>NC_141689.1:1581075574-1586695961 GCF_964263255.1 Lissotriton vulgaris | reverse complement strand
GCGCCACTGCGCCAGGATTGGCTACGAGCAGAATACGATTCTGCCCATATTGAGACCGGGACCCCGGGTCCCTGCCTTTGTCGCTGAGGAGGGAGGGGGGGGTTCTCCCACCCTACGCATGCGCGAGCCAGTCTAAATAGTGAGACTCCTGGCTTTCACATGCGTAGTATGTACCCCGCTTCTCTCTCTCTATTCTGCCTGTGCGCACTGTGTGCCTGCCACTCTCTGCCGCAGCCCCGCCCCCCACGGCCCACTTCCTAATGCGTTGCCCGATTCTGTCGGGCTTTTCCCGCCGGGGCCGGTAGTGCGCAGTTTAAGTGTGCGCGCTGCTCAGATTTATTTAAAAGCATACTTTAACTTTAATAATGTTGGCAGTGCCGTGCGGTCGCGTCCATGGCTAGTGGGGCAACGCCCCAACGCCCCCAATGGACGCACCGCCACTGGTGTCAGTGACAACTCCTCCCACCACTCTAGCTCAGGAAGGCCCATCAGTCTGGTGATGGGCCATCTGGATATGCAGGGCACACCTCAGCTCCCTTTGAGTGACTGCCTTGAGTGAATGCTGCACAAACAACCCAGCTGTTGGTCTAAACCAGATGTTGATTCTACAGGTAGGCAGAGACGCAAAACGGCAAAGCAAGAAAATGCTCACTTTCTAAAAGTGGCATTTTCAAACAAATAATTTAAAAACCAACTTCACTAAAATATTTATGTTTAAATCTTGGGTTCCAAATCTCTATATTTTCCCCATTGAAAGTTACAGTTGCACAATGATAACCTATGGGAGTGATAGTCTTTACAATAGTGAAAAACAAAATTGGCAGTTTTTCACTATCAGGCCATGTAAATCACACCAGTACATGTCTTACCTTTCACATACACTGCACCCGGCCCATGGGGCTACCTTAGGGGTGCCTTATATGTAAGAAAAGGGACAGTTTGGGGCTGGCAAGTGGGTGCACTTGCCAGGTCTACATCACAGTTTAAAACTACACTCACGGATACTACAGGGGCATGCCTGAGACATGTTTACAGGACTACTCATTAGGGTGGTACCATCAGTACTGCCAGCCCACTATTAGCATTTGATTTTACATGCCCTGGGCACACACAGTACACTTTACTAGCGTGCCAATCATGAATAACCAATCGTAATCAAAATTTACATAGGGAACACTTGCATCTTAGCACTGAGCAGCATTGGTAAAGGACTCAGAGTACACAAACCAGCAAAAGCAAAGTCCAGCATCCAGTACAAAATACAAGAGGGAGAGGCAAAAAGACAGAGGATACCATGCCAAGGCGGCTAGGTCTAACAACGGCACAATCATCACTGCTGCAGGCCTACTAGTAGCATTTAATTTACAGGCCCTGGGTAAAGATAGTGCCACTTTACCAGGGACTTACAAGTAAATTAAATATGCCAATTGGTTTGAGACAATTCTACAACATTTTAAGGAAAGAGAATAAGCACTTTAGCACTGGTTAGAAGTGGTAAAGTGTGCAGAGTCATAAAGCCAGCAAAAACTAAATCAGCAAACCAGGAGGGCTGAATGCAAAAAGTTAGGGGGAAAACACACCAAGGATGCCAAGTCTACACAGGGCATGACAAAACCTTTTTAAGACTAGTCACCCACTTTTACTGGCCCTTAATGAGAATTAAATCAGATGCTTTTTTCAGGTCTTGCCCTACCTGGCAGGTCAGGGGAAAGTTGATGGAAAGCATGGGGACTCCCTTTAAGAGGGTAGGCATCAACATTGTTGTTGGGACCCAGGACTCCCAGATTGCCCTAGGCAAAAGGTTAATCCTGGTCTTGGTGGACTATTCCACCCGGCCCCTGGAGGCTATACCCTGAGGACAGTGACTGCACCAGCAGTGGCCAGGACACTGGTGGGAATATTTATCCAAGTGGGTTTCCCCAGGGAGGTAGTGTCTGACTGGGGCACCAGCTTCATGTCAGCGTACATGAAATCAATGTGGGACTAGTGTTGAGTAAACTGCAAGTTCTCTGTACATTCATAAACCCAGGTCAATCTGCTTGTTGACAGATTCAAAAAGACTCTCTAAGGTATGATCGTGGGCCTGTTTGAGCCCTTAAGGCAGATGGAGGATGTACTCCTACCATGTCTGTGGTTGAGCAAGCCTCTCACACTTATGAAAGAGTGGTGGGATCAAGCTTCCAAGACCCCCCTTAGGATTTAGTAAGCTACATCTTGGCTCCCCGGACTCATATCATAACATAACATGTGTATTTGTTAGCACACTTTCACCCAGAAGGGTATCTTGGCACTGAGTAACAGATGTTTAATTTTACCCAACTCAATGATACTCATTTTATCCACATCAGAGGGATGAAAGGATGGGTGGAACCACTAGGATTTGAACCTGTGACCATGAGGCTAAACACAGACCCCTACAGTGGGCACATTAGTCCACTAAGCCACCAGACCCGGCCACTAGACTCAGTTGAAGCCCTTCTGGAAGGGGCATCTGAAAACCTGGAAGCCAGCCAGGAGGTTATGAAACTCTGACATGACCAGAAGACGACTCTGGCTGTGTTTCAGCCTGGCCATAAAGTGTGAATAATGGAGCCTGTGGACCAGTGGTCTGAGCTGTGGTGAGATAAAGGAACGAAAAGGAGAGGTCACCTACCATTTGGACCTCCAAACCCTCAGAAACGCTTTAAAGGTACAGTACTGGATCCCTAGCATCTCTTTAGGATCAAAAAATATGTTACCTACCCCTGAATTCGGGTGGGTATCTAGAGTCATATTATACTCAATCCCTGGTAGTGATATAGTAGACCCTAGGTACTTATGTCTTGCTCATAATCCATAAATCATCCCCTACTCATAGGCCATAATGTGCCATAGGTCAAGGCAAGGGTCAGCAAGATTATTGCAGTTTAGTTCCATGCGCTGTCAGCAGCCCATCACCCACCCCTCGTCCTGCCTGCCTACCCTAATTCAGGGGTAGGGAACATATTTTTGGGACCTGAAGAAACGCTAGGGATCCAACACTGGATCAACATAGCGTGAACCATGTCGACCTGAATATTGAATCCGCGAAGGTTTACAACAACACCTTCACAACCTTGTGCACACTACTACATCTTAGTTTTTTAACCTTACTGAAAGGTCTCTGAATAAAATGTTATCTCCTTTAGAAAATTTTAAGTTCACACTCTCCACATTACACATTATACACCCCACATACCTGCATGTACTGTCACGGCTGATACAAGAAAAGATCTGCGACAAAGAGCCCTCTTGCAAGGTCTGTGGGGCATTGAAGCGCCAGCCCCATGAGGAGCAAAATGCCCAATGATGAAGCATGACACCCACAAGGGTGTGTGAGGGGCAACACTTCTAAATAAGGAATATCCCCAAGGTACCAAATATTCCACCCACAATATTTCTTTAACTTTTAAAACTTAAAATAAACATACATTATAAGAACATATATAGAGTGTGAGGGCCCGATTCACAGAATGAACTTAAGACTAAATCCTAAACTTACTACTATTTGGTATTCACAGAATGCACTTTCTACTTTCGGGATTCACAAAGTGAACTTACTACTTTCGGGATTCACAGAATGAACTTACTACTTTCGGTATTCACAGAATAGATTTAAGACTACTAACTTTACGTCCGCACTCAGGCCGGAAATTCCGGCCCGGAGGTGGAGTTTCTGACTTGGGGGTGGAGCCTACAGCCCAGAGGCAGAGCTTCCAGGCTGGAGGCGGAGCTTGCGGCTTGTAGGCGGAGGGTGGAGATTTCAGCCATGGCTAAATACCCACCTGCGAGCTGGAAGCTCCGCCTCCAAGCCACAAGCTCCACCTCTAGCCTGGAAGCTCCGCCTCCGGGCTGTAGGCTCCACCCCCAAGTCAGAAACTCCGCCTCCGGGCCGGAATTTCCGGCCCGAGTGCGGACGTAAAGTTAGTAGTCTTAAATCTATTCTGTGAATACCGAAAGTAGTAAGTTCATTCTGTGAATCCCGAAAGTAGTAAGTTCACTTTGTGAATCCCGAAAGTAGAAAGTGCATTCTGTGAATACCAAATAGTAGTAAGTTTAGGATTTAGTCTTAAGTTCATTCTGTGAATCGGGCCCTTAGACCTGACATCCTATGGGTGGTTTCCACTCAACTTTTTAGCTGCCTCCATTTTTCGGAACTAGTTTTTACTGGTTTCGGACAATGCGCCCTTTGCTACTGATGACTAGTGCTTAAGTGTTTTTGTTCTCTCCCCTAAACATGGTAACATTTTCTTATCCCGAATTGGCATATTTAATTTACTTATTAAACCTCTAGTAAAGTGCACTACATGTGCCCAGGGCCTGTAAAGTAAATGCTACTAGTGGGCCCGCAGCCCTGATTGTTCCACCTACATAAGTAGCCCCTTAACCATGTCCCAGGGCTGCTACTGCAGAGCCTGGGTGCACATTTTCACACTGCCAGGTCAACCTGGCAACTAAACTCTCTTGCCCGATCTAACCCTTCCCTTTTTACATACATCACCCCTAAGGTAAGCTCTATATAACCCACAGGACAGTGTGCAATGTATTTAACCCCATCCATGCTCATGGCGAGCTCAGCTCGTCATGAGGCACAGTTGAGCTGTGCTGATGACAAGCTGAGCTCGTCATAGTACAATGATAATCAAAAAAAGTCTGCACAGGAGGGGAAAACACCTAGCAGCCAAGGTGTTTAAAGGCAAGACATGTACTTTAAACACTGCATGTCTTGCATTGTGAAAAACTCAACATTTAGTTTTTTACTACTGCAAGACCTATCTATCCCATAGGATCATATTTATTACATCTTTTAAGTGCAACTCCCACTTGTGACAGGATACCCTTTTCGAGTTTAGTGTCACTGAACATACAATTTAAAATCACAACTTTTGGTGAGGTTGGATTTTAAATTCCAGTTTAGCAAATGCCACTTTTAGAAGATTTTAGAAAGTTGACATTTACTTATGTTAGCAAACACAAGGAGATGAGGGGCAGAGTGCTGATACTTTCCAAACATTCACCCCCAGTCACTGGGTTGAATCCATCATAATTGTTTAGCTCACTTTGCCACCCCTGTTCAGACACAGCTATATGCAAATCAGTCTTGACCCTGTGCCTCATGGGAATAGTCCAGCCTGAACTGCCAAGCCATTTCTTCCCTGGACCTGACATAAACCGGTCCTAGGATGCTTCTTTCCAGTCCAGGGGGGACCTGGCCTGGCAGTTCGGGCTGGACTGTTCCCATCGGACCCAGGGTCAAGACTGATTTGCATATGGCTGGGTTAAAAATGGAAGTGGACCTAAGTGTTTGCTACAGTGAAACCAATGCATCCTCTGCTGAGAGAGCAGAATCAAGACATTGCTGCTGTTGCAGGAACTGTACCACAGCATCACACTCAAAATCACAGCTTAGGAACCACAGATCCGCCACCACTGTGTGGCGACGATCGACTCATCGCCTCTACAGCATGGAGAAACCCAGCATATCACATTCACAACCACCGCTCTTCGGAAGCACCGCAGTTATGTGGAGAAATGAAAATGAGCTGCAATAACTCACCTGCTTGGGGATAACCAACGCATCCCTGTGTTGTAACCAAGATCAATGTACTTTTGCTCCGGGGCTAGCATGGGTCCTAAATCTGGCAGACGCTCCATCATGGTCAGCCTGAACTCATGACTTTGTCCGGGTCCAGCGCTACCAATTAACTTTTTAGCAAAAAGAACAGATGATGGACAGAATACTGAACAATGCAAACACTCATCCCCAGTCACAGGTCTGGGTTTAATCCATCATTTTCTTTCCCACACCACCCCAGTCTGGACACAGCCAGTTGCCAATCAGTCTTGACCCTGCTCCTCATGGGAACAGTCCAGCCAGAATTGCTGGACCAGGTCCTCCCTGGACCAAAAATAAGTATCCTTGAAGTGGTTTTGGGGTATCATCGACCATCAGCCACGCTAACTTGAATCCAGTGGCAGAATGATCACGGAACCCATGTGTGGGCATAGCCTTCCCAATTATGGCGACAAAAAGAACAAATGATTGACAGAATGCTGAACAGTGCAAACATTCACCCCCAGTCACAGATCTAGGTCTAATCCATCATTTTGTTGCTCATCACTCCACCCCAGTTTGGAACCAGCTATATGCAAATCAGACGTGACCCTGCTCCTCATGGGAACAGTTTAGTCCGAACGGCCAGTCCAGGTTCTCCCTGGACTGGAAGCAAGCATCCTGGGACCAGATATTGGGTATCACCCCATATCAGCCGGGCTAGCTTGAATATGGTGGTACAGTGAACACAGGAACAACATATGGGCATACCCTTTCAACTTAGGGAGACCAAAGCAAAAAGAACAGATGATGTATGGAATGCTGAATAATGCAAACATTCACCCCTAGTCACAGATCTGGGTTTAATCCATAGTTTTTCTGTTCACCATGCCACTCCAGTTTGTACCAAGACATAGGCAAATCAGTCTTGACCCTGCTCCTCAGGGAAAGAGTCCAGCCTGAACTGCAGGCCAAGTTCTTTTTGGAGCGGAAAAAAGTTCCTGGAATTGGTTTTGGGATATCACCCCTCATCAGACAGGGTATCTTGAATGCAGTGGCACAATGAGCATGGTAACCATGTCTGGGCATACCCTTCCCACTTAGGGAGATATAAGCAAAACAATGAAAACATTGACCCCCAGTCACAGATCTGGGTTTAATCCATCATTGTTTTTGCTCACCACACCTTCCCAGTTCGGACCCCCCATATGCAAATCATTTTTGACCCTGCTTGTCATAGGAAAGGTCCAGCCCGAACTGCCAGGAATGGGTTCTCCCTAGACAGGAAACTAGCATCCTGGGACCGGTTTCAGGGGTATCCCCACATATCTGCATGGCTAGCTTGAATACAGGGGCACAGTGAACACAGAACCCACTTCTGGGCATACCCTTTTGACCCATTTCAACATCTATCTACATTGTCACTTTAGCCTTTTGTGTTTTCAATGAATTTCTGCAATATTTGTTTTAGAGCAAGGGAAGATCCTAGTACCATACCTAACCATAATGTTTCTTTAACTTGAGTTTTTTTCGGGGGATTTTGATCATATTTAGCCAACACCTCAACTGTGGAGGTCTTTGGCATAGCAGGGAGTTGGCCCAGGCTCACCTCAAGGATGGCTAACCCACAGCATTGGCCGTCTGTTGTCAGTTTGCTGCCCCTGCCCCTTGAGGTACATGCCTTTTCTACCTCAACCCTACCCTCTGCAGATAGATTTCTGCCCCTGCCCATTTTGACCTGCTTTGAACAGTCAGCTTGCTGCCAAAGCCCATTTACCTCTCTTGCCTGCCCTTCATGTTTAGGTTGCAACACCTGTCCATGCTGATTGCCCTCCATGGTCAGCTTGCTGCTCCTGCACCCCTTCTGTCTGCCGCCCTATATTCTCTGTGTGCATGCCACTGCCCCCTTCTTTCCTGCCTTCATGGTCCATTGAGCTTTCCAACCCGCCCCGACGCCTTCCCTGCCATTCATTTGCCATGTATGTGTCCATGCCTCCCCCTCCTGCCCTCAATGGTCAGTTGTGCTTCCCTTGCCTATACCAGCTTGCCCTCCTTATTCAGCTTGCTGCCCCTGTCTCCCTCCTACTAGCCCTCCGTTCTCCATCAGAATGCCAATGACTATGCCCCATTCATTCCTCCCTGCTTCGGGTGGCCAGTTTGCTTCCCCTGCTTATGCTGGCCTACCACCCACGGTGAGTTTCTTGCCCCTGCCCTCTCCCATCTGCCATATCATCATTACGTGTGCACCCCTGACTCCTCCCACCTTTCCATTGTGGTCAGCTAGCTGCCCCTGCCCATGCTTCTCTGGCCACTGTGGTTAGCTTGCTGCCCCTGAATCCCTCCTCCTTGTCCTCTATTGTCCATGTGTGTGGCCATGCACAGTCCTTCCTGCCCTCCGCTGTCCCTTTTGCTGTCACTGCCCTTCCCACCTTTTGCCACCAATTCAGATTTCTAGAGCACTAACCATATTTTTTATGATTAAAAGAACCCCTAATGTAGTGCATTTCCAAAGAAAATGTTTTAGGTTTTACCGTTTTGATTCCAACGAGATGGCTTCAGACGTGACACAAAAATGTCATAAATGCAAATGTTATAGCCGTAACTGTTTATTAGAGGACTGTGAGGAGTTGCAGTAGAGCACTAGTTAACTGACAGACTGCTTCTGGTGTTAAAAGTATGCTTCTTTCTGCATGTCGGAATGTTTTACTGACAGGGATGAGAAATGCATTTGAAAACTCATAGAAAATGTGCAGTCTTTTAAGCTTTTTAGAGCATTGACCATAATTTCCATACTAGAACAAACCCCTAATTTTGATCATTCTGAAAAGAAATGCTTTACGTTTTAGAGATGTGAATCCATCAGGATGGCTCCATAAATACAGAACTGCTGGTGCTGCTGGAAATACATCCTTTATTCAGAATGTCAGAATTTATTCTCACGTGGATGAGGAACATAGTATGAACTTACTGAAAATATGCTCTCAATTTAGTTTCTGGAGCACCTTCCATAACCTCAATGAGAAAATCATGAGAACACAGTTTCCCTCAAACATGGCTCATCAAATCCCAGCAGAAAATCTGTGTATTTCACAAGGTAAAATCACCATAGAATATGTCACAACTCCTAAAATTAGTATTGTGTAACAAACACATTTTTATTTTGTGACATAAAATGTTTTCCCCCTTTATGTGTGCTCATTTTTGTGATCATCAACACCTGCCATTCACTACAATGTATTACAGTGGGGACGATGAGTCTGAATGCAAAAATGGCGGCCACAACATGTTGTAAGTGTTGTGGGCAGCTAATCAAGGTTCCTATAAAACCACCCCATACATGTCCCTTGGGGTGAAGGGGTGATCATTCTGCCCTCTAATATATATATTTTTATTCAATTTTAGGGTTCAGGGACCATGTCCTTGGGTCTTATAATTGCTGCCACAACATATTGTCCAGTTATGGCCAGCCAATCTGGATTGGCGAGCCCACTTTAAAATGGCCAGACACGACATTTCTGAGCACCAACAGTCCACATATACCTATTTTTTAAACCCATGGTGACTGCCATGAGTATCTTTTAAAGGCAAATCTCTCAAAAATCATTAAACATATTTTCACCAAATAACAAAAAGCACATTTTCTTAGTAAAGTTCTAACTTTCTATCAAATTTGCTATAATTTCATCCACTTGTTTTTTGTATATGACTATCCAAAATTTCCTTTGAGAATTCACATGGGAAAGCCACATTTTGTGATCCCCTCTTTTCTTGGACCCTACTTAATGGATACCCACAAAATGTTCCAGTAATTAGCTGAAATAGATTAACATACCGGAGCGAGATATGGGGCCACATTGGGATAGGGGCCCTGCAAACCACTGAAAACTCTTTCCTGCGACAGGCCCTTTCTGTACTGCAAAACATCCCATCCTATGTTGTGCACAAAGAGTTGGAGATGCCTTTCCTCTCAGATAAACTGGCTTTTCGTCCCCTGGTTTCGTGGCTTAAGATCTGTTCTAAGCAAGAAAATACACTCAGCAAAGACGTCCTACAGGATTGTCTTTCTCTTAATTATGTCTCGCACATCTGATGGCTCCAGTACATAAGAGTAGGCTTCTCCAGGCTAGGCAGAGCAGAACTATTTGCTAACCCTCAGCGCATATGTAAGAGGGACCTTGCATGGGCCAAAGAGTGTTTCTCAAAAGGAGCCGCTGTGAAAGAGAGGAAAAAGAGCTGTGCAAGCCTAGTGTGCGTTGGTACATTGTGGTAAAAACTGTACCAACCACGAACCCTATCTTTTAGGGCTTAAAAGCATCCATGATCGTTTTTTATTGACACGGTTTCGGCTCAATCTTTTCAATTATTTCTTGGGACAAACTCGCAGCCCCCACTAAGGTCAGTGCATCATGCCCTGTGGCTGTGACGGTGAGTCTCCTCAGGACATGATGCACTTTTTAATGCTTTGTAGTTTTTATGCTGTTCCTAGAAAGTTATTTATCATTCCCTTTTGAAAAAGAGGGTGAGACCTGCTTTTATTTTTTTACAACTCCTCTCTAATGACACTGTTTTGTACACGCTTAACATTTTGCGGGTCGCTGTTAGACTTAGGTCAAGTTGCAATTAATTACTGTATTGTAATTCTTGTACTTTTATCTTGTGTTCAGATTAACTTGGATTTATCAGATTTGTTAATTCATAACCTGAAAGATGTTTTACTGATGTATGTATGACTTTTATGGTTTTATTTATAAAACTAAATAAAGTTTTGTTGATGATGAGATGAACATTGTTTTTGGGGAGTTTTGTGAAAAATTGTTATACTGCACCAAAGGTATTAGCAAAAAAAAAATGTTTTTCTTATTGGAACTCTAACCTAGAAAAAGAAAAAGGTAGGTCCCAAAGCACTGATATGCCATGTTCATTTCCTTGGGAAACCTTGCTCTCTGATACAGAAAAAATAGCTGAAAAGAATTACGGAAATGTGGCAAAAAATTAGAATCATACTCAGAAAACCGTGCTTTCCACTATTTGATGTAAATGCTTTCAACTGTTTTCCATAACTTTGTGTTTAAAGTCATTTTGAAGGGGTTAAACAGTTAGGTATATCTAAACTAAGTGCAGGTCTTGCCGGAGCTTCGTGCTGGCAGTCATCACGTTTTCAGTTGTCACAAACAGTCACTATCATGAACTAAGAGGTAATTTAGCCCTCATGAGAAGCACAGAACATCTGTATTGATGTATAGATATATATAGCCTGTATGCTGTGTTAAGTTAGCATGAGCTTTTTAGGAGTTTAAACACAATTTTACCTTTCTGCTGCTTTTGCACACAACACATAGTTGTTGCTTTAGCTTTGAGCCTAGTAGATTGTTTTTGATTCATCTGAGAATAATATGTTGTTACACTGATAACAGAAACCGGTCCCTGGTTCCCCGGAAGCTTGTTTCCGGTCCAGGGAAAGCATGGCTTGGCAGTTCGGGCTGGACTGTTCCCATGAGGCACAGGGTCAGACTGATTTGCAAATGGCCATGTCTGAACTGGGGTGGTGTGGAGTGCAAAAAAACGATGGATTTAGGCCCAGATCTCTGTACTGGGGTGAATGTATGACATTGTTCTGCATTCTGTCCATCAAATGTGGTTTTTGCAATTGTCACCCCGAGTGGGATGGGTATGCTAAGACGTGAGTCCCATGCTCTCCACACCACTGTATTCAAGCAAGCCGGGCTGAAGATGGCTGAAATGCCATAAACCGGTCCCCGGAAGCTTGTTTCCGGTCCAGGGAAGGCATGGCTTGGCAGTTTGGGCTGGACTGTTCCCATGAGGCACAGGGTCAGACTGATTTGCATATTGCCATGTCAGAACTGGGGTGGCAGAGTGGGCTAAAGAACGGTGATGGATTAAACCCAGATCTGTTGACTGGGTGTGAGTGTTTGATTGGTTCAGATGCTCCGTCCATCACCACCCCCTTTTCACCACCCCCTTTTGGGCACGAGAGAACAACAGGCGAGGCAGCACCATGGACACTGCGTAAGGGAGGCAGGCCAAGAATTGAAAAGAGCGCACTGAAGATTGCTTGGGGGGGACAATTGGCACAGCCTAAAGGTGCAACTGGATATGTCTCCTGCCCAGGGTGCCTGAACTTATAGAACGGCCAGGCCTGCATGGCTACAAATGGGGCCTGAGATGGGAGGTGGCAGATGATGGCGAAAAGGGGCACTTGAGGCTGGGGGTAATTAGCCCTGAAGGCTCCCTACAACTAAACCGCATTGGTGCAGTGGGTCGCTGCTACCTCCTACAGGGCCACAGTACTGGTAACGCTTATATGACATTATTGAGGTTGAAGTGGGGTGCAGTGATTCTTAAAACTTCCTCAACTGATCAAAGACAGGCTGGTGCTATGGGAGCTGAAGCTGGGGCTCGAGAGGAGATCTGAACCTGAGTTGAACTGTCGGTGAGAGGTGCTGAGAGCTCCAGCCCGAAGGTGATATTGTACTAGAGTGCCACGAACAGAGGGCGGAGACGCTCCTAAAAAGAGCAATTACACCTCACTGACAAAAGGTGCGACGAGCGAAGGTGCCCAACCTGGATAATCTATGTTTTGGGGTCGTGGTGGCCAGACGGCGAATCCAGGAGTGATACCAACAAAATTGGTCACTCTCACCAGCGAACTGCGGCTCATCCTCCTGCACTTCTCTGTGTCCTCACCTAGTGGGTCATCGACAAGTGCACATCCATGGCGACAGGGGGGTAGGGATCTAAGGCAAATGCCCAAAAGCAGCTGGCCAAATTCACATGGTCTAAAGCGGGAGAAAAAGGGGATTTGTCGCAGTCGGAGAAAGACGGAGGGGCGGCTGCCTCTTAACAGGGGCTGGAGCCCACCCTACATGGCGTAATGGCAGCCATTAACGGAGTACATGCTTCAGTAGACTCAGTCACGGAGGTGGTCTCTCTAATCAGGGCGGACTTCCGGAAGATGGACGAGAAAGTAACAGAGCTCAAGATAGTCACCAGCGTCCTACTGATGGACACGTCAGAACTTCAGACGCAGATGCTCGAGATGCAGAAGAAGTAGGACAGGGTGGAACAGCAGCTCAATGATTATGAAGGCTGGGCCCGCCATAACAACATCCATATCTTAGGGGTTCCGGAAAGAACGGAGAGGCCGGCAGCAGACTTATATGTAGAACACCTCATCACAAAGCACCTAAATCCTAAGACTTTGTCCACCTTTTTTCCATTGAAAGGGCCCACAGAGTACCAGGAGGTAGACCAAAACCAGGATAATCCCAGAGGCCCCTTACTGCTCGAGTGTTCAATTACCGAGACAGGGACATTATCCTGCAAACAGCGAGATCCACTCCCCCACTGAAAATAGATAACTACGAGGCGCCTTCTTTCCTGATTTCACGGCCAAGGTCCAAGCCCAGCGATGCAGCTTTCAGGCCGTGAAGAGGGAACTGCAAGACCGGGAGGTGAAGTATGCGATGCTCTTTCCTGCTCTGCTTAGGGTGGAATCGGATGGCAAGTCGTGGTTTTTTGACTCACCAGAGACAGTCTGGGACTGGATGGATGGATGAAACATGGTGGAAAGCCAAAGAAGAGAATGCTCCGAAAGGACTAGTATTAGACCTGGCACCATTGGCGTGGGTCTCCCTTCCATTTTTGCTGTTGGCTCATGTATTTTTTGCTGGTGTTAGATGCTTTGGGCACTGTGCCACTGCTGTCTAGTGCCACAGTGCCAGTGCTCCATATTGCAAATTGATGTATTACTCAGTGTTTCCATGTTTGGCTATTTGGCTGCTGGTGGGCCTGCAGCACTGGTTGTGCCACCCACAAGCTATCCAGGCTGAAGAAGGCTGATAGCCAGAAACCGGTCCTTGGATGCTTGATTCCGGTCTAGGAAAGACATGGCTTGGTAGTTCGGGCTGGACTGTTCCCATGAGGCACAGGGTCAAGGCTGATTTGCATATAACCATTGTCTGACATAGGGTGGTGTGGAGTGCAAAAAAACTATGGATTTAGGCCCAGATCTTTGTACTGGGGTGAATGTAAGACATTGTTCTGCATTCTGTCCATCAACTGTGTTTTTTGCAATTTTCACCCCGAGTGGGCTGGGTATGCTCAGACCTGAGTCCCAGGCTCTCCACATCACTGGAGTCAAGCTATCCAGGCGGAAGAAGGCTAACAGCCAGAAACCGGTCCTTGGATGCTTGATTCCGGTCTAGGAAAGACATGGCTTGGTAGTTCGGGCTGGACTGTTCCCATGAGGCACTGGGTCAAGGCTGATTTGCATATAGCCATTGTCTGACCTAGGGTGGTGTGGAGTGCAAAAAAACGATGGATTTAGGCCCAGATCTTTGTACTGGGGTAAATGTAAGACATGGTTCTGCATTCTGTCCATCAACTGTGTTTTTTGTGAGATGTAGAAGAAGCAGGAGAGGGTGGAACAGCAGCTCAATGATTATGAAGGCCGGGCCCGCCGTAACAACATCCGTATCTTAGGGGTTCCGCAAAGAACGGAGAGGCCGGCAGCAGACTTATATGTAGAAGACCTCATCACAAAGCACCTAAAGCCTAAGACTTTGTCCACCTTTTTTCCATTGAAAGGGCCCACAGAGTACCAGGAGGTAAACCAAAACCAGGAGCATCCCCGAGGCCCCTAATTGCTCGAGTGTTCAATTACCGAGACAGGGACATTATCCTGCAGACAGCGAGATCCACTCCCCCGCTGAAAATAGATAACTATGAGGCCGCCTTCTTTCCTGATTTCACAGCCAAGGTCCAAGCCTAACGATGCAGCTTTCAGGCTGTGAAGAGGGAACTGCGAGACCGGGAGGTGAAGTATGCGATGCTCTTTCCTGCTCTGCTTAGGGTGGAATCGGATGGCAAGTCGTGGTTTTTTGACTCATCAGAGACAGTCTGGGACTGGATGGATGGATGAAACATGGTGGAAATCCAAAGAAGAGAATGCTCCGAAAGGACTAGTATTAGACCTGGCACCATTGGCGTGGGTCTCCCCTCCATTTTTGCTGTTGCCTCATGTATTCTTTGCTGGTGTTAGATGCTTTGGGCACTGTGCCACTGCTGTCTAGTGCCACAGTGCAAGTGCTTCATATTGTAAATTGATGTATTACTCAGTGTTTCCATGTTTGGCTATTTGGTTTACTTGTCAGACCCTAGTACAGTGTACCAAATGCTGCTGGTGGGCCTGCAGCACTGGTTGTGCCACCCACAGAAGCAGCCTTGTAAAATGTGTCCAAGGTCTGCCATTGCAGAACCTGCGTGCAGTCTGGTACTGTCATGCTGACTGGGCAAGTGCACCCACTAGCCAGTCCCTATACCTTCCCTTTTCTTCATATCAGTCACCCCTATGGTAGGCCCAAGGGCAGGGTGCATTGTAAGTGTAAGGTAGGACATGCCCTGGTGTGTGTGGCATGTCCTAATAGTGAATTACAGCCATTTTCTTTTTTCACTATTACAAGGCTAGTTGTTCTCCATAGGCCAGAATGGGCTATTAGATTATTACACGTTTATAATCCTAACTGTCCCAGAGAACATGGTAGAAATTCGACAATGCTGGCTCCACCTCCTGGAGAGGGCTTGCAATCACCTTGGGCTGCCTCCAGATTCATCCATAGATATGAACGATAAACAGCGTCTATCTATGATTGGATCCGTCCATCTCTGATGCGTACATACTGTTCCCGACCCGCTCTAAGATAGCCGCCGCAGTGATTCGATTTCAACCCTGAGTCCGCCCTTTGTGTCGCTCTCCCTATCCTACGGAAATGATTTCCTACCGTGGCTGGACACTTATCGCGCTCGCGTAATGCGCCCTTCATCCCCCCCACCTGATCCGTGCCCCCAAATTACTTTAAATAGCTGTCCTTTTGTACGGCAATTACCTGCTCCCTTCCCGTAGAGAGAGGACGTCGTTACATGGCCCTGGCGGACCCTAAGGATTCAGGTAACACTCTACCCGCGAGTCCTGTAACTGCGCCATCATCCATGTCTTGAATCCGATCCCACTAGTTCGTTTTTAAACTTTGCATTATCCTTTACCGATTCAGGCCCCCATACCCCTCCCCTTGGGGAACTGGTTTGCGCTCCATTCACAACGGGACTCGACTGCTACATCGGACGACTCTAAGATCCCGACCTGCCTATGGTGTGCTCAACCGCGCTGCCCTGGGGGTAAGGATGCACCTTATTGAGATTTTGCACCTTGCCCCCCTGTTGCATTTGGATGCATATTAAAATACCTACTCATTTTCAATTCAGACAGGGTCACCTACCCTCTTGACTCCCTGTGACCCCAGAATTAACTTGATTCAGACGGGAAACCAACCCTGGCTCCTATGAAACTTTCTTCTCCTGCCACGTCAGGGAACCCGCAATTGCCCCAGTGGAATCTCTGGTCCCGTTGACTGCGGTATTTAGCTAAATCTGCCAAAACTTGTGCCCCCCTCCCCTGTACCCTTTCCGTTTGATTTAATTTCTCTTCTACCCGGAATTTGATCTCCTTTATCCTTTTTCCTTAGGTGCAGTATCCCCCTATCACCTTAACTTGTTCTTCATCTGTCTAAGAGTCTCCTTATCTATTCCTACCTCTTAAAGGAAGAAAAATACCACAACCTACCAGGTAACTCTGCTCGGATTATCCCTGCCTTTTTCCCTTTCCTTTTCCTATCCCTCCTTTAAAAACCACTTCCCCCCCCTTGTCCCCCTCTCTTGCTCCAATGCGTAGGCTGTTTAGACGCCTTTGAGCCTTCACAAAGCACTCTCTAGTGATGTCTGAATCTTACTGTGCCTCCACCCATAGGGCTTGTCGTGCTGTAAACCTCCAAAACCTTCCAATTTTTATCCCTCGATGCTAAGAATCTCTCCTGACATTGCCGAAGTCCATAAAAGCTTCAGTCTTCACCCATAAGAAAAGAGGTAAGTCCTGGGCACACCATCTCCCCTCCCCTGTCTACCCATCTTAAAACCCCTTGCTGGTACCTGATGCCAGGCTCATTAATGTCTTAAACATCAGCTCCCTCATGACGCTCTTAAAAGTTAGGTGAAAACAGTAGAAATTGAAAACTGCCCTTCTGCTGCTGTAAATATATAAAAAAAATCTTTGAACTGTCCTGATGCTACCCCTCATTCTTAAAGCTAGGAACTGTTTGGTATAAATGGATTGTACGATTGTTAGCACACTGGTTCTCTGCTTGGTTGGTGTATATCTCCCAGGGTCATTCCGTTTCTGCCCCTGTAATTCTTTCCACTGAGGAAGGACTCCAATATGTTGAGTGACTTTGTGATCAGAGTCTAGACATGCACTTTGAATTAGCTTAAACATGTGCATGAATTTGAAAAACCCTTTTACATGTATCTGTATTGCTTTTAATTATACTAATCATGATCAATGTATCCCAGAATTTTCGAATGTTTATATCAGATGTGTATCAATTTATATGACTTACATGTAATTACCTCCTTTTCCATCCACAGTGTGTATGTCCCCACCCCTTGGTCCTCTTCGCCCTGATGAAGGTGCAGCCCAAATAGGCTTCGCATCGAAACGCGCGTTGGCGTGACCTACATGGATGGCCCCAATGTAGCTGTTATTAATTCATCTTGTCTATCTTGTTTGGCCTCCATGTTGTTAATTTAGTCCTAGAAGTTCCAACATTCATCACCTGCAGGCCATAATGTACCTCCATCATTTTATGTGTGTGACTGTATTATTATAGTGAGTGAGCTTGTGAGTGAGTGTATGCTTTAGTGAATGACTGCGGTAGTGTGTGGGACACGAATAAATGCTTTGCTCTCTGTGAAGTCCTATTGTAATTCACTGTTGCCCATTTGTTTCTTACCCCATACATGTATCTTAATATGAATTAGTTCCTTATTAATAAATCAACTCTATTTTTCATAAAATGGTGTATTCTATTTGTGTGATGTACTGTTGACTCTGATACGATTTGCTGTGCCACCACCCCCTTATCACTAGGATCCCTCCTTTGGGACCTACTAATTAATATTGGCAGGGTCCCTTCTTTCTATTTAGCTTGAATAGAGCTGTGCCTGCCTTCCACAATGCTGGCTCCACCTCCTGGAGAGCAGCTGATGTCTCTGCCCTGCACACTGAAAGAAGAGAAGGAGTCCTGTAAACAAAATCCTCTAGGACAGTACTTGCCTTCCACAATGCTGGCTCCACCTCCTGTGGAGCGTCTGATGTTTCTGCCCTGCAATGTGAAAGGAAAGGAGAAGTCTGGTAAACAGAGTGCTTCAGAACTGGTTTGGACTGGGCACAGGCCCCTCTCCCCTCAGAGAACAAAGGATTTTGGGGTATAAATAGTGGGACTCTGATCCAATTAAATTAGATCACTTTTGGACTACAAGAAGAAACCTTTACTGAGGAGAGGAACCTGAAGAAACTGAGGAGAGACTATTCCCAAGCTGAAGTGCTGCTTGGGGGATTGGCCTGCAGTGGTTGTCTTACTGCCAAAGAAGGGAGAAAGGAACTTTGTGTACTTTGCTTTCAACGTGTGAAGGATCTCCAAGGGCTTGGAAAAGAGCTTGCCTCCTACTGAAGTCTCAGGGACAACAGACTACACCCCCCCCAGCTCCCCAGAGTTTTTTTGGAAGTGCCTGCTGCTGTTTAAGCCTTCTGAGGAACTGCGTGTTGCAAGGAGCTGGAAGGGTGACCCATCGAGGAAGAAGCGTGTCGCCGTCGCTGTGTCTGCTGTTGCAACTCCGAAGGAGGGTGTCGCCGCTGGAACTGTTGGACTGCACCGCATCGAGAGAAGCGTGCCGCAACGAAGAGGAAGCGTGTCGCCGTCGCTGCTGCTGCCGTCGCAACTTCGAAGGAGGATGTCGCCATTGTAGCTGTCACATTGCACTGCATTGAAAGAAGAGTCTCACAACGAGGTCGGAGTGTGTCGCCGTCGCTGTGCCTGCCGCCGCAACTCCAAGAGAGGGTGTCGCTGCTGAAACTTTCGCACTGCACTGCATCGAAGAAAAGCGCCTCACATCCCAGAGAAGCATGCCGCCGTCGGAGCTGCTGCCATCGCATCGTGGATGTTGCCGCTGTAGTTGTTGCATTGCGCAAAAGCTTCACGCATCGTGGGAGAAGTTGGAGCTGTTGCCGTCGCATCGCTGAATAAGGGTGTCGCCGCTGCAATCCACGCATCGAACCGAGAACTTCTCGCATCCCCGGAGAAGCGTGCCGCATCTGGAAGATCTTCACGTCTTTATTTCTTTGTACTTGAACTTTGCCGCATTTCCCTCGCTGCGACATTGCTTGTCGTGGAAGCGCAACGCAACCTAAGAGACATTGACACAAAGTGTTGCATCTTAAGAACTGAACTTAACTAAGCTAAATATACCATCTTAAAGTAACAGTATTGTGTATTTTTGTCGTTTATGGTCTTGTGGTAACTGTATTTACAGTATACTTATTTTTTATACAAAACCTTGTGTGGTGTCCATCTGTAGTGTTGTCACTGTGTTACTGTATGTGGTCACAAATGCTTTACACACTGCCTCTGAGATAAGCCTGTCTGCTCGTGCCAAGCTACCAAGGGGTTGAGCAGGGGTTATTTTAGGAGTGTAATCCCCTTATCCTGACTAGAGGCAATGGTCCCTATTTGTCACAAGTACCTACCTGTGCCAACTAGAGACCCCCAAATCTAGCAACTAGCCAACAAAGAGGTGGCTGTGCGGACGCAGTGAAGAATGGCCCAGCGGAGGAAGAGGATCGGTTGAAGGAGCAGAAGTGAAGACCATTGACTTTATTGATGGAGAGTCAACGCCCAACTGAAAGCGCAAGTATGTGAGGAGTGGGTGAGGGATTGATGTACCCATTAGGTGCGAGACTGGCAAAAAGGGAACCGGTGCGAGGGTTCAGACTGATGGGTCTAAATGAAGTAATCTGAATGGGATAAGGCAATTCGAACAGTCGATGGCTAAAATACAAGTTAATTGTGATGTGAACAGGCGGTGATGGGAGTTGAGCACCCCGTGCATGTTCAGCATTTCAGCGGGGGAGAGAGGCACGCTGCCATGTTTGGGAGTGGGTAGCTCTAAATCCACGGGCAGGGAGGCCGGGAAAGGGGCGGCTGTTGAGGGGTTGGGATTGGGGGGGGGGGTGTTTGAAGGTACACTGTTTTATGGACATGGGTTAGGGAGAGGGGTGGAAACCAGAGGGTCCGGAATTTGGGGATGTTTCTTTCTTGACTAGTTTATTGGTAGGCACTGTGATATTATGATTCGAAAGCGTAAAGTAGCCATATTGAACATTGGACGGCAACTGTTGAGTGGGCAGTTTCAAGTTTGCTCTCAATTTGCGATAATCCGTATTGGTAAGCACTGTGATACTGTGATTCGTAAGCGTAAAGTAGCCATATTGAACACTGGACGGCAACTGTTGAATGGGCAGGTTCAAGTTTTTTCTCCATTTGTGATAATCCGAGTACTGGGGAATTGGGTGATGCATAGCTATGGGGGGATAGAGACCTAACACTCTCTATAATGACCTGGAATGTCAATGGTGTTGGAGATAAGATTAAACGAGGGATAGTGCAGCAGTACCTAAAGAGACATTTACCTGATGTCGTATTGTTGCAAGAAACGCATCTTGTGGGATAGAAATCCAAGGCCCTCACTAGGTGGGGATACAAACTTCTAGTGTATGCAACTACACCACGGGCTCAAGGGGGACGGCCATATTGGTTAAAAAAAGTACACCCCTTATTGTTCAAAAGACATGGCCGATTACAAGGGACCGCTCCGCAGGGGCAGAGGCCCAGTGGGATGGCAGGGACATCAACATACTCTCAGTGTATTTACTGCCCGCTCTGGGCCAGGTGGCATTGGAGAACCTAGGAAGTAGGCTGAGGGGCTCCGAGAAGGCACACTAATCATGGGAGGAGTCTACAACACTACCTCAGACGACACTGTTGATCCCTACCCACCGAAGTCTAGGGAGAAATCTAATGACCTTATGGCTGATATTGCCAAGGCACTGGGTTTGACAGATGTGGGTCATGCGCTTCATCCAACTGGTAAATTATTCATATATTTCTCTAATGTCCACCGTAGTTTATCACGTATTGATTACTTCCTCACACACCTATCCTCGATAGGTAACTTCACCCAGTATAAAGTTCTACCTAGAGGCATAGCGGACCATTCCCCAGTTTGGATGGAATATACGACTGGGCACGCACCACTATTGCTCTTAACCCATGGCTCCTACGCATACCTGATATTAGGGAGGAACTCCGCATGCAATCAGAGAACTATTTTACTGAAAACGTAGGCTCAGTCGACTCAGCACAAATACTCTGGGAAGCATACAAGGTGGTTCTTAAGGGGCAAGCTCTGTCTCTGAAGACGGGATACATCACCAAAAGGTGTGAACTCCTGGACCAGGTAGAGTCTGACCTCCTGGAACTGGAGCGGGAGCATTCACAAGAACCCTCACCAGACATGAGTCATAGACTACTACTGAAGCAAGATGAATACAGGATAAAAACAAGGGAACATATGGTGGCTAAATACAGTGCCACGCGCCACAGACTCTATGAGCTGGGGGATAGGGCTGGCAGGACACTGGCGTGGTTAGAAAGACGAGAGCAGGTATCCAGATGGGGACACAAACTGACAACACCAGGGGGGAAAGAGTAATACATCCACAAGATATAGCGGAGGAGTTAGCTGATTATTTCGAAAAGGTGTACTCCCCTTCTAGACTTCAAATTAGAAGGAGAAACCCTTTTTGAAAAGGGAAGGGTATTATGCAAACAAAAGTAAGAGTTCCCTTTTCATGTAATCAAAGAGAAAGACTTAAGTCTCTAGGGGGTTCAGGGAAAGGAGCATGGGGTACGCCAACACACGTATTTAAAGTTGCGAGTGGATTGACAAATTCACAATCAGTTGTAATGGGCCTTAATAAACATCAATTTACATATCAGAGCAAAACGTACAATGATAAGGATGTATACACTAGATATAAAGTTTCTTTAAAAAAAAGATTTTTTATTTTTAGATATTATTGTCTGTTCATACCATCTTTTGACACAAGTAAATACATTTATTCATTAAAAATATATTAAAACATTTGATATGGCATTTTATTACACAAAATAATAATGCAATTAAAAAAAAGTTTTTTCAATACAACAATTTTATCACACAACAAAAATGTTGACGCGGCGTTTCAGTGATATTATGTCGTCACCTTCTTCAGGACAGTGTGTAAGTTAAAATCACTATAAATTTAAAACAAAAAGGATAACATGTTATCATTTCTCCATCATAAGATGTGTTGATTCTTGGCAGAACAGAAATTAACTGTAGTCATCTACATCGTACAATAATCATTTGATTATTATCTTTCAGATACATCCTATGTAGCAAAACATTCGTATTCATTAAACCGTCTACGGCACAATTGCTCACACTTCATATGGTTAGAATGATTAGGATGGTTGTAAAGCTATAGGGGTACTCTATTCTGGAGACAAGCCTATGCAGTATTTGTAAATCCCGCAACTTTAGTTTGGTCACACCCTTTCAATTGCATCCCTTCACGCCTTTCTTCTATGTGGCCCCTTCTACACACTACACGGCTGAGGACTCCCGTCAGCTCCTCCAGGACAGTGACATGCCGGGCCTCTCGGATGTAGAACGAGAGACCCTGGAGGTAGACCTTTCGAATGAAGAAATAAGCAAGGCCTTGGAACAGATTAAGTCCGGTAAGGCGATGGGGCATAACGGCATTCCAGTAGAGTTTTTGAAGGCCACTGCTTCTCTGACTGTGCCACACTTGAGAGCCATGTATGAAGAGAGCCTGGACGTGGGTAGGCTACCGGCAGATCAGGGACTGGCCACTATTGTGGTCATCCACAAGCAAGGTAAACCAGCAGATAACTGTTGCTCCTATAGGCCAATCTCGCTGATTAACGCGGAGGCAAAGGTGTTGCCAAAAGTCCTGGCCAATAGATTGGTGACAGTTATTATATCACTGGTCCACCCGGACTAATATGGCTTTATTGAGGTGCATGCCCTGCGACCCAATCTGGGACAATCTTTTGTCCTTAGAAGACCCCTCACTCACCAACCTGGTTGGTGACATGAGGGGTCTTCTAAGGACAAAGGATTGTCCCAGATTGGGTCGCAGGGCATGCACCTCAATACCACAGTAAATGTACAGGTATTCATTACCCTTAGTGGTTACTCCTTCATGTGTTTAACTATTAAGTCCAAGGGGACCAGGAGTTCCTACTAGCCCTCTAAAAAGGTCTAACCACGCTTTCTCTCCCAATTGTTTACAGTAATATGGCTTTATGCCAGGCAGGAATATGGCCCTTAATATACGGCGTCTACACTGTATGATGGCTCGTAGGAAATGTACTGCAGAGGATGCGGCGGTGCTATCTCTCGACACCTCAATGGCATTCGATCCCATTGAATCCCCGTATATATTCGGGGGCCTAGGAAAGGTGGGATTAGGCCCTAAATTCATAGCCTGGGTTAAGCTTCTCTATGCCGGTGTGCTGAGTCAGGTGAGGTTTAACAGCTATACATCCCGAACATTCGAGTTACGTTGAGGTACTAGGCAGGGGTGTCTGCTCTCCCCGCTGATATTCTCTCTTATGCTGGAACCTCTTGCGGCCTGGGTGCGCAGGGGCATGATGGTGCGAGGGATGCCCTGGGTGGCTGAAGTGGAGGATCACATATCCTTGTATGCGGATGACATACTGTTATATTTAGCATCCCCGTACAAATCGATCGGAGTAGTGCTAAACATATTCCCGAATTTTGGTAAATATTCGGGATATGCGATCAACTGGTACAAGTCTGTACTATTTATGTTGAGAGGCCAAGTACCGGCAGACTTCACAATAACGGTGGCGACAGAGGAGTTTCGCTATTTGGGGATTTTTGTCACTTCAGATTCAGCTTGTTTTTACAGCTCCAATCTGGCTCCCCCTTTGGCTAGGTTACGAGCAGATGTGAAGCATTGGAGCTCTCTGCCTTTAACACTGGTAGGGAGGGCGGCACTTTTTAAAATGCTGGCCCTTCCTCATTTTCTTTCTATACTACCCAACTGTCCACACAGAGTCCCGGATTCGTATTTTAGAGCAGTTGAAGGTGAGATTTGTATGTTTCTGTGGGATGGGAGGGCCCCCAGGATTGCACTGCAAAAATTTACAAAAGGCTGATACGATGGTGGCATAAAACTCCCTGACCTACAGCGTTACTACTGGGCTGCGCAATTAGTGACCGTTAACCACTGGATATATCATCCCCAGGACGACCCAGCATATGCTCTTGATCGATACCAAACTGATCGCTCCAGATATCTGGGGCCCTGTACACTATGGATAGGAAGAATAGGGGGCGGTTCTTTGGACCTACTCAACATACATTGAAAATTTGGCGTATAGTTAATTCCTGGTTGGGGTGGACAGGCGTCGTCTCGCAGGCTACACTGCTGTGGTTCACCCAGAAGCTGGGCATGCTGTACTATCAGCCCAGGTTTGATAAATGGGAACTCCACTCCAGAACTTTCCATGTTTGCAAATGAAATTCTGGATGTGAGATCGATATCAGGGTCTGGGAATCTATCCCGGTTTAAAAATGTGAAGGGAATTCTCTATAGAATGGGTCTTCATATGCAGTGGTCAGATCCGGGAAACCAGGTTTTTCTGTCGAAAAAAGAATTTAAACTATTGTTTTGGGCCACAGTCAAAGAAGATCTGGTTTTGCTTTCACAGAATCACAACCTGGCAGGCATGTTTTTGCTCCACAAAGTGGTTCCTCACACTGAGACATATTGGGACAATATTACTAAAAGTGCAGATAGGAAACTCTCAGCCTGATTCATGAAGTGAAATTGCGCCCGCAATCGCTGCGAAAACGCAAATGCGGGCGCAATTTCCGTAATCGGCATTCAACAACAAAATAGCGAATTCGCTAACACATATTTGCGAAGTCGCTAATATAATCGCAGAATCCCTGCTGCTGAGCATTAGCGATTCGGAAATTGCGACACACCACGGAATCTGCGAAAATAATAGCGAATTCGCAATAGAAAATCGCTATCGGCATTCAAGAACAATCGCAATTTGCGAAAAACCCAAACATCGCTATTTGCACGGCGCAAAATAAGGACAACTCAAAGCAGGTGGTAACCATGAAAGGCATTGAAAAAAATTTTCAAATAACCGTTGACCTATCACCAACAGGGCCAGGCCTGACCAATCACACATAAGGACATTCAACAGCAGCATTAGGCTTTCCACAATGCCAGGGATGTACATGGTGGTGAGGCGGCGAAGGCTACAGCGAGCAGCACGGAGGAGACGCATGAGGCAGGCAAGGATTTACCGGCTGCGGGTCACCTTGCTGGGCCAAACCAGAGAACAGATTTATGCTAAATACAGGCTGAATGGGGAAATGATCACCTGGCTGATACAAGAACTCGACCCCATCATGCAGCACCCAACAAGGCGAAACAATTCTGTGCCCACACATGTGCAGGTATTGTGCAGCCTGCACCTCCTGGCCTCCGGCAGTTTCCAGGGCATAGTAGCCGCTGCTGGGGGGATATCCCAGCCCACCATGTCACGCTGCCTCCACACTTTTGTTGACGCCATGCTCAGCCAGCTCCACCGGTACATCACATTTCCCACGAGCCAACAGGAATTGGACCTCACTAAACTACAATTTTATAATGTTGCCCATTTACCCCATGTCCTCGGCTGCATAGACTGTACCCACGTCGCCATCTGCCCACCAGCTGGCACGGAGTATATGTACCGCAACAGAAAGTGCTACCACTCCCTCAACATACAGATGGTCTGCAATGCCAAGAGCATCATCACTGACATTGTGGCCCAGTACCCAGGGAGTACCCATGACTCCTTCATCTTCAGGCACAGCGGACTCCACACACGACTGATCAGGGGAGAGTTTGGGGAAGGACACCTACTTGGTAAGTACACTTTGCCGACAATGTCACATTGCTATGAAGTAACTGCGCTGCACAGGCAATCAACATCTGCTCCTCTCATTCAGGTGACAGTGGCTACGCCCTACGGGAATACCTCCTGACCCCTTACCTCAACCCTGCCACACCTCAGCAACGGCGCTACAATGTTGCGCACATCCGGACAAGGAACTGTATTGAAAGGACATTTGGCCTGCTCAAGAGCAGGTTCCGTATACTGCACAAGACAGGTGGGGCCATGTATTACAGTCCTGCAGCGTGCTGCCGCATTGTGGCTGTCTGTGCAATGCTTCATAACATTGCTACCAAGCGGCGGATACCAGTTGACATCTCAGGCAGTGAATCTGAGGGGGACGACCGGCCACCAGCAAATGCGCCCCATGCACGCGGGGAGAACCCAGCTGAAGGCCACAGACGTCGCAACCACATCACAGATAACTATTTCTAGCCCACCCCCTTCCCCCACCCCACATATCACAATTGCATGCTAAATATAATGATAACACAAGGCAAATGTATGCTTCAAAATAAATGTATTTCTTTGATTCACAACAGAAAAGGGACATGGAAATAACTATTTACAAAAAAAAGTACAGTATTCCAGCATACTGCATGTTATTTTGCTTGGCAGGCTTATCCTCAGCCTGTGTCCCTGACACAATGTCAATGCTGCTTCCTGCGCACATTTCCCAGCCGCCTTTGTGGCTCCTCATCCTCCTCCTGGGCAGATGGACCAGGCGTAGCCCTGGTGCTGCGCCTAGGTGGGGGGGCCTGCGTGGCAGAGTTGCTACTCACGCTGGAGGCAGCCTCACTCCCATCGTCTCCCCCAACGACAGCCGGTACCACAGGTTGGAGCAGTGGGACCACGGCGGTGGTCAGGTGCTCCAGCACTCTGGTGATCTCTTCGCAGCACTGGACCAGCTGGTGCTGCTGTGTCATTGAGCGTCGGGAGAGCTGTGTGGTGGCATTGGCTGCCACATAATTGGAACGACTATAGGTTGCCATCTGGCTCACCAGATGGTGGTGGCGCCTGCGTGCAGCACTGCGCTGCTTCCCCAGCGCAGCAGTGTTTGCCTCCATAGCCACCGCCATGCGCTCAATGGCCGCCGTCATGCGGTCAACCCGCTGGCCCACTCCTGCCACATTGCGGCCGATCTTCTGCAGCTGGAGCTGGATGGCTCCTTGCTGCTGCGACTGCCTCTGGTGGAGACGGAGCATTCGCCTCTCCACGGACATACAGGCATGGAGATGCCCTTTGCCCCTCCTGCTCTTTTGCCGCTGTGCTGCGGATGTGGCCGGGCCAGATCTTGGAGGACGAGCTGCAGGTGTTGTGGCAGCTGGCGTCGCAGGTGCCGCAGGCACTGGAGGCACATTGGTGGGGGGCCTGACCTTGGCTGGCGGTGGTCCTGCAGATTTTGCTGCAGGTAAGGTGGTGGGCCTGGCTGCTGGTGTTGCCGCAGCGGCAGGGGATGGTGGCAGGGTGGCGGGTAGGGATGCCTCCTCCTGGGCCTCCTCGACGATCACCAGCCTCTCACTGTCACTGCTATCGTCTGCACCTGTGAGGGTAAGTGGATACTCATTAGGTGCATGTGACTGTCAGACGTGCAGATGTTACATGCATGCTGGGTGACATTCCCTGGATGGCTGTGGATATGTGCGCTTAGGAACCTTTCAGGCCGCATAGTGGTACAACTACATTGTGGACATACTACGGGGCAGATTTATGAAGGGCTTGCGCCACGTGTACGCCGCCGTTGCGTGACGCAACGGCACGGAAACGTGGCGCATCCCTGCGCCCTATTTACAACGTGACGCATCTAGGAGATGCGTCACGTTGTACAGCACTGCGCCATGAGGAGGCGTTCCTGCGCAGGGGGGGCGTTCCTGCGCAGGAACGTCTCCTGAAAGTGGCTGAGTGAAATCTGTAAGATGTCACTCAGTCACTTTCAGGGCAATGCTGCGTCAAAACCCTGCGCCTGCTTGAAGCAGGCGTAAGGCTTGAGGCAGCATTGAAAGAATAGGCCCCCCCCGAGCATTGCTGGAGCTGCGTCGCGCTTGCGACGCAACTCCAGCAATGCGCCACATTTCCGGCACAGATGCGTCACGCATCTGTGCCGTTTTGGCCCCATGGTGCGCCGCATCATAAATGCGGCGCACCATGGGTGGCGTAGCTGTGGCGCACTGTGGCACATGTTAACTGGCGCATCCCTCGGGATGCGCCAGTTAACATAAATCTGCCCCTACGTCTCCCACAATGCACAACATAGGCATGATTAAGGGCCAATGAGTGAGCCTATTTGGGCAGGGACGGTCATAAGGGACAGGGTCGCAGTCGCATGCCACTTACCTTGGGTGTTGTGGGTTGGGCGGGAGGAGTCCAGGGTGGTCACACCAACACAGGCCTCCGTCTCAAGGGTGTCCTCAATCCTGTCCTCCAGGGGGGTGTTGGGTGGGACAGTCGGTCCACCACCGCCGGTGCCTGATGACTCTCCGAGACGCGCCGCCACCTTCTCCTTGGCACGCCCTCGGAGGTCGTACCAGCGCTTCTTTATCTCTTCCACCGACCTTGCCGCAACGCCAACTGCGTTCACGCTGGAGGCAATTCCGACCCAGATCCTCCTCTTCTCTTGTTCGGGGACCCTCCTTGAGTTTGCACCGAACAGCTGGGCGTGGTGGGCCACCACCCCTTCAATTAGATTCTCCAACTCCGACTCGGAGAATTTCAGCTTGCGCTTTCGGCTAGCGCTGTTGCTGGGGCCGGGCAGTGGTTCTTCAGCCATGGCGGGCGCAATTTCTGCCGGGTTGGGAGTCGCTATCGGCGGTTTGGCGGCTGCTTTCCGTCGTGTCGAGTCGGATGTTTGCGTCACTGTGGTGTTTGCAGGTGGGATTTGGCAGCTTCCTGGTTGTGATGTCATCACGGTGCTCGGAATGCGTAATCCCGTATTTCCGGATCCCGCGATAATGCGACACGCAATCCCGATCGCACGGGATTGCGAGTCGCTATCCCGTGCGATCGGGATTGCGTGTCGCAATCCCGATCGCTGGTGGGCGGAAATAGCGATTTTTCTGCGTTTTTGGTAGGTCGCTAACGGCTTTTGCGCCCGCGTGCGAGTCGCTATTTTTTCCATGAAAAATACATGAATGCCGTTTTGCGTTTTCTCAATAGCGAGTCGCTATTATTCGCTATTAGGGACACGCAAAACGGCCCGTACATGAATCAGGCTGTCTATCATCAATTTAGAGTTGGCACGTTGCCAATAAGAGAGTTTACCAACAAATGGCATAATCAACCGTCTTTGCACTGTCCCTGGTGTAGTGAGCAAAAGGAAACTATGGGCCATTTTCTTTTTGCTTGTCCAGCATACTGCGCACCACGTCGGAAATGGCTAAAACCCATTTGTAGAAGGGTTAATACACGGGTGTGGGAAGAAGTGTTGCTTATTTTGAGATTTAATACCGCTGAGTGGATTTCCATAGGTATGGCGAAATACCTTAGATGGGCGTGGACCATCAGAGTTAGGCACCTTACAGGAAGATAATTGTGATCAATATGATAACTGTACAAGTGAGAATACACTCAGTGTAGTCATTCATAGATTGAATGTATGAATTGTCAATTGTAAATCTTTTTTTTTTAATGACCCTTAAAAACGTCTTGTGATGTTATTTAATTAAATTTTTAAGGTTTGTATTAACCATGTTGTATAATTGTATGCATTTTTATCTGTTGTCTTTTATGAAGAAATCTTCGAAATAAAGATGTTAAAACTGAACTGAACTGATAAATGGAAACTTATTGGGGTCTCAGCGGTGAAAGACCTGGTTAAGAAGGGAGCAATACTTACATTTGGTGCCCTCCAGAGGCAATACCATCTGGCGCAGGGAGAAATATACAGGTATTTACAGATTAGACATGAAATGCGGGCAGCGTTCCCGTCTCTCAAAGATATACCAGAATCGTACCTCTGGGAGACCGTTTGCTAGACGGTCCTCTCAGTTCGAAGGTAATATCTTTAACTTATAAGAAGTTGAGTAATAACCTGCCAGACACCTTTCCGAAGCTCAGGGAGCAGTGGCAAGATGACATAGGTCCTACAGATGATGAGGATTGGCAAACGGCTCTTATGTCCCCTTGAAAAGTGGCCATCACACAGAGATTCAGGCTAATTCAGCTTAGGATACTCCACCGATAATACATCACAGGGAAAGTTTGGGCGAGAATAGGAGCTAGACCTGACGACCTTTGTATGAAAGGGTGTGGTCAGCAGGCCACATTTTACCATACTCTGTGGAGTTGCCCAAAGATACGTGCCCTTTGGGAGGGAGCCTCAGACCACACGAAAACAGCTTTGAGAAAAGACATAGTATTAACACCACAATTGGGACTGTTGAACATTTGGGAGGCGACTGATCTCACGGAAGTTAAACAGAAATTTACAACACTGGGATACACATTGGTCAAACGAGAGCTGGCTAGAGGATGGGGGGAGCGAGTCCACCTCTCGTCACCATGTGGACTGAAGAAATGGATAGGCGCATGTTGGCAGAGACTGAGGTTTTTAAGGCATGGGGTGCCCCAGGAAATGGGATAGGAAGTGGTTGCATTGGAATAAATATCGAGGTGATCCCTGTGTGTCGCCTACTGTTGAAATGGAGATGCATAGACAAGCGGGCATGTGGGGAATGTTTAATATGCATTGAGAATTAATGCCTGCTCGGTTATTATGTTGATTATCTTGAAAATGTCATCCAATCATGTATGTATGGCTGTGATTGAAACCAATAAACAAATTTAAAAAAAAAAGAATGGCGATAACATTATTGTCGCTTTAGGAGAAGGAAACTGTTGCTAAAGCTGCGATAAGGGGCTTGATAATATACCCTTGTGAATTCCCATAGAAGCCCAGGTTCTGGTGTGAACCTGGGCTTCTATGTGAATTCACAAGGGCATATTATCAAGCCCCTTATCACCGCTTTAGCAGCAGTTTTCTACCGCTAAATTGGCGATAATGTTAACGCCGTTCTTGATAATATGGCCCACACTTCCTCCATCTAAGGTAACTAGAACCCACACCGGGAGTTAAGGAACAGGTACCACCCATACAATAACTTAAAAAAAATCCAGTCCAAATCAGAAAGTAGGGAATCAGACAGTTATAGTTACTTCACAGTTATCCAGAAATTCATAAAAATATCTCATTCAATAACCATCATTACAAGTGACCTTTGCAATTATGTTATTTGTGGTAACTCCTGTTCCGCACATTCTAAAATGTTGTCAGATCAAACTTGTGAAAGATAATCAGAGTAAATGCCAATTAAATTCAGGGGCATGCAGATATTGATACATTAAGCACCAGAATCTGAATGATATGCCCCATTTTTGCAGATAAAACTCATCAAAAATGATAATTATCACACCTGATAAATTCTAAACACCTCAGTCTCGGATTATCGCTTCCCACACCTACCCACTTGTAATGAGGGCCGACATGTATCCACTCTGCAAAAGACAGTAACCTCTCATTCACAAATAAATATATTAACATTGGTGGGCAAAGTGGAACTAGAACAAATTGCAGACCACATGTCACCGTACCCTGCTTAATAAGTAGTTTACTTGATGATGGCTCAACAATGTAAATAGCGACAGGAAATATGTCACAGGTATTGATTTAAAAAACTGAAGACATTTATTGCATACCTAATTAGGCGAAGATAAGTGCTTCAACTACTTTGTCCTCTCTCCTTTTGGTTTTAACCACATTTTATATAATTTCATCTAGTCTCTCTTCCATAAAAAAATAATTTATCAAAATGTTTCTTAAATCTTTTTTAACAAATCTACATTTTGCTAATGTGAGTCAGTCTCTTCTACATCTTTCTTTTCATGATTTGGACTGTGAGAGGCCCAATTCAAAAAGAAAACAGTAAACATGCACCCAGTGGTCTACTACGAAGCATGGGTGTTCGCAATTATTTTCCAGGTTATGCCTGGAAACCGGAGATATTTGCAGGTTTTCACACATTCGCCTTGAACGTTAGGCGAATTAGCAATTACGATAATGCAGAGGCAGTTCTGCTTGTGCAACTTTACATTGTGTACAATTGCACATGCATAAATGTTAATGCCTTTGGACAGTGGCATTTGTTTCTTTTTTTTGTTCTCAAACGGAAAAATACTTTTCTCTGTAGCGAACCCCCTAATCCTTTACCACTTCGGGGCGTTCTCTACCCACCCCAGAAAGGGATTTACCTCTGCTCTTAACAGGAGGAAATACATGTAGTTATTTCTTGGCCGGAACGTTATTATAGAAAAGTGTGTGAATATCCACAGGAGTTTCAGCTTATGGGTGTCAGTTACCTGCATACGTCTATTTGCAAGTGTTAAACCAACATTTATGAGTAAGAGCAGGTACTTTTTGTATGTACTGGAGTGAATAGATTCGACTATTGGGCCTTAAGTGCTGTCCCCCTGGAAATATAGAAGTGTAGGTACTCAGGAGCTTATTTACAAGCCTCTTGCACCACCGGTGCGTCACTTTTTCCTATATTAAAAGTGACGCACTGGCGGCACAAGGGGCTTGTAAATAAGCCGCTCAGTGTTTAGAGTGCCTTTTTGCTCCCCCATTAAATTTGTTACAACAGTGCTTAGACCGTTTAAAGCACTAGGAAGCATATTTACGCCAGGCGCGAAACACCCATTGGGCTCAAAGGGCTTCAGCCCCCCCCCCCCCCCCCTGTTGTGTGTGGCAGCCCGGGCTGAGACAGCTTCCAAGGCCCACACACAGCCGCACCCGAGTACCTCAAGGTCTTTAAAAGACCAATTGCTTGTTAATGAGAGTTTGTTCTTTTTTCAGCCCTTCTTAGAGCCCCTGAATCTCCACTCTGTCTATTAGGCCCCCCCCAAAAAAAATTCCTAGCCCCCTCTCGGAAATTTGACACTAGTTGCGTCACAGAGAGAGGGCAGAAATGTGAAATATTCATCCAACACAGCACATTTCCGTCCTTTCCCCCTGTGCTTTCATCAGCCTAGCACCAACGCAGGCACCCTTGCGCATGACTTGCACCCGGAGCAAGGGTGTCCGTATTATAGGCAGGATTGTTTTTGTGCAGGGGGGGCACCTTCCTGCACAAAAAGAATCCATAGAGGAATTTTCTTCTTTCTCCGTGTGCAGCAGAGTGAGGCACACATCGAAAGAGGAAAAAAAAGCGAGCGAGCTAAAGATATTTCTCCTTTTTAATGCCTCACCTAAGGTGTACCTATTTGGTGCATTCCCAGGACTACCAGGATTGGTAAATATGGGGATTCATTAAAAACCATGCCCACGGCAGAGCGCATGGAACGCCTTTCCAGGGCAGAGTAATGCAACACAGTGATTTGCGCTGTGTTGCAATACTACATTGGGCATATTACCAAGCAATAGCGATAATTATCGCTATTGCTTGGTTAGAGACAAAAATTTACCGCTGAGCTGCGGCGATTTTTACCGCAAATAAACCTTGGTATTACCAAGGTTTATCGCAAATGCGATAAAAATCGCCGTAATGCATGAATATCGCTGAAAAGTCCACGATATTCATGCATTACCGAGCTAATGCTCTTAGCCATGTTATCCACCTTCCATTGGATAACTTGGCTAAGAACTGCTCAGGGGCAGGTGTTAGCTTTTGGAGATATTCGCGCTTAGCGCGAATATCTCCAAAAGTTGGTAATAGGAGATAGCGATGTTAGCGACTGTTTTCAGTCGCTAACATCTTGGCACGCCCACTTTGCATGTCATTAGTGATAAATATCACTGACATGCAAAGTGGGGCCCAAGATGATCGCTATCTCCTACTAGCTGTCGCTAACTGGTGTTAGCGACAGCTAGGTAATAGGGAGATAATTTTATCTCCGCTTTCTTGGCTTTTAAAGCCAAAAAAGCGGAGATAAACCCCCTTGATAATATGCCCCCATATTTTTTAAGCCATTCAAAGTCACAAAGTGGCTTTGCATGGCTTCATAAATAGGACTCCGAGGTTAGCGCACTTTGCATGGTGCAAGCATGATGCAAACCTCTCATAAATATGCCCCTGGGTTCTTATTAGTGTCATCCGATGTCGGCGGCTAGATCGCTCTGTGGTGTTCAGTATCTGCGTCAGGTGCTGAGGAACACTTTTCGCGAAGAAACCACACAATCCATTCCATTCTGTTCCTACGTCCAAGCACTACATCTGTCAGCGCTGCTTGTCATCACTGCGGTAAACGAGGGCTTGCTTTCCAGGGTTTGTAGTAAAATGCTTCTGCGGAGGAGCACCTTTCATAAGAAGCAGTGACCCCGATCAGCAAGGCCACCTGCAAATTGCAGCCGCGAGCCTTTCTCCACTTAGGGCTCGAAGTGGGAGGTCTGGGCACGTGTTCGGTCTGGAAATAGTTTTAATGCCGCATCCGTATTGCACCAAGCGATCAAACGAGTCCGACCCTCCACCGAATATTTGTTATTAAAACACGGGGCCACACAGTTGAATTTATAGCACATCTCCAAATTCATTTCCAAAAAATCCATAAGTTTTACAGGCACTTCTGAAGAAAAGTCATGAAATATTTCAGTTATTCACGATCTGGCAAAGTGTGTCAGAGAACTCCATGCAGCAGAAAATCATGCAAGTGCCAACAACAAATTGGTGCTCGTGCTTGGTATCCCATAGTGAGGGCCACTGAAATTATACGTCAGGGCAAGACCAAATTATGCAGCAAGAAAGGGCAAATTATGTGATTTAATGTGATATTGTTTGCAATCGTATTGCTTTAATACTTGGTGTTCTAAAATGTCTGGGCAAAGATTTTACCTCATTATAACCAGTTTAACAACCAAATACAGTAATAAACAACTCTAAGGTGACCTTTTCAAAGAGCCTTCCACTGCACAGGAGTATATGCTGCCACACTTTCGATCCGACTGTGCTAGAATATATATATATATTTGATGTAACTGAAAATAAATAAAACCTGAAACTAACGTGAGAGTGCAGGATGATTTCCACTGGTAAATTGGAGCAGAAATCCTATTTTGAATATATATATAAGATAAGATATACTAAGATATACCGGAAGAAAACTGCTGGAAACAGCAGTTTACATGCTGCGAGTGGCCATCCTAGGCACCTCATAGCAAGCATCCCCTATGGGGAGATGCTAAGGATGAACAGAGGGTGCAGTGATCCTGTGGAATTGAAAGTGGCCCAAAAAGAAAGTGAAAAAAGATTTTTAGACAGGGGATATTCAGCTGAGATCATAGATAATGCCATTTCCAAATCAGAAACACTATCTAGGGATGAGTTACTGGAGGATAATTACCAGAAAAGACAGAATCCAGCAAAACTAGACACATGTGAGTTTAGAATAATAACGGGATTCAGTAGACAATCAAGGGACATCTACAGGATTGTTAATAAACATTGGCCCCTTGTGACGAAAGACCCTATCATTGGCAGGGATTTGCCTACTAGGGTATCTCTCACCTACAGTAGGGCTCCATCCCTACGGGACCAAATAGTAGACACCAATCCGGAACCTGTCAAAGGCAGTAATTGGTGGCAAACAGGCAGAGGTTTCTACAAATGCAAAACATGCAAAGCATGTACCCATGGCATCAACACCAAAAGTTACAAGGATGGATTCAGTGATATAGTTCATCCAATATCACAGGTATTGACGTGCAAAACCGACCATGCGGTATACGTCCTACAATGCCCCTGCCTGTTGTTGTACGTTGGTAGTACAAAACTCCCTGTACACCAACGTATTCTTCAACATCTCAGAGCAATTTCCAATGGTGACAACACCTACCCTGTAGCCCGCCACTATCGCGAAGTTCACCAGAGTAATAATAAATCATTGACTTACTTTGTGATAGATAGCGTGAATATCAACAGACGGGGTGGTGATAGAGAAACCAGATTGAGGAAGCTCGAAACCAAATATATCCTCTTGTTAAACACCAAGGCCCCAACGGGATTAAATATTACTGAGGACATGTATACATGTTTTCTTTGAAAGATTAGAAACACAGGGACCTACATTATAACATCATCATCCTATAGAAACACGGGAGAATCTGGGCTGGGACAGAGGTTAACCATATTTGTATCTATGGGATGACAGTTCGACTCCCTTATTGAATTGATCTTGGGACAGTGGAATCGAGCAGCAGCTGCTATATGTTTGAAAAAAAGTAAAAAAAGAAAACAAGTAAAAAAAACAAATAGGAAAAATGAAAAACAAAATAAATATTTACATATATATAAGTCTAAATGGTCCAGCTCACAGGTCTTTATCCCTGAGTAGCTGAATTGATCTATATCGACTTGTTTTTGAATATGTTTTGCACTATTTTCACTTTATTATGGACATGGATGTAAATGAATGTTAAACAGCTTAAGAAAGACTACTGAGTCAGAAAACAATTAAATATGATCAGTCCAATGCTGATAGTCGCATTAACATCCTCGATGAATAAATTTCCCTAGGGCAAAGATATGTTTACATTTGCATTACAAACCTGCAATGATTTGCACAACCATTGTTATGATTAATCATTCAATTGTTATCATAATGGCGTCTCTTTTGCACTATTGCATGAGTTTCAATGAGTTATTTAAGCACTTTAGCAGGAGCACCTTAATGTAAATAATGTAAATATGTAGATGTATTGAAATAGTATTTATTCTTTTTTTATATGCAATTTCTCAGTGGGATGATTTTCTATAATAGAATGATTTATTTTTGTATTTGACCAATAATAACAAAACTCAAGATAGTCTATCCATTATGAACCAAACGGTATTTAACTTTTTGATTTACATATCACAATTTATGTATGCCAAGGATTTGCTTTCTAAACAACATGATTGTAACATATTCAAAAGCAAATCAAAGCGGAAAGTATTTCTTCCATGTCTATTTTTAAATCAAGCATGTGATCAACTTTTTTCAACACAGGCTGTTTCTTTAAAAGAACGGCTCAATATGTTTGACACTGTCATGTGAACAAGGCTCCTCGGAGCCGAAACGTCATGCGATGTGCTTGCACTAAATAAACGAATTGCACATACTTGGACCGTGTCTGCGTCTTTCTGTGGAGTGGGGGAGACGCCTCACCCTGTGGAGATCGAGCGCTGATTCATTGGATATATATATATATATATATATATATATATATATATATATATATATATATATATATATATTCCAAAAGTCGCCGTTTTCCTCCTGCTTCCCCGCAGACCAACGAAAGGAGCGAGACCACAACGTGAGTGCTGTTTCTTCAGTGCTTTATTCGTGCCAGAATCTCAGCCTGCAATCCACCATGATGCGTTTCGCCTCCAACAATGAGGCTTGATCACATAGCGTGCCATGGACACAAACAAGGGAATTTAAAGTGCAAATGCTTGAATGGATACAGCTGTGCAGATAGTCTTAGTAAACAGTGAGAAAATACTACACGGATCCAGCAAAAAATAAAAGGCATACAGCCTGATTCATCAAGCTTTTTTGCGCTCGCAAAGGGCCAGATTCTGAGAATCTGGCCCTTTGCGAGAGCGATTTTTGCATTTGGGATTCAGCATCCCAAATGTAAAAATCGCTAATTGCGATCTCGCAATTTTGCGAGGAATGACATTTAAGGAATCTCTATTTGAGATTCCTTAAATGCAATTCAACATCCTATTTAAATTTGCGAATTCGCAATTTCTAGGCGCAATTTACCGCGAGGTCAGACCTTGCGGTAAATTGCGAAAACTCAGAAAAATGCATTTAAATGCATTTTTCTGAGTTGCATGTTACACACACACATGTCCTTTGGACATGTTTGTGTGCAACACCTGTGTCACAGATCATTTGAGGGGTGCTACAGGGTGTCCTTTGGACACCCCTGGCACCCTTCAAATCGCTATCTTATTTGCGATTAGCAAATTGCTAATCGCAAATAAGGAATACTCACCATTCATTCCTATGGGCCTTTTGGCCCATAGGAATGCATGGGGAGTTTTTCCTTATTTGCGATTAGCAATTTGCTAATCGCAAATAAAGAATGTGTAGGAATCGCAAAAAATATTGCGATTCCTACATGAATCCCGTTTTGCGAGTCCTTAATAGCGATTCGCTATGAATCGCTATTAGGGCTTCGCAAAACGGGAGAATGATGAATCTGGCGGCAAGTGCCCTAGGGGTTCGAATAATGAACATATAACAGACCTGGCCTATTAACCCAGCAGCTTCCGTTGTATTTGACTCTACCAATGTGCTACTGGGAAAGATCTCTATTGTTCAGACTGAAAGCAGGAACGGTAAAATTTTTACTCTGTTTTCCTATGGGACACACTGTAGCTGACAAGACCCCGTGTCCCTGTGACGGAACCAGCAAACAAAATGATGTACATTTCTTCTTCATGTGTAAGTTTTATATGAAATACATTAAATGGTTTTTAGCACCATATTTTAAAAAATATAGACCCATTTCCCTGAACCAGTCTTATTTGATGCTCTTAAGACTGGAGGACGATGAACTCATATTTCGGACAAGCTGTTTTTTAAAGGTTATTTTTAATGTACGTAGAAGTATGGAATACCCATGAATTATTAACGTCTGTTGTTTCCTTCTTGCACTTTTGAAATGCGTGACGCAGCAAATGCACTAATAATGCACCTTACAGTGTCTATTGTACCTATTGTAACTGCAATTGTAAATGCCAATTTGTTTTAAAGTGTGCTTTTATGGATTTTTGAAATCCGAATAAAGATTTTTGAATTGAAATTGAAATTGAACATATAACAGACAAATTGAGGGATGTACTAAATAAAAAAAATGCATATGATTCATATATTTACACTTATTACAATTTCCAACTCCACCTCAAAAATTTCATATATATACACTATATCACATATAAGTCTCTTCAACATATGCATATAAGTATCTACACTATATACACATAAAACTACAATAGTTGATGTTATAAGAACCCAAAGATAATATTTAAATTCATTTCAGGAACCGAATGTAGATCACGTTGTGATAAAAATATAATACCCCTGTGGGTATAATTCAATACAACACAAGCTCATAGATCCAATGTGATAATGCACCTATAAATTACCCTTTTAAGGATACTGCAGATCAAACAAAATAGTTAAGTGAAAAAGTGCTAGTGCTAACATAAAAACATACTACAGATTATAACAGGCTGCGATGTCAGGTTAAGAATCAAAACCCTTTGTAGGGGAACTCGTCAGTATCTCATCATTTATCCAGAATTATTATAAAAAGTTTTTTACAGTGACTACGTTATAACAGGAACAGGTTAACATTGACTAGAGGCAGGTGTACAAGTCCTCACTGGCATTTAAACCTCCAGGATTCTTACTGTTGAGCTCTAGGATATATCTAGTTTCCAATAGATGCAATTTAGCGTCCCTATTCCCACCTCTTTTCAGAGGTAAAACAGAGTCAACAAGAAAATACTGTAGGCTAATGGGGTCACTATTATGTACTGATTCGAAGTGCCTAGCCACTTGGTAAGCTTGGTCTTTTCCCGATATTGCCCTTAGATGTTGTAAAATGCGCTTGTGGCCCGGCAGACGGGTGCTACCCACATATTGGAGTCCACAAGGGCATTGCAAGACGTAGACTACATATTCAGTCTTGCATGTAAGTCTCTTATTGATTACAAGAGGCTTTTCTAAAAAGGGACTTGAAACATGCGTTTTATTTATCCCATGGTGACAGGCTTTGCATGATTGGCACTTCTTGAAACCTGTAATGTGATCCATCCAGGATTTGGTAGGTTCTAATGTATTACTGACTAATGCACTGGCCAGGCTGGGGGATCTACGGAAAGTTAGACTGGGTTTATCATATATATATATTTTAAATCCGCAGATTATGCTGTAGATGATAGTTTAAGTGCCAAATCATGCAATTCTAATTTGGCCAGTGTACAGAGCAGGCAAGCAACGCCCATTGGACTGAAAGCGATTAAGCCTCCTCCCATCCCCCACTGTCGTGCTCTGTAGCCAAGGCTGCAGGCCTGCAGCTCCGTGGGTCTCTGTCCCCGGGTAAGTCTGGGAAAAGTTTGCCTGAAGAAGAGAGGGATAGAATAACCATTTTCTTTTCTCCAAATGACACCTTCCTCTTATCTTGCTTTTGCTGTGACCTCAAAGGTGGCGATGGGGGTCACAGATAAATTGCAACACCAAGGACAAAGATCTCATAGTGAGAAATCTACGTGTGCAAGGCAGTGTGCTTTACTGATCACCCTTGTTTTGAAGAGAGACCATGTGTGCCCATTAAATCTGGTTAAGAGACTGTGTCTGCACTTCAAAGGCAATCTCTGCCATTTTCTTGTGCTTTCAAGTAAACAAGGCAGAAATCGCAAATTGTCTTGATTTGGATTCGAATTTATATAATGCTTACTACCTACGTCATGGGTAATAAGCGCTAATTAAATGTAAAAAGGTTAAGAAAGAAATGTTATTTTTAAAATGCAGTGACCTGACTTTTTGGCCAATAGGGGCTTTCGGGAGGTGGAGGGGGGGCTCAAAAGCATCAGGACACTTTACACAAGCACCAGATTACATAACACAAAATCAGATTAAAAAAAACATCTTTCTATTGGGCACATGGTAAAAGAAAAGCAGACATGTACAGCACAAGGATTTCGCATAAGGATAACAAGTGTATTCAGTGCAATCCAATCCCTAACAGTCTCCCAGACTATGTTATAACCTATTCCCAGTCTAGTGTAGTTCAGAGGCAGCATAGTCAATATTTTCAGCCCTTGAGGACAGCACGATGGAGTCTGCATCATGACTTCCCCTGTAGACATTCCACCATCTCCAGATCTTTTCCCACTTTTTAGGGCAGCCCCTACTTTTGTACACTAATTTATCTGCCACCATGCACCAGTCCTTGTCTTTTTTCAAGTCTCTGAGGTGTGGTGCAGATTCTCCCCACCATAGACAAGCTATGTTTCGGTTAGAAATCACCATACCCAAGGTCACCCAAGGTCTGCTCCATACGATTCAAGTTTTTGGCATCCCTAAGGTTAAGAAGGTACCACTTAGTCGAAGGTGTAAAATTGCCCCCACACACGGTATTGGATCAGAGATCCCCAACTTTGGAGATACTAGTAAGGTCCCATTTATCAAAGCCTTGCCTAACTGCTCAGAGTCCCATAGTGGTGTGGCCTGGGTAATCTTTACTCCCCAACCCAATGCCCTGAGTGTTGTGTGCCAAAGTTGAACTTTGAGTGCGGTTGGCCCCACGAGGGGTTGACATTTTGGATGAATGTAAAGTACACGTAGATTCCCTCCCGGGTGCAAGATTTGACAGTCCATACAATCCGCTGGGTTTTCTGTGGGTTAAATGTCGAGCAGGGCTATTCCTCCATCCTGCAAACCTCTCGTCAATTTGGTTAGGGCGAGGGGCCCCCATCCCATTGCAAGGTTCTGACTTCACTCTCTATGGTTTTAAAATAGGATGCAGGAACGGGGAATTGTGTATTCTGCAACACATACAGAAAGCGTGGCAGCACCCTCATTTTAAATAAGGCAGCTCTGCCAAGCAGTGAAAGTGGTAGCCACCTCCAGTGTTGCATATCACTTTTGAGTCGTAGTAAGAGGCCTTGAAGATTATTAGTGTTAAATAGCACAGGATCAGTGGTGACATAGGTTCCGAGATAGCAGAATCCTTCCTTCCCTATATGTGCCCCACAGTCGTGCGGCAGGCTTGGCATCTTGCCACTTGGAGAACAAAACACAGTGGATTTGGACCAATTAATGATGTAGCCACATTTTTTACCACAATTGGTGAAAATATCTAATATTGTGTAGATGGAGGATTACGGAGCAGTAATGTATAATAGGATGTCATCTGTGTATAAAGTCCCATCCTCCCATTCCTCTGTACAATGCAGGCCACGGATCAACGGGTCCATTCGCACCCAGGCAGCCACAGGCTTAAGGATTAGTGCAAAAATAAGGGGTGAGAGAGGGCATCCCTGCCTAGTTCTGCATTAGAGGAGGAACACTTTGAAATTGAATGTATTTTAGAGATTCAATAGTGCTGTGTCATTGTCATTGACTGTAAATTTAATTCAATTTTAATATTGTGTGTGTATTTTTGCTTTTATGAGTAATTACTCGAATAAAGCACTATTTGACTTGACTTGACTTGAAAACGTTGAAAGTCAGACAGTTTACAACTGCCTAAGTCAAAAGTTTAGAATAAAGAAGTCTCAGCCAGGCCAGAAACTTAGGGCCAAAGCCCAATGGCTCCAATACGACAAATAGGTACAGTCATTCAACCATGTCAAAGGCCATACATGCATCAAGCAACAGGACCATCGCATCTTCTCTAATTTTGTCAACGCCACCCAACACTACTGAAGTACTGGGTTTTTCAGAACCCAGAGGTGCCAGGGAACACACCCTAAGACTTCGAGTCCTTCCTGTTTCAGACTACAGAAACACAGAGTCTTCTAGGCGAAGTCAAAGATCGAATTTATTGGCTGCAGCCAGTAACAGGTATCCTAGAAGTACAACACGGTGTATATTCTCAGGAGACTGCTCAACTTACAAAGCCAGCCTTCTCTTTTTATACAAAATATTATGCTTTAGGCAAACATTCCTTATTTTACAGTTGACCATTCACATATTTTCACTACAAAGAAAAAGCAGAGTCATGATGACAAGCCCATATTTCAGTTTGTCCAGCCCTCAATCAATTACCCGGCAAGGCCCAGTATTTTTATCAGATATCGACGGACCCCCCAATAAAAACGGGCACCTTCTCCTCGTAAAGCAAGTCATAAAGAAGAAACAGGGACAGGTGTGTGTAAGATTAGGGATGGTTTGTGTGCGATGAAAGGGTTTATGACATGTTGTGCCTTGATACTAATCTCATTCGGCCACTGGGAAAGGAACTGGCCGAACAGGTTTGGCTTTAGGCAGTGGAGTCAGCTTGCCCAGGTCACAGAGGAGTCAGCAAAGGTGTACATGTCCTTCAGACTCGTTTTTGGCCTTAGTCATTGGCCTATGTGAGGGCAATCACAAAATGGCTGCCGTTCACAAAATGGAACCCGAGGGTTCAGGACGGAAATTCTGATTTCAGGGTGATTTCGTCACCCGAATATGACGAAAATGCTTGTGCCTAGTATTCTAATCATTCTCGGTCTGCTGATACCAAAATCGTCAAGATACGACGATTTTTATAACACGGGTCCACAATTTTCAGTACCACAGACCCTCCTTTTGCCCTTACATAGGCAATAACCTATACTCACGCTAATCTGAGTCCAGGTCTATATTCATAAAGTCATTGAGATGTTGCTGTAGCATCATCCTATTACTTAGCTTGTTTCTTGATACAGGTTTCCTAACACACGATGTAGCACAGAGGCCACATATTGCAGGGGCACACTGTACACACAGACAGAACAGGAAAAGAATGGCTAAGATCATCCCAATGATTATCAGAATCTTCCACCCCCAGGCGGATATCAGTTCCCAGAACCATCCCATCAATGACCAATCTCCTTTATCCACATGAATAGATTCAGAGATCTTATGCAGTTTGGAAGTGGCCTGGTAGACTGTTGGAGCATTATCTGGAATGAAAGCACAGCAACTTGATTGGATCACTTTACATACCCCACCTCGGTCTGCAAGTATGACGTCTAGTGCGAGCCTGTTCTGAAGAGTCATAAGGCGATCCGACTGGAGCTCAGCAGTCAAATTACTAAGGGCACCGGCGGTTTCAACCACAGTGGATTCAACCACCCTTGTCAATTGCCTTATGTTCCTGCTGTTAACCATAGGCCCCCAAAATGGCAGAAAACCCTTTATGAAATCTCCAAACTCTTGTCCTACAGTGTCTTCTTTACTGATGACACCTCTAACTATCCTTGTCTTATGGTAATCTGCCGCGGCCGTGTAGGTGGGAGGCAACAGGAACGAAACAAAACATGTGCCCAAGAAGTCAGGGGGCAACCATGTATAGGCTCTATCATGGCAGATGAAATAGGTACCCTTAGCTGCTAGGAACGAAGGGGAAGTCTGAGACGCAAAAACATATGTTTATGTGCAAATACTTTTCCCTAACTGAGCTCTGGGATTCTTGCCATTACCTTGCAGACATAGGTGACCTTGATGGGGTACAATCCAAATCGGGGAGGATCTCTTTGCTCGCTGGTTCTCACTCAGAGTAACTCCATATCCTGTTACATTCCATCTAGCGTAAGCTTGTAACTCATCTCTGGGAATCGTTCTATACGAGTCAATGTTTCTGCTCATATTTGTGATTCCCACTACCAATGCCTTGTTGCTCGAGTTACTTCTCGGGGAACGTGGGGGATATGGTTCGATGGCATATATGAACATCGTCTGAAACGCCCACAAAGAACCATTGTAACTAAATGGTAAGACCAAGTATGGTATACCCTTATCTGTTGTATGTGGCATAAGACCACACACCCAACAATTCGTTGTGTTCACTTCTAATTGGTGTTGGTGTAAGAGCTGAATGAAGGAGTTATTGATAAACTCTAATCTTCTAGTGGACTCATGTTCAGGCAGAGGGTGAAAAGAATGTGAGGAAACAGTAGAAGGAGGTATGGGCTGTGTAGTGGGTGCAAATGTCACTTGAAAAGAGAATAAAACATATCCTATTAAAAACGTCATTACACTAAGCAACATGAAAATACATAATATCAAAAATCGTTTCTTTGTCATCAATATACACATTCTGGCTTTAAAGTCCATCTGTTTGGCAGGTCTATCCATCTCGAAAAACTCCATCCTCTCTAATTGCTGCCCGTGGCGGTAGGGTGTTCTATGCTAAGGAATGCTTCAGTCAGTCCAGGGCAACTCCCTTAGACCGACCACAACTGTCGACCTAACGTCTTCAGCTGCACTCCAAAGACTTGGGCAACCACGACCCTAGCAGCTGAACCCGGATGGCGGTTGGAAAAACAAAAATAAGAAAGTTTCTCAGATGAGAGAGCTGCCCTTTTCAAAAATAGCAAGGAAAAATAATTTTTTATTTGTCCATAGTTTTTGGTCTCAAATTATAACGGCTTTTTCCAGGTACTGTCTGGTTCTGGAACAAGAGTTCAGGCTCTGTAGTGTTCAATCGAATTGACGGTGGCACAGCTTCTTACAAAATATTGTCACTTTCTCGTTCAGAAATTGTTCCTTTTACACGTGCATCGCTAAAAGGCAGAAAACGAGGCACACTCTCAGTCTCGGAGTCAGCGATCCCCTCCTGGACCCACCGGTCATACGGTAGAGGCAAAGGGACCCTCTTGCAGTGTACGCCGTGGATCCAGTTCTTTTTCCCTTCCACTCGAACAGCTGATCTTGTTGAGAGAAGGACGAGGTGTGGGCCGGTCCAACGGGGCTGGTCATTCTTTGTCCGCTGGAAGTTCTTGACCAGCACCCATGATCCAGGATCGATTGGATGTCCTGGAGCTTCAGAGACCTGAGGCAGAGTATTGTGAACCTGTTGGTGTAAAACAAGCAATTTAGCCGTCAATTCATACAAATAATCAAGCAGTACAGGGTGTTCGATCTCACTGAATTTTGTCGACCTTGGCACTCCCAGTATGTTGGCCGGGCGGCCGAACACAATTTCATAGGGACTAAGTCCCACTCGCGAATGCACAGTCATTCTTGTTGATAGGAGTGCTAAAGGCAGAGCGTCAGGCCATTTAAGACCAGAGCTTGCTTGTATCTTGGCCAATTTCAGTTTTAGCGTGCCATTATAGCACTCTACTAGTCCAGCTGATTGGGGGTGATTTGCAGCGTGGAATTTTTGCTGGATACCTAGCCCTTCACATACTTTCTTCATCACTCGACCCACAAATTCACTCCCATTATCACTCCAGAACATTCTCGGCATTCCAAACCTAGGGAAAAATTCTTTGACGAGGGCTTTAGCTGTGGATAAGGCAGTGTTGTCTTTTAAGGGATATGCTTCTACCCATCTTGAAAAGGCACAAACAACAAAGAGTACGTATTTCAAATTGTTGCACTTTTCCATGTGGATGAAATCTAGCTGCAAAACCTCGAACAGATACGTTGGAGGCGCAATATGACCAGCTGAAGTTGGGGTTCCCCTACCAGGATTGTATTTCAGACATACCATGCAATTCTTGACCACATTCTCTGCACACTTAGGAATTCCAGCATTTTCCCATACTGGAGCTAACAACTCACAGATCCCTTTCACACTGATATGAGCCATTCCATGAGCCATTGTCACCACTGCAAGCACATACGCATCGGTAACAACCATCTCTGATGTTCAGACAAATCAGTCTAACAACAATTCGAATCCAATCTACCTCTACTTTCTCTCCATTCATTCCACTCTTTCTCTGTAGCTTCAGCTTGGATGGATTTCACACTCTCAATCGTATCTTCACACATACTCTTCTCTGGAACCCATCTCGCCGGACCCGCAACATACATTCGACTCATCACATTTCTCGCAGTTTCTTTCGCAACTTCATTCGCAAACGCATTTCCGCGACCAACATCATCCGTAACTTTCTTATGGGCACTACATTTCACAATCGCTACTTGTAACGGCAAAGTAAGAGATTCAAGGAGTTCATTCACCAACTGTCCATGCTGGATCTTCGTCTCATGCGAAGTCAAAAATCCACGTTCACGCCACAAACGCCCAAAGCTATGGGCCACGCCAAATGCATATTGGCTGTCAGTATACACATTCACTTGTTTTCCTTTCGCCAACACACATGCTCTCGTTAATGCAATCAACTCCGCTGCTTGTGCTGAATTATGTGGAATAGGTGCAGCTTCAACAATCGTATGCAAAGTCGTGACAGCATATGCTGCAGTCGTATCACCATTCGGCAACTTGAAACACGAACCATCAACCCACAGAGTACCATCACACTCAGGAAGAGGAGTGTCTTTAAGATCTACTCTCCCTTTCGTTTCTTCTTCTGTCCTCAGAAAACAGTCATGTTCATCTTCAATATCATCATCTGTCTCAACTGAAACTGGCAATAACGTGGCTGGATTCAACGCATTACACCTCTGTATGTGCACATGACTCGCTAACAGTGTCAACTCGTAACCTGACAATCGAGCACTAGTTAAGTGCTGTGTCTTGGTCCTGTTTAACAATGTGTCCACTGCATGTTTAACCATCACTATCAACATATTATTCATCACTAACCCAGCAGACTGTCGAATAGAAACAGCTGCTGCCGCTGTGGCTCTCAAGCAACTCGGCAATGCTTTAGCTACCGGATCCAAAGTCGATGAAAAATACGCACATGGACGCTGCTTGTCTCCGAAAGACTGTGTCAGCACTGACAATGCACAACCCTCTTTCTCATGGACATACAGTGTAAAAGGCTTACTTTAGTCGGGGGTACCCAACACAGGAGCCGAACGCAATGCATTACGCAATTCGGAAAAACTTTTCTGACAGTCTTCAGACCACGGAACGGGATTCGGTGTATCTTTACAAGTTAATGCTACCAAAGGTTTGGCCAACAAAGAAAAATTTGGTATCCATTGTCTGCAATATGATGTGATACCAAAGAAAGCACGCACTTCTCTCTGTGTCCTTGGCACACTCAATTTTGCATTTGCCTGAATTCTTTCTGGGGTCAGTTTCCTTCCCTCCTTCGATAAGAGATGACCTAAGTAGGTCACTTCTTGTCGACAATATTGCAGTTTTGAAAGAGACACTTTGTGATGCAGATCAGACAAATGACGCAACAACGACAAGGTGGCTTCTTTACAAATCTCCTCAGTATCTGCAGCGACAAGCAAATCATCGACGTACTGAGTAAGGGTAGCGCCATCAGGTAAAACAATCGTATCAAGCTGTGTTTTTAAAGCCTTACTATATATTGATGGACTTTCACAGTAGCCTTGAGGAGCACGTTTGAAGCGGAAGCTTCGGCCTCCTAAACTGAAGCCAAAAATATCCCTGCTCTCCTTGGCAATCGGGATGCTGAAGAAAGCATTCTTCAAGTCAATCACCGAGAACCAAGTGGCTGAAGCTGGAATCATAGTCAATAGGGCAGTGATATCAGGAACAACGGGAAACTGTGGCACAACTATTTTATTGACCTCTCTAAGATCAATCACGAACCTGTAAACAGGTGGCTGAGAAGGGTCTGTACGCTTCAAAACAGGCAGAACAGGACTATTACAAACGTTGCCTCTTGTCTCTTCAATTACATCTTTTTCAATCAGATCATAAATGATCGCTAACAACGCCTTTTCACCTTCTCTAGAGATCTTGTATTGGGGAATGCGCGGCATTCTAACATTGGCTTTCAATGTCACAACATATGGCGGTATTTCCAAAAGACCCACATCATTAGGACCAGTAGCCCAAAGAATATCAGGAAGGAACGACAATTTGTTCGGAGGTTTATCCTTCGACAAATACATTGGAGAGATCACCTTCCTACCCCAGTGTGAGTTGTACTCCCGAAGGAGAACAATACAATGTCGCATATAGTCTTTTCAACAGATCCAACCCTAAAAGGTTCTCCCCACAACCTGTCGTCAGAATAAGGGGTGCTTCGAATTCATAAGGTCCAACAGAAAGAGACATAGGACTAGAAATCGGGTTCCTAACCGGGGCGCCAGAAAAATCTACTGAAACATTCATTTCGCCAGACAAAGGTGCGCCAGGGAGTTTTGAGTGTATAATAGAACTCTTTGTAGCACCAGTATCCAACAGAAAAGGCTCTGACACACCTGATGTAATCACCTCAACGTAAGGTCCACTCTGATCTACTGGAACTGAAACAACTCCCTCTCTTTGTCCATGGCTGTCCTAACAATCATTACCATTCATTTTCTCACCTTCATTATAGTAATCGTCCGTATAGTACTGAGCTGTCTTAGCAGATGAACCTCGCTGTTGATCAAAACTATTCATCGAGTTCTGTGGAGGCAAAGAAAGTACATTCTGTCCACGAACTCTACCTCTAGGCGCTTGTTGAGCACCTCTACCTCTTACACCAGAAACACCATTCATACGCTGCAACAAAACCGGACAACTATTTTTGTAATGACCCTCTTCTTTGCAATACGCACACTGATTAAGCCCATACGGGAAACGCTGTTGAGAAAACTCGTTCCTTTGCGAGTTTCTCAAATATTGCTGTTTCTGCTGATAATCGCGTTGATTATTAGTACGGGGTGGATAAGCTTTCTGTAGAAGAACTTTAGTTTTTAATTCCTTAGTCTTCTTATCCGCTTTCTCTAACTCGTCTTTGCGCCTATTTTCATAGTACTGAGCCGTAGCTAAAATCTGCGCTGACGTAGAGACTGGCCAAGCACTCTCGGAATCCTTCAACTTAGTGCACAACTCAGGAAGCAAATTATGTACAAACTTGTCAACGAACAATCTCTGGCCACCCTCAGTAGCCATATCCTGACCACTATGGTCGACGAAGGTCTCTTGAACCTCATGAAAAAGCCAGACACTGTCTCATCTTTCTTCTGCTTGCACGCAGACAACTTGTCCCAATTGACACGCAATTCGGTCATTAAAGTCTTCATATACGCAATAATCCTATCAGGAAGTTCAGTAATCAAATCCATAGGCTTAGCACCGCCTACTTGTCTATTGTCGGCATCTCTAAGATTAACCCATGTATCACCCAATTCAACCGCATGATCCGTATGACGAATCGTACTCCAAATAGGTTGTGGAACATTGCCAAACAACATGTCGATGTCCGCCAAATTCATAATACATGAACCCACAGTCTGAGTCAACTCTTTATAGTACCCTGCTGGTTTTTTGTGTGGATCAGGCAAAGACTGCTTAATAGCTAAAACTTCAGCACGTTTCCATGGAACATGCACCCAGACACGCTGAAAATGAGCTGGTACAGCTGGCGGATTATTATTTGCACCAGCAGCCACTTCTTCTTTCCACACCGGAGGAACCTCTCTCATTGGATATTGTCGTGCCTTTCTCCCAACTGAAGAATCAGGCCCGAACAATTGTCGAGAAGGAGGCTCACTCCTAAATGACAACAACATCGTGACCGCTTTCCCACCACCAGATGGACTTACAACAGTTCCTTTCGCAAATTCGGAACATATGCTATGCAACTCGTCAGGAGCTTGTCCCACTTCCACAAGAAAAGCACACATCGTATCGAAAACGTACCGTTGCTTCGGTGCTTCCCATTGAAGGAAAACATGCATAACACCCTCAAGATCATACTGTGTATCATACATAATCCATTTACGCGCCATGTGGTCCAAAATCGTACGCTCATCCATATTCGGCAACTGACTACGTGACTGTCTACGCTCAGTAACAGGGGACATACCCAATTGTCCCAACAAAGGAGAAAAGAAACCAGTAACTGCAGTAGTCATTCGTTGTCTAGCGGAAGGAGAAGGTGAAAGAATAAGAGAAGACGGAACAATAGCAGAAGAATTCAAAGTCGGAATGGAGGGAACATTAAGAACAGGCGTAGGAGTAGCAGACGAAGGAGGCGGCAAAGGTGGCGGCCCCTGAGGAGGCTGCGCCAAAGGAATAGTAGCCAACGGAAAGGGAGCTGGCTGTGGTGGAATCACAGGTGGCACAACAACTGGGTGTTGTGCAACCACAGCTGGTGGCGGTGGTGCCGCAGCATTTTGTGCATAAGGAGGTGGCGAACTCAAGAGATGCGACATTAAAGGATCTTTCTCAAGATCTTTCTTTTCTTTCTGTTATTTACGCTGCAAAACTGGGTAGCATCTATCTACCGCTAACTTCTTCACCCTAAGCATCTGTTCGCTTTCTTGCTCTTCCTCATTATCCCTAAACGCAACAGCAGCTTGTACCATTGACATACCTCGTTCTCGTTTATTTTTCTTCACTAATTTAATTCCTCTCTGTTTGGCTTCTTTGCGCCATATGCGAAAAGAGTCAAACATTGCCGGCCGGGCTTTCTTCTTAAAAAGTTTAACCTCCAGATTATCCAAAATCTCTGTGCCAAAACTACCATATTGGGACCATTTTAAAACACCATCTTTCCTGGTGTATCGGATCCATACTTCTTTATATGTGATGGGGCCTACCCCATGTTTCACATATAGTTCATAGGTTGGTGTTCCAATCGGAGGAACCGGACACAAGTCCTCCAATCGGGAATCCCTATTACAACCAAGACAAAACAGATTTCCAAGTCTGCTAAGACCAGGCATCTTCGCTCTCTAGTCTAGCTTCAAACTTCAAAGGATTATCGAATACGATAGTCTCGTGAATACACGAGTCCCTCGGCTTTGGTACTTGCAAGTTCCAAATCAAAGATCCCAAGGGGATACCAAACTAAGAACCAAACTAAGGACTGGGAGACGCTCCACTTATACTTAACTGAGGTATCGATGACGTCACCAGAAGACTCGTCTATCGTTTCGCTCTACCAATCATCAAGGGTCCAAAACAGGGCGATAGTCAGGGCAGCAGTCCTTCGTAGCCGTCGGGAAGCGGGGAACTTCGCAGCAAAGACTTTCGGACCACGTCGACATACAGGGGTCGATGAAGTGGCGGCCTTCCTCCAGAATTTTCACACAAAGCTCCTCACGAACCTCTGGCTTGGACCGGTACCGCTGAAATCGCCCCACGTTGGGCACCAACTGAAGTACTGGGTTTTTCAGTCCTTCCTGTTTCAGACTACAGAAACACAGAGTCTTCTAGGTGAAGTCAAAGATCGAATTTATTGGCTGCAGCCAGTAACAGGTATCCTAGAAGTACAACACGGTGTATATTCTCAGGAGACTGCTCAACTTACAAAGCCAGCCTTCTCTTTTTATACAAAATATTATGCTTAAGGCAAACATTCCTTATTTTACAGTTGACCATTCACATATTTTCACTACAAAGAAAAAGCAGAGTCATGATGACAAGCCCATATTTCAGTTTGTCCAGCCCTCAATCAATTACCCGGCAAGGCCCAGTATTTTGATCAGATATCGACGGACCCCCTATTAAAAACAGGCACCTCCTCCTCGTAAAGCAAGTCATAAAGAAGAAACAGGGACAGGTGTGTGTAAGATTAGGCATGGTTTGTGTGCGATGAAAGGGTTTATGACATGTTGTGCCTTGATACTAATCTCATTCAGCCACTGGGAAAGGAACTGGCCGAGCAGGTTTGGCTTTAGGCAGTGGAGTCAGCTTGCCCAGGTCACAGAGGAGTCAGCAAAGGTGTACGTGTCCTTCAGACTCGTTTTTGGCCTTAGTCATTGGCCTATGTGAGGGCAATCACAAAATGGCTGCCGTTCACAAAATGGAACCCGAGGGTTCAGGACGGAAACTCTGATTTCAGGGTGATTTCGTCACCCGAATATGACGAAAATACTTGTGCATAGTATTCTAATCATTCTCGGTCTGCTGATAGAAAAATCGTCAAGATATGACGATGTTTATAACACGGGTCCAGAATTTTCAGTACCACACTACTTCACCCGCGGCTTCTTCTACTTGGCGTACCGTCGACCCCCCAGCGTAACTTCTGGCATTTTTGTGGTCAACTCAAGCATCCTGAAGCAAATTACCTATCTTGTACATATTTTTACTTGTATAGTTGACCTCCAATTCCTTGCATTTCTTGCACCCTTCACGCTGTTTTTTCACTTCATTGTGTCACTGCACCGATCACTGTCCCAAGCATGATCAGTGCACACCCACTTTTGGGTTACTTTTGCATACATTGTACTGTAGTGCTGATATAACTACTTGCAAATAAGAAACCTCCTGTTTCTTATACACTTTGTTGTGGTCTCCCTTTTTCTATTCCTCTGGTTGATTAATTCTTCCCTTAATTTGCCTTTTGAAGTGATTACCAGTTGATACATTGTTTTTGTTTACGTATATTCCTGATTTGGCGTACACAGAAAAAATACTGACTGCTTCGCCCTCCCACATCCCAGAAAGGGCCACGTATCTGCCTAACTGATCCAACCAAGTTTGATTGATAGTAAGGGGAAATTGCTTCCTAAGGAGTATTCCCGTACCTCTGGAGCCAGTAGTGAACCCAGAATGAACAGCCATCTTGTATCCCCAATGGTCCAGAGCCCTATAAGCATTACCCATGAGATGCGTCTCTTGTAGAAAGACTACATACAGGAACTGTCGTTTAATATACTGAAGTACTACTCCATGCTTGATTTTATCCCAAAAACATTTACATTCCGGGACAACATTTTTATCTCAGAAGTGCTCATTGTATGCGTCATCTTCACTCAAAACCCAATCCTGTCCATCAATTTCTACTTTGGCAGCCCTGCTAGAAGGTTTGAATAACAGCACACTGCACACATACACTACCACAAGGTCATTTAGTGTGTACAAAATGAAAAACTGAGTGCAGATAGTCAAATAAATGAAAAAGAGCAACTTGAACTGACCCCCTCTCACCCCCGAAATGAGTCATAACCCCCCTCCCTGCAAGATGGTCTCAGAACCGCCCATCCCCCAACTCTGTAGAATGCCTGTCCCCACAACCCAACATAAAAATCATTAACCACATTAAGGAGAGCGTGGTCCGCACAAGATGTCACCCGATGGTCTCCATTTAAGGAACATAGCGTTGCCAGCTGTCCAAAATATAGAAAAGGCACAACCTAGGGGATAGTAACTCACACCATCCCCACGTCACAGTATTATCTTTCTGTACATGAGTACCCATTTGCTGAATAGACAACATATTTCAAAGTGATGCATAGGTATATAACAATGAGCACGGCCTCAGAGACCTCACGGAGCACGGCGTTAGCTTTCCTTGTATTACGCCACACTCCACCACTTCTGAAACACAGGATTGCACCATATTTCCAAGAATATGGTGCAGCCCTGTATTTCCCCCTGCTCTGTCACCAATTACAGCTGCCTAGCACCAACACAGGCACCCTTGCATCATAGTGCAAGAGTGCCTGCACTGTGGGGAATGATTGTTTATGTGCAGGAAGGGACACCTTCCTGTACATAAACAACCATGCATGGCGTTTTGCTGTTTTTATTAGTGCAACACATAAAAACAGCAAAAACAAGGACAAATAAAGCTTTTCTCCTCGTTGCGCCCAGTTAAGACTAGGTTTTCCCTGGTCTCAGTTTTGGATCTGCCCCATATTTACAGCAGTTTTGTAAATATGGGGCAAAGTCAAAATCAATTAGTGTTGCATTGGAACGCCCACTGCAACACCCAGTGCCCACCCCTTTCACGCTAAGCATAGTGTGAAAGGGTGCCTTATTTACAAGGCAGGGTTAAGCTGCCTTGCCTTCATAATCCTCCTGCAGGGCCTCCATTATTTGACATGTAGCCTGCAGCTCAGTAACCTGTGCCTTGAGGTCCCCAGTGTCACGGTGTAGAGCGACTGTTGAGTCTTCCACCTCTTTGACTCTTGTGTTCATGTTACAGAGGTCTGCTCTCAGCAATTAGACCTCAGTAATGGTTGGGACGATATGAATTTCTAGCGCAATGTGCACTTCTTGAATCGCTGCCATAAGATTGTGTAGCATCAAGGGTATCTCTTCAGTCATTAATTGTGTGGTGAGTTGGGGTTGTTCTTGAAATCCATCTAATATTTTGGGGCCCTTCGGAAGCGCATATTTGTCCATTTTCATCTGGTAGGAGACCTGTGTGCCTTTGCGCCCGTCATGCTGCCTAGATGGGCACGAGGTACAAAAGGGGGTGGTAATGGACGGAGCATCTGAACCAATCAAACACTCCCACCCAGTCAAAAGATCTGGGTTTAATCCATCACCGTTCTTTAGCCCACTCTGCCACCCCAGTTCAGACATGGCTATATGCAAATCAGTCTGACCCTGTGCCTCATGGGAACAGTCCAGCCCGAACTGCCAAGCCATGCCTTCCCTGGACCGGAAACGAGCTTCCGAGGACCGGTTTCTGGCATTCCAGCCATCTTCAGCCTGGCTTGCTTGAATCCAGTGGCAAAGTGAGCAAGGGACTCACGTCTGAGCATTCCCTGCCACAATTATGGCGGCCAAAAGCGGTACAAAAGGGGATGGTAATGGACAGAGCATCTGAACCAATCAAACACTCAAACCCAGTCAACAGATCTGGGTTTAATCCATCACCATTCTTTAGCCCACTCTGCCACCCCAGTTCAGACATGGCCATATGCAAATCAGTCTGACCCTGTGCCTCATGGGAACAGTCCAGCCTGAACTGCCAAGCCATGCCTTCCCTGGACCGGAATCAAGCTTCCTAAGACCGATTTCTGGCATTTCAGCCGTCTTCAGCCAGGCTTGCTTGAATCCAGTGGCAAAGTGAGCAAGGGACTCACGTCTGAGCATACCCAGCCAACTTATGGCGACAAAACGGTACAAAAGGGGGTGGTGATGGACGGAGCATCTGAACCAATCAAACACTCACACCCAGTCAACAGATCTGGGTTTAATCCATCACCGTTCTTTAGCCCACTCTGCCACCCCAGTTCAGACATGGCCATATGCAAATCAGTCTGACCCTGTGCCTCATGGGAACAGTCCAGCCCGAACTGCCAAGCCATGCCTTCCCTAGACCGGATTCAGGCTTCCTAGGACGGGTTTCTGGCATTTCAGCCGTCTTCAGCCAGGCTTGCTTGAATCGTGTGCAAAGTGACCAAGGTACTCCCGTCTGAGCATACCCTGCCAACTTATGGCGACACTGGAGGTAAGCCGCTCTCAGTGCACTTGTAGCACAGCAGAGGGAGCTGCTCCAGCCCCTCAATGGGCCCTGTTCTTGGATTGCCGTCAGAGTGGTCACCACTAATTGCCAGAGGAAGAGGCTGCACCGGGCCAATTTCCTTTCGCGGCTCACTCGGTGCCTGGTAGCCAAGGCCAACCAAGCAGATCCATTCTGGGTCGAGTGGGTCCCGATTCTCGCTCTTCAGCGCCGCTCACACCACCGGTTTTGTGTTTCAGGAGGAGGACCCTTCTTCTGCAGAGGCTCACCACCACTGGGCCGTAACTCTGTTCCGCACAGTAGGAAGGCTCTCGCCTCTAAGATGTAGGGGTCTCCACGTTACATCCCCCCCTGACAACCTTAGTGCAGTTCTCAGTAAAATCGAGGCCGGGTCTTCCTTGCACTGTAGCGGCCTCAAACACGCTTGACTCACTGGGTACCCCCACCCAGGATCACAGGATATTGAGCTGACGCTGGGATTCAAACTCCCCAATTCCAAAGTCAGCAGCTCGGGCAGTTAGGTTGCTTCTCATTGATTAGCATTGGTGTCAGTGGCTGCTGGTGATTTTTTAAAGTGGTGGGGTGTAATACCCCCCCCCCCCCAGGAGTTCACCCCTTTATTTTCGAAATTTGCCTCACTCATACTCACTCCCTCTCACATTCAGGCTCAGAATTAGAAACATTTTGTGCTGGGTTTTTGTATCAAAAGGGGCACAAACCTGCGCAAAATGTGTTTTTTTAATTTACTTTGAAGCACAACTGGAAAGTTACCTGAAAGTAATGCAAAGCAGCACAAAGCGCTGCTTTTGTTTTACTCTGTGTGAAGGAGATGTTCTATGGGTGGTACATGGGTGTACCCATGGTTTTTGATGCAAAACCCTATCTACTAACAACAGTAGACAGGGCTTTGCTCCAAAAAATAAAAAATAAACACCACCTGAACACAGGAGTTAAAAAGGAGAAACGATTTTATATCATAACTTTTGCCACTTTGCATGTGTACGACACTGTACACACGCATACAACGTAGGAAAGGTTTTAAAGTTAGACAAGGCATAGTATTTTGTGCTGAAAGGGGTAGTGAGGTTTTAACAGCGCATAGCCTATGTAGCAATAAGTTTACAGCTTACTATCTCAGAATGGGGCATCAAGGGAACCACAGACAGCTACCACCCACCGCAGTCAAGAGACAGTAAATTACACTCGTAATTATTGTCACAATAACAAGTTTTGCAGAGTTCCCTGAGCACAAAAGTATGTGAGTGTATCTGTTAGATTTACAGATAATATCAATTCAAACAATGAAAGTCCATATCCATGTATCCAAGTTTGAAAAAAAGTCCGTATTTTATTTCTCTTCCAGATGATCACGAAGACTTGTGGATACAGCAGTACAGTCCTGATATGATTTACAACAGCCAAACGCCAACACGTGTTTCATCAAGGGGAATCACCCAATGACTTCCTCAGGGCTGAAACAACAAATTATACCCTATTGTAAATCCCAATAGTTGGGAACGCCAATTAAAATACCGAAAACCACCACCAAACATTACACCTAAGTGAGCCATTCCAAGAAAAAACCTCATACCAATGGGAAAGCCATCTTATAATTCAAAAGGAAAAAGGGAAAGGGAAAAGGATAAAGCAAAGACATGCCAAAAACTGGCAAATAAAATAAATTCCAAAACAAAACCATCGGATAGACCATGTGATATGAATAAGAACATGCTCATAGAACCAAAGAGAGAAAGAAAAGACACAAAGGTGAAGACCTTAGGACGAAAAACTAGTCAGAGCAATTAAGCTGTCCAGTTAGTATAGTGAAAACACACTGAGTGCATGTCAGTACCATCACTAGGGTGTATATAAGTAACCAAGGGCCTAGTAATTTATATTACACTCAGGCCTGAAACTCACCAAAAGAATGATATCACTTGCAGAAGTAAGAGCGGCTGAGTATCAGGAAATTCTATAAGGCAATCCACTGTGAAATATAATATAAAAATGACAGAATATTTAAGAACTAAGCTCAATTGTAAAATCCATTGGAAATTAACACAATTTTTGAAAAAAGTAGCCACATTGGGTAAAAAACAAGAATTCTCTTACCCTTAGAGTGGTATCGTAATTTTATTCCTCACTAGTGTCTTCAAGAGTCTACCAATCTCATTGTAAAAACGATAGGGAAAATAAGCCTGTATATCTTGAGACCATCAAGTATGTCTGAAATAAAATATCAGGCAAGATATTGTGTGACAGTGGAAGCAACAATTTTAAATCATTTTGACACTATAGGTGTCGAATATAAGCTTAATAATGCTTAACAAGTAATGGTGCCAGTACCATATTATCACGCTAAGCCGAAATAAAACACTGTTATGTATTATTAAAATCCGTTGGGTGTGCTCGGTACCATCTAAAAACCCACAGGTCTAAACGACCGATATGTTAATTCTATCACCCGCAGTCGAAAAGTGCAGTCTGGCTGCTGTTTTATATTATAAAAAAACCCTTCGGTGTGCGCAGAACATCTGAATAAACAAAAATAAATGCCCGGTCTATTTGGTCTATTACCCACAATAGGAGAGAGCATTGTATTAAGTTACCGACATAGCGGCCATACGCTGCCACTCTTGTTGTATAGAGTGCATATTAGACTCACCTCGAGCTCCCGTATGCGATCTGTATCGTTTGGACGGCGTGTTGCACCCGCGCCATCTAGGTTAGGGACTAAATACTAACACTGGGGCATGGATGTCGAGGAAGGACTCGACAACATCCCAAATTCACCCCGGATAATGTTGAAAAAGCGGCCGATAATGTGTACGGCCATCAAGATTGCAGTTAAAAGAAAGCATATTGTATTTGTGGTACTTTGTATGTTACTATGCGAAAAAAACGCAATAAAAAATTTAGGGCCCGATTCACAGAATGAACTTACTACTTTTGGCATTCACAGAATGCACTTACTACTTTTGGTATTCACAGAATGAACTTACTCATTTCGGTATTCACAGAAGTTAGGACTACTAACTTTAGGACTCCTAAATGCCTTCTGTGAATACCGAAAGTCTTAAAATTAGGATTTTTCTCAATTTAGTAGTAGTAAAGTTAGGACTCCTAACTTTAGGATGCCTAAATGCCTTCTGTGAATACCGAAAGTCTTAAAATTAGGATTTTTCTCTATTTAGTAGTAGTAAAGTTAGGACTACTAACTTTACTACTACTAAATTGAGAAAAATTGTAATTTTAAGACTTTCGGTATTCACAGAAGGCATTTAGGCATCCTAAAGTTAGTAGTCCTAACTTTACTACTACTAAATTGAGAAAAATCCTAATTTTAAGACTTTCGGTATTCACAGAAGGCATTTAGGCGTCCTAAAGTTAGTAGTCCTAACTTTACTACTACTAAATAGAGAAAAATCCTAATTTTAAGACTTTCGGTATTCACAGAAGGCATTTAGGCATCCTAAAGTTAGGAGTCCTATCTTTACTACTACTAAATAGAGAAAAATCCCAATTTTAAGACTTTCGGTATTCACAGAAGGCATTTAGGCGTCCTAAAGTTAGTAGTCCTAACTTTACTACTACTAAATAGAGAAAAATCCTAATTTTAAGACTTTCGGTATTCACAGAAGGCATTTAGGCATCCTAAAGTTAGGAGTCCTAACTTTACTACTACTAAATAGAGAAAAACCCTAATTTTAAGACTTTCGGTATTCACAGAAGGCATTTAGGAGTCCTAAAGTTAGTAGTCCTAACTTCTGTGAATACCGAAATGAGTAAGTTCATTCTGTGAATACCAAAAGTAGTAAGTGCATTCTGTGAATGCCAAAAGTAGTAAGTTCATTCTGTGAATCGGGCCCATTGATCGTAAATTCGATTGTGGGTAGTATATAATATATCATACAATAGTACATTCGTACCGGCACCATTATAAAATAATACTAATAACGGTAATACACAAGAAAATTATGTTTGTTTGAAAAACTAAATTAATATTTGTGTTTTTTTTAAAAACCAACTTCAAAGGCTCATTAGTACTGCTGTGTTTCCAGCAAAAGGCTGTTTGTGAATAATACCTACACACAAAAGGATTGCATTAAGGCAGTCTTAGTCGAAGAGGATTATTAGAGGAGAGTAGAAACAGAAAAAAGGGGACAGTTGTTAGGAAGCCCAAGTAAAAAAGGAGAGGAAGGAAATTCATCAACATAACTGTTTGACAGATGTAATTAAATTTACATAATCAGCTTGACATTCTACATATAAGTATATATGTGAATACATGAACTGATCTTACACATACACGTCAATGTATATCATCATGTAAACATTAGAGGTAGACCTAAGATCACCTGAACCATATAGAAAGCAGTACTGGGAAGAAACATATATAATAAATCACCTCATAAAGTTTGTTATGACAGTTAGCACTGAGGAGAAATATAATTAGATCACATTATCTTCCCAAAAAGTATTGCAATTCTGAATCAATGTTGATTCCCTGTTCAACCGCACGTAATTTAAGTATCCAACGTGCTTCACACTGACGCAAACGTAATTCTCTATTGCCACCTCTGACATCAATTGGTATACTTTCAATGCCATAAAAGGAAAATGATTTACTGGTTCCCTGGCTAGGGCATTCACATGCATGGATTGCTAACGGATATCGCCCATCGATATTCTTTAAAGCTCTAAAGTGTTCAGCAATACGTTCTCGAAGACATCTAATTGTACTGCCTACATAAATCTTGGAACACTTACACTTGATAATATATACAACATATTTAGTGCCACAATCAATATGTTGATGGATTTTAAAGGTTGGCGAGTTATTGTGTTGGAATTCCTTAATACCTTGTTCCGCTAGTCTACACATACTGCATCGGCCACATTTGAAAGAGCCACAGTTCAAGTCATTCAACCAATTCCGACCCCTACCTGTATTAGTCGGATAGCTTGGACTAATTATTCCCCTAAGTGTAGTACCCCTGCGGTATGTAATGCTGGGTTGTTTGGAAATATATTGGCTGATGGCCTGATCTGATGTTAACAGATGCCAGTGTTTCTTTAGAATATTGTATATTCTATGGGACCATGGATGATAATTGGTCACCATACGTATAGGCTGTATTTTGTCATTAGTTCTTATTTTAGGTTTCAATGTATTCTGTCTCTTAAGTTTAAATGATCTCTCCCTAGCTTTTTTGATGGTTTCGTGATCATAACCCCTAGCTAGGAATCTTGATTCCATATCCTGTGTACATATCAAAAAGTCTTCATCCTTACTGCAATTTCTACGTGCTCTATATAGTTCCCCATAGGGTATTGCCTGTTTCTGCGCCTTTGGGTGAGCACTGGTGGCAAAAAGTGTCGAGTTACATGAAGTACTTTTTCTGTATAATACACTGTTGATTTTTCCTTCCTCAACAAACAGTTCAACATCAAGAAATATAATTCTTTCTTTGCTTGATGACATAGTAAATGACATATTGTAATCATTATTATTCATATGCTCAAAAAAGCTCAACAAATTGGTTATGAAAAAAAAAAAAGCTCAACAAATCTTCATCCGAACCTGTCCAAATTATAAAGCAATCATCAATATATCTACCAAAGTAAACAATGAATTCATGCCACCTTGATCCAGAAGGCCCCCAAATATGCTCAGCCTCAAAACCGCCCATAAAAAGGCAGGCTAATGAAGGTGCAAATTTGGATCCCATCGCCACACCACATTGTTGGCGATACCAATCTTTACCAAATAGGAAAACATCATGTTTGAGAATTAGGTTAGACATCGACAGTAGCATATTTGAATGATCCAGTAATTCAGCCGGTCTTTTATATAGAAACTTTTTCAACATTTCCAATCCTTGTTCATGCTGTATATTCGTATATAACGAAGTGACATCTAGTGTAACCATTGTCATTGAGGGATCCCAGATCACATCAGAAAGAATATTGAGAATGTGCTTCGTATCCCTGATATAGGAGGCCAGATTTACCACAAAGGGTTGCAGGTAAATGTCTACAAACTCTGCAATCCTTTCCATCGGGCCCCCTATACCAGACACAATGGGCCTACCTGGTGGCCTCTCCAGATCCTTGTGCACTTTTGGTAAAGTGTAAATACAAGGATAGCGAGGTTTGTCAATTTTTAAGTAAGCATATTCATCATCATTAAGTAATCCACCAGTGTGCCAAGATTTCAGTTCATTATTAACAATTCGTGTTATCTCAAAGATTGGATTGTTGGAGAGCTTTGAATATTTGACAGTATTGGAGAGTTGATTCAAGATTTCTGCCTCGTATATTGATTTTTTCATTACAACAATATTTCCGCCCTTGTCGGCTTCACGTACAATAATGTTATCATTTAAGTTGTTTCAAAGCAAACTGTTCTCCCTTAGTAAGATTATGGAAATATATATTATTTTTACTCTGTTTCCTTATTGACACCTCACATTTGTCCAGTTCATTGATGACAATACGATTAAAGACCTCAATATTATTACCAACAGGTAATTGGGGGGACCACCTAGATTTTGGTTTTAAGCCACTGTTTTCACTGGCATCCGAACAAACTTCCAAATCATCAAGAACCTGGTGCAGGGTTAGAGGATCATGTTCATTTTCTGTGATAGACAGCAATAACATAGTGTCATGAATATCTTGGATAGATTGATTGCCCACAGTGGTTTGCTTAGTTACTCTTTCTTTAATCACAGAATTGGAGGAAAAATACTTTTTTAATTTTAGATTGCGGATGAACTTATACAAGTCGATTTTGACATTAGACATATCCAGTACCGGAGTAGGGCAAAAACTGAGACCTTTGCTCAATACAGATAACATATCCTCAGACAATATTTCATCAGATAAATTAATCACCTGAATACCCGGATCATTAGAGGTTACTCGCGTTTGCCCTTGTTCCAAGAGCGGGTGTGCATTCCCTCCCTCACTCTTGGACCTGCCTCTCCCTCTGCACCCTCTTTTTGTCTCTAATAATCCTCTTCGACTAAGACTGCCTTAACCCCTTCACTGCGGGGCCAATTTCCCCGCAATGCGAGGGGGGGGGGACGGCGCCGCTGTGCTCATGACGAGCCCAGGCTCGTCATGCAGCACGGTGCTCGTGTGCTCATGACGAGCCTGGGCTCGTCATGAACCCGCCCGCGCAATGGAACGCTCAGCACAGCGGGGGAATTAGCCCCGCGTGTGAGCGTTCCACGGCTCATGACGAGCCCAGGCTCGTCATGAGCACACGAGCACCGTGCTGCATGACGAGCCTGGGCTCGTCATGAGCACTGAAGGGGTTAATGCAATCCTTTTGTGCGTAGGTATTACTCACAAACAGCCTTTTGCTGGAAACACAGCAGTACTAATGAGGCTTTGAAGTTGTTTTTTTTAAAGAACACAAATATTAATTTGGTTTTTCAAACAAACATAATTTTCTTGTGTATTACCGTTATTAGTATTATTTTATAATGGTGCCGGTACGAATGTACTATTGTATGATATATTATATACTACCCACGATCGAATTTACGATCTAAATTTTTTATTGCGTTTTTTTCACATAGTAACATACAAAGTACCACAAATACAATATGCTTTCTTTTAACTGCAATCTTGATGGCCGTACACATTATCGGCCGCTTTTTCGGCATTATCCGGGGTGAATTTGGGATGTTGTCAAGTCCTTCCTCGACATCCATGCCCCAGTGTTAGTATTTAGTCCCTAACCAAGATGGCGTGGGTGCAACACGCCGTCCAAACGATACAGATCGCATACGGGAGCTCGAGGTGAGTCTAATATGCACTCTATACAACAAGAGTGGCAGCGTATGGCCGCTATGTCGGTAACTTAATACAATGCTCTCTCCTATTGTGGGTAATAGACCAAATAGACCGGGCATTTATTTTTGTTTATTCAGATGTTCTGCGCACACCGAAGGGGTTTTTTATAATATAAAACAGCAGTCAGACTGCACTTTTCGACTGCGGGTGATAGAATTAACATATCGGTCGTTTAGACCTGTGGGTTTTTAGATGGTACCGAGCACACCCAACGGATTTTAATAATACATAACAGTGTTTTATTTCGGCTTAGCGTGATAATATGGTACTGGCACCATTACTTGTTAAGCATTATTAAGCTTATATTCGACACCTATAGTGTCAAAATGATTTAAAATTGTTGCTTCCACTGTCACACAATATCTTGCCTGATATTTTATTTCAGACATACTTGATGGTCTCAAGATATACAGGCTTATTTTGCCTATCGTTTTTACAATGAGATTGGTAGACTCTTGAAGACACTAGTGAGGAATAAAATTACGATACCACTCTAAGGGTAAGAGAATTCTTGTTTTTTACCCAATGTGGCTACTTTTTTCAAAAATTGTGTTAATTTCCAATGGATTTTACAATTGAGCTTAGTTCTTAAATATTCTGTGATTTTTATATTATATTTCACAGTGGATTGCCTTATAGAATTTCCTGATACTCAGCCGCTCTTACTTCTGCAAGTGATATCATTCTTTTGGTGAGTTTCAGGCCTGAGTGTAATATAAATTACTAGGCCCTTGGTTACTTATATACACCCTAGTGATGGTACTGACATGCACTCAGTGTGTTTTCACTATACTAACTGGACAGATTAATTGCTCTGACTAGTTTTTCGTCCTAAGGTCTTCACCTTTGTGTCTTTTCTTTCTCTCTTTGGTTCTATGAGCATGTTCTTATTCATATCACATGGTCTATCCGATGGTTTTGTTTTGGAATTTATTTTATTTGCCAGTTTTTGGCATGTCTTTGCTTTATCCTTTTCCCTTTCCCTTTTTCCTTTTGAATTATAAGATGGCTTTCCCATTGGTATGAGGTTTTTTCTTGGAATGGCTCACTTAGGTGTAATGTTTGGTGGTGGTTTTCGGTATTTTAATTGGCGTTCCCAACTATTGGGATTTACAATAGGGTATAATTTGTTGTTTCAGCCCTGAGGAAGTCATTGGGTGATGCCCCTTGACGAAACACGTGTTGGCGTTTGGCTGTTGTAAATCATATCAGGACTGTACTGCTGTATCCACAAGTCTTCATGATCATCTGGAAGAGAAATAAAATACGGACTTTTTTTCAAACTTGGATACATGGATATGGACTTTCATTGTTTGAATTGATATTATCTGTAAATCTAACAGATACACTCACATACTTTTGTGCTCAGGGAACTCTGCAAAACTTGTTTTTGTGCTGAAAGGGCACCCTTCCTGTACAAAACCTATGCTAAGACTCAAACACACATCTTGGCACTATGGTGCAGAGTTGTGTGTGTGGCGCTTGGCAGCCTAATTGTGCGCAAGCGATATGGAGAGGGCAGGATAGTACAATATCTTTGTAGATATGGTGCTTTTCGTCTCTCTCCCCCTCTCGATATGCAGCGACTTTGGTTGCTCTTCTGCGTAGTGTGAACGTTTTGATAAGATGGGCCTCAGTCTCTTTCCCCTCACTCACGCAACTCACATTCTCTCACTTGCTCATTCTCATTCATACTTATTCCCACTCACTGTTACTCATAAAAAAACATACTCATACTCACTGGTTTTCATAATCACTTGCTAACACACTTACCTATACTCACTAATTCCGGGCCCTGGTGCAACTGCACCTGCTGCACCATTGATAGCGACACCCACAACTCACTTCCCCTCCCTATCACAACCTCCAGTCAATCAATCGTTCAAACACACTCCTTGTCCTTTACTCACTCCCTCATACTGACTTTCCCTTATTCATAGACACTCTCAAACACTGATTTTCACTTTCACTCTCACTTAATTGAGTTCTTACACAGAGAGGAGTATTTTCTTGTGCACACAGAGACAGTGGAGCTCTGCCACAGACAGACCTCATCATCTTGTAGAGGTGAACTCACTCTTCTACAGATAGAGCTGAGCTCCATCCCAGATGCAGCATAGAGCCGAACCCATGAACAGCTGGAACAAAGACCATGAAGCCATAGGTAATTTCCTTCATTGAGCTGGAAATGAGTTGCTGTATACATAGCACTGTAGCCATGGAAAGACAGAGCTGAGCTCTTCCAAGTATGCAGCTGAGCTAACTGCAGACAGTGCTGAGCCCCTGCAAAGACATAGAATGAGTTGAGGTAGGTTTGAGCACTTTCAATATTGTTTCCTATAATGTAAATCCTGAGGTTCTGTGGGGACCAAGAAACCATGACCAGCTAATATTATGTGGGGCTATCACATGCCTCCCACCCCAGTCAATCTTGCACATGGCCTGTTTCTGATAGGGAGTGAGGAGGAGAAGGAGGGTGGAAGGATGACAGTGAGTGGGAAGGGATTGAGAGAAGTGATTGAAGAGAGAGAGAGAGAGAGAGAGAGAGAGAGAGAAATAGAGAGAGAGAGAAGGTAGTCAGTAGTGAAAGAAAATTAAGCCTGTGTGAGAATATGGAGAGAAAACTGAGAACGAAATGGAAGGAGAGTGTGACTGAGATGAAAAAGAAAACAGACTACAAATAAAACTGGGGGTGCCACAGAGACATTTGAAAAGCCAAGTTCTCAGTTTCTTGCAGAGCTCAAGTATGAGAAGGTATCTGCAGCAGGTCATTCCAGGCTTTGGGCACAAGGTCAGAGAGAGCAAGAAGGTTAAGTCTGTGTATGTAGGGATGGGTGCAAACAGGAGTCTGACTGAGCAGAGGTGTCTAGTGGGTGTGTTGAAGTTGATGCTGCTATTGAAGTATGTGCGGTAGCGTTTGTACAGGACCTTGTATGTGTGCGTGCCAGTAGCTTTAAGGGTGTGGGTTAGTGCATGGGAATAAACCAAAAAATGGTGCCCTTCTCTCGGGAAGAGCCTAACCTGTAGCACTCCTGGAGCGAATACGTCGCTCTTCTGCCCAAAATTGACTTTACACAATTATTTGTATGCAATACATATTTATTTTATTTTCGTTGTGGTCATAAGATATTCATTTTGGCTTTCGGAATCATATATCCATGCTGATTCTTGTGACATAGATAAGGTGTATTCATTATCTGTTAGACTTCACAGAAATAGTACCTGCCCCAATGCATTTCAGGACCAGCCCTTCGTCAGGGGTTAATCCCTGTGAAGTCGGTAGGAAGTTGCAAACTCTGTCGCTGAGCTTCAAAGGGAATCAGTCGGGGTCCTTGAGGTGTGGAATGATGTGAACGCGAGGGAAAGTCTGAGTGTGAGTCTGGCTGCTGGGTTTGATATGGCCTGAAGTCTTCCAGCAGTTAGACAGTGATTTCGACAGAGTGCATTGCAATTGTCCAGCTTGCTGATGATGAAGGGTTGGGCGACCGTTCTGCATGTGTTGATGGGAACCTTATGCAGATTTCATTGAGCATTCGAGGGTGTGGAAGCAGAAGTTGTGACTATGTTGACTAAAGTAACATAGACGCTACCTGCATCTTCACGGACGGGCTCAGTTCCTGTAGCGCTGCAGCACCATCAGCAAAGGGCCGGGCTTTGCTCCGCCCCGTTCCCGGCCGGGCTTGGCTCCGCCGGGGCCCCTCCCACTCCAGTGACGCGCCTCACCAGCGCCAGGAGGCGCATAAAGGCAGCGCCAGCAGCAACACTTGTTGGGGGACACAGATGCTACCTTCATCTTCACGGACGGGCTCAGTTCCCGTAACGCTGCAGCACCATCAGCAAAGGGCCGGGCTTTGCTCCGCCCGGTTCCCGGCCGGGCTTGGCTCTGCCGGGGCCCCTCCCACTCCTGTGGCGCCCTCACCAGCGCTAGGAGGCGCATAAAGGCAGCGCCAGCAGCAACACTTGTTGGGGGACGCAGACGCTACCTGCATCTTCACGGACGGGCTCAGTTCCCGTAGCGCTGCAGCACCATCAGCAAAGGGCCGGGCTTTGCTCCGCCCGGTTCCCGGCCGGGCTTGGCTCCGCCGGGGCCCCTCCCACTCCAGTGACGCCCTCACCAGCGACAGGAGGTGCATAAAGGCAGTGCCAGTACCCCGTCCCGCGGGACGCGTGCGGGCACGCGCCGGGAGAAGCCCGGGACAAGGGCGGGGCCGTCTGTGGCTGTCCGGGGCCGAAGGAGGACGGGCTGGGCCACCCCATTTACATCTGCAATTAACAATGGGTAAGCGAAAGAAGGCTATAAATATGGAGGAGGGCGGAAAGAAGGCTAAGGTCCCAAGACATTCCAACTCAATTATGACCTACCTAAAATCAGTGGTGGGAGAATTATCTAAGGAAATTGCCAATGCTGAACTTGAACTGGGGCTCACAGCCACCCCCCCATCAACTACTGTTGTACCTTCCCCTTCAGTGCTGGGCAATCCACCTGTGACATGTACCCCCCCCCGGTGTCACTCTATCCCATTGTGACTATCACTACCCTCCCACCCACATGCCCCACAACTAAGGTCCCCAGCCAATCCCCTTTAGTAAGGTTGCCTGATCTGAGTCAGCAGACCATTACACCCGTAACTAAGGGTGCACGGGATAACAACGTGGCAAGTCCATGCTTACTAAACATAACAAATGACTTATTGGGTAACAAACTGGAGGAGCTTTTTGTTTCCAGAATTGAACCTCTCTTGGTTGGGATAGCAAAGGATATCGTGGACACTTTGAACACTTGTTTAGAAGGTCTGCTTAAGAAATGTACACTAATTGACAGACTTATTGCTAATTCTATACCTAACAAGTTTCCCCATGTTAACACAAAGTGCCACAAGGGTGAGGTTCAGAGGATGGAGGTTGGAACGGTGGACCCGGTGCAGGTACAGGCACCCTGCCCGGTTTCACATCCCCAGATTGGTGGAGGGGTCACTAATACACTACCCCCAGCCTTGGAGGCGTTGCCCTTGTCCTTGGAGGGGCTGCCACATACACAACCTCCACCACGTATCCTCGACCCCGCGAGGTCCTCTTACAGCAAATACAAGCTTAACCTACCACCTGAAGCGTCCCCTTTGGTCGCTGTCTTTATTGGGGTCCCCCCTTTAAGGGAAGGGGAGGTAGAATCCTCCAGGGACCTTATGGTTAAATCTAAAAAATGGTGCACAGACAAATGTTGTGACAAGAACATTTCCGATGAAATCATATTTTCAAGGAGGGTGGGTTGGATAGGCAAACACCGGAAATCTATCCAAGGTGACTGTGTGGTTGTCAACTTCAGTAGGGCTGATCTAGCGGATAGGCTCTTTTGGGACGGCTCTGATATATCCCTAACAGACAAATTAAGACCTGTTCCTCTGGGCTTTTTTTACCCCCACCAGGGCGCATGTTGCATGCTAGAGGCCCCGGGGTTAGCAGGGGGGGAGGGCGCATACCTCTGGGAGAGGGTATGCCTAAATTACATGCACTCCTGTGTCCCCCGAGGCTCCCAAATATCCCAGTGAGTAATCAACCCCGTGTTCACCAGAATGTTCATGAGGGCCCCGCGTTGGTTATTGCTAACCGCTTTGCTCCCCTGTCAGGGTTGGAGGACATAGACTGACTATCGGGTGACCCCACTTGTGAGACAGAAGAGGTTGGGAGTAGAACAAGTGATGCATGTAAGATATTAAGCTGGAATGTGGCGGGACTCAACTCCAAACGTAATGATAAGGGCTGGATAAGTTTATTCTTGGGCATAATATTATCGCCCTCCAGGAAACTTGGGAGCCATCTGCTAGTTTCTGGTTGGATGGGTTTACCAGCTTTGCCAAAGCAGCTATCCCTAGTTGCGCCGGCAGAGCTAAGGGGGGTCTGTTAACCTTATTTTCCCTAGATTTGAAGGGTTCTCTTAGACTGATCAATACTGTCTCACCTAATATCCTGATTGTAGAAAGGGAAATAAGTCCCTCTAGGAGGACCCTATATATTAATTTTTATAATTCTTGTAATAGGGACAATAGCGACAATAATGTCGCCAGTTTAGATGCTGTTTTAACACTAGTCAGTCAGAATACATATTTCGATGCAGAGTATATATTGTTGGGTGATTTTAACATTCACCCCTGTAAGCTAATGTGTGGTATAAGTCATAGTGAAGGGGGTGAAGGAGCCGAAGGTCCACATTTTGAACACACTACACGAGGAGAAGAACTGGAAGACTTTTTGGCTAATTTTAATTTATATGAACCGGAGGGAGGCACAAGAACAGCTACCTTTACAGGCACTAATCCCGGAACCATAATTGATTATATTTTTGTTACACCGGGTATTCTAAACAGGGTCATTTCCTATTGTACAGCTTCATCTCATTATAGCGACCACAACCCTGTTTTACTTGAGGTAGCCTGGGGAGACTTTATGGGGCCAACCCTGGGCCAGCCAAGTCAGAGTGCACTTTGCGCACCTCTGATCAGGGCAGAAAACTCAAATGGGCCAAGGTGATCCCGGAGAACTTCTATGCGGAAGTTCTTCAGAAAATTGAGGCACAGGTGGCAGTGTGTTTAGATATACATGCCCAGGATTGTGAAATCATAGGGGCTTTTGAGTCAATATGCGGGCAGGTGTCACAGGATCTTTTGGTCAAACCTAAGAAGGGAGCACCAATCAAGAATCGTTGGTTCGATGCTGCCTGCTCAAATGCACACAGGTCTCTGATGTCTGCCCTGAAGAAAACACCCAGGATTAGGGATGAAATAGTCAGATTGAGGAAAGATTACAAATTAGCTATAAAAACCAGACAAGAGAACATTAAACGGGAAGCATGGGAGAGCCTCCTTTCCGTGGCCGTCCTGAAGGATAGCCGGAAATTCTGGGAAATCGTTAAACAACCATTCTTCTCTGACCAAAACAATGAGGTCATGGACTGCGTCATCCCAGACAATAAATGGCTGGACCATTTTAAAAATGTGTATCGGGACAACGATGATGCAGGCCCCGTAGTACCCTTGGTGACCCTGGACGCTACCCCAATCTTTTTTCATAGCTCACAGGTGGAGAAAGCTATTTGTCAAGTCAAGTCAAGTCAGAAATTTATATAGCGCGCTACATACCCATAGGGTCTCAAGGCGCTTGAGGAAGGGGGGAGATTACTTGTCGAATATACAAGTTTTAAGTTGCTTTCTGAATGCTAGGTGGTTCTGAGTAAGGCGAAGGTGAGTGGGAAGAGAGTTCCAGGTTTTGGCTGCCAGGTCGGAGAAGGATCTACCTCCCATGGTGGCTTTGTTGATGCGAGGAACAGTGGCAAGGGCTTGGTTGGAGGATCGTAGCTGACGGGAGGGGGTGTAGAAGGACAGTCGTGTGTTGAGGCATTCGGGTCCAAGTTCGTAAAGTGCTTTGTGTGCGTGGGTTAAGAGGCGGAAGGTAATCCTCTTATTTACGGGGAGCCAGTGGAGGTTTTTCAGGTGACCAGAGATGTGTTCTTTACGCGGGATATCTAGTATGAGCCTGGCTGAGGCGTTCTGGATGCGTTGGAGTTTTTTCTGGAGTTTTGCGGTGGAACCGGCGTATAGGGTGTTTCCGTAGTCCAGGCGACTCGTGACCAGTGCGTGAGTGACCGTTTTTCTAGTTTCGGTGGGGATCCAGCGAAATGTTTTTTTGAGCATGCGAAGAATGTTGAAGCAAGATGATGAGACAGCGTTGACTTGTCTGGTCATTGAGAGTGAGGAGTCCAGGATGACGCCCAGGTTCCGTGCGTGGTCCGTCGGGATGGGTGCTTTTCCAAGGGCCTCTGGCCACCAAGAGTCGTCCCAGGCGGAGGGGGAGGTACCTAAGATTAGGACTTCAGTTTTGTCTGAATTCAGTTTCAGACGGCTGTGCTTCATCCACTCGGCTACTTCTTTCATTCCTTCGTGTAAGTTGTTTTTGGCGGTGTTGGGGTCCTTGGTGAGTGAGAGGATCAGTTGGGTGTCGTCAGCGTAGGAGATGATGTTGAGATTGTGTTGGCGAACGATGGCTGCGAGGGGGCTCATGTACACGTTGAAGAGGGTGGGGCTGAGTGACGATCCTTGCGGCACGCCGCAGATGACTTCAGAGGCCTCTGATTTGAATGGAGGGAGCCGGACTCTCTGAGTTCTTCCGGTGAGGAACGAGGTGATCCATTCCAGTGCTTTTCCTTGGATTCCGATGTTACTGAGGCGCTGTAATAGGGTGCTATGGCAGACTGTGTCGAAGGCTGCGGAGAGGTCAAGGAGGATGAGGGCGACTGTTTCTCCATTGTCCAGTAGGGTTCGAATGTCATCTGTTGCTGCGATTAGTGTGGTCTCAGTACTGTGTTTGGCTCGGAATCCGGACTGTGAGGGGTCGAGGGATTTGTTGCTTTCGAGAAAGGCGGCAAGCTGGTTGTTGACAGCTTTCTCGATGACTTTGGCCGGGAAAGGAAGGAGCGAGATGGGGCGGTAGTTTTTGAGTTCGGTGGGGTCAGCTGTGGGTTTTTTCAGAAGGGCGCTGAGTTCTGCGTGTTTCCAGCTTTCCGGGAAGGTGGCGGAGTTGAGGGAGCAGTTGATGACGTCTCGGAGGTGTGGTGCTATGATGGAGTCTGCTTTGTTGAAGATGTGGTGAGGGCATGGGTCAGTTGGGGATCCTGAGTGGATGGAGTTCATCAGGCGGATGGTGTCCTCAGTGGAGATTGGGTTCCAGTCGTTAAGGATGTTCAAGGGGGGAGAAGGTCCTGCAGAAGGTTGGGTGGGTTGGTCTTCTGGTCGGTTGTCGAAGCTGTTGTGGATGTCTGCAATTTTGTTGTGGAAGAAGGAAGCTAGGGAGTCGCAGAGGGCTTGAGAGGGGGTGATGTCGTTGGAGTTGGCTGATGGGTTGGTAAATTCTTTGACGATGTTGAATAACTCCTTGCTATTGTGGGCGTTGTTATCTAGTCGGTCTTTGAAGGCGGCTTTCTTGGCAGACCGGATTAGTTGGTGGTGTATGCGGGTGGCGTTTTTGAAGGCGTCTCTGGTGTTAGGGTCTTTTTTCCATGCTTTCTCGAGGGAGCGACAGAGTTTCTTGGATTTCTTAAGATCATCGTTGAACCAGGAGGCCTTCTTGCTGCCTAGTTTGTTTTGATGTTTTTTCAACGGTGCTAGGATGTCGGCGCTTTTGGATAGCCATTGGGTGAAGTTAATGGCTGCTTGGTCGGGGTTTGAGGAGTGGACAGGAGGGATTTGAAGGAGCGATGAGGAGATCTGGTCGATGGTGAGTTTGTTCCAATTTCTACGCAGGGTGGGTTGAGGGTGGTAATGGATTGTGGACTTATTGTAGAAAAAGTGAACGCAGCTGTGGTCCGTCCAATGAAGAGCTGTGGTGTGGCTGAATGAGACGTGTTTGCTGGAGGTGAAGATAGGGTCGAGTGTGTGGCCTGCAATGTGGGTGGGGGAAGTGACAAGTTGTTTGAGTCCGAGGTTTGCGAGGTTGTCCAGAAGGGTGGTGGCGCTGTTGTCATTGCTCTTTTCCAGGTGAAAATTGAGGTCTCCCAATAGGATGTAGTCCTCGGAGGGGAGGGCGTGTGGGGTGATGAAGTCAGCGATGTCGTCATTGAATTGTGCACGGGGTCCCGGGGGCCGGTAGAGAAGGGTGCCTCTGAGTGTGGTTTTGGGGTCGGTGTGGATCTGGAAGTGAAGGTGCTCGGCGCTGGCAAGGTTGTCATCTGAGCTGGTTGAGATGCGAATGGAATTCTTATGGACGATGGCGATGCCTCCTCCTGTATGCTTGACGCGGTCCTTACGGATGATCTTGTATCCTTCTGGGATGGCAATGGTGATGTCTGGGGCTGATGAGGCGTTCATCCATGTTTCTGTTAGGAAGGCGACGTCCGGTGAGATGGTGTCTAGTAGATTCCAGAGGTCGATGGCATGTCTGTGGACTGAGCGGGTGTTGAGCAGGATGCATTTTAGGTGGTTGGTGTCGGGTCTCTGTGTCACGTTGGTGGATGAGGAGTTGGTTTTGGTGCCGTCGAACTTGCAGGAGTTGCATGAGAAGGGACCATGGGTGTGTCCTGGAGCGGCTTGGGCGCAGTTGGGGGAGCGGCCGGAGTTAAGGGCTAGGAGGGAGGTGGCATCGTATGTAATGCGGGGTGGGTGGGTGGGATGAGGGCCAGGGGGTCTGGCGCTGGGCGCGGGCTTGGCGCGGACGGGCGTAGACGGGCTTACCTTTGGCGCACCTTCGGCGCGACCGGGACGCGATCGCTGCGCGTGAACGCTGCGCGAAAAGGCGTTGGTCATATGTGTATAGAGGAAGGGGAGGGGCGAGGGAGGGTCAGCAGGGAGGCGGGGTGTAGATCGGTGGAAGGAGGCACAAACAACAAACAAAATGGCAGCAAGCAGTCGAACTGCAAGCAACACTGGGGCACAGAGTAGGCGATCGCGATGGCAAAGGCGGTCAGGCAGGTATGCAAAGTTATTGAGGGCGCAGGTCAAACACAGGCAGAGATGTGCCAAACAACTGTACAACTAGCGCACTACACTCGTCAGTCGTAATGAGTCTGCAAAAAGTAAACAGAGCTGCTCGGCGGGCTAGGCACTGTAGCGCTACGCTCTGGCTGCAAGGAGCTGGAATGAGCAGAATATTAAATGAGGTCGATCTCTATCGTAGTACGATACCGCTTTGAGAGGCTTCTGTGAGGCTGGGAGCTGCGTGAGGAGCGGCCGTTTCTGCTGAAAGCTACGTTTGTGCTACAACCAAACACAAGGCCCCGGGCCCTGATGGGGTGCCGGCTGATATCTTCATACATTCCCCCAAGCTATGGGCGGGGGTTTTGGCCAATGTATTCTCTGCCGTCAATGGCAACCCCACACCCTCCTCTTGGGCCATCTCTAACATCGTCCCCATTTTTAAGAAGGGCCAGCGGGACGACCTGGGTGCTGGGTGTCTGAATTAAGCAGACCACTCTTACCCAGTCCAAAGATCGGGGCTTGATCCATCACCGTTATTTAGCTCACTGCGCCATCCCAGCTCAGAACCTGGCTATATGCAAATTAGTCTGTCCCTGGCCCAGTGCATCATGGGAACAGGGCAGACCAAACTACCAAGCCAATTCTTCACCGGAAAGGAGACAGGCTTCCGGGGACCGGTTTCTGGCATTTCAGCCGTCGTCGGCCCGGCTTGCTTGAATCCTGATGGTGCAGTGAGCAAGGGACTCATGTCTGAGTATACCCTGCCTCACCTATAGTGGCCAAAAATGATTCAGAAAAGGGGGTGGTGATGAACAGAGTGTCTGAATTAAGCAGACCACTCTTACCCAGTCCAAAGATCAGGGCTTGATCCATCACCGTTATTTAGCTCACTGCACCATCCCAGCTCAGAACCTGGCTATATGCAAATTAGTCTGTCCCTGGCCCAGTGCATCATGGGAACAGGGCAGACCAAACTACCAAGCCAATTCTTCACCGGAAAGAAGACAAACTTCCGGGGACCGATTTCTGGCATTTCAGCCGTCGTCGGCCCGGCTTGCTTGAATCCTGATGGTGCAGTGAGCAAGGGACTCATGTCTGAGTATACCCTGCCACACCTATAGTGGCCAAAAACGATTCAGAAAAGGGGGTGGTGATGAACAGAGTGTCTGAATTAAGAAGACCACTCTTACCCAGTCCAAAGATCAGGGCTTGATCTATGACCGTTATTTAGCTCACTGCACCATCCCAGCTCAGAACCTGGCTATATGCAAATTAGTCTGTCCCTGGCCCAGTGCATCATGGGAACAGGGCAGACCAAACTACCAAGCCAATTCTTCACCGGAAAGGAGACAAGCTTCCCGGGACCGGTTTCTGGCATTTCAGCCGTCGTCGGCCCGGCTTGCTTGAATCCTGATGGTGCAGTGAGCAAGGGACTCATGTCTGAGTATACCCTGCCACACCTATATTGGCCAAAAACGATTAAGAAAAGGGGGTGGTGATGAACAGAGTGTCTGAATTAAGCAGACCACTCTTACCCAGTCCAAAGATCAGGGCTTGATCCATCACCGTTATTTAGCTCACTGCACCATCCCAGCTCAGAACCTGGCTATATGCAAATTAGTCTGTCCCTGGCCCAGTGCATCATGGGAACAGGGCAGACCAAACTACCAAGCCAATTCTTCACTGGAAAGGAGACAAGCTTCCGGGGACCGGTTTCTGGCATTTCAGCCGTCGTCGGCCCGGCTTGCTTGAATCCTGATGGTGCAGTGAGCAAAGGACTCGTGTCTGAGTATACCCTGCCACACCTATAGTGGCCAAAAACTATTCAGAAAAGGGGGTGGTGATGAACAGAGTGTCTGAATTAAGCAGACCACTCTTACCCAGTCCAAAGATAAGGGCTTGATCCATCACCGTTATTTAGCTCACTGCACCATCCCAGCTCAGAACCTGGCTATATGCAAATTAGTCTGTCCCTGGCCCAGTGCATCATGGGAACAGGGCAGACCAAACTACCAAGCCAATTCTTCACCGGAAAGGAGACAAGCTTCCGGGGACCGGTTTCTGGCATTTCAACCGTCGTCGGCCCGGCTTGCTTGAATCCTGATGGTGCAGTGAGCAAGGGACTCATGTCTGAGTATACCCTGCCACACCTATAGTGGCCGAAAACGATTCAGAAAAGGGAGTGGTGATGAACAGAGTGTCTGAATTAAGCAGACCACTCTTACCCAGTCCAAAGATCAGGGCTTGATCCATCACCGTTATTTAGCTCACTGCAACATCCCAGCTCAGAACCTGGCTATATGCAAATTAGTCTGTCCCTGGCCCAGTGCATCATGGGAACAGGGCAGACCAAACTACCAAGCCAATTCTTCACCGGAAAGGAGACAGGCTTCCGGGGACCGGTTTCTGGCATTTCAGCCGTCGTCGGCCCGGCTTGCTTGAATCCTGATGGTGCAGTGAGCAAGGGACTCATGTCTGAGTATACCCTGCCACACCTATAGTGGGCAAAAACGATTCAGAAAAGGGGGTGGTGATGAACAGAGTGTCTGAATTAAGCAGACCACTCTTACCCAGTCCAAAGATCAGGGCTTGATCCATCATCGTTATTTAGCTCACTGCACCATCCCAGCTCAGAGCCTGGCTATATGCAAATTAGTCTGTCCCTGGCCCAGTGCATCATGGGAACAGGGCAGACCAAACTACCAAGCCAATTCTTCACCGGAAAGGAGACAAGCTTCCGGGGACCGGTTTCTGGCATTTCAGCCGTCGTCGGCCCGGCTTGCTTGAATCCTGATGGTGCAGTGAGCAAGGGACTCATGTCTGAGTATACCCTGCCACATCTATAGTGGCCAAAAACGATTCAGAAAAGGGGGTGGTGATGAACAGAGTGTCTGAATTAAGCAGACCACTCTTACCCAGTCCAAAGATCAGGGCTTGATCCATCATCGTTATTTAGCTCACTGCACCATCCCAGCTCAGAACCTGGCTATATGCAAATTAGTCTGTCCCAGGCCCAGTGCATCATGGGAAGAGGGCAGACCAAACTACCAAGCCAGTTTTTCACCGGAAAGGAGACAAGCTTCCGGGGACCGGTTTCTGGCATTTCAGTCGTCGTCGGCCCGGCTTGCTTGAATCTTGATGGTGCAGTGAGCAAGGGACTCATGTCTGAGTATACCCTGCCACACCTATAGTGGCCAAAAACGATTCAGAAAAGGGGGTGGTGATGAACAGAGTGTCTGAATTAAGCAGACAACTCTTACCCAGTCCAAAGATCAGGGCTTGATCCATCACCGTTATTTAGCTCACTGCAACATCCCAGCTCAGAACCTGGCTATATGCAAATTAGTCTGTCCCTGGCCCAGTGCATCATGGGAACAGGGCAGACCAAACTACCAAGCCAATTCTTCACCGGAAAGGAGACAAGCTTCCGGGGACCGGTTTTTGGCATTTCAGCCGTCGTCGGCCCGGCTTGCTTGAATCCTGATGGTGCAGTGAGCAAGGGACTCATGTCTGAGTATACCCTGCCACACCTATAGTGGCCAAAAACGATTCAGAAAAGGGGGTGGTGATGAACAGAGTGTCTGAATTAAGCAGACCACTCTTACCCAGTCCAAAGATCAGGTCTTGATCCATCACCGTTATTTAGCTCACTGCACCATCCCAGCTCAGAACCTGGCTATATGCAAATTAGTCTGGATCTGGCCCAGTGCATCATGGGAACAGGGCAGACCAAACTACCAAGCCAATTCTTCACCGGAAAGGAGACAAGCTTCCGGGGACCGGTTTCTGGCACTTCAGCCGTCGTCGGCCCGGCTTGCTTGAATCCTGATGATGCAGTGAGCAAGGGACTCCTGTCTAAGTATACCCTGCCACATCTATAGTGGCTAAAAACGATTCAGAAAAGGGGGTGGTGATGAACAGAGTGTCTGAATTAAGCAGACCACTCTTACCCAGTCCAAAGATCAGGGCTTGATCCATTGCACCATCAGGATTCAAGCAAGCCGGGCCGAAGACGGCTGAAATGCCAGAAACCGGTCCCCGGAAGCTTGTTTCCTTCCCAGTATAAGAATTGGCTTGTACTTTGGTTTGCCCTGTTCCCATCATGCACTGGGACAGGAACAGACTAATTTGCATGTAGCCAGGTTCTGAGCTGGGATGGTGCAGTGAGTTAAAAAACGGTGACGGATCAAGCCCTGATCTTTGGACTGGGAAAGAGTGGTCTGCTTAATTCAGAAACTCTGTTCATCACCAACCCCTTTTCTGAATCATTTTGTCCACCATAAGCGTAGAAGGCTATACTCAGATGTGAGTCCCTTGCTCATTGCACCATCAGGATTCAAGCAAGCCGGGCCGAAGACGGCTGAAATGCCAGAAACCGGTCCCCGGAAGCTTCTTTCCTTCCCAGTATAAGAATTGGCTTGGAAGTTTGGTTTGCCCTGTTCCCATCATGCACTGGGACAGGAACAGACTAATTTGCATGTAGCCAGGTTCTGAGCTGGGATGGTGCAGTGAGCTAAAAAATGGTGACGGATCAAGCCCTGATCTTTGGACTGGGTAAGAGTGGTCTGCTTAATTCAGACACTCTGTTCATCACCACCCCCTTTTCTGAATCATTTTGTCCACCATAAGCGTGGAAGGGTATACTCAGATGTGAGTCTCTTGCTCATTGCACCATCAGGATTCAAGCAAGCCGGGCCGAAAATGGCTGAAATGCCAGAAACCGGTCCCCAGAAGCTTGTTTCCTTCCCAGTATAAGAATTTGCTTGGTAGTTTGGTGTGCCCTGTTCCCATCATGCACTGGGACAGGAACAGACTAATTTGCATGTAGCCAGGTTCTGAGCTGGGATGGTGCAGTGAGCTAAAAAACGGTGACGGATCAAGCCCTGATCTTTGGACTGGGTAAGAGTGGTCTGCTTAATTCAGACACTCTGTTCATCACCACCCCCTTTTCTGAATCCTTATGGGCTTTGCGGGCAGGTTAGGCGCTAGGCCCATGGAAGCGCTTCTGAAAATCTATAAAAGTAAACCAGTTGCCCTGGCCTCATATGGTTCACCCCTTTGGGGTTATGTAAATCTGGAGCCAATCCAGAAAGCTGAGAATAGATTCATACGGACACTACTGTGGTTTTTATTTAGAGCCAAGAAAAAAATACGTGGTACCGGTATTGAAGGAGGCTGGTGAGACCAGCCCTGCTCTACTTACAATTATTGACCAACCCACGTACTACTTTTTGTATGGCCAACTTTTTGGTGGCTGCAACTAGAATTAAGAAACATATTCATTAGATTAATGACCCCTGTAAAAATGTGTAAATTAAGATGTGAGACCCTGGTGTTTTACCAAATGAATTACGTTTTTTATTAATCCCACGTATACTCTGATTTGCCTGTTGTAAATGATTTGTAAATAATTGCATTGTATATATTTTATAATGTACAAAATGTTTTTATTTCTTTGTATGATTTTTAACTAAATCGAATAAAGATATTTTGACTGACTGACTGACTGACTGACTAAAGTAAACTTTACAGCACATTTCCCCCAGTCGTTAGCTCCCTTCATGAGAGGTCTGTCTGTCACTGTGTCACTTGGCTGGCTATGGATGGTGTCAATACCAACCTCCACATTTTGGTCAGCAGCACACTTTTTTTTAAAGCAAATTATGCACTGGGTTAGAGTGATGGTGTTGCACATGTGATAAATCCACTAAGCAGCTATGTTTTAGAATTGTGAAAGGTGACCAAGTCTAATTCGACTTTGTGTTTCACATGGAACATCAAACATAAACCATTAACATACTGAAGGAGTTTGACTTTTTATATATCCACTTCCCTGGCTTGGTTGAAGCATATAAACGCCAAAGTCAGTGGATGAAGGAATAAGGCATAACGCTTGTGAGACCATCTTAACTTCAGGGATGCAATAGAAGGATGTTCGTGCAGGATTCTTTGTGCATATGCGCTAATCAACAAAGGGAAGAGCCCCAAGCATGGTGCCCTGAAATCATGGTCCCCTAAGGGGATAAAAGCTCCCCAAACTCCTCTATACTACTAGCTGTGCCTTCCATCTTCCTGAGAGAGCACCAGGCTATTCATGTGAAGGAACGTGAGCTCTGCACTGGCTGATGTTGTAGGCATTATGCACCAGCAGTAGTTACCGGAGCCCATCTAAAGGAGTGCAGCAGGGTTATGGGCATACACGCACTTTTCCACAGGCCTCAGTCTACTCACAGGTCTCCTTCCGGTTATATAAATCAAATCCTGTAGAAGTGTCTTATGCTGTTGATGCTCACCATAGCAAGAATATTTTTTGTACATGACTTCATCTACTTCACTGATGTGGCTGCCAGCACTAATACCCATGATGAATTTCTGTTGCAGCGTGCATATTTGTCCAATATTCTTTCATTTGGAGAGAAAGAAACACGTTTTACTTAGGTGTAAAGTGTGTAGTTTTTCATTAAAAAATGAACCTAAAGCTAACAAAATGGGAACTGGCTGTTTAGGTGTGATTTACATTATCATCTCTCTCCTCTCACAGCAGTGCATAGACATTTTAAATTTATTGAGAAATTCTTCCATCAATGAGCAAAAGCACATGTATGTTATGTTTTGGTACTTGTATCGTAAACTGTCAATTTGAGGACCTTGCTTTGAATCCAACTTGGTATTGACTGAAAATTGTGCAGTTGTGGGAAATCACTTAATCAAAATTTGCCTTACATTTGAATGTGTGAGATACTACTGTAAGTGTATGCAACAAAGAGATATAAGCCACCACTTGATACAATTTTGCATCGTTTTCCATCACCTCCCAACAGATGCAATGCTATGTTGCTCTTGGGCTAGGTTCATGGTTTAGGAATACCAATACATGCATGCTTTTACATTGTGTACAGGTATACAGCTTATTATAATTTGTGGATACTGCTTCCTTTTTTTGCTACTGGTGAGACCCCCTCATTGTGTGACTGCCAGATGGAAGCTCCCCACAATTTTCTTTATTCCGGTTAATTCTTCACACCTCAAGTCAACTTCTCAGTGTCTGTGGGAGCACTTCTGTGGGATCACTTATTTGGCACACTGGGAGATCCCTTCACACACATCTTCTTGTTCTCTGGAAGTATGTTATCATTATGCAGTTCATGCTACTTTTAATTAAATGAGACACTATTGTTTCTGTACATCAGACCAGGGGCATAGCTACCATTGGTGCAGGAGGTGCAAAGGCACCAGAGCCGAAAGGGCATGTTGAACACTGATAATTGCTGTATTTATTACCACACCTGCATTCAAAGTGGCCATTTCACCTGCTTTCACCGGGGCCCATGGCATCCCTGCTATGCTACTTCCTCAGGCATGCATAGGACTCACTTGGTACCAACCATCTTGCAGAAATCTGATGCTAGCTGGTCTGGTGTACATTCCCTGAGCTCCAGCAGTGCTCGTGTCTCAGGAGAATTCTTTGGCAAATATAAAGGAACAGGCATGCACATATGCCTTGTCCATGCATTAGCACATTAAAACCAGACCTATTGGCCTTTGAAACGTGCCCAGTTCCCAGTGTGCAAAATTGTAGCCTCACCACCACCTTTTAGTACTAGCCGCACCCCCCCCTCCAAATGTTTTGTCTATTTGTGCCCCTAGTCCATATGTTGATACGCACAGTAGACAGCACCAGTTGCGCAACAATTTTGTTGTAGGCCGTAATGCACACAGCGACCGCCGCCCCATAATAAACACCACATTTTATTTCTGCCCAGGGCCCTGTCCTGGTCAATCCGATTTAGGGCCTACCCATGATAGTAAAATACAGTAGGAATTAAGGTGCACTGTGCTCTTCATACCGTTGGGCTCCCTGAGTAACAGCCCCTACTACACTAATGGTAACAATGCCTGAACAGCACAGACACCTTCGGCTTCCTGTCAGGTAACATGTCTTCTTTTCTCCTCTGTTTGCGACCTTCTCTTGGCTGAGGATTAGGCATGATCTATGAGGGCCATTATGATTTAGAAATAGCCTACATGTGCCAAACAGTAATTGGAGTTTCGAGTTTCAGTAGTACTAACAAGGTGTCAGACCATCCAAAACATGACGGAGACATGTGGCAGAAAAAGTTGCAGAACCCGGAGTATCATCTACTACATAAATATGCATATTTTTCAAACTGCCACGTCAACGTTAAATGTGGTTTCTGAACGGATCTTGGATTGACATCTGGGCCAAACAGTTCAGCTGTGAAGTACTCAGACTGCTGCTAAAAGCATCCTGCGGCACAGACAGTAGACAAAATCAACCATGGGAAAAATGGTGTATGCAAACTATATTGCAAAGTCTACAAAACATGCAGGGGATTTCTGTAAAAATGACATTGTTTGATTTTTCGATTATCAGGGAATTTTTGGGGGGTGAGTCCGATAAAGGAAGGACGAACCGCAGTAATATCCTGTGGCTTTACATTTTGCAGCAGTTCCTTATTTTTAGTTTCATTTGTAAGGATCTTGCACCATGAATGGAAACCTATTCTATTCTATATTTACCTTAAAGGGCCTTGGTTCATCCTCCTTCAGTTATTGGCTTCGGTTTCCTTGTACCCTTAATACTTTGACTTGCAACATTGTAAATCACATCTTCCGTCATCCACAGAAGCTCTTCTCCCCTGTTTCAATTGGTCCTTCACCTCCATTGGTATGCATAACAATATTACACCTTCTGCAGCAGTACAGCAGCACCGGTAAGCAGGCACAGTTACTGTCGCTTGCAATGTGCCCCCATCACATGCATACTCTGCTAGAGGCACCATCTCCGAATGGACTTTGAAAGTGCTTCATGTTGGACGCCAATGTGTCTGTAGGTAAGCTGGGCATCTTTGAATGGTTTCATCATAGTTTACTAAAAACATTCAAAGATGGCTTCCAGTGTATGTATACACATGCGCAACAATGGTTCACTGTGGCAATCTTTAAAAACAATGGGGCAGATTTATGAAGGGCTTGCGCCACGTTTACGGCGCCGTTGCGTGACGCAACGGCACGGAAACGTGGCGCATCCCTGCGCCCTATTTACAACGTGACGCATCTAGGAGATGCGTCACGTTGTACAGCACTGCGCCATGAGGAGGCGTTCCTGCGCAGGGGGGGCGTTCCTGCGCAGGAACGCCTCCTGAAAGTGGCTGAGTGAAATCTATGAGATTTCACTCAGTCACTTTCAGGGCAATGCTGCGTCAAAACCCTGCGCCTGCTTGAAGCAGGCGTAAGGCTTGAGGCAGCATTGAAAGAATAGGCCCCCCCAGAGCATTGCTGGAGCTGCGTCGCGCTTGCGACGCAACTCCAGCAATGCGCCACATTTCCGGCACAGATGCGTCACGCATCTGTGCCGTTTTTGCCCCATGGTGCGCCGCATCATAAATGCGGCGCACCATGGGTGGCGTAGCTGTGGCGCACTGTGGCGCATGTTAACTGGCGCATCCCTCGGGATGCGCCAGTTAACATAAATCTGCCCCAATGTCTGCAACACTCAAGATAAATATACCAACAAAGGGGTAACAACATCACTCTATACCACTCAATTTGGTATTCGTTACAATATGCATAATACATCTATTTCCTAGAATACATTTAATTGGAAAAAGGTGCTTGTCAAGAAACCATTGTGATCACACATTAACGAAAGCGGAAACTATGGGAAAGTACCTTCATAAAATAAAAAATAATAAAAAAAAAACATATATATATATATATATATATATATATATATATATATATATATATATATATATATATATATATATATATATACTTTTTTATTTAATAGGATCCATCATTAAATGTATTAAGGAGTGAATATAAGGAAAAGATAAGTTGACCTGTATAGTAAGTATGGTTACATAATTCTGTAGTGGCCTTGATGCTTATAAACGTACGAAATATTTAATTTCTTGTTAAGGAGCCACATTAGGATTAGGGCAGCGGGGCACATCCACAGCTGGTTCATCTTCCAATATTTGACGGAAATTATTGTATCTTTGATCCAGCTGTATCAGAACCTATTAAAACAGAAAATCACGTCTTACAATCAAGCCACTTATAGTTTAAACATTTGTTTTGGAAATTTCCTGGCTCTCCTTTTGAATGAAACACATGTTGGTCTAATGAAATGGATTTTCATTACCTATGTCTCATGTATTTGATGTTTTTGCAATCTGATCAACTGTTATTCATTAAAATGTACCTGTAATTCGAATAACTTCTGATCTGAATGTACAATTCGAATTATTTAGAGTGGATATAGTCTCTAAAAGCTACAGGGGCAAATGTATAGAACTTATGCAGTGCGGTGCAGTAACCCAAGTTGGGTGGCATGAGAAAACAGAGCAGTGCCATCTCTATTAAGATAGGGCCTTTTGCTCTCTCCTTCTGCTCTCTCCCCCTGCCCTGGTACACTTTAGGCTACTTTCCACCACAAGAGTGCGTCAATTATGTCCAGCATACTTTTTTTACTGGATGGCATTTTCGAGTACAAAATACTATACTTGGATATAGTCCAAAACCTTTGGAACTCTACATGGGTGCTGCATATTACAAGACACATGCAAGTTATAAAAGTTTGGTAACAGAGAACGTGTCTCAAACGTTATGACTCCCTCAAGGAAGTGTATATTTTTGGTGCAAAGCCCTTTCTGCTTTTTTTAATAGATAGGGCTTTGCCTCTAAAACCATCAGTGGTTGCATTGGAATGCCCATATGATGCAGCACTGTCTCTAAACCTTGATAAATGCAGCTCATAGTCCTTGTAAGCCCCTGATGTGCACACAAGTGTAATTCCAATTGAGTCCCAGGATCTTTAGGATCATAGCAATATGTTGTTTACAAATATTTGTTTAACTATTTATTTTTTGGCTTTTGATTGGACTAAAGGGGATGCTTCATTTTCCAAGCCATTGCTGCTCAGCTAATTGATTTTATTTACATGCAAGTCAACAAGTAACAATCTGTGGCACTGCAGTCTTCTGCTGCTCACCCTTGCATCACCCTGTGGTAATACAGTCATGTACTTCTCACTGTCGGAGCAGTTAGTAACAGTCTGTGATGCAGCAAACCTCTGCTACTCAGTTCTCAGGTCACCCAATAATTTTCAATGAATATACTGTCTATTTTGCAAAGGCTTGTGGGTATGCAGGTTTCCATCTAGGGGTGTTGCTATGCCCCCTTTCATTTTCAGAGGTATCCTTATATGTTTGTATAGATGCAACATTCTGACATTAAAGAGTGATCCTACATACTATATTATATCTCGTAAGTTAAGACTAAGGGGCAGATTTATGTTAACTGGTGCATCCCCAGGGATGCGCCAGTTAACGTGCGCCACAGTGCGCCACAGCTCCGCCACTCATGGTGCGCCGCATTTATAATGTGGCGCACCATGGTGCAAAAACGGCACAGATGCGTGATGCATCTGTGCCGGAAATGTGGCGCATTGCTGGAGTTGCGTCGCAAGCGCAACGCAGCTCCAGCAAGGCTCAGGGGTGCCCCATCTACACAATGCTGCATCTAGACCTACGCCTGCTTCAAGCAGGCGCAGGGTTTTGACGCAGCATTGGCCTGAAAGTGACTAAGTGAAATCTCATAGATTTCACTCAGCCACTTTCAGGAGGCGTTCCTGCGCAGGAACGCCTCCCCCCCCATGCGCAGGAACGCCTCCTTATGGCGCAGGGCTTTACAACGTGACGCATCTCCTAGATGCGTCACGTTGTAAATAGGGCGCATTGTTTGCGCCACAATTGCGTCAAATAAAGTGACGCAATTGCGGCGCAAGGGCATCATAAATCTGCCCCAATGTAATTGCAGGCTTCTGCTCCTCATTCTCGAGACAAGTAGTAAAAACAAGTTGTACGGCATGGCTTTTGCTTCTCACTCTTTCGACATCTAACAGCAGTCTGCGGTACTGCAGTCTTGTGCATCTCACTCTTGTGACACCTAGAAGTTGCACTGGTACTGCAGGTTTCTGCTGCTCACTCTCAGGCCAACTAGCAGTAGCCTGTGATACTGCTCAACAAATACTAACCTGCAATTAAAAACAAATGTGTGTCAGTAGCTATTTCCTTATTTGTTATTTTGCTGTTTATGTTGCTTTCAGTACTGAAAGGGTGGGTGTCTTCCGCGTCTAAAGTCTTGATAGGGCAACAAAACAGCAAGAACGCTCTCACGCTACAGGGTCCAAGTTTTCATTTATGTTTAAACTTCTTCCTCCCATAATATTTTTGAGTGTGTATACTACCAGAGCTGAACACTCATGTATTTGTTTAGCTCTCCATGATGCCTCTGGCAAACTGTTGTGAAGCAAGCATATTGAAACAGTAGCAACACTTATCTGTGTCACATGTAAGCTGTTCATCACTGTAATTGCTTCAACATAATTTCCTAGGAATGTCATGGTTAAATTGCCAAGGATTTTGGGCAAGCAAGTAACATGTGTTAGACCTGATAGTCTTAGAGTGGTCTTCAAACATGGTTATATTGATTCATCCCCAATTGGCATAATTAATGTACTTATAACTACATATTAAAGTGCACTACATGTACCCAAGGCCTGTAAAGTCAATGTTGCTAGTTGGCCTGCAACACTTACTGTGCCACCTACTTAAGTAGCCCTCGAACCATGGCGAAGGACTGCCCTTGCAGAGCCAGTGAGTGGAGCTTAAACTGCCATTTTGACCTGGCAAAATAAACCTTTTACAAAGGATATGAATGATAGAATGCACTCCCGAAAATATACTTAGAATACACAAACTTCCCACTTTTATCCACAGTAAAAATCAATGTTTGTGGTGTGCAACCATGGTACAGGCTCTGCCCACAACATGCATGTAAATCCAAAGGTCAAAAGCTGGTAATTGACTATTGTCCTGAGGACACCACTTGACTCAACAGGGGTCCAAACGTCAACATGTGTTTCCCTTGGTTTGCCTAATTGTGAAATGCTTCACATGTGGTGATGTGATTTACACATGTTATTTCTTGTAACTTTTATTACCAATAAACTTTTCAGCTTTTTCTTTGTGTTTCATGTATATATCGTTTTTGTTCTTCACATTGGAGCACAGTGTCGCCCGCACTTATGTTATTAACTATAATAATATCTGCATAAAAATTGTTTTGAATAAATAATTTAAAAAAACACAGAAACCATTGTCTGCAAATATTGGAAAGAATATTGCACTTGTACGAAAGACAACTAAAGTGTGTAGATACCACTTGGTGTTTTTGAATAAATAAAATAATTTGTAGCTTCCCCAAACACATGGTAGAGGGTGGCTCATTATTCTGAAAAAACAGTGTACGCTGTTTTTCATATAACTGTCTAGCAGTGAAGGCTTATGCTCCCATTCTTATGGCATCCCTTGTGGAAAAAGGTAGGGCCGATGCTGGTCGAGAACCTTTTTCAGTATTGCCCGGCGCTAACCGCCTCTCATACCACTCGAATCTTACAAACAAAGAGGCAGGCGCTGGAGACTGGAAGGCAGGAAACAGAAGTTTTATTCCGACGGAGCAGAACACGTCAACTCAGACAACAGGGTATCTTCTCGAGGTGCTCTAACCGCATCTCTGAGGCCTGGCCTCTTATACACAGGTTTATGGCTTTATTGCATGAAACACATCTTTGTCAATACTTTGATGTACGGAAAGACATAGTCAGAATCCCCGCTCCAAGCCCGTTCCCACACACATTTACAGTAGAAGTCCCCACCCCGGTCACAACAGGTGATGATTGTCACGCAGCTGGACATTCCGCCGATTCCCGGAATGCATGTGGTCGATCGGATCTCATGGGGTGAGGGCTTTGATCAGTTGTGGATCCTTTGATGGGGGAAGCTTCCTACTGTATGGGGGCAATAAACAGCATCCGCACAGCCAGGTGGCGGCCTGGGAATGAGCAGGACAATCGGGTACAGAGGAAAAGGGGGTTTTATCAAAGGGATACGGGATCATGAAAGGGATGGAGGGAGGTGTTGAGCTGGGAACAGGATGGGGATTCCGAGGCAGGGTTGCGCTGAAGAGGGGTTTTACGGCCCGAGCATGTGAGAGCGGGGGCTGTCAGCGTGCGGGGGATGCTTGCGAGGTCAGGAGGGAGAGAGAGAGAGAGAGACGCGCTGGCTATCGGCAGTGGGCAGAGAGGCCATGGCATTCAAAATGGCTGCCGCTTACGCGCACAGATGAGTCTAGAATGGGACAAGATGGCGCCGATAATGTTGATGTCGCAAACTAGATTTTAACAGGCCTCCCTTTTCAACATATCTAGCCAACTTGTCTAATCGATATCTATCTTCATCAAATTCCTAACCTCGACATCATACAATGCTCTCATGCGTTCTTTTTCGAAGTCCAGAGTCTTAGGGCAGATACAATTCGCACATAGTGAACACAGAGGCGGCAGGCATTGGATTCCTAAGCAGAACCCACATATCACAACAACAGGTATCAGTATAATTGTAAACAACCTCCACCCCCAGTTCTTCACAGTACTCCAGAACCATCCACCAAGCGACCATTCTTCTCGTTCCTGGTGAACTTCTGAGGAAAGTCTGTGGAGGTGTTCGATGGCTTTGCACACTGAGGGTGAATTGTCCGGTATATAGGTGCAGCAGCTGGACCCAATGATACGGCATGCTCCTCCACGATCCGCTAGAACCACATCTAGAACAAGGCGGTTCTGGAGAGCCACCAGGCGGACCGCTTGAAGCTCAGCTGTATTGTTCGCAAGGATGCCAGCTGTAATGTTCATCGTTGTTTCAACTGCCTGGGTCAAATGCCGGATGGCACGGCTGTTTGCCATCGGACCCCAGAGTGAAACAAGTCCCTTCATTGCATCGAGGAACTGCGCTCTGGTGGAGTCGGCTTGCTCAATGTCCTTGGCTCGTTTTTGTCTGTGATGATTCGCTGGAGCCACATAGGTCGGAGGAAGGATGAAGGCGATATAACAGGTGCCCCCCCAGCCTTTGGGGAGCCAGGTGTAAGCCTTTGTACCACAAACAAAGTACATGTTCGGAGAAGAGACAAAGGAGGGTGGATCAGTGGAGTCCAAAGTTCTGGTGATGCGGCAGGCACTGCGGCCTACCAGCTGTGTCCCAAGCCCTTCGATGCACATAAGGCCTGTGACGTTGATGACGGATAGGGCCACAGTCAGGGTGGCAGCTGTTCGTTTCCGGAGGTAGGAGAAGGTGGGTCTGGTCGGATTGTTAAACACCTGAATTTCAATCCGTTCTTTGACGGGGATGTCCATGTGGATAGAATCGTTGGAGGTCTGCGGGCAGAAGTGTGCAGCAGTTTTCTTCGTTTTGTTCTGCCAGACCTCATGAAATAAATGTGTCATAGTTCTGCTGGAGGTGGCATTATCCCTATAGCTTTCTTGCAAGAGGATCAGCCAAGCAAGGCAGGAGCCGTGAACTGAGAAGGGTGAAGGGATGAAGGGTATAGAATGTCCAGTGGCGTGGGGTAGAAACCCACAGATCCAGCAGTTGGTGGCATTGGTAGCGAGATTGTGTTGGTGCAGCAGTTGCACGAAGGAGTTGTTCCAAAACTCCTTACGCCTTTCTCGGAGTTGGGGTGAAAGAGAAATCAGATAATGTTCTTTCATTGTGGTAGGCTGTGCAGTGGTCAGGAATGTCTCATGAGCTGGTGCGCTCTCTTCCACAATCCAGAGGGTGGTCATGAGGAGGAGGCAAAAGAGAAGGGCAATAAAAAGTGCAATAGTCTTTGAACTGTGGATTTTGTCAGTCTTTGGGTTTCTGTAGCGAATCTTCGGATGTCCGGTTGCTTCCATCATCTGCGTGTCGGGTGCTTCCATCATCTTCTTATCGGGCGCTTCCATCATCTTCTTATCGGTCGCTTCCATCATCTTCAAGGGGGCTCGGTAGCGGGCAGAACCACAAACTTCGTCTGGCTTCTCTCCTGACAGCCTTAGTAGTCTTAGGGCACCGCTCTGAGAATTACGACTTAGCCAGTGGTCTGCTTAGCCGAAGCTCCCTCCTTTCGTCGCAGGTTATACCCTTCTCTGGATGGCACAGTGGGATCAGGAAATGTTGCCAATTCAAGTGTCTCTGTATCGGAATAGCAGTTCAGTGATGGTCGGTCTTTGTTCAGGAGTTCTTCCTGGGTGGCCGAGGAGATCTTCTTACAGTGGTGTGCATGCACCCAGTTGCGCTTCCCCTCCACTCGAAGAGCTGTTCGGGTGGTGATTAAGACTTGCCAGGGGCCAGTCCACCGGGGCCCCAGACTCTTCGCACGCTGGAAGTTTCGGATCAATATGAAATCCCCAGGTTGGATGGTGTGCCCGGGACCCCTGGAAGCATCGGGAATGGCATGCAGCACCTGTTGGTGGATAACAGACAGTGTCTTAGTCAATTGGTACAAGTAATCAGACATTAGGACGTCAGGGACGTCATGAATGGAAGTCGGTTTTGGTGCAGACCAGACGCTCATGGGCCAGCCGAAAACAACCTCGTAAGGTGTCAAGTGGTGTTTGGTGGGGGTGGAACGCATTGAGAGCAATGCCAGTGGGAGAGCGTCTGGCCATTTCAGTCCTGTAGTAGCCACTATCTTAGCTAACTTGAGTTTCAATGTGGCGTTATGTCGTTCAACTAGTCCAGCAGATTGGGGGTGGAAGACTGCGTGGAACTTTTGTTTTACACCCAACCCCTTCAAAATTAGTTGGATAACTTCGGCTACGAAGTGGGGGCCATTGTCGCTCCACAAAATTCGACAAAGGCCGTAACGAGGGAAGAATTCCTTTAGTAGTACCTTTGCAGTGGCCATGGCAGTGTTGTCACGGGTTGGATAGGCTTCCACCCACTTGCTAAATGCGCACACTACAACAAGTACATACTTCAGGTCTTGGCACCTTTCTAACTGGATGTAGTCCATCTGCAGGACTTCAAACGGATGATTGGGAACCCCAAACCCTCCCCGGGGTACTATAGTTCCTTTCCCAGGGTTGTGTTGCAGGCATATCAGACATTGTTGGACCAGACGTCTGGCAGAGTCTGCGATCTTGTCATTGTGCCAAACTTTGGAGACAAGTTCGGTCATTGGGGCTGATCCTATGTGCGCAGGGGAGTGTGTCATGGTCAGTATGGGGATCAGGTATGAATCGGGTAGCAACCATTTGTTCGTGTCTTTTGTCCGCCAGCAGCCTTCATCGTCTTTCAGTCCCACCCGTGTCCATTCAGTCAATTCGTGTTGTGAGCTAGCCATTTGGATGTCCCTAATAGTTTCCCTAGCGTCTGTCCATTTCTCTGCTTGTGACCTGGTCACGTACATGCGTGTCGTCGTCCTATTCTCAGCTGTGGTTCGGGCAGTGATGTCGGCCAGTGCATTCCCCTGTCCAATGATTTCTGTCACCTTTTTGTGTGCCTGGCATTTGATCACTGCGAGTTGCTTGGGAAGAAGGACTGCTTCTGTTAAGGCAGAGACTAGATCTCCGTGTAAGATGGGTGTGCCATGTGAGGTCAGGAATCCCCTCTCCTTCCAAAGGAGCCCAAAATGGTGAACCACCCCGAAGGCGTACTGGCTGTCGGTGTAAATGTTTGCTGTGGTTCCCGCTGCCAGGATAAATGCTCGTGTGAGGGCAATCAGTTCTGCTGCCTGTGCAGATCGCTGTGTGATGCGGGCTGTCTCTACTACAGTTCGGGCTGTGGTAACTGCATAAGCAGCTGAGGTGGTGCCATCGGGGAGTTTGATGCCAGAACCGTCCACCCATAGCTCTCCGTCGGGGTAAGGGAAAGCGGTGTCTCTGAGGTCAACCCTACTCCTAGTCTGTTCGTCAGTGAGGGTCACGCAGTCATGTACAGGGGACACATTGGGATCGTTCTCTGGTAGGGGTAACAAAGTTGCTGGGTTCAGTGTGGTGCATCTTTTCAGGGTGATGTGGGGTGCAAGCAGAGTCAATTCGTATCCAGTCAGTCGTGCACTCGTCAGGTGTTGCGTCTTAGTCTGGTTCAGAAGGGTGTCAACCGCTTGGGGTTCTAACACCGTGAGGGAGTTCGAGCGCAGGATCCCCTCACTTTGTCGGATAGAGATAGCAGCAACAACTACAGCTCGAAGGCAGGCAGGCAAAGCTCTGGCTACGGGGTCAAGAGTGGCAGAGAAGTAAGCGCATGGTCGTTGCTTTGGGCCAATGGACTGGGTCAAGACAGACAAAGCACATCCCTCCCTTTCGTGAGTGTAGAGGGAGAAGGGCTTCGTATAATCGGGGGTTCCTAGAACAGGGGCCGAACAGTGGGCATCTCTTAGTTCTATGAAGGAGGATTGGCATTCCGGGGTCCAAGGGAGTGGGAAAGGGACATCTTTAGCTAGCAGAGAAAGGAGAGGTTTCACAATAAGGCTGAAATTCGGTAACCACTGTCGGCAGAAGGAAGTGAGGCCTAGTAGGGAGCGAACTTGTTTCTGGGTTTTAGGGACAGGGGTCTCTAGAATGGTTTGGATTCAGTCGGGAGTAAGTTTCTTTCCGTCTTTGGACAAAAGGTGGCCTAAGTAAGTGACCTGAGGTTGGCATCATTGCAGCTTCTTTTTGGAGACCTTGTGGCCATTTTCCGCAAGGAAGTGCAGGAGTTGGATGGTGGCTGTGACTGCAAGTGGAGTGGTGTCGGCCACCAAAAGGATGTCATCGACGTATTGTATCAATACCACTCCATCTGGTAACTGGACTGCGTCCAGTTGTCTCTTGAGGGCCTGACTGTAGATGCTGGGGCTTTCGGTGTAGCCTTGGGGTGCTCGACAGAATCTATATGAGCGGGATTTTAGGGTAAAGCCAAAGAGGTATCGGCTGTCTGGGTGGATGGGGATAGAGAAGAAAGTGTTCTTTAGATCAATAACAGTGAAGGTGGTGGCAGTGGAAGGAATCAGGGTCAGAATAGTGGTGATGTCTGAGACCACGGGGTACTGAGGTACAACTACTTTGTTGACCTCTCGTAGGTCGATGATGAAGTGGTACGCTTTCTCATCTCCCTCTCCTTGCTTCTTTATGATGGGTAGGATAGGGCTGTTGCAAACATTGCTAACTACTTCCTCTACCACTCCTGCGTCTATCAGGGACTGAATAATCTTTACCAATGCCTTCTCGCCCTCGGGCGATATCCGATATTGTGGAAGTTTTGGGAGTATTGCGTCCTGTCGAACAGTTATGTGCACTGGGTCGATCATCATGCGTCCTACGTCCGAGTCAGTTTTGGCCCACAGATACGGAGGCAGAGCGTCAAGTAGGGACGAGTCAGCGTCAGTGACGGAAAACATGAGTCGGGAAGGACAAAGTCGGAGCAGAGCCGGGTTATCGTACAGGAAGACCCGAACTCCATCTTGCGAACACCTAATAGAAGCTCGGAAATGTTTCAGCAAGTCAAGTCCCATAATGGCGTCAGGGGTATTTGAAGAAAGCAAAAACGTCGTGTCAGTGATGTTATTTTCTAAGTCAAAGGAGATCGGTGTGGACAAAGGGAAAGTGGAGGGTGTTCCATCGAAACCTATCGATGTTACAAGTGAGCCAGACAAGGGTGCCCTTGGAATCAGTCGTTTAGATAACGCACTACGTGTTGTGCCAGTGTCTACCAGAAATGGAGACTTCGTACCCAGGACCTTAGCGGTGACATAAGGACCTTGCTGGTCAACATAGAGATCGACTGGATCCCTCCCTTGCCCTAGGCAGTCCTATGCGAAGTCGTGGGTGTCGTCATAGTCAGACTGTTGGTACTGGTTCGGTCGGGGACGGTCAAATGTGTTCGGTCTGTCGTTATTCGTATCGTTCGTGGACCCTCGTTGCTGTCCTCTATTTCTCGGTCCACCCGCTACGTCTTTGGGGTCCCTATTCTTATTCATCTCCAACAGAACCGGACACTGGGATTTCCAGTGGCCGAATCCCTTGCAGAATGCACACTGGTCCTCGCTAATGTCTTTACGTCCAGCATAGGGCGCGGGAGTAAGGTCTTTAGGGGGTGGATTCCTAGGGGCATTTGTCTGGTAATTTCCCTTGTACTGCTCTCGTCCTACAGTCACCCCTTGCAACTGTGCAATCATCACCCTCTCCTTCAAGTCCTTTTTCTTCTTCTCAGTCGCCCTGTCAATTTAGTTTTTCTGATGTTCATAATATTGGGCCATCTGGAGGATAGCCGCGGGTTTGGAGGCTGCCCAACTACTCTCGCTGGCCTGCAGTTTCTGAGAGACCTCCTGCGACAGACCTTTGACATAATTCTGGACAAACAGATGGTGTCCAGTTGCAGTGGTCATGTCCTGGCCACTGTAATCGGAGAACACCGTTTCAAACCGGGAGAAATATTCTGATTTGTCTTCCTGGGGTTTCTGACGACAGGCCGTTACTATCGACCACTCTACTTTCTTTTCTGGGATCAGGGTTTTTAGTTTCTGCACAATCTTGTCCAGGAGTTCTAAAATGGATTTCAAAGGCTTCTGTCCAGGCTCTCGTTGTCTATCTATGCCATCGAGTTGTGACCAGGTATGTCCAAATAGCTCAAGGTGGTCGACTTTCCGGATTTGCTTCCACACATCAGCTGGCAGACATAACCCGAAAAACAAATCGATGTCAGCTAGGGTCATAATCGTTGAACCTAGGGCTGTACCTAGTTCAGTATAGAAGGCAGTGGGGTTTTTACGTAAATCGGGCAGAGATTTCCGGAACGTCAGAATATCTTGCCGATCCCATGGTTGGTAGACCCAGTTATACACTACCCTCCCTCTTGCATCTTGGTGGTTGACGTCATCGTGTGTTCCCTGACCTCGTGGGGGGACCCAGTAGGGAGCAGCCTCTCTTATTGGCATTATGGTGCTAGCTTGTTCTACTCGTGGTTCGGTCGCTACAGAAATCGTAGGCTTAGCTTCCAACTCTTGTTCAGTGAGGTGGCGGAAAACCTCGAGCGTTCGCACAAGGAGGTCCATCACATCACACTCGCCCTCATCCCCGATATCGACCTTTCTATACAGAGTCGTTAGGCTCTCGGGATCTTTGTCTCGGTATCGGTCTTCATACGCATTTAGGGCATGATAACATAATCGTACAACAAAGTGCCGTCTGTGGCTCCCAGCATATGAGTTGAACATATCCATGACGTGTTCCTCACTCTCCTTACGCTCCACTAGTGTCCTTACTACCTTGTCAATCCCTGCTCGCTCATCTTTGCTCAACCTGTTCATTCTTGTGGAATCTGTCTTTCGGGCCTCAGGGTCATCTAACATTGTTGCTTCTGCTGTATCTAGTACAAGGGGTTCGGCCGGCACAGAGGCCATGGGGACCGAAGCCCTGGCACTACTCTCGCCTGTGCTTGGGGGTAGCGGGTGCTGTGCTAAAGGTTGGGTAGTGGCATATGGAGGGGGCATGTAGATGATCGGAGGACCTAATAAGAGATCATCGTTGGCTCGCTGTTTTGAGGGTAATTCAGGGTAGAGCGTAGAGGGTGTTCTAACAGGACACTGACTCGATGTTTCGGATTCTTGTTTCCGTTTGGCTTCCTCTCTCTCCTTTATTTCTTCTTCTAATTTCTTAGCAGCTAGGTGGGCTGCCTTTCGTAGCTCTTTTTCTAATCTAATTTTGTTTCTCTTTTTAAGTTGTTCCGTTTCTTTGCGCCACATGCCGAGACTATCAAGCATAGTGGCCGTTGCCTTATTGTTACAAAGGGCTGTTTCTAGCGCGCTTATCTTATCTTCATCGAAGGATCCTATCAGTGGCCACTGACTTTCCTGATCCTTTTTCGTATATTTATGCCATAGTTTGCTATAGGCTATGTCGATTAATCCATGCTTCATGAAAATGTCCTTATTAGGGGTGCCTTCCAGTGGAGCTGGATGGTTCATCTCTAATAAGCGGTCCGGGCTCAACCAACTACCAATCAGTGGGGAGAAGATAGGCATGACAGATTACAACGGGGGACAAAGGTCCGCACTACCTATCCTTTCACTACTTGCAAAGACTAGACAGAATATTTCTATTCTTCGTTATTTGCAGGCAGAGAATATCTCAAAGAACCAATATCGAACAGTCAATGTTCGGACAATCAAACAATCAGTGGCGAGAATGAAATAGGCACGACGGGTTACAACGGGGGACAAAAGTCTGCGTTACCTACCCTCACTATCTGCAAAGGAAGAGAATATTTCTATTCTTCCTCGTTTGTAGACAGAGAGAATCTCAAGAGAACAATCCCCGAACAAACAATGTTCGGGAAAACAATCAATCAGTGGGGGAGAAAGATAGGCACGACGGGTTACAACGGGGGACAAAAGTCCGCGTTACCTACCCTTCACTACCTGCAAAGGAAGAGAGAATCTCTATTCTTCTCCGTTTGCAGACAGAGAATCTCCAAAAAGAACCAACAATTCGAAGAGTAATACTAGTATTTTCCAAACAATCAAACAATCATTTTGCAATTTGTCGTGTTACACGACCTTACCCGGACCGCATGGACAGTTTCTTGTCTTCCGAATCCAGCGCCCGATCGTCCTCTAATCTCCGTGACTGTCGCGGCACTCCTGATGGTTCCCAGTCAGGACCGTAGATCACTCGAGAGAGGTCTGTTCGGAACCAGTGAAGTTTGGATGATCGGCTGTCAGACGAGGGTCTATCGGACAGGAGCTCTCCCGATGGATGGATGACGTTACAGCGCATACTATTACAACTACCTACTGTTACAACGCGACCATTACAACGCATACCATTACAACGCATAGCGCTTTGAGGTGCTGGATAGTGGTAAGTATAATTTACTATTCTAACTCCAGTCCCCGTGGACCCTAGGGAAGGTGTTGGATAGTAAATTATACTTATTCCCTATCCTAGAGCGCCCCCCAGCGCAATGCGTTGTAATGGTATGCGTTGTAAAAGTCGCGTTGTAATGGTAGTGCGGAGTAAAAGATGCGTTGTAACGGGTGTATACCCTCCCGATCATTGCAGTTGTTCACTCTGTCGTCAGGACCTCTCCCACTGGATCCACGTGTCACTGATGGGCCCCACTTTTGGGACGCCAATTGTGGAAAAAGGTAGGGCCGATGCTGGTCGAGAACCTTTTTCAGTATTGCCCGGCGCTAACCGCCTCTCATACCACTCGAATCTTACAAACAAAGAGGCAGGCACTGGAGACTGGAAGGCAGGAAACAGAAGTTTTATTCCAATGGAGCAGAACACGTCAACTCAGACAACAGGGTATCTTCTCGAGGTGCTCTAACCGCATCTCTGAGGCCTGGCCTCTTATACACAGGTTTATGGCTTTATTGCATGAAACACATCTTTGTCAATACTTTGATGTACGGAAAGACATCCTAGGAATCCCCGCTCCAAGCCCGTTCCCACACACATTTACAGTAGAAGTCCCCACCCCGATCACAACAGGTGATGATTGTCACGCAGCTGGGCATTCCGCCGATTCCCGGAATGCATGTGGATCTCATGGGGTGAGGGCTTTGATCAGTTGTGGATCCTTTGATGGGGGAAGCTTCCTACTGTATGGGGGCAATAAACAGCATCCGCAGGGCCAGGTGGCGGCCTGGGAACGAGCAGGACAATCGGGCACAGAGGAAAAGGGGGTTTTATCAAAGGGATACGGGATCATGAAAGGGATCGAGGGAGGTGTTGATCTGGAAACAGGATGGGGTTCCGAGGCAGGGTTGCGCAGAAGAGGGGTTTTACGGCCCGAGCATGTGAGAGCGGGGGCTGTCAGCGTGCGGGGGATGCTTGCGAGGTCAGGAGGGAGAGAGAGAGAGAGAGACGCGCTGGCTATTGGCAGTGGGCAGAGAGGCCATGGCATTCAAAATGGCTGCCGCTTACGCGCATGGATGAGTCTAGAATGGGACAAGATGGCGCCGATAATGTTGATGTCGCAAACTAGATTTTAACACCCTGAAACATCATCTGCTGCCATTGCAGCTGCTTCTCCCTGTGCTGATAATAGCTCTGCCATTGTTGACATTACTGATATTTCTTCACATACTGACAGTGCTGAGTGTTCATTTCACACTGAGGTTGAAGATTAATCTTCTTATGTTGGCAGCTTAGACGACAGTACTTCCCTGGCTGGCCTTGCTGACTGTTCATCTTCCTGTGATGACAATACAGTCAGCTCTTTTTTGAGGAATAACATAATAGAAGCACTTCGAATCAAAGAAACTACTCAGACAACAACATCAAAATCCCAACCAGCAAGTGAATTTTTGACAGACGACTTGTCACTGAAGCATTATAGAGACCCAGTGCAACCAAAACTTCAAAGATTCCCCTTAACTGCATGCCGTAGGTTTAGTGGAGATTACAAAACCCATGCGTGGGTACAGTATTCAGTCCTTAAAGATGTTGTTCATTGTTTTGCATGCAAGCATTTTAGTGCTGGTTCTGTGGAAGGAGGAGGACGTGAAACTTGCAATGTTGCATTCATTGATATTGGATTCAGTAAGTGGGAAAAGTTTATTCGTTTTTGTCAAACATTCACAGTCAGAGAAGTATAAATCGTCAGTTATTGCTTGGACCACTTCAAAAGATTACAGCAGTCTACAGACTGTCAGCAGTCGGTTTCTTCCATGACAGTAAGAGATGCGTAGCAGGAAATAGAGGAGAATAGACAACAAGTGGAGCAGCTGCTTAATGTAGTATTTTTCTTGGGTCATCAAGGGCTTGCATTCCTTGCCACGGATGAAACTGAGCATTCTTTCAAGGGCGCATTTTATTAAATTGCTAGAAAGGATTTCTGATAAAGATGAGAGATTGAAAGAAAAAATGTCCAGGAGGTATGGGCACCATACATCTCCTGATTACCAAAATAAAATGATATCTGTGGTGACAGCGGCTGTCGTGAGCAGACTGTAAAAAATTGACAAAATATTTGGTGGTGTTAGTTGATGAAACCAAAGATGTCTCACATAAAGAGTAGCTGAGTTTTATTTTCCGCTTTGTTGATGGAATGTTCAGGAGAATGTACTAGAACGTTACCATATGGAGAAGTTAGATGTCTCCAGCCTTGCTCCAGTCATAGTTTTTTTTTTTTTTAAAACCTTTATTTTAAAAACAGTGCACACAGCTATTCAGCCTTACATCCCGGAGGCGAGGCAGCAAAACGGAACAAAGTAAGTCAAAGTGCAAGAATCAGTACATCAGAACGAATGAAGGTGGATTTTTCAATTTTTATAACAAATGTGAAGAAAAAAAAGAAAAAGGGAAAGAAAGCGCCGGAACTGGCGCAAAGAAGAAGGCAATGGAATTTAAAGTACAGTGAGGCGTAGTGAAGGGGCCGGGAGAGCACAGTGAACACAGTAATATCCAGTGTAATAGAATACTAGGAATGCAGGGGGAGGGAAACACAGGATAGGAGCGTAGAAAATCTCCAGTTGGAGTCACAGGCTACGGTGATAAGTGTTCTTCCTGCGGAGCGGAATCCGGAGGTACACAAATGTCCCCTCTATATTCGTTCCAGGCCCCCCATATTTTCTTCCACGTTTTAGGTTTACCCCTGGCAACATACACAGTCTTTTCCCGGAACATACACCAATCCATGTTGGCCTTCCACTGTACAACCTTCGGAGCCGTTGTAGCCCCCCACATCTGTGCGATGTCCCGTTTCGCAACCATATTACCCAGGGTCACCCATTGGGTCTGGGCCACGGTATGATCTGTCGGACCCCATATGTTCAGGAGGCATCTCCTGGCTTCCGCATGCACTTCCACCCCAGTCACCTCGCTCATAATCGAGTGCACACGTCGCCAGTAAGAAGCTATTGCAGCACATTCCCACATAATGTGCATGAATGTGGCGAGGGCACCACAGCCGCGCCTACAGAGGCCATCAACCGAGTGTCCCATATGCACAAGTCTGGGACCAGTGACATAGACTCTGTGCAAGATTTTGAGCTGCACCAGCCGAAGACGGGACGAGATAGCGACCTCCTTAGGGGAGGATACCGCACTCTGCCAATCCTCGTCATCAATCTCTATTCCGTCTCGCACCCACTGGTCCCTCACACCCAGGAGGAGGTCTGTACCGACATTGATGAGCTTCTTGTATGTCAATGAAATGGCACTGTCTGGCATGTGGCCATCCAGTACCCTATCCTCCAGAGGAGAACTGTCGGGAATCGCCTCACCCTCTGGCATGGCGGACAGTAATGCATGTCTCAGCTGAGCATACCGGAAAAATTCCGTTCCACCCAGCTGAAACTCTGCCTGTAACTGGGCGAAGGATTTTACCTCGCCACGCAGCAACATGTCCTCCACCCTGGAGATGCCGATCAGGTCCCACTTATCAAAACCCTTGGTATGCCACAGTCTACCCAGTATGTCCGAGTCATAAAGTGGGGTCACCTTCGTTAGCCTATCTTTCCATCCCTGTGCCTTTGTAATCGCCCTCCAAATATGGACGGCGGTTTTCGTTGGACCAGACATCCGCTTGTCAAGAGACCTCGTGTAGAGTGCCCTATGATACTTCCCTCCGCCCAGCAGCCACCGATCCATGGCATACCCCGGATTGTTCGCTGGACCATACAAACCATGATTAATGGCTGCTAGCTGGAAGGCCCAGTAATACCTCCGCACATCAGGCAACGCTATCCCCCCATCGTACCACGGCAGCTTAAGCTTCGTGATAGCGATGCGAGGGCGACCATCCCAGAGTAGGGCGCGTTGTAGGCTCTCGATCTCACCGAAGTATCGGGCTGGGACCGGGTCTTGGGTGTTTTGTAGGGCGTAGAGGAACCTGGGCAAAGACATCATTTTAAACAACGCCGCGCGCCCAAGCAGAGAGAGCGGGAGTTTACGCCACCCCTCCACGTCTCGCCGAAGGCGGAGAAGAGGGGGAAGCAAGTTATGCTCATAGCGCGCTTTGGAGTTAGTGGAGATGTAGATCCCCAAGTATTTAAAGCCCTGGCTCGCCACCTGTATGCCACAACCTCTCGGAAGGCGAGGCGTTCCTCCTTTAAGGACGTACAAATGTGACTTGGACCAGTTAATAACTAGGCCGGAGTACTGACCAAAAAGTCGCAACACGTCACAGGCCACAATGAGGGATTTGCAGGGGGAAGTGAGGTACAGAAGAATATCATCTGCATACAGTGACACTCGGTCCTCGAAATCAGGGGACCACCGAATACCATGCAGGTTGGGGTGGCTGCGCAGCCAGGCCGCCAACGCTTCGAGTGCGAGAGCAAACAGGAGGGGCGACAAAGGACAGCCCTGCCTGGTGCCCCTCTGAAGAACAAAAGGTGCTGAAACTCGACCGTTGACCGCTACATTAGCCAACGGGCCAGCGTATAGGAGTTTGACCCACCCCACAAATTCCGGGCCAAAACCGAGCTTCGCCAACACTGCCCACAAGTAACTCCACTCAAGGGAGTCAAAAGCCATTGTGGCATCCAACGATGCCAGGACAGCCGGCTCCTCAAGCGTATGGGCCCTGGCCAGGGCACCGTGAAGTCGACGTAGATTAAGGGCAGTGTTGCGGTGTGGAATAAAGCCCGACTGGTCCGGGTGCACTAAGTCGCCGATGACGCCAATCAGACGGTTGGCGAGCATTTTGGCCAGAATCTTAGGCTCCGCGTTCAACAGAGAAATGGGGCGATATGATCGGCACAAATCTCTTGGTTTCCCTTCCTTATGGATAACCACAATGGTGGCCAACCTCTGGTCTTGGGGAAGTATGCCAGTCTCCTGCGCCTCCAGGAACATGTTTCGCAGGTGCGCGGACACTACATCCGGTTTGATTTTATATAGCTCTACCGGAATACCGTTAGGGCAAGGCGCCTTGCCAGATCTCAGAGAGCGAATCGCGAGTGCAACCTCGTCCGCAGTTATATCCCTGTCTAGATCGTCTCGATCTGCTTCCGACAGGCACGGGAGATCGATATCCGACAGGAGAGCGCCCGAGTCGGCCTCAGACCGGTCCGAGACAGAGGAGTAAACGCCCCGAAAGTAATCCGAGAAGGACTCAGCGATTGCACTCGGGTCAGTAACCAACAATCCGTCGTCTCCCAGTATCTCCGGGGCGACGCGGCTGGCCCTCTCTTTCTTATCGAGCCAGGCTAGTAGTTTGCCCGCCTTGTCACCAACGTCGTAAATCCGACCCTGCTGTTCCCTGCCCGTGACGAGAGCAGCGTCGGTGGCAAGGTCTCGATACTCCGATTACTTAAGGGAGAGATTATGTAGCAACTGGGGCGCCGGGCCTGCCTCCAATCGGGAGTCTAACTCCATTATCTCCGCCTCGATACGCACCATGTCGGCGTCTCTGTTCCTACTAGCTTCCGCTATGAGGGCAAATGCCTCACCCCGCAAGACCGTTTTAAACGCCTCCCATAAGGTGGCAGCCGATGCAACCGATCCCACATTTTCAGTAAAGTAGAGTTCGATAGCCTTGGCCAAGAGACCACGCGTCTTTGGGTTTCGGAAGTACCACGGATTGACCACCACCGGTCGCTCCGTTACAACAATATCAAAATCGAATGAGACCCACAACGGGGAGTGGTCCGAGATACCCCTCGCCAAGAAGCGGGCCTCAGAGATCGCCGGTGCATGAGCCGCCAAGGCAAGAACGTAATCAATCCTTGAGAGGCTACCATGAGCGCCAGAATGAAAAGAATATTGGCTTTGGGTGGGATGTAGGAGCCTCCAGCAGTCGACCAACCCCATAGTATCAAGGAAAGTGGGCAGCCACATTTGCGAACTACGGAGGTCTCCAGGCGGATGTCTGTCCAAGGATCCGGAGCAAACAGAATTAAAGTCACCCCCCACAATAAGCAACCCTGCCGGCAGATTCAAAATGGCGCTTCCAAGGTCCTGAAAGGTGTTATTTTGCAAACCCGGAGGAACATAAACCGAAACGAATGTCAAGACACGCCCTTCCCACCGCCCTGCGACGGCTGCATACCGCCCCCTGTCGTCTACAATCGTGGAGTCAATCTCAAAAGGGAGGGACGTACGCACCATAACACCCGCCCCCCGGGACCCCGAAGAGAACCCCGAATGAGCCACCATCTTGAAACCCTTCCTATTGAGCGCTCTGCACGTATTCCCCACCAAGTGTGTCTCCTGCAAGAGAACAATATCAGGCATATGTCTTTTAAACAGTTGCCATACCACCCCTCTCTTAATACGATCACCCAAGCCATTGACATTCCAACAAAGAACTTTCAATTTCCTACCCCCCATCGTCGTGTCCCAAGCCTTCGCCAGCCCCCAGAGGCCCCACCGATGCATGAAACAAAACAGAGCATACGACCCATTGCCTAAGAGAAAGAAGAAAGAAACAAAGAAAGCACACAAAACCAACCCCAACACCACCCCCCACCCTGCACCCCTGCAGCAGACTAAAAAGCCCCCCCACCCAGCAGTGTGCCTGTCGCCCCATAGACTAACCTACAAAAAGACCCCAGAGGAGTAAGGAACCCCTGCAGTCCCCCCCTGCCACCCTCCATGTGAGAATAGGATATTCCAAAGTAAAGGTGCAACAGCTTGGCATTATCGGTCACAGTCAACGGGCACACCGACCGACAAAGGTAGTGCGAGAAGTACTATTCCTGAAGATCGGGGCCACCAGAGGCGCCTTCAGAATGTTCCTCCTGCTCTTCACTCCGGTGCAGCAAAGTGTCCAGCCAGTCACTCGCAGACTCAGGCATATCAAAAAACAGGGCTCGGCCATCGCGTTCAATGCACAGTTTGGCGGGGAACAACATAGAGTACTTCAGCCCCAAGTCCCTGAGGCGCCGCTTTACCCCCGCAAAACTTTGGCACTGTCTCTGAACAGCCCTGGTGAAGTCCGGGTTAAAGTTCACATCTGCGTTTTGGAACTTGAGAGGCCCATGTCGCCTCGAAGCCTGGAGGATCGCATCTCGATCTCTGAAGTTGAATAAACGGGCGATGATGGTTCTCGGTGCGACGCCCGTCTTCGGAGGGCCGCCCGGTATTCTGTGGGCCCGTTCAACCGAGAAGAAGTGACTGAGGCCTGCTGGAGCGAGATGGGTCTTAACCAAGTCCTCGACAAAGAGGTCAACGGCCGCTTCCTTCGCACCCTCCGGTACCCCAATGATGCGCACATTCTGCCGCCTGGCACGTCCCTCGAAATCCTCCAGCCGCCTCGAGAACAGGTCATTAACTGACCGCAAGGTACGGACCTCCGCTTGCAGGTCCGAGACATCGGTCGTGAGGCTGGAGGTTTTGATATCGAGAGATTTCACTCGATCGTTCGTTTTGCCCAGGTCGGCCCTGATCAAATTGAGATCGATAGCCAGGGTGTCCACCTTGTGTGTCAGGACCTCGTGTTGTTTATGCATCTCAGTCCTGATGCCGGCGATAGCCCCCATGATGTCGCGGAGAGTGGGCTCCGACCCCTCGGGTGAGCCCGCCCGTAGGGAGTCCTTAGATTGAGCGACAACAGTGGGCGAGGTCCTTTGCTGGGCGTACCGGTCGATCTTGTTGGTCTGGGGCTGGACCGTCTTCCTGCTGGTCCGGTTCGCCGTCCTGTCGGGATCACCCCTGCCAGACATGTTGGGTCTGGGCAGAACAAAGGGCAGTAGGGCGATGTCACTGTGAGCACTCAAACGGGCGCGGAGCGTAGCTTCCCTGAATGTCAAGTCAACATCAGGCAACTCCGCAGCTATGTGCACTCCGCCAACAGGAGCAGAAGGCGCTCACTCAGCATATCAATCACGCTCTGCGTCGTCTCGGTCGTTGGCCATCTCCGGGACAATGGCGCATCCCTGGCACAAAGTTCAACACGACATAACTTCGCCAAGAAATGTCGGATTCAGAAACGGAAAGCGTATCCCGCGTCTATGACCACTCGCCAATTAGAATCCACCACCGTGGACCAGGATTTCTTCCAGGATATGTGCGGAGGGTCGGAGGGTCTGCGGAGCTCCGAGCTTACGCGGCCATCTTGCTTGCCCGCGAAGCTCCTCCCCCGCTCCAGTCATTGTTGAAGCAGGATAGACAGCTGGACTTAACTGGGAGAAAGGTTTTGCACAGTGCTAAGATGGAGCATCACTTACGAGTGGTTGTTTTTAATGGTGTCCAAACAAAAATAAGAAAGATTGCATCACAAGTAATTTATATACATTGCCATGCCCATTGCCTAAACCTTGAGTTAGTGCAAACAGTAACTAACATACAACCAGTAAAATATTTCTTTTCAACTTAACAAGCAATTTATGTTTTTCTTTCATAAAGTTCAACAAGGAATGAACTCTTTGTTAAAGCTCAGAAAGAGAGTAATCTGTATGTAATGGAGCTAGAAAGACTCTCAGGCGCAAGGTGGTTTTACTGGTTCTCTTGTGTTAGAAAAGTTCAGATGCTTTTGAGTCTATAATTGTTGATCTTCGTATAGTAGAACCACAACAATGTGAAAAGGAGGCTAGTTCAGCAGCCAAAGGACTTATTAGGGACATTGAAAACTTTGGTTTCTTGCTTAAATTGCAGTGTATGGAACTCATTGTTCGAAAGATTCACAGTGCATCAGAAGTATAGAGAGCAAAGACCTTGACTTGCAAGAGCATGTGATCTAGTCAACAAGAAGTGATTTAGTGAAACTCAGTCAGTGGACCAAATTGTTAAGTTGTTAAGTCTGGATAAGGACTTAGCAGAGCAGTGTGGAATTGAGATTCAAGAAAAATCCGATCCAAGGGCTCCACCTTTGAGACACCATAAATTGAGTAACAAACTCACAGACAGTTTTCCCAGTAACTCTGTAGAGATAAGATTCAGCCAATTTGATGTCTGAGAAAATCAAACTCCACTGTCTGAGCGCTTAAAGCAGGAAGTTTATTTCTCTACTTTGGATAGATTTGTAAATGAGTTTGATGTTAATGACTGGTCAAGAAATCTACCCTTATGCCCGTGTGATGATATTTCTAGTCAAACGACATTATACAGTGTGCTATTTTGTAAATTTTATACACGACCTAGGAAAATCTTTTTAAAAGCAGTTTTGAGGGAAATGGTCTTAAGACATTGTAAAACAGCAGTTTTGAAGCTACAGCTCTTAGAAAATCAATTGATTCTATTGGCAGTCTCCTCTTTTTTAAAGTCTGTTATTAAATTTAGAAACACAATGCAATTATCAAATTGACATGTTACCTATGTTGTCTATAGAACTGTGATGCTTTTTAATGTGAAACTATAGCAAAATGAATTTATCTTTTTAATCTGTGCTTTTATGATTTTCAAGTTTGTAAAATCGAATAAAGCTGAATTTGAATTCAATTGAGTTTGATGCTCAATTTACAGACAACATTGGCCTCATGTCTGATGTCTGAATGTTCAAACCGAAAGCTGCAAATTTTTAGGACTTTTCCTCTGCAGTAGTCATTGTCGAAAAAATATGCAGAGGCTGCAGTAGGCCAAAGTCTTCTACAATCCAAACTGGAATCTGCAAAATTGTACCTTTCAGATAATGCACCAGGTATACACTTTCTCTGGCAGTATCTCATGCATCTACCAGGAGCGTTTTCTCTGGTTTTGGATCTTTTACATCTATTTCTTACATTACCTATTACTAGTGCTACAAATGAGAGATTCTTCTCCTGTATGAAAAGTGTAAAAAAATGATTTGTGCAATAAATGTGGAGACAATAAACTCAGTGATTTAATGCTAATGGCTTGTGAGCCTAATTAGGTTATGCAGCTTCATTTGAATGAAGCCATGAACAGATTTGCTGACATGTGCCACCGGATGTACCTTCTTTAAAAATTAGCTGGTCCTTTCCCTCATTCAGAGAAGCAGCCTCAGGGAAACAGAGAAGCAGCATCACACTTTGCCAGACAAACACAAGTTACTCCTTTATTCCCTTTGGGGCCTATGCCACCTTAAGAAATCTGCCAGTAATCGCAGAAGCCAATAGCCTATGAAGGTACATGAAGGCAGCAGCTACCACACCGCCATGGAATATCAGCCTTCTCCCGAAGGCCAGAAGAACAATAGTTACTCCTCAATCAGTCTCTTTTCCCCTTGAGGCCTATGCCACCTCAAGATATCTGCCATTAACAGCAGAAGTCAGTATTCTATGCAGGAGCAAGAAGATAGCAGCCACCATGCTTCTAAGCACTATTGGCACAGCACCAACTTGCTGTCTATTTTGTTTTTTTCAGTCACAATGGATATGCAGCCTCATCACATCAGCTTGTCATGTATAAAAATAAGGAACCGGTGTTACAAAGCATTGTTAGCCACCTTGATTTCCTGTAGCCAAGCACTTGCTGTCCACCTATTTGTTCTCTCATTAAGACTGGCAATTATCAGTACAGCAACTATTCTCTGTACCAGTCAATGTCCTATTCAGAGATCTGTATAGAGTATCTGTGGCACTGTCAGCCTATTCTGGATTTCATATTAGCTGAGCATCAAATAACCCTCGTCAGTCTCTACATAGGAAGATGCACCAATCATCACTAGAACCAGCTGCTGCTCATACCAGCAGATCGTATTTTAGATGGGGACATGTGAACTGTTTGTCTCTTGCTATCCACCCAGTCAGCGCCTTCTTAGTTCCAATGCAATTGAGCAGCAGCATCTCTTCTTATAAGTAATCAGTATCAACATGACAGCCAGTAGCTTCATCCATGTGAGTAAAACCTGCCAATTATTTTGTAACCCTCTTTAAATTGTTAATACAGATATAATGATCAACATTATAATGGCGCCCAAAATCGGTCATAACCAACAATAACCCGGCGACCTAAGTACTCGAATACTCCAAGCTGAGCTAAGCTGACAATTAAATAATTAAAGTAAGGTCACCTCCTGATCGGGGGAAAACTAGCACCTCTATGAAACAACCAACAAGGAATAAAAGCAGTTGACCAGGGAAGAAGGACCAAATTGAAGTAGTGGAAAGAGAGAAAGTCTTCCCTGCTCCTACAAGAACCAGCCCGACGGCAGCCATCTTTCACTATCTGGGTACTATATTACACAACCCAATTGACAATACAACTAAGAAGATATCAAGAGGGCTAAGAGATCTCTAACTGTGACCATTTGGAATCATAATTGACAAAAAGGATACCAGGAGTAAACTGAGCTGAAAGTTTCACACAGCAAACTTTTATATAAAATAAGACTAGATTCAGAAAGTAAGCACAGAAGGGGAACAAAGCATCATCAGCAGCACTTTTACCCGGAAACAAGCGGAGGAAAGAGTCACTTGAAGACTTGCTACCTTATACCCTGAAGCAAGCTGAGGAAAGAGTCACTTGAAGACGTGTTACACAGAGCTAGTATGAGCGGGCGATACCAAGAAACGGTAGGCTCGAAAGCTCAGACTATAAAATACCCACCTAATCTGTCCAAGAATGCAGCTAAAAAGTTTAAACACGACACCCTAAGAAAAAACCAAGACATACTATTTACGGACCTATACTTCAATATAACTAATGGCGCTTCAATGAATGACCTCATATTCTACACGAACAAAACAACAAAATGGCGCGACACCTTCTCAAGCATACTTGCCATAAAAACGACTACAAACATCCCTCATGGCATAAAAATGATGACTTCACCATCATACAGATGCAGAGCAGAACTAAGTATCACCATCTACAAATCGGCTATAGTGCTGATACAAGCAGCAAACAGAGAACTGGAGAAATTCGCCAAGATATTCCAAATAATGAAAGACTCATTAGAAGACCCAAGACACCAACTACACCAGATCCCACCAGGAGACACTCCTGTCGCTAATGATAACAACAGTGGAGTCATTAGATATAAGGGACACCTTGCCCAAAGCTCGATACGAGAAGATAGACCTGAGATAGCAAGGTCCAAGTCTGAGAACACGACAGAAAGAACGGAGAGACTTCTCAATCAGACAAACAATGAACAGAACCGGCCCCAAAGAGAAGAGTCGTCCTCGCTCAGGAACGAAGAAGCCTCCCTGGTAGAGCATACATCGATCTCGAGAATAATGCCCCATGACAACCTAGAAGTGGAAGAGGGAGAAGATATCAGCCCCCCTACACCTCCCTTGAGTATAACACCAACACCATGCAGACTTTCACCCACAAACGCACCCATGACAACACATAATGGAGCGAGCAAGGACGACACCCCCAATAGTAACGGAAGGAACAATCAAACATGGGTTACAAATGAAAGGGATACGGAACTAAGAACAGATCCAATAAAGAGAAGAACAAAATACAAACTCCGGAACAATAGATCTGCCTACCCTAAGAAATCACATCAGAACAGGAAAGATTTTAATATGCTCCAGAAACTTGTAAACAAGATGGCACAAATCACTATAAATACCTCACAGGCAATGGACAAAATCGAGGAGATGATGACGAGCATTCACTTCAAGGTCACGCACATCCAAAACGTGATACACCGCTCACAAAGAAAGAGTAACGAAACGATCTGGCAGTTGAAACATAATGACAACAGACCGAATAGGGCAAACCCTTTATCAAAGGAGGAAACTCTGGCCTTGACCCGATCGTATGAAATACCGGAACACGAGAGAGAGGAAAGAATCGAAACAGTACCACTCGACTCAAACAGAACATCGAGAAAGAATGATAGAACATCTAACCCTCACAATCTACAACAGGTACAACTAACAGCCACAGAGAATAAGAATGGAAACCTCAGCAACAAAGAAAAACCGCTGGCATGTCTACTACTCAACTGTCGGTCGGCATCGAAACATGCATCGGATATAGCTGACCTCATCATCAACAAGGACATTGATGTAGCAGTCCTTACAGAAACATGGCTTACGGAATCCTCATCCCCTATCATGGATCTCCTAGTACCACCCCAATACAACATTTTGAGACTCGATAGACCCATAAAGTTAGGAGGAGGCATAGCCTGCATTCACAGATCCGATATTGAGGTCAAACAAATCCAAGCCGACCCCCTAGAATCAAGCGAATACCTAGGTCTTAATTTCAGAACAGCTACCAAACAAAGATTCAACCTCCATTCTTTTTACCATCCACCAGGAGACAGCGAAAAGTTTACAGAGGAGCTAATGGAGATCATAACGACCAACTCTTATGACGGCGTCAATAATATATTTCTTGGCGACTTCAACTTACATTGGGAGGACCACAACGACAAACTGGTCAAATCGCTGAAAGATTTCCTTGCTGAACTGAACCTTACCCAACTATGCACACAACCCACACATTCGAAAGGAGCGACATTAGACTGGATTATTGCGCGAAACAAAGATGCACCATGTGACTGGTCGGATCATCATGCCATTACATTCACGATACCTATAATGGAAAAAGGCACAACAAGACAACCCCTCAAGACCAAAAAATGGGTTAGAGACACAAGAGATGCAAACTTAGAGCTACTAGTGGAAAGCTGTGAAAGAGACCTAAAACCTCATAACAACCTGCAGAACGTAAACGAACTGACCGAACACTATATAACAACGGTCGCAACTATTGTCAATAACACCATGCCATTAAAACTGAAAAACATCTCGGAGAAGACAAAAAATCCATAGTTTAATGAATCGCTAAATGAAGAAAGGCGTAAATTGAGAATGGCCGAAAGAAAATGGAGACAACACCCTTCATCCCCAGAGCTGAAAGCACTCAGAGAAATTAGAGGCCAATATAATAAAATGATCATCAAATCAAAACAGGAATTCATACGGTCAGAACTGGAGAGTGCCAAAAACAGACCACGAAAACTCTTTGAAATCCTAAAGCAACAATCAAACAAGTTAGCCAAATCTGCCCATGAGAACTCAAAAACACCCCTAAATTGCGGAGAATTTTCTACATTCTTCACAGAGAAGGCGAAATCACTAGAAGCTGAGCTCAAAGACGCCGTGGCAAACATTCCCACTGAACAAATGCCTACGACAGATACCGCCGTGACAACGGAGATTGCCATAACAAAAAATGAGTCAAGTTGGGATACGTTCGAACTGTATGACCAGCACAGTATCGCCAAAACGCTTTCCAAAATTAAACCAAACAATCACTATCAAGATCCCCTTCCCGCAAAATGTGTAAAAGAAATCAATCACGTTTTGATTCCAATATGGACCGAAATTATAAATGCCTCACTATCACAAGGGATCCTCCCGGACTGCCTAAAAACAGGTCAAGTTGCCCCCATAATCAAAAAACCTACAGCAGATAGATCAGACCCTAACAACTTTCGCCCAGTGACCAACATCCCGCTACTGGCCAAACTAATTGAAAAATGCGTACAGAACCAACTAAGCCGACACATCACCAAGTTCTCATTGCTTGATGAATGCCAATCGGGATACAGAACAGGTCACAGTACTGAAACAGCGATCCTCCATATTGTTGATGATGCGCTACAGGCACTTGACCAAAACAAAGCATGCCTACTGATTCTCCTCGATCTGTCGTCGGCCTTCGACACCGTAAATCACGAAGCATTATTGTCCAGGTTACGGACTTACGGTACAGGATGGGTCTGTCAGGAACTGTGCTGAAATGGTTCATCTCTTTTCTACAGAACAGATCACAACGATTCCTGGTCAACCAGTCAATTTCACATCCATGTCCTATTTCAATCGGAGTCCCTCAAGGATCAACGTTATCCCCAGATCTGTTTAACCTTTACGTTGAGCCGCTTACAGAAATTTTCCAAAAAGCAGAGATATCGTATCACATGTATGCAGATGACACGCAAATATATCTAAAGATCTCTTCTCTAAAAGACTTGGAACGAGGGAACAAGGCTTTAAAAATGGCTCTGCAATGGTTAACTACCAACCAACTGAAGCTTAACACCAACAAAACGGAGTTCCTACTAATCTCACCAGCAAGGAACCGTACGGAAATAAAGGAGTGGACGAAAGTGGTGACTGCACTAAACTGCACCCCAACATTAATCAAGTCAGCGAAATCCCTAGGAATCACTCTGGACGAGAATTTAGACATGAAAGCCCACATCAACTCAATGGCCAAGAATGCTCGATTCCACCTGAACTACTTAAGAAAACTGAAAACTTTCATCTCAGAGGCGGATCTCAAATTGGCTATCCAATCCTTAGTTATCTCTAGGATTGAATATGGCTGCACCACCTTAGCGGGCTTACCAAAAATGTCCACAGCACCATTGAAAGCATGCCTAAACGCTGCGGCAAGAATTATCACCAGATCCAGGAAATACGACCATATATCGCCACACTTTGAAAGCTTTAAGTTGGCTACCCTATGAAGCAAGAATACAAATGAAGATAGCGTGTATCACCCATAAAGCGCTACACCACAACACCCCAGGATACCTAGCGAAGAAACTCCAGCTATCGGGAGGGAATCGACCAGCGAGGAGTACTGAAAAATTTCTACTACGGCCAGCCTTTTTCCACAAGAAAAAAAACTATGACAGAGCGTTCTCAGGAGCTGCCCCCAGAATATGGAACTCAATTCCTCCTATCATCAGGAAGATCCAAAATGTGGCAGCATTTAAGCGAGAGTTAAAGAGCTTTCTGATGAAGAAATACACTACCTAGAATAGATCAGTCACGAACTGACAATGAACTAAATTTCATACTTGTTTACACACTCTACCTATGATAGAAATATATCCACCTCTGACTTTATTTATCATCTACCTCCTATCATCTACCTCATATTTGTTGTCAGTATAACTGTTGGACTTATTTGTCTACCTAGAATAGAATAGTCACGAAATGTCAATGACCCAACTAGTCTTACTTGCTTACACATTTTCTTGTGATTGAAGTATTTCCAACACTGACTATATTTATTACCTACCTCTTATCATCTACCTCATATTTGTTGTCTATATAACTGTTTGATATATATGTCTTTCTTCCACGCCTCATATGTTATTCGTTCCGATGCCCGTATAACTGTCTGATATATATTGTCTTTCGCATACGCCTATATGTTAAGCGCTCTGATACCCACGGGTCTTGTTCGCGCTATACAAAACTTTCTAATAAATAAATAAATAAACACAAGTGCACTGTACCAGTGATATGCATGTTTTCTGTAGAAGAAATTAATTATAGTAGACCTGGAAAGGTTCGATGGCTCCACAGGTTTAGAAGTATGTATACCATATCATGGAAAGGAAGGTTTCTGAGAGAACTTGACCTGCATTATTAGCACAGTTATCTGCATTCAAAGACTTAGATTTAATTACATGGTACTCTTAGTTTCTAAAACAAATGACAAAGTGAACTTGTTTTGAACATAATAGGCCAATCAACCTTCCCATTTTATACGTTATTTGATATAGATAATGGCTGATTTCAACTTGACTAGTGTGTTCTCTATTGTTATACACTATTTGATAGGTTCTTAATCAATGCTACATTATTGTAATTCTATATCTGAAGATACTACTTGAAACAATGTATGAGGCTGCATTTTCAAAAGGATGTGAAGTATTTCTGTGTATAGGATACTTCTTTTGTTTCTGTAGTTATTTTCCAGTCTCTGTGTATGATGTGAGTAACCAAAAGTTAGATGTTTCAACTCCTATAAGAGCACCAAGTCAAAGGTCATGCAATGTTTTTTCCTTTGATTTCATGGGGCTCCAAAAGGAAGGTGATGTCACTTCCTGTGATGTCACCAGGTCAAAGTTTGTGTGATGTTACTTCCTGAGACATCATCCGGTGGGTCAAAGGGGAGGTGACGTCACACTTTCTGTGACATTAGGCAGGTAGCACATTGCATGTGATGTCACCTCTGCTACCCCTGGCATTTTGATGAATTGACGTCCATAGACCAAATGCATTTCCGGAAACCCTACATCAGAGGTATCTGTAATGTAAAGTTTAGAAAAGTACTATCAGAACGTTTCATGGAAAAAATTTCAGGGATTAAAACATGGCAGTGAGTGGCCAAACTTGTATTTAACCAATATTTCCTATTTCAGATCTAATTAAATAGGCTGCGATATAAGTCATCTGGAAATTCAGAATAGTATGCTGTCATGCCCCAACGCCCCTCCTGCACTGTAACTTTAAGAACATGAATATAAAAGACGGGTAGACCAGCAGAACATTGCTTCACGTTCTTGCGTCTAGCTCCCGTTGATGTGGGTTCCGTCCCAACCTGTTTTGCCTGACTTCCGGTTATTGCTTGTTCCGGTTTTGCTTCCTGTGCGTTCCTGTCCGCAGTCGGAGGATTGAGATTCCGCCTCCTTCCTTCGCGCTCTTGGCAGTATTTTCCAGTGGAGTGACGTTCGTTCTCCTATACTATAGTCCTCCTATCTTTGAGCTCCGCCCGGCGGCCGGGTCCATTCCCCGCCATCCGGCGGGGCTCCACCTCTACTTTCTTTCCCCCTGCCCTAAAGCGCTCCGCCCGGCGGCCGGGTCCATTCTCCGCCATCCGGCTGGGCGCCTATCCCATACAGCTCCTGTAGGTAGTTAGGTCTCCTTTCGGTTTTCCCCTCATTCCTGGTGCTTCGCCCGGCGGCCGGGATTGGTTCTCCGCCATCCGGCTGAGCACTGCCTGTGCATTCTTACGCCACTCTGGTAGCTGGGTTCCCTAGGGCACTGTTCAGGTTCATCCATTCCTGGGCCATCCATATATCTGGTGGGGATGTATTGTGGACCAGAGTTTGTCATATCCAGGCGCCTTCTCACAGAATCACGGTAACAGCGCTGTGCGCTACCTTTTTCAACATATATATTTGGTGATTATCTTGCGTGAAGAACTAAATGTATTTCCTGTTTAACAGATGTTAAAGACAAGGCATTGGTTCAAACACATATTCACAAGGACTCTTCCGGGTTATTCCCCAGAACATACAAGAGTAAGATTTACCCCTTGGAAATTGATACTTACCAGCCTAGAGTGAGAAATAGTTAATAACGATTTTCCTGTCTTGTTTAAAACAGAAGAAAGAACAACGAACACCTAATACTACAATACTATATGTTCCACCGCCCAGTGAATCTAGTGTGGTATGTAGTGTATGTCATATATGTTATGGACATTGTGCACATTGATGTTGTGATTGGCAAAGGTAGACATTAATATATATTCCTTTTCAGCCTACCCGTTATCCAGCATCCAGTCACAAGTGCACAGTCAAGCTCTATTGTTTTCCCCCACTTTCCTTGTTTTGTTTCCCTGTTTTCCCCTGGCGAGCCATCCGATACTCTAGTGTTTGATAGAGTAGGAAGGCCGTAGGGGAAGGCTGCGGACTACTCTTCGGATTCCTGACGCTCCTGTGGAACTTGCTTGGAAACCATTACATATAAAAGCTACAGCGGGAGCAAAAGTTTCAGGGATAGATGGATTCCCCATCGAATTTTACAAGGTTTTTTTGAAGGAATTGGAAGATCCCTTGAAAAATGTATTTAATTATATTAGAGTAGGTGGTAGGGTTTCCCCAGAGTTCAGAGAGTCCACAATTATTAGTTTTGTTAAGAAAGGCAGAAATCCGGAGGATGTAAATTCCTATAGACCAATTAGTCTATTAAACTCAGACTATAAGGTTTTCATGAAAATTTGGGCTCAAAGATTCGTGTTGGCAGCCCAGGAGGTAATACACCAAGACCAAACTGGTTTTATAGCCGGTCGTTGTATGGCTGCCAACACAGAATATTTAATACAGGCGCTAGATTATTTTGATATTAATTCAATTTCTGCATGCATTCTTATGATTGATGCAGAAAAAGCATTTGATTTAGTCAACTGGTCAGCGTTATTTTTTTCCTTGGGTTATTTTGAATTCCCCGCCCCTATTATTAGCATGCTACAAAATATTTATGAAGGGGCATCAGCCCAGGTGATAATAAATGCCAAGCAAGCATGGAAGATTAAAATAAACCGGGGCACCAGGCAAGGTTGCCCCTTATCACCCCTGCTTTTCACCTTTTTTATCGAACCCCTGGTAATAAAAATAAGAAATAATGATGCAATATCTTCCCCAATTGCTGGAATGTCGAAGTTAAAATTATTTGCCGACGACATTATCCTATATATGGCTCCTGATAAAGAAAATATCTTACATCTTATGAAAGAGCTTCAGGAATACGAGAGGATTGGGGGCTATAAAATCAACGAGAAAAAAACGGAAGTTCTTATTTTAAATTCAAATTTAGATTTCCTTCCGTTAGATCTCCAGTTTCAAGCAGAAAAAAGGGACCCAATAAGATATTTAGGGATTTATGTGACCAGAGACTATCAAGAACTTTTTCAATTGAATTATATAAAAACAAAGAATAAAATTAAGAGCCTTTTAGAACAATGGGACATACTGCCCTTATCATTGATTGGCAGAGTGGCATTGATAAAGATGAACATATTACCTCTACTTTTATTTTTGTTTAGTAACATTCCAATCAAAGTCAATATGGCCTTTTTTAACTAACTAGAATCCATGATGAGACGATTTATCTGGAACAAAAAGGCCAATAGGGTCAAACTTGCGGTGATACAACTTCCTGTTAATCAAGGCGGGCTCGCACGTCCCCATTTTAATACATATTACGAAGCAGCTTTTTTTGATATAATGGCAGGATTATTAAAGGATAGACAGACAAGAGACAACTTTTTTATAAATAGAATGCTTGAGGAATCAGTTTCTCAAATTTTTATCTTCTTAAAAACTGCAAAGCTCCCAAAGAGAACACGATATAAGACACTGGTGGGGTATTCATCAAGATTACGGCTTCTATTTGAAAAACATGGTTCAGATGGATCTATTTATTTAAAACTGTCAGAATGTGCTAAAATGGGTCTTAGGATTTCTTCAAATCATATGACAGAATGGGAATCGTCCGGATTCTGTGAAATAAGGCACCTTCTCACTCAAAATGTGATAATTAGCTGGCAAATGGTTAGAGAGAACGCATCCGAGGCGGCTCATGTTTTTTCAATATTTGCAATTGATCTATTTTATAAGAAAAGAAGTAGGAAGTCTAGATACAACACCCAATGTTTTGTTAACAGCGTTATATGGGGAGAAACATAAGGGTATTGGATTCTGGTACAAAAAGTTACTCCCTTCTGGATCATCTACTATTATATTTAACCACTTGGAGAAAATAAGTCTCACATTACAGTGTGTATTGTCAGATAAAGACTGGGAGACAATATGTTATTTAGGAAACGGAGCACTTAGAGCAGCTAACTATAAGAGAATGTCCTTTCATTCTCGCTGGCTGGCATATTATACCCCGGAGGCCCTACAGAGAATGTTCCCCGAATGTGAGAATAAATGCTTAAGATGCAAAACCAGGGGACAGAGTGGTTGGTATCATATTTTTTTCTCATGTCCAAAGTTAGAACCCTTCTGGAAAGAGATTTTCGCAGATTTGGAGATAGCAACAGGGAAAATTCTTCTTCCAGAAGCGGAAGTGGCCCTTTTTGGCATCTGTAAAGAAAGGAACAGGTTCAATAAATCAGAAGAAGTGTTTATTTTTATTTCCACTGCCGTGGCACGGTCCCTGATTTTGAAAATTGGAAATCTACGGTGAATCCATGCCATGTTAAGTGGGTCAATAAAATGAGAAGAACATATAATTTTGAGAGAGCTTATGCAGGTAGAGTGGGTGCGATTATAAAATTTGAAAGGAATTGGAAACATTTTGACAAGCTTGAACTGTTAAAAGGAAGGTGATTGTTATATTTTAGTCAATAGTAAGATGGTATTACATTTACATTTGAGGAAATATAAGTATCCATTTGCCGTGCTATATCAAATATTAAATTGCTAAGCACTTCTATCATGTATATTAGTCAAAAATGTTGTACGTTATTATATTTGCACTTCATGAAATGTGTTACTATTTGTGCTACTATACATCGGCACTTTATTGCATTAGTCACTTTATATAGGCCAATTTTGTACGTAATAACAATAGCACTTTCAGAACTATATTAATGTTTTTTGTGGTTTTAGGGTGTCGGTCTTTCCACTTTTTGCATTAGCACTTTATGAACAGTATAATAATAATAATCTTGATGCTGCTTATTACCAGTTGTTTTTATATTGGTTAATCTAATATGTTTTGGAACTAATATTCTAAGTATGGTAATAGTATTTTTGTATATTATTATTGTATTATATCGATAGGTTTAAATTTTGAAGCATAATATTAGTTGTCTCTCTACTAGTATCCTTATATCGATATGGCTAGTTGTCCATTATTGTAGTTTTTGTATTATCGCTGTGGCATTTTATTGTTTAGGGTTGTCTCTTGGATATTGTAAATTTATGTCTAATGTATGTCTAATTAAGAAGAAATTAATGTACCTATGTATTTTTCTTTCCTACGGCTTGTAATAAAAAATTTATAAAAAAAAAAGAGGCTGCATTTTCAAAAGGATTTGAAGTATTTCTGTTTATAGGATACTTCTTTTGTTTCTGTAGTTATTTTCCAGTCTCTGTGTATGATGTGAGTAACCAAAAGTTAGATGTTTCAACTCCTGTGAGAGCACCAAGTCAAAGGTCATGCAATTTTGTTTCCTTTGATTTCATGGGGCTACAAAAGGAAGGTGATGTCACTTCCTGTGATGTCACCAGGTCAAAGTTTGTGTGATGTTACTTCCTGAGACATCATCCGGTGGGTCAAAGGGGAGGTGATGTCACACTTTCCGTGACATTAGGCAGGTAGCACATTGCATGTGATGTCACCTCTGCTACCCCTGGCATTTTGATGAATTGATGTCCATAGACAAAATGTATTTCCCGAAACCCTTCATCAGAGGTATCTGTAATGTAAAGTTTGAAAGGTACTATCCGAACGTTTCATGGAAAAACTGTCAGGGGTTAATACATGGCAGTGAGTGGCCAAACTTGTATTTAACCAATATGTGCACTACATGCAGGAAACAAAATTGTGAAGATACCAATACAACAATGGAGAACAATAGTCCCACTGCTACAATATAGCAGTGAACCATATAAAACAACCAACATGGCTGTATATGTCATAAATATGTGACTTAAACCAAGTGTCTTGATAAACAAAAGAGGCTATCTGTTAAGCCACCATTAAAAACCAGAATTGTGAAAATGGTAAAACCTCACTACAAGCATGGCGCAGTACTTACATGTGGTAATATAGTGCTAAAGTATGCATTATCGTGAAATTAGAAAGCAATAGGTGCATTTGCACTCACATTACGATGTCAAACGGTGAATGCTAACTATGTTGATCATGCAAAAGTGTTTCAAAGTTAGAGCGCAAACGTGCTGCAAAGAGACCATGATAAATGGAAATCCACTCTGTGTATTACACAGTAAGAATGCAAACTCATGGATGCTCGGAGGCATTTACTAATTACCTTAAGTAGCACAAGGCTGACAAATGCACCAACCACGTTTAAAATATTGAAACAAGTTTCACTATAAAAGAGTGTTTAGATGCTGAGAAGGGGTGAGTCAGGCAGGGTGCTGGAAAGTGATGATCTACAACAGTTAAACAAATACATTGCATTTAAATCTAGGACGTGGTACAACACACTGGTTACCATGCAAAACGCCAAAGTCATCCTCTTTGGAATGGTATCTCCATGAGCATGAATCGCACTTAGTGTCGATTGTGCTTGGTGATTTTAAATGGACCGCGTAGGAGAACCATTACATGTAACCCGCAAGTGTACAAAAAACATGAGATAAATAAACAAAATACTGCAGTCTTCACATGAAAATGAATAAAATGAAAATAAACACGATAACAGGGATTTAACTATTGCCAACATTATTCATGGTGAAACAAAAAAAAACAATGAAAAAATATGATTGCAGATTTAACAACACAAACTGAATGTCGATGTCAATAACAATACAATGCTATAATCAAACATAGATTATCGACGGATGTATCATACACATCCATTAACTGTCTTGGAATAAACCACAATGATGGTGCGGCTATTTTATTGCGGATTATCCTTATCTGAAAATGCATACAAATTCAAAAATGCATAAACTACAACAAATAATTTTGTAAAATGCCATTGTTAAAAAAAACATTGCATTGATAAACATATCATAACTTTCAGCTGCAATAACCAATAACATGTGATGTAAAAAGATTTGTAATTCAACAAACAATTGATACAAGTCATCATAAAACCAGATACAGATAGCAGAACATCTCAATTTTATCATTTAGCCCACTTGGTTGCAAAATATCTACTCTTATCCAGAAGGTTTCTCTTTGCACAAGAATTTTGTCAATATCAATTTCGGGGTTAAGTTGAATGACTTCTAAAATAAGATATCTGATCTGCCCAATATTGTGATTTTGTTGCTGAGAATGCGAGCTAGGAGAGCGAGAAGCAGTAGCCGCGTGAGATTCGCTGAGACTGAGACACGCTGACGCCGACACTAACGCTGAGACCGGGGCCTGAGCTCCCACGATACTAAACCTGAGCCAGAGCTTCTCGGACAGAGAAACCGACATTGCAACACTGTGCAGGTAGAGGCGGGAAAGCGGGAAAACACGAGAGGCAGGAGAGAAACGCCTCTGAACCGTGAATTGTAACTGCAGGACCAGCTGCCTCCTTTTGACGGTGTCGGGTGCTGGTGCAGGTGCAGTGAGGTGAGAGCAACAGGAGCCATGCTGACAACACTGCTGCTCCTCCCCACACCCCCTGCCCGTATTTCTGCTAGGGTAGTGCGGCAGTGCAGTGTAGTGCTGTGTTTCTTGGTGACTGAGCTGGGGTGAACCCGTGTATTCTGTTAGGTCAGGGTGCCTTTCTTTTGCCATTCCGCCATTGTTTCTGCCACTTTTTTCCACTTTTGCCCTTATTCGAGGTGCAGGGGTTTTTAAGGAGCTGAGTAGAGGCAAAGATCCTCCTCCCATGATCCTGACATTGGAGTCGTAGTGAAAATGGCAAGACTGTAAACTGAGGTAAATTGTGAGTGCGGTTTTCTGGTCTTGCAGTGCTGTGAGAAAGCTTTCTCTGGAAGAGTTACAGGAGACCCAGAGCTGCACGAGCACCATTATTGGAAGAGATCTTTGAAATCCTCCATTTTACTAACCCTCTGCTTGTACTGCTCTTCAAATTGAAAAAATAACAGTGGAGTTTGGACTTTGGATAAGGTTGGAGGTGCTCCAATACCCTGGCTTCTATATTAACTCAAGGTTTTATCAAAGGGTCACTCTGAGATGAACCCATTTTCAATTCCGCTAGGCTTTACCTATTAGCTATATTTTGATTTATATTGTGGCGCATTAGAGAATACGCTCACATTGGCTGAATAAAGTATGAAGAAATAACTATCTTTCTCGATTGCGAGTAAACAAGGCTGACACTGGAAATGCGCTCAGGGAAAGAAAGAACATTGGGCACCCCGAAAAGAAGTGCCCGAAAAACTCAAGCACCAAAGGTGTTAAAAATAGCTAAGTCACAACTTGGAACAGGGGAACCCTACTCACTAGGAACCAGGGTATTAGGTTTATTCAGGAAAACATTGGTTCTTGTGGCTAGTAAAAAAACAATTATGGTAATCGATGCACAATGGCAAGGAATTTTTTAAAGGGCTAGTTAACATCGGAGGGCGGAATGAACACTCTACACAGTTAGATTTTTGATGCTTAATTAATATACTGTTTAGTAGTATTAGACACTTTCTTAAATTCAAAAAGCGCTACATTCTGTGCGTTGTGTCCCCAAGAGAAGCATGGAACCAAAAAACAAATGTGACTTATACACAGTGTGCAATTTACAAACAGGTTTCCATAGACAAGAATCGACCATTCATTTAGTAAAATTTCTCAACAGCCTGGGTGTATGGTGACACTGGCTGTATGTTGGTCTGTTCTGTGAGGGTGTTGACGACGTTTCAACCCACTTAGTATGGGGGGTCTCTTCAGGACTGTATTTAGGGGACATCTAGAAGGGATAAGGATAGCATTAGGCCCAAGTTACTGGTACATGTGCGAGAAACTAGAGAGGGGCTATGATTGAAGGCAAAATACCTGATGTCATGTGGCGCAGCTTAAGGTGAGTGGTGCAAAAGAAGAACCAAACCTTTGGTCCGCATATCTAACTGAGGTTTTTAATGAAGTGGTACAGAGTGGGTTGATTCTGAAATCCTGGAGAGGGTCATTAATATTTCCTATTTTTAGGAAAGGAAACTGGCAATTGCCGGAAAAATACAGTTTAATTACCCTTCAAGATACGGATGCAAAACTGTTTTCTGGGATTCTATTAACAACTCTAACAGATTGGGTAAAGGAAAAGCAGGTACTGCCCCCAAAACAAACAGGCTTTATCAAAGGACTTGGAACCTCTACAAACATATTAATTATTATCAGTACTAATGGATAAGGCAATCTTAGCAAAACAACCCTTGTACTTTTGTTTTTTGTTGATTTTAAATCGGCTTTCGATTGTGTGGATAGACAACTTAAAAAAAATTAAAAAGCAAGGAATTCCTGACACATTACTAAAAATGATTAAGCTTTTGCACACTGATACTTGGATCAGGGTGAGAATTGGTGACGGTCCGCGGCTAACAAAAGAAATACCTACGTCTAGCGGATTAAAACAACTGAATTGAAACAAGTTGTTTCCTATAAATATCTTGGTGTTATATTTAGTGACAAAGGAAATTTCCTACTGCAAAAAAAGGATATCACAAGGAAAGCAAACACCTTGGTTGCGGCATTTTGGACCATACAGAAAGCTATAAGTGATTTGTCTTATCACCCCTTTTTAAAAGTAATCACTGCAAAACTATTACCAACTTTGACATACGGAAGCAAGGCAATAAATGGGAAAGACACGGAGATCATTATTAGTGCAGTTGCAAAAACGTATAAAATCTTATTCGCCCTGCCAAATAATGACTCACAAGCGCAAGTGAGGCTGGAATTTGGGTTAAATACCCAGCTATGTGCAAGGAAAGGGCAAGCTCTTAAAGTGTGGAATAGAATAAAAAATTATCAAGAAAACCAAATGTCTCGGCTGTTATGGCAAGAAGTAAGAGATAACAGGAAATGACATGTTTGGTCCTATCTAAATACAGCGATAGAAGAATTTGGCGTAACACCGATTTGAGACAGTACCATCACTCAGGAAAGCTTAAAAAAACAATCAATACACTTACTAATCATCTTTCCCTGATAAAAGATAAAGATATACTTGGAAAAAGAAAGCATGCATGGCCAATTATAAATGGATTCATGGGAAAAAAGGTCCAAGAATACCTTGACACATCATGGTCACAGAAAAACAAACATATCTTTATCAAAGCTCGATTTGGTTGTCTGCCGGGATTATGTCATTTACCCCATAGAAGAAAGCAGAAGAGAATATTCTATGCAGGCTATTTAAATATGGTCAAGAGAACATTATACACGTTATACACTTACTGTGTCTTTGCCCAGAATTAGAATACAAAAGGAAATCATTCTTAAGAGACTATTTAATAATCGCGGAGTGAGGACATGTAGGCAATCTCTGATAGCATGTCTAAATTCAGAAGATTTATTGATGAATTCTGCATTTGTAAAATTTTTGTGTGCCGTTGGAAAGAAATCGGAGGTATTTATTTGAATTGCTAATGGATTGTGTTTAATATATATTTTATATTTTCATTTTTTTATATAAACCATATATGATTAATTGTTTTATACACTTTTAAATTTTATGACATTTTAGCAATTTTTGTAAGATTTTAATTAATCAAACAAAATAAATAAACTTTAAACTTTCAAGTCAATGTACTGCTAAACTGAAATATTTATTGTTGTTAAGTATCATGCTCTTGTGTTCACTTATGAGAATTCTGGTTTTTCTTTCAGTTTTTCCTATATACAGACCAAGCCGCATGGGTATTTTATGCTATAAATAAATTCTTTAGTGTTGCAATCTGCTGATTATCTTAATTTGACAGGCTGGCCTTTTTGTGGCTGGGTGGCTACATTGCCTTCAATTACATTCTTACAATGGATACAATTGTAACATGTTCCGGTGCCTACATCCATTTCTGAGCTGACAGTTCGTGGAGAAGTGTGGCTCAATGGTTAGAGCGGCAGACCCTGAAGCAGAGATCTGGCTGTGGACCAGGGTTCAATTCATGCCTCGGCCGGTCTTGGCGGGGTCATGAACTCTAAATTCCTCGGACCTGATTTCTCACCTCGGTGCCTATTCTAATCATGGGTTTCACGCTGCAACTCTGGGCAATAGCTTGCTTACCCCCTTCGCTACTGGCCCGTTTCCGCCGCTGTGCAGTAAACAAATGAACAGGGGCGGGCCATGACGAACCCCAGCCGTCATCAGCACACGAGCACCGTAGTGCATGACGGCTGGGGTTCGTCATCAGCATACAAGGGGTTAATCTCCACAACGGCCCCAACAGCGCTAGGATCCCTGGGGATGCCCAGGAGTGGACATTTCACAGGGAAAAGCCAGGAAGGGTTCCTTAGTGGTATGAGTACAAGTGCCGGGAGACCCGGTCCGGGTAGCTGTGCGCTATACAAAACATTTACATTTACATTTTACAATCAGGGTGCTAAAAATGAAATGGCTTGATTGCTAATTGCAATGTAAATTAGATCTGTCAATTCTTTTGGTTCAATGCGTTGATGTTATTTTAAGGACCCTTCCAAATTAAAAAGATGTCCTTAATATACTGAAAATATACAACCAGATCATCTTACCATGTCTGTTCAGTGGAAATATATTCAGACATATGCATCAACCTTTTTAGCGAGCGTAAACGGTGCGATTCGCAAAAATCGGCCGATTGTGCCTGCAAAAAGAGCTTCTGCGATTCAAACTGTAAAGCTCTCGCAATTTAAGAAATCACAGTTTATTGCGATTTCTTAAGTTGCAATTGCATTTAAGGAATTGCAAATTGCGATTCCTTAAATGCAATGCACGATGAAATCGCAAATAGCGATTTCGCTAATAGGGGCCACAAATTACCATCAATTTGAACTTGATGGTAATTTAGAAAAACTTTGAAAAATGCACTAAAGTGCATTTTTCAAAGTTGTAGGTTACACACACACATGCCCTTGGGGCATGTGTGTGCGCAACATGTGTGCACAGATCAATTTCAGGGGGTGCAACAGGGCGTTCTTATGACACCCTTGAACCCTTGGATTTGCATACGCATTTGCCAGTACCTATTGGGTACTCGCAAATGGTGCATGCAATTTTCCATTCATTCCAATGGGCCTGTAGACCCATAGGAATGAATGGGAAGGCATTCCTTAATTACGACTCGCAATTTGAGACTCGCAATTAAGGAATGTTTGGGAATCGCTCCTTTTATAGCGATTCCTACATGCATAGGCTTTTGCAATTCCTTAATTGCGATTCCTTAATAATCGCAATTAAGGAATCGCAAAAGCCTACATTGATGCATGTGCCCCAAAGTTCCTCAAATGTATCCAGGAAAACATTTGCATAGCTTGGCACCCCCCAAAACTTACAGAAATTCCATTGTTTTGGAGAGAAAGCACCCTGTTCTAACAAAAATAGCTGTGGTATAAACATAAATTTAACAATTCAAACAGAAATATTTTGCTGGTTCAATATTTACTTGCTGTGGTAACGCCGATTCAACTGCTTCTATGCCTTTACTGTGAGGGATCAATGTGTAGACAACGTTTACTACCTGAATACTCAACACAGCTTTGCACTGCTTGAAATCACCCAAACAAGCAACACTACTCAATAAAGTCAATGCTGTCAAGTCATTAAGAATGGGGCTCATCTCTACATTTTCCACGAATCCTCAAGCGATTAACGGATCATTCAGAATCAATGGAAGCTACTACAAACAGAACCTGACTTCAAGGGACTTTTTTCCATTAACCAATTTTTGCCTATCAAAGTTCAAGAAATCTAAAAGAAGTATTAACTTTTAAAAACAAACTGTCAGCTCTGAAATGTATGTAGGAAACCAGAAAATGTAACAACTACATTAATTGTAATGATGTAATTGTAGGCAATATAGCCATACAGCCACAAAAAGGCCAGCAGCACAACTTTTTTATTTACAGCATAAAATGCCCATGCAGCTTGGTGTATGTAGGCAAACTGAATGACAACTCAAGATTTGCATAACTGAACACAAGATATTGTATTACTACCTATATTTAAATACAATGCAGTAGTTCAACTTTTGCATATTTTCCCTTTCTGGCACCCTGCCTGACTCACCACGTCTCAGCAACTAAACACGCTTGTTATCATGAAACCTATTTCAATAATTAAAATCAGGTTTGCATGTTTGTCAGCCTTGCGCTAATTCAGGTAATTAGCAAATGCCTTTGAGCATCCATGAGTTTGCACTCTTGCTGTGTAATACACAGTGCAGAATCTCATTTATTATTGTTTTTTTGCAGCACCTTTACGCTTCAACTTTGAAACTCTTTTGAATGATCAACACAGTTGGCGTTCACTGTTTGACATCATAGTATGAGTGCATATGCATCACTTGCTTTTAGTTTCATGATTATGCATGCATGAGCACTATATTACCAAGTGCAAGCACTGTGACGTGCATGTGATATGTTTAACATTTTTCACATTTCTGGTTTTTAATGATGGCTTAACGGATTGACCTATTTTGTTTATCATGACATTTGGTTTCCGTCACAGTCTTTATTACATATACTGAAAAGTTGGTTGATTTATATGGTTTACTGCCATATTTTAGTAGTGGTACCATTGTTCACCATTGTTGGATTGGTATCTTCACAATTTTTGTTTCTTGCATGTAGTACACCTATTTTCCTTGACAGTTTTCCCATGAGACATTCTGATACTACCTTTCTAAACCTTACATTACAGTTACCCCTGATGAAGGGTTTTCCCCAAAAACAGTAGGTCTACGATGACCCTGTTACTATTTGTGAATTCTGAATTGTCACATACTATGAGGTGCACTTTGCAAGAACTTTGAATATTTGCACAATCAAGACTTCAATAAAGGAATAATTGAACTACTGGACACTACTGTTTCCTTCAGATCAATAGTGTTTAAATTGGAAGCCTATGGGCCTAAAGGTTGTGTGTCCTGGGTCTGGTTAACTGCCTAGTTACCAGCAATTGACTTTTAAAATAAGCCTTTTCCCTGGTCCAAAATTTCCCTTTTTATGAATGTAAGTCACCCCTAAGCTAGACCCTAGAAAATCCAGAGGGCAGGGTGCAATTTATTTCAAAGTCAGGACATTTACTTTAAAGTTTACCTGTCTGGGTAGGGAAAAACTTTGAAATACGTTTTTACGTTTTCTTTTTTTTTTTATAGGAAAAGTCATATAAAGATTACAATCTGGCTGAGCTCTGCATACAGTATATAACTACAGTTACAATGTAGATACCACAGGTCAATCACAGAACAAAGTATAATATGATCTACGGTAGGGTGAATAACATACAGATTGGCACTTCAGGCCTCCTGAGAATAATTTGTACATGGTATGCACTAGAAATATAAGTATTCTTTAGCTAACAAAACTTCAAGCTTGACATTTTAATTTAGAAGTCACAACCCCCATGGCAAATGGACAACATTATGGACAAATAAACTAAAGCTATCATCTTTGGTTTATGCATTCTGAGCACATCACTCATCTTCTGTTGTTAACACAGTCTTACCTTTAGTCTCTCCTGTTTCCTTGCCAATCAGATAAGTCTGATATGGGCCTCAATTGGTCGCAGGTCGACTCTGGGGAGGAAGTTGCTCGCTGTACACATACAATTGTGTGCTACAGGATACCATATCAGTGTGCCAGTCTTTAAGTGTTGGGATTAGACCACGGGTTCACTACATCGCCACTTGCCGCCTAGCTAATAGTAGTCAAATGGCAACCAATCATTTAATCTCCCTGACCCCTTCTCTATCATAACCCAACAATGCCAACATGAGGTTAAGCTCCAATAATACATCAGTAGTGATGGTTTCTAATTTGTGAAAAACCTTATGCCAGAATTCCCTGGGACAGAACCAGTCAAGGTGTACGAATCCAGCCACTCTATCTCCGCAACACTGGCCTTCAGCAGAATCGCGCAAGCCATACCTATGCAATCATTCTGGGGTGTAATATACTTGAATAATGTATTTGAAATGTATCAATCTATGTCTTTCATTTAACGAGACTGACTTAACTACAGCCCAGTGATTTTGCCAATGTTTATCATTAATATTCCTTCCCAAATCCCTTTGCCATTCAAGCTGCGCCTTTGTCAGTCCAGGCCTTCGTGCCTGCTACGCAAATGCATAAAGTTTTGCTATTAATCTGGTGGGTGCCTTCTCCTGCAGAAGGTGGGACAATGCTGTTCCATCTGGGGTTCAAACAGGTCATCCCCCAGTAAGTCTCCTAGTGTGTGCCCAGCTACATGATAGTGAAAACATGTAAAGGCCATTGCTGTGTTAGACCGTTCCTGAACCTTCTCCCAACTATGCACTACTCCATCCTGAAAGAAGTTTCCCATAGAATGAATCCCTAATGAAAGTAAAGCTTGCAGCACAACGTTCTCTTGCCCCAATGGGTATGATTCCCTTTTCTACCATTTCCTGATATAGCACCACATGGCTAGGGATCAGCATGTCCTGAGCGGCCTTGTAGAAGGCCACCGTAAGGCGTTTTGTGCCCAGTACTTAGCTATGTGTGTCAAGTAGTCAGTAGTGGTATCCTCATCAACGGGGATTTGTTAGTAATATAAGTGATATAAGTCGGTGTAGTACCACCAAAACCTCTCAGCTATCTGGTCCAAACTACTTAACGGCTGTCCCCCTTTGTCTTGTAATTCTAAAATTTCATGGATTCCTTACTAGGCCGCAACAAGGCTGCTAGCTTGGCACTTGGGTGTTCTCACTCTGCATATGTGTGTGCTATAGTATATTTACTTAAGTGGTTAATTTCTCTGTTAGCTGTATCATGAAATTCATCTACTTGGCTTTGATGTCCCCGAGAAGGTGGTCATCAGCTGAGTTCTGGTGCTTCTTCTTTAGTTCCGATGTCTCCGCCTCTAGTCGAGTTATTCGATCTCTTAGGGGCCTGAGGACTCCTGCATGTTTAGATAATGTGGTAATGTGATACTTCTGATGTCAACCTTGAAGGCCTCACAGCCCGTGGCAAAGCATTAAACGTTCCCACATTACCATTGAAGACCTCCTTGATAGCTTGAGCTAATTCAGCTCTGAAGGCTGAGTCTAGTAAGGAGACGGGAGTAAATGCAGTGGATCTTCGGACTCAGAGTTCTAACTACAGAACCACAGGTGAGTGATTGGAGTAGGTTCGTGGGAACGATTTGCATTTATGGACACAGAAGTCCGGCCACTTGGATACCAACCAGAAGTCTATGCGTGTATGGATGTCATGCACTGAGGAATAGAGTGCATACCCCATTCCATCAGTGGACCTATGCCTCCAGATGTCTTTCAAATTTTCTCTGTCAGCGATCTCTATAAGCGCTCGTACCGCTGCAGAGGGTCGACAAGGGGGGCCCCTTGAGCAATCATGATCGGGATTCAATACACAGTTGGAATTCCCCCTCAGATTTGTGGCAAGCTGCTCCACTGATGGAGGCATGCATTAAGCGAATTATATAACTGTGGGTCATCATTATTGGGACCGTACACCGCTAAAAGTAACACGTCTAGGTCCTCTTGATAGCACCGGGCTAATACAATCGACCCCCAGGTCACCCCATGCCTCCTTGAGGAATGTACGTTGTGATCTCACAGTCTTTTACCCCGCAGGGAATCACAATGCAGTCATTACAACAACCACATTGTGATTCTGCATACCATCACTCCGCAAGTTGGAACAACGACTTGCGGAGGGGGGGGGGCTGGATGTTGAAATAGTATAATTTACTATTCCAACTCCAGTCTGTGCAGACAATAGGGAAGGTGTTGGATTTTAAATCCAACACCTTCCCCCCCTCCGCAAGTCGTTGTTCCGACTTGCGGAGTAATAGTATGAGGAATCACAACGCTGTTGTTGTAACAACCGCTTTGTGATTCCCTGCGGGGTAAAAGATTTGGGGTAAACATTGTTTACCCTCCTTGAGTTTAATCCCTGATACACAACTCACCCAGATGATCACCCTGCAAGCATACGAGGTGAAACCTGCTGCATAGGAGATGCCTTGCATCCTGCTTTGCTTTAATACACTGCTCCCAGGGGTCAGGTGCGTTTCTTGTAGTATCACAACCTCTATCTTATGCCTTTCAAGGTATTTCACTGCCTTTCATATCTTTTTGTTATCATTTAAACCCCTGACGTTGAATGTGAGAAATGTAATCAATGACCGGCCAGAACAATCTGACGCTATCTGTGCTGTGTTGACAATTGGAATGCTCCGTGTCCAGAACAAGTGTTGTATTTAGGAGACTCCGCATACTGCGCTCCCATTGTCAAAAAGTGATACCGTTTGTTAGTCCAGAAGGGCAGTGTGAGATTCTGCATCAACCAGAAGGTAATACAGGTAGGGCGCAGTTGTAACACAGTTCCTCTGTCACCAAATTCATATGTCATCACTTATCTTGATAGTCCAATGTTCCAAATCAGTGTTCTTCTGTGTCTTGCATTTATTCCCCATCTCTGGACATCGCACGCATCAACTTCTGGCCACCTCTCTCCGCCTAAGGAACTGGTTCAGTTGTTTTGGATCCTTGAAGAAATGTGCCTTCCCTTCCAACATAATTCTTAACGACAATATCTCAACTGGTATTATTCTTGAAGACAAATAAACATGTATGCATCAAGCATTATATAGGCAGACACAAGGAGACTCAATGGATGAAGTTTTGAAATGTGCTTGAGGCATCATATAATTAAAGTAGGAAATTTAAACAGTTGTATCTGCGCTGTATAGAATCACTTGCAAAAAACAACACGAATTGCACTTCGCGCTCAAAGTGTAGGTGACAGAGAAAGTGGCGACGCAAGTGACAATAGTGATCAGCAACAACGGCGCAAGGTGACAAAGTGTATATACAGTGTATTAAATGTATTAAATAAACAAAATGGCTCAAAACAATAGTTTGAAGTGTCTTTTTTCATTTATCGGAGGAATTTAACAGAGCCACATTGTGGAGTGCGCCTTCAATTGCACTGAACGGTTGACGGCATTTCGATCCTCTTTATTCAGGATTATCTTCAGGAACGGGTTAGTGGTAAAAGACGGTGCTGTACAGGGAGGAAAGCCGAGGGTGAGGATAGGAAGGGGAGGGGAAACTCAGGGATGAGTATGCGGCGGGGGGAGGGAAAGGGGGGGGTGGGGGTGAAGGAGCAGCGTGTGGCTGGGTCAGGGGCTGACTGGATATGGGAAACCCAAGTTGGCTGCAGGGTAAGGAACAGAGGAAGGGACAAGGATGAGGCTTGAAGAAGGAGGTGGGGAGGGGCGGGGAATCAGGTATGGCAGTTAGGAGAGAAATGCATGTCCAGTATCGCGTGCTAGGATTGAGCAAGGAGTGGGAGTAGTGGGGGTAGTCGGATAAGCTGGGGGTAATGGGGGGTAGAAAAAGGGTGAAGTGCCATCGAATGCAAGATGGGTCCGCGGTGTTTACGGTCAGGTGAGGCGCGCTGAAGAATACCATCAAGGTGTTCACCCAAGGGGCCCAGGCACAACCTGTGGTAGGGAGGGAGGCCTGTTGAGCCGGCAGACGGCAATGTCGAGGATATTTGAGCTCGGCAGGTGGAAGGGAGGGACACAGAGGAGCAAGCCATGAAGGTAGTGCATAGTCAAGCGAGCAGACAGGCGTTAAAGAAATGGGGAGGGGGGGGCCTGTGGGTGGGCCGAGCAGAGATGAAGAGCGGTGTACCTGGTAGGGCCTGCGGCTGCCGGGGCAGGAGCGGGAGTGGAGTGACGGTCGGCATCGGTAGAGTCAAGATCCTGCGGGAAAGGATAAAAAGGGGAAGGTGGGTAAAAAACGGAAGGACTGTGGTATGTGAAGGAAAGGTGACGGATTATGTACCTGATCGCAGTAGCGTCCTGGACGAATTAGGCAATGTAGGTAATTGGGCTCCGTAGACCGAGTCAAGCGGTCATCGGTGGAGGTATCAAGCACTCATAGGCTCCGGGGTTGAAAGCCTAAAGGTAAAAACGGGGGCCAGTGAGAACGCCTCTGGTGGCGGGCGGGGGTGGAGGCATGTGAGTTGTACAAAAGAGGCTCACCTGGGGCTGAATCAATCAGCGGGAATTCATACGAACCTGCCACGATTGTGTGCAGGGTTTGGTGGGCGTATGACCTGTTCCGGGGGAGGGCGCGTCACCCGGGTCACGTGGTGCCATCGTGGGTGTGCAATGACGAGGGAGGGGGCGGAGAGAGGGTGGGGAAGGGAGAGGCAAAGGTAAACAATCTCAAGAGCGAGCTACAATTGAAGAATGAATATACAATACAATTTCTAATAAAGCAAAACAACTCTTTGCAACGTAAGCATAGTTTTGGAGAAAAGAAGGCAACTGAAACAAATCAGAAGGACCAAATCCCTGTTAGGTAGATACAATCTATCATATTGGAAACAACACAAGGCACAGAAGCAATAAACCATTTAAAAGTCCTGTATGAGAAAATTACATTTTATATGCGCGCTGGGTGGAATCATGGTGTTTGTCAATCAGAAACAGAGTACTCAGAATGCGGTACAAGAAGGACAGAAGGGATACAGCAAGGGTGTCCAAGGGGATGGAGTACCCTGGGTAAATGGACAATGAGTAGTGAGATCATCAGATGGTAATGGTGCTATTCTACTCATCAATTGTGTTGAGCCCATTATTTACAGAATTTCATAAGGTGTTCCATTTGCACTCGCAGCTGTTGAGGAGTGTTTTGATGTTGCCTCCTCTGGTGGGTGAGGTGGGCTTATCTATCACCTGCCAGGTGATGTCCGTGTCAAGATGGTTCTTTTCCAGGTAGTGTGTTACCAGAGGCGCAGTGAGGACTTTACAGTGGATCCGGCTCTTGTGTTGAATAATCCTTTGTTTCACCATCTGGGTGGTTTGGCCCACATAGAGCAGGTTGCATGGGCAACGGATGACGTAGATAACATTTTGCAACCTACAATTGGTATGGCTCTTGAGTGTGTATGTTTTGTCGTTGAATTGAAAGTTCTTAGTGTTCAATGTGAGGTCACATACACTGCAATTTTGGCATTTAAAGTAGCCAATGATAGGTGCAAAACCCCAGGCAGCGGTAATGGTGTGTTTATTCATCGGTTTCTCTGGCCATGTGATTGCATGCACCAAGTGTGTGGCCAAGTTATCCCCATGTTGGTAGGAGAATAGTGGTAGCTCCTTGAATGGTTTGAAGGGGCGTAACACTGTCCAATTATGTTTGATGATTTTGTCTATTTGGTTGCTGCATGGGCTGAATTTGGAAACAAAGGGTATTCTGGTTATAGCTGTTTTTGGTTGGGGTGTCAAAAGATGCTCGCAGTGGCAATACCAGGCCCTTTTTCCAGCTCTGGTGATGAGGCGTTTCGGGGATCCTCTATTGTACAGTTTGTTAATGAGGATGTCAGACTCGCGAAAATAGTCCTTGCGCCATTTACTGTTCCTACGAATGAGTAAGAACTGGCCAAAGGGGAGCCAATCGCAAAGGCCGCATGAATGATATCTGTTGTATTGTTAGAGGGTGTTCCTCTCTGTAGGCTTGCTATACAGGCCGGTACTGAGTTTGTCATCCTCGGCGTGAATAAGAACATCCAGGACGGGTATATCATTGTTCTTAGAGTCCCAGGTGAATTTGAGGTGATTCTGTGTTTGATTCAGCCAGTTAATGAAGGGGTGCAGGGTTTCTGTTGTGCCGTTCCAAAGAAGGAGGATGTTGTCAATATATCGACGCCAAAGGTTTATGTTGGTCAAGAAAGGATTGAGGTTTGTGAGGATGAGTGTCTTCTCCATGTTGTGGACAAACAAAATGGCAAAGTTGGGGGCAAAGCATGCCCCCATAGAGACTCCTTTGATCTGTAGGTAGAAAGTGTCATGGTTAAGGAAGTAATTGTTCCCTAGGGTGATGCGTAAGAGGTCCATGATGAACTCTGTGGGCACACGGGCGGGTAGGGGTCTTGCTTCAAGTAGTCCCTTAATTACACCAAGGCCTTCTTTGTGTTGAATATTTGTGTATAATGATTCTATGTCCAGTCCCACCATCAGGTCCGTGTCGGGTTTGAAGGGTCTGTCTTCTATGGTGGTAATGAGATCCATGGTATCAAGGATGAATGTGCAGTTATTGGGACGAACTCTTTGATGATGACATCAAGGTGTTGGTCCAGAGGTTCGAGGATAGACCCACATCCTGAGATGATGGGGTGGCCAGGGGGGTTGGTACTGTCTTTGTGGATCTTTGGGAGTATGTAAAGTACCGGGGTTCTTGGGTGTTGGTTGTTGAGGAAATTGTACTCCTTTTGAGGTATCATGTCGAGGGATCTTGCTAGTGCTGTGGTTTGTTGAATTTTTGTTTTGATGTTGGGTAAGGGATCCCTGGTGAGAGGGCAATAGTGGTTGAGGTTGGCCAATTGTCGTTTGATTTCTTGATCGTATTTGTCAATAGCCATGATCACTATGCCACCCCCTTTGTCAGCAGGTTTTATTATCAGTTTGGGGTTGTTCTTCAGTGTGAGCAAGGCTTGTTTTTCTGTAAGAGGTAAGTTATATGGTACGTATTCGAATTGTGATTTGAGGTCAGCCCCATCCTGCATGACTAGGCGTTCGAAGGCCAATATTTCTGGGGGCATTGTGGAAGAGGGGGGATTGAAAGTAGATGGTGGATGAAAACGTATTGCAGATGGTTGGCGGGATACTGGTTTATCAGAGAAAAATTGGTTTAGTCTAATGCGGCGGAAAAACGTCAGTAGAATAGACTGGAGTTCAAGACAATTGGTGCATTCAGTAGGCACAAAGCTCAAGCCTCTGGATAGGAGCTGGGTCTCATCATGGGTGAGGATGTAATTGGATAGGTTGAATATGGGTATGGACACTGGATCCGGAGTTGATGTGGTAGGGGCGTTGGGTTCGGACCCAGGATCATTGACGGTGCTTAATGTTGTGGCCCCGATTGGTAAAACCTATTGCGGGTTTGCCTCTCTCCTGCGAATTGGGGTTGATACTGTTGATTTCTGGGTGGTCTGGTATGTGGTTGGCCGTGTCCGCAGCCTCGTCCTAAAAAACCGGGAGGAAGTAATGGCTGTGGTCTGTTCATGGCTCGAGATGCACTCGTTCCTTCGCCTGCGTCTGTTTCCTCAATTGAGGTATTAGATGTGTCCAAGAATGTGATCTGTTGGTTGCTGCGATATCTTCCCCAGTGCGAGTTCTTGGTGGGATGTATGGAGTATTGTAGAATTCCTCAAGGAGGTATGGGTAGGTTTGTTCTACTTTGTAGAATTTGATGTCTTTTTGGATTTTCGGGATATTTTTATTAACCCCTTCGATGCTCATGACGAGCTCAGCTCGTCATGAGGTATACCTCTTGTGTGCTCATGACGAGCTGAGCTCATTATGACCACACCCATTTACATTGGGGCCCAGCACAGGAGGGGAATCTTGCACGCAGCGATGGTGTTAATTTCAAAAGTGTTAAAGGTGGAGATAGTATTGTTGATTTTTTCCAGGCGATTATTAGCATCCGTGATGGAAGAGTACACCAAAATCCATCTTTCAAGTTTGGCTATCTCCTCGAGTTCTTTCTGACTGTTCAATGGCGGTGTCATTGCCAAGCACCGTCTAGTGGCGTGAGCAAGTTGTTGCCAGATGACTGAAACCAGTGCGGAATTTCGGATCTTGTGTGAAGATAGCCAGTGTGTTTCTGATCTGAAGACCTAAAGGAATGACGCCAGATTTCAAGCAGTCCGTGAGCATGCGTGCATGGAGTTCTATTCTTATCTGCTTTTTCTTTAGTATTTCCAATTTCTCTAATAACACACGGGAAGTACTGGCCATGGGGGTACTGGTGGTCGTATTGGAAGGCCCTGAAAGGAGTGAAGGGCCGCCCATTACGTTTTGGATATATTCATCTGATTAGGATAGAGTCTCCTTAGACATCCTTGATGGCAATAATGTGACAACAAGGAGTATGGACCACAGGAATGGGTCAGAAAGTAGGGGCCCATAGGGCACCAACTCTCGCAGTTCAGCAACTGCTCACAATCTTGTAGAGAACTACAGGAGTCTAACCCTTAAACCACGTTGAGATTAGGGTGAGTAAATGAAACATAACGACAATATCTCAACTGGTATTATTCTTAAAGACAATTAAACATGTATGCATCAAGCATTGCATAGGCAGACACAAGGAGACTCAATGGATGAAGTTTTGAAATGTGCTTGAGGCATCATATAATTAAAGTAGGCAATTTAAACAGTTGTATCAGCACTGTATAGAATCACTTGTAAAAACAACCCGAATTGCACTTTGTGCTCAAAGTGTAGGTGACACAGAAAGTGGCGATGCAAGTGACGATAGTGATCAGCAACTACGGCGCGAGGCAACAAAGTGTATTTACAGTGTATTGAATGTATTAAATAAACAATATGGCTCAAAACAATAGTTTGAAGTGTATTTTCTCATTTATCGGGGGAATTTAACAGAGCCACATTGTGGAGTGCGCCTCCAATTGCGCTGAGCGGTCGACGGCGTTTCGATCCTCTTTATTCAGGATCATCTTCAGGACCGGGTTGGTGGTAAAAGACGGTGCTGTACAGGGAGGAAAGGTGAGGGTGAGGATAGGAAGGGGAGGGGAAACGCAGGGATGAGTATGGGGCGGGGGGGCATCATATAATTAAAGTAGGCAGTTTAAACAGTCGTATCAGCACTGAATAGAATCACTTGTAAAAACAACCTGAATGGCACTTCGTGCTCAAAGTATAGGTGGCACAGAAAGTGGAGACGCAAGTGACAATAGTGATCAGCAACGACGGCGCAAGGTAACAAAGTGTATTTACAGTGTATTGAATGTATTAAATAAACAATATGGCTCAAATCAATAGTTTGAAGTGTCTTTTTTCATTTATCGGAGGAATTTAACAGAGCCACATTGTGGAGTGCGCCTTCAATTGCGCTGAACGGTGGACGGCGTTTCGATCCTCTTTATTCAGGATCATCTTCAGGACCGGGTTGGTGGTAAAAGACGGTGCTGTACAGGGAGGAAAGGAGAGGGTGAGGATAGGAAGGGGAGGGGAAACGCAGGGATGAGTATGCGGCAGGGGAGGGAAAAGGGGGGGGCGGGTGAAGGAGCAGCACGTGGCTGGGTCAGGGGCTGACTGGATATGGGAAACCCAAATGGGCTGCAGGATAAGAAACAGAGGAAGGGGAAAGGATGAGGCCTGAAGGAGGAGGTAGGGAGGGGCGTGGAATCAGGTATGGCAGTTAGGAGAGAAATGCCTTGTCCAGTATCGCGTGTTAGGAATTAGCAAGGATGGGAGTAGTGGGGGTAGTCAGATAGGCCGGGGATGAGGGGGGAAGAAAAAGGGTGAAGTGCCATAGAATGCCAGATGGGTTCGCGTTGTACGGTCAGGTGAGGCGCGCTGAAGAATACCATCAAGGTGTACAACCAAGGGCCCAGGCACAACCTGTGGTGGGGAGGGAGGCCGGGTGGGCTGGAAGACGGAAGGTCGAGGATAATGGAGCTCAGGAGGTGGCGGGGAGGGACACAGAGAAGCTAGCCATGAAGGTAGTGCGGAGTCAAGCGGGCCAGCAGTTAAAGAAATGGGGAGGGGGAGGCTGGGCCTGTGGGTGGGCCGAGCAGGGACGAAGAGCGGTGTACCTGGTAGGGCCTGTAGCTGCCCGGGCAGGAGCAGAAGTGGAGTGACGGTTGGCGTCGGTAGAGTCAAGCTCCTGCGAGAAAGGGTATAAAGGGAAAGGTGGGTAAAAAAACAGAAGGACTGCGGTACGTGAAGGAAAGGAGGCGGATCATATACCTGATCGCGGTAGTGTCCTTTATGAATTAGGCAATGTAGGAAATTGGGATCCGTAGACAGAGTCAAGGGGTCATCGGCGAAGGTATCAAGCACTCATAGGCTCCGGGGTTGAAAGTCTAAAGCTAAAAACGGGAGTCAGTGAGAACGCCTCTGGTGGCGGGCGGGGCTTGGGCTGAATCAATCAGCGGGAATCCATGCGAACATGCCACGATTGTGTGCAGGGATACAGTCCGTGAGTTAAAAGGACATGTCCACTTCCGGGGGAGGGTGCGTCACCCGGGTCACGTGGTGCGATCGTGGGTGTGCGATGACGAGGGAGGGGGCGGGGAGAGGGCGGGGAAGGGAGAGGCAAAGGTAAAGGTAAAGAAGCTCAAGAGCAAGCCACAATTGAAGAATGAATATAGAATACAGTTTCAAATAAAGCAGAACAACTCTTTAGCTGGCAGACCCCTGCAGGGGATCCCCTTCCTCCGAAAAGCACACAGACCGCCTAATCTATACGCATCCGTAATAACCCGAGCCACCCTTGAAACATGGGATCATGCCAATGTCAAACACAACCTAACTACCTTTCCCTCACCGGTGACTCCCATATTTGAGAACCCCGACTTCCACCCAGGTCTAGACGCAACCAATTCCGCACATTGGAGGTCCACAGGATGTCACTCCCTTGGCCATTTATTTGATGTAGATGGGATCATACCATTCCCTCAGCTTAAATTAGACTATGGGTTGCTTGAAACCGAACAACTGCACTACTTCCAGATCAGGCATGGGGCCCTGCATAGACAGGTCACACGCTTGGCTAGCAGACTCCTCACCCCCTTCGAAAGGTAGATATTAATCCCACGTACCTCGGATCAAAAAACTCATTTCATATCTCTATAAGATGTTGCTACACAAAAACACGCACATGTACAATGCCGGCTGTGAGTGCTGGGAATGAGATCTAGGCAGAATACTTAGGGCCAGACGTAGGTGGCAAAATACCGGTCAGTAACGCCAAAATTCGTTACATTTCTGCGTTACCGACCGGTATTTAGCCATGTGCGATGTAGGTGACTTTAAACCTACATGCAAAATAAGGAATCACAAAATAGCGATTCCTTAAATGCAATTTAAGTAGGACTAAAAAAGTGCACCTCAACCTTAAGGAATCGCTATTTACCACCAACTTCAAGTTGGTGGTAAGTAGCGATTTCCTTACAAAAAGCACTTTTTTGCTTTTTTTAATGTGGCACACATCCATGCCCTTAGGGCATGTATGTGCCCCACATGTGCACACATGCACATTTCAGGGGTGCAACAGGTTGTCCTTTGGACACCCTGGCACCCTTAAAATATCTCCCGCTAATAACCATTCGGTAATACAGAATTGCTAATAGTGAATCTCTTCCCATTAATTCCTATGGGCCTCCTAGCCCATAGGAATGAATGGCTAGGTATTCCTTAATAACCAATCGGAATTACGGATTCGTTATTAAGGAATGTTAAGGAATCGCTAATATTTTAGCGATTCCTACCCACATTCCATTTAGCGAGTCCTTAATAGCGATTCGGTAATAATCGCTATTAAGGACTCGCTAAATGGAAGTTACCTACATCTGGCCCTTAGTCGTAAGGCATGGGAAGGGATATATCATAGAGCCCGCCACTCAGCATACCATATGGGACTGACCGAAACCTTTACCAAACTGGTCACTTACTGGTATTATACCCCTGAGCAGTTACACTCAATGGATCCCTCTAAGGGAGCGGAATCCTGGCAAAATAAACCTTTTGCCAGACCCAAACCTTCCCTTTTTATGCATATAAGTCACCCTAAGGTAGGTGTTGGACAGCCCAGAGGGCAGGGTGTGATATATTTAAAAGGTAGGATGGGTACTTTTGGGTTTTTCGATTTTGCAAGACCTATCTCTCCCATAGGATAACATTGGGATTACCTTATTACACGTTATGTGTAGTTCCCAATTGTCAAGTGATAGACTTTTAAAGTTTGGTGTCTCTAGATTCATAATGTAAAATCTAAACTTATGGTTAAAATTGCAATTCTGAAAACGCGTGCCTACTGCCGGTCTCTGATCAGTTCGGCTTTGAGTATTGCCCCTCGACAGCCACACACAATGGGAGCTTAGGTGTTTCTTGATAGGTCATCCTGGAAGAAGGGGAGGTAGGAGCTGAATGGGCTGTGTCCTGTCCCCACACAAAGTGATTCAGATCCCCTCTGTAGTGAGTCTGGAGCTAGGCCAGGGAAGGAGGACCTCTGTGCACTCCAAAGTCATGCCTTTGAAGTCTCCCCCACTTCAGAGGCACTACTGGGTATAAGTACTAAACTTCATAAACCATCATTTCAGTACACTTCTGGACCTGTGAAGACTTTGCCAGGAAGAAGGACTGCTGTGCTGTGAAAGACTGCCACTCTGTTAGACTGTGGCTTTTCTGGACTCCTGCTTTGCTGTGCTGGCCTGCTGTCCCGCTGCCATCCTGCCTGGGAGAGAAGGACTGAACGTACATCACTTGAACCCAGAGGGACTTCCATAGCTAGCTGGCTGGCCTTCTGATCTGAAGTCTCAGGGGCATAAAGGATTTCCAACCAACCTGATTCTGCACCTAGACTCTGCAACCTATGAGTCTACTCTGCCGTACCGGCCGACCATGGCGGACGTGTGTTAGAGCCGCTCAGATAACAGCCCTAAACATAAGCCAAATATCCTGCAACGAGTAGCACAGAATCCCCCACAAAAGCTCCCACGCATGAGGCGGAGGACCCGAGCTGCGATCGGCTGAGCCCAGGGACATGCAAAACGGTAACAGCTGCCAGGCGGAGTTGCGGTGGGAGAGGCCTGGGATCCGTAGCGCAGCCGGGGCCCACATTGTATGCAACGCCGGGTGCTGTTGACTTCCGGGCGGCCGCGACTGACTTCCGGTCACCGCTCAGGAACGGAGGAGAGACGGTGAGCGGGGGCGGCCGCAGAGAGAGAGAGCACTTGCGGGAGTTCCGCCGACCATCGGCGCGGGACAGAATCTCCGGCGATACGCGGGAGGCCGCCCGGGTCGCGGTCCGACACGAAACTGGACCGGGAGCCGGCGGTAACAGACGCAGCAGGGCCGCCTGACGTGTAATAGTAGATGGGCGAGATCTGATCCAGGGACCCGGAAAGACAGGTGCCATGCACTAGCGACATGCCAATATACAAAAGCCAGGCTACAAGCGCTACATGCGCACGAATGCGGGACTATCGACGGATTGGGACTAAGATTGACGCAGTGAGTAGCGGATGGACGGCGATTAAAGACTACTCCTACAATAACCCTACCCAGATGAGAGTGGAATTCAGGAGCAATTACCTGACGTGACGTTGGTGCACTGTGAATAGCACAGGTGGGAGCCCCCCTCCCCCCCCCCCCATAGCACGCTCGAAGTAGCACCGCGAAATTGTGTGAAGTCACGGGGGTGCCGCGGTAATGAGCCCAAGTGAGGACTCCCTGCGCCACTGCGACTGGAAACACTGGGATCGCCGCAGGGTTGTGAGATATGGGGAAGAAAACCAGGCAACCAGGCACAGCGATGCACGCTACATTGCGCTCAGCCAGCTCTGATGACCCTCTGGCAACCTCCAATAACGAAATGATCCCGCCGACGGGAATGGTGTCACAGGAGGCCAAACTGGACTTAATCCTGACTGAAATCAGGGCCTCGAGGGAAGCATTGGAATCTAGAATGGACGCGATGTCGACTGGTTTGTCGCTGTTGAAGGCCGATCACCAAAAACTATCAGACGAAGATGCGGAGCACAAGCTGGCACTCGATGATCTGATCCCACAATCAATGGAGCACTCCGCGAAAATAGAGTCCCAGGAGCGGCAGCTGAAGGGTTTAAGAGACCGGGTGGATGATGCAGAAGGACGATTGCGCCGAAATAATATGCGCATTCTTGGAATTCCGGAGTGACGTGAGGGGGCTAACCCGACACAGTTTGTGGAGGACTGGCTAAAATCGGTGGTGGCTCCAGGAGACCTTACTCCGATGTTCAGTGTGGAGCGGGCACATAGAATACCGCCGAGGCCACCAAAACCGGGAGCTGTACCACGCCTGTTAATAGCCCGTCTACTACACTACAAGGACAGGGACACAGTCTTGAAGGCGGCGAGGGAGAAGGCACCGTTAGGTACGAAAACAAGACAATTTCGATATACCCGGACTTTGCCCCGGCAGTACAGAAAGCGAGGTCCTCCTTCCTGAGCGTGAAGCGTACCCTCCGGGAGCGCAACTTAAAATATGCCCTGTTCTTTCCGGCACGCCTCAAATTCCTACACGGGCACAAGTCTTATTTTTTCGACACGCCGGAGGAAGGGTCAGAATGGGTTGAAGTGGCGCTCTCACCGGACGCATCTCAAGATCCTATGGAAAATGCGACAAGAGAGAGGGAGATGGCCAATTCGAGGACGGGAGCAGAAACAGGAGACCCAAAGGACATGGAGTCGGGAGTGGCTGGAACACGTGCACAGAATGGACAAGGAGGAGAAACAGAGACGGTGCTGCTGACAGCGGAAGCTTGGCAGCACATGATGCCAGGAATGGAGCAGAAACACTTAGCAAAGGAAGCTCACAAACACTGGCTTCGGAATCAGACACTAGCCTCCAGCTGTTTCCTCGAATCACGGCGCAGATGACTCATGACTTCTGAATGACCACCCGAGAGCAGGGAGGCGGTAACGTATGCCTACGCCTAAAACACTTTCCCTTTTTTCTGACGTGGGGGAATAATGAATAGGACACATGTAACTATCAGGGCGACTAACACAGGGACTTTTGACCAAGACTCTGAATCGGCATGGAGGGGCACACCCCCCAAGCGAAAGCAAACAGAAGAAGTTGTGGTTTTACCCCTGTTGGATAATGTTGTTTGGTCTAGACAGTTAAAAGGAAGGGACCTTATAGTTGGGAACTTACGCACTAAAACAGCATATGAAATGTTTCACACAAAGTCACACAGGCTAGTAACACAGGCAAGACCGCCGGATCTGCATGATCAATGTAATGGCGATAGATAATATATATAAACTCTGCGCGTGGAATGTCAGAGGTATGGGATCAATCCATAAATGGCATAGGATATTGGCACAATTAAACAGAAGACAGGTGGTAATTGCATACCTGCAGGATACACACTTAAACAGCGCGGAAGGCGCCAAGGTGGCGAAGAAATGAAAGGGACAATTTTACGCTACGGCCTACTCTGCATTTTCCCGGGGGGCAGCTATCTGGATTAAGAACACAGTCCCATTTAAAGAACTAGAACGCAGAACAGATAGGAAGGGGAGATACGTATTTGTTAAGGGATTACTGGATGGAATTGTGGTAGTACTAGGCTGTATTTACGCCCCTAACACAGAACAGTCAAAATTCTTTGATACAGTCAGTGGAGTGTTATCTGACTGGGCTGAGCATACCTGGGTGCGGGGTGGTGACTGTAATGCAGTGCTGGACCTGACTCTAGACAGGTCTCATCCCCCGCTGAACGCAGCAGAAAGCAAGAAACAAACAGAAGCGCTAGCGTGCTGGGCAGCCGGATGGGAGTTAGTGGACGCATGGCGCATCAAAAACACGCATCATAGAGAATACACGTTCTACTCTCCAGTGCATAAACTACACACCAGAATTGACAGGTTCCTATGTTCTGATAAGATATCGGGGGCAATTGAAATGGTTGCGCACATGGGCAAAACACTGTCGGACCACGCCACTGTAGAACTTTCACTGCTGTGGGGGAAAGTCCCTACCCGGATCCCGATCTGGCGATTACCCCCGGAAATACTAGAAGACTCTGTTTTCAGGGAGACATTGAGAGACGCCATTTCTAGATATTTCACTGAGAACAACAACACAGCAGGGTCCCGACAGATAAAGTGGGACGCCTTTAAGGCGACCATACGGGGTGTGGCGATGAGCACGAAAGTGGGCATCAGATACTCAATACTAGAAAAGCTGAAGGAAGTAGAGGGCTCACTAGCAATGCTTGAAACTGAGGCAGCAGCGGTGGGTGGCAGACTGACGCAATTACAGGAGGCTCACATAAGGCACGCGGAGCTGCTTGAGGAGCTGTGCATAATCGATTATAGGGAATACACCTGCAGGCAACACTCACAGGCGGATAGATCGGGTCCCTTACTGGCCAGATTGGTACGCCATGCCCCTCCGTCTACCCCAATAGTGGAAGTGAAGGATGGGATGGGGGAAATAGTCCAAACTCAAATAAACATTAATGACACGTTCAGGAAATACTACACGGATTTGTATAGCTCACACGCACCAATGACGGACACTGACCTGGAGTCCTTCCTGTCGAACACACCCAGCCCACAGCTCACGGACGCCCAACGGAAATCGCTAGCTGACAAAATAACCATACCAGAAATTAGACAAGCTATCAAGGCCCTACCTAGGAACAAGGCCCCAGGGACTGATGGCCTACCGGCTGAATTCTACATGTCATACATTGACTTATTGGCCCCGTGCTTACATACGCTTTTCACCATATCGATGGACACACACACATTACCTTCTACTACACTGCAGGCGCTAATAGTTTCTCTCCTCAAACCGGGTAGGAATGCCCTACAACTGTAAAACGATAGGCCCTTGTCCCTGTTAAACACGGACTACAAAATCCTGAGCAAGATTTTGGCATTGAGATTGTCCCACTGTATACCGGATTTGATACACCCAGACCAATGTGGTTTTGTACCAGGTAGAAATACCGCCCTAAACCTGCGGAGATTGAGCCAGTTATTGCCGCTGGAGGGTGCCAGTAATAATACTGAAGGGTGCATTTCGCTTGGCCTGCGGCAGGCGTTTGATTCCCTGAGATGGGATTACATGTTTCGGATACTGGGCAAATTTGGCATACCACAGGAATACACTGACTGGGTAACACTACTGTACACACACCCCACGGCAAGGGTTAGAACAAACCGATGCATTTCAACTCAAATAGAAATACGGAAGGGGACGAGACAGGGGTGCCCGCTATCGCCGCTGCTGTTCATAATCGCCCTAGAGCCGCTGTTGAGCAAAATACGTATACTGGCGCATGCAAAAGGGATATTGAGACACTCCACACCTCACATAGTTTCGGCCTATGCAGACGACATTATCTTATACATTAAGGACATGATGAGCGAACCAGATCCCCTCCCAGCAATATTTGAGGACTTCAGGATAATATCAGGCTTAATGATTAATGAATCAAAGTCATAATGTTACGGCTTCAACACCTCCCTAGACATCACACATATTGGGTTTGGACCGTACTTATTTAAGGTGGCACCTATGACTTTTAAATATTTAGGTGTACAGGTATATAGAAGTGCCCGAGACCTGTTGGATGGTAACTTGGGCAAAGCGATCACTGCACTTAAAACGCAAATACAATTCTGGAATACACTACACCTATCGGTGGTTGGAAAGGTGGTGATTACCAAGGTGGTGGTCCTGCCCAGGCTTCTATATTTCTTCACTAATCTGCCTCTCGTGGTCCCATTGTCCTACTTCAAAACCCTGAACACACTCATAACGGAGTTGATTTGAGGTAAGGGCAGACGCCGGATCAGCCTTGCCAAACTGCAACTACCCACTGACAGAGACGGAATGGGAGTACCGGACTTGATAGCCTACGGTTACGCCTGTCAACTCCAATGGCTGGCCTACTGGCTAGCGGGACGTAACCTGCACGAAATAGGCATGACTGACATAGACAGGAACAGGGGCCCTATACACAGACTGCTTTTACCAGACGCCAGGACACCTGCCACGGCACCATACCTACTGACGCTTGCTCTTAAATACTTGAAGAAAGCAGTCAAATATACTAATGCAGAGACATCCTATGCGCCCTCTATCCCACTGTTGGGAATCCCAAGGGGAACAGATACCCTAACGGAACGAGCATTGCAGGGCTGGCATCAGGCGGGGGTCACGCAAGTAGGGGACTTCTTCGCGGAGAACGCTATAATGACACACACAGACTTTGTTCACCTTCATCATGCCCCTGTTAAGTTCTTCCTGTTGCACGCACAAGTTACACGATACATAACCTCGACATGGGCACGAGATGGGACGGGACCGCCAACGAACTCACTTATTACATGCAATATCTGATGGGTACAGGCAGCCCCTTGACGAGGTGGTTGTCGGCAGGCATCAGGGATGGAAGGGCGATTGCACTGCAAACCATTCGAACACGATGGGAAATGGACATGGGGCACACAATAGAAGACAGGGAATGGGACAAAATACTCAAGTTTCCCAAGAAAGTATCCCGCAATCAAAATTCAAATTCATTCAATTGATGATAATGTACAGGGCATACCTAACCCCACATGCTATACATACCATGTTCCCAGACGCAGAGGATTCCTGCCCCAGATGCAAGAGGAATGATGCGGGGTTGCTCCACATGTTATGGGATTGCCCCAAGTTTGGTTATTACTGGACAACTATCCACAGAATTATGGCGCAGGTGGCTCCGGGAAGACCATACACAACACCATCATATAGCCTGCTGGGAGTGGGGCATAGGGAAACCAAGAGAAGCGTTGCCTCCCGCTTTACTGACCTAGCGCTGCTACTAGGGAAAAGACTGATAACAATGCGATGGAAATCGCCTAGGCCCCTGGACCCTGAGGGATGGCACAACGAGGTATTGAGATGGGGCAAGGCAGAGGGCGTAGAACTAAAAAGGGAAGAACTTAGAGGTCTACGGAAAATACCTATATCATTAGAATGGGAAGCGATATTGTCAGAATTTGAGGCTTGTGCGGACACGCTCATAGACTGAGGGAATGAGAGGTAGTTGTAAGTATACAAATCTACTGGGTTCCTGCTGTGATAGAGGAAGTGGAATAGCGGTCTGGAGTGGGGGTGGCCTGGGTGGTGGCTTGGTGCAGATATGACGGGAATACCCACGTGAGCAGGGAGAACCGTTGATAATGTACAAACTATGTGTCGCGAATGCTGGATTATGTTGGAATTGAAATAAAGAACCGCAATTGTGTGAATAACGAAATGCTAGGAGTGCGGAAGGGGGGAGGGGGGTGTTCGAGCCTATGTTATGGGGAGCTATGCAAAAAAAAACAGAAAACTGTAAAATTATATAATAAATGCACAGAGGATTCAGAGATGTAAATGCAATGACTATGCACATGTGAACCATCTGATTATCTGTACCATTGATTAGCACAATAAAGAAATTTTCACAAAAAAAATGAATCTACTCTGCCAAGTGTTGCCACCTGAGTCCTGGACCCTCAGAAGTGGGCCTAATGTGTATCTCCAGTGGAACAGATGCATTCTCTGCTGATAGAAGCATCTCCGAAAACAACTGACACATCTCCTTGGCTTAGAGGCACATCTTCGGGGAGAACTGCTGCATCGCCGCTGCTGCGTGGACGGGACCCGCCGCAAAAGACTTGCAATCACCAACGCCTCCTGCATCTGGAAAAGCATCTGCACAATGCTGTACCGGTTGAAAGCTCCTCCCATCACTCATTGATGCCAGCTTCGACGATGATGCACGCTCTCCACAGGAAAGGGACACGTAGTACCTTTAGGATTTTTGGACTACTGAGCTGAGGATCAAAATAAGTTAACCGCCCCATGGACTAACAGTAGGAAACTACACTTAATGTTCTATGTTTTCTTGTTTTGATTGAACAAAATATATGTTTATTATTTAATGTTACACATCAGTTTATGTATGTTTGTTCCTGGATTTGTTCAACAACATTGTATGCACATGTGTTTGTGTTTGATGGTGTTATGTGTATATTCTTATTTCATTTGACTGTATGCCATTGTTTTTATGTTTACCAATGAAGAAGAATAACACTGATGATATACACAATTCTTGTTTTATCTTACACTTTTTAGGTAAATAGTAAGATCTGTAAATATGACACATGGTATATTCAGTGTACAGTTTGTCTGATTTATAAAATGTATCAGTAATCATTGACTGACGCTCAGAGAAATAATGTTGAGACATTTTTCTTTGGCAACTCTTCTAAGATTGATGGTATAGGGTGTATTCCCAAATATATAGGATTTCCACATTGCAGCTTCAGCTCTATTCGGACCCGACGCATCTCCTCTGCTGCACCTCGCATCCTCAACACCACACTTCGCATTGCAAGCCGCGTCAAATGGATCCTCAATGAAGACGGATGTGGACCTCATACCGTAGTCTCGCAGAAGTTGGAACCGGCGTATTGCCTTGGCTGCGCGACACATATTCATTGTGAATACATGCAAGTGCTCTGCATCCAGGATTAAGGTACTTTTTTTCAGCAGGCCTACCTGGGTGCCTGTATCTGGCCTACGCTCCATCATGGTTGGCCTGAACTTTTGACTTTGTCCAGGTCTGGTGCGACTAGGTATCCCAAATAGTGCGCTTTGCTTCTAGGCACTATTTTACTTAAAAACTTTGAAATTCAGTATCTCAAGTTCAATTTATTGGATTTTTGTCATTAAGACTTGTTTTATTTAGTACATTATGCTCTGCTGTTCTACCTTGGTGTGGAATCTTTTTGTGTGTTTTTTTCAGTTTTGCATAAATACTTTACGCATTGCCTCTAAGTTAGCCCTGACTGCTGTGTGCCAAGCTACCAGAGGGTAAGCACAGGATAATTTCAGGTTTGCCTGCTTCTTACCCTGACTAGGATTGTGGTTGCTGCTGTCATACCCCAGTCATTCTACAACCCAATGAAGGAGCCTGGGCCCACCTGCTCTGTTCAATCCAAGGTTTGGTCTCCGATGGTTCTTTCTTGTAGCATGAATGCGTAGTGGGAAGAAAAGGTCTTGAATCACTTGTAATACGGTGTAACACAAATGGCTATGCAAGAACCCAAATTGACAACCAATTAAAGGTTAGTTAGTTTAATTAAAAATTCAAAAATAGTTGGACATACACAACTCTTAACATGAGAATATAGAAATTCAAGGGAAATAGAATGAAACCAAATCTCCTAAAAAGGTGCACCCGGTAGAGCATGCATATAACAACAAGTTCTATGACGATTATGCATGAGATGAGAACACAAAAGTTCAAGTCTCCTTGCATTGGCACTTCTTCTGTATACAGCATTTAATTCTAACTATCCCTACTCTAACTCTAAAGTGGCATCCCTAAGTTAGAATATAAGCAAAGAGTGTTGAAAAGAAAAGGTGTCAGTTGTCAAAGCCTTTCTTATAAGGTGTTTCACCATAGGATGGGTCTGGGGCATTAAGCCACAAGCAGTTAACTACGGCATATGGCCAAACAGAGTTAAGCAACTAACTAAGTAAATAAAACAAATTACATTGTGGGCGCTGCATGGCAAATGGCGATGCTGGGCATGCAATATAATCAGTTTTATTTATTTTGTTAGTTACTTAACTCTGTTCAGCCGTATTCCGTAGTTTACTACCCCCCAACCTGCCCCTACCCCACCATGCCTTACCGCCCTGCAGCACTCCCTCCAGGAGGCGCTACTGGTCATGGGCAACAGTATATCTGCAATCCTTTACAAATCACTTCTACGTTTTGGATGTTCTTTGTCACTGATATTGTCAAATTTGGCAACATTTTGCGTTTAGAATGGAACCCTACTTGGTATATCACATCTCATAAGACAAGATCAGTTGGACTGCAGGATTGTGGAGCTCACTCTTGAGACACCTAGTAATGGCATACAGTATCACAGGGTTGCAATGCTCATCCTAAAATGACCTAGTAAAAACCTGTAAAACTTCAGGCTTACTCCTCTCACTCACTGGGACACCTAGTAACAAACTGTGATAGTGAAAACTTGTGCTGCTCACTCGCTGGACATCTAGCTCTGACAGCCAATAGGTCTAACTTTAATGTGCTAATGCATGCACATAGGAATTGGGCATGCCTGCATTTGCAAGCACTAGCAAATTAAAAGCAGACCTTTTGGCTTTGTCATTGATAGTTTTTTTACACACATCGACATTCAACAGTACAAGCCCTTGAGGCTGCAGAAAAAACAGAAGAGAGGATTTGTGTTTACTTACATTCAGATTAATTCTGCTGAATGAATTTAAGACTGAGGTTGAGCATAGATATTTGTTATAAAGTGTTTATTCATTGCTAAGCTACCAAAACTCCGAACTATTCTATTAACTTTCATGTACTGAAACATACTTGCGCTTCCAATTTAACAATGGGATACTCTAAATATTTTACTAAATTTGTTTCAAGATGTCCCTTTATGAATTCCAGCCTTCTACACAAGATAATTAGAGTTGTGCTGAAATAGCTTGTATTCTGGAAAGCACACATTCGCCATGAACGGGTCTCTTGGCACTAACTACATATTTTTAGAAATGGGGGTCTCTGGTTGGCAAGCGTTTGCACCTTTGTCCAAGTAGGGGCCCTTCCTTCTAGTCAGAATAAGGGAGTTACACTGCTAAAAAAAACCTTGCTCACCCCCTTGGTAGCTTCGCATGAGCAGTCAGGCTTACCTTAGAGGCAAGGCAGTGTGTAAAGCATTTGCACATAACCAACCGCAACAAAGTGAATACACTACAAAAGGACACCACACCAGTTTAGAAAAACATCCAATATTTTTATATATCCAAAACAAGACCAAAAAATATAAAAGTCCACCATACCGTTCTCAGAAATCTTCAATAATCAATAATAGACTTAAAATACAGTTACTTGAAGTCGATAGCACCGTCACGTCATCGTGAACAACAAGTCCAAACAGTTCTGGCTCACCGCTTGCATTGTGGGCCAGCTACGGTGTCAGAAGGACCTTCAAAACAGTACCTTCAGAAATGTGGTGCGTCAGCGACCTCTCGATGAGCCCCAAAGAGCCGGCGTCCGCAGGTGTCGGTTCAGGAGGTCAGTGCAGGAGTTGTTGGGCTCTTGAAGTCACACACGTTGCAGATTGAACTCCTGGAGGATGGAGTCAGAAGCACTGGCGTCGGCAGGCATCGGGGCTGTGGTGCGAAGTGCAGCGGTGCAGTGCCCTCAGGTCGCGGTGCAGGCAGCAGCTCAGTGACAGTCGTCCAGCAGCATTGGTGAGACCAGGGCTGTGGTGCAAAGTGATACTGTGCTCGTCGCAGTACTGGGAGGTCACTGTGCAAGCAAGGTCACCGTCGCTGCTGAAGCGATGTCATCGGCTGAGGAACTAGAGTCGATGGCGCCAGCATTGGTGGGCCAAAGCTGCGGTACAGAATGAGAACGGTGCGTAGTCTAACTTACGACCGGTACCCTTGAACCCCGTTGCAAACAGCGCGTCAATGTCGACATGGAGAGGCGTCGTCGGGGATTCCAAGGCAGCGTCGTGGAGCGAAGAGTGTGGTGCCCACAGGTCACGGTGCAAGCAGCGGCTCGGTGGCGGTGGCAGGTGGCATCGTCGGGTGGCGTGGTCAGTGAGACCAGCATTGCTGTGCGGCAGTGTCATCTGCAGTGCTTTCAGGACACAGAGTCGGTAGTGGCATTGTAGACGTGTTGGGTTGCTTTTTCTTCTGCTGCAGTACAAAGCACACAGTCCCCAGTGCTGATGGCAGAGGAACTTGAAGTCTTTGCTGTTCCTGAGACTTCTTGAAAGGGGGCAAGCTCTACCTCAAGCCCTTGGAGAAACTCACAAAAAGGAAGTTGCAGAAAGTTCAGTCCAGTCCTTTCACTGCCCAAGACAGAAGCAGCCACTGCAGGCCAACACAGCAAAGCACACAGCAAAGTGGTAGTCTCTCCGCACAGTTTCTCCAGCTCTTCTTCTTGGCAGTCTTCTTGGTTCCAAAAGAGTTCTAAAGTTCTGGGGTCTCTGCCCCAATATGTATACCCCAAATTCCTTTGTCCTCTCAGGCAGAGAGTGTCTGTGCTTAGTCCAAACCAGTTCTATCCTCTCTGGCCTCCCACTACTCTAAATGCAGCCCAGGTCTATTCAGCCCAGCTCTGACCCATCAGACTCTCTGGAGCCAATGTACTTCCCCAGCCTCTGTCACTCCAATGCCAGACAGTCAATCCACATCCTAGCAGAGGCACACAAGGTGGCTAAGCAAGAAAATACCTACTTTCTAAAAGTGGTATTTTCAAACACAGAATGTAAACTTTATTTTTCTATCTGGCCCCAGTGGGAAGTTCTATATATAAGATGTTCTAAATTAACTCTGATGCTTTCCTATGGGCCAGATAGCCTTTCAATATTGAAAAACGAAATTTGCAGTATTTCACTATCAGGACATGCCACGCACATCAGGGCATGTCCTACCTTTCACATACATTTCACCCTGCCCACAGGGTTACCTTGGACCTACATTAGGGGTGACTTACATGTAAGAAGAGGGAAGGGTAGGCCCTGGCAAGTGGGTGCACTTGTTAAGTCGACATGGCAGAACTAGACTACACACAGACACTGCAGTTGCAGGTCTGAGTTACCTTTGAAGGGCTGCTTGTGTGGGTGGCACAACCAGTGCTGCAAGCCCACTAGCAGCATTTGATTTACGGGCCCTGGGCACACACAGTGCACTTGACTAGGGACTGATTAGTAAATCAAATGACCAATCATGGGACCACCAATCCATACCAACAATTTACAAAAGGAGCACTTGCACTTTAACACTGAACAGCAGTGAGAAAGTGTGCAGAGACACTAAACCGGCAAAAATAGAGTCAAAACCGGGAGGTCAGAAAGCAAAAAGACAGGGGAAACACACCAACAGATGCCAAGTCTAACACATAATTATTTTTACCGTACTCAGTGGCATTCATTTTATTGCCCTTGGAAGGATGGAAGGCTGAAAGGGCCCTCCTGAATTGGAATCTGGGATCTTGGGGTCAAAGACAGACACCAGTAGTGGACACAGGTACTTCAGTCAACAGTAGACCTGCCTTATGTGTGCTCTCCCATCCAAATTGCCTACTTTCACACTCTACACAGCAGCGCAGCAGCACTCTTCCTCGACGTTTTAAAATTTGAGCCGAAGGCCTTGTTGATTGCCAGCAAGATCGAACAACGTACTATTTAGCAAGATTGGTCATGCATTTTTTATGCTTAGAGAATCTACTATTCTACTGTAATATGAAGATCATGCAAAACAGTAATTTAAAAAAAATTAAATTGCATTTCTGTGTACTAAAGGCTGTGATATAATAAACCACTAGAATGACCTCGTAAGATGTACAAGCCAAGGTCCAACAAAGTGACTTGTATTTCTATATTAATAGATTATAAAATAAGCATCTTGAACTTAGAAGTCTCCCAACAATCCAGTTACTACTTCTCTCTCCCTTGTTCAATACGGATATAATTGTATACTATCAAATAATTATCTAGTCTGTGTCCTAGGTAGGTGGAACTAGTCAGCTATTTGTGGAGAAGTGTGGCTCAATGCTTAGAGCGGCAGACCTTGATGCAGAACGCTGGCCAGGGACCAGGGTTCGATTCCCGCCTTGGCGGGTCTTGGGCTTAAATTCCTCTGACTGGATATTCTCGCCTCAGTGCCGATTCTAAGCATGGGTCCCACGCTGCAACTCTGGGCAATAGCTTACTTAGTCTCCACAAAGGCCCCCTGATACACAAGGGATGCCTGGTTTCACCATGAGATGCCCAGGAGTGGACACCCCACAAGGAAAAGCCAGGAGGGGTTCCCTTGTGGTAGGAGTACAAGTGCCGGGATGCCTCCGGGTCACTGTTCGCGCTATACAAATACGCCACATTTACATTTACACATTTGGCTGATCATACAAATCTTAATTTTGAACTTCCTCGGCTTCCATCAGATTGAGGGTTTGCGATGGCTCATGGGTGAAGGAAGGTTCCAAGTAATAGGGTGAGTCAGTTTCAGTCTATCTATAACTGTAGATAAAGTATGAAGTTATTACGTCAAGTTCGGCTCTGCTTCTAAAAGTCAGCAGACTAGTTTCATCAGTGAGTTACTAGTCTTCCTTTCTAGACATGATATGTTTTTGTCACCAGAGGTTCAGCCTCTGCCTCTACCCTTTCATTGCCCCACTTCTTTCTGTCCCTGAGCTCGATGCAATTTCGCATTATCTTCTTCTAATACAGAGATAGCTCCTTTGGAGACACAGATGTAAATACGGGGCCATGTAAAGATGACGAGGAGGTACAGCAAGGATATGTCCGTGCCCATTTTCTTTTCAACATTTTTACTAATTGCCTTGATGGCTATTTTGGACTCCACAAATCTTTGGCAGCTGATGACTTTTAAAAGCGTTTGGGCGCAAAGGTTAGTGAGTGAGCATGACATAAGGAGGTTTCAGGGGTTAAAGGAAAAATAGAAAAATATAGGGTCAAATGGTAGGAGCATTTTAAAGTAAATCTGTGATGAAGAATGTGATTAAAAATATTATGATATATAGTTAAATCTTCTGGTTTCCAGAGGGCAAAGGGACAAATGTGTTCCACAACTCTCAGAAACCCTTGCTGAGATGAGGAAGACGTCCTCTCCCAACTTGTCACGGTCTCTGATCACATTAAAACGAGGCATTTGTAGGGAATGGTGCACTGTTGGGTAGGTTGGTATTCAGAATTTCCTCTTTCCTGAACCGACATCACCAGTTACTCCTCTTGTGGGCAATGCACACTGGTCCAACACCAAGGTTGTTGGATTGACATGGTCAAATTCATCTGAGGGAGAGATGGGTGGACAGGACCAGCTGCGAGGGGGGTTATTCCAATCTTACAAAAGGTTCAGGATTTCTCCTCCACACCAAGGCTGTCAAAAACCAGACCTCTGCTGCCTCCATCTCTGTTCGTCCTGCACACAGGGGGCAGAAACCACTGACTTAATGCACACGGAGTGACATCATGCCACATGTGCCATTATTATCGATTTTGACTTTAATGCCACCAGCACGCTGCACTTGTCATTTGTCTATTAACGTTGTAAGTTTGTGCTCAGCATGCAAAGTGTTTTTGCTTACAATAGTCGGGAACTACCGATTATACTTCGCAGCTATGCATTTTCATACACTACTTCAACGGGGAAAATGTAGGCAACCATCACAGAACATTACTGCATCAACACCTTCTGGATCATCAACCTCAAAATACTTTTCCAACCTGTTATAACAGCTCTTTTCAGATCATTTTGATTGCTGGCACCATGTCTGGCACTGTCCTTGACTGGTTTGGGGTTTAAACCTCAACATTTTGGAGACAGACAACAGCACACAACCGCTGCGCATGTCACAGCTTGGATGTTGCCTAGCAGGCCTCACCCTATGCACCCAACATCAAATGGAACCCCACACATTTGTGAAGGATTTTAAAAGACAAGCCAGACAGGAGAGACTGTGCCATGAAATGGATGGTCAATGAGGGTGGAGTGGGATGGATAGATGTTGAGCCCTATTCTGGGTGACAGTCCTGCAGAGGCCCACTAGGGTTAACCTATGAACATGCTTTGGAAGAGAGACATTGTTTTGTGGATCAAAACCACACGGGGGGCTGAGGTTTGGAGATCGCAAACATACTGAGTGTCTACTGTCTGGGCCAAGTTAAGCAGATAGTTCGCCACAGAACCACTTCCTGCAGAGAGGAGTGAAGACAGTGCATCTGGCCACAAACTTTGATTTCTTGCGGGCGTTGATCTTCATGATTCAGGAAACACATTTCTGCATATAATTCTGTTCGCACTAATGGACAGAGACAGCGTCAATATTACAACTGATCGAGCAGAGTACAATTGTAAATTGATACTTGTATAGCGCACTACTCACCAGCAAGGGTCTCAAGGAGCTTGTACGAATACCGCTGTGGAACCCGTCCTGGCTTTCCCTGTGAGGCGTTCACTCCTAGGCACCCCCAAGGTAATAATATGTTATTTTAGTAGCTCGGGAATAGCAATTTCAATTATTTGAACATGCATATATTTTCATTATGTATCTTATGTAAGAATTGAATATTTTTCTGAAATAAAAATGTATTGATTGGTTTATTCCCTGTTTATCATTTGTACTCTTTTCTGCTGTCTTCAAAACATTAGGTTTTTATTTCCTCAGCATGAGCTAGTTTGTAGACTACACCCACTGCCTACTAAAGGAGACACTGTGTGACTTCCACGAGTAATTAATACCCCCACATTATATTTTTTTGTAAATTACTTTTGAATTGTGAAACAGAATAAGACTCTAGTTCCACGCCTAAATGCAAAGAATAAAAACAGTCACATTGTGTTCATGTGGAAGAAGGTATTGCATGGGCAGTCACAAAGTGTGGTCCAGTAGTGAAATCACTGGGTCTGCAGTCAGAAGCTCCTCGTTTTGACTCATAGACGTGCTGTGAAAGTACACAAATCATTACTACTGTCATTATTCATGCTTTCCAGGAGCACCCCTTTATTATGAGGAAACACACTATCTCACACCCTGTTTACAGCACAGTTCACTCAGAGTTCAGGTTCCTTTCAATTCATTGCATTGTGTGACTGATGATGCTGAAATAAAGGCCTTCCATAAAATGACCTCAATGTTATGTTATGTTATCAGCACTTTTATAGCGCACAGCTGCCCCAGCAAAGGGGCGTCCCGGCTCTTTGGACAAGCAAAAGACATAACACAAAAGACATCAGAGAATCAGATAGCAGGAGAGCAGAATGCTAAAGTACAGAAGGGAACAGATGGGTTTTAATAGCCCTCCTGAAATCAAGCAACTCATCCAGTGCACGAATTTGGGATGGAAGTGAGTTTCATAACTTAGCAGCTAAAACACGAAAGGATCGTCCTCCGGCTCGGCAGAGCTTGAACTGCGGAACCACAGCCAGGTTTTGACCCAAAGACCTCAAGGAACGAGAAGGAACATAGGGAATGAGAAGGTTCTCAAGGATCTGGGGGGAGGACAATTTAAGGATCTTAAAAGACAGACATAAGGTCTTAAAATCAATCCGTTGCGCCATGGGCAGCCAGTGTAGCGTCCGGATAGTTTCTTTCACGGAACAGAACCTCGGTAGACCCACAAGGGCTCTAGCAGCAGCATTTTGAACGCGCTGCATCCGGGCGACTTCCGCCTGATTGGCCCAATCACCATATACTTGTAAGTATTGAGCTGCCATGATGGCATTACAGTCATCCATTACCAAAATGGATTATCCATCACCGCTGACCTACATCTCTCTGATCCATGCTTCGACCATTCAGTTGTTATCCAGACATAATGAGTCTGAGGGTTGGGGGAGCTAGCCATAAGTGTGAATATTAAGCCTCACTTTCTTCATTGAAACTCTCTTATTGAGGTAATGCAGCCTAGGTTTTACATCTCCATGTACTTTCAATCTCATTGTTTCTAAGAGTTTGAGGGCTAAATATTTACTGTTATCTCTGACACCCATTGAGCAGGAACACTGGAATTCAGGGGCGGTTCCGCTATTATGGCAGATGAGCATCACCCCCCCATTAGGACTTTTAAAAGAAAGAAACATAAAACAATAGTAAAACGGCTTTAAAACCCATTTTATTATTGTTTTATTTTTCCTCCTGCCAAGGCTTGGGGGCGGGCCAGAGTGGTGATAGTCTGGCTGGGGAATGCTGGGCACTGCCTTCACTGGGCATTTGGGTTTGGCCGACTGTCTCAGGCTGGCCACACCCACATGCGCAGCGACCCGCTCTCCAACCTCAGCAGCATTGCTGGGATTGGAGAGAGCAAGCACAGGCTCCCAGTCCGTCCTGGAGCGCAAATCATCAGAACTCAGGCCAATCGTGAAGCTGCTCTCATGATGAGAGCAGCTTCAGGATTGGCCACAGTGCAGACTGGGAGCCTGTGCCTGCCCGGCAGTGGAAAGGAGAGATCAGCATAAGAGCACAAGGCAATCATAGAGGGCGCAGGAAAGTATATTCTCTTCCATTTGTCTCCTTGGTCCTCCATTTCCCGCCACCCCCTACCATGCCCCACTTCTTTTCCTCAACACAATCCAATCCTGCTGGAAATATGCGGATTGAATGGCCAAATTATGCAGCAGAGTTTAATAACTTATGGAGCAGGAAAAGTCAATTTATGAGGAGCAATATAGCACAAATTTTTATACAATTTGTACACCTGTTAACACTGTATGGGCATAGGTTTCACTTCTTTATTAACAGTTTAACACCTAAATAATGCAATCGGCACCTGAATTTCGACAAGACCGAAGTGGTAGTCTTCGGGAAAAACACCTCACCATGGGACTCCAACTAGTTGCCCACAGACCTTGGGCTCTGCTCCCAAGTGAGAAACACCAGAATCATTATAAACAAAAAATTGGACGTGACCACCCAAGTCTACGTGGTAGCCTCCTCCTGCTTCAACACCTTAAGGATGCTGAAGATAATCTTCAAGTGGCTTCCAGGCCGGACAACACATAAAAAACAATTACCCAATCCCTTATCCCTCATCACCAGCAGACGGATGTATGTCAGTGCAACGCGATCTTAAAGATCGCGGTACTTGACAACGCGGGCATTACAACGCAAGTCGTTACAACGACTTGCGTTGGAGGGCGTGGATTTTGGAATATTATAATTATATATTCCAACACCAGTCCAGGTAACAGTAGGGAAGGTGTTGGAATATAAAATTAAAACATTCCTTGTCCAACAGCGCCATCCAGCGCAAGTAGTAGTAACAACTTGCGTTGTAATGGCATTGTTGTAAAGGCACTGCGGTGTAAACACTGCCAGTGTAAACGATGTTTACCCCAGCAGACTAGACTATGGAATCACCCTGTGTGCGGGATAACCAACCAGATCAGAAGAAGACTGCAGACTCCTGGACACAGCAGCCAGACTAGTCCTCAACCTCCTGAGGTCACATCACAACGCATCTTAGGGAAATCCACTGGCTCAAAGTACAAAAACCCACACACTTCAGACCCCTCGCCCACACCTCTAGACCTCTACATAACATTGGCACTGCACAACTGAACAGCCGCATTCACTTCCAACAGCCTTCCAGACACCTACACTCTGTTGGTCTCTCTCTAGCACACACCCAATGCATACACAAAAGCAGATCGGGCCGCTCTTTCTCACCTGGCCCCTTAAGCCTGGAACGACCTACCGCACCTGGCTTTTGAAGTAAGCCCCAGGCTGGCCTCAAACACCTGCTGCAGAGCACCTGTTTACGTTAAAGGGTTATTAGCCAGCTTTAAAAATAAAACACCAATAACATAAATAACAAAGCTGATGTATCACTGCATGGAAAAGTGCCTGCTACTACGTAGCAACACGTGTGTAGGTGTTTTTCTCTTCAATGTTGATCCGTTTGAGCTAAAAGCAACTTTTTAATTAAAATATGCAAATCTTCAAATGATGCAGAAGATTATGCGTTACGTGGCAAATGTAGAAAAGTCATAATTATGCAGAAAACATCAAAGCTGCTGAATTGCATATTTACAGAGGGTCTGCTATTGAGGTATTGTGGCAGCTGTAACAGCAGCACATGTCATGCAATTCTGAACGTGGGCATGTGATTGCACTATATGGGTATATGATGGAAATACATGGGCATGTAATGAAGAGTCTTATCGCTGGATCCTGTACCTGCTCACTTTAAGTTGTTCCTTCCATATGATTGTGGAACATAAACATCTTTACAGCTGTACATTGGCAATAAGAGAGAACTTGAGCATAACTTCATGTGATTCTGTGGAAATCTCTTCACGTTCCTGTGACAAAAACAATCATGAATATTTAATGTAAATATGTGCAAATATGCGATATAAACTTGTAATGTAATTATGTGTCTAGTATTATGCTCTCGAATTGCAAGGCACACTATGTTCTTTTATGTGCACTTCCTCCAGTTGAACATGTTTATCATAGAATATAAATGCACTCATTTAAGAAATATGCTGCTTCATTGGGTTGATTTACATTACATCTAATAATTGAAACATAGTTAATAACCAGATTGCAGCTAAGGGAGATTTAAACTGTTGAAAAAAAAATGTCAGGATGTCATGTCAAATAACATACCAGGAATCTTTTAACTAACTGTAAAATGTCAGACATTTTAGACATTGTCAATTTCTTTCTTTGGAAAACTGTGATTTAAATTCCATACTTTTGAACAATTTTTCAGAACTTCTTTTTGGTTTGTGGGATGATTAATAATCGTGGTGGGAGTGTTGAGCGACAGGTCCACTAACTCCTGATTCTCATTATCTGCAGAGCTCTTTATTGCAGGGAAAATACTGAAAGGTTACCACCATAAGCACTTGACCCTCGGTCAGTATTGTCATCAAACACCAAAGGAAAGAGTGCAACACCCACATGTCCCTACAACAGAACTCTGTAACAAGTGCACAACAAACCTGAGTGCTTACTTACACTCAAAGAATTAAAAATATGTACAGGGAACTATGCCAAAAATACATTTAATATTCCAGACCCTGGCACATGGTTAAAAACAAAACCTAATTTTCTGACCAGGATTTAGAAATGGCATACATGACTCATTGCCATTAATTTGAAATGCAAATTCATTAGGTACAAAGGGCCGAACAGAAACCCATTTCTTTACTGCACCTAGAAACAAAGAAAGACGGAGAGGTAAAGCAAGACAAAAACCGGTTAGAGTGGTCATAACAAATAAATAAGGAACACAATTCCCCAAAAATACATGAACTTAGAAAAAACTACAGAAATTGATAAATACAGAATATCCATTAGGCGAGTACATACCAGAGGAAAGGCAGTGGATCATGCATCAGTGCCACTGTTGGACAGTCAGACCTGGATTTCGAGACTTTCTCCATCATGGCAGCTCGTGGAGAGTTCAAAGCTCTTTTCTTTTCCTGGTTTAGACATTGGTGGTCTGACTGGCCTCCTGCCGACATGTTTGAGGCTATCTTTGACACCTTTGTGAGGCCAGCTACTTTACGGCCATAGTGTCAGGGATTTTTCTGTGAAGTTGCTTATGGCCAGCCTGGGAAAGCCGTGTACAGTAGACTCTCTCCTGATGAATCTACCCCTAAAATGACACTACCTCTGATGTCTCTGGTCCCATTCACCATGTCCTTCTGCACTCAACTCTTAACGACTCCTGTCTCTACCATGCTCTTCCGCAGCCACCACTGATCCTGTATTGCACCAATGTGATGCATCAATAATGGGGACAGACCTGTTACCCTAAATAAGGTGCATATCTGGACCAGTGTTTTGTGTGTCAGCAACACCTGATGTTGTAGTCTGCTAGCTTCCCGCTCCATACATTGGGATGCAGAAATAAAGAGGAAGGAAGCCTGGACATCCACATTTTCTGTCTGATGTCCCTTCAAGAGAGTCCTCTAAATGAACACATGTCTTTTTTAGCCTATCTCTTCTTCCCATTCATGAGATGCATCTTATAAGAAGCTCATCAACTCTGTATTAGTGTGATTTGGGTCCTCCAGCAAACTGCTGCATTTGTACTCATATAGGTGGTTAAGTCATATGCGTAGTTAGGGCAAGCGTGATTCCGCTTGAGGGGAAACAGCACACGTGGCTCAGCCCGCATTACAAAAGGACGTTTCCCTTAAGTATTAGGAACAATACAGAGTTTTAGCTCCAAACGGTGGGCTATTATTACTAGCAACTGTAATCTAGAGCAGTGTGAAGACAAGATTCACCTTTCTTATATGTGAAATTGAGAACACATTGGTTTAAACTGATCTCAGCACTGTATAAGGTAAGCTTGAGGAAGGAATTACTTCATTTGTGTGAAAAAAGCAGAGAATTCCTATATTCAGTTCTGCACAGCGAATTTTATCTTCATGAGTTGTTTCCAAAGCAAAAAAGCTTCCTTTCCATTCTAACTGTAGGAGAAACTATTTGCCAGTAATCACGTCGTTGTATTGTACCATAGGAGGCTGATTACAATTTGCATAGTACTGCAGGCATGGCACGTTGGCATGTGCTTTTTACCATTACAGTGCGGTAAATTCACCCCAGTACCATACAATTACAAGTTAAAGCCCCCAGAAAAGGGAAATCGCTGCGCGTGACTGAACTTTCAGTTCCTATAAAACCACATGAATTGCCAGTTCTATAGGATTTAATGCATACATTTACTATATGCCTTGAACAGGTGGTAAATGTTTTCACGAGCTGCTGGGTGTGGAACATTATTAGGGGGCAGAGGGGGGTGTACGGGAGGGAGCAGGAAGGTGTTTTCTGACAGTGGGAGCATTGTATGTTTGGAAAGACCGACTCACTCGGAATTCAGCAGGGCAGAATTTAATGAGGTAATTCCAAGCTCTGTCGCACTCGTAATCAGCCCCTTGATGACGTATTATCACAATACTGTAGGGCTAGGTTTCATAGTGATATTAGGATGGCACTTTGTTTACTGTCCTGCACTCTTACCTGCACTTTATCTTTTTTGATCCTTAAAAATGTCATTTTAGTAGCTCAGGAATAACAATTCCTCCGAAATAAAAGTTTATTGATTGATTAATTCCCTTTTTATCATTTGTACTCTTTTCTGTTGTCTTGCAAACATTAGGTTTTATTTCCTCCACATGAGCTAGTTTGTAGACCACACCCACTGACTACTAAAGGAGACGTCTTGTGACTTGCGCGTGTAATTAATACCCCCACGTTATATATTTTTAAAATTACTTTTGAATTGTGAAATATAATAAGACTCTAGTGCCACGCCTAAATGCAAAGGATGAAAACAGTCACATTTTCATTCATGTGCACAGGGTGGTTCCATAGGTTAGTCTACTGGTCTAGCATGAGCAGTCACGAGGTGTGGACAAGTAGTGAAATCACTGGGTCTGCAGTCAGAAGCTCCTCGTTTTGACTCATAGACGTCCTGTGAAAGTACACAAATTATTACTACTGTTATTATTCAGCCTTTCCAGGAGCACCCCTTTAATATGAGGAAACACACTATCTCACACCCTGTTGACAGCACAGTTCACTCAGAGTTCAGGTTCCTTGCAACCCTGTTTACAGCACAGTTCACTCAGAGTTCAAGTTTCTTGCAATTAGTTGCATTGTGTGACTGAGGATGCTGAAATAAAGGCATTCCATAAAATGGTCTCAATCACCATACACTTGTAGGTATTGAGATGCCATGATGGCTTTACAGTCAGCCATTATAAAAAAAATGGAGTATACATCGCCGCTGAGCTTGATCTGCTGGATCTATGCTTAGAACATTCATTTGCTGTCCAGAAACTAATGAGTCTGAGGGTTGGGGGAACTAACCATAATTGTGAATATTAAGCCTCACTTTCTTCATTGTAATTGTCTTCTTGAGGTAATACAGCTTAGGTGTTGCATCTCCATGTACTTTCAACCCCCTTCTGCCATTGTTTCTAGGAGTTTAAGTGCTAAATATTTACTGTTATCTCTGACACCCATTGAGCAGGACCACTGGAATTCAGGGGCGGCTTCTCTGCTATGGCGGGGGAGCATCGCCCCGCCTGTACTTTTAAAAGTGTGAAACATAAAATGATAATAAAACGGGTTTACAACCCCTTTTAATGCTGTTTTATTTTTCCTTGCACCGAGGCTTTGGGGCGGGCCAGGGTGGTGATAGGCTGGGTGGGGAGTGCTGGGCACTGCCTACACTGGGCTTGTGGGTTTAGCTGGCTATCTCAGGCCGGCCAATCCTACATGCGCAGTGACCCACTCTCCAACCCCAGCTGCATTGCTAGGGTTGGAGAGAACAGGCACAGCTCTCAGTCTGTCTTGGAGCGCAAATCATTGGGACTCATGACAATTCTGAAGCTGCTCCCATGATGAGAGCAGCTTCAGGATTGGCCGCAGGGCAGACTGGGAGCCTGTGCCTTCCTGGCAGTGAAAAGGAGGTCAATATGTGTTTTCCATTTGTCTCTGTGGTTCCCCATTCCCACCCCACCTCCTACCACGCCACACTTCTTTTCCTCGACACAAGCTGCTCCTGCTGGAATTATGCAGCAGCGGTGGGCCATATTTTGTAGCTGAGATTATTAACCTAAGTAGCATGAAAAGGCAAATTGTGAGGAGCAATGTGGCACAATTTTGCACACAATTTGTGACAGTATTTTTTTGCACATGTTAACACTGTATGGGCATAGGTTTCACTTCATTATTATCAATTTAACATCTAAATAAAACAATCAGCAACTGAAATTGGATAAGACCGAAGTGGTAGTCTCCGGGAAAAACAACTCACATGGGACTCCAACTGGCTGCCCACAGACCTTGGGCTTTGCTCACAAGTGAGAAACCTCAGCATCATCATAGAAAAAAAAACTGGAAGTGACTGTCCAAGTCAACGCAGTAGCCTCCTCCTGCTTCAACACCCTAAGGATGCTGAAGAAAATCTTCAAGTGGCTAGCCAGACAACACATAAAAAACAACCACCCAAGCCCTCATCCCTCATCACCAGTAGACTAACCTATGGAACCACCCTGTGCGCAGGTATAACCAACCAGCTCACAAGAAGACTGCAGATTGTCCAAGACACACACGCTAGACTACACCTCAACCTCATGAGCTGACAACACAACGCATCTTAGGGAAATTCACTGGCTCCAAGTACACAAATGTGCACCCTATAGACTTCTCACCAGGGGCGGATCCTCCACTAGGGCGGAGGAGCGTTGCCTACTGCTTTCTCGAGAAAGCCAAAACATAAAATGGCCGCCCAAACCAGTCATGCGCACTCTGCCCATTTCCATTCAGGCTGCACTGCAGCCTGCATGGAGAACATGGCCGCTCCATTAGCCCATGGCTGGGCGGCGTCCCAACTAATCACAACACTCTTTGCAGCATTGTGATTGGCTTAGGGGAGGAAGCCTGGCTACCTGCTTCTTGTTGTTGTCGGAGGCAGGAGAGCAGGAGCTGAGAAGACTCTGGACCAGGCGGTAAGATAAGTTTAATTAACATAACATAAACACGTGTATTTGTAAAGTGCGCGTTCACCACTATGGGTATCTTGGTGCTGAATAACAGATGTTTGTTGTTTGCCAACTTAATGGTACTCATTTTATCGACCTCAGAGGGATGAAAGGCTGAGATGAACCGCCGGGATTTGAGCATGTGACCATGAGGTCGAACAGTAGATGTTAGTCCACTGAGCCACCAGACCCGGGAATAATTATTTTTCTTTAAATTTCCTGCGATCCCCCTTCGACACCTTGCAAATCCCCCCGTGACAACTCGCACCCCCCCACCCGTGAGCAATGCTGACCGCTACTGCTCCTCACCCACCCCTACAAATCACTACATAACATTGGCACTGCACAACTGAACAGCTGAATTCACTTCCACCAGCCTTCAAGACCTCTACGCTCTGCTGGTCTCTCTCTAGCACACACCCCATGCATACACAAAAGCAGCGCGGGCCGCACTTTCTCACCTGGCCCCTAAAGCCTGGAATAACCTGCCAGAGCAGGCTTTTCAAGTAAGCCCCAAGGCAGGCCTTAAACACATGCCGCAGAGCACCTTTATACCTTAAGGGGTGATTAGCCAGCTATATAAACACCAATAACATAAAAAATAACAAAGCTGATGTATCACTGCATGGAAAATGGCCGGCTACTACGTTTGAGCTAAAAACTACTTTTTCATTAAAATCTGCAAATGATGCAAAAGGTGATGCATTATGTGGCAATTGTAGCAAAATCATAATTATGCAAAAAACACCAAAGCTGCAAAATTGCAGAATTCCAGAGGATCTGCTATTGAGGTATTGTGGCAGCTGTAACAGCTGCACGTGCCATGTAATCCTGAACATGGGCATATGATTACACTACATGGGAATATGATGGAAAAAACATGGCCATGTAATGCGGAGTCATATTGCTGGATCCTGTACCTGCTCACATTAAATTGTTCCTGGCATAAGATCGCGGTACATAAACATCTTTACAGCTGTACATTGGCATTAAGAGAGAACTTGAGCATAAGGAGATGTTATTTAACCCAACTTCATGTGATTGTGTCGAAATCCCTTCACCTTCTTGTGACAAAAAATATCATGCATATTAATCGTAAATATCTGCAAATATGCGATATAAACTTGCAATGTAATTGTGCGCCTAGTGATATGTTCTTGAAGTACTAGGCACCAGCCGCGGTCGGTAGTGGGTGTACCTGCAGGGTGGTGAAGTGGGGAGGGGGAGGGGCAGGGTGGGGGGTAGTAATGTATGGATTACGGAGCTTTCCAGGTAAGTAAACATATAAATAAATCAAACTAATTCATTTGCGCGCACCACATCGCATTTGGGGATTTAGTGCATGCAACGAAATTCGTTTTATTTATTTATATGTTTACTTACCTGTAAAGCTCCGAAATCCATCCATTACTACCCCCTCCCTGCCCCGCCCTTCCCCACCTCACCGCCCTGCAGGTACACCCACTACCGACCGCGGCTGCTAGGCACCCAATCTTCTTTAATGTGCAATTCCTTAAGTTGAACATGTTTATGATAACATATAAATGCACTCATTTAAAAAATATGCTGCTTCATGGGGGAGATTTGCATGACATCAAATAATTGAAAAATAATAATAAGTAGATTGCAGCTAAGGGAGATTTAAACCGTTAAAAAGATGTCAGGATGTCATGTCAAATAGCATACCAGGAATCTTTTAACTACCTGTAAAATGTCTGACATGTTAGTCATAGTCAGTATCTTTCTTTGGAAAACTGTGATTTAACTTCCATACTTTTGCAGCATTTTTTAGAACTTTTTGGTTTGTGTGGAGGGTAATAAACGTGGTGGGAGTGTTGAGCTACAGGTCCACTAACTCCTGATTCTCATCATCTGCAGAGCTCCTTATTGCAGGGAAAATACTCAACAGTTACCCCCATTAGCACATGACCCTCGCTCAGTATTGTCATTAAAGACCGAGGGAAAGAGTGCACTCTGAAAGTAGTGCACAGGCAGGCCTTCAACAAACAAGAGTGCTTTCATACACTAAAAGAATTCAATATGTGGACAGCGAACTGTGCCAGAAATACATTTAATATTCCAGACCCTGGCACTTGGTTAAAAAAAAAATCTCATTTTCTGACCAACACTAATTTGTAAGGCGAATTTATTAGGTCCAAAGGGTCAAGCAATACACCCATTTCTTTACTGCACCTAGAAACAAAGAAAGATGGAGAGGTAAAGGAAGACAAAATCCGGTTAGAGTGGTCATAACAAATAAATAAGGAACAGAGGGGCATATTATCAAGCCTGTGCGCTAAAATTATCGCCGCTTTATCGGCCGAAAACGGCCGATAAAGCGGCGATAATGGGCTTGATAATATGCTCTATCGAATTCCAATCGAAGCACATGTTAGATGTGAAGACATCTAACATGGGCTTCGATTGGAATTCCACAGAGCATATTATCAAGCCCATTATCACCGCTTTATCGGCCGTTTTCGGCCGATAAAGCGGTGATAATTTTAGCGCACAGGCTTGATAATATGCCCCAGAATTCCCGAAAAGTACATCAACTTAGAAAAAAAATAAAGGAAATGGTTAATTACCGAATATCCATTAGGCGAGTACATACCAGAGGACAGGCAGTGGATCATGCATCAGTGCCACTGTTGGACAGTCAGACCTGGGTTTTGAGACTTTCTCCATCATGGCAGCTCTTGCAGTGTTCAAAGCTCTTTCCTTTGTCTGGTTTAGCCATTGGTTGTCTGTCTGACTGGCCTCCTGCCGATGTGTTTGAGGATATACCTTCTTGACACTTTCGTGAGGACAGCTACTCTTAGACTTTGCTGCCATAGCGTCAGGAATCTTTCTGCCAAGGTGCTTATAGCCGGCCTGGGAAAGACCTGTACAGCAGACGGTCTCCGGATGCCTCTACCCCTTAAGTGACACCCCCTCTGATGTCTCTGGTCCCATTCACCATGTCCTTCTGCACTCAATTCTTAACGACTCCTATCTCTACCATGCTCTTCCACAGCCACCAATGATCCTGTATAGCGGCAATGTGATGCATCAATAATAGGGACAGACCTATTACCCTAAATAAGGTGCATATCTGGACCAATGTTTTGTTGTGTCAGCAACACCTGATTCCACAATATGCTACCTTACCGGTTCCATACATTGAGGTGCAGAAATAAAAAGCAGGGAAACCCGAACATTTTCTGTCTGATGTCCCATCAAGAGAGTCCTCTAAATGAACACTTATGTCTTTTTTAGGCAATCTCCACTTCCCATTCATGAGATGCATCTTATAAGTAGTTCATCAAATCTGTATTAGTGTGATTTGGGTCCCCCAGAAACCTGCTGCATTACCCCCAGGTCCCTCCGTCCTCGACACCTTCATAACAAAGTGAAATAATCCATCTCACAGACAGAAAAAAAAGAACGAAGGAATGCTGGACCTACCCTCCGCCTCCCGCTGGGAGTACATAAGCGTACCGGTCCCAGCATTCCCTCTGTTCTTTTTTTCTGTCTCCGACAGATTAGGACGTGTTTGCTGCTTACCTGTTTGTTCCGTGGAGTTCCGCTTCTCCTGGCCTGCCAGGCTTGCTGGGAGTCGCGTTGATGGGCGCCCTGCCCTTTGTGGCTGGGGCGCCGCTCCTCCAGGGTTCCTTCCGGGTTACAGCGCGCGTCTTCCTATGGCTTGGCCAGGTGGTAGACGCGCGGTTGAGGCTGTTTTGGGGGCCCAGGGGCTCAGCTGGACAGTGCTCCTGGTTCCCCTACCTGACTTATTGGCATGATGGCAGGCTACCCTTCTTGGATACTCTGGGGTGAAAGGAGGAGACGCCTTGTGATGCCGAGGTTTGCCCGGGTCCTCATACATGCACTGCATGCCATCTCCTACTGGGTTTCTTCCCCGGTTCTGTGGGAGTGCTGCTGGCCTTCTTCCTCTCTGTCGCCCCTGCTGTTCGTGGTGTCGTTGCAGGGGGCAGGGTTTGTGGAGGTTGATGTCGGACTGGTGGCTGCAGTCCTCTTCCCCGCCAGGCGCTGGTGTCTTGGGTGGCGCCTGGGCTGGCTCTTGGGGGCAGGACGCTTGGTGTCATTCCTGCCCCTGTGGTGAGTACCGCATAGCGGTTCCGTTTTTTCCCAGTTGCCTCGCACTTACCTGCTACTCTGGTCATGTGTTTTGTGCTCTGCCTGGGTTGGCCTGGATGTTTTTTCCATGTGCTGGTGCCTTGCTGCGCGCGGAGGTCTCCTGGGGATGCCGGGATTTGAACCCGGGGCCTCATGCATATTGTGCATGTGCTCTGCCACTGAGCTACATCCCCGCTTCTGTCCTCCATGGCGCGTCGGCTCCCGCAGCTGCCTCCTGGTGCTCTGTTATCATGGTTTGGGGGGGTGGTATGGCGCGGCGGCCAAGGCATCTACCGACGTATGCTGGGGCTCACGGTTCAGTGATGTTCCCTTGCACTGGTGGCAGGTCAGCCTGGTTTCGTGTGTCTCTGGGCTTTAGCTTGCTTGCTCTTCCTGACGGCCCCCCGCTCCGGGATGCCTGCGGGTGGCTGTGCGCTTTGCTTTTCTTGCTTTTGTGCTTGTCCTGCTGCTGCCTCCGCTCCCCCGCTGCTCCCGGGGGTTGGTTGCCCTGGTCGAGTGTGCCTTCGGTTGGGTCTGTACTTCCTGTGTGGGCTCCATCCTGGTGCTCTTTGGGGCTCTCTGCCCCGCCCCCGCCTTGGGTGGTTGCGTCTGTTCGTGTGGTGCCGCCCTGCCCGTGTCTTGGCGCTGGCCATGTGCCTCCGGGTGCTTCTTGTTCATGAGCCTGCAGCCATGCCACCCTGGAAATGCCTGATCTTGTCTGCTCTCCACTAGCTAGTGGTGGTGGGGTGTGGCGCTGCTGTTCTGGGTTCCCTTGCAGTCAGGCGCTGTGGTTCCGGGTTCGGTGCTGGTAGTCAGCGCCGGTTCCTGGGCTCCTCTCCTTTGGTCTCCATGACCTGTGGCCTTGCCTCCTGCTCACCTCTGCTCTCTCTTTCATTCTATGGGGTCGGGCGTGATGGGGGTCTTCTGCCTTTGGGTCGCTTCTTCATACCTGGTATTGGCGTTGGTTCCTGTTGCCTCGGTGGTGGCTTGTTCCTTTTTTGGCTGGCTATGCTTGTGCTTGCTTTTTGGGTTCCCTGTGTTGTTGGTGTCTCCCTGCCTGCTTGCTTATGCCTTGCCCTCTGCTGCTCTTGTGTCGTCGTTGCCTCTCGCTTCTTCGGCAGCGGCCTGTTGGGAGTGCGGCTCTGTTCCCTCCTGCTTCTGGCTCCTCCCAGTTCACGGCTGCCTTCCCTCTGTTGGTGGTGGGTCATTTTCTTTGCTGCTTGGGCCGTGGGGGGGGGGGGGGGGGTCCTGTTGTTTCCCCTGGGTTCCTGTTGGCCTGCTGCGGTTTTCTCCGTTTTCTTGGCTGCCCCTCTGCATCCCTGCTTCTTGGGGTATCGTGGATGAGAGTGTCCTGGCTTTGGGTATGCTGCGTGCACAGTTTTTTTTCTGCACCCTTCCCTCCGCTGTGGGCTGGCTGTTGTGGCCTCTGCTCCGCTTGGATGTCCTGGTTCTTCGCCTTCACTTCCTGGCTTCTGCTTGGCTAGTTGGACCTCGGTCGGGTTGGCCGTGGGGTCTCGGGCGCCGGTCTCATGGGAGCTAACTCTTCGACTTCGCAATGCCTTCTGGTCCCCTCATTCTTGAGGCTCCTGGTTCCTGGCTTTGTTGGTCTGCGCCTGGTTCCTCCTGCTCCTTCTCAGGTTTCTCCCTCGCTCCGTCCTGGGGCTTCGGGTGTTTGTCCCGAGGCCTTCTGTGTGCTTGGGTTGCTTCTGGGGTCTGGCTGCTTCGGCCCTGGCTCTTCCTGTGCCTGACTTTGGCTTGCTTCTGGTGTTCCTGGCCGCCCCTCCTGGTTCTGTCTTGGTTCCTGCCTGGTTGTTCCTGGCTGGGGGGCCTCCTGTGGGTGTCTGTTGGAGGTTTTGGGCTAGGTGTGGTTCGGCGTCTGTTCTTCTTTCCCTGCCGTCCTGCCCTCCCCCCCCTGGGTTTGTTTCCGGTGGTGGTTCGCCTTTTGGTCCCTGGGGTTCGTGCCACTGCTGTCGGGGCCTGGTTGTTTTTGCTGCTTCCTTGTCCGGGCGTGCCGCCTGTTTTCCTCTTCTGCAGTTCTCCGGGTTGGTGGCCTGTGGTCGTGTCCCCCTTTCTGAGCCGGCTTCGTCTGCTCTCTGTTTTTTTGTGTGGTCAGGCCGGGTTGGTCCCTGCCTGGCCTCCTGGGGCTGCCGGGTGCTGTTGGCTTCTTGTTCCGTCTGCACTCGGGTTTGTTTGCTCCCTGCGTTGTTCTGGTCTCAGCTGGTTCCGGTGCCTGGGTGTCTGCTGGGGCTTTTCCGCTCCTTGTCGGGCTCTGCTTCCTTGTCTGGGCTCTCTTTTGGGTCTTGGCGGGGTGCTCTGCTGTTGTGGCGGCGTCCTGGTGGGTCCTTCTGGGGTCCTTGGGATCCTGGTCTGTGGGCTTCCTGCTGGTTCGGGCTGGCCTCGGGCTGGGCCTCCTGGGTTCTTTGGCTGTGCTGCATCTTTTCGGGCTGCTGTTGGGAGTGTTTTGCCAGACGTTTCCTGTTTTTTTTCCTGGTTCTGGTGTCCTTGCTCGCTTCTGCCTCCCTTGCTCCCCGGGCTTTGTTCCTGGTGTGGGTGTGTTTGGATGCCCCTCCACCCCCTCCCTCTGTGGTTGGGGTGCGGTTCTGTGGTGCTCTTGCCTCTGTGGGCCACTCCCTCCTGGTTGTCTGGGGTTTTCCTGGTGCTTGGCCCTCTGCCTTTCTGCTTCCTCCTGCTTCCGCTTTGGCCTTCCGTGTGGTCCTGCCCTTTGTTTTGGTCTAGGCACTGCGTGGGCTACTTCTGGGGTTGTTGGCCCTGCCTGTCCTCCTGCGTGGTCGGGTTGCTTGGCTCTGGTCCTGGCTTCCTGGTTCCTTTGTCGTTTGTTGCCCTGCCTTTTTGATGTTTGCTTGGCTCCTCTCCGGTGTTGCTGGGTTCGGGCCGTGTGCTTGTGGCCTGGTTGCTGTGCACCCTGGGGGTTTTCTTTTTGTCCACTGCTCCTGCCCTGGCATCTTGCCTGGCTTGGGTGTGGGGTGGCTGGGCGGTCCTGTGCCGTGTGGGCGCCTCCTTTGTGCTGTCCTCTGTGCCTAGTTTTGGGGCTGCTGGGGTTTCCCGATTGCTCTGTGCTCCCCTCCTGTCTTGTTTTCCCTCCCTTTTGGGGTTGGGGTTTTCTGGGGTTTGTGGCCGGTGGCTCTGTGCCAGCCCTTGTTGGGCTTCTTTGTTGTTGGTTTCCAGTCTTGTTGGCCTCTCCTTGCTTGGTCGTTTTTCAGCTAGTGTCTGGGGGCGTCTCTTTGCGATGGTCTTTGGATTGGACTCCTCTGCCCAGGCTGTTCTGGGTTTGGTGACCTTCCTGGTTTGGTTGGTAGCCTCCTTCCCTGTGGCGTTTTTGGTCTTCTGGGGTTTGGGGGTTTTTCCCCTTCCCTGTCTGTCGGTTCGGTTCGGGTTCTTGCTCCTGGGTTCTTGTTGCTTCCAGGGCCTCCTCGGCCGGCTTTCCTCCTCTGGTCTCTTTTGGGCCGTGTTCTTTTGGTTTGGGGTGGTGGTCCGGTTTCTGGCCTGTATTTTCTTCTTCCTTTTTGGTCTGGGTGCTTGTGCCTGCGCTCTGTTGGCCGTTTCTTTATTTGGCGTTTTTAGGGGGTTGTCTTGGTTTCCTTATGGGTCTGCCGGGTCCTGTGAGCCTTCCTGCTGGTTCTGGGCTTGGCTGTGTTCGCTCCTGGTTTCTTTTGCGTTTGTCGATTAATCCCTGGTTTTTTTTCTGTCCTGGTGGTTTGTTGTGTTTTTGGATGAATGCCGGGGTTTGCTTTGGTATTTTTCACTTTGTTATGGAGGTGTCGAGGACGGAGGGACCTGGGGGTAATGTCCTATTACTTACCGGTAATCTTCATTACTCCGGGTCCCGTAGTCCTCAACACACCTTCATGGATTCCCTCCCTCCCTCCCGTTCTGCTGGCCTTCATCCATGGCTTGGTATTTCAGAGGGAATGCTGGCACCGGTACGCTTATGTACTCCCAGCGAGAGGGGGAGGGTAGGTCCAGCATTCCTTCGTTTTTTTTTTCTGTCTGTGAGATGGATAATCTCACTTTGTTATGAAGGTGTCAAGGACTATGGGACCCGGAGTAATGAAGATTACGGTAAGTAATAGGACATTTGTACTCAAATGCGTGGTTAAGGCATATGCGTGGTTAAGGCAAGCATGATTCGGCTTGTGGGGAAACGGCACACGTGGATCAGCCCGCATTATAAAGGCTATTTTCTTTCAGTGTCATGAACAATACAGAGTTTTAGCTCCAAACGGTGGCCTATTATTACTAGCAACTGTAATCTAGGGAAGTGTGAAGACAAAATTCATCTTTCTTTCCTCCATCCCTTATATGTGAAATTGAGAACACATTGGCTTAAACTGATCTTAGCAATGTATAAGGTAAGCTCGAGGAAGGAATTTCTTCATTTGTGTGAAAAAAGAAGAGATTTCCTATATTCAGTTCAGCACAGTGGGTATTATCTTAACCCTATCCATGCATATGACAAGCCCAGCTCGTCATGAGGCACAGTGCTCATGACGAGCTAGGCTCGTCATAACGGTTGCGGTCCGCCCACGCGTAATTGATTCCCCGCCTGTGCAGGAGAATCAATCAGTGGGCGGAGTTGTGACAAGCCCAGCTCGTCATGAGCACAGCTCCACTGTGCCTCATGACGAGCTCGGTTCGTCACGAGCACCGTGGCACCGCCCCCATGCCATGGGGGAATTACCCCCGCGGTGAAGGGGTTAAGCAGTTGTTTCCATAGAAAAAAGCTTCCTTTTCGATTCTACCTGTAGGAAAAACAATTTGTCAGTAATTACATTGTTGCATTGTACCCTAGTGGGCTGATTACGAGTTGCACTGTACTGCAGGCATGGTACGTTGGCATGTGCTGTTGCCTTTACCGTGCAGTAAATGCACCCCAGTACCATTCAATTACAAGTTAAACCCCCAGGAATGGGCAAATGACTGTGTGTGATTGAATTATCAGTTCGTAAAGCAACATGAATTCCTAATTTCAAAGGATTTCATGCATACATTTACAATCTGATTTGAGCAGGTGGTACATTTTTCACGAGCTGATGGGTGTGGAACGTTATTAGGGGTTAGAGGGGGGTCTCCGTGAGGGAACAGGAAGGTGTTTTCTGACAGTGGTATCATTGTATGTGTGGAAAGACCGACTCACTCGGAATCCAGCAGAGCAGAATTCAATGAGGTAATTCCAAGCTCTGTCACACTTTTATTCCGCCCTTGGACGATGTATTATCACAATACTATATGGACAGGGTACATAGTGATATTAGGCTGGCACTTTGTTTACAGTGCTGCACTCTTGCTTGCACTTTATCTTAATTGATCTTGAAATATGTCATTTTTGTCGCACAGGAATAACAATTTCTCCTTTTTTTGTACAGGCATATATTTTCATTATGTATCTCATAAAGGAATTGAGTATGTTTCCGAAATAAAAATGTAATGATTGATCTATTCCCTTTTCTATCATTTGTACTCTTTTCTGTTGTCTTGCAAACATTAGGTTTTATTTCCTCAACATGAGCTAGTTTGTAGACTACAACCTCTGCCTACTAAAGGAGACAGCTTATGACTTACAAATACAATCAATACCCCCACTTTACATATTTATACATTTACTTTTGAATTGTGAAAAAGAATACAACTCTAGTGCCACGCCTAAATGCAATGGATGAAAACATTCACATTTTCATTCATGTTCATGGAGGTCTGGCATGAGCAGTCATGAGGTGTGGACAAGTAGTGAAATCACTGGGTCTGCAGTCAGTAGCTTCTGGTTTTGACTCAGAGACCTGCAGTGAAAGTATGCAGATCATTACTACTGGTATTATTCATGCTTTCCAGGAGCACCCCTTTAGTATGAGGGAAGACACTCTCTCACACCCTGTTTACAGCACAGTTCATACAGAGTTCAGGTCTCTGAATCCTGTATACAGCACAGTTCACTCAGAGTTCAGGTTCCTTGAACCCTGTATAGACTCAGAGTTCAGGTTTCTTGAACCCTCTATACAGCACAGTTCACGCAGAGTTCAGGTTCCTTCAACCCTGTATACAGCACAGTTCACGCAGAGTTCATGTTCCTTGCAATTCATTGGATTGTGTGACTGAGGATGTAAGTATTGAGCTGCCATGATGGCATTACAGTCAGCCATTACCATAATGTAATATACATGGAATATACATTGCCGCTGACTTTGATCTACCGGATCCATGCTTAGACAATTCATTTGTTATCCAGATCCTAATGAGTCTGAGGGTTGGGGGAGCTTGTCATAAGGGTGAATATCAAGCCTAGCTTTCTTCATTGAAACTGCCTTCTTGATGTAATGCAGCCTAGTTTTTGCATCTCCATGTACTTTCAATTTCTTTCTGCCATTATTTATAAGAGTTTGAAGACTAAGGGGCTCATTTGTATAGCGGGCGGATTGCCGCCGCCCGTATGGCGGTGGCGATGTGCCCCTAAAAACCACCGCCCGCTCCCAAATTCCCACGCAACATTACCATGGCGGGGTTACCCCGGCGGACGTAAAGATCGTCCGTCGGTTTAAGCCCGGTTGCAGAGTCGACCGGGCGGAAAAGCAGCTAACATGGCGGCAGTGTCTGGGAGACACCGCTATCCATATTAGCATGAATGAGTTGATGTGCCTTTCAGTGGTGGCAACGCCGCCATGGAAAGGTAGGCAGTTTCGGCCATTGGGGGCCCTTTGCGGGTCCCCAGGGACTTTGGGGGAGGGGGTGCACATGGGGGGTACCTATGGTACCCGCCTGCAGTTCCATGCACAACATGGCAGGTGCCTGTCATGTTGTGCATGGAAGTGCACAACATGCCTTTCTGGCATTGTGGCGGGCGGTGCTGAGTGCCGCCCGCCACAATGTCAGGAATGCAGGATGCGCCCGCTACTGTGGCGGGTGCATCCTAATGGCCCCCCAAGAACCCCCGCCCTTATGGCGGACGGTCCCATTTCACGACAGGATGGCGGGCGACCTGCCATCTTAAGGACCCCCTAAATGTTTACTGTTTTCTCTGACATCCATTGAGCAGGACCACTGGAATTATGCGGCAGTGGAGGGGTAAATTAGGCAGCAGAGTTTATTAAGTTATGTAGCAAGAATAAACAAATTATGAGGAGTATTGTATCGTTATTTTGACATTTTTAAATTTTTGAATGGGGTGTAAGCCTGCCGTGGAAAGAGGGAATAAGTAGATCTTCCTATGGTTACAGTGGGGCGGTACTGAGTATGGAATGAGCAGTTAGGATGTAAATTGTACCTTACGATAATTAACAATGCACAGCACAAGTACCTTTTAACTCGATTCCACATTCTAATTTTCCATTATTTGACTGCATTCCTAAAAGTCAAGAGCTGGGGCACAATTACCAGAAAATGTCCCAGTGATAACCGATCAGAACATTCCAATCAGCAAATTTTATCTGATCCCCAAGAAATCACTTCTTAAACAATTATTTTTACAAGAGAGACTTATTCATCATCAGGTGGCTTTTGCATTTTTATATGAATTAGGGGATGCAAGATTAATTTATAGGATTGCCCTGTTTCTTTCCAGAGTAATCCGCATTAGAGCTTTCTTAGAGGATTCAGGTAACGGGAAAACTTAATCAGGGTTAATGTGCGAATTGTATTTCTGTTCCTTGCTTTATTGTTGATTCCATTAGGGCTTCATGGTTACATCTAAACATTATTAGTAGAATCTAATTGTAGCCTTATTGTTATTATTTAATTTGGTTTATTTATGCATGACTTCTCTATATAATTTTGTTTTATTTACATTTTATGTTTTATTTTAACGGCCTTGGCACTGTGTGAATTCTGCTTTTAGGAGAGTAATGCTTTTAACAATGCTGTAATCATTTATTGCAGTATATTTTGATTTAATGACCCAGACAATTTGTGCTGAATAAAGCTTTCTGACTGACTGACATTTTTACACGGTTTAACACTGTATAGGTTTCGCTTCATTATTATCAGTTCAACACCTACATAAAGCAATTGGCAACTGAAATCAAACAAGACCGAAGTGGCAGTCTTCGGGAAGAACACCTCACCCTGGGACTCCACATGGTTACCCACAGATCTTGGTCTCTGCTCACATGTGAGAAACCTCGGAATCATCATAGACATCAAACTGGACAAGACCGGCCAAATCAATGCGGTAGCCTCTTCCGGATGCTGAAGAAAATCTTCAAGTGGCTACCAGACAACAGAAAAAAAATCAAAACCAAAGGGGATAATGGACAGTGTGTTGAACATTGCAAGCACACACCCCCAGTCAACTGATCAGGGTTTATTCCATCATCATTCCTTAGCTCACTCAGCCACCCCAGTTCAGACATGGCAATAAGCAAATCAGTCTGACCCTCTGCCTCATGGGAACAGTCTAGCCCGAACTGCCAAGCCATGTCTTCCATGGACCGTAAACAAGCATCCTGGGACCGGTTTCGTGTCAATAACCCTCATCAGCCAGGCTAACTTGACTCTAGTGGCAAAGTGAGCAAGGGAACCACGTCTGTGCATTCCCTGCCAACTTAGGGCGAACAAAGCAAAACCAAAGGGGATGATGGACGGAGTGTTGAACATTTCAAGCACTCACCGTCAGTCAACTGATCTGGGTTTAATCCATCATCCTTCTTTAGCTCACTCTGCCACCCCAGTTCAGACATGGCTATATGCAATTCAGTCTGACCCGGTGCCTCATAGCAGCTGCCCAAGACACAGCAACCAGATTAGTCCTCAACCTTCTGACCCCACATCACATCACACCATAGGGAAATCCACTGGCTCTCAATACACAAACCTGCACTCTTCAGACTCCTCACCCTCCCCTACAAAGCACTACATAACATTGGCCGCGCACACCTGAACAACCGTATTCACTTCCACCAGCCTTCCAGACACCTATGCTCTGCCGGTCTCTCTCTAGCACACACCCCATGCGTACACAAAAGCAGAACGGGTAGCCGTATCATCTCAGTACCTGGACCCTAAGGCCTGGAATGACCTACCACACCTGGCTTTTCAAGTAAGCCCCCAAGACGGGCCTTAAACACCAGCTACAGAGCGCCTGGATACCTTTACGGGTAATTAGTCCGCTATAAAAACACCAATAACATAAAATAGCAAAGTTGATGTACCACTGCATGGGAAGGGCCTGCCACTACTTGAAAACATGTATTGCAGTTTTGTTTTAGTAACGTTTGATCCGTTTGAGCTAAAAGCAACTTTTCCATTAAAATCTGCAAATCTATTGCAGAAGATTGTGTATTATGTGGCAAGAGCAGCATAATCATAATTACGCAAAAAACACCACAGCTGCAGCTTTGCAGAATTCCGGAAGGCCTGCAACTGAGGTATTGTGGCAGCTGTAACAGCAGCACATGGCATGTAAATCTGAACGTGGGCATATGATTACACTATATGGGCATATGATAGAAATACATGGGAATGTAATGAAAAGTCATATCGTTGGATCCTGTACCAGCTCACATTAAGATGTTCCTGGCATATGATCGTGGTGCATAAACATCTTTACAGTTGTACATTAGCATTAAGAGAAAACTTGAGCATACGGAGATATTATTTAACCCAACTTCATGTGATTCTGTCAACATCTCTTCACTTTCTTGTGACTAAAACGATCATGCATATTTAATGTAAATATCTACAAATATGCGATAGAAACTTTTAATATAAGTGTGTGCCTAGTGATATGTTCTTGAAGTACTAGGCACACAATGTTCTTTTATGTGAAATTCCTTAAGTTGAACATGTTTATGCTAGAATATAGATGCACTCTTTTAAGAAATATGCTGCTTTTTGAAGGTAACTTTACATAACATCAAATAATTTAAACAAAATGAATAAGTAGATTTCAGCTAAGGGAGATTTAAACCGTTTAGAAATGTCAGGATGTCAAGTCAAATAACATACCAGGGATGCTTCTTCTACATGTAAAATGTCTGACATTTTAGCCATAGTCAATGTTTTTCTTTGAAAAATTGTGATTTAAATTACATACTTTTTCCCCATTTTTCTATAACTTCTTTTTGGTTTGTGTGGAGAGTAATAAACGTAGTGGGAGTTTTGAGCTGCAGGTCCGCTAGCTCCTGCTTCTCACCATCTGCAGAGCTACTTATGGCAGGGAAAATATTCGAAAGTTACCCCCATAAGAACATGACCCTCGGTCAGTATTGTCGTCATACACAGAGGGAAAGGGTGCAATACCTGCATGTCCCACGACAGCACTCTGCAAGTAGTGCACAGACAGGTCCTCAAGAAGCAAGAAAGCTTGTATACACTCAAAAAGTTCAAAATGTGTACAGGGAACTGTGACAAAAATATCCCAGACCATGGCACATGGTTAAAAACAAAAACTACTTTTCTGACCAACAATTAAGAAAGACCAATATGATTCATTGCCACCAAAATTCAAGGCAATTTCATTAGGTCCAAAGGGCCAAGCAGAAGCCCATTTTGTTTACTGCACCTAGAAACAAAGGAACACTGAGAGGAAAAGCAAGAAAACAACCAGTCAGGGTTGTCAAAAATAAAAAAATAAGAAACACAGGGGCATATTAGCAAGAACCTCGTTAAAATTATTGCCGTTTTCGGGCAGGAAACTGCCGCTAAAACAGCGATAATGGGCTTGCTAATATGCGTTATAGAATTCCAATAGAAGCCCAGGTTAAATGTGCAGGACATCTAACCTGGGCTTCTATTGGAATTCTATAACGCATATTAGCAAGCCCATTATCGCCGTTTTCACAGCAGTTTCCTGCCGCTAAAACTGCCATAATTTTAACGAGGTTCTTGCTAATATGTCCCATAATTTCCCAAAAATACATGAACTTGGAAAAAACGTCAAAATGTGATAATTAACGAATATCCATCCAGCGAGTACATACAAGAGGACTGTCAGTGGATCATACGTCAGTGCCATTGTTGGATAGTCAGACCTCGGTTTCGCAACTTTCTCCATCAGGGTATTTCTCAGAATGTTCAAAGCTTGCTTCTTTGCTTAGTTTTAGGGGCCTGATTCATCCATTGGTTGTCTGACTGGCCTCCTGACGACTTTTGCGAGGAAAGCTGTAGTTAGACCCTCATAGCATTAGGGATTTTTCTGTTAAGGAACATATAGCCGGCCTGGGGAAGACCTGTACAGCACACTGTCTCCTGATGACTCTACCCCTTAAGTGACACCACCTCTGCTGTCTCTGGTCCCATTCACCATGTCCTTCTGCACTCAACTCTTAACGACTCCTGTCTCTACCATGCTCTTCCGCAGGCACCACTGATCCTGTATTGCACCAATGTGATGCATCAATAATGGGGGCGGACTTGATACCCTAAATAAGGTGCATATCTGGACCAGTGTTTTGCTGTGTCACCACCACTTGATTCCGAGGTCTGCTACCTTCCCGATTCCATGAATTGAGGAAGAGAAATAAAGAGGGGGGAGGCTGAGATATGCAAGTGTTCTGTCTAATGTCACATCAAGATAATCCTCTAAATGAACACTTTGTGTTTTTAGTTTCAAAAGACATAACATTGAGGATTGTTGACTTTACTGCAATCATGTCAAACGTCAATATACACAGAAGTATTCATTTCTTACATGCTATTCTCCTCTAAGCATATGTCACAAACGTAAGATAAGGCAACGAACATTGTGTTCCCCAACAGTAGGTGGCGATAACCAATATTCAATATAACAGTCCCCTTTCCCTGCCCCTGTAACATGACATTCATCCATTATAACATGTCTTGTTGCAGCACATTAGGTAGCAAGTAGTTCAGTTAGCAAACTTACCATGTTGTTCAGCAGTTAATAGGAATAGTCTTGGGCAATATGGCTCCACAGTCGGTCCCCACACCTGTACAGCCGTAGGTGACGTGAGGCCATTGCTGTCCATCAGAGACAAGTGATGGGTAAAAACTACTGCATATCTAGGGTATCAAATAGTGCCTCCCATCAGCAAGTACCAGTATTCAGGTAGTGGGCAACTGTAGAGCGTTAAAGAATTCCAGTAGTGCGCACCATTCCATCGCTATCGGTGGCTTCCACAACTCCGAAATTCTTCTCTCCGCTAATCCCGACCTCTCTACATTCTCCCTCCATAGGAATAACATTGGAGGTGTTGCTGACTATCACCTCCTTACCAGTAGGTGTTTTGTCACCTCTAAATGACCACTAATGTCTTTTTTAGCCAATCTCTACTTCCCATTCATGAGATGCATCTTATAGGAAGCTTATCAACTCTGTATTAGTGTGATTTAGGTCCTCCAGCAACTGCCACATTAGTATTCAGATGCGTGTATATGCATTTTCGTGCCCAATAAGGAACTGCTCTTGATACTGATGATGAAATATGTGCTTTTAAATTCACCATTTGGTCATTATGTGTTTCGAAAGTTCCTCCCCTCTCCAAAATTACCGTGTCGTGGAATAACAGCCTTGTTTGCGCAATTATCGAAAACCAGGGTAAGAATTTACAACATCAGTTTGGAAGTTTACAAGTCATACTTGATGCTCTACTACATGCATGGAGAGGAAGGAAATATGGCCTGTTTAGATTTCATTATCGAATTTTCAACAGCAATAAAGACAAAAAGACAACATGTAAATAAAATGTAGGTACTCTCAAATAAACTAAGCCAAGAGTGACGCCTTCTTATTGTAGAACCACTGTATATTCTCCAACCTATTTGAAGATCTGTCGTAGAAGGTTGTAGGCCGCGAGAATGGAATTACCAATGAAACCTGTAACTCTGATACACTGAGAAAGTAAAGGAGATAGATCTCTCAAACATAGCAACTCCAGAGATTTGAGATTTAAATTTAGACAAGAGGTAAGATCAATGGTAATGAAACCAAACTGGAACACTAGGCTATTGCATAAGGAATGAAGAAGGGCTTCGGCAAAGAATACACTTTACTCTGTATCTGTAATACAATCAACACTTCATGCTGAATCTTTTTAATATTGTATTCATGCACATCCAAACTAACAGTATCGACCATTGCAAACCTAGTACAAAAAAACAAGTATGGAAGAAACATCCTAACCTTAACCTAAGTTAGAGAAAAAAGTACATTGTCTAATTTTGTCAGAAATTGATCACAGAATGAAACCGTAACAGCACATTTTCATTTTTCCCACCACTGTTTCCAACCTCACCACTGTACACCTAGAACACAAGGCATTAGGAGCAAAATATAGACAAACTCATCCAAAGAAGCCCAGAGTTTACATAAATAAAAACTGTTGAGTACCAAAAAATGTAAACAATAGCTCAAGTTCCTCAAATAAATGCCGAATACAATTAACATTTTCATAAAGTACATTAGTAATCATCACCCATTCAATAGGTGTTATTGTGGTTACATACTCCAGCCAAATATCAACATTTGGTTTAAACCTGGTTTTAAAGAGGCATGAAATGGACGTTTCACTCCTATTAGAGACCTAAGGATAACTGTGTTTATACCCATGCACAGCGGAAAGAAGCTAAAGACACACTAGGTTTAACATCACACCTAGTCATCATTCTAAGGGCCAGATCACCAAAACAAGTTTGGGTGGTGCTATCATATCTCCTTAGTGGTAAGTAAAGCTGTGCATGGTACACACATCTTTTACCAACATATTATGAAAGAAGATTTCTGGCATAGAAATGTTTTTCCAGAATAGTTGTACAACTTAAGATACAAAATAGTGGAGCACTCTTCATATGTAAATCACTACTGTCATCATATTCCAAAACAGTTATCAATATCTCTTAATACATTATAGTATACATAACAATTGTATTTCTTGAGAAGTACATAGATGCTGTTTCAAAAATAGACTTTAGACATTCAAATATGTGATATTCTTCATATTTTACTTGAAATCAGTATCACACAGAATTGTTACACATCATATCATAACTTTATATATTCCATAATTTGTTTGTCATTTGTTTGTATATATAATGATTTAATCACAAATTATGTATACATTGTTGTGCATTTGTTTAATTCACAAGTGCAGTTGTTGTGGTGACCCTCTATGGAAGTCTTACTGTTGGTGCCTCATGGATGATCTCAGCCGACACGTGTTTTATTGTTTAAGGACTTTTTCAAGACAATGTTCCGGTAAGGTATTTCCAGTCCAAAACTATTAGTCACTCTCACTTGGGCCAAAGTGGGCAGACAAAAACTCACAGTAAGACTGTGGTAATTGCCTGACATGCTGCTGTGTGTCAGCCAGCTAGTTCCATGTAGAACATTCATGTAATCTAGAATGTTGATTATTGAAACTCCAAGCTGAGTGTTGTGTGCCCTGTGGATAGGACATTGCTATATCTGAAGCCTACAATAAACAACTCAACCTTCAACTCTACCCTCCCTATTGTACTTCTTCACAAAGACCAATATAGTTTCCTTTGAGTGAAAAGAGCAAGACTATAAAGGTCCTGGCTGTGCAAAACACAGCAAACAGTGGATATTCGCTAGCAGCTGTTAAAACCTGTAATATGTAAACGCAGACACTTTCAAACCCAGATCTTGGTGTGGACCATGATAAGACGTCCGCGTCACAGTTGGTGCTGTACAGCATGGTAAGTTTGGTGTCTGATAATAGCAACACTGCTATCACTGCAACACTGCTATCTCTTTAGTCTACCTTAACTCTACCTTTTATTTCCAAATCACATAACGTTTGGTTTGGATCTGCTTGCACTCACATGCCACACTGCCTCTAATTTTCATCTTGGATCCTGGCTTCACTTCCTGTGATATACCTGCTCTTCTCTTTGGTTTTGAGATACAGAAAGGGATGTGTTGTGATTTACTCTGACAGATTTTCGGAACATCTGGAGGTGCTTACACTTCGATTTGCCATCCTGTCACTTCGTTCTGCCATCCTGTTGTGCTATCCAACTAATGAATTTCCAAATGACATAATGTACGATGTCTAACGAAACCATATTTTGTACGCCCTTTTTAAAATGGATGCCGAATTTTTATCAACTGTTATTTATTTATGTGTATATATATTGTGCTTTTATGTTTGTTTTGTCCCAACCAAATAAAGCTTCTTTTGAATTGAATTGAATTTAGTTTCCAAATAAATCAACATATAGAAGGAACACTCAGACCATGGACTGTGTGTTTTGTAATGCAGAAAATCACCCGAAAAAGAGGCTGACAATCTAGGTGAGGCATGGAACATGGCGTCATACTGACAAGTGGGAAGTGATACAGCATGGTAAGCATTATACAATTGAGTGCTATGTGTGTCTGTCCGCATGTGTGTCTACCCAAGCGCACAACTCCCGTTGGGCTGAAAGGGCTTCAACCCCCGTTGTGTTCCATAGCCTGGACTGAAGCTGTGCGGCAAAAGCCTGATCAAAGTACTGCTGGAGAAGAGTGCGTCAGAATGAACATTTTCTTTTCTCTGACAGACAGCTTATATTGCAGCTTGCAGTGTGCTCAAAGGAGTCAATTGGGGTGTCACAGGTGATTTACAACTTCCAGGACAAAAACACCACAGTGAGCGTTCTAATTTTGCAAGGTAGTGGGCTTTACTGATCACTCTTTGTTTTAAAAACAGACAATGCTCGCCCATTTACGCTGGCATGTGAGTCAGCATCTGCACTTTAAAGGCAATCCCTGCCACCTTCCTGTGCTTCCAAGCAAACAAGACAGAAATCCAGAATTATCTTGATTTGTAATTGCATTTATATAGTCTTAACTACTCCTGTGAGGGGTAATAAGCACTAAATAAATGATACAACGTGAAAGGAGAGTTTTTAGTTTTTTTAAATGCAGTGACTATCCAGCAGTCCATACTTTTCTATCAATAGCATGGGAGGGGATGGGGGAATTTGTGGTTTTGATCCTAAAAGTGCCAAGTACTGACTAAAACATAACAACATGCAAAATGATGTTGGCAAAATAGGGATGGGAGGGATGGATAGCAAAGAGGGCCCATGGGTAGCAGTCCCAATCCTCTAGATAAAATGTTCCTGGCTAACTGTCGATTTTTATGTGTGCTGTTTTATATAGAGAAACCCGGGACCAAAGGCATTAGGGTATTTTACTTGAGCAACCAGATTACATTACACAAAATCAGATTTTTTTATTTTAGGCACGTGGAGATGAAGTGATTTTCCCAGGATTACATAATGTTGAGCTGATGCTGGGATTCAAACCTTGTTCTCCAGTGCCAAAGTTGGCAGCTTAGGCTGTTAGGCCACTTTTCGTTACTTAGTATTCGTGTCAGAGGTGGCTGGTGATCTTTGAAAGTGGTGGGGAATATTACCACTGTTGGAAATTGGATCTCTTGTTGGCTAAGGGGCTTGCGCCAAAGCCAGGCAGAGACCACCACTTTCGTCAGGGCAAGGGCGTTACATGCCAAAGATAACCCCTGCTCACCCCCTTGGTAGCTTGGCACGAGCAGTCAGGCTTATCCCAGAGGCCATGAGTAAAGAGTTTGCGCACGCACACAGCAACAACAACCCAGGCACACCACAAAAGGAACTCCACACAAGGTTATATCAAAAATAGCCTTTGTATTCTCATAACACATTAGGATAGTAATCACATAATGTACATTGTGCCACCTGGCACTAGGTAATATCTACAAGGGATTATATACATCTGACAGGGCCCACTGGACCACTGTCAGAACCATCGCAAAGCGAACTTAGTAAAAGTAAGACATATCATAAACGTACAACCAGTAATCACTGGTAGCCACTGTACTCAGCATCATCCTGTAACATAAACCCTATTATGCACAGTATCACATTAGGCGCCAAATACATTGTACGTCAACCTCATCAGTCTAACATATTAGACCCTAACCTCCTAAGCATCACTCACATTAGGGGTGTAGTTTGCAGTAGGAAATAATCTCACCAGCATAATCACAGTATGCAAATAACCTCATCCCCAAAAGCATTTAGAGGCATGAATCATTGTAGAGTATCACATTTCCTAATATCACATCAGTCCCTGACCGTTTGGCCAACTAGCCTTTTTAAAGGGGCTCAAACGCCCTGCGTCCAGAATGTCAGGGCTGCTGCCAATGCAGCATTGTTCCAAGTGCGCCATTGCGCTGGGACAGAGGAGTGCATCGTACTCCCATCTTTCAAGTCATGCCCCCAGAGAACTGTGGCCTAAACGTAGCAGCTGGCACTAAGTGCTGCACAGCTGTAACTTCAGTGAAGGCCTGGCACTACTGTGCTGCTTCTGGCCCCCTTCAGGGACTCTGCCACCAAAATGCTCAACGTTGGAGTGGCTCGCTCTCTTGCGGGCCCACTCAGGCACCGACAATACACCTCGCTATTCTGGGGGGGGGGACACGGGCCTCTTTGGGCCTTCACCAATCATTTCCCCCCCTCGCTGGAGCCATGCGGGCTCTGAAACAAAAACATGCCACCCATTGGATCGGCCCTCTATCAGGCGGGGCTCCTCATGGAATCGCCACTGACACTCTCTCGCGGGACCGCCCAGCCCAGCAGGACTGCCCAGGTGCTTTGTCCGCACCAACACAGAGAAGACCAGCCCCCAGCCCCACTCACCAGGCTGCTGTTGGCAGGCTCCTCTCTCGCTCGGCTCCTCTCCTGGGCTGTTGTTTCTCTTGCACACGGGGCTTCCCTTCGCTCATGGGCGCCCTGCGCTGCCATTGACGGACTCTATCACCTTTCCCCACTTCACCCGGGCCCCATCCTGGGACCCGGGACTAGTCATCGGAACCCGGGGAGGAGGGGTAGGCTCCGGTTCTCCTCAGCACGTCCTGGCGCGGGGTAGGCTCCCGCCTGGGTCGTTGAACACGGTGGACACTTCCGGCCTCTTCCGCTTCCGTCCGCAAGGCCCCATCCACAACCAGGCAGGCCGCGGATCGCGGTTGCCTTTCTCTTTGCGGCGACAACGAGGGTTGGGCTCCCTCATAGTTTAAATATAATAATAATAAGGGGTGGGAACCCGCCGCTCTCCCCTCCATTAGGGGGGAATCCCCATGCTGCGATTTCTTCGGGGACAATTGCAGCTCAGCGCTGCAGAGCCCTCGTGCTCCTCTTCTCCAAAATCAAGAGCTCATGAGGCACCAAGGAGCCACAGCTCCAGTAGGTGACAAAGGTCCTTCAGTAAAAAGAGTAAGTCCTTTGAGATGAAGGGGCAATGCAGGACCCAGGTAGGCAAGCCCTCATGGCAGCCCACCCTAAGCCACAGCAGCAGCACGTCCCTGCAGGATCAGCACACCAGAGCTGAACAACATCTTGGGGTCACAGCCCCTTCTTTTATACACCCTTTCTCTTTGTCTAAAGTGCAGGGCATGGGGGAACCAGATGCAACTGGTTCAGGGGGGATTTGGAGCACTTTGTTTTGCAAGCTCCGCTTCCCCTTTGTCAGGTGGGGGCTCGTCTTCAGACACACCAAAGGGGGGCAGATCCACCATTCACTCGGGAAGACACCATCCAATTCAGAGTCAGGGGATTACCCCTCCCACTAGTCTTAGCCCAGGTATCCCATTCAGCCTAGCGCTGACTCAGCCTGCCCCTCCTGGAGCAACCCACACCTCTCAGCCCCTGTCACTCACAAGCCAGGCATGCAATTCACATCAGGCAGGCAGACACATGCACACAGAAATGCCAACTTCCAAAAGTGTCATTTCTCCACCAGTCACCAAAGATTGGTGCACACCATTGCGCAGGATTTATCCTCACGAGTTCATACATACTAAACTCGGCCCTGCACTCCTTTCATACCAGGAATTACCATGGACACACTTATCCCCAATGCATTCCTATGGGAGGGCAGGCCAACTTCACCAAATGTGCACAGAGAGCGCACGCACTTTACACTGGACCTCAGTGCTAAAGTGCCCAGAGGCCTAAAAACACCACCATGTCAGAACTTAAGGCAAAAAGTTCAGGGGTGAACCTGCCAAAAAGGGCCAAGTCCAACAACCACCCCGGAGTTAATCCAATTTTTTCCCAAATTTGCCTCACTGATACTCATTCCCGCTCACATTTAGACACAGATTAACAATCATTTTGCAGTGGGTTTGCATCACAAAAGTAACGCAAATCTGTGCAAAATGTTTTTTTTAAATGTACTTTCCAATGCAAAACCAGGTTTGCCCTAAAAAGTTGCCTGAAAATAATTCAAATCAGTGCAAAAGACTGTTTTGTGTTACTCTGCATCAAGGGGGCATACCATGGGTGGTACATGTTTGTTCCTATTTAACCACACATGGATATTCATGTAAAACCTTATCTACTAAACACAATGCTTTGCGTAAAAAAAAACACCACTTAAAAGCTGCCATCAAAAATGAGGAATGCTTTTATTTCTCCTAACATTTCCCACTTTGCATTTGAACTGGACTGTAAAGCACAAATCCAAAGAAGGAAAAGATTTAAAGTTACTCAAAGCATGATATTTTATATTGCAAGGGCACCCTTCGAATAAAACAACCTATGCTAGACTCACTCATCCACCTATCCACTCTGGCATGAATTTGTATATGTGGCACTCGGTAGCCTAGTTGTGTGCCAGTGCTAGGGAGAGAGCAGGATGGTGCCATATCTTAGTAGATACAGTGCTTTCCTGCTCGCTCCCGCTCATGATATGCAGCTACTTTGGGTGCTGCTCTGTGTTGTGTATAATGTTTCATAATCTGGACCTTAGACTGTTTTCCCTCACTCACTCTAACTCACACTCTCTCAATTGCTCTTTCTCACTTATACTCACTCCCACTCACTGTTACACACACACAAACATACTCACACTCACTGATTCTCATTCTCACTTACTAACACACTTACACACACTCACTAACTCTAGGTCATGGTGCAACTGCACCTGCTGCAACATTGATAGCAACAACCACGATTCACTTCCACTCCCTTTCACAACCCCCAATCAATAACACTTTGTAACATACTTGTACTCCTTCACTCACTCACTCCCTCACACTCACATTTATATATGCACACTCCAAAACTTTGATTCTCACTCCCATTGACACCCACAAACACACACACTTTCACTCAATCCCATTCACTCTTAATCACTGACAAACACCTTCACAATAACGTACACAAACGCATAGAGAAACAGCATTTTTGTTTCAATTACCTGGCTTACTCAGCTGGCAACTTGGAGACAATTTTCCTGTGCGAGAGCACCCAGCATCTTTTCAGGTGAAGGAAATGAGCTGAGGGGGCAGCTGTTTTGCAATGACTGGAGTTACAGGAAAGATTTGGGAATGGTGAAGCAGGGTTATGGGCATGCACACACTTTCCCACACTCATGGGGCTACTGCCAGGTCTCTTTCTGTCTATCTCAATCGAATCCTGCATGAGTGTCTTATGCCGTGGAGACTCACCATAACAAGAATAAATGTAATTTTTACATGGCTTCAGCTCCTTCACAAATGTGGCTGCCAACACTACTTCCCATGATAAATTGCTGTTGCGGCATGCATACAGTTAAATCGCGTCTTTGTCTAACCATCTTTCATTTGGAGAGAAAGAAACACTGACTAAGTGCAAATTTGTCTTAGGTGTAAGTGTGTGTTTTATTAAATTAATTCAGAGCTAAGAAACTGGGAACTGTCTTGTTGGTTTTAATTTACCATATAGCCTAATTTCTCTCACAGTAGTTTAGCCTTTTTAAAGAATTATTGCAGGGCCAAAACCAGAAAAAGATTTATTAACAATTTGAACTATCTTAGATGACAGAAAATATCATATTAAAAAAGATACTCATCCCCACCATGACCTCTGCTCCACACTGATGGGTACAATGCACGGATTATTGAGAGGTCATTACCTCTATGAGTAAAAATGCATGTATTACATGTTTTGGTGCTTATATTGCACAAAGAATAGTGGTATTAAATCCACATCTTTTTATGGAACCATGAAATATGCAAAATATGTCATGGCTACATGGGAAATACAGATTTTATTGCCACTGTGCAAAGGTTTTGCATCGGCCAGGTTACTAGGATTATACTGCTTGGAGGACGAAGGTCATCGAAATTATGCAACAAAAAATGCAAATTATGTGGCACGATGTCTGGTGGTATTATTTTCATGTTCACCTGTTTGAGCTGGAAAACGCAATTCTGGTGAATTCTGCATTATTTGGAAATTATGTGACACATTTAGTAAATCCATATTTATGCTGTAAACTCTGCAGCCATCAGAGTCACATAAATACACTGATCTCACCATTGCTTATTGTTTTAGCAAGAAATTACTTGTGACAGGTGAACAAAATCTCAACATTTTAATTCAAGTCAATGCCCATTAGCCGTAGTTAATAAAACTTGTAACATAAAAAGCACACAGCAAATGTCTTGTCATTGACATCTCCCGCTGTTAGTGACATTTACAAACGACATGGCCAAAGATATCACAAGAACCGCTCAATGGTAATATTGGGACAGATTACACAGTAACCCATTATGCATGCCCTGTATGTACTTAACTTTAAACCATTGTGTTTATGAAAATACGTAAACCTCTACCTTAAACAAGAGAGAACTAATTTAGGTGATATCAAAATAGAAGGCATAAATTTCAAAATAATTAACATTTGGTCTACTCACTAGTCAGCCTGAGGAATGCAGTCTAATGACTATGTCAAAATATCCACAGAACATGCGTGTTCATATGGAGTGATGAATTTGAATGTTAGAAGCTTTTTTAAATGTTCTGATCTTCAACTAAGGAAGGTGATGTGGTCTAGAGACTAAGCTGTCAATCTGAGTACCTTAATTTGAATCTAGTTTGGCATTGACTGAAAATGCAACAGTTCTAGGAAATCACTTACTGCTAGATTCATCAAGCGAAATGCGCTCGCAAAAGGGCCAGATTCTGAGAATCTGGCCCTTTGCGAGTGCAATTTTAGCATTTGGGATTCATCATCCCAAATGCAAAAAATCGCTAATAAAGAATTCGCAAATTTGCGAGGATTAGCATTTAAGGAATCTCTATTAGAGATTCCTTAAATGCTATTCATGAAAAATTTAAAAATTGCGAATTCGCAATTTAGGACCGCTATTTACCACGAAGGCAAACCTCTTGGTAAATAGCGAAAACTTAAAAAAATCCATTTAAATGCATTTTTCTAAGTTGCATGTTAGACACACACATGTCCTTTAGACATTTGTGTGCACAACATCAGTGCAAATTCACATTTCAGGGGTGCTACAGGGTGTCCTTTGGACACCCCTGCACCCTTGAAATCGCATCCTTATTTGCGATTAGCAAATTGCTAATCACAAATAAGGAATAACTCCCCATTCATTCCTATGGGCTTAGGCCCATAGGAATGAATGGGGAGTTATTCCTTATTTGTGATTAGCAATTTGCTAATCGCAAATAAGGAAGCTGCAGGAATCGCAATTTATTTTGCGATTCCTACATGAATCCCGTTTTTCAAGTCCGTAATAGCGATTCCTTAATAATCGCTATTAAGGACTCGCAAAACGGGACAATGATGAATCTGGCTGTTAATAACAATGTGCTTAAAATTTAAATGTGTGAGCTACTAGTGTAAGTGTGTGTTTAACAAGAAGATATGAGTTGGCAATGTTCTGTTGTTCTCGGGTTAGGTCCATGCTATAAAAAGCAACATGTGCATGCTTTTACATTGTGAACAGGTACCCAGCTTATTATTCTCTGTGGATACCCCTTCCTTTAGAGCGGTTGGTGAGCCCACCTCATTTTGTAACAGCTAGATAGAAGCTCCCACAATTTTATTTATACCTGTTTATTCTTCACACCTCAAGTTAATTTCCGAATGTCTGTGGGAGCACTTTATTGGGCACATTTGGAGATTCCCGCACACACATCTTCTTGTTCCCTAGAAGCATGTTATCAGTATGCAGTTCATGCTACTTTTAATCAGAACATACTCTTTTCCAGTAAGCCTTCAGTGCTTTAATTTCGGACATGCACAGGACATGCCTGGTACCAACTATTTTGATAGCATCCGATGCTCGCTGGTCTGGTGGACACTGACTGAGCTCTAGCTGTGCTCGGTGTCTCAGGGGAATGCATTAGCAAAGACAAAAGATCGGGCTATAATGTGCTACCGCAGAAAACAAAAGGCATGGATATGCCTTTTACATGTGTTACCGCATTTAACTCAGACCTATTGGCCTTACAAACATGTATTCTAAAGCTGTCTCAGCTCCCAGTGTGCAATATGGTAGCCCCACCAACACGGCATAGTACTAGACCCCCCCCCCCGACGTTTAGGTCTAGTTGTGCCCCTGTGTCTACCCATGCTTGTGTGTGTCTGTGTGGTCTGTGTGTGTGTATCTTGGTTGTGCGTGTGGGTATGTTTGTGTGTGTTAACAGTCTTAAGTAAGTACATTTGTCCTCCACAATCGTTTTCCTAGGTACTTGCATTTCTTGTTCATCAGAATCTTAAATACTTGGTAATATTCATAATGACATGGTCCATTTCTGGTTTAAATTCCTGCTACTTGCTGAGCATCCCTTGCAATGGTAGTAATACTTGAGCATGAGAGTCAGAATCTATGTGGTAGTATTATGTGTGAGGACATGATGAAAACGACAAATGAATGTTTAGACAGCAAACATGTATTTACTGGAATAAGCTGGAATTTCAGGACAAAGGGATATTTTAATTAAAAAATGTTAAAGTTTTATTTTGGTTAAATAAGTAATTGGATAAAAATAAAAAGCTTGTATTTGATAGCTGCTAGAAAACTAATGTTTGGTAAAAAAATTATTGCATTTCCCAAGTTATATATATATATCTGCAGCAGATTTTTGACTGCTGCTTGAAATCTTAATCCGTAGGACAGTCGTAATCTGCCTGCGGTATGTATGTATGTATGTATGTATAGGCATTTATATAGCGCACTACTTACCCGTAGGGTCCCAAGGCGCTTCGACCGCTGCGAAACCCTTCCTGGCTTCCCTGAGAGATGGTCCCTTAATGGGTATCTCCAGGGTGAGACCAGGCATCCCCGGCGGTCTGGTGGGGCCGTTAGTGAAGATGAGGCAAGCTAATGCCCAGAGTTGCCGAGTGTGATCGCTGATCAGAGTGGGCACCGAGGCGAGAGAATTATCGAGTCCGCTGACCCTGGTCCAGAAACCTGCCGCGCCGGGAATCGAACCCTGGTCCCGGGCCTTAGCTGACTAAGATTGTCATATTTGTGGAATTCTTAATTTCCCTCCTTGTCTTTTACAAAGAGATTTTTAATCATAATATATACCTGAGAATCTTTTTCCTAGGGTCAAGATAGAAAAATGAAAGTCAGTGAAATTAGTGAAGAAAGATGGCATGAAAAAACTGGTCAAATTAAATTGTGTTTTTTAAGCTGCTGGTAGGTATTACACATGTTTTTTGTGACATTTCTAGAGCAATTATGCTGACACCTTGTAAGAAATTGGGGTTATTATTTGAGAGGGGTGAGAGCCCCACTCAAGTAGTAATCACAATCCTTGTCAGGGTAAAACACAAAAAGCATTAAATAAACTTGTGCTTCAGACTCTGGTAGCTTGGAACAAAGTAGTCAGACTTAACTTAGAGGCAATGTGTAAAGTCCTTTTGCTGCACCCAATCAGTTATAGAGTGAAAACACAACGCAAAAACAATCCCAAACCAATTTAGAAAAAGGAGATTATTTTAATGAATAAAATGACAATAAACAAACACCATTCAAATCAGTAGAACTGGAGATATGAGTTGTTGGACCTGGCCCTTTCTGTAGGGTCACCCCCAAACTTGTTGCCTTTCTTATTCCCTTTTTACTAAATTCATGTTGGTTGGCTTTAGGACTCTAGGCACTTTACCACTGCTAACCAGTGTTAAAGTGCATGTGCTCTCTGCTTTGAACAAGGTAACATTGGCTTATCACAATTGGAATACTTACTTTACTTATATGTCCACTTGTGCCTAGGGCCTGTAAATTAAATGCTACTAGTGGAACTGCAACACTGATTGTGTCACCCACTTCAGTAGCCCTTTAAACATGCCTGCCATTGCAGCACCTCTGTGTGCAGTCAACCCTCTTGCCAAGCCCAACTCTTCCTTTTTAATACATACAAGTCACCCCTAAGGTAAGCCCTATAGAATCGCTGGGGCAGGGTAGAGCATATTTAAAAAGTTGGACTTGTGCTTTTAAGATTTACATGTCCTTGTAGTAAAAAACTACTCAATTAAATTTTTATTACTGCTAGGTCTATCTCACTCATGGGTTCACCTTGGGATTATCTTACTACATGTTATAAGCGCAATTTCCAATTGGGAAAAGATAGATGTTAGAAATGGGATCTCTGGTTGGCTAAGTCTATCCGGTCCCGGCGGAGAGCGGTAGGTCTTCCAGTAGGAGCACGGAGATATACAACCTGAAAACTGAGAGGTTGAACCCGTAGCTCTACCTGCCGGGTGCTGTTGTTGTAGCTCACCCAACCAAGATAGGCAATTACAGCGCAACACAGGTATTTTTGACCCATTACACTTATTGGAAAATGTCCTCTAGCAGGTAAAGGCAACATGTAGATAGTTAATGAATCACAAACTTTTTGTTTAATTTTTTTGGTCCTGAGAAATTGCTAGTCAGAGGACTACCAGCGAGAAACATGTTGACCGATTGATAAACTCCATAGTCTAGTCTCGCACTAGGGGACATTATTTCCCTATGAGACTATTCTATTTTTCCAATTTTAATTTGGAATAAGGGACCACTAGAATAAACTTGATCCTGGTACCCTTTACTCCAATTTTAACTCTTTCCCCACGTCTACATATTACTGGCCCCTAACCCACACTTCACCCATACGGCAGTTGGAAAAAGATCTCCGCCAAAGAGCCCCTCTTTGAGGTGTTGCCCGTTGGTTATTGCATCGCCGACCCAACGAGGAGCATTGCCGATGATGAAGCATGACACCTGCAAAGGTGTGTGAGGCCATTATATCCAACACAGTGGATACCCACACGTTCATCCACGACATAGAGTAGTCACCAATAGCAAACCTTCATCCTATTTAGGAACAGCCTGGTACTTCTTGTGTTTCATGGCTAAGTCTTGCGCCAGAGCCAGGCAGAGACCAACACTTTAGTCAGGGCTTAGGAGTTACACGCCAAAGATAACCCCTGCTCACCCCCTTGGTAGCTTGGCACGAGCAGTCAGGCTTATCCCGGAGGCAATGTGTAAAGCGTTTGCGCAACACACACACACAGCAGCAAAACACTAGGCACACCACAAAAGGAACTCCACACAAGGTTATCTATAAAAATAGCCTTTGTATTACCATAAACACATTAGATCATAATCACACAATGTACACAGTGCCAACTGGCACTGGGCAGTATCTACAGGGGATTATATACACCTGACAGGGCCAATTGGGCCACTCTCAGAACAATCACAAATCAGCTATTTGTAAATGTAGCACAACTAATAAATGTAGAGCACAACCAATAACTATTGGTAAAAGTTAGGAACTTAGCATAAGGTTCTTCAATGTAAGCCACACTATGCAATAATCATCACATTAGGCATAAATCACACAGTGAAACACAATCTCACTACCATACACCATAATATGCAAAACAACCTCCTAATCATGAAACACGTCTAGAGGTGTAAACAGGGTACATAAAACATACTACATACCCTACCTTTCCTAGCACCCCAATCACATTAGACCTCATAAGCGTAAACACCTTAGGCAACAGATTAGCATAAATACAGTGTGCCCCTATCGGGGGCACAACACATGAAAATGGTCCCCAGGCCATCTGGCCTCTCACAGGGCTCCAGTACCCTATGTCCCAAAAGTCAGGGTGCACTGCCATGGCAGCGAAAGTCAAAAGATCAGGCCCAAACCTGGCAGCTGCCCACTACTTGTTGGGCAGCTGTAAAATTATCCCTGGCACCACTGTGCCCTCTGAGCCCCTCTTTGGGACTCTAGCAGCAAAAAATAATTCCCCCAAATGTTGCAGCTGCCTGCGCGCTCGCAGGGCAGCTGGGGAACTGGGTAAAAACAAGCTCTGGCACTACAGTGCATCACCTATTCCACTTGCACTGGGGGACCCAATAGGCACCAACCACGGGCACTGGCAACGTGCCCCGACAAGTCCTGCTCTGGGGGACCTCTCTTTAGAGTTCAAATGGCTCTTCTGCGCTGCATGTTTCCTTCTCCACGTGGCTCCTGCCAGCGTGGTCTCCCCACCTCAGGACTGCTCTGATTACGGTCCTTTAGGGCAGAACGACAGGTAGCAACGTCTCCTCTTCCTCACTTGGGGCCATATGTATCAAGCCTTTTGCGATTCGTTAAGGCCGAAATTCGCAAATTTGCCAATCGCAAACGGCCTTTTTACCGATTTTGTAATGTATGAACAATTAGCAAAATGAGGAATCGCAAAATAATTGTGATTCCTTATTTTGCTTATGCATTTAAGGAATCGCAATTTTGCGATTCCTTAAATGCTATGTATGAACCTTTTTAGACTTGCGATTTCAGGTTTAGAAATCGCAAATTACCACCAACTTGTAGTTGGTGGTAATTTGCGATTTCTTGTAAATATGCACAATTGTGCATTTGTGAGGGTGGCATATGACGCACATACATGCCCATTGGGTATGTATGTGCGCCATATGCACACACATGTAATTTACAGGGGTGCAGCAGGGTGTCCTTGAGACACCCCTGCACCCTTGCAATAATTCTCAAATTGCGATTAGCAAATTGCGAATTCGCAATTTGAGAATTATTTTTCAATCATTCCTATGGGCCTCCTGGCCCATAGGAATGCATTGGACATTATTCCTTAATTGCGAATTCGCAAAATGCGAATTTGCAAATAAAGAAGATTAAGGAATCGCTAATAAAATGCGAATTTCTTCATACATACCATTTTGCGATTCCTAACTAGCGATTCCTTAAAAATCGCTATTTAGGAATCGCAAAACGGAACTATGATACATATGGCCCTTGGCCTCCCGGGAACACACAGGAGCGCGGGGTAGGCTCCTGTCCTCTTCCTGCTTGGCTGTACGTGGGGCTGGCGCTCCAGCCTCGATCAGGCCGCCATCGCTGACGTCCTTGAGGACGCTTCTCCTGTTGCCGTTTCAAAGTAAGGAAAAGCTACAAGGGATTTAGTTTGTTTACTTAGTTGAATTAATTTACTGGCATCAGTCAATAGAGTTAGTTCTCAAGAATCTAACTCAAATGTAACCATAGGATAACGGCACAATTTCTTTCAATAAGGAAAACATTCAATGACAAAAGCACAAGAGTAAAAGAAGCACACTATATATTATATCTGAAAAGGTATTTATATTGAGTTAATTATCTCCAAAGCTAAACATCGCTTCAAGAGTATACCTTTGTTCATGAATGGACTCGGTTACATTGTACCAAAGAAAGGAGTTGATGAATTGTTATGTACTGATCTGTTGATTTACGCATACATCTGTCCATAACTTGCTTTGCTCACATTTATCTGTTTTTGATTCCCTGTGAAACAAATCTTTTGATTAACTCAATATAAATACCTTTTCAGATATAATTATTTTTCCATGTGCTTCTTTTACTCTTGTGCTTTTGTCATTGAATGTTTTCCTTATTGAAGGAAATTGTACGTTATCCTATGGTTACATTTGAGTTAGATTCTTGAGAACTAACTCTATTGACTGAGGCCAGTAAATTAATTCAACTAAGTAAACAAACTAAATCCATTGTAGCTTTTCCTTACTTTGAATTGTTCATTGCCGATACATACAAGGGTCAATTGGGTTACCCATTACTGCTTCATGTTCTCCTGTTGCCGGTCAACTCCCGACGTGAGCACCAATCACAACCCGGCTCCCCTCTAACATCAGCGGGGAGCCGGCGTGGTGCTCCTGGGACTCCCGGGTCGTCAGTGGTGAAACGGGGCAAATGAGGGGTAGGCTCCCTCTCGTACTTTCAAGCGGGGTGGGCACCCGCGAGGCCACAACTGTGAAAGAATGAGCGGGATGGGCACCCTCTCAGGAAATTAACCAAAAACTGGCAAAGATGCGGGGTGGGCACCCGCCAAACTCCTCAGGACCAGCCAATCGCGGGGTGGGCATGGCAGGGGAATCCCTACATTGAGATCAACCATCGCTCAGCGCTGCAGAGCCCACGCGCTCTTTAGATCAGAAAAGCACCATTTAGAACCACAGCAAAGGAGAGCACTCTCAGGTCCTGGCAGTCCCAAGTCCAGGGGTCAGAACAAAGTGCTCTTCCACCTTAAAGCAAGGCAGGGTTCAGGGGGCACAAGGCTGAGCTCAGGCAGGCCAGCACACAGGGCCCTCCAGCAGGGAGGCAGTCCCTTGTAGCGGTTCCTCCTGGAGCCCAGCAGCAGCAGTCCCCCAGCGTCAGGACAGCACAGCAGAGAAAAGAGCACTGGAGTCGCAGCCCCTACATTTATACACATTTTTCCTTTGTTCATACAGCACAGGGTTAGAGGAAAACCAGATGCAAATGGTTTGGGGGAGCTTGGAACACTTTGTTTTGCTCAGCTACTCTATCCTTTGTTAGATGGGGGCTAGGTGCTCAGACGCACCACAGGGGGCAGACCCAACATTGTGGAGGGAAGGCACAGCCCTATTCAGTTCCCAGGTGCAACTCCTCCCTCCTATCTCCATGCAGATCTCCCTATTCACCACCGGGCAGACCCATCCTGGCTCCTGGAGCCAACCACACCAGCCAGCCCCTGTCAATCACTAGCCAGACATGCAATTCACATCCGGCAGGCAGACACACTGCACACAGAAATGCTAAAAGTGGCACTTCTCCACTAGTCACAATAGATCTGCGCACACCATCATACAGCATTTAATCTCATGAGTTTGCACATGCTAAACTCGCCCCTGCACTCCTCTAATATCAGGAATTACCATGGACACACATATCACCCATGCATTCCTATGGGTGGGCAGGCCAATCTCACCACCACAAAAGGGCCAAGTCCAACAATAGACATTTTGAGCTTGGTGTCTCTGGACTCACAATGTAAAATCACAACTTATGGTAAAGACACATTTTAAGTTGCAAGTCTAAAAATAACATTTTTTGAACGTTGAGAAGGGGTTGGACCTATTGCATATCAGCAAGGCTAAGCTACTATGCAAAGGCAAGTAAAATACAAAATTCCAAGGTTGACAAATTTCTACAAACCAAGTATTTAGTTCTGTGTTTGTGCAAGTTAATTTGTGCTATGACTGTTTTATTCACCATCAAATCACAAACTTATTACAAAATGTTAAGACGACAATCACAAACACTGACCCCACATATAACATATATTTGCAGTGGAGAAACTAAGATGCACAAATTGGCATTGCAAGAAGAATGACGGTCCCTGTTTGCAATATGATTTGGGTTGCTTAATGTAAATTAAAATCACAATGGAAATTCTCCATAAAAAACAAAAGTATTGATTTTTTTTAACAACCATTGAGTGTTACATAGTTCTGAGCCCTGAGGAGAACCTCTTAAGGAGTGTAGGGTACGAAACATGTTGGCTTTGAACCATAAACATAGAGTGCTTTGGAGAGACGATTCTTTTGTACAGGAAAAAAGTCAAAACAATATTTTCATAGATCTATCCCTGGTCATCATCATTGGGTGAAAAAAGTTTCTTGCACCATATGGTCATGGCCCAAGTAGGCAGGAGCCTTTGGATTATATAAAGACATTATTGCTCCTATTGGGAGTTACATTCCAGACCTGAAAATTTTGTGCTGTTTTGTATTCATGTATTTTTCTTTGTTTGCTGTTGAGTTTGCCACATAATTTGTGATTACTGATATTGATGTGTCAATATTTATTGTGGGTTCTTGTTATTAGACATTTTGTCAGTTGTTGTATGTTATGCAAATGTATGTTTATATGTGGGGTCAGTGTTTGTGATTGTTGTCTCAACAATGTTGTGATAGGTTTGTGATTTGATGGTGAATAAAAGAGTGATCACAAAAATTAATTTGGGCGACCACAGAGCTCAATACTTGGTTTGTAAAATTCATCAGCATTGCCATTTTGTGTTTGTTTTACTTTTAGAAAGAAGACATTTTCTTACTTTAACCATTCTGTGCCTTCTACCTGTCTCTGAATACACGTCTGGAATGATGACAACTGGGCATTGTGCAGCCACATATAATGGGGGCTTTGATGTGACTTGATAAGCCTTAATGGGCCATTAACCGGCTCGATGGGGGGGTTGCTAAGCACCTGGACTCGGCCTTTGTGAGTCTACCCTGCCAAGTGGAGCCACCCCAGTCCTGGACCTTTGGAAGTTCTTGTGTCTTCTGTGGCCCTACTCGGAACCGATGCCAGACAACACAAAGCCTTGCAAAGCAGCACCGCGTAGACCGCACACCAGTATTTTAAGTAGTGTATTCAGTGGGCAGAGGTGGGTCCCTGTCGCCGGCCCATGTTCCATCGCTGTTGGCCTGAACTTAAGACTTTGTCCCAGTCTGGTGCTACCAGATAACCACAGTTGGCTCTTTCATGCGCTATTTTCACCTAAATGTTTAAATTTGCATATCTCGGGATTTACTAATTGAATATTTGTCTTTTTTGTTATGTTATATTTATTAAATAAGATCAATTTTTCTAACAAGTATAGTACCTTTCTGTGTGGTGTTTTCACTGTTTTATTGTTTTAAGTGTTGCACAAATACTTTCACACACTGCCTCTTTAGTTAAGCCTGACTGCTCTGTGACAAGCTACCATAGGTTAATTTTGGGTGTGTATCTGACTTACCCTGACTAGGACTGTGGTCCCTACTTGGATAGGGTGCAAACCTCTGCCAACTACATACCCATTTTCTAACATGAATTGTTAAAATTTAAGGTGAAAATGTGCCATAAAGGTGCAAAATGTCAACTGCAGGTTTTTGGTAGTGCCAGACCAAGCCAAAGTCAAAGGTTTAAGCCAGCCATAATGAAATGCCAGTCGGGGACAGGATGTAGGATCAGAGGTAGCCTGGTAGGAGTTGTACCTTTTGCCAGGGTCTACACGATGTTGTGATATGAGACTCTGCACTGCGCTGCCTTGGATCCGTTGGGAAATCGATCAAGAGTTGCACAGTGCTGTGATGCAAGACTCAGCATCAGATTTGGCAAAGCTGTCGATCAGGTGCTGAGATGCGCTCCGATGCAAGGTCCTGCATTGTCCTGTGCCATTCTGCGTCGGATCAGGTGAAGCTGCCAATCAAGAGCTGTGGGGTGCTGCAATGTGAGGCCCTGTGTCGTTCTGAGGCATGATGCATCCGAACTGGTGAAACTTCAGTTAAACAGGGAGATGTACCCTCTGACTCCAGCCAAGGGTCCAGGACCTAGATGACAGCAATTGGGGGGCTAGGCCTCACTCCAACAGAGGCCAGTAATATGGACCAGGTCATGTTCAGTCGGGTCTAGTCTGGCTGGGAAGCATGAGAGGCCTCTGGAAGCTTGTTGTGACCTTGTAGCTCAAACAGGAGGTTAGTCAACTGAGCTTTGGAGTCCCTTCTGGATTCCTGGGTTCAAGACAAGCAGATCCAGTCTTACTTCTTCATACAGCTGGGCAGTCCTTCTTCTGAATCTTCTCAGGTCCAGGAGTGTTCTGATATCAGGTTCTGAAGGTATCACATGTATACCTAGCACCAGTCTGTGAATGGGGGACACCCCCTTGTCTAACCCTAAAACTGGTTCTTGTAAATTATTCTATTTCGCCGGGTTTGGGTCCAGTCTGTCTAGTTAAATAAAGGACACGCAGGCCCTGGTGAGGGCTACATTTGCAAGTAACATGATAGTCATCGTCTAAAGTAAGGAAGGGGCAAGATACAGCTCCCAGCTACCCTTTGAAGATCAGGGAGCAGTTGGGTACAACCCTCCAAGCCATCCTGCTCACCCTTACCCATAGACGTCTTTTGCCTATTGTTTAACCACACCACAGGAGAGTAATTAACAGTCAGGTAACCATGGACACTGGTAGAAAGGCACATTGGGTTTAGGCAGGAAAATGCCAATTTGGCTTTTTAAAATAATCATTTAAAATGTTACTTAAACTAAAAAATTAAAGAGGATTTTAAATCACAAATAAAACGAGTGGAGGAAGTATTTTTTTAGGTGCTCTCCTACTGAATGCAGCACTTATTAAATGTAATAAGGTTAAACAGTGTTAGTCTATGAGAGGATAGCCTTTCCACAGTAACAACTTTGGGAGTTTTTCACTGCTAAGACTTTTACGATTTAAGTACACATGTCCACCTTCTTAAATACCATGCACCTTCCCTTACAAGCCTTTAGGGTCCACCTTAGGGATGACTTATAAGTTTTAATTATTAGAAGTATTAGAAAAGAAGATTCATGCCCAGCAAAAGGTTTATTTTGCCGGGTGTAAATGGCAGCCTTAAATTGCACTATAAGGTCAAATGAGTGCTACAGCCCACTGACGCAAAGTCCGCAATAAGAGGCACCATCCCCTACAGACCCCCAGAACCCTGAGCAGCATTCTTTGACGCCATCCTCAACCTCATTGCTCCCCTAGCAATCGACTCTCACCACTATGTCCTACATAGCGACCTCAACTTTCACATTGACAACCCCAATTACCCAAGCTCAATTACCCTCCTGGAGAACCTGAAAAACATTGGCCTCACCCAACAGGTCACTGAACCTCCCACAAAGTCAGACATGCACTCGTCCCCATTTTCACCTCCAGCAACAGAATCAAATTCAGCCATACCACAGAACTCACCTGGACTGACCACACCATTGTACACTTCACCATTACCGACGCCCAGCACACCATCACCAGGCACCAGATCATCCCCACTGGAGCTGGAGCATGGTCACCGAAACTCGGTGGTCACGGGTCCTCACTAACTCCCAACCCAAGGTCTCAACAAACCTCAACCAGGCCGTCCAGAACTTGCTGCCTGGAACGCCGCCAGAGTCACCCCACTGAAACCTACAACATTCAACAAGACCGCCAAAAATGCAAGCTGGCATACCCCAGAACTCAGGACCACAAGGCGCGACTACCACTAACTGGAGAAACGATGGCGTGCCTCTAAGAGCCCCGCCGACAGAGCAGCTCACAAAACAGCCGTCAGCAAATATCACTGGCACGTCAAGGAAGCCAAGAAAGCAGCCATCACCACTAGCATCAGCTCCGCGGCCAACCACACAAAGGAACTCTTCAAACTAGTCAAAGAATTCTCAAACCCAACAGCCATAGAGAACACCATCACCCTCCCAATAATTCTGCGACTCCCTCTCAGACTACTTCCACAGCAAAAACATCAATATCTACAAGAATTTCAACCTCAAACCTGTCATCCTCAACCCCAATAAACTCAACCAACCAGCAAACACCAGCCACACCATTATCACCTGGTCTCCACTTGCCACCCTGACCACCTCAACCATCATTTCTTCCATCCACTCCCACCGACCTCTGCCCCTACCACCTCTAAAACCACGCAACAAACCCAATCAGCACACAACTCACCAGCAACCTCAAAACCTCCAACTCCACAGCAGCCTTTACAGAAAGATGGAAACATGCAGATGTCAGACCCCACCTAAAGAAAGCCTCCACTGACCCCAGCATCTCAAAAATTATCATCTGATATCCCTGCTCCCCTACCTGTCCAAAGTACTCGAGAAAGCCATTAACCAGCAGCTCACCAAATTCCTTGAACAAAACTACCTACTGGATGCCTCACAATCAGGATTCCATTCAAACCACAGCACTGAGACCACACTGATTGCCGCTACAGGAAACATCAGAACACTCCTTTACCACTTAGAAACTATGACCCTGAACCTCCTTGACCTCTCTGCGGCATTCAACACTCTCTCACAACCCCCTCATCAACAGACTTCACAACATAGTCCCTCAAGTGGATCACCTCCTTCCTTACAGGATGCACACAGAGCATCTGACTGATGCCCTTCACCTCCGCCCAAAAGACATCATATGCGGCTTACCATGAGGATCATCCCTCAGCCCCACCCTGTTCAACATCTACCTAATCCCTCTTGCAGACGTCGTCAGATCCCATGGACTGAACATAATCTCCTAATGTTACCTGTTGGCATAGCGAACTGGAGGCTTTCCGAGTAGGTTGCCGTTTTCCGAAACAAATCGTGAAACATTATCATGTGAGGCCTCGACTCTGTGATTTTTCGTCTACATCGTGGGCCTTCTAGCTCTTTTTAATTGTTGTCCAGTTTGCTTTACTACTTGAAACGCAGGAGTTTGGACAATCTTATCTATACCCTGCGTGTTTTCTCGAAAAAAGAAGCTTTACCAAATCATAAATATCATAAACATAGTTTTTGAGCCTTGAAAAAGTCGTCTCAAGACGAAACACGTGTCGGCTGTCTTTTGTTGTATCTACGTGTCAACAGTGGTGAAGATCTGCGATCACAACAAACGTTTTGTCATTCTCACTATTGGTTTTGTGTTATTTCTATTAAACTGAATTCTGACTTTGTAGAGTCAGTTGTTAAACTTTATTGTGCTGTGCTCCATCAACCAGTATATAATCTCCTATGTAGATGACACTCAACTGATCCTCTCGCTCACCAAGGCGCCTCCAACATCAAAGCCAACTTCTACAACGCCATGACCAACATCGCCAAATGGATAAGAGACAACTGCTTCCAATTCTACTGTGACAAAACTGAAGTACTGACCTTTGGGAAGAACACCGTCGCATGGGACCACAGCTGTTGTCCTGCAGAACTCGAGCCTACACCCACACACACCGGCACACAACCTCGGCATCATCCTTGACAGCCAACATACCATGAAATAACAAATCAACGCAGTCACCTCCTTCTTCTTCCACACACTTGCATGCTCCGCAGAATCTTCAGATGGATCCCAACCAGCACCAGAAAGACAGTCACCCAGGCCCTTGTTACCAGCCGCCTTGACTACGGCAACACCCTCTATGCCGGCATCTTCGCCCAGCTCCTCAGAAGACTCCATACCATACAGAATGCCGCAGCCAAACTCATCCTGGACCTCCCCAAGGGAAATCACATCAGGCCCCACCTGAGAGACCTCCACTGGCTCCCCATCCAGAAGAGATGCCAGTTCAAAATCCTCACACATGCCTATAAAGCTCTCCACAACCTAGGACCTGCAAACATTAATCATCGATTGAACTTCCACCAACCGTCGAGACACCAGCGCTCGTACTCACTTGCCCTCGCACATCCCCCTCCACATTCATTGCAACTGCAATGGTGGTCGCTCCTTCTCATACATTGCTGCCAAGACCTGGAACGATGTTCCCTTCCAGCTCCGTACAGCCCCTTCGCTGGCAGACTTCAGAAAGAGACTCAAGACCTGGCTCGTCAACGGATACACAGTGCCCACATACCCCAGGGGTGAAAGTGTTGCGCTTTACAAATGCTGATTGATTGATTGATTTACAGGCCCTGGGTACATGTATGCCCATATACTAGGGAATTATATGCAAATTAAATGTGCTAATTAGGTGTATGCCAGTTTTACCATGTATGGAAGCTAGGCCACAAGCACTTTACCACTGGTTAGAATGAGTAAAGCGAACAGAGTGCTAATGCCAACGGTAACAGGTTCAGCAAAAATAGAATCACCTGACGCCCCTCTTGCAACCCCAACATGTTCAAAGATCACTGACACTGAATGGCCCTATTGTGTGTGTGCCAACTGGAAGGAGTGGGCTGCAAAGCTGCTTTTCCTCCAGTTCAAGATCGTCACAAAAGACATAGCCCAGGTCAGCTGAAGTGCGTTGATAAGAAACGAAACGAGACACCACGAGTAAGTGTTTCGCTGGCAGCTGCTAATGGCGGAACACGTGTGATGATGATGTGACGGCACATGAACACCGGCTCTTCTCGCTGCGCCCATGCACGCGCTGGAAGCCTGTCTATAAGCAATACCAAATGTTTGCAAGCAACCCTGTGCAATCAATCAAGCGCTTCATTGCTGACCTGGAAGCCACGCAAGAGCTCGCGGCGGAATGGCAAAAAACGTCAGGGGGAATAAACTCAAAGGGTGATGCAATCCCCCAGTGGAAGCGTGCCTCAGCTATGAACTGTTTGATTCTGCCTGTTCCTTGGAAGTCTCTCAGAACGCTTTGGAAGGGGAATAGACCTGTGACGAGAAACGGGATCCGCAGCGGAGTTACAGAATCTTGCACACGTAACTAAACCCTTATGGACTCTATTAGGAGCACATGATTGGCAGGTTACCCTAAAAAACCACTTACCTTAATTCTTTACACATAGTCGAATATGCAAGTGCTTTCGAAATATTAACAGGTGAAATAAAAACAAGCGAAACCTTTGTACTTCAGTCCACAACTCAAATTGAACAATGGCACAGACACCTTATGCTTTTTTAATAAGTACGCGATGTGGTTCATTTTATGAAATGACAGAGCTTGTAGATTTCTTGAACGTTTTATCAAGCTAATTTTTGTTTGTTTTGATGTTGCTAAGCCGCCACTGATGGTGCCAATCAAATATTGCATCAGTAGAGCCCATGCGATCAATCACAATAGCTTTTCTGATCCCAAAGCCAAGATGTCAAACATTTATTTGCAAGCACAAGATTTTCTGAATAACAAACTAAAGGCAGGTCATGATGGCCGAGAAAAAAGAAGCGTAAGATAGGAAATGGTGAGTCTTGCACGGGGTGCATCAAAGTCACTATGATCGCAGCTTTAGAATATTTGTTGTCATATTTTTAATAGCTTGTTAATGAAAGAAAAACAAGAGGCATTGCGCCAAGCAGATTTAGAACAATACATAATTCAGTCACTTTACTTACTTGTTTTTGTACAGCTCTTGGACAAGCCTGGTTGTGCCACAATAACGTATTATTCAGTTTTTATTTGCCTTTGATCAGAGTTTTGGAGTCTATTTTCCTTCTATTATATCTGGTAATTCCTGCTGTAATCCCCTTGTTGTTAAGGCATTTACCTTCTCTTTTTGTTAGGACAATTCTCAGGATTCAATGGACCACTTTCATTCAAGCTTAGATTGTAGCTCTGGAAATTTAGGGCCAGATTATCCGTAGCATTGTGTTGAACTTGCGTCACACTTAGTGTTGCAAGGACAACGCAATGCTCAAGTCAGATTTATCAAGCAATTTAAGGCCACCTTGCGTGGCCTGTTTTGCTTGGAAAATTCACCTAACGCAAGGCAGCGCCAGTCACTGCCTTGAGATGCTCTGCCTGGGAAGGCGTTCCAGGGGCGGGTCGTGAGTGTTCCCATGCATCCGCCCATGGATTTTGGTTTATTCCCAGATTTACCAACACTAGAGCAGGAATGCACCATATATTGGTAAATACAGCATATTCCTACCCTCTCCCTTTCATACAGAGCAGCAAGTTGTCTTGCTGTGTGTTTCGTTGTGTGAAAGATTGATAAATCTGGATCCTAGGGAGCATATACCACTGCAAGCTCATTGAATGCCATGACATTGATGTCCCATTGCTCATTCAAAATCTTTTAGCTATGGGAGTGAGTTTGCCTCCCACAAACAGGCAATTCAGTGCCCAACGCTCTTCTAAAACAACTGCTTTAGCGCCCCACAATTAAATATATCTGGAGCACCTACCCCAAAGACATCTTGTTTTTGTTTGGTAGCCTGTAATCCTGTGAGCTGGTTTGCTTGTGTCCCCGGTTGTTTTTCTCATTGAATACAGACAGGGCCGGACTGCGAACCGAAACCGGCCCTGGCGAACTGCTCTGCTGGCCCCCCTGAAGGGAGGGGGGGGGGAGCGACTGAGCCATTCACAAGGGCCAGTTTCTGTCACTTTTTTTTCCAGGGGGCCGATAATGCCCACCCCTGGTAACAAAACGGCCCCCCAGGGTCCCCACCCTAGCAGCCCATCGGGGAAACGCCGGGTCCCCGCTACAGCCAGTCCGGCCCTGAATACAGAGCACCAATTGAACAATTACAATGTAAGTATTTCCCATGGCACCTGCGGGGCTTTTATGGAGGTTGATTCTGGCTGATTATAATAGAGTTCCAACCAGATGTCCAGAAATGTTTTAGGTCCGCAGATCACATCAAGGTTCGACGCAGGATGCAAAATACTGAAAACTAAAGGATTCTTGGAGATGAATAAACAAATGTGTATGGTGCCATCCTAGGGTCTGGTTTAAGGTGTGGGAGAGAGAGTTCTCTCCATCAGGACTGCTGAATACATCTGCCACTTTGACTGATTACCATCTTACAGATTTAGAGATGACCATCATTGAAAGGGGCCACAATGAGAATGGTTCCTTTCAAGGTACAAAAAGTATTTTACATTTTTGGTGTTTTTCAGCAAAAATCTGCCAAAGCAGGAGATGATTTTTTTCTTAAATCAAGAATGTAATGACCCCTATGCCCTTGGAGTTGTCTCTAAGGGTGTTGGGGTCATAATTGTTTTGTACCTCACTGCAAGATTTTACATGTCAGTGGGGGACAGGAAAAAGGACATTAACCGTTCTCCCTAAATAGGGCGAGCTATGTAATACCAGTCCTCTAATGACCCCTACTTCACTGGGACATCATAGGAAGCTTTCCAATGGGGGCTTCATCAATGTAAAGCTTAGGGTTTGCCCTTCTCTAAATGAGGCCAGTAGCGGCTCCTGGAGGGAGTGCTGCGGGGGGTGTGGCGGGGTGGGGAAGAAGTGGGCGGGGGGAGGGGCAGGGTGGGGGGTAGTAAACTCCAGCATACGGCCGAATGGAGGTAAGTATATAAATTAATAAATATAAAAAATTACATTGCGCACGCTGCAACTCCAAATGGCGATGCAGCATGTGCAATGTAATTTATTTTAATTATTTATTTATGTACTTACCACCGTTCGGCCGTATGCCGGAGTTTACTACCCCCCACCCTGCCACTCCCCCGCCCTGCCTCACCGCACTCAGCACTCCCTCCAGGAGCCGCTACTGAATGAGGCAGGTGGATTGAGTGTTTGGCTCATAGGGAACTCATTCCCATTGTGACAGAGTATCCTGTCTGCCAAACTGAATTAGGAACTTAGCGGGTAACTTGGTTGCTGCAATACAGTTACAGGATGATATTAGAAGCTATCCAGCCATTGTTGCTGGGATTGAGTTCTCATTTGACAAAGTTGACTACATAAGGTATTCATGAGTGGTTAGCACACATCTTTTATTCAGGCAATAGCACTGGTGCAGTCCCTGGCAACACTTTTGTCACAGCATTGATTCTTGGCAGACCATAGGCTGACCTCCCTAAACTAGCCTGGTCCATTGAGGTAAGCATAAAGAGTTCTTTTTGGTCCCCTTAAAGACATTCTTGATCCAAAGGGAATATCTTTCTTTATGTATCACTGGCTCCTGCCTGACTCCTTCATGTAATCACACATACACTGTGGGCTCCACTTAATTCCATCCTCTCAAGTACTGCACAACATTCTACTTACACATGCACACACACACACACACAATCATATCTGAGCACTCACACATGCAGTCTGTTTTTCTATTTCTCTCAGAATACAATTTAAAAAGTTAGATTGATTTCTGTGCAATTATTTCAATCCAATTGTGCTTTATTCCTTTATGACATTGGAATGCACATGTTGTGAAAACGTCAGGTTTGATAAGAACTGAAAAGGCTTTACACATGAATATTTTGTGATGCTGCAAGTCAATAGATATTCTGCTATTTCCCTCACACACACTCTCTGTCCTTCCCTTTTATCTATTCCCCATCCGCTCTTTTTTCTTTGCATCACTCTTTCTCTTGTGTTAAATCTTAAAATGTCAAGAACCTATTCTTTAAGTTTGGGGGATAGCTCAATTGTGATGGCACCTCTTGCAGACAATTGTGTGCAATTCACATGTCAAAGAAATGATGTTGCTTCCGGGTTAACAAAATGAGTACTGTGCATTAAAGTGGAAACAGTATCTAGTATTTTTGAACAAAAATAAAAATATGTCTGTACTATGCATATATAAGTGGACAAAATAATAATTATAAAAATCTCTCTCTGAGTTGTCTAAATATCATATATATTGTTATAAATGGGGTGTATAGTTGGCAATGATTTACACCCTGTCCGAGTAATGACCCAAACTCTAGTCAAGGTAAGGGAGTCACACAGTTAAGATAATCCCTGCTCAGCCCCCTTGTTGGCTTGGCACAAGCAGTCAGGTTTATCTCAGAGGCAATGTGTAAAGCATTTGTACATACACACACAGTAACACAGAGAAAACACTACAGAATGAGCCCACACCAGTTTAGAAACATAGCCAATATTAATCTAAATGAAACAAGATCAAACAACAAAAATCCAACATACACAAGTAAAGATATCACCTTTCAAAGGATAAGCAAATGTAGTCCACAAGACCCTATGGATGCGTTACTTTTAGCACAAAGTACCTTGTTGCGTCAAAAATCAAAGATGAAAACAGGCGTAGGTGAGGTGCCAGAAAAACAAAGTGGTGAGTAGGTTCCTTACTCCCAGGGGAGATGATGCGTTGGTTTCTTACTGCAAGGGGAGGTGATGCATCGGTTCCTTACTGGGGAGGTGATTTACCAGGTCCTTACTGCAAGGGGGGTGAGGCTTCAATCTCTGGACATGCAGCCTTGCTTTCTCACTGCTGGGACACATCGATGAGGAAACAGAGTAGAAGTACGATGCATGGAAAATCCAGACGCACTGTGTCAATGAGGCAGTTGATTTCATAGCGATGAAGCAGGCGATGCGTCGATTCTTCGCAACAAAGGGGCTGTGTTGGAGTCGGAGCTGGTACAACGGACGCCGGTGACACAGTGCTCTGGGCTTGGTCTGCAGTGACTTTTCAGCTGCACAGCAACCGCTGAAGCATTTCTTCGGTTGCATAGCGGTGATGCATTGATATTTCAGCCACACAGCAGTGCTGCTTCGAGAAAGCAGGTGCTGAGAGTCGATGAGTGAATTTTCTCACCAGTTTGCACTTCCCAGGGCCCAGGAACTGGATTTGGCACCACTTGGCTAGTCAGGGCTCTCAGCAGAAGAGCCCAGGCACTGGTAGGTGAAGTCTTTTATGGCCCTGAGACTTCTTAACGGGAGGCAAGTATGCACAAGTCCTTGGAGAACCTTGGAAGCAGGATTCAGAAAGTAAAGTCCAGTACTTTCTTTCCCAAGACAGAAGCAGCAAGCAGCAGGCAAGCACAACAAAGCAACGGGCAGAGTGTCAGTCCCTTCTACAGCATTCAGCTCTTCTTCCTGGCAGAATGTTCTTTAGTCCAGAAGTTCCAATTTTCATACCCCTTTCTGCCTTTAAAGTACTCAGACTTCGAAGGAAAGTCTCTGTAGTGCACAAGACCCTGCCTTTCCCTGATCTGGCTCCAGACTCACTACAGGGGGGTAGCAATAGCTTTGTGTGAGGACAGGTGTCAGCGAAAACTCCTTCCACCACTCTAGCTCAGGAAGGCCCATCAGCCTGGTGATGGCCCATAGGCATATCCAAGGCACACCTCAGTTCCCTTTGTGTGATTGTGTAGAGTAAATGCACAAGAGCCCAACGGTCATCCTAACCCCGACATGTATTCTACAGACAGGCAGATGCACAGAATGGTTGAGCAAGAAAATGCACACTTTCTAAAAGTTGCATTTTCAAACATGCAATTTAAAAAACAACTTCACAAAAAGATGTACTTTTAAATTGTAAGTTCAGAGTCCCTAAACTCCAAATCTCCATAAGAATATTATACTTAAAAGATATTTCAAGGCAATCCCAATGTTACCCTAAGGTCAAAATAGGCCTTGCAATAGTGAAACACGAAATCAGCAACATTTAACTCTCAGGACAGGTAAAACACACCAGTACATGTTCTAGCTTTTATATACACTGCATCCTGCCCAAGGGGCTGCCTTGACCCTACCATAGGTGTGACTTACATGTAATCAAAGGGAAGGTTTGGGCCTGGCAAGTGGGTTCACTTTCCAGGTCAAAGTGGCAGTTCAAACTGCTCACACAGACACTGAAGTGACATATCTGAGACATGTTCGCAGGGCTATTCATGTGAGTGGCACATTCAGTGCTGCAGGCTCACTAGTATTGTTTGATTTACAGGCCCTGGGCATACCTGGCGCACATTACTAGGGACTTGCTAGTAAATAAAATATGCCAATCATGGATAAACCTATCACCAATACAATTAGGACTGAGAGCATATGCACTTTGGCACAGGTTAGCATTGGTAAAGTGCCCAGAGTTCTTAAACCAACAAAAACAGGTCAGAAGAAATAGGAGGAAGAAGGCAAAAATGTTGATGATAACTGTGCAAAAAGAGAGAGGTTCAACATATATTATGCCAATTTCCTTAATATGGTAAATAGCTGCATAGTACATAGTTACAGTGTTTTTTCTGTTTATTTGACACCTTATAGAACAGTCAGTCATCTGGATAATATCTACACCCCCAGATTCAGACAGTTTTACAGATCCCCACTCATAACCATTTGATAATATCTCATAACAAAATACAGGGTATTCAACTCAACCTCAAGAGATAGATCTTTCAGTCGAAATCTGTTTGTTGGTCTTGGAGATACAAAATGAAATATCATTATATGCAAACATAAGTATAAACTCTGAAATCTTTGAATAACTACACTTGCATTACAACAGATTTCACTGTTGCAGCACATATTCCCAGCCATGATACAGAAAGATATTTCAAACCGATTCCACATTGAGCTCATCAGAGATTTACTTCTGGGACTCAAATGACTGTAGAGCGCATCCCCAATCTAGCTCCCCACAATGCCTCTTTATGAAACTAAGAGACCTCCTTGTAGCTTCCAGGGCAGAAAGCCTAGACACTTTGTCCTTTCTCACAGGCCCTTGAAGGAAACCACAACAAGGCCTCAAAGTCCAGTGGCAGAATCTCCATTTTAATTTCCAGCATAATCTGCTGGTGCCTCAGTGTAGCCCCATTTAAGTCAGGGAAAATGAGAACTTTGGAATCTCTTGATGTCCTGTTCCTGGCCAAGATTTAAATGACTAAATCTCTCTGCTACTCCTCATGTTCACCAAGACTGCGCCCACATCTGCCTTCTTTCCCTCAGAACTTCTCATGGCTCGATGCTTAGCTTTCATCGCTGACACTGGTTGCTCTGATTCTTCCTGTAAGACTGCCATCCTGTAGTAAGTGCTGAACCACTGTTCTCATCTACTCAATTTCTTGTATCAGAGCTCATACACTGGCTAATCTCACAAATGAGGACTAGCTGCGGTCCATGGAGGTAACAGCGGTGGGGTGGTGGGGCCGAGTGGTGGGATTTCGAGGGACGATAAAGAGGGAAAATTAAATAACTAATTAATTTTCCCATGGCATCGTCCCTCAAAATGCCCATCCACGTGGCTCACTGCCCCACCGCTGTTACCTGCATGGACCACGGCTGGTGAGCAGTGACAGGGGTACCGCTCAGTCCTGCACCTTACTCTTCTCCGAGTACAGTCTTCTAATTTGCCAGGCCCTCACTGATCAATGGTGCCAACCCTTTGCGTGTTCAAATAATCTGTAATAAAATACATCTCAGTAAAGCACAATAAATTAAAAAGTACATTGAACAATTACCAAGAACCCCCAAAATAAAGAAATGTCCAGGAAAGGCTGATTTGATATGTACAGTTCGCAGTCAAGAGGAGAATTCTGGGATCAACTAGCAGCAAAAGTGTCATTAGGCCATGCAAGCTCAATGGTATTCACATTCTGTGGGTGAAGAAGGAAAAGATCCTCCCTTCTGACTAAAGTAAAGCTGGATCACCTGCATGAGAGCATATACAATATGTAAAGCACTCACTCAATCCCTCTCTGACACAATCGCTATCTTCTCAGAGATTGCCCTCCAGCTCGCCTTGACTCAATGCACCTACTCCTGAAGAGTCATAGTTTCAGCTAGAAACCTTAAGTACAAGTCACTGTACCAGGTGAGAGCAAAGGTAAGTTTAATAAGGTCACCAGAGGAGTTCATGTCACTAAAGACACAATACTCCAGTTATTGATTTTCCTTACACACATTATTGCTATTAAGTTAGGTAGACCAATGTGTTTCAATGTATTTAAACTAACACTTTATCAACCACAATGCAGTAATTTGTTAAATGAAAGACCATGACTAGAAATGGGGGACCCAGTGCGCTGCAGTCTGGCAAACTGAGGTACACAGCGCCATACCCTGACCTGACAGGCCGAATATGTCTATACAGCCAAGCACTTTGCCAGGGCCGGTTTTGGTTCCTAGTCCGTCCCTGGCTGCAGTGATCATTTACGCTGTGCAATTTTTGCTCTGTGCCTGCAGGTTTTGAAAATGGTAAGTACATCTGTGCAATGCTTTGTGCTGCGCACCGTCAGCATAAAACCTTTGTAAATAACCTGCCATGTTTTCCTGTGTGTGTAATAACAACTGCACATGTCGTGGCTAAGGGTGGGCGTAAAATCCGTTTCGCGGGCAAATTTGCGGATTTTCCGCGATTTCGCGATCCGCGAATCTCGCGAAATCGCGATAAAATCCGCGAATCAGCGGGGACGAATTTTCAGCCAAGCAAGGGTTACAGCAGCAGGTGCAAAAGTTGAACCTAATTTCTTTGTATCCTTTTACAAAAGGGTTACAAACAAATTAACTTCAACTTGGACACCTGCTGCTAATTGCTTTCTGGCGCCTCGTTGCCTACTTGCAACTATTCTCTGACCCTGCTCTGACCCTTGAAGCAGGGTCAGAGAATAGTTACAAGTAGGCAACGAGGCACCTGTCCAAGGAATTAAACCTCATCAGGAAGCACTTACAGATATAAAAAACAGGAAAAAGGGAGAGGATGGCAAATACACCCATTTTGAGTTGTCAGGAGGGGTTCAACTAAAAGAGACCTTTACAGCACAATTTTCATATGCATTTTGCTAAAAATAAAAAGCTGTATGTTCTGTAGGGGCAACTCAGGAATCTGGGCCTTCAGAGATCCGGCCTCTCTTTCTTTCTCTCGTTCTCTCGTTCTCTCTCTTTCCCTCTCTTTCTCTCTCTATCTATCTATCTATCTATCTATCTATCTATCTATCTATCTATCTATCTATCTATCTATCTATCTCTCTCTCCCTCTCCCATAAACGACTGCATGGGTAACTTCGCTATGCAAGTGGCTCGCGAAGACACAAAAAGCCCCGCGAACATGCAAAAAATCCCCGCGAACACGCAAAAAACCCCGCGAACACGCACAAAATACAAAAATCCGCAAATTCGCACAAATTCGCGAATTTTGCGGATTGCCAATTCGCAAATCCGCAAATTCGCGGATCACGAATTTGCAAAATTCGCCCATTCTTAGTCGTGGCTCTTTGTCTTCTACAGCTACGACACTAAGCGGCATATTTATGGGCGGTTTGCATCATGCTTGCACCATGCAACTTGGTACATGCATGACGCAAACCTCTATGACAGATTTATGAAGCCATGCAAAGCTACTTTGCCTGGCTCTGAGTGGCTTCATATATCTAGGAGTGTACACCTGGGAATGCACCAAAATCTTATGCCTTCCCAGGGAAGGGGTATCAAGGACACATAACTTTATATCTCCTTCATTTCATCCTCCTTCTACGTGTGCTTCATTCTTCAGGACACATAGGGCCTCATTTATGACAAATGACGCACCGCTGCGTGAAAGCAGCGATGCGTCACTTCTCAGTGCGCACTCCTTGCGACATCACTGATGCGTCATATTTAATGTATGATGCATCATGTCGCAAGGAGTTACAGATACGTCAATATTTCTGATGCATCTGTAAGCGCAAAAGTGACGCATTGCTGGAGTGTGTCACAAAAGTGACGCAACTCCAGTAATGCGTCCTTTCACATGGGGCAAGCATCTATGAGATTTCACTGCGTCACTTTTAGGACGCCGTTGCGTCAAAATCTTGCGCCTGCCTCACAGCAGGCATAAGATTGATGCAGGCCCTTTCACATGGGGCAAGCCCCATGTGAAAGGGCCTGCGTCAATCTTACGCCTGCTGTGAGGCAGGCGCAAGATTTTGACGCAACGGCGTCCTAAAAGTGACGCAGTGAAATCTCATAGATTTCACTGCGTCACTTCTACGACCCTTGCTTGCGTCAATACGCCCCCCTTGCATACATTGTACCTGGCGCAGGTATATTGTGGCGCAGGGGTTTACAAAGTGACGCATCTACCTAGATGCATCACTTTGTAAATATGGCGCAACAAGGCGCATTTTTTACGCCACTGGTGCGTCACAAAAAGTGACGCACCGGTGGCGTAAAAGTGACGCACAGCCTCATAAATGAGGCCCATTGAACGAGGAAAAAGCCTCTCAGGACCGTTTTTGTGCAAGAAGGTTTCCCTTGCTTAACATAAAAAATCCTGCATGCAAATCAGGCATCCTTGCGCCATCTTGCAAGGGTGTGTGCATTGGCGTAAGGTTGCAAAGACAGCGTAAGAGCGAGAGGACTGGAAGGTACCTTATTGGATAAATAAGACGCATTCCTTCCCTTTCCCTATGACGAAGAGCAGCGCAGCCAGGTGACTAGCTGCCCTGCCCTACGCCACTAATCTCGTAAATATGGCCCTAAGTGAAGCCAGAAATGTTGTTGTAAGGCAGCCGCGAATGCAAGAGTGACATATTCCACAATTGAATTAATAACTTATGCTATATCTTTTAATATATAGATAGCGTCCACTTGCGAGAAATCCCACGAGCTGTATGGGAATGTTATTAGCAGTAAAATATTGCAGTAATTGCTTCCAGATGTGGTGCACTTGGCAGACCTCCCCATCCCTCGATCCCTGTCCTCAATGCCCTTAGCATAGCTCTGGCAGGCACGCGCTGATTCTTTCTGTCCCACTGGGAGAGAAAATACTTTCTATAAGCTGTCTCAACTTAATTTTCGAACCAGCGTAGATAAAATACGCACTTGCTGACTACTGGGATAGCAACCAGCACTCAGGGGCTGCGGCTGCCTCGTGACGTGAGCATATTTAAATGAGATTGAATGCACAGCCGCCAAGTAGGACCCTTAACGTGTAACACCTTCAGCCAGTCCGCACATACACCCACACTTGGGGAAATTTTACTAATTGTTTGGTGCAGCGCAGCATGACAACTTGCTGCGCTGTGCTGCGTCACATGGAGAGGGCAGGAATGCGCCATATCTACTGAGATATTGCAAATTCCTGCTCTCCCTCTGCGCTGCCGCACGTGTGGCTGCCAAGTGCCAACGTAGGCGCCCTTGCATCATGGTATAACAGTGTCTGTTTTACAGGCAGGGGGCCTCATTTATGAAAAGTGACGCATCGCTGCATGAAAACAGCGATGCGTCACTTTTCATTGCGCCCTCCTTGCGGCACCAATGATGCGTCATATTTACATTATGACGCATCATTGCGAGTTACTGAGACGTCAGTATTTTCAACGTATCTGTAAGCGCAAAAGTGACGCATTGCTGGAGTGTGTCACAAAAGTGACTCAACTCCAGCAATGCGTCCTTTCACATGGGGCAAGCCCCATGTGAAAGGGTCTGCGTCAGTCTTACGCCAGCTGTGAGGCAGGCGCAGGATTTTGACGCAACAGTGTCCTAGAAGTGACGCAGTCACTTCTACAACCCTTTCTTGCGTCAATACGCCCCCCTTGCATACATTATACCTGGCGCAGGTATAATGTGGCGCAGGGGTTTACAAAGTGACGCACCTACCAAGTTGTGTCATTTTGTAAATATGGCGCAACAAGGTGCATTTTTTACGTCACTGGTGCGTCACAAAAAGTGACGCACCAGCGGCGTAAAAGTGACGCAAGGGCTCATAAATGAGGCCCAGGATTCTTTCTGTGCAGGATAGAACAACTTCCTGCACAAAAAGAATACTCAGAGGTAGTTTCCTCTTTTCTACCTGCGCTGCAGAATGCAGCACACAATTCTGGAACGTACCATTTTGAGGCTTTACCAGGTTCACTGGTGTTAGTAAATCTGTGAAGGCGCCAGCAACTATGGGTGGATGCACTGGAACACCGATGCTTCCCCCATGGAATGACTTCCCATGGCAGAGTAATGGAAGGCAGTGACTTGGGCTGCCTTGCGTTACTCCAGATTTTCTATGCAATGCATAGCCACGCAAGATGGCTTTGTGTGGCATAGTAAATCTCACTTAAGGGCTTGTATTTCCCTTGCATCACCTTGTGTGACTCAAGGGCAATACAAGCCCTTGATAAATCTGGTGCCTATGGTTCTAGGCGCTGGTGACCCTCTAAATGAACGTAAGAAAAAGTGTTACATTTTATTTTATAGATGATCCTTGAAGTGAGCTGTGTCATGTGAGATAGATTTTAATTGTAACTTTCCTTATCTGTCAGTACTTTTAGCTATATTCACTGTCTTTAACACATATTTTCCTGCTAAATGTACATGATAATTAACTGACAATTTGAGTTTCAGTCTTCCATTTAACATAAGTAGATTAAAACACCCTACACTCTGAAATGTATTGTAGCCGGTACATTAATATGCTAATATAATCAAAGCACCCACTCTATGACCTTTGAGGAAACAAACTCACACAACAGAAGGTTGCCTTTCTACATTTTGTCTGTTTTCTAAATACAAAATAAATGCCCTAAAACGCATGAATTGTGACAGGGAAAATGAGTGACAGTCATCCCTTCCAAACGTTTTATTTATTTGCAAGTGCAAACTCGACACGAATGTATCAGAGCACTTTGCACGAGCACCAGTTGCATTACATACAGACACATTCATTTTTAGGTCTCGCTAGCGAACGCAGCGCAGCTGCTTCTCTAACGGATCTATTGCTGCCGCTTTCTGTCCTGAAGGGAGACAGAAGGTGGCACACGCGGACAGGAGATGTGCACGCGTACGGACAGTGTGCACATCTCCTGTCCCCAGAGGCTGGCAGCGCGCACATCGCGCACTGTCAGTTTCCCTTCCCCAGTCGGCTCCACTGAGCCAGCTTGTTTCTCAACTGCCAGCGCTATGCTGTAAATCTCCAAAGCAGCCATCCACTGATGGCGGTGGGTTGAAGGGGTCGGTGCAGGCCCGTGCTTCATGAGGTCTGCGTGTAAAGAATGTGATCCATGAATCCGGGCACTTTGTGTATTTGATCCTTATACCCAGGGGTCTAGAAGCTGTGTGAGGTTGTTAGCCAAATCATTTTTTAAAGTGACCACATACAAGTTGCTTGCGGTACGAAGACGGAGAGGCGGTGGGCTGTGTAGCGTGGAAAGGCTTGTTTCATCTGCCAGTTCTCGGACAGGAATGCAGTTGGGTGGTGAATGTAAATGTAATGTAAATGAAGCGTAAACCGTGTGCACGAGCAGGCCTTCAAAGGAGACTTTACTTTCCACGGCTGCTTTGGGGAATATTCCGGAGTCAATGTGGGGGACTGAATTGAAACATCGTCGGATGTGTTCATTAGGACAGAGAAGTGGATGAAAGAGTGAAAATATTAAAAGCGGTTTGTTGTTACGTCAGCGGTGATGCTACAGGATGCAGCTAATCCTACAAGTACCGGGCCCAGTAATACACAAGCAAACATCATCTTTAGGTTTCCATTGCAGGGCCTACCTACCGTTCCGCGGCCCGCCCCTTTATTATCTTTCCACGGTCATGCATATCTAATTCTTTTGGGGCGTCGGGTGAACACCCCTCTGCTCTTGATATTACATTCCTCCTTAACTTGAAATAAACAGAAAACCAAACATTCATTGACTTAAACACATACAACCATCCGCTTTTCTTCAGTTCTTTAGGTGGTCACTCAGGAGGTTCTCGTTTAGACTGGTTCCATCCCTCCTTCAGTCAGTCTCTTACATAGTCCTGAAGCCGCTGACATGGAGTGGGATTCTTCCTGACATGGTACCGCTGCATACTTCCCCTTGAAGGTTCCGCTGCTAGGGGTCCTTGCGCCTGCAGTTCGGGGCCCTGGCAAGAGACTTGGGGCTCTTTCGGAGTTGAGAGCGGTCTCTCAACTAGTTCATACTCCTCATCTGTCATTTCTGGTCATGATGGACTCCTTCTGTTTCCAGCTGGGACTGACATCACCTCTTGGTGTGTATGCAGGTGTAATCCCAAACCTCTTAAAGTATGAAACATATCACATGATCATAAACAAATCCTGTGACCATCGTACCTGTTTTTGTTTGTGACTTGACACGGCGAGCTTTCCAAAGGCAAACTAAATTTGCTTCGGGATGGCGATCTCGTACAAGCTGGGCACAAGTCCCATAAAAAGAAGTGGGGGAGATGACCAAGTTAAACACTGCAAGTAACATCATGACGCATGCCTTACAGCACATGACATCACGACGTAGCGCTATTAAACAAATAAAATAGTCTATTTTAAATTATTTGTGTAAATACTGGGACAGACCACCCCATCTGAGTCTTACAGTGTCTGCACCTATGTACAGAGACAGAACTTTGCAATGCAATAGGTCTCGCATTATTAGAGTTTGAGCTTTTGGCATTGCTAAATAACAATGCCTTTTATTTTTGTTTTCTTTTTAAAAACATAAATAAAAGGCATTGTAATTTACAATGCCAACAGCATAAACGTGCGTCACTGCGAGACCTATTGCATTGCAAATGCTTGTTATTTAGGCAGGGGGAGATTAAGTGATTTGCCCAGGATCACAGGATGTTTGAGCCTCCCGCCAGATTCAAACCTGATTCCTCAGCTTCCAAGTCGGCCACACTAGCTGTTAAGCCAGATCCTCTCAGGGTGAGAAGACTGTCACTGTGAACTGGTAGCCTTTTGGTAGGCAGGACGCAAGGTCGAAGGGTTACACTGGTAGAACTGGCAGAGTCTCTGGCAGTGCAAAAGTGGGAGAGCCAGTAAAGGCTCAATGCGAGGTTCAGTACATATAAACCTGGTGCACTTCCTGCCTCTGAGCTGAGCAGGGGAACCACACGTTTGATGCAGTGGGAGAACGGTTGATTTATCGTGGCCCTCCTGCTGTGCTAAACTCTATATCAGGCCCTGGGCTCTGCCATAGATTTGGGAATTACTGATTTCTTAAATAGTTGAAGAGCTGGAGGAAAGTATTTTGCCCCCTTAGCCAATGGTAAGTGGTTGTTTCCCACTGGAACTTTAAAGGAAGAGCTACTTTTGGCTGGACATGAAGCAATATTCGTTGACATCTCTAAAGTACTTAAAGTAACAACTAAACAACACGATACAAGCAGCAGAGCAAATTATAATATAACATTAAACATGAATACAGCATTGCAATCACAGTACAAGAGAACAATCATACAATGCAGTAATGAGGCACAAACCCACCACCTTATTAAAATACAAAATAACAATTGCTTATAAATATTCTTGTCACACAACACTACTTTCACACATTTACTTTCATAATACAGTGGTTAAATGTGTTTACACCAAGCACTAACTTAATTACCACAAAAGACATGGAATATCATCAGTAAAAAAAATGAGTGATCTGGCTCTATGCCTCTTGGCATCCATTGCTGGACCCCAAGTAGGTTTCTGGTCGATACAACATCTAAGGTCATTATAACTGATGACTCTCTCCAACATTCGCATCCCCAGGTGCCAGTAGTAGTTAAACCAACTTTTCCCAGAATACAGAACCTTGGATTTATTCAAATGCACAGAGAGACTATTTTAGGGTATATTTGGCTATAGATGCGACTGCCCATGCTGTCGCCCCCTCCAGGTTTAGCTTCAAGCAAGAACATGTCAACCTCAAGGAAAGAGTTGCAATGGGTGGCAATCACCCATCAGTCAATCAATCAATCAAGTGGCTTGTAAAGTGCATAATCTCACCCGTAAGTGTCTCATGGAGGTGTGGGGGAAGCAGCTGGTCAATCAAAGGCACAGTGGCGGCAATTGGCTGAGATGGAGAGGCCTTTGCTGGGAGGTACGTAAAGGATCTTACTCTGGCTGTGGTCTTGGGGAAACATGGTACCGTAGCATGGGCAGATGGGCAGAGCCAAGGTCTCTGGTGGTGGGTGTGTGGAATGCAAGGTAGTGGTTGAGGTATGAATTCACCGCCACCAGGTCATCGATGCTGGATATTGTGACAATCATACTTTGTCACTTGTTTTCCTTGTTATGTTTTAGTCACCAGTTAACATGTATTCATGTTACATTTCCACAATATCCATATTAATAGAACAGGCTACCCTACCCACCATTCCCATACCTCTAGCAGGTGTATCTCTTTCAGGATTTAGCACATACCTGGAACATTCGATAAATTCTTCCAAAACCACATCTTCAACAATCCAGCTCTATTGCAATTGTAAATATATTTAAAATTTCTTGAAAATGTCCAGACTATCTATGCTTTGAGAAATGTGTCCCAGTCCTGGTCCATTCCTTGACAGAAGGGAAAGGCAGAGATCACTCAGGTCCGTGTTTTACTATTAACATCTATAATGAAATCCCTGGAAGCCAGGTCCAACCTCTTCCATGGCTACCCATCTGTTTAACTGGAGCTAAGGATTAACACATCTATACGTATATATATATTCACTGAAAAAACCATAGGTTATAGACCATATATAGTTAGGAATTCACATTTACAAAACCTTATTTTACTCACACAAAACCATTGAAATTCCATATATAGTTAGTTGCACTAACTATATATTGCGCACCCGCAATCCACTGCTGATGATGTCACATATTACATCATTCATGACATGGTCAGTGACATCACTGATGACATCACTGATGACATCTCAAATGACATCACTGATGACATCTCAAATGACATCACTGATGACATCACTGATGACATCTCATTTGACATTACTGATCACATCACTGATGATATCATTCATGTGATAATACGATGAACCTCTTCAGACTCTAATATAACCTTAGATACAATCAGTGTAAACAGACACTCACAGACTGTCACTCATCCATGGAGTTACTCACACACCTAGTCAGTCATGCAAAGAATCAATCACACCTCCATTTCCTCAACTATACAGTTATACAAACTTTACTTATTCAAACATATACTAACACATATTTACTCTCTTATACAATCCCTGATACAAGTTCACAATGATCCATACAGCCACTCACACATTCACTGGCTCTTATGCACAGTTATTTATATATGTCAACTCTCACATGTACTGTGTTTTACATATGTACTTACTTTGACATGTAGCACTGAGATATCCATTCACTCACCAATACACTCATGCACACAGTCAACCGCCCATACAGCTGTTTCCACATGCACTTTTGAAACCATACATCTAGTGAATCAACTGCTCACACATCTATGCACAGAGTCATACACCTCCCGGCCACCCACACACACACTCAGTCTCCCATACAAATACTTGGGCAACCAATCAATAACCCATATAGTTACTCATATAGCTACTTATCAACACATGCAATAGTTTACAGAACAACAGACATAATGATGCACAAATTAAGACAGTTTAGTCACTAACCCATGCACTCAGTGAGACACATTTAATCACTCACTCATACAGTCAGTCATGCACCTACTAAATCCTTCATCCAGACACTTATACATCCACTCATTCTTCAATATGTAAGACATATTTTAACTTTACAGAAACATACAGTCACTGGATGTTGTCATCAGTGATGTCATTTGAGATGTCATCAGTGATGTCATCAGTGATGTCACTGACCATGTCATGAATGATGTAATATGTGACATCATCAGCAGTGGATTGCGGGTGCGCGATATATAGTTAGTGCAACTAACTATATATTGAATTTCAATGGTTTTGTGTGAGTAAAATAAGGTTTTGTAAATGCGAATTCCTAACTATATATGGTCTATAACCTATGGTTTTTTCAGTGAATTTTCAAGGTTTTGTAAATGCTAATTCCTAACTATATATGGTCTATAACCTATGGCTTTTTCAGTGAATTTTCAAGGTTTTGTAAATGCTAATTCCTAACTATATATGGTCTATAGCCTATGGTTTTTTCAGTGAATATATATATATATATATACATACATATATAAACATATATCATCTGTATATCTATATAAATACAAACATAAATGCATGCATACATATACTTATATGCATACAGATGCATGTTATTTACATGAAAGTTGAAAAAACACTAATAAAAGCAAAGCTAAAAAGCCACCTCATTACAAACAGAATGGCTTTAACTTAAACGAGGGCAAGATCTATTGCATTTTCAATGCTTGTTTACTTTGGTTCCATCAAGAAGGCATTCAGATGTGTCACACATTTGCCATAAATTCTGAATGTTAGCACTCTAGTTGCACATTAGATCACTGTAGTAAAGCTACTGCTCACCAGGGACGTCTGCTGCTGGTATTCAAAGTGCATGTTTCAGTCTGCATGTCAGAATTTTTTTAATGAAATAGAAGAGGATTTGAGAAGTCACTCAAAATGATCCCTAATTTTTCTTTCTGAAGCACTAATCATACTTTCTATGGCAAAATTAACCCCCTCATGTTGTTCCTTTTTAAATTGAGTGTTTTCAGACTTACCACTTCATTCCAATCAAGATGGCTTCTGGTGTGCCATACTTTTGTCATAAGTAAGACTGTTAGCGCTCTAGTTGTTCTTTAGAACACTCTGGGACATTCTGTCATTGGGCTATACTTGGGGTACATCTGGGTGATATTTGGGCTACATTTAGGCTCTTTTGTCTCTGGTGGCCATCTTGGGAGACTGTATGTCAGAATTTTTTAATGAAATTGAAGAGGGTTTGAGAAGTCACTCAAAATGTGCCCTAATTTTTCTTTCTGCAGCACTAATCATAATTCATATGGCAAAATATACCCCCTCATTTTGTTCCTTTTTAAATTAAATGTTTTAAGAGTTACCACTTTATTCCAATCAAGATGGCTTCAGGTGTGCCATACCTTTGTAATAAGTAGGACTGTTAGTGCTCTAGTTGTTCTTTAGAACACTCTGGGACATTCTGTCATTGGGCTACATCTGGGTGATATTTGGGCTACATTTGGGCTCTTTTGTCTCTGGTGGCCATTTTGGGAGACTGCATGTCAGAATTTTTTAATGAAATAGAAGAGGATTTGAAAAGTCACTCAAAATGTGCCCTAATTTTTCTTTCTGCAGCACTAATAATACCTTCTATTGCATAATATACCCCCTCATTTTGTTCCTTTTTAAATTAAATGTTTTAAGAGTTACCACTTTATTCCCATCACGATGGCTCCAGGTGTGCTATACCTTTGTAATAAGTAGGACTGTTAGCGCTCTAGTTGTTCTTTAGAACACTCTGGGACATTCTGTCATTGGGCTATACTTGGGCTACATCTGGGTGATATTTGGGCTACATTTGGGCTCTTTTGTCTCTGGTGGCCATTTTGGGAGACTGCATGTCAGAATGTTTTAATGAAATAGAAAAGGATTTGAGAAGTCACTCAAAATGTGCCCTAATTTTTCATTCTGCAGCACTAATCATACTTTCTATGGCAAAATATACCCCCTCATTTTGTTCCTTTTTAAATTAAATGTTTTAAGAGTTACCACTTTATTCCAATCAAGATGGCTTCAGGTGTGCCATACCTTTGTAATAAGTAGGACTGTTAGCGCTCTAGTTGTTCTTTAGAACACTCTGGGACATTCTGTCATTGGGCTATACTTGGGCTACATCTGGGTGATATTTGGGCTACATTTGGGCTCTTTTGTCTCTGGTGGCCATTTTGGGAGACTGCATGACAGAATGTTTTAATGAAATAGAAAAGGATTTGAGAAGTCACTCAAAATGTGCCCTAATTTTTCATTCTGCAGCACTAATCACACTTTCTATGGCAAAATATACCCCCTCATGTTGTTTCTTTTTAAATTAAATGTTTTAAGAGTTACCACTTTATTCCAATCAAGATGGCTTCAGGTGTGCCATACCTTTGTAATAAGTAGGACTGTTAGCGCTCTAGTTGTTCTTTAGAACACTCTAGGAGGCTGCAGTAGAACACAAAGGAATCAACTGACAGTCTCTGTCCTTGTTGGATGTACATGTTTTACTGAGAATGTCAGACTTCATTTTCACATGACTGAGAAAGATAATGTGAATTTACAGAAAATATGCTTTCAGTTTAGCTTATAGATCCCCTTCCAAACCACTGTGGGAAAATCATGAGATATTAGTTTTCTTTCAAACAATATTCATGATATCACAGCAGAAGGTTTTTTCACATGGTAAAATCACCTTAGAACCCACCACAATTCCTAAAACGAGTATGGTACCATCAACAAATGATTTATAATGTAACTAAAGTCCTAAAACCCTCTATTAACTACAATGCTTTTTAATGAGGTGCTATCATGTATATTGGTCCCAAGTTGGCTGCCAACACTTCTTGGATGAAGTGCTGACAGCCAATCAGATCAGATGTGTGGTTAGGCTCCACCCAGATATATATATTTTTTTTAACCTAAATTACTTAAAATCCACTGGAGCACATATATTGAGACCTAGCAAAGGCACATCGGGCTAACAGTCCCTACAATTTTGCCAAGTTTCGTGCAAATCCATTCAGCCGTTCGAGCTAAAAGTGAGGCCAACCGCCCTATGGAAATTAACTTGGGAAAAACGCGTTTTGGGACCCCCCTTTTTTCTCGGCCCCCCCTTGATGAAACCCCCCCAAATTGTCAGGGGCTGCTCAGAAACAAAATGTTCCATTTTCCTGAAAATTTCAGCCAATTCCGTCCACAAACGCCAAAGTTATTAGACATAGAATTTTCAAAAATCCCATAGAGAAAAAATCCTAACTATATATACCAGTAGGTAATATATATATATATATATATATATATATATATATATATATATATATATATATATATATATATATATATATATATAATTGTCTTGACATGATAGTGGTAGGCAATATTCTTCAAAATCTTTCCATAATGTGGTAGGCCATCACAATGATCAGCTTCCAGGCACCTGATAATTCAATTAATTTAGGTTCTAGCTCCCCATTCTCTATATCCTTTTGATTCCTCTCACAGGAATTTCTCCCCTCCTCAATTTCTCCCCTCGTCAGTTGACTCATCTCTATGGCTACTCATTTATCATATTGTTATGACCAACCTCTCTCATTTAATCTACCTGGGACCTTTTATACAATCCCTTTTCTGCAGCCTAATTTTGAGATTATTCAAATTTCTTCAATTCAATCATCATTAAAATGGCCACCTCCATTGCTGACTTTGCATCAGGGAGAGCAGAGTGCTGGAATGGCTCAGTAAGTTAGCCACTCAGTGCTGACATTAATTTGGGTGCTGAAGGAAATGAATATGTATCTGGGCATGGCCCGTCTCTTTCTGAACTCAACCAATAGATGTCTATTAAATGTGGCAAAATGTATCTGCAGTGCCACACAATAACAAATATATAGGAGCAAAGCTATTAATAATAATAATAATAAGAACAACAACAGCAATAGTGATAATATGTATTAATATTTTTGCTGTTGTTATTACTAGGCATTAGTAATTTGTAGGAGTTCCACTTTATAGTGAATTGTATACATGCTAGTAGAACACAATGGGAGATTGGCCTGGGAAGTTAGGGGTCCATGAACATATCCGGTGTTTACCAGGTGGTGTGTGAGTAAGGTTGATGGTTTATCAATGGAGGTGTATTGGAGAAAAAATGTACTTCTTCTGGTAGTTTGTTCCAGAATATGAGCTCAAGGCAGTTGAAGACTGTTGTGGACTCCAGCATTTCCAGGTTCGCAAATCTTGTGAGTAAGACATGACATGCACTCCTTAGATTAAGGTGATGAGACCTAAATGAACATATCACTTCCCTCTATCCACCGCCCTTCTCCCATGTCGAACATACTTCCAGGCATGACACATACTCATAGCGAATTACTAGAAAACCAGATAGTAACTTGGCCGGTTTGGGTGATGATTTGCAGAAACCTTCGGCCTGATTCATAAAATACAATTTGAAAATTGCACCTCACTGGGCAGCATATTGCAAATTTTTGGACATACACAGAAGTTTTCCAGGTTACGACTGAAAACCTCTGAAATGTTTAGGTTTTCAGGAGTACTCTTGGAAAATCTTTGTACATTCACACTTGCAACAACAAAGATGAGGAGTTTGCACATGTGCAAAGGTACCTAGGGCACAAGTACTCATTAGAAACGGCAATCACAGTAGTGCAATGGAATTTTTAATTTCTCTCTATTGGTTTTGTCCTTAGGGGAAACATTTGTCCCCATTGGAAACTTTTTCTGCAACACTTCAATACATTTTTTGGGAGTTACCTATCCGCAATCTCTCAAGTTTGTTGGAGTTCCAAAACTTCCAGCGCATCTCAATCCTGGAATACCAAAACCACTGTTGTTTGTTTCACTCCTGCATAATATTACCTTGTTTCCTGGTTAACATTACAGAGGAGCTTTGGCTTTTATTTATTATTATTTTCACTCCCAAAAACCTCCCCAGTTACTTTCCCTTCATTTGGTCCCCTTAGCTTCAGCTTGCAATTTGTCAGCCCACAGCCTCTGAATGATTCTTCCGTTATCCACTGCCCCCTGTGTTGCATTCTTTTTTCTTTCACTCTTTTGGGGGGCCCAGCAGTTGCAATTTGTACCTCAGCCACTCCTTTCCTACGGTTTCACTTTTGCATATAGCTTTTAGCTTAGCATTTTAAGACTGGCGTCCGCCGTCATGGGACGGTAAGTAAAAAAATGTACATGCTGGTGTGGTGAAGCATGCACGCCTAAACATCCTCACACTGTGGCAGCGAGATTTTTTTTGTTATTGCTAATGCTGTTCCATATCAGCAACGTGATTTTTTTTTTTTTTGCGACTTCAGAATAGCCTTGCCAAAAATCTCTGGCAAAGCCAAAAGACATTGAACGGCGAGCCGTATTTGGATTGGCAATTCGTGTGTTCAATTGTTCCAGTACCTTGTTGTGTGCTTCTTCATGAAACAAACCTCAAAATATCCATTTCTTCAATCCCACCCCCTTGAGTCATATGAGGCAAAAAATAAATGATTCACAATATTCAATGCACTCTTTTCTGATGTCAACCTGTTTCCGCCAGATCTTGGTTTGAAGGAATAACTCGATACACCTTGTTCTACAATATAATTCCCATACTTCAAAAAAGGCTACTCAGGTGATGCAAATAGTCTTTAGTGTTTAGTTGATGAGGAGGCAGATTAAAAGGCAGTAAGGGATGTTTAGACCAAATGTTTAGTGTTTTTTAGTGCTAAGCACTGCACATCCTTTGGCGCATAATAAGGCGCATTGCTAGCGTTGACCACCAGCAATGTGATTTACCAGTGTACAGAGCTTTCTGACTAATGTCAGTAGAGTTTGGGGAAAAGTGTGCATCATACTCCACTCTCATCCACTTTATTTATTGAAAGTGCACTTTCCTCATTATTTTCCAAAGATTTTCGCTTCCTCTGTATTTCAAAATATTTACATGGATTCCAACGAAGCAACACTGGCCATAAATCTGCAGTGTTGTTGTGGAAATAGCAAATAAAATGTACAGCACCATTTATAGTACACATCAGGTGCAAATGATGTCATCAGTCCCGATTGCACTATGTGAAATGGTAAGCACGATTTAGCATTGCGCTATGGCACAAAGGCGAGCCAGCAGTATTTTCTGTGAGTTTTGTACTCTCTCCACTATAAATCTCTACAAGCAAAAAAACACCAAGGGTAAATTATTGAATTTATAATTTCACAGAAATTACACATATTACACTTGGAGAAATGGGGGATTTACACGTTGTCCATTGTGTGAACTGTTTTTGTTTAGTGTTATAATCCCAGCTCTGAGCCAAGTCGTGTGGTTTTCATTGATCTGGATGTGGGTGGAATCCTAAGGCTGTGCGTGCTGACCTTGCCACGTTATTCCCACTTTGCATAGATTAGTGAGGGTCTGTGCTCTGCTATGCAATGTAGGTTCAGCGCTGCAATTGCATCAAATTTGATTACGAAAAGATTATGAAAAGATAGGGGGTTATAGAATCAATGCTAGAAATACGGAGGTCCTTGCTTTAAATACCGATCTGCATTTTCTTCCTACCTATTTGCGGAACCAAGCTGCAAGAAGGGAGCCAATTAGATATTTGGGTGTCTTCGTGACTTGCGAATATGGCAAACTTTTTGTCTTGAACTATACTAGAATGAAGAATAAAATTAAGAAACTGCTTGATCAATGGCTTCTACTTCCTCTTTCATTAATAGGCAGGGTATCATTGATAAAAATGTCAGTTTTACCACTGCTTATATTTTTGTTTAGCAACGTTCCAATTAAAATTAATTCTTGTTTTTTTAAGGAGCTGGATATAATGTTGAGAGGATTTATTTGGGCAAATAAAACATCGCGAGTCAAGCTACCTGTGGTACAACTTTCAGTAGATCAAGGAGGTTTGGGTTTACCCCATATAAAGACCCACTATGAAGCAGCTTTTTTTGATATAGTGGCAGGATTATTAATCAGACTAGAGATAACTTTTTCCTCGAAAAAATGTTACAAGAGGCAGGTTCTCAGATTCCAATCTTTTTAAAAACTGCAAAATTCCCAAAGAGGAGTAGATATAAGACATTAAGGGAATATACGTCAAGACTGCTGCTCCTTTTTAAAAAGTACGGCTCCGATGGCTCCCAATATCTGAGCTTAAGTAAATGTACTCAGATAGGTCTTCAAGTAAATTTAAACCATAGAAAATATTGGGAACTTTGTGGACTTCGTGAGTTGAAACATCTGTAGACCAAAACAGGGTAATTAGCTGGCAGGAGGTGATAGCCAGAGCAAATATTCCCAGGCGACCGACTTTTTTCGAATATCTACAGATCCTTTATTTCATTAGAAAAAATATAAGTGGCCTATTCAATTCCCCCAATGTGTTGATAACAGCCCTCTATGGAGGAAAAAACAAAGGGATAGGAAATTGGTATAAGATACTCCACCGCTCTGGACAAATTGCTTTAGTAGATAGACACTTAGACAGACTAAGTCTCTCGACTCAATGTACTTTTTCTTCTAAGGATTGGGAGGTTTTGTGCCAGCTGGGAAATAAATCCTTACGTGCAGCTAATTATACGAGGATGTCTTTTTTATCACGCTGGCTAGCGTATTTGACACCGGAGGCCTTGGAGAGGATGTACCCTGAAGCAGAGAATAAGTGTTTTAGATGTATGGCTCATGGCCAGGGAGGGTGGCACCATATCTTCTTCGCTTGCCCACAGCTAGAATCCTTTTGGAAGGGGATATTTGCGGATATTGTACAGGCCATCGGGAAAACATTCTTGCCAGTGGTAGAGGTGGCCTTGTTTGGTATATGTAAGTATAGGAGCAGGTTCAACAAAGCTGAGGAAGTATTTATATTCATATCATGTGCTGCCGCTCGATCTTTAATACTCCAAAACTGGAAATCCAGGGAGGTTCCATCCCAATTAAAATGGTTTATTAAAATGAGGAGGACCTGTCATTTCGAAAAAGCCTATGCTGGTAGGGTGGGAGCTATCGGAGATTTAAAAAGATTTGGAAATACTTCGGGAATCTAGAAGAATTGAAGGGGGGATGATTCAAAAAAGAAAGTTGAGATCAGATAAGAATGTTTTTATTGCTATCAGGCACCTCATCTAGGAATTCAATATGTTTTCAGGCACATTTGCACTTTTATTAGCTTTTCATGCTGATTTGCACTATCATGGCGCTAGCACTTTTAAGATTGCACTTTATTGCATTTTTTGCACCTTGCTGTTGGACTTTGATCTTATAAATTGCGAATTTTGCACAAGATTTCTTTGGAATCCTTAATGATAATATTGGCTGATTATGTTTCGATGAATTTTGCTCCCCTTTTTATCTCTTTTTAACCTCTCATTTAATAGGAAAAGGTTTTTCTGAAATGTATTGAAATGTATTGATATTGAAATTTAAAGTGAAGTTTGTTTTATACCTATTGCTCTGTTCAATAAAAAACATTTTTTTTAAAAGATGAGGAGTTTGCACATGTGCAAAGGTACATAGGGCACAAGTACGCATTAGAAACGGCAATCACAGTAGTGCAATGGAATTTCTAATTTCTCTCTGTTGGTTTTGTCCTTAGGGGAAACATTTGTCCCCATTGGAAACTTTTTCTGCAACACTTCAATACAATTTTTTGGAGTTACCTTGGAAATTAGTTAGAAAATGAGAAATAGATTATATATATCCACAATCTCTCAAATTTGTTGGAGTTCCAAAACTTCCAGCGCATCCCCATCCTGGAATACCAAAACCACTGTTGTTTGTTTCACTCATGCATAATATTATCTCGCTTCCTGGTTAACATTACAGAGGAGATTTGGCTTTTATTTATTATTATTTTCACTCCAAAAATCCTCCCCCAGTTACTTTCCCTTCATTTGGTCCCGTTTGCTCTAGGTTTGCAGCATGCCATTAGTAACCCCACAGCCCCTGAATGACTCTTCCGTTATCCACTGCCCCCTGTGTTGCATTCTTTTTGCTTTCACTCTTTTGGGAGGCCCAGCAGTGTCAATTTGCACCTCAGCCACTCCTTCCCTACGGATTCACTTTTGCATATAGCTTTTAGCTTAGCATTTTAAGACTGGGTCCGCCGTCATGGGACGGTAAGTAAAAAAAATGTACATGCTGGTGTGGTGAAACATGCACGCCTAAACATCCTCACACTGTGGCAGCAAGATTTTTTTGTTATTGCTAATGCTGTTCCATATCAGCAACGTGCATTTTTTTTGCGACTTCAGAATAGCCTTGGCAAAAATCTCTGGCAAAGACAAAAGGTTGGGCATAGACATTGAACGGCGAGCCGTATTGGGATTGGCATTCGTGTGTTCAATTGTGACAGTACCTTGTTGTGTGCTTCTTCATGAAAAAAACCTCAAAATATCAATTTCTTCAATCCCACCCCCTTGAGTCCAATGAGGCAAAAAATAAATGATCCACAATATTCAATGCACTCTTTTCTGATGTCAACCTGTTTCTGCCAGATCTTGGTTTGAAGGAATAACTCGATATACCTTGTTCTACAATATAATTCCCATACTTCAAAAAAGGCTACTCAGGTGATGCAAATAGTCTTTAGTGTTTAGTTGATGAGGAGGCAGATTAAAAGGCAGTAAGGGATGTTTAGACCAAATGTTTAGTGTTTTTTAGTGCTAACCACTGCACATCCTTTGGTGCATAATAAGGCGCATCGCTAGCACTGAGCAACAGCAATGTGATTTACCAGTGTACAGAGCTTTCTGACTAATGTCAGTGGAGTTTGGGGAAAAGTGTGCATCATACTCCACTCTCATCCACTTTATTTATTGAAAGTGCACTTTCCTCATTATTTTCCAAAGATTTTCTCTTCCTCTGTATTTCCAAATATTTACATGGATTGCAACGAAGCAACACTGGCCATAAATCTGCAGTGTTGTTGTGGAAATAATGGCAAATAAAATATACAGCACCATTTATAGTACACATCAGGTGCAAATGATGTCATCAGTCCCGATTGCACTATGTGAAATGGTAAGCACGATTTAGCATTGCGCTATGGCACAAAGGCGAGCCAGCAGTATTTTCTGTGAGTTTTGTACTCTCTCCACTATAAATCTCTACAAGCAAAAAAACACCAAGGGTAAATTATTGAATTTATAATTTCACAGAAATTACACATATTACACTTGGAGAAATGGGGGATTTACAGGTTATCCATTGTGTGAACTGTTTTCGTTTAGTGTTATAATCCCAGCTCTGAGCCAAGTCGTGTGGTTTTCATTGATCTGGATGTGGGTGGAACCCTAAGGCTGTGTGTGCTGACATTGCTACGTTATTCCCACTTTGCATAGATTAGTGAGGGTCTGTGCTCTGCTATGCAATGTAGGTTCAGCGCTGCAATTGCGTCAAATTTGGTTATAAATATTGGTTGACCCTGTTATTAGAGCCATTTTGCATCACAACAGCATCCCTTTTAATTGCACAAGCGCGCGCCCTATAGTTTAGTAGTTTTAGGCCTGACTTTACTTCCTTCCTTTACTTCTTATTACGAGGGGTATAGCTTCGGGGGGGGGGCATTGTTTGGGGGTGTTACACCTTCCTAAATAAATGTTTTTTGTGATAAATAGTTGGGTACCAGTGCGTTCAGTCAGGTATTTATAAACACACAGACAAAAACGCACACACATAGGGCCCGATTCACAGAACTAACAAGACAAAATCCTAAACTTACTACCATTTTGGTATTCACATAAGGCAATTACTCCTTTTGGTATTCACAGAAGGCACATACTAATTTTTGTATTCACAGAAGGTGAGTAAGTGCTTTCTGTAAATACAAAAATGAGTAAGTGCCTTCTGTGAATACCTAAATGAGTAAGCCTTCTGTGAATACCAAAACGAGTAAGTGCCTTCTGTGAATACCAAAATATTTGTAAGTTTAGGATTTTGTCTTAAGTTAGTTCTGTGAATCGGGCCCATACTCTCCCTCGCTCTCTGTTGGGAAAGACTTAAAAAATGTTGGCTATTTCACAAATAATGTCTTTTCTCTTATTTGATACCCCTACCCTTCTAATTCTTCTCCCTTTCCACTTCCCCTAAGCCCCTCTTGTGAAGCCCCTCTTGTGCACCCTGCTTGTCGTATAATAATATATATTTTACCATGATATGCCAGCGTAATTGTTGGGAAATATAAAACTCATCCCCTCCTACACCCCCAATCTTACCAACCAAGCTATGCCTCTGCTTATGAGAGGCCTTGTGATTTTGGGTACTGGTGACTGCTCTGCCTATTGAGGGCTTCGAAAAGAAACTCATTTAGTTCAAGATTGCTTTTTAGCATTCTGTAGCTCTAGTGACCGATGTTCAACCTATCGAATCTAGATCTGCTGGCAAAGGGTACAATTCATAGCAATGTTTGCTGTCTATACCTTACTCCAGCTCAGCAGAGCAATGTATCTGATCTGCGGGTGCGAACGGTGATCCTAATCCTGAGACTTGGGATCTTCAGACATCACCACCAGCTGATACAAATTTCTACTACAATAAAAGCAGCAAGTATGTCAGAAGTACCACAGCACTAATTTTAGGGCTTGGTGCGGAGGCAGGAATGGTCAAGCAACAGGGCCATAGTGGTCAATGATAACGTAGTTAAAATACTCGGGGCATTTGTATAAGCCACTATTGCCACCATAATGTCACTTTTATCAACGTTGTGGTGGCGATAGGGGCTCACTTTATTTACAAGGCAGTGTTAAGCCACTTAAAGTTGCTTAACGCTGATTTGTAAATAAGGCCCTCATTCACATTATGGTTAGCGTGAAAGAGGGGAGCAGTGGGGTTGCAGAGGGCGTTCCACCGCAACACCCATTGATTTTGACACTGCCCCCTTTGTACAAGGACAGCGTACATAGGAGGCAGCGCCAAAATTAAGACCAGGGAAATCCTGGGTGGATACATACAAGGAAGTGGAGGAGAGCGGCGCTAGCCTTCCTGGCTTAACGCATCTCTCCTCTACTTCTGAAACACATGGCTTATCCATATTTACAAGAATAGGGTGCAGTCTTGCGTTTCCCCCTGCCATGGTACTAAGTTTAGCAACATAGCGCCAACACAGGCACCCTTTCACTAGAGTGCAAGGGTGTCTGTGTGCAGGGAGTATTTTTTATGTGTAGGAAGGTGTCCCTTTCTGCACATAAACAATCCTAGAAATGCCATTCTGTTACTTTCATGTGTGCTGCTTCATGCAGCACACACATAAGTGACAAAATAGCATTTTTAAAAAGGTTTGGTCATTGACAAGAAGGGACACCTTCCTGTTCATAAACAAACAATGGCATTTTGCTTTTTCCATGTATGCTGCACCAGCCAGCACACATGGAAAAGCAAAAATGAGGAGAAATAATGCATTTGTCCTCATTTTGCCATCTTAAAACCAGTTTTTACCTGGTCTTAAATTTGGCGCTGCCTCCCATGTACACCACCCTTGTACGTAAAAGGCAGCGTCAAAATGAATGGGTGTTGTGGTGGAACACCCACCACAACACCCAAAGCCCACCCGGTCGCGAGCAGAGTAAGAAGCCTAAACTCTATGCTTTAACTGCCTAACGTGTTCACGCTTTGTAATTTTAATTGTGACCTTTTTTTTTAAATGTGAACTTGTTTTAACTTCCGTTGCCTTTCACCTGCATTGCTACTTTTCACTTGATACCGAAAAGTTCTAAATTTGCTGCTTGTTTGCACTTTTATTTTTTAACCTCACCACACTTGCTTCTATACCTTGAACTTACCTGTAGCTAGGGGCTCCTGCTCACCCCATTTTGCCCTTTTCTTTTCTCTCCGGATAAGCAGGCACCTTCCGCCCGGTCCCCGGTTCACCACAGGTTTTCCTGATTGAGTGGAGGGAGCTGGTGGCATTCAGGGCTGTTGATTTCCGGTTCAAAGGCGGGGAAGGAGCTCTGTTCGGTCACAGGTCTAGCTGCTGCACCTATTTAACTACATGCCATTCACATCGCGCAGTGGATGCGCGCATTAGGTGCACCGAAGGCGCGCTAAAGGCAAGCCCGTCTGCGCACGTCCGCGTCCGACCGGGGCCAGGGGCCACGAACCCTGCTCTGACCATGAGGGCTAAATATGACAAAAAGCAATTGCCTCTGACACCATGAATTATACAATTGATTTTACCCAATGTCCTATTGTATTGACATTGTCAGCAATTTAAATGTTTACGTTTTCTTCAAAATAATTTTTCAATGTTGCACAATTGGGTGATAGCACATTTGTTTAAGTCATCTCCTATGGTAGAATACATTCAACATATAACAAAAATTAAATAGATTCATTATGACATTTCATTACACAACATTAAAACGATACTTAACATCTCACAAAATTAAAGAAAACTCTGATCTTGGTGTTATTGTTCCTAAATCACACAAAAAGGCTTTCAAATTTGTTGTATAGCCAAGTTAGCTGAAAAAGGATCAGTCCTACTTTATCTCAATAAATTAACTGTTCTTCGAGGTATGAATATTTCCCACAAAGAAACAATAAGTTTCGTCCTGTATGAGGTCGGAGAAGTCCATTAAGCTTTTTTTGGCTGTAGTGTGAGATCATCTCTCACTATATGTCCTATTGGTATGTTAGGTCATAAGGCATCTGGTTCTCCTGGCCTGGATGGTAAGCCTACGTGTTTCGACCTTCTTTAAGATGACAGGAAATAATTTTGCAAAGGTCTTCATCAGGGCTCATGGTTGTGTTTTGTAGGACATCATGCTACACCCTTGTGGTAGAACGGTGGTTTTTCTTGTTCTCTTTTCTTTATATCTTTACATTACTTCAATCACTGCGCCCAGCAACATGGGGGTATTTTCTTCTGGGAGTGGCCCGCGTTTTGAAGTATTTACCAAGGTTAGTCTAGAATGCACTGCTGGTCTTTATCTTCGTGCCGTGTGTTTGTTGTTATTTCCGGCGAGTTTGGTGCAGTGTTTCTTTGTTTGGCTGCGTTCCTCCGGTGTCGGTGTAGGGCTATCATTAGCTATTCCCGTAAACAACTATTGGATCTCAGGAGGAGGCAGCAGCCTGACTGCGATATATTTAATTTGGAAACCTCTGACTCTACCTGTCCCATCTGTGATTTTGCTCTAGATACACAGTCTTGTAAAAGACATAACACAACTATCTCGGCTTTTAGCAATAATGATACTCAGAATTACCCTCCTGCTACAAGTAGGGCTCCATCTCTTAAGGAATTTACCTTTTTCTACAATGATTGCCGATTGCTCCCCAAGCATAAGGCCGACATCTTTGACCTCCTGATGAATGAACAGCCCAATGCTATTTTCCTCACCAAAATGTGGTTAAACAGGAGCTCTGTCCCCGATAGTTAGGAAGGATCGAGGAGTTAAAACAGGAGGTGGCATTGCGGTTATCTACATCTACTTGTACACGTGTAAACTGGAAGACTTACCCTTTACGGGATGCGAGGCCAGCCTTTTTAGGCTTGCCTTGAGCCCCAGTTTACTCTCTCAGGGACTTTGCTTTACCACCCACCTGGGCCATGGACCACATCCTTTTCTGACCTTATTGCCCCCCATGTCTTAGACACTGCTAACTTTACCATTTTGGGTGACCTGGATATTCATTTCAATGACCTAACTGTGCGTCATGCACTTCATTTATCTCTGACTTAGCAACAATGAATATACTACATTGTAATTCAGGTTCTACCCATGTGATGGGCCACCTTCTGGGGCCTATTTTTTCAAATTTATCTAACATTCTCTGCCATGAAGCTCTACCAGCTCTCTGGTCAGATAATTTTTTTGGTTGGTTTGAAGGTCAGGAAGGAGCAGCAGAATGTATCTATGCCAAATATGGGTGTCCAGCCAAAACCTAGAGACTGGAGGAAATTAGATATAGAAGTTTTTAACAAGCTCCTAGCTAAAAATATCCCTGCCATTAGTTCAGTTGGTCTGTTAGACTTGGCACCATCCATTCTTTTAATATCCATTGAAATATGCCTCCCAACTTCTATCAAAAAGGTGAACAATCATCCTCCTCCTGCCATCTGGTTCTCTGAAAAGCTAAAAATAGAAAAAAATGTAAAGCACTAGAAAGACGCTGGAGGAAGGACTATGCACCTGATTCTAAACTCACATATAAATTGCCAAAAAGGGACTACCACTCTCTAATATTGCATGAGCTGAATATGTGAGCACTATCATCACGATGGCACAGAATAGCTCCAAAACCTTGTTTAAATTGGTTAAAGAACTATCTGGTGCGGCGTGCTAACCTCCTCCCCTGTACTCATGGAATCCCAATGCGATGATCTAGCCAAGTTTTTCCTCTGTAAAGTGGGAAAAATATACTCGGCATTGAATGCTGACACAGCAAATATGGCACAGCAAACGAAAAACTCCCATCCTATACCGGAAAGTACTGCTTTGCTGGATTGTCAGACTATAGTTCCCTCCAATTCCCAGGAAAATTAGTTGCCTCTTGACATAACCTATTTTACATGGCTTTTAGATAGCCTGAAATCTGGCTTTCCTAGAGATCCCCTACCCATTGCAGTACTACAGAAGTTGGAGCTGTCGTCGCTAAAGCTAATCATGGAGCTGCTCAATGCCTCCTTACAGGAAGCAATTGTTCCGTCTGAATGGAAACACGCCGTGGTCCTCCCACTTTTGAAAAAAGCCAATGCGGACCCGGCAGACCCATCTAATTTTCGCTCGATCTCCCTTCTCCCGGCCTTCTGTAAAATATTAGAAAACATATTAACCGGCAACTGCTGCAATTTGTTGATTCCTAAAAATTCCTACACCCCTTTCAATCTGGTTTTAGAACTGGTTTCTCAACAGAAAGTACTCTACTTGGAGTCACAGAAACACTGCAGCACCGTCTTGATACTGGTGAAACGGTGGCACTCATATTGCTTGATTGAGTGCTGCTTTTGACATGGTATCGTACACTGTGTTATTGAAAGCTGTACAATCACTGGGCGTTGTCGGTGCAGCACTCAATTGGCTCAAAGATTTTCTGGCAGATGGTACATTCCAGGTGTTCTGTCCGTCAGTCAGTTCTAAGACCCATGCTTCTTCCCATGGGGTACCGCAGGGCTCCATTCTCATCCCGCTATTGTTCAATGTTTACATTAGGCCTCTGGCGATGAACGCCAATGATGCTGGGTTGTCTATTTTTTCCTACGCCGATGACACCAAGATAATCTTCTCCCTCACCACAAAAGGGACATCCATGCCATCATCTCTCCAGTCGAGGCTGTGGAATATTGCAGGTCGGATGCAAGCAAACCTGCTCAACGGTGAAAAGACTGAAGGACTATTCCTGGGAAGAACAAAGATCTTTGTGGTCCTCAGCACTGGCCTCATGAAATGGGTGTACTTCCCTAACCTATGCACCAGGTCCGTAGTCTAGGTTACAATGAAGCAACAAGTGGTCAAGGTCGATTCAACCTGCTTCACCATCCAAAAGTGGCTAAAAAAAATTCTTTGGAAGCTGCCTGGCCCCACTCAAAGAACTGTCGTCCAGGCTCTTATTACTTCCACGACTACGGCAACGTCCTGTATCTAGGTGCCAATAAGAAGGTGACACGTAAACTTCAGGTGGTAGAGAAATCTGCTGCCAGGCTGCTCTGCCAGGTTCCTAGGAGGATTCCCATCTCAGGTTCGCTTTGTGACCTTCACTGGCTCAGGGTGGAGAACCGCATTAAATTCAAAGCTCTGAGCTATATGTAAAAAATCGAATTGAGTATGGCTCCTCAGTTCCTGAATGCCTTAGTCCACCCTTACCATCCATCGGGCCTTCTTCGTTCTTGCACTCAGGCAACATTTTAGGTTTCCAGGACAAGACTGTCGCGTATGGGGGGGTCGGTCTTTTTCCAGTCTGGGCCCCTCTCTGCGGATTTCTCTCCCACTGCCACTGCATAACCAAACCATCTAGGTGAACTTCCGCAAAGGTTTAAAAACGTGGTTATTCAATCAGTAGCTCCTCTTCTACTCTGTGTCTGGCAGTGCCGGGAAACGTCTGAGTAGCTGTGCGTCTTATAAAATTCAATTACAATAACAATAACAACTATAGCGCGAAAGTGGGCCTTATGTACAAAGCAGCGTTGTACAATAAATGTACGGTTTAGTGAAAAATCACACAGATAAGGTGTGCACCTCTACCCCACATATTAACAATACAGCGTTAAGCCACATTAAGTGGCTTAACACTGCCTTGTACATAAGGCACAGCCCCTATCGCCACTACATCATCACTATAGGTGATGTTGTGGTGGCGATAGGGGCTTGTACATATGCCCCCTGGTCTTAAGTTGTCGAAATGAGGAGAAATGCATTATTTAGCCTCATTTTTGCTTTTTCCATGTGTGCTGCCTTGTGCAAAATACCATGCATTGCTTATGTACAGGACGGCCCCCCTTCCTGTACATAAGCAATCTTAAAAAAAAAAAAAATTGTGACTTTCAGTGTGTGCTGCATTAACATGAAAGTGCCAAAATGGCATTTCAGGATTGTTTATGTGCAGTAAGAGACACCTTCCTACAAGTAAACAATCCTCCCTTGCTCGCTATGCAAGGGTAGCTGCGTTGGCGCTACACTGCTAGCGTAGCGCCATTGCAGTGGGAAACGCAAGGCTGCACCACATCGTTGTACATATGGTGCAGGCTTGCGTTTCAGAAGTGGTGGAGTGAGGCGTTAAGCCACGACGGCTAACGCCTCACTCCGCCACTTCCTTGTACATATCCCCCTCAGAGTTGTGACTTTAAGGGGTTTTTTTTGTTCTCAATTTGCGCTGAGTGGTGCTAAAAACGATGCCATAAGTTTGCAAATTGGGGATGAAACACGCCCTTACCCCCAATGTTTCATTGCGGTAAAAAGCAAAATAATAAAGCAGGATGTATTATTAATTCACATTCAGCCACTCTTACTCCTACGGACAATGTACAAGAAGAAATGTACCAACGCTGGAGTTAATATGGAATTTGACGATTTGTAAGTGATTTTCATGAGCATTCTTTGGCATTCTTACAAATCCCTAAAGCGGTGTATTTACTGAAATCGGAGGCGGAAACAAAGGATGATTTGATTTCAGACATTTAAAAATAGAATTGCAAATCGTCCCCAAGTAACCAGGACTCAAAATATTAATGGCAACGTGGGAGCTTGGATATAAGATGTTAATTCTTCCAACAGTTGTCACCCACTGGTAATTATGTCCTAATAGCTGGAAGCAGTAGTAAACCACACTATCTATTTCTATATACAATAAGCTAGTGGAGTAGGGTAGCCTCTTCAGAAACAGGGGGCCTCATTTATGAAAAGTGACGCATCGTTGCGTGAAAACAGCGAAGCGTCACTTTTCATTGCGCCCTCCTTGCGACACCAATGATGCGTCATATTTGCAGTATGACGCATCATGACGCAAGGAGTTACAGATACGTCAGTATTTCTGACGTTTCTGTAGGCGCAAAAGTGACGCATTGCTGGAGTGCGTCACAAAACTGACGCAACTCCAACAATGTGTCCTTTCACATGGGGCAAGCCCCATGTGAAAGGTCTTGCGTCAGTCTTACACCTGCTGTGAGGCAGGCGAAAGATTTTGACGCATTTGAGTCCTAGAAGTGGCGCAGTGAAATCTATCAGATTTCACTGCGTCACTTCCATGACCATTTCTTGCGTCAATACGCACCCCTTGCATACATTATACCTGGTGCAGGTATAATGTGGCGCAGGGGTTTACAAAGTGACACATCTACCTAGATGCGTCACTTTGTAAATATGGCGCAACAAGGCGCATTTTTTACACCACTGGTGGGTCACAAAAAGTGACGCACTGGCGGCGTAAAAGTGGCGCACAGCCTCATAAATGAGGCCCAGGGTTTGAAGCTAGCTGTGCGTCACAATATCGATCGACAAAATATCGTCCTGTCATTATATTGTGACCAGTATATCGACTGCCAAAATACAGTGAAAGTAAGTATACATTGATTAGTATACATTTACTATTCTTAACTCCGCGTCCACAAACCTTGATGATTTATAGTGTCAAGGTACAAAGATGTGAAGTTAAGTTTTGGAGAACTATATATACTTAATTTCGCGATAGTGTGCAGATGGTCTGGTCACAGTTTTATAGCAAGATATATAAAATTCAGTATCGTGATGGAATCCCCTCAAGCTTTACCCGGATCACACAAAGGACTATTCGCAGTGGCCTGGCTCAACCTCATGTTGCACTCAGCTCCGCCTTGCCTCTTCGCTGGAAACCAATCAGGAAGTAGAACTGTATAGGGTGACCTCTTGCTTATGGTGTCAGCCTTCCGGGGCTCGTGACCATCCCATTCCCAGCCAGCATCGTAGGCGTATCACAGCCACAGTCACACTCCCTCTCCACCACTTCCAGGGGAAAAAGAGCTTTACAGACTTTTTTTTATCGCTTAAGTGTTTAAGGAGAATTTCTGTATCATCGCATTTCATATTCTGAGTCAATAAACTAAGAATCATATGGCAGAAGATGAGGTTAGATGGAGAATCACCGCATGCATTCCATTCCATCTCTCTGTTTTAGGTTTGCTTGACATCCAAATTTCGCAAGACATTATACTTGCAATAGAAACACATGTTGATTACCTTACAGCATCAGATTGGGCAGATGTTGTGCTCTTCGCCAACGAGGGTATGGATTGGAATCCTATTAGCTTCGTCTATGGCTGTTTTATTAAAAAGTAGTTCTTCACCATTCTGCAGTGGGGTAAGTTTTGAGGTTTTTACCCTGTAGGCGCTATGGTGAAATGCAGTTGTTTGGCGGGCCCATAATGCACTTCATTGACATGCTACCTACAGTACTGCTGGAGGAGGGCATGGTGCCAATGGATTTGCACTCTTCTCCCAGCGGTGCACGGACCAAGGCAGGTGGGAGACTAGAGCCAAATTTCGAGGGGGCTGAAAAATATTTCGGGGGGGCTAATTCTTCCAACCATAGACAGAGTGGCTGTAAGAAGGGGTGAACACACAACAAAAGCCTCATTTACAAGTAAATGGTCTTTTAAAGACCTGTTAAGTACTTGGGTGCAGCTGCACTTAGATGCTAGCCAGCCCGCGAAGCTGTCTCCGTCCGGGCTGACACACACGACAGGTGGGGAGGGGAGCTGTAGCCCCGTGAGCCCAATGGGTGTTGCGCGCCTGGACCAAGGCACTATGGCGGTATGTCTTTCACTGCTTTGGGTGTGATATGTCTAGAGAACGTAGGGGGACGTAGAAGGTGCAGAGATGTTCTAGGAGAGAGTAATAGGTATAGGAGTCAGACCTGCACAGAGGGCCCCTGCCTGACGTCATCTCCAGCTGCCATTCTGTCCCAGGTGAATCCTTACATCTGGTAAACTGCTCTCATCAGGTTTGAGAGCTTGTGAGATACTGAATATTAAATGAGCAGGGCGTTCCTATTCTTTTAGTATTTAATATCCCAGCAGACCCTGGTGTCACTCATGAGCACGCCCTCTCTGAAGGCCAATGTGCGGTGAGAAGCTGGTCATTCAAAGTCAATCAATGTTCCCCTACTTTGGCTACTCCACTGTCACTAACCCTCCAGCAACAACAGTGTCTTCACGAGGATGGCAACAGCAGCAGTGGCATGCCCTGACACAGCGGTCACCCTACCTGTACATGCGTCACTGACATCCATCCTTTGTTACATGGAAGGCACTGATCGTGGAAGCTGTCACACTCAACCACACACACCATGTATAAAGGGAGGCACTAATACATGCAGTACACAGTAGGCCTATGGATCCTTGGATGCTAGAGATTCAAAATGGTGGGCCCTGGGAGATGCAAATGAAAGCATCTGTAATGTTCGCCCTGGAGGAAAGTGGGTCAAATGCCAAAGCTGCCTTTGCTTAACTCTAGGAATGTGGTTTCTATCCAATGGGCAGGGCTTTGTGAATGTGCTATTCAGGCCATTTTAATTTGGGCAGTTTTCCTTCTCCCTTGCAAGCACTTTAAGGTGCTCTGTAGCCATAAAATGACTCACACGTCAGCAGAGACAATAGGCTGGCTTCATTTACATGGGTATGCCTCATCCTAATATAGTCTAGTGGGTAGAAAGCAGGGGGCAGATTTATGAAGGGAGTTCTTTGCTGGGTGACGCAAGGAGAACACAAACTGTAGGTCAGATTTACCAAGCAGTGCAAAGTGGCCCCTGCATGGGTTGATAAATCTGGAGTAACACACAGCAGAGCAAGTCACTTCCTTGTGTTGCTCTGCCCAGGGAGGCACTCCAGGGGTGGAGCGTGAGTGTTCCCACGCATCCACCCATGTATTTTGGCGCATTCCCAGATTTACCATGAGTGGTAGATCTGGAAATATGTCAAAATACGACGCCTCCCCAGGTGAGGCTTAAGAAGGAGAAATATGTTTATTTCTCCTTGTTTTTTCCTCTTTCTACACGTGTTGCATTCTGCAGCACAGAAAACAACGGATAAAACTTCAGATTATTGTTTTTGTGCAGGGAGGTCTCCCTTCCTGCACAAAAACAATCCTGCTTGCAAGAATATATCACGTTGCAATGCAAGTGTTTACAACGCATGCCTTTACAACGCGGTCAGTACAACGACCGCATTGTTACCACGGATACCATTACAACGCAAGTCATTACAGCGACTTGCTGTAGGGGGTGCTGGAGTTTGAAATGGTATAATTTACTATTCCAACACCAGTCTGTGCAACAGTAGGGAAGGTGTTGGATTGCAAATCCATCCTTGTAATGACTTGCACCTTAATGGTATACGTGGTAACAATTCGGTTGTTGTACTGACCGCATTGTAATAGTACTGTGTTGTACCAACAGCGTTGTAACGCTATTTCCCGCTTACCATATGGGCACCCTTGCACAATAGTGCAGGGGTACCTGTTTTGGTGCTAGGAAGCAGTTTGTGTGCCAGCGCAGGAATGGGCCATATAATGTGTTTTCCTGCATTGCGTTAAGTGAATACTTTATAAATCTGCCAACATAGCACATTGTAGTATTCTACCTGCTTTTGGGTAATTTGGTGGAAACAAATGGTTTCCGCAAACATCACCTTTCCATTACTGGGGTGGAGCTATCCTCTTCAATTCCTTTATTGTTACTCGTTTGTTTTTGGGGTTCTGCTGAACTCCTTCGGCAAAGCCAATTGGTCTGGCTTTAATATGCCAACGCATGCAAATACAGGCACGCAAAACTATTGTTTTGCATATGTTCGCACATTAAAGCAAGGCCTACTGGAATTGCAATGCTTGTTTCAAAATAAATCATTTCCGAATGGCTGTGCATTGTTTATCACATACGAGTTGCTACTGCTGTCATTTCACTTTAGATCTGTCACTGTTATTAGTGCCAATGGCCTATGCTGCATTATTAAGATCATTGATGTTACTGCCTAACCCGAATGCACTGATTTAGGGCCGCCCTAATTACCACGCTTACCATTAAACAGCTCATTGGCAGCACTCCGTTTTGTTTGCAACACTTATTGCCAATAACACTTAAAACAATACATTAACAATGAAGGTAGACTCGAATGTAAAGAGTCAGGTCCACAGTGAAGATCATTGTTTCCAGATTTTACTGCTTTAGACATAGTTCAATGTTAAGTATCTCCTTGATCTATCTTTGTATTTTGTTGCCTATTTGTAACAATTGTTACGTGTACTCATTACGACAGAGGTTTACTACCAGATTACTGAGCTTTTAATTTCATCCGACAACAATGTTGCCTATTATAGCATTGGGAAGGTCGGCATATATAGATTAGTATAGGTGTACTATCCTAATGGCACATCTTCGTACATTAACAATTTAAATATATAGAGTTAAGAATAGTAAACCTATCTATCTATCTATCTATCTATCTATCTATCTATCTATCTATCTATCTATCTATCTATCTATCTATCTATCTATCTATCTATCTATCTATCTATCTATCTATCTATCTATCCTAGATCCTCTCTGTTTACCAATATAGGTGCTGCTGCCATGCAGTTGCTGTTCGTGATATATATAATACAGGGCTGGCTTTAGGGCGGTGCGACCTGGGGAGGGGACAGTGTGCTGACCTCAGGTGGTGGCACTGTGTTTAGCAATAACTTGCAATTTTAAAGCACCTGCTGCAGAGATCCTTGTGGTCCAGCTTTCAGGTAGTAATAAAAATGTCAACTGACTCTTGTGATTGAATTACCTGCTAAAGAGAGAGAGAGAGCGGAGTTTTGTTTAGTGGCAGTTTTGACTCACCATAAAGTTGCGCAAAGGGTTAATATGCATATTCCACTGTACAGTGCAGATCATAGTTCTGTATTTTATGAGGATAGCTGATTGGATTACTACTTTTGTCACCGAGATCCTTTTGTTACAGCAGTTCATAAGACACAACCCTAATATAGAACAGTGACTGTTACGAACTATCATCAAGAGCTGCATGCAAACTGCATAAAATAGGTTTAGGCGTTATGTTTTTCCCCCAGTCTTTCATTATGTATTCCTAATGTCGTTAAAAAGAGTTTGTTTGGGTAGATATACATTCTTGTTAGTAAAGTCAGCCTTTACCAGTGCTTTAAAACAAATGAAATGTATGTGAGAAAGGGGCTATGGAGACACGAGGGGCACTATTGCCCAGTGGTAGTGAGGGAATCCAAGGAGGATGTCATAGGGGGGTGGTGGGGGGAGGTGCCAAAATGATTGTCGCACCGGGTGCTACCAGCACTAAAGCCAGCCCTGATACAATAACACACTGCCAAACTGGAGCATTTCCGCTACGGCTGTAGCCTTGATCACAATGCGGGTTGCCAGTCTGTTTACCCTTTTATGATGCACCTCCATATTCAACCAACATAGAAGAAAGACTATGGCCCACCCTTATTAAAGGATTGTGTTGTTCTTGTTTCACACAGGGTGACGCAAGGGCAAGGCAACACTTGAGTCATATTTACAAAGCCACCCAAGGCTACCTTGCCTGGCCTGATAAATCCAGAGTAACGCAAGACGCTGCCTTGCATTACTCCGCACCTGGAAGGATTTACATGGGTGGAGTGTAGGTGTTCCCACACATTCACCTATGCATTTTGCTGCATTCCCAGATTTGTCAAGAGTAGTAAACCTGGAAATGTGTCAACATTTTAAGTTTAGGGATAAGAAGAAGAAATATGTTTATTTCTCCTTATTTAGCACACTTAAAAAGAGGAAAAAGCCTCTAAAACATAGGTCTTCAATATGTGGGGAACAACCCCATGGGCGTGGAGTCATAGGAAGGGGAGCACCCATTCCTATGCCTCATGTCTGACTGAAATCCAAAACGTTTGCTCTTCGTTTTGGAAAAAGACAACCGTCCCTGGACGGTTAATTCTGATAGTTAAAATGCATCAGCTGGAGTGTCATTCAGGGACCGTCTTGTGTTGTGAAACCGAAGCCGGCCAAACAGCTAAACAAGCTTTCTTTCCATGGTGCCCGCTTGCCTGAAAGAAAAGCAAATGTACGCTACAAGTTAATTTGCAAATGTAAAGGGTATTCTGTAAATGTATAGGATGCTTGGGAGACAGCACTGGCTATAATTGATCGAATCAGTGGAAGCTTTGTGATGACAAAGATTTCTTCTTTTTGAGTGGTAGTGCAAGAGTTATCAACTGAGCTGTGAAGTGTGTGCTTTTAATTGTAATTGTATTTACATAGCATTTACTATGACTGAGCGGGTGTTGAAGGGACAGTTATGTAAAAATAATGGCATTAAATAAGGTCCGGGTATTACTGAATTTGTATCAGTCTATCCTATACTGTGCATAATGCAAGTATAAAATAATGACTTACATATGCTTCCTATCTCAAGCTGTGACCTTGTATCACTAAAAATGCACAAATAACTATTCTCCACTGCACCAATCAATCAATCAATCGATCAATCATAGCATTTATAAAGCGCACTATATACCCGTGGGGGTCTCAAGGCGCTAGGAGTGGGGGCGGCTGCTCCTGTTCAAAGAGCCAGGTCTTGGGAAGTCTCCTGAAGGCAAGAAGGTCTACCGCAGGCGGATGGGGAGGGTGTTCTATGTCTTGGCGGCGAGGTGGGAGAATGCTCTGCCGCCGGCGGTCACTCTTTGGATGCGGGGGACAGTGGCGAGGGCACGGTCTGCAGAGCGGAGCTGGCGGTGGGGGGGGAGAGGCTGAGTAGGCTGTTGAGGTACTCTGGTTCGGTGTTGTGGAGTGCCTTGTGTGCGTGGGTGAGGAGTTTGAAGGTTATCCTTTTGTTGATGGGGAGCCAGTGCAGGTCCCTCAAGTGGGGTGTGATGTGGCTGCGGCGAGGGATGTCAAGGATCAGGCGTGCGGAGGCGTTCTTGATGCGTTGTAGCCGTTTTATGAGCTTGGCCGGGGCTCCTGCGATGAGTGCATTTCCGTAGTCCAGTCTACTGCTGATGAGGGACTGATTTAATTCTGTTAGTTCTGTTCTGTCTCTGGTTACACGGTGAATTAGCTTATAGAGGTTTCATAATGTACTCTAGTGCATTTCCCAAAGAGTAACAACTTTTTGTATTTATTTATTTTTCATTAAAGCTGCCCATTATTTTATATGTAGCTATTTGACAGCTAAAGACCTAAAAAACGTAGAGAATATTTTGTTTTTAGCTACACCTTTGACCCGCCGACACTCAGACTCTCAATGCCCTGCAGGCCCCCAAACATGACCGAAGTTAAACAACAGCAGCAAACTAACATAACCAGGAGCCAGTTTTTACTTGAATTGAAACATCTGTTTTCATAATGTTAAAAAAAACTCTTTTTAGAAAAACAGTATGAAAAAAGATTAAAGGACCACTTCCTCCTCTCGAATTAAAGAAAGCATCATACTTGGACCTTACAGTTCATCATTATTGATAGTAAATGATATGTTTTAATTCTGATGAATGATGTTCAGCAACCTCCAGTTCCATGCAGCTCTAAAACCAATCTGTCAGCATCCCATGAAATATAGTAAGGTTCTCTTTAGATGCCATGCAGTAAAGTTGTAACCCATGCATTGCAGCCATTATACACAGGGCCACTGGAATTAGGCTGCCATGGCGATTTTCACATAATTATAGATTTGCCGCATTCCCACATGATCCTTTGACTTCTACATAATCTGCTGATTCTAACAAAAAAAATTGTAGCACAAATGTTTTAAAAGTTACAAAAAAGCAGCAACACGTGTTGCAGTGCTGTAGACGGCCCTTTGCAAAGCTGGACTGGTTACCTTTTTGCTGCTTATTGCTTTATTTGGGTGTTAATCTGGTACTAATGAGATGCAACCACAGATTAGTAAAGAACAAAAGATTCCTTTCTGTGTTACTCAATTTGATGCTGATAAGTCAGCCCACCTTAAAATAATGACCTTCTGACACTTATCGTGACACAGTTAAGTATTAGTTAAAAACACGTGATTTACTATTTCTCTCAAGATTTTATTCTTTAGGAAAACTTTAGTTTAAAATTGTCGGTACACATTTAATGAAACATAATACATTCATATATTCAGATAATAGCTTAATTTAACAGTTTTTGCTTACAATAAAAGGTTATTGTGTCTAACATTTCATTGAAATACAGTTCTATGAATATCTTCTCGGTATACTATAATAAGCAATCACATAACAAATTGGTACATAAAGCACAATAAAAAAATGTTTACAATAAAATAAAATTAGGTCCTTATGTCGACGCGTTTTGGTGCTTTATTTTTGATTGTATAAACACCTTCTTCAGGACAGAACTTTTAAAAACATGGCTTCTTGATTCTAAAAAATGAATACATACAATTAGTATCATAGATCACCTACTTGAGAAGAAATATCCATTTAATCATATGGTTTATTATTCTACGTGTGGCATGTGTCTCCTAGTGTGGTCATTAAAATTCTTACATGAATTGCCTATATGGGGCTTCCTCTCATGGAGTGGTAGATATTTAAGTTACTTTCTCGGTCCTCTTCGTGAGAGTATTGTTTTAACTTGACTCCAAGGTTCCAATAATTTTAACAACACAGGTTAGGTATTAGAGTGTTGGTCAACAAGTGTAGACTTTTGGCACTATTGTCCAATGAATTAGCACACTTACTTCAGACGGTGGGGTTCTTGGTATACCCCTAACTCTTGTTAGATCCCAATTCTTCCTGGCCTTTCCAGTTATTTGTCTGTCATCTTCGTAGGAGTTTATTTTCAAGTACCCCTCGATCCCTATGGTGTTAACGGTATATATTATATAGGTGGAGAAGTGTGGCTCACTGGTTAGAGCAGGCAGACCCTGAAGCAGAGGTCAGACCCCGGACCAGGGTTCAATTCCCGACGCGGCAGGGTCTTGAGCTCAAATATTCACGGACTCGATAATTCTTGCTTTGGTGCCTGACCTAATCATGGGTTCACACTCGGCAACTCTGGGCATTATGCTTGCTTAATCTCCACAACGGCCCCTGCGGCGGGATGCCTGGCTTTCACCTTGGGGGTGCCCTGTAGGGGCTATCTCACAGGGAAAAGCCAGGACGGGTTCCCAAGGCAAGCACTTAGAGACCCCTGGGTGATGAGCGCTATATAAATCCAATATACAATACAATACAATATATTATATACTGGAAAGGTTTGGTAGGCCCACCTTGACATGAATAACTATTATGTGGTGGTTTACACACTTACTTCAGTTACAGAGGTTTTTAAGCGTTCCCTCAGCCTTCTTAAATCACTCCTCTTCTGGTTCCACTCAGATTGTTGTACATGGGGTATTTCAATTATTCACTCTCTGTCGAACTGGACCTGCCCTTTATATTCGTGGATAGTTCATATGGTACCTATGGAGTGTAAACAATATATTTCAATGTAACCATCACTCTACCAGAATCAGCTATAATTTCCATTGACAAAATTACTCTACACGGGGGGAGTGATTCTCACTTCTATTCCCATCCCGAATATTAGACTGCTAATGTGTTCATATTTTTTGCCAGGAGTGCTTCAAAATGAATCTGACTCGATGTCTGGTGAATTTACCCGTTTATCCAGTGACTAAACGATCTAATAGTTATGTTTAGTCTAGATTTAACTTTAAACCCTTATTTAATAGAGCTGCTCTTTGATCTCCATTTTATCCGTAACCTTAATACTAGAAACTTCACGGGGTCCTCTAGTCCCACAAAGAAACCCCTTTACCCTTGGGTTCCACTACTACGCTCCCGCTTTGAGAACCGATATCGGCTTCTCTTACCTGCGGGCGGGTTGTGGCCTCGGTCTCTCGCTTCCTCGTCTGCTGTCTTTCATGGAATGAAAGTGCTACGTTAGGCATGCGTTTATATACTCGAGCCCCTTGATACTAATTGTTTAATTAGCGTCTATTAACCTAATTAACTTGGTCAACCTTCACTTTCAGGCGCAATTCTTATAGTTTTTCATAGTGGTTCCTGCTCTGCGCTTTCCTCGCGAGGTTACACAGCAAAGGCTAATGCGCTGTATTCTGTCGCCCTTTTTTGTAGTTCTAGGTATATTATTCTGATAATCGGACATAGTGCGGAAGTTAACGCCATTATTACGATGTTAAGACTAAATGTAGCAATCCTCGTTATTTTTCGCATTTTGTCATAGCAGGACTAGCACTACCGATAATTAGTTCCCCGTCCTGACACTTGAATACTCGAGTTGTTTTCTGAGTATTCACTTAAATTATGAATATCGCTATATAATCTTATAGTTCTTATATTAGTGTTGTCCGCTATGTCCGCATTCAACCTACGCATGCATGTCAATACAGATACTCCTCGACAGACTGAGATGACACGTCTCTCATCTTTGGGTCGATTCGTGTGCGTTAAATAAAGATGGCTACCTTAGATGATCATATACCGGGGATTAGATGGGAGTATGCTCGAGCTTGTTAAAGTGCCTGAGCTATGGCTAAATTTACGTTACAGTTCCAATTTTTGGAGGCAACCACAGATTAACCATCTCTCTGGAGGAAAACAGGCACACCCATAACATTAGTCCAGAAAGGTGCTATCATCTAAATAAGTTTTGTCAAATTATGTTTTGTTTGGAGACTTTTTGTGTGTACTGTGTCGTCAGCTCTCACACCGAACAACAGTCCCCCACAAACCTTTGGCTTGCTAAATACTGTTTAATAATATTTCCCCGCCGGAAAAATTATTTGCCATGGGAACTGGAGGCGTTTATGGCTGTCGAAGGTTGTCGATAACGAGGACTACCAGGTTCTAGAATTTTTTGTCTGGAGGGGTACTTTACGCCTAGAAAATGTGGACAGAGCGGTTATGGCATCAAAAGGTTTGAAGACCTCTGCTCTAAAGATTATTCATGTTCAGGAAGGTCTCCGTTCCTGCACAAAAACAATCTCCCCTGGAAGGCAGGCACCTTTGCACCGTTTCCCAAAGGTGCCTACGTGGGTGCTAGTCAGCCACTAGTGACCCAGCTCAGGGGGACAGCAGGAAAGCACCAATCTTAGCACATATGGCGATTTCCTGCCCTCTCTAATGACCTAGTGCAGTTCAGAAAGTTGTTTTGCTGCATTGCACTGCGTCAAATAATGATAAATCAGTCCCACAATGAGCAGGCCTAAGGGTAGGACTTTATCCCAATTCAATGTAAATCACAATTCATTATTGTTCATACCCAGTAATCACTGTCTTTGTTGTGTTTGTTAAAAAACATTTCAGAATCCAATTTCAGAACACGTCTTGGATAAATAATATGCTATTCACCAACTCATGTTATTACCCTTGGTGGTTACCATATCAAATCATTTGTAGGCTTCAACATTATGATTTGATGTCTTCTTGTACCTTACTAAAGTTGCCCAATATATACTCAAATGCTTGTCATGTACCTGCTTCATTCATGTCGGTACTGTCCTACATTCTTCCACACTCATATCAGTATGAACAACACAGTGGCATTGAACAATTTACATCACTCATGGCCCAGTGGACTTAGCCTAATGTTTGTTCAAATCACGTGTGACGTACACATTAACCCTTTTATTCCTACTTATAACCCTGTTGGTACCAAGCCCTCAAACCGATCCCAGGATGCTTGTGTCCGGTCCCGGGAAGACCAGGCTTTTCAGTTTGTGCTGGATTGTTGCCATGAGGAGCCCAAGAATGATTTGCATATGGCTGGGTACAAACTGGGGTGGCATGGTGAGGAAAAAACGATAGATTAAACCCAGATCTTTGTGACGGGGTGAATGCTTGCATTGTTCAGCATTCTGTCCATTATTTGTTCTTTTTGCTGTTTTACCTATGATTTCAACACTGGCTCAATCTAGCATGAATATCGATGGCCGAGCATGTGAAACAGGGAGCCTTTCTTTGTGCATGTGTTTTTGGGCCTAGGAGTGTCTTGTGTAATCTGATTGGCAGTGAGGGAAGCAATCTATGAAAAAATTATTAAATACCTTCCTGTGGAGCATGTGGACTCTGTTGAGAAACAAGCCTCTGGCTAAACATTTGGCGCTAATCCTTGGGTTTCCCTTTAAGACTAACCACCTTCTCACAACAGTATACACATAATGCTTGGTGCCCTCAAAGATGGCAACAAATGTAAAACAATTAGAACTGCCAGCAACCCGCCATCTTTTGCTCTCAGGAGTCACAGTAGCCAGCTCTGGACATCAGGGCTCTGAAAATCTGGGGGCATATTATCAAGGGGGTTTATCTCCGCTTTTTTGGTCTTAAAAGCCAAGAAAGCGGAGATAAAATTATCTCCCTATTACCTAGCTGTCTCTAACACCAGTTAGCGACAGCTAGTAGGAGATAGCGACCATCTTGGGCCCCGCTTTGCATGTCAGTGATATTTATCATTAATGACATGTAAAGTGGGCGTGCCAAGATGTTAGCGACTGGAAACAGTCGATAATATCGCTATCTCCTATTACCAACTTTTGGAGATATTCGTGCTAAGCGCGAATATCTCCAAAAGCTAACACCTGCCCCAGAGCAGTTCTTAGCCATGTTATCCAATGGTAGGTGGATAACATGGCTAAGAGAATTAGCTCGGTAATGCATGAATATGGCTGACTTTTCAGCGATATTCATGCATTTCGGCCGATTTTTATCGCTTAGGAGATAAACCTTGATAATAGCAAGTTTCCTAAGCGATAAAAATCGCCGCAGCTCGGCGATAAAAATATCGCCGCTAAACCAACATAGCTATAATTATCGCTAGTTGTTGGTAATATGCCCCCTGATCCTCTTTTACATCGAAACAGTTTATAACACGCTTAAAGATAGCATATGAGTTGAAAGCAACCCTAACCTCAACATTAAAAGCACAGGTCTGGAATATAACCACTGCCTGTAAAAAATGTCCATACCAAACCACAGAGGTCAGACATGGAATGAGTAAGAATTCCAAAATACACTTATGAATTAGAGTTTTCCTGATGCAGGATGTTTTCAAGGGAAAAAATGTGGTCACGTTGATTTATCGCTGGATCCCGTCACAGACCCCAAGAATACCAAGTAACAGTGATTCGAGCACGTCCACAGTAACCATTATTCATCACATTTTGAAAGCTCTTGCATTTTGATGCAAACCTTAAACAGCCTTTTCCTAACCTCTGCTTTCAAAAAACACATTCATAAACGGATATGACAGTAAAAAATGTTTTACCAAAACGGTGTGAAGCTAGACAAATTCCAGTGCAGTGTACACATGCCCTACTGGGGCAAAAACTCTGATATTTGCAGAAACTGACACCAGACTACATACCGAGTCGGAATCTGCAATAAGTGCTGCTCACTTGATAAATCAACAGATCACAGAGCCACTAAAACATGGATGCTGATCCTGTTATACCAGGATCACAAGTTGTGGAAAAATACACAAGGTTTGGAGAACTCCTGAAAACGCAACTTTTCAAACTTCCCTTTGACTGATCACCTAATAGTACGCTTTTGAAGCGTTTTTGTCAAGGGTATGTACACGACTGACTGATGGTATTTGTAGAGCGCACTTATGCCGAGGCGTCTTAGCGCTGGGTAGTCTGAGCCGGGGGCTGCCCTATGATTAGAATTGCATGAAGAGCCAGGTTTTTATGCCCTTCCAAAAAAGAGTGCGTGAGGGCTGAAGTCACAATGAGACGGGGAGGGAGTTCCATAATTTGGCTGCTAAAAAGGAAAAGCGTTTTCCTCCCCATCTCACTCTTTTTATCCTAGGAAGAAGAACTAGCCCAGTGTCCAGAGATCTTAGGCGGCGCGAAGGGATGCAGCGGGGGAATAGGGATTGTATGTCTGCCGCCCCACCTCTGTAGAGGGCTTTATGCACTAGGCATAGGGCTTTGAACTCCCCCGACATCTCACCGCAAGCCAGTGGAGTTGTTTCATACTGGCTGAGGTGGAATGTTGCTTGAGTAGACCATGCAAGGCTCGCGCTGCTGCATTTTGCAGTTACTGAAGCTTATTGAGCTGTTTAACTCCAGCAACCTAAATAAAGGGCATTACAATAGTCTATCCTTGATAGAATTAAGGCTCCAACCACCGTTTTTCTCAAGGAGAACGGAATAAATGGATGAATCTTTCGTAAGACCTTTAATGTGAAAAAACAGGCTGAGGCCACTAGGTTTATTTGAGGGGCACATGTAAGATATTCGTTGATCAGAAAGCCGAGATTTCTAGCCTTAGACATCAGCAACGGGCACGTTCCGGCTTCAATGGGCCACCAAAGGTGGCTCCAAATTGAGGATTTCTTTCCGAATTCCAAAATCTTGTTTTTTTCAGTATTAAGTTTCAAGAAATGTACGTTCATCCATGACATCAGCGAGGAAAGACAGTTGCAGAACTGTTCAGCTGGCATGTTGCCATTTTGGGTGAAAGACAACAATAGCTGTGTGTCGTCAGCAGAAGACACGAGCACTAAACCATGACTTTTAATTAGTCTGGCCAGCGGGGCCGCATAAATGTTGAACAGGGTAGGGTACAGTGCCGAGCCCTGAGGGACTCCACCCGGGAGAATGAACCGTTCTGACCTCAAACCCTTCCAGTTTATTATTTGGTCCCTGGAGGAAAGAAAATATGTTAAAAGGGCCAAGGCCTTGCCGCTGACTCCAACGGACTGCAGCCTATTTATTAACAAAACATGATTTACGGTATCAAATGCTGCCGTGAGGTCTAACAGTATCAAGGCTGCCCTACCACCCTCGTCCATCACCCTACGGATTCCCTCTGTAGCCATGATCAGAGCTGATTCCGTAGAATGCCGAGCTCTAAAACCATGCTGGATGGAGTCAAGAATGTTATTAGCCTCAAGGTAAGCCGTCAGCTCCAGGTGTATGGCTTTCTCCAAGGTTTTAGAGGGTAGAGGTAGACAGGAAATTGGGCGGCAGTTTTTAGCCTCCTGGGGCTCCAGCAAGGTTTTTTTTAGAATAGGTATGATACAGGCCATTTTCCAACCCAAAGGGAACATCCCCGATCTTATAACTAGATTTAATAGAGGGGTCAACGATGTACAGACCTCATCCAATGCTAGATGTAAGATATGTGGGCGACAGGGGTCGAGTGGGGACCTGGACTTGGTTTGCGACAAAGTCCACAACTTGCTCTTCGCTAAGGGTGGAGAATTGAGTTAGGCTACACTGGAGGGAGTGTTCATCCTGTACCTCTAGATAGTTTGTTCTTTTAACTTCCGATAAATTCAGAAGTTCCTCATAAACCATCTGAACCTAGTTGTAAAAGAAGATCGCAAGTTTATCCACAAAGCTTGATCTGGAGCAAACATGGTATCTCGCGGGCATCGCGACAGGGCTGTTACTGTTTTGAACAGTTCCTTTGAGGAATTTGTGGATTCCTGGAAGTAAAATAGGCTGTCTTGGCCAATACTATTGCTACCTTGTATTCTTTTAGTGCTGAGCAATATTCGATCGTATGCGCCAAACTATGGGGCACATTATGATGGAGTATTTTCCGCATCCTCAGGGCCGGCGGAAGCCACTGCCGGCCCGGCAGATGCGGAAAATCCTCTGCGGACCCACCAAAGACCCACCGCCACATTAGGATGGCTGGTGGGTCCTGGTTTAGGTCCGCTGCTTTTCCGCCGCGGTTGGCTTACAACCGCGGCGGAAAAGGCCTAATATGGTGGCGGTGTCTCTCAGACACCGCCAGCCATATTAGGATGTCTGAATTTCAATGCCTTTGCACGGCAGCATATCCGCCGTGCAAAGGCATACATATTCTTGTTTGAGGTCTCGTTGCGGGCCCCCAGGGGTGAAGGGGGGGTGGGGGGTGCACATGGAGGGTACCTATGGTACCCCCCTGCATTTGCGTGCACAGAGCGGCAGGCACCGCGCAGTGCCTGCCGCTTTGTGCATGCAAATGCACAGCTTTCATTTTTAACATTGCGGCGGGTGCTGCTTGAAGCAGCACCCGCCGCAATTTTAAAAATAGAGGATGTGACCGCCAGGGTGGCGGTCACATCCTAATTGCACAGGAGGGAACTCCGCAGGCCATGCAGAGGTTCCCTCCTCCTCTATGGCCGCGGACGGACTCAAGTCCGTCCGCGATCATATTGACCCCCTTAATGTGGATCTCCAAATGCGTTCCTTAGGTCTGCCTTTGATTTTAAATATTTTAAGCTCCATTGAGTACCAAGGAGGTGATACAAGTCTTCTCCTAGCCTTCTTAGCCACTTCTGGTGCCAGCAAATTTACTGTTTGATTAATCCAGTTATTGAAGCCAGTTGCTGCCTCATTGGGATCTGCATTACAAGTAGGGTTCTCCTTCAAGACAGTAGTCAATTCTTGTTGAGATATTTTCTTCCACGGATGAAATTTGACCTGAGGGAGTCTGTTCCTACGACACAGATTTGTGTAGGAATATTAATGGTAAAATAGACAGCATTAAGATCTGACCAGAGTAAAGGGGTTGAGCTGTTCACTTCAACATGGGCATTATTTGTAAAGATGCCATCTAAAGTATGACCTGCTTGATGTGTAGGCTCCCGCACAATCTGAGTCAGCCCAAAGCTGGCTAGATTGACGATCAGGCTTATTGTGTCTAAATTATTCGCTGCCTCTAAGTGAAAATTAAAGTCCCCTAGCACCGTAAAAGAATCCGTATTAAAACAAGATTCCATACAAGTCTGGAGAAAGGTGATAAAGGATGATCTTGGCCCAGGTGGTCCATACATCAGAATCCCCAGGGAAAATTTGATATTGTTAAGTTTTATACTCAAAAACGTGGCCTCAGCGTCCAATCGGATGGACCGTATCTAGAGGTGGTCAAGCACAAATCTGTGAGCATACAGCCGATATCTATGTGCTTCTCTTGGGATCACCGCATGGTTTCTCTCGCTGTCACTGTGAACGGTGACAGCTCTCTTCGGATCACCACATGGTTTCTCTCGCTGTCACCGTGAACGGTGACAGCGAGAGAAACCATGCGGTGATCCGAAGAGAAGCACATAGATATCGGCTGTATGCTTTTGAAGACACCACTGAATAAGAATTAGGATCGAGTTTGTGGGCATTACTACGTACAATATATAGTGGGAGTATAAAAGAGGACCCCGGCTCACAGCTTTGTGCTTGACCACCTCTATATACGGTCCATCCGATATCTTGTGAGGTGGAATTAAGAAATTATGCACTCGACGGCCCTAGTCCTGATGAGGTCTATAATCAAAATAGCTGAAACGCCTCGACAGATATATTAAGACACCATATACAAATTGAAATAATATATGAAAAAAGTATAGATCGCCTATAGTGGAAAAAGGGTTGAAATCTAACCTGGAGGCGATCAGAGAAATGGTGATCAATTACAGGGAAATGCACTGTGGTAATACATTTTGAGGTACACCTGGTTAGAAAAAAAGATAGGGCAAAGAGAGTAGAAAAAATTCTTGTTTTTCATTAATATGTCTATATGTGTTATATGTATAAATGTAAATAGGTATGTATATACATGTCAAATGAAGGTTTTTATGTATGAAAATTGTGTTTTGAAAAGACAGTTTGTTGAAAGTATATACAGACAAAAAGAATAATTTTATTTGAACAGAGGTGTGTCTGTACTTTGTTTGTGTGTGTTTTTTTGTCCTTTTGCTACAGAGAGTGAAATTGAAGGAGACTGATTTTTGAGATTTATATCCAGAGGAAGAGTTCAAATTAATTTTCTCTTCATCTTACTGTTTAGCCTTTATATCTATCCCGTGGCATTATTTGTTTTTTCTGATTGTATTATTACCCAGATGCCAAAGGGTTATGTGGGTTGCCCTCGACTTTAAACAGTACCGATCATTAAAGGCCCGCTCCCTTTAAAGATGTCATTTAATGGCCAGAAGAGCCCGCTACTGAGGGCTCTAAGGCTATATTAGTGTTCTTGTTCCTTGAAACCTTTGTCATATACAGTAGTTTGCAGCAATTGCTTGTTGGGCTGCTTGTATGGAATTACTGTAGAAAAGGTCTAAAAAAGGGACTGTGACTCCACAAGTCTAAAAACCTGTCACATTTAGAAGAAATCATTGTACACATTTTCACTGTCATCACAATCTAAAAAAGGGCCTAGGTTAAAAAAGATGTCTTTATTTGCATATATCATACTCAAGAGAGAGGTTTTGAAATCCACATCAAGGGTCTTGCACAAGTTACAGCATTATCAACTGAGGTGTAATAAAGGGTTTTCTTAAAAAATAAAATAAACTCATGAGAGTTGCATCGTCAAGATCCAAGACAGGGGTGTTTGTTAATGAGTGGTGTGGGGAACCTTGGAAGAATGTAAACCAATAGAGGTGCCCTGACAAAACATGGCCTACTTGAATACTGTACTGATAGGCCATAATCCTAATAAATAATAAACCTGCACTTTAGAGAGAGGATAGAGATCCCACTGCATGCCTTTGTGCCCATGTCCATAATTTTATGCAGTCGCATAAACAAAGAGATTCCCTCATTTGCTCGAGGCCACGCCTCATGCACATGAGCAAATGCCCTTGTGGGATACCACTGGAACTGCAGATGCACCAGCGCTATCAGTATTACAGACGGGGCCGCAAAAATAGTATGTGGCCCCTTCACTAATATCAAAGTGCCCTTGGGGCGCACAAATTGGCACACATGCCGGTTGCGCCCCAGTGCACTTTGTGTAATACAGCGCCTGGTGTCTAATTATTGTTCAGTGAGCAATAATTAATAATTACGTTTATCTAGCAATTATGGCCTGTCCTGTTTCCAATTTACTGTATTTATTTGTAACTATGTATTGATTAATTGTTGCAGTGGTTAATTTGTAAAAAAATAAGTGCCTGGGCTCTCAGGACGCAGCTCCGACCAGCCCATTTCTCCTCTTAGCACGGCCTAACACAGAATCCTACAAGTGTGGAGGGGATGTGGTGTTGTGGTCACACAGCTGCCGACTTCGGAGCTGGGGAAGCAGGTTCAAGTATCGATGTTGGCTCAACATCCTGTGATCCAGGGCGAATCACTTAATCTTCCTGTTTCTACCAAAAATGAATCTGTCCTTAACTGGTGCTCAAGTGCTGGTGTTGATGATTAGGTGCTGGTTCTGAGTACCGGAACCCCCCAGCTCAAATTGAGTGCTGGATTACTTTGCTTGATGTTGAATAATTGAAAGTATGAATTTGTGTTGTCATCTCTTTATCTTAAATAAGAATAATTTAAGGATATGATCTCACTTTTTTGGAGTCAGACTAACGGGTATATTTAAAAGGAAATGGTGCAGCATGGCACAGCATGGCGCTGCAAGCAATTTTGCAGCTCTGCGCTGCATCATTTAAAAAATGCAAGGATGCACCGTTGTTACAAGTATGTGATGCACCTCTGTGTTTTCACTTGTGCTGCCGCTAAAAAAGCTGTCTAGCACCATCACAGACACCCTTGCGCCATAGTGCAATGCTGCCAGCGTTGCAGGGATGATTCCCTGCAGAGCAAGCACCCTTGCACAATCGTGCAAGGGTATCTGTGTTGCAGGGATGATTGTTTATGTGCAGGAAGGGACACCTTCCTGCACATAAACAACCTTTAACCCCTTCACTGCTCTGCACATTCCCCTGCTGTGCTGGGGGGAGGGGGACGCACGCAGCGCACCCATGCTCATGACGAGCTCAGCTCGTCATGAGCTACAGTGCTCCTGTGCTCCCGACGAGCTGAGCTCGTCACGGCCGCACCCGTTTCTTTAGAACGCTCAGCACAGCAGGGGAATTAGCCCAGCGTGCGAGCGTTCTAAAGGCCATGACGAACTCAGCTCGTCATGAGCACCGGATCACTGTAGCTCATGACGAGCTGAGCTCGTTATGAGCATGCGAGGGGTTAAAGGCGATTTGGTCTTTCTATGTGTGCTGCATAATGCAGCACACATAGTAAGAGCAAAAATAAGGAAAAATAAAAGTATTACTCCTCATTGCACCAATATAATGACTGCTATTCAGTGGAGTTAGTTTTTGGGGCTGCCTCAGAATTACAGATTCTTATAAATCTGGGGTAGTGTCAAAAAGCAATGGGTGTTGCAGTGGAATGTCCAGAGCAACACCCATTGCACGCCCCTTTCATGCAGATACCTGCGTGAAAGGGGGCGATATTTACAAAGCAGCGTTAAGTCACGCAAAAGGGCTTAACACCATTTTGTAAATATGAGCATGGCATTGCGCCACGGGAACATTGGAAAAAGTGATGTTCTGGTGACTCAATGCCCTATAAATATACCCCAAAGTCTTCTGTTTACGAGTCCTGCGGAATCACAGTCTCTAGTTTGCAGTTGAAGAGGGTTTTTAGTGGCAGAGGTAACTCCTACCTAATCTTTTAATAACCTTGGATGAATGCTACCTGGTCAGTGGAAGGCTTTGTGGAAGTGTGTGGAGCAGGGCGATTTGCCATGGTGGGGTGCCTTACGTCCTCTAATTTCGACGGACAAAAACATGGAAAATTGAGAGCAAGGTGGCAGAAGTGGTAAAAAGAGATGAGGAGGTGCACAAGCCGGGGTTGATGGACAAGCAAGATCAGAGCGCGCAAGTAGGCGGTGAAGGGGAACCTCTTGTGAAAATAGGAAGGAAAAAATATGAACGCATAGATCAGAGGAGATTGGGGAATCTTCTCCGCTCATACAACATGAAAAAATGTATACAACTGAGCACACCAACAAAAACACAAAGCAATTGTAAATGCACACATTTATCCTTTTCCTTCATTTAAACAGTAAAAAAGACCGCATTAATAGCATGACTTTTATTGGTCGAATTATGACCTCACCATATCGGGATAGAACAATTTACAATCACAAATAGATGGATCAATTTTCAGTGCAAACATGCTACTGGTATGATCAACCAGGTAATTCACCACTGGTTAGGCTGTGAGTTTCATTCTACAAAAATAATTATTCGAGTTTCGTGCAGAACAATATGTTGCACATGGACTGAAATAAAAAGGATGCACATGGACAACTGGTGAAAGGGTCTCTGCTGTTATACATTGTGTTGGGATTAGACAATTCCTAATGTAAGTTTTTTTTTATTTAAGCCCTTTTAAGAGATGACATTTTATTAAGATTTCTTCATGTGGTTATAATTGTAAATTAAGCTGCAAAGTATGTGAAGATAGAAGGGAAATCAATATAGTGCACTTCTGAGTGACGATCAATAACCATTCTTCATTTTAAAGCCTTTTATAATCCATGGCTTCAAAAGCCCAGAGAAAAACAAAGCAGCTCTCTGCGAATGAACAGTCAAAGTCTCATGATAATAGAAGAATCACAAACTCACCTTTTCAACACAAAGCCTGACCACGCAGTGACCAGACAAAACACGGCCAAACCGGGCTATTGGCTGGCACAGAGGAGAGGATGCAGGGCTGTTGAATGGCCAGGTGTTCAGAGGCCCTGCACGGGAATAATTGGAAAAGTGAGTCCCATAGGATGCCAGCCAGGTTCTTTATTTACTCCCCTAAAGACACACCCATGCATTATCAGACAACAAACAGTTGCACGTATAGGATAGTTTGGTTCCCAACCATACCTTTTTAGCAAGGACTTGTAAAATACTGTCTCTTTGCTTCAAGTAAAATGAAAAGTGGGCCATTGTATTCTTCACAATGAGCAGAAATAATTTTTCTTCCACCCTTGCACAAAGTAAGCATATCCTGTTCTAATGCACCACATTCTTTGTTCACCAATGTAGGTTTGGAACCATCTTTGATTTTGGATATTGCTTGTTGGAATGAATTAGAACATGCACTTTAGTCATTCCCTTATCAAGTGGGCTGCTATTTAAATCACATTTTGCATATTAGGAATGTATTTATGTTTGCCATGTGATAGTTTTCACAATGGTGCAATATCTATTTCTGCACTGCGATGGGTCAAAATATTTTTTTCTTTTTAACCTCCCTACTGATACCAAAAAGGATTCTTTTATGAAACAAAGATTAGTTAGTGCTAATTAAGTTTGTCCCCGTGACGTAAAGATGCAGACAATTGTTAGCAAAATAAGTGTGTCAAGTTTTTACCACCCCTTATTTATTTATTTAAGGGCACATGTATGCCTGTAGTCACACATCAGAATTACATACTTTTTGGGACGAGATGTTGTGCAACTTGTTTTAGATGTACAAACCTTGCAAATAATTTTGCATGTACACTTTTCTTTACTAATGTTTCTCGAAGCTTTGAAACAGAGGAGGGAGCAACAATATGAACAGAACACAATTGCACAACAATTCTTTGGTTTTATAACATACAGTTAATCAGTTACTTAATTCTCTAAAATTATGGCACTTAATTACATGAGTTACTCTTGCATCTCAAGACTCCAGTTAACACTTTGTCTGCGCTTAGAAATGCTCATGAGAGAAACCAGACTATGCTTTGTTGTGTTGTTTGCTATGACATTTCTAATAAAAGATTATTTATATTTTGAAGCTCCATCTTGAAAAGATGCAACATAATTTGTTTTTGATGAAGGTAGGTGCTAGTAGCAGGTGCAGTAACACCAAGTGCAAATAAAATGTGTGTCATGCTGTAGGGCAGTTCAACGTCTAGTTATTGAGCAACTTTTTGCTCAAGGCACCCTAAAATGCGACTCATCAGAAGACTCAACCACAATGATATTGTTGTAGGTGCTACACTCTGCAAACTTCCCTTTCCATTTGAATAGAAAACATTCACGACTGCTCTTTTCCTGCATGGCTGCTTCGCTGATGCCTTTCCCCTTCAGGGAATTGTCTGGTGAAAATACAAGTTTTCCAGGATTCCAAGATCTAAAGTACTAACGGGCATTTTTATGGGTTGGTAGCACAGGACAGCGGAGCAAGTTCTCTTGCGCTGCCCTGCACCACCGGGAAAAGGCAGGAATGCCCCATATTTATCCAATATAGTGCATTTCTATCCTTTCTCCCAGCGCTGGTGACGTTTTGGCAGCCTAGCGCCAACGCAGGCACCCTTGCCCCATGGTGCAAGGGTGCCTGTGTTGTCAGCAGGATTGTTTTTATGGAGAAAGGGTCACAGGTAGAGGAAAAATAAGAAATAAAGATATTTCTCCTTGTTACGCCTCACCTCAGGAGGTGTAAAATATTGAAGCATTCACAGGTTTACATGTCCTTGTAAATCTGGAAATGTGTAAAAAACCATGGGAGTTTTAGGGTACACCCACAGTAATGCCCTTGTGCAGAGTAAGGCAACATAGCGATTTGCTCTACCTTGCCTTACTCCATATCTATGAAGCCATTCAAAGCCATACAAAGTGGCTTTGCATGGCCTCATATTTGTGATTTGGTGGTTTGCACCGCAGTTGCATCACAAAAAGTGATGCTACGGCAGCGCAAGGGGCTCATAAATATGACCCTAAGTTGTATCCTCGTTAATTGTGGGTTGGTTTCACTTACAAGGTGATGCAAGCTTTGTTTTGAAATTTTCACAAGAGTGAAGAGCAGGAGGTGACAAGTGGCTGCTAAACATTTTGGGAGAGGATTAGAGAGCCAAATGTATAAAAATTATGGGGAATATTACCAAGGGCATTATCGCTGCATTAGCGGGACTTTTTCTCGCTAATGCGGCGTTAATTTTATCGCCGCATTACATAGCTGTCGCTAACACCAGTTAGCGACAGCTTGTAGGGGATAGCGGGCATTTAGGGGCCCACTTTGCATGTCAGTGATAATTATCACTAATGACATGCAAAGTGGGCGTGCCAAGATGTTAGCGACTGAAAACAGTTGCTAACATCTCTAACTCCTATTAACAACTTTTGGAAATATTCGCGCTAAGCGTGAATATCTCCAAAAGCTAACGCCTGCTAAAAGCAGTTCTTAGCCATGTTATCCAATGGAAGGTGGATAACATGGCTAAGAGCATTGTCCCGATAATGAATGAATATCGCTGATTTTTCAGCGATATTCATGCATTTCGCAGGATTTTTACTGCTTTTGAGATAAACCTTGATAATATCAAGGTATCTCAGCAATAAAAATCCTCGGTGCTCGGCGATATTTTTTTCCCGCTAACCAAGCAATAGCGATAATTATCGCTATTGCTTGGTAATATGCCCCTATGTTTTTTCTACTCCAAGCTTCTTGCTCTTTTATCTGCAAAACTGCCACCGTCCTGCCTCTGGTAACTCCGGCAGAAAGGCCATTGGAATGTACTGTTCAAATACGACAAATATGCTAGCTGGCGAATTATGGAAATTTGCAAAGCTCTTCCTGTTGCATCTGGATTAGGTCTGGAATTGTGGAGTAAGGAATCTGCCAAAAGTTGTGCTCCAGGGCCCATATCTGATGAGGATACATATACATTCATCCTTAACTCAGAGAAATGTTGGAACCTGTCAGTGGAACTCGCTAGAGGCCTATTGTGGATCATTGGCGAAATCTGGTGTGAATCGAATCACAGCATGCTACATTATGTAAGCTTGGTGTGAAACGAGTGACATTATTGAAAACTCTTACATCTGCCTAGACTCCTATGTAAAATTTTCTTACATTCTGCAAAGTTCCACGGTGTTACTGGCCTACTTTCCTATGAAATGCAACACTTGTCACAGAACCTTCTAAAGGTGCCTTCGAAGGTAACCCTGTCACACCGTCAAAATGGCCTTTAAGAGACTATTCTTTTTTGAGCAAAGTTTCTGTATTAATTTAGTGAACATGCACTTTTGCACGCTATTTTAACTGAAGTTGGTTGGTTGGGGCGGGATATTTAACCCTCTTTATTTAAATAGAACTGTTATTCTCCCCAAATATTGAATAACGTTGCTGGTGTAACAAACTTTAAATATACTATTTGCCATTACATTTCCTAAAGGATCTTAAGGAGAACCCCCAGTCGTCTGTGTAAATTCGTACTTCAATCCAAAGAAGCTTGTGTCAATGTAATTGTTGTCAGCATGTGCTGCAAACTAGCCCATTTATCAACACATTTTCCAAACATGCAAATGAAAAGTTGGCACCCTTATGAATAAAACATTGAATACCAACCAATTGAGCCGATTTGTGGTTCATTTCCCTTTAACATTCGCTATTCAAGATGATTCAGAAAATCCTTGCTGTAAAGGGGTCTTTAAATTAAATTGTGTTCACTGTTTTTAGGTTGCATTGTACTTTTAAATCAATTTTCCATTTATTTGCGAAACAAAGGACGGTTAAGCCCTGCTAGTATGTATTTATAGATATGAGGTTTGCTGCAGTACTAAATCACTTGTCAATATTTTAACCAATATATGGCAATCATTTCCATTGCATTTTATATGTTGTTCAATGTTATGATTGACAGATTAATGGTGTTTATTGCTCACATACGGGTGAGGGCCCCTGCTATAGCAGGATTTGCAACCAGTTTATGCATATGTTTAGCTAAATGGGATAAACATGACCATTTGTGGGTCTGGTGGTAGGTATCTTTAGCTTTTTGAGGGCTTCGGTTTTGGTAATGGGAGATCAAGCCGCCCTTTTGATAGGCGTTAAAGCTGACCTTAGGTGTAGCTTGCAAATGAAATCAGTGTGTGCTCTTTGATGAACTTACGTTTCGGGCACAATAGAATTGTAATGGCTGTGTAGGAAATTAGGTTATTAGTTTTGCAGGATGTGAGGCCTACACAAGTAATAGATGCACAATTTCCCCTTAATGGGAACCAAGCACCCCATTATAGCGCTTGACTCTCCCAGTGTCGTGAAGCAGAGCAGTCCAATGTCTACTGAGTGGAGGTGATGAGTGGAGATGGTGTTAGCTAATAATCACCATTTACTGACGCGCAATTATGACACTCAATAAATGATGGTCTAGTCCGTACATATATCACACACACATTATTAAGTACTATAGCTTTATAGCCCGCCGTAGCGGGCTATACCGGCTATTAAAGGCCCGCTGAATCGTTAAAGGCCCGAGCCGAAGGCGAGGGACTTTAACGAGACAGCGGGACTTTAATTGCCGGTATAGCCCTGCTAAGAAGGGCTATAAGGCTATTAGAACATTCTGCCACTAGAGGGCAGAATGTTCTAACAAATTAAACAAAGGGTTCTCGAAGCTCGAGGGGATATAAATCCCCTCGAGCTTCGAGAAGCCTTTGTAGAAGATTGGAATGTTGCTCTGCGGGCCTTTACCGGCCCGTAGAAGCAGGGAGCACTCCATTGTCTGCAATGGAGTTCCAAACATTCCAATGTTCTAATACGCATTAATTTACAAATAAAACATAGGAAGATTAAAAATACGTTAGATAACATTCTGCAATCACATTTGGCCCCTACTGGGTCATGACCCTCAAAATCATAGTTACCCTCCACCAATGCCAAACAGACATCACACGATAAGGAGAATCACTTCAAATAAAACAAGGTTGCTTTATCAAGGGTCTTCACACTATAATATATAAGGTACTCCTACTGGCATTATTGAAGGTGCACCACAGGCAAGTCCAGAACGTGGCCAGTGCCAGACATTATGCCCATTTCACCACTGAAGGGCCTTGAAGACTTATTTACTCCTCCGAAAGCCTATTTCGGCTAGATCCTTGCTGCAATCTATCACCAGTTTATGGCCATAACTAGGACCACCAGGAATGGTAAGTCAAACCACCAGCTCCCGGCATTGTCCGTTTGTTCTGACAAGGCGCTAGCTCAGGCACTGCAGGATTCCACTAGTTCTAGGCCCAATGGCTACACAGTGTCTCATACTTCCACTGAATCGCACCTGCAGTCCCTACTTTTAAATGTGCGCTCCCTAATGAAGCACAAAGTTGAATTTAAACTGCTAATTTAGTCCCATATACCAGCCCTCGTCTTTGTCACTGAAACCTGAGCTGAGCAGGAGAAATATGAAAATTCTGGATGACCCATATTATGTACCTATATCTACTTGGGACTTTCATATTTCTACTGGGTACGCACTTTTCACCCCGTTTGATATATTGCTGAACTTTGTAGGCCAAAGGAAAGCGAAACTTAACTGTAAGGCAGATTTTCGCTTAAGTGTATAATAAAGTGTCACTGCAAACAAAGCAGTATGTATAACATACTGACTTTACCATTTGAGTCTCAATAATATTATAAGGTCACCCAAGGTTAAAAACTAACCCTGCAGACTCCCCTCTGCACCAGGCTGACTGTGCGCAGATACCAGGCTACACACAATGGTAGTCTAACAAGCGCAGATATCACACATGTGTACATGGTTTCACTGTTTACCAGCCAAATGCACCTTACGTTAATTGCATTAAGGTGGCTTTGGGCCATATGTATCATAGTTCCGTTTAGCGATCCCTAAATAGCGATTTTTAAGGAATCGCTATTTAGGAATCGCAAAATGGTATGTATGAAGAAAATTGCTTTTTTTTGCGATTCCTTAATCTTCCTTATTTGCGAATTCGCATTTTGCGAAATCGCAAATAAGGAATAATTTTCAATGCATTCCTATGGGCCAGGAGGCCCATAGGAATGATTGCGAAATAATTCTCAAATTGAGAATTCGCAATTTGCTAATCGCAATTTGAGAATTTTTTCAAGGGTGCAGGGGTGTCTCAAAGACACCCTGCTGCACCCCTGAAATGTACATGAGTGTGCATATGGCGTACATACATGCCCTATGGGCATGTGTGTGCATCACATGCCACCTTCAAAAATGCCAAATTGTGCATTTTTTGAAGAATTCGCAAGTTACCATCAACTACAAGTTGGTGGTAATTTGCGAATTCCTAACCATAATTCGCAGCCCAAAAATGCTACATACATAGCATTTAAGGAATCGCAAAATTGCGATTCCTTAAATGCTATGGCAAAATAAGGAATCGCAAATCTTTGCTATTCCTTATTTTGCGAATATTTCATACATACCAAAACATGCAAAAAGGCCTTTTGCGATTCGCGAAGGCCGAAATTCTGCGATTTTCGGCCTCTGCGATTTGGCAAAGGCTTGATACATATGGCCCTTTATCCTTAAAGGCAGGCACTGGAGGAAAAGACATGAAATCCATTTACCATGTGATTACCGTGAATGAGACGCAAGTAGTGAGACTCCTCTACAGTAAAAAGTCCAAAACAGGGAGAACAAAAAACCAAAAAAAGTTGGGTGTACTAAATGGATGGGACCCATTTTGCAGCATGCAGATTCATATTTTTTTGATCAGGACGTGCTTCTGTTTGGATTCCGTAACCCATCCTAAAGACATAGTGCTACTCACCAATTGCTCATGTGCATTCATTGTTTTAGTTGTTATCATGATGCTTTTGGATTTACAGCTTTTTTGTAAAGTTGTGGCAAACTAAGGTTTTCCAAGAGTTGCAATAAAATTCCAGCTCTTTGTCAAAAGTGTCTACTAGTCTCACATCTACTATTTACTGCACATGCCTTTTAAGTTTGCCACTTCAAATGCAAACTTCTGACTCCTTTTAATGACTTTCTTCTATCAGGGTAGAACTTAGCTCTGCTACTGCAGTCACTTCGGTAAAGGGGCACTACTTGCGTATGGATCGTAGAGAGTGGGAAAGTGAGAACATTTTAGGAAGTAGCTAGATTCTACAGGTATACATTAAGTGCCTGATTTACAAAGGTAAGTTACACTTTTGAGTAAGTTTAAATTTTGTAGTACGCTTACGACTTTCAATATTCACAGACTACATGTGTAAGTGTTAATATTGATAACATTGATTCCAATGTTTATAATTATGCACTCCCATATATGAGCGAATCCACATCACTTTTAACAAACTCACCTGTCATGAACTCTCTGTGCATCCGACTTAGAAATACATGATCAGGCAGGCTCTACGACATAGGCCTGAGGTTACTGATTGACACATCACTGGTGGGGTGTGCCATCAGCCAAACACGCAAACAGGAAACTCAGGTCCATCCCCCAGATAGGCGCCTAAACACCACAGTGGTCCAGGGAAATTGGCCCCAATGAAGCACACATGGCCAGAAGTGTGCACGCATTCCCAAAACATCAAAATGTCAATTGGCACATGAAGTTAGGAACACAAAGCCGACATGACTCAGCACACATAGTACATGCAGTGATCACGCGCCCCTCATGCCGGACATCTGGACGTGTAACCCACTGGCCCACACTGTGTCCATGCAAGGTCGAGGACCCCATGCATTTGTTAACAGTGTCCGTATTTACTACTCCAAAGTCAAGGCCCACATTCTTTTACCAAACAAGGTTTGCTGGAAGTATTTTTATGAGGCCCAAAAACTGTATAAAATCTTGCTCAGATTGATTGTACTTTGAGACAGGCCTCAGATCCACTTCTGTAACTGTATTCCTGACTGAAGTGTTTAATTAAAGCAACTGTTCACGTTTTGTCAAACAACTCTTGTCTTTTGTTTTTTCAAGGTAAATTCATATTTGAGCAACATAAACTTACAACAAAATTGTAAGGTACATGTCTCTATCCCCAGAAGAATGCAACTGGCTTACTCTTCTGTGGGTGGTTTACATACTTTCCTAAACACCTACCTGACACTCCTTACCCCTCTTACTCCTCCCTAATCCTATTCCCTTCAGCATTAAGGATTCCCCGTTCACACCCACTCTCTTAGGTCCCTCCCAAATGTACTACTAAACAATATACTTACATGTACAGAGACTCCGCTGTCTGGAAAGAGATCTCATGACATATAAATGTAGGCAAAACCTACATTTTGTAGGATGTTTTGTAGTACTACAAAACGTAATACAAAGTGCAGTTTGTGAATCAGGCTCTAAGTGAATCAGCCTGAAGGAATTGGAGGGGCAGAAAGCATGGTCAGGAGGGTTGGTAAGACACAAGATATACTTATCAATTTTATGGGGCCTGGAGAGAGTTGAGGTGAAAGAGGTGGGTGTTATGTTATTTTATGTGATGTTATGTTTTGTCCAACAGTGCTTTCTATTCAACACACCATCTGCTTCCCAAGAGATAATTTTGAGTGTGGTGATCCAAGGTGTTAAATCAGAGGTATTACAATTTTGAGGGAGCCAGGTTGCAACGTTCTAGACTTACTCTGGAACCTTTGGCTGATGGGTCTTTATTGCCTGCTTGAAAGTTTGGAGGGGAGAGAAAATCATTTGCCAATTATACATTACCATTACCATAGCCCATGTTGCTTAAGGAATACAGACTCCAGATCCAAGTTTAGTAAGTTTATTATAAAGCTAAGAAAAGTTGGACATACAAACACCTCAAGATGAGAGTGTAAAGATATATTGGCACTAATACAAAACCAAACCGACGAGTGAAATTTAGACGGTGCAATATGCACAGAATGACTCATTCCAGAATCAGCACTGAGATGATTATTGCACCTACATCAATAGTCCCCTTCGTTAGCGGTTCGTAAACAAAGAGCATTAGTCTGTCCCTACACTACCGCTAGCATGACATCCCTACTTAGCATTTCCCAGGCAAGTCCCCAGAAAGGTGTCAGCATGTGAAGCCTTCCCACGAAGCATACTCAAGTTGAGTGGCTAGAGTAGCGTAAAGCTACGGAGCTCGTTCTAAGATGCTCTCTTCTCTCAAGGTATGGCAGAAGTCCCCAGACTCTGTCCCTAACCGCAATACTAAAGTCGTAAATCACACCCCCAAACACATCACAGGACTGCCTCATCCAGTCAGGCACCTCCTTGTAGGTAACTTTCAATGCAGCAATGGTGCTCCCAGACTCTTACTGGGTGACCTTGGTTCCCAGGCCTTCTCAGACGAGAAAGAACATCCTCCTACATTATCAGCACCACTGTTCAAAGGCATCTTCTCCTCCCTATGTCTAGCTCCTAAAACAAAGGTGTTATTCTAAATAACATGGATGAAATCTTACACCTGCAACAGAAACATGAGAAAAGGAAAATGCCACAAGCACATGAATTCTAATAGCAACCTTTAACATGGCAGGGAGAAATGCAAGTTAGGCCTATCAAATTCAGCCAACATAAGAACAGTACACAACTTTCAAAAGATACAAGCATATATGATTCATTAAAAATCAACCCATTATATAAGCATTAGTATCGAAAACGTTCATTAGTTATGAATACACTTTTACACATTTGAGATTTCATCTAAACACGTACAGCTAGTGTTAATTCTTTATCTTACGTGAGGAAATTGCCAAACACTTCACTTACAAGTTATTACAGCACACAACCTAAAAACCTAATGTTAATTCAACAACAGATTATATGTGGATGCGAACTATCTGTGATTTTAATGCACCCCTACAATTGAAAGAGCAAAATTGCACTCTATCACTTTCATTTTTTTTAATTTTTTTTTTTTATTAGCAGTTGTGAAAATAAGTACATAAGCATGACAGTTCAAATCGAAGTGACCCCCCTACCCCCCGCCCACCCTGTAAGAACAGCGTGTAGGCAGAATGAAAGGCGCAGACAAACAGAAAAAAAGAGAGGAGAGACAAAGTAAGAAGAAAAAAAAGAGGGTAATCCGACGAGATTAATGATTACATAAATGGCACAAGTCTATAAAATTTTAGAAGAAAGTAAAAGTAGGAAAGGAGCAAGAACAAATTTGAGCAAACAGAAAATGTTATAAAGAAACAATACAAGCCATAAACGAGACAGAGAATCAGGGACTTATCCCGGCTGTTCCAGCCAAGTTGTCAGTTTTTCCCAAACCTCCGAGCGCTTTTTCCGACCCTACGCCATTTTTTGGCATAGACAGCTTTTTCTAGGTGATAAGTGGCAACAAACCTAGCCAACCACTGAGAGAATGAGGGGGATCCAGAATTAAGCCAGGCGGAGGCCACACAAATCCGCCATACTGCCATTGCGATGAAGGTTAGTCCCTCGCTTTTAACACTAGGGATTTCAGACTGTGTGCCCAGTAAAATAACAGTGGGGTTTAATGACATATGCTGGGTAGTAACTTCCCTTAGGAATTCCTATACGCGGATTAGTGTTGTGCCAAGCTTTCGACAGGTTGCGAATATGTGGATTGAGTCGGTGCCAAACTCCGAGCATTGAGGGCATAGAGTCCCTTTGCCTACCCCCCACTTTGCCATCTTACTAGGGGTAATGTACAAGAAAAAGATAGTTTTAAAATGTTATGCCTGTAACTTGGCTGACAATAAAATGTTTTGAGAGAGAGCAAGTGAATTAAAGAAAATACTGCATCGGGTGTCGAGTTTGGTGTGCCATTTGTCTGCTATGGTTTGTAGATCGTCTGGGGTTTGTCTATTTATGATGTTATATAGCAGACCAATTCGGGGGGCAGTGGGGTTGCGCAGTGTGTTAAGCAGATCTACTTCCATAAACCCTACAGCACTGCAACCTTCCTGGAGAGAAAATTGTGTGTGGAGAGATACTTAAAGTAATCATGGTTCTTCAGCTGAACTTAGATAGTAAGGTAGAAAAAGATATAACTCCCTCACTGGTTATAAGATCTCCCAATTTTGTGATGCCAGCTTTGTGCTAGTCTGAGAAATAGGACTTTCCAAAGATAGCAGGGAGATTGTCGTTGTTAAGAGTGGGAGAGTAGTGATTAAATCTGCCCAGCCCGAAGATTCTACGGATGTTGCATTTGTAAGAGCTCATTAACGTCTTGAATTTCCCACGTTTGTAGTATCCGTATGTTGTCTCTCGGAGTAGACAGCCCAAGTGTTGTTCGCCCAGCAGAAGTTGAAAAGGCTACGGCGCTTGCTCTTGCTTCTGGGTTTTTTGGGGCACAAGACTGTGCATGTGTCCTTGTGGGAGACCTCGCTGTCTCATTCACTAGCATCCACAGACCCCCCCCTTCAGATGAGGTAGGTGTGCTGTCTGAGACTGATTAGAAGTGCTCAGGCCCTGCCTCAGGAGTCCAGGGATTTTGCGAGCTGGGAGGAACCACTAGGCATTGGATGACATTGTTTGTGCCTGCCAGCTGTGCGTCTAGAATAGTAGGCGGGGTGCCAAGGCTGCCAACGCTGGGTTTTTTGCCCTGCACCTGTGCTTGTGCTGCAGAGAGAGACTGAGAGGGGATCAGTAGATGTGCTGTGCTCCCAGCTGATTGATTACAGGCAAGTGCCGGAGGGGGGGAGTCTTGATTTAAGGTAGACTCGGTTGTTTCGGCAGAGGACCCATCAATAATTGTGTCAGTGTTGGCGGGCAGAGTTCCAACGGGTCTGCCTTCCTCTGCACCACCCTCTTGCTGTAGTCCTGGTTTAGAGTTCCCAGAGGATGTATGCTCAGTAGGAGGCGCGTGGGTCTTAGTTTTGGCATTAGGGGGCTGATTTTTGGCAGCTGGGAACATTTTCGCCAGGGGCGTGTGAGGTGTCAGGATTTTTTAAGTCTCTAGTCAAAGTTCCCCCCCTGTTTTGCCCAGCAGTTTTTTATCTGTACTGACCTCTAGCCTGGGTTTGGAAGCACCTTCGGTAGCTGCAGCCGCAGCGTCTCTGGGATCCACTGGTGTTTTCAGCTTGCCACCTCTCCGTGTCCCCCGGGCACTCATGTCGGGTCTGCTTCCTTGTGTAGATGGAAAGAGCCAAGTCCAGCTGCAAGGAGATCCGTAGGAGGCAGCGGGCATAAGAGGAGGCTGAAGAAGGATCGCTGCCGCGATGCAATGAAGGATGACCTGTGCGCGTGGATCTGAAAAGACTGCAGATAAATCCAAAAGAGCCTTGCTGGTCGCTTAGTCGTCCAGAGTGTGAATGGGGAGGGCCACGTCCAAATCCACGGGAAAGCGGCCACTGTGGCAACGTTTTAAGCAGCCTCTGTATTCGGCGTGTTCGACAGACCGGGATCACCTCGAAAAGCGCAGGGCAGCTAGCCGATCATTACGCTTCCAGCGTGGGACGGCTGAGCAGCAAGAAATCATGCTGACTCCATCTTGCTCATTCTATCACTTTCTTTGTGCTGCATTATGAAGGTGGTCAGAGGCCCTCAGTATGTAATAGAGTAAACTTTCACAGTCCCAATCTCATCACCTGTTGTATGATGACTGTCCAGTATGCTATCTGCTTTGTGTGCTCAAACAACTACGGTTATGTTGATTTTTGTAGTTCACATATATTTATTCTCTACGCCATTAAAAAGAATAAATCAGCCAAACATTGCAATTTCATGCCAACATTATTATAAAACATATAATTTCAAGTGTATATTTTGAAAAGACTCATGCTCTAGACACACAAGACTTAGGAACACAATCTCAATTAAGAATCGGCAATCTTATATCAATATTATGTGATCACTATTGATAACAATGTCCACCAATGATTCAATAGAAGAAAACGGAAAAGAATATTTAGATGATACTGGTAGTACATCCAAAGCACAATGAATGTGAAACGAGTGTATGAAAAGGAGAAAAACCCATGATCATGATGAACAATGGTAAAAAAGATGTATAAAAACGATTAACGTAGGACATAGTATAATCGTCTAACGAATAGTGAGGAATACAATAGGCATTGAGGGTTACTACTGAAAGTAGCCTGAAAAAGTAATCAAACAAGAAAAAGGTAATAGACTATCTACAATTTGTTGTGCAGAGGAGTCACTGTAAATAATGTTAATAAAGAGTAATCAAACTACCATTGAGATGAGGCAATCTCCAGAAACTAGTAAACTGATGTGAGTTGTTCGATCACTAGATGTAGGTCTGAATACCATTGAAAATGGAATACTATGGTTTTCCTTTAATTACTCAAAATCCTTGTAATTGTGGGTCTTATTATGTCATTAAAATTTTGGAGTCGATGTATTAGATTCTGAAGCCCCATTTTTTATTTGTCATGTCAATTATTTCTCATTTGTGACTGTATTCTCTACTAATTCTTTACTTATCTGTAATTTTTGTGGGTATTTAAACCAAGATATTGCACATCCACAGTGACGCATGGTATTCAGTAACCACACTGGATTTTGCTGTGCTTCATCAGCTTGTACCCCTATAGGAAGCGGCAATACAATCCATTGTTGTTTACAGGAATTCTTTTGTTCAGTAATCCTCATATCAGGACAGCAATTACTTTATGTCACCATTGAGAGAGAGTACATTTAATTGCCATTTATCTTTACTTGCTGTGTTAAGTTTGCATGCTCTATTTTACACGTATTTCCTATCCTCATCATTATGTATGGACATCCTCACTTATAGGAGGTGATACGCATAATGTCCTGTAGCCCTGACCATGGATTATCGCCATGTTCTTCTATTCTATTAGTCCTTCCTTCTAGGTTTTCACATACAAACAGTAATTTCCTAATGAGTTTGTTCCTCCTTATATCTTCATGTGTGACTTTATACTATGTGTGTTCACTACCACTTTTGATTCAGAAAAGGGGGTGGTGATGAACAGAGTGTCTGAATTAAGCAGACCACTCTTACCCAGTCCAAAGATCAGGGCTTGATCCATCACCGTTATTTATCTCACTGCACCATCCCAGCTCAGAACTTGGCTATATGCAAATCAGTCTGTCCCTGGCCCAGTGCATCATGGGAACAGGGCAGACTAAACTACCAAGCCAATTCTTCACCAGAAAGGAGACAAGCTACCGGGGACCGGTTTCTGGCATTTCAGCCGTCTTCGGCCCGGCTTGCTTGAATCCTGATGGTGCAGTGAGAAAGGGACTCATGTCTGAGTATACCCTGCCACACCTATAGTGGCCAAAAACGATTCACAAGCCGGGCCGAAGACGGCTGAAATGCCAGAAACCGGTCCCCGGAAGCTTGTTTCCTTCCCAGTATAATAATTGGCTTGGTAGTTTGGTCTGCCCTGTTCCCATGATGCATTGGGCCAGGGTCAAAAAGAAGACTAATTTGCATGTAGCCAGGTTCTGAGCTGGGATGGTGCAGTGAGCTAAAAAACGGTGATGGATCAAGCCCTGATCTTTGGACTGGGTAAGAGTGGTCTGCTTAAGTCAGACACTCTGTTCATCACCACCCCCTTTTCTGAATCACTACCACTTTTGAACACATATTTTATCTCCCTTTCACTTTTGTTGCTCATTCCCTTGCTATCTTTCTCTCTTTCTCTAGGTATTCGTGGACTGTGTAAAATTAAGGTACTCATTACCATCATGGCCAAGATATCATCTGTAATTTCGTTATTCTTTTAAATTATTATGATTTCTTCTTTGTATTTTTCATACAATGACACCGTTTTAAACCAGTCCTCAGTGAATCTTCCTGGTCCTGATGTTGTAAATGTATTTATGTGAATGATAGATCTTGGGCTCAAACCTAGCCAAAAGGCAGGGGACCTATATACATGGTTATTGACAAGTTTCAAGTTAACAAGTTATAGGAGAGGAAACTGAGATGAGGACGGTTAATGCATATTAATTAGTGGTCTTTAAATAGGTGAGCCTTCCAAATCTTTCCTAAACTAGAGCCCCATGGAGGTGGTCTTGTTGGGTATGGGGATGTTGTTCCAGATTCCTGGTGCATATATGAAAAGATCTGTTGTCTTGTTTTGTTTTTTTCTTTTACACACATCTTAGTCTGTACTCTGATGCAGTCCTGGATGCGTGTGTGCCTAGAATCACCAGATAATTGTGAGCGTGTCTGTAAGATGAGCGGGGGTGCTGGTTGTGATGACTTTAATGACCTGTTTATTCATCTAGGGCTGAAACGGCAAAAGACATTTGTGTAAACTGAATGCAGATCATTAGTGTTTAAGAAACTTCTGGGCAGATTTATGTTAACTGGCGCATCCCCAGGGATGCGCCAGTTAACATGCGCCACAGTGCGCCACAGCTCCGCCAGCCATGGTGCGCCGCATTTATAATGCGGCGCACCATGGTGCAAAAACGGCACAGATGCGTGACGCATCTGTGCCGGAAATGTGTCGCATTGCTGGAGTTGCGTCGCAAGCGCGACGCAGCTCCAGCAAGGCTCGGGGGTGCCCAATTTTAACAAAGCTGCGTCAAGACCTACGCCTGCTTCAAGCAGGCGCAGGCTTTTGACGCAGCATTGGCTTAAAAGTGACTGAGTGAAATCTCATAGATTTCACTCAGCCACTTTTGCGAGGCGCACCTGCCCCGGAACGCCCACCCTGCGCCGGAACGCCCACAAGCGGCGCAGGGCTTTACAACGTGACGGATCTGCCTAGATGCGTCACGTTGTAAATCGTTCGTAGGGATGCGCCACGTTTACGCCGCCTTGCGTGACGCAACAGCGGCGTAAACGTGGCACAAGGGCCTCATAAATCTGCCCCTTCATGTGCAATAAGTGCACTGCTTTCCAAATTGTATATAGTCTATCACAGTAGTCGTGTTTTGGTTACTTGTTCAGACAACTTACCACTACTTACTTAGCACCACAAATGCACCCTGCACATTGAGCACCTTTCTTACTATTTGTTACATGATTATACTAATTCCTGCAATAATTGATTATATAAATCTAAAGTTTACGAATTGTTGTATATTGGCATGTCTTAACTTCTTTGTAGGTCAAGCCTAGCGGCAGCGCGCATGCAGTGCTCGCTCTGCGCTACTGCTTTAGTAGAGTATGGAAGAGAATCCGCGCCCACTCTCCGCCAATATTTTTCATTCGCTTGTGTCATTGTCATTCGTATTTGCTGCCTTCGTATTCGTTATTATGCTTGTTAGTCCCTCCTTAGTACGGACGTGTCTTCATTTGTAACCTCCCATTGCTACTGGCCCCTTTACTTCGGTTGTTACATGGGACCTGTTATTTAGTCAGTAAGCACTATTTACTTTATTGAGTTTGTCTTACTGCAGGCCGGACATGCGCAGCTACAACTGAAACCGCTTGTTTTTTTAAGCAGTACGGCCGCCCCGTAAACACGGGCCCTGCTTTCAATTACATTAACCCAGCAATATCTTGTGTCTGTTTTAACCCCCCCAAAGTAAAATGGATTTGGAAATGATTAGCAAATTCGGTCATGTGAATTCCAGGTACCATAACATCATGTGCTAATGGACTGAATCTGACAACAGCACATCTGTGTTACATGTCATCTGCACTAAGCCACCTGTGGGGTTGTTTTCAAAAGCCTGTTTTATTAACAACAACACCACCACCATCAATACCACCAGCACAAATACCACACCCTCCACCACCAACAACACCACCAATGAAACCACCACCACCAATACCATCACCACCAATACCACCACCACCAATACCACCAATACAACCAACACCACCAATACCATCACCACCAATACCACCACCACCAATACCACCAACAACAACAATAATACCACCACCACAACCACCACCAATACCACCACCACTACCAACACCAGTATCACCAATACAACCACCACCACCAATACCACCACCAACAATACCACTGCCACCACCTATACCAATACCACCAACACCACCACCAAAACCACCCCACCACCAATACCACCACCACCACCAATACCTCCATCACCACCAATACCATCACCACCACCACCAATACCAATACCATCAATGCCACCAATGCCACCCCACCAATACTACCAATACCACCAACACAAATACCACCACCAATACCACCACCATCACCACTAATACCACCACCACCAATACCACCACCAATACCACCAATGCTACCACCACCAATACCACCACCACCACCAATACCAATATTAATACCACCACCACCAATACCATCACCATCACCACCAATACCAATATCACCACCTATACCATCACACAAATACCACCACTACCAATACCACCACCACCAATACAACCACCACTACCACCACCAATACCATAACCACCACCACCAATACCACCAATACTACCACCACCAATACCACCACCACCAATACCAATACTAATGCCACCACCACCAATACCACCACCATCACCACCCATACCACCCCTAATCAATCAATCATAGTACTTGTAGAGCACGCTACTTACCCGTGAGGGTCTCAAGGCGCTGAGGGGAGGGGGTGCTGCTACTGCTCGAAGAGCCAGGTCTTGAGGAGTCTTCTAAAGGCGAGTAGGTCTTGGGTCCACATCCAATACCCTCACCACCAATATCACCACCATCAATACCACTACCACCAATACCACCAATGCAATCACCACCAATACCATCACCACCACAACCAATACCACCAATACCACGACCAACAATAATACCACCACCAGCACCAATACCACCACCAAAAATACCACCACCACCGATTCCAATACCACCACCACCACCAGTACCATCAGCAGCCCAATACCATCAATACTACCACCACCAATACCAATACTAATACCACCACCATCACCACCAATACCAATCCCACCAATACCACCGCTATCATCACCAATGCCAATACCACCACCACTACCAATACCACTAATACTACCACCACCAATACCACTACCACCTCCACCACTACCACCACCACCAATACCGCCTCTCCCAATACCACCACCACCACTCAGATCACCACCGCCAATACCACCACCACTACCAATACCACCAAACCAATACCACGACCAACAATACCACCACCACCACCAATACTATATCCACCAATACCACCATCACCAATACCATCACCACCAATACCACCACAAATACCGCCACCACCAATATCAACACCTCAGCGCTCTCGCTCACTAGTAATAGCAGGGGCACTGTACAAGGCCAGAGCTACGGTGAAGACCATCTTCCCTCCCTCCATACCTGCCATCAAGCACAGCCTGCCCTGCATCAGGAGGTGAAGCTATGGCCCTACTACAGCTGGAGTGTTTTTTATTAGGCCAAAGGTAGCAATGACATTATACAATGCCACACTGCACACTCAAATCACAGAGATGGCAGGAAATAGACCACCCTCCCGCTCTTCCACCTGAGCCACAACAGTATAATCACAGAGCGAAAGGTGTTGGAGTGCTTTCTTAGTGTCTTTAGCTCAGATCATATGTAACTCTCACTTCACACTTTGTGTCTGTGTAATTTACTACACTTACACATCTTCTTCATGGCACTATTTATCGCTACTTTGAAGTCATCGCAGGCCAGTCTCTTCCTCTGATATTTACAATCTAACAAGCGGTCGAGAAGGCACTTTATTGCAAAGCAATAGGTCTTGAATTTGCGATAGTTTAAGCTATTAGTATTGTAAATGACAATGCCTTTTATTTATGTTGTAAAACCCAAAACATAAATAAAACGCATTGTCATTTACAAAGCCAGTAGCTGAAACTTGGTTGAATGTGAGACCTATTGCATTGCAAATGCTTGTTATATGTTTGGTTTCACATTCTTCTGAATATTCTATGTCTTATATGAAAATTGAATCCTGCAAGCCAATTTGGGGGTTACCCGCCAACATTGGGTTGCATTCATCCACCCTTGCGCACAGCAGAAGACATTGCACATAAGGTATTGGAACTTAACTACATCATATAAAAACACCACTGATATTCACTGAAAATAACACAGTTAAAAACTGAGTTATAGTTCTGGCTCAAACATGCAAAAGCACTGAAATGATTCAATTTCTGTTGGCCAGGCCCAGCACTCAGTCCCCCATGTACTGCAAAATCCCACTGCTGCACATGTAACTTTGAAAATACACAGCAGAGTTTACGCCAGGGCCTGGCTTTGGCCAGGCCATGCTCTCCACCTCTGTGGGTGGCCAATTGCTGTTGAGCACAACCTTAAGCCATGCACAGCAGGGAGTGGTTGCAGGGCTTCCATCAAGCCCTTTGCCCAACCCGTCACGAGCAGTGATGAAATGCTTTAGAGTTACTAGAGATTGGTGGTTATATAAAGAACCATTTTTGGAGGATATTTTGGAATTTGCTATTTTTTTAAGGGATCTTACAGATTTTTTTGTTAAGCGGACATTGACAATTTTGTTTTTTTTACTGATACCATTTTTTTGAAAGATTCTTGGATCTTTTCATTCCAAATTCTTGGGTTCTGTTCTCTGCGCCATATGTTGGTCTTGGACAGATGTTTAATGTTTTTTCCACATCATCTGTTTCAGGAGTTATTCTTTTTCGCTCGCACCTCAAACACACCTTCTCATGCTTCGACATGCGATGTCATCTTACGGTCAAAGTGCCAAAGTGGCATATCCTTTCTGCGCCATACATAGCTTCTGGTATGCCTGAAGGTGGCAATCCTTACATTGTGTTTCTTTTCGCCTGGTGGATGAGTGAAAAACTCCCAAAAAGGTGGACTCTTTATTTTTATTCTCTGGTTCCATCATCACACTACTGCATATCACTTCTTCCTCAGCAGATTCAGAACTGGGTCCTGGAACCGCTTGGTGAGGTTTCTCCACCATGGCTCAGAGTTAAAAAAACAGCTGTAACTACAAATATCAACTGCTTTGGTCTCCTCCTCAAGATAGTGGACATGCCTCTTGTATCTAATGAACAGGCACTTTGGATATGGTGGAAGAATGTATAAACTATCAGCAAATGAAAAGCTTCGGATGCCCTTTAACCTGACAAGAGGTCCAGAGACTTCAAAGGAAGTTATTTCATTGCTAGGAATGCCGAGTACTAGTGAACTCAATACCGCAGATTCAGCGCTTTTTTAAAAAGTGTGAGTTCATTATGAACCGCATGCCTGAACCTCTATATTATCTCAGCAAACATTTAAATCAATATTTTTATGGGAATATACTGACATTTTTAAACGTGAAATGGTTCTCAAATGTGTCTACAGTTCACAAACCTGATTTTGAGTCTGCAGAATCAATACACTCAAAATGGCATGTATATTCCTCGTACGTGGTACAAATATGGCAGACTACCAAAGGGTAAGCGATTTGGGTCCATGAATTTTATAGATCACTGTCTCGGCACATAGTCTGTGGGCTACAGCAGAACACCCAACATGGGTCCAAAGGTTTCCTAGTCTTCCCATACCAGGTTTGCTCAGAGAGGTCCATGTCTTTCGGAGTACACAAATTCTGAAAGAATTTTGCTGAACCTGTGGCAACATTTTTTTTCTCATCTTTACATTTTCAATGGGGACTTTAAGGGTCCTTCCATCAGGGCCTAGAGGATAGGGTGTTCCCTTATGTGGCCTTTATTTTCTCAAGTAAAGAGGGCTCAATAGTGGAATCTGCAAGAGAAAAGGTTATCTTGTGATCAGCCATTCAAAGGCTCCAAGTCAAACAAAATGTGCGTTTTCAAACCTGCAATGGATGATTTGAGAAAGGTTCCTTTGTCCAACCAGTTACCTATAAGTGAAGTTAATATTACTAAATCTATACTTAACAGTATGAATATTTTTGCATTCAACATATTGTTGTAGCCAATATTCTGGCTACAATATTGTTTGTTAGAAAATATTTAAAACACAATATAGTTGCAGACTAGCCTCTCTTTCTCTACCACAGATCTTCAAACGTGTTAATGCCACCTCCACACCTGCTCGTATAAAAAACAAATCAAGGGGGGCCAACAGAATGAAAACATGTTTTTGACAATTATTCTACAGAATAGTCAGCTCTAAACACATTTCACAATTCAACCATTGCAGTTATATGTTCATTTAAAATACATGATTGCCAACATCGAATGCACGGTATAAAAGAATCCACAGTGCAATTTAAAAAAATCAGAAACAGGCCCGAGAGAATTATTTGTAGGCCCTTTCCCTTTGACACCTACTCCCAGCTAGGACATCAGTGACAAAAGATGTTGCTGATGGCTCACTACAGAGTGACTCACGTACTCTGTTTTTTGACTGAAAACACAGTTTTCAGCATGAGGCTTCTACTAGCCAGTGCCTTATGTCCATTGCAAATCCCATGGGGGCCCTTCTACTGTTTGAAAACCACTATACCCTCTCAATATTTATCCTGCCTATGGCCATGACTGCATACACATGCCTCTTCTATGGTGGCAGAACATTGATTCAGATCCTTATCATCAGTCTTGAGTGTTGAAATTCTGTTCTCATTACATTCGCGCAAAAGGAGAATATTGGCTGCCAGGGTCTGCTAGGAGCAGCACAGTCGGACAAGAGTGGGTTAAATTAACTTCTGAACTAGAGCATTTTTTAGCACAATGCATTCACTGTTTCTCACCACTTTGCTAACATAGCCAAACTGTAGTATAAATCAGTTGTTGTTTTACAATGCTCTAGTTGTAGAAGGCATTTTTTTTATTTTATGAATGTGTACTATTGACTGGGACACATCCATTATCAGTTTCTCACACAGTTCTTGTTGCCAATTTATCAGCCAAATCTCTAAGTCAACTTCCTTACCCTCAGCTACTAAAATACACTGTGTCTGATTTCATTTAGCTTGTCTTCCTACCACTGTATAAGTAGTTCAGCATCCTATTAAGCTTCCTCTAATTAGAAGAAAGTAGCAAATATGTTGGTTTTAAGGGTCTTGAAAACTGGACTTGGAGTTTCTGAGATGAGATGACTGTGTTTCTCTCAATAAAGTTACCCATTATCGTAACACCCTTTTTTGTGAATTATTTTGCATGTCTATTCTCAACGGATGGATTATGGTATGTCATGTAATCATCAAAGGGCATGTTAGGTATTCACAGGTCTCATGCCAAACATGATTGAAATTCTAAAGAGTCTTAAACTAAATTCATCCCAAAAATGTGGATAGGCAGTTTTTAACCCGCTATTCATCTGCAATCAAAATATCTATTCATGAAGTGCTTTGGGCATTCTCAAATATTAGACTCAACAATTAGGCCTGAGCAGAACTTGTGGAGTTTTGCTCTGTGGAATTCCATGGAGTCCAAAAAAAACTCCTCGAGACACTGTGGAACTCCGCAAATGGCCAGAAGAATGCTTGTCGACCCGTTCACTCGGCTTTTTCAGAACAGTAGCGCATTCTGAGCTGAAAAATCTGAACGAATGGCATCATGTGATCCGCTTGGGTGTGGCCATTTTGTTTTACTTGATTTCTGTTCCGTGCATGGTGCCGGGCCTTCTTTTTCAGTCTAATTTAGTCTCTTTCAATTCTCCCCAATCCTACTCACCCACAAGTCATTTACCTTTTTTCATCAGTGTGTGTTTGGGTATTTAAATTCTTTTTTTACCTTTTCCCTTGACTTTTTTGACTTTTTTAGTTTCTCTTTCTTCCTTGTGATCGATTTCCTTTAGTTCTTCCTTTGCTGTTTTCTTTTTCTTCCTTCTTCTTTTTTCCCCATCCTAGTGCCATGTCGAAGCAGCAGGCAGCAAGTGTCGGCGCCAGTGCAGCTGCAAAAAGCTGCACACCTTCTTGTCATCAGTGCTGCAAAGGAGTACAGTCCCACCCCATTTTTTCAGAGAAGGAAGTGGCCACGCTTGTTTTTTATGTGCAGTGCCATCTCTCCTCCATGCTGGCATCATGCTGCAGGCCTGGGAGAGGGTATGCCCTTTGGAAGTGTTGGCTGCTTTGGGAGAGATTGCGCCAGGGTGTGCACCAGAGCACTGGGGTTCAGCACACGACACAGCAGCTGACGCACCGTTGGGCCAACATGCTAGCCAGGGAACTGACATGCTCAACCTGATGGGTGTCGAGGTTGTGGTGCTCGGTGAGACTTCCTCCTGTCTGTACTAGCCTGTAGCTTTCTACTGCTTTGTTAGCAAGCTTTCCCTCTCCCCTTGTATATTTTGTGGTACTATAAGACCAAGAGAACATATTTTTGTTATTCTACTATGAAGTCTGCAGGCCCAAGTAAGCTATTATTCACTGTGCATGTTTGTTGTGAAGGCTTTATTTTTCTTGCTCATGCTCAAACAACCAAAACAAGAGAGTGGCCATGGTCATGGACTTCCCCCAATGTTGTGTTATCATTCATTTATACAGTACACTAGCAGTTTCCATAGCAGTGTGGCATGGCACGAAAGTATGAAGTCCCATTGCATTTGCCAACCAAGACAATGGGCCAGATGTAGGTACCCAAATACCGGTCTGTAACAGCCGAAATTCGGTAATTTCGGCCATTGCCGACTGGTATTTGGAAAATGAGATGTAGGAGTCAAAATACTACCTAGTCGGTAAATACGAGTCGGTATTCTACCGATTCAGAATTTTCCGAATCCTTATTAACCGAATTCTTATTTACAGAATCGGTAAATAAAAAATGGTAAAAAATTACTATTGAGATGTAGGATACCCAAAAAATAATGAATTTCATGAAATTCGATATTTAAGATATGGTATTTACCATGGATTGAAAGCAGGTGGTAACCAGGTGCAGGCTATAAAATAAGGACCCAAAATGCAACAGTGTTACCAGAATGGTGGCATTCTATGTCATAGCAAGGCGGCTACCGCTACAGGCAGCAGGAGAGAGGGTATGGAGAAGGGAGGAGCAAGTCTACAGGCAGAGGATAACGCTCTTCCAACTGACTGAGCCAGATATACTGCAAAGAAACAGGCTACATCCCCAAACCATCCTGGACTTGATCAGGGACCTTCACCCACTCCTAGCTCACCCAACACCAAGGGCGTATGCCATCCCACCCCATGTGCAGGTGCTGTGTAGCCTACACCTGCTTGCCTCTGGGAGTTACCAGAGTGTAATTGCTGCAGTAGGTGGTGTGTCCCAGAGCTGCCTGTCCCGTTTCTTCAGGAAGATCCTTGAGGCCATGATGCAGAGAATGCATCATTATATTAGGTTCCCTTACACACCTGCAGAACTTGCGAAGACCAAAATAGATTTCTATCAACTGGCACACTTCACCCACGTCATAGGCTGTATAGATGGCACCCATATCCCACTCTGCCCACCTGCAGCCACAGAACACATTTACAGGAACCGGAAGTCAACGCACTCAATCAATGTGCAGGTGATATGCAACGCTGGCAACTTCATAACAGACATTGTGGCCAAATTCCCAGGGAGTACACACGACTCGTACATCTTCCAGAACAGTGGGATATACACACACCTTGTTGCTGGAGATTTCGGGGATGGATACCTGCTAGGTAAATAACTGTGACACATCCTGATAGTCAATGCAGATGAATCAATCATGAGTATGTAACTAATGGCACTCTTTTTTCCACCTAGGCGATAGTGGTTATGCTCTGCGGTCCTTTGTTCTCACCCCCTACATGAATCCATCTGCTGTTTTGCGGTGGGGTGTGGTGGGTGTTCCTGATTGGTTGAAAGGCTCAACTGGGTTCTTTTTGTATTTACCGAATCGGTATTTACCGATTCAGTAAATACCAATTCAGTAATTCCCATTCATTCCTATGGGCCTGGAGGACCAATGGGTTGAATGACTATTACCGAATCGTTTTTTTTCCGAATCGGTATTTACCCATTCGGTAAATACCGAGGAGGAAATCCGAATGTTACTGAATCGGTAATTTTTACCGATTTTTTACCTACATCCCGTTTTCCGAATCTGAAATACCGAATCGGTATGATTCCGTTTTTAAGAGTCGGTAAACTGGAATTACCTACATCTGGCCCCATATGTCCTTCATTGACCATTCCACCCCTTTATTGTGCTACAGTGACTCAGAGTCATTATAGCTCTTCTCCTCTGTTGGAAATGGCTTTTTTTGCAGAGCCACCACCCACCTTTTGCCTTCCTCCTCTTCCTTTTAATACCTTCTTTTGTTGGCGTTAGCACTCTGAACACTTTATCACTGCTAACCAGTGCTAAAGTTCATGTGTTCTCTCCTCTAAACATGGTATGATTGGTTTACACCAGTTTGGCATATTTAGTCCCTCAAAAAGTGGTATACCATCTACCCAGGGCCTGTAATCTAATTGCTATTAGTAGGCTTGCAGCACTAATTGTGCCAACCACACAAGTAGCCTTTAAAACCTATCGCAGGCCTTCCATTGCAAGACCTGTGTGTACATTTACTACCACTTCGACTTGATAATTAAAACAAATAGCCAATCCTTAAACTCCCCTTTTATTAAACAAAGGCCACCCTTAAGGTAAGCCCTAAGTAGTCCTATCAGCAGGGTGCTGTGTAAATAATAGGTAGGTCATAAACTTTTTTGTCTAACATGTCCTGGTTGTCACAAACAGCCTATTTCATTTGTCACTACTGTGAGGCCTACTCCTCTCATAGGCTAGCATTGGGAGTTCCCTTATATACTTTTAAGCTGTAATTCCTGATCAGAGAGGAGTAGCGTGTTCATGTTTAATATGTCTGGAATGGTAATGATTAATCATCCTTACTGGTGAAGTTGTATTTGACACTACTTTTTTTTAGAAATGCCACTTTTAGAAAGTGGACATTTCTCTATGCTTATTGCTCTTTGTGCCTGACAGCCTGTCTCCAATGCACATATGGGCTGGGTGACAGCTACACTTACTGCATTCCTTCTAGACAGCCACAACACAAGAAGGGCTGGGTGGGACAGGAGATATATCTACTTACTGATAGCCTTTCTGGGCAGGAAGGGGGATAGGTGGCTCACACTTACATCTGAAAAGATTGCGTGCTGCCCTCAATCAATGTGCTGATTTACCCCCTACTGGTAGCGTGGAGCAAGGCCTGGACTGAAAGGGATACTTTTGCACTTCAGAGAGTTCCTTTGAAGTCACCCCCTACATCAAACGTACTTTTACCAGGGTTCTGGTCCTATCAATTCAATTCAATTCAAAATGATTTGGAACTCAAATAAGGTCCACATAAAAGAATAAATACAACTTACTACATAAAATATAAAAAAAATATACGGAAGGACATTAATGGCAGCAACTACATATACAAATCTTTCAACCCATTTCAGCTTTGACAAATAAAGTTTGGGATTAGCAGCAATAGGATTGAAGTAACAAGGCATATCCCTAATTGTGCAAACAGCATTTAAGTAGCAGCCAGTTCATGTGCAAAATATGATTGAAAGTCCAGCTTCAGCAGAAAGTTGAGTTTAAAATTAGCGGCCAGTTCATGTGCAGAATACAAGAAAAAGTCCAATTTCAACAGAAAATTGAATTTAAAATTAGCAGCAAGAGAATAGAAATACCAAAGCATATCCTAACATGTATAAAAAAGGCAGTTGAGTTACATCAGATTCATATGCATAATATAGTCCAAAATCCAGCATCAATAGAGAATCAGGTTTTAAAATTAGCAAAAAAAGTGGACGAAAAGCAAAACATATCCCAGTTGTGCAAAAAGTAATTAAGTAGTAGCCAAAGCATGTGCATAATACGACCAGAAGAAGGAGAGATTATTAATACTCCATAATAGGGCGACAGGCACAGGGATAACAGCCCATTTAGAGGAATGTATAAAAGATTAAAATATATACATAAACTCCTTAAAAAAGTTGAATAATTTTACACAGACAGCTTCGTTTTCCGGACTACAAAGGAAGTCACTGGGTGAAGCTATATCTTTACCACCATTTTGTAAAAACATCGTCGAAGCCGGTGGCGACGACTCAAAACCAAAGCTGGACAGACAAACAAGACATAATCCATATTCTGAATGTTCAACTCACAAAAATTACATATCTTGCCATTTTTCATGTTCTGGGATGAACTTACCGTTAAATCATTTAAAGGTAAAAGATTCATGTGACTTAAGGTGAGCCAACGTCAAATTCCGTGTTCTAAATTCCAAGATAAATATTCCTGGGAGATTCTCGGGGAGCTCGTCCTAGTTATTATCTTTAATCTCTCTTTTGTATCACAGAATTTGATATCTCTATTGAAGCTGAGCTTACCACTTAAGGTTTTTAAAAGGGATTTATATTCTAGTGGCGGTAGGGTAATCACTGATTCTTCTAGTAAACAAAAGAGATTTAGTGCAAGAGGGAAATCACGATAAAGGGAATATTTACGCCCAAAACCGCCAAAGATTTCTTGACGCATGAAACCTCTTACTGAATAAGGCTCCCTAATTTTTAAATGGAATCTCCAATGTAAAATCTGGGCTACACCTTGGATGTAGGAGCTTATCAGGCCGAATTCCAGTCTAATAGCAGCTAATGGGACTAGTGTTAAAATAGCACAATTTACGTAAAATTTGGCCCTCAATCCTATCTAAAAAACTCCAGTCCTTTACAGGGAAAGATTCAATAGCATAAAGCAGAGTTGGAGGGATTTTTGCTTTGAAACCTGTCAGCAGATGTAAAAAACGCCTTCGGCCCATTGCACTATAAAAGATGCACAGACTATTAGCATGAGATACAGCTTTACTGGAACTGTGTTCGATGTGAAGTTTATTCTTCGTTTTACCCGCTATTAGTTTCCCTAAGTAAAGATATGAATCTACCACCTCTAGCTTTTCAAGACCAATTTGCCACTTAAAATGATTTTCTACTTCTGTTGCTTTCATGATTAAAATGTTGCTGTTTGATGCATTTATCTTCAAGAAATGAGCCATCGTATAATTCTGTAATGATATCAGCTTTTTATTCAGCCCAAATCGTGGTTAGGTCCATCACTACTATATCGTCTGAATAAAGGAAACATGTGAAAGGATGGCTGCCTATCTTTGGTGCATCTCCCTCTAACTGGGAATAACAATTAGGTAAATCTGCTATATACAAAGAAAATAGTAGCGGTTCTAGTAGGCAACCTTGTTTCAGACCATTTTCTATGGGTATTTCAGAAGATAAGCCTTGGTTTCCTCCCATTAATACCTAGCACCAAGTTTGAGAGTGTAATGCAATATTAAGGATAGCAAGGGAGCTAGCACCCCCATATTATGTAATTTTCTCCATAATAATGGTCGGTCTACCTTATCGAAGGCCGTTGAAAAATCCATGAAGGCCGTATAAACTTTTGACCTAGGAGAGATCGTATATTTCTCCTCAATTAGTTTCAACATGGAGATGTTATCCAGGGTGGAGTGATTTTTCCTAGAACCTGCTTGTTCTATAGGGAATCCCTTCTGCTCTAACACCCATCCCATGAGGTGATCGAGAATACTGTGTGCAAATATTTGCCCTGCCGCATCTAATAAGGCTATTTGCCGATAGTTACCCAGATGGGTTCTAGAGCCCTTTTTTGTGTAGCTGGATTAAAATACTACTGGACCAGGATGGTGGTGTCTTCCTCTGAGAGTAACAAAAATTAAACAATTAAACAATGGGGTTAGATACGTGGCCCACAGAATTGGCTCCTTTTTAATTACCGCCATGTGGATTTCATCCGGACTCATTGCTCCTGAAGATCTCATTTTTTTAATTAATCCAACCACGTCATTCACTGATTGTGCATGGTTGAATAGAGAAGTTTCAAAGGAGTCAGGTGCAGCGGGGACAAAGCTGGTAGATTTAAGATTCGCAGAGTAGAGTTCTACCAGGAGAAGTTTCCAATCATCTTCTTTAGTAGGAATGGGAAGAGATTTCATTTTTGTGCCGCAGCAATCAGCGAGTATTTTCCAATAATTTTTAGGGTTAATTTTTGAGGTCACCTCTTTTAACTGCACACAAACTCCATCTTCCTTTATTTGTTTTAAGGAGCATTTTTTTCTCTGCCTTTTCCTCTTTAATAGATTTATTAGATTATTTCGTTCAATAGAGAAATTCAGGAACTGGTCCTCTCACTAATTTATCTATTTCCCTACTTAAGGTGAGCATTAGATCAAATTATGATCTCTGTTTAGCCAGACCTTCCGAAGATTTATATAATGTAGCCAAAGAAACTATATTATGGAAAAAATCTACAAGTGTATCAAATTGAGAAGGGTCACTCTCGGCCATTACTAAATGCTGCTGATCTTTTATCAAAGCTTTCAATTTCACTTTTAAGTTAGTGGTTGCTTGATTACTCCAATGAATTCTACCATTTGTTGCATTGAACCTTACTGTTCTGTCTTCAAAGTTCCAGGGACCTACCTTAGCACAAGTAAAATTTAATTTGGAGCAGATCAGCATATGGTCACCAAAATCAGTTCCCAAAACGTCAATACTTATGAGATTACAAAATAAATCTGCAGAGACAATTAGATAATCTAATATAGATTTCCCAGTTGGTGCCTTATGAGTATAATTTGCTGGAATATCATTTCCTAGCCTTCCATTAGCAATTATAAGGTCTAAGCTTCTCAGACCCTCGAGTAGTATAGCCCCTCTTTTAGCTGTCCTGCTTTTATTCAGGAATTAGGCAGTGGGGATACTTAGGGCTACGTTTTTTGCAGTGTTAGAGAATACCCTTATACTGTGAGAGACTTTAGAATACAAATCTCCAACTAACATTAGAAACGTACAATCTTCCCTTACCAAGGTAGAGGGGATAAAAACAAATAGTTCTTTTAGTAGGTGAAAGTTAAATGCATCGGGAGGTAAATATACATTTACAATCAGCAGGGAATTTAAATGATCCTGGGCATCCTTGCGATCTAACTCAGTCGCCTGAATTAAGTTGGAGGCGTGAAAAAATTCTTTATATGACCAACCAAAACTTGTACTTAGCATAATAGCAATACCTCCTTTAGCGTGTCCTCTATTCACAGGGAACGCAGGCCCGCCCAGCACTATATAATCTTTAGTGGACCAATACTTTATGATCCAAGTCTCTTGTAGACATATTATATCTGCACTCTGTTTTTTCAAAAATAAGAGTTTATTTTTGTTAGTACTTAGGCCGGCTGCGTTTCAAGATATCACAGTAATATCCTTGCTAGGAAGAATTCCCGCATTTTAGGCCTAAGGATCTATTTTTATTAAGAGCGCCTGCTACCCAACTCCATTTCTTATCTTCCTCATCTGCGGAAAATTCACACTGGGTCTTTTTCTCAGTGAGTAGCAAGACCCTCCTGCCTTCTTTACCAGGGGAGACCTGCAGTATACTCTCTCTCTCCGAGTGGGGTAAGCCATTTGTGGTGATTTCTGAATAAGTGGTAGACTGTTGATTTGGACCGCTTTTTTAAGGCTAACTCCTCTTCAAGTATAAGAACATCAATGCCACAACAACGTAATTTATCACTATGTAACATTATCAGATGGGAGATAGCTTTAGATACAAACGTTACTCTTGCTCCCTTAGGATTATTATATTTTTGGAGCTGAACTAAAGCAAGGTCAGAGATTTCAGCAAAGCAACCTAACAGGAAAGGCCTATTCATAAATGGTTCATGGTAAAAAATAAATGAAAATTCCAAAGTGTAAGGGGCAAAGAATGAATGATTAATGTGAGAGGTTACCTCAGGAATATTTTCAATAGGGTTATAAATAACATTATTGCTTAGGGAAGAAGCAAATAGTGACGCATTAGTGTTCAAGATACTCTGACCAGTAGAGGGAACACTTATATCCAATTCAAATGGCTCTAGGGACGATCGAGTTGGAGCTCTTGGATTAAAAAAGGAGGACAAGAGCCCGATAGTTTGGGTTTTGCTTGATCATCTTCCTTCTTCAAAGCATATGAGTCGGGGACTGATGGTATATTGTGGATTACATCAGGATCGAAACAAAGCCATTTTGCCCTTTTTTTTATTTATCCTTTGACGTTTTTCCCATTTTTCCTTCTTCTTCTTCTTTCAGAAGCTGTTACTTTTATTCTTGGTACATTTTTCTTTTGTAGATGAGCAACCAGCTATTAATCCCTCCGCTATAAGATGCTCAGGAGTTTTTAACTCTGTTTTTAAGAAGATGGGGAACACTTTTTGAATTGTACATAAATGTACCTTCTTTACTTGTGAGCAAGACGTAAATACAGCCCCTGAAGCTAGAGGTCCAGAATCAAGAAGTTGTTGACGAGTGAAAGAGTGCAATTTATCAAGTATATCTTCATTTTCTTTCAATTTGAGATTGTTTTTCCTACTAGCCTGAACACCAAAATCCTGCCCTTTAGTGTGGGGAAGAGAACCTATTTGAATAGGACCCCTTCCCTAGGTTAGGCTTACGTGAAGGAGGTAGGCCGGCTTTACCAGGCAAATATCTTTGCTCAGAGGCTATAAACTTTGTCAGGGCCAAAAGAGAATCCAGAATATTGTCAGAGTTACCAACTGATTTCTCTATTAAGGTTAGAATAGAAGACAGCACTCTTTCTAGGCAAAGTAATTATTCCGACATTAGCATTTTTTACTCTGGATTATGAATTGAAGGGTGAAAGTTCAGGGATAGATTAGGTGTAATCAAGCCCCATGAATCTAATATGCTTGTTCCACTGGGTGTACTACTGAACTGCTGCATTTTAACAGGGCGATCCTGAGAGTGGAGGAAAGTGAGGTAGCAGGGATACGATTCCTGGATGACTCTAGATTAGATGCGTGGGGCATCTTAGAAGACTGATTTAAAATAATGTTGAGATCTGGTAGGTCAGGGAGCATAAAATCTTCCATTATGGGTTCTCCGGCTTTAGATACTAAGGGCTAGATGTAGGTAAATTAGATTTACCGATTCTAAAATACTGAATTTTACCGATTCAGTATTTTAGAATCGGTAAATCTGATGTAGGTAATAATTCAGATTCGGTATTTACCGATTCGGTAAATACCGAATCGGTATTTGCTATTGAATCCTATGGGCCATGAAGCCCATAGGATTTAATAGCAAATACCGATTCGGTAAAAATACGGAATTGCCAAGGGGGACAGGGTGTCACTGTGACACCCTGTTACACACCTGTTTCTGGCTTGTGTGCCATATGGCACACATGCATGCCCTAAGGGCATGTATGTGTGTCACATGGCACAGGTGTACATGCACAGATGTGCATGTACACACGAATTCGTTATTTACCATGCAATTGTATTACATGGTAAATAACGAATTCTAAAGGCCCTGTAGCACTGTTAGAAGTGCTACCTACATAGGAAAATACAGATTCGGTAATTTTACCGATCGGTAAATTTACAGAATCGGTAAAATGAACGATTCTGTAATTTTACAGAATCGATAATTTTACTGATTCGGTAAAATTACCAATTCAGTAAAATTACCGAATCTGTAGGATTTTCAATGCCCTACATACCAATATCAAAATACCGGTCGGAAACGGCCGAAAATCAGTATTTTCAGCCGTTTCCGACCTGTATTTCGACACCTACATCTGGCCCCAAATGAGATATCCCTTCAAGTTGGGAGATTTTATTAGTAAAGGAGTGCATGGTTCAGTTTACCAGCAAAGAGTCAGCCTCCCTAGGTTCCAAGTGTTGGGTATCCCTAGACCAAGTTCCTCCAGTTTAAGGAGATAGTTTAATAGAAGCTGTTGGCGGCAATTTCCCAGGGACTACTTTAGCCTCTCCATGAGTTTCTCGAGTAGACTACAACATCCCTGCTGAATTTAAGCTTATACCTTTTTTTGGAAAAAAGGAAGGGATGGTATTGAAACTTTTCAAGTTGTTTATTTGTAGTAAGTTGTTCCTTAAAGGATTAGCTTTCATTTTTTTGCACTCTCTAGTGTATAGAAATCTACCAGAGCACAATTTCTCTGCAGTCATATCTTAGTTTTTATGTAGAGAGCCATTAGCCGGTCGGCCGACACTACCAGAGAGGTATAGCTCCAATGCGCCGATGCACTGATGCGCCACTCATGCAGCACCGAGCACCGAGTTTCCACACTCCAACACACGGATTCGCTTGCAGACTAACAGGCTCGGGCAACTCCAAGATAGCTAGAGCTAGTAATCATAGGCTATACGTTATAGGACAGCAAAGTTAAAACTAAAGTAGGTCCATGACAGTGGCAATATGATAACGCAGCTGGGCAAATGATGGATACTGACGTTTTTTTTGTAAGATGGCGAAGGGTGGGAGGTGAGGGGCTGTAGCAGGAGCAGGAGCAGGAGCGAGGACTTGGGCAAGGAGGGCTCCCAATGCTCATGAAGCTCACAAGACTGTATAATAGGCCAACTCCACACTTCTTGTCTCCAAAAGTCACTACAAGCACCCTCTGACTCCAGCAGACTTCCAGCAGGCCTCCAACAGGTCCAAAAGGTCCAACAGGTCTTTATCTCTTCCGACTAGCTGGAATGATTTTGATTCTGGCTAACTTTTTGCGGGGGTTTTGGCAGGGTTAGGCAGGATCTTAATGGCGTGAATTATGGAGCAGGGCAAAGTCGAGTTGCCGGAAGGTGGGAGAGGGGCTGCAAGCACCGCGGGTCTCCCTCTGGCTCTCGCGGTCTCTTTCGCTTGCGCCCACCCGGGCACGTCAGCCTCTCTCCGCTCTCTACCCTCCCCTCTGCCTCTCACCGCACAGTCTCTGCTTTGCTCACTCGCCGCTCAGCCCGTCCACCCTACTCCACTCCTTTCCCTCTTCGGGACCCGCGGTTCCGGCGGCTCTGCTACGCCATCAGCTGCCACCCGTCAGCCATCAGCTTACTTAGCTTACTATGCTGTCAGCTTACTTGCACTGCAGAGCTTTCAGAACCATGGACTCGGGATCATATCTCCAACTCTCCTTACAGCTCCAATACTCCAGTGCGCCTCTCTAATTCCTGGCCCTTTACCACAACTGACCCAGCTGATGCGGACCCTGGAACCAGGATGAGTCGCTGGCTTATAGCTTACAGCTCCCCTTGCTCGCGGCCCCCAGCTTGCAGTTCCCCCCAGGGACCACGGCCCCCCTTGCTCCCGGCACCTAATGCCGCAGCTGACAGCAGGCAGCAGACCAGAGGAGCACAAGGTTCTTCTCTCTCGTAGTTCTCTAGTAACTCCAACTTGCTACCGGTTCCTTCTTTTTCTGTTCTTTTTCCATTTGTGGCTCACGGTGGGGGCCTCAGCGAGGCGAGGCTTTAAAGCCTTAGGGAACTCAGCAGGAGGAAACGTTGTGAATGCGGCAAGGAGCAAGGAGCGGCGCAACATGGCGCGGCGTCCTCTACCTCCTTTCTCTGAATGCGGCAGTCCTCTGGAGCAGGAGCCGTGGCAAAAACCTGGACCGGAATCTCAAAACTCTCTCCTATCCTATCAAATCCGTACTCTACTGGACCTGGGAAGAACTCAGCTGGAGTAAAGACTGCTGTGCTGAAAGGATTGCCACTTTGCTGTGACTGACTGCTTGAGAAACTGCTTCTCTGCTTTGTTGAGCTACACTGCTGCCTGCTGATCTCTACCTTGCAGAGGGCAAGGACTGGACCCACTCACTTGTGGCTTCAAGGCCTTGTTGGCTTACCTCCTGTTTTCTGACATCTCTGGGACAGAAAAAACTTCCTACAATCATGCTGATGCTGCTGAGCTCTGCCATCTGTGAGTCCTTCCCTTGCTTGAGGTGCCCTCCATTCCTGGGCCCTACAAGTGGGTTTTTTCTACATCTTTTTCCTACATCAACATCAATGCAGCGGTGACTTTGCACCAATCAAACCAGCGTATCGTGTTTAACTACGAAGCAGCTGCCGTTCGACTATAAGGATTATAGGGAAGCACAGATCAATGCCGGCGCAGCTCAGTCCCAATGGAGCGTGGCTATATATTGACACAGCACCTGCATCGCAAAGGGGTTCGACACTGAAGCTTCCATTGACGGTGCAGATTGGCGCAAACGCTTGCCTCAATCCACAGGCCAACATCACGCCTCCTCAACTCCTTGCCTCTAGTCTTCGGTGTCGACACTTTGCTCCATCCAAGTAACTTTCTAGTGGGACATGTCTGACTCCTGTAGTCGACCTGCTCTTGATCGTGGTCAGCCTGAACTTTAGATTTAACCTGGTCCCTCGCGACCTTATTTAACATTTTGGCGTTACTTGCTTCTAAGCGCTTTACAGCATTTCGTCCTTAAACATTCAATATCTTGAGTTCTACTTATTGGATTTTTGTTATTTTGGTCTTTTTTTTGTTTATAATATAATAACCTATTATTATAAACATGTGTGAAGTCTTTTTGTGGTGTATTCATTGAGTTACTGTGTGTGTGTTGCACAAATGGTTTACACATTGCCTATTTAAATAAGCCTGAGCATTCTGTGTCAAGCCATCAGAGGTTGAGAACAGGTTATCTTTTAGGAGGTATCAACCTTACCCTGATTAGATTGGTGGTTCCTGCTTGTACAGGGTGCATACTCTGACAACCAGATATCCCATTTCCGACACTCTCCATTACGAAAACCTTTTGGTTGGCTTGACTACCTAGCTTTTCTATTATTGTCAACCAACAAACTGCCCAAAGTGATAATTTTGATAGAAGATACTGCTAACTGAACTGTAGTGCGGTTGTACTTTGTTATAAAAAATAAAAAAATTACTGAGGAGGCGAATCTAGCATCTAAAAGGTGTCATTTATTTTCTAGCCACACAGACCACCAGAGCCGGGGCCAATGGCAGTGCCAGTGCACCGGAGGTGGCTGAGGAGGTATTTGGAAGAGGAGTCCAGCGGTGGAAGGGACGGTTGGTGGTATATCACATTGCTTGCTCAATGATAAATTAAATATACTCACTGTATTTGTTAAGCGAGGCAGATATCCCACCCATCACCAATCATCACCTCCATGCCCATGTTATTTCCTCACCTGTGACATAACTGCAGCATGGCTCAAGTCAACACTACAATGTTGACTGTGCAATGTGCATCTGCTTCGGTTAATTAGGCATTCATGAGGTTTTCATTGTATTACAAACTGAAAGCAAGGTGTGTTTCCCAGTACCCACTCAGTCACCTCCGACCATTTCTTCATTCCTTTATTCTTTCCTAAGCTCTGTCCCAGCCTACAAGAAAAATTGAAAAATCTATTTTTAACATGTGCCACATTTTTCTGGCCAAGAGATTTATGTATATATATTTCATGGCTTCCATAACGGATTAATGCCTGTTCAATGCTTCCCCTTTTGTCATTTGTCAACTACAGTGACTGACTAAGCCAAAGCTTTGTAAAAGCCAATTGGTATGTGGTGTCGCACTCTCCCTTGTCTGAGTGTCTTCTTTTTATCAATGTAGGTGGTGCTGAGCTGGAAATCCTTCTGGGCACGAGGATTATAAAATCAAATGCAAAAATATGTGCTCTGAACATCAGAAAACATCACCAAGCAAGCACTCGATTGACTGTTTTCAAAATTGTTCCAAAAAGTTATTCAAAGATTGTATATTTTTTCATCATCACTTGTTTATAATAAGTTCATTGACTATTTACGTCATAGTCTTTTCAATATTTTTCTTCATTCATTTGTAGTTCAAATTTGAGCCCAATGCATTTCGGGCACACTGCCCTTCATCGGGGGACTTTATAGCATCTGCAAAGTACATGGTACATATGATCACTAATACATTAATTAAACAGATTGATACCACTATACCACATGTTTATATGTGTGCCGTGTATAAACATTAAAAAATACAGTGACTTGTAACCAAAACGGTTATGTTTATATCCGAGTGAAGACATGCGCCGCCTATGTGATCTAGTGTGCTCGAATTCATCTGTTTAAATAATGTATTAGTGATGATGAAAAAATATACAATCTTCGAATAACTTTTTGGAACAATTTTGGAAACAGTCAATTGAGTGCTAGGTTGGTGATGTGTTCTGATGTTCAGAGCAAACATTTTTGCATTTAAGCCAAAGCTTTGCACATGATGATTGATTAATGACACCCCGCTAATCAATTCCAAAACCTCTACCAACCTAATCCTGCTGATTTACCCTCCAGTAAAGTATCTTTCCTTACAGCCAAGTGAAGGTATTTGTTGAAAATATTTTGCGGTGGAGGGCAAGACCAGGGAGTAAAGTGGATCTAAGAGCCTAATTTAGAGCTTGGCAAATCGGATACTCTGTGATGTACGTGCCAAATAAAATCTATATCCCGTGTCTTTCCCTGTACTGCAGTGCATCGTTTTTCCCACTGTCTACTTACCGCAGACAGGATATCCACGTTTTATATGTGACATGTGTGATGTAGTATTTTTATTATTCATCTGTCTCTTAAGAGTCAGGATAGCATTTAAAGGCAGTCAGGGAAGAGCAGGGTCATTGGAAATAAAGTAAGATAATACATTCTCCATTACACCTGCCCCAGCTGCAGACTGCAGAGAGTAGCAAAGTATCAGACTCGCTAGCATGCCTCCATTAATGTTGCACAACAATAATGCTACTTATTTTGCTGCATTTTGCATAATACCTTACTCATTAATGAGGGGTACTTTATTTTAATTTTTACACACAAAGTGTCTGCCTAGTTTTTTTACTAGCAACTTCTTTAAAAGAAAAATATCACTTAGCATTAGTCAGGTGGTATTCTGGCTTAATTACCTGCAGCTAGTCAGTACTTTTATGTGAGGCATTTATGGGTAAATCATTGCCCTGTGATTATTCACATAAAAAATTCCAGTTGCCCTAGGGGGGCAGCAATGTACTGCTAGTGTGCCACTGTATAAACAAGTGTTTGCACTTATCATTATTTACAAATTTCTTTTTTACTTTTTGTTCTTTCTTGATATCGCTTTTCCTGCTGGTCCACCATCTTGGCATGAGATAGCAGCCCAGCTGCAGCGGCACTGGTTAGTGGCCATTCAGGCAGGTGGCTCTGATGGAGGAGAAGGCGGCGACATATGCTACTGACCCGGGTCCTAGTGCCTCGATCCTGGACACAGAATCAGCAGTGCCGCTGGCAGCTGGCATTGGCAGCAGTGCCTCTGGCAGCTGGGATCCCAATCCACCACTGCTGCCCCCCTCTTCATCATACGGAGACTGCTTCCAACGCATGTCCTTCGTGAACTGGGGCTGCTTTGTTGAGACATGGCACGCCTTCACGCACATACTGATGATGCCCTCTAAAGCTCAGTTTTTCTTATTTGCTCTGGTGGGAGGGACTTTTGTTGTAGGTGGAGAGAGTAGGAATTGGGATGGGAACGGGAAGTTGGACTTCAGACTTTAGTTTCTTCTTTTGAACATTGGTTTGGGTGATTTGTTTTGGGAGAGGGGCCAAGCAGCTGTGGGTGGAGAGGGTGGGTTTTTAGTGTTAAAATTTTTTAAAGGTAAATTAATGGTTGCTTTTTGCCTGAAAGCTTTTTTTGTGTTTTACTTGGCACTGTTGCATTTTAGTGCAGCCTGTTGTTTATTCAATCCATTTATCAAAGTGTATACCAGGAGTTATACCCTTGTCCTACTACCCTACGTAGCTATATTGATCACTAGGGAGGTATGCCATTGTCTATGCCTATATTAAAACCTGTAAACATCCTAATCTTTAGGAGACGCAAGTTACTAACTAAACTACTGGTGGTGGTAGCAGTAGCAGGCTATGGCCCTAACAGGGAAGACATCACAAGTGAGGTCCCACTCACACTTAGGTAACTTTAACTGTAGAATTAATCAGAATCCATCACAGGCAACTTGTTTGACCGAAAACACAGATTTAGTGGGGTATTTATTTAAATCATAACTTTGCAAAGACTGAGACCCGACTACCACCATGTCACAAAGACCTAATATTGTAGCAAAAACAAACAATAGTAATTTCTTCTGAGCAATGGGGAGCTAGCATTTAAATATTTAAAACAAATACAAATAAATTTACGCAATCTTTTAGTAAGGAGCAGTGAACTCAGGACAAGTTTAAGTGTTTACACAACATAAGGCCTGAATGATGATGTTGACGAATGATGTTATGTATGTAAATTATGGATCCATTTTATGTGTGGGTGGGCAAGTGGGGTTGGTGTGGGCTGTTGCTCAGATAATTGAAGATCCTGCAGTGAGATGGTTGCTTCCACCACATCCGTCCCATCAAGTGTGTGACCCATTTATGCTGTCCATTTATAAATCACACCTCAATATGTACCACACAGCCTGGGGGAAGAGGGTTAGGAGTTTGGTGAATGGATGGGAATGGGTTGTTGGGAAAAGGTGTTACAAAAACAAAAACTAGACACCAACACTATTCATCGGGTAGGTGAGCAGCACAACATCATCATCAAATCTGTTGTAGAAGGAAATGAAGGAATGACAGTTCAATTAAATGCTTTGCAAACAGTCTTTCAGCCCTAGAGACCCAAGTTATCATATATCTAAATATTCTGTCATCTAGGTTTTAAAAATTCTAATATATCGAGGCGTATACCCACACAGTTCTGAAAGTGATGATGGTTACAAGAAAAATGATACAGTATAAATGCCACATTGGGTGATGCATTTGCATTCTTTTGAGTGTCTATCTTCCTGGGTGCCTGGCTGAACTGATCCGGTAAGGTAGGCAGGAATTTTATGGAGCTTTCACCTTTCTTGCAGGAGAAGAGAAGGTCTGCAGAAAGTAAAATAGAAACAATATTGTAGAGTCAAGGAGGAGGTCAGAGGGTAAGCTTCATGAAGAAGATTCGGAGGCAGAGCAAGAGCCTAGGCTTCTGCAATCATTCATTATGACACATGTGCGATTACCTGAAAAGTGAGCAATTTTACAACCAATCCCAGACAAGTAGCTGCAGGTACCGGGCTGATCAATCTCACAACTGTTATCATAACATTTAGCCAAGTGTGTGCGTCATGTTATGATGTGACATCACATGTGTGTCTCCAGTTACAACAGGCCCCCGACCACAACTACATAATAGTGGAGTTTCACATTCCAATGTGTTTGCAGCTGTATGCAACTTCTGCATGGCAAACATTGCTACATTTGAATGCCGCTGAGCGCCCTAAAAGTCTCTTTAGCACTGAGACCTACAGATTAGGTGTGGGCGGAAAATCCGTTACGCTCGCAGATTTTGCGGATTTTTGGGAAATTCGCAATCCGCGAGATTTGCGAATTTACCGCAAAATCCGCAAATTCGCACGCAGCGGATTTTTTTGGCGGCGCGCGGCGTTGGTGATACAATTTTTGCGGCGCGCGGCGTTTATCATCGTTTGCCGAGTTGTTTTTTTCGATAGTTTGCGAGTGCTGCGCCATTTTGGATCTTGCTGTGTGATCCCGCGGGAATTGGCGAGCGCGATTACGTCATCGCGGCTTGCCAGCGATAGTTTGTCAACGCGAGTACGGCGAGATCACGTCTCGCGGTACTTCGCAATTGCGAGATTTGAGATGCGGCGAGCGAAAATATAAATTTGCAATTCTGCACAAGAAATCCACCAGCAAGCAGCATAAACCTTCTAGAAATGATGATTTTTATCTGAATAACTCCTTAGTTTGACATTTGCCTGCACTTTTTTAGCGAGGAGTCCATTTTGGGGAGGGGGGCAGGGGGGTGGGAGGAAGGAAGTGCCCCACAGTCTTCAACTTCCTGTTCCTGTTCAGCAGGCTCCTCCCAGTGCTTTGTCCATCTCCTGGTCACTTTTCATTTGGGTCTGGAGCTGGAAGGATTACTTTTTGTGGATGCTGCTGGATATTTGGATTTGAGGCCTTTTTGACTTTCTTTGGATCACTGTTGGATTAGAAATTTTACAAGTAAGTTTGTTTGGGGCATTACAGTTGCTGCAATTAAAATTTTGGAATTTTCGATTTTTGGGCTGTTTTGGGGCCTTTTGCCCAGGGGTACTCAGTGGTGGGTGGACTGAGTCTTTCTGTGGGTTGTCTTGAACTTAAACATCATGGAGGCCATGGATGAATTGGGATTGTGCTGATTTTTCTGTGTTTTTCGATTTTTTACCTGTTGTTGGGGCCTTGACCAGGGGTAGTGAGTGGTGCATGGGCCTAGTCTTTCTGTGGGCTGTCTTGAACTTAAACATCATGGAGGGCATAGATGGAATGGGATTGTGCTGATTTTTCTGTGTTTTTCGATTTTTGACCTGTTGTTGGGGCCTTGACCAGGGGTAGTGAGTGGTGCATGGGCCTAGTCTTTCTGTGGGGTGTCTTGAATTTAAACATCATGGAGGGCATGGATGGAATGGGATTGTGCTGATTTTGCAGTGTTTTTCGATTTTTGGGGGTGTTCATGGGGAGGGACATGCCATGTGGCTGGTGGCCATTTTGAGTGCAGCTACAGGCACTGGCCATGTGCTGGCAGGCAAGTGGCCATTTTGAATGCAGGCTTTGTTGTTAGGCCTCCAACCATTTTGCCTACTTTTCAACCTTTATTTATGCCCAGGGGTAGTGAGTCTTGCATGGGCTTAGTCTTTCTGTGGGTTGTCTTGAATTTAAACATCATGGAGGCCATGGATGGAATGGGATTGTGCAGATTTTTCAGTGATTTTCGTTTTTTGGGCCTGTACTTGTGGCCTTTTCACCAGGGGTATTTGAGTCTAGCATGGGCCTAGTCTTTCTGTGGGCTGTCTTGAACTTAAACATCATGGAGGGCATGGATGGAATGGGATTGTGCTGATTTTTCTGTGTTTTTCGATTTTTGGGGGTGTTCATGGGGACAGGCCATGTGGGTGGGGGCCATTTTGAGTGCTGGTACAGGCAGGCCCTGGCCATGTGCTAGGAGGCAAGTGGCCATTTAGAATGCAGGCTTTGTTGTTAGGCCTCCAACCATTTTGCCTACTTTTCAACCTTTATTTATGCCCAGGGGTAGTGAGTCTTGCATGGGCCTAGTCTTTCTGTGGGTTGTCTTGAATTTAAACCTCATGGAGGCCATGGATGGAATGGGATTGTGCTGATTTTGCAGTGTTTTTCGATTTTTGGGGGTGTTCATGGGGAGGGACATGCCATGTGGCTGGTGGCCATTTTGAGTGCAGCTACAGGCACTGGCCATGTGCTGGCAGGCAAGTGGCCATTTTGAATGCAGGCTTTGTTGTTAGGCCTCCAACCATTTTGCCTACTTTTCAACCTTTATTTATGCCCAGGGGTAGTGAGTCTTGCATGGGCCTAGTCTTTCTGTGGGTTGTCTTGAATTTAAACATCATGGAGGCCATGGATGGAATGGGATTGTGCAGATTTTTCAGTGATTTTCGTTTTTTGGGCCTGTACTTGTGGCCTTTTCACCAGGGGTATTTGAGTCTAGCATGGGCCTAGTCTTTCTGTGGGCTGTCTTGAACTTAAACATCATGGAGGGCATGGATGGAATGGGATTGTGCTGATTTTTCTGTGTTTTTCGATTTTTGACCTGTTGTTGGGGCCTTGACCAGGGGTAGTGAGTGGTGCATGGGCCTAGTCTTTCTGTGGGGTGTCTTGAACTTAAACATCATGGAGGGCATGGATGGAATGGGATTGTGCTGATTTTGCAGTGTTTTTCGATTTTTGGGGGTGTTCATGGGGACAGGCCATGTGGGTGGGGGCCATTTTGAGTGTTGGTACAGGCAGGCCCTGGCCATGTGCTAGGAGGCAAGTGGCCATTTTGAATGCAGGCTTTGTTGTTAGGCCTCCAACCATTTTGCCTACTTTTCAACCTTTATTTATGCCCAGGGGTAGTGAGTCTTGCATGGGCCTAGTCTTTCTGTGGGTTGTCTTGAATTTAAACATCATGGAGGCCATGGATGGAATGGGATTGTGCTGATTTTGCAGTGTTTTTCGATTTTTGGGGGTGTTCATGGGGAGGGACATGCCATGTGGCTGGTGGCCATTTTGAGTGCAGCTACAGGCACTGGCCATGTGCTGGCAGGCAAGTGGCCATTTTGAATGCAGGCTTTGTTGTTAGGCCTCCAACCATTTTGCCTACTTTTCAACCTTTATTTATGCCCAGGGGTAGTGAGTCTTGCATGGGCCTAGTCTTTCTGTGGGTTGTCTTGAATTTAAACATCATGGAGGCCATGGATGGAATGGGATTGTGCAGATTTTTCAGTGATTTTCGTTTTTTGGGCCTGTACTTGTGGCCTTTTCACCAGGGGTATTTGAGTCTAGCATGGGCCTAGTCTTTCTGTGGGCTGTCTTGAACTTAAACATCATGGAGGGCATGGATGGAATGGGATTGTGCTGATTTTTCTGTGTTTTTCGATTTTTGACCTGTTGTTGGGGCCTTGACCAGGGGTAGTGAGTGGTGCATGGGCCTAGTCTTTCTGTGGGGTGTCTTGAATTTAAACATCATGGAGGGCATAGATGGAATGGGATTGTGCTGATTTTGCAGTGTTTTTCGATTTTTGGGGGTGTTCATGGGGACAGGCCATGTGGGTGGGGGCCATTTTGAGTGCTGGTACAGGCAGGCCCTGGCCATGTGCTAGGAGGCAAGTGGCCATTTTGAATGCAGGCTTTGTTGTTAGGCCTCCAACCATTTTGCCTACTTTTCAACCTTTATTTATGCCCAGGGGTAGTGAGTCTTGCATGGGCCTAGTCTTTCTGTGGGTTGTCTTGAATTTAAACATCATGGAGGCCATGGATGGAATGGGATTGTGCTGATTTTGCAGTGTTTTTCGATTTTTGGGGGTGTTCATGGGGAGGGACATGCCATGTGGCTGGTGGCCATTTTGAGTGCAGCTACAGGCACTGGCCATGTGCTGGCAGGCAAGTGGCCATTTTGAATGCAGGCTTTGTTGTTAGGCCTCCAACCATTTTGCCTACTTTTCAACCTTTATTTATGCCCAGGGGTAGTGAGTCTTGCATGGGCCTAGTCTTTCTGTGGGTTGTCTTGAATTTAAACATTATGGAGGGCATGGATGGATTGGGATTGTGCTGATTTTGCAGTGTTTTTCGATTTTTTTGTGCTCTATAACTGAACTGATGTTCCTCTGTCTTCCATTTTTTTTAGGTGCACAAGACTCAAGAGAACCACCAGTGCCAGGAAGAAGTCCTGCAGCGGTGTGTGTGTGCAGCATAACGTCACGCGACGTCACGTCTGGCCTCAGACAACTCTACAATTCGTGCAACTGCGGCCTGCTGTCTGACCTGCTCTGAAGAAGATGGCCCCGCCCCCAAAGAAAGTTCTCCGTAGCTCCTCTAGCAAGAAAGTTGCTAGTAAGGAGCAGAAGAAGCAAGTTACCAAGGAGGCTGGTGTGCCACCCGCCACGTTTTTTGGGAGCAAAAAAAAAAGTACGCCTGCAGCAGCAGGATCTGCTGGGGACCAAGCTGGGAGCAGCACCCCTGCTCCATTGGGTTCAGTGCCTCCACCACCACGCCAACTTAAGTCAAAGCCCTTGAGTGCTTCAGAGGCAGTCAGTGTACTTCTCCAATCACCATCGACCAGTGATGTTGGCTCATCGAAAGAAAGTAGCAGCAATGTCCCTGAATCAACACAGGTTGTTGTAACTCATCTGACAAGTGTTGAACAACCACAGCCGCAACAACAACACCATGTGCAAGTACACGCCCAAGTACATGTGGAAGGAGAGGCAGCAAAAGGAGATGCGCAAGCAAAGGTGCATGGAGGTTCACAAGTGCCCACAATAGTTGTTCCTCCCGAAGTAGGGGCACATTTGGAAATCGACAATGAAGCCGAGGTATCATTGGAAGCCACTCCTCCTGATGATCATTCATTGTCTTCCACATCCCTAGCAAGGAAAAGATCAAGGGGGGTGTCTACATCTTCTTCAAGCCCACCTCGTTCTGATGCAAGTGATCTGTCTTGGGAACCACAACTGCGGTCTGACAGTGAGGCACACCATGATCTGACACCGGTACCTAAGCGTAAAAGGAAGGTCGTCCAAAAACTCAAACCTATGGAGTGTGATGAGGCTCAACAAGAAGTGACAGATACTGCTGGTGATGAAGCCTCTCACGATGACGACGAGCCAGTCATCACAAAGGTCACTGCAGCCCCACCGGGCATGCAGCAAAGAGACATTTTGACCCTATCCCGAGAAGCTGCTGAGCGTGAGGATGATGTCGGCGAGGAGGCAATGGAAATGGAATCATTAGATTTGGAGTTAAGTAGTACACCAAAACCTACCGCTTCCATATTTCTTCCTCGCAAGAAGGTACCCACCTCGTCCTCGACCTCAATTCGTGGTGGTGAAAGTGCAAAACGTACTGAAGTTCGGCAATCCACATCCTCCACTTCATCTGGCATTAGCAGCAGGACCACCACCACCAGTATCGCCGCCTCCTCCGGCCCCCGAAGACATTTCAAGTCTCCAGTTTGGGACTTCTTTAGTGTTTGCCCAAAAAATGAAAACGTAGCCATTTGTAGCATTTGTAAGCTTTGAGTTAGTCGTGGTAAGTTGGGTTCCAACTATGGTACCGGAGGCCAGAGAGGTCATCTTAGGAGAACGCACGATGTCCAATGGTTTGCGCACCTACACGCGATCAAGGAAGCCGGAATTGCACGCAATGAAAACGTTGTTTTTTTATCTGGTGATGACGAGGAGGTAGAAGACGATTCAAACACTTCACTTACACCCAGTTCCCCTGTCAGCAGCACACCCCATGGGAGCCACACTAAGAGTGTGGGAGAGAGTGAGACATCAATGCGGAAAAGTTCATCAGCGAGCGTAACCGGGTCGAAGAGATCATCATCATCCCGTAAATCCTTGGTCCAGGGCAACATTAAAAAGATGTTGTTTACAGAAGCGCAATATGAACGCAACCACCCAATGACCCGTCTGTATAACACTAAGCTGGCTAAAATGCTAGCTCTGGACCTTCTCCCTTTTTCTTTTGTAGAAGGGGTTGGTTTTCTAGAATTAGTGACAGCGCTCTGCCCTAAATGGAAGGTTCCTAGCCGGTTCTATTTTGCCCGAGTTGCGGTTCCAGCACTACATGAAGATGTTCTGAAGGTGATTGGGGCAGCTTTGCAGAAGAGTGCTGTTCACACTATACATCTGACAACAGACATGTGGACCAGTGGCGCAGGCGCTGATTACATGTGCATCACTGCACACTGGGTCTCTTTTTCAGGGGCTAAAGCAAAGCTAAACTCAGGTGTTGACACTAACATTGTTTTTAAAGGTGCTCGGAAACATGCAACACTAGCCATGTTTGGTTTGGAGAAACGTCACACAGCAGAAAACATTTTGGATGTCTTTAACACAAAGGTCCTTAACTGGCTGTCCCCACTAAAACGCAAGGTTGGTTATGTTTCCACGGACAATGGCGCCAATATAGTTAAGGCCATGAGGGACGGTTACTATTTCAGAGTGCCGTGTTTGGTGCACTGTATAAACCTGGTTGTCCAAAAATTCTTGTGTAATAAAGGCAGTGCAGCGTACAGTGTATTGGAGACCTGCCGAAAAATGTGCAAGCATTTCAGGCATTCTTTTAAGGCCCGGAAGCAGCTGAGGAGCCTGCTATATCAACGTCAAATGCCAGTGAAAGCACTCATCCAGGAGGTGGTAACACGTTGGAACTCAACCTTCTACATGCTTGAGCGTCTGTATGAGCAGTATACGGAACTCGATCAATATTTCTTTAAAGAGGGTATAGAGGAGCTGAGGATGGGTGGGCCGCAATGGAACATAGTTGAAAGCCTGACACGCATGCTTCGTCCTTTTGAGTTCTTCACGCGTGCAGTCAGCAAGGAGGACTCTAATTTGGGAAAAGCTATCCCATTGTTGTACATGCTGGAGGACCAACTGAAGGAGGTGTGTTCTGTGTTTGGAAAAGATGACAAAAACCAAGACTCTTTGCTTCTGGCTGAGCAATTATTAGAGCTCCTACAAGGTGATGAACGTCTTAAAAAGATCCACTCAGAACAGCATTACATTTGTGCTACTATTCTGGATCCACGCTACAAAAAGGCGCTGGCAGGCCAAGCATTCTTTCCTTTTGATGATGAACATGTTCCAAAGTACAAACGTTGGCTAGCCTTGTCAGCCAAGAAGTTTGAAACAGAACGGCTGGAAATTGAAGGAAATGGCAGTACATCAGCAGGCCATCCCCAGTCAAAACAATCCACTTCTGCACCTGTGGCTGTGGCACAAGTGACCTCTCAGCCGTTAAAGACACCGGCAACCGGATCATCTGCACGAAAGACAACAGAAACATTGGAGGCTGAAGAGGATTGGCTAGCTCTGCGTGGGTTTGGTTCTCAAAAGGTCAGAGGCACAGCAAGAGCTAAGCAAAGTGGAGGAACCTTGGATGAGGACCTTGAGTCGATGGTGAAGGACTATCTGAATGACTCAACAGAGGTCTATGTTAATTCTGACCCATTGGCGTATTGGCATGGGAAAAAAGAATTGTGGCCACAGCTCACCAACCTGGCTTTAAACTACTTGTCTTGCCCACTCGCAAGCGTGTCTTCTGAACGGGTTTTCAGTGCGGCTGGTGGGATTGTAACTCCCAAACGGAGCCGCCTCTCGCCCAAAAATGTGGAGAGGTTAACAATGATCAAGATGAATCAGCACCTCATACCACCAGATTTCAGAGTACGAGAGAGCGTGCCGGATGAAGAGGAGGTGGACAGCAACATAGATGAGGGAATTTCTACTCTGTCAGGTGACACTGAGCTCACCCTGCCTGAATTCGCAGAGTATGATGACGAAGCCTTATTCTTATTCCTGGACCGTGATACCGAGCCCTGAAAATGAGACAACGAATCAATAACTTTCTTTTTCATCCTTATTCACTTTTATTCCTGTGTGTCTGTCTTTCTTTGTTGTGCACAGTTAATATAATTCAAACTTTAATCAGATAATCACAAAAACAAGCCCATCACCAGAACTGTCTTCACTTGTTTGCTAATTGATTTGAAGGTGCCGCAGTCTGCATTCCTCAGGTTCACAAGTTCAGAAGAACATGCTCCTCTATCCTCCTCCTCCAGACTCCTATTTCCATCAAAGCAGAGGGCTGGTTTACGCCCAATGAAGAAAGACTCAGCACTTGTGGGGGTGTTGTTCTACCTCTCTGCAGGTGAGTTGACGGGTCTGGGGCCATTGCTGGGAAGCACTAAAAGTGGTTTGGACCAAATCCGAGGCGGAACATTTTTTGTGTTTTTGATGACTTGCTTGCCTTTGAGGTGCTCTTGGGGGGGGTTCCGTCTGTTTGTGGGTGAGTTTCGTGGTCTGGGAGCACTGCTGGGACACTCTAATCTTGATTGCATTTGCTTTTCAGGAAATCCGTCGTGGCAACCCCGACTTATGGCCTAGCTACGCAGTGCGTTTGGACCGAAGGCCCAGAAATATTGCAAGTATGAGATTTTGCTTTTGGCCTGTTTGGGGGTGTTATGCTTCTTGGCGGGTGGGTTGGCGCCGCGGGTCTTGGGGCATTCCTGGGAAAGGTCTAATACCGGGTAGAAGTGGTTGGGACAAAATCCAGGCCGATTTTTTTTTGGCTATTTCTGACATTTTGCTCTATGTAGCGTTTTCGGGGGCCTGTTTGGGGGGCTTCCTGGTGTTTGTGGGTGAGTTTCGTGGTCTGGGAGCACTGCTGGGACACTCTAATCTTGATTGCATTTGCTTTTCAGGAAATCCGTCGTGCCAACCCCGACTTATGGCCTAGCTACGCAGCGCGTTTGGACCGAAGGCCCAGAAATATTGCAAGTATGAGATTTTGCTTTTGGCCTGTTTGGGGGTGTTATGCTTCTTGGCGGGTGGGTTGCCGGGTCTTGGGGCATTCCTGGGAAGGTCTAATACCGGGTAGAAGTGGTTGGGACAAAATCCAGGCCGATTTTTTTTTTGGCGATTTCTGACATTTTACTCTATGTAGCGTTTTCGGGGGCCTGTTTGGGGGGCTTCCTGGTGTTTGTGGGTGAGTGTCGTGGTCTGGGAGCACTGCTGGCTATATATACTTTACTTTGCAAGAGGTTTGAAGCAAATCCATGGTGGCAGAGGGGACTTAGGGCCTAGCTGCAGAGCGCGCGCGGAGTGATTTGGGAAATTTGTGAAAAATTGACTAAGTCCCCATTTTTGTACTTTTGCTCTTTGGCTGTTTGGGGGTCTTCTACTCATTTTCTCCTGGGTTGACGGCTCTGGGGCCATTGCTGGGAAGCTCTAATACCGGATAAAAGTGTTTTGGACCAAATCCCAGGCGGACATTTTTTTGTGTTTTTGATGACTTGCTTGCCTTTGAGGTGCTCTTAGGGGGGGTTCCGTCTGTTTGTGGGTGAGTTTCGTGGTCTGGGAGCATTGCTGGGACACTCTAATCTTGATTGCATTTGCTTTACAGGAAATCCGTCGTGCCAACCCCGACTTATGGCCTAGCTACGCAGCGCGTTTGGACCGAAGGCCCAGAAATATTGCAAGTATGAGATTTTGCTTTTGGCCTGTTTGGGGGCTTTATGCTTCTTGGCGGGTGGGTTGCCGGGTCTTGGGGCATTCCTGGGAAGGTCTAATACCGGGTAGAAGTGGTTGGGACAAAATCCAGGCCGATTTTTTTTTTGGCTATTTCTGACATTTTGCTCTATATAGCGTTTTCGGGGGCCTGTTTGGGGGGCTTCCTGGTGTTTGTGGGTGAGTGTCGTGGTCTGGGAGCACTGCTGGCTATATATACTTTACTTTGCAAGAGGTTTGAAGCAAATCCATGGTGGCAGAGGGGACTTAGGGCCTAGCTGCAGAGCGCGCGCGGAGTGATTTGGGAAATTTGTGAAAAATTGACTAAGTCCCCATTTTTGTACTTTTGCTCTTTGGCTGTTTGGGGGTCTTCTACTCGTTTTCTCCTGGGTTGACGGCTCTGGGGCCATTGCTGGGAAGCTCTAATACCGGATAAAAGTGTTTTGGACCATATCCCAGGCGGAAATTTTTTTGTGTTTTTGATGACTTGCTTGCCTTTGAGGTGCTCTTAGGGGGGGTTCCGTCTGTTTGTGGGTGAGTTTCGTGGTCTGGGAGCATTGCTGGGACACTCTAATCTTGATTGCATTTGCTTTTCAGGAAATCCGTCGTGCCAACCCCGACTGATGGCCTAGCTACGCAGCGCGTTTGGACCGAAGGCCCAGAAATATTGCAAGTATGAGATTTTGCTTTTGGCCTGTTTGGGGGTGTTATGCTTCTTGGCGGGTGGGTTGCCGGGTCTTGGGGCATTCCTGGGAAGGTCTAATACCGGGTAGAAGTGGTTGGGACAAAATCCAGGCCGATTTTTTTTTTTGGCTATTTCTGACATTGTGCTCTATGTAGCGTTTTCGGGGGCCTGTTTGGGGGGCTTCCTGGTGTTTGTGGGTGAGTTTCGTGGTCTGGGAGCACTGCTGGGACACTCTAATCTTGATTGCATTTGCTTTTCAGGAAATCCGTTGTGCCAACCCCGACTTATGGCCTAGCTACGCAGCGCGTTTGGACCGAAGGCCCAGAAATATTGCAAGTATGAGATTTTGCTTTTGGCCTGTTTGGGGGTGTTATGCTTCTTGGCGGGTGGGTTGCCTGGTCTTGGGGCATTCCTGGGAAGGTCTAATACCGGGTAGAAGTGGTTGGGACAAAATCCTCGCGAAAAAGCCTTTAGTTTTGGCACTTTTTGTAACTTAGGGTTCGTTAGGGTTAGCCCTAGCAGCAGGATTGCATGTGTTTCGGGGTGTTCTAGATTTTTCCAACTGAGTTCTGGGGTCTTAGAGCACTCGTGAGAATGTGTAATTTTGGTTGCAAGTCATTTGAAGAAAATCCTGTGTGGGAAAGGGGGGATTTGGCATAGTTAAAGAAAGCCTTTGCCACTATTCTTAACTTAGGGTTCGTTAGGGTTAGCAGTATTTCTATTGCATGTGTTTGAGTGGGGGGATTTCGAGTCTTGGAGCGATGCTGGCTATGGCTACTTTTGCTTGGTTGCTTGCAAGTGGTTTGAATGCAATCCACGGTGGGTAATGGGTAATTAGGAAGGGGGTACTTCGGCCTACTTTTACTTTCAAAGTAAGTTTTGTCACCAGTTTTCTGCTAGGCCTCGTTTTTTGAGATTTGATTGGGGGTCTTCTACATTTTTGCGACTGGCTTTAGTAAGGGTCTGGGTGGGAGCACTGCTAGGAAGATCTAATTTTGTTCTAAAACACAGTTTACAGTACACCTAGCTTGAGGGGCAAGATCCGCTACATTAATTTGCCCATACTTATTTATCCTTCAAAAGGTGACTCAGAGTACGCACTTTCAAAAATATTGTACTGTCTACTAGGAAAATCAAATTGTGACTTTTTGCACTCCACAGCCTACATACCTTATATTTATTTATCAGTGGTGTTGTAATATTATATCACTTCCTGTTTTTCGTTGAATAACTACAGGCCGGGTTTCAGTCTCTGCAATGGGGAAAAAAGGATGGAGTCAGGCTTCACAGTAGCGAGCCACAATACAGCATCAGGCAGGCAGTGGACAGGGTGTCTTCTGGTGACCAACATCGATGGACGAAGCGTCGGCTGCAAAGGAGGAGTGCCGCTAAAAGGAGGATTTTTTTTCTGCAGGCAACTTACTTACCACTTCCAACAGGACCACTACAACCACATAGATACAGTATCCCTTGCCTTTTTCTCTGACTGTGACTGCATTTCTTGGATCTCTCTCTGCTTCTAAATTGATCCCTTAACACATCACTTAGTCCACTCCACTATCACATCTGCACCACACATAGTCATTTGTAAGTGCTCCTACGTAATTCGCAAGTCGCAGCACGCCCCAGGCTGTAGAGGACTGGGATGGCCCCAATGATGAAGCATGTCACCAAGGGGCAACCCTGGTGAGTGAGGGGACACCTAGAAAACAAGCAATTTCTCCTTTTCTATCTACTATACCTTCCAGACCAACCACACTGAGTGTTGTTGTGAATGGGTTTATAGTGACCAGCAAGGCTCTCGGGTATCTGGCTAAGTACAGAGACCTTATGTTGAATATCGTTATCAATAATTACACACAGGCCCTGTACTGTCGCATTCTTTCTTCCACAGTTGTCGAATGTACTACTTACTTTTCACTGACATGCATGCAGTAGTGCATGCACTTTCAAAGATTGATGGATAGGTTTGTACCCAAAGAATTGTTTATGTTCCATTCTTTGTCTATGCTGTGCTTTTTTTTACAGGGTGTCTTCTGGTGACCAACATCGATGGACGAAGCGTCGGCTGCAAAGGAGGAGTGCCGCTAAAAGGAGGATTTTTTTTCTGCAGGCAACTTACTTACCACTTCCAACAGGACCACTACAACCACATAGATACAGTATCCCTTGCCTTTTTCTCTGACTGTGACTGCATTTCTTGGATCTCTCTCTGCTTCTAAATTGATCCCTTAACACATCACTTAGTCCACTCCACTATCACATCTGCACCACACATAGTCATTTGTAAGTGCTCCTACGTAATTCGCAAGTCGCAGCACGCCCCAGGCTGTAGAGGACTGGGATGGCCCCAATGATGAAGCATGTCACCAAGGGGCAACCCTGGTGAGTGAGGGGACACCTAGAAAACAAGCAATTTCTCCTTTTCTATCTACTATACCTTCCAGACCAACCACACTGAGTGTTGTTGTGAATGGATTTATAGTGACCAGCAAGGCTCTCGGGTATCTGGCTAAGTACAGAGACCTTATGTTGAATATCGTTATCAATAATTACACACAGGCCCTGTACTGTCGCATTCTTTCCTCCACAGTTGTCGAATGTACTACTTACTTTTCACTGACATGCATGCAGTAGTGCATGCACTTTCAAAGATTGATGGATAGGTTTGTACCCAAAGAATTGTTTATGTTCCATTCTTTGTCTATGCTGTGCTTTTTTTTACAGGGTGTCTTCTGGTGACCAACATCGATGGACGAAGCGTCGGCTGCAAAGGAGGAGTGCCGCTAAAAGGAGGATTTTTTTTCTGCAGGCAACTTACTTACCACTTCCAACAGGACCACTACAACCACATAGATACAGTATCCCTTGCCTTTTTCTCTGACTGTGACTGCATTTCTTGGATCTCTCTCTGCTTCTAAATTGATCCCTTAACACATCACTTAGTCCACTCCACTATCACATCTGCACCACACATAGTCATTTGTAAGTGCTCCTACGTAATTCGCAAGTCGCAGCACGCCCCAGGCCGTAGAGGACTGGGATGGCCCCAATGATGAAGCATGTCACCAAGGGGCAACCCTGGTGAGTGAGGGGACACCTAGAAAACAAGCAATTTCTCCTTTTCTATCTACTATACCTTCCAGACCAACCACACTGAGTGTTGTTGTGAATGGATTTATAGTGACCAGCAAGGCTCTCGGGTATCTGGCTAAGTACAGAGACCTTATGTTGAATATCGTTATCAATAATTACACACAGGCCCTGTACTGTCGCATTCTTTCTTCCACAGTTGTCGAATGTACTACTTACTTTTCACTGACATGCATGCAGTAGTGCATGCACTTTCAAAGATTGATGGATAGGTTTGTACCCAAAGAATTGTTTATGTTCCATTCTTTGTCTATGCTGTGCTTTTTTTTACAGGGTGCCTTCTGGTGACCAACATCGATGGACGAAGCGTCGGCTGCAAAGGAGGAGTGCCGCTAAAAGGAGGATTTTTTTTCTGCAGGCAACTTACTTACCACTTCCAACAGGACCACTACAACCACATAGATACAGTATCCCTTGCCTTTTTCTCTGACTGTGACTGCATTTCTTGGATCTCTCTTCTCTTCTAAATTGATCCCTTAACACATCACTTAGTCCACTCCACTATCACATCTGCACCACACATAGTCATTTGTAAGTGCTCCTACATAATTCGCAAGTCGCAGCACGCCCCAGGCCGTAGAGGACTGGGATGGCCCCAATGATGAAGCATGTCACCAAGGGGCAACCCTGGTGAGTGAGGGGACACCTAGAAAACAAGCAATTTCTCCTTTTCTATCTACTATACCTTCCAGACCAACCCCACTGAGTGTTGTTGTGAATGGATTTATAGTGACCAGCAAGGCTCTCGCTCGGGTATCTGGCTAAGTACAGAGACCTTATGTTGAATATCGTTATCAATAATTCCACACAGGCCCTGTACTGTCGCATTCTTTCTATTCTTCCACAGTTGTCGAATGTACTACTTACTTTTCACTGACATGTATGCAGTAGTGCATGCACTTTCAAAGATTGATGGATAGGTTTGTACCCAAAGATTTGTTTATGTTCACAATTGTTTGTGTATGCTGTGCTATTTTTTCTTGTCTCCCAAAACCTTTCCCAAAACCCCCCGTACCCATCCATTTTTCAAACCCTAACCCTCTTCCCCCGGGCTGTGTGGTTTTGATTGATGTGTGACTAAATGACAGCAATAAATCCACACACTTGCTGGGGAGGATAAGGTGATAGCAACAGGCTGGTGAAGAAATCCGAGGATATATTCTTACTCTGCTTGACAAAGAACCATTGCTAATGTGAAAGAACTTCAACCGAATTAGTAGTTATACTTTACCATTTGTTAGGCTACAATGTGGCACTGTTCTACTGTACTTCTGTCACCTGCTATATTCTCAGTTGTACCGTTGAATTGCTCAGGAGGACAAACCAGATTTCATTTTCTTTTTTTTCATAGGCATGCAACTGCCACTGTGTCACACCACTAGTACCACCGCTATGAGGAAATTTTATCCGACCAAGATTGCCAACCATATTCGCTGTCTCCCGTGGAGCCAGCCCTGGGTCTAGCCCTACTTTCAAACACAAATTACAGGTAAGATAAGCGTTTGGTGGTTTGGGGGTATAATGGAGTATTAGTACGAGAGACGAGAGACTGAAGGTAGTACTACTAAAGTCCTAGGACTCTTGGATTCACTTCGTCTGTGAGAGGCACTTAGTGTTGAAAACATTTGGGCATTTACACTTAAAGGAAGAAAATGGAACTAAACTTTCAGGAAAACAAAGTCAACGTTAAACCCCAACCCACCAGGCAAGCAGTAACAAACGGGTATGCTCAGATAAAGTTTGAAAAAGTATATTTATATCCCTAACAAAATAATCTCCCGCAAGACCCTCCCTAACCCCAACAATTGTCCTTCAAAAGTCCCCAAAAACCCAACTCCCAATTCCCACCCCCCAAAAGTCTCTAAAAAAGGGGCAAGGGACACTATGGGCGGATGCTGTCAACTTTTTGGGCCAGGGCATCATGCTCCTGGCGGAGCAAGGCGTGCTCTACGCGGAGCCCCTCCAACTGGTTGGAAAAGTGGTGGAGCTCCTGCTGGAGGCGGGACACCATCAGGGTACTGCGGCGCAGGCGTGCCTTCAATGCCTTGTAGGTGCAACGGCTGTGAGAGGAAGCTGTAGCTGTTGTCCTTGCTACTCGGCGGTGGCGTTTGGCTTTGGCAGCCCGGCTCAGTCTGGGTGGACCACTGTGCTGGGTGGCACTGGCAGCCCGTGGGGGAACGGAGGCCGATGCAGACGACGTAGTTGTTGTGGTCGACTGCACACTTTCTTCGTCCTTCAGGGCCACCAGCCGCCGATATTCGGCCACAGTGGCATCGATCCTCCGTTGCCGGGCCGCTCTAGCCAGCTCCTTCCTCCTTGTTCGTTTGGAAGGAGAACCTATATGAAGAAAGAAAGACATAGTCTGTAACCAATGCTCCTTAAGATTAACTCAATCATTCAGCAGAAATTTGTGTTGCACTACAACTAGCAACTTGCAAACGCATTACATAACTATTGAGGCCAGTATCTATCTAACCTCACACTTCTTCATCCTTGCTCTAACATTAGTGGGAGTTTAAGGAACAAATTCAACGAGCACTATGGACTTCCATTAGAGTCGACTATGAAAGTACACCAGTCTTATTCTTCTTCTTGTCTCTTGTTTTGGAAAATTGGTACGTTATCTTCTGCAAGCCGGCATAATGCCAGCGCAGTAAACTTGCACCCGAGAAAAAGAGACGCACGCCATGAGGAGTGACCTAGACTTGCGTTGCGTTACTGTACCCGTCCAGTACATGCAGGTGGTGAAGCTCTTACTTTTCTATTACGGGTGGCACTGAGAATACTCTGTTACAACTCAAGGGCTACTCCTTAATTAATTTAACTTTCACCCTACAGTGGAAATGAGTACTAGAAATGGAAAATTGAAGAAGATAAATAATCTGATTATCTATCACTTCAAATGGGATGTTTTTGCTTATATATGGGATGACTTTTGGTGCTTTGCTTTTTATTGAGTGACCAGTGATACATCCACACATGAATGACTGAGTACTACTAAACTTATTAAGAGAGGTAGGGAGTGGCCACCGTAATAACCGGATCTATGCAGTGCTTGCAATACAAACTACTGCTACTATTGATGGTAGTATTTGGACAAAATTAAAAGTTCTTTTCCTTGCCTTTCCTACACTGGAACGGACGTGCGGGTGCAGTGTTACATGCTCTTCAAAGTTACACTTAGTTCATCCACTGACCGTCTACTCTCTCTAGATCATGGGTACTCACAAACTTTCTCTCAGGGGCTACATTTACAGTGTAGTTTGGGGCCGAGGGCCGCACTGGTGGGGGCGGAGTCAGAGGGGGCGGGGCTAAAGCAAAACGATAACTTGTGACCATGAGGTTGCACACAGGTCCCTGCAGCAGATGCCCTCACCCACTGAGCCACCAGACCCAGCATTTACATACATCTCTCTCCCTCCTGCTCTCCCTCCTGCCCTCCCTCTCCATCTCTCTCTCCCTCCTGCCCTCCCTCTACCTCCCCCTCTGTCATCTCACTGTGTGTGTGTCTATCTGTGTCAGCCTTCAGCCCGGGTTGAGACCGCTTCCTCAACGCGCACACACAGACAACAACACCAAAGTACTTAACAGGTCTTTAAAAGACCATTAACATATTATTGAGGCTTTGTTTGTTGTAGCGCCCCTGCTTCTCCACCCTGACAATCACTGCTTGCCCGGCCCCACAGAGGCTTTGTTCTATTTCACCTCTTTGTGGCCTTGCATCTCCACTCTGCTCTGTGGGGGCCGGGGGAGCAGTGATTGTCTGCAAGGTCTGCGCACCGCCAAGGAAGGCTTGCCGGGCCACCACCGGCCCGCGGGCCGTACTATGAGTACCCCTGCTCTAGATACACATATGCTATCTAAGAGTCAGATAGTAGCATGATCCAGGTATATGGACACATACAGTTTCTGTGTCACCCACCCAGGCTGTTGTCCTTCCACCCATCATTGCTTCATCATTCACCCAGCCATGCATCTCATATTCTTGCCTTCCCAGCTAGTCTTCAATCTCAATAAGTAAGGAATATATAAGAGCTTACCTCTGGCCGCCACCACCACCGTCTTAACTCTCACAGCCGCCGCCTCCTCCCCTGAAGAATCGCCCTCCGCCTCCGTGTCGAGCACCACCACCTCCACACTGGCCCCGCCACCAGATGTTCCACCTACAAAGTACATTTAAGAATGTTAGAATAAAGCACTCACTAGTCTTTGGTCTAGGAAGGAAGACATGTGAAAACAATGTAATTTGTGACTGTCTACGTTAAAGTTAAAAAAAATGTCCCTTTTTCCAGGGAAGGTTGTCTTGCTGCACTTTTTGGCACAACTGATGAATGCTGTTTTTTTAACACGCACCATTTTTCTCCACAGAGACAGAAGATGGACTTCTAACAACAAGATCAAGTTGAAACCAGGTGAGAGCTCGGCTCGACCACAAGAAATGTCTTCAATTAATCGTCAGCACTAACCACTTTTCCATTATCAGTTAAACGTTTAGTTTTATTATGACTTCATTTTAATAAATGTGTTTACTTTTAATAAAGCTTTTAAACTTAAATACAATCTGTGTATTTTGGTCCAGACTAGAGTGACTGAGCGAAAGGTTTTGCAATTTTTGCAAGCATGAGTCCAGATAGAACACTTCAAAAGACATTATGGACAATCCCAGAGGACTGCACTAAGTTGATAGAGCTATTGTTGACTAGAATCATGGGAGTTTCGCCAACCGTGCAATCTTAGTTAGCTACACAGACAGACCAATAAGAATAATCTAGTAATACCACAGGGAGTCATAGTAGAGGCAGGATAAGAATTTAGATATAGTCTACAAGAAGAGCAAAGACAATTTTGAAAAAAGTCAAATGAGGAACGCTAGGAAAAATAGGTACTTGTCTAAAATGAAAACTTACTGGGGCCAGCAGAGGAGCCCTCGCCTGCCCGATCCTGGCCCTGTTGAACAGCATCCGCCGCCTGCTGCTCCTGTGTCCTCCTCTCGCCCCTGGGGGGAGCTGACGTACAACATGAAAGAAAGAACAGAAAACATGGATGATTGTTGCTTGTCAATGTCAACCAAATCAAACATTTCAAAAGAACAATAACAAAATATTTCCGCGAATTTATATTGATTAAGGTTAGTTTTCATTTATTTGCGGACCTGTGACTTCGAAAGTCACGTAACTCACTAAACAAAGTACTGAAACGTTCACCTAGGACTGGCAGGCAGCAGTCCGCAGGCAAGACGCAAAGTGACAGACAAACTCCATTGTGATTTAAGTCAGATTTTTGACAACACTAACAGTTGCCTGCTACATTACCAGTCATTGAAATAGTCAAACTATCAATCCACCGCCACTATTTTTCTTATTGTCAGGGGTACAAAGGAAGGGGCAGATTTAAGCCCCTTGCGGCTCTTTTGCGCCGTTCTTGCGTGACTTTTGTGACGCAGCAGCTAAACAAAAAAGGGCGCCATGGTGCGGCGTATAATATTATAAGAACGTGACGCATTTGGGAGATGCATCCCGTTATAAAGCCCTGCGCCATCAGGGGGCGTTCCGGCGCAAGGGAGGGCATTCCTGCGCTGGAACACATCCTAATAGTGGCTGAGGGAAATCTACAAAATTTCAATCAGTCACCTTTAGGACAATGATGCGTCACACAAACCCTGCACCTGCTTGAAGCAGACGTACGGCTTGACCCAGCATTGGGGAGATAGGGTACCCCAGAGCATTGCTGGAGCTGCGCCATCGTTGTGACGCAACTCCAGCAGTAAAGCTTCGGTGACGTTTTGGGCCCATGGTGCGCCGCATTGCAAATACGGGGCACCATGTTTGGTGGTGGTAGCGGGCCGCACAATTAATGGCGCATCCCTGCTACTTTGCAGGGATGCGACGGTAATTGCAATTCTGCCCCTTAGGGGCATACTTACTTACGCGTTCTGGCGCATCTCCAGAGATGCGCCAGATCAAATGCGTCACGCAAAACTACCCTTGCGACACGGCAGATGCGCCTCATTTACAATGCGGCGCGCCCTGGCGCAAGGGTAGGCACTTGCGTGACGCATCTCGTCACGTAAGAGCGGCGCATCGCTGGAGTCACGTCGCCAACGCAATGCAACTCCAGTAATGCTCAGGGCCACCCAATACTTAACATGCTGTGTCAGTCCTTTAGCCTGCTTCGAGCAGACATAAGGAATTGAATTGACGTAGCAGCGTCGCAGAAGTGCCTGCATTAAATCTTGTAGATTTCACGCAGGCAATTTTGCGAGGCGCACAGCCGCCGGACCGCCCACCCTGCGTACTAGGAACGCACCCATTGTGGTGCAGGCCCATGGCTTTATAACGTGACGCATCTCCCTAGATGCGTCATGCTGTAAATGACTCGCAGGGATGCGGCACGTTTACGCCGCTGTTGCGTCACGCAAGGCAACGTAAACGTGGCAACGTAAACGTGGCGCAAGGGGCTTGTAAATGTAATCTGCCCCCTAGTGTCTAGCATTACGCAGTTCTGTAAAGTACACTCATACATAATAGTTACTCAGGCCAATGAGACCACGAAATAGAAAACAAATAAGCATAGTAGCAACGCCACTGAGAAGGAGAGCAGTGCACCTGAAATGCACAGAAGATTTTGAAATATAATTTAACTACAATGTAATCGTCATCAGCGGCATTATTGGCTTGCTCCATGTAAAAAACAAATATTTGCAATACAACAACACAGAGCAGGAGAAAACATCATAGTAGTGAGTGATTAAATGGCTACTACTACTCACCAAGCCCGGGGATCTCCAAGCCGAGCTGGTCCAGCAGGTCGCGCTCGCGGTCCAGGAGGTCCGTCCAGCGATGGGTGACCTGGCTGTAGGTGCGCTGGACCCCGTAGAGGTGGGATATGGCCCAGCACACCTTCTCCCACCGCTTCCGACGCTCCCGCATGTTGTAGCCGCCGGCCGCGATCCTGCCGCCTCCCGCGATGGTCCTGGGCAGGCGGCGCTGGACGAAGTAGACCAGCGCGCCCACTTCCTCCGGGCTGAATATCTCCCGTCGAGTCACCTGCTCCCCCCTCAATCTCCCGCATGCTGTCCTGGCACTGGGTCCAGCACTACTCCCCGCCGCCGCTGCGGCCCTCAAGTGCCTGGGCAGCTTCACGGCGCCTGGCTTGACCATGGTCTGGGCAGGTAAGGTAGGAAGAAGTTGAAAATTAAGAAAGAATAGGATAGGGAAGAAGAAAAGAAAAGAGTTTAAAAAAGTAGTTTAAAAGTAAAGAAAAATAGCAGAAAAGACAAAAATATACAGCTAGGAAAAGAGAGGGATAGATAAGAAGCAAAATCGTAAAAAAAAAACTGAAAATAAGCAAAGGATGGCAAAGATACCAAGAGGATTAAACACCATGCCCAGACACAGGAAATGAATGAAAAACAAGATGGCCGGCGCCCGTTCACGAGCGCGAAAGTAAGTTCGCGCAAGATTTTCCTCGCGATCTCGTGCGAACCTCTAGATTTCCCGCGCGATCTCGTGCGAACCTCTACTCGCAATGCGCTTACTGCGCGAGATTATACATAGCGGGCGGAAACGGAAATACGTCACGCAAACAAAATGGCCGCGCCCGTACTCGACCTTGGGGTAAATTCGCGTGTTGCGCTGCAAGCGGCTCGCGAATACTGCAAAAAAACTCGCGAAACAACAAGCCGCAAAAAAATAAAATGCTCATTCGCACGAATTGGCGGCTTCCGCGGTCGGTTTCGCACGACGCCGCGCCCCGCGAATAGCGCGAAAAAAACCGAAAAACGATTTCAGCAAAAGGAAAAGCAATGAGCAGGTGCAAAAGGTCAACCTCATGATTTGTAACGATTCTTTGTAGTGCTTCCTGAGGGGGCCCTCCAGAATTCGGTTGCCTGCTTGCAACTATTGTGTGACCCTGCTCTGACCTTAACTGTATGCCACAAAGGTCCTGATTTACAGCTAAAGGAGCAGACAAGCAGGTGCCAGGCTGGAACTTGAAATTCTTTCAGTGACACATTAATTAGCCCCTAATTCATTATTGTCAGTTGGGGCAGGGCAGGTGTTGTTAATAAACTAACCCCAAATTAATTCATGTCAGTTCAAGCAGGGCAGGTGGGCTTGCTTTTCCCCCCCATCTTCTACAGTGATGATGAACCAGAGGGTGGCATTGATGTAACAGAGGGTGGCATGGGTCAAAGAGAGGGTGCCAGTGGTGAAACAGAGGGTGTTGGGAGGCGGTGATGATGTACCAGACGTAGAAACAACATAGTCGCGACCGTTGCGAGCCGACAAGTAAGTTCGCAATTGCGAACTAGTACCAAATCCTCGCGAACTGGCAGAAACAATTGCGAACACACAAAAAAAAAAATCCGCAAATTCGCGGGAATTCGCGGATTTTGCGGATTGCGAGTTCGCAAATCCGCAAAATTCGCGAACGCGAGATCCGCAAAATTCGCCCATGGTTACTACAGATAGCTTTTGCCTTATCCCCACAAAAGTGATCCATTGTGCAATATAACACATTTAATCAGTTGCTTGACAACTAGTCCACGTGGCTGTAGTCAGGTGGATAGTTTGAACAGTACTCTGCTGCATAACTTGTCCAACCAATTGCAGCATCTCGTGTTAGTTTTTTATTGTGATGCGACTGATGCAGGTGAGAGAAACAAGAGGTGGAAGACTCAATGTGCATCTTGGCAACTGTATGCCATGGTGTCTTCAACTGAGTCTTGTGCCATTTGGAAGTTGCTGATGCAGGTGATGCTGGCACAATGAAGGGGTAAGGGCTGATTTCTGTAAACATGTCATCCTCTTCTTCCTCATCACTTTCACCTCCCACTATGATTGGAGATGATTCCCCGCTCTCATCACCACCACCTGCAACAATTTTTCAAGGTGTGCCTCCCACCAGGTTGCGTGATATGGGTCATTAGGCCTCCAGTACCATAGTGTGATCCAGGCTTACCTCGACAAACACTTGCATGGCAAATGGAGCATGTAGCAATGTTATCCTCCTGCTTGCTGATAAGAATAAAGTCCCAAATTGGGGAAGTAGAACTTTTTTAGTGGGTAACTGATGCCACTGCTAATGCCAGGTTGAACTGGAGATGGGTACATGTGTTTACGATTGCCCCTCTGCAGTGTGTCCTTCGCCTGAGGTAGTGCTGGATGCAGGTCTTAGAGGGGGCCTTACAAACATGGAAGCTGACAGTAGTGGTGGTACCAGTATCACATCCCTTGGAGCAGGTTGAATAGAATATAATGTTGGTGTCCTCTAAGCCAGTTTCATGACATTCCAAGATTGTCTAGAAATGTCCTTTTCCCTGGTATCTCCAGGTGCGACTCAGCCAGTGTCCAATTCATGTCCAAATCTACAGAAGTGGGGCTTGAAGAAGATGGTGGAGCACCCTTCATTTTTCTTCCTCGAGATCTGACAGCCAATGGTTCAAGAAGTGGTACATCTTTGTCAGTAGGAAGCTCAATCTCCTGTTATGCTTCTACTTCAGGAAGATCTACTATTGCTGGTTGTGGCTTCTGTTGTCCAATTCGCTTAGTTTCCTGCGATGATTGGGGACTTTTTTGTGGCTGAGACAAATCCAATTCAGACTCACTGCTTGTTGCCGTGATTGCAGTTGCTGCCTCGCTGAGAGACATGGCCTTAGGTTTAGGTTGGGGTTGTGCTGTTGATGTGGGATTGCTGCTCCCAGTTTGCTGCCCTTAGGAAGGTGCGGTAGGCACACGTCTCCTGAAAAAGTTTTGGGGCAGATTGCCAGTGGTGTAAATCTGGATGTATGTCGTTACAAGGCATACTTTTACAACGCATACCTTTACAACGCATTTTTTACACCGCAACATCCATTACAACGCATTCCATTACAACGCATGCCGTTACAACAAATTCTTTTAAACTACCTTTATAACGCATTCCACTACAACGCATACTACATTTACAACGCATACCATTACAACGCATACCATTACATTGAATGTATGGTAAGTATTGGATAGTGTAGGGGTAAAAATTACTATTCTAACTTCAGGGGGTACAGCAGTAGGGTAAGTGTTGGATAGTGTAGGGGTAAAAATTAATATTCTAACTCCAGGGGGTGCAACAGTAGGGTAAGTGTTGGATAGTGTAGGTATGCGTTGTAATGGTATGTGTTGTAATGACTGCGTTGTAATGACATGCGTTGTAGTGGTATGCGTTGTAGTGACATGCGTTGTAATGGTTGCATTGTAAATGTTGCGTTGTAAGTGTTGTTTCCCTGTAAATCTGCTTATTCTTCTCTTCCTCACTGGCCACTTTCTTGGCAGTGCCTTTCTATGGGGCCAACTTAAAGCTCTGTCAGTTGGCAGTCGCACTTAGCCACACAAGCAGAAGAGACTGGAGGACTCACGGCTTCTGGTCACATCACTTTGCGCCGGCCTTCTGTGCACCTAAAAGCAGACAAGCAAGAAAAACATTTAGTGAAGTGTGCAACTTTACAGTTTGAATTACTCATAGTACATACAAAATAATTTAGTGTGGCTACCTATTATTCTACATAATTACCAACAATAGTGTATCCATTCCAAAGTTAAACCACACCACCATATCCTAATATTTCGTTTTCAATCAGGATAACAACATACAGATGTAACTGTTTGCTTTATGTGCATCTAAGGGGAGACACCTATGGCCGTCAGGGATGTGCAGGGGAAAATGGGATAATCCTTACAAAATGAATGCTGGTGTACACCTTTGACAGGCGGGGAGTCATGGGAAAATGGAATAATCCTTTAAAAATGAATTGTGATGTGCACCTACGGCAGGCAGGGGGTCCAGGGGGAAATTGAAAATTCTGTAAAAAATGAATGCTGATGTGCAGCTGTTCGCCTATGGCAGGCAGGGGTTACAGCAGAAAAGGAGTAATGGCAATCCTTAAAAAATGAATGCGGGTGTGCGGCAGGCACCTTTGACAGACAGGAGGTGGACTGGAGGAAAAGTGTAAATTACAATTAAAAAAAGAAAGAAAAAATTAAGAAAGCTTGTTTCCTTCCCAGTATAAGAATTGGCTTGGTAGTTTGGTCTGCCCTGTTCCCATGATGCACTGGGCCAGGGTCAGACTAATTTGCATGTAGCCAGGTTCTGAGCTGGGATGGTGCAGTGAGCTAAAAAACGGTGATGGATCAAGCCCTGATCTTTGGACTGGGTAAGAGTGGTCTGCTTAATTCAGACACTCTGTTCATCACCACCCCCTTTTCTGAATCGTTCGCCTATGGCAGGCAGGGGTTACAGCAGAAAAGGAGTAATGGCAATCCTTAAAAAATTAATGCGGGTGTGCGGCAGGCACCTTTGACAGACAGGAGGTGGACTGGAGGAAAAGTGTAAATTACAATTAAAAAAAGAAAGAAAAAATGAAATAAAAAATAAATATAAAATGCCAGTGTAGTACGGGACTATGAGAAACCCATTGGGAGGCAAGGAGGTGCAGGGGAAAATAGAAAAAAAATGCTTTGCTGCCTATTGACTTTGATGTTCAATTCTGCCAAGAGCCACTATGGTTTAAGGCTGCTAGGGGCCAATTATGAGTTTCACTATGGGAGTCATTGAGCCAATAACACTCATTGTTGCCTGTGGCCATTCATGCTCATTACTGTCTGTGACCATTGATGCTTATTACCCCATAGGGCCATTGATGCCTGTTTTTCCCTAGGCCCAATTTTGCACATTTCTGCTGGAGGCCATTAATAATTTTTTCTCCCTGGGGCCATTTATTCTCTTCAGTGCCTTTTGTCATTGATGTACATGACTGTCAGGCCATTGATGTTTGTCACTGTGTGGGTCCAATGATTATTTATTTATTCATTCATTTGTGAGTGATGCATGCAGCATTAAACTTCGCTCTTGCTTTGATTGCGATCCATAGTAAAATTAAAAGGACAGAAATTATGTGGTGAAATGTCTTATACCCTGAAACAACGGCAAGGGGGAGGTAGATGCAGCGTTGTTTAGGTTCATGAAAAGGGAATTGCGATTCTCCTATTAACATGACCAGAGAATCTGGATTTCATTAAAGACACGGAGGCTGACATTATGCATTATCCTTTAATAAGCAACTCACACAGCCGCACTACATCATAAAGGATAAGTTCTAGAACAAACAGTGTACAAAGGATGTAACTAGGATATGATCTGCCTCTTTTAAAAGCGGCTCGCCAGCAGATAAGTCACTACTTCTTATCTCTCCTTACTTAGACTGATTTGATTACATTGCTGTACATTTATACGAGCGTTTCTTAATATTATTATGCTGTTTACTATGCCTTTTTGCCCATTTCTTGTCCTGTGACGCCTTAATTCTTATTTTTCTATGCTTTATGCGTCTTTGCCTTGATCCCGATGTTCCCTCGTGGGTGGTGCTGGTTCGATCCCACTCCAACCCCCCTCCCTTGGACTTCCAATTTTCGGTTGTCCTTACCTCTCTAATCTCCCTGCGCGACCGCGTTCTGTCTTCCTAAACGTCCCTCTCTCTCAGCGCTTTTCAAAACGCGCTTCGCTTCAATTGCGCTTTCACTCGATCGCCTCACAAATGCGCTTTACTTCGATGCCTCTACAAATGCGCTTCGCCTCATATTGAAGGAAAAGCCATTAGCAACGCTCGCGTTGCGTGCCCCCTTCCCTAAGCCACTTTCCTCTTCTCCGACGGCTGAGCTCGAGCGCTCCTCGTATCCTGACAGTTGCTCTGCTTCAGCCGTCGGAGACACCCTGCTACGCTACGCTCATTAACTGTTCTTGCCAATTAATTAGACAAACCAACTATCGACATTATTAAGATATCTTGAATCCTATTATTAATTCCCTACTGGTCCTATTATTACCAAAAACTCACCCCAGGCTCCCTACATCCTATTATTACTAAAATCACCCCAGACTTATAATCTACCTACCCTACCCCATATAAAAAAAAAAAAAAAGAAACCTACCCTTTATATTTTGAACTTATCAAAAAAAAAAAAAAAGGAGGAGAAAGAGAGTTGGACTATTAACAGAGGAAAAGTCTTATTACTTACCTCACTAATACCATTTAGTTTCCCCTTAATTCTTCTACACCATGTCTGACATGGATTCTGAGGATGCCATGGCAAGCTCACCTGCACCTATTGCTAATTCTTTAAAAAAATTCCTTCAACAGGAGATTAAATCCTGTATGATGTCCTCTCTCAAAGAAGTCATGCTCTCTAAAAGACCGTGTGATTCCCAAGACCCCCCCTTATCCACGGCAAGAGACCCAAAAAGACTAAAAATTGTGAAAGCACTACTGGCCCAAGCGCCTCTCTTTGTATGGGAGGTCCTAGCACCTCAACTTGGATGGGGGGCCACCGTGCCCCACTTGAACCTGATGTCCCTCGGGACACTCCCTTGACAGGTGCCCATGGCGGCACAAATGTGTACGGTGTCCCTCCCGACACACCTTGGAATAGTGCTAATCCAAAAAAGAACTTTGGTTTTGACTCCTCCTCCTCCTCCTTTGACGACAACTCCTCAAAAGACCCCTCCGACGAATTTGTCTTTGACCTGGACGAAGTCCAGCAAGACTTCAATTCTCAACCTGATCCCGAACCAAATTCTAAAAATACTATTTTGAACCCCATTGGAGAAGAAATGTTCTCTCCCTTAAACATCTCTCACCCTAATAGCTCAAAATGGTTCCCCCAAGAACATGTCTCCCAATTTGTCACACGTTGGTTGAGAAACCTATTGGATAGAAATACTAGAAATACAATGAGGTCTGAATCCCCCAGACCTACCATTGAGGAGAGGGTCTGTCAAACCCCGAACCTAGATCCAGACCTTATCAAATTCCTCTTTAAATTGGGGCGAGACCCTAGAAAAGGACTGGAGAGAGCCCTTAAAGGCTGCCAAGACCGTCTTTTAGACGTCCTAGGACCACTGGTTAGAATTTTAGATATGGCTGAACAATCCCATCTCTCCTCTACCCCCTTGAACGTCGACCTCGTTCGAGGATGGAGCCAAAGAGCCATTGTTCTCCTTGGCAATGCTAACGCCAGTTTAAATATTGAAAGAAGAAGATCCATTTTAAACAAAATCAACCCTAAACTAGGGGACATGGCAGAAAAAGAACCCTCCCAAAACCCTAAAGGCCTTCTTTTCGGAGAAGATATAATTAAAGAGATCGGTAAATACGTCTCTACCTTTACTGCTCTCGACAGGGCTCAAAACAATCTGAGACGAGTCTTTAACACAAACCTTTTTGGTCAGGCCGGCAGAAGGGGTCGCTCTTCCGGCCGAGGAAATCAACGACCCTATTCATCTTTCAGGGGATCTGGAAGAGGCTTCTATCCCCCTAGACAACCCTTCTTTCCCCAAAGAGGAAGGGGTCCAAGAAACCGTGGTTCCAGAGGTCGCGGTGCTCCCAACACCTCAAACTCTACAAGTAAGTACTACTCCTCTTTCTTCTTTCCCTCCCATTGTAGGGGGCAGTTTAAAACAATTCTATCATGTTTGGAATTCAATCACCCAAGATCCATGGGTTCTAGAAACCGTCTTGGGTTTCAAGATAGACTTTTTACAGATCCCCTTCCAATCACACTTACCCCAACCCTTTGTCCTTTCACAAGATCAGGAAAAGATCGTGGAGGAAGAAATTATTTCTATGCTCAAAAAGGGCGCTATACTGGAGGTTCCCTGGTCCGATGCAAGATTCATAAGCACTCTTTTTCTTGTTCAGAAAAAGGACAAAGGGTGGAGACCGGTAATAAATCTTCGAGAAGTCAACAAATTTCTGGTCTATCGTCACTTCAAAATGGAAGGTATCCATCTTCTAAGAGATCTCCTTCTCGAAGGAGATTGGTTGGTCAAGTTAGACCTGAAGGATGCCTACTTCACCATCCCTATGTACAAGGAACATCAAGCTTTCCTTCAATTCGCTTGGAAACAACGTCTTTACCAATTCCAAGCTCTTCCCTTCGGCCTCTCCTCTGCCCCTTGGTGTTTTACCAAGATCATGAAGTGTATCGTTACAATTCTAAGGGAAAGGGGTATCCGTCTCATCATCTACCTAGACGATATCCTTATCATGTCCCAATCTCATTCAGACCTCCTAAGAGATCTGAATACTTCAATGAACTTAATAGAGAGTCTAGGATTCATCATCAACAAAGAGAAATCCATTCTCTCTCCCTGCAAGACCATAGATTTCCTTGGCTTCACTCTGGACACTGTCAAATGTCTTCTCCTTCTTCCTACCAAGAAGATTGCCAAGATCCGGAAAGAGATCAGGTCCGTCTTGAAACAAGAGTCTTTGACACTCCGCGAACTAGCCAGACTCCTCGGACTTCTTTCTTCTTCCATTCAGGCCATTTTCCCTGGTCCTCTGAATTACCGCGCGCTTCAGCGAATAAAGAGAAAAGCCCTTAATTCAGGCCTATGGTACGGAGATCTTATCTCTCTAGACCCAGATGCCAGAGCAGAGCTCTTTTGGTGGCTCGAAAACTTAGACGCCTGGAATGGCAAAGCTATCTTTGGCTCTTCCCCAGATTTTGTCCTAGAATCAGACGCCAGTCTTCATGGCTGGGGTGCACGCTTGGAAGACCAGAACACCGGTGGGGTTTGGACCCTGACGGAATCTTCTCAACACATAAACTTTCTGGAATTGACAGCTGGCTTATACGCTCTTATGAGCTTCAAACACTCCATCCAAGGGAGGTCTGTTGTTCTGAAAATGGACAACATTTCTGCTGTTGCCTATATCAATCGCCTTGGAGGAACGAAATCTGCAGATCTCTCCAATCTTGCCAGGAAACTTTGGATGTTCTGTCTAGAACACAAAATTTCCCTCAGGGCGGAATATCTTCCAGGGAAGTCAAACATTTCTGCAGACTGGAATTCAAGATTCCTTGTAGATTTTTCAGACTGGAAACTCGATGTGAACGTCTTCAATTCCCTTTTCCACTTTTGGGGTCCTATAGACGTGGACTTATTTGCCAGCAGGCTTACCTTCCAACTTCCCAACTATTTCAGTTGGATGCTGGACCCGGGCGCTCTCGCTGTGAACGCCTTTCTCCAACCATGGTCTCACTTCCTGGGTTTTGCCTTTCCCCCTTTCGCCATGATTCAGAGGGTCCTCCAGAAAGTCAGATTAGAACAATGCCTTCTGATCCTAATTACTCCCTTTTGGCCGTCCCAAGCTTGGTTCCCGACAGCCCTGGAACTAGCATGCGACATTCCCTTTCTGATCCCAGCCTCTCCAGGCCTGGTCTCAAACGCAGACGGGGAAGATCATCGTCTTATTCTCGAGGGGAATTTGAACCTTCTTGCTTGGAAAGTGTCAGGCAATCTAACGAATTGTATGGACTTTCGTCAACAGATCTCTCTCTTCTCGGAGAATCTTGGGCACCAGGAACACACCTCAGGTATAACAACATTTGGAAGAAATGGTTTCATTGGTGCCTGGAAAGGAATCTCGATCCCGTGGAGACTCCTGTCGTCAATATCGTGAATTTTCTGGTCGAACAATTTGACAGAGGTCTTTCTTATCGCTCTATTAATTGCTTTAGATCCGCAATCTCCGCGGGCCATTCCCCCATCAACGGTAAATCGGTAGGTAAAAATCCTATTATTTGTAGAGTCCTCAAGGGTATAAGATTGAGAAGACCTCCTAAACCTAAGTATCAGACCCTTTGGGATGTTAAATGTATTTTAGACCTTTTTTGTTCTTGGCCTGATAACTCTTCCCTTAATAGAAAATTTCTCTCCTTCAAACTCGCCACTCTTTTGTGCCTAGTTTCCTGTAGAAGAGTTTCTGACATCAAAAGCTTAGACATTTCTAATAGATGTTATGATATATCTGGTGTCAAATTTGAGTTAATCAGAAGGACGAAAAACATGTCAGATTTTATCTTTTATCCTCGTTTTGACACCTTCCCTAAACTTTGTGTTGTTGCTTGTATGAAAGAGTATGATTCTAGAATGTCTCTCCTACGTCCTAACGATGCAAATCAACTTTTAGTTTCTTTTGTGAAACCTTTTAAACCTGTCTCTTCCACTTCTATAGCTAGATGGGTTAAGTCTACCATGAGTCTTGCTGGTATTGACCTCTCTAAATTCCAAGCACACTCTATCAGAGGAGCTATGGCCAGTAAATCCTTCTGGTCAGGTGGTAAGTTGGATGATATTTTGAAAGCTGCTGACTGGTCAAATGCTAACACCTTTGCTCGTCATTACTGCAAGCCTATCGAGCATATGTCTGATGTTGTCCTTCGGGGCTACGAACATGCATAATGTAGCCTCCGGTCTTGTAATGAAATTGCGATTCTCCTATTAACATGACCAGAGAATCTGGATTTCATTAAAGACACGGAGGCTGACATTATGCATTATCCTTTAATAAGCAACTCACACAGCCGCACTACATCATAAAGGATAAGTTCTAGAACAAACAGTGTACAAAGGATGTAACTAGGATATGATCTGCCTCTTTTAAAAGCGGCTCGCCAGCAGATAAGTCACTACTTCTTATCTCTCCTTACTTAGACTGATTTGATTACATTGCTGTACATTTATACGAGCGTTTCTTAATATTATTATGCTGTTTACTATGCCTTTTTGCCCATTTCTTGTCCTGTGACGCCTTAATTCTTATTTTTCTATGCTTTATGCGTCTTTGCCTTGATCCCGATGTTCCCTCGTGGGTGGTGCTGGTTCGATCCCACTCCAACCCCCCTCCCTTGGACTTCCAATTTTCGGTTGTCCTTACCTCTCTAATCTCCCTGCGCGACCGCGTTCCGTCTTCCTAAACGTCCCTCTCTCTCAGCGCTTTTCAAAACGCGCTTCGCTTCAATTGCGCTTTCACTCGATCGCCTCACAAATGCGCTTTACTTCGATGCCTCTACAAATGCGCTTCGCCTCATATTGAAGGAAAAGCCATTAGCAACGCTCGCGTTGCGTGCCCCCTTCCCTAAGCCACTTTCCTCTTCTCCGACGGCTGAGCTCGAGCGCTCCTCGTATCCTGACAGTTGCTCTGCTTCAGCCGAGTACTATAGGCCATACTGTAGAGAATTAGCGACTGAACTACAGACTTTAAGAGGGATCAGGAATGAACAGCCTGATACCACAGATTAGCCTGAGTGGGTAGCATATGCTATTTGACATGGCAGAAATTTGCCTTTGTAGGTTAAGCTGGTTGTTAATGATAAATCTGAGATTTCTGGTATTATCCACAATATCCAGTTTACAGTCCAGTGGAAAACATGAGTCAATCCACAGCTGGACAGGTAAATTATTTGGGGGGGAAGAACAGCAGGAATTTTGTTTTTGTTTGAAAGAGACTCATGCGGTGGTTCAAAGTCCATTTTTGATTTTGACTATGGTGTTGGAGAGCGGGTAGATTTAGTTCAGAGATGAAATCTTAAGCCAGATCTGGCTATTGTCTGTATCTTGATAATATGAAATCTCAGAGGTTCTGAGGATATCCCCAAATGGCTCCAAGTAAAGGTTAAATAGTGCTGGAGGCGGAATCGAGCTCTGTCAGATCCCTGGATGTAAGCTGACTATATAAAAACAAAGTTCCTTACTTTAGTCACGTGGGAAGAGTGCGACAAATAGGTAGTGGACCTGTTTATAATTATCTCCTCCATATGCATTCATTCTTTCAACTTGTTCACCAGAGAGAAATGGTTGACAGAATCTGAGGAGCGTGGTGTCAACAACTTTTATAAGGGCAGCTGTGGTGTTCTGACCTCGGTTCCACGTGCCACCTTGCGCTACTCACACATTGTTCTATTTAATATCCTTTTTATGTTTGAAGGAGGCAGTCGTATTCTATGCCTCTCACCTGTTGTGTACAGACATCCTGGTTGCTGGGGAACATTTATGAAAATAAACACTGCATCTAATGCTTGGCTGCTTCTGTGTTTACTTCAGCAGCCTTGTCTAAATCCAGGCTAGAAATTGATTGGATGTTAAGAGAAAGTTTTCAGGCTAGAAAGCTGTGTATCACATCCCTGAGATTGGTAGGGATGAGGTAGGCAAAAGTTATTAGCGTCATTCGTATCAGCTGAGGATGTTTTTCAAGCGGGGATCTTCGGGAACCACTGAAGTTCATTACTTGGTAAGGCCAGTCTGCTCTAAATGGCGGCAAAAATGCTCATTGAGGCCTACTTACCTCCACGTAGAACATGATAGATGGCAATAAAATACAACACAAAAATAAATATTTAATAAGAACAATGCTCACTAAGTCCTGGTCTCCTTGCAGCAGAAGGCAAATAAAACAAACGAAAAATAGTATTAGAGGCAGGGAAGAAAGCTGTGTAAGCTCCTAGCAGAGAAAGAAATATATTATTGCAAAGACAAAAAAGGATTACAGTAGCTCATGACTTAGTTGTCTGTGTGGAGCTTTAAAGTGGACCTCTGGGACAGGAAAATATACTGCAGCTTTGATGCTGTTGCGACAGCAACATCTAGTTAAAAGCAGTACTACTGAACTCTTGCAGCTGACAGTAGTGATAGGGTGTTGGTAAAGGTCCCTAGAGGCTCAGAAAATAGCTGAAGTACTTCTGGCTGTCAGTAGAGGTCCTTTTGGCAGGGATGTAGCTACCTCTGGTGCGGCAGGTGCAGTGGCTTAGGGGCCCAGAGCATTAAGGGTCTATTGAACCATAGTAAATCCTGTTACCACATCTTGACATTTTTGTCCAGGGCGATGTTAACATACAGGATGAATTTTACTCCAAGTTAAATCTGCATGTTTTCCCTCATTCCAAACAATTCCCCCGCAAAAACTCGTAAAGGTCTTTCTCCAAGTAAGACCTGGAGAAAATTTCAGAGGGACAACCACAAGTCTAAACGTAAATTTTTGCGCAATTCGGAATCATCTGTTTGCGTCCGCATTCTGAATCTAAATATGTATACCAGCAGATCTCAGAATGAGGGATTTAGGAAAAGGGAGCCTCTCCAACAAAGTAGAAAAAATATTAAGAGATTCATTATTCCATGTCATTTTGCACATATAGCAAATCCATAAAAATGTTTTAACAAATTACTAAATTCCTGATGACAGCATGCAGCCCACAGAAGGAATTCTATAGACATACTAGCGTAAAGACGGTAACTTTCCAAATTTTAACTTGACATATTATGTGTCTGTGGTATAGTAGTCAGAATATAAGAGAGCCTTGTCATTTGTCCCAGGGTAACTCGAGGCGTAGTTCATAGTTTTGTAGAAGCATGACCCATAGTTTGCATATGGCAAACTCGCCTCTATGTGACATATTCTACAGTTTCTATATATTACTGCATCTTTATCTTTTGTTCACAGTTTTATCTTTTGATCTTCAACTGTCCCTCTCTCTGGTTCAGTAATGTCTTTTTGGTACAGCAGTGCCGTAGGAAAAAAACTAAATAAAATATAAAAAATGTAATTTAAAATAAAATGAAAGTAAACAGTTATCAGTTTACGGCACCAACGACTGCAGTTATGACTTTCAGTCAGCTGCCTAAAAACTTCATATCGGGCAATATGTATCAAGATAAAAAAATTTGATTTTCCAATTGCAAATTTAACTGAATCACTATTTGGAAATCGCAATTCCTGATGTATGAAAGTTTTAAATGTAATCCTAGTATGCTGCAAATCGACTTACCTCATGAATATTAATGGAGTAGGTTGCAATTTCTGACCCACCAGGAAGTGGTGTCATCAATTTGTTACTGACCTGTTTGGGTCAGCAGACCACCATTTCTGTGATAGCTTTTAAATAAACCAATCTTTTTTATTTTAAATGCAGCCTGTTTCCCTTAAAGGAAATGGGATTGTGTTTTAATAAAAAAAAAAAAAATCTATTTATTTTGTTTATTTAAGAAGGCGCACTGGGTCAGTGGACCACTGCCTCCCCTTAAACATGCATATGTTTTTTACATTCACAAAGGAGAAGGGGTTCTCAGGGTTCCCCTTCCCATTTACTAATGGATTAACACTAAATATTTGCAGTCAGGAAATTCTTAATGTTTTGCCAGCAGAATTCGGTTGCAAATAATTAATACATACCATCTGATTTGGTATTTGGATGGGATGCCCCCTCTAAATACCAAATCAGTATTTTGTTGCAAACCCTGATTGGGATGCAGCATCTTATTACCGAATCACAGTTTGGGTTTTATACATGCCAAAATGCTTTTTTGCGGTCACAAATGGGCCGATTTGCTAAAAAGCTTAATACATCTGTCCCTTGACCCTTGCACCTCTCTCAGACTGACTGTAGATATGTTGGGCTCTTGCTGTACAAAGGAGGGGACTCCAAGTCATCTGATCCTAATGGAACATTCTCCATGGTAGCAAGCTAGCTAGGTAGTGCCCCATTGCTAGGCATTGCCTCACTTAATTTCAACATTTCTTATTATTTTTCATCTTGTGACTCCCACATTTCAGTTTTTTTTAAGTCATATCTTCCTGCCTCATCACCATTCTGCATTATAATGTTCAGGGCAAAACCTACACCTTGCTGCACAACACTCTTCGCCCCACCATACACGAGGTAGCCCACTCAAGCATATTTCCTAAACTGAACGCGCTGTTGCACATTGCTATCCAGGCTCTCTAACATGCAGGACACATTGGCCACACAAGAGGTTTTGACTTAGGACCCCATACATATCGTTGTTCTGCTGAGCCTGCCACCCACATGCTCATTTTTGGACTTGGGCAGTTATCACGAACACATACTGCCTATTCCCCTAGCAATGGCCACACCGATGATTTTGGATGAACCTGCAGAAAATAGGGAACAGCTATGCTTCGCTTGTAGCCTTTCACATCAGGGCAAGGGGTATACAAGGGGTAAGGAGCTCATGGGAGGAGAGCTTTTCATCTCTTTCAGAATGTCTATGCCTTAACAATGACTGTACTGAGCATGAAGTAGAAGTACTTGGTACCGGAAAGTTTTATCTAGGCAGTACCTGACATTAAAAAGATTGCATCATAGCTTATGTTTCAGCACCTGGTATATCATAAGCCTGAGTGGCGGCATCTGCCCTACAATGATAGTGCACAGAAAGGCAAAGCTGCGCTAAGAAATAAAAAGGGCTTGAAAGGTAACATGAGGCTATCGTTGACCAGAGAAACACTACTCATTGTCACATATGGCTGTTGCACTCAGGACAGCTTCAAATGTACCACCATCAGATAATGCTTTTTGTACCTTTAAAATGTACCTACTAATCTAAGAAATTAAACCAATCATGACTGGAGGGTTTATGGTAAGACGAAAAGTACATTAAGTGATGGTGGCCAATGGATCCTTCACCGGGCTAGAAGAACACAATGAGTACATTCAGACAAAGGGCCAGATTTTGGCAAATTGTTATTCGGCTATAAACATGATGAAACCCCCATCCCCTTACTGCAAGTGCCAAAGGACATTTGTGATATAGTAACCAATCCGCCAAACTCTAAATGTGGTCCACAATCTCGCAACACGGTGCTTTTCACAAAGAATGAGCCGGTGTATCAAGTAATCAGTATCTCGCAAATGCCAAATAAAGTAGTGCCAAGAGGATCATTATTTGGATAGGAACATGATTTGCTCACTCAACATTCTGTTCATGCTGATGATTATTCTGCCAGGATTCAGCTCTGTTTGTACTTTAGTTTGGTCACATCTGTGTCTCTTTCTATGGGAGCTTATTCTCTCCTATTTTACTTGTATCTTGGTTATTATTCACAACTTATAGCTATCTCAACTACATTCTTTAGGCTACTATGAAAAATAGGCTTAAGTAAACCTTGACGTGTGGATTCCTTTCAAGATTGATTGGTGTTTTGTTTCAATTATTCACTTGTTTTGTGCCTTGGTGCCTTTTCCTGCTCCACGTTATCCACGACAGGAATCCTATCAAGTGGTGGTACTTTGCTGCAATGAAGGTTTGGATAGCAGAGTGTGGTTTCTATCCACTTGTGGAAGCAAATGGCCACAGAAGTCCTGTGAGAGTTCAGACACCTGCTATCCTCTCCAGAGAACTCCCACATCTTAGCACAAGACCACTCCTCGATAGCTCACAGTTGAGCTGCTTTCCTACCTGGTAGAAGCTCTCACTCAGTCCTACTTTAAAAAGTCTAATGCTGTAAATTAAACAGTGTTCAATCTTCCATTTTCTGCAGTTCAATGGTTTGAATCTAATATCGGACACCTCTAGTCGAAATCATCTTTTGTTCATAAGAGTTGCTGATCAGAACAACCCATATGATGAAGTATGAGAGCCATGAATGTGAAGAGTTTATGATAGTGGCTACCCTTGTGTACATGATGGTTGTGGCTGGACACGTGAGCCTGTAGCCGGAATATGATGTCAGGAAATAGACACATAAGGCTGTGTCTCAGCATTCAGAGGCGGAGCTCGGTATTGGAGAGTGTACTTGTCATATGGGTCTGTGTTTTATGGGTACACAATAGAAGTGCCTTGACATGTGACTCAGCCATAAGCAAATTGGTATCTAAGTGCATGTGAATCTGTATCTGGGTATGTGTTGGTTGGCTCTGAATGATCACATGTATCTGAGCCTAGCATGAGGATGTGCCTGTGTATATGTGGGTTAGTAACAATGCATACATTGGTGTGCCTGGTTAAACAAGACAGTAACTGACATATGATGCTTTCCCTGTACACTTGCAGCTGAACTTAGCATTCATGTAGCACTTAACAAACACACATTCAGATGATCTGGGTCTCAAAACAGCTTGCAGTAGTGATATTGGTCTGAAACTGGTCTGTGTCCTAATTTTGCTCTAGTCTGGGTGCTTTTTCAGGTTAGATTTCTTTTTAGTACGCTTTGACACATTTTTCATAGTTGTAATAGATTTTTTAAGTTTAATAATGCTGATGTTGTGACGGGACTTCGACTCAGATGCACACTTTAGAGCAATGCTGGAGCTGCAGTCAGTCTTGTATGTCATCATGAAATGTTGAAACCAACTGGTGGAAAGGCTGCCAGGAGTGGCTAACCAGGTGTGTTGAAGTGCCTTAATCTGAGGTGGTGCTATGTAGAAGTTTTGTTTTAGAAAACTACACAGAACCTTTTTTACATTAGATCACGAAATCCAAGGTTCTCAAATGTTGAGCCAAGCTCACTAGAACCAAATCCTTGATTTATTATGGTGTAGAAAGAGGAATATGCCTCTTAGGATTGTTTTTGTGCAGGAAGGTACGTTGGTGGTGGGCAGCCAAAACAGCACAGGTACAGGGACAAAGGCAGGAATGTGCCATATTTAATCCAATGCATTCCTGGGCTTTCCCTGTCACGCCGTGGGCGCAGCAAGACGACTTGCTTTGCTACTCTAAGGACTTTCCAATAAATATGCCTCTATGTGTAACATACGTGCGCAAATAGCTTTGTGAATTAGGCCTTTACATTTGCTGTGGTGCAGTTGAATTAGATTATTAACATTAATGCTCTGTGTAATAATAACATTGTGGATTCTCTACTTAATAATATCGGTATAGCCTTGCCTTTTCAGTATTTCGCCATGTTAATGAGCTTGCTGTCTTGCTGTCTTCCTTTGTTCTGCAAATCTGCTCTCATCTCTTTCACGTGGAAGCCACGCTTGCTCTTTCATGATTTCTGAGGTGCTGACCATCTCAGATGAACCCAGATACACAGTTTCATTTACAATATTCTTTATTTCCAATTTTCTTTGAACAACAGGAAGGAAATATTTCCACCCACAACACACCCATAATTTAGTATTTCCTTACAACTCACAGAATGACTTTAATTCTATAGTGTGATTCACTCGTGGATGGTGGTGGGACAGTGTGGTGAAACAGTTTGTCACAGTTGTGCAACAGGGGAAGCTGGCATCCCAGATGAGCATTTATATTTCTTAATAAATGGTTTCATTTCCAGTGTCTCTTAAAAAAATATCAGTTCCACATTCGAACATTTATAGTTTATTACTACAGAAAAACAGTAAATTGCACATCACATTGTGTTCCTTCTTCTCTATCGCAGATTGTGCAATCAAGTTCAATAAAATTAAACAATTAAACAAAAAGCACTATGAACTATCATATAAACATGATGTTTGAACATGTTGACGCTAGAGTGAGTGTTTTTATTTCACTATGGATTCAATGGGAGGAGGGTTTGAAGGTTTTGACAGTCAGTACAAAACTCAGAAGACTGGTTGCTTTGTCCTGGATGTATGGTGATACAACGCATGCCTTTACAACGCATTTTCTACAATGCAAAAACTATTACAACACACCCTATACACTATTCATGCTAAAATTAACAATACAGTAGTCCCCTTATTATACAGTTTGCTACCTGATAAACAATCCACAACTTACACTGAGCTTTTAACTGTGTTAAAATCCAAAACATCAAACAAAAGTCCTAGGAAAATTATTATTGATTTTGAATTCGCAATGATAAATGTTATTTCTAAAACGTACACGGATACCCAAATTCAAGGATGTTTTTACGACTTTTCCCAGGCATTTTGGCGTAAGATACAAAAAACATCCTTAGTTGTGGATTACGTATGGGATAGCAAACTGCAATTCGAATTAAAAAATTAACTGCACTTTGCTTTGTTCCTCCTGATAGTGTACTACACTGCAATTACTAAATCTGACTTTTACACCACAAACAAAGAAAAATTGGTCCCCTTACTAAATTGTTTTGAAGACACATGGGGGCAGATTAGGATTGCGGTTTCTCCGCATCCTCTGGGCCGGCGGAAGCCACCGCCGGGCTGGAGGATACGGAAAAACCGCAGCGGACCCACTAAAGACCCACCGCCACATTAGGATGGCTGGTGAGTCCTGGTTTCTGTCCGCAGCTTTTCCGCCGCGGTTGGCTTACAACCGCGGCGGAAAAGCCCTAATATGGTGGCGGTGTCTCTCAGACACCGCCAGCCATATTAGGATGCCCAAAAAGAAATGCTTTTCCACAGTGGGTTTTCCGCTGTGGTAAAGCATACGGAGCTTCACTGCGGGGGCCAGGTAGTCAAGTCAAGTCAAAAGAACTTTATTCGAATGTTCATAGTAACATCCATAAAAGCACATTTCAATAAATTTACAAATAACACATAAAATTCATATATTGCTGAGTATCACATAAAGTAAAAGGTCACAGACAGAATATACAATAACATTTTTTTTATAAATATTAATAACTATATAGGTTAAAAATATTTCTCTCTGCAACAACACAATTATCCCTCCATACTTTTCCTAAATTTGATTGCAAGTTTTAAAAAGCTACATACATATAAAGTGCAGTCACAACTTAGAAGTTGGAGGTAGTAAAGTGCTGGTCGAATTTGTGCAAAATTCAGTTTTTTGAGGATTGGTTTTAGAAAATAACTTCCGTGGTACAAGATAAAAGGGGCAGATGAATAAAAAGTGTGCCAAATCTTGCGGAGACTTTTCGTCGCATCCGCAAGATGGCAACACTTGGCCGCGATGTGCCCCCCTAGGTACGGCTAATAGTAAATGAAATAGATCTAGGCGGAACCTCCTGAGCAAAAAGCGATCATAACTGGTCAGAGGCCATGACAGGTACGGTTCCATTTGCTGACAAGTTTTTAATAACACATGTTTCCGAACACTGTCTTTCTTTAATTCTGACTCTTCCTGTGCTAAATACCTAGAGGCAATGAAGGTCTTCTTCACAAAAGTGACGTCAGATTTGGTAATAAGCTCTGGGGTTACAAAAAGGTCAGGACGCCGGAGTTCAGATAAACATTTACTGATATATTTGAGCCAGGGGACTTTGGAACCATTTTCCCATGTTAGTGCTTCTTTCAAAATTTGTTGGGTGAGGGGTATTTCGGTGTTTGTCCAGCAGTTTAACCAACAGAGTATAGGATTTATGGCTATTCTGTCGCTCAAATAGGGCATACCCAGTTCTTCATGAACTGTAAAATTACCTGTGCCCCTTGGTACCCTCAAAACCCGTTTTAAAAAGCTATTTTCTGTGACCTCCAGGCTTCTAGAAGAAGTAAACCCCCATAGCTCACTCCCGTAACATGCAATAGATATGCTTTTTGCTTGATAGAGTTGGAGCAGTGCAGCCACCGGACTATTGCCCATTTTTCTTGCGAAGTATAGTATGGCTGCATTAGCCCTGGTTACCCCTCCCATTGTCCTCTGTACTGCGGGTCCCCAGTTTAACTGATGGTCAAAAAGGACACCCAAATAAGAGAATGTCTTAGCCACGGGGATTTTTTCCCCATTTACATTAAAGGAGTTTGGCTTTTTACTCCCCAGGCCCACCTTCATGACATAGGATTTTGAGTTGTTGATACTCAAGTCCCGTGACTTCATGAAGTCATGAAATGCTTTTAACAAAGTTTGTAGGCCTGTTGCAGTCCTGGATATCAGGACTGCGTCGTCCGCATAAAGCAGTACCGGCAGGCCTATGGTACCCCCTGCATTTGTATGCAGTAATCGCCAGGCACCGCACGGTACCTGCCGCTTACTGCATACAAATGCAATGAATGCATTTTTAACATTGAGGCGGGTGCAGCTTGAAGCTGCACCCGCAGCAATGTTAAAAATAGAGGATGTGACTGACAGGGTGGCGGTCTCATCCTAATTGGACAGGAGGGAACTCCTCAGGCCATGCGGAGGTTCCCTCCTCCTCGATGGTCGCGGACGGGCTCAAGTCCGTTCGCGATCATAATGAGCCCCTTTGATTGGGCATCTAAGCAGATCGGGTCACAGGAGGAAGCCAATTTTCCATGTGGAGTGGTGGAACTGCTACACGAGCTGCTTAGAAGGAGGAGCAAAGGCAAACAATGCCGTAGAGGGATGGCACAACTCCTTCAACCACACAATTGGCAAAGCTCACCCCAACTTTTATAATTTTTGGGAAACTTTGAGGAAGGAGCAAAGTTTCCAAGAAATGAGAATGTCACAAGCAATAACAGGTAGTCTAAACCCCCGAATTTCAAAAAAGCTCAAAGGAAATGTCTGAAAGACTATTGGGTGCATTACAACAATTTTTGTTGTGTGTGGCTTCAGACTACCTGGATAATGTTGCACACATTCTACATTACTAATACAACTTACTTTACTGCTTTGCCCTAAATTATACAAATTCCTTTTTAAATTGGCACTTTTTCCAAACATTTAAAAAAAAATTAAAGTTGGGTCACCTTACCTTGGATGTCTGCTTTTTTCTTTTTTTAATAATCCAATCCATAACAATGTTTTCCATGCTTGATTTTTTTCTAAATTCACAACCACATTCTGAAGACCCATTCGAAAAATCTTCTTTTTAAAAGTCAAATTCCAAAATGAAAACCATTCCAATAAATTGATACTCCATTCAAAAAATGCATCCTTTGGAAAAAGATCGATTTACCAAAACACATTCCCAAAAATATTTCTTCTCCATATCCAAACGTTTTTGATTCCCAAAAATACTATATAACGATCCATCTTCTTTGTTGTAAATGTAATCCAAACCATCGAAATCCTCAGTCGTTGTAAAACGCTCCAAAAAAAAATAATAATAAGGTTGAAGTCATCCTCGAATACAAAATCCCCAAAAATCTATCTGGTTTCCAAAAAATAAATCCATTCAGGAAAAATCGATCTTCTTCTTTCTCCGGTCTTTAAGAATAATGATCTTTTTGCATTTTAACAATCAAAATACAATGTTTACTTTCAAATATCCTTACTAAATACTTATTTACAAACACTTTTTTTAACATTGTTTAACACGTGACCCGACATGGTCATACACTAGCAACAAGGTCGGGGACATGCTAATAACATACAAACTATACATATTATTAACTTATGTAAACCTCCCTCTTCTCTCCTTTTTTTTTTTTTGTAGTCCTCATAAGCCTTAAGATATTCTCAGAGTACCAAATCCATGCCATCTGCTACGCAGCGGATAGACCCCTCCTTAGATGATCAAAGACTCTGAAGATCTTAATGGATGCACTTTCTGCAGGTACCCACATAATACCAAGAGTTAGTCAGTTCAGTTCATCTGTCTTTCCAGTCCCCGGAACTGATAGTAGGGTAGTTCCCTCTGCAAAAAGGCATAATCGTTGGACCATAACAGTTACATCCTATCCAGCCAATTGATACAAGGAATCCAAAAATCCAAAAATGCGTTCTTCTCTTCCAGTCTGCCCTGTCTAAATTCAGTGTATATTTGATAGCATTTATCCAATCTAGGTATGAAGGTGCAATGTCTTTAACCCAAAGTTTACATATTTCTCTGCGAGCCAAAATAATCAAATATAAAGACAACTTATTTATATCTTCTGGAAGTACCTCATAATTACTAAAAATACCAAAAAAACAAGTGATATACTAACCTGTATATCAAAGATAAACAGTTTCTTCATACCTTCCGCTACGGCAGACCAAAAATTGTTTAGAACTGGACAGGGTAAAAACATGTGGAGATCGGATCACTGACATAATATCGAGGGACAGAATATCGACCATCAAGAATATAGTTGAAAAAATATCGCCAGACAAAATATCGAGTTTCTATCTAGAAACAGGAAGTACAAAAATATCGAGTTTAAAATATCGTTTACTAAAATATAGTTTTAAAAAATATTGACTTTACTAAAAACAATGTTAAATTAAATTAATATTAAAAATTAATTACTAAAATATACCTAAAAATACTTACATTGAAGGAGGAGCTTAGCGCGCATCCAAGATGGTCGCGTGAGCTGTGAGCTCCCGAGACCCTCCCTGCCTCCACTGACTATCCTGGCACTAATCCTGGTTTTGACAACGGGTTCTTTTTGCCGCGACTCTCCTGATCTGGAAGACCCTTTTCAGAATTTGATTTGGACGCCGGATGCCCAAGTTGCTCCCTCTGGAGCCCAAAGGCCTACATCGTGGCTCATCCCAGACCTTGGGCATTGGGTGCGCCCCGAAAGTAATTGAACAACAACGGCCTGCGGCGAACTCGGATGCCCGGGACCTACTTTCGGTTTCGTTCCTCAATGGTCGCGAGGACTCGAGATAGCTGATCTCGAGCCTGCTGGCTACCATAGCTGTCCGAACCCCACGGTGCCCCGTGTTTCAACACCTTGTGGAGTTTTCCTTTGAGGGAGTCATTTATACCAGATCTCGGAAGCCCCGGTGGGGCAGTTTATCCACCATGGCGGCTCGGTCGGAAGGAGACACGCGGTCTGTCAAATCTACAACTCGTGGTGGCGGAACCCAGGCTTCCATCATGGACAGATTTGCTCGGAGCAAGGATTCACCGAGTGGGACCGGGAAAATCTCGGAGGGCATGAGTGGTGGTGCCCAGGAACCGGAGGAACCGACTCTTCGTGACATTATGGGAGCTATCGCCAGCATACAGTCATCGATGGGCCAACAATATGAGACCTTGGCGGCCAAGATCGACACCGTGGCAGTGGATGTGGGCCTAATCAGGGCAGATCTGGGGAAAACCAACGAGAGAGTGAAGTCATTAGACAATAAGACTGCCAGTCTCACTTCGGATGTGTCCGAGCTCCAGACCGAGGTCCGCACCCTTCGATCCTCCGGCGAACGATTCGCCCGCCGCCTCGAGGATTTTGAAGGTCGTGCTAGGCGAAACAACATTCGAATTATAGGAGTTCCGGAGACGTCGACAGATCAATCGACGGACCTTCTTGTGGAAGACTTGATTGTTAATCATCTAGCCCCTAAAGGCCTGAGCAAACTTTTTGCCGTGGAGCGCGCCCATAGGATTCCGGGCGGCAGACGGACACAGGGGACGGCCCCGCGGCCCATCATCGCGCGGCTCTTCAACTATAGAGACAGAGACGCCATTTTGCAGGCATCGAGGACCAATGGTCCCACCAGGTTTGAGAACACCTCCGTTAACTTTTATCCTGATTTCACTCCACTGGTGCAGAAATAGAGACTGGCTTTCTCCGGGGTGAAAGGCAGGCTACGGGATTTGGGCATGAAGTATGCTATGCTTTTCCCTGCTCGTCTATGAATCGAACACAATGAACGGGTGCTCTTCTTCGATATGCCTGAGGTGGCTAGTGACTGGTTGGACACGCTATCCACGGCGAGAGACAATGATGACAACGCTGGTGGTACCGAGGGAAGCCAACGGGACCAGGAGGAGTAGAGGCACCGGCATATGTGACATTGTATCGTGTTACGATATTTTTGATTTTTCTTTTTTGGGTCGATGACTTTTAAAACTGGGACCCTGGGGAGGCGGGGGGTTCGGGACTTCTCCTCCTCCGGGGGTGTGTTTCCTTTTCATTCGTAGTTCTGGTTATTGGGGTAGGGCGACAGGCACACTGCTGAATGGGGTGGTTTTTTGGTTCTTCGCAGGGGTGCAGGGTGGGGGGTTGTTGTTCAAGGGTTCGGGGGTGGGGGGCTTGGTTTTTTCTAGTTTGTTTATACTGCATTTGAAGCTACGTACTGCTGCTATTTCTGTGATTCCTTCATGGGGGTGGGAGGACCCAATTTTCTATTTCCGGGTTGGTGGGTAGAGGGTTGCGGATCTTGAGCTGGAATGTCAATGGTTTGGGGGACAAGATAAAGCGGGGAATTGTACTTCAATATGTGAAACGCCACTCTCCTGACGTCATACTTCTGCAAGAAACGCACCTGGTTGGAAATATGTTTCGTGCAATGAATCGTAAGGGCTGCAAGCTAGTGGCACACTCGGGGTTTAAATCGGGCTCCAGGTGTGCTGGTATTATGCTTCGTAATTCCCTTCCCATTGAGATAGACGACACGATTTTGGATGATAGGGGTCGATATGCTGCAATTGTTGGGAGATGGGAGGGGAGAACTGTTATTGTCCTTTCGATTTATGTTCCCCCTGGCCTGCAGACTACCACCTTTGCTGATTTGGGTAAATTGTTGCTTGGGCTACCCGGGGGACTTCTGGTGATGGGAGGGGACTTTAACTCTGTTAAAGTCGCTGGATAGACACCCTCCCAGGGCGCTCACATCATCCCAATCTGGCCTCAGTGGGTTGTTGGATCCATTTGGTCTGGTGGACTGTTGGCGGATGCTGCACCCGGGTCTGGCCCAATACACCTTTCACTCTGGGGCGCATGGGAGTCTGGCTAGGCTTGATTATCTTCTTGTGCCCGCTGCCCAGGCCGCGACGGTGCGAGAGGCCCGACACTTGCCTAGAGGCATTTCAGGCCACTCCCCGCTGTGGATTCATATTGATCTCCACTTGAACGCTGGGGGCCGAGTCGCCCCAATCAATCCCTGGCATCTCCGGACTCCGGAGGTTAGAGCGGGGTTAATCAAAACTATAGACCTTTATTTTGCGGAGAATGTGGGTTCTGTTTCGTCCTCGATGTCTCTCTGGGAAGCTTTTAAACCTGTGGTGCGGGGCCAGGCACTTTCGCTTATCGCTAGCGCGAAGAGGCAACACAATGAGGATGTCAAACGGCTGGAGGCTGAGGTGGACACTCTGGAGAGAGAACTTGATACCGGAATTACGCGGGAGAAGTTGCATATCCTGCAATTGAAACAATCTGACTATAAGGCCCTGGTTACGAATGCTGCAAAGGCTATGAGTCGGGAACAAATGGCTCGTCTGTATGATGTGGGTGATAAGGCTGGGAAGCTGATAGCGTGGTTGGACAAGCGGGATGGATTGAGTCGTGTGGTGCCTGTGATTGAGCGTGAGGATGGGGTATGTGTGACTGATCCGCTGGAGATAGTAGAAGAGTTTGCCTCGCACTTTCGCAAGGTATATGCTCCGGTCTCGGATCGGCCTGAGAAGGACTCCCGCCTTTTGCTTCGTGATATCGCCCTGCCTTGTCTGTCCGAATCTGATAGGGAGAGTCTGGAGGCGGCCTTTTCCACGGATGAGGTGGCGCTCGCTATTCGCTCCATTCGCTCTGGTAAAGCTACGGGTCCTAACGGCCTGCCCATCGAGCTGTACAAGTTGTACCAAGACAAACTGCCGTTATATCTTCGCGCAATGTTCTTGGAGTCGAGATAGGTGGGCCGACTTCCCCGAGATCAACGTCTTGCCTCCATTGTGGTGCTTCCCAAGCAGGGCAAACCTCGTGAGCTTTGTTCCTCATACAGGCCTATTTCTCTCCTAAACATCGAACCCAAGGTTTTGGCAAAGGTGTTGGCCAACCGATTGGTAACCGTTATAAGCGACCTGGTTCATCCGGACCAATCCGGTTTCATTCCTGCCCGTAACACTGCACTCAATCTACGTTGCCTTCATGGCGTGCTGGCGAGAGTGGACACTCTGCGTGAACCGGCCATTTTGGTCTCGTTAGATGCCACTATGGCGTTTGACACTGTGGAATGGCCATATTTATGGGCGGCATTGGCTAAGTTTGGCTTTGGGCCGGTGTTCATTGGTTGGGTTCGTTTGCTGTATGAGGAACCTTTGGCCCAGGTGGTCGTGAACGGAAGAGTTTGCTTTGGGTCGTGGCACACGGCAGGGATGTCCCCTTTCTCCGCTGCTTTTTGCTCTGGCACTGGAACCCTTGGCTGCTTGGTTGAGATGGGAACCTTCTCTCAAGGGCATCAGGTGGGCCTCCGGTTTTGAAGACCGCATCTCGCTTTATGCGGATGATATTCTTCTTTACCTAACTTCCCCGCGGAAATCCTTGGGAGTGCTATTTGATGTCCTTAGCTCCTTTGGTAGGAACTCGGGATTAGTCATCAATTGGTCGAAGTCCTGTGTATACTCGCTTACGGGGGATGTCCCTCTAATACCATTTACTTGTCCGATACAGATCTCGCCCACCGGGTTTAAATATTTAGGCATTCACATCTCACGTGACCCGACGACAAGATACCGGCTCAATCTGCTTCCCCCGCTCGCTCGGTTGCGAGCGGATGTGAAGGCGTGGAATAGGCTGCCTCTGTCCCTGGTGGGTAGGGCAGCCCTATTCAAAATGATGTCCCTTCCCAGGTTTTTGTACGCTCTCCAGAACACGCTAGACCTGGTGCACTCCAGCTACTTTCGTGAGGTAGAAAGCTTGCAAAGGAAACTGATCTGGGCCGGCCGTCCCCGGATTGCCTTGGCTAAGCTTACGCTTTAATGGAATGATGGCGGAATCGCACTGCCGGATATCCGTCGGTATTACTGGGCCTCACAATTGAGCCCGGTTAACCATGCTATATATGGTCCGGCATCTAATCCAGCCTTTGCCATGGATAAATGGTTGATTCCTGGCGGGGACTATAATAGGGCGTTTTATTCGAAGCGGCCGGATGTTGCCCTCACTGGGCCCACAAAGGTCGCGGTGAAGGTTTGGCACAACGCCACCGCTGCCACGGGTTGGTCGGATACCCTCACTCGGGCTACTCCGCTTTATGCGTCGGAAAAGTTGGGTAATTTATGGACAACTAAGGGGTTTGATAAGTGGGACCTTATTGGAATTAGCGTGGTTGGTGATCTATTGCGGAAGGACGAGATCAAATCTTTTGAGGAGCTGTAACGGGAGTTTCAACTTGGCCCTCGCGAACACTTTCGTTACCTTCAAGTTCGGCACGCCCTTTCTTCGGTGATGTTGCCTGGGACATCTGTCCCGGACTCCTCCCCCTTTGAGGATAGAGCGCTGGACGGGAATATCCCGGACAGTACGATCTCTTTAATATATAAGAAGTTAATAAACCATCGGGCTGACCTTCTTGTACAGCTCCGCACGTCTTGGACCGAGGATGGAGTGGAGCTTGACGATGAGGACTGGCAGGCGGCGATATCCTCTCCTAAAGAGGTGGCTATCCCGGCTCGTCTGAGACTGGTGCAATTAAAGATCTTACACCGAGTGTATGTGACAGGTCCTCGATTGTTGGGGATGGGGTTTGTTTCGGATGCCTTGTGTAAGCGTGGATGTGGTATGGTAGGTACGTTCCTCCATATCATATGGGAATGTCCGGCGATTGCTACATTCTGGACCCGTGTGCATGGTGTTATGTCTGAGGTGACGGGTGTTTCGCTTTTGCCTGAGGCTCGGAGATGTCTGCTTAATGTGTGGGAACCAAACGACTATAATGTTGCCCAAACGCAGTGGGCCGCCCTGGGCAACATGATTGCGAAGCGTGACATTGCACAATTGTGGGGGTCGGCGCAACCTCCGAGTCTGTCTACATGGTCTAGAAATATGGATTGGTGCATGTTCCATGAAAAGACGGTTTATGTTGCCAGGGGCAGACCCAAAAATTGGGGTAGAATATGGGGTCAGTGGAATCAATACCGTGGCGAGATTTGCTTCCCTCTCTTTGAGCCACCACCGGAACGTCTCCAATCCCCTTAGCATGACATTCCCACTTCTCTAGGTGTCATTTGTGTATTGTTGCATACTACCTGTTCCCTCTCCCATTCTGTTCCGGATTTACGGTTTGTTGATAATTATCTGTGCAGACGTGGTGCCCCTCTCCAGAAGGATTCTCTAGGACTGTTTTCTTTTATGACAAGCCCATGCAGTATTTCTAAGTTTGTTGGGTGGGGGGAGTTGCTTACCAAAAAAGATAAAATCAAAACCTTTCCTTCTCCTTTGTAAGTATGTATGGCGAGACATGGTTTTTATTTGCCGCCGGGCCCTATGGGTTGTCGGCTGAAGGGCTGTGTATCTTTTCATCAGTACTGTATTGTGGTAGATACTAACCGGCCCACGGTGCCGTATACTTGCTTTTGTACTTTCATGTCTTTTACAATAAAGGTTTAAAAAAAAAAATACTTACATTAACTTATAATAATTAAATAATTAATGAAACTTAAAAAAAATATATTTCATATTTGTTAAAACATACATATACAGTAACAAAATATAATTAAATAATAGCCAATATTATTAACGTACAATAACAAAAGTGTAAAAATTACTATTCCCACTCCAAAGAGTGCAAGCGTAGGGAAAGCGTTGGATAGCGTAGGGGTTAAAATTACTATTCCCACTCCAGTGGTTGCAACAGTAGGGAAAGCGTTGGACAGCGTAGGGGTAAAAATTAATATTCCCACTCCAGTGGGTGCAACAGTAGGGAAAGTGTTGGATAGCGTAAGGGTAAAAATTACTATTCCCTCTCCAAAGAGTGCAACATTAGGGAAAGCGTTGGATAGCGTAAGGGTAGAAATTACTATTCCCACTCCAAAGAGTGCAACAGTAGGGAAAGCGTTGGATAGCGTAGGGGTTAAAATTACTTTTCCCACTTCAGTGAGTGCAACAGTAGGGAAAGCGTTGGATAGCGTAGGGGTTAAAATTACTATTCCCACTCCAGTGGGTGCAACAGTAGGGAAAACGTTGGATAGCGTAGAGGTAAAATTTACTATTCCCACTCCAATGAGTGCCACAGAAGGGAAAGCGTTGGATAGCGTAGGGGTTAAAATTACTATTCCCACTCCAAAGAGTGCAACAGTAGCGAAAGTGTTGGATAGCGTAGGGGTTAAAATTACTATTTCCACTCCAGTGAGTGCAACAGTAGGGAAAGCGTTGGATAGCGTAGGGGTTAAAATTACTATTCCCACTCCAGTAGGTGCAACAGTAAGGAAAGCGTTGGATAGCGTAGGGGTTAAAATTACTATTCCCACTCCAGTAGGTGCAACAGTAAGGAAAGCGTTGGATAGCGTAGGGGTAAAAATTACTATTCCCACTCCAGTGGGTGCAACAGTAGGGAAAGCGTTGGATAGCGTAGGGGTTAAAATTACTATTCCCACTCCAAAGAGTGCAACAGTAGGGAAAGCGTTGGATAGCGTAGGGGTTAAAATTACTATTCCCACTCCAAAGAGTGCAACAGTAGGGAAACCGTTGGATAGCGTAGGGGTTAAAATTACTATTCCCACTCCAGAGAATACAACATTAGGGAAAGTAAATACTTCATATATTATTAAAAAATTTAAAAATGAATATCTATTAATAATTAATTAAATATAATTAAAAACATTATATAATATAATAATTAATATATTAAAATCACTCATTAACAATAATTATTTCAATGAATCACCTAATAATACAAATTAATTAAAAATTAACAAATAATTATTTAATAATTTAAAATTATTTAACAATTATTTCCAATTAAATACATTTAAATACATTTAATTATTTAATTAATTATTAATACATTAATTCCCACCCTATTCCCCTATTAACCCACAACCCGCTACAGAAAATTAATTATTAAAATTAACATAATTAACAATTAATCAATTAAATTAAATTAATTGGCAAATAAAAATTTTATAATTACCCATAAATACTTAATTAATAATTAATTCTAAATAAATACAAATAAATAATTTTACATATTTAATTAATTATAATTTTATTACTTCCCACCCAATTCCCCTATAAACCCACAACCCGCTACAGAAAATAAATTATTAAAATTTACATAATTACCAATTAATCAACTAATTAAAATTAATTACCAATTAAAATTTAATTAATTAACAAATATAAATTAGTTAACAATTAATTTAAAATTACTATCAATAAATAAATGTACATATTTAATTCATTATAATTAAATTACTTCCCACCCTATTCCCCTATAAACCCACAACCCGCTACAGAATTAAATTACACAATAATATAAAAACAAAATTCATTAATTAAAATTAATTATAGCATAAATACACACTTTTTACCCATATTATAACATAAAGAAAACTATAAAAAAAAATGATATTATAAAAAAATTAATATTTTTAACAATCTATATTATATACTTCGATATTTTAACTATCTATATTTTTAACAGTCGATATTACATCACTTACCTTAAAAACGATATTTTTGATATCTATATTCTGTCCTGTCGATATTTTGTCTAATCGATATTTAAAACTCGATATTATGTCCAAACGATATTTTGGACTCGATATTATGTCTGTGCACCGGGGAGATCATCAACTTTTTCCTGCTTACACTTTGGGCAGCAAGGAATCGAAGCTTTAGAAAATTTGGCTAGCCTAGCAGGAGACCAATATACTCTGTGAAGAGAAAAAAGATGGTTGCGTTTTAAATTAGCGGGAGAGACTGTGGTATGTAGTAAGTTAAAGGATACTTGCCATAACTCCTCCAACTCCTCGTCTGGAACAGGCTCTCCCCATAGTTGAGCTGGGAGGATGAAATCGCCATCACCAATTTCCAGAATGGTCCAATACAGCTTTGATGTCTTGATCTTCCTTTTCTTCCCCCGCATAAGGAGTTCCTCCAGCTCAGCCGTAGCTCCAATTTCCGAGCCTATCGCCCGGCTCCAGCTCGTGATTTGCAAATATTTAAACGTAGATAACTTATACTCAGTCAATATGCAGATCTCATCCCACCTCAGCAACGTCCCTTCAGGGAAGAGCTGACCCCAGCATTTTAAAATAGTGTCCACAAGGGGTGTGACCAAAGAGTCCTTGGTCCACTCTGGAGAGCCCGGCGATTATCAGATAGGAGCCATAGCAGAGTAATATGGAATATTCAACGATCTCCTTATTTTAGCCCAGATATAGGCCATATCTCTCAACATCTTCAGACGCACTTTCTTTAAAAAACGTGGATCTCCAAACTTCAATAAAAAGCCACGAGTTCCCCCTTGAATTCCTGATAGCATTGTCTCAAACATAATCCCTGTTTCCGTGCTGACTGGCTTATCAAATAACATTATCCCTGCTTTTAATGAGAGAGTCCAAGCATAGAATTTCAAATCTGGAGCACATAGGCCTCCTTTACATTTCTTTCTTAGCAGCTTTTTCCAAGCGATCCTTATACCTTTTGAAGCCCATATAAAAGAGTTCCATTTAGCTTGGATTTTACTTAACTTGGCTTCTTTAAAGCTAACGGGATATTCTGGAACAAGAATATTAGTTTAGGAAGCAGCATCATCTTAATAATATTGACTCGCCCAATTAAAGTAGAGGCCAGCTTTTCAAAGATTCAGCATACTCTCTCTTAATTTTAGCCAAATTTCTGTCTGTTGATTGTTCTATGTCCTGCGTAATTTGGACCCCCAAGTATCCTATCTCGTGTTTCAAGATCGAAGTTGAAATTGTTAAATTCCAGGCCATACATTCAGACTTAGATTGATTAATCTGAGATCCTGATATTTTACTGAACTGGGCTGCAGCACTATAGATTACGGGAATTGCTTGTATTGGATCTGCAGTAAATATCATCATATCCTCTGCATGCAGAGACACTTTTTTCTCCCAGCTCTCATATTTAATGGGTAGTATATTCTGATCCTGCCTGATTTTCTCGGCCAGCAACTCTATGTATAAATCAAAAAGTAAGGGTGAGAGGGGACACCCCTGTCTTGTGCCTCTATTGATTTTTATGGGTGTTGGGAGACAACCATTTATCTGAACTCTTGCCGATGGACAGTGATAAAGAGAGGATATAGCTCTACAAAAATTCCTACCCAAATTACCTCTTTTTAAAACTCTGGCCAGGTATACCCAGCTTACGCGATCAAATCCCTTGGTTGCATCGAGTGTTATAATCGCCATAGGAAGTTTATATAGAGTTGCAACATCAATTGCCCCCCACCAGTGCTTGCGTCAAATCTTGCATGGACCGCCCCCTCACAAAACCTTTTTGATCCGGATGTAATAATCTACCTGCAACTCCATTTACTCTCCCGGAAAAAATGTTGGCGAAAGCCTTATAGTCCAAATTCAGCAATGAAATCGGCCTATAAGAGTCACACTGTGTTGCCGGTTTCAAGGGTTTAAGATTAAGAACCACGGTGGCCTCATTCCAGGAGGGTGGTATTTCCCCTCCGTCTTCAAAAGTAGATATAAAAAGCATCTGAAGAAAGGGGGAGATAATTGGAGCTACTACTTTACACAATTCGGCCGGTAATCCATCCGGACCGGGGGCCTTACTCCTTTTTGCCGAATCTATTGCATCCACCGCTTCTTTTAAACTAATACCTCTATTTAAATTATTAAATGCCTTATCGTCAATTTGACGTAGAGCATATTTTTCCAGCCATGATTGAATTAAGCTATCCTGCGGAGCTAAGTCTTACCTATATACCTGATCAAAGTGATCAAAAAAGGCTTTCTCTATGTCTGAGATATTTACTGAAATCACCCCCGTATTACCCAATTGAACTCCTTTAATAGTGTTCCTACATTGATCTTTCTTAGTTTTCCAAGCTAAAAGCTTTCCACTAGCTTCCCCATATTCAAAATGAGCGAGGGAGCTAGCCTGCCATCGCATCCTAACTCAAGAATCAAGAATCTCTTCTAGTTGTAATTTGCATGTTGAGAGTTCTTTCCGCATATTATCTTCTGCTTTCAAGATTGGGTCTAAGAGATTTATTTATTTTATTTTATATTCTTATAGAGCGCCTGATTCGACACCCGAAGGGGTATCTCCGCGCTTTTGCCAGTTGGGAAATACAGTTTGTGCTGGTCCATGTTCAGAAAAGTGGCTGATTGAATTAAAATAAGTGGTTTTTTAAATGTTTGTGAAAAGATGGGTTTTAAGGGATTTTCGGAAAGTAAGGTGATTAGTAGTTTGTTTCAGTGTCTGGGGCAGTGAGTTCCAGAGGACAGGACCAGTGTGAGCAAGGGCGCGACCTCCCTGCCTAGATTTTTTTATTCTGGGTACCTGTAGTAGCTGGAGGTACTGGAGCGTAGGGAACGTCCAGGAACATAAGGTGAGAAGGCTTTTGTGAGGTATTTGGGCCCCGTACCTGTCAGACATTTGTGAATGGTACATAGGATTTTAAACTTTATGCGTTGCCGCACTGGGAGCCAGTGGAGTTTAGCCAGTAGAGGGTGGGAGGGAGTCCTAGGTGGAGCGTTGAGGACTAGTCTTGCCGCAGTGTTTTGGACTATTTGCAGTTTGTTAAGCTGTTCTTCATTGGTTGATAAGAGAAGACCATTGCAATAGTCTAATCTGCTAATGACTAATGCCTGGACCAATGTCTTCCTATGACTGTCAGGTAGGTATGGAAAAACCCTTCTCAGCAGTCCAATGGCCCTGAAACAAGTGCCTGCAACTTGGTTTACATGATCTTTTAGTGTTAGTGCTTGGGCTAATAGCACTCCCAAGTTTTTAACGGTCTGGTGGGACTGGGAACAGGTCCCAGTTCCAAGGGCCACCATTCGGGGGACCATAGTGTCACTGCCTCCCCAAACAACATTACTTCCGTTTTACCTACATTACACTGTAGGCAGTTCTTGGCCATCCACTCTGACACTGCCCTCATTCCATCTGCAAAAGATTTCTTTAGTGCAGGTGTGAAGGTTTTAAAAGGGAACAGAAGTTGGGTGTCGTCGGCATATGACACCGGGGTGAACCCAAAGGATCTCACTAAGTCAGCCAGGGGGGCCACGTACACATTGAATAATGTGGGGCTTAGGCATGAGCCCTGTGGCACTCCCTTGGTGAGCTCCCTAGAGATGGACTTATGGGAGCCTAACCTGACTTCTTGAGAGCTGCCTGAGAGAAAACTCTCCATCCAGGACAGAGCCACACCCCCTAGTCCCACATCCCTCAGACGACCGAGAAGCATTTCATGTGACACCGTATCAAAGGCAGCGGATAGATCCAACAGCACCAGAATCATCGACCCCCCTCCATCCAGCGTCATCCTGATGTTGTTGGTCACTGCTAGGAGGGCTGATTCGGTGCTGTGGTTGGGCCTGAACCCAGATTGTGAGTAGTCCAGGCCCTCCGTTGCCTCGATATGTTTGGATAAATGGGTGTTCACGTGCTTCTCGGTCATCTTACTGATGTGCGGCAAGAGGGATATGGGCCGGAGGTTCGAAAGGTCTGTCCATGGGGATGCCGCTTTTTTCCTTATTGGGTTCACCATCGCTTTCTTCCTTTCCATTGGCACTTGTACTTCTGTCAGTGAGATGTTCATCACCGACTGAATGGAAGGTCCTAAGAGGGTGATCAGAGGGGCGACCATTTTGGCAGGAAGGAAGTCATTGGGGGACCCAGATTTTATGTGGCTGATGAGAGGGGGGCGATCTATGTCACAGATTTGCGGGAAGGACAGTAATAAGTTTTTGTTTTGTATGGGTGAGTTATATGGGGGGGAGATCTTATTCCCTGCGCTGCTAGAGGCCATAATTTGGTCGTAGATGAGATTGATTTTATCTTCAAAGAACACCGAATCTCATCACAGAGAGTTTGAGAGAATTCATCGGGGCTCTCACAGGCTGTGGGTTTGACAAAGCTCTGTAATATTTTAAACAGCTCCCTTGGACTATTACCCGCCTCTACAAGTTATTGGGTGAGACTGTTTTTCCTAGCTTGCTTTATGTTTTTATAGTAGGTAGACTGGGCCTCTTGATATATTTTCCTGTGCTCCTCAGTTTTCAATTTCCTCCATGCTTTTTCCAGATCACACTCTAATTTAGTAATTTTGGTCTCGATCTCTGATACCATTTCCCTAAGCTTCTTATGCCTAGCGGACGGAATGGATAAAATTATACCTCTCAAAAATGATTTGTATGAGTCCCATACAATTGGAAGTGCGGCCGTCCCTAAATTTAGCTCAAAAAACCTTTCCGAATCATCAGTCAGTTTCTCTACTGCCTCTTCTTCTAACAGTATACTTCTATCCATAGTCCATCTCTTCATACTCTGTGCTCCCAAGAGTTTCAAGACTAGAGAAACTGCAGAATGGTCTGAAATATGTGCTCCTATATGATTAACTTCGTGAACAGCAGGACATAGCTGATCTGAAATTAAGAAAAAGTCTAATCTAGACTTATGTCCCAATTTTTTATTATTGAAAGTGAACTCTTTTTTTAACCCCCATTTTTTCCTCCAAATATCCTTCCAACCTAACTGGTGCATTGCATTAATTATTAGAGATCTGGTTTTAAGATTATGAGTTAACTTGAGTTTGTATGTTTTATCCGTTTGGGGAACCAGAATTAAATTAAAGTCTCCTGCTAAAATTAAGGGATCATCAAAGTCTAAGAGTTCACCCAACAATTCTCTGAGCGGAAGAGGATCGTCTAAATTCAGCCCATAGTATCCTGCTAATGTAAATTTATAAGAATGATATTTTATTCTTACTATGACCCAACGCCCTCTTTTATCTACTCTTGATTCTTCCACTGTAATAACTGGATTTGCTTTAATCAAAATTGTGACCCCTTTTATAGTAACCTGTTGAGATGTACATATAACGTGCTGAATCCACTTTTTGCTGCTGCATATCTCTCTTAACTCTTGTTCCGTGCAATGTGTCTCTTGCAAAATAAAAATATGTTCGGGCGCATCTTTCAAGTATTGAAATATCCTCTCTCTTCTATGTTTTACCCTTAGGCCATTCAAATTCCATGTTAAAACCCTCATATATACCTGCGGGGCTAATTTAGCCTGCAACATATTTTTCTAGATAGGCATAGACTATTAAGTGACCCAATTTGGCGATTTGGATTTTTTTTTCCCACATGCTCCCCAACCAGTGCCCTTCTTCCACCCTCCTTGGCCCCTGCCTATCCTCAGCCACCCCCCAGTGCTCCATCTTCTCTCCTTGCAATAAATGTCACTCACACCATCAGGCACTATTGTATATAAGTTTTATAAAGTTTCTTACCTGAGCGCAGGTCTTCCTTGCTTCTGCTCTCTGTCCGGCGACGCTCCTCAAAATGGCTGCCTTCAAGATTCACATTTACGCGTACACATCATCTCAAGCGACAAAAAAAGAAAATGGACAATTTATTTAGTAGTTATGTTTACTATTAGTTTATTTTGTAAATGAATTATTTTCATAAATAAACAATACTGATATGTTTTAAAAATATGTCTTCCTATGACTGTCAGGTAGGTATGGAAAAACCCTTCTCAGCAGTCCAATGGCCCTGAAACAAGTGCCTGCACTTTGGTTTACATGATCTTTTAGTGTTAGTGCTTGGTCTAATAGCACTCCCAAGTTTTTAACGGTCTGTTTGGGACTGGGAACAGGTCCCAGTTCCAAGGGCCACCATTCGGGGGACCATAGTGTCACTGCCTCCCCAAACAACATTACTTCCGTTTTACCTACATTACACTGTAGGCAGTTCTTGGCCATCCACTCTGACACTGCCCTCATTCCATCTGCAAAAGATTTCTTTAGTGCAGGTGTGAAGGTTTTAAAAGGGAACAGAAGTTGGGTGACGTCGGCATATGACACTGGGGTGAACCCAAAGGATCTCACTAAATCAGCCAGGGGCCATGTACACATTGAATAATGTGGGGCTTAGGCATGAGCCCTGTGGCACTCCCTTGGTGAGCTCCCTAGAGATGGACTTATGGGAGCCTAACCTGACTTCTTGAGAGCTGCCTGAGAGAAAACTCTCCATCCAGGACAGAGCCACACCCCCTAGTCCCACATCCCTCAGACGACCGAGAAGCATTTCATGTGACACCGTATCAAAGGCAGCGGATAGATCCAACAGCACCAGAATCATCGACCCCCCTCCATCCAGCGTCATCCTGATGTTGTTGGTCACTGCTAGGAGGGCTGATTCGGTGCTGTGGTTGGGCCTGAACCCAGATTGTGAGTAGTCCAGGCCCTCCGTTGCCTCGATATGTTTGGATAAATGGGTGTTCATGTGCTTCTCGGTCATCTTACTGATGTGCGGCAAGAGGGAGATGGGCCGGAGGTTCGAAAGGTCTGTCCATGGGGATGCCGCTTTTTTCCTTATTGGGTTCACCACCGCTTTCTTCCTTTCCATTGGCACTTGTACTTCTGTCAGTGAGATGTTCATCACCGACTGAATGGAAGGTCCTAAGAGGGTGATCAGAGGGGCGACCATTTTGGCAGGAAGGAAGTCATTGGGGGACCCAGATTTTATGTGGCTGATGAGAGGGGGGAGATCTATGTCACAGATTTGCGGGAAGGACAGTAATAAGTTTTTGTTTTGTATGGGTGAGTTATATGGGGGGGGGAGATCTTATTCCCTGCGCTGCTAGAGGCCATAATTTTGTCGTAGATGAGATTGATTTTATCTTCAAAGAACACCGAAATCTCATCACAGAGAGTTTGAGAGAATTCATCGGGGCTTTCACAGGCTGTGGGTTTGACAAAGCTCTGTAATATTTTAAACAGCTCCCTTGGACTATTACCTGCCTCTACAAGTTGTTGGGTGAGACTGTTTTTCCTAGCTTGCTTTATGTTTTTATAGTAGGTAGACTGGGCCTCTTGATATATTTTCCTGTGCTCCTCAGTTTTCAATTTCCTCCATGCTTTTTCCAGATCACACTCTAATTTAGTAATTTTGGTCTCGATCTCTGATACCATTGCCCTAAGCTTCTTATGCCTAGCGGACGGAATGGATAAAATTATACCTCTCAAAAATGATTTGTATGAGTCCCATACAATTGGAAATACGGCCGTCCCTAAATTTAGCTCAAAAAACCTTTCCGAATCATCAGTCAGCTTCTCTACTGCCTCTTCTTCTAACAGTATACTTCTATCCATAGTCCATCTCTTCATACTCTGTGCTCCCAAGAGTTTCAAGACTAGAGAAACTGCAGAATGGTCTGAAATATGTGCTCCTATATGATTAACTTCGTGAACAGCAGGACATAGCTGATCTGAAATTAAGAAAAAGTCTAATCTAGACTTATGTCCCAATTTTTTATTATTGAAAGTGAACTCTTTTTTTAACCCCCATTTTTTCCTCCAAATATCCTCCAACCTAACTGGTGCATTGCATTAATTAATAGAGATCTGGTTTTAAGATTATGAGTTAACTTGAGTTTGTATGTTTTATCCATTTGGGGAACCAGAATTAAATTAAAGTCTCCTGCTAAAATTAAGGGATCATCAAAGTCTAAGAGTTCACCCAACAATTCTCTGAGCGGAAGAGGATCGTCTAAATTCAGCCCATAGTATCCTGCTAATGTAAATTTATAAGAATGATATTTTATTCTTACTATGACCCAACGCCCTCTTTTATCTACTCTTGATTCTTCCACTGTAATAACTGGATTTTCTTTAATCAAAATGGTGACCCCTTTTATAGTAACCTGTTGAGATGTACATATAACGTGCTGAATCCACTTTTTGCTGCTGCATATCTCTCTTAACTCTTGTTCCGTGCAATGTGTCTCTTGCAAAATAAAAATATCGTCGGGCGCATCTTTCAAGTATTGAAATATCCTCTCTCTTCTATGTTTTACCCTTAAGCCATTCAAATTCCATGTTAAAACCCTCATATATACCTGTGGGGCTAATTTAGCCTGCAACATATTTTTCTAGATAGGCATAGACTATTAAGTGACCCAATTTGGCGATTTGGATTTTTTTTCCCACATGCTCCCCAACCAGTGCCCTTCTTCCACCCTCCTTGGCCCCTGCCTATCCTCAGCCACCCCCCAGTGCTCCATCTTCTCTCCTTGCAATAAATGTCACTCACACCATCATGCACTATTGTATATAAGTTTTATAAAGTTTCTTACCTGAGCGCAGGTCTTCCTTGCTTCTGCTCTCTGTCCGGCGACGCTCCTCAAAATGGCTGCCTTCAAGATTCACATTTACGCGTACACATCATCTCAAGCGACAAAAAAAGAAAATGGACAATTTATTTAGAAGTTATGTTTACTATTAGTTTATTTTGTAAATGAATTATTTTCATAAACAATATTGATATGTTTTAAAAATATTTTTCAATTATTTAAAATATATATTTTATAAATAAGTATTAAAAAAATAAACTTTTTTAAACATTCTTGCATTGGTACTTTTCTTTTTTTAAATATTATATGGGAAATGTACTATTAATAATTAAAATATGTATTTTAGTTTTAAAAAATATTCTTACCTTTAGGATGCTCCATTATGCTTCTTTTCCCTCCTGCGTTACTCTGAAAATGACCTCGAATACATAGACGCTGCAATCACAATCACATCTACTGAAATAAAAGAAGGAAATTTTTTTACATTGCAATCAATGTAAAAGCGTTGGAAAATTATGTAAAACATTTATTAAAAGTAAATTATTAATATCTATTATTTTTATTACAATAAATTCAAAGTTTCTTTTTTTTTTAAATGTTAAAACACTTAAACATTTTAATTGAATAATTTTCATTTTTTATTCTTAAATGTTCTTTACTTATTTACTCTTATGAGTTTTATTTACTATTCTAACTCCAGGGGAATGTAATAGTAGTGTACGTTTTGGATAGTATAGGGCAGGGGTCTCCAAACCGGTCCTGGAGGGCCGTATCCATGCCAGATTTTTTTAGATATCCCCATTGAGATACATATAGTTATTTTAAAAATCTGGCTTAGGATCCGGCCCTCCAGGACCGGTTTGGAGACCCCTGGTATAGGGGTTTAAATTACTATCCAAACTCTAAAGGGGTGTAATATAATATTAGGGTAATTGTTGTATAGTGTAGGGTTTAAAATTATTATTCAAACTCCAGGGGTGTAATAGTAGGGTAAGTGTTGGATAGAGTAGGGGTTACAATTACTGTTCTAACTCCAGGGGTATAATAGTGGGATAAGTGTTGGATAGTGTAGCGGTTAAAATTACTATTCTAACTCCATGGGGGTGTAATAGTAGGGTAAATGTTGGATAGAGTAGGAGTTAAAATTACTATTCTAACTCAAGGGGTGTAATAGTAGGCTAAGTGTTGGATAGTGTAAGGGTTACAATTACTATTCTAACTCCATGGGGGTGTAATAGTAGGGTAAATGTTGGATAGAGTAGGGGTTAAAATTACTATTCTAATTCCGGGGGTGTAATAGTAGGATAAGTGTTGGATAGTGTAGCGGTTAAAATTACTATTCTTTCTCCATGGGGGTGTAATAGTAGGGTAAAGGTTGGATAGAGTAGGGGTTAAAATTACTATTCTAATTCTGGGGGTGTAATAGTAGGATAAGTGTTGGATAGTGTAGGGGTGCAATAGTAGGGTACGTTTTAGATAGAGTAATTTAAAAAAATACTTTTCGAAGTCCAGAGGGGTGTAACAGTAGGGTAAGTGATGGATAGTGTAGGGGTAAAATTACTATTCTAACTCCAGTGGGGTGTAATAGTGGGGTAAGTGGTGGATAGTGTAGGGGTTAAAATTACTATTCTAACTCCAGGGGGGTGTAATAGTAGGGTAACTGTTGGATAGTGTAGGTGTTAAAATTACTGTTCTAACTCCAGTGGGGTGTAATAGTAGGGTAAGGGTTGGATAGTGTAGGGGTTAAAATTAGTATTCTAACTCCATTGGGGTGTAATAGTAGGGTAAGTTTTGGATAGTGTTGGGGTTAAAATTACTATTCTAACTCCAGGGGGGTATAATAGTAGGGTAAGTGTTGGATAGTGTAGTGGTTACAATTACTATTATTACTCCAGGGGGGTGTAATAGTAGGGTAAGCTTTGGATAGAGTAATTTTAAAAAAATACTATTCTAACTCCAGGGGGGTGTAACAGTAGGGTAAGTGTTGGATAGTGTAGAGGTTAAAATTACTATTCTTACTCCAGGGGGGTGTAATAGTAGGGAAGTTTTGGATAGGGTATTTTTTTTAAATACTATTCTAACTCTGGGGGGAGGTGTAACAGTAGGGTAAGTGTTGGATAGTAACAAAGGGAACACACAGCGGACAGAGCAATAAGCACCTCAAAGTTCGGTAGTTCCAAATAGTGTTAAAAGTTCTGTGCTGTACAACCTCCAAGACCTGCTGTGTTTTGGTCCCACTGGATTTCCAGATAACAAATTGTAGAGATATGAAGGCAGCACCAGTTAGAAAGTAACTTGCAAAAGTGTCTGGTTGTATCAAAATTTCTTTTATTGTTCTTTTTCAGAAGTGCACAAAACAGCCAACGCATTTCGCTCCCACCCTGGGAGCTTCATCAGGGCAAAATGAAGGGTGAAGGTCTGATTTGAAAAGTCCAGAGACTGCAAGGCTATGTAACCTTGGATAGGACTTCGGATGAATCGAATTAACAACAAAAAGATCTGTAAATGATGAAAGAAGAAGTGTGTTTTGTTTTGCATTATCTAAAGTAAATTAAAATAAAAATGAATTACATTTTTAAAAACTTACCCATACTTACATTGTAATAGCATGCGTTGTAAAAGCATCTGCATTTTAATGGCATGCGTTGTAATAGCATGCGTTGAAATGGATCTTCCGTTGTAGAAGTTGAGTTGTGATGGTATTGTGTTGTGTAAATTGCGTTGTAATGGTTGTTTCCCCTTTGTCCTTATCATGAGACAAGTGGTCAAGCCTCTGTCAATGTCCTAAATAGTCAAGAATCACTAGACAAAATGGATTTGAAATTAGTTCACATATGTATCAAAACTTAAGGTAGACAACTCCTGATAATCTATGTGGTTTACTCAAAGGGTGGTGTAAAGGTTAGAAAAAGAGGGGTTTGGGGAAGCCGACTGTGGGTGGTTTGGGAAGGGCGGGGGCAGCCCCCGCTTCCTCCATTTTGTGTTTGGGCTATTTTTTATACAGCCCAATTGGAGCCCAACTATAAGGGCCTTGTGCGCTCGCTCCCAGCCACCCTTTTCGGTTTGGTGACCTGGTGGCTGGGAGCGTTTGCAGTAGTTTAGTTTTTCTGTCAGGCATTAGATAGCAACGGTTTGAGTGAGGCTAATAGTAGTGCAGGTTAGTAGTATCAACGGTTTGCTTACTTTATGAGGGTGGACCATAGGGTGCTGGAGGCCTTGAGGCTTCTAAGTGAGGCCTGGCGCATGGACCTAGTGGTCTCTGAGGCGGTGGAGCCAGCGTGTCCTTCAAGGCAGGCGTCGGCCGGTGTTGCTGCTGCCGTGGCAGCATGCACGTCGCTCAAGCGGTGAAAATTGACGGTGTTGAGTTTGCGGGGGAGAGCGGCCCCGGGAAAGTCTGCTATGCTTGGGGTGGGTGATGTTGTTGAGGTGGGGTGTGGTACTCCGGCACGGACCTATGGCATTGGGTAGCAAGCCAGCAAAGAGAAGGCATCTACCTCCTTGGAGCCCAGGAGGTCTCGCCCAGCCTCTGTGGCAGCCAGGAAAGCGGGTTCCAAACCAGGGGTATGCCGTAGGGGTAGCGGGCGTGGGACCATGCAGGTGAGGGTTTCAAGAAGGCCCGTCTGGGCCTGTAGCATGAGGCACTGGTCTTATGTTGGGAGATGTGTGCATTTAAAGGACCTGCTCCCGCTGCTAACTCGAAAGGTCACAGGGAGGGACTGCATTGCGGAGGGAGGGGCAGCAGTTTCATGTCTTCGGAGCATATGTGGCCTTTACTGAGTTCCGGGCCCGGAGCATTCGAGGACCCTTCAATCAAGCATTCAATCAAGCATTTGTATAGCGCGCTACTCACCCAGAGGGTCTCAAGGCGCTTGGGGTAGGGGGGTCCGCTACTGCTCGAACAGCCAGGTCCAGAGTTGCTTCCTGAAGGCGAGTTGGTCTTGGGTCAGGCGGAGGTGGGTGGGTGGGGAGGGAGTTCCACGTCTTGGCGGCCAGGTAGGAGAAGGATCTTCCTCCCGTTGTGGCTCTTCGGATGTGGGGACGACGGCGAGGGCGTGGCTGGTCGATCGAAGCCGGCGGGTGGGAGTGTAGAAGTTCAGGCTGTCATTGAGGTATCTTGGGCCTTGGTTGTGGAGAGCTTTGTGTGCGTGGGTGAGGAGTCGGAACGTGATTCTCTTGTTGACGGGGAGCCAGTGCAGGTTCCTCAGGTGTGCGGAGATGTGGCTGTGTCAGGGGATGTCCAGGATGAGTCGTGCTGAGGCGTTCTGAATGCGCTGGAGTCTTTTCTGGAGTTTAGCGGTGGTTCCGGCGTAGAGGGAGTTACCGTAGTCCAGTCGGCTGGTGACAAGGGCCTGGGTGACCATCTTCCTGGTTTCGATTGGGATCCACCGGAAGATCTTACGTAGCATGCGTAGGATGTTGAAGCATGACGAGGAGACGGCATTGACTTGTCTGGTCGTGGAGAGGGAGGAGTCCAGGATGAAGCCCAGGTTGCGTGCGTGGTCTGTTGGTTTGGGTGCGCCTCCCAGGGCAGGGGGCCAGCAGGAGTTGTCCCAGGCAGAGGGCGACGATCCCAGGATGACGACTTCCGTCTTATCTGTGTTCAGTTTTAGGCGGCTGTTCATCATCCACTCGGCTACGTCTTTCATCCCTTCGTGTAGGTTGGTTTTGGCGGTGGCGGGGTCGTTGGTGAGGGAGAGGATCAGCTGGGTGTCGTCCACATAGGAGATGATGTTGAGATTGCGTTGGCGTGCGATGGCCGCGAGCGGGCTCATGTAGATGTTGAACAGCGTGGGGCTGAGTGAAGATCCTTGTGGTACGCCGCAGATGACTTTGGTGGCTTCTGATCTGAACGGGGGGAGGTGGACTCTCTGTGTCCTTCTGGCGAGGAAGGAGATGATCCATTCCAGTGCCTTCTCCTGGATTCCGATGTTGTTGAGGCACTGCACTAGGGTGCGGTGGCAGACCGTGTCGAACGATGCAGAGAGGTCCAAGAGGATGAGGGCCGCTGTTTCCCTGTTGTCGAGCAGGGTTCGGATGTCGTCGGTGGCTGCGATGAGGGCGGTCTCGGTACTGTGGTTGGCCCGGAAGCTGGACTGCGAGTGGTCGAGTGATCCATTCGTCTCGAGGAAGGCGGGCAGCTGTCTGTTGACGGTCTTCTCGATGACTTTGGCTGGAAACGGGAGGAGCGAGATGGGGTGGTAGTTTTCGGTGGGGTCCGCTGATGGTTTCTTCAGTAGGGTGCTGAGATCGGCATGCTTCCAGCTCTCTGGGAAGGTTGCGGTGTCGAAGGAGGCGTTGATGATGTCCCGTAGATGGGGAGCGATGACGGAGTCGGCCTTGTTGAAGACGTGGTGAGGGCAGGGTCGGTTGGTGATCCGGAGTGGATGGATGTGGAGAAGTGTGGCTCACTGGTTAGAGGAGGCAGACCTGGAAGCAGAGGTCAGCCCGGGACCAGGGTTCAATTCCCGGCTCGGCGTGGTCTTGAGTCCTAAAATGTCCATGGACTCGACAATTCTCGCTCCGGTGCCTACTCGATTCACGGGTTCACACTCTGCGACTCTGGGCAATAGCTTGCTTAATCTCCACAACGGCCCCTCGCGGCGGGATGCCTGGCTTTCACCTTGCGGATACCCTGCCGGGGTTATCTCACAGGGGAATACCAGAACGGGTTCCCTAAGCAAGCGCTTAGAGACCGGTTGGTGATTTGCGCTATATAAATACCTGTACATTTACATTTACATGGAGTTCATCGTGCGTATGGTGTCTTCGGTGTTGATCGGGGTCCTGGTGCGGAGGGTGGTGGGGGGCGCTGGTGCGGTCGTAGGGTTCGTCGCTGTGTGCTGAAGCTGTTATGTATGTCTGCGATCTTGCTGTGGATGAACGAGGCGAGCGAGTTGCAGAGGTCTTGCGATGGGGTGATGTTGTTGTTTCCGGCTCTGGAGTTGGAGAGCTCTTTGACGATGTTGAAGAGTTCCTTGCTGTTGTGGGCGTTGTTGTCCAGTCGTTCCTTGAATGCGGTTTTCTTGGTGGCGTGGATCAGTTGGTGGTGTTTTCGAGTGACGAGCTTGAGGGTGGTCATGTTGTCTGGTGTCGGGTCTCTGCGCCAGGCTTTCTCGAGGGCTCGGCAGGTCTTCTTGGAACTCTTGAGTTCGTCAGTGAACCAGGCTGCTTTCTTGTTGCCGGGTCCGCTGGGAGGGGTCTGCAGTGGGGGAGTGCATTGGGAGCATGTTGCACGTATGAGCATGGGGTGTGGCCAGGTCTCATGGCACGACCGAGAGCCCAAGCTTGAGGCCGCGGGGCTGGCAGCCTGATGGGGCTGTGGGGGTACGCTCTTGGTGGGAGGGGTCGGCGAGGATGGAGAATGGGCACAGCAGGTAGGGAGAGAGGGGAGCCCTGCATTTATACTGCCGGGTAGGGAAGTGGTTTTTTGGGAAGGCCCCTGTTGGTCTGACAATGGGGCAGGGTCAAGGGGCCATTACTGGGGGGCCCTAGATTTGAGGGGTTGGGGGGAGGATGAGGGACAGGTATGGGGGAGGGTGGGGTGGGCTCCAATGATGAATTGCTGGGGGAATTGGAGCCAACTGGGGGGGCTAGGCCTGGGAGAGGCTGGACATTTTTACAGTTTGGAATGAGGAGGTTAAGGGTATGGACAGGGTGGGACAGATAGACACATATATGGTGTGAGGGGGTCTTGGGGACAGGTTGGGGGGTCTCGAAGGGTGGGGGTCTGGGCGAGACCCAAATAAAGGAGTTGGCTGGTGGAACGGGTCGCGGCAGGGATTGACTTCAGCAATGGTAGTTGCCATGTTAGAGTGGAGTGGGGATGAGGATGGGGGATCCGCATCTTGGGAGGTCGGTGGAGAATAGGGGACAAGAAGGTCGAAGTATAGAGGGCACGGAGGGGTTTGGGGACAGCAGGGTAGGTACAGGGGGTAGGTGTAAGGGAACCAGCACATCAGACCAAACATTTTTATTGCAGGATTGGGAGCGGTCCGTTGCCACCGAGGTGAAGGAAGGGTGGAGCCTTGTGCAGCGCACCCAGTAACAGCGGGGTAGCCCAGAACGGCCAGCAGATGAAGAACCAGAGCGACCTCGCTGGCCCCAACAACCAGCGGGTCACGTTAGACTGCTGTGCCATCAAGAAAGGATCCTGAATGGGTGGGGGCCCAGGGGGAGTACCGGCGTGTACAGTCAGCTCCATCCCAAGGAGGGCGCAATGGGTCCAGTAGGTCCCACAGGGAAGAGTTGTTTCAGGAATGGCCCCAGGTTGAGGAGCCAATAGAGTTAAACTATGACAAAGAGAGCCTGGAGGAAGGGGAATTGCGGGAGGAAGTGGTTTAAGAAAGGGGACTATCTCCTTTTTTGGCTAGTATATTACAGGCACCCTCGGTGAAATTGCAGAAGGAGCACGGGCATGCGGTAAGGGCACCCAGGACTCCCTAAATGAAAGGGTTACTGGTGAGGCGGACTGCAACTGTACGGGCACCCTCCTTGGAGCCAGGTAAGGCTGATGGGGTGCATGACAGACCCAAGATGTTGTCAGTAGGGATGGGGAGGAGTGCCGGGTGGAGGTTGATTAGCGCCTACGGAAAGGAAAATATATAATTGATGTAGGGGTGGGGTTGAAGGACGTTGAAGACACAAAAAGTATAACAGTTGAGAGCGGAACTAACACAGACACAGTCACAGGAGAAAGGGGCAAAACAGGAGAGAAGAAAGAGGGCCTAGAGAGTAAGGGGTTGAAAATTAAAGAACTCCCTCATATGGCAGGGACGAAACCCCTGGGGGTACACTTAATGTTGACGACCAAAGAGCGCATCCGGAAAGGGAATATGTAGAGATGCTAAAACTCCTGCATAGAGAAGTAAGGTCAAAGGAGGGGTCGAAAGAAGAGGAATACAAGTTAGCCAAGAAGCCTAGGGTTCCTCTGACAATAGAAAATTGGACGGCAGCGTTTTTGATTTACACCAGTGCATATTGCGAAAAGTATCCAGAACGCTGTGTTGCTTTATTTAAACACATGGATGTGATTAGAAAAGCCCAGATCATGGTGGGTGGATAGGCCTGGGCACAGTATGATGAGGAGTTCAGCGCATGAATGGATTGGGACCTACAGGCAAAGTGGTGGGAATTAGGCACAGATCTACGGCAATACACCAAGGGGGTTGCAAAGGGAGGAAAGCCATATTTACAGCCAGCGGCTCACCCATAGTATACTGGCCCTTTCAAAGATAGCCCACCCTTGCAGGGGTGGGGGTACAGGAAAGACTCAGATCGGGAAAGGAGGGGCGTGCTGGGACTTTAACAAAGGCCTGGGCACACAGGAGTTTTGTAGGTTCCATCACAATTGTTCCTAAATGGTGTGGCCGCCACACATTGCCCAACTGCTGGAGTGGACAACAACAGGGAGGACATCAATGGCATCAGGACACCCGCAGCAGTTCATGGGTAATAGAGGAGGTAAGGGCCCACAGGAAACTGGGCCCAAAGGTTCGTACGACAGTTAAACTCGAGAAGTTGGAGGAGGGACTGCAGGGGCATGAGGACCTGAGAGCAGCACAAGTATTGAGGGAGGGGTTCAGATGGGGATTTCGTTTGGTTACTGGGGGCCGAGACAGAGAAGATGGCTGACAATCTGAAATCCGCGACAGAACACCAACACTTAGTGCAGGACAAATTGAACAAGGAAGTGCAGGAAGGGAGAATGGCAGGCCCCTTTAACAATTGTGTTATAGGCAGGGGAAAACCCAATCAACCCTTGTAGGCTTGGGCACTGTATAGTTAAGGTCAAAGTATGCTACAAGGGACTTAATTATGAAGGTAGTCAGTCTTAGTTGTGAGTTGTACATATGTAACACACTCAGAAGTATCCACAGGATATCAGACTTAGTACACAGTCAAAATAAATCAGTGGAAGGTAAAAAGAGAACACACAGAGAAGGAAAATATATTCAGAAAATGTATATTTACTAATGGAACATAATGTTGGGGAGACAAATACAGAAAAGTGAATTAAAGCAATAGTCATGAACAGAGATAGGCAATGATTTCTCTACAGTTCACAACTGAAAACATCAACTCCTAGTGGATATAACAGACAACCAAAATTAATTAATAAAGAATGATCGTGTGTTTGTGCCAAAGCAACATTTCTGGAGATGATGGAAGTGTCGACGTTTCGGTCTAGAGGGCAGTTGTCATGTAGACCATCATCAGGACAGAATATTTCATTGCTGAAAATACTCCCTACATTAAAACAATGAATGCAAATTACTAATAAGGTATGTTAAAAGTCACTAAAATCATACATACATAAAAAAACTCCATGTGTCAGGTAATAACTTCATGTCTAATCAATACCAAACAAATTACCCCTTCCTGGTAATGTTTTGCAAAGACAATCATTAGACAAACGATAATGAATTGAACTAAATCAATTTTCATTGAATCAATGAAAATTGATTGAGTTAAATTCATTATCGTTTGATGATGGTCTACATGACGACTGCCCTCTAGACCGAAACGTCGACACTGTTCTGTATTTGTCTCCCCAACTTTATGTTCCATTAGTAAATATACATTTTCTGAATCTATTTTCCTTCTCTGTGTGTTCTCTTTTTACCTTCCACTGATTTATTTCGACTGTGTACTAAGTCTGATATCCTGTGGATACTTCTGAGTGTGTTACATATGTACAACTCACAACTAAGACTGACTACCTTCATAATTAAGTCCCTTGTAGCATACTTTGACCTTTGACAATTGGCCAATGGAGAATTTGATTGTTTCGCCAATAGGGGTAGTGCCTAAAAAAGAGGTTGGGCAATACAGATTGATTCAACATCTGTCATGGCCGGAAGGGACTGAGGTCAATAAATTTATTGATGAGGAGGCGGCCTCTGTATCTTACTCATCAGTTGACGTGGCCATGTCACTGGTAGTGACCACAGGCACAACTGCACCAATAGCAAAATGTGACATAAAGTCGGCTTTTCGATTGCTTCCTGTCCATCCGAATGATTGGGATTTTCAGGGTATCCATTTCAAAGGAATATGGTACGTGGACAAAGCATTGCCAATGGGTTGCTCTATGTCACGTGCATTGTTTGAGTGCTTCAGCAAGTTTCTGCAGTGGTTATTTACTCGGCGCACAGGTCACAGGCTGGTGACGCACTATCTAGACGATTTCTTCTTTGTGGGTTCACCGGGCTCCACGGAATGCGAGGCAGCTCTGGACACTTTCCTTGAGCTAATGGAGGAACTAGGGGTGCCTTTGGCACCTGAGAAGACAATGGGACCCAGTTCGGCTCTGTCTTTCTTGGGCATAGAAATTGACTATGTGGCAATCCGGGCTCGACTGCCAGAAGAGAATGATGGATTTACTAAAAAGCATGTTGTCATGGGACAAAGTCAAGGTTAAGGACATTCTGGTACTGTTAGGACATCTCAACTTCACGTGCAGGGTGGACTTTTTGTAGGAGATTGGGGTGTGCACTGGCTGGGCACCATTTAGCCCACCACCATGAATGCCTTTCGGCAAGAGTGAAAGAAGATTTGAGAATGTGGACTGTGTTTCTTCAGTCATTCAATGGAGTGCCATTGGTGAGGGAGGACGACATCACATGGGATGTGCAAATTCTTTCAGACGCGGCAGGCAGAGAAGGCTTTAGCCTGTTTTGGCAGGGAAAGTGGTGCGTGGAACAGTGGCCGTCACTTTGGAAGGGTGATGGCAGAAGCCTAGACTCTTTGGACTTTTTTCATCTAGTCGTAGCAATAACACTTTGGGGGAGGAGTTGGCTCTCAAGAAGGTACTGTTCAGAATGGACAACATGGCAGTGGTCGAAATTGTGAAAAGGCAGTAAGCAAGGGACGAGCAAATACTGAAGTTGTTGTGAGTCTTTATGTTGGGGTGCCTGAGACATGATATTGCTTTCAGGGCCCTTCACGTACCTGGTGTGGACAATGACACAGCCGATGCTTTGTCTCATTCGCAGTAGGGGAGATTCCATGGGCTGGCCAGGGAGGCAAACAGGACGCCAACGCCAATGCCCGCTTATTTGTGGTACGTAGGAAATGTAGGATACTATAATTGGTGGTAGGCTCGTTGTCGACATCCACTTGGGCATCATACAGTTTGTCATGGAGGGAATTCTTGGTATCAGGTGCCCAGTGGCACGTTGAGGTCTGACAGCGGTCAGAAGATGTCATTCAGTTAATTTTGGACCTCATTGATCGGAGGTTATCTAGGGTGACAATCACCGGGAAGCTGGCTGGGATAGCTTTCATGGGCAAATTGCTATGGGGTTATCCTCCGACAGTGGGTGAACTGAGGAGGAGAATTCTTGTGGGTTGGGCCAGGGAAAAATCCGGGGGCTGCAACTTCGGAAACCGCTACTTTGGCAGACTTTGGATTGATTGAAGTATTACCTGTGGTCTGTAGGGATGATTTTGAGTCTTGCTTGTTTTCGACGTGAATGGCTTGGATGTTCTTTGGGGACTTCAGGGTGCCAGAACTACTTGGTAACAGAGAATTTGAGGATTGCGTTGCAGGACGTGACTCCTCAGGGGACACGTTTGCAGATTTTGTTGACTAGGTCCAAAACAGATCCAAGTGGTAAGGGTAGATTGGTCAGGTTGGAGGTGGCAGTGCCACAGGTGACATGTCTGCCTCAGTGGGCCCGACGCTGGTTCCACATGACGGGCGGGTCGGGGTGGTATTTAAGCATGGAAACTGACACAGGGTGACAGACTACCAGCTGTGGGTGGTGTTGCGGAAGGCCTTGCAACACATTGGGTTGGATGGGGCGCTTTATCGGAGTCATTCTTTTCGGATTGGAGGTGTAACAGAGGCGTGCAATAGGGTTTGGGCCCAGGTGGATATCATGCAATTGGGGTGCTGGTCTTCTGAATGTTTTAGGTGCTATGTTAGATGGGATGTGGGGAAGGCGCACGCGCCATCCTGCCATTTGTGAGTCCCATTCCAATTTTTCTCGTATCAGGTTCGGTGCCTGGCCCTCAGGCATTAGAATTGACCATTTGGATACTGGGGCACTCTTTTGTCAAATAGGCGCAAGTTCAAGCACGCCAGAGTTACTTTGGGGCCCACCTGGGTTTCAATGAACAGTTGTTTAAGGTTGTCTGGAGGGGGAAAGGGGGTTAGCAGTGGAAGGAGCTGACCCCTTGTCTTAACAAATGGATGGTAGGTGGTCGGTGCCCGGATGTTTTGTTGATTCACCTTATGAAAACAATTTGTGCAGAGAAAAAGGGGTTGTTTTAATGTGGGCAATGAAGAAGGATTTGACCTTATTAAAGGAGCAGTGGGCAGGGTGCCTTGTGCTGTGGACAGAGTTTGAGCCAAGCAGGGTGTGGAGGGGTGCCTTGCACCCGCGCTATTGACAAAGCCAGGCAGAAGGTGAATACCAAAATGTCCAGTTTTTGTAGAAGCGTGGGTTTGGTCGAGTCAGCCATAAGGACATTCGTTTTGAGTCAGTGGAGTTTTTTAGAGATGACGGTGTGCACTAGTCAAGGCTCTGTATGGATTTATATCTATTTGAGATCAGGGAGGTTTTGTCCAGGTGTATGAACATGCAGAGGCATAAACACAGGATGGCTTGCAGTTTTGGGGGGGCAGAAAGGTGGGTAGATTCTCTCTGCCCACTTTCTGGGTGGCGGGGGTTATTGAAAGTTTGCCAGGGTTGGCAGAAGTTTTTAGTCATTGTTGAAGTTGGGTTTATCAACAGGGAGAGGGTAGGCAGGTTTTTTTAAGTTCAGTTAGACAAGTATGCAGATTTACTGTTGTAGAGAGGCAGGCAGAGGATGTTGGTTAATTGAAGTGTATAATTAAAGTGGATAATTTTACTGCAATGCTTTGTATTGTTGTTGAAATTGTAATGTCAGGGTGGGGGCGGGTTGAAGGAATCATTGGGGCGGGGCAGGGGCAGGGTCAGGGGTTAGAAATCTGGATGTATTAGTGAGGCTTTTAGTTTTGTAAGGAATTTACAAGAGATGTTTATTGTGATGTGCACCTGTTTCAATAAAGCGGCCCTTTAAACACAACAAAATGGTCTTTTCTGGTCTGCTCCCCCCCACGCACTCCCAAGGTGGGTTTGGGGGGTAGCACACCACAGGGAGGCCCCCCCCGGGTGGTTTGGGATGGGCGGGGGCAGCCTACTGCTTCCTCCATTTTTTGTTTGGGCTATTTTTTATCTAGCCCAATTGTAGCCCAACTATAAGGGCTGTGTGCGCTCGCTCCCAGCCACCATTTTATGTTTGGTGACCTGCTGGTTGGGAGCGTTTGCCGTAGTTTTGTTTTTCCCCTCACTCCCTCCCTCCCACATCTTTCTTTTTTTCTGGGTTTTTATTTTGTATTTGCCATTTTTATCTTTGGCTGGTTTCATTGGGGCAGGTGAGCAAGGGGTAGTATGTATTGTTGCTTGGAACTGGTGCAGTGCGGGGGTTATTGAAAGTTTGCCTGGGTTGGCAGAAGTTTTTAGGTCATTGTTGAAGTTGGGTTTATCGACAGGGAAAGGGTATGTAGGTTTATTTTAAGTTCAGTTAGACAAGTTTGCAGATTTACTGTTGTAGAGAGCCAGGCAGAGGATGTTGGTTAATTGAAGTGTGGAATTAAAGCGGATAATGTTACTGCAATGCTTTGTATTGTTGTTTAAATTGTAATGTCAGGATGGGGGCGGGGTCAGGGGATCATAGGGGCGGAGGGGGTCAGGGGTCAGGTATTTGGCTATATTAGGGAGGCTTTAAGTTTTGTAGGGCAGTTGCAAGGGATGTTTATTTTGATGTGCACCTGTTTCAATAAAGCGGCTTTTTACACACAACAAAATGGTCTTTTCCGGTCTGCTCCCCCCCTTCCAAAGATAACGGGAGACACAGTAGGTCCAATTAAAAAAGCAAACCCGAATCTACAATGAACTAGCCTACATAATGCCGGGATTTAAGGCCTGGTGTATCACAGGGTCTTATCAATTGTGTGTCTATGGGGAAAGCGTGGATACATAAGGACCGTAGAACTAAAAGCCCACTTCAAACAAGTGCAAGGCCATTGTGACCAAGGTTTACGATTTTTATAGCTTCCATAAGATATATGTCTGTCTCCCCCCAACCCCACATAGTCAGGCTATTTTGTGGGAAATCTGAGCAGGAAAAAAATGTCTTGCTAGGAGTGCACTTTTCCAATCAATGCATTTCCTTTCCTCACACACACATTTTTGAATATATTGGTCACTTTGCATGGTTTGTTTAGGTGTAAACTAATCAACTGCAGAAAAATATGTTAAAACAAAGGAAAGGCCCCATTCCAGTTGACACAGTAATTACACCTGGAGACCCAGCGGCAGAGATATCACGACCAGATAGTATTCACATTCTACTTACTGGCCTTGCCAAGTTGTATGGCATGCATTCAGCGGAGCTCCTAAGGAAAAAATTTAGGCCCTTGTATTTTGCAAGAATCACATTTTTTTCTGTGTGTTTCTTACATCTTCGGGTGTTGTCTTTCTGTTATGGTTACGTCTTGCCTCTTTTATACCTCAAGTTCGGGTTACCCACGTGGTTGGAGTTTTTCATCTGTATGACATTTCAGAAGGGTAGTTGTGTTTGCTGTGTTTTACTGAAGAGTCCAGCAGATTTCCATGTTAAAAATTCACAAAAATTCATTATAATTGAGAAGTCATTCCTTCATAAACAATCATTAAAATGCGTGTGTTACTAATAGATATACATACTTCTATGAAAATAAATGAATAAAAGATATTACTCAATACTTCAGCTATGCTATAATACTATATGCCTCTGTAAAACCCAGATGGCTTCCCTCAGTGTTTCAGTATAATTAAAATGCTTCTAGAGACAGACAGTGACATTTTCCATTTTAATTCCTATACATTTCTTTACGCTCTGTTACTGGAAAAATGGCTGTGCTGAATTGCACCAAACTTAGGATGAAAGTAGTACTTTACTCCAGGAAGTGCATTTGCTTGGTTTGATATGAATATATTCTGTAGTGTTTGCGGAATTAGCTTCAGAAAAGTGATTTTTGCAGGGCTTAGATTGATAGATATAGCTTGGCTGTTCTTCTGTGGATAATTGGGAAGAGGAGTTGGTCTAACGGCTAGGGTGGTCGTCCTCGAATCTGGGGGACTGGGTTCGAGTCTCAGCAAGGACGCTGAACATCCTGTGATTCTGGGCAAATCACTTAAGCTCTATGTGCCTAACAAACAAAATGTGTCCTCATGTAATGCAACTGGTGCTATGTAAAGCGCTTTGATACCCGATTCTGGTCAGGTTTCCACTATATGAAACTCTGTAAATAAATAAATCCATGACCCCAATTGGCAGACCATCAAAGAGTCCGTTTTTAGAAAATACTCTGTGGATGAGTCATGAGTGATGTGGATGAGTGATCTTTTTCTACTGTTGTCTGTTTCGGGTATGCAAACTCAAACATTGATCTGTGGGTCCTAAGCTTACTCAATAGCTCACCAAAACTAGAAGAAAAATGTTAGGGAGCTGCGGTACTGCAGCAATATGATTGGTCGTAGGAGATCAAGGGGACCTAATTCATTTAAGGCAGGCCTTAAATGGCCATCCCCTGGTTTAAAAATTTTAAAATGCTACTTTTGTGCAGTTTTCCAACAGCAAGACTAGGTTCATAGATCCCAGGCAAGCCCCTGAAGTCTGCAAACCTTTGCCAAGAGACTGTAAAGCTCTGAAAGGGGTCGTGGACCTAAATTGGACCTGCTAAGGAGCAAGTGGACCCAGCACCTGGTGGGTGTGTGAGTGTATGAGTGGGTGTATTTCTTATTTTTTAAATTGGGTTCTGGATCCAGAGATTCACATTGGTGGGCCATGCTGAGTGCTGCGATAAATCTATGGATCCTCGCCAGCCCCCCAAAACTTTTTTGACAATTTCTTGCCCATGAGGTGTCCCTAAGAGATCCCTCCATCAATCCCGCCAGGATACCTCAATCTTGAACCCTTATATCCTATTTACAGTTTCTTACCCCCCTGGAAAACAGTGTCCCAATTGACAAAATGGTGGCCGCAACTTTCTCTAAGGTTGTGGCCAGCCAATCATGGCAGTGCTGTTGTTGCATGGATCTGCGTCTCTAGATATACATAAATATTTTTTCTTTAATAACTCCAAAACTGCTAAACACATTATACGCCAAATTACAAAAAGCACTGTTTCTGGGCCAAGATCTAGCTTTCTGCCAAATTTGGCGAAATTCGGTTTAACGATTTAGACTGTAGTCATGTCTAAAATTCTTAGGGGAGATTACATGGGCAAAACGTGATTTGAGACCCCTACATTTTCTCGGCCCCTGCTTGACAAATCACTCCAATACTTTCCAGACAGCAGCTAAAGTGACTGGCACACTATTTTAAAAAATGTTGTGATGATTCATCAAAGGGGGCCAAAGTGTTTAGGAAAACAAAAAATGTTTTTCCTTTGGAAACTAGGTCCAAACTATATCTATCTACTGGCGAATTCCAGTAAGTAATATATATATATATATATATGTAAATTTTACCTACTGGTGTTCTCCAGTAGTTAGTTATAGTTAGGATCTAGTTTCCATAGGAAAAACATGTTTTTACTTGCTTATAAAATTGGTGCCGTTTGCCGAATCATCACACAATTTTCCCAAAAAGTCCTCCTGTTTCTAGTTTACATGGTTATTTTTGGTGTGGTCTGTCAAGTGAGGGCCGACAAAAAAGGAGTGGTCAAACAAAGTGTGTTTCTCATGTTAATTTCTATAGAGATTTTAGACACAACCACAGTCCGAATCACTGAACGGAATTACAACAAATTTGGCATAAAGCTAGCTCTTTGTCTCAAAAGACCCCTTTTTGTGATTTGGTGTAAATCCTTTAAGTAGTTTTTGAGATATTTAAAAAAAATTGTATATCTGGGCAGAGCTTCAGCACAGATCTCATGGTGAGATCTGAAGGCCTGTCAGCACTTCAACCAGGAAGTACTGGCAGTCATCTTGGTACCAATATACAAGATAGCACCCCATTGAAATGCATTGTAGTAAATGGCAGGTTTTGAGGATCAAAGAAAGGAGAACGTATAAAGGGTTTTGACAGGTTTTAGTTACAATATAAATCATTTGTTGATGGTGCCAAACTAATTGTTGGAATTGTGATGTGTTGTAAGGTGATTTTACCGTGTGGAAAAGCTTTTGCTGGGATTTCATGAATCATGTTTGAGAGAAAATTGTTTTGTCATGATTTTACCCTAGAGGGTTGGAAGGTACTCAAGAAGCTAAAATGTGAGCAGATTTTCTGGAAATTCACACCATCATTCACAGCCATATGTGAATGAAGTCTGGCATTCTTAGTAAAACATGTATTTCCAACAGGAGCATTGTGTCAGTTTATTCCCTTGTGTTCTATTGCAGCCTCCCAGAACAACTAGACTGCTCACAGTCTTACTTATGACAAAAGTATGGCACACCTGAAGCCATCCAGACTGAATCAAACTGGTAAAACTTAAAACATGTATTTCAGAAAGGAACACAATGAGGGGGCTTATTTTGTCATAGCAATTATGGTTAGTGCTGTAGAAAGAAAAATTAGGACATGTGTTAAGCGAGTTCTCAAATATTTTCCTCTTCTTTTTAATAAAACAATTCTGACATGCAGACTGGAACAAGCACTTTCAACACCAGCAGCAGACTGCCAATTAACTCCGTCTTGATTTGCAGCTTTACTACAGTATTCTAATGAGAAACTAGAGTGCTAACATTCCGAATTTATGCTGAAGCGTGGCACATCTTGATGGAACTGAAGTGAAAAACTGGAAACAGTTTCTACTGATGATATGGCAGTAAATGAGAAAATTTGTGACCTTCATAACAAATAAGTATAACAAGACGGACACCCGAGGAAAAATAGCCCAAATGTAACACAAGTATAGCACAGAAGTGTGTAAAACTCTTTAGGCCTTATCAAAAACTGCAAAGATGATGGACCCTTTCTAGACTAAGCACCTGACTATCTTTCCCCCATGCGATATTTTAACCCTTAAGTTCAAACAAGGGGACTGTGTGCACACTGAGTGGCACCCATCATCACTGTGCCTTTTCCCTAGGGAATTTTTTAAAAGTTCAAACAACCGCAAAGGTGCACCACAAAAATTGTAACAGTTGTAATGGAAATGATAAATCTTGAAGGTGTTGGAGTTCTTCTTCAAATCCTTTATTTTCAAAACATTTAGTCAAACATAAACAGCCGACGCGTTTCGTCCCAAACTGGGACTTCTTCAGGGCTTTAAGTTAGTCGGACGTCGCGGGCCTGGGAGAAGAAATAGAAGCGTGGTCCTGGGGTCACCTTGCCAGCTACAATTTATCCCAGTTTGGGACGAAACGCGTCGGCTGTTTATGTTTGACTAAATGTTTTGAAAATAAAGGATTTGAAGAAGAACTCCAACACCTTCAAGATTTATCATTTCCATTACAACTGTTACAATTTTTGTGGTGCACCTTTGCGGTTGTTTGAACTCTTTAGGCCTTATTACGAGTTTGGCGGTCCGACTGCCTGAGAACTGCATCCCCTTTGTCTATCATACCCCTGCACCTGTGATCTACTGCCCACCGTATTACAAGCTGTGCAGTGTGAAACTCCAACCGTGGCCACTGCGGTCTTCCAGGCGGGACCACAGTGGTCTGCAATGTTGGTGGTGCATCCACCGGTGCCTACTGCCAAGCATATTACAACTGCACAGCGGTGATGAACAAATGACAGTTAGCCAATGGTAGTCGACCGCCACGGTATGCACGAAACAAAACACAATATTGACCATTGGATGGATTTAAAAACAACACACCTGATGTGCTTTGCCAAGTGGTGGACATGGCTGTAAATCACACTATAAAAATACCCCATCCCTGACCACCATCCTTTGATTCACAACTGCAGCACAGGAAGACAGGCACAGTGTTTTTTGCATTTTTTGATAAGGCACACCTTTTTTTCTTCTTTCCATGTAGCACTCTCCACCACCTGTAACATTTTTTTGCCACCTTTTCACCTCTATCACTTGATATTTTTCCATTCATACACTCATTCACATCGGTTTATTTTTGCACCATGCCTGGGAAAAAGAAACAAGCTTCACAGAGCAAGAGTTGACTGTCATGGTGAATGAAATTATTAGAGTAGAGCCACACATTTTTGGAGCCCAAGTCCAGCACACTCCTCTCAGTAGGAGAAGCGAAATGTGGGACAGGATAGTCAATAGAATGAATGCTGTTGGTACCACTCTGTGTACACAGGGCAGCATTAGGAAGAGATGGAAGGACTTCAGGCTGAGGGTACATACCATGTACAACAGCTACCACTTGGTTGCTCAGAGGACTGTTGGTGGCCCTCCCAGCGCATCATTACAACTCTTTCCCTGAGAGGAGAAGATCTCAGCCATCCTGCATACTGAGGGCTTGACAAGAATAGGGGGAAGTGGACTCTGGTAAGTTACACTTCAATAACTGCCAAAATATCAAATTGGACTGTTTGCTCTCAAGCCTGTTTTTGCCATTGTCTTATTTATCTACTTCCCTAACATGCAGTATTCAAAGTATCTGAGATGTTGGTTTGAGCATGGCAATGTGTATTGCTGCATATACGAACACATGTATCCAACTCCATGACATGCCACATGCTGCAATGCTGTCTATAAGATTATTACCATCAAGATATCAATCCAGGACCCATGATATGGGTTCAAATGTAAATGTATAGTCCATCCCAAGTGCATGTTTCCAACAGATATGGTACACTAACCGTTCGTCAACTGTTGCAAAAATGAGATTGAAGTGACCACACCTACCATGAGTCCCTTGTGATTGTAACTAACCAAGATGCTACACTCCTTTTGCCCCTTATCACTTGTCTACCATGTCACTACGGATCTACACTAGTCATACAGGTTACCAGTTCTCAAGTGTTGCTAAAGTGACATTGAAGTGACTTCAACTACCATGAGGCCTTCTCATTGTAACTCTAACCAAGATGCCACACTCATTTTTCCCCTTCTCACTTGTCTACCATGTCACTACTGATCTACACTATTCATGCATATTACCAGTTCTCAAGTGTTGCAAAATTGACATTGAACTGACTACAACTACTATGAGGCCTTCTGATTGTAACTGACTGAGATTCTCACTCCTTTCACCCCTTCTCGCATGTCTGAAATGTCACTACTGATCTGCACTAGTCATGCAGGTTATCATTTCTTAAGTGTTGCTAAAGTGATATTGAAGAGACTACCACTACTTTGAGGCCTTGTGATTATAACTCTGACCAAGGTGCTACACTCTTTTTGCCCCGTCTCACATGTCACTACTTATCTACACTCATCATGGACTGTGCAATCTACAGACAATGTTCCACTGAGATATATGTCTGAATACTTTGCTTTATGGTGTCCTGCACCCATCAACTTAACCTACTGATGACATGAGTGATACCCTAACAACGGAGTACCCCTAATATTTGTCAGACATGAAGGAAACTCAGCTCATTAGCAGTGCCAGGTAACCCCCTGACTATACACTTCTCATATGATGAACAATGCTAAATATACAACCAAGCTGGGTGTTTGCGTGTACTAGACACAACTAGGCCTTGGAATGGACAAATACATATCTTATGACTAGACTGTGTTTATAGCAACGTTTTCAAGATGTCATGTCTGTCCCTACAGACAAAATGCCACATAGCTGCTCATCTAATGAGCCGGTGAAATCTACTACATCTATTCAATGGCAACAACTGTCTAGCAATCAAAATGTAATCCACGCAAAGACATGACAATACTAATCTCTACCTATTTTGTTCCATTCTAGGTCCCCATTTACCTTGACACAAACAACGTGGATGAAGACACGTCACTTTCACCACTAACAATGTTCTCTATCTCTCAACAGGTCCATCCACCACTGCACCAGCAGAGAGGTTGGAAACCGAACAGAGTTCCTCTCCACCCTAGGACAAAGGACTCAGTGATTTTGATGCTCCTGATGTGGTGGACGAGGATCACAGTCCTGGCCCATCTGAGCAGCCTGTTCAGACGTCAACAGTGGGGCTCACTGTGCCCTCTACAACACCTCCCACCACTGCTGCTATATCACAGTCATCCACTGCCCCCTAACCTGTGCACTTAGTATAGTCAGTCCCATCCGGTGCCACCCAGTCCTGGGTTCTCAAAAGGCTAACACTACCCCATTACTGAGGACCTAGGACCTAGTGGAAGGGTGCAGTCTGTGCCAATGGGACAGTGCTGTGGGGGAAGGCATCATGGGAGGGTAACTGTGGACCCACAGAGTGAGCCTACCGAGGCAACTGACACCCAGGCTGCCATCACTCAAGTCCTGGGAGCCTACAAGGACTCCCAAAGTATCATGGGCCAGGTATTGTCAGAAATCAGGGCAGGAACAAGCTGCAGAGGGACACATACCGGGAGGCTGTTGCCGTCAATGCTGAGGTGACCGGCATCCACATTGAGGTGCCCGGCATCCACACTGAGTTGGCCGGCATCCGCACCACGGTCTCCCTGGCTGGGGTGCTGCAGGACATTTACACCATCCTCTGCAGGGCTTTTCTCCCTGTATCTATCCCATCCTTTGGTCCAAGAACACCTGGAACATCAACATCTGCCGCAGCCGTGGGAAGGTAGACCCTGTCAGAGGATGACACACCTGCACACCCCTGTCTGAGCAGCTCCAGATCCCCCCTTTGCCAGAGGGAGAGTACGTCCACTAAAAAACCCAGGAGCTTAGGATGGCAAGACAATCACCACCACCAGTAAAAGACCTCTACTCTAATGTCCTCCTGTGTGTGCTACACATTTACTTTGTTGAATTATTCCTGCCCACTTTTCCCTATCTGATCAGAGGAGAATGTTGGACTCCTGGCCATTTGGTTTCAGTCACCATGACTGAAGACTTCACTTTTTGTTTTCACTGTTTAATCTTAAGTCAATTTATTTATCTTATCCTTATTCACTTCCTTAAAAACACAAGTCACCAAAGCATTGGCTCCTGTTGTAATTCTCACATATGACAATGTGAATGTACAACCAGCTGAACTTTGCAATGTCAAAACTAGGGTCTTCTGGAAGTATAGATGTGTTGTATGTAAACAATGTTTAACTCAGGATAACTACCATGTCACAACAGCACATACATAGAAGTGTCTGGGCTAAGAACATCTTTATTGTATGGTTCAAATTATAAGCAGACATGATTTCAGACACATAGCAAATCATACATGACTCAGTTATTCGGGGTCAGTGATTACAGAATCACTTGCAGACTTTCACAACATGGAGGAAGGGGATACATCTGACAATATCCCACACAATAGGCAATAATAAACTCGGTCTACATAATCAGCTGGAGCAAAATTTCCTATCTCACAAAAGGAATCGTATATCAAATGAACAAATAAACAGACACGTCACTACAGCAGTTTATGACCACAGGCTCATTTTAATCAAGTGTTGCTTGCATGTGATGGAATGTCACAAATAAATGTCAGTGATGTGCTACAAGTACTTTGGCCTAGAATGAGGAGACACATCAGCAGCTACATCCAGTTCATAGACAATGAGGAATTAGCCAATGTGAAGGTAGGATGGCATGAATTGGGCACACTGCACCATTGTGTTGGATCACATGATGGCACGCATGTTGCATTAGGACCACAGCACCACAAGGAACAAGTTCAATAGAAGCCAAGTACCTTCCATTTTATCGCTGTGCTTGCTGTCTTGGTACTGGCTTTGTACACAGTATGTAGCATTACCATCCTCCTCACGTCACTATAGGAGTTGCAAGAAAAGTCATCACATCTCACACCATACTTACACTCAGAAGAAGTAGTTTTGGATGAGATCCCGATGCAAACCAGCTCCTTCCTCTTCACCACTATCATCATCTTCATTTGGCATTTGAGGCTCCCCACACGGCTGGTTTTCATGGCCTGTATCCTCTGCGATGTAAGGGATGTTCCGTCACAGGGTAACATTGTGAAAGATGCCGCAGGCTGTGGAGATCTTACACACCTTCCCGGGTGAGTAGAGGAGGGCACCCCAGTCTTGTCCAGAGACTTAAATCTGGCTTTCCGGAGCCCAAAAGCCAGCTCTACTGGCTGCTGTGTTCTTCCATGGGCCTTACTGAAGCGGACTTCCCCTGGCCTTGTAGGATTCCTCAGTAGTGTCAACAGCCATGGCCAGTTGGGTAACCCTGAGTCTCCTATATATAACTTAGACAAAAAGGCATCATTTAGTTACATACTTTTAAATCACACTACCTGACATTTCTACACAATGTTAGGACAGATCACACTTAACTACAAGCCAGGCCCTCTACGGTAGTAGTTATGACATCAGCTGTGGTATGGTACTGTTCCGCAGTGCAAAGGCATCATGTGCAGATCCTGGGAAATGTGCCAGGCATGCGTTGAACTGATTAACCACGAAGTGCCCAACATACGCTGTCCTTAAAACCAAACAGCAGTAAATAGTGCTCACTACACGCTGGGATAGAAGAGGCAAAGAACGGTAAACAGCAGTTACCATGTGCTGGGCTCCTTGGGGAACACTTGAGGGCATACAGGGAGCCGCAGGCAGGCAGTCCAGCACATCCAGGTACTTGGCAAAGTAGCAGTCTTTCCAGCAGCCCAACAGGCAGCAGGCCAGCATAACAAAGCAGGTAGTCCTAATGACAGTTCCTCCTGGCAGCACAGCAGTCCTCTAGCAATGTGCAATGTGTAGTCCCACACAGTGTCTGAAAAGATGGAGTCAGTCCAAATGTCTTTGATCAATTGGTGGCTTCAAAGAAACCCTACAAGGGTGCAACAATCCTTTTCAACCCAGCCCTTGCTCCAGATGATCAGTACGGGGTAAATAAGCCCTTTGTGTGAGGGTGAGACACATCCTACACAAATGTAAAGTCTGAATGACCTCTCCCTCTCCTCAGCCCAGGAAGACTATAGGCATGCAGATGAATGCAGGTGTATCCCCTGTCAGACCCAGCCCTTCCTGTGTTGTGGCTATCTGGAAAGTATGCATCAAGTGTAGCTGTCACCTAGCTCAGATGTGTATTGGAGTCCAGCTACAAAGCACAAGGTGTCATGTGCACATAGAAATGCCTATGCCATATCATGTTTATAGGAGAGAGCACATGCACTTCAGCACTGGTTAGCAGTGGCAAAGTGCCCAGAGTACTAAAGCCAACAAAAAGAAGGTCTGAAAAATATGCAGAGGACAGTTTGGGGATAACCCTGCAGAAAGTGGCAGGTTCAACATTACAAGGCTGAACACACCCCGATACTATGGACCTGATTAAGAGTCTGCTGGTCCAGGGACCAGCAGCCTCATGGTGGAACAGCAGTGGGCGTGCAGCCACTGCTGAACAGGTGGTCTGACTGTCCGATGATGAGTTGGTTTACCCGATCGATCTAGTATTTGATCATGATGAAGTGATCAATGCCCTGACGGCCTCCAAAGGTGGGAAAGCTCCAGGCCCTGATGGGGTGCCGGTTGACATATTCACCTATAACCTGGATATATGGTCCCCAATTCTTACTCGGGTTCTTGAAGCTACAACCACGATAGGTTTAGTTAAATCTTGGTTCACCTCTATATTGCTTCCCATCTTCAAAAATTAAGACCGAAACAATCCAGCTTGCTATAGGCCCATTTCCCTCCCGGATTCCATTGGTAAAGTGGCAGGCCGAATAGTTCTCGAACGATTACAGGACTGGGCCACTGAAAATCACATAATATCTGACTTGCAATACGGGTTCCGCGAGGGTCTGGGAACCGGAGAGCAGGCATTAAATCTCTCCCTGTTAATGGGAAAATACGTTGGCGCAAAGAGTGGTCATTTACATCTGGCCTATGTAGACTTATCTGCAGCGTTTGACTGTGTTTCCCATTCAAAGCTGTGGTCAATCCTCCTGAAAATTATTGTAGAACCCCGTTGGTTGCCTTTATACAAGAACTCTACTCTGAGGCTTCAGCCAGAGTTAGATGCCGCCATGGAGGTGAACTTACCGACTCATTTCCCGTGGTAAAGAGGGTCAGACAGGGTTCTGTCCTGGCTCCCTTCCTTTTAAACCTTTGTACTAACGGTTTAGAATCTGCAATGTTGGAAGGGAGTCTGGACCTGCTCGTAATTGATCGCTGCCCAATTCCTGCATTGCTTTACACGGATGACGCGGTGATAATGGCAAGAACACCACTTCAATTACAGTATCTTCTTGATAGATATTGCCAATTTATGACAAGCCTAGACCTTATGGTTAATATCAAGAAAACCTTTGTTATGCATACAGGCAACAGTGTAAAAAAGACAAAAGCTATTTTTATTGATAATAGCAAACTGGAATGTACAAACTCCTACCCATATCTGGGAATCTTAATTGACAATAAGTCTCATTGGCAACAAGCTATCTCGGCAAGAAAGCTACTATTTCTTAGAGCCACCACTGCCCTGGTAGCATTCGTCCAAAAGCTAGGGAAGCGGCCTCCCCAAGACATGATTAAAATATACCAGGCGAAATGCCTCAGCGTAGCTACATACGGCGCTGGGGTCTAGGGTCATGTTCCGGTAGATCCCCTACAGAAGATAGAGAATGGCTTTATAAGATACTTGCTGGCAGTCCCACAGAGTTCACCGACCTTTGGTTGCCACATTGAATTAGGCTTGGATTATATAACAGATATTATTAGCATCCAGCCAATTCTCCTATGGCACCGTGTTTGGCAAACAGAACACTGCAAATTGACACATTCCCTGATTACTGACTGTCTTGAGTTGGACAAATGGATCAATATTCCTTGGTTGGTCTACGTGCGCAATTTCCTGATAGACTTAACTTTAGCACCTTATTTTTCCCATCCATCTACTATTGTGGAAATATTAAGGAAAAACTTAAAAGCTTTATGTCTATCCCACCTGAGAGAGTTACGACTAACCAAAGAAATCAGTAAAATCTCCAATTGCCAGAACTTAGCCATTCAGATCACTTCCGGGGTGCAACCGTACCTACAGTACAATCTGAATAGCTACGAGAAATGCCTATTGACCCGGTTCTGTTTTAACATTTACCATCGCTTGATTACTTTCCCAAAGCAGAGTGATTGGTCCAATAATCTCCCACTCTTCCCTGCAATGAAACATCAGAACAATCTTCATTGCACATAGTATTTTTCTGTAGATACTATGAGTTTCCACGAAGGAGATGGATTATCCCTCTTTTGAAACTCTTGGGCTTGCGATGCTGTCGTCCCGCGTTTCTTGCACTACACTTCTTAGACACTGAGCTCTGTGCTAAATCAATTGTCTGTTTTTTGAAGGCCTGTATCAAATATCGCCATAGCTGTGATTAATTCCTGATGCACTAGTAGTTCCAGAATTGTATAAATGTTTGTATGTATAAATAATTCCGCCCTCTTTTTATCTACGTCTTTTTAAAGAAAAATTGTTTTATATTATGAAATGTATTTTATGTGCTTTTATGGTTTCCTATAAAAGTATGGAACCCGAATAAAGATTATTGAACTGAACTGAGTTGGGTGGTCGGACTGCCCTGGGACAGCCGCCTCCTCTAGGGATCTCTGTTCCCTAGAGGTGGCTTGGGGTCAATAGGTGTAATATGCTTGGCAGGATCACCGGGGTCCTGCCAAGCCTATTACATGATTCCTCTCCGCCAGGGTTTTCATGGCCGTTCCACCGCCATGAAAACCCTGGCGGAGAGGAAACAATGTAACCACATGTACATGCACACAGGGGAGCACATGTACCACCCTGTGTGAATGCACATAGGTTCCTGCACTGCATGGACTTTTGAGTTCATGCTGTGCAGGAACCTTCTTGTGCCATCCCATTGCGGTGCCATTTTCAAAGGCACCACTGCCTTTGAAAGAGGCACCACCGTGGGACCGCCACGCCGTCCACCCGCCAGGCTACTTAAAAGTTGTAAACTGCCAGGTGGGTGCCGGCGACCTTCAGTGGAAACCTTCAGCGACCTTCTGGGTTAACAGATCCCTTATGACCACATGTTCAAATGCCAATATCTTGTTGGATACTGGTGGGCTGGTGGTGTGAAAGTAGATGAGGGTCTCAGTCTACTGGCACCCCACTTGCCTTGGTATGAAATTCTAATAAAATAATGTTTGAGAATTATCTTCCTCAAAAACCTATAAAGTTCCAGTTTAATACTAAACCTACTGGGAGCAGTTGTGGGAACGAAGGAGAGCCTCTTTGCACCTATATCTGATTCAGCCTTTTTGAGGGTGTATTTGGATACATTTACAACAGGATCTGTTGTTTGTGTGTAGTACTGGAATCTACCACCTGTAGTACTGGCATCTGGTCTGTATTTCCCCATGGTTCTCCTGTGGGTGATAGCTACTTTCTCTTTACCCTTAATCTTTACCTCTCCCCCTTCGATTTGCCCAATTCACCTGTTCGGTCTTCTCTATCTGTCCTCCTGTCTACTCACTATCTGTGCCGAGCTCACTGGATATGGAAGAATAAGAAAAGATCACTGTTAGACCCTGCATACTTGGTGTGGTTTTCCCCTGCATTTTTGCCTCTTCCTCCTGTATTTTTGCTGTGTGCTGAATTTTGTTTTTGCTGTTCTAGATGTTTTGGGCACTTTGACCAGTGCCAAAGTGCAAGTATTTCTTCTGTAATTTGTGTCTATGGATTGGGGTTTCCATGATTGGCTTGTTTGATTTACTACTAAATCCCTAGTACCATGCGATATGTGTGCCCAGGCCCAGTAAGTCAAATGTTGCTAGTGGGCCTGCAGCACTGATTGTGCCACTAACACAAGCAGCCGTTCAAAAGGTTCTCAGACCTGCCACTTCAGTGCCTGTGCGCAGTTTGATGCTGTCATATCAACCTAGTGCACCCACTTACCAGGCCGTAATCTTCCCTTTTCTGACATGTGAGTCACACCAAAGTTAGGCTAAAGGTAACCCTGTGTGCAGGGTGTAGTGTCTGTGAAAGGTAGGACATATTGTGAGGTGTGTAGCATGTCCTGATAGTGAACTGCAGGACATTTCGTTTTTCACTATTGAAAGGCTATCTGTCCCATAGGATAGAGTGGGAGTTTACTTATAACATCTTATAGATATCACTTTCCATTGGGACAAGAGAGGAAGATAAAGTTTAGTATGCCTGAACTCAGAATATAAGGATGCATCTTTTAGTAAGTATGATTTTTACATTCTGTGTTTGAAAATACCACTTTTAGAAAGTGGGTATTTTCTTGCTTAGCCATACTGTGTGTCTCTGCTGGTTTGTGAATTGTCTGTCTGGCTTTGGGGTGACAGGGGGTGTGGATGTGCATTCACTATAGACAGCCACTGGGGGTTTGAGGTGTGTCCTTCCCTCCTGGATGAGTCAGGGCTGGGCTGAATAGACCTGGGCTGCATTTAGAGTAGGGGGAGGAGTTTCCTTGCACCTGAATGGGCCTGGTTTGCCTTACACAATGCTGTCTCCACCTCCTGTCAGTAAGCTGGAACAGAGAGGACAGAACTGGTTTAGTCTAAGCACAGAGCCTCTCTGCCACAAGAGAACAATGAGAAATGCTGTATAAATATCAGGGCCCATACCCCCAGAACCTTAGATCAGTTCTGAAATTCAAGACAAACCTTTGCCAAGTAGAAGAACTGGAGATGCTGAAGGAAAAGTACTGCCCCTTTGATGTGTGCTGTCGTGGGTTGGCTTGCAGTGGCTGTTTCTGCCAAGAAAAGCAGCCGCGGTCGGCAGTAGGAGTTCCTGCAGGGCGGTGACGTGGGGAGGGGGGGGCAGGGTGGGGGGTAGTAATGTATGGATTACGGAGTTTAACAGGTAAGTAAACATATAAATAGATAAAACTAATTTTGTTGCGCGCACTGCATGGCATTTGTTGATGCGGTGCACGCAACAAAATTTGTTTTATTTATTTATATGTTTACTTACCTGTTAAACTCCATAATCCATACACTACTACCCTCCACCCTGCCCCTCCCCCTCCCCATGTCACCGCCCTGTAGGAACTCCTACTGCCGACCGCGGATGAAGGAAAGGACAAGGACCTTGCTGTGTGTTGAGTCTCCTGCTTGAGGAAGATCTCCAAGGGCTTGAAATAAAACTTGCCTCCTGTTCTGAAGTCTCAGGGACACAAAGACTTCACCACCAGCTCCCCAGAACTACCTTGCTGGGAGTTCTGACCTGTAAAGAGGTGCCTGTTGCTGAGGTGGGACTCTGGAGGTTGTTCCTTCTTTTGGGGGCTGAAAAAGAGATGCAACTATGAGAAGCTCGATGCAGCAGCACCTGTTTCCTGCGCATCGCCACTGTGGGGGAAGAATTATCATTCATCGCCATTGTGCTGCTGAAGAAACCGATGCAGTGCCTGCCCGCGGCTGGGGAAATCGCTGCATGCCACATTGAGTGCACAATTCTATTCTGATGCAGGCCCTTCTGTCTGGCTGCAAGAATCAACGCATTGGGGGGACTGCGGCTGGAGAGACCAACGTAGCACAGTTACCGACTCATTGAGAACCGATGCATCTCCAATCCCCCCGCATCGCACAGGGGCACAAAGTCTACAATGACAACGGGGTGGCAGTAAGAAACTGATGCATCACCTCCTCGTGCAGTGAAAAAATGACGCATCACTTTCCCTTCAGTAAGGAACTGACACAATGCCTCCTCTGCGTAGCAGTAAGAAACTGGCGCATCATCTCCCCAGGAGTAAAGAACCGATGCATCACCTTCCCTGCCCGTAAGGAAGCGACGTGGGGAACATCGTTTACAACAAAACTTTTACCACGCACTACCATTACAATGCAGGAATTACAACGAAAGTCGTTACAACGACTTTCGCTGGAGGGCGCTGTTGGATAGGGAATAGTTTAATTTTCTATCCAACACCTTCCCTACTATCCACGGGGACTGGAGTTGGAATAGAAAATTTAACTATTGCACTATCCAGCGCCCCCCAACACAAGTCGTTGTAACGACTTGCATTGTAATACCTGCGTTGTAAAGGCATGCGTGGTAAAAGCATGCGTTGAAACTTCATACAACCAAGCAACGCATCACCTTCACTGCGGCTGTTTTTATTTATGATTGTGACGCATCCAAGGAACCTTGTGCTAAAAGTGTCACATCTATAGTTTGGTATAGACAGAACTGTTTTTACCTTCTAAGAATCACATTTTTAATATTGTATGTTGGCTTTTAGTCGTTTTGGTCTTGCTTGGGTTATAAAGATTACTTCTTTTTCTAAACTGGTGTGTTGTCTATTTGTAGTGTTTTTACCGTAGTACTGTATTATGCACAAAAGCTTTACATACTGCCTCTGAGATAAGCCTGTACAAAAGAGTTAGTCAAAGCAGAAGGAAAATATTTATACAAATCAACCAAAAAAACACATTATCCAAATAGGTCTGAAATTTTTGCAAATTTATATCATAGTTGGCATAATGAAATCAATCTTTACAATTGCCAAAAGGTGCTCCATGTGGAAGGGAAAGTAACAAGGTGCTTGGAAGAATTCTCGTGTAAGGGTTATAGAGGTGAAATTAGGAAATTAACAATATTTATATTCTTTATACAAAACCTTTCTAGCCATCAGTTGACTACAGCTGAGTCAATTGCTGTCATCTACATGTGGATAAACATGAAGTGCATGTTCACAATGAGGGACAGACGACATTTTAACCCCAATGGTATTTGGAGGGACAATGAGTCCTTATAGCGTTCTTATCAGGACAGAAGGAGCCACATATGGGTTATTCAAAACATCGACTTTCCCTCATAGTGAACCTGTACTTCATATGTATCCACATGTAGATGACAGCAATTGATTTACTGTATCTCTTCACTATTGTGTGGCTTTCTTCAGTTGTAGTCAACTGATGGCTAGACAGGTTTTTGTATAATGAATGTAAATAGTGTGAGTTTCCTAATTTCACCTTTGAAACCCTTACACGAGCATTCTTCTGAGAACCTTCTTACTTTCACTTCCTCTTGGAGCACCTTTTGGCTACTGTACAGATTGATTTTATTATGCCAACTATGATATACATTTGCTAAAATTTGAGACCTATTCGAATAATGTGTTTGTTTTGGGTGATGCGGTTTGTGTAAATATTTTCCTTCCACTTTGACCAACTCTTTTGTAGTGTGTTTTACCCAGTTCTGTTGGATCATTGGGCTACCCTGTTGTTGTGTAATGATCTGAGATAAGCCTGTCTGCTCGTGTCAATCTACCAATGGGGTGAGCAGGGGCTATTTAAAAACGTTATCCCCCAAACCTTGACTAGGGAGAAGGGTCCCTACCTGGACAACGGTGCAAACCATTGGCAAATAGACCCCCATTTCTAATATTGGTGGTCAGCGGTGAAGATCTGGACTTGCATTTATGCCTTACAAACAGAGATTGGTGTTCACTACTAGTATAGTGCTGACCCATACGCAACCACATACTATTGGTGGAACTTTTTGTTTTTGAAATTTGTGCAAATTTAGAATGGCCAATTTTCACCATGACAAAACCAGCATCAATTGCATCTCAAGATATTGAATATGAAGAGGATAGGGTGGAAACCTACACTGTAAAACAACTGAAAGCCATCTGCAAAAAAACATAAAATCTCAGTATTAGGCCTCGCCAGAAAGGAGGAAAACCAAAAGGTGCTGAGGGCCTGATTGGAATCTAGGAATGCCAGTGAGCATACCGAGGAGCCTATGGTGGAGGCAGAGAATTTAGGTGGGAAGCAGGATGATCTATTGGGTCTGTTTGGGGGGAGAAGACCTTCCGGGGGCACCAGTGTGTCTTCAAAGGGGCTGTCTTCAGAGGAGATGGAAGACAGAGAGACAAGCAGAGTGCATGAGAGGGAGCTTGCTAAGCTCAGGCTGGGGAAGGAGGATGAGGAATTAAAGTTGGAAAGGTAGAAATTGGTCCTGGAGGAAAAGCGGATACTTTTAGGGCATGAGAGAGGTTTGAAGGAGCTAGGCATAAAAGCCAAGAGTATGGAGTCCAGTTCCAATGGTGGCAGCTTACCATCAGTGCTTGGAGAAGGGAGGGTATATATCCCCAAGGAAGTTATCAAGGATTATGTGAAGAGTGATGACATTGGTCAGTGGGTCAGGGGGTATAAGGTAGCAATGAGTTCCCACAGAAACCCTGGGAGGGGCTGGGGAGCATGTTGTGGGGCTGCTTCATGGCAGAAGGGTGGGGCACTTTGCTAGCCTTACCAGACGAGGAGAATTTGTCTTATGCTCCTATGAAAGAAGTCTTAATCAGGAGATATGGCTTGACCCCAGAACTGTACAGGCAGATGTTTAGGGCCTGTAAGAAACTTGAATAACACACTTGGGTTGAGTATGTTGCCAACTTTTGCAGAGCACTGGATGGTTGGGTGAAAGGTATCCAGGTAACTGATTTGCAGAGGCTCTATGATTTGGTTGCATGGGAGCACATGTCTGCTAATAGTTTTTCAGAGCTATGCTAATACTTGATTGACAGTAAGCTGACTGACCTCAGGAAGCTTGCTGTGGAAGCGGACCACTGCATCAGAACCAGGGACAACAAGGGGTATGTGGGAGACTCAGCTAAGAGTGGGCAGGGTCCCCAGCAGAATAGTGGGGCTCACAAGGGTAAACAAAAGTAGTTCCAAAAGGGCCCCAAAGTAATTCCCAAGGGAACCAAGGGAAAGGTTTTCAGCCCCCTGGTGGTAAGAAAGCATGGGCCTCTTCAGTAAAGCCTACAGGGAAGTGTCCACGAAAGTGTTATGCTTGTGATCGGGTGGGCCACTTCATAGAGGATCCTAAGTGTTCCAAATCCACCACTGCACCCACTGGTGCACCGTCCTGTGAGTTGACTAGTGCAGCCTTAGGGGAGGAGTTAGGTTCCCAGGAAGGGTGGGAGCCATCAGAATTGACCCATGTCTCACTAGGGGAGAGTGAGATGGTACAATGAACAGAACTGTTTTTACCTTCTAAGAATCAAACTTGTATTACTGTGTCAGTCAGTCAGTCAATTATCTTTATTCGATTATTGAAAATCATAAAAGAACGAGCAAAATTACATATCACCATTTCATCAGAGCACAAATTTTTACAAATTTAAAACAGACAATCATTATATTATGAACACTAGATTTACAATGAAACATACATAAATATTTAAAAAGGTAAAAAGAAGGGCTTATTAAAACACAACTCATTCTAATAAATGAGAAAAGAGGAAATTCATTTTTCAGAGATAAAGTGCCTGTGCCTTATGCGGTGCTTATTTAAACGTGCTCCTGCAACTAGAAAACTAGCGACAGAAAAAGCTACTTTAGCATTAGGGAGAAGTTGCAAAAACAACAGGGCTGGTTTTACCTGAATAAAGCCCTGATTACGTAAAATAGGGAGCAGATATATTTTCCTAATCTCAATATAATGTCCGCAAAACATGATAAAGTGCATCGTGTCCTGTGTTGAAAAATGGTCACAGTCACATGGTTCAGCATCATCGGGTCTAATCCAGGTTCTAAAGTTGCCCAGTATAAAATGAATTAGATCAAAACGAAATCTCGTTAAGAGAAAACGATGATAAGAATTTGTTACCTGAAGGAGATATAGTTCCATTCCTGGAATAGAGGAGAGCATACAGTGTTTCCTTACCATGGGTTTTTTAAACTCTGTAGCTTCCCTCTCCAGGGCATATAAATTTGTCAGGGTATTTTTGACTAATTTTAGATCTTCATAAGTTATTCCATCTGGAGATGAGAAGAGATCCGGACGGCCTGCTAAAGTTAGCTGAGTTTTCACATATCTTACCCATGGGATGTTAAGGGCTCTATCCAGGGCTAAACAGTCTTTTAAAATAATATGATTTAAAGTAAGCTCCTGGTTAAGCCAGGTTTTTATCCAACCGATCACTGGGGCTAGTTTTAAGGTATCAGATATATAGCCCAAGCCTAACTCTGTATGCAATGCAAAGGTCGAGGTTGATTGGGGAACAGAAAGCAGAGATCTCAAAAATTTATTTTCTACATTCTGTATTTTGGCGGGACTAGTATGTCCCCAGATAACAGAACCATACTGGGCGACTGACAGACATTTTGCTTTCTAAACTTTGATGATGCTTTCCATGGGACGGGCGCCCAGTTTTTTAGCAAATCCTAGCAGCCCTGCAGCCGCTCTAGCAACAGCGCTGCTTTTGACCAAAAGCTGGGGGCCCCAGGTGCCCTTTTCGTTAAAAGTCACTCCTAAGTATGGAAAAGAAGGGACTCTCTTGACCTCCTTCCCCGCACAGTAAAATGTTAACGACTTTCTTTTCCTGCCTGCAGCTCCAGCAATCATTACATGTGATTTTTCGGTGTTAATTTTCATGTCCAGTGATGACATAAAAACTCCAAAAGATAAAAGAAGTTTGTTTAATGCAACTCCAGAGCGTGCCAAAAGGACGGCATCATTCGCGTACAGGAGGACAGGTATCTTTGTCTCTCCTGCACGCGGGATGTCACTATGGGATGTTGTCATTACTGCCTCAAGGTCATTTATGTATAGGGTAAAGAGGAGGGGGGCAAGTATACACCCTTGCCTAACCCCCCTCTCTGACTTAAAGTGACAAGTGCATCTTCCTTCCCTAGTGACTCTGACTGATGTCTTGAGATCCTTGTGTAGCTCAGCTAAGTATTCGACCAAAGGGGGGTCAAGGCCCATGGCCAAGAGGATCCTCCACAACTTTGCCCTGTTTACCAGGTCAAAAGCTGATGAGAGGTCCATGAAGACCATGTACAATGAACCCTCCTTGGCGATTACATATTTATTTAAAATTAATTCTAGATTTAGGCACTGATCTAAGGTTCCTCTTTTGGCTCTGAAGCCATATTGTGCGTTAGATAAAATGCCCTTACTTTCTAAAATCAGGGTCAGTCTACCTAAGAGGACTCTCCCCAGGATTTTAATACTCAAATCGATAAGGGAAATTGGCCTATAACAGGCCGGGTCTGTCCTCTGTCCTTTCTTAAAGATTGGCACTATGGTCGAGTTTGCCCAGCTAGAGGGGAAAATAAATTCCCTTGTAGCATTAAAAATGTTAGTTAGGATCTTTGAGCTTAGCTCAGGAGCGCTCTTAAAAAAGTCTGCGGGGACCCCATCTGGCCCCGGTGCCTTTTTACAGAGTGTGTCGTTAATTGCTTGTTTTACCTCCTCCTGAGTGAAAGGAGGGATATGAGTTGACGATTGTGAAAGAGGTATTTCACATTCTATAGTGGTATGAGTGCGACTATAAATATTGCTAAAATGTGTCACCCACTGTTCATCTGGGATAATGCAGTCAGCTCTCTGGTTGTCTAATCCCACAAAATATGGGTGATTTATAACTGCCCAAAATTTGGCACTGTCTTTCTGTGTCTCAGGCAGTAACAAATCATTCCAAGCCTCGTCTTTTATCTCAGATTTCCTCTTCCTGATAGCTAAGTTGTATTGTTTCCTTAATGACGCTATCAGCACTCTGTCTCTAGGTTTATTCTTTAGGGCCTTAAGGAGAGTTGAATGGGCCTTAGAACAGTTTGTATCAAACCATTTGGGGCCTTTTGGCTTATTGGACTTTGCCTTTGCAGTCAGATCTAAATTGACTTGGTGACAAATAACACTAAAGGCCTCGACCATAGTAGCGCTAGGGTTTTTATTATCTAAACAGATGGCGACTTCTCCTGCGACTTTGGCCAAAGTTTCCTGTAAAAAGGTTATTGGAGTAACTTGGTCCCATTTGAGCCTCCGATTTTGATCTCTTAGCACAAGATCTGTCGCACACAAGGCGCCAATCTTCCTATTTCCCAAGACTCCCTGAGCTAAAACCTCTAAAATCACAGTATTGTGATCGCTAAAAACAGAAGTTTCTACCTTGTAAAAGAATACTTCAGGCAGAACTCTAAAAGATACGAAAATATAATCTATAATTGTGCCTGAATCATTACCCACATATGTTGGTAACCTCGAATCATTAGGACAGGTACATGATTCATGAAGGTTGAAGGTAGCCAAGAGCAATTCCAGAGCCTCGCCGCTTGGAGTGTGTTCAAAATGCGGCGGGGAGGAATAAGAAAAGAATTCCTCAGGTTCCCTTTGACAACCCACCTGGCATGGATGAATGTTAAAATCTCCCATAAGGATCACCTCAAACCCATAGGAACTGTTCTCAGTGTAAGTGGATAAGAGATCCTCTAAGGATACCAAATGCTCGGTAGGAAATTGACTGGCCGGGGAATTATAAAAGTTAACAAGTAAAATAGGATGAGAGTTTGATGAAGTCAATTCAACCACTAAACAATTTTTAGATTTAGACTTAATATGTCTAGGTTTTCCTTGGACATCAAGTAAAATATATACAGCCAACCCTCCCCTTGCTCTTCTTGCTTTGCTAGGGTCTGCAGATACAAAAAAATGGGAGTAGCCATCTAAGGCCAAACCATCTGACGTTTCCCAAGTTTCCTGAAAGGCAAGAATATCATAATTCCTGATTATGTCCAACCAGTTCTGTGCTTTGAATTTAGCTCTAAGCCCGGCGATGTTCCAGCTCATAATTCTGCAGACCCTAACGCCTGCAGAAGACTGAGCTAACGGACCAAGAGCGGGCTGTGGACCCTCCGCATCATGGTCTCGTCCTGGCAAAAGTCAGTCATTTTGGTCCATAAAAGATAGTGGCGCAAAGCGGTTAAACAGTTCTAATGGCTGTGTAACAGGGTTAAGCATTGGAGGTTGATGACGAGGAACTGCTGCGTTGTTCCTTAAATCTTGTCTCCATCTGAAGTGAGAGTCCCAGTGGGTATCCCACCCTGGGGCAGGGGTCCTTGGGAAAGATACGTTCTGCTGTTCCCCGTAAAAGAATTTCAAAGTGAGGGGGACCACAGTGCCTCTTCTTCGTTGGGGAGGAAAGATATTTGCAAGAATATTGGGAAGAACGTCTTGATTTGAAAAGCTCACCGCCACACAGTCCCCTTTAAATTTTTTAGGCCGATTACCCAGCCAGGGAACCCTAGTTGCTGATTTAATTACACTTGCTAGGTGATGCTTTCCCCCTGGAGCTAGCCGCATATTGCTAGTTAGCCAATGTATGGCTTTGCTACAAAGTGAATTAGAACTTTCCGCTATGCCCCCTTCCAGCGGGGGGACGTTTGCGAGGACTAGGACCACAGGTGTGGCTTCAACAATGAATTGCAGGGGGTCCGTAGAAAAAGCTTGGGCTTGTGCTTGTATTTGCGCTGGGGGAATGTTAGCCGAAGGAGTTGGGTCTGTTGAAGAACATGCTAGTATGGGACCCTCATTAATAGCAGTCAAACTTGGTGGCGGTGGATTCTCCCCAAGCAGTTCTATTCCATCTCCAATACCCGTGTCGCCTCCGGCGACAACTCCCCTAGAGTTATTGCCCAGATGTGTAACTAACGTGGTTATATTTTCAATGCCACTTGCAACTGTGTTTTGGATGCCACCCAGCTTCTTAACCTCTGCTTGCAGTTTATCAATCTTAGATATGAGAGGTTTGACAATAGTGTTGATTTTAGTCTCAATAAGATCTGCAATTTTATCAAAAAGAGCTTCCTCAAAAGAACAGATAGGATGATCCTCAGCATGAGTCACTTGTTTGCATTTTGGGGTAGTAGCCCTCTTCCGTTTTGTCCCTGAGCGTAACCCACCCCGCTTTGGAGGGTTCGTTGTGCATTGTCGTTTAGGTCTGGCTGCGTGCCCTATAGGAGATTGGTCAAGGACAGAGACCTGTGACTGTGTATCTTGATCAAGATCATTGTCATTGTCGTTATCTGTATTGCCCTCAGCGGGCAGACCCTCAGAAGCCGGGGTTGCATTATCCGGTGTGCCAGGTATAACTTGGGAAATAATGTCAACAATAGTATCTGCACTATGAACATCTTGCATGATAATTTCATCAGTCACAGTAGATGCAGATGTATGACGTAAATAATTAATTTACTCTCTTAATTTCTGTGCAGGTAAGTACTTAATCAATAATAACTCAATCGGAATGAAAAAAGACAGAGTCCGTGGTGTTAGAGTTTCTAAGGGTTTTATTCCTCATAAAGGAATCAGGATATCATGTTCTGACCACCACAGGGGTGTCAGAAGGGATAGAGCGCTGTCGTTTATTGACAATACATAGCTTATATACTTGATTTATACCATAAGAATCAATGTAAGAGGCGTAACAGCTGTGAGAAGACAAGATAACAGTATACACGTGATACTAGTACATCATCAAGAGGCGTAAACTAGGCGTGAACCAGAGGTGTGTGTTAGAAACGTCACTGATAGGTGACGCAAGTGGGTGGCACCAAGGGGTGGTGCTAACTGAATGTTGCAATGTCAGCAGAAATCGGAAGCTTGGATGCGCGCGCAGCTGCATGACGTGTGATTGACGGGGTGCAGGGGACTTGACATTTACACTGACGGAAAGAGACAGAAGTCTGGCATGTCAGATCAACTTGTACTTCTATCATATCTGATATCTGATGTTTAGGAACTATACTATCTGGGCGGAAAGGTCTCTAGGGCAGAAGCTATTCTATGCTAACTGTGGATGCGTGTATAAGCTCCTGAGTGTCTACATGTGAAGCGTGGGGGCACGGGGCCTTCCATGGAAGCATGGCAACAGAGGCTATGAATTACTTGCATTGAGACAGGTCGGCCCTTTGGCTCTGCAGCTGGAGAGGATGTTTACAGGATCTAGTAGGCAGGAATGTATTCTCGGGGAGCGGAACAGATAACTCGAAGGTTATAGTCAGTCTTGGCAGAAAGCAGGCTGAGCTGAGCGCGAGGGGCCGCGCTGAAAGTAGGACAGAGTTCACGGGTACAGAGGTAGCCTGGGCAGAGTCAGGAGCCACAAAAGAGGTTCAGATGGCAGGAATTCAGGGCCTACTCTTGCTAGAGCAGGAAGAATATGAGAAGTGTACTACAAAGAGACGGTGGCATAGCATACTTAGGGACGGACTACATAATCCATTCATGGTGGATCTGAAAGAGGACAAGTTAACGGTGGACGCAAATGTATTTGCGTCTTCATAGCTGGCACAGGAGGGAAGTTACATGTACTTTAAGCTGGTACATGGAGTCGGTGGGGTACGCGCTAGGGAACACAACATGGCCAAAATTTAATTTTCCTCATTCCCTCCTTGTTCCCTACGGACCCTTCATGAAATATCGATCCTCATGAATCGATCAGTCTGTTCTTGTAACATCATTTGTTCTTCTTTCTTTCGGTTACGTTTTGAGTGAAAACTGGAATGTTCAATACAAGAAGTGGCACACAGTCCACAAATCGCTGGCCCACACTGTAGGCACAGGCAGCAACTGAATACTAGGACTAGGCCAATGCCTAGGAAGGATAGGATCTTCCATCCCCAAGCTGTTAACGTTGTCCAGAACCAACCGGACCAAGTCCAGGTGCCTGGATTCTGATGTATCTGATTTGCAATTTTATGAAGACGGGTGATAGCTTGATATACTGATGGTGCGTTTTGTGGTATGAAAACACAGCAACTTGACCCGATGACCTTACAGGCTCCACCTCTATCTGCCAAGATGACGTCAATTACAAGACGGTTCTGAAGGACAACAACCCGCATAGCGGACTGCTCTTCTGTTAAGTTACCTAAGGCGGAGGCAGTTTCATTTACTACTGCTTCAAGTGTTCTAGTTAATCTGCGTATTAATTTACTATTCTGGACAGGTCCTAAAAAGAAAAAGAATCCTTTATTAAAATCAGTGTACTGTTCCCATGCCGTTTCTGTGTAGTCGACAAGTGGGACATTTCTTCTGGGTCTATTCTTTACTAGATTGCTATTTCTATGGTAATCAGGAGGAGCTAGAAAAACAGGTGGCAGAAGGAATGCAATGTAACAGGTACCATCCCAATCTGGGGGTAGACGTATGTATGCGGTATGACCACAAACAAAGTAAGAATGACTGATAGCTTTGAAAGACGATTTTCCATCATCACTGAATTCGACCACAGTAGTGCATTTACTATGACCTAAGTGTACTGAACCTTTCTTCTTGATACATAATTCACCAGTGACTGGCAGTACTGACATAATAGGTAGAACTGGTGTGTCTTCGGATTCGACAGTAAGAATCATAAGGCTAATTGTATAATTACCTAATCCATATACTTCATTTTCTAGATCAGTTCCTATTCTAGTGGGAAGTCCCTCCTTATCTGGGTAACAGACGTCAAGCAGGACCAAGTTCAGGTTTCCCCAAACCCAACCCCCATCAAAAACAGCAATGTCGGGATCTAAAGAATTAATTATCTTAAACCATGCTCCGCAGGAGCCATTGTGAGTGAACGGATACGGAAAGAGAGGCAGAGCTCCCTTGTAATTCTGGTAGGGAGGGAGTCGGCCGCAGATCCAGCAATTTGTAGCATTGTTAGTTTGATGAGAATGATGTAACATACTAATGAATGTATTGTTGCGCAGCGCAAGTCTGTAGGTAAGCTCATGAGGAGGTAACTCACTAAAAGTGTGTTCAGCAGAGACATTGTAAGCAGATTGTTCACGCTTGAAAATAGGATAATAGATGGGTAACAAGATGCTAGCAACAATAATTAAAATACTGAGAATAAACATGATTATAAGTGTCACTATGCAGTGACTACGAAGTGATTTGCAATATGTACGTTTCTTTGCTTCTCTCTCTCTATCTCGATCTAGGGGATACATGTCAGAAACTATTTAACCGATTCACCTAGGGGAGGACTTAAACAATTAAACTGTCTGACTTGCTAGATCGTAATTTCATGCGATATAGTTCTTGAGGAGTTTTTTCTCGTTGTGATTCGGTAAAGTCTTTGGTAACACAGTCTTTGGTGGGGGTGGACGAGTCTGGGTCAGGTTTCAGTCCAGCAAATTTCTTGATATGACTCGTGTGTACCCACCCCTTTCTTCCCTCGATTTTCACCGCCGTCCTTGTTGTTAGAAGAACGGTCTTCGGAGACTTCCAGCGGGGCTCCAACGGACTTTTTCTGTCGAAGTTGCGGACGAGGACAGTATCACCGGGACGGACGTCATGTGGCTTTACATCAGTGTTGTCAGGGAAGGCTGCGGCAACCTGTGAACGACATGATTGGAGTGCAGACATCAAGGAGGCAAGGTAATCTGTCAACATGTTAGAATCAACATCAGTAATCTTTTTTGGAATGGGCGTCCCCCACATATTCGGTGGTCTTCCAAAGACCACCTCGTACGGAGATAGCCCTGATCTCGAATGGGCGACCATTCTCATATAGAATAGTGCCACTGGCAGGGCGACTATCCAGTCGACCCCTTTTTCCTGACATATTTTGGCAAGGCGGATCTTTAGTGTCTGGTTATGCCTCTCAACAAGGCCTGCGGCTTCTGGGTGTCGGACACAATGGAACTTCCACTGGTATCCCAGTAACAAGGAAACTTCTTTCATTAAGGCAGACGAGAATGGCTGACCGTTATCTGAGTACACGACACGAGGCAGGCCGTATCGTGGGAAGAATTCACGAACCAACTGTTTGGCAGTGGTCGGAGCAGTGTAATCTGGGACTGGGTATGCTTCGGTCCAGCGGGACAGAGCACAGACAACTACGAGAACATATTTAAATCCTCGACAACGGTCCATCTGGATATAATCCATCTGGAGGACTTCAAAAGGGTGATCGGGAGGATGAAATCCACCTTGCTCTACAGGGACGCTTTTACCTGGATTGAACTGACAACAGATCATGCAAGTACGCACTTTCTGTTTTGCTGCTGCTCGTAAGTGTTTATTGTTCCAGAGATTTTGTAAACTGTCTAACATTGCTTTCTCTCCTAGATGTGCAGGACTATGTGCTGTATTTATCATAACTTGAACCATAGAGTCAGGGAGAAACCATGTAGATTTTCCCTTCGTCATCCAACCTTGATCTGTCTGGATCCCTCCTAGTTCGATCCATTTCTTTATTTCTTCTGGAGTAGCATGTGTCTGAATGTCGATAACATCTAGTGTGGGATCCCTGACTGTCATACAGTTTGTCGGATCTGTTGTTTTTGTCGTATCATTTATCTGAGTGTCGGTCAGTGCTGTATGTTTCGCTGTCTGATCTGCCAGGTCGTTACCCTGGGAAACAGAATCGGTGGCTTTAGTGTGTGCTTTACACTTCATGACGGATATGGCTGAAGGCAGATGTATTGCTTCTAACAGTGCTTGAATGAGAGGACCATGTTGTATCTTGGCACCATGAGAGGTCAGAAAACCTCTTTCTTGCCACAGCATGCCGAAGTCGTGTACGACTCCGAACGCATAACGGGAATCTGTGTATATGTTGACATTTCTGTTCTTGGCTAGAATACAGGCTCGGGTCAGAGCGATGAGCTCTGCCGCTTGAGCAGACAGTGTATCAATACGGTATGTTTCCTTAACTTCAGTTTCAGTGGTCACGGCATACGCGGCCACTAACTCTCCTGTACTTGTTCTCATGCATGAACCATCCACAAAAAGTGTCAGGTCTGGATTTGTCAATGGAACATCTGTTAAATCTCGTCTGGGCTTTGTTACTGCATTAATGATCTCTATACAATCATGTGGAGCTGGATCTGTCATAACTGTAGGTAACAGTGTTGCTGGGTTCAGGATACTGCAGCGTCTGATTTCTATGTGTGGCTGGAATAATGTCAATTCATAACCTGTAAGTCGTGCTATAGTCAAGTGTTGAGTCTGGGTTCTGTTTAACAGAACCTCTACAGAATGTGGAACTTGTACTGTTAACTGATGACCTAAAACAATTGAGTCGCTTTGTCTGATTGCTAACGCTGTTGCTGCTACTGACTTTAAACATGCAGGGAGTGCCTGTGCTACTGAATCCAATGTACTTGAAAAATAAGCGCAAGGCTTATGTGAACCTGCTTGATCTTGAGTGAGGACAGACAATGCTGTACCGTCACGTTCCGTAACAAAAAGTGTAAACGGTTTGCTGTAACATGGTGTCGCTAAAACTGGTGCTTGGCATAAAGCTTTCTTTAATTCCTCAAAGGCTTGTGTGTGTTCCTGAGTCCAAGGGAGGGCAATGGAAGTTGCAGCCTCCTGCGTCGTTAACTGGATAAGTGGTTTAGCTAGAAATGCATATTGAGGAATCCATTGTCTACAGTACGAGGTGAGGCCTATAAAGGCCCGCACTTCCTTTTGTGTCTGGGGTCGCGGCATATTTATAATTAACTGAATGCGATCGGGAGTGAGCTGTCTCCCCACTTTGGACAGCAAGTGACCCAAGTACACAACTTGCTGAACACAGAATTGTAGCTTCGATGGGGACACCTTGTGTCCCTTGTCGGCCAGGAAATGCAAAACTGTCAGAGATGCTTGTTCACATTCGGGCTCACTTCGTGCGGTGATCAGTAGATCATCGACGTATTGCAGTAAAGCTGTATTAACTGGCATTTGGATACAATCTAGTTGTCTTTTCAGTGCTTGACTATAGATGCTGGGGCTTTCTGTAAATCCTTGAGGTGCGCGGGAAAATTTGAAACTTCGTCCATTTAAACTGAATCCGAAGAGATATTGGCTCTCAGGGTCAATAGGTACACTGAAGAAAGCGTTCTTGAGATCGATTACAGTAAAGAACGTTGCTTCTGAATCAATAGCAGTCAATAAGGAGGAGATATCGGGGACCACAGGATACTGTGGTACAATACATTTGTTCAGTTCTCGAAGATCAATCACCAGCCGATATACTGGCGGTGCATTGCGGTCTGTACGTTTAAGAATTGGAATGATGGGTGAATTACAGATATTGGAGTCGGTCTCTACGACCACTCCCTGGGCAATAAGCTCTTCAATTACTTTCAGTAAAGCCACTACAGCATCGGGTGGTAACTTGTATTGTCTGATTCTGGGTAGGACAACTCCTGTCTTGAGTGTTACACGATATGGAGTGATATGCATACAACCTACATCTGCTGGGCCTTTTGCCCATAAGTGATCTGGTACATTTTTCAATCTGACATCAAAATCACGTAAAACATAATGACCCTTGAAATCTCGTAGAAAGAGTCTGACTCCCTCCGGGGAACAGCATATTATAGCTCCTAGAGCCTTCAGTGTTTTAATTCCTAACAGATTTTCTGGACATGATTTCGTAAGTAACAAATCTGTAACTCGAGATAATGGACCCACAGCTAGTGATACTGGTTCTGATACTTCATTTACAATAGGCTGTCCTGAAAAACCAAGGGAAACATTCTGTGAGCCTGAGAGGGGTGCCCCTGGGACTTCATTGTGACTGATCGTAGTGCGACTTGCCCCTGTGTCAATTAAAAACTTTCTGTCTTTTCCTAATACGTGACTGTGTACATAAGGACCTTCTTGATCTACAGGAATTTCAATAAGAGGCAAATCACTTTCCCTCCCTAGGCTGTTTCATGTATAACGGGGATAATCTGGATATGCCGACTGGGCATACTGGTACATCTGTTGTGATACTTGCCGAGTTGCGGCAATGGGCTGTGTCTGGGCATGTTGTGGCTGCGGTACCGCTACTGTCTGTACTGTATGGGACTGATCATGCATAGGCTGTGTATTCTGCATTGGCTGTTCGTTCTGTGAGGTCTGTTGATGACCCTGTTCATGTCTAGGCGGACGCGGTCTTTCTTTAGTTTTACCTGTCTCGATGTTATGTTTTAGGACTGGACATTCATGTACGTAGTGACCTGGCTGCTTGCAATAATTACATGTCCCTTTAACGGGAGCGGCAGAATGATTGGTCTGGGCCCCACCTTTTCTATGACCGTCGGCTGGAATCGTCTGAGCTACTAACATTTTCATTTTCGTGTCTTTCATACGTTTCTGTTCCTGATCTTGTTCTTCCCTAATTCTGTTCTGGTGATATTGTAACATTTGTAACATCTGGGATGGCGTATTTGCTTGCCAAGTACTTTCAACTTTGTACACTCTATTTTTGACTAATGGTAGGGCATTCTCTACTAATTTTGTTACAAAAAGGTGTGGATATGACTCACTGCTAACCTTTAGGCCACTATTTATAATGAAACATTTCTCGAATCTTGAATAAAAGTCACTAGTATCTTCATCTTGTTTCTGTTTACAGGACGAGATTGCGTCCCAATCTTCCTTTCTAGTTGTCAATAATCTTGGCAAAACCTGTACTATTAAACCTGGTAATGCTTTAGTCTTGTCCCCAAGGCCTACCCCTGGGACTCGTTTGCTTTCTTCGTCTTCTATTTCTGCCCATGCTATCTTTGACTCTCCCACCTCCCAATCCTTTTCCTTTAATTTCTCGTAAATGCCCGTGGGCAACAGTACTTTTAACATTTTCATAATATCATCATACGTGTAATCTCCCATCAGTAACATGTCTTTAAGCTCTCTATGAAAACCTGCAGGGTCTTTATCATGGCACGGAACTAATTTCTTCATTTCTAACAGTTCTAACTTAGTCAGTGGTGTGTGAACATACACACGCTTCAAGCGTTGGTCCGTACCCATAACTGGGTGTACTTCTCGTAAGGGGTTCTGACTTTCAATGCCACCACCGCATTGCATGTGGTACGTTTTCCTCTCTGGAGGCGGGGGGGGAACATATTCGGGACTTATGAAGGTGTTATACTTACATCGTTGTTCTAGAATTATTTGTATTAATTTGGTACTAAAACCTCTCCATCTATCCATGAGTAGTGCTTCTAATGTCTCGTGTAAGGGACCTGGATCAGAATGATGGTTTCTGAACTTGATGAGGAGGTGCTGAATCATGTATACACCTGCTATTTTCTGCTCTTCCGGGGAAAGGTTCAAGAATGTCTGGACTAACGTGTCATCATTATACATGTCTGGGTTTTCGGCCCATAACACGGCTGACCGGGCCAGTTCCTGTTCATCCATAGAATTGAGTACATGGTACCCCACTCGGTCTCGAAGCCTTTCATCAGTTTCCTGGAACTGATGTTCAGAAGAATTCGGATTTGTTAAAGCAGAGAAAAGGACTCTCTTGCTTTCCGGACGGATGCCTTTCCTAAGGTAATTTCCCTTACCTACGTACGCTATAGTATCTGTAGACCTTCCTGGTGCTTCATGGTCTTCTTCCTCCTCGGAGGAAGCTTTATCATTCACTTCCTGGTGTGCAGTTAATACTGCCTTTCTAATTTTCTGGGACATACTGGCTATGCAATTCCCTCTATCATGCTTTCCTTCGGCTATATTTTGACCCCACTTGTTTAATGCGTCTAGTTCACTTTGATCTGTCTCGGGCCTGTCTCGTTCTCTTATTACACAATTTATGAAAAACCGTAATATCTGTGCTTGAATGTCAACTTTCTGTTTATGCATGGCATCTTTGACACTGTCGGGGTCTTTCCCTGTCTGTATAAACTCATATAGTCTGTCGAGGCGTTCCTTCATTCCTACATAGCATAGCAAGCTATCGGTGGCAGATCTTAATCGTAGTGATGCTAATATCATTAGATCGGTTCTTCCGGGGACTGGATCATATCTACAAACTGACATCTTTTCTTTAAATGCGTCAAGACGCGGCGAGTGGGGAGTCTGGAAAGGATTCTGCGTGTCCCTTAAATGCAATCTGTGTGTCGGTGGCGGGGTCTGTAGACCCGCTGTCGCACCTCCTGAGGCGGATGCTTGAGCATTATCTCTCCGCGGAGTCTGGATCTGAGTCTGAATTTGTCTTTTAGTAAGATCAGGTAGGACTGGTTTCGGTAGGTCTGTTTTGAGTGCGGGAAGTGGCGGAGCTGGCGGAACAGGGGGGGTCTGTCGTGGTACCGGCGGAACATTATCTGGGGGCGCAGTGCCACCCCCATCCCTGTCAGTAGGCAGGGCACGAACAGGCAGATTGGTATAAGCTGGTGCTACATCCTCTAGATATGAATTTAGGAATATGTCTTTAGTAGTTTTATGCATTACTTTAGTTGGAACTAATGGTGTCGGTAAGTTTTTCGGTGTTTCTGATTGGGCTTCAGATGTGCCATCTGCTGCAAGATACATACCGTTTACGAGATTATTTCGGGCACGGTCTATTTGTTCTGTTTTTACTCGGATCCCTTCAGTAACTAATTCGTTTTCTTGGTCTTTATCTGATTCTTTAAGTCTGTCTTCTCTACGGAGTGCTTTGTCAGCACGCTTACGTGATTCCTTACGCCAAAATTCTATGGCGTCCTTCTGAGATTGTCTAGCTTTCTTTTTCCATAATGCTTCTTCTACCCTCATGATGCACTCGGCATCCCACGTTCCGGTAACAGGCCATCTGTGTCTTTCGTCTAGGTGTTTGGTGTAATCGGCCCATAAATCTAGATATAATATGGCATCTATGCCATGTTTCTGATACATAAAATTGCCTGGAGTGTCCCTAGGGGGGATAGGAATTTCTTCCTCCAGTAACCCTTTCCTAGTTCCTATCTGTCTTAACTTGTTGAAAAACGGCATCTTGCTTACTTATTACTGAATGATAGATCTTTATTCCTTAATACTCTTGACAGCTAGATTATACGAGAAACACAATAATACACGTTTAAACAGTCACATTCATACCACAACATTAATCACATAAAAACATTGAAGACATAGATGACTACCCCCCCTATACTGGATGTACTGCTCAACAGTACGGATACACTGGTGTAACAGTGCAGAAATTCGGAATACTTGATATACTGCTAAACAGTACAGATACACTGCCTAAAAACAGTGCAGACCGGACTTGCGTACCCAAACCCGTCTAGATACGACCCAGCAATGGTACTCACCGGGAAGCACGGAAACAGAAGGCCTCAGAAAACTCGACTGGACTCGACTCGGAACTTCGGAAAACTTTGGAAAATTTCGGAAAACTTCGGAAAACTTCGGAAAACTGGTGGGCCTCTTCACACCTCGGACCTTGCTTCTTTCGGCTAGGCTCTGGTCGGGATCCTCCGCACTCCTCACCGCCTCGTCTGGGCACTGATCGCAGTCTTCGTCACCTCCGTGGGTCAGAGGGAGATGCAGGAAATCCTGCCAGTACACGTGTGTTCCATCTAACTGATGGCAGGGGACACAGCTTGCAACGCGCCAACCGGCGCGTGAGGTGGGGGAGGGGTTCCTATTCGGGCGCCAAAATGACGTAAATAATTAATTTACTCTCTTAATTTCTATGCAGGTAAGTACTTAATCAATAATAACTCAATCGGAATGAAAAAAGACAGAGTCCGTGGTGTTAGAGTTTCTAAGGGTTTTATTCCTCATAAAGGAATCAGGATATCATGTTCTGACCACCACAGGGGTGTCAGAAGGGATAGAGCGCTGTCGTTTATTGACAATACATAGCTTATATACTTGATTTATACCATAAGAATCAATGTAAGAGGCGTAACAGCTGTGAGAAGACAAGATAACAGTATACACGTGATACTAGTACATCATCAAGAGGCGTAAACTAGGCGTGAACCAGAGGTGTGTGTTAGAAACGTCACTGATAGGTGACGCAAGTGGGTGGCACCAAGGGGTGGTGCTAACTGAATGTTGCAATGTCAGCAGAAATCGGAAGCTTGGATGCGCGCGCAGCTGCATGACGTGTGATTGACGGGGTGCAGGGGACTTGACATTTACACTGACGGAAAGAGACAGAAGTCTGGCATGTCAGATCAACTTGTACTTCTATCATATCTGATATCTGATGTTTAGGAACTATACTATCTGGGCGGAAAGGTCTCTAGGGCAGAAGCTATTCTATGCTAACTGTGGATGCGTGTATAAGCGCCTGAGTGTCTACATGTGAAGCGTGGGGGCACGGGGCCTTCCATGGAAGCATGGCAACAGAGGCTATGAATTACTTGCATTGAGACAGGTCGGCCCTTTGGCTCTGCAGCTGGAGAGGATGTTTACAGGATCTAGTAGGCAGGAATGTATTCTCGGGGAGCGGAACAGATAACTCGAAGGTTATAGTCAGTCTTGGCAGAAAGCAGGCTGAGCTGAGCGCGAGGGGCCGCGCTGAAAGTAGGACAGAGTTCACGGGTACAGAGGTAGCCTGGGCAGAGTCAGGAGCCACAAAAGAGGTTCAGATGGCAGGAATTCAGGGCCTACTCTTGCTAGAGCAGGAAGAATATGAGAAGTGTACTACAAAGAGACGGTGGCATAGCATACTTAGGGACGGACTACATAATCCATTCATGGTGGATCTGAAAGAGGACAAGTTAACGGTGGACGCAAATGTATTTGCGTCTTCATAGCTGGCACAGGAGGGAAGTTACATGTACTTTAAGCTGGTACATGGAGTCGGTGGGGTACGCGCTAGGGAACACAACATGGCCAAAATTTAATTTTCCTCATGTAGATGGGGACAGACAAAGCAAATCAGGGGATTGACTCAACCCCAATGACTCCCTCCTTTGAATGTTGATCTTCTAAACAGTCTGAACAAGGTAATTGTTAATCTTGTTTTGCTGAACTCCAACGAGTTTTTTAGACATAGCTAAGAATCTAATAAGTATTGAAGTGGTACACAAGTAAAACTGTAATTAGGGTCTTGTACAAGCAAGACTTACTTGAAGGTTGATCACAGAAGTGGATCCTGCAGCGTTTCTCGCCCTGCCCCTGCCTCCTCCTGCCGATGAGGGCCGTAGAGGGCCCGCCCTTTGCCCGGGCTTCGCCCCGGGCGTCCCGCTCGCGTCCCGCGACGCGGGTGTTCTGCTGGCTTTATCTGGCTCGTTGGCGCTCTCAGGCGCGTCTCCCGTCACTCTGCGCGCACCGCCGCGAGGCCTGCCGGGAGTTGTAGTCCCCCGGAGCGCCGGCGCGGAGTCCGGTGCCTTTGCGACTCTTGGCGGTGGCGGCTAGGTCAGGTAAGGTCTTTTTTTCCCCTGCATGACTCTCGGCGGTGGCGGCGCTTCTATCTCTCCCTCCCCCGCTCTGCCGGTGTTCTGCTGGCTTTATCTGGCTCGTTGGCGCTCTCAGGCGCATCTCCCGTCACTTTGCACGCGCCGCCGCGAGGCCTGCCGGGAGTTGTACTCCCCCGGAGCGGCGGCGCGGAGTCCGGTGCCTTTGCGACTCTTGGCGGTGGCGGCTAGCTCAGGTAAGGTCTTTTTTTCCCCTGCGTGACTCTCGGCGGTGGCGGCGCTTCTATCTCTCTCTGTGTATTGTACTGTGTATTGGACTTTTGTTGTTTTGGTCTTGTTTGGTGTGGATAAAGAATACGTATTTGTCTAAACTGGTGTGGTGTCCATTTGTAGTGTTTTCACTGTATGTGTGCACAAATGCTTTACAGACTGCTCTGAGATAAGCCTGTCTACTCGTGCCAAGCTACCAAGGGGGTGAGCATGGGTTAGTTTAGAAGATTATCCCCCTTACCCTGATTAGGAAGAAGGGTCCCTACTTGTACAATGGTGCAAACCATTGCCAACTAGAGCCCCCCCCCCAATTCTAACAATCACAAACCTTCTTTGTGACTATTTCCCTTATTGATGTGCCACTCTGAGTATCCTGTTGTTAGTATTCACCTTGCAGCTATGGATAGGTAACTATTTTATCATAGTACTTGATATCTTTCAGCAGCTTCTCTAGTTTCATCACTTGTGTAAAAGAAGTACTATCTTTTCTAATTTGTCAAGAACTTCTTTATTATTAGACAGTACCTCATCATTCTGTATCTCCTGATTTATGTCTGCAATTTCTTTTATTAGTTTATGAACATATTCTTGGGTTGTATCAATCTCCAGCACCATCCAGTGCTTAGAATAGGTATTTGTCACCAAGCTGAAGCTTTCTCTACAGTTGGGATCCTCAATGAAGATCGCAAGTTTGTTTTTACCTGTAGTCTGTAAATATTTAGTTAATCAGTAACAATGCAGTTGGGTTATTATTAGTTTATTTTCTAATATCTCCAATCTGTTTAACTTCTCTTGCAGACTGTTGATAACTCTGGTTGGAGTAGTGCCCCAAAAACAGGTTGTTGAAGGGCCTTGTGGTAGTTATTTTTATATAGCCTTCACTGTACAGTATTGTTTCTTTCTCTGACTTTCTATGGAAAGTAACCCAATGTTAATTAGCCCCTACTTGATTCATTTTAAATTTTTTGCTAATAATTCTTCTTTGTTATTGTACACGGTCACTCGCTCCACAAGCATTAATAGCCCTATGCACCCTGTGAGAAATCTAGTGTTATTATAAGTTAAGCTAAATATTACCTACAATATATTCCTGGAAACGTAAGAAAAAGTATGCCTTGTGTTGAATCTGATGTACACGATTAATACAATTGGAGAGGACTGTGGTTAACCTCTCCCTAAAGAGTAATTTAACAGGGGAGCACTTCCATACACAAAGTAGTTCTCTTCAGGGGCAGGGCCTACTAAGGTAATGTGTATTTTTTTAGACCAGAAAAATATTTGTCATAATTAGCCAATGTTTTTTTATAGATTGATGCGGGTCTGACTTGATTGCCTCCCCAACAGTAACATTTAGTAAAAACCATTACAGAACAATACAAGAATTGGCAAAGCCAAAAGAATGGTGGTCAATGCAAGACTATATGGCTTTGTCAATGCTTGTTTCTAGATTGTAATGCTGGCTTGGTCTGTGTGTATGTAGGGGTGCTTACATAGTGTGAACCCAGTTAGGGAACAACAGAGTGCTAAATAGCATTGATAGCCCTGAGATACCATTAAAATCATTTAATACAGGGCAATCCAATCCAGTTCGGTCAAAAAACCTAACACCCAAAGGCATCCAAGCACTATTCCTGTCACCATAGGAATGAGAAATTATATAGGGAAGTCTTTAGGAAATGTCTGAATGTCAGGGGATGTTCACAAATATATGGGCCGGCAAACTGTTCCACAGTAGTGAACAGTGTAGCAGGGATCTTAAAACATACCAACCTAAAAAATATTATTACCTTATGAGATAAAGAGGACTGATGATGTATTGAGATGGGAGAGGGTTTTGAACTCACCACTGCCTTTCCAGTCCTGGAAGGGGCAGGCCAAGGAGAGGGGCAGGGCAGCATGCAGTAAGGAAACACTCCTACGTGTGCCAAACAGCACTATAAAGTTGACTGATGCTTCCACCTATATCTTAGGGAGGTTGTAAAACCTGTGATGGAAATCAGCAGTTCAGGGCCTCCACACACAATCTAGAAACCCACTATGTTTATGGGTTTCATGTTCATCTTGGGTTCACAATGTGATATTGGCTCTTCAGATGGAGGCCACCTATCCTGGCATGTAAAACCTTTAGTACTACAAATGTGGGTCACAGAATATAGTTTGGATTCTACTCTACAACAGCAGTCACCCACCAAACAGGGACAGTTTCGACTTTTCAGAGACAAGAGCTAGGGTGGATGTGGCTGGGCAATGTTTGTTGATTGGTATTGTAAGAAATTGGGCTGCTGGTCGAGGGGGGGGAGTAACCCTACTCTAGCAGCAACCACAATTCTTATTGGGTTAAAGTCACAAGCAAACCCTAAATTAATCTGTGCTAAACCCTCTGGTAGCCACAGAGCAGTCATGCTTAGCTTAGTTGCAATGTGTAAATGATTTATGCAGCACTGCAAGCAATAATGAAGTGAAACACAACAGAAGAAAAATCTGACTCCAATTTAGAAAAATAGAGTAAAATTTTTAAAATAATTTGAGACCAAAACAACAAAAATCTAATCAGTAGAACCACGGAAATGCAATTTTTAAGATTTAAATAAAAATAGAGGCAAAAAGCACAAAGCGCCAATGATGGCTGTCTGTTTGCGCTGAACTGGGACAAAGTCACAGGTTTAGACCGACCATGATAGAGCGGAGGCTGGCTACAGGGACCCAGTTAAGCCGCTGAACAAGAGTACCTTAAATCATGATAGTGGAGCATTGCTGAGTCCTCGCCAAGGAAGCATCGTGCAGCCGCAGTTTCTAGGAGCTGCGAAGCTGTAATTTGAGGTCCTGCATCACCCTTGAGGATGCCATCTATGATGGGCTTGTGATGTGAAAACCTGCATTGAAATGTGCTGCTCACCGGCTGGTTCCGAAGAAGATGCAGGACTCACAATGCGTAGTACTGTGGCATTGTTGAGGATGTTATAGATGAAGGGCTTGCAATGTGAAGGCCTGCATTGAGGATGTTTCGCACAGGGGCGGTTTCTGGAAGGCTGTGGGCGACGATGTGAAGTCCTGCGCTGAAGGTGCACCACACAGCAGTCCCAATGCAGAGCCTGGAGAAGCGATGCATTGCGCAGCTTCTCTAATGTGGAGTTTCTGGTCAGTGACATGCCGTGTTGCAGCAATGATGCTTCAGCTCTGCTAGGCCCACAGTTGGGCTGGGAGAACACCTTTCAAGCCCACTTTCAATGGTCCAGAACTGGGGGGCACAACTTAGGAGGGCTGGACTCACAAATGGCAGAGTCTTGGTGCTGGGTTCAAGGTGGTTGAAGCTTTCTCATGCTCTGGCCAGGATTCCAGCCAACTAGCCTTAGAGTCACTCTGGTGGTCATGGGTCCATGATGCAGGTTCAGTCCTTCACTCAGGCAGTTGGGCAGCAGAGTAGCAGTCCTTCTTGCAGACCAGCAGAACAGTCCTTCTTCTGAGTTTACCCACAGGTCCAGATGTATACTGAAGAGTTGGGTCTAAGAGTCCAATATTTAGCTCTGGTGCCCACATTCAAGTAGAGGAAGCGTCTAGAGGTTTACACCTTCATGAAGTATCAGGAATCCCCTTTCTCCTTGCCCTAGCCCCAGCTGTCTGGGGTCACAAAAGACCAGTGTCAAACCCTTTGTGAGAGTGCTCAGGCAGAGCATGTGTGATGTGCAAGTGTGGTAGGTGACAACTTATCTCCCTCATCAGATCAAAGTGGCCCATGATGCCAACACCTACCTTGCCTTTATCTAACTGTCTGGGAGAAATACACAAAGACCAACTGACAGCTACACCCAGCCATGTGAGCCTGCAGACACCAAATGGTTCGGATATGAAAATGACAACTTTCCAAAAGTAGTATATTCCAGAATTGTGATTAAAAATCTGACTTTACCATTAAAGATGACTTTTCATTACAATTCTTTATAAACCAAACTGGAACTTTCAACCTACTCCTAATTAAAAGTTATCACGTATGAAATGTAACAAGGTAACAAAATATTATCCCATGGGAGAGGTAGGCCTTGCATTAGTGACAAACCCATTGAAGAGTTTTTCATTACCAGGACATGTGAAACCTAAAAGCACTTGTCCAACCTTTTACATACACTGCACCCTGCTTTAGGGTCCATCCTATGGGTGACTTACATGCATTAAAAAAGAGCCTGGCAAAAGGTTTGCTTTGCCAGTGCAAAATGGCAGTTTGAAAATTCCCACACAGACCGCACTGACAAGCCTGAGACATGTTTACAGGCTACCTAAGTGGTTGGGGACAGAGTCTTAAAATCCAACAAAAGCAGGTTAAAAAATAAGAGAGTGAAGGCAAAAAGATAGGTGATGACCCTGCAGAAAGGTCGAATCCAAGAGGAATTAGTTTGATGCTAAATAGGTACGTTTTTCTCTGTGGAGGCTTAGCTTATTGAATAGCACTTGTACTTGCTTTGGAATCAAAGGCAGACGATGTGGAGAGTATGAAACTTCACATGATCTTGGGTGGGGGAGTTACAATATTCAGGCTGTGTGAGGTCCAGATCTAGTGGTCATGAAGTTGTTTGTGGAATGCATTAATACATTTTCTGCATAACTATATGGGAGTATGCTGCAAACTGGTCTGGTATAACAACTGCAAGCAAAGGGCATCCTCTATCATTGGGAAGTTCACAACTATGTTACAAATAGTGGATACAAATTACGCTCTGGTTTTTATGCAAGTTGTCAATTATTTTTTAACGGGGCTGATGCATTGATCAGCGCCTTCGTCAAATGCACAATCAAAGGGCACAGGATCTCCTGCTTCATTAACTTAAATGAGGCATGGTAAAATTGGTAACTCCCTATAAATGGCTGAAAACTCATAGATGGCAGACGGAAAGGGACAACACATCTACTTTCTGCATTTGTATTCCTGTCAGTGACTTTTTTTAAAGCAGACCAAGTCCCTCTAAGGATCTATTAGCCCCTTCGCTGCGGCGGCTATTCCGCCGCAGCGCTAAGGGGGTAGGGCGGCCGCGCGGCGGTCACGTGCTTGTGACGGAACCGCTCCGTCACGGCTCGCGGGTGAGCTGTGCTTGTGACGGAATGGTTCCATCACAAACCCGCCCGCCCATTAATTTGTCAGCGCAGGCGCGGAATTCGCGCCGCCCAGGCGCGGCGAGCGGGCCGTGACGGAACCGTTCCGTCACAAGCACAGCTCACCCGAGGCTTGTGACGGAACGGTTCCGTCACAAGCATGCAAGGGGTTAAGAAAGGCATCTAGGGGACCACTACTGGAGTTAGGAATGACAGCTGAGGGAGCACACCCTGCCTGCTCCCCCCACTCTCTCTGGCTATCAAACATGATTCCTAAAGGGGAAGCTGTTCCCTGGAACACATTCCCCTGTGCACATAGGATACCACAGTAAGTGGGTGTTGGAATCTGTAAGGAATGGAATGCGACTGCAGTTGGAGTCACAAAGCATGCATGCATAACCTTGCATCTTATAAGTAGCATAGCAAGACACTGGTTTGCAGTCACAAAGGCTGTGCTTTTGTGATTCACAGGCTTTGCGACTGCAAAAGTGTTTTACACGAGGCCCAAAAACAGAATGAAAAGCTTCCACAATGTTCCCTCCAAGATGGGTTAACATTGAAATAGCAAACTTTATCAACACGTGATTATGTATTATTAATGACACCAACTTGTGTCTTATTCCACGAATTTGTACATAGTGTGCAGACTGTACTGTATTTACGGCTGAAAATGCTAATAAAATATAATTTAAAAAAAAATAGCAAACTTTATCACCCATATCAATGAAAGTGCAATTTCTATATTACCCGCGTATTTTAATATCCAGACCATTTCATCGTTTATATATGACCCCAATCTAGGCTTCATCTAGAACCCTTTAAGGTTTACATACAGAAATCCAATACAGCCTTAGCAATAATGTGTATCAGTTCAGTTCTGCAGTAGATGTGATATATTTCTTTCCTATATGTTTTTTTATTGCGTCCTAGGCTTTTGGCATGACATATCAATTTACGAAGCCGATAAACATACTTCATTCTTTTGTTCTGTTTTCTTTTGCTGTTGATTGCTCCATTATTCCTTTGTGACCTCTCTCTAAATCATAATACATGCCTTGCGTCTTTGGCCTGACAACAACCTGCCAGCTGTTTGTTCTCTTGTTCTTTTGAGAGGAATTATATTATGACATACTCTTCTCTTTCTTTATTTCTTCATTACAAGCCAAGAACACTGTTGTAAAACTATCTCACAGTGTATGCACAGTCCCCCTTTCTCCTTTTCCAAATGTGCTCCATTGTATCTCTATATATTCATTTAAATCAACAATTTGAAGACAAATAGACAAATGAATGTACTTATCACCAGACAATGCTACACACATTTAATTGGGGTAGATCCACTCTAGCTGCATGGACATGTGGGCAGAATTAGATATTTATTTTCCATTGAAACTCTATTCTATTATTCTCAGAAAGTGTTTCTGAAAGAGTTTCACCTACACTGTCCAGCAAAATGCAGCAAGAAATTAGAAGCGCACTGCAGATGACTGATGTGAAAAGAACATTATGGGACAGGTTTTCTAATACTTTGCCTTGAGTTTACATTATAAAAGTGACCAAACCAGCACAATGTGTTAATAGGGATATAGGGCCAGATGTATCAAGGCTTTTGCGACTCGCAAACGGCCTTTTAGCATTTTTCCATATGTAAGAAAAAAATCGCAATTTAAGGAATCGCAATAATTTGCGATTCCTTAAATGATATGTATGTAACATTTTGAAATTGTGATTTTGTGTTAAGAAATCGCAAATTACCACCAACTTGTAGTTGGTGGTAATTTGCAATTTCTTTTAAAAATGCCCTATTTGGCATTTGTAAGGGTGGCATGTGAGGCACATACATACCCATAGGGCATGTATGTGCACCACATGCACACACATGTAAATTTCAGGGGTGCAGCAGGGTGTCTTTGAGACACCCCTGCACCCTTGAAATAATTCTCAAATTGCGATTCGCTAATTGCGAATTCGCAATTTGAGAATTATTGCACTATCATTCTTATGGGCCTCCTGGCCCGTAGGAATGCATTGGAAATTATTCCTTATTTGCGAATTCTCAAAATGCGAATTCGCAAATAAAGAATAATAAGGAATCGCTAAAAAATAGCGATTTTGTACATACATTCCATTTTGCGAATTCTAAATAGCGATTTGCAAAAAATCGCTATTTAGAATTCGCAAATCGGAATCTTGATACATCTGCCCCTTACTTTCCAACACAAATCCTGATTCGTGTTTGAAAGTAGCACCAAAGTACTGCAAAGTAGCACTTTGTTTTAGTTTTCGCTATTTTTCATCATGGGTGGTCGTACATGGACATCCCGATGCAACCATCCATTTATTTGGCGCAGGAGATCTGTTGTTACGGACACCATCAAATTCTACGGGCAGCGGTCCGTGCAGGTAAGCTCGTGGGGCAGGGAGGATTTATTTATTTATTTATTTTTCCCTATTTCATTGTCAGTCGACTCCCACCCCCTCGCGCTCCACCTCTCTCCACCCCACCGCACCACTGCGTTTACCTGCACGGACCGCCACCAATATTTACTAAAAATCTCTTGGATCTTGGGTCAAAAATGTATGTCTCCTTGAGACAGGTGTAAAATGTGAGATAAGTCTTCTTTTCATAAACGTTTTCCATCTTTGCATATGCACTCTACAGAACACATACAAAATGGAAACATGTTAAATTATGCCTAAGCAAAATGTTTTGTATTGGAAAGGTACCCTTTCTGTACAAAAGCTATGCCTAACAACATGCACATTCCCTTGCACTATGAGGCAAGAGTGTGTGTATTCGTCCAAGGTGTCTAATAGTGCATCAGTGCAGGAGAAGAATGAAACAGCACAATATCTTAGAACATATAGGGCTTTTGTGCTCTCCATTTCAAGCAATGCAACATTACCTTCTGGGCTGTGTTGCATGAAAACTCAGTAAATCTGTCTCTGTCAGTTCAACTCCCTGGAACTTCCTGCAAGGCTAATTCAGTCTTTTATCCTTAGGTTGTTAAACTGAGTGGCTTTAAACTGCAAAGTAGTAGCAACCACAATTTACTGCTCTTCAAAATTGCAAAAACAGTACCGTGAGTCTTGTCAGAAACATTTGTGTCAGGTGATACCCCTTTCTATTCCCTTCACGTGTTTTCCTCTAACCTCATCATGTCTTGTTCTAAGTTGTACTCCTCCACCAAGTGTTTCCTTCCCTGTTGCATTAGCTGGTGCTTGATCTGCTGAATTGCTTTATAGTTTATGGAGGCCTCCACCAAAGCAGATTGTATGAATTGGCCACTCTCCCCCATTCTTGGTGCGATGTGATGAGCAGTGTCTGTCTTCTGGATCCTTATACTGGAGTATTAAATGCATGGCATTGCCATTTTGAGCCTGAGACAAATAAGTGCTCTGACACTTTCTTTATCCTCTACACAAGACACCTCTGGCCAGATTCACCACTGTCTTAGATGTCTGTGGATGCGGATTGTTTTCAGTCAAGCCAGTGGTGGTCTATCTCTTTGATACAAGGGCAGGTCTGAAGTCAGCAGATCGATTTTGTCATGAGTATAGAGCAACATTTTCTTGCGAGGACTGGTGAAGTCGACCACGGTTCTTGGTCAGCTGAGAAGAGGAGGCTGTGTTAGGAGGTGCACAGTGAGCTTTGCCCACTTCTGGGCTTCAAAGTTATGGGCTATTACTGAGGGAGTCCCTGACAACTGATCTTCTCTCACAGTTTCCTGCAGGACAGACTCATGGCTGGATCTCCCCAACTAATCGCATATATTGACCTGTGGCCTGAGATGAGAGATGGTTTGGGGAAGGGATTTGGATGATGTAACTTTTCTGTGATTGGGCTTTAAAAGCACACTAGAACTGACGTTGCTTTTCCTTGTGCATTTGATTATGGCATGGTCCACCTCCCCATAGTTATTAGCATATAGAACATTAACTTCTCACCTGTCTTAATATTAAGACAATGTAAAGCCATCTCTTTTATTCATACCACCTCCACCTCGTATAGCAAGGTTTCCATGACACTGAAATTAGACACATTGAACACTATTCATCTGCATTGTTTAGCTTGCTTCTCTCCTGCAGGACTCACTACTCACTCTCCAATGGATTACTGACACAATATCGAAAACAACAATATCGAGTTACAGAAATATTTTGTAAAAAATATTGATTACAAAAATATTGTTCCCAATACATATAATAGTAAGTACAAAAATGTCGGAAAAAAAATATAGGGCCTGATTACGATGGGGGGCGGACTTCTGTCTATCCGCCATTGTCCCGGGGATGGGGGGCGGCAGTCCCACATAAGCAATTACGATGCGACCACCACCACGGCGGTCGCCTTTGCCATATTTAACATTGCAGCGGGTGCTGCTAGCTGCAGCACCTGCCGTAATGTTAAAAATGCACCTTTAACATTTCCCTACACTACGTGGCAGGCACCATGAGGTGCCTGCCACATGGTGCAGAGAAATGTAGGGGGCACCATAGGTGCCCCCCAGTGCTTTTTTCCCTGGCCCACCATTAAGGGGGGCCCGCTTCAGGCCCACAAATCTGTTGCCTCCTGCCATTTCGTGGTGGGTTGACTGCCGCGAAACAACCAGCGGAAAATGGATATCATAGTCCCAACGGCGGTGCCTGACAGGCAACGCCACCATGCTTGGCAATGCTGATACGATACAAAATACACAAACAAACACTTTGAAACTTTGAAAAACAAAAATTTAAAGAAATCACAAACCAGTGATTCGGCACACTGTTATTTATTCACAATGTGCTTATTCATATTACATATCGCAGAATAATAACACAACTGTTATAGTGACCCGGGGAAGGGAAAACCGTAAAACCGTGGCGATCGGTCTTTACGACCTCCACATTTCCACCCGCCATAGTAATCTGGTCGGTGGAAAACCGCAGTATGATGGCGGAGGGACGGGCCTTCAGCCATCATAATCAGGCCCTTAGTTTCACCCAAATTTCGTTAAAAACATAAACATAAACAATATAGTAAATATATATATATATATATATATTCACTGAAAAACCATAGGTTTCACACCAGTTATAGTTAGGAATTAGCATTTAAAAAACCGATTAAATTCACTGAAAAAACCATAGGTTTGACACCAGTTATAGTTAGCTGGAAATTTTACTGACATAAAACCAATGAAATTCCCACGTTATAGTTAGTTGGACTCACTATAACTTGCGCGCCTGCAATGCACTGCTGATGACGTCACATATTATATCACTCATGACATGGTCAGTGACATCACTCATGACATCACTGATGACACCATCCTTGTGACAGAGTGACAGACCTCCTTTCAGTGTAATGTAATCCTTGAAACACATATTCAAAAATAGAAACTAAAATTTTCATAGGTTTTTTAAACGCTAATTCCTAACTATAACTGATAAGAAACGTATGTTTTTTTCAGTGAATTTAATAGGTTTTTTAATAGCAAATTTCTATTGCTATCAAATATAATATTTTTTAATGAATCCTATATTGTATATTTATGTAATACTATTTTTTATATGTATATTCTTCTTTTTTTTTTTTGCCCTGGTGCGCTCCCGGGGCGCGTACCGGGGAGCGCCCCGGTCAGCGCAATTTTGCGGCGCGTACCGGGGAGCGTCCCGTTAGCGCTATTGCCGCGAACAAAAACATCATTGTGACGTATCGCGTAGCCGCGTCCGCGTGATACGCACGGCATAAGCGTGCCCGGAGGCACCCACGCGCATACGAACGCGCTACGTAAGCGCCCCGGGTCGCGTACCGTAAGCGCGTCGGGTCATGTGACCTGAAATTAACACTTTTTATTGGTTCAGAACAGTTTTGGTTTCCAAATGATGAAGGCCCGAGTCATGTGACCTGAAAATAACACTTTTCATTGGTTCAGGACAGTTTTGTTTTCCAAATGATGAAAGCCCCCACCTTTTTTCCTTCTTCTCACTTTGTCCTTTGACTGAGGAAGACCTGTTTGGAGAGCTATTCCCAATTTGTACTTTAAAATGGCTTCAGTAGCAGCAGCAGCAGGAGCCTCCACCACCACCACAAGGACCACCACAACACCACAGTGGTGGAGATGAACAGGAGGAGGAGGAGGAGGAAGAGGAGGACAGGAGGACGTTCCTGCAAGAAGATACTCCCACCTATAAGCCAAAGGAGCACATAGTCTGGGAGTTTTTTTCCATCCCAAAAGACCAGATGAAAGTTAATGCGCCAAAGGTGACTTGTTTGATCTGTGGCACTGTACTTTCAAGGGGGAACCCTAACAAAAAGTACTCTTTTGGCAACAACACCATGATTCGGCACATGCAACGACGGCACCCTATCAACTATGCTAGGGCAGAGGTGAGGGAAATAGGCAGAAACCCTCCCCAATCTTCTCCGAGCACCTCCCAAAGAAAACAACCCACTCCATCAGGTCCAGAGGCAAGGGAGATGGTCCCAAACATACAACCCGGGATTGCAGAATTCAAATTTGTTTGTATTTTTTGTGGGCAAACAATTACTTATGGTGAGCAAAGCATTAAGCTCATCAACCGTGCTGGTGACAACCACGTGTGCCCAAAAAAACCTTCATTTTTTCCTGTTTTTATTTGCTCCAGTTGAGCCGTTTACAATTCCCTGTTTTTTGTTTGTCCCCATAAAAATTACAAAAAAAATATAAAATTGTTTATAAAAGCCAAAAAAAGTACAAAATGTTCTAAAAAACAATAAAAAAAATATAAAACAACAAAAAGAATAAAAAAACTGTTCTTTTTAGAACTACCTCCAATTTATAAAAAAATGCTTTTAAAAAAAAAAATATGTCATTCTTTTTTTCCCCATGGTACACTCCCCGGTACGCTCCCCGGTGCGCGTACCGGGCGCTCCCCCGCGCAAATAAAAAAAAAAAAAATTTTTTTGCCCCGCGGGGCCCTTTTATGGCCCCCACATCAAACCTAGGGAGTCAGGGGGTGGGTCTACCCTGCCCCCTTTTGCTCATTTCCCCCTTTGTTTTTGCCACCTCTTGTGTCTCGATCCTACCGAGACACAAGATGGCGGCCGCTCCGGGCTGTTTGGAATGTTGACAGACACCCGAGAGCCAATCAACTTTCCGCTCGCGAACTCGCGGAGCGCGCTGGTTCGTGCCCCTGTGCGCGTACCGGGGCGCGCCTATAGATATATAAATTTTTTTTAACCTAAATTACTCAAAATCCACTGGAGCACATATCTTGAGACATAGCAAAGGCACATCGGGCTACCAGTCACTACAATTTTGCCAAGTTTGGTGGAAATCCATTCAGCCGTTCGGGCTAAAAGTGAGTCCAACCGCCCTATGGAAATTAACATGGAGAAAACACGTTTTGGGACCCCCCTTTTATCTCGGCCCCCGCTTGACGAATCCCCCCCAAACTTTCAGGGATGGAGCAGAGCACCGCGAGGCAAATTTGAGGAAAAGTTCAGGTAGATTCCTCAACCGGCGCCAAAGTTATTCCCAAGAGAATGTTGTGAAATCCCTATACAAAATAATCCTAACTATAACTACCTATATAGATCCATGAGCCACACCAACCATAAGTGTTAATAAAGTTTGCTTCATTCAGGCCGATAAACAGACGCGTTTTGACCACAGACGTGGTCTTTGTCGAATATATAATATATATATATATATATACATATATATATATATATATATATTCGACAAAGACCACGTCTGTGGTCAAAATGCGTCTGTTTATCGGCCTGAATGAAGCAAACTTTATTAACACTTATGGTTGGTGTGGCTCATGGATCTTTGCTGTTCTCGTAGGGGTTCTTCTTTTGCTTATATATATATATATATATATGCAAACTCATAAAAAAACAGAGAAATTCAGCCGTTATAGTTAGTTGAGCCCTCGCAATGCACTGCTGATGACATCACATATTATGTCACTCATGACATGGGCAGTGACATCACTGATGACATCTAAAATGACCTCACTGAGGACATCACTGATGACATCATCCGGTGACTGTGTGTTTCTGTAAGGTTTAAATATGTGTTATATATATATTTGCCAAGGTGTATTGAAGAATGAGTGGGTGTATAAGTGTCTGAATGGATGATTTAGTAAGTGTGTGATTTACTGTATAACTGAGTGACTAAATGTGTCTTACTGAATACATGGGTTAGTGACTAAACTGTGTGAATGTCTGTATCAGTCTGTCAGTTGGTGTTCAAGCGGCTGCATGGGTTGGTGAGTAGCTACATGAGTATCTATATGGGTTATTGATTGGTTGTCTGAGTATCTGTATAGGTGCCTCAGTGTCTGTGTGGGTGGGTGGGGGGTGGGACTGCATAGATGTGTGAGTAAGTGATCCACTGGGTGTATGGGTTCAAGAGTGCATCTGTGAAGGGGTGCATGTGTGGGTAAGTGTGTATATGGGTGTGTTGGTGAGTGAATGGATGTCTCAGTGGTACATGTGTGAGTAACTACATATGTAAAAGTCAGTATATGTAAGTGTTCAAGTATATAAATGACTATATGTGAGAGTGAGTGATTGTGAGAGTGGCTGTATGGACGAGTGTGTGCTTGTATCAGTGATAGTATACAAGAGCAAGTATGTTTTAGTATCTGTATGAATAAGTGAGATGATGTGTGTAGGTGAGTAAATGGGAGTGTGATTGGGTGTGACTAAGTGTGGGAGTAACTGTATGGATCAGTAGCGGTGTGTGAGTGTCTGCTTAGGTGTATGAGTGCATATGATAGTGCTGTATTGATGAGTGACTGCATGTATGAGTGACTGTATGGGTGAACTGAGTGGATGTGTGTGTAGACCTAGGAATCAGTGAATGGGTAGGTAGTGACTAGTATTGGTGTGTCTATGGTTTCGAAAATTGTAGTCTGTATTTTAGAGTGGGTGTATCAAAGGTTATATTAGGGAGTGAAGAGGTGCATCAGTTTATCATGTGGATGATGTCATTTGAGATGTCATCAGTGATGTTATCAGGGATGTCACTGACCATGTCATGAATGATGTAATATGTGACGTCATCAGTAGTGCATTGCGGGGGCATGAGTTATAGTTACCTCAACTAACTATAACGGCCAAGTTTCTCTGTTTTTTTTTACGAGTAAACTGTCCAACTAACTATAATGTCGCTGCTGAAACCTGTGGTTTCTTTCAGTGTATTTCTAAGGTTTTTTAAATGCTAATTGCTAACTATAACGTCCCAGAAGCCTAAGGTTTTTTCAGTGAATTTCAAAGGCTTTTTAAAGGTAATTTCTAACTATAATGTTCCTGAAAACCTATGTTTTTTTCAGTGAATTTCGAAGGTTTTTAAATGCTAATTTCTCCCATGATGCTCGCCAACAGTGGATCGTGCCGGAGCCACACAGCTAGATGCTCCAGCACTACCGCAAAGAGCATAGGGGACAGCAGGCATCCTGTCTCATGCCCTTGTGTAGGGCAAAGGGGCAGAACAGCGTCCCATTTACCCACATTTTACCAAGGGATTCATGTATAGGCACAAAACCGTGAACCAAAACCAAACCTCTCCAGGACATAGAACAAGTAATGACCTTCAATACTGTTGAATGCCATTTGTGCATCCAGTGACAGCAGCATGGAGTCCTCCTCCTTCCTGTCCATTGTCATATGCAAGACTCCATATCAGTGTCTCAGATTCAGCCTGGCACTTCTGTGGGGCATAAAACTAGAGTGATCGGGGTGTACTGTGGATGTTATGAATCCTCAAAGCCTGGTTGCAATGGCCTTTGCCAGCACCTTAGTTTCCATGTTCAATAGCGAGATGGGCCAATATGAGCTGTAATCCTCGGGGGGCTTGCATTTCTGAAGAATAACAATTATTGTGGCTAACCGCTGATCCTCGGGGAGGCAACCGATTGTCCTGGCCTCTTGAGGCATGTTAAGCATATTATGTGCCATCGTGGCTGAGCCACCCGTATATAATTCAGCCAGTAGACCATTAGACCCCTGCAGCCTTACTGGATTGTAGATCTCGAATGGTGCCTTCCATCTCCTCAATTGTTAAATCCTGCTCCAGTTCATTTCGATCGTCAATTGATAATGTGTGAAGACTGATGTCTCTGAGGAGCTCAGTGCTGTCAGCCAACCAGGCTATCATTTTATTGGCCTTGTCATTCACATCATAGAGTCGTCTTGGTGACATTCTTGCCTGCGCCCGGGCCTTATCGTCTGCTCGGTCTCTCATCTCTTGCTGTTTGAGCCGGATTTGATGGCTCACGAGTGGGTCAGGCATTATGCCTCCCAGTACCATTGCCTCCAGACGAGCGATCTCCTTTTCAAGGGCTTTGAACTTCAACATTTGTTCCTTCCTTCTCCGCCCACCAGGGCCTGAGCATATCCCCTGATCACTGTCCTAAAGACCTCCTATAGAGTACTCGCAGAGTCAACCGTCCTTATATTATCATGATAATATTGTTCTATTCACTTTCGTATCTTATCTTTAAATTGGTTATCCACAAAGAGCCAGGGGTATAATCAGGGCAGTAATGTAGTATTCCTGATGGGTCGCTGAAGCAGTACCTACACAGGGTGGTGATCTGAAATACCTCGCACCTTATGGGCTGCATTATGAAATAATGTCATGCTGGTGGTGTGTGTCAGGATATAGTTCAGGCGAGAATAACTGCCATGAACTGCTGAGTAGAATGTAAATTGCTTTGCCACAGGATTGTGTACGCGTCATTTATGTACCAGCCCCATTGCATCCACAAAGGCTCGTAGGGGCTCCATATCTAAACAATATTAAGACAAGTACTGAAGTCTGGGAATAATAGATATACTAGTCCCACTCCAGTTTAAGCAACAGTAGTGAAAGTGTAGGCTTTCAGAGGGGTTAAATTTATTAATACCACTCCAGTATGTGCAACAGTAAGGAAAGCCTTAGACTTCAGAGGGGTACGCTTTACTGTTACCACTCCAGTGTGTGCAACAGCAGGGAAAGCTTTGGACTTTGGAAGGATTACATTTACTATTCCTGCTCCAGTCTGTGCAACAGTAGGGAAAGCGCTGGATTTCGGAGAGGTAAGAATTGCTATTCCCACTCGATTCTGTGCAACAAAAGGGAGAGTGTTGGACTTCAGATGGGTAAGATTTGCTATTCCCACTTCCGTCTGTGCAACTATAGGGAAAGTGTTGGACTTCCGAGCGGTTAAATTTACTATTCCCACCCCAGTCTGTGCAACTTAAAACACATAACATATTTGAATAACCCAATTAATTTACAACAAATATAAAACTCTTAATATGAACATTATGAATTAACAAAATATATATATAAATAAAAAACAACTAAACAATTCACATAATTATTAAACTATTTAATAATTATTTATATTTTCTAATGTATTTATTAGTTAATTATGTTCCACACTATACCCTCACAAATCTAGAAGCCTGATACTTAAAATATAACTAAAATAAAAGAGTATAACGCAATTAACATAATGCATATTCAAACAAATAATTAAAAACAAATTAATAAATAATGTTTAGTTAATTATTACTTAATTAACTTCTTACCCTATGGCCCAGCAGACACACCTTATAAACAACTAAAACATATAATTATAACACAATTTTCTTAATTAATAATCAATTAAATACTTAATAATGAATTCAATTGTTTTATTAATAATTACTTAATTAACTTCCCACCCTATATCCTACAAACCAATCAGCCCACTACTAATATATAACATAGAAAATATAATTATTACACAATTTACATAATTAATCATCGAATTCTTAATAAATTAGGATTGAATTGATAATTAATTATATTTAATTAACCTAACAGGCCACTACATCACTATAAATTACTATTAGCAATTAAAATAAAAAAATATAAATCACTTAAAATTGTAAACTATTGAAAAAATATTATTAACAATTATATGAACAATAACACATACAATTAATATATGAACTAAAACATATAAACATAATTAAAAACTATATGTTTTACAATTATATTATTGAAAACTATATTAAGAACTACGATATTCTTGACCACAATATTACTTACCTGATAAGATCAAAATTCTTAACAATTATATTTCTGCATCACGATATTTTTGTATCATGATATTTGTTTACAATATTTTTGTAACTCAATATTTAAAACTCAATATTTTGTTGAAATACCCACTCCCGTGTATTGTGCTCAACATCACTAATGCATATACATCCGCACTGGGTTTTAGAATAATTATTTTTGTGATGCACATACCACATAAAACCCAAGAATGACCTTACGACAGACACCCAAAAAACCGAACTAACATGCACAATCCACACTCAACAGCAGCACCCAAACCTTTGTTTAAATCTCTCCTACAAATGTCATGCATACATTAAACAGAATCCTTTCACAGTCATGAACACAAGAGGGGTCTAAAGACATATAAATCTCATAGTACTGCGAGACTGACTGTATTGTCACACACTATGCAAACATAAACCCCAGAAACAAGTAGATGTAGCAAAAAGTTAACTTGTGGTAATGTAAAAATATTGCCTGACAAGAGACCAACTGTGTGCAATTTAGGGAAAACACAGCCCTAGAGCTCTATGAAGGACAATCAACCTCAACCTAGAAAAAAATGTGAAAGTCTTTTGGCACAGCCTCTCATACACATAAAACATAGCTTTTCCAAGACTGAAAGTCCAGACGTACGAAACATTGGTAGCAAAATACTGGTTGCAAATTGCGACCAATGTGGCATTTTGGGACCCGACCTATATAGAAATTGGTTGGTTCACATAGTTTATATTTATGTTTCTTTCCTGTCAAAATTGTATTAAAGTAATACTGTCTCCCTCCTTCTGCTACAATCAGAGTCTGATATTTACCTTTGAATTTCTTTCTCGCTGTCACCTATATAAAATCTGATTCATCCACCTTGGAACCCTCTGTCTACAAATGCTGTTGACCTGGTGAACAGCTCCAACTCCATTAACATCCATAAATTATTAACAAGTAATTATGCACTTTAGAACTTATACTTGTAGTGAGAACATTAGTGGTAGGCACAACTATCTCCTAAATTCATAGCTAGGCCAAACCTAGCCCTTCCCAACGCTGCACAACCCTTGCCTCTTATATCACTTACTTATACCATGTACTTGCTTCCACCGGAGAGGCCAACTGACTGAGAGAAGAAGCAACTCCTTTCAACCATATGCTGTTCCAAACTGGCTGTCATATAAGAACTAGCGCTCTCTACTTGTCTTAAATTCTCCTCTTCTCGGAGGCCTCCTTTCTCCATTTATCACATCTCATACAGCAGTTTTCTTTCGTACGTCCCTTGATTATGTGGACTCTGCTTTTTATTCTGCCAGGCAGGTGTTACCTCTCCTCTAAAAGCTATCAAGATCTTGCACTTTCTAAATCAATCCTAAATGGGTATTTTAGGATATTGATGCAACTACTATACCATTTCTAACCTCTAATTGTTTAGCAGTACTTTGAAGTAGACAGTTTATGTGTAGCTACAGAAACAAATCAATGCCTATTTTGAACAGAGCCCGGGCAATAGAGAGATGCCTCACCACACCAGTTGTGGATGAGATCATGGAGTTCAGGATGAGAATGCGTTTCTTTCACATCTGCACAAGACATTCCTAAAAAGCATCACTTGCTCTCAATCCAAATTCTAACACAACAAGTTATTTACTCTGCCTGGGGATAGGAACACTAATGAGGAAACATGATCCTGCAACACCACCCACCCCTCTCTTCCAATCTTGACAAATATAATTTAGAAATGCACCATATAATTATCATTGTTTGAATTGATGTCTTTTCTATCATGGAAACGTGACTACAGGCAACTTTGGTCCCTACCCTACATTTAAAGAGCTTGTAGAGCATTTAGGAGGTAGGGGGCTGCTCATTATATTGAAGTGGCTCCCAACGTTTATCTGCTTTTTGTTGACTGCTTCTTGGAAGCTTAGATGTTAGGCTTAGAGCTAAATCTTTGAGCTTAGTCTACATTTAAAATTCTTTGTTTTAATACCTCACATCATGAGCCTGGCCCCCGACTTTCTAAACTTAATAATGGTGGTATTGCCACAGTTAATGTTCTCTGCTTCTAAACTAAAAATCTTTGGAGATTCCTTTGAATTAACTAATTGCTTAATGCATTATCGCATTGCCTTTGCACAATAGGACACATTCCAAGCATTGTTCACAGTTGACTGGTACCTAGGGGTGCAATTCCAGGTTGACCACGACAGAGCACTGGCCGCTGGTACACCAAGTGGGCCATCCGTTCAAGGATTTTATCTTTTGACTTCGTCTCTTAAATAGAAGTAATAAACTTCCATAGGCCCGGCAGCAGACTGTATTTGATGAAGTCCTCTCAAAGTCAGATAGTTGTTGGATAAAGGCCAGCTGAAGCCATTGCTTTGGCAGGAAAAGCTCTGAGTGGAAACATTCAAATTTCGCACCCACTGAAGTCCAGGAGGATACTTTTCGTACCCTTGTCTGGTAAACATTTTGACCTTTGGACTTGGGGCCTGATTTAGAGTATGGTAGATGTGTTACTCCATCACAAGCATGAGAGATATCCTCTCGCCTTATTATAAATGAACTATATCCTATGGTACTTGTAATAAGGAAGACGGGATATCAGTCATATTTGTAGTAGAATGCCTGCCCGCCAAACTGTGAATCAGCCCCCTGATCTCCTTTTTGAAGCTCAAAATCCTCCAGCTGGCAAAACTGCTCTCAAAGTCAGACACCATTGCCACAAGGACCTGCAGAAACTCCTCGAGACTTGGAAGTCTAAATTTCCCATCTTTTCAGACTTTCTGAAGCACCTCTTCTTGGTCACTTCTAAGGCTGTCAGGACTCATGGATAGAACTTAGGGACCAGAACCCATTCTAGTAATTGCCACTAGTAGGATCCAGTCCAGGTCTGGTTGCCACTGGTTAGCTAGGCACTTCAGGAAAAAATTCACTTGCTGCTTTTAGTGTCCCTTTAGCCACACAGGTTGTCGGCCAAGTGACCCTTGGAGTCCTCTTCTTAGTCCTGTGTATATATGGGACCAGATCCATCCCTTCAGGTATACACACAGATTTCAAACAGCAAGTCCAGCCTGCCTCAGTTCATCTAAAGGTCCAGAGAATGCTTATGAGCTGTGGGTGAGGTGCATCATGTACAGACTTTACTAGCCAGTGGGTGGGAGTGACCCGTCATACTCTATAAATAATGAGACAAATATACCCAGGAGCAAACCTTTTAACTTTTGCAGCACATCCTGCTTACCTTATGGTACAATATCCCACAGTCGGAAGTAAATTCAAAATGGCAAGACCTATCTGTCCTTGGAGACTGCTGGTGTATCAGCAAGGGGTGTGTTTAGGGAAACGAATAGTCCCCTACTCCTCAACTACACTAAACTAGTTCTTCGGTCAGCTCCCTCTCCCTCTGAGCTAGGGCAAACCTGGCTACACATGGCCTGAGAAACAAAGCCTTCTCTTCCCCAGGTCTTCCTCTACACTTAACTATAACAAGGCAGGTCTCACTCTAGTCCCTTTCAAGTTAATGAGGTTCCTGAAACATCCACAGCTTCTCTTTCTGATCCAATAGGAATTGTACTCAGGTCTTCCTGCCAATAGACCTAAGTCATTGTTTCCACTCTGAGAGCAGTTTTCACCCCTCCTTATTGGGCAGTAGCAACATGGGCCAGCTGCTAGCACCTTACTGGAGGTTCAGGCAAAATCTAGATTTTTAAAAGTCACTTTTAAAGACTTTGCTAATGAATTAGATTTTTAATACCCATGAAAAATAGTGGTTGGAGTATTCTACTTACCTGGACACACACCAAAGATAGCAGAGGTATGATTTTACTCTTTATTTTAAGTTTTCTCATAGAACATATGATGTCCTTTTCATTGTAAATAGCGTTTGGAGGCAGGTTACTGTAGGTACATGCAAACACTAAATTAGTGTATGCACCACTTTTAATTATTAGGCACCCTACCTTGTAAGCTAGAAGGCCTACTCAAGTGTCATTTATTTAATATTTAAAAGTAGGATAGGATTTTTTCCTATCAAAAAGGGTTATTTTGAGAGAGTCACTAGCAGGTTTAAGAGCTGCAGGAGCCATGCCACAAGGATAGGTATGAAGCCATGTTTTCCTTGTGAGCCTAGTGGATGGAACAACAAGCTCCCTAGTCCACATGTGATAGTTACATTTCCATGCCATTAGTGTACTTCCTGCAGCATATACTATGGCCTGACTGAAAAACTAAATAGGCCAATTAAAATTCAATTTAGTTAACTTTCCATGCCATTTGTGTACATCCTGTAGCATATACTACCGCCTGACTGAAAAGCTAAATAGGCCAATTAAAATTTTATTTTTATCATGTTTTAGGGTTAGAGCACACACACTGATTAATGGACAAAAGTGCCCCAAAGTGCAGAGTTCAAAAACCAGGAACATCAGTCTACAAAAATGAGATTGACCATGCAAAAGAAGCAATTTTGTCACAGCAGCTATTTGTTTTACACATTCAATTGAATAATATACATTGTATGCGGTGGGAAGTTATAACTTGGGAGAAACCAACACTCTGAACAGTATATTTTTACATCAATGCCAAAAAGAATGCTACACAATATGGAGAATATTACTTCTAAGTAGGCTTAGCTTCCAGGAGTAGAGATTATCACTTGAGTTGTGCTTAGGTTAGTTAGTTAACTGAAACACATCTTGATGAAACACGTCTGGTTTAGATCAGAAATGGTTAGCAGTGCTTGAAAGAGCTATTGTTGCAGTCCATGAATAAAATAAGGGCAACAATGCTTGGTACCTTCAAAGTTGAGCTGAAATAGACATGACTTCTTCAACAACAACCTTGTGATAGGAGGTCTCTTACAAAACACTGGATTGATGTTGATATTTTCAGAGATCACAAAGTCGAAACAGGTCTGTTTTTCCCTACTGGTGTACTCCTCAGAAAAAGCTGTCACCAGCCCTTGCAGGGGGCAGGGTGGGTCAGCCCATGTGGTGCAGTGGAGAGGTTCAATTCGGGCTACAATGCAGGTAGTCATGCTCTTCTGGATGGTGGGTCTGGGATGAGAGGAGAGCCCGGAGGTGATCGGTGCAAGAGGGTGGCAGCGTCCCCACGGCCTGGGCCCTAATCCCACTGGGTTCAACCGCGGGGAGCATGAGGTGTTTTGGCCTTGTGTATAGGCCCATCTTGGTGTGTTGTGGAGTGAGACCGGCCCGAGCAGTGCCGGGGGCCCGGAGGCAGAATCGGGCCGCCCGCGTTCTTCCTGGACAAAGGTGCCACATTGACTCTAGAGGATTTGGTGGCTGTGCCTGGAGCCCTTCAGGCTGTGATTGAATCTGAGAACCATAGAGGATCCTGTTTATGGTCCCTGGAGCTGTGGTGAGTACTGGGAGGAGTTCCCTCTGCTCCCCACTTCCATCACCGTGCTCAGTTAGCGTGCATCGAGACTGGATGGGGGCCTCGGGCCCTGAGGCACATAACACACCTGACGCCTGCATGAGGTGATAGCACACCTGCCCCCTGTCCATTACCTGGACCTCGCACGACCTACAGACGTACGTATCGGGTGCGCTCCTCTTTTTACTCAGGCACCTCACCGAAACCCGGGACGCAACCACTCTGGCCCTCCACGCCTGCTTGCTCAACAGCTCCCTGGCGTTTTTTCGCTTACAGTGTACACGGACGTAGCTATATTTCCACCGTTCCGTGCCCTATCGATCCCGTCACTACTGTAGCCATTCATCCCTGATGAGTCACATCTCCTTCACGGTGTGACGAATCACGTGTCGGCTGGCTACTATTTTTCTGTACTGACCATTACTTGACTTATAAAAACTTTATTCACATGAACCTTGATATCCGACGTTCTTTTGTACTTTGAAGCAACAATTTTCTCTCAGTAGAATCTCTAGTCCTCACACCAGGACTACATACTACACTTGCATGTGCACAGGATCTGTTCTTCTTCCTCCGAGAGGTTGACAGCGCTGGAGTGGATCAGAAGGATCAGGGGTGTGCAAAACCCCAATCCTAAACCAAGACCCCATTGATCATTTCTCCTGCCCACAAGGGCAATGGTGCAAGGGTAGCGGCCCAAAAAAGTAACCTGTGATGGGGCCTTTCAGTGACGGCGGGTGGGAATTGTCGGGCAGCCCGCTCCTGGAGAGTATTGGCCACGATAAAGGCCCGCAAGACAAGGCCAAAATAAACAAATAGACGGTCCTAGTTGGGGGTGCAAAGGGGGCCTCAGGTGGAGACTCTGATGCTGAAGCTCCTAATAGCTGAGGTAACAGGTCAATCATCCTGCATGCCATTCAGGAATCCAAGTCTGTGCTGGAGACCAAGATAGGGGGGTTTGGAGTCGACATGGCTCTGCTGCACAAGGATCACTGCTAGGTGATGGAAAGGGTGACAGAGGCAGAAGGTAGGATGTGTGAACTGGGAGATACTGTGTGGGCCGCTCCTCTGAGGTGGCCCACCCCTCAACCACTACTAAGACTCTACAGGACCGGGCAGAGTATGCTGAAAATAGGGCCAGGTTCAACAACAATCTCTGGTTTATTGGTTTCACGGAGGGACCGGAGGGCTCGGCCCCGGAAACTTTCTTGGAGTAGAGTATCCACGGCTAATTAGACAAGGGCAATTCATCCCTCTGTTTAATCTTTGAAAGGGCACACAGGTGCTTGGCCCAGAGGCTTCCCGGGCCCCCTCACCCGCTGATAGCAAGATTTGTGAATTATAGGGACAGAGATGCTGTTCTGAAAGATGAATGAGTGAAAGTGCAATTGATGTACCAATTAGGCTGCATCTTGATCTTTTCTAATTACACTCGCCAGGTACAGACGCAGCTCAGATCATATGACCAAGTGAAACAGAAGCTGCATAACGTGAACCTATCCTATATACTGAACTATCCTGCATGGCTATGGATGTTTCATGACTCAAATTCCTTTTTCTTTGACACCCCGGAGGATGCCTGGGGTGGCTTATAGAACAACGATCCCTACTTACATGCCCCCATGAAGGGGGCAATGTCTGGGGGAGACTGTGGTAGAAAAGAAGGTGGAAATGATCCCAGAGACAAAGGAAGGGTGCATTGTATGCTGAGTCCCCGATGGAGCAGGAGGGGGAGAATCGAGGTCGCATTGTGGCTGAGGGGCCACCGGTCCGGATGGTTCCCCTCAATGGGAGCCACAGAGGAGAGGGACCATCACCTGAGTTTATGCCCAGGTGGAGTTAGGGCCCCACAGTTGTTCTACTGTAAAAATACCTTGTTTGCACACCAGCACCAGTGTATTCTATGATACTGTCTGTTGAATTGGTTCGCCGGATGGGGCGGTGAATGGGTTAGCTGTCTACACTATCTGATTACATCAAAACCATGTTAGTTCTGTGATAATGTTGGGGTTGTGGGCACCAGATAATTAATCAGGGTAGGAAATATGAGGTGGGGGAGTGTTTTTGTTTTGTTTTTTCGCCCTATTGCTTCTTTCTGTTGATCAATCTCATCAGATACGGTGCTCGCATCATACTGGATCACATCCTACCTTTGCAACAGGACTAATGTCATCCATGCACCCCCTTTCTCATCCAAACCATACTTGACAAAAGGAGGAGTCTTCAAGGCTCTTTCATCTCGCCCATGCTTTTCAACATCTACTTGAAGTCATTACTGGTAATGATCAGTCAATTTCACCTTATGTGCTATAACTATGCAGATGACAAGCAAATACTCCTTCAACTGGAATGCCCCAAAGACATTAGAAACTTGCCAATTTTCAGTTGTCTCAGCGCCATGGCTTAATGGTTGACGAGGAGCCATCTCAAACTGAATGCTTCCTAAATGGAAATACTCACGTGTGGCGATTGGAAAAATTATGACCCACTCGCCGCCTTTCCAGGGATCTCTAAGCATGATTCAGTGACAGCTCATTTCAGAGCTCCATAGATAGGAGAGCACCCTGTGTGGCGGCTCAATGCCAGGCTTCTTACGAATGAGCAATTCTCAGACTACGTGATCGAGGAGCTGAGAGCATTCCTCAACTTTTAAAAGAGTACTATATACTCAGGAAAGGTGCCTGCAAGGCCTCTATGAGGGGTATTGCCTGATGATATACCAGCAGCAAGCCTCGTGAACGGCTGGCTGAGATCAAATTGTTGAAGACATCTATAATGACACAAAAATGTGTAGGTCCAGGTTGCCAGACAGCCCTGAAGCAGCGCTGATTGGCCATCGACAGGTCATCTCTCCAGCAGCTATGCCTGGAGGGAGCCTGCAATTGTTGGATGGCTTCCACACGGAAGGACATGTATAGCAAGCTCCATGGCCATGAAAAATATGGAATCTAAGATGGTATCCAGAGTCCTAGATGGTTCCAGGCTAATGGTGGAAGACTATGCTAGGATCGCGTCTGTCTTTGCAGACTACAGTGAGGGGCTCTATGCAGCAAGTCCGAAACTCCGCTGGTCACAGATATACCATTTTCAAGGCTGTCCAGAGCCGACAGACTCTGCTTGGAGCAATCGCTTATGCCTTAGGAGATGGGTGATGCGCTCTCAGATCTAAATTCAGGGAAACCCCCAGGCCTGGATGTTTACCCTGTAGAACATTATCCTGAGTTTCGAATGGAGGTTCTTTCCCCATCCTGGACTTATTTGCAAAGGCGATCACTAATGGCCTAGTGACTATGGTTGTCCTGCTCAAGCCTGGTCGTCCACCGGACCGCTATGCTTCATACTGCATTAGCTCTCTCATTAGTACAGAGGTTAAGCTCAACACCAAGTTGCTTGCTAACCGCCTATTGTGGGTGTTACCCTACCTGGTACATACACAACATTGTATCAGAAGAGTTCACTTGATAGTGGCCCGCATTCAGTCTCTGCAGCACTGGTGCTGATTGACTTTGAAAAGGCATTCGACACCCTGCATTGGTCTTTTTTTAACAAAAGCCATAGTATGAAGGGTTTGTCTCCAAGAACCGGGCATACAGCAAAAGTCCTCTATACTCCCCCCTCAATCATAGGTGCAAATAAATGGCATATTGTCCTCTAGGTTTTGTATCAGGACAAGCTCTAGGCAGAGCTGCCCATTTTCCCCCTCCTTTTTGCGCTGGCCATTGAGTCCCTGGCGGTTTAGGTGTGCTGTGATGCACAGGTGAAGGGTTTCAACTGGGGATTTACATCGAAGGATAGGATAGCTCTATATGCAGATGATGTCCTGCTGTTTCTCTCTCAACCAGTGGAAACATGGCCTCACCTGATCCCCATCTTGAACACCTTCAGCAATGCCTCTGTTATGCGGGTTACTTGGGACAAATTCCTCCTGGTTCCTCTACGTGGCGATTGATAGGAAGAGACTTGGTACCCCTGCCTCCTAATATGTTATCCCAGCTTTTTGTACATGGGACTGCACATTTCCTGGGACCTGGAACTTACCTGGAGCGTCAACCTTCTCACCTTAATGCGGAGCTCTCCAAAGGACATGTCCCTTATGGGCAGAATTGCCATCTTCAAGATGATGATCCATGTTCCGCAGACCTGGTTTGACTCACTGGCATCAACGGCAGCAATGGCAGCAAAGGCTCAGAGTGGCCTTTGGCAAATGTGTTTGCACCATCTGTGTCGGAGGGCTCATATTCACCTAAATTATTGGACAGCTCACCTTCTGACCATAAACGACTGGTTGCATGTGGGCTGGGAAGACACGGCATATTGGGGGGGAATTATCATTACTTACCCTGATTAGTATACCGAGCATTCTTTCGGAGATGATGGGGTGGTGCTCCAGGTTTGGAGGGTGGTGCTGTGTTGGATCGGTTGGGACTGCAGACTCATGCTAGTGACTCTCCTATTGGAGGGTCACTGGTTGGAACATGCAGAAAACTTCTAGGACTTCAGAAGATGGACTGCATTGGGATATCGCCTTGGAGGATGCCTGGGACCAGGACCATATCAAATTCTTTCACGACCTCCACGCAGATTTCCATATGCATAACTCCCAGTTTTTTCAGTACTTACAACTCAGACACGCCCTTTCAGAGCAATGGGCAGAACTGCGGTGGTGGGTTCCAGGGTCTAGCTCACTAGAGAGGCGGGTGCATATGGGTCTCCTGGGGAAAGACGGGGTCTGGCAAATCTACAAAATGTTGGTGACACACTTTCTGGATCTGATGTGCTCCCTGAGGGAGAGGTGGGAGGAGTGGGTGGGGCCCCTGAATGAGGTGGACTGGAGGGGCTGCATGCATTGCTCTCCACACTCTGGTGATCTCAGCAAAGTTTAGGCTTATACAGTTTAAATAACTCTGTCAGGCTTACCTCACACTCTACCATCTGTGGAAGGCTTGGGTCAGCACCTTCCCCGCTTGCAATAGTTGCTAGGAACCTAAAGGGGACTTCAGTATCGCCCTGTCCTATTATTTAGACCTGTTGTACAACTATTATCTCTACCCTAGCCTCGGTGGTTGGACTACACATTGAGGATTCCCCTAGGTTTGCTCTACTGGGTATTCTGGGTGACACAGGGGGTCCCCAAGGAGACAGGACACTAGTGGGGCTTGGTACTCCGTTGGCCAAGAGGGACATAGCCAGGCAATGGAATACCTCGGTTTCTTCCCCCATAACAGCCTGGACAAATGGAATGAATTGATGTACTAAGTTGGAGGAAACAATTTACACTGCGCGGGATTGTCGCTGAAAATACAAGAAGGTTTGGAACAAATGGTGGGCACACTATAGCCTAGACTGTTGTCAACATGTGTTGAAATTCCTGCCTTGCTGCTGGAAGGGTATGTGAGGGTGGTGGGAGGGTAGGAGCAGTAGCAGTTATATGATGTTTCTGTTGGGAGAGTAACTGGTGGCAATATTTTAAACAATAAAACTGTGTCTATAAAGAAATAAAATCCCCAAAAAGATATAGGGATATAAAATATCCAGGAATGTTGTTCTCTACTGTCCAAAAAACTGATTAGACATTCCTATGCCCACCCCAAAATATTCAAAACCTACACTAAAAATACAATACATAAAATATATAAAACGTTCTTAATACAGCACAAATATACAAGTTACTTAGTACTGGTCCCTACTCAAGGCCAACAGCAAATAACAGCACGCTAACACATTTCCCACCCAAAAAACGCAATATACAAAATATGAAACTAAGACAATGAAAAACTTTAAGATGCATCTTCCCAATCTTTAGCTTAAATGTAAAAATAAAGCATTAGTTATCTAACCTGATCTGACAAACTAACATCCTGAGCTTCTGTCCTAGTCATAGGAAAAAAGAAAAATGGAAAAAGACTTTAAAATAGATTTCTTAATAAAAAGGCAAGAAAAAAACCTGAAAAAGGGGCAACAGATACATTCTAATATCTATTTTAAAAATGATTTTGCCTTAAACCAAATTCTTATTAAATGCATTTCCCAATGAATTTCCATTGCATAAGTTTGTATATCTTCATGTTACAACAAATTATAAAAATATACAATGCAAAATATATATTTTACTATTTTGATTATTTTACATAATGTGAAAAACGTATATTGTATTATAATAAAATGCCTACCTAGATATATTGCATTTCTTGATAATATTAAACGTTAACATGCCACGATATTTTTAAGCATATTATGTTAAGAATATATTATTAAATGTGAATTTTAATGGTATAATATATTAACTGTTAAAATATTACAATACCTATTTAAAAATATCTCATTCTGAATTGTGCTAGTGCTAATGGGTTTTAAAAGATAATAAAAGTAAACTGCCACAAACATGAAAACAACATATTGATAACTGTGTATTAGGTATTACTAGAACACCAGTCCTACAAGCATTCTAAGAAGTGTATATTTTCATTGTTATATATTTACTGTACTATCTCCAAGCCCACAATCATTGACAATCATCCTTATATTAAGGATCAGTTTTACTGTTATAACTCAAATGTCATCATCATATGGGGAAATATATATATGGAGGGCGAGATTTTGTTTTTTTAATTCAAATGCCACAACCAATGGACAAAATGCATATATGAGGGGCTCAGATTTACTATTCTAACTCCAGGACAACCAATATTGGGTTAGTGCATATTCCATGTGCTCAGATTTACTGTTCAACTTCAATTCTACAAATGTCAGAAAATGTGGGTAAAATAGAGAAGAGTACATTTACTACTCTAACATCAGTCCCACAAACTAATGTTTGTGGGACTGGTGTTAGAGTATTAAATGTATTAAGGGAAAATGCATATATTCAAGAGAGTAATAATAATAATAATATTCATAATAATGAAAATAAGCGCATAAAGAGTGGGGCAAGTGTCAAGTTTACTAGTCTAAGTCAAGTTAAACAAACCGTGGGAGAAGAGGGCATGAACTAGAAGAGGCCAAATATACTATTGTAAAGCCAATCCAACAAACATCAAAGAAGACACATATATTCTGGGTGGTTATATTGAATATACTAATCCAATCCAAGGAATATTTAGCAAAGTGCACAAAAAAGAGATTTACTCTTTTATCTCCAATCCCACAGACCTTGGTGAAAGTGCATAGATTATAGGTGGTGTGATTTTCAAGGTTAACTCTGACCTCCTAAACATTGAGAAATTGTATATTTTGCAGAGGGGGTCGTGTTTACTAATCTCATTCCAGTCCTCTAAACATTGGAGTAAATGCATATATTTGCAGAGATTACATTTACCAGCCTATTCCAATTCCACAAACAATATGAAAAACCCTGCATGGGGAGGGAATCAGATTTGCTTCTCTAACTCCAACTCAACAAATATTGGGAACTCTGCATACATTTAAGGAGATCAGGTGTTCTATTCTAACTCCAATTATACAAACATTGACAATAGTATATAAAATATACCAGATCAGATGTACTACATTACCTAACTCTAAATTTGAGAAATTACTTAAAAAAGAGAAGATCAGAGCACTGTTCGAACTCCACTCTACAAGCACTGAGGAAAATGCATATCCTCTAGAGGTTGGAATTATTATTCCACCTCCAATTGTACTAATATTGGAAAAATATATATTCTCAATGATTCCAGGCCCTGTCATCAACCTGGCTGCATTTAGCCTTTGGCAGTGGGGTTTGTGTGCTAAAGGAGGGTGAGTACATGACCTGGCGAGTGTTCACAAACTCACACTACATTCCCCTTTGTAATCCCCAAAGTCCCCACGCTTCCCACCCTTTCTTACTGCAACAAACATCTTTGTGTAAGTAAAACCAATGAGAAATATGGGTCTACACCCCAAAATAAGGCTATTTATACTTGCAAAGACTTACTTGGTTTCACTATTAGTTTTACACTTAATGGAGCAGGGTTTGCCAAGATAAAAACCTGCTTGATTTCATACCCCCATAATATTTACTAACAGTGTAAAGTAAAACTAATATGCACCCACACAAACATATGGGCAAGCCTTGGTGCGTGTGCATGCATTAATATGGTCTAATACATGGCAAGACCAAGCCGCATTTACTGGGAGAAAACGCTTTTGCACATGCGTGCAGAAATAAATATTGCATGACTAGGCCGCATTTTGCATTTTGCTTTTAAAATAATAAATAATGCTGCTTTTGCTTAAAGTTTTGCTTGAAAAAAGTAATAACGTGAGATAGTGCAATGGTGGGTGGTAAACAGTTAAAAGTGCATTTCATGTAATTAATAAATGTTTGTGTTTATTTTACCACAGTGAAATGAACAGGCCTGCGTTTTGTTAAGATGACACGATAGATGAGGCCTAAAGGGGAAGCATGAAATAATAAAGGACTAGAAGAGAAAAAGCTGAGTGCTGCAAGACACGTAAAACGGCCTAGGTCAATCGGCTGAGAAGGAGACATTGTCTGCCTGCCAAAAGACGACACTTGTCGTGGGGCCCAAAGTCATCATGTAAACTTCTTCAGTGGACACAGTGGAAAGGGAATGTTTGAGAAACAACGAAACCGATACATGTGAAACACAAATGTGAAAACACAAATGGATAAAAGTACCATAGATGTATGAATAAAGTCATGGTGGTGTGATGAACCACCTCCCGAATGGACCAATGAGAATTTGAGTTTTTGCAAACGTTTCAATCATGTGGGTTTGACAAGTAGGTTTTTGGGTATAACTGGGGTGCTTTTGGGGGTGTGGTTAAGGTGGACTCTTGACTGTGTGTCCTGAAAGGTGCGTCCGGGAAGTTAGGTCATCCGAGGTGAGAGCTAGATGAGAGATCGTCGCTGTCCGTCGGTTTGCAGAGAGGCCTAGCTGTTCCTGTCCCCGTCCTGACTCCAGTAATCTTTGTTCCGTGACTCTATCTTGGGAAACCTCCATCACCTCCTTGGCCAGGGGGGTAGTATTTCTCTGATTCTTTGGGTGTAATATATCTTTATGTTTCGTACTTTGCATAATCATTTTACAGATATATTTTTGTCTCTGAAAATAATGTCTCTTCATCTATCCACTCCTTCATATGCATTTCGATCACTGATGAATATGACACTGTTTGCATTTTGCTGATTTTTTCTCTCCCTCTTGGTGGAATTTTCATTGTTTGCTCTGTAGTCTGTATGCGATGAGCATTTACTTAAAACATTATTTTGAGATAAACTTTATTAATCTTACTTAGCTAACTAGATAGATAGTTAGTTAGTTCTATTATTACCATCAACTTCTTAACTAATTGTCCATCGACCACAGGAAAGAGAGTTGATAAGCAGGTTCAAGTTATGTATTTAGAAGTGTCAGAAATGAACCTGTATAGAGAAAACAACTGAACCCCGTCATTAAAATTGTCCCCCAGCGCATCAGGGATATGGGTGAATGTGTATGGGCCAATTGTATGTGAAGTTATTGAGTATTGAACCCTGATTAGGTGTCGCGCTGGATCACATGTCAGGATCCTGATGTGAAAGAGGGAAATTGCACCTAGTGTTAATTAACCCAAACTATGCACAACCAGTAAACAATGCAATATTCAATTTTGACTGCCTCTTTCTTAGATTTGGTGACAGTTTATCAAATTGAACCTATCCTTAGTTACAACCTGAAAAAGAATAGTCAAATCAGAGCAGAAACTGCTGGTGCACCAAACTGCACCATGAACTGTAAAGAAAGAGTTATAAAACTGTGTTCAAATGTAACGTTTTTAAACTGCGTTCTCATAATTTATATGTGAGAAATTCCCCAGACCAAGGGCCTCATTAGGATCGCGGACGGACTTGCGTCCGTCCACGACCCCAGAGGATGAGGGAACGTCCTCATGGGCTGCGGCGTTCCCTCATGTACGATTAGGATGTGACCACCACCCTGGCGGTCACATCCTGGATATTTAACATTGCGGTGGGTGCTGCTTTAAGCAGCACCCGCCGCAATGTTAAAAGTGCATGTTTAACATTTACATGCACAAAGCGGCAGACACCGCGCGGTGCCTGCCGCTTTGTGCATGTAAAAGCTGGGGGGTACCATAGGTACCCCCCATGTGCACCCCCCACCCGCCAACACCCTGGGGGCCCGCAACGGGCCCCCAAAATCAAAAGTACACATGCTTTTCCACGGCGGAAAAACCGCTGCGGAAAAGCATGTTTACAAATGCTTCCTAATTTGGCTGGCGGTGTCTGATAGACACTGCCAGCCAAATGAAGCTTTTCCGCCGCGGTTGTAATCCGACCGCGGCGGAAAAGCAGCGGACAGAAACCAAGACCCACTAGCCATCGTAATGCGGCGGTGGGTCTTTGGTGAGTCCGCAGAGGATTTTCCGCCTCCTCCAGGCCGGAGGTGGCTTCCGCCGGCCCAGAGGAGGCGGAAAATCCTCCATCATAATGAGGCCCCTAGTGTGTCACGCAGTTTTTTACTTTTGGATTTATAGCCTTTTTAGAACCTGGACTGTGGCTTGATCCTTCTAAAAGGGGGTAAGATAAGCTATGTTTAATGCAGATGTAAGTTTCTTTCATTATCAGTCCGTTTCATGCTACTATGCAACTGATCATACTTCATACTGAGACCAGGAGAAAAAAAATAGTAAGTGGCAGACTGAAAATTAGCATTGGTTGTATAGACTGACTATTAGACGTATATGCCCAGGAATATGACTTTGGTGAAATGATGGTTGCCCCTGGAGTCCATGAACATGCTTAAAGTATACTGAAAGCTGTCAGCACTGCTGTAGCCTGTCCCCCACAAATGAAGTTATTAAATAACTTTAAATTTATAAGTATGATTTGGGGGCAGTTATCAACAATACAAGAAATGCATAAGGCCAGTTTTGACTGAAAGAAGCAAATTCAGACACAGATGCTAATAATTAATTTTAGTGTTTGAGATTTGGGCGTTCAAAGTTGTTATAGTCCTCTCAGACAGAGAAGAGGGACTGTCACTAACAACTTTATCTAAAAAGACTAAAGTCAATTAGACCAGCACAGAAAATCTTTGTTTTCAGGATATTTCACATTTTTGGGGAACAAATGATTCTTAAGTACAAGTTCCTTCAAGATGGGTGTGAATCGGTGGCATCCTTCCGACAAAACACCTGAGGGCAAATGGACTATTTTTCAGGCAATGCAATGGATCAGCAACCAAAGTTGCGATGTAGCATGTGAAAGGGAAAGATCAGCATAATGTCACATTTATAACGATATGGGGCTGCTGCTCTGTTCCCAAGAGCTGGGGCACTTTCTGCCTGGCTTGCACTGAGCATATACCTTTGCACCGTAGAGGAAAGGTGTGTGAGTGAGTCTAGCATGGGTTTTGTACTAAAGAGTATTCTTGTAGTACAAAACAGTATCCTTAGACTTACTTGGACTAACTTTAAATGTTTCCAACTTTGCTTGTACAGTGCAGCACATATACAAATTGAGAAAACTTTTCTCCAACTTTGTCCCTGCCTTAAGAACAGGGAAGGCTCCTTCATTGGAGTGGAGGAGCATCGCCCCACTTAAATGCCCCCTGAAAAGCCCCAGAGAGAAAAAATAAAATTATAATGAATTGAATTCATTACTATTTTATTTTTTGTGAAACGATCCTGACGCAAGAAGGGACGGGGCCTGCTGAGTGGCAGCAGTGGTGGGCTGTGAGTGCACTAGTTTACTGTGTGAATGTCCCTTTGGTCGGCTGTCTTGCAACAGCCAGCCTGACATGCGCACTATAAACCTCTCAACCCAGCTGGATTGAGAGCCTGCACAGGCCTCTACTGCCCTTGGGGTGTGCCGAGATATGCCGTTACCTTCAAACCATGTGCTACTCTCATGCTGAGAGGAGCGCCAGGGTTGGTTAAGTAGGTTAGCTGGGGCCCTGGCGAGACATCAGAAAGCAAGAGGACTTGAGCGAGGAGGAGGAGGACATGTCTGCGCAAAAAGATAAGTGTTTTTATTTATTTCATGTGTATGTACGTTTTCTAGTCATTTTATGCCCCCACCCATTTGCCTACCTCTTCAATCAATGTACTTGCCAGCCGCCACTGCTGAAGAAGGCTTATTATTTTGTACAAAGCCCTTCCCACAAATGTTATTGGATAAGCATTTGCATTAAAACTATAGTAGTGGTGTGGGAATGACCAGTCAACACGCATTTGATACCCTCCTTGACGCAAAGTAGCACATAGTGTATAGCACAGTATTGCACGGCACTGCTTTCATTACTTTTAAGCAACATTCAAGCACAAAACAGGCATTTTGCTGGAATGTAAATTCCGAACCAACACTTTGAACTGCCTTCCTTCACTTTTATTGACATTGCACTGGTGCAAAGTGATGATAAATCTGGTCCTTCACTGGATAGTCATAGCCTCTTCTCCAACTCAGAACTTTAAAAAAAATCTCAAATAGGAGCTCTTCAACTAGGTATACTGCAGAGCCAATCAATGTGATGACCTCTCACACGCTATAGCCCTATGCTTTTCCGTTGGTGCATTTCAAAGTCTGATGGTAAGACATTTGACTGGGCTGAACCACACAAAAGGCAGTTTTACTTTAGCTATTGGTACCATCTGCACATGGCCAGCAATAACATGGGTGTCCAAACCAAAGGCTCCATGAAGGCTTTTTCTCAATCTCTTTTCCCTCTACCACCTTCCTTTGGTATATTTTCCAGCCCAGTTGGACCATCCCCTCAGTAGGGGCATTTCATTGAGAATTGGACCCTTTGACCTTGGCATCCTTCCTTGGCGATGGACTTAACAGACTACGCACCAAATACCTGTACCCATTACCCCTACTTTCCAGAGTAGATTCAAAACACCAAGTGCAAGCGAAAGGGCAGTGCAAGACTCACCTCTCAAGCAGCTGCCTATTCGCTGCTCACCATCTTCTCTCTGTGTTGAACACATCACAAGAGAAGATTAGGGAAAATACAAAATGATGCATTGTGGTGCCGCAAGCTATTTTGCGGTGCCGAGCTGCATCATTTTAAAAGCACAAGGATGCGTCATATTTACGACAATACAATGCATCCCCGTGCTTTCCTCTGCCCTGGCGCTTAATTATCTGCCATGCGCCAACACGGGATCCATGGTGCAAGGGTGCCTGCATTGCAGGGATGTTTGTTGTTGTGCAGAAAGGGGCACCTTCCTGCACATAAACAATCATGGGTGACGTTTTCCTCTTTCTATCCGTGTTGTAGAATGCAGCACACATAGAAAGGAGGAAAAACAACAAGAAATAAAAGTGTGTCTTCTTGTTGTGCTTCCTTATGCCTCTTCTGGGGAGGCATAGGATTCTGATGGATTCCCAGGTTTATGAAACATTGTAAATCTGGGAATGTGACAGAATACATGGGTGTTGCCTGGGAACACCCACAGAAATACCCATGACACGCCCCTTTCACGCAAAGCGATGCGTGAAAAGGGGGCTGTATTTTCAAGGCCATGAAAAGTCATGCAGGATGGGTGTGCATGGCTTTGTTAATATTGGCTATAACACTGCGCAGTCGGTGCAACAAACAAAAGTGACGCATCGGCGGCACAGTGGGCTTGAAAATAAGCCCCTTCTTTTGTGGGCCTGGTCTTTATTTGCATGTCTTGTTGAACAGAAAATATCAATTTCACTGGAAAAGATCAGCAGTTTGGAATAACCTGTCCTTAAATGAACAGTGTGTGGATCAATCAGTGTTATGATTTGAGTGCTGCATATCCTATTTCTTGAATGTTTTAATTATTTAAATCATACTAATAATTATTGTTTGCAGGTGGCACATCAAAGCATTTGCGCTTCATCAGCCAGAGTTAAGGCAGGTCGATGAGATTTGCAAGAGGGAATGTGAGGACACTGTAGCATCTATGGGCTGGTTCTCAATTTCTTTTCAGTCATTCATAGATCTACTTTTTGTAGATTTGTGCCTACATTTTTAACAGATGTCTGCCTTTCAGTCTATTCCCAAAAGTCCCTGGGAAATCTAGGGAAATCTAAGCAAGACATATGTTTTATGTGCGTTATTCGACATATATATTTAAGCTTGAAGACTGTGTGCAGAGAAGACAACCCTCCGGAGCAAATGTGGGAAAAATATGCATTTATTTATTTATATGAAATTCAAGTAGGGGAATATTGTCAAATCGAATATGGTGGGATCAGTGTTCAATATTCTTCAATACAAGCCATGTTATGGTCGGAGTGCAATAGAAAGGAAGATTAACTAGGTCAGTTTCCAAATATTTTATGAACCACATGTGGTTTGGTATGTGAAGGAAGTTGGCCCTTTATATAGTGGACCAAAAAAAGGTACACTGTATAAAGAGTCCAGGGAAACCCCAAAGGAATTGCAGAGGCACAAATAATGCCCCAAATGCTCTCTTTTGTGGTAGTATGGGCGAGCAGTGAGGCATTTCAGAGGGTAGTGTTAAGCATCTATTACACACCCAAAGGCAAAAAGTGAGACCACACTCAATAAAGAAATCCAACATCAATTCATAAAAATGGCACATACTTTTATATAAATGTAGATACCAAGATTATCAAAATCTGGTAAGTACTTTTAGAGTTATGAATTTTTACGGTTTTCAAAAGTTGACACAGAGCCTTTTCTGGACCCAGCTATATGTAAATAAGTCTTGGCCCTGTTCCTTGTGGGAACAGTTGAGCCCGAACTGCCAAGCCAGGTCCTCCCTGGATCAGGATTCAAGCATCCAGGGGCCGGTTTCAGGGCATCACCCTTCATCAGCCAAGCTAGCTTGAATCCAATGGCAGAAAGGGTATGCCAAGACGTAGGTCCTGTGCTCACTACGCCACTGGATTCTAGCTAGCCTGGCAGATAAAGGGTGATGCCCTGAAACTGGTCCCAGGAGGTTGGTTTCCGGTTCAGGGAGGACCTCGCTCGGCAGTTCGGGCTGGACTGTTCCCACAAGGAACAGGGTCAAGACTGATTTGCATATGGCTGGGTCCAATCCGGGGGGGTGTGGTGAACAAAAGAATTATGGATTTAACCCAGGTCCTTGTGACTGAGGGTTAATGTTTGCATTGTCCAGGATTCCATCAATCAATTGTTTCTTTTGCATAGGCCAATGAGTTTCAACTCGGTTGACCGCACTTTGCATCTTTGGTACCTGTGACTGCAAGGGAGTTTCTAGGGTAATTTGCAAAGCACTGGCAGCCCTCTGGGTTTCTTGAGGTCTACACAGCAGTAGGGCAAGTCAGTTGCTCCACGAGGGTTGGGTGCAGTAGGGCGTCCAGCAGGGTTGTTACCAAGTCAGTCGTGCTCCTTGGTTCTCTGGTCAGCAGTCTTTTTCTTCCACTCATTCTTTTGTGTCCAATGAAATCTGAAGTTCTGGTATCAGGGGATCCCCTAAATACTCAATTTAGGGCAGTAAGGGAAGTGAAGGGTAGGTTCCAATGGGACTACTTACCCCAAGGATCACTACGCCCCCTAGTAGATAAAAAGTTGGCAAAATGTATGGGGTAATTGCAACATAAACCTAGCTATGTCTAGCTTTCACGTTTGAGGTTACAGCGTTCCAAACTGGGTTAAGGATTTTCCACAACCTGCATCGTTTCACTACCGGGGAACCACTTCCATGATTCTGCCTACTGAAGGTTTTTGTTAAATTGTGTAGTCATTGGACAAGATTTCATTTCAGGCTATATTGTGGAGTCAGTTTCTTCAAACTGTCTGGGCTCAAGTGCTTGTTCGTCATTTGAAAAGGACAGAAGAATGGTCATTTTTATTAGTACAGTAACCTTTTTTTGTTTAAAATTCCACAATGAAAATACATCTCTTCATGGAAAAATTCCATCTCCGTACAGTAATGAAATAATAAAAGGGCACTGTACGCTTGCTTCAAAACTTTTATGCTAGTAAATAAATTTGTGGAAGTGGGATGGAAAAACTTTGTGATCAGCCAGAGTTTCTCCATGTGTCGTAATACACTATAGGGCTGATTTATGAAGCAGATTTTCAAACTATCTTTCTAATTACCAAATCCTGCGCCTCAGCCCTAACACTAACCCTAACCAGAATACGAACAACTTGCCTTATAACTGCAGGCTCAAATGTGTCCAGATCATGATTCTGCAAACCATAATGTTGTATTTCTGATGAACATACAGGACTTTTTGCAAACATAAGTTGATCTGAGATGAGCAAAAATGTTTCTCAGTCAGGGCCAATCTCTCTGAAAACAACATACATTTTATATATCTTTTTATCTTACTGTGAACAGATGTTGCTAAACAAACATATATTTTCATTAGACAGAAAAAAATATCCAGAGTTGGCAGCACGCCATTATAGAACCATAAATTAACAAACAATTAACCAAAAATCAGGCACCACAGCGTTGAGTTAAAATCTTCAGCGTCCTGTTGTGCAAATAGTAACTGGCAGACTTAAATCATCATGTTGGCAATTATTAATCATAAACAGTCAGTGTGAGTGTTAGACTTGGCATACTTGGCTTGATTTTCTTTCAAGTCTATTGCCTTCCTTTGTCCTGTTTTGTAAATGTGTTTTTGTTGGTTTTAGGATTCTCTGCATTTACAACTGCTAGCCAGTGCTAAAGTGTTTGTGGTCTCTCCTCTAAACATGGTAAAATTGGCTTAGACCCAATTGGCAAATTTAATTTACTTATAAATCCCTAGTAAAGTGGTACTATATATACCCAGGGCCTGTACATCAAATTGTACTAGTGGGCCGGCAGCACGTATTGTGCCACTCACTTATGTGCTCTTTTAAAACATGTCTCAGGCCTGCCATTGCAGCTTGTCTGCAGTTTCAAACTATCATTTTGACCTCGCAAAATACACTTTTTGCTAGGCCTAAACCTTGCTTTTTAATATATACATATATATGCCACCCTTAGGGTAGGACCTAAAAAGGCCATAGTGCAGAGTGCATTGTATTTAAAAAGTTGGATATGTATTTGTACATCTACTTTTAAGTTTTACAAGTCTTGGTAGTGAAAAACTCTTAAATGTATTTTTCACTACTGCATGGCCTACCTCTCCCATAGGATAACATTGGGTTACCTTATTACATTTAATATGTGATAACATTTGTTAGGGAACCAGTGGAAACATCATGTTTGGTCTCTAATGAATATTAATTTCAAACCCTCCTTAATGGTAAAGTCGGATGTTAAGACATAAATATGAAAATGCCCATTTTACAAAGTTGGCATTTTCTTGTCCGAACCCTTTGGTGCCTGCAGTCTGTATCCAGAGTCACATGACTAAGTGTAGTTGGCAGTTGGCCGTTGTGTATCTAGACAGTATTGCAAAGTGGGACTGGAAGTTGGCAGGGTGAGCCATCCTCACCGGATGAAACGGGCGATGCTGTCACCTACCACACTTACACTTCAAAGGAACTACCTCGGCACACAAGCAAAGAACTTCACACTAACCTTATGTGACTCCATTCACCTTGGAATAAGGGCAGGAAGGAAGAAAATTCCAGAAACAAATGTGGGCAGAAGGGAAGACGTTTCTACCACTTCAAAGCTGGCACCAGGTATAATTATTGGACCCTCGAACCAACTCTTCAGTACACTCCTGGACCTGTGGATGCTACAGAAGAAGGACTGCCCTGATGCCAGAGGACTGCCCTGCTGCTGGAACCCTACCTTGCTGTGAGAGAAGTAAGACAGGGCCTGCTCTCTTCATTCCAGACTAGCTCAAGAGATTCCAAGGTTCAGAGCTACAGGTACATAACATGCTCTATTGGCCTCCCTGCAACCTCCTTGCTGACCTGCTGTACTGGACCTGCTGCACCAGACCCACCTGAGCCCGGCTGGCCTCTGCTGGAGTGAGTTGCTGATACCCAGGAGGTGATACCCAGGTCCTGGTCCCTTGATTTGGCATCAGTTGAGCTCCTTCTGGAAGAAAAGGGAAAATCCTGAGGGTTTGGGCTCCTCACAAATGCAAACGGGCCCCCCATGATTTTACCTCCTGAGATCTACACTTCAACCTACAGAATTGAGAGCCTGCGTTAACTGCCAATGCAAAACTCCAGCAAAGACCGTATGCCATGCCTGACCAGATCTTTGCACTACAACAACGTTCCTTGGTCTGCTATTCGCGCTACAGAAAAGATCATATGCTACACTTTCCCTGCTCTTCACGGCCTCCTCCATCGCGAACTAGACTCCTAGCGCCTGCCTTTGGAACAGTAGCTTTTTCAGCAGGAATACCCTGGTCCATGTATCCAGCCCTCAATCGTGGTCAGCCTGAACATGTGACTTTCCCCTGGTCTACCATGACAAGATGACCGCAAGTTGCACTTTGTGCTTTTGGGTGCTATACCTATTAAAATCTTTTGCATATGTCCAGCTCTGCTAACTGGAAGTTTGTTGTTTTGGCATCAACAAAAATAAACATGTGTGTCTATTTTTCTAATTTTCTAAAACATTTTGTGTTTTTCTCACAGAGCAACAATCATGTGGATCAATCACATATTTATATTGAAAAAAAGGAGAGCACAAACATGTATATTCACCTCAGAGCTAAGATTTTTCAACAAATCAGACAAAACTGCAACAGATTCGGCTCTTATGCATAGATTATTTGATATTTGGATCCTTCAGTCATTTGTAGACACTTGAACCCTATTGCTTCAATTAATGAGGTTCTTTATGAAGGCACTGTACTAGTGCCTACATTTTATATAGGTGTCCATTATTTAATCGCTGTAGGAAACCTTTGGCACTTAGGTGCTCCTCATATTAGCCTATACGTTTCGTTATCCAGTTTGCCGGACTACACTTTATTGAGATTTTCCTCTGGCCTGAATAGTTGTTTGAAAAAAATCAGGAAAGTCTGGTGGTATTTCTTGCCATTTTGTGAAAAGAAGAAGAAAAGTGGTTGGTTCGGAGGTTCTATTGCACCCAGGTACCTTTACTTTCTGTTAATCAACCTGGTGATATCACCTAATATAAGGGTGATAATTTTTTTTCTTCACATTTAGGCGATGTTTAATGTACAATTTGATGTTATTACTGTTTTCGCTTGTTCCTTCCTTGCATTCATGTAGGTGTAGCCCAATCAGTCTGATTGGGCCATCCTCGTCGCCAGTAAATTTATGTAGTAACTCACGGGAAGCAGGATTGTAGATTAGAGTTGGTTTATTTAGGTAGAGGTACAGATACAATCATCCAGTGATGTCGTGGTCCAGGCCAGAGCCATTCCTCAGTGGAATGCACTCGGAGAACACAACTGGATTCTTAGAATCCATAGTAACAGAACACAAGGCAAGAACATAAGATAATCATGCAATATAGAGACATTAAATGCATAGAATATTACACAGACTTTTCTGGTTACGTTAATTATCTTTGTAATTTATGGTTGGTGTGGGTCCCATGTATAATGGCAATGCAGTGTCTTGCATGTTATGGGCACTCAAGTTAGACCCTCCAATACAAATTGTGCTCAGTGAAGACCACCCACAGGTAAAACACTTAATTATGTGTGGGATTATCAGGTCATATTATGTGTACCCATTACTTGCTGGTGGTTCAATTTGGTGCTAAGATTTCACACCAATCCATGTGATGCTACATTTGTTCTGCTTTGGGTGAGTTCTAAGGCTGTTTGTGCTGGTCCAGCCCTGTTACGCCTAACTTTGCAGTCAGAATCAGGAGTTGGCAAAATGTGTCACAAAGCCATTTGACAAGATGTTTGTGCTAACTTAACGGAGCAAAATAGATTTGGCATGGAAAAGGTCATTTCTATTTGCACCATTTAGCGTCTCCTGTGCAAATGCCTATTAACTGTAGAATTAGGTTTTAGATTTGAAAGTTGTTTCTTCAGGTCTTCCACCTCCCACAGTGCCACCATGTGTCACATAATATTGCCTCCCTTCACATAGCCACCCGGAGAGGAGCTGAAATCACACTGTGGCAGACAAAACAAACTGGAAACCACTGCATAAAGTGGCTTTCCAGCTTGTCTTTGGAAGCTCTGAGCAGCAGTTTTCTATCAAGGGGAATCAAAAAACACCTCAGGACATCGACGACAGCGACCCTTTGTTTTTTGTTGTTGTTTTTTAGGAGGGTTGGCGTGTCTTGGTGAGGGACAGAGTTCCTCTTACGTCGCTCTTGGCATGAGGCCACTCCCCTTCCGAGGACCCACCCCCTCATCACATCGTAAAATAACTTTATGAGTTGGGAGGCCTGTTTTTTTAAAGATTTGAAATGAAGGAATCTGCTGTGAAGAAAAGAGCCATTGTTATTTATAGCAATGTTTCTTGCATTAAGAGAAAACGGTCCTCAACACATTGAGTGATGTGCTGATAAAGTGTCTCATTGGGTTAAGGAGCTAAAGAAGTGCTATGTTACTAATTTACATAGTGGTAAATTGTTACTTGTACCATGATATTTAAAGGCCTGTTGTGGTAAATGAAGATGCAGGGTAGCCAGTAGTAAGGTAATAACAGGATAAGGTTTATTCTTAAGATAGTAGTCTCAGGTTACAGGTAAAGATGGTAGTAAGAAATCCCCACTGGGAAAAACATCCTTGCTGCTCAGCCTATGCACTCCCACTGACATTCCTTCAACCAGGCACACATCAGCATTCTAATTACATCACAGTCACTCTGGCTGAGCAGCAGGGGACATTACATTATGAGAAGAATGAATGGCAAAAAAAAAGATACCACACACCTCTCTTCTTTTTGGAAAAAATAGAAAATATAAATCCAAATAAGACAGTACTACACATCATCCATAAAAATGGGAAAGAAGCAAGGGATTACATATTCAATCACGCCATGCATGAAAATAAAAGGCACAGAGAAGAGAATAATGATACAAAGTTAAGAATAACACATACATACATCACTCGGGAAAAACACCCACACTCTCTACCCCTCCGCAGACAGTAAAATATGGAGGTGCAACAAAAGTGGCAACTTAATAATAGAGTCACTGACTCTACAGTATAGTGCAAGGGTGGCTAACATATGCCCCAACGGCTGCCAAACACCTGCCCAATAATAAAGTGCAAAGCATATGCCCCTGTGGGTGCAAAACATATGCCACATTCACAAGTGTGCAATATGTACGCCCAAACAGATGCCACACACCTGCCCAATAATAAAGTGCAGAACATATGCCCCTGCGGGTGCAACACAGATGCCTCATTAACAAGAGTGGAATTCATGTGCCCCAACGGGTGCCATACTCCTGCCCAATAATGAAGGGCAAAACAAACACACCTGTGGGTGCAACGCATATGCTTCAAAGCAAAATGGTTGGGAGCAAAGAAAAAATTACCAACACCAGTACTAGAAAAAAGTTGTAAAGTATGTTTTTGTTTGGGTTGCAACTCACAAGCCCATCACAAAGCAACGTTCAGGTGCAACCAACATTCCCAGAAAAATGTAACAGAAAAATATGGTATGGGCACAATGTAGGTGCTCCATCACCCAAAAAAGTGAGTAACGTCTGGGTGCATATAATATGGGCCAAGCTACGTAATAATTTGTATGGTTTGGGTGTAACACAACAGGTGCCCCATCACCAATAATAGTCAATTAAGTCTGAGTGTAACCCAGTACAAGTAAAAGCAAGGCAAAGGCAATAAAAATGCTCCAACATTAGCAAATGCAAGTAACGTTTTGGGGTAGCAAGTAACACACCTCATGGCATGTAAATGTAAACAAAGATTGAGTGCGAACACATGCCTCATCACCAAAATAAGGAATAATAGCAAGTAAGGATTGGGTTACAGGATCCCTGCCACATCACTAAGAACTGTAAGAATTGTTTGAGAAGCGCACCAACTGATATGCATCAGCACAAGTTATAACAAATAACACATGGGCGCAAAACAAAACTCTCACCGCAGCACATAATAAAGTAGGGAAAAACTCCAAACTCACAGAGACATACTGAATCACAGAAATCAATGCATGCAATAAATGTCAACCAATACAGAACATAGTCAACAGTATTAAAATAAGCATGACAGAAAAGAACACTGGATATATATATATATATATATATATATATATATATATATATATCCAAGGAGAAACAAAGTTCGTCTTGCGCTCTCAGACAATCAGACAAGGGAATCCAAAGTGTAATATAAGCAGTTTATTACACAACGCGTTTCAGCATAGAAGCCTTGTTCACGTGTAAAACAACACAAGTGACTCCGGTATTTATTTATTTATATTTTTTTAATATTTTTATTAAGATATTTTGCAATTATATACAAGGCACGGCACCATTAATACAGAGAAGAAAAAATAAATAAAATGAAAACTCATGGATGCAGAACATTAAGAAGAGAAAACAATCAATAAACCATCAACAGGCGAGATAAAGAAAGCAATATACAATTGAAAGACAGCAATAAGATATCATGAACCAGAGTTTTCTTCAAGATTATGTAACCTAGATATAATCCCACAAAGTTATCCTTTCCTACTCTTTCCACACAGTCAAATAGATTTCTCCCCTTGTAATCAGCATAACCAATTATATCTCATATATGAACCTTATTCAGCCAAGTTGTAGACAGACCTCAATTTTTATACTGTTAGATCATCTTTCCACTGTGTTATAGGATCGCATATTATCTTACCTAACTTCCTTCCCCTTTTTCCCTTTCTAGCATATATCTCTTTCTCCACGTTATATGTTATTAATAACTTAGCCAGCCATTTATGAAAAGTAGGTGGTATAGGGTCTATCCATACAGAGGCTATACATAGTCTCATAACAGACATTGCAACAAATAGAAATTCTCTCCCACAAAAAGGTCGTACATCCTCAACATTGACTCCTAGTAGAATGGTTCCAGGGGTTAATACAATTTCAGTTCCTAAAATTTTGTTTATGAAACATCCAATATCTTTTTTTAGTAAGTCTAAATGAGGACATATAGCAAATACGTGTTGCAAATCAGCCTCCAAACTTCCACACCTATAGCACGTAATGCCCACTGTACCTCCCCATTGTGCTATTTTAGCGGGTGTAAAATATAAATGATAAAGTGTTTTATAATGTTGCGCCTGTAGTGGTGCTGAACATAACAAGGAATAACCCTTTTCTAAATAAATACCAAAACTTTCAGAGCTAATTTTAAGATTATCCTTCCATTTTTCGCTCCATTTTTGGTAGTCGTCCTGCTTTACTTTTATCAGCTCAGCATATAATCTTTTGATTGTGCAATCTTGCCCCCCTTGAATTATCTCCATAATTGCATTACGCCTAAAACCCAAAACGCCTCCTTTTTTGTTTAGGAGAAAACTCCTGATTTGAAGATATTTAAAGAATTGCCTAGAATCTAAGTTAAATCTAACTTGTAAGTCTTTGAATTGAAAAATCCCCTGCTCCCCTTTTATATCCCCTATAGTTCTAATTCCCCTGTTTTCCCATTCTACAAATATAGATCCTGAAAAGATATCTTGTGGGAGGGTTGGATTATATGAAAGCCTCGTGTATGAATTATATTTTCCCAAGCCAATTTTTTTAGCGAAGCTTTTCCAAATTTCCAAATTTCATATGCTGCTATAATCTTCGCTTCCATTCCCAAAGTGAATCCATAGATTGCTAGTGATCCAAATTTGCTCCACTCTTCTGATTCCTCCCCTCCCAGCAGACCAATCATGTTCTGTAGAGCCGCCGCCCAATAATAAGATTTTAAATCTGGAACTCCCCAGCCTCCCCTTTCTCTCGGCAGTGTCATGAATCTAAGGGCTCTTCGCGTTTTCCCCTTTGCCCAGATAAATCTATTTAGTATAAACTCAAGTTTTTTAAATATTTTACCATCAAATAATAATGGTATCGCTCTAAATAAATATAAAAATTTAGGCAATACGAGCATCTTAACTATATTCGACCGTCCCACTATTGACAGGTGCAACTTATCCCATCTATCCAAGTCTTTCTCTACTTTCCTGATCAAAGGATTAATATTCCTCTCTACTAAGATATCCAGGTCGGACATTATGATAACCCCTAAGTACGTGCCTTCCTGCACCACTCGATTGTCTGTACACGGGGTATATGAATTTTTTATTATCTGTGTTTTAGTTGTATTTAATTTATACCCTGATATCTTTCCAAATTGCATCGCCTCTAGTTCAAGATGTTCTATAGTTTCAGAGGGATTTGGAGAGATCACAGCAATGTCATCTGCGTAAGCTAGAATTTTACACTGCCCAATAACTGTTGTTACCGGAGCAATCATCTCTAATGTCTCTATTCTGCGTATTAATGGGTCCATGTATATGGCAAACAATAGCGGTGAGCAAGGGCACCCTTGCCTAGTCCCTCTTTTTATTTGAAATTGACCCGTGTTTCCACCATTCACTCGTAGAGTTGCTACCGGTTCTAGGTAAAGAGTTTGTAGGGCTTTAATAAAGCCTTGTTTAATCCCTGTTCTTGCTAAAGCATACCAAAGATAGTCCCAGGAGACCCGATCAAATGCTTTTTCTGCATCAAGTAACATCACTGCAATCGGATCTCCTGTGACTGACGTTACATCAAGTAACGTTATTACTTTTCGTATATGGTGGGTAGTTCCTCTCCCTGGTATAAAACCATGTTGGGAACTACTGACAATTTTATCTATAACTTTTACCAGCCTTGATGCCAATGCTTTAGAAAAGACTTTCACATCCGCATTGAGTAAGGTTATAGGCCTGTATGATCCTGGATCTTCCGGGTTTTTCCCTTTCTTTAATATTACAACCACCTCAGCACCCCCCCATGACTTCGGTGGTGATTTGCCCAGCTGTGCCCATTGCATCACCTTCAAAATTTCTTCTATCAAGGAATCCCAAAATACTTTATAAAATTCTATAGGGATTTGGTCAGGACCTGCTGCTTTACCCGAGGGTAGATTCCATATTGCCTCCTTGATTTCTTCTATCTGCAGATCTCCCCATCTGCTTCCTCTTCCTCGATTAAATCTATAGTAATCTCTCGGAGGTACTCCTTCATTTCTTCCTTATCTATTTGAGGATCACGACCCTCTAGTTCATCATCGTATAGCTTCTCGTAAAATTGCCTAAAAACCTCTCTAATTTCGTTCGATTCTGAATGAACAGTACCAGATGTATCCCTGATTTCTCTAACTATACCTACATCTTCTTGTTGCCTTGTCCGAGTAGCCAAAATTCTACCTACTGACTCGCTTAGCTAATAACACTTCTCTCTTCTAGTATTATAGATTTTCGCTGCTTTACTAGCAATTTCACCCTCTGCCTCACCTTTAGCTTTCACTAGCTCTAACCAGGCCTTTTCCAAATTACGCCCGACAGTACACTGTTCTCTAGGTTTTCCTCTGCCTTCAGAACCTTCAGAGCTAATGCTGAGTTCCTCAGCTGGTTTTGCTTCCTTTTATAAGAGTTGTAGCTCTTTGTTTCCCCTCGTATTCCAGCATTAAAGGTGTCCCAAACCACTCCCATTTCTGCTGTATCTCTATTAAAAGTAAAAAAATCGATAATCCATTTATGCATGTGTTCTATATACTTTTCGTCCTTCAATAACTCTCTTTCAAAGGTCCAGTTTGTGTATTGTCTAGTGCTTGTTTTTGTTGTTATGGTAAGTACTAAAGGGTTGTGATCACTAAGGATCCGTGGCAGCCTTTCAATCTTTGAATTAGAGATAATAATGCTTGAAATAAAGAAATAATCTAATCTTGCGCATGTTCGATGCGGAGCTGAATAATATGTAAAGCCTTTATTATCCATTCTCTTTTTCCCCCACACATCTGAGAGAGCATTATTTAACACCAAACTATGTAGTGCCTGGTTTACTTTTTTTTTCCTGCCTTTATACTTTCCAAAGGAACCCAGCCCTAATCCATCTGCTCCATTAATATTGAAATCGCCTCCTAATATAATTTTAGGAGCCCATGATGCTAACTCAACATCTAAAAATTGGAAGATATCAGGGTCGTCCTCTGTTGAGCCATAGACAGTTACCAATGTTATCCACTCTCCATCAATAAAGCACTCAACCATAGCCCATCTTCCCCATTTATCTTGTGCTTTCTTTCTGGTTAAGATATTATTATTCCTAGCTAAAATAGCTACCCCTCTTTTTTTAACCCCTTGACTTGAGTGCACTAGCAAGTGAAATCCTAACTGAGACAGAACATATGCTTGTGCTATCATGATGTGAGTTTCCTGTATAAATGCAAAATCCAGATTCATTTGTTTCAACATTAGCGCTATTTTTGCTCTTTTTTTGGATCATTTAACCCACATACATTCCATGTTACAACCCTAACACCCATCACACTCATTCTCACGTATCTTTTCCCACCTACCCTCTCTTCTGTACACTTTCCATTTTGTATTCCAAGATTTTATTATCACTACATTAGCGTTGTTTCTTATATTACCTCCTTTACATTTACTCCACCCCACCTGTTCCCCTTGACTAGAAGATATCTTACTAAAGCTCCGTCTCTCCATTATAAGACTTGCCGTGCCCTGTTCCCCCCGTGCAACCCACCCCGCACCCCCTTCTCTTACCCCTCCCTCCCCCCCTTTCCCTTACTGGCAAATAGGTCAATCCTAACCTATATGTGACAGCCGCACCCCCCCAGGGGAGTTCCCCCCAACCACTCCCCTTGATACATCATTTTGAAAATATAATCCAGTTTACTCAAAAAGGAAAAAAGGCTCAGTTATCTCTTTGTGATAATAGCTACTTGTTTTAAGCTCTCTATACGATCAGATTGTACATTTCGGTCCCTGTGTGTTCTCTCTTCACGAAGAAAAGTCAGATATTCTTGGGCAATAATTTCAGAAAAGAAAATTCTAAACTGACCATTAAAGCCTACTTTAAGGCGGGAAGGGAACAGCAAGTAGACTTCACAACCTAAGTTCTGAAATGCTACTATAAGTTGCCGCATACGCCATCTTCTTTCCACTGTTGTATGGCAAAAGTCTGGACGGGCAAAGAAGGTAATGTCTTTATATGTACGTTTCTTCATGGGTTTAGCTTTCGTTATCACTTCCTCTCTTAACAAGTAGTTTCCCACATAAACAAGAATTGCCCTTGCTCTTTCGCCCGCACTACCCTTTTTCTGCACAAGAGGAAAACGATGCACTTCTTTATCCCAGTCCCAAGCGTCCATCTCTGGAAACGCGCCTTTCAACAAATCCACAACAAAAGCTCTTATATCTCCTCCTTCCTTACCTTCCTCCACTCCAATCAGTCTTATATTATTTCTCCTCTGACGATTCTCGAAGTCTTCCAACTTCCAAAGTATGTCCGATTCTGTTTTCCCCTGCATCTGCCTGAATTCATGGATCTTTACCATCTCATCCTCTATTTTGCCCGTCCTCTGTTCTACCTCCGTCAATCTGCCTGTTGCCTCAGCGTACATTTCCTGTACTTTGTGGAGAGATCTCTGTATTTTCTTATTGGCACGCTTGACTCTTTGGCTTTCCAACCGGGCTTCTCCTTGTATCTGCTGCATTGTAGAGAGTAAAAGATCAAATTTATCCTTGTGCGGGTCAATATCTGACTTATCCTGAACCGGCATTTTAGATATAGCCTTTTGCGACATGATTCCTCTCTTGCTATTTCTTACTCGGGGTCTTCCCCTAGTCTTATGAGTTTTGCTTTTAATTTTAGGTTTCAGATTACTTTTTTTCATCGCCCTACTCTGGACCTTCTCTAGACGTAGGGAGCAAGTCTCAGACTCTTGGGAATCTTGGGAATCGCTCAGCGAAGAATTCTCAGACTCTAGAGAAGAAGTAAGCGGTGATTCCGTCTCCTCTTCCTCCTCTTCCTCCTCTTGCTCTTCTTCCTCCACCTCCTCTTCCTCCCCCAGTGTCTCATTGTGATCACTATCATCGCTATCCAGTAACTTTTTAGTATAGGACAAAGATTTAGCTCCACCCATGCCCATGCCCTGTCCCTTCTCCTTGGGAATTGCACCTTGGTTTGACACTGGTGCTTTCTTAACTCCAGTTGCCGATAGAGTTGCTATTATAGCTTGCGAGTTAACTATGCTGCCACTATTCGGCCCTTCTTTTTTGCTATTGGCAGCTGAGCATTCATCACCATCTTTTGTAATTTCAGACTCGTTTACAGGCTCGTTTACAGGCTCCTTTATACTTTTGCCTGAACAAAACGCCACAGCTCCTGATCGCTCAGCTATTTCCACTGTCTCCGCTGCCTTTGTGAAATCATGTGGCATATTCCGATGTTCAGCATATCCTATGTTTGCAGTTAATATTTCCCTCTGTGGAGTACTCGCTTCCAGACCCACATTTCTCTCCAGAACCATTACTTGAGGCAGCACGTCTATCTCCTGCCTGTTGCTGCCTTTACCTTTGTTCACACATGTTACTTCTTGTGTGCACGTATTTTTCACAATGTCTCCACTACCCAGTGTGCTCGCATCCGCATTCGCATTGCTCGTTTCTCGTTCCAGTTCCAACCCAATGTGAGCATTATGCCTGTGTTCCTCCTCTCCCCCATTACCTCTCAGTAAGCCTGTATCGCCGGTTCCTCCTCCTCCTCCTTCATTGAGAGGCTTCGCGACGATCTCCGTGTCTTTGGCTCCGCCCCCGCTGATCACTCCGCCTACTAAAACATCTTGGGGCATACCTTCTGTAACCTCAGATAGAGTCGGACGCAGAGCCATCACTCCCGTCTCTGTTCCTGTTCCTGATGCAGCCTCCGCTCCGATCTCTTCACATAGCTCGTTGTTTGTAGTTTTTGCAGCCACTAGCGCTGCTGCCGCCGCCGAATGTCCTGCAGGCTCCGCTGATAGCACTGCCGCTGATAGCACTGCCGTTCCATTTTTAAACAGGAACTGATTCTGTGGGCCAGATTCCGCGCTATCTGCTACGGCAAACACATTTTCCGCACCCCTCTGCAGCGAGCCTGCTTCTGATCCCGTTTCAGCGCCCAGCGATGCGGCACACACGGTTGACACCGAAGCCGGCTCCATTTCAGCTCTCCGCAGACCTCACCGAAGAGGGTGATGAACCTCGTGCCTGAAAGGATTCGAAAATCAGAGGCTGACGTAGGATCGCTTCTGTAGCCAGGTCCAATACAGGTAATTCCTTCCGTCGTTCTTCTCTCTTCTTTTGGCTCGCCACCAATCGCTCCTCCTCACGTTTCCTCGCCGCTTCTCTTCGAGTCTGTGCCCTCAGCTGTGCCTTAGTTCTCTGCTTCACTGCTGGTGTATCGGGCTCGCTGGATGTATCCAACTCTTCTTGTCTCTGTGTGCTCTTAATAGCTCTCAGCACTTTAGGGGCCATGACATGTCTGATAGCACCCCAGGTCTCTTGGCAGGATATAATCCTCTTCTTAAGCTTCGACAATACCTTAGACAGAGTAGTCCGCCAGGCGCTTCTCGGTGCTCCCAACTCTAACTTCCTACTGTGCAATACCGGTGCCTCTATCTCCACTGCCACAAACGACCAAGTAGAAGTGATCTCTAAGGTATATAAGCCCTCCAGCATCTCAGCATCTCCTTGTCAGCAACTCTTTGTCCAGTGTAATCCAATACTCGATAGCCAATGTAGCAAATAGGCTAACCCTCCAGATCATTATTGAGCCATACCAGCATGTAGTAGACCGTAGAAAAAGTTAGTACAGGAGAGTGGCTTGGGTGCTGCTACCCCCTACGGACTGTCGGCAGCCATCTTGCCTCCGCAGCCATCTGACTCCGGTATTTAAACGTAAGTTTCAGCGTGGTCAATTACCAACAACATAAGCATAGGACTAGTAAACAAAATGTCAAGGAGTGTGGCAGACATGTTGGAATGGTAACATCGACATTGTTACGTTCTCTATAGACTTCATATGTAAAAGAGAATAACTGTACAGAAAATAAATGTAAAATACATAATATCTACTACAGTTGCTGACATGTTCATAGTTTTGCCATTAACCGCTCACCCAGAGTATAGATTTACTCATCAAAGTAATAATCTCGTTATTTATAAGATTTAGAACGCTATACAGCTGTCTGTGTACTGCAAGGATCAAGTAACACATAGAGTAATCTACACATTGGTCAGAGTGTCTCGTCAGTTGTCGATCTAACTATACATCATTCATACAGAAAATCAGAATAAACAATGTGTCCTGATCGAAACCACATGTTTGGATCACAGAGTGAATCCTCAGAGAAACCGTAATCAATCACAGTAAAATACGTGACAATTTTCTTCAATGATAAAAGAAACATTATGGTTGATCCACACTTCTCATGATAGGGGTACGGACATGTGATACGGGTGCAAACTCCGACCCAGGTAAGGTAGGTAAGCAGTGGGCCAAGTATATCATGAGGCTACATATTGGCTTGTAGTGGCAATATAACATGGTCTGTAGAGAGGTATTATCTAGTAGGTAGACTATAGTTCTTACTTATGCATGTTGGAAAAAAGCAAGAGTTAGCGCTGACTACCCGGAGAGTGCTAGTACAGCAAGTCGTGAGTCCCAAAGTGAAAAAAGTGATTCCTGGAGTGCAAAGGAAGGTTGAGCCTGTGCTGGTGAATTCAGTGAAAGGCCCCTCCTTTCCTCCTGTGGAACATAACAACATAAACAAATATATATAAAATCCACTGTGAAATAATATATCATAGACAGTAGAAGAGTCATGGCATAAGTTAAAATAGGAACTGTTATGGTGACACTTATGCTGGAAACCTGCTGGCAAGCTGGCGAGAATAAAGAAGGTTTGAATTGACTCGTGTGTGGTCTCTCTCCGAAAGGGTTCCTGCATTGTGTTTTGATGTTGCTACGGCCGTCCCGGTCGTGGAGAAGAGACCTGCTGCGTAAGCAGAACCAGTCCTGACACCTACTCAGGGTCAACGAGGACACGAATCGACCGGGGGCCCTGCAGGGGGCCCTCCGTGTTTCTTCTTCGTCAGCTGCAAAGCGGGGCAGGAGTCCTACATATTGTGTCCTCCTATCCACTTGGATTTTATAGAGGTTTTAATTGAACTGAGAATGCATCCACTTGGGAAATACCTGCACTACAGATCCCATAAAACGCTGCTGTGATGAAACACGCCCAGTGGGCGGGGACTGTTTAAACTTGTGCGCAAAATCATGGCTTTCTCTTGTGACTGTAACCTTTGAAGCCATTGAAGAAGAGAGCTCAGCTCTCGAAACGCGTTTGGCAGGAACTGTTTGGGCGACACTTATGCTGGAAACCTGCTGGCAAGCTGGCGAGAATAAAGAAGGTTTGAATTGACTTTGTGTGTGGTCTCTCTCCGAAAGGGTTCCTGCATTGTGTTTTGATATATATTACCTACTGGCGGTCGCTAGTAGGTATATATAGTTAGGATTTTTTCCATATGGGATTTTTGAAAATTCTATGTCTAATAACTTTGGCGTTTGTGGACGGAATTGGCTGAAATTTTCAGGAAAATGGCACATTTTGTTTCTGAGCAGCCCCTGAAAATTTAAAGGGGGGTTCGTCAAGGGGGGGCCGAGAAAAAAGGGGGGTCCCAAAACGCGTTTTTCCCATGTTAATTTCCATAGGGCGGTTGGCCTCACTTTTAGCCCGAACGGCTGAATGGATTTGCACGAAACTTTGCAAAATTGTAGGGACTGTTAGCCCGATGTGCCTTTGCTAGGTCTCAATATATGTGCTCCAGTGGATTTTGAGAAATTAACCTTCAAAAAAAGATATATATCTGTGACAGCGCTCCGGTTAGGGCTCCGGTTCGCGTACTTGACGCGAAACGGAACTTCGCGAAGCGAAGCTGATTGGCTGTTCGGTGTCTGTCAACATTCTAAACAGTCCGGAGCGGCCGCCATCTTGTCTCTCGGTAGGATCGAGAGACAAGAGGAGGCCAAAACAAAGGGGGAAATTACCATAAGGGGGCATAGTAGATCCTTTTTTGCGTGGGAAGCTCCCGGTTTGCGAACCGGGAAGCGTTCTGGGGAGCGTACTATAAGGAAAAAAGAATGATAGACTTTTCAAATACTGTATGTTAATTGATTGTTGGTTTTGTTGATTATTTTTTTAATTTCTTTATTTTTTAAGCAATTATTTATTATTGTGATTGTGTTTCATAATTTAATAAACTTTCTAACATTTCACTGTCTGAAATGTCATTATTTTCATTGAACATAGTTTGTAATCTCTGAGGGTGTAAAATGTCCTCATTTTGAAGGAGGTCATCTACTGCTTGCACACATTGCAGTAGTTCTTGGTCCCAAGTTTCATCCATAAATTCAATGTAATTTGGATCAATTATTTCTTGGCTGCTCTCTTGCAGGACAATTTGAAATTCAACTTTGTGTTCGCCTTCCATTTTGCCTGAAATTTGGATAAAAAAAATATATATTAGTAGAGATAGGGCACTGTTGGGATTAATTTTAGATAGGCAGGTTTTATCAGTGAATTTATCTTTGGGCAGTGTATAGTATCAGAGTGGAAGTAGGAATATAAAAAAGTGTATGTGATTTAACGTAAGTAAATTCATAATTATACAAGAGAAGCCTAACTCCATCCATAACTATAACAGAGAAGTCTATCTAAATCTATAACTACTACAGAGGGATAGTATATAACTATCAGAAAAAGTTTACCATATTAATTTATAGTGCACAATATACTTCAGTTTTAAAAATAACAACTTACCTTTACAAAGAAGTTGAAGTGTTTAGTGAAAATTCAATTGAAATGTACAACAAGAAGTAGTAGTCAAAATGGCTGTGTTTCCTTCTCTTCCTTTATATATATTCAGGTATATAACCAATCAAATGTCAGGTAATAAAAGTAGAAAATGAAACTAACATTTTCATTGGTTGTCATTTCCAACACTTCAGATGTGTTTTGTGAAGTAATTTACCTCACGGTATTTAGAGAGGTCTACAGGCTAAATGGCTAAATGGAATTTCAATCAAATTTGTGAAAATGAAAGGGATTGTTATGTAGTATGAGCTAATCTATATTTGGTGAGAGTGTCTCTAGTCGTTTTTCTGTAAATTACTTTCCCACCTTTTTTTTTGGACCGCTTCCCGGGAAGCGGCCTGGTTCGCGAACCAGCAGCGTTACGGGAGTCCACCATTTTGTGTTTCGGTCGAATTAAGATACAAGATGGAGGGCAAATAATGTTCAGAATGGGTAGAAGGGGGCACGGTAGACGTATCTTGACCCCCTAGGTTTTCTGAGGGTGGCTGAGGAGGCCCATATGTGCGGGAAAAAAACATTTTTTTTAGAAATTTTGCGCAGTTAGCTTCCGGTTCGCGTACCGGGTAGCGCTCCGGGGAGCGTAGTTTGTTGAAATTTAGAGAAAAAAGTTAGAGTAAAATAATAATTGTGAGTGATCAGATGTAGGGTAGCTCTGAGAAGAGCTTTTGGGTTTATGGTACATTTAGGTACTTATAAGTAGGTACCAATGCACAGTCTTAAATTCAAAATGAAAATTCTGTTGCCCTCATCTGAGAAGTGAACTCCATCTCCTCTGTAGATATCTTGCATGCAGTAACGCAAGTTATTGTTGTACATGGAGCCCATTCCATGGTCTCTCATGTAAGCTGAAACAGATTTGTTTACATGCTTCCTCGACTTCTCAATTTGTGGACAAAATTGGTTGGACCACCTCCATTTCTGTCTTTGGCATATATTTGAATATACCAAGGCAGTTTGAGGAAAAAGTGCCATTAATTGCTCAAAGGTGTCCTTTAAAAGCATTTCCAGACCTACCCCAGTCAAAGTGCCCAAATCATTACCTCCACAGTGCACAATTAACAGGTCAGGTTTTGGCAAATGCATAAAGGTTTTCACCAATGGTATCAATTGGTGACATTTTAATCCTCTTTGGCCCAACCACTTAATTTCCACATCTTGTAAATTGAGGTTAGGTAAATTTCTGTTCTCAGCATACCTTTGAGCCCAGTAGATGTAACTATGTCCAACAATCCAGACATAAAACATGGTGAGAGAAGGTTGTGCTGCAGTCAGATGAAGTGTGGTAATGAAAGGGCAGTTGAAACAGTAGGAGTTTGTAAAGAAAAGAAACTGTGGAGTTTCAGTGCTAATGATTCATTAGCAGTGATTGGTGGATTTCCATTTCTGAAAACAGAAAGTTAGGGTGCATGGATGTGTTCTTTGAAAGATGTAATTTGAATGGTCAAGGAAAAAACATTTAATGAAAGATTGCACTGGATACGCAGGTGCACTGAGAGTTCAGAGTTCAATTGAAACATTGTTGTGTGAACTTGCAAACATCAGAGGTCTTTCAGGAGGTGGTTGCTAAGCAAAAAAGGCAGAGAGGGCAGAGGGGGGAAGGGTTTTGATTTGAAAAAAGTGAGGGAAGAGTTATGATTGGCTAATATGAGAGATATGTGTAATGAATATCAGCATTTCTGTGCTTTCTATAGCTGCAGCCTCTGGAGTGCATACTCTTTGTTCTGCTGAAGACAATTTGGTGTATTTCTGAGACTGTTTTGAAACTCAAAAAGTATTTGCTAAGGTGAGAAAAGATTTATTTAATTTAGATAGAGAATAGTATGATTTAAGGAGAAAATGATGAAGAAAGCTGTGTTTTTAAAATGATGCTTTGTCTCAAGTGATATACAAATAGATTTTGTTTCTTTGAGAAATTGTAATTGCATATTCTGTGTAGAAATCTTGCATGCAGTAACGCAAGTTATTGTTGTACATGGAGCCCATTCCATGGTCTCTCATGTAAGCTGAAACAGATATGTTGTGTTTAAAAACGATTTTTGAAAACAATTACATTTCTGGATATGTACTGCTAGAGCTTCATAGGTTGTTTGGGCCATATTTATAAGGCATTTGAGTGTCTATGATGTTATTTTTCCCATTTTAATTGAAGAGCTTTCTCCATGGGGCAAGTTCCTTGTAAATATGCTCCCATCTGTGCTTGGCAAATTTAGATTTTGATTATGGGAGTTACATAGCCATGTTAAAAATGACCCAAAAATGGTGCAAGGGCAATCAAAAAAACGCTTTCATGTGTCTTAAGGACATTTAAGTCATTTCCTCTTGAATGTAGGTATACAATTGATTTATATGTTGTGTTTAAAAACGTTTTTTGAAATCAATTACATTTCTGGATATGTACTGCTAGAGCTTCATAGGTTGTTTGGGGCATATTTATAAGGCATTTGAGTGTCTATGATGTTATTTTTCCCATTTAAATTGAAGAGCTTTCTCCATGGGGCATTTTTCTTGTAAATATGCTCCCACCTGTGCTTGGCAAATTTAGTTTTTGATTATGGGAGTTACATAGCCATGTTAAAAATGACCCAAAAATGGTGCAAGGGCAATCAAAAAACGCTTTCATGTGTCTTAAGGACATTTTAAGTCATTTCCTCTTGAATGTAGGTATACAATTGATTTATATGTTGTGTTTAAAAACGTTTTTTGAAATCAATTACATTTCTGGATATGTACTGCTAGAGCTTCATAGGTTGTTTGGGGTATATTTATAAGGCATTTGAGTGTCTATGATGTTATTTTTCCCATTTAAATTGAAGAGCTTTCTCCATGGGGCAAGTTTCTTGTAAATATGCTCCCACCTGTGCTTGGCAAATTTAGATTTTGATTATGGGAGTTACATAGCCATGTTAAAAATGACCCAAAAATGGTGCAAGGGCAATCAAAAAACTCTTTCATGTGTCTTAAGGACATTTTAAGTCAATGAGGAAACACAGATGATGTAATTCTGAAATGAGGAAAAGAAACTCCACATTTTTCAATTACATCACTAGTGTTTCCTAAGTTTATGAATGACATTGTGCAGATGAAGTTTAGGTCTGACCACAGATTCAAAAGAGGTCTGCCCTTTGTTCAAGAGTGAAGTGGACATGACTTACTTCATTGGTAGGCCTTCACATGTATTATCTCCTTTGTATTCTTCAACAAGCGAAAATCTCATCTGCAACCGTGAGTAGGCCTCACCTCAAACAAACAAAACAGGTGATGGACCGAATGTGGATCAATGTCACACATTCACCCCAGTCCAAAGATCTGGGCCCAAACAAACCTCTGGATAGGCCACACCTTATCGTCATCCTGAATCAATCATTTAAAATGTTAGGGAGAGATTTATGATAGGTGTATGCCTGTTTTGTACCACTGTGCGTCACTTTTGTGACGCAGTGGTGGTGCGAAAGATTTGCTATGTTGAATAATAAGTAGGGTGTAAAGTTTTTGATGACTGTTATTCATTTACTGTTTGGTAATAGTGGTTAATAACATTTTTTATTATATTTTATCACAGATTCAACTGCAGATCATTTCAAAATTTGAAAATGCCAACTAAGAATCGAATTAGAAAGGCTAGAAAACGTCAAAGACAGCAAGTTCAGCTATTACTGCAGCAGTCCTCTCCCAAAAAAACTTGTCAAATCACCAAGAAAGCTCCGGGTAAGACCACGAAATCATTCATAAGAAATATTTGTAGTAAAAAAAGTATTTCTACAGAAAATGTTTCAGTCCAGAAAAAGAGAAGCAATTTAAACGGAAAGGAAAGACCAATCGAAAATGTTACTGCTAGAGCAAGAGATAACTCTGTGCATGATAGTAGAAGGAAACAACAGTTTAGGGACATTCGAAAACGAATGTTCCGCAACAGGATAATAGTTAATTTATTAAAAAATATTAAGAAAGGCCAACAGAAAGTGGCATTTTATAAGAAAAAGAAAAATGTAGAGAAAATTATTGATCATGCTTTCGAAATTAAGCGAAAGTTATTTATTTTGGTAATCAATAGAATTAGGAAACTAAACAAGGTAATTTCTGATTTCAAATCAAATAGTAGATGGAAGAGAGTAGTTAATCGAAGTAATTTTTGTGAAGTTTTTTCCGGAGAATGGATGCATAGTTCAAGTTGTGAGGCATTTTTTAATGAGGAGAGTTATTTTCAGGATAATGATTTGGTGCTTGCAGTTGACACCAGTGGTCGAGCTTATGAAGTGAAGGATGGTTGTCCAGTTGAAAAAGAAAAACTTGTGACAACAGAGATAGAAGAGGTGTTAGGTAATGAGGTTTTAGAAAGACGTCCTAAAGGTCCTGTGTACATTTGGAAGTGTAGTTCTATTTGCAGTGCGCGACAGGATTCCATCAATTTGCTTTGTGATTTTGTACGGACATTTAATAAGAAAAGTTTGAAGCAGAAAATGAAGTTGTTGCAAGAATTAGATCCTTGCAGAGTGAGAGAAGTGACAGGTTTGCGTGGTCATTCACTGACTTGTCTTTCCAGGAGAGTATGCCAGAGTGTTTTTCATCATTTCAGGATGCTAGCAGTGCATCATAATAAAGTGAGGAAATTAGTCAGAATGCTGTATTATGCTAAGAGTCCAGCAATTATGCTTAAACAATTATGTGCTGCTCTTTTGCATGGTTCTGAAATAGATGTCAAGAATATTTGTGAAGAAATTGAGTTTTGTTACTTTGGAAGTAAAGATGAGAATGTTCAAATTGACCCAGAAGTAGAGGGTAATGTTGAAGATAATGTACAGGTTTCCAGTACAGATAATTTTCAGAAGGAAATTGCCACGTTTCAGGTGAAATCAAGTGAGAGGCCTAATTTCACTTGTGTGTGTTGTCGACGCACTTATTATAAGAATCAGATTAAGTTAGTGGATTTATATGCAAAAAGTGAAAGGGAAAATAATAGTGAATGGAAGGATTTCGCAACATACTTGATGGTAGAAAATTGTTTTGATTTGGGATCGGATCAACGTGTGTGTACTTATTGTTGTAACAAATTAAACCAAAACCAGATGCCTGCTAGGGCGGTTCATAATAATCTGGAATTGGTTGAGATTCCTTCTGAATTGAAGGATTTAAATACTTATGAATCTATTTTGATTCAAAGTATCCATCCCTTTCAGGCTATTGTAAGAATGGAGCCAAAGACAGGGAAGTTGCCTCCATCAGATTTACAGAGAGGATTAAAGGGAAGAGTTGTTTATTTGCCTCTAGATTTGAACAAAAACATTAACACAATTGGAGTAGAAAAAGTGGAAGAGGAACCTCTGGTCATCTTAGTTAATGGGGTTCCGACAAAGAATAAGAAAATATGGCAAGATTTAGTGGATGTTAGGAAAGTCAAAAAGGAAACATTGTATTTGAAAAAAAATAATAAGTACTATAAGAATGTATATGTTGCAGAAGAGGAAGTAAGCGATGAAGAGGATAGCGATTTGTGTGCTGGCCAAATTGAGAAAGTAGAAGCCTCTAAAAGTGAAGAAATATATGAACATTATAGTGTTCATCCTTTGCATTCCAAGGAAGTCATGGGGAATGCTATTGAGTTGTTTCAAATGAAACAAGCCAAAGGGAGTCCAATCAGTGTTTGGGAGGAAAGTTTGGAAGCTCGGTGTTTCCCACAGCTATTTCCAACAGGTCAAGGAGGAAGATATGATGAGCGACCTCATCAAATTCCTGCTTCTGAATACCGGACTTTACGATTGTATGCAGAAGATCCTAGGTTTCGTCAATGCATTCCCTATTTGTTTCATCTCCTGTTTGAAAGCGATCTGTCTGGACTGTCATATGCAGTGAACCACATCTTGAAAAGTGGTATACAGATGCAAAACATCTCGGCAAGTGACTTTATGCATAAAGTCAATGTCCCAGGCAGTATTTTGGATTCTCACCTAATTAATCTCATGGCGTGTCAGCGTGGTACTAATGAGTACTGGTACCGTCGTCAAGGTGATTTAAAATGTATGCTGAGGAACTTAGGAACTCCGACATGGTTCCTCACTCTGAGCTGTGCCGAGTATGGCTGGGAAGACTTACTTGAATTTCTACGAGAGGCAAATGGAAACATTGAAAACATTGAATTCAAGACACTCGGAGAACTGTGTTCTTTGGATCCAGTGAATGTATGCAGGTACTTCAATCATAGATTTGAAGCTATGATGTCTTTCATCATGAATAAGAAGAATCCACCTCTTGGAGAGGTGTTGGATTTCTTCTGGAGAAAGGAGTACTAAGCAAGAGGTGCTCCTCATATACATATGCTGCTGTGGATCAAGGATGCACCTAAATTTGGAACAGATCCGGATGACTTAGTGATGAGTTTCATAGAACAGTATTCTATGTGTGCTGTTCCAAACGCAACGGAGAAGAAAAGCCTAAGAGAACAAGTTCTACGTTTCCAAAGCCATCGTTGTGGAAAGTACTGTCGTCGTAAATTCAGAAACAAGGACAAGTTCTACACCAAATGTCGTTTCAACTTTCCACGACCGGTGATTTCTAAAGGAAGAATGAACAGTTTAATGCCTTCTCTGCGACATAATGTGACGAGGAAATCACCCAAAAATACATACAATTTGAAAAGGAACGAAGAGTCCAAGTACATCAACGACTACAACCCAGTGATTTTGTCCATGTGGAATGCTAACATGGATATACAGTTCGTGGCTGACAACTGTATGGCTGTGGCTCGGTATGTGACATCTTACATCACCAAAAAAGAAAAGACAGAATTGAAGGATATGTGGGAGGACATTTCCCATGAAAAGAGCCTCAGTAAGAAGTTGTACAGTTTCAGTCTGAAGATGTTGTTGCATCGAGAAATTGGAGCTTACGAATGTTCTGACCGGTTGTCTTCAGCAAGTCTTTATGCCAAATCCAGGAGTATCGTTTGGGCGAGTCTTGGTCTTGCTGCAACGCGTAATCGAGTTCTGAAACCTGTGCGGGAAATTGAGTATTTGGCGGAAAAGGAGCCAAACAGTACCGACATTTTGAAGACCAACATGTTGGATACATATTATCCAAATCGAAGCAGTCACCTTGAGAATGTTTGTTTGTATGAGGTTCTACAAAATTACATATTCAAGAGGAACATCAAAGAAGATATTGAGAAAGGAGTGTATGCTGTAATTGGAAGTGAGGGATGTCTGGTCAAGCAAAGAAAATGCCATTTGGTAAACCATCGAAAATTGAGTGGCGAATCTCCAGAAAAAAAGGAGTTTTTCTATTTAGCACTTTTGCAACTTTTCAAGCCTTGGCGTGCAGAAGAGGAACTGCTTGGAGATTTCCTCTGTTACGAAGACTCTTTCACTGCCGCCAAGGAGACCATAGAATGTCCTGCTTTTCCCAAATATCAAGAAATGTTGACTTTGGAAATTGAGCAGGAAGCAACGATTGCAGCCGAGATTGCCAGAGACAGTTCTCAGGACAGTCAGAGTTCTGTTTCATTGAGTCAGGATCCACTAGGAGGACCTATTATCGAAAATGAAGCTGCCACTGCTATGAATGAAGTGGAAAGAGCCATGGCACATGCTCAGGAGGATGCGGTTAACTTAGAAGACTTGGAAAAACAACTCAACGTTGAGCAGAGGAAAATATATGACGAAGTTACCAAGCAAATTGATCATGGATTAAGTCATGAGAAGAAAGAGTGCTCATGTACGTCGTTGAAGCCTGTCCGACTGTACGTGAGTGGAGAAGCGGGAACTGGAAAAAGTTTCCTCATTAAAGCAATTTCTTGTTATTTGCAGGAAAGGACTGAGTCATCGCTGTCTTGTGTTGTTACCGCTCCAACTGGACTGGCAGCACATAACATTAAAGGTATTACTTTGCATCGTCTACTGATGCTGCCAGTGGAGCATGACAACAAAATACAATACCACAAGTTATCTGGAGATGCTTGTTGTGAAGTTTCAAGAGTCTTGAGGAAAATGAAACTTCTTATCATTGACGAAGTAAGCATGGTTTCCAATGTCATGCTTGCCTTTGTGCATTTGAGAATGCAAGAAGTTCTTAAAACTGAGTATGATGTGTTATTTGGTGGCAAACACATCATTGTTTTGGGAGATCTTCTGCAGCTGACACCAGTAAAAGGACAACCTGTGTTCAAAATACTCACGCATGAAGATACCAGGAAGTGCCTAGGGAGCATTGGCAACATCAATATATGGTTAAACTTCAATTATGCTGAACTGCATGAGAATATGCGTCAGGCAAAGGATGAAGATTACAAGAATATTCTACAAGATATTAGAATTGGAAAAGTGACCGAGCATGGGAAAGAAGCTTTAAATGCACGATTACTGTCAAATTTATATCCAGAACAAGACGTTGTGCCTGAGAATATTTTTCAGAAAATTACTGAGAAGAAATCCGGAATATGTTTGATGCCAACTCTTGCAGAATGTGCCATCTTCAACAACAAAATGTTGCATTTAGAAAAGCAAGAGATTGTGAAACTGGAAGCTATTGACAGAATAGAGCATATGGGATCAACAATTATTTTGTCTGAGAATTTGAAATCAAAATTGGATGCATTAGAGAAGACAATATCTAAAACAGCGGGTTTTGAAAAGACTTTGAATGTGTGTTTAAATTGCCGAATCATTTTGAGAAGGAATTTACATGTTGAAAGAGGTCTGGTAAATGGATCAATGGGTAATGTTGTTGATTTTGAGAAATACAGAAGTAGAGATGGAATTGAATTTTAAAAAATTAAATTTGATGGCATTGAGGAAGTACAGCTAATTGGTCGTTGTTCTGCTAGGTTTTTGCTTGTTAAAGACTTATATGTTCGCCGTAAGCAGTTTCCTGTTTGCTTGGCATATGCGGTGACAATCCATAAATCGCAAGGTTTAAGTGTAGATAGTGCATTGGTGAATATTGGCAGTTCTGTGTTCAAGGAGGGTATGGCATATGTGGCATTGTCACGAGTTAGAACTGTATCGGGATTGTACTTGATTGACTGTGATGTCACAAACATTTGTGCGGATCTAGATTGTGTTAAGGAATACAATAGGTTAAGAAGAGAGTATGCGCCACATTTGCCTCAATATCCTTTGTTTGAGGAACGTGTGGTAGGCCGGAAACGAAGAAATATCAGTAATAGTAGGGAGGTTGTAGCAAAAAGCCCAAAAGTCGATGAACCGAAAATTGTAAGCAGAAAGAAAACGGATTCTGTTGAAGATGTTGTCGGTTTTCAATTTGAAAACAGTTCTGGTGTCAACTGCTATGCAAATGTAGTTGTTAATGTTGTCTTTTCACTAGAGACTTTAAAAGAACAGATTGTGATCAATTCGGAACAAAGTTTATGCTGTTTGTTGAATTCTGTGTTAGAGAAATATAGCACTGATCGAACAAAAGTAGAAAGTGTGTCTGAAGTTCGTTATCTGTTAGACGAATGTTCAGGTCAAACAGACTTCTCTGAAAATATTCAGCAGGATTGTCAGGAGTTTTTAATGTATATGCTTGATGTATTGCAAGATGAGGGTGTAGATGTAGATCACCTGTTTGGGCTTTCTTATCAATGGCAGCATGACTGCGAGAACTGTAGGGTATCAGGTACTACTAGTGTAGACTCAGAAAGATTTATATATTTAACTTTGCCAGACAGTAAATCAGTGTCCTTTAATAAGCTAGTAAAAGCAGCTGATCACAACATGGAGTGTAGCCAATGTAAATCTGAAATGATGTCAACAATATTTATACGAAGATATGGCCAGTATGTCATTTTAATGTTCCAACGATGTAGGCCTGATGGAACAAAATTGACAACTTTAATAAAAAAATGTGTTGCTTCGCAGTTGTCAATATCAGGAAGGACTTTTGTAACTGTAGCAATTATCTATCATGACGGTCCTTCAACAACATCAGGACATTACACAGCTTATTTAAAGTCTAGAAACGGCTGGTCATTCTGCAACGATTCTGTTATAACTTTCAAAAAAAATTGCCGTATGACCTTAAAAATTCTTACCTGGTGTTTTTAAAACCAAAATTTTAGGGAAAGAATCTCGGGATGTGCTCTGAGGAATTTCAAGAGGTTCATGGAGGAGAGGGAATGTAAGTCTGCAATGCTGTCTAGATTATTGGTCCAAAATTTTGATTATAATGTCATTTTAAAAATCCAACTATATAAACCTGATGCAAGTAAGTCTGCTTCATAGTAAGCAGTATCAGTGTGATAGGAAAAGTAGAACATGAGTGAGCAAGAAGAGTAAGATATTAGTAGTCCAGGATTGTGAAAGTAATCTTAAACGTTTTCTTTCTGAAAGTTGCGAAAATAGAAAATGACGGGATTTGCTTCCAAGAATTCCAAGAGTTGTAAATCGCTCTAACATGATTTGGCCATGTGGAAACATGTGGTAGAATGTGAGAAGTCTTTTATTGTATGTAACATATTTTTCAAAACGATGGAGGTTTTCTTTCAGAAAGTGGCGGGCTGAAAATATTAATAGCACAAAGGAGTGTAAGCTATTCATAGGACATCCTTCGACGTCATGGAAAGTAAGTTAATTTTAAGGAGTTTTGAATTCAGATTTCTTATGTTGTATGGGTTTTTTAAACACAATCATTTTGATTGTGTTTTTTTTTCCCCGCTGTTACATGATGAATACCTTCAAGTCACTGTTTTAGTGAAATTTGATACATTCTGAGAACAGCAAAAATAAACCATTTAACATCTATAATTAATTCTCTACTTTTTGTACTTATGATATACATTTAGAAATGCGAGGTAGATATGGAGAAACTGAGGCTTCTGTAAGTGTCAAAGTTAATGCTTACAGTGCTGCACTTCTGGGTACTGTTTTTTTTTTAAACCTGAATAGGCCTCACCTCAAACAAACCTCTGGAAAGGACACATCTTATTTGCATCCTGAAACAATCATTTAAAATGTTGGAGACAATTTTATGATGGCTTTACATCTCTTTTGCGCTGCCATTGCATCACTATTGTGAGACATCAGCAGTGCAAAAGATGCACCATGTTCCAAAATAGGCCTCACTTCATCAGCATCAAGATACTGTTTGTTTAAAATATATATCTTTAGGACTGTGTAGGGGACGTAGAGAAGCAGAGGCTTCTGTAAATGTCAAAGTTGTTGAAAAACTGTTTGTTCTTGAACCTTTTCCCTTGTCTTTTCTAATTTTTAAATACATGTTTTAATATTTTTTAAATGTTTGTTCTCTCTTTCACAGATTGAAAGTATGAAAAAAGAATTGAAAAAGTTAACAAGAATTATAAGGTAAATGTTTTCTACTCTTTTCGTTACATTTCAATCACATTCACCGACTATAGGGCTTCAGACTATAGAGCTTTAAACAAAGATTATTTAAATGTGCAAATTTGGAGCTGTGCCCGTGGGTTTTGGTTCAATACACAAGTGCATTGACCTAAAATGCGTGTGCACATTACCAAATCGCCGTCTGTTTCCTCAGGCGTACTCCTCCCACACCTTTGAAGTGAAGTTTAGCTTCACTATAAACGCCCCGGCTGCTTTACATCCTCATTCTACTGTCCCCGCTCCGTCCCCTCCCCTGTCTGCCGTGTGCATTTCTCCCCCCCCCTCACAGTAACGTCACTCACACACGCAACGCCATTCACACACGCAACGCCATTCACACACGCAACGCCACTCACACACACAACGCCACTCACACACACAACGTCACTCACACACACTACGCCATTCACACACGCAATTCATCCATGCAATGCCACTAATCCACGCAATGCCACTCATCCACGCAACACCAATAATCCACACAACGCCAATTATCCACGCAATGCCTCTCATCCACACAACGCCACTCATCCATTTGCAAAACCAAAAGAACAAACTCTTCTATTGTGAAACCTATTGCATTTTCAATGCTTGATTCTTTCACTTCCTTATGTATTTTGTTTTCCACAATTATATCCTCTTCCTTCTTTTCTTAGGTAAATAAATCCATTAAACACCATTTCTGGTTTAGTCCCTATAGCTGTCTTTCTTTTAACATTACTCTCTGTTTTCTTCCCTTGTACTTACTCCTTTATTTATTTTTTTTAAAAATTGGGGTTAGCTCCCGGTTCGCGAACCGGCGAGCGAACCGGAAAGCGAACTAAAAAAAAACAGCTTGCCAGAGTGTTACACTTTCTAGCAATTTTTGTAAAAAGGGGAGGTAGTTCTGAAAAGAACTTTTTTTTAATGTTTTTGTTGTTTTATATTTTTTTTTTCTTTTTTGAACATTATTTTTTTTTTTTTTTTTTTTTGAACACTTTTTTGTTTTTTTTGTTTTTTTTCAAAGGGAAAGAACAAAAAGAGGCATTGAAAAGGGATCAACAGGAGCAAAAAAAAAATTTATGGCTTGGGGCGTTTAGAGCATCGGTGTTTCTCAAATGCTAAATTAATTAATTTCACACTCATATTTGCGCATGAAATTAAAGTGCCACAATATAAGCAAGTAAGCTTCATATGGACAACATTTTTTTGAATATTTGGCACTGTTTCGCTTGCCTCTGCAACTGTGAGAGAAATATCAGTAGATGTTCTGGCCACCGAAGTTGGGGGGTTCTCTTGTAGGTCACGCATCTCTGCCCGGCTATAATTTAATGGATGCCACCTCTGCATATGTCGGTGCATCGTGTAGTTTCCATAGCTGTACTTTTTATCAGTGCCCCTGGATAATTTATCTTGGCATATAAGGCACGTAGCATAGCGTGCATTAACTTTTTTCTCTCCTGGTGGAATAGAAAAAAATTGCCAGATAAAACTATTTTTGTGATGAGATACCCGGGGTAACTCTTTGACAAATCGTGGTGCCTCTTCTTCCTCTCCCTCTTCTGGATCCTCTTCCTCCTCTGGGTTTCCAAGGAACTGTGCAGGTGGTCCTCTCTTCCTATGAGGAGATGGTGGTGGTGGTGGTGGGGGTGCACCAGCTGAAGCTACTACTGAAGCCATTTTTTAAACAGAGCAAACTAGGTCTTCCTTTGTCAAAGTTGAAAGTCAGAGTGAGAAAAAAGGTGGGGGCTTTCATCATTTGGGAAAAAAAATAGTTCTAAACCAATGAAAAGTGTTATTTTTAGGTCACATGACCTACTCTTACATCATTAGGAAACCAAAAGTGAAATGAACCAATGAAAAGTTTTATAAACAAGTCACATGACCTGTTCCGCTCACGTTACGCGGTGCGTGCCGCGCCCCGGATCGCTTCCGGTTCGCGGTCCGGAGCACTTCCGGGAGCGCTAACGCGGCGCGTCATAAGACGCATTACGCGACAACGTGATATGTCGCGCTTCCGCGACGCATCACGATGTTGATTTCTGATGCGGTAGTTGCGCAAACGGAACGTTTACCGGTTAGCGGACCGGGTCGCAGCATCAAATTGAGCTAACGGAAAGCTTCCCGGTTCGCGAACCAGGAGCGAACCCAAAAAATATTTTTAAAAAAATTAATCATAAACATATAAAATATAATTTGGGATTTAAAGAAAAATACATTTTACAGCTACAGATATTAGCTTTTAAAAAACCATTGAAATTCACTGAAAAAACCATAGGTTATAGACCATATATAGTTAGGAATTAGCATTTACAAAACCATATTTTACTCACACAAAACCATTGAAATTTCATATATAGTTAGTTGCCCTAACTATATATCGCGCACCGCAATCCACTGCTGATGATGTCACATATTACATCATTCATGACATGGTCAGTGACATCACTGATGACATCACTGATGACATCTCAAATGACATCACTGATGACATCACTGATGACAACATCCAGTGACTGTGTGTTTCTGTAAAGTTAAAATATGTCTTACATATTGAAGAATGAGTGGATGTATAAGTGTCTGGATGAAGGATTTAGTAGGTGCATGACTGACTGTATGAGTGAGTGATTAAATGTGTCTCACTGAGGGCATGAGTTAGTGACTAAACTGTCTTAATTTGTACATCATTATGTCTGTTGTTCTGTAAACTGCTGCATGTGTTGATCAGGAGCTATTTGAGTAACTATATGGGTTATTGGTTGGTTGCCCAAGTATTTGTATGGGAGACTGGATGTGTGTGTGGGTGGCTGGGAGGTGTATGACTCTGTGCATAGATGTGTGAGCAGTTGATTCACTAGATGTATGGGTTCAAAAGTGCATGTGGAAACAGCTGTATGGGCGGTTGACTGTGTGCATGAGTGTATTGGTGAGTGAACGGATATCTCAGTGCTACATGTCAAAGTAAGTACATATGTAAAACACAGTACATGTGAGAGTTGGCATATATAAATAACTGTGCATAATGTATATATCATTGTGAGCTTGTATCAGGGATTGTATAAGAGAGTAAATATGTGTTAGTATATGTTTGAATAAGTAAGGTGTGTATAACTGTATAGTTGAGGAAATGGAGGTGTGATTGATTCTTTGCATGATTGACTAGGTGTGTGAATAACTCCATGGATGAGTGACAGTCTGTGAGTGTCTGTTTACACTGAGTGTATCTAAGGTTATATTAGAGTCTGAAGAGGTTCATCGTATTATCACATGAATGATGTCATCAGTGATGTGATCAGTAATGTCAAATGAGATGTCATCAGTGATGTCATCAGTGATGTCATTTGAGATGTCATCAGTGATGTCATCAGTGATGTCACTGACCATGTCATGAATGATGTAATATGTGACATCATCAGCAGTGGATTGCGGGTGCGCGATATATAGTTAGGGCAACTAACTATATATGAAATTTCAATGGTTTTGTGTGAGTAAAATATGGTTTTGTAAATGCTAATTCCTAACTATATATGGTCTATAACCTATGGTTTTTTCAGTGAATATATATATATATATGTACTCAGAATCCAACAGTGCAGCAGATAATGTAATGAAAACTCACTAAACAGGATGATTGAGCTACAGATCCCGTATAACAGCTTGAACCAATACCAGTAAACATTCAAGAAATGATGCATATAAATAAAGTTGAAATATATTAAATCTGCTTGGTGCGCAGTTTGAGCAGACACGTGTTCGTCAATGGAATTGGATCTGAAAGAAAAACCCAGCAAGAGTACCAAGTTCTTTTAAATGTTGATGTAAAAGCTGTGTGTATCAGCATGAGGGATCTGTGTGATGTACACACGTTCCACGCGGAGGTTTTATTTATCTTTAATTTTCTTGCAACAGCCTTATTCATTTAAGACTCAGGCAACGCCGCTCAAAGGGTCTCTGTAGTTGAGAGGACCATGAATAATATCTACAGAAAGATTCAGTCGCTTCAGACATAAAAGCCCTGCACAGGAAACTCCACCGACATAATTGGCTGATTAGTTAGAGGCACGTCACCAGGGATTTGACGCATTACTTTGACCGTCCATGACCTTCCAGTCTTCTACAATGCAGCAGTGAGAGAGCAGCTCGAGAAGTTAATTTTGAGGAGAGAGCGCTCTCACATAATCAAAAGACGCTGCCAACTGGTAAGCGCTTCGAAATATGACGAAATATGGCGTGTGGGGGAGTGTGGCTCAATGGTTAGAGCGGTAGACCCTGATGCAGAGTTCTGGCCAGGGACCAGGGTTCGATTCCCGCCTCGGCGGGGTCTCGGGCCCAATTTCCTCGGACCTGTGAATTCTCGCCTTGGTGCCTATTCTAATCATGGGCCCCACGCTGCAACTCTGGGCAATAGCTTGCTTAGCCTCCACACCGGCCCCAACAGCGCTAAGGATGCCTGGCTTCACCCTGGGGGTGCCCAGGAGTGGACACTTCACAGGGAAAGCCAGGAGGCGTTCCACAGCGTTATGAGTATCAGCGCCAGGAAGCCGAATAGGCGACACCGCAAGGTGACCGTCTGGTGACAGTGCGCTCTATAAGTACCATGACATTTACATTTACAATGTTTACGCTTGATTACAGTCTCAAGTTCGTCTCACGATCATAATTATGTGCCAGCGTAGTGTAACTTTGGAAAAATGGCAAATCGAAATATTGGAAAATTATTGCATATTCTTTACATGCTCCTCTCTTCTATACACTGACATGAAATGCTGTTTATAATGTGACGTGGTGTCAAACAGTGGCAACAGCACACGCTCCAGAGCTCAACCGAGTGCACAGAGTTCAGCAGTTGTATACTTAAGGCTGTGCTTGAAATGGAAAAATAGAAGTGCAGGTACTCTGTATCAGAGTACCTGTTTGTTTATGAGAAGTGCTGGTACTCTCCAATTAAAAGTGCAGCATTTCTCTTGCCTGTACTCTCCCTCCCAAAATAAAAAAGTGCTGGTATTCCGTACCGGACAGTACCGGCCCATTTAAAGCTCTCACTTAAGCACATTGTGACCGTAAAATGAAACTCCAGACAAATCTGAATCCACCACAGTTCCTTGACACACCAGGTACGGATGATAAGTCCAGTTGGTGGAATCACAAAGCCGTCTATCCAAATAGATCAAACACTAACATGCCATCAGTTTAGAGTTCAGTAAGATTTTAAATGTAAAAAAGTACCTTTAATCCACTGAACACCTGGTCAAATGCCCTTGCATTCAGACTGTCTGGTGGAAATAGACACCGGTGGGCCTACCAGGTGCATTTATGTGACAGTGTTCAATAAGATTTTATTAGTAATCCTCTTGAATTCTTCTAAGTCTCTTGAATGTATATAGTCACACTCCAGTTTCAATCTTCTCTCCTTCCCTGTTCCAGCAGTGGCCTTTTCTTCACTCTAGGTCCTTTTTAGGTCTCGCCTAGCGCAATGCGCATGCGTTGCTCTAAGCAGAGGGCCTCTTGGAATCACTACAGACTTCTCCAGACTTTCACAAAACTCGTGCGTGAGGCTTTTTATTTCCCACACTTTCTATTGGCCTTTGCGTGTGGCTTTCAGCACGCAATTCGCCAAAGGCGGGTGCATGTCCTGCCTTCTCTGTAAATGTTCACTACCACGGCCCACAGCTGGTGGGAGCGAGCATTGCCGCCATCTGTTGTGGATCAGGTTACTACTTTGTCACAAGGCACCGCGCTTTCACTTTTGCTTTTTCTTCCCCTTATAGAGCGCACGCGCGCGTCACACCTCGCGCAGCATAGAATCCCACCTCAATGGCGCCTCTGAAACAGAGAGGAGCGGTGTTCATATCTTACTAGTGAACTTGATGAGACGCTAAATTGTTTTTTTAGCAGAAAGACCGCCTGAAAGCGTGTCCTGTTTTCATTAGAGAACCCGATGGCAATCAATCACCATACAAAGCCAAACCTATTAGCTTTGCCAATGACAGTTACTTTTGCATTTCCAGGGTATGTTGATTTAGCGTTACTCCTCCTTGATACTGTATAGCCGGGAGGCACACCAGTGTGCGCTTAGAGTCCTGTCTCCATGCGCCTCTGAAACAGGGAGCACCAGATCGCCAGACCCGTGGCAGCTTCCCAGTTATCCCGAAATAGCCATTGTGCATTTCGGCGTATCCAAACAAATGCTGTGATTATACCCACGCCGGAATTTTAAAACGAACCGCGAGGCTGCAGAAATTTCTGCGAACAAAGCCAGGTTAACTGCAAGAACCCAGGTTCACCAGCCGTCTTAATTCTGCCAATTAATATGGTTTCAATAATTAAGACAACAATAATGTCATCCAATGTCCTGATGATGATGCCCACACTCTAGGAAAGGCATCGAAACGTCGACATATAAACCCCATATGCAAAATGTGTATGTAACATGGATAATTGCAATGGTGCGGTCTAACATTTGACGTCTGTCCCACTGAAATGCAAGTGTACAGGCATATTTTGTGCTTTTTCCATTTTGTCCTTTTTGTTGTTGTCCTGTAAATGTTGAAGGTCACGGCTGTGCCCGCTTGACATTTTTTACAATCAAAACTATTCTTCTAATTTAAAATAAAATCCTGTCCGGATGGACAGAAGACATACAATCTATTTAGTGTATGATCATTGTTCACAAAAATACTTGTTATAGGGACCACTGTTCTTTATAATAATCTGAAACAGAGAGGAGCAGTTCTCATGTCTTACTCGTGAAATTGATCTGGCACTAAATTGCTTTTGGCAGAAAGACCGGCTGAATGCGGACCCTGTTTTCGTTAGAGTGTCCGATAGCTGTGTGACAGCATCCTCAATTGTTTTTGTTGCTGATGTATGAAGTTACAAAACACAGTCACTTAAATAAATGAAAATGACTTTAATCTGGCTGGCTCATTTGGACAATTTAGAGCAGACAGTATTAGTCTTATCAAGCCGTGATTAGAATGAAATTGCTTTGCACTTTCCGAACAGCTCCTGCATGTTGTGGGCCCTGCAAACTCTATCAGTTATATTAACAGCCCGGGAACACACAGACTCGGGCGCCATTTTAAGCACCTACCAGCAATTTTTAACATCTGCATTCATAGCCACAGTTGTTAAAGCAGGCACGGGGGGACAGAGGATTGTACGAGATTGATCATTTAATTTCCTCTCACTCTTTCTAAAGTGACCGGAAAATCATTGGGAATTGCTGTATAAACATACGGACAGCAGTTATGGTGTCCGCTGTAGATATGGCACTGCATTTGTAATGGATGCAACCTGCCAAGACATGACGAGAACACTGACAAGTTTGGAGAAGAAGAGCTGCTTTCAACAGCAGCAAGTGGCCCACCTTTGATTTATCGAGAGTGTAAATTGAATTAAGTCTCTTAGAAAATTCACTAGTATTTTTCTAAATATGGTATGTGTACAGTTCCCCCTCCTCCTGGAGAAAATCATTAGAATTTAGAATGTGAGTATGCCAGACTCATGTGGCTTAACAGCGACAGTGGCCGACTTTAAAGCTGAAAAACCCGGTTCTAGTCAGTCGGGATGCTCAAGCATCCTGTGATTCTGGGCAAATCACTACTCCCTGTGCTAAAAATAAAAAATGAATGTGTCCGTGTGTAATTCAACTGGTGCTCATGTAAAGCGCTCCGATACCTTTGGGGCATTCTTAAAAGGCTTTATCGATTTCTGAGAAGCCGCAGCCCAAATTGCTGGATATTTCACTGTGTCTGCATGCATGGATTGCATCGCTGGTCCACAGGTGAAAGCCGGAGCGCCAGCCTGTTTCTCTGTTGCGGCGCATGTGCCCTCTTTCCAAGTGGATTCCTCCGAGCAGCTCCGGCCTGCGCCAGACTGCAGCAGGCATGTTCGTTGGCATATTCATAGCGGCTTTATTATGTCTCTCGGCCAGGCTGCTGCTGCTGCTTCTGCGCCCGCACTGCCCCATCTGTACTGCTGCTCAGTTATTGTGCCCTTTGCCTTCCATTTTCCCATGATAGCCCTGACATAATTGTACTGCATTATTTTGCTCTTTAGTGATGTTTTTCTCCTTTTCCTCATTTTGTACTGTTGTTGTGCTTTTGTGCCCTTGCCTTCTGTTTTTCCCCACCTGCTCTGCCTGCTTGTTTTTCCTGCCGCTGCATCCCCTGCCCCCCCACTCCCCTGCTCACGCCCATTCGCCGCCCCACTCCTGCCTCCCGCCTGCTCCTACCTCCTACCTCCCACCTCCCCTTATATGGCAGCCACGCGCAGCTGGCGCGCCGCTGGCATGCCGCTGGTGTACCTAAAGCAAGCCTGTCCACGCCCGTCCCCGCCTGGACTGCGCCAGCGTCAGACCCCCTGGCCCCGTGAATGCCACAATGCCCGAGACCACTACGATGCCAGCACCCTCCAAGCACTCAACACAGGACGACCACACACCTTCTTGCTGGCCGCCCTGAAATGCACACAAAGACCCTTCTCCTGCTGGAACTGCAGCTTCACCAGCATCCGATCCACAAACCCACCCACCTGGAAAGACCGCAACTACCTCAGATGCATTCTTCTCATCACCCGCTCCGCCCACAAACACGCCTTTGAACTCTGAGACCTACTCGACTCAATCGCCCCAGACATCGCCTTCCTGACGGAGACCTGGCTGAACCCCTCCTCGGCACCCGACATAGCCATAGCCATCCTGAACGGCTACAAGAACACCCACAGGAACCGCACCAACGGAGTAGGAGGAGGAATCGCCGTCGTCCACAGGAACACTCTCAGAGTCCCGACCAACACCGACGACACCCTTAGCACCCCCGAACACCTGCACTTCCAGATCCACACCGATCCCAACACCACCCTCAGAGGAACCCTCGCATACAGACCCCCAGGACCCCGACCACAGTTCAGTGACTCCATCGCCAACTTCGTCAGTACACACGCCCACGCCTCCACAGACTACATCCTTCTCGGGGACCTGAACTTCTACCTCGAGAACAACAACGACACTAACCCCACCACCCTGATCACCAACCTCGGACTCAGGCAACTTGTCACAACACGCTTGACCCCATCTTCTAATCAAGCCCCCACGTCTCCTTCAACCACACCACCGAACTCCACTGGACCGACTATCGCTGTATCCACGTCACCTTCCAGAAACCCACCAGGCAACACCACACCCAACAGATCCCCCACCGCTGCTGGAGCAAAGTCACCGAAGACCAGCTAACCACCACCTTCACCCGTAGCCCACCCACCGAGCCCACCGACCCCCGACAACACCGCCCGCAACCTCAGGCAATGGATCAATGACTGCACCAACACCCTCACCCCGATCAAGAAACCCTCCAACAGACACACCAGCAAGAGAGCCTGTTGGTTCACAGAGGACCTTTAGGCCTCTAAGCAAATCTGCCGAAAGCTAGAGAAGAAATGGCACTGGGAACAGACACCGGACAGTTACGCAGCCCACAAGAACGCCACCCGCAGACACCATCACCTCATCAGATCCGCCAAAAGGGCCTCCTTCAAAGACTGCCTAGACAACAACGCACACAACAGCAAAGAGCTCTTCAACGTCGTGAAGGAAATCTCCAACCCCAGCTCCAACACCAGTGACATCCCACCTTAGCAAGACCTGTGTGACTCTCTTGCCACATTCTTCCATTGCAAGATCACAGACATCCACGACAGCTTCAACATCACGATTGCCCCGACAACAACTGAGCCCTCCGTCCCCACGGCCACCATCCACACGATCCCCTGCTCTCCTGGACCAACATAAACGACGACGACACCATCCAAATCATGAACACCATACACTCCAGATCTCCAAGCCCACACCACATCTTCAACAAAGCCAGCACCATAATTGCACCCCATATCCGGAAAGCCATCAACATCTCCTTCGAGACAGCGACGTTCCCGGAGAGCTGGAAGCACGCAGAGATCAATGCCCTACCCAAGGCTGACCCCAAGGACCTCAAGAACTTCCAGCCCATCTCCATGCTCCCGTTCCCGGTGGAGGTAATTGAGAAGACCTTCAACAGACAACTGACCCGCTACCTCGAGGAGAACAGCATCCTGGACCCATCCCAGTCCAGGTTCCGCAGCAACCACAGCACCAAAACTGCCCTTTTCTCCACCACTGATGACATCAGGGCCCTGCTGGACAAAGGAGAAAGCGCGGCCCTCATCCTCCTGGACTTATCAGCTGCCTTCGACACTGTCTGCCATCACACCCTACGCACACGCCTCCACGACCCTGGGATCCGAGACAAAGTCCTGGACTGGACCACATCCTTCCTCGCCGGCAGAACCCAGTGCGTCCGTCTCCCCCTTTTCGCTCCCAAGCCACCAAGATCATCCGCGCCGTACCCCAGGGCTCATACCTCAGCCCAACATTGTTCAACATCTACATGGCACCGCTCACCCACATCGCCCGACTGCATGGCCTCAACATCATCTCCTACGCCGACGACACCAAGCTGATCCTCTCCCTCACCAAGGACCCCCTCAACTCCAAAACCAACCTCCACGAAGGAATGAAAGCCATCGCCGAGTGGATGAAGAACAGCCGACTGAAGCTAAACTCGGACAAGACGGAAGTCCTTATCCTTGGCTCCATGCCCTCGGCCTGGGACGACTTCTGGTGGCTGACCACACTGGGAACAGCTCTAACATCCACGACCACGCCTGCAACCTGGGGTTCATCCTCGACTCTACCCTCTCCAAGACAAAGCAGGTCAACGCCATCTCGTCCTCCTGCTTCAACACCCTCTGCATGCTCCGCAAGATCTACAGGTAGATCCCAACCGAAAAAAGAAGAACGGTGACCCAGGCCCTCTCCATCAGTAGGTTGGACTATGGAAACGCTCTCTACACAGGAGTCTCGGCCAAACTCCTGAACCGACTCCAACGCATTCAAAACACCTCTGCATGCCTGACCCTTGACATCCCTCGCTGCAGCCACATCACACCCGACCTGAGAGACCTGCACTGGCTCCCCGTCAACAAGAGGATCACATTCAAAATCCTCACCCACGCAAACAAGGCACTCCACAAAACCGGACCAGCATACCTTAACAGACGATTCAGCTTCTACACCCCCAACCGCCAGCTCCGCTCCGCCGCCTTTGCCCTGGCCACCATCCCCAGCATCCGAAGAGCAACCTCCGGCGGCATATGGTTCTCCCACCTCGCCCCCAAGTCCTGGAACACCCTCCCCATCCCCCTACGGCAGACCCAGGACCTGCTAACCGTCAGAAGACTCCTCAAGACCTGGCTATTCGAGCAGTAGTAGCATCCGCCCCCCCCCCCCCCAGCGCCTTGAGACCCTCAAAGGTGAGTAGTGAGCTTTACAAATGTTTTGATTGATTGATTGATTTGATTCACTTGCATATTCTGCCAATTCCAAGCCTCTACGTTCCCATTATATGAGAATTAACTTGTCAGTTAGAAGACAGGTGCAGGTAAACTGCCATTTTCCCTCAAACTGTTTTCGTCATTTTCGGTTCATCTGCATATATTTCCAACTTAATATAAAAACAAAAATAGAAATCGTCTAGCTCTTTGGCGTGTAGGCAGCGCTACAACCTAGTTTGTGAGTTTTTCAACATCAGTGGCTCGAACCTGCCACAGAGGCACGGTTTGCTTACTGGGCATTTAATAACTACTCTACACCACAGCTGGCATGATGGCTGACCGAGTTACACGCTCCCTGCTGACTTCTCCTGTGATCTAAACATCACAATGTTGACTCAGCATTGCTATATCCGCAAACGGAGCACCATTTAATTGAGGCCCACAACACCTGTCAGCTGCTTGTGTGGTAATTCAGGTACTATTTCCCAACTTCCACCACTTCCACCATCCCATTGTTTATGTCCCCCCCAACCACCCCATAGCAAAAAAAACCAATAACAAATAAGCATTAGAAAAGGCAGGAAGGAGTTGTCAGCATGACCAAGATAAACAAACGAGAATACATGTTTTATGTTATTTCTTTTTTAATAGGGTTGTTCAGTTGTACATATTGTCTTCTTGTTATATATTTATAATGTAACAAATGTTTATAACACTTTTTTAATAAAAGTTTTTAACATGCTACACAGCAGCCACAATGGTCTACAACATAGCTTAAAGACATTGGCAAAGTCAATTACTCTGGCTAAACACTTATAAGGTCCCAAAGGAGAGACCAATTGGCTATGCCTATGCTTTTCCACTTGTAGCCATTGCGATAAATGAAGATGCAGGGTAGCCAATAGTACGGTGGGTAATCAGACATAATATCGAATTTTTATATTGATATGACATAATATCGAAGATTTAATATTGTAGGTAAAATATATTGAAAAAACAAATATCGAATACAAAAATATCGTATTTAGTATGTGTATCATAATATCGAAAGTAAATATATCGGAAGACAAAATATCGACATTAGAAAATATCGTATAATAGTAAATAATAGTAAAAAAATAATAATTTATGGTAATATTTTAGTATATTCAGTAAATGTTAATTTAAAAAAATTATAAAAATATAATTAATATATTAATTATTAAAAATACATATATATTTTTAGGAGCGGGTTATTGGGTTTATAGGGGATAAGGGTGGGGAGTGTTTTAAAATATATATAAAAAATTATTTATAAATAACAAATTTAAATATATATTTACAAATATTTACATATTTGAAAACAAATATTATAAAATATCGAAATTTAAATTTTCAAATAAAAATTTGAAAATTAAAAAAAAGAAAAAATGTATTGAGTGTTTACAAAATATATATTACAAAAATAAATATTTTACAAATGTAAAAATATATTTTCATATATTTTAAAAATATTATTTTGAATAAAAATTTTTTTTTTGAAAATTACAATTTCTAAATTAAAAAATAAAACTATTTTATTTGTAGTAGTAGTTACTTAATTTTTTGGGGGTTAGGCTAGGGAGTAATTATAATTATAAATATAAATAAGTAATGAAAAAATTAACAAATGTACATTAAATTTATAAAAATATATTAAAATTTTTATAAAATTTAAAAAAAATTAAATATAGAAAAATTCTTAAAAAATATTTATAAAATATTTTAGATTAATCTTGTCTGTATATGGAATAATTGTGGATAGTTTTTACAAAATCCAAAAATTATAACAAATATTTGTGTCCAGCAGCCACTTAAATTTAATGTAGACTGGAGTGGGAATATTAAATTATATTGAAGTATTGTCCAGCACCTTCTTCAATTTTATGTAGACTGGAGTTGGAATAGTAAATTATATGAAATTAGTGTCCACCACCTACTTCAGTTTTATGTAGACTGGAGTGGGAATAGTAAATTATATTTAGTTAGTGTCCAGCACCTATTTCAATTTTATGTAGACTGGAGTGGGAATATTAAATAATATTTAATTAGTGTCCAGCACCTATTTCAGTTTTATGTACACTGGAGTGGGAATATTAAATAATATTTAATTAGTGTCCAGCACCTACTTCCATTTTATGTAGATTGGAGTGGTAATAGTAAATTATATTTATTTAGTGTCAAGCACCTACTTCAGTTTTATGTAGACTGGAGTGGGAATACTAAATTATATTTAATTAGTGTCCAGCACCTACTTCAATTTTATGTTCACTGGAGTGGGAATATTAAATAATATTTAATTAGTGTCCAGCACCTACTTAAATTTTATGTAGACAGGAGTGGGAATAGTAATTTAAACTTAATTAGTGTCCAGCACCTACTTCTATTTTATGTAGACTGGAGTTGGAATAGTAAATTATATTTAATTAGTGTCCAGCAATTATTTTAATTTTATGTAGACTGGAGTGGGAATAGTAAATTATATGTAATTAGTGTCCAGCACCTACTTCAATGTTATGTAGACTGGAGTGGGAATATTAAATAATATTTAATTAGTGTCCAGCACCTACTTCAATTTTATGTAGACTGGAGTGGGAATAGTAAATTATATTTAATTAGTGTCCAGCACCTACCTCAATTTTATGTAAACTGGAGTGGGAATAGTAAATTATATTTAATTATTGTCCAGCACCTATTTCAATTTTATGTAGACTGGAGTGGGAATAGTACATTATATTTCATTAGTGTCCAGCACCTACTTCAATATTATGTAGACTGGAGTGGGAATATTAAATAATATTTAATTAGTGTCCAGCACCTACTTCAATTTTATGTGCACTGGAGTGGGAATATTAAGTAATATTTAATTAGTGTCCAGCACCTACTTCAATTTTATGTAGACTGTAGTGGGAATATTAAATAATATTTAATTAGTGTCCAGCACCTACCTCAATTTTATGTAGACTGGAGTGGGAATAGTAAATTATAATTAATTAGTGTTCAGCACCTACTTCAATTTTGTGTAGAGTGGAGTGGGAATATTAAATAATATTTAATTAGTGTCCAGCACCTACTTCAATTTTATGTAGACTGGAGTGGGAACAGTAAATTATATTTAATTAGTGTCCAGCGCCTACTTCAATTTTATGTAGATTGGAGTGGGAATATTAAATAATATTTAATTAGTGTCCAGCACCTACTTCAATTTTATGCAGACTGGAGTGGGAATAGTAAATAATAATTAATTAGTGTCCAGCACCTACTTCAGTTTTATGTAGACTGGAGTGGGAATAGTAAATTATATTAAATTAGTGTCCAGCACCTACTTCAAATTTTATGTAGAATGGAGTGGAAATAGTAAATTATATTTAATTAGTGTCCAGCACCTATTTAAATTTTATGTTGACTGGAGTGGGAATAGTAAATTATATTTAATTAGTGTCCAGCAACTATATTAATTTTATGTAGATTGGAGTGGGTATAGTTAATTATATTTAATTAGTGCCAGCACCTACTTCAATTTTATGTAGACTGGAGTTGGAATAGTAAATTATATTTAATTAGTACTCAGCAACCAGTTGATATTTATGTGGATTAGTGTGGGAAGAGTTGTTTATTTATGTATATAAATCAATATATATAATTTTTGTGTATGGGAGATAATATGTTTTTTAAGATCATAATAGTAAAAACACAGAAAATTATTAGGATTGTTTTCAACAACATAAATGTATAAGGTATTGTATATTTTGCAGAGATAATAATTTTCAAATTATAATATGTACATTTGTGAAAAATGTATATTTTTACAAAAAACTTTATACAAAAGCAAGTTTTATTTTAAATAAGAAGACAAAATAATATTGTTATGTGTAATATCACTTATTTATAGTGTTACATATGTTGTTAGTACATACAATTTTTAAATTAATATTAATATTTAAAATATTAATATTACTTTTTTTATTAATATATTTGTATACACATTTTTTTCTACATAGGTTTATTTTTATACAAACAGAAATTGGATATCACAACATTTGGTAACATTTGAGAACATTTCAAATAATTTTTAAATAAATAATATTTATTTTATAATATTTATTTGTACAGTTTGTACATAGTTCACAATTATTTAATACAAGGAAGAAAAAAACATTTTATAAAATATAGTAGTGATTTTGTAATTATTTTAGGTGAATTTACAAAGAATTAATTATATGTTTGTTAGATTGGACTATTTTGTTACTTTTGGGTTCTTTATTTTGTAACCGGGTTAGGTTGTTTTGTGTCATTTGGATGGAGAGCAGCTCGCGGTTGGGAGAGACTTCACGTCGCTTAAGGTAAGGTTTGTTTTATATATTTTATGTGTGTTTTAATGTATTTTTGAGAGTAGTCTGGTGCAATTTACTGTTGTTAGATGTAAGTGAGTTGTATTAAAGTTTTTGAGATTGTTTATTTACGTGTGGTAGCTACTCTTAGTTTTAGCTTGTTTTAGGCTTGTTTGGAAAGTTACTATATCCATGTTTTAAGTATATGTAGTAGGAATATAATGTTAATACTAATGTTAGTAGTTGTTTATGTGTTGTTTTATGCGGGAGGGAATGTATGTTTTATTTATTTCTGTTCTAGGTGTTCGCCATATCGGAAGTTAAGTTTTTTTTTTAAGGAAGTGTTTGTTAGTTTTATTAACTAATGGATTTCAAACACTTCTTTAAAGTTTTCGATTTTCCTGGAGCGTTTGTTCTATTTTTTACAATTTTTCGGGAGTTTTATGGTTCTTCGTAGGATCTTCGTTGGATGGATTGTCAAATTTTGGTACAGTTGTATTGTTTCTTTTTTTTTGGGTCAATTTTTCACTAACTGGATTATTTTGGTGGAGAAGGATTTTACTGGATTTGCGAAATGCTTGGTAAGTTATTTTTATTTTATTATTTGTGGGTGGGTAATGTAATTATTATTATAGTTCTGTTTTATTGTTCTTAATTGTAAGTAATGTGTGCATATATATGTAATTAAATATTATATATATTGGATACATTAAAGAGTTTTGAAAATAAAGATTTAAATGTTATTTTGATTGTTTAGGTTTCATTTTTAGGGACTGGTTTGGTGTTCAGATTTATTTACAGTAGTGTTTCGGCAATTATGTTTAAGTATTCAATGCCTTTTGTACTAGGATATAACTTTACTTGTTCTACTAGGTATTTGTGCATTTGCTTGTTTTGTTTAGATGTTTTAGGGACTAGTTCAGTAATGGATTGCTCCATTCGGAACTCCTGGTAGCTTTGTTCTTTTTGTAGGCATTTAATAAAATCTTCTAAACTTGGTTTAGTTCTGCCAGTTGATTGTATAAAGGCATTGTGCCAACCTTCAACTGAGTTGTTTGTTTTTGATTCACCATTTAAGGTGCTTCTGTAGACGTTCCACCAGGGTATTAGGAATTTAGAGTTTCTTCTGTGGCCAGATCTATGGAGTCTGCCTACCCAGGTGTCTTCAAAGTAGTCTAAAAATGCACTCAATTTTGCTTCATTTTGTTTATAAAAGGTGCTGTCTATTAGAATGTTGTAGTGTTCTGCTACGTCTGTTTCCGGAACATAAGCCAGTGCTATGAGTTTTTTTATTTGATATGCAAAAGATGAGTTTGTCGCATATTCTATGCTTTAGGTTGTCTTTTGTAGATGTCTCCATAGACATTGGTTTAAATTGTAGTAGCAGCCTTGAATGCAGGTATGGGGGTGTATTTTTAAGATGGTTGAAAGCATTGCTTGCTCAAAATCTAGGATAATTTTTTCTGGGGAATAGTCATTAGTTTGTTGTTTGATTATATTTAATAATTCCATATATGTGGAATTAGTTTTATTTGGTAGTAGTGCATAAAGTAGAGGTATGTTGCAGTTTTGATATAGGCCACGTATTGTGTATAATTGGAAAAAAGGTTTGGGACAGATGTTAAAAGTCCCATCCATCATCCAATATTGGCTTTGCTAAAGTTTTATTAGGTTCATATTTGTTCCAAAAATGATAAGTCTTTTATCATTGTTTTCATTGTCGTAAATGATAAATGGTTGTTTGTTTAAAGTTATAATTTGGTTGGCATTTAAACTTACATCACTATATGTTCTTGGAGGTGGTGTGGTAGTAGTACTAGTTCTTTTTGTTCGTGTTATAGTTCTTTTTAGTGCAAGAATATTTGCCATCTGTGTTGTTGCTGTTTTAGGAATTTCTGGAATTTCTTCTTTTAATATGACGTTGGTTTGTTTTTGGGAACCTGTGCTTGCCTCTTTTATATTTTCTAATGCTGTTCTAACTTCTATTTCTGTTACGTTTGGTGGGTGGTTGTGTTCCCTAGTATAAAGTACAGTTGCTTCTCTAGTTGTTGCCCTTCCATAACACTTGTTGGAATAATATTTGCAACATTTCCAATTTACTTTCATTCCAAATTGTTTCTCTTGGGTATAAGTATAACCCATGTAGCAGAGTAATAGCTTTCCTTTCTGGCTGGTTACAAATGTATTTATTATTTATTTATTTTGTGTACTTATTAAGCGCAACCTATCACCCAGAGGGCATCCTGGCGCTTTGAACTTCGGCAGACACACAACTCACTGCTCAAACAATTTTCGGGAACAAATACGTTTTCAGCGCTTTCCTAAATGGTAGGTAATCCTTGTGGCTTCTCAGAGAGAGAGGAAGGGAGTTCCCTAGTCTGGCCGCCGCAACACTAAATGAGCGGCCACCCATCCTGACTCTCTGGAACCTCGGGACCACCAACAAGCTGGCTGAGGATGAGCGGAGGGGCCGCGAAGCAGCATACCAAGCAAACATGTCGCGAAGTGGTATTGGGCCCTGTTGGTGTACGGCCTTGAACACCAAACACGCGGCCTTATACATCACTCGCAAATGCACCGGGAGCCAGTGCAGGTCTCTTAAAGCCAGAGTGGAAGAGCTAGATCTAGCCCGCGAGAGAGCCAGCTTGGCCGCCATGTTCTGCACCCGTTGTAACTTCCCCACCAGGTTTTTTGGGGCCTCCAGAAGCAGCGCATTGCAGTAGTCTAAACGACTTAAAATAGTACTGCGAACTACCTCTGGCCTGGCCTGGGCGGGGAGAAGAGGCAGAACTTTGCGCAACATGCGTAACAGCATCATGCACGTAGAGATAGTTTTGTTTACGTGCAGGTCGAGCTGTAGGTTTGGGCCAAAAATAACCCCCAAGTTGCGGGCTGATTCCGCCGCCGCTACTGGTTCCGGGAAAGCAGTGGGCCAGAAGTTCTCTGGAAGAGCCCGCAGAATTCGATCACTGGAGCAGTGGAGCACCTCCGTCTTAGAGCTGTTAAATTGGAGGGAATTGGCTCGAAGCCAATCCGCTGTAGCTGCCATACAGCGATGGAAAGTTTCCAGTGAGACCGCGTTGTTACCTTCCAGAGAAAAGACCAGCTGGGTGTCATCGGCGTAATTAAAAGCCGAGACACCAAAAGATTTAATAAGCTGGACTAGGGGGCGAAGATACAGATTGAAAAGTATCGGGCTGATGGCCGAGCCCTGTGGAACCCCCTGTCCCACTTTCCGTGGCTCAGAGCGGAAAGGAGGAAGCGAGACCAGCTGTTGCCGGCTACCCAGATAAGAAGCCAACCAATCTCTTGCGCTCCCTGTGACCCCGCACTCCTCCAGTCTTCTGATGAGGGTTTGATGGCAAACCGTGTCGAACGCGGCCGACATGTCGAGCAGCACTAAAAAGGCTGCCCGTCCACTGTCGACACGCGTCCGGAGGTTGTCCAATACGGTAACCAGTGCTGACTCCGTCCCATGCCCGGGGCGGAAGCCAAACTGTGCCTCGTCAAACCACCCGATGTTTTCAGTCATTTTGTTGTTTGTAAATCTACAAGAGATATATTTAATAGTTATTTAAAAGGTAATGTTTGTTTTTAAACTTAATTGAAGTGAACAATTGTATATTATATACTTACATTTTTTCCAAATTTGTAAAATATGTTGATATGCTTTATTCTTTAGTTGTGGACTGTGTTTTCTGATGTTGTTTGATCTGTTAGGAAAAAATAAATGTAATTTTTATTAATTGGTTTTGTATATTGTTTGAGTTTCAGTGCCAATTTTTGCTATAAAATTGGCTACTAATAAGTGTAGGATTTTAATAAAAATAGTGAATATACTTACTTTGTTAGTTTTAGATAGGATTTTGGAGTAGAGTTGTCTGTTCTTTCTTAGTAGAGTATTCTGTAGTGGTATCTGAAAATAAAAATTACATATGTTTTAGAAATGTCAACATGTGTTTAGGTTTTTAACATTTTACCAGTTACTTTAGTGCTTGAATATACTTACTTAGTTAGTTGTATCTTTGGTATTCGGATTTTTGATTTCTGTATTTTGTCAGTAGAGTTTTCTGTAGTGTTAGGAGAAAATAAAAAGTAGATATTTGTTTTTAATTAGAACATGTGCTATTTTTTGTGATTTTTAGCAGTTAATTTATTGTTTGGATATACTTATTTTGTTAGTTTTATATTTGAATTTGGAGTTTTGTTGTCTGTTCTTTTTTAGTCTAGTCTTCTGTAGTGGGATCTGAAAAGAAAAATTTGATATGTGTTAGAAATGCAAACGTGTGTTTTTTATTTTTAAAATTTTACCAGTTACTTTAGTGTTTGAATATACTTACTTAGTTTGTAGTATCTTTGGTTTTCGGATTTTTCTTCTCTGTTTTTTGTCTGTAGAGTTTTCTGTAGTGGTAGTAGAAAATAAAAAGTAGGTATGTATAATTAATTAGAACATGTGCTCATTTGTTTGGATTATAGAAGTTAATTTAGTGTAAAACTATACTTACTTTGTTAGTTGTATCTTTGTTTTTGAGTTGTGTAGTCTTGTATTTGTTAGTAGAGTTTTCTGTAGCGTTAGGAGAGAAATAAAAAAGCATAGGATGTACTCATTATAGCTTGTATTTTATTTAAAATATTTAACCATTTACTTAATATTGAGATTATATTTACATTTTTAGTAGTTTCTTTGTTTTCAGAAATCAGTTGTCTGTTATTTTTTAGTAGAGTATTCTGTAGTTGTTTGAGAAAAGGAAAAGTGGATATTTAGTGATAATTTAACATTTTAGCAGTGATTTAAATTTAGTTTATTAGAGTTACTTACTTGAAATCCATTAATTTATCCAGTTAATTTTGATGTTCTTGTCGGTGTAGTGCAATTCATCCACAGATGTATCTCCTTTCGTTTGTTTTAGCATGTGGTTTGTGATTAGTGGGTAATTGTTTATATAGAGGATTGTAATTAGCAATTAGTTTGCTATTGGTTATGTTACTATTTCTGTGTGTTTATTGGTTAGTTTGTATTTTTGAATTTCTGTTCTGAGTTTCATGTTGTTAGATAAGGCAAATGCAATTTATTTATATTTAAAACAAAGGAAAAGACATTTTATATAAATATTTTGGTAATATATTTGATAATTATTATATGTTTTAGAGTTTAAAAAAAAGTTTATAAATATATATTTAAATGAGAGGTGTGTATTTTATTGCCAATAAGATTATTTTTAGCTTGAAATATTTATATATATATATATATATATATATATATATATAAATTTCCAATATATTTAATTTGACAATATTATTGTTGACGATATTAGTGAGTTCAATATTTTAGTTCTGGTGTATTTATTTTACAGTGATCGATATTTATTACCTTCGATATGTATGTAGTCGATATTATTGATTTCGGTGTTTATGTATGTCGATATTGTGTAACCGATATTTTTGTATGTTTATAGTTAAGTATAGGATGTCGATATTAATGCTTTCGATATATTTGTGCCGATATTTTTGTATCACGATATTGTGCATTTCGATAATATGTCAGTGATTCAGTAAGGTGATAGCAGGATAAGATTTATTCTTAAGGTAGTGGCCTCAGGTTACAAGTAAAGATGGTAGTAAGGAAGCCCGTCTGTGAACAGCGTCCTTGCTGCTCAGCCCATGCACTCCCACTGACATACCTTCAACCAGGCACACGTCAGCATTCTAATTATATCACAGTCACTTTTACTGAGCAACAGGGGACATAACACTAAGAGAAGAATGAACGGCATAAAAAAGAAGATACCGCACATGTGCTGCTTTGGCTGAAAATGTATTGGCTTTAGCTGAAATTTCTAAAGTAAATAATTAAATATAACATTCAGAAGCAAAAGAACGCCACAATGAAATCAGAACATGGCACAACATAACAACACAGAACTAACAAAAACTGCAATACAACAAAACAAAATCACATTGGAATTGTGCAGCAAGTAAATACAGCAGCCAAAAAAAACAACAGAACACATCCTCAACGAAGCAAAATGCCACACGGCAAATTTTCACAAAGGTTCTTATCACACATTACCTCCTCCAGAATCCTGGTTTTATAATAAGGTGGTAAAATGTGTTTAGAGTAAGCACTACCTAAATAGCACCAATCTAAAATGCATAGTGTTCCAGACCAGTGGCTAAGTATGTTAAATCTGGGTATGCAAAACAAACCATGCAGATGTCTACTGGAATTCCCAGTAGCTAAGATCAAAATTGTTTTACTGTAACCAGGAGGTAACAGTTCGATTTTGAACCTATTATGAACTACTGTGGACAAAAGTTTGAGTTGAGTACAGTTGTACCTTTATCCAATCCATCTGTAACCTGAAAGTGGTTAATAATGTGCTCCTGTCAAAGGCAGAAGCGAATCCCTTTAATTGCAAGGAGAAGAACACCAACAGAATTGTTGGGGGTTTGGAGGGAGTCCGTGGTATTCTCCATGAGAAAGAGCACTTTCTTGTGACAACAACAGAGATGATATAGCACAAAGACAGTTGCATTGCCCTATGTGCAGAAATACACAAAGGAGCCGATTTATGGAGGAGATATTCAGACTTACAACTGTTTTAATTTTGAAAACAACTCCTAAATTATGTTCCTTCCAATATTGTTTAATCACAGGGCACCGGAGACATTCATAAGTCTCACAAGTTGTCTTAGTAAAATGTGTAAAATTTGCTTGCATGCATATTTGCAACAATGTAAAAAGTCAATTCACATCACACGCGCCATGCATAGAATAATGAAATATAATGCATGTATGTGTAGTATACTAGATTATTACCATGGCATTGGTGTCACCAACACAAGCATATGTAGAAAACATATCTTTGTGTACACCAAACATACATGCTTAAAATATATCACACGTGCATCCAAAACTGTGTTTCAACAAATTACATATATCCTTGGAAGAAGATCCTGCAAAGGACAACCATCACCACTACAATCCAGGTAAATCTTTTGAGAAATCATGCTCCAAAGCCATTAAAATATCACAAACTGGGTGCAAGTAATTCTAGATACAGAGGGGAGCCTGTCTAAAAAAATACAGATTGGAAATGGGCTGAGACAGGGGTGTGTTCTGGCCCCCCTGTTATTCTCCCTATTTATTGCAAGACTAGCAACCCGTCCCGACGTTGTCCGGATATGAATTGATGCCGGCCAGTAGTATATTGTTTTGTAGGATTTCGTTTTGATAGTATTTCTTATCTGTGACATGCCTGTGAAACGCTCCGATTCACAGTGCACTACTGATGTACTTAAGAGTGCACGTTCAGTAGTGTGTGAGCTCGAGTTTCCCTACTTTATTTTTCCTTGCAATATTATATAGCGCGAACTCGACAACGTGGCATGAGCACAATTTACATTACAGAAGAACACATTCATTTGTGGTAGGCACGGGGAGACAAAGCGATTTGCCTGGAATCACAGGATGTTGAGCTGATGCCGAGATTCGAACGTAGCTCCCTAGCTCTAAAGTTCACAATTCTAGAACTTGTGGCGGGAGGTGTGTCTAAAAGTGTATGTCGGTGCTGGCCATCAATGAGAGAGACCTGGGCATTTTTCAAATGGGTGGTGAAAAAATATGAGTATGTTGTTGGTGATGTGGGCAGCCATGCCACCAATGTACTTACCGGGGGAGGGTAAACACCTATTATTCCGCAACTTTCTTTCCGCATACCATCACTCCGCATACTTTCATTACGAAAGTACCATGACTCCGCAATGCCATTATAACGCATGGCATTACATTTTAAATGCTTTTACCACGCATACATTTACAACGAAATTCGCTGTAAATGAATGAATGGTAAAAGCATGTTTTTTTAAAATGTTTGGACAAGGTAAGTATGGGTATAGGGGTATATGTTTTGGGGTACTAAGGTATATGTTTTGGGGTGTCTGGGTATTTTAAGGGTTCAGATATAGTTTTGGGTTATGGGGTACAGGGTTAGTTTTAGGGTTTAGGGATAGGTTTGGGTTTGGGGTACAGGGGTATTTTAAGGGTTCAGGGCTAGGTTTGGGTTTTAGGGTACAGAGGTATTTTTAGGGTTCAGGGCTAGGTTTAGGTTTTGGGGTACAGGGGAATTTTAGGGTCCAGGGGTAGGTTTGGGTTTTGGGGTACAGGGTTATTTTTAGAGTTCAGGGCTAGGTTTGGGTTTTGGGGTACAGGGGTATTTTTAGGGTTCAGGGGTAGGTTTAACTTTTGGTGTACAGGGGAATTTTAAGAGTTCAGGGCTAGGTTTGGGTTTTGGGGCACAGGGGTATTTTAGGGTTATAGGGTAGGTTTGGTTTTTGGGGTACAGTGGTATTTTTAGGGTTCGGGGCTAGGTTTGGGTTTTGGGGTACAAGGGTATTTTTAGGGTTCAGGGGTAGGTTTGGGTTTTGAGGTACAGGTGTATTTATAGGGTTCAGGGCTAGGTTTGGGTTTTGGGGTACAGGGGTATTTTTAGGTTTTAGGGATAGGTTGGGTTTTGGGGTACAGGGTATATTTATAGGGTTAAGATGGGCTAGAGTTTAAGGGTGTTGGGGTATTTTAAGGAGTAAGGGTGGGTTATGATTATGGGGTTCAGGGGTATTTAAAGGTCGCAGGGTGGGATTAGCACACGATATAAGATATGGCATGAAGGGCGGAACGTACCACACGCCCCCAGCGTTTGTCACGCCCCCCCACAAACGCTTACAGCACAACGCAGAGACGCCCACAAGGGACTACTTTGCTGGCACGGTTCTTTTACCTCTTAAATGTATATGGTGGGCGTCTTCATAGCCTATGTCCTTCTGCTGCAACTGCCCTTTCCAACGCTGTATTGGGTGTTGTGATTGGTGCTGTGGTTCCTGAGATTACCCGCCTCAAAGGTTTGGGATCTCTCTTTATTATATTAGTATGGATTTACCCTCAATCTTAGGCAAAGAACGAGCCAAAAGGTAGATGGGAAACATATCCCTTGCCTTATATATGCATACGATCTAGTAATAGTTGTCCAAACAGAGATTGGTCTACAAAGAAAGCTGAACAGTTTTAGTAAATACTGAGGGCATAAAAAACTTGTAGTGAATATGGAGAAAACAAAGATTATGAGATTTGGGAGAAAGAGAATAAGGTTCAGTTGGTACTTGGGCTCTACAAAGATGGAAATAGTAGATGAATATAGATATTTGAGTATGTGGTTCCAGAAAAATATGAACTGGTCTATCCACCTCAAGCATTGAAAGTAAAGACATCAGCTTCAGTGGGTGGTTTAAAGAAATTTAATGGAGTATATGGGGAAAAGTCGGACAGACCAGTTTTAAAAGCATATATAGCTATGGTCCCCCCACAGTATCTATATATAGCAGAACTTTTATACCTGAGTGGGAAAACAGGCTGGGACGTTGAAGAGGGAAGGTCCCTGAAAAACTTACTTTCCCTGCCCAAATCCTCAATGGTGGAAGCAATAAGGCTAGAAACAGCTTTCACCTCATGGAATATAACAGTCGGCATGGCCTTAGTAAGATTCTGGCAGCGCCAGGGACTAGTTGAGGATAATAAAGTCTCACAGTGGTGCAGAAACAAGATATTGAGGAGTAATCTTACATGGGCTAAAGGGGTAAGAAAAACCCTGATAAAAGTTTGTACAATGATGAGGCTCAAATTTAGCCCCCAGTCCTTACAAATTGAGACCGAGAGGAGGGAATTTAGGTCTCTGGGGAAAGAAATCTTGCGAGTTAAAGATCAAGAGTATCTAATGGGGAAAAAATCGGTACGCTTCATGGCTACCGCGTGGCAAAACGAATTTCATTTCCCATATATCGATAGATTACCTTGGTTACGACTGAGAAGAGAAGTTTTAAAGCTGAGAATCGGTGTTAACCCTTGATATTCAAATAATGAAGTAAAAAGAGCAATGATCGATAGTAAGGGAAAATGTTACTGCTCCATGGGGACAACATGTGATACCATACACATTTTATTGGATTGCCAACTGGTCAGAGATATACGGAAATAATATTTACGTCTGATTTTTAAAAAGTATAGTATAAAAAATAGGGCACAGGGAGCAGAACTTTTAATAGAAATGAGAGATTTGGATATAGCCTGTGCGATGGGAAGGTTTATGAAAAACGTAAAAAAAAATGTGAATGCGAATAGCATCACAAAGGGCGCCTGATTGCAGGATGTGTGTGGGAAGCACAGCTGTAAATAGGATAAATGAACATACCCTGGATGTGTATGGTGTTGCGTTTAAAGTTGTGCCTCAGGAAGCATGCAACAAGCTAAAGTAATTCGAAATACTCTCAATCATGAGTCTTGTTTTAACCTATGAAACCTATGAAACGTGTTAAGATATATTTTATGCTGGAAGATAAGGAATGAACAATTTTAACTCATTAATTATGATGATATTTTACTATTTACTATTTATTGTGTAATTTGTGATTTTGAAGCACTGTTTTTAAGACGATTTTAATACGTTTAAGGACTGTATAGTCCAAATAAACTTTGTCTTTGAACTGAACTGAACATTAAAATATCAGATGAAGAGTCAGAGGGTCTTGTGGGTATACCTACCCAGGAGATGCGACAACAGGCCCATGATTTGACAGCAGAGGAGATAAAGGCACTTGTGTAGGATGTACTAAAAAATTATTAGCAACAGCTACCCCCAACAGAGAACTGGTAATCAATTACCTAAAAGTATCCACAATGTCTTCCTACAGAAGAACACTGTGATAGTGATAGAAAAGTTTCAAAAGAAGATCCTGTGAAAATACCAAAGATCTCATAGAAAAAGCCACATTTAAAACTGAGGGAACACTTCAGAGCCAGAGTCATCAGAGCCAGATGACCATGCTGCATACTAAAGCCTAGCAAGCAACACACCCCAAATGTCATTAGAAGCTCCAGGCAAAAAGAAATTCCTCTTCACAACAAAGAGCTTTAGAGGGCACAAAACACACCAGGACTCCCTTCACTCGTCAATCACCAACACAATCAACACTTGGATATTACAGAGAGTAAATACTTTTTGATCTCAGGACAGGTTTCTGACATGGGGATGTCTACTTACTTTTCACTTTCACTTTTCAGTAAGTTGGCAACCGATGATGATATACGTGGGCATACTGGTGAGAACCTGCTGGTAGACTCACTGGTGTTGCGTACGTGAGGTGCCCACTTACTCTTTCACTTATTTTTTAGTGTTCTTCACTCCCATGTTGGGGTGTAGGATGTATGCTTGCGTATTGAATGTCTGCAGTTCTGTTTTTACAACATTTTAATTGGGGGTTCTGGGATTGGATTAAAACTGGACACATTGCTATAGACTGGCTGGAGGTAGACATCCCCACGTCAGAAATCTGCCCTGAGATCAAAAAGTATTTACTCTCTGTAATAGCCAGGCCTTGATTGTATTGATAAAAATGAATTCCTACCATCTATGCGATGTGAGTACAATATGAGTTGTAATACTGCTATATCTATATGCGGACAGGGCCATGTAACAGCCACTGACACAAAGTATAAATAATTAGCAATAATGGGGTAACCCTGTGTCCCTCAGAACCTGTATATAAGAAAGTGGTTCTGTTGGGAATGTAATAATTTGTTTGTTTAATGTAAATATATCCGGAATATTCATTTTTTGGTAGTAAACATTATAAACTTATTGAAAGAAAAGGGTTCAATGTCATATTTAAAGAACCAAATAGAGATACGCGGAACAAACCACAAGGACAAAATATTTTTTGATCAAAGAATGACAATTGTACTGTATGAGTATTATACAATAATAATATGGCTGTTAATAAAACAATACAATACCAAGCGATTGAAGTGCAGGACATGCGACTTGTGGTGATAAGTGAAAAAAGTGCTGTACATATACTATACAATAGGTAACACATAAGAGCAAAAGTTATGCTGTACTGTCCATTTCTTAAAGCATGAATACACAATCCAAGTTGACTTTGCAATAGGTTCAGGGAAGCTGCATGGACTAGTGTGACTGCAACGTCGACGTTTCGACCCTGGACGAAAGCGCAGCTTATTATGCGTCAAAGGCGGGTCTTCAGGACTGGGGGGTAGGAAAACAACAGTTGACAGCTGCAAGGGTTAAATGCCAGGTATCCTACGAGGTAAGTAGAGTAGGATCTGAATTGATTCCGATTTTAGAGTTCAGCTAGACCCACACCAGAAGGATGTGGTCTGAAAAAGAAATGTTAACTCGTACATGATCCACCAGCCACTTGGAGACAAGTTAAAGAGTGATTTTAAACAACACCGCCCTCAAGCGAACGTTACTATAGGGAGAGACATGACCTGCTCAGTTCTGTGTATCTCAATTTGGTTCTTTAAATGTGACATTGAACCTTTTTCTTTCAATAATTTTATAATGTTTACTACTAAAAAGTGAAATTGTTACATTCCCAACAGAACCACTTCCTTATATTCCAAATTATAAATAGGCAGTATTTTGTTGAATAAGCATCCTGTCTTAAAAGTGCATACCTCACTATCATCATTTAGGTCTCCAATGAGGTTGAGATTGAGTGGTGTTTGAGGGTGATATCATTTAAGTCCAAGGGAGACATTTAGCTTGTATGGAGGGTGAAGATGTTGACAGTTATGTACAAGATATGATGATATGGTACGTGGTAATATCACCGTAGTGAAAAATAGAGAGGAACGTGGTTGTAAAAGACATCCCATGCCACTACTGCAAAATGACTTACCCAATACTTGTGTATATGTCTAGGAACACTAGTGGCACCATTTGTCAAGCAGACCAAAGATTCAAATTACAAAAATGCTAACTGTGCATTCTGAAATTACAAAGCCAACTCATTTTATCTTTGAAGTATGTGTAAGATATAGTATATCCCAATAAGAATGATCAGCAATCCATTTACACATTTTTGAAATATCATAGATGGGACATTTTAAATGAAATGAAAGTGTTTCCAGATATAACATACTGTGGCCTTTGCATCATTCAAATGTTATCTCATGCAGAGAAATTGGGCACAGTGACATCTGTGGAAAGTCACCAGACAACAGAGAGCCAGAGTGGGACACACATGCATTGGATGTAGCCCAACTCTGGTTCAAAAGAGCTCACCTATGTTTCCGGACACCCAAAACAACTACCAGTCAAGAACAAAGGGGGCTCCACTCTCACTGGGCTATGTGATGTGGCCAGAAGGGCTATGTGATGACGCGAGAAGGGAGCATAGTGAGCTTGAACATAATGGGCACCCATAGTGCATGAGAAGTTAAGAGCATCTGTATTGCCATTATCCGCTCACAAAAAAGTCCATAGCCGGGTCTTCCCAATACCAGTATCTGAAATCCAAGGCACTGCAGGGCCTCAAACATTTACAATGTCCCGGTCTTATTCTCTGGGCACAAGAATCCTTAAGCAACGAGCACTTATATGGGAGTAGCATAATTTTATCTCCCTCCTTTCACATTTGGCTAGGCCACATATATATATTTACCTGGCCTTATGCACCCATGTGATGTAATAATACCAATGAGATATGGTGCACTAAAGGTATAGAAGGTGCATTTATTGTGTGCTTTTTTGTACATATGTATGTGGGCATATTAACATTTTTCCTTTTTCAGGGACATCTGGTTAGCTGATATTAATCTTCTTTAGGTTTAGATTGTAAGGTGGTACGCTGAAATGCATTTAATGCAGTGCATTTCGACAGGGATTAGTGAGAATGAATCATATATTTGTTCAATGCTTTCTTTATAAATTGTGACCAGTTGTCGTTTTTGGTGAATAATACAAGTATTAGTTTATTGTACACAAATAAGAGTACAGTATAATTTATTGGGTTATATTTAGATAGTAGAAATAATATGCATTTAAAGAAAACTGTTAACATGACCTATGATTGAGAGGCAAGATGGCGGCCGTGGCGTGGGCTGTGTGAGCAGCTCTTCCCCTCACTCCGGGTTTCAGAGAAGAGTCTTTTCTGTGCATGCTGAATACGCTGAATACGACTTACCTGATTCATGGCGGCTTCGTAGTGTAAGATTAGAGCAGGACTGCTCTCTCTTTCATCTTGTGCTGGCTGCTGCGGTGTTACGGTGCGGATTGTAACGGAGGACAGCCTTCTGACGTCGGAACGCCCCAGAGGGTGTTGTGGAGGTCGGCTGCCTCGGAGGACGCTGCGGAACTCGGCTGCCTCGGAGGACGGTCGGAGGAATGTCAAGTGTTAATTCCGGGCGGAGGCGGCTGTGGCAGAGAATAGATACTCCTTTTCCTTTTCCCTTTTTCTTTTTTTCTTCCCCTTGGCACGTTTGAGAACTTGAGTTTTTTTTAAGACTCTAAGCACCACGGGGCATCAGGGAGTTGCGTGGTTTTGCAGATGCGGATGTTGGCTGGTCTGTTGCTTTTTCGGCAGCGAGCTCCACTGTGGCGTTTTCCTGCATTGTTTTTTTTTGCTATCAGAGGAAAACTGTAAGAGGACACGGAGGGGCAGCTGTTCGTAAAATAATGCCGCCAAAGACACAAGCAAAGGCTACCATGCGGAGTGGGAAAACGAAGGAGCAGCCAGCAACAGAGGAACTGAGTGAGGAAGCTGGAAATGCTAAAAAGGGGGTGAACCCTCTGGAAGGTTAGTGGCACCCTCACGTGTTACTAAGCAAGGGACTCACACTCTCCCTGTGATGTTTGCAAAGCAAGCAGGGAAAACTATTGAGATTCTGCATGGCGGTCTAGAATTAGTTCAAGACAAAGACAGGATGACGGCTGAACATACTCTTGGTGGTAATGAACACCATATGCCTCCTAACAGCATAGATAAGTTCAAGGAGAGCAACACAAACTCTAAGCCCTTACAAATCAGGGTAGCACTGCTACATTGAATGTGGGTGTTAAGAAGGGTATTATGGGAGATGGAGTCCAGGATAATGCGGTTCTGGCTGGGTGCCCGGATAGCCTCATGGTAGAAACGAATGTGTTGCCTCTCACGGATGAAGGTTTTACACAGGAAGTGATGGTTTTGCAAGAAACTGGAGATAACTTTTATTCTTTATCAAACCCTTCATCAGAGGAGAGTGCCAACTTGAGAAAAAACTGGGCTGATTACAGTGTTGAAAGTAGCTCTGTGGAGGAGGAGCTAAGATTTAACTCAACCTCGTCAAACATTAGTATTTCTACGATTAAAAGACGAAAGAAAAGACTATCGCATCACGCCAAGTCTAAAAATACAGAGCTGATTTCCGAGCACTCAATGGCAAAAGATGGTGGGGTAATGGAATCCCCAGAGGTAGACTTGAAACTAACACTGAAGTTGAGAAGAATGAGAGGGATCTGAACACTCCTCCTGAGATTACTCTGTCTATAATCTATAATACAATGATGAGCCATTGTGCTGAAAGTAAAGCTGAAAACTTACGTACGCAGGCAACCTGCTCTAAAGTCAAGAATGCAGTCCGAAGTGCAATTAAAATCTGTACTGAGACAGCTGATAGAGTAACTGAAGCAGAGGCTAGAATCTCGGTATTGGAAGAGGAGGCTGTTACCCAAAAACTGGAACTGGAGTCTATGAGAGCCCATCGGGACGATCTTAGCTACAAACTGTCGGACTTAGAGAACAAAGCTTGTAGGTATAACTTGCGCTTCTTAGGAGTTCCTGAGAACAAGGAGGGGTCTGATGTGAGGAAGTTTATAGCGGAATTATTAGCTGAAGCTTTTCCAGAGCTGACATCATGGGACTGGTCAAGAGAAGTGCAGAGAGCACATCGGTTTCTGTTCTCTGTAAGGAAGCCTCGGCAGGGGGAAGAAGAATGCCCAAGGGCAATCTTAGTAGGCTTCAACAATTTCCTTGCTAGAGAAGAGATATTTTCGTTAGCCAGACCTGACAAAAAAGCAGTAGCCAAGGGGTGTAGTTTTTTTGTAAGGCCAGATTTTTGTCAGGCTACAGTTGCCAAAGGCTGGCATCTGCGCCAGTTGATACCCGATTTGCAAAAAAAAGGTGCTAATGTGTATCTGCAGAACCCTGCAAAGCTTAAAGTAATCATGACGGGACAAACAAACTTTTTCTTATCTGAAATTAAGGCCAAAGAGTATTTGGACTCTTTGTAAGTAGGATTAAAGTAGTCAAAGCAGACTCTGTTACTTGTGGGCTGGCATTCTTTCTCTTTCAGACATATTTTCTCTTCTCTTGGTCCCTTGGTAGGGGGGCATGGCATTCCATACCTTGCAGGGACTGATGGTTCCTGGGCCTCATATGGTGGGTAGGGTGGCTTGGTGGGGTGGGAGGAGGAAGGGGGTGGGTTTTTGGGGTAAGGTGGTGGGTTTGGGGTGTTGGTGGTGGGGGGGGTGAAAATTTAGCGACAGATCAGATAAAACAAAAAGTGGCTCCGCTCAAACTAAAGACCCGGCATGGTGGTAGGATATTTGAGAAAATAAGGAGAGATGAATCTCTGTATTATGGATTGAGTGTTTATTGTGTACTCTTAATTGGTGATTATGGATAGGAAATTAAAGATTTGTACCTTGAATTTGTGTGGCCTTAATGACCCCAAGAAAAGGCAGGTTCTGGCTAAAATTATGCAGTTACTTCGATGTATTTATTATGTGTACAGGAAACACATGTGGCTTTGGCAAATAGGGGATTGTTGAAAAATTTAGGGATGGAATTGGTAGTATGTTCTAAACAAACTGGAGTTAAGAGGGGGGTGGCGATATTTAAAAAATGTGGGATGGGTAGCTGTATAAAAACTGCTGCCGATAAATGGGGCCGTTGGGCAATTTGTGAATATATGATTAACCAGTTTAGATTTACTTTGTGTAATGTTTACGGTCCTAATCTGGATGACCCCGAACGTATGAATTATTTGAATATAGAACTATCTCAATGGTCCCAACCGTTGATTATGTGTGGAGATTTTAATTTACATATTGATTCTCAGTTAAATATTTGAGCCAATATGCTATATTCTGAGAGGAAACAGCAGGTATACGCATCATTAAGGGATTTGATTATAGAACATGGACTGGAAGATGCTTGGAATGCTTTATACCCTTATGATCTAGGCTTTACTTTTTTCTCTGCCCCCCATTCCAAATTTGTTCGACTTGAGTATTTTTTTGCTCCTCCAATAATATTATCAAAAGCCAATATTGAAATACAGCCCAAGCTGATTTCGGATCATAATCCGGTAGTATTAGAGATTTTGATAGCCCCCAGGATTAATTCAGGAAGGCAGCCTTGGTCATTTGATAGAAAGCTGTTAATGGACGAAGAGTATGGTCAATATATGACCAATATTATCTCTTAGTTTAAAAAAAAAAAAAAGGAACAGCAGACCAGAGTATAGTATGGGATACTTTTAAGTTGGTCGTTAGAGGTGAAACTCTTAGCTTCGCTAATTTCAAACGGAAAAAGACATGGGCAAAACATAAAAAGGATTTTGATTTGGTTATAACGGCGGAGCGGAAGTTAGCTGAAACAATTAGACTGGGCTTAGATTCTGGGTTAGTACAAAGAGATCTTATGATTAAAAGAACTTCAGCATACTCTAACATTGCTGATCAGATAGCGGAAAAATACATACAGCATTAGGAAGATAGTTATGAATTTAATAACAGATAGGATGCTGTCGAAAAGATTAAGGGAGAAGGCTGTCTATAATAATATTCAGAAAGTCATTGATATAAATGGGGTAATGCAGGAATCCAAGGAGGGTGTCCTTGAAGCTTTTCAAGGATTTTATCAATCTCTATACAGTAATTTGGGCCCAGAATCAGATATAGAGCAAGAGGATGGATATTTGAAAGATCTGAAAGCAGAAGCTTTGCCCGATTCGGGAAAAACGCTATTATCGGCCTCCTTAGTGTGGAGCGAAGTCGAACAGGCTTTATTGGGTTTAGCTCTGGGCAAGGCCTTGGGCCCTGATAACATTCCATGGGGTTTTATCGAACCTTTAGGGAATTTTTGAAAAATGAGCTATTAGAAGTGTGCCAACAGGCTTATGTTGGTAATGCTCCTGAATCGTGGGCAAATGCAACGATTGTTGTATTTAAAAAAAAAAGGGAAAACAGGTACTGAATTGGGGTCTTATAGGCCTATCTCATTATTGAATACAAGATAGCAAGATATACTCGAAACTTATTGCTAATAGGTTGAATGATCTTATGCCGGGACTGGTCTCACAAAGACAACATGGTTTTATCCAGAAGAGAGATACCACAGACCATATCAAAAGGTTCATTTCCATGCTGGACTGGTCACAGGGTACTAAGTCTCCAGTTGGCGTGGCCCTGTTGGATGCTGAAAAAGCATTCGACAGGGTCTCGTGGAGGTTCTTGTGGTCCGTCATGGCTTGGAGGGGGTTCCTGAAAGAATTTGTTACAGCTATCCAGACACTATATCGTCAGCCATCGGCTGTTATCCGAATAGCGGGCAGCGTGTCAGGGAAGATAATGATAGCAGGGGGGACAAGACAAGGTTGTCCTTGTCCCCCCTTGCTATTCGCTCTATATATTGTCCCTTTCATAAGTACTTTGGAGAAGAATAGGGCAATAAAACCGGTTGAGATAAATATTGGATTATTTAAAGTATTTGTGTGCGCAGATGATATTGCTGTGGTGACCTCGGAAATTGGTACAGCTTATCCTAGTATTGTCGAAGCTGCTGAAGTTTTCGGCCTGTATTCGGGATACAAATTAAATGTTTCCAAGACACAATTGATTCATTCAGATGCCGGCCGACCAGCAGAAATGGTCTATGAATCTGAGGTAACCTATCTAGACATTAAAATAACAGCTAAAGTTGAGGACATTATTCCTATAAATGTGGATCCAATTATAGCTTCTGCAAACAGGACATTAGAAAGGATCAATAATCTACATCTATCTATTTATGGGCGCAGCAACGTTTTAAAAGTGCTTATTTTCCCTAAATTTTTGTATGTATTTCATGCTATTCCTTTAAGTATTCCTGCTTCCTTTTTTTCCCGTATTGAGAGAATGTGCTCGAGATTCTTGTGGAGCTATCATCGGTCTAGGAGAGCGCTCAAATTGTGCATGTTACCTAGAGAAAGATGAGGCTGGGGTATTCCTAATTTTCGTTTATACCACTGGATTGCCATTCTTCAGCATATGGGAGTGTTAATTCTGGGGGACGATCCCACTGAAAACTTTGCTGCTGCGTCTATATATGAGATGCTATTGGGATCAGAGGCGAGGCAATGTTTTAATCGGATCATTGAGCCCAGTTATTATAAGAGAACAAAATTTAAGGTTGTCATGGCCGCACTAGAAATATGGAGGAAAACAAAAAAAATGTGGAAAGTCGGATTGAATCTGAATTTTTATACCCCATTTAAGAATTGCCCTTTATTACCAGAGATATTTAATGATCAGGTTATGGCTAGAGGGTATAGTTTTGGAATTTGTAATATTGGAGATTTATTTCAGGGGCACCAGTTGGTGTCTTTTGAATATTTACAGAAGACATACAAACTGGCCAGAACAGATTTTTTTAAATATCTACAGTTACGCAGCTTTCTAGAGCAGAAAATAACTCAAAGGCAGATCACACTCAATAATATAGAAATTTTGGAAGCAATTAAATAAAGAGCTAAGATGGGATCTATGTATCAGTTATTTATGACCAAATCAAAGGACGATCTAGAAGGATAGGAAGTAAAATGGCAACAAAAACTTGTGGTTGAACGTGTTAATCTGGTAAAAAGTATTGAATTAGCCTCTCTTGTATTATTTAATGGCTCGTTAAAAAGCCAACATTTTATGTCTATTTTTGAACTTTATTATACGCCCAGCAAATTAGCTAAATGGAACTCAACCAGAGGGGATAAATGTAACCGGTGCGGACTTTTAGCTGCAGACGCACCCCATATGTTTTTTGGTTGTCCCAAACTTTCCCAATTTATTTTTGAAGTTGAGTCTTTTACCACGCATAGTCTGCTGTAATCTTTGGTTCTCAAGAAAATGCGGCCGGAGAGCGGTCGGAAGCTGAAGAAGGATTCATTTTTATTTGTATGTCTATTTTTCGTTTATGTCTCACTTCTTTATGGCTGGATGCTGAACCACCAACCTTCATCCATTGGCAATCTAAATTGCTGTCCATATATCATCTTGAGATGTCTCTGTACAAATTGAAGGGTATTAGAAGGAAAATGTTTGGGGCAAATCTATCGTCTCCTATTACAAATTGGATATGAATTTAAGAAGGTGTGGGCTGATGACTGGTACTAACTGTTTTTTTTTCTTCATAATTAGATGTAAAGGAATTATGCTCGAGAGGAATGTAAAAGTATAAATTGTATGTGTTATAGTGATTGCCATTAATTGATTAGTGTATGATCTGTCTGCTTACAATAAAATAAAATAAATAAAAAATAAAGAAAACTGTTAAGTTAGCGTGGTTATTGGCCTTAAGCTTACATTCGAGAAATTCAATACTAAACATGAAAGTTGTTTTCAAATACACTGTATTTTAGAGATAGTGAGGCGAGGAAGAAGAGGCGAGGTCAAATATTTTTTAAGAAGATCAAAAAGAGTGTTACCAGTTGGTACTATCAGATGAAGGGAGGATCAAGGACAACTTGTAAGCGGAGACTGGAATATGGGAGTAGTGTTCAAGGCGCCAAGTTCTTTCTTGGGAACTGGAAAAGTACTATAATGTGTATGAGGTCATATTTCTCTAATGTTCTTTGCGCATTTTAATTAGTGAGCCCATCTTGGGTTTGGCCAGAGTCCCTTTAGACCTAGAGAGGTACTGATCTTGTTTGTCATCTCTGATTGTGTGGCTTCATGCTATCCCAGACAGCTTACCTAGAGAACTTCTACAGAGGTTCGGAGGCTGACATCTTTCTTGCTTCCTTAATTCAACAGGGTCCCCCTATCCTTAATTTAGTGTAGGGTTTAGTAGATGTTGTGAATCATTTACATGTATGGGGAGAAATATTGAAACCATTTGTGTAGTCATTAAATCTTATTCATCATTTTTTGCAATGCTGCCACAGAAATTCTGATATGTTTCTTGCTATTGAAGACCATTCTTGTATGCCGCTTTGGTCTTCATTTGACAATCCTGTACTTTTATAGTATGTTCTTAATATTGATGTATATTAGCCTGGCTTTTGAGTTTGCAATAAACCTTCTGACTTCAAGGCACTGACTCAGACTTTTATTGTGTAGTTCTTATGGTTACACTGAACCTCATGATTTAAATTCGTTGCTAACCCCTTTTCCTCTCAGGCTACTAAAAAGGTCAATTGACCACAGTAAAATGGAAGAAATGCACCAGAGTGTCCTCAATAAATACCAACATGCAAATTTGGTTGGCGAGGTAGAAATGTAGATCACAATATCAGTCAAGCATCAACAAAAGCACATTGTAGTGCTTCTGAAAACAAACCACTCTGGCACTATATAAAGAGGTTGAGTCACCACAAAGCTCTGTTGTCCCACACTCAACCACTCACACACCTAGAGCTAAAAGATCTCTTAGCTGGAGGTCACCGTGCTCTTCAATCTCTCATGGTATCTCTGCACCCCAACGGAGCAGGAGAATATGACGTCAGTAGTGGCAAAGGGAGATGACTATAGTGGTGGGTGTGAGATAGACTAAAAAGTGTTTTATAAGGCCACATGGCCAGCATTCTCAGTGTAGGCATAGTGTATGTCCCTGTTACCGGGAAAGAAATATGGAAGCAGATATGACACACTAGAGGAGTTTGCGGTGACTTCGTAGTAAAACACAAATGACACGGATGTTCAGGGGCTCATCACACACATATCCAGTATTTTTTAATACCAATTTTACTTTTTTTTTTAAAATATTTTTATTAAAAAGATTTTTTCATGTGATACAACACAGCACAAAGAATATAGTAACAATAAATTGAATAATTCCGTCACTTATGGGCAGTTCTTTTAAAAATACGTAGATAACATCTCTGCACAAGCTATATATTATTACATGTATTCAGCCCTCCAACATACCCTCCTTCCATCTCTGAATCGGTTCCCAAATTTTCTTCCCGAGCTCTCTCCCCCTCCTACCCTTCCTAGCGTATATCCCCTTTTCTAAATTATAAACAGCCAAAAGACTTGCGAGGCATTGTTGCATTGCAGGAGATGTTTTATCCAACCAAGCCCTGGCTATAGAGAGTCTAAGAACCGCCATGGCGACAAATAAAAACTCCCCTTGGGAGCCATCCAAATCTGTCATAACCCCAAGTTATATCAAAGGTGGAGTGAGAGTCGTTTTAATCCCTAAAGATCTGTCAAGGAAAAGTTCAATATCACTAATAAGTGTGTAAAGTTGTGGACACGTGGCAAATATGCGAATTATATCCGCCTCAGGTAAATTGCAACGTGGACAAGTGGTCCCTGAGATACCGCCCCACTGAGCTATTCTTGCCGGGGTAAAGTAAAGGGAATATAGGGCCAGATGTAGGTCGGTCGGTAACGGCCGAAAATCGGTATTTTCGGCCGTTACCGACCGGTATACATGATTTGGCATGTAGGGGCACAATTTTACAGAATCGGTAACTTTAACGATTCGGTAGTAAAGTTACCGATTCTGTAAAATACCGAATCAGTATTTTTTACCGATTCGGTAAACCTCTGATGTAGGTGGGACTCTTCTGAGTCCCAAAGGCCCTACAAAATCGGTATTTTACCATACAATCCTATTGTGTGGTAAAATACCGATTTCAGGTGTGCATGCACATGTGTGCATGCACACCTAGCCATGTGACAGACAGACATGCCCTTAGGGCATGTCTGTGTGCCACATGGCACACATGCCTATTTGTGGGGTGCCAGAGGGTGTCAAAGTGACACCCCTGCACCCTTGCAAAATTCGGTAGTTACCGATTCTGTAAATACAGAATCGGTATTTCCCATTGATTCCTATGGGCTTTGAAGCCCATAGGAATCAATGGTAAATACCGATTCTGTATTTACAGAATTGGTAAATACCGAATGTGACAGATTCGGTATTTACACATCTGGAAATACCTACATGTCCACCACATTGATTTACCGATTTTCAATTACCGAATCGGTAAAATTCGGTAATTGAAAATCGGTAAATCATTTTTACCTACATCGGGCCCCTAATGTCTTACAGTGCTGGGCCTGAAGTGCAGCTGAGCATAGTATTGAGCGGCCCAAATCTAATGATTCTTGAAACCAACTTATCTCAATACCCAATTTCCCAGCCCATTTGGTTCCATGCTTCTTCAAGTCATCTGGTTTAGCCGCTGCGAGGACTGCGTAGAAGCTACGGATTGTACAAACCCCGCCCCTTTCTATGTTGTCCAGAATTCCATTGTTGTTAAACCCTGCAGCCCCTCCATGTTTATTACTCAAAAAACTCTGTACCTGTAAATATTTAAAGAAGCTCTTCCTATCAATGCGAAATTTAGCCTCTAAATCCGCAAACTGCAAGACCCCACTCGGACCAACAACATCACCTATCTTCACAATCCCCTTTTCTGCCCAATATGCCATAACAGGGTCTGCAAAGAACGTGTCTGGGAGGGACCTATTTTTTTAGGAAACAAGTGTTCCTATTGAACCTTCCCTTCCCAAATTTTTTGAAGGAGGCTGCCCAAATTTTGTGAGCAGCACAAACTGTCTCAAACCTTGTTCTTTTATAGTAGGTAGAATCAGTGCAGTTGAGAAAACAGTTCTCTGTCTCTGCCCCCAGAACCGTTGCATACACATCAGTGGAAGTGTAGGTAATTTTTGGGTTTACCCCACCACCCCCAATCAGTCCCTGCATGTACTGCAGTGCCGCAGCCCATTAATACATCCTAAAGTCCGGGGCCCCCCAACCTCCACTATCCCTAGGGAGAGTGATAAACCTATATGCCCTCCTTGTTTTGCCATGGGCCCAAATGAACCTGTTCAGTACTGTCTCTAATGCAGAAAACCATTTAACTTCATAAAATAGCGGTATCGCCCTGAAAAAATAAAGAAATTTGGGTAAAATTATCATTTTGATAACGTTAGTATGGACAACTAATAATAGGTGGAGATTGTGCATTCTCTCTAGATCAGATCTTACTTTAGTCAGTAAGGGTGCCATATTCTGTTCCACGACCCCGCCTAGATCTGCAGAAATCTCTACCCCTAAATAAACAGCAAAACCGACTACACGATTATAACTTGCAAACTGTATGGGGATTTTTAACTATCTGAGTCTTAGCCCTGTTAAGTCTGTAGCCTGAGACCTGGCCAAATAACTGGGCTTCAACTTCAACCTCCCTAATAGCAAGGGCAGGGTCTGGGGTGACAATTGCCACATCGTCCGCGTAGGCCAGTGTCTTAAACTCCTTGCCGTTTATTCTTAGAGAGGTAATCCTTGGATTAGCATCTAGACTACGCAGTAGAGGGTCCATATATAGTGCAAACAGAAGCGGCGAGGAAGGGCAGCCCTGCCTAGTCCCTCTGCTAATCTGCACCGGGGTGGTATACCCTCTGTTAATCCTGATCCAGGCTGTGGGCTCTCTATACAGTGTCTGGACGGCCCTGATATATCCCTCCCCTATACCATTCCATCTCATTACCATCCAAAGGTAGTCCCAGGAGACCCTATTGAACGCCTTTTCTGCGTCTAAGAGTAGAGCAGCCATAGGGTCCCCCAGGACTCCTGTAGCGTTAAACAAGGTAACTACCTGTCTAACGTGTTGTGTTGTACCCCTCCCCGGTATGAAGCCATGCTGTGAAGGGCTGACCATACCCTCAATCAATCTAGCTTGCCTAATAGCAAGTATTTTGGAAAAAATCTTAGCGTCCGAGTTCATCAGAGTGATGGGCCTGCAGGACCCCGGTGCTGTAGATGGTTTACCTTTCTTCAAAATTGCTATAACATAAGCCCCCCCCCCCAGGATTTAGGAATAGACCCCCCTTGCTGTGTCTGGAGTACGACATACAGAATGTCGGAGATGAGAGCCCTTTCGAAAACCTTATAAAATTCAACAGGGATCTGATCCGGGCCTGCCGCCTTTGCCGGGGGAAGGTACTCCAATGCTGAGACGACCTCCTCTAGTTTAATCGGGGAGTCTAAGGCTATCTTCTCCTCCTCAGGAAGGGTGGGGGACGGAATATGCCTAAGGTATTCCTGTATATCTGCATCCCCACAGCCAGCTTCCAGCCCATAAAGATCTGCATAAAATTGCCTAAAAACTTCCCTTATACCCTTGGGCTCGGACACTACGTTGCCTTGACCATCTGAAATCTCCTTTATTTCTCCTGCCGAGAGTTTCTGACTGGTACTAACTGCTAGTATGTGCCCGACCCTCTCGCTCAGCTCGTAGGATCTTTCTTTCTTGGCTAGGTAGTTATCTGCAGTTTTGCTTGGAATGCCCTCTACTGCTTTGGCTTTAATCGAGACGATTTTAAGTAGGAGTTGTTTCAAAGGCATTTTCCGCTGAATCGCTAAGTTCAAATCCTCCTCTGCCTTGGCTAGTTTTTTAACTATTTCTTTCACTCTACTCTTCTCATGTTTCTGTTTATGAAGCGTATAGCCCAGCTTCTCCCCACGGATTTCTGTCTTAAATGCATCCCATACTGTACCTGAAGATGCATTCCCTCTATTAAACTCCCAAAATACCCTTATCCAACTATTCATATACTTAATGTACTCATCATCCTTAACTAATGCTCTTTCGAAGGTCCAGGTATTTTCCATGCTGCCTGTCCTGTCTAATGTAATGGTTATTATCAATGGGTTATGGTCCTATACTATCCGAGGGTATTTGGGATCTGCTAACTAGGGAGTTAGATATCCAGATATAGTCCAATCTTACCAAGATTCTATGGGGAGCTGAGCAAAATGTACCACCAGCATTTTGGGGATCCAGTTTTACCCAGAGGTCTATAAGTGGATTCTGGTGTGCCATAGCCGATATTGCACAATACATTTTCTTCTTTTGACCAGTATATACCAACCCTGCCTGTATATCAGAACCCGAAAGTCCATTAATATTGAAGACCCCGCAGCATATAATGGGTTCAGGCCACCGGGCTAATTCCGTATCTGAAAATTCAAAAATGTCAGGGTCGTCTTCGGTGGAACCATATACTGAGGCCAGTGTGAACTTTTCCCCCCTACATGTTATTTCCACCAAAACCCATCTACCCCACTGGTCCTCTTTTTTCTTATTTACAATAATGTCCCTCCATTTGCCCAAGATAGCCACACCTCTGGTCTTAGAGCCTTACTTTGTATGTGCTAGCAATGAAAACCAATTTTCCATTGAAATTAGATTTACATGTTGCAAATGTACGAAAATGACTTTGTAAATCAAAATAAACATAGTTGATCACATATACTGACTTGAATATTCTTTACACTGTTACCATTTTTACATATATTTAAATATGTAGTTCACAGGGTTATCATATATGTCTATATGCCCACTAACATGTATGGCCTAGTTTTCCTTACCGATGTCCACATTGTACAACCACTCCACAATCATTGATTCAAGCGCTCTGCAGAAATGATTCTTGGCTGGCCCAGTGTTAATGCTGTGTGAGATTAGAAAGATGAGATGAGATGGGATATATAGTGATATTAAAATTTAGGGATATACCCGTAGGCCATTGAAGGCTCTTAAAATGAAGAATTTCACAAAACACTAGAAAACCATCTCTGATTGCTTAGGTCAATCCTAACGTGGGTGTTTCTTTTTTTTAAATACCATCTATCGAGATCTCAAACTTCAGACATTCTTAAATTACATCTCATTCTCTTGTCTATTTTTGCAACTTGCACCTGGAAACGTAACATAGGAACTCGTGTAGAAATAGCTTATAATTATCATGGGGTGCATCCCTTTTGCATGTCGGGCCCTATTATCAACGGGTTTAAGAACCCATGCAACAATGCATGTGCAAGAACTAAAGGCTACACTGGGTTCAGTAAAAACCATTTACGACTGATGAAAGGTAATAACCATGGTATGGTGAATTTATGGACACAACGGGGTGTGTTTCCTAATGAAATAGGCCAAGGAGTTACAAAACATGAACTGATGTACCTGTCCCTGGTGGACTTGGGCCAATAGGTAATCTGGCCAGAATTCCTGTTGCAGAGAGCAGTCGCTAGGCAGCCCTGGTTATTTTTAAGAACATATTCTGTAATGTGTTTGTATAATTTGTCCCCACATCTCATCCATATTACAAATGGAAAATGTAACAAAATGTGAAGCTGCATCAAAACAAATTGAGTTGGAGGTGACTGAATTCCATGTACATGTTGCCAGGATCCTTAACGTTTTCCAAATGTTTCACGCACAAAATCAGAGTGGGAAAGAGCTCCTTCTGATTTAGTGGATTTCCTTACGTCATAAATGTTTGAAAATTGAGGCCTCTTTGCACTTCTTTGACAGCTATAGCCAGGAGATTAATTGAGGACGCTTAGTGTGCGTGGATTTATATATGTCTTGGCACCATTGCACTCAGGGTCCAGTGCAAAAACCACATTATACAGTAGCTGATTCGTGAAAATGTGAAAGCGAAATTGCCAGACCTGGTGCAATTTACACGATCTTGCTTGTGATATTTAGTCATGCAGTCTACCTTTCTCCACACTTTGGGACTTTTATAATATATTTACAGTATGTATTCGCCCACTCATCATCCTTTTGTTACAAAAAATTGTTTTTGGTTCACATGGGAGCTCAGCTCACATGCATTTTGTTAATGCGTCCTATATAAAGCCTTCTGATCCAACATACAAATCAAATAAAATATACATACCTATTAATTCAATATATATGATGTTTTCAACTAAGCCCTGTGGAGCATGAGTCTAAGGGGCAGATTTATGATAACTGGCGCAACCCCAGGGATGCGCCAGTTATTTTGCGCCGCAGCTCCGCCACCCATGGTGCTCCTCATTTACAATGCGGCGCAGCATGGTGCAAAAACGCATCTGTGCCGTAAAGGTGGCGCATTGCTGGAGTTGCGTCGCAAGCACGACGCAGCTCCAGCAAGGCTCGGGGGTGCCCTATCTGTCCAATGCTGCCTCAAGCCTTACGCCTGCTTCAAGCAGGCGCAGGGTTTTGACGCAGCATTGGCCGGTAAGTGACTGAGTGAAATCTTATAGATTTCACTCAGCCACTTTTGCGAGGCGCACCTTCCCCGGAACGCCCACCCTGCGCCGGAACGCCCACATGTGGCGCAGGGCTTTACAACGTGACGCATCTGCCTAAATTGTAAATTGGTCGTAGGGATGCGCCACGTTTACGCCGCAGTTGCGTGACGCAAACGTGGCGCATTACCAACTTAAATCTGCCCCCATGTGCTTTTCACAGCACTATAAATCACAAGAGAGACGTCGCAGTGTTCACAAATAGAATACTCACAGGGCCGCTCGTTGGATGGGGAATATTTGCATTATACCTTTATAGAACACTGCCGAGGACTATCCCGGTTAGTAAAGGCCCTGAACCCTGGTGTCAGGTCTCACGGCGGGGTCTAGTCTCGAACCCTGCCTTGAGACGCATTGCTGTAACCTAAAACTACAATTCCCATGTTTCCAGGGTCAGCGCGCGCGACGCCCGTGGTGATGACGTCACACGCGCAAGGAACATTACCGGTGGAGGAACAACAGCGCCCGCCGTTGATTCTGGTTGTGTGACGGTAAGGCTGTTCCGAGCGTTACCAGCGTATCCTTTTGTTGTTTGTTCTATGATCCGGCTGGTGAGTAATTTCGGATCGTTCTGCTTCTGTTGGTGGGTTGCGCCTTGCGGCGCCTTCCATTCCTGGGGAGTCCTCGGCTGAGGCTCCTGTTTTTGAACTTCCCTGAGGTCTGCCGTTTGCCTAGAGGCTTCGTCAGTGTATGCTGTTGGGTGGATTATCGGGTGAGCATCTGTGATCAGTGAACTGCCATCCTATGCTCTGGTGAATGACTGGCTTCCTGACTCACGGTGCAATTGTTCTTGTCACTCGTCTTCCTCTTGCCTAAATCCTCTTCGGAAAAGGGGAATTTTGGAATTACCTGCATGAGACTCTGATTGCACAAAAGTGCCTTAATAACTTTGGGAGTATTATCAAACTGAAGACGTATTCAGCTTTTTAAGGCTTCAGACTAGTATTTACGTAAGGATCCAGAACTATCAGTGTTACTCTTTGGATGCAGTATCGTGTGAATGTCTGGTGAAGTAACCTGGCGATACATATCCAGTGTATTAGACAATAACTATTGTCTTCGTTTCTTTATTTTGTGCAACAGGGGCTTATGAGCTTCGCCTGGCTGGCTAACTACCATACTGACCCCTGTTGAAGCCATATTAGACATTTATGTTGGTATGTGATTTAATACTGTTGTGTTTAGTGCACTAAAACACCACAGGGGAAAAGCTGACCACATGGTTCTTGTGTTTTAGATTGAGCTACAAGTTCAACGTTTCTGATTGCCAGGCAAAGCCATCCAATTATTCCTTTCCAGGTATACCGCCTTCACTTCACACTAGGGTGGGGGTAAAAGGTTACTTAGAAGAGAGTTGTATTTTAAGTCTGTGCTTGTCTCATGGTGCCTTGTTCTCGTTTCAGCTTCCCCTCCCAGCTGCTCCCTTCCTTCCCTTCCTGAAAATCCCTCGCTCGATCATTCCTGTGTGTCTGTTCACATTCAGACCCAGGGGCTGTCGAGAGGTGGACCCCATAGAGCATCGTGAGATCCCGAGGACCATTGGACCTGACAGAATCAACGGCCCAAGAAATTTAGTCCTCCCGATTTCACGATACAATGTCCACTATGGATGATATTTTGGCAGCCCTGGCGCTGGTCCAAACTGAGCTGCAAGCATCTAGGACCGAGACTGCTGCATTGCAGGCTCAAGTGGATAGGTTGAGTCGTAACCCTTTCAGTGCTGGTACTCAGCAGGCATCTTCCGTCGTAGTAGAAGTTCCCGCCCGATACCCCTGGCCCCCCCAGAACGTTTCCATGGGGATAGTAGTAAGGTGCAGGTGTTTCTTACACAGGTGTTGTTGCATTTTTCCTGCAAGCCCAAGGTATTTAACACCAATCACGCCAGGGTAGCTTTTCTCATCTCGTACCTAGCAGGAGATGCTGCGCAATGGGCAGTACCATTAGTGAAAAGAGATGATCCCTTGTTAAGAGACTGGGAGGCCTTTCGGGCTGATTTTGAGAAGACTTTCAATCGCAGGTCAGCTACACTAACAGCAGACAGAGAGTTGTTAGGCTTGAAACAGGGTAATAGAGATTTGATAACTTACCTCAACGATTTTAGAAGGCTTATCGCGGAAACGGATTGGACTGAAGAAAAAAGACATGCCATTTTCTATACCGGCCTCACAGAGGAAATGAAAGATGTACTTGCACAGATTGATCCTCAGCCCAGTACCTGTGAAGACATGATTAGCCTAGTTTTGAGACTAGATCATCGCCTAAGTGATCGTAAGGGTGACAACCGAAGAAAGGACCGGATTACCCCAAGATATGAGAATCCCAGAGGGCTGGAGGGGGCAAGCCAATCTAAACCTGAACCCATGGAAATAGGAGCCGTGAGGTCTCCGTTAACTACGGAAGAAAGGGAATATAGACGAAAGAAAGGCTTGTGTCTATATTGTGGCCGGAAAGGGCACTTCATTCGGGAATGCCCTAACAGGAACAAAACAAGAACCGATTACAAGAAGGTGTCTGTGGTGGCCGCTGAACAAGAGTCGGGAAACGAGAAGGCTTGAAGGTGGAGGAAGGGATTCCTTCAAGTACGTTCATTATCCCTTCATTGGATGGAGATGTGAGACAAGAAGGTCTACATTTTTTTGTGGATGTTAGGTTGGAAGTACAAAAGAAGACGTTAGCGATAAGAGCTATGTTGGATTCGGGAGCAACCGGGTGTTTTATGGATCATGCCAAGGCTATTGGGTTAGGACTTGCTCTAGAAGAAAAAGAGATTCCCGAAGCAGTGTATGCCGTGGATGGCAGAAAGTTGGATTCAGGTCCCATCCGACTGCAAACCAGGGAGCTTAGTATGACAATGGTTGCTGAACATCAGGAAAGGTTGTTTTTTAACATCATTCATGCACCTCAGTACGGAGTGATTCTGGGTCTTCCATGGTTGCGTAGACACAACCCAATCATAGACTGGGAAAATCAAATCCTACACTTCACGTCGGATTACTGTCAACAAAACTGTTACCCTGTGAAATCAGGACCTGCGTCTGGTTTAGCTAGGATACATCACATAGCCACCGCTGTCGAACAGGATGTAGAACTTCCATTTGAGTATCGTGAATTGTCGGAGGTGTTCAGCGAAAGAAAGGCAGAAACTTTACCACCGCACCGGTCTTACGACTGTCAAATTGACCTAATTCCAGGTGCTAAGATCCCAGCGGGGCGTGTGTATGCGCTTACGGAACCAGAAACCGTACATCTCAGTGAATACCTAGACAAGCTTTTGAAGATCGGTTTTATTAGAGAATCCAAATCCTCAGCAGCCTCCCCGTTGTTCTTCATCCCGAAAGCTAATGGAGAACTCCGCGCTTGTGCAGACTATAGGGCTCTAAACGCCATTACAGTCAAGAATAAATATCCCCTTCCCCTCATCAACGTGTTGTTGGAACAAGTTAAAAATGCAGTTGTTTTTACGAGGCTGGATGTCAAGGGGGCTTATCACCTGGTTCGGATGCGTTCAGGCGATGAATGGAAGACGGCCATCAAGACCCGTTTTGGACTTTACGAGTACCTGGTGATGCCCTTCGGGCTCTGTAATGCGCCTGCCGCCTTCCAGTTCTTCCTGGATGATGTACTCAAGAACTATTTAGATCGCTTCGTTGTTGTTTACATTGACAACATCCTGATCTATTCCAACAGCACAGAACACCATGTGGAACATGTGAAGGCTGTTTTGAGAACATTACTGGAACATCATCTCTACTGCAAACTCAGCAAGTGTGAGTTTAACACTACCTCGGTGGAGTTTCTAGGGGTGGTGCTCACACCCCATGGTCAAGAAATGTCTGAAAGAAAGATTCTGGCAGTGAAGAATTGGCCCATACCCAAGACTGTAAGGGACATTCAATGTTTCATCGGGTTTGCGAACTTTTATCGTCGGTTCATTGAAAACTTTTCAGCGATGGCATCCCCAATGACAAGGTTGTTAAAGAAGAAGGTGCCCTTTGAATGGACGGAAGATGCTCAGAGGGGTTTCGATGACCTAAAGAAGGCTTTTGTTTCTGCTCCTGTGCTGGTGCACGCTGATCCCAGTAAACCTTTTATCGTAGAAGCGGATGCTTCCGATTCTGCTGTAGGAGCAGTATTGTCTCAACGTCACTCTGATACCGGCCAGTTACATCCTGTAGCTTACCTCTCTCGCACCCTGAATTCGGCGGAGCAGAATTACGTAATAGCTGAAAAGGAGTTGTTGGCAATAAGAACCGCTTTTCTGGAATGGAGACATCACTTAATGGGAGCGAGACATGTAGTAACTGTGTTTACCGACCACCGTAATCTGCAATACATGGCTGCTGCACGCCATTTAACACCTCGGCAAATGCGTTGGATGATGCATTTCGCGGACTTCGACTTCATTGTCACATACCGACCAGGAAAGGATAACAGAAAAGCGGACGCATTATCGAGGCAGTTCACCAAGACGGAACCAACCGACGCAAGGGAGGTCACTAAGGAAGATTGGGTAGACAGATTATGGCTAGCTGAAATAGCATATAACAGTGCAGTACATGGTTCCACCAAGACGGCTCCGTACTTCAGCACATATGGTTTTCATCCTAATTTCCTGCCTTTTCACCATCCTGCATCAGCCACCCCTGTCCCTGAAGTACAGGAAAGACTACAGATCATTCCTAAGACATGGCAGCATGTCAAGAGTCAGTTAAGACAGGCCAAGGCGAGGTACAAGGCCTATGTGGACAAGCACAGACAAGCAGGGCCGGTATACAAGGTGGGTGATTACGTTTGGTTATCCACCAAAAACATACGCTTTAAGCGTTATAGTGTTTTCAACCCCAAATATATAGGCCCGTACAAGATTATCAAGCTAATCAATCCTGTGGTGGTTAAACTGGCTCTGCCATCTTCCTTGCGCATCCATCCTGCCTTTCACGTGTCTTTGGTGAAACCCACGCGAATACACAGAAAACTCGTTCCTGCTGAGGTCGTCGTGGATAACGAAGAAGACTATGAGGTGAGAGGAATTGTAGACTCTAAGATATACCGCACCAGATTGTGGTATTTGGTAGCATGGAAGGGTTATGGTAATGAAGAAAATTCCTGGGAGCCTGCCTCAAATGTCCATGCACCCAAGTTTGTGAGGCAGTTCCATCAACGCTTCCCGACCAAACCATGTCTCTGTCAGTGTTCTTCGGGAGAGGGATGTACTGTCAGGTCTCACGGCGGGGTCTAGTCTCGAACCCTGCCTTGAGACGCATTGCTGTAACCTAAAACTACAATTCCCATGTTTCCAGGGTCAGCGCGCGCGACGCCCGTGGTGATGACGTCACACGCGCAAGGAACATTACCGGTGGAGGAACAACAGCGCCCGCCGTTGATTCTGGTTGTGTGACGGTAAGGCTGTTCCGAGCGTTACCAGCGTATCCTTTTGTTGTTTGTTCTATGATCCGGCTGGTGAGTAATTTCGGATCGTTCTGCTTCTGTTGGTGGGTTGCGCCTTGCGGCGCCTTCCATTCCTGGGGAGTCCTCGGCTGAGGCTCCTGTTTTTGAACTTCCCTGAGGTCTGCCGTTTGCCTAGAGGCTTCTTCAGTGTATGCTGTTGGGTGGATTATCGGGTGAGCATCTGTGATCAGTGAACTGCCATCCTATGCTCTGGTGAATGACTGGCTTCCTGACTCACGGTGCAATTGTTCTTGTCACTCGTCTTCCTCTTGCCTAAATCCTCTTCGGAAAAGGGGAATTTTGGAATTACCTGCATGAGACTCTGATTGCACAAAAGTGCCTTATTAACTTTGGGAGTATTATCAAACTGAAGACGTATTCAGCTTTTTAAGGCTTCAGACTAGTATTTACGTAAGGATCCAGAACTATCAGTGTTACTCTTTGGATGCAGTATCGTGTGAATGTCTGGTGAAGTAACCTGGCGATACATATCCAGTGTATTAGACAATAACTATTGTCTTCGTTTCTTTATTTTGTGCAACAGGGGCTTATGAGCTTCGCCTGGCTGGCTAACTACCATACTGACCCCTGTTGAAGCCATATTAGACATTTATGTTGGTATGTGATTTAATACTGTTGTGTTTAGTGCACTAAAACACCACAGGGGAAAAGCTGACCACATGGTTCTTGTGTTTTAGATTGAGCTACAAGTTCAACGTTTCTGATTGCCAGGCAAAGCCATCCAATTATTCCTTTCCAGGTATACCGCCTTCACTTCACACTAGGGTGGGGGTAAAAGGTTACTTAGAAGAGAGTTGTATTTTAAGTCTGTGCTTGTCTCATGGTGCCTTGTTCTCGTTTCAGCTTCCCCTCCCAGCTGCTCCCTTCCTTCCCTTCCTGAAAATCCCTCGCTCTATCATTCCTGTGTGTCTGTTCACATTCAGACCCAGGGGCTGTCGAGAGGTGGACCCCATAGAGCATCGTGAGATCCCGAGGACCATTGGACCTGACACCTGGAATGAGGCTGAGGGCCTTTAGAAACCAATACAGCCCAAGCATAAGTGCTACAAGAACATTCCACCCACGTTCACTGTTCCCATGGGGAACAGGGTCAAGACTGATTTGTATATTGCTGGGTCTAAAGTGGAATGGCATGGGGAGGGGAAAAACGATGGATTTAGGCCCAGATCTCAGTACTGGGGTGATTGTATGACATTGTTCTGCATTCTGTCCACCAGTTGTTCTTTTTGAAATGATTCTTCAGCCTTGAGACACAAGAACTACACATTGTGGAGTGGCAGCTTTTATTTGGAAAAAGCTTGGATATCTTCCTAAACACAGATGTCAATAGTCTACACTATTATTCCAAACTGTGGGAAATCTCGAAAATTAAACCCAAAAACATATTAGCAAATGAAAGTATCATCAATAAAGTTGTATTCTGGAAATTGCATAAAGACTTCCTGCAGCCTGCATTCTGCAGATTATGAATTGCACCTTAGTCACTGGTGTTATTCAGGGGTCACCAGGGGTATGCCCTGCCCCTTACAACGCATTCCCTTTACAACCTCTGGCTTCAGAGGTGGCAAAAGTGGGCCAAAGAAAGAAGGGAAACAGTCCCCTGGCCAGTACTATTGAATTTCTGCTGCTCCCACTGAGACCCAATTCTGTAAACATAGCAATATCAGTAGAGCAATGGGACTATTCTGAATAAACAAAAAAGTGAAATAAAAGCACACATTGTTGAACCATGTATCATTTTGATTGAGAATACATAAAAATATGATCTTTATCAACAAACCTTCGCCTTTTTGCTTAATAAGAGCAACAGCAACCTTCAAGAGATCATAAATCCAAACAATGATAGGAATAATGTAAACCAACAACGGTATGCAATAATGTTTCACTATTATAGCATACCATGTCAGCATCCCAATTCGAATACAAATTTGTCTAAAATAGAAATGCATTTGTGTGAGCAGCTGCTGTGATAATATATTAAGTGTGCATTTATTATGGGGTTCTTATTGTCAGGGTTCAAGGCAAAATAATGCAAATTCCTAAGAAGACATTGATCTCAAAGGATGTGTCGTGTCACTTCCGCTACCCCTCGTGTGCTGGTGAATCGATGTCATGCCCATAGTGTTTTAAGGGGAGCTTTCTGTCTGCACACTATCACAGATTCGGGTTATAGAAGGAAAGAAAGAGATGGCATTATCACAAAGCAGATGTAAATAAATGTGTATGACTTGTAAAGCAACACAATGAGACTCTTGTTGGCAGGCTTGGGAAGTGACATGAGAAATCACAAACGGACTGTCTAGCAGTGGCGGCTGCCTCAGAACTGGGGTGGTGGATTAAAAATGAATAAATAAATAAATGACCTTTCCTTCGCCGCAGCTGCTGCTGCACACCTCTCCTCCGTCCTCTTCGTTTGCACTGGCAGTACCGGAAGCAGGCTCTCCCAGCTGTAGCGTCCAGCTACAATAAACACAGACACTTCTTATGGTCTTTAACTGCTCCTTTATTCAACACGTCTTATCTGTTCCCTGTGCCTACTCTAACTAACCCCTTCCTGTCCTGTCCCCACCTCTTCCCCTCTGCCCACCTAACTCCGCCCACCTAGCTACTGGACTGCTAACTTCGTTACATCTCCCCTTTTCTTATTAAAGTGAACAAATGAAAATATAGATTAGTCCATCTCCACGATCAGTCTCTTGGGAGGCTGCACATGACGTCTGGGTCTCGTCGGAGTGGGCACAGTGCCCTCTTCCGGTAGTCCTTCTGCTGAGGAATGTCCGGTGTTTGGTGCGGCAGACTCAGGATTATCCTGGCTCTCAGGCGTGGGGGTTGACGTAGTACTTTCTTGATCTGCAGGAGAACACCTCTTGAAGTGAGAGGCATTGCGGGTGACTCGTCGGGTTTCTGATTCCGCAGTCACCATGGTGCCCTTTTGTTGGACAACTGTTAGAGGCTCATCCTTGAAACGGCAATCAGTCTTTTGGCGCTGTTCCTGCTTGACAAGGACTCTGTCGCCTTCCTTCAGAGAGGGTGACCGGGCTCTCCCTTTGCGGTCAGCATATTCCTTCATTTTGTCTTTGTGGAGTCGATCTGTCACTGCCATCTTTTGATGTTGTTGGTCCCAGAGGGGCATTCTCAGTGCTCCGTCCCAGGTTGGGATCCGATTTCTCATTGTCCTCCCGAGCATGAGAGTGGCGGGGCATTGCCCTGTTGTGGAGTGTGGAGTGGTTCGGTAGGCACTAAGGACCTCGTTCAGCGCTGACTTCAGGTCTTTCTTGTCAGCAGTGGCTTGCTGGAAAGTTCTCTTTATGGTGGACATGAATCTCTCCACGGTGCCATTGGCTTGTGGCCAGAGTGGCGTGACTCTGCGGTGTTGAAAGTCCATTTGCTTCGCGAACTCACTGAACTCACGACTGTTAAATGGGGGTCCGTTGTCCGTCTTGATGACCTTGGGGACGCCCCATGTCGCGAAGGCTTCTTCAAGTACCTGGAGGGTGCAGGCGGCACTGGTGGATGATATGAACTTAGCCACGGGGAATCTAGAGTATTCGTCCATGATGACGACCACGTACTTTCCTGATTGGAGGGGCCCGTAAAAGTCCATGACAACTTCCTGCCATACCCCGTCAGGCAGTGGGGTCATTTGTAAAGGTGCGGGTGGACTGCTGTGGCTGGTCAGTTGACAGAGGTGGCAATCCTTCAATGTGTCTTCAACCATCTGGTCGAGGGCCGGAAACCAGACACGCTCTCTCAGTGCTCTTTTGGTGGACACGACACCTCGATGGCCTTCATGGGCGAGGTCGATTACTCCTTGCCTCAGTGCTGCAGGAATGACTAGTCTTTGATCTCTCAGAAGGATGCCATCAGTAGTTACAGAGAGTTCATCAGAGATATGTCGGAAGGCCTGGAGTTCTTTCTTGACGGCAGGGTCTTCCTCTTCCTCCTGTGGGTGGTATCTCCACCGGTTGGATTGTATGCGCTTTAGTACTATTTGTAGGATGTTGTCTTGATTGGTCGCTTCCCGGATGGTGTGCATGGGGATAGCCGGTCGACGAGCATGCCCAGTCACAAAGTGGATGTATTCCTCTGCGATGGAAGGCTCAGTCTCTGAGGATTCTCTGGGGTGGCGGGACATGTAATCGGCTGGATTCTCCGCCTTCCCCGGTTTGTGGACAATTGTGAAAGTGTACTCTTGTAGCCGTAGGCCCCATCTTTCGATCCGGGGGGGCATCTTGCATTCGGGGTTTCCATAGATCGTGACAAGTGCCTGGTGATCTGTTATGAGTGTGAAATGTTTGCCGTATATAAAGATGTGGAAGTGCTCACACGCCCACACAACGGCCAGGCTCTCCTTCTCTGGCTGAGAATACCTTCTTTCGGGGTCGGTTAGGCTCCGACTGGCGTAGGCGATGATCCGCCTCTGATCTGACTCGTTGTCGTATTGTGCCAGGATGGCTCCCAAGCCCACGGGGCTTGCGTCCACGGTAATTTCAGTCTTCCTCTTGGGGTTGAAATAGGAGAGGCAATCGGCCGATTCCACTGCGTATTTGATGTCTTTGAAAGCACGTTCACATTCTGGGGTCCATACAAATGGCTGGCCAGCTTTCGTGAGGAGTCTCAGTGGGTGACTTACTGTGGCGTAATCACGAATGTAGCGGGCGCAGTAGCTCGCCATCCCGAGGAAGGAGCGTAGGTCGTTGACGTCAGCCGGACTCTTGGTGTTGTTGAGCGTGGCGATCTTGTCAGGGTCCGGTTCCATACCACTCGCCGAGAAGATGTGACCGAAGAATTTCAGGGTGGATTGATGAAATTCACATTTTCCCTTGTTGAGGGTCAAGTTGGCTTCCATCAGGGCGTGGCAGACGCGATCAAGGGCGATGTCGTGCTCTCGCGTGTCGGATCCGTAGACTAAAATATCATCGCTGTAATTGAGGGCGTTAGGTATGTGTTGGATGACAAGTCGTATGGCCTCCTGGAAAATTTCGGCAGCCGACGAGACGCCAAAACTGAGCCGTTTGTACCGGAATAAACCAAGGTGCGTGGCGAATGTCGTGATGGAGCGAGATCTGTCATCTAGTTCGAGCTGATGGTAGCCCTTGTTCAAGTCCAGTTTAGAAAAGACTTTTGCCCCATTGAGCGCTGTGATCATGTCGCTCAAGTGTGGGCCGGGGTGTCTCTCCCTTTCAATGGCCGTGTTCGGCAGGCGCATATCCACACAGAGACGGACCTTGTTGGGGGTCCCTTTCTTGGGGACGATGACCACCGGGGAGACCCAGGGAGTGGGGCCCTCGGTGCGCTCAATGATGTCAGCGTCCAAGAGTTCCTGCAGTTCATCTTCAACCGCCGACTGTAAGTGAAAGGGCACACGTCGCGGATGCTGGGTCACTGGTTTGATTTGCTCATTGATGTGCAGATGGATTTGTCGGCCCTTCAATTTTCCCAGACCCTGGAATAGTGATGGAAATTTCCCAGCACAGTCCGAGCTGTCATTCACGTTAAAGAGGACGTGCACCAACCGAAGACGTTCGGCTGTGGGAAGGCTCAGAAGACAATCGGCATCAGGCCCTTTAATGACGTGGATGACTGCGGGGACGGAGATGTCGCCGTGCGTTAGAGTGGTGTCAAATTTGCCTAGACATGGGAGCGGTTTCCGTGACATCCAGGTGTATACACGGACAGGCGCGAAACGCAAGCGAGGTTTTGGGTCCATGCGTTCATGTTCTGCAACCGAGATGTAGTTGAGCGACGCTCCACTGTCCATCACGAATTTGGCAGCGTGGTTACCCACTTTGATGTTGAGACGTGGGTATCGTTTGAGTTGATCATTATCAGCAATGTTGACGTATTCAATGGTGTATGAAGACCGCCTCAACGATGATGACCTTGATTCCCTCGATGGCGAGCGACGGTCCCATCTGGAGCGTCGAGAGTCATGGCTGGAATGGGATGACGCGGGAGATCTAGGGGGCTCTCCTTGAACCGCTCTGATCTGGTGACGTTTGGACTCCGATCTTGAGGACCTCTGCGGGCCATCTCGTCTGTCATTATCACTGCGTCTTTCTTTGTGGTAGTCCCCACACATGGCTTCAAAGTGGTTGGACCGTCCACATTTTCTGCATCGTTGGCCCATGGCAGGGCAGGAGTCGATGTGGGGGTAGTCATATCCGCACCTCAAGCACCGCCTCGAGCGTTCGGGGCGTCGATCCCTCCTTTCAGGTTCCTTCCTCCGGTAGTCCGGACGTCGTCTGGGCGAGAATCTAGAGCGGCGCGATCTGTCTCGCGGGTTTCTTCTTCCGCTGTCGCGCCGTGCCTGTCTTCCATGGCTTCGCTCTGAGATGCGGTTGGCGTGTTCGCGACTGGGGCTAGGCCCGGCTTCGATGTCAGCTGCGTCTTCTTCAGCTTTGTCGTACAACCGGGAGTTTTCTTCAATTTCTTCTAGTTCTTGCGGTTTTCTTAGCAGTCGTCGTCTTAGAGATTCAGAGTGACAGCCCGTAATAATCTGGGATTTGATGGCTGCATCAGGCGAGAAGTTTGTAAAATCAAAGTACTGTGATTGTCGTCGCAGTCGATGTATGAACGAGCTCAGTGGTTCTTCTTTTCCTTGGCGCTGCTGGTGGAACTTGTGCCGTTCGTAGTCGAAATTTCTCTTGTGCAGAAAACGTTTATTTAGCACATCTTTTACCTTGGCATAGGTGTCGGCTTCTGTAGTTGGGATTTCTCGCACAATTTTACTTATCTCACGTCCCCCTAAATTGCGGAGGGCTATTATTTTTTCTTTGTCTGGCTCTATTTTGGACCCTTCAATATAGTCCTCGAAGTCCTCTAGCCATTCTTGCCACTTCTGGCCCATGCTGCTTCCGGTTGTTACTGTGATTGGCTCTGGTGCCCGTAGATGCGTTCCTCCTTTGACTTCCGTTCGCGCGGGAGAGTTAGACATCTTGACGGTGGATCTTCAGTGCTTGTTTATTTCCACTATCAGTGCTTGTTTGGTCTTCGCTTGTATCAACGCTTTTATGCTCTTGGCATGGATCAATGCTTGTTTCTTTACATGTACCAATGTTTGTTCACTCTTCGCTAATATTCGTCTTTGCATGTATCACTGCTTGTTGACTTTGCCTTTACCAATGTTTGTTTCTTTGTTCTTGCCAATGCTTGTTCACTTTTGCCAATGCTTGTTCACTTTTGCCAATGCTTGTTCACTTTTGCCAATGCTTGATGATTTCTGGCTGTTGCCTGACTCCAAGATGGCCGCTCTATGATACTCAAGGGGTCTGTCCTGACGAGCGCCTGACTTAAAGATGGCCGCTGCCAGTATCGGTACACGAGGCTCTCTTTCTCTCTCAGCACAGGCACTCCAGACTCACCGGCTAGCAGTCACAGGGCAGCGCGCTCCAGCTACCGCTATTCTTTGGCCACCACAGCAATCAGGTGAGATTGGGGTGGGCTCCCGCCTCGCTCTGCACGTTCCCGCTTTTTCCTTCGCGGCGGCCTGCCGTCTTACACGCATCAAGCGTGAGGATCTCACCGACGGCGGGGTCTCAGGCCCGGGCTTTCCGCCGCTCGGTCGCCCTCGCTGGGCGGACGTGACGGACATCGTCTTCGACGTTGGGGTTGCTTCTCCCTCACCTTTGGGGCACACAGCAGGGTCGGAGTAGGCTCCCGACCTCTGCACTGTTAATGCTCACGCTTCTGGCGGGGTCGCGTGTCGGCGCGCTCCGCCTCTCCTTTCTTCGAGCCTGTCAGCGCTCGGGTACACAGCCCTCACAGCTCCTTCATGAGGGGGGGGGGGGCGCAAGTTACTTGCGGCTGGCCTCTTCTCCTGGGGCATCAGCGGCTCGCGCTTCTCGGCAGCATTTTCTGTTCTTGGTGCCGCCGGGGACAAGGTGCCTCTCTAGACTTTCTGCAGGCAGTGGGTTTGACTGAATCCCACCCTCGTCGCCAGTTGTAGCGTCCAGCTACAATAAACACAGACACTTCTTATGGTCTTTAACTGCTCCTTTATTCAACACGTCTTATCTGTTCCCTGTCCCTACTCTAACTAACCCCTTCCTGTCCTGTCCCCACCTCTTCCCCTCTGCCCACCTAACTCCGCCCACCTAGCTACTGGACTGCTAACTTCGTTACACCAGCCAGTCAAGACGCTGCCTGAGCAGCGTCTTGAATGGTCTGAGCGGCCTGTTTGGATCTTTAGGCAGTGCCTGGGAGCCTCTGCATGTTCTCCATTGGCTGTGCAAGACAGCCAGGTGGCGAACATGGTAAGTGTCCATGAATATTTGCTTGCCCAAGAGGGTCTGCCAACATTCATGCGTACTTAGGGAGTGCAAACTACTCATCGCCGTGCTCAGCCCAGCCCCGGCTCCAGTCCCTCACAGAAAAATAAAATGATAATAACATCTTTCTATTTTCATTTTCTGTTTCTTTTTGCACTGCTCAAATAGCAGTAGGGCGGCGCTTCTCCTCCTTATTGAAGGAGCTGCCACTACTGTCTAGGGTCCAATTTTTGACAGAGTAACTGTGAAGTTGAGCGGCGTAAAAGGGGCAGAATTGCACATACATTTCCTTTTGCAACGTTTTTGAGGTGGTTAGCTAGAACTGTTTAGCACTGAAAATATTTCTCCACCTTCACTTACTTTTTTACTCTGCCTTACACCTGGGTTTCAGCTTGCTAGAACTCCATTGTGTACACAGATCAGCCACAGCAGAGAAATGTATTGACAGGATTACTAGGTAGTGGTGGGCATAAGGGCTTGTTCAACTTTATTTGTAAGCCCCGTTTCAATGTGAGAACATTTATGTAAACTACTGGCCTCTCCTCCTTTATAACTTTCTTTTCTTACACTTGACTGATACTGGTGGTGCTTCTACACCAGATGGCCCCTCTTTCCCCTTCTGCATTTCTGCACGCAAATCTTGTGTTTCCACTGCCAAGTCCCCAAACATTTCAAAGTGAATATTGCTTCCACAACTTTCTCTATCTCTAATGATAGACCAATGGACTGGATATTTTTTTTAAGTGTTAGGCGCCCTCCCACTGATGATGATCTTCTGCCAAATATAGCTCTTCTCAAAACAAGCATTTAATCGATCTAGCAAGCATCTCAACAGGTAAGAGTAACCTATAGAAAATGCAAATTTACATAGACCCAAAGGAAATGCAAACTTACAGACAGGATCTAGTTTCACAGGTTCTCCATTTTGAGTAATTCCTAAACACTGGTTAGCCAGGAAGTCTATCATACTTTGCATTTTTCAGTTTTACAATGTATACATTCGGATGGGAGGGAATTTGTCATGTTAATTCACTATGATTTTAAACTAAGAACTGACATCCAGCAAGGTGAGTATGGTCATTATTTCTTGGTCCATTGTCTTTATCATATTATCTGAGTTATGTTATGTTACGTTGCTTTTGTGGAGCACCATGAGAAAGTCATCCTTTTTGCTCTGATGACCCCCATTTTTTTACTGATACTGGTGGCTACTAATTATGCTTGTCTCCTGCGCTCTGCTAACCAGGCCCTGTGCTCTGTTTAATAGGGATATGGTAATTAGGTGTAATCACAATTGGTCTGACTACCTTCCTATTATATGGTAGGACATGCCCCAATGGTAGGGTGCCTAGTACCTAAAAGTGGGGAAATTATAAAATATGTTTTATATGCCCTGGTGAGGGAAAAACTGCCAATTTTGTTTTAAACCACTGTAACGTTGCTAGCTCCATAGGCTTACATTGAAAGTCTTTATTAACCTTTAATACAGTGAGCCAGAATAATAATTTGAAATATCAACATAATGGCTACAATAAATCCAACAACTTGCCAAGGTTAGATTTAATATAACTAAGGCAGGAAAGTAGTTTTCTTTCTTGACAATACCTAAAACAGCCCTGTAGCAGCCTCTTCTGATTGGACAGCTTTTGAACGACTAAGCCAAGGTGCTTCTGATTTTGTGAGAAGTGGCTAGGGGAAGGGGGTGGGGGGACAATAGAAGCCTCTGGTGGGAGGAGATCTGCTGCCTGCAGATAACAGGGCAGGAAGGAAGCTAGACAGCCAAACTGGTCTTCAAGGGAAAAAGACAGAAGGTACAGGAACCAGGCCAACCCCCACTTCCCCCAGCCAGATGAGAGCCCCTGTAATTGAAATGGAAGAGGGTCTGTAGGGGAATGTAGGGGAAAAGTTAGCCACACTTGTGAATTGAGTTAGCCAGACCTGAACTCCCAGAAGAGATTTTCTCCATTTTGATTTAGAATGAGACATTTATTCTGGGAGAAACATATGACACACTCCTAAGGAAGTGGTCCTCACAGAGGGTGGCCACTTGAACCCCATTGGTTAGTGGTGCCCCGTCTTGCCAGCCCAGGAACTGCAATAAACATAGAAGAGCTGCACAACACCTCAGGCCCCTGCTTGGAAGATATCTAAAGAAGAAGGACTGCCCTGCTGAACCCCGGAATGCACAAAGAGAGGACTGCACTTACAAGAACTGCACCTGCTGCACACTTAAGGCTTCACAAAGGAAGACTTTGCCTGGCTTCCCAGATCAAGGAATGAACTCCATGATCAGCAACAGGACCAGAAGAGCTGAATGAAGTCAACTGCACCAGCTCCATCAAAGACAAGACCAGTGACTATCTAACCTAGACTTTACTGGTTTTGACCAAGTGCATTGTGGAAATTGTAGTTCCAAACCTCAAAAGAGGTAGCTCAGAGATTCTGGACCCTTGGCTGGTGTTGTGGATCCTCAAATACTCTGAAGAGATTTCTGGAAGAAGAACCAGAAGTTTGGGACCTTTTTGACAACTTTTGGTGAAAAGCTCTGTAAGTCCACCGAACTAGACGACAAGAGTCAAGACGGCGATGCCAAAACGCAACTCAGCCTGACTGCCAGGTTTACCCCGCTGAAAGCTCCAGAGCTCTTTGATGTCGACGATGAACACAGAGACCTCCAGGACTCTCCGAGGCATTGCGCTGAAGCAAGCCACCACCGTCGACCGGAAAGCTGGATTGCTGAGGACAACCGCTTGAAGTTGAGGGGAAAAAAAATAACAAAGTGACTAAATGCGAAGGTAAAAACTTGACGAGCCCCAACCATTTTACACATCTGAATCTCAATCCATCGTAGTTGGCCTGAAACTTTGACTTGGTCCCGGTCAAATGTGGCCAGATAACTGCAGTTGGAGCTTTACACTTTTTGGCAGTAGAAAGCACATTTTTAGATTTAATCATTAAAAAATCATAGCTCCGGTTCCCTACATAGGTTTTTTCTCATTTTCATGTCATTTTAAATATACAAATATTCTCTATTTTTATAAATTGATGGTGGATTTTTATTATGTATTGTGTCTTACTTATTTACTGTTTTTGTGATATATGCTTTACACATCTGTCTCCTAAGTTAAGCCTGACTGCTCATCAGCCAAACCACCAACGATTGAGCAAGAATTAATTTATTGAGATTTAACTTGACCTTATTTGTGATTATGGTATCATTAATAGCTGTAGGTACCAACCTGCACTTATTCACCGTCCAACAAGAGCTCTATTACCCCCCCAGGGCTTGAGGCAGTAGAAGGAGGCTACTGTTAGAACTAAGTCTGGAAAGTATGAACCTACTGATGAAAACAATATGTTTTCAGTTCCTTTTCAAACAAAAGTATATCCCATGTTTTGCACTGTTTAGAAAATAAAGATTTGCAATGGCCAGACCTGGCAAATAGACTACCAGTGCACATTTCCTGAAACAACACCAGAATGTTTAGTCATCCAAACATATTGCCATTCATTTATCTGCCTTTTATTTTACTAATTTCTACTGACAAGTATGGGCTCCATCTTTACCCTATCTAGAAAATCTCAATGACGGGGTGGCTGAACCAATTAGAATTATGGCAAGGATTCTCTTTGCCAGAGAAGAGGCTCTTACAAGTCCCATTTTAAATATTTTTGGCGTGATTAGAGTCTGGAAAAGGGTTTACTCAGCCACAAACATGAGAGATAGCCCATCCACTTTACAACAAGTGCATTCGAATCAGGTTCAAACTTGGACAGAAAATAGGCCTTGGCACCAATATAGAAGTGGTACCCATTAGCGAGTCAGATAGCTAAAAAAGAGGCCAGCATTTACAAATCAGATACATTTTGAACTTCTAAAGATATGCTGTATATGCGTTTTGAAAGGTATGGGAGACTGCATTAATTTGTGGTTGCTGCAGGCAATGTTTGTGGTAATATCAGGGAAATGAACAGTAAACAAAATGGCCACAAGACCATAAAACAGACTCACAAACTGACCTATCAGACCAGCCCTTTCAGTATTGCCAGATCGCCCTATTAGCAGTTCAGCCCTGATTAGAGTATGTATAATGTACTTATAATAAGGTGGATGTGGTATCCATCACGTTTGTGGCTGAGAATCCGTCCTCTAAACTCTCAATCAGGCCCTCTGTTACCTCCCTGCAGCAATGACGCCACCATTGTGTGATCCAAACGACTCCCACGTTGCAAAGGGGATAAATAGCTGCATTCCTGAAGCATAGTAAACCTTTCTGCTAAAAAAAGTTTTTCTTCTGTTTTCATACTCCAAAAGAGAAAACACTTTAAAATTTGCTAACATTCGTGCCATGAATTTTCAATTCTATTAAGGACAGGAGGGGAGGATTATGCTTTCTCATTTCTTTACTGAAAAATACAGCAGACAATAAGAACACAGTAAAGAAAACAAAAAACTACATTTCCCATAAGTACCATAGAGACCATAGAGGCTAGACAGTATAAAAGGTACCATAGAGGACAACACTTCCTCTTTCTTTGTCCAGAACAGTTCAACAATAAATAAAAGTCTCAACAATCCAAAAGAACCATGAAGGAAATCATGAAGCACAGGCCATCGGAATGCAGAACGAGGAAGCCGGAGTGGAAGATCGTCTGCGCAGAGCATCGTCTCCTGGCAACGTGGAACACGAGAGCAGCAACTCATTTAGGGTCTGAACCTGAAAGGTAAAACAGAGCCGTAATAACGAACACCCACGAATGTACGAGCCATAATAGACAAAAGGGGTGGGAAAAAACAAGGCATAGAACAGCATGAAGCATAATAAAAATACAAGTGCATCCAATCAGTGATAATAACAATGCAATGCAGATATAAACAAGGGTGGGATAATCCTCGCCTCCTGTCCTTAATAGAATTGAAAATTCTTGGCACGAATGTTAGCAAATCTTACATTCTATGGCAGGACAGAGGCTCCGATTATGCTTGTTTAAAGCTTAGCCACCACAACAGAAGCAACATCTACAATAGGTTTGAAATAAAATGTTTTAAACACTGATTCCGAAGACCAATCAGCGGCCTTCATGATATCCTGGAGACCGACACCCAAGGAAAAAGCCTTAGAGGCCATAGCTACCCGTGCAGAGTGAGCCCCAGAGACGGAAACGTCAATGCCAGCCTCCAACATGAGCCAACGCACCCAACGTGCCAATGTTGTGGGAGTGACAGGCTTGAAAGGCTTCTGCAAAGCTATAAGCAGTTGACCCTGTAAATCATGTCGAAAAGGTGCAGTCCTCACCTAGTAATCCTTGATGCATTGAACCACACAAAGTTTTGGATTGTGTGGAAAAGAAGGGTAAAGGGGTTTCCGGGGGGCGGAGCTAGCCGGCGTCGATGGCGGACGTCTGAGAGCAGAGCTCCCTGCCATTGCCCCACTACGATCCTGAAAATATTCCTTCTCAGCGGAGCCAAGAAGCTACCAACCGGGGGGTCCGCCTGCTGACCCCGGAGGAATCGTTTGGAGAATTTTCCGGCCCAATACGAGGACTGCTGACTCAGGAGCGGCAACAGTGGAACCGCTGCGGACCGGGCCCGTCATCCCCGGACTGGCCTGGGTCGCTTCCCGGAGTGCGTCGCCCTGCAGGAGTCCACCTGCAGGAGCCCTGATTGCGCGGTCCAGCTCCCGACACAAGGCCACGGCGGCAAGGTACTGACACTGGAAACCCCCTGGGGGGGGGCGAGACTGTGCTTTGTGTCCAGAAGGGTGCTGGGCGTTGCGAAGCCACTGATTGCCGGGCAGTTTGCGGCGTTGACTGAGGCCAGGTGGTGGCGGAGCGTGAGCTTGGGCGGGCATTGCTCCTTAGCCCCCGCAGCTCCCGGATTGCGGAAACTCAACAGCCGGCACGGGGGTGAGAGGCTGGGTTACACAGGGAGTGTCGTGCGTGCTCCTGGCCTAGGAATCTGGGACTTTCTACTGGCCTCATAACGGATGCGCATGGTCGAGGTGCACTCCTTGCCCCTCGCCGAGGAGGCCTGATTGCGGCGTGCTCGCTCTGCCATTCGACTGAGGAGCAGATCTATGTTGCGTGGGAAGGGGGCAAGCTCCTGAGAAGACACAGTGGACAGCCACCGGCACGGTGTAGGAGCCGGATCCCCGGGCACTCTCTATTGATGACTGCCCCTCCCCCCACTGCCGCCATCTTGCGTTAATGTGCCTGGGTGGTGGGCCTTCTGCCATTGGGTGCTTGCTTGCGGAGCCGTCCCTTGGATTGCGACAGCTATATCCCCGACTCGGCGCTGTGGTATGGCATGACCCTGAGAACCCATAGCTGCGCACAGTGGAGTTGCTGAACTGCTGGGTGGACCTGGGAACACTGTGCACAGTATAACACTGATACCCCTCCGGGGACGGCGGGTGCGCTGCCCAGTGAGGCGATAGGGAGTGCTGGGGCGCCCACACCCGGTCTACCACGTGTCTTGCATCAGCGCTGCTGAGGCGGGGGCCTCCGCTCTGAACAAGGGAGTGATTGGCATGTGGACCCTGTTGGCTGGACGGGCGCAGTGAACAAAGCGATTCCTCCCTGGACTGTGCAGTGGTGTGCTGTCAAGACACCGAGGGTACGTGATACCTCGGAAAACTGAGAGGCACCGTAGGTTCTGCTACACTATAAGAGGAAGGGCAGCAGAGTGTAGCCCGCGTTGCTATAAGAGAGCAGAAGAACACAGGCCGGATACTTGGAAGAGCTCGACCGGTCTTTGATAAGACCTTGGTACTGTGCTACTAGTGCAGTTCACGCCCAGCAGATCCACAATGGGTAAGGGTGACAGAACTCAGACCAAACTGTCATTCGATCAACGAAGAGCGAAGGGGCCTGACGCTCAGCCACTGGAAGCATCCCCGCGCCGAGCGACACCAGAGAGCTCGATGTGTGCGTATATCAGGGAAATGCTGGTGTCCATGGAAAAAGGTCTGCAAGACAGTATGGCGTCAATTGGTACCAAAATTGACGCACTCACGTACCGCATGGATCGCATGTCGGAGCGAGTGGATAAACACGCTGAGCGCCTTGACATGGCGGAGAGGAGACTCACGGAGGCGGAGGAAGCGCAAACGGAGTGGGATAAAGATCGCAAACAATTCGGCAGGCTGCTGCAGGTCATTCAGGACAAGTCAGAGGACCTGGAGGCACGCTTGAGGCGCTCGAACATTCGCATAACGGGTGTGGCAGAGACAACGCAGACTGGCAAGATGGAGATCTTTGTAGAAAAACTCTTTCTTCGGGAAGGATATTTTCTCCCCGATGTTCATCGTTGAAAGGGCTCACCGGACGCTGGGGCCTCGCCCTCAGCCGGGCGCGCCTGCGAGGCCAATCATAGCAAAACTGCTGAATTACAGGGACAGAGACACAGCCCTGAGGGTGGCACGAGAGACAGGAAAACTGCAATTTGAAGGAATGGACATATCCCTCTACCCGGACTTCACTGCAAAAGTCCAGGAGGAAAGACGACACTTCGCCCCGTACAAGAAGCAACTGCAAGAGCTGGGCCTGGATTACGCGATGCTGTCCCCGGGGAAACTCCGGATCAACAAGCTGGGCCGTTCGCACCTCTTCACCGACCCAAGGGACCTGCAGAAATCCCTGAAGGAATGGTATAGGGAATGAAGGAACAACCCGAACACGCAATCTGAGGGACTGGCGGATACTTCACTTCTGGATGAGCAGGAGTAATCGCCCTGCGGAAGCCCGGCCCTCATACCTGTCACATGCCCTGCGAGTGGCTTTGTGGCTGGGAATGAGGCATGCTCCTACATCGATCTCGAAGAGCTGGGATGCGCTGATGTTGGCAGACTGCACCGTCCCAGAAGTAAACAATGTGTAGAGAACACTGGGTGAGATCCTACCATTATATACATGTCACTGGGCAAAGGTATTACTGTTTCCTTACTACATTGGTGATTGCAGAGTACCCTCTGGGACTGATACATGTTGCGTCTGGCTGTTGACATGGGTGACAGTGGGGGAGCTCTCCTCTATTCTTGCCTGCTCCTTACTTTGCACTTGGTTGATAGCAGGCATAGCGGGCTGTAAGCAATGGTACCCTCCGCAATATGGTCTAACAGCACATAGTACCTGCCCTCTGAGGGTGCAGACCGCTTAATGGCGTGGGTGGGGAGCTACCCACTGGACAACGGCAGAGTAATGATAGTAGCTCAAGCTGACTGACATTCTGGGGGTAATGGCGCAGGGGCAAGCTCGCAATACAAAATGTTGATTTGTGGTTATTTGCTTTTCCTGGTTACCTCTGCCCTTGCGCTGTTGGCTCAAAAGGCCCCTAGGGGGCCTAGGTATGGGACAGTTTTGGGGATTGTTAAGGGGCTATGTGGGGAGGGGGAGGAGGGGCAGTGAACGGAGACTGCCTGGCCAGGTTGGGGGTGGTCGGCTGTGGGAGGGGGGGGGTGCACTGTCTGACCAGGTTTGGGGTGGTCGGCTGTGGATTGGAGGGAGCAGAGTTCAAGTTAGGGATGGGTTCTGGGGGGTTGCTCAAAAGTATGCCATGCAATGTGTTCCCTGGTCCTGTTTACTGTGTGTTTGCGGCGCTCAGCTTGAAGCTACCGGCGTTGACGTGCAGGGTCACCGTAACACTGTCTGTGACTCGTCAATCTCATCGTTGGAATGACCGTTACAAATGATGTGAATGCAGTGCCTGATCTGCAGGAATTGAATGCCCAGACGTGGAATGTAAGGGGACTAAATGATTATCATAAGCTAAGGAAAGTGCTTAACTTTTTAAACAGACACCGGATTGATCTTGCCCTGCTTCAGGAAACTCACCTTCCTCTTGCCAGTGGGATGCTCTTGGCCAAAGGGCTCGGGGACACAGTGTAGCTGCGGGGTTTACAACACACTCTAGAGGAGTGCTAACATGGGTCAATCCCAAATCTAAGCTCCAACTCACGCCCCTAGTTGTAGACCCTGAGGGTCGTTATGTTATTGCCAGATGTGTTGGTAAAGGGCACGATCTTATAGTGGTGAATGTTTAAGGGCCTAATTATGATAACCCTGAGTTTTACACTGCATTGGCGGCACATTGTAGAACCCATATCAACTCTAGAATGCTATGGGGGGGCGACTTCAATTTTGTGTTTGACCCGGACCTGGACAGGTCGGCAGGACCGACCCGTAGACCAGCAGCCTCGGCCTTGCACATGCAGTCAGAATTGGTTAAATTAGATCTAGTTAATGTATGGAGAATTAGGCACCCCACGAAAGGTGGATACACACACTACTCTGCCTATCATAATGTCCACACAAGAATAGACTACTGGCTAGCATCCCAGGCAGTGCTTAAGTGCATAAAGAGGTGCACGGTACTCCCCCGCACCCTCTCTGACCACTCCCCTATACTCTTGGCACTAGTAGTTCCGAAGAAAACAATTCCCCCATTCACCTGGCGGTTCCCTCCCTACTCCCTTCTGGATGACGTGTTCAGGGGAGAGCTTGCGGAAGATATAGACACCTTCTTTGAGGTGAATATGGGCTCTGTAGATAGTTTCCAAACAGTGTGGGACACATTTAAGGCCTACATCAGGGGCATGGCTATGTCCAAGCATTCGAGTGTGCTTAAGTCTATACGGAAAAGACTTAAGCAACTAGAAACCCAGCTGTCCGACATGGAGAGGCGATCACAGACCACCTCAGACACTGACAATGCCTCAGAAATCAAACTCTTACTTGGTGAATATCATGAGGAGGCAGATAGGGAAGTACAACATATGGGCAAATACGCCACGGCCCGTACGTATGGTGAGGGGGAGAGGCCTGGCTCACTTTTGGCAAGAATGATGCGCGGTACTAGACGACCCCTGATAATAGAAGAACTGATCACACCAGAGGGGGAGACTGTCTCTGATGAGGAGGAATTCTTCAAAAGTTCAGAGAGTACTATGCTGATTTATATACATCTAGATCGTTGCAGGTTGAGGAGGAAATTGATGATTACCTCAGTTACATCAAAATGCCCTTCTTGCCTGATTCAGACAGGGAATTCCTTATGACACCCATACAGGAGGATGAGATCTTGGAGGCATTGGCAAGTATGCGCACGGGTGGTGCACCAGGGGCAGACGGATTGACTGTAGGCTTCTATAAGGCGTTCAAAGACAAACTTGTCCCAAACCTGATTACTCTATTCGACGACATCTGCGAGGAGGGTAGTATGCCTGCCTCCATGAGGGAGGCACGGCTCATAACTATTTTAAAGCCTGGTAAACCCCCAACTGCATGTAGTTCTTATAGACCACTCTCTTTGATTAATGTGGACGCCAAAATATTTGCTAAGGTCCTGGCCACGCGACTGGCGCTATTGGTGCTAGAACTGGTAGCACCGGAACAGGCTGGTTTTGTCCCCAATAGGAATCTAAGGTACAATATTCGTACTGTACTGGGGACTATGCAGCATGTGCGCCAGGAAAACACCGCACTTGCAATCTTCCTGGACATGGAGAAGGCCTTCGACTCTGTTGAGTGGCCCTTCATGCTTAGAGTCCTGAGGAAGCTGGGACTGGGGGAACCCTTTCTCCAGATGCTGGGGGCGTTGTACTACAAACCCACAGCGAGACTGAAGATAGGAGACAGAGTCACAGACCCCTTTAACATAAGTAGGGGTACCAGACAAAGGTGCCCACTCTCACCCCTCCTATACGCACTCGTTGCGGAGCCTCTAGCGTGCGCAATTAGGGAATACCATAGTCTGGAGGGTATTAGCTTCCCAACATATAAAATTGGTATCTCTACATATGCCGATGATACACTCCTTTATATCCGTGACCCAGAAACGAACCTCTTGTCCGTACTGAGGGAAGTTGTTCGATTTGGTGCCCTCTCAGGAGTGAAAGTGAACTGGGCCAAATCAGTTGCGTTCCCGCTAACGCCGGTAACCCACCACCTTGAGATGGAATACCCATTACAGTGGACCACTGACCCTGTCAGATACCTAGGGATACAGTCCCACACTGATCCAGACATACTGATCAGGGTAAATTATGGGGTTGCATATGCCAAACTTGTGGAAGATGTGGACGCATGGTGCAGGCTCCTGTTGTCCTTAATGGGCAGGATAGCCATAATGAAGATGGTGGTCCTGCCTAGATTCCTATTCCTGTTTAATACTATTCCGGTGGTACTGTCCAAGGCCTTCTTCAGACAACTGACGCAGGTGCTCATTAAACTGGCATGGGGGGGCAAACAGCCCAGAATCCAGTGGACAACCATAATGCTCCCATACGAAATGGGGGGTTTGGGCGCGCCGGACATGGAGAGATACTACAGAATTGCGCAGGCAGCCCACCTACACACATGGATACACGGGGACCCTCGCATCCCGCACGTAACCCTTGAACGCTTGATTACGGACCATTCCCCCTTGCCGGCCACTAACTTCTTCGCTGTAGACCGTGCCATTGGCCAACTAGACTCCATCAAGACCACCAATCATGCATGGCATGCACTGACACAGGCGCAGAACTGCGAACTTCTGTATTCCCCACTAATGCAGTTGGACTGGGCAGTGTGGCTATCGCCATTGAAAGAAAAGGGAGTCGTCAAAGCGCTGCGTGCACTGGGAATTGTAAAAATGGAGGACTTATTCGTAGATGGGGTGGCTAAAACCTGGGAGCAGGTCGCCTCCTCGCAGACGAAAGCTTCGCTCTTACTGCGTTTTCAATTTCACAGGGTCCGAAGTGCATTACTAGACCTTTTGGGCCCTGATATGGCAGAACACCCAGAAGTCCCTGAGCTCACATACGTAATTAACATGCAGTCATCTCGTAAGCTGGTAACCAACCTCAATAAACTAGGTGTCAAACACAAACAGTTCCAGAGTTCCAAGGCTAGGACAGAATGGCAGCGCGGTCTACAACTACAAATAGACGATGAGATGTGGAAGTACTGCTGCACTATCACGAGAAAACTGTCCCTTAACGGGCGACACAGATTGGTACACTTTAAATTTATTCAACGGGTTTACTATACACCAGAGAGGTTACACCGCTATGGGCTTCGGCAAACGGCGGAGTGCGAGCGTTGTCACGCCCAAGTTGCAGATTTTATCCACATGGCGTGGTACTGCCCGGGTGTGCACAAGTATTGGACTGCAGTTTTCTCAGAAATTAGTTTGATATTGGGCACGGAGATACTTGCAAAACAGGAACTAGCGCTACTAGGATGCTCCAAGCCACTGCCGGTTGCCCAGCGACGACTAGTGGATATGGCCCTTCTCATAGCCAAGAGGGTGGTTGCCATGTGCTGGATGAGAGGCCTGTTACCGACCAAGAAAAGGTGGGCTGGCGACCTGCTGTATTGTTGTACACAATCGGAAACATACAGCGAGCTGCTCCCACCTAGGAGCCAGCCTAAAAACTTCTGGGGCCTTTATCTGACTTACACACGCACAGGGGTTGAGGAGGAAATAGAGCAAGACGATACATCAGATACACTAGAATCTCTTGTGGAGCGGATGGAGCAGGAGTGATAGGAGACACAATCACAAGATAGGAATATTCCTTGCTCCCTGGCCCTGAGGGAGTGCGGTAACAGCTTACAGGGGGAATTGAGGGAGGGAGGACCTTATACTTTAAAGCTCCAAGTTTGGGGGCTGAGCGGGTAACAGGAATATTCTGCACCACCTCTACATCAGGTTACATTGACTCTGAAGGGGGGATAGGCACTCCGTGTTGGTAGATAGTAGGTTGAGATAGCTAATGGCACACACACAGGTACATAAATAGGGAGCATAGTAGCTGGCACTCAGGGGGGTGGGGGTTTGTTGGGGTAGGAGGTTTCATTAAAGATTACGAACTGTATACCTATACGACATTTGATGTGTGATTCAATGAGACAGCTATGTGTAAGTACGTGCATGTATATAAGTTCTTGTACAGAACACTTGAGGCGGATATTATACTTTGTGCCTGCATATGGTAGCAGGGGCTCCTGCTCAGCTTGAGGATTGATTGCCGCCGGGCCCCCGGGATGCCGACTAAATGGCTGTGTTAAATATGACCACATGGTATAGCTGTGCAGAATTACACTGGATGCCCGCGCCACTACTGCGTGCTACATGTCGTGTACTATACTATATGTTGAATAAAGGTTTTTGAAAATAAAAAAAATTTAAAAAGAAGGGTAAGACAAAGAAAACGTGTTACATATAGTACGAAGAGATATGGCAAAGGAAACACCCTCTGGAGAGAACGTGCGTCCAGCAAGATCTAAAGCTCGAACATCCAAGACGCGTTTGCAGGACAACAGGCATAGTAACGTAGTTAGCTTGGCAGACAACTGTTTGCGAGATAGCAAAGCATTGGAAGGCCATGATTCCAAGAAACGCAAAACCACTGAGACATCCCATAAGGTGACATACTTAGGACAAGGAGGTTTTACCATCCGAATGCCTCTGAGTAATTTGGAAACCAAAGGATGTTCCCCAATAGGCTTACCATCAACCAGAACATGTCCAGCTGAAATTGCAGAATGAAAGTTATTTACCGTTCTGTATGCAAAACCAGATGAAGCAATAGATGCGAGAAAATTCAGAACTAAAGGGACATCTGCAGAAGAGGGATCCACTGACCGTTGTGAACACCAATCACACCATCGTTTCCAAGCTGACGCATAACGTTTGTGTGTGTTGGGGGCCCAAGCTTCACCGATAAATCTGGCAGCGTCTGAAGAAAGGCCTGGGATTTGCCAGCGTCCCCCGAAATCCGCCACGCCACAAGACGGAGATGACCCGATAGTATGAGGGGGTGAGGTTCCAGAAGAGGGTCCAGCAACAGGTTCCATTTGCTGGGGAGAAGGAGAGGCAGGGAGCAGCTCATCTCCAGAAGAACCGGAAACCACGCCTGGGCTCTCCAAAGAGGAGTGATGAGAATGAGCTCCGAAAGAAAGTGCCTCGTGCAGGCCAGAACTCTGGGAATCATCACGATGGGAGGAAATGCATAGCACAGGAGAGGAGGCCAAGACTGGAGAAACGCAGCCATGGCCAGAGCCTCCGGATCCAGATGCCAACTGTAAAACAGGGGAAGCTGTTTGTTCAGGCGAGAGGCAAAAAGGTCTAGGTGACAACGTCCCCAAATCCGGGACAAAATCCGAAACACCCAAGGGTGAAGCCGCCAATCGCTGTAATCCCGCAGATAGCGAGAGTTCCAATCAGCTATTCGATTGTCACGACCAGGAAGGTATTCAGCAATAACTTGGATCTAACGTTGCAGATAAAGATGCCAAAAGTCCTTCGCAATCTTCGCTAGGAGTCTGGATTTGGTACCCCCGAGCTTGTTGACATATCTCACCGCTGAGATATTATCCATGCGGAGGAGGATGCAACAGTTCGACGCCTGAGGGGTAAGACAACGAATTGCGAAGGAGCCCGCAAGAAGCTCCAAGCAATTGATGTGAAGGGATAACTCCTTCTGGGACCAACGGCCCCCCCGTTGCCAGAGTACCGCCCCGGGCTCCCCAACCCCAAAGACTCGCGTCTGACTCTATTACCACATCCAGAGTCTTCTCGAACAGCGCTCGACCATTCCAAGACTCCATGTGGTACAGCCACCACAACATCTCCCAGCGAGCATCCTCCGAAAGAGGAATGATGTCGGAGTAACGAAGACCCTTCTGAAGATGCCTGATCGGTGCACAGACAAAATATCGAGTTTTAAATTTCGATATACAATTATATCGAAGTTTAAATATCGAAGGGACATAATATAGAAGGTAAGTAATATCGACACATTTAATATCGATATTAGTAATATCGAAGTTTTAAATATCGATGTCAGTAATATCGATGTAAATAATTTTGATGGTACTAATATCGATTTTTTAATAATTTTTGTGTATATTATAAATGTATTTCTTATGTTTTTTAATTTTTTTTCATGTAATTTAATTAAATTTAGTATTTTAGTACTGTGGCGGGTTGTGGGTTTATAGGGGAATAGGGTGGGAAGTAATTTAATGATGTTAAATTAATTATTATTAGTAGGAATTATTAATTAATTTTAATTAATTGGTAATTATTTTTAATTAATTAGTAAATAATTTTAATTAAGTGATTAATTGATAAATATGTTCTGCAGCGGGTTATGGGTTTATAGGGGAATAGGGTGGGAAGTAATCTAATTATGTTAAATTAATTATTAATTAGTAGTTATTATTAATTAATTTTAAATAATTGGTAATTACATTTAATTAATTGGTAATTCATTTTAATTAATTGATTAATTGATAAATATGTTCTGTAGCGGGTTGAGGGTTTATAGGGGAATAGGGTGGGAAGTAATTTAATTATGTAGAACTAATTATTAATTAGTAGGAATCATAAATTAATTTTAATTAATTGATAATTAATTTTAATTATTTGGTAATTAATTGTAATTAATTCATTAATTGATAAATGTGTTCTCTTGCGGGTTGTGGTTTTATAGGGGTATATGGTGGGAAGTAATTTAAATGTGATTAAGTAATAATGTAGTTAAATTAATTGTTTTGTTATTATATCATTGTTAATTAATTATTAATTGGTAATTAAATATTATAAAATTGTATTTTTTAATATTTTGTTTTGTTTAAATATATTTTGCTAATCATGTTTTTAACAATTATGTATAGGTATTGTAAATGGTTTATATTTATTTTTAATTTTTTTTAAAAAAGCTTGTATTTATAAGTATGTTATTTTAACCCCTACGCTATCCAACACTTTCCCTACTGTTGCACTCTCTGGAGTGGGAATAGTAATTGTTACCCCTATGCTATCCAACACTTTCCCTACTGTTGCACTCTCTGGAGTTGTAATAGTAATTTTTACCCCCACGCTATCCAACACTTTCCCTACTGTTGCACTCTCTGGAGTTGGAATAGTAATTGTTATCCCTAAACTATCCAACACTTTCCCTACTGTTGCACTCTCTGGAGTGGGAATAGTAACTTTTTACCCCGACGCTGTCCAACACTTTCCCTACTGTTGCACTCTCTGGAGTGGGAATAGCAATTGTTACCCCTAGGCTATTCAACACTTTCCCTACTGTTGCACTCTCTGGAGTGGTAATAGTAATTTTTACTCCTACGCTATCCAACACTTTCCCTACTGTTGCACTCTCTGGAGTGGGAATAGTAATTGTTACCCCTACGCTATCCAACACTTTCCCTACTGTTGCACTCTCTGGAGTGGGAATAGTAATTGTTACCCCTACGCTATCCAACACTTTCCCTACTGTTGCACTCTCTGGAGTGGGAATAGTAATTGTTACCCCTACTCCATCCAACACTTTTCCTACTGTTGCACTCTCTGGAGTGGGAATGGTAATTGTTACCCCTATGCTATCCAACACTTTCCCTACTGTTGCACTCTCTGGAGTTGGACTAGTAATTTTACCCCTAAGCCATCCAAAACTTTTCCTACTGTTGCACTCTCTGGAGTGGGAATAGTAATTGTTACCCCTACGCTATCAAACACTTTCCCTACTGTTGCACTCTCTGGAGTTGGAATAGTAATTTTTACCCCTACGCCATCCAACACTGTCCCTACTGTTGCACTCTCTGGAGTGGGAATAGTAATTGTTACCCCTACGCTATCCAACACTTTCCCTACTGTTGCACTCTCTGGAGTGGGAATAGTAATTTTAACCCCTACGTTATCCAACACTTTCCCTACTGTTGCACTCTCTGGAGTGGGAATAGTAATTGTTACCCCTACGCTATCCAACACTTTCCCTACCTTTGCAGTCTCTGGAGTGGGAATAGTAATTGTTACCCCTACGCTATCCAACACTTTCCCGACTGTTGCACTCTCTGGAGTGGGAATAGTAATTTTTACTCATACGCTATCTAAAATGTATTTATTTATTTTTATTAGTTTTATGTTGTTATGAATTGTTATTTATATTATAATTTTATGTATATAAATGTATTTGTAATTTATTATATTTTTATTTATTTATAAGTTATTAAAATAATTAATTTAGAGTTATTATTTATGAAAAATATACTATGTATTATATCTTTATTATTATTAATTTTTATTCTATTATTTATTAATTTTAAATATTATAATATATGTTTTAATATGTTTATTACATTTATAAGTATTATTTTGTTAATATTACATTTTTATTTTATTAAAATAGAACAATATTATACAAAAAACGCTATTTTTGCCATCAATATTTTTGTTGCGATAATTTTGTATCTCGATATTTGTGTATTTGATATTTTGTCATAGATTCGCCTGATCTTGAGGCGCTGAAGAGCTCGATAGTGTAAGGGACCAGGGAAAATCGCTTGGATCGAAGAGGACAACAGACCCACAATTCGAGCCACCGACCGCAATGAGACCATCTGTTTGGATAGCACCATCCGCAACTCCCATTTGATGGCTCTGATGTTCTGACCAGGTAGAAGGAGCTGGCAGGCAACCGAATCGATGCGGAACCAGAGAAAGTCCATCGACTGCAAGGGCTGAAAATCGGATTTCAGAGGATTCACAAGAAACCCGAGAGACTGTAAGAGTTCTATGGACCACCGTAAATGAAGATGCAAAAGGAGAGGGCATTGAGCCATTAGAAGAATGTCGTCAAGGTAGACAATCAAGCGGACCCCACTGGCTCGAAAAGATTCCACCACCGGACGCAGCAGCTTCGTGAAGCACCACAGAGTTGAGGAGAGACCGAATGGGAGGACAGTGTACTCGAACCACTTCCCCAGCCATTGAAACTGGAGGAAGCGACGATGAGGACCATATATCGGAACAGAGAGATAAGCGTCTTTCAGGTCGAGACGGACCATCCAGTCCCCTTCCTGAAGCAGGTCTCTTAGAAGATGGATACCCTCCATTTTGAAGTGATGGTATACCACTCCGCCGTTGAAGTCCTTCAGATTGAGGACCAAACGGGAACCTCCTCCCTTTTTCTCCACCAGGAAAACATTGCTGACGAAGCCGTCGGGATGACGGGAAGAAGGAACGATGGCCCCTTTGACCAGAAGAGAATCGATTTCCTCGGAAATGAATTCCTGATCTAGTTGGGAAAAAACATGGGGTAGAGGAAGGCGATGTTGGAGAGGGTGGTCGTAAAACCCGATTTTCTAACCTTGCACCGTCTCCAACACCCAAGCATCGCTTGAGATTAGCTGCCAATTGTGGAGAAAATATCTCAACCTGCCCCCAAAACAACCTCGGAGGCCAGAATCAAGCTCACCTGAGTTCGAGGAATCGTGACGTCCACCTTGGGCTCCTCCGTAACCTCCTTTGTTATACTGTCCCCTCCCTTTGCGTGAAGGGTAGAATTTGGATTTTCCTGAACTGTAGTTGTCCTGTCCGCCACCACTTTGGGACTGGCCACCACGTTGGTTAGGTTGGTTGGCTCCCGGGCCGGATGAACGTCCCCTTCGTCCGGCCGGTCCGAAAACCGGGGGGGAAGCCCGTCGCAGATTGGACTGTGCTTTATCTAGGCCACTGAAAGTCGCTACAAACTTCGTAAGTTCCTTAAGAAAAGGATGGCCACAAAGCAAATCCTGGGTCAGGGAACCAGATTCTGATGGAGCTAAATCAGTCAATTTTGGGTCCAGCTTCAGGAGAATAGAGCGACGGCGCTCACACGAGATGGCGCAATTGGCATTGCTCAGTATACAGATGGCCCTCTGAGACCATCCCACCAGTGAATCTTAGTCAGAGGACCAAGAAGGTCTAACATTTTGTCCTGACAGGACATCCAGGACCTGTCCAGACCATTCTTTGGATCCTTGGAATATTTTCTCATATAGGTCTCAATGGTCGGGTCAACATCAGGCGTATCTGCCAGTTTGTCTGAAAGATCTAGACGGGGACACTCTGACCGTAATCGATCTCGAACATCTTTGTCAAAAGGGCGACGAATATGCGTCTGCACAGATTCAGCCACCTCAGGGGAGGGAAGCCAGGCAGTTGAATTAGGATGGACAATGTCCGTAGGGTCAAAGGTCAGAACCTTGGGGTTGGTAGGGGCATCAACAAAACACTCTTTTTGAGCCTTCTTTGTGGGCGGAGGAACCACAGGGTCAGAAGAGGAGGAATCGGTGGAGGTGGAATCATTGGTTGAGGGAGAACCCTGTGGCGCAAGCACAGGTTTAGAAGATTTTTTAGAAGAACGCGAAGTGTACAAATTCTTCGACAATTTTGCAAAATCCGCATGATGAGTATTTCTAGGAGACTTTCTGGACTGTCCAGAAGGAGGCAACCATCCTTGTTGAGCTGCATACTGAGACCAATGCCGTTTCAGAGGGGCAATGGCATGAAATAAGGCTTGACCCACATATTCGACATCTACGGAGCCTAAGGCCTTCTCTTCATCATAATAGTACTCCTCATCTTCATAAAAGTCTCCCATTACTCCTTGCGAAAAAGGATTATGCCCACTAGAGGAGAAGAAAATTATAACAACCCAAAGGGCAATACAGGGGGAGTGTACACCCCAAAGCAAGCCAAGCAAGGCAGGAACAAGCCTGACAGAAATTAAGTGTGGAGGGAGGGCTTGCTTAAAACAACACTCTAGGCAAAGCCTATGCACAATTTTACAACCCCTCTCTTAATGTGAACAGTGGCGTTGAGGAGGCTAGGCCACCTGGCAAGTGGGCATAGGCTGTTGAAGCCGTAGTCAGAATTCTCCTCAGGAGAAACGCAGGCAACGCGCTGTCAAAGTCGGCCGCCGGAGCAGAATGACAACAATGAAACTGCTCGTGCACGTTGACAAACGTGCTGGTCGAAAAGAGACGCGCGAACTATACGCGCGTCTCTCAGCCCCCGTCTCCGGCTCCACCAACCACGAAACAGGCGCGGACAACGCGCGCCTGTAACCGGGGGTGCACACACGCCCCCGCAGCAACGCCGAAGCGCAAGTGGCAAAAATTAACCGGCAAACAATCCGCCGATAATAAACAGTGAAAGCGCAAACCACAATAGATATAGCGCACAAGTTAACCACAATAATGTAAGCACAATATCAGAAGTAGAAGAAAAGTGCACTTAACTGACTGCGAAGCAGCAAAGAAAGAGGAAGTCTTGTCCTCTATGGTACCTTTTATACTGTCTAGCCTCTATGGTCTCTATGGTACTCATGGGAAATGTAGTTTTTTGTTTTCTTTACTGTGTTCTTATTGGCTGCAGTATTTTTCAGTAAAGAAATGAGAAAGCATAATCGGAGCCTCCGTCCTGCCATAGAATTTAACCGCTTCGCTGCGGCAAACATTCCGCCGCGGTACAGAAAAAAATGATGCGTCCGCAGTTTAGACGGCGGGCGGCCCTTCTACGCACACAACCACTGTGAAGTCGAACAGCCGCTGGCCGTCTGACGCATCGAAAAAGGTAAAAGCTTTATGCATCTCGCTAGAAAACTAGATTGCTGTTCCTTGTTCAACTGCCTAACCCTGCTTGATTGTTGCACTCTGCTTCTGCCCCACTCTTGTAGGCCACAAGTCTCGCTGAAGCTAGAGGTGCACTAAGCTTCCAGGGGTCGTTCAAGTGACATCACATGACCTTTAACCTACGATGACATCACTACGTTGACCCATTGTCACACCTATAGAGGCTCAGCAGCTTCCTCTTTGCTGATGTGGAATTGGGGTGAGAAAGCAAAGATGGGAAAATAAAGAACTCAAACATGGCGATTAAAGACCTATTTTCTTTCTGTTTCTGTCCCAGATTTCATTTATCCCCAAGGGGAGAAGGGTACCAAAAGGCAAGCCAGGGCTAACATTTGCTGGCAATGGCAATCCTTTATTGAATCAGAACGGCTTCAGATAATTTGCGGTTTAAGAGATTCATTTTCACTTCCTCTTCAGGAAAACGAAACTTAATACTTGGAGGTTCCCACTTTAAGTGCAATAGGTAATTTACTTTGATTCTTTAATATAGTGCATTGTGGTTAATAAATATAGTTTATGTTTGTGAGACCATCTTCAGCATCTTTATTACATCTAGCCAGCCAGGAGAGGCCTCCCGCACTTGAGACGCTGCAATTGTTACAAAAAAGCGATCTGTAGTCCCAAAGCCGACTTTTCAAATGTACAATAAAGGTGGGGGGGTCACTGGGATAGCCCCTCCTAGAAGGTAAAGCGCTTCACACATAATGCTCTTTCTCACCCCACTTTATCTTCCCTTTTCCCCTCCCTTTATCACTGTTTTCCTTTCTCTACTTCCTTCGTTCGCCCTTTTCTGACTTTCCCTTGCCCGAGAAACAGACTGATTGATTGTTGCCACCAGAATCACTTTCCTTTGGGTGGAACCTAAGACTTGAGCCAGGGATCGCAGATTCATCATTAGCATCCTATTCTTTTCACTGGGTAATACACTAAAGAAAGGAGTGAACACTGGCACTCAGTCCAGGACAAACCTGCATCATCGAGACACTCTTATTAAACCTGCTGTGTCTGACACTCACCACAAGTGCAGGATGGAATTCCCACTTTAAGCCTCATTGTGAAGTAGCAGAGGTAAAGAGCGTCTTGCTCAACCCAACCGTTATTAGACAAAAGTCAGGAATTAAGAGGAATTAACTGGAGAACAAAACAGAAAACAAAGCTGTTGTTTGTTTCAGGGCAAACGAAAGCATATGTTTTTCAAACCGTCTGCATCCTCGTATGTTAAAATGTATATAACTATTTCTATTTCAACACCTTGTGAATACAATTATGGCATGTAATGCCGTTAAATAGTTGACCCTCAGCCTTTTAGTGCTTGTTTTGTCATTGTTTTTGCAAACGTTTATTGATGGGGAAGCTGCTGGGACCTCATCAATCTTTAAAAAAACTGTGTTTAAAAACAGAAATATTGTTGTAGTCTCAAAAAGCACATATTGCCATGATAGTCCTTGGGCCTAAAGCAAACAATTTTGTGTGCAGATGTGCTCCTTGTGTAAGAGCTGAATGCTGTTACTCACAGTGAAATTGGCCAACGGTTGAAGTTGGGCGATGCACCGCCCCGTCCTCTATGCTGTATTGGGTAGAAGAAAATCCAGAATCACAAAATAACAGACAAATGGGTGAAGATGACTCGCTCTGTAATTAGCTTTATTACGCATACAATTGAAGTAAAATCCAAAGGCCTTGGCTAACGCCATACCTAATAATCTTGCACGCAAAAGTCACTGGTTAACACTGTGCTATTATTCAATGGTGAAAGTATTGTGGTACACATGGATTGTGAGGCACAACAGTTCACATAAATTTCAACTCAGAAATGCCTAAATATGCTCATAAGGAAAAAGTTGTATGTCTTCCTGCGTTGCATTAAGATATTATTACACTACAGTAAGTGAATTCAATGAAACTAGTATAATCTCTGTTAGGTCAAATAGGCCTACTTTGGGTGGGAGATCAAACTGTGAAATTATTTATTGTGATTTAATATCGCGTACAAATCACCCCGAGGTGGATGTCTCGCCGCTGAAGAAAAAACACCAGCGGGAAGACCCAGAGTTAGATGATGACTCCCTTGGGCATCTTTCTGAATTTGCAATAATCTAAGCATGTACTAATGTCATAAGGCAGTTCATTACAGTAATAGTAGGCCAAAAAGGAAAAAATCCTGCCCTCTGCTTTAGCCTTTCTGATGCAAGGGACTGCGAGCAAGGCTTTGTCCCTGGATCTTAAAGTCGTAGCTGGACAGTAACATTTAAGCTTCTGGTTGAGGTCATTAGGGCATTTCTCTGTTAGTGACTTGTAAGGCAGGACATTTTGAAAACAATTCTCTTCTTTATAGGCAACCAATGCAAAGGTCTCAGAGGAGCAGTGGAAGTGGTACCAGAGGGAAGATTGAAAATGAGACATGCCGCTGTGTTTTGTACAACTTGACGTTTTGAAAGTAAAGTCTCATTTGCAGACGCAAGTAAAGCGTTGCCATAATCAATTCTGCTTACAATGAGTGCCTGCACCAATGTTTTCCTTGCATAGAGAGTAGGAAAAGGAAGAGTGTTCCTCAACAGGGGCATCATGTGGAAGCAACTACTTGTTTGGGTGATGGTGCAGAGTCAAGTTCTTCAGGCCTCCAGTCGGCTGACCAAAGCTATTGGACATTACCAAATAGGATAATCTCAGTTTTACCCACAGTCTACTGTAGGGAGTTGGTGGACAACCAAGCTGCAATTGCTTTATTTCCTGTTGCAAAGTGTTGTTATGCCTTAGCCAGGACATTGTTGAAAAAGATGACCAACTGTATGTCATCAGTGTAGCACAGATTTTCTAAGTCAAAATCTTTGACAATCTTGGCAAGGGGGTAACATAGATGTTAAAAAGTGTGGGGCTTAGGCATGAGTCATGGGGCACACCCTTGACAATCGTCATAGTAGGACATTGAAGGAGCCCAAGGAGACAGTTTGGCATCTGTTTTTCAGAGAATCATTGTAGGGTAGTCCTATAGATTCTATTTTCATGCAGCCTTTGTAGTAGCCTAGGAAGAGCCACAGTGTCAAACGCTGCAGATGAATTCAACAGCATAAGCATAGCTGGTGTATCAGCATCAAGCGTGAAACATATGTAATCTGTGACTGCCACTAAGGCAGTCTCTGTGCTATGAAAGAATCGGGTCCTAGATCATGTTGTTAGATCATGTTGTTTTCCAAGTAGTCTGAAAGTTGTTTGTTCATTTGACCTTCCAGCAGTTTGCTAAGTAAAGGAAGCAGCGAGATGGGCCAATTGTTTGCAAGGGTTGTGGGTGCGAGATTGGCCTTTTTTGTATAGGTATAGCCTTCACAGCTTTCCATACCGAAGGGATCTTTTTCGTGTTTATTGATAAGCATATAGCCGGGGCTATCTGCTTGGAATGTAGTGCTGAAAATCTGTGAAGACGCAAATCCAAAGGAAATCCAGAATTGGTAGTTTACAAAGATCTTTTAATCAGTTTTGGGGTGGACACCTAAAACTTTCCTAGGCTGCAAGCACAGTTAAGGGGAGGAGATTTGAGATTAGGCTCGATAAAAATCTGCTCAGGGGCACTGGGAAAGGTCTGATAAATTAGATTAATTGTATTCTCATAAAATCAACTAATGAGTCGTACAATTCTTATGAAGCTGAATTTTTGGGGAGCACACACTGGGATTAATAAAGTCATTTATCACTTTGAAAGGCACTTTGGAAGAGTTGCCAGCTTTGCAATTTTGATTTGTAATATGATTTTTTAAGCAGTTTTGATATTTCTATGATACCTCGTTACAGCAGTTCTATATTCTTATCATTAAGATTGTCATGCGCCAGCGTCTTTCAAGATTTCAGATTTCTGTTTACATATGCTTACAACTTTAAATATTTGTTTTTCCTTAATTTCCCGGACATGATGTGTTCATGGGACAAGGAGATGCCCCACAACAATGTGGAAGATGCACAGAAGGAGGAGTGAGACCTCTGTGCAGAATCGTTATTTTATAAAGGCATCACAAGATTTACAGTGTTCCCTACCTCCACGTGACCATGTGAAAGATGACGAAGTTCACGTTTGTGGTGTGCTCAGACATCCTTAGCAGTGTCACAGAAATGTCCTTCGCATTTACAATGCCAGTGTTGCTAACTTTGTTATTGAGTGCTCATTAGCAAAGCAATTCTCAATTGGGAGTCACAATGCTCATAGTTTAAATCCTTGTGACCTGCAAGGAATTACACAAAGTTTTGCAACTGCTCCCACTGTCACAAAGCATGGAATGATTTGAGACTGCCAAGTGGCTGGTCGTAAGAATTCTCAAACTGGAAGGTGTCCTGTTAGGACAACCTCTACAGTGTCTAAGCAAGGTTCCAAGATCAGGACAAACTAATAGCGATCACATGGACCACTGCATGTTCCTTATGGTGTCCCTTTCACAGTGAGCCACTTTTTTGCCATTCTAACCCTTATCACTTTTTTAGGTACATAGGTCATAATACCAGCCAACTGCAAAAGTGATCTGGGCAACTGAGGTATGCCAATGAATGCAGGCATTCATCCCTGCATTAAGTAAAGTCCACAACTAATATGTAGAATATAAGACAACATTCCTGAAGGAGTAATTTGTGTAAATGCTTTAATAATTACAGATTGGGTTAAATAAATCTAACTTAGCTATTTCTCATGTGCAGTATTACCACATGAACAATCAATTATTTATGAATGAAGGCTTACTGCATGAAATTACCTTTGATATTTCCCATCAACTGTCAATCTAAAGACAGATCTGTTGGGCTTGGTCCTTTCTGCAAGGTGCTCTCCAAACATTTTGTCTTCACCCTCCTTTTTGCCTACCCCATTTTTGTTGGCGTTCAGGACTCTGCATACTTTACCACTGTCAACTAGTGCTCAAGTCCATGTGCTATCTCCTTTAATAATAATAATAATAATAATAATAATAATAATAATAATAATAATAATAATAATAATAATTATAATAATAAAAACATTTATTAAGCGCCTGGTTACACAGGAAGACAGTGCGTCCCCGCGCTGTGGATGCATACCGACAGAACTCCGAACAAAAAGCCCAGCATCCCAGGGGGGAGAGAGCAGAAAGCAGCAGGACAACTAGACCTTGGGAAACAAGTGAGTTTTCAGTTTCAGCCTGAAGCGCAGTTCCGAAGGCTCCATCCGAAGCTCGAGTGGGAGTTCATTCCAGTATTTGCTGGCAAGGAACCTAAAGGATCTCCCTCCCATCCGAGCACAAAGGATGCGGGGGACCATCATCTGCATACTCCCCATAGATCTCAACGACCGTCTAGGGCGATACAAGGTCATCATCTTCTGGAGGTATGTAGGGCCACGACCATGAGCGATGAGGTGGGTGATGCACAAGGTTTTAAACCGAATGCGTTCTTGCATGGGAAGCCAATGTAACATATGAAGTGCCTGCCTACCGGATGACCTCCTAGGCAGTTTTGAAACCAGCCTGGCCGCCGCATTCTGGACACATTGAAGTTGTCTCAGGCCCTTCCTACTAAGCCCACAGAGCAGAGAGTTCCCATAATCGAGATGTGGGGTGACTAGGGCGTGCACTAGGGTTTTCCTGGCTTTAAACGGAAGAAGATCTAAAATCTTCCGGAGGACCTTGAGTGTGCCGTAACATTTCCCGGCAACAGTCTTCACAAGTTGGGAATATGAGAGATTAGAATCTAAGATAACCCCCAGATTTTTCACCGTGGCAGATGGAGAAGGCATAGTACCCAGATCAGCTGGCCACCAGGCTGAAGTCCAGACGGAGGGAGACGGTCCAATAATCAGAAGTTCCGTCTTATTGCCATTGAGACGCAGACAATTGCCCTTCATCTAGCCAGCAAGTGCCACAAGACAGGAAGAAAAGTTCTCTGCTGCCCCAACTGGGTTATGAGATATTGTAATCACCAGTTGGGTATCATCTGCATACGAGACAATATCCACCACATAAGACTCCACCAATCTTGCAAGGGGTTCCATATATAGATTGAACAGCGTAGGGCTCAATATAGAGCCCTGCGGAAGCCCTTGTCTAAGGGATCTCGATCTGGATTTGAAATTTCCTGTCCACCAGAAAAGAGCTAAACCAATCATAGGCTTGGCCCACTATTCCCATCTCACTCAGGCGTGCAAGAAGACCCGAGTGTGACACGGTGAAACATGCGGAAAATGGCTTACACCCAATTTGGCACATTTAGTTTAATTGCAAGTCCCTAGTAAAGTAGTACAGATCATAAAAATTGCATATCAATTATTGCCCTTTTCCTTTTTTGTACCTCAACTATTGGATTAACTGGTATTGTAAAATTGTATTTTTAATCTATCTTTTATGGTTATAATTGACCAAAATAAAGATTAATGAATGAGATTAGTAGTCCAGTTTATCTCATTACAAAACCAGGACCACAAATCCCAGAATTAAAAAAAAAAATACCTTGCTACAATGAGCTATTCGCACACGCACCTGAAACCTTGAGAGCTCTGCATTTAGGATTATTCCATTTCTTATAAATGTCATGTCATTTTTCCATAGTTAGAATTTTCACTCTCCTGTGCCCAGAATTATAAGAATACAATGAAAACACACAATTGTAAACCTTGACCACCCAGTGCAATAAGCATGTCTCTTTACAAGCAGGGCCTGTAGTATGCTGTAAGTGTTTAGTATGCTGTAAGCGTTTCCCTTTAAGACTTACATTCTACTTGGAGTGTCTAAGTATTCTTTTCCCTTCATTCTGTACCTCCCTCGTCAGATCGCTCTCGGTGTCTGTTGCATGGACAACCTCTGCCGTGGGCTCCCTTTTATGTACTTTATTTAAGTAATTAAATATTACTAATTAACCTCTCTCACGGATCAGTTTGGATTATTCCCTTCAACCTCCACGCTACATTTTGGTACCAGGAGTGGGGTCTTCTTTCAAGAGAGCTGTTTTCCTTCGCTTTACATTTTAATTACTCGGAGCTGGAGCCCACGGACAAGAGCGTCTCCTTTTACAAGGACTTATTTTTAAAGGTGCGTGTTACAAGTTTTTTCTGATTTTTCTCTATCTCTTGTGCCTTCATGTTTAACCTCAAGCAACTGCCATTCATCAACTTCATTTTTAAATCGCTACTCACGCGATTGACGCTCGAGCCTTCACCTGCAACCTTCGTTCTGCTTGTGCCTTCGTTCTGCTTGTGACGTCTAGCTTGCTAAGTGCAGCTAAGGATTGTGGGATTGCACGTCATTACATCATACGTCTGGCAGCCATTTTCGATTTCTTTTTTTCTGATGTTTACATCGTTTCACGATCTCTTCACAGTTCTCATTTCTCAGGAAATATTATTTATGGCTCAATTTCAACGATTTTATTAATTCAGTACAACCTACAGCGACGATTTCTTGAACTTGTTTTCCTATGAATTCACAATATTCCAACTACCTTCTGTAAGTTTTTGTTTTCATTTATTTATTTATTTATTTTACTCTACTATTTTCTATTATTCATTCATTTTAGTCATGGCTTCGATACAAGGTGTCATACAACCTTCACCATTCTTACAAAAACCTGGCAAACCAGATTTGAAATGGTCTGAGTGGATAAAAGATTTCGAAAATTATTTGACTGCTATTGATGCTGATGATTATACTAACACTAGAAAATTAGCACTATTAGTAAATCATCTTGACCCTGCTGGTCGTAGAGTCTTTCAAAACCTTCCTCACTATCCTCCACCAGTGTCAGAAGACGCAGAGTGGAATGTATATCTTGAAGCAAAACTACGACTAGGTAAACAATATCCAGATGCTACTAGTGTAATCTTAGAAAGATTCAACTTTGCCATGTGCAAGCAGTCACCGGAAGAGTCTGTTGAAGACTATATTGCTAATTTAAGAGTCCTTGCTGAGAAATGTGACTTTGGTAATGGTGTTGACACTTATATTAGAGATCAATTCATTTTTCATTGTTACTCAAAAAAAGACCAGGAACGTTTGCTTACTTCCATAAACCCTACTTTGACGGAGACCATCGATATAGCAAAAAGCATTGAAAGGTCAATTGTCACGTCCAAAGTTTTAGCTACCAGTCAACAATCTGGAATTTCTTCTCACCATGATTTAACTCAATCCATGAATTTGGTCTCTGAGGGAAATTCTGTCTGTGCCATTACTCCCAAAGGACCCAATAGAAGAATTCTCAGGAACCAGACTATTACTAAACCTCAGTTGATTTGCTTTCGTTGTGGCTCGAATAGTCATATTGGTAACAATCCTTCATGTCCAGCGCAAGGGAAAAAGTGCACAAATTGTCAGAAGTTTGGACATTTTTATAACGTTTGCAACAGAAGACTTCTAATTCTAAGAACTATAGACCCCGTATTATTACTATTTCAGTTGATACTTCTGAAACTTCAGACTGTTCTTCTCAATTTGCAAACATGATTGTTGCCATGGATGTTCCTGAGTTTTCTGACAAACCTATCAAGGGTCCTTTTGTTGATATTATTGTTGATAATAAGGTCATTTCTACTGTGGCTGATTCAGGTGCACCTGTTACTATCCTCGCTGATGTTACTTTTTATCAATTATGGTCTGATAAGTTTCCACTTCTTGCACCTGACATAAATCCAAAAGCATTTGGAGAACAGGACATTAACTTAATAGGATATTTTTGGGACATACTTACTTGCCTAGGCAGATCAATCAAAACTAAAATTTATGTAGCCATTAAAGGAAGGAATATAGTTGGATGGAAAGATCTTGGTCTGCTAGGAATTATCCTACGTCCTGGACAAGATCCTCCCATAGTTCTTGGTGAATTACCGCAAAATGCTTTAGCTATAACTAATGAGAACCATATTGTTGATAACCTCTCTGCAGATTTTCCTGAAGTTTTCAAAAATACGATTGGTAAGGTGAAAGGTTTTGAACATTCTATAATATTGAAGAATAATGCTAACCCTATTGTTCACAGAGTCCGGCCTATCCCTATCAGTGTCAGAGAAGACCTTAAGAACCTTCTTTCTAATCTGCAAGCTGATGGCATATCAATGCTTCAGAGTGGGTTTCTCCAGTAGTTTTGCGAAAGAAATCCAATGGGGATTTAAGGCTATGTGTAGATTTAAGATCTCTAAATCAAAACATATTGGTTGACTGCCACCCTTTACCACACATTCATGAAATGTTGGCCAACATTGGTAAATCTAAATTTTTCTCAACTATAGAGCTCCATTCAGCATACCATCAAATCCAATTATCACTTGAATCTCAACCTCTCACAGCTTTTGTAACACCATTTGGGGCATTTAAATATCTGAGATTGCCTTTCGGCTTAGCTTCGGCCGCAAGTGTGTTTCAGAAATTGATGGACAATCTTTTTGGTAATTTAAATCAAGTGCAGGCATTTGAAGATGATATACTGATTCATACGGAAACTGAGGAAGAACATTTAGTTATTTTGAGACAAGTACTTTCTATTTTACGTGAGAAAGGTATGACAGTAAAAGCCAACAAATATAAACTTTTAGTTTGTGAGGTTGAATATTTAGGACACATAATATCCAAAGATGGTATCAAACCTAAGTTTTGTAACATCGAAGCTATTCGCAATGCGCTTCCTCCCTCAGATAAAGATACTTTGAGGTCTTTTCTTGGCCTTTGCGAATACTATGCTAGGTTTGTGCCTGGATATGCTCAAACCATTCAGCCTCTCAGGAGCCTTCTGAAGAAAGGTTGTAAGTTTGACTGGTCTTCTGTTCTTTAGGATACCTTTGAGAAGGTTAAACTCCTAGTTATTAATGCTCCTGCTTTGCAACCTTTTGTGCCCAGAGCTAAACCTTTCGTTTCTGTTGATGCTAGCCAAAAGGGTTTGGGAGCAGTTTTCGGACAATGGGTGGATCACAAAGATAATACCATTGCTTTCGCTTCTCGTGTTCTGACCACAGCTGAATGTAGCTATAGCACGATTGAGCGAGAGGCTCTTGCAATTGTGTGGGCTGTTAAAGTTTAAAACGTATATTTGGGGCATCCCATGTGTAGTGTACACTGATCACAAACCACTTGTATCTTTGTTATCTGGTAATGGTGAGGGTAGAGCTTCGGCCAGATTAGTGAGATTACTTTCCAAACTACAGGAGTACAATTTGACAGTGAAATACATTCAAGGAGGTAAAAATATACGTGCTGATTGTCTTTCCCGGCTACCACTTCCTAGCAATGCTGAGGATGAAGATCACTCTAGTTCTGAATGTGTGGTGGGTTTAATTGATGCTATTGCTTCATATTCTAGCGCCATTTCTCAAAATGATTGGGTAGTTGCCATGAAAAATGATGAAGTTTTTAAAAAAGTGGAAGTTTTCATCAGAACCAAATGGCCCAACAGTAAAAGCCTTAGTAGTGAGTTAAGACCTTTCGCACATGTTAGTGAAGAGATTTCATTTGAAAACGGAGTTTGTGTCAGGAATGGCCTTTTTGTCCCTCCTACTTCACTTAGGCACAAGATCATTGCTTTAGCTCACGAGGGTCATTTAGGCATTTCTGCTATGTGTAAGAAAATCAAAACTATCTATTGGTGGCCTAATATTGACAAACATGTACATTCTTTTATTGACAAATGTTCTACATGCATTGTTTCAGATAAACATTGGAAGGTTAACAAACAACCTTTGTCTCCAGTTCCATTTCCTGGTCAACCTTGGGACAAAATTGCAGTTGATTTTTCAGGTCCTTTCACACTTCTCCCATCTGAAAAAAGGTATTGTATTGTCGCTATTGATTACCACTCGAAATGGATCTACTATTCTTTTGTACAAAGTGCTAATTCTGATTCGGTTATCAGTTTTCTTCAGAATATTTTTAAGATTGAAGGTATTCCTAATTCTGTGGTCACTGATATTGGTCAGCATTTTATTTCTAATCAGATGTCTGATTTCTTTAAATCTAATGAGATTTGCCATCTCAGAGTGGCATTGTATAGCCCATCTTCGAACGGCCTAGTTGAGAGAGCAAATCGCTTCATTAAGTCTGCAGGTCAATGCTACAGTTGAGGTGCACAATCGGGTGGGAATGGCTACAGCCCCTGCGACTGAACACGGTTCGCAGGATAACGCCAAAGCCCGACCGCTTAGCAGAGGTGACAGTTTGGGCTTACAGGGGTCTCATCACAACAACGGGACTGACCGCACCCTGCAATGCGGGGGGGCGGAGTTGGCTGGTCCATCCGCTATCACGGAGTGCACTACTGCCTTGCTAGGAATTCAGCCACCCACAGCCCCTGGTCAACCCCCTATTGTAGGTCAAGGCCCCTCACCAATAGATCAGGGCTTGAGAATTGTCTCATGGAATGTAGCGGGCATTGCAAATAAGGAAGGCACACCGGAGTGGGATCATTTAGTGGGCAGTAGCGACATCCTCCTTCTCCAGGAAACATGGGCGAGGGACACCGCAACTAGGAGCGGGTTTGAAGTATTTGAATCCCTGCCAAATGGGGTGGGAAGGGGAGGCCGTCAGGTGGTCTGGCAATCTGGATCGCGAGCCACGCTGGATGTCAGGCGGAACTGGTGCACACGTTCTCGCAGGACATCCAGTGTGTCCGGCTCACATGGCCTGGTAAACCATCATGGGCTATTGTGAACGTCTACTCGCGACCGGTTGCCGCACCAAACGAATCTCCAACCCTAAATGATCTGTCCTCCTTCCTGGGGCAACTCCCGGGAGATCTCAGGGTGGTGCTTGGAGGAGACTTCAACTGCCACTTTGAACCTTTGGAGGGCATGGCGGAGGGTGCCCTTACGGCCGAGGATGATTACTGGGGGGTTCCACCCTCGTCCTCCCCCTATCCCAAAGCTTGGTCCCCCCTGGCAATACAGCTTATGTCCCTAACCCTGAACTACGCACTGAGGGCTTGTAATGGTCGTACCCCTTCCGACACTCCCTCAGTGTGTACCTTCAATAGGAGGGGTCACGAGTCGAGGCTAGATTACATCATGGTAGACATAACACTCTGGCCCAAAGTCCTCGACTTCAGGGTAATAAACAGGTCAGATAGCGACCATAATGCCCTCTGTTTAAATATTCAGTGGCCCATCCATCTAGTGGGCGAAGTGGCAGAAAACCCAGGGGGAGACACGGGGGAATTGGTCCTTACAACCAATAGGCGCAGGGTCAAGTGGGGGAAGCTTGTGAGCTCAGAAGAGACCATTAGCAAGCTATACGAGTTGGCACTCCCAAGGTTCATGGAGGTGGATGCACTTCTAAATGCACCAAGAACCCCGGAATACAATGAGAAACTGGGCGATATCCATCAGGATCTTGTAAGAGATTTGGCTGAGGTATTCTACCCGGTGGTGCCCAATAGAAAGAAAAAGACCCATGTTCCCACCTGGTACACCTCCTCTTGTAGGGCAGCAAAGACTGAGCTCATTGCTGCAATAAAAGAGGGGACAAACAAGGCCAAGGTACGTGACCTTAGGAAATACTACAAAGCTGTGTTAGCAACTGCCAGGACCGAGTGGGACTGGAATCACTGGCATGATCTTCATGATGCCCTAAAAGTCAGGGACTCCCGCAAATTCTGGGCCCTTGTCAATAATGGCACAGGGGAACTTAAAAAAGCAGTGGAACCCAATATTGCCCCCGAGGTTTGGGAGGCCCACTATGGGGAGCTCTATCAAGACACCAACCTCTGCCCTGTCACAGCCCTGCTTGTGCCCTGTGGCACACGGGATTGTGAAATGGAACTATCCCTGGGGGAAGTGGAGGCAGCCCTGAAGCACTTATCATCGGGGAAGGCGCCAGGTCTGGACAGGCTACCTGGGGATCTGTTCAGGCATCATATGGACATCTGGGGTCCATACCTTCTTATTCTTTTTAATGCCATCCTAGGAGGTATGTCAATCCCTGGGTCGTGGCTGGGGGCAGAGATTGTTCCGATCCACAAGAAGGGATCTACTCTGCTCCCCGCCAACTACAGGCCTATTAGCCTAATAGATGTACCCCAAAAGCTCTTTGCACGCCTCATCCTTAATCACCTCCTGGACTGGGTGGAGGACAATGACATTATGAGCCCCCTCCAGGCTGGCTTCAGAAAGAACACGTCAACCATGGACCAGATCTTCCGCCTTCTTCTCCTATACTGGAAGACTGTAACTATAGAGGGAGGGAGACTGTACATGGTCTTCGTGGATCTGAGGTCAGCCTTTGACCTAGTTCCCAGAGGGAAACTTTGGGAGGTTCTGCAGAAGCTAGGAGTGCCCCCCCCACCTCCTTAGCATTATCATCAGGCTGCACGAAAACAACTATGCCCAAGTGAGGTGTGGGAGGGATGGTAAGCTCTCGGGCAAATTTCCGGTCCGCCGAGGAGTCAGACAGGGCTGTGTCTTGGCGCCGACCCTGTTCTGCCTTTTCATCAACAGCGTCATTCAACATCTTGACACTGTTGAGGACAATGATGCCCCGGTTTTGGCAGGCAGGAGGGTTCCGGCAATTATGTTTGCTGACGATACCCTCCTGCTTTCCAAATCCCCCATGGGGATCCAGAGGGTTGTGAATGGTTTTGGCCTTTTCTGTCGTCAACATGGGTTGGAGGTCAATACAGATAAAACCAAGTTTATGATCTTCAATCCCCCTGCCAGAACCAGACCCAACCCAAAACTGGGGGGAGTTAGTCTTGAGAGGGTCTCGACCTTTATATATCTGGGGGTAACGCTACAAGAAAACTTAGCTTGGGACTGCCAGATAGCGAGATCAAGACTGAAACTATCCCAGCTAGCAGGTGCACTCCTGAAGGTGGTAAATAAGTCCACCTTCAAGCCTGTAAGCCCGGCCCTTGAAACATACAGATCCCAAGCGAAGGCAGCAGCCATGTATGGCAGCGAGTTGTGGGGTCACAAAGCAGGGAAGGCATTGGCAGCGGTGGAAAACAGTTTTCTGAGACGCCTACTTGCTCTCCCGCAAGGCACGCCACTCCTCCCTCTAAGATTGGATTTGGGGATACATTCCATTGCTGAAGATCTCCTATCGAAACCCGTGAAGTTTTGGCACCGGATATGGTCTACCGAGGAACTGTATCACTACAGGCAGGACCTCACCCATGTTCTGAGGCTGAATGGCAGCAACAATATCCCCTGGCTGGCTTATATTAAATCAGAATTGCTCAGTTTGAACTTGCCAGACCTCTGGGATGATCCAGCTCAGGGTTGCCAAAGGATCACGCGTAAAACTCTTGCCCAGCTCTACAGAAACAAAAATCTGGCTGACATGGATAATGCCCATACCAGTGGCACCTTGACGGGACGTTTTATTGAATCCAAAAATTCTTACCTTTTTGAATCTTTTATGGATTTTATTTTTCCTCTTTTGGCGAGGAAACTGTTCCTGCAATGGAGGTTTGGCACACTCCCCACTAAAGTATTCACCCACAAATGGTCCACAGGGGGTGACAAACTCTGTCCTTGCTGCAAAACCAAGGATGAAGATGATTTGCACATAATGTTTGTTTGCCACGCGTACCAGAGCCCCAGGAAGCGATGGATAGCACCGATGTGCCGAAACCTGGGCTTTCGGGAGTACCAACAAGCCTATAGGGTCATGAAAACCAATACCCTGGGACATATTGTCTTTGCTGTCTCAAAATTTCTAATGGCAGCTTGGGTAATAAGGAACAAAATGTCCCCCTGAACTGGTACACCTGTGCAGTCCTTACCCCATGCAGTCCCTCAGACTTTTTATATATAATATCGTGTATTTTTTATACTGTATTTTATTGTGTAATATATGTATGTATTGTATTTTATTGCATCTTTTATGGCCTATGTGGCCGAAATAAAGAATTTTTGGAATTGGAATTGGCTTCATTAAGGAAGGTATTCAATCTGCTTTTTCATCTAACGTTGATGTTGCTGAATTCATACATAACAAAGTGTGGGCATACCTTAATACTCCACATTCTAGCACGAATGTTACTCCTTTCAAAGCTCTCCGCGGTAGAGAAGCTAAGTCTAAACTTTTACTACACTGGTTTTCTAACTTTTCCGTTGGTAAGGAGTTGAACAAAAAAAGGAGTTTGGTCACTGATTTGCAAGTAACCAAACATTTTGTGGCCAATAAACAAGCTGTTCAGAAAAGGTTCCATGACAGAAACAATATACGCTCAAATTGTGTTTTCAATGTGAATGATTGGGTGATTATCAAGAAACCTTTTAGAATTTGCAATGGTCAGTCTAAATTCACTTTACCTGCTCGTGTTGTCAAAGTCTCAAACTCTTCTGTGCTACTTGACAATCGGGGTTGGTGGAGCAAAAACAATGTAGTGAAAATTTCTGATTCTCATGTTGATATTTTTAATAGAGCACACTGCAACGATTCATCTGGAAATGATTCCGATTTCACATTTGGTCCTGGATTCGATTGTGTAAATAATCATACTGTTGTACCTTCTCCTTGTGTTAGTAATTCTCAATGTGATGTTTCTAATGATTGTGACCTTAGGGTCCCTACTGATACTCGTGTTCACAGACTTCCTGTTAGGTTTAAAGATTATCTTTTATATTAAAGTTTTTTGTGTAAGGGGAGGGGGTATGTAGTATGCTGTAAGTGTTTAGTATGCTGTAAGTGTTTCCCTTTAAGACTTACATTCTACTTAGAGTGTCTAAGTATTCTTTTCCCTTAATTCTGTTCCTCCCTCGTCAGATCGCTGTCGGTGTCTGTTGCATGGACAACCTCTGCCGTGGGCTCCCGTTTATGTACTTTATTTAAGTAATTAAATATTACTTATTAACCTCTCTCACGGATCAGTTTGGATTATTCCCTTCAACCTCCATGCTACAGGGCCATTGTAATTATGCGATTTTGCAGCTCTGGGCCTTTTTGACATAACTGTGGATGTGCTGCATTTGCCACATAATTCATTACCTTCTGCACAATCTGCAGATTTGAACTCATAACAATGTGTTTCTATGTCAAACGAAACAAAGGTTCCTAAATAAATAGCAACACATGTTGCAGCAATGTGGATGTTCATTCACAAAGCGTGGCGGGCCCCCTTTCTGCTGCTTATTGTTATATTTGAGTGTTAAACGGGTACTACTGGGGTGAAACCTTTGCCCAGATACAGTTAACAAGTGTTAAAATGACAAAATACTGAAATAATTCTACCACAAAATGTTCTGCATGATGCCACATAATTTATCGGTGCTTGTTTCATAATTAGTCAGACCTTCTGTATACATTGGTCTCCCCTGGCGCATAAATCCATTGGAGCTGTTATTAATCATGTATTCCACAGAAAATGAGGCATGGTGAGTACAGAAAGTTAGACTGACTAAAAGTGATTTTTTTTCCATTTGAATTATATTTTCCCGCCAGTTGCAGGGTCTTCAGCAAGCTCCTCGAAGCATGCTATGTCAAGATAAGGCGCTAGAATGTGTGTGGTATCTAATCCAGCACATGAACGAATACAATGAAACTAGATATAAGCATAAACGTGGTCAATTTATCGAACAGGCGACTTGTGCAAAACTGTATTTCGACAAACAGGTGTTTTACAAACACTTTTTACATTAACATTTTTTTATCATAAAGCGTTGTATAGTTTTATCAGAAGAGAATTAAATGCGCTCCTATAGAAGTCATGTTAGGGCACAGCTGAACTGAAAAGGAAAGCTGGCACCAGTGCCTTGCCTTCCCTTTCCTTCCTGACCTGACTTTCCTAGCTGGAGCACAGCTGGGCTCAGTCTCACCGAGAGCTGTGAAAGTCCGCCGCATATAAGGGTTTCTAATCCTGGACAGCCTTCTGACATCACCCCGGTTCTTGTCGGCTGATGCCTCGTACAAGCCTCGCACTTCCCCTACGTGTCCCGAGCCACCAATCGCTGAAGGGGGCTGGTGCTTGTGTTGTGTTTCGTTTTTTTTTCCTCCTCAAGTCTCTCTGGCCGGGGTCCGTCTGACTGTTGCCAGCTCCTTTCCTCCTCCCTCCACCCAGACAGAACTAAGTGGGTTACGCTGCGCCGAGGTGATGCAAGAGAGAGAAAGAAGCCGCTCGCCCCCTCACTGCCTTTCATGCACTTCGACGCCATCTGAGCGCAGGAAGCCAGGCTGGACTCTCTCCATTTCCCCTCCCGGCTGAAGGGAAACATTGTGAAGCAGCCTTCGGTGGGAGGGTCTTTCACGCTGCTACGTAGGAGGATAAAAATAACCATCATATTTAAGGCCGAAAGAGAAATCCCAGAACAGACACAGTGCCTGGTCAGCGACCGCGGCACCAGGTCCTTAGCACAGACACTCACTCACGCAAGCACTAACTGCGCAATATGTAAACTCACACGTCCTAAGGCAGAGGATGTGTCGTAAAGGCCCGAGCTGCTGACTTTAGAAGAGGGAAGCTAGGTTCCAGTCTCGGTGTCAGCTCAACATTCTGTGATTCTGGGCACATCACCTGATCTCTCCGCGCTTAAAAAAGCAAAGTAATTGTGTCCTTGGTTAATATAAGTCATTGGTGCTAAAATAAAGCGCCCCGATACCTTATGGTCAAGTTTGAACTATATAACACTAGCGAAAAGGTTCGTGCAAAGCCTACGTGAAGCTCAAAATGTTAAATAACCAGGCACACAGTTTTTTAAAAGTTAAAGAAAGGAAGTAAATAGAGCGTCCTGTCTGCTTAATTTTAGGAACGACCTAACCTAAACTTTGAAAGACATCTTGCAGCAAACTTGTAAAACTACAATGTGTAAAAATACGGCAAAGCCTCTTCAAAATGTTTTTTTTTTTAAATTTCGTGTGCATACAGAGCCGTGCCACCTTAGTACATAGGATGATAACAGTGCATTTTTTTGGAGTGATAGTTTTCAAACATGCATTTAGAAACATTCTTGCTCCCCCCCAGCGACCCCTCCCCACAATAATGCCAATAGCGAGGCAAGTCAGTTGTCATGTGCACCCTTTGCATACTTGCCAACAGACCAGATTCAGATGGGAGAATCACAATATTTTAAGCCCAAAACAGCTTTACTTTGGGGGTCTCCTGCTAAAATCTCCTACTGTTCAATGTATGTCAATAGGGAAAATCAGCCCCTCACTCCCCCCGGATTTGTTTTTCAAAATCGCCCTCTTCCTACATTCAACATGTTGCCATGTATGCCTTTGGGTGGCCTGGGTTGCTCTTGTACATGAGCCACATTATGGTTTATGAAATCAAACATAGGACAGCACACATCCTGAAGTCATCTATTTTGAGGTTTATATTTGATAATGAAGAAATAGGCATGAAAGTGAAATAAAACAAATGGTAAGGATCAAATAATTTGATCAAGTGGGGAAGCTGAGATTGATCCCAGTTTTTTGGGTTTTGCATTGTGCAATTCAGCCATTAGATACACATGCTTTGCTTCCCCCCTTCCCAAAGCTCCGCCCTGCTGGCATCAATGCATCCCTTGGTCAAACTACAGAATAACCTGTTTTGCCCCAGGGAAAATGTTTGCGAGAACTCATGCATTAGGTCTTCGTGAAGGCTACATAAATCTGTGCACTTCACTCATTTATCCAACAAAAGTGTCACAGCCTAGCACACACAAAGATATATCTGAATGACTAAGAGCAGCACTTACATGGTGGTACAGGTTATACTGAGGTGCTCTTCCACTTCCATCAGGTGTGCTGTGTGTGCGGACCATGATGTGAGACTTCACTGCAGCAATTGCATGGTGCCCTGAAAGCCCATTACTGATATCAAATACTGCATCACAAACCTTAAGCCTGCCATCCCCTATGTTTTTATTTCAAGCTGCTGGAAACTGAGACTGTGGGAATCTTGGTGCCAGCTCAAGCACCATCCAACTACCATGACCAACCGAGCCTCTCACTAATCTAATGTGTGTGCACAGAGGCCTAGGACAGTCCCATGACATGAATGAGCTCCTGGAAATATCCTGTGACCTGGAGGGGCACACCGGGCATACCCTCATTTTACTGACCGTAAACTACTGTCCCTGTCACAGGCTGACCACGATGACCTTGCCACAGTCACCAAGAAATGTGCCTTGAACAGACGTCACCCCGCAATAACCAAGAGCTGTACCTGTGGCGGCGTTTGGTGTTGTGACGCAGAACTGTGCTCCTGGAAGTCACCACAGCTGCATTCTAGAAGGACGCCCCATGGTTGCCATCTTCCCACTGTAATCCCCTTCTACGTGGCAGTCCACCAGCTAAGCAAAACACAAGGGTTCCTGCGTTATGAGCTGAATTGTTTTTGGGCAGGAAAGTGCACCTTCCTGCACAATAACAATCGTTTGAGGCATTTTCGTCTGTACAGCATGCATAGGAAGAGGAAGTAATGACGAGAAATAAAGATATTTCTCCACTTTTCACCTCGTTCGGGGACGTGCAGTATTTTGGTGCATTCCCAGGTTTACTTTCTTTAGTAAATAATGGGACTGTGTAAAAAACCATGGGTGGATGCAAGGGTATGCCCACACGAAACCCTTGGAATGACTCCCTGTTGCAAGCTGATGCGAAGCAGCAATATATGCTGCCTTGCGTTTCTTTTGATTTACTAAACCACGCAGAGCCACGCAAGGTGGCTTTTGTGGCTTAGTCAATACCATCTAAGAACTTGTGTTGCCTTGATGTGTTGCATCATGCAGGGACAATGCATGCCCATAGCAAATATGCCCCTTACACTCTTGCTGCACAGGAGATCTTCATTGAATGGAGGACTCCATGCAGAATCCATACTGAGATTCCACAGCTCTGATGATGACAGTTGTTTCTTTAAGTCTGTGTGTAGCAGAATAACAGTTACCCAGTGGTACCTTAACTTTCAAAGTATTCTGGGCAGAAAAGGAAATACAAGTCTTATTAAAAAAGGTAATTCTACTCAAAGCTTAATGTATTACCCAGAGATTCCACTTGTGAAAAATCCTGAAAACATTCCCCTCAGTCATGAATCACATTGATGGTAAAGCGGTCCACCGATGCAACTTTGCAATTTACAAAGATGTCGATATCTACTTTGTGGCAGACATCCCACTCACAGTTAGTCATCGTCTTGATGAGAACGTCTGCTGTAACATTGTCCTCTCCTGTTACATGATGTGCTGACAGTCAAATTCCACATCAGTTGTGGGGCCCCATAGCACAGCATCATGGGTTCAGTGCTGCCTCTTCAGTTCACATTGTGCATTTCATGAGAACTTTGATAAGGATTTGCATCTGAAGGTCTTGCACTTGGAGGTTTAATGCCATTTATTTTATTTTTATTTATTGCATTTGTAAAGCGCATCTATCACCTAAAAAAGACATCCTGGCGCTGGCAGACTCATAACAGCAAAGGCGGCCGGTGGCAGACTAGAATTTCGGGAAGAGTAGTGTTTTCAATCTCCTCCTAAACAGGATGAGATCGGAAATGTGTCTAAGCTCAGCCGGAAGGGCATTCCACAGTTTCGCCGCGGCTACGCCAAACGATCTTCCTCCTGCTTTGGTTTTCTTAAACCGAGGTATTGTCACCAACCTAGCAGAGGAGGATCGTAGGCTGCGGGCTGGAGCATACCACCTAAATTTCCTTTGTAGGCCAACAGGACCTAAATCATGCAGGGCCTTAAAGGTCAGACAGAGAGACTTAAATTGTACCCTCTGTCTCACCGGGAGCCAGTGTAGCTGGGCCAAGGCCTTAGAGGAAGAAGCTCTCGTCGGCCACCCCAGGGCTAGTTTGGCCGCCGCAGACTGGATTCTCTGAAGTCTATCCATAAGGTAGCTTGGATAATCCAGCAACAAGGAGTTACAATAATCTAACCTGCTGAGCACAGTGCACAATTCGTATAGTTCGTCATTCAAAATATGTCTGATTCATCTGGATGCCACAAGCCGCTGGTTAAATGATCACTCAGATAATCATCTAAGTAAATATGTGATATGTCTGTAACCACTGCCACATGGCACCATTTTGGCTCAGAAGAGATTCTGCAGTTCTTAATGATTGATAGCTTTGGCTCTCATAGAGTTGGGTTAGAATCGTCACTGGATGAAAACAACTGCTTGTGGTTGGATTGGGTTTCATTTGGGTCCTGAGACTCTAAAGCAAAGTTCTCATTCAGGTTTGTTCATGCATAGTTACAAAAATGTGATGGTTAGAGATTTCCGTGTACCTCTGTGCACCATCACTCTCCAGACAACCCATCATTTTTGTAGTGGCTGGAATCACTCCATAACTGTCAGACGTGCCACCTCAAGAGTCCAGGTTCTTTCCGTCTTGGAGATGACTAATCCCAATACCTCCAGGAACCAACAAATGTGACAAGGAATTTTGACACTGGTCACAAGTGCTGACCCCTAAAGGGACAGGGAAAAGGGGGACGGAAAGGGTAGTGGGATGGGGGACGGAAAGTGAGAGAGAGAGAAACAAACACAGGATCTCTTCTTGAGATGACTGTCTCTCTCTTCGAAGTACTCTGGGCTTTTGCTGATCAGTAGAGTTTGGTTTGATGCTGAACTGTGTTTAAAAGACCCACATTAATTAACATCATGCCTTCCTATTCCATATCCAATTCTAAACAACTATTTACGTACATACCAACTATTTGTTAAGCCCATTCCTGTACTTCATGCGCAAGGTCTAAAACAACATTTGCTTCGTTGAAGTCTTTTGTCACCTTTGAAAATAATAAATATACTCAGTAAATGTTCACAGGAATATGAGATGCATGAATATTCCAAACGAATCAAATAACTGGTTAGTAGAAACTGTAACCACACTTGCATGCAGTAGTCTCTTCTTACCTTGTACTTATTAGTGTACAACCTTGGAAGGGGGTTCTGAAAGTAAAAACAAGAAAGAAAACAAGCCCCAAAGGTAACACTGCTCACTATCACGTATTACAGTTTAAGTCACTGTAGCGCATCAAAAATTGATTGTTAGGTCAGAGCGAGCCTTAGGAAATACCATGAAAACAAATGTACAAAGTTCAAAACAGGTTCGATTTGCTTTAGCCAAGGTTCTATTATAACTTGTCTAGGTTCGTTTTTCGGAGTTTTGCCAAGTTGTACAAAGTTTAAAACAGGTTTGATTTGCTTTAGCCAAGGTTTGTTCTCAAAAACCAAAAACAGAAAGTCTTACTGTTCTTTCCTCGGATTACCCGGAAATTTTACCTCTGAGGCCGGAAGGAGTAAAGCAAGTCCGGCTGCCAAGCCGCTCTGATGCACCAACCGGAAGTCTGAAGACTCGTCCCGGTCGGCAGGAGATCCACTGAGCCTGAGAAGAGTTTCGTGATTGCCAGCCTCTCGAGGAATCAGGTAAGGTAAGCTGAAGTTGTTCAAGACGAAGGGCCGGGTCCGGGTGCCGGGATCGGGGTTCTGGAGCTCCTGAAGTGACGCGCTAGCTGAGAAGCGAAGTGTCTTTCTGGGAACCGGTGAGCCCTTTTATAGGCTGTGTTACACGTGTGAGGCAGCGTCAGTTGAGCGCACCTGCCCAACGTGAGTTTCTAATGAATATTCATAACTCTAGCAACACCAACAAGCATTGAACCCAACAACTGAGTTTCTTTAACAGACAGTGATCATTACTGATAGAAAACAACAAGCACTGCTACATCCAAAAGTATTTCATGCACACTCCATTGATGACCCAGGGAGCGTTTTCATGACAATAACCCTAGTGTGAGAAGGTGTATGTATGAGAAGCATGTATTTGGAATCCATGCAAGACTGAGGTAGGAAGAATGTGGGTCTCACAGAACTAAAACGATAGCTCCAAAAGCGTAGGTAGCCATGAAAGACAGCACACAAGTGAAATTGCTGACACCCCACATGTCCTTGTGCTGCCTAGCCACTTCTCCCTCCCCATTCCGACCATTATAGCCAGGTTGATATGTGTCAGCCTCAGATAGTTCATAATTGAGCAGGAAGGAATCATTTGTGCCTGCCTAACTTTTGGGCCAGGTCAGCCTTTGGTCTTGAAGGACACATTACCCTTAAAAATTCTGTTGTCGAGAGCAAGATCTCAGCAACACCTGAATAAAGAAGATTTGCTGAATTCTCAATAAAACCACTGTGGTCATCTCTAGAAGAAGAGAAGTGAGTGGCACAGCAATAAGGTTCTGATTAGCAGGAGGACTGATTTAATCCAAATAAATATGGTGATCCTTGGCCTCGGAAAACTGGCATCACAGTTCAACACTTTCTACCAGTTTTATAATTCATTTAAGCCTTCATTCATTACATTATAGCAAGAGAGGCAAAAGACACAATGGAATATCTCACCGAGTGGCGGCTCCTCCACTAAGGCGAAGAAGCGTCGCCACATAGCTCTGAGCAGTGTAAAAAGGAGAACTAAAACGTTAATAACTAATGTTATTATCGTTTAAGTTTTTCTTACGGCTCGGGAGTGGGGCGGGGTGGGGTGTGTGGGCTGGCCTGACCACTGCAGGGGCAGGAGGAGGAGTGCAAAGCAAACTCTAAAGTGGGCATGTCGTTTTCGCCTGCCCAAGCGGGCCAGTCATACCGTCATGCGCACTTTGCATCTTCCCCACCAGGCTGCATTACACAGCCTGGTGAGGAAAATAAAAAGCCTCCAAGCTCCTGTCTGAGTACCGATCCATGGCACTCAGACCAATCACAATGCTGCTTAAGGCAAAGTTGTGATTGGACAGGGGATTCTGAGAGGCTGGGAGATTCCTGTTGCGGTGCAGAGGAGACGGAGTAGAGGCTGCAGCACCTGGAGGCACCCAGATAAGTGTGATTAGTTTAATTTTTTGTATTCCCCCGATCCGCCGTCCCTCGGCCTCACCACCCGCACTTAGTAGCGGCCGCTACTGATCTCATCTTTATGCCAATGATAACCCAGGATATATCATACTGTTTCCAGCATTGCTTCCTCAACAGTACAGCTGTTCTCTACTTACTAGGGAAGATGAGGCCAGAAAGCATGCCATTTCAGTGCACACCATAAAATAACAGAGATCAAATTGTACTGTGTGGTGCAGATTTAAAAAAAACCTTCCCCCCATATAGCCCACTTTCATATCTTCGCCTTCACACAGTTCCAAGTTGTGGGCTGCAAAAAATAATAATACACAACTGAGGAAAAATGTGACATTTACCTGTCAGTCACTCTATAGCCGCATCCTAACGTCATCAAAAATCCCCTGTATCACGGAGGGATGAATCAACATGTCTAGTATCCAAGGGCCTAAAATACAACTTCATTCCAATTAAATAATCAAGTTACCCCCTCTCTATACTTGACGCACCAAGGATAGAGGTAGCAAGTAGTTAAGGCAACCCTTTGAAATATAGCATAAGATTGGTATATATACTCCTAAATAAATATATTTTTTATGCTGATTCTGCTTAATATTTCTCAAATAAAACTCTTCTCCTGAATTAATCAAGCAAAGGATGCTGTGTCACATGTACCATCAATACTACCCGCCTATTTTGAAGGTCCCCAAGATAGGTTTCTTTAGCGACACTTTGTTTAGAGCCCCCAAAAACTTTATAATGCCATTTAAGCACCAGCCCCTGCAGAATACTCATTTCACATATACTGCTCCAAGAACACCATATCCCATCTAGTTTCAGGACATGGGCAGTGATTTATTCTGAATGGCCTTCTGTCTTTTGAGCTGCACAATCGAATCAATGTCTTGTGTGGGGGTAGTTTATTTTCCCCCCAATTAAAACGTCTAAGAAGAATCCGGAGCGCCTCATAGAGAATCTTGTGACTGCTGTGTGATTTATAATTTAGCCTAAATTATTTAACTGAATAACTTGGAGTGAGAGTGAGGGAAAAAAAAAGTCAAGAATATGAGTCATGAAATGTGAAAATGGATGGTGCAAATGTCAGTCGAGGCTCACGGTGCATTGCAAGGGCCTTTGTAACACAATGCCCTTTTGCTGGCTTGTAACATAACAGCACTACTTCAAATGTGCATTATTTCCCCATCTACACGCTATAACCAAAACTAGCTTTGACTCCAAGCTTTTTATTACCCATAGTACACTGAGAGCTTGATATGATCTTTTCCTGCAGCTGCGCCAACTGTCTTCAAAGAGATCCAACAAAAACAGAGGTTTTGTTATCGAACAGTCTAGCTGGCACTCCACAGCTCTCCCCCTGGGGCATTGGCCATCGATAGGATCACATTTCTTCTCAGATGGCAACTGCATGCATTCACTTTCATGAGTGTTTTCTACCCTTGGGTGCAGTAAATGTCTGGAATCCAGTTTAGCTATTATTTATAATTCCACCTCTGATAAACAAAGAACACTTACTTATCTATTATGACTTGTTTCCAGGGCCCCTGCAGTTCTGCTCCAGCTTGTATTTATTGATTCCCAGAATACAGGCTGAATGAACTCCTGGTGGTCTAAAATGGAGCGTTCCGGATTCACACATTCATTCTCTAAGTACATCTCTGCCTCGTTGGGAGGCGGCTCAGAGACTGAAGTTAAATGTTATGAATGTACATTGAAACTTCTCTTTACTCATGGGGTCATTGTACTCATCCCAGTGCCCCAGAGAAGGGGCTCCCCACTGCCTTAAAACATCTAGAAACCGAAGAGCATATTTACAAGCCCCGATCACCACAGAACGTCACTATTTGCGACGTTCCTATGGCGATAGGGGCTACGCCTTATTTACAAGGCGACGTGAATGCAGCACACATAGGAGTTGCCGATCACCATTCTGATTTGTTTATGTGCAGGAAGGCACACCTTCCTGCACATAATCAACCATTCCCTTAATGCAGGCACCCATGCACTATGATGCCAGGGGGCCTGCTTCGGTGCTAGGCAGTTGAATTTAGTGCCAGCGTAGAGGGATTATTGTAAATACGGTGCATCCCTGCATTTCTAAGGTGACAGAGCTGGGAGTTAGCAATTTTCGAGCTAACCTGCGCTCCACAACTTTCCATGAGCCCTCATCGTTCATGAGCAAAAGCTAGAAATGGGTCCTGCCCGGAGAAACCTTCCTCTATTTACGACGCTCCAATTACCCTTCAAAGCACACACAGTATAGGAGCAGGCGGGGTTGAGGGAGTAAAGATTGGGCATAGAAAAATAAGCAGGAAAGCATTTCAATGCATAATTCTTGTGTGGGCTCCTGAAATCAGTGTTTTAAATGTCCTGAGAATTTCTTTAATTTGAAAGGCAAAAGGCCCGAACTTCTAAGCACTGCTGCAATACATTTAATAGGAGAGTACCAGCACTTCAGAGGAGCTAACAGGCGTTCTAAACAGTGAGTACCTGCACTTCCTGGGACCACTTCTTTTTCCCGCCCTTGACTAAAGGTGAATATAAACAAACAACACATGCTCCGATAAGAACAAATATTTAAGGAATCCACACCATACTCAAAATGACAGCTCTCCAAGCCAATATCTTCAACCCATATAGAAAGAGAAATAACACTCTAATAGGGCAGTAGGCAACACTTTGAAACCTAACCCCAGCAGTAATGCAGCACAAAGGAACACAAATCACCCACATTGCAATCCTATTAACGCTTGCAGTGACAACACAGTGAAGCTCCTCTGAGGTTGCCTCCAGTCAGCCCCTTGAATATCCCAAGCAAGGTCTCTACAGCTTCATCTTCTTCCACAACCAACATTGGCCTTTATCTATCTGCAGAAACAGGTGGCCCAGGGACACAATTCTCCCCCTCCCCCATTCAGGACTTTTCTTTTGTCCCGCAGAAATATCAGTGGTGAGTAACTTTTGCCATTTGTTATTGATGTGGCAGAGCCTTGGGTTCTGTTGGACTGCAAAAAATGTGAAAAGCGACTGTTGGGCTCTTGATTTTATTTGGATCGAAAGGTCAAGCACGCTAGCTTTACTCTAGGTATGGTTAGCGGTTAGGAACGAAAATACAATGTAATACAGTCCAGTAATCTTCAAAAACGGTAAGTGACCCATCAATTACATATTGTTAAAAATGTATAGGTTAACAACTGCATGACAGAAAAATAGATTAGTAAAAAAAGAGTAATTAAAGCAAACCTGAAAGATCTTTTGAGCCTGGATTAGTCTCTAGGAAATTATAGAGCTTGCCTGTTTAAGTACTTCTACTGAAGCTATAACACTGAGTTGAATCGAAGATGTTAAAAAGTAGTCAATGGCTAATCCAAGTCAACGGCCTTTCTACATTGCCTCTCCCCCACAGCAAGGGATGGAACTGAACTTGAGTTTCCAGATACAACCCCTTATCCGCATCGCTGAGGCGGCTTTTCCCGCTGGGTGCTGCAGATTGCAAAAACCCTCGTTACATGACGAGCTCAGCTCGTCATCAGCACACGACCACCGTAGCTGATGACAAGCTGAGCTCGTCATCAGCAGCGAAGAGGTTAATTGTAGCCGTTGGCTTAGAGGCGCGTACATATCCTCACTCTTTGTACCAAAGCAAAGCATCACAGAGAGCAACAGTTTTAGTGGGTATCATGTTGATCAGCTTAATACCACTGATTCCTTAGCGAGTCTCCTTCCAAATTCTTAGCTAAGTAGTCCAGCAGCCAGGGTCAGTACAGCAGAAGCAGATACTCATGAATTCCCAAATGCCACTGACAAACCTACCCACAATCAGACTCTTTGGTTCAGGGAGCCAATATAGAGCCCAGAGCAGGGCTGGACTGGGTACCAAAACTGGCCCTGGCATAGAGCTCGCCAGCACCCCTGGAAGTGACCAAGCTGTTTGCCAGGGCTGGTTTCGGCTGATTTTGTTAGGGGTCGATTTTGCAGCTATCCCGCAAAAAAAGTCCCTGTAACAAAATCGGAAGCCAGGGGTCCAAAATCGGCCCCATCCCTAGCAGCCCACCGGGTAAATGCCAGGTGCCCGCTACGGCCAGTCCGACCCTGGCCCGGAGGGCTGGGAGCTTGTCTTCTTTCTGGCTAAAGTGTGTAGAAGGAGCAAATCCAGGGAATTTTGGACCTTTAAGGGTCATCCTGTGGGAAATGCTGGGAGACTCAGTAAGAGTGCATTTGTGTGATCTTTCAAAAAATAAGCTTTATTCGGTCTTTAAGTTTAAAACCATAAAAGCAACAGAAAGAAATACATGCATGCATATATGACTCAACAATTCATTACAAGGTTAAAAGAAAACCGACTATTTAAAACAAACTAAGATCAATTTAGCGAATCAACTAATCAAAGTAATATCACATGGTACACAGAGTCCCCTTTCACCAAGTATTATAATTCAGTGCTCGGGGGCCAGGATTAAAGTCATACAAGTCCCAGATACAAATGGGGCCATCTCCAATTTTGGGCTGGGAAGATCGTAGATAGGGGACAATGTTCCTGTGTTTGAATCTAATTAATATCAAGTCTCCCGGAATGTCTTTGGGCAACATACCTAGCCACCCCACCCTCCTGACGCTCAGGATTCCGCCATCTAGGGCAGGTGGCAACGGTCTGTTGTTTTTGAGCCAGAAGATGGCTTTGTTCAGCAGGTCCTGGCGTGTTTCAAGTTTGCCCTGACTAAGTGCAGGGACCCCAGAGAGAACGGTCACGTATGGGGCGGCTTCAGGGGGTAGATTAATTCGATGCCTTCTTTCTTGGAGAATCCTAGGAGTTATGAGAGGGACATGTGCGGGATTAGAAGTAACATTGCGGCCACTTAGTTTGGGTATGTTAAGAGGGGAATCAAATGTTCGTGCTTTCCTGTGTGCAATGGACTTAGGCTTTTCATGGTTGGTAGAGAGAGTAGGACATATGGGTATAGCAGTATTTTCAGTTAGTGGATAAATCCTTTCTACTGTTTTTTCAATACTGGTCAACCTGTCCCCCAGATCGTTGATTTTTGTGACCAGGGGTGATAATGCAGAGTTTAACAATCGCTCGATGTGAGCCAGTAGGGTCAATTGGAGGGGTGTTACAGAGTCATTTGTTCTGGTCCCCGCCTTATCCGGTGTTAATAAAGTTGGGTTGGGGAGGGATAATGAGGGGCTACAGCACATTTGATCGACATTAGATAGATTCTCATCGGTGTTCCTTTTACTGGTTGAGCCCCGGGACAGTGTGTTAGCATGAGAAAGGATTTTTTCGGGGGATAGAAGTACATCCAGGGGGGTGCAGTTTATTTGGTCAGTGTCTCTGCCCACTATAGGGGGGTTGATTTGTTAGGGACATAGTTTGTGCCACACAGGGCATTCAGCTCCTCCCAGATGGACATAGTTATTAGACAACAAAAAAACGGAAACGACACTAGGCTGTTCAAAGCGATAAAGATAAAAGGGTTAAGCGACTCAGTACCTCCTCCTTCGATGGGGCCAAGTGGGGTGGCCCGTCCCGTCCCGTCCTCCTCGGGTCCTCTGAGGGCCACAGAGGGCCCGCCCTTTGCCCGGGCTTAGCCCCGGGCGCCGACCCGCGCGCGATCCCGCGACGCGGGGGTTCGCGCTGTCCTTAAGCGACCTCCGGGGGCGGGACAGGAAACACGCCTTCCTAGGCGCTAGGGGTGGTGGGGGATGTAGACCCCGATCTGCCGCCTCGCCGCGTTTGTAGGAAGCGGCAGGCAGCAGGGAGCCAGGGGAATGTTGCGGCAGGGCAGCGCTGAGGCTGCGGTGATCCGGTGCCCTGGTGAAATATGCCTCCCAGGTCAGTGTCAGTGTTGCCCCAAAGTCCCCAAAGTGCATTTGTGTGATCTAATTAAGAGAGGATACATGAGATTAAAGACTGAAGTCTTTTGAGGCATGTGAAGCTGGGAATATGCGGCAGAGGGTGTTGGGATGATTAAAACATGTTTGCACTGCTTTGTTTAGATAGACCACAATAAGAAGCAATAATCAACAATAACTCAATTTCAAGGACGGTTGCAAACTAGTCTATCAAAGCGTAATGCTATGATAGATCAGTTTGCCACCTTCTTTGAAATTGAGTTTAAGATCGTTTCATGAAAACAATTGAGAGGGATGTTGGTGTTTGAAACTAGTAGCTTTGTTACTTTGGTCTGTGTGTTATCAGTTGCCTATCAACGATGAAGCCCATCAATGCCACGACTGGTCTTGGGTTTGCTTGGGTACCCAGTAAGAGGGGACATTGCTTAGAAGTTTGGATTGGTCTGTCCATATTGGTTTGAGCCCAATGCGGATTTCCATGTGGTTTGCCCCTGTCTGTAAGGGCACAGATGAGCGTAAAAACAACGGAATGTATGCAACAAGATAAATTACCAGTGGTTGAGACTATTCTGACATTCAATCCATCACTTTTTGTGCTATCTCCGCAAGAATTTCTAAGTAGGAACTGTTCACAGATGTTGATCAACTGAACTCCCTGATGAGGCCCAACATTTTAGAAACCAGTCTTGGATTGCTTGCTTTAGTACAGAAGAGACATACTGGCAGGACTGTTCTTTTTGGGACATGGCAATGGCTGGCTTTCATATCTTTGGAGCATATCAGTAATGACAAAGATGAGCTGAAAAACAATTAAATGGAAATAGGCCTATAGTATCGTTATTTCAAACATTCTGCCCATAATGTTTTGTGTTTTCTGAATGAGTCACCATACTTTAGATATGTATAATAGACATGTCTCCCAAGCTTGCTGTGATGTAGAAGCCAAGCTGCACCTCACTGAGGAGGCCCAGATGAGTGAAAAACGATGAACTGCAATGCTGTCTAGAGTACTTACCATCGCTGAGATTCATTCAAGATTTGCATTGATTAATGTTTGTTCCATCTAATTCGGCTTAGGTGTAGCCGTCACACTGAGTGAACAGATGTGCTAGATTTGCAGTTGTTCAATCAGCAAGTTTAACTTGGTGGCTTGCTGCTTTGAATGGGGCTGAGAGGCCACGGAGCAAGAGGATCCCTGTGTTATTGTTTTCTATTACGGTTTTCATATCATCCGAAATAGAGACACATACTGATTGTGCTCCTTGTATTGATATGAACCTTACTTGTGCTAGGTTGAGGAGAAGTGACATTCAAAGTGAGAAATTGTTTGTTTAAAGACATGATGCTCATACTTCAGTATTATTTGTGGGAAGGGAATAACCAATTAATGTGTAGTTGGACTGGTTTAGTGGTTCTGTGGGAAGCAAGTCAACCTTAGAGATGTATGCTCAACACCTGCTGTCTCAATAGTTCGTTTTTAGGTTGAGCCTAGACAGCGGTTGCACTGTCTCTTTGACACATGTTGTATATTCTTCGTGGGCTTGCAGCCCACCCATTGCTTTTAATTTGTTTATTTTCAGTGACCTTTAAAAATCCTTGCTTCCAAATGGTCAATCTTTCCTATTTGTCCCACCTTTTCACCAGTTGTTCACTCCCACAGAGTAGCATTCCATTATTTGGAACCTTTCTCTTGTCCCATTTTAGTTACTGGCTCAGGAACTTTTTTTAAATTCTGAAAGAGGCCTTCACACAGGCGTTCTTGTTTGGTTTCCCTTGATCATCTTTCACATGGTGGCTGTTTTGGGAGGACGCACGCCTTTCTTTTTTTCTGGGTGGTGCCCGCTTGTTATAAATTGTACATTAAAGCCGATTAATATGCGCACATTTCTAACAGCTTCTGTTGCGTTCTCCTAATTTTGATCTCTTTCTTCAGTTCAGTGTATATTTGTTTAGCAACTAATTTGTGTTATGTGGTGATGGTTTTGTTTTGAGCTTCTTTTATGAACAAGAGCTTGTCTCTGGCTTGTTTTCTAGGGACATAGTGCTTGTTAATATTTTGTTGGGGATGATTACTTATGGAGTGCACCGCAGTGTTTATCGCAAGTGGCTCTGTCTATCAGGACTGGTATGAAGTAAATAATACATCACAGTTTCTTGCAGTGAAAGGATGTTGGCAGACTGTTTTGAACTCCCATTAGAAGTGCTGTGTCACTCGTTTTGGAACTCAACTGTCTTTTTTATTTTTAAATGAACAAAGAGTTAATATACATAGAATTTTATTTGATCATTAAGTTACAAATATACACTTTATACTTTCTAAGTATATTAGCTCGGCAGTATTGTGATTCATTTGTTTTTAGTGTCTTGAGGCCGGTTTCTGAGCACATACTCACTATTTTAATATACCTCAGCTACACTTTGCTTGCCTCGGCATACGAATTCATGAGTGTGTGCATAAATATTAACATTTAAAAGTCTATTGAGGAGAAGCAGCAAACAGTGCAAATCTTGGCAGTTTGCATCAAGGAATAAACTATGCTTTATTGAGTGAGTGACGGACGCCATTCCCATAGTTGAAAGCTAGGGTATTTTTCAGTCAATAGTAGGGACCACTTAATCTCTGTTCATTTACATTCAAAATCGTATTTCCCATCGAGTGCTCTGCAGAAAAGTGGTTAGTTACTCTGTATAAGCACCAGCAGATTTTTTGAATAATTTCCATGCGACCTGTCGCATTGACAGTTCTGAATTTCTGCTAAATAGTGAACCTCAGCTGCACATCTACATGTGATGGCATTTGTACTCAATGCTAAATTCCCTGGTTCAAATCAGTACCCTACCAGTTGTTTAAGGGTAGATGTGATTCTGTGCAGAGCTGCCATTTGTCAGTTGTCCAATCAGATGGTAAACATTCTTAACAAACTGGCCTAAAGAGTGCAGTAAAAAAAATAGTAGATGAGGGTGCTTAGGGTATTCTCCTCCTGTCTGCGAGGCGCTGTAGATACCAAGCAAAAAAGAACCTTACCAGTGTAAGGTGGGGACCTTGAGCACACCTGCGTGCTGATGCACTTAAGACAATGATGATAATGCGTAGTATTAGAGGTGAAACAACAAAGTTTTATTCACTTTGAAATTCAATGCAATTCTCCAACTGTGGATTGTGACATCATTTGTTGAAGGAAATGAGGTAATCCAAAATAAATGCTTTAAAGTTCGTAACCATGGCATCAACCAAACACCATTGGAAAGTATCAAGGGTTTTTGTAGTATCCCCGATGCATTTCGAGCCCCACTGGCTCTTCTTCAAGGGGTCCGTAATCTAAGAAGGTAAACAGAAAAAATTTGTCTAGAAACAATATAGGGCCCGGGAGATGGTAAAATACTAATTGTAACCAAAACGGCTAACATGCGGGATATAGAACGAACGGAAAGACCAAGGCGCGAGACATGCAATAAGAGTGCTTAGTGGGGCAAGCGAGTGCAAACACGTAAAAGGCTGTGCACAGTGGCATAATGAAAAATAATGCTCCCACCCCCCACAGAATGTAAAGAGGGGTCTCTTAGTCTCCCATATTTTACAGATATATATTGGGCTAAATGTGGTCCCTTGAAGTGTTCGGGTCCCCCTGCAAAACTGGGGCGTGAGTTACGTAGGCGACATAAATGATGTTTTTCATTAGTGGGCATCTAGCCGCCAAAAGATGCGGTGGTCTGGAGGTCACGGGTTCAAACGCTTATAAGGCACACTCAGGTACCATTTCGCAAGATGGACCCATTTATTACCATAAACCGGATTTCTTGAGCAGAACATAAACTGTTTTTTGATTAACAGACACACAACATTTTCTGATTTGAGGATGGATAAGTACCTCCACATTTGGGATTACTGCATGGAAACGTTTTTCTTTAAATAACTACCCCTTTTTAGACATTTATCTTCCTAAACAGTCAGTAGGGCCTAAACTCCACAAATACCAATAACAGCTTGACACAGGGCCTGATTACTCAGTCATGCTCCAGTAACCCCAAGGCAAGCGACAGACATGGCTGCATGTAAAACTTTTAAACGCTTTTAATGCTGAATGCTTTTAATACCTGTCATGTATTTTTAAAGCACTGTTCTTAAATATCATTTTAATTTGAATTTGCGCATGCTCTGGGTCAATATTCCTTCTATCAGACTCACCTTGCTCTTGCGAGGCTTCGGGAGGGGGGAAGCCATTTTTGCCTGAGTTGGTTTCTGAACGCCAGGAAGGACCGGAAGGAGGGCACAGTTGGGCAGTGCTCTAGCTTTTGGTCATGGGTGACCACATAAACGGGGCTGCAATGTGGCGGTGCAGCGGACGTGCCTCTTGCGTGCCACCCGCGCCAAAGGCAAGCCCGTCTGCGCACGTTCACATCTGGATCGCGGCCAGCGCCAGCCACGCTGCCCGTTGCCCAGCCGGTGGTCACTGTATGGTCCAGAGAGCAACTACTAAGTATTAATAATAAGGCCTGTGAGTTTACATTCAAGCAAAACTGTTTGGAGGCTAACCAGCGAATGGTTTGTAGTTCCTGTCCTTTTTTTATTAGAGGCAGGTTCCGTGAAATACAAGGATGACCCCTCTCCTAACTCCCCCCCCTTTCAGGGAAAAATTACCCCTATCAGGGCCTGCCTGATTAACTGCAGATCTCGCCCCAAAAATGCAGATGACATCTGTCTCTCCTTGGAGGCTAACTCATGGGATTTAATGTTTCTCACCGAAATGTAGCTCAAGGAGAACTGTAATCCAGACCTGACGTTGACCATTCCGATTAGCTACAGGTTGGCGGGTGTCAATAGAGGTGGCATCGAGACTGGAGGTGGGGTGGCTATCATTCTTAGGGAGGGCTGGGAAATCTCCTGCAGAAGGATTGAACAAATAGGGATCTTGGAGGCCCTGTCTTTCTGTGTAAAACTGACATCCACTCTATCAGTGGCCGGGATCCTAGTATATAGATCCCCTAACACTCCGGCCTGCCATCTAGCAGAATTCTGCGCTATAGCAGCAGACCGCTCTTTGAAACATGCTAGCTTTACTATTCTAGGGGATTTTAACGTCCATATGGACAAGGACAAATGCCCGAAAGCCAATCAACTAGCAGATACGTTGACCGGACTCAACTTGACACAACGTGTCACGGCCCCCACACATGCTGCCGGCCACATACTGGATCTCATTTTCTCTAATGACCCGAACCTGATGGTAGAGGCTCCCCTACCACTAACATGGTCAGGCTATCTACTAATACGAATCAGCTTCAAACTTGCTTATTGCAGTACTAGACCTCAGCACTGCCCAGAGAGAAGGAGAAACTAGAGCAAAGTCACTAGAGATAGTATGACACCTGCACTCCTTACGGTCCTTCTTAAGTTGTCAGGTAATCCTGATGAAGATACAGCAAGCTTTCATAGCTGGGTGGACAATGCCATAGATATAATTGCCCCCCCTATACTACTTGTCTCCGCTAAGAAGAGATCGTCAGCCCCCTGGTTTTCCTCAGAGCTTCAAGCCGAGAAAAGTTTATGTAAAAAATTGGAGTGCTCCTGGAGACAATCATATGGCCCTGAAGCCAACATCTCCAAAAGAAAGTCTCTAAAGAAACTTTCACAAACTTAAGCGAAGCACTATGTAGGACTTCTTCACCCACAAGATTAAATTAGCTGATAATTCAGCGATAGCTTTATATAAAAATGCTCAATGCTTCACCAAACCACCAGCTCTTGATAATACTGTTATTTCCTCCCCTTCCTTCTGTGCGGGACTGTCAAACTTTTTCCAGGACAAAATTCCATCTATCTACGTTACTTTCCCGCCAGAGCATAACGCCATTCCCGACAGCGGGGAGCTTTGGACCGAATTCCACCCTCTTTCTCTCAAGGCTTCCTCAAAAAAACGATTAGAATGTAAATCTGGTTCCCTGGGTGATCCCTGCCCAGCCCAGTTTTTTAAACTCCTGGCCCCCTGTTTTAATGCCCCCTTGAACCACATTTGGAACTCTTCAGGAGCACGGAAACAGGCTTTCCTATTGCCAGTACTCAAGAAACCAGACGCTGACCCAGCAGAGAGTAAAAACTTCAGCCGCATCTCTCTTCTTCCGCCTCCGGGAAACATTCTTGAACAGATAGACCAGAGTCGACTTTCAGAATCCCTGGAATCCAACAATCGATTCCACAACTCCAAATCTGGCTTTAGAGCAGGCTATAGCATTGACAATGCACTCTTAGAAGTGTCAGAAAGTGTTTGTGCGACAATATTGACCAGGGCGACGCAGCAATGCTTGTGCTGCTGGATCTGTCTGTGACCTTCGACACTGTGGCCCATCCGATTCTCCTTGAGAGACTAAAACAATTGGGAATTCAGGGCACAGCCTTTTCCTGGATCCGGTCCTTCCTTGAGAACCGGACACAACAAGTTTTTCTACGTCCCTTCGTCTCTTCCCAGAAGCCCCTTGTGTATGGGGTTCCCCAGGGATCAGCATTTAGTTCACTCCTTTTCAATGTATACCTCTCTCCGCTTGCAGCCTTGGTGGAATCCCTGGGGGTGAAGGTGATATCCTACACAGATGATACCCAGCTTCTCTTTTCTTTAAAATACCAATCAGAGGCTGCTTTTGTCAACTGTAGAAGATGATTGAGCAACATCTCGGCTTGGATGACCCAAAATTGTCTAAAGCTGAACTCGGAGAAACCCGAGGTGTTCTTCTTCAACCAGCGGGCCTCTCCACCCTCTAAGCTCTGGTGGCCAAAAGAACTGAACCCCCCACCTGAGCCAGTCGCCCTAGCCTAATGGCTAGGGCGGTCGACCTCGAATCTGGGGAACAGGGTTCGAGTCTCAGCAATGACGCTGAACATCCTGTGATTCTGGGCAAATCACTTAATCTCCCCGTGCCTAACAAAAATGATTGTGTCCTCATGTAATGGAACTGGTGCTATGTAAAGGGCTCTGATACCCGATTCGGGTCAAGTTCGCGATATATAAAACTCTGTAAAAAAAAAAAGATGTGATAATAATCTTTCTTGTAAGTCCCAGATTTGGCAAGTCTCCCCCTCCTACTTCAGGAAACTCCATACCCTGCGGAAGTTCCTCCACTTACTCCTGCTGGACTGCAGGAGGACGGTGGTTCATGCCTTAATTACATCTCATCTAGATTACACTAATGGCCTCTACTAGGGCCTCCCTGCATATCTGATCAGCAGACTGCAAATGATACAGAATGCCATGGCTAGACTGATTTGAAAGGTGCCTTACCATCACTCCATCATTCCCACCCGAGAAGCCTTCATTGGTAGCCCGTCATCAGGAGAATAGAATTCAAGGCACTCACCCTGGCTTACAGAGCAACCAGGGTCCGAGGCCCGGCTTACGTGAGAGTCAGACTCCAACACTACCATCATGACTGGGCCTTGAGATCCAACCACCTGAAGCTCCTTACCACTCCCCGTTTTCGCAGGGTGAGGGTAGGTGGCAGAGCATACGCAGTCAGGACTGCAAAACTTTGGAATACCATGCCGCTCCCTCTACGCCTGACTGAACCAGAACTTGTCTTCAGGTGAGCTCTAAAAACCTGGCTCTTCAACCGTCTCTAATCCTGTGTGTGCCCTGTGTTATTCGACTGCCTAAGTGCTGGGACACCTCCGTTGGAGGTATCTGTGTGCTCTATAAATTTCTAAATAAAAAAATAAATAACCCTGTGTTGCATTCAGTAAAATAAAGATGATGGGTCCTCGTTGTAATGTTCAAGGAGTATATTTATTCTTCAGATTAGATAGTCAGGTACAGCATTAAAGTAGAAATGTAGTCTGGTAAGAAAACCCCACCGGGAGCAGATAACTTCCTGCTCAGCCTCCAGGTAACTGATAAATCCCTTGAATAGCAACAGGTAGAATCATGGATGACATAACAGAGACATGACATAGACAAGCAGACACTAACACTAAGGAGGGACAAAGAGAGAGGAAGAGCAGGATATAACACCCTGGCATCACATGAGGTGACATCATTGATTTGTCAAATGAATCCAACGGGTAAAATGCTCACTGCTTGGATGACCCAAAATTGTCTGAAGCTGAATTCGGAGAACCGAGGTGTTCTTCTTCAACCAGCGGGCCTCTCCACCCTCTAAGCTCTGGTGGCCAAAAGAACTGAATCCCCCACCTGAGCCAGTCGCCCTAGCCTAATGGCTAGGGCGGTCGACCTTGAATCTGGGGAACAGGGTTCGAGTCTCTGCAATGACGCTGAACATCCTGTGATTCTGGGCAAATCACTTAATCTACCCGTGCCTAACAAAAATGATTGTGTCCTATGTAATGGAACTGGTGCTATGTAAAGGGCTCTGATACCCGATTCGGGTCAAGTTCGCGCTATATAAAACTCTGTAAAAACAAAAAAAAGATGTGATAATAATCTTTCTTGTAAGTCCCAGATTTGGCAAGTCTCCCCCTCCTACTTCGGGAAACTCCATACCCTGCGGAAGTTCCTCCACTTACTCCTGTTGGACTGCAGAAGGACGGTGGTTCATGCCCTAATTAATCTCATCTAGAATACACTAAAGGCCTCTACTATGGCCTCCCTGCATATCTGATCAGCAGACTGCAAATGATACAGAATGCCATGGCTAGACTGATTTGAAAGGTGCCTTACCATCACTCCATCATCCCCACCCGAGAAGCCTTCATTGGTAGCCCGTCATCAGGAGAATAGAATTTAAGGCACTCACCCTGGCTTACAGAGCAACCAGGGTCCGAGGCCCGGCTTACGTGAGAGTCAGACTCCAACACTACCATCATGACTGGGCCTTGAGATCCAACCACCTGAAGCTCCTTACCACTCCCCGTTTTCGCAGGGTGAGGGTAGGTGGCAGAGCATACGCAGTTAGGACTGCAAAACTTTGGAATACCATGGCGTTCCCTCTACGCCTGACTGAACCAGAACTTGTCTTCAGGTGAGCTCTAAAAACCTGGCTCTTCAACCGTCTCTAATCCTGTGTGTGCCCTGTGTTATTCGACTGCCTAAGTGCTGGGACACCTCCGTTGGAGGTATCTGTGTGCTCTATAAATTTCTAAATAAAAAAATAAATAACCCTGTGTTGCATTCAGTAAAATGAAGATGATGGGTCCTCGTTGTAATGTTCAAGTAGTATATTTATTCTTCGAATTAGATGGTCAGGTACAGCTAAGCATGAGCGAATTTTGCGGATCTCGCGTTCGCGAATTTTGCGGATTTGCGGATTCGCAATCCGCAAAATCCGCGAATTCCCGCGAATTTGCGGATTTTTTTTTTTTTGTGTTCGCCCGTGTTTCTGCCAGTTCGCGAGGGTTTTGTACACTTTCGCAAATTGCGAACTTACCTGTCGGGTCGCAAGTTTCGCGAACTTGTTGTTTCTACGTGTCCAGCCTGTTTGGGACACTCTTCTTCATCACTGCCACTCTCTGTCACCACTGCCACTCTCTGACTACTCATGCCACCCTCTGGCCCACCCATGCCACCCTCTGTTTCATCACCACACCCTCTGGTTGTCCAGTGTACATTATTTTCGGCAAAGCAAAGCACACCTTCCCTGCCTCAAGTGACCTGAATTAATTTGGGGCTGATTAATGTGTCACAGAATATTTTTTTAGCTGGCACCTGCTTCCTTAGTGCGCCCTGATTAGTGATCTTTTGCACTTGCTAAGTGCTTTCATTGTTGCAAAATTAGTTACAACACCTGCCCTGCCCCAACTGACAATAATGAATTAGGGGCTGATTAATGGATTTTAACTTCCAGCCTGGCTCCTGCTTGTCTCCCTTAGCTGTAATTCAGGACCTTTGTGGCATATGTGTAACTATTCTGAGGTTCAGAGCAGGGTCACATAATAGTTTCAACTGGCAACTGAACTCTGGAGGGGCCCCTCAGGAAGCACTACAGGAAATGGCTACTAATGATGAGCCTGAACTTTTGAACCTGGTAAGTAGTTACTTTCAGTTTTGCTAAGATCGTATTTCTGCAATTTTGCACTTATTCGCGGGGCGCGAACTCACGCGAACTCACGCGAACAGTGCGAGCAGTGCGAGCAAAATCCGCTGCTCGCGGATTTGCGGATTTTGCGGGAGATTCGCAAATCTCGCGGATTGCGGATTTCCCGAAAATCCGCAAAATCCGCGAGCGGAACGGATTTTCCGCCCATGCCTAGGTACAGCATTAAAGTAGAAATGTAGTCTGTTAAGAAAACCCCACCGGGAGCAGATAAGTTCCTGCTCAGCCTCCAGGTAACTGATAAATCCCTTGAATAGCAACAGGTAGAATCATGGATGACATAACAGAGACATGACATAGACAAGCAGACACTAACACTAAGGAGGGACAAAGAGAGAGGAAGAGCAGGATATAACACCCTGGAATCACATGAGGTGACATCATTGATTTATCAAATGAATCCAACGGGTGAAATGCTCACTGCTTGGATGACCCAAAATTGTCTGAAGCTGAACTCGGAGAAACCGAGGTGTTCTTCTTCAACCAGCGGGCCTCTCCACCCTCTAGGCTCTGGTGGCCACAAGAACTGAATCCCCCACCTGAGCCATTCGCCCTAACCTAATAGCTAGAGCGGTTGACTTCGAATCTATGGAACAGGGTTCGAGTTTCGGCAATGACGCTGAACATCCTGTGATTCTGGGCAAATCACTTAATCTTCCCATGCTTAAAAAAATGAATGTGTCCTCGTGTAATGCAACTGGTGCTATGTAAAGCGCTCTGATACCCGATTCGGGTCAAGTTCCCCTGGGGAAGTTGTTTTCTTCTCGTTCACAGCCCGATACCACGGGCTGTTTTAACGAGAAGGAAACAATTTGTGGCAGTGCGAAGTGCAGGAATTCCGAAACTGAAGAACAGACGCACCAGAAGATATTGAATGAGCTACTTATCCTTGGACTAGGAGATCCATTTCCCATTGGAGCTAAAGCATACTGCCTTCAAGAATCAGCAGAAGTCAAGTCTGGCGGCGCCCCCTCTGGGTCTCCAGAGGCGACATCACTTCTTCCCACACCCCCCAGTCCTGATGAAGACCCGCTCTGACCCGTGAATCAGGCTTTACAAAGGTCGAAACGTCGACAACATAAAAAACCCCTGGTCCAACAGAGAGTGTTAACATAAAAAAACCCTGGACCAACAGAGAGTATTCCATAAAACCAACCAACTACAGTGGCACAGAGGAATAACTCCAATTGAATACTGCTTTGGCCAACATTCTGCCGCCCCCTCCCCTTTTTCCTTCACTTGTATATAAGTCACTGGGCACAGCTGCACGATAGATCACTGCACTCAATATCACAATCACCTTGTTCTGATGTGCCGTTTTGTAAGATATACTTAATTTGTAATGTGTATATTAAAACACGGTACTTATGAATGCAACTGAATTCATAACATAATTTGTTTATACCCTACCTTGTGTTTGGATTTGCATTTGGCCCATACGGAGCAATTAACATTGCAGCTTGACAAATCATTGTATGAATTTAATTTTGAAAGCTTGAATGACTCGTTTTTTACCCGACAGAACTATCCCTCCTGGAGGGCCCCATGTGTTGGCCTGCCTGGGCCCAGCTTTGCCTTGCTGGAACTCTGGAGCCCTGGCACCTTGTGAACACTGTATTTTGCTTGCTGGAGCCCCAGAGGAGGGGACTCAGGTCCTGCCAGGAGAGGAGGGGGTGCGTGTGTCCTGCAGCGCTGGGCTGGGTATCTCGAGGGAATCCTGATGTGGCAATTCCCCCACACTGCCCCAGAGCAAAGCAGGAGCCTATCCCACATTTGCACTATTTGGGAGCTTATCCGGTGCTTCTCTGAGCGGGAGCCCACCCCGCACTTGTGCCTATTTACATGGCAGGTGCCCACCCTGCACTTGTGCCTATTTGGATAGATAGCGAGTGCCCACCCTGCACTCTTGCCTATTTGGATGGTGCCCACCCCACATTGGTGTCATCCTAAAGCGGGAGTCCACCCCGCATTTGCCCGACAGAGAAGAAGAGCCGCCGCTGAGCTCCCCGACCAGGAAGCCAGGCAAGTTGCCTGATGCTGGGCGGGGCCAATGGGATGAGGCTGCCAATAGCAGCACAGCCGAACGGAAGAGAAGGCAAAACTATGGCTTTTTGCTGAGCACGGCTCCCGTGAGGTGAGGAGAGCCCCACGTGTTGTTATCTCAGGTGGCCACGACAGAGTTGGAGCCTTGCGGGCTCCGGTAGGCCCCAGGTGGGACCAAAGCACATTGTTGGTGCCTTTACCCCGTGGTGGCCCAGCAGAAGACCAAAGGAGAATCCGGGAGGAGTCCAGAGACGCCCCGGTGAGTGGGGCTTTACTATGCATATTGTCTGTGCTTTACCTCTGCCAGAGGACAGACCAGAATAGCCCAGGTGAGAGTGGCTCCCCGAGGTACATTGTTGGTGCCTGAGTGGTCCAGCAGGAGAGGGGGCCGCTCCAACGTAGGTGCATTTTATTTCCAGAAGTCCCGGAGTGGGACTTGGGGGTCAGTTGTTAGTAGAGTGCCTGTGGGGACCCATGAGGCACAGTTAGTGCCAAGGGTCATTCTCACAGCTGCACCGCACCAGCGGGGGCAACTGCAACACAGGGCATTGTTCTTTTTCTTTCTGGCCAATAAGGATGGGTGAATTGCGCCGCACGCCCCATCGCATTTGCGCACTTTGGGTTTGCTGCATTGGCAGCCAGAGGGCTAATTGGATAGTCCTGGAGTAAGCCCTGGCATTTGGGACAGAGGGCATTTGATCCCCAGAAAAGGCTAGTTGGCCTGCGGTCATTTTTAGGTTGGTAGGGCGCAAAGCCCTAATGTGATGCCCTTTACATCATGTATTTAATCCTATGATGATTCATGCTTATGAGGTTATTGCATAATGTGTTATGCTAATGAGATTTGGACCTAATGTGTTTGTGCCTATGATGATTCATGCTTATGAGTTTATTGCAGACTGTGTTTATGCTAAGAAGGTTTGGGCCTAACGTGTTGATGACCAATGTCATGCTATGATATTCTAGGATGGCGTGTAATGCCAATGTGATAACGCTGAGGTCATTATTGTACCAGTAGTTACTGGTTTTGTCTTATATTAACTACCTGCATTTTGATGGTTCTGACCGTGGCCCGATTACCCTGGTCCTGTATATAATCCCCTGTGAATATTGCCTAGTGCCTGTTGACACAGTGTAAACATGTGAATATGTTTCTAATGTGTTTTATGATATTACAAAGGCTATTTTTTTTTTAAGTTCAGAAAGAATTTGATTTCAGGGAAGAAAAAGGGACAAGGTGCAAAAACAAAGCACAATAACCAATAGGAAGTACAAGCAAATCAATAAGCAGTGGGCATAATACAGTTATAAACATATTGAAAGCTAATCACAGGTATCAGGGCTGAAGAAAATAAAAACCACAGTTGTAGAGATAAAATTGTATAAAAGGAAGTACATACAATTGTTGGTGGAAAAGAAACGGAATGCGGGGGCAATCAAGGAGGCTTGAGAACTTCTTGCTGTGAGGGCTGTGGATGAAACGAGCGTTTAGCACATACATCAAGGTAGAGCGTAACAGGAAGCCATAAATCTGTACGTTTTGCTGCCATGTGGGCAGGGAAAACAAAAGCAGTATCCAATCTGTGATTATGACATACATTATACCACCATGCTTTAAAAGAAATGTTAGAAAAATTCTTCCAATTAACTGTAATTTGCTGAAATGCAACAGCCAATAACAAATCAATAATCCGGGTGTTAAGATCAACATCATTCCAGCAAGGGGAAAGGCTTCCTAAAAAAACATTAGTATAAGAGAAAGGAATGCGGGTCTGAAATATCACATTAATTTGGGCCCAAACTTGCAGCCAGAAGTCATGAACAGGTTTACATGAGAACAGCATATGAAACAAAGTCGCTTGTGGTGAGGAACAAGACCAGCAAATGTGTGGAGTGGCGGAAAAGCGCTTATAGAGATCAAATGGCGTGAAAAGAAGCCTATTGTAAATGAAGAACAGAGTCTGTGTCAATGTTGCTGCTCTAGAGGACTTGCGGATCTTATTCCAGATCTTATCCCAAAAAGGGATGGGCCAGGATGTACCAAAATCTTGTTCCCAGGTTTCCTCCACCTTAGATTTGGGTCTGATAGAATCTGTAGTGTGTAGGTATTTGTAAATGAAGGAAGCTTTGGGAGTGGTGCGCAAGAAAGAATGAAGTGATGAGGCGCGGGTAAGAGAAGAAATAGGGGAGGGTGCATGCATGAGGCGGGTGCAAGTTATCATTGCAGCTTCTTTAAGAAGAAGATATTTGTGGATAAAAGAAACAGGCAAACCATAGGTGGTGCGAAGAGTAGGGAAGGATACAAAAGATGAGTGTGAGAACAGTTGGGAAACCCAGATTAGCCCTCTGTGCCGCCAGGACTTCCAGTAAAAGGGTTTACCGCATATCAAGAGGGAAGTGTTGTGCCAAATAGTGGAAGTGAGAAACTCAGCAACAGTCACAGGAGGATCGGGGGAGGAAGAGTGAAGCAATTTAACAGTGAATTTGTGAATGGGAGTGGGAATGGAGGAAGGCTTGTGTGAGAAAGAAAGATACTCAGCAAGAGAGAAGGGGGAAAGGAAGAGACGCTCAAGTTTAGCCCATAAAGGGCAAGGGGAAGTCGGGTCCTGCAACCAGAGGGAAGCTTGTCGAAGCAGAAATGCCTTATGATAAACTGGGAAATCTGGAAAGTTGACGCCGCCTTCTGATTTGGGACGAATGAGTCGGGCAAGGGACATTCTAGGGTTTTTTTTGCTCCAGAGAAAGGATGTCAGGATTGAATTGATTTTCTTAAAAAATTTAGAGGGAATGGAGACGGGAATATTAGAAATAGTATAGAGAACTATGGGAGAAAGCATCATTTTAATTGTATCAAGGCGACCCCACCATGACAAGTAAAGGGGGTGCCACCTGGATGTCAAGTCTGATAGTTTTTTAATGCATTTGTTCAAACAGAGGGAGACCGTGTCTGAAATAGAAGGGGTAATATAAAGGCCAAGATATTTAATGTGTGAGGAGCTCCATGTAAAGTTGGAGGCACTAAAATCAGGTTTAAATGTGAACTTCGTCAAGGGCAGAATCTCACATTTGTCATTATTAAGCTTGTAACCAGATATCTGAGAATAATCTTGTACTTCAGCGAGAAAGGCAGGAATGGATTCGGTTGGATTAGAAATAAAAAGTAAAATGTCATCTGCATATGCAGCAAGCTTAATTTGAAAGCCTGAAGCATGGAAACCAGAAATGTTAGGGTTTTGGCGAAGTTTGGATAAAAAAGGTTCCAAGGCCAGGTTAAAAAGAAAGGGGGATAAGGGACAACCTTGGCGTACACCTCTCCCTAGGTCAAAAAAGGAAGAAACTAGGCCATTGGCGCAAACCGCCGCACGGGGATTGGAGTATAGTAAAGAAATCAAAGAGATAAATTTAGGGCCAAAACCAAACCATTTAAGGGTATGAAACAAATAGATCCATTCAACCCTATCAAAGGCTTTTTCAGCATCTAGGGCAATTGCTGCAAGGGCATCAGGTAATTTATGAGATTTCGATAAAACATTAAATAAAAGCCTAGTGTTATCCGTGATAAATCGGCCCTTGACGAAGCCTGATTGTTCCTCGCCTAAAAGATCTGGAAGTAAGAGGTCAAGACGGGCCGTGAGTGATTTAGCAAATATCTTGTAGTCAATATTGACCAAGGAAATGGGCCTATAGTTCTTACAGTGTTGGGCATCTTTCCCTTCCTTTGGTATAAGGCAGATATGGGCGTCAGAGAAAGAGCCTGAAGACGCACCTACGGTAAGAAAGAAATCCAATAAAGAGTGCAGTTTTGGGATGAGGAGTTTTGAAAAATGTATGAAAAACTCAACAGTGAGACCATCTGGTCCAGGGGCCTTGTCCTTCCGTAAGGTCTGTAGTGCTAGAAGCAATTCATGCTGAGTAATATCTAATTCTAAGGAGGAAAGGTCGAGAGGGAAATTGTCCGGCTTGTGTATAGTAGAAAAGAAGTGATCGAGTGATTGGGTAGAGGGTTGAGTTTCAGAAGAATACAAAGATTTGTAAAAAGAGGAAAATTCAATGAGTATGTCTGCGTCTTTAGTGTGAAGATTAGATTGAGCATCATAGATGGATTCAATATTTAATTTGTTGTGTTTAATTTTCAAATAGTTAGCTAAAATTTTACCGGCCTTATTTCTGCCACCATAGAATTTTGCACTAGATTTTAATAAATAAAGGGAAGCGTCTTCTGTAGATTTTTCGTTGAACTTCATTTTAGCATTAACAAGGGCTGTCAAACTGTCTCGTGAGTGGGAGGTAAAATAGGCATGCTCCAATTTCTTGATATCACGGAGAATATCCCCTGTAAATTTACGGGTGATTCTTCGTTTCTTTGCAACATATCCAATTATAAAATCTCTGGCCGAAGCCTTAAAGGCATCCCAAATGGTGGATTTGGGAATGGAGGGAGTGTCATTAAACAAAAAAAAATCATCAATGAATTCAATAAAGGAAGCAGTAAATTTGGGGTCCAACAAAAGAGCGTTATTAAAGCGCCATCTCTTTGGACCTGCGAGTTTAGGGAGTATATCAATGTAGACTATGGTAGGAGCATGGTCTGAAAGTAAAATTGGACCAATTTCAGCATTGGTAAGAGTTTGGGCAATATTATGAGTGACAAAAATATAATCAATTCGGGATTGGGAATGATGGCATGGGGAATAGAAAGTGAATTCTCTTAATGTCGGATTGCACAAACGCCAAGCGTCGATAAGTTTATGTTGAGAGATAGCTTGGGCGAAAAGCTTGTGAGGCTTATTTGGAACATAGGGAGACTTAGAGTTTCGATCAATAAAGGGATCAAGGGGTTGATTGCAATCACCTGCTAAAATGAAGTTATCGTCAACAAATCTGGTGATATGCTGGGAAAAGTTGTGCCAAAAAGCTGGATCACCACCGGTGGGAGCATAGACATTGAGAAGGGAAATTGGAACACCCTTTAGAGACAGTTTGACATGTAGCAATCTACCTTCAGTATCTGATTCCTGGGCAATTAGGGAGTGAGAGAGAGTTTTACGACATAACATGGCTACTCCATTCCGTTTACCATCACCCTGGGAGTAGTAAACCTCACCCACCCAACCTCTTTTGAGCTTAGCTGATTCTACATCAGATAAATGAGTTTCTTGCAGAAACGCAATATCTACATTTAACCGGGCCAAGTGTGATAAAATTTGTTGCCTCTTAATTGGAGAATTGATGCCCTTGACATTCCACGTAATTATTTTCAGTGACATAATACATAAAATAGAAGAGAAAAAAATTCAATAGTAATATAAGCAGGGGAGCCCATGAAAAAAGGTAAGTAAAAGAAAGGAATGCGATCATATATGCCAGAAAGAAAGAGGATAAGAAATAAGGAGAAGGAGAGGATTATTGAAGAAGGGAGAAAGGGAAAATAGAAACAGAGGGGAAGATAAAAAGCCATATTAGAAAAGCTGATGTTAGGCAATAAAACAGGAAAGTCCCAAGACGTAGGAGTCAAAAATCCGTAAAAAAGGGAGAGGATAGAACAGGAACCTGAAAAAGTTATCCAATTAGATAAAAAAAGGAAGGAGATGCAATAAATGACAAAAAAGAAAGCACGAAGAAAGAAAGAACAGAAAGATTGATGAAAGGAAGGGAGAGAGGACATCTTGGAACACAGTTGAGAATAAGAAAGGAGGAAGGTTAAGAGAAAAAAGGAGAAGGCATACATTGAAGGAAGGAAGGAGAACGTACTTACGAGGGATGAAACCAGGGAAGGGTAATCAAGAAGAAGAACAAACGAGAAACTGGGGGGGGGTAGAGCCAACTGGAGAGGGCAAGACGTCCAGTGTAGGCGAACCGTCAAACCGGGGGAACATCGCACAGCGAAGTGTGGATTCTGTAAAGAACATGAGGAAATAAAAGCATCAGAAGACAAAACAATGAAAATGTAGTACCAAACAACGACAGAGAACTTATGAACGACTTATATAAATATAAGGGAACAATAAACAAAGGAACTATATAGAAAACATGCATGACCAAATCAATAAGAACTGAATGAGCCAAGTAATGAGCAGTAGCAAATCAATAAAGTCAAGGAGGAAAAGCAGATGAAGAGCTGGATAAGTCCATGTCGGTCATTTGACAAGAATTTAGGAAGCTTCGGAGGCGAGTAGGATCCTCATAAGTCGTCGTCTTATTGTTATGAGTTACTCTGAATAGGCAAGGATGATAAAGGCCATATCTGGCGCCGATGGAACGAAGTTCTGGCCTCATATCCAAAAAAGCTTTGCGTCGATTAGCTGTGGCTCTTGCATAGTCCTGCACAAAGAACAACGTGGATCTTGACCATGTCAAACGAGGAGAAGCTCTAGCTGCAGAGAGAACTTTAAGGAGATCAGTATACTCCAGGAAATACATGATAACGCCCCTTGGTCTCGAAGAGGCAGAGGCAGATGAAGAGGCGCGACCAAGCCTATGTGCACGCTGGATGTTGAGCATGGTGCCCTCTGGCAGGTGGAGGAGCTTAGGAAGGAAGGATTTGAAGAAAGCAATAGGATCAGTTCCCTCACAATTCTCCTCCAGGCCGTAAATGCGCAGGTTATTGCGCCGATTGCGATTTTCAAGCTCCTCAACCTGCTTCCGGAGAGAGGAAATCTGCGACTGCATATGCAAAACCTTGGAGGATGACTCCTGGAGAGAGGAAACACTGTGCTCAACTGTTGTGACTCTTGCATCTAACTGCGACCAGTTATCAGTTAAAACCTGTAGCTTGGTATTGGTTTCTTCCATGAAGGGGCGAAGGGCCCGTATCTCCTCCAGCAACAGCTCCATGGAGACAGCTGAGGAGGAACCCGATGGCGATGGAGGGTCCTTTTTAAGCCGTTTCGTTGTGGCCTTCCCTGCGGGTTGCACAGGATGGTCCGAACTGGATTGCGACATGTGGTCCGCAGACACCTGAGAGGCTTCCAGATGAGCCAGCGCTGAAAATACTTTGGAGTTCTTAATGAGGAGGCGTCGTGGATTCCTAGGAGCGCGACCCGCTGCGCCGCTATCCATAAGAATGTAAGCAACCACAGAGAAATGAGTTAGTAGTTGGGACGTTCTGTCCGTGAAAACACTAACAGATGGGTAGAAGGACAATGAAGTCTGGAAGAGCACGCAGAAGCAGTGGGAAAATAACCAGAGAAAAAGCACCTCAAAATGACATTGGAGTGCCAGTAGCCATGCAAGAGCACAAGGAAGTGTTCATCTGGTCAAGCTATGAAGCCCTCCTGTAGGGATAGATATCACAAAATGGCCGCTGATATGGGGAATATGAGAGAGCATACCTCATAAGAAGAAACATCCAATGGAAAGAGTCACAATAATATAGGCAGTGCAAGCATCATATAAGGAGTATTCAGCCAACCTTAGAGAAGCAGGAGGGAAGCATGCCTGTCGTTCGTTGTATGGTGAGGAGGAGCGCCGCTCAGAGAATGCGCTGAAAATCGAACAAAATGGCGGCCGTCATGACGCCGCGGGTGAAAAGAACGGTGAAAACTCCCGAAATAGTGGACCAGGGCAAGAATACAGGTCCTCAGAGCATTCCTGGACCCTTCCGAGATGGATTGATGGTGTTGCTGCGGGGAAATGGGTCCGTTTACCGCTGGTTCGCCCCGGCGTTCACGGAGCGCTCACATAGACGCTTCCGACTCCGCCGGGCGCTAAGCCACGCCCCACAAAGGCTATTTTTGATATAACCTTGTATGGAGTTTATTTTGTGGTGTGCCTAGTGTGTTTCTGCTGTGTGTGTGTGTTGCCCAAACGCTTTACGCATTGCCTCTGGGATAAGCTTGACTGCTCGTGCCAAGCTACCAAGGGGGTGAGCAGGGGTTATCTTAAGCGTGTAACTCCCTTGCCCTGACTATAATAGTGGTTTCTGCCTGGCTTAGACGCAAGTCCTAGCCAACCAGAAATCCCATTTCTAACAAGCACCAATCCACTATGCACCCCTCATGAACTGTGCTTGAATTGTCATGTGGTTTTATAGACAAGGCTTGACATAATTTTACTCCAAAAGTACAGATTGATAATGTAGAGAAAGTCCTTTTGGAATGCTACAACTCTCCGCGCAGTAAGAAACTAAGGGCCCGATTCACAGAACTAACTTAAGACAAAATCCTAAACTTACTACCATTTTGGTATTCACATAAGACACTTTCTCATTTTGGTATTCACAGAAGGCACTTACTCATTTCGGTATTCACGGAAGTTAGGAGTCCTAACTTTAGGACTCCTAAATGCCTTCTGCGAATTCCGAAAGTCTTAAAGTTAGGATTTTTCTCAGTTTAGGAGTAGTAAAGTCAGTACTCTTAACTTTAGGACTCCTAAATGCCTTCTGTGAATTCCGAAAGTCTTAAAGTTAGAATTTTTCTCAGTTTAGGATTAGTAAAGTTAGGACTCCTAACTTTACTACTCCTAAACTGAGAACTGAGAAAAATCCTGCACTCTACGCCACTACTCAATAACACTCCACTCTACCCTGCACCACTCCACTCTACACCACTTCGCTCTACTCTGAAACAATCTATTCTGCATCACTGCAATCCATGCCACTGCACTTTACTCCACTGCACGCTATGCCACTGCAATCAGTGCTGTGCCACTCTACTCCACACCATTCTACTCTATGCCCCTATGCTCTTCTCTTCACCACTATGCTCTATCCTGCACCACTCCACTCTACTCTGACACAATCTATTCTACGCCACTGCACACTATTCCAATGCACTCTACGCCACTCTACTCCACTCTATGGGCCCGATTCACAGAATGAACTTACTACTTGTGGCATTCACAGAATGCACTTACTACTTTTGGTATTTACAGAATGAACTTACTCATTTCGGTATTCACAGAAGTTAGGACTACTAACTTTAGGACTCCTAAGTGCCTTCTGTGAATACCGAAAGTCTTAAAATTAGGATTCTTCTCAATTTAGTAGTAGTAAAGTTAGGACTACTAACTTTAGGACGCCTAAATGCCTTCTGTGAATACCGAAAGTCTTAAAATTACGATTTTTCTCAATGTAGGAGTCCTAAAGTTAGGAGTCCTAACTTTACTACTACTAAATTGAGAAAAATCCTAATTTTAAGACTTTCGGTATTCACAGAAGGCATTTAGGCGTCCTAAAGTTAGTAGTCCTAACTTTACTACTACTAAATTGAGAAAAAACCTAATTTTAAGACTTTCGGTATGCACAGAAGGCATGTAGGCGTCCTAAAGTTAGTAGTTCTAACTTTACTACTACTAAATTGAGAAAAATCCTAATTTTAAGACTTTCGGTATTCACAGAAGGCATTTAGGAGTCCTAAAGTTAGTAGTCCTAACTTCTGTGAATACCGAGATGAGTACGTTCATTCTGTGAATACCAAAATTAGTAAATGCATTCTGTGAATGCCAAAAGTAGTAAGTTCATTCTGTGAATCGGGCCCTATGTCACTGCAGTCTATGCTATGCCACTGTACTCTAAACCCCTGCACTCTACGCTATTGCACTCTACACCACTTTACTCAAAACCAACGTGCCCTGCGCCATTGCACCTACACCAACTACTTTGCACCCCTGCACTTTAAGCCACAATACTCTACAAGATTCTACTCTAAGTCGTCACTGCATGTTACGTTACTTTACACCACTGCACGCTATGTCACTGCATTCTACGCCACACTATTCTACTCTGCACCACTGCACTCTATGTCTCTGCTCTGTGCACCACTCTACTCTGCAGCACTCTACAACCTTGCACTTTGACACTCTACTCTGCATGACTGCATTCCATGCCACTGCACTCTACTCTGCACCATGCAACTCTACACCACTCTACTGTCCTCTACACCACTACACTCTACGCTATTACACTCTAAGCCACTGCAGTCCGCACCACAGTACTCTATGCCATTGCACCCTACGCCACTGCAAACTACTCTGCACCGCTCTACTCTATGTCACTGCACTCTACCCTACTTTACTTAACTGCACTCTGTGCCAATACACTCTACACCACTTTACTCAAAAACAATGTAGTTTATGCCACTGCACTCTATGCCAATCTGCTTTGCACCACTGTACTTTATGCCACTTCACTTAAGGCAACTCTACTCCACTCTAATACACTCCACGAAATCCAACTCTATGATGCTCTACTCCATTGAACTCTGCTCCACTGATACTCTAGTTCACTTTATGCTAACCCACTCTACAGCACTCTACTCCACCATGTGCCATTCTGTGACACTACTCTGCTCTACGGCGCTCTACACGACTCCCTTTATGCCACTCCATGCCACTTTGCTCCACTCTTTTTTTATGACACACTACTCTACTCCACCCTAGGACAATCTACTACACTGTATGCCACTCTACTCTACAACACTCTACTCCATTATACACAACACCCTCTATGCCACTCCACTATGCTCTACTCCATGCCACCACAATCTACGCCGCTCGACTCTACGACAGTCTACTCAACTCTGATACTGTTCTAAACTCTGTTCCACTCATCTCTAGGCCCTTCCACTCTATGACACCTTACTCTCTCCATGACACTCCACAACACTGTACACTACTCCATGACTCTCCACAACACTGTATGGTACTCCATGACACTCCACTCCACTTCACTTCACTCCTCTCCACGCCACTCAACTTCCCTGTACGCCGCGCTCCTCTACGCCACTTCATAACACTCCACTCTACTCCACTTTACAACACTCCACTCCATGCAACTGTCATCAACCCTACTAACTTTTAGCCATGCCCAACAGCAGCCTTTCTGGTTTACAACATTGCTAAAAACATAATGGCAAAGCCAATAGCTCTTGAATAAGTAAAACATGTTGGCCTTACCAATGCTTGTTTACATCTTTTTATCCCTTTGTCCTTCTATTTGTTCTCTTATTCTCGTGTCTTGCTAAGTAGTTTTACAATGAATCTTTAACACTGCGGGTCATTTTCTTTACGCCAAGACGCACTGTTGTGTTTTGTGAATGTGAGTAGGCCTTTCCTAGTCCTGTTTTCATTTCCATTTCCATCTCTGTCTGCTGCGTTTTATCTAATTAATTTTTTTTTTTACATATAGTTAGATGTTTTTCTAGAAAACATCTTTACTTCGCTTTAAATCCACCTATCCCACCCTTCCGTCTGTCCCTGAAAATCCGTCACACTGATGTACTCAATCTCAGTCACTGTGGTTGGACGTCACTGGCACATGATTCCTGGGCTTTGGCTTCCTCTACAAACACTAGAGCAGCAGAAAGGAAGGAAGGGAGGCACGCGCCTTGCACTCCTCCATTTTGGCAAACTCTGCCATTCCGTTTATATCAGAGGTGCCACATTGCTTTCTCTACGCAGAGCTCTCCCATTGGCCGTGGCACTGCTAGCTTTTGTTGCAGTTTGGGAGTGCCCTTGCTTTGGGGCCAGGCAGATGGACATTTCGAATCTGTGGAGTGAAAGATGGCGGGGGTGCAAGTGACCGTTTGCTCATCTGTGATTCAAACCATGTGCAGGACCTAGGCTCGCCTCTGTCATGAAGACCACCCTTAAGCTGAGGCTTTCTTGCTTTAGAGCGCCACCAATGAATTAGTCACAGTAACTATTTTAGTGCCAAACTAGGTGGTAAAACCCAGCAGCAGAAATTTCTGCTGTTTAGGTCTGTCAAACAGTTTTTAATTATATGGTTATAAATGAAGCAACAAGGTTGTTACCACACTACTCACTTCATTGCATCCATGCAATTACCAGCAGCAGTTTGCTGGTGGCAATGGCAGGAGTTATTGGTTTTTCACTAAGGCCCCAATTACAAGTGTACGGATAAAGTCTAATCCCTGTGCATACATGTGTTTATTTGCACAGGGATCAGAATTATGAGTTGTGTGATAATTATAACACCCTAGCATTTTTCTTCTAGTAAATTCCGGGAGCTCAAACTGCCACACTTTACCTGGGAAAAGGCCTGTAAAAAAGGCAAACCATTCTGAATTTGGAGTGTTAAACGCTAATTCCACATGTTAGGTCTCCTTTGCAAGTTTAAACGAGAAAAGAACTTGTGGTAAATACCTCACTCAGGGGTAATGATATTTCCCACTTGTGGTAAATGTCTCATCTATTCCAACTAACTTGTAATAGGCCATATTTATGGTTTGGCAGAAGGAATACTCTGTCAAAACATGGCGGCTATCTCATCTGCCATATTTCAAGTGCCATAGGCGATGATGCTCTTGTAATATGGAGGTCGAAATATCCATCACGTCTGTAACAGAGTACTCCAGCCGCCAAACCCTAAATAAGTCCTTAGCAATGCTGTATTTCCTACCAATCTCACACTGTTTTAATTAGTGCAGATGTGAATGTTATATATTTCATCAGTTACTGCACAACATTATATGAAATTGCTTTGAACTAAGAATAGGCTAAAAAGACACTGTGGCAATTTTCAATATTCTCACTCAAAAGACAACTTCATAAAATGTGCCCCAAGTGATAAAATATTTACTCTGCACATCTGCACTAATTATAACAGAGTAACTTTGCCAAACTAGCGATTATGCACGCGCATCACAGCTGCAGCGGTAGAATGTCAGCGGATCCACTTTTGTATTGAACCACGTTTTTCAAGATATGGGGTTGTTTGCTGATGTGCTTTGGTGGCTCAGAGCAGAGCCAGGTACCTGGTTTTATGCGGCTGCTGTATGTATAGTGAATTCATGTAAGCTGATATTTATCTGAGTTAGGGCTTGATTTTCAGGCAGTACAGCAGGGAAACAGTGAGTAAAGATGGCCTCTTTTTGGCTCCGAGTAGTGCTGTCTTAAATAAAGCACCAACTCAGAGAAATATGGGGTTAAATGAACTCACTGTACACAGTAGAAGCGCATAAAAAAACAAGTGAGGGACTCTGCGCTGACCCAGCATAGCCTATCATGATACAGCTGAAGGCAGTGCTAGAAAGTCGGTAGATCCCACCGGATCCCGGTTCTGACAGCTAGGCCTGATCTGGGCTCCAATGACCCAGTGAAACAAGCTGGAGCAGCAACCTGCAGGCAGCGAGGAGGCTTTCTTTTTTTCACTCAAGCTGAGCCCAAAGCAATAGATTCATTTAATGTGCCATCAGCCCCTGTTTTGTTTAAGTATCACTCTGGCAGGGAGCTATCTGTGCCTATTACCTAGACAGGGCCGGCTCTAGGGCGGTGCGATCGGTGCCATCTCACCGGGCACTGACGTAGGGTTGGGGCGCCATGTTTATTGTTCTATAAACACCTGATGTCGCCCTCCTAGTCCCAGCAATAACAATATCAAGATATTTCATTTGATTAATATTCTTCCTGGAGAGAAGTGGGAGCTTTGCCTAAGAGATTTTGACTCGTAGTGCAGAGGGTTAATATGCCTGCTGCAGAGAACGTTTCCCATTCAGATCACAAAGTGCATATAATATAAATTGGTCAATGGGTTACCGCTTTTGTCAGAGAGATCCTTTTGTTACTTGCAGTTTATAAATTAAAAACCTCATATATTAACTGTCATCAAAGGGCTGCATGCAAACTGCAAGAAATGTATTAGAGCTATGTGGTTTTTTTGCCCAGTCTTTTGTTATCCTAATATTGCAAAAAGGGTTAATTTAGGTAGAAATCAATTCTTATTATTAAAGAAAACCCCTAACGATGGTGTTACATTTTAAATTCTGAATTTCTGTTTTTCCAGACCAAGGACTCTTAAAGTATACTGCCTACTAGAATGGATGACATGTGACTCCTACACCTTGTAGCCCTCTGTCTTATGTACCATTTCCTATACACTCATTTACACATATATGATTGTCTCTGTGCAATGTGTGTGTGATGTAAAGTGTGACAACTGGTATGAGTGGCGCTATAAATCTAAATTAATCTAAGAGACAGTGGTTAAGGATACTTGAGGGGCACTGTCAAATGGTGGCAGTGAGGGAATCTGTGGAGGAGGTGGTCATTGGGGGGTGCCAACAAACATTGTCGCACAGGGCGCCACCAGTGCTAAAGCCAGCCCTGTACCTAGATGCCAATTGAACGGAAAGAAACAAAGGCACATAGCTTATCATATAACAAGTAGTTTGGAGAAACTATGACTTGGAGCCAGGTTTTTGACTTTGTTTAAACCCCTTTGAAAGAGATGGGCATGTACTCCAAGAATGCAAAATGTATCTGTGCGAATGAGTAATTGCACAAATAATGTTTTAAATGACATTGACTCATTTTGTTATTCAATTCTTTTACTGCACTACAGTGTAGGGTGTCAGACTAAACACAGAAGCACAATCAATTGTACAAGTGTGTGAATCAATGTAAAGTAAGTGTTACTTAAGACAATGAAGGCTATAAGGTATAAGAACCACATATCGTCCATACTTGTAAAGATTGTATGTGAAGAGTGAATGGTCAGGAAACACACAGGATATAAAACTTAACTATGGTTGACTGTACTAGCAAGACGTTGTACCTTCCTAAAGGAACTCTTCTTTCCAGTTTTAGAATAGAATAATAAAAGATTGAGAAAAAAGACAATAAGGATCTAAACCCATCAATTACAGTTTGCATGCAGCTCCTTGACACCGGTAAATAGATCACTCTGCTAAATTAGAAGGATTGCAGCTTATGAACTCGAAATAACAAAATAATACCAGTGTCAAAAGCAGTAGTCCACTTACTTGTCTACATATACACAAATCTTTGATCTGCATGTTACCCGATGTGCTTTGCAGCAGGTCCATTAATCTCCTATGCTATTTTATGAGTCAAAAGTGTGACTGGGCAAAACACAGAACTCTCGCAAAGCTGCATACTAGAGTTATCTTACCATTATTATAATTCCCTCAATATTCCCTGAAAACTGCTGGGCATAAAAAGATCTCTGCAGCATGTGTCTTAACACTGTAAGATATTTTAAAATGCAGCCTCTTTGTGGCCAATAAAGTAATCTAGAACAGATTTACTGTCTAGGAAGCCATCGGATGCAGTGACGTCCAACCACAGTGACTGAGATTGAGTACATCAGTGTGCTAGCTTTTCAGATTTACTGTCACATATGCCCTTGTTACCAACTTATTTGCAGCAGATTTAAAAAAAAAATTATACATTTACTGTCAGACTCTGCTTTTCAAGCAACCCCTGACTCCACTCCATTTCCCTCTGCCACACCTTGAACACAAATGTATGTGTTCCCGGCATAATTTTTTCCCCAATCCCTGCACTGGCTGAAAGCCTCACTCACATTGCTATAATTGTACTCGCCTGTTAGTCTGTGATATACACTTTGGGATAGTTGGGAAAGGTGTCCCCAGCGACCGAATATTCTGTGATGCTGTTGCTAATGGCCGACTGTGTGCATGAAAGTGCCAAATAACAATAGAAAAGACAAAAGCATTTTAAGGATTTACCACATCACAGATGTATTGTGGTAGCATCAGCCATAGTGGTATTTATTCCCTAAAGTGTGATATCTAAAGGCATAGCTTCAGGGGTGTGTTTGGATTGACCCCCCCCCCCCCCCCCCCCAATACATGCATTTTTTTTATAAATTGTTGGGTACGTGTGCTTTCAGTCAGGTATGGTTGAGGTATCTACTGGATTTCACCAGGAATTTTTTGAGGTTAGTTCACAAAATAATGTGGTTTTTTTCACTTGGTACCCGGGCCAATCTGCATTCCTCTACCTTTCCACTGCCCCTTAAGCTCCTCTTGTATGCCCTTCTTGTCTCATAATGTATTTTAACTTTATATGCCACCGGGAAAATCTGATGCTCACACCCCCCATTCTTACTGACCAAGCTATGCCCGTGGTGATAACGTGGAAAGCGTGCTGTAACCTGCTTACCATACATTTATGTTTCCTAACTTTCAGGAAACACAAAGTAATTTTAGTAATCCTACTACTTTAACTAGAGTAGAGTGGCTATTTGTATTTGTTTAGAGGTGAAGGCCAGCTGCTTGAACAGTTAAGAGAATTAGCAACAACTCTCTGAAGGCTGCTGGGTATTCTGCCAATTCATGCGTCAGAAGCTGTTGTTGGAGGTACTGGCTGGCAACACTATACTGCACAGGTTTGTCTGCCGCTGAAGAGGGCTGTTTATGAAGTGAGAGCTGCTAGATACAGTGCATGCAATTCACTTTTCCATTTCATCTAATTTATTTTTCATGGTGTTATCTGGGTCATCTATCATTTGTTATGGATGCGATTTCCTGTGATGTCACTACGTGGCCAAACCTCATGTGATGTTACTTGCTGTTTGTGCACAGAAAGTTGCCAAGTATGCATTACAGTAGGTTTTGGTTGTAACATAATTAGGTCTGAACCACTTAGCAAGTGAAATGTACAAACATATTGTTGCAGTGTATTTGCTATCTTTTCCTGGATATTTTTTTATAACATTGGCATGAAGAATAACACATGGATATTTCTTATATTCCTGGGCTCCATAGTGGACATCAAAAGCAACATACACCAGCTCAGCTAAGCACAACTAAGACCCCACAGCAGAGCGGCCACTGCCAAGAATCACTGAGATATAAAACCAATGAGATCATTTAGCGGATGGTGGGCAGCCTGCCAGCCTGCAGGGTATGAAGAAGCTTTCGCCTCCGCCCTCCCTGCATGATAACACCCACCATACTAAGAGATCCCCACCATGTTCAATCAGTTGATTTTGTCAAAAGTGCTCCCACCAGTACAGTGGATGTACTATGAGGTTAAACTGAAAAGTTGGCCAGCAGCCATATCATGGTGGTAGGTCAGCTTTATTTTGTGTTTTGCAGAAAGAAGCCATGACAGTGTAGGTTTCTTTCTGCCGATCATGTGGTGGTGATCGGTGTTGTCTGTGGTGGCAGTGAATCGGCATTGGATGCAGGTTAAAGGTTCCGCTGTGGAGTGTTGTGATGCTAGGCAGCAGTTTTTGTTGCGTGCTAGGTCCAGGGCACAGAGTTCTGTGGCTCAGTACCTGTTGGAGTGCCATAGTTCCTGGTCCTTGGCGTGACACAGGCTTGCGTTTGGTTCGCAAGTGTCATGGCTGTGCTGCGGCCTCCATTAAGTAGCCCTGGGAGGCTGTCTACAAGGGAGGGGGGCCTATGGCTTGAAAGAACAACACAAGGAAAACCAGAATGAACAGGAAAACAGCATAAGCCAAAAAAATCCTAGAAAAACAGACTTTGATTACGAACCTATTACAGTGGTGAAACAGAAAAATGATAAAACGGAACATAAGTGTCAACGCACTTTCAAGCAATCAGTTACACGCAATTTAAAGCAGTCACACTACAAAAAATATGCTCTTACTCAACGTTATTTCTAACACAGCAGACCAGCAAAATATTACTATTACTCAAAAGAGCACTTCAAAGGAGGGACCGGGGCTCAAACAGCAGTACTGGGGTATTTAGAGAACCGTGACAATGCCTCTGTGCTATGGGATCTGCATCGGAGGGCCAAGGAGGTCAAGAGCTACTTATGCAACCATTGGTTCTTATACTGGCTATCTTATGCAACCATCTGTGGATTGTAGGAGCAGTTTACCTACCCCTTAGACTAGTTGCTTCTTTGGTTAGAGATCTGCTTTGATTAATTTTATTTGTATTGGCCAATCTAATAATTTGAATTATGTTGAATCAATTATGTTTCAGCCCTCTGAGCTTCAAAGGAGATTTCGTCCACTCAACCTTTAGCAGGCTTTGGTCTCCTTCTGGGCATGCCTTTGCTTAGTCTCTCTGGCATACCTTCTGACTGGGGAACTGCAATTCATATTAATTTTAGCAACAGATGAGTCTTGGCAGATGCCAGGAGACTCTTTCTTCCCATCTAAAGTATTGCGTGGTCAGTCCTTTGAAGTGTCAGCATGGGAGCAGAGACAACACAAGGTGTGGTGTGTGGGTTTTCCAGTGAGAAATGTGTATATCATTGGGGTCTTCTGCCATTGAGCTCAAGCATAATAAATCTACTATCTCAAGATTGTTATAAGGATATTTGATGTATGTAGGAAGGTGCAGAAAGGCCCTACACTGGCAAGGTGTCGGGCAAGTATGTCGAAGTGAAGCTCACACTTGTTCTACAATTCCTTACTTTCCCTACAACTCTTAGCATCCTCAGGCGATGCCCATCTTAGATTCTGTGGTCTATTTAATGTCCCTGCCTGATGTTCTGTCCTTGTAATGTCATGCATTTGGCTTCGCCAGAGGCAGATGGTGAGGAATTCAATGCATGACGTTAGGTACTGATATTTCTCTGGTATGTCGGTTGCAGTGGATGACTCTGAACCTCATACTCCGAAAGAGTTTGTTGACTCCAAAACGAGACCTTTTGTAAGAAACACATATTATATTTTTTCAAATAATAAGGAATGTCAAATAACATCAATAAATATTTCATAGTAAATGTATATAACAATAATACACTAGTGTATGGTGTTTGTGAATGTTTTCTTAGGTCAATTTCGGAGTTGGATTTCTGGCGCAAATATTTTGGACACAGCTCAAAGTGGTCTCCCTAGAGTTTGCCTTTCAATGCATATTTGTCTGCTGATAGGTTTGATGGCAAAAAAGTCTTAACTAAAATGAATCCACATTTGATTTGTGTATTTCCTTATTAAGTGAATGCCTTTTGTAAGGTTAAAAAGCAATTTTATGGACTCATTTGTCAAACTGGAGTAACTCACAAGGTCTATAAATTCTAATTCAATGAGATAAAGAACTAGATTTTTCTTTTTCAAAATCAACCTCGCCCCCTGCTTTAGGGGTGTTTCATTGAAAAACCTATAAAGTATCAGCTAGTGTGTCCTTCCCATGGCCTTCCAGAGGGCTGGCTAGGCTTTACTCTAGTGCGCTCACTGTTTCAGGGGCGGACATCTCTAAATATGGTGAACGGTCTGTCGCTGTTGTTGTGCAGTTGTCACCTCCGCTACCCCTGCCACTTGATGTGCCTGTGCATATACATGGTTCTTCCATATCTGTGTAATCATATAGCAGAGGTCCATGAGGATGCATCTTAGTGGAACCTGCCTCGGTCATATTTAAGTGTATGTTGAAACAGGAGGAGGCCATCATGGTTTAATGTGTGCTAGTTTATCGTTGCTTCCTTGACAAATATGTAATGAAGTATGGTTAGAACCTTACAAAATCTTTGAGCCTTATGTTGAGGTAACCCTCGATGTTGTGATAGCTGCTCATATAATTTCTTTTCTCTGTCATGCGGGACTTTCTGTAGAACATGTAGGATTGCATCAGAATGTGATGGTAAGAGGGGAGAGAAAATGGCAACTGAAGGCTACGGGAGGTAGTGAAAGAGCTAATGGCATGTTTGTGTACTTACCTTTGTGTCTTTGAAGGGGTAGGGGAGCATGTTTAGCTTTAAGGATGTTATGAATAAATCATGCCAGCATTGGCTTCAGTAGAGGCACTGGTCACATTCTGAGCCTATCCTGATGTGTAAGTGGAGGTTAAAATTACAGAACTATGATGAAGATTCAGGCAGAGGCAGTGGCGGCTCTTCCACTAAGGAGATGTGTCGCCCCAGAGCCAGGAGCAGCAAATAAAGGAAATGTTATTATCATTTTATTTTTTTCCTTCTGCTGCGGCAGTTGGTGAGGGGGTGGGCAGAGCTGCAGAGGAGGCGGTAGAACACTCCTATGCACAAAGACTGTTCGGTCGGCCCAGGGACATCTTAAGGATTTCTGGGGCCCTGGGCCAAACTAAGGGGGTCAATTCGATTGAGGTTTTTCCGCATCCTCGGGGCCGGCGGAAGCCACCGCCGGCCCCGAGGATGCGGAAAAACCGCAGCGGACTGACCAAAGACCCACCGCCACATTAGGATGGCTGGTGGGTCCTGGTTTCCGTCCGCAGCTTTTCCGCAGCGGTCGGATTACAACCGCGGCGGAAAAGCTCTAATATGGTGATGGTGTCTTCCAGACACCGTCCACCATATTAGGATGGCCAGTGAGTTATGCTTTTCCGCGGCGGGTTTTCCGCCGTGGAAAAGCATACGGAACTTCACTGCGGGGGCCCGTTGCGGGCCCCCTAGGTGAAGGGGGGGTGGGGGGTGCACATGGGGGGTACCTATGGTACCCCCCTGCATTTGCATGCAGAAAGCGGCAGGAACCGCGCGGTGCCTGCCTCTTTCTGCATGCAAATGCAATGCGTGCATTTTTAACATTGCCGCAGGTGCAGCTTGAAGCTGCACCCGCGGCAATGTTAAAAATAGAGGATGTGACCGCCAGGGTGGCGGTCACATCCTAATTGCACAGGAGGGAACTCCGCATGCCATGCGGAGGTTCCCGCCTGCTCTGGGGTCGCGGACGGACGCAAGTCCGTCCGCGATCCTAATCAACCCCTTAATGTGGGGTTCCTTTTTGGAACAGCTTTGAATTTATGATCCAATTTGAGCTCTTGCATTCCCTCTTTGGCCAGGTCACTGACTGTGAAGTGCACATGCACACTCTTCCAAATTCTAAATATGTTTAAGTCTATATTCATTGATAGTGATGTGTGTTTTAAATACTGTAACAATAAGTCTGTGGTATATACTCACAGATCACCCACATTAAAAATAAATTAAAGGAAAACTTAATTTAAGTCAATCTCTTTAATAATTATTCAAGGTCATCAGGGCATGACTCTCTGCAGAACAGAGCTGGCTCTATCAGGCCCCCCTCAAAAGGCTGGGGGGTCTGGGTCAGAGCCCACTTTGCCCAATCCTTAAAAGGTCTCAGGGTCGGCCCTCTCGGGCCGCCCAAAACAATCATGCATGCTTCCCCAATCTCCACGCAGGCTGCATTACAGCCGACTTGGAGAACATGCCCACCACTCCAGCCCCTGGCTGAGCGCCATATCACAGCACTCAGACCAATCACAACACTGCCTTGCAGCGTTGTGATTGGCTTAGGAGCGGAAGCCTGGCTGCCTGCTTCCTGTTCCGACCTGGAGTCGGACACAGGCAAGCAGGAGTGAAGACGCGGGCCCCGGCGGCAAGGTTAGTTTTTTTATTTTTTAAAGCAGCCCGTGTTCCCCCCCTGCACCTGCCCCTCCCCCCATCAGCAAGCCATGCCGCCCGCCCCCGGGCACACATTGAGCAGAAATTCCACAGTGAAACAGTAGCAACATAAAATATAGTTAGTGATGGTGAAACCTTTGCTTAAGCTTTAATCCGAGATTGATTTATGGAAATCAGTAGTAGTAGTAGAAAATCTTTATTTCGGTTGTGAAACCATAAATGACAGCATTTCAAGTCAACAATTAAAAAAAGATTTTAGAGTAGAATAATTAAAAGAATAAAATACATTAATAAAAGAAAACGTTCTTTCACAATTTATCAATGACCACAGATAAAAAAATACATTTAATTAAAGTTTTAAAAATTGCAGACGAGCCCACCACATTGCAGCAAGAATTCGTGAGGTAGCAAATACTATATGCATGCTAGTATCATGTTTTTGAAGCCTATACACATCTATGCAATGAATAGCACCAAGATTCTTACATAATTGCTGTAATTCTCTTCTTCTGATCTTTGAATATCCTTGGCAAACAAAAAAAACACGCAGTTCTGTTTCCTCGGCAGACCACAGGTGGGGCAAGTCATGGGAACATCATTAGACCACTTATAACCATAAAGAAGTTAAGTGGCTTGCTGGTGGGAGGGCCTGGTGTGCCGATGTGGCTCAGGTGGCACTGGCCGTAGGGTTCCTGGCACCTGAAGTTCTTTGCTGGCATCACCCCCACAGAGATTCCTTTGGCAAAGCGGCATCCGCGCAGCGGGTGCCGCAAGAAGTTAAGTAGCCTGTTGGTGGGAGGGGCAGGTGCGACGATGTGGCTCAGGTGGAACTGGCCGTAGGGTTCCTGGAACCTGAAGTCCTTTGCTGGTATCACCCCCACAGAGATTCCTTTGGCGAAGCGGCACCCCGAAATCAGCAGTACGTAGCAGCAGAAAAGTGGTCCTAGTCCATACGATGTGCTGTACGATATGAAGAGAACCGGAGAAGGAGAAAAGGAGGCAGATGTGGAGGAAACAACGGGAACCTGAAACAAAGATATAAAAAGGGGGGAACAAATAGGAATCCACGAAGTAAAAAAAAAGAGTTGAAAGTGGAAGGAGGGAAAGTTAAGCAAAAGGCAAATAATGTAAGTGGTAATGAGAGCAAGGAAGGTAGAAATAAAGGCTAATGCTACACCAAGTGCATTTCACTCAAGAAAGGAAGTCCCTTTCGCATTATCACAGAGGATAAACCGTCTTCTTTAAAAACATATTTGACCACACTTATGGCCATTCAAATTATATCCAAGGACATCCTCTGCCCATCCTTGAACACCAACGCGCAAAAATACAAAGAAAATAGATAACTAGGTCTTTGTAAAGAGATATATAGCTAATATGACAAGGAAAAGTGTTTAGTGTGCACTTGACTCAAACCCAGCATACTGCAGTTGCACCTGCTATGAGTATATGCTGCTAAATTCATGTCAGGTTAAGGTTAACAAAACACATGGACTCATGTTAATAACTTGGAAAACATTTGGATTTGTGGAAAGAGCATGTAATTGGCTTAAATCAGATTAATTCAATCCAGAATACTCTGCTGACATATGTCTGGTGGTTTGCTCTTCAGAAAATTCTGAGAAATGCAGCAATATTTGAAACTACATTTTTTTTTTGGTCCTCATTTACCACCATGGCTTCAAGTGTAGGCACCGATGGAAACACGACACGCTGTCGCAGTATAAAAACTGGCATGGATTATCTAACGTGGGGTACATTTTTTTTGTTTTTTTTATCCCCCGGGTCCGATGATTAAGCAGCTGTGGTTTAATCTTCCAGCAATGCCTTTTTCCGGTTGGAATTCCGGTGATTAATGGCAATATTTGAAACTACATTGTGTAAATTGCACATATAGGGCCATATGCATGAACACATTTTCCCATAGACACAGAATGGGCAAAACCCTTTGATGCATCTGGCCCATAGTGCTTAATTTGTAAAAAGTATAAGTGCCAGTGTCCAAAGTTGTGCTCGGAGCCCACAGCTGGAGCTACCAAATGTCAGAGGTGCCAAATACCAAGGCTGGGTAGTCTTGATTCCACCTCAAGCCTCTTTTATCCACCGCCAGACAATCCCTGCCTCTTTATCTCACTCTATAAAGTTCTTTTAAATACATGCTTTCTTTCGTAGTCACTGTTTTATCATCTTTATCTTCCTTCTTCTTCTGTGTTTTTCTCTCTCTTGCTCAGTGTCAAAGTCAGATGAGGAAAAATAAGTACTGGGCCCCAGAAATGAGTACCAGTGGGCCCGACCTGCAACCATCTGATCAAATTACGCACTATGCATAGACCAGTGATACACCTCCTTATCTGTCCTCTCATTGACATCCCTTGTTGGACGACCTACTTCCACAGACTTGACCAGCCACCTTGGATTGCATATAGCCACCAAGGAAATGCAAACTTTTTCTTGCAGGAGCGAAGTCCTGCTTAGATCTCCCTTACTGGCCATAATCAAAGGTCACATAGTTTCTTGATTTTCCTGAGGATAAATACTTGCATTGCTTTTCCTCACAAACTGGCAATATGTCCTTGTTAGTGGCAATACTACTATGACAGTGATATTTGGCACCAGGAATGGGTGCGTCATCAGGGCCGGACTGGGAACCAAAACCTGCCCTGGCAAAGTGTTTGGCCCGCCCCGCCCCCCCTCCTGGGGTTGGGGGTGCTGCCGAGCTCTTTCGGCCCTCTAACAAAATCGCCCTCAGGGGCCCAAAATCGGCCCCCACCCGTGCGGCGCACCGGTGGATTGCCCGATGCCCGCTACGGCCAGTCCGGGCCTGTGCGTCATTTTCTCATGAATTAATTTTAAAATCAGGTTTCCTTGCGAGTTTAAATCTGGATGAATGTCGGCGATCTATTCTCTCTTGAGATAACTTAAAAGGTACTCGAAAATCCCCATTTTAATATAAAAAGTCACATTCATGAACCTTTGTGAACTGAAAGTAATAATCATGGTGTTTATTAGAACTGCAGGAAGCTTGTGAGAGAAAGAGTTCACATTTTCCAACCTGGAAATCGAATCTACCATCCATCTCTTCCATAACTTTTCTTAAACTGCTATTGAATTGTACTTACTTTCTGATGTGTTCCTGCATATCCTTACAGGAGCCATAACCAACTCAGGGAGTTTTTCGCTAAATTAATTAATTAAACTTACTTAAAAGAAAATGACTTGGCTCCCCCTCTTAAGACAGAACTTGTCCAAGAAGGAGAATCCAAAGTCAAGTCACTGTGGGCCAGATGTAGGTAGCCCAATACCGGTCGGTAACAGCCGAAATTACCGAATTTAGGTAGTTACCGACCCGTATTAGGTTTTTCAGATGTAGGAGGCCAAATTGAAGGATTCGGTAATTTACCGAATCAGTAATTTAGGGAATCGTAAATTACTGAATCCTTAAGATACCGATACGGTAATTTAGTGAATCCCTAATGTAGGGAGCACTCAAGTGAGTTCATTCCTTATTTAAGGATTCATTATTTACCACCAACTACAAGTTGGTGGTAAATATCGAAGTCCATTAAAAAAAGCAATTTTAGGCTTTTTTAACAGTGCCATGTGGCAGACATACATGCCCTTAGGGCATGTATGTGTGCCACATGTGCACCCATGCACCCATGCACTATTCAGGGGTGCAAAAGGGTGTCAATGTGACACCCTGCCACCCTTGTAAGTCTTCCCCTTTTTACTGATTCGGTATTTACCGAATCGGTAATTCCTATTCATTCCTATGGGCCTAAATACCGAATATTACCGATTCAGTAATATTTACCGAATCATTAGCTACATCACATTTACCGATTCCTAAATACCGAGTCAGTAAAGTTCGGTATTTAGGAATCGGTAATATATGATTTCCTACATCTGGCCCTATATGTCCTAAAAACAGTGTTTTTCACAAACGAGTCTGACCAAAGAAGTTCAGTGTCAAAAAACACACATGCTTTCAAATGGAGCCATATTCTCTTTATTGGTCAACATTCAGCCAAGCAGTCAGTCAACCAAAGGTCTGTACAACTTGAAGGGTTTGTATAACAGATAGACTTTTACCTTCTCATTCAATTAAAATACCTTTATTGATCATACATCGATTTACTCATCCAGTGCTGTGAAATTAATACCATTCTGAAACTCCCAGAACAACGTGTTTCGTACCAAGGTGCTTCCTTAACCACATGCGCGCTGCTCTACTTCTGCTTGTATGCTGACTTTTTAAAAAACCCATTGTTCATGACGAGCTGGGCTCGTCATCAGTGTTTGAGGAGGCTACACCATGACGAGCCCAGCTCGTCATCAGCCTCGAAGGGGTTAAAACTCAACAGGTTTTTTCACAAAGCACATTTCAACAGTGGATACTTCTACCCTTAGTTTTGTTGGGAAGCACCACTCTAGTCCTCTTTCTTAGGTTCAAAATGTGAACACCATTATCCAGCAGGGGTACACGTTGTGTTTTGCCTAAGCACTACAATTGCCACTGGACTTTGTTTAATTTGAAATGTTCCGTTTGCATATTGGACCATTTCACAAACTAACGCCGTCTCTCTCTCTCTTACTCTATTACTCAGTTACTCTATCTTTATTATGATCCTTATGTCTTTTCTTCCTAAGTCTATTTGACATCCTGCTCTTTATCTCTCTTCCTTTCTGCAGCTGTCTTGTCATTGGATGTAATGTAGAAATTGCTGCTCCTAGTCTGGCTGTAGAGCACACTTGAAGCGTGCAGGTGCGGCTTACTAATGCTTTGGTTGGTGTGGCCTGCATGGATATGGAGAGTAGTGTGTAGTTGAGTATATCAGAGGTGCACCCTTTGTATTGTGGGAGCAATGTAGCCGGTACATACATGAGACAGAAGTGGTTTAGAGTGGCACTACATCCTCAGTCTTATAGTAGTAGTTGGAAAAAGGTGTGGAGGCTGGTAGCAAATGAATGCAGGTGTGTGATGCATGCTCTTTGTATGTGACGTGCCAGAGGTTCAGAGACGTACCCAGATCATGCGGTTACAAGCTTTGTGCATGGTGTATGTCGAAGGTTGAGTGATCGGGGCTTGAGAATCTGTGTGGAGACGTATTGTGCATAATGTTCAGCATTTTAAAGAATGCAAACTGTCTTTGTGTAGGTGCTGTGTATCATGGCTGGAGGTGCTGTGCTCTTGGCTCAAAGATAGACAAGGCTATTGAGAGTTTTATTGGACTATTCATTTATGTCCCCATTTTTAACTAAAGGTCAGACTTGTCTTGCAACATTCGACAAGTCGGGCCATCCATTCCTCACGAGAATACTGACCTACAGACGCGACTGTGGGTGTGATGCATACAGTAAAGGGACTGTGATGCAGAACAATTAAGCAGCCAATCAGAAATGGTGCTTATGCAATAAACTGGTGGAGAGTGGCTCTTGACTGTATACACCAAAGTGCAGAAGCAGACAATCAAGTATGTGGTAAGGACATAGAGGCAGCAGAAACTCACAAATCATTATGCAGTATGTAGTCAGTTGAGATTGATTCAGTCCACTGGATGTACCCATGTGCAGTAAAAAGATGAACAAGTAGCACTTTTCAAAGCAGCATACTGGCAGTAACTAGGTGCCAAGGGGGTTCATATAGTACTGGAATGTTATACATGCTGGACCCAGGTGTTGAGTGACAGGCCATAAGGATACTCAAACAAGCAATATTACAACATGAGTCTCAGAAGATCTTAGGGATGGTGGTGGTCGGAGAGAGCAGTGTGCATGGTAGAGACTCTTACGCAAGGAGGTGCCTGGAGTACACCTAACTATGTCATCAGTGTACCTCTGGGGACAATTTCTGGATTACCTGAGATGATTAAGTAAAATGTAAGTGGATCAGGTCCTGACATAGCACGCCTTGCATGGAGTGAAGGAGGGCTCTTAATCGCTCCATGGGTGGGAGCCATTTGCATGTTTCCTTCTCTCCCGGGCAAAGGGATATACTAGACGTATGCCAAATCTGTGCTCCTCGCTGGCCCTATATCTCTTTGGATTGTGGATAGGGTAGCTAATTCTTGCCCTCTCTCCCAATCCCTGGTGACGCCATTTGGGGGTGCCCAGGCAACCAGTGTTGAAATCCATGGGCAGGAAGGGATGTCCCTCAACTGGGCGCCTTACTTCACACATCCTGATGATGGCGGCTTGGGTGCCCCAAAAACAACCACCACCCCTCTCACACTTTTTATCAAACCTTACTGTAGTGACGGTAATTTCAGCAAAGATAAAGGGGCTACTCTGAGGAATGTAACTTGGTCAGTAAGATGGGCGGGGGGAATAGGGGCGGAGGTGTAAGCTTCAGTTTATCCCAACAATCAACGCTGGCATATCTTGTTGAAATAGAGCAAGGAGTGCAGATTTGTAGGGGTCCATTAAAGCCAATAGTTTTCAAACAATAGTTTTCAAACAAGAGAGAGAAAGAGAGGGACACTGAAAGCACCTGTACCTGACTATTTACTCCAGAATAATATTTTTACCCCAAAGACCCCCCACCCACCCTCTAGAAGCTACGACCCAGGCTACTCTAGATACCTAATTACTTTACTGGTTGTACTCTACATGGGGTGACAATTTGCCAGGCATGGATTCAGCTGTAAGGGCGGCTGGCATAATTGAGGTCCCAGACCTTCTAGCTTAGTGGTACTCAGGGTATGGACCGACTAACTAAGATGTACTGCACCACTTAACTTTAGGATCAACTTCATTTTAAAGACATCTTGCAACAAATATGTAAAAATGTAACGTCTCTTCAAATTTTAAAAAAAAGCATATTTTATGAACATGCAGAACTTATTTACCCTAGTACATCACATTATATCGGTGAATTGAAAAGTATTTTTTAAAAGTGATTGTTTTCAAACATGAACTTTGGAACGTTCAGGCCTCCCCCTTCCCTGACAACAATGGCAATAGGAAAATAATAGGCAAGACAGTTGTTGTGTGCACCCTCTGTGTGGCCTCGTTTCCTATTTCACATGGACATTATAGTTTGATACATCAAACACAAGAGAAGGTTTTGAACAGAGCACATTCTGAACTCATGTTTCGTGGTGTTCTTATTTGTAATATTGATGAAAAGGAGGCAAAGTGTTATAAAGCAATTTCCTAATTTTATATAATTTGGTAATTTGGGTAAGTGAGGAAGTTGGAACTGATTCCACATGTTCTGCTTTCACATTGTGCACTTCAGCCACTAGATGTGTATCTCTTTTCTTGTTTTACATCAAAAGTAATACTTTGTGTTTATTCTTGGTGTATGAGGTTAGAGTGTGAGTGACAGACAGAAACTACATCAAGGAACCGGCTCACAGGTCCAAGAGAACCTCTAGGTGTGCCACAGCCAAGCACTTGGCTCAAGCCTTCATTGGCTCACACACCTCTATAACGTAATGGCAATTAGGAGACAAATGGATTGGACAATCAGCAAACAATGTGGTGAAGCAGGATTACCAATGCCACAGTGTAGGACTCTTTGTTTCGAGATTCAGAACTTTCTCACTACACTGCATTTTAGCGGTGAACTATGAGATGAAGTTTTCTCTCCTCCATGGGTAAAATCAAATGATTGTTGCTTTACAGACCCGTTTTCCTATCACGTGCTTAGAACCAGTGTTTCGTTTGATTTAAGTTTTTCCAATCTCTTTTCAAAATGGACTAGAGTCAGGGGTTGTGAAGGTGATTACCCAAGAGCACACAATTTGTCAAAAGGATTGGCTGAGAATAATAAAAACTTGCCCTCTAGTTACATAGTTGTCATTTTGCTTATTACACAACTAAAGTGTGAATAGTTCTGATGGTGAGAATCAGGGACCACTGTCACCATAGAAATTAAACTGTGCTGTGGAACCTGTCCAGACTTTAAATACAGATCACAACCAGCATATTTTGTCAAAGTGATAAAGCCAGGATTAAATATCAAGTCTCCTGGTGCCATGGCTAAAACCTTCCCCCTGCCTCATGTTTTGAGTTGGAGATTGGGTGTTTGTGTCGGCCCACTTCAGTGAATTGCACACCTTGTTTTGGGGTCTTTGTCAAGGAATTTTGATTGCACTTGCTACCTTAACTAGAGCCTGTTTCTAAGCACTCCTAAAATATACATATAAGAAGCCAAAGGCATGAGGAGATTGTGAGGCCTAAGATTCTATTTCATTCCAATTCAATAATCCAGTTATTTATTTTGAACACTTGACTTGTCCAAAGTAGTGATAGCAACCAAACAAGGCTACCCAAGGTGCAGTAGAAGAATAGCAACCCAGATACAGAATAACACAGTATTGTCAAATGTATGACTCTTATAGAAACTAGGGGTTACATTTATAAGGGCATTATGAAACTAACCCTTAATATAAATCCATGAATCACTGTTCACACCATATCCGTGCCTTGCTTTGCCAATGACCACCTTAATCCTGCCCAGCCACCACCCTTAATTTTGTGGCCCTCGGTCACACCACAGACCATACTTTTTGAACCTTGGGAAAATGTTTGTGAGCACCTATGTTCCATCTGTATCTCTGGCTTGCCTGTGGATTAGTATTGTTTGGGTTTTCTGGCAGGCTAGTTTAGTCATTGGTGCCCTAGCTGAGTCAATGTGTTCTCTGGTTCTCTGGTAAATGTGATCTCCTGTGCTACTCACATTTCTTCACTTCTCCTATCATCTTCTGAAGATTGAAGCAACTGTAAGCAGATCTTTGATGGCATTGCGTGCCTGCTGTCCCTGTGGGAGGGATGTCAATTTTTGGAATAGTGTGACTGCTCCTGCAGAGGATGTTAATAAGAATGTGTGTGAATTGTTATAGTCAATTTAATAATGTTTCAAATATGTTTTTCTTTGGGGAAAATATTTTGAATGATAGAATATATTTTGATTGATAAGTAATGTGTTCTGCAACCCAAGCAATCCACAAGTGTTCCATGCTTTGGAATTGTGTAATGTCTTTTGAAATCATTGTTATGCAATTAAAGCAAGCTACATCCTGTTGACCAAATTTCACAAATCCTCCTCTCTTTGTTATTCCTTCTAAGAGGACACGGAAGGTTAGGGTAGTTGGAATGGTCTTCAGACAGGGGGAGGTGTGAGGGAAAGAGATTTGCACGTTGTAAACGTACTATATATATTCCAAGGCACTCTTCCAGGCCCTAGTAACAGGTCCAAACAGGGAAACCGATACTCATATTTGTCTTATGCTACTTCTGCCCTTTGTGATGATCCCCGGAGAAATGCCCTTGGAAGCAAGATGCGTGACACTCTTTGTCCTTCTCTTTCACCCCTCTCTTTATATCACCTAGACACCTCGAATCCGCTTTTCATCCTCTCACACTGACACTTCTTCTGGTTCTGGTGGTCTACTGTCATAAATCCAGAGACACTTCTTATTCCTCTGGTGGTCTGCTCTCATAAATACAGAGACACTTCTTTTTGCTCTGCTGGTCTGCTCTCACAAATACAGAGACACTTCCTTTTGCTTTGCGTTGCTGGTCTACTCTCATAAATACAGAAACACTTCTTTTTACTCTGGTGGTCTGCTCTCATAAATACAGAGACACTTCGTTTTGGTCTTATGGTCTGCTCTCATAAATACAGAGACACTTCTTTTTGCTCTAGTGGTCTGCTCTCATAAATACAGAGGCACTTCTGTTTGCTCTGGCGGGCTGCTCTCATAAATACAGAGACACTTCTGTTTGCTCTAGTGGTCTGCTCTCATAAATACAGAGGCCCTTCTGTTTGCTCTGGCAGGCTGCTCTCATAAATACAGAGACACTTCTGTTTGCTCTAGTGGTCTGCTCTCATAAATAGAGAGACACTTCTGTTTGCTCTGGTGGTCTGCTCTTATAAATACAGAGACACTTCTTTTTGCTCTGGTGGTCTGCTCTTATAAATACAGAGACAATTCTTTTTGCTCTGGTTGTCTACTCTCATAAATATGTTGGTGCTACTTGTACTGGGAGGCTTTTCTCTACCACTCTTCTTGTGTCACCCTTTCTTTTTTCAAATGGTTCTAATCTAGAATGGCCTTGAATACTTTTTCACAAATTGAGATTAGGGTATTCTCAATTCTGAAGTTACGAACAGTCCCACGCTGGCCCTACCCAGGTGCAATGAATGTATTACGCACATTTCATAAACCCAGTCTTAACGCAATGTATGCGATTAATAAACAGTACAACACAGAATGGCCCGTAGCTGAGATTGTTTTCAGATGGTGTACTATACTACAATGGTATCTGCATTTGGAAAAAATAGACACATTATATTGTTAACACATGCTTAAAACACAATGGTGTAATTATGATGATATGATTTATAATGACATTTAGTTTGGTTCTGCCTTGCAATAATTATCTGCACATGGGGAGTGACAAAAAATCGTTCTTCTTACCAGCATGCATTCTCTTTAAACCTTGTTAAAATGAAAATATAGGTCTCTGTCATCACTGTCATACTTACATCATCATTATGTCTTTAACAATTTATCTTTTAATCAGTTGTCTGTTTCTGCTGTGCTCTCTCATACACATCCAGACATATTCACACACACTTCTCTCACTCTATCTTTCCTCCATACACACACACATGTGCACAAAACACATACATATTCTCCCTCCCCATCTCCATTGAGCATCTCTCTCCACACACAAACACACACGTTCCCCTTGCTCTGTTGTTCTCGTTGTTTGTCTCTATTTTTCCCCTTCTTTCTCTGTCTTACAAGCTCAAATATGTGCTGTACCACACACAAATAAACACACACTTGTCTCTCTCACTCTGTTTTGCACACACTTATGCACTCTAATCCTCACTCTTGCTCTCACTCTCCATCTTTCTCTCACACTTTATCTATCCCTCTCTTTATTATTACTGTTATCATTACATACTTACAAGAGTTTCCCAGAACTAAGCTCCTCATGGTACCTCTACTTAATCTAAAACTGTACACTGAGTCAGAGCAGCCAGGTTTTTAACAACTTGCAAAAGACTGAGAGAGAGAGAGAGACAAGATCAAAGAGGAAGGCAATGAGCTCCACATCTTAGGACCCAAGTAGGAGAAGGCCCGGCCCCCTTGACCGGATCTCCTCACTCTGGGGACTGTGGAAAATTTGGAGTTGCTGGAACGCAGAGAGCGAAGTGGCTTGAACGGTGGCACCAAAGATCCGAGATAGTGGGGACCAGTGTTTGACATACAATTATGCATCTAATACAGTGCTTTAAATTGAACTTGCTCCTCAATTGGAAGCCAATGAAGGTCATGAAGAAGTTCCACTTTCTATCACCGACTCTCACATTCAAACCACCATTTTGTTCTCTGTGTGTTGCCTCTATTTATCTGCATGACCCTGTCTATCTACAATCACCTGGCTCCTCTTATCATTGTCTTGAATTCAGTTAACCTGTGCCTGTCAAGAATTGTTCACGTTTCTGTAGAAAATGCCCTCCTTTTACCTATTTCAGGATGGATTATGAACAGCTATGAGCTTGGAGAGCTTGAATGGTAGAATGGCCACAGCCTCCAGAGACATATTTGTCAGGCAAATCACAGAACTCACTACACTCTAATATTTAGAACAAAAACTTTGAAACAGTGGTGGACTTAAACAATATTCCCTTAAGGTAATTGCAATGGGGGCAGCCATCTTTTTGCTCAGTGTTAACCATTTTTTCCAAATTCTACCCGTCTCGGACATGCAAGGCCTGACTCTGATGTCATGGGTATTGATTCAACAAAATGCCAGGGGTAGCCGAAGTTACATCACATATCCTTTGACCTCCTACTGTGTTTATTCACTGTTAATACTTTAAAGAGAACTAGTAAGGTGTTGTTTGGGCAGGACAAACGTTATGGGAGGAGTCTCAGAATTTGAAATTCGGAGGTGTGAGTGAAATACATGGTATAGAGCAGATGATTCTAGAAAAGCTGCAAGAAAGGGGAAAAGGACAAAGGAGTGTCTAGGATCCCAACACAAATGCGGACAAACTGCAAATAAAAGAGGATGCTGGTCAATCCTCTGGAAGCCTCAACAAGCTGTGAGCAGAGAATTGTGAAAGTAAAGAGATTACCATCCAGGAGTGCACAATTCTTTCCTATCTCCCTCCACAAGAAGAGATGAGAACGAGATGCTAGTCCCACTCTCACTCGCCTGCCCTTCTACCCCCCCCCCCCTCACCAAAGAATGGGCTGCAGCAATTGGAGTTGCAAAAACAGTGATAGCGGATTTCATTCCTGGGTTTGGGGGTCCCCTTTCAGATAGGAACTCATTTTGTGTCTTCTGCAGTGCAAGAACTGTGGAAGGCTTTAGGGATAAAGACTCAACTCCACTGTGCCGACCACCCCGAATCACAAGGTAAGGTGCAGTATTTGAAATCCACTATAGAAAATAAAATATCTATGATTTGTTCTTGGATGGGTCTCAAGTGGCCCAACACCCTTTCTTTAGTGCTTTGGTCAATTGCAATCACCCCTTGCCCAGGGACATATTATATGAAATAGCAATGGGGAGAACAATGCTACTTCCGTCAAATGCCTCTATATCCCAAGCAGCCCTTCACTGGAACCTAAATGATTGTGCTAAACTCTAGTTTTGCACGCAACTTATTTATAGTCTCTGCAGCCTCAGTTCTCAGGTCTGAGATGCCTTACCTGTCTGACTGACCAAAGCCTGCTGCAATCTGCAACTAGGTTATATGGTCCACGTGTTAATCCACCAGCAGAGATCCAAACTCAAGTTGTGTTGGTGTGGTCCTTTACAAGTAATATCAACAGAAGATCAATCTTTTCTCTTGCTGGTTTTCGCCCAGCTGCTTACTAATGCGCGAGGAGGCGTGCTGGTGGTCCACTTTCTCTTGATGATGAAAAAGCATAATGTCTGGCTTTATATCTGCATGGGCAATCATCTGAGGAATGTGAACATGCTACTTTCTCTGTCCCATTCAAAACCAATGCCTTCTGTTTTCATCACAAATACATCATACCCAGCCATGCACATTGTTGACACTGCCTGTGGAATGGCTTGTGAGAGTTAAAACAGAAGTATCTTTGTGGGCAGCAGTGAATGTGTTATGTTTCTTGTAACCCAAGCTGAATCTCAACCTAATTCCTATTATTTTGATCTTCCCTCGGGCCTTCTTAATTCCCGCAGCCAGTTTAAAGAGAAACTTAGTTCTTACTTTTTAGGTCTCGCCTACGCAGCCCGCATGCGCTGCATAGGAGAAAGACCTTTAGCAATCAATTCGCCTTTTCTGCCAAAAACGTGCATGCGTTGCATTGCTTTCAATAGCAACGCGTGCACGTTTGGCGATTCCCTTGCAGAAGCGAGCTTTAAAACCATCTGTTTATAATTAACAGATGGTTTCTGCTCGCTCCCGCAAGGGAAACAGGCGCAGGCCCCATCCTCCCTCCCCTCCTCCCGCGGCCAGCACGAGGCGCGCACGCTTGAGATGGGCTTCATGTGATCCACTGTTTCAGAAAGCGGTCCTTCCTGTGCGAAAATGTCTTTGTTAACCTCTTTTAACCTCGAGTCAGTTTGGGGAGCGTGCCTGTGTCAGGTACCAGTTGTGGCTTTCTTTAAGCCAGGCCTTTTCTCTCATTGCTGCTCGTTCTGTAAAGAAGACAATCAAAAGACCGCATAATTGTCTCGTAAATCCATCAGGAATCTGCTGCTCACTAGTTTCCAATTAATTATTCAATCAGTGTTTTTTTTTTACTCCAGCAGCATGGTTACATCTACACTAAAAAGTATTTCCAGGCTATAATCCAAAACAGAACTTGAATGAATAATGTAATTGAAGTATTACATAAACCACACATGAAAGAATTGCTAATTGCATTTGATGCAATGAATACAGAGTCTTAGAAGAGGATTTAAAATGGAACTGCGGTTTAAACATCCCGACGGACCCGCGGCTTTCTGAATTGCACCGCTGGCCTCAAATCAGTTTCAAGGAGTTCGGTCAGGACAAAAGGCAAAAATCTCTCACTGTACAAAGGCGCTTTTCCGCTGTTATCATCGTTAGATTTATGGCGCTCTGCACGGACATTAAGACGGCCCACACATTTGATAAATATTAATAGCATAAATTTATTACCATGGAAGAAGGAGCGCTGTTGGTTCATCTCCGCACCCTTAACAGCTATCAGTACATGAACACAAGGTGCAGCCGCACTGTCTGTTATATGACCCCATTTACACTCTGAATAGTACTTCATTAAATGATACCTTTTGTCCATGCATTGGATGGGTGGAAATCATAGATATCAAGGCTGCGAGGCTGGGATATTGACTTGCACCCAACCTTGACTATATTTAAATGAGTTAAGTGGCTAAATGCTCACGCTGTGTTGTACTTGCATTTCCGGGGGCGATAATACATTTTGTTTTAACTCTTACTGGTTGCATGCCTACAAACAAGGCCCTCTGGTTATTTTTGGCATGGAATTTAAAAGACGTTGTCACTGTATGTATATTTGTTGCATATGCAAATTTTTCCCTATGGTAGTTTCTTCTGGTCACTTCATACCCCAGCCTTCTAATTATGTTTATATTTACACTTATCAGTCGTGGTATCTGGTGTTCATTTCAAGCCCTTCACGGAAGGATACAGCTTTTTTCGTGTTCATGAGCGCATGTCTCACAATCAGCTTTGTGCTATGAATGCATGAAGGGCGCCCCTTCAGTGGAATTATGACAGCCTTGTATGTAGTAGCAAACAGTTCCCACTTTTATTTGGCTGGATTACAGAGGAATAGAACAACAGTGTGTGGTTTACTGGGAGCAGACACACTTGGGAGCGCCTTCGGGGTGCAGTCGTTATTATTAAGCTGCTAATGTGCTTCTTCTGGCTGCTGCCCAAGAAGGAAGAACAATTAGCTGGCATATGTTAATTTTTGTTTCCCTAACAACTCTCTTCACTGACTAAATGTGTAAAACAAATCCACAAAGAAAGATCAATCAGCGTGATGTACACATAATTTTCTCTCCGTTAAAAAGAGGTTTATTTTAAGAAGTGTATCCGGTATTTGAAAAGGCTCTTGTAGCTAAATTTTACACACAAGCATCATTCTCTCTCTTCCGTCGGGCTAAAGCATCAACCCTTCCTCCATATGCATAACTAAATACTTATAAGTGGAGAAGTGTGGCTCAATGGTTAGAGCGGCAGACCCTGATGCAGAGGTCTGGCCAGGGACAAGGGTTCAATTCCCCGCATCGGCGGGTCTTGGGCTCAAAACAATTCCACGGACCTGATAATTCTCGCCTCGGTGCCTATCCTAATCATAGTGTCCCACTCTGCAACTCTGGGCAATAGCTTGCTTAATCTCCACAACGGCCCCCACAACGCTAAGGATGCCTAGCCTTCACCCTGGGGGTGCCCAGGAGTGGACGCCTCACAGGGAAAGCCAGGACGGGTTCCACAGCGGTATTCGTACAAGCGCCTTGAGACCCTTGCGGGTGAGTAGTGCGCTATACAAGTATCAATTTACATTTACATAAGATCCCAAAGGCGAGACCTATTGGCTATGCCAATGCTTGTTTTTATGAAAACTGAGACTATCCCTTGCTAACCAGGGACTATTCTGAATCCTGGTATCTCACTTAAATCAACCCCAGCATATGATATTTGCACAACAGTTAAAACTGCTCAGAGAAACATCTGAAACTGCCCATTTATGTATTGCCCTCTTCCCTATGTATGGGATAGAACTATCAATCTATGAATTTTAAACCGTAGCTGAGGTTTTAGAAAAATTGCCACTCTACTGCCATAGTGTTAGAATTAGCTTCCGATCAATCAGAAGGCCAAAGGACTGTCCTTTTGTAAAACCGAATGGCTCTAGATTTTGCCCTGGCTCATAATGGTGGAGTTTGTGTTATTGTAGAATGTAAATGCTGTTCATTCATACCAAATGTTTCATTGAGAATACACGACCAGATTGATTTGTGTCAAGGAGGTACACAATATTAATGATGGTTTTAGTTTCGGTGGATGCAGTATATTGTCTTGTTTATGTCTTTTGTGGGACTAGTAATGAAAAGTAAAGACTATGGGGCATATTATCAAGAACGGCATTAAAATTATTGCAGCTTTAGAGGCAGGAAACTGCCGCTAATTTGGCAATAATGGGCTTGATAATATGCCCTTGAGAATTCCAATAGAAGTCCAGGTTCACACCAGAACATGGGCTTCTATTGGAATTCTCAAGGGAAAATTATCAAGCCCATTAACGCCGCTTTAGCTGCAGTTTCCTGCCGCTAAAGGGGCGATAATTTTAACGTCATTCTTGATAATATACCCCATAGTTAGGATGGTATTTTCTACTTATCCTGCTCTATGGACGTATAACGGTTTGCATTTGCTCTATTAACCACTTTACTGGCAATAAAGGGTCTTCTTTCCTTTTTCATGCTACTGAAAACTGATGAAAAAGTAGACAAACAAATCTGATTATTGCTCCCTTGAATGTTTTAATGATGCTATGTCTCCTTAAGTAAAAGAGACAATAGATTTGCTTTAAATAAATAGTACAAATATACGGGATTTTGAGATTAAAAAAATATAGCCTTAGCTTAACTGTAATGGCTGCAGCCATCTTTTCTCTCAGTGCTAACCAGTGCTATCAAGTCGTACACACATCCGATGTGCAAGCCTCATTCTCATGCCTGGGACTGTCGACACACATTTTTTAATAGCTTGCTCACCTCTGAATGTTCTTTTTCATACATAGGTTTGAACATTGATTGTGTAGTATCCCACCAGCTCTGTTTCTACACCTGCACAGGTCCTCTGTTTCTACATCGTGCCCTTACAACCCTGTATATGAACTTGTGGGTTTCAGCTTTATGCTCACGGGATGCTTGGGGAGCTACTTTTTCCTGGCCCTGTGATCCCTAGACTATTTTCTTTTTAATAATACATATTTTCAGACTCCAAATTCGCATAGAAGATTTCTTTAACACAGTTTTATTCTCATTCACAGTGTGAGACAGACTTTCCTAGCCTGTAAGAACGTTCAAGATATTGTAATAATGGTTACTCCATGCTGAACACCAGTAATTTTACAGAGTAGCAGGGCAAAATTAATATCTCTGATAAGTAAGTGATTTCAATTGCACTTGAACCATCTCTTTCTTAGATATCAGGGGCACAGGAAAAGAAGCTCTATTATTACATTTCATTTCACAGACAGCGACATCACAGGAAGGATTCTACCTGCAAAACACGCATATAAATTATTAGGACTAAATGGTGGAATCAGGTCGAAACCCTCTGCTCTTTCAATTAAACTGTAATTTCCAGGTAGGCTGTCAGCTTCTTTTTGTATTGCACCCAGAGGACTCTGACACAGGTATGATTTTTACTTGCTTCCCTTTCTAGCATATTTTTTCCTCTACTTTGGGGACGTTTACCACCACCCATTAAAAAGCCCTACGATGCAGTGACCTGTAATACCCCTAATCCCCACACTTCCGTCCAGCTACCTGGGAGGAAGTGGTCTGCAGTGTACATTCAATGACTAGAGTAAATCTTCACTGCAGAGTCCTGGTGCCCACTCCCCAAAACAACTGTTCACCCCTTTCTTAGAAAAAAAAAAATGAAAAGGAGAGTGAAAAAAGAAAAAAGGAGAAAAAAAAAAGAAAACAGTAACGATACAGAGATGCAGTCACATTTGTTCGATTAGCCGTGAATGTACTAAAGATACAGGACAACAGGAAAGAGGCCGCAGCATAACTTTACGCAACTCATGGAGTCCACACTTCGTTCACAATCAGGGTGACAACAGGAATATTCACTAGGGGTATCATGTCTTCAGTCGGCATTGTCACTCCCAGACAGGTGTATATCTTTCATTGCATTGGAGTGACATTTCTTGAAATGTAGGAGATTTATTGTGATGGATTGGTGGTCAAACTTCACCAACACCATTGTTTCTTTGACTTTGGTTTCAAACATTAGGATGTGCATTGATGGCCAGACTCCATTCAAAGTCAGCTGAATGCCACTGAGGGTTGTGCTACCACCTGTTTGACCACAAGCCCTGAGGTGAGGAACTATGTGGGCATTAGGGTTGTATGTGATTTTATCGAACAATTATTTAATGGAACGCCAATACTGAGAAACAATTACTTCCAAACTGTGTGATGGAAATTTTCTAAATGAATGACATTTACTTTTTCGTGGAAACCAATTCACAGAATGACTTTTTGGTCGAAATTGACTTTTGAATGCTTTTATTTAAGTGTAAATCAAATGGTTTCAGATCTTCTATGCCTAAACCCCACCCATTCCACACCTCTTAAAACACCTTAGCATATCCAACCTCCACACATCCCTGAACCCGAAAACAACTCTCACCTCCTTTAAACACCAGACATCCATGACCCATAGCAACTCCTCATCTCCCCAAGCAATTCATCCCTTAACCCTAAAAACCCTGTTCTACATCTAAATTCCCACTCGTCCCTGAATCTAAACTCTCCTTACCACCCTAAACTCTGAAGGCCTTAAAACTTTTCAACACCAATGCCGCTATCCATAATTGAACCATATGACCCACATCAGCCCTAACCACAGCCCATTCATGATCCCTTAAACCCCTCAACACCCTTGCACTCTACCCAGCCCTAAAAACCTAAAAAATCCTCAACCACTTTAACACCACTCATCCGCGAACCATTAAAAACCCCTCACTGTAGCTCTCACCTGTGGTTTCCGCAAGGGTGAGACGCAAGTTCATTAGGCGAAGTCCCAACTTCCCTCATCCAACATATGAGCCCAACAATGTCAAAGTCAGAAATGGTGAGATAGGGGAAGAGGAGAAAACAAGGTAAGAGAAAAGACACATGTCCAGGAAGCGCTCAGGGACGAACAGGGAGCGTCTGGATCTTTTTATGGGATTCCTGCATGTAACTAGATAGATGTAAAACCATGCCCCCCTGTTGTTAATGTATTCACACTCAGTAAACAACTACCTGTGAACTCCCCAAATTCACTTAAGATCATTAGATAGCAGAAGCAGGATCAAGTGCCATGTAACTAAGCAAAAAAAAGGGAAAGCTATGTGTTTCTATAATCAAAGCAGAGTATGTATGTATGAAGAGAATATAATCTATGTACTGACCTCTAATGATGAGATTTCATTGAATAAGTAAAAAGCCACAAACAGATATTTATTTCCTAAAAAGGAAAAACCCCAAACATATTTCCAAACTGGATAGGTTCAAATAGAAAACAGGAGGATACAGAAAAATGTGCAGGGCTGGAAATATTGAATAATTAGTCCCTTGACTTCAGGTTTGACTAACTGTATATTTATGTTTTGTTTGTCCCTACAGCTTAAAAGTAGTATACAAAAGGAACTGGAATCTCCAAACGTCGTGGAGAACACATCAGAGAAGCATTGTACATTGAACATTATGCACAGTTAGAAGCAAAACATGGAACTTTTAGAGTTTTTTTTATGTGCTTTCTCCTTGCAGGATTATTCAAGAAGTCACTGTGAGGCCTGGTGCAAAGAAACGAATCTCAGAAGGAAGAAAAGCCGCTGTACTGCAACTGGACGCAGAGGTGACCCTGAACCCAAAAATTCCACAGTAGTCCTAAACTCCACCCAAGTTTAATGTAATATTTGATTTGACCTTGACATTTTCTTTCCTTTAAAATGTTTCCTTTTATTTTTTCCCCATTTTTCATGAATTTACACACATCAGGGTTTTAGAAGAGCAGTTTCCTACTGGGCAGTGATGTCCACAAGAGGTATAGGCAGAATCCATTGTCTTCTTTCATCAGAAACTTAAACCAGCTATTCCTCCTACAGCTGTAATAATAAAGTGAAGGCTAACTATCAAGCAAGGTGATTGCCTATTGAAGAAGCCTGGGTACTACTGGGCTCTGATTGGATAATTTGTTTTCAGTCTAGTGATCCATGATAGAACATCATGGAAAATATTAATTTAATGTTTTTATCTAGTCTTTAAAAGAAATATTTTTCCATGCAAACACTTTGCCATTCTCAAGACCCAATTAAAATATATGGTTGTCCAAGGTCATTTCCCATGCTTTCAGCATCACTTTCCTCGAGGTCATCCAAGCATAAATTTTGAAGTTCACAGAAGAGTGTGTACGGTATTGTATAGCAAATATGTGTGATTAACACCCACAAACTCCTAGGTTTGCGTATACTCACATACCTTTGTTAGTAGTTTCCCTCTCACACATAGTTGATCCTGTTGACAACTGGAGTAAAATACAATTTCAGGGCAAGGGGAGGAAGGGTGCAACGCCGTGTGTAATATTGAGAAAGGAGAACTTATTTATTTTTGGAAAATCTGCAGTTACAAATGTTGTGAATTGAGGAAGCTGACAACTGCCTTCACTCACTGGAATACTCCTCATATCCTTTGTAAATCTCAAAAAACTTGTAAACCAGCTCTTAATATAGGACTTGGCCTATGGGAGCAGGTTTTGGGCTTGTCTTCAGTATATCTTTCTGAATCAGAAAAGCACAGAAACTGACTGGAAAGATCCAGACGCCAATTCACAAAAGTATTGATTATATTTGTAAATTACACAGAGTAAAATATGCACTTTTCCATGTGCATAACAAATGACTTTTTGGGTTCTAATACACATTGTTTGTGACTCCTGTTTGAATTATGCCTGTTGTAATGTGCATAGGTACCTCTTTTTGTATTATTTATATTTGAGATCCACTGCTACTTCCCTGACTGTATTACTGTACAATTAATACAGTCCAAGAAATAGGCAGATCTAGTGCCAGGAAAAATGCTAAATTATGTATTTTTACTGCATTCAGTTAAACTGTAATGCTCATTGTACAATTGTCATTGAAAAGTATGTCTGTTGGTAATGGGTTGTTACAACGCAGTCTTTTAGAGTGCGGTCGTTACAACAACTGCGTTGTTTGAACGCAATACCTTTACATCACAAGTCATTAGAACGACTTGCTGTAGCTGGCGCTAGGTATTGGATATGAAATCCAACACCTTCCCTGCTGTTGCGCAAGCTGGAGTAGGAATAGTAAATAATACTATTCCTAAGTCCAGCGCTCCCCCTACAGCAAGTCATTGCAATGACTTGCGATGTAAAGGTATTGTGTACTAACAACACGGTCATTCTAACAGCCTCGTTGTAATGGTACGATATGTAATAGCATGCGTTTTAACATGCTATATTCGTTGGTAATCTTTGTCACACTTGCTGCACCACTTACGCTTGCACCATGTTAGACGTCCTGCTATTGCATAATACTTGTTCAACAAAAGGCAGTACTCACTAGATGAATGTGTCTTTGAAAATGTTGTAAGCTTTTTAAGAGCCGTAGTTCTTATACAGAGCACCTGGGATCATTAATTATATGTTTTAAAACCTGTACATTTATTTCTTCTGTGTGTAATGTTGTGTTTTTACGGTTTTGAACACAAACCGAATAAAGAATTTGAATTGTATTGAGTAGGTGGTAAGCTAATTTGCATTTCATTCCCTTAGTCTCTCCACACTCCTATTAGTCACTTCTGCCTGCAGATTTGCCTCTATTCTGATCAGCTCGAGGGAGTGGCATGGTTGGGGTTCTGGAGGGTTCCTTATTTCCCTAGATGCCGGGGCATCTAGGAAGACAAAGGAAACAGGGTGAGAAAAGCACATCGCAGGGCACTTGCTGCTTGCCTAACTTTGTCTTGGACTAAGCTGTTAACCCCAAAAACCTCGTTCTTGGGTGCCTAAATGACTATTCCGGCGAGTCCCCATGCTATTAGCCAAGCATGGGCTGAAGCTTCCCCACCTCATTCAGAGTTGGGAGGAACACCTGTTTTTTTAATAGTCAAGTCTCCACTTGGTCAACTATCAGAAACATTGATCTCATCCATGCGAGGCTGCTGTCCTTTCTGTGTGCAGATTAGAATTGAATATGTGTAGGAAGGTGTCCCTTCCTGCTCATAAAGAATCCTAAAATGACACTATGTTACTTTCATGTGTGCTGCTTCATGCAGCACACATAAAAGTGACAAAATGGCATTTTGTTTAAAGGTTTGTTTATGTACAGGAAGAGATGCCTTCCTACACATAAACAAACCGTGGCATTTTGCTTTTTCCATGTGTGCAGCACAGCACAGATGGAAAAAGCAAAAACAAGGAGAAATAATGCATTTCTCCTTATTTCGCCAATTTAAGACCAGGGTTTTCCTAATCCTAATTTCGGCGCTGCCTCCTATGTACGCCACCCTTGTTTGAACATAGGGGGCAGCGTCAAATACAATGGGTGTTGTGGTGGACCGCCCACCACACGCCCGTTCACACTAACCTTAGCTTGAAAGGGTGCCTTATGTACAAGGCAGTGTTAAGCCATGTTCAGTGGTTTAACACTGCCTTGTACATAAGGCACTGCCCCTATCGCCACCACAACGTTGTTAAAAGTGACATTGTATTGACGATAGGGGCTTGTACATATGCCCCGTTGTTTTGTATTTCAGGAGCAAATTCCAGCTTTCGGTGTTTGTTTTTGAAACATTAAAAACAAGCCTGCTGCCATTACATGTTAGCCTGTCTGTTTTTCCCAAAAAAGTGCTGCTGCCTTGTTGAAGAAAGCCTCTTTAGGAACATTTTCCATCAAGAGCAGCGGGGGTCGGGTCTTAAAACAGGATGGGCTGCAGTATTACCTAATGAAAATATGACAGAGCTCTCAAGTTCCCCAATTCTATGGGTGAGCAGCACATCCCGTTCACGTGTTAGCTATGCATTCTGGGAACTGTAGTTCAGATTGTATTTTGGGATAAACGGAACTCCAAATGACAGAATGCAAAGCAAAACCCTGCACTGCATGGGCTGCTCACGCACTGACCTGGGACACTTGAGAGCTCTGAATTACGGGCAACTCATAATGACGCCCTTAGAAGTCCACACCAGAGACTGAAGTGCTATATGAAAGGGTGTTTATAAAAACATGCATTGAGCAAGGTAATAATGCCACCTGTTTGGGCATTTTTAATTATTTTAATTAAAGGATGCTCTCAGCATATTGGATATCGATGTTATCTCTGCTTGAGGCATATCTATTCTTCTGGTGTGTGCCAGAAATCCTACCACATGAAAAAAATTAAAATGCATTTCGAAAACTGTGCACACAACAAAATATATCAAAGCTTGCATTACAGTTATGAAATTATGCCTGTTTATTCATGTTGTGTTTGCATAGTTATTGTATTTATTCATGAACTATTTCTGTGTGTCAAGCATATTTGTTTAAAATAATGTATGCTTATTTTTTACTTGAAAGGCTACTCAAACAACTTTGATTCAACAATAAAAAGAAATTAAAAATACAATTGTTATCTAAGCGATACTTTTGCCCACTTAGCCAACCCTTCATATTTGCTGCAAGTGTTTTACCTTTTATGGGTTTTCTGTTTAAAATACTTTAATGTGAAAATTAGTTGTTTGCATACGAGTCTCTAGAGCAATGTGCAAACATTTCCACATTTTCTATTACAGTATGCTAAATTGCACCCAGGCAGACATCAGGAGACTGGGTGAAAGGGAGCCATTGTGCAGCCTAACACTTCTTTCCCATGGGGAATGCACTTACACATTCAGATTACACATACAGATTGCAAGTCCTTTAATATGAATACTCATTTAGATGAAAAGCAGTCTACTGTAAGGCACTAAAAACGTTTCTCTTTTGTTAATTCCCCCAGGACTATCACTCTGCTTTCACTCAGAAGCGCCGGGACACCCCGTTGGGGTAGCTGCGCGCTATATAAATTACACAAATACTGTGAAACCCACTCGAATCACGTTTTTTATATAACCAGATTCTATTGATTTAATTTTACTTACAACCAACAGTCTTAGCGCTCAGCGCACAAAATAAAATTGACAATAGAATAACCACCATCCTGTATAGGAGTCTGAGAACATGCTGCTTGTGGGGCGACCCTGGCCAAAAAAATGTTTTTTTTCAACTCTGGCACTGTGGTCCATTGCCCCAATGTCATTCATCAAAAGGAGGTGGAGAGTCAGAGTTCCATAGTCTTGCAATATCTCGCTTCGCCAGGGCAGTTCCAATCATACCAGATGTCGATCATCCTCGTTTCACCCCAGCCCCTAAAGAAACCCTAAGAAGGCCAGCGTGGGTGAAAGGCTCACCGATTAGGCTAGTATGTCTGATGAGGTTGGGAACACCCTGGTCCTGTATTTAGTTATCACTTGACAGCCCCAGATCACATGTAAGAAATCTCCCTCCTCAGTGCATTGAAAACATTTGAAGCGCGATTCACAGAACTAATTTAAGACAAAATCCTAAACTTACTACCATTTACTCATTTTAGTATTGACAGAAGGCACTTACTCATTTTGGTATTCACAAAAGGCACTTACTCATTGATGAGTAAGTGCCTTCTGTGAATACCAAAATGAGTAAGTGCACTTACTCATTTTGGTATTCACAAAAGGCACTTACTCATCAATGAGTAAGTGCCTTCTGTGAATACCAAAATGGTAGTAAGTTTAGGATTTTGTCTTAAGTTAGTTCTGTGAATCGGGCCCTTGGAGTCCTTAAGATGACCTATGAGCCACAGCCTCTGTGGGGTATAGTAAATGTTGTGTTGGAATTTTCGTTGAGTGAGATTATGTTTAGCTGATGCTAAGCTTAATCGAACTCAACGAAAATTCCAACACCTTCTGCCATTCACTAAAACCCAGTGACCCTACCCAGTTTTAAAATTTTCACCTGAGGTAAAAAATGGCTCTGGCGCATGAACACCTCCTTTCACCAAAAGACTCATAACTACTTTGAGTGCTAATTAAATTCTGCAAACTCCCTCAGGTCCTCCCAATAGGCATCTAAGGACAACACAACAGGAGATACTGGAAGAACTGAGACCTATTAAGGTTGAATTCATTTTGGAGCTCAGAAAAGGACTTTGTGCTATTGACCGACCAGATACTCCCAGTTTGGAGATGCCAATGAGATCTCATTTCCTGAAGCCCGGTAGTTGTGCACAATGTTTAAGCCAAGTGCCCTTCCACATAGGTGTCTCTTATGTTGGCTTACTGTTGCATTGAAACCGTTTCAGTGCCTCCCGCCAGCTTCTTAGTATTATTTTTGTTTACACGGAAGGTAATCGGGGAACAGCTTCCCATATATCAACCCACATTTATTAACCATTCTGAACTGCAGGGATGACATTAAAGGCATCCAGGTTTGAAAACAGAAACACAGAACCAATTTGCCTACCAAAAAACATTAAACGCTGAAAATGGAAGGTATATATACCACCGCAGGAGACAATTCTCTGTATACATTAGGAAAGGACTCCTTTACTTGAGAGCTGAACAGTGCAAGATATAGAATGGCACATACCATATGGGAAAATATGCTCCCAAATGAACTAAATGAAAAAAAACAATTATTTAAGCCAGCATGTAAAAAACATAATACATATAATAAGCGATGCAATCAGCAAGAATACATAAGAGTAGTCTTCAAAATCATCCAACACAATGAAACCAAAAACAAAACTGTATTGATATTTAGTGGTGTATTAGTGAAGGGCCCCTGTTATATCATAATTATTTTAAAGTCTTGTCTGTGATTGACTGCAGGCCAAATCTTGCATTTTGGTTGCAAATGTGTATTGATTGGGCTTTTCGGGGCAGATTTATTAGACATTTGCATAATGCAGGACAGCAACCAAAGTTGTTTTACTTTGTTGTGCAGGGGTGAAAAACAACACAGAGCCATATCTACTAAGATATGGCACTAGTGCTGTCATCCCTGGCGCTCAAAGAGGCTACCGATCAGCATGCGCACACCTTTGCACCATAGCGCAAAGCTGTGCGTGTGATGTCTTGTATAGGTCTTGTTTTTGTAACCGTACTCTTCTAGTACAAAAGTGTTTGTTAATATATACTTTAAAGCTTTTCAAGCATTGCATGTGTGCTGCCCAGTGAAGCATGCAAAATGTAAAAAGCTTGGAGAAATAAAGAGTTAACGCTTGCCTGAGAAGGTGTTATTTCTTCGGTGCAAAGCTGTCTACAAATATTAGTAAACAGTAATTTGCATAAAAAACCATGGGTGGTAGTGTGGGATGCCCCCTCAATGCAAAGTAATGTGTTGCTCTGGAAATTAAATAGCAAATCAACACCTTGAGCTGGTTTGTGTCAATGTTGGTGACTTTCCACCAGTGCAAAGTGTAAATAAATCTGGCGTTTGCCCTCTGTTGGTAGTTTATCAGGGTCAGAGACGTGGTCAAATAGTGAAAACGTGAATTTGGTGCTTATGCCAGGGGTTCAGATTTCAGAATTATATATTAGAGTATTATAGGTTACACATTTACCATGCATATATTTGTGACGTCCATGATGCCACATTTGAGATATAATTGAAATCACCCGTTGTGAGGTGACTTTGGAGTTTAAGACTGAACACTGTAAGTGCTGACAGGATGAGACGGGTACTGGAGGAGTGCAACAATGAACAGTGACCTTATTAACACTCTCCAGAAAGAGAAGACATTCTTGATATTTTTTGGTAGGAACTGAATGGCTCAAGGGCTGGAGTAGAAGAACTACCATATGTTTTAACCCCTTCCATGCTGATGACGAACCCCAGCCGTCATGCACTATGGTGCTCGTGGGCTGATGACGGCTGGGGTTCGTCACGGCCCGCCCCTGTTCGTGCTGTTTACAGCACACATGGGGAATCGCGGCCGCATGGAAAGGGTTAAATTATCTAGAATGAGACATAGCCCAGTATTTCATTGTCAGAACCCCATTCAGAACACAACAGGCTGAGCAGGAGCTACTGGAGCCAACTGTTGAGATTTGAGGCTTTTTACTTTTGATGTCCAGATCCCTGAATTACTATGGGTCCTAAGCAACGGGGCCAAATACACCTACAGCACTTAACTCGCTGTAGTAGCTAGCATTTGTCAAGTAGTCCAAAGCATCTCAAGGGGAGTTAGATGCAGCTTGATGGAAGGAGGCCCACGACTCAAAATATACTAAATTAGAGCAAATAATGATTGTCCAGTCAAATAATTGCTTTCATGAAAAGGAGTATGACCACAAAGTAAAAAACAACATTAACAAACAATACAGACAGTCCTCTAGTGTTGAGTACCACTTTCCTCTCACTATTGGTACTGGTTACTCTTCATTCACTAAATTCACCTTTGAGGATCACCCCCACTAGTTGTCTGGTTCCCAGGAGTCTCACTCCGACTCTTCCAAATGTCAAAAGTATTCTAGCGCCCGAAGAGCTATGAGGCAGAACAAGTTCCCCCAGGGCCTTTCTGCCTTGTGACCAATCTAACCCACTCCTTCAGAATTTGCGTTCCCAGCGTTCCCTGGAGTGTTTATCTTGGATGCTGTGGAGGGCTGCAGTGGCTGCTGTCACTGAGTGCCACTCACAGCTCAGCAGTGGCAGTGGCTATGCATCACAGTGCTTCCTCCAGTGAGACAGTAAGTTCCTCTGATCTTCCGCACAGGTAGGGGAACAATTTCTCGGGTTCTGATCTTCAGCCCGGACTCGGGGATGCATGCCACTGTGGCATCCTCTGCTCTCAAAGACAGCTGAATCAGGCAATGCTAATTTTTCTTCACAGTTGTCCTTTCTGGCATATGGGGTCACCAACCTTACTCTGCATACAGACGATGGTCCGCTCGACACATCAGTGATTTAATTTTCACAGCAGCCCACTCTGGCACTTGGGGTCATCCACTTCACTTCACACAAGCTATGGCCTGATCAGCCCGGCAGTAATATTCAGGACAACTCACTCTGGCATATGAGGTTCCCGACTTCACTCCATACACGGGCTACCACCCAATCGGCATGGCAGTAATCTTCCTGGAGGCCCCCCTCTGGTATTCATCTTTACCTACTTCACTTTGCACACAGGCTATGGCCTGATTGGAGCAACCATGGTTAACCTCACGGTAGCCCCCTCTGGTATACGGTGTCGCAGTCTTCAACCTACATGTGGATGATGGCCTAATTGGTGCAGCAGCCTCGTCTTCACACCCAGAAAAAGGTATGCACTCTCCAGGTACCCCCACTGGACCTCTCTACCTCCAAGCACTCTCCTCTTCCTTTAAGGTCACACTAGTGTTGACAAGCATTCACACACCAGTGCTCCAGGCTCCAGGGACAGGTGGTCTTGGATTTCCTTGGGTGAGGTCACCACACCCAGCTGCGAGACTGGTATGCCTCAGCCCTGACTCTTTGTCACAGTCCGAAGTCATGCAGAGCTTCTCCTCCTCACACAGCCCAACTGGCTGCCTGCCAGTTTACAACTTTGGAGACCAAGAGCTCCCCTTCCATTAGTTTATTTCCAGACACCTTTTGTGATTTAGGGCCTGATTCTTTGATGTTTGTGATGAGGATCTGCTTCCTTTTAAATTGCGTACTCCTCTGGCCTTCCCTTCCTCCAGAAAGCAGTCTGTCACAGCAGGAGTAACTCCACACATGATAGCCCCACAACACAGGCCATAGGAGTGACTGGAGGTTCACACCTAGACGTCAGCCACAGTCCTATGTGCATCAAAATGTTACCCCAGGGCCCCAGCCCTACTCTTTAGGATTTTCTTATCCATCCCATCTCCTTCCAGAGATGTGCCCAGGCCCCTTTTGCAATGACTGCTCCCTGAATCAAAGAACGTCCGTTGAAGTGTACTGAGGAGCCTGGCTCTTTTTCCTCCAGTGTCGTCCCATCCATCTCACATGTATTCAGCAATCCACAAATACTAAAAGCACATGCATACAACCACAATAGTGCTCACTGTACTTCATACTAACTTGATGTAGGCCAAGGGCGAGTTAAGCACACAGAAGCGGAACTTTACAAGAGTGATCCTGTAGTGTCTTATCCTAGATACACAGGTAAACAGGCCTGTTCACTTCTACTGATCACTACACTGTATGCTGCCATGACTGCGCTCATGCTTCTTAACTCCTGGCAAAAGCAAAAAGAACAAATGATGGCCTGAATGCTGAACAAATCAAACATTCACGCCCAGTCACAGATCCTGGGTTTGATCCATTTTTTTTGTTGCTTACCACTCCACCCCAATTTGGACCCAGTCATATGCAAAGCCCTATGTTTTAGTTAAGCCAGGTTCTCCATGGACTGGAAGCATGCATTCTGGGACCGGTTTTGGGTTATCACCCCTCATCAGCCAGGCAAGCTTGAAGCTAGTGACACAGTATGGACGGGACCCAATTCTGGGCATACCCATACCATTTAGAGCATAAAAAACAAAATTAACAAATGATGGATGGAATGCTGAACAAATCAAACATTGATCGCCAGTTGCAGATCTTGGTTTAATCCATTGTTTTTTTTCTCAGCACGCCACCCCAGTTTGTACCAAACCATATACCACCTGCTCTCCATTGAAACAGTCTAGCCCGACCTGCTAGGCCAGGTCCTCCCTGGACCAGAAACAAGCATCCTAGGACTGGTTTCGGGGTATCACACCTCATCAGCCAGTATAGCTTGAATCCAGTGGCATGGTGAGCACGGGACCCACGTCTGGCATCCCCGAACTATCAACTATCAATTTGGGGTGTTGTAGGCCTGAGTGAAATTGTAATTACGGCATAGTTCACATAGTTTCAGGAATTACTCGCTGTGCTTGTTATGTGAAATTCCCCAAATTATGTGTTTCCCACACCGGGGAAACTTGGCAACATGGCGGCTGACTTAGACGCCGAATAAAGATTGATCATCTACGCTCCCAGCACAATATACACAAACTAAATACCCCCTGAAGAAAGGCATCCAGCCTGAAATGCATAGGGATTCTTGAAGTGGGAAAGTTTAACACTGATTTGTAAACAAATTGACACAGATGAACTGCTTTCAATTTCATTGCCATTTTAATGACTTCAAAAAGGAATTATATTTGGTAATCGAACTTTGAGGAGCATTTTTGGAACAATTCTTTTGAGATTATTGATGAATTTGATTATATCCCATTTTGGGGTCAAAGTGGTGCAACTAAAGATTGCTTTCCCCGGTGTGGGAAGTGCAACATTACATTATTTTCATGTCTATGATCACAAAGTGGTACCCTAATGCACACAATCAAACAGATTAATAGAATCACTCTATTTATGAACAAAGGAGTACTTCAGTCATCTCACTGAAATTCACAAAATTTCATCATTACACCACTTTGTAATTAATCACCATTTGAAGTAAACATTTCCTTCGATTTGGGGTAAACATTTACTGTGAACGCACAAGAATGGCTGAATGCGAGCAGCAGTTGTTTACGGCTCTTTTGTTTCAACGTACCCATACATCAATTTTTGGGCCAAGGATGCATACTGTGCCAAAACTTTGCATGAAATGATGACTTTGCATGCTGTGTAATTGAGTATAATTTTGCAATAATTTTATGCAGTTACATGAAAGCAAATTACACAAATTTCACACACATTTAGGGGTATATTCACAAGATCGTGTGATAACTACTGCAAGAGTAGCGTAACACAACTTTCAACATCGCAGTCCATCGCAGAAAATCAACTCCGTAATAACATGAAATTCACAACACGGCGGTAGCATTCGATAGTTTGCCGACACCGCGGCCAATGCCCGTGACAGAACCACCTCGACAGAGAAAAAAAGACAAACCCCAACGTGAAAAATCCTGCGATGGGCAAAAAACAATAAGAGGACAGTGACAACCAGCACGAGGGCAGCAATACACACGCAAAATGTGGGAAAAGCACAAGAAATGCATAGAGAAAATGCCACAGAACAAAAAAAATTCAACAAGAGCGGAGTACCACGGATGTACCCTGGCCAACTGCAGAGGACTACATGTACACCACAACTTCCTAGCACCGTGGAAGAACAGAACCGACAGGTACACCGCATGAAAGAGACCGGTGGCAGACAAATCAGAGCCGCACGAGCGACACACTCACCAAGCAGCATACGCACATAGGCAGGAGTGCACCTCAACATTGACAACATCCAAGTACAAATAGCACCCCCACCACATTTGAACACAGGACACAACAGATTCCGCAAATGTGCATGACCTGGCAAATCACATCTGAAATCACAGGGAAAAGTAACATTAAAATGTACAAGTACAAGCTGAAACCTGCAAACATATTTTATTCACACATGCAGTGCATTTGGACATGTTCTACTGTTGCTTGATTGCCATTGACGGTCACAATGTGACGTGCTCATGAGAAGTAAGTGTCAATGATGGTATTCCTACGGGCCATTCCTGCCGCTGCTGCAGTGGGATGTGGGCCACCTGCTCCATCACCACCATCATCCGCCGGTAACTCTAAAACAGGGACCCATGGGGCCTTGGAGCAAACACAGATGTTGTGTAACACACAACATGCAACGATCAGCTTGCACACGATGTCGGGGCTGTACAGGAGCTTCCCACCTGTGCCGTCCAGGCACCTGAAGCATGACTGCAACACGACAAATGTGCATTCAAAGATGCCCCTGGTGCGTATGTGGGCTGCATTGTACTGCCTCTTGGCGGGTGTGTTCGGATCTCGGAGGGATGTCATCATCCAAGGGCAGAGTGTATATCCTTGATCACCTGTGACAGTGCAGGGAGAAAAGAGTCAATACTTGGTTCGGCAGAATGTGATGCCAGGTCCACCAATCCAGTGACGCCTGTGCTGGCTGTGTGTGGGGTGAGTGTAAGCCAGCCCGCAGGGAGTAGCTGATGCTGGCAACTACACCAACAATCATCAGGCACTCAGAAAGGCAATGTCAGAACTGCAAGGGGGGGTGACAAGAGTCACAAAGGGGTAGTGGCCCCGGATGTCCAGCGGGCAACATGGGCCCACCGCCACAGGATGCTGACCTGCGGGAGACTTGGGTAGGGTCATATGTGCAGAGCAGTGCTTCAAATGTGTTATGGCTGCATTCCGCATCTCCACACGCTCAACTGTTGTGTGGCTGTGTTGCCATGAAATATCTGTATTGGGTGCAGGGGTAGGCCAGGATGACCATGGAATGGTGTGGTCGTGTCTGGTAGGTGGTCGTGTAGTTTGACATGTTGATTGTGGTTTGGTCACGTGTACATTCCCACAGTTGTGCATTGTGCTTTGGAGGCATTGGGATGTGTGGTGTGTTGACTTGGTACTTACCAACTAGGAGTCCCGTTCCATATATGCCATCCTGGAAGAATTGGTTGATGATGGACTGTCAGAAGATGAAGGAATCATGCACACTGCCTGGGTAGTTGGCGACGACATTGATGAAGAGTCCCCGGTGGTCCCCTATTGCCTGCAAATTGATGCATGTGCTTTCTGTTGCAGTAGTGGTGTGCTGTATCCGCAGGGGGCCCAAGTGGGACATGTGTGCAGTTGATTGCCCCCAACACGGCCGGGAATCCGGCTATGGCGTAGAAGCCTTGCTTAGTCTCCAGCTATTCTTGCGCAGTGTTGGGGAAGTGAAGGTACTTGGGTATGAAGCTGAGGTTGGCATCCAGGACAGGTGTGATGAACTTTGATAGGGCTGACTGTGAGATACCTCCGACTCTGGCAGTTGTTGGTTGGAAGGTACCATAGGCAAACAGGTGCAGCACCGCCAGCAGCTTTGTCTGTGTAGGGATGTTGGTTCTCCGCTGTGTTTGGACCATCAGCCTGTGGGCGAAGTGGACCATTATGCGGTGAATGGTTGTCCTTTTGAGCCTGTAGTGGGCAATTACTTCCTCTGGCTTCAGGCCAGTGAGAGTGGTGCATTTTCGGTAGGTCCGCTGTCTCACTTTGTGCTGCCTCTAAGGTGGTCCGAAGGGGGAGGTGGGTCCGGGTCCTGGGGGTGGTGGCTGTGTCGAGGGTGGTGGTGGTGGATGTTGTGGCCCTGTTGGGGCTCCAAGCTGCATGATGAGTGGCTCCATTGCGTTGTTTGTTCTTCGGGTGTGGCTGTGTGCGGGACTCCGTTGCCTACTGCAGGTAGTCGTCTGTCTTTACACCTGCTTGAGGCAGGTGTTAATACAGCGGCTTAATGCCTTTATTCGGATCGCTTTGTGGATCTATCAGTTCGTTGTAAAAGTGGTGTTGTTGTTTTTTCGTGTGTTTCTGCACGGAAACGCCTACTCTGCCTCTCATTAGTGTTATTTGGGGACGTTGGCCATGGTGTTAGGTTTTGGGGCTGTTATCGTGGGAATTCTGACTTTGTCTGCTGTTTGCACCAGCTTGTGAATGGGGTGTTAGTTCTATCTCTACTTTTGATGCATTAAGGTGGTGATAAATCGGAGGTAAGTCTTTGTGAATATGCCCCTGAGTGTGATGTAGTTCCAGAAGACAGAGGAATCATCTTCATATCAGTAGAAATGTAGGTCGTGAGAGTAAATCAGGTGAGGAAGGAGGCTGAAGTACAGATTTAATAGGAGCGTGGCAACGTGAAGTCGCCGGAAGAGATAGGGTATTGGGATAAATGATGGGAGGGAGAAAGAGGTACTGAACTCACTTCATGAGGAACAGGGAAATCCCTTCAAGGCCACACTTTGTATAAACATGTGAGATATCCAACTGAAGAGGGTGGGATAATGTGATCTGTGGTAGGTTGCTAACAGTCCTAGAAACTGATTTCGAGTTGCACGGTACTGGCCGGTAGAGGTAGGCGTGCCAGCAAATTATTAGGGCAGCCAAACCAGGACTGAGCCTGTTGGCTGTTCAATAACAGCCTGAGCGCAAACTGAAACATCAATGTATGTGGCATGTAAATCGTGCAAAAAAGCTTGTTTACATAAGATAAAGACTTAGACATTCAAAAAATATGTATATGTTTATCACAGGAGCATTTCACTTTTGTACATTCAATTATGTCACAGCATTGAGTGCCATTTATTAAGAGTGATAGCTTATAAACATGAACCTAGACACAGCCATGAAACCCCCATTTCCTGTCCCCGAAAAGGATGCCTTTAGTGGATCAAGAAGCAATTCCAGTGTCATGTGCGCCCTAGGTTGGTATTACAAATTGAGCAGCTTTATAGTCTATTAAACCATGTCCAAGAGAGGATTTAGAACAGTGCCCATGCTGAACTGATGTATTTCAAGATGCTCTCAAATGCAACGATGGGGTAAAAGGAGGCTCAGTGAAATAAAGTGATTGCCGGGGATCACTGTCAGTTGATCAAGAAGCTGAAACTGATCTCAGGTTTCCTGGTTACACAATGTGCAATTCCAGCAAATAGATATGTATCTTTTTACTTCAAAGGTCAAAACTTTATCTTTAATTATGTGAGGAGCTAAAACAGTACTCGTAAATAAATATGCATTACGTGTTAGTATTGCATGTTACATCAAGTCGACACCAGAAGGCTTTCTGAACAAAATTACAAACTTAAATACAGCGAAGGCACGCCGCTCGATTTTAATGAAGATAATCCCAGCTTCAACAAAAAGAGGCCGACTTCAGGAGCGGCTCAACACCTCAGTAAAGGCAATTAAACCAATTAGCAAAACAAAAGGAAAGGAGGATCCAGCATCATTACAGGTCTTTAGATCCGCAGAAGTGAAGTGCAGCGCTCAGGTGCAGAGCAGCAGACAGACTGTCATGGCAGGACTCGCGCCGTGCAAGATTGCTGGCATCTTGGATTACCCTCTTGAGATGGAGGGAGGGCAGACATGTGCTGTAGGTCTCTTCACAAATGATCAAGATGGCGCAGCACTGGGCATTTCATTTCTGTTCATAAAAGAATGCATTTGGGTTAAATCACTCGAAATAGATCAGTGTCTTGTCTCCTTGCACACATTATACTTATTCAACACCCTATTGATGGAGGGCACACATTTGTACATGGCTCTCTCCACATGCATTGCTATCACCAGTGCAGCAGGTGCAGAGGCACCCAGTGCAAATGCAGGGTGTAAGAGATGGATTAACTTCAAATTCCAGCCATCTTTAGGTTCCCAGTAATGGGGCAGGAATAACCATGTTCCTGGCTTGCATTAATGCCCAGGGTATCAAGGGCCAAAAAGTATTTGAGCAAGGCCCTTCTTCCATAAAGATCTTTGTCAGCTTCCAGAATGCAGCTGAGCAGGACCCCTCTCAGATTTCCAGATGCATTTGTGCACTGTCAGACTCCGCTTTTCCATAATGCATCTGGACATGCCATAACTTTTGCTTGTGCAACACAATACACTAAAGCAGGGCGCACTACTTCCACACTAGGATACACCTGGACGTGCATCCTCTCTGATACGCTTGAAGTGGACTTCTCCTTGATAACATAGTATAGTATACTTTGACACGTATGGCTGGTCGTAACCTGTAGGATACATATGTGCATGGCTGATCTCTTGAATATGTGTATGTATATGAATAGGTTTCCCTAGTTTGCTGTTATGCACATATGAAAGCTCTCTTCTTTGAATTCTACAATACACTCCTCTTTGAACTCTTTCACCCATCCAAGAAAACATCTATCAAACTCCCACCCAACTCTCTGTCTTTGAATTACCGCAACTCCCATCTAACTCCGATTCCAGGATTGCAATGTCCATTATTCAAGACTGGACTGGACCCGCTCTAATGTCAGACTCAGAGATCTGAAGTCTGGCTCTTCCAGTTTAAGGGTAACACAGAGAAGAATGACACGAATAAGCCATGAACCTTTATTAGTCCACTTCCTCGCGTCTAGTATCAAAAACGCCCCTTTCTTTGATGCTCTTTGACTCTTCAGTGGATGTCTTCACCTGTCACCCTTGTTGGTCACCTAAGCTTCGGGATGGGTGGGGGGAGGACTGTAGTATTGCATTCTGAGGGTGGCTGACACACAGAAGCCACAGCTCAGCCAAGATGCCTTGGACTCATGAATCCAAAAGGTCCTTGATCTGCGCCAGAGCAAGAGGTTTAACACAAGCATTTACCAAGTGCTCCGGGTGGGAGGAAAATGTATGCTGCTGTCTCTGTGTGGATGAGGGAGTGTGGGCAGGAGAGATGGAACATGGAAGCTGCATTCAGAAAAAAGATGGGGAAGAGGCATGGCTGCTGTTTCAGCCAAAGCCTCATGTGATGTTTCTAGGTGGAATTATCGCCTGGTTAAATTTGGGTAGATGTTCCAAAACCTGAAACAATGGGTGTGGGAACACCGGCACACTCAGAATCAGGCAATGCGGAATGCCATACAGTATTTCTGTTCCACCTGACTCATTATCAGGGCCCAAGAGGAAAACTGGGACTATTCTGATTCCTGTTGATTCACTTTTTAGGTGGATCCAGGTTTAGATTCCGATAAAGGATTCAGAAGAATGGCGATTTGGGTGTTGATGAATGGGTGATTGTTTTTTATTAACTCCCTCAGGCTAAGTTAAGTTACTCTTTTTATTAATGTAGACAGGAAGAGTTCCTATTCGAGGAATCTTTCATTGCTGGGTTCATTGCCTTTGATTCCTGGCTTCTTCATCAAACCATTGATCTAGGAGACTTTCATATCCTTGGATAAGATTCTCGAATTTGATGATTCATTGAAGAAGGTTCTGTCTGCCTCATCAATAGTGGTAGAATGCAGGATTTTTCTCAAGAGGGTGTGAAGGAAAGGGCATATCAGTGATCCAGACTTTTATCAGAAGGATATGAGATATTAGAACCCAGAAGGTGTGATGGGATGAAGGCATTGGGGGGCTCATTTCTGTGTTTTTGCCATGGGGCAGTGCAGCAGGCCTTCCTGCTGCACTGCCCTATGGCAAAAGAAAAGGGCAGGAATGAGCTGTATCTATCAGATACGGCGCCTTCCTGTCCTTTTCCCCTGCTCCGGTACACTATAGGCTGCCGTGCACCAACACAGGTACCTTTGCACCATGTTGCAAGGTTGCCTGCGTTGAGGGGATGATTGTTTTTTGTGATGGAAGGTTTCCCTTCCGGCACAAAAACAATCACAAGAGACTTTTTCCTTTTTCAATGTGTGCTGCAGAAAAAGGAAAACCAAGGAGAAAGAAAGATATTTCTCCTTGTTGTGCTTCCCTTACGCCTCCTCTGGGGAGGCATACGTTTTTGGCGCTGCCTCAGATTTATGATTTCTCGTAAATCTGGGGCAGTGTCAAAATGGCATTTATGTTGCTGGGAACACCCCCAGCAACACCCATTGCACGCGGCTTTGATGCAGAAAACTGTGTTAAACGGGACAATATTTAAGATGCAGCATTAAGCCAAAAAAGTGGCTTAGTGCTGCCTCGTTAATATGAAGTGAGCTTCTGCGACAGGAAACGTCACAAAAAGTAACTTTCCTATGGTGTAAGGGGCCTCATAAATGAGACACTAATTCTGCACTAAGTCTGCAACCTGTGCTGCAGAATGAAATTGGAGCTGGGATAGGATGATATAAAAAACATCTTGGTAGTTATGTAGGCATTCTTGTCTGACGATTCTTTCTAAAAATATGAACTATGCATATGGGGACATTTTATAAAGTTGCCATTTCTGTTTGTGGCTTTTAAGAATAGCCCTTAATGTTCGTCCCTTCAATGCCATTTGCAGTATCAAGCTGGCGAAATGAACAAGGGGGAGAGGCGGAGTATCCTATGACGGAGTGGAGTTGCAGGTAGAAAAAACAAAAGGACCAGCCAATCAGTGGCCAAGACAAGCGACGTGAAATTCAGTGGGGTGGAGAAAGGCAAAGAGTAGTGATGAGGTGCTTTGATTGATTCTGTAAATTCTCTTTAAGCACAATCAAGGAGCACCTGTGAATTCCTTTGTGTTGTATCAAGAGGCAGTTCCCTTGCGATCCTCTTTTCTCAGCATCTCAAAACCATTACATGTGCCCTCGATCGTCTGACACATGACATTGATAACATGAAACATCAGTTTTACCTGGGATCTCGGCCCATAGGCTCATAAGACTTCATGTGTTCTCCTTGATTGTTCTTACATAGACTTTATAGGGACATTGGGGACTTCCCTGGATTTGAAAGGCATCTGTGTGGCTGCTTTGTTTATCTGTTTGAGCACGTCAGGGATACACTTTTCCTATAAAAAAATTAAAATTTTGTGGTGTGTTGCACCTTTTTATGCTCTGGTCACCCAACACTTGTATACCTTATTTGGTAGCTAGGCTGGCAAGGCCAAGGGACAGATTGCTGAATGTGAGTTGCAGTGGCGGCTTCTCGACTAAGGCGGTGGAACGTTGCCTCACTGCTAGGAGCAGCAAAAAAAATAAAATAAAATGCTAATAATGTAATGTTATCATTTTATTTTTTCTTCCTGTTGTCGCATTGCATGAGGGGACAGGTCGGAGCTGCAGGGGAGGAGTGATAGAACACTCCTGTGCACAATGACTGTTTGGTCGGCCTTCTCGGGCCGCCCAAAACATGCCAACCCCTCCAGCCCCTGGCTGAGCACCGTGTCACGGCACTCAAACCAATCACAACATTGCATTGCAGTGTTGTGATTGGCTTAGGGTGGGACTGGGAGCCTGCTTACTGTTCCGACCTGGAGTCGGACACAGGCAGGTAGGAGAGAAGACCAGAGACCCTGTGGCAGTGGTGGCAAGGTAAGTTTTATTGTCATAATTTTTTTTACCAGGCCACGCCCCCTCACCCGCATGCCGTTCTGGCCGCCCCTGCTGAGTTAGGAGGTTATCGTAAAATTATATAAATTCCTGAGTGAGACAGGCTTGATGAGAAAGAGTTACTGTGCAGTTCTAAAGGGGGCGTGAGGGACAGAGAACAGTCATGTGGAGCTGGGCAGGTAAAAATCACATAGGGAGGCTTGGCAGAGAGTGTGGCATGGAGCTTTGATGAGAAATCTGGCATTGGAGAGAATGGGGACACATATGTGGGGACACACACTGTCAAATAGCTTATTCAAATCTGAACATTAGTCCTATACCTATACCTAAGATTCACTCCACTTGCAAGACGATAAAAGAGACAAAACTGTTTTATACAGAGAAGAACACATTTAATACAGTAACAGTTTTTATTTTAATGTGTGTCTTCCAACAAGTTATTGTTTTCCACCAGGATGCAGTTTCAAGTTATAGGACGGCCTGAGTCTGCCAATTGTCACTAATGTAAGTGGCAACATGTTCAGATACTTAACAATATTTCTCAGTAAGCATCTGACCTCTGTGCCATCCTCATTTCTCCAGAAATTCTCTATGGTTATGCCTGCCTTTTAGAATGTGTTTCCCAAAAATAAGCGCTATATCATTTACTTAAATTTCTATATCTGAGAAGCACCGGGATGGTACATGGTTTGACCTTCCGATAATTTGAGGACTTAAACTTCTCTGGACGCTTAACTTTAGCTTAGGTGTGCATCAGATGCATATGCTGTAATAATTCCTCAGATCCTTAATCACAGTAAGATGATCTATCTGTGTGTGCTACACTCATTGATGGAGCTCCCAATGAACAAAATATACTAGTGTGGCAGGTTTGCTGCAGTCAGGATTAGGTTACCAGCGATAAAGGAAGAGTATCAAGGCATGCAGCATTGAACCCCGGCAAAGTCAGAAAATGGGGTTGTGCCCTAGGAAAATGCCCTTATGGCACCCCTGCACTTAAAAAGGGGGGTTATATTGTCCTCAGTAGCTCTGTTAGCATCCTTACAAAAATGTCAGGAGAGTCCTCCAAACCTCCCTTCCTGGCACTCCAAAAATCTCAGCTTGCTGCAGTAGTTGTGGTCTTCTAATTCTGTATCCTGGGAGAGTACTTTAGGTACACTTCCAAGGGTCCAGGACTGTGGGTGACACCACTTGGCAGGAGAGACTCACTGATGGCAGAGTCCAGGTGCAAGTTTTTTGGAAGCCTGTTATGTCCCTTAGGCTTCAAATCAGGAGACTAGCCAACTAGCCCTTGAAATCACTCTGGGGTCCTGGTTTAAGCGATGCAGATCCAGTTCTTCTCACCCAGGCGAGAGGGCATCAGGCAGTGGGTCAGCATAGCTGGGCAGCAGTTGCTTCAGAGCAGCAGTCCAGCAGGGTGGCAATCCTTCTTCCTGGCAGAATACCCACCGCTTCAGAAGTGTCCTGAAGAGTTCCAGTATTTATATCCAGGCTATGGAGTATGCAGCCCTTTGTGTGGAGACAGGACACAGCCTATTCAAGTTTAAGTGGGGCTTAGCCCAACTCCACCCTATCATACCAAGAATGGCCCATCCAGTCACACCTATGGTAACCATTATGTGTGGCTGTCTAGGAGGAATACACAAAACCTAGCTGTCACCCACACTTAGTCATGTGACCGAGAGACAGACTGAAGGCACCAAATGTCTAAGGCACGAAAATGCCAACTTTCTAAAAGTGTAATTTCCAAATTGTAATTTAAAATCAGACTTCACCGTCAGTTAGGTTTTGTACATCCCAATTCTAGAGCACCAAACATGAAGCTGTTACCTGTTCCCATTTGGAAATTATACTTATAAAATGTAATAAGGTAACTCCTGTTATATCCTATGAGAGAGGTAGGCCCTGGAGTAGTGGACAACAAATGTAAGAGATTATCCCTACCAGGACAATTTAAACTTACAAGTACATGTCCTACTTCATTAATACATTGCACCCTGCCCTCTGAGCAGAGGGCCTATTGTAGGGGTGACAAATGTGTTCTAAAAAGCAAATTTTAGGATTTGGGCATGGAAAAAGGTGTAAGTTGCCAAGTTGACATGGCAGTTTAGATCTGCACACACAGGCTCTACACTGGCAAGCCTCAGACATGTTTAAAGAACTACTTGAGTGGGTGGCACAATCAGTGCTGCAGGCCCACTAGTACATTTCATTTACAGGCCCTGGGCACAGGTAGGCCCACTTTACTAGGCACTTACAAGTACATTAAATATGGCAACTAGGTACAAACCAATGTTTTAGGGAAAGAGCACAAGCACTTTAGCACTGGTTAGCAGTGGTAAAGTGTGCAAAGTCCTAAGGCCAGCAAAAATGAAGCCAGCAAAACAGAAGGTCTGAATTCAAAACGTTAGGGGAAAAGGAAGCCGAGGATGTCAAGTCTTACAATAATAGAAAATATTGAGGATGAAGAGAGCCTTATAGATGGGGATCTAAATTGTAGGGGCATTGCAGAGATCCTTTAAAGTGTTAGAAGCTCTCGTGAAGGAAGGAGGAAGAAAGCCCGTTTGAAGTATATATGTAGTTTGTGCCCCCTTCCTACTTCATTCTTCCCCAGTGGGTGGGGAGTGATGGGGGAGAGTTGAGGTAGGGGAGGTTCTTGCAGACAGTTTTGGTTATAACTGAGTGGGAAGGCCTCACTCTCCTTTGTCTCAGATTTCCCTGTCAGGATACAACGAGCTCCACCCCCTCTTCCTGCAAAGCGTAAGTGGCAAAAGTCTGACTAGTTTTGGACTAATAAATAAAATGTCAGTAACTGCTTAAAACCAGTTCCAATGATGGATTGCTGCAAACCACATCTATTTATTTGTTCAAAAATATTTCTGTCCTCATCGCGCTATCTCTTTTTTGCTAGCATAGGCTCCCCCACCAAGGGAGAGTCCACCCCACCAAAGATTGTTGCTGTTCAAATCTAGCCCACCAGCCTTAAAAGCGCAGCTTGTATAGCTTAATCAGCAGACCCCCTAGTTTTTGCCAATCAATGTAATGTTTCCAGACACTTTCATATAGTTACAGGCTATCTGACTATCTGACTTATAAAGGTAATGTTTTTGAGAAGATCTTTAAAGTTGGTGTTTTCTAGAGCCTACATATCTCTCTTCTCGCCATCAATACTACATAAAAGACAAACTTGGCAGAGTTAGACCCAAAGTACAAATCAGGACTGATTCCAAAAAATACAAGTTAGGGCTTACCTCTCTATGGTGCCCTGTTATATCGCTGATGAACTTACATACGGCATCCCAATAGGAGGCCAATGCTGGACATTGAATGAACATGTGCATGTTATCTGTGAATATAACCCTGCATTTCGGACATCTGATGTCTTGTCTAGCCATTCTTAACAGCTTACTCGGGGTCCAATAGGCCCTGTGGGTTGTAAACAAACGATTTCTCTAAAGTGGGGCAGATTTCACCACTAAATATAATGTAGTAAAAGATACTTGCCATAACTGCCTCATATCTCCCTCTATAGCTCCATCTTCCCATATTGAGGATAGATCAGAGTTTTTCTTGCCTTTGTCATCAAGGAAATCCAAGTACCATATTGTCACCTCCTTCTTTAATGGACCGATCTCCATTACCCATTCAACCCATTCCTCCTCCTCTATCTCTACCCACTCTTGGGTTGCCCACCATGATTTTAGCTGATAGTATTAAAGTCTTGTAAATTGGCTGTTGGTGCATGCTAGTAAATCTTGCCACTCCACTAATCTAGATCCTACTTTCAAATATGCCCAATAATTCAGACCACCTTGCTTAAGAGGGTGGCTTAACTGCTCCTCCAGACATTCTGGTGCACCTAGAGAATCCCAGATTAGCGATGAAGACGTATAGTATGGGATACTAAAACTCTTCCGAGAATAAACCCAAGTTCTTAACGCTGTCTTTAAAACATTCAACATAACTTTAAAAAAAGATTTTGGATCTCCATACTTATCCAGGAAATGACTTTCCGCCAATCTACTGATCATTGCTTCATATCATTTACCTATTGAAGATCCTCTAGTTTGTTGGTCAGCATCGGAATGTTTTTAAATTGAAATGCATAGCAATACAATTAAAGATCAGGCAAAGCCAGTCCTTCAATTTATTTCCATGCTATCATAATCCCTTTCGAGGCCCATATGAAACTACCAGTTTTTCCTTGCAGTTTACCAATTGACTCTTTGAAAAATGTGAGAGATCATTCTCTTTGGGAAAGCTCAAGCTCTACGGTACAGCGACTGGTGGCCTCCTAATCTCGGCCCCTGTCACTCTCCCAAACTGGTAGTCCGTAACCTTGGAGCGATGATAGATAACAACCTGTCCATGAAAAACTATGTTAATCATGTGACTGACATCTGCTATGGACTAATGCGAAGTCTTCGCAAGATATTCCAATGGATGCTCAGTTGTATCCAGGATGCAGCTGGTCCAAGGCCTAATCATCAGCCGGCTTGATTACTGAAACTTCCTGATGGCTTCCATCAATGAAAGCTTCTTACCAAACTTCAGGTGCTACAAAACACTGCCGCCAGACCTGTATTAAATCTACTTTCTCGTTCCCTGTTGGCACCTAGTCTGAGAGCTCTCCACTGGCTTCCCATCAGGAAACGCATCTATTTTAAGATTAACTGTCATGTTCACAAAACCATTTATGGGAACAAGCCATGCTATCTTGCCAAAAAACTAGTCTGGTACCAACCTACCAGAACCCTTAGGTCCTCAACCAAACATCTTCTCAACCCCTTTACGATTCGCTCCGCCAGGAATGGGAGCAGATCCTTCTCATACTTTGCCAATACTCTGTCGAACTCGCTACCACTGCAGCTACATATGGAAACCGTCCAGAGACAGTTTAGGAGAAATCTAAAAACCTGGCAGTTCTGATCCTTCTTCTTCATTCCGTCTTCCTATTCCTTTCCCGCCCTAGGGTTTTGGCCAGCACTTTGAGACCCACGAGTGATATGTGCGCTTAATAAAATCCTATGACTATAGAATTAAACAAATAGGTAACTTTGGGAGAATTATCATCTTAACCAAATTAACTCTACTATAGATGTTTTGTGGAAAATTGGTCCATCTCCCAAAAAGTCTGTAGAAAGTGAAGTCCTTAGTAGAACCCATCTTCCTATGCCAAGTGTCTAGCAAGTTCTGTCCTGCCATCATATCTTTAACTTACGTAGGGTTTTAGGAGTATTTGTATATTTAGCTGTCGATGTTCTATCTAGATCATTATTTAGTACTATGTTAAAAATTCCCCCTATTACAATAGAGGTGGTCACTTCCAGAAGATGCTTTTGCAGCCTCTATAGCGCTTCTGGGTCATTACTGTTTGGGTCATAATATGTTGCACAAGTTATCTGCATATCCGTAACAGAGAGATTTGCCACCAACCATCTACCAGAGCTATCTGTGTCATATTTCAATAATTTTATTCTGGAATTCTTTCTTATAACTGAAGCCACTCCTCTAGTGCTTCTCCGTTGCTCTGAACGCATGACTTCCTGACCCCACCAAAGCTTACTGAAGCAAGCACTACTGTCCTTTCTTTCCAAGGGTGGAATATGGCAGCGGCTGACGCTTGTCGCAGGAGCTTGGAATCTGAGGAGTAGTGGTGGCGGTACTTGCGTCTGGATGTCATTGTGAGGTTTCCCTATAATACTAACAAGCGGCTGAAGGGAGGCAACTGCAGCTGAGTGAAACAGCATTTTCGTTCGCAGTCCTTGGGACACAGGGGTCGGCAGATGAACTGGGACGCTGGTTTGGGTAGAGAGGTTTGGTGGTGCGTCATTCCGGCTTCCCTTTGGGGCACTCGTTCTGCTGTGGTTCAAGCGGGCTTCTGGGTTTGTCCTGGCAGAGCCAGCATAGTTGCAGGTGTAGCTGAGAAGGGTCAGCTCTGTCGAAACCTGAGAGCTCTGAGAGGCAGCGTGGGAGTGAAGGAGCCCAGGGTCCGCTGGCAGTGAAAGCTGGTTTCCAAGAAAGTGGCAAGAGAACAAAGAGTTTTGAGGGGACTCTGCAAATGTCGGTTGAGCAGCGAGTACTCTCCCAAGTACCTCTAAATTTCTTTGGGGCACCGGCTAAAGCTGGGGGGTGGGGTAAATAGTAATCATCAAGGTGTTATCCTGCAAACTTCTGAAAGCACTGTAGTAAGTGTACTACTTCCAGGAGAGCCCCCCAATTGCCAGAAAAAAATATATATCAGTTGAGATCAGGCTGGACAAAAAGTTTAGAAACGCAAGGGCCAAAAAACTTCTGGGGAAAGAAGTAATTACTGTTGTTCCAATTAAAAAGACAATAACAAGCACTGGCAAGGCAACACTTTGTATGTCAAAAGAGGGGCAGCCTTTCTGGAACCTACACCTTCACTTAACTCCTTAAGAATCATGCCCTCCTATTTGACGTTGGGAGGCCAGAAATCCATGGAAAAGGAGGTGCGGGTTCGGGACACTATACAAGGGATCGAAAAGACTCTGATCACCACTGGCAATCATTTTGACCTATTGGCAGATTTAGACGAGGAGGAGAAGCTCTCTATGATGACTGATAGGGGAGGAAATGCAGTGATACACACTTCAGAAGTGCTTGAAGTGAACAGCCAACAAGCCCTGGAAGATAACTCACAAATAAATCAGGAAGCTAGAGCACAAGATACTTTAGAGAGAATATTGTTGAATTTGAGAACTTATTTGAGTAAGACATTTGAAATATCAGAAGTAAATCAGAAAGGTAAACAAGAAACACGTGTTATTTTAGAGAAAAAACTAAATGATCTCGCGGAACGTACCTCAATCTTGGGGAAAAATCTGAAAGTAATCACCTTGACTGAAAACATTAATTCTCAGGAAATTGAAGCTCTGAAGCAACAGAATAAAATCTTGTGTGATGATTCTGAAAAACTGGAAATTCATTCAAAGCGCACTAATTTAAGTTTATTGAATATTCCAGAGAGCTCAGAGAAAGGAGGCGTAAGAGCATTCTTGAGCAAATTACTAAGAGAGGGGATCTTGTCTGATAGACCTGATGTGGATCTCGATAAGGAGATCCAAAGGGTGCAAAGAGATCCATTTAAGCCAACTGCTAATATGGAAATCCCCTAGAAAAATTCTTGTACATTTCCTTACCTAAGCGGTTAAGGAGGTGGTCTTAAACCATGCACTGAAGGAAAAAACTCTAAACTATGGTGACCTCACTTATCAGGTGAGGTCAGACATCAGAAAAATGTCAGCGCCGAGGCAACGGGAGCTGGGCTCCAGTATGAATGATCTACAGACTTTGGGGGCTCAGGTGCAAATGAAATTTCCTGTGATGCTAAGGATTATGTGGAGGGACAAGATGCATAATCTTCGGTATCCAGAGGAGGTCTATGCCCTGATAGCTCAGATGGAAGAGGCTTCAGGAGACCCCCCCCCCCCGAAAATATAGTAGTCACTTTAAGATGTATGGTAAAGGTGAGGAGGGATGGAACAAATATACATCTGTACACATTAAGGACATGGTATTGAGATAGGCACCTCACTCCTCAGGAGGTAGCTCGCGAAAGCCGGACATAACGCCTAAGGATAGAGTGGGGTTCCTCAGGGGGAGAGCACTGGGGATTGGGAGCATGGGGGTAAATTTAAAAAAATAATTCCTCATTTCACAATGTAGTAACAACAGGAAACACAGCAAGTTTAGGCAAAACTTATCATATAATATTAAGTATGAGAGCACATGGGGCGATATAGTAAGGTAGTAAGAAATTGAGAATGGATACGAAGTAAAAATAATTACCTGGAATGTAAATGGTCTGAGTGGGCAGTGGCAGAATCTCTTACGGACAGTGAGGCCCATATTATAATGCTCCAAGAGACTCACTTGGAAAGAAAAGAGAGTAGTGCTTGCTTCAGTGTGATGCAATCCACCTCTATTTCTGAAAAGGTAGGACACGTACTGAATAGAAACCCAGGTCTTTGTACACCGATTCTCATAAACCATTGGCAGGACCCACCCAACAGTGTGAAAGACGAGCTGTAGACTGCCTAGAGAAGAAATATCTAAGCAGAAAGGGATTGGTGGACTGCATTCCCTAGAAGTAAGCCTGCCTTCAGAAGTCAGTCTAACAGCTGGCAAAGGAAATGACGGTCAAGGGACTTGAGTCCTTATTATGCTGGAGATGCTGTGAGAAAGTTGCTGGAATGGTGCCCTGCAGGAGGATGCCATCTAGACAAGGAGATCACAGCAGGTCCAGGACTATGATCTTTAACCATATGGTGTGGTCTGTACGTGAGGAGGAGCGCTGTAAAGTAAAACACTCCAAACCACATCAAAATCAGTTAGTCTTTGTGAAGTTTCTGACTTGGAAAGGTCTTTGTTATGTGGAGCCCTTGTAAAATCAGCCCGAGGTGCTCCTGCAGGCAAGGAGTACATTTTGAACGCTAGCCCAGGTGTGTGCCTGCACCAACCCCTTCAACAACCGAGGACAGCTGCAAAGAGGAGTTAGGACTGTTGCACCCAGCCTACCAACAAGCCCCCCCACAAATTGCAGGCAGTGCCTAACCACTCACCCACACCGCCATGATGTGTGGAAGTGTTCAATCGAGACTGCGGCCATTGTAAGGGATGGCCGTCCATACAGAAAAGGGTTCCAGGAAGCACAGAACTCAAGTAGCTGTAAGTTGTGGGAAGTAAATTCTTCCTTTATACTGAGGATTTTTCTGGTGGAGCCCTGCTCTCTAACGTTCCCACACACCCACCCAACGCACTTCACACTAATTAATAATTAGGGATAGACTTCTAAAAGAGCACATCCTCAGAACAGCAACGCCTCCTCAACTTCTTCTGATTGAGCTTTGAGACCGCTCCTGATAACCAGGCCTGCCGATGCATTCTTGCCATGATTGCTTAGTTATTTACTCTTAGAACTGACCATGTTCCATTTCCTGCCTTACTCTCCTTCCTCCAGTAGGAGAGTCCTTTGGTTGTTCCTCCTTACACTGTACCTCTCGCCAGACCCCTCCTACGTTGACTCATCCCACTCCTGCTCCAGCTGTCACTGGGACTGCACTTATTCGTACTTCTGTCAGCTTCCTAACATTTTCCAGAGGGATTTATCACCATTTCGATTGAGTTGCTACTCAGGATTCAGAATCTCAGCAACAGTGCATTCTGGATGAGGTAGTTCACTTGGGAAGACTAGCCATGAGGTTGGGTTGAATTATTTCCAAGATAGCCCCTCATTTTGTACCACGAGGACATTTTACTGATTATTGCACTTGTTTGGTTTCAGTTCCCTTGGCATCACTGATATCTGTTTATCTTTTCTGGCAGGTATGTGCTGCTACCTAGTTGGATGTGCAGGTGAGAAGTGGTGCCTTATGGTGATAGGGAGGTGTCTCTTAACTTCAGTCATTCATATTTTTCCAATTGCTTTGCACAATGTGAAATCCATTTCATGAACCTGCTTCAAGTGTATACTACAAAAAAGGCCAACAGAGTCTTCATTCTCATGCATGTAGGAAGTAATGCCCTATTATCGTCAGCGCTGTTAGGTAAAAACTAGGATCCTTTGTTGGATGACTGTGACCTGTTATGGAATTTAGGACTCTGCCTAAACTGAAGCTTACTCAAATATCCATTTGCAATGAACTCATTGATCTGAAAGTGTCTCAGCTACATCTGTCTATTAAAGAGTCTCGTAGCTGTAATCAAATGGGAAAATGATGCCCTAGAAACGTTGTTCTACAGAGCTCTAAAAGAGGATATAAACAGCACTCTGACCCAGATGGTTTCTTTTCCAGTACACATAGCTTCCCTTATCACTCTAGTATTACAAATAGATTAAAGACTAGAGAACCAGAAGGGGGCAAGGAAAACTTTTCTTTTCTTCAGGAAAAAGGAACCAAGAGGAGATGGTGGAGGTCATTACCCTCCAGGGTAGACCTAGTTCAGCTAGATAGTGTGAGTTGTCCACTCACCCTCAAGAATAGGAAAAAAAAAAAAGATTGCAGAAGAAATAACCTCTGTTTTTATTGTGGGGACTAATAACTAATTTAGAGACTAGCGGGCAGGTTACAGGGTCACAAACATGAAAGCTTTGCCATATTGCATGTGCCATAGGATATATTGCACTTCCAGTAAGGTAGACAGGAAATCCATCACATTTGTGATGGGGTAACTCATACACCGAATTCTAAATCAGGAACTTACCTTTCAGAAATGTTACTGCTGTTGCTTTTATGATCAAAATCAAGAGATACCTTCTCTCTGTGTGTGATCCATATTGCCCCACAGTTGCTGCATGCTCTGTTGGGGTTGCTTTTATTGTGGGTGATATTTCATTTGAGTATTTCTGACATATGGATTTCTTTGATGCCAAAGAACCAACAGGTTTCCTCCCCATATGGAATATGACTCTAAAATAGATTTTGTTCTGGGCTTTCTATTCTCTGTGGGAGAGATTACACTTGCACAGAAAAGGGAATCTGTTCACAACTAAAAATATACAGTATCATTTGGACAAGGGGTTCATTCAGCATTTCACACCACCAAGTGCACCTACCTTGTTCATCCCAAATAGAATAGGACTGAATTAAGACATGGATCGATTATCACCATTTGAGAGCAATCACTATCAAAACACAATCCAATTACCAGTAATACAGGTCTTACTCAATCAGGTTAAGCATAAACAATATACAGAAACATGGGCTTAGAGAGTCTGCAATCTAGTTGAAACAACATCAAGAGACGAGTGGAGGAGAGGGTTACACACTCATTTTGCACAGTACAGTAGCGTGCCACATCCTCATTTTTGCCCTTGCCAGCATATTTAAACAGAGCCATGGAGCGACATTGTGGGAACAAGGTTTCTCGAGCCGTCATTTTAATGTTATGTTATGTTATGTTATTGTTATTTGTTGTGCGCACAGCTACTCCAGCCAAGGAGCGTCCTGGCGCATAGACAAGGAGGAACATAACACAACAGAAACAAGCGGAAAACTAGAAGGGACAGCTAAAACAGAAAGGTTTTTATTGCTGTTTGTTTTTAAAAATTCATTTTAAAACCATTTTTATGTGGCAAAGGGAAATGTGAATGGTGACTAATAACTGTTGTTGTGTCTATTTGTGGGAATGCAGAGGGTGGAATATTTAATCTAACATTGTTCGACCATTGTTCCAGGGCAGTTAGTGCTCCAGCATGCCACAACCTAATTCTTGCCCATGCCCGCATATTTTAATGAGGCTGTGGCATAGATGCATAGCTAGCAGCCAAAGGCATATCAAAGGCAAGACTGTCTGTGCCCATCCACTCTCGAATGGAACCAGAGGCCAGGAATGCTGCCTCTGACACTCTAGGTAGGCTATCCTACTCTGTCGCACAATTGCATGCCATGCGACCCATCCCTACTAATGCTTTTCCCCCTTTTTCAGTTCTAGATCAAGCTGTAATTACTAGAAAGTAATTAATGGCCAATTGGTAGCTGATCATCAGAGGTGTCTAACAGTTGTTCAAATCATAAACCACAATAACACTTCTGGTAGTGCGGTATTGCTGTCAATACTTGTTGAATTGCTAGAAAGGGCCCACATTGCAACTTCCAGACTGTCTTTTTGGACTTTGAATCCGCCTCTACCCCTGCAGTCCAACTAATGCTCTTTAAGGCTAGTATCACCCAGGATTGTGGTGGTATCAAGTTTTTTACTCTGAATTGCCAATCACGAGTGGAGCATCACTGTGACATTTTCAACTTTCTTATCGACCATGGGCCAGATGCAGTGTTTCTTAGCTCTGCCCTCTTCTTCCTGGATTCTGAGAATGGATTGCGGAAACAAAAAAGGCGCCCATAAAACCATAATTTTTATAGAGCATCTTGTGTGTAAAGTTGATAAATTGTCAATTCCTGATTGTGAAGCTCTCGCATTTTCACTATCACTTACCCACAACTTCACTTTGTCAGGAGACCCTATATATCACCCACCTGCCAAAGCGACTAACTGGATTTTGAGCATTTTAGAAGCTCTTGCATCAGTCATTCTTAATTGTGTCAACTTTACTAACTTGGGCAATCTCAAAATCTGTTTTGATATTGTGGCCTGCAAAACGGCTACATCTGTAATAAAGGACCTTGCTGCGCTTGACATGCAGCTTAATACGAAGACCCCCACTTGTTTTGCCGGTCATTTTCTGGATCTTATTTCTACAAACCTCAGAAATAGTCAGACTGACCAGCCACTTTTCCTGCCATGGTCTGACCACTTTGCAGTCCTGTTCTCTCTCCCTGCCCTTCCAGGAGCTCCTACCTGTGACTGCGATATGAGGTCTACTGACAGGAACTTGTCAGAGCTAGATCTTCCTGCCTTCAATTCAATACTTGAAGCCAATCACCCTGTATTGAGTCACTCTGTGTAGGTAAAGCCTTGCAGCATAGATGAGTGGGTTAGATCTTGTGTAGGAAACATTATAGAATCCTTCCTCTTGCCCTGTGGTACAATGAGTCACTGCATTACTTGAAGAAAATGTGTAAAGGCCTGGAAAGAACGTGAGGAAGAACATTCAATAATGAGGATAAATAAACTATAGGAAGGTTGTCAAGGATTATTGGTAAAAGTGTTGCACTATTAGAGGGAAGTACTAGTTGGGTGAAATTGCTGCAGCAAATAATTGCCCTAAAACATTTTTCAGTGTAGTAAGCAATCTTTCTGACCAGGCTATTTCGGACCCTTCAACTCTACTCTCAAAAGTCCAGTGTGACGAAATTGCACATTTCTTATTAAAAAAATAAAAGATATCCAGATTATATTTTCTGACACAGCCACAGCCTATTCAGATGAACTCTCTGCATGCTTGGCAGGGCACCTTGAATACTTTTACTCCATTAGAGGTGTCTTCAAATATCTCACTGCTCGCGGCCACTAGGTCAGGCTCCCCGCTTGATCCTTGCCCTCCTTCTGTACTGGGTAAGCTGGCCAAGCTACTTTTGGAACAACTCACCCAGCTTCTAAATGTTTCTCTGATTGAAGGCAGCATTCCCTTAGCATGGAAGCAGGCCCTAGTTACACCTCTACTCACAAACGGAATCTTGACCCTCTCATATGGTCAAATGATGGACCCATCCCATTTCTACCTATCCTAGCCAAGGTGTTGGAAAAACATGTCAATCGGCCAATTACTACTGATATTGAAGCTAATGGGATACTGCACCAATCACAGTCAGGCTAGTTACTGCACTGAATCTGCCCTCCTTAGTGTCATGGTATATCTCAGAGGTCAATTCGACTCAGGAAGTACTGCAGCACTGATCCATCTAGATCTCCATGCTCCATTTGACACTGTGAACCATTCCACCATGCTTCGCAGGCTAGAAGGAATGGGAATACAGGGCTAAGATCCTTCCTGTATAATCACACCATTCAGGTACATTCACCTCAATACAGGTCTAAACCACATCATCTAGCCTCGGGGATGCTGCAGTGTTCCACCCTTAGCCCATTTTGCTTTAAAATATATGTAGGGCAATTTGCACAGATTATGGAATAACATGGGTTCACACATTTCTCGTTTGCCAATGATACTCAAATTGTGGTATCCTTATCCACCCAGGATAACGGCAATGCAGAAGCCCTCAATACTTGTCTTGCCCAAGTTTCAGCATGGATGAACATCAACTTGCTAAAACGTAATCAGGAGAAGACGGAGGTTCAGCTGGTGGGCAATCATCCACACCTTTGGGGTCCACATCTCTGGCCATCTAACTGTGGAATGACTCCTCCCCAGCTCAAGTGGCAAAACGTCTGGGAGTATGGCTATATGACAAGCTGTCCATGCACTACCAGATTAATAAAGTGGCTGCCAACTGCTTTAGTATCCTTAAATGGCTATGGAAAATTCTGACATGCCTTCCGGTCCCTGCACAATGAACCGTAGCCTAGATTCTGGTGATTTCCAGACTGGACTATGGCAACGTTTTGTATCTGGGTAATGCAAATCCTTTCTAAAACAGGATCTGGCAAAGGTTCCTAGGGTTAAAAGTCTCACAATGGTGGCCAGTCAATTACGTTTCTCGGTGCTGAGCTCTGGAATGATCTGCCACATTCACTGAGAGCCTAGAAATCGCTACATTTTTTTTAGAAGCAGCTAAAAACCTGGCTGTTTTCTTCTCTATAATTGGTAATGTAACTATTTGACAGTCCTTGGTTTTGTGAGGAGGCTAGCACTGGGAATCCTTCCCTGGTAGCTATGTGCTTTACAACTCACCTATTATAATATTATTAATATGAGTACCTGGGCATGCCTGCTAGTCTGCATAATGCTCCTTCCTCTTCCCAGCCCTTTTTAAGAGACATGTTTGATGACATCTTCAATCAGCATGTCGTGATCTATCTGGGTCATTTTTTGATTTTCCATCCTCTGTAGAACGTCATATGAATGAGACCTTGGAAAGACAAAGTCATCATAAATTGTTTGCCAAACTCTTGAAGTGTGAGTTCCATTAGCAGCAGTTCAATTTTTGTGGTATAATCTGTCTGTCAAGACCAGCATCCAGAAAAAAATTATTAGGTCTGTGAATTGGAAAGGGAAATTGATTTTATCTTACTTTAAATACATACAACATCCAGCTCACAAGACCAAACACCCACTCGGCATCTAGCAAAATAATGGCGGTCAGTATCCTTGCTGTACAAAATTAGTCAATTACTTCAACCTAATAATAGGTGATGATAGCTTATTGCCTTAACAGAATAAATAGATTCTGATCAATATGAATTAACTCATCCACCTGTGAGTTAATCTTCTTTAATTTTGCTTAGGCCAATTTTTTGCCTTTATGAGGGCGGGTCGGATATAGATATACCAGCTTTTAAAAAACGAATATTCTTGAAAAAAAAGTACGAAGAGGGCTTGCCACCTAGAATGGTTAATTAGAATGATTTCTTAATGGATTTTTTTTGTTAAAGTATATTTTATAGATTTCTGCCACAATGCCATCATCTTCACAGACCTTACAGTACAATACATTATTCATTGCTTCTCCTTATTTCTCCTCAGCAAAATATCTTTCAAAAATAGATGAACTTTCAACAGCAAACCTAAGTACTGCAGGATCTGCCAAATCATCTTGATTGAAGGTTTTGAAACTGCTTAATCAATTAGCTTCATTGTTTGACAATGAAGTAAAACATTTATTTAATTTAATGATTTTAGCTATTTCATTCATATTTGGAAGTCATGTTCTGGGGATCATATTCTAAGTCAACTTTATCCTTGTAGGCCAAGCTAATGCTTTCATAGACCTCATGATCTATTGTTTGAAACTGTATCATTTGCTGCAGCAGATACAAACCTTAAGCCTCAGGTTTGTGGTCTGACAATTATAATGAGCACTTAATGAACCTGAACTAAAGAGAAACTTTCTGTAGTGCCATAAGCTGTGAATATATATAGAGTCAGTTTGGTTTCTCTTCTTCGGAAACTGGAATTGCAAAATAAGATATTTCTGCTGATCTCATGTTTTCAATAAAGAACGAAAGACCTGATGTAAAAAGCTATTTTGCGCTTGCAATACCTGCTTTTTGCTAAATCACAGAATTTACAACTGCTAAATGTCATGTACTAATGTACAAAACCTATTGATATGTTTCCAAATCGTTAAATGTGTTTAGAAAATCTTAAGGATCCATTATTTGGAAGGGGCGTGTACAGGATGTCCCTTCCAAACAGTGATTCCTTCTGGTATGCATTATTATTTTGTGACCGAATTTCGGTTGCAAAACAGTAATACTTTACCACCTCCTAAAAGGGGGTGTTAAGCCATTCGCAAACGGGAAGAGGACCCCCAAGAAACCCCTTCTCATTTGAGAATGCAAAAAAATATATAATATATTTATATATATCCAAAGGACCGCTGCCTACTCTTAAAAAATGAAATTTACACCTATTTTTTTGTAAATTCATGCTTTTTCCTTTAAAGAAAATGGGTTGCATTTAAAAACGAAAAACAATTGCTTCATTTAAAAGAATTTTTTAAACATTGTGGTCTGCTTAGCTCAGGAGACCACTATCTCTGTGATGGCTGCAATTCCTAATGGGTTGTAAATTGCAACCTATCTCATTAATATTCATTAAGGTAGGACGATATGCGACCTACTAGGGATCACAAATGAAAAAATATAAGTTTCATACATTAAGAATAGTGAGTACCAAATGTGATTCAGAAAAAAGGCTATTTGTAAATTGCTATTCTTAATGTACGTACATCTGGCCCTAAGTGCCAGATGTAGGAAGCATTTTTCAGATTCACCAAACCGGGCTGTTGGCAACCTCAAAAATGTTTTTTCTATGTTCGGCCACCAAACTGTGATTCCACAGAATCGCAATTTGGGCTCGAAATTTGGTATGTGGAAGAGGTGTGTTTAGGTTGTCTCTTCCAAATACCAAATCTAAATGGTATGTATTGTTTTGCAACTGAATTCTGGTTGTAATACATTATTATTTTAGCACCAAATCTAAATTGGTGGTAACCCATCCACAAATGGGAAGGGGGGCCCTTCTCCTTTGAGAATATTAAAAAAATAAAAAATTAAGAGCAGGCAGCTGTTCCATGGAACATTGCCTACTCTTCAAAATGGAAGTTAAACGTTTAATTTGTTTTCGTTTAAGGAAAGCAGGCTGCATTTAAAAAAAATAAAGATAACTTTATATAAAACAATCACAGCTACGGTGGTATGCTGACCTCAGTAAGCCACCAACTCAGTGGTGGTTGTCATTCCTTATGGGTCACAAATTGCGACCTACCTCATTGATATTTATGAGCAAGGCCAGCTTGCAACCCACTAGGTATTGGTAATTTAAGAATAAAATGTTAATGTATTAAGAAAGCCATTACCAAATAGGAATTTTGAAAAAAATGCTATTTGGAAATCTCTATTCTAAACTTTCGTACATCCAGCCCCTAATCTCTCTTGCCCTCATAAAGGATCTCCTCATACAAAAAGGGCTTCTCAAAATGCAATATTGGATTGTCTTGTTCCTTAAACTGTCAATCTAGTTCTAATTTAAGGGGCACATGATAGGAAAAACAGGATTGGATTAATTTTCCAGCAGCACTAACTAAAGTGTTTGAAGCTAAAAAGAAGTTCATTCAAGACAAGAAGCAAGTGAACTGGTGCATACCTAGCTTGTGAAGACACCAAAGACACCAAAGATTTTCCTAGTCTTAATCCTAGGTTTGATTAAGCAGTTCGACAGCTTTAGTGATGTTACGTGTATATTGTACCCTTTTAAGATTTGACTTATGCAGAAAAATAGATTACAAAAAATTAAAACCCCCAACTATGATTAATTTATCAGTAGAGTAAAGAGGTTGATGGTTGTTTATAATGAATCTAATATTTCTCCACCATATACCGTGATGTAATATTTGAAAAAAGCGTCAAAAAGGACAGTCCGTCCCCTATGTACCAGCCAGAGAAGCAGTGTAAAAATAGAATTGCTCGGTCTGGTTAATCCGGAGTTTACAGATTTGTTATGAAGGAAAGTAGTTCCTGAAGATACCTTTCAAGGAGTCAAGATCCAAAGAGGCGGTCGCCATGACGTCTCTTACTTCCTCTGCAAGGTATTGATAGTTCCAGATACATCCTACAGCGAAATCTGGGGCCAACAGGTAAAAGGGAGGAGAGAAGAGTGAAGAGAGAAAACCAGGACCGGATTCGCCCTCTACATGGATATATGAGGGGTACTGTAATTTGAGCCTTCTCTTAGTTATCCCTATATATCTTGGAGGATTGAGGAACCAAGTTTTTTCTGAGAGTGATACTACAGTTAGCAGTATCATTGAGATGGTAGTAAGTAAACAGAATGTTAAATCAATGTATAGATTGACAGGCTAATCCATCGTGCTGGCTGATGGCAGTGTAACACACCCTCTACAGTCCAGGATACTCAGTAGAAACCCCAGGATGGCAAAGAATAGACAGGACATTGACTGAGTAAAAATCTAAAACAGGTACAGACAAGGAGGCAAATAAAAAAACAAGAGAGCAAAGAAAATGCACTAACAGGGAACCCTAACCACTGGTAAGGAGAAAACATAAAAAGGTGCATGGTCGTAAATGGGCACGAACTACTAAAAAGCTGAAAACCACAGCATTGCAACACCTTGCCATGAGATTTCTTACTTTTGGGAAAGAGGGAAATGCTAGCACTCCTACTCATGACCTGTAAGTGCTCCTGTGATGCAAGAAGTGGAGATCTATAAGGGAACTGGTATGTGCAATTGTTGTGAAAGTCCAGCTTACAACTCTCTGTTCTCCAGGCTTTCCACCCTTTTCTGTTGTTACAGAAGACTAGATGTAATTGAGTCCTTCAGATTCTGACCAATGCATTACAGTCTTTCATTAAAGTCAAAACTGTTCGCCGTCTACAATGTTTATTTAGTATTTGCATTTAGGCTCATTAAATTGGATAGATGTAAAGAAACTATGTGGACACCAGCTCATCTCAATTCTCATCAAACTAATGGAATCCACATTTTCTTTGGTTTGCTGGCCTCTGACATCTCCTCCCATCCCAGCTCCTTTCAAAGCCTTACTGCCCCTCAGTAAAATGGGGTTGGAGGTTCTACTTACTCTGTAGTCCAGGACTTGAAGGCAGTGTATCAAGCCTCCTTGCACTGGGTATCTTTCAGTCAAGGGAAGGTCAACGGTCATGCAATGGTGTACATACAGATCATGCACAAGAAGAGCGCTTGAATACCCTTCAGGCTGAAGTCTCTCATCTTCCATCTTTTTCCAGAACTGAATTTCAGACAGCCATTTCCACAATAGGACAACACTTGGTGACAACAGTTGCTAGGACCATTGAGAGTGAAGATTGGCTGAGAGAAACTCATAAAATAGCCCCTCTGAAAACTCTTTCAATTCAAATCCAAGAGATTCACAATGAAAGCGGAATCTTGAAAACTATTAAAGGAGAAACAATTTCACAGTTTTTGATGTAAAGGAAAGTAGCAAGAAATTGTGTTATATGGTAGAATTGTTAACCAAGGCCTTCCTCCAATTAGAAGTCTGCAATCTTTCAAAAGAATCCAGAGAGCTCACCCTCTTTCACCACAACTTATGACTTTAGTCTGTAGGATTTACTATATTAGAAAGCATGACAACACAATTCAGCGGTTGTGGGAGACTCAATATTCTGTTTAGGCCAGGCTGCTCACAGGCTACAATGGACAGCCGATCGTACGTAAGAGGTATGATTGAGATGTTTAAAGCTAAACGTGCAGATGCTCGTGCTGCAAGAGCTAGATATTTTGAAAATTACTTAAAAGGGGGAAAAGATAGGAAAATCAGTTTTCGCCAATAGATGACTATGGCAAATAACCCAAGCCTGGATCAGGAATACTGAAAGAAAATGACGTAGGGCCTATGCACAGGGAGATCTTAAGGATATCTGGGGCACTGGGCACAATGGATTTTTATAGCCCCTGTTGAAACATTTTTGTATTTATGATCCAATTTCAGTTCTTTCTCTGACCGGGTCAATGACAGCGAGCAGGTACACTAATCCAAATTCTAAATGTGTTTGCATCTAATACTCAGGAATAGTTATGTGTGTTTTCAATATTATAAAACAGCAGCCGAGCACTAATATTATTGCAAATAATCTTTGTGCCCCCCTCCCATTTCTCATATGTGAGTCCTGTTTTCATCTAAGACTCTCTTTTATGGATATTGCCTGGTGTTGAAAATCAAACATTTCTCTGCAAAACGTCTGTTATAAACTCCCATATATCACCCAGATTAAATTAAAGGAAAGTGGTATTTAAAACAATCTGTTTAAGAAATATTCTCCATCGGTCATTATTGTCTGAAGAACAGAAGTGGCTCTATTATGGGGCCTTCTGGAAGTCTGGGGCCCTGGCTAAGTTATATTATAAACAAATATGGAGAGTAAAGGGATTTTATCCACCTGGGTGGTCGGGAGAGTACTCCTAATCCCCTGGAAAAGGTAAATGTATAACAAAAAGGAGGAGTACCACCATGTACAACGCTCAAGGAGCGATCTTGGTGGGATAGAGGCTTGAAACATGTAGACCTTGCACACATATTATAGATACATCTGGTCAAATTAAAACCTTTATTGTATCGACACATACACTGTTTTTATTATTGTCCAGTAGACTTAAGAATAACATTTTCACACATAAGCCATACCAGGACAATTTTTAACTCACTTACTTCTTTTTTTTGCATTCATCACTCACATACCCGCTCCACTGTATTCCAGGTGTCGTAGCACACCTTGATGGCACTCGGCTGTCAAGGTGGCCCCGATGATGAAGCATGTCACCGACCAGGTCGGTGAGTGAGGGGTTCCTTAAAAACAAAGAAGGACTTCTTCTTTATACTCATTAGGACTCTATCCCACCAAGATCGCTCCTTGAGCGTACGCCCTGGCTAAGTTTCCACTTTGCCCAGGCCTTAAAATGTCTCTGCCTATGTAATTTAGGAACATTCATGGATTAAAAATGAAATGTAAGAGATACTGTAGAAGACATGCTGCAAACGAGCCATGTCCTTCAGTTGGCAACAGTGTTTTCTTAATGAGCAGAAAAGATTGTTAAGGCAAATAACATGTGTGGGGGCCTGCCTATCATAGCTCTTGTTACGTAGTGAAGAACCAGCTAAGAAAAGATTGAAGTTTGATCAAAGATATTATTGAAAAGGTAGGTAGAGTCTCACCTGAAATAAGTTATTTATCAGGTACAGAAGGGTAACAGACGCTTTATTCCTCAGAGGGCAGCGCCTAGCCTCAGATTCTAGATCAGGTATCTCCAACACATCAACTGCGAGCTACCAGTGACTCACAGGCTGCCTCTTAGTAGCTCGGGCATTTTAATTCCCTGTCAGCATGTTTGAAAATTCTAGCTACCCTCCAGCTAAAACAGTACAGTAAAACAATTCAGCCATTTATGTGAAGTATTAGAAAATGATGCAGACTAACTCTTCTGAAAACACTTTCCTACTTTCCGTGTTTCTTTTTTTTTCCATTATTGTCATTTTTATTTTATTTTGCCTCTATCATTTCTTTTCCTCCTTCTTCTGTGATTACTTCCCAATTATCTCTTTGTTTGTGTGTTTGTTTGTTTGTTTGTTTGTTTGTTTGTTTGTTTGTTTGTTTCTTTCTTTCTTGCTTTCTTTCTTTCTTTCTTTCTTTCTTTCTTTCTTTCTTTCTTTCTTTCTTTCTTTCTTTCTTTCTTTCTTTCTTTCCTTCTTTTTCTTTCTTACTGTTTCATTCCCTAATTCTTTCATCTACATATTTCTTTCTTTAGTTATTGAATTATTAATGCCTCTTTCATTGTCTTCCTCTAATATGGTCTTTCTTTCTTGCTGTACATCTTTATCTGTGCTCTCTTTCCTCATTTCTTCCTCAACATATCTAATTGTCCTCTTTTTAAGGTCGAGCCTGGGCAGCACATGCGGTGCTCTGAGTATGGACTTGAAGTTTCTGCCCACTCTCCGCCCATACTTTTCATGGGCTTGTGTTGTTGTTCTTTGTAAATGATGCCTCTGATTTGTTAATAGGCTTGTTAGTCCCTCCTTAGTACCGCCTTGTCTTCATTTGTAACCTCCCATAAGGATTGGCCCTTTTACTTCTGTTGTTACCCGGTACGTCTTATTTAGTATGTAAGCACTATTTATTTTAATGAGTTTCTCCTAGTGCAAGCACGGCATGCTTTCCTTCAACATTGAGCGCCATGCGCGCTTAGACATGCCTAGCAGCCTAGTGCTTCTTTGACGTGAAATAGGTCTCGCATTCACAAGAGTTTGAGCTATTGGCATTGTAAATGAAAATGCCTTTTATTTATTTGTTAATTATCAAAACCGATAAATAAAAGGCATTGTCATTTACAATGCCAATAGCTTAAACTCTTGCAAATGCGAGACCTATTGCATTTCAAATGCTTGTACTCTTCTAGCTGTCTTTCTTCCTTTCCTCTTCCATTGTCTCTCCTGACTTCTTTTTTCTCTCCTTTCCCTTTCTCTCTTTTTCCAACTGTTTTTCTTTCTTTTTCTACACCCACTGTTCTCTATATTTCTCTTTTCTTGTCTCTTTTTTCTTGATTTCTCTCCAGCAATCACTCCTTCCTCTCTTTTGTGCTCGACTTTCGGTACTTATTTTTCAATTACCACTTTCTCTCTTTCTTTTTTCATATTCTTGTTTTCATTTTTTTTTCTTCCTGGCTTGGTCTTCTGTTTGAGACTTGCTCGGGGAAGGAAGGTAGGGAAAAAGCAGAAGGTGCACAAGGACACGTAACTAGTCTACGAGTAGAAAAAGTGAATAAAAGTTGATCCAGTGCAAAGTATGTCTAAATATCTTCACAGAACTGAATCAAATATAGGCATGGAAAAATTAGAGTATGAAAAATGTACTTTGGAAAGGGTTAAAAGATACGCTCAAACTGCATTGACTGAACAAGGAATTGAAATCTAGTTCTCCAGATATCCTTTACCTCCAGGAAACCAATTTGTTAAAAATGGAACAAATATCATTAGTTTAATGGGATTCCTGGTTCATATTTGCTCAGGTAGTGGAAGCCCCATCCATGGAGCAGCTGTTGTATTATGAAATAAAAATAGGAAAATATCAAAATTGAGCACACACTTTGCAGGTAGATTTACAATTGTGCATATTCAAACAGAGAGAAATCAATTTATTATCTGCTTTCTATATGCCACTAACATCAATGAAGCAAGATTTGTCCAGAAACTCACCATCAAATTAACTAATTGAAGAATCTCATTATTTGTTTGTGGGAATTTTAATTGTAATTTAGTTACTGCTAAACCTTCAACTAACCCCTCTTACATATGGATGATCAAAGAGGCCAAGGCAAGCATGAAAGAAATCATGGGCGCACACACATGGGTTAGTCGATACTTGGAGAATCAAGCGCCCAGCAGAAAAAGGATAAACAATTTTATTTCCTCAGAAGCATTATTTGTGAATAGACTTGCAATTAGCATAATATGTTGCTACGAAAGAATACCAAACTATTATACATCAGATTGTTTATTCAGATCATGTACATAGATGAAAAGAATTTAGTGCCAAGGTGGACTTTTCAACGTATTTACTATCAAGAGAGGATATTATATTGCATGTAAAAAAATGGTAAAGGAATTTATACATAATTATGAGCAATCTGGCCTATGGTTAATGTTGTAAGATTCCTTAAAAGTGTATATCAGGCATTGCTAAAGGATTTTCCTCAGGGAAGAGGTAAATAATTCAAGAGAAAAGCTCAATATTATAATGTATAACCACTCAGAGTGTCTGTATTCAGTAATGAAGGGAACAGCAACTATGGGGGGGGGGGGGGGCTATTCACAAAGATAAACTATTAAAAGCTTACTCTTATACTTTATAGTCAATCAATCAAGATTTGTAAAGGGAAGCAATTCACCCGATAGGGTATCCATTCGCGTACGGGTTCCGGAGGCTTATTTAAACAGCATGGTCTTGAGGGCCACTCTGCATTTTGGAAGGGGTAATAGGCAAGAGGGGAGGCTGTTTCAGGTCTTTGCTGTGATGTGGGTGAAGGAGCGTCCTCCACTTCTGCGTCAGTAGATGCGGGAGTATTGGCAAGTGAAAGGGAGGCAAGCGTAGTCTTCTCGACGGTTGGTGGAAGTTTAGTTCGTGGTTAATGGAAGCCTGCCCTTGGTTGTGTAGAGCCTTGTATGCGTGGGTCACCAGCTTGAATTAGCGTCTCTTCTGTGCGGGTATCCAGTGGAGTTGCCTGAGGTGGGGTGTGATGTTGGTTCGTCGGGAAGGCAGAGGATGAGTCTGGTTGCGGCTTTCTGTATGGTCTGAAGTCTCTGTAGAAGATGTGCTGCAATTCCTATGTTGAGGACTATGCAGTAGTGCAGTTGGCTGGTGATGAGGGCCTGTGTCGCTGTGCATCTCATGTGGAGGGGTAGCCACTTGAAGATCTTACGTAGCATGTGCAGAGTGAGGAAGCAGGTGGAGGAGACAGTCTTGATTTGTGATTTCATAGTGAGATTATTGTCAATGATGATTCTGAGGTTTCTGGCATGGTCGGGGTTAGTGGGTCGTGGGTATGATGGCCACCAGGAGTCATTCCATATGTTGCTGCTCTTGCCAAAGATCAGTACTTCCGTCTTGTCTGGGTTCAGCTGCAGACAGTTTTTCTTCATCCAGTCGGCGACATTTGTCATGCATCTGTAGAAGTTGGTTCTGGTAGTGGTGGGGGTCAATGGTGAGTGAGAGCATGGGTTTGGTGTCTTCTCCGTAGGAAATTATGTTGAGACCGTGGGATCTGACGATGCTGGCCAGCGAGGTCACATATGCATTGAAGAGCATGGGGCCGAGAGATGAGCCCTGAGGGACACTGCAGGTAATCTCCTTGGGTTCAGAGGTGAAAGGTGGGAGGTGGATCCTCTGGGTTCTTATGGTGAGGAAGGAGGTGATCCATCTGAGCATGTCCCCTTGGATGCCGATCTGGTGGAGTCTTTCGATCTGCATGTGGTGGGATACTGTGTCGAAGGCCGCTGAGAGGTTGAGGAATATCAATGCTACTGTTCTCCTTAGTCGAGGAGGGTTCGAATGTCATAGATGTCTACAATCAGGGCGGTTTTGGTGCTGTGAATGCTGCGGAAGATGAATCGGGAGGAGTCGAGTAGCTGGTTCTGCTCCAGGTGTGTGATGAGTTGATTGTTGATGATCATTTCCAGTCCCTTCACTGTTAATAGAACCAGGGAGATTGGCCAGTAGTTTTGGAGTGTGCTGGGGTTGGCAGAGAGTCTTTTGAGTAGTGGTCTGACTTCGGCGTGTTTCCAGGTGTCGGGAAATGTTGCGGTTGTCATAGAGGTGTTTAGTAGGGTGTTGAGTTCCAGGCTAATCCTTTGATTTCCGAGGTTGAAGATGTGGTGCAAGCATGGGTCTGTGGAAGCTCCGGAGTGTATGGATTTCATAGTTGAGATGGTGTCCTGGGTGGAGCGGTTGTTCCACATGGTCAGAGTGTGGTTCATGTCAGTTGCGATGGTGGCACATCTGTTGAGGAAGTCCGTAGGTGTGAATTGGGGTTTGAAGTTTCTTCATATGGTTGTGATCTTGTTGTCGAAGAAGTGGGTAAGGCTATGGCGCAGCTCCTATGAGGGTATGATGTTGTTTACGCTGGCAGCCAGGTTGGAAGATTCATTAACAATGTTGAAAAGTTCTTTGGTGTTGTTGACGCTGGTTTCGATGTGTGTGGCAAGGGCTGTCTTTCTTGTTCTCCTTCCTTAGCAGGTGATGGTAGAGGTTGAGGCAGGTCTTGAAGGATGCCATGTCAGAGATGACCTTGCTGGCACTCGATCTCCTCCCTAACTGTTTGCTTTCCCGTTTCACTATTCTGAGTTCTTGGGTGTACCTGCTGACCTTTTTGGAGGATTTTCTCTGGATGTTGCTCTTGATGGAGACAATACTGTCTGCACAATTGGTGGTCCAGGCGTTGAAGTTTTCACTTCCTGTACAAGGTTGGTGACAGTAGCAAGGTTGGCAGTGCTGAGGGCATCACCCAGATGAGCTCCGAGATTTTGTTCTACCTCTGGTGGGGGGCGTTGATCATCTCTGGGATGATGGTGTGGCGGCTAGACATGTTGAAGTGGACAACGGAGTGATCACTCCATTTGAGTTCTATAACATGGCTGTATTTGATGCGGTTGCTGGAGATGAAAATTGGGTCCAACCCGTGTCCTGTGTTGTATGTAGGCTCATGGACAATCTGGGTCAATCTGAGGCTGCTCATACTGTTGAGGAGCTGTTCAGTGTTATTGTCATTGGACCCGTTGATGTGAAAATTTAGGTAGCTGAGGAAGATATAGTCCTTGGAGTCTAAGGCTGGGGTTGCAATGAAGTCTGTGATGGTGTTCAACGTGTATTAATATACTCAATGTTACACTTCAGAAACTGGTAAATAACGTTTTTTTAAAAGTCTGTGATGGTGTTGCAGAAGCTGAAGCGCGGGCCTGGGGTCAGTGTGTGTTAGAACCGGCTGTCTCTAGTTGGCAGAGGTATGCACTTCTGACAAATAGGGACACACCTTTTCTAGTCAGGGCAAGGGGATCACACCCTTTGATAACCCCTGCTCACCCCCTTGGTAGCTTGGCAGAGCAGACCGGCTTATCTCAGAGGCTGTGTGTTAAGCATTTATGACCACATACAGTAATAAAGTGAATACACTACAAATGGACACGACACAGTAGTATTATAAAAATAATGATTTTTATATAAGGCTTAGCACAAGACCAAATAACGACAAAAATATACCACAATCTTAATAAATACTCTTGGAAGGAAAAATAATAGTTCAAGTGTAGTTTCTTCTTAGCACAAAGTCTTTAGTATCAAAAGCAACTCTTCTTCTTTAAAACACAGTTCTTGGCAACAATGTAACCCACACGGGAGTCACACGACGTCGAGGCAAAGTTAATCCAAAGGGTTCGGCGTCGACCGCGAGGAGCGCTACGTCAAGCCCGGAGTCGCACAGACCCCCACAACACAGTACCTTGGAAAAGCGAAGCACACGATGATCAGCGGTGTCGAGATGTCCGGCGTCGCGTCTTCGGCGTCGATCCGGCCTCGGAGTCTGGGCGGCCTGCAGCGGATTCGACAGATGTCAGGCAGGAGCAGCGCTCACGAGGTGAAGCAGGATACGTCGTCGTCGTCGATGTCGATGATGATGTTGCAAGAGTGAGCAGCGCTCACGGCGTCGAGAGGGCACGAAGTCGATGCGATCAGCAGCGATGCAGACACGAGGTCACTTGGAGCTGGAGCCAAACTCATTACTCACTAGCTTTGCTGCTGGTGTCGATCGGGCCCGGCGTCCGGCGTCGAGGAAGCGGGACACTGGAGCCGTTACTCACGATGTCGAGCTGGATTCGGCGACGTCCGTCGGCGTCGAGATTGCTGGTTTCTTTCAGAGGTGCTGGATTCTCAAGTTTCAGCAACAAGCACTTTTAGCAGATGAAGTCCTTTAGCCCTGTGACTTCAACAGGAGGCTGGCACTCTTCCAGCCCTTGGAGATTTTCTTTAGCAAAGCTTGAGAGTACACACTCAGTTCCTCTCTCCTGGTTCCTTGGCAAAAATAAAGAAGCAACTGCAGGATTCCCCCCAGCAAACAGCACACTGGCAGAAGGGGTAGGCAAGTCCTTGGATCAGCAGGCTTCTTGTCCTTGGTTCAGGGTTCCTTGTCAGAAGTGATCTAAATTCTTGGTTCAGGGGTCCTTCTCTTATACCCCTTTTTGGCTTTGATCCCTTTGTCCATGCAGGGGAATTTCCCAACATCCTGGGTCTGTTGTGGGTGTAGCCAGGCAGAGGCACCTGGCCTATTCACTGAGCAGGGCTGGGTCCTCAGACGAAGTAAAAAGGAGGCCCCCTTTGTCTGTCAACTTAGGGACAGGGGAGATACATTGGAAACAACAAATGTCCCACAGGGTTACCAATCAATTGGTAAAGAGTGGAAAAGTGGTACGTTTTAATTTTTCGGATGTCTAGCAATACCAATCACACACTTATATGGGTTGCAGAGGTTCAGAAATGTAAAGCATAGGTAAACAAATATACTCCTTAGACCACCAGAAATTGCAAGCTTATATCGCTATGGCACACCATGTACACTATACAAACAAGATACAAAATTAGAAAACCAGAGAGTAGTTTTTGGAAAAATATATATATACTTTGTATATTTATTCAGATAAAAAACATTTTATCGCAAAGATCACAAATTTTAAAAAACATACATGTAATATGTTGAACATTTCATAAAAGACATTTAAAATCACATAAAGTAAACAGTGGTTAAAAAGTTCAAAAGAACGTGGGTCGACGCGGCGTTTCGGTTACAGGCAAATACAAAAAACCTTCTTCAGGACCAAGTTCTAAAAGGAAACAGAAAATTACTTTTTTTTGCAGTTCCAATTTGTCAAACAGAGCATTTCTCCAAAAACAACACTATTAATTGGCTACATTATTTTGTGGTTGGTGTTAACCAAAGAGGGAAGGTAGGTGGTGGATGACACTATTGGTATTGCTAGGAGACATCATTCTTAGTACCAGAATATGGGGCCCAGTTTATAATAATGGGGAGGGTTTCACTCATTTGAATATGTTTATTATTTAGGTATTAACTTTCAATTTACCTGTATTGTGTTAATAGCTTCCAGATAGATCCTGGGAAGCCATGAGCCGGTTCTAGAATCCGGTCAGGAACTGAATATAAGTTCTCGCTTATTTTTACCTGCGCTTCAATGGTATCTATAATTAATAGTACAGTTTGGATCAATGATTTGCGTGTTCCATTCTTACTAGATAGTGAGATTTTAATATAGAATGTCGCTACCTTGAGGTTGTTTAGGGATGGACCTCGCTCTGGTAGTAGGAGCCACCGATATTGGACTTCAGTTATGCTGTAAACAAGTACACCTTGTATTATACTGCAGTCAAAGGAGTGATTGCCAAATGTCAAATAGGTCTTTAGTTATATATTACTCACCCAGATTTGCATGCCTGGCGAATATCTATTTCCACGAGCTTTTCAATTGGCTTGTGTGTCAATATATATCATTCACTTCATGGTGGGGGTTGTACTGCCTCTGTTTATTGCAGAAAGGTATAGAAACATTTATGTTAGAATCCTTGCCTGTTTTCTAACACGATTAAAATATATATGTTAAACGAATTACACGCAGAATTCCTGGTAGAGTATTGCAAGAAAGGAGTGATTCCCAAAGGTCTACAGGTAGTGAATGAACCGGGTATTTTCATTAACAACAGAAAATTCATAGAAAATTGGACCTTGGTAGCAAATCGCTGTAGTCGCGATTGGATCATCCTCATTATAGAGACTGCTCAGGAGGTACTAGTAGTGGAGCGCAAAGAAATAGAAGAAATGGAAATAAAATTAAACACCACAGCACTCCAAGAAGCTAAACAAAAACTAGATGAGATAGAGAAGGATGTTTCCAGCTATAGTGACTACCTATCTAACAAAAAAAGCAACAAGTTACGCAAGGACATCTCTAACTACAATCCTGAATATGTGTATCCATATCTTCAAAAAGATTTCTATGAAAGAAGTAGGGAGAATCATCCCCAGCGAAGACCGTGGCAGAACCAATCTCGCAACTTCCAGAAAAAAGTAAGGTTCTTTGACACTTCATATACGAGCTCAGACTCGGAGGGTGAACAACAAAATGATAATGGTAATGCAAAAGAAAGGGAAACTTCCAATCCAGCTAGCTCCAGCAGCCTTCCTTTTTTGGAACAGCGCCAACAGAACTTCGGTCCCCTGAAAGGGAGGGGCCGAGGGCGAGGGAACTACAACACGAAACCCCAGTTCCAACGACGTCCCAACACCCGGAGTCAGAAACACTGGGACTAGCTAGTCAGAGTAAAGCACCAATAATAAATCTTTCCAAACATACACTCACTGCTCAACAAATAAATTTGTTAGAAAAGGGATTAGGATATGCAGTTGCATCAAATATAGATAGGTACTCACTTGAGAGAGACCTTCAAAGTTTCTTTAGAAAAATTAGGCTAGCAATGTACTTTGAAGGAAAAGAGAAACATCCCAGCAACAATAAATCAGGTCTCAAAAATAAATCTGTATGGACCCCTAGTATTACTATGATCCCCAAAGATATTGAAGCATTCGAGCGTAGTATTGACAAGAGCGTGGATGACTTATTGAAACAGAAACATTGGATCCACCACAATCTCAGTAAAGATGAAAATTTGGCTCTACACGAACTACAAAACAACACCGATCTGACCATTAAGCCGGCAGACAAGGGGGGTGGCATCGTTATAATGGACACCCCCGACTATAATATAAGAATGCTGAATCTATTAGCCAATAAAGAGCATTACATGCTAGCCCACATGGATGAATGGACATCTTTAAAAACATCCATTGCCAATCTACTGAAGCATGCAAAAGACGACAATGTCATCTGCGAAGAGGAATTCTCTTTCCTCCTTAATCAAGACCCAATCATTCCAGCCCTTTATGGACTCCCAAAAGTCCATAAGGACATTCATAATCCCCCAATGAAGCCTATTGTCTCAAGCATCGGGTCTCTTACGGAACCACTTAGCAAGTATGTAGATTTTTTTTACAACCTTTGGTCACAACACAAAAAGCATACACGAAGGACACCACAGACATTATTCAAAAAGTAGAAGGCCTCGCCTTTGACCCCCATTCTCAATTTCTAGTCACACTAGATATTGAATCATTATATACCAATATTCCCCAAAACGCCACCATAGAAGTTGTCACCACCATTCTCAATCAAGAAAACAGAGACCTCACAGACCATGAACAATTCATTATTGACTGCATTTCTGTGGTTCTGAAGAATAATCTATTTCTATTTAATAAACAACTGTATAGACAGACCAAGGGGACCAGCATGGGGGCCACCTGTGCCCCCAGTCTGGCATGCTTGTACGTCTCAAATTTTGAAGAACAACATATCTTCAACACAGTGTCTCCGTTTTATGAAAATGTCTCAATGTGGTCCCGTTACATAGATGATGTCTTTTTCATCTGGACGGGGCCCATTGAGACCCTCAGAGACTTCATCGCATGGCTTAACCTTGGCGATAATAACCTTAGGTTCACTTCCCATATTGACAACCACAGCTGTGAATTTCTTGACCTTATCATTAAAAACACCAATGGAACACTAAATGTAGAACTCTTCACGAAACCCACGGATAGAAACACCATGCTCCACCATAAAAGCAATCATCCACCAAGTCAGGTTAACAACATACCATTCGGTCAATTTTTGAGACTCAAGAGAAACTGTACAACATCCCAAGACTTTGAAAAACATGCCAGTTTTCTTAAAACAAAATTCTTGGAACGAGGATACCCAAAGCGTCTCATAAGACACTCATACAAGCGTGCCAAATATTTCAATCGAGACAATTTATTTCAGCCGAAAGAGAAGAGAGAGCCCGCCAATCAGCCCATCATTTTCGTCACAAACTACAATCCCATCAGCAATAAACTTAAAAACATTATTAATAGGAACTGGCATCTAGTCACCGACAAACAAAATAACAGATTACCCAAACCTATGTTTTCCTTTAGAAGGAACAGAACCATCAGAAATAGTTTGGTTCACACGTACAGGGAAACCAATAGAGCGATTCAACCTTGCATTGATAATGCACCTATGCCAACAGGCACTTTTCCCTGCTCTGGTTGTACCAATTGTAAAAATATCATTCGTGGAAATACTGTTACCATCAAAAACACTGTGCTGAAACCAACGAGTTTTATGAATTGCAGAACGAGTAGCGTCATCTACCTTATCAGCTGCCCTTGTAAACTAATATACATAGGGGAAACTTCAAGAGAAGTTCGAATTAGACTCAATGAGCACAGGTCCGCCATACGCACAAACAAGGTTGGTGCTCCCCTAACCGAACACTGGAAGACAGCAAGACACTAGATTAATGATCTCCGTTGGTGCTGCCTGGAACATGTCACCCTTGGCACAAGAGGCGGCAATTTGACCCAGAAGAGAAAAAGACGAGAACAGTTTTTCATGTCCAGATGTAATAGTGTCAGGGCCGGTCTTAATAGTAGAGAAGACTGGGAAAGGATAGTCTAATAACCAGTAACACCCATCAAAATTACTCTGAGGCTTATACATCTAGAATTCCCAGCCCCCTTTAGGTTCCATGCTAAGCCACCCTATAACATCGTAGACTCTAAAACATGTCGTACCTATCCATAAATCTAACTAGATACAACAGCTAGGGTGAGTTACTCCATGCGCCATGCTGTGATAACTCTGGGCTGCCATTATATGGGGCTTTTTAATATACAATAATACAATACCACTAGAAGTATAATACATGTCAACCCGGTATATGATACCATAACATGTAAACCCTATGTATAAGCAGTCACTTGAGCCATAAGCAATAGCCCAGCAAATAATATACCAGAGTACATTGGTTGGTAATTCATACTACCAGTTAGCATTACCATAAGAACCCCCCAGACCTACCTGCATCCTCATCTTACATTCTAATGGTCCAGCTCCCCATACTGTCTAAAAAAACGTTTGGCGACTTGATATAAAATCGCAATCAACTTTTAAATACCTTCTATTACTCTTGTCAACAGTATATACCATCCGTGTAGTTTCATCTGACCTTAGGGCTTTAGTCAAACAACATCTCTGACATACAGCCCTTACACAATTACCATAGGTTTTATCAATTCGTCTCCGTATAAAATAATAACAAGGGGCTTTCTTGCCGGTTTTTTGTTCCATCTCAGCATGAACAAAACCGGCGGCACAATAGTTAACTAAATTCATTTGCTATCAATATGACGTGATGAAATAGGACTGCGTGAATTATATCTATCGAAAAAGCGCGCTGCGCCTTGGTAAATGTTTGTAAACAATCATAGTCAGGTGACACCATAACAACCAATAAACAAACGCGAGGCTAACCGCCCAATCAGTGGCCACGTAGTACAAATAGAGCAAACAACCCGGTCTCTTGAAACTTTCACTTTTGACGAGACCCAGGAACACGTCGCCGGAGTAGGAGCAGGGAGGCCGAATTACACGCCCAAGGTAAGGAGTACGAGACACACCCGGTCGTACGCTCTGAATGTCGATGCTCGCCAGATTGGATGGCTCTGCGCTCGAACTACTCGTATCCCTGATTTTTTAAAAATCGTTTTAGAACAGAAGGGTATTTAAATGCTTAGCGTCTAAATTATAGAAACACACGCTCTTGCAGCACTGCGGTGTCTGCAAACCTAACACGATCCACATGCAATATAGATCCAATCACATAGCCCCAAAGTGCTATTTAAATATTCGGGCATTAAAACTCATGCTGACATTGACGTTAATACTGCCCCCATACAATGCCAGGGATATAAACAACCGTAACACTGGCAAAAAATCATTTTATATATTTGATATTTTGCTTAGAATAAAAAAATATATATTCACATGAAAGATTAACCAAAGACAGAGGTCTCTTTAACATATATATTTTAATCGTGTTAGAAAACAGACAAGGATTCTAACATAAATGTTTCTATACCTTTCTGCAATAAACAGAGGCAGTACAACCCCCACCATGAAGTGAATGATATATATTGACACACAAGCCAATTGAAAAGCTCGTGGAAATAGATATTCGCCAGGCATGCAAATCTGGGTGAGTAATATATAACTAAAGACCTATTTGACATTTGGCAATCACTCCTTTGACTGCAGTATAATACAAGGTGTACTTGTTTACAGCATAACTGAAGTCCAATATCGGTGGCTCCTACTACCAGAGCGAGGTCCATCCCTAAACAACCTCAAGGTAGCGACATTCTATATTAAAATCTCACTATCTAGTAAGAATGGAACACGCAAATCATTGATCCAAACTGTACTATTAATTATAGATACCATTGAAGCGCAGGTTAAAACAAGCGAGAACTTATATTCAGTTCCTGACCGGATTCTAGAACCGGCTCATGGCTTCCCAGGATCTATCTGGAAGCTATTAACACAATACAGGTAAATTGAAAGTTAATACCTAAATAATAAACATATTCAAATGAGTGAAACCCTCCCCATTATTATAAACTGGGCCCCATATTCTGGTACTAAGAATGATGTCTCCTAGCAATACCAATAGTGTCATCCACCACCTACCTTCCCTCTTTGGTTAACACCAACCACAAAATAATGTAGCCAATTAATAGTGTTGTTTTTGGAGAAATGCTCTGTTTGACAAATTGGAACTGCAAAAAAAAGTAATTTTCTGTTTCCTTTTAGAACTTGGTCCTGAAGAAGGTTTTTTGTATTTGCCTGTAACCGAAACGCCGCGTCGACCCACGTTCTTTTGAACTTTTTAACCACTGTTTACTTTATGTGATTTTAAATGTCTTTTATGAAATGTTCAACATATTACATGTATGTTTTTTAAAATGTGTGATCTTTGCGATAAAATGTTTTTTATCTGAATAAATATACAAAGTATATATATATTTTTCCAAAAACTACTCTCTGGTTTTCTAATTTTGTATCTTGTTTGTATAGTGTACATGGTGTGCCATAGCGATATAAGCTTGCAATTTCTGGTGGTCTAAGGAGTATATTTGTTTACCTATGCTTTACATTTCTGAACCTCTGCAACCCATATAAGTGTGTGATTGGTATTGCTAGACATCCGAAAAATTAAAACGTACCACTTTTCCACTCTTTACCAATTGATTGGTAACCCTGTGGGACATTTGTTGTTTCCAATGGGTCCTCAGACGCCCAGCAGGAGGTGGAGCCAGCATTGTTACTGGCAGAAGCAGAGCTATCGGGCTCCTGGTAGGAGGTGGGGCCAGGATCATCCCTGGCAGGCACAGAGCCATCAGTCGCCTGGCAGGAGGTGGAGCCAGCATTGTATCAGGCAGGGCAGGCTACCAGGAACTACTCTCCCCCTACTCTCAATGCAAATGTCCCACTCATCCCACACTGACTCATTCAGACCTCTGGAGCCACCCAGATCCTGTCACACACACACCAAACCAGCAGAAACCAGAAATAGTTAGACAAGAAAATAGACACTTTCTAAAAGTGCTATTTTCAAACCCAGAGTCCAAAAACCATCCACACAAACGGATGCGTTATTAAACCCCGAGTTCAGGGATACCAAACTCGACATTGCACCATGCTCCCCGAGCCAGCTAGGATTATAGCATTAATAATCCTGGCAGCCCATTCTAACTAATGGAGAGCAGGTTACCTCGCAATAGTGAAAAACGAATACGGCTGAAATTCACTATTAGGACATGCCAACTTGGTCAGGCTTGTCCTACCTTATACTTACAATGCACCCTGCCCTCGGGCCTACCATAGGGGTGTACTTGCGCAGTCAGCATGACAGTACCAGACTGCACGTACATCTAGTAATGGCAGACCTTTAGACATACTTTTACTAGGCCGCTCTTGTGGGTGGCACAACATGTGCTGCAAGCCCACGAGCAGCATTTGTATTTACAAGCCCTGGCACTCCTGGTGCACTAGACTAGGGACTGATAGTAAACCAAATAAGCCAAACATGGAATTCAATCAATACAGCAATTTTACATAGGGAGCACTTGCACTGTGGCACTGATCAGCAGTGGCACAGTGTCCAGAGCAATATACCAGCAAAAACATCGTAAACAGAGGACGCAAACAGAAAAAATGGAGGAGAGACTCAAGCCAATGGTGTCAGGTCTAACAGTGTGCAAGAGTGCCTCTGATGGTTGTTTTGTCATCTGTGTAGAGCTTGAAGTTGAGATGTTCCATGGAGGGATGTTGGTAGTGGAGGTACACTGTATGGTCTATTTGTGAATCATGAATGTTTCTTCTCCTGGCTTGATGGTGCAGTCCTGGTGAGTGATTTTATATCCATCAGAGACTGCTGTGTAAACATCTGGGGCAGATGTGGGCTTGAGCCAGGTCTCAGTAAGGAAGATGATGTCAGGCGCGAGGGTGGTGATGAGGTTCCATAATCCATTGCATAGTGAGGACCTGTTGAGAAGGGCGCATGCAAGTTGGTGTTTTTGTTGAGGTGATATCTGTGGTGTGTTTGAGGTGGGGCTGGTGTGCGTGCAGTGGTAGGTGAAGTGGCAACGGGTGCAGGTGAAAGATCCTACCGTGGAGTGTGGGTTGGTGTGGTGGCAGTGTTTGTTGTGACATCTGGGTTGAAGGGTGTAGAGCTTGGTGTTGGTGTATCTTTGAGAGGGCCAAGGGTCGTGGTGCGGTCCAGGGGTAGACATGCTTGCGTGTGGTGCACCAGCAGCACACCCGTTGTGTGGACACACTGTGGCCTGCATTAAGTAGGTCCTAGGGTTGGAGGGGCTTCTGTTGGAGGGAAGAATGGCGAGTTCGAAAATCTAGTCAGCATAACCGCAGTGGGAATAGTTATGCAGCTGCGGGGTCGGTGGGTAAGTCTGGAACAAGTAGGAACTGGAGGCCACAGGCAAGTGGCAAGCAAGGTGTACAGGTGTAACTTTACTACTTTTGGCATCCCTATTTACGAGTGTAACATTACTCGAAAGTGTAAAGCTTAATTTCCCTACCCTGGTGACTCACTAAAAGTGTAATATATGACTGTAAAGTTACCACTAATAGTGACTTTATGGCTGTGTTTGAACTTCTTTACACTTGGTGGAGACCTCCACAATCAGTGAGGATCTCACCCTATGGCAAAGCAGAGGAACAAGTTGTAAAGTGTATTAAAGTTTGAAAAAATATGTAAAATATTTGTAAGTTAAATGTTAAGAAAAATTATTTTTCTGTATATATTTTAAATGTGGAATATTTGTAAAAAGGTTACATCATTATTTACTAAAGTTCAATTAGAAATGTAATTCATTTAAATATATTAAATTAAAAATATTTTTCAAACATTTATTTTAAAAATTACACCATTTAAATTAAAAGTATTACATTTTTTTAATGAAATAATAGTTATGTACAAATGTATTTTAAATACATATTTTAAAAAATTTAAGTTACATTTATTTTTTATTTAAATAATAATTTTTTTAACATTAAAATAATTTTATCTTTTTTATTTTTTTTTAAAATGAATTAACTTCTTTTAACATTATTCTCTATTGGGATCTATTTTATGTTCCTTCCTCAATTATTTTCTATGGGAGGGTTTTAAGCACCTATGAGTAGCTATGGATGGTGCTAGACTTACTCCACATCTGAACTGGAGTAAGTTTACAACTGTTTTGGGCCCTTTTTGGCTGCAGTAACTATAGGGAGCCTATTCCCAAACTGCATGTTTGAGTGTGTTAATAGTACTACAATACCAATACTAATGTACTTCAAAATGCTATTCACAAACCTATGTGCAGAGATCTCCATCTTATCTATCTTTAATGTGCAGAGATCTCTGCGCCAACTGTGGAGATCTCTGCATACATGTGCCTACGTATTAGTAGTGAACGTTGGAAGGACTAGAGTGAGGCTGCAAAATGGGAAATACTTATATTCTATTTGGGGGAGGGTTAGAGAGGAGTAAGGAGGGGGTTACCTGATGGCTAAGGAGGGGTTTAAGGTGGGACATGCACCCACCAACAAAAGAGTAAGCCCATTGCTGTTCACAAAGTGCACTTTTATAGTTACTGGAACTAAAAACGGACCACAATAGTTGTAAATGTACTCCAGCTCTTCTTATCTAGAGCTGGTCCAGTATCGCCCTTTGCCCCTCACAGGTACTGTAACACCCTCCCATTAAAAATATTGAACGAAGGGCTTTAAAATACAACAATGATAACTTACATTAACTCCTTTTAATTTTATAAAGATAGATATACAATTATTTTAACCCCTTCGATGCTGGTGACGGAACCATTCCGTCATCAGTCACGGTTGAGCTGTGCTGATGGCGGAATGGTTCCGTCACGACCACACCCATTATCATTGGGGCCCAGCACAGGGGGAAAATGTCAGCCGCAGCAATGTGGTTAAAGCTACACAAATGTAAAATACATTGTAAATAAATAGCATTTTAATAACACTATTTAATAACACTATTTTATTAACCTTACAAATGGAAAAATAAATGAAAGTTGTTTACATAAATATTTTAAAATAATCGAAATTAACTCTGTACATAACTTTTAGTTACCTGTTCTAGATCATAAATAAATATAAACACTTTACCTTAAGTGGGTGATATTTTTAAAGTAAATCTTTGAAAAAAATGTTATTTAATATAGTGAAATTACATTTTTAGTTTGAAATTTGTTGCCATATTTAAAATCAAGTCCAGATTTAAAATGTATATACAATTTTATTTACATTACTGTTTAACTTATAAATATTTTAAATCATTTTTTAAACTTTAATTAACTTTGAAAAATGTCCATATACTTTAGAATAGGGAGATCTCCTCCTCAATTGCGGAGGTCTCCGCCAAGTGTGCCGAACACCAAACAATCATAAAGTCACTACTTGTAGTAACTTTACAGTTGAATTTGATATGTTTACTTACTCTACCCCCTATTTCAGGTTTTGGCTAAATGTAAGGAAGCACCTTCAACTAACTTTACACTTGTAAATGATGAATTGCCAAAAATAGTAAAGTTACCCAAAGTGTAAGAGGGAACTTAGATATATGGATTTCCTAAGTTTACTTTTGTGCAGTTTAGAAATAGGAAGGGGATTACTTTTCTGTGGGTGAGGTAATCTTCTTCCTCTCCCTTAATTTCCCTTAACCCCTCATTACTCCTTCCAAAACTTATCTTCTTTAGACGTAAAGTAGCCATATTTTCACACAGTATTTTACTCATTTGCACATGGAAACTCTTGTGATTAACAGAGATGACATGGATAGGTGTCTAGAAAAGTGACCCCTTTGAAAACCATGCTTCATCAGAGCAATCTGCAGCTTTGGTGGGGGATGTTACTGCACTGGAAGCAATTCAAAAATTAGCTTCTGCTAAGGCATTCCATTCTGATTTATTATCAGCGGAGCTATATACAATTTTGGCACAAAAAATTGGAACTGTATTTCAATAAAATGTGATGATAATTAAATGTATGTTTATTATGTAAAATAGTCATATTGGACAGGGACACTGACAAATCTGTAGCACTTTGCAATACAGAACATTTTTGGAGTTTTATGATACTCGTACCAGTACTGCAATATGGAGAATAAGATGTGTGACCCATTGCCCCAAGTGTGCAGCTGAGATGACTGAAAGATTTCACATGTCTGTGTCTTGCCATTGCCTGCATATTATCAGGATAATCTATTTTTGGTTTTAAACTCCATGACTGGAAACAAGTATAAACCAGACAAAAGTGTATTTTGTTTTTTGTATGAATGAGAATCCTGTGTTATTGTATGTAGTTGTTATTTCTAAAAATGTAATTGGCAAATGGGAAAAAGCCCTCTTCCTTTCAGGATTGGCGGCGGGGATTCAATGAGGCATATACTTTTTAATTGCAAAGAGCATTAGCAAAAGGTAGTTTTGAGCGGCATTAACAGATCATGGATTTTAAAGCAGACTTTTTTTTATTTTAAAATCAAATGTGGATTAATATACTGCACTCCATTGTTATAACAATATATACTCTGAAGAAGATAATAACATATGTCATAGAGTTTATGTTTAAATGATCAAGCGAAATAGATTTATATGTAACTTTAAATTATTTTTTATTGTAGTTGAATTGTTCGCAATGAAAATTAAATAAAAATGTATGGAATTGATTAATTGGTATTCTGTAGACTCCCCTCCTAAGTAGAAATCTGTATGGGGAGATAACAATAAGCCTGAGCCATTTTCTCTTATAAAAGGTGCACCCAAAGCATCTGCCTTTCCCACTCCTATTCAATTATTTATGTTAAATCCCCTGATTCTTGTCTCCGTCATACTAACAACGTTTACTATCTGTACTTGATGATGCTCATAAAGACCTCTACCCTAACAAGATATCACTCCTGGCTCAGGTTCTTGATGATATACAATTGTTGGTGACCTTACACCACCTCACAATAAATCCTCTAAGTAAGGTGTTTCCACTGATCACCCTCCCCTTACTATTCCTTTTCAGTTTCACCTTGGCTGGACTAGCTCAAATGTGAGTCTATACCCTTTCTTGAACTTTCCTAAAACTCTGGGCTAAACCTTACAAAAATAAAACTCAAGTTGAAAGCACATATGAATTCCCATACCAAAAGCACCCATCAACCACACATACTCTTGCAAGGCATTAAATCTTACAGCCAGCCATGAATCAATCTTCAAAACTTGAGTTCAATCCACACTTTTCTCTAGGCTACATTACTTAAAATACTGAATTCCAAAAATTGACTGGTGCCTCTGAGACATATTGCAGCATGGCTGGTATCTGGAAGTAAACTCTCTGAACATATCACCTCTTTTCAGACCACATCAGTGGCTATTGATTAAATTGAGGGCTATTTTGAAGGTGAAGTATATCATACACAAACCTATGCACTCCCACATTACCTGACATGAATGCTGACAATCTCCTCATGTCTCTGCTCATTACAGAGTTAGTACATCATATTTGAAAGACCTATCTTCATAAAACAAAGAACTCATACTCTTTCTCACAGAGTGCCTCCAAGATCTAGATATAGTGATCATTAATGAAAAATTCGGAAAAAGCTCCAGAAATTACTTTCTGGGCCTCTAATTTGTTCCCTTTTCTGCCAATATGTCTCTATGATGTAACTTGTACAATTTATACGTGTTTGCATTTTGTCACATTGTTGTGTTTAAGTAAGACTATGTAACTATGAGCTCAAATATCCTGTTTTTTCCACTTTATCTATTTTGTTACTATGATAAATCATACTAAATATATATAGTCTGGTTTTGCTAAGAGCCAAGTCAAGGCTATGCCACTGAAAGACCCAACATATAAATAAGATCATAGATGACAGGTATAAAAAAAATTCAAGTTCTGTGGGAGATAAAATATCAACATTCTGTATTATATTCAGCCCATACTGTGTTGCAGCAGATCCCCTTCAATTTTCTGGATGGTGCTTGTCTATGTTTCTTTTGGAAAACTGCATAAAAGGGGGAAGAAAATGGGAGTGGCCTAGCTCTGCTATCAATCATCCTTTAATTCGGTTTGGGTATTGTTATGGCATTATGATGCAGTGTTTTGTAAAGAAGTGAGTCTTCAACTCATTCCTAAATTGGAGAATGGTTGAAGGAGGTCTGGTAGGGACGGAGATATTGTTCCAGTCCCTAAGTGTATAGTTGGAGACTTCTTTTTTCTTTTCTTGCAGTTCTTTATCTCCAGTTTGATAGTGTCCTGGATGTGTATGTGGTCAGAGCCAATGGTTTTGGTCAGCCAGTCATGCTGGCAGGAATGTTGGATTTGTAGATGATGGAACTGGCTTTAAGGTTGGTGCGGGCCAGCAATTAGATCAATAATGTTTATGAGGGTGGGGTTCATGTTGTCATATTTTTTAAGGTTCATAATGAGGCATGTTTTAAGATTTGAGAGAGACCCCTTAGCACACCAGGGGAGTAGGGTACTTTAAACATAAACACTGGGTCCTACACACTATAATACACCCACACGAAAGTACTGTAGCTCAATATTTATTTTTAGTTAAAAAGAAAAAGGTTTTTTCATAGATATTACACTTTTTTTAAAACCAGTAACACATTACACGCCTGCATTAAAACACATTGCAATTTCATTAACACAGTAAATTGTAATGTGTTTTAATGCAGGCGCGTAATGTTTTATTGGTTTTAAAAAAAAAGTGTAATATCTATAAAAAAACTCATAATGAGGCTTGCTGCAGTATGTAGGATGTCTTTTGGGACAGAATGGAGAGTTGGAGGGCATTTCCTGATGCAAGAGAATGAGGGCTTGAGCAGCAATTCCAAAGTTACTTCCTGAGGGCAATTGTTTCCCTTTCATAAGTACAGAGTGCTGGTATCAGTCTGTCTTGATTTTGTTGGCAATGTGTGTGCTGAGAGTGAGATTGGTGAATCCGAAGGCCTTGGCATTGGGTGCAAATTTAGGTTTAAATCCATCCAGGGTAATGTCCAAAGCCAGGTTTGGACTATCTGTTGATTGTTGTACTTAGTGAGTAGCAGGAATTCCATTTTGGTGGGGTTAACCTTCTGGTAGGTGCTAGAAATGCAGGTCTAGGTTAGCAGCAGGTAATGTTTGAAGTAGTGCATTCAGGAAAAGAGATTACTTTCAAATGCAGGTCTGTTTTTTTTGTGGAGTTTTATATAGCGTGAACTAGACCCAAAGCTATCAGAGTGCTTTACATGAGCACCAGTTAGATTACAGACGAACACATTCATTTTGTTTTGTTAAGCACGGGGAGATTAAGTGATTTGCCCAGAATCACAGAATGTTGAGCGTCCCTGCCGAGAATCGAACTGGGATCCCCAGCTCCGAGGGTGTCCGCCCTAGCCCCTTGCCCACATTCTCTACCCAATTTGTAAGTATTGATATTGTAATTTATGACGAAAGGTTACAGGTGATGAGGAAAAGATGGGCCCCTCGTGAACTTTGCATGTTTATTGGGATCTTCTGGGTTCTCAAGTAACCATGTAAATAAGCTTGCTTCAGATGTACAAGTTGGGGGAAAAGCATTGAAGGGCATTTCCGGTTCATTCTATGTCAAAGGCAGCTGAGAAGTTCAGTTATATCAGGAAACTGCATCTATCTTTCTCTATTGTCAGAAGAGTGTCATCTGTGATATGTAAGGTACCTGTCTCTGTGATTCAGTGTAGTCCGAAGCCACACTAACAGTCATGTTGGAGGGGGTCGGCATTGTTGTGGTCTTGAAGTTATGCATGGACACGTTTTTCGATGACTTTGATGATCTTGCCGATGTAGGATAGATCATTGAACTAGTACTGAGGTTGTCATGGTCCAGTATTCTTTTGTCAAGTTGTGTTGCAGAACAGATCACTAACCAACAGGGGTCGTGACCTACCTGTTGCTGGGAAAGCAAGGACCGACTCTTATTCATATCCACTTCATCACCACTGGGGTACACATATACACAGTGGTGTTGGGATGAGTACAAGAGTAAGGGGACTGGAACAAATAATAAACTAAAACAATTGGTTAAAATAATAAACTAAAACTACTAGCTAAAATAATAATATTGCAGGAGGAGGTAGACCCAGGAATATCTCCAGAAAGACTCTAGTCACGGTCTCTGTGCAACTTGCCACACAAGGGTTCTTAGTCTGTCTCAAGAAAACCCAGAATGATTAGTTAGCATTATCCAGAAATCTTATATGAGTGCAATGGAAAAGATAGCTCAGTGTTTTAACCTAAGTCTGACACTGATGCTATTACTTCCTTGCTGTGATGTCCAAGTGACTTCTCAGAACATAGGCTGAACCCGATTACGGTACCTGGAACAAATTCTTTCCAAGTGTTAATGCACTATGCTTCATTGAGTTACACAATAAAACTTATCCAAACATGTTATCATCTTTATGTATACACAAACAGGTCGATAGTGAGCACTAGATGCTAGCACTTCTACAACAACAATCATGAATGCTGACTGTTCACTATTCCCATTGTTTTGTCGTGAAAAAGTGGAGAGTCCTATAAACCTCTCCCCTGAAACCGGCTGGCTAGAAATAGTCCCCAGACCAGGATTGAAGGCCTATGGATTACAGAATTATATTTAAAAATGTATTTTTACTTTTTAAATGCAATAAGGGAATGACCCTTTGAATGTTCCTAGAAGTATAAAGCAAGCTGAACTCTGTGTGTATCCACTGTAATCCAATAGTCTGTACTTCTCTTAAACAACAGCTGTGTAGGTGTGTGAAGGTGTTGTGCACACTCATAGACTCCCAGACTAGGAAGTATTAGTATCCAAAAGTGGAAGGCACACCCAGAGAGGCTCCATCAGGAGTGCAATTTTGAAAAAATCAAGACCAACCTGAAACCCCACTTGTTCTAACTTGCTCTTCTTCCATAGACACATTAGCAATGACCAACACCTTGATGCAATCCAGTTGTAATGGTGCCCTATACAAATGTCCTTACCTAACTAATTTGGTTGTGAATTTGCAGAACACCTCCTAGTGCTCCTAGTCACGTATTGAGTATTGAAAGTCATCAGCATTATGTCCACGCTGTTATCATCGACTCAAAAATTCAAGTACTTTGCCTGAACTCTGTAATAGATCAATCGGATATGGCATGGCCACTAAAACAGGATAGTCTGTTTTCTAATGACATATGTATGGCATTGCCCTGCTGTTACTTGATGGACCTGTACAGCGTATGCCATAGTGTTGAGAGCACCCAGGCAGTTACACCCTCTTATGTTTTATTGATGACTAATGTGTTTCTTCTTGTGTGGTGTGAATGGTTAGACGTAGAAGGACTAGTTCACTCTGTGGATTTTGCTCTCTTTAGTTGTGGCAGCTTGTTTGACCATATGCATAAGTGACTTCTAATCCTACTTGTGGACATGTGACAAACTAGATGATGAATTTGTTATTTTTGATACTGGTTGGTTCTGCTTTCCTTCATGTTTTCATTGTTTATTTATTTATTTTCCAAACTGCATGAGGGCAAACATCCTTGGTGCCAAGATCAGAAAAAAGAGCTAGCATGGAGCAATGTCTAGCATCATTTCATATGGCGTTCATGAATTCCCGCAAGCTGACAAACCCCTCAGAAATAAAGGACCCACAACATCAAGTAGTAGGACATCAGGTAGCAATGCCAGGTGCAAAAGAATAACCCAGTCATGATCCACAATGGGAACAGCTGCTATGGATATCAAGGGATTGGAACAAAGACAGCACCCATATGGCAAAAAAGGGTTTGGGGATCCTGCTGTCCGCAGACTAGGTGTAGAGACCCATGGAAGTAAGCACAGTGACAAGGAGCATTGGCAGCCAGTAACCACAAGGGAGCTCTGTGGCATGGCAAACAGCCATTACAACTTGGCTATTTCTACACATGCCACTACAATGCAAGCATTACAATGCATGCTCCATTACAACGCGTAGCCTTTACTATGCATTTTTTACTACACATATGCTTTTACCATGCATACCTTTACAACGAATTTCGTTGTAAAGGTATGTATGGTAAAGGCATATGTGTAGTAGTAAAGGCATATGCATGCAAACAACTGCATTTGTAGGCAATCCATGTCGATAGAGGAAACGGAGAGAAACTTCCACTTCCTCACAACAACGTGCATCTCCTCGCAGATGAGCTGCCTGCACAAGGAGAGAGGAAAGGGGGCTTGGGCCTGGGGCCGGGGGCTACTATTTTAGGTGTTTGGGTTAATGAAGAGCTGGGGGATGGGGTAGTACAGAGGTAGTGTTTCAGGGTAGGAGAAGGGCTGGGGGCCGGGGCGGAGCGCATGGGTTGTGCTTCAGGGTTTAGGGCAGGGGAATGGCTGGGCACTTGAGTTTCCGTGCTCTAAGTAGGTAACAACTGCATTACCTTTTGCACGCACTTTACTATCATGCCCCATAACGGGTTGCAATATCTGTATGCACCTCCCCTCCCTGCCACATTGTACGAGCTCATAGAATGTTTTGTGCATGCATCAATAGTTTTAGGGGCCAAATCCTGAGCCAATTGACATATGATACTTAATCCTGTATTGTTTGTCAATCCGGATTACTATCACTCAGTACCTACATATGCCCAGGAACTATGCATGCCTAACGATATGTTCATCTCACCCACTGACGTGTTTGTTAACACAGGCTAAGAAGCTGCCTGTGATCACTTGCATGACTGATGGGTCCCAACTGGGGATACCTTTTGCAAAATGTGTTGTCACGTTATGCTTGTTCTTTTCATCTCTTGCAGATTTTAGAAATCTGATGGTGAAACCCATAAGTTACGCACTTTACACACCTCTGCATACCTTAGGGTGTGTGCAGAGTTCATGTGAGTTCAGGGTTTACTCTGAACCACAGGTCCTGAAGAAAGCCAATCTATTGGAACCTCATTGGCTGAAACATGTAGGCCACTTCACTGGAATTAAATATGTTCACATACCTTTTAAGATACATGCAAGACAATATCCTCTCACACACGTCCACTTATCAGATTTTAACCCTAGCCAAGGACAAAACAATAAAATAACACTGGGTACCCAGGAGGTAGTTTTAACCTTTTACTTCACGGTATCCACCACTCACATATATGCAACCAAACAAAAAACTCAGCTCCACTGTAGTCAGGCGTTAAAGCACACCAAGGAGGCATTTGGTTTCCTGGGTGGGAACCCGATGATGAATCATGCCACCAACTAGGTTGGTGGGTGAGGGTTCTTCTATCAACCTAATGGGTTCCCTGCAAGGGAGATTTTTTTCAATGACCCGGATGACTGGGTTATCTAGACCTTAGCTCCGAGCTCATTCTCTTCTTAAAAAGGTTTAATCATACTTCTCGTAACGTACGACAAACAAATAGGACAGGAATAAGGCAAAAGCAGCAAGTGGCTCCAGGATGCAGAACATCTAAGAGCGGCTTCAAATATGAGACTACCAATCCTTTAACAATTGTAACACGGACCACATGCTTATCATTAAAAGTAACTGCAGGACATTAGAAAATGGAACGCTCATTGATACAGGCAGTGACCTGAGCACTAGAAATCACTATTCCCAGGACACAAAGAAAAGAAAAGCATTTACTCCCAATGTTCTTGCTGTAACAAGCATGTCGAAAATGTGTGCATGCATCAGGGCTGTTCTGGCCCACCTGATCATGAAGTAAACCCACACAGAAGAATACAGTAATAGATCAGAACACATCACGACCAAAGAAGCCCATTCTGCTGCCTCCAACAACATGCAGGAATGACCTTCATGAAGTCCTGTTTCCCACACAAAAACAAAAGATGGAGCCACTGGGCACGAGAACCATCCAATGCTGAAATCTAAAGAGACACACTGGAATCTGGTAGGACTGAGGCCATTTTCCTTTATCCAGTAGACATTGGAAACCTTAGGCTACCAAACATGCTTAGCGAATCAGGATATCTGGCAAAATCATACCCAAACTAGCATCCAGTGTTACTCCTAAAAAACGTTCGATCCCGACCGGAAAGGAAAGGAGGGGCAATTAAGGAGACCAAAGCCTGATATTGACCAGGTGTTAGGGGCATTTTACACACCACAGCATGTCTCAGCTGGGGCCTGAAGAAATATGACCACATCACCTCTATCCTGGTGGGACTTCATTGGCTCTCCTTGCCGGCTCACACCTTCTTCAAAAACAGTTGCTTCATGTACAAAGCTATCAAGACCAGCACCCTCATTTTTCTTACAGATAAGCTCACCATCTCTGTGGTTCTCCGCACACCAGCAGCTAGGGCACCATCAGGTTGCACAGAGTAAGAAGTGTGAAAAGGAAAAAACAAGACTGTAGGCCTGTTCGATCTATACACCAAGGATCTGAAATAACATTCCTACATCCATCAAGACTACCCCAGTGCTGCTCCACTTTAGGAAAGAATTGAACTCACCCCCTTAAATAACTAAACATAACCATCTACAGCACAGCTTTCTCACCTATTAATTGTTGACCTTATGCTTGTCTTTGACTGTGTGCAGTGCTCCTCTTTTTGGCTAGGTTTGTGCTATAAAAATGCCATATACATACATACATGCAAAATCTCTAAAACTTCTTGTCCCTACAGGAAAAAAACCTGAAGGAGGCTGGGGCTGCCATCCCCTTTTATGACACACAGTATGGGTGGTTGAATGTTACATCCACAGCATTTCAAACGTCCATTTATGTCGGAGAGATAGTCTCCAACCTGTAAGTTAGAACTGGGACAAGGAGTGGTGCTCAGGTGTAATGGGACCCTTTCTAAGATTTTAATTAGCTGAAATGGAGAACATTTTTTCCAAATTCCCAAAAGTAGCATGGCAGCCTACAATTATCTTTTTATAAGTTTGTGAATGCATGATGTTCCCAAATTGCAGAATGTCATCGAATAAAGCTTGTAATTACACCACCATTAAGACATTTGATTACACTGCAAGTTTCTGTACAGCGTCTGTTTCATCATTTGGCAGATTTCCAGCTGAAACCACACCGAACAAGAGTATACTTATTATTAACAAATAGCAAACCAAGACTGTCATAAAGTTCTAAAAACAATTCACCCTCTTGTATTTTTTGGGCCCAGGTCTCACTCCTTTGAAAACAAATATTTAGTAATTGTTTGAAGGTAAGATGAGGATATTACTCATACAAAAATAATGTATCAAGCCTGGAAGATAATTATCCTCTGTGCACCAGTAGAGATACTTGGTAAACGACTGAATTAAAGAAGGTTGGGGAAGGAAGGGAGGGAGGGAGCGAGGGGGAGCTAGGATTTAGCCCCGTCATGGCAGGGACTCTTATTCAGTTTTGTTTTTTCAGCCAACAGAAGTAAGTATACAGGCCCAAGCTTGTTAAGAAAAACAGGATAGAGCTTAACGTGTGCTGGTGGCTGCAGGTGGTTTGCACCGGTACTCGTTTTTGGGAACTGGGACTTGCTTTCATCATCAGACTTTAACCCAGAGCAAGAGAGAGAAAGGCAGAAAATTGAGATAAGAGAAAGAAGAGAAATATAGGTAACAGTGAGAAGGGGGGGCTAGGGATTGAAGCAGTCCTGCAAGAGTGAGCTAAAGAGACATAAAGTCTAAGGTAGTAGAAGACAGAGGATGAGTTGGGATCAGCATTGGTATTTGGCAATAAGGCATCGAGCTCCTTCTAAAAACGTTAAGCGCCAGTGCTTTTGAATTTTACAAGTTAAGCACTGTAAAATGGACACTCAAGGTATTAACATATTGAGTGTTGTTGGGTAAAAAAAAGACTTACCAGGAGACAGTTGACAACTATGCTACTGGTTCAGTTGCAGTAGGCAAATACAGCTTTATCTGTTAAATGGAATCTAAAGACTTAACCCTGGTGACCTCCTGACACTGACATTTTGGCAACTCAAGACTGGTGAAGGATCAGGCAGTCACCCTATTAAGTGATAGGTTAAATATATTCCTCTTACCTGTCTTCTGTACCTTTCCTCTGTTTTCCTCATGCATATTCCCCCTTTTTGTTGTTTCCCTGTCCTCACGGTTGTTTCTTTAACACTGTTGCTATGTGATGATTCGGAGACCCTAGCATTCTTGGAAGTTTCTTATGCTGTCCAGAAGCACGGATTCGCCCGGCTGTGGGGTCTTAATACAGAGCTTATTTGTTCAATTTTATGTGGAGCCGTCTTTCTTTCCATATTAAGTTATTGCTTTGCTTTCTGGGTTTTATTTGCAGTCTTGCTTATCTCATTTTAACACCAGGGTCTCAATAACCAAAGGCACACTGAAATTTATAGCCCTAGTTTCCAAGGAGACATTTTTAAATATCCGCTAAACTAGCCGAAATAACAAACTGTGTTTCCAGACCATTTTGTGACACGTTACAGATCTAGGTTTACATATAACAACTTAATGCATTTTTGGAGTAATAGTCTAGGTTGACACGAGTTTGCCTAAATGGAGCACACTCAGAGATTACACCAGTTTGTAAAAATAAATGCAAGAACTTGAACTTGAGGTCTCCTGTTGCATGAAGACAGCTGTTAAAGGTCACCTTGCACCTTGAAATGAGGAAGACACTTTGAGAAGAAATGAAAGAAGCTAAATGCTGCATAGTGAACTGAACGTTTAGACAACTCACAACCACCATCAATAGCACATCACGCGCAACAAATGGAAATTGGGTTACTGACTGAGGGGGGTAAAACCTTGCTCAAGCAGCAACCACAGTTCCTGTTGGGGTGAAGTCACAAACAAACCCTTAATTAACCTGTGCTCAACCCTCTGGTAGCTTGACAGAAGCAGGCAGACTTAACTTAGACGCAATGTGCAACGTATTTCTGCAGAACGTCAAATGATAATAACATGAAAACACAAAACAACATAAATCCCACATCAATTTAGAAAAGTACAGTGTATTTTAATACATTATTTGAGACCAAAAGGACAAACATCCAACAAGTAGAACTGGAGACATGGAATTTTAAAGGTTTAGGTAAAAACAGTGCTTAGAAGCACAGAGTGCCAACTGTGGTTATGTGGTCGCGCCACACCAGGACAAAGTCACACGTTCAGACTGACTGCGATGGCTTACGTGTTAGATTCAGGGACCAAGTTAGATCTTTAATATATTCTAAGTGAGATTATGTTGACTGCAGCAGCAGTAGGGTAAAGTTTTTTTAGGGTCCTTGGATTTTCCTGTCAAAGCTAAAAATATAAATATTTTAAAAAGCAGAAAACATTGTTTCTTTGTGAAGAAACAATATCACCTAAAGGGTCGATACTCTTCTCATCATAAAGATAACTGTGGTTGTTAATAGTATCACACTTCACCCTGATCTCCAGTTACCTACACACAAACGAATTTACGTCACCTCAGATAAACATAAAACTCTGTCCTAAGAACGTGTATAGAATAATCATGGCTACTGTCACACAAATTAACTTTTTGTGATGCAAAGTCTTGTGTTAAGGATGTATCACGCACCGGCGGTTCCGAGCAAGCAGTGTGGCTGCAATGCAAAGTCCAGTGTCATCGGGGATGCTGTCGAAGAGGGGCTTGCGATGCGAAGGCCTGCATCGAGGAAGCATCACGCAGCGGTGGTTCAGACAAAGCTGCGATGCGAGGTCCTGCATTCAGGGATGTGTCACGCTGCAGTGGCTCTGAAGCGGCTGCAAGGAGATGCATCAGGTTGCGTTGGTTCTGCTCACAGGACCACAGCTGGGCTGGCAGAGCACCTTCAGGCCCACATCCGAGGGTCCAGGGCTTGGATGGCAGCACTTGGGGACAGGACGCACAGCAGACAGAATCCAGGTGCTGTGTCCAAGATGGTTGGATTATTTTCTGTCCCTGAGGCTCTGTTCAGGAGGCCAGCCAACTAATCCTTACAGTAACTCTGGTGTTCAAGATACAGGTCCATTTCTTTTTTTAAGATAGCAGGGCAAAAGAGTAGCAGAGCAGCAGAGCAGCGTTCCTTCTTGTGGAAGAGTAGCACAGCAGTCCTTCTGAGTCTTCCACAGGTCCAGAGGTGTACTGAAGAATTGGGTCTGGGGAACCAATATTTAAACATGGTGCCAGCTTTTAGGTAAGATAAGGTTCTGGAGGTTTCCACCCGGGGGTGTTTGGAATTTCCTGCCTAACTTCCCTGACCGTAGCTTGTCTGGGGGCACAAAAAAGTAGTTTCAATCCCTTTGTGAGAGTACTCAGGTAGAGCCTTTGTGATGTGCAAGTGTGGTAGGTGACAGCTCCCCCCTCATCAAGTTAGAAATGGCCCATCCTGCCACCACCTATTCCCTCTTTGTCTCACTGTAGACACAAAGACCAACCACCAGCTACATCTAGTCATGTGACCCAGGGTACAGGCTGCAGGCACCAAATGATTGGGACAAGAAAATGCCTACTTTCTGAAAGTGCCATTTTCAGAATTGTGACTTAAAATTTGATTTTAACATTAAAGAGGGTTTTTACTTGCAATTCTTCTAACACAAAACTTGACATTCCTACTTGATCCCAATTGAACGTTATCACTTATCAAATTAATAAGGTATGTCAATGTTATCCTATGGGAGTGGTAGGACTTGCAAAAATTTAAAAACTGTTTTTTACTACCAGGACATGTAAACTTAAAAGTACATGTCCAACTTTTTAAATATACTGCACCCTGCCCTCTGGCTATTCAGGACCTAACCTAGTGGTGACTTATATATATTAAAAGGAAGGTTTAGGCCTGACAAAAGGTTCATTGTGCCAGGTTGAAATAGCAGTTTAAAACTGCACACACAGAATACAATTGCAGGCCTATATTACAAGCCCTGGGGGCATTTAGTACCACTTTAGTAGGGACATACAAGTAAATTAAATGTGCCAATTGGATGTAAGACAATTTTACCATGTTTAGAGGAGAGTGCACAAGCACTTTAGCACCGGTTAGCAGTGGTAAAGTGCAGAGAGTCCTAGGGCCAACAAAAATGAGATCGGCAAAAATGGAGGAGTAAGGCAATAAGTTTGGGGGAAGAAATCAAAAGCACATACTAAATAAGCAAACTTACACAGTTCGATCACAACACGATGGAAAAACCTATAGAGCAACACCATTCTGGAAAGCTGTGGCCGATGAATCCACAGGGAAATGGTGCGGCCTTAGAACACTGCCAAGTGATGTGGCAAAATGACTGCATATAGCTTCAATAATCGCATTTCTTTAGTATAGGGAATGCTCCATAAAGCAAAATTCAGTTTTGCCTGGCACCTGGAAATCACTGAAAAATGTATGCGAGTGTGTTGCAAACAGTGATTTCACTTTTTCCCCTGCAAGCTTTGAGTGGCTCACCCAGATCAATTGTTTGAATTCTGGGTTTTGCAGTTATGTTGTCATACTGGGAAAATAACCAGCAAAGAATCAAGTCATGAGTAAGTGTGGCAGCCTAGTGCTTTAAAAAAGGGCTAAAAAAGTTGGTGGTCTCTGACTCAAGGATCCAGGTTAGTCAGCGAGCCTGTTACCTAAATCGCTAAGGTGGAGATTAAGCATATACAGTTCACACCTGTTTATTATGAATATTTCCAACAACGGCAGTAGAACTGGTTTATTTTTATAAAAATCATTTGTTAAAGCCAATATGCTGTATGGGTGGATTACATTGTGTTAAAGACTGTAGAAGTGTATTCTGTTACGTGAAATCTCACAGATTGCCTTTATAGGCAAGGTTTTTAGTGTTGATTATCCCCCTTTGACAAAGCCTAGGTTTAGAAATTTTCATTGGAATAAATATTGCTAGAACCTCGATAATAAGTTTGACAGGCTTAGTTGCCTACCAGGATATTGTAATAAAAAAGTATATTAAAAAATATGCACACACACATATTTATTACACAGTGGAGGTCCCCACTATACTATGTAGCTATAGTTTTGTCAGAGTGTACATAGGAAGAACCTTTTTTCAATGATAACTCTAGTGGCATTTGATGAATCAGCACAAAACTTTCCAAAAACAAAGTTTTTGTAAGTTGGCTCCTTCATGGAAAATTTCATGCCAATCCATCAACTGGGGGGTGTTTCAAATATTTTTCAAAATTATTCTCCTAGGAAACTTTACTCTCTGATACAGAAATGAAGGCTGAACCAAATTACACCAAATTTATGAAAAAGTTAGAACTTTATGTAGAAAGCATACTTTTTATGATTGTCTGTAAATCTGTTAAGTCTTTTTTGAGAGACTAGAGTTTAAAGAGGAGCTAAGGCTTGGCATGAAACGGTCAACCAAAAAGTTTGGTATATCTGGACAATTGGTCATTCGGGAGGCCCACGTTATTGAAAATTAAAATAAATGGGCACTACTGATTGTTCGAGGCAGGTTTTCTGCTGTTGGCCATTTTGGTACTATTGTACCAGTTCCGTTTCCACAGTACAGAATGATATCACTAACTCAGAGACTCAATCTGTGTGTCCTGAAGTAGTTTTTGAAAAATAGTAGTAGGAGCAGGGTAGGGACATTCTGAACCTCTGGCACTTGTGGGAGGGACCCAAATGGACGCTCACACCTGGAGATTTTAAAAAACACACATTTGAGCCACACTTACAGGAGAACTACTGCCGTAAACTACAGCAGGAGTCCAGCGGAACAGCTGTACAAGCTTCCACCCCAGGGCACTGCAGTAATATGAAAGCTTGCCCGAGAAAGCTTACATGGTACTGGTGAACCATGGTGTGCAAGATACTGTGGCAGGTGCTGCAGGGGGTACTGCTGTACACACAAAATATTTAGAAGTAGGAGATTGCAAGTTGGGATGCCATGGTGTGTTGGCCACCCACTTGGGGTTAGGGCAGGCCTGGCTGGAGGCAGGCTGGTGGCACACCCCCCACTGCACACGGACAAAGGTCATGTGCAGTTGGGTTTGGCATCCACCAAGGTATTGAGGTAAAAGTCCATGCCAGATGCCAGGCCCTGCAGACAACCCCCACCACACATGACCTTTGGCCATGCACACAGCTGGGTTGACCACAGGGTCTGCTCAAGGGGGGTGAGCAGAGGGGACGTAAGTTGTTACTGGAGGGGTTTGGTCATATGCTTAAGATTGAATCTGATCAAAAAATGCCAAATTGATGTTATATTTGAATATTGTAATAAGTATAGTAACTTACTTTAAAGAAAACAGAAGTTCCCTTGAAGAAACAAGGATTAACAAAACACTATAGTTAGGTGATGAAATGAGTTAAACTAATGTTTAAAAAACAAAACATCACTGATATTCACATTTTATAGTTTACTGAGCTAACTGAACTAACAAAAAGCAAATTAATTGAGTCAAGCCAAGGTCACACTGGTTTGTGACTTGGATGTGGAGTGGAGAGACTAGAAGGAACTCAATTGTCTGTATATTCAGTTAGAGACTGCTGGTGCAACATCAAAAGGTGAAGGTCTCTGAGAGATTGTACAGAGTTGCCTACACCCTCTTGGTAGGAGGCTTTCATTTACATCTGTTTATAGTGTAAAGATGATAGGCAATATAAATATGACTTAGGACAGAACTAGAGGTATATATATATATTTATATATGTATATACAAGGGAGGAGAATCCCCGAAACACGTTGAGCTTTGCCTTTTTGATTTGAAATAAAGGCCATTTTCTGCAAAGAAGAGTTCGTGTTTTTCTGGTGTTTTGAATGACGGCAGAATTGGAATTGATAAATGTACATACATATATATATATATATATATATATATATATATATATATATATATATATATATATATATATATATATATATATATATATATATATATATATATATATATATATATATATATATATATATATATACACACACACACACACACACACAGAAGAACCCATCTTCCCCAACCGACCGCCGGAAGAATAGTCAGTCACTCCGCAGTTGTGTTGTAAGTAGTAATTTATTAACAGGCAAACAATAGCAGATAACAAGTTTCCACTCATTTGTGTCTTGGTCACATGACCACAACAATTCATTTTCGCCTTTAAATACTACGTCAATGCGGAAGTGCTTTTCATTGACATTGACAACAGATGCTTGTTCAACCTCCATGTGCATGTGATACAGACAGTGATTGTCTGAGGTAATGAAAAGTACAGGCATGCAAAATATATCAAAATATATCACTTGAACCAGTGTGAAAATACAAATTAAATCTGCAAGCCAGAAAACTGCAACGTATATCCAAAATAGTAATATACTCTGTTCCGTTGTTGACCTAACACGTTGGTATTCAAAGAACTGCATTTCTCATAGTACCTTGTGATCTTTACTGAAACCACATTCTGATCTCATGCATTAAGGGCCAAATTCCAAAGTCGTTCGGAAGGCCTCTGAATCGGATTTGGCTTTCCCGGATCCGATTCGTAGTGCTTGTTTACGCCCGAATCATACACTGGTCTGAATGACCAAGTATGATGTGAAGATCGTGTATACATCGACCGAGTTGTTACCGGGACCCGAACCTGTCTGTACGACTTGTTCGTAGCCGATTCGTGCCACGCTATGCAGCCGAATTCCGACCGAGTGAGTACAATGCAGGATTTGGACAGTCGCTTCGCCTTGGTCTCAGCGAGACGAAACAACTGTCTGAAACAAATTTCAGTGCCGGAGCAGACCCCCCTTCACCCGGGCCCTCCGAATATGTCACAAGGGTGTGCCTATGGTTCTCCCAATCCAGGCATGCACAGTGTGGCAGGTACCGTGGGGTGCCCGCCACAGGGTGTACGCTTTTCCCCACCCACCCCTTTTAGGTACGGGAGCCTGTGTACACGTCTGTACACTGGCTAGCATAGAGTTCAATGGGAGTCCGAGTGAACCGAGTGCGTAAGCATACAGCTGCATCGTACTCGCTCGGTCAGACTCCCGCAGCAGGCTTCGCTCAGAAAGCCCTCCGGATTCGAATTGTACAGAGGGCTTTCCTAGCGGGATCGGAATCAGGCCCTAAGTTGGAGTTTACAGGCAAATCATGTGGGTACATGGGCTAAACAGACGTGACAGTCCTATCTCCCGGTCTTGTAGCGATGGATATCCAAGGATTCTACATATTTTAACAATATACATAGAATAATAAAGGGTCTAGTGCCCAACTACAGATATTTTTGGCAATAAAGAACCATGAAATCTATTTCTTACACCAATATACAGAATTTAACACAGGGTCTAGTGCCCCAATTGCTCCAAAATCTAGGAAAGAATAATAATAAATCATGGTGATCCATCATGTGGGTCAGCACGATATAGTAACTCATCATGTCAGCTAAGTAAATCTTACTACATTTGGCTACAATAGCCGAGTATTTCAAGATCATTTTCCATATTCCAAGAAAAGGTTCCACAGTGGTGTTACTTCTTTGTACAGTTTATCCCTGAGTTCGTAGTGTTCCTCCATGTAAACATGGGCCGGTAAAAAATCTAAAAATAGATCAAATTAAATAAAAATTCATTTACATTGCCAATCTTTATTCAATACTTCATTCATTATTATTATGTATCCTGGAAATAAATAATGTTTTAATCTGTACATAAGCCCATCCTTTGTTGTTCCCAAATCAATTAACAACCTTAAAGGCACTAGTGAAACTAGAGTAAGAATACTCCATATCTAAATGTGATAAATAAAAGACATATAAAAAAATTAAAAAAAGACATAATTTTCTGAAGAATGAAGGGGCAGGACTCTCCCTTGTCTAAGATGCTTCAAACATCATAAATCCATGTTCTTGGTGTTGCACCCTGATCTATCTAGAATACTAGATTAAAAGTCATCAAATGTTTGTTTACATTAATGACCTAGTTCAGCAGCATCTCCAACTTCGCACAGCTTTTGACAGGAAGGGAAGGTTGTAAGAGGCAGAAATTGTTTATGTTTTCAGGGTCAATAGTAGTGCTCAGAGATGAGATGTTCGTGGAAGGCATTAAGTATTCTGATTTTTATAGTTTTTGCCTCCATTATTTGATGAATTCGGAGGACAGATGATTTTAAAGAAATGCACACCACTCTAGTAATGAGAAGGGTGGGGTTGAACGAGTTGAAGCTGGGTCCATCAGAGGTTGTGCAGTTAGATAAAATACAAAGAAAATGATAGGAGATTGAAGATTATTTTAAATTGATCCACAGATCAGATCTGATTAGCAGCAGGCATACACCTTTGGTCCTATTTAAAGGGTATGAGACATTATACAAGAGTTGCACTGCATTATAATTAATTCTGCAAAGGGCGCCAGATTAAAGGAGGCATTATTGAAACTGCTGAAGAGCTTTGATTGAAAAGATCAAAATATTTCGGCAAGGATTGTAAACTTGAGATTAAGATAGAATTCAGTACCTGAAACAGCAAGCTTTTGAGAAGGGATGCCATTTCAACACAGAGCCACTAACTGCAGAGAATTCTAATTCCCCAAATCAAGCTTCAGGAGAAGAGTGTAGTTGAAATAAACAAATTGGTGTGCAGTTTTGTGACCACCTGATTCACATGGGCTCTCCGGAAGCACTCCTTTGTATTAGTTCGAGCGATGCAGTATTGATCAGCCAGCAATTTGTAAACAATGGCTACACAGTTTCGTGAGCCAACAAGAGAAACCTTTTATAGTGGCACTGGACCTCTGTGAAGTCCATGCCATGCAGGAAAGGGGGTGGATCCACACGGGGCGGCACATCATGTGCCCCCTGCATGTATCCTCACAGGCAACAGGGGGCCCTGTAGTGCCTCCTTAGTTTCCTCACCGCCAGGATTTTCTTGGCGTGACACTGCATGGGAACATAGTGGCACCGCCAAGCATATTGCAGCCTCAGACCACCAAGCCACCACCAGGGATCACGGATCCCCAGTGGTTGCAGAGGCCCTATAGCGGTCCGAGTGCCATAGACGTAATATGGAGGTCTGACCACTGGTGCAGCAGTTCCCGACTGCCACCGCATCTCCCCATGGGTGTGGAGGTTCAATGAACCTCCAAACTCATAATTAGGCCCTAAGACTTTACAACAGTACAAAGTTATACAAAGTAACAGAAAACAGCGCAAAGTCCGGGAAGTGTTTTTACTTTACATAGGAAAAGGTAATTTGTGCTGGAATGATGCCGTATTTCTGGCACAAATTGCCCTTTGCATTTCTTTGCATCACTTTGCTTCAAGGGGGCATTACATGATGGGTGCTTGGGCACATCATTGCAAACACCCATAGTTGTTGGTACAAAGCCCAGTCTACTAAGATAGTAAAATGAGGCTGTGCGCAAAGAAAATGCCTCCTTCAAGAAGGCGCATGATGAAGAAATGTTTTCATTTTTCCAAATATTCCACATAAATTATGTTCACATCAAATGTTTGGAGTGTTCTAATATTTTTTGCACATAGGACTGGTAGCAAAATGATATTATTGGCTGGCCACAGCATGGGGATTTTTTTGGCTTCCGTCTTTACAGGACCCAAGGACTCATTCTGAGTCCTGAAAAACCTAAAAAGGCATACCCTGACCCCAGTGGTGGGGGGCCTGTTTATAAATATTTTTTAAGTTACATTTCGCCACAGGATCTGCATTTCCAGTGTTTGCTACTCCAGAACCCAGCAAGGCACTCATGTGTGTGTCCACCGTACTAACACAGGCTCTTGAAAGCCAGTCTCCCTACCACGGTACCACGGATACATGCAAGGAAGCATGCATAGAAACGTGGTACCATGGTAAGACGTTTGATCCTGAGGGACCATGGATCCAAATTGGAGTCTGCAGTTTCCCAAAACTTTTTGACCCACTTTTTGTGTGCTGTTGCGATTCCACGCTCACAAAATGCAGTGTGCACTGCCAGGCCATATGCGCCACTGCCTCTAACCAGGTGTGCAGAATCTGACATTTGCAGGAAGCAATTTGCAGGGTATGCTGCAGGCAAGGCCCTGTGCCCCTCCTGCACCAACCCGGTGGGGTTGGACATCTATAGAGCATGGGGTGCAGGGCCGTCCCATAGCACACAGCCAAAGGCTGTGATCAGCCGAGTAAGGGTGTCCATTCCATAGAGGGTGGAGTGCAGTGTGCCCTGCCCCCAGCTGTTCATGGCCAAGACAAAGCACAGTAGCTGGGTGTCTACGGTAGGTGGAGTGTAGAGCCTGAACATTGGGGTTTCACGTCTTTCATAGTCAGGGTGCAAGACTGGCTGTGCTGTGCACAATGGGGTCAGTCACTTGCTCATGGAGGGTGGTGGTGGAAGCCTGTGTGCAGAGGGCGTCATTGGCTCATGGAGGCCGTGGTGTAGGACCTGGATCTAGACCATTCTCTACACTCTGCACCTGCTGTGCACTGCCATAGGCCGTGTACTATGGGTTTGGGCATTTGCAGCGGGCAGAAGGCAAGGTCTGGCTGTAGGCCATGTCCTGCACTGGATTTACCCCACTGTGCATGGCCAAAGGCCATGCACACTGTGGCTCGTCATCTGGCCTGGTTGAAGATGCAAGCCTTGTGGCAATGCGGGCCATGGGGTCGGCTGATGGACAGTGAGCAGTGGCAGTGGGCTGATGCCACGAGCCGCTGGGATGGGTGCCTGCAGAGGATCGGTTGCAGGGTCTGGCCTGCTGACAACAATGAAGTAAGCTTCCACGGGGCGACAACACCATGATGGAGAAGCTTGCTTCCATGAGACCTTAGTTCCAAACAGGAATCCGTGGGCAAAGCTATTTGCCCCACTCTCATTGTGGGGAACATAGGTAATTATATAAAATGTGCACATCTGAAGATGGTGTGCTGCTTGGATCGGAAATCAGAAAATAGGTGGGGAAGAGGGCTTATCCATAAACAGAAGTGAACTCCCCAAAAATCCATGCAGATTATGATAAAATAAAACAGAAAGTCACTGAAAAAAACAAAGGCTAAAGTGACATTATAGTCTGTAATTTTCTTATTAACATACGTTAAATAAACATTCACTGAAAAAACCCACAATTAAAGTGCAGTTATGTTTGCAAAACAAAACCTAAAAAACACTAAAATGTGGCAGTTATAGATTAGTGAACTACCTATAACTTGCGCTCCCATCATTAACTGCTCATGATCTCACATATATCACTCATGACATGTTAAATGACATCACTGATAATATCATCCATGAAACTGCTATTGTCATTACTCTATAAACACTTACATTATTTAAGAAAGAATGTTGGTAGTAAAAGGCCTATAGTGATATTCAGCATATAATTACTGTGAGGACATGTGGGTGCACAGAATGCACATAGCATAGGCCCTATAGCCATCTCAGACTGTGCATATGCAAATTGTATGGTGCACGGCTTACCTGACAATAATGGTTTGAATGCAATCAGTACTCCATGTAAACAAATTAAAGGTGGAATGGACTTAGTGTAGGTTGCAAAGGCACCTTTCTATGTAGGTTGAAACTTAAAGCCAAAGCATGTTGCCAAAAGTCAGTGAGAAAAGCCAAAGCTTCTGTTCACAATAGATGTCTGGGCATGTGCACATGTTCACATGTTAACTCGTGTTCATTCAGTGCTATAGACAATTGGTATGTAAAGTGGAGGTTTATAATTTGTGGACATTTATTTGCAGAATTTTCCTAAAGATTTTGAAGTACTGCATTTTGCTGAAGCATCTAAAATGTAGGGGCAACCCACTTAGAGATGGTTTAACTCACAGTATCATTGTAAGCAGGGTTCTAAAGTTCTAAGCCATTCTGCTCATCTCAGGGATATGTGTACAGTATTTTATCAAACTCCAGAGGATTGCCCATATGGCCTGGCTGAAGGTGCCTAAACCGTTGCTAATACATGCCAGTCATTAACTTGAATCAAAATTGTGGGCCATGTGAGGTGTTTGTGAAAGTGACCCCATTAAGGAAACTGGAGAACAAACACATTTTTGGGGAAGGTGTTCCAAGTTTATTTAAAAAGTGGGTGACCCCATTAAAGTCAATGGAGGCATTTTGTTTGCTAGGCTGGTGAATACCAGTAAAATGAGAGTGACATCCGCAAAAATGTGGGTGAGTTGACAGCTATGTAACGTGTCCTGCACATTACCAAAGGTTAAGATTGCGCATCGGGTCGCTTGTTGAATTACTTACATTCCTGAAAGCCTATAGCACACTGTCACAATCATTAGATGATGTCATCAATGATATCATCAGTGATGTTCGAGAAGTGTGGCTCACTGGTAAGAGGAGGCAGACCCTGAAGCAGAGGTCAGACCCGGGACCAGAGTTCAATTCCCGACGCGGCAGGGTCTGAGCCCAAGTGTCCACGGACTCTACAATTCTCGCTTCGGTGCCTGCTTGAATCATGGGTTCACACTGCAACTCTGGGCAATAGCTTGCTTAATCTTCACTACGGCCCCACCGCGGCGGGATGCCTGGCTTTCACCTTGGGGATGCCCTGTAGGGGTTATCTCACAGGGAAAAGCAAGGACGGGTTCCCAAAGCAAGCGCCTTGAGACCTTTCGGTGAAAAGGCGCTACATAAGAACCTATGACATGACATGACATGATGTCATCAACTATGTCATTTAACATGTCATGTCATGAGTGATGTAATATGTGAGAATGTGAGATCATTAGTTCATTGAATTAACTGGCAAAGGTTAGTGTGTTTTAGGTTTTGTTTTCTGACCATAACTGCACTTTAACTCCCAAAAGATCTCTTTTTTTAACATATGTTAAGATGAAACTATATTCCTAACAATAACGTCACTTTTCGTATACTTGATAGAAATAATGGTTCCTTGAGATTTATTTAGAGCACTGATGAACAGCTTTTGGGACACATGAATGGTACCTTACAATATTAAAATTAAAATAGAAGTTGACAATGAATACCACATGTATACATGAATAGTGAGAACTGGGACAAAAAACTGGATTTACACGAGGACTGTATTTATACAACTGTATAACAAAAATTGCCACAAAAAGTGGGTTGATGGCACAGTGAAGGATTTTGAATATAATGTGCATTAAGAACAATGTTACACCTTATTCACAGGGAAGTGAGCAAGATAAAGTGGGAGAAGGGAGATTTTGAGATAAGCAACAGAACGGAGAACGTAGTCATTCTCGAAATACAGCTCCAAATAGAAGAAAAAGACTCGAAATACATAAAAAGAGCAAGCTGGATGAAGTCAGAAACAATGATAATTAGGAATAAACCATACTATTATAATAAATTAGGTAGTCATAGGTTTTCTTTTGGAATCATTGTATCCACTCTGTATTTCTATGTAGTTTTATAGAATTTTATAGGATTAATTATTTGCTGTTATCGGTTATTTCAAGAAGCGGGGATTAAAAAGTCATTATCTTATTTTAGGATATTTCAACTATGATGTAATTGCCAAAACCTTCTAGTTCCTTGAAGTTGTAGCTCTTTACATCTTTTAAGATGTCTTTGTTGGGACCTGATGTGGTTAATTGCTTCTTTTCCCTTGCAATTTTAAGAATCCGAATCAATTCTGTTTGCTCTAGGAAAACATAATTATTCCTCTAAGTGTCTTATGCTTATAAACGGATAGAGGTGTTTTACTTACACAGTAAACTGTTTGAAAGTTTCCATGTTCAAAGCCATTGGTTCGAAAGGTTAACCATGATGGTAATACATTTTTTCAGCAACTTAACATATCCTAACCTTCAACTCTTTTGGTAAGCAAAACCAGTCTCCTCTATGTGGTTTTATACTAAGACTCTACTTTATCCACATTAGTTGGGAGATGTTTCATTTAACTTATTCTGGATTCTACGTTAATAGGCCTCTTCTCCATAGTCATCTTAATTTACTTTGCAGCTTCTCACTAGTAAACTCTATGAAGGGAGAAAAGTACTAACTAAATCTAGATTTTCACCAAGATTGTACAGGGTGACAATTCTTTCGGAGCTAAGGTATAATTCTTGGGCATTTTGATTTAATAATCCAAACAATCAATAAACTTGAAGAGCCTTTGATCTTATGGTGCCATTCTAATTCCATATTGTGAAATTTATTTCTGGCTATTAGAAATTGGCTTTCTGGTTGGCTAGGGCTTGCGCCTAAGCCAGGCAGAAACCACCAGTCTAATCAGGGTAAGAGGTTACGCGCTGAAAATAACCCCTGCTCACCCCCTTGGTAACTTGGCATGAGCAGTCAGGCTTATCCCAGAGGCAATAGGTAAAGCATTTACGCAACACACACAGCAGTAACATACTAGGCACACCACAAAAAGAACTCCACACAAGGTTATGTTTGAAATTGTCTTTGTATTGTCATAAACACATTAGAATAGTAATCACAGAGGAGGAGCTACGACGTCAACCAAGATGGCTGCTTAGGTTCCCGGCTCCGCCGATCTCCGTATTCCGCCACGAGATCCTGTACGATATCCTGATCTTACACCCAGCCTCTACCTGGATGAAGTGTTCCTCACTCCCCAAGCATTTATCATTTGATTTCACGAACTTACATCGAGTTAAAGATCGTGGCCTGTTCCAGCGGTGAAGCCGGGGCCTCGAGTACCTGTAAGGCTGGGTTGCAGTTCAACACCATCGGCTGAGAGACCCTGGCAGGGTCCGGTCTACTGACATGGAGACTTTGTCTATGCCCGAATTTGATGGCTATTGTTTTCCGTGCCCAGCGTTGTGAGAGAAGTGACCCGCTGCTACTGATTGTGTGGGGGGACCCTGTACCGCGGACCCGGTATAGATTCCTGCTGGGGTTCGGCGGGTCGGGACCCTGGATTGTGGTGCTGCGCCGGGCTCTCCTGGCTGCGAATAACTACGGGTCGCTGTCCACGCTCGCCCCCTCAGTATCCTGCTTGTCCACCCCGGAAATGCCTGATTCACTCTGGGATTTGATTGTGACTGCCACCGACTGTGGCATAGTGGATCGAACGGCGTCTGGGCCAACGCTGGAAACAATAATGGCAGAACTTTGGGCGTTTCACTCGCAAGGCTAAACTGGATGTCAGTCTGACTGGGATCCTGTTCGACGTGCCGGACCCTGCCCTACGGTCGTACCAGCAAACAACAACCCCTCAAGCTGCGGCCATTTTGACTTGGTGCGCGGACCCCGTGTGGGATCGAGAGTGGAAGTCACTATCGGATTCAACGGATGGCGCCCAGGAAGTCGATGTCCTCGGGACCACGAGCGTATCGCAGCGCTTTTCATCATCATCGTCTTCTGTGGACTCGAAAGGCGTTCCCACCCCGGGAAACTGTGTTGTGAACTCTCCCTCCACCTTGGGGTTGTATCCCCCTTTTCTGGACGTTTTACAATTCCGGGGCAAGAACTATTGGGACAGTCCAATTTGGAGAGGGGAATTTTCTTCGCGTGAAGACCTCTTGAAGTCACTAGCCACATGGGGTAATGGACTGCCTTTCGATACTTTCCCTCTCGTCAATGACTTATTTGTGTCCTCAGGGTTTCGCCGGGGAGGGTTTGTGTGATGATTCAAAAGGGTCAAGGTTGAATCAACTGAACTGGGTTGGCTTGGAACACTGGTTATGGAAGTTCGAATTGGTGTTGTCTAATACTGGAAGCTGGGCGGTGTATCACGGTACCCTCTCTTGATTTTTGTACAGGTTGCTTCACATCCATCTTTGGCTGTAGGGGGTGTCTGTATTTCAGCAGGGGAGCCAAGGGGCCAGGAACAACCTATGATCTGGCCTTCCTCCATTCTTCTTCATTTCCCTTCTTTCGGGGGTTTAGGTTAGTAGGGCGACAGCACGCTGCTAGTTAGTGAGGTTAGGCTATAGCCATTGGCAGGGGTGTAGGGTGGGGGGTTGGAGGGGGAGGGTTTATTTTTCTTTTTTTGTTTTCTATGGCCTTTTTCTCCCTTCCCATATTACCTTTAGGATCGGTATGGTCTGTGTTTTATTCTGATTTCATTGTGCTCGAAATTAGTGCCCATGCTTCTTATGTTACTCGTATTGTTGGGTGGGCGGGCCTTGAGAGCTGGCGGTCACGATAAGGTATACTGTTCTATTGTTCACAATGATATATAGGTATCAACGCCAGAGACCCACAAATGACTGTTTTCCCACGTATATCCTGTTTCCCTGGCCTGTCCCATACCCTGTTGTTTAGATTGTATGGCACCTGATCCGATCATTTAAATATTATAAAAATGAAGGCCTTTATTATATCCTGTGACTTATCAATGCGTCCAGATACAATATCCATCCTGAATCGCTGCCGGACCTCAGAGGTGTCGGCTGAAGAGCTGTGTTGTCTTCTGAAACGTCAAGGTTTGCTACTATTTGGCGGCCGGCCCCTGCGGTTGTAGGCCCATCCTTGTATTTCTTGAATGCTGCAATAAAGGTTTTTCAACAAAAAAAAAAAAAGAATAGTAATCACACAATATACACTGTGCCAACTGGCACTAGGCAATATTTACAAGGGATTATATACACCAGACAGCGCCATTTGGGCCACTGTCAGAACCATCACAAAGTGAAAATAGTAAATGTAGAAAACAACCAGTAACTACTGGCAAACACGGTACTCAGTATTATATCCTGCAACATAAATCATTTTATGCAATCAGTATCACATCAGGCGTAAAATACATTATGCGCCAACCTCATAAGCCTAAACATATTAGACCATAACCTCCTAATTATAAATCACATTAGAGGCATAAATCACAGTGCATAAATCACATTCCCTGCGCACCACATGAATCACATTATGGCCTGGCGCCCTATCAACCTAACACAGTCCCCCTGGCCAAATGGCATGCCCTATGTCCAAAATTCCAGGGCTGGCTGCCAATGCAGCAGAGTCCCAAAGTGCGCAATTGCGCAGACCTAAACGTTGCAGCTGCCACTAATTGCTGTGCAGCTGTGATCATCACTGTAGGCATGGGCACTCCCTGTGTCCTCTGGGTGGGCCTCCACTGGGACTCTGTGAACCAATGTACCCCATCGGGGAATCGGAGCACTCTGTTTACCAGGCTCCTCTTCCCCTTTGTCAGGTGGGGGATCGGTGATCAGACACACCACAGGGGGCAGAGCCAGCATTGTCGAGCTGGGCACAGACTTATTCAGGGTCAGGAGATTACTCCTCCCACTACTCCCAATGCAGATGTCCCATTCAGCCTACTGCTGACTCACCCTACCCCTCCTGGAGCCACACACACCTCCAAGCCCCTGTCACTCAAAAGCCAGACATTCAATTCACATCAGGTAGGAAGACACATAGCACACAGAAAAGCCAACTTCTAAAAGTGATATTTCTAAAATAGTTATAATAAATGTGTGCACCATTGTGCAGCATTTATTATCACTATTCCAAATATACTAAACTTGACAACGCTGCTCCTCCCATATCAGGAATTACCACTGAAACACTTATAAGGGAATCCCCAATGCATTCCTATGGGAGGGAAGCCCCACAGTAGTGAAAAACCAAAATGGCTTTTTGTCACTACATGGACATGTCAAACACTTAAGGTACATGTCCTATCTTTCACCTACAATGCACCCTGCCCATAGGGCTAGCGTGGGTCTACCTTAGGGGTGACTGGCATGCAGGAATAGGGGAGTCACAGACATGGCACACACTTTAGGTGCCACGTCACAGCAGCAGTGACACTGCGTGCACAGGCCCTGCGATGGCAGAGGCCTGAGATAGGTCTGAATGGCTACATTGGTGGGTGGCGCAATCAGTGCTGCAAGCCCTTCAGTTGCATTTAATTTACCAGCCCTGGGTATATGAGATACCACTTTCCAAGAGACTGACAAGTAAATTAAATATGCCAAATAGGGGTAGACCAATCTTATCAAATGTAACACAGAGAGAGCATCCACTTTACACTGGACAGCAGTGCTAAAGTGCCCAGAGGCTTAAAACCACGAACAGCATGTCAGAGAAAAGGCTAGAAAAAAGGCAAAAGATTTAGGGATGACCCTGCAAAAAAGTCCAAGTCCAACACTGGCTATAAAGTAGAAGTAGTTGAAAAGAAGTTACGGAAGAGTCTGTTTAGATCTATTACATAATCATGATATCAAAGCGTACAGCGTAGCCTGGAGTCAACCAATTTCAAAATAAAGTTTAAAGAGCAGTGTTATGAATAGGCACTCTGGCAGCAATGAATTTACAAATGGTAAATTGTAGTGGTAAAATGTTAACAGTTAAATAATTACATTGACATCTGGAGTTGTTGAGGACCCAAAGGAGACAATTTGTTGCTATCCAAAAAAGAAGCAACCGAGTGTATATACTTTTCATGTAACCATCGTTTAATTGTAAACCTTCTTTAATATACATGCCTTGTTCGCGCATTGACAGCAATAAAGTTACACTCACTTCCCCTTTAATCCCTCGGCCCTTGGAGGCCCCGCCCCCGACCGACGTCACGGTTGGCTTCCTCGTGGCCCTTCACACGCTATTTAGCCACACACTTCCTGACTCCGGCTGTTGGTGTACATACCTATGTGCCGCTTCTCCTGACCTGGACTAAGCCCCCAGCAGCTGCCACGATTTACTCAGGTACTCTACCTTCCTCACACAGGCCCCTCGTCATCCAAGCGGTGCCACTCGACCCGCGGGCTCTTACTTATCTGTTTTTCTTTTCTCTCTCCCGCCAGGCGCTGCCACGATCTCCCTGGATTTAACCCCCATCCCTCGGTGCGTTTTCACCGATCCAGCATGCGTTTACCGCTTACCGTTCTCTTTTCCTTCCCGCCAGGCGCTGTTTTAAATTGATTGTTCCCCGCGGAACCCACACAGAAGCATGTTTCAGAAGCCTCTGCTCTTCAAGTTAGTATGCCATCCCTTTACCTCACATCCGCCCGACACCCCCCCCCCCGCCGCCCACCTCACCCTCTCTGCTTTGCCTTACAGCAATTACAAAGACGCTGCCGCTCCAATCGGCATCCCTGGCACCCGAGACTCCCGGCGGTGCCTCCCAGGTATGCACCCGTGCTTCCTCTACTCCTTCTTTTCCCCACACCCACGGATAACTATCACACCTCATTACTGCATGCCCAACAGATCATTGCAACTATCACTCCCTGCCTGTATTCAAATGCCTTTTCTCGCATCACCCATAGAGAGCATCATTAGACCGGCTCGAGCACTTTCCACGGCCTATACCAGGATGCAGCCTCGCTGGCTGATACCACGACTGGCACTGCTTGACCAGGACGCAGCCCATTGCCTCTGTATTGCGTTAGCCACAAGAACAGATATTCCACCTCTAACTCCAGAAGGCATCACTATACCTGAACATCTAGGTGTATTCATCCGCGTTGTTCTTAGTCTTGTCACAATTCTTGACTGCTCGCTCATAATCTTCACGGTTGGCTCCAAACCATCCCACCTCACCACTGTCGGCAATTATGTCCAGATCTTCACAATCATTACCCTTTTTTGGTGCCTCGTCCACACCCAGACCTAGGTATCGCTGTTCATTCACATTCGCCAGCATCGCGGGTTTTCACCCCCTCTGCTTTAGTCTCAACCTGATCCTCACATTACAGCCGTCCATCGCCCTCTTGCACCCTCCACAGCCCCCACCTGTCTACCCACCTTGGCCCGCACTGATCTCTCCCTTTTGCCCCCGCAGCACCTCATAAACTGGACAACCCCGTCCTGAAGACGATCCCTAGTCAAGAGGATCGAAACGCCGTCGACACCACAGCGAATTTTAGGCGTATTTCTTCCAAATGGCTCACGAAAAAATTGAAAATAATGAATACAATTGATGTAAATTGTTATTCTTTGAGCCACCACTGTACATTATTTTCACTATTGTTCAGTTTGCGCCGTCCACGCTGTTCACTCTGATCACTTGCGTCGTCACCTATATTCACTTGTATATATTGCTATGCACCATGGGCCCGATGTAGGTAGGGCTTTACCGATCGGTATTGGCCGAAAATACCGATTTTTGGCCCTTACCGATCGGTAAACAGCCATCGAGATGTAGGGAACCAAAAACAGAACGAATCGGATAGAAAACCGATTCGGAATGAGTACCGAATGGGAAAGATTCCGATACGTACATACCGAAAATCGGATATGTAACGAATCGGAAAAACACCGAATCGGTTACAAAGACCGAATCGGTCCTTGTACCGATTCGTTAGTGACACCGAATCGGAAAATCACCGAATCGGTCCTTGTACCGATTCGTTAGTGACACCGAATCGGAAAATCACCGAATCGGACCTTGTACCGATTCGTTAGTGACACCGAATCGGAAAATCACCGATTCGGTCCAAGAACCGAATCGTAAGTGACACCGAATCGGAAAATCACCGATTCGGTCCATGTACCGAATCGGAAAAAATACCGATTCGGACATGATCCGAATCGGAAAACATGCCGATTCGTATGAATCTCCGATCGGGAAATTCCCCGATTCCGACAGTTGGGGAGATGTAGGGAGGCACAGAAACACCGAAATCGGCTCAAAATCGGTAGAATTCACTCGGTATTTACCATGGATTGCAATCAGGTGGTAACCAACTCCAACCCATATAAACAGTCCCAAAATGCATTGCAACTTGCAGGATGGCAGCTTTCTATGTCATTGCGAGGCGGCTACGGCTACAGCAGGAAGGACAGAGGGAATGGCTAAGAAATGAACAGGTCTACAGACAGAGGATAACCCTGTTCATGCTCACTGAGGCTGAGATCCTACAGAGATACAGGCTGGACTCTGACACCATACTTGAGCTCATCAGGGACCTTAAGCCATACTTGGACCACCACACCCCAAGGGCACACGCCATCCCTGCGCACGTCCAGGTGCTATGCAGCCTACACCTGGTAGCGTCTGGCAGCTATCAAAGTGGAGTAGCAGCAGCAGGAGGGGTGAGCCAGAGCAGCCTGTCAAGGTTCTTCCACATATTCCTTGACGCCATGATAGACAGGATGGACCAATACATCTCATTCCCTGCAACCCACGCAGAACTGCTACAAACCAAAGCGGACTTCTACCAGATGGCACACTTTCCCCAAATCATCGGTTGCATAGATGGCACGCATATTCCGATTTGCCCACCAGCGGACACCGAATACATATACCGCAATCGGAAATCTACACACACCATCAACGTGCAGGTGATCTGCAATGCCAAGTGCACCATCACAGACCTGGTAGCAAAATTTCCAGGAAGTACCCATGACTCCTATATATTCCAACAGAGCGGCATATATGCACGGCTGATGGCTGGCGATTTTGGAGAAGGATACCTCCTAGGTGAGCCACATCATCAGACCCCCATAACACATAGTAGGTAGGTGTAATACATGTATGCATGTGTCTAATGTGACCCCTTTCTCTTCCAGGCGACAGTGCATATGCCCTCCGCTCATTCATACTCACCCCCTACCTCAACCCCTCCACACCCAGCCAAAGGAGGTATAACCGGGCCCACATACGCACCAGGAATGTTGTTGAACGGACCTTTGGCATCTGGAAAAGTAGATTCAGATGCCTGCACAAGAGTGGAGGTGCAAGGCAGTATACCCCCATCACCTGCTGCAAGATCATAGCTGTATGTGCAATGTTACACAACCTTGCGGTCAAGAAGGGCACTGAGGTGGAGTTGTCTGACTACGAGGACTATGACGACGACGAAGCTGTGCCACTGACACAGCCAGCTGGGGTGTGTACGCCATGTGATGGCAGATACAGACGTGAGGAGATCACTGAGAACTATTTCTGACTGGGTACAGATGCAAAGACAGCTAAATGTTGCTTGGAAAATAATATTTTTAATAGTGATGCACCACAGTTACAGCACTGAAGTGCATCAAAAAATGGAGTCTGTAAAAACAAATAAAGTCCAGGGTACTGGTTTGCTCATCCCCCCTTGTCAGGCTATTTTTTGGCCCGCTTGGCAGACCCACTGGGGTGTCCCTCGGCCCCCTCCGAATGGCCAGCAGCATCAGCGGATCGCCTGGTGCTCCTCCGCGGTTCAGATGCAGCGCTGGCCGGGCTGCTGCGGCTGCTGCTGTCTCCAGCATCACCCAGGTCCAGGGCAGGATTGGAGGCGGCGTTTGATATTAACATGGCCTCCATGGCCGTGGTGATCCTGGCCATCCCCCTGGTGAGCTCAGCCGTGTGCTGACTGAGCACGGATTCCTGATTTGAGCTTCGATGGCACAGCTGTGCGGTCGCCGCTGCAAGGCGGGCCATGGCCCGGTTGAGCACCCGGGCATCCCTCCTGCGCGCAACCTCATGCTCCTCCTGCCTGGCCGATGAGTGGGTGATGGCAGTGGTCAGCCTGCCCAACCCTGCTGCCACCTCCTTGTTGCTGTCCACAACAGCCTGGAAACCCTTCACCAACTCCCCCATCTGCATGTTGTGCTGCAGGAGCTGGCGTTGGCAGGCCATGGTGGATCTGGCCTGTTGGCGCTGGATTTTGACCATTTGGCCCTCCAGGCCCAGGAACACACTGCCCTCCCGTGCTGGTGCAGCAGTGGTGGTGGTGGTGGCACGGCGTTGGGCACTGCTGCTTCCGGCCTGCTGACTGGGCTGGGGTGCCACTGGTGGGGGTGTGGTGCTGGCAGGTCCCTGAGCCCCTGCTCCCAGGACTGGTTGGACAGGTGGCAAGGCCACGATTGTGGCAGGAGATGGTGTAGGCGGTATGATCTGCCTTGTAGGGGAGTTTTCGGGTGAAAATTGCAAGGGGGGTGTGCTGGACAGTACTGGGGAGTGCACTGGTTGGAAATCAATCACCAGGACTCCCTCCATTCCAAGCCCTGGGGTGTCTCCTTCCTCATCCTCATCCTCCTCCTCCTGGCCAGCCTGGCTGTTGCTTGGCCCTGCGACTGCAGTGTTTGAAGTTGATGCTCCCTCTGCTGTCACAGTGGTGCCGCCTGATGGTGCCCCTAGGTACAAAGAAGCATTTGTAAACTGAGTGCCGATGTATTACAGTCAGTACAATTATGGCATTCCACATGTCCTTGCATCTCCTTACACCGTGTCACACTGTTTCCTGTCTTGTGATTCTGCACTGACATATTTGGCTAACTTCTGCTGACTACATGTACCATGATGCTTGTCTCTTGTATGTTGGTGACAGTACAGTGCTGGTGTTTGCCTATGCATTGTGTCTACTGGGGAGGTGTCTGGTAGGGTGTGTCATGATGCGCATGCTTCTTACCTGTAGCTGTGGCTCTCGCAGTGCTGTCCAGGGTCCCGATTCCTACAATGCTCTCCCTCTCGATGGTGCTGGAGACAATTTCCTCCAGCTCGGTGAGGGGTGGCGCCGGGTTCTTGCCTCCTCCGGTGTGTCCAGCCTGCCTTTGAAGGTCAGCCAGCTTCCTCTTGGTGAGGCTGCGGAGGTCGTAAAACCTTTTCTTGAGTTCCTCAATGGACCTGGGGGTGACACCAGCAGCATTGACCTTCTGGGCGATGTCGGCCCACAATCTCCTCTTGGTGCTGTCTGGCACGTTGAGGGACAGCTTGCCAAAGAGCTGGCGGTGCACCCTCACCACCTCCTCAACCAGCACCTGAAGTTCGGTGGTGGTGAACTTGGGCTTCCTCTTTTGGGAGGACTTCTGGCTTCCTGCCTGATCTGCCATTTTCTCCTGCTCAGTTTGCAACCTCCTTCTCCAACTGCTGCTAACTGTGTGTGTTGGGCTCAGGCAGGCTTTCCAGAAACTTCTAGAAACTTCTTAATTGGCTGCACCTGCCAGGGTTGCCACTCCCTGTTTGGGTGGGGGAGGGGGAGCCACCTCATTGGCTGAATCGCCTATTGCCGAATCGGCTTTTACCGATTCGGTAATATCCGAATCGGTAATATCCGATTCGGTAAAATCCGATTCGGTAAAAGCCGAATCGGTTCATGCAATGCATTCCTATGGGCTTTTTCGCCATGGGTCTATGATTGCCGATTCGGTTTTTACCGAATCGGCTTTTACCGAATCGGTATTCGCCGAATCAGAAATATCCGATTCGGTGGTAGCTGATTCGGTGTTTTCCGATTCGTTGTTGGCCGATTCGGTAATTTCCGATTCGGACCGAGCTGAATCGGAACGTACCGAATCTCATTACCGATGCTGACCGAATCGGTATTCAATCGGTATTTTTTTCCTACATCTCGTTTTCCGATTTCAGAATACCGATTCGGCCCGCCTCGGTATTTTGAAATCGGAAAATCGCGTTTACCTACATCGGGCCCCAAGTGCCTTCGGGTTGTCACATGATTCTCTCCATACAGTGCTGCTTCAACTGTATACCCTAATGTAACTTTGTTTGATATATTTGGTGAATAACAACCTAAAGAAAAAACAATTGAGTCTCCTTTTTTCTTTTTTCTTTTTTTTTCTTTTTCTTGTTCCTGTAATGCTTTCAGCATACATGCATAACTGTCTTTGAACTGATACCTGTTGGGATATTGTCTTTTACCTCTGTGCCTGGGGGAATGGCAAATGACTGCCGCCAAACTACAAAAATACTTGTAATCTGGTGAGTGGCCGCAGTGAGCTTTGTGGGTGGGCAAGCAGGGTGGTGGCATGCCATTCCGCTTCTGCACCATCAAAGTTGTAATTAGGCCCCTAGTTATTCAACTAGGCATTCAAGCTTACCTGAAGCTTTTGGAGGTGCAGAGAGATCTTTCAAAAGCTCAATAAGGATCAAATTCTTCACAATCAGCTGTAGAATTTCTAGAAAGTGTACATTTGCGGGGAAAGTGTGAGACTTAATAAATCACTTTTTTGCTTTGATGTATGCTGGCATTAAAGTCACCACTGCTTTAAAGCCAGTGTCAAGCTATTGTCTTTTTACTGCTTTTATGGCATGTCCCAGGTTTTTATAATCTAATCATCTTAATTAGAGCCCAGCAGCCCCTCTGCCTTCCCTTACACCTTCCTCTCCGACCACCAACAGGCAGACCCTCCACCGACTACCAAAATTGCAGGGCTGGCACCTGAGATGAACACCGTCACCAGTAAAGTGGTGCTCATGCATCATGTGAAGCTTTAAAACGAAATACTCTAGAACATGGGTACTCTCAAACATTTCCCAAGGCCCACAAACTACTGTCTGTGGCTTCCGGACGGCCGCACCAATGCCAGCAGGGCGAGGGTCGGGGTGTTGAAAGGTGGGCGTAGGGTGACGTAAAGCCGATTCATGCTAAATATTATTTGTCTTGGAAACATGCTTTGCTTCTTTACCTTTAGTTTAGTTAACGTGTGAATAAAGTATGCCTGTTTCACAGCTTTCCAAATGTTCCTGCTCTGTCATGTGAACAGCAGCCCAGTGCTGCTGTTCATCAGGGGGCCACAATTAAAGGTCAGGAGGGCCGCATGCCATACTTTGAGTATCCCTGCTCTAGAATAAATATTCGGCCCATCCAGGAGCAGAGGCCTCACAAGCTGACACCCAGTTAAGGTGCCGAGCTCTGTGCGATCAAAGAACACCTGCAAGAGAGTGCAGAGGGGCGCTACCAGAGAAAGGAAAATTGATGCCACTTTTAGTAGAAGATCCCTGGCAGGCTGTTGTTAGTGTATTATGGATTCCTTTTGTTGTAACTAAAGGTGCAAAGTGTTGTTTAACACCTTAGCAGCTATGGAACGTCCAGCTCCAGTGCTGAACGTTCCATTGCGCAGGTGCAGTTGGAACGTCCGACGGCCGACGGCAGCACTCCCGAGGTAGTGGTGCCGTCGGCCGTTGGAATAGGCGCAGCACTTAAGGTGTTAATGACACGTTTCTATACCACAAGGACACGTATTTGTAAATGTCACCACAAGCTGGCCTTGTTGGGCCCTCACCCAAAGTGCTTAATATGTTTATTTAGATCAAAATTATTTAAAAGCTAACAGTTCACAAGAATGATGTAGTTCTGTGGATAATTTGGAAGATACATCGTTCCTATAATTTATGAGTATTGAAACAGCTACTATTTTGCAATAACACTAACTTAAACAGATGTTTGTGCATTTTGTGGTCACGGACAAGGATTTGCGTTCTTTTCCATGCACCCTAATGTCTAGAACAGGAACGTTCACTAAAAGATACCAAATCAGAGATTCCAGGAAGTGGAGAACAAAGCCTGAATGTCCAGGGAAACCTAAACGTGTTGGATGGTCAGTCGCTGTGGTCTGAAGTATGTGTTCGGGCAACCCCCTGGGGTAGCCCTAGCATCAGTGGCATCTTGCACCAGTGCAACATCTCCACTTGGTGGCAGCACCGAGTCTCTGCTAAGATGGTGTTGGGTCATTTAGTTTGAGAAGCACATGATGTGACGCGAAATGGTGGTTACCAGGGTGCCTACAATGAAAAATCCCTCGGTATGGGCTACCGCACATCTATGAAATCCCCATCCTCCTCGGGCACCCCATTGAGAATCTATTGACTCACACTCTTGGTAGGACTGAGCTACACCTTGATTGGACCGAAGCAGCATATATCTTCAGGTCTTCAAAATAGAAACACTGTAGACGAAGAATAGGAAACCCTGGCAGGAGGAGTGACATATACCCAATCCTCCCAGAATGTATGTGAGCAGGAATAGCCAGTCCCAGGGAAAAGTAGATTTTACAATCCATTTGGAGTTCAGCATCAATCATGATCTAACTTTTCCTTTTGAAAAAATGTGAGCTCATCAAATCGCTGTCTCCTGAGTGGGGTGCTCCTTCTCTGTTATAAAACAATTCCTTTTACGTTTAGTACATCATCTACTCCTGAAGCCAACCCAAAGCATTACGCCTATTCTTCTTCTCTGGACGGGCACAGCTAGAGGTTTAGTCATTAGGTGCTCTTTAATGGCAGCAACACTCCTAGGACTGTAGTCTATTGAGTGACCTCTCATGTAGATTGGGGGATCCTTTGTCTGTGGATTGAGAAAGGCCAAGCACTGGGGTGCTTGAGCAAAATCATCAACCATTCTCAAGGGGCAGAGGCTTAACCCCGGGAATGGAATGCAGCGTCTAAACCTTAGGCAATATACGCAAACCCATCGGCCTACCCAACCTTGGGTACGACGACAGCCTGGTTCTGCAGGAGAGGAGGGAACAAGCAGTACACAGTACTGACCCAGTTCCCTTGTGAGCACATTGGGCTGGTTGGTGCTGGTGCAACCTAACAGATTATTTTGAGCTAGAAACAGATTGAAGATATCCTATGAATTTTCCTTCTGATTACAGTTTGTTGTCAAGGAAGAAAACAGAGAATTTGGAACGAATGATACCTCTAGGAACACAAAGAATGATGTGTGGTTGTTCATACCTGGATTTTTCAGGCTCTTGATGCTAAAACAATATACAAAAGGTGGGACACAAGTCCACTGTGCACTTGAACCCTATCGCATCACACAAGCTGTCTGTACTTTGCTTCAAGTTCTGACAATTCCAAGTTAACATCTGGTTTTGCTGCAAGGATGTAATTAGTGTGGTTCTACTACTCTCATCCTGGTTCTTCTATGCCCGCCTTGGAACTAAACTGGTTACCTTCCCGTAGAGAAAATTATGGACTGCTTGGCTGATGCTTGTGTTCACCATGGTTCTCTTGAAGCTATTCAGGGAAAACACTATCCTTTGTGGAGTACTCTTTATGATTGCTGTTCTCAATATTCTCTACTCTCAAAGAGCTAGAAGAACCTTGATAGAACACTCCAGGTCATTATAACCCATTCGCCTTTGTCCTATCCCTGGAGTACAAGTTACAGGATGCAACAGAATGGGTTCCTGGAAACCTGTCAGTACATCTGCAAAAATCAAGGAAAATGCAAATGAAGCCTTGGAAGGGAGTGCCTCCCAATATATCAATTGAGCCTTAACCATCATTAGTTCACACATATGCCACACCTCCATGCCAATCATGCCCCCTGTTACAATCACTTTGTCATTACAGCCTGTCATGCATACATGGCGAAACGCAGAATGTGCTGGTAGAAAATCCTGGTGGCACGAACAAACCTGTCCCACAAGGAAGAAAACAAGGCGATGAATCACACATGCTCCGATTATTTTCTGGGCACACCCAAAATAAATTGTGCATGCTGCCACCATCTAATGGCACCGTCCTTGTTTTATTGCATCACAGCGAGGAGTGTGAGAACTTGCATATTTTTCCACTTTGAGATTTCTTCAAGTTTCAGTCAAATTGCATGATATTACCAGAAATTTCTAGATTCCATCAGGAGCCTGGTTGATGTCATAAATGATATTCCAAATTCAGTATTTTATCCTCGTAGCCCTCATTTCAGTTGGCCTAACGGGCATACTAATGGCACTTCTGCAATCTGGTGACAACAGTAGCTTGTGGCAAAACATATAGCTTAAATGTGGCACACAAACTCGATTTTGTCAGGACAAGCAAACAGAGGACACTCATACAAGGATTCTCCAAGTTAAATATAAATGGATTGCAGATATTTTTCTCATTTTAAACTAATTCGGCAAGAGGTCCAAATCTCATGATTGAACAACAAAACAATGATATGAGTAACTACTCCCCAATCAGCATATCCCATACAGTTTGCAGACAAGATAAGACACTTTTTGTTGTCTTAGTTTGTATTTGAATAATTATGTAGTTCTGGTTGTTGTGCTTACTTGGTTGTAGTTTATTTCCCCGTAGGTGTGCTCTATGTGGACTGTGCATAGCTGTTAGTACTATATTCCAAAAAGGAGGGAGTGAGAAGTAATACAGGATTTACTCAACTTTCGAAACATCTAACCATACTATAACTACAGGACGGAACCCCTACCGTGCTTAGCCTATCTCCCTACACTAGCTCAAGGGATCACTGTGAGGTATAAAAAGGACTCTCACCCATTGGGATTCCAAGTAGCATACTTCATCATAGATTCTTCGTCCGATGCCTAGTGTATCTGGGTGGACTCAACCTTGGTAGCCAAGGGTGCTCTTTGGTTATTGGATGAGATCCTAAATTTAAAATAGTCATATAGTAAGCTGTTCTGTAATGGGTCACCACTAATCTTTTGTCAGGTATATGCTAGCTTGGAGTAGGTGTCAAAAGGGAAGGGACTCTAAATATTCTTAAAAACCCCAACCCGCATTTCTAATAATTACACTGTGGATACTTTTACATGTTAGTAAGGTCTGTCTGACCAGAATAGTATGTTTGCAATCATGTATTTGATTGCATTTTTAAAACAGTAACAGAACTTAACTGCAACGTTTAAATAAGTCTAGACATATTTGAAGACCACTGCTATAGGGCTTTTGGGCCTGACATAGGTATAATTGCTGCTTTGCAGGGCCTTTTTCTCTAATTTTACACCTCACTCTTGGGACATATCGAGCTACGTATGTATCTAGGATTACCAAATCCTCTCTTATCTTGGTTAGCCTTCCTGTTTCATCCTTGCCCCTACAATTATTTAGTCTTACATTGAGACCTGACCAAGCAAGAGGATCTCTTGAACTGAATAACCAACTAGGGGCTATGTAGGTCATCTGAATAAGGGATGGCCAAAGATGAACTTGTTATTCCATCTTCCTACAAATTGTGGGATTAAAAGGGCTTTGGGCTTTCAGCACTGTAAGGGTTCCCCACTATCTTCCCAGCAAAAAACCAGAAGCACACTCATCTAACATAACATGTGTTTTTGTAAAGTGCACGCTCACCCGTAGGCTGCTTGGTGCTGGATAACAGATGTTTATTCTTACCCAACTCAATAGTACTCATTTTATCTACCTCAAAAGGATCAAAGGCTGACTAGACCTGGTGAGATTTGACCCTATGACCATGAGATCAAACACAGGCTCCTATAGTGGGCACATTAGTATACTAGGCCACCGGACCCTGCTTTCTAGGAGAATTGATTGAAACAACTCACTTCTCTTCCATACTTATGTGAATGTTATGGCTGTATGCTGTAACCCTCAGTGTATATCTAAAGCAAGCATGAAGTCCAAGCATCATCTGCTTACGTATGACTGTTTTTAACAATCTCATTCCGTATCTATTCCATATCTTTGATGAACAGAACAGATATATGACTAACTACCTCAAACTTCCTTTGAACAATAATTCACTACAAATGGAATAAGACCATGTGTTTCTGAAAAATCGCTTCTGGGTGAACTTAATAAATATCTTCGAAGGAACTGTATACAATTCCCATGTATCTGGTTGGACTTCATAACAATTTTTCTTAGGAATTGAGTGTCTTGCTGTATTCACTGTAAATCAGATAAGGGTTCCCCTCAATAATGTGTTCTTCAAAAATAAGGAACTTTATATATTCCTGATGAATCACCACTATGTAGACCCCATGAGTAATTGTTGATGTTCCTGGAAAGATGCCTTGGGATGGACCTTCAATTTTCTTTTTTAGAGATGGACTGTCTTTCAGTGTTCTTGGTGCATTTAATCTGATTAGGACCCCTTTTTACTGCTCTTAAGCACCGACTAGCTCTGTATGGGCCAGATGTACGAGCATTCACTTTTACGAGTTGCAAATTGCATCAAATTGCGAGTCGCAAATAAGTGAATGTACAACAGTGTCTCAGACACTGTTTATGATTCCCAATGAGGTTGCAAATTGCATGCCTCTTTAATATTTATGAGACAAATGCAATTTGCCACCCCATTGGGAATGGCTAGCACTCCCAGGGATAGTGGCCTGCTGGGGTCAGCTTACCACCATGTCTCTGACTGCTCTTCAAAGAAAGCATTTTTTTTTTTAAATGCAGCCCGTTTTCCTTAAGGGAAAACAGGATGCATTTAAAAAAGAAAAATGAAACTTTTCAGTTTCATTTTTTAAGGGCAGGCAGTGGTCCCTGTGACCACTGCCTGCTCATAAAACATATTTTCGCAAACACTCACAAAGGGGAAGAGGTCCCCAGGAGACCCATTCTCTCTTGCGAGTACTTGAAGTAGGTGGTAAACTGCAAGTGTTTTGCGGCCGCAAATGCGGTCGCAAAACAATCTTACATTGCATTGAAATTCGCTATTAGGAAGGGACACCCTTGGCACGCCCCTTCCTAATAGCGAGTCGCAAACTATATCTTGTGATTGACTGCCCCCCACTTTCTTGTAAACCAAGTACTATACAAACACTTCCCTGAAACCTGAGTAATGGCCCACGCTCTTAGTACTTCAAATCAGGGTTGCGTACTTGAAATATTAGACTCCTTAGATACAAACAGTGGTGGCTTGCCAAGGGAGTTCTGCGGGCGGTGGGGCAGGGTGGGGGAAGGGCAGGGGCAGGGTGGGGGGTTAATGGAGTCTGACATACAGCGGACAGGAGTAAAGTAAGTACGGCGATGCAGCGCACCCAAGGTACATTTTTTATTTATTTATTACTTACCTTACTCCTGTCCGTTGTATGTCGGACTCCACTAACCCACTATCCTGCCCCTCCCCCACCACGCCTCATCGCCCTCAGCACTCCCTCACTTATGATATAAAATTGTATTGCTGTGCTCACAAAGAACTAACTATATAAAAACAACACACACCAGACAACCAACACGCCCCAGACAAGCAACATAACATATTAGAAAGAACACCACACATACACTCAAGAGAGTACAGATATGTCATACAAATGGGTAACGCCATTGTCACATCTGACTTAACAGACACACACAATATCTAATATAACATGTGAGACAGAAGCGCACAAAGACATCCAACAGAGCACAGTAATGCTGTAGAGTTGGGACCTCCAAAAGTACTCATCTCTTTCATATGCCACACACAGAACACTTTAGATAAAACTCATAACATCTCCTTAACACAGTCATGCCAGCAGATGGCTATCATTTTCCTCAAGGGTGCTCACTGCTTCACAGTCCCCAAACACATACTATTTATTTATTTATTTATTTATTTATTTATTTATTTATGTTAGAGTTTTATAGAGCACGGACAAGACCCTTGCAGGTATCAGAGTGCTTTACAGTACATGGGGATAATAATAACATACGTACAGGATAGGTCAATGAAGTGTACATAATACCATAGGGCAAACATAGAGCAAGGCAGTAAGAAGTGACTTGATGAGTGAATGTAATACAGTAAAGGTAAGTAAGTCAAAAAAGTTAAAAAAACATAACATAATTGAGAACAACAAAAAGAAGAGCAATAAGTTACCAGACAAGAGCGAGCCATGGTAACGACAAATAGGTTGATTAGGTAGACTAGTTTGATACCATGTACGTATGTTCTCGCGGAATCATAGGTCTGTGTTTAAGAGAATTATGCCATGCATTTGTCAATTACCCCACATGTCACTCAATCTATTTGATAAGACCTATGGAACCCTCAACAACTACTATAACTTACTGGTATATCAAATGTTAAGACGTGTAAAAAATTGGGTTGGTGGTTGAATGGGGAGTGCACCCTGGTCAAGCAGCAACCAAAGTCCTTGTCAGGTTGAGGCACAAGCTAACCCTAAATTAACCTGTTCTCAACCCTCTGGAAGCTTGGCACAGAGCAGTCTGTCTGAACATAGAGGCAACATGTGAGTATTTATGCAGCACTTCAAGCAACAATAAAGTGAAGACACCACACAAACAGGATCTCGCCAAGTTAACAAAATAGAACTTTCTTTAATAAATAAAACAAGATCGAAACGACAAAAATCTAATCGCTGGAGATGTGCAATTTTAAATATATTGGTAAAATTTGCACTAAAGATCACAAAGTGCCAACTGTAGATATCAGAGGGTAAATTTACAAGGACTGGCGCATCCCTGCATATCAGCAAGGATGCACCAGTAAAGATACGACACGCAATTCTACCCTTGTGCCACCACGTATGCATCGTATTTACAATGCGGTGCACCGTGGCACATGGATAGACAGATGTGTGTTGCATCTCATTGCTTAAGGGAGGCGCATTGCAGGAGTTGTGTCACAAGCACAACGCAACTCCAGCAATGCTCACGAGCGCCCTATGCCTAACATGCTGTGTCACTCCTTACGCGTGCTTCAAGCAGGTGCAGAGTTTTGACGCAGCATGGACGTAAAAGTGACTCAATGAAATCTTGTAGATTTCACTGCATCACTTTTACAGAGCTTCCTTGCGACGGAACTCCCACCCTGCATACATTAAACTTGACGCAGGTTTAACGCGGCGCAAGGCTTTACAACGTGACGCATCTCCCTAGATGCGTCACGTTGTAAATGGGCCGCAACTTTTACGCTGCTGCTGCATCACAAGAGTCACACAACGATGGTGCAAAAGTGACGTAAGGGGCTTGTAAATCTGCCCCATGGTTGTGCCGGACCTAGACAAAGTCCAACGTTCAGGCTGACCACAAAGGAGTACAGGCTGGCTACAGGGACCCAGTTAGACTCGCTAAACAAAGTACCTTATATCCTAATTTGCGGAGCGTTGTGAGGATCTTCGTTAAAGGGGTGTCACGCAACCAAAGCGAAGCATCGGTTGCGAGATGCGCAAGTTTGCGCTGCAAGGGCCTGCGTCCTTGTTGAGGAGCTGGTCGAAGGGCTTGAGATGCGAGTCTGGCAACGAGGATGCAGCGCGCAGTTTGGGTGATGAGTCGATTCTGTGAGCTGTGAGGCTACGATCCGGATCATCACGGCTGCAGTTGGTGAGGGATGTGAGGGCCTGCGCCAAGGATGCATTGCACAGTGGCGGTTATGAAGGCATTCTGGGCTGCGGCGATGATGCAGGCTTTGCTACGGGGTCCAATCCACGCAGCAGCAGAGATGCATTGGTTCTGCTCGGGGTTGCACCATGCAGCAGAGGAGCTGCATCGGTTCTGCTGGATGCGCAGATGCTGGCAGAGCACCTTAAGCCCATTACTAAGTGTCCAGGACTGGGGTGACTCCATTTGGCAGGGTAGACTCACAGATGTAAGAGTTCAGGTACAGATGCAAGTTTGCCGGAAGCCTGGTATGTCCCTGACACTTCAGGCCAGGAGGCCAGCCAACTAGCCCTTGAAGCCACTTCGGGTTCTGGGTTCTGGATATGCAGGTCCAGTCCTTCTCTCCCAGGCAAGAGGTAGCACATAGCAGGTCAGCACAGCAGTGCAGCAGTTCCCTCAGAGCAGCAGTCCAGAAGAGTGGCAGTCCTTGTAGCAGCACGGAGGTTCATGTTGCAGCACACCAGTCCTTCTTGGCAGAGTATCTACAGAAGTGTACTGAAGTGTTGGTGTCTAAGGTCCAGTATATATACCCAGTTGTGTCTTTAAATTGGGGAGAAGCAACTAGAAGCATGCCTTCCTGGCCCTTGCACCAGTCTAACTATAGGGGATATGCAACCCTTTGTGTGGCAACAGGACACAGCCTATGCAAGTGTAAATAGGGCTGAGCACAGCTCCGACCTCCAATCCCGCCATTGATGGCCCATCCAGTCACATCTAAGCTCCCCATTGTGCGTGGCTTTCTAGGAGGAATATACAAAGCCCATCTGTCACTAACACACAGTCATGTGTCACTGAGACAGGCTGCATGCACCAAATAGCTAAGGCAAGAAAATGCCAACTTTCTAAAAGTGGCATTTTCAGAATTGTGATTTAAAATCCAACTTCACCATAAATATGGATTTTAGACTGCGATTCCAGAGACAAGAAGCACTCCCATTTGGAAATTACACTTATAGAATGTAATGTTACCTTCAATGTTATAATTTAATCAATAAGAAAATTGCATTAGCATTTAGTTTTGTGCTGCTGTAGTTTTGTTTTCAGCCACAAAACTTGAAATTCATTAGTGAAATATGATGAGGTCAAATTAAGATGTATTAAATTAACATAATGCTACATCTTTTTTTATTCAATAGTGAAGTTCAAATTCACACAAGTGCAGAACTTTTTAGAAATTAATGGACGGGCAAAAATGTTTTTCCATAAGAGCATATTCATTTCACAAAGGCACTATTTGTTTTTGATTTGATTATGATGGATTTGCAGATCATGGGTTGGTTTGGAAATTTAATGTCCTGGAAATTCCATGTGACACGTTGAGTTCCGATAGTTATCTGATAAGAAATAGCAACAGTAAAACATGGACCAGTGAATTTTTGCTCAGTGTGACAGACATAGGATCCTCAGCCGTACTCCCGTCAGGTCCCTGCTGCTGGCTGCTTATACAAAGCGTCACTAATAGTCTCCAAGAAATATTAACAAATGCGCCAATTAACTAAACTGATCTGCGTTATCTACTCTCCTAGCAACAATCAGCAATTATGGTTACCTCCTTGGTGAATCAAGATTTGCGTATCTTTGTGAACACTTTTTGTCCCAGAAGGTTTCTGTGGTTTAGACATACTGTTCCCATTCCAACATACGAAACATAAATAAAGGAAAGGACATCAACTCAGCCCACAATACAGTATGGAAGCAGAAAACAGCAAAGAAAAAAATCTGCCTAAAACAAAAACCGACCAAGCAGAGTTATTCTTAGAGTGGCTAAAACTACATCTCCCATTAACCCACGATTCACTTCCTGCTCCTGAACTTTAAAAGTACAACTGACCGCTGATCTGTAAGCAAAGAGCGTGTCATTAGAATAAGCCTGTCACCGAAGAAGAAGAAAGTAAGTGCAAGAGCAACCCACCGCAGAGAATGCTGCAGTAACCCGAGGGGACAATATGACTAATTGTTGGTTTATTCTGTTATAGATTACAAAACCGAGCAGGAACAATTGAATGCCACAAGTTGATATCGGCAAAATAAGCAAGTAGGTCGCAAGAGCGATATAAGTGGAATTACTTGAAACTTGCACCCAACGTTTGAAATGGAAGAGACACAATGTTGCAGCTTTTTCTCCAGTCTGTTTCTAGATGTGAATCAGTCCAATAAACACAACAAATACGGCATGCTGGGGCTCCAACCGAAACAAAGTTGTCACTGACGGCGTCCCGCCACTGCCCCTTTTTTGTGAAACTTAAAGCAAAGTTGATATCGGCAAAATAACCAAGTAAGTCGCAAGCGTTATATAAGTGAAATTGCTCAAACTCGCACCCGATGTGAAATGAAAGTGACACAATGTTGCATCTTGTTCTACGGTCTGTTTCTAGACGTGAATTGTTTGAATAAACACGCCAAACACAGCACGCAGGTGCTCCAGCCAATACGAAGTTGTTACTGACGGCATCCCACCACTGCCCTTTTGTTGTGAAACTTAAAGCAAAGTTGGAGCCCCTAATTAAGTAAGCTGTGATTGCCGTCATAATTAAATGCTCGTAGAAAAAGAAAGTAAATAGTGGACAATATATTAAATTAAAACAATGTCCATTTTTGCAGAGTCAAGTTCCAACTAACGATCATGCAGGCGGACAGAATGCATTAAAAGTTACAGGTACAATAAAATTAGGTAACTAAGGAATGTTCAAACACAGGGAAAGGGAATACGATATTAAAGCACATTTTTCTTTATTCTTTCCTCACTTTTCACTGACTACGCCGTGTATCAGCCCTGATGATAATCCCTAAAGCATTCTAGGGATTGGAAATGTGTCTGCATTTCCGTTAAATCCTATTCTATACGTGTAGAGTTCTTATGTTATACTTATTTTATTTAATAATGAGTTGTGTATCTTTGAATGCCTTATTGAAAATACAAATGAGAGCAAAAAATATGTGTTTATTTTGGCAAAATGTTAAGCATGGTACGATGACTAATCGCATTGTCACATAGTCTGCTGAAATAATTAGCAGCCTCGAAAACTGGTGGTCAGGTTCTTCTGTTTTCTAAAACTTTGTAAAAGTGGCATTTTGAGAATTGAATTTTAAAATCCAACTTCACCATATGTTTGGAATTTAGACTGCGTTTCCAGAGACACGAAGTATGATCCGGTTACCCACTCCCATTTGGAAATTACACTTATAGCATGTAATATGTTAACTTCAATGTTATCCTTTAATCAATAATAACATTGCAATAGTATTTAGTTTTGTGATGCTGTAGTTTTGTTTTTCCGCCACAAAACTTGAAATTCATCAGTGAAATACGATGAGGTCAAATTAAGATGTATTAAATTAACATAATGCTTTATCTTTTTTATTCAATGGTGGTCCAAATTCACACAAGTGCAGAACTTTTTAGAATTTATTGGACGTGCAAAAATGATAAGAGCATATTAATTTCACAAGAGCACTATTTGCTTTTGATTTGATTGTGATGGATTTGCAGATCTTGGGTTGGCCTGGAAATTTAATGTCCTGGAAATTCCACGTGGCACGTTGAGTTGCATTGCTTATCTGATAAGAAATAGCAACAGTAATACCTGCGCCAGCGAATTTTTGCTCACTATGAAGGACATAGGATCCTCAGTCGTTCTCCCATCAGGTCCCTGCTGCTGGTTGCTTATAAAAAGTGAACTGACAATGCCATCTGTTTTCACTTAATAATAATTAATTGCAGTGTCACTAATAGTCTCCAAGAAGTATTAACACATGTGCCAATTAACTAAACTGACCTGCATTAGCTACTCTCCTAACAAAAATAAACGATTATGGATGCCTCCACAGCAAATCAAGATTTGCGTAACTTAGTGAACACTTTTAGTCTCAGAAGGTTTCTGTAGTTTAGACTTATTGTTCGCATTCCAACAGACAAAATATAATTAAAGGAAAGGATGAACAGGTTAAATGTACTGTAAAAATAGCACTGGCACCTACACATGGCTTTTAAAGATCACGGTATTGTAAGGTGCATCAACTGAATGATGGAACGGCAATGTCTGATGAAACTGTTTGTGTTGCCTGAAATATCAATTGCATGTTCATTAGACCAGGAATTGTTTTTGAACACATATATACATACAATTGTAAAGCAAAACATTACTGGCAGTGTTCTACACATTGAAAAGACGCCACAGCTCCCAGACTGAATGTCTTACTTGTTTGTAATACTCAAAAATAATCTAATTCAGAGTGACCATATGTTCTTTTTAAGTACTCACTGACACCTCTGATTGAATTCTATATGTTCATATAGTACAGCTCAGAAACTGAAAACAGCAAATCATATTCACTGTTTCCGATCAGTATGAAAATAAAGCTATAACTCAGAGAAACATTGGGTTAAATGTTTTCACTTTAAACTCTGCAGGATCGATCATAAACAGACACTCAGCTCTGCAATGGGCCAGAAAAACCTTGAGGCCTTATCATAATGGACTCAGAGCAGAGCCCATCACCCATTTTTAGGGCAACAATAGACAGCCGTTGAGCTGTTGCTTAGCGACCTGTTTTATATGCTTTGTGAAGTTCCAACTCACCCATTGCTTGCCTTTGCTTTTCATTTGTTGCTAGTGGTCAGTCCTGCCTCTTTGTCCCTCCTTTTTTTCATCCATTCCCCCACACACCAGGGACTAAGTCGGTATCAATATGCTATGGTTGTTGAACTTGTTTTTTGGATTACACTTTTTTCCTTGGTTTCCGTTTCTGTTACTGTGTACCTGTGCTTGCATGGTAATGCAGCATTTGTCCATCCTATTTGCTTGTTTGACAACTTGTTTGACAACTGCATGTTTTATTTTTACTTGTTACATGTTTTTAAGACTTCCAGAGTTTCAAAGTCACCCCCTCTAGCCATTATTAGTGTTTTTGCAATTTTTTATGTTGACCGTCAGTTGGGCTTTTTTGATAGGCTACTGTTTGATTTTGGGCTTATTTCAGGGTGATTGGGCTTGTTTCGCTTTGGGACTGCTAACGCTGAACTTCCCCTAAAAGTACCCCAGTTCCAGCAGCGCATGTGTGGGTTGCCTTAAATTATTTATATTTGATTTGAATTACCAACACTTGCAAACTGTTTTGCCCACTGCTGCCACACTGCCATTTCACCCAAAGGAAGCCGGATCAAAACTCCAAGCCCCCGCCTCCTCTGCTGCTCCCAGCCACCTGTTTCCGCGCCTGGAGGGGCTACAAAAACACCGGAGAAGTCACGCAGCACGGGACGCTCGCGGACATGCTGGGGCTCGGCCTGGGCCAAGACTATGCCAAGACGGACCCGTTTTAGCCCGTCCTAATCCGAATGAGGCCGGGCTGGGCCACATTATTGATATTTCTGTGAAGAACTGACATTTCCAGAGGGAGAGTCCATTTAAATTCACGTGTATTGTCCGGGACACTATCCAGCCTGCTGCCCTCTTCATAATAGTGCAGGACTTTGTAGAAGTTGCTGAAGACCGGGCAATATCATTATTTTATCATTTCTGCTGAGATTCTCATTGACTCATCTCATACTCTGCACTTGCGCAGTTCCGGAATACTATAATAATTGCCCGTTATTAGAGCTTGTTACAAGCGTGTGGTCAACCTCCGTTTTGACTATCTTAGGGTGCCTATTTGTGCTATATTAAACCCTGAGTGTGTTTCTACTTATACTTTATCCCTGAAGATTTTAAGGCCAGCTTTTGGCAAGTACGCTAAGGAGGAATAAAGAAATAATGGGTAAAAGGAAAGCCGAAAGCATGTTAAAGGCAGGTGAGACACATAATTCCCTGTTGAAGTATTTATCTGGTGCTGTGGAAGCAATAAAAAAACAAATACATATAGTTTAAGAGACGTTAAATCAAGGTATTAAGACAGGAGAGGGAGTCTTAGGGACCACACTTCTAGTGTGTTCAGTTACGAGGCCTAGACTCAATTATGACACCAATAAGGATACCATTAAAACAAACTTGAAACCTTCTGTTAATAGGTGCGTGCTGGATGTATAAGATCACATCCAGGTGTCTGATCAGGAATGTGAAATCCAGCCTCCCACAAAGTGGCCCAGAAATCCTGAGACATCACCTATGAAAATAGGAGATCTGTACACAGTTCTGTCAAACATTCCAGGGAAGAAACAAAAGAAAGCAAATAATAAGGTTAAATTTGATAAGGGGGGGAGGGCAATCAGTTTTAACTACTTGTAAACATAATCATAACGAGGTATATGATCATTTCTCTCTAAAATTAGACGGTCTTCAAAAAATATTTGCTGGTGCTCTAGATAATTTACTGACAAGGGTAACAGCGATTGAAAATATTTTGAGGAAGGACATCATTGATGATCAAGATGATGCAGCGACACATACACCGATCCCGTCAAAAGGTCCAAGTAATGTCACCTTGCCCCACCTGGTCGGTCATCCAGCCAATAGACCCCAGAACACTGAGCCATTAGTCATTCAAGGCTCCTCAAAGAGCTACAACAATAGACAAACAGTTTCAGGCCGTAGCCCATTGACAGAATCTCTAAGTAAAATAAACTAGCAAAAGCCACTACCCTCTAGAGCCCATTGTAGTATTCTCTCCTTTTCCATTACTTGTGCATTCTTTTCACCCATCTCCCAACCAGACCATAGAATAATTCCGACCATGGGTCGTTCTTGCCCAATTGATCAAGACGAGGTGTGTACCAGGCTGGATTTACCTCCAGCAGCCACCCCTTACATTATTATCTTGGTGAACGTTCCTCAAATCTCATCTCATTTAAATGAAACCTGGGATTTGGCTTGGTAATATAACTGAGCTAACAGAGGTCCTATTTGGAGAATTAAAAATGGCCAGAAGAGTTGGGTGGGTGGGGAGAGGAAATAAAATACTCACAGGTGACTGCATCGTCCTAACTTTCAGGACACCTCAACTGACACACGAGATCCTTTCTAGACGGGGTAACGACTGTGTTAAAACAAGGGATATAAATGTTTTACCTCTTGGCTACTTTACCCCCCCTAGAATCTCATACAGACACACTCAAAATGGAGGGATTTCCCCAGCATTCCTTTGTACTCATCTGGCATACCGACATATAGATTCAGTATACTCCATACCCTAGGTGGCATCGATTGACAATGCTTGACTGTCGAGCAGACCCAAATGCAGTTGAAGCAGAAGCATTTATTGCGCCAAAACTTAGCCAGTATGACTTGGTGGAACCCACTACCGAAATTTCTAGAGACATAATCAATTTGAATAGCACTCTTTCCATCCGTCATACTGGGCCACAAGTTGACTACAATAAAGACATGTATTGTGACTGAACTATATTGAATTCTCAAGGGAAGGAAAGGAATTTGAAGAGGGCAGCAGGCTGGGCCCAGGGGGTATTAGGAATTGCTCTGGTAGACTAGCTAGGCTTGCTGAGAGATTGCAAGTGTTTGACTGCAAATTTGAAGACGTACTGGGGTGGAGAAACAAGGTTGCAGACTGTTTGTCATGTTTGCCTGACAAACAAGGATTAGTTATGGACTTACCTACGGAAGAAGAGGTGGCAAATGTGGATGATGCCATGAAAGGGTTTGCCAATGCTGTCCAAAGGAGTACTTGGTACAAGCATATGCCAGAGGATGGAGTTTTGACTGGGGTTGTGTGTATGATGAAAGGGAGTATTCTGAGTGAGAGTAACTTACCTGAAGGGGGTGAGACCATTTCTGAAGGTTGTGGATGAATTGTCTTTGACTGAGGATGGAATCATCATGCGAAGTGACACATTTGTTGCACCTTATAGTTTGCACACGAGATTGATTAGTTTAGCTCATGAGGTACATTTAGAGCAAACTATGACTATAAAAAAATTGAGGGAGAATTATTGGTGGCCAAATATGGACCGAGAGGTAAAAGATTAAGTAGAGAGGTGCCAAGCTTGCAAAGAATCAGAAAAAATATTGAGGGTGGTTTTAGGAGTTTCTCAAGAGCCACAGCATGTTTCTCAGGGAGGAAAAGTTTGGGAGAAGATGTGTTTAGATTTTATAGGTCCTTTTACATTTCTACCTGAAAATGAGAAATATGGGTTGGTCTTGGTAGATGCAAAGTCAAAGTGGGTTGAAGTAGCCTTTATGAGTTGCATTACCACGAGTGCCACCATTGGTGTATTGCGTGAGGTGTTCAAGAGGGAAGGATTTCCATCAGTACTCCTTACTGATAAAGGCTCGCAATTGACGTCTTGTGAAATGAAATAATTTTTGGATTCTGTGGGAGTTAAACACTCTTGTTGTTCATTGTATAATCCACAAGGAAATAGACTGGTTGAGCGTATAAATAGAATGGTAAAGGGTACAATGCAATAAGCACATAGTGCAGGGTTGTCGGTAGTTGGATCTATAAGTGAAATGCTCTGGGCATATTGGACAACTTCAAACACCATTTTGGGGGAGAGTCCATTTGTGATGATGCGTGGAAGGGAAGCTGGTACAAAGTTGCTGCCATCATGGATGCGTGAAAAGTCTGTTTCAGATGAAATAAGAGACTGTGAGAATAAAGGAAAAAATGCAAAAAGTTTCATTAATGTGGGTGATTGGGTCAAGGTCAAGCCTGGTCTTCACAACAATTTTTTGAATAAATTCAGAGGCCCGTTCAAAGTGAAGGCTGTTGGTGGAAATTGGGTTAAGTTGATGGATGGACAAACATGGAATTTGAGACGTGTTGCATTGTATCAGAGGCAAAATGGAAATTTGAGGATGAATTAAGAACATGTTACTGACTATGCTGTATCTTCACCGTGGATGTTGATGACTGATGCGGAATTTTCAAAGACACAACCTGAGCGAAATTTGCATTTGGATGAAATGTCAGGGTCTGATGGGGAAGTTATTGATGGCAGGGAAGTAGATGGGTTGAGGGGCTCATCTAGTGTCTTGAGGGAGGCGGGGGAAAGAAGAGCTCCGGCCTATTTGAGCGACTATGTTGCTTAAGTGCTTGTGTGCACTTTGTGTAATTAGACTTCTTTGAGTGATTCCTGTTTCCATTTGTGTTTTATTTATTTTTTGTTTTTTATTATTAGACTCATTCCTCATTCAATTCTGTTCATCTCATCATTGTTTCATTTTTTTTTTTTAAATGTAAGATGGGGAGATGTGTTATATTGTAATAGGGCTCTTCCAGCCAGGCTGGGATGACGCTTCTCTGTGATGTATTGAGTGTTCCATATTGATGTCATCTGGTGGGGATCTGTGACAGGTGGCCCAGCTGCGTCTGGCAGGGATCCTTTGGGGTTTTCTCTGACAATTAAACTACTTTGTGAAGATTTATCTGAGGTTGTGTCCTGGTTTAATCACAACAGAATGTTAAATACACACCCATCCCATCACTAAATCCCAGGCCTTCGGACGATCACCATTTTGGTGTAGTCACAGATAAAATCAGAGAGGTGGACAGTAAGCAGGGAGAGGACAGTAGAGGTTAATGCACGAGGTTAGTTTGGAACGTAGCAGGTCTGCATGCTAAACTTGCTAACCCTGCTTGGACTGAATTTGTGGAAGCGTATGACATATTATGCTTCCAGGAAACTTGGGTAGATAGTGCGTTGCTCATCAATGGATATAAAACTTAACAGTTAATAAAATTGCACATAGCGCACACTGTACCGCCTTCCTGATTGTTTTATAATGACTGCACAAAAGAACAGGCAGTTGGGCTTCTAAAACAGCTACAGGAGGAAATACATTGTGTGCACGTAGAGGTAAATAAGGATATTTGTATAATCTGGGGAGAGAACTTCAACACAGCTTTGTGTCCTCACTCGAAAAAAGGTAACTATAGCTCAATGACGGAGGACGGGAATGATGCCACTCACTTTTTGCACTCTTCATCTGGGGATCAATTAAACACCATTAAGTATTCTGCAAACATGGGCTTTTTCAATGAATTGTGCTTACATCCAGTACGTTTTGGCCACACTTTTAATGGAGGGGCGTTGGGTTCAGCTATTGATTATGTCCTAGTTTCTAATAGACATTCAAGTAGATTAAGCAATTTTATAACGCACAATGTTGCTTTTAGTGACCTCTTTGAATGATTATGAACGTAGAAGGTTGATTAAACAATATCTGAGACAGGGTTACTGGCAACAATGTAGACCAGCGTATTTAAGTCTATTACAACTAGGAAACGATAAATGTAGTATGGTCATGACGTGTTTTTTAAAAAGCATCCTGAGGAAGCGGAGATTATTGGAAACTGTTTAATTAATTAATTCTGATTTTGTAATGCTTTATTCTGACAAATGCACTAATTTAATGACTTTTTTAATGGTTTTTAATGGATGATGGCCATGTATCTTTGTTTTTTTTAAAGAAAATATGATGTGTGTATATATATGTAGCTTTTATGATTTTATATTTTACAAAAATCGAATAAAGCTTTACTGAACTGAACTGACCATTTTCCAATCGGAAATACCCTAGAAGTACCAACTAACAAGTTAACTGAAAAAATAATCACTAAACACCTTGTACAGAACATTGCTATTGATAAATGTAATGGATACCCTATTAAATGGTCTGGAATAGATTCTTTAACGTTCACTAAAACACTCTCAACGCATTGCGAATCTGATTTTGCAGTGTGTCTAGATGAGTCCACTGCTGGCTCTGATATTTTTTTATTCTTTTTTAAGTATAAAATCGGTAATTAAGAAAGATCTATTGGTCAAACGCAAAAAAAACACATTGTTAATACAGGAATGTTTGATATTAACTGCTATAAAGCCCATGCAGTTCTGAAAAAACCTGTTAGAGACCAGAACAAAATGAAGGTGGCCAGAAAGGGGTATAGATCCTCTCTTAAAGATCGAAAGGAGGCTTTTGGAACAGAAGCATGGCGGGCTCTCCAAACAGCATCAAGATTAAAAAATAATACAGGCTTTTGGAAGGCGGTTAATGCCCCGTTTTTGGCTCCTTAAAATATACCCTCAATTGAGATAAGTATTTGCGAAGAACAATGGATGATACATTTTTCAGAGCTGTATTCTTATAGTGTCAGTGATACTAGTCATCTTGATCTGGGAACTCAGCCTCCAAACGTTATCCCTATTGACATTGATTTCACGGCAGAGTAAGTTATAGACGCAATTAAAGCAAGTAAAGGAAGGCAAGCTCCCGGGCCTGACAGTGTACCTATGGATTTGTTTGAATCTAATTCTTTTTTATGGGGTCCACTTTTAATGTCTGTTTTAAAAGCCTGCTGTAAACGGAGTTTTATTCCTACATAGTCTGAGTCTATTCTTGTACCCATCTTCAAAAAAGGAGCCTGCAACGACCCGGTATGTTACAGACCAATTTCACTCCTGGATGCATTTGTGAAAGTGGCTGTTCAAATTATTTTAAATAGATTACAGTTGTGGGCCGCAACGTCAGATATAATTACAGAATTGCAGTACGGTTTCCGACAAGGTTTAGGTACCATTGAAATAAATAAACAAGGCCTAAATTTAAATCTAATATGGGACAAATTTATTCAAGCCAAATGCAGGAACCTTTTCCTGGCATTTGTCGACTTGAGTTCGGCATTTGATTGCGTTAGCCATCCTAAGCTCTGGTCTATTTTACACAGTATGGGTGTGGATTTTCAACTTATGAACTTCTTAAGGCAACTGTACCAAGATGTGCAGGCCAGTGTTCGTCATGGTAGTGCTGGGGAGTGTAGGCATAAATTCCCTGTGAGAAAGGGGGTTAGGTAGGGGTGGGTGCTTTCTTTTTATGCTGTACATAAGTGGCCTGAGTACAGTATTAAATAAGGAATGTCAGGATCCCCCCCGATTCAGCAATCGCCTAATTGCAGCTCTATTATGGCCCGTTAGGCGGATGATGCTGCCTTACTATCCTGTGCCCAAAAAGTTGTCACTAGTTTTACTACTTTTATGTCAAATCTGGAACTCGAGGTTAACATTACTAAGACAAATGTCGAGATATGTTTATCAGTAAAATAAAACTGGAATTTACAAACTATTTTTCATACCTGGGAATTGTTTTTGAGAAAATTGGTTTGTGGGCCAAAGCTATAATTGCATTGGTGAATTTTGGCAGGAAGTTGGGAAAACAACCTATTGCTGAATTGATAGAAATATATAATGCCAAATGTATTTCAACAGCTATATACAGAGCCAGAATTTGGGGCATTACAGATGTACAATCTCTACAGTTAGTGGAGAATGTATTTTAAGGTATCTTTTAGCAGTCCCAAACATAACAGCTCCTTACATCTGCCATGTAGAACTTGGAATACCGTATATATCAGATATAATTAAAATTCAGTGAATAAACAAAGAGAATCCACCCATGTATGATAGTGAAAGACTGTATACGAAGGTCAGGAAAAGGGGTGTTTTTCCTACAGTGGTGGGAAGCACATAGTGTTCTTTAAATACCCCTCACACACCAAAAGGGCCCTTGGTGTCATGTTCCATCACAGGGGTCTTCGCGTACCTCTACGGAACACAGCGTGCTACTGACCAGCGAATACACGGGAGCACTGGTGTGATCGCTATGTGTGGTGTCTGAGGGTAGTGAAAGGTAGGATCAGAAGTGAATGGTAAGTGAGTGTTAAAAAATACCTGGCATGTGAGGGCTACAAAGAATTTTAATATACCTCCATGCTGGTATTGTTAAAAAAGGTGTGTTGGAGGTTTGTCTCACAAATGCAAGACCTATTGCATTGAAAATGCCTGTTATGCATCTACAATGTGTAAAAAAAATTCATCTCACCAAATATTTCTCAAAGTTATTGCATTATTTTAGATAGAACAGCTTAGGAATACAGGCAAATCCTGCTCCCTGTTTCCAACTTTTACTATTTGAAACAAGGCACCAACTCTGATAAATATTGGGTTAATTGAATTCAATTTAAACTCTGCAGGCAAATAATACTAAGGTTAAACCTGGCACCATTGGCGTGGGTCTCCCTTCCATTTTTTGCTGTTGCCTCCTGTAGTTTTGCTATGTTTTTGCTGGTCTAGTAGCTTTGGGCACTTTGCGACTGCTATTCAGTGTCAAAGTGCAAGTGCTCCCTATTGAAAGTTGTTGTAATGGATTAGTGACTCCATGATTGGCTTCTTTGATTTACTTGTCATACCCCAGTACAGTGCACCATGTGTTCCCTGGGCCTGTAAATCAAATGCTGTTGGTGGGCTTGCAGCACTGGTTGTGCCACCCGCAGAAGCAGCTTGTAAAATATGGCGCAGGCCTGCCATTGCAGAGCCTGTGTGCAGCCTGGGACAGCCATGTTGACTTGGCAAGTGCGCCCACTTGCCAGTCCCTAAACCTTACCTTTTCTACATATTAGTCACCCCTCAGGTAGGCCCAAGGGCAAGGTGCATTGTATGGAAAAGGTAGGACATGCCCTGATGTGTGTGGCATGTCCTGATAGTGAATTACAGCCAACTTCGTTTTTCACTATTGCAAGGCTACCTGCTCCCATAGGCCAGAATGGGCCATTGGATTAACATTTTTTAATCCTAACTGACCCAGGGAACAAGGAGAAATTCGAGTTTGGTATGCCTGAACTCAGAATATTAAAATGCATCTTTTAGTGAGGGCGATTTTTACATTCTGTATTTGAAAATACCACTTTGAGAAAGTAGGTATTTTCTTGCCTACCCATCCAGCATGTCTCTGCTAGGCTTGTGTATTCCATGACTGGTTTGTGAGTGACAGGGGCTGGAGAGGGCTTTAGCTTCAGCAGTCTGATGTGTAAAAGCTGGGCAGAATAGGGCCTGCATTGAATAGAGAGTAGGGGGCGGAGATTCCCTTTCACTGTCCTGCGCCCTACATAGAATAGAAAGTACGGGATGGAGATTTCCTTTCAGCTACCTGGGCCATGTCTGCTCTCAAACAATGCTGTCTCCACCTCCTGCCAGGAAGCTGCACCAAGGAGGACAGAACTGGTTTGGGCCGAGCAAAGACACCCTCTGCTTTCAGAGAACAAAGGATGTTGCACTATAAATATTGGGGCCGAGACCCCAGAAATTTAGATTACTTCTGGGAATCAAGATGAACCTTTGCCGAGGAGACGAGCGGAACATTCCTTCCCCAGTGTTATTTGCTGTTGGGGTTGGCCTGCAGTGGTTACTGTATTGCCAAGGAAACTTTTACTATCTTGAGGAAGATCTTCAAGGGCTTGTGGCTGATCTTGCCTCCTGTTATGAAGACTCAGGGACACAAAGACTTTACCACCAGCTCCCCCTGAATTCCCTTGCTGGGAATTCAATCTGCAGTGAGGTGCCTGCTGTTGTTAGGGCCCTCTGAGAGACTACATGTCGCAGGGACCGCGGCGCAATGAGGACAAGCGTGTCGCCACCGCATCAGTTACCGTAGCATCGCCGAAGAAGCATGCCGTCGCCGTTCGCCTTCGCTTCGCAGACGAAGCATGTCGCATCACCGGAGAAGCGTACCTCCTCAACAGAGGTCGATGTCGCATCACTGGAGAAGCGCGTCACAGGGCCTGTCGCGGCTCCAAATTTCATCGATTTCGCCACACGGCCGTCTGCGTGCATGCATTATATCGACGTTGTCGCATCGCATCCAAGATGCCCTTTCGTCGCATCACACCGGTTTCATCGCATTGCATCATGGCGCCAACTTGTCGCATCGTAACCTGAACGCAGTAAGAAACCGACGCATCACCTCCTCTCCGGTAAGGAACCAATGCATCACATCCCCTGCACTGCCGTGAGGAACCGACACATCACCTCCCCCGGAGCAAAGAACCAATGCATTACCTTCCCTGCAATGCTTTTGTTTGTTTCACGTGATGCATCCAAGATACTTTGAGAGTAAAGTGCTGCATTTACCATCTACATTGAACTAAGCTATTTCTTAGTCTTGTGTTAAGTTTAGTAAATATTACTTATTTTTTTAAACTGGTGTGGTGTCCATTTGTAGTGTTTTCACTGTATCACTGTAAGTGTTCACAAATGCTTTACACACTGCCTCTGAGATAACCCTGTCTGATCATGGCAAGCTACCAAGGGGGTGAGCAGGGGTTATTTTAGAAGTGTAGACCCTTTCCCTGACTAGAAGCAACGGTCCCTATTTGGACAAAGGTGAAAACCATTGCTAACTAGAAACCGCCGTTGCTAACATTGGTGGTCAGCGGGGAGGATTTGGACTTGCATTTGTGACTCATATACAGTGATTGGTGTACACTACTAGTGAGTGCAGACCATAAGGCGATCACATCCATTTTTTGTAGAATGTTATCCTTGGGACTTCTATTTTTGCTAAGAACTGCCAATTCTTGCCACCATGACCAAAGCAGCATCCAACGCATCTATGAATCTACAATTTGAGGAAGATAGGGTGAATACCTACCCTGTGCCATAGCTTTAAACCTTCTGCAAAAGATCTAAAATCCCTGTGAAAGGTATCACCAGGAAGGAAGAGTTCCAAAAGGCGCTGAGGGCCTGGTTGGAATCTAGAAATGCTACTAAGCATCCTGAAGAGCCTAGGGAGGAAGCAGAGAATACAGATCGGCAGCTGGATGGGCCATTGGGCCTGACCGGGGAGAAAGTGCCTTCCACACCAGGCAGCAATGTTTCTTCAAAGGGCCATTCCCCAGTAGAGCTGGAGGACAGGGAGAGAGATAGAATGCATAGGATGGAGCTAGCCAAGTTGAAAAACGGTTGTCAGATTGAGTTAGAGAATTAGAAGTTAGCCTGGAGGAAAAGAGGATGCATTTGGAGCATGAAAGAATGTTGAGGGAGTTGGAATTGAAAGCCAAGAGTTTAGAAATTACTCCCTATTGTGGCAGCACACCGTCCGTGCCTGTAGAAACAAGAGCATTCATTCCCAAAGATGTCCATAAGAAGTTCCACAAGAATGAAGATATTGGGCAATGGGTTAAGGCCTATGAGGCAGCTATGACTTCCCACCGGGTCCCTGAGAAGGATTGAGGAGCAGGGTTGTGGGGGCGGTTTCTCAGTGATGGGCGGGATACCTTGTTAGATTTGCCTTCTGAGGATCAGAATTCCTATGTCCACTTGAAAGAAGCCTTTATGACCAGGTACGGGTTGACTCCAGAGCTTTATAAACAAAGGTTTAGGAATTGTAAGAAACTGGAGTCAAGTACATGGGTAGAATATGTGTCTTTTTTGGAAGAGCATTGGATGATTGGGTGAAGGGTGGCTCAGTGAATGATATTGAAGGGCTCTATAATTTGATTGCATGGTATCACTTGTCTAGAAATTGCTTTCCAGAGCTATGCCAGCACCTTATTGATAGTAAGCTGACCTACCCTAGGAAGCTTGTTGAGGAGGCGGACCGCTGGGTGAGTACCCGGATCCACAAAGGTCATGTGGGAGACTTTGCCAAAGGTGGGCAGGGTACCCAGCAGAAGAGTGGAGGGGACAAGGGTAAATAGAGGGAGTTCCAGAAAGGGCCCGAAAGTAATGCCCAAGGGAACCAAGGGAAGGGTTCCCAGCCTCCCCCTGAGAAGAAGTCAGGTGCCTGACAGATAAGCCTGTTCAGAAGGGTCCTAGGAGTTGTTTTAGTTGTGGTCAAGTGGGCCACTTCTTCTGGGATTCTCAGTGTCCCAACAAAGGTAAAACAGCACCCACTGGTGCACTGCCCCAGCAGATGGCTAGTGTAGCCCTGGGTGAGGAGATGGATGCCCACGGTGGGTGGGTTCCCGCAGAGATGTCCCTAGTCTCTGAGGAGACTGTGAGGTGGTCCCCAGGACCCAACTGCCTGATAACACTAAGAAATACAGGCAGTGGGTGACCATCAATGGCCATGGGGTGGAGGCTCTGAGAGACACCGGAGCCAGTGTGACAGCTGTCACTTGTCGGCTGGTGTCTGAAGAGCAGGTGGTCCCCAATGCATTTTAACCTGTTGTTGCAGCTGCCAACATATAGAGCCACTGCAAGGTGGGTCAGGTGCCCTTTAAGTGGGAGGGGGGTCTTAGGTACCCTTCAAGTAGCTGTGAGGCCAACCATGCCTGTTGACTGTCTGTTAGTCAATGATTTGGAGAGCTCCCCTTGGGCTAAGGTGGACCGAAGTGCTCATTTGAGATGTTGGGTTTGCCAGAGTGGGCGTGTGTGACCACCCGGTCCATGGCAGCCAGTAAAGGTATTCAAGAGTCTGAAAGAGTTCAGATACTCATTGCAAGACCTGTCAGACTTGCCTGGCAGGTGGTAAGAGTGGGAGGAAGCACAATGCTCCTCTCCAGCAGTTCCCTGTGGTCAGCAGCCCCTTTAAAAGGGTGGGTATTGACACCGTGGGGCCTCTGCATCTCAGGACAGCCATGGGCAACAGGTTCATCCTGGTCTTGGACCATTCCACCCAGCACCCGGAAGCCATCCCTCTCCAGTCAGTGATGGCCCTCGTGGTGGGTCGTGCGTTGATGGGGATTTTCTCCCATGTGGGTTTCCCCAGAGAGGTGGTGCCAGACCGTGGTACCAACTTCATTTTCAAGTATATGAAGTCCCTGTGGCAGGAATGTGGTGTAACCTATAAGTTCACCACTCCTTACCACCCCCAAGTTAATGGGCTGGTTGAGAGATTTCCCCGGACCATAAAAGGCATTATTATGGGTCTTGAGGAACCCATGAGGCGTAAGTGGGACCACCACTTATTTCTTATGTTTGCTTACAGAGAGGTACCACAGAAGCCCTTAGGATTCAGCCCCTTTGAACTGCTGTACAGTCACCCTGTGAGATGACCTCTGAGTTTGGCAAAAGAAGGATGGGAGAAAGCTCCCAGTAAACCTCCCCAGGATGTATAGAGATACATGCTGGCCATCAGAAACCAAACCTGGCATTCCAGACAACTCGCTCAGGCGAATCTGGAGGCAAGCCAGGAAGAGGTGAAATGGTGGTGTGATCAGAATGCCACTCTGATCGAGTTTAAACCTCGCCAGAAAGTGTGGGTTATGGCCCCTGTGGAGCCTTATATGCTCCAGGATAAGTGGACCGGACGATTTGAGGTGGTGGAGCGCAAGAGTGATGTCACCTACTTGGTGGACCTGCAGTCTCCTAGGAACCCTCTGCGGGTCCTGCATGTCAACCGCCTAAAGCCCCACCTGGAAAGGTATGAAGTGGGTATGCTCCTAGCAATAGATGAGGGAATGAGGAGGAGACTGAGCCTCTTCCTGATTTCCTGTCTGCAAAAGAACAAGATGGGTCAGTGGATGGTGTAAACCTCTCTTTCACCCTGACCCCTGAACAGCAGGGTGACTGTCGCCAACTGTTGGCGCAGTTTTCTGATCTGTTCTCCCTGACTCCCAGTGTCACTGATTGGTGTGTTCATGATATGGAAACTGGGGACAGACTCCTATTAAGCACAAAACTTACAGCGTGCCTGACAGAGGCAGAGCTTGTATCAAGGAGTAGGTCTCCAAGATGCTTGCGTTAGGGGTGATTGAGTCCTCAGACAGTCCTTGGGCTAGCCCAGTGGTCTTGGTCCCAAAGGCTGCCGCACCAGGTGCCACACCAGAACTCCAGTTCTATGTGGACTACCAAGGGCTCAATTCAGTCACCAGGACTGACGTGCACCCCATCCCCAGAGCTGATGAGCTCATTGATGGGTTGGGGGCTGCCCGGTACCTCGGTACATTTGATTTAACGTCTGGGTACTGGCAGATCGCCTTAACTGATTGGGGAAAAGGAGAGATCAGCATTCTCCACATCAGATGGGTACTACCTATTCCGGGTTATGTCCTTTGGGATGAAGAATGCCCCTGCCACCTTTCAGAGGTTGGTCAACCAGTTGTTGGCAGGACTGGAGGATTTCAGTGCCGCCTTCCTGGACGACATCGCAATGTTCAGCGCCAGTTGGGAAAAACATCTGCGCCGCCTCTGGGAAGTGTTGATGGTGCTACGGAGGGCAGACCTCACGATCAAGGTGAGTAAGTGCAAGATTGGGGGTTCTGTGGTGTACTTGGAACACCAGGTTTGGAGCGGCCAGGTGGCGTCCCTACAGCCCAAGATTCATACCATCCTGGCTCGGGAACCCCCCAAGACCCATACAGAGGTGGGAACCTTTTTAGGACTCTCAGGCTACTACATGAGGTTTGTCAAGGGGTATGGCAGCGGTGTTGCACCCTTGACAGAGCTGACTTCCAGGAAACAGCCCAAGAAAGTGAACTGGATGGACACCTGTCAGAAGGCTTTTGATGCCCGTGCTTGAGGCGCCCAAATTCTCTAAAGAATGTGTTGTGCAAACAGACGCTTCAGAGCATGGTGTAGGGGCTGTTCTTTCACAGATGAAGGAGGAGGGCCTAGACCAACCTGTAGCCTTCATTAGTAGGATGTTACTTCCACGGGAACAGAGGTGGAGTGCATTTGAGCAGGAGCAATTTGCTGTGGTCTGGACACTGAAGAAATTGAGACCATACTAGATTTGCCACCTTGCCCCGGCCCAAGGTTTTACCTTCTGACTTATTAACTTTTTAGGAAGCCGAAATCATCCTGGGGGGTAAGGATGGAAGCTGCACACTGAGGCAGGTCTCCATAAGGCGGAACATCTTTACCACGCAGTCCTGCCGAAACTATTTTCAGCATGACTAAAAGCTCTTAGTGGAATGACCTATTTTAAAAATTACCTTGATACTCTAAGACCTCCGCGCTACCTGGATAATTTCTCTGCCTCCCCCCTGAGCAAGCGGCCAATTCAGGGCGGGCTTGCCGGGGACACGGCCGGAATACGGCGGCGGCCATTTTGGGTAGGGCTAGGCTCTATAAAAACAGGGGTAGGACTATGTTCGCGAGATACCTTTACCAATTGATGCCTGAAGCTTGAGCCGGGCAGCTGATTTTAAAATTGCTCCTAATTCTCTTGCTGTAACTATTCCCTGTGTGTCCGACCCCCTTCCTCTTTTAGCGCGCGGATTTAGCGCAGCGCGTGTCTCCACCGAGTGAGGGTGGAGGCAATTACTATTTTACCTATTTTAAAAATTACCTTGATACTCTAAGACCTCCGCGCTACCTGGATAATTTCTCTGCCTCCCCCCTGAGCAAGCGGCCAATTCAGGGCGGGCTTGCCGGGGACACGGCCGGAATACGGCGGCGGCCATTTTGGGTAGGGCTAGGCTCTATAAAAATAGACGGCCATGACTCCGCGTAGCGGACGCGCTAAGCGGACGCGCCGTTTTGGCGCCGGAGTCGAGCCAGAGTCCAGCCCGTCTGCGCCCGTCCGCGCTAAGGACGGACTGGACGTTCACCCACACTATCTCTGGGAACGCATTTGTATTCCTCCGCCGAGCTATTAGCGTTAAAGCCCCCATGTTTACCATGTACCCATAGATTTTCCCCAGAGGGCATTCTGCATTCCTCCCGCTGTCACACGTGCAAATCTGTACTATTTCATTCTCATACCTTCTAAAATGGATAGGAATACTCTGATAAAAAAGGGCTTCTTAATCAATGCTAGATCCCTTATTAAAAACAATATTGCATTCCATGACTTTGTGGTAGACAGGCAACCCGATTGGATGCTTGTCACAGAAACATGGGCGTCGGAGTCTTCTGGACATGACCTAGTGATGGCCATCCCAGAGGGTTACAAACTACTTCAACAAGACCGACCTATACGCAGAGGGGGTGGACTTGCTATTGTCTCAAGGCCACTTTGCCCTGCACGATTAAAGCCCTGTCTGTAGTATCGGACTCTTTTAAGGCCTTGCATTTCTCCATCCTGCTTGCTCCCTCGGTTTCCTTTTCAGGAATCCTTATGTATAGACCCCCTGGCTCCAGAGTTACGTTCATTGATGACCTTCTCAGAATCCTGGAACCCTACTTTGGCAATTCCCATCTGTCCATTCTTGGGGACTTTAACTTTCATTTGGACAACACAAGAGACCCAGATACCATCAGGTTAGTGGACGCACTAGCTGCCTGTGAATGCATACAGCTGGTCAACAGCCCTACTCATCTGGCGGGCCACACTCTCGATGGAGTCTTTACTAACGACGACAGACTGTCTGTTGACACCCCGGTGCCTCTGGTCTGGTCGGACCATTCGGCGATCCCTCTTCTGATGGCCCTTCCTCTGGAAGGAACATCCGATTTGTACTCCACTACCAGAGGCCCAAAAAGGAGTTATAAGAACATCACCAATGACACTCTTGAACCATACATAAAGAAGTTCACCTTCTCTTCCCTGGGAGATGTGGAGGATGCAGCGGTATTGCTCTCTGACTCTATCACCATAGCGGTTGATGAGCTGGCTCCCCCGTCTCTTAGATACTCGGCTCGCCGTAAGCCCACTGCTCCGTGGTACACGGATTCACTTAGACTCCTTCGACAAGGCTGTAGAAGACAGGAAAGAAAATGGAGGAAAGCATGGGATCCTATTGAAAGGGAAGTACATAAGGGTCTGCTTGCCGATTACAAAACTAATGTTATCAGGGAAAAGCAGCAGTACTTCTCGAATCTTACTACCTCCCTTACTTCCTCCAGGGAGCTCTTTAAGATTGTAGACTCCCTCTGCTCCCTACAGGTCCCGGATCCAGTTGTGGCCTCGCAGGAGCTCTGCAACAACATTTCAGAGTTCTTCCATAAAAAAATTGAGGACATCTATCTTGCGCTGGAATCTCAGAGAAAGTCCTTAGCTGACCCCTCACTCCAAACCCTGAACAAATTACAAGCCTGGACTAGAGACCACCCGGTTAGTCTAACGGTCTTTCCACTACTTACCCGAGAAGAACTTGAGATTCTACTCGATAGGATCAAATCCTCATCACCTCTAGATCCTTGTCCTTTGAGGATATTGAAGGAATGCAGAGCGATACTGCTCCCGCCACTCCTGGAAGTTATGAATGGTGCTATAACCCAAGGTACCTTCCCCCTAATATGGAAGAAAGCGATAGTGAAGCCTCTACTCAAGAAGCCCACGCTAGACCCGGAAAAGTTGAAAAATTTCAGACCTATCTCACTGTTACCCGCTCCTGCTAAGATTCTTGAGACACACCTCAATGGCCATCTTACCGCCTTCCTGGACTCATCTGGGTATCTTGACAGCTCCCAGCATGGGTTCCGAAAGGCGCATAGTACTGAGACAGCTCTGACTATGGTGGAAAATAACATCCGTAGGAAGGTGGACGCTGGCCAAACTACTGTGTTGGTTCTACTAGACCTCACAGCGGCATTTGACACCCTGTCTCCCTCAACGCTTACATCTCGGTTGAGGGAGGCAGGGATCTCCGGCATTGCTCTGAACCTCCTGCACTCCTTTTTACAGCATAGGGAGCAAAGAGTCAAGCTTGGTGAGTTCCTTTCCCCTGCTATGTCCTTGCAGTGTGGGGTGCCACAAGGGTCGGCTCTCAGTCCGACCCTATTTAACATTTATGTCGCCCCCCTTGCAAGGCTAGTAAAATCTCAGGGGGTGGAACTGGTGTCATACGCCGATGACACCCAGATTATGGTGTCACTGGCCCACTCAGTATCATCATCCGCCACCAACTTCAGGATCTGTATGCAGACAGTCTCTGATTGGATGCTTCAGAACTCCCTGAAGCTAAATGGTGACAAAACTGAGATCCTGGTCTTTGGCAAGGACCAGGATATCTGGTCGGATGAGTGGTGGCCGGCCTCACTGGGAACTTGTCCATCCCCTTCCCAGTCAGCAAGAAATCTTGGGGTAATCTTTGACACCTCCTTATCCATGACTCTGCAGGTCAACCGTACGGTGGCCACCTGCTGGGGAGTGTTAAAAATTCTCAGGAGGATCCTTCACTATCTCTCTCCCTCAGCACGCAAACAGGTGGCAGTAGCACTGATAGGTTCAAGGTTGGACTACTGTAATGCGCTCTATGTAGACTCCAACAAGGGGCTCATTCAGCGATTACAGGTAGTTCAAAATGCGGCTGCTCGCTTTGTCTTAGCACTTCCCAAAGCTTCATCTGCTACGATGGCCAGAAAGAGCCTTCATTGGTTGCCCATTCATCTCAGGATCTCGTTTAAGATCCTCTGTCTTGTCTATCGAGCTTTGGCAGAGGGCTCTTCTGACCCCCTTGGTGCCCTGCTGACCCGGTATCAGCCTGGTAGATCTTTAAGATCTTCTGAGATGAATCTGTTGGTTGTCCCACGTACCAAAAGGGTTCGTTGGGGAAACAGAGCTTTTTCCATTGCTGCTCCCAAACTATGGAACTTGTTACCTCTTGAGATTAAGATGCAACCTTCTCTGTCTTCCTTTAAAAAGGCGCTCAAGACCTGGTGTTTTGTCAGGGCTTATCCGTAATTAGGATCAGTCTCTGTTGTCCGGTATTATTTGGTTAGGCGCCTTGACGCCCATCTGGGCTTAGTTGCGCGTTAAAAATCGTTTTTCATTTCATTTTTCATTTCAACCTGGATTTCTTGTCGTAGGGTGTAACCTTCTTGTCATGCAGGATACAACCTTCTTGTGCAACTCTCAGCACCTTGTAGTTGTTCCCCAGGAGTGAAAGAATCACTAAGTCCCATTTTCTTCAACTCTTAGGAAAGTTACTTCTAGTCCTGCAGCCACTAGCACATCATGGTAGATACCTAGGCACCTAGTTAGAAGTCTTTCTTCCAGCAGGGCCTTCTTCAAGTGGTGTGTGTACCTTAACAGGTCCAGGAATGATCTGAGTAGCCCCCCAAACATTTTCCCTTCACAACTCCTGTTTTGTCGAATTCATTTGTGTGGAATTTAGGACTCTGAGTATTTTACCACTGCTAACCATTGCTAAAGTGCTTGTGCTCTCTCCTTTAAACATGGTAAAATTGGCATACACCAATTGGCACATTTAATTTACGTATAACTCTCTAGTAAAGTGGTATGGAGGTAACCAGGCCTGTGAACTAAATGCCAGTAGTGGGCCTGCAACACAACTCGACACAGCCCTTGCAGCTCCTCATCAGAACCAAGAGAGCATGATGCAACTTGATGCAGAACCTCTTTTCTCAGCCCTTGCAGCTCCTCATTGAAACCAATGCAGTTTGACGTAAGCTGATGCAGAACCTTGTGTGGCAGCCGTCACAGCTCCTGATTGGACATGACGCACTGCCCCGGAAAGCTCCGCATCAAGAGCAAAAGGTACAATTCTCAGTGGGACTAACCTTCACCCTGTTCTAGCCCGCAGTTCATCGTGGTCGGCCTGAACATGTGACTTTCTTCGGTCCGGCTTGACAAGATAACCACTGTTGGAACTTTGTGCTTTCATGCACTATACTTCCCTTAAATCCTTGAAACTGCATATCTCCAGGTCTACTGACTGAATGTTTGTCATTTTGGTGTCAAATCATTTATTAAATGTAACTCTATTTTTCTAAATTCATGTGGGATTTTTCTGGTGTTGTGGCTTTGCTTCATTGCTGTCTACGTGCTGCATAAATCCTTTGCACGTTGCCACCAAGTGAAGCCTGACTGCTTTTGTGTCAAGCTACTCGTCGTTCAGGCAGAGGTTAATTTAGTGACTGGTTGTTGTTCACCTAGACAAGGATTGTGGTTGTTGCTTCAGGAGGGCTCCCACCACAACTAACAGCCGAATTTCTCACAATTATATATTTCAGTCCATCTCCAACTCAAGCTGTGCTGAGATCTCCAACATTTCTAACTTGGCAAGCTTACGTGCTAGATGGGCTCCAGGGCTGGTATCCGGCTAGACTACCTCTACATTGGTGCTAGTTACCCACTTATACTGTCCCGAGGTGGTGGAATGAATTTCAGCTGGTTGCTATCTTTTTCTCTGATACTAAAACTAGATGTGTTGCAATTGCTGCAGTAGTATGGTACCCTCCAAAGAGTTTATCTAAAGAATGTGCAATAAACAGCTCCTTTTCTTGCAGTACTTCCTGCGTGTTCAAAGACATACTTCTAATACCCTGCTACTGTTTCCTTTACTATATGGCTCTATGTAGAATTTCACGTTGCACATCTGCCTAGCAAGAGAACCTATCTAAATAAATAAAATAAAAAATAAAAAAATACACTCATGTTGGGGTTCAGAAGGGAAAGTAGGCAATGTCAAGGTGTTTTTAATAGAGATGTAAAACGTATATGCTTGCTTCTTTTCTGAAGTCTACAAATATTTCAAAACATATCAGCATCAAGGGGAATATGTCGCCTCTAATGCTGGCGAATGAAGGGAAGAAAGATGTTTACTAAGGTCAAATCAAGACACGTCCATTTCATTTTGTGTGATACACACAGAGCTAAAGCCACCATGAATTGCTGCCTTCGATTTTAAATTTCAGTTGAGTCTGGCATAATGCAAACCGACACCTGAGTGCATTTTGGAACATCACAGACAGGTCCAATATATTATTGGCATACAACGCAGTTTATCTTCATTCGTACATATTGTATTTCTTTACTTTTGTGCTTCTAGAGGTTCCATATTCCTTTGTGTGTCTTAATTATGTTTATGGTTTCTTCATAGATATGCATAACTTTCTGTATTTCAGATAAAGCTCTGTATGCGCAGAAGGATCACAAACCTTCTCCACGAAGAAAGATCTTGAACCCCCTGACCAGTCTCACCATCAACCAAACCATACCTGCCGGTTCAGTGTTTTCTCCTCCAATTTTAAGTATTCATGGCCAAGTTGAAAATAAACATTTATTCGATTGATCAGCTTCAAAGAAAATGTGATCCTTGTAAATAAAACATGTGGGAGTTATCCATAAAACTAGTTAATTCTCGTATCTGCAGTAACTGCTGTTACAACTCATATCACAATTATGAGTTTTATGATAAATATCGGCAGGTCAAACCTTATTAGGGGGAACAATGCCCGATATTTACTGAAACATGCAGAATTTGGTGCAGTAAGGACCAATGTCCACATGTTATGTCCCAAAACTTGTAATTGGGCGGAATGTATCTCGCCCGATACATTTTCACCCAGTGGAGTCTGATTTTCCCAGGTGTGATAAATATCATGTAATTTACAGGGTTACTGATAACAAGGGCCATAGTGGCAATATATCAAGAGGAAAGTAAATATCACTGAGATTAATGTCTTTCTATCTTGCCTTAGCACAAATAAGTATATTCCCAAGATTAAACCACGGTATGTCATCTCAAAAAATATAGTGAGCTCTTTGTTTGAGAGGAAAAAATGGATAGAGGCACTAGACATACTACTACAATGTTGCAAAGTTCCAACCTACTCTATCAGCCCTGCAGCTTCAAATCTAGTGGTCAGAGAACATCATTAAGCAACAAATCCCACAGCAGAAGATACACAATCCTTGTAAGAATAAAGTGTTCATCCATAGTCTGGGTCAGTTCCCATCATTTTCATCAAAACTCTGGCTGCCTCTCCTGCTTAGACATATGTTTTTACCTCATGGCTACTCTCAAACTAGACGGGTTCTCAATTTGGTGGTGATAAGTAAAGCAAGCAGCCTTTTACAGATTTCAAGTAGTGTCTTGGTTAAAAAACGTTTTTTTATTTTTTTACAAGCCATCTGTATCATCATTTCTGCTGCAAAATCTCCCCCATTAACAAAACCGCCCCCCTTGAGTCAAAAACCAGCCCCCACCCTTTCGGCCTGTCGGGAAAACGCCCGGTGCCCCCTACAGCCAGTCCGGCCATGTGACCCAGAACAGGCATAATGTAGGTAGGCTCCACCCCGAGGTGACATAGATTGTACCAAGTGATGAAAGTGGGAACATTATGGACAATTTATTATTTTGAACTTTAATTTTGCAGTTAATAAATGTTTCAATATTTGACTTTATGGATAAATGTACTGCCCTCCATGGGCCTATTACAAGTGAACCATTACATTGTGGTCCCTGTGCAAATAGTTATTTGCATAGGGCTCACAATTAAAGCAGTGCAAAGTCTACCACACCATGGTACAGATTTACTTAACTGCTAGTCAACATTTTGGTAGCTGCCCTGCATTGCGTGATAGAAATGGAGCAGCAAAACATCATATCTACAGAGATATAGCACTATCTTAGTCTCTCTCTAGCGCTGGCACAAAATCAGGCTGCTGAGCACCACGCACACCTTTGCACCATAGTGACTCTAGCATAGGTTTTGTGCTGGAAGGGTACCATTCCAGTACAAAATGATATGCTTAGACTAACTTAAAACGTTTTCCACTCTGTATGTGTGCTGTACAGAGCAGCATAAAAGCAAAGATGGAAAAGTGAAGAGAAATAAAAGCATTTCTCCTTTTGAATGCCTGAGTCAAAATGGTGTTATTTTATGGTGCAAACCCCATCTACTGCTGTTAGTAAACAGTGTTCTGCATCAAAACCCATGGGTGGTTGCATAGCAACGCCATTGTACCACCCATTGAATGCCCCCTTGACTCAGAGTATTACAAAACACTACTTTGAACTGCTTTGTATTGCTATACATTACTTTGAGGCAACTTTCCAGTACAAAACAGATTTTGCGCTGGAATGTAAATTCAACAAAAAAATTTTTTATGCATGGTCTGCATCACTTCTGTAATGTAACCCAACCAAAAAGGTTTGCAAATCTTGCCCCTTGTGATTAGTGAGTGTGGAAAAAAATGCACCCTTTTTAAAATTACGACAGGTGAAACCTGCCGCAATTCATTGATGGGAAAAGATTTACAAAACTGTCACACAACTCAGTGCAGCACTCAAATTTGCTGTGCTGCGTTAAATGACAGCTCGAGAGAAGTGCAATATCGACTAAGATATGGCGATACCCTGCTCTTTCCCTAACACTGCCGCACAATTAGGCTACTGATTGCTACACACACACACGCCTGTGCGTCATAGTGCAAAGGTGTCTGCATGAGTCTAGCATATGCTTTGCACTGGGGAGAGTACCCTACCAGTACAAAATGTAATGCCGAGATAAGCTTTAAAGCTTTTCCCACATGCAGTACAGCACACATTTAAAGTGGGAAAGGTTAGGAGAAATAAAATAGTTTCTCCTTTCTAAAGCCTGCATTCACGTGATGTTATTTTTTTGGTGCAAAATCCTGTCTACTATTGTTAGTAGATAGGGATTTGCATCAAAAACCATGGGTGGTTGCACAGGAACGTTAATGTGCCAACCATGGAACTCCCCCTTGATGCAGAGTAATGCAAAGCAGTGCTTTGCACTATTTTTTGTTACTTTTAGGCATCTTTTCAGGGCAAAGCTAGATTTGCATGGAAAGTAAATACAAAAAATTGTTTTGCACTGGTGTGTCTCACTTTTGTGATGTAAAAGCACAATGGCTAGAGCAGTCGACCTCAAAGCTGGGAAACTGTGTTCGAGTCTTGGAAGAAACGTTCAACATCCTATGATTCTGTGTAAATTACTTAATCTCCCCATGCCTAATAAAATGAATGTGTTCATCTGTAACTCTACTGGTGCTCATGTAAAAAGCTCTAAAACCTCTGGTTCAAGTTTGCGCTATATAATACTACCCCACCCCCAAAAAAATATTTGTAAGGCTGACCCTGGTATTTACCAGGGCATGCCGTGTTGGTGTGCTAAGGACCAAAATCTGCCTGTTGTTCTCTAAAAATTCAAAATAGGGGGTAATTACACCATGTTTAAACTGAACATCTTGGAAGTTTATGGCAAGGGATAATTAAATGCCTACTCATAACCATTCCCTATGAGATTTATTGAGGTGTTTATCAATAGTTTTGTGTTGCTCAATGAATCTGGGTTTCCTGGGTTTGTTTTGAGCTCTTTCAAGAATAAACTAAACAAGTATGAGGGCACTCACAGCAAACCTAAGGTCCACCCAGATAGGACAAGAGCTACAGCATTGATAAAAGCTCAACAGCAGACAATTTACAATCTAAAGGTCAACGCGGATATTGCATGAGCAAAGCAGCAGGACACTTAGGGGTATATTCACAAGAACGTGTGATAACTACCGCAAGAGTAGCGTAATGCAACTTTCAACATCACAGCAGAGCGGGAAAATAACCCTGGGTCAACGTGGAATTCACAACAAGGCGGTAGCATGTGATAGGCACCAGATAACGCGGCAAATGTCTGCGTGAAAATCAACGCCATGCAGCAAAAATGCGATACGCGAACGCAAGAAAACATGCGATGAGGCAAATCGCTGACCAAAAATCAGAGAAAACCAGCCACAGGCCTGCAAATCACACGTGTCATGCGGGAAAATGCACTATAAAAGAAGAAATATATATATATGAACCAATTCTAACCTCGTAGCACGATGGATACACCCGGAATGAGTGCAGAGGACAAGCCTAACTCCACAAGCCCCACGAAGGACCAGCATGGAACCCCTTGCTCAGGGAAGGGCAAGGAGAAGAGGAAGAGGAAGATGGGGTTAAGTTTGCAGGAAGACTGGATCATCGTCCCGGAGGTCATAGGACACCATCAACAACTGTTCGGCACCTCCACTGCAGCATTGGCACCCAAAACAGAAATATGGCAGTCCATCATCACCAACGGCAATGCAGTCGGAGTGTTGAGGAGGTCAAGCGGTGCTGGCATGAAGTGCACAGCCAAACCAAGGATAAGCTCCCCGCCAACAGGAAGGCAGCAAGGGTGACTCGAGGTGGGAGCCCTGCTACACACGGAGGAGCTGGATGACCTGGCGTAAATTATGGCCACAGTCTGAAGTGTGAAGACGGTGGAAGGATTGGGGGTCTGGACACAGCACAATACGACCTGACCCAACAGCAACAGGGTGAGTAATGACCTGGGACGAGAGGACGGGGGGAGATGGGCACAATGGCACACGTGCGCTAGAATGTGTAGCATACTGCACACCCACAATGATCATAGAACATGTAACTGATACCCTTGGCACACTGCAGCTTACATAGACACTCCAAGTTAGCCCCCGTCCACAATGTGCACAAAGGGGCACATGTGCTGAATCCAGCAAAGCAGCGGCTCTGCGACCCACACTGACTATGCAAGTAACACTGCATGGCCGACAGCATGGTAGCAGCCCAAAAACATGAGATGGCCCATGGATCGACATGGAGGTAGCCCAGTGTGGATCACATCCGTAAAGGAGCACGTCACACTCTGACATGTCCACGTGCACACACAACCCATGCCGTACAATACACGCAGCAGACGAACAATACACCAGGCCACAAATTTGTCCAAGAGCACATATGACCCAAGTCAAAATCAAATCAGGGTCCGAAAAGCACACAATTCAAAGGCACACCGCCTCAAAGGGAGAAGGACACACAAAATTTGAGCTGCAGGGGCAACTCCCTCACAATGCAGCACACACACAAAGCAATCACACAACATCAGCAATGATGGCGATGTGGTACAAAGTGGAACACCAACAGTAAAGGGCCACAGCTCACAACAGGTCCCGCACGTGCGTAGTAACTGTCCACTCACATTTGGAATTGCCTGACACTGTGTGATGATAATGCACGGGTACTACCACACATCCGTCAAGTAGTCAAAAACACACTGACTGCCATCAAATAGCTAGCGCCACCAAAACTGTGACAGTGTACATTGGTGTTTGGCTGGGATTCCGGCATAGAGTGCATTGCCAGAGTCCAGCCTGCTGCTGACGAGGGCCTGTGTCACCGTTCTTATTGTTTCGGTCGGGATCCACTTGTAGATCCTGCGGAGCATGCGGAGGGTGTTGTAGCAGGAGGAGGAGACGACATTGACCTGTTTGGACAAGGAGAGGGAGGAGTTGAGGATGAATCCAAGATTGCGTGCGTGGTCGGTGGATGTCGGTGCTGTCCCCAGAATGGTTGGCCAGCAGGAATCGTCCCAGGCTGAGGGGTTGGGTCCGAGGATGACTAAAGTATGAATGAATGGCTGGATGTAGGAACAATGATTGTATATGAAGGTACACCATGGTAACTGACATCTATGTGCATGTGTATCCCTGAGACACATGGCAAATTGGATGACTGTGTAGGTGAGTACTAGCACATCAACAACAATCTCACGAACCCCCAACGTCGACCCACGTCCATATGCTGAATAGGGCTATGTGTAGGAGTGACCAAATCGGTAGCAGGTCAGGAGTGGTGTCCTACTTCACATGTGACAACAGAACTTCACGACGCATACCTACTTACACACATCTGTGTGGACACATTCTGTCATGATATATGACATTGCTCCACATGGTCAGAGGTTGAACACCATAATCACATTGCTGAAGTCACATCAGTGCACATGTCGGCCAGCGACTATCACAAAACAATGTCTGGCTCACAGAGGTTGAGCTTGCAAAATGGACCCACCCCCATTGCGCATGTGTCAGTCAGTTCCTCCCTGTGTAAGGATGATGCTCATTGTGGCACTTGAGTGCACAATCAAATCAACACATCTCACAGTTAGACACCAGTGGGGTGACATAGACTTTGTTGGGATGTGTGTGTCAGTGTGGATGAGGCAACGGCCACAACAGGTAGGGACACGGTTAAGACACATACACGCAGCATGGGTATATGTCGAGGTTCAGGGAATGGTGGTGCAAAAATGTACAACAATCATCACGGATGGCAATGCTCCCAGCCCACCTTGCCTTGTTGGATGAGTCATGTGTTGTGTGGCATCTGACCATTGCCCCGTGTAAGGGATCTGCATAGTGCTCTGCCGCCGGAGTGGCCTGATTGTCTGCTCTGCTGACAGTGTTCAGGTGAAAGGGTCTGACAGGTTTACATGTCGTGCTACATTGCCATGTGTGAACTCTCCCCCAGCATTGTGTCCGAATTGGCAATGTTGCCAAATGACACTGTGTTGCGCCGACCATGGACCTGCACAGGTGTGTGTACACATGCGCTGTACCACGCATATGCATCCAGAGTCTGGACGAAAGCAGACCTGTCCTCTATTGTGGTGGGATATGTGAGCAATCCCCATGATGCAACTAGTTGTTGGGACATGTGCAGTGGGTAACAATCGGATTTGGCTGCAGGGACATAGTTACTTGTCCTTGAATGCCCGTGCTGCTTCATGTGCAATGTGTTCCAATAGTACGTTGCTGTCCTGTTCAAGGAACACCAGGGCGAGCCAATCTATTAACTGGTCCGGGCAGGTGTGCTCAGCCCAGGCCATTTCACCAATCTGCAATACAGTCCAATAGGGGAGTGCCTCTATGTGGTCACTTCACACAAGGAATTATGCAATCTCCCATGCACAACTGCAAATACATATGCAGTATGTCAAGGTATCCCATGTACGGCTGACTCAGTTATACTCCTGTTCGTGTTCCAACAGGGGGCGCACACTCAAGTCATAGTCCAATTTATCTACAGTTGTGTTGGATAGGGAGACATCCATGGGACACTTGAATGTTTGGCAGTGGAACCAGGGCTGGACGCAGGTGACGTAGGCAATGCGGAAGTGAGCCGGTAACTGATCTGCAGCACTGCCAGTGGCACTGCACCCAGTAAATGCAGCATACGTGCACAGTACTGTTCCATGTGACGGGGGTTGTACATGTGCCCCGTATGGCCTGCCATTGCATTGGGGCATCTCTTTGACCCTGCACTCTTCTGAACTGCGGCAGTTGTGTGGAGGATATGCCACAGCTCTGAGCAATGATTTGAATGTGTGTGCAACATTGGGCTGAATGGGTTGCTGTTTCCGTGAGTATCTAGGGCATCCATGCGGGGGTACCTCCGGCAGGGGCTTCTTTGTGTGAAGTGTGGATAAATCGGATAGTTCATTTGTGCAATGGGTGGTGTGGGAGTCGTCCATATCTGCCATGGCATCTTTCTCAGGATGTTCCAGGCACGTTCTGGACGAAGGTCAGAGGTGCAGGTGTCCTCCCGCATTCTGCATTGGAACGATGGAGTTTTCATCCCGCATGTTTGTCTGACTTCTACTTGCATTTTCGGAATGTGATGTGGCTTTTGTGCTGAGATTGGGACACGGCCCTGGCTCATGGTGTATGAATGGCGATGCACACACAAATGTTAGCATGTGGAGCCAGGTGCCCTGCAAGGCCTTGCACTGCTTGTGCATTTTCACTCCGTGTCTCTCCCTCGCTCTCTCCCTCTCTTTCCTTTGTTGGGCGCATGGCACACCATCTTCTCATGCGTTTAGCGATCCTGGCTGTGTCCTGCAGATTGTCCAGTGGGGACCCGCTAGATCTCATCTGAATGGTTGTTTTTTGCATTTGATTGTATGGTGTTTTGTGTTGGTGATTGCATTGCTGTGTGACGGAATCTCCATTTTCTGTCCATTCATGTTTGTTGATGATCCTGCATGTGCGACATCAGGCAGAATATTTGTTTTGGGATTCGTGGTGTTGGTGTGCAGTTTCTTGGTCCGAAGTTTGAGGTGGGCCTGGGGGGTGTTTTGCGGGCCTGGGTGTGGTGTTGGTGGGTGTTGTGGCCCTCTTGGGTGTCCGTGCTGCATGTTAAGTTGGACATCTGTTTGTCTTCAGGTGTGCCTGTGGGCTGTGCTCCCTTTTGTGGTGCAGACTGTGGTCTGACTTTGCACCAGATCTGAGCAGGTATAAAATTACTGCTGCTAAAGCGCCTTATCGTGTGTTTTGTGTTGTTATCGCCGATCTGTCTGGTCGTTGTGAATGTTGAGGTGTGGTGTTGACACTGGTCTTTGCACGGGAACTCCTACTCTGCATCTCATTAGCGATAGTTTCGGGGGTCGTCTGTGGCGATATTTTTTGTGGCTTCTATCGCGGGTAAACTGGTGCTATGGGCTGTTAACACCAGCTTGTGAATGGTGGGGTAAATTTATCACGACTTTGGCTGTGATAAAGTCCAATTAATTCAGTGATAGCTCCTTGTGAATATGCCCCATACTATGTAAGGACTACCTAGAGGTGACATGAGCAGTACCATGTTGGGACTAGCACAAGAATATTGTGGTCAGAATATTATCTTAAGTAAATATCAAATCCTTAAGATTATTTAAAAACGTATTGCCCCATTAGATTTAATGATGGAAAATGTACACCCAATGGGATGATATTTTTGTCAGCGATATTTTGGAAATGGTATTTATGTCAGAGAGTATTTTTGTATACAATATTCTAATATATGCCTACAATGTGGAGAGTACAACAACAGAACAGTCATAATGTGAGGTTTGCACAGGGTGACACGAGCAACAGCAGTAATGAGAATTCAACTACAGAACCAACTGAGGCAAGAGAGCAAAGTTATATTACCAACTTTCATTCAACGTGCCTTCTTTCAAAATGCTACACTGAAGCACAATTGCCGGGGACTGCACAGACACTCCTCAAGGTGCTATGGGGATAAACAAAGATTCCTCAAGGTGCGAGTGATCCACTAAAGGGAATGTTTTCATTCACACAACTGAGCTCCTGCAGATTACATTACCCTAGTTGGGAGATGAAATTGAAACCTGTTGTGGAAATTTCATTGCAACCAGTTAGAAATTGTTTCTACTAAACCCATTTGCTGGCATGTGGTTATTTAGCCATTTACTGAATTATTATAGGAACAATTCCAATGGAAACCTAAAGATGGATATTAGGAAATAATTGTAAATTTGGTTTTACCTTGTGTTTTTTTTTCTAATAGGAACTTGAAGATGGGTATTGGGGAATAATTCTGGATTCTACTTTACACTGTTAGTGTACGATTTCTCAAAACGTCATATGATTCAACAGGATCCGTTCAAAGCCATCAATAACTGGCAAATGGAATTTACACCAGAGTTCTCAGCAGGAAGCGTAAAAGCAAGTTATTCGTCAGTTCATGTGAGAACCAACTGTCACACGATGGTTATCTTGCAACCACCATTTTATAAGTAAAGCATGCATTTGCAAAGCTTATAGGTCCTGCCTGGGCAAGATAGTGCAGTGGTTATGTTTTTAAAAACAAAAATCATGCAAGCACACGCCCAAAAAAAAAAGAAAAAAAAAAAAAAAAAGAGGCTGCAGCCAAGACATGGCAGACATAAGCTTGGCATTATCATTGTGAAGAAAAGGTACTAGTTGATTTCAATTAATGGAAATTGTTAACTAGTACCATTGTGCAAGACAAGTACAAGATTGAAAAAAGATGAAGAATAGAAAGAAAAAGCATTAACATAGTAATGTCTTGGCATACGGGACCTGGCACCGATGTGTACTTCTTCATTAGTGGACGTGATGCAGTAAAATGATTCCACTCAAAGCCCAAGAGAACCAATAGGAAAAGTTGTCTGGCCCATTGTCCAATGTTCTATGTGGTGGTGGGAAAAATGTGAACAGACCAATGGGCGAGGAGGGCGTACCAAAGCCATTTACATACTTCTATGTGCATTTAACTTTTCTTTCTTTATTTTTTATTTCATGAGGCTCGAGACAAAAACAAACAAACCGTCCAGGTTTCCATTAACAATACCGCAATAACTTAACATAATTTTTTCTTATTTTGGAATAAAAATGTAAAATCATTTACAGACGGAATACATGGCCGTAAACTGCTGCTGCCCAAGATGTTAATAATTTTCTGAGCTGTGACCTACAGCAGAAAGTTTTATAGCATCTTAAGAATTATTCCCCTCCTTCAATTTAGAAACCGCACACTGCTTTGCTGTGAAGAGACTGCCAAAGTGTTTTGTGACCATGTGCTATAATTTCCTTGTGGCAACAGTAATAACAGTTTCCTAGTATAACACTGCCCTGGAAATTATCATAAAATTCTGATTGATTCATGTTCTTTGCAGCTTGCCTGACAAGAAAAGCCTATATGACCTTAATTCACCCTAAGGGCGATTACCTTACTGTGGTTTCCCTAAAAATATACGGACTCTACTGATCTCTCTGACAATAGAAGCATGCCTTGCATTATTTAATTTTAAGATACTATTCCCTCTACTCTCTCCCCAGCCCCACCAACACCAAAATCCTGCATCTTCCAGCAGAGGACTAATTTTATTGCCCCTGAAAGTTTTTTAAAAGTCATGCAATTAAATAGCTCCAAATTTTAAACTTGGATGGAAATGGAAATTTAACTGATTTCTACGAAAAGTGCTACACACAAAGAAGAAGGCACCGGCAGAATTTGTTCCACCATCGGCTTAGTATGGGGGAAAGGATTTAATTGCTGGGATAATTGCACAGACTTAGCAATTTTTGTAAATTTCTGTGGGTTTTCCATGACCTCCCATCTTTCCCTAAATCTGGCTCTAGGAGTGATCCCGAGACAAACCTGATACAGGGTAGGACTCTCTTGCAATCCTTTAAGTGGCACCAGAATATCGATTGCGATGAATAGAAACGACTAATAGCAAAGGTGTGAGTCACACATTTCCAAACCAGCCTATACATGTAAAATTTCCAAATCATGATTTGCAGAATGAGGACCTGCAAACCATTCTGGGCAAAAATTGCACTCAGGACAATGGAAATCCTGAAACATGGCAGGACTTTCCTACTGTCCTATGTGATTCCAAGGGGGGAATTTCCAAGAAATTGTCAGGGCAGTGGTCATTTTAAATCTTTTGAACTCGCAAAAAGTCAATTGCATTTATTTTCAAGTATACACAATTACTTTTCCACCCACACTGTGTTTCTAGAAATGTACTCATAAAAATAAATGGTGGAAATGCTGTAGGGAGAGTGCCCCATAACATTGCCCTATTGAAGGAATGTAGAGAAACATATGTTCCATTCCAAGTTTAAATAGAAAGCGTAATTAAATGTGTGCACATGCATATTTCGACTAACCATAAACCTACTAATGCCCTCCCTGTGGAAACTCCATAGTGGTAGGGCTAGGGGACTGAGACTCATACCTCCAGCTAAGTCAGCTGGACTATTTTGCTCCAAGGGGAATGAAAAACGTATCTAGGCTATCACTAAGTATAAGAGGGCGCTATGCATTCAAATTGTTATTTGACTTTGCTTAAAACCTATACTAATGTAGGATCCAAACAAAAGGCTATACATTATTAAATAGTGCTTATGAGCTAATGCATGGATCATGGATTTCCTATGATTGATCATCAAATCCTTTTACATTAGTTCTTAAATGTCCCCATTCAGGTCCTACGTGTATGTGTAGTTCTTGGCAGAATTTAAAACAGATTTATTGAGACAAACACTGACTTATTCATGGTATGTATGACTTGTTCACAGTTGGCATTGAGATCATAAATGCACATTTTCTCTCTCCAGAAGTCTCAAATTTCAATCCAGCAAGTGTTTGGAAACTCTTCTTGCTTCATTTTTGGCATTTTGCTCTCTATTAAGCACTAAGTTGGCAGGTTCAACACCATGATGTTGAAATGCAGATGAGAAAATGTCTCTTCAGATCAAATTGAAGGTTGTACAAGGGTCCATGAAGGCCAGACATAAAGCATGTTCCATAAGCATGCTATATTTCATTAGGTAGTCTTAGAGATAGAAACATTGTTTCAATACTGCCACCTCTAGAAAATGCCTTGCCTGAATTGGAATAATTACTTGTTCATTGTTCAGCTAGTCTTGCAAGGTTCCCAGGAACGAGTTTGCAGTATAATTGTGAGGCTGCTTCAAAAAGCTAAATTAACATGTAGCACATGGTGTCAGTTAAGTTTCTTTGTTTCTTTCGAAAAGTTGGGATAATACCTCAGAACCTCCTCAATCTATACCACGCTAAAGGGTCAATACCGCTTTCCCAGATTTCCGTGTGGCTGCCATAAACATGGTTCTGTATTGGAAGGCTTTATGGATTAACTCAGGGAATTCCGTCACCTGACTTCAGATGGGGCATAAGAATGAAAACGTGCTTGTCACAAAAGTCCTGACTGATTATGGGCCTCGAGAAAAGTGGTTTAGTATCTTTAGTGAGCAGCTACTAGTCGCTGGAATATCATCAAGTATATAGGTTTAATTGGGAAAATCTCTCATTTCCCTCCTAGTACAGGCCAAGAAAACTATGGGCGGTCATGTGGGAGTAAGTTTTGTTGTACTTCTTATATTTTCAGCTATATTGCTATAGACCCTTCGGATTTCAAATCCCAAAACTCTATGGGGCATATTCTCAAGAAGCTATCGCCGAATTAACTGTACCTTAGTGCAGCCAAAGTCATAATAAATGTACCCTCCTCCATTCACAAGCTGGTGCTAAGAGGCCACAGCACCAGTTTACCCGAGATAGCAGTCGCAAAAACATCGCCACAGAGGACCCCCGCAACTATCGCTAATGAGAAGCAGAGTAGGTGTTACCATGCCAAAAGCCGCGACAACACCACACCTCAACATTCACAACGACCAGCCAGATTGGCGAAAACACAAAACCCACAATAAGGCACGTTAGCAGCAGGAATTTTACACCTGCTCTGACCTGGTATAAAGTCGGACCACAGCCTGCACCACGAAAGGGAGCACAGCCCAGAGCCACACCTGAAGACAAACAGATGCCATGGAGCAACTGAACATGCACCACGGACACCCAAGAGGGCCACAACACCTACCACCACCACACCCAGGCTCCACCCCCTCCCCCGGGCCCACCCCCAACCCCAGACTAAGAAACTGCACACCAACACCAGAAATCCCAATATTCTGCCTGATGTCGCAAAAGCAGGAAAATCAACATACATGCTTGGCCAGAAAATGGAGATTCAGTCACACAGTGGTGCACTCATCAACACAAAACACTATACAAACAAATGCCAAAACAACCATTCGGATGACTCCTAGCGGGTCCTCAATGGACAATCTGTAGGACGCAGCCTGGATCACTAAATCCAAGAGAAGAAGGTGTGCCATGTGCTCAACAAAGGAAAGAGAGGGAGAGAGACGGAGTGAGATTGCACAAGCAGCGCAAGGCCTTGCAGGGCACCTGGCTCCACATGCCAATATGTGTGCGTGCATCGCCATCCGTACACCATGAGCCCAAGGCTGTGTCCCTATCTCAGCACCAAAGCCACATCACATTCCAAAAACGCAAGTATTAGTAAGACAAACATCAGGGATGAAAACTCCATTGTTCCAATGCAGAAGGCGGGAGGACACCTGCACCTCTGACCTTGGTCCAGAATGCGCCATGAACACCCTGAGAGGTGCCATGGCAGATGTGGACGACTCCCACACCACACATTGCGCAAATGAACTATCTGAATTATCCACACCCCACACACAGAAGCCCTTGCCGGAGGTACCCCTGTATGGGATGCCCTTGACACTCACGGAAACAGCAACCCATTCAGCCCAACGTTGCACACACATTCGAATCATTGTTCAGAGCTGTGGCATATCCTCCACACAACTGCAGCAGTTAAGAAGAGTGCCGGGTCAACGAGATGCACCAAGGCAATAGCAGGCCATACCGGAAACATGCACAACCCCCGACATGTGGAAAAGTACAGTGCAGGTATGCTGCATTTACTGGGTGCAGTGCCACTGGCAGTGCTACAGATCAGTTACCAGCTCAGCATCCGCATTGCCTTTGTCACCTGCGTCCAGCCCTGGTTCCACTGCCGAACATGCACGTTTGAGTGTCCCATGGATGTCAGAACCGTAGATGAATTGGACTATGACTTGTGTCTTCACCCCCTGTTGGATCATGAACAGGAGTGTAACTGAGACAGCCGTGTATAGGATGCCTTGACATACTGCTTATGTATTGGCAGTTGTGCATGGGAGAAGACACAATTCCTCGTGTGCAGTGACCACATCGAGGTGCTCCTCTATTGTATTGCGGATTGGTGAAACAGCATGGGCTGAGCACACCTGCCCGGACCAGTTAATGGATTGGCTCACCCTGGTGTTCCTTGCACACCACAACAATGCAACAATGCACTATTGGAACACATTGCACATGAAGCTGCGAGGGCATTCATGGACAAGTAACTAAGTCCCAGCAGCCACATCCGATTGTTACCCACAGCACATGTCCCAACAACTTGTTGCATCGTGGGGATTGCTCACATATCCCACCACAACAGAGGACACGTCTGCCATTGTCTGGACTCTGGATGCATGTGCGCGGAACAGCACGTGTGTACACACACCTGTGCAAGGTGATGCAGGTCCATGGTCGGAGCAACACAGCATCGTTTGGCAACATTGACAATTCGGACACACTGCTGGGGGAGAGCACACACATTGCAATGTAGCATGACATGTGAACCTATTGGACCCTTTCACCTGATCACTGTCAGCGGAGCAGACAATCGGGGCACTCCGGTGGCAGAGCACTATGCTAATCCCATGGGCAGTGAGTTGTGCCCCCTCACACGGGGCAATGGGCAGACGCTAAACAACCCATGACTCATCCAGCAAGACAAGGTGGGCTGCGAGCGTTGCCATCAGTGATGATTGTTGTACATTTTTGCACTACCATTTCCTGAACCTCGACATGTACCCATGCTGCATACAAATGTCTTAAGCATGTCCCTGACTGTTGTGGCCGTTGCCTCGTCCACACTGACACGCACATCCCAATAAAGTCTATGCCACCCCTCTGGTGTCTAACTCTGCGGTGTGTTGATTTGATTGTCCACTTGTGTGCCACAATGAGCATCGTCCCTACACAGGGAGGAACTGACTGACACATGTGCACTGGGGGTGGGTACCTTTTGTAAGCTCAACCTCTGTGAGCAAGACATTGTTTTGGGATAGGTGCTGGCCGACCTGTGCATTCACGTGACTTCAACAATGTGAGTAGGGTGTCCAACCTCTGACCACGTGGAGCAATGTCATATATCATAGCAGAATGTGTCCTTTGGGGATTGAGAAGTGTATAGGGAGTGAGAGAGTGCAGTCTGCAGCAGGATTGCTGTGTAATTTGCCAGCAGTGATGACATGGGAGTCTGTGTCGGGGGCCGGGTGATTGTCCCAGGGTGTTCAGGGGGTCAGTAGGAGATGTTTCCCAGGGCATGATGCATAGGCCATAGCCAGGCAGGGACAGGGCATATGGCGGTGATTGATGCTACTGCCTCCTTTCTCACACAGTAATTCCCATCCCCTTCTTACTCCCCTGATACAGGTTCTGGGTCCGGTGTGTCCAGTGTCCATTTGTGGCAGACATCATTCCAGCCTGCATTTGCTCCATGGTCATCATTGACCTCCGCATCTGTGCCGACTCTGTGCTGTAATCGCTGGTGCCTGTCTGACCAGACAGTTCTTGTATTAGATTCATGCCCCCAGCGAGGTCAGCCAAGGTCTGTGGCAGAGCATGGTGCGTAGTGGGGGTGTGTGATAGGGACGGTATGTGGTCCCTGATGGACTCAGACACCCACGTATGGCATCGAGTTTGGCAGCCACGAGTTTGAAACCCACCAGCAGCTGTTCAGCCAACTCCACCTGCCAACCCCACACATGTTGTTGGAACTCCATTTATTGGTCAGGGGTCCTGGGAGACAGCTGTGGTGGTGTGTGTTTCCGGCTGTGTGATCTGTGCAGGAGGTGGTCTCACCACGGGCAGCTGGCCTGCCCTGTTCTCTGGGATGGGGTGCGGAGGCTGTCCATTATCCTTTGGAGAGGGTCTTGACATATGTGCAGGTTGTCCTCTTCATCACCAATGATGTGAAGGGTGGTGTGCCCTGCATGAGGTGTTGATTGTCCCTCTGCAACGTGAAAGGGGAGATGCAGGTTAACAGAGTTACACATGTATGTTGAAGATTTGCAGATGTTTACATTCAGACTGCATGCCAATGTGCATAGTCACTGTTTTAGTGAAGCTGGCTATTTGATAGCTGTCAGTGTGTTTTTCGACTACATGACGGATGTGTGGTAGTACCCGTGCATCATCACACAGTGTCAGACAATGCCAGATGTGAGTGGACAGTTACTATGCATGTGCGGGACCTGTTGTTAGCCGTGGCCTATGCTGTTGGTGTTGCACTTTGTACCACATTGCCGTCATTCCTGATGTTCTGTGATTGCTATGTGTGTGTGCTGCATTGTGGGGAGTTGCCCCTGAAGGTCTGATTTGGTGTAGCTTTCTCCCTTTGAGACGGAGTGCCTTTGAATTGTGTGCTTTTCATGGGTTGATTTGTTTTTGACTTGGATCATATGTGCTCTTGGACAGATTTTGTGGCCTGGTGCATTATTCGTCTGCTGTGTGTATTGTACGGCATGGGTTGTGTGTGCACGTTGGCAACGGCAAGAGTGTGACCTGCTCCTTTACGGATGTGATCCGCACTGGGCTGCATCCATGTCAATTCTTGGGCCATCTCATGCTTTTGGGCTGCTGCCATGCTATCAGGCATGAAGTGTTACTTGCATAGTCAGTTTGGGTCACAGAGCCACTGCTTTGCTGGATTCAGCACATGTGCATGGGTTGGTTGTGATATTGGTGATCTGGAGGGGGCCCCTTTGTGCACATTGTGGATGGGGGCCTACTTGGCGTTTCTATGTGTGCTGCAGTGTGCCAAGGCTCTCAGTGACATGTTCCACGATCATTGTGGGTGTGCAGTGTGCTTCACATAATTGTGCATGTGTACCATTGTGCCCATCTCCCCCTGTCGCCCCCGTCCCTGGTCATTACTCACCCTGTTGCTGTTGGGTCAGGTCCTATCATGCTATGTCCAGGTCCCAAATTACTGCCACTGTTTCCACACTGCTGACTGTTTCCACCATTTTCTCCAGCTCATCAATCACCTTCTATGTCGCAGGACTCCCACCTCCAGTTGCCCTTGCTGCCTTCCTGTTGGCAGAGAGCTTCTCCTTGTATTGGTTGTGCACTTCGTGACAGTGCCTCTTGACCTCCTCCAGTGACCTCCTCACCACTCAGACTGCATTGACGTTGGTGATGATGGTCTGCCATATTTCCGAGTGGGTTGCCAGTGCCACAGTGGAGGTACGGAACAGTTGTTGATGGTGTCCTATGACCGCCGTGACGATGATCTGGTCTTCTGCAGACTGAACATCGTCTTCCTCTACCTATTGTCCTTGCCCTTCCCCGAACATGGGGTTTCATGCTGGTCCTCCGTGGGCCTTGTGGGGTTCGGCTTGTCCTCTGCACTCGGTCTGGGTGCATCCATGGTTCTACGCTGTTTGAATTGGTTTATTTTTTTTTTCTTTCTTTTATGGTGCATTTTCCTGCCAGACTCGTGGGATTTGCAGGCCTGTGGCTGTTTTTCTTTAATTTCTGTACCGTGATTGGCCTCAACACATGTTTTTTTGCATTCGTGTTTTGCATTTTTGTGGCATGTTGATTTTCACGTGGACATTTGACACGTTGTCTATTGAATATCGCATGCTTCTTCCTTGTTGTGAATTCTACGTTGACACGGGGTTATTTTCCCACGATGGGCTGGGATGTTGAAAGTTGCGTTACGCTACTCTTATGGTAGTTATCACACATTCTTGTGAATTGATATGATTCCACTAGTGGTATAATCCAATTAGAGGGTAATAGAGCTCCACTACGGAGAGTAAGAAAAATGGCTGTAGGGAATTCACTGTACCAATGACGGGGGCGTGTTTCTTCCACGTGAGGACACAATGAATTTCAGGCAGAGGGGAACACAAGCTTCCTCGATTTTTTCTTGGCTTACCATTCGGTAGCTAGGATAAACTCAAAGGTGTATTTGCATGGAATGTCTGGGTCTAAGGCCCATAGTGGTTCAATTCAGAACATCTGAAAGTAGGAACTATTTTGTTTAGATGAAATGTATGTAAATTGCAATAAGTTATTTTTATTTTTTATGTTATTGAGTAAAAAAGAATATTCAGTAAACAAAGAGATAAATACAATGAAGCTTTCAGTACTATAATAAATTACATGTTTTACAATACAGCTAATAAAAAGGAACCAAATATAAATTTAGGTCCTGCTGACGGCATAATATCAGTCCATGTTTAGACTTCTTTGATAGGCTGGCAATTCTGAGGATCAGAAAAAGTCCTCCTAATTTAGTCCCACCATGCCCCTTATAGCATGATTATTAAGTCTCTTTTTGGAGGATCTCTCCCCGGTCTATTCATCTGGGTTTCTGAGGATGAGCACACCCCCCCCTCTTACATTATTCAGTTTATTAAAAAAGGCTATTTCTGACATCCCATCCTGCAATATTGCTGATGTTTCTGCTCCATTCTTGGATTGTGAGATGTGTTCTTTTCATTTATTGGCTATTATTCTAGGAACATCTAAGGTTCTGTGGAAAAATATACAATCTGCCTCAGATCAAGTAGCTTCAAAAAATAGCAGGTAACCTGTCAAAGCACTTTTACTCGAAATTCTAAATATTTGCCAGTAAGTTTGTTTAGGTTAATCTGTAGATATTGCAAAAATGACCATGTGTTCCCAGGCCCATGTCATGGCTTTGCATCGTTATCACTTTGGGGTGACTTTGGTGAACCACTGATGAATAAATGCCACAGTGTAATAAAGTCTGACAAATATGGAGAACCTCAGTTGCTGGTTCCTCGAAAATGAGTGTGTAGTTTCTGAATGAATTGTGAAATTTCAATTATAGTTACTTCTATTACCACTTTAGGACATTTATCCTGAATTTCACAAAACTGGGTTTTCTCCAGCGCTTTTCCTGGCTTTAGGACGCTGCACACTTTACCACTACTAACCAGTGCTAAAGTGCTTGTGCTTTATCCTTAAAACATGGCAGAAATGGCTTATACCCAATTGCAATGTCTTATTTACCTGCAAGTCCCTATTAGAGTGGCACTACCTGTGCCCAGAGCCTGTAAGTTAGATGCTACTAATGGGTCTGCAGCACTTATTGTGACGCCCACTAACATAACACATTTAAACATGTCTCAGACCTGCCATTGCATCCTGTGTGTGCAGTTTTAAAATGCCATTTCTACCTGGCAAATAAACCTTTTGCCAGGTCCAAACCATCAGTCACCCCTAGTGGAGACGCTGGCCAGCTCAGAGAGCATGGTGCAGTGTATTTAAAATTTGTACATGTATTTTCCAGCTTTACATGTCCTAAATGATGGACGGACCGCAGAACAATCAAAACATTCACCCCCAGTCAAGAGATCTGGGTGAAACCCATCCTTCTTTTGCTCACCATGCCACCCCAGTTTAGATCCAGCTATATGTAAATCAGCCTCGACCCTGTGCCTCATAGGAACAGTCCAGACCGAACTTCCAAGCATGGTACTCCCTGGACTGGAAACAAGCATCTTAGGACCGGTTTCAGTGTTTCACCTCTCATCAGCCAGGCTAGCTTGAATCCAGTGGCACAGTGAGCAAAAAAACGATGGATTTAGGCCCAGTTCTCTGTGCTGGGGTGAATGTATGACATTGTTCTGCCTTCTGTCCATCAATTGTTCTTTTTGCACTTTTGGAAAGTTGGCATTTTCCTGTCTCTGGGTCTCATGACTGGGTGTAGTGGACAGTTGGGCTTCATGTATTCCTCCTAGACAGCCATTCACAATAGGGAGCTTAGGTGTGCCTGGTTGGGTCAGTTGGGCTTCATGTATTTTGCCTAGACAGCCATGCACAACAGGGAGCTTAGGTGTGCCTGGTTGGGTCATCACTGGCGCAATGGGAGGGAGGAGCTGGGCACAGCCCCACTTACTCTTAAATGGGCGTTGTCATGCATCCACACAAACAGCTGCATATCTCCCTTTGTGGTGGCCGTGCGCACACTCTGAAAATGCTGTGTTGCCTCTTGACTCACAGGGCCTTCTCCTGGTGTGTGGCCTTGCCATGCCCTCACATCCAGAGCCACGTGGTCTTTCCCTCGGATAGCTGGCCTGCCCCCTGCACACCGGGCCCCTTGCCACACAGAGGAGCACCCCCCTGCTTACCTGCTCACTTGGCCCCCCCGGTAAAGTGTGCAGATGCCAACACCGCTGCCTCTACCCCATCAGAAGCATGACAGATCAGTAAGCCCCTTGATGTCACTCCCGCCACCAGGTGGTCAGTGCACCCGCTGCTGCCAACAGCCACAACGCCATAGCTACTCTATCCCATATTTGCCTCCAAGCACCGCAATGCACGAATACGGCTACAGAGCACAAAAATGACAACTCCTTAACCAGCCACCGTGACACCTGCTACAAAATGTTGTCTGGTGTCCGAAATAGCCACAATTTATACTGTGCTACACTAATAGCCCAACTATAGCCCAAAAAGAGCTGTGCAGTCGCTGGACTGCACCACTGTCCCAATATTCCCGGGGCAGACATCCTCATTGTCCCCATTCTCACTGCTGTGACCTAATCGCAGTGAATAGCAGCATTTTGTAAAATCTGTTTTGGCTAGTGAAGGTGCCTGAGATGCATATATACCTTATATAATTATTATAGATGGTTAACTGTGAATGACGGTGATGTTTCTCACCAAGAGGTTCTAAATGACATCAAATTGACAACAACACTGAAGTCATTATGATGTGATTCAGAACCTCGAGTTGAAAAACTACCTACAATTTGCATTATAACAACCTATAATTTTATAACATGCATACTCCCCAAATAATCTGCTCCTTCTTCCAACATATATGCAGGGCCACAGGAGTAATATGGAACATGTAAAATAAAGTGTATTAAAAAAACTGCCACCCATCCCCACAACCTGCGACATATACCCTCCATCAGGTTAAAAATAAAAGATCTGACCTTATACCACTCACCGCACCACCCTCTGAAAAACGTGTGTTGCCCATTTCCAAATATAAAAAAAGAAACTGGCCTTTCCAACTCTACATAGAGCCATGCTACCTTCGAACAAACTGTACCCAAAGAATACCTAGCCTACTGCCACCTTCCCCATCGTTCTACACGAAGTCCCTCCACTAAATGATAGAAAAATAACCATGCCTCCACCCATAACACCTTTTGCACAAACCCAGCCCCTCCCAGCACAAAGCCATGCTCTCTGCTCTCATATTGAGAGCAGAGAGTTAGCCCCGTCTGACAGTGGTTCTGTGAGAGCCACTTGCCAACACAGATTATTTTCCCATCTCAGCATGACTCTGCAGCAATTCATAAAATAATATTTCTCTATGGGCCAGGGAACATTGGATGAAATAATCCTTTGTTTGTAGATATTTTGAAGGGCAGTGTTTGGGAGAGCTAGTTCTATCTTAATTGCATTAAATGCTTTCCTCTGAACTTCTACAAAATGTCTTCTGACTTCAAGACCTACACTTCCTGCCAGAAGCAACAAAACACGTTTTTAGGCATATCCGTGTGCCCATACAGTATGCTGGCAGCATGGAGATTGGTAGCTTAAAGAACTTTTGAAAAGCTGCTCAAACATGGGAAAATACAGCTAGAGGCTTAATTTTAACTTTGTGAAATTGTGGGTTCCCAAATCTATACAGTACATAAAGTTGATGTGGGGCATATAAAACATAAAGAAGTATATGTGACATAGCATTGTTTTGTGACAGCAAATAAAGGTTCTTTCCCATCGCTGCCCAGTAATAAAAATGTTGGTCTAAAAGAGACCACAACTTCTTTCTAACTGCAACTGCAGGAGCTTTAAATGAACTTCTTGGTCTCTTGTTATGACATTTAAAGCCTAAAAATAATTTTGCCAATTGCCGCAAATGGGTCTGGGGAATATACAAGGGTAGAGAATGAAACTAATATAAAAGCTTACGCAAGATTGCTATTTTGACAGCATTTATCCTCCCTACTAATAATACTGGCAAGCAGTTCAATTTCCTTAATAAAGTGATACATTCTAAATACATCTGCCCATAATTACCCTTGAATGCTTATTCATCTGGGCAGCTCCCAAACATATAGCTTGCATAAAAGAATCTTGTAGCTCTGCCGATTGTATACCATCTATTAGCTAGTATTTCTCGTGCTTTCATTTTTAACCAGACACCACCCCAAATTATCCAGCTAAATGCTCCCTGTTTTGAATTGCTCTTTCCAAGTTACAGGTGTATATTGCAACTGAGAAGTTGTAATACTGGCCCTTCATCATGTACAAATAACTTTGAGGAATCGATCTGCTAATTTCTTTATGCAAAGCTCTAAGTGAATGTGGTACATTGTTGTTGATAGAAGGGACTCTCGCTGCATACTTTGGTGAATCTTATGGAGGGTTTTAGTTTCTCATTCATCACAATTTTAGCAATTGGACCCCATGTGAATATTTATTCTGTGCTTCATCTGCCTCAAGAACTGCCATGACACACAATTGAACATCTTTTCTGCATATAACAACAAAATCAGCATTGTGTCTTTCAAGGTTGTGTGGAAAATTAATACGGTTTGGTAAACATTATCTGCGCTATCTTGCCTTTTCCCCTCGATGCCACACTTTTTGTCGTGCACACCCGCCATTTTACGTACCTTGGTCAGAACCACCCTCTGCACGCCACTGACCCCCAGAACGGCTCTTCGCCCTCACAAGCACCCCCCCCCAAACACACTGGTCACCCCCGCTCTCTCATGCATGGGCCATAAACCCTCCCCATCTGCGCTGCTCTTCCATGAGAATCACACCCCATGCCCGACCGACACCTCCCTTCATTCCTTTCATGGTCCCGGGTCCTTTGATACAAACCCCCTTTTCCTGTGAGCCCGTTTGTCTTCCTCGTTCCCAGGCCGCCACCTGGCCCTGCGGATACTGTTTATTGCCCCCCCTGTACAGTAGGAAGCTTCCCCCATTAAAGGACCCTCGAATTGATCAAAGCCCCCACCCTATGAGATCCGATCAACCCCACACATTCCGTGAATCGGCGGAATGTCCAGCTGCGCGATAATCATCACCTGTTGTGACCGGGGTGGGGACTTCAACTGTAAATGTGTGTGGGAACGGGCCTGAAGGGGAGATTCCGAGGATGTCCTTTCATACTTCAAAGCATTGCAAGAATGTGTTACATGCAATAAAGATCATAAACTTGTGTATAAAAGGCCAGGCCTCAGAGATGCGGTTAGAGCACCTTGTGACGATACTTGCTGTCCGAACTGATGTGTTCTCCTCCGGAGAGAATAAACCCTTGTTTCCTGCCTTCCAGTCTCCAGCGCCTGCCTCTTCATTGATTAATATTTTGTGGGTTAAAGAGGCGACACCGCCGGGCAATACTTAAGGATCTTTGTTTATTGGTTGCTTCCTACCTTTTTACAATTGGCGTCCCAAACGTGGGGCCCATCAGCGACTCGTGGATCCAGTGGGAGAGGTCCTGACGACAGAGTGAACGACTGCAACGATCGGGAGTGCACCTGTCCGATAGACCCTCGTCTGACAGCCGATCATCCGAACTTCACTGGTTCCGAACAGACCTCTCTCGAGTGATCTACGGTCCTGACTGGGAACCATCAGGAGTGCCGCGAGGAATACGAAGAATAGAGGACGATCGGGCGCTGGATTCGGAAGACAAGAAACTGTCCATGCGGTCCGGGTAAGGTCGTGTAAACATGACGAATTGCGAAATGATTGTTTGGAAAATACTAGTATTACTCTTTGTTGATTTGTTTGGAGATTCGCTGTCTGCAAACGGAGAAACAACAGGCTCTCTCTTTGCAAGCAGTGAAGGATAGGTAACGCAACCGTCGTGCCTATCTTTCTTCTTCTATCTGATTGATTGTTTGAACCCGAACTACGGTTCGTGGATTGTTCTCTGGAGATTTCCCTCTCCCACACTGATTAAATGTTTGAACCCGAACTACTGTTCGCGGATTGTTTTCTGGAGATTCTCTGTCTGCAAACAGGAAAGAACAGGTTCCCTCTTTGCAGATAGTGAAAGAGTAGGTAACGCAGACCTTTGCGGGCCTACTTATTCTCCCCACTGATTGTTTGATTGACCAAACATTGACTGTTCGATATTGGTTCATGAGGTATTCACTGCCTGCAAACAACGTAGAATAGAAATATTCTGTCTAGTCTTTGCACGCAGTGATAAGATAGGTAGTGCTGACTTTTGTCCCCATTGTGATCCGTCATGCCTATCTTCTCCTCACTGATTGGTAGCTGGTTCAACCCGGACCGTTTATTAGAGGTGGACCATCTAGCTCCGCTGGAAGGCACCCCTAATAAAGACATGTTCACGAAGTATGGATTAATTACCATAGCCTATAGTAAGCTGTGGCACAAGTATACCAAAGAAAATCAAGAGAAACAGTGGCCACTGATAGGATCCTTCGACCTTGATAAAATAGAAACGTTAGAAATAGCCCTTTGTAGTAGTAAGACAACGCCTATTATGCTCGACAGTCTCGGTATGTGGCGCAAAGAAGCAATGCAACGAAAGAAAAGAGACGAAGTCAGAGTAGGTAAAGAAACGCGACAGATAACCTTCCAATCATCTGGTAGGCAAAAGGAAGGGATAGCAGCGACACGGTTCCAAGGAGTAAACACAGGAAGGGAACGGTGTAAAGGGATATACCGACAGGACAACCCCAAGACACGACGACCCGAACGTGATCCCCCGACACTACGCGCAGGACGAACAGACTTAGGGCAAAATCAATGTGCTTTTTGTAAATATTCCGGGCACTGGAAAGCCCAATGCCCGACTCTACTGAACACGGGTAAGAGCAGAGGGCCGACAGAAATAACAGGCCGGCAGAAAGGGAAAAGGCGTGAGACAAAGATGAATCAGACTGACACGGACAGGCCGGATAGAACCACCGCGTTTGATTACGCCCGATGGCACAGATTTCGCCAGACAGATTTCAGCGACATGTTTGAGTTCTCATAGGTCGAACAACGCTAAGACGGGAAACCCAGGCAAGCTCTAGGTTACCCGGTGACGAACCCCGTACTACCGCTACTGTTCCCGAACACAAAAGCCACCCATTCGGATAACATACAGGAACAACACACAGAGTAGTTTCAGACAGATTAGTATACATTCCATAAATGAACTCAAACTTCGAGTGCAATGGGACTGATTACTCTCTGTTGCCCCCCACTCTGTGGAAAAAAGCAATTACAGGCCTGCATAGACAACCCCCCCGTTCAGGAAAACTGTTCTTGTGGACACCCCACCCCCCCATTACCCAGGCATGCCTGTCCCACCTCCTACCACGCCCAATAGACAAAAAAAAAAAAATACCTACCCCCACTCCGGAAGTTCCCGAAATGCAGCAGGTCACCGGTCACGCCCATCCGGAAGGTGAAACACACAGCACGTGTGGGGTGGGGTCCTGCTGACAGCCATCGATCGAAGAGGTCGCCGGTGGGATGTCCAGGAGGCACCATGGGCCCGGCATGTAATGGCCTTCCCATTCTCTTCTTCCTGGGGCGGCGTCCCCCAGGCCACGAGTAGAGAGGGGGCGGATGCAGATGACCCCCTCCCTCGTATCTCCTGGTCCGGCCATCACAAATACCTCCGCTGAAGAATTGGTGCAGGGTGGGCTGGGAGGGAGAGGCGGCGCGAGCGAGCCTCTCCCACCTCCCCAGATAGGAGGTTTCCAGCCCCGGCCCGGCGCTGAAATCCTCCAGCCGGGCGACGACCATACTTGCGGAGCACAGGACATAGAATGGCCAGCAACCATACTTGCGGAGCACGAGACATATGATGGCCCTCAAGTGTACTTGTGGAGCACGGGATGTGGGGTGACCATCATGTATACCCGCGCAAAGGGACGGAGTGGGGTGCACTGGGAGAGGGAGGCGGCGCGAACAAGCCTCCCTCGCCTCCCTAGGTGGAGGCGCCACAGCTGCACCCTAGCGCCCCGAGCCGAATGTCCTGCTCCTACGGCACGGTGTTCCGTTTTTTTCGCCCCAAGAAGTCTCATCCACTCTTGCAGACACGACGAAGGGCGGCTGCTGCGGAGTCTCAAAATGGCGTCTGGGCCCCCTGGAAGTCGAGTCTAGGCCGCTAGAGTAACTTTGACCAGTAATGTAACTCGGACGCTTGCCCACCTGGGCACGAGCCCCCACCTCCGACAGCATCCCCACAGCCTTGAAGATTCTACAAAAGTCCCAGGAGCCCTCGGCCCCTACAGGCTTCCGGTGGGGAACAACTGCCTTGATCACTAACGAAATGACCACGACGTAGCCACAAGATGGTGGTGCTCTCGTGTCAGCGCCAGCTTCAGTCTGAACCATCCAGAAACATTGTGGGCTAACAAATTCGAGCAAGTTCCGGCTGAACCTCAACGTGACCCGGTAGGGGAGATTTTGCCTCCTTCCCCTTTTGATTGACGGTCCACATTGCCTGCCCCTTCTGTTAGCACAAGTTTTTTGAACTGCCGAAAGGGACTCTGGTCCAACCGCCGGTTGTTGGAAACATTTTGTCCCTGATGCTACTTCCGGACTAACCCGGCCTCGCCCAAAATGGCGCCGGTGTCAATAGGAACTCACGAACACCTCGTGGTGTTTTTAGCTAATAAGACTTGATGTTCTGAGATATGTATATGATCCTTTGTACACTTGACGAAAAAGGGGGAGGGTTCACTTGGCGAACATGTAAAAGGATCCCGTTAAAATGTTGGTTTCAATGTACGATTTATTATGATATTATTGTAACTGATACATAACGTCGCTTATGACACACGCCCACGGTATGCATCTAGGAAATTTGATTGCAACTAGTCTGACTATGCTTCCAATTATGAAATAAATGCCCCCTGATCCCTCAACTATTGATAGACGTTTTTAGTTTCCTGCAAATAACAAAATAAACCCTTTTAAAATGTTTTTAATGCTGCAAAATAGCCCCCCCCTACTGTACGCGCTTCAGCCAACGCCGTGTCCGGCCAAATACGATTGCACTCTCATATTTACATGCTGATCAAATTGTGCAAATAAAGGTTTTTCAAACTATGAACAGGTATCGCATACTTTTGTAAATGTGGGATCAGTGGGAGGGTTTTTCTGTGCGCCCTGTTTTGTTCTCTTTTTAAGGTTATTAGAAAATGGTTGCTCAGCCCCGGATTGATGATCGAATCTAAGGCACGATACGCTGCCTCCAAATGTGCGAACAAACGCATGGAGAAGGACCTCGACTTCTGAGAACGGGTAAAGTGAAGCGGTGTAAATGATAAAATGTTATAAAGGTATGGTACTCAAAGGTACTAGGGAACAGGGTTGGCCGAAGAGCTGATATGCCTTAGGACATCATAGCATTGGGAATGATTTAAGGATCCCGATAGCTAGATACATCTACAAACTAGATACCTCGCACTAAGCGCCTCTGATTTTTTAACGTTTCCCTACACACGGCCTATAATGTCACACTCGGACCGTCTCCCTCATGAACAACCTATCGCTCGCCATCCTTACCACACTGCCCGCCCCCTGGCTTCAGAAACCAAGACCCCAGGGATTATATCCCGAGGAGATAAGACGAGTATGTGGTAAGTAAAGGACTTTCGTGCCCGTACATTTGATATGCTCGAATGTTGTCCCCCCTCCCTTCCCCTCTTTTTCTCCCTCTACAGGTTACATTGGAATCACGAATGGGGTATAGTGAAGATCTGAAGCCACGCCATGTCTGATACATGAAGCGGACTAACGCTGCAAGGTGGCACCTAAAGACACCCACAAACTACTCTTGTAACGAAAGAGCCAATAGTTGTATGATATGATGAGACGCGATCACCCCTAACCCGTGTTGCGTGAATGAGCACATGTCACGTATGTCTGAAACTATGAGAAAATGTTTTCTATGCGACTGAAGCATTGACTTAACTAGGCAAAGGACCGAGAGTGCGAGAAGTGCGACACAATGGTGCCTTTTACTCAATGCATGTCCCTTTGTACTCGGCCTAATGCTCGTCCGTCCCAAACTGCATGCTTTCTAAATTCTAACACAGACCCATAATGTCTCATGTTGTGTAATGCGCTGAATAGCCTATCTTAGTACACGGCCACTCTCCATGTCGCACGTGTACTGTTTAGCCTATTGTTGCACATCTCTCTCTCTCTCTCTCTCTCTCTCTCTCTCTCTCCTCCACACTCTCACTCTTCCTAACGACTGGCACCTAATTGACGAACCACCATCCCTGGTGCACCACCCAATTGGCTCCAAATACCACAAGTATTTGCACAAATTTGTCTTAAATAAAATCACATTGATACCATGTTACTACCTCTCCTTTCTGCTAAATATTGATGAAACCTAGATTGGCCAAAAAGGAAAGGACAGGTAAGACGACTGAGGTTCCCTAATCTGACCCGTAATAAGGGAACTACATGTCAGTGGCTTCTATGATAAAAATGCCTCAGGTAACGCGGCCTTCCCCGTCCCGAATTGTCTCAATGCCCAAACAGTAAAAGTGATCGAAGCATCCCCGTCTTCCCAGAACGCCCCCAGTTTTGTATCAGCTGCCCCGGACGAGAGTTTGAAAAATGTGGCTCACCCCTGGTTGTAAGAGATGGGTCGACTTACAACTGACACAGGCCAGCCGTTGTTCCTAGAAATGATTTGTTGATGAACAAGCTGCAAAGTTTAGAATTCGAGAAATGTCACTGAACGCTTACCAACTGAACTGTAGCCTTCTGCTAGATAACGCCCTTATGACACAAAGCAAGACGATAGTCCCTCACCCCAGTTTGCTATGTTCCTAGTTGTTTTCCATAAGACCCCGGTCACCCCAAGGATGAGTTGAATAGTTATCGCAAGCCCCCGTTTTTAATGAAGTAGCCAGGTTGTAAGAGACTATGTAGAAATTAGAATGATGTTTGCGAAGTTAAGATTAGATCGAAATGAAGAAATTGTTGCAGTAAACCCTGTTGAAAGTAAAATGTTTAGCTGAAAGATAGGATGCATTGATATAATGGAAAATTGTTTAGCCTATGTTCATTCCTCAGAAAGATACCTATCAGACCATGGTGATAGCACGTTGCACTTTTTCGTAAAATACAAAGCCCTGAAGAACGGTATAGCTTTGTAAGACTCGTACTAGAAAAGTGGGTCTCTGCCAGAAGAACTGACGTGACTGTAATAAACAAATGCAATGAATAGGTATCAGACCTCGTACCACGACAATGAATGTAATACCAACAAATGCCAAAGAAATAGTTACGAAGGAAAGTTGTAGGGAATCCAGCAAACCTATCATCAATTATTTATACGTTGGTTGTAAACCCCAATGTAACGGATGTTTCCCCAGTTGCTTGGAGTTGGGAGAGAAATAGACTTATGTGATTACCTTCCTCTGCCAATTCTCTAAAGACTGTCTTTTCAAACTCATTTAAGGGTACCACTGTCGGAGGAGAGAGAGACCGGATGTGGGAGCACGCGGCCTGACTGCAGATCATGGATCATCTGCGACTTTGGCCAAGGCGGGACCGCAACAGTAAGGAGTCGCAGGACGAGGCACTGTTTCCGACAAAATGAAAGGAAAGGGCTGACCTGATGCCCCTGCTCGATGATCAACATGTGCCGAAAAGTCCCCGCCCTCTGAGCCCGGTCATGGGCCCACCTACCTGAAATTTTCCGTCCCCCTGGTCTGTTCCCGATCTGGCCCTGCTCCATCCCCTCTTCCTCCGACCTACCATAAGGACTACTCACACACCCCCTTCTTCCACCTGAACTCTTTGACAATCGACTCGAAAAAGAAAAACTGCAGTCAGATAGAATAGGGTTTTGTTGCAAACTAAAATGAAACTTCGGTGCCCTGTCTAAGGTACCCATGAAAGAATAGTTAGGACACAGGGCGAAAAAGGACCTTTTTGACCGGAAAAACGAGGAAAAGGTCATGCCCTGCAACGCAGGACCTGGAATAGAGCTGGACGCATAGCTCCACCGCCGGTGCTCAACAGTGCCAACAGAAGACGACAAAGAATGCTGAGAACTCACTAATAATGGTCCACGACAATAAGACACTGGAAAAAGCAACACCCCTCCTCTTCGAACAATGACACCCCTGATTATCGTTTTTACTACGTCTCATTTCTCTCCCATCCACCATTGTATTGATTATGCTCCAACCGAGTACGAAATGAACTTACATATGTAATAACCTATCAGTTCATATTCCGAATGACTATAAGCATCTATGAAATGTACCCAACGCTCTCACTACAGAATCATTTTTGTCCGATATTGCATTACTATGACTTTTCTGCAACGAGCTCAACGATGGGCCCGCCTCCTAAGATGAAAGATTTTAAATGTAATGTTTATGCACAGCTCCTTCGCCTGGGTTCCTACTTCTTTACTTATGACTGCCACAGTAGACATGGATAGGAAATAGGACAGCAAGATGTCTTGGGAATGTTAAAGGGAGGACTGTGGAAAATTAATACGGTTTGGTAAACATTATCTGCGCCATCTTGCCTTTTCCCCCGATGCCACACTTTTTGTCGTGCACACCCGCCATTTTAGGTACCTTGGTCAGAACCACCCTCTGCACGCCACTGACCCCCAGCACGGCTCTTCACCCTCACAAGCACCCCCCCCCCCCACGCACTGGTCACCCCCGCTCTCTCATGCATGGGCCATAAACCCTCCCCATCTGCGCTGCTCTTCCATGAGAATCACACCCCATGCCCGACCGACACCTCCCTTCATTCCTTTCATGGTCCCGGGTCCTTTGATACAAACCCCCTTTTCCTGTGTGCCCGTTTGTCTTCCTCGTTCCCAGGCCGCCACCTGGCCCTGCGGATACTGTTTATTGCCCCCCCCCGTACAGTAGGAAGCTTCCCCCATTAAAGGACCCTCGAATTGATCAAAGCCCCCACCCTATGAGATCCGATCAACCCCACACATTCCGTGAATCGGCGGAATGTCCAGCTGCGCGATAATCATCACCTGTTGTGACGGGGGTGGGGACTTCCACTGTAAATGTGTGTGGGAACGGGCCTGAAGGGGAGATTCCGAGGATGTCCTTTCATACTTCAAAGCATTGCAAGAATGTGTTACATGCAATAAAGATCATAAACTTGTGTATAAGAGGCCAGGCCTCAGAGATGCGGTTAGAGCACCTCGTGACGATACTTGCTGTCCGAACTGATGTGTTCTCCTCCGGAGAGAATAAACCCTTGTTTCCTGCCTTCCAGTCTCCAGCGCCTGCCTCTTCATTGATTAATATTTTGTGGGTTAAAGAGGCGACACCGCCGGGCAATACTTAAGGATCTTTGTTTATTGGTTGCTTCCTACCTTTTTACAGTTGGTGTGCATGATCAGGCTCACAGCCATGTTCGTGTGGGAGATAGTGTCTCATCTAGCTAAAAATCCATGCCAGAGCAATGAGGCCGGTCAGTGCTTAATTTGTGCAGGAGCTTTCAGGTGCTAAGCACCGGCACTTTTTTAACAGGGTTTTTGAATTTTTATTGGATTTTTCTCCCAAGTGAGATGAGCCCAAGAATTATTCAAAGGAAATGTACCTACCTGTCCTGTGTCCTCCTCCTTCCATTTGGATTCACATCTTGTCTGGTATGTCTTCAAAGGATGGCCCACCCAGGAGGCATGATGACTGCATCACGTTAGTAATGCCAGTAGTGTACGCCTGCCTTTCAAAGAGCATTTTCTTTCACATTGGGTAATTATTACGGTTGAGGGGAGGCTGATGGGTGAGCTGCGGGCAAGGCAGGCTGGGTCCTGGAAAGTTCCAGTCTTGGCAATAAACTTAATGCGACATCTCTGAAGTAAGTAAAAAGCGCATAACTGCTTTCTGTTAACAACTTGCACACACTGAAATGATAACCCAGCAGAAGCAGGCCATAAATTATTCCTTTTGACTTGCATTGCATGCTGATGCTTTTGCCCTAGGCCTGGGGCCCACCAAAACACATTATTTGCCAGTGATCTAATGGAGCCAGTGCCACAAACACTGCAGGTCACAGGTAAGAGAGTAGTAGATAGTACTCCAACAAATCTCTATTAAGTAATCTGGAACAGAATTGCAATTGTGTGTCTTCTACACTAATTTCTTTGCAGCAAATAAATGTATAGGTTAACTCTCAATTCTGGTTTTTCAAGCTCATCGCCTCGTGACTCCACGGCCCCTTTCCTCTGTCACAACTGACCTCCCAATTTATGGGTTCCCAGAGTAAATTGCCAGTGTCAGTGCTCTACCGCATATTTAAACCGGAATGTTTTTCTTTTTGCAAAATCTGCAAATGAAAAAGGGCAGGTTACAGCACTTATCTGCCACTGCACTACTAGTTTTAGGCAGAACCCAGTGACACACGTATGGACAGAGGTTCCTGCAGGTTATCCATGTTTATGTTTCGAGTGCAAATTGGTCCACGGTGGGACTCCTGGCTCTAGCATCTCCATTCTTGTAGTAACCTTAGATGTAAATCACACAGTTCAATGATGATTATACAGGCCCTGTGTGTGAACACTCACAGATATTTTAAATTTGCACATTCATCCCAAAAGCCCGGACTGTGTCACGTTTCATGTGGCAGTTTCTATCTGCGCTGCTTCCCCGCCAACACAAGGCAACATCAAATGAATACTACACTCTTCAGGCAAGCTGCTTGGACAACCTCCAGGCTCCAGCACTCATGGCGATTGATGGAGTTAAAATGAGAATGACTTTTTGCCAAAAATAAGGGGTAGTTTCACATTGAAAAATTGTTCTTTAGATCTTGAAGCTAATCTAAACAGCAGAATGTACAAAATGCACACTAGATTACTAGTGTTTTTTGGCCTAATAAAAAAATACCACTATCACTCTCACATGCACATTTTTAGCACACACTTTGTGCCTCCCTTCACGTAATTCACTCTAGCGCACCCACAGCTATCTACTGACTGCCTGTCCAAAGTTTGGCAAAGGGATGAATTAGCGCTGTTTATGTTTGAAGTAATTTTTAGCTGCTTAAATTGGGCATTAATAAGGAGGCTGAAAGGGAAAGAGTTGGTTTGCTGTTGCCTTGAACATTCTTCACCACTTTTTCTCACAGTTTACCCGATTTGAAGCTTGGGATGGTTAGAGGAGACTGGAATGTTTTGTTTATGTCCATATGGAGTAATGCTAAACAAAACTGGACACTGCATGGCGATGAACAACTTAGAGGGCATTATTAAGCAGGATATTAAATATGAGCAGCAATCACAAATAGAGCTCAACTGCAACTTTTGTCTATGGAGTATTGGTGCGGCTCACCTAAAATTCATGAATGGTATAAATATTATATATAATATCACAAAGAATCACATCTTATTCTCTGTGGTGGGGCGGAAGCTGCTGCTGTATTTAGGGAGCAGGGGTTTTGAGACATTAGGTTAAGATCAGATATTGCAACTGCGTTCCTGCAAGTGCATTCTATTGATTGATGCTGGAGGGTACGGTCCGGTTGCAGCAAGGGAGAAGGGGTTGGGCAGTCAGGTGTGAGTAAGTGTCATCCCAGAATAAGCATCATCAGAAAGGAACAGCAGGTTTTCAAGTTCAGAGTTTACTCTGGTCTGCTTGCTGCCAGCACTGGACTGCAGACAGGAGCTAATTCTTAAAATGGTTCTCTACCCACTGCTGGGCACCTGCACTGGTTCTGCAAGTCATATCCTGACAGCCTGTGTGTTCACAAGCTAATGGGGCCTTGATGCGTTTCCTGTGGACCAGGGATGAGGAGATGAGGGGGGGCGTGGCTTACGCACGGGCGTGTGATGGCGCTGCCTTCGTGAGCTCCGAGAAGACGCGGGAAGCTCACCTGTTTTCTTCGCATTCTCCCTGCACCCGGAGACCGGCAAACAGCATTTTTACACGGCGGAAATGGTCCCCGTGTATTGCGAGCAGCAGCGGCGCTCGTAATTGCCGCTTTTGTGAATTTTCACCGCTACACCTTCTCTGAATGCTACGGGACGCGGGCGGCCGCCATTTTGTGCCGTCGCACTCGCGTCCCGTTTTCGGACACTTCTACCGCCATAACAGCCAGTTGGCTGCAACAATGCTCATGCTCTGACAAGGTATGTGCCACGATATGCGCAGCATGCTACCATTATACTTTCCTGCTTATTGGCGCCAATATTCTCCTCAGGACTTCTAATTTTACTACCAATACTTCTCGGCGGCCATTTTGTGGTGCTCCCTGCGCTGTGCTTCATATCTTCCTTTCAATTGCTATTAATCCTGCGTGGAACATTAAATAATTCCCTTGGGTCCCATATCTCATGGACGCTTTGCTGTTTCTCTGATGCCATATTCCTGGATGGTTCTTTTGTGTACGCATGGAATTAATTTTTACTGCATCTCAACGCATGTCATGTAGACTTGAGGTATTGCTTCTCCAGTGCTACGTGTTACTTCTTCTATGACCTATGACCTCTTCTTTCCAGCATCTCTCACACCTCTACATATAGGGTCTCAACACTCTTACAATTGTGGTGTGACTTTCATTCCTGCGGTCCTCCTAGTTTGCCCCTCTGTTGGCATCATGTCTCAGGACGCAGGCCATGCGAGATCTTCTGTCACCGGAACCAAACCAAAACGCCAAAAAAATGACCCTCCATCTCCAATTCGCACCTCTCAAAACCCCGTGCTGGATTCTATTCTAGAAGAGGTTCGTGGCTTACAACCTTTCATGGTGGCAACTAATGAGAAGCTCAAGCAGATAGAAGACAGATGGGTCGTCGTTGAAAACAAAGTCCTGCAACTTGAACAACGCATCAGTGACGTCCAGGATGTCTCTACGAAAATTCCTATTCTTGAAAAGGAGATACAGCAATTGAAGCTTCACACAGAGGACCTTGAAAATCGTAACAGGAGGAATAACCTCCGTATTTATGGTGTTCCGGAGTCCCTTGGGGAGGGCGATATGGTGTCCTTCATCCGCAAATTCCTCTACGAACTTTTGGAACTCCAACCAGAATCTACCCCTCTGAACATACAGCGAGCTCATCGTTTGGGTCGTCCAACATCTAATCCGACCAAACCTAGAGGTATCATCCTGCTTTTTCTTGAATTCACTGAATTGATGACTGTTCTTAAAGCTGCAAGATCAAAACGTCGCCTCATTTGGTCGGGCCACACCATCTTCATAGCCCAGGACTTATCGAATGCTACGAATGCGCGTCGCAAGGAGTTCCTCAATCTGCGTCCACGTATGAGGGAATTAAGCATTCAATATGGAATCCTACATCCTTGTCTCTGCAAAATAACTCACAATGGTCGTTCCCGTACCTTTGATGATCCACAGAAGCTTCGAGAGTATCTACAAACCGTCTCTACTTCCACGATGGACACTAATGACTGAAAATAACTTTTTTCTATTTTCTGCATTCACTTCTCTCTTGTCTTGACGACTGTTGTGGCCTTGTCCCGGTCTCTTTCCTCTCATTATATGCTACGACATTTCATCTTGTTGATTATATCCTATCTATATTCCCGCGTTTTCCTTGCTCTGTAGGGTAGGCGCCCGCGTTGGCGTCTCCATGCTCCTACTATCTATGTGTTCTCCTTTTTCTCAGATCTGGCGTCTTTGCCTTGATCTGTTTCTTATCTATTTCCTTCTTTTTCTCTCCTTACTTTTTCTTCTTCTTTTCACAGGCCATTCATGTTTATCCCTTGCTCATTTATGTTCAGTTATTTTCCCCTTTGTATCACCTGTTTCCTTTCTTATTGCTAACTCCAGTACTCCTCATTGTTCCTCATCGCGTTTCCTAATGACTGTGCTGCTTTCTCGTCTATTGTTTCTATATATTTTCCAGATTTGTATTGCCCTTGTTTATATTTTGTATTTGACTCTCATTTCTAACATGGTTGTTTCCTTTGTCTCTCCTTGTAGTTCCTTACCTGCAGTGTATTGGACCCAGTTGTTACCCTCCTCCCTTGCCTCCCATCATGTGTAATTTTGTAACGTGGAATGTTCGTGGTCTCGGCAACCCTGTTAAACGTCAAAAGGTATTGTCCCATTTATCCAAGTTAAATGCTCAGATTGCTTTTCTCCAAGAAACTCATTGTACAGATGTCGAATCGTTGAAACTTAAGAGGGCGTGGGTGGGTCAAGTTGTATTTTCTCCTGCCATTGATAAGAAAGGAGGCGTTGCTATATTATTTCGTAAAGGTTTGGATGTTCAAATTATATCTTCTCAATCGGATGTTGAAGGTCGTTGGGTTATGTCAAAAGTGACTATACAAAACAAAACTATGGTGCTCCTCAATCTTTATGGCCCTGTCCGACCAGACCCTAAATTTTGGACTGATATCAAAATCCTCATTTCCTCCATTGACTGCCCTAACATTGTCGTAGCTGGTGACTTTAACCAATGGTTAGACCCCTATTCAGATAGACTATCCTCCTCCAAATTCCAGCCTAACAAAACACATAAATCCTTCCAATCAGCCATTGCCTCACGTCCCCTCTTTGATATGTGGAAAACATGTAATCCAGTCTCACTCGAATATACATTCTACTCTAATGTTCACCACACCAGGTCCAGGATTGATTATATTCTAGTCAGCAAATCCCTTCTCCCAGCAATTCAGAAATCTGAAATTGGTTCTATTTTTCTCTCAGATCATGCACCTGTTTATGCCACTTTTGACCTGGCCCATATCGCCTCCTCTTTCAATCGTTGGAAATTTAACACTTTCCTTCTCTCCGATTCTGTATTTATGTCTGAAGTTAAAGGTTTCATCTCTGAATACTTCTCCCTCAACTTACCCCATGACACGTCAGTTTCAAATAATTGGGATGCTTTTAAAGCTGCCTTACGAGGTTTCACAATTTCTTATGTTGCTAGGAAAAAGAAACTCAACCGTGACAAATACACCGCCCAACTTTCCAACATTAAGACCCTAGAACACTCTTACTTTTCGTCCAAGAATCCTGACGCTCTCCTCCAACTTATTAAAGCCAAATCTGAACTTAATCAAATTGCCACAGTTGAAGCTTGTAACACCCTCTTGAAGGTTAAATCCAAATTTCATGGGGGTCAGAATAAAGCGGGGAAAATGCTAGCAAACTATCTCAAAATTAAATCTGAGCGAAAATCAATTGGCTCTATCCTCAATGAAGTAACCAATGCAACGGTTTCCTCTGATGAGGATATTGCACAAGTATTTCATAACTATTATAAACTCCTGTATACTGATGATACGCACCCTGATGATGATAGCCTCTCACGTTTCTTCGAAAACCTTCCTCCTCCCCCATCTCTCCCTACTGAATTCCATCAACTAGAGTCTGAAATTACCCCTCAGGAAATTCTCAAGGCAATTACCTCCCTCAAGAAAGCGAAAGCCCCTGGTCCAGATGGTCTCCCCATTGAATTTTACGCCAACATGCATTCTATATTTGTCCCCCACCTTTTACAACTTTTTAACTCCTTTATTGCAAATGCTAAAGCATCTGGCTCATTTCTGGACGCCCTAATAATCATAATCCCCAAACCTGACAAAGATCATTCCCTTTGTAAAAACTATCGTCCCATCTCCCTTATTAATTACGATTGTAAAATCTTTGCCAAAATTTTAGCGGCCCGCCTCGAATCCCTTATTCCTCTACTAATCACGACCGATCAAGTTGGCTTTGTGAAAGGCAAACTTGCAGCTGACAATGCCCGAGTTTTTACCAATATTATATCCCATAGTAAACAATTCAAAGCCCCTCTAGCTGCCCTATCCCTAGACGCTGAAAAAGCGTTTGACCGAATTAATTGGAAATTCATGTTTAAAGCATTACAATGGTTTGGGTTTGGTCCCCACTTCATTTCCTTAGTTAAACTACTTTATTCTGCTCCCCGTGCTAGTGTTTTTGTTAATAATCAATTCTCAAAATTCTTCCCCTTATCCAGAGGGACAAGACAAAGATGTCCTCTTTCCCCATTACTCTTCATTCTTTGTCTTGAACCCTTCCTCATTAAAATCCGCTCTAACCCCCTAATCCAGGGGTTCAAACAGTCATCGATTGAGACAAAAATTTCAGCATATGCCGATGATGTCCTGGTATACATGACTAACCCTGTCTCTTCCCTTCCTCCATTTTTGGAAGAAGTCCGTTTATACTCCTCTGTTTCTGGTTATAAACTTAATCTCTCTAAAACGGAGGTCCTCCCCCTCAACTCATCTTGTTACCAATATATGTTTGCATCAACTGATTTTGCATGGTGTCCTTCCAAGATCAAATACCTGGGTATTTGGTTCTCCTCTACCTTGCGTGATACACTCAAACTGACCTTTACCTCCCTTACTCAAAAAATTCAATCGCTCCTTCAATTATGGTCTCCTCTTTTCCTTTCATGGTGGGGTCGTTTAGACACCATCAAAATGATGATTTCCCCACATATTTTATACACTGTATCCATGCTTCCTGTGAAAATCCCTAAATTGTACTTCAACCGGCTGAACTCCATCTGCTCCAAATTTCTGTGGAATAATAAAAGACCTCGTATTGCTTTACATAAACTGATACGTCCAAAATCTGAAGGAGGGGTTCGCTTCCCTGATTTCCAATCGTACCATTCTGCCTTTTTAATAAAACAAGCCTTCTCATTGGCGTTCGATTTCAATGATACCCCTCTACCCAGATGGATTGCTCTCGAAAGATCCTTGCTAAAAGATTTCACGTTCCAACAATCCCTTTTCATGTCAAACTGTTCATTCTTGTCTACACACCCTGTACTGAAATACTCACATACTCTACTGCACAATGTATTCTCGAAAGACTCATCCCCCCTACAAATTTTTCTTTCTTCTAGTGTATGGTACAACAAATATCTTAAGTACAAGGGTAAATCTTTCTATTTCAAGTACTGGAAAGAAAAGGATATTATGTTTGTGTATCAATTTTTTTCTGATTCATCCATTATTCCATTTGATATTTTGCAAACTATGTTTGATTTACCTGCACATTTTCGCAAAGAATTTGACATTATTACTTCTGCCTTTTTATCTCACATATCTACCCTTCCTACTTTTGATTCCCTTCCTTCCCTTACTCCTTCCACTCCTTTATATACTATGTTTACTCAACAAATACCCAAAGCTGCTCTAATTTATAAACTGTTATTAGAGAATGTTGGCCTTAGGCCTAAAACCGTTACTGAAACTGTTTGGGAAACTGATTTATCTTTCTCGTTATCTGTTGATGTTTGGGATCGCTTATGGTCTAAACTGTTTAAGACTTCGATTTCAGCCCGTATTACTCAGTCACTTTTTTTTCTTTACCATAGAGCTCTTATTACCCCTGTAAGCATAACAACATTCTCCCCTTCCTCCTCACCCCTTTGTTGGTCCTGTTCCTCTCACTCAGGCACACTCAAACACCTCTTATTTGATTGCTCATCAGTTCTCACTTTTTGGAACGCTGTTTGGAATTATTGCATGCGTATTTTTCATTTCTCTGAACCATTTTCATTGTTGCATATTTTTTTAGGTTCCCTATCTGATGTTTTGGACTTACATTCGTATAACGCTAAATTGTTTGATATTCTCATTGCAACTGCTTTCAAAGTAATTTTGTCTTGCTGGAAGGATAACTCTAAATTGTCTGTACATACTTGGTGGAAGTTTGTATGTGAGGAGCACAGAATTGCAATTGCTTCTTCTTCTTCTGTCGCCTTAAAAATTAAATCTGATCTTACCTGGCTACCTTTCTCTACCTTCTTATCCTCTTATCCCCCTCCCTAATCTGCCCTTACTTTTTCTCTCTCTTCCTCTCTTTCTCTTTTCCTTTCTTATCTTTCTTTTCCTCTACTTTTTTCTTCCATTTCATATTTTCTCTGAACCTTTTTTCATCTCCACTTATCTTTCATGATTATCTCATACTGGTTCTGTTCTATGTCATGCTATTATATTATGCTGTACTATTTTTATTACCAAAATAAAAACCTTATTAAACTGAAAAAAGGGTTGAGGAGATGAGATGTCATGGGTATGTGGTGCTCAGTCTTCCACCACTCTTGGTGGATGTGTGGTGTTTTCAGATTTACACCCCTGTGGGTGACAGGCACCTCCTCGGGATCTTGCTGTGCCACAGCTTGGCCCATCTGTGTTTCGACACACGTCTAGTGACTGACCCTCAGCCACAGGTGCACAATACAGGGTATAGACTGTCTTGTTGTGCATCCTTATGGCCATGCACATGGCTCATTTCCTGACTTTTCAACCTGGAGATTTTGGTTCTAACCCTTGTTATGGCATGTTCAGCAATGCTAGTTCTGGATGTGGGTGGGTGAAGCCAATAGAGGAAGTGGGTGGAGCCAGTGGAGTGAGTGGGTGGAGCCAGGGTGTGTGGGTGTGGCCTCCTTAAACAATTTCAGCACCTGTACCTAATATTTTACAAATTAAGCTCTGAGGACGGGGCAATCAAGCCATAGAGCCAGTCTCCTTTTCAAGTTCCTAGAGTATATTCGGAGATCAGAATTTAACAAAGATATTTTACAGTACAAACAACAATCAAGGGGATCTTAAACCTGCTCTATACTATTAATCTCAACTACAGCTGCAGATTGTTTTGAGGATAACTTAGGGGAGGGGCAGCAGGGGTCTAAATACCTACTGTTGTCATCTTTGTCAACTTCTAATGTTTAACTATTTAAGAAGTAAAATAGTTGAGAATACATTATTTGTTTCCTCTTTCTTATATGTATATTGTAGTGGATCGTCATGGATGTCTGAGATCCTATTTATTTTGGGCTTCTTGTTTGGTATGCAACCTTAGCAATTTAAATCCTCTACCTTGCAGCCTGCTGAGCTATTTTCAAAAGCACATGCATGATTTTCACTTATGAGGAATAGTTTTTTTCTGTATTGATCTAGAATGCGCCTCACTGAAAGATTTTAATAGTCACCCCTGTTAGCAGAAAAACCTACTGACTTTTAGACAACTAACTTGAAATTATGTGCTGTTAAGTGATCCGATTGAATCCATTTATTTCACTGTTTTCTTACAGTCGTAATCCCAGTGAAGAAGTTATCTCCCATTCCTGGGCCTACTGAGTTTAGCTAGCCACTCTTCCCCCAAGTGTTGGCCCTTGGCAAAACAAAACAAAAATAGGACAGGCATAGGAAGCAATGTTGAGTTTTCTGGAGAAGCGTTGGTCTGATCTGAAAGAAACATAGAGGCTTCATGAGTGTTGGTAAGCTATGTACAAAATTGGCAATGCAATAACACGGAATATAATAAAATACAATCTTTGAATCCTCTTAGTTGTAAAACACATATTTAAAAATGGTTTTGAATAATAAGAGGATTTCAAGCCCACAAAGTAGTCTATATGTTGTCTGCCTAATATTGTCCTATTGTGGTTTTTGACGGTAAAGCTGAGCAGAAGGAGTTACCCATAAGATGCCAGCCATCTGGTATTCAGAAATTTCAACTTGGAGTCTCATACCTTTGGGGTCTGGACAAAAGTTCAGTGGGACTTGTACACTTGTTAGTAGCTCCCTCCATTAATTAAATAACAAAAAATAGGCTCATTCTCTCAGAAAGGCGAGCCACTGTATTTCCAGGCTTAATGATAATTTCTTAGTTAAACAAAAAAATCAAGAAAGAACATATTCACAGATTTACAAAGTGGAAAGTGATATAGAAAATATTTACAAAATAAGATGGAGGGGTGATAATTCTAGGAAGTACTATAGTGATTAATGCTTTAAATGCACAACATTGGCTAATATGCTGAACAATATAAATAAACACGTAGAACAAGAAAATGTTAAACCAGTTTAATGTGAAATAATTAAAAATTAAAAATTGGTTACAAAAATAAAAGTTAGAAATAATATGTTGAATAATATTAAATAGTATGCTTAAAAAACATTAAAAATGAGTTGTACTGTGAGGTCTGGGAGAGCGGACCTGGGAATTTCTCCATGAAAAAAAGCAAAGGGAGAAAGGTGAGAAAATAAATTATATTAAACAATTTACAGTAAAGCATATATTTGTTGTAGCCATGATGTTCGTCATTATTTATAAACAAAAAAATAATGGAAATAGCTTCTTAATTCTAGGATCATACTAAAAGATTTTGCGATATTGGCATTCTTTATTTTCTCATGGATGCCTGTACTCAGGCATCTCTCAATATCTACATACAATGGCAGCGCCAATACGGCAGGTGGCTTATACGTAGCGAAGGAGCAAACTATACACCTGAGCTCCCCCATTCAGACTGTATTTGTAATCTTTAATAATGAACTGCTTTTCTTGCTAGATTGAGATGTCAATGGCAGAACATTGAAACGTAAATATACCGAAGTGCTTATGCTTAGAAAACTCTTCTTATGTATAGAGTTATGTCGCACATTCGGGTCTAGTTTGTGCTTTATAAAACTGTAATTAAAAACAAATAAATATGTGAATAGCAATAGCATACATACCCGGGCAAGTCATTGTTAGCATGTGCATTGCCTTCAAAATAAGTGTAAAAAAGATCTGTGCTATCCACATTTCGGTCATTTTCATCAATTTGAATGCGATCACAGTGCACAAACAGACAAATGAACTGTGCTCACCAGGAAGGAATTATAAATATGCACCAGTGATTTGAGAATATGCTAGATCCACCTTTATGAACAATTAGGCCCTCATAACGAGCAACATCTCCAAAATGGGACATCACTCCGGGCAACTATAAATTTCCCCTATGCCTCCAGGCCTGAAATTATCAGGTCTGCAAACCGTGGACCAGATAGTTCTGGAACCCGAGACACCAAGTCTGGGGCCATATTAAACCAGTGCCCCAATGTGCAACAGGTGTTTGTGCTCTCTTTGTGTGTCCCAGGGGCACTTTGTTATTACAGAAAAGGCCACAAATACTTTTGTGGCCCCTTCTGTAATACAGATAGCCATGGCAGTGCACACATATAGACCCAGGGCCATAATTAGAGGGTGTTCCCTCATTTGAATGGGGCGTGGCCCTATGCAAATAAGTAGGGGTGGGCAGAAATCTCTGTGAAACAGAAAAAATCTCTGCAAACACGCAGAAATTCCGCGAACATGCGGAATTGCTTGTTCGCGAGGCTTTTTTACTGTTCGCAATCGCTGTTTGCGTGCTCGGGGAGAAATATCTCACAAACTCGCGGAATGCACAATTTTGGGCTATTTCGCCTTCTCCGCGGAACACGAAATTACCCAAATTCTGCAAATTCCACGAACGGAACGGAATTTACCGCCCAGGAATCTCTTTGCCTTTGTGCGCACGCTGTATTATTATGATAGGTGCAGAGGCAAACATGCCTTCAGAAGGCCCATTGAACGTACACCACAAAAACATGGCACACTTTCAGTGCACCTTCTAAATGTAGCCTATAGCGATGAAAGAGGGTCTCATTGACCCACAGACACCCCCTTGCATGCAGCTGCAGTCACTGATTGCACATGCCTGCAAGGGGATCTCTAATCCTTTTTAAAAGTTCAGTTAAAACAGCTGCTCCATATTTATCATAAATGCGCTGCTCTGGGGCAGCACAAGTTCATGGCTGCTCCGAGGGCAGCACATTCTTCCAGATAGGGCTCACTTTCCATGCTAGCACCCGGCGCACCCCCTTTAAGGTGCGCCATGGCCCGAACTGGAAAGTGCACCCTATCCGTAATACGGAGCCTGGAGTCTTTTGTAGGGGCTGCGTGCGGCTACAGCATCCCTTGCCCACATACAGAAGCATGGGGATCAGATAAGCTCCCACATGCTGAAGTCAAAGGCCATCTGACATGGCCGACACCACGGTCAAGAGCAAAAGCCCACAACGCACTTATTACCTCCTCCAAACAGCTGATAATGGTGTGTAGGTGTGTCCTTGTTATTCCAGTCGGTAGGAGAAAATGTGCAGAATTTGCTATTTGCATTCTGGGGGAAATATTTCAAACCTTTTAACGCACGGGTAGACTCCAGCTGAAAACTGTTAACTCCAGCCCAGGTATCTCATTGTGGACATAACGTGGAACTTGTAATGAGGTCTTTAAAATTTGTAGAACAAAAAGGCAAACGAAAACACTAGCGCATAGTTTAAAGCTAGGTGTGGCGTACTGAAGAACACCAGCACCAGGACCCTTAAGAGCACCACTGTGCCTCGCGAAAGGAAACAGGTCACAGCTCATAGGCAGGATCTAGAAGGGACCTGGGAAGTGACGTGGAAGGAATAGGTTACATTAGTTAGTTGCAGTATAGATGATAATGGAAGTAAAAGCAACTTTGTGTCCGAGTCTTTATTCCAAGCACACAATGTTCCCCACTCGACACCAGTCAATCAGTCTGTCAATGGATGGTGATAATTTTGGCTATAAAATGTTATTTTGATTTGTATAAGTTTGATTTTACAAATCTCTGCCTGGTACCTTTTTCGAGTGCTTAAACTGTAAATTTACAACAACTTTCATGTACAAACTGTAGTTCTGAAATGCAGGTTCATCCCACATCCCCCTTTCAGCCCATCCTCAATGTGCCCATACCATTCCAGCATGCCTGTGGTTGCACACTTACTTATCTTCTTGTTTACCCTGGCCCCTCTATGAATGTCTACTACAATCACATAAAAATCTGGGCCTTGGAATGGCAGAGCCCATTTGTTGTTATTTTCTTACCAACCTTGATTCTATTGCGGGTATCATGTCAACCCATACCAATGATGTTTTCTAAGTTCAACATGTTCAAAAATTACTTTTATTGAGTGCTATTTTTAACTTTATTTTATTACAAAAAAGGCATTAAAAAAACAGATATTACACCTGCATCCTCCCAATAGACTGCAAAAGCTATAATTTTACCGCCTTTGAAAATGAACAGAAACTTCAATTTTTAATAGTATAAACTTCCTTCCCAGATAGTCCTCCAAGTCTATATTCATAGATAAAATTAATGACGCTATTACTAATAACCCAGGCTAGTGATCTCTCCCCTCAAAGAGCAGATGCATCTAAGCTGGGGGTCACCCAGACTTCTAAGGGAAAGGTGTAATTTACAATTTAACATCCCCAATGTAAGAGATGACTCTTTATGGTCTTAAAATGTTCACATAATTTCCCACCCACATTACTCGGGTACAAATGGAAATGCTTCCAATCCTCTGTAATGGGAGGTGTCTGGAGAAATTACCTCAGTTATTGCTCTTATTTTTATACACTTTGACCCAAGACATGGTCATGTTGAGAGGTGGGTTCTGGCTTTTGCATACCCCTATAAAGGTCATTGTGATCACTCAATCGGATGGTCTGAGTAAACGGCATAGGAAACCCATGTTCTTAGTGTCTCTTGAGTTCTCTGGGTGTTCATCATATTCCATTATGTCCAGTACCGCCCACTGACTATCCACTCAAATAGTTTCCAAATTGCACTTAGTTGGGGGTCTCTTGTTGCTCCAACTTAGGCCTTTTTTGCATGCTAGGCCCCAATCCAGGAAAACTCCTGAAGTAGCTTCTGAATTTACATATGAGCCGATCTCTTTTCATTGTTAATCAACTGTGGAGTGAGGTCCCTCTATAATACCCGGTAGAAAAGTGTTCAACCACTTTTCACCATTATTCCTTCATTTCTTTGTTCTTTTTTGGTCTGCTCCTCTCCAAGAGCTCTTTCAATTTCAAACCTAGCCACCAGTTGGGTGGCTTTAATCGCATTGCCATTCTGGTCTCTCCTCTCATCAGTTGACATACCAACACTCAAATTTAAACAACTCCACGGGGCAACATGGGAGTCTTTGTCACTACTTCCACGGATTCCCTTCAGCCCATTTTCTCTGAGTGCAGACCACCATGGGACAGTCACACATTTCCAACCTCATTGATTATTATCATGTAACTGAAATACATTTAGGATCTGTAAGATGATGGATTACCCTGCAAAAAACTGTCAAAAACAGAAAAACTGAGTGTATGAGTGATCATATGATATACTTATTTAAAAATAGATTCTCACTGACAGTACTTCTAGCTGCATAAAGAAATCTCCTTCATATTATGGGATTTCTATAAGAAAGTAAACGTCTTATGGGAATGTCACACTACTGAATAACTGTGGAATGGTACTCTAAGTGAGAGAACTCACAGGGATTTCCTAGTGGTAGTTTTCATGTCTTGCTGTTTTATAGGTGTATTATTAGGTCATACAACGTTCAGATCTGAAATCTTACAAAAATGCAACACAACTTCTAAGGTCATCATTTCAACTGGGGCACAAATTGTGATTTTGATAACTATTCCCATTTGTGAGCAAATTTGGGACCAGATTTATCAAAATGTTGTGTTGCCTTTGTGTCACGCAAGGTGACACAAGGGCAACACAACACTAAAGTCAGATTTACTAAGCCGCACAAGGCCAGCTTGCGTGGCTCTGCGATGCTTCATAAGTCTGGAGTAACGCAAGGCAGTGTAAGTTGCTGCCTTGTGTTACTATGCGACAGGGAGGCGCTCCACGGGTGGAGTGTCGGTGTTACCTTGCATCCAGCCATGTATTTTGGCCTGTTCCCAGATTTACCATACATGGGAAACCTCGGAATACTTTAAAATCCTGGGAATGCTTTCTCCTTCTTTTTCCTCTTCTGAAGTAGACAGAGGAAAAAGCCTCAGAAATGTTTTTGTAACCTTCACAAAAACAATCCTGCCTAATACATAGGCATCCTTGTAGCATGTCTAAATGGTGCCTGTGTTGGCACAAGGCAGCCAAATGTACACCAGCGCAAGGAGAGGAGAGAAATGTGCCATATAATGTTAAATATTGCACATTCTTGCCCTCTCCCTTTCACGAAGTGCAGCAAGTTGTCTTGCTGTGTTGCATTGTGTGAAATATTGACAAATCTTCCCCGGGATTCCAGGTCAGATTGTATATCACCAGGGTTTCTAGCTACGTTATTATGGTCAAGTAAATTTGGTGAAAATCATCCAGATAAACAGCACGTATGTCGAGCTTGTGCACCATAGAGTGGAATAAAATGTGAGTAATTAAGGTTATCCACCATTCAGAGATCCGAATGGCACAATGATGTGCAAAATGTGCACACAGTAAGTACCAGACCCATTGGTATCACTAATTGCCAGCTGTGCAATTTGCATCCAAGATTATGGCAAAATATTAAAGAATCTTAGAATAGGCTTCTCATGCTGTGCCAAGCGCTACAAAAGGGTATGATGGACGGAGCGTTTGAGCAAATCAAACACTCACCCCCAGTCAAATGATCTGGGTTTAATCCATCACCATTCTTTATCTGACTCAGCCACCCCAGTTCAGACATGGCCATATGCAAATCAGTCTGACCCTGTGCCTCATGGGAACAGTCCAGCCCGAACTGCCAAGCCATGTCTTCCCTGGACCAGAAAAAAGCATCCTGGGACCGGTTTCGGATTCATAATCCTCATCAGCCAGGCTATCTTGAATCCAGTGGCCAAGTGAGCAAGGGACTCACGTCTGAGCATACTGTGCCAACTTAGGGCGAACAAAGCGATACAAAAGGGGATGATGGACGGAGCGTTTGAGCAAATCAAACACTCACCCCCAGTCAACTGATCAGGGTTTAATCCATCACCATTCTTTAGCTCACTCAGCCACCCCAGTTCAGACATGGCCATATGCAAACCAGTCTGACCCTGTGCCTCATGGGACAGTCCAGCCCGAACTGCCAAGCCATGTCTTCCCTGGACCGGAAACAAGCATCCTGGGACCGGTTTCGGATTCATAATCCTCATCAGCCAGGCTATCTTGAATCCAGTGGCCAAGTGAGCAAGGGACTCACGTCTGAGCATACCCTGCCAACTTAGGGCGAACAAAGCGATACAAAAGGGGATGATGGACGGAGCGTTTGAGCAAATCAAACACTCACCCCCAGTCAACTGATCTGGGTTTAATCCATCACCATTCTTTAGCTCACTCAGCCACCCCAGTTCAGACATGGCCATATGCAAATCAGTCTGACCCTGTGCCTCATGGGAACAGTCCAGCCCGAACTGCCAAGCCATGTCTTCCCTGGACTAGAAACAAGCATCCTGGGACCGGTTTCGGATTCATAATCCTGATCAGCCAGGCTATCTTGAATCCAGTGGCCAAGTGAGCAGGGGACTCACATCTGAGCATACCCTGCCAACTTAGGGCGAACAAAGCGATACAAAAGGGGATGATTGACGGAGCGTTTGAGCAAATCAAACACGCACCCCCAGTCAACTGATCTGGGTTTAATCCATCACCATTCTTTAGCTCACTCAGCCACCCCAGTTCAGACATGGCCATATACAAATCAGTCTGACCCTGTACCTCATGGGAACAGTCCAGCCTGAACTGCCAAGCCATGTCTTCCCTGGACCGGAAACTAGCATCCTGGGACCGGTTTTGGATTAATAATCCTCATCAGCCAGGTTATCTTGAATCCAGTGGCCAAGTGAGCAAGGGACTCACGTCTGAGCATACCCTGCCTACTTGGGGCAAACAAAGCGATACAAAAGGCCTACAGAGATTCCCTAGTGTTCATCTAATAAACTTATAGGAATACACTAAGAATGGTAATGGCATCACAGATTCAACAACTTTTGGCAAAGCCAATAGGTATTGCCTCCATGAGGTATTGATTTTGTCTATGCTTTTAGCCATGTTGTACAAGAGCAAGCTGCTATATAGCATGCCTGAAAGTTTGTAAAAGTATTTTATGCTGCCAGCTAAGGAAGGGACATAGAAACAGAGAAAGTAGCTCTAGCAGAATAAAGGCAATGGAATATAAGGAGGCCGACTTTCTATTTGTCACCTCTGGCAGAAGGGACAGTAGGGTGGCAGGCAGCACGAAGGGAGGAAGGACATGTGGGGAAGGCACCATGGACAACAGAGAATGTGAGAGAAAAGTACTATAATTTGGCAGCAGGAGGGAGTGTGGGGCGGTAGACAATATAGAGGGAGGGCATCAGGGGGGCAACAAAGACAAGGAAGGGCATGGAGGAAAAAGGACTATTATGCGTCCAGAGCTGACGGCATCACATCACTTTATTTGTTATGGCTTTAGGGGAGGGGGGGTGTTCAACAAAGACCGCAGGGGGAGAGCTGGTTGTAGGGACAAGACGGGCAACTGAGTGATGGACTTTTGGCAGCAGCAACATGGACAACTGTGAGTGGGCTTGAGACAGGGAAATCAGGAGCAAGAGGCAACATGGAAAACAGATGCAGGGTGAAAGGTAGGAATTTGAATTTATTGTACAGTTAATTAATACTCACAATATAAAAAGACAAAACATTAAACGTTAAGGTTAATATTGTGTACAGCCTTATCTTTGTACAATTACATTTAAAAGTGGTTAACTCTTAGGTAAAAAGGACGTATCGAAGACAATATATTGTCTGTGCAATCCAATTCGAAGTAATAAAGTGCTTGTGCTTCAGAGTGCTGGTCTTGATTTTAGCTGACCTGATTCTAGACAGGCTGCCTCTGTGATTGACAAAGGGATTTTAGCTGCATGCTATACTTTCTGGAGCTATTTTATAAGTCTTTGAGTCTGCTAGCCACTATGTCAAAGTACTTAGTTAATCTGCAGTTTAGTTGAGTTTCCTCTGGATTGAAGCACAGCGTCAAAGCTTGCCTGCAGCTTCTTATTCCCTTTTCGTTCCATTTTAATCATAATAAGGCACGCCTTATGTCCACCAAGTTTGGGCAAATACAGATCATGTGTGTTAAGTCCTCTTTACCTATCCCACAGAGGCGGCAGGACTGTTTTCCAGATCTCCTTTACCAAGCTGCAATATGAGGAACGATTGGTAGAACACTGAAGCACAATTTTAAAAAGTTTGCTTTTGTCTTCCATGTTAGTCTCATATTCAGCTATGCTTGTGTTTTAAGCGTTTTATAATCGTTCAACACTGTCCAACAGTGAGCCCTCTTGGCCAGAATTTCCTTGTCTTCTATTATTAATACCATTTTGTTTACTTTTGTTGCTATCTTTTTAAAGCTTTTATTATCTGCAGATGTCTCCCAGAGGTTTGTTTGTTTGAGATACTCTGGTGATTCTGATAGGTACTTCTTAGCAGGTGATTTTTCCCGAGTTGTCAGCTCTGCCCAAAGGGGGGCATTTGGAGATCCTAGTTCTGCGCCTTTGATTTTATGCCAGTTGTTTATGTATGCACCTCTTCTCTCCACCGTTTGTCTCTGAAGGCCGAATTCACGGCATATTTTGGATGGCGACACATAGTTAGGGAGATGAAAAATTGCTCTGTATGTTCTAGTGATTATTTTGTCTAGAGCTAACGCATCCTTCCCTAACATTGGTTCACTCCCATATGTGAGCATTGGCTGTAGTCATGCTTTCATCACTTGTAACAGGGGATCCAGTGTTCGGTCGGGGAGGATTTTTATCAGGGGCTTCATTGAGAAGTAAAATGTGGTGCCCATCCAATGCATGTCCTCTAGTTGCAGTTTAAAATACCCTCTGCTGTCCAATAGTGCCCCAAGATACTTGTAGTTGGTTACCTGGTCTAGTCTCTGCCCGTCCAGGAACCATGAGGGTTTCTTTGTCCTATTGTAGTTCACTGTCATTACTTTTGATTTGTTTAAGTTAATCTTTAGTGCATTACGTTGTGAAAATGTATTGGTGGTGCCTAAAAGGTGTTGAAGTCCAATTGGTGACCGACTTATTAGAACCAAGTCGTCTGCGTATAAAAGATTACATAACAAGATATTTCCTAGCCGTGGGCCATAAAATTAGATTTTGTCCAGTTCCCCTGGCAGGTCTGCAAGAAAAAAGTTGAACAGCATGGGGGCAAGAACGCACCCTTGTTTTAGGCCTTTGGCGGTATAAATTCACCTTGAGAGGTACGTCCCTGATCCTAGCTTGATTTTGACCATTGTGTTACTGTGCAGTTGAATCTGCTGTACCAGTTGAGGTTTTAGTATTCCCCACCTATCCAGTTTTTGCAACAATTTGGCTTGATCTACATGATCGAATACAGCTCTATAGTCTATGAAACATAGTGTGAATGGTGGGGGCATCATGGAATACAGAAAGTGTCAACACAATGGAGGGAAGATGGGTGGAGATTTACATGGACAATGGAGGGATGGTAGTTGGGGTAAACACAATGACAATAGGGAGTCAGCTTGTAGGAGCAAGTTGGAGGGGTAGAAGAATACAAGAGAAACAGTTGAAAAAGACATATAGTGACATAGTGCTTAAACGCAAAGAACAAAGCGGCACCAATGAGCAGTGGAAGGACACAAGTAATACACCTATGCTCCTGGAGAGAAACAAACTAATGAAGAGGAAAGAAATCTACAGCAGCTGACCAGTAGAAAGCAAGAAAATGAGAGTGATAATGAAGCTAACCAATGATATGTAATGGTTTGCCTCTAAGCCCACTTTTACAAAATATTATGTCTCAGAAGTGGGTTGTCTTTTGTGAGACCAAAAAAAGAGGTGGGCGAGCCAGCAAATTATTAGGAAGAGTCAAGCCAAAGGTCTGACTTGGCTCTAAGCGCTAACATATGAACTGAGTCATCAACCTACTTGGCATGGACATTGTGTAACATTGTTCAATTAAAATATGATAGACACTTCAAAATTGAAAAGAAGTGTGTTCCTTTATAATGCAAAAAGATTTGGCTTTAGTACATTAGATTACAACATTGAATTGTGTGACAATTATTAGAAGTGATATTATGAACTTGGAAACATTCATGTCCATACCCCTCCTCTGCCCTGGCAACATTACCAATAGTGAACCAAGAGCAGTTGACCCTCATAAGTGGTCGAAGGTGTTATTATACATGGACCAACATTACAGTTTATTATGTCTTGGATAAGGCATCGAGTATCCCGTGGTTATCGTATTTATGTTCCTAATTTAGAATGTTGTTTAACTTGTAAACTCACTCAACAGAGAAATACTTTAAAACACGCTCTCAGCTGTACACTGTCAGATTACAAACTGAGACTATGGGTCCTATAATGATCCATAAGGGGACAGTCAATAAAATCTGTACTTGAACCTAAAACAGAAGAAGGGGAAGACTACACATGTCTTAGTACTGCCCTCACACACTTTGCAGTGTCATGCTTCATCATTGGGCTTCATCATACATCCAGGTGCAGAGCAACACACTGGATGGAGCGCAATTTTTTTAGATGAAGATTAGTGGTGAGGGTGGAGAAAGAAAAAGAAACTGTGATAGTACACATACAACACGTAGGCCAACGTGACACAACAAAAAGAAGAAAAGAAGGGGGGTCTCTTCCCTTCTATTACGGGACCAAAACTGTGCAGTTCTAAAGTATTAAACCAACCTTGGGGTCAACATTAGTATTTTTATTCTGTCTGTAGTCCACTGGAAGGGTTAAAATATGTATGTCGGGGTATAGAGGGAAGGCGACAATCCCTATAGCCCCACTGCAATTACCAACATGTTTCTGCCAATACTAGACCCCCACATGGGTGGCGCTGGCTTTTTTATCAGGGTGTTGGTCCCCACTTTTCAATCCTTACCCTAATCAGGTGTCTTTTACCTTAATTATTTATGTCTGTAGGTAAAATCTCTTACTCCATGGTACTCTCCAGAATTTCTGTGAGGAAACCAATTGCTACAGGATGAAGAACAAAGAGAGAGAGTATAAGAGCCAAACCGTGAATCCACACATTAGGTGAACTGGTCAAAGTCACCCTCTCTCTATATAAATCATCTTTCTCCAAAGAAAAAACATGTATCTTCCATCATTATTAAAAACCAAGCGGTGAGTGCAGCCAGTCTCACAATTTAAAAAGACCTCCTTATTTTTGAAAACAATAGGGTCACTAGTCCAACATCATTGGGAGTACGCCACACTCCACCTCCCACATCTAAGTAGAATGCAGTGTTATTTGTATGACATGTAGCTCTCTTTTAGACATTTCCAAAATCCTATTGTTTACAGGATGTGTATACTCACACAAGTTCATAAACATTTTTCTGAACCCGGGACTGTGTGGGACTGTGCTCTCGCCGTCACACTGCATGGAGAAACAAACATGCTTGTTTTTTTCTTCTTTTTCAAAGAGCAGTGCTTTCTTTATAAATATCCTCCAACCCAACACCCTTTTTAATTCTTAGTTTTTGCTGTGTCCAGTATCAATTATAAACATGCTCAAGTGCAGAGCTGTTTGAAATACACACATCGAGGCCGACCAGACTTAGCCCCCCAACTTATGCCTGTGCTGCCACTATTGGGTGTTGATCTCTTGCCATGCTCAAATCGTAATGCGCTTTCTTTACATGCCACCAACATCAAATGTGAAAAAAAGTTAGAAACGCATAGCATAATCGGATGGGTATTTGTAAAACAATCCCTCCTACTACTGGCAGTCTCCCTTCTTATTTACACGGCCATTCCCACTTACTAGTCACAAGATGCACTGAGTGTACTGTCTCCACCACCAGTCCTCTGATGATAAAGTTTGGCTAACGGGGACGCCATTATCTAACCCGTGTTCGCCATATTGGAAAGATTGTATTTAGCTAGATACGAGTAGGATAACATGTGCACAAACTCGTGACGTTATTGTTCTATTGGCCCCAAACTTAATTGGAATCCCGAAATACATGGCGTTAAAAAAGGATAATGAAAAAAAGGGGGGGATTTTTATCTTATTAAATGAATCGGCAAAAATAATCATAATAATAATGTATTACATTATCATTGCTCATGTGCGCGATATTCCATTCTAGTTTGGAGTCATGATCTAGGGACCTGTATCATTTCGCTTACTTTCCCGATATTTTTCATTCAAATGATAGGTTGAACTTGTCTCGAAGATATTTTGAAAGGCTGTATGTATCAAAAAAAGTAGAAACAGATAGTCTTCAATCTATTTCAGGAGTTGTCTCTTCCATAATATTCAACCCCAATTGCTTTATTAGGTTCAGTTTTTACATGCCAGTGCTCACGGGGTATTAATCTATATTAGAAACAAACCCCACCATCATGCTTGCTTTAAGAAGCATGGTCGTTGAAGCCTAATACATGTATTGCAGGGTGCAAGTAATCACTAGACATTATCTTCTCAGAATGCCCTGTGGTTGGAACCAAGGAATGCAGTCATTTAGACCACATATGCTGCTCTTCAATCTTTCTACCCAACGTGGTTCCCTGATTAGAAGGAATACCGCCACATTGTTAGTGTCTGGTGGGATGAAGGGTTTGTCCAGTACTGTCCATCTAAGATCTAATTCACTATGCCTGTACTCTTGGAAATGGGCTGTCATCTTAGTGTTGGTCTTCCCGCACCGTATTGTGCTCATATGTTCTAGGATGCGGGTCTTAACTTTACGGGTTGTCATTCCGACATATTGCATATTGCATGGACACTTGAGCAAATAGATAACATTCTCGGTGTTAAGTCTACTTTTTTTGATACATACAGCCTTTCAAAATATATTCGAGACAAGTACAACATATCATTTGAATGAATAATATCAGGGAAGTAAGCAAAATGATATAGGTCCCTAGATCCTGACCCCAAACTAGAATGGAATATCGCGCACATGTGCAATGATAATGTAAATCATTATTATTATGATTATTTTTGCCGATTCATTTAATGAGATAAAAATCGCACTTTTTTTATTATCCGTTTTTAACGCCATGTATTTCGGGATTCCAATTAAGTTTGGGGCCAATAGAACAATACCGTCACAAGTTTGTGCACATGTTATCCTACTAGTATCTAGCTAAATACAATCTTTCCAATATGGCTGACACAGATCATAGACGGAAAGTGTCCATCTTGAGTCCTACCACTCTGTTTAGGACGTACAACGTGAGCTCGAGAGGGTGGTCATGTGACAGGCAACCAGGATTAGATAATGGCGTCCCCGTAAGCCAAACTTTATCGTCGGAGGACTGGTGGTGGAGACAGTACACTTGGTGCATCTTGTGACTAGTAAGTGGGAATGGCCGTCTAAATAAGAAGGGAGAATGCCAGTAGTAGGAGGGATTGTTTTACAAATACCCATCCGATTACGCTATGCGTTTCTAACTTTTTTTCACATTTGATGTTGGTGGCATGTAAAGAAAGCGCATTACGATTTGAGCATGGCAAGAGATCAACACCCAATAGTGGCGGCACAGGCATAAGTTGGGGGGCTAAGCTTGGTCGGCCTCGATGTGTGTATTTCAAACAGCTCTGCACTTGGTCATGTTTATAATTGATACCAGACACAGCAAAAAACAAGAATTAAAAAGGGTGTTGGGTTGGAGGATATTTATAAAGAAAGCACTGCTCTTTGAAAAAGAAGAAAAAAACAAGCATGTTTGTTTCTCCATGCAGTGTGACGGCGAGAGCACAGTCCCATGCAGTCCCGGGTTCAAAAAAATGTTTATGAACTCGTGTGAGTATACACAACCTGTAAACAAGAGGATTTTGGAAATGTCTTAAAGAGAGCTTCATGTCATACAAATAACACAGCATTCTACTTAGATGTGGGAGGTGGAGTGGGGCGTACTCCTAATGATGTTGGACTAGTGACCCTATTGTTTTAAAAAATAAGGGGGTCTTTTTAAATTGTGAGACTGGCTGCACTCACCGCTTGGTGTTTAATAATGATCGAAGATACATCTTTTATCTTTGGAGAAAGATGATTTATATAGAGAGAGGGTGACTTTGACCAGATCCCCTAATGTGTGGATTCACGGTTTGGCTCTTTTACTCTCCCTCTTCGTTCTTCATCCTGTCGGAATTGGTTTCCTCACAGAAATTCTGGAGAGTACCATGGAGTAAGAGATTTTACCTACAGACATAAATAATTAAGGTAAAAGACACCTGATTAGGGTAAGGATTGAGAAGTGGGGACCAACACCCTGATAAAAAAGCCAGCGCCACCCATGTGGGGGTCTAGTATTGGCAGAAACATGTTGGTAATTGCAGTGGGGCTATAGGGATTGTCGCCTTCCCTCTATACCCCGACATACATATTTTAACCCTTCCAGTGGACTACAGACAGAATAAAAATACTAATGTTGACCCCCCTAGGTTGTTTCAATACTTTAGTACTGCGCAGTTTTGGTCCCGTAATAGAAGGAAAGAGACCCCCCTTCTTTTCTTTTTTTTTGTTGTGTCACGTTGGTCTACGTATTGTATGTGTACTATCACAGTTTCTTTTTCTTTCTCCACCCTGACCACTAATCTTCATCTACAGAAATTGTGCTCCATCCAGTGTGTTGGTCTGCACCTGGATGTATGATGCGGCCCAATGATGAAGCATGACACTGCAAAGTGTGTGAGGGCAGTACTAAGACGTGTTGTCTTCCCCTTCTTCTGTCTTAGGTTCAAATACAGATTTTATAGACCGTCCCCTTATGGATCAATTTTAGGACCCATAGTCTCAGTTTGTGATCTGTGTACAGCTGAGATCGTAATTTAAAGTATTTCTCTGTTGAGTGAGTTTACATTGTTAATAAGGGAGCCAGAGAAGTCTTAATCCCTTGTCTCTCCCTGTGTGTTTTTCATTAATGTTTAACTTGCCCATATGGTCAGACCCTGTCCAGGTGCTATCATTGACTAAGGGGATGATCAAAGATACTTTTTCCCAGTACAGATCAATACAGGTCCTTGTTCATCTTATATATGTCATATGAGCCAAAGGAGGATGGTTACAATTATCTATCTGGTGTAACAAGTTTGCAACACTGTTTTGTTTTAGTACGACTCAGATGTGGCATTGTGCATCACTTTGTGGCTTTTCCAGCCATGAAGTCCTGTCCTTCTGATCAGACTTCATATCCATGTGATGACGTTTTAATCGAAAACCTATGTTTGTTAGATACAACATTAGATCATACAAAACTGCTATGAAATATTTGATTGCACCATGTGAAACTCTTGTGTGTTACAATGTGTCCCCTTTTATATTGAATGCCGTCTATATAAGGAACAGGTTTTTATCTAATGTATATATATATGATCTATTGTATAGATATGTAATTTTATTGTGAATGTTATTTAATTCTAATGTACGTTAATGGCTGTTTCAAGTAGCTGAATAAAGTTTAGGAACCAAATCTAGTGTGACAACGAAGCCAACCAATGAGGGTTGGTCTATAAGCCCACTTTTAGAAAACAATAAGTTTCACAAGAGGGGTGTCATATGTGACACCAAAAAAAGAGGTGGGTGAGCCAGTAAATTATTTGGAATAGTCAATTCAAAGGTCTGACTTGGCTCTAAGAGCTAAAATATGACGTCAGTCAGCAACATACTTGGCGTTGACATTGTGCAGCATTGTCCAGTTAAAATTTGAGAGACTCTTTCTTCAAAATTCAAAAACCTTTGTTCCTTTTTAACACAGAACGATTTTGCTTTAGTACATTAGATTACAACATTGAATTGAGTGACAATTATTAGAAGTGATAGTATTAGTTTAGAAATTGTAGTGAGGTCCATACCCCTTCTCCGCCCTGGCAACAATACCAATAGCGAGCCAAGAGGCAGTCAGTTGACCCTCATAAGTGGTCGAACTGTTATTATATATAGATCAACATTACAGTCTATTAAACTATGTACATGAGAGGTTCTGTGCAGTGTAAACCCTGAACTAATGTATTTCAAGGTGCCCCAATGTGATGATAAAGCAAAAGGAGGCACTGTGAAAGGCACTGTGAAATAAAATAATTCCTAATATCATTGAATGTGGTCAAGCGGGGAAGTCAGGATTGCTGTTACATTCCCTGATTTCACTTTCTGCAGTTCAGATCATTAACACTGTGCAAGTGTTGGAGGTGGACAATCATCCGATGTTACAAGAAGCACAAAATCCTTAGCATAATGAGCAATTACCCAGAATTCCCACAGGTCTTCATTATCTGCCCACCCAGCACCACAGCTGCAAACATGGGGGGAGGCGTATGACAGTGGGGCGAATGAGGTCTTGTTTTATTTTTGGCTGAAGGTCCCAAGAGAATCCCTAGCTGAGCCAGAACCAATCATCTGGCTAGAGCTAGGCTTGAACCTACAGTGGCCCGCCCACCTTTAGGTAAAAACAAATATTGGAAAGGGTGATAGATCTGGCTTTAATGTAAGGTGTGAAAACACAAGTGTGCATGCCGGTGCTTGTATGCATTAGCATATTAAAGGCAGATCTGGTGCAGTACCTTTTGGAACGTATCTTCACTTATCATCAATAGAAGGGCTATTTAATAAAAAAAGCACAGTTACCGTCATTATAGTCCGATTTAGGTTTCTGTGTTAAATGAAAGTCTGATTCCTAGGGAGCCTTCATACATCATGAGATATCATCAACAAAGACAATATAATGGTTGGTTTAAATTAAATGAAATGGCTAAACAAATATTGCTTTATGTACCCAATGCTTGTATGACTGAAATAATTGAATGAGTAATGACAGTGCACTTTTTAGATGTCAAATAATCTAGACTACATTGATCGGGACGACATAAGGATGCTTCCAAGCAGGCAGTAATATTGGTGAGAAAGACTTACTCCACCGGGCAGTACCAATGCTTCCTCTATGTGTATCATAACGCATTGATAACAATAGGTACTGTATGCAGCAGTGCTGTTAAGCCAGATCTAAACATAAAGGGAATTATTATACCGACACGGTATGGGTAAATATACAACATAAGCAGGTCATATTCGGGGTGGAGGGGGTGGGAAGGGGGCTTGAGGTGTTAAAAACCTTCCACCCCGATTTAAATCTATACCCTAGTAAATAGTTGGGTACAGGTGTTTTCAGTCCTATATGGTGAGGAGCTGGTCAGATTTCACCTGTGATTTTTACATGCACACACAAACACACCCACACACACAGACAGACACACTTTCTGCCTCTCGTCTATGTTTTACAGGTCTTAAAAATGTTGGTTATTTTACAAAATATTATTTTAGTACCCTTACAATCTGCACTCCTCTCTTTTTCCACCGCCCCTGATACTCCCCTTCTGTTCTCTGCTTTTCTAATAATGTATTTCAACAAAATATACCAACATGGTTTTTGGGGAAACTTGAAGCTCACCCCACCGCCCCTCTCTTACAGATCAAGCTATGGCCGTGGTAGTGCCTCGCTGATATTTTAAGCTGCATATGCGCTCCATACACGAAAATTGCACAAATCAGTACACTATACAATGTTTGTGAACAAATAGCTTTTTCCGTGAAAATTCGGTTGTAGTGATTCCTTTGTTGTTTAACATGCCCACCGGTGGGAAGTTAAAAAGTGTCATTGTATACTGTAAGTTGTAATACCTTTTAATCGACTGCCAATATAAATACAGGGGAAGTCAACGCCAGACACTGAACTTGGCACTCACGTATACCTCACATGCGATCAAAGAAAGGCGACAGTGTGGAGCTGCAGTAAAGTACATATGTGCCCTTGGCATTCAGAACTGAAGATCTTTTCCCTCGGTGTCGAACAAGAAACCTTAAAATGGAAAGAATGCCGAATACAGGAAGGGCTGAGGCAGACTAAAAATGTAAGGCCAAGCACAAGGAAACGAAGGTTGGAAGGAACGCACGCTCCATTTTATATAATAAATACATTTCAAATGCCAAGCGTGCCGGCAGAAATGCTTTGTTCGGAGGCAGCTAAAATGTAAAAACAAGCATTGGCGAAAGGCAATATGTCTGACCTGTAACTCTATATTTACACTGATTTTGGAGTTTTTGAGTTATTTGTGGTGGTTGTATGAGAGTTTAGGAAACAATGGAAGATGCCATGTGATAGCGTGGCACTACCTTGCAAGTGTTAAGTCACACAATATTAACATTGCATCCTCTAAATCGACCTAATACATCGCATGTAAGTCTAGGTAAGTAGTTATGGAGGTTAGAAAAGTAAACAATAGTAAATACATTCTTGCTCTGCAATGTACATGTTAGGACATTTTAGTGGATGCATTATTACTGTATGTTGATATTGTAAACCTTGATCTTGTGACATACAACCTGTTGCATACTTTTCGGAATTCCGGTGTGAGTGAGAGTAAATAGTGTTGGAGGTCTCTTGAGTCTGATGTACAACAGCAGCATCTTTCATCAAGAATTAACATTGAGGGCAGAAGGGCACTTTTTAAGTGGGCCAGGGTGGGACAATGCAAAATAGGGCAAATACTTTCATCTGTTGAACTACATATTAAAGGCTAAATCTAAAATTAACAGAGGCAGTCGATGGGTACGTCTAATGATACAATAGAGGCTGCATGTGTGGTTGGTAAGGAGAGGCGCAAAGGAAAACAACAACAAGCATTGGCATAGCCAATAGGTCTCACTTTTGGGACCTTATAAGTGTTTAGCCAGAGCTATTGGCTTTGTCAATGTCTTTGAGTTATGTCGTAGAGCATGGGTACACACAAACTTTCTGTCAGGGTCCAAAAATACAGAGTGGTTTGTGGCCAAGGGCTGCACCGGTATGGGTTCGGTCAGTGGGGGGTGGGGTCAGTAGGAGGGCGGGACTAAAATAAAAAAAATCAAACCAGTTTCAAAAAAGACTATGTGACAATGCTGTATTTCAAAAGCAGATATAACCTCAAAGAGCACATTTATATAATACATTTTTATTAGCAGACAATAGCAATTTTAAGAGGCATTGCATAGCTTCATACACACTTTGACCCCAATTCCAGACACAGTCTCTCTCTTTTTCTGTCAGTCCATCTCTCTCTCTGTCAGTCAGTCTCTCTCTCCCTGTCAGTTAGACACTCTCTGTCAGTCTCTCTCTCTGTCAGTCTCTCTCTGAGCCAGTCTCTCTCTCTCAGTCAGTCAGTCTCTCTCTCAGTCAGTCAGTCTCTCTCTGTCAGTCTCTCTCTTTCTCTGTCAGTCTCTCTCAGTAAGTCAGTCTGTCTCTCTCTTAGTCAGTCAGTCTCTCTCAGTCAGTCAGTCTCTCTCTTAGTCGGTCAGTCAGTCTCTCTCTCTCTCTCTCGCTCGCTCTCAGTCAGACTCCCTCTCAGTCTGTCAGTCTCTCTTGTCAGTCTCTCTCTTTCTGTCAGTCAGTCACTCTCTCAGTCAGTCAGTCTCTCTCTATGTCAGTCAGACTCTCTCTCTCTCTGTCAGTCAGTCTCTCTCTCTCTCTCTGTCAGTCAGACAGTCTCTCTCAGTCAGTCAGTCTCTCTCAGTCAGTCAGTCTGTCTTGCTCTCAGTCAGCCTCTCTCTCAATCAGTTTGTCTCTCTCCCAGTCAGTCAGTGTCTCTCTCATTCAGTCGGCCTCTCTCTCTGTCAGTCAGTCTCTCTCTCAGTATCTCTTTCTCTCTAAAAAAATCAAACCAGTTTCAAAACAGACTAATGTGACAATGCTGTATTTCAAAAGCAGATATAACCTCAAAGAGCACATTTTGATAATACATTTTTATTAGCAGACAATAGCAATTTTAAGAAGCATTGCATAGCTTCATACACACTTTGACCCCAATTCCATCACAGTCTCTCTCTCTCTTTCTGTCAGTCCATCTCTCTCTCTGTCAGTCAGTCTTTCTCTCTCCGTCAGTTAGACACTCTCTGTCAGTCTCTCTCTCAGCCAGTCTCTCTCTCTCAGTCAGTCAGTCTCTCTCTCTCAGTCAGTCGGTCTCTCTCTGTCAGTCTCTCTCTTTCTCAGTCAGTCTCTCTCAGTAAGTCAGTCTGTCTCTCTCTTAGTCAGTCAGTCTCTCTGTCAGTCAGTCTCTCTCTTAGTCGGTCAGTCAGTCTCTCTCTCTCGCTCTCTCTCTCTCAGTCAGACTCCCTCTCAGTCTGTCAGTCTCTCTCTGTCAGTCTCTCTCTTTCTGTCAGTCAGTCTCTCTCTCAGTCGGTCTCTCTCTCTATGTCAGTCAGACTCTCTCTCTCTCTCTCTCTGTCAGTCAGTGTTTCTCTCTCTCTGTCAGTCAGACAGTCTCTCTCAGTCAGTCAGTCAGCCAGTCTCTCTCAGTCAGTCAGTCTCTCTTGCCCCCAGTCAGCCTCTCTCTCAATCAGTTAGTCTCTCTCCCAGTCAGTCAGTCTCTCTCTCTGAGTCAGTCAGTCTCTCTCTCATTCAGTCGGTCTCTCTCTCTGTCAGTCAGTCTCTCTCTCTGTCGGTCAGTCTCTCTCTCAGTATCTCTTTCTCTCTCTCCCTGTCAGTCAGTCTCTCTTTCAGTCAGTCAGTCTCTCTCTCGCAGTCAGTCTCTCTCTCAGTATCTCTTTCTCTCTTTCTCAGGCAGTCAGTCTCTCTCTCTCTCTCTCTCTCTCTCTCACAGTCTCTCTCTCAGTCAGTCAGTCTCTTTCTAAGTCAGTCAGTCTGTCAGCCAGTTAGTCTCTCTCTCAGTCAGTCTCTCTCTCAGTTAGTCTCTCTCTTTCTGTCAGTTAGTCTCTTTCCCAGTAGGTCAGTCTCTCTCTCTATTAGTCAGTCAGTCTCTCTCTTAGTCATTCAGTGTCTCTCTCTCTGACAGTCAGTCTCTCTCTCAGTCAGAAAGTCAGTAGCTCTCGTCCTCTCTGTCAGTCAGTCTCTCTCTCTCTGTCAGTCAATCTCTCTCTCAGTCAGGCAGTCTCTCTCCTAGTCAGTCATTTTCTTTCTCAGTCAGTAAGTCTCTCTCTTAATCAGTCAGTCTCTCTCAGTCAATCTCTCTCTTTCTGTCAGTCAGTCTCTCTCCCAGTCAGTCAGTCTCTCTCTGTCAGTTAGTCTCTCTCTGTCATTCTCTCTCTCAGCCAGTTAGTGTGTCTCTCTCTCTCTGTCAGTCTCTCTCTCAGTCAGTCTCTCTCTGTCAGTCAGTCTCTCTCTCTCTCTCTGTCAATCTCTCTCTGTCAGTCTCTCTTAGTCAGTCAGTGTCTCTCTCTGTCAGTCTCTCTCTCTGTCAGACAGTCTCTCTACCTCAGTCAGTCAGTCTATCTATACCTCAGTCAGTCAGTCTCTCTCTCTCTCAGTCAGTCATCTCTCGGTCAGCCAGTCTCTCTCTGTCAGCCAGTTTCTTTCTAATTCAGTTAGTCTCTCTCTTAGTCAGTCAGTCTCTCTCCCTCGATCGAGCTCTCTCGCTGTCTCTCTCTGTCAGTCAGTCTCTCTCTCTCTCTCAGCCAGTCTCTCTCTGTCAGTCAGTCTCTCAGTCAGTCAGTCAGTTAGTCAGTCTCTCTCTCTACTCTCTCTCCTCTCTGTCTCCTCTCTCTCCACTCTCTCTCTCTTGCTCTCTCACCACTCTCTCTCTCTCTCTCTCTCTGGGGGCCATGGGTAGATTACCTGAAAGGTCCGAGGGCCGCCAAGTAAGGCCTGCCGGGCTGCCAGCAGCCTGCAGGCCATACTATGAGAACCACAGTTGTAGAGTATTGTGGCTGCCATGTCAAGAAGACATTATGTGCAGCTGAAAAAACCTATTAAAAAAGAATTACCATAAAAAATGTCTTCTAGTTCTTTTGTCCTTGCAATGCTAGTGACTTTTTCTTGCCTATTTTCGTGCCTGTTTATTATTGTCTTTTTGTGTTACTGGGGGTGGGGTGGGACATAAACAACAGTAGGGTGGAGGTTGGGAAATAGTACCTGAATTACAACACGAGCAGCAGACATACACTAGAGGAGAATTAACCAAAGCCAGATTCCAAGGTCAGACTGAGGTGGTGCTGAGTGATGCTGAGGTGGTGGTGAGGTGATGGTGCACTGGTGCAGAGGTGATGCGTTGTTCATGTTGAGGTGGTGCTGTGGTGGTGTTGAATGATGCTGTGGAGCTGATGCACTGGTGCTGAGCGATACTTTGGTGATACTGTGGCAATACTGTGGCAATACTGTGGTGATGCTGAGTGATACTGCGGTACCGCCCTGGTGGTCAGGTGGTATTGAGTGATGCTGAGTTGGTGCTGTGTTGAGGTGATGCTGTGCTGATGCTGCGGTGGTTCTGTACTAATTCTGAGGTGCTGCTGAGTTGTTTCTGAGTTGGGGTTGCACCGGCTCTGAGGTGGGGCTGCACTGGTGGTAGTGCACTGATGTGGAGGTTGTGCTATGCCAATGCTGAGATGGTGATGTGCTGATATTGAGGTGGTGCTGCTCTGATGCAGAGTTAGCACTGCATTGGTGGTGGTGCACTGATGCAGAGGTGGTGCTGTGCTGATGCTGAGATGGTGTGTACTGCTTGCTTGAGAGCTGGGATGCTTCTGTTTGAAGCAACTGTGCACCTTTTCAAGGGTGGATTCATTGATTGATTTATGGTGCTGTGCTGATGTTAAAGTGGTGCTGTGGGGGTGCTTAGGTGTGCTGTGCTGATGTAGAGGTGGTGCTGAATGATGCTGAGGTGGTGCTGAGTGTTGCTGCAACAGGTGCTGAGTCATGCTGAGTCATGCTGAGTCATGCTGAGGTGGAGGTGCTGTGCTGGTGCTCAGGTGGTGCTGGCCTTTCATAATCCCTTTGGGCGGGTGACTAATGGTATTAGTGGTGTTTTTTTAGCTTTCCCTGCTCCACCCGCCCTTTATTTAGTGGCAGGGGTCCCCTTTTGATAGTGGCTGTTCTGGGGTGATGCCACACTGATGCTGAGATGGTGCTGTGTTGGTGCTGAGTAGCTGCTGAGGTGGGGCTTTGCTGGTGCTGAGGTGGGGCTGCGCTGGAGTTGGTTCACTGATGCAGAGGTGGTGCTGTGGTGAAGCTGAGATGGAGCTGTACTGATGTTGAGGTGGTGCTGCACTGGTGCTAAGGTGGTACTGCACTGGTGCTGAGGTGGTGCTGTGCTGGTGCTAAGTTGGTGCTGCACTGGTGGTTTTGCACTGATGAGAAGGTGGTGCTGTGCTGATGCTGAGATGGTGCTGTGTTGATGCTGAGGCGGTGCTCATGTGATGCTGACTGATACTGAGGTGGTGCTAAGTGATGCTGAGGTGGTGCTAAGTGATGCTGAGGTGGTTCTGAGTCATGCTGAGGTGGTGCTGAGACATACTGAGGTGGGGGTGCTTAGGTAGTGCAGAGCTGGTGCACAGGTGGTGCTAAGTGATGCTGAGTAGGTGCTGTGCTGAGATGATGATGCGCTGATGCTTAAGTGGTGCTACATTGGTGCTTAGTTGCTGCTGCAGTGGTGCCGAGATGGTGCTGTGCTAATGCTCTGTTGGTGCTGTGCTGGTACTGAGTTGGTGCTGCGCTGGTGGTGTTGCACTGATGCAGAGGTGATGCTGTGATGGAGCAAGTATTCGCACGTTAAGCGACTTGCTTGTATCAAGAACCTCAAATAACCTTAATATACTAAATCAACCTGTTTGTGTTACTAATATTGCACATTTTACACTACACCGGGTGTCCCAGAGACGCTTGCCTATGTGCCTTCTAAAACGTAATACGCTTGCCTCTAAAATGGCCGCTGCTTTGCGGGAATTAGTCTGCGCATGCGTCGGTCATACCCATGTGATGTGACGTACTCGCAGTTCTGGTGGGAATTTGTTGCTCATGCGCAATGCACTTAAAGATGGCTGCTTTATGTTCTCACATGCTCCGAGCTTGCATTGCCGCTTTTGCAAAGCTGTTTGTTCTGCACTTACCCTAATGCAATAGTTATTATAAAGTAAGGGATATAGTATAGCCCTTTCATGGTATACAGCGTAATCTTTTATTCTATGTTTCTAAATTGTTTTCGCTTGCTTTTCATGTATCGTATTCTTTGGGCCTGGGAGGTGCTTACTACTCCATCTTGGAAGCCCGTATGGTACAAGTCACGTCATGGGGAAAAGAAAACCATGCAGCAGTGGAACCCAGCCAGCTGGCAGCCTCGCCCAAGATGCTCCAGGGAACCGACCTGTAACCCAGCAGAACGAAGCTGAACTGTACCTGCAATTGCTACATTTGTAATAAACTGCTGTATGCTCTATTGTTCTCTGTAAAACATATGTCATGGGAAACTAGAAATTAAGGGGTGGGTACAAAATTGAATATAATAAGCCTGAGAAAGTCTAAAATTTAGGTGGTGGGATGACTTAACCTCCTCCTTTGTCCAATCAGAACTTGGGGATCCTTTCACTTGCAACATTGGGGGGTGGTACACTGACCCGAAAAACAGTATAACTAGCCTAGGTTTAGCTAGAGAATTTGTCCGACTTGTCTGACTAGCTGACCTGTCACTGTCCCAACAAACTCTATAGGTGATTGATACAGAGAGCTGCGGAGCACTCTGTCCGTATTTTCCACAGACCCAGTTGGGGTTTTGGGAACCTTAAGTGCTGGCGAAGCACTTTGCTGGGAGATTCAAGAACCCAATCGGGGTTATTTGCAGATTCCTTGCAGAGAGAGAGTAGCGCAGGCGTTGCAACCGAAGATGCAGGTGTTGGTCGTACCCTTTGGTGAACCCGGTCCTTATCCAAATCCTGGGGTTATCCTGTCCTGACTGTCCATGAGCTGTACCTGCTCGCCTACTGGCAACCTAAGTCCTTGAGGGTCCTTTCCCGTCTTTCCAAACTGACTCGTGGCCAGGGTTAGTCTTCAATCTATCCTAGGAAAATATAAATCTATGTGGGTGTTCGTTTTTTCCTAAACTTGCTGTCCTAACTTCTCGAATAAAGCATAATTGCATATGTTCCTTTTTCTTCCCCAGTCTTCTATAAATAAGATTTTCATGCATTATTGTCTATTAGCATGTTCCACTTCTCTCCCTACCTTTAGTCAAATGCTAAATCGTCTTTCATAGTTTAAGTTCCATTCTTACCCTCCCTATAGAGAATAAGTACATCTGAATAAATCAAATTGCATAAGTTTAGTTTCCTCTGAACCGTTAGTGAATTTCGAAAGTCTACTTTGATTAGCATGTTCCCTTTCTTTACCCGCCTTTAGTGAAGTTGTGAAAGTCTGTTAATCTAAATAGTGTGTTACTTATTTCTCTTTCCCTTTAGTTTTCGATTTCTAAATGATTCTTACCCTCATTCATAGCTATACGATATTTTTTTTTTTTTTTTTTTTTTTTTAAAACCTTTATTAACAAGTGCACAATACACAGCGTCTGCCTACAACCCCGCAGGGCCGGCCGCTATGACAAAAACTGGCTGAGCATAAAGTGCAATACGAGGCAGTACGTTGCTGAAGCAATCTTTCACATCAACATTATCGGCAAGAGCGTAATATCATACAAATAGGATAAGAAAGGTTTAATTTTATGTTTTTGTCGAAATGAACACAGACAAACAAACACATGGTATCATAGTGGCAAGGGTTGCTGGAGGTGGGAGGGGGGGAATGGATGTAGGAGAAAAAACGAGGGTGAGGGGGGGGTGGCGCGCATAAGAGAGCAAAGCATGTGGTAAGTAGAGGAGAGGAACGTAAATCACGGAGAGGAGGGGAGAGGGACTTCGTAGTCAAGTGGAGGAGAACAGATGTCTCCACGGTAAGTATTCCAGGGAGCCCAAACTCTGGACCACTTCCCTGGGCGCCCCCGGGCTTCATATACCGTCTTCTCTCGAAACATGGACCAGTCCATGTTCTCTTTCCAGGCACTGAGCACTGGCGGTCTCGGGGAGCCCCAGAGCTGTGCGATATCCCTCTTCGCAATCATATTGCCTAGGGTGACCCAAAGTGTCTGGGCAGCAGTGCAGTCAGTCGGTTCCCACACATTCAACAGACAACGACGCGCCTCAGGAAGCAATGGGACCCCCGTGACACGACTCATAACATCATGCACCCTCGACCAATACGCTACAATCACTGGACATTCCCACAAAACATGAAGAAAAGTACCATCCATCCCACACCCACGCTTACAGCGTCCGTCAGCAACCAGACCCATTCGCACCAGACGCGTTCCAGTAAGATACACGCGATGAAGGATTTTCAATTGGACAAAGCGAAGTCGTGCCGGAATAGCCACCTCCTTAGGGGAGGACACAGCGGACTGCCAGTCCTCGTCGTCCAATTCAAGTCCGTCAGCAGTCCAGGCAGCCCGGAGCTTCTCGAGCTGGTCAGCTCTGTTATGAATGAGCTTCTTATAAATTAAGGAGATGGTACTGTCTGGGACATGGCCATCTAGAACTCGATCCTCCAGAGGGGAGGACTGCGGAACGTCCGTACCGGAGGGGAAGACCGAAGACAAGGCATGTCTCACCTGCATATACCGGAAGTGCTCCCTATCATCGAGCCGGTATTCCAGCTTTAGTGATTCAAAGGACTTAACCGCGCCACGTGTCCAAAGGTCTCCCACAGTACTAATCCCGATCATGTCCCATTTCTCAAACCCTTTCGTCTTCCACAGGTTGCCCAGTCGCTCCGAGTCATACAGTGGCGTCATACGTGTCAGTCTACCACCCCAGCCCGTGGCCACCGTAGCATCTCGCCATGCCCGCACTGCACATTTCGTTGGGCCCGTAAGGAGTCGAAAGGGTGCCTTAGAGTATAGCGCCCTATTAAAGTTGCCGCCGGGCAACAACAGTTTATCTAAAGCAAAGGCAGGGGCTGGCTCCGGAGAGTATGTCGCATGGTTGATGGCGCTCAGGTGCGAGGCCCAGTAGTACCGTCTAATATCCGGCAGCGCAATACCTCCGTCGTACCAGGAGAGCGTGAGCTTGGATAAGGCAATGCGGGCACGGCCATCCCAGATAAGTTGCCGCTGTAAACTTTCGACTTCATGGAAATAGCGGGCAGGAACGGGGTCAAAGAAATTTTGCAGGGCATAGAGGAAGCGGGGAAGCGACATCATCTTAAAGAGCGCCGCCCGGCCCAATGGAGATAAGGGCAGATCGCGCCATCGCCGAACATCCTGCTTCAGTCTGCGGAGCGGAGCATACAAGTTCCGCTCATAGCGGACCGAGGAGATCATGGATACATGGACCCCCAGATACTTAAAACCGTCAGTCGCTACCAGAATGGGAAATCTACGGGGGAGAGGCGGTAGAGTACCAGCTATAACGTAGACACAGGACTTGGTCCAGTTAATGACCAGTCCCGAGTTCTTACCGAAGGATGTGAGGACGTCGAAGAGGACATTGAGTGACTTCTGAGGGGAAGTAAGATAAAGGAGGATGTCATCCGCATACAAGGAGACACGATCCTCGAGGTCAGGGGACCATCGGATCCCTTTGATCGAGGGTTCCCACCGGAGCCACGCGGCAAGAGGTTCGAGTGCCAAAGCGAACAAAAGCGGAGAAAGGGGACATCCTTGTCGTGTGCCGCGGCCCAAAGGAAAGGGGTCCGAGCACCTCCCATTCACCGCAACCTGAGCTAGCGGCTGTTCATAAAGAAGCTTGACCCATGCGATGAAGTTGGGGCCAAAGCCAAATTTGGCGAGGGCTGCCCATAGATAGGGCCATTCAATGGTGTCAAATGCCATCGTGGCGTCAAGGGAGGCGATCACTGCTGGCTCGGCGAGGATAGAAGCTCTCGCGAGGACACTGTGGAGCCTACGCAAATTAAGAGCAGTATTCCTGTGAGGGATGAAACCGGATTGATCCGGATGGATCAAATCACAAATGACCGCAAGCATCCGATTGGCCAGCACCTTAGCAAGGATTTTGGGTTCCGCATTAAGGAGGGAGATGGGGCGGTACGAGGCACAACGGTCACGAGGTTTGCCATCCTTATAAATGACCACTATGGTAGCAAGGCGCTGCTCAAGGGGGAGGCATCCAGCCTCAACCGCCTCGAGAAACATGTGACGCAGGTGGGCGGCCATCTTGTCGGGACAAAGTTTGTAGAGTTCAATGGGGAGCCCGTTAGGGCCCATTGCCTTACCCGAGCGAAGGGAACGGATTGCGAGGGCAATCTCGTCGACAGTAAAGGGGGCTTCCAGAGCAAGGTAGTCCGCCTCAGACACAGTAGGCAGAGCAATGTCACGCAGGAGGAACCTGGAGTCGGCCTCATCTCGATCACTAACAGGCGTATAAACCATACGAAAGTGGTCAACAAAGCACTCAACAACCTCACCCGGATCCGAGACAGTCACACCAGAATCACGAACAATGGAGGGAACAACACGACTCGCACGCTCAGTCTTGTCCAGCCACGCAAGAAGCTTGCTAGCCTTGTCACCCACATCATACAGTCGACCAAGTTGATTTGATCGCATCAATTTAGCAGCATCCGTGACACAGGCCTTATAATCTGCTTGTTTCAATTCCAATTCATGCAACAGTGCAGGCGTGTCATTCCCACCCAACTCACTTTCAAGCGCAGTGATGTCAGTTTCAAGAGCCACAACAGCCTCCCTCTTGACCCTACGCTCAGTGGCAATGAGTGACAGGGCGGAACCCCGAATAACCGTCTTGAAGGCCTCCCAGAGAACAGTGGGGGAAGTGACAGAGCCCAGATTCTCAGAAAAATAGCAATCTATTGCCTTAATCAGGTCTGAACGGAGCCGGGGGTTTTTAAGATGCCAGGGAGGGAGCGGGGGAACTCTGTTACCATGCAAACCACCCACAGAAATCGTGATCAGCAGGGGGGAGTGGTCCGAGATACCCCGGGGGAGATGTCGAATCTCACGAACAGTGGACAAAGTGGAGGCTAACATAAGAAAGTAATCAATACGGGAGAGGCTGCCGTGCGCGCCAGAGTGAAAAGTGTATTGTTGGAGCGCGGGATGTAGTGAGCGCCAGACATCTACTAAGCCAAAGGTGTCAGCCATTTCACTGAGCCACATCTGGGACTGTGGCAATACTCTAGGGGGTAGTCGGTCGCAGTCGCCGGACATGACAGAATTGAAGTCCCCGCCCAAGACCAACAAGCCGTCTGGCAGCCCAAGAAGAGTCCTGCCTAAATCAGCATAAGTGGTAGCCTGCAGTCCCGGGGGGATATAGACAACAACAAACACGACCTGTTTACCCTCCCACCTCCCCGAAACAGCAGCATACCGCCCACGCCCATCAAGGATAACATCATCAATAGCTAGAGCAAGGGAAGACTTTACCATAATACCCACACCCCGGGAACCCGAGGTGAAACCCGCATGTGCAACCAGTCGATAACCCCGGCGGTCTAGGGCCTTGCAAGCATTACCAATCAAGTGGGTCTCCTGAAGGAACACAACATCAGGGGCGTGGCGCCTCAAAAATTGCAGTACAATGCCCCGCTTAATCCTGTCACCCAAACCATTTACGTTCCAAGAAAGAATCCGCATTTCACCCCCCCCCCATTACGGCAAAAACATTCCACACCCACCCCCCAGCAGAACCCACTATAAACAATCATTGCAAGATATGAAATACCATGAAACAACGAACAGAACAAATTGAACGAAACACAAACCAGTCCCCAAACACCGACCCCAGAACCCAAACCCGTTACAACACCCCCCTCCCTGCACCCCTGCTGACTAAAAAGCCACCCCCAACTGCAGTGTGCCTGTCGCCCCATACTTCTACACAAAGAACCCCCCGAGGAGGAAGGGAGAAATCACCCGTTACCACACCGCCACGGGCAGAATCATTAGGGAATAAGTCAATATGTACAGTACGTTGCATAGTCTCAATCGGAACCTCCAGGGCATCTGTTACTCCTGGGTCGCTGCACCACCTTCCGCACCACCAGGGCCTCCGCTCCCAAAGTCATCTGCCGGCAACGAGTGCAACCAGTCGGCTGCACGTTCAGGTTGATCAAAGAAATAGGCACGTTCCCGATATTCAATCCGGAGCCGGGCCGGAAACAGCATGGCATATTTCAGTCCCCGGTCCCTTAGGCGACGCTTCACTCCGAGGAAACCTGATCTTTGCCGCTGCACTTGAGGAGTGAAATCGGGATATATGGAGACAGAGTTATTGTCATACTTCAGGGGACCATGTTTACGGGCGGCCTGGAGGATAGCATCCCTGTCCCGGTAATGAAAAAGCTTGGCGATGATAGGCCTCGGCGGGTTCCCCGGCTTCACTTGACCTCCGGGGAAACGATAGGCGCGCTCCACGGCAAAGAACTTACTCAGTCCTGCCGGAGCCAGTTGGGCGACTATTAGTTCCTCGACCAGAAGATCGGTCGCTACCGAACCATCGCCTTCCGGAACTCCGACAAGGCGTATGTTGTTCCGCCTGGCCCTGTTATCATAGTCCTCCATCCGCTTGAGCAGTAAGTCGTGCGATGCGCGCAGATTGCCAATTTCGGATTGCGCCTCAGCCATGTCGTTCACCAGGCTCGACGTTTTAAGATCCAGTGCCTTCACCCGCTCATTTGTTTTGGCCAGGTCGGCTCGAATCAGAGTTACATCCACCGCCACCGTGTCTATTTTGGTCACTACGGCTTCAAATTGTTGGCCCATGTCGGCCTTGAGTCCAGTGATGGCAGCCATTAGGTCTTGAAGCGACACTTCCGACGTAGACGATGTGTCCGTTTGAAGTCCTTCAGCACCCATGCATACGGCCCCGGGGGAGCCTCTCGGCTGGGTATAGCGTTCGATCATGTTCGTCTGGATCGATCCCCCCCGGGTCGCAGCCTTCCGGCGTCTTTCGGCCTCCACTTTCGTCGCCATCTCGCATTCAGAGTTGACCGGTTAGCCAGAGGAGGTGACGAGCAGGTAGAAAAGTCTCGAAACTCCGATGCGCCAGTGAGATAGAGGTGTAGCGGCCTCCGTGCCAGTCCAACGGAGGATCATGCAGATCAAGAGGCCAGCAGGCGAGGCAGAGTAGGAGGAGACAGGAACAAAGGAAAAGAAACCGAAAGTGAAAGCAATACACCTCCGGCGGGCCAGATGCCAGGCAGCCGTTGTTGTTCAATTACAGGTCGGCAACAGTGGGCAGCCAAGTCCCCGGTCGCGCCCGCGGGCAGGCCAGAAAGTTCCAAGTTGCAGAAAAATGGTCCCCAAGGTTCGATTTCGACCGGAAAAGGATCAGTAGCATCAGCGATGATAGCGCTGCAAAAGCCCGTCAAAATGACCAGGATAGGTAAAGGATAGATAAAGGAGGACGGCGCGGGTCTCGGGAGCTCTCTGCTCACGCGACCATCTTGGATGCCCGCGTAGCTCCTCCGCTATACGATATTTTTAATTCTAGTTATAGACAGTTTGATCTGTGTAAATCTGTGGCTCATGGCATATGATGATGATGATGATTAGATAAAGGTTTTCAAAACTTCTTGAGTCTGTGGTCATTATAAAGAGTACAAACATTATTAAATTGTATATGGTATTTGTGTTGTCTACTTACTCCACAGCTAGCTCCTTGATCCATTGTGATCTTAGGTACCTGTTTCGAGGATTGGTAAGTCAGGTACACGGGAATAAAACAGAAAGGAACTGAATTGCTGGCAGTAGTGTGTAGGTTACCTGATTAAAGTATAATGAAAATATTTTTATGGGCACAAGTGTGCATATTTGGTAAATAAAGTTAGTCGGGTGACCTGCGCGCTCTATCAGCTGTGCTGATGCTGAGGTGGTAGTGTGGTGGTGTTGGGTGATGTTGAGGAGATTTGCGCTGGTGCTGCATGATGTTGTGTTGGTGCTAGGTGAGGCTGTGCTGGTGGTGAGTGATGCTGTGGTGCTGAGGTGATGTTGCTGTGCCGGTGCTCCACTGCTGCTGAGTGATGCTGAGTTGGCGCAGTGCTGAGGTGATGCTGTGCTGATGCTGAAGTGGTGCTGCGTTGGTGCTAAGTTACTGCTGAGGTGGGGCTGAGCTGGTGCTGAATTGAAACTGCACTGGTGGGTGTACACTGATGCAGAACTGGTACTGATGCAGAAGTTTTACTGTGGTGGTGCTGAGATGGTGCTGTGCTGAAGTTCATGTGGTGCTGCGCTGATGCTATGCTGGTGCTAAGGTCATGCTGAGGTGGTGCTGAGAGACACTGAGGTGGTGCTGAGGTGGTAATGTGCTTGTGCACAGGTGGTGCTTGGGTGGTGCTGAGTAATGCTGAGGTGGTTCTAAGTAATGCTGAGGCGGAACTGAGTGATGCTTTGGTGGTGCTCAGGTGTAGTATGGATGGTGGGTTTATTTATTTATCTATTTATTTTATTGATTTATAGAGCGCAAACCAGACCTGTGAGGGTATCACAATGCTTTACAGGATTTTTTGGGAAGGAATACAAAACATGAGGTTGGGAGGGATCAGAGTGGGAGAGATAGGGATACATTATACGGGAGGAGCACATAGTCTAAAATCCAAGCTACATGTGGGAGAAAATTAAAGCAGGTAGAAAAAATACAAGAAGGCTATCTTATACAGGAGGTACACGCTGTCTAAGGTCCAAGCTACATGTGGAATACAAATTAAAGCAGGTATTTATATTATAGAAGAAGGCACGCAGTCTCAGCTCTTGGGGGGATGCACAGGAGTGAAGAAAAATGTATCATCAGTGGAGGCCGTGGATAATGCTGAGGTGGAGGGTGGAACAAGTCTATGAGGTAATTGTAAAGTAATCATTAGATGAGGTATTTTCCCATTAAGAAAGTTTTGGTCTCCTTCTTAAAGTGTGCCAAGGACGGAAGTCTTCTAATGTAGGGTGGAAGAGAGTTCCAGATTCTTGGAGAGGCCCCAGAGAAGGCTCGTTTGTAGGGTTTTTTCTTCCAGAAGCATGCTGGCTGCAGCAGCAAGGTTTTGGCAGATCGGGAGTTTCTGGCACGTCTGGATAGCACAAGTTTTTGTGCGAGAAATGTAGGTGAATTCAAATACAGAGCTTTGTGAGTAATGCAGGGCAGTTTAAATTGTATTCTGGCCTCCAGGGGAAGCCAGTTCAGAACTTTGAGGTGGGGAGAGATGTGGTCAACATTTTGTGAACCTGTTATGAGTCTGTTGGCAGTGTTGAGGCAGGCATTCAATAGGGCCTTGGGTAGCCCTGCAAGAGTAGAGCATCCATATTAAAGTCTGGAAATGACTACGGCCTGGGTTGCCGTTTTCAGGTCGGACATATTGAGGAAGTGTTTTAGGTTTCTTAGGTAGCTCAGGTAGAATCTAGCCGTTTTGACCATCGAGTTTATATGGCCATGCATAATCAGGCTGCCGTCAAGGGTTATTCCCAGGGATTTCGCCGAGTGAACAATGGTAGGAGGGCGGTTTAGTGCAGTGATGGTATTGATCCATTCCTGGCTTTCTGGATTGGGTTTGGGTGGGGAGTTCTGAAAGAATTCCATTTTGTTTGCATTGAGTTTAAGCTGGTTGGGGGTGAGCCAATGGACTGTAAGCTTCAGGGCCTCGTTTAGAGAGAAAATGTCCTCAGAGGAGTAGATTTTTATGTAGAGCTGAGTATCATCGGCGTACATAAGGTAGGAGATGTTGGCGGCACGAAGCACCTCCGTGAGAGGTTCAAGGTAAAGGTTGAAGAGGGAAGGGGAGAGGGTTAATCCTTGGGGGACTCCAACAGAAACCAGGGACGGGTGGATAGATCACCGTTGATGAGAACTGTCTGAGAGTGGTTTTGGAGGATGGATCTAGACTAATCAAGGACCGTGTCATCATCCAACCCCATCCTGATTTTGAGGCGTTCTAGGAGAATTTTGTGGTTAACCATATCAAAGGCGGAGGAAAGGTCTAGAAGGATTAGGAGACAGGTTTTGCCAAGGTCTAGGCCTTGGAGGGCGTCATCCACAATGTGGAGGAGGGTGGTTACTGTGCTGTGTCCAGGTCTGAAAACTGATTGGAAGTCATCTAGCAGGTGAAAGTTTTTTGATGTGTAGGCTTAGCTGCTGTTGCATACATTTTTCCAGAACTTTGGCAAGGGATGTTGGATATAGGTCTATAGTTCTCAGCGGTGGCAGGGTCCATCATGGTTTTTTTTTAGGATGGGAACAACTTGGCCAGCCTTGAGCAAATTAGGAGTTGAGCCCTGTAGGAGGGAGCGGTTGATTATTGAGGTCCAGGAAGGGATGATAGCCTTGGAGGTGGCAGCTAGGCAGTTAGAGGGGAGAGGATCATTCAATCAATCAATCAATGACATTTATAGAGCGCACTACTTACCCGTAGGGTCTCAAGGCGCTTGGGGGGGGGGGTGCCGTTACTGCTCGAACAGCCAGGTCTTCAGCTTCTTCCTGAAGGAGAGGTGGTCTTGGGTCAGGCGCAGGTCGGTCGGGAGGGAGTTCCAGGTCTTGGCGGCCAGGTAGGAGAAGGACCTTCCTCCTGTTGTCGCTCTTCGGATGCAGGGGACGGCGGCGAGGGCGTGGCTGGCTGATCGGAGGTGGCATTTGGGAGTGTAGAAGTTGATTCGGTTGTTGAGGTAGCTCGGGCCTTGGTCGTGAAGGGCTTTGTGTGCGTGGGTGAGGAGACGGAAGGTGATTCTTTTGTTGACGGGAGCCAATGCAGGTCTCTCAGGTGTCCGGAGATGTGGCTGTTTCGTGGGATGTCGAGGATGAGTCTGGCTGAGGCGTTCTGGATCCGCTGGAGTCTCTTCTGGAGCTTGGCGGTGGTACCGGCGTAGAGGGCGTTGCCGTTAAAGTGATTGTTGGGGTTTTAAGGAGGCGAGAATTCTCGAGATAGAGTAATCGTCCTAGATTTTAAATGTGGACCAGTGCACTAGGTTTTTGGGTGAGGTTTAGGAGGACAACACGGAGAGAAGAGGTGGAGCTTGCTGATTTTGATTTTGGTGGTGGTTGTGGATTTAAGTTCCTTTCCTAGGGCAGAGATTTTGTTACAGAAAAAGGAAGAGAATTCCTCACTTGAAATTAAGGGTTTAGGAGTTTCTTTGGCAGTTTTCGCTAGTTTTTTGGATTGGTGCTTGACCAAGTCGAAGAGCATGCAAGGTCGATTTTTAGCGTTCTCCAGTTCAGTTCTGAAGAATTATTGTTAGTGTTGAGGATTTTCTTATTGTAGGCATTGCTGGCCTGTAGAAGGAGTTTTAGATGTGCTACAGTTGGGTTAGTTAGACTGTCGCAGGGATCTCCTCTCCTTGTTGAGGGCTACTCTGAACCAGGGATTTTTGTCTTTGATCTGGGTTCTTCTCAGTTTTAGAGGTGCCAGGTCCTCAAGAATGTCGGATATGGTGGAGGAGTAATGGTCCACTATTTAGTGACCGATGTGCACTGGGGGGGCGATTGGACTCCCAACGTGCTGCAAGTTTCTCGTGGTCGAGGTTCTTGGTGTCCCTAATACATCATTTGGGAATCACGGGTTGGGGTGTCCATGATTTGTGGGTGCTGGGCAGAAGGAACAAGATGGCCTGGTAATCTGACCAATTACAAGGATTAATGGAGATAAGATTCCTTAGCAATGATCCAGTCAAGGGTGGCACCTTTTGATGGAGCAGGCTTGGGTAAGGGCTTGATCGCCCCAGATGTCTCTGATGGCATTGACCAGAGGGTCCTTGGGATCGTTCAAGTGCAAGCTAAAGTCACCAAGGAAAATGTTATGAGAGTTTGGGGACACCTTGGCTGTGATGATTTCCATGAGGAGGTCCGTAAAGGTGTCGTTCTTGCCAGGAGGTTGGGAAAAGATGTGAAGTTAGCCCAGCTGTGAGGTGTTGTTGGAGATGGTTAGTGCGAGGTATTCGCAAGAGTCCATGGGGTCCACTGGCAGTTCCATAACAAGGAGGTTGGAGCAGTAGATACAGGCAATGCCACCCCCTTTTTTCTTTTGATGCCTGTCCATCCTTACGGTGCTATAGTTGGGTGGGACTAAGAGGTCAAGGTGGGATGATGAGGAATTCTTGAGCCTAGATTCAGTCAAGATCGCAAGGTCCGATTTATGACTAAGGATTAGGTCGGCGACATCAGATGCATGTTTTGCCTCTGACCAGCAGTTTATTAGGAGGGCGGCTAGGGAGGGGTAGGAGTGGGTGTCTAAAGTAAAAACAGAGGTGGGCACTTTGGCCAGGTTGCTATTGACCACCCTTCTGATGCGGCAGATAGCAGATCTGTAGGGGTTGGTTGCAACCGTGCAGATACGGTGTTCTCCCATCAGGTCTAAAGGGCATGGGGTTGTCAAGGCAGAGTCATAGCTACTGAGGAGGTCAGCCACTTCTTCCTCCGTGAGTTCTGAGGGATTAATCGTGCCCAGGGGAGGTTTTGTAGGTGTGGAGTAGAGCAAGAATTTCCTCCTCAGAGAGGTGGCAGGGTTGCTAGCGTGGGCACAAATGTCTCTGGGATAGTGGTAGAGGGTGAAGGAGGGGCTTTGTGAGGTGGATGTGAGTCGCATTCTGTGAGAGCCATAATTTAGAGAAGGAGAGTTCAGTGATGTGAAGGAGGTGCTTTAGGTCCAGAATCAATTTTTGGATGCTCTGTGTTAACTCGGAGGATCTCCGGGGGAGAATATCATTATCTCTAAGAGAGGTATGTTCAGGAAGGCCGGGGGCCAGTTGCCAGGGAGCGGTTCTGATGGTATGTTCAGGTAGCCTAGAGGTGGGTTCAGGCGGGCTGAGGGCTGGTAGCAGCTGAGCTATTGGGATGGAGTGAGGGGTGCTAGGTCGCTCCGCATCCCTATTTGAGGGGTGGTTTTGTGGGCAGTGGGTCAAAAGGGTGAGAGTGATTTCGTCTGATAGAAATTGCAACCTAGTGAAGGGGCTAACTCGGCCAGAGTTCTGGGCCATTTTAGGAGTTTCCATATCAGTGTTGTGAACCCTAACGGGGTTGCAGTAGGCCAGTAGCAGGCGGTTAGGGGTTTAGGGACGCTACTGGTGTGAGCTGGAAGCGTGATGGCGGGGCTGGGTAGACATGAGAGGTGAGTCCTAGGGGGAGTTTCAGAGTTTGATGGAGCAAGGGTTCCTGGGAGTCTAGGTGCAGTTATTAGGGGGGCGCAGTGGATGGCACGCATGGGTGACAGGTAACAGGGCCAGGTCACCCAAAGGCGAGGTCACTGGCAGGAGTAGTTGGTGAGAGGCCAGGTATAATGGGCGGAGTGGGTGCGAGGTGGAGCGGCGGGAGAGTGGACTGAGATGGGTTGACAACATGTTTTTTAAGGAGGGTGAAGAGGTCCGCAAATTTGAGGAGGTTTTTGGGAGGCCCTTGAATCAGGATAGTACCGCTGTTGTATAAGGTGATGGTAAGGTCTGCACGTAGATTTGCAGAAGGAGTGATTGTGAGTTTTTTCTGTGAGGGATGTCTCTTTTTTCTTGGACTTTGAGGAGGCTCGTGAAAGCATTGCGCCAGAGGGACATTTTCCTGGAATGGGAGATGAGGTTGTTGATGACAGTGCCCTGGTTTGTGCAGAGATGATGGTCAGATATCAGCATTTCAGGATGACTTTTCAGGATGGAGTGTTTAAGGGTTTTGGAGGCAGATTTGGAGAGATTAGGAGGGTAGATAACCATTTATTAGTTGGCTCCCGTAGAGGTCAGGTCAGGCTCAGCCATGCTGGGGAAGGTAAAGAAAAGAAAAGTTGCAGCCCTAGTGGTTGTTTTGCAAGGTGATATGAGTCCACAGGTCTGCCCTAAAATCAAGGTATGCTTACGGTAAATTGCTACCGCATCAAGTTGGTCAGCCTTAGATGATTAGCGAAAAGCGAAATGCAGGGCAGGTGAGGTCAGTCCATTTATACTAGCTAAGAGTGGTGCAAGTGGGTTTCCAGAGCAGTAGGTTGGAGAAGCTGTAGAAACTGTAGAATAAAGCCCATGCCCAGATGACCACTGTAGAAGTCCTCTCTCAGTTGTTGTAGAAGGCTTCTGGCTTAGTCCTCTCTCTGTTGTTATAGGTGGGTTCTGCTTAGTCCCCTGTCTGTTTCTGTGGAATCAACAGAGCAGTCCTCTTTCCTTTGCTATGTATGGGGCAGGTGAGGATCAGCTCCCTTTCTCTCTCCATGACTCGGGCAAGCGAGGACATCATCTATTAAACCTCATGATTGCAACAGAACAAAAATGGATTAAAATGGCAGTCGCAAACAATTTCAGACTAGGGTGAATATAGAGTAGCATTTTTGACAGATGGTTAAGTGGTTAAGTGTACTCAAGTAAGAGAAGGGCAGATGGCAAGGCGCTCACCATACATTGTCGACATTGCTAAGTTAGCATGCACTTCACTGCCATTAGACTGCTTTGTGCACAACACTAAATGCCTTTATTTTGCAAGACTTTGCTTGTGCCCTTTTCACATGAGAACTGTCTGCTTTTTGCGTTCTCTGCAGTGCTCAGAGGTTCAGTCTGCACACAAAGTACATGGTCGATCAACAATGCCTCTTGTTATTCTGTTCTGGTCTGTCCCTCACACCTAGACATAACATGACACACAGCTGCACTACTGAGAATCCTATGCTTTAATATTGCAAGCTAAGCATGTTGTTAACGCACTTGGAGAGATACCTTTCCAGAGAGAAGAGCTGTGCTTGTCCTAAGATGTAAACCTTTCATCTAGGCCTTGAGATATAGGGTCTGCTGACAAAGCCCAGAGGTCTTCTTTTTTATAATACGCTATATCTTAGCACAGTGAGGGTGGTTAGGCACTGTAGCCCTTTTCCACTGTGTTTATAACATTATATCCCTGTTTGTATTCTATGGAATTGTGACAATGCTGACAATATTGTTTCTATGCATGTTGCTGCTAGTAATTCGACGTGCACTGTACCATAGATTGTGTTAGTTAAAATAAAACAACTAGACAGTGACTCTGAGTACTCTTATTGTGGATAAATATGAGTGAGTGAGCGAAAGAGTTGTCTTGCTCCCGAAATTCTTGAGAGAGTCAGGAGTGCTGTGTTCTGGGTTGTCTAATTATTGGTAGCTTCGCTGTTAGTTGGAGAATGAATGAGACACTATTGCTAGTCAGTTCTTGGGATTTTGGGTACTGAGGTGATAGGTTGGTACACCACTATCTTCAGAGGACCTGGTTGCCTGCGCATAGTTCTGTATATGTGCAGAATCCCTGCAACACAGGTGGTATTGAGCGATGCTAAGTTGGTGCTTTGCTGATGCTGAGGTGATGCTACATTGGTGCTGAGGAGCAGCTTTGACAATGCTGAAGTGGTGCTGAGTTGATACTATATTGCTGCTGATGTGGTGCTGCACTGGTGCTGAGGTGGTGATGTCCTGATGCTGTGTTGGGCTGTACTGGTGCTAAGTTGAAACTGTGCTGGTGGTGGTGCACTGATGCGGAGCTGGTGCTGTGCTGACGCTGAGGTGGTGCTGAGTGATGCTGAGGAGATGCTGTGCTGGTGCATTGATAAGGGATGCTTTGGTGGTGCTGAGTGATGATGTGCTGATGCTGAGGTAGTGCTGTTCTGGTAGTTAGGTGGTGCTGCTCTGGTGCAGAGGTGGTGCTGTGCTGGTGCAGAGGTGGTGAACTGGTGCATTGGTGCCCTGGTGCAGAGGTGGTACTGTGCTGACGCTGAGGTGGTGCTAAGTGATGCTGAGGAGATGCTGTGCTGGTGCGGTGATGAGTGATGCTTTGGTGGTGCTGAGTGATGATGTGCTGATGCTGAGGTAGTGCTGTGTTGGTAGTTAGGTGGTGCTTCTCTGGTGCAGAGGTGGTACTGTGCTGGTGCAGAGGTGGTGCACTGATGCTGAGGTGATGCTGCGCTGGTGCTGAGGTGGTACTGCACTGGGGCTAAGGTGGTGCTGTGCTGGGGCTGAGTGATGCTGAGGTGGTGCTGTGCTTGCGTTGTGGTGGTGCTCAGGTGCTGCTGAGTGATGCTCAGGTGGTGCTGCTGAAGTGGTGCAGATTGATGCTGACTGATACTGAAGTGGTGCTGTGTTGATGCTGAGTTGGTGCTTGTGGTGCTGCAATGGTGTTGCACTATTTACTTTCAGGATATATTGTTAAGTAATCTCACATTACATGCCACGTTTGGAGAGCATCAGGAGGCATCCCTAGATATTGGTTTTATTTCACCAACGATTGAAACCTAAAAGAAAGCATCAAATTTGAAAGCATGCAACTTATAGTTGCTTCCATTGTCATAAAACAGAGCAATATTAGCATGTTTACCTCTTTAGTCATAGCCAAATAATCACACTGTCGAAAGCACAATGTAAATAGGTTGATCCTACTGTCGGCCGTCTTCTTAAACTACACTTCTATTAAGTAAGTATATTATTTAAGATTCGGACATTTGAGCTAATGAAACCAAAAATGTTATAGGCTGAAAAACAACATAGCTACGGCTGAAAAAGTGCTTGGGAAACCAAAGACAGTGTAAAGCAAGATAAGGACATGATTTGCAGCCCTCAGCTGAGCGCACTTGCAAAGCCAAAGAAAGCCCAGACAAAAGAAAACGTAGTACACCGAAACTAACTTATATGGCCGATACTGAAGTGATTCATGTAATAGAGCCAGTCTCCAAGGCATGACCAAAACAGCAAAAGGATGCACAAATGTAAACTATGCAGCAACAAAAATAAAGTAATTTGAAAAGGCACATGAAGGAACTAATCGAACTTGATGGGCATGCTGAAAGCCCGTACAGTATATACAGCATGTATCAAGAGACAGCGCATGTGCTGCCTAGGCGAGACTTAAACAAGGGGCAGGCACTGGAGTGGCTAATGGAGGGATAATTTGACACAGAAGAAGAAAGAGGACAGAAATAGGAGAGATAAGACTCACAGGAAATTAAAGTGGAGGGAATGGAATGCTTTTAAATACAGTCCAGGTGATGAAAGAGACGACAGTGGGGAAAATGAGGGCAAATGGATAGAAAGAGAAGACAGTGTCACAGAAAGAAGAGTAAGAGAAAAGATGGGGCAGAGAGTGGAAAGTGAAAGAGAAAAGAGTAATAGAAAAGAGGAGAGTACAGTTAAGGCACATAGTAAGAAAAGCACTGAAAGGGTTGAGAAGAGAGAGAAGACCGAATGGAAACTGAAGACAGAACAATGAGGGAGGGTAGGACTGATGGAAAAGACAAAACTAGGAATGAGGAAAACATTGAAAAATGGAGAAAAAAGTGTGGCAGGAGAAAAACAAGAAACTATATGAGAGATGAAATGTAGGAGAGACTGAACCTGAAGAGATGTATGAGCAAAAAGAATATAAGGACAAAGGCAAGACATGATGAAGAGAGAATGCACTGTAAAGAAAAAGGAAGAGTTCAAAAGGAAAGAGAATGAGTAGAGTAGGAGGAAAAATTGAATACAAGCCGAGGAGACGAGAAGAACTGGTAGATGTGAAAGGGTTCATTGAAAAGGTTGGTGAGAAACGGGACAAGTGAGAAGGAGGGGTGGTAAGATAGAATTGGGAGAATGAGGAAAAATTGGAAATTAAAGTAGAATGGCAAAATGGAGAAAAAAGTAGGGGAAAGGAAGCTGAACACAGAAGAAGAGACAAGGTGAGAAGGATAGCAGGATGGAAGAAATAGAATACAGCAGGCAAAGGATCATGGGCGATGAGAATGTAGAGAAAAAAGTAAAAATGAGTGGAAAGAACAGGAAAGAGGGGAAGGAAGAAAAGGGAAAGCAGCAGAGAGAATGGGAAGCAGAATGAGTAGAGGAACAGAACGAGGCTTGATAGTTCACAACAGAAGGGACAAAAGAGGGCAAATAGAGTAGATTGGTATGGATATTTGGAAACTAATAGAGTATAGTACAGTGGAGAAGGACTTACAACAGAGGAAGAAGAGGACATGGATATTATGGCTCACAATGAAAAGTGCATTGAGAAGGGAAACCGTGGAAAAGAAGGTGCATTGTGGGGGGCGAAGAGGGCATAAAATGTAAAGATAAAACAGGCTAAAAGAAATGAAAGGGCAAAGAACACAAGATGAAAATGGGTAATAGGCGTGGGATTTAAGAAATAAAAGAACCATGAAAAGGAAGAGAAAGTGGCACAGAAGAAAGAATGGGAACATTTCATAACAAAAAATAAAGTGAAAAGGGAAAGGAAATGAACTTAAAGTGGATGTAACGATGACACACGCAGTGGGAAAAGTACAGGATGGGAGGAAGAAGAAAAGTCATATTCATTCTGAGGCTACCTAATTGTGACAAAGTGTGGGAAATTGGAAATCACGATCTATTAGTTATATTCTAGAAAAGGTTACTTTTCTTTACTTCCAATTCAGTTGCATAAGAGGTTTTAATCTCTGATGTGATTAGTAATAGCCTATTTTTCAGCTTTTGACAGATCACTGTACAAAATCTGGTGCATTATCATTTACTGTAATTCAGTAACTGTTGTGTTGAATATATTTACAGACCCCAGCAAACACAATATATATTTTCAGTGATCTGTACTAGCGATCAAAGTATTCTGTAGGGCACCATTCCATCACTGGCAGAAAAACCCTCAGACACACAATACGTTACAAGGATACAACACATTGTCTACTGCCTTACCCCTCTGTAGGCTGAAATTTGATGTTTTTAAAATGTGATCCCAACCAGTCGCGGCTGCCATTGCTCGCAGGTGGGGGGCTGGGTGGGACACGTGGGGAGAGGGGGTTGCATGTGGAGGTTGCATGGGGGTTAATACAAAAAAAGTAAAATCAAACTTACCTTTCCGCTGGCCAGGTCCTGCGTCTTCACTGCTGCTGCAATCCTGCTTTCCTCCCTCCAGCAGGAACAGGAAGCAGGTAACCAGGTTCCCTTCCCTAGGCCAATCACAATGCTGCAAGCAGCGGTGTGATGGGCCGGTATGCCGCCCAGCCAGCGGCTTATGGGGAGGCCATGTTCTCCATGCAGGCTGTATTGCAGCCTACATGGAAAAGGGAAGAGTGCGCATGACTGGTTTGGGTGGCTCCAGAGGGCCGGCCAAATAGTCTTTGCGCACTCAGGAGTAGGTACAAAAATTCTCCCCTGCCCTGGTTGCAGAGCAGCCCGCACACCCTTTCACCCGCACCCAAACATATAATAACTGGTAGTTATTATCTTTTTATGTTTCTGCTTCTCCCACTGCGAGAAAGCAGTGGGGTGACGCTCCACCGTCCTAGTGGAATGGCCACCCCTGACCTCAAGAAAGACTTGGAAAGGAACACATTTTCAAACCCCGATGAACATTTGTCGACATCCTGTGCCCCCCATAAATTTATATTCAAATCAGTTAGGTTGTTGGGAGATGAATGAAGAGGATGCCATAAAGCAATGGTTGGAGTATTTCGATACTGAGCTCTAAGCTTTACCAACTGGTGTTTGAATGAGCAATATGTCAAAATCTATAATGAAAATGACACTGTTGCACTTGTATTGTGGCAATTTGTTGCAGCACATAGACACACAGGCTCACCCTACACCACACTCTCAAAACACACTTTTCTAATCACCTTCCAGCCATCTCGTATGCACATGCCACTCCTCCTTACCACATCACTTAGCACTCTGTAACATAAACATAAACAGATTAGAAATAAATGTTCTAAAATTACCTTTTAGAAGCCTTAGCACAGTGAAATCGGCAAGAAAGATGCTCTCACCTTTTAAACAGCTAACATTTCTGTGGTCCATTAATGTTTCCCATACACTATCCAGCTTAGACTGCCTTGGTAGGGCAGGGTTTGTTAATTTTACCATAGACATTGCTTAAGCATTGAGAAATGGATTGTTTTCATCGTATGAATGCAAAAAGTAGATAAAGAAAAATGCTGGTTCTCCAGTTTTTACAAACCGTTTAGGTCTAAGCCTACCAGACAGTGCATTACAGCTGACTGGTTTGCTAAAGACATCTTGGGGACATTCAGAAAGTTTCCCTGGGAATGCATTCTGTCTGTTGCTTACCTATGGCTTTCTGGTTTGTAACTCACAATTTCTTACTTTCTATTTGCTGGCTTTATTTGCTTTGCACATGCCCAGCTTGATGTTGTCCCTCCCAAGTAGCAAACTCTTTTCATACTATCTCTTCTTGTATTTTTCCACGAGTGCTTCTTTCTGTAAACAGGCCCCTGCACTCTACACCAATCCACTGTACATAACTCTAATCTAATCTTCAACACTGCTCTTTAAGCCACTGCACTCTACACCCCTTTACTCTCCTCCATTACACTCTATGTCACTCTAATCTACGTCCATGTACTCTACCATGCACTACTCCACTGTATGCAACTCCACTATATTCTGAAACAATCTATTCTATGCCACTGCACTCTAGGCAACTGCACTCTACGCCACTCTATTCCACTCTATGCTACTCCACTCTCTGCGACTGCATTCTATGCCACTTCACTCTATTTCAAAGCAGTCTACGCCAATTCACTCTACACCACTGCTTTCTATGCCACTGCACTCAGCTTTGCACCACTGTGCTCTTCACCTCTGTTCTCTACGCCACTCTACTTTATGCCACTACACTATACTTGAATACACTCTATGCCAATGCACTCTACATTATTCAACACCACTGCACTCCACTACACTTTACTCTGCAATGCTGCACTCTCAGCCTCTCAACTGAATGCCACTCTACAATACACTCTGTGCCAGTGCATTCTACAGCACTCCACTCTGCTCACTGTACTCTATGCTACTGCATTATGGAGCACTCCACTCTATGGCAGTGCACTCTATGTCAATCCACTCTGCACCACTCTACACCACTAGACTCGATGCCACTCTACTGTACGCCACTCTACCCTGCACCACTGCACTCTGTGCCACTGTACACCATGCCACTGCACTCTGCAGCACTCCACCTAATGTCACTGTGCTTTACGCCACTCCACTCTGCACCACTCTAAGCCACAGAATTCGATGCCACTCTACTCTGCACTCTACACCAGAGTACTCTATTCCACTGCACTCAATGCAACTCTACTTTGTACCACTCTACTATGCACCACTGCATTCTAAAATTTTGATTGTACACCACCAGATTCTATGGCACTGAAATCTACGCCACTATACTCTGCAACACTCTACTCCAATTCACTCTACACCAGTCCACTCTACTCTATTCTACTCCACAGCACTGTAGTATGCTACTCTACATTAATGTTCTCTACTCTATTCTACACCACTCTACTCTATACCACTGCATTGTACTCTACTGTGCACCACTCTACTCTATGTCACTGTACTCTACTCTGCACTACAGTACTCTACGCCACTGCACTCTACTCTGAACCACTGCACTCTGCATCCCTGCACTCTACACCACTCTATTCTACAGCACTGTATGCCGCTACACTCTACTTGAATGCACTCGATACAACCTTACACACTATAACAATCTACTCTGAAAAAATTCACTCTCCCCCACTGAACTCTATGCCACTCTACTGCAATCTATGCCAATGCACTCTGTGCCACTCCGCTCTGCATCACGGCACTCTACACCGCTGCACTCAGAAACACTCCACTGTACTCCATTGCACTATATGCCGCTCCACTCTATGCTATTCCTCTCTATGCCACTCTTCTCTACTCTATTGAACTCCAAGCCACTCTACTGTATTCCACTCCATTCTATACCTCTCCACTTTATGCCACTCCAAGCTACTCCAATCCACGCCATATGACTCTATGCCGCTCTACACCACTCCACTCTACACTATTCCATTCTAAATCACTCCACTCTACACCACTACACTCTATGAAATTCCCCTTTATACCACTCCACTCCATGTCACTCCTCTTTACACCACTCCATTCTGTGCCATTCTACTGTACGCCACTCCACTCAATGCCACTCCACTTTATGCTATTCCACTCTTTGCCACCCCACTCAATGTTACTCCAATCTATTCCATTCTATGCCAATCTACTGTACACCACTCCACTCTATGCCACTCCACTCTTGACTATTTCACTCTACATCACTCTACTATACACCCCTCCACTCTATACCACTCCAATTTATGCTGCTCTGTTCTATGCCACTCCACTCCACTCTATGCTATTCCACTCTATGCCACTTGACTCTACCCTGCCCCACTCTATGCCACAACACTATATGCTACTCCACTCTACACCACTCTACTCTATGCTATTTCACTTTATGCCACTTCACGCCACGCCATTCTATTCTATGCCGCTCCGCTCTACGACACTCCGCTTGACCATATTTCACTCCATGCCACTCCATTGTATGCTCTTTGCCACTCCACTCTATGCTAATTTACTATATGCCACTACACTCTACACCACACCAGTCTATGCTATTACTCGGCACCACTCCACTGTATACCACAAAACTGTTCGCCACAATACTGCATGCCACCACACTGTAAGCCACTCCACTTTATACCACGATCCTCAATGCAATGACACTGTACGCCACTCCACTCTATGCCACAGTACTATATGCTACTCTACTTTGCACCACTCCACTGTATGCTATTCCACTCTACACAATTCCACTCTATGTCATTCTACTATATATCAACAGCACTGAATGCCACAACACTCTATTCCTACACACTCTATTCTACTCCACTCTGTGCCATGAGACTCTTCACCATGACAATATACTCCACTCCACTTTGTGCCCCCTTTATATGCCATTCCACTCTAAGCCACTCCATAATATGCCACTCCACTCCACTATAGGACACTCCACTGTCCATCACTCCACTCAACGCCACTGCACTCTACACCATTCCACTCTATGACACTCTGCTCCACTGTACGTCGCCCCTTTCTATGCCACTCTCCTCTACGCCATTTTACTCTACATCACTCAACTCTATGCCACTCGCGCACCTCCATATACTGTGTTGTCAAGTCGCTAGCCACACTACATTCAAACTAATTCAAATGTAATTTAATATACATCTTTTGTTTTACATTTATGGATTCAATTATTTACATTAATATTTAACGTTAACATATTTTACTACTTTTTTCAAGTTAAATATTCTTTTTTACTTTTCCCTATACTTTACCATATGGAGACCCCATTAAGCAAGGTGACTATCTCCCTATAGTAAAGTATATGGATAATTAAAACGTTTGTTAAACTTTGTACTAAATTAGTAGAAACATTTTATGATATATATATATATATATTAATGTAAATTAATTTTTATATGTATTACATTTGCATTTTAAATGTAGAACATATAAGGTACTAAAGCCCTATTAACTTAATTGTGACTTAAATATTTAAGTTATTTAAATATATTACATTATAATAAATCTAAATGAAAACATACATTCCCACATAAAGTAAACCATGATTTCTTATTATGCATTAATGATCATTAAAAGTGATACATAGAAAAGTAGTTTAATTACATTTTAGCAAAAGTTAATGTTACATTATGTTATAAATTTAAAAAGGTTCTTAAAATCTATTATGATTGAACAATAGTTTTATATTTTGTTAACGATAAAATATATTTATTTATATTTTTAACTATTTTAAATAATTGAATTTAATGTTACAAATTTTCCTATATGGTTTTATTTTAAGTAGTTGTCTTCATTATTTTCTATAGTGGGCGACCTATTACTGTTTCTTCTTTGGCAATAGTACTTTACACTTGTAAATTGGGCTCCATCTCCTTTTTCAGTGGGTGGGTGGGTAGAGATGTGTAAGTCAAAACTTTTGAGTCATTTTACACATGGAATTTGTGAATATCCAAAAGTAGTAAATTTACTTAAGAGTGTAAGATTAAATTACACATGTAAATTACTCACAAGTGTAAGTTACCTTTGTGAATACCCCTAAATTATGGGGACTAATATATGGGGAAAAGTAAAAATTGTTATTTATGTTGAAGAAAAAGTAACATTATTTTATTTGAAATATTAATGAAAATAACTTTACTATTATAAATGGACAACAAAATGAAAGAAATGTTAAAGCACAAAACATATAATTATAAATTATGGTACATTATAAATGATCAAATCTTTAACTAAATAAATTATATAACATTTATTTTGCTGAATTTAAACAAAAAAATAAATTCCTTATCTTTTATTAAAATGTGATGTTGCATTCATTTTTAAATTTCAAAAAGCCTGTTAAAATATTTTATAATTAAATAATAAATATGTTTCATTTTTAATTTTATTTGAACATTAAATGATATTTATTTATTTTTTAATTGTTTTAAATAATTAAATTTAACATTAAGTCCAATGGAGGTGTATTATAAGTCCCCTACCTCCATTATGTTCTATTGGAAGGTGGTTGCAGTACCAGCGGCTAACTATGTTTGGTGCTAAACTTACTCCAGCCCAACTCTCAAGTAATACACTGCTGTTTTGGGTCCCTTGTTGGCTGTAGTAACTTTAGAAGGGCTGTTATTGAATAACAATGGACTTACTCTTTTGTGGGTGGGTGCATTTCCTCTCTTAACCTCTCTCTAACCTTCTGTAAGCCCTTTCTATTTAGTACTAAGCATGCCCCAGTTCTCGCCCACATTTACTTCTAAGGGGCTGATTACGATGAAGCCCAAAAAAGGCTCTGACATTTGGTCGGAGCCTTTAGGGCCGCTTCCTAATGGGCAGGTTGGTTTACTTTCCGACTACCTCATTGTGTTGGAGGCGGTCGTAAAGTAAACCACCCGGTCATTCCGGCTGTCTTCCAACGAGCTCAGAGAGCCCATCCGCCAGTCGGAATACGACCTGTAATCTCAAGGGCAGGCCTTTCACCCTTAAGATTACAATGCAAGATTTCTGACATGGTTTCCATGACGGTCTGTCCGACATGGAAACCATATCGGAAAGTGTGTTTGGGGGCCCCCCGCAGGGCCCTCTTTGGTGCATGGCCTCCAGTTGGAGACCGAGGGAGCACCTATAGTGTCCCCCTGTTGATCCCTGCCCCTTGTGGCAGGCACCTTGAGGTGCCTGTCTCTGGGTGCACGGATGAACCGCACCTTTCATTTCACTATGGGAGCCTTCAGCACAGGTGGTTTGTGGCAATAATGATTGCTCCCATAGTGAAATATTGGAGGGCGCATCCTAATAAGACCGTCGGGACCACAGACCGAGTGTCGGTCAGTCCCATGACCGAGTCACTTCCGCCCGACATCATAATAAGCCTCCAAGTAATAAGCTTACATGTGTGCACTGCAAACCTCTCAATAGAAAAATAGACTGGTGAATAGCATTTTGTAGTACATTTAGTACAACTAATCGTACTACAAAATTCAGTTTGTAAATAGGGCCCTTAGCTCTGGGGCACAGAAATGCTTTTTGAATTAGGCCTACAACTTAAGAGAGAAATTTACGTTTATTACCGAGTAAGGCACAATTATTCATGGGAAAATCTTTACGAATCAGCCTTCTAGATTTTAGCAACAAAATAACGACTGCAGGTAAGTTACACTATGGTAAACGAACATACTACATCTAGCTCACATTACTGCATTGTATTGTACTCCACGATGTATTCATAAAAATTTGTGCGAAAAGAAACAAGCTACATTCTGCACCTTTTGCATATTCACAGCTAGACCAGTTGGCTGAAACAATGTTTGTTTTACATTTCAGTCCTCGAGAGCAGAATGAATTATGCATGGGTTTAGGACACCATTGCTTGCAGGGGGTAGAACTCCCCCCAGTCACAGCAAATTTCAAACATTTTAACATATCAATTTTATATAATATATCTTTCCCATCCAAATCCAGTGCTGTGCATTTTAACGACTTTTGGGAACTTTAGTTTGCCCTGTGCACAGCACTAGATCTTTTGGCAATATTTGCATCCTTCCATCAAAATAAAGGAATCCTCAGCCAGCTGCAGGCCTATCTCACCAGCCAAGTTTCCATGGACCCCGGTGGGACTGTAATTGTTGCTTGCACAGAAATGCTTGTTTGAATTCTCTCTCTTTTTCAGCGTTTGCAAAAATGTTAGTATCAATTTGGGAACTATAAATAATGTTGTAATGTTTTTGAGGATAAAGAGGTGGGATTTTGTAACATGTTTTCTGTGTTATTTGCGAATGGCATCTGTTTTATGACCTGCTCGAGTAATAAGCAACGTAAGTTGTACCAATATTCATGTTCCTTAAAGTTTTCCATCGGTTGTATCGTTTATGCTAATTAACAGCGTTATATTGATCCTTGGTCAGTGAAATAACTTATCTGAGAAGTCAAACTTTATTGATAGATTAAAAATGTAATTTCATGATCAATACATAAACAATATAAAATATACATCATACAAGCCATAACGATCGAGGAATCGCTTTTACAGATCCTAAGGGCATTCGATTTATCAAACCCGGGTACCGACATTGGGGAACAATACACCTGCTTCTGGGTTTACCGTATAGTGGGAAGAAAAAATAAAATGTTCCTCGGTTTCATCCAGAAGCATACAGGATAAACAACGTGAATGCGCAGACTTAGCAGAATCCCATTTTGAAGTGTAAACAGCGATTGGAAGGACCCCATATGAAAGCCGCAAGAACAATGATCAGGCATGCACCGGGCAAATATAATAAAAGAATTCCTCTGCCTAAGGGGCAGATTTGTGCAGTAAAAATCGTCTTGTAAGGCAACCTGTGTGGCTGGGCGATTCATTTTAAGCAGCAACTTTCTCTCAAAATCTTAATTTTACCATTGGGCCTGCATTGGCCGGGATAGAAGATGGATCATCGAAAGCCCTAACCCAATCTACATTTTCTTAATATGGCCCAGCCACTTGATATTCTTAGAGGGTTGCAGTTTGATAATATCAATAAGACCCTCTCTAAAGTGCTGCAGTTCATCAGTTGCCCAGATACATACCCAATAGAGTAGCGTCCTTAGGGCAGCCAACTTAATAACTGGGATACTATCAAGGGCCATTGTTAGTGCAACCAAAGGCATTCCCTTCACGAAGCAGGTTAGGGCTGTAATAAAATTATATCTGATAGAGACATCTAGCTGCAGATTCCTTACTGTAGAATCCTCCCCAGGTGCAAGACTGGACCCAGAATTATTTTCACTAAAGCACGTCTGTGCATCAGAAGACGGTGTCACGCATCTCCGTTTCGATGTCATCCACCAGATTTGACATTGACGGAGTTCATATAACCCCATTGCCGACTTCAGTTCCTTCTTTTCCATACTTGGAATATGGATCCAGAGGGGTTAGGGGGCTGTTTTTTGTCCTGTCTCAACATTTTTTTCAAGGAAACTGTGTTTTTTATGTGATGACTTGAGTGTTTAAGCCCTGTGGATCTTCACAGAAGTCTACCCGCTACTCCCTAAATTTCCTGGAGCTGAGGCAACTTAAGCCCAAATGCAGGAGTATAACAATTGTTTGCATAAAGTCTTTTGGGCCTCCCTCTGGTGCGCTTTCTAGCCCAAAGGAGGGGAAAGGTGCCCTGACTGTGTGCTCACCTGAGGGTTCTACCTCGGTAATATTTGAGCCCTCGAAATCCAGCTCAGGTTCGAGCTGGCACTGGTGCACAGCCCTTTGGGGCTCCCACCTTCGGGGTCAGGTAAACCACTGATGTCGGCAGTGCGATCGACGCCCAATCCCTTTACTCTTTCAGATGTCGATACAACACTGCAACGTAGCCAGGCAGAGTCGGCTGCAATGCCGATAAAGCCGCCTGCTTTAGACAACTCTCCATCTGCCTTTATACATCCTGTTAATATTTTCTGTATGGGACCACACAGTTTTGAAGGTGAAGGGGAGACTGTAGGGAGTCAAGACCCTTTGGGCAGTCCTGTGCAGCATCTTTAGAGGAAAATTGGCTGACTGACTGGGTGAGGCTAGTGGGCTTGAGTTCTCTCCAGTTTCAGATTTACTTTCTCCATGTTGTATGGCAACAGAGGCGAGTTCCTCTTATGCTGACATATTGAGAAGAGCACCTGTAGTCTTAGATTGCCAGTTTCTCTTAGAGACCCTTTAGTGGATGTTCTTCACCAACATGAGACTGGAGTATAGCCTTTACACCCTTATAACCTTTTGTTAGGATCTTGGGCAAAACCTGTCACGGGAGCTCCAGTTCGCCAGGCTGTAGCCCATTTATGTCGACCAGTCATCCCACCATGAAAGGACTAGTAGTACAGGCTGCACAGCTTCGCTAGACCCTAGTGTTTTTCCCTCGGTTCCTCCAAATAAAGAGTCCAGATGGCTGAAACACTGTGGGAGAAATATATTCTCTTCTGTCAGTTCAGCCTTGACTTCAGTGATGTAACATTGATGGCAACACCCTCACATTAAAAATTGTTCCAGCGTTATTGAAATCCATATGAAACCCTTTGCTGCCCCCGCCACCCAACTAAAAATTACTGAAGATCTCTCCACCAGCAGAATTTCCTAGACGTGCATAACATGTAAAGGCAAAAAGCCTCAGGTCTGTTATTTATAAATGTGGATGGCACTTTTTGGGCATCTAACTTGAACTTGGTTAGGACAAAGGTTTAGAGAATAAACCATTGTGTAAAACTTAAACATTAACCGATGCTGTGTGGGTAATTTTAACTTGGTTGTGCAAAATGTTTCGTGCATATGGTTATTATAATACTGGCCAAATTTTAAATGTAAATTCATATCCGGCATTGAATGACTGTAATTACACACACATCCTAAATTCAAAAACAATTGGGTGTGTCGCTTCAACCTTTAATTATGAAAGATTGAGGGCAACTAGGAATTCAGGATAAACCTTTGTATAATTAAGTCAGAATGTAAAACAGGTAAAGTTCGTTCATCGCTGGTGGTTTACTATGGTCAGATGTAATAGCTCCCTGGTGTATGGTTTGATATCTGTTTTAAGGATTTAGGGAGTCTGCAAAGGTGATTTTAGTTGGAACAGAGATTATACATGCAAAATAGAAATAGACATATACACAGAGAAGTACTGGCCAGATTTACAAAAGTGTCACCCAACTCAGCGCAGCAGCCAAAAATACTGTGTTGTATGATAGTGAGAGAGTAGGAGAGCTCCATATTTACAGAGATATGGCACTCTCTGCCTCTCTCCCTAGCGCTGGCGGCAAATTTTGCTGCTGCGCACTACATACACGCATTTGCACCATAGTGCAAGGGTGTGTCCATGAGTCTAGCAAAGGTTTTGTACTGGAAGGCTTCCCTTTCAAGACAAAATACTATACCATAACAACGTGTACAAGTTGTCCTACTTTGTATTTCTGCTGTACAATGCAGCACACATGCAACGTTGGAATGTCCCCATTTCTCCTTTTAACACCTGCTTTCCGATGGCATTAATTTTTGATGCAAAACCCTGTCCACTCTTGTTAGTACATAGGGTTTGCATCAAAAGGCATGGGTGGGTCTCATGTACCACCCATGTAACTCTCCCTAGATGCTAAGTAATGAAAAGCAGTGCTACAAACGTGTATCACCAATGCACGAAGTCAAAGATCTGGCAGCCTGGTCAATAAATATTAACGGACATACCCATTGTATCAAAGGGAAAAAAGTATCATATTTAGTGACCAACAAATGAGCTTTATTACTTGAGACACATCTTTCATGAGAGGGGAAAGAAACTCTGTGGGAAAAGTGGTTGTTTCACAGTTTCGAACCACAGAGCTACTGAAACTCAGTATCAGACCCTGAATCACAGGAAGAACAGAGTGGTTCTCCTACTTACCAAGGAACTAGCTAGCAGGATAAATAAATCATGGACAGACCTGGGAGGCATATATGCCTTTGTCTAGCTAACAATACTTTATCAAAGGTTCCATTTATCCACTGAACAGTTCAAACACAGTTTTTTCTCCACCTGTAAAAAAAAGCTTATAGAGTTTTGGCACACCAAAGTGACTAGAACATTAAGATTGACTCCTTATACAATAAATCTGGCACACCCAGACATTGGGAATAATAATGACAGAGATGTCCTGAAAGATTTAATGAGAGACAATACTGAATATACTTTTCTCTCTGCGGAACATGTTATGGTATCCCAATTAGATTCTTTCTTCATGAATGGGACAGAGTTTCTGAAAGTACGTGCCACCCTGCACAGAAGTTCCAGCATGGCTTGGACTTTCAAGTCCATGACATGCTGGAACTTCCTTTGACATTCTCATTGTGGTGCCTATTTTACAGGCACAGTCGTAGGAACAACAAATGAAAAGTCTCCCAATGACTTAAAAAGTCATTATTAGGCGGGCGTAGCTTTGGTTTGAGCCAGCACATCTGCACCAAAGTTGTAATCAGCATCTAAGAGTGATCTCCAAATCACTCTTTTCACCAAAACTGGCACTTCTACAAGACACCAAGAATATATTGGGTATGACTAACAATAAAAAGAGAAAGCCTTAAACTACTTTAGAGACTACCAAACTTTGCATCTTGAGAAAGTGAAAGCTAATCGCTGTACTTACCCTTGATTGATGGATGGAATCTCTCATGGAAGTGAAAACCTATAATTAATTATCAAATCCAAATCTATGATGATATCTAGGGGCTGTTCCTGGCCCCAAGATATGACTCAGGACATGGCTCATCAAGCTGAACTTACTCAGCTTATTTCCCAAATATATAATACTTTTATGTTCCCTTCTGTGTTACATGCTTGATGGTATAGTCCTGCTTCTTACTTGATATAGGACCACATGTATCAAGTATTTTTGCAATTGCAAATGGACCAATTCTCAGAATCGGCCCATTTGCGAACACAAAAAATGCTTTTCACATGTATCAAACCCTATTGTGCGATTCAGTATTTGGAAGGGCATGTTTAGGGCATACCTTCCTAATACCCAATTGCTGTGATATGTATGAATGTTTTGTGAACGTGAATGTGGTCGCACAATATTTGCATTTACCACCACCTTCAAGTTGGTGGAACCCTTCGCAAACGGGAAGGGGTCCCCAAGGGACCCTTTCCCCTTTGTGAATGTATGCAAAAAAATAATTGCTTTATTTAAAAGGAATCACGGACATTGTAGTCTGCTCACCCCAACAGGCCACCATCCCTGTCATTTTAGCTATTCCTAGAGGGTCGCAAATTGCGACCAATCTCATCCAATCTCATTAGTATTAATGAGGTAAGTTGATTTGCGACCTCCTACAAATCGCTAAATACTCTTGGAGTTCCATACATTTGTAATAGGGATTACCTAATTGTGATTCACTAAAAATCGCAATTAGGTAATCGCTATTGCAAATGTTGATACATGTAGCCCATAGAGTAATATAATTAAGGGTTTGGTCATTGTCTACTTTATTTAGCATTATTGTTGCAGTCAGAACTGCTGCCTTCATTATCCAGGTATTTTCATTGGAAAATAATACTTATAAAACATATGCTCATACCTTCTAAGAACAAAGACTGTATATTACATTAGGAAAGTAAAATAATCTATTTTACTGGTAAACACTGTTTTGTAATACTTAAGGTATTTCTAATACAAAGTATATAATCAAAAGAAAGCATTTAAAAAAAAAAAATCAAGGAAAACAAAAGGATGAGATTAGTGCAATCATTCAGAAGGTACCATTTACAAAAATGATTCCAGTGTCCTCAGTAACTGTCCAATATGGAAGGCTTTCTGAAAGACTGACATGTTACTTCTGCTGAACAACCTAAGTTTTGGAGTCCTTACCTTACTTTTAACATCCAAGCTGTAAAATGTAATCGCTTTAGGGATGACATCAGAGGAGATCTCAACCATAAAGAAATGCCTGTTAGAGGCCAAGTCAGAGTTTCTATTGCTATCTGTAAAAGAAGGGAATACTCTTGAAATCTGGGCCAATGGAAAACCAACAAAATCACAGACATCTTCTCCCCCAATTCTACTTTAATATCCTGGGGAGAAGAGGAATTTGATTAAATACATAAAGTAGCCCAGGGGGCAGTGAAAGGACAGCACATCCAGTGCCCACCCTCCACTTCCTGTAATAAAGAATAAAAGCTTCTTCTCGACAATCAAAAATATCTCACTGTGATTGACCCCACTTCAGACAGATCATCTGACTTGCCCAATGATGAAGTGTGAATGTCTCTGAAGATGAAAAGCTATGACTCAGGCAATCTGCGCAAATGTAATCTTTCCCCAGGATGTAATGTAAGCAACCTTCAATGATCTAAGAGTGATTAAAGCCCAAAAACACAAAGCATGCACTAAATTTGATAAACAAATACACTAAGTTCCTCCTTGTCACTGTATGTGTTACCTGACAACTTTTCAATGGTGCCACCTGACCTGTAAACAGGCAAACTACAATAGTGCTTTCCAGTCACTGTTAGCTCATTCCAATTGAAGATTGCTGAACTCTGTTAGCAGACATCGGGCCTAAATTGAATTATCCTCCAAAGTTGCTCCTCAATTGCACCCTAGGGGCAGATTTATGAGGCCCTTGCGCCACGTTTACGCCGCTGTTGCGTCACGCAAGGCGACGTAAACGTGGCGCATCCCTACGAACGATTTAGAACGTGATGCATCTAGGCAGATGCGTCACGTTGTAAAGCCCTGCGCCGCTTGTGGGCGTTCCGGCGCAGGGTGGGCGTTCCGGGGCAGGTGCGCCTCGCAAAAGTGGCTGAGTGAAATCTATGAGATTTCACTCAGTCATTTTTTAGGCAATGCTGCGTTAAAAGCCTGCGCCTGCTTGAAGCAGGCGTAGGTCTTGACGCAGCATTGTTAAAATGGGGCACCCCCGAGCCTTGCTGGAGCTGCGTCGCGCTTGCAACGCAGCTCCAGCAATGCGCCACATTTCCGGCACAGATGCGTCACGCATCTGTGCCGTTTTTGCACCATGGTGCGCCGCATTATAAATGCGGCGCACCATGGCTGGTGGAGCTGAGGCGCACTGTGGCGCATGTTAACTGGCGCATCCCTGGGGATGCGCCAGTTAACATAAATCTGCCCCTAAGTGACTGCCATCTGGAAGGATCACAATGGAAACAGGGAAATTTAGTGATATTCTTGATAGGATGTGACTGTTTAACAACCACTATTACATGACAGTTAGCTTGTGCCACTGAAATCAGAAATCTATAGTTCTGTCAGATTTCAGTGGTATATGAGACGACATTCCCACGATGATTTAGGCGGTGTCAAGCTGAAAGGACTGACATTGGTGAGGTAGCCAATAGACCCTGGATTCTTAGCCACTCTTTGGCTTTGAAGTAGTGTGGCTCACTGGTTAGAGGCGGCAGACCCGAGAGCAGAGGACGGCCCGGGACCAGGGTTCGATTCCCGGCGCGGCAGGTTTCTGGACCAGGGTCAGCGGACTCGATAATTTTCACGCCTCGGTGCCCACTCTGATCAGCGTTCACACTCGGCAACTCTGGGCATTAGCTTGCCTCATCTTCACTAACGGCCCCACCAGACCGCCGGGGATGCCTGGTCTCACCCTGGAGATACCCATTAAGGGACCATCTCTCAGGGAAGCCAGGAAGGGTTTCGCAGCGGTCGAAGCGCCTTGGGACCCTCCGGGTAAGTAGTGCGCTATATAAATGCCTATACATTTACATTTACATTTACATTTACATTTACATTTACATTCACTTTTTCTGACTATAGAAATGAAGACCATACATTTTGAACAGCTTTTGCTATGTCCAAAGGAAAGTCTAAAACTGGCCCGATGAACCTCAGGACTGTTGATGAGAGTTTTCTGGATCTATGACTGAGTCTCTTTTAAACTTAAAATTAAGAAGAAGCAGAAATCAGCTATCAAGGTAAGCAAAAAGAGAAATACCCTCATCATATAAAGATGACACAGCCCGTGCTAATATCTCTGTGAAAACTCCAATGCCACCAAACCAAAAGACAAAACACTTAATTGGTAGGGTTTTCCATCCATCACAAATCTTAGAAACGTCCTTGAACATGCATGATTCAGAAAATTAATGTAAGCACTCCACATATCGATAGACATCATGAAGTCACCATTGTTCATCCTTTGTTGATGAGCAGGAATAATGATCAGGCAGACACTATTTGGAAAGCTTTGTAAATCAGAAAAAGGTTGCCGTATTTCAGGTTTATAATGAATTTTGGAACTAAGAACAGAATTGAGTAACATCTTTTTCCTCATTCTGTCTTCAGGACTGAGATGATTTTTCTTTTTCCAGGAGAGTTTTTATCCCTGATCAAATGTCATCTGATTTCTCTGGACATGCGGTACTGGAGATTGACAAAAAAATTGGTTGAATACTATCTAGTACTCTTCCGAAACTACTAGCCTGATCCATGGTCTGTTCTATTCTTCCATTTTGGAAAACGTTGTAGTGTGCCTTCCACCAGTAAATGTGCCATGCATTAGTCATGACTTTGATGAGAATTGATTACTCCCAGGTGTGGGTCATAATTTGCTGTGAGCCTGCATTTGCCTTTCTCAAGAAACGGCTGTTTTGATTGCTGTGCGTGATGCAATGGGCTACATATCTGGACAGGACGAAATGTCTAGGAGGAAATGAGTAGAAAGGTTCTAATATACTTTTCTTCTTTGCCAGTTGCTTTACCATCTTGTAAAATTATAGTCCAAACTGTTTCTGACTAGAAAAGAAGATGAGCAGCAAGTGCCTTTGGGTTCACCTTCTTTTACGAATTTTTCAAAACAAATGTGTTTTGGAGATAATAACCACCTGAAAGATGTAGCTACTATATTAGCCCATCAGAAGTACTGTCTGATAAGAATACTCTTGTAAGTTCCGTTCAGACTAATACATCTAAATAGTCTTTCCCCTCTTGAATCGCTTCATACAAGTACTGAAAGTCCCTCACCACTGGCTGAGCTGCATAAGTGGCATATGAACCAGCACAAAGAAATACATCTTTTACAGAATTAGATCTTTTTAGACTTGACCCTACTTTATAGGATACTGGATCCAGGGGTTTAGCTTCTTCAGATGCAAAAAAATAACTGCCAGCCATTCTCTCCTATAAACTATTCACTTTTGCCCAGAAGGAAAATCATTATGACACCCTTCCAAAGCATAGTTTTATTTAAACAATGTGAAGGACTGGGTTCTTTAAGACCCAGCGGTGCCAGGGCACAACACCTGAAACCTTCGTGGGTAACCTGCTCCGGCGTACAAATGACAGAGACACGGGACACTTCCTTCGGCGTCAAAGATTCAAGGTTTATTTACTGCAGGGAACACAGAAGTCACGACAAGTACAACACGTGCAACTTGGGGAGACTGCTTCAAATTGGTTCTGTGGATCGCTCCTTTTATACAGTTTTTACCCATAGGACAACATGGTACACAAAGGTTTACGACCCGGTTCCCACAATTATCCCCCAGAGGGGTCGCTTTGGTCACTTTGATACACATAAGGTCCGGAACATAAGTGCGGAAACATTTGGCGGTTCCCAACTGTAAAAACCCATCTTCCCAACATTAGTGCATTCCAATCGGCAGTAAAACAGATCGAAATAGGAACAAAGACAGGTGCAGAGGAAGACGGAGACAGTGGGGAGATCGGAAAGGGTGTAAAAGGGGAGGTATCGGGAAACACGAGATACAGGCATCAAAGGGACGTGCCTAATGAGATGCACGGCTGAGACAATAAACCGGCACGGCGAGATGAGCCTCGAGCGGGCCATCTGCCTTACAGTATCATCCCCCTCGTCATAAAGACACTTACAAAGGACATGTGTCTTCCGCAAATATCATGGGAGTCCCAGGGTCCCGAAGCGGACATCGTCCGTTCGCTGGCTACTTGAGGGCAAGAGACAAAATGGATGCCGCATCTAAGATGGAACCCGTGGGTACAGATGAAAAACCCACATAACAAACGAACGGTTTAAGTTAGCACAGCGAAACTGCACACACTTACTAAACTCGTCATTTGCGGTTCATAGATACCAGACTCGACCATATTCGTGCGAGTCGAAAACACCACTTACAATTGTCACGGAACCTCAGACGCTCCTTTTGCCCTCATGTAGGCAAGCACTAGTCGGAATCATATTCGATATTCATCAGACCATCGAGATGTTGCTGTAGCATAGCTCTGTCCAACCGAGTCCCCTTGGTAACAGGTGGCTGTCTCATACACGTTGTAGCACAGAGGCCACATAAGGCAGGACCGCACTGCACACAAAGGCAACACGTGAACAGGAACACCACAACGACTCCGATGATCATCAGAATCTTCCAACCCCAAGTCGACATCAGGCCCCAAAACCACCCAAGTAGCGTCCAATCCCCTACATCCACGTGTATGGATTCGGAGATCTTATACAACTTCGAGATGGCTTGATAGACAGTCGGAGCATTATCAGGAATGAAAATACAGCAGCTCGAATGGATCACCTTACATACCCCACCTCGATCTGCTAAGATCACGTCTAAAACCATACGGTTTTGTAACGTCATAAGCCTATCCGCCTGAAGTTCAGTGGTGATGTTACCAAGGGCACTGGCAGTAATATTAGCTGTCGATTCTACCACTCGAGTCAACTGTCTCAGGTTCCTACTATTAACCATAGGTCCCCAAAACGGGAGGAAACCCTTGAAAAAGTCTCCTGCCTCTTGACCGGCAGTATCCTCTTCGCTAATTACGCCTCTCACAACTCTAGTCTTATGATAATCGGCATCTACAGTGAACGTCGGAGGCAGCAGGTTTGCGATGAAGCATGAGCCCATGAAGTCAGAGGGCAACCATGCATATGCACGATCATGACAGATAAAGTAGGTACCCTTGGCGGCCAGGAACACAGGGGACGAGACCATCGGCAGAATGTAATTTTCAGTGCAAGCACTCTCTCCAAGTCGGGCTTTCGATCTTCGGCCACGACCTATGAGACAAAAATTACCAATGTGGGGTACGACCCATATCGGAGGCGAGCTTTTAAGCTGTTTTTCACTAGTGAACACACTATATTCGCCTCTACTTAGGACCCTATAGGCTTGTACCTCTTCTTCAGGAATAAGCAAGGGATCATAGATATCGCTATCTAAATCCTCTATTGCTATCGACAAAGGTTTTTGATACGAGGTAGGACCAGAGTAGGGGGAACGTGGTTCTCGAATGGGGTGGAAACCCAGTGCGCTTCGAAACATTGTCTGAAATGCTCGAGCAGACCCTTGGGAACTATACGGTAACACCAGATATGGAATTCCCTTATCCGTAGTATGTGGCATCAACCCACACACCCAACAATTAGTAGTGTTAACCACTAACTGATGCTGATGGAGGAGCTGAATAAAGGAATTGTTGCGGAATTCTGCACGTCTAGCCTGCTCGTGTTCAGGTAAGATATGAAAAGAATGAGGAGAAGCAGTGGAGGTAAGTTTAGGGTCAGGGGTAGGAGTAGGTGTAGCAGAAGGTAAGAAGTAAAACATCGTGTAATACACCCCACCCGCCAATAATGCAGAAACAGTCAAAAACAACACAAATATTTGGAATATAAAACATTTGGTACGACTGAGTTGCTGCAACTTGAATCTATGAGCCTGAGCTTCTTCCAAGTTCTTCAACTTCGAGAATGCCATTCCCTATGACCGTCCGCAACGTTTCTTGACGCACTTCGTTCCGTGTAGCAATAGTCAATCCCTAGGAGTTCCCAGGAACCGACGGTCTTTAACCTAGCGTCAAGACCTACTAACCAGAAGGAAGTACGCGCGCGGCCCTACGGCCTTTATTTCACAAGTATATATGCAAAAACAATGTCTCTCAGCTGTGGAAGCAAAAAAAAGTGTAAGGAACGAAGCTCAATGAATATGTACAAAATAATTACAATAGTACGAATGTTCAAACTGATCGTGGAAAACGGGATAATGCAATTATCAAAGGACAGAACCGGATCTTTTATTAGTCTTTAGTGCGGGATCGCAAAAAGTATCGGGTTTTCCCAGGACGTGTCTGTTCGTCAAACAAAGGATCCGTTGAAGAGACAGCGTCCTGTTGATCAGCTGAATGTTCTGGTCTTGAGTCTTTTGCTGACAATTATTCAACAGTGTCTCTCTGCTGCACTGAGGATTCTCCGACAGGTTGTGCGTCGCTGAAAGGTACAAACGCCGGCAATCCTTCGGTTGCAGTTGATGCAATGCCTTTCCTCACCCACGAGTCTGCTGGCAACGGGATAGGGACTTTCTTTGTATGGGTGGCGTGCACCCAATTCTTCCGCCCCTCAAGACGAACTGCAGTTCTCGTGGCAAGGAGGACCTGGTAGGGTCCGGTGAACCTCGGGTCCAAGTTGTTCTTGCGCGAAAAGTTCCGCGTCACCACCCAATCTCCGGGCTGGAGCTGGTGGCCTGGACCCTCAGTCTGCGTCAGCAATGCTTCGTGAACCTGTTGGTGAATTAACCTCAGTTTAGCAGTCAAGTCATGAAGATAATCGATCAACATTGGATATTCAAGATCACAGAAAATACCTGGCCTAGGAACCCCCCAAACATTCGCAGGACGACCGAACACTATTTCATAGGGACTAAGCCCTACTCGGGAGTGTACAGTCGCCCTAGTTGACAGTAATGCTAAAGGTAAAGCGTCAGGCCACGAAAGACCAGTCGTAGCCTGAATCTTCGCTAGCTTTAGTTTAAGGGTGCCGTTATACCCTTCAACCAAACCAGCTGACTGGGGATGGTTGGCGCTATGGAATTTCTGATTAATTCCAAGGCCCTTGCATACACTCTTCATCACACTCCCCACAAACTCACTTCCGTTATCTGACCACACGATTCTAGGCATTCCGTACCGAGGAAAGTATTCCTTCAGTAGGATTTTCGCAGTAGACAAAGCAGTATTATCTTTGAGAGGATAAGCCTCGATCCATCGGGAGAATGCGCAAACCACAACTAAAACGTATTTCAGGTTATTGCATCGCTCCATATGGATGAAGTCCAATTGAATCACCTCAAAGGGACATGAAGGGGGAGCAAAACTGCCAGGAGGAGTTGGGGTTCCCTTGCCAGGATTGTACATCATACACGCCATACAGTTCTTAACCAAGCGTTCAGCACATTTCGTAATACCATCATTCTTCCACACAGGGGACAGCAACTTGCAAATACCTTTTGCGCTAATATGTGCTAACCCATGCGCCATTGTCACAACGGCCAGCACATACGCATCCGGTAACATCCATCTTTTCTGATCCGACAAATCAATCCAACAACCATTCGCATCCAACTTTCCCGTACTTTCTTTCCACTTCGTCTTTTCAGTCTCGGTGGCCTCATTCTGAATTGCCTTCACACTCTCGATAGTGTCCTCACACATACTCGATTCTGTAGGCCACCTAACCGAACTCGTCACATACATTCGAGTGCTAAGGTTCCGAGCAGTCTCCTTAGCAGTCTCATCCGCGAACGCATTACCACGACCAACATCATCCGTCACCTTACGATGCGCACTACATTTGACAATCGCCACTTGCTTAGGTAACGTAAGTGCATCCAAAAGATCATTCACAAGCTGGCCATGCTGAATCTTCGTACCATGCGATGTTAGAAAACCTCTCTCTCTCCACAAACGTCCAAAACTATGGGCGACGCCAAATGCATATTGGCTGTCGGTAAACACATTCACACGTTTCCCTTTTGCTAACACACACGCTCTAGTGAGAGCAATCAGCTCTGCAGCTTGGGCAGAATTCTGATTTAATCTTGCAGTCTCAACAACAGTATTCAACGTTACAACAGCATAAGCAGTAGTCACATCACCATTCGGCAACTTGAAACATGAACCATCCACATACAGTGTACCATCTGGTTCTTCCAATGGGGTGTTTTTAAGGTCCACTCGACCTTTTGTTTCCTCCTCTGTCCTCAAATAACAGTCGTGTTCTGTTATTTCATCTGACTCTGAGCTAATTGGTAACAAAGTTGCCGGGTTCAGAACATTACAACGTTTTATTTGAATGTGGCTTGCCAACAGCGTCAACTCGTACCCAGACAACCTCGCACTCGTCAAGTGCTGAGTTTTCGTACGATTCAAAAGAGTATCGACTGCATGCGGAACCATCACCGTAAGCATATTATCCATGACCAATCCTGCTGATTGTCGGATGGAGACCGCGGCTGCCGCCGTTGCTCTCAAACAACTCGGCAATGCTCTAGCTACCGGGTCCAAGGTCGAGGAAAAATATGCACATGGACGTTGCTTACCACCAAAAGGTTGCGTTAAGACACTCAACGCACAACCTTCTCTCTCGTGAACATATAATGTAAACGGCTTACTATAGTCAGGAGTACCTAACACAGGAGCCGAACATAATGAATCACGTAATTCAGAAAAACTTTTCTGACATTCTTCCGTCCATGGTAAAGGAGTCGAAACATCCTTGCACGTAAGAGCCACCAATGGTTTCGCTAGTAATGAAAAATTCGGAATCCATTGTCTGCAATACGATGTGATACCTAAAAAGGCACGCACATCTCTTTGGGTTGTTGGCACAGCCATTCGCGCAATTGCTGCAATTCTCTCTGGGGTCAACCGCCTTCCCTCCTTTGACAATAAGTGACCTAGATAGGTTACTTCTTGACAACAATATTGGAGTTTAGAAGGTGACACCTTGTAATTTAACTCACAGAGATGTTGCAGCAACGACACCGTAGCAATTTTGCAAATGTCCTTAGTATCAGCAGCCACCAATAAGTCGTCGACGTATTGTATTAAGGCCGCACCGACCGGCAACCTAAACGCATCCAGTTGGCCCTTCAAGGCTTGACTGTAAATCGATGGACTTTCACAGTAGCCTTGAGGAGCGCGCTTAAACCGGAAGCTGCGTCCACCAAGAGAGAAACCGAAAAGGTCTCTGCTCTCCTCGGCAATCGGGATGCTGAAAAACGCATTTTTCAAGTCAATCACCGAAAACCATGATGCAGAAGCTGGAATCAGAGTCAGTAGCGCCGTGATGTCAGGCACAACAGGGAATTGAGGAACCACAATTTTATTCACCTCCCGTAAATCGATAACAAAACGATAAACAGGTGGTTTCGAAGGATCAGTACGTTTTAGAATGGGTAGTACAGGGCTGTTGCACACGTTTCCCCGTGTTTCCTCAATAACGTCTTTCTCGATCAAATCATAGATGATCGCCAACAATGCTCGTTCACCATCAAGGGAGATACGATATTGGGGAATACGTGGCAACCGCACATTAGATTTCAACTGAACAACATAAGGTGAGATATCAAGTAGGCCCACATCATTGGGACCTGTTGCCCATAAAGACGCAGGAAGAGAACTCAATTCCGGTGGAAGCTTATCGAGAGACAAGTACATGGGAGAGACAACCCTCTCTCCCAACGTAAGCTTTACACCCGCAGGAGAACAATACAAAGTCGCATACAATCGTTTAAGCAAATCCAGGCCCAAAAGATTTTCACCACAACCCGTGGTTAAAATCAACGGAGCTTCTAGCTCACGAGGCCCAATTGTAAGGGGCAAAGGGCGCGAAACTGGATTGCTAACGGGGGCGCCAGAGAATCCAACGGAAACATTTGTTAAGCCAGACAAAGGTGCGCCAGGGAGTTTCGAATGCTTAATGGAACTTTTCGCTGCACCGGTGTCCAACAGAAAAGGCTCAACGACGCCCGATGTAGCAACTGCGACGTAAGGCCCTCTCTGATCAACCGGAACTGATACCACTCCCTCTCCTTGTCTATGGCTGTCCTAGTAGTTACTATCGTCAGTTCCCTGATCGACGTAATAATCGTCTACATTGTACTGCGCAGATCGTCCTTGCGACGATCCACGTTGATCAAAACAATTATCGGAATTTGATGAGTTATCTGAACGATCATTCTGAGCTCCACGGCCTCTACCACGTGGTGCTTGCTGTGAACCACCACGACCTCCTCTAGATGAGTTACCACTATTACGTACATTTAGAACAGGACAATTGAATTTGATATGACCCTCCTGTCTACAATAGGCACATTGATTGTACCCTAACGAGGATCTTTGGAAGGAGGAATCATTACGCGGCTGCGATCGATTTGATTGCGACTGCGATCTATTCTGTTGGGATGCATTCTGGTTTGAACGCGGAGGATACGCTTGTTGCAACAACACTTTAGTTTTTAGTTCTTTCGTCTTTTTATCAGCACGGTCGTTCTCCTCTTTCTCTCTATTCTCATAATATTGTGCCGTAGCCAATATCTGAGCTGAGGTAGAAACGGCCCATGCACTTTCCGAATTCTTTAATTTATTGCTCAAATCGGGCAGTAAGTTCAAAACAAATTTATCCACAAACAATCGCTGACCACCCTCGGTACCCATATCCTGTCCACTATGGTCAATGAATGCTTCCTCGAACCTCGTGAAGAAGTCGGAAACACTCTCGTCCTTCTTTTGCTTACAAGCTGACAATTTGTCCCAGTTCACCCTCATAGCTGGCATAAGAGTTTTCATTAATGTTATAATTCTTTGAGGAAGACCAACAATCAGCTGGTCGGGTTTAGCAGCAGCCGTTTGTCCGGCATCTGCCGCTACAATGGCAGCCCAAGCACCACCTAATTCATTCGGATGGTTTTCATGACGAATCTTAGCCCATACCGGTTGCGGTACGACATTGCCGAACAACATATCGATATCGGCAAGATTCATTACCGTAGCATCTACGAGCTGCGATAATTCTTTGTAATACCCTGTAGGATTTTTGCGTGGGTCAGGCAAAGATTGCTTCACCTGTAACACTTCCGAGCGTTTCCATGGGAGATGTATCCATATTCTCTGGAAATGCCCCACTGTCGTCGGAGGAGCGGCATTAGGATTAGGTGGTATCCAAACCGGTGGAACTTCTCGCATAGGAAATTGACCAGACTCGTCTGGCTGTCTTTCAATATCCTCAACGAACAATGCATGAGGTATCGGAGTGGGACGAAAAGATAACAACCGCTCAACAGCACGTCGAACGTTAGTATCCACTATCAGTCCAGCCGAAAACTGGAGCTGTAGATCAGACAAAGCGGTCAGCACCTCGTCAGGTGCGTCGGCCGATATCTGATCACGAAGGACCTTGCACATTTCCTCGAACACAAATCTTTGGGTTGGTATATTGAAGTGACAAAACGTGTCGAGTACAATACGTGGTGGATTTCTAAGGGGGTGCGTCATCCAACCCATCGCCATATTATATAGCGAAGCGCGTTCCCTATTACCAGGAAGCTGACTACGTCTCTGAGGACCATCTGAACCGGCGGACCCAAGAACAGGTCCGAGCGAATGAAAGAAGCTAGCCGCAAGAGGAGAATTACGACTACGAGTAGAGGGAGAAGTATAGGACACAGGACTAACAAGTGAAGGAGTAGAGACAGAGACAACAGCAGGAATTAACAGAGCAGGAGCAGTAGCGTGAGCAGGAGTATGTGGAAGCGGAGGAGCAGTAGGAATAGCAACAGCCAAAGGAGCAGGAACAGTCGGAAGAACGGGTGCAGGTTGAGGAACAGGCAAAGGAAGAATAGGTGCAGGAACAGGTACAGGGGGAATCACAGGGGCTGTGGTACCCTGTACATACGGAGGTGGCGACTTCATGAGATAGGACATTAGAGGATCCTCAACTGCCTCTTCCTTCTTTTCCGACTCCGTAGGCAAAGCAGGATAGCACTTATCTATAGTCATACGCTGTAATCTGTCAAACACTTCCTTTTCCCTAACCTCCTTATCATGCTGAAATTGCTCTGCTTTCTTTACAATGGTACCAGCACTATCTCTCTGATTTCGCTTAGTCTGTCTGATTTCTTTCTGTCGGGCTTCTTTACGCCACAACCGAAAAGCATCAAACATGGCCGGCCTTGACTTTTTCGCGAACAATTTAACCTCTAGATTATCTAAGATCGGGGCCTCGAAGCTACCATGTGGTGGCCAGCGAAGGTCACCGTCCTTCTTCGTGTATTTGATCCAGTATTCATTAAAAGTTATCGGGCCTAGCCCATGTTTACTGTACAGTTCATAAGTCGGAGTTCCAACCGGAGGTATCGGACACGAGTCCTCCAGTCGGGAATCCACACCACAAGGTCTGAAACAACTAAACAAAGTACTACGACCAGGCATCTTGCACACTAGCCGAGTTTCACAAACTTCAAGGGTTACGGGATTTACCAAGTCCCAGCAAAGAACAAAACCCTCGGTTTTTTGGCGGCTGCAGTCGTCAAATAACACAACAAAGTACGCTAGCAAAGTGTCACCGACAAAAACACTCATACAGCGTCAACAACAAAAACACTCGCTAAAGTGTCAACAACCAAGAACTCTGGGAGCGACCCACAAATACTTAACTCAAAGATCGATGGCGTCTCCAGGAAGGCCCGTCAATCGTCTCGCTATACCAAGGTCTACGCCAGGCGCCAAAACAGGTCTACAGTCAGGGCAGCAGTCCGTCGCAGCCGTCAGGAGGCGGGAATCTTCGCGGGAAAAGTCTTCGGGCCACTTGTTTCGACAACAGGATCGATGAAGCGGAGTGCACCTTCCCTCGGAGATTTCACACGAAGTTCCTCACGATCGTCGGGCTTGGACCGGTACCACTGATGCAGCCCCACGTTGGGCGCCAACTGAAGGACTGGGTTCTTTAAGACCCAGCGGTGCCAGGGCACAACACCTGAAACCTTCGTGGGTAACCTGCTCCGGCGTACAAATGACAGAGACACGGGACACTTCCTTCGGCGTCAAATATTCAAGGTTTATTTACTGCAGGGAACACAGAAGTCACGACAAGTACAACACGTGCAACTTGGGGAGACTGCTTCAAATTGGTTCTGTGGATCGCTCCTTTTATACAGTTTTTACCCATAGGACAACATGGTACACAAAGGTTTACGACCCGGTTCCCACAATTATCCCCCAGAGGGGTCGCTTTGGTCACTTTGATACACATAAGGTCCGGAACATAAGTGCGGAAACATTTGGCGGTTCTCAACTGTAAAAACCCATCTTCCCAACATTAGTGCATTCCAATCGGCAGTAAAACAGATCGAAATAGGAACAAAGACAGGTGCAGAGGAAGACGGAGACAGTGGGGAGATCGGAAAGGGTGTAAAAGGGGAGGTATCGGGAAACACGAGATACAGGCATCAAAGGGACGTGCCTAATGAGATGCACGGCTGAGACAATAAACCGGCACGGCGAGATGAGCCTCGAGCGGGCCATCTGCCTTACAGTATCATCCCCCTCGTCATAAAGACACTTACAAAGGACATGTGTCTTCCGCAAATATCATGGGAGTCCCAGGGTCGCGAAGCGGACATCGTCCGTTCGCTGGCTACTTGAGGGCAAGAGACAAAATGGATGCCGCATCTAAGATGGAACCCGTGGGTACAGATGAAAAACCCACATAACAAACGAACGGTTTAAGTTAGCACAGCGAAACTGCGCACACTTACTAAACTCGTCATTTGCGGTTCATAGATACCAGACTCGACCATATTCGTGCGAGTCGAAAACACCACTTACAATTGTCACGGAACCTCAAATGAGGACACCAACAACAGTCCACATTTTTTTATTCATTGTCCCACAGATTTTGTTTGTTTTTCTCTTTTTCATACTGACTGCAAAGAACTTAATTTCACCTTCCAACATGTCAAATCCAAAAGTATCTCTAATATTTGTGTAAATAATTTTGCCAATGGGGGTTTCCTTAGCATACCTTCCTTTTTGTAATGGATATATGGTGTCTCCTTTATCCACGGCCTCTATTTTGGGGTGATTAGATGTTGTCTGGTCTATTTGTGTGGCAGTAGCTACTGCTCCATGAATCCTTAGCTGTAAATTGTTTTTGGAATTTGTTCTGAAAGGATCCACGGACTTCCCTGAAAAAACAGGCTCAAGCTCTTGGCGTAATTCAAACTCCAAATGCTGCCTTTTCTTACCTTATTTCCTGTGATCCATCTTGCTTACTTTCGAAAAACACTTGCTTTCTGCTGGACTTCCCTTCATAAAGGTTGGTAGAAACCTTGTAACCAATGTAGGGCCTTAAACTAGTCCCTCAACATGTACATGCTTGCTTTCCCTTTTCGAGATCCAAAAACCTCAATACTTTCTTAACCACTCCGCTTGCTAAAGCCAAACTATAGGACAATGAGTGAAAAAAAGAAAAAGGGGTGACTGCCCGCTGTGATAGGTTGTCACCGCTGTGCTGTCTCACAATCCCTTACAGCATTGCTCATGTTCTGGAATAAAATTGCATCAAAACAACAAGGTGATGAAAGAAATGTTTGAATTGATCTCAGCCGCTGGCAGTCACTCAGGGCTGCATTCAAACCATTGTTTTTCCCCTACTGCCCCATTCTAAACAGAGTCCAACCATATGCAAACTGCCTTGACCCTGCTCCACTAGAAACAGTCAAGCCAAATTGCCAGGTCAGGTGCCCTCCAGATGGAAACACAGGCAGCCTCAGACTAGTTTTAACCTGATTAGGGCTCATCAGTGAAATTTAGCGTGAGTCCAATGGCATAGTGAGCACAGAACCCACATCTGGGGTTACTGTCACACTTTGGGCATCTACGTAAAAAAAGTGATAGAAGAAATGCTGGATCAGAGCCACTGGTAATCATTAGGGCCACATTCCAGACCATTGTTTGTTACCCACTGTTTTGTTCTAGACAAACTCCTGCCTTATGTAAATCGGTCATGTTCCTGCTCCAAAAGGAACAGTTAAGTCAGAATTGCAAGGCCAGATTACTGGCATTTCGGTCATGATTACAAGTGTTGGTGATTCTATTGAAACAGAGGATAAAAGCGCCCATAGCACCACATGTGACAATATTATTATGGTAGTAAGAGACTCTAATATTATACTTCACCAGACAACTGCAATCACATAAAGAATTGCTACCATATTTCTATTCCACCTCAGATATATTGCCAATGTCCCTGAAATGTATCATATATTAATCTATAGGTGTAAATCCAAAAGACACAAACAATAGACAGCAGAAAATACACACACAACATACAGTACACAATGAAACCAGGAAACATCCAAACTCATATGCTCCTTGGCACGTGAATACAGTCCACATCTTGACTCCACCGTGGTACAACAATTCATTCAGCAGTACCACATGACTTTTCACGTTCTTACCATACAATTTGTATGTATAATAAAACACTGTCTGCAGCCACTGCAAGAGCCCCCAGCCCTATACCAACTGGCCTAGCCACTCAGCAGGCATTCCCTACATTTTGACTACTTATTGGATACCTGATTCTGGATCCTGGAAGGCCATTATTTATCTTCACAGATTAATTTGAACACAGTTACACTGTGCAGTCTCAAGGATTATGCACTGCCCTAACAGATATTGTGGATGCACAATCTACATTCACAAACATGAGCCAAAGTTGAAGCACAGATAACCTTTGTATATGGACAGATTGATCTTGGTAAATGCAGAGCTCTCAACTCAATTTCCACAATGCCCAGAGAGACATCTTTTGTTGTACACAAATTCTACTGGTACCACAATGTTGTGGCACAAGTGCACAACGGTACATGAACATCTGAATGTATGCTGCATGAAGCTGCCCTGCTTCAGTTGAACTTCTGAGTGGCTTTTGATACAATATCCCAGAACCCCCCGAAAGGGTGTTTTTCTGATATAGAAATAACTGGGTCAGAGTTAGGCTGGAGTGAGTTTTATCTCAGCAGCTACACTCAAGCTGTCATGCTAGCACCCTTCCATTCTCCCTTCAGCAATATTAAATGTGTAGTCCCAATAAGCTCTGACCAGGGTCAAACTCCATTTAATATTTATGTCTCCCCTCTTGCGGCTCATTTGAATATCTACACCTATGCAAACTAAAGAGATATTAGGACTGGATGGAGATCATTCCTGGCTACAGTTCCACTTCAAAAATGGAATATGTGCAGTCCCCAATTCGATGGACTGTGCCTCCCTATGACTTAAAACGGACAAAACCGAGTAACTACAACTTCCTCTGTTTGTCTCTCTGCATATACTGTTGCTAATTTACAACGCACTCCGAATGAGACGGCACACTTTTTCGAAACATGCAGGATTTCTTTTCATCTTAATTTTCTACACTGGCTTCCAATATACAAATGTTGGATTTTGAAAGCTCGGTTCCTGTGTCACAAAGCGCTCGAAGCCCATGCAACTACCCACATGAATTCTCACTTTGTTGGTACCAGCCGACCCTGACTCTAAGCTCCAGTTCTGCCTTTCTTTTAAGAGGTATACAACCCAAAGGAGAGAGTTAGGACAGTGTGTAGGCCGTCCTTGTCCCCGTGTGATGATGATTTAAACAACTTAGACGGTCCATTAGGAAGTGGCTAGTCAACACTGTAGTGCCTGGCACCATGAAGGTTTTTTAAAAGATCCCTCACACACCAACCTGGTTGATGTCATGCTTCATCATAGGGTTTCCAGCTGAGTAGCCTAATGCGACCCAGCTGTGCCTTTGCCTTAGCGTATGTGCAAAAATGAATTTTACAGGTGGTTATCATTTTTACCACTCACATTTTTCACTTTTCACCTTATTAATTGTAGAGAGGTCCTGAAGAAAGCTCCGTTTAAGGTTTTGCAGAGAGCTGAAACATGTAGACCAAAGGATAAGTCAGACACAAATCGTAGTCTTGAAACATTATGCACTTGTTTGTTTTTAAATATACCCTGGACCACTGGAAATAAAGTATAGATTAGTGAGTTTCCCAGAGGTATTTTTAACTCACACCACCTTTAACACCATCACATAAAAACACAAAAAAACAGCTCCACTGTAATCAGGTGTTGCAGGACAGCTGGGTAGCATTCGGCTACTCAGCTAGGAACCCTATGATGAAGCAAGACACCAACCAGGTTGGTGTTTGAGGGTTCTTTTAAAAAACCTTTGTGGTGCCAGGCACTACGGTGTTGACTGGCCACTGCCCAGTGGACCGTCTAAGTTGTTTTCTTCTAAAAGCCCCCTGGTTCAGGAAACCCCTTCTGGTTATTTGGTCCTTATCGTCCAGCCTGGCAAAACCTTGGAATATTATACCTTTAAGACATATATCCACAAACCCACTTATTCACTTTCGCAAACTGTTAAATACTGTATTAAGCTGCGCACATTCTCATTATATCTCATCAGTGTCTGGACATCCTATTCCAGGGCATCTGCACAATCAATGTCTCTATTATCAATCAATTAATTAATCTACCACGTCAGTGACCTCTATCTCCCATCTGTACACCTCTGTCTCTACCTGCCTCTGGCTTCTACACATTCAGTGCTGCCCTCAATGCTGGAAAAAGTGTATTACGGGTGTGTGGTCTTCTCTCTTGACTCTTATAAACGTTGAGGTGGAAGGTCACCTCCAGTGGGAAGAATCTCTTTGAGAAGGTCCCTCACTCTTCTCTTTAGATCATTCATATATTTCTTGCAGTCATCAATGATCCTGGGCTGCGTCAAAATGACCTTCACCTTGCTGGTGATATTATGACAGAATATTGTCCGAAATTTTGATCATGTGACCATTGATCTTGGCTCCCCACAGATGACCTCGGCAGGCAGGACTATGGGCTCCCTCTTTTTGTTTCTTCTGGCACCCCGAGGTCTTGGTGTAGTGCATCTGGGAAATGTTAGTGGATGGCTGTTTTGGGCGGAGGATGGAGGTGAATGAGCAAATCAACTTGAGCAAGCTTCAAACATCACAAAACGGAAGCGAAGATTTGAAGCTTTGATACAGAAAGAATGGCTTTGGCAGCTTGCATGCATAGGAGAGTCGATTTAGCCTTTCTCTTTCTGTAACGCTGGACAATCTGTTCCCTGCTTTCAATGCCATGTATGTTATTGCTGCATCCAGTAATACCGGACTTGGTATACAAATATGTACGCAGTATTACCAAGAACGGATTGTCATCTGGTAATATAAATTCTGATGGTCCATGTAAATACATGTAATTCAGCATCAAGGACCCAAATTATAATGTGGTAATGGCATTCCTAAGTTTGGTAAATTACCACACTCAATAATGCAAAAGCTTGCAAAGAGTGCTTTGGTCTGCTGTCAATCACATTTATATAGATTGTCAATGATCCTACAATAGCAATGAAAAGTTTTGTTTGTTACAGATTTTGTAAAATAATATAATTCATTTTAAATAATTGAATGAAATCCCTTGTAAAAAAAAACAACACTGAAAAAGAGACCATCCTTCAATTTCTTATGCCTCCAAGTGGTTTTATGTGCTTTTATGTATCCTTCAGAAACAGATGTAACATTTCCTTTAATGCAGACAACAATATTAAGGCTTGTTTTTATTTATGGATATTAAGCCTATTCATTAGGAAGCCTTAGCAAATTTGGATCGGCATCCAAACCAGAGAGGATTGCAAAAGAGTTACTGTTTTTTTTTTTGTTCATAGCTTATTGTATGATTAATTAAAATCGTTAAAAATATCCCCAAAAATGAAATATCTTTACATTTGCTGTTAAAACTAGACACACTGATAATGTCCCAGTAGTTACAATATGTGTTCTTAACCAACACATAAAATGTTATGAATACAATAATTAAAATTAAGTCCAACTTCCATGATCCTGCTAACTAAATAGGTTCTTGATATGTTAAACTATCAGTCCATTTATTAGGCAGCTGGCTCCGCTGTCACACCTCTCTATTCTCCTCCAGGTCGGCTTGCTGTAAAAGTTTTCTTACCTCTGCCAGGTATTTTACTTCCCAGCAAGCCAAGATCATGGAGGGACCATCCAGCCAGCGTATTACAGCTTGCCTACACGTACCAATATTCAGTTTGTTAAAAATGGGTTTTAAGTACTGTCTCCTCAGGGCCATGACTGCTGGGCATACACATAGAAGGTGGATTAGAGATTCCTTATGATAGCCACACAGTCGACACTGTGGTGTATGTTTGAAATATTTCCAGGATGGCTGTATGTCTTTTGAATCGTGCAAGCCCATCCTGTAGTCTGTGTAGCTCTTTTTTAAATGCCGGCTAAAATGAGATATTAAGTATATTTGTGGCTTTAGTAATTTATGAGAGGTAATGAACATCCACTCATGCCGACGTTTGGAAGTTGTATTTTTGTCCTCCAGAAAAGATTCTTTTTTTGCTTCGACATTGGCTGCTTTACTGATGCTTGCTTTATCTGCCCTATTTTCCCATACTGCTTCTATTTCCAAGTCGGCCATACAAGTTCCCAAATAGCTTCCCCATGTGCTCGATGTTTCTTGGCCCATCTTGTGCTTAATTTTTTTCCAGCATAAGCTGTCCATTGTGTCTGGGTCTGTGGAGCGAAATTTCTGGCATAGCTTTACAAAGCAACTCATGCCCCAAAATTTCTAGTTTTGGAGACCGAATTCAAGCCGGACTTGCGACGGGGAGGCAGACTTTGGCAGATTGAAAACGGCCTTGTAAATCTTCGTCTGGAGATCATTTAATAGCTCAACCTCCATGCCACACCAAGTGACTAAACCATATGATAGAGTGGGCAAGATTTGCGGAGCCATCACTTTTAAAAGACGGTTATGATTCGGGCAATATATTTTGTTTTTAGTTGTCAATACGCAAAAATTAACGATTACGCTTTGGCTTTTATGGCCAGCTTGTGTGTTGTGCCCTGCCCTATTGTTATGCCAAGGTATTTATAGGACCCCTGCTCTTCAACCGTCGTCCCTTTTACCGACCATTTGAACTTAATTTTATTCAAATTCACTAAGCAGACAACTTTTGTTTTTCTTTATTTAGTTCCAGGTTTCCCTGGTCCAAATAGGATGCTAGATTGTTTATCGCTCTATGGAGACCAATGGAGGTTTGGCTTAACAGTACGATATCATCTGCGTACTGTAAAACAGAAATCGACTTGTTGGCCATGTTCGGCGGATGGCAATCGGCTGCTTCCATGTTTTTGCTGATGTCTTAGTGAAACAAGTTGAATATGCTTGGTATTAACACGCATCCCTGTGTTAAACCTTGCTGCGTGTCGATGCTCGAGGTTGTACTGCATCCATCGCCTAATTTCACTCTTGCCCAGGTGTCGCTTTATAGGGCAATTATTGCATTTAGTGATTGACTCGGTGTTGGAATTAGGTAGCCTGGCCTAGGGCAAGACTAGCATATCAGAGGCACAGTGTAAAGGTTGCAGACCACCCAAAAGTAATTCCACGCAATAGCACTCAAAAAGAAAACACTACACCAAAATTATATGAAAATACGTACTGCTTTATATAAAAATAATATTCTCTTTGTTGTCAAATATAAGTAGCTCACATATAAATAGCTCAAAACATTTCAAGTCACTTTTAGGATCAGCAATTACACTTTTTAAATTACTAGCAGATTATCACGTTGTCTTTAAAGCAGTTACTATATTCTTGAACTCCTATCACACTTTTGCATTAGGATAAACTGTACCTTAGAATCAATCAGGCTAGATATTACTCCACTAGAATCTTGGGAGAGAACTACGACTCACTAAAAGCAAAAGCAAATATCATCACAGTATTAGCATTCTTTTTTAGCAGGATGACTGACCTTAAGAATTTTTTTTTTTTTTTTTAATCCATTTATTGAGCGCGACAGCTGCCCCAGCAACGAGGCGTCCCGGCGCTGAGAACCACAGCCTAGCCAACTGAGGAGAAAAGGGGGGGAGGGGGAAGGGGAAGGGATTACAGAGGAGGAAAGAGGTGCGTTTTTACTGCTTTGCGAAAAGCAGACAAATTGGTGAGGTGACGAATGTGGAGGGGCAAGGAGTTCCATAGTTTAGCTCCCTTTACTCTGAAGGAGCGATCTCCAATACGGCAGAACCTCATTCGAGGGACCACCACTAGATGTTGACCCATGGAACGAAGATTGCGTTGGGGGTTGTAAGGAGTAAGCAGCGTTCGGAGTAGTTCAGGGCCATCCGATCTAAGGATTTTAAAGGCGATGGTAAGAGCCTTGAACTGGATGCGAGCTTCTATGGGCAGCCAATAAAGCCTCTGAATGGTGGCTCTGGCCGAACATCTTCTGGGCAGACCTACGATTGCCCTTGCCGCTGAGTTCTGAATACGTTGGAATCTGGATAACTCAGCTTTATTTGCGCCTAGGAGGAGGACGTTAGCATAGTCCAGCCGGGCAAGGATGGTGGCTTGGACAATAAGTTGCCTTGTCTTGGGGTCAAAGAAGCCCAGGATGGGACTTAGGCTTCTCAGCAACCCGATACAAGTGGCTGCCACTTTTTTTGTATGCGACTGGTAATTCAGTGCAGAGTCCAGCCATACTCCTAGGTTTTTTACCAAGGATTTTGGTGGGGGGGTAGGACCAAGCAGGGGAGGCCACCAGTGGTCGTTCCAACCGCTAGTGTTCTTGCCCAGAAGTAGCACCTCTGTTTTTCCCGCATTGAGTTGCAGGCAGTTTGCCGTCATCCAGTTGGCGACTGCTGCCAGCCCATCCCTAAATTTAGTGGACGTGGCAGAGGGTGATTCAGTGAGGGTGATCACCAGCTGGGTATCGTCAGCGTATGAGACTAGTGTGAGGTTCCATTCTTTAGCCACAGCTGCCAACGGTTGCATGTACACATTAAAAAGGGATGGGCTAAGGGCCGAGCCCTGGGGGACTCCTTGGCCAATTGCATGGGGTTGGGAAATAAAAGGGGGGGCTGATACGCGAAACGATCTGTTCGTGAGAAATTACCGAAACCATTCCAGTGCCAGTTCAGTGATCCCTATGCTCTCCAGGCGGCCCAGTAGGATATTATGGGAGACCGTGTCGAATGCTGCGCTGAGGTCGAGCAATATCAGCGCAGCACTCTGACCGGTGTCCATAATCCTCCGGAGGTGTTCTGTGGTGGCAAGAAGGGCGGATTCCGTACTGTGCCTAGGCCTGAACCCGTGTTGGGAGGGGTCCAAGATGTTGTTTTTGGCCAGATGGTCAGTAAGTATGGCATTCGCATGGGCTTCAGCTAACTTAGATACCCACGGCAGCAGCGAAACTGGTCTGTAGTTTTCTGGTTTGGCCGGGTCTAGGGTGGGTTTTTTAATGATGGGAGTAACCCAGGCCTGTTTCCAACATGTAGGCACAGTGGCTGATGCGAAGGAAAGATTAAGAAGTTTAGCCAGTGAAGGTAGGAAGAAGTCCAATGCCTTTAAAAAGTGGGTTGGTCTCATGGGGTCTGAAGGAGAACCCGATTTCACCTTTCTGCAGATAGTGGCTAAGTTTTCAAGAGGGATAGCCGGTAGGGAGGTGAGCTTAGAGCCTTGGAGGGCCTCATTGGAATCAGTGGTTCCGACAGAGGGAATATGAGAGAAGGTGTCATAGATCTTCCTTACCTTTTCTGTGAAAAAGGTGGCCAGCTCATCGCACTGTTGAGTGGACGAGATGCAAGAGGCTTGGTTGCTGCCATTTTGTAATTTTTGCACCAATTTAAAGATCGTTTTCATGGGGTTGGGGCTGGACTCAATTTCTTTAGCATAAAAAGAGGCCCGCGACACGCGGATAGCTTTGTGGTATCGCTTCAGTTTGGCAAGATAGCATGCTTTGTCCTCGTCCCTATAATCTTTCCTCCACTGGCGTTCAGCCTTTTTACACTCTTTCACATCACATTACTAGATTTCCTAATAGTTAGCTATACATTTACTGTACTCTGCGCACCTTATACTATCTCTTAACACAGCATTGCTTTAAAGGTTGGCAAGAGCAGCACTTAAATCAGATCAGAGCAACACCCCTTTGCATGGATAAAAGTACAGTTTTTCTACTAATCCTCTTTTAAAAACAACTGGTTAAGAACCACTTAGATCAATAGTTAATTAAGCCCTGCCAGAGTTCCCTTAGGGACCCTAAACTCTTGGAGACAGAGTCTCAGCGTACTCCCTGGTAGGGTATCTAACCAGAACACCAGTTCCTTAGGTAGATGGCTCTTTCTCCTTATAACTACCTCCTTACTTGCAGTCGAGGTCTGGTTTTGCCAGGGAGCGTAGGGAACTCACATGTCAGGTTGTCTGTGCCCAGCGGCGGCGAGAGTCAATAGCCTTGGGACACTCCAACTCCCCTCTCCCACTCGAGCCAACTCTTCTGGTGGCACTCGAGCGGGGAAAGTATATGGGCCGGGTATTCAGCCGGCGGATGGCTCTTCCGTTTCCCCCTCTCGCTCGCGCCGGCTCCTCCGGTGGCGCTTGAGCGAGGGAGAGATGCACGATCCCCACTTGCCTGCAGCGGTAGCTGGCGCTCCCTGCTCACGCCGATGCCGCCGCCCAATGCGCAGCCTCCAAGGAAGGACTCCGCTCGCGCCTAGCTTCCTGAAGGCGCTCACCTCACTTCAGAGCGACTGAAGGACGCACTCCTCTTCCGGACCCGCCCGCCGGCTTCCGCCTCCTCCTATTCGGCTCCGCCTCACGGAGCCAGGCAGCTCAATGGGGCATGCGCGAAAGGCGAGTGTTCCACCGCCTGAGATCGCGCTGCTCGATCGCTGCTGTAGTCCTCCTCCGCCCACGTCGAAACTGACGAGGGCTTGCGCAGTCCGCTCCTCACCTCAGAGCGCTTGTTTACAGCTCCACCACAACGCCGCTCGCCCACACCGATGCAGGGACAGCACGGCTAGCTGAATGGCGGTTTCTGCTCCCTCAATATTCCAACGCCGATCCAGGTGCAGGACAGCTTGTGGTCCCGCTGTCCCCGCTTCCCCAGCCCTCGTGGTCTCAGGTAGGAGGAAGGACATGGAGGGGTTTTGGCACCAAGGGAGGGGGGGGCGCGATTCCAGCAGTTGGCAGCACTTGGAAGACAAGCAGAATATGGAGAATCCTTCTTCACAGTCTCTCTAGAATCGAACTGCTGAGCAGAGGACTGCGCTCCGCAGCGCTGCAGTCTCCTTCTCCTATAGACTTCCCCTATATATTTTAGAAAAGGGGCAAGCTAGGCGCCCAGGGTCTCCAGTAACTTCCCACAGCGGGGCCAAGACAAGTAACCAACAGGGGAATAGTGGGATGGACCAATAAGGTGGCTTCCTAGTCCAGGAGGTCAATCCTAAGTCCAGCCTCTTCCCACCCTCAGCTACAGCCTGTCCTCCAGCTGACTTCCACAGGTAGACAAAATGGCTGCCCCGCATTCCGCCTTATATAGGCTGCCCTTCAGTGGTCCAGAATGGACCAGAAGGTTCTGGAATGCCCTATGTTAGGCTATGACCAAGTTCTGTTTGTGACAGTTGGGGCAGTTGGTGGCCACCATTTTAGGTGGTGCCAACTTTCCTGTCAGAACAGGCCTCTGGGCCTAAGGTAAAAGATTATGAGGGGGAGAAAGAACACCTATCCCCCTGGCCAACACCTACAAAAAGTCAGTAGACACAAAAATTAATAAGGGTATGAGGGGCAAAAGGGGACAAAATAAATAAAAATTAGGAGGGACTTCGCCAAAAAGCCAGACAGGTCTAACACTCGGCAATCCCCATGCCTTTAGCTTTTCCCAGAGACGCCTTCTGCTCACTCGATCAAAGACGGATTTTATATCAACAAAACATGCATACAGTCGTGTTCTCTTTTTTAGTGCATTTTCGGTTGAAAGAGCCAGGATTGCCAGGTTTGTTATTGTACCCATCCCTTATCTAAAGCCTGTTTGGAATTTGGGATCCAATCTCGCAGCTTAACTAGGAGGCAGGAAGCGTAGAGCTTGGTCTCTACATCAATTAGAGATATCAGCCTATAATTCTCTGGTTTACGATGATCGCCCTGTTTAAATATTGGATGGATTATGTTCCCTTTCCAAGAAACGGGAACTTCGATTTGCGTATAAATATGATTGAAGAGAGGCATTACATTTTCCAATGAGAAATCTGGGTCATTCTTGAAAAGCACATTGGGTAGCCCATTCGGACCTGCCGCTTCTTCTGTCTTAAGCTTTTGTATTATACCTCGTAGTTGTTTAGTGTTGGTCAGGGTATTTTGATCTTTACCATCTTTCTCTTGTTCTGGGTCTTTGTGTTCCATGTTGTCCTGACTGGATTTTGTTTTGATTTTTTCCACTTCCAATGATGGCCCTCAGGAACCTTCAATGGTCCCTAATTCCTTACTACTGTAAATGTTCTGCACGTGTTCGACCCACAATTCCTCTCCAATTCCTGGTGCTTGTTGAAGTCTTTCTCCTTTGTTCAGGTTATTTATGATGCCCCAGAAGTCCCTGCTGTTTGGCAATTTACTTGCACAAAATAATTTTGTCCAGATGGTTTCCTTATATGGTGTTTTAGCATTCCTCAACATCTTCCTGTAGTTGTTCCTTATTTCCTTCAATTTATTTTTGTTTGGTTTTCTTCTTAATCTTATCGCCCGTGTTTGTAATCGTTCTTCTCTTGCCATCCTTCTCTTTTGTTCTCGTAGGTTGGTACTGAACCAGGGTTCCCTCCTCGTGTTTATTCTTCTTTGGCTATCCGGCAAGGCTGGGAATTTTCGGGTGAAGACCTGGGCCAGGTGTTCCCAGTTTTTTACATGTTCCTCCTCTGTTTGTAGCCCCAATTTGCTCTCATACTCCCTTGCTGTCTCCTGAATGCTTTTCAAGTCCCCCTCTCCATTTTAATTTTCGTAGGTTAAACTTTTCGGCATGTCGTATAAGGGAGTTGATTTTTTCGCCCTGTGTGATAGAAATATTCATTCTCGTAATTTGGGGGAAGTGATCACTTTCTATGCGCTGGGCGATACAAAATGTTTCAATACAAGGGGGTAACTTATTACTGATAATTGTAAAATCTATTGTTGAGCGCACATTACCATTCAAGTGTGTTGTTGCCACTGATGTGTCTCCCTTTGTGTTACCATTCAGAATTGTCAATCCCAGGTCTTCTAACTTGTTCGTTATTATTCGGCCTCCTCAGTTCACTAGCCTAATTCCTTTTATCTGATTTTTAATTGTAAGATTACAATTAAAGTCTCCTGAGATGAACATAGGGCATTGCTCATGAGATCTTTGCATTGTTTTGATCAAGGTCATTAAAATAAAATATTTTTCTTTCTGGTCTTTCTCTCTGGATGAATGTAAACATTAATCAGTAGGAGTTGCCACTTTAATTTATTTGGTGGGGAATTTCCACTGATTTTAATCACTTGTACCCAATTAACCCCAACATCCAGTTCTTCGGTTAGCCAATCATACTTTTGACCGGCATACATCGATAAACCTCCTCGCGGGTGCCCAAAAGTTGAAAACCTTTCTGCGAGAATGTGGTGTTCTTTAAATCCTGGAATTGAAGATGGAGTCATATTCCAAGTTTCCTGGAGCAGGATTATATCTTGTTGTTGGAAAAAGGCTAAGGTTTCATGGTCCTGGTCCATATCTTTAAACCCGTGGACATTCCATGAGCAGATCCTAATACCATCCACACTTTTTTCCACCGAATTCTGGGCCTGCGTCTCTCATCTTATTGTTCGTTTTGAATCTTTGTTGGGTATGCTTTTTACTTAATGACTTTGGCACCCATGACCAATCCAGTCTGTCCAGTATTCGACTTCCCGCATTTAGTGTGCTTGCTGATATATTAGGCCCCTTTCCGATGAGTGTCGTAACAGGTGTAGTCGATCGAGCACCTCCTACGCATGTATTCTGGCTTTTCCCGAATCTGTCTTCCTTTTTTGAGTGTCTGTTTCATAACAGTTATTTTTCTTCAAAGCTGCTTTCTGCCTTTCTGATGAGGCCATGTTATCAACAGATGCATGATCCATGATTTGTAATGTGTACCATATGTAATTGGTAACAGCCAAAGACACTCAACAAACGTGTCTACCCAAATTTGCATGGCAGGTAATGGTTTACATACACCTCACAGTATCCCCAAAAATTGTTTTTTCAAGTGGGTGGGAAATCTTTGGAGAAGGAAAAGTTCACAACCACAAAAAAGTATATTCTGAATAGCATTAAACAGGACTGAAAATAGCCAAGCAAGTGTTAGAGGCTTGAAAGCAATCAAAATGTAAAATGTAAAATGTAAATTGATACTTGTATAGCGCACTACTCACCCGCAAGGGTCTCAATGTGCTTGTACAAATACCGCTGTGGAACCCATCCTGGCTTTCCCTGTGAGGTGTCCACTCCTGGGCACCCCCAAGGTGGAGGCCAGGCATCCTTAGCTTTGTGGGGGCCGTTGTGGAGATTAAGCAAGCTATTGCCCAGAGTTGCAGAGTGGGACTCCATGATCGGAATAGGCACCGAGGTGAGAATTATCAGGTCTGTGGAATTTTGAGCCCAAGACCCGCCGAGGAGGGGAATTAAACCCTGGTCCCAGGCTAAACCTCTGCATCAGGGTCTCCTGCTCTAATCATTGAGCCACACTTCAAATCACTTTGAAACGTATTATACGGCAGGCATGCCTGATTAGACTTCCCACACCAAGATGTTTAAGCTCAGGGATGGAAAATTGCAGAGATATCACTTAAATTGGCCAAAATCCTGGCGACAGTGCCCATGCATTTTGAAGTTCACGCCAATTTCAAAGTGCTGTGTCGGTCACGTAGCTAGTAGCTAGAGACGTCTAAAATTATAGTCTCGAGGCTGTCAATGACATGTCGGGGTATTTGGCTTGTGACTGATTCTGCGGCAGGGCTTTTAGCCTTTCCAAGGTCTGTGTTGTTAGTCTTATGATTGCATGTGACCCTTTCAAGAACTGGCAGAGCTACTACACTCTGTGTCCATTTTATACTTAGTTGCTCCCAGCTAAAATGGTTCCAAATGTTCCCAATTTCCACATTCAAAATATGAATACATCAAGCTTGCTGTCCAATTTTTGGTAAATAGCAGAAGCTTGTGATTGTTTTTGTCAGGGGCAAAATATAACTGCTTCTGACACAACCAATCCATTGCTATAAATTGTGGAGCCCTATTAAATTGGATAGTACTTGCCTTAGCAAAGACCCTACATATTAGAATGTTTAAATAGCATCAAAAATTGCCTTCGGCAAAGTTAGTTCTTTTCTAGTGTGATAGCTCAGCAAGCTGCGTAGCTAGTTTTGCTCATCCTGAAGCACATGCTTCAATGTCAGTGGATCAGTATCCACATTCTACCATTCCACGGTTAATGAATATAGAACTATGGAGATTAATGAGATGGGAAAAAGCTATGTTTTATTATTCCAAATGTATTTACAGACTTGTTTTGGGGGCTCTACACGTTGCTTTGAGACTGCTCAGAGCACTTTTATGTGAGGCCGACAATGTAGATGTTAAAATCACCTACCAGCGATTGAGAAGAAGAGGCTCTGGGATTTGGATGAAGATAACCCGGTGGAGATATTCTATCCTCACATTCTCATTCATCTCTATGCGTACAGTTTCAAGGAACACAATCTATAAAGGTTAGTGGGAAAGCCCTTTTCATTGTTTAATAATAGGTACATTAACCTTGTTTGCATTTTCTTGCTGCACACAGGATCTCTGAGCATTGTGATAAACTGCTACAGAAGAAGTAGGATTGCTTACCATCAAAAACAGTCAATTTCATTGGACAAACCATGTGCCAAATATACTTAGTCCTACTAAAGAATTTGCTACAAGGATCAAAATTCCACTCAGGAATGGACTAAGGAAAACTGCTGTATTTCTCTAGGTATACATTTCACACTTTCCTAGATTAAAGAACAGGCACAAACGTTATTTAACAAATTTCCATCTGTGTATTTTTTATATATTCTTCTCCTAGTTGTGACCACAATATGGTTCAGGTTTAAAAAGATCCTGTGTTCTGGAATGTACCACTACATCCACCCTACTGAGTAAGATTGATCAGAAATGTAGAAGAATTGTAAAAAACAAAAGCACATTGATCAATGCCATGTTCAGGTAAAAACTGAACAAAAGGACACAGAGGAGATTACACGTGCATATGTGTAGCACACACTTCCAAATGAATCATTTCTAGGCACCCAAACATTTTAGTAGAGAAGGCAACTGAGCCCCAGGGATATAAAATGCTTTGCTTAGGATTACACAAATGTGATAAAGTGAAGGAACTGGCATTGAAACCAGGTCTCCTGATTCCAAACTATGGATCCAATTTAGAGTTTGGCAGATCTGACTGGCCGTTAAAAATGTCTGTTAACCCATCTGCCATGAACATGGTGCACCAATAAGATATAAAGTGTAGCACTTTGATGGACAAAAGTCTGCAAACCGTCAGCTTTCTCAATGCATTTTCCTTTCTCAATTGACATGTTATGTTATGTTATGTTATGGAAATTTGTATAGCGCGCGGCTGCCCCAGCCAAGGGGCGTCCCGGCGCTGCGAGCTGACCAGAGTGCAGAATGAAGGTGCACAAAGAAAACAGATTATTGGAAAAGATGGGTTTTGATGGCCTTTCTAAAGGCTAAGAGATCATGCATCCCCCGTATGGTTATAGGCAGGCTGTTCCATAGCTTGGCAGCAAGGAGGCTGAAAGATCGTCCACCAACTCTGGCAAGTCTAGTGTGGGGAATGATCGCTAGATGTTGTCCCTCTGAGCGGAGAGATCTGCTAGGTGTGTACTCAGACAAGAGGGGACTCAGCAGTGGGGGAGAGGCGGTTTTGAGGATCTTGAAGGCTAAACATAGAGCCTTGAACTGGATCCTTTTTCCCACCGGGAGCCAATGCATCAGTATAGCTTAAACACAACTGACAGATCGATGGAAAGCCTCTACTCCATCCGCAGTATTCAAAGTATAATTTCTGTTAACAGAAACATGACGGTTCACACTCCAAACCTGTGTTGGAGAATAAAAGAGCATAAATAGCCAAGTCCTGCCCACAAAACCTACTCTATCAACATGCCTCTGCTAGTCCAAGGCCTTGGTCCTATCTGGTAGTGTTGGAGGAACAACAGCACAATACACAACAAACTAGAAGGGAAATACAACTTTTCGTAATGCACTCTGTTAACTATCAATAACGTTGAACTAAACTTTATGTACACCAAACCGTACCTAACATCAGTTTACCGTGTCTCCCTGTCTGGTAACATCCCTCACACTAGAGAGCCGATTTAAATACTGATCTATTTCAATGTTACTAACCCTGTCTCACACCTTAAGTCAGTAAGCCAGTGCACATAATGTTAACACTTAACTAAACAGTTTTAAATATTTTACAAATAAATGTATACTAACAGTAGGTCCAAGTTGGAGAGTTTACCTTAAATCACTGAGGGGCATATTACCAAGCAATAGCGATAATTATCGCTATTGCTTGGTTAGAGACAAAAATTTACCGCAGAGCTGCGGCGATTTTTATCGCAGATAAACCTTGGTATTACCAAGGTTTATCGCAAATGCGATAAAAATCGGCCGCAATGCATGAATATCGCTGAAAAGTCCGCGATATTCATGAATTACTGAGCTAATGCTCTTAGCCATGTTATCCACCTCCCATTGGATAACATGGCTAAGAACTGCTCAGGGCAGGTGTTAGCTTTTGGAGATATTCGCGCTTAGCGCGAATATCTCCAAAAGTTGGTAGCGAAAAAAGCGGAGATAAACCCCCTTGATAATATGCCCCTAAATTATTCTAAACCTCATCTAACTTTTTCTACTTACTACACACACTAGTCATATGATTCGACCAGGAAACCCAGTACATATTTCAACTACCCAGCCCTGAAATTTTCCATCTTTTAATATTGCGCATAATGTCAAGGGTTGGACACACACACAGATGGCAGGCATTGCACTCTTATCTTTGACCTAGGTAAAGGCATACACGATGTATGACATGGACTATATGTGAACCCACATAATCTGAAGGTATTCCTACATGTAATCCCAGAGAAATTAAGTTAAATAGAATCACAGACACTAACACTGGGAATGCCATACACAGTAGGCTCTCACAACAACACTATCATATTCTTAAAAAACATGTGAAAGGAATGAACTACATTTCTCACAATGCATCACCTAGGTAATCACAACACCTGGAAATATAAGTAAATGGTTAACCTGTGCAACATATTGTAATAAGCAATCAAATATGGCAAATGTAATACCATTTGCCAAAACGAACTATATCTCCAACTGCACAACAGACACAAAAGGTTCAATTACAAATGTTTAGAAAGAAAAAAATTATAAAGAGCAACAACAACCTCTGTTCTCTGGGTATAACAATTTTAAAACTAAAAATAAACAAGCAAAGTAAAAACGGAGGCTTGCCAATACAAAGTGTCATATCTCAGACTTCATGTGGCTCCATGCAGTGACCTTGCCTCTACATCACTGTAGTCTCCTTCTCACAAGGCTCAACATACGCCGAGAGCAGATGGATGTCTAGACACCTACGAGTGGTATGGGAATGTTTAGGTGTATGGGGTGGTTTCGGACAGATGGCGTGGTAGAGAGAGATGGAGAGATTAAGTCTGAAGAAGTAACTTAGGACTGTGGAACAGGATCAGTGCTTTGAATCTAAGTAGGTGGTGCAATGGTTTCAGAGTTTCTAATGGGGCAGGTGGTATATTGGGGGCAGGAGATATAATGGGATCAGAAAGGGGAATAGTGGCAGATATGCTGGAAGCACTGGTGTCAGCTGAGGCACTAGGAGAGAGAAAACCTCTTCCAAAGGCAGACAGGGCAAAGCGCATGCCATCCGGGATGTTAAACTCTTGCGAGAGTTGATGACTGACAGCCTGGATGGCATGCAACAATGCTGTCTGCCCCAGAGGAAGGTTCTTTTGAACTTCCATTGCCTCTTTTGATTCTAGTGCTGGAGGGATCAAGAAAGAGATAAAGGTGTCCGGCTAAATAAGACCTCAGCCCATTTATGGAATGGGTGTTGATGTTGTACTGAGTGACAGGAGTAAGAGTGGTGCTGGTATTAGTGGTGGTGGGAACCACACGAACAGAAGTTGCGGTCTGTGTTGTTTCGGCTGCCACCAATAAGGGATGACTTGTGTCAGAGGCCTCAGATTCTGAAGTTGTGGTCTCCTGACCAGCTCATCACCCTCATTACCGATGGGTCCCTCAGTGTTGGCGGCTCCACCTTCTGACTCCTAGTAGCTCCCCTATTTGTCTCCTGGAATCTGACCAGCATCTTCTTCGCTTGTTCCAGAGGAACAGAAAACACACATGTGCACCCATCAGTTACATGCTACAGATGTAAATACCAAAATGTACACATCAAAAAGGGCCAAATATACATCATTTTACGATACTAATCCCAGCAAAGTGTATGCAATGGAGCATCATAAAGGGCCTGATTGTGATTTTGAAAGACCAGTTCCTGCATCAAAAAATGTATCCAGTCTACCTTATCATAAGCGGCGTATACTATTTATCCCTTGTAATAAGGTGGATCAAATAACCAGCACTTTTGTGTCGCGCTATCCATTTGCAAAACTCAAAATCATGCACTATATCTGTTAATGAACTAATTTCGAGCAAAGCTAGTTTTTCTTAAGTATCCACACTGGTAATCCAAACTCAAATAATGTATCACATCTGTACAGTTAGTTGAAGTGCTTGATTTAGAGTTTGGTGGATGGGTTACTCCGTTACAATCACAACTGGCATGCTTTCCACCTTATTAGATGTGCCATAGGATATAATGTACTACTATTAAGGTAGACAAGATATCTGTCATTTTTGTAACTGAGTAAAATTGTGAAAATCTAAATTGGGGCCTACGCAAATTGACACGTTATACGTTATATATAGTATAATGCACTTGGAAAATGGAGTATGTTCATTTTGTCATCTTTTTTAAGAACTATCCCATCCAGCAAAACAAAACTCAGGCAGATATTGGGATTTTTACTTGGAAATATTGTTGGCAGTAATCTTCTTCATATGGTGTATACTGGTAACCCATGCCCAGCCTTTACAAGTGTACATATCTGCTATCACACTTGCACAACTAAATGGTCCCAGGATAAAAAAAACATGTGCGTATGTCAAAGTCGATGCCACATTTTTAACAATAGGTTCCTCTTGCACTTGCCCAGGACCTGAATGTCGCATACAAAATACAGCCTAAAGTACTGTCCACAGAATACTCACTATGTCACACTATGATTTATTTTTGTTACAAGGCACAAGGGAAACCCAATAGAGCTAGTTGGTCAGTGACCATCGGTGCATATACTATTTCTATGACATGTCCAAAACTGTTTGGGCCTCATTTATGGTTTTTTTGCAGTAGGGCAGCGCAGCAGTCCTTCTTGCTGCGCTGCCCTACAGCAAAAGAAAATGTCAGGAATGCGCTGTATCTATTAGGTATGGTGCATTACTGTTCTTTTCCCCTGTGCCGGTGCACAATGGGCTGCACCAACGCGGGCACCTTTGCATCATGGTGCAAGGGTTCCTGCTTGCAGGAATGATTATATTTGTGAAGAAGGCAGCACACATAGAAAAACGAGGAGAAACAAAGATATTTCTCCTCGTTGTACCTCCCTTACGACTACCCTAGGGGAGACGTAAGTTTTTGCCGCTGCCTCAGGCTTATGATTTCTTGTAAATCTGGGGCAGTGTCAAAAAGCCATGGATGTTGCTAGGAAAACCCCTAGCAGCACCCATGGAACATCCCTTTCATTCAGTTTTCTGCATGAAAGGGACACATATTTGTAAAGCTATGAAAAGCCAAGTAACATGACTTTATGTGGCCTTCTAAATATGCCAGTAGCACTTTACACCACTGGAACATCAAAAAAGTTACATTTCGGCAGCGTAATAGTGCAGGTAGGGCCTCATAAATGAGGCCCTTTATGTGTACTCCAGACATGTGAGTCTCATGAACCACTGGATGAAAGGGCAGGTTTTAATTAATTTTGAGGGCATAATCCATCAGTAACAGGCATTACATCATTAAAGTTATAAAAACAGCGTTGACACTGTGCCTCATTTATGGATTAATGGTTATGCTATTACATGATAAATTCATAAAAAGGACAGATATCCCTTCCAGCTTATTACAAGGACATTATGGGGCTGATTCTGATCCTGGAAAAACGCTGTACAAACCGTGGTATGGAGCGTTTTCTCCATACAACTCGTACTTGTAAGGAGGCCCCTACAACCTAGGAAGTGCGATCCGTACAAATAGACGCACTCCATACAAATTGTAAAAAAGACCATACAACTCGTATATACAAGCGATTCCGATTCGGATTGCTCTGTACGCGACGTTCCCATGTATTCCCGGCAGCAGTTTACAACCCGGCAAGTACGATTCGTACAAACGGGATGCGGTACGGCTCTTTTTTTACAAGAGCCAAAAATTGCGGGAAAAGCCTTGTACGCCCCTAAAACAGTACGAGACAGACGCCCCCATGTACGCGTCGTACACCCTATGAATACAGGGGTACGGTGCGTATGCACAGTGCGTACGGATGACGCGGAAAGTGGGGTATGGTGTGTACATACGCGATGAAGGGGTACTGGTCGTGTGCGCACCGTACAAGCACCGTACCCCAAAATCACCTGTGTACGAACCGTACCCCAAAATCGCGTATGTACGCACCGTACCCCAAAATCGGCCGTGTACGCACCATACCCCAAAATCGCGTATGTACGCACCGTACCCCAAAATCGGCCGTGTACGCACCGTACCCCCGAAATCGGCTGTGTACTCACCGTACCCCAAAATCGCGTATGTACGCACCGTACCCCAAAATCGGCCATGTACGCACCATACCCCAAAATCGCGTATGCACGCACCGTACCCCAAAATCGGCCATGTACGCACCATACCCCAAAATCGCGTATGTACGCACCATACCCCAAAATCAGCCGTGTACGCACCGTACCCCAAAATCACGTATGTACGCACCGTACCCCAAAATCGGCCGTGTACGCACCGTACCCCCGAAATCGCGTATGTACGCACCGTACCCCAAAATCGGCCGTGTACGCACCGTACCCCAAAATCAGCCGTGTACGCACCGTACCCCAAAATCGCGTATGTACGGTGTGTAAATGCGCGATTTTGGGGTACGGTGTGTACATACGATTCGTACAAACGGCATGCGGTACGGCTCTTTTTTTACAAGAGCCAAAAAGTGCGGGAAAAACCTTGTACGCCCCTAAAACAGTACGAGACAGACGCCCCCATGTACGCGTCGTACACCCTATGAATACAGGGGTACGGTGCGTATGCACAGTGCGTACGGATGACGCGGAAAGTGGGGTACGGTGTGTACATACGCGATGAAGGGGTACTGGTCGTGTGCGCACCGTACAAGCACCGTACCCCAAAATCACCTGTGTACGAACCGTACCCCGAAATCGCGTATGTACGCACCGTACCCCAAAATCGGCCGTGTACGCACCATACCCCAAAATCGCGTATGTACGCACCGTACCCCAAAATCGGCCGTGTACGCACCGTACCCCCGAAATCGGCCGTGTACTCACCGTACCCCAAAATCGCGTATGTACGCACCGTACCCCAAAATCGGCCATGTACGCACCATACCCCAAAATCGGCCGTGTACGCACCATACCCCAAAATCGGCCATGTACGCACCATACCCCAAAATCGCGTATGTACGCACCATACCCCAAAATCAGCCGTGTACGCACCTTACCCCAAAATCACGTATGTACGCACCGTACCCCAAAATCGACCGTGTACGCACCGTACCCCCGAAATCGCGTATGTACGCACCGTACCCCAAAATCGGCCGTGTACGCACAGTACCCCAAAATCAGCCGTGTACGCACCGTACCCCAAAATCGCGTATGTACGGTGTGTAAATGCGCGATTTTGGGGTACGGTGTGTACATACGCGATTTTGGGGTACGGTGCGTACATACGCGATTTTGGGGTACGGTGCATACATACGCGATTTTGGGGTACGGTGCGTACATACGCGATTTTGGTGTACGCACCATACACATGCCTCGCATGTGGGGGGACCCCTGTACGCCTCATACCTCTATACGACCCGTACCCCGGTATGAGTCGTACCCCCAGAACGAGTCATACCAGGGTATGAGGCGTATAAGGGTTCGCTTTGTTGCCCGGTACGAGTCATTCCCCGTATATAGGCCATTTTCCATACAAATCGTATGCTGACAAACTGGTACGAATCGTGCTTGACGGGTTGGACAGCCTTTTTACAATTTGTATGGTCTTTTTTACAAGTCCGTGTCGTACAGCTTTTCCCGATCCGATTTGTAAGGATTGGACCGATCTGTATGTATTTTTCCCGTACGAATCGTACTACACGGTTTGGAAGGGACTTGTACAATTTGTATGGAAAAAAACTACAAATCCTATTTGTATGGAAAAAAAAATCCAGGATCGGAATCAGCCCCTATGTGTAGTTGCACTTGTAAGAGGGTGAATGGAATATCTGTCCCATTTGTGAAAGAATAGCTGTCCAGCAAACTCTAAACTTTGGCTAGTATGAAATTTGTAATAGGAACGTCTTTTAAAATTGTACAATTGTGAAGTTATATTGCAAACTGAAAACTTGAAAGAATGGTTAAAAACAGCTTATGCATTGTTCATCAGAATACACTTAACTCCCTATTGCTGCTCCACAACTTTAAGCTCCCCATTCTCTCCCAGAATGCAACACATCATGGGGGTTAGTGATTGCCACACCAGCTGTTTTCCCTCGCAGATCCAAGCCCAGTTTTGTAAGGACATTATTTATTTATTCATCTTTTTATTTGAAAGGTTTTATATAGCGCTGGCTAGACCCGAAGGTATCAGAGCGCTTTACATGAGTATCAGACCATAGTTGCTGGTTACATCATTACAAGATTACACAGATTCAGAGCATAGTTACAGAATGCAGCACACTGGGGAGGCGTATGTTTCCGGCGCTGCCTTAGACTTATGATTTCTCGTAAATCTGGGGCAATGTCAAAAAGCCATGGATGTTGGTAGAACGCCCCATCAACACCCATGGAACGCCCCTTTCACGCAGTGGCCATGAAAGGGGCACATATTTATAAGACCAAGAAAAGCCTTGTAATGTGGCTTAACATGGCCATATAAATATGGGATGTATGGCGTTACAACGCATAATTTTACATCGCATTCCATTACAATGCGATTTTTACAACGCAGGATCCATTACAATGCATGCCTTTACAACGCATGTCATTACATAGCAGATGGTATTACAACGCATGCCATTACAACGTAAGTATAGGTAAGTATATCTTTTTTAAAAAAAATTAATTAAGTTAATTTAATTAATATAATTTAATTAATGTAAATTAAATAATTTTAAAATCGTAATTAATTTAATTTAATAAATTTAATTCTATTATTTGGTGAGGGCAAGCAGGACCCCCGTTGGCATGGCAAACTGTGTGGTCAGCCATGGCATGCGTTGTAATAGCATCTGCTATGTAATGTCATGCGTTGTAAAGGCATGCGATGTAATGGATCCAGCGTTGTAAAAGTTGCGTTGTAATAGAAGTGCGTTGTAAAAGTTGCGATGTAACGGTTGTTTCCCGCTCTTAAAGAGTGAAGCGTGGGGACCTGCCACCCGTTCCTTCATCCATGGTTGAGCTTAACAGAAGAAAAAGAACAGCAACTGTTGAGGTCTGGCACACTTGATGGCTAGGAGGTAAGTAGCCCACTGACATTAAAAAAACACATATATGCCAATATGACAGAATTTCTGTCAATGTACACTTTCACAACAAACAACAGATTCTGGCATCATGGATCATTATAACCAATGCGTGATCGCAGAGGAAATTAAGCACATACTGCATTTGGTACTCCATCACGCATGACGGATACATTAAGCATACACCATATTTGGTCCACCATCTGTAACCAATATTGTATAGGGTATGCCAAAAAAATGGCAAAAAATATAGCAGACAGGTTGTGTGTTATTGACGACAGCAGCTGTCATTCGGTATATTGCTTCCATCAACAACTAGAAATTCCATATTCTTAACAATATTACCAGAATTATTGTTTATTTCTGATAATTTCCCTACCAAACAGTCACATCCAAAACATACAATTCATTCACATTCAATATCATAAAAATGGAAAAAATGAGACACAGAATCAGCTATTTTTAGCCCATGGCACTCAAATCACGTAACTTTTTCTATAGTGCAAATCCTCGGCCTTGTGCTAATCCTAGGGACTTGTGTGGGTTAAAACACATATATTCTGACTTTGTTTGATTTCTTTCAAGCCCCCTGTCAACGCAGAAGGTAATGAACTGATCCAGCAAGACCTGAAGCCCCATCAGGATACAGCAGGATGTCATAAGCATATAGTAAAGCTGAACCTTTTCCCCAGCGAGTGTAGGCGAATAGATGCTACGCGCTTCTAAGTAGTCAAGAACACCATTGATATAAAGTGGAAATAGGGTTGGCACCAGCATTCACCCCTGCTTACCACCTTTATTACTCGCAATATTATTAGCTAACTCTCCATATTTTCCCCATCTAATCTGTGAATAGTTTTCAGAGTGTAGTTTGATTATAATAACTAGAAAAGGATCTGGGACACCCAATTGCTTAAGTACAGTCCAAAGATGGACACTTGGGGTCAAACAGAAAGCTTCGCACAGATCTATAAACACTACATAGAGAGGATCTCATTGTAGATGTATCGTTTTCCAGAAAATATGGAAACTTGGTCAATGATGCTAACTTTCCGACTGCATCTAGCATGGACATGGAAAAGTATTTTGCAGCTCTGCTTCTAGTCCAGGTGTTTAGCATGAACCTGGGTTTTTGCAGATTATGTATCAGGCTAACAGGCTAAAAGTGCATGTAACCTACCAGCTACCTTCTTCTGCGTTGGGATATTTACTGCCCTGCCAGATCACCAGAATCTATGATACCAGTGCAATGCCATTAGGCAGAATATTAATATGTGAAGCCCAGATATGTGGCTGTGAGTTGAACAGGTTCACCTGGAATTTTATCTGGACTTGGAGCCTTGCCCAATTTCCTCTTGTTTATGGCTAGCAGTGTATTGTTTAGAGTAAATTCCAGACCACCCAGACGGTCATCACAAACCACTTGCTCCAGAACTTCATTGCAGTTAGGTTCAGGGAGGGGAAAAGGTATGAATCAACAAAAGTTTGAACCACACATAGGGTTAGATATGCGTGTCCACAATTTCTCTGGCATCCAAACTCCCAATGGCCGCTAAAAAGCACATACATCTTAATGTTTCAGCAACCCTTCAATGTTGGATCAAATTGTGTGTTCCACTTCCTTCTTGTTGTGAACCAAGAACCACTTGTAATTAAGGGCCTCGTTTAATTCCTGGTGGCCAGCAAGCCCTTCGCCAGAGGGACTGAGTAAATTGCATGATTTACTGTTTTTCTTTTATTGTCAAAAACTAAATCCCACAGCAGGATTTCCTTTTTGAAAAGAAAAAAGAAAAACAAAGGACATTGCTGAGGGGGGCATTGAGCATTTTTCAATGTCCTTAACTGCCAGGGTTTTCCTGGTGGTGACAGGCCCTGAAAAACAGTTCTATGTCTGCCTATCGAAAATTAGGTAGGGAGACATATAGCCAAACCTCTGCCATCCCTTACTCTTTGAGGTCATCAGAGATGGGACTTGATAACGTCCATATCTTTGTGTTTGATCACAACAATGTGTTTTGTTTTAGCTTCCCTACACATGTTACTAAGCCATGCTGTTTTCTTATTGTGTGGACCTTTCAATTTAATATCACTACAGAAGTAACCTCTAATTTGCCCAAAGATCTTAGACTGAACCCCTGGTACCAACAAAGTTGGGTAGATACTTTATGTAAAACTGTTGACTCTTGTTGGATGAAGGGGAAGGTGAGGTACCTTTCTGACCCAGTCACTCACACAGCTGCTGACACAGACACTCGAACACCCACTCACACACCTATTCAGCCACTCGCACACCCAGTCACAGACCCACAAAGACACTTACGTACCCATTTACAGACCCACTCAGACACTAATGCACCCAGTCACAGACCCACTCAGACACTTGTACACAGACACACACAAACCCACGTATAGACCCACTCAGAGACTCACACACCCACTCATGCACACAAAGCCACTCATAGAACCACTCACAGACCCACAGGCCCACTCGCAGTCCCACACAGGTGCTCACAGACCCACTCACTGATCCACAACGGCACTCACATACCTACTCACTCATTCAGACAGTAATGCACCCACTCACAGACCCACTCAAACACTTGTGCACCCACTCATAGACAAACAAATTCCCAGTTATAGTCCCACTCAGAGACTCACACACCCACTCTCACACACAAAATCACTTATAGTTCCACTCACAGAACCACACAGGCACTCATGTACCAAGTCACAGACCCACACAGGTACCCACAGGCCCACTCACAGAACCACACAGGCACTCACAGACCACCTCAGAGACCCTCACAGCCACTCACCGACCCACAGAGGCATTCCTACACTTACATAAGTACTCACAGACTCACTTACAGACCATTACAGCCACTCACACATCCACTCACCACTAAACTATGCACCCACTAACACACCCACTGTCAAAGGTTACTGGTTACAGTTAGGAAATAAAATGTAAAAAACGTTTCAATTCACACAAAAAACGAGTTTAAGGGGCGCTATAGTTAGAAATAACATTAAAAAATGGTAGAAATTTACAAAAAAAATTAAGGTTACATGGAATTTTTTGTTAGGAAATAGAATTTTACAAAATGTAGAAATTCACTAAAAAACAAAGGTTTCAGTAACTTTAGAGTTAGACTCAGATTTCCCTCGTACAAAACCATTGAAATGCAGCATTTGTAGTTACCTGACATAACTATAACTTATATCCCCCGCATTGCACTCCTTATGACCACACAATATTACATCATTCATGACATGGTCAGTGACATCACTGGTGACATCACTCATGACATCTCAAATGACATCACTCATGACATCATCCACAGAACCATTCACCCACCCACTCAAACCCCTAAACAACCTCACATACACCCACACAATTACCTATACAATCAGTCACAATCACAGACCCATATAACCACTCACACACCCACTCACTCATCCATACAGCTACTCACTCACTCAAACAGTCACTCACAGATCCACTCAGTCACCCATGAATCCACTTACAGAGCCACTCACTCACCCATACAGCCACTCACACACCCATTATCTCACCCACACAACTACTTACATACCCATTCAAACATCCATACAACGACTCACCCACCCACTAGCTGACCCATACAACTCAAATAGCCACTCACTCACCCATACAGTCACTTATTCACCCAGCCACTTACACGCCCAGTTACTTACTTACCCATACAGCCACTCAGTCACCTATACAGCCACGCACACACCCCTCACACACCCATACAGCCACTCACACAACCACTCCCTCATTGCAGATCCATACAGGCAATTATACACTCACTCACTTACCCATACAGTTACTCATCCACCAACTAACTTACCTTTACAACCACTCACTCACTCATATGTGACTCACACACCTACTCACTCACCCATACAGTCACTCACACACCTTCACGTTCACCATACAACTACCCACACAGCCACTCACTTACCCACACAACCACTTACATATGCATTCACACATCCATACAAGAACTCACAAGCCCACTCATTCACATATACAGCCACTCTCAAGGACACTGAGTGTACAATACAGGCCCTCACACAACCACTTACACACCCAGTCACTCACCAATAGAGACACTAACACATGTACTCACTCACCCATATAGCCACTCACAGACTCACTCACTCACTCATACAGCTATTCACACACCCACATACCTGTATCTTCCTTTTACTTTAAAAAATCTAACTGGTATTTTATCTAGTATATTGAAATTTACTTGGCTGCATGAGTGAGTGGATGATGTCATCAGTGATGTCACTGCTGATATCACCAGTGATGCAATGAGTGGCGTCACTGACCACGCCATGAGTGATGTAATTTGTGAGATCTTCAGCAGTGCATTGATGTGGGGTAAGTTATAGTCATGTCAGGAAACTATAACTGCTGATTTTCACTGGTTTTGTGGGTGGGAAATCTCAGCCTAACTATAATGTTCCTGTGACCTTTGTTTTTTCAGTAAATATATATATTTATTTCATTTCGACCTTTTATTGTCAAAAAGACCGCCCCCAGTGGGCGTAGCACGTTCACATGACAACCAGCAGTATGCTGGTTATTGTAGTCCCGAAGAGGCTTAAGTGTGAATCCCTGAGTGGGCTATGCCCCCCTGTGTTCATTACAACATCGTTTCTCCTTTAGTAGGAAGAAAGTCCAACTTGCGTGCTGTTTTCTCCCATCAGCAGCACGTACTTCTCAGAATGGAAATGGTTTCCTATCCGAAGCCCTAATCACCCAGACTGCTGCTAGTCAAAAGGCGATGGGGGTTCTCCTCTCCACGGCCAAGGGAAGCCGTGCTTACTAACGTTGAACAAACAATGAGCCCCTGCGCTCTGAGAGCGAACACACGTGCTGCTCACCATCCGGTTTTCAAATTTATTTATTTATTTTATTTTTGAGATTTTTATTGCGCATACAAATACCCGAAGGTGTCTCGGCGCATAAAGGGCTAAGAGCGATCAAACAGCAACTTACTGGTTAAACAACCATGTCTTTAATAGCCTACGGAAGCTCATCAGATTAGGGGCAGTTTTAATCGCCAACGGCAGCACGTTCCACAATTTGGGTGTGGCCACCAAAAAGCGCCTGTCTCCCCATGTGACAGTTCTAGTACGAGGCACTGGGAGAAGGCGGGTGTTAGCAGATCTTAGATGCCTCTTGGGGATGTAGGGCTGAAACGCTTCTGTCAAAAATTTAGGCCCAACACCCTGCATTGCCTTATAGGCAATGCAGAGGGCCTTAAATTTGATACGATTCTCTAATTTTAACCAATGTAGATGACGAATGGCAAGAGTAGTGGGCTGGCGGCGGGGGATATCAAGAAGAATCCTTGCAGCCGCATTTTGTATTGACTGTAATTTCGCTATGACATGTTTCTGAGTGTTTAAAAACAAAGCGTTCCCATAGTCAATTTTTGAGAAGACCAGGGTAGAGACCAAGGTCTTCCCAGCTGAGATAGGGAGGTAGGGCAGTAATTTCTTGATTTTCTTTAAGATAAAGAATGCGGCTGACACAACCTTATTGACATGAAGGCTGAAAGACAGCTTGCTATCAAAAATAACCCCCAGATTTCTAACCTTCTCCACTGGGGTAGGTGGAGAGCCCAGCTGGACAGGCCACCAGATGGAAGACCATTCCGGTGAGAGCTTACCGAAAGTCATAATCTCGGTTTTATCCGAGTTAAGCCTCAGACAGTTGGAGGCCATCCATGTGCTAACCGCAAGCATAGCCTTTTGGAAATTAACTGCCACCACTGGGCCATCCTTGTGGATTGCCAGGACCAGTTGGGTATCGTCTGCGTACGACGTAAGTCGTAGTCCATGGGCCTTTATTACCCTCGCTAAGTCCGCTACATAGATATTAAATAGCGTAGGACTTAGCGAGGAGCCCTGTGGGACTCCACAGGGGAGTGCAGAGACAGGAGAGTAGAAATCACCCAACTTCACTGTCTGGGTACGGTTGGCCAGGAAAGATGAAATGAGATCCCTGGCCATGCCGTTTATCCCCAGGGCTGTGACACGGTCGACCAAAATAGCGTGGTCGACCGTGTCAAAGGCCGCAGACAAATCCAAAAGGATCAGGACGGCCACACCTCCCTGGTCCATGATGGCTCTGATCTCATCTGAGGCCTTTATTAGAGCGGTCTCGGTTCCGTGCCCTTTCCTGAAACTAAACTGCGTTTCGTCGAGAAGTTGGTGAGTGTCGACGAACTCCGAGAGTTGTTTGTTCATCAGAGATTCGCAAATTTTGGCCGGAAAGGGGAGACACGCAATTGGTCTATAACTGGCCACAGCTGTAGGATCCAGGGAAGGTTTTTTCAAGAGTGGTTTAACCACTGCTTTCTTCCATGGAGTTGGATAATGACCAGTTTGAAATGCAGTGTTGCAGATTTCCATAAGAGGTTGCGAGATCACTTTGCTAAGGTTAGCCATCACAGAGGGGGGGCAAGGGTCCAAGGGGGACCCCGACTTAATGATGGAGATGAGACTACTGATGTGGTCTTGAGTGATAGAGGCAAAAGAAGAAAAAAGATCGTGATCATGATCTGAAGTTGATTCATCCCTAATACAGACTCGGGGTTTGTATCTTGTGTCCTCCTCAAAGTATGAATATATGTCTGCCACCTTGGTGGTAAAAAAGGTGGACAGCGCATTACAGAAGGACTGAGATGGTTCAACCCCGGGTCCCGTGGGAGGTGTGGACAGTGTGGTAACAACTGAAAACAGTTCTCTTGCAGAGTTCTTGGCATTCTCTATTTGAGCAGAGAAAAAGGCACTTTTACGAGCCGTGATCGCCCTTTTATATACTGTAAGGGCATCCTTATAAGATTGCTTGGCTATGGGGCAATAATATTTCCTCCAACGCCTTTCTAGGTTCCTACAGTGCTGTCGATGGAGCCTTAGATCTTCGGTGTACCAGGCCGCCGACGGAGTTGTTCGGTTGGGTCTCGTACACTTCTCCGGAGCCACTTGATCAGCAGCATTCCGAATCCAATCATGGAAATCGGGGGCAGATAAAGCAGGATTGCCTCTTCCCATAGGACGGGATAGTGCCAGAAGATCTGACATCTGAGGAATGTCAACATTTTTCCAGGAGCGAGCCCCTGTCCTAGTTCGTGGCCTGGAGGGGGGAGGATTAGTAGATCGGGTGTGTATCCCAAAGATAATAGCCCTGTGATCTGACCATGTGAGGGGAAGCGTATCGAGTACACATATATCAGGATTGTTGGTAAATAGGCCATCTAATGTGTGTCCCGCCTGATGAGTGGGTCCCTTTACCAGTTGACAAAGTCCTAAAGTTAAAAGGTCATCAGTAAGTTGAGTAGTTTCGTGATTATCCCGTTCTTCCAGATAGAAATTAAAATCTCCCAGTATCATATAATTACTAGAACTTATGACATAGTCATTAAAAGCCGAGAGTGTGGAAAGAAAGGAATTTCGTGGGCCAGGGGGACGATATAACAGGATTCCTTTAATAGAGTGTTTGTGATTAATGCTGATAGCAAAAGTTACAGCTTCACAATTTGTGGCGTGTATAGGCTCAAAAATGGTGCGATACTGGTTTTTATAGATAATAGCGAGTCCGCCCCCTCTTCCTATAGGTCTATCGTGCCTGGCTACACTGTAGCCTTTAGGGGTTGCAGCACAAAAATCCGGTCCTGAGCCGGCATCTCCCCAAGTTTCAGTAGCAAAAAGGAGGTCAAGATCATAAGTGAGGATAAACTCGCTGATCTGTAGGCTATGACATGGAAGGGAGCGCGTGTTGATAAGCGCTGCAAGGCAACCATGGAAAGAAATAGTATCCGTGTCAGAAGACAGAATGTTGCTAGGCAAGTCCAAGGCTAAGGAGCCAAGAGGGCGGGGATGAGGTAGCTGATATCTACAGCCAGGACAGGGAGGTGGGATAGTGTCCGTGACAGTAGCCAGGGAGAGAGTGCTACAGTTTTGATGAGAGTAGCTAGGGTTCAGCAGCATTAATTGCTGGGAAGAATAACGCAAAAGCGGACCAGGGGTTATAGCCCTGGGCCGAGTCCGGTCGCGGACGGGCGCAGACGGGCTTGGCTTAGGCGCGGCTTCGGCGCGCGCCCGCTGCGCCAGCCCGCTGCGCCGTCTGGTCATAGTGCTAATTATATAGGGCGGTAGGAGGGTGGGAGGCCGGCGCGACTAGAGCGCAGCCCCAGCAGCCCCAGCCCACACCAAAGATGGCGCCCGCCGCCGCCTAGACCGAGTGCAGAGATCGGCAGGGCGAGGCAGGGGAAAGTAGAACTGAAGCGTGAAAAGAGGTGTCAGAGTGCCTACAATCAATTCCCACTTGACTAATGAATTTACAGTCCCCCAGGAGAAATCAAATGCACGTTTAAAAGTTGCTAAAAAACACAATTACAAAATACACGATAGCACCAGAAAGTTTAAAATTGATCACTGATGGCTCGCAGCCCTAGGACTCCCGCTAGGGAGAGCTCAGAAAGGCAGTGAGCGGCGCTAAAAAAGCCAATTAAATAGTCAGGGGAGGGCGGGAGGCCGGCGCGACTAGAGCGCAGCCCCAGCAGCCCCAGCCCACACCAAAGATGGCGCCCGCCGCCGCCTAGACCGAGTGCAGAGATCGGCAGGGCGAGGCAGGGGAAAGTAGAACTGAAGCGTGAAAAGAGGTGTCAGAGTGCCTACAATCAATTCCCACTTGACTAATGAATTTACAGTCCCCCAGGAGAAATCAAATGCACGTTTAAAAGTTGCTAAAAAACACAATTACAAAATACACGATAGCACCAGAAAGTTTAAAATTGATCACTGATGGCTCGCAGCCCTAGGACTCCCGCTAGGGAGAGCTCAGAAAGGCAGTGAGCGGCGCTAAAAAAGCCAATTAAATAGTCAGGGGAGGGCGGGAGGCCGGCGCGACTAGAGCGCAGCCCCAGCAGCCCCAGCCCACACCAAAGATGGCGCCCGCCGCCGCCTAGACCGAGTGCAGAGATCGGCAGGGCGAGGCAGGGGAAAGTAGAACTGAAGCGTGAAAAGAGGTGTCAGAGTGCCTACAATCAATTCCCACTTGACTAATGAATTTACAGTCCCCCAGGAGAAATCAAATGCACGTTTAAAAGTTGCTAAAAAACACAATTACAAAATACACGATAGCACCAGAAAGTTTAAAATTGATCACTGATGGCTCGCAGCCCTAGGACTCCCGCTAGGGAGAGCTCAGAAAGGCCTCGCTGATGCTCGCATGTTGGAGTTTCATTAAAATTAACCCTTATGTCCGACGCGTTTCAAGGCGGTAACGCCCCTCAATCATGGACTTTCACAGAAGGACAAAGATATTCACCTCTTCATTTCATTTTGACCTTTTATTGTCGGAAAGACCGCCCCCAGTGGGCGTGGCACGTTCACATGGCAACCAGCAGTATGCTGGTAATTGTAGTCCCGAAGAGGCTTAAGTGTGAATCCCTGAGTGGGCTATGCCCCTCTGTGTTCATTACAACATCGTTTCTACCCACAGGCAAGGTCGCACACAGCAGCATGTGGCCAAAGGTATTTATTCGGGTAAAGGATAACGCCATAGTCCAGCTTCTTTACAGTTCACATGTCGGAAGTAGTAGCCTGACGTGTTTCTGAGCTTTCGCTCTCTTCAGAGGCACGACAAGGACCTTGCCTGTGGGTACCTGGAGCATGATGTAACACGCGGCAGCCCAGCCGCGAAGGACCGCACTACCCCGCGAACACAGGGGGCCACGGGGCTCGGAATTCTGCCGAGCTCTCATTGTGGAACAGCGTGTGAGGGATTTATGGATAGCACACAGTCCGAGGCCCATTGGAGGGCTTCAAATGCAACAGTTAAATTAATGTGCATTAACTTGTACTTGAGACATTGGACTACAAGACCCAGCATTCATTGCGTGCATTCGAGAAGCCCATTGGAGGGCGCTAATCAATTGACTGCTGGGGCGTGTCTTAAGCAGCACAAACTCCTTGTCGTGCCTCTGAAGAGAGCAAAAGCTCAGAAACGCGTCAGGCTACTACTTCCGACATGTGAACTGTAAAGAAGCTGGACTATGGCGTTATCCTTTACCCGAATAAATACCTTTGGCCACATGCTGCTGTGTGCGACCTTGCCTGTGGGTACCTGGAGCATATATATATATATATATATATATATATATATATATATATATATATCGATGTTGTTAGTGATTTCATGAGTGATGTCACTGACCATGTCATGAGTGATGTAATATGTGACGTCATCAGCAGTGCATTGCGGGCTCTTGAGTTATAGTTAGCTGAACTAACTATAACAGGGGAATTTCTATGGATTTGTACAAGTGAAATGTCAAACTAACTATAACGCCCCTGAAACCTATGGTTTTTTCACTGAATTTCTAAGGTTTTTTAAATGCTAATTTTTAATTATGCTTACGGAGGTAGGACATGTGAAGAAAGAAGAAAAAACGCACAGAAAGAAGCAAAAGAAATGCAAAAAGAAGCAACAGAAGTCCAGAAAGACAAAGAACAGTGCAGGAAGAAGCAAGACATGTGCAGAAAGAACCAACAGAGGAGCAGAAAGAGGCCTTGGTCCAAAATTATCCTGTGCCCACAACTTTTTCAGATGGGTACTGGTGGTAACTGACTCTGACTAACCAGGCCTAGAACAAGTGCTATGCTAAAACAGACTTGGAATACTGTTAAAAAACCTACATACACTAGGGAACACTATGCGTTGGGGGTACTCTTGTAATTAGCATGCCCTCCTCTGTAAGGCCCTAGTACATAATAGGGCAGGGGGATTAAAACTACCTCTTAAAACGCGCTACGGAGTGCTTTTGCATGGTGGTGAAGGGAGTGGGGCCTGACGTGACATGTGTGCAAACATGCCCTGTGGTCATTGTAAGTTGGGAGATTAAGTCCCCTTGAATCCTGACGGTCCCTGGGGTCCAACTAGCCAACCAAGTACTGCCAGTAAGCGCCACAGAGCTGCATTGCAGAGAGGTGTAAAAAGGGTCATGGCCTGACCCACCTCTCTGCAACGCAGCTCTGTGGTGCTTACTGGAGGTACCTGGTGGTGTTGTTGGCCCCCAGTGACCCTCAGAATCGAAGAGGAATTAATTCCCCAACTTAAAACGCACCACAGGGCGTGTTTGCACACATGTCACCTAAGGCCCTGCCCCCTCCCTTCACCACTGTGCAAACACGCCCTGTGGTGTGTTTTAAGTTGGGAGATTAAGTGCCCTTGAAACCTAGGGGTCCAACTAGCTCACCGGGTACCTCCAGTAAGTACCACAGAGCTGCGTTGCAGAGAGGTGTAAAAAGGGGCATGGCCCTGAGCAACTCTCTGCAATGCAGTGCAGTGATGCTTACTGGAAGCACCTGGTGTGCTAGTTGCCCCCAGGGGTCCTCAGGATTGAAGGGAAATTAATTCCCCAACTGAAAACGCGCCACAGGGCATGTTTGCACCTCAGACCCCGCCCCCTCCCCCTCCCTTCACCACTGTGTGAACACACCCCTTGTAACATTTTAAGTTGGGGGATTAAGATCTCTCGAATCCTGAGGGTTCCTAGGGTCCAACTAGCCCACCAGGTACCTCCAGTAAGCACCACAGAGATACGTTGCAGAGAGGTGTAAAAAGGGGCTTTGCCTGGACCACCTCTCTGCAATGCAGGTCTGTGGCGCTTACTAGAGGTACCTGGTGGGCTAGTTGTCCCCCAGGGACCCTCAGAATTTAAGGGGAATTAATTCCCCAACTTACAACTTGCCAGGGGGTGCATTTGCACAGCGGTGAAGGAAGGGGCGGGGCATGAGGTAACATGTGTGCAAACACGCCCTGTGGCGCGTTTTAAGTTGGGGAATTACTTCCTCTTCAATCCTGTGTGTCCCTGGGGGCCAAGTAGCCCACCAGATACCTCCAGTATGTGCCAGGGAGCTGCGTTGCAGAGAGGTGTTCAGAGGCCATGCCCCTTTTTACTAACTGTGGGCGAAGCACTACGCTACGCTAGCGGAGTTTGCGAAGTTTGCGCAACTTAAAAGTACGCGAGCTGCACGTAGCACAGTGCGAACACGCGTAGTGCAGCGTAGCGTAGTGCAGCGCTCATTTTTTGCTTGTTCGCGGTCCTGAACGTCATGTTCGCGACCGCGAGCAAGCAAAATGACATCCCGGCGAGATTCTCATCGCGGGGAGGAAGGGTTTCTCATTGTGAGTGGTTGCGCATGCTCGCGACCACTCTCAATGAGAATCTACCAGTTCGCGTTGAGAAAGCTGCAGTTCGAGTAATAATCTATTCAAGCAGCAGAAAACTACAGCTCGCACTGTGCAAGATGCCGTTTTCAATGATTGCACAGTGACGGATGCTTGTCCGCACTGTGCAATCATTGAAAACGCATCTTGCACAGTGTGAACATGCTACTACGCAGCTCGCGTAGTGCTACTTGAAGTTTGCGTAGTGCAAAGTGCACTTCGCGTAGCTTCGCGTAGCGCTACTTCGCGAACTACGCCCACCCCTACTTTTTACACCTCTCTGCAACACAGCTCTGTGGCACTTACTGGAGGCACAAGATGGCTGCCAACACTTCCTGGTTTGACAGCCAATTAGCATGCAGCTCGTGATCGGCAGGGTGTGCTGATCCTGCGCGCCTCTAGATATCAGTATTTTTTTATTTTGATTTTCTCAGCAACTACTGAACAGATTTACACCATTTAACAAAAAGAGTTTTTTCTGAACCAAGGTCTACCTTTTTGCCAAATTTGGTGTAATTCCGTTGAGCAGTTCGGGCTGTAGCTGTGGCTAAAGTTTCCTATGGAAAATAACATGGAGAAAACATGTTCAGGGTCCCCCCTTTTTTGTCGGCCTCGCTTGCCAAATTACCCTGAAACTTTCAAGATAGGAACGGAGCGGAACACCCCACAGGTTTTGAACATTTTTCAAAGATTCGCCAATTGATGCCAAAGTTATTGGGAATAGAATGTTGCAATTTTCCTATGGTATCTAGGTCCTAACTATACCTACTGGCGACCGCCAGTAGGTAATATACATATGTATGTATATATATATATATATATATATATATATATATATATATATATATATATATATATATATATATATATATATATATATATATATATATATATATATATATATATATATATATATATATATATATATATATATATATACATACATACTAGCAGCCCGCCCCAGCGTTGCCCGGGGCAGAAGGGGGCTGGGGGCAGCATTGTCTGTGTCCCGGACAATTTCGTGGCGGGCGGGGGCCGGGGCGGGAGTTCACGCAAGCCTGAAATGCTGCCCCCAGACCCTGAGCCTTACCGCAGTTGTTCTGGGCCAACCTCCCGCACCGGCTCCCTCCCGTTCCGTGTCCCAGAGCCTTACCTGAGCCGCCGCTCCTCCCCGAGCTCCTCACTTCACCGCCGCTCCTCCTCGTCATCACGTACGTTGCGGCCAGCGCTACCTCGTGGCCGTCAGCGTCGCGGCCGGCGCTACTTTCAGAGCACTACTTTTTTTTTAAAGTTATATTTTTTAAATGTATGGTTTTTTTTTTTTTTTCTATAGCCTATGTCCATCTGCACACCCTGAGGATTACAACAATGTATTGGGTGTGTGGATTGGCGCTGTGGTTCCCAAGTTTACCTTGCCAAAAGGTTTGTGTTCTCTCTTTATAATAGTAGTATAGATACCAGAAATAAAAGAAGTGTGTTTCTAGGATTTTGTCTCCTGTGATCAAGCCTTGTGGAAAGGTGAAACGCATTGGGTAAGGCAAGAAATCGGAAATAAAGTCGCTATAACGTCTGAAATCACGAGTGAGTTGTTTTTCTAATTGGATTCAAGTTTCAAGTTTCAAGTTTATTGCTTGATTAATTAAAATCATCACAAACCCCCCCCCAACAAAAAGTAAATAAAGTGCATCTACACAGGCAGCTAGGATTGTAATTATGCGAGCGATCATATTACATCTGTGCTCTGTCTGCCATACATTTCAAGTGTATAAAATTCTAATATTGTAAAAATCATACTAAATCTATGTTAAAATCAAGTTACAAGAAAAGTAAAAATATTTACCCCCAAATAAGGGTGTGGGGATGTATTACATGTGATTAGAATTAGTCATCATCCGCTTGCGATAGGCAACTGTTGACAAGTTTAATATACTTGACTACTCTGCAAGCCAGGATGCATGACGAGCCCTCCAGCCAGCTTATCACTGCTTGTCAGCTAGATCGAATGTTCAAGTTAATAAAAATCGCCTTTAGGTACCATCTCCTTTGGCTTGACATGCCTGGACAGGCACACAACAAATGGGTCAAGGTTTCTTTTTGGAATCCGCATAATCGACAGCCTTCTGAATTAAAACCTGTTACCCATAAGGGGGATAAGTCCTTGGAGACATGCGCCCCCATCCTGAACTTTAGGAAGCACATCTTTAAGTAAGAACTAAAATGGACAGATAAATAGGCTTGTGGCTTTGATGTCCTATATGATTTTATAGCTGTCCATCCGTGCCGCCTCTTTGTGAGCGCCAATTTATCTTCCAGTAAGGATTTCTTTTTACTTGCGACTCACAATTTTGTTAAAAGAAATTCTATCCATTGTATTGTCCCATGCTGGTTGCAGTTCCAACATGGCCAGAGATGTACTCAGGAAACTCCCCCAAGAGTTTGGAATTTCTTGCTCCTTCTGTGACCTAACTTCGTCCCGGCAGAGTCTATTTAGAGTGTCCGCTTCGGATGACCGGAGAGTATGGCAGAATTTAATAAAGTTGCTCATTCCCCTGTATTTATGATCCTAGAGCCCAAATTCCAGTCTTACCTGGGCAGGCGAAGCGCATTTTGGCAGATCAAAAACCGATTTGTAGATTTTTGACTGCAATTCATTCTGTAAATGTGAATCTTTGCCACACCAGGGGACCAAGCCATAGGACAAACTTGGTTGGATTTGGGCGGCCATAACTTTTAGCAGATGAGAAAGGTTCGGGCAGTCCAATTTTCTGCGCAGTGCTCTATAAGCATAAATCAAGGACTGGGTCTTTGCTCTAAGGGCCAGTTTGTGTTCTTTATGACTTGAGCCCTGCCCGATTATTACACCCAGGTATTTGTATGAGCTTTTTTCTTCTACATGAACCCCCTTGACCATCCATTTGAACTTTAATTTCCTACTGTCAACTAGGCAAACGACTTTTGTTTTGTCTTTATTTATCTCTAGCTGTTCCGATTCCAAGTAGGATGCCAGGTTATTTATTGATCTTTGTACCCCCACTGGGGTTTGACTTAGCAAGACTATGTCGTCTGCGTATTGGAGGATTGCGACTGGCTCATTAGCCATTTTCGGGGGGTGGCAGTCTGGGTTTTCAAAGTGTCGGGCAATGTCCGATAAATACAGATTATATTGTCTTTACTTTTCTTTTTCATAATATTCAAAAATTGCTATGTCGTTTAGTATTATATTTCATAGTAATGTATTACTCTTTATCTCCTAGCTGGTATTTTTCTTTTGATCTTTTTTGTATTTATCTCATATGAACTGTTTTTTCTTATCCATTTTTGATTTTTGATTCTTGTTCTCATGTGTTTCATTTATTCTTTTTGTATCAATTTTATGCATTCGTGTTTTTAAATTGTTTACATGACTTTTTCAAAATTTTCAATAAAGCTTATTTTGAACTTAAAAAAGGCTAGCGGCAAGACACAGCCTTGCTTCAGACCGCTTTGTGTAAAAATACTTGCGGTGGTACTCAACCCATTTTCCAACTTGACTCTTGTCCAGGTGTCGGTATACAAGATTGTGATGGCGGTGAGGAGTACATTTGGTAGGCCCCATCCTTTGAGTTTGCTCCATAAATGACTCTGGCTCACTCTGTCAAATGCGGATTTAATGTCCAAAAACAGGCGAAGAGGCGGGCTTTCCTTCTTTGTGCCTGTTCCGTCAAGAGGGCTAGAGTTTCAAGATTCGATTGGGTGCCCATGCCTTGCCTGAATCCTGTTTGAAATTTGGGGATGATGTTGTTTTCCTCCATCCAGCCTTTCAGATGGTTCCACGTCAATCAAAGAGATTATTCTATAGTTCCCTGGTTTGCCGTGCTCTCCCTTTTTATATATGGGGTGAATGACAGACCCCCTCCAGGAAACTGGGATATTTGAATGTTTGTAAATCTCATTGAAGACTGGGGTAAGAGTTTCCGACCATAACTCTGGATTGTTCCTAAAAATAGCGTTTGGTATGCCGTTTGGCCCGGCCGCTCCCTCAGACTTTAGTTTCTTTATAAGTCTGTTCAGTTCTTTCGCATTTGTCAGAGAAATTTGCTCATTGGAAAAGGAGTTCGAGTGGGCTGAATTGTCTATTGATGTAACATGACTGGGTCCGGCTTGAGCCTCCTTTTGGTCATGGTATGGCCCCTGGAATGGTTGTTTTAATTGGATTCTACCTGCTGCCAAACAGGAGATATGCTTGAGGTGATATATATATATATATATATATATACATATATAAATATTCACTGAAAAAACCATAGGTTTCACACCAGTTATAGTTAGGAATTAGCATATAAAAAACCTATTAAATTCACTGAAAAAAACATAGGTTTCACACCAGTTATAGTTAGCTGCAAATGTTACTGACATAAAACCATTGAAATTCCACGTTATAGTTAGTTGGACTCACTATAACTTGCGCGTGTAATGCACTGCTGATGACGTCACATATTACATCACTCATGACATGGTCAGTGACATCACTCATGACATCACTGATGACACCACGCGCAAGTTATAGTGAGTCCAACTAACTATAACGTGGAATTTCAATGGTTTTATGTCAGTAAAATTTGCAGCTAACTATAACTGGTGTGAAACCTATGTTTTATTCAGTGAATTTAATAGGTTTTTTATATGCTAATTCCTAACTATAACTGGTGTGAAACCTATGGTTTTTTCAGTGAATTTCATTGGTTTTTTAAATGCTAATTCCTATCTATATATAAGGCCCCAAACCTATGTTTTTTTCTTTGAAGTTCAAAATTTGGTTAATAGCAAATGTCTATAGCTATGAAATGTAATATTTTTGAAAATGAATGAATCCTATATTTTATTTGTATTTTAAACAATTTATTTAGTTATTTATTTATTTATTTTTACCCTGGAGCGCTCCCGGGGCGCGCCCCGGTGAGCGCCCCGGAGAGCGTAGTCGTTTGAAGCGCCCTGGTGCGCGAACCGGGAAGCGTCCCGTTAGCGCCAATGTCGCGAACGAAAACATGATCGTGACGTATCGCGTAGCCGTGTCCGCGTGATACGCACGGCGTAAGCGCACCCGGAAGCACTCGAGCGAATACGATCGCGCAACGTAAACTTCCGATGCGCTTACGCAACGTGACCTGGGGCGCGCCCCCGGGTGCACCCGTGGGCGCGTCGCGTAAGCGCGTCGGTCATGTAACCTGAAAATAACATTTTTAATTGGTGCAGAACAGTTTTACTTTCATAATGATGAAATCCCTGGTCTTGTGACCTGAAAATAACACTTCTTATTGGTTCAGGCCTTTTTTTTTCCAAATGATGAAAGACCCCACCTTTTTTCTTTATTCTGACTTTGTCCTTTGACTGAGGAAGACCTGTTTCAGTAATAGAGAGAGAACTATTTTGTACTTTCTAATGGCTACTGTAGCTGCAACAGCTGGAGCATCTGCACCACCACCACCACCACAACCACCAAGAGGACCACCACAACAGTACATTGGTGGTCAAGAAGAGGAGGAGGAGGAAGAGGAAGAGGAGGATGGGAGAAGATGGCTGCCTGAACAAAATACCCCATACAAGCCCAAGTCACACATTGGGCGAGAAAAAAGTGAATGCGGCCAAGGTAACTTGCCTAATCTGTAAGGAACAACTCTCAAGGGGCAACCCAAACAAAAAGTATTCCTTTGGTAACAATACCATGATTCGACATATGATCCGTAAGCACCCTAACAACTATTCTCGTGCAGAGCTCAGGGAACTGGCCAGTAACCTCCCCCAGTCTTCAAGGAACACCTCCCAAAGAAACGAACCCACTTCATCGGGACCAGAAACATCAGAGATGATACCTTGTATTCAGCAACGATTTGCTGATTTTAAAATCACTTGTACTGAATGTGGCAAGCTTATCGCCTATGGTGAAAAGAGCGTAAAGCTCATTGTCCTTGCTGGTGACAATCACAAGTGCCCCAAAAAGAAGTAATTTTTTCCGTTTTTTGTTTTTTGGTCCAGTTGAGCCAGTTTCAATTTCCTTTTTTTTGTTTCTCCCCCTAAAAAAATACAAAAACAATATAAAACTGTTTTGAAAAGCCAAAAAAAGTACAAAATGTTCAAAAAACATAAAAAAATATAAAACAACACAAAGAAGAAAAAAAACAGTTCTTTTTAGACCTACCTCTAATTTATAAAAAAAAGGCTTCATTTTTAAAAAACTCTGTCATTCTTTTTTCCTCATGGTACGCTCCCCGGTCCGCTCCCCGGTGCGCGTTTTTTTTTTTGCCCTGCGGGGCCCTTTTATAGCTCCCACATCAAACCTAGGGGGTCGGGGGGGGTCTACCCTGCCCCCTTATGGTCATTTCCCACTTTGTTTTGGCCACCTCTTGTGTCTCGATCCTACCGAGACACAAGATGGCGGCCGCTCCGGACTGTTTCGAATGTTTACAGACACCCGAGAGCCAATCAGCTTTCCGTGCGCACCTCGCGTGTCCCGCCCGCTGCGCTCCCCGGTGCGCGTACCGGGGCGCTGCCATAGATATATATATTTTTTGAACCTAAATTACTCAAAATCCACTGGAGTACATATCTTGAGACATAGCAAAGGCACATCGGGCTACCAGTCCCTACAATTTTGCCAAGTTTGGTGGAAATCCATTCAGCCGTTCGGGCTAAAAGTGAAGTCGACCGCCCTATGGATATTAACATGGGGAAAACATGTTTTGGGACCCCCCTTTTATCTCGGCCCCCGCTTGACGAATCCCCCCAAACTTTAAGGGAAGGAGCGGAGCGGGCCATTTTCTTGGAGAAATTTGCGAAGATTCGTCCACCGGCGCCAAAGTTATTCCCAATAGAATGTTGCGGATTTCCTATGGAAAGTAGATCCTAACTATAACTACCTACTGGTGACCGCCAGTAGGTAATATATATTTATATATATATTTTCAGATGTTAATATTTATGACATAATGAATTAATTCTTCTCCAAGTACCATTTATATGGTGGTAACGATGTTTGAAATTTATGTTCAATTGGATGTTTTGAACTATTTTTGTTTCTTTTTAAGAAATAGGAGTGCACTTCTATATATATTTTGCACTCATGTTCAATGCACTTTAGAAATGACTTAGTCTGTTTTCTCTCTCAATGGAAAAGAGGGGAGGCTCTAAATTAATACATGGTATTTAAGGGTGTTACTTTCCTAAACACGTCATGTGATCAAGGCTGGGGAAACCCGGCTGAAACGCGTCATGTTGTGTATGGCTAAAAATAAAACTGCACTTTAAATTCTAACCTCTTCGAGTTGGTCCGTTCCTGGTGTGTGGCGGTTTGCAGTTCGTGAAGGTGGACTGTGCTTTTCTTCCAGGATCTGGTTTCCATTGACTATAACACGCATTGGCTGTCGGCGTGTTTTAACGGACCCTCTTCGCGTTTTCTGGGCTGGTTAATGGCGGCTGCTATCGTTCTTCGATATTGTAATTAACCCGGAAGTGGTATCGGAACCAAAGCCCCCCACTAGGCGGATACGAGGCAAGCTCCGAGCTCTGCGAGGGTGAAGCGGTAACCTGTGGTTTGTGAGCATCCGGACTAAGGCGTCGGAGGACTCCCGGGTTGGGTGATTCACTTAACAGGTGAGACGTTTGCTTTCGTGCGCTGAAGGAGCCCTTTTGCCGGATAGTGGGTGCGAAGATTGGGAGAGGACTTTGTGACTTACTGCATTTTCCCTGCAAGCGTGTTCGTACGCCTCCATATCTTTGTAGGTGCCGATTGAACTGGGAAAATATATTATAAAAGTGAGATCACTAACAATTGAACTGTGCATATCGTTAAAGCCTGAGATAACGCTATGGCGTCCACAACCGACGTTCTTAGGAATCGAGATGAACGTGCGGATGCAATGTTTGCTGAGATTCCGGCAACGGCTGGGCGAAGCAACAGACAAATGTGCAAACATTAGAAGCAAAGGATTTGAAAAGTTTATTGAAAAAATTGGAAAAACTTCAAAAAAATGAGCTGACTAAGTAGTGGGAGCGTAAATCCCTGGAGAAGTATAAAGAGGCAGGAAGGGTGCCTAGAGGACTGCGTGTATTAATTGCCCCATCGTTTGATAAACCGAATCCACTCATGTTGAAGGAATGGGCTACAAATAATCTGGAATGCTCAATGAATATGGTGATAATGTTGGTGAAATACGCCGAGATAGATAGAGTGGAAATAGCGGCGGAAATTGAGACACTGATTAATGAACTTGATGCACTGGATCAAAAGGATGCTGTTAAAAAAGGAAGGGATGAGATACAAAAGCGCCTTGATAAACATGAAAGTGTGATTATGAATCGGAAAATCTCTAAATTTGCGCGCGACAAGCGCGACTATGAGACTGGACGTATTTTTACATTTGCGAAACGCTTTGATAATGTAAAAAAGCTTGCCACTAATAAAGTCCAGCCGCCATTAATTTCCATAAATCAAGGAACCATCTCTGAAGTTGCATCTAGCTCAAGTTTAAGCATACCATCTAGTAGCAATGATGAACTAACTTCAAATGAAAGTGAGATGCATTTAAACATGATGGAACCCCAAAGCTTTACTCCCTCGGAAGAATTGGGGTTAATGGTCGAGGACCGGCGTCAAACGTTAAGATCTTGGGCACCTCAGACGCAGCAACAAAATGTAGCAAATGCAACAGGCAACGCAAAGAGAGGAGGAAAGCGCGGAGGCTACAAAAAGAGAAATTGAATACCCAAGGAAGTCAAGGAATGGACATTGGTACATCTCCTGTCAATACTGTTATTAATATGACAGAACTGGAATTAAATACTGCTGAACTGCAACTTTTGTCATTGGGACTATCTTTTTGTCCTAAAAGTAATTTTAAGTATGTACAATCACGTATTGATATTTTTAAGTTTATTAGGAAACTTAAACTTATAAAATTTCATAAATTTAGAAAAGCTAATGCAAAAGCAACAACTATCATTGCCAGTAATCAGCCCAGTTCTCGTTTTCAAGTTTCCGAATTCCCAATTTTACGTACAGTTAGCGGTTTGGCAGATGATAATGATGACAATATTCCAAATACACAAGAGGATCTCTTAGGTATGGGTATTTCGAGTGCCAGTGCTGCTCTTACTCCCTTTCGTCCATCTTCTACTTTTATGCCAGTCATGGCAAGAGATGCTATTGATATTTTTGGTGATTGTGTAATTAATGACCTCAAGGCCTTACACACTAAATGCATTTCTTCACACAGAAAAGTCCACTTTAAAGAGCAACAGTACTTTCGCTTAATTGATAAATTGAGTAAAGAGAAGAATATTATAATAAATAAAGCAGACAAAGGTGGAAATATTGTTTTGTGGCCACGTGATGCATATATGGAAGAGGCAAATAAACAACTTAGTGATGCCAACTGCTATAAACGAGTTGCTTTTCCTATCCTATTAAAGGTGAAGGATCAGGTTTTTAAGGAGTTAATGAAGTGGAAAAGGGAGAAATTGATTGATAAGGATGAGTACAATTTTTTGAGAACTGAACATCCTGTCACCCCTACATTATATCTACTCCCGAAAGTTCACAAACGGATCATCCCGGTGCCAGGCCGCCCTATCATTTCGGCTCAAGGTAGCCTGCTAGAATCCATGTCTAAATATGTGGATTTCTTTTTACACGACTATGTGGCCGAATTACCTTCTTTTATCCGTGATACAGGGCATTTCCTAGAAAAACTTAAAGATGTGATGTGGGAAGATGGGTACCACTTTTTAGTGATGGACATCTGTTCCCTTTATACCAGTATTAGCCATCATGATGGTCTTGAGGCCATTAAATTCTTCCTGTCTAATAGAAATATTTGTTATAATGAACACAACAAAATGCTTCTGCATATGATTGAACTTTGTTTGACCAGCAATTTCTTTATTTTTAATAAGGAACTGTTTCAACAACTTAGAGGTGTGGCAATGGGGGCGTGCTTCTCTCCCAGCTATGCGTGCTTGCACGTTGGCTGGTGGGAGAAGCACGTCCTCATGCATACACACAAGGTTGATTTTTCACAACACGTCGTCAAATGGTGGAGATTCATTGACGACGTGTTTGTTATATGGAAAGGCACAAAAGAATCGGCTTTGGACTTTGTCAGTAAAATCAATATTAATGCCCAGAACTTGGAATTTACAGCTCAAGTTAGTGATTTAAGGGTAGAATTTTTAGATGTTGAGGTTTTTATTGATGATATGATTATTTGCACTAAGCTACACCGTAAAGTGACTGCTGGAAACTCCATCCTCCACGCCAGTAGCGCTCATCCAAGGCATCTTATAAAAAGTATTCCCTACGGTGAGTTTCTACGTATAAAGAGAATTTGTAGTAGGAAAGAGGATTTGGACATATGCCTAAATGAGTCTAAGAAAAGATTCCTAAATAGGGGATACAAGAACAAAGATCTACAATGGGCTTTGGATAAAATGAATGCAGTTGTCCCATTAGACGAAAGTGAAGTAACTGACATGAGTCCTGCTTCAACAATTGTTCCTCCATCGATAAGGATAATTACTACTTTTAGTAATCAGGAGCAGGCTGTCAGAAAAATTATCAGTAAACATTGGTCTATCTTGCACACTGATATCACTTTATCTCCTGAACTTCAAAATCAACCCACCATCACTTTCAGACGAGCTCCGTCTATGCGGGATGCATTAGTTAAAACTAATCCTGAAGTGGTGGACAAAACAAATTGGTTGACCGACAAGAGGGGGTTTGTAAAATGCTTCTCTTGTCGTGCATGTAAGTTCGGTATAAATAAACAGTCTTTTATTGATCCCTTCTCAGGAACTTTGAATAAGATTAACGGATACTATACTTGTAAAACTGACTGTGCTGTATATGTTTTAGAATGTACTTGTCATCTCCAATATATTGGCAGTACCAAACTCCCTGTTTTTAATAGGATCCTCCAGCACTTGCGGGCAATCGTGAATTCTGATCCATCTTATCCGGTTGCCCGGCATTTTAAACTGGTGCATCAAAACAAATTGGACGATTTGAAATATTATGTAATTGACTCTGTGCCAAAATCTATAAGAGGTGGTGACAGAGAAAAGAAACTCCGCCAATTAGAGAGTCATTACATAGTAAGACTTAATACAAAGATACCCAATGGTCTTAATACGGGGGAAGATTTGGCCCATTTCTTATAAGTACAGATATATAGTTCTATAGATCAGCATTATCGTCAATAAGTCTTATACAAGAATTGGTTATCTAAAAAGCTGATGTTGGGCGCAACATCAATGTTTTATCCTCATTTAGGTGACTATATATTCATGAAGTGTCTACCCTCAACTGATTGTGGTCTATTTCTATACGGGTTGAATGTGTATGTATGTATATATATGAACTTTAGCTTTTTTATTACGGACATTGGTTTTATTGACTGCAATGAATTTTAACATAAAATTTTGGTGTTGAAATTAACTTTGGATATTTTAGTATGTCTTAATATGACTGTCCATGAGAGTTTTATCAGTTTTATACTGACCTCTTTATATTCCAACTATTTTATTGCACTTAGTGATGATCCGACTAAAAATTCATAAGATTTTAAGTTCTTTTGTATTACATATATATATATATTTGATAATGTGTTTTAAAAGATCCTTCACGTTTTTGATACTCTACATACTCTTGTTTTTGATTGTAACTATATGAATTACTGTATTTCCTTATGCTTCTAACTGTCCCGCTTATTGATTGCATCCCCAATCATCTGATTTTAACTCACTTTAATGTATGGCTAGTATTAGCCACATTTTCACGTTTTGCACATTGGGTAATTTACCATGATCAATTAATTTTTGTCATTTGGTGTAATTTTGTCAATTCTATTTATTGGAGCAGGATTTGGGCACTGGCCCCGGATTTTTTCAGATGTTAATATTTATGACATAATGAATTAATTCTTCTCCAAGTACCATTTATATGGTGGTAACGATGTTTGAAATTTATGTTCAATTGGATGTTTTGAACTATTTTTGTTTCTTTTTAAGAAATAGGAGTGCACTTCTATATATATTTTGCACTCATGTTCAATGCACTTTAGAAATGACTTAGTCTGTTTTCTCTCTCAATGGAAAAGAGGGGAGGCTCTAAATTAATACATGGTATTTAAGGGTGTTACTTTCCTAAACACGTCATGTGATCAAGGCTGGGGAAACCCGGCTGAAACGCGTCATGTTGTGTATGGCTAAAAATAAAACTGCACTTTAAATTCTAACCTCTTCGAGTTGGTCCGTTCCTGGTGTGTGGCGGTTTGCAGTTCGTGAAGGTGGACTGTGCTTTTCTTCCAGGATCTGGTTTCCATATATATATATATATATAAACAAGGCTCCTCCTCAGCACGCTCTGCGCTCGCAGACACCGCTTCCACGCCAGCAGAATGAGGGACGGACCAGCAAAAGTCAGCAAGATGTTATTTATTTAACAAATCCCACAGAACCAGCGACGCGTTTTGGGCAAAGGGGCCCTTGTTCACGCTGCAACATAGTCAGAGTTTAAATGCTTTTTTATTCTTTTGTTGAAGAATATCACCACCCCCTAGTGGTGACCTCCAGTGTCACATGTGCAACAAACAGTGTAAACATACTATCGCTGCAAGTCTTTCTTTAACGTTGCACATGAAAAAATTATTACCGGTTGAATCCATGTAATTAAAAGAAGCCATAAATTCCATTCAATAGTAAAACATGTTCAGAGGCTAATATTTGCCAGTCATCAAAGATCTGGATTTCTTTAACCTAGCAAAATATATACTAACAGTATAAATACAATAGTCATGATCCTCTGAGCCAATAATGTGGAATAATTAGACCATCAGGTTATTTGTAGCATTTCTTTCAACATGTGCAAATCTATGCATTAGCAGCGAAAGGTAAAGTGCAAAAAGTGTAAAGAAGTGCAAATATAAGAGTCAAAAGTGCAAAGTGCAAAAATGAGCCGCATTACCATCAGAACGGAGATACCATCGAATCTCATACATTCATTACTTCTCAGGTCCCTGAGTTCATAAATGACTGTATAACTAAAATATTGGTTCTCTAAAATTGCAAATGGTAAAAAAGTATCAAAAAGTTAAAAATGGGCATATATATAAATAATACCATACCCCATAAATAAGTACATACCATGACACACTACAAACTAATCTAAAATTCTATAGAAAAAGTAGAAGAGATTTCATAATATTCGAGTATAAACAGTCCATATGTAAACATCAAGGGAAATAAGTTAAAAACTTAAAAACAATGATATATACAAAACTATATATAAACAAAGAGAAATAGAAGTGTACATTACAGAGAAATTTTCACAGTAAGATCTTTATCTCTTGTAATCACATATTCCTACCACCAAAGGCTCACTAATCACGCTAACAGCTCCACTGGTGTCTAGATCTGGTTTCTCCTAATGGGGAACCTAACTAGGAGGAAAGGCACCAAAAGTGGAGAATCTGATCAGCCAATAGACAAACTCTGGAGTATCTAAAAGTATAAAGAAATATACTACAGGAAGTGATGCATTTCTTGGATATTGTTGAGCCCGTTCGGCCAACGGCTATCGAGCTCTAAAATTAATTTGGTCTCCAATTTTCTAAGCTGAAGTTCACGATCACCCCCTCTTTTATGAAATGGGACTGCTCCAATCACAAAGTAACTCAGGCACGTCAGGTCATTGTTGTGGACCCTTTTAAAATGACGGGCGACCGGATAGGCCTTGTCACTATGTAATATTGCCCGTAAATGCTGCAATATCCGGACATGCACCTGGAGCTCAGTGCTGCCAACATATCTAAGCCCACAGGTGCATGTCAGGACGTAAACAGCATGGTCTGTTTTACAAGAGAAGTTGCCCAAAATCGGTTTGGCAATAGTGCAGAAGGGAGTGGAATAATGCGAGATAGTGGTGCCAAATTTGCAAGCACGGCAGTTTGAGCATCTGAAAAACCCCCGAGCGAGTCGTAACCAAGGTATTTTAGTTTTGAGCTCAGGGGCTGCTCTATCCAGGGGATTACCCATAGTTTTGGCGCGTCTGAAGTTAACAGTAGGGGAAGCAGGCAATCTGGCATTGAGTACATGGTCACTAAGGCCGATGGGCCAGTTTTTATTGATTATAGACTTAATTTTCCTATCCTCTCTACTGTATGTAGTGATCAGGCGTGGGCATTCAACTTGAGGCTCTGTTACGATGGGGGTTTCTGCCTCAGGAGTTATCATCGGAAGAGACTTTCTCTGGACCGAGATAAAGACTTTCAATGGCTGTCTTCAGGATGGTATCTGAATAACCCCTCGCCTTTAACCGTATCATAAGTTCTCCTAAACATGTTTCGTAATCAGAAGGAGAACTACAAATCCTCTTTAGCCTTAAAATCTCGCCATAGGGAATTCCTGAGATGGTATGTCTAGGGTGCATGCTAGTTGCGTGCAGTGTGGCGTTGCCCGCAGTAGGTTTTCTGTGAAGAGTGGTATTAAGTGTGCGGTTTGTAACGTACACCTCAACATCTAAAAATTGGATTTTGTTTTTGTCAATATGCGCAGTAAAGTTGAGGCTAAGGGGGTATTATTTATCTCTTGAATAAATAAAAGGGCTTCCTCTTTGGTACCTCTCCAAGCTATAAAAATATCGTCTATGTACCTCAAGAAACAGCTCACATGGCCATCCATCCAGGCTTTGTGGCGCACATTGAGGACCTGCTCCTCCCACCAGCCAACGTGCAAGCACGCATAGCTGGGAGAGTAGCAGGCCCCCATCGCCACTCCTCTAAGCTGTCTGAAAATCTCTTTACTAAAAGAGAAAAAATTATGGTGGAGGCACCATTCCATGAGACACAAAATTACCTTATTATGTTCGTAATATGTGATCAATCGCTTGGAAAGGTAATGCTTTACTGCTGAAAGTCCTTGTTCGTGATCAATACTTGTATAAAGCGCCTCTACATCTAATGAGATGAGCCACATGTCATTATCCCATTCAATAGTTGCAATTTTACTTATAAAATCACTAGTGTCACGTATGAAGCTTGGGAGTTGTTTTACAAACTCTTGGAGAAAAAAATCAATATATTCCCCAACTTTTTCTCCCACACTACCAATAGCAGACACAATTGGTCTGCCAGGTACCGGTTGCACAGCTTTGTGTACCTTTGGGATAAGGTAAAGAGATGGCAGGACAGGATAGTTGATACACATAAATTTGTATTCCTCTGATGAAATCAAGCCCTCTCTTTTCCATTGGCCCAACATCTTGTGTAATTTACACTTGGCGTTCTCATATTTTTTGTGTGAGGCTTTAACATAGCACAGGGGGTCGTCAAGTTGGCGTTTGGCCTCACTGATGTAGTCCTGTTTGGGCCAAATTACTAGATTGCCCTCTTTGTCCGATTTCTTGATCACGATTTCATGATTATCCCCCAGTTTTTTCATCAACTTATCATAAACGCATTTGGTATGTATCTCCTTTTTTCTGTGTTTGTTGTTAACTTTTGAATAAAGCATTTTGATGTCGTTGGTAACGCAGTCGTGGAAAATGTCTATTGCATCTTTGGGCATTAGCGGGATGTATTTGGATTTGCTCCGAAATGGACTCAAGCTAGCGCCCTTTTGAGAAATGGATATTTTTCTTAAACGACTTTGTGTGGCCTCATCAGGATCCATTTCTGAATTGTTGGGAGAGTAAAGTAAGTCGTTTGCGTCCAGAAAGGTGTGTGTGTCAGCAGCACATAGTTGGTTGATGTCACTAGGCACATTTTCTTTACCTAAATTGTCCGTTTTGTTAAGATCTTTGGCGGATTTCAAGGCAAAATGTTTTTTCAATTTTAGTTTCCTTATGAAACAAAATAAATCTACCCTGGTCATGGCATAATTGAAACTCTGAACAGGTGAATAGTTCAATCCCAATGATAATAGTTGTTCTTCTGCCTTATTTAAGGTAACATTGGAAAGATTTATAATCGTGTTATCGATTATTGGCGTTTCCCCCATGTTTTCTTCTTCTTTTTTTGTTGATGTGCACCGGCGCTGTTTCCGTTTGCGCCGTCGTGCTTTCCGCCGTTGGTTCCTCCTTTGCCTGTTTGTGAGTTGGGTTGCCATGACCTCAGGGTTTGAAGCCTCTCCTCCACAACAAAATCCATTTCTTGCTGGAGGTTGAGTGTTTCCAGTCCTATTGAGTTTAAATCAAAGTTGGAAGAACAAGACGATAAAGAGTCTATATTAGATGCGCTTGTTAGGGATGAAATGTCGCTGCCAGGTTCATTGCTTTCATTGTTAGCAGCGCCTGATGCCATCGTGTTAGTACTTGAGGCAGGCATAGTGTTGTTGGTATTACTTCCCATTGCATTTTTCTTTTTAGTATAAGCTTGTCTTTTGGCCATGTTGTACTTGCGTGAGAATGTAAAAATCCTGCCATAACGATAGTCATCGGCATCTCGAGTGAATTTGGTGGCTTTGCGTGTCTTTATTTTCTCCTCGTGTTTGCGCACATGTTCATTCATAATATCTGTCAGTTTCTTAATCTCTTGGGGTTCCGGGCAAGCATTTATTTCCATTTCAATTGTTTTGATTTGCCCTAACAACTTCATACGATCGCTGGCGGCATATTTGATTAATATGCAAACAAGATTCATGGAAGCGGCTAGATTACTTTCACCCCATTCTTGCAGCATAGCCGATCTGGTTTATCAAAACTGGGCGCCAAGAGAATGCGCAATCCCCGGGGGACACGACCAACCTCCTCATATTTACTCAGGGATTTGTGCTCCCACCATTTAGTGCATTCTGCTTTACGTAATTTTTCCAACTCTTTGAACAACAGCTAAATCCCTCGTTTGTGCCGTGTTAGTACCACTCTGCGATGGTGCCTTGTCATGACCTAAGGGGTTATCAGTCCCATCAAACATAGTGAGAGCGGCTTCCTCCCGCAATTTGTCAATCTCCTCTTCGTTCATGTTGTTTGTTCTGTTGTGGGCTCGGATTGTAGCAGGCAAACGTAATTTTTGTTCCTGCATAAATTATGCTGCTTAACAACTTCACCACTGGGTAATACTGCTGTGAGACTCACCACTTGTGGATGGCGGGAACCGCTCCGTGTTCCGCGTCCTGCGACGCGACCCTGTGGGGCAGCTCCCACCGCCAGCACTTCTCGGTAGAATTCCAGCTAACCCGGGAACAGCCTCTGTAGTTCCCACAAGAGATCCAAAAATAGCGATTTGATGGCGGCTGTCGGCTTACAGTGAAGGGGTCCGTTACAGAAGCAAATCAACTTCCGTTCACATATGGAAACAAGGCTCCTCCTCAGCACGCTCTGTGCTCGCAGACACCGCTTCCACGCCAGCAGAATGAGGGACGGACCAGCAAAAGTCAGCAAGATGTTATTTATTTAACAAATCCCACAGAACCAGCGACGCGTTTCGGGCAAAGGTGCCCTTGTTCACGCTGCAACATAGTCAGAGTTTAAATGCTTTTTTATACTTTTTTTGAAGAATATCACCACCCCTTAGTGGTGACCTCCAGTGTCACATGTGCAACAAACAGTGTAAACATACTATCGCTGCAAGTCTTTCTTTAACATTGCACATGAAAAAATTATAATTTCCCCCTTTGTTTTGGCCACCTCTTGTGTCTCGATCCTACCGAGACACAAGATGGCGGCCACTCAGGACTGTTTCAAATGTTTACAGACACCCGAGAGCCAATCAGCTTTCCGTGCGCACCTCGCGTGTCGCGCCCGCTGCGCTCCCCGGTGCGCGTACCTGGGCGCTGTCATAGATATATATATTTTTTTTAACCTAAATTACTCAAAATCCACTGGAGCACATATCTTGAGACATAGCAAAGGCACATCGGGTTACCAGTCCCTACAATTTTGCCAAGTTTGGTGGAAATCCATTCAGCCGTTCGGGCTAAAAGTGAAGTTGACCGCCCTATGGAAATTAACATGGGGAAAACACGTTTTGGGACCCCCTTTTATCTCGGCCCCCGCTTGACGAATCCCCCCCAAACTTTAAGGGAAGGAGCGGAGCGGGCGCGACACGCGAGGTGCGCACGGAAAGCTGATTGGCTCTCGGGTGTCTGTAAACATTCGAAACAGTCCGGAGCGGCCGCCATCTTGTGTCTAGGTTCCCAAAAATATATATATCTATAAGCGCTCCCCGGTACACGCACCGGGCGCTAACCAGCGCGCTACGCGAGTTCGCGCGCGGAAAGCTGATTGGCTCTCGGGTGTCTGTCAACATTCCAAACAGTCCGGAGCGGCCGCCATCTTGTGTCTCGGTAGGATCGAGACACAAGAGGTGGCAAAAACAAAGTGGGAAATGACCATAAGGGGGCAGAGTAGACCCCCCTCACCCCCTAGGTTTGATATGGGGGCTATAAAAGGGCCCCGCGGGGCAAAAAAAAATCTTTTTTTTTTTATTTGCGTGGGGGGAGCGCCCGGTACGCGCACCGCGGAGCGTACGGGGGAGCGTTCCATGGGGAAAAAATAATGATAGAGTTTTTAAAAAATGTAGCCTTTTCTTTATAATTTGGAGGTACTTCTAAAAAGAACTGTTTTGTTTCTTCTTTTTGTTGTTTTATATTTTTTTAATGTTTTTTGAACATTTTGTACTTTTTTGGGCTTTTATGAACTATTTTATATTTTTTTTGTTATTTTTATGGGGAGAAACAAAAAACAGGGAATTGAAAATGGCTCAACTGGAGCAAAAAAAAAATCAGGAAAAAATTAGGGTTTTTTGGGGCAATTGTGGTTGTCACCAGCAAGGAGGATGAGCTTTATGCTCTGCTCACCATAGGAGATGGTCTTACCACAAAAAATACATGTGATCCTGAATTCACCAAACCGTGGTTGTATGCAAGGGATCGTCTCCCTTGTCTCTGGTCCCAATGGAGTGGGTTGCTTTCTTTTGGAGGTGCTGGTTGAAGATTGGGGAGGGTTACTGGCCAGTTCTCTCACCTCTGCGGCAGCATAGTTGTTCGGATGCTTGCGATGCATGTGCCTAATCATGGTATTATTACCAAATGAATATTTTTTGTTAGGGTTCCCCCTTGAAAGTTCAATGCCACAGATTTGGCAAGTCACCTTTGGCGCATCGACTTTCTTCATGCCCTCTGGGATAGAAAAAAACTCCCATACAATGTGCTGCCTTGGCCTGTATGGGGTATTGTCTTCTGGCAGCCACCTTCTCCCCTCCTCCTCCTTCTCCTCCTCCTCCTCATCCTCTTCTTCTTGACCACCAATGCGATGTTGTGGTGGTCCTCTTGGTGGTGGTGGTGGTGCTGGTGGTGCAGATGCTCCAGCTGCTGCTGCTAATGTAGCCATTTTAAAGTACAAAATATTTCTCTAAGATATCCAAACAGGTCTTCCTCAGTCAAAGGACAAAGTCAGAATAAGGAAAAAAGGTGGGGTCTTTCATCATTTGGAAAAAAAACTGTCCTGAACCAATGAAAAGTGTTATTTTCAGGTCACATGACCCGGTCTTTCATCATTTGGAAACCAAAACTGTTCTGCACCAATAAAAAGTGTTATTTTCAGGTCACATGACCCGACGCGCTTACGTGACGCGCCCCTGGGCGCGCCCGGGGGCGCGCCATGGGGCACGCCACGGGGCGCGTCGCATAAGAGTGTCAGATGCTTACGTTGCCCTATTGTATTCGCTCGAGTACTTCCGGGTGCGCTTACGCCTTGCGTATCACGCGGATGCGGCTACGTGATACGTCACGATGTTTTCGTTCGCGGCAATAGCGTTAGCGGGACGCTCACTAGTGTGCGACCCGGGGCGCTCCAGAAAACTGCGCTTTCCAGTGCGCACACCGGGGTGCGCACCGGGAGCGCACCAGGGCAAAAAAAAAAAGTATTATATAAATATACAATATAGGATTCATTATAAAAAATATTACATTTCATAGGTTTGAGGCCTTATATATAGTTAGGAATTAGCATTTAAAAAACCTATGAAATTCACTGAAAAAACCATAGGTTTCGCACCAGTTATAGTTAGGAATTAGCATTTAAAAAACCTATTAAATTCACTGAAAAAACCATAGGTTTCACACCAGTTATAGTTAGCTGGAAATTTTACTGACATAAAACCATAGAAATTCCAATGTTATAGTTAGTTGGACTCACTATAACAAGCGCTCCTGCAATGCACTGCTGATGACGTCACATATTACATCACTCATGACATCGTCAGTGACATCACTCATGACATCACTTATGACACAATCCTTGTGACAGAGTGACAGACCTCCTTTTAGTGTAATGTAACCCTTGAAATAGATATTCAAAAATAGAAACTAACATTTTCGAAAAAATTGAGATACCCATACCAGTTACAACAACCAATTCAGTAATTCCACCATCTATATACACATCCACTCATTTACCAACAATTCTATATAGTCACTCATACATATACTCACTCATCATATGTAGTGATACATCTATACATCTTGTTATACACCGACAGTCATCCAAAAGTTACTCACACACATACTCACACATGCAAATAAATTATTGAACATCCATTTATTTGCATGTAAAACTATACACACACTACCTCTTTACTTCTAAGGAAACTTACACATACTTACTCTCTTAAACAATCATTTATATAAAGATATACTTATTTAAACAGGAACTCTTACAATCTCTTACTCTCACATAGACTCACTTATATACATCAAAACTCACATACACTAGAATAAAATATATGTAGTTACTAAAAAACACAATAGTGAGACAGGCATTCACTCAGTAACACACACATATACACACTCATCCACCCATACAGTCCTGCACATATGCTGTCTTCAAAACACATACAAACAGTGAGTCAGTCACCAACCCATGCAGCTACTTATACACAAAGTGAAACACTGATACATATATTTTCAATATTTAAAAGTTACTCGCTAATATATGTATTCAATAAAATACACTTAATAAAGCAGTTAACCAATCATTTTTTTTATAAAAAAACATCCATTTACACACATATTTAACCATTTATTCTTCCATCAACCTTTACAAATACAAATATTAAACATATTAATTTTAAAGAAAAACACACATTCACTGGCTGGTGTCATGAGTGATGTCATGAGTGATCTCACTGACGATGTCATGAGTGATGTAATATGTGACGTCATCAGCAGTGCATTGCAGGCGCGCTTGTTATAGTGAGTCCAACTAACTATAACGTTGGAATTTCTATGGTTTTATGTCACTAAAATTTCCAGCTAACTATAACTGGTGTGAAACCTATGGTTTTTTCAGTGAATATATATATATATATTCACTGAAAAAACCATGGGTTATAGACCATATATAGTTAGGAATTAGCATTTACAAAACCTTATTTTACTCACACAAAACCATTGAAATTCCATATATAGTTAGTTGCACTAACTATATATCGCGCACCCGCAATCCACTGCTGATGATGTCACATAATACATCATTCATGACATGGTCAGTGACATCACTGATGACATCACTGATGACATCTCAAATGACATCACTGATGACATCACTGATAACATCATCCAGTGACTGTGTGTTTCTGTAAAGTTTAAATATGTTTTACATATTGAAGAATGAGTAGATGTAGAAGTGTCTGTGTGAAGGATTTAGTAGGTGCGTGACTGACTGTATGAGTGAGTGATTAAATGTGTCTCACTGAGTGCATGGGTTAGTGACTAAACTGTCTTAATTTGTGCATCATTATGTCTGTTGTTCTGTAAACTGCTGCATGTGTTGATCAGTAGCTATATGAGTAACTATATGGGTTATTGATTGATTGTCGAAGTATTTGTATGGGAGACTGAGTGTGTGTGTGGCTGGCTGGGAGATGTGTGACTCTGTGCAGATCAATGTGTTCTTGTATCAATGATTGTATAAGAGAGTAAGTATGTGTTAGTATATGTTTGAAAATGTAAGGTACTCTATGTTTAACTGTATTGATTAGAAAATGGAAGTGTGATTGATTCTTTACAGGACTGACTAGGTGTGTGAGTAACTCCATGGATGAGTGGCAGAGTGTGAGTGTGTGTATAGGTGTATGAGTGCATATGATAGTGTTGTAAAGATGAGTGATTGTATGTATGAATGATTGTATGGGTGAATGAGTGAATCTGTGTGTAGACATAGGAATCAGTGAGTGCGTATGTAGTAACTAGTATTGGTGTGTCAATGGTTTAAAAAATTATATTCTGTATTTTACACTGGATGTAACAGAGGTTATATTAAAGTGTGAGGAGATGCATTGTATTGTCACATGAATGATATCATCAGTGATGTCATCAGTGATGTCATTTGAGATGTCATCAGTGATGTCATCAGTGATGTCATTTGAGATGTTATCAGTGATGTCATTTGAGATGTCATCAGTGATGTCATCAGTGATGTCATTTGAGATGTCATCAGTGATGTCATCAGTGATGTCATTTGAGATGTCATCAGTGATGTCATCAGTGATGTCACTGACCATGTCATGAATGATGTAATATGTGACATGATCAGCAGTGGATTGCGGGTGCGCGATATATAGTTAGTGCAACTAACTATATATGCGAATTTCAATGGTTTTGTGTGAGTAAAATAAGGTTTTGTAAATGCTAATTCCTAACTATATATGGTCTATAACCTATGGTTTTTTCAGTGAATTTTCAAGGTTTTGTAAATGCTAATTCCTAACTATATATGGTCTATAACCTATGGTTTTTTCAGTGAATATATATATATATATATACATAATATATATATATATATATATATATATATATGTATATATATGTATATATATATATATATATATATATATATATATATATATATATATATATATATATATATATATATATATATATATATATATATACATATTCCTCAAACAAACGGTCCGCAAACGGTGCACTCTTAACTCAGCTCAGCTGGTGCTTGTGTCGAGGTCAGACCATACCTTGCAACTTTCTATCCCATCAAATAGTTCACAGCTCTCCAGAAGTTGCCTTTTGAAAAAAGTTTTTATTGAAGCATAGTTTCCACCACCATTACCACCACCAAACGTTTTTACCAAGAGATGGTCTTTGTCACAGTTTGTGAGTCCATCTTTACTTTCCTCTTTTTATAGTGTCACACTGTGTCAGAGACTCTCCGGGACTATGTCAGGAACACAGTCAGGGACTTGGGCAAGGACCGTGTCAGGACTAGAAATACAATCTTACCAGGAACTTGCACAGGAACAGAGACGCTTGTTCCCAACTCTCCCCCAAAGGTACCTCGGGGATCCAGTAGAACACCCAGACTCCAAAACTACCCTCAGGGGGAAGGGGGAGTGGATAAAATAATAAACTAAGAAGAGACTGGTTCCAAAAACTCTGGTCCTCTCTTTTCCTGTCTACTTCTTTCTTCAGTTCAGCAGACTGGGTGCTTCAGAGAGTATCTAATCTATACTACTATTATAAAGAGAGAACACAAACCTTTGAGCCAGGTAAACTACAAAAGTAATGCATCAATCACTACACCCAATACACCATTTGAAAGGGGAAATGTGGCAGAAGGACATAGGCTATAGATATGTACACAATATACATTAAAAAAGCAAAAACGCCAAGAGTGGTAAAGTAGTCCCTTGGGGGCGTGGTCGTGGGCGTCTCAAACAACAAATGTGGGCGTTTACAGGGCCGGGCCAAGTGCAAATAACAAACATAGGCCAAGCGACTTCACAACACACTTACATATGCACACAGAGCGGAAATGCGCTTTCACTGAATTTAGAACGCACAATATGCAGACAGAGCGGAAATGCGCTTTCAATGAATTTCTAACAAACATTTGCAAATCCCAACACATACAGCGGAAATGCGCTTTCAATGAATTTAAATTCACACATACAGCGCGGTAACACCAATATACAAAAACAGCAGAGGTGCGCGCTATAAGAAATATACACACATTCGTTGCAGTTACCCAGACAACATTGACGCCTTCGCATTAAAAACCGGGCGGGCCTTCCATCGACGAGGAGTGTCAAATGACGCCACACAGGGGGCAGGATTAATCACATACTACACCAATCACAACGCACTAAAGAAACACACACGACTTCGGCTTACCAAAAAGAAAGCTTTAACCATTGGCCATTGACCAACGACGTCACAGGGGGGTAAACACGAACAAAAAAAGCCGACATTTCTTAACGGAGAAACGCAACCGACTGCGCATTTACGAGACTTTCCTCACAACTTGCGGACAAGATAAAATGCTTACAATAAGACATACGAATAACGAAAATAACACAACTGCCCATAATCACTCGAGCACTGCCAGGACTTCACCACACAATTGACAAAACGAAAGGGAAACTTCTTTGAAGGGATACAAAAACGAACACACGGAAAGAGCCTTTGAAAGAAAAAAAAACATTAAACAGGTGACACAATACTTTCCTCACATCTTGCGGACAACACAAAATGCGGAAAACAATACATATGAATTAAAAAAATAGCACAAGTGGGCCAAATCACTTGAACAGGGCCAGGACTTGCACAGACAACTCTTCTGCGGGGCGGGCGGGGGCCCTGAAGCAGCCTTTTGCTCCCGGACAACGTCGGGACGGGCTGCTAGTCATAATATAAATGCAATAAACACAAGAGTTATGTTCAGCCTCCTTAATTTACTCTAGTGTTTCTTTATTATCTTTATTCTACTTAACCTACTCTAAGTTCCAGGAAACGGAGCCTCTCCTCTGTGTTCTTCTTAAATTGTAAGTCTTTCTTTCACGACTTCTTTTACTGCACCTGTATTGACTCACCTATAACACAGAATACTCTTTCAGTTCTTTGCCTTCCTTTTTCTATTAAACCTTTTATGTTACTGTATATGCTTTATATTCACTTACTGCGTGTTTAGGTGCTTGACTCTTTCTTCTCTATATTCCTTAGCACTGCAATGTAACCTAATGCTTCTCTCTCTCTTATTTTACAGGTTCTAAGCTTCAAAGAAACAACCTCCTGGTAAGTATTGGTCTCTAGATTTTTCTATATCTTTTCTAACCTGGTAATCCTCTCAATTAGTCTAATGTTCTAATTCTTTTTATTTATTTTTGTTTTGTGTTTCTTTCCTTATTAAACAGGTTTCCAGATTCTCCAAGAATTCTATGGTAAGTTATATTTCTCTTCTTCAACTATTTACAACTGCTATAATATTTCGTTACATGCAACATTTATTATTTATTGTTATCACTTAGCTTAGCTCTTTGTTGTCTTCATAGGCGATGCTGCAACACGAAGAGCTGAGCCCAAATCTTCCGCTGTGCAGAGCCTTCAGGAGAAAGGCAAACGAAAAATACAGACGCCTTAGTCTTTGTTTACTCTGTTCAGCTTGTAGGTTGCGCTTCTGTGTGACGAGCTGGCAGGAATTCTCGAGACGGAACAACGTCTTCTTTTAGGAAAATAACTGCAGATACAAACTGCTGTTTTCCGACTCGGTTTCTACCCTAAGCCCTCACTAGCTCCGAAGCAGGAGCAGAGAACAAACGGACGAACCAGGCGGCAAATATCTATCTGATATACTAAGGAGCATGAATTCTGAGGTGTGTACTCTTGAGCTTCTTCAGTGAAGTGTGCGTTCGTCTTGGAACGCGCGCTTCAACTAATCCCTGCACACCTGTACTGAAAAAGACTAGACCGCTGCTAAGGGTGAAAAGCGGCAGCCATCTTAGAGTTTCTCAATTGATTCAGTTTTGACCAGCAATTGCTCCTTGGCCGTTTTTTCCTTGTTTTGCAGGAACTGTCAGTTACTAATGTTCCAACAGTTGAAATAACATGTTTTGAAGGCCTGACAGACTGGGAACGGGTAGAAAACGTACACAGAAAGGAGTACAGCGCTGCCCATGTTCACACAGAAAGTAAGTGGAGGAAAAGAAATTCAAAGGGAAAGCCGGTACAAGTAACAAGATGGCTAAGACTCAGAAAGTAAGGGCACTCACAAGACAATTTATCATTCAGCCTAACTACATCCAGGACCGACGTGCAAGACATATATATATATATATATAATACAACATTAACAATAAAGGGGAGTATGGGGTAAAGCACTCAGGAGCTCCACATGGTAAGACTGAAGCTCAGTAACTCTTTCACCCACAATTGATGTTACAGATACTGACTGCAAATACCCACATATAGGATATGCATGCTAAGGCAGGGTGTGTGGAGCCTATACCTATAGTGATGCTAAATGCAACTCAAACACAATACTCACTGCGAGCAAGAAACACCACCTAGGTAGTCAGCTGTGCCCACGGATCCTGGCGATCAAACAGGAACATGCAAGGCAGTAACAGCAAGAACTACACACAAGCACAATAGACAAGGAGCTAGCAAGGAGGAGTGCTTAACAGGAAAGGAAATAATTCACAGGGGACACTTGGCAGGAAGCAGGTAACAAACATACAAGGCAACAGAAGCATGACAGCAGAATAGAAAGACAGCAAATTAGGAACTGGAACCAAGGAAATGGGAAGAAAGGCAGGTACTGGAAAAGGATATACCGAAGGGGAGGCTAGAAGGGTATACTAGAATAGTGCAGGTTCAGGAATCAAGAAAACAAAGTAGCATAGAAGGCAGTGTTGGAGCAGGAACAAGAATTGAGCGAAGGCGCAGGAGTCAAGGTAGCACTGCAGGCAGTGCTAGATCAGGAACAGGGAATTACTATACCTTTAGGAGTCAAGGCAGCACTGCAGGCAGTGCTGGTTCAGGAACAGGGAATTTCTAAAGCTTCAGGGAAACAGGAAATAGCTACAGCTCAGGAAACAGTGCAAATCAGGAGCAAGAAATAGCTGAAGCCCAGAAACAAAGACTAACTATAGTGCAGGAAACAAGGTAGCACTGCAGGCAGTGCTAATTCAGGCACAAGGAATTGCTAAGGCTCAGGAAACAAGGAGAGCAAAAGCTCAGGGAGCACTGGAAACAAGGATCGGTCTCACTGGTACACAGCTACAGTGAACAACACTGGGCTGAAGGAAGCTATGGCTTAAAAGAGACCACAGTACTCATGCACATTAGGTGTGAGCAGGCTAGCAGCAGCCAGCCACAAGTGACCTGAATTCCTCTTCCTAACCTCGACCTGCAGGGTTGGAGACAAAGCAGTGAGCAGGATATGATAGGTATGGAGTTTCAGGCATGAGCAGGATGGCTTCCACAAAACCCGGCATGGATTGGGAATGGATGTCAATTCCCAAATAGTGTCCAAATGGCTGGAAGTCAGTATATACATAAAGGGGAGGGTCTGGAAGCTTATTAGAACACTGGTGAGTCCCACACTTCAGCCCCCTGGTGGTGGGCAGGAGAACGCAGGGAGCAAGTAATTACAGTACACCTCCTTCAAAGACCGCCCTTGGAATCTGGAACTGGATTTAAAGCCTTTGCTCCTAAGAAGTAAGTCCATTTCCATCATAGATGTAGTGCAAGCTACCAGAGGACTGCAAGAAAATAGTGATGTTCTGGAGGGTTGGATAATAGGCTGTAAATTATCATCATTATTGAAAGCAGATCTCGAAGAGTCCAAATCCAGTAACAGAGGCTTAGAAGCCTGAATTAAAGTTGTTTGAAGTCCTGATGATGGCAGGCTAGAGTAGCACTCTGACACCAAAGGCAGATTGACTGTAGGGTTAAATGTAGATAACGGATTCGCAGGAGGCACAGAGAACAAAAGCAAACTGGCTGAAAACGAAGGAGGTGACAGGAAGCAGACCTTAAATTCTGGCCCTGGAGGAAAACATATCGAAGGCTCACATGCATGAGACTTTGGAAGCCGGTATGCAGGAGATCCAGGCCCTGGAGGTCTAAATGTTGAGTGTTTTGTCTCTGAGGCTAGAATTTCAGTCTCTGAAAGTATATGTGCTGAAACCTTCGAAGGCTGGCTAGCTGGAAGCACAGGGTCTAAACTTTGGCAAGAGAGAGGCTCAAGATCAGAAGGCAGGGAGCCTGGAAGCTCTGGTGCTAAAGGCAGGGAGCCTGGAAGCTCTGGTGCTGAAGGCAGGCAGCCTGGAGGTTCTGGTGCTGAAGCCAGGCAGCCTGGAGGGTCTGGTGCTGGAGGCAGGCAGCCTGGAGGCTCTGGTGCTAAAGGCAAGCAGCCTGAGGGTTCTGGTGCTGAAGGCAGGCAACCTGTACGTTCTGGCTCTGAAGGCAGGCAGCCTGGAGGTTCTGGCTCTGTAGACAGGCTCTTTGGAAGGTCAGGCTCCATATACAGACTTTTAAGAGGTGTATAAGTGAATTGGTTGGAGGCTCAGTAGGCAGGCAGGCAAGAGGTTTGGACTCAGATGGCAGGCAGACTGCAGGCTGAAGTTTAGTGGGTAGGCCCGCTGAGAACTCAGGCTCTGAAGGCAGCAGGCCGGCTGAGGACTCGAGCTCTGAAAGCAGTGGGTCAGCTGGGAATTAGGCTCTGAAGGCAGTGGGCCGGGTGAGGACTCAGGCTCTGAAGGCAACAGGACGGCTGAGGACTCGGGCTATGAAGGCAGCGGGCCGGCTGAGGACTCGGGCTTTGAAGGCAGCGGGTTCACTAAGCACTCCCGCTCTGAAGGCAGCGGGACTGCTGAGGACTCAGGCTCTGAAGGCAGCAGGCTGGCAAAGGAATCTGGAGACTGGAGTTATACATGGTACACAAACCTTAAGCTCTGGGAATGGTAGTAGCTTGTAAACAGTAGATTTGCTGTTGCCAGTAATGACATCTTCACAGGTCCTTGCCAAATTAAAACACATGGTAGTACTTTCTTCCAGATGGCTGAGAATAGTGCTGATCTTATTTCTAATGGTCAGGCTTCTTTCACAATTTGGCAGCTCACACCTCACAGTCATAGGAAATAGGTCAAAGATTACTTGACCATGGGAGATCATTTCATTTTCTTTTGCATTATAAGGTGGTACAGATGCAAGAGAACGTAGAGTACTATCATTTCCTGACTTTTCAATATGTGGTGTGCTTGAAGGCAAGAAAACAAACGAGGGGTCATAATTTTGTTCCTTCTCAGCAAGGAGGTTGTCTTCAGTTGCAGCAGCTGAATAAAGAGTGTGGTCTGAATCAAAGGATATTATCACATCAGGGATTATGTGAGTCACGGGTTCAGGTTTTGTAAGTATGTCAATGGCCTGGGTTATTTCTGAGATTGAACTTCAATAGCAGGAAAAGAAAGTAAAGAGATGTTTTGGGTTTTGCCTAGCATATGGGGTTCCTGAAAAGTGAAGGGACACATCTCAGATGTAGCGCTTAGATGTAATTTTGCACTAGAAGACAAAACACCAGAGAAGTTAGATAATTCAGACTCCAAACACAAACTTTGATTATCTGCATTGTGAGACAAGGTACTATGGCTTTTCAGAGTGGAATCTGAGTGATCAGCCATAGTATTATTCACACAATTGCTGGCCGAGCTCTGAGGGGAATGCAAAAAAGTGCACAAGGCTTCATTCTCCATTTCTAAGGAGGCTAAAATAGAGGTGGAAAAGTTATCTTTTATAGGGGTTTTAGATTCCCACTTGAACTCAGGGTTATCAATTTTTTAACAGAGTCTGCAACATTTTATTCTCTTGTAATTCAAGAATCTTAGATGTAATTATATCCTGTGAAGACTTCAGATCTTTCTCTACAAGGACCGTGGTAGACTTGGCAATTTCACAACAAGCAACAGAGCTATACCTTGGATTTTGTTCAAACTGGCTATTAGCCACCTGTGTTCTAGTAGGTCTCTTCTATCTTTTGTTAAACAGATTGTTTACTTTGAATGTGGTATTTAACAAGGTCCCTTTAGTATCTGGGACTGTGATCTTTACTGGACTACATGACTGGGTAACATAATTTGAACGAAAAACAGACATTATGAAATGCATCTGCTCTTTCTTTGGTTGTGTGGTTGAACATTGTATTTTACAACCACTCCCAGCAGACATGCGAGAATCAGGATTCTTGTTCAGCAAACTGAGTAAGGTATCATTCTTCTTTTGCAATTGTCACACAGACATTGAATCTGGATCAGAACAGAAGATTAAGTCAGGATCTGGCAAAGAGGTGTTTGAGAGCCAATGAGTAAAATATTCAGAACGCAAATGTCCATTTTTCATAAGAGCATTAATTATTTCATGACTAGGGTTAACATTCTCAAACTGTAAAGTAGACACTAAGGGGTCCATTAGGATGGTGGGTGGTGGCACCACTGCGGTGCTGGAGGTGCAGAAAAATGCCTTTTTCCACCCTCGAGCAGCGGGAAACACACCGGCCACATTAGTGAAGGACTGGGTTTTTCTAAGACCCAGCGGTGCCAGGGACAACACCTGAAACCTTCGTGGGTTACCTGTTCCGGCGTACAAATGACAGAGACACGGGACACTTCCTTCGGCGTCAAAGATTCAAGGTTTATTTACTGCTGGGAACACAGAAGTCACAAGAAGTACATAGCATGTAGGTTCATGGAGACTGCTTCGAATTGTATCTGTAGATCGCTCCTTTTATACAGTTTTCGTCATACGACAACATGGCAAACAAAAGGTTACAACCTGGTTCCCAACGGATAAATTTCATACGGGGTCGCTTTCATGTATTCAGGGCCCCGGAACATAATTACAGTAGCATTGCCGGTCCCCAACTGTAAAAGTACATCTTCTCACCATTAGTGCATTCCATTCCGGCAGTAAACGAATCAAGGAAGAGTCAGAAACAGGTGCAGAGGAAGACGAGGACAGTCAACAGATTGAAAAGAGTGTAAGGGGGTGCTATCGGAAACACGATTGCAGGGATCAAAGGAGACGTGCCTAATGAATGCACAACTGAGACAATAGACCGGCACGGCAAGATGAGCCTCAAGTGGGGCCATCTGCCTTGCAGTGTCATCCCCCTCGTCATAAAGACACCCTCAAAGGAGCACGTGTCTTCCGCAAGAGTTTGGGAATCCCAGGGTCACGAAGCGGACAGTGTCCGTTCGCTGGCTACTTGAGGGCAAGAAACAAAATGGATGCCGTATCTAAAAATGGAACCCGTGGGTTCAGAAGAAGAAACCCACGAAACAGACGAACGGTTTAGGTTAGCACAGCGAAAACGTGTACACCCATTAAACTCGTCATTTGCGGTTCATAGATACCAGACTCGACCATATTCGGGCGAGTCGAAAACACCACTTACAATTGTCAGTGAACCTCAGACGCTCCTTTTGCCTTCATGTAGGCAAGCACTAGTCAGAATCAGAATCGATCTCGATATTCATCAGACCATCCAGATGTTGCTGCAACATTATTCTATCCATCAATGCTTCCTTGGTAACAGGTGGCTGTCTTATACACGTCGTAGCACAGAGGCCACATAAGGCAGGACCACACTGCACACAAAGGCAACATGTGAACAGAAATGCTACAACAACCCCAATGATCATCAGAATCTTCCAACCCCACGTCGACATCAGGCCCCAAAACCACCCTAGCAGCGTCCAATCCCCTACGTCCACGTGTATGGACTCGGAGATCTTATGCAACTTCGAGATGGCTTGATAGACAGTTGGAGCGTTGTCAGGAATGAAAATGCAGCAACTCGAATGGATCACCTTACATACTCCACCTCTATCTGCAAGGACAACGTCTAAAACCATACGATTTTGTAACGTCATAAGCCTGTCAGCCTGAAGCTCTGCTGTAATATTACCAAGGGCGCTCGCAGTGATATTAGCGGTCGATTCCACCACTCGAGTCAACTGTCTCAGGTTCCTACTATTGATCATAGGTCCCCAAAACGGCAAGAAACCCTTAAAGAAGTCTCCTGCTTCTTGACCGGCAGTGTCTTCTTTGCTAATCACGCCTCTCACAACTCTAGTCTTGTGATAATCCGACCCAACAGTAAAGGTCGGCGGCAACAGATTCGCAATATAACATGTGCCTGAGAAGTCACGAGGCAACCATTTATATGCGCGGTCGTAACAAACAAAGTAAGTACCCTTGGCAGTCAGAAGAACAGGGGAAGAGGCCAACGACAAAACATACGTTTCGGTACAGGCACTCCTCCCGAGCTGAGCTCGCGGGCTTCGGCCAAGGCCTTTCAGACAGAAATTACCGAGATGGGGTACGATCCAGATCGGAGACGAGCTTTTAAGCTGCCGATCACCCACTGACATGGTATACTCAGCCTCACTCAGATCTCTGTATGCTCGCACCTCCTCCTCTGGGATAAGCGATGCGTCAAAGATATCCCTATGTAAATTGGCAATCGCTCTTGCCAAAGGCTTATGGTACGGGCCAGGACCATGATCTGCAGTGCGTGGCTCTCGATGGGGGTAGGAATCTAGTGTGCTACGAAACATGGTTTGGAATGCTCGAGCTGAACCCTGGGAACTATAAGGAAGGACCAAGTACGGAATTCCCCTATCAGTGGAATGTGGCATTAACCCACACACCCAACAATTGGTAGTATTCATCACCAACTGATGTTGATGAAGGAGCTGAATGAAGGAATTGTTCATGAATTCCGCATGTCTAACCTGCTCGTGTTGGGGTAAGATGTGGAAAGAATGAGGAGAAACAGTGGAAGTAGGTTTGAGTTCAGAGGAAAGTGTAGGTGAAGCAGAAGGCAATAATGATTGTATCGCATAGTATACTCCACCCACCAATAACAAGGAAACAGTTAGGAATAGTAGGAACACCTGAAACATAAAACATTTGTTGCGTACAACCCTATGCAGTTCAAATCTTTGTGCTTGAGTCTTCTCCACTTCCGACAACTTTGAGAAAGCCATCCTCTAAAACCGTCCGCAACGTTCTTGTAGCAATGGTCAATCCCCAGGAGTTCCTAGGAATCAACGGCCTCCAACCTAGTGTCAGGACCTACTAAACAGAAGGAAGTACCCGCACGGCCCTACGGTCAACCCGGATGTAAGGTTCTTTTAATCAAACAATATATACAAAATCTCCTAGCTGGGGAAAAACACACATGTGGAAAAGAACTCAGAATTTGATACAAAACCACAATTGTTCAAAAATGTTCAGAGTGATAATGGGGGTAACGTGAATTTCAAAAGGAAAAAGCAAAAATAATTTTTATTTGTCTCTAGTATCGGAACGAAGAAAATATCTGCTTCTTCCAGGACGAGTCTGCTCTTCAAACAATTGGTCGGATTGTAGAACAGAGTCCTGTTGATCAGACGATAGTTCAGATCTTGAATTCTCCAATGGCAAAGGTTCAACAACGTTGTCTGGCTGCTCTGAAGTATCTCCCACAGGCTGAGTGTCACTGAACGGCACAAAGTTCGGCTAAGCTTCCGTTTCTGTTGCAGCGATGCCAGTCCTCACCCACGAGTCCGCTGGTAAAGGTATTGGTACCTTTTTGGTGTGGGTGGCGTGCACCCAATGCTTACGGCCCTCCAAACGAACAGCGGTCCTCGTGGCGAGCAACACTTGGAAGGGTCCAATAAACCTCGGCTCAAGATTTCGCTTCCGGCCAAAGTTTCTGGTAACCACCCAGTCTCCGGGTTGGAGCTGGTGGCCTGGACCCTCCGTCTGCGACGGCAGTGCTTCAAAGACCTGTTGATGAATTAACCTCAGTTTAGCAGTCAGATCATGAAGGTAATCAATTAGCATTGGATATTCAAGACTTGTGAATGCACTGGGTCTAGGAACCCCCAAATATTTGCAGGACGGCCGAACACAATCTCATATGGGCTAAGCCCTACTCGAGAGTGTACAGTCGCCCTAGTGGACAAAAGAGCCAGAGGCGAAGCGTCGGGCCACGAGAGACCAGTCGTAGCCTGAATCTTTGCCAGTTTTAGTTTTAGAGTACCATTGTACCCCTCAACCAAACCTGCTGACTGGGGATGATTGGCACTGTGGAATTTTTGTGTAATTCCAAGGCCCTTACACACACTCTTCATCACACTCCCCACAAACTCACTTCCGTTATCAGACCATACAATCCGTGGCATTCCATACCGAGGAAAGTATTCCTTCAGTAGGACTTTCGCTGTGGACAGGGCAGTGTTGTCTTTGAGAGGATAAGCTTCAATCCATCGGGAGAATGCGCAAACCACAACTAAAACGTATTTCAGGTTATTACATCGCTCCATATGGATGAAATCCAATTGTATTACCTCAAAGGGACATGTAGGAGGGGCGAAATGGCCAGGGGGTGTAGGAGTGCCCTTGCCAGGATTGTACATCATACATACCATACAATTCTTAACCAATCTCTCAGCACACTTAGCGATACCATCATTCTTCCATACAGGGGACAACAACTTGCAGATACCTTTCGCACTAATATGTGACAAACCGTGTGCCATGGTCACGACAGCTAGCACATATGCATCCGGCAACATCCATCTTTGATTCTCCGACAAATCAATCCAACATCCATTCGCATCCAACTTTCCTGTGCTCTCCTTCCACTTGGTCTTTTCAGTTTCGGTGGCCTCATTCTGAATCGCTTTCACACTTTCGACAGTATCCTCACACATACCAGTTTCTGCAGGCCACCTTACCGAACTCGTCACATACATTCTAGTTGCAAGATTTCTCGCAGTCTCCTTAGCAATCTCATCAGCAAACGCATTGCCACGACCAACATCATCCGTCACTTTACTATGCGCACTTCATTTAATAATCGCCACCTGCTTGGGCAATGTGAGTGCGTCTAAAAGATCATTCACAAGCTGTCCGTGCTGGATCTTCGTACCATGCGATGTCATAAAACCTCTCTCTCGCCACAATCGTCCAAAGCTATGAGCAACACCAAAAGCATACTGGCTGTCGGTAAACACATTCACCCGTTTCCCTTTCGACAAAACACACGCTCTTGTCAAGGCAATTAGTTCTGCCGCCTGTGCAGAATTCTGATTCAATCTCGCAGTTTCCACAACCGTACTCAACGTTACCACAGCATACGCAGTCGTCACATCACCATTTGGCAACTTAAAACACGAACCATCCACATACAAAGTACCATCGGGGTCTTCCAATGGAGTGTTTTTTAGGTCAACACGACCCTTCGTTTCTTCCTCAGTTCGCAAATAACAATCATGTGGTAATACCTCATCTGATTCCATATTGATTGGCAACAACGTCGCCGGGTTTAGAACATTGCAGCGCTTTATTTGAATATGACTTGCCAAAAGCGTCAACTCATAACCAGACAACCTTGCGCTTGTCAAGTGTTGGGTTTTCGTACGATTCAAGAGAGTGTCAACTGCATGCGGAACCATCACCGTAAGCATATTATCCATGACCAATCCTGCAGATTGTCGGATGGACACCGCAGCTGCCGCTGTTGCTCTCAGACAACTCGGCAATGCTCTAGCTACTGGGTCCAAGGTCGAGGAAAAATATGCACATGGACGCTGCTTACCGCCAAATTGCTACGTCAAAACACTCAACGCATAACCTTCCCTCTCGTGAACGTATAGTGTGAACGGCTTACTGTAGTCAGGAGTACCTAACACAGGGGCTGAACACAACGCATCACGCAGTTCAGAAAAACTTTTCTGACACTCGTCCGTCCATGGCAAAGGAGATGGAACATCCTTGCACGTGAGGGCTACCAATGGTTTCGCTAGCAATGAAAAATTTGGAATCCATTGCCTGCAGTATGACGTGATACCTAGAAAGGCACGCACATCTCTCTGAGTTGTTGGCACAGTCATTCGAGCGATCGCTGCAATTCTCTCTGGGGTCAACCTTCTTCCCTCCTTTTACAATAAGTGACCTAGATAGGTTACTTCTTGGCAACAATATTGCAGTTTAGAAGGTGACACCTTATGATGTAAGTCACAAAGATGTTGCAACAAAGACACCGTAGCAGTTTTGCAAATTTCTTGTGTGTCCGCAGCCACCAATAAGTCATCAACATATTGGATCAAGGCCGCACCAGCCGGTAACACAAACGCATCAAGTTGACTATTCAGGGCTTGGCTATATATCGATGGACTCTCACAATAGCCCTGAGGAGCGCGTTTAAACCTAAAGCTGCGGCCACCTAACGAGAAACCGAAAAGGTCCCTGCTTTCATCAGCAATCGGAATGCTAAAGAAAGCATTCTTCAGATCGATCACTGAGAACCAAGAAGCAGATGCTGGAAGCAGAGTCAGTAACGCCGTAATTTCAGGCACCACAGGGAACTTAGGAACCACGATTTTGTTCACCTCCCGTAAATCAATGACAAAACGATAAACAGGAGGCTTAGATGGATCAGTGCGTTTCAGAATAGGTAACACAGGACTGTTACACATGTTTCCCCGAGTCTCCTCAATAACATCTTTCTCGATCAAGTCATAGATGATCGCTAACAACGCTCGCTCACCATCAAGGGAGATGCGATACTGGGGAATACGTGGCAATCGCACATTCGATTTTAATTGGACAACATAAGGGGAGATGTCAAGCAGGCCCACGTCATTGGGACCTGTTGCCCACAAAGATGCAGGAAGAGAACTCAATTCCGGTGGGAGCTTATCAATGGACAAGTACATAGGAGAGATCACTCTCTCACCCAATGTAAGCTTTACCCCCGCAGGAGAACAATACAAAGTCGCATACAAACTTTTCAGCAAATCCAGGCCCAAAAGATTTTCACCACAACCAGTCGTCAAAATCAAAGGAGCTTTCAGCTCACGAGGCCCAATTGTAAGGGGCAAAGGGCTAGAAACCGGATTGCTAACAGGGGCACCAGAGAATCCAATGGAAACATTTGTTAAGCCAGACAAAGGTGCGCCAGGGAGTTTCGAATGCATGATGGAACTTTTCGCTGCACCAGTGTCCAACAGAAAAGGCTCAACTACGCCCGATGTGGCAACTGCGACGTAAGGCCCTCTCTGATCAACCGGAACTGATACTACTCCCTCTCCTTGTCTATGGCTGTCCTAGTAATTACCGTCGTCAGTACCCTGATCGACGTAATAATCGTCCACATTGTACTATGCGGATCTACCTGACGATGATCCACGCTGATCAAAACAATTATTAGAATCAGAGGAATTATTAGAACGCTCATTTTGATTCTGAGTAACACCACGACTTCTACCTCGTGAAGCCTGTTGAGGACCACTACGACCTCCTCTAGACGAATTGTCATTATTCCGATCACGCAGAACCGGACAATCAAATTTCAAATGACCCTCACCTCGACAATAGGCACATTGATTGTACCCAAGCATAGATCTCTGCGAAGAAGAGTCATTTTGCGATTACGACCTAGCGGGCTGCGATTGCGATCTATTCCGCTGTTGAGAATCATTTTGATTTGAGCGCGGAGGATACGCTTGTTGCAACAAAACTTTAGTTTTGAGCTCTTTCGTCTTTTTGTCTGCACGATCAATTTCCTCTTTCTCTCTATTTTCATAATATTGGGCCGTGGCCAATATCTGAGCAGAAGTAGAAACCGCCCACGCACTTTCTGAATTTTTCAATTTGTTGCTAAGTTCAGGCAACAAATTCGATACAAATTTATCCACAAACAACCTCTGACCTCCCTCAGTGCCCATATCTTGACCACTATGATCGATGAATGCCTCCTCAAATCTCGCAAAGAAATCGGAGACACTCTCGTCCTTCTTTTGCTTACAGGCAGACAGTTTATCCCAGTTAACTTTCATTGCTGGCATAAGTGTCTTCATAAGGGTAATTATTCTTTGGGGAAGATCAGTAATGAGCTGTTCAGGTTTAGCCCCACCAACTTGTCGTACGTCAGCCGCCACAAGAGCAGCCCAATCACCACCTAACTCAGCTACGTGATTTTCTTGACGAATTTTCGCCCATACCGGTTGCGGTACGACATTGCCGAACAACATGTCGATGTCGGCAAGATTCATTATCGTAGTATCCACTAGTTGGGACAACTCTTTATAGTATCCTGCAGGATTTTTGCGAGGGTCAGGCAAAGTTTGCTTAACCTGCAAAACTTCCGATCGTTTCCATGGAAGGTGTATCCATACTATCTGGAAGTGTGGCAAAATAGCAGGATTAACAGTCGCATCACCTGGCATCCACACTGGTGGAACTTCACGCATGGGATACTGACCAGGCGTCGACATCCATTCCTCATGTTCGTCTTTAAACAGCGCACGAGGCATCAAAGCGGGACGAAAAGATAGTAGATGCTCGACAGCACGTCGAACATTGCTACCCACAATCATACCACTCGAAAACTGAAGCTGAAGTTCAGTTAAAGCGGCCAGTACATCATCTGCCGCATCAACTGATATCTCATCGCGTAAGAGTTTGCACATTTCTTCAAACACGAATCTTTGTGTTGGCTCATTGAATTGAGAGAAAGTGTCAACAACTATACGTGGAGGGTTCTTAAGGGGATACCTAATCCAATTTTTCGCCATTTTAAATAGCTTATCACGTTCTCTACCACCAGGAAGCTGACTTCGTCTTTGGGGAGCATCAGAATCAGCAGACCCAAGAATCGGTCCAAGAGGAGAATAAAAGTTGGCAACAATATTAGGAATGCGTCGCCGAACAGACGGGAAAGAAGAGAGAAGTAAAGGGGTAACAATAGGAGGACCAAATACAGGAGGAGCAAGAGCAGTAGGAGTAGCCACATGAGTGGAAGTAGCGGGAACAGTAGCTTGAGAAGGTATAGACGGTGGAGCAGTAGGGACAGTAGCAGGTAGAGGAATAGGGACAGAAGGATTCGCAAGAACAGGACCAGCGGCAGGCTGATTAACAGCCGCCGGAACAGCAGGTTGAGGAACAGGAGGAACCACGGGAGCTGTGGTATCCTGTGCATATGGAGGTGGCGACTTCAGAAGATAAGACAACAAAGGGTCCTCTACTGCTTCCTCTCCCTTCTTATCCGTACCCCTCGGTAAAACAGGATAACATTTATCCACTGTCATACGTTGCAATCTATCAAAAATTTCCTTTTCCTTCTCTTCTTTGTCTCGCTGAAACTGCTCTGCATTTCTCATCGTTGTAACGATACCTTCTCTCTTATTACGTTTAAGCTGTTTGATTTCTTTTTGCTTGGCTTCTTTACGCCACAACCGAAAGGAATCAAACATGGCCGGCCTTGCTTTTCTTTGGAACAATTTAGCTTCAAGATTATCTAAAATTGGGGTCTCAAAACTACCATGAGGTGGCCAACTAAGGACACCGTCATCTTTAGTGTAGCGGACCCAGCAATCATTAAATGTGATAGGACCCACACCATGGCGACTATATAATTCATAAATCGGAGTTCCAACCGGAGGTATCGGACATGAGTCCTCCAATCGGGAATTCGCACCACAACCTCTAAAGCAACTGAACAAAGTACTACGGCCAGGCATCGTGCACACTAACCGAGTTTCACAAACATCAAGGGTTATTGGATTACAATGTCCCCGCAAAAGTGCAAAAACCCTCGTTTTTTGGCGACTGCAGTCGTCAAATAGAACAACTAAGAACAAAATACGAAGAACCACAAATGCAATGGAACCATGCAATAACTAAGCACCCACAACAACTAAGGACTCTGGGGAGCGACCCACAAATACTTAACTCAAAGAACAATGGCGACACCAGGAAGGCCCGTCAATCGTCTCGCTGTACCAAGGTCTACGCCAGGCGCCAAAACAGGTCGACAGTCAGGGCAGCAGTCCGTCGCAGCCGTCAGGAGGCGGGGATCTTCGCGGGAAAAGTCGTCGGGCCACTTGTTTCGACAACAGGATCGATGAAGCGGGGTGCACCTTCCCTCGGAGATTTCACACGAAGTTCCTCACGATCATCGGGCTTTGGACCGGTACCGCTGATGCCGCCCCACGTTGGGCGCCAACTGAAGGACTGGGTTTTTCTAAGACCCAGCGGTGCCAGGGACAACACCTGAAACCTTCGTGGGTTACCTGTTCCGGCGTACAAATGACAGAGACACGGGACACTTCCTTCGGCGTCAAAGATTCAAGGTTTATTTACTGCAGGGAACACAGAAGTCACAAGAAGTACATAGCATGTAGGTTCATGGAGACTGCTTCGAATTGTATCTGTAGATCGCTCCTTTTATACAGTTTTTCGTCATACGACAACATGGCAAACAAAAGGTTACAACCCGGTTCCCACAGTAAATTTCATAGGGGGTCGCTTTCATGTATTCAGGGCCCCGGAACATAATTACAGTAGCATTGCCGGTTCCCAACTGTAAAAGTACATCTTCTCACCATTAGTGCATTCCATTCCGGCAGTAAACGAATCAAGGAAGAGTCAGAAACAGGTGCAGAGGAAGACGAGGACAGTCAACAGATTGAAAAGAGTGTAAGGGGGTGCTATCGGAAACACGATTGCAGGGATCAAAGGAGACGTGCCTAATGAATGCTCAACTGAGACAATAGACCGGCACGGCAAGATGAGCCTCGAGCGGGGCCATCTGCCTTGCAGTGTCATCCCCCTCGTCATAAAGACACCCTCAAAGGAGCATGTGTCTTCCGCAAGAGTTTGGGAATCCCAGGGTCACGAAGCGGACAGTGTCCGTTCGCTGGCTACTTGAGGGCAAGAAACAAAATGGATGCCGTATCTAAAAATGGAACCCGTGGGTTCAGAAGAAGAAACCCACGAAACAGACGAACGGTTTAGGTTAGCACAGCGAAAACGTGTACACCCACTAAACTCGTCATTTGCAGTTCATAGATACCAGACTCGACCATATTCGGGCGAGTGGAAAACACCACTTACAATTGTCACGGAACCTCATTAGTATTGCAAAACATAGGTCGAATCCCGTCCGCCGCGGAGCGACCCGCACCGCCATCAAAGTGCAACTGCGACCGCGGCGGTGGGAGCCAATGGAGACTCTCCGCCATGCGGAATGACATCCACCCCGCTCCACAAATTAGGATGGCCCAAACAGGCAGACGCACCGCAGTGGAGGCACCGCCCAAACAAAGACGGCAGAAACTCGATAGCGGAGCGCGATAGCAGAGACCCGGTCCACACCACCCGGTCATGACCGCCATGGATCCAGCTCTACATGTGTATCCGGTGCTGTATCTGCTACAGCACTATCATCTAATGGGCTGCAGCGGAGGATGCCGCAGGTACCCAACTACACAAATACAACACACAACACACAGGCTGACACATGGTCCAAATCCACAACAGACACCCTGCTGGGGGTAACATCACATCCACAAGGGCACCCACACATGACCCACCTGCCACCAAGTCACCCCACTGCATCCTGGACACACATCGACTGTGACCTTGCAGCAACGTCCCAGTCATGTCACCGCAATGGTCAACACATGCGCACAATGCAGAAAGCTGGGCCAGTCCAAGGCATGGGCAGGGCACAAAGACCACAGGGACACACCACCCCCAACCACACATCAACACAGCCCATGAAGTCACAGGCCAGGTGCCCATCCTGTGTACCCCCATGCACAGCAACAAGCAACAAGCACAGCAACAAGCAAGCACAATCCACACCCTGCACCACACAACAAACAACCAGGAAGACAGCCACTGCATGAGTGGCTGACAAGGTACACACAACACCATTGCCACACACACACTGAAGGCTGCCAATACTTGTCATTACATACACACACAAACAAACACACTATCTGTGTGTAGCCACAAAAATAACACACACACAGGGATGCCTGAACAGATGTCGGCCCAAAAGCAACACACAAACACTACAGAAACACACACAGAACACCATCAGAAACAGCCATAGCTTGACAGCCAAACTGTGGAAAGCCAATGGGAGCACAGAAACAACAGGAGTGCACAACCTCATCACTCAGGAACAAAACACACACAACATACCACAAATCACACAAGAAGTGCTCCATCACAGAAGTACACTGCCACATGAAACCAACCACAGATGCACATGACATCAAAAATGAACAAACACTACAAGACATCAGGGGATGCACCTCAGGCAATACCAAGGCCATATACACACAGCACTGCATGCACAACAAGCAGTGTGTGCACACCAAGCAGAACATCACACACAGACATGACTGACACAACATCAACACACACAACACAATTCAGCGCAGCACAAACACAACAGCACACCCAGGAAGTGAAGCAATACCACAGCCAACACACATACACCCAACACAACAACAACAGATGCACCACTCTGGGATACAAGAGCAGAACCATCTTGACCCGAGCACTGGGCAGCACACACAGCTGAAGTGCACATGAGCAATCCTCACTGATTAATAGTACGAGAACATCACACATAAACCATTGGGGCAATGTCCAGAGTGGAACATCACTGTTGGCCCAAGAACTGCACCACAAAGCACAGTGTCACAAATGAAGTGATGGGGAGGCACACACACACATGTAAACCAAGGGGACAGCTGACATCAATGTTAACTGACTTGCATGTCAGTAGTAGACATGTAAGGGGTGTACCATATACAAATAGAGGGAGTGCAGACCCACAATGGGTTGGCATAAGTGGCACACATAGGGGATGGCATTACACTACACACACCATGCCATACAGGAGGATAAAAGGCACCATCTGCCTGCAATGCTTGATAAACACAACCACAATGGCAGTGTGGAGCAGCAGGGCTACACAGTCTACACAAACAAACTCAAGACACATGGATGATCAAACAAACACAGAGCTTGGCAATGTTTAAGTGACACATAGAGCATGGGGCGCAGGCAACCAAATGCACGCACCAAAAGAACTTCAATCTGCACGGATACTGACAAAACAGACAACAGGAGTAACTGTATTTATTCACATATTGCACAGATGTGACAGTAGAACAACAGTAGACAAGAGCAAGGCACAAAATGCTGATCATATGCAAGATAATCTGCACAGGCAAACTCCAAACAGGAAGGCCAGTGTCCATGGCAGCGGGCACAGCAGGTACATGAGAGGCTGCACAGGGTGGACTCCAACACAGCATAGCAACAGGGCCAGTGTCAATGTCACAGTTGAGAGTACAATCGAGCAGAGCAACAGGGCCAGTGTCCATGGCAGGTGGCACAGCAAGTACATGAGAGGCGGCACAGGGGAGACTCCAACTCAGCAGAGCAACAGGGCCAGTGTCCATGGCACAGGTGAGAGTAAAACACAGCAGAGCAACAGGGCCATTGTCTATGGCACAGGTGAGAGTACAACACAGCAGAGCAACAGGTCCAGTGTCCATGGCAGGGGGCACAGCAAGTACATGAGAGGCTGCACAGGGAAGACTCCAACACAGCAGAGTAACAGGGCCAGTGTCCATGGCACAGGTGAGAGTACAACACAGCAGAGCAACAGGGCCAGTGTCCATGGCATAGGTGAGAGTACAACATAGCAGAGCAACAGGGCCAGTGTTCATGGCACAGGTGAGAGTACAAAACAGCAGAGCAACAGGGCCAGTGTCCATGGCAGGTGGCACAGCAAGTACATGACAGGCTGCACAGGGAATAGTTTAAAAAATGGAAAACCCAATGTACCCTTGTAGGCTTGGGCAATGAATAATTCAAAGTAAAAAGTACCTACAAGGGATTTCACTTGTACAGAGTAATTTCTTTTGTTTCAATTAATTTTGAGTCAGTCATATACAATCAGACTCCAGAGTGTCCAACAGGACAAACACAGTAAATACAATTTTCAAAGGACAAAAAGCAAAGCACACAGAAGATCCTATTTGTATGAAATGAATTTATCTGATTTGAGCATAATAAATTTGAGAAGGGTACAGTTGAACAAAGTCGATATCAGCAAATAGCGTTATGAACAGATGTACAAATGAATTTAGACATACATGTCATAACCTGCTCCAGCTCCTGAACAAGTAATAAACAAATATTAACTAAAAATAGATAAATATTGCTAAAGAAACTGTAGGTTTTCTTGGAGTTGACGGGGCTGCCGACGTTTCGGTCTGTGTAGCGTCAGCCCATTAGACCATCCTCAGGACAATAGTTTTTTGCAAGATATAAAAACAATATATAAATATAATACAATATGTTATATTTCCACATCACATTGTATTATCTCAAATTAAAAAAACAAATGGGGAATGACCGTGTGCAATAGGAACAATAGTGAGCCGGTACACCAGTGTCATAGGATCACATTTGTGCAAAGCCCAAGTGAGTGAAAATAAATTTAAACATCACCACCTTCACCCTTATGTTTAAACTAAGGTGTAAGGCGAATAAAATTAACAAAAGCTTACTTCTGTTATATTCGCAGGATAATAACAAGTCTACCTCAAGTCGGAGTGGCAGTTTAAAAACCACGTTCAAATCACTGCCAAAAGAAAGCGGGAGAGTCTTTGTTACTCTACTGGTCAAATGTTGTATTAAAAGGTAAAATTAAAGACCTTCAGAATGCATACCTTGTGGTACGAGACAACCAATTTACAATTCTGGTGAAGCTGACAGCAGGTCTTGCTATATTCTTCAAAGGTACGATAAAGCCAAGATTCTATAAATAAATGGGTGCGGAAAATACGTCAGAGGCTGTTCACGGACTACCTCATTGATGAAGATTATGTAATGTGGCAGTTGTCATACTAAAGAACTTAGGATGCATATCAATAAGAAGGGACAAGGACAACAGATCTACAAGTATATCCTTATCTGATCACTGCACCATCATTTGCAGAAATATGCCTCATTATATTCCTGATCGATCTAATATGGACAGAATATCGTGGTGGCCTGCTGGCAAATCCTTTGCCTCCATTATATTAATATTAAGAACCACTGGGTTATTATGAATTGCCAACTGTGTTGCAATTTCTAAAAGCGAAAGAGATGTTTATTAATACTTTGACAATTACTCTCCTTATTAGAGGTCTGGATCAAAAATCCTCTAATGAAGAAACTCGAGTGACTGTTAAAAGCGGGAGCCTCGTTAGTGAGTTAAGAACGGCTCCGTTACTGGTCAGAGAAGTGAACCGAAGTCTCATTAGACTAAGATTAAGAATTTAAAATCTAAGATTACATGCGGAATCAAGATTAAGGCGCTGTGTCAGGTCAGCTACAACTTAAAAATATATATATAGCTGTTTGTCAAATCTCAATATTTTGGAAACATGTACAACAACAGGTGTTTAAAAACTGATCTCCATAATGAGTGCCTCAAGTAAATCTAATGCAAAAAATCATTGTGCAAAAGAAATGATACATCTTAATCAACAGTCACTGAATCTGTAGCCAAAACCTCGAAATGCACCATTTCTTGAAGCAAATGTTTGAGAAACGAAAAATTGAAAATGAACACTAGTCTTCACGTATCGTTGAAACACCTTCTATGATTTTAAAATTTAAGGCACTCCACGCGTTCATAACAGAAGTCCAAGACTAGGTGACTTGCTAATGTTGTAGTCAGTCAGACCAATCAGACGTTAAGGGTGATATATAGCTCTCCATACTTTATTAAGATATCCTGTGATTACCAAAAAAGCATAGTGCCGAATATTACTTACAGTTTGGTAACTTGGTTTAAAACGCGGTGGAGTCTGGCAAGATAATGTCCAGACAGTGATTGAAACAGCGACTGGCGGAAAAGCGTCCAGGCATAAGCGAGACCGCAGTCGCGTTTACCTTTTTGAGAGTCTTAATCCGGAAGCCAAACGAATATGGCCTTCTGGGATATCGAAAACATTTGGACATAGTTCGTGCAAATGTGGCGGCCATCTTAAGATACCTAAATAGCTAGGCTCACTCTAAATCAAACATTGCATCCTTCTTGAGAAATGATTGCAACAAGTGTAAATTACACACATTATAGCACTAACCAATTGGGCAATGCACAAGCGATCAGACTACTGTGTGTTGCACCTTAAATAGTATATATCGAAATCAGGTTCCATTATGTAAAGCCACCCTCTGTTGTAATCAAAGGTGATTATAAAGTGTATATCATACTTATTCTTCACATTTTGGGTGATCGAAACGCCCCGTGATGGTCAACCACAAAATGCATCTTTGGCATTATATAAAATGGCATAAAACTCTTTTTCTGCAACACATGACACACAATTGTAAAGTTCAATTCAGTTGATGATACATATAACACATATTGTAATCACATCCAAAATGGTCGCGTAGTTGATAATTACATGGAGTTTTTAGATGAAATCAAACTGCAAATTCATTCTATGGTTACAGAAAGCCATAGCAGTCAACAGTCCTATATATTGTGTGACAGAGACATTTCAAGACACAATGAGTCGTCAGAGACAAATCAATCAATATTTATTATATATCTAGCTATTCTGTAAAAACAATTCATCACAGGAGCACATCCTACAATTAATATAAATCCAATAGAGCAATCAGAATTTTAGAAAAAAATGTATGTAACAACATATGGACATATATACATATATTACCAAAGGGCAGCATTGTCAAAGAACAGAGCATACAGACTTAACACGATCATACTGTGACAATGTTGCAAAGCATCTTGATTTAATGTAGCATTAGTGGAAGGCCGGAACAGCAGTGAATGACAAGGCCAGTGGGCATGGCAAAGTGCATAGTCAGGACAAGAGAAGCTGCACAGGCAAGGGCTGAACAGGAAGGTCAGTGGGCATGGCAAAGTGCAGAGTCAGGACATGAGAAGCTGCACAGGCAAGGGCAGAACAGCAGTGAATGACAAGACCAGTGGGCATAGCAAAGTGCAGAGTCAGGACATGAGAAGCTGCATAGGCAAGGCCAGAACAGCAGTGAATGACAAGGCCAGTGGGCATGGCAAAGTGCAGAGTCAGGATATGAGAAGCTGCACAGGCAAGGCCAGACAGCAGTGAATGACAAGGCCAGTGGGCATGGCAAAGTGCAGAGTTAGGACATGAGAAGCTGCACAGTGAGTATGTTTGACTGTACCCTTCCATGGCCAGCATCACATCCAGGTGGTAAACAATGGGCAGGACAAGCACACCTGTATGAGAGACAGGTGTATGAGGGGACTACCACTCACTCTTGGCTGTCAGGTAGACTTGGAGCTGGCTGTGTGTCGGGACAGAAGGAAAACTTGACTAGGGAGACAGTGGCCCAGGTGATATAGGGCTGTCAGTGGCTTGGCAAGCTGGATGGGCTGTTTGCACCAGGTGGTGTAGTGGCACGTGGAGGTGGAGTCATGCAGACCTGTGACACAGTGTGGGTGGGAGAGGTTTGAGGGATGCCTTTCCACTTCTTGGTAATTGGAAATGCCTTCCCTGTACTGGGGTCAATGGGAACTGGTGATGACACAACAGGCACACACACCAACAGACCCGCATCAGGTGAAGACACTGGCACTCCCTCTGGTGGCGTGCTAGATACGGAACGCTTTGTCTGGCTACGCCTCTGGACCACCTCCCCCTGTTTGCCAGGTGTCCCCCCTACAGTGCCCTCCTTCCCCTGTTTGCCAGGTTTCCCCCTACAGTGCCCTCCTTTGCCTGTTTGCCAGGTGTCCCCTCTACAGTGCCCTCCTTTGCCTGTTTGCCAGGGGAGCCCCTACAGTGCCCTCCTTCACCTGCTTCACTGGGCTTGGAATTGGAGTTGGTGTGGCGGGGGAATGTGGCTCTGAGCCCTTCCTAGGTGTACCCTTGCCATACAACACTTCCTCAGTGGGCATAGCCACTGCAAGCCTAGCTCTGCGTGAAGTTTTAGGGACAGGAGAGTCCTTCGCTGGTGATGCCTCTGAGGCATATGAGCCTGGTGTCTGTTTCATTGTTTTTTCGGCCTTGCTCTTCCCTGATGGGTTCTTGTCTTTGCATTCTGGGGTGGCTCTGCTCTTCTGTGGGGAAGGTGTCTGTGGGCGGGCCGGCTTGGGCTGTTTCTGCTGGGTGCTTCTTGTGCTGTATCGTGACGGTGACGCATGGGAACCGTGGTCACTATCATCTGATGTGGCCACTGACTGGGAGTGGACAAAGGCACTGGAGCAGGAATGGGAGTATGTGCCTGTTGAAAGGCAGACGTCACTGTGGACGACAAAGCCTAGACTGTACGGTGTATCCTACCCACGTCAGAGTGTATGCCCTCCATGTAGGCAACCACCTGGCCTAATTTTTTGTCATGGTCACTGAAGGCATTGAGAAGTGCTGTCTTGCCCACAAAAATCTGCCGCAGGAACTCTACAGACTCAGCACTGAGGGCAGCAGGGGGGACAGGTGCAGGCTCAGCGGTGCCAGGTGTGAATCTAACTCGTCCCCTCTTACTGACACAAACACGGACAGCACCAGAGGAAGTGGATGGGAGGCTGGCCACTAGCCGCTGTGTGGTAGTAGATGATGCAGAGTCCCCATTACCTGTGCCTGCCAACATGGATGCATCACCGCTGGCATCAGATGATGTAGTACTTTGTGTCTCAGGCAGGGATTCCTCCTACATACTCCGGTCCCCCTCTGATGCGCTGGTGAGCTCTGTGTCACTGGGCTCCTGTGCAGCTGTAGTGCTACTCTCGCCACCACTGGTTTCCGGCTCCTGTTCCTCCGTGTCCACTGGGCGATTCTGCATGAGAGAGAGATGCAGGGTTAGGTTAGTGTCATCAGCAGGACAAAGCAATTCAATCAATGAAGTACAGGAGATGCCAGAATCAACATGGTGACCACCACACCCCAAAATCACATTGCACCAAGACACTACATAGACCACAATAGTGCCTGTAACCCTGAATATCTGCCATGACTGAGTCATGTTAAGGCCACACAGCACAACACCATGCCCATGGATGAAGGGTAGCAGACACACAACTTGCTCTGCCCACACCTAGGGACACTTATTACCACTGACAGACCTTGAGGGAACAGGAGGGAACAACACACACACCTATTGGGACATGACAGTCCACAATGGCAAGTAGCCCATACCAAACACCATGTGGTACTCTGGGGCATATTATTGTAAGATGTGTGGGCCTCAATGATCTTGGTGCATGCAAAGTAGGCATACATGAAGTCACACTCAGATAGTGGACACTGCTGTCTGTTCACCCCCTAATAGATTCCCCACACTATCACAGTGCTGAATGACCATGTAGATCCTAACACATATGGAATGGGAATGCACATCAGGGAGGATCACCTTTGTAAGACCAGTTTGGCCCAATGCATGACACTGGCACCCATCCCAGCAGCCATGTACATGACACAGCACAGCACCACCCCACGAACATCACATGGGTCACCGCTGCCACAGGCCCTGTACACATGCATCCGCTCCCAACCAAAGTCACCCTCCCTAAATACTCACCCCTGCCTTGCTGCCGATGCTCCTTCAGACGTGCATCCAGCTCAGGATGAGTCACTGCCAAGATGCGGCCGATCAGTGTTGCCATGCTGCGTCTTGTCAAATGCCCAGTGCGTGGTAGCAGCCCCAAGGTCATCTCTGCCACGTTCTTTGCCAGCTGGCTCATGTCATTCCACCTCTTATGGCAGTGGGTGTGTCATCAGTTAGATACCCCGAGGGATCAAACCTTTGCTGCAATGTCCCTCCACACGGCCTTACGCTGGTGTACCTTGAGCTGCAGGCATGGAAGAAAAGAAGGGGAAATGATCAGTGACACAGTGTCATGTACCAACATCTATCAGTACAGTAGCAAGACACAGACTCATTACCAAATGTAATCTCCCTCCATCTCAAACTGGGGTACACCTCACAAGGACACTCTTCATGGGCCAAGCAGATGTGATTGCATGCATTTATGAGTGCGTACAGGGTCCCTGAAAATCTCACACACATGCAGGATGACTGCCCTGAACCCACTCTGTGGCTTGCACACATCTCCAGTCCTATGCATGTCTGGCCACTACATACATCATATATCGACCTGTGTCTGTGCATAGAATCACTGTGTGCATGACTGGGCAGCATTCAATGAGCATGTCCTGTGAACATATGTGTATGTCATGTGTGTGGCATCGGGGTACATGGTTCAAAAGTGCTGATGATCATTATTAAGGTACATTGTTTTAGACTATATGGGCAAAATGTTTATTACAAATAAGTGCACTAAAATTGTTTTTTGATCTCTATAATGTCTAATATTCATACTGTGAACTCCTAGCATCAAAGTTGAATTTAAGCAGCGCTTTACCGAAATGAGGGGACTAAAATGTGAAACTTCACTACCCAGGCGTACAAAACTCATTTTATAAGGGTGTACCTCATGCATATCTGATCCCCCATCCCTGTGATATGTCGGAGAGACCCTGGGGTCCCTAATATGCCAAAACATTGTAGGTTATTCATTTTTAAGTGCCCCTACCACCAACGTCGAATTTGGGCAAAATGTACTTTTTAAAAGCAGTTCTGCCACTTAGGGCAGTTTTCAAACTAATCTCAGGCTTCAGTAATGCACTCATGCAAGTACAGAACAAACAGCTGACCTTTATACTGCTAGAAAAGCACACCACACACTGCACACAAATGAAAATAAGTATAAAAGCAACCAGTAGAAGTTATTATCCTACCTTCAAATTATTGGCAAACAGGTATGAATCATGACTGCCTTTCAGCTGTGATTCTCCATAGTTGCTTTGAAATTGAAAGTCTGCATGGTATAGCCTTTTCTCAGACATGGGACAACAGGTTTAAGGGTCAACGGCCAAGGTCTGTTTTTAGAACTAACCAACCCTACTGAATGTGCAATTTCTGGTGTGCAGTCTAAATATAGAGTTTTTATTATCGACTGGACAGAATATCGACTACAGAATATCGACATGGCAGTATTATCGAGGTAAGTAAATATCAATGTTAATTTTATCGATTTTTTGTTAAAAAAATATCGAAGTATAAAATATCGAGTAGTTTATATCGACTGTAGAAAATATCGAGTTTTTGTATAAGTAAAAAATATCGAATGTTAAAATATAGAGTGTTAGATTATCGAAAGAGAAAATATCGAATGTTAGAATATCGATTTGTGAAATGTAGAATGTTTATAATGTTGTAGTTTTAAATTTTTTTTGTAAAATATTGTTTATGTCCGTTATTTCATGTAATAAAATATATAAATAAATTAAATAAAAATAAATAAATATGTAGTTAAAAAATAAAAAAAATTAGGAGCGGGTTGTGGGTTTTTAGGGGAATAGGGTGGGAAGTGTTTTAAAATATATAAAAATAAAATATAAAAAATGTTTTATAATTGTAAAATTATGAAAAAATGTATGTTTAAGTAGCAAGTTGTGGGTTTTTAGGGGAATAGGGTGGTAAGTGTTTTAAAATATATAAAAAGAAACTATAGAAATTGTTTTATAATTGTAAAATTTTGTAATAATTTATGTTTTATTAGTGGGTTGTGTAATTTAGTTTTAGATATTTATTTGTAATTAATTTCGAAATTAATTTGCAATTCTTTAATTAAATTTAGATATTAATTTGAAATTAATTTCGAAATTAAATTGAAATAATTAAATTAAATTTAGATATTTATTTAAAAATAATTTCGAAATAAATTTTAAAATATTAATTTAAATTTAGAAATGTATTTGAAATTAATTTGGAAAATAACTTTAAATTATTTCTATTTCGAATTTTATTTAACTTTTTTAGTGTATTAAATATTTGTGTTTTAGGATTGTGTAGTATAATTTGTGGGGATTACATTTAGAATTTTTGTGGAAATTTTAAAAATTAAATTGCAAGAATTATGTTAAGTTATATATTTTAAATTACAAATTTATTACAAATTTATTTGTGTTTGAGATGTTAGTGTTTTAGGATTGGGTAGTGTAATTTTTGGTTAATAATGTTGGAATATTAGGAAGGAATTGTACATTTAAATTTAGAAATGTATTCAAAAATATTTTTTAAAATTTATAAATTTTATAGAAACGTTAAATGTTATTACATAATTTAGTTTTAGGACTGGGTTGTGGTTGTTTGGGGGATTAGGCTAGGAATTTAAAAAACAAAATTGAAATTAAATTTAGAAATTAAATTAAAATATTAAAGGTAAATTTGTATTACTTTTTTTAATGTAATATTGTACAAAATATTTAACTTTTTAGGAGTGTGTTGTTGAATTTTTGTAAGTTATATGGCTTTAGTGTCCAGTATCTTCAATGAGTTTTTACTTGGTGGAGTGGGAATAGTAATTTATATGGGCTTACTGTCCAGCACCTTCCCCGAGTTTATACTTGGTGGAGTGGGAATAGTAATTTATTAGGGTTTACTGTCCAACACCTTCCCTGAGTTTATACATGGTGGAGTGGGAATAGTAATTTATATGGGTTGAATGTCCAGCACCTTCCCTGAGTTTATACTTGGTGGAGTGGGAATAGTAATTTATATGGGTTGAATGTCCAGCACCTTCCCTGACTTTATACTTGGTGGAGTGGGAATAGTAATTTATATGGGTTTACTGTCCAGCACCTTCTCTGAGTTTATACTTGGTGGAGTGGGAATAGTAATTTATTTTGGTTTACTGTCCAGCACCTTCCCTGAGTTTATACTTGGTGGAGTGGTAATAATAATGTTTATGGGTTTACTGTCCAGCACCTTCCCTGAGTTTATACTTGGTGGAGTGGGAATAGTAATTTATATGGGTTTACTATCCATCACCTTCCCTGAGTTTATACTTGGTGGAGTGGGAATAGTAATTTATTTGGGTTTACTGTCCAGCACCTTCCCTGAGTTTATACTTGGTGGAGTGGGAATAGTAATTTATATGGGTTTACTGTCCAGCACCTTACCTGAGTTTATATTTGGTGGAGTTGTAATAGTAATTTATATGGGTTTGCTGTCCAGCACCTTCCCTGAGTTTATACTTGGTGTAATGGGAATAGTAATTTATATGGGTTGAATGTCCAGCACCTTTCCTGACTTTATACTTGGTGGAGTGGGAATAGTAATTTATATGGGTTTATTGTCCAGCACCTTCCCTGAGTTTATACTTGGTGGAGTGGGAATAGTAATTTATATGGGTTTACTGTCCAGCACATTTCCTGAGTGTATACTTGGTGGAGTGGGAATGGTAATTTATAAGGGTTTACTGTCCAGCACCTTCTCTGAGTTTATACTTGGTGGAGTGGAAATAGTAATTTATATGGGTTTACTGTCCAGCAACTTCTTTGAGTTTATTCTTGGTGGAGTGGGAATAGTAATTTATAAGGGTTTTCTGTCCAGCACCTTCTCTGAGTTTATACTTGGTGGAGTGGGAATAGTAATTTATATGGGTTTACTGTCCAGCAACTTCTTTGAGTTTATACTTGGTGGAGTGGGATTAGTAATTTATATGGGTTGAATGTCCAGCACCTTCCCTGACTTTATACTTGGTGGAGTGGCGTATTGGACACTTAGGGCCCCATTAGGATCCAATCGGAAATTGGGACTGCCCGCCCTAAGGACGGGGGTCCCGCACGCACCATTAGGATGTGCCCGCCATAGTGGCGGGCACATCCTGTATTTATAGTATTGTAGCAGGCGGAGCTCTGTGCTCCGCCCGCCACAATACTAAAAATGCTTTGCAGCATATACATAATCAAAGCTGCAGGCACCGCGCGGTGCCTACCGTTTTGATTATGTAAATGCAGGGGGATACCAACGGTACCCCCCCCCGTGTGCCAGTCCAGCACCTTCCATGACTTTATTTTTTCTATTTTTAGGTTGTTGTCGCCCTTTTAGTTTTTGGAGGAGCTCTGGTTTTTTTTAACCTCTTAGGTGCTGCGCCTATTCCAACGGCCGACGGCACCACTACCTCAGGAGTGCTGCCGTCGGCCGTTGGATGTTCGAACCTCACCTGCGCAATGGAACGTTCAGCACTGGAGCTGGACGTTCCATAGCTGCTAAGATGCTAAAGTAGTGTGACGAGTATTATATACTCGGATTTTTATACACATACTTTGTTTTTCTGGTTTTCCTGGAGTGTTTATTTTTTTTAATTACTATTTTCGGGTTTTGAAGGGTATACTTTGTGGATTACATTGGAGAGGAGTCGCCATGGATTTGCTTGTATTCTTTCATTTTTTTCTGGGCATCCTTGGATTGTACGGAGATTTTGGATTATTTGGTATGGATTTTTCAACATTGGATTACTTTTGAAGAAGCGACAGAAACTGTAAGCATATAAAGAAATGTTTTTGGGTGGGAAATCTGTCTTCATTTGTTGTATTGCTATGTTATATGTAACAGTTTGAAAATAAATTATGATAAATTTAATAAATGTGTTTGAAATGTATTTGATAATTTAATTACAATTTGTTACATATAGTAATGGTAGGAATATTTATATTTATAAATGGGCAATGTGTGTATAGTTGTGATTTATTTTATAGAATCGTTTTAGCTATCGTTGAGAGATAGTCTAGTCCTCTGGTACTTTGATAGAGGGTAACTTGGCTTTGGAGTGTGTTATACATTTTTTGGTTTGTTTAGTTAATTTTGGTCCTATCAGGGTTACTGATTGCTCCATTCGGAGCTCTTGGTAACTCTGCTCTTTTTGTAGGGATTGAATTAATTTGTAAAGAGTAGGTGTTCCTCTGCCTGTGGTTGCTTGGAAGGCGTTATGCCATCCCTCAACTGCGTTGTTTGTTTTTGCTTCCTTATTTAGGGTGCTAAGGTAGACATTCCACCAGGCTATTTGATATTTAGGTTGTCTTCTATGACCTGATCGGTGTACCCTTCCTACCCATGTGTCTTCGAAGTAGTGAAGCATAGGGCTTAATCTTTCTTCGTTTCTTTTATAGTAGGGGCTGTCTATTAATAGGTTATAGTGCTCTGCAACGTCTGTTACAGGAACATAGGCTAGAGAAATAAGTTTTTTAATTTGATAAGCAAAGGTACTGTCTGTGGCGTATTGGACACTTAGGGCCCCATTAGGATCCAATCGGAAATTGGGACCGCCCGCCCTAAGGGCGGGGGTCCCGCACGCATCATTAGGATGTGCCCGCCATAGTGGCGGGCACATCCTGTATTTATAGTATTGTAGCAGGCGGAGCTCTGTGCTCCGCCCGCCACAATACTAAAAATGCTTTGCAGCATATACATAATAAAAGCGGCAGGCACCGCACAGTGCCTACCGCTTTGATTATGTAAATGCAGGGGGATATCAACGGTACCACCCCGTGTGCCACCCCCCTTTGGCCTTCACTCCGGGGGCCCACAGGGGGCCCCCAGAGTGAACACCGCCTGCCTTTCCATGGCGGCATTGCCGCCGCGGAAAGGCATTACACTCGTGCCATTGTAATATGGCTGGCGGTGTCTCATAGACACCGCCACCATATTAATCATTTTCCGCCCCGGCCGCAATGCGACCGGGGCGGAAAAGTGGCGGGCGGTGTTTCCCTACGTTGCGGCCCCCCGCCGTTGTAATGTGGTGGGGGGAAAGGGTGGCGGGCGGTCATTTCTGTCGGGCGGATCGCCACCGCCACCATGGCGGTGGCGATCCGCCCGACATCCTAATGGAGCCCTTAATGTAGATTTCTGTAGATGTTGCCATATACATTGATTAAAATGATAATAGCAACCTTGTATTGCTGTGTGTGGGTATATTTTAAGGATACTGTTTATCATTGCTTTTTCGAAATCAATGATTTTTTTTGTGGGAAATAGTCATTAGTTTGTTGTTTGACTTTGGTTAGGATTTCTTGGTAGGTAGATTTTTGTTTGTTTGGTAGGAGGGCACATAGGAATGGAATATTAGCATTTTGGAAATGTACAATTGGTAAAAAGGTTTAGGACATACTGCAAAAGTACCATCCATCATCCAAGTTTGGCATTGGTTTAGTTTAGTCATGTTGTCTGCAGTGGCAAACAGTATTATTCTTTTATCTTTTGAGTTGTTGTCATATAGTATAAATGGTTCATTATTATGAGTTAGACAGAGTTCAGGGGGAAATTGCACTTCTTCAAACGTTTTAGGTGTGGGAGGAGTAGTTGCTGTAGCTGTTTTTTGTCTAGCTATGGTTCTTTTAAGGGAATCTATACTTGGTAGTTGGCTAGAGGCATGTTGGGGTAGAACACTTAAGTGCTGTTTTAGAATAGCAGTTGTTGCTATATCAGTAGTAGTGCTAGCTTCTTTAAGGGAATCAAGCATTTCTCTAATCTCGATTCCTGTACCATTGGGTGGGGGTTATGTTCCTTAGTATAAGTTACAGTAGTTTCCTGAGTTATAGCTCTCCCATAACATGTGTTAGAATAGTATTTAGTGCATTTCCAAAAAAAATTCATATCTTTATGTTTCTTTTGAGTGTATACATATCCCATGTAACAAAGAAGTATTTTCCCTTTCTGAGAATACACAAATTTTGGTCCTTCAGTCATGTTTGCTTTTTGGTGCTAGGAGAAATTAAACATTACATTATTAGAAAAATATTTAAATAATGTATTTAGTTTTATAATAACATTGATTTGCACGTTAATTATTTACCAGTTTATTTCTTTGTTGAATTCAGGTGTTGCTTTTCTTCGAATTTTTCTTGTTGCTGTATTTCTTTTGTACCTGTTAAGATGGAGAAGATGTGTTACAAGAATGTATATTTGTTTATGTTTCTTTTGTTGTGCTCTGCTACCTAGTTTGTCCTTAGTTTTCTATTTATTACAGTTTTTAGTCATTTTTTAGATTAGATACCTACTTTTTATCTTATTTCTTTGAAGTGTTGATGTTGTGCAGTTTTTCAATAATTTCTTTTTATCTGTAGAAAATAGAGTAGGAATAAAAGAGATGTTTTAGTTATTTGTTTTCTAAATACAGGTTTGAAGACTTAGATTTAAGTTTTTTAAATATATAAAGGGTTTTTTAAATATATAAATGCGGTAGTACTTACTTTAGATCGGTGTAGCTGGTTTCTGGTAGAAGTCAATCCGTTTTCTTTCAGCAAACTGGCAGAGTTTCTCCTTCTTTTTTTTAGTGTTTTAGATTGCGATTTTAGCAGGTGTAATCCTTGTTTTTATAGGATGTGTTAAATTGTTTCAGAAAGTTTATTGGTTATCTACTTTGATAGCTTGTTTTTATTGGTTTATTTGAAATGTTTTACTTGTTTTGGTAATTGTTTTCCTTAAATGGGTGACGCCAATTAATGTTTTTTTTATGGGTAAAGCTATTTTTTTAAATGGTTAATGGCGTTTTTTAAGATTTAAAGTGAAAGAATATTTATTATGTGCATTAAGCAATGTTTTATTATTTGCAATGTTTTATATGTTTTATAAATTGTTTATTTGATGTAAATGTTTTTTTGTTAGAAATGTTTATTGTATGTTGTATTATTTAAAAAAAAATATTATGTATATTTGTGATGTGTATAATATGTTTTTTTTAGAAAGCGCATTTTTTATGTATTTTGTAAAGTCGATATTATTTCATTTTCGATATTATAGTATTCTATATAGTGATGGTCGATATTTTTACTGTGTTTTATGTTAAGGATTGCTGGTCGATATTTTTTACATGCCATAATATTGATGGTCGATAATGTTGTAGTCGATTTTATTTCTTATCGATGTTGTGGTTTCTATATATTTGTTATTTCTTGTTTAAGTATTAGAGGTCGATATTTTTGTAGTCGATAATTTGTCATCGATATTTTGTCTAGTCGATATTCGGTCTGTCGAGGTTATGTCAGTGATTCGCAATTTCCACGTTGGGAGCCACTGTGACAGTATGTGATTTCTACATTACACAATGGAAGCTTCTAATGCTGAAGAGTAGTTTAATTAACTGATTTCTTTGCATTAATTAAATATCCTAATTCTCACACTGTCGGGTAAAGCACTATAGGTAATATTTTAGGTAACATTGACTACAGAATATATTGTATATTCTGTTAGGAGCACATGGGATATCATTGTTTTCTTGAGATATAATAAAGTGTAGGAAATGTGCAGGTGGGATTTAGGTGGGATTTATCCTATTGAATAACATTATCAAGGGATAGCAGCGTTTGTAGGTTATATGCAGAGAACAGCTCTGCCATGTATATAGCACTAAAGTTTTTAGTTTAAAGATTACTGTTCAAGGGCTGAGATAAGGAGGCAATTGGAATCAGTTTGCATTCATTCGCCCTCATGTTACACTAGTACAATTGCTAAAGGAATTGGTGGTTGGTTATTCATGTTTTCTAGCTAGCTCAATGTGCTATTGGCCTCCTACAAGTTTGTTTGTGCCCAGCTGCCAAAACTAGGGTAGATAGTGTTGACAGAAGGTAAACCTGTTTTAGGTTTCTTACTGTCGAAATGGGGGAAGGAGGTTAGTCCTTAGCAAATTAAGGGCAGTCAAATGTATGTTTTCTCTCTCTTTTTCTCACTTTCTTTTGAGCCTGTCTAAGCTGTCTAGAAAACTGCAATTAGACATTTAATTGGCTATTCAGTAACACTGTTTTAAAATTGTTAGCATTTAATAAAATTAATAAGAAAATATGTCATGTTACTGCCCATCCTGTCTAATGAAATTATGAAAGGATGAGTAGTCTAGATTGCTGTTCAGTATTTGACCTGTAAGGGGAACTATATGTAATTCTCATGCTACATACAGTTTTGCAAGGGCATTGCTAGTCTTTTTATTAGCTAGTCTGTGCAAATAAGCTGACAGCCCTTATTATAGCAGGTAAATAATAATGTTGCATAGCCTGGATCTGAAAAGTAGAATGCAGGAAAAGCGCCCATGTGATCCTATGCAAACATTTTTGAAGGAAAATATTGTTTTATAGGAGTTTGTTTGTCATAACATATTCTCGGTTCGGGAAATGTATGTACCCACTATGTTGAAGTTTTTTTTAAGTTCTTTATGTAATAAGAATCCCTGTTAAAATAGCAGTTTTAGATTTTCCTGCTGCACCTATAACATGAGAGCATGGTTCTAAGCGTGCAATGTAGGTGTCTTTATGAAAGAAAAATCCTTTTAGAAGTATCTGCAGTCCTGAACAAGTAGTTAAAGGTTATGACTTATGAAACACAAGCTTGTTGAGACAAGAAGCACAAAAGAATGCTTGTTCTGAGAATTCCCTTTCTTGAGGTTCTTCAGATGAATAATATAGGAATACACAAATGTCTGTATTGTTACTCTCTTTTCCTCAGAATTTAGTAAATGAACACAGACTTCCTTAGCTGCTTCCAATAGTGTAATAGATCCAAGGTTTATTTACTCTCAGATAGATGGAAATGGTTCTTGGGTCGCTTGCTAATGTATGGGGCGCCCCAAGACTAAGGACATATTCTGAAACTATCCTCCCTGTTGATGGATTACTTGTATGCCTTGTCTAAAGACCTTTTGATCTGTCCACCAATAGATATTTGCTGCCTTACAACCATTGCCAGAGGGGCCCGGACATCAGATCCAGCCTGGGGAGGCACCACCAGTCCAGCTTGAAGCCATGGTGAAGGTAACCAGCACAGGCGTTGCTGGCAACTAGGACCTCAGTGAAGGCGGAAGCACTGGAATGTGAAGTGTGTACTCCTGCTACTGTCTTGGGCAAGGAATGGGGTCACAAATCAGAAAGGAGAAGTCGTGGATCAAGTTTTTGATGCCCAACTGAGAGAGTCACAGACCGACAAGAACGGCAAGGAGGCTTTTGCTTGATGTGACCCCCTTTGCAACAAGGGTTGCTTCAGGCCTCTGAATCCTGGTCCCAAAGAGAATGCAAGTTTACACCTTTGTTTGCTGATCAAGAGATACCTGGGCACACTGGGTACAATCTGCGACCCCAACAAAAGAGCAGTGCTCCAGCGGAGCAATACAGGAGTTAGGGAAGGACTTGGGTTTAGGGTACAGGTGCTGTGTCTCTGGTGCCTGTGAGATTAAAGTGAAGAAAACTGGTGCACTTCCTGAGACACTGGACAGGATCATTGAGGGTATTTGCCCTGGAAGGTGATTACCCTATCCTGAAAGAAAGACTTTTCTTCTCAAACTGGGCCGTGAATATTTTCTAGAGTTGCGAGTTGTGCAGCTTCATCGTGGAAACAACAAGAGTCTACCTGTGAGGCTCAAACGACCACAGGGAGAAGACTTCCCTCTGGCTGGTTGTACAGCGGCTTCAATTTCTCAAGGACTTCTTTTTGTTAGTAATGTACCCCTTTAGTTGTCCCATTTTTGAGGAGGATCAGCCCTTTGAGGCTCTTCGTCCTAATTCTCATGGCCCTGTGTGGTCCTCCTGGTCCCCTGCAGACAGGATTGTTTCTGTAATAATATGTCTGACTGCTTTAATATTTGCATTAGGAATAATGTTTATTCTGCAAGGGAAACGTTCTTCTGAGCAGTTAACAAATGTTTCTTTGCCCTCCTCCTAAAGTATATTGATTGATACTCTAGCCCTGAAGAAAAGAACACTGGAAAAGTCTATTTCTAGTGTCTATATGTGTTGTTGGCTATTCTGAAATTGAAATAGAAGGTCACTGAAATACATAAGAGCCCAGAAACATAGAATTGGACTGGATGGTTTTGGGATTTGCTTTCTGCCTAGGGTTAAAAAAATATTGATAGTTCTGTTTGTGATAATAGTCATTACTCTATCCTGCTGTATCTGTATGACCCAATGCTCTATTTCCTTTGTGCTTTTGTCTATACCTTATATTTTCTCGCTTAATATTTAGAATTAAAAACGGCCACATAGCAATGGATCAGAATATTGATGGATTTATGAGAATAAATGTGCAAAATATTTTCTATGTTCCTTCTAGATCATAGGATTGTCTTTAGCTCATGCTAAAAGGACCGTCTGTTAACCTCTTCGTGCTCGTGACGGAACCACTCCGTCACAAGCCACAGACGCGCTGTGCTGGTGAAGGAGTGGTTCCGTCACGGCGCGGCCGCCCCGCCCCGCCCACGCTGCAGGAATTCCGCGCCTGCACGGGAGTTCTATTGAGCGGGTGGGGCCGTGACGGAACCACTCCGTCACAAGCACAGCACGCCCGTGGCTCGTGACGGAGTGGTTCCGTCACGAGCATGTCAGTGCCGTGCAGACCCCCCTCCCCCCCAGTGCCGCGGCGGAATTATCGCCGCGGCCAAGGGATTAAGGATTGCAGGAAACGCTGTTAGCATGAGCTAAAAGCCATTTAGTTATTGGCAGCTATTTTAGTTATTCAAAAACACAAAATATCCCGAAGTCTAAAAAAGGAACATCAATACTCTTCAACCAAGACTCTAATTAGGTATACAAAAAATATACAAACATTGTATGGATTCCCATCACTTACCATTCCAGGTGACATGCTTCATCATCTGGGTCTCCTTTTACAGGGCTACGACTCCACCCTAATGATGGAGGAGCCCAAGGATGTTTTAAATTTGTCAAGACAGATGTGAGCAAGTATGTTAATTGAGTGTATGGGAAGTGCAGTGCTATCAGTGATGTGAAGTATGAAATTGAGGCGTAGTCAGACCCTTGAATTTATTATTGTCTGATACGGTCAAAGGTTAAGCCATGTGCTCACCATGTGCTTTCTCCCTCTTCCAAAGCCTTGCACATGCTCAGAAAGACTTGTAGCTGCCAGAACGCACCTGCTCCTAGTGTAGAACTGTTAGGCTATTCTTACTGATGTAAGGAGAAATGTCTCCCCTCCCACTTTGTTGAGCAAGCAAATTTTGTATACCCATATATGTCAATACCCATGCTTGTATGTGCCAGGACCTCCCCTTGGTTTTATGCTGACTATGGAACCAGGGCTGGACTGGGAACCACAACCGGCCCTGGCAAAGTGCTTGGCCGGCCCCACCTCCCCACTTGGGGGAGGGGGGGCGAGCACTTTGTCGGGGTCGGTTTTTGGCCGATTTTGTTACAGGGCCGATTTTGCAGCTATGCTGCAAAAACTGCCCTGTAACAAAAACGGCCCCCTGAGGCCTAAAACTGGCCCCCACCGGTGCGGCGCACCGGGGGATTGCCCGGTGCCCGCTATGGCCAGTCCGGGCCTGTATGGAACAAATGCATATATAAGGCCCCTGTTCTCTGTACTCCTTAGACTGTCTCCTACAGTGGCCTGAGGGTACTGTATGACGCAGTCTCCCTCATGTGAGGTTATTAAATATTTTCTTTGATATTACAGCTTCAGTGCCAATCTCTTCTTTGTTGGTTTAAAGGACCAGGTGTATCAGTGAACCCCTAAAAAGGTTTTTTATTTCTACAGTACAAAAAATCTATTAAAATAGGCAATTATACTTGGACAGTTTCCGGGGTGACACCTCCTGACATCACTTCAATTTGTTAGACCACTCAGTCCATTGGTAAGTTCGTATAGGATGGGCGTGATGCGGAGGTAAAGAAGACACAAATCTGGAAAAATAGGTGGATCAAGTACACAGTTCCTTAAGTTATTCAATCATGCCACACATTGAACAGGATTCAAGCAAGCCGGGCCGAAGACGGCTGAAATGCCAGAAACCGGTCCCCAGTAGCTTGTTTCCTTCCCAGTATAAGAATTGGCTTGGTAGTTTGGTCTGCCCTGTTCCCATGATGCACTGGGCCAGGGTCAGACTAATTTGCATATAGCCAAGTTCTGAGCTGGGATGGTGCAGTGAGCTAAAAAACGGGGATGGATCAAGCCCTGATCTTTGGACTGGGTAAGAGTGGTCTGCTTAATTCAGACACTCTGTTCATCACCATCCCCTTTTCTGAATCACACATTGAACAATAGCACATGTAAGGAAAACAGTATAGGAGTTCGAAAGGGCACTTTCCCAGGCAGCTGTTTTAGAGTGCAGCAAAAATTGTAGCAAGTGACCTGCTCAGGCCAGGAGATGAAAAAGGTAACAATTATTATTTCAATTCTACTGGCAATACAGCAACAAGTTCCCAAACGCTTTGGTAATTCATTCCATGACTTTACTGAAGGAATTAGGTCTTTATGAATTTAAGCTAATATACAACAAGTTTGTGTTAATTATGAATCACATATTAAAAGGGAAATGAAACATTTATGTTCAAATACATCATTAATAACCATTTCAGTAGGGTTGAAATGAATACATGTAAGCATAGGGTACTCATAAATTTTGAAAGTGCCAACGTGTACATATAACTAATACTTTCTCCAAATGTTGTTGTTTATGTGTTAGTCTACTAATACATATGTAAAATACATGCTAAAGAAGTTTAATGAAGGCACAATTGAGTGATTGTGTAACTCTGTGTTTTCTTTTGTCATTTTCGGTGAACACGTTATTACATGAAATAACATTTTCGTTAATTTTCACATGAAAACCAAACTACTTCATATTGTTTCCATTTTAGTCCTATTAGTTTTCCACTCATTTATGAATATCAAATTGATAAGCGATAAGTTCCAAAACATCAGATTTTTCCTCCTACATTTTCCTAATACATATAAATGAATACGATATAATTTCATTATTAAAAATCACATCTATATTATTTAAACGAATAATATATGTCTCACATCTATCGTTCGATCTGCATGCTTTTAGGATGCAGTAACTATTGATCCAGCGCCAATACCAATAATTGATCAGGGATCAATACTCAACAACATTAATACAATGGCCCATACACATTCACCCAGTATCCCTGAGGCGCCGATGTCAATTTGTTTCGTTTTCATAAAATATTCCTTATAGATCCTTTCTGGACATCTGTCTCATACTAATTTTGATATCAATTCTTCCTTTACTTGGTCGATGGGCCAATAAGTTGAGTAGTTGATAGCAATGATAAATACTGATTTACTAGTCATTTATTCAAAATTAATAACAGACTCTCAGTGAGGTTAACAAATGAATTTATATCGCATTTAAAGGTCAAAAGCTCAGTTGCAATTTGACCAAAGAACACCAATGGGTTTGGCTCAAATCAATAAAACTGAGCCCTTTAACAGCAAAAACACCAAAATTGCCAATACTGATGATTTTTTCAAGTAGATCAACACGGTGCATGAACACTCATTAATGTCAGCCGGAACTACCAAATAGTCTTTTTTTAGAAAAATAATTCAATTTAACCCCTCCGCTGAACGTTCCGCGCTGGTGCGGAACGTTCTATTGCGCGGGCAGGGCCAGAACGTTCAACGGACGTGCGCAGCACTACCGAGGTAGTGCACAAAACAAATTTGCAACAAACGTAACCACGGGTGCGTGTGTTACTGGATCCTACGGCAGAATTCACTTCCGGGTTTTGGACGCCAGTAGCGCGAGGGCGATTCTGCCGTAGGATCCAGTAACACACGCACCCGTGGTTACGTTTGTTGCAAATCGGAAACTTTCACTCATTGAATACATACGGACTCGAGCTTTACTTTTGAATCTAAGGATTGGATATTGGCACTCCAGAGTGAGAATTTTGAGAAAACCTGTGGCGACTGATTTCATGGTCATACAACATAAAGTTACCCTTCCGGGTTGAAATTATCACCGGAAATGGGCCTATGGATTTACATCTCAGCATTTAAGCCCTGAAGAGTTGTAGTGTCTGTTCATGTACAGTCCTACAACGAAACTCGTGCTGGCTGGCTGTATTTAATTATTCTATCTGCTGATCAAATAAAAGGAGAAACACACGAACCTCCAATGAAAACGACGTTGGAAAAGACTTTTTTGCTTATTTGAACTTACTTGCACATTGATGTTGTGATTCCATTTGAGTGCGCACGATTCTGTATCTATGTTGTAAGAGTGAACCTTGTGCGCTCTAATTGACTTTTTTTTCCAAGGGTCTCCCCTCCCTGCCTGCACCATCACCATTGAGCAATACTAATACACGTTTACATTGCTTGAGCGCCTATAGAACCGGTACACTTAAAACCCTCCTTTCTGATTTGACAACTGAATTCATGATGATGTAAGTTTTTAGATTGCTGTAGTCAAAAAATCGGTCGTGTCACAGAATACGAGTTTGCAATTCTGAGCACTTGGTTCTCAGCGGGTTTCGTAGTCGAGGTGCGGATGCCTCTGCTCCTCTGCCCTACACTTCTTATTATTGAGAAGGGCGTATGGTAACTTAATCGTTGGACATCGCTCTAAGTCTGTGTCGACGTGTATCCTTTCTGGGCATCTCTTTTGAAATTTGATATAATCACGCTTTCCTCCCAGTTGGTTAAATGACTCGGTAAGACCTTTTCATAACCGGCCGCACAGTTGCAATTTGGTCACAATCAAAAACATTGAAATCTCATGACAAGAGAAAATTTACAGTTGAAACAGACTCACTGTGCAATGACATTATGCAACGAAGGAGTGGATAGAGTAAGAGATAAAAATTCAGCAAATGATTATGCCAAACGAAAATATACCTATAGGTTCATCTAAAATAATGCATCAATATTTGTTGATGGAGTGGATAGGTGGAGAGACAAAAGATTCAGAGACAAAACATTAAAGCTCATATTCTGGTAACAACATAGGCTAAATACAAACCGAACGATCTATAGGAAGAATCGCAACTGGACCGTGGTGATGGCAGGGGTTTCCCCAAATGGTACTCAGGAACTCAAGATGTCTAACAGGATAAGATAGGAACAGCTAGGCCTCTATGCAAATCAACGGACAGCGACACATCTTCCCTCTTCCTAAGCTTAAAAAACCACATCCCTAAAGGTAGCCCAATTAAAGTCTAAAATCTACATGTCCGTCCCACATTAGTTGCACAATTTTATGAAGTTTGACAAGGGATTGATTGTTTTTGGGGGGTGGGATGCCATACACTGCGACTTCACTTAATTTTTGACTATTCTATTGTTCCACTTCCTTTCCCATAGGCTGACTCTCAGTTCTTTCACATGGAATTTACACAAGTTACAATTAAACGTTCTTTATTCAAATTAGACAGCATCAGCAGAAGTTGTTGCCTTTCACATGGTGGATCACAGCCCTCGGCAGGCATTCAGCATTTCGACCTTTAACTTTTAGGCATCTTCTGCTGTGCTCAGTGCTTCTAGCTGCTTTGTCATGACAATCTCACTCCCATTCCGAGCCCTCCCTTTACAATTGTCAATTTAAGGAAAGATGGTTCTTCATCCAATCCACTAAAACATGAAATATAGACATTCATTAATCATATGACACTGCATCCCTCGATGTTTACCACCTACTTGTGTGTGATTCCCCATTAGTGTTACCTAGCAGAAGCATTGAGCAAAAAGCTGCATTATTTATTATTTCAAAGCAGGATGGAACATGCAGCTACTGATGCGCATGCGGCCTATTCGTGCAGCATTTCTGGTTTCATTTAAAGCACACTGCAAATACAGGTTTCGTTCTTTCGTATATTAATTCACATTAGTGCATACAAGTGCAAAGCAACTTCCCTTGTGTTTATGTGTTGTGCACGTTAGTTTACTACCTCTAATTACTGTTAGTACGTATTATAGGGGTACTCGATTCAAGCAGGTTTCATTTTTCACAAAACCCTGCTCCATCACTATACATTGTATCTTTGTGTCATTTTCATAAGTTGTAACTTGCACGTTTGCTGAGGTTTTGACAGAAGTTGTCTTAAATGATTTCTTTGTCATAAAATCCTTTTGATGTAATCTCTGCTTTGTCACTAACTGTCCGGAATCTTCTTTGCAGGAACCAACTGTTGCCAAGAGAGGAACTACCTGAGATATTTTTAGATTATGATTTAAATTGATTTTGTTTAGGGAAGGGAGGTGAAATGTATTCATAATGTTATATGCCATTCTCTGTAATCTAGGTTTACTTCATAGTGTTAGAACATTAATAATGAGTTCATTCTATGTTTTTAAGAATGTTCATTAAGGGTTACTAGGTGAGAGTCAATCATTTACTGGCTTCTCATTTGGGAAGGCATAGATGGCCGTGGTTCTACTCAGTTACTGCTTCTAAAGAATAAAGAGGCATATTACCAAGCAATAGCGATACTTATCGCTATTGCTTGGTTAGAGACAAAAATTTACCGCTGAGCTGCGGCGATTTTTACCGCAAATAAACCTTGGTATTACCAAGGTTTAACGCAAATGCGATAAAAATCGCTGCAAAGCATGAATATCGCTGAAAAGTCAGCGATATTCATGCATTACCGAGCTAATGCTCTTAGCCTTGTTATCCACCTCCCATTGGATAACATGGCTAAGAACTGCTCAGGGCAGGTGTTAGCTTTTGGAGATATTCACGCTTAGCGCGAATATCTCCAAAAGTTGGTAATAGGAGATAGCGATATTAGCCACTGTTTTCAGTCGCTAACATCTTGGCACGCCCACTTTGCATGTCATTAGTGATAAATATCACTGACATGCAAAGCGGGGCCCAAGATGGTCGCTATCCAGCGACGGCCCGTGGAGGGAGTTACGGTGGGGCAGGAGGGCGGGGAGGGGGAGGGGCAGGGTGGAGGTTGCTAAAAACCGGCATATGGATAATTGCAGGTAAGTAAACAATTTAATTAATAAAACGATTTTCGTAGCGCGCCTTGCATCGAAAAATGCAATGCAGTGCGAGCTACGAAATTCGTTTTATTAATTAAATTGTTTACTTACCTGCAATTATCCATATGCCGGTTTTTAGCAACCTCCACCCTGCCCCTCCCCCTCCCCGCCCTCCTGCCCCACCGTAACTCCCTCCACGGGCCGTCGCTGCCGCTATCTCCTACTAGCTGTCGCTAACTGGTAGTAGCGGTCGGCAGTAGGTGTTTCTATAGGGCGGTGACGTGGGCAGGAGGAGGGGCAGGGTGGGGGGAAATAATGTATGGATTACGGAGTTTTACAGGTAAGTAAACATTTAAATACATAAAACGAATTTCGTTGCGCACACTACATCACCAAATGTGATGCAGTGTGCGCAACAAAATTCGTTTTATGTATTTAAATGTTTACTTACCTGTAAAACTCCGTAATCCATACATTATTTCCCCCCACCCTGCCCCTCCTCCTGCCCACGTCACCGCCCTATAGAAACACCTACTGCCGACCGCTACTGCTAACTGGTGTTAGCAACAGCTAGGTAATAGGGAGATAATTTTATCTCCGCTTTCTTGGCTTTTAAAGCCAAAAAAGCGGAGATAAACCCCCTTGATAATATGCCCCAAATACTTTTGAACTCCTACCTTCCTGCTATACTCACCTCATTCGAACAAGACAAGCGAAAGCAAATTCGCATTTTAATATAAATTCACCTTTCACCTTCTCTCACAGAATTGAAATCCTTCGGTACTTCCCTTTCTTCGTTCCGCGCGTGGCAGAACGAAAGTAAAGAGCGCGCAGTTATAGCTGACAAACGAAGCAGATAAGGGCGCGCGGCAGCGGCCTGCGCCTCCCCCCTCTCGCCACCCATACGGTTGCTATCCGGCCACTGTTGTGCTGCTCAAAAACAGAGAGCGCGAGAAAAGCCCTGCCCGGGGGCCTCCACTCTCCCGCCCGCTGCCTGATGACGCCAATCGCGCGCACGACAGGCCAGCTGCTTGACAGACGTCATGGCCCGGCCCGGCCCTCGACTCTCCCCACGTGTTCGATCCAGTGTAGAGTTTGTTGTTTTCTTTCATCGGCGCGTACGCCATGGCAACGCTCGGGGGTTGGGCTGTGGGCTGGGCAAATAGTGACAGGAGGTTATAAAGAGGCATGGAGGGCACGCGGCGTGACAGTCTATTTCCTGCACTGGTGCTTAAGAGAATTATTACAGTATATTCTGCAGGAGCGGCAGGCGCGGGATACGGAGCCGCACTCATACTTATAGATGTTCACACCGCATGAACTGTGCTATCCGCCACTGGAGGAGGAGGTGAAGGGCATCGGTGGGCGCCTCTGCTCAGACAGCGGCGGAAGAGAAACTGTGGCCCCCATGGCAGTGGCGTGGAGCCCCCCGGTCATCTCCGTGCATGACCTGCTGCCACCGGCCATGGCATCCCCTTCCGCCATCCTCTGCCGCCTTCGCTGCTAGCAGCGCAGGTGAGACCTTCCAGCACGCCACCCACTGAGTGCCCATCACGTCTTGTGCCCTCTACTCTGGGGTCCCTTATTCCCCCTTTGTTTGTTACATCACCTGGCACCATTTGGATTAGCTGCACGATTAATGAGGTAGGTGGTTGGTGTTACTTTATTAATGTACTTTTGATCTGTTTTCAGCCTGTCTCCTTCTCTAGATGCAGTTTTTTAAAGTTACATTCAGTTGTATATGTGACTTTAGTGCGTGGTGCACCCGCGTTTTCGAATAATCAACTGCAAAGTAGTTTGCGGCTTGTGTGCAGTGTAAAGGTCATCTATTGCACGCTAGTGCAATCACTTCAAGATGACAGGTAATAAATGGGTTCAATCAGATTCCTTGGTGCGTGAGTCTTTGACATTTACTTTTGAACTGAGCTATAGATAACCGATGATCGTTAATTTACTATGTATGCTTTATATCATGCAATCAAGACAATTTTCTCAATTGAGGTCTGGAATATTTATGACATAAGGTTTCAAATAATTTAAAGTGTGGTGGGTCCGTTTTTATTACCAAATTGTCTGTCATTTTGGAAGGGCATTTGTTCTTAGCAAAATATATAGCTTGAAGTGGTTCGTTTCTGCGATCATCATTATGTGATTGATAATATTTTTGTGCTCAGAAGTTGTCAGGAAGTTTTCTCAGACAGCATTAATTAACTTTTGAGCGAGAGAATGCCTGCAGATGGTGTGTTAAGGTAGTGCGCGCCTGTGTGCATGTTGTTCTTTGCTGTTGCCTCACTTGCGCTTCTCTTCCCTTTGCAGGCAGCAGCCGCCCCCCGGGTGCAGCGAGTGGGACATGGCTCTCAGCGGGACGTTGCTGCCCTCCATCTCCACCTTCTCAGCGGGAAGGGAACGAGCCCTGAGACAGGCAAGTGCGGGCAATGTGAGTATCCGTGCCCCACCCAGTCTACACCGGGCTCTCCCACTGCAACTCGGCGCTCAACGCCCCCTTCCCTGAGCCCTGATCCCGATTAACCCATATATGCTGCTGCCGCCTGTAACCTGAACATGCGCCACTCCTTCCAACTTCCAAGCCCTCCCTGAAGTTGCTTGGCGTTTATGTGGGCATAGTGCTTCCTTAGAACACGTTTTCCCAAGTTAAGTTTAACTTCGCCTAACTATAGTGTGGTATTCCAACCCTATTTTTTACGTGCGTCAGCCTGCGTTGCCTTCCCCAGTTCTTCCAGAGGGACACTAGTAGGGTTTTGGTCGTAGTGGGGCTGTGGTGTAATGAAGTGTTCTGGACTCGTCCAAGAAGGGTGGTTTGGGTGCATGCCAGTAGTTGTGGGCGAGGGCACTGCCAGTGAAACCGTCGAATTCACAGTACATCGGGAGTGCGACATCACCGACAAAACTTGAGTTTCAAGGGTGCTCTCTGTATTCAAGTGCACTTCCATGGGAGGTGGTTTGTGAGTACAGCTAGTGATTGGGTCTTGGTGTTCACTAATGTAGCGTGGATGTAATGGCAGTGGTAGAGGTGGAAGGTTATTACTAGTTTTAGGAATTTGAAGGTGCTGCCTATATTGAGGTGCCAGGACAGTTCCTTTAGTAGAAGTGCTTTGGCAAATCCAGTAGTGGATGTATACGTTTGCTGCCAGTTTTGTATTTTCGGAGCACACTCAGAGGTGTATGTTGGTGGCACTGCATGCAGTGGCTTCTTAGAGGGCTCTACCTGGGGGGCAACGGTGGCATGCCAGGGCAGTCCCCGTGGTGCTGGAGAAAGGGTATTGCCAGTTGTAGCGATAAGGGGATTCTGCCAGAATTAGGTGGGTGGGAGTGAGTGGGTAAAGCTTTGGCACTGCCCAGTGGTGTGGTGCGTGGTGTTCCTGCACTGTCTTCTGCATTAAACTTGTTTTTACTAGGAGTTGTGTGTGGAGAGGTAGATATTCCTTTCTGCATGATTTGTTTGGTGTTAATTCAGACTCTCAGGAATGACTGTGGTAGGGCATGTTGTACACGCTGTGGCTTTTCAGGGTAGGTGCCTGTCTGCAACTACAAACACAGCTGGGTGTCAGATGGAGATTGTCATACTCCTGCAGCTGCTTTAAGCTCTGTGCCTGGGCGTACCTGTAACTTCAATTTCTGACAGGTTGTTTTCTTTTTCTGTAGAGGTGGAAGGAGGACTTTTCTCACATGAAGCGGATGCCCGCCTTCAGCCCCTGTCACCCGGACGCCCTTCAGCAGGAGTCCCCCACCCTCTTGGCCAGGAGAGAGCCTGAGGAATTCAATGACCTGCTGGACTTGGACTTCATACTGTCAAACTCGCTCATCAATCAAGAATCCTCAGTGGTGCCTTCCCCATCTACTGCCAGTGTGTCTTGCTCCCCTCCCCCAGCCGGAGCGTCAGCCAATTGTAACTTTTCCTTTTCTCTTCGCGGACCTGACTCAGCTGGAGACAACCCTGCCATGTACTCCTCCCGGGACCTTTCTTCCTCCCCTTTCAACCTGGCTGATATCAGTGATGTGTCCCCCTCTGGTGGATTTGTAGCAGAACTCATGCGGCCCGACCTTGACCCTGTCTACATTCACCAGCAGCAGCCCACCAGCCTGCATGGGAAATTTGTGGTAAAAAGCACCTTGGAAATGGGGGACTATAGCCAGGTCATGGGAGTCAGCAAACTGAACGGGGGGATGAACAGTCCAGTGGCCTCTTACTGTGGCCAGCCGATGCCCAGGGTGTGTCAAAAAATCAAGCAAGAGACCTCTGCCTCCTGCACCATGGGCAGGACACTTGATGGCCTTGGGACCGGCCAAAGATCTCAAGGGCCCCATGACTATTCCTTGGGAGGCCCTCTAAGTAGGACTAACCAACCCTTGACGCCAGAGGAGCTGATGACCAGAGACTGCCACCCATCATCTCAGGGTCTAACCCACCCACCACTGCCACCACTGCCCCCTGTTTACACCCCAACTGGCAGCTTCCCTCATTTCCAGCCGGAGCAGCAGCAACTGCCACCGTCAGCACTCCATTACCAAGGTCAGTCTTACCTAAGTATGTTTGAAGAGCCTTTAAACGTGCATCTGTTGGTACAAGGGGTGATGCTGACTCCGCCCTCTTCACCTTTAGAGCTAATGAATTCCGGAAGTTGCCTGCCCGAGGAAAGCAAACCAAAGAGGGGTCGCAGATCCTGGCCAAGGAAAAGGACAGCGACCCACACCTGCGACTATGCGGGCTGCGGCAAGACCTACACTAAGAGCTCTCATCTCAAGGCGCACCTTCGCACACACACAGGTGAGTTAAAAAGGGTGATGTCTGGGATAACAAAGTTCCTTAATAAGTTGAAAGAAATTCTCTGTGATATTTAGTTGTTATTCCTATTAGCTATTCAACTCTCCTAGATATGCTGACTATAATTATGATTCCTCACATATGCCAGAGAGTGGCCATACTTGGGGACATCATTCCATAAAGTTACCCCAGGGCATCTTGTGTTGGATTAAATACCTAAAAGAATTCATACTAAGAACACTCGTTGGTAATTTCAATGACTCGCAGTTTAGGACAGTTTGTAGATCAATAGGGCTCAGGAACAAAAAATAGTTTTGCCCTGTGTCAAGAAATAAATCCCAGTGGAGATACGGACTGTAATTTGTTTCTTGCTGAAGAATGGCAGCACAGAACATTATCCTAAGACACATTGATTCAAGAAGAGGTTTTGTTCATGTTGCAAGATTTGTGAGTGCAGAATAGCTGACTTGGAGATTTTGGCTCATAATTTACAGCACTGGCCGGATAAATAATTGACAACTGTGGAACTAGGCCAGCTGGTTTCTAATCCCAAATTCCCTAGTCGAGGCACTTACTTCATCCTGTGCAAGCTATTACATCTCCATGTACTTCAGTTTGATTATCAACGCTGTGCAATAACTGGGCATTAACCCCTTAACGATTCAATTACATGAGACAAAATAACTTTTCGCAAAATCAAGTTCTAGTTTGGTTCCTTGGATGGAGTTAGTGTGTTAAACAGTTTACAAAATTTGTCTGTGCTCTCCTTTATTTGTAGCTTTAAACTATGTGTCTGGGAACATCTATCTGAATACAGTCTTCTAGCATTTCATGTAATTTGTTATGTTTTTTTTGTGTTGCAACCTGTTGATATTTGCATTCATAAGTGGTGGCTTTATTTTTTAGAGTGGAATACCATTTTTTGCCACAACAAAATTGATGTTTTACACTGAAGCCCCACTAAGGAGTAATAATAAGGGAAGAAACGATATAGTACATTAGCTTTCAGGGCTACCCAAATTTAGTCCTGTGTGATCTTGCAAGAAAATATACAAATGGTCGAATACTTATTGAATTAATTTGTTGGAGAAAACAAGTACTGCAATTACCAAAATATAAAATTACTTCTTGCATCAGTACTGGTACAAAAAGGGCATCATCTAGAACCTGGTGCAGTGGTGAACATGCCTGTTAATCGCGTCACCTGAAAGCATGTACATATTGCTGTTAATTATCGTGAAGCCGCACAATAATTTTTGGCAGTATTCACTGTCAGCTAAATGGACTCTAAAAACATACCCGTAGAACTGTGTTAAGGTAAGTTATTCCGCCATTTTATTCGACAACCTTTAGGTATTGCAGGTATAGTTTTCAGGAACCTTATTTACCGCCACAGGTCACTACTGCTGTATATACCCCCATGTTCTAAGGGTGGGAAATCTTTATATCCTTGGTTGGGGACACATGGAGATGCACGCACGCACACACACACACACACACACTGGAAATTGAAGTCACAGACTTAGGAGAACAGAGACAACACAACATCCGGCTAAACAAATCACTTTAGAAAGGAGGTCGACACCGAGTAAAAAAACATCCACCAGATATTCCATAGCTCGGCGAGGCCGCACAAGTGGCAACTTTTTTTTTTTACTAAGTAGAAATTGTTTAAAAAAAAAAAAGCTGTATTGTATAAAAATAGCAAAGATTTGTCATACAACGATACTAGCAATATCCTTGCATCTTTCTGCATTCCCTCTAGTCTTCCAAGTTTTTTGCTAGGATGTGGTGAAAACCCTAAACACACAAAACATTTTAACCCATTAATATTCTAGGATGACCTGAGTATAGACTGAATGTTATCTCTATACGGTGCTGTGATCGCAAGGATGCCGATGGTGCACAGCCTAGCGTGTGGACTTTTCTAGCAAAGCACATTTTGGTCAAGATAAAAAATAGCTTTGCACACTGGAGTGTACAGTTTTCTCAATGCACGATTTCCTCAAATTACTTTCATTCTAATATAAAGTGAGGGCTCCAGTCTCCTTTAAGCTAGAACAGACAGGTATGTGGGCGTTAAGCGTAGGTGATTTTTTTTTTTGCTTGACATGGCAACTTCACAATGTCTCTAGAGTATGCCCTGCCACATAGTATACCGCAGTGTTAGAAACAATCTTTTGGTGGCTCAGGCTATAGTGGGAAAAGGGAATCCTGGTCTGGAAGATGGCAAATGGGTGAAAAAGAGGAACTTATCCAACAGTTACTAAGATCGATAACCTCTTCCTCAGCACTGCTAAGACATCAAATGACACAAGCAGAGTGTGGACTGTAGACTTTGTGGATTTGGTGCACCCTCAGAATTGAGGGTAGACGGGAAGTGTCCTTTTTATTGCATGCAAAGTAAATGTAAATGTTTAGGCATTTATATAGCGCACTACTTACCCGGAGGGTCCCAAGGCGCTTCGACCGCTGCAAAACCCTTCCTGGCTTCCCTGAGAGATGGTCCCTTAATGGGTATCTCCAGGGTGAGACCAGGCATCCCCGGCGGTCTGGTGGGGCCGTTAGTGAAGATGAGGCAAGCTAATGCCCAGAGTTGCCGAGTGTGAACGCTGATCAGAGTGGGCACCGAGGCGAGAGAATTATTGAGTCCGCTGACCCTGGTCCAGAAACCTGCCGCACCGGGAATCGAACCCTGGTCCCGGGCCGTCCTCTGCTCTCGGGTCTGCCGCCTCTAACCAGTGAGCCACACTACTTAGTAGTGGTGTTTTGTGCCACACTACTGTGACCATCAGCATATTTAGTCAATGCAATGGATAGTATGACAGCACTCTTCATGTGGTCTCCCAGGGTGCTTTTGATATCCCTGGCCAACAACCACTTTATCTCTTAGAAGGCCAGCAGAAGGAACCCCTTTGGAGGTCTTTATAGCTTGCAAAGGGATCTAACTACCACTTGCCATTTGACACTGTAGGACTGAGTCAGAAAGCTTTTTGCCCAAATTGGCTTATTTACGAATGCAAGTTCAACATTCACAAGATGCACCTTTACTCACATGTTGAAAGCACCAGCGTGGTGTAATTGGGGGAGTTTCACGGCGTGAAAATATATGAAAGTTGGTGAACTTTGATATGCAGGATATGAGAATTTTTTTCCACCCTGAAAGTGGTCAAAGATCTTTTTTTCTGGTGAGTGGCAGAAGCAAATCAGTTTTCATATGACAGAAAGGGATACGATCGGGATATGGTTGAGGTACACTTGACTTTTAGCCTCTTTTTTTTATTGGGGAAGAGAGTTTTACCACGATGTTAAAAAAGTTTAGCAAGTAAGGTATGCATTACATTTATCCATCCGTACACGTGGACCGGATATCATTCTGGAATCATAAATCTTTATACAGCTTAGTACTTCGGGGAAATTGCTGCAGCAGTTTCACCTATCCAGGTAATTTTTTTCTAAATCTCGTAAAAGTAAAAAAATGTATTTCAAACTTATACAAAAGCCTACGGAGGTTGCTGCGACTCTTGTTGTGACAATTGTGCCATACTGTGAGGGCTCAAAAGGGTGAAACTTACTCTCTAACTCGTTGAGGAAGGCAGCCATTTTCTTTGACTCGTTAAAAAACACCACTAGGAAAACACATTAAATTTTCAGAGTAGGGTAAAGGGCTTCTGATCTTATAATACTAAAAACATGTTCTTTAGCTAGCCATGCACATTTCAAAGGGCATTTACATTTCATTATTGCCCTATCAGCCACACTGCTCTTTCTCTTGACCCTGGCACGATAAAACGCCTAGATGACAATGCCAGCATCCGAACCTGTTGTCCAGAGTTCACATACACAGTTTAACAGTGAAGTGCAAACCACTGAGCCTTATTAAAAAAGATGCAAGGGTTCAACGTTAAAATATAACTAATGCGAAACATAAGGGAAAAATATGAGCTGCATAAATATTTTTGGTCTAAATGAGTAGACAGATAATGTTCTCTAAGGGTAGTCACAGAATGATTGTTCCATAGAGGTGAAAATAAATCAGTTCCCATTAAACCATTAAATTCCGAGGTCCGCTAGGGCTGTGATATAATTACTGCTTTTGCCAGTGAACTTGAAGTTATTTGCTTTGGATCTGGCTAAAACATGGAATTGGCAACCTCCTGGTTTTAAGGGGTTGTTCTCAATTTTAAGAAATTCGTCAAACAACAATCCATCCGAACCCAACAGACTTGAGGTGACATGATCAAAGTTGCCAGATAAAAAACTATAAATACAACTACTATCAAACGCAAGCAACATTTTATTGTTTATGCTACATGACTAGGAATAGATTCATATTTAGAATCTGCCTATTCCATATGTTTTTCTGTTACTCCTAGTTTTTGTTCTTGTTTGTAAAAGTGTGGTCGACAGCAGCATAGCTTAGGGCAAGTAAACCTAATCCAAGCATTGAAAATAGACCCCATAATCCCATGTTCGGTAATACAACACAGACAGTTATTGAGCAGTGATCGCCCCCACACCCTACTTGCTCTGATGATAGTTCTCCCGAATGGCGCATTCCGCCATTCCAGTTTTTTAAGCATGCAGGTGAATTCATCAAACGCTGGGGTAGTGAAAGTGACACACTTTTATTCTGAGTGACATCCCAAGCTAACTCCTTGTTCAGCCCTTTGCCCCACCACCGCTTCCTACTTGCTTTTTACAGACTAGGCTATGGGCAAAGAGTGAAAACTCTGGAAAATGAATATTGAAGTTATAGCCTTGTTTACATTTTATTCCCATTACTGTCTTCCTGTTTCCTGACTCTAGGGGTAGAAAAGAGAGTGCAAGGGATGCGCATGGTGGTAGCGGGCCGCAGCTTCTAGCCTGACTGTCCCTAATAGATGTGCATATTTATACTTTGGCTAGAACTTTTAATAATATGTTATCCAGTATAAAATGTTCATACATTGTAAAATAGTCTATTAGTTTATTAAGCTATTGGGTTAACCATTGTTGCTGATCCCCCTAGTTTGATCAGCTCCTCTTTCATTAGGTAGTTTGCTCTGTCAGCGAAAGCACACAATGTGCCCTAAAACTGCAGCAGCAACCTATCATTAAATTGTTGTGTATTGGTTGAACAGTCATATGCATATGGTAGGTTGATATGGAATGTGCTTGTGTACATGCAAAGAGACCATAATGGAAATAATATGGTGCCGACTCTGGATTGCACTGAATACCTTTGTAACAATCGCAATAATGCATTTCTTTGAGTACGATTAAAGAGTTGAATATTAGTAAAACGTTATATTTGCATTACTTAAACATGGCAGAAATGTGGTACGATCTGCTTCATAAAACAAATGCTTAATATATTAAAATAATTAAGACTAAATGAAAAGGTGACTTAGGGATTTTATATCTGCATTTAACAATGCCCACATGCGTTTTTGAACAAATCTGGATTCCAAAAAGAGCTTTAGGTGACAACACACTTGTCCTGTTTTATTCTTGCCCGCAAACTTGATCCTTGATTTGTGGTGTGCTTTTATTGTGGTATTGTGTCTTCGGGAACAGAGAGGGATCCATGTTGTTCTGGAAGCACAGCTTATGTTACCTGCAGATGAAATTATAGATTCCGAATGGTCATCAGATGTGAAGAATAGCTATTGTGTAGATGCAGGTTTCTGTTCAGAATTAGCCAGAGGCAGGTGTATTAGTTGCTCCAGTAAGAGGACAGTCTGTCATTTTCATGGATTTGGTCTTAGATCAGTAATCTTAGAATGCCAGCATTATCTCAGCGCTATAATGTGATATGGGTGAGAGTTACCATTTATGCGCAGAGCTTTAAAATTCTTCTCCGTATTATTTTGCGTTCTGTTTTTCAAGAAACATACGAGCTTTTGTAATATGTACCCATATTTTTGACCTTCAAAGATTCGAGGTTCAATTAACTACTTTGAAAATTACACTAGAGCGATCAAGGCCACAGACAGAATAGTGAGACTTGAGAGGTCTCACTATCAAACACTGCCCTCTGTCGGCCGACACTCAGTTTGCAGCTCTGTCTGCCTGACCCGTACCAGGTGCAGTGTTTACTGGCTGCCTAAACAGATTCGTAAAAATTGACGACAGGACAGACCACATGGCTGTCAAGCATGTTTCCCCGAATCTAGGAGAAAAGTTCGAGACACGGTTTGGGTCGAAATACATTTATTGAGAAGGAATGTTTTGTTCTGAATTATTATGTGCCTAAAATATATATTTCTGATCAAACATTTAGCTCAACAATTTGGAAAAGTAAAACCGTAAAAATATTTTTTTTAGCAACTTTTCTTGCTCTTGCTTTGACCTTGACCTGCATCGTTTTGTCTTTACTTCAAATGAGCAGAATTGCCTTTCAGCTCCAGTCTGTGCCAGTTTGGGTCCCGGAGCCAATACCTACTTATCTCTCCTATTACTGCATCTCAAGGCCCTATTTTCACCTGATCTTAGATTGGCTCTAACCTATGTAAGTTTTAGGCTTTCTGCATTCAGTTTCCTTGCTTCTTCACGCTTGCATGCTAGATTTGCAGGACATCCTGCCTCTCTAAGACTAGCAGCCTTATTCATGAAGGCTAAATCGGTTCGCAAAGGGCCGGATTCTGAGAATCCGGCCCTTTGCGAGTGCGATTTTTGCATTTGGGATTCAGCATCCCAAATGCAAAAATCGGTAATTGCTAAATCGCTAAATTGCGAGGAATTACATTTAAGGAATCTCTATTTGAGATTCCTTAAATGCAATTCATGAAGCATTTTAAAATTGCGAAAATGCAATTTTGGGCCGCTATTTACCGAGAGGTCAGACCTCTCGGTAAATAGCAAAAACTTAGAAAAATGCTTTTAAAAGCATTTTTCTAAGTTGCATGTTGCACACACACATGTCCTTTGGACATGTGTGTGCGCAACACCTGTTTCAATTTGCATTTAAGGGGTGCTACAGGGTGTCCTTTGGACACCCCTGGCACCCTTTAAATAGCTATCTAATTTGCGAGTAGCAAATTGCTAATCGCAAATAAGGAATACTCCCCATGCATTCCTATGGGCCTTTTGGCCCATAGGAATGCATGGGGAGTTATTCCTTATTTGCGATTAGCAATTAGCTAATCGCAAATAAGGAATCAGTGGGAATCGCAATTAATATTGCGATTCCTACATGATTACCGTTTTGCGAGTCTCAAATAGCGATTCCTTATGATTCGCTATTTGAGCCTCGCAAAACGGCCCGATCATGAATCAGGCTGTTAGTTGTTCCTGCGTAAGAGTTTCCATAACATCAATACGTTTGCCTCTTGCATTAGTCTGTCTTGTTGCTGATTGTGTTGCAATGGGTTCATTAGATTCCCAGAGCAACAGAAGCGAAGTTCTGAATGCTATTGGTAAAAACTAACATTTCTAATTTTAACTTGATTTTAAATTCATTGCTTATCTTCTCGCAAGCTATCAGTATAAAAAGAAAAAAACCACTTAAATAATAGACATTGAAAATAAAATATTGAATGTAAAAATGAAGAAATAAAACATTTACATTAAAAAGAACAAAAACTGAACAATGGTATTTATTGTATTAAAACTGTAAAATGCTTTCGTTCTCTTTTTACTTAGCTCCAAAATCCCAGAATACCCCCCACCCTCTTCTCCACAGAACTATGCTCTCATTTGAAACACGCATTCCAAACACCCTAGGTAGAAGTGAATCCCTCATTTATCTCCCATTTCTCCATTTGCTATTACCCCTTACTTACTCTAACTTTTCCCCACTTCTAACTTGCATAAAAGACGCAGAGATAAATTATGTATACTAAAAAGGCTAAAAACAGCCAAGTCAAATAATACTTTGAATTCAACCAATACACCCAGTAAATTCCAAAAGTAGCAAAAAGTGTAACCTTAAAACATTTGCAGCTGTACGTCACATCTGCTCACTCAGCCATAACATCTGTTGCCAGAAGGCTGAAGTAAGGCCGACAAACAACAACAGTAAACACATGTTTTGAGAGCTAATTTTGCCACTTTTGTAAAAAAAAGCCAAATTTTTCATTATTTTCTAAATGTTTTTTTTACTTGTTACAATCAGTCCCAAACCTCCTTTTACTTGTTACGATCAGCCCAAACCTCCAGTAATTCTTGCCCATAGGATTACATTAGATTTGTATGGTGTTACCCTATTTTATAGGGTGGCACTTCCTAGATTTATGTTTTATAATTTCCTGAATATTGTTGTTCCCTACCTTTGGCTTTCCGCTTCCTTTTACTTGTTACAATCAGTCCCAAACCTCCAATAGTCCTTGCCCATGGTATTACATTAGACTCGTATGGTGTTACCCTATTTTATAGGGTGGCACTTCATAGATTTATGTTTTATAATTTCCTGAATCTTGTTGTCCCCTACCTTTGGCTTACCGCTTCCTCCAAACGTAAAAAAAGATTGAAATAATAATCTGTATTTTGAGGTGTACAGCTGTAAAACTTGAAGTTCATTGGCAAACTGGACGCCATTGCACATCCATAAAAAATATGCAGAATTAGGTCACATTTAAAGATGACAACAATAGTTCCTATCGATATAAACTCCAAGAGGCAATTTGTGGTGTGCTTTAAGTAATAATAATAATAATGATAATAATAATAATAATTATAAAAATAATTTTTTATTGTATGGTTTAAAAACGTTTTTTATTGCTTTTTCATTTTTTGTCATGATACAAGAAACCCTATAATAGAAATGCCATGTGCAGTGAATACAGCATGCTCATTAACCCTTTCGCTGCGGCGGCTATTCCGCCGCAGCAATAACGGTCGCGGGGGGGCGCTCGGGTGAGCTCCGCGGGTGACAGAACCGTTCCGTCACGGCTCGCGGGTGAGCTGTGCTCATGACGGAATGGTTCCGTCACGGCCCCGCCCGCTCAATTAAACGTGCCGCGCAGGCACGAAATCAGCGCCGTGCAGGCTTGGCGGCCCGGGCCGTGACGGAACCGTTCCGTCATGAGCACAGCTCACCCGCGGGCCGTGATGGAACGGTTCTGTCAATAGCCTGGAAGGGGTTAAACACACATTTATATCATATTGTCAGTCTTAAAGCAATCACTCATCTTCAGTCAAGACCCATTCCATGTATCGAATTGCAGTTTCATAGTATCTCATGAGGCACTCCAGTCGTCAAGCCTGAGTGTACTCTTTGGGCTGTCTAAACTGCCTTTAGGCCAATTCAGTCAACACACTGCATGGAAGTACTGGACTACTCATACTTTGCACCTTACTCTTCTTTACCATCCCACTTCCTTCTTCTAGAAACATTGTATGACTAAAATCGTCAGAATCTTGTCAGTGTTCAGAACTCACTGGCTCTCGGAGATGTAATATCTGAGGGATCAGTCAGTTTTTTAACACAAAAAAATGAACTTTTGACTTTTATTTAGCAATTTCAGTGAAAACCATACAACTAAATTTCCATCTAGTGCCAATTTCTGTCATGCAGTCCATGCCATGTATTTTGTTTAACCACATCGCTGCTGATGGAATTCCCCTCCTGTGCTGGAACTCTTTGAATTCCATTGTTTCATGACGAGCTCAGCTCGTCATGAGCACACGACCAGTGTACTGCATGAGCTCGTCATGAGCAGGGAAGGGGTTAAAGGACTACTTCTAGATTTAACTTGGCTAAGTCAGCCTAAAAATTTGATAGAGGCTTAACCATCATGAGATTAATTCTATTTTAGTGATTTCTCTTAACTGCTTAATATAGTTTTGAAAACAGTTTGGTGGGATTGAGTAATTGTACCTCATTTCAGTTCATCAAATATTGTGAAAACATAAGTGTTACAGACCATTTGCGCACATACAGAGGTTAGCTAGAAATACCACATTGTAATTATCAGACACTTTTGAGGACCATGTTTCATTCTCCAATAACATCTCACCGTTTTAAAAATCCAAACTGTTTTCTTTGTCAAGTTGTAAGGTTACCCTTTCCAAGGGATAAGCAAAGCGCTTAAATGCTCTTTCGAGCCAGCTCATTACAAACCCTAAATTGTGATTATCACAAACAGGTAGAGGTATGTTTTGAAAAGCTTGTCTTCTATTTTGAATGCTGCTTTTATGGAGTATGTGATCGCTGACCATGAAGAATAAGAACACATGACAGGGTGTGAGTACATCCGTTTACATAGTACCCTTAACTGACTAAACAACCTTTAAGGAGGCACTGTCCAGCTAATCTGAGGTAGAGAAAAACCTGAAGAGTTAGTAGAGTAGTATCTTCAGCTACTCATGGAAGGGGAATGATTGATTCTAAATTGAAGTATGAAGCTGAAAACCGTAATTGTAGTTCTGGTGGTAAACAAAATTAGGTGCAAGAATTCATAGAAAACCGTAGACATTAAATGACAAACGATTATATGTGAAATCATCAAAACAAACTAATCTGGTGAAACTGTTTCTTACGAGCCCTTTCTGTCAAACAAATCTTCTTTCATTTTGAACCCTGATTGGCATTTACTAGGCTGAAAACCCCATTTAAACCTGATTGGAATTTATCAGGCTGAAAAATCCAACCTAGAGTAGACCCTTCCTGCTGCAGGCTTCCCTTTGAGGCATTCACCTACAAACCATTTTCAAATAGACATCTTATTTCCACTGTCTTATTACCCTTTTACAATTTTTTATTTCAGTTATATGTACTACAAATGTCTAGGAGTCTTTTAATTTGATGTGCTTTGGATTCCACCATGAACCCTTTATTGTATTTTCTGTGAGATCATCAGATTTTTGGGGAAATAATTTAATACATTTTGATTATTCTCCAAAATTGTGATTGACCAACTTGGGTTTGTCAACTTGGTGCTCTCTAATTTGAAAACGGTGTATTTGTGGTAGATCCACAGCATATAGCTGTTAATTTATTCCTAAAAGTATAGCTGAAAATTTTAGACTAGAACAATTCCTTAATTAATAGTCACTGTTAAGATCAGCATACCTCTGAACCATGGTTAATTATCTACAAATAAATAATCTTCATATTATATCTTATAGCATTAGTTTGTAACTTTATCACACTAGTCATGTTTACTAGCTTTATATATTTGAATCCCTTCACTGTTCATATAATTTTTTAAGTTTCAGGCTTGTGCTCCAACGTGTTTTAGTACAATGTCTACCACTACAGTCTGCCTTGTTCACAATAGATAGATTCTTCTTATGTTTGGAGCACATTTTTGACCTTTTTTTAAGTTATACATAATTCATGCGTAGTCCTGGGAACCCATGACTGTTGCAAATTTCCTGGAATTTTCACTTATGTAAATAGCTGTCCTGAGGGGGAACAAACAGGTTTCCATTTCCCCATGTAACACCAAAAAATGCTTATTCACTTGAAAACATTGTTTTCTTCAAGGGAAAATATATTCCACATTGGTGAAAACAATTTAACATTTCTCCCATTACGTTTACGGATACACTTTTTATTCCCAGTCTGAAATAACATTAACTCCTGTCCTCTCACAGGGGTAAATGTACATGCTTATTCAGGCTGTTCAACCAGGAATATACACATAGGTGCCTATAGTAGCAGTTTTCCTCTCATTAACATTTTCACTATTTTTGCTGTGTTGCAGTGTGAACAAAACACATTTGTGAGAGCCAAGTCACACCATTCCTGATAGTGTAAATTAAGAATTATATTATGTGCTGGCAAATTAATTTTTTTGAAATTTGTGATTCAGATTCATACTGTCCTTTGCTTTATGTAGTGAACCTCCATTTTGCAATACTTTTCCAAAACCGATCTACCCTTGTTTCAAAAGTTCACACATCATAAGGATCTTATTAATGCAATGTAATGATAATAAACATTGACACATTGAGGCCACATGATCCACTTATACCTGTGCCTACTGATATAAATCACTGAAAGTACTATGTTAGATAAGCATGTAAAGTCATTTTCCAATGTGTGTGATCGCATACTAACTCTAAATCTACATTTTTTTATTTCTCAAGGAGAGAAGCCATATCATTGTGACTGGGAAGGTTGCGGATGGAAGTTTGCTCGTTCAGATGAACTTACCCGTCACTACCGGAAACACACTGGACATCGCCCCTTTCAGTGCCAGAGATGTGATCGGGCCTTTTCCCGGTCAGACCACCTTGCCTTGCACATGAAGAGACACTTTTAATCCTGAGCGAAGGACCTTTTTTCAATACTGCCGTGAAACAGCTCAGTATTTGAAGCATGCACATCAACATGACTTCTGCAGAGGACAGAGAAAACTCAAGCACTACAAGAGATCATGATGGAAAAGCTAGTCTTCCAAGCAGTGGGCCTTAGTGGGTTATTAGACCACACTTAATCCTGGAAGTTAATTAATTAAAGAGACCAAACAAAAACTAACCAAAGATAATGGGACCTGTGACTGGATCTTAAAGCATTCCATGTTTTTTTACTCAACTTGAATATTGCTGGAGTACATTATGCCAATAAGCGACTGGAAGTCTTGAAAATCAGGGTTTTAAAGACTATGCATTGGGAAGGAACATCTGCTTTCCCTAGGAATCCTTGTCTGTGCATCACAGCACATACACAGATTTCTAAATATATAACATAACATCTTGTATTATCTTTTACTTCTAAACGCCTTTGTTATATTTTTAGAAGAAAGGATGAGGGTTAAGGTACAAGACAGAATCGGAGACCGACTTCACGGTGCTCAGTGACTATTGGTCGAACGGTACCATACCAAGGAAGCCAAAGCTCTCAAACAAACTGCTGCATATTTGACAAGGAAATACATTATGTCTTCCGATTTCTACAGTTATGACCAAAGTCAGGTACCTACACCTGATTTCATTTGTAAAATGTATATGCAGATGGTCTGTAATGCACTGTGGTTTAAATGTGCAATAATGTTTACTATGGTTTATTCTTAAGTATGCCTTAAGTGGAACAAATGTTTTCTTATATAACGTTACTTAATAAATATGTAATATAAATTTAAGCAAACTTCTATTTTGTATATTTGTAAATGTTGAACTAAATTGAAAATGTTGTTGGAGTTTGTATTTTGCATATTCAACCTGGAAATGTGTTTTAAATAAACCTCAACTATTTTATCTGCATGGTTTTCTTTCAGATTAGGTACTTTACAAAACTGTAGTCACAATGAGGACATTTCATATCCATTGTTATAATACATCTCTATCTTAACATAACAGAACTTGTATATTTGTAAAGGGCACATTCACTCAGAAGGGTATCTTGGCGCTGAATAACAAATGTTTATTGTTACCCAACTCAATGCTACTCATTTTATTAGCTCTTGCCTATAAAAGATTTTCAGCATACAGTGGAAATCATACATATTCGGTTTAAAATGAAAAAGTGGTCTCTCTTGATTTATGTTTTACATTTATTTAGTTTAGATAAATTATTAGTGTGTGGTATGCCTAATGTGTTACCTTGCTTTAACACATATTCACTGGAATAATACCATGTGAGTAAAGAGGATGGTGTACTGGTTCAGTGCAATAACCTATGTGGCACAATAGGGGTAATTGATCCAGAAAACCCCCAAGTGCCTATTATTATTTTTTTTGTTCTGTAGCGGCTGCAAGTCGCTAAGAAACAATTTGTAACTTATCTGTGTGAATACAGAGAAATAGTAAAGTTAGACTTTTATTCTAAAGTTACCTTTGTGAATGGGGCCCAATATTCTAGATTCTTTATACCACAGTCCTTTAAGCCGATATAAACTGAAATTTTAAATACCATTTACGGTAGAATCTGTGAATATGTGTGTCAGGGAACCCGTCTAAGGGTAATTTTGAGATTAACAGACAGATTACTCTGTCACAAATTTAAAGGATACCCCACCCACCTTATTTCTAGTGCATTATAGCAAATGCCACTTGTAATAAGGTGGATGTAATATCCCTCACATTGGGTCTGTCTGCCAAACTCTAAATCAAGCCCTAAGTATTTTAATCTAACAGAATCTTGAATATACTTCATAATGAATTCCATAGATATGGATAAATCGAAGTTGGTATCTTTAACCACTGCATTCAGTTAAGAAAAGGGTCTGTCAAAGATTGCGCTGAGTTTTATTGTGTTTTGAGACTGGGACTGTCTCAACAGTTGTTGGCCACAAGAAAGGGACATCTTTGTGTTCAGTTGCACCAAGCAAGGTGCGAGGGGAACCGAGTTGGTCACATGTCAGGACGACTTCCCTTGATGAATGTATGACTACAGGGATCGCCCTCCTCCATGCCTTATGGAGCCTAAATAGTTCAGGCTATATATAAATCAGGGGAAAAGGTCCGCAATGGTGTGTATTTGCGTGTATGCTTCATACTTGTATGTGTGAAGAAATCACATCACCTAGGAATTTATATATTTTGGTAATACCAAACTACTGATTGTAGGGATAAAATACATATAGGTCTTGAAGAAAGCCTGCTGACCCTTAGAGGCACATAGAAGGCTGAAACATGTCGACCCATTGATGTATTTTTTTTTTATTTTATAATCTGATAAAGCACATACCTACCCAAAAAGGGTTTACCTGCGCTAAGCATAACAAGAAACCAAATTGCCGACTTAATAGAGTCATGTCTTCAAGTCTTTGTGGAATGCAAGCAGAGAAGTACACTCTCTGAGGGATTTAGGAAGGGAGTTCCACAGTCTCGGACCCAACAGTGCAAAAGAGTGCTCTCCCATCTTAGCCAGATTGAACCTGGATACAGTGCAAAAGGCCAGGTTGGAGGATCTCATGGAACACAAAGGGATGTAAGGAGTCCCTAGGTCTTGAATGTAGCATTGACCTATTCCATCTATGGCCTTATACATGTAACAAAGAGCCTTGAATTGAATCCGTTTGGTGACTGTGAGCCAGTGCAGCTCAAGGAAGAGGTGTGAGACTGAAGCGTGCTTAGGATGCCAAAACAACAATCTGGCCACTGAGTTCTAGACAATCTGACGACGCCTGATAGTTGCCTGGTCTATTCCCCCAAAAAAGATGTCTGGGTCATAATACCCATATACATCACTTTGTTTTTAACCTTATCAAAGAACCTCAAATTAAATCAGGAGAGGATCCCGAAGGCAATTTGAATTCCCCCTTAAGTACCTCATCCTTCGTTAAGTGCACCTCTAACAAACAGCGTTGAGCCCACCCACTCACACTAGGTGCAGTAGGTGAGGATCCAATGATGAAGCATTCCACAGTTAGTACCTGTGGGTGAGGATCCTACAAAAAATATCTAAGATATGCCAGGATCTCACTTTTAATCTTTCAGAGAAGAGAGATAACAGAAAAGAAGGTTAACACTCCTTGATTGTAGTCAGTTCTACTGATGTTCAAGAGTATCATTTTGGTACGATTCCATGTTTTGTCGCACATGTAGATGGATGTAGGTGTCAATGACTTGCATCACATGTTTCAGTTGCTACTGTTTGATTAGCTACATTAGTGGGTGCAGATAGATGCTAAACAGCAAAGGTGGCAGAGAACAATCACAACGGAAGTCACTATAAATCCTCGACCTGATGAATGTAATTAGCCAATTCTAATTTGTTGAGGTTTGTAGGAATGATTGCATCCTCTCTAGAGCACTTCATCTTCCATTTCAAGAGGGTTCAAATGCAAAGAGAGGTGACTGCTTGCAACAAGAACGTGGCCTTGTGGACCAGCAGACTCATGGCAATAGTTCAAGATTTTTCCAAATTGGCTCCTGCTATTTTAGAATTCAAGAATAAAAATGTGGTCTCTCAATGCTGAGTTCTGCAAAGGAGTTTTTCATGGGTTGAGGATTTGCTATTTAATGCAAATCTTTAGTATTTATTTTGCTCAGTTCCTTGGTTCATTAATGCAGATTGGTTTTGTAGTATTTATTTCTCCCTCAACTGATTTATCACCACCCTTCACTTGTATTTTGTCTTGTGTGGAGTTTGAGCTTCATTGATGCGACTGACGCTGCAGGTTCCTTTTTTGAGATTTATATTTTATGAAATTCTAATGTGTTCATTTGTTGGTAGTTTTGCTGCCTGGTCTACTTTAAGGAGGTCAGATCTTTTTGATATTCATGGTTATGATGAAGTGACTCAAAATCACTAAGGGTCTGATTTAATTTGTGGTGGTCAGCCTGTCCTGTGCCAGTGTGACAAAGTAAATTACTCCATTGCCCAGATGGAGGTGCCGACGGCCACATTTTCAAATGTCTGTTGACCCAGCAGACATTTCAAGCATTGATAGGGACGGATATCAAGGCAGTTCCTGCCAGTGCATTGTGACTGCCATCAATCATGAGAGAGACATATAACAAAGTTACAATTTATTTTTATGTTCAAAAACAAAATTGCACTGCGGAATGAACTTTTTGAGAATAAAAAAAATGCTCCTCTCAGTAGTTTCCTCCAATGGGGAGGAGGGCATTGAGCATTTTTTAGGGCCCCTTACTGCCACTTTTTTCTTGGCGGTTATGAGCAATGAAAAACAGCTCTATGTCCTCCCTTCTAAAATAGTTTTGCAGACATATAGCCAAATCTCCAGCCGCCCGACATATAATAGTGCTGCAACGAAGTTCAGCAGCGCAACCTTAGTTCACAATGGTGAACACAAATAATTTAGGGTCCTATTTAAATGTTGGCGGAGAGGGAACTCAATGTGACAGAGATCCCTTCCTGCTACCATTATGGTCCGCCCACCTGATTTTGCTTTGGGCAGACCATAGTTTGACATTGCGGAGACTACTCAGTCTCCACTGTGGTCAAGCTTTTCCGACAGCCCAGAGAATTCTATTGTAATTGCCTGCACATATTTTGAAAGCTGTTGTGCTATAATATTAGGCAGTATTTTTATAGGTGCTGTTGTATTATTAGGCAGTATGTTTATGTATGAATGGTAACTTTACTAAAAAGGGAAAGAGAGGGTTCTTATTCGGGTGTTGGGATTCCATGCCTCCTGCTTGTGCGGGTTCCAGGCATCTTTTGCCGGAAACATGATGTAAAATGACTAATCCTGATTATGAAGATTAAAAATACACCCCACAATACCCCAGCATAGGCAATTGTACTGATAAATACACATTACCAGATTTATTACTACAGTGCTAAGATCAATTCCGAATTTATTACCAAACTACAGCAAAATTGACATTAGAAATACGCCCATTACTGCCTCACAGATTGAATGTAACAACTATTTTACAAAGGAACCAACTCTCCTAAGAGTCAGGACTCACCCGTATGATTTTACATATTTGCTCAAATGTAAACTCTTTAATCATGGTTTGTGAAAATAACTATTGTTAAAACCAATACGCATGAATAATGATGTGGTATTACCCATATATGCGGACGTGCAGAGTACAACGTGCTATTTCTGTTGGGGAATATTATGACCCACTGGAGGCTTGGCTTCTTGGGAGTATTGCCTCCCCCACTCACCAACGCTAATAAATATAAATAGCATACTACACACACACACGCTCCCACAGAGATGTGTAAAAGGTATCCTATAAAATATTTGTTGTTTTATGCATAGTCTCATTTTTGCAGAATTCTGCCTCCTCTGTTCTGGGACTGACAAATGCAATCCACATTTCCTGAAAAATAAAAAAAATAAGTGTGTCTTCACCAAATTGCACTCACTGGATTTTGGGGCTTGGAAATAAACTTGCATATCCACATATGACTCAAATCAAAAAGGCTATTTATTGGTGAATATTTCAGGTGTGTCTTTTTACATAACTTCCTCCCAGTTATATTTCCCCTTTGGTATTTCCGAAGCCAAAGTCTGTAAAATGTTAAATGGCAAAAAGTTAACATGCTTTTTGTAAAGTTAACTTGTAAAGTTAGCGATAATTATACACCCTATACAGGGTAGTTTAGACAGTTCCTGCTACAAATGTGCACGATCCGTGTAACCTATTATCGTAAAGAGATACGTTCTTTTGTTTAGTAATCTGGGACGGGATAGCAGCAAAAAAGGTGAATATGAACCAGTTAATAGATTAAATCGGTCATATTCGTCATCGACCATTTAAAAGGCGTCTCATTTTATTTTTTATCAAATGTGCAATGTGCAAGATGTAAACCCTCAGGCTTCCCCAAGTGTGTGAGAGCATTCCACGTGTCAGACTAAATAAAGCACAGTGAGTTATATAGGTCCCGATTAGCAAATCTATGTTTGCACTGTAGTGCGCATTTGGTGCACAAATAGCTGCATTTGGGATCTTACCATCGTAAAAGGGGTTTTCTGGCATTGGTATTTTGCCAATAGGGTGCAATTTTCACGTGTGTAGATTTGCCTCAAGGAACAGGTTTGTGTGGGTTCCTTACTGGACCCTCCGAGCAGATTTCGGGACACCTGAGAATGTATCAGGAATAGTCCAGGATTTCTTCGAGAATTCTAAAAACGTCTCAAGTTTATTGGGAACACAGCGCACACCTTTAGAAGTAACATTCTGACTTCACTTAAGGTTTTGTTAACCAGGTCCGAAGTTTTTCAGTTAAATTTTTTCCTCACTTGCTCCATACTCTGTGCTATTTCCATGCAAGATCATTAAAGGCAAATTAGGTTTTTGTGTCTGACAAGGGCTATTACCCTTTGATAATTTGGGATCTATCCACCTGGGGTTGATGGCCATTCCTGCGCCCAAATTCTGCATCACCTGAATATGGTTGTATTTGACTGTGAGAATACTGAATGAATTTTCTGAACTTTCAGACATGCCCCCACCCTCCCTGAACTGCCAAAACAATGGTACTAGGTAAACCAATTAAGCTAAATACACGATCAACTATATTTGTAATTGTCTTTGCCTTTGGGATCTGGTCTGAATGAGCGTAGTCCATCACTACTAACAATGTTTTGTTAACTTAAACTGCCTAATGTAAGTATTTTTTTTTGGCCTAAATTTCAATAGCTTTTTCTTGCAATAACACGTGGAAGATAAAGAGTGAACAACAATACTGCTGGCGCGCTTATTCAAATTTATATCCACTGCTTTGCTCAGCTAGCTGCACTGTTGGCATTTAGTTTGAAATTTTGTTGTAATGCTAGATAAATCTCGAATTCCTAAATCTTTACAAATGACCAAGGAATGGTAGATTGTGGTAGATATTTGAAATATTGACAGATATTTTCAAATGAATTAACCCAGCAGTCTTTATGTTGAGCATTCACTGTGGGATCCAGAGAAATGTCTTTTCCAACGGAGTACATGTGAATGAACCTTTTAACAAGTCTCTATTTTTGTAGTGCCACTAAATCATAACCACCTTGATAAGTCAACCTTTGCCAATGAGCCGATCATATGTATTTGTCTGTCATGCAAGGATAAGAAACTGGCATTCACAAGTGGAATCAACCAGTTTTTTCTACTATTTTTATATCGTGGGAAACTGGCTAAGCTAATATTGACCTGTGTACTTATATTCAATCTGAGAAATGCGCAAACACACTGGTAAGCTACTTACCCACACTGGCCAATAAATGAAGCTTTCTCCTTTACATACTCCACAGGAACATGTAACTGCTCTCCATTTTTGCAAATGTGTCAGTTTTGATTTCAGTCCTTATTTTAAAGATGTCACATGTATACAAAAATGGCATTAAAGGAAGAAGAAAGCATTTAAAGTCTGTTCAGCAGGAGTCCTCTCACAGTCTGACCGGATGCTGCTGCTAAATTAAATATATATTTTCTACATTGAATATTTAATTTAATATATTAAATTGCAGCAATGATGGCTGTGTGATTTGGTTTATGTATGTGACAAGACAGTTGTATTATGAACTCATAATGAGGGCACATTTTGTTGAATATTTAAGCCTCATAATGGAACTGAGTGGGGATAATGACAACAAGCAAATCTCAAGGAACATTGCCATGGTCATAAGTAAAGATAATATAATAACGAATCACAATTATCCACTGGTGTTGGGTTATCTGTGTTTTCCACTGCATATTAATCATTGCTCAAGGAACTTAATGCTATGATCAAGAGTAAGTAATCTTTTCACCATGAAATTAGTTTGAGAGGGCAGTGCTACTGGTTATGACAATGAAGTTTGTCACAAATAAACTTACGCAAGTTATAAAATTGGCTAACAATGTGCTAGCATAGATCTTTAAAGATTTAATATATATATGCATAGATTAATTTAGGAAATAGATAATCAATGCTTTAGAATCTAATCACAAATAAGAAAAATAACTAGCATGTGAGAACATATGAGACCATATTCAAGGTCGTAAATTCACCAGTACAAAGATATTTTGGAGCACGCCCATATTCGGATCTACAATGATTTACTCTCATTTACTAACACAATAATCAGTTAAAATGGACCTAAGAGTGGGAGGATACCCTAGGATACACGTGGGAAATGAATATGCATGATAACTACATTAGATAAAAAATGCGCCGTCTTTAAGGGATGAAAGCCTTCTCATGCCATTCAGGAAGCATTTCCAATCATATTTTGAACACACACCCTCAATAGTGGTCTGTGGTCGTGGCTCCTTTATTTAATGCTGTGTCATAGGGTAACAAGAGGTCTAGTGATTGGAAGGGGGTTTGGCTTGCTTCTATTGTTTGCAGTGGAGATCCAAATATTCCAGGAGATTACTGACTACTCACCATATCATGCCCATCGGTGAAACCGTACCAGTGAAATGATACTCCGAAATCTACAGTAAATGTTGCAGAAGTTGATTGCACAATAACAGCATTTTGTCTATCTATCACTCGTAGATACTTATTTACAAGCCTCCTGTGCTGCAGGTACATCACTTTTAATATGGGAACAAGTGACATACTGGTGATGCAAGGGGCGTGTAAATAAGCCGGTACTCACTCTACAATGTTTGATGTACGTGCACTATAACTCTTCATGCATGTGGGCATTAAAGTTACAAACTGCTATCTCATCGTCTAAAATTATGTACTACCATTTAGTATCCCTTAAAGAGGATAAAACGCTTGTTGGAAGGTGGCTGTGTTTTCCCTCTCCTATTGTTGAGGGGTTCAACTAATCATCCAAAAATGTGTAAACAACTGAAAGAACACACATTTTGTTTATAAATAACTTTCTGCCTGCAATTGTTATTGTGCTTCCGCTGCCTTTGTGCTATCACAGTCACCCACATGGGTTTGTTTGCACTGTGCAGCGACACTGAGCTTTTTGTCTAGTCATGCCCTTAAGGCTGACTCATTGCAGCTTTACTGTGCTTTGGAAGACTTCTCTGTGGTATCTGTTACTCTAGAATGGCATGTCCTTGATAATCTGTTATTCTAGAATAACATGTTCTACGGAAGAAGCTTTCCAGGCTCGGATTCCATACAGATGTGATTAATACAGTGCAGAGGCTTCACTTTAATGCCTGGGCATATATCTCCAGTGGTGCTTCAGAAGATATCAGGTCTGAGATTAAGACCACTGCAGGAGTTTGACAAGAGTTGGTTAATAGCCCCAGCTTTGTTTAATATTTGAAGCAGTAACAGGAATGCTTTTGTGAATTCTAGTTGTTTATTTCTCTCCCTTTTGGGGGAGTACAAAGCGGGGGGTGGGGGGGGGGGGGCTGTTGTTTGTGTGTCACCAAACTGTGATGGGACTCCAACACCTCTGCTGGCTATGCACATTTGAATGTTCTTAAGATTAACACAACTAGGACACCGACCGTTGTGTTTTAAAAGGACTTTGGTGCATTGCCAGGATCCCCTTAGCTTAGGCAACTACATATAAGTATCTTTGAATTCCGTTTGATAACAGTATAATGCGTGTACCGTTAATGGAAGAAAAAAGGATCCTTGTTCACAATTTTGAACGGGCTATGTTGAGCTAACCATATATTGTGGATATACACTGCAGCCCTTGGTTCAAGTGTATCCTGCCAACGCCAATCCCATCCTAACATACCGCAGTAGTGGGAGTACCTGCCGGGCGGTGACGTGGGGAGGGGGAAGGTGCAGGGTGGGGGGTAGTAAACTATGGATTACGGAGGTTTACAGGTAAGTAAACATATAAATAACTAAAACTATTTTCGTTACGTGCACTGCATCGTATTTGGGGATGCAGTGCACGCAACGAAATGCGTTTTATTTATTAATATATTTACATACCTGTATACCTCCATAATCCATAGTTTACTACCCCCCACCCTGCCCCTCCCTCTCCCCACGTTACCACCTGGCAGGTACTCCCACTCCCGACCACGGCTGACATACCGGCTTGGTTCACATGTAAACGAAATCCCCTTACACAATAGAGGGTGCTGTCTGTAATTTACAAATTTAGAAAGCCAATGCTTGTCCCCAGAAGCACTCCTAGGTTTGAGGTGAATGGTGGGACTATTATGGGCTGGAAAACATGATGAGGAGCTGCAGATTGGTGCTGTGATGATTGTGTGAAGATGCTAGAACTAAGGTCCAGATGTACAGACATTAGGAATACCAATTTTCTAATTGCGATTATCTGTGCATTGCAATTAGGAAATTGGTAATCCTAATGTATATATTTTTTCGAAAATAGTGATTGCTAGTTGGTCACAAATTGACCTATCTCATGAATATTAAGGTGGTAGGCCGCAATTTGCGACCCATTAGGAATCACAGCCATCACAGGGATGGTTGCCTGCTGAAATCAGCAGACCACCATTTCTGTGATTGCTTTTTAACATAACTATCTTTTTTTTCAAACGCAGCCTGTTTTCTTTAAAGGAAAATGGCATGTGTTTAAAAAGAAAAAAATTAAACCTTGAAGTTTAAATTTAGAGTGTGCAGTGGTCCCTTCCCATTTGCGAATTTGTTACCACTACTTTTAAAATGGTGGTGAAGTATGACTGTTTTGCGATTGGAATTCATTCGCAAAACAGTAATACATACCATGACAACTCGGTACTTGGAAGGCACGTCCAAAACACGCTCCTTCCAAATACTGAATAGCAAATTAAAATTGCTCTTGGAATCACATTTTTTTTTGTACATCTGAAAAGCATTTTTCCAGGCACAAATGGCCCGATTCTAGGAATGGGGGCGTTTGCAACTGGAAAAATTATTTGTACATTTGGCCCTAAATGTTTTGTTTACTTTATATAAAAACAATAAAGTTGATTAATAAAAAAACTACTGAAATGTCAGGATGAAGCTAAACAAGTAATTAAAAATACATTTAACAAATGACTGTTTCTTGGGGCCACTAGAAGAGGACATGGTTTACCATGCAGTATCAAGTTATGGCGATGGTGTAGTAAAAACTCTTCAACAATGCGAGCTCTATATATAGTGAACCATTGTCAGGGCCGGAGTTGCAACCGGGCGTTTTGGTGTGCTGCCGAGCTGGGGGCTGATTTCGTTGATGGGGACCTGCGTGTGATGAACAAAATTCGTTTTGCTTTTTTTATTTCAAAGTGCACGTAGGTCCCCATCAACGAAATCAGCACCCATTGCAGAGAAATTAGTCCCCAGCTCGGCAGCACACCAAAACGCCCGGTAGCCAGTCCATCCCTGACCGTTGTGACAGGAAGGCAATGTTTATATTTAATGTGACAACATTAAATTGTGCTATGTTATTTATTTTATTGGTGAAAGTTTGGACCCAACAAACTTAATATTTTGTCTGAAGTTGCAGTGGATGGATATATTCTCTGTTTTACATGAAATTGTTATTTTGATGTTTTTATTTAGAAATGTCTGGCCACGTCCAGAACGGTAGCAAGGGTGCCAGGAGCCCTAATGCAAGCAAAAAAATTTACTCCCACCCCTGGAGCAAAAACAGCTATAATTGAGCTGCAGTGGTCCCATTGCCTTTGAACCTGCAGCACCATTAATAGCTACACCCCTGCCATATCACCATTCATCCTGTATCTCCTGATTATTGCGCACGATTTAGAAAAGCGCCTTAAGGTGTGCGAGTTAAAAAAAACACCTCAGCATTAAAATAAAATGAACGAACTTTGAATTTTTTTTAACAACGATTCTCTTCAGACCGAAATTATACGTGGTATTTTCCACTCCACGTTTTTCTAGAGGTCCACAGCATGTAGGAAGTTACCCCATTGCACCACCATGCGTTAGGCGAAGCGTTCAAGTTTCTTATCTCCAGAAACAATCGGTGTCGAAATAGACAGTGTAGGCCTGATTCACAAAGATAAACATACACTTTTGTGTAAGTTTACGATTGTTAGCTATTCACAAAGGTATTTTACTAGTAGTATCTTTACGACTATGACTTCTCCACACATAAATTGATAGGACTGTCCTATCATTTTGTGTGTAGAGGCAACAGAGTTGTAAATATACTACTAGTAACATAAATGTTTAAATAGCTAACAATCATAAACTTGCACACAAGTGTAAGCTTACCGTTGTGAATCAGGCCCTATAGTCATTATTCTGCTGCCCCCTGGGGGACAATATACCTTTCCATCACAATTCAATTCATGAGCAAAGGCAATCTGAACTCATGAATTAGCCAGTTAGCCTGACAGGCTGAGTCTAATAATAGCATGCCAAAATATGTCTTAGCACAAGGGGGGGCTTAGGGCCAGATGTACGATCCTAAATTGCGGTCACAAATGGGCAATTGGCCCGTTTGTGACTGCAATTAAGGGCATGTCCATGTATAAACCTCATTTTGAGAATCAGTAAATTTTACCGATTCGCCAGATGAGGTTTGCGACTTGCTATTAAGAAGGGGCGTGCCAAAGGCATCCCTTCCTAATAGCGACTTGCATTTGTATGTATGAAAGTTATGCACCCGCAATTGCCATTGCAAAACACTTGCAATTTACCACCTACTTCAAGTAGGTGGTAAACCATTCGCAAACGGGAAGGTGTCCCCAGGGGATCCCTTCCCCTTTATGAATGGGTCAAAAAAATTTTTTTAAGGGCAGGCAGTGGTCCTTTAAGCAAAACAGACTGCATTTTAAAAAAAACTGCTTTATTTAAAAGCAGTCACTGACATGGTGGTCTGCTGACCCCAGCAGGCCACCATCCCTGAGAGCGCTAGCCATTTCTAATGGGGTCGCAAATTGTGCCTGCCTCATTAATATTAATGAGACATGCAATTTGCAACCTTTTTAGGAAGCGCAAACAGTGTCTGAGACACTGTTGTATATCCCAATTTGTGAGTCGCAAATTATGAGTCTCACATGCGACGCAATTTGTGAGTCGCAAATTGGTGGGTCGTACATCTGGCCCTTAGTATGTTGATGTGTATGTAGATTTGTGTTGCCACAATTGCATCCCGCTACTAAATAAAATGTACTTTGTGTATTGAGTATATTAAGTAGCGGGATGGGAGCAGCTGTGACCCAAAGATGTAACATTTGCACCTGTTTGTGTTCCTTTTTCACCTACTCAGAGTTTTCTGAAGCTGGTGCAGAAGGTCAGGTGCTCCCCTATGCGTCTGGTAGCAGAATAGTGTGACTTAAACATCGTTTGACAAAAATATAGAGTCCTACTTATCTTTCAGAATTTTTTTGCCACATTGGTATTAATAATAGAAGATCTACGGGCAGTAATAGAAAATCTACAACCAATTGATTGATGTTTTTGTAAACAATATAGTAGTAGGAGTTCCCTTGCATGGTGGATGTGTACTGCTTAATTTGTGCCGGTGGTTGCAAGTGATAGGCACCAGCACTGATTTTATGGGACTTGGTTTTATTTTGCATCATCAGACTGTTACTCAGAGAAAGAGAGAGAAAAGTCAGAAAAGGAAGAAAAGGGAGATTGAAAAAGGAAGAGAAATGTATCCAACGAGTGACATAGGTAGAAAGTTGAGCCGGTGGGGGCCACCAACTATTTTCTGCTTCAGATGTTCACCCAGTGCAAGAGATGGATAGACACACACAGATCAGAAAGATAGACAAAGAGAAAGACAGCAAAACAGTCACAAAAGGAGAAAGCAGGAACCTTCAAGGGGAAGGGAGTGTCTGGTATTGAATTAAAGACCAGCAGCCTTGCTATTCGGTTGCCCAATGTTTAATAGCACTGGCTGCCAGCTTCTGAGCTGAGCTTCGGGCACGGGCACCCTTTCTTTCACAAATTAAGCACTGCAAGGGTAAGATGTAGAGAATTAAAGTGTGTGGTGGTGTAAGAGGTATGAGATGGAATCAAGACTGAGCAGCCTTGGTGTTCGACAACTTTGTCATTAAAATCCGAAGAAGAAATTTGAGCTTCTGCACTTATGTACTTGCTTAAAAGAAAATACAAACTAGGCATTGCAAATGTCCTCCCACTGTAAGTAAACACCTAAAAACTTTGTCATCAGTTCTGCCATAATAAAGTATGGGTTTCCTGGCCAATCTTTTGTGTCAAATCTGCTGCCATTTTTGACAGAGTTAACTCTGTGAAAGTCTAAAATGGAAAGAGTTCTGTAAAATCAAAAAATGGTATTGTGTCTATGCTGGGTTTAGGACCAAGGTATCTTGAATGAAATATGAGGAATTTAGCCACTAATCCATATCTCCCCAGGGGCGGATCCTAGCCGGGTTGCAAGAAAGCACTCACTAGAGAGCTCTACTGGATGATTTCACCATCCTTCCAGAATCCTGCTAGCAGCAGCATCATCGCCAAACCTATACATCGCCACGGCCTCCCTGCATGAGGGGTGCTGCCACCGACGAAGTTTGAAGGCCCAAGATCATAGCTTTCTCCTACTGAGCAGCATCCTGGGCGAGGCCTGAATGCATCAAGTGGCAGCCCGGAACGGTTACTGTTGCCTACCTGAATCATCAAGGGGGGAACAGGTCCAAGTCTCTGAATAGAGTGGTGATTCCCTTGTTTTGTTGGGCAGAGGGGCACTGTTGTCTCTAGCAGCTGTTCATATCCAGGGAGTGGACAATGGGGTGGCGTATGCCCTCAGCTGTTATTTCCCCACCTCTCAGGAGTTGTCTCTGACTGGCATTTCGGCTTGTGTGCAGGAGGTTTGGTCTTCCCTTTCACAACCTATTTTCTTTCCAGCACAATGTTCAGCTGCCTCGGTTCTGCTCCCGTGTCCATCAAGAGGGAGTGGGAGGTGGATGCTGTGACCCTTTCCTTGGCCATGGCGCCTGTTGTATGCCTTCCCGCCCCCTGCGCAAATCCCCCGGTTTTTGGCTCGCCTGGTGCTGGAGTCCCTGGAGATGGTGGTGCTGTTTTGGCCTCGTTGGTCTTGATTCCTCACTCTGAGGCTGTTGGTGGTTCAGGGTCCCCGGTTGCTCCCCGATTTCTGTCTCCCCTGCAGTCATCTCCAATGTTGTCTCTCCCGCAGCTGTGGACTTTGAGATGCAGGGGTGGCGACGTTAGGGTTTCCCAGAGCATTTAGCCGTGGCTCTGCAACAGTCTCGGAAGCCTTCTACTCTCAGGTCCAATGGGAGGCATTAGGGGAATTTCCAGAGATGGTGTAGTGTTCTGGAGATGTCCCCCTAGATTGCTCTCTACCTGGGCTGCTGCAATTTCTCTGGGAGGGGTTTGAGGAGAGGTTGCCTGTTTCCACTTTGCGGGTTCAATGGGCGGCGATTAAGGCATTTCATTTCCCTTAAGGAAATATGTCAGATGTGGATGACAATTTGTTTTTAAGAGAGCACCTTCTAGATAAATGTTTTCCAGAGCTGCACCAACATCTGGTGGACCGCAAGCTGACCGACCCTCGTGAACTTGCGGAGGAGGCGGATACCCTGGTTAGCACTCGGGTGTCCCACAGGCGCCCCGGGGGAGATGGCCCAAAAGGGCGGACAGGGTTTTCCCCAGTAGAGAGAGGGTGGAGATAAACGGAAGGAGTTCTCTTAGGCCCACAAAATAGACAGCCTGGCAAGGGGGTAGGTTCCCCACCTCAATTAGGATCCCAGAAACCCACTTACCCTGACAAGAGTTAGCAGCAAAGAACTGTCTGGTGCTACAAGTGTGGGGAGGTTGGACACCAAAAGGGGATCCCCAGTGTCGCAAGAGGTCCCCAGCCCCCACAGGAGGTAAGAGCCCCGGGGTGGCTAGTATAGCGCTGGGGGAGGAGTTGCCCCTAGATAAGGGAGGGGAGTGGACAGGCTTGACCCTGGTCTCACTCGGGGACAGAGAGATGGTCCCAGTGACTCCATTGTCATCGAACACTGCCAAATACCGGCAGAGGGTACAGGTTAACAGGCAGGAGGTGGAGGCTCTGAGGGACACGGGTGCCAGCATGACTATGGTGCTGAGACGGCAGGTGTCCCCGGAGCAAGTTATCCCTGACGTATTCCATACGGCCGTGTTGGCTGACAGCAGTTTTAGTCACTACCTTGTGGCTCAGGTTCCCTTTCAGTGGGGAGGAGTCAAGGGCCCATTGAGAGTTGCTGTAAACCCTGCCTTGCCAGTTGAGTGTCTGCTTGGAAACGATCTGGAGTATACCACCTGGAAGGAAGTGGAGTTCCAAGCCCACACTGAAATGCTGGGGTTACCAGGATGGACTTGCGTGGTCACAAGGTCCATGGCTGCCCGGCAAGGAACTCAACCCGGGTTGGAGCCTGGAACACTGGTCAAGAAGAGGACGTTGTGGAGGACAAGCCCCGTGAGATGGATGGGGAGTCCGTGGAGGTAACCCCGGAGTCCGCTGAGGTGGATGTTGTTCCCGTGGGGGACTTGCCGACCCCTGCCGAGTGGCGGGTGGAAGACGGGGCCTACCCGGAAGGAATTCTGTCAGGTGCAGAGAGAGTGCCCCACGCTTGAAGGCATGCGGCGGCAGGCTGAAGCCAAAGCGACCAACCAAGAGACCGGCAATTACACCATTTACTGGGAGGATGGCCTCCTCTACAGTGAGCCTAAGGCTCCAGTGCATGGATCATCGAGAGTCCTAGTGGTCCCCCAATGCTACCGGGCCTTCCTGCTAGAATTGGCAATCAAGATACCACTAGCTGGACACCTGGGTCATGACAAAACCTTTGCACGGTTGGTTCCACACATCTACTGGCCCAGAATGCGAGTTGCCTCTGACACCAATTGCAAGACCTGTAAGACTTGCCAGGGGAGGAGGAAGAGAGTGAGCCTCTTCCTGATCTTCTGGCGGCCCAAGAGAAGGATGGATCGGTGGAGGGAGCTGTCCTCACCCCATCCTTGACCCCGGAGCAACAAAGGGACTGCCGCCAGGTCTTGGAGCAGTACGCCTTGTTGTTCTCCCTCACTGCTGGAATCACGCATCTGTGTACCCATGACGTGGACACAGGGGACAGCCCCCCCCTGAAAACCAAGTCTTGCCGGCTGTCCGACAGGATCAAGAGCAGCATCCAGGGTGAGGTGGCCAAGATGTTGGAGCTGGGGTGATTTAGCTTTCCAGCAGCACTTGGGCTAGACCGGTTGTGTTGGTGCCGAAGGCGGCCCCACTGGGCACCACACCAGAACTTCGGTTCTGTGTGGATTACCGTGGTCTGAACTCCGTGACAAAGACGGATGCTCACCCGATCCCTCGGGCGGATGAGCTGATTGACCGACTGGGAGCAGCTCGGTATCTCAGTACCATCGATCTGACGTCAGGATACTGGCAGATTGCCATGGCGGACGGAGCAAAGGAGAAAACAGCATTCTCCAGTCCCGAGGGCCACTTTCAATTTCAGGTGATGCCCTTCGGGCTCAAGAATGCTCCTGCCACTTCCCAGCGGTTGGTTAACCAGGTGCTTTCTAGCCTAGAGGCCTTCTTAGCTGCTTACCTGGATGACATCGCTGTCTTCAGCAGCAGCAGCTGGGAGGACCATCTGCAGCAACTACAGGAGGTGATACAGTCTCTGCAGCGTGCTGGCCTAACCATTAAGGATAGCAAGTGCCAGATCGGACAGGGATCTGTCATTTACCTGGGACACCTGGTGGGCGGGGGTAAGGTGCAACCCCTCCATCCAAAATTGAGACCATCATGGCCTGGGAGCCCCCCAAAACCCAAACAGAGGTCCGAGCTTTCCTTGGTCTTACTGGATACTACCGCCAGTTTGTCAAGGGGTATGGAACCATCGTAACCCCTCTGACTGAGTTAACATCCAAAAAGCAGCTACGAAAAGTAATCTGGATGGCTGCCTGTCAAGAGGCATTTGACACCTTGAAGCACACGATGTGCACCGCTCCGGTGCTTGCAACACCAGATTTCTTCAAGGAATTCATAGTGCAGACAAATGCCTCTGAGCATGGTATAGGAGCTGTGCTCTCTCAACTGAACGACGAAGGCCAAGACCAGCCTGTGGCCTTTATTTCCCGAAGGCTACTCCCCAGGGAACAATGGTGGAGTACAATAGAGGGAGAAGCCTTCGCTGTGGTCTGGGCCCGGAAGAAGTTGAGGCCATACCTCTTTGGTTCTCACTTCCTCATTCAGACCGACCACCGAACCCCTTCGCTGGCTCATGCAAATGAGAGGCGAAAACCCAAAATTGCTAAGGTGATCCATTTCCCTCCAGGGTATGGACTTTCGGGTGGAACATCGGCCCAGAGTAGACCATGCCAATGCTGATGGTCTCTCCCAATTTTTCCGCCTTAGTGATGAGAAATCCTTAGAGGTTGGGAAGCTCTCCCCACTTTCGGCTGGGGGGGCTGCATGTTATACATGTCAGCCCTAGGGTGGTCTTACCCCGTTTTTTCCCGCCCTTTGCCTTGTTTTTCCACCATCTTTTTCATTGGACCTAGGTCTCTGGGCGCCTTACCACTGCCAATCAGTGCTAAGGTGCAGGTGCTCTCTCCCAACAACATGGCTGCCACTGGCCTCTGCTACTGGGGAGTGGCCTTCTTAGTCACCCACTGGTAGTCAGTAGCAGGCTGGGACATTAGGATACAGTAGCACTGCCATCCCGTCTTTTTTGCCCATAGCCTAGACTGTATAAGCTCCTGGAACCTTCCGGAATAGGGGAGGGGTTACACTTTGCCGCCTATAGAGAGTGGTCACCTGACCTAGGGGTATTTAGGGAAAGGAGGGAAATCTTCCTGTCAGTTGGGGCATCACTGGACCTGGGGGAACCTCTGCAGGAGTTTAGGCGGTAGGGCCTAAGGGAGGAACCTACACCACTGGAATTGACTGGGCCTAGGCACCGCTTTCTAAGTTAGGGGAGGGACTCTACCAAACCCACTGATCTGGCCCAGCGTTGGGGAACCCAGGGAACCACCTCCAGTGAGTAAAGGGAACCATCTTGCCTCTGAGCCACCAACTCAACCCCCCCTTCTTCTTACCCCCAAGGAACTGCCTAAGAAGGGCGCAGAAACCATCCAGTGCAGCAATGAACCACTTACCTACAGTGAGGACTGCTGGGGGATCAACCAGGTAACAGCGCTGCACCATCCAAGCGCTTCCCTGCCAGAACTGTGTCTCCCTGCGCTGATCTGCCTCAGCTGTCTTGCCCTGGACTGCCCAGAACTGCAAGAGACTGCCCTTGTGCCCAAAGCGCTAGGAACCAGTGAGCGCTGTAATTGCCAAGCGTTATCCTGCCTCTAAAAGCATTGTGCCCATCAAAGCGCTGCATACCTGAATCACCGCCGCAGCCCTGGTCTCATCCGTGTCGCCGCTAGAGCTGTGCCTTGCATTGTTGCCAAAAGAGGTGCTACGTCGCCTGGATCACCGCCACAGCCCCGGCGTGGGGCCCCTGCCTGCCGTGCGTCTTCACGCGCAGGATGTGCGCGACCATTGCCCCATCATCTGCCCTCTAGCGCTGGGCCCCTTCGAGTGCTCACCTGCCGAGGATCACCGCTGGGCCTGGGTGCTGGGAGTGTGGGAATATTGCCTGTGGCCCAGCATGTCAGAGCCAGAATCGGGCGCTGCCACGGATTGTGCCTTGGGACCTGCCATCACCGCAGCGGCCCCGGCGCCTCTGGAGAGGGAAGTGCCCACGTAGGCCGCGTCACCGCTGCGGCCCCTGGAGCCAGGAAAGGTCTGCCGCTGCCGTGCAGAGGCCCACGCTGGGCCTAGAGAAACTCCTGTCACACCATTCCGACTGGTATTCCCATGCCTTACGCACTGAAAAGAGTTGGTGCAAGGAATTAGAACGGACATGGCGACTCTCCCACAGAGAACAAGATAAATCGAGTTACATAACCGCTTTAGCATCCTATCATAAAAACATTAAAAATGCACGCAAAATCCATATTGCACATCAATTGGTAAAGCATCATGGGAAATTTAGTTTTCATTGCTTACAAAAAAGTTTTGCTTGGCTGCTGTGAGTAGCAATAAAATAGAAAGAGAAGCACAATCAGAAGCCTCTGGTCCTGTAATAGAATAACATGCAGAATACTGTATGGTAAATCTGGTCACCTCACAGTAGTTCCCCACACCTTGGGAGTTTAACTTGTAATTAGATAGTACTTGTGGGTTGTTACTGTTCTGGAAAGAGTTGTAATTGAGCCACGGGGGGCTTTTAAAAAATGCCTGGGGATAGATCAATAGGGATGAAAGGTCCAGTTATCAAATTCACCCACTGTCTACACATACACAGCCTATGTACTTCACCAGACTTTAACTTCAACAAAAGATAGGGCATGCAATATTCAGTCAGTGATATTGTATTATATTGTCATTTGCATAGCACTTTCCTAACTCTTGAGAGACCCAAAGTCCAGATATACAGACGTGTTGCTTTGTTTAATTTTCATAATGCTTTGAACCCTTTTGCAAATTAGGACTATTTACAGACACAGAATGGAGAAAATACATTGTGTAATCAGGTTTAGCAATGATTCTAATTATTGGCTCAGCCCTCCAAAACCTATCCGCTTTCCCCATCCTGGGTATTTCTCCTAAACAAAGTGTATTGTGGTACTGTAGGCCCTGTTGTACTGTACCGGGAATTTCATATTGCTTTTTCCTTCCACAGAGGCTGTTTTGGGGTTCTTTGGAGGCTGTCTTGGGCCTCGTATCTGCATTAATCCCTGAGTTTGCACTTCCAAGTGTAGCTCCCATACACTCTGTACTCTTCCTTGACCTCATGTTATATGTGGTTTGAACTGTATAAATACAGACCACTCCATAGAGGGCAGGTATTGGCTTGTCACATCTGCCCTTACCCTTCCCTCCCATTCCTATATGTAGGCACACTTACCCGTGTGTATATGACACAATTTCAGCAGTTTCAGGCATTGACTCAAAAACTTGTCCAGACTAAAATCACACACCTCTGTCCTTCGATTAGAATCTAATATTTAAGAAACCTAGCTCTCACTCATATTCCCTTTAAATTTATGCCACGGTATAGCAACAAGACTTATTGAGAGCATAAGCTCTGGTCCTGATTCATAATATCAAAAACCTCACCATATAGGCCACACGGCAAACACATACAGTTCTATATCTGCACTCCACAGAGTAGTATGTAACTTATCGGCAAATGCACTTTGGTGCTTCTTTAGGAGTGTGAACACGGTATATTTATAGTTGCAATACAGTACAAAGTACATAAACCCTAAAGCACTGTGAGGCCATACTAATGACAAAAGAGGGGCTGGCAAATATACATTTGCAAGAATAACAGGAGTAAAACCCATGAACCACGTCGGGATGGGTGTACAGTATATATAGAAAACAATTCCCAACAGGTATCAATTTAAGACAGTTAAATGATGTATGCAGTCAACATTACATAAGAAAGAAACAAGGAGGCTCATATGGTTTGAGAGCTTGTTATTCACCAATTCAAAGGAGGGTGTTTCACATGGGAATACAGTTAGGCAGCACTGTACAGAGGAAATCATGTGACAACCCGAAGGCACTTGGTGAGTGGTGATATATACAATTGGTGAAAGGTGATGATGCAAGTGCTGAACGTGAACAGTGTGAACGGCGCAAGGTGACAAAGAAAATATACAGTGATGGCTCCGCAGGATTACGTTTTTAGTCACTTAAATCAAGGTATCAAACATTTTTTCAAGAGCCAAAAACGTTAATTGCGCCATAAAGTTGCGCTGTGATGTCGACGGCGTTTCGATCCCCGGGAGTCGGGATCGTCTTCAGGACAGGGTTGTCGAGTTAAGGCAGTGCTGTGGGGAAAAAGGTCGAATCAGGCAAGGTAAGGGTGGTGGGAGATGGACAAGGGAGTGGAGCGTGGGGGCCTTTGGGCAGCGGGGCGGTGTGGGAGGGGGACGCAGGGGTGGTGCGACAGTGGTGCACAGGTCTAGGTACGGTACCAGAGAAGTGGGTGCAAGAGGTGAGGGAGACGCAACGGGGGATCTGGACTAGCCCAGGGGGTGTCAACTTGAGGTGTTGGGGTGGGTCAACTGGGTGTCCAGTGTAAGTGTGAACGATCGCATGGGGGCCAGCCGGACGTGTGACTATGTCGGTGGAGACCTGGGACAATTAGCGCATGGAAGTAGTAAATAATAGGAAGTTAGGTCGGGTGAGCGTAACTGGGGGATCCGCGAAAGTATCGTGATGATCGGTGTTCGCAAGGTGAAGAATCGCGGTGAATGCGCGTGACGGTGATCCGGGGGTGTGAAGGAGGTCGGAGGGTGACCTGGACAGTGCTGGCAGTGGACTGCAGCTGTGCTGGAGGGGTGCGTGAGCCAAGTGGAGGGAAAATATCGTGGGTAGGTAGCTACACGACAAGGCGCTCAAACATACTTGTGCACACACTGATAGCGTGGTTCCTAGGTCCCTGGGCGGAGGCAGCGGAAGAACCGTCTGGGGGAGAAGGACAAACAGCGTCGTGACCGAGAGATGGCATGATCGTGAAGCAGGCTCAAATGGTCACATAATTACCTGCAACTTGTTGGGCGCAGCCGAGGGCCGGTTAGGAAGGGCAGCGCCTGTGGGGGGGGGGAAGAGAGAGCCCCAGTTATGGTAAGCTGTGTCCTCGATCGGCGGTATTGGTAAAGAGCCGAGATGCACGTGGAACGGCTGCCAGTTAAAGATAGCTGGTGCCGGGCTCGGCGGGTTAAATTGTTGTGACTAACCTGAATCAATCACGGCGGCCGGGGGCAACGAAGGCTCTGGATGCTCAGGAGTCTCGCTGTGGAGAGGAGTTGCTCCGTGAACCCGGAAGGGGTTTCGCGTTGTATATAGGCTATGATTGGGTGGTGATGCAGGGGGGCGTGATTGGGGTGGATGTGGGGCAGGGCTAAGGACGTGTCTGTGTGTTGCTGGGGCAACGGAGGAGCTACCAGGAGAAACTTGGTTGAAAAAGGGGATGGGATGGATACATGCAAGGTTAGATCAGCGTGGGTGATTACGGACTGAAATGGGCAAGGATGACACAGACAGTATACTGTAACCACACAAACCTAGCCTGTAGCGCATTGTATGCAATAATTTGTACGACGGTATGAAGCAGCTCAACAAAGGTCAGACGGTGTAAAACCAGGCGGTTAGTTTACATGCTTGTTGACTAGAACAGAGTGAGTCGGCGTTGTTTTAAAAACACAGTACGTGGTTGGAGCACAATATGTACAATAGTTAAGACACTTGTAAGTGGCGGCTATACATTAGTCCAGTTGGGAAAAAAACAATAAGTTTACATGTATTTCAGAATAGAGCTGAGTGAGTGGGCGTAGTGTCCACAAAACAGTACATGATTGACATGGGGTAGAACAATTCGTATAGGTACTCAGGTGCAGAACCAGGCTGGTAGTATGCAAGACAGATGGACCAGAATGAGTGCTTATAAGCCCGGAGGGTCTGCAAGGAAGCCAGAAGACCTGGATATGAAACCCGGTATTTGTGGATGAATGAGGTTCATGGTATTACACGGTGATAGTACTATTCCACTCGTCGAGTGTGTTGAGGTCATGGTTGACAAAGTTGACGCGTGAGATCCATTCACATTCTGCTCTGTTTAACAGATTGGACATACTGCCGCCTCTGATTGGCAGTGTATGTTTTTCAATGACCATCCATCTCAGGTCTGTGTCCAGGTGCTGTTTTTCGAGGAAGTGTGTGACCAGAGGGAAGGTCAGCACTTTGCAGTTGATTCTGCTCTTATGTTGGATGATCCGCTGCTTTACCATTTGGGTGGTCTGGCCGATGTAAATAAGATCACATGGGCAGCGAATCGCATAGATCACATTTTGAGTTTTGCAGTTGGAGTGGTGGTTGACTTTGTGGGTGAGGCCGTTGTAAATTAACTCCTTTGTGTTGACGGTGAGGTCGCACACACTGCAGGATTGACATTTGTAGTTGCCAACCACTGACTCCAGGCCCCAGGCGGCTGTAATAGTGTGTTTGTCCGTGGGTTGGTTGGGCCAGGTGATTGCATGTACAAGATGGTTGGCGATGTTATTACCCCGTTGATAGGAGAACAAGGGGGGTTCATGAAACTGTTCTTGGGATCGTAGAAGGGGCCAATTTTTCTTGATTATTTTACTGATCTTGTTGCTGTCAGTGCTGAATGTGGAGACGAATGGGATCGTAGTCAGCGTCTTTTTGTTGTTCGGGGTCAGCAGGTGTTCACAGTGGTTGTACCAGGTGCGTTTTTTAGCTTTTGTGACTAGGCGTCGTGGGTACCTCCTGTTTATAAGCTTATTAACCAAAATATTGGCTTCCCTGAAGTAGTCTTTACGCCATTTGCAGTTGCGGCGAATCCACAAGAATTGGACATATGGTAGTCCGTCGCGCAGGCCCCTGGGATGGTAGCTGGAATAGTGTAGCAATGTGTTACGCTCCGTGGGCTTACGGTAGAGAGATGCACCGAGGGTCCCATCTTCTGCATGGATCATGACATCAAGGAAAGGTAGATCTTTGGTCTTGTATTCACTCGTGAATTTGAGATGTTCCTGTGCGTTGTTGAGCCAATCGACAAAGGGTAGAAGAGTATCTGAGGCTCCATTCCAGATGAGGAGAATATCGTCTACATACCGTCGCCACAGATCAATCTGTGGTCGGTACGGGTTGATGGGGTTGAGAATGAGTGATTTTTCCATGTCGTGGACAAACAAAATAGCGAAGTTAGGGGCGAAGCAAGTGTCATGTGCTTATCTAGGTTCCTGATCGATACTGTGACCTTATGCCCCTATTCGGCTATAAATCCATTTATTCCCTATATTGGCATAACCGTTCAAGTGCGATTTTCTGAAAAGTCATCTCTGGCCTCACACGAGCAGAGCCACAGAGCCACATTCCAGCATGACTCTCTGCTACTTCCTTTGCGACCAATTAGTGCAATGACAGAGCAGCAGTCACTATCTGATATTCCTAGATAACACTCCGAGTTCTTCAACAAGATAAAAACTTAGCAAACCTGGAAATCCCCGCTTGCTATGTTTTGATTAGTAATGGAACTCTAATGAGCAACTGATAACTATCACTTCCTAGTGACATCTTTAATTGACGTCTTATGTCCAGCAAACTTGCGTCAAACCCGGCACCTGTCAGGTATAAATATTACCAACGTTGCCTTAAGCAATGAGCGAACATGTTGCTGATGCCAGCTGCCTGCATGACCCCGTGTTGGTAAAAACTAGCACTCTGTCGCTGCAGCCTGCTATCCTGTGGTGGTGAAGCTACTGATTACCATTATCGCCGCTACAGCGCGACCTATGGTGCAGTACGCTTGAGGAGCCGTGCAGCCGTCCTCTGCGAAGACATCCAGCCCAGCTGCCCGCAGACGCTGTCACCCCTCCTTCCTCGACGCGCTGAGAGAAGCCGCTGCCTTTCTCGTGCAGAGAAATCCAGTCCCGGCGCTTCCAGTTTACCCTCGCAGGTGACTGGGATATCGAGAGAGACCCCTGAAGGAGATACCAATCCTCCATCATTCTATTCAGAGGTATGGTGTTGACTAAACCCTTAGACGAGAATTCTTGAAACAAACCTTGGCAAAACCAACTTAACTTAAGCTACTTACTTACTCCCCCTTCTCACGTGTTAGGCTTAGGTCAGGCACACTGGGGTAGGCGTAGTTAGAAGCACCAGTTGAGTATGTTAGCCTAATGTATATATGACTGTATATATGTTTTATTACTTTTAAACCATTGTATGGCTAAGAAACCATATCAATGCTTTTACAGTTCTATTTCGCTATTCTTATCTTACTGTACGTACTTTTTATAATAACAGTTATTGCAATTGTGGCAATACATTTCTCTTGTATGAGAAGAAAGACTGTTCAATAAATGTTAACCTTTATTGATACACGCCCGTCTCTCTATTCTCTACATACTGTGAAAGTAAACTGCACTAGACTGACTGAGTGAAATCTGTGTCTATTGTTTCACACGACCCTAGAGATCGACTCTTGATCTGAGGAGCAAAGTTGTCATGTTGCACGGTTGTTGGAAAGCTGAATCCCTTCTTGTCTGTGCCAAGGAAGCTGATCACTTCCTATGCAGAGAAGAAAGTTTCCAGTGACCTCTGAGCTAGTTGGTAACACAACCCAATTAAGTTTAGCATAGTCAGTGGAGGCCTGGAATATAAGCAGTTCCACGTCGATACTACTGTTTATGTTATTCCAATGCGCAGGGCCTAGTGGGAAACTAGGAACTACACTACATGGCGCCCTAACGTTTGGTAAGGCGATAAACTAACGTAAGACTTGTATAGTAACTCAGTCGTGCATATTTCACACCCCTTTCTCCCGTAAATACTCCAATAGACGTCTGGAGTGGGTGAAAGGTTAAAATCCGCCCGACCTTAGTAGGAAGAGATTCCTATGTAAAGCTCTGGTTTATTCAACGTTGAAGGATACAGTGTTCCAAAATATTGTGCACCTAATCTTTGTCTCCTTGGAGACCTACTCTGCAAACCTCGCATTTTTACAATGCCAGAAAACGGAACCTCTGGGGCCGCAGCAGATGCGACTCAGCAAGGTCCCGAATACACAGACCCGGATGCAATTATCATCCCGGTCCACTTAAGAAGATCTATAACTTTAAAACTTATAGAAAACGGACTGACACCTCTAGGTGGTACAGTAATTTTCGTGATAGAGGCTCACGAGTATCGGCAGACAGAGGTATTCTATTCATGGATAAACTTTCCAGCGGTAAACGCTATAACACAAGAGTTTCACTATTACAAAATAGAGGAACCTCCGGGAGAGTACGCTCCTTTCGAGGAGATTGAAATCCCACTTAAATTTCAAGAGCACCTGCTCTGGTTTAATGGCGCCCTAAAACACAATGATCACATTACCAGGCTCGGTCCACTAGGTAGACCAGGAGCCACGTGGCCGGTTCTAGCCAGCTACACACCACATCCTGACATTATAAAAATGTCTAGAGAAGAGCTGTTAGTACAGCTAAACACATTAATAAAAATACATAGGCAATTAGTCCAATATGTAATACGGACTGCAACAGTCCAGCCAGCTGTTAATTCACACCAGCTGACCCCTCATCAGGGGAACACAAATAAAATTACACCACAGAACATACAGTCATGTCTTGGTAAAACACCCGTAAAACGGGAACAAATTCCTTTCTGGTTAGCCCAGAAAATCACTCAAATAGAGGCAGTATTTCCTGATACTACCCCTATTGAGAAACACAGAATCTTGACCATCTGCCTTCCTATGGGAATCGCACCACACGTGGAGGACTGCGACACTTGGGGTACAGTCTTTGCTTCCATTTACACAAAAACACACGGTGTTCCGTCTATGGCGGTAATACCAGACGTGCTAAAACAGATTCAAAATGAATTCGGTCCAGAACCAGCTTTAAATCTAGGTATGAAATTACTGAAAGACTTCAAGCAGGTCACGGCTATATTATTAGCCAATGTAAAGGGAGAAGCAGCATCTGTGGCGATTCGCCAGAAGTTGAGGGAAACAGATATAAAAGATCCTGTTGAGCTTGCCAAAATCATAGAAAAATGCTATGAAGAATTAGGTAGAGACAGCTTGGGTGGAAAACCGGTAAAGCCCCAACTGCTCGAAAATCCTGAAAAATTATTTATTAAAAATAATTTAAATACTCCTAAAAAGAGCTGGGATGGAAATAAACAATCCACTCCCAAGGAAAAAGTTTTCCAGTCCAGAGGAAGGTCTCCTCGACGGAGGGAAAGAACTCCGACTCGAGAACGCCAGTCTCCCCAGAGGGAGCCCTCTGAGAAAAGATATAACCTTAGAAATAGGGATAATATAAAAAAAACCTGATAGATATCAAAGTATTGATACACGTCCCTCTCGATCTCTTCCACAGAATTCGGAAAGAAGAGGACGGTCAGACCCAGGAGAGCACACCAAGTCCAAAGACAAGGAACCTGCTCAAAATAAGAAATCTCAATTTCAGAAAAAGAAGGTAGCCAGTATTAGAGTAATCAACCATGCCGAGAATACTGAGGACACAGTTGAAAAACGGGGAGTGGGCATTGACAATGTTGGACAGTGCAGCAGAGATCAGTATAGCGCGCAAGAACTTGATGAGTCATCTGGAGACAGTGGACACGAATGAATACATTCAGGTTGAAACTGCCGACGCCAGACTTAGCGAGCCCCATAAAATATACGAAATAACATTGCGTATAGAGGGTGATAAGACTAGGAAAATTAAGGGTCTATTTTGGGATAAGCTCTCAAAAGGCTATGATATTCTGTTAGCTGAAAAAGATTGGCCCCCGGAGTTTGTCAGGGAGTGCCCTCGTGGCGAAGAAGTGATTATGCCTGCCTTCTCGAATCACATTCCGATTCATAAAAAATACACATATGCAAGGAAATGGGCAGTAGCCCAGGCACCTGCATTGTATAAAAATCATGTAGGATGGGATGAGGATTCACCGCCTCACAAAATCCAACTAAAAAGTGAACCAACTGCCCAACGGCAGTATCCCATAAAGCAAGAAGCTAAAAAACAGGTCAGGGAGATCTTAGATCAACTTGAGTACCAGGGGGTGATTGAAACATGCACCTCTCAAATGAACAATCCTTTGTTTCCTGTCTCCAAGCCAGACAATTCATATCGTCTAGTTTTGGACTACAGACACCTTAATACATGTTGCAAAACTTTTGCAGTACAAAACTCGCATAGTGCAGCCCTAATGAATAACATAGTTAGGAAAAAATACAAAACGACATTAGACATTTCTAATGGTTTCTTTTGTCAAAACATTGCACCAGAAAGCAGATACTTGACCGCTTTCTCCGCATTTGGGTCACAGAAAAATTCTGTCGACTCCCACAGGGGTTCAAGAACAGCCCAGGACTATTCTCAGCTAGGGTAACAGAGTTACTACAAATCTATGATGATGAAGCATTATCTTACGTAGATGATATTTATCTCACAGACGACGACTTGGATACTCACTTGAAAAGAGTGAACACCATTATACTTGGGTTCGCAGCAGAGGGTTACAAATTCAACTTTAAAAAGTCCCGAATTGCCCATCTGACAGTACTGTTTTTAGGGTACGAATTATCAAGTGAAGGGAAAAGCCTAGCGGACAACTTCTTAGAGAAGTGCGCTGTACTCCAAGCTCCAAAAACGCTGAAGAATTTACAATCAATACTAGGTTTTCTGAATTTCGGAAGAACTTACATACTAAATTACGCAGAGAGGGTTAAACCTCTCTACGAACTAATAAAACCTGATTTAAAACAAATCAATTGGACTCAAAAACACACAGAAATTTTGAGATCACTGCAAACAGACATGTTAGCAAAAACAAAATTAGATACACGTGACAACACACGTGATCTTGTAATCCGAGTCATCCCAGGAAGATGCGGATTCACGTACCTAACCTCTAATGAGGGAGAAAAGGTACCAATAGCTTACAAATCACATTTGTACACAAAGGCTGAAATAAAATTCAGTTCAACGGAGAAAATTCTAACTGCGGTTCAGACTGCTGTAGCGAAAGAAAGGCCCCTAGCACAAGGTAAACGAATAATAATCGTAACACCAATTCCGGCTTTAGAAGCGGTAACTAAAGCAAGCATTCCTAATGCTAAAGCTTTGCATCCGAGATGGATTCAGTGGGTTAATTCTCTTGCTGCAACAGACGTAGTTTACGAATTTGATCCTAACTTAAAAACACAGGAATTTTTACAATATGAATACGAATGTCCTCTGCCAATTGAAATCCTGCCTCTCGAAGAATACGGAAGTATTATATATACTGACGGATCAGCACAACCCGCAGTTGGGGGTAAGCAAGCTTACAGTGCTGCGTGCGCGATTGTTAAAGGTCGCTGGCACAAAGGAAAATTTAGACCATTGATCACTAAAACACAATCTCTAGGAGATTGCTCGGCTCAACGAGCTGAATTAGTAGCATTTAAGATGGCGCTAGAAAATACTGATCGCGAATTCCCCACACTAATAGTGTGCGATTCTTTTTATTGCGTACAATCCTATAATGAATACTTGCAGAATTGGGTGGAAAATGGTTTCAAAGATGCAAAAGGTGGCACAATAAAGCATAAAATGCTTTGGGAACAGGTAGTTCTTTTACAAAAAGAACTACAAAAGACTCACGTGATACATACACTGAGTCATCAACGTGATGGCGTTCACGTTGCAGGGAATTCATTGGCTGATGAAGCCGCGAAGGCAGCTGTGCAAACGGCTTCCGTAGCTGCGATAACTCGGTCACAAACAAAAATAGACAGCGATGTTCTACAAGCTGTCAGTGCGTCAGTAAAAAATGATAAGAAAACACTCCCAAAAGGCTTTCCTGAAAAGTACTTGTACTTAACGGATACAAATAATGTTCCTTTTGCTCGAATCCCTGGAGTGGGGGATAGAGTAATTCCAAACAAGGAACACAGACTAGGACTAATAAAAGCGGCACACGAAGGGCTTGCTTCTGCACACGCTGGCGTTTCCGCAACAATATCACTATTAAAACAAAGATATTGGTGGCCTCGCTTGAGAATACAAACTAAAAAGTATGTATTAGAATGCGACATATGCCAACGGATAAAAGTATCAACAGTGAAACGGCCAGCGCAGACACCCCTTCTCATCTCGGATAAACCATTTGCATGCGTTTACCTGGACCACTGTGGTCCCCTACAAAGGGACGGTAACTATAGATATATCATGGTAGCAGTGGACTCCTGTACGAGGTTCATATGGATGTGGCCCCAGCGCTCGGCTGACGCTAGAACGGTTATAAAAGATTTGCGAGTCTTTATCGGCACATACGCAATTACCACGTTCCATTCTGACCAGGGTCCTGCTTTCAGCTCTCGAGCCTATAAGGAGGCCATGGCCAGCATGGGAATTGGGTTGCGGTATTCTTGTCCGTCGCACCCCGAAGGGAATAGTGTGGTAGAAAGAAAAAACCGGGACATAAAGCAATCTATAACAGCGAAGGTATTAGGTTCAGGCGCTGGGTGGGTCAAACATTTAATAAGTGTCCAGACTAGTCTTAACAACATGCCAAGAAATTCTCTAAAAGGTTTCAGCCCATACGAACTATTGTTCGGAATTAGAATGAACGTTCAGGACCTCGATAGTCAGATGTCAGTGGTACAAGAAGAAACAAAGCAGTTTGAAGTAAAAGACCGTTTGGCTGTTTTACAGGAACTGAATGAAACAAGAAAATCATTAAGCAACATAAAGTTAAAGCAACAGCCAAATACCACTGACGAGGCACCACCCGCAACAGCCCCAGCAAGGCCTGTCTGGATTCCAAAGATTGGGGATCTAGTCAGAGAAAAGATCGCGGTTAAGAAGGAATTTGGGCCTTCTTACAGAAAAGCAGTACCTGTCTTAGCAGTCACCGGAACAAGATCAGTTGTGCTACCGCCCCTTGCTGGTAAAAAGGAGAACAGAGTCGTGTCCATCGACCTGGTAAAACCACAAGCATGTGGCCTATAATCAACAGTAGGCCCAGTGGACTCCCAAGAAACAACAGAATACCCAAACTTGCAACAATCCAAGAGGTTCAAACTGAAAGACTAATCACATTCGATCAGCCTGCAGTGCACAATGAAGGACTATGCAATAATGCCATGGAACTCGTGCCTCTTGAAACACAGATTGAAACAGTTCGTCAAGAAACAACACCAGTCTACAATGATGTGGCATCAGAAAGTGCTACCGAGAGACAGATTGAAAGAACAATCCCATCAATTGACAGAACTGCCTCTGGTTATTTCATCAACTTCGACAACTTCTCTGAAGATTTAAATGACCCGGAAGTGATGCCAGAAACAAAAAAGTCTTTTAAAGAAAAAGCAACGGAACTCTTTCATCAACTGAAGGAAATCTACCTAATTTCCCCTTGGCTAGAGTTCTGGTTCGGTCTAGGTGTATTTTTCCTCCTGCTTTGGCTCATCATGGTACTATGTTTGGGAAAATTCATTGAAGGAAAATATATTACAATGGACACAGCAAGTCAGAACATCAACCTAGTCCTGAAACAACACAGATCATCCCACGTGAAGAAAAGAGAATTGTCAACAGTAAATGTCACAGCAATTCCAATACCTGGTGGGGTAGTATGGGAGAAAACAGACTATGAGATCTATGGTCCGGTTGAAATCCTGAAGTATCCTCATCAACTAAAGGTTTCCTTAAGTGACTTTGTGACACCAAGTACATTCTCTGATGATTGGGACTTTAACAGTATTAATGACATGATGTCTGATTTAGTAATGTCAGCTAGATTCACAGATCATGATTATTTACAAGGTTCATCTAGTTATGAGCAGTTATTCTGTTACACCCACTATGGGGATCATTACTTGCATAAATCTGCACAGCCTAGAAATGTTTTTATGTATAATCAATGGGAACATTGTTCTACACCACCTAAAAGCAGTTCTAAAGCATTTTTTGAGAAATTCAAATATTTTTCAGGGTTTAACACCAGTGATGCAGAAACGTTTTATTATAAACTGTTAGATAAAACAGGAATGAAAACAATGCTGACAAATTCTAAATTGATATATTCAGAAGCATTTTATGACAAAATGATGACATTTGGTTTTGATTATTGGAAAAATAATATTGAAACAAAATCAATTTGGGGTACAAAAGATTGGCAGGTGCAAGGCATAGAAGCACTATTTAGAACCTGCATGATACCAGAACAAATGTTATTTCTAAATGACACTGTACACCAAACATCTTGTCTTGGCCTAGCTAAGAACAAAGAACTTAAAACACCGTCTATACCAAAGCCATTACCTGAAAATGCAACAGCTGATATTGAGTTAGACGTGTCACAAATTTTAAATTTCAACAGAACACATCCTGATTGGAAAAAGTGGTTAATCTGGCCTACAGACACAAATAGCTGTCAAGATAGATTCCTGAATAAAACACAGGGTTTAAAAATGACCAGATTAGACTCGAGATATTCCCAGAGACAACATCCAGGAATTATAACCACATACAGTGTAGGGAAACTCTGCCTAGAATGGCTAACTACATCCACACTGGCTGAAATTAAGCAACACTTGTCTTTATTAAAAGATGGTGCTGATTTGCGCGATTTCATTCTTGGACCACGCAAACAGCGTCAAAAGCGTTTCATAGCGACCAGCATCTATGCTGCTTACAACGAGGCTTGGAAAGTAAAGCAAATTGAAACTGCTGAAAAGATACGAGAAATTGATCGTATTAATTTGGAAAAATCACTTTCTGTGGTAGACAATGGGTTAATGACTCTGTCTTCCAGAATATATTCTTTGAACAATATTGTATCCTCTGCCTTTGATGTGATAGACAGAGATTTGCTAATGTTACAACATGGCCAGTCTCAATTACGCTCTATTATAGAATTAGGCTGGACGCTGCAAAATCTTCGTTCAGGCTATGTGCCTTGGCGTCTGATAAACACAACGTCATTATTTTCCATTTTTAACCTTACTGATAAACAGATCAGTTTGGCACAGAAAGGAGCAGACTATACAATCTTGAGCATCGAGAAACTCGAGAGATTACCATTGACAATGTCAGAGAGCCCTGTCATTGAATGGATAATACACGGAATTATCACAATTCCGATAACAACTTTCCGATTTCATAAATGCCTTGAATACATACCTGCTGGCCAGTATGAACAATTGGGTAAGGGATATGTTAAATCCGAATGGAAATTACCATACACTCATTCTTGCTATAGTGACAGCGACAAAAATGTATTTCTTAGTGGTGACAACTGTAAACACTCACTAAGCGGTATACTTTTGTGTCAGGGTATTAATTTACACGGAGCATGTGATGGCAATTCGAACAACCTTTCATGCCACCAGCTAGTCACACCTGCAACTCAGATAGAGCCCTTCTTTATGCAACTCGCAAACGGGAGTTACATTCTAAGAACGGATCACAGGTGCTGTGGCCTCGCGCCCGGAAAAAGTTATCTAGTACAAGTAACGTCCATGGTCAAATGTTGCATGCAAGCATTGTTCCCGAGCGGGCCTCCAGACTTAGTGACTCCCCTCTGGCCTCGTCTGAATCTCTATTCTATACGAATTGATACATTAAGCAAAATGAAATCTGTGCTTTTACAGACAACAGTGCCTATAACGTCATCTAAAGAGACGTATGATCTTCTAGTCGCAAGGACGGCTACTGAGGTCCATGACCTTTTATCAACAAATTGCCCCGTGCATTTCGTACAAATGCTCGACCAACTCCTTAACATGTCTAGTGCTACAAGCATCCCAGGCATATTTAAGACAGTCTTTACGGGACTGCTAACACCCTTCCAGGCAATTTTGGGAATCTTTCCTAATTTTGTGCACTCCATCTTTGGTGGTATCCCACTATTTTTTGGACTCATCGCTGGGATTCTATTTTTGACCCTTCTGCTACGGTATGGCAAGCCTCGGCTCAGACATAGCTCCCATGGGAATGGAAGAAACAATCCTAGCAATGCGCTACAGGGACAGGATAACTAACGTCCTCGGATTGGCCAGGCTGAGAGATCTAAACATGACCTGGTTCCTTTCATTCAGACCAATATGGCAAAATTGCATTTTACCTGTGCTACGGTGTATGCTTTGCGGCGATGAATGCGTGTTGGACATCTGTCTTTCACTTCCATCAGCAGTACCAATGGACGTCGATACTTTGCTAAGTCCAATAACGGCTCACGCATTGTGTTGTCCCCAGCGGCTACCAATCCTGATGACGGCATTCGTGGAGACTCCTGTACTACAGCCAAGTGGTAACAGTGGAGCGAGTGACAAAAGCAACATCATCCAGGTACAACGTTCTGTGAGCAGGGCTGGTCCTGTCTTCGATGACAGCAATCATTCTCACACCTGCCAAGTTACAGCGCTATCTAATTTGGTTGAACTATCACCTGATTTTGTAGACCAATTCTTTGCGAGCCTGTCTGATACGATGTTCTCACCCACAGAGAAACAATAACTTTTGAGAAGCTTTCCGACACACAGCGTTCCCATGAACTCTGAATTCGGCCTTCAGTTTTGATCAACATAAAACTGCCAGGAGCTTTGGTAAACTGATTTTTTCTTTGAATTGGACAATTTTTTAAAAAATATTGACCCTCTCCTTTTGGCACGAACGATTCTTTGCTTAACGTAAAAACTATTCTTAGAGAACAGAAGCTTCACACTTCTATTTCTAAAAACACATCTAGAGACATAACAACATAACACCAGCCTCTAGCACACATATTATTACAATGCATTTTATGTGATGATTTATCTCGCATTTCTTCTGTCAGAGATACTTCATGTGTAATTCTTTATGCATAATCGTTCATTGATTTCATATGCAATAATTTCTGAATGAATTACTATGCTTTTAAAACTACGTACAGTACCTAAATTCCATGTATTACAAGTACGCCTATTTCGAATGCATTTATGTATTTTGGGGTGGGCTATGTTACACCATGTTACACATGCATCTAATTGCTTAGTTTTAGTAATTTTGATGGACATGAATTCGTGGAGTGGGTGTCATGTGCTTATCTAGGTTCCTGATCGATACTGTGACCTTATGCCCCTATTCGGCTATAAATCCATTTATTCCCTATATTGGCATAACCGTTCAAGTGCGATTTTCTGAAAAGTCATCTCTGGCCTCACACGAGCAGAGCCACAGAGCCACATTCCAGCATGACTCTCTGCTACTTCCTTTGCGACCAATTAGTGCAATGACAGAGCAGCAGTCACTATCTGATATTCCTAGATAACACTCCGAGTTCTTCAACAAGATAAAAACTTAGCAAACCTGGAAATCCCCGCTTGCTATGTTTTGATTAGTAATGGAACTCTAATGAGCAACTGATAACTATCACTTCCTAGTGACATCTTTAATTGACGTCTTATGTCCAGCAAACTTGCGTCAAACCCGGCACCTGTCAGGTATAAATATTACCAACGTTGCCTTAAGCAATGAGCGAACATGTTGCTGATGCCAGCTGCCTGCATGACCCCGTGTTGGTAAAAACTAGCACTCTGTCGCTGCAGCCTGCTATCCTGTGGTGGTGAAGCTACTGATTACCATTATCGCCGCTACAGCGCGACCTATGGTGCAGTACGCTTGAGGAGCCGTGCAGCCGTCCTCTGCGAAGACATCCAGCCCAGCTGCCCGCAGACGCTGTCACCCCTCCTTCCTCGACGCGCTGAGAGAAGCCGCTGCCTTTCTCGTGCAGAGAAATCCAGTCCCGGCGCTTCCAGTTTACCCTCGCAGGTGACTGGGATATCGAGAGAGACCCCTGAAGGAGATACCAATCCTCCATCATTCTATTCAGAGGTATGGTGTTGACTAAACCCTTAGACGAGAATTCTTGAAACAAACCTTGGCAAAACCAACTTAACTTAAGCTACTTACTTACTCCCCCTTCTCACGTGTTAGGCTTAGGTCAGGCACACTGGGGTAGGCGTAGTTAGAAGCACCAGTTGAGTATGTTAGCCTAATGTATATATGACTGTATATATGTTTTATTACTTTTAAACCATTGTATGGCTAAGAAACCATATCAATGCTTTTACAGTTCTATTTCGCTATTCTTATCTTACTGTACGTACTTTTTATAATAACAGTTATTGCAATTGTGGCAATACATTTCTCTTGTATGAGAAGAAAGACTGTTCAATAAATGTTAACCTTTATTGATACACGCCCGTCTCTCTATTCTCTACATACTGTGAAAGTAAACTGCACTAGACTGACTGAGTGAAATCTGTGTCTATTGTTTCACACGACCCTAGAGATCGACTCTTGATCTGAGGAGCAAAGTTGTCATGTTGCACGGTTGTTGGAAAGCTGAATCCCTTCTTGTCTGTGCCAAGGAAGCTGATCACTTCCTATGCAGAGAAGAAAGTTTCCAGTGACCTCTGAGCTAGTTGGTAACACAACCCAATTAAGTTTAGCATAGTCAGTGGAGGCCTGGAATATAAGCAGTTCCACGTCGATACTACTGTTTATGTTATTCCAATGCGCAGGGCCTAGTGGGAAACTAGGAACTACACTACACAAGCGCCCATTGAAACTCCTTCGATTTGTAGGTAGTAAGTGTCTCTGTACAAAAAGTTATTATTTTGGAGTGCGATCCTATTCAACGAGTTCACGATACTACACAGGTTCGAATGGGTTGTAATATTCTGATGGCAGTATACGGCTGTTTCACGACAGCACGCATACCTGTGTTACTCACGGTTGATCCAGTCCCACCTACGGGCATTTAGCCTCACATGGTGCACCATGATCCACCTTCCATGTATCTTTGTACATGAGTGCGTTGCCCTTACCCCACCCCCTTTGTTTCCACAGGTTTTTTCCGATCATCACAGAGAAGAACACGTTTTTATTGAAATCACTGATTTGTGACTTCACCACACTTTAACTGCAACAAAAGATAGGGCATGCAATATTGAGTAAGTGATATTGTATTATATTGTCATTTGCATAGCACTTTCCTAACTCTTGAGAGACCCAAAGCCCAGATATACAGACGTGTTGCTTTGTTTAATTTTCATAATGCTTTGAACCCTTTTGCAAATTAGGACTATTTACAGACACAGAATGGAGAAAATACATTGTGTAATCAGGTTTAGCAATGATTCTAATTATTGGCTCAGTCCTCCAAAACCTATCCGCTTTCCTCATCCTGGGTATTTCTCCTAAACAAAGTGTATTGTGGTACTGTAGGCCCTGTTGTACTGTACCGGGAATTTCATATTGCTTTTTCCTTCCACAGAGGCTGTTTTGGGGTTCTTTGGAGGCTGTCTTGGGCCTCGTATCTGCATTAATCCCTGAGTTTGCACTTCCAAGTGTAGCTCCCATACACTCTGTACTCTTCCTTGACCTCATGTTATATGTGGTTTGAACTGTATAAATACAGACCACTCCATAGAGGGCAGGTATTGGCTTGTCACATCTGCCCTTACCCTTCCCTCCCATTTCTATATGTAGGCACACTTACCCGTGTGTATATGACACAATTTAAGCAGTTTCAGGCATTGACTCAAAAACTTGTCCAGACTAAAATCACACACCTCTGTCCTTCGATTAGAATCTAATATTTAAGAAACCTAGCTCTCACTCATATTCCCTTTAAATTCATGCAACGGTATAGCAACAAGACTTATTGAGAGCATAAACTCTGGTCCTGATTCATAATATCAAAAACCTCACCATATAGGCCACACGGCAAACACATACAGTTCTATATCTGCACTCCACAGAGTAGAATGTAACTTCTCTGCAAATGCACTTTGGTGCTTCTTTAGGAGTGTGAACATGGTATATTTATAGTTGCAATACAGTACAAAGTACATAAACCCTACAGCACTGTGAGGCCATACTAATGACAAAAGAGGGGCTGGCAAATATACATTTGCAAGAATAACAGGAGTAAAACCCATAAACCACATCGGGATGGGTGTAGAGTATATATAGAAAACAATTCCCAACAGGTATCAATTTAAGACAGTTAAATGATGTATGCATCAGCATTACATAAGAAAGAAACAAGGAGGCTCATATGGTTTGAGAGCTTGTTATTCACCAATTCAAAGGAGGGTGTTTCACATGGGAATACAGTTAGGCAGCACTGTACAGAGGAAATCATGTGACAACCCGAAGGCACTTGGTGAGTGGTGATATATACAATTGGTGAAAGGTGATGATGCCAGTGCTGAACGTGAACAGTGTGAACGGCGCAAGGTGACAAAGAAAATATACAGTGATGGCTCCGCAGGATTAAGTTTTTAGTCACTGAAATCAAGGTATCAAACATTTTTTCAAGAGCCAAAAACGTTAATTGCGCCATAAAGTTGCGCTGTGATGTCAAAAGCGTTTCGATCCCCGGGAGTCAGGATCGTCTTCAGGACAGGGTTGTCGGGTTCAGGCAGTGCTGTGGGGAAAAAGGTCGAATCAGGCAAGGTAAGGGTGGTGGGAGATGGACAAGGGAGTGGAGCGTGGGGGCCTTTGGGAAGCGGGGCGGTGTGGGAGGGGGATGCAGGGGTGGTGCGACAGTGGTGCACAGGTCTAGGTTCCGTACCAGAGAAGTGGGTGCAAGAGGTGAGGGAGACGCAACGGGGGATCTGGACTAGCCCAGGGGATGTCAACTTGAGGTGATAGGGTGGGTCAACTGGGTGTCCAGTGTAAGTGTGAACGATGGCATGGGGGGCCAGCCGGACGTGTGACTATGTCGGTGGAGACCTGGGACAATTAGCGCATGGAAGTAGTAAATGATAGGAAGTTAGGTCGGGTGAGCGTTACTGGGGGATCCGCGAAAGTATCGTGATGATCGGTGTTCGCAAGGTGAAGAATCGAGGTGAATGCGCGTGACGGTGAATCGGGGGTTTGAAGGAGGTCGGAGGGTGACCTGGACAGTGCTGGCAGTGGACTGCAGATGTGCTGGAGGGGTGCGTGAGCCAAGTGGAGGGAAAATATCGTGGGTAGGTAGCTACACGACAAGGCGCTCCAACATACTTGTGCACACACTGATAGCGTGGTTCCTAGGTCCCTGGGCGGAGGCAGCAGAAGAACCATCTGGGGGAGAAGGACAAACAGCGTCATGACCGAGAGATGGCATGATCGTGAAGCAGACTCAAATGGTCACGTAATTACCTGCAACTTGTTGGGCGCAGCCGAGGGCCGGTAAGGAAGGGCAGCGCCTGTGGGGGGGAGGGGGGGAAGAGAGAGCCGCCAGTTATGGTAGGCTGTGTCCTCGATCGGTATTGGTAAAGAGCCGAGATGCATGTGGAACGGCCGCCAGTTAAACATAGCTGGTGCCGGGCTTGGCGGGTTAAATTGTTGTGACTAACCTGAATGAATCACGGCGGCCGGGGGCAACGAAGGCTCTGGATGCTCAGGAGGCTCGCTGTGGAGAGGAAATGCTCCGTGAACCCGGAAGGGGTTTCGCGTTGTATATAGGCTATGATTGGGTGGTGATGCAGGGGGGCGTGATTGGGGAGGATGTGGGGCAGGGCTAAGGACGTGTCTGTGTGTTGCTGGGGCAACGGAGGAGCTACCAGGAGAAACTTGGTTGAAAAAGGGGATGGGATGGATACATGCAAGGTTAGATCAGCGTGGGTGATTACAGTCTGAAATGGGCAAGGATGACACAGACAAAATACTGTAACCACACAAACCTAGCCTGTAGCGCGTTGTATGCAATAGTTTGTACAACTGTATGAAGCAGCTCAACAAAGGTCAGACGGTGTAAAACCAGGCGATTAGTTTACATGCTTGTTGACTAGAACAGAGTGAGTCGGCGTTGTATTAAAAACACAGTACTTGGTTGGAGCACAATATGCACAATAGTTAAGACACTTGTAAGTGGCGGCTATACATTAGTCCAGTTGGGAAAAAAACAATTAGTTTTCATGTATTTCAGAATAGAGCTGAGTGAGTGGGCGTAGTGTCCACAAAACAGTACATGGTTGACATGGGGTAGAACAATTAGTATAGGTACTCAGGTGCAGAACCAGGCTGGTAGTATGCAAGACAGATGGACCAGAATGAGTGCTTATAAGCCTGGAGGGTCTGCAAGGAAGCCAGCAGACCTGGATATGAAACCCGGTATTTGTGGATGAATGAGGTTCATGGTATTACACGGTGATAGTACTATTCCACTCGTCGAGTGTGTTGAGGTCATGGTTGACAAAGTTGACGCGTGAGATCCATTCACATTCTGCTCTGTTTAACAGATTGGACATACTGCCGCCTCTGATTGGCAGTGTATGTTTTTCAATGACCATCCATCTCAGGTCTGTGTCCAGGTGCTGTTTTTCGAGGAAGTGTGTGACCAGAGGGAAGGTCAGCACTTTGCAGTTGATTCTGCTCTTATGTTGGATGATCCGCTGCTTTACCATTTGGGTGGTCTGGCCGATGTAAATAAGATCACATGGGCAGCGAATCGCATAGATCACATTTTGAGTTTTGCAGTTGAAGTGGTGGTTAATTTTGTGGGTGAGGCTGTTGTAAATGAACTCCTTTGTGTTGACGGTGAGGTCGCACACACTGCAGGATTGACATTTGTAGTTGCCAACCACTGACTCCAGGCCCCAGGCGGCTGTAATAGTGTGTTTGTCCGTGGGTTGGTTGGGCCAGGTGATTGCATGTACAAGATGGTTGGCGATGTTATTACCCCGTTGATAGGAGAACAAGGGGGGTTCATGAAACTGTTCTTGGGATCGTAGAAGGGGCCAATTTTTCTTGATTATTTTACTGATCTTGTTGCTGTCAGTGCTGAATGTGGAGACAAATGGGATCGTAGTCAGCGTCTTTTTGTTGTTCGGGGTCAGCAGGTGTTCACAGTGGTTGTACCAGGTGCGTTTTTTAGCTTTTGTGACTAGGCGTCGTGGGTACCTCCTGTTTATAAGCTTATTAACCAAAATATTGGCTTCCCTGAAGTAGTCTTTACGCCATTTGCAGTTGCGGCGAATCCACAAGAATTGGACATATGGTAGTCCGTCGCGCAGGCCCCTGGGATGGTAGCTGGAATAGTGTAGCAATGTGTTACGCTCCGTGGGCTTACGGTAGAGAGATGCACCGAGGGTCCCATCTTCTGCATGGATCATGACATCAAGGAAAGGTAGATCTTTGGTCTTGTATTCACTCGTGAATTTGAGATGTTCCTGTGCGTTGTTGAGCCAATCGACAAAGGGTAGAAGAGTATCTGAGGCTCCATTCCAGATGAGGAGAATATCGTCTACATACCGTCGCCACAGATCAATCTGTGGTCGGTACGGGTTGATGGGGTTGAGAATGAGTGATTTTTCCATGTCGTGGACAAACAAAATAGCGAAGTTGGGGGCGAAGCAAGCGCCCATTGAAACTCCTTCGATTTGTAGGTAGTAAGTGTCTCTGTACAAAAAGTTATTATTTTGGAGTGCGATCCTATTCAACGAGTTCACGATACTACACAGGTTCGAATGGGTTGTAATATTCTGATGGCAGTATACGGCTGTTTCACGACAGCACGCATACCTGTGTTACTCACGGTTGATCCAGTCCCACCTACGGGCATTTAGCCTCACATGGTGCACCATGATCCACCTTCCATGTATCTTTGTACATGAGTGCGCTGCCCTTACCCCACCCCCTTTGTTTCCACAGGTTTTTTCCGATCATCACAGAGAAGAACACGTTTTTATTGAAATCACTGATTTGTGACTTCACCACACTTTAACTGCAACAAAAGATAGGGCATGCAATATTGAGTAAGTGATATTGTATTATATTGTCATTTGCATAGCACTTTCCTAACTCTTGAGAGACCCAAAGCCCAGATATACAGACGTGTTGCTTTGATTAATTTTCATAATGCTTTGAACCCTTTTGCAAATTAGGACTATTTACAGACACAGAATGGAGAAAATACATTGTGTAATCAGGTTTAGCAATGATTCTAATTATTGGCTCAGTCCTCCAAAACCTATCCGCTTTCCTCATCCTGGGTATTTCTCCTAAACAAAGTGTATTGTGGTACTGTAGGCCCTGTTGTACTGTACCGGGAATTTCATATTGCTTTTTCCTTCCACAGAGGCTGTTTTGGGGTTCTTTGGAGGCTGTCTTGGGCCTCGTATCTGCATTAATCCCTGAGTTTGCACTTCCAAGTGTAGCTCCCATACACTCTGTACTCTTCCTTGACCTCATGTTATATGTGGTTTGAACTGTATAAATACAGACCACTCCATAGAGGGCAGGTATTGGCTTGTCACATCTGCCCTTACCCTTCCCTCCCATTTCTATATGTAGGCACACTTACCCGTGTGTATATGACACAATTTAAGCAGTTTCAGGCATTGACTCAAAAACTTGTCCAGACTAAAATCACACACCTCTGTCCTTCGATTAGAATCTAATATTTAAGAAACCTAGCTCTCACTCATATTCCCTTTAAATTCATGCAACGGTATAGCAACAAGACTTATTGAGAGCATAAACTCTGGTCCTGATTCATAATATCAAAAACCTCACCATATAGGCCACACGGCAAACACATACAGTTCTATATCTGCACTCCACAGAGTAGAATGTAACTTCTCTGCAAATGCACTTTGGTGCTTCTTTAGGAGTGTGAACATGGTATATTTATAGTTGCAATACAGTACAAAGTACATAAACCCTACAGCACTGTGAGGCCATACTAATGACAAAAGAGGGGCTGGCAAATATACATTTGCAAGAATAACAGGAGTAAAACCCATAAACCACATCGGGATGGGTGTAGAGTATATATAGAAAACAATTCCCAACAGGTATCAATTTAAGACAGTTAAATGATGTATGCATCAGCATTACATAAGAAAGAAACAAGGAGGCTCATATGGTTTGAGAGCTTGTTATTCACCAATTCAAAGGAGGGTGTTTCACATGGGAATACAGTTAGGCAGCACTGTACAGAGGAAATCATGTGACAACCCGAAGGCACTTGGTGAGTGGTGATATATACAATTGGTGAAAGGTGATGATGCCAGTGCTGAACGTGAACAGTGTGAACGGCGCAAGGTGACAAAGAAAATATACAGTGATGGCTCCGCAGGATTAAGTTTTTAGTCACTGAAATCAAGGTATCAAACATTTTTTCAAGAGCCAAAAACGTTAATTGCGCCATAAAGTTGCGCTGTGATGTCAAAAGCGTTTCGATCCCCGGGAGTCAGGATCGTCTTCAGGACAGGGTTGTCGGGTTCAGGCAGTGCTGTGGGGAAAAAGGTCGAATCAGGCAAGGTAAGGGTGGTGGGAGATGGACAAGGGAGTGGAGCGTGGGGGCCTTTGGGAAGCGGGGCGGTGTGGGAGGGGGATGCAGGGGTGGTGCGACAGTGGTGCACAGGTCTAGGTTCCGTACCAGAGAAGTGGGTGCAAGAGGTGAGGGAGACGCAACGGGGGATCTGGACTAGCCCAGGGGATGTCAACTTGAGGTGATAGGGTGGGTCAACTGGGTGTCCAGTGTAAGTGTGAACGATGGCATGGGGGGCCAGCCGGACGTGTGACTATGTCGGTGGAGACCTGGGACAATTAGCGCATGGAAGTAGTAAATGATAGGAAGTTAGGTCGGGTGAGCGTTACTGGGGGATCCGCGAAAGTATCGTGATGATCGGTGTTCGCAAGGTGAAGAATCGAGGTGAATGCGCGTGACGGTGAATCGGGGGTTTGAAGGAGGTCGGAGGGTGACCTGGACAGTGCTGGCAGTGGACTGCAGATGTGCTGGAGGGGTGCGTGAGCCAAGTGGAGGGAAAATATCGTGGGTAGGTAGCTACACGACAAGGCGCTCCAACATACTTGTGCACACACTGATAGCGTGGTTCCTAGGTCCCTGGGCGGAGGCAGCAGAAGAACCATCTGGGGGAGAAGGACAAACAGCGTCATGACCGAGAGATGGCATGATCGTGAAGCAGACTCAAATGGTCACGTAATTACCTGCAACTTGTTGGGCGCAGCCGAGGGCCGGTAAGGAAGGGCAGCGCCTGTGGGGGGGAGGGGGGGAAGAGAGAGCCGCCAGTTATGGTAGGCTGTGTCCTCGATCGGTATTGGTAAAGAGCCGAGATGCATGTGGAACGGCCGCCAGTTAAAGATAGCTGGTGCCGGGCTTGGCGGGTTAAATTGTTGTGACTAACCTGAATGAATCACGGCGGCCGGGGGCAACGAAGGCTCTGGATGCTCAGGAGGCTCGCTGTGGAGAGGAAATGCTCCGTGAACCCGGAAGGGGTTTCGCGTTGTATATAGGCTATGATTGGGTGGTGATGCAGGGGGGCGTGATTGGGGAGGATGTGGGGCAGGGCTAAGGACGTGTCTGTGTGTTGCTGGGGCAACGGAGGAGCTACCAGGAGAAACTTGGTTGAAAAAGGGGATAGGATGGATACATGCAAGGTTAGATCAGCGTGGGTGATTACGGTCTGAAATGGGCAAGGATGACACAGACAAAATACTGTAACCACACAAACCTAGCCTGTAGCGCGTTGTATGCAATAGTTTGTACGACTGTATGAAGCAGCTCAACAAAGGTCAGACGGTGTAAAACCAGGCGATTAGTTTACATGCTTGTTGACTAGAACAGAGTGAGTCGGCGTTGTATTAAAAACACAGTACTTGGTTGGAGCACAATATGCACAATAGTTAAGACACTTGTAAGTGGCGGCTATACATTAGTCCAGTTGGGAAAAAAACAATTAGTTTTCATGTATTTCAGAATAGAGCTGAGTGAGTGGGCGTAGTGTCCACAAAACAGTACATGGTTGACATGGGGTAGAACAATTAGTATAGGTATTCAGGTGCAGAACCAGGCTGGTAGTATGCAAGACAGATGGACCAGAATGAGTGCTTATAAGCCTGGAGGGTCTGCAAGGAAGCCAGCAGACCTGGATATGAAACCCGGTATTTGTGGATGAATGAGGTTCATGGTATTACACGGTGATAGTACTATTCCACTCGTCGAGTGTGTTGAGGCCATGGTTGACAGAGTTGACGCGTGAGATCCATTTACATTCTGCTCTGTTCAACAGATTGGACATACTGCCGCCTCTGATTGGCAGTGTAGGTTTTTCAATGACCATCCATCTCAGGTCTGTGTCCAGGTGTTGTTTTTCGAGGAAGTGTGTGACCAGAGAGAAGGTCAGCACTTTGCAGTTGATTCTGCTCTTATGTTGGATGATCCGCTGCTTTACCATTTGGGTGGTCTGGCCGATGTAAATAAGATCACATGGGCAGCGAATCGCATAGATCACATTTTGAGTTTTGCAGTTGGAGTGGTGGTTAATTTTGTGGGTGAGGCTGTTGTAAATGAACTCCTTTGTGTTGACGGTGAGGTCGCACACACTGCAGGATTGACATTTGTAGTTGCCAACCACAGGCTCCAGGCCCCAGGCGGCTGTAATAGTGTGTTTGTCCGTGGGTTGGTTGGGCCAGGTGATTGCATGTACAAGATGGTTGGCGATGTTATTACCCCGTTGATAGGAGAACAAGGGGGGTTCATGAAACTGTTCTTGGGATCGTAGAAGAAGCCAATTTTTCTTGATTATTTTACTGTTCTTGTTGCTGTCAGGGCTGAATGTGGAGACGAATGGGATCGTAGTCAGCGTCTTTTTGTTGTTCGGGGTCAGCAGGTGTTCACGGTGGTTGTGCCAGGTGCGTTTTTTAGCTTTTGTCACTAGGTGTCGTGGGTACCCCCTGTTTATAAGCTTATTAACCAAAATATCGCCTTCCCTGAAGTAGTCTTTATGCCATTTGCAGTTGCGGCGAATCCGCAAGAATTGGACATATGGTAGTCCGTCGCGCAGGCCCCTGGGATGGTAGCTGGAATAGTGTAGCAATGTGTTACGCTCCGTGGGCTTACGGTAGAGAGATGTACCGAGGGTCCCATCTTCTGCATGGATCATGACATCAAGGAAAGGTAGATCTTTGGTCTTGTATTCACTCGTGAATTTGAGATGTTCCTGTGCGTTGTTGAGCCAATTGACAAAGGGTAGAAGAGTATCTGAGGCTCCATTCCAGATAAGGAGAATATCGCCTATATACCGTCGCCAGAGATCAATCTGTTTTCGGTACGGGTTGATGGGGTTGAGAATGAGTGATTTTTCCATGTCGTGGACAAACAAAATAGCGAAGTTGGGGGCGAAGCAAGCGCCCATTGAAACTCCTTCGATTTGTAGGTAGTTTGTGTCTCTGTACAAAAAGTAATTATTTTGGAGTGCGATCCTATTCAACGAGTTCACGATACTACACAGGTTCGAATGGGTTGTAATATTCTGATGGCAGTAAACGCCTGTTTCACGACAGCACGCATACCTGTGTTACTCACGGTTGACCCAGTCCCACCTACGGGCATTTAGCCTCACATGGTGCACCATGATCCACCTTCCATGTATCTTTGTACATGAGTATGTTGCCCTTACTCCACCCCCTTTGTTTCCACAGGTTTTTTCCGATCATCACAGAGAAGAACACGTTTTTCTTGAAATCACCAATTTGTGACTTCACCACACTTTAACTTCAACAAAAGATAGGGCATGCAATATTGAGTAAGTGATATTGTATTATATTGTCATTTGCATAGCACTTTCCTAACTCTTGAGAGACCCAAAGCCCAGATATACAGACGTGTTGCTTTGTTTAATTTTAATAATGCTTTGAACAATTTGCAAATGAGGACTATTTACAGACACAGAATGGACAAAATACATTGTGTAATCAGGTTTAGCAATGATTCTAATTATTGGCTCAGCCCTCCAAAACCTATCCGCTTTCCTCATCCTGGGTATTTCTCACAAACAAAGTGTATTGTGGTACTGTAGGCCCTTTTGTACTGTACCAGGAATTTCATATTGCTTTTTCCTTCCACAGAGGCTGTTTTGGGGTTCTTTGGAGGTTGTCTTGGGCCTCGTATCTGCATTAATCCCTGAGTTTGCACTTCCAAGTGTAGCTCCCATACACTCTGTACTCTTCCTTGACCTCATGTTATATGTGGTTTGCACTGTATAAATACAGACCACTCCATAGAGGGCGGGTATTGGCTTGTCACATCTGCCCTTACCCTTCCCTCCCATTCCTATATGTAGGCACACGTACCCGTGTGTATATGACACAATTTCAGCAGTTTCAGGCATTGACTCAAAAACTTGTCCAGACTAAAATCACACACCTCTGTCCTTCGATTAGAATCTAATATTTAAGAAACCTAGCTCTCACTCATATTCCCTTTAAATTCATTCCACGGTATAGCAACAAGACTTATTGAGAGCATAAACTCTGGTCCTGATTCATAATATCAAAAACCTCACCATATAGGCCACACGGCAAACACATACAGTTCTATATCTGCACTCCACAGAGTAGTATGTAACTTCTCTGCAAATGCACTTTGGTGCTTCTTTAGGAGTGTGAACATGGTATAGTTCTAGTTGCAATACAGTACACAGTACATAAACCCTACAGCACTGTGAGGCCATACTAATGACAAAAGAGGGGCTGGCAAATATACATTTGCAAGAATAACAGGAGTAAAACTCATAAACCACATAGGGATGGGTGTAGAGTATATATAGAAAACAATTCCCAACAGGTATCAATTTAAGACAGTTAAATGATGTATGCAGTCAGCATTACATAAGAAAGAAACAAGGAGGCTCATATGGTTTGAGAGCTTGTTATTCACCAATTCAAAGGAGGGTGTTTCACATGGGAATACAGTTAGGCAGCACTGTACAGAGGAAATCATGTGACAACCCGAAGGCACTTGGTGAGTGGTGATATATACAATTGGTGAAAGGTGATGATGCCAGTGCTGAACGTGAACAGTGTGAACGGCGCAAGGTGACAAAGAAAATATACAGTGATGGTTCCGAAGGATTAAGTTTTTAGTCACTTAAATCAAGGTATCAAACATTTTTTCAAGAGCCAAAAACTTTAATTGCGCCATAAAGTTGCGCTGTGATGTCGACGGCGTTTCGATCCCCGGGAGTCGGGATCGTCTTCAGGACAGGGTTGTCAGGTACAGGCAGTGCTGTGGGGAAAAAGGTCGAATCAGGCAAGGTAAGGGTGGTGGGAGATGGAAAAGGGAGTGGAGCGTGGGGGCCTTTGGGCAGCGGGGCGGTGTGGGAGGGGGATGCAGGGGTGGTGCGACAGTGGTGCACAGGTCTAGGTTCGGTACCAGAGAAGTGGGTGCAAGAGGTGAGGGAGACGCAACGGGGGATCTGGACTAGCCCAGGGGGTGTCAACTTGAGGTGATAGGGTGGGTCAACTGGGTGTCCAGTGTAAGTGTGAACGAGCGCATGGGGGGCCAGCCGGACGTGTGACTATGTCGGTGGAGACCTGGGACAATTAGCGCATGGAAGTAGTAATTGATAGGAAGTTAGGTCGGGTGAGCGTAACTGGCGGATCCGCGAAAGTATCGTGATGATCGGTGTTCGCAAGGTGAAGAATCGAGGTGAATGCACGTGACGGTGAACCGGGGGTGTGAAGGAGGTCGGAGGGTGACCTGGACAGTGCTGGCAGTGGACTGCAGCTGTGCTGGAGGGGTGCGTGAGCCAAGTGGAGGGAAAATATCGTGGGTAGGTTGGTACACGACAAGGCGCTCAAACATACTTGTGCACACACTGATAGCGTGGTTCCTAGGTCCCTGGGCGGAGGCAGCGGAAGAACCGTCTGGGGGAGAAGGACAAACAGCGTCATGACCGAGAGATGGCATGATCGTGAAGCAGACTCAAATGGTCACATAATTACCTGCAACTTGTTGGGTGCAGCCGAGGGCCGGTTAGGAAGGGCAGTGCCTGTGGGGGGGGGGAGAGATAGCCTCCAGTTATGGTAAGCTGTGTCCTCGATCGGCGGTATTGGTAAAGAGCCGAGATGCACGTGGAACGGCCGCCAGTTAAAGATAGCTGGTGCCGGGCTCGGCGGGTTAAATTGTTGTGACTAACCTGAATGAATCACGGCGGCCGGGGCAACGAAGGCTCTGGATGCTCAGGAGGCTCGCTGTGGAGAGGAGTTGCTCCGTGAACCCGGAAGGGGTTTCGCGTTGTATATAGGCTATGAATGGGTGGTGATGCAGGGGGGGCGTGATTGGGGTGGATGTGGGGCGGGGCTAAGGACGTGTCCGTGTGTTGCTGGGGCAATGGAGGAGCTACCAGGAGAAACTTGGTTGAAAAAGGGGATGGGATGGATACATGCAAGGTTAGATCAGCGTGGGGGATTACGGTCTGAAATGGGCAAGGATGACACAGACAGAATACTGTAACCACACAAACCTAGCCTGTAGCGCGTTGTATGCAATAGTTTGTACGACTGTATGAAGCAGCTCAACAAAGGTCAGACGGTGTAAAACCAGGCGGTTAGTTTACATGCTTGTTGACTAGAACAGAGTGAGTCGGCGTTGTGTTAAAAACACAGTACTTGGTTGGAGCACAATATGTACAATAGTTAAGACACTTGTAAGTGGCGGCTATACATTAGTCCAGTTGGGAAAAAACAATTAGTTTACATGTATTTCAGAATAGAGCTGAGTGAGTGGGCGTAGTGTCCACAAAACAGCATGGTTGACATGGGGTAGAACAATTCGTATAGGTACTCAGGTGCAGAACCAGGCTGGCCTATCCTTAAAAGGCTTTGGCACAAGCTTACGTTGGAAGAGTTCTACGGTATACTGGAGCGGAAACCTCTGAGCACTTTCACTAATGTGGAACAAGGTTACCAACAGTTCTGCGTTTGGATTACCGATGCCCTGGATTCTCTTATACCTCTACGGTGGTCGAAAGGCCGGACAAATACACCTAGTCCCTGGTATAATGAGTCTCTCGCAGAATTGAAAAAATCTTGCCGAAAAACAGAGAGGGAATGGAGACGATCCTATGACCCTGCTCTGAAAACTCGGTATTTTACTGAGCTGAAGCTCTATCATAGAGCTATCTGCAGAGCACGAGCCGCATTTTACGCTCACGAATTTGCCACCAGCCCCAACCCATCAAAACTGATTTTCAAGGTACTGAAGGACCTTATGAAAAATAGATCCTCATCAGAGGTGATTTGCACAGATTCCCACTGTGATAAACTGGCCTCCTTTTTTGTGGAGAAAGTGAAAAAAATCTACCATGGGTTCGACACACTCCACCAGGATCGAGAGGCTATTGTCCCTGATACGACGGACTATGAGCCCCTGGCTATTCTACCTGAACTGTCGATTGAGGCCTTTGACAAGCTCAGCCTCAGGGTCAAGTCAGGTTCCCCTGTGGACCCGTTAAAGCCAGCCTTTATTAACACACTTTCCCCGCTGTGCTGTGACCCCATATTGAATCTTATCAATATGTCACTGTCTTGTGGAACGGTACCCACGGCATGGAAACAGGCAGTGGTCACGCCCATATTAAAGAAAGCCAACTCCGACCCCCGGTTGCCAGAAAACTATTGACCTATCTCCCTGTTGCCTTGGATCGCTAAAGTAACAGAAGCCCATGTCAACTCTGTTCTGTCTGAGCATCTGGTTCGCAACCAGATTCTGGATCCCAGTCAGAACGGCTTCCGGTCGGGACACAGTACCGAGACTGCATTACTTTACATTACGGAACATCTTCGCCAGGTACTGGACTCAGGTCATACTGCAGCGCTTATACTATTAGATCTAAGCGCTGCCTTCGATACTGTGTCCCACCATATACTGATCCAACGCTTACAGGAGGCGGGAGTGACGGATGTCGCTCTCCAGTGGTTTCGGTCTTTTCTGGCGGATCGTTCCTTTAAAGTGGCTATACCACCTTGCCAATCCGCTACCTTTCCCCTGGAGCTGGGGGTACCACAGGGATCTTCGTTGAGCCCTACAATGTTCAACCTCTATGTGAAACCGTTGGCTGGTGTCGTCAAACAGTGGGGTCTTACGATGGCCTCATATGCGGACGACACACAGCTAGCGGTGACACTTAGTGGAGACCCTGAGGTGGAGGCCCCCAGATTCCGTGCGGGTCTTTTGGCAGTAGCAAGCTGGCTTCGCACCAACTGCCTTCAGTTGAATGCCACCAAAACGGAGGTGTTGGTACTAGGGAAGCACGCTAAGCTATGGGGTGACCAGTGGTGGCCATCAGAGCTAGGTGTCACTCCTATTCCAGCTGTTGGAGTGAGAAATCTAGGAATCTGGTTGGACTCTGCGCTCACCTTCAGGGACCACACCAAGAAGGTGGCTGCCACGTGCTATGGAATTTTGCGGGGTACTAGGCCGGTTTTAAAGTACTTTGATCCCCCTACCAGACAGCTTGTGGTCCAGGCCTCAATACTATCTCGGCTGGACTACGGCAGCTCACTGTTGTTGGGGGTGAATCAAGCGGAGGCCTCTAGGCTCCAAAGAGTACAAAATGCCGCGTCACGAGCCATTGTGGGCCTCCCCAGACATTGTTCAGTGTCTGGTACCATCACGGCCTTACATTGGCTCCCGGTCAGACAGCGAATCAAGTTCAAGGCGCTCTGTCTGGCCTTTAAAATTTTGAAATCTTCTTCGCCGCCGGCACTTGCCAATCTACTCACGCCCTATGCGCCTTCGAGATCCTTGAGATCGGAGGGGCTTCATCTGGCTGTCTGTCCACGCTTTAAGCTGAGCAGAATGGGTGGCCGTTCCTTTAGGGAGCTAGCGGCAGGTTTATGGAATTCGCTCCCGGTTCACATCCGAGCTCTTGAAGACTTGCTCGCCTTCAGGCAGGCGATTAAAACTTTCCTGTTTCCTGTGTCTGGTTAATTTCTTTCTTTTACTGTGTGTTATGTTATAGTGTCTGTCAAAGCGCCAGGACGCCCCTTTGCTGGGGCAGCTGCGCGCTATAAAAATATAAATAACATAACATAACATAACATAACGTATGCAAGACAGATGGACCAGAATGAGTGCTTATAAGCCTGGAGGGTCTGCAAGGAAGCCAGCAGACCTGGATATGAAACCCGGTATTTGTGGATGAATGAGGTTCATGGTATTACACGGTGATAGTACTATTCCACTCGTCGAGTGTGTTGAGGCCATGGTTGACAGAGTTGACGCGTGAGATCCATTTACATTCTGCTCTGTTCAACAGATTGGACATACTGCCGCCTCTGATTGGCAGTGTAGGTTTTTCAATGACCATCCATCTCAGGTCTGTGTCCAGGTGTTGTTTTTCGAGGATGTGTGTGACCAGAGAGAAGGTCAGCACTTTGCAGTTGATTCTGCTCTTATGTTGGATGATCCGCTGCTTTACCATTTGGGTGGTTTGGCCGATGTAAATAAGATCACATGGGCAGCGAATCGTTGAATTTTGCAGTTGGAGTGGTGGTTGAGTTTGTGGGTGAGGCTGTTGTAAATGAACTCCTTTGTGTTGACGGTGAGGTCGCACACACTGCAGGATTGACATTTGTAGTTGCCAACCACAGGCTTCAGGCTTCAGGCCCCAGGCGGCTGTAATAGTGTGTTTGTCTGTGGGTTGGTTGGGCCAGGTGATTGCATGTACAAGATGGTTGGCGATGGTATTACCCCGTTGATAGGAGAACAAGGGGGGTTCATGAAACTGTTCTTGGGATCGTAGAAGGGGCCAATTTTCCTTGATTATTTTACTGATCTAGTTGCTGTCAGGGCTGAATGTGGAGACGAATGGGATCGTAGTCAGCGTTTTTTTGTTGTTCGGGGTCAGCAGGTGTTCACGGTGGTTGTACCAGGTGCGGTTTTTAGCTTTTGTCACTAGGCGTCGTGGGCACCCCCTGTTTATAAGCTTATTAACCAAAATATCGGCTTCCCTGAAGTAGTCTTTACGCCATTTGCAGTTGCGGCGAATCCGCAAGAATTGGATATATGGTAGTCCGTCGCGCAGGCCCCTGGGATGGTAGCTGGAATAGTGTAGCAATGTGTTACGCTCCGTGGGCTTACGGTAGAGAAATGTACTGAGGGTCCCATCTTCTGCATGGATCATGACATCAAGAAAGGTAGATCTTTGGTCTTGTATTCACTCGTGAATTTGAGATGTTCCTGTGCGTTGTTGAGCCAATCGACAAAGGGTAGAAGAGTATCTGAGGCTCCATTCAGGATAAGGAGAATATCGTCTATATACCATCGCCACAGATCAATCTGTGGTCGATACGGGTTGATGGGGTTGAGAATGAGTGATTTTTCCATGTCGTGGACAAACAAATAAGCGAAGTTGGGGGCGAAGCAAGTGCCCATTGAAACTCCTTCGATTTGTAGGTAGTAAGTGTCTCTGTACAAAAAGTAATTATTTTGGAGTGCGATCCTATTCAACGAGTTCACGATACTACACAGGTTCGAATGGGTTGTAATATTCTGATGGCAGTAAACGCCTGTTTCACGACAGCACGCATACCTGTGTTACTCACGGTTGATCCAGTCCCACCTACGGGCATTACATGGTGCACCATGATCCACCTTCCATGTATCTTTGTACATGAGTACGTTGCCCTTACTCCACCCCCTTTGTTTCCACAGGTTTTTTCCGATCATCACAGAGAAGAACACATTTTTATTGAAATCACTGATTTGTGATTTCACCACTACCAGCAGGCGAGGGGAGGATACACCTTAGCGTGTGTAGACCTCCCAGCCTACTTCACACTGGTCCTGAAGAAAACCTCTATAGTCACACGAAGGTTGAAAAATGTGGACCTATTTTTTTAAGAAAATCACCACCACTTCTTTTGACACCACAGCCTACCTAATTAGGCAAAGGTGCCACATGTAATTACTTTTATTTGTTGTCCAACCACTCCAGAATAAAGTCTCTGAGTGGGTAGTGTTGTGACAACTTTTAACCACACTTTTACCTACCCTTATCACATATAAACAAAATAACCAGCTCCACTCTAATCAGGTGTCGAAGCACACCTGGATGGCATTCGGCTGTCCGGGTGGGACCCCGATGATGAAGCATGTCACCAACTAGGTTGGGGAGTGAGGGGTCTTCTAAGGACAAAGGATTGTGCCAGATCGGGTTGCAGGGCTTGCACCTCAATACCATACTAATGTACAGGTATTAAGTACCCATGTTAAGTGTCCTGCCTACTTTAACATTGCAGCTATTGCTCAGGGGGACAGTTGGAACCTGGTGGACAGTCAGAAGATCAGTTAAGGGTGATAGGCCAATGGCCTCTGCCACTCAGGCAGAGGATCGTACGCCATATTTAGAGATCCCCACTGCCTGTCTGTATCCTGCCACCCCTGTTAAGCACAATGCATACTTGCACAGAGGACACCATTTTAAAAGGGCTCACTCTGCAAGCTTCTTTTTATTAAGAAAATAAACTCTCAAATTCCAAGTTTGTTTTTCCAATAAAAAACATGGTTAGCCTGACGTGCACGGAACTTTATCCCTGCATGAGGTGGGCTTCTACATTTTCTCTTCCTGTATCCACCATGCCCCGGCTCCCTTATGTTTCTTCTCTATTATTACCTCCTCCATTTTGAATACACTCCGTCTAGGCCTGTACAAAATAGAGGATCCTTCTCTGTTTGGCAAGGCTTTCAAAATCCATCTATTTTATTGATTATCTTCTTATCTTTTCTGATGTTGTTAGTCAATGCCACAGGAAAATGCCTTAGGGCATTCATATTAAGTTACAACTCAACTGAGCTCATCTCATATCTTGCATAAATAGGTTTACAGTAAATTTAGTAGGTGCCCCCGGCACTTAATGTGGGGCTTAGGCCAATTTTTTAAGAAATCGAGCAGAAATGATGGGTGGTGACTCTTGCCCTTTGGTAAGGGAGCCTTGTCACCTGTGGGATAAATAGGTGTCTGACACCTGACCTATGGGTAGACTGAGAGATAGCTAAGCTGTCCGATTCCTGAACATATCCTTTATGTCTAACCAGAGGCATTGTCTGCCACCTAGAGATAAATGCCCAGATGCATCAAAGAAAATTGCATTCGCAAACGGTGCGATTCGCAAAAATCGGCCGTTTGCGAATGCAATTCATGTGTTTGGAATGCATCATTTTTTTCCTGTATTTCGCATATTTAGGAATCGCTATATCATTTGCGATTCTCTAAAAAAATAGCTAAAATTGCGATTCTTTGAGAAATTGCGAAAAAATGCAATGCATCAAAATTAGCAATTAGCGATTTTTTATAGATTCGCAATTGGGAATTGCTAAAATTAGAAGAACTTGAACCTGGTGCTAATTTCTGTAAGTGGTATAACTGGATCTGTCAATCACCTGCACAGCATATAAGGACCTCATAGACCTTGACCCAGCCTTTCAAGATGGCTGCACTTTACTTTTTGGCACGCAGGCAGAGGCTGAGAGCAGCTGCAGGTTGGAGGAGAAGGCTCATAGAGGAGAGAATCTTCAGAGTGCGCATAACCTTATTGGGGTAGACTGAGGCAGAGATATTTAAGAAATATAGGCTGAATGGCACTTTAATATTAGATTTAATCCAGGAATTGGACCCAATCCTGCAGAGGCAAACACGCAGGACACAAGCCATACCTACCCATGTGCAGGTATTGTGTTCATTGCACCTCCTTGCATCTGGGTCATTTCAGGGGGTAGTGGCCATTGCTGGTGGTGTGTCCCAGAGTTCCCTTTCCAGATTTTTTAGTTCCTTTTTAAATGCCATGTTACAAAGAATAAGGTTTCATATTCAATTCCCTAGCACACAACAGGATTTAATGAAGACCAAACTGGATTTCTACAACATGGCTCAATTTCCTCATGTAATTGGCTGTGTAGATGGCACACATGTCCCCATCTGCCCTCCCTCAGAAAATGAATATATTTATCGCAACAGGAAATGCTTCCATTCACTTAATATTCAAGCTGTCTGTAATGCTAAAACCATAATTACAGACCTAGTTGCTAGTTACCCAGGAAGTGCCCATGACTCCTTTATATTTAGACATAGTGCCATTCATGCTAGACTGCTTGCTAGTGAATTTGGAGATGGATACCTACTAGGTAAATGTTTCATTCCACTCAACAAACTTATAATTGAACTGCACACATGTATGCTTACATTACATTTACATTGCTTTCCATTGCAGGAGATAGTGCCTATGCAGTGAGGTCTTATATCTTAACTCCATACCTAAACCCAAGTACAAGGAAAGAGCAGCACTACAACCAGGCGCACATATCAACCAGGAATGTCATAGAGCGGACCTTTGGAGGGATGAAATCATGCTTCAGAATACTTCATAAAACTGGAGGAGCATTGCAGTACCAACCAGACATTTGTTGTAAAATTGTAGCAGCATGTGCAATACTACATAATCTAGCAACTGAGAGAGGCATAGAACTTGATGAGGAAGATGTTTTACCTCCAAATATAATTCAGCCTCCACAACCACAACCAAGAGCACATGGACCAGAGGCAGCAGAGGGCAGAAGGAGAAGTGCAGACATCACACAGCATTACTTCTAAATGAGGTAAGAAAAACTCTGAAAAAGTACTTTGTTTGCAAGCAATGTGAAATGTAATACTAAATGAAAATGGTAAGCTATATTTTTGGCACTTAAACTGTATCAAAAACTTAATTGAGGCCTTTGAAATCAGGCATGTACAAATGAAAAGCAGTGAATTTCAAACAAATTAGACCCATGAATACCACGCAAGATGCATTGGAATGTCATTTTTTATGGCCACGCACTCCTAATGCCTTCCCTGGACTTTTCCCAGTGTGCATGTTGGCATTAGTGGCATCATTCTGCTTCCTAATACTTCGCCGTGTGCCACTCAAGCAATGCTCAGATGTGCCACTCTCAGCACTGCTGTTAAACCTCTCCTCCATTGGCATTTGCTTTTCTGGGGATGCCTTGGACTGTGATTTTGCTGATGGCTCTAAGGTAGCCCCCACACCTTTTTGAATGTGTTTAAAAGTTTTCATCAGGAGTACCTGTGTTGATAGGCTATGCTTGCAGAGGGCACGTGTACAATTTGTAAGGGAAGTCATCTCCCTGTTATGGGCCTGCATGTTGTTCAGGAGTTGAACCTGCCTTTTACCACTGATCTTTTGATGTTTCTGCCTCATTGTGCACATGGTCTCCAACAAGTTTGCAATACGGTCAAGCTTCATTGCAGATGATTCATGGCCAGTTTTCATCACATTAGTTTCTATTGCCCAGATACATCAAAGAAAATTGCATTCGGAAACGGTGCGATTCGCAAAAATCGGCTGTTTGCGAATGCAATTCATGTGTTTGGAATGCATCATTTTTTTCCTGTGTTTCGCATGTTTAGGAATTGCTATATCATTTGCGATTCTCTAAAAAAATCGCTAAAATTGCGATTCTTTGAGAAATTGCGAAAAAATGCAATGCATCCAAATTAGCAATTAGCGATTTTTTATAGAATCGCAATTTGGAATTGCTAAAATTAGAAGAACTTGAACCTGGTGCTAATTTCTGTAAGTGGTATATCTGGATCTGTCAATCACCTGTACAGCATATAAGGACCTCATAGACCTTGACCCAGCCTTTCAAGATGGCTGCACTTTACTTTTTGGCACGCAGGCAGAGGCTGAGAGCGGCTGCAGGTTGGAGGAGAAGGCTCATAGAGGGGAGAATCTTCAGAGTGCGCATAACCTTATTGGGGCAGACTGAGGCAGAGATATTTAAGAAATATAGGCTGAATGGCACTTTAATATTAGATTTAATCCAGGAATTGGACCCAATCCTGCAGAGGCAAACACGCAGGACACAAGCCATACCTACCCATGTGCAGGTATTGTGTTCATTGCACCTCCTTGCATCTGGGTCATTTCAGGGGGTAGTGGCCATTGCTGGTGGTGTGTCCCAGAGTTCCCTTTCCAGATTTTTAAATGCCTTTTTAAATGCCATGTTACAAAGAATAAGGTTTCATATTCAATTCCCTAGCACACAACAGGATTTAATGAAGACCAAACTGGATTTCTACAACATGGCTCAATTTCCTCATGAAATTGGCTGTGTAGATGGCACACATGTCCCCATCTGCCCTCCCTCAGAAAATGAATATATTTATCGCAACAGGAAATGCTTCCATTCACTTAATATTCAAGCTGTCTGTAATGCTAAAACCATAATTACAGACCTAGTTGCTAGTTACCCAGGAAGTGCCCATGACTCCTTTATATTTAGACATAGTGCCATTCATGCTAGACTGCTTGCTGGTGAATTTGGAGATGGATACCTACTAGGTAAATGTTTCATTCCACTCAACAAACTTATAATTGAACTGCACACATGTATGCTTACATTACATTTACATTGCTTTCCATTGCAGGAGATAGTGCCTATGCAGTGAGGTCTTACATCTTAACTCCATACCTAAACCCAAGTACAAGGAAAGAGCAGCACTACAACCAGGCGCATATATCAACCAGAAATGTCATAGAGCGGACCTTTGGAGGGATGAAATCACGCTTCAGAATACTTCATAAAACTGGAGGAGCATTGCAGTACCAACCAGACATTTGTTGTAAAATTGTAGCAGCATGTGCAATACTACATAATCTAGCAACTGAGAGAGGCATAGAACTTGATGAGGAAGATGTTTTACCTCCAAATATAATTCAGCCTCCACAACCACAACCAAGAGCACATGGACCAGAGGCAGCAGAGGGCAGAAGGAGAAGTGCAGACATCACACAGCATTACTTCTAAATGAGGTAAGAAAAACTCTGAAAAAGTACTTTGTTTGCAAGCAATGTGAAATTTAATTCTAAATGAAAATGGTAAGCTATATTTTTGGCACTTAAACTGTATCAAAAACTTAATTGAGGCCTTTGAAATCAGGCATGTACAAATGAAAAGCAGTGAATTTCAAACAAATTAGACACATTAATACCACGCAAGATGCATTGGAATGTCATTTTTTATGGCCACGCACTCCTAATGCCTTCCCTGGACTTTTCCCAGTGTGCATGTTGGCATTAGTGGCATCATTCTGCTTCCTAATACTTCGCCGTGTGCCACTCAAGCAATGCTCAGATGTGCCACTCTCAGCACTGCTGTTAAACCTCTCCTCCATTGGCATTTGCTTTTCTGGGGATGCCTTGGACTGTGATTTTGCTGATGGCTCTAAGGTAGCCCCCACACCTTTTTGAATGTGTTTAAAAGTTTTCATCAGGAGTACCTGTGTTGATAGGGTCTGCTTGCAGAGGGCACGTGTACAATTTGTAAGGAAAGTCATCTCCCTGTTATGGGCCTGCATGTTGTTCAGGAGTTGAACCTGCCTTTTACCACTGATCTTTTGATGTTTCTGCATCATTGTGCACATGGTCTCCAACGAGTTTGCAATACGGTCAAGCTTCATTGCAGATAATTCATGGCCAGTTTTCATCACATTGATCATCTTATTCATACTGCTTGCCAATGTACCCATTTGTTTGCTTATATGCCCTATTTTTCCTTTTATAATCCTAATGTCTTTCCCTTGCAGATGCTGTACCTTTAATATTTTGTCCTCTACAAGATTGCCAGTGAAGGTACCCTCTCCATCCTGACCACTTTCACGCACAGTACTTCGACGCATTGTAAACTGCTGAAGTCTCCTTCGCCTACTCATCCTTGAATTAGTGACTGTAGGAGTGCTTTGAGGCTGGCTTGGTGTTACATTGACATTCTGCTCTGTTTCTGAATCTGTCTGGAGCAGTTGTCGCACTCTCTGCCTTTCACATGGTTGTGAATTGGCTGAAGAAGTACTGGGTGCATTTTCCATTTCTTTTTCAGGTACATCTTGGTTGTGCAAATCCCTTAAATCCTGCTCAATTAGTTCTTGCAGTTGCTCTATGATTTAAAAAAATGCAAACATATTGTTAATTTTAGTTTGCACTACCCTTACAATATGTAATAAAGTTTACAAATGTTTTCACTTGAAATAATGTAGTCTCATTCTTAGTATTTGCTTGTAACAATGTTTTGGTATCATGAAAATGTTAACCTTTGTGTACTAACTCTTAAGAACTACAACTACCACAATGCACTGCTTTGAGTTCAATAACATTACTAGGAGGTTGAATGTGACACAGTCACATCATTTCTTATCCAACTTAATTACAATGTTGAAGACACATCAGCACTTTAAAATTAATGGTCTCCATTCAGACTTTGTAAACCACATACAATTCACTTACCTTCAGTAGGAGTTGGAATCTCTGATGTATCAATGTTTGTTACTCCAACTACAGCCTCAGTCAAAAGTGTGGCTTCCACCATTTCTTCCAGGGGAGTGTTGGGTGTATCCCTGGGTGTTCCGCCTCCAGTAAGCTTAGCAGATTTCATTCTCTTTGCAAGCTTCTCTTTTGCACGGCTGCGCAGGTCGTACCATCTTTTTTGGAGATTATTAATATCGCAATGTGCCACTCCTACTGCATTGACTTTTGATTGTATGGCAATCCATAGGTTCCTTTTGACAGCCTCAGGGACCTTAAGAGACAGCTTACCAAAAAGCTGCTCCTGTCTTGCAGTCACCTCCTCAATGAGTATTTCCAATTCTTGATCAGAGAACTTAATTTTCCTTTTTCTGGCTGGCCCCTCTTCAACTGGATTCTCATTTTCCATTTTCAAAGACAAAAGAAAGGCACAGACTGCAGCAGCAACCTCCAGGGAAAGCTCACACAGCAAACTGCCAGACCACACCTTCAAACTAGGGAGCAGCTGCGCCTGATTGCTGTACTGGCTTTCAGGCAGTTGAGTCAATGAGATGCATCATGTGTGAAAAATCGCAATTTGCGATATCGCAAATTGCGATTTCGCAACTAAGAATTCGCAAATTTAATGCGATTCGGTAAAAAATGCGATTTTTACCGAATCGCAATAAATTTGCGAAAAAAATGATGCATAGCCATTTGCGATTCCTTATTTGCGATTCCTTATTTTTCGCAAATAAGGAATCGCAAATTGAAACGTTGATGCATCTACCCGAAAAACTCATCTGATCAGTTTCTCAGAGTACATTGTAAGACAGGTGTAGAAATTGTTTTAGCTTAAGCCTTCTGTGTTTTTTCTCCAGGGTGGTTACTATGAAGAGGAAATGCAACAACACTTCCCTTGTTTAAGCATTGCATCCCAGTGTCCTACCTCGTCAAACTAGTGTAGTTTGGCAGCAAAATGCTTATGAAATTTTATTCTGCTGTCAAACTGAGACGGGATCTGTCAAAATCAGATTAACTCTTATATTGGGTAAAATAGTTTACCAATGTAAATGCATTGCACAATGATTACTCCGCTTTCTGCGCAACTTGTTCAGTGTTACAATGTCAAACTGGTAACCATGTTGTATGCCTAGCGTGTCTCTTGTGGCCCATTCAAGGTGGTCTTATTCCCTACCCAGGCCAGGCTAATTGCTATAGTTAGTATACATTTTTAGGAACAACCATTATTGAGAATATGGTAATTCTTCTCAAATTAATTTTTGGGAAATTTGTCACAAATGATCAGTTTAGTAATGCAGAATTCCCCTCCAGGATTTAAAAACAACATTAACATTTTTAATGGATTTGACACTTTGTGGATGAGCTGGGGGCTTCAGAATAGAATAAAATGCATGGTTGTTAATACTATAACATTTGCTCTTAAAAGGTAAAATTTCTGTTTCTGTTGGATTGGTCTCCGTCACACTTTCTGGGCCTCATTTATGAGGCCACTAGCAGCACTTTTGCGCAGCAGGAGTGTCACTTTTTTGACACTTTGTGGCGCAATGTTTTGTAGCATATTTACAAGGCCGCGCAAACCACTTTGCATGGCTTTTCATGGCATTGTAAATGTGTGCCCCTTTCCCGCAGTACACTGCGTGTACGCGACGATCCATGGGGGGTGCTGTGGGTGTTCCCACTCCACACCTATGGAATCTGAAGCATTCCCAGATTGACGAGGAATCATAAACCTGGGAATGCGTCAGATTCTAACGCCACACCAGGGGTGGAATAAGGGAGGCACAATGAGGAGAAATATCCTTATTTCTCCTCGTCTTTTCCTCTTTCTATGTGTGCTGCATTCTGCAGCACACATAGAAAGAGGAAACACCTGTTGTGATGGTTTCTGAGCAGGAATGTGGCCCTTTCTGCACAAAAACAATCACCCCAACAACTCAGACACCCTTGCACCATGGCGCAAGAGTGCCTGCGTTGGCGCATTGCAGTCCATTGTGCAACAGTACAGGGGAAAAGGCAGTAGCAGTTGGTGGTGGTAAATAAATCAAAAAATTTTATTGTGCACACTGCATCGCCAAATGCGATGCAGTGCACGCAACAAAATTAGTTTTCATTTATTTATATGTTTACTTACCTGTATTTGACCGTATTCCATAGTTTACTACTCCCCACCCTGCCCCTTACCCGCCCCACGTCACCGCCCAGCAGAACTCCCACCACCGACCGCTACTGGGAAAAGGCAAGGAATGCCCTGTATTTGAAAGATATGGCACATTCCTGTCCTTTTGTTTTGATGCAGGGCAATGCAGCAAGATCCCTTGTGGCACTGCCCTGCTCCAAAACCTTGTAAATGAGGCCCTATGTATGTTTTGGAAATTGAAAGGATACTTATATCCTTTTCATGCAAGAACACCATTTGTTGAAAAGTTACAAAGTTATTTCCCAGCAGACTTTTTGCCAATTATTTAGGCCTTCTGGCTTTCGGCATATGATGTACCACAGTCATCATATGAGAACTGCTCAATGTCTGGTGTTAATGATTATTTTATGTAGATATAAATAGCACAGATTCCAGAAAGAGTAATTTACAGGCAGTAATATTGTCAACTAATTTCCCCTCACTCATGGAACCTCAGGAGGAATGTAAGATGCATTAGGAACCAAACCAGATTCTTGCCACTCACACATACAAAGGTCAGATGCATTAACCCACTAAGCTCAATATTCTGAGACTGGAGCATGTGTATTGCCACAAACAAGAATATATTGTAACATCCCGATGAGGAGTCTGGAAATGTACCTTTGGTCAACTGTCAGACAAGAGTTTCTTTCTGAAGATGGAAATAAAAATATTTAATGAGCTCATTATCATTTCACAGAAGAAATTTAAAGAGAATTGGCAAAAAGTGTACTTGTCTTAAAATGACTTCGAGAAAACTGGTTATAAAGTTGCAGAATCTACTTTTTATAGTGAAATTACTCATTCTCCCTTCTTATAGATCACTGCCACTAGCCCAGAAACATTGTCAAATCCAGTAAAGCATGTTTGCTGTAATTGTTAGAAAATGGGGGTCTCTACTTGGCAATGTTTTTCACATTTGCCCAAGTAGGGACCCTTCTTCCTAGTCAGGGTAAGGGGGATACACTTCCAAAATAACCCTTTCTCACGCCCTTGGTAGCTTAGCATGACCAGACAGGCTTATCTTAGAAGCAGTGTGTAAAGCATTTGTACATGCATACACTAACACAGTGAAAACACTGCAAATGGACACTACACCAGTTTAGAAAAATAAGCAACACTTTATCTAAACCAACAAGACAAAATATGACAAAAATACAACTAACAATGCTGCAAAAATAGTTACTTTGCAAGATAATCTTTAAATTGCAAAAATATCCCAAAACACAGTTCTGCTGAGTCAGTAGTTCTGTCTGGGGCTACTGCGATGCTGAAAATGACAAAGTCTAACTGTTCCAGCTGACCGCGTCGGTACGGGCCAGCTAAAACATTGACAGACTCGTAGACAGAACCTTTCTTGTTGCGGCCGATCCCGTTGGTAGGAGTCGGTCGGGGCAACCATCTTGGTTGTGATGTGAACTGGAAGCGGTGCATCGAGCTGTGTCCTCATGGGCCGGTGCAGGCAGCAGCTCGGTGACGGTCGTCTAACAGTGTCGGTGAGACCAAGGCTACGATGTAGAGTGAGGCAGTGCTCAATGAGGTGCTGGCAGGTCACAGTGCAGGTGACAGAGCTGGTTGATGTTTGGGTCAGGCAGCGACTGTGTCAGTGACGTCCAGGCAGAGTGAAACGAGGCGGTGCGGAGTGCGGTATCCACAGGACATGGTGCAAGCAATGGCTCGTGACGGTTGCCCAGCCGCTTCGGTGAGGCCAGGGATGCGGTGCGAATTTCAACGATGCCCTCTTTGGTGCCCTCTTTGGTGCCTTCAGTTCTCTGTCACCAGCGATGGACTCGGTGACAGAGTCGGCTGCTCTTTTCTTCTGCGATGGCTGAAACCAGCTGTTCCAAAGACGGTGCCCAGAAGGATGGTGAAGTCTTTGCTGTTCCCGAGACTTTTTAAACAGGGGGCAAGCTCTATCTCAAGTCCTTAAAGATATTTTCTCAAGCAGTATACACACACAGTTCCTCTCCTTGGCAGAAACAGCTACTGCAGGCCAACCCCAGACAGCACACAGCAAAGGGGCAGTACTCCTCCTCCAGCTTCTTCCAGCTCTTCTCCTTGGGTCTGGGCCCCACTTTTCATAGCACAAATTCCTCTGTTCTCTGGTGGCAGAGAAGTTCTTTACCCAGCCAAAACCAGTTATGTCTTCTCCGGTGCAGCTTGCTGGCAGGAGGTGGATACAGCATTGTCCAAGGCAGACCAGGCCCATTCAGGTGTTAATGAAATCTCCTCCCACTACTCTGAATACAGCCCAGGTCTATTCAGCCCAGCCCTGACTCACCCTTGAAAGGCACACCTCACCCCCAAATGGCTGTCTGAACTCTCTGAACATCCTCAAACCCTGACACTCCAAAGCAAGACAGTCAATAAACAAACATAGCAGAGGCACACTGGATGGCTAAGCAAGAAAATGCCTACTTTCTAAAAGTAGTATTTTCAAACTCAGAATGTAAAAATTATCCTTACCAAAAGATGCATCTTTATATTCTGAGCTCAGGTATACTAAACTTTAACTTCTCATCATATCCCCAGGGGCAGTTATATTTGTTAGATGTTATAAGTAAACTCCCCATTCTATTCTATGGGACAGATAGCAATTTATTAGTGAAAAACAAAATTGGCAGCATTTCACTATCATGAAATGCTACACACATCAGAGCATGTCCTACCTTTCACGTACACTGCACCCTGGCCAAAGAGGTACCTTGGGCCTACCTTAGGGGTGACATATGTAAGAAAAAGGAAGGTTAGGGCCTGGCAAGTGGATGCACTTGCCAAGTTGACATGGCAGTATCAAACTGCGCAGTGGCAGGTCTGCGAACCTTTTGCAAGGCTTCTTGTGTGGTTGGCTCAATCAGTGCTTTGGGCCCACTAGCAAAAGACACAAAATTGATAGATAGAATGCAGAACAAATCAAAACATTCACCCCCAGTCAAAAGAGCTGGGTTAAATCATCATTCTTTTGCTCACCATGCCACCCCAGTTTCGACCCAGCCATATGCAAATCAGTCTTGACCCTATGCCCCATGGGAACAGTCCAGACTGAATTGCAAAGCTAATTCCTCCCTGGACCGGAAAAAAGCATCCTGGGATCGGTTTCTGGGTATTACCCTTCAACAGCCAGGCTAGCTTGAATCCAGTGGCACAGTGAGCAAGGGACCGACGTCTGGGCATTCCCATCCAACTTAGGGTGAAAACCAGAAACAAGCATCCTGGGACCGGTTTCGGGATATTACCCTTCATCAGCCACCCTAGCTTGAATCCAGTGGCACAGTGATCAAGGGACCCACGTATGTGCATACCCATCCCACTGAGGGTGAAAAGTGCTACGCAAACAAATGATGGTCGGAATGCTGAATAAATCATACATTCACCCCCAGTCAAGAGATCTGGGTTAAATTCATCGTTCTTTTGCTCTCCATGCCACTCCGAGGGTGAATGTTTTGATTTTTTCTGCATTACAGCCATCAATAGTGTGTCTTTTGCTTTCTCGCCCTAAGTGCGCCAGGTATGCCCAGACATGGGTCCTGGGCTCACTGTGCCACTGGAATCAAGCTATCCTGGCTGAAAAGGGGTGAAACCCCGAAACCGGTCGTAGAATGCTTGTTTCCGGTCCAGGGAGGACCTGGCTTGGCAGTTCGGGCAGGACTGTTCCCATGAGACACAGGGACAAGACTGATTTGCATATGGCCAGGTCTAAACTGGGATGGCATGGTGAGCAAAAGACTGATGGCTTTAACCCAGATCTCTTGACTGGGGTGAATGTTTTGATTTGTTCTTCATTCCGTTTACCAACTGGTGTCTTTTGCTTTCAGGCCCACTAGCAGCATTTGACATACAGTCCCTGGGCACACACAGTGCACTGGACTAGAGACCTAGCAGTAAATCAAACAAGCCAATCATGGAAACACCAATCCATAATAACAATTTACACTGAGAGCATGTGCACTTTAGCACTGATCAGCAGTAGTAAAGGGCTAGAGTCCTAAAGCCAACAAAAACTGGGTCAAAAATAGGAAGCCAAAAACCAAAAAGTCTGTGGGTAAACCCGCTGGAAAAGCCAGGTCTAACAGTAATCATATCAGGTTTGACCAGTATATTTAAAATGCACAATTTATCACTCTATTTTCATGCACTTTATAAGGATTACTCTGCCCCATTATTTGAAGTGTTAGCCCTGCCTCCATTGCTCACCCCAATTCCCCTGAAGTTCAGGTCTACTCACACCCCTGTATCCTGTCATTAGGTGTCCTCTCCTAAAATATGAACACAGCTAATGGAAAAGTTTTTAACCAACTTTTGTTAATGAATTTCAATAATCAAATCACTTGAGACCTCCTCTCATAACATAAAGTTTCCTGTAGCATGAATACATTTGAAAATTGCAAATCTATGCCTCTGGCTCTTAGATGTTGCGTAGTTGAGATATGGAAGTACATGGTAAGAAAAACTCTACTTTAGTAATAAACTACACCTATCTTTATTTATTCGGGACTCATCTTAGTTCTGAGGTCTTGAAAAAGGACCATATAAGGACATCACTGCTTCCTCTTTGGGCATACTGGAAGGCACACAAGGGGCTCAGGCAATGGTTTAATTTTTTATCTTTTCAAGACCATCTGGTATATCAGATGAGTTGTTTTTTGAAGTGGGTTCCCCTAGGTTCCTTGTGCATGTTAACCAATCTCAAACGGATCTACACAATCTGTTCTCAAGGTCTTCTGTAGCTAATTGTACTATAAGGATAATTTTATTCATGCCCGCACATGGTCTAGTAGTGTGATTTTCTAAAATTAAAATCCTTTTCTCAACCTCCAGCACGATGACAATACACTGAAAATAAAAAAGTTCACATTATCTGCCTAGGAAAATTGCATAAATAGAAAGACAGAACTATGAATATCGTATTCTTTAATCTTATACATGAACCTTTCTATCTGATAGAGACTTATAACTGCAGATTCCTTACCTTAGAATATTCCGCAGGCATTAGACTAGATCTGGAGACTTTTGCTGAGCAGTATCCCTGCACCGAAGGTGGGGTCGTCCGCAGCAGAAGTAATGTGCGCAGTGCCTATATAGGCACCACCCGAGCTCGCTGACATCAGTCCTTTTTTTTACACACCAGTCAGCGCAGATCCATAGAAGGGCAAACCCCAGTAACATTTTGATTGACCATTTTTCAGCCTTTTGTTGAAGGGTTGTGAAGTCTTTGTAACCTGGTGTGCAGTGTGTCCACCAGAAAGACAGGTATTAAACCATGGGCAATCTTTGAGTCACCTTGAGTTTTTGGGAGCTGGTGTGACCCCCCCACTAAACATAGTGTTTTATGAGGCCATGCACCTCATTTATGGGCAGCTGGACCCCCTGGAGAGCCCTGGGCATCAAGGGGCCTGGGGGGGCCCCTACTGGTCTTTTGCCCACGGGTTTATCCTTTGCCCAGTCGGGACTCAAGGATCCAAAGACGATCCGGAGCTGCAACAGTTGAATGACCTAGACCTTCCCCAGTGCCTTTTCCAGGGACAATGCCCCCAGCGCCACCGACGCCCAGCAATGACTCTTGCCCATCATCATTCCTGACTCTGGTATAGAGCTGGACAGGCCCTGTCTGATGCCAGCTCTGGCGCCAACCGAGCCAGTGCCTTATTCATATGACAGGCCTGGATTAGATGATGATTAGGAGAAGTCTGCTGATGCATATGGATACCAAATATTTGAAGATCCTGAGTACAACTGGTAGGAGGATCTGGCAGATACCAGTATATTTGACACCTCCCTGACACTTGCCTGTTCTCTCCCCCTACCGTGGCTGTGGAGGTGGGGGCCTCATTTGCAATGGTGGTGCGGAGGTCGTCTGAGGTCCTAGACGTTATGCTACAATCAGTGGCAATCAAGAAAAAAGTCTTGATGGAGGTGCTTTAGCCCGGAGTTGCCCGCACCAAACCATTACTCCTAGTCAATGAAGCCCTTACTGACGTCCTGCTTGGGCCTTGTCCATGCCCGGCACAGGTGCTCCTGTGCATAGGACAATTACCTGCCATCTCTCCTCCGCTTTTCTCACCCAGCACCTCATCACAGAGTGCTTGGTGGTCCAGGCCTCCACCTCCTAAATTAACCCCAGGCATTCCATACCACTCCATAGGATAGAGAATCCAAAAGGCTGGATACATATAGGGAGAGGATATTCTCTTCTGCCAGCCTGGCGCTGTGGTCAATGAACCTTATTTCCCTCATGGGTCGACACAACCAAACAATCTGGAGCTTCAATGTGCAACTGCTGTTCATGGCCTCAGAGGAGACCCAAGCCATACTATCTCAAATAATTGCTGACAGCAGGGATGCAGCCAAGTTCACCATCAGATGTGGGCTGGACACAAGATACACACTGGGCAGAGCGATTTTATCATTGGTGGCCCTTAGGAACCAAATCTGGTTGACAACCACTGTATTTTCAGGGCATGTCCAAGCTTCGCTCAAGAACATGCCCTTTTATGGCTTTCTCTTGTTCGGAAAGAAGGCATGCTCAGAGCTGGAGCGCTTTTCGGACAGCAGGGCTACAACCAGGTCCCTGGGCCTTTCCATGGTCCCTCACCAACCCCAGTCCAACTTAAGCCCCTATTGTGGCCAGGGAAGGGGCTTCCAACCACGTCTTTAAACACCCAGCCACCACAGCCAGAAAATTGCAGTCTTTTTGCAGCTGAGGATGCAGTTCCCACAGACCACATCGGACAAGTAGCTTGAAGTTAGGGCAGTCCTCCACCCCCGACAGCCACAGCCTCCAAACCCCTTTAGTTTGCCCTCCAATAATCATGGCCTTCACTTTCGGCCATCACCTGCATCACTGGAGGTCAATAACATACGACAAATGGGGTTTGCAGCTCATCCATAGGGCCTAATTCCTCCCCGTTGTGAGTACCCCCCCACCCATGCTACCTACCTATGACACGCCGAGGACCACCTCTGATTGCTCCATCAGGAAGTGTTAGCTCTCTTGGTCAAAGGAGCTATAGAGAAGTTGCTGATATCAGAAGTAGGCCGTAGTTGCTATTCCCCCTGCTTCCTGGTGCCCTTAAAAGGACAAAGCCCTGTGTCCTATTCTAGACCTGCTTTTTCTCTGTCACTTCCTCAAAAAACAGAAATTGAGGATGCTCACGCAAATGCTGTCTGCCCTGGACCCAGGAGACTGGAGGGTATCGCTGGACTTGCAGGATGCATATTTTCACATCTCAGTTCTGCCTGCCCATGGGCTTTACCTGCAGCTCATGGTCGTCCAAGAGCATTTCTAGTTTGCCATGCTCTCCTTTGGCCTTACGAGCACCTCTTGTGTGTTCAGAAAAGTGATGGCTATGGTCGCAGCTCACCGCTGGAGGTTAGGATTTCCATCCTTCGCCTACCTGAATGATTGGCTGTTGAAGGTGTGATCGCCCCAAGTAGTCGTCTCCCACCTCCAAACTGTGACGAACATTCTACATTCTCTGTGGTTCTATATCAACGTTCCAAAGTCACTACTGACTCCCTCTCAGATGCTCCCTTTCATCTGAGCTGTTCTGAACACAGTACAATTTTGGGCTTATCTCCTGGGAGGCAAATACAGGATATTCAAATCTAGGATATTCAAGCTAGGATACCAATATTTTAGTCTCTATCCTGGATTTCAGTGAGACTGACTCCAAAGCTGCTGGCTTATGGCCTCCTGCATCCTGCTAGTGACACATGTCTGTTGACATATGCAGCTCTGCAGGGGGTCCTGAAGGTCCAGTGGGCCCAGCATCAGGAGAATCTCTCTGACATGGTACAGATCTTGTAGTGATGGATAATGAACTGCGATTAGGTCAGTGGCAGACCTCTCTCCCTTCCCCAACCAGAGCTGACTGCAATGACAGATGTGTCACTCCTAAGCCTGGGCGGCCATCTGCGAGAGGTGGAGATAAGAAGACTCTGGTCTCCGGCGGAATTCGGGCTCCACGTCAATTTGTTGGAACTTTGGATGATCTTACTGGTATTGAAAGCCTTTCTTACTTCAATCAGGGGAAAGCTGGTACAGGTGTTCATGGACAACCCCAACCCCATGTGCTACTGCAGCAAACAGGGCAGGTGGGGTTGCAGTTCCTTTGTCCAGATGCCTTGTGCCTTTGGACTTGGCTGGAACACTAGGGCATAACCCTGGTGGTTCACAGCTGGAGGGCTCTCTGAACGCCAGAGTAGATGAACTCAGCCATCAATGCCTAGCGTATCACAAATGGCATCTCTATCCCGAACTGGTTAAGGTCTCTTCCAAGAGTGAGGAGATCCTTGGTTCGATCTATTCACCTCCACCAAGAAAACATAATGTCAGCGGTTTTGCATGCTGAAATTTCTAAGGCAGCTCTTGCTCTGAGATGCTTTTTGTCTCAAGTGGAGCTCCGGCCTTCTGTACAGCTTTCTGCTAATACTACTCCTGCCCAGAGTTCTCAAGAAGATCAGGAACGACCTGGCCCAACTCATTCTTGTGGCTCTGCATTGGGCACAGAGAGGCTGATATCCTGAGCTGTTGAGCATGGACACTGATCCTCCAATCAGATTGCCTCTTCTGAGGATCTTCTGGCGCACAACAGGGCAGGATTCTGCCTCAGAATCTAAAAACATTTTGCCTTCATGCATGAAAATTAATCATCGACAGTTGACAGCTTTTAACCTTATGCCCAAAGTCTCAATATTATCTTGGCCGCCAGGGTTTCCTCAACCAAGATGTTATATACCTGGCATTAGAGCAAGTAGATGGCATGGTGTACAGAGTAACATGTTGAAACTCTATATGCACCCCTTTCCCAGGTCATTTTGACTATTCTTATCTTAACCCTGCACGGCTCGATTGGACATGTTAAAAGGATACCTTTCTGCCACTTCGACATTTATGCGGTTACCAGATCAGCCGTCCCTTTTCAAATCCCCTGTTGTACATTGATTCCTGAAAGGTCTCCAACATATGTTCTCATCAACATCTTTCATTATGACACAGTGGTACCTCAACCTGGTTCTCACATTTCCAGTGTGTGTCCACTTTGAGTCACTACAAAACTGTCTACTCAGGCTTCTCACAAAACAGCCTTCCTAGTGCTGATAACATCTGCCCAGAGGGTCAGTGAGTTACACGCTCTGTTGGTACATCAACTGTAGCTTAATATCTACCCAGACAAGTTGGTCCTTTGGACTTGTGCATCCGTTTTACTGAAGGTGGTAACTCCTTTTCACTGTAGGCAAATCCATCACTCTGTGAAAAAATATGAGAGAGGACCCCACACGTTCCAGGGAACAGGGTACTATTAACATTAAAAGTCAAAGGGCTATCCCTGGAAAGGTTCGTAGACAAGGGAACTACTTCCTGAGTGTTGTACTCTATTCTCACTCATTCACCGCACACACTGAATAACTTGTCTAAATCACTGGTCACAGACTAGAACATAACGTATTACAATCTTTTTTATTTAAAATATATATTTAAAAAATCAGTAAGGATTCTGTCGAAAACTACTGACTACATCTAATTTGAGACATCTCATAATATAAAAAACAATGTTTAAAAACAAAGCATAATACAATTACATATGTATAACATATTCAAAAAGCCAATACATATATATAACACATTTGAAAATTGGAAGCAAAATACATTAATTTCAATCCACAAAAATAATCATACAGTATATCATCAGTCAATGAGACAAAACATACAACATAACCCCCTAGTTTCAATGGAGCACTTGATATTGCTACTGATTGATTGATTCAATAACCTTCACATAAATGCATGGGGATTTCCAGTATTTTTCAATGCTATATCTCTAGGATCCCCTAGGTTTCTTCGAATTCTGTACAAAAAAGTGCGTCGACGCGTTTCGGTGTTGTAGCCCGTGGATATGGTCACACCTTCATCAGGACAGTATTTTTGTTTGGGGTCATTAGGTCCAACCGACCATTTCCTTTCTCTAGGTTCTGTGGTGTAATTCTTTGTATTTAAAGCTTCTCGCAATCCATCATCAATTAATCTGATTTATTCAGTATAAATAGAATCTTTTCCTTTTTGTAGACAGAGAAAGAATTTGCAGATCTTTAGTCTTTTTGGCTCCTGTCCAACAAGTGCAGTCTAGGCCCGCCCCCATTTCCCAATGCTTCACGACAGAGGGTATAGCCCCTCTCTGCACGAGACCTTGTCCTCCTCCGATCTCGCCATCTCCCGGCACGTTGCTTTTTCTCAGTTCCAAACTTCTGGGCAGCATTGCCGGGGCGGACAACTCATATGGGCTCTTGTAGGAAAGTAGGATCTGCTTCTATGGTTACCCCCACTTTTTGCTTGATGTGATGGTGTTTTTGACTAGTCTGACTGGGATCCTGCTAATGTGGACCCCTGTCTATCTGCTTTCTCCCTATATTGCTGTGTTGAGTACGCAGGTACATTCCAGATTGGATACTGGGGTACCCTTATCAGTACCTAGTATATAGTACTAAGGTACCTAGGGCATTGGTACTCCAAAGCACTCCCATGGGCTGAAGCATTCATTATGCCACCCATGAGAGACCATGCAAAATGGAACTACTGGCCTGCCATTGCAGTCTGTGTACGTTGGTGCTGGCACCACTTACTAAAGATATAGGTTTCCTATATCTAGGGTCACTGCACTTAAAACCTATAAGTCACCCCTATAGCAGGCCTTTGCAATTATGCTAGGCAAGGTGCTTGGTTCTAAGTGAGAGGGTGCCCCTGCATGAGCAGGACACCCCTGCAGCTTACGGAGTCCATTCTTCCGTGTTGTCAGTGAAGCAGCCATATACTATATAGAGGGGCACTGCGTAATTATACCATGACCATCTCAAAAACGGCTGCAATGAATCCTCTTATGTTTGGTGTAAAAAATATTGGAATCATACCCCACACTGTTAACAGTGTGGGAGGTATGATTCCAAGCACTGGAAGAGCCCTCCATTAGGCTCTTGGTGTTCCCAATGCGAACCTTCTAGACCCGGACAGCACTAAATGGTTGCTGTCGACCGGGGACACATTTCTGCCCTCCTGCTGCTGAGCTAACCTCGAACAGAAAAGATGGAACAGTAGGCATCCTATCACAGGGACGTATGACCACGTACCAGACAGGATTTAGTGTGTTGGGCTGGGTGGATGTACTTGCCAGCTCCAGAAAGTCTGCATGAGGGGCACACTTGGTGTACCTGTTCATAGTCCCGTTCAAACCAGTTCTGGGAGCCGTTGGCTCTCGCTCTGGTGCAAACCTGGATAAAGGACATGGGAGTAACCGTCGCTCTATCCAGACCCTCTCCTGGGAGGGTCCCCTGAATCTTCCCAACCCTTTCCCTAGGGTACTTAAGGACTTACCTGGGTGTAGGTCCCTAGATTCGTCATAGGAAAAGATTCAGAACAGCGCCAGGAAACCTCCGGTGTCAGCGCGCTTTATAAATGTAGCATAAGATAAGATAAGATAAGATAAGACACCACTTCTATTTCTACCGTCTGGGCACTCTGGACTTTGCTGGACTTCATTTGGGCATGACTCAGTTTTCCTTCAAGTCTGCTGCATCGTCTGTGTCTGTGCATCATACAGGAACCTTCCAAGGCATGTCAAGCAAAAAAAAGACACTTGAAGGAATCTCCCTTGGAGTGAAGGAGTCACTCTCCTGCATATGCAGGCACAGCAACTAAGTGGACCGGTCTGCTGATCCTGAGATTCTTCGGACTCTGTAAGGTTCTGCAATACAGGTCATGGTTTTCCACAGCTTCTGAGGCCTGCCCTGCCCTCTCACCAAGTTAGAGGCCAGTATCCCTTGTGGGGGTTGCATAACTGCACCCGTGTGCACTGCGTCTAACATGCATTTGCAAAGGCTTGTTGGCTTCCTTCCAAGAAGATCTTCAGGCTCCAAGTATCCCCAACCTCGAGCATCTCCAGTGTTAGATTTGGGGGTCTCTAGTTGGCACGGGTAGGTACTTGTGACAAATAGGGACCCTTGACGAGTCAGGGTAAGGGGGTACACTCCTAAAATAACCCCTGCTCACCCCCTTGGTAGTTTGGCGCGAGCAGACAGGCTTATCTCAGAGGCAGTGTGTAAAGCATTTGTGACCACATACAGTAACCCAGTGACAAAACTACAAATGGACACCACACAAGGTTTATAACAAAAATAAGTATTCATTAAACGAGAAAAATCCACAATACTATTCTTAAAGATGGTAGTTTTAGCTTAGTTCAGTTCTTAAGATGCAACACTTTGCTTCAATGTACCTTATGATGCGTTGCACTTCCACAACAAGTAATGTTGCAGCGATGGAAATGCGGCAAAGTTCCGGTGCAAAGAAATAAAGACGTGAAGATCTTCCAGATGCGGCACGCTTCTCTGATGATGCGAGAAGTCTCGATTTGATGTGTCAGCAGTGACACCCTTGTTCAGTAATGCAACGGCAACATCTTCAGCTGCGACACTCTTCTCCAACATTTGCGAGAAGATTCCGCACAATGCGACAACTACAGCGGCGACATCCTTGTTCAGAAATGCGATGGCAGTAGCTCCGGCGGCGGCTCCCTTCTCCGGGGATGCGAGGCGCTTTACTCGATGCGGTGCAACGCGACAGTGATGGCAGTAACACCCTTGTTCAGAGATGCGATGGCAGCCACAGCAACGGCAACACGCTTCTTCCTCGTTGCGAGACACTTCTCTCGATGCGGTGCAATACGACAGCTTCAGCGGCGACACCCTTGTTCAGAAGTGCAACGGCAGCAGCAGCGATGGCGACACGCTTCTTCCTCATTGAGTCATGCTTCCATCTCCTTGCGACACACAGTCCCTCAGAAGGCCCAAAACAGCAGCAGGCACTTCCAAAGAACTCTGGGGAGCTGGGGGGTGAAGTCTGTTGTCCCTGAGACTTCAGCAGGAGGCAAGCTCTGTTCCAAGCCCTTGGAGATCCTTCACAAGTTGAAAACAAAGTACACAAAGTTCTTTCTCCTTTCTTTGGCAGTCAGGCAACCTCTGCAGGCCAATCCCCTAAGCAGTACTTCAGCTTAGGAATAGCCTCTCCTCAGTTTCTTCAGGTTCCTCTCCTCAGCAAAGGTTTCTTCTTGTAGTCCAAAAGTGATCTAATTTCTTGGGATCAGGGTCCCAATATTTATACCCCAAAATTCCTTTGTCCTCTCAGGGCAGAGGGTCCTTTGCCCAGTCCAAACCAGTTCTAGAGCACTGCGTTTACGTGACTTCTTCTTTCCTTTCAGAGTGCAGGGCAGAAACATCAGACGCCCCCCAGGAGGTGGAGCCAGCATTGTGGAGGGAAAGCACAGCCTTGGAGCACTTTGTTGACATGATTCCTTCTCTTTTTTCACAGTGCAGGGCAGAGACATCATACGCACCACAGGGGGTGGAGCCAGCACTGTGGGGGGCAGGCACTGTCCTATTCAGGTCTCAGGTGCAACTCCCCCCACCTATCTAGATGCAGATCTCTCTATTCACCACTGGGCTGACTCATTCTGTCTCCTGGAATCCCCCTGCCCTGTCACTCAAATTCCAGACAAGGAATACACAACCTAGCAGAGGCAGGCTTTGGATAGGTAGACAAGAAAATACCTACTTTCTAAAAGTGGTATTTTCAAACACAGAATGTTAAAACCAACTTCACTAAAAGATGTATTTTATCATTCTGAGTTCAGGCCTACTAAACTCGAATTTCTACCATGTTCCCGGAGTCAGTTAGGATTATAACATGTAATAATCTAACTGCCCATTCTGGCCTATGGAGAACAGGTAGCCTTGCAATAGTGAAAAAAGAAAATGGCTGTAATTCACTATTAGGACATGCCACACATGTCAGGGCATGTCCTACCTTATACTTACAATGCACCCTGCCCTTGGGCCTACCATAGGGGTGTATGATATGAAGAAAAGGGAAGGTTTAGGGACTGGCAAGTGGTTGCACTTGCCCCGTCAGCATGGCAGTACCAGACTGCACACAGGCTCTGCAATGGCAGATCTTAGACACATTTTACAGGCTGCTTCTGTGGGTTGCACAACCAGTGCTGCAAGCCCACCAGCAGCATTTGGATTACCAGCCCTGGGCACTCCTGATGCACTGTACTAGGGTCTGACAGGTAAACCAAACCAGCCAATCATGGAATCGCTAATCCATACATCAATTTATAATAGGGAGAGCATATGCACTTTAGCACTGATCAGTAGTGGTAAAGTGCCCAGAGTCATAAAATAGCCAACAACGGGTCAGAAAAAATATCGGACGAAAGCAAAAAGTTCAGGGATGACCCTGCAAAAAAGGCCAAGTCCAACATCCAGTCACCAGAATCTTCAGCCACGCTGCATCATGTACATCTTGGCCTGCATCTTTTGGTGAGCTGCTTGAGGTATTCTCATGACTCTAGTGCCTCCGGCATGTGGGTCCACTTGAGGGTCACACTTGTTTCTGTTGCACTCCTATGATTGCTTTGGGCTTGCCCTGACTCCCCTGCTTTTCGTGAGTCCCCTGGACCTTGCTGGTCCCGATGCTGCTCGTTCTTTGAATCCTGCGTTGGGTGCATTTCCCAAGGCTTGTTGGTGCTCCCGCCAGACTCTCAGCACTAAATGGGACAGCTCGTACATGGCTCATGATCCTCGTCAGCATTGCCTTGTCCTCACAGCTGCAAAGTCAAGGTAATCGTCATCCATCCTGCAACACCCGACATCAGAGGGCATTCATCTTCCAAGTGTCCTTGTCACTTCTGAGTGACATAGACTCGGACTCCCCTTCCTGCAGGTACTTCTCATCTAGAATCCACCTTTGGATTTCACTGGACGCTTTCTCCTTCTGCAACAGTAGCACTTTCCTGAGGTCCTTCACTGGGTTTGACGGTGGTTTCCAACACCCCTTCACACGTATGCTCCCGGCTTCCCTGGTGTAGGTAACGTGGGTACTAGGGTATCCACTGGTGGGGTGACTCTTCAACCTTCTGTCTTCCACAGGGTTTCTTTAGGGTCCACTGGGAAGGGTCCTTAATCTTTAAAAATCCAACTGCGACTTTCACATAGAACTATACGGAGCACACAGTTGTGTTTCCACATTGCACAAGCTCTCCATACGGTCACTATCTAATGACTTTGGGTGTTTATTTGGGGTCTTAGCACTTCTACATCCTCTTGACCCTATCTTGATCCGAGCCATGGTTCTTATACCACTCTCTTAGTGTATGGTTGGTCCACTGTGTATTTAATGCTATTTACTGTGTTTCTTTGCTAAAGTATTGTGTGCCTCTCTGTGTAAGAGATATTTGAATGTACTAGAGAGTATTATATAATAAATACATATTTTTATAAATACTTAGTGTGCTTCTTTTCACTTAATCTACACTATAAGATTGCATTCTGGTGAAACAAGCTGCTTTACACTCCTTCTGGACTAAGCCTGAAGGCTGCTCTCCGCAGCTAACACTGAGAGAGCTTTCTAAGGTTGTCTAAGACCTGTTAAATCACCATAAGGGTTGTCTAGACTGCTGCAAGGTTCCCACTTACATTACTGGACATCATATACCTGGCCAGCTCCTCACACCTCTGTTCTGACCAATCCCATGCATCCGTCGGTTCCATGAAATAATAGCTGGTTTGCTTGGCTAGCACTTTAAGCTTTGCTGGGTATAACAATAAATACTTGAGATCTATTTCCCTCAGGCGTTTCTTTAAACCCAAGAAGGATGGTCACCAGCGCGGCACCATCAAAGTATAGTCTGGAAATATAAGGATGTGGCATGCTTGTACTGTACTTCAGTGTACCAGCACACCGGACCGCTTTCAGTATAGTCTCTTTGTCTTTAAAGTTCAGAAGGCGAAGTACCACCGGCCTGAGAAGTAATCCCAACAGCCGCTGCCTCCTTGGGACCTTGTGAGCTCTTCCTATCTGATACTGTAGAGAGAGGGCCAACCTAGCCCCCACTTGAGCAAGTCACTGCTCAAAAAAGGAAACTGGGTCTGGGCCCTCCGCTCGCTTATGATATTCCACCACCTGAAGGTTACTGAGGCAGGATCGGCCCTCGGAATCCTCTGCCCTGTCCTCCAACTCTCGCACACTGGTCATCAATGGGCGAACTTGGCCCTCAATATCTCTGGGCTATATTTCCTCGAGGATACCCTCTGCCTGGATGACTCGGCCAGCCACCTTATTCTGGCCATCTCATGGTAAAGTCAGGTTGATTCCAACTGGAACTATGCAATTGCGCAAGTCTTGATGCGTTTTAGCGATGGCTGTCAGGATTTGGTTGACTTTGACGCCTGTAGCAGGATCCCCTCACTCACACCTCCACACCTCAGGGGACTTCGGCTGCCCAACAAGTGCAGTCTAGGCCCGCCCCCATTTCCCAATGCTTCACGACAGAGGGTATAGCTCAAGTTGATCATTCAGGGGGGTTGGCAGCGGCAACACAGCAGTCAGTCCACCTGCAGCCCACACTGGCCTGGCAAATTCCCAACTTGGTGCAGCCTTCAGCCTCAGAGGCCTCCCACCTTTAAACAGAATCTGTTTTCTAGACCGGGGGGGGGGAAGAGCATTTGACGCCCACCCACACCCCATCCCTTGCTCCAGTAGCAGCCCAGTGCAGCCCAACAGAAGTACTTCCACGACTTTGCACTTCGTGATGGTCAACCACGCCACGCCTTAGCGCCAAAGGAGGGTTGATGCAGAAAGGTGCATACCACTGCTGCCGCCCCCTCCAGACTGGCTACTGCTCCTCAAATCTTCACCGGGGAGCACAGTCTAACGCCTACAGTATCAGGCCCCCGTGGCTCCAAATGCGTAACGCATCAACCAGAGGGGGTGGAACGCCAATGGGGAGACCCGTCTCTCTTCTTCCAAACCGCATCAACGTTGAGCAAATAGAATGAAAGGGGGAAGAGGGACACGAATTTCCCTCCGAGGCCGTGTGCTTTTTTTTGGTGCCAGTGATTTAGTCTCTGGGAATCAAGGTGAGCTGCATCTCCACCGGCCCCACCGTACCAGCCGCCGTTAATGAAGGCACCCCCCGGTAGTCTCACTCACTAGCTCCTGAAGGCACAAAGGTACATTGAGTCACCCTGATGCCAGACACCGGCGCCCCGCCCATGCGGCAGGATCACTCTCCCACGTTCTGTGTAGGAGCAGGTAGGGCAGCATTACGGCCGGACCTCCTCCTTTTCTTTGGTGACCCACCCTCTCCGCAGGGCAGGCCGGGACTCAAGTGATAAAGCGCCTCTTCGGCAGGTCTGTCTTGCCGCACTTACCTAGGGCATCTAGGAGGGGAACTAAAGTTGAACGGGCTGGGCCATCTTCATAACCCCCATGTGTCTGCTGCAATCTAGCCTGGCTCATGCGGGTCTCAGCGCTCAGGCCTACCTCTGCACACCATGAGGCCCTAGCCCACCAAGATGCCGCTGAGCTCCCAAAGAATCTCCAATAGCTCCATAGGCACACTGCTACATCCAGGGCCCACATCAGAGGTGATGGCAAGGCTGTATCTGGATGGTCGGCTCCGGATCGTGGGTCGGGACTCGGAGCTCACTCAGCTCGCATCTGCCATCTTGCTGCAGTCCTGGAAGAGAGCAAACATAAAAGGTTCTTTGTTACTCAATGCCAATTCTTTTGAAAGCCATTGGCCCACATGTATCAAGCAATTTTGTGTTCGTAAATAGGCCGATTCGTAGAATCAGCCCTTTTGCAAATGCAAAAAAGGCTTTTCCCATGCATCAAACCCTATTTTGCAATTTGGTAACCTGTTACTGATTCACAAAATGGGTTTGTGATTCAGTATTTGGAAGGGTCCACTTCCCCTTTCTGAATGTGTGGAAAAACTTTTTTTAAGAGCAGGCAGTGGTCTCACGAACCACTGCCTGCTCTTAAAATATGAAAGGAAAATTTTCTTTTTTCTTTTTGTAAGGCTTCCCATTTTGCTTTATTTAAAAACAATCACAGACATGGTGGTCTGCTAAGCTCTCCAGGCCACCATTCTGTGATTTTGACGATTCCTAATGGGACGCAAATTGCGACTTACCTCATTAATATTCATGAGGTAGGTCATTTGCAAACTACTGAAAATCATAGAAAGTGTTCACCACACTTTCATAGTTGCCATTTTGTGATTTCTTAATCGCTGATCGCAAGGATTCACAATTAGGGAATCGCAAAATGGTGTCTTATACATCTGGCCCATTGTCACTTGATGGGGCTGAATGAGGATCTAACAAATTCTAAAGCTGTGTATATTTCTCTATCTGTTCTAAATAACCAGCCACAATTAAAAACTTTCCAGTAGCTCTATAGACACTGCTACCAATAATGATGCATGGCAAACAACTCATGGGCTTTTTGATGGCAAATATCATAGATTCTCTCAGACACTGAACAAATATAATCTTTTCTAGATAGAAACTGTAATACTGAGAGGTTAACTAATTGCAGAGTCAACTGTATAATGTATCCATATTCCGCTAATGTGAAATGTTATATATTAGCTGCCTAATATGGCTATGCACAGTACGAGTAAGAGATATGTCTGTGCCATTAGAAAAATTGTAATCATTTGCCAGTTTTTGAAATTCATTCAACAGATGTTTCTCTTTTGTGATTTGATAGTTCGAATTGAATTCGGGGCCACCCTAAATAGGGAAAATGCTGTTGACTTCTAGACAATTGGAAGCTTTAATCAAATTCTATCTTTGTATCAAGGTACCAAAAGGAAAAATGTATTCTAATAATTGTTATCTATATCGATTACCCTCTTTTGTTGTAAACTAGTGCTTTCCAAACTTTTCATGTTGATGACACACTTTTTAGACATGCATCATTTCGCGACACGGTAATTGAGTTTTACAAGCAAAATATATGATTTGCAAAATAATAACATACATACATTTCCAAGACTGCTTGTCATTTAGGAGTAACAATATGCAAATATGTGCAAAAATTAAAACAATTTGAATATAACCAGCAACACTCACTATTTTAAAGAGATGTATGAGGTTGATAGCGTGCATGTGGAGCTGTAGAAGCCACGTCACTGGCGATGCTGCTGTCACCTCCCCCCTGTGTAAGCTTGAATAGGTCTTCGGGGGGGCAGCAGCAGCGAGCGCTGCAGGAGTCGCAAGCATGTGAAGCTGAATCACTAGTGATGCTGCTTTCGACCCCCTGAGTAAGCTTGGAAGGGTTTGCAAGGGGCAGGAGTCTGCGGGTGTGGCAGCAGCAAGAGCCGCTGCAGTCTTTCCTCACCACCCAGAGGTTACACAGGTCTGCGGGAGGGCAGTAGCAGTGAGCGCCGGATGGCTGCTGGCGATGGTGCTGCTGGCCTCTCCTGACCTAGATTGAACGGGACTGCGGGGGGGGGGGGTGCAGAGCACTGCACTGCAGGAGCCACTGGCAGTCTACTCACCTCCACTGCCGCTGCCGCTGCTGGATGCTTCAACGGGTCAACAGAAGGGTGGCAGCAGCGATGCTCCGACTCCAATCACGGCTCGCTGCCCCGCCACAGGAGACTCCTCCTCGTTTGCAGGAACAGGTAATGCGCAATACCGTCCTGCTTGATACCTAGACTGCATTGCCTAGACCACGTTGTGTGACACACCTACAGAGGGCAGCTGGCACACTAATGTGTCGCAACACACCGTTTGGAAAGCATTGTTGTAAATAGTAGGTCGAGACATTTGTGTACCCTTAATTACCATAGAAACAGAGATGACAATTTTTCACCCATTTTAATATATTGGTATATATAGTTTTCAAATTCTAAACTTGTACTTGTTCATTCTGAGAAAGTAAACTTTAACTTAGTATTATATAGGCTTAAAGTCACCACCATATATTTTATTAAGACGTGCTCTTTGCAACAAGAGAGTTCTATTATCATACAGAGATTTTAAAAAGAAAATCTTTTGTTCTCCCGATTCGGTTTTAATTATCCTTCAAGTAAATGTAATTATCTTTTACCCAAATTTGTTTAAAACAAAATTGGTTGTTAAAACATTGAGGTGCTTATTTATGAGAGCCTTGCGCCACGTAAAGTGGTACAGGCTCTCATAAAGATCTATAAAGCCATGCAGAGTCACCCTGTGTGGTTTAAGTGGCCTCATAATACATGAGTAAGGCGATGTATCGCAAATGGCTCCGTTGCCTTACTCAGCACCCGGGAAGCATTCCATGGGCATTGCTTTGGGTTTTCCCATTCAACAACCATGGAATTTGACACTGCCCCAGATTTACAAAGTAATGTAAATTTGGGGAAACATCAAATCCATATGCCTCCCAAGGTGATGTGTAACAAGGAGAATTATGTCGATTTCTCTTTTTTTTTCATCATTCCATGTGTGCTGCATTCTACAGCACACATAGAAGGAGGAACATGCCTCATAGGGTTGTTTTTGACCTAGGAAGATGTCCCTTTCTGCACAAAACAATCCTGCCTGCTACAGAGGCCCGTTTACACCATGGTGCAAGGGTGCCTACGTTGGCTCTCCGCTACCAAAGAGGTGCCAGCACTGGCAGAAAGGACAGGAATGCAGGGTAAACACTTTGGCTGAGGGCAGCTGCCCTACGCCAAAATGCCACGAGGCCCTGAGTTGCGTGCTCCTCTTTGTGCATGAGTTGTATTACTCAAACATTAGTATAGCATGAAGGACGAGCTCTTTACTGACAACTGTTTTCGAATATGTCTTCGTATGTTGAGGAAGATTTTATAAAGAGGCCGTTTCCAAGTGCAAGCATCACTGGCTTTGACATTGGGTTGAAAGCTCACATTAAATTCCGTTTTGAAATTGTTCTTAATACTATACACCTGAAGGTTGTTAGGTTTGTCAACTATGGCGTGCTTTTTAAATAAAGAATTGACTTTCTGAAAGGAAAATATGCATCTGACCTTTTTTTGTGTACTTTGGCTGTAATGAAGACTAGCGACAGGTAAACGCTTGGCTATAATCACGGGTCACTAACAATACATTATGTACTTTTTCTTTTAACAATGAAAAGGTAGCTTTTGTGATGTTACAGCCAGCAGAGGGAGTGAGAGATTCTACCTCTTTAATAAAATATTTATTTCGAAATTATTATGTATGCTTTTCGATTTAGAGCTACCTTTTTTTAACATAATGTTTTTCTACGTGTTAAAAGGATATCCATACTAATATAATAAAGAGAGAGCCCAAACCTTTGAGACGGGTAATCTCAGGAACCACAGCACCAATCACAACACCCAATACAGCGTTGGAAAGGGCAGTTGCAGCAGAAGGACATAGGCTATGCAGACGCCCACCATATACCATTAAAAGGTAAAAGAACAGTGCCACCAAAGTAGTCCCTTGTGGGCGTGTCTGCCTTGTGCTGTGGGCGTGTGCTGGGAGCGTGACAAACGCTGGGGGCTTGTGGTACGTTCCGCCCTTCATGCCATGTCTCATATCGTGTGCTAATCCCACCCTGCTCCATTTAAATACCCCTGCACCCCATAATCATAACCCACCCTTACTCCTTAAAATAAACCCAACACCCTTAAACACTAACCCATCTTAACCCTATAAGTATACCCTTTACCCCAAAATCCAAACCTATCCCTAAACCCTAAAAATACCCCTGTACCACAAAGCACAAACCTAGCCCTGAACCCTATAAATACCCTTTACCTCAAAACCCAAACCTACCTCTGAACTCTAAAAATACCTTTGTACCCCAAAACCCAAACCTAGCCTTGAACCCTAAAAATACCACTGTACCCCAAAACCCAAACCTACCCCTGAACCCTAAAATACCCCTGTAACCCAAAACCAAAACCTAGCCCTGAACCCTTAAAATACCCCTGTACCCCAAAACCCAAACCTACCCCTGAACCCTAAAAATTCCCCTGTACCCCAAAACCCAACCCTAGCCCTGAACCCTAAAAATAAGCCTGTACCCCAAAACCCAAACCTACCCCTGAACCCTAAAATACCCCTGTACCCCAAAACCCAAACCTAGCCCTGAACCCTAAAAATACCCCTGTACCCCAAAACCCATACCTATCCCTAAACCCTAAAACTACCCATGTACCCCATAACCCAAAACTATATCTGAACCCTTAAAATACCCAAACACCCCAAAACATATACCTCAGTACCCCAAAACATATACCCCTATACCCATACTTACCTTATCCAAACATAAAAAACCATGCTTTTACCATTCATGCAATTACAACGAATTTTGTTGTAAATGTATGCGTGGTAAAAGCATATAAAATGTAATGCCATGCATTATAATGGCATTGCAGAGTCATGGTACTTTCGTAATGAAAGTATGCGGAGTGATGGTATTCGGAAAGAAAGTTGCGTAATAATGGGTGTTTACCCTCCCCCGGTAAGTACATTGGCGACACGGCGGCCCACATCTCCAGCAACATACTCATATTTTTTCACCACCCATTTGAAAAATGCACAGGTCTCTCTCATTGATGACAAAACACACTATTTAAAGGAGGGTCTAAGGGCAGGTTTTACGACTCGAGACTGGACACATGCCCCTATAAAACTTATAACAACAAAGGGTGTCCAGGAGTCGCCACTCAATGTTTGTACTCGAGACCTTTCAACCAGTGACTATATGAGTTAGACTGTGTGTGCTCAGATGTGAAGAAACGTTTAACTACTCATATATACGACATGCAACATGGGTAGGAATTTTTCCCATCAGTTGCCGTTCTGTACCACCATTATCACATCATGTGGGTTCTCCTTACCCAGGAGTTAGTATACAAGATCAATCACACTCTAGCAGGTGTGAGGAGTAGGGAGACCGATGTAAAATGTTTGTGTGATGGTATCAAAATATGGTGTTTAAACAAAAAGTTGTACACCTGAGGGAAAGCAGTGCAGTGAGTGTAAAGTGATAAGTGGGTAAAATTGGGTGAAACTGAGTAGAAAAGTGATTTATTAGTATCTCTCAGACCCCAAGGTTAAAAACAAGTGAAAGGTAGATTTGACAGAATATCTACCGGCGGGAGGTCAACATGTTTCTGCATACCATCGGAAGATTTTCCTTATGCATTCGTCAGGACCTAGATGGTGCTACTGCTTGCAATTTAATAAGTGAAGTTAAAAGGGAAAAATTTCACCTGAAAAGCAGGTGTAGAATCTCCACCACAGTCTACAAAAGTCACATAGGAGACAAAGAAAAGAGAAAAACATTACACATATTAGAGAATGCACTAAATACATCGTGCTATTCTAGTGGTCACGTATTAACATTTAGACAGACGTGATAACACTCACCCAAAACTTGTGGGGATGGCGCCTCACCTCACCTGGCAGCAGCTCAGGTAGAATAGGAGCACCGCTCTGTTTTGCAAAACATAATCACAGGGACACTCAACCGATTCCGTTAAAACAAGGCAAAAGAACTATCATGTGTGTCTCCGATAGCGTGAGAGACAGCTTGTAAGTTTTCAAAGTGTCATCGGTGCCGTACCGGAAAAAGTTATATAAGTATAGGCTTCTAACACTGTAAGGCTAAGGGCTCGTAGCGGACAGGGTTGCCTATCTAGATTACGTAACCGCACTCTCACCTCTCCGTCGGTGTCTCCAAGCGTCCCTCTGGGCTGTTCTGGGGAGGCACCGAACAAGAGAAAAGGGCGGGTATATGAGTAAAGCCAGTGTGGTGCATGATGGGAGTCGTAGTTTTTTAGGTGACAAGGAAACTTGGAAAGGATGGAAAATGGCTCAATGATTTCATAATGACATCCACGGTATTGGTTCGTTCAGGCCATCCTTGTCACTGTTTAATTTGTAAACCCATTTCTGCTCTATTTTAAACAGAAACTTTCCGACATCAGGGCAATGATCAGGTATCGTCGGCTGTTCGAGTATTGTCCACTTGAACTCACTGGGACCGTGGCCTTTTTCCAGAAAGTGGGCTGTCAAGCGAGTTGCTTGTTTCCGACAGCGAACTGTACTTTTGTGCTCGCCAATTCTTATTTTGGTTTTACGGGTTGTCATCCCCACATATCTCTTTCCGCACGGGCAAGTGATCATGTAAATTGTATTCTCGCTGTTACAGTTCGTGAACTTACGCTGTTGCCATGGGCGCATAGTTCCGATATCCACACTGGTGGACTTGGTGGTTTGTGGACATGCCGAGCAACTGCCACACGGATGGTGTCCTTGTACCGGCGGTAGGTCCCAAAGTGCTCCCACTTGTCTAGATTGTTTAGTTTTGGGACGAGTGTGAACTAGGTGGTCTTTTGTGTTGGGTCCTCTTTTAAAGGCAAAAAGTGGTGGTGGTAAAGTTTCTCCACTAGAATTCAAAATAGACCAATGTTTGGTTATTATTTTCCGTACCTCATTGGATCTTGTGTGAAAAGTGTTCACGAAGGTCATTCTGTTAGATCTTTCTTTCGGAATAGTCTCCAATAGGGCATCCCTGTTATTGTTAGAGGCCCTTTTCTTCGACTGGCGGATGATTTTGGCTGGATATTTCTTTTCTCGTAAGTATTCCGAGAGTGTCTCAGAGTGTTTTTCGAATGACTCTTTTGTCGAACAGTTTCTCCTGAGTCTCAGGAATTGCCCAAAGGGCAAATTATCCCTGAGCGCCCGAGGGTGGCAACTCTCGTAGTTCAGAAGAGCGTTGCGTGCCATGGGTTTCCTGTACAATTCCGTTTTTAACCCGTCTTCTGTGACCACTATCAAGAGATCTAAGAACGGTAGTTCCTTTCTACTGAACTCTAAGGTGAAGTTCAGAAATTCATTGCAGTTGTTAAGCCAATTGTGGAACTCTAACAGACTGGCCTCAGATCCTCTCCATATGACAAAGACATCATCTATGTATCGCTTCCACAGGCGAAGCGATACATAGTATGGGTTGTCTTGGTGCAGTATTTTTGTTTCTTCTAGTACATGAACATAGAGATTCGCCAGACTAGGCGCAAAAACACTGCCCATACTGGTGCCAGAGGTCTGGAGGTAGATGGTATCCTCGAATTTAAAGTAATTGTCTTTCATTGCCATTTCTGCCAATTCCATAATGAAGGAAACTGGAGTAGTTGTCTGTAGGTCCCTTTCTTGAAGGATATTGCCTACCACTTCCAGGGTCTCTGTTTGAGGGATTGACGTGTACAGAGACTCTACGTCAAAGGACACAAGTAGATCCATGGAACTATCAAAGTTTACGTCCGGAAGTAAGCGTAACATATCCTTTGTGTCCTTGAGATAGGTCGGCATTTCTTTGACAATAGGATTAAGGAAGTGATCCACAAATGTAGAGAGTGGCTCTAAAACTGATCCTATGCCAGAGATGATTGGTCTCCCGGGTGGTGGTCTCTTCTGTTTGTGCACCTTTGGTAGGCAGTAGAAATAGGGGATCGACGGGTGAGAGGTACAGAGAAATTGGCCCTCTTGTGGAGTGATCCATCCTTGAGATGTCGCCTCTTCCACTAGATGACTGATCTTGGTTTTGAGCCTTTCAGTGGGGTCGTCTTTCAGAGGTAGGTATGACTTGCGATCTTGTAATTGCCTGAGACATTCTTGTCTGTAGGTTTCTTTGTCGAGGATCACGATGCCACCGCCCTTATCTGCAGGCTTTATAACGATCGATTCATTGGATGACAGTGACTGTAGTGCTAGTTTCTCTCTATTCGGTAGGTTTACAAAGGACTTTGGTTTCTTTGTTTTGTAGAGACGTTCAATGTCTGTTTCAACAGCTTCTTCAAAAGCTTGAACCCTACTTGGTAATCCAATTGTTGTGGGATTAAAGGTCGATGGTTTCTTCCGACCAGTATTGACGACAGAGTCTGTGTTTTCTCCAGGATTCTGTTTGGCAAAGAGGTAGTGGAGTCGAACCTTCCTGAACAATTTAGAGATCTCTATTTGGGTGTTAAATTGGTCCCCTTCGTTGGTTGCCACGAAGCCTAGTCCACGGTTCAGGAGTTGTTCCTCATCTTCGGACAGGTTGTAGGAGCTCAGGTTGATTACGAGGCTGGTTGATCTGGGGTTATGCTCGTCCCTGCTCTATCCTGCGGGATCTTCTTCCCATTCCTCAGGTCCATAGTTGGTTGTTGCAACGGGGTCGTCCATCGGACCTGGGATCCTTGTCCCTGTCTTCTTCTCCCTCTGTATGGCCCCAACTTTCCCCAAATGGGACCCCCTTTCTTCCCTCCACAAATGCAGCAACCCCAAGGACAACCGCCTTTTTTAGGGTATGGCCAGAGGACCAACAGAGGGAGAAGAAGACAGGGACAAGGATCCCAGGTCCGATGGACGACCCCGTTGCAACAACCAACTATGGACCTGAGGAATGGGAAGAAGATCCCGCAGGACAGAGCAGGGACGAGCATAACCCCAGATCAACCAGCCTCGTAATCAACCTGAGCTCCTACAACCTGTCCGAAGATGAGGAACAACTCCTGAACCGTGGACTAGGCTTCGTGGCAACCAACGAAGGGGACCAATTTAACACCCAAATAGAGATCTCTAAATTGTTCAGGAAGGTTCGACTCCACTACCTCTTTGCCAAACAGTATCCTGGAGAAAACACAGACTCTGTCGTCAATACTGGTCTGAAGAAACCATCGACCTTTAATCCCACAACAATTGGATTACCAAGTAGGGTTCAAGCTTTTGAAGAAGCTGTTGAAACAGACATTGAACGTCTCTACAAAACAAAGAAACCAAAGTCCTTTGTAAACCTACCGAATAGAGAGAAACTAGCACTACAGTCACTGTCATCCAATGAATCGATCGTTATAAAGCCTGCAGATAAGGGCGGTGGCATCGTGATCCTGGACAAAGAAACCTACAGACAAGAATGTCTCAGGCAATTACAAGATCGCAAGTCATACCTACCTCTGAAAGACGACCCCACTGAAAGGCTCAAAACCAAGATCAGTCATCTAGTGGAAGAGGCGACATCTCAAGGATGGATCACTCCACAAGAGGGCCAATTTCTCTGTACCTCTCACCCGTCGATCCCCTATTTCTACTGCCTACCAAAGGTGCACAAACAGAAGAGACCACCACCCGGGAGACCAATCATCTCTGGCATAGGATCAGTTTTAGAGCCACTCTCTACATTTGTGGATCACTTCCTTAATCCTATTGTCAAAGAAATGCCGACCTATCTCAAGGACACAAAGGATATGTTACGCTTACTTCCGGACGTAAACTTTGATAGTTCCATGGATCTACTTGTGTCCTTTGACGTAGAGTCTCTGTACACGTCAATCCCTCAAACAGAGACCCTGGAAGTGGTAGGCAATATCCTTCAAGAAAGGGACCTACAGACAACTACTCCAGTTTCCTTCATTATGGAATTGGCAGAAATGGCAATGAAAGACAATTACTTTAAATTCGAGGATACCATCTACCTCCAGACCTCTGGCACCAGTATGGGCAGTGTTTTTGCGCCTAGTCTGGCGAATCTCTATGTTCATGTACTAGAAGAAACAAAAATACTGCACCAAGACAACCCATACTATGTATCGCTTCGCCTGTGGAAGCGATACATAGATGATGTCTTTGTCATATGGAGAGGATCTGAGGCCAGTCTGTTAGAGTTCCACAATTGGCTTAACAACTGCAATGAATTTCTGAACTTCACCTTAGAGTTCAGTAGAAAGGAACTACCGTTCTTAGATCTCTTGATAGTGGTCACAGAAGACGGGTTAAAAACGGAATTGTACAGGAAACCCATGGCACGCAACGCTCTTCTGAACTACGAGAGTTGCCACCCTCGGGCGCTCAGGGGTAATTTGCCCTTTGGGCAATTCCTGAGACTCAGGAGAAACTGTTCGACAAAAGAGTCATTCGAAAAACACTCTGAGACACTCTCGGAATACTTACGAGAAAAGAAATATCCAGCCAAAATCATCCGCCAGTCGAAGAAAAGGGCCTCTAACAATAACAGGGATGCCCTATTGGAGACTATTCCGAAAGAAAGATCTAACAGAATGACCTTCGTGAACACTTTTCACACAAGATCCAATGAGGTACGGAAAATAATAACCAAACATTGGTCTATTTTGAATTCTAGTGGAGAAACTTTACCACCACCACTTTTTGCCTTTAAAAGAGGACCCAACACAAAAGACCACCTAGTTCACACTCGTCCCAAAACTAAACAATCTAGACAAGTGGGAGCACTCTGGGACCTACCGCCGGTACAAGGACACCATCCGTGTGGCAGTTGCTCGGCATGTCCACAAACCACCAAGTCCACCAGTGTGGATATCGGAACTATGCGCCCATGGCAACAGCGTAAGTTCACGAACTGTAACAGCGAGAATACAATTTACATGATCACTTGCCCGTGCGGAAAGAGATATGTGGGGATGACAACCCGTAAAACCAAAATAAGAATTGGCGAGCACAAAAGTACAGTTCGCTGTCGGAAACAAGCAACTCGCTTGACAGCCCACTTTCTGGAAAAAGGCCACGGTCCCAGTGAGTTCAAGTGGACAATACTCGAACAGCCGACGATACCTGATCATTGCCCTGATGTCGGAAAGTTTCTGTTTAAAATAGAGCAGAAATGGGTTTACAAATTAAACAGTGACAAGGATGGCCTGAACGAACCAATACCGTGGATGTCATTATGAAATCATTGAGCCATTTTCCATCCTTTCCAAGTTTCCTTGTCACCTAAAAAACTACGACTCCCATCATGCACCACACTGGCTTTACTCATATACCCGCCCTTTTCTCTTGTTCGGTGCCTCCCCAGAACAGCCCAGAGGGACGCTTGGAGACACCGACGGAGAGGTGAGAGTGCGGTTACGTAATCTAGATAGGCAACCCTGTCCGCTACGAGCCCTTAGCCTTACAGTGTTAGAAGCCTATACTTATATAACTTTTTCCGGTACGGCACCGATGACACTTTGAAAACTTACAAGCTGTCTCTCACGCTATCGGAGACACACATGATAGTTCTTTTGCCTTGTTTTAACGGAATCGGTTGAGTGTCCCTGTGATTATGTTTTGCAAAACAGAGCGGTGCTCCTATTCTACCTGAGCTGCTGCCAGGTGAGGTGAGGCGCCATCCCCACAAGTTTTGGGTGAGTGTTATCACGTCTGTCTAAATGTTAATACGTGACCACTAGAATAGCACGATGTATTTAGTGCATTCTCTAATATGTGTAATGTTTTTCTCTTTTCTTTGTCTCCTATGTGACTTTTGTAGACTGTGGTGGAGATTCTACACCTGCTTTTCAGGTGAAATTTTTCCCTTTTAACTTCACTTATTAAATTGCAAGCAGTAGCACCATCTAGGTCCTGACGAATGCATAAGGAAAATCTTCCGATGGTATGCAGAAACATGTTGACCTCCTGCCGGTAGATATTCTGTCAAATCTACCTTTCACTTGTTTTTAACCTTGGGGTCTGAGAGATACTAATAAATCACTTTTCTACTCAGTTTCACCCAATTTTACCCACTTATCACTTTACACTCACTGCACTGCTTTCCCTCAGGTGTACAACTTTTTGTTTAAACACCATATTTTGATACCATCACACAAACATTTTACATCGGTCTCCCTACTCCTCACACCTGCTAGAGTGTGATTGATCTTGTATACTAACTCCTGGGTAAGGAGAACCCACATGATGTGATAATGGTGGTACAGAACGGCAACTGATGGGAAAAATTCCTACCCATGTTGCATGTCGTATATATGAGTAGTTAAACGTTTCTTCACATCTGAGCACACACAGTCTAACTCATATAGTCACTGGTTGAAAGGTCTCGAGTACAAACATTGAGTGGCGACTCCTGGACACCCTTTGTTGTTATAACTCTCTCATTGATGACCAGCACCAACATACACTTTTAGACACACCTCCCGCCACAAGTACTACAATTGCGAACTTTAGAGCTGGGGAGCTACGTTTGAATATCGGCATCAGCTCAACATCCTGTGATTCCAGGCAAATCGCTTTGTCTCCCCGTACCTACCACAAATGAATGTGTTCTTCTGTAATGTAAATTGTGCTCAAGCCATGTTGTCGAGTTCGCGCTATATAATATTGCAAGGAAAAATAAAGTAGGGAAACTCGAGTTCACACACTACTGAACGCTCACTCTTAAGTGCATCAGCAGTGCACTGTGAATCGGAGCGTTTCACAGGCCTGTCACAGATAAGAAATGCTATCAAAACGAAATCCTACAAAACAATATACTACTGGCTGGCAGCAATTCATACCCGGACAAAGTCGGGACGGGCTGCTAGTTATAGAATAAATACAAGAGAGATTTGGCTTTTGTTGACTATTGGATATCGTCTATTGAAAAATATTTGACTTGTTTTCTACTCGATGAATTACTGTGTGACAGCAAGAAAATATGCACTTTAGTTCCTCCAAAATGTATGTATTTGAAACCTAACCACGAAAAATACTTTTTACATCTGTAGTTTTACCACATGCAAGAAAACAATCTGGTATATTTAACAATGTATACTGTGAATTCCCTTTGTTTCAAAATTGCAATTAAGTCTTAGGTGTTGGCTTTTGTGATCTTTTATTTTTGTGAGATTTACATATTTTTCAGTCTGAAAAGGAGCTGTGTTTTCCAGGCCAGTGTAGTGAGTGTGCTGACTTTGTATTTATACAAGAGGGTTTTCACTGTCGTGATCTTTAAAGTCGTGTCCCATGTTGGGATCTGGTCATGCTAATACGGAGGGTAAAAGAGCTATTTTTTGGCACGATAGACCCAACAGTGTTTTGGGGTTTTGTAAGCTCGTTCATCATAATATGCCTATGTTAGATAATTAATTTTTCTGATTAATGCTACAGCAGGGTGTGGCCGTGGGATTATATTGCGTGTTATTTAAATGCCTAAAGACAGTTCAAGTTTGTGGTGCACAGTATATAAATATTCGTAAATTCATGTTGTTTCTTGTTAGGTGCTGGTTCACACATTAATTTATTTGCTGCTCAGATGGAATGCCATATTGTTTCCCAGTTTGATTTAAAAAAATCAGTAGGCAGGAATGTCTTGTGTCTGTTGTTATAAAAGGATCAAATTAAGTCAAAAAACATAGGGGCATATTATCAAGCCTGTGCGCTAAAATTATCGCCGCTTTATCGGCCGAAAACGGCTGATAAAGCGGCGATAATGGGCTTGATAATATGCTCTATGGAATTCCAATCGAAGCACATGTTAGATGTGAAGACATCTAACATGGGCTTCGATTGGAATTCCACAGAGCATATTATCAAGCCCATTATCGCCACTTTATCGGCCGTTTTCGGCCGATAAAGCGGCGATAATTTTAGCGCACAGGCTTGATAATATGCCCCATAATCCTCAGACTAAATGCAGTGTGCAGTATCCTGATTATGTTGTGGGTCTTTTGTGTTGTTGTTATTGCTGTGGCGTGAGAGCTCCTACTACGCACCACCAATATTTGCACTAGTTATGTTGTGAAAGTTACCAGCATAAGCAAGCACCCTTATATGCAGGCTTGGCGACAGCAGCCAGAGTCGGACTGGCCTATGGGGCAAAGAGGCTGTGCCGGAAGGGCTAGTCTGACAGGTCAGAATGTTGGCTGGTTGTTTTGGCTGTTTGTGGTCCTGTTTCCTGGTCTTGTGGGGCTGTTTTTACTTTTGATTTCCCTGATATTATCACAAAAATTACCTGCAGCAAGCACAGATGCATGCATGTTCCCACACTTTGTAAAACATCTGTGCAGCATGTCTTCACAAGTTCAAAAGTACCCCAATTTGCAAATGTGGGTCACTATTTTTTGTTATGTGACACTTTTATTTTTGGTGACCGGGCCTACTTTCTACCCCAATCAGACCCTGGCAGCAGCGCTTGCCATTATTCTCAATCCAAGTTTCACTCTCAGCATTCCCAGTTCCCCTATATCGGGTCTAGACAACCACCATTGCCAATTTCAGGAGTTCTTTAGTGTCTGACCCGAAAGCTGCCTTGGTGCTGGGCTCAATGGCCTTTTCAGCTCCCTAGCCCAGTATTAAGCCTAGCAGATGTCTGCCCTTTTTAGACCAGTGCGAGCCAGTACCTAACTAGTAGCATCAGTACCCACTGACAGGCCTAGCAGCACCAAATATTATGCGTATAGCAACCTCTGCCATTGTCAATATAATAGGTTAGTGAATAGGTTAATGTAACCTGAGCACAGCTATTTCTTACCGGCAGTGATGAATTTGTGCCGGTGTTTGCCTTGCTCGGCACCTGCACCTTTTTCTAAACATCAACACATATTTATATACCACATGGTGGCGCTGTCTGTCTATTTTTTTTTAGCAGAATTTCTCTGGGGCGATTACATTTTTTTTTGATTAACTAGCACCCATTTACTACTGTCACTGGCATTTCGCAGTGGGAGGAGCGGAGCGGCACCATCAGCTGTGGATTCCCGTGAAATACTTTGGTCCCAGGCACATCATTTTTGACAAATTAAGCGGTGGTTAGAAGGGTGGTAGCACTCTGTTTTGACTTTCGACTGGATGTCCCTTGGGTAAATGCTGCTTGTGCGGACATCTTTCCTTCAAGGTCATTATGTGACCCTCCAGTCAAATAAATAATAAAGACTTTAATCTTGAGTCCACCCTGATGGGATGGACCTCTCAGGGTAATGCTTGCTGAGAGATCTTGCTGCTTAGGACTGGCCACGGGTCTAACCTGGACTCATCTGTCCTTCTGAAAAAAAGTCATGAGCAAGGCAAAATATTAAATCTATCAACTGCAAGCAAATATCAGCTGTCCTTTTATGGAGTGATACAATTGTGAATAATAAGTAACTAGGTGATAACTGTGGAGTGTATATGAATGTATAGCCTGCTCTTGTATATCACATACAAAAAGATTCTTTTACAAAGCAGGGAGGAAAGAGCATATATACAAATCAATGACAGATGGTCAGGAGCGTAGCTTGGTCAATAACATTGAAGAGGAGGGGTGCAGTGAGCTTCGGATTTCCCATAAGTCACGCGGGGATATCTTGTTAAAACACAATATATGAGAAGCAGGGCGTGAGGGGGGCTTAAGGGGCAGTGTGAAGAGAGAGGAGGGTGTATTATTAGGAGAATTTAAAAACAACATTTTTCAAACTAATCCACACTTTTTAAGACCTTAAAAACAGAGAAGAGAGATGGAGTGTGTGTGTGTGTGTGAAGATATGTGTATACATATATGTTAAGTTGGGTATAGAAAATTTATACATACTTACCTGTCAAAATGTTTATCCTTGATATGGCTGAGATGTTAAGGTACGATTCCCTATTCGATATTCAGGGAGAAGTGTGGCTCAATGGTCAACATAAAAGTGTGGCTCAGTGGTTAGAGCGGCAGTCCCTGGTGCAGAGGCCTGGCTCGGGACCAAGGTTCAATTCCCGCCTCAGCTGATCTCGGCGGATCTTGGGCTCATAATTCCTCGGACCTGATTTCTCACCTCTGTGCCTACTCTGAGCATGAGTCCCAAGCTGCAACTTTGGGCAATAGCTTGCTTAGTCTCCACAACGGCCCCCTACAGCGCAAGGGATGCCTGGCTGCACCCCGGGGATGCCCAGGAGTGGACATTTCACGGGGAAAAGCCAGGATGGGTTCCCTGGCGGTATGAGTACAGCCCCAGGACACACTGGTTTCCGGGGTAACAGTGGGCTTTACAAATACGTCTACATTTACATTCAGGACCCCAACATTCCATTTGTTCTGTATGATACGTTAGGTCCTGCACTTTAGGAAATTGCAACATAATGTATAGCCCCTTACAGTCCTTCTTGCAGTGCTTAATGTGTTCACATGGAGAAACCTGTAATCGGACCGTATCATTTACTGCCCACTTATGTACAGACCTTTCCACCTATTCACCTATTATTGTTTGAGAACCTTATTTCTTTTGTGGGGCCATGTTCTAGTCTTTTTGAATATCTTTTCTTATCTTCTTCCAACCTCCCTCAATGCCAAAAAACCTCTTACGTTATACCACTTGTCTGTGCTCATTCATATACAATCCATTGTGTTTGGAGCCAGGCAAGTGCAGTTGTGGCAGGAAATGTGCCTGTCACACTTGTAGCCAAGCATGTAGCCTGCGACCTCTGACCCTGTTCACAGGGTCGGTCGCTCCACTCACCGCGCAGCCCCCCCATGACTGCGCTCGAGTTCCCGCTGCTGCACTGAGCCCGCCCGGCTGCTGAGGATTCTGTCTGCCTCTGTTTCCTTCTTGGTGTAGTCCGCTGTGACTGGTTTCTTTGCATGGCCTTTGTGCCCTGTCTCTGCTTGTTGGATGACCCTTGTGATTGTTCTTCGTCTTGCCCTGTAACTGGTTTGCCATTGTTTGTCCCTTTGTGCCCTGTTTCTGTTCATTGGATGGCTTATCACTGTTTGTCGTCTTGCCCCAGTGTCCTGTTTTCTCTCGTTTCACTCCGCCGCTCTGCGCGACCGTTTTTCCCGCCTTTGCACCCTCCCCGCTCCCCCGCCGCTGCCCCCCTGCGGCCTGCCCCCTTCCATCCCTGCGCCAAGCTCCCTTCCGATTCGCCGCCCCGCTCCCGCCTCCCAGCTGCTCCTCCCTCCCACTTGGCCATTTATGGCTGGGACCGCGTGTATGCGCAGAGAACACGCCGATTGTGCGCCGAAGGCGCGCCAAAGGCAAGCCCGTCTGCGCCCGTCCGCACCTGGACCGCGCCCAGCACCAGGAACCCTGGCCCCCAACGACGCCAGACCACACAACAGACCTACGACACCACCACCCTCCACGCACTTAACGCCGGCCGAACCCCTGCCTGCTACCGAGCCTCCCCGAAACGCACCCACGGACCCCTCACCTGCCAAGCCTGGAAATTCACCTGCCCCCGGACCTGCACCGCACCGGAGAAGCCGAGCACCAACAACAACCACCTCAAGTGCATCCTGCTCAACACCCGCTCCATCCACAGACATGCCGTCGAACTCTGGAACCTGCATGACACAACATCACCAGACGTCGCCTTCCTCACAGAAACCTGGATGAACGCCTCCTCAGCGCCTGACATCGCCATAGCCATCCCGGAAGGATACAAGATCACCCGGAAGGACCGCGTCAACCTGACTGGAGGAGGCATCGCCATCGTACACAAGAACACCATCCGCATCACGACCAACCCCGACGACACCTTCACCGCCACCGAACACCTCCACTTCCAGATACACACCGACCCCAAGACCACCCTCAGAGGCACCATCATCTACAGACCCCCGGGACCACGCACCCAATTCAGCGAAGACATCGCCGACTTCATTAGCCCACACGCCCTCCCCTCCGCCGACAACATCCTCCTAGGGGACCTCAACTTCCACCTGGAGAACAACAAGGACCGCAACACCGCCACCCTGCTGGACAACCTCGCTAACCTCGTACTCAAGCAATTGGTGAACACCCCCACCCAGTACGTCGGCCACACGCTTGACCCCGTCTTCTCCTCCAGCAAGCACATCTCCTTCAGCCACTCCACCGGCCTCCATTGGACTGACCACATCCGCATCCACTTCAACTTCAGAAGAACCACGACCCACCACCCGCAACAGGGTCCTCGCAGGAGCTGGACAAGATCACCGCCAATCAGCTCACCATCTCCCTCTGCCAGAACCCTCCCGCCAGCACAACGGACCCCAACGAAGCAGCCAGCAACCTCACACAGTGGCTCACCCACTGCGCAGATGACCTCGCACCACTGAAGGACCCTCCCAGCAGACCTGGCAGCAAGAAAGCCCCCTGGTTCACCGACGAACTCAAGATCTCCAAACAGAACTGCCGCAATCTCGAGAAAGCCTGGTGCCACGACCAGACCACGGACAACATGACGGCCCTCAAGCACGCCATACGCAAACACCACCAGCTGATCCGCACCACCAAGAAGACAGCATTCAAAGAACGACTGGACAACAACGCCCACAACAGCAAGGAACTCTTCAGCATCGTCAAAGAGTTCTCCAACCCCAGCGCCGGAAACAACGATATCACTCCCTCGCAAGACCTCTGCGACCCACTCGCCTCGTTCTTCCACCGCAAGATCGCCGACATACACAACAGCTTCGGCGCACCAACCAGCGAACCAACGCCCCCCACCACCACCCTCTGTGCCTGGACCCCGATCAGCTCGAAGACATCACCCGCACGATGAACACCATCCACTCCGGATCACCAACCGACCCCTGCCCCCACCACGTCTTCAACAATGCTGACTCCATCATCGCACCCCAAATCCGGGACATCATCAATACCTCCTTCAACACCGCCACCTTCTCGGAGACCTGGAAGCACGCCAAGCTCAGCGCCCTCCTGAAGAAACCAACAGCGGACCCCACCAACCTCAAGAACTACCGCCCTATGTCGCGCCTCCCTTTTCCTGCCAAAGTCATCGAAAAGACCGTCAACAGACAGCTTGCCGCCTTCCTCGAGACAAACGGATCCCTAGACCCTTAGCAGTCAGGTTTCCGAGCCAACCACAGCACCGAGACCGCCCTCATCGCAGCCACTGACGACATCAGATCCCTGCTCGACAACGGGGAAACAGCGGCCCTCATCCTCCTGGACCTCTCTGCAGCATTTGAAACTGCCGGCACCGCACCCTAGTACAGCACCTCAGCAACATCAGAATCGGAGATAAAGCACTGGAGTGGATCATCTGGTTCCTCGCCGGAAGAACCCAGAGAGTCCGCCTCCCCCCATTCAGATCCGAGGCCACCGAAGTCATCTGCGGCGTACCACAAGGGTCGTCACTCAGCCCAACCCTCTTCAACGTCTACATGAGCCGTCTCGCAGCCATCGCATGCAAACACAACCTCAACATCATCTCCTATGCCGACGACACCCAGCTAAACCTCTCCCTCACCAACGCCACGCCACCGCTAGAACCAGCCTACACGAAGGGATGAAAGACGTCGCCGAATGGATGAAGAACAGCCGCCTGAAACTGAACTCAGACAAGACGGAAGTCCTCGTCCTGGGATCACTCTGCCTGGGACGACTCCTGGTGGCCCCCTACCCTGGGCATCACCCCCAAACCAACGGACCATGCACGCAACCTGGGCTTCATCCTGGACTCCCCCTCTCAATGACCAGACAAGTCAACGCTGTCTCGTCATCATGCTTCAACACCCTGCGCATGCTCCGTAAGATCTTCCGATGCATCCCCTCCGAAACCAGAAAGACGGTCACCCAGGCACTCGTCACCAGCCGACTGGACTATGGAAACACCCTCTACGTCGGAACCACAGCCAAACTACAGAAAAGACTCCAGCGCATCCAGAACGCCTCCGCACGACTCGTCCTAGACATCCCACGACACAGCCACATCTCTGGCCACCTGAGAGACCTGCACTGGCTCCCCATCAGCAAGAGGATCACGTTCAGGCTCCTCACCCACGCACACAAGGCCCTCCACGACATGGGCCCCAAGTACCTCAACAAACCGCCTGACCTTCTATGCGCCCACCCGCCATCTGCGATCGACCAGACTCGCCCTCGCCGCCGTACCACGCCTCCGCAAAGCCACCGCCGGGGGAAGATCCTTCTCCTACCTGGCAGCCAAGACATGGAACTCCCTCCCGATCCACCTCCGGCTGACCCAGGATCATCTCTCCTTTAGGAAGCTCCTCAAGACCGAGCTCTTCGAGCAGTAACGAACCCCTCCCCCCCAGCGCCTTGAGACCCTACCGGGTGAGTAGCGCACTATACAAATGTCCATGATTGATTGATTGATTGATTGACCATAACGTTGTGCAGCTTGTTGCGCAGACCATGCACCACACAAAATATGTGCAGGAGATAAAGTAAAATGTTATACTTTTTTTTAAAATACTGCAATGCTTCACAAGCAGGGTTATGACTGAGCCAAGTTTATAAATTGTGGTGCATCTTATTATCTTATACACCCATACCATTTTTAATGTAATCTGTGAGTTGCTCGACCATTGACAAGAGCTTGAGGGGCATATTCACAATAAAGTGGTGAAGCGTGTCATTAGGCAGAGAAGGCTAACAACACGCTTCGTCACTTTAGGAACGCAGAGCTGCACCATATTTACAAGAATATGGTGTAGCCCTACATTTACCCCTGCACTGGTGCTAAATTTAGCTGCCTAGCGCCAACGCAGGCACCCTTGCACCATAGTGCAAGGAGGCCTGTGTTGAGGAAAAGATTGTTTCTGTGCAGGAAGGTCCCCCTTTCTGCACAGAAACAATCTTCAAATGCTGTTTTGTAACTTCTATGCATGCTGCTTAATGCAGCACAAATAAAAGTTTAAAAACTGCTTTTTTGTTTAATTATTGTTTATGTGCAGGGAGGGGGACCTTGCTGCACATAAACAATCATAGGTAATTTGCTGTTTCTATGTGTGCTGCACAAGGCAGCACACATGGACACAGCAAAAACAAGGAGAAATAACGCATTTCTCCTCATTTGGCTTGTTTAAGACCAGGTTTTTCCTGGTCTTAATTCTGGCGCTGCCTCCTATATATGCTGACCTTGTAAATAGGGGGCGTCAAAATCAATGGGTGTTGTGGTGGAACGCCCACCTCCACACCCACTGCCCCCCCCTTTCACGCTAAGCATAGCATGAAAGAGGGCCTTATTTATAAGGCAGCGTTAAGCCTTTAAGGGGCATATTCTCAAGGACTTATCGCCAAATTCACGGCACTTTATTGCAGCCAAAGTGGCAATAAACTCATCGCCCCATTCACAATGGTGTTACCAGCCCATATTACCAGTTTACGTGCTATAGCAGCCGCAAAAAACATTGCCACTGATGACCCCTGCAACTTTCGCTAATGAGATGCAGAGTCGGCGTTCCCATGAAAAAAGCAGCAACAACACCACTCCGCAACATTATCAACGACCAGCCAGATAGCAATAAGAACCCAAAATCAGACAATAAGGCACGTTAGCAGCAGGAAACTAACACCTGCTCTTAAGTGGTGTAAAGTCGGACGACACTGCAACACAAAAAGATGATGGACGGAATGTTGAACATTCTCAAACATTCACCCCCAGTCACAGATCTGGGTTTAATCCATCGTTATTTTGCTCACCACGCCACCCCAGTTCAAACATATCCATATGCAAATCAGTCTTGACCCTGTGCCTCATGGGAACAGTCCAGACCGAACTGCTAGGCCATGTCTTACCTGGACAGAAATCAAGCATCCTAGGACAGGTTTCGGGCTGCACCACAAAAGGGAGCCCAGCCCAGAGCCACACCTGAAGGGCAATAGATGCCATGAAGCCAACGATCATGCAGGTGGGAGCCCCAACAGGGCCACTACACCCACTGCCACCACCCCCAGGCCCCCACCCGGACACCCCCTCCCCGGGCAAAGACTTGCCGAATCAACGACATGAAACATGTACCAAATAATCCGCCTGATGTTGCACAATCACATTTGGTGACATGCATGTGTCGTCACAAAAATGAGCATCACACATTCACCTTTGAATTAACAATTGGAAATGTATTCATATAAACACAGAACAGAAACGAAGGCACATGGTGGCTCTCCTCTGGACAATCCGTAGGTCACAGCCAGCAAGACAAAAATCCAGATGAGAAGGTGTGTTTTGCGCTCATCAAAGGAGAGAGAGAGAGAGCGAAGGAGAGAGAGAGAGATACCGAGAGAGAGAAAGACGGACAGAGAGCGGGAGAGAGATAAAGAGGGACAGAGAGGGGGAGAGACAGAAAGACGGACAGAGAGGAGGCGAGAGACACAGATAACAGAAGAGATAGACAGGGAGAGAGAGTGCCGACACTGCGCACCCAGGCCTCACTGCTCACCTGCTGACACTGGTGTGTCTCCAACCACATGCCGGTATGTAGTGCAGTTCACCAGGTCCCACATCTGAAACAGATCCGTCACCTGAAAAGGAGTCCAGATACATGAATGGCAAAGTACATACAATTGCACACAACATCATCGCCTGTCGGCCCCTGCACACAGAGGCAGATGCACCCCAGCCCCAGCCACTCCCACCACCCAGCTGTGCATGCCCGCCCCTGCGCACCCAGGCAGATGCGGCCCAGCCCCTCCCGCCGCCCAGCGGTGAGCACCCAGACAGATGCACCTCAGAACCTCTCGCCGCCCAGCGGTGCATGCCCGCCCCTGCGCACCCAGGCCTCACTGCTCAACTTCCACCACCAGCGTGTCACAATGAGAGCCCACCCTGTGCCAGTGCTAGCCCCAAGCCTGGGGCTCGCGAACATGACACCCTCCATATCATGCAGCCCCGCTGCGCAGGCCAGCAGGTCTTACTTTTGATTCTGGGTCTTGATTTTGCCATGTCGGAGGACATACAAGTGCACCCGTCATCATTGCAGGCTGCACACCCGCTCAGCACTTGAGGTGCCACTAACTCTGTGATGCAGGAGGCAACGCCACATGGAGGTAGACCTGCTCTGCCCACTGGCCCTGGCCTACACTGCGGTCCAGCAGGGCACACAAATCCTGAGCAGTGCGGACCGCCGGGACGGGGCATCATCGCAGGCTGCACACCGGCTCAGCACTTAAGGTGCCCCTACCTCAGTGCACTGAAAACCACTGTCCCATGGCTGTGTGCCTGTGCTGGCCGCAGTGTATCTGGCCCCACGAAGTCTGTGCCCCGCAAGTAATGGACCCTGTATGATTGGGTATCGTGGTGCAGACGCCAATATGTCACCTACGGGCTGGGGGAATGTGATGTTGCAGGGCCCTGGGCCCTCATGCCTACATGAACACCACACGGATACACCCAGAGAGAGGTTGGAAATGGCGTCAAGCACGTGCGTCTGGCCCTTTTTATTGGCAGGGTCACATGTCCTGTGACACGTGTGCTGGATGGGTGTGGTGTCGGTGTAAACCAGCCGTGAGGGAGTGGCTGTTGCATGTTAACAACCAGAGCTGTGATCAGCAGATCACTATAGGGTAGACCTGGGACATGTAGCGTTGCCGTCCCCCCCTGTGAGCGTAAGTGGAGTGGGCTGGCCTGGCGAATGCCAGTCCAGCGTCAGCGTATGAATAATGACCCCGGGGCTCTGGGTGTAGTTCCGTATGGGGCTGGACAAGGAAGTAACTAATGTGTGTTTCCCTGTTGTTGTGTCTGCGCCACCCGGACAACATTCGGCAATGTGTCACCCTGTGACCGAAGTCCAACAATATGAGCCATATGGACGTAAGAGGAATTCACTGAGCCTACATTCATCAATACTTCCACACTTGAAAGACCATAGACATGACACATCTATGTGATTAGGAATGTTTAATGCACATTCAGTGGAGTGTTGCATCTGGAGCATTACAGGGCCGTGCAAACCCCACATGAAGATGGTGGCCTGTGGAGGGCCAGCCAGAGTCCTTCAGGGAATGTCAAGTCCAAAAGAAGGGGAAGAGTTCAGTCCACAGTCTGATTGCTGTGTCATTGGCGATAAAACAGAATATGGCAGTCCATGTTGAGGTCCAAGGTGAGTGTCGCAGAGTGCTTCGGGGAACAGTGGAAGGTGATGATGCAGAGGACAGAACCAAGCAGAAACCGGACATATGGGGAAGAAGAATGCTACTTCCTCCTTCGTACCACAAAGTCAGGTTCATCCGCATCTTCGTCCACTGCTGTTGCATGTGCCTCATGTGTGGGTGGTGGTGTTCTGTTTCCTGCACTGTGTGGCAGTGCCAACTCAGGGGCCGGAGGTGGAATGTCTGCCCCACTGTGTGGCACTAACACTTCAGGGTGCGGAGATGTGGATGTAGTGGTAGCAGCAGCATGCATCAGCGCCAGGCCTTGTGGCAGCAATGCCATGAGGATGGTCTTGAGGTCATTGAGGAACCCAGCTACCACTCACTGGTGTGCAGCCGTGGCAGCCGCTCTTTCCGCATTCGCCCGCTCCATGGTCTGCATTAACCTCTGCATGTTTCCCAACTCCTGTGTGACATTGCTAGAGCCACTCTGACTGGGCAGCTGTTCTATTCTCTGAGTCAGGGCTCCAGCGATGTCAGCCATGGTCCATTGGAGAGCATGGAGCGGACTGTGGGTGTCCGTTAGGGACTGTGAGTGGTCCCTGATGGGACTTAGACACCCATGTATGGCATCTAGTTTGTCTGCCATGCGGTCGAAGCCCGCACACACCTGCTCAGCCAGATTCTCTAGGCACCCCAACACACGGCATTGTAAGGCCATGTGTTCTTCGTAGGGTCCTGGGAGGCAGCCGTGGTGGTGGGTCCTGCCTGCTGTGTGTTCTGCGATTCAGTAGAGGGGGTGGTGATGAACAGAGTGTCTGAATTAAGCAGACCACTCTTACCCAGTCCAAAGATCAGGGCTTGATCCATCACCATTATTTATCTCACTGCACCATCCCAGTTCAGAACCTGGCTATATGCAAATCAGTCTGTCCCTGGCCCAGTGCATCATGGGAACAGGGTAGACTAAACTACCAAACCAATTCTTCACCAGAAAGGAGACAAGCTACCGGGGACCGGTTTCTGGCATTTCAGCCCTCGTCGGCCAGGCTTGCTTGAATCCTGATGGTGCGGTGAGAAAGGGACTCATGTCTGAGTATACCCTGCCATACCTATAGTGGCCAAAAACGATTCAGTAAAGGGGGTGGTGATGAACAGAGTGTCTGAATTAAGCAGACCACTCTTACCCAGTCCAAAGATCAGGGCTTGATCCATCACCGTTATTTATCTCACTGCACCATCCCAGTTCAGAACCTGGCTATATGCAAATCAGTCTGTCCCTGGCCCAGTGCATCATGGGAACAGGGCAGACTAAACTACCAAGCCAATTCTTCACCAAAAAGGAGACAAGCTACCGGGGACCGGTTTCTGGCATTTCAGCCATCGTCGGCCCGGCTTGCTTGAATCCTGATGGTGCAGTGTGTTCTGTGCAGGGGGTGGAGTCCCCTCGATGCAGCTGGGTTGCCAGCTCCTGGAAGTGGGCTGCGAAGGCTGTCCACGAGCTGTTGGAGGGCGTCGGAGTCAGAGCTGTGGTGGTCCTCTTTGTCATCAGAGAAGATAGGGTTGGGCTGCTCTGCAGGAGGTGTTGATTTTCCCACTGCAATGTGAAGGGGAGATGCAGTTTAACAATGTGCCCCATGTATGTCGTCACATTGTACATGTTTTCATACAGACTGCATGACTGTGTAAATTGTGGCTGTTTGGGAGGAGCTGCCTATTTGATGGGGGACAGTGGACATTTTGACAACATGACGTGTGTGTGTTTGTACTTGTACATTATCAGCTCACATTTCCCGGTAATGCCAAATGTAATTGGCCAGTGTCTACACCCATCCGGCACTAGTTGTGTCCTCTGTTCTGTTGTGCACGTGTTGCGGTTTGTACCACATTTTTGCCAGTGTTGATGTGCTCTGCATACTATGTGTGTGTGTTGCCTTTTGTGCGAGTCGCCTTCGCAGCTCTGATTTTGCTGCCACTTCTCTATTTCATGCAATGTGCCTTTGACTTCTGTGCTTATACAGTGCTGAGATGTTGCATACCTGGGTACATTGGTCTCTTGGAGGGAGTTGGGGCATGATTTGTCCGCAAATGTGCTCAGCTCAATTGTGCATGTGTGCCATTGTGCCCATCTCCCCCAATCCTCGCAGTCCGTGGTTGTTACTCACCCTGGTGCTGTTGTGTCTAGTCATGTAGAGCAGTCTCCGGTCCCCAACTCCTGCCACCATCTCCCCACTGATGACTGTGGACACCATTTCCTCCATTTCGTCCAGCTCTTCCTGTGGCGCAGGACTCCCACCTCCAGTCTGCATTGCTGCCTTCCAGTTGTTGGTGAGTTTCAGCTTGGCTTTGCGCTTCATTTCTTTCCAGCGCCTCTTGATCTCTTTTATTGTCCTCTTCAGCACTCCCACTGCATTCACCTTGTCCACAATGGACTGTCATAGTCCATTTTTGGTTGCCAATGACACAGTGGAGGTGACGTGTTCTACCACCTCCGTTATCAGTATCCTGTTTTCCTGCGGACTGAACCGCTTTTTCCTAATCTTCTTCTACTTGGCCTTCCCTGACCCGAGGTCCCAGGCAGGTCCTCTGGGGGGCTTGTGGGGTTCTGGTTCTCCCCTGTCCTTGCTCTGGCAACATCCATTGTGCTTCGCTGTTGTTTGGCATTTGTCTGTTTTTTTCTACTTTTATGGTGATATTTCATGCCTGATGCGTGTGTATTGCAGGCCTGTTGCTGGTTTTCATGGATTTTTGTATTGCAACCGGCCTCATCGCAGCTTTTATTGCGTTCGTGTTTTGCATTTTTGCGGCATCGCGTTGGTTTTAACGTGGTCATTTGATGCATTCTCGTGAGACTATCGCATGGTCCACCGTGTTGTGAATACCGAGCGTAATTTTCCCGCAATGGACTGCGATGTTGAAAGTTGCATTATGTTAATTTTGCAACGGTTATCACCTGTACTTAAGAATATGCCCCTAAGTGCCTTAACGCTGCCTTGTAAATAAGGTGGGGCCCCTCTCGCCATCACAATGTCACTCTAGTGACATTGTGGTGGCGATAAGGGCTAGTAAATATGTCCCTGAATTAAACAAAATCCTCTTCCACTTGCCAGTGAAAGTCGAATTGCGCCATTTTTGTTAATGGAAAGTACAGTAAACCCCTACACTCCTGACTGTGAGTTAGATGCTGTGGGGACTTCAGATGTGACGGGTTGAATGTACTGGCTGAAAAAACAAAATGGGTTCCTCTGCTAACTTCCTCTTTTGAATAAAGCCCCTGGGGATTGAAAGCAATATGCTCTGTGTACCTTGCATGCTCGCCCTTTGTCTCAGGCGAGCTTTGTTCGTCGAAGATGGCACGGTTAAACAAATACAGAACAAAACTGAGGGAAAACGGTGCCCCCAGTTAAACCTTAATACCAGGAACTCACATGAACGTGTTTCTTTAATGCACAAAGAATAGAAAGGAGATTTAAGTAGGTAGCCCATTGCCTGATAAGAATATTTCACATTCTCCTTTAGTTTAATTCATAGTGGAATCACTCTCTCTGTCAGGTGAAACAACAAACAATTGTCTTTGACTTAAGCCGCCTTTAAATGCCTCGCTGATAATATGTACTTGCCCCTCCCACTGCAGGTATACCTTATTATTACTGCTTTTATAACATTGTATTTAAACAATAACAGTTTATCTCACAATGCTGAGAAAGGTTTATGATTTACGCGCCCTTGCTGTTTTAACCCAGTTAGGACAGCCACACGTTTTATCTTAAGCCAATTAGCTCTTGGTTTTGCGTCTCAAATTGCACTTGAAGAGTTTTTTTGAGGAGGGCGCGAGATTGCTGACGGGGCGGGGGAGGGGGCAGGGGGCAGGGAGAGAGGTCTGTGCTAACTTATCCTCTCTATGACAGAGCATTTGAAGAGAACATTGTTCGTGGTGTCGCCAGAGGGAATCGGAATGAAAAGCAATTATGTCAGTTGGTCTCTGAGAGGCAGACAGGGCTAAGAATAGCCTGTCGTGTTAGCCACCTGTTCAGTTGGCTCCTGGGGCCTGTTAGAACCGTGAGATGGAGTTCTATACATGCCGCATCTGGTGCTAGGCAGCAAAACTAACGTGTTTGTAAAACTCACAATAGACCATCGAAGGGGACCGTTCTGCATGCGACTACAAGTCACAGGCTTATGAGCCTCACAGATTTACTCCTTTTTGGAACTGTCAAAAATTTCCAGATTGCTCTTTTTTTTCCCTGCAGTTTTATATAGCGCAAACGTGACCGGAAGGTATTGGAGCGCTTTAAACGGGCACCAGTTACAAGATTTTTTTTTGTTAGGCACGGGGAGATTAAGGGGCATATTAGCAAGAACCTCGTTAAAATGATCGCCGTTTTAGTGGCAGGAAAGTGCAGCTAAAACGGCGATAACGTGCTTGCTAATATGCTTTATAGAATTCCAATAGAAGCCCAGGTTAGATGTGCCGACGCCGAGGGTTGAACTTGGGGGCATATAAGAAACGGCGTTAAAATTATCCCCGCCGCTAAAGCGGCGATAATGGGCTTGATAATATGCCCTTGTGAATTCCCATAGAAGCCCAGGTTCTGGTGTGAACCTGGGCTTCTATGGGAATTCTCAATGGCATATTATCAAGCCCCTTATTGCCACTTTAGCAGCAGTTTCCTGTCGCTAAAGCATTGATAATTTTAACGCCCTTCTTGATAATATGCCCCTTGGTTCTCCAACTCCAAAGTCGGCAGCTCTGGCAGTGAGGCCGACCCCTCTCCCGAATACAAATTTGAATACTTCTGAAGTCACCGATTTCCAGGCATAATCTACTTCTCCTGTTCCCACTTTGCCCATTGCCCACGGGCAAGCAGTGCACTAGTTAAGGGTTAGGAAAATGTGTATTCACACTAGTTCGTTTTCGTTGAAGAAAAAACATTCACTAGAAAATATGTGAGTGTCTGGTAACTCTTTCCCATCCTAAGTGCACACTTGTTCCAATCTTTTCGGAGGAAGTTTTACACACGCTTTTAGGGCTGGAATATGCCTCTAGGAATATTTGTGACTACCAGTGCTTTAAATGGGCCAGTACTGTCCAGTACTGACTACCAGCACTTTTTCATTTTGAAAGGGAGAGCACTGAAACTTCTCAAGAGAAATGTAATACTTTTAATTGGAGAGTACCGGCATTTCTTAGAAACAAGCAGGTACTCTAGTGAACAGTACTAGCACTTCTATTTTTCCATTTCAAGCACTGGTGACTACCAATGAAATTTTGAGTTGGTGTTGTTCCCAGTGGCCACCATTTCCCCTTCCCTGGGAGTTCTCATTTATCTACCCCTTTCAAATACAACTGCAGAAAATCTGGACACCTCGAATCCATTTCCGACCGCAAATGTCTGCATCAAATCAGGATCTGTAGCTTAGTCACAGAAGACACTTTTTGTGCAATGTAGAGAAACTCCAGTGCAGAAAAGGTTGAAAATGGTGGCCCTTAATATTTAAACTTGGTGTAATAAATACTAAATGCTCTATTCACAGAGATTGGTGTATGAGTGAGTGCAGTTTACTCTTGTCACTCACTTGGCTTATTTATGAATTTCTCGAGTAATTCTTGAGTACTCCTGTCTTACTCCTAGATTCAGAAGTTCTACAAAAGTCGTACGTAGCAAAATCGTCGCAAAATCATCCGAAAATGATTGATTCAGCTGTGTAAATGTATTTTTTTTTGTTAATGTGAAGACCTGCCTATTTAGTCTGATCACAAGTTTTTCCTGAAAGTTTTATAGAGCTGTGAAAGATTTAACCCATATCACCATATCTGTTCTTTTCAGGTAATTAGCCTGACATATTTATACATTGGAGAACATTCTACTTGGTCAGTAAAAATTACTTTTTATTGAATACAATCGCTGGCCTATCACTCCTTAAACATTTACCAAACTGAAATGGAGCATATTCCAAATTTGAATTGACCTGAAATGTTCACATCTCTATTAAAGTGCAAAGAGGGCACAGGCCTCTTTTTATTTCTACTAATAGGAATCCACCGTGAATATTGACACCGATTTATCAATGGGACACAACATTGAGGACAGAATATTAAAAATAAAATATCGATACATAAGTAGATTTTTTATAACTGACTCCGCACACATATACTTAATCAATATATAAGTATGACTTAAAGACACTTACACGTGGAGTTAGGAATTGTAAATCTATACATCTGCAGAAACCAAACTTGCCGTTTGACATTTTGTTCCCCGATATTCTGTTTTCTGTATCAGCATATCATGATCTTCTGGGGGTTGATATTCAGTAGTACAACTCTATTAATTGAATTTGAAAATTCCTTTAATAATCCAATTTTTGGCTATTTTCAGACTAATTCACAATGACATATAAGAGGAATTAATAGAGTTCTACAGGAATGGTACTTTACTAACTCCAAAATGAATTTGTGAATAGGCTTCATAGTTTCTAACTGAGCCTCCACCCAGGGTATGTAGATAATTTGCTTTTTAATGTCAGCATGTGAAAAGTTTTATCTGTTTGACAGTCCCTACTTAGTACACACCCTCGAACATTCGTCTTTTTACGACGACAGGTGTTTTGCCACCAATGCATTAGTGTGAGGTAATCATGCATGCCAATAGACCCAACTCAGGCTGGAAACTCACACATTTTGGCTGTCTCCCGCCTGAAATTGCCTCAATAGAAGTCAATGGGAGAAATACATTCTCCCTGTTATTATTTTTTTTTTTATCTCCCACTTTCCTCTTTTAAAAAGTTGGCATGTATGCATGTAACACAATATTTTCTGTCGTGGTTCAGACCGTAGGCTACTTGCACTTCCGTATTGTTGCTGAGTTATTATTGCTTCTTGTTCTCTGAGCTGTGGTTGCTCTGACTGCAAGACAGAACTCGCATGTATCAGGGACGGATTCGCCTTTCCAAACAAAAGTAGTTCTTGCACGTTTTTGGAGTTTTATTCTCAGGCAGCTAAGCACATAAAACGGAATTAAAGCAATAAAACATTTTCAAGTTCGTGTTGCAAGACTCAGGTCTCCTTGCTCTTAGGCATTTTGCTAGAATATTTTTTAATATTGTGCCATCTTGTTTTTCAGAACAATTTTAGTTTTTTTCTCTTTCGATGATTAACATATCTTAGTATGAGAACAAAACGCCAGGAGCCCTTTATGCAAACACTTGGCAAAGAGGTAGAGCCACCCCTTCTGCTCCTATTAATAATTTAGCATTTACTGACAGCGCCACGTAGGTCTGCCTCATAATGCCTTACCTTAACTCCAGTGGATCTAGTCACAGGCTCTACGAGGCTTCCTGGTAAGGTTTTGCCAAGTTACTGTTTCCCATTCAATGTGCTCTTCTTATAGTTAATAAGTAAATGCCTAGTGAGTTTTCTAGGCCATGTAGGGCATTAAGATTCTGTGTTGAGTCAAAGGGTGCAGAAAGAGTACAAGGTAATGTTCGGAGTCAAATTTACTCAGTTTCAGCCTAGGACTCACAGGGACATATTTGCAACGAAGTGGCGGAGTGCAGCGTTTTCCTTCCTGGCTTAATGCCACACTCTGCCACATCAGAAACGAAGGTCTGCACCATATTTACAACAATATGGTGCAACCCTGCGTTTCTCCCTGCGCTGCCACTAAACTTAGCAGTCTAGCACCAACCTGTGCTGACGCTAATCTTAGCAGCCTAGCACCAACACAAGTACCCTTGCACCATAGTGCGAAGGTGTCTGCGTTGAGGAGAACATTGTTTATGTGCAGGTCTCCCTTCCAGCACGTAAACAATCTTTGAATTATGTCATGTAACTTGAATGTGTGCTGCTTAATGCAGCGCAAATAGAAGCTGCAAAAAGGTCATTTTTTTATTGTTTATGTGCAGTAAGGGTCACCTTCCTGCAAATAAACAATCAAAGGCAATTTGATGTTTCAATGTGTGCTGCACAGAACACACGGAAACAGCAAAAACAAGTAGAAATGAAGCATTTCTCCTTGTTTCGCCTGTTTAAGAACAGATTTATCCTGGTTTTAATTTTGGCTCTGCCTCCAATTTACGCCACCCTTGTCAATAGGGGGCAGCGTCAAAATCAATGGGTGCAAATCACACCCACCATTGCCCTCCCTTTCACACTAAGTACAGCGTGAAAGAGTGCCTTATCTACAAGGCAGCGTTAGGCCACATTAAGTAGATTAATGCTGCCTTGTAAATAAGGCGAAGTCCCAATCGCCACCACGTCACTAAAAGTGACGTTGTGGTGGAGATAGGGACTGGCAAATATGCTCCACAGTGTGTAGTTAGTTTATAATAAGCCACAGACATCATATCAAAATGGCTTTTCTATAACAGTCATTGCTTTTTCTTAGCACAAGTTGGTTAGAAATTAATAGAAGGGGCAGAGGCTTGCCTGCAAGACAGAAAATAAGCATAGAACATTGTGATCCGATTATATATGTTTGATTCCAAGCAGTACAATTTCACATGGCCATTTTGCCCTAATGAAGCAGTGCAATAAACCCTTTTGAATTGACTAGCAAGAAATTGCTATTCTTGTCCCATTAGAAAAGTGGAAACGTTGACTTTGTACTAGTTAGTTGTGGCAAGTCTGTTAAATCAGCAATCTGCAATATGTGTATCTATGACCCAGGCATGTGTGTGTGTGTATGCATCCATGCGCGTCTGTTAATGTGTGTGCATGGTCTTCTTTAATCAAGGATTAACTCCCTACAACTGTTCTTTAGGGAACCGGATTGTAAAACTACAGAGGAGAGAGCTTTCAATCTTAATATGAGATGTGGCTGAGCTTACAGAAATCTGAGAAATCTATTGTGAAAACCAGGTTTCTGTGAGAAATTGAAGCTTACCATGCTAACCTGGGAAAAGGAACAAGGTCTTCTAACAAGTGCACATGCTACATGCACTGCAACACAACATCAACGTTACATTGAGTGAATAAATACATTAACATTCTCAAACTAAAAATAGTAAAATGTATTGATGCTGCAGAAACCAAAATGCACAAAGTAGGATATGGATTTGAACAGTGATAACAATACTAAAAGCATCCATAGCAAAATGTAATTCAATATTATCATATGGGATGTTGTAGGCTGGACCATACACACACACCACATCTGTCTGGAGATGGAGCAAGGCCAAGAAGAGGGGCTGTATATGGCCAAATACATTGATTTTGCAGGTCCCTCTGGAGTTCCAAGAGGCATCCAAGCAGGACAACCCTGAACATTGTAGTTGCCAAGATGACATCAATGTCTTTAGGTACACTTTGGTGCCTTTGCCTGTCCTGACAGTTTACCTTCTGACTTAGAACATTTCCGAATGTCGGAATCTGTCAGCGGGGCAAGAGTCGAAGCCGTGTCCAGTCTCCATTAAGTCTGATACCTTGTTTAGGAGATCCAGCTGAAGTTTATATTCTTGCAGCTAAAAGCTCGGACTAGAGGAACCAAGAAGTCTTGTGCATTGAGGTCATTTTGTTTTTTGGTAACCTCTCCACCTTGTCCTCCAAAGATGAAAAATGTTCAAAGCTCAAACTGTCATAACTTGCCATAAAAGATATGTTGCTTCACTTCCATGCACCAGATATTCCCATAACTTCAGAAAGTGCTCTTCGGGTACCAAACAGCGGGTTCAAGTGGGACAAAAGGCTTTTTTCTGAGAGAGCGCAAACTGACCAAAATGTAGAAGTGCGTCACACTTACACGTAGTAAGCACAAGTCATGAAGAGAAATGCCATGAGTGCTGATAGTACCTACAGTTATATTCTGAAATGTGTAGTTAATGTAGAGATTTAAGTAGAAGTGGAACTAATACAGAAATGTGTGAAACAAAATGATTCAATTAAACGTGATTATTCCTGAATCCATGTTGTGTAGCTGCTAAAATATAAGATGGCATACGGAAACGCTGAACGTGGTAGGCCTCAGGGCCAGAGCTAGAAGGGAGGGGGAAGGTGGTTCAATTTCACAACATGGATTGCACTAATGTTTTAGTAATAACAAATAGACCATGATTTATAGATGTGTTTACTGAATAGCAGAATAAGAGTACTAACATGCCATAATTAAAGAAAAGTCGAAAGTTATAATCATTATGAGAAATGTTGTAGGCCTGAAAAGTTTAACGTTGATTTACACATATTAGTCTGGGCCGGGAAATGTTGCAACGCGGTTGGAAAACTATGAGAATTGGGATTTGGCTGCAAATGTCTGTCTGTAAGAGAAAAGGGGGTATTCAATTATACGAAATATGAATAGAAGGTTGTTCAAGAGACGGACTAGACATGGAGGAGGGTTCCGGAATGTTTGAGGGGTATCAGCGGGCCGGAGACGAGTCTGAGAAGCAAGGTCGACTCTAACCACAAGGCTTCAGCATGGAAAAAGCCAGAAGCTACACCACGTGAGGGGCGTCTCACGAGGGGGCGTCCTAAATGTTGTTGTATTTTTGTATTAGGGACAGCACCCTTGGGTGGAGAGAGAGCAGAAGCCTGAGGACCCTTAAGAGAGCGGATGGGTAGGCAGAGAGGGGTCATGATTGGAGAACTATAGGTTTCCACCAAGAGACTGAGAGTGGGTGACTTCCCTTGGGGGTCATTCACTGCTGACACCTTTTGTTAGGTAGGGACCTGATTAAGTAGGGATACCATCTAGATCAGGGTAGGGACAGCCTAACCTGTCTTTTCCCTCCGGCTGTAAATGACTGAGAGATCTCAGTATGTGTCTATGCTAATAGCCCTATTATTTTTAGAATTGGTGCTGGTAGTTTCCGTTGCTCGTCTGAGGGCTTTCAGAGAGCACATGTATGTAGTTGGGCCCGTGTATCTTGTGAATCTCATTTTGAGATGCTTGTACCTGCAACTTATCTTGACTTTATAATAAATCTTTGAAAGCTAGAAGTTGTTTGTGATCCTTTGAAGCGGAGTCCTTTATTGGGTGAACTAACTTGGTAAGAGATGCACTTTCTTCCCTCAAAGACAGGCAATAAAGGTTCAGTCGACCAGATCGGGGTTTTAGATCAATAGTGATAAGATATCGATCAAAATCTCGCCCTTCCAGTTGGTAGCTATAGAGGATGGTTGCCTTCTTGAGGAAGGTGATCTAGGCCAGGTTAGATTGCCCCAAGGCCCCTAGAGATCGATGATCGGAAAAACCGCCCGCCGAAGAAGGACCGGATGACGTGAGACAGAAAAGCAGCAGTATCGGTCGAGAGTGAGTATAAAGGGTCATGCGTGTTAAGATTGCGGTGTTTTGTATTGTATCTATGTTGTAATGTCTGGCGGAGTTGAATGCCTGTAGAGTGACTGTGGAACAGGTTGTGAGCGCGCACAACCGGTGGAAATCTTAAGTTCAAGGAGAGCTTAAGTGGTTCGGGTGTATCGGACACCCAGAGTAATTGTTAACTAGAGTGAAGGGGGTCATAAGGTACCATTGATCACCCGAAGGACCGAGATAGGGGGAACGTAAGAGTGAGTGCGTGAGTAACGGACGCTGGTCGGAGGTTACTGTGTGTGTGTAAAGAACCTATCAGAGAGACGATAGACATCTCGTCAGTTGTGTTGACAATTACAGATAGACTGTGGACGCACAGTCGAGGGAAGTGACCGCTTGGTCGGAAGTAGTCATTTTTCGGAGTATGAATGGGACGCATGCATGACCGCGAAGAGAGCTGAGAAAGGAGGGGTGCTGCTGCGAAGCGGAGACTAGTGACGTCAGAAAGTGCCGCGCTGGGATTGGCCGGCCGGTGAAAGACCGCGCTGCGATAGGCCAGCTAGCAAAGCCGCGCTGGGATTGGCCGGCCGGTGAAAGACCGCGTTGCGATAGGCCAGCTAGCAAAGCCGCGCTAGGATTGGTGGATTGTCATCAGGAAGTAAACAGAGTATTCAAGCTGGAAATTTTGCGCATAATTATGAAGTGTTTTAAATGGTTAAGAGCGCTGTTTAAAAGAGAGCGCAGGGGATCGTATGAAGGGGAAGAAGCCCCGCCGGAGGGTACACCAGCTCGTTATATGGGGTCAAATGTTGGGCTGCACACGATTCTGTGGATCTCAGAGTGGAGTAAGATTACAGATGGAAATGAGGAACTCACGTTCCCGAAGTACGGGACGTTCAGATTAGAGGTGCTACACAGATTAAAAGCAATTATGACCTCTACGAGACCCTTGCCTAGACCAACCCAGTTTGAAGCCCTTAATGCATGGATTAGGGCAGCGCATGAAAAGAACATGAACAGACGGCAAGAAAGAGTGAAACGCTCGGTAAGGGCAGTACAGGATGCCAAGTGGGATGCGGATGCTAAAAGATGGAGGGTGCATAACCTGGAAGTAAATAAATTATATCCAGTGTTAGAGATGCCCGGGAACAAAAGCCCCCTAGAAGAGGATGACGAGAGCGAGACAGAGGACAGCCTGATAAACAGATTATTGACAGACAGACCACCTCCGTATAACAGGGCAGGGGGAGATGACGAGAATAGAGAAAAAGGGGGGGGCAATGCAGGAGAGCATGGGCCGCTTCCCAGTCCCGATTGGGATCCCGCTGCAAAGAAAGAACTGTCCCAGGCTAGCCAGGTGCAACAGGTAGTTGGGAGGTTTGTGGTGCAAAGGCCGCCAGAGACGGAGTGTGCCACATCCTACGCATTACCCGATGCACTACAGGTACCTGCTACCATAGGTCCTATAGTATCGATATATGACCCAGACAGGGCAAGAGGGGAAGAACGGGTACGGAGGGACAGAGAAAGAGCAGAGATGGCAAGGAGGAATGATACGATCAACTCCCCAAGCCAGTTGCCGATACCAAGAGAGTGGAGCACCCCAGTACACACCGCAGGGGATCTGGGGGACATTAGATGGCCAGAGGATATGAGGGGATCAGGACGGAAATCCTTTCAGGAGTTAAATGAGTACATGAAGAAGTGGGATGAGGCAGTAGAGGCTCACAAGAACATCATGACTGCGGAAGTTGAAAGGGAAAGGCAGGACAGCAGAGCCCGGACTCACTGCGGGGCTGAAGAGAGCAGTCCGGAGTGGGAAGGGAGGGAGAAAGACAGTAGGAGAGGCACCCATTGGGCCCGGAGTGGAGGTAGATCAGACCTGGAAAACGGGGGGGTGTCTCGCCCAATACGTAGTGATGAAGACAGAAGGGCTCGGGAGTACAGAGACAGCTTTAAGTGTATCCACTGCGTGCCAGACAACAGAGAACAGAGTGGGAGTTGCGAGAGGCCGCACCATAGTCCCTGTGATGACGGACATGAGCGCAGCCCAGGGAATATGGGAAACCAGGAAGGATCGTATCAGATACTGAGTGATACGAGGCCAAGAGAGAATGGGGACCGAAGGGAGAATAGCAGAGAGGCTTACTGTGAAAAGAGAGGAGAGAATGGAAAAAGTAAGGTAGGGGGTAACAGGCCCGTGTTCCATCACCTTCCAAGATCAGATGGCCGAGCATGGGACCTGGAGAGATGGGAACAAGAGAGAGCACTCCCCAACTCTCCCGAACCTAAACGTAGGGCCCGGAGCTGGGATGGGAGAGAAACCTGTGAACCCCCCTCGAAGGAGTCATTGCGAGCAGAAATAAAAGCCAAGAGACTCGATGTCTCCAGCTTAAAGTCGGATCTGGATGACATGGTAGACGGTACCCTGCCCTTAGAAAGAATGGACATATATGAGCAGGATGAAATTCTGTTCATGGCAAAGGACGTAACTCGAAAGGCGAGGGCAATCCATGAGAAATTGGTAGAACTAGCAGGCAAATATATGGTGGACCTGTCAAGAACCAAAGCATTACAGGGCAACCACAGGCTACATTACTCAGACCGAGATCTAGATGAGAGGAGAACCATCGGATTGAAAACGCACATAAGGGAGCTGATCACTGGAATAAGGACGTGGAGGGCCCTAGATAAGTGGGAAGAGAGGTGGTCCAAGAGAGGGACCGTCAGGAGAAGCACACTTGGTATGACACCAGGAGGACAGCAGGGAGTAGAGACATACCCTTTGAGGGAAGTCGCAAATGGGACCTATGTCCACGTCCCTTGGAGTAGGGGGGATTTAGCTGCTTTTACCACCTCTTTCCCCAAACTGCGGGAAAACCCAGTGGAGTGGTATAAGCAAGTCGAGAGATTTGTAAAAATCTCAAAGGTCCTATGGATAGATTTGAACACGCTGTTTGACATAGTAGTGCCAGGAGATTTGTGGACCGCATGCAAGGTTAGCGCTGAGTGGCCCACCATAGAGCCCGAGAGAGATGCTAAGACTAATGGGCCGTCCGAGAGTGTGATGGCAAAGTTCGAGAGAGTAATGACTTGGCTGAAAGATAAAGTGCCAATGCAAGACATAGATTGGGTAAAAATTGACCGAACAAGACAGGAACCCAAAGAGACAGTTCACGAATACTATGAGAGATTGCTGAAGGCGTTTAAACAGTATAGCGGTCTGGATGTCATGGATCCGAAGGACATAGGGCAATTTGTGTCCAAGTTCGTCTTGGGCCTGAGACCGGATATTAGTTTAATGATACAGCAACACTTGATTTGTTGGCAAAATAAACCCCTAGACGAAATACTGAGGTATGCCAGGTACTGCTGTGATGAGATAGACTCCAAGGCTAAGAAACTAAAGGAGAAACTGATGGTGGTACAGATGCAGGCAGCTGGGAAGGGGGGACAGCAGCAACAGCAACCAGGAACAGGTACTGGAGGAAAGAAACAGTACAGTCAGAACAAGGGCAATGAGGAGACCTCCACCTTTAGACCCAGGATAGATATAGCTGCCTTAAAGAAAACAACTAGGTGCCACCAGTGTAACGAGGTGGGGCATTGGAAACGCGAGTGTCCCTATAATGTTGAGATAGGAGACCAAGAGGTAGAGGAGGAAGAGACCCAGAGTGCGCCTGCAAGAGGTGTAACGCAATACCAGGGAAAGGTGCTCAAAGGGGGGGGCCCACCTCCCCGAGCTCAGTTCCCGCAGCCACCCAGAGTAGGGACTATGGGTAAGACCTATAGACAGATGCCACTGTTTGTCGGAGGAGAGGAATGCTATTATGTGGACCCACTTACGGGACAGAGGGTAGAAAGGGATGACTGCACCCTCGGGGCAGCTCTGGAGGTAGACCAGAGGGGACCTTATGTTGAGGCCGAAGTGGCAGGGTTTCCCACGACATTTCTAGTGGACACAGGAGCCACTCGATCCACGATCAGGTCAGCCGCAGTTCCAGGCCTGCCCATGTCTGGAGAGACCATACAAGTGGTGGGGGTCGCTAACAGGAGAATGACCAGTCCTCTGACTGAACCCGTGCAGGTGAAAATAGGGAAGTACAGTGATGAGCATCAGTTTGTGGTTTGCGATTCTAGTCCTGTATGTCTGCTAGGAAGAGACCTTTTGTGCAAGTTAAATTGCACCATATACTGCACACCACAGGGCGTGGAGGTATTGACTAATGACGATGATGCTGACTTTAAAGTCGCAAATTCCAGAATATGTGTGGAATTATATCCCACTCTGACAGTAGACGAGCTCCCCTGGGATCTGAGAGAGACAGTTGCTCCAGAAGTGTGGGATTTCACTGGGGAAGAGATTGGGTTGGTGAAAGGGGTGGACCCAGTGAAAATTGTAGTGAAACCGCATGCTGAGTTTCCAAGAACACCTCAATATAAATTGACTCCAGAAACGATTGCAGGCATCAAACCCGTGATCGAATCCATGATTAAGCAGGGAATACTGAAGGAAATCGTGGGTAGTCCATGTAACTCCCCGATTATGGGTTTGCAGAAACCAAATGGGAAATTCCGGATAGTGCAGGACCTCAGAAAGATTAATAACATAGTCGTTTCGTGTTGTCCAGTGGTACCGAATCCATCAGTGATACTGTTTCAGATACCGTTCCAAGCAGAATGGTTCACTGTAATTGATCTTTGTCAGGCTTTCTTCTCGATCCCTCTGGACGAAGAAAGCCATTTTCTTTTCGCATTTAAGCTGGAAGGTCGCGTCCTAACATGGTGTCGTATTCCTCAGGGGTATACAGAGAGCCCATCGATCTTCAACCAGCTTCTAAAGAAAAATCTTGAAAGTCTAGTGCTGCCCCAGAGGTCAGTTCTGGTCCAGTACATAGACGACCTCCTTGTGGCGTCAGAAACAGAGGAAGCTTGCAGGGAAGACTCTATTGCTTTGTTAAATCACCTAGCTGAGAATGGGCATAAGGTGTCCCCGGGAAAATTGCAGTACTGCCTGACAGAGGTGCAGTACTTGGGACACAGAATTGAGAAAGGTAAACGAAAAGTGTCACCAGACAGGATAGAGGCCATCATGAAGATGAATGCGCCTAAAACACAGAGAGAAGTCAGGATGTTCCTAGGAATGGTGGGATATTGCCGACAGTGGATTGCAAACTTTTCACTGAAAGCAAAGCCCTTGCAAAAACTGACGCACAAGGAGGTGAGCGATCCGGTACCATGGGACAAAGACTGTTTGATGGCGTTCCTGCAGCTGAGAGAGGACTTGTGTCGTGCTCCGGCTCTGGGAATGCCAGATTACGATAAACCATTCTTGCTCTATTGTTGTGAGAGAGAGGGTTGCGCGCTGTCTGTGTTAGTCCAAATTCATGGGAATGCCCGTAGACCAGTCGCTTATTTCTCGGCTACTTTAGACCCAGTAGCCGCAGCGTTGCCCGGATGTCTCAAATCCGTTGCCGCAACAGGTGTCAGCATTGAGAGGTGTGAAAATATAGTTATGGGGCACCCGTTAGAGGTGCATGTGCCCCACTCTGTTGAATTGTTGATGACCAGGACCAAAACACAGCATCTGACGAACAGCAGGCTCACGCGCTATGAGCAAGTCATTCTTGCTGCAGAGAACGTGACCCTCAGGAGATGCTCTGTTTTAAATCCTGCTACCTTGATGCCACTTCCAAACGATATTGAGGATGATGATGATTGTACAGACCATGACTGCCTCGATGTGACTGAACTATGCACCAAACCAAGACCCGACATCGTAGATGAGCCACTGACTGACCCAGATGAAATTTTCTTTGTCGATGGCTCATGTGTAAGAGACGAAGTTGGGCAGTTGAGAGCAGCTTACGCTGTTTGCACAATTACTGGAGTAGTGGAAGCTGGATGCCTGGAAGGAGTACACTCCGCTCAGGTAGCCGAGATTATTGCCCTGACGCGTGCCTGTCTGGCAAGCAATCAAATCCGAGTCACCATATACACTGACAGTCAATATGGTTACGGGGTAGTTCATGATTATGGGCAGTTGTGGTCTCAAAGAGGTTTCATGACCTCTTCAGGCTCTCCCATTCGCAATGGAGAGTTTGTACGCCTGTTGTTAGAGGCGTTGCAATGTCCAGCAGGTATCGCAGTTGTGAAGTGCACCGCACATACCAGAAATATGGACTTCGTGTCACAAGGCAATAGATATGCCGACGAAGTCGCGCGGTATTGCGCAGAAACAGGGTACACTTTCACAGAGGTGGAAGTGGGTGGAATAAATGTAAGGACTGAATTAGCCATGATATTAGAAACTGTCGATACATGGGACGAACTAAAGGAAATGCAAGAAAATGCTCCTGATTGTGAAAAAGAAACATGGCAAAAGGCAGGATGTGTGATGGGTGAGGCCCATTTCTGGGTTTCAGCAGATGGCAGAGCAGTGTTGCCCAATGAGATGGTGAGCCCAATGGCCAGACACATACATGGTCCCGTCCACTTAGGAAGAGATGCTATGCTGAGAGTGTTTAGACAGACCTGGTACAACCCTAAGTTCAGAGTAGCAGCCGAAGCAGTGTGCCAGCGTTGTGTGACGTGTCAGCAGTTGAATGTAGGGAAGAAGACACCAGTTGCACTGAGCCACATTGGGAGATCAGGAGGTCCATTCAACCGAATGCAGATAGATTTTATTGAAATGCCAAGGTGCAGCCGCCTCCGTTATATCCTGGTGGTTGTTTGCGTTTTCTCCAGATGGGTTGAGGCATACCCTACACGTAGGTGCGACACCCTCACAGTAGCCAAGTTACTGCTTAGGGAGCTTATCCCACGCTTCGGGGTGCCGGCCTCTTTGGAATCAGATAGGGGAACGCATTTCAACAGCTCGCTTGTGAAAATGATTTGTGCAGCTTTGAGCATAGATCAGAAACTACATTGCAGTTATCGACCAGAGGCTTCAGGAATTGTGGAGCAAATAAATGGCACCATCAAGGCCAGAATTGCAAAGGTGTGTTCATCAACATCCTTGAGTTGGCCTGATGCGTTGCCATTGGTCCTTATGAGCCTCCGTAGTACCCCGGATAGGAGAACTGGTTTGTCTCCTCATGAGGTATTGATGGGAAGAGCAATGAGGTTACCTTCTGTCCCAACTGCTGCACTGATTAGCATCACAGATGATATGATCCTGGACTATTGTAAGGGGCTGTCTGACGCCATTCATTCTGTGTCCCTTCAGGTGCAGGCTGCCGAGGTACCATCGTGCCAGGACCCGTGTCATGACTTGCTTCCTGGGGACTGGGTCCTGGTGAAAAAACATGTGAGAAGAAGCTGTTTGGATGTTCGTTGGCGTGGGCCCTTCCAGATCATCCTGATCACAAACACGGCAGTGAAGGTGGGAGGCCTGCCCAACTGGATCCACGCGTCGCACACGCGGAGGGTTCCAGCACCTCTGGAAAACACAGCTCCTCTCTCGGATAGACGTCCAGCAGCGGACCGAGAAGCCATAGAGGGGGCTAGCCAAGCTGTAGAGGTGCCAGCGGAAGAAAGGAACGAGTCTGACCAAGCTGAGGACGGTCAGTACAGCAGCGAAACAGACGACGCTACTGAAGGAGAAAGTAGCTGGGAGTACGAGTCAGACACTGACAGGTCTGACAGAGAGCGTGAACAGACAAGAAGGAGAAGGAGTAGAAGGGTACGTGGAGAAGCGGATTGGCCGCAGAGAAGAAGCTCTAGTCTGAGGTCAACTCCAGAGAGAACCCTTCCTCCGATATCAGAAGATTCAGACCCGGAAGAAGGTGCTCAGGGCGCTGAAGCACCGGTCTTGAGGAGGTCAAGAAGAGTGCGTGTACCTAGCAGAAGATACTCCACCCCTGAGTGGACATATCTGGCGACAGATGGCTTCGAAACCAGTGACAGGGAGGATCCGAGCGGTGGTGGTGTCCAGTTCTGAGCCCATCATAACAGTGGAAATACGACTGTTAGTACCCGGTGTCGAACAAGAAGGGTCACTGACATTTATGGTTCCCCGACCTCCCCGCCTCAGCAAGTTAAAGCACATGTTTCTCACAGAATTGCAATTCCCCGATTTTGGTACAAAGATATCAGCCCAAGAAGAGCACAATCTTCGTATGGAAATATTGAACTTTGCTGTCGAAGCTGCAGGCGACCGCCTGATAGTAGATGCTTAAAGGACTTTGTAAATAAGCGAGAAGAAAAGAAGATTACCTAGCGCCCAGGAAGCAGAGAATCTTAGGGACCTTCCCTTGAGTTACTGGAGAAGGGCTAGGGTTGTCTGTATTGGACTGTAAAGAACTTTTGCGAAGAAGGTTGTCAGCTTCCAGTTGTGTGGTTCTAAGGACAAAAGGAGTAAGAGAGAGACTGTAAAGGAACGAAAGGAAAAGAACTTTGTGCCAAGATAAGAAAGAGCCATACAGTCTGACGAAATGGAGGCCGGCACCCAGAACCGCAGAGCGAAATGTATAATAGGTACACTAATAGTAGGAGTGATAATATTAATAGCTTTAGTAGTAACAGTCTCTTATGTAAAGGGACGTGAGGAAGAGGCAAGGGTAACGGATGTGAAATCTGCAGAGGCGCTTACACCCACCGTTGCTGGTGAGAAAGGGGAAAACACTCAAGAAAAAGCGTTATTAGCTGCAGAAGCCCGTAGGTTACACGTAGATGAGTCCCAAGGAGACTTTAGGTCTAATGCTTATGCTAAACTTCTGTATGAATACGTGGATGCCATGGAGGTTAAGGACTGTTACGTCTGCATGCAGTTGCCGGCGTCTGTAGATGAAGGCATTCGATATCATCACCTCCCGCTGACATATGGCATTACATGTAGCTTATTGCTTAGTATATTTTATGGGAGAGATAGTTTTGAATACTATTTCTCCAATTACGATGCAGTGTTACCAGAAGTCCCTAATTATAAACAAATGAATAAATGGGATTACTGGAAGAGTGAAGACAGGTTGGCAAAGTTTTTCATTCCTTGGATTACCTTAGATACTTCACATGCCCGCAGAAATAACCTGACATGCAAGGTGTCAGAAGTCGAGAAAAAGTTCATAGGGCAGGTGGATGATCGAAATAGGAGACAAAAGATTTTGAAAAAATCAGGACAATGGAAAACAGATTGGACCGAGGAAGAAAAGGCACACAAGAGAAAAGGTAGTAGTGGTCCAATAGCTTTAGATAGAATGCAGAGAGGAAAGTTATGTCTTCATAGAGCCAAAACGTATTATGAAAATGTATACGTGGGAGAAGTTAGCTGTGAACATGCTTTCAATTTAGAGTATTATACTAAGGACTTCCTGAAGGGAATGCAAGCGATTCCAAATGTATATTTTGTATGTGGGAGAAATGCCTACGTAAGACTACCTGACAACTGGTATGGGTCATGTTACTTGGCAATTATCTTCCCTAAAATATATCATGCCCAAGACTTAGAGATCATCGAGGGCAAGACATCATCGAGGGGAAGGAGAGATGTAGGAGGTGTAGAAATGGTTGGAGATGTCTTTGGAGCTGTGTTCCCTCTTTTGGGATTAATCCTTAATGATGTTAAAATTAGACGACTGGCAACAGTCGTAGACAGGTTGTCTGCCAGCACTGCTCAGTCCTTAATGCTGGTAGAAGGAGAGATGCAATCGATAAGGGCTATGGTTCTTCAGAACCGTCTTGCCTTAGACGTCCTATTAGCAAAAGAGGGCGGAGTCTGTAAGGCTTTGAAGGTCCAGGAATGTTGTACTTACATTCCAGACAATTCGAAGCCCCTTGAGAAAGTTATTAGGAACATAACTGATATTCACAAAGAGATCGAAGACCTGAGCAGAGAAAATGTCTGGGAAAAGGTGGGCCATGGAATAAGTGAAGCTGGAGGTTGGCTCACCACCTTAGGCAAAAGCTTTGTGTGGAAAATACTAAAACCTATCATCATAATATTGATCTGTGGGATCGTGTTGTGGGGATTGGTGAGGGTATTCAAATGGTACAGATCAAGAAGGTCGGAGAGGGCTCGGAGAAAACAGCTGCAGAGATTGGCTGCCATACAAGATAGTCAGTACCGGAGTCTGAGGGCTCTGGAAACACAGAAACGAGTTATGCTAGCAATCACTGCAGTTTGAATGTTAATGATGACCCCGAGAGGTCATCAAAGGGGGGAACTGAGAGAGCGCAAACTGACCAAAATGTAGAAGTGCGTCACACTTGTAAGCACAAGTCATGAAGAGAAATGCCATGAGTGCTGATAGTACCTACAGTTATATTCTGAAATGTGTAGTTAATGTAGAGATTTAAGTAGAAGTGGAACTAATACAGAAATGTGTGAAACAAAATGATTCAATTAAACGTGATTATTCCTGAATCCATGTTGTGTAGCTGCTAAAATATAAGATGGCATACGGAAACGCTGAACGTGGTAGGCCTCAGGGCCAGAGCTAGAAGGGAGGGGGAAGGTGGTTCAATTTCACAACATGGATTGCACTAATGTTTTAGTAATAACAAATAGACCATGATTTATAGATGTGTTTACTGAATAGCAGAATAAGAGTACTAACATGCCATAATTAAAGAAAAGTCGAAAGTTATAATCATTATGAGAAATGTTGTAGGCCTGAAAAGTTTAACGTTGATTTACACATATTAGTCTGGGCCGGGAAATGTTGCAACGCGGTTGGAAAACTATGAGAATTGGGATTTGGCTGCAAATGTCTGTCTGTAAGAGAAAAGGGGGTATTCAATTATACGAAATATGAATAGAAGGTTGTTCAAGAGACGGACTAGACATGGAGGAGGGTTCCGGAATGTTTGAGGGGTATCAGCGGGCCGGAGACGAGTCTGAGAAGCAAGGTCGACTCTAACCACAAGGCTTCAGCATGGAAAAAGCCAGAAGCTACACCACGTGAGGGGCGTCTCACGAGGGGGCGTCCTAAATGTTGTTGTATTTTTGTATTAGGGACAGCACCCTTGGGTGGAGAGAGAGCAGAAGCCTGAGGACCCTTAAGAGAGCGGATGGGTAGGCAGAGAGGGGTCATGATTGGAGAACTATAGGTTTCCACCAAGAGACTGAGAGTGGGTGACTTCCCTTGGGGGTCATTCACTGCTGACACCTTTTGTTAGGTAGGGACCTGATTAAGTAGGGATACCATCTAGATCAGGGTAGGGACAGCCTAACCTGTCTTTTCCCTCCGGCTGTAAATGACTGCTGAGAGATCTCAGTATGTGTCTATGCTAATAGCCCTATTATTTTTAGAATTGGTGCTGGTAGTTTCCGTTGCTCGTCTGAGGGCTTTCAGAGAGCACATGTATGTAGTTGGGCCCGTGTATCTTGTGAATCTCATTTTGAGATGCTTGTACCTGCAACTTATCTTGACTTTATAATAAATCTTTGAAAGCTAGAAGTTGTTTGTGATCCTTTGAAGCGGAGTCCTTTATTGGGTGAACTAACTTGGTAAGAGATGCACTTTCTTCCCTCAAAGACAGGCAATAAAGGTTCAGTCGACCAGATCGGGGTTTTAGATCAATAGTGATAAGATATCGATCAAAATCTCGCCCTTCCAGTTCCTAACCCCAGAAAGGTTCATAGCCAGATGTCAAGTTCCAAATGGTGGTTCTTCTTCAAAAGAGATCCTAAGCCCTTTTTCCTTGTGGATTAATAAGTTGCTTTTCAGAGTCAGCGATTCAAGGGAAGCAACTCCCTCTTCATCATCATCAAAATACATTATTCGGTTGCTTTGACCATCAAAGTGTACAATCACACTTCAAAGTAAAATAATCTAAATTAGTTAATATAAATATAAAACATACAATCGTAAAATTTGATTCTCATTCCATTAATCATCAAATAGTATTTCGCAGAGAATAGTCACAGAGTAGCACAAAACAAGAAAGCACTACATCTGCTGCATATGTACAAAGTGATCCTCAAAGAGCATAACATTTAAAAACAACTCATTAAAAGAGTAGTGCGACAGATCCAAGTAAAGCGAAGAATTCATAAAGTGCAGTAATATCAAGGAGACAGCAGGACCCAAGGGCCTAAACTAAAAAGACAATATAACACAACACAGTACAAAAATGTATAAATGCAGGCACCTACCAAATTTGTTAAAACCTGATTTTGTACCTTTGAAAAGATCGCAAAAAACAGTGCAAACTAATTCTTCAGATGAGCCGAATGGCTCAGGAAATCTAACGCTATTGCAATGTGTATTTGGAGCAGGCTGCTGTCAGCAACTTTCGCTAAGAGATTCATGATTAGGTAAGGTGGGCTGATCTTTTAAATACCATTAATTAAAATCATAGTTAGGTCAGGAACTTCACTGGTTCGAACCAAACGTTTAATCTGAAGCGGCTGACCGAGAATGCAATTGGACCAGAAGTATCAGGGGCAGATTTACAATTCCTGGCGCATCCCTGCAAATCTGCAGGGATGCACCAGGAAACCTGCAACACGCATCACAATCCTTGCGCCACAACAGGTGCGCCGCATTTACAAAGCAGCGCATCATGGTGCACTAAATGCAGATGCATCTGCTGTCTGACGTTGGCGCAGTGCTGGAGTTGTGTCACGGGTGCGACGCAACTCCAGCACTGTGCCAACCCGGTCTATCTTGCACATGGTGCGTCACACTGTACGCCTGCTTCACGCAGGCGCAAGGTTTTGACGCAGCGGGGTCGGACAAGTGACTGGGAGAAATCTTGTAGATTTCACTCAGGCACTTTTTGAGGCGTTCCTGCACCGGAACACCCCCTCCCCCCAGCGCCGGAACGCCCACATGAAACCTGACGCAGGTTTCATGTGACGCAGGGCTTTACAAAGTGACGCATTTCCCTAGATGCGTCACGTTGTAAATCCCCCGCAGCATGGCGCTAGCTTTATGCCGCCGCTGTGTCACAGAAGTGACACAACGGCGGCACAAAAGTGGTGCACCAGGCTTGTATGTCAACTCATTATGCACTTATAAGTCCCATAGACATTTTTGCAGTACAAGGATGATCCGCTGATACTGGAAATAAGGGAAAGAAACTGTTTTACCTTCAGTAGTGGTCAAGTATGTAAGAGCAGTGGGGCCGGATTTTGACAGAGACGACCACGAGGTAACATTAAATGAAATAAAAAAAAATCCTCGCTGTTGTCTGTTGAAATCCCCCACACCCGCCCAGCCCCACCGATCTTACCTGCACGGGCCGCTGCTGTTTGCTTTTGGTGGCAATCTACCCTCATAAAATATTTTCTGAATGCAAGAAACGCTTTGTAGAAAATTGCTTTGGCACAGAAGGCCAATGAGCTGCTTCTTTGGCTGGTGAAGGGGATTCTAATGACTATTCTAATGACTTTGAAGAAACTCCTGGGTTGCTAAGATATATAAGCCATGCACTAGTTAGAAAGGTAGATGTTATAGTTGGCTTGTGTGTCTTCCCTGCTACTCCGATGGTGTGGGGATTTGGAAAGCTTGATGACATTATGGAGTCTTTGGTGCCTGGCTTGAATGGGGAGTGGCAGTTGATGGCAGGCTGAGCGGCAGGGAGGCTGCTCCTGGTGGGGCCTTGTTATCTTTTACTTATTTACTTGAAACTTAACTTGGAACTAAGCTTCATTAAATCCAGCGTGTTTTATATACCTGGCTCACAAACTTTTAATTATTACATTTTTGGTGATGATTCAAAAGAACCTACGCTTTGAGGAAGGAAGACTGGAGCTTGGGAAGTAAGGACTTTATTAAAGACTGTGAAACTTGTTAATTGAAACTAAAGAAATGCCCTGGTAAGCCCCACCAATATCGTATAACACCTGGACAGCCTGCAGTCTGGGCGTTTGGACTTTGAACCTGCATGAGAAGTGTCATGGTCTGACAGTAGAAACTGGCGCATGGGCACTCAGCTGTCACCTGGAAAACTTCTGGATTCATATCTACATGCTTGTGAGCGAAGAACAGACCTTGTCAAAGATTGGACCCCGTGTTTTTAGGTCGAGCGTAGCGATAGCGTAGCGATGAACTTTTGCTGGCGTGTCTGGGGGAATGTGAGACAGCGATCGCCCACGCGCTTTTCCCTTCCAGATTTCACCGCGGGAGCGCGCCTCTCAGACGCGCTTGCGCAGAATAACACACAGCCCCTGCTCACACAGACACAGCCAGCCCCCACCCCTCTGCATGCACACACACACACAGGCGCGCGCATGCACACACATACAGGCACACGGCACACGGCACACGGCCCACAGCCCCCCCCCCTTACCTCACCGGAGTCGGACTCGGGCTCGCACCATCTGCCATGGGAGCCCCGCAGAACACTCGAGCTCCTCTACCAAGAAGCGGAGCTCCCCATAGGCATGGGGCCCCGCAGTCTCCCCGCTGGTCTTCACCCGGGCCCCCTCCTGGGACCCGGGACTTCATGCAGCACTTCTCTTCTCCGGGCTCGCGCTCGGCAAAACAAAACTGCAGAGTGGCGCGCATGCGCAGGCAGCCCCCGCCCTCCCACTCATCATCGGCTGCAGGGTGCCGCTCGGCTGATTCTGTCTCGTTTGCTATTTCCATACAAGATGCTGTGTTTTCTCGAGTCACCAGTCAGGTCTTATTTCTGTAAATATAATTTTCCATATGTCTCAATAACCATGAACGATTTGGATGGGCCTTTACCATCCTGTGTTCCATGTCCCAATGTATATTCCTTTGCACTCCAACTGATGGATTTATAGCTGCTGTATAAACACGCACCTTTTAATGTATTCCTTCAGCCCCCCACCCTGGATGAGTTATTCTCCACTCCCTAGTCTGTTTTCGATTACCACACACGGAGCGGGCTCGCTTCCGCGTCACGTGGTTCGTTCAGCCGGTATACACTGCTTCGGCTCCGAGAACAGCCGACCAGCATTCTCGATCGCGCTGTGGATTGACTCCAGCCAGCAGGTAAACTGACACACCATGTGTGCGTTTCCGTTCCCTTGACTCTATTACTTCGCATAGATTGAGCGCTCACTTATGCTCTTCCCCTTCCTCCTCCCCCTTGTTTTGTCATTATAGATCACCCGATCGGTTGCCCGGCGGGATTTTTCTTCATTTACGATACCATTTCGAACAGTGAGTTGTTGTACCTCCCGGCATTTACTGGAGCTTTCAGCTGCTATTTTATTTCGTGGGACTTAATTCTAATTTGTCCTTGTCCCCCTTCCTTGTTGTTTCCGCTCTATTTATGCAGTTTTCATTTTATCCGCCCGCATCGCGGCGGCACCTAAGTGTGTAATTGGAAGTTCATTCAGCCAACAATTTGTAAGTCAGGCTCTGTTATGTTGTAACTGCATTCACGTGCCCTCTGAACTTTTACCCAGTGCCTCACTATTATTATTATTCTCATTCCAGCACGCACCTATTGCGATGGTTCTTCCTCGAATGATTCAATACTTACCATGATACCAGGATAATCCGCTTCATGGTAAATATCCTCCACACACTGTTCCCTGTTTTCAACCATTGTTGTAGTAATTTCGTGGCCAGTCAGTAATTGATCTTCCATGACCCCCCCTTTTTAAATTGTGTCCGTTCTGAACTTATTTTGAAGGTAACCCGCCCCACCCCGTGCTAATAAAGACCCCCCAGTTAGGCACTTACTTCCGCCTGCGTTTTCCGTGGGTCGAAACGTCGACAGACCTCTCACAGTCCATAGATCAGCTTCCTTCCACAAATATCATTTAATGTACTTATATTGGAAGCATGATCTATATGATTTGTCTTTGAACTCAGTTTTTGTTTTCTATGAATCAGATCTACTTTATTGCTAATTAAGGTCTTTTGACCATTGCTATGTCACTACCCTAAATACCCTACACCTTTCCCAATACCACTCCCCCTCCCATCTGATCTCATTCTGGGGCACTTTTTTGCATTCAATTTCGCTTGCATTAATCTGTGGTATTATGCGCCTACACATTGTTATTAAATAACAATGTTGTTACTATTTTTTGGTGTCACTGGAGCGTCTTGACAGATACATGCACATGTGAGATGTTAACGCCAGATACATGTACATGCTAGATGGGCATGTGCTTATTTTCTTCGTTTTTTGGGCGTTTTTTGGAAATTCCTCTCGTAATTGGAAAACAAGCACTTTTTTATTTTTGCTCATTCACAACAACATAGGCGAAACAATTGACATAGCTAGAGATCGAGTTGTGCCTTTGGCTAAACTTATTGCACTTGGCAATTATTCATATTACTGCTGCCAAGAAGGACCACGTGAAGTGTGATAAGTTCAGCCAGTTCAGCCCTTTGTTTATACAACAGCTCTTTGCATGCTGCAATTTATTAACCTATACTTACGCTGTTAACAGTGAAACTACAAGTCCCAGCATGCAGTGTGCTTTTGGCAGTAAAGCTAGACCTGGCTGAGACCTCATATGTGATATTAGGCAACATTGTAGCTGTGTTGACCTCAGAATCAAGGTGACGCATACAGTGTTAGTATGCAGATTACCACATATGAACATGAATTTTGCTTTATTGCCAAATTTAAGCACCCACAACTTCATCTTTGACTCTTCAATCTGGGTCACCCTCACACACCCTCACCCTCACACCCCCTCATCCTCACCCTCACACACCCTCGCCCTCACATCCCCTCATCCCCACACCCCCTCACACCCCCTCAACCTCACACCCCCTCACACCCCCTCAACCTCACACCCCCTCACACCCCCACACACACACCCTCACACCCCCTCACCCTCACCCTCACACACACACACCTCACCCTCACACACACTTTCACCCTCACACACCCCCTAACCCTCACACACTCCCTCACACACCCTCTTACTCACACCCCCCTCACCCTCACACACCCCCTCACCCTCACACACCCCCTCACCCTCACACACCCTCTTACTCTCACACCCCCTCACCCTCACACACCCTCACCCTCACACACCCTCTTACTCTCACACCCCCTCACCCTCCCTCTCACCCTCACCCTCACACACACACACCTCACCCTCCCTCTCACCCTCACACACACACACCTCACCCTCCCTCTCACCCTCAACCTCACACACACACACCTCACCCTCCCTCTCACCCTCACACACACACCTCACCCTCCCTCTCACCCTCACACACACACACACCTCACCCTCACACACACACACACACACCTCACCCTCACACACACACACACACACACCTCACCCTCACCCTCACACACACACACACACACCTCACCCTCACACACACACACCTCACCCTCACACACACACACCTCACCCACACACACACCTCACTCACCCTCACACACACAAACACACCTCACTCACCCTCACTCACTCACCCTCTCACCCATGCTCACCCACCCTTTCACCCTCACCCTCTCACCCATGCTCACCCACCCTTTCACTCTCACCCATGCTCACCCACCCTTTCACCCTCACCCTCACTCACCCTCACTCACTCACCCTCACACACACCCTCACCCACCCCTTCACCCTCATACACACCCTCACCCACCCCTTCACCCTCACGCACCCTCACGCACCCACACACCCTCCCCCACCCTCACCCTCTCACACACCCTCACCCTCTCACACACCCCCACCCTCTCACACACAATCACCCTCTCACACACCCTCACCCTCTCACACACCCTCACCCTCTCACACACCTCTACCGCCCTCACTCTACCACTCTACCGCCCTCACTCTACCACTCTACCGCCCTCACTCTACCACTCTACCGCCCTCAATCTACCACTCTCACTCCCTCAATCTATCACCCTCACTCCCTCAATCTATCGCCCTCACTCCCTCAATCTATCGCCCTCACTCCCGCTATCGCCCTCACTCCCTCTATCTATCGCCCTCACTCACTCTATCTATCGCCCTCACTCACTCTATCTATCGCCCTCACTCACTCTATCTATCGCCCTCACTCACTCTATCTAGCGCACCACCACAGCATCACTCAGGGGCACCACAACATCAATATGCGCTACCACAGCATCACTGAACGCCACAGCATCACTCGTCGCCACCACAGTATCAATCAGTGCAACCATTCAACATCAACTGGTTCAAATATGTTCTCTCAATGTTTCAAGCTTTTTTACAAATATCACAAAGATGTTAATATTTCACTTCTGTTCTTGGATTTTCGTCACAATAAAATACACTAAACATAATCCTCACAAAAGTTATTTACAAAAGTTTAAGCTATTGCCATTATAAATTACAATAACTTTTATTTAAGTATTATGTATTTAAAAAAATTAAAAACCATTGTTATTTGTAATATCAATACATCTAAGTCACGTAAATACAAAACATGTTGCATTGCAAATGCTATAGGTGTCACATTTGCAAAAGATAAAAGTATTGGCATTGTAAATGACAAAGCTATTCATTTTGCTATTTTCAAAACCAACACATAAATACAAAATTTGTCATTTACAAGACCAATAGCTCAAACTTTCATAATGCGAGACCTATTGCATTGCAAATGCTTGTTATCCTTTGCCATTGAAGAGTGACACCGTGAAATGTGTTGAAAGGAGGCGAAGGTGACTTTCTGGAAGCTACAGTTTTGCCCTTGCGTGAGCAAGCTTTGTTTGGAGTTTTCTGCTCGGGGTGCCTCTGTGTCAGCGCACGAATTGTGAAGCACAACTTTTGACAGTTTGCTGCTTTGTATGTCCCTCAGCGCTAAAGGCTACGGGACACGGCTGAGGGTGATTTGGGGGATGGTCTCGCCTCGCTGCCTGCCTCAGGAGAAGGTCGTCTGGGTGAGAAAGTATATTCATTTTGGCACGTAATTTGTTTAATTTACAGTGAGGATAAAAGAAGCTGTCACACAGCCATTTAAAACTGTAAACTTGGCATGCGCTCCTCACTCCCTCACACGGAACAGCTGGTGAATCCCCTATGATGTTTCTCTTCATTGCGTGGCAGCCTCCATTGCTTCCTTCAGACGTTTTGGAGTAAGAGCGCGCCTGGAGACACTCGGCGTGCGTATCCTTAGATCGCCGCCATGTTGTGTTTGGTGCATCCCACTGAGTCTGGTGCAGCTATCTGGATACTACCCACTCTGACAACCACGTGGTTCCCTAAATAAAGTTTTGGGAATGTTGCAGTGTGGTATTGGAATCTGTGCAGTTCGTTGACTGTCTGTTTCCTCTCCTCACATTGATGTGCCACCATCTTTATTATGCTGTGTTTGAAGTCGGAGAGTGGTGGTTCACTCAGCGTTGGTGGAGTTCCTTTGAGGCCTCTTCATTCTTCATTCACATGCAGCTTTGGTGAGTGTTTAGTTCTGGTTCACCAAGCAGTTGCGGTAGTAACACTTTCAAAAACAGCGAGGTGCACAGTGCAAATGTTTGAAGTGACTTTAGCTGCAACTTGGGACACTACATGTTTCTTCCTTCATATGCAGGTGAGTGTCCAGTCAGCAACTCAGCGAAACCATCTTTCACGTTAACTGTTCCCTGGTGTTCTGCAAGTTTTTTCAGAATAATACAGCTACTGGCAACTTAAGGACAGAGATTTCTCTTTGGTTGGACACCTCGGGTGAGAGACCGCTCACAGGAGCTCGGGACTTCCCTTTCATTATATAGCTAGTCTCTATAATGCATGCCTTGTGTTTTGTGTGTGTGGGTTTAATGTCGTAGTTTGTTTATACTGCACTGTGTAACCATCTTTGGGAGGTCATGGGGGTGGTGTTTCCTGTCCTGAGGTGATTTGATAGTTTGTGGGGTGGTTAGTGCCCCAGTGCAGTTTATTTTAGGGTGGTGAGTGCCCTGTTTATTTTAGGGTGGTGAGTGCCCTACAGTGGTGAGTTTGTGGGTTGTTGAATGCCCCAGTGCTGTTTATTATGGGTTGGTGACTGCCTTATTAGGTGAGGTTGTGGGGTGGTGAAAGCCAGAATGCGGTTCCTTTAGGGTGGTGAGTGCACTACGGTGGGGAGTTTGTGGGGTGGTGAGTGCCCCAGTGCCGTTTATTTCGGGGCGTTGAGTGCCCCAGTGTGGTTCCTTTAGGGTGGTGAGTGCCCTACTACAATGTGGTGAGTTTGTGGGGTGATGAGCGCCCCAGTGCGATTTACTTTAGGGTGGCGAGGGCCCCACTACGGATAGTTTGTGGGGTGGTAAGTACCCCAGTGCTGTGTATTTTAGGGGGTGAGTGCCCTAATGGTGTGAGTTTGTGGAGTGGTGAGCGCCCCAGTGCAGTTTATTTTATTTCAGGAAGTTTACCAAATTTTCATGCATTTAGTCATATGCCAACTAGTGCCAATAATGCTTGTTTTAATTTTTTTCCCTGAGAGAGGGGGATGGGGCAATGTAAATGTTTAGTTTGAAGAATGCATTGCATATATTGGGGGATTAATCACAATGTCTTTAGAATGCAATGTAAATGCTTCCTTTTCACAATGCATTGTATATTTAGATTGTATATTTTGATGGATGTTTATATTTCCTTTCGTCACTTGTGAATTGTTGTTTCCCTAAGGAAGGAGGATATGTTATAGTTGGCTTGTGTGTCTTCCCTGCTGCTCAGCTGGTGTGGGTCTTGGAATGCTTGATGACATCATGAAATCTTTGGTGCCTGGCTTGTGTGTGGAGTGGTAGTTGATGGCAGGCAGGCTGAGCGGCAGGGAGGCTGCTCCTTGTGGGGCTTTGTTATCTTTACTTATCTTCTTGAAACTTAACTTGGAACTAAGCTTCATTAAGTCCAGCGTGATTTATATACCTGCTCAAGGACTTTTAATTATTATATTTGAAATTTGTAAACATGCCATAAAAAGAAAACAAGACCAGTGATGCGCTTTTAATTGCCTTCAGAAGTCTGGCCATTACTGGCTACTGTTGACGATATGTTCAGGGACTAGTTTATGGTTATTTCCAACAGCAACAAGAACACTTGTTACTTACTGTAACCCTACTGCGGATGACGTGATCACTATAGCCAAGGTGACTGAGGAATCAGTCTGATGGATAGGATAAAGGTAAATGTGTGAAGAAAACTGGAAAAGTTTTCAGTGTCATTGAGGAGTCTTATAAGCGTTCATAAAAGGAATGACTGTAAGCCCAGTTGTTTTTCAATTTTTGAAGTACTTTCTGCCTTGCTTCATGTAAAGGTTGTGCCACTTTGGCAAAGTGTGTTACGTATGTAGCAAAAAGGGAAATTTTTAGAAAGTAAACGGAGGCAGCAAGAAAAACCTTACATCTGGATTACTTCAAATTGGAGAGGGTTGAATAGGAAACGAAAACGAAGAGGGAAGTAATGTGAAAAACATAGCTTTCACAGTGAAAAGTGTCAAAATGTTGCTGGCGAGGAGAACTCAGGTTTCCTAGAGGTACCTGACTTAGAACCCCAAGTCATGGAAGACTCTGGAATTCTAAAACCAAGATTACTTTAGGTAATAAAGTTAAAAAGCTGCACACGGATAATGTCTAAGCAGTATCCGTTGAAGGTCATAGTATGGATTTCACATGTTCCTTTGCAACTAATGTGGAGTTCAAGTGGAAATCTGCATGTATTGAAGCCTGTGTTGCTTTCGAAAGAGTTTGGGCCATATAATCAAGAAAGGGCGATACATTATTGCCGCTTTTATCGGCAGGAAACTGCTGCTAAAGCGGCAATAATGGGCTTGATAATATGGCCTTGTGAATACCCATAGAAGCCCAGGTTCTTGTGTTAATTTAGCTCTCAACCGTGTTCTGTTTTAAACAGTGTTTATAAAGGGCCGTGATTGAGAGCTCTGGCTTTGATGCTGAAGGCACTACACGTTTCTCACAGTGCCTGTCAGTGCGTTCAATCAGATTAAAATAAACAAATAAAGTTTTCCTTACCTACTGCTCCTCTACGATTTGACAATCGGTGCTCCTCCAGCACAGGCAGCAGGCTCCAAGAGTCTCAGCCAACTCCCCTCTGCCAAGCCAGATGCTGCTCTCATGCTGCTCAGGCAGAATGAGAGAAGCACCAGGATTGACTGGCGTGTGCTGGTTCCACACTACTTCAGGCACTGGTGGCCTGTGCATTCTCTCCACCCTGCTGTCTAAGACAGCTCAGGATGGAGTGCCTAAAGTGCGCATGTCAGGCTGGCCATCACAAGACAGCTGGCAGCGTGACATGTGCACTTTAATCTGAAGTGCACGCTGTTCCTTCCTTGCTGCTGACCTTGCAATCAGACTCGGCTTCTGCCAGCATGAAAAATAAAATGGTGATAAAATTGTTTAATTACCATTTGATTTTTCATGTTTCCTGCACTGGCTGCGATGGGGTGACGCTCCTCCTTCCTCATGAAGGCCTCGTCACTGAAGGCCTCCTTTGTAGCCTTGTGCGAAGCCTTATGTGAGGCTCAGGTAGTGTTTCACTGCCCGCCAGTGTCAGTCTCTTCAAAATCCTGAGACTGCACATTCCTGGGAGGTGGCAAGACTAAGTAAAAGTCCAATTGAGAGATTTTGAATGTGTTGAAGACATTTTAGGCAAACCAAGATAAAGAGAAGGACAGTAGTCTGATTGTGATAATATTACTGCTACTACCACTGCACAATGAGCAGCCATGGGAAGAATATGGAGAATTTTATTGAGAATATGCAAATAAAAAAAGAAGTAATAGTACAGATTAATTTCTTAAATGAAAAAGACGCATTTAAGATCACACCCAGATCAGAGCTTTTCCCAGTTCAGATGCCTACGAAAATGGAGACCAAGTAAAAGAAGCACCACTAAAAATTATTTGCACTATTTTATCACCATTTAGTTTCAGAGTTCCTTCTCATCTAAAGGGCAACTGTCCACAGACAAAAATTTAAAATTTGACGCTGTAAAGACTTGTCTGCAAAGGAGTCAGCAATTTGAGTGTTGTCCGCATAAGACACTAACGAAAAAACAAAACCTCAAATTAAGTTGGTCCAAGAAGTAGGATAACTATTGAATAGGGTAGGGCTGAGTGAAGAGTACTGCAAAATACTGCAAAGTAGGGTCCATGACTGGTTAGAAAACACACATATTAGCTTTGAAATTACTGAAATAGCCACTGCTTGTTATTTAGATGCTGCCATCTTGTTTGTCCGAGTTAAATATAAGCCAATCAGGCCAATTCACCTAATATGTATTTAGTTGTCAAGCAAGGATTCTTAAGTAATCAAACTCAGCATTTAGAAGTTGCTTTTTTGCATCTTAATTTAATGTCCTTGTCACTCTTCTTAGGAGAAAGCTGATCACCTTTGTTATTATCAGAGTTCCAATTTCTGTCACATTTATTCTGTTTGATGTGTGTAAAAAAAGCTATAAAATGTTGATATAAAAGGGTGGGATTAATATTAGGTGCTCATTGCAATGAGGGGAAATCCCTGCAAATTTACATTACAAGAGCACACTTAGCTTACTTTTACTTTCTAAACATATTCAGTAGTCATGTAGGAGTGTGAGTAGCCCCTTCTTACACATTGGAAAACAAACAGAGACAGACAATTTATTGAGGCCAGTCATTCAAAAACGAGGACAATCTGTTCGCTGTTTTCTCATGAATGCCAACAAAATGGAGTGTTTGGTAAATAACTACATGCAAAACTGTATCTAATGATGTATGTGAATTAATGGAAAAGTGAAAACTAAGAAACTGCATTGGCAGAAACCAAGTCACGGATGACTGAAAGACAAATTTAAGGCAACAGATAAATCAGAAATTAAAGGAAACCGTTTAAAGGAAAGATGATTTTAATGAAGCATCCAAAATCACACCCTGGGTGAAGATTTGGGGTTGTGAAAACTGCTCCCAGAGCAGAGACAATAGCCTGGGAGTAGGGAAGTGTTTTCTTCCCATGGCAATAGAACCAGTTGGGGTGTTCCCAGGAACTTAATTTACTTAAAACGGGCTGTCCCTGTCACAAGTGCATGTTGGAGTACACTTTTAAAGACCACAGTTTTGTTGCTGTGGGCAGGCAGCCACCAAACCCATTGGGAGCAAAGTCACCCCATGTCCTGGTTTTGAGTGACCATAGAGGAGGGTACTGCTCATAACCCTGGCCATACCTTTGGGTGGGTACACAGACTCCACACAAGAGGAGAAGGGTTTCTGCCTTCTTGTATTTTATCAGCAAGGAGCACTATGAGATTGGTTGCAGCAGGGCAAACAAGAATAGCTGAAAAAGTGAGTATGGTTGCCCTTGGAAACTCCTACCCCCAATGATTAGTGAGTGCCCATCAGCCACCACCACACACAGCTGGTGGCAGGCATAAATGTGGCATTCCAAAGCACCCCCACAGGACATTTTTTCTGAACCTGCGGAAGATTAGAAGAGGACTGGTGCCTACCATCAAAAGTACCTGATAGCTAGTTGCACAGCGTCTGACTGAATTTCAGATTCCTCCCCTGAAAGGCTTCAGTGCCTCAAAAAAACACCAAAGCCCCTTTCTGTGCTGGGATTTAGAAAAGTTTTCGATCTTAAATCACAAAATTTCCAGAGACTCAGCGGAATCAACCTACTTCGAGTAACTGTTCTTCATTTCCACTGTGGGAAATGTAATTTCAGCTATGTCTCTTTCTGATAATAGTTTTTTTTAAAAAAATAACAGAGTGTATGATTTAAAGTTTGGCCGACATCCCATCTGCTGTATTACAAGTGCCTTTGAATATAATGCACCTATAAAATAGCAGACAGACTATTCCTCGCGTTTGTGATGAAGTAACCGGGGGGAGAGTGCAAGATGGTTGGTGTAAGAAGAAGTGGGAGTGCTTCAAGGCACAGCAGCGGCATGGTAAGGTGTTGGGCAATACTGTACTTGCAGCCGAGCCTTCTGCAAGCGCGGGTCAATATTTCCCCTCCGAGACACAGCGCTGGTTATAAATGAGACCCTGAAAATACCACTCCATCCATTTCACTCATACTATAGGGACATTACAATGGCAGCACTTAATTAAGCGACTTATTCAAATTTAGTGAGTCTTTCCTCCTGTCTATCCTCTCCTTCAAGGTCATGATAAAAGTACGTAAAACGTACTCTAGAAAGGTCTACAGCATGGGTACTCACAAACTTTCTCTCGGGGCCAAATTTACAATGTGATTTGTGACCGAGGGCCGCACAGGTGGGGATGGGGTCAGTGGGGGAGGGGGCGGAGCTAGAGCAACAAAAAAACTGTAACCATAAGGTTGAACACAGGCCTCTGCAGCAGACGGCTTTGGCCACTGAGCCACCAGGCCCGGCATACACACATATCTCTCTCTTTCTCTCTCTCTCTCTCTCTCTCTCTCTCTCTCTCTCTCTCTCTCTCTCTCTCTCTCTCTCTCTCTCTCTCTCTCTCTCTCTCTCTCTCTCTCTAGCTCTCTCTCTCTTTCTTTCTCTGTCTCCTTCCCTCTCTCTATCTCTTCCTCCCTCTCTCTGTCTCCCTCCCTCTCTCTCTCTCTCTCTCTCTCTCTCTGCCTCCCTCCCTCTATCTCTCTCTCTCTCTCTCTGTCTCCCTCTGTCTCACTCTCTCTGTCTGTCTGCCTCTCTATCTCTCTCCCTCCCTCTCTGTCTCCCTCCCTCTCTCTCTTTGTCTCCCTCTCTCTCTTTGTCTCCCTCTCTCTCCCTCTGTCTCCCTCCCTCTGTCTCCCTCTGTCTGTCTCTGTCTGTCTGTCTCCCTCCCTCTGTCTCCCTCTATCTGTCTCCCTTCCTCTGTCTCCCTCCCTCTGTCTGCCTCCATCTGTCTCCCTCGCTCTCTCTCCCTCTGTCTCCCTCTGTCTGTCCCCGTATGTCTCCCTCCCTCTGTCTCCCTCTCTCTCTGTCTCCCTCTGTCTCCCTCTCTCTTGGTCTCCCTCTCCCTCTGTCTGTCTCTGTCTCCCTCCCTCCATTTTCCTCTGTCTGTCTCCCGCCCTCTGTCTGTCTCCCTCAGTCTGTCTCCCTCTCCCTGTCTCCCCCTGACTCCATTCCTCTGTCTTCCTCCCTCTGTCTTCCTCTCTCTCTGTCTCCCTCTGTCTCCCTCCCTCTGTCTCCCTCTGTCTCCCTCTCTCTCTGTCTCCCTCCCTCTCCCTCCCTCTGTCACCATCTGTCCCCCTCCCTCTGTCTCCCTCCCTCCCTCTGTCGCCCTCTCTCTTCCTCTGTCTCCCTCCATCTCCCTCTCCCTTTCCGTCTCTCTGTCTCTCTGCCCCATTTTTTCTGTCTGTCTCTATCTGTCTTTCCCTGTCCCTGTCTCTATCTGTCCCTGTCTCTGTCTGTCCCTGTCTCTGTCTCCTTCTCCGTCACTCTATCTCTGTCTCTGTCTCTGTCTGTCTCTGCCTCTATCTGTCTGCCCCTGTGCCTGTCTCTGCCTCTATCTGTCTCTGTCTGTCCCTGTCTGTCTCTTTCTCTATCTGTCTCTGTCTCTATCTCTGTCTGTCTCTACCTCTATCTGCCTCTGTCTGTCTCTGCCTTTATCTGTCCCTGCCTCTATCTCTGTCTCTCTCTCTCTGTCTCTGTCTCTATTGCTGTCTGTCCCTGTCTGTCTCTACCTCTATCTGTCTCTGCCTCTATCTGTCTCTACCTCTGTCAGTCTGTCCCTGTATCTGCCTCTATCTAGCTCTGTCTGCCCCTGTCTTTATCTGTCTCTGCCTCTATCTGTCTCTGCCTCTATCTTGCTCTGTCTCTATATGTCTCTATCTTTCTTTGTCTCTATCTGTCTCTGCTTCTATCTGTCTCTGTCTCTATCTGTCAGTCTGTCCCTGCCTCTGTCTATTTCTGTCTCTATCTTAGCTCCCTGGCCTTGGCTCAACCCTCTGACTACAGGCTGGCGGGAAACATCACATCACAGGTTCTTAACGCACACCTCACCTGACTCTCACTCCATGCTGCCCACCATCACCTCACCCGGCTCTCACTCCCTGCTGTCTTCTGTCGCCCTCTGTCACCTCTCCCCGTGTGTGTGGCAGCCCGGGCTGAGACAGCTTCCCGGGCACACACACAGCCGTACCTGAGTACTTCACAGGTCTTTAAAAGACCATTTACTTGTTAATGAGGCTTTGTTGTATTTCGCCACTTCTTAGCGCCCCTGCATCTCCACTCTATCGCTGGAATCGCCCAGGCCCCATAGAGCAGAGTCTCTCGGAGTCGGCGCTGCTGCAACTGGCGGTGTTTGCTGACACTTAAAAAAAACACAGGTGTGATGTCTGCAAGGTCTGCGGGATGCCAAGGAAGGCTTGCCAGGCCGCTGGCGGCCCACGGGCAATACTATGAGTACCTGTGGTCTTCAGAGAACACCGCAGATTTGCTCAGTCCTACTTTTTTAAAGGAAGCCCAACACAAAGTGTTAGGTTGGGTTTTACAATACAAAGCAAATCTCAATATGCATTTGTCTGTAACTAAAAATAATACAAAGCTGTGCAATGCAGGTTTCCGCAGCAACCACAGCACCAAGGCCGCCCTCATCACCGCCACAGACAAAATCAGGATCCTATTGGACAGCGGCGAGACGGCAGCCCTCATCCTTCTGGACCTCTCCGCCGCCTTCGACACCGTCCGCCACAGCACACTACGCACACGACTCCACGATGCAGGGATCCGAGACAAGGCCCTGGACTGGACCTCTTCCTTCCTCTCCGGCAGAACCCAGAGAGTCCTCCTCCCCCGATCCGATCCGAAGGCTCCGAGATCATCTGCAGCGTCCCGCAGGGATCCTACCTTAGCCCAAAGCTGTTCAACATCTACATGGTGCCTCTCGCACGCATCGCCCGACAGCATGACCTCAACATAATCTCCTACGCCGACGACATGCAACTGATCCTCTGCCTCACCAAGGACCCCCTCGCCACCAAATCCAACCTCCACCAGGGAATGAAGGCCGTTGCCGAATGGTTGGAGCATAGCCACCTCAAACTGAACACAGACAAGACGGAGATCCTCATTCTCTGGCCCAACCCCTCTGCATGGAACGACTCCTGGTCGCCCGCATCAATGGGGCCACCCACCGCACCCACCACCCATGCACGCAATCTGGAAGTCATCCTTGACTCGAAACTCACCATGAAGAATCAAGTAAACGCTGTCTCCTCCACTTGTTTCAACACCCTCTGTATGCTCCGCAAGATCTACAGATGGATCCCAGCAGACACAAGGGAAACAGTCACCCAGGCCCTAGTCAGCAGCAGATTTGACTACGGAAACGCCCTCTACGCCGGAGCCCCGACCAAGCTCATCAACAGACTGCAAAGAATCCAGAATGCCTCTGCATGCCTGATCCTCGACGTCCCGCGCCGCAACCTCGTCACCCCCCACCTGAGGAACCTGCACTAGATCCCAGTCGACAAAAGAATCTCCTTCAAGCTCCTGATCCACTCACACAAGGCACTCCACAAGACCCGCCCAGCCTATCTCAACAGCCGACTCTTTTTCTACCTACCCAACAGGAAACTCCGCTCCGCAGACCTCTCCATGGCTACCGTCCCACGCATCTGTAAAACCACAGCCGGAGGCAAATCCTTCTCCCACCGCACCGCCAAGACCTGGAACACCCTCCCCCTCATCCTACGATAAACTGAAGACCTTCTAACCTTCAGGAGACAACTCAAGACCTGGCTGTTCGACCAATAGCAACAGCACCCCCCCCCCTCCCCTCTATCCAGCGCCTTGAAACTCTTGCGGGTATGTAGGTCGCTTTACAAATTTGATTGATTGATTGAATGCACTGCATTGCGCCACTTTGCGTCCAGGGAACATTCCATGGGTGGTGCAGGGGTGTTCCCATGCAACTATCCATTGGTTATCACACAGATGTTTATCTACAAAGAGTTGTAGACAGGAATTTATGCCAAAATCCTGCACCTCCCCGAGGAGAAATATTTGCATTTCTCCTCATTTATCCCTATTTGCATGTGCTGCAGCACACATGGAAAGAGGGAAATGAGTTAAAACAGGTTTTGTACAGGAAAGGGCCCGTTCCTGCACAAAATCTATACTTACCACAACTTGGACACTGTTTCCTTATGGCACAAGGCTGTGTGTGGCAGCTTTGAGTGTGTCAGCACTGGTAGAGCTGAACGTGGTCACATCTTAGTAGATATATCACAATTTTGCTCTCTCCCCCCAATGCATACTGTGCTGCAAACAGTCATTTATTTGTAAATCCGGGCCATAATGTTACATGATATCGCACATTGTCAACACAGTGCGCCATTCTATGTTGATATTGTTTGTCCGCATTTATTGGGCTGCAGGCTAGTGGGTGGAGGGATGTGTGATGTAACCCAGGTCATTTTGCATAACAGAAGATGCATTCACCAAGGTTCGGCCTTTGCTCAGACTTCGCCCTGAATGGAATCAAATATGCCTCCCCTTGCCTTGCCCTCATATCAGCCTATCTGTATTCTACAACTTAATATAAAATTACACAACTGAAAACCATTCACTGCATTGACTTTTCAGTTACGTGTTTTCCATGCATCCTGACACTTGTAGTCCTGTGTTTGTTTTGATGACAAAAAAACTGTAAGTGCTAAAATGCAAATAGAACTTGCAGAACTTAATTAAAACAAGCAGTGGCAATACCATAGGTCTGGCTTTAAAGTAATTATGTATGGTAATGTGAAGCATTACAAGCAAATAGCATGTACATATATATGTACTTTGTTGCAAGCAAACAGCTGTATATTAATATTGATGTAGTTTAAAAGGCCACATCATGGCTAGACCTAGAAATCCATGTAGGTTAATGACTGCTCTCCTCACATCTGTGTTACTAAAAGAAAAAAACAACATAAATAATTGCATTATCTAAGACTTTTTAATAGCATCCCAATGTGTGTACCCCTGATAGTTCAAACTTAGGCAGCTGGATAAATAAACAAAATGATCACACCTGCATGGAGGACAAGCACATTTTTGTGGAAGCACCCACTGTGTGCCCAATAAAAACACATGCTCCTTGCTCCAAACATGTGGGTAGAGTCAAACCCCCTATCCATGCCCCCTATGTGATGCTCCGATAATTGCTGGCGACAGCTGCACTTTCAAGCCGGACCATAAAAATACGAAATATCTAACATTTATTTTGTACTTGCAAACATTATTTGATGTTTAGAGAACAATAATTAGCAGGTAGGGTTCAGTTGCTCCAGGCTGAGACCCTCACCACTGTCCCGTCCAACTCATTTTCATTCGTCTCATCTTTTTCTCTGTTGCCAAGTAAAAAGTGACACAGGGGAGCATTTTAAATTCATTGCTCGGGTCTTGGTTGGTTACACTAATTTCCCCACTCCTTCACTCCCTATCCTGAACATTGGTGCTGGAACAATATTTTATAGTGGGGGTGCTGGCATTAATATTATATACCAGAAGTCATAGGGGTTGTGAAAAATTCAAGCATCACACAAAAAAACAAGTGGAGTAAAAGTGCCATTCCCTTTCAGCAGCAAAGTGGTATGGGTGTGTTATGTAGCTGATGGTGCATTTTACAGCACTGGTGTGGTTGCACATAGTCAATCGCAACACATTTTCTGTTGAAATTGGCACTAAATTTGCATAGGCATACAGTTTTACAGGTATTACTATATTGCCCAAAAAGTGGATATTTAGCATTTGTGCATCACTAAATATAAGGAGTTGATTTGATCATATTAAAATCTGATCCAGCACACTTCAGAATCACAAAAAAGTGCTTCACTTGTGCTTTGCTAATTGCTGATATCATTTAAAATATGTGTAAAGTTCATTTACCAATATTTAAATGTTGCTGAATGCTAGAAAAAACTGACATGCTAAACCTTTTCTCTCCTGTACCCCAGCAGGATTGCCGCCTGATCACTTTGCAAACAGAGAAATAAAGGTAAATATCAGTTTCAGAATAAGCAACTTGAAAGAAGACAGAACTTGGTATTTGACACTTATCATTGAACAAGTGGCAAATGGGATAAGATAAACACAAGGCCTCATTGAGGCCCCTTGCAGGGCCGGAATGTCACTTTTTTTGTGACGTTCTGTGGCGCAGGAGAATGCTCCATATTTACGAGGCAGCACTTTTTTGGCTTAATGCTGCCTCGTAAGTATTGTCCTCTTTAACACAGTTTTCTGCGCTAATGGGGGGTGCAATGGGTGTTGCTGGGGGTGTTCCCAACAACATTCATGGCTTTTTGTCACTGCCCCAGATTTGCGTGAAATCATAAATCTGAGGCAGCACCAAAAATGTATGCCCCCCGAGGCATAAGGGAGGCACAACAAGTAGAAATATCTTTATGTCCTTTTTAGGTCTTGCTGGTGTTAGCAGCGCGAAGCGCTGCTCCAGCGAAAGACCTATTGTTGTGGGTTTGCCGGGAATGGGGCACAGGGGGTGGTTACGCGCTTCACCTCGGCGATTTCATCTTGAGGACGCGCTTCTGCAGTCGGGCTTGCATCACGTGTGCAGACTCTCCAGGGTGCTGCAGATCTGTTTTTGCGATCGCGCCTAATGACTTCCGTGTCTCGTTTTTTTTTAGGCAAGTTGCACGCACTTTTTTTTTGCAGGCAAGTGGCACGCGCTTGACTCTCCAGGGCGCTGCAGATCTGCACTGCAGATCTGTTGTTGTGATCGCCCCTAATGACTTCCGTGCCTCGCATTTTTTTTAGGCAAGTTGCACGCGCTTGACTCTCCAGGGCACTGCAGATCTGTTGTTGTGATCGAGCCTAATGACTTCCGCGTCTCTAATTATTTTAGGCAAGTGGCACGCGCTTCTGCTGGCCGTGTGCAGACTCTCCTATGCGCTTCAGTTCAGATGTTGTTAACTAATGTGCTTGGTGATTTTTATTTAACCACAGTGTTAAAAGTTGCAAAGGTACGTTAGAAGCCGCCTCACTGGGACTATGGTTGCTTTTAAATTCCAAAGCATTACCACATCTCAAACTTTGTAACCCTTTTTGTCGCTGACACCATTACGGTTAAAAGAACGGCTTACAATATATCATTTCTACGATAGCTCTCATGTTATGGAATTAATTAAAATCAACAAGTTATGTAAAAAGCCGCCTCACTGCCGCTTCTGCTGGCCCTGTGCACACTCTACTGTGCGCTTCCGTTCAGCTGTTGTGAACTAATGTGATTGGTGATTTTTATTTAACCACGGTGGGCTCTCATGTTATGGAATTATTTAAAATCAACAAGTTATGTAAAAAGCCGCCTCACTGTCGCTTCTGCTGGCTCTGCTGGCCCTGTGCACACTCTCCTGTGCGCTTCCGTTCAGCTGTTGTGAACTAATGTGATTGGTGCTTTTAGGTCTTACTGGTGTTAGCAGCGCATAGCGCTGCTCCAGCGAAAAACCTATTGTTGTGGGTTTCCTGGGAATGGCTGAGAGGATGTGGTTACGCGCATAACCTTGGTGATTTCACCTCGAGGACGCGCTTCAGCTGGCGGGCTCGCATCACGTGTTCAGACTCTCCTGGGCGCTGCAGCTCTGGTGTTGTGAATGTGCCGAACGTGCCTAATGACCGCGCCTAATGACTTCCGTCTATCAGTCTAGCCGTCAATGTGCCCCGACGCTCCCACTCACCGGGTGTCTCATACTCCTCTCGTCCTGTCCCGCGGTAGTGGCGCTGCACAGGATTCGTAGGCGGCTAGCTCCCTTTCCTTCACAGGAGCGCGGGGTAGGCTCCCGTCCGCTTCCTGTCTGTGCTGGTGGCCCCACCCTCAGGCAGGCAGTCCCAGCAGTCCAGCCTGGCTTCCTGTGTCTTGCCCGTGCAGAGGTACTTGAAACACTCAATCCAAGAAAGGTACGTTGCTTGTTGTGGTCGGCATTTGCTTGCAGCGTTTCTCAGTAGTGTCTACCAACTTTGTTTGATGCGCTCTAAGCTTTCAATTAGCTAGATAAGAATATTTACATTTTAAAGAGCTGCGAATGTTGCTGTATACAAGGAGGCGCGATAGGCCAAGAATCACACAAGCTGATGAAGTGGGGAGCCGGGATCCCAACCTAGGTTTCTTCTTCGAGAGAGAGACACACTTTCTGCTCTGCCCCAGCTCACCTCAGTCTGAAGTTCCAACGCTCACTCTGACCTGAATGGCAAATGTATTTACTCTTATGGCCTTAGACAAATGTTACCATTTATAGACTGTTTTAGGAGGAAAAAAGATTGCCTCAGTTGTGCGAGATCCTGTCTTCCTTGGATCCACCTGTTGGGCAGACTTCACTGTAGGCTCTCTGAGCTGGATGCACCCTGTTTAGTGGCCTCTTTATGCCGGGTGAGACCACCGCCTTTATCCTCTGGGACTCTCTCCCAGCCTCTCATGGCCCTTCCTGTGAGATTCAAGCAGACCTCTTCTCTGAGGTATTGAGCCCCCTCACACCCCATTGGGCCCCTGCATGCGGGCGCAAAGCCTTGAAGCACCTTCTCTGGGGCTTTGCCTGTGTGGCGCTCAGTCCGATGCCCGCAGCCCTCATTCTAGGCCCTGCCTGTACAGTGCAGCTCGCCAAGATCCCCTCCGGGCTCTTTGCTTGAGGGGAGCCAAACCACTGTCCCTCCATCGAGGACCCCCATGGGGTGCGCATCCACCCATTCCTATTTGTAGTGCAGAGCCACTGCCCCTTCCTCTTGGCCTGGCCTGTAGGGCTTATAGCACGATGTCTCTGTCTGTAGAGGGCACCTGTGCATGAACCCCCCTCACTGGGCCCCGTCTGTGGAATGCAGGGGTAATGTCCTTCCATCGATGCCCCCCATGGGGTGCGCATCCTCCCAACCCTTTCCCATTTGTACTGCAGAGCCAGAGTGCAGAACAACTGGCCCTTCCTCGTGGCCTGGCCTGTGGGGCTTATAGCGAGATTTCTCTGCCTGTAGAAGGCAGGTCTCCATTAACCCCCTTCCTGCTCCCACACCTGCGGAATGCAAGGGGTAATGTCCCTCGGTCCGTACCAGTTCCCGCTCCCTCACACCCTGACACTTTGAGCTTCTGCTCTGCCTTTCCCCTCCGGGTTGAGGGTCCTGCGGGTGGGTGCGCTGCTCGATGGGACTTGGGAGCCCCCTCCCCGCATTTGCTCCCAAGTACTGAGTGCTTTAACGCCAATCGGGGCGGCTGCCACACTGCCCCATTGGGCGCTGCCGGCCCCTGAATGCATCTGCCTAGAAATGAACAGAGTGGGTGAATGGTCAGGAGAGGGGGCTCTCCCGGAGGAAGGGGCGGGGAGCTATGATTTTATGGAGCGCTCAGAAGCAGCGCCTTTCAGATTTATGTGCACTTCGACAACCGCAAGATCTGAGGAATCCCTTCGAGGGGGCTTCAGAGGGACTTTTGCAACCTTCTCAAAGCGGGCTGGGGCTGATCTCTGGAGGGGCTTGGCATCAATAGTAACGTTTCCAAATTACCATCCTGACTCTGGGCAATAGCTTGCTTAATCTTCCCGACGGCTCCCAGCACCTAGAGACCCTTACGGGTGATTGTGCCGCTTTACAAATGTGGATTATCATGTCATATGCTGGGATTCCCATATAACTGTAATTACTAATCAAAGGCCCGCTTAATATCCCACCCGCATTCTGTTAGCCCCGCACAGCTGGTCAGGGGGCGTCCTCCGCAGAGGGGTCTGGGCTGCTGCTGCCCTCACACTGCACTACAGCTAGTGCATACTGGCCGGGTTCTGCCGGAAAACGCACAGCTGATACAGCGCCTCTCAAGAGACAACCGCGTGGGAGCTATGCAAATGTTTATAAGTGTGAATGCGGTGGCACTGGTGCCTCTCTGGTGCCTATTAGACTCGCAAGTCCTTGGGGAAAAAAACTATTTGTGTTTGTAATCATTTTGGTGCATTTAAGACAGAGCTGCATGAAACTTCATCCTGCCACGGTCTAAGGTAGCTCTGTGCCACCATGGCTCACTGCTTTTCTCTGCCCGGCCACAGGCTCTGGTGACTTGAGAAATCCGTGGCTCACAGGGCTCGGGTGGCTTCCTGACACTGTGGAACTGTTCCTTCTATGTTGTCTCAGGGATACCCGTCTCTGTCGGAATCTGGCCTTCCCCTGGCATGGCTAGCATTGGGATGCTGTGGCTCACAGTACTCTGCGCCGCCACAGGCGGGGACTCACTAGAGTCAAATCTGTAGTTGCACAGTTCATTAAAACAAGCATTTGCAATGCAATAGGTCTTGCATTTCCGAGAGTTTAAGCTATTGGCATTGTAAATGGCAATGTCTTTTATTAAAAGCGTTTGAAAACCTGCAAGCTGTGCGTAAACATGCACTTTGTAGTTGTAGTCCTTGCTTATGAGAAGCAAAGCTGGCAGTCTCTTTTACTGACAGCCTTGCTTCTCGTAAGCAAGGACTATACGTACAAAGTGCATGTTTATGCATGGCTTGTAGGTTTTCAAAACAAAAGAATAAAAGGCATTGTCATTTACAATGCCAATAGCTCCAACTATTGTAAATGCGAGACCTATTGCATTGCAAATGCTTGTTCTATGTGTGTTCTATTCTGCAGCACATATAGAAAGAGGAAAAAGCCTATTGTTATTGCTTTTGTGCAGGAAGGTTTGCCTTCCTGCAAAAAACAAATTGTCCCCTCAACGTGGGCACCCTCACACCATGGTGCAAAGGTGCCTGTGTTGGTGCACAGCAGTCTATTGTACACCAGCGCAGGGGAAAAGGAGATGAATGCGCCATATCTCGTAGATATGACTCATTCCTGCGCTTTTCTTTTGCTGTTTGGCAGCGCAGCAGAAAAGCCTTCTGCGCGGCCCTACAGCAAACCCTTATAAATGAGGCAGACAGTATTTAAATGGATCTGTATTGCTCATTAACCTTTTGAACTTCCCGCTCGGACGCTGGCCTTAGAGGTACCGACGGACAGAGCGGGGCCTCCTTCTTCCCGAGTGGGTGCCGGGTGAGGTGAGGTGTTCTCCCACAGAATGTTGGGAGGATAACGACTAGTTGGATAAACACCAGAGAACATTTGGGCTCAAAGTTCTGGTAGGATTGATCCAAAATGTTAATATACTTAATTTTCACATAATGCAGATGGGTAACATCAATTGGTCCTGAAGAAAGCTTGGACGACCTGTCCACACAAGCTGAAACATGTCGACCTCCATGCACTACGCCATGATATAGTCATTCTTTAAGACTATAAGGCGCTGTTTTTACTTTTGACCCTGAGACAATACTTAATAAACACATTTTTTGTCACAGGAGCCAATTTTACTCACACTTTATTTTCTTTTTCACGAGCACTGCACTCCATCAGTCCTACCTTTGAAATACTGTGGTTTGGAATAGTACTCTTCAAAACCCATCTCCGCATCATCACTAGGTGCGTTGGGAGAGATTCGGGTTTATGATTTGCATCCCATATGACGATACTCCGCCAACAATGGTGGGCTGATGGGAATTTTTCCAACCCAGCATGATCATTGTGATGACTTGTTGGTCTAGCGGTCTTTTGGCGCAACACAACACTTAGGCAATCAATTGGACCAGGTAACTCCTGTTTGTTTTTCAATTTGATATAGGGGTTTGAGCTACCGCGGTCGTTAAAAATTCCCCCTTTGACCCCCCCACTTGCTTTTCTTAGTAACCTTTTGAACTTCACCATGAATGTGTCTGGGGGTGCTGCAGCACCTCTACTTCCAGGCCTATGCACCTGAATCATCCACAGCTCGGATCATTCCTGCTTTCACCGCTTTGAGACCCGAGGCCTGGAATCAACGAGAGTTCAGTGAATAAAGAGGTCCTACAGTGGAGCATATGTCAGAAGGGGAAACACAGAGCTAAAGTCAGAAGAGAATCCGCAAGAGTAGCTGCGTTGATCACAGAAAACTGGTGACATGATAGAACAGGTAGTTCCCATAACTACAACTCCCTTAAATTTTTAGTAGACTTATTTAAGCCAAGATGCTGCTGGCACTGTTGCCTAGTCAACCAACCTTACACAACACACAACATGATTGCTAAAGATAACATGTACACAACTTATTGGGTAATTCAGGAAATAAGTGTGCATTGCATCTTGCCTGTCTTGTCTCTTGCATCATCATTTTAAATTATCCGCATTGTGGTTCGAAAGGGATCTCGACGTTCAGTTAACAAGAACAATTCGATGCATATGTGTTTGTCATAAACACTTCATCAAATGACGTAGTCATTCGATTGCAGCAACCCTTTCTGCGTTTTTTCAAGTTCTTCACCTGATTAGACATCTAACTGGTTAGTCCCTCCTCCCTCTTCCTATGTGACACCTTCTATGTTCCAAGATTCCTTACAATGTGGAGCTCAGAAAAAGAACAGCACATAAATAATGCATGGCAATAAAATAATTCTAAAACTTTAAAGGGCCATATTAGGAGCAGCCTGCTTAATTACAATATGTGCAGTAACTTCTGTTACCACACATGGGTTTAATAATGAACTTTGTGGTAAATATCGACAGGTAAAGGCAAGCGATAATTCTCGCGGCAAAAATCCTTATTTACAAGCCTCTTGCGCCACTTTACGTCATTTTTTACCATGGGAAAAATGACGTACGGGTGGCGCAGGGTGCTGGTAAATAAGCCCCTCAGATTTAGTAAAATATGGGTATTCTGGGCACGGTAAATTCAAAATACTCATGTTATTTCACAAAAACTCATGCTTGGGAGGTAGTTATCCCCCACCAACATCGAGGAAGACGTATAACGCTGGGCTCCTCCACAACTTAAGACCCCCTCATAAAACCAGCTGCGGTCACCTTTACCATCCCCTAGACCTTCCTTCCCGCTGCCCAAACTGCAATACCAGGTTTAACACCTCCCAACAGGAAAATGACTTACAGACCTACACTATGCTTCTCTTAAATTGCAGATCCCTCCCAAAACATAGTACGGTAATCTTCCTAGCAATCAACGAACTAACGCCAGACGTAGTGTTCCTAACCGAAACCTGGCTTACCCCGGAGTCTGAGCCGCACCTGATATTTCCCCCTGGCTATCAAGTCTCACGCAGGGACCGCACACAGGGGAAAAGCGGAGGTCTTGCAATTATCTATAAATCCCTATACCAGTGCCACTGCATCCTGGATCCTATCCCAGACTGCGAAAGCATGTCCTTCTCCCTAAAACTCTCCCCTAATGACAGCTTCACTGGAGCTCTCGTCTATCGCCCCCCAGGCCCACTGCTTCAATTCCACGCAACCCTACCTTCCCGAGTAGCTTACCTAGCTGTGTCCCCCTCCAACTTGACCCTGTTGGGTGACCTTAACATCCACTTTGACAATAAATCAGATAATATAGCAAATGATCTAACGGCAAGTCTGGCCGCAGTACAACTGGAGCAACTAGTCCAAGCCCCACACACAACAAAGGACACTTGCTGGACCCTGTATTCAGCAACTGCCATAACTTCAAAGTAGGCCCCATCACTCCTCTCCCATGGTCCGACCACTCCCTAATTCATCTCACCTGGTCTATCCCAAATCCGCCATCCCGCACTCCCCCCGTAAAATGAGAAACTGGTCAAGGCTACCACTAGAACTGTGGCCAGGTCCCTAGCAGACTCAAGACCCACATTCTCCCAGTATCCCTCGTCAGACAGCAGGGAATTTGACGATTGGATTTGGGAATCTATCGACTCCATTCTCCCCCCTCGCAAAACTACCTTAAAAAGAGCGCGAGAAACAGCCCCCTGATACTCAGTTGAACTTAGAGGAAAAAAAAAAAACGTGTAGGAAATTTGAGAGAAAGTGGCGTCTGGGGTATGCCACTAATGACAAAATCATGTGCAGGGAAGCCATCAGAGGCTACAAAACAGAAATAAAAACAGCACAGTCCTCTTATTTCGGCGAAAAAATCACTAAGGCCAGATGTAAACCAAGAGAGATCTTCCAAATATTAAAAACACTCACTAAACTACCCCCCTCCCCCCTCCCCCCCACAGCTCCAAATGACAACCCCACTGTAATGGCCTAGCGGAATTCTTCTATCAGAAAGTAAATAAAATCTACGCAGCATTTACAGCTTCAACCTCGGAACCCCCATGGCTGAACTCCAGCTCCCTACAAGAGCAGAGTACGACACACAGACAACCCTGGATCACTTCCCCCTAGTAGACTTAGAGTCACTGCAACCTTTAACACTACAGGTTAAGTCAGGCTCCCCAAACGGCCCAGTTCCACCCAGCGCTATGACCGCCGCCAGCCACGTCATTTTCCCGACCCTCATGGAGCTGCTTAACAACTCCCTGACAAAATGTAGCGTGCCCCCAAATTGGAAACAGGCAATGGTGAGGGCTCTCCTAAAAAAACCTAATCTGGACCAACGATCACAACAACTACCGCCCCATCTCCCTTCTGCGGTGGGTAAGCAAGATCCTGGAGAAACACATCAATCTCCATCTCACAAGGTTCCTCGAGTCCAACCTCCTACTCGACACCTCGCAGACAGGGTTCCGGCCCAGACATGGAACGGAAACGGCGCTGCTAGCCGTAACAGAAGAAACCAGGCGGATCCTGGATCGAGGGGGATCAGTGGCAGTCATCCTCCTCGATCTAAGCGCCGCGTTTGTCATGGTATGCCACAAAACCCTACTATGTCGACTTTTCGACCTAGGAGAGTCAGGAAACGCTCCAGCATGGCTAGGATCATTCCTGAGCAAAAGGACTTTTCAAGCCTTTGACGGAGGCGCTATCTCCGCAAGCAAACCACTGGACTGTGGGGTACCGCAGGACTCATCACTAAGCCCCACACTGTTCAACGTGTACATGGGGCCGCTAGCTGAGATCGTGCGTCCATATGGCATTAAGATCGTTACATATGCCGACGACACTCAGCTGGTGGTCTCTCTTGCACAGAAGAACAGTGAACCGGCGCAGGCCAACCTAACGACCTGTATGGAAGAATTCAGGAGTTGGATGACAGCATCCTCCCTCAAACTTAATTGTGACAAAGCCAAGCTCATGCTGCTCGGCCCCCAGCTTGTTCCACCATCCACCGGCTATGGCCCAGTAGTCTGGGCACACCCCCTATCCCAAAAGACAGCATCAAAACTTTAGGGGTCTGGCTGGACAAATCTCTAACCCTCAACATCCAAGCAACAAAAACATTGGCAACCTGTTTCGGGATTATCAGGATGCTGAAGAAAATCTTACCACTCCTCCCCTTTGAAGCCAGACAAATCGTCATACAAGGTCTAATCCAATCCCGATTGGACTTCAACAACGCGCTTTACCTAGGGGCACCAGAATATGTGCTGCAAAAACTCCAACGGACCCAGAATTGCGCTGCTCTCACGCTGCTCAGGATTCCACGCAGAGAATCAGTGGCACCTGGATTGAGGACCCTACACTGGCTCCCTGTCAGGGAGAGAATAAAATTCAAAGCCATGTGCATATCCCACCAAGCATTCTGGAGAACCGGCCCCAAAATCAACCACTCCCTGCTCTCCCCCTACCGCCCCGGCAAACAACTCCGATCCACTAACACATTCCTAGCAGTAACCCCCAGGATCAAGAGGTCAAGAGCAGGAGGAAGGTACTTCACGCTCAACGCCGCTAGGCTGTGGAACTCCCTCCCCCTAAACCTCAGATTGAACCCCAATCTAGCATCCTTTCGCAAGGATCTTAAAACTTTTCTTTTCAGCAACTAACCTACCCCAGCTCCCCTCCTCATAGCACTCTCCGTTACAATAGCGCTTGGACGCCCAAGGGCAGCAGTCGCGCTTTACAAAACCCCTTTCATTTCATTTCATTTCATGACACATGATAAATTCCTACTCAGCTGAGTTTTATTTTTTTCAAGCGACATACATATCACACTAATTACCGGGTTTCCCATGACGAGGCTTTTTCTTTGTGTATTCTAATTGTGAAATCCATTGATGTGGTTGCCACAAGACTTTGAAGCAGAAACCAGATGGCCATGAAGAGAACATCATGCACTTTCTGTAAAGACGTGACTGGGAGAAAATAATTTCTTTCACTGGTGATAATATTTAGGTTGAAAGACACAGGATGTATTGATGCTTTACTAAATATATCCGTGTTGCTCAGACTGTTCTTGCGAACACTTTTGAGCTTTGGGTCGGGTCTTCGAGTCGATGAGACCACGGCCGCGTTTGTGTGTGCCCTGAAAACAAAGAATAATAAATCAATTAAAGACAGAAAACGTAAAAGCAAGGTAAAAACTGATTCAAAGGTTACAACGGTGGAGCATGGGCATCGGTAGTGTGGGGTACATGGAGGTTATTTTCCCCCCAGATTTTGGAATGGGGGGGACAAGGGTCGGGGGGACAAACAGACAAAATAATTTCCCCTCTCCCTTCTGTGATTTTCTTGGCCATTAGCACGTAAACGCATTACCTATAATGGCCCTGCACTTGACCTGTGACCTGCTTCCAGTCACAGAGGCTACTCACCCTCTGCCCTTTGTTATGCTGCATTCCTCAAGGAATCCCTTCTTAAGTCGCCACTACAGCTGCCTGCAGTCTGCACTGCACTCTTGATTGCTGCCTGACCCTGCCCCATCTCAGAGCTACCCTATCTTAACTAACAAGCAAGGTAAGCAGGTTTGGGAAATACATTATTGGCCTAGGTCCTCCTTTACTTCTCATGATGCAGCGAGTGCTGGCTGCCTTCCAAGGCCTTTGACTGGCAACCTACCACTTCCCTAGCATTTTTGTTTCTTCTTCATCTGTTGTTTTTCGGCATTGTCTGTGCTTTTCATCATTCAAGTGCTGGCTCTTTGCAGACTCCCCACTTTATCAACCTGTTCTCACCAGTTCTCACTAGTGATTGAAGTGGGTGGGATCAGCAGGGCACAGTATGCCCCTACTTTTTTAAATTAATATAATCTGTTGCCCTACTTTTTTTTTAAAGTGAGTCCCAGGACGGCAAAAACAGCCAAGACTCGACCATTCTGGGACGGGCAGGGTGGTCAGAGAAGGAAAAGGACTCTGGGCCACATTATCAAGAAAGGGCGATACATTATCGCCGCTTTTTTCGGCAGGAAACTGCCAGATTCTGGTGTTAACCTGGTCTTCTATGGGAATTCACAAGGGCATATTATCAAGCCCATTATCGCTGCTTTCCTGCCGATAAAAGCTGCGATAATGTATCGCCCTTTCTTGATAATATGGCCCTCTGTCTCTTTTCCTTCCTGCTCCGAGATGACAAGGACAGTGTCCTCTTTTCCTGCTCTGCCTTACTCCCCCTCTCTCTCTTTCTTCCTCCCTCTCTTTCTGTCTCACTCCTCCTAACTTGTGTGATTTCAAGAGACAGCTCTTTCCTCTTCTTTCATTCATTTGTTCCCCTGTGAAATAGATCCAAAAAAGAACTGAACACTGGCTGGAAATGTTATAATTTTCGGACCTTTTTCTCTTCGAAAGTTCAATTTCGGGATGGAGAGAAAAAAGGATCAACATAATTGCATAACTAAATAAGGCAAGATAGAGTGGTTACAGACAGGCCAGAATGGTGTTATTCACACCCACACATATTAGCGCCACATTACAGAGTTTATCAGTGAAGTACTACTTTCTTTTTATCTTCTTTCTTTACACAACATTGGTTTCCCAGGGTGGGGTAGTGCACCGTTCCTGGAGGGACTGCAATACCCGGTTTAAAGGTGGAGTGGAAAAACTGTTATGTGATCCTTTTCAGCTGTTTTACTTATTTTAACTTATAAAATGTGTACGAAGCTCTGTGTTCAGGGATGTGATCTTTTTAAACCAAACTGTTTACGTTTGTTAAGGATATAAGCAATGGACATTGAAACGGGTCCCTTCCAGGCCATGTAGTTATGTCCCTAACTTTTAAGGCAAATTCACTCACTAATTTCTGAATAATGAGTGTAAAAGTAATAAGATAACCATGTTGCTGCTTATATTTCACATGCTTTACTTAAACTTGCATTCCCTACGAGTGTTTGCTTTTTCAAGGATGTTATTACTATATCATTTTTTTCAGGCAGTATCTTACTCTTGTCTAGTGAATAATTTGAATTGTGTTGCGATCCAGGTGTTTATAGCAGGGCACAATTGGGTTGTAGCTCAAGGCAGTGCTAGTTTCTCTCAGTGTGGCAGTATGGTGTTCAGTGGAGGGGGAGGATGTGGCACTCTGGCCAAAGCTGCTGAGTTTGGAACTGGGAAACCAGGTTCCCGATGGACATTGAAATCCTGGCATGCTAAGAACAGCTAAAAGTCAACCTGTGGTGGTAGAGTTAGCTGGTTTCTGGGCTATTAATGCTTTATGAAGTAGTGTTCTCTTAAGCAATGTTTCTTCAATGTGTAAAATTTCCAACTGCAGGGGTTCCACCCTGCGTACAAAAATGAACATAGTATTTGCACTATTTTTTATTTGATTTTAAAGACCAGGGACTGGTAATTTGGTACCCACTCCCCTGTATATTTTAACAGCAGGGCCCTGGCAGATTAATAGTGGAATAGTGGAATAGAGGCTAGAGGTTCCCTGTACCTCGTCTGTGCATTCATGCACCTCTCTCACACACACACACACACACGCTCACAGGCTCACACACTCACTCTCCTAGTTCTGTGTTTCACCATTCTCTATTGCCCTTGAAATGATGGGACGTTTTAAGCCTGATGGTAGCTTGGGTCAGGGTACTGCTATTGAAGATTAGGTCTCAAGCCCCTCAGTTTTATTTCTATGTACTTATGCCACCATGTAATAACTGAGCAGGGCCATCTTAGTACCTCCCTTGAGTAACCAGCTCCTCTTCCAACTCCAATTCCGCTGACTGAGTTTCACCTCACCTGAACTATGGTAAGTAAAGTCCCTGAGCAGAAGGAAACCTAGCACCACCAGCCACCTGAATCCAGTAGTCAGTCCGACAAGCAACTTATAGTCAGTGAGTGGTTCAATAAAATCGCAAAAGAGGGCTGCGGCTGCCACTACTACATCTAATAAGTGAGCGTACTCTAGTATTGTGTCTAGAGTAAAAAATTGATGATTAATTGGCCAATCTGTTTGGATACCTTTGGTCAAATTGTGATAACGCACTTTCTTTCTCAGCATCACATAGTTTGTGCATTTTCTCTTTCTATGCTGCTGTGTACTGAACAATTCTGTAGTACTGTACTTTTATTACTCTGACCGAAACAAAGAGCCTTACAATGTCACATTATGACAACGAATTCCTTTTTGCTACAAGTACAACAATACTTCGCTTCTGTAAATCTGCTTGGATACATTGCCTGTCATTTCACAGCTAAAAGAGATTTTTCAGGTAGGTTCCTTTGCCATTGTAAAATATATGCTTCAGTGTCTTATGTATTGCTGAAACACTTTAGTCAGGTAAGATGCTGACTAGAATGCTCTTCTTTCTGCGGAAACCTAAAGGTGTTATAAAGCAGCTGGATAGACCTTCTATGAAGCTTTTTCACACGCATCACTTTCCCTCACTATTGCACTACAATAGGAGAGGATTCTTACTCTGGAGGCCGGTTTTGCCCCTAACACTCCCTGTGTTGATTACATGTGAGGGTGCACACAAGAGACTGTTTGCAACTTTCAAACTGCATTTAATTATGCTATATGTTTCCAAATGGCAACTGCTACAAACTCATTTGTTCCTTTTTTCTTAGAATGGACATCTGGAAATTCTTTGCAAAGAAATAGCCAAGTGAAGTGAACCCTTTATTCAGACAACTCAGAAACAAACACGATTCATTGCGATAATATGCGGGAGATGCAGTCCACAATTCAATATGCAGTTGGGGTTGCAGATTTAGAAATATGAGGTGATTATACCCCTGTCCCAGTAACATTATGTGGAGTTGTCACAGCCTCAGACTAACCAAGCAACCATTCTTATGCAACAATAACTAATTTTCAGGATACAGAGGAAACCCCTGGAAGCACAGCAACACCAAACCAACCGCATAAGAGTGTATTGCCCATTAAAATCATTGTAAACAGTCAAAAATGAAGAAAACGCGCATTCTGAATTTTCAAAGATCGTTCCAGGATTTCTCCTGGCTGCATTACAGCAATGGAGTAGCAGGAGTGCTATGCCTTCACTGTGCAAAGGCTAAGTCACATAAATTAACTGAGCTTTCCCAGAACACAGAGAAAGCATTTTGCAGCACTGGTTACACCAACTGGAAGAAGGCATAGAAAGGTTCAAAAAGCACCAGAACACTTATGCTCATTCATATGCACTGAGTCAACTAATACAACATAGAGGAGGTCAATCAATAATTTAACAGTTATCACAGCAAGGCCAACAACAACAGAAAGAAGCCTGGCATCGCCTTAACAAAATCATTCATACTGTAGCTCTTCTGGCAAAACAAAGCCTTGTACTTAGAGGTCCTGATGACAGCGATGGGAATTTCCATCAATTTGTTAGCGCATGAGAGGAGGATGTACCTTCTTTGAAATAGTGGATTACAGCAAATCAAGCAGAATATCTCAGTCCAGACATCCAAATTGAAGTTCTTCAGTTATTGTCCCATGCAATTTTGCATCAAATCTGTAAAAATATTGGTGACAATTCATACGTAGTAATTGCTGATGGCTCATAGGATATATCTGGTCAGGAAGAAGAAAGCTTTTCTAAACATTACACTGAGCAAGATCCGTACCCTCATGAGGATTTTATTTGACTGGATCAGGCTGATATTATCACTGGTACTGCAATTACTACAGTTGTTATAGATATTTTATGCCGTCATGGTCTTTCTCGGTCAAAGTTGAGAGCACAAAAATATGATGGTGCAGCAAATATGGCAGGGAAATACCATGGTGCGTAAACATTAATATGCCAAGAACAACCACTTGCCCTTTATGTCCATTGTGAAGCACATTGCACACATCTGGTTGATGACCTACTTTATGTCCCAGAAATTGGTAATCTGTGTGGGCAATCTATGACATTTATTCTCAGACCTCATCCAGCACAGTATAGAAGTTCCTGCAAATGTGTTAAAAATGAAGCCACGGTGTCCAACATGCTGGACGGTCTGTGTAAAAGTGGAGAAGTGTGGCTCAATGGTTAGAGCGGCAGTCCCTGATGCAGAGGTCAAGTCCGGGACCAGGGTTCAATTCCCTGCCTCAGCGGGTGTTGGGCTAAAAAAATTCCACTGACTGGATAATTCTCTCCTCGGTGCCTATTCTAATCATAGAGTCCCACACTGCAACTCTGGGCAGTACCTTGCTTAATCTCCACAATGCTAAGGATGCCTGGCTTTCACCCTGAGGGTGCCCAGGAGTGGACCCCTCACAGGGAAAGCCAAGACGGGTTCCACAGCGGTATTCGTACAAGCGCCTTGAGACCCTTGCGGGTGAGTAGTGCGCTATACAAGTATCAATTTACAATTTTTAAAAGCTGTAAAAAAAGTAATGAATAATTATGAACCTGTTCTGGAAACCCTAGAACAATTATCAATATTCAAGTCTAGTGGTGAGGTGCCTGCTTGGTATGCTGGCACAGTTTCAGAGAGGAACAACTGTCCTAGGTCTTCATATTGCTCTTCAAGTACTGCAGCTTCTGGATTGTTTGAATATTGCATTGCAAGGACGCCAGCAAACTATATCAGGGCTACCAGCTGCTGTTAATGTAGCAAGAAGTGCAGTAGTAACTCTCCGTAGTGATGAGCCTTTTGACATTCTGCTCAATACCAATAATCACATGACTGCAATGTACCATCTTAATGTCATTGAACTGCCACAACTGCACCAAATCCATAAACTGATAGATGATGGAGCAGCAAAAACCTTTCATCAATCAATCAATCAATCACAGCACTTGTATAGCGCGCTACTCAACCAGAAGGGTCTCAAGGCGCTTAGGGGAAGGGGGCCGCTACTGCTCGAACAGCCAGGTCTTGAGTTGTCTCCTGAAGGTGAGGTGGTCCTGGGTCATCCGAAGGTGGATGGGGAGGGAGTTCCATGTCTTGGCCGCCAGGTAGGAGAAGGATCTGCCTCCGGCGGTGGCTCTGCGGATGCGTGGTACTGCGGCGAGGGCGAGGCTGGCGGACCGTAGCTGGCAGGTGGGCGTGTGGAAGGTCAGGCGGTCGTTGAGGTACTTGGGGCCCAGGTTGTGCAGAGATTTGTGTGCGTGGGTTAGGAGCCTGAACGTGATCCTCTTGCTGATGGGGAGCCAGTGCAGGTTCCTCAGGTGGCCGGATATGTGGCTGCGTCGAGGGATGTCCAGGATGAGTCGGGCGGAGGCGTTCTGGATGCGCTGTAGTCTTTTCTGTAGCTTGGCTGTGGTTCTGGTGTAGAGGGTATTTCGGTAGTCCAGCCGGCTGGTGACGAGGGCCTGGGTGACCGTCTTCCTGGTTTCTATCGGGATCCATCGGAAGATCTTGCGGAGCATGCGGGGGGTGTGAAAGCATGAAGAGGAGATGGCATTGACTTGTCTGGTCATCGAGAGGGAGGAGTCCAGGATGAAGCCCAGGTTGCGTGCGTGCTCTATCGGCTTGGGGGCGGTGCCCAGGGCTAGGGGCCACCAGGAGTCGTCCCAGGCGGAGGGTGATGGTCCAAGGATGAGGACTTCCGTCTTGTCTGAGTTCAGTTTCAAGCGGCTGTTCTTCATCCACTCGGCGACGTCTTTCATCCCTTCGTGGAGGCTGGTTCTGGGGGTGTCAGGGTCTCTGGTGAGGGAGAGGATCAGCTGGGTGTCGTCGGCGTAAGAGATGATGTTAAGGTTGTGTTGGCGTGCGATGGCTGCGAGAGGTCTCATGTAGATGTTGAAGAGGGTGGGGCTGAGTGATGATCCTTGCGGGACGCCGCAGATGACATCGGTGGCCTTGGAGCGAAACGGGGGGAGGCGGACTCTCTGAGTTCTCCGCGCGAGGAACGAGATGATCCACTTCAATGCCTTCTCTTGGATGCCGGTGTTGCTGAGGCGTTGGACCAGGGTGCGGTGGGAGACAGTGTCGAACGCAGCGGAGAGGTCCAGGAGGATGAGGGCCGCTGTTTTCCCGTTGTCGAGAAGGGCTCGGATGTCGTCGGTGGCTGCGATCAGGGCGGTCTCAATGCTGTAGCTGGCTCTGAAACTGGACTGCGAGGGGTCGAGCGATCCATTTGTCTTGAGGAAGGCAGCAAGCTGTCTGTTGGAGATCTTCTCAATGACTTTGGCGGGAAAAGGGAAGAGCGAGATGGGGCGGAAGTTTTTGAGGTAGGTGGGGTCCGCTGTTGGTTTCTTCAGTAGGGCGCTGAGCTCGGCATGCTTCCAGCTCTCTGGGAAGGTGGCGGTGTCGAAGGAGGTGTTGATGACGTCTCAGAGCTGGGGTGCGATGGTGGAGTCGGCCTTGTTGAAGACGTGGTGGGGGCAGGGGTCAGTCGGAGATCCGGAGTGGATGGTGTTCATCGTGCGGGCTGTGTCTTCGGTGGTCACTGCGGTCCAGGTACGGAGGGTCGTGGTGGAGTGCGCTGGTTCGGTGGTTGGGTGCCAGGATGGAGTGCCGAAGCTGTTGTGGATGTCGGCAATCTTGCGGTGGTAGAACGAGGCGAGGGAGTCGCAGAGATCTTGTGAAGGGGTGATGTCGTTGTTGCCGGTGCTGGGGTTGGAGAACTCCTTGATGATGCTGAAGAGTTCCTTGCTGTTGTGGGCGTTGTTGTCTAGTCGATCCTTCAGTGATTTCTTCTTGGTGGCGCGGATGAGCTGGTGGTGCTTGCGGGTCGTGTGTTTGAGGGCGGCCATGTTGTCAGTGGTCTGGTCGAGGAGCCAGGCTTTTTCGAGGGTGCGGCAGGTCTTTTTGGAGTCCTTGAGTTCGTCGGTGCACCAGGGGGCCTTCTTGCTTTTGGGTTTGCTGGGAGGGTTCTTTAGTAGTGCGAGGTCATCGGCGCAGGCTGTCAGCCACTGTGTGAAGTTACGGGCTGCTTCGTTGGGGTCCGGTGTGCTGGCGGGTGGGTTCTGGCTGAGGGAGGTGGTGAGCTGGTCGGCGGTGATCTTGCTCCAGCTTCTGTGAGGAACCTGTTGCGGGTGGTGGTGGGTTGTGGTTTTTCTGAAGCTGAAGTGGACGCAGCTGTGGTCGGTCCAGTGGAGTCCGGTGGTGTGACTGAAGGCAATGTGCTTGCTGGATGAGAAGACGGAGTCAAGCGTGTGGCCGGCGTAGTGAGAGGGGGTGTTGACCAGTTGCTTGAGCCCGAGGTTTGCGAGGTAGTCCAGCAGGGCGGTGGTGTTGCGGTCCTTGTTGTTCTCCAGATGGAAGATGAGGTTCCCTAGGAGGATGTAGTCGGCGGAGGAGAGGGCGTGTGGGCTGATGAAGTCCGTGATGTCTTTGCTGAATTGTGTGCATGGTCCCGGGGGTCTGTAGATGAGGGTGCCTCTGAGGGTCATCTTTAGGTCGGTGTGGATCTGGAAGTGGAGGTGCTCTGCGGCGGGGAAGGTGTTGTTGGAGTCGGTCGTGATGCGGATGGTATTCTTGTGGACGATGGCGATGCCTCCTCCGGTCTGGTTGATGCGGTCCCTCCTGATGATCTTGTATCCATCTGGGATGGCGATGCCGATGTCGGGGCTGAGGAGGCGTTCATCCATGTTTCAGTGAGGAAGGCGACGTCCGGTGATGTCGTGTCGAGCAGGTTCCAGAGTTCGACGGCATGTCTGTGGACGGAGCGGGTGTTGAGCAGGATGCACTTGAGATTGCTGCTGGGGTTAGGCTTGGCGGGCGTGGTGCATGTTCGGAGACAGGTGAACTTGCAGGTAGTGCAGGAGAAGGGTCCGTGGAAGCGTTTCGGGGTGGCCCAGCAGCAGGCGGGGTTCCGGCTGGCATTGAGTGTGTTGAGGGCGGCGGCGTCATAGGTCTGTCGGGTCAACTTGCATTGTGGGGGCCAGGGGTCCAGGCACTGGGCGCGGTCCAGCGCGGTTTGGGCCAGACGGGCTTACCTTTGGCGCGCCTTCGGCGCACAATCGGCGCGCCCGCTGCGCGTGACCGCTGTGCGTCCTCGCGGTCGCCATTTATGGCGAAGTGTGAGGGAGGGAGGAGCAGCTGGGAGGCGGGAGCGGGGAGGGCACAGAAGAAAAAGGGGGAGTAGCCGCGAGCACGGCGGCGGGAAGCGGGGCGGGCAAAGAAATACAAAACAGCACTGGGGATACAAAAAGGCAGCGTTTAAAAGAGGACTTGATAATAAAGATTCAGACAGCACAGATGGGTGAAATACTGGTGGAAAACGTTACAAATGGGGAGCGAGCACGGCGGCAGGAAGCGGGGCGGGCAGAGAAATACAAAACAGCACTGGGGATACAAAAATGCAGCGTTTAAAACAGGACTTTATAATAAAGATTCAGACAGCACAGATGGGAGAAATACTGGTGAAAAACGTCACAAATGGGGAGAAAACAGACCAACAGAGTTATAAGGCACAAAACAGAGATAGCACACACAGATCCGTCGAGGGCCGGGATCAGTGAAGCAGGCTCTGCGAGCAGCAGTGGGGTGAGGAGCACACGCAGCAGCTGGTGGCCGTGCGGCGCGGGGGTGTCCTGCAACTGTCAGGGGCTACTATCTCCTGCAGTATTTTAAACTTCTAGATACTGTTTCTCTTCATCTCACTCAGAGTTTTGACTCTCTTACTCAGTACAAAGAAACTGACCATTTGTTGCGCTATGCACAATTTACTATATTATCAAGTATGTTCAAGTACTCTTCAGTCCCGGAACTGGCAGACATACTCCGAAAAATGCTTCCAAGAGAGAGAGAGAGCTTTCTTTTCACAGGTTGAGAAGCTGCTACATATTCTTTTGGCTATTCCAGTATCTTCTTGTGACGTTGTGAGAAGCTTCAGTGTTCTCCGCCGACTATAAACTTGGTTATGATCAACTATGTCCCTGAAAAGACTGAATCATATTGCCATATCTAACACACATAAAGAGATGATGGACTCAGCTGACCTACAGACAATAGCAAAAGAATTTGTCCTCTGTAATAGTGCAAGAAATCGTTTGGGTTTTCAAAATAAAGTTCATAATTTTATTATAGATTCCTGCAGCAAGAAAAACCATTTGTAATTAGTCAATTGCATTTTGAGTAGTAGGAATGCCGATAAGAGCATTTCATTTCTTTTTTCATATCCCCTTTTCTTTGCTTTGTGTGCATGAAGATCATATACATGTTTTTTTTTTACATTTGGTCTAATTACTTTGGGAATGTAAATATCAATAAAGCATACTTGCAAACTGTGACTGCATGCCTGCCTTTCTCGATATTTCTCTTCAAAACTATGCAATTGTATTAGTTTAACAGGCGTATGGTCTCAGGCAAAGGGCGATTTGTGTAGAGCCACTGGAAAGTATATAAGGTTGTCCCTGTCCACCTCAGAAATGTTGTGTCTTCTACGCCCCTGCAACGGTGTTAACTAGAAAGATAAGCATTGTCAAAGCAACAGGTCTGGCATTGGCTTCCTGCATTTTTGCTTTGTCGATGTCTGTAGTCTTTTGCCATGGCTTTCTGGAAACTTTTGCAAACCTTTATTGTTGGGTTAGGCGACGAAAGAAGGCCAGTATTATAGGGAAAAAAAAACAAAGGAAAATGTTTTTACTGTCTCAAAAGCACACATTGCCATAGAAGGTTCTGGCACTGGAGAGAAATACTTTCTGTGCAGATTATCTTATTGTGAAAAAGTGGAATGCAGTTAGTCACAGAGACATTAATCAATGGCTCACCAAGTGCCCCATGCCATGTGTTGTAGTGGTTGGAGGAAACATTTAAATTACACAAATAAAGACCAACGGATGAATAGGGTTGGCTGAAATTCCATACATGCACATATATATTGATTCGTTCAGCTCTAAATAACATTGCATTGCCACACTTAAAACCTTTCATATTTGTCGTCTCTCACTCTCAGCCTGTTGGTACTCTGCCACCTCTACTTAGCCAAACAACATTGTACATCCATAAAATGCACTTGGCACAAAATCTACCCCCTCCTACAAGTCTTCATATGCCAGGTCATCAAACAATTAAAACAAATAAATCTGCTGTCTCCAACTGCTATGCCTCCAAACTGCATGAAGCCAAAACCAATAGACGAAAATACTGGATGAAATCCCCTATATGGAAGTATATGATAAATATACCAAGGGGGTGAGCAGGGATTATCTTGTGTGTGTAACTCCCTTACCCTGACTAGAATAAGGGTCCCTACTTGGACAGGGTGCAAGCCACTGCCAACTAGAGACCCCCATTTCTAACATGCATGCATATATAAGGACTAGTCATTCCAAAATGTAGCCGGTTTATGCTTAAAAGAAAGTTGTCCCTTCTTTATGTTTATATACACGCAAACACAGCTTGGCTGTTTAAATTCACTAAACTTCTCGTGGTCAGCATTGTGCAAAAGGTGTGCAAACACCAAAACGCAGTGACATTAGTTAGTTCCCTAAGAAAATAAACAGCAATACCAACCACTTTCTCTGGAATGCCAAGGCTGTCGTAAAAAAAAGTGAGCGATTGTGAATTTTGCACAGCGTCGCGTTGATTGAATTCTGGCACCACTAGCGGGTTGGCAGCCCGCAGGCAATATGCAGAAGCAGCAACCGAAGGAATGCATTTAAATGTCATTTCCTTTCTATAATAACATGAACTAATTTTCTATCACTACTCTTACACATTTGAATATTATCCCACATTTCTAATGATCATCATTTAGTATAAAACGAAAATATATGCAGGTGCAAACTATCCATAATTATGATGCACCCTTCCGATTTTTAGAACATCATGACGCTCTATCAGTTCCCCCTTTGATGGTTAGTGTCATCACCAAATCACAATTCCCTGGAGAAAGAACAGACCTAAACAGAGCTCGTAGCCATTCTTCCCTGTCGGAACTTCTCTAGATTCTTGATATTCTGATAGTGATTGTCCTGCAGACTAGCCATCCTCATCTCTTGCTCCCTAAGGGATCTTTCAACTTTATTTGCCTTGTACCACTGATAAGCTCTAGCAAAACCCCACTAGCAAACCACAATGATAATGATAGGCTTTAAAATATATCCAAGGATACCTTTTCCCAAGCTCGCAAACCAATTTCCCACTTTTCCAAAACTCTAACCAACTTTTTCCCAAACACCCTCTTCAGTCAGATCGTTGATCTTGTGATGAATCTCAGTGATGTTACTTATATATTTCTCCAGATCTTTGCTGTTATCTGGTGTATAAGTACAGCACTCTTGAACCTTCAACATTTTAAGACCCCGCCCTCTTTTGCCAATAAGACATCTAAAGCAAGACAATTCTGCATTACCATTGTCCTTATCAACAATATCTCTCCATCAACAAATATTTACGACTTTGCTGTATTAGTCTACAACTTGTCAACGACTTTCACCAACTTTCTAATCTTCACATCATTCAGAATCACTCCCAAACTTGGTATTACTGCTCTAAAGATATCTGCAATCACTGCTCCTGCACTTGCATCTCTCCTCACTATAGGATGTCTTTCTCCTTCCAGAAGTTCTAATTCCTCTGCATGGTAGATTTTAGGAAAAATAATTCCCAGATAACACGTACCATACCAATTCGCAGGCAATCTGACATAAGCATTCCTTCCACACACATAATATACTGTTGGCACCACCTGTACCGAACCTTGCAGAAAGTTCTTTGCTGATTCTTCCATACCGAAACCATGATCACACGTACTTTGTCCTACATAGACCTTATCATAATAGGTCTGCACACATTTCACACACATTTTCCCCTTCTGCACTAAATTCAATGCTATAGGGCCATAGCTTCCCTTTGCTCTGTGAGCTCTCTCCTCAGCTGTCCAATCTACTGGACTTTCTCCGGTGGTGCGTGTTTGTGTTAGTTGTCTACATCTATCTTCTACTTGATCTACAAATGTCTTCTCTACACCTGTTAGCAAGCACGTCAGGTTATGTCTATGGGCTTAAGCTCTATCAAACGTTGCAGTCAGTATGAAATACTTCCCAATCCTATCCTCCTGTTTATAGTAATCATACTTTTTCTGGTGTTCGTAAGCTGGTACCTCTGAAAGCACTGCATCATAATTTGAAAAGAAGTACTCATAGAGACCTCTCCCATAGAATATACTAAGCAACAAACTACATGAAATTCCATAAGTCAGTGGAAGAAGGTGACATATAATACCCTCTACTGAGGCAGGCAACTGCACACACACATAACAATCTTTTGCATCCATCGCTTCAATGTATTCATATAGCAGCTTGGCATACGAGTTAAGCTTAAAATCACCTCTAGACAAATCTACATGCAACCAACGATTACTCTGATCTAGAATAGTCTTTTCAGCTCCTATGATGCCCTCTTTCTTGGTTCAAGCACTGGGTGTCGGTGTCCCCTTCACCTCTGCAACTTCTACCTCATGTGGAATAGCAACTGCCACTATAATACCTTTGACTATTGAAACTATCACTCCTACTATGAGTGTACCTATCATACATTTGAATCTACGGTTTGGATTTCCAGCCTCCATTTTCGCTGTTGAGTCGGTCAGCAGCAGACAAACACTAAGGGGCCCATTAGGATCACAGGCGGATCGTCGCTGCCCACATGGGGTGGTGATCCGCCCGTGATCCTACGTCGCCCGCCACCCAAATCCCCCCATCATATTACTATGGCAGGGGGGACCTCTGCAGACGGAAAGACTGTCCACAGCTTTTACGCCCGGTCAACGAGTTGACCGGGCGAAAAAGGGTTTAATATGGTGGCGGTGTCTGTTAGACACCGCCATCCATAATACTATGCAGGCAGGGACATGCCTTTCCATGGCGGAAACACTGCCACGGAAAGGCATGCAGTGTTAGACATTGGGGGCCTGTTGCGGGCCCACAAGGACTCTGGGGGTGGGGGGTGCACATGGGGTGTACCTATGGTACCCCCAGCATTTCCATGCACAACATGGCAGGCACCATGCGGTGCCTGCCATGTTGTGCATGGAAGTGCACAACATGCCTTCCTGGCATTGTGGTGGGCGGTACTGAGTGCACGGCCCGCCACAATGACAGGAATGCAGGATGCCCCCGCCACTGCAGCGGGTGCATCCTAATTGCCCCCAAGGGACCCCCGCCCTTATGGTCAGCAGTCCCATTTCCTGATAGGGTGGTGGGCGGACAAAGTCCACGGCCATCCTAATGACCCCCCTAAGGGCCCCATTAGGATGGCAGGCGGATCCCGACGTAAAACGGGACCGCCCCCCATAAGGGCGGCCGTCCCGTGGGGGCCATTAGGATGCGCCCGCCACACTGGCGGGTGCATCCTGCATTTTTAACATTGAGCACTTCAATGCACAACGTGACAGGCACCGTGCGGTGCCTGCCACGTTGTACAGTGAAGTGCAGGGGGGTACCATAGGTTTCCCCCTTCCCATGTGCACCCCCCGGATTCCGTGGTGTGGGACCTCAACAGGCCCCCACAAGACATTCCTGCATGCCTGCCGCCATGGAAAAGCATGTTCCCGCCCACATCTTACAGACACCGCCACCATATGAAACCCTTTCCGGCCCGGTCAACTCGTTGACTGGGCGAAAAAGCGGCGGACGGTCTTTCCATCCGCCGCGGTTCCCCCACCATAGTAATATGGCGGAGGAAATGGGTGGTGGGCGGGCGGATCACCACCGCCCGCATGGCGGTGGCGATTTGCCCGACTTCCTAATGAGGCCCTTAGAGTCTCTTTCTCCATCACAAGATGCTCCATAACCAGTTCAAACACCTGATGTGCTGAAAATTCCCTTTACAGTACTCTTGTTCCTTATTTACACAGTCAAAAAAAGACTTCCGTAACTCTATTTCTTCTTCTACGGAAAGTTCCTGATTTTATTCTTTTTCCACTCGGGCCTAGGTTATCTTTTTTAAACACCTATTTACAAAGCACGTTCATTTACAATCTACAATGTATTCAGATCCAATTGCAGCTAAAACATGTTGCAAAATTTTAAGTTAACATCTACCATTTCATGAGGTGATGGTTCAAATCCAAATGTTGGGAAAACTAATCTGTGCAAGATCAGGATCTGCACCTTGCTCAAAACTGGAAGTTTCAGAACTGTGATTGTCAACACTCCTTCGATTTCAAGTCCTGAAACTAGCAGTCCCACATTGATTTTCAATATAGGACTCCTGTTGATCACTTTCACGGACCTCAACCTCCCTGAACTCACTACTCACAGCATCAGTTACTGCGTATGTCCACTCCGGGGCAGCGTATCTCTTGCAAGACAACCTTGTTCTTCTTGATCTCCTCAAGCATTGAATCTGCTCTTCTTCGCTCTCTTCCAATTCAGAGGCCTCAGACACAGGAGCAAAATATGTCTTTTAGCCCTTCTGCTTTCCTCTCGATCACTCTGCGCACCACTTCCTTCCGTTGGGTCTGACTCTCTTCCTCAGAAGAGAGTCAGACCCAGCAAAAGTGACTTTCTTCCTCAGAGTCGATGTCTGGGTTATGGGTAGTGTAAACCTCCTCAGCTTGGTCTGGTGAGCAACCAGCTTCGTCAGCAACACTCACAGCTTGATTTGTCCCCTCTCGTGGCCCTGCCATCACAGCTGGATTTTCATTTGTGAGAGAAGCTGTTTCTTCCACGGGTGCTGAAACTCTGTGGGTTTGGGAAGTGTGGACCCAATTTGGCAACCCTCCGCACTTCACTGCCATGTTTGTTACCAGTATCACCTGATAAGGGCCGCGCCACCGAGCATCCTGGTAGCTCTTCCTCACGTGCTTGCGGATAAACACCAAATACCCTGGGTACAAGTCGTGGCAAAGAGCACTTGAAGAGGGAACAGTGGCAGCCTGCACCTGCTGAGATACAAAACGGACCACATCAGATAGTCCTTTGTAGTAATCAAGGATTAAGTAATCAGTGATGTTTATCATGCGTGGAAAGACCGGTCCTTCTATCTGGGACACTGCGAACACTCATCAACACCAAAGGAAATATATCAGGCCACTTCAGGGATGTAGACAAACACACCTTTGCCATCCGTGCCTTCAAAGTTCCATTAACCTGCTCCACTATTCCAGAAGCCTCTGGTCAATAGCTAAAATGGAGTCTCTGATCAACATTTAAAGCAGCGCAAAGCGACTTCATGTTCTCGCTGTGGAAGTGTGTTCCTCTATCCGACTCCAACGAAGTTGGAAAACAAACCTTGGGATCAACTCCCTCAATAGCAGCTTTGCTACTCTGAGGGTGTCGCATCTTCATGTTGGGTAAGCTTCCACCCACCGTGAATAAACACACACCACCACTAAAATGTACCTCAACCCATTGCACTTAGGCATCTCGATGAAATCTAACTGCAACCTTTCGAAAGGTCCCCCTGACCTCCCAATGTGACTCAAGGTAAGCACAGTCTTCTTTCTAGCATTCAATTGTTGGCAGGTAACACATCTTTGACACATTGCTTCAGCAACTGCACGAAATCGTGGATTGTACCATGTTTGTCTGAACACTCGCACTATCACATCCCTTCCAAGGAGCACAGCTCCATGAATCTACCTTGCCATTGACCTCAAGAGGTGATCTGGTAACACTGCTGTACCCTCATTTGAGACTCAAATGTCAATATCCCCTTCCTCAAATCCTGATCTGATCCATACCTCTTTTTCATACTTTGAAACCTCTTCTTGCGGGTGCTTGAGTTCATCCCAAGTGTCTGCCATGGCTAACATCATGTTGAGCTCGGTTCTCTCTTGGCTCTCTCCTTTGTAATCTCCAGTAAAAATACCCCCTTGTTCAGCGCAGAAACATGCAACTTCATCTACGTGCTTGTTACCAAGAAAAACAAAGTCAGTTCCCCTCCCATGTGCTGCACACTTAACTACAAAAAACACAGTTGATGGACAGAATGTAGCACAATGTCATACATTCACCCCAGTACAAAGATCTGGGCCTAAATCCATTGTTTTTTTGCACTCCACACCACCCCGGGTTAGACACTGGCTATATGCAAATCAGCTCTGACCCTGTGCCTCATGGGAACAGTCCAGTCCGAACTACCAAGCCATGTCTTTCCCAGACCGGAATCAAGCATCCAAGGACCGGTTTCTGGCTATCAGCCTTCTTCAGCCTGGATAGCTTGACTCCAGTGGTGTGGAGAGCCTGGGACTCACGTCTGAGTATACCCAGCACACTCGGGGTGAAAATTGCAAAAAACACAGTTGATGGACAGAATGTAGCACAATGTCATACATTCACCCCAGTACAAAGATCTGGGCCTAAATCCATCGTTTTTTTGCACTCCACACCACCCTGGGTTAGACACTGGCTATATGCAAATCAGCTCTGACCCTGTGCCTCATGGGAACAGTCCAGTCCGAACTACCAAGCCATGTCTTTCCCAGACCGGAATCAAGCATCCAAGGGCCGGTTTCTGGCTATCAGCCTTCTTCAGCCTGGATAGCTTGACTCCAGTGGTGTGGAGAGCCTGGGACTCACGTCTGAGTATACCCAGCACACTCGGGGTGAAAATTGCAAAAAACACAGTTGATGGACAGAATGTAGCACAATGTCATACATTCACCCCAGTACAAAGATCTGGGCCTAAATCCATCGTTTTTTTGCACTCCACACCACCCTGGGTTAGACACTGGCTATATGCAAATCAGCTCTGACCCTGTGCCTCATGGGAACAGTCCAGTCCGAACTACCAAGCCATTTCTTTCCCAGACCGGAATCAAGCATCCAAGGACCGGTTTCTGGCTATCAGCCTTCTTCAGCCTGGATAGCTTGACTCCAGTGGTGTGGAGAGCCTGGGACTCACGTCTGAGTATACCCAGCACACTCAGGGTGAAAATTGCAAAAAACACAGTTGATGGACAGAATGTAGCACAATGTCATACATTCACCCCAGTACAAAGATCTGGGCCTAAATCCATCGTTTTTTTGCACTCCACACCACCCTGGGTTAGACACTGGCTATATGCAAATCAGCTCTGACCCTGTGCCTCATGGGAACAGTCCAGTCCGAACTACCAAGCCATGTCTTTCCCAGACCGGAATCAAGCATCCAAGGACCGGTTTCTGGCTATCAGCCTTCTTCAGCCTGGATAGCTTGACTCCAGTGGTGTGGAGAGCCTGGGACTCACGTCTGAGTATACCCAGCACACTCGGGGTGAAAATTGCAAAAAAACACAGTTGATGGAGTCAAGCTATCCAGGCTGAATGAAGGCTGATAGCCAGAAACCGGTCCTTGGATGCTTGATTCCGGTCTGGGAAAGGAATGGCTTGGTAGTTCGGACTGGACTGTTCCCATGGGGGACAGGGTCAGAGCTGATTTGCATATAGCCAGTGTCTAACCCAGGGTGGTGTGGAGAGCAAAAAAACGATGGATTTAGGCCCAGATCCTTGTGCTGGGGTTAATGTATGACATTGTTCTACATTCTGTCCATCAACTGTGTTTTTTGCAATTTTCATCCCGAGTGTGCTGGGTATACTCAGACGTGAGTCCCAGGCTCTCCACACCACTGGAGTCAAGCTATCCAGGCTGAATGAAGGCTGATAGCCAGAAACCGGTCCTTGGATGCTTGATTCCGGTCTGGGAAAGGCATGGCTTGGTAGTTCGGACTGGACTGTTCCCATGGGGGACAGGGTCAGAGCTGATTTGCATATAGCCAGTGTCTAACCCAGGGTGGTGTGGAGAGCCAAAAAACGATGGATTTAGGCCCAGATACTTGTACTGGGGTGAATGTATGACATTGTTCTACATTCTGTCCATCAACTGTGTTTTTTGCAATTTTCACCCCGAGTGTGCTGGGTATACTCAGATGTGAGTCCCAGGCTCTCCACACCACTGGAGTCAAGCTATCCAGGCTGAATGAAGGCTGATAGCCAGAAACCGGTCCTTGGATGCTTGATTCCGGTCTGGGAAAGGAATGGCTTGGTAGTTCGGACTGGACTGTTCCCATGGGGGACAGGGTCAGAGCTGATTTGCATATAGCCAGTGTCTAACCCAGGGTGGTGTGGAGTGCAAAAAAACGATGGATTTAGGCCCAGATCCTTGTACTGGGGTGAATGTATGACATTGTTCTACATTCTGTCCATCAACTGTGTTTTTTGCAATTTTCATCCCGAGTGTGCTGGGTATACTCAGACGTGAGTCCCAGGCTCTCCACACCACTGGAGTCAAGCTATCCAGGCTGAACGAAGGCTGATAGCCAGAAACCGGTCCTTGGATGCTTGATTCTGGTCTGAGAAAGGCATGGCTTGGTAGTTCGGACTGGACTGTTCCCATGGGGGACAGGGTCAGAGCTGATTTGCATGTAGCCAGTGTCTAACCCAGGGTGGTGTCGAGTGCAAAAAAATGATGGATTTAGGCCCAGATCCTTGTACTGGGGTGAATGTATGACATTGTTCTACATTCTGTCCATCAACTGTGTTTTTTGCAATTTTCACCCCGAGTGTGCTGGGTATGCTCAGACGTGAGTCCCAGGCTCTCCACACCACTGGAGTCAAGCTATCCAGGCTGAATGAAGACTGATAGCCAGAAACCGGTCCTTGGATGCTTGATTCCGGTCTGGGAAAGGCATGGCTTGGTAGTTCGGACTGGACTGTTCCCATGGGGACAGGGTCAGAGCTGATTTGCATATAGCCAGTGTCTAACCCAGGGTGGTGTGGAGTGCAAAAAAACGATGGATTTAGGCCCAGATCCTTTTACTGGGGTGAATGTATGACATTGTTCTACATTCTGTCCATCAACTGTGTTTTTTGCAATTTTCACCCCGAGTGTGCTGGGTATACTCAGACGTGAGTCCCAGGCTCTCCACACCACTGGAGTCAAGCTATCCAGGCTGAATGAAGGCTGATAGCCAGAACTCGGTCCTTGGATGCTTGATTCCGGTCTGGGAAAGGCATGGCTTGGTAGTTCGGACTGGACTGTTCCCATGGGGGACAGGGTCAGAGCTGATGTGCATATAGCCAGTGTCTAACCCAGGGTGGTGTGGAGTGCAAAAAAACGATGGATTTAGGCCCAGATCCTTGTACTGGGGTGAATGTATGACATTGTTCTACATTCTGTCCATCAACTGTGTTTTTTGCAATTTTCACCCCGAGTGTGCTGGGTATACTCAGACGTGAGTCCCAGGCTCTCCACACCACTGGAGTCAAGCTATCCAGGCTGAATGAAGGCTGATAGCCAGAAACCGGTCCTTGGATGCTTGATTCCGGTCTGGGAAAGGCATGGCTTGGTAGTTCGGACTGGACTGTTCCCATGGGGGACAGGGTCAGAGCTGTTTTGCATATAGCCAGTGTCTAACCCAGGGTGGTGTGGAGTGCAAAAAAACGATGGATTTAGGCCCAGATCCTTGTACTGGGGTGAATGTATGACATTGTTCTACATTCTGTCCATCAACTGTGTTTTTTGCAATTTTCACCCCGAGTGTGCTGGGTATACTCAGACGTGAGTCCCAGGCTCTCCACACCACTGGAGTCAAGCTATCCAGGCTGAATGAAGGTTGATAGCCAGAAACCGGTCCTTGGATGCTTGATTCCGGTCTGGGAAAGGCATGGCTTGGTAGTTCGGACTGGACTGTTCCCATGGGGGACAGGGTCAGAGCTGATTTGCATATAGCCAGTGTCTAACCCAGGGTGGTGTGGAGTGCAAAAAAACGATGGATTTAGACCCAGATCCTTGTACTGGGGTGAATGTATGACATTGTTCTACATTCTGTCCATCAACTGTGTTTTTTGCAATTTTCACCCCGAGTGTGCTGGGTATACTCAGACGTGAGTCCCAGGCTCTCCACACCACTGGAGTCAAGCTATCCAGGCTGAATGAAGGTTGATAGCCAGAAACCGGTCCTTGGATGCTTGATTCTGGTCTGGGAAAGGCATGGCTTGGTAGTTCGGACTGGACTGTTCCCATGGGGGACAGGGTCAGAGCTGATTTGCATATAGCCAGTGTCTAACCCAGGGTGGTGTGGAGTGCAAAAAAACGATGGATTTAGGCCCAGATCCTTGTACTGGGGTGAATGTATGACATTGTTCTACATTCTGTCAATCAACTGTGTTTTTTGCAATTTTCACCCCGAGTGTGCTGGGTATACTCAGACGTGAGTCCCAGGCTCTCCACACCACTGGAGTCAAGCTATCCAGACTGAATGAAGGCTGATAGCCAGAACCCGGTCCTTGGATGCTTGATTCCGGTCTGGGAAAGGCATGGCTTGGTAGTTCGGACTGGACTGTTCCCATGGGGGACAGGGTCAGAGCTGATTTGCAAATAGCCAGTGTCTAACCCAGGGTGGTGTGAAGTGCAAAAAAACGATGGATTTAGGCCCAGATCCTTGTACTGGGGTGAATGTATGACATTGTTCTACATTCTGTCCATCAACTGTGTTTTTTGCAATTTTCACCCCGAGTGTGCTGGGTATACTCAGACGTGAGTCCCAGGCTCTCCACACCACTGAAGTCAAGCTATCCAGGCTGAATGAAGGCTGATAGCCAGAAACCGGTCCTTGGATGCTTGATTCCGGTCTGGGAAAGGCATGGCTTGGTAGTTCGGACTGGACTGTTCCCATGGGGGACAGGGTCAGAGCTGATTTGCATATAGCCAGTGTCTAACCCAGGGTGGTGTGGAGTGCAAAAAAACGATGGATTTAGGCCCAGATCCTTGTACTGGGGTGAATGTATGACATTGTTCTACATTCTGTCCATCAACTGTGTTTTTTGCAATTTGCACACTTAACTACAGCAGTTTCCTTGGGACATTGCAACGCTTCCAACATTTGCCTCACATATTCTCCATTCCTAATAGGAGAACCACATGATGTCATGTAACCCCTGTGAGACCATAGCTGTCCGAAATCATAAACCACACCGAACCCATACTGGCTGTCGGTGTAGATGGTGATTCGGATCTGATCAGCTGCCAAACAGGCGCGAGTGAAGGCAATGATTTCGGCCACCTGTGCGGAGAATACTTCATCTAAGCAAGCACCTTCAACCACTCCCGTAATGGTACATACAGCAAACGCTGCTCTCAACTGACTCATATTATCTCTTAAACATGAACCATCGACAAAGGAAATTTCATCGGGGTCAGGCAGAGGTTCATCAACAAAGTCAGATCTCAGTTTGGTGCAAAGTTCAGTCACATCAAGATAGTCATGGTCTTCACACTCTTCATCATCTTCATCTGCAAAGGCATCAGGGTAGCAGGATTTAAAACAGAACACCTTCTCAGAGTCACATTCTCCGTGGCAAGTATGACTTGCTCGTAGTGTGTGAGTCTATTGTTTGTCAGGTGCTGTGTTTTAGTCATCGACATCAACAGTTCAACAGAATGCGGAACATATACTATTAAAGGATGATCCATAACAATGCTCTCACACCTCTCTATGCTGACACCGGTTGCAGCAACAGATTTGAGACATCCGGGCAGTGCTGAAGCTACCGGATCTAGGGTAGCTGAGAAATAGGCAACTGGTCTACAGACACCTCCATGATTCTCAGTCATAACTGACAGTGCACAACCTTCTCACTCACAAAAGAACAATGAAAAGGACTTGTTGTAGTCAGGTATTCCAAGAGACGGAGCACGACACATGCCCTCTCTCAACTCCAGGAATGAAACCAGACAGTTGTTGTCCCATTGTGCGGGATCACTCACATCCTTATGCGTCAGCCTCTACAATGGCTTCGCCTTCAGGGAGAAATTTGGAATCCATTGGCGACAGAAGCCAACCATCGCCAGGAACATTCTGACTTCCCTCTGAGTGGTAGGTACAGCCATATTTATAATTGCCTCAATTCGATCTGGTGACACCTTATTCTTGCCTTTCTCTATTCGATGACCCAAGTACTGTACCTCACTCAAACAGTACTGCAACTTATTAGGAGACAGCTTGTGTCCATTCTCTGCCAAATGATGCATAAAGGGTTGTGTCGATCCTGCAAGCATTCTCCGTTTCTGACGCAATAAGGAGATAATCGATGTATTGCACAAGAACAGAGTTCTGTGGCAAAACAAGACTCTCAAGATTCTTTTACAAAATCTGGTTAAAGATCAATGGACTCTCTGTATACCCTTGAGGTATAAAAAAACCATGTTAACACATGGTCTTCCAGCCGGAAGGCAAACAAAAATTTACTCTCCTCATGAAGAGGTATCGAAAAAAATGCTTGACACAGATCAATCACGTAAACCACTCCGCTTTACAGGGAATCTGAAATAGTATCACTGATGGATTCGGTACCACTGGACAACATGGAACCACAATCGTGTTAACCTTTCGCAGGTCTTGCATGATTCTGAATTTCCCGCTTGGCTTCTGCAATCCCATAATGGGTGAGTTGCATGGACTGCCCATTATCTCCTTCAGGATTCCCTGCTTAATGATGGAATTGATTACAGGCTTGATCCCTGCGATTGTCTCTGGTGACAGATTATACTGGGGTGTTCTCGGGAACTCAGCATTCTGCTTAATCTGGATCTTAACTGGTTCCACACCCTTGATCAATCCGATCTCTTCTCCCATAAAATCCCACACATCCAATGAAACGGAGTCTCTTAAGTCAAGTGGAAGCTCCTCCACTGTAAACACAGGATACATCTCTATGCACAAATGCTTATTTGTAACCTTAAAGGTGGCATCATCATTGTTGGTCTGCAATTCTACTCCCTTGAGGGTGCAATAGATGGTACAATTCAGCTTGCACAAGAGATCTCATCCTAGCAGGCAAACTGGACTTGAGTTGCACATTACGAACTGGTGTAGATCTCGGAAGGTTCCTATTCTCACAGGAATCGGCTCAGTCAATGGGTGAGTCATTTTCCTATTTGCCACTCTTATGACTTGGATTGATTGTCCCTAGTGGGGTAGGTTGGGAACTACAGCAGATCTTACAGTAGAATGGGTAGCACCAGTATCAACCAAAAAGGCGGTGGGATGACCGTCAACATCTGCCTCTACGAACGGTCCCCTCTGGTCTACCTCTAAGACTGCCCCAAGAGAGCAGTCTTCCTCCCCCCTCAGGAACCATCATTTCAACGGGTCTAAGCTGTACGCATCATAATTCCCAAAAAGGGGCATCTGCTGGTACATTCTATTTCCCTGCGGAATTCTCAGAAGTTGCAGATCTTGCAATTGCGGGGCCAATGTCCCCCCTTGCATGGACCTGGGTCTCTTCACTGTGTTGATGACCTCAGATACCTGCGGCGTCTCATCCTCTTGTGGCACCTGGTTAGCTGGATTCAATATACACTTGTGCTTCTAATGCTCAATTTTGTGACAGAGGTGGCATGCAGTAGTCTTTTTGAGTGCTCCCACATCCGTTCCTGTCTTGGGGTCTACAAGTTTCCCTTTTCCTTGACCCTGCGCATTCTGTGTTCCTCCTTCATTCTTCCCCTGTCTTCTGCCTAGCGGTCCTCCACTTGGCTGTATCTGGAGTTCCCTCCCAGCAGTTTGCATTTGGACTAGCATCAACTTATCCTTAAGCTTCTAGTGTTTCGAGTCCCCCTCATCGCTACAGTACCTGGCATACCGCAGTATTTCACCCACTGACTTGTTCTGTCAGCAGATCAGGTGCTGCTAAATCATGAAACTAATTTCTTGTCTCAGACCAAAGACAAACTTGGAAACAAACTGTCCCATGTCTTTAGGGTCTAAGGTGCCTAGCCCACTCTACTGCTTAAAGGTTTGTAGGAGCCTCTCATAGTACTCATGTGCAGACTCCTTTCGGTTCCTGAATTGTTTGATCTATCTTAACCCAATCAGTATCCTGTGGTGAGATTTTGGATTTCAGCTATGTAATTACCTGTGCAAGCTTTTTCATGACAATAGATGAAGGACCATTTGTAACAGGATCCCTGTCTGGTTCAGAGGTTGGCCAATCAACTGCAACTTTACAAGCTGCCCACAAGTCACTAGGTACTACAATGTCAAACAATGTATTCAAATCAACCCACAGCACTTTCCAGATTTTAACAAAACAGTCAACCTGCTTGTACCATTCAACAGGCTTATCTCTCAACCGAGGAAATTCATTCGTAATTGCTGCCAAATCACCTCTACTCCAAGGCACATGCACATACCCTCCATTCTGTACTTCTCGCCAAGGGTAATTCTCCACACCTACTATTCCCCCTTCCCGGAGGCGGTGACTCTCCTAAGCTCTTTTTGGTACTGTTCTTTTTGGACCATCTTTCTCCCCACATATCAAGCATGCTCCATGGGCGAGTTACGTCCTTTGCTACAAACAGTAACTCGTCTGGTTCGTAAAGTTCCACTCTTTCCTAAGGCAGGTTCCCACTTATTATCTCATCTACTTCAGCTTTCAATCTCACCATGTCCAACATTTTTGCTCTTATAGCAACCTTCAGGGTCCCTCGACTAGATGAGCCGCTCGATTCTTCATTCTTACTGCTCTGATCTCCACATCGGTTCAATTCTGCCATATTCCTAAGGACTGGTCGGCCTCCTGAATTTCCGTGATCCCAATCTCCTGTCATCCTATCATTCTGACCTCTCACTGGTGGTTCCCACATCCTTAGATCGGATCTTGAATCAGCCAAAGACCTTGGTCTTGCAATTCTTACATCCACCTATCCTCTAGAGGAGTCTGCAGTGGCTGGCAATGGGATACTTGATTCTATGGGTCTATGGGTCTCTGAAGATGTGCCATTCCACTCTCTGTGCCCTTCCCACCAGAACCTGTCCCTCCATCTACTAATGACTGTGCCAAACTCCCATTTCTCGCTTGATCTGGGTCATATACCGACACTATGGGGCCAATGGCAACCGGTACTGTGAGGGCATCCTGTAACCTTGTAACACCTGTAACTCCATTAGCTGCCATACCTGCTGGAGTTTGTGTTCCCATCCCTTCTGATCCTGTTGAGATTCTCCCAACCACTCTTGCACTAGCTTGAGTCTGCAACCCTTCATTTCCCTCTATTGGTCCTGCCTTTCCTTCCACTGAATCTGGATTGTATGGAGGTGGTCTCTGACAACAGTCTATCTGGCTGTCATCCGTGTCACTATCGTCCTCCCCACCACACTTCTTTTGGGTATCTCCTACTTTTACCATCAACGGAAACAGCCTATCCCCTTCAATAATTTCCACTGTCCATCTCTTTTCCAATCCATCCCATATCTTGAAATGACCTGATCGATTTTTTCACCCTTTCCTGACTTTGATCTCTCTTCCTGTCATGTGCTGCTCCAATCCATGCATGTAGCACCTCAAACTGTGTTGGTATGGGTAGAGGTCGTAAGGAAGACATCACTGTTTTCAATTGATACAACACTTCCAACCTGAAAGTACCATAACACAGAAAAGTAAATTCTCCCTTCCCTTCAGTCATTTTATGCCAATTTTTTTGCCAAATTATAGTATGCAAACCAACATTCGTACCCATGTAATGGGCTGGGGTAGCCTCAGGTGGGCTTCTTCTCCTCCTCGAGTAACCACCCTTCTATCTCCTCTGCACATATCTCGTAAAACTTTAAAACATTTCATGATGAAATCAACTCCCTTGTACACACAGCATTTTGTCTTACTTCCACCAATCCCAGTGCGGCTTCACACCAACCAACCTATCACAGCACGGCACTCTCTGACGTCACACTTCCTCCGCATGCAGCAGTTCCCCTCCTTTACAACTCGTCTTTCGCACACTCACGCGTCTTTCATACAATAAAATAACTGTTTGTCCACCAAACGACTGAACAGTCACTTCTCTGACAGTCTGTCCACAAAACAACCGAACAGTCTCATGTAATTGTCGACCTCAACTCTGGCAACCATCTGTCCACGAAACGACCGGACAACCTACTCAGACTATCTGCTCCGGAACAGCCGGACAGTCATGTCCTTAATCTATAGGATCCAATCACTCAAATGTTCCACATACATAACCCCCGACCTGCGTAGGTCACTCACACACGCATTTCCCTATCACCAGTGGGTCAGTCAACGACGTCTCATGACTCCCACAATCTTTGGTCAGACAATTTCAACTCTGGGTGTTTTCTACACAAAAATCACTTATCCCGGGATATCAAAAATCAAATCTCATGGACCGCATGTGTTCAGCCCGAAATCACAATCACATAACTCTCATTCCAACTCCGCAAGACATCACACACCGAAAACAATGCCGCAATCTAACAAACACACATCCCTGTTCATACTCACTATCCCACAAACTGCTGCTTCCACTGCACTGTCACTCTCCGTCAATTTCCATCAAATGCTGTCGTCCTCCACTTAGGATCTGTCGGAAAACCATCACTTTTTGGGCTCTATGGCTCAATGACTACCCTTCTCTAGGTCTCCCCTTACTACAGAGGTAACCATCCTACTCTGCTACCAACTGATTGCGCCGGATTTTTATCTTTAAATCTCTCCCTAAGAATCCACAGTCGACTGGATATTTCTTACCTGCTGAAAAGTGTAAAAGGGACAACGCAATCCACTCACAATTAAACCATATAAACAAACTAATTTAGACTCGATAAAGATCATTGACTCCGACTTCAAATGTAGAGGTTTATTAAAAAGCAAAAATAATTGAACATACAAGCACCTCATGACGAGGTTGAAGAAATACTTGGGCACTAATACAAAGTTTGTCCTAAGCACCAGTCTGATCAGGTGTATCATAAAAAGAATGAGGCACTCTAAAAATACTAAACAGGCAACAACTGCTCCAACATCTAAATCAGTCTTCATTAGTGGCTGTAAAAGAAATCCATTAAATCTGTCCCTACACTATCACCAAAGTAGCATCCCTACAGTACTTAGCATTTCCCAGGCAAGATCAAGAAAAACTGTCAGCTTGTGAAGACTTCCTAAGAAGTACACTCACATTGTAAGGGCCAGTAATCAAAGCTAAGTCTTCCTTCTATGAATTTATCCCTTCTTCTACCCTCCTCATGGCTCTCTGCAAACTCATCCCTCTGGGCACTGTCCTTAATATAAACTGATCTCTTGACAGAACATGCCCCTGTAACACCTCCTCTATACAGGCACCTCTCGTAGGTAATTTACCACCGAAACTTGTACTCAGTCCAGCAACGGTTGGTATGTCCTTGGGTCTCGGTTTTCTTCCAATTATCGGCATTACAGGCTACTTTGCTGCAGGTCTCCTCCATACTTAACTCCTAAAACAAAAAGGCGTCAGTCTAGCTAACGAGAAAAGTGGCCTTGCACCTGCAACAGAAGCATGAGAACGGAACAACCTTGCACGCACATGAATTTTACTGACTGCCTTCAAATGAGAGCTTTAGCAGGAAAGGTACATTTCAGCCGACACAAATCTGCTAACACAAGAGGTTACGAATAGGCCTATCATAGCAAAACGTGAACCTTCATTTTAGGCCTTTACACAGAAAGGATAACACACATTAATAAATGTTGCATCTGTAAGCACTACATTTCTTCACATTAAAGCACAATTAATAATTTCTACATGTGCAACTTTAATATGGTGCACGTATAAATCTAATGCATCTCATTATACATAGGCTACTTTGTTAAGCTTTTGCAATGAACATCGAGGATTATATAATTGCCTTTAAATGTAATTTTCTTTCTCTAATAACACAAACTAATTGTCTATCACTACTCTTACCCATTTCTATATTATCCCACATTTCTAAGGATCATCATTTAGTATAACACAAGAATATATGCGGGTGCGGACTATCTTCGATTATGATGCACCCCAACGATTTTCAGAACATCATGGCGCTCTATCACAAAAAATAAAAACTACGAACATATGGGCGGTGAACAATAACAATATCTGGTGTAAATATTTTCTCTTTCCTTCTGACAGCTGAGCAGTGACTCGGTGCGCCTTGGAAGGATTGGAAATGGTTTTTAAATTGATGTAGCAGCGAGCACTGTTGGAAGAAGAAAGCCTTTACTTTATTTTGTTTTAAATAAGCTGCACTCACGTATTCCTGCTTACATTTATGTTGGGCAGAGATGTAATCTGGCTGGCTGCAGTCTCGGAATATTACAGCAAGGATCCAACACTTTTCTCAGGTATTTTACCAGAGGTCCTCTTTGTGGAAAATATCGCTGTACAAACCATGGGATGCATTATTTCTGTTGGCTGACATGCTTGTAATAACATCAAGAATGGATTTATTTAGCCATTTGTTTATTGTATTTCATGTGGAGAGCAGTGACAATCATATATTTATTTTATGTTTAGACATGATGTGCACTGCTACATTGCAAAAAAGAAGTGTTGAAAGTGGGACCCGCTAAGTTTGAAAAAGGACTGTTTTACAGCCAAAACTATACTTAACAAACCATGCTGTTTGAATAAATGTGTGCCACAGGATTCCATGCTAAGTTGGTCCTGTTCTTTTATTTCTGGAGCAGAAATGGGAGGCTGAAACGCGTTATGGCGGCAGTAAATAAAGACCTTGCACAACATTTTGGGTCCGTATCTGTCCTTTCAGCACATTTGGATTTGTGCGGCGAAGTTTGTATCTATATATATATATATATATATATTATATATATATATATATATATTATATATATATATATACATATATATATGTGACTGACATTTCCCCTCAAGTGCAATCATCAACAACAATGGGTAACTCAGAGTTATCGCAATCGGTATGTCTAATGCAAAACAGCAGTGTACTAGCGATCAATCTAGATACAGGTCTCAAAACTACCACAGCTTTGACAACATTTAAGCCAAAATCCACATTTAGACCACTCATGCTGAAAGACAATATTGATATCTTTCACGATGAAGTTTGCCTGGAACTAAAAGAACTGCATCGCAAACAATCCAAAGCCAACACCAAACATCGTTATCGTGATGCAGCATATCACGCATTGGTTAAAAAGTGCAAGGTAATACTAACATTATTGTCTGTCAATCTGATAAGGGTGGTAATGTGGTCCTTTGGTCGAAACATTTATACATGGAGGAAGCTCTAAGCCAACTAAATGACCGAGAGTGCTATAAGAGAGCAACAATGAATGACGTTAAACAATCATGGAGTCATACTTATTCCAAATTAATGGCTTGGAGAAGCGAGGGACTCATTACTATGGATGAATTTAAATTCCTGAGGAACGAAAATCAAGTGATGCCTGTGGCATACTTCATCCATAAAATCCACAAAAATGACTCCAAACCACCTGGCCGCCCAATTATCTCGGCATGGAACAGCATATTAGAAAACCTAAGTAAATATGTGGATTTCTTTCTTCAAGACTTTGTTAAAACGTTACCTTCATTTGTCCTAGATATAGGAGACTTGTTGTCCAAACTATCAGACATATAATGACAACCTGGGTATTTGTTAATATCCTTGGATGTTTCTTTCTTGTATACCTCCATTCATCACAAAGATGGTTTAAAAGCGGTAGAACATTATTTGAGTTCCAGGCTTACCTGTTTTATTGATCACAATTTGATGCTGTTATCAATGAGTGACCTTTGTTTGCACAACAACTTTTTTCTATTTGCCAATCAGGTATTCCATCAGGTGTGAGGCGTGGCTATGGGGACCTGTTTCTCTCCTAGTTTCGCGTGTCTTCACATGCCTCTCCACCATCAAACAATGTCCACCAAGGTAGTCAAATGGCTCAGGTACATTGACGATCTTTTAATAATATGGAATGGTACCGAATCTGAGGCAAAGTTGTTTATTTGTGAACTTAATGACAATGATTTAAACCTGGGTTTTACAAGTCATATCAGTGCAAGTATGGTTTGCTTTTTGGATGTGGAAATCTTTATAGCGAATGAACAATTAGAAACAAGACTGTTCAGGAAACCTACGGCAGGTAATGCCGTGCTCCACGCCTCCAGCCACCACCCTGCGCACCTGATACGCAGCATTCCATACGGTGAAATGTTGCGTACCAGACGCATCTGTAGCACAGAGCAAGATTGTAAAATAGCTCAGATGGAGTGCAGGACTAGATTTTTGAGAAGAGGCTATCAATCGAATGTTTTGGACAGAGCCATGAGTCGGGCCAATTCCATGAACAGAGAAACATTGTTGAAGGGCAGCCAAAATAAACTTAAGAGCAACACAAATGAAACCAGGTTGATCCTAACATACAGTAGCCAACATCTTGCCATTCAAAAGATTGTCAAAAAGAAATGGGCTCTGGTTGCCAGCGATCCCATATTGGGTCGCGATTTGGTACATCCGCCCAGTATCTCTTACAAGAAAGCGAAATCTATGAGTAATTGGCTGGTATCTAGTAGCCCTGAAATAAGATCTTCTAAGTCATGGCTTGACACAAGTAAAGGGTTTCTGAAATGCTCGATATGCAAAGCATGTAAAAAGGGAATTAACAAAACCGAGTATTCTAGTCCCTTTTCAGACAGACCGATCCACATCCAAAAGAAACTCACTTGCAAGACGGAGTATGCAGTGTATGTGCTGGAGTGTCCATGTGGCCTGCGATATGTGGGTAGTATCAAGCTGCAGGCCCACAAGAGGATACTCCAGCACCTACGAGCCGTTACCAACGGCGATACCGCGTACCCAGTCGCTCGGCATTTTGAGGGCAGACATAACAAAAATCCTGCTGACCTCAAATACTTTGTAATCGACTGTGTCCCTCCACTAAGGAGAGGGGGTGACCGTGAGGCACTCCTACGTAGATTAGAGACCAGGCACATTATTTTATTGGATTGCAAAGTACCAAATGGACTTAATGCCAGTGATGACTGTTATACCTATCTGTGATTTTTTAGTGCTGAAACTTATCGCTGTTAATTAACTGCTTTACTGACCAAGTTCAGGTCTTTTAGAAAAATGTCACTTTTTATTTTATTTTATACACAAGGATATTTTATTATTCTTAACACTATATTTTTTAACACAGCATGTCATGAAATCATTGAATTGTCTTGCGGAACTTTGCACATATTTATTTTATTATATGTATGTGATCATATAATATCAGCCCACTTGGGCTTAATGTATAATAATATGGGAAACCAACTGTACATAGGCAAATCAAAGTTTTTTATTGTCAGTACCAATGCAGTTATTTATTGAATGAATTTTTTAAAGACATATTTATTTATGGACTTTTTTAATTCAATATGCTGCTATAAGGTTGATTTCATTAGTTATGTCGTACTAGTATCCCATTATTGTATTTTACAATGATTCTATTGGGTTTTGCAACTGACTTGACATTAAGTGATTCGTAATAGTTGAACACGATAGCATGTCTTTTATGTCAGTTAACCAATCAATGGTCTCAATGTTGGCATGCACTTTTGCTTTAAATTTGCACACTTACTTCTCAGAAATGTCATGTGATCAAGGCCCTTTTTGGGCTGAAACACGTAGTGATGGTGTTGGTGTCGGGCATCAATAAATAATTTTGCACTGAAAACGGGTTTGCCTCGTCTTGTTTCCAGCGACTAAGAAGACGTGCTTGGTATCATATATATATATATATATATATATATATATATATATATATATATATATATATATATATATATATATATATATATATATATATATATATTCACTGAAAAAAACAGAGGTTTCACACCAGTTATAGTTAGCTGGAAATTTTACTGACATAGAACCATTGAAATTCCCACGTTATAGTTAGTTGGACTCACTATAACTTGCGCGCCTGCAATGCACTGCGGATGACGTCACATATTACATCACTCATGACATGGTCAGTGACATCAGCAGTGCATTGCAGGTGCGCAAGTTATAGTGAGTTCAACTAACTATAACGTGGGAATTTCAATGGTTTTATGTCAGTAAAATTTCCAGCTAACTATAACTGGTGTGAAACCTCTGTTTTTTTCAGTGAATTTAATAGGTTTTTTAAATGCTAATTCCTAACTATAACTGGTCTGAATCCTATGGTTTTTTCAGTGAATTTCATAGGTTTTTTAAATGCAAATTCCTAACTATAACTAGTGTGAAACCTATGATTTTTTCAGTGAATTTCAAAGGTTTTTTAATAGCAAATTTATATAGCTATGTAATGTAATATTTTTTAAATGAATCCTATATTGCATATTTATGTAATACTATTATTTTTATGTATATTCATATATTTTTCTTGCCCTGGAGCGCTCCCGGTGCGCGTACCGATGAGCGCACCAGTATGCGCAGTATTCCGGTGTGCCCCAGTGCGCGTACCGGGGCGCGTCCCGTTAGCGCACCCAAAAAGAAAAGAAAAACAAAATAATGAAGAAGTGAGCATAAAGAAAGGGGACAGAAAGAGTGATGTAAAGAGAAAGAGAGCTAGAGGGAGGAACACAGAGGGACTGTGTAATAGATAGTAAGACAGGGAAAAGGTGTTAGAGGAAGTAACTGAGAAAAGGAAAGACATGGGGAGTGACAGAGAGAAAGGACAGAGAGAGAAAAGGAAGGAGTGACAGAAAGTAGGTTTCTAAATCAGACACAGAACCCAAATGCTCTTTTCAGGGCTACCCTGCCTCTAATCACTCAAAATGATTATTTTACTCTAACTTTTTTCACTATTTTTCACCAAAGTACGCTCCCCGGTGCGCTCCACGGTGCGCGTACCGGGCGCTCCCCCCGCAAAATTTAAAAAAAAAAAATTGGGGGGGGCCTATATGGGCCTCCTAAACTCCCCTCAGAAAACCTAGGGTGTCAGGGGCTGTCTACCGTGCCCCCTTCTACCCATTCCCAACGTTGTTTGTCCTCCATCTTGTGTCTCAATTGTACCGAAACACAAGATGGCTGACTCCCGTAGCGCTCCCGGTGCGCGTACCGGAGCGCGCACCGGTAAGCACTCCCTAAAAAAATGTGGGAACTCAATTTACATAAAAACCACAGGACACACTTTCACCAAATATATAATAGGCCCTACTACATAGCAGTCCCTACCATTTTCCTAAATTTGATGGTATTCCATTGAGCCGTTTAGGCTGTAGCCCTGTCTAAATATCCTGAGGTAAATTACATGACAAAAACACATATGAAACTGAAACTTTTATGTGCTGACATTTGATTGGTTAAGTACATGAATATATATGAAAAATGAGAGAGAAACACAGCCATTTTGACTAATACTACCTGAGGTACATTTTGAAAGAATTTTGACAGAAAACTTCAACTACTTATAAAAAGGTAAGTTGTTAATTTGCAAGGGGAACTATGTTGTGCACTTTAAGTTAATTTGGGAAAACGTTTTCTGATAGTTATATACTGTCCCTCTGTAAGAGTTAGAGATTGAGATAGACTTCTCTGTTATAATTATGGATTGAGTTAGGCTTCTCTGGTATAATTATGAATTTACTTAGGCTTCATCACATGCACTTTTTAATAGTTCTACTTCCTGCCTGAAACCATACACTGCCCAAAAATTACTTCACTGTTAAAAACTCAGAAGTACCTGTCTGAACTCAAACCCAACAGTACACTAACTCTACTAGTTAATTTTTATGCAATTTTCAGAAAGAAATGGAAGGAGAAAAACAATCAACTGTTACTAACTTTTGAAATAAGGGTGGAAAATCCAGAAGAACAAAAAGATGAACTTGATTTCATAGATGAATCTTTGGACCAACAGTTAATAGAATGTTTGGAACAAATAGAATCATGTACTAATAATTATGAGGAAATTCCGGACATATTATGTTAGAAGTTTTATTAAATTATGAAAAAGAATCAGAAGAATACATTTATATTTAATAATTAAAAATTGTTTGAGACATTATTCATTTTTATATGTAATTCATGAAGTAGTACCAAAATGATTATATTATAAAATGAGACTTATAGTATACTGTGCAGCTTTTTTGTGTTACATAGTAAGTTTACTCATAGTTATTACCTTTCTCCCACTATATTATCTCCAATGTGTATTTTACATCTCTTTTTCATCATAAAGGAGCAGGATAGACTACCCATGATCCCCTAGGACTTCTCAGGAAGTGCTTAAAGGATCTGTTTCTGCTTTCCTGACAGACTATGTTATCGATTCCATATACCACAAAAACCTCTATAACAACATGCAAGATATCTACAGAGGAAACGGTGTACATTAAATTTAAGTCTCTACATTGGTACCTACATGTAGGTACTTAAATAAAATAAAATAAAAAACAAAAAGAATTTTTTTTTAAAAAGCTACTTTTTTTTTAAAACTGTCATTCTTTTTTCCCCATGGTACGCTCCCCGGTACGCTCCCCGGTGCGCGTACCGGGCGCTCCCCCAGCGAAAATCGTAAGGGCCAGTAATCAAAGCTAAGTCTTCCTTCTATGAATTTATCCCTTCTTCTACCCTCCTCATGGCTCTCTGCAAACTCATCCCTCTGGGCACTGTCCTTAATATAAACTGATCTCTTGACAGAACATGCCCCTGTAACACCTCCTCTATACAGGCACCTCTCGTAGGTAATTTACCACCGAAACTTGTACTCAGTCCAGCAACGGTTGGTATGTCCTTGGGTCTCGGTTTTCTTCCAATTATCGGCATTACAGGCTACTTTGCTGCAGGTCTCCTCCATACTTAACTCCTAAAACAAAAAGGCGTCAGTCTAGCTAACGAGAAAAGTGGCCTTGCACCTGCAACAGAAGCATGAGAACGGAACAACCTTGCACGCACATGAATTTTACTGACTGCCTTCAAATGAGAGCTTTAGCAGGAAAGGTACATTTCAGCCGACACAAATCTGCTAACACAAGAGGTTACGAATAGGCCTATCATAGCAAAACGTGAACCTTCATTTTAGGCCTTTACACAGAAAGGATAACACACATTAATAAATGTTGCATCTGTAAGCACTACATTTCTTCACATTAAAGCACAATTAATAATTTCTACATGTGCAACTTTAATATGGTGCACGTATAAATCTAATGCATCTCATTATACATAGGCTACTTTGTTAAGCTTTTGCAATGAACATCGAGGATTATATAATTGCCTTTAAATGTAATTTTCTTTCTCTAATAACACAAACTAATTGTCTATCACTACTCTTACCCATTTCTATATTATCCCACATTTCTAAGGATCATCATTTAGTATAACACAAGAATATATGCGGGTGCGGACTATCTTCGATTATGATGCACCCCAACGATTTTCAGAACATCATGGCGCTCTATCACAAAAAATAAAAACTACGAACATATGGGCGGTGAACAATAACAATATCTGGTGTAAATATTTTCTCTTTCCTTCTGACAGCTGAGCAGTGACTCGGTGCGCCTTGGAAGGATTGGAAATGGTTTTTAAATTGATGTAGCAGCGAGCACTGTTGGAAGAAGAAAGCCTTTACTTTATTTTGTTTTAAATAAGCTGCACTCACGTATTCCTGCTTACATTTATGTTGGGCAGAGATGTAATCTGGCTGGCTGCAGTCTCGGAATATTACAGCAAGGATCCAACACTTTTCTCAGGTATTTTACCAGAGGTCCTCTTTGTGGAAAATATCGCTGTACAAACCATGGGATGCATTATTTCTGTTGGCTGACATGCTTGTAATAACATCAAGAATGGATTTATTTAGCCATTTGTTTATTGTATTTCATGTGGAGAGCAGTGACAATCATATATTTATTTTATGTTTAGACATGATGTGCACTGCTACATTGCAAAAAAGAAGTGTTGAAAGTGGGACCCGCTAAGTTTGAAAAAGGACTGTTTTACAGCCAAAACTATACTTAACAAACCATGCTGTTTGAATAAATGTGTGCCACAGGATTCCATGCTAAGTTGGTCCTGTTCTTTTATTTCTGGAGCAGAAATGGGAGGCTGAAACGCGTTATGGCGGCAGTAAATAAAGACCTTGCACAACATTTTGGGTCCGTATCTGTCCTTTCAGCACATTTGGATTTGTGCGGCGAAGTTTGTATCTATATATATATATATATATATATTATATATATATATATATATATTATATATATATATATACATATATATATGTGACTGACATTTCCCCTCAAGTGCAATCATCAACAACAATGGGTAACTCAGAGTTATCGCAATCGGTATGTCTAATGCAAAACAGCAGTGTACTAGCGATCAATCTAGATACAGGTCTCAAAACTACCACAGCTTTGACAACATTTAAGCCAAAATCCACATTTAGACCACTCATGCTGAAAGACAATATTGATATCTTTCACGATGAAGTTTGCCTGGAACTAAAAGAACTGCATCGCAAACAATCCAAAGCCAACACCAAACATCGTTATCGTGATGCAGCATATCACGCATTGGTTAAAAAGTGCAAGGTAATACTAACATTATTGTCTGTCAATCTGATAAGGGTGGTAATGTGGTCCTTTGGTCGAAACATTTATACATGGAGGAAGCTCTAAGCCAACTAAATGACCGAGAGTGCTATAAGAGAGCAACAATGAATGACGTTAAACAATCATGGAGTCATACTTATTCCAAATTAATGGCTTGGAGAAGCGAGGGACTCATTACTATGGATGAATTTAAATTCCTGAGGAACGAAAATCAAGTGATGCCTGTGGCATACTTCATCCATAAAATCCACAAAAATGACTCCAAACCACCTGGCCGCCCAATTATCTCGGCATGGAACAGCATATTAGAAAACCTAAGTAAATATGTGGATTTCTTTCTTCAAGACTTTGTTAAAACGTTACCTTCATTTGTCCTAGATATAGGAGACTTGTTGTCCAAACTATCAGACATATAATGACAACCTGGGTATTTGTTAATATCCTTGGATGTTTCTTTCTTGTATACCTCCATTCATCACAAAGATGGTTTAAAAGCGGTAGAACATTATTTGAGTTCCAGGCTTACCTGTTTTATTGATCACAATTTGATGCTGTTATCAATGAGTGACCTTTGTTTGCACAACAACTTTTTTCTATTTGCCAATCAGGTATTCCATCAGGTGTGAGGCGTGGCTATGGGGACCTGTTTCTCTCCTAGTTTCGCGTGTCTTCACATGCCTCTCCACCATCAAACAATGTCCACCAAGGTAGTCAAATGGCTCAGGTACATTGACGATCTTTTAATAATATGGAATGGTACCGAATCTGAGGCAAAGTTGTTTATTTGTGAACTTAATGACAATGATTTAAACCTGGGTTTTACAAGTCATATCAGTGCAAGTATGGTTTGCTTTTTGGATGTGGAAATCTTTATAGCGAATGAACAATTAGAAACAAGACTGTTCAGGAAACCTACGGCAGGTAATGCCGTGCTCCACGCCTCCAGCCACCACCCTGCGCACCTGATACGCAGCATTCCATACGGTGAAATGTTGCGTACCAGACGCATCTGTAGCACAGAGCAAGATTGTAAAATAGCTCAGATGGAGTGCAGGACTAGATTTTTGAGAAGAGGCTATCAATCGAATGTTTTGGACAGAGCCATGAGTCGGGCCAATTCCATGAACAGAGAAACATTGTTGAAGGGCAGCCAAAATAAACTTAAGAGCAACACAAATGAAACCAGGTTGATCCTAACATACAGTAGCCAACATCTTGCCATTCAAAAGATTGTCAAAAAGAAATGGGCTCTGGTTGCCAGCGATCCCATATTGGGTCGCGATTTGGTACATCCGCCCAGTATCTCTTACAAGAAAGCGAAATCTATGAGTAATTGGCTGGTATCTAGTAGCCCTGAAATAAGATCTTCTAAGTCATGGCTTGACACAAGTAAAGGGTTTCTGAAATGCTCGATATGCAAAGCATGTAAAAAGGGAATTAACAAAACCGAGTATTCTAGTCCCTTTTCAGACAGACCGATCCACATCCAAAAGAAACTCACTTGCAAGACGGAGTATGCAGTGTATGTGCTGGAGTGTCCATGTGGCCTGTGATATGTGGGTAGTACCAAGCTGCAGGCCCACAAGAGGATACTCCAGCACCTACGAGCCGTTACCAACGGCGATACCGCGTACCCAGTCGCTCGGCATTTTGAGGGCAGACATAACAAAAATCCTGCTGACCTCAAATACTTTGTAATCGACTGTGTCCCTCCACTAAGGAGAGGGGGTGACCGTGAGACACTCCTACGTAGATTAGAGACCAGGCACATTATTTTATTGGATTGCAAAGTACCAAATGGACTTAATGCCAGTGATGACTGTTATACCTATCTGTGATTTTTTAGTGCTGAAACTTATCGCTGTTAATTAACTGCTTTACTGACCAAGTTCAGGTCTTTTAGAAAAATGTCACTTTTTATTTTATTTTATACACAAGGATATTTTATTATTCTTAACACTATATTTTTTAACACAGCATGTCATGAAATCATTGAATTGTCTTGCGGAACTTTGCACATATTTATTTTATTATATGTATGTGATCATATAATATCAGCCCACTTGGGCTTAATGTATAATAATATGGGAAACCAACTGTACATAGGCAAATCAAAGTTTTTTATTGTCAGTACCAATGCAGTTATTTATTGAATGAATTTTTTAAAGACATATTTATTTATGGACTTTTTTAATTCAATATGCTGCTATAAGGTTGATTTCATTAGTTATGTCGTACTAGTATCCCATTATTGTATTTTACAATGATTCTATTGGGTTTTGCAACTGACTTGACATTAAGTGATTCGTAATAGTTGAACACGATAGCATGTCTTTTATGTCAGTTAACCAATCAATGGTCTCAATGTTGGCATGCACTTTTGCTTTAAATTTGCACACTTACTTCTCAGAAATGTCATGTGATCAAGGCCCTTTTTGGGCTGAAACACGTAGTGATGGTGTTGGTGTCGGGCATCAATAAATAATTTTGCACTGAAAACGGGTTTGCCTCGTCTTGTTTCCAGCGACTAAGAAGACGTGCTTGGTATCATATATATATATATATATATATATATATATATATATATATATATATATATATATATATATATATTCACTGAAAAAAACAGAGGTTTCACACCAGTTATAGTTAGCTGGAAATTTTACTGACATAGAACCATTGAAATTCCCACGTTATAGTTAGTTGGACTCACTATAACTTGCGCGCCTGCAATGCACTGCGGATGACGTCACATATTACATCACTCATGACATGGTCAGTGACATCAGCAGTGCATTGCAGGTGCGCAAGTTATAGTGAGTTCAACTAACTATAACGTGGGAATTTCAATGGTTTTATGTCAGTAAAATTTCCAGCTAACTATAACTGGTGTGAAACCTCTGTTTTTTTCAGTGAATTTAATAGGTTTTTTAAATGCTAATTCCTAACTATAACTGGTCTGAATCCTATGGTTTTTTCAGTGAATTTCATAGGTTTTTTAAATGCAAATTCCTAACTATAACTAGTGTGAAACCTATGATTTTTTCAGTGAATTTCAAAGGTTTTTTAATAGCAAATTTATATAGCTATGTAATGTAATATTTTTTAAATGAATCCTATATTGCATATTTATGTAATACTATTATTTTTATGTATATTCATATATTTTTCTTGCCCTGGAGCGCTCCCGGTGCGCGTACCGATGAGCGCACCAGTATGCGCAGTATTCCGGTGTGCCCCAGTGCGCGTACCGGGGCGCGTCCCGTTAGCGCACCCAAAAAGAAAAGAAAAACAAAATAATGAAGAAGTGAGCATAAAGAAAGGGGACAGAAAGAGTGATGTAAAGAGAAAGAGAGCTAGAGGGAGGAACACAGAGGGACTGTGTAATAGATAGTAAGACAGGGAAAAGGTGTTAGAGGAAGTAACTGAGAAAAGGAAAGACATGGGGAGTGACAGAGAGAAAGGACAGAGAGAGAAAAGGAAGGAGTGACAGAAAGTAGGTTTCTAAATCAGACACAGAACCCAAATGCTCTTTTCAGGGCTACCCTGCCTCTAATCACTCAAAATGATTATTTTACTCTAACTTTTTTCACTATTTTTCACCAAAGTACGCTCCCCGGTGCGCTCCACGGTGCGCGTACCGGGCGCTCCCCCCGCAAAATTTAAAAAAAAAAAATTGGGGGGGGCCTATATGGGCCTCCTAAACTCCCCTCAGAAAACCTAGGGTGTCAGGGGCTGTCTACCGTGCCCCCTTCTACCCATTCCCAACGTTGTTTGTCCTCCATCTTGTGTCTCAATTGTACCGAAACACAAGATGGCTGACTCCCGTAGCGCTCCCGGTGCGCGTACCGGAGCGCGCACCGGTAAGCACTCCCTAAAAAAATGTGGGAACTCAATTTACATAAAAACCACAGGACACACTTTCACCAAATATATAATAGGCCCTACTACATAGCAGTCCCTACCATTTTCCTAAATTTGATGGTATTCCATTGAGCCGTTTAGGCTGTAGCCCTGTCTAAATATCCTGAGGTAAATTACATGACAAAAACACATATGAAACTGAAACTTTTATGTGCTGACATTTGATTGGTTAAGTACATGAATATATATGAAAAATGAGAGAGAAACACAGCCATTTTGACTAATACTACCTGAGGTACATTTTGAAAGAATTTTGACAGAAAACTTCAACTACTTATAAAAAGGTAAGTTGTTAATTTGCAAGGGGAACTATGTTGTGCACTTTAAGTTAATTTGGGAAAACGTTTTCTGATAGTTATATACTGTCCCTCTGTAAGAGTTAGAGATTGAGATAGACTTCTCTGTTATAATTATGGATTGAGTTAGGCTTCTCTGGTATAATTATGAATTTACTTAGGCTTCATCACATGCACTTTTTAATAGTTCTACTTCCTGCCTGAAACCATACACTGCCCAAAAATTACTTCACTGTTAAAAACTCAGAAGTACCTGTCTGAACTCAAACCCAACAGTACACTAACTCTACTAGTTAATTTTTATGCAATTTTCAGAAAGAAATGGAAGGAGAAAAACAATCAACTGTTACTAACTTTTGAAATAAGGGTGGAAAATCCAGAAGAACAAAAAGATGAACTTGATTTCATAGATGAATCTTTGGACCAACAGTTAATAGAATGTTTGGAACAAATAGAATCATGTACTAATAATTATGAGGAAATTCCGGACATATTATGTTAGAAGTTTTATTAAATTATGAAAAAGAATCAGAAGAATACATTTATATTTAATAATTAAAAATTGTTTGAGACATTATTCATTTTTATATGTAATTCATGAAGTAGTACCAAAATGATTATATTATAAAATGAGACTTATAGTATACTGTGCAGCTTTTTTGTGTTACATAGTAAGTTTACTCATAGTTATTACCTTTCTCCCACTATATTATCTCCAATGTGTATTTTACATCTCTTTTTCATCATAAAGGAGCAGGATAGACTACCCATGATCCCCTAGGACTTCTCAGGAAGTGCTTAAAGGATCTGTTTCTGCTTTCCTGACAGACTATGTTATCGATTCCATATACCACAAAAACCTCTATAACAACATGCAAGATATCTACAGAGGAAACGGTGTACATTAAATTTAAGTCTCTACATTGGTACCTACATGTAGGTACTTAAATAAAATAAAATAAAAAACAAAAAGAAATTTTTTTTAAAAAGCTACTTTTTTTTTAAAACTGTCATTCTTTTTTCCCCATGGTACGCTCCCCGGTACGCTCCCCGGTGCGCGTACCGGGCGCTCCCCCAGCGAAAATCGTAAGGGCCAGTAATCAAAGCTAAGTCTTCCTTCTATGAATTTATCCCTTCTTCTACCCTCCTCATGGCTCTCTGCAAACTCATCCCTCTGGGCACTGTCCTTAATATAAACTGATCTCTTGACAGAACATGCCCCTGTAACACCTCCTCTATACAGGCACCTCTCGTAGGTAATTTACCACCGAAACTTGTACTCAGTCCAGCAACGGTTGGTATGTCCTTGGGTCTCGGTTTTCTTCCAATTATCGGCATTACAGGCTACTTTGCTGCAGGTCTCCTCCATACTTAACTCCTAAAACAAAAAGGCGTCAGTCTAGCTAACGAGAAAAGTGGCCTTGCACCTGCAACAGAAGCATGAGAACGGAACAACCTTGCACGCACATGAATTTTACTGACTGCCTTCAAATGAGAGCTTTAGCAGGAAAGGTACATTTCAGCCGACACAAATCTGCTAACACAAGAGGTTACGAATAGGCCTATCATAGCAAAACGTGAACCTTCATTTTAGGCCTTTACACAGAAAGGATAACACACATTAATAAATGTTGCATCTGTAAGCACTACATTTCTTCACATTAAAGCACAATTAATAATTTCTACATGTGCAACTTTAATATGGTGCACGTATAAATCTAATGCATCTCATTATACATAGGCTACTTTGTTAAGCTTTTGCAATGAACATCGAGGATTATATAATTGCCTTTAAATGTAATTTTCTTTCTCTAATAACACAAACTAATTGTCTATCACTACTCTTACCCATTTCTATATTATCCCACATTTCTAAGGATCATCATTTAGTATAACACAAGAATATATGCGGGTGCGGACTATCTTCGATTATGATGCACCCCAACGATTTTCAGAACATCATGGCGCTCTATCACAAAAAATAAAAACTACGAACATATGGGCGGTGAACAATAACAATATCTGGTGTAAATATTTTCTCTTTCCTTCTGACAGCTGAGCAGTGACTCGGTGCGCCTTGGAAGGATTGGAAATGGTTTTTAAATTGATGTAGCAGCGAGCACTGTTGGAAGAAGAAAGCCTTTACTTTATTTTGTTTTAAATAAGCTGCACTCACGTATTCCTGCTTACATTTATGTTGGGCAGAGATGTAATCTGGCTGGCTGCAGTCTCGGAATATTACAGCAAGGATCCAACACTTTTCTCAGGTATTTTACCAGAGGTCCTCTTTGTGGAAAATATCGCTGTACAAACCATGGGATGCATTATTTCTGTTGGCTGACATGCTTGTAATAACATCAAGAATGGATTTATTTAGCCATTTGTTTATTGTATTTCATGTGGAGAGCAGTGACAATCATATATTTATTTTATGTTTAGACATGATGTGCACTGCTACATTGCAAAAAAGAAGTGTTGAAAGTGGGACCCGCTAAGTTTGAAAAAGGACTGTTTTACAGCCAAAACTATACTTAACAAACCATGCTGTTTGAATAAATGTGTGCCACAGGATTCCATGCTAAGTTGGTCCTGTTCTTTTATTTCTGGAGCAGAAATGGGAGGCTGAAACGCGTTATGGCGGCAGTAAATAAAGACCTTGCACAACATTTTGGGTCCGTATCTGTCCTTTCAGCACATTTGGATTTGTGCGGCGAAGTTTGTATCTATATATATATATATATATATATATATTATATATATATATATATATATACATATATATATGTGACTGACATTTCCCCTCAAGTGCAATCATCAACAACAATGGGTAACTCAGAGTTATCGCAATCGGTATGTCTAATGCAAAACAGCAGTGTACTAGCGATCAATCTAGATACAGGTCTCAAAACTACCACAGCTTTGACAACATTTAAGCCAAAATCCACATTTAGACCACTCATGCTGAAAGACAATATTGATATCTTTCACGATGAAGTTTGCCTGGAACTAAAAGAACTGCATCGCAAACAATCCAAAGCCAACACCAAACATCGTTATCGTGATGCAGCATATCACGCATTGGTTAAAAAGTGCAAGGTAATACTAACATTATTGTCTGTCAATCTGATAAGGGTGGTAATGTGGTCCTTTGGTCGAAACATTTATACATGGAGGAAGCTCTAAGCCAACTAAATGACCGAGAGTGCTATAAGAGAGCAACAATGAATGACGTTAAACAATCATGGAGTCATACTTATTCCAAATTAATGGCTTGGAGAAGCGAGGGACTCATTACTATGGATGAATTTAAATTCCTGAGGAACGAAAATCAAGTGATGCCTGTGGCATACTTCATCCATAAAATCCACAAAAATGACTCCAAACCACCTGGCCGCCCAATTATCTCGGCATGGAACAGCATATTAGAAAACCTAAGTAAATATGTGGATTTCTTTCTTCAAGACTTTGTTAAAACGTTACCTTCATTTGTCCTAGATATAGGAGACTTGTTGTCCAAACTATCAGACATAGAATGACAACCTGGGTATTTGTTAATATCCTTGGATGTTTCTTTCTTGTATACCTCCATTCATCACAAAGATGGTTTAAAAGCGGTAGAACATTATTTGAGTTCCAGGCTTACCTGTTTTATTGATCACAATTTGATGCTGTTATCAATGAGTGACCTTTGTTTGCACAACAACTTTTTTCTATTTGCCAATCAGGTATTCCATCAGGTGTGAGGCGTGGCTATGGGGACCTGTTTCTCTCCTAGTTTCGCGTGTCTTCACATGCCTCTCCACCATCAAACAATGTCCACCAAGGTAGTCAAATGGCTCAGGTACATTGACGATCTTTTAATAATATGGAATGGTACCGAATCTGAGGCAAAGTTGTTTATTTGTGAACTTAATGACAATGATTTAAACCTGGGTTTTACAAGTCATATCAGTGCAAGTATGGTTTGCTTTTTGGATGTGGAAATCTTTATAGCGAATGAACAATTAGAAACAAGACTGTTCAGGAAACCTACGGCAGGTAATGCCGTGCTCCACGCCTCCAGCCACCACCCTGCGCACCTGATACGCAGCATTCCATACGGTGAAATGTTGCGTACCAGACGCATCTGTAGCACAGAGCAAGATTGTAAAATAGCTCAGATGGAGTGCAGGACTAGATTTTTGAGAAGAGGCTATCAATCGAATGTTTTGGACAGAGCCATGAGTCGGGCCAATTCCATGAACAGAGAAACATTGTTGAAGGGCAGCCAAAATAAACTTAAGAGCAACACAAATGAAACCAGGTTGATCCTAACATACAGTAGCCAACATCTTGCCATTCAAAAGATTGTCAAAAAGAAATGGGCTCTGGTTGCCAGCGATCCCATATTGGGTCGCGATTTGGTACATCCGCCCAGTATCTCTTACAAGAAAGCGAAATCTATGAGTAATTGGCTGGTATCTAGTAGCCCTGAAATAAGATCTTCTAAGTCATGGCTTGACACAAGTAAAGGGTTTCTGAAATGCTCGATATGCAAAGCATGTAAAAAGGGAATTAACAAAACCGAGTATTCTAGTCCCTTTTCAGACAGACCGATCCACATCCAAAAGAAACTCACTTGCAAGACGGAGTATGCAGTGTATGTGCTGGAGTGTCCATGTGGCCTGTGATATGTGGGTAGTACCAAGCTGCAGGCCCACAAGAGGATACTCCAGCACCTACGAGCCGTTACCAACGGCGATACCGCGTACCCAGTCGCTCGGCATTTTGAGGGCAGACATAACAAAAATCCTGCTGACCTCAAATACTTTGTAATCGACTGTGTCCCTCCACTAAGGAGAGGGGGTGACCGTGAGACACTCCTACGTAGATTAGAGACCAGGCACATTATTTTATTGGATTGCAAAGTACCAAATGGACTTAATGCCAGTGATGACTGTTATACCTATCTGTGATTTTTTAGTGCTGAAACTTATCGCTGTTAATTAACTGCTTTACTGACCAAGTTCAGGTCTTTTAGAAAAATGTCACTTTTTATTTTATTTTATACACAAGGATATTTTATTATTCTTAACACTATATTTTTTAACACAGCATGTCATGAAATCATTGAATTGTCTTGCGGAACTTTGCACATATTTATTTTATTATATGTATGTGATCATATAATATCAGCCCACTTGGGCTTAATGTATAATAATATGGGAAACCAACTGTACATAGGCAAATCAAAGTTTTTTATTGTCAGTACCAATGCAGTTATTTATTGAATGAATTTTTTAAAGACATATTTATTTATGGACTTTTTTAATTCAATATGCTGCTATAAGGTTGATTTCATTAGTTATGTCGTACTAGTATCCCATTATTGTATTTTACAATGATTCTATTGGGTTTTGCAACTGACTTGACATTAAGTGATTCGTAATAGTTGAACACGATAGCATGTCTTTTATGTCAGTTAACCAATCAATGGTCTCAATGTTGGCATGCACTTTTGCTTTAAATTTGCACACTTACTTCTCAGAAATGTCATGTGATCAAGGCCCTTTTTGGGCTGAAACACGTAGTGATGGTGTTGGTGTCGGGCATCAATAAATAATTTTGCACTGAAAACGGGTTTGCCTCGTCTTGTTTCCAGCGACTAAGAAGACGTGCTTGGTATCATATATATATATATATATATATATATATATATATATATATATATATATATATATATATATATATATATATATATATATATTCACTGAAAAAAACAGAGGTTTCACACCAGTTATAGTTAGCTGGAAATTTTACTGACATAGAACTATTGAAATTCCCACGTTATAGTTAGTTGGACTCACTATAACTTGCGCGCCTGCAATGCACTGCGGATGACGTCACATATTACATCACTCATGACATGGTCAGTGACATCAGCAGTGCATTGCAGGTGCGCAAGTTATAGTGAGTTCAACTAACTATAACGTGGGAATTTCAATGGTTTTATGTCAGTAAAATTTCCAGCTAACTATAACTGGTGTGAAACCTCTGTTTTTTTCAGTGAATTTAATAGGTTTTTTAAATGCTAATTCCTAACTATAACTGGTCTGAATCCTATGGTTTTTTCAGTGAATTTCATAGGTTTTTTAAATGCAAATTCCTAACTATAACTAGTGTGAAACCTATGATTTTTTCAGTGAATTTCAAAGGTTTTTTAATAGCAAATTTATATAGCTATGTAATGTAATATTTTTTAAATGAATCCTATATTGCATATTTATGTAATACTATTATTTTTATGTATATTCATATATTTTTCTTGCCCTGGAGCGCTCCCGGTGCGCGTACCGATGAGCGCACCAGTATGCGCAGTATTCCGGTGTGCCCCAGTGCGCGTACCGGGGCGCGTCCCGTTAGCGCACCCAAAAAGAAAAGAAAAACAAAATAATGAAGAAGTGAGCATAAAGAAAGGGGACAGAAAGAGTGATGTAAAGAGAAAGAGAGCTAGAGGGAGGAACACAGAGGGACTGTGTAATAGATAGTAAGACAGGGAAAAGGTGTTAGAGGAAGTAACTGAGAAAAGGAAAGACATGGGGAGTGACAGAGAGAAAGGACAGAGAGAGAAAAGGAAGGAGTGACAGAAAGTAGGTTTCTAAATCAGACACAGAACCCAAATGCTCTTTTCAGGGCTACCCTGCCTCTAATCACTCAAAATGATTATTTTACTCTAACTTTTTTCACTATTTTTCACCAAAGTACGCTCCCCGGTGCGCTCCACGGTGCGCGTACCGGGCGCTCCCCCCGCAAAATTAAAAAAAAAAAAATTGGGGGGGGCCTATATGGGCCTCCTAAACTCCCCTCAGAAAACCTAGGGTGTCAGGGGCTGTCTACCGTGCCCCCTTCTACCCATTCCCAACGTTGTTTGTCCTCCATCTTGTGTCTCAATTGTACCGAAACACAAGATGGCTGACTCCCGTAGCGCTCCCGGTGCGCGTACCGGAGCGCGCACCGGTAAGCACTCCCTAAAAAAATGTGGGAACTCAATTTACATAAAAACCACAGGACACACTTTCACCAAATATATAATAGGCCCTACTACATAGCAGTCCCTACCATTTTCCTAAATTTGATGGTATTCCATTGAGCCGTTTAGGCTGTAGCCCTGTCTAAATATCCTGAGGTAAATTACATGACAAAAACACATATGAAACTGAAACTTTTATGTGCTGACATTTGATTGGTTAAGTACATGAATATATATGAAAAATGAGAGAGAAACACAGCCATTTTGACTAATACTACCTGAGGTACATTTTGAAAGAATTTTGACAGAAAACTTCAACTACTTATAAAAAGGTAAGTTGTTAATTTGCAAGGGGAACTATGTTGTGCACTTTAAGTTAATTTGGGAAAACGTTTTCTGATAGTTATATACTGTCCCTCTGTAAGAGTTAGAGATTGAGATAGACTTCTCTGTTATAATTATGGATTGAGTTAGGCTTCTCTGGTATAATTATGAATTTACTTAGGCTTCATCACATGCACTTTTTAATAGTTCTACTTCCTGCCTGAAACCATACACTGCCCAAAAATTACTTCACTGTTAAAAACTCAGAAGTACCTGTCTGAACTCAAACCCAACAGTACACTAACTCTACTAGTTAATTTTTATGCAATTTTCAGAAAGAAATGGAAGGAGAAAAACAATCAACTGTTACTAACTTTTGAAATAAGGGTGGAAAATCCAGAAGAACAAAAAGATGAACTTGATTTCATAGATGAATCTTTGGACCAACAGTTAATAGAATGTTTGGAACAAATAGAATCATGTACTAATAATTATGAGGAAATTCCGGACATATTATGTTAGAAGTTTTATTAAATTATGAAAAAGAATCAGAAGAATACATTTATATTTAATAATTAAAAATTGTTTGAGACATTATTCATTTTTATATGTAATTCATGAAGTAGTACCAAAATGATTATATTATAAAATGAGACTTATAGTATACTGTGCAGCTTTTTTGTGTTACATAGTAAGTTTACTCATAGTTATTACCTTTCTCCCACTATATTATCTCCAATGTGTATTTTACATCTCTTTTTCATCATAAAGGAGCAGGATAGACTACCCATGATCCCCTAGGACTTCTCAGGAAGTGCTTAAAGGATCTGTTTCTGCTTTCCTGACAGACTATGTTATCGATTCCATATACCACAAAAACCTCTATAACAACATGCAAGATATCTACAGAGGAAACGGTGTACATTAAATTTAAGTCTCTACATTGGTACCTACATGTAGGTACTTAAATAAAATAAAATAAAAAACAAAAAGAATTTTTTTTTAAAAAGCTACTTTTTTTTTAAAACTGTCATTCTTTTTTCCCCATGGTACGCTCCCCGGTACGCTCCCCGGTGCGCGTACCGGGCGCTCCCCCAGCGAAAATCGATTTTTTTTTTCTCCCGCGGAGCCCTTTTATAGACCCCACATCCAACCTAGGGGGTCAGGGGGGGTCTACTCTGCCCCCTTATGGTCATTTCCCCCTTTGTTTTTGCCACCTCTTGTGTCTCGATCTTACAGAGACACAACATGGCGGCCGCTCCGGACTGTTTCGAATGTTTACAGACACCCGAGAGCCAATCAGCTTTCCGCGCGCAAGTCGCGTAGCGCGCCCAGTGCGCTCCCCGGTGCGCGTACCGGGGTGCGCTTATAGATATATATATTTTTTCGAACCTAAATTACTCAAAAACCACTGGAGCACATATCTTGAGACATAGCAAAGGCACATCGGGCTACCAGTCCCTACAATTTTGCCAAGTTTGGTGGAAATCCATTCAGCCTTTTGGGCTAAAAGTGAGGTTGACCGCCCTATGGAAATTAACATGGGGAAAACACGTTTTGGGACCCCCCTTTTATATATATATATATGGTTTCACCAAAAGTCTTTGCGTTTGAGTGGACACACGACGATGCTCTGACCCTAAGGTATTGTATGCCTTCTGCCGCTCGCTTTCTTTCAATCCTGCATTACATCCATGCCAACGCGTTTCAAGGCCACCACGCCTCTTAATCATGGACTCCACAGAGGCACAAAGAAATACTCACCTGTTTCAATATTCTTCTTTTATTTAATTGTGACCGCCCAGTGGGCGTAGCTTGCACTGATGCTCAGTGGCATGCTGGTTAATATAGTCCTACAGGTAAGTCTAGTATTCCTATAGTAGGCTCCATGCCTCTGTGATATTTAAGCTTGTTTGATATCCTTCAGTAGGATGGATTTCTCGAATTGCGGGCTAACTTGCATAGAACATCATGCCGAACGGAGAGTGATTGTTCCCATCCACACCCTTCTTAAAGTTCAAGAATGGTGCTCCTCTCCCACGGCTTGGACAGCTATGCAATTAATGGTTTCACCAAAAGTCCTTGCGCTTGAGTGGGCACACGACGATGCTCTGACCCTGAGGTATTGTATGCCTTCTGCAGCTCACTTTCTTTCAATCCTGCATTACATCCAGGCCCAAAGCGTTTCAAGGCAGCCACGCCTATTAATCATGGGCTCCAAAGAGGCACAAAGAAACGTTCACCTCTCTGTTGCTAAAATGTGTGTCGGTGGAGCGCACAGCGGTTTTGGATGGAACTTATCATGGCTCCTGAGTTACAATATATGAAGGACTACTGGTACTATTATTGGTGTTTAGATAAATTGGAATAAACCACTGAGTGAAGCTCACCTTAAGAGTGATTTAGTGTGACAAGCGTTGAGAATTACACAGTGCTAAGCATATTGGAAATCTGCCTTGAGGAATCCCGCAAAGGGCAAAACGTGCGTCGGCTGTGAAGCACTTGGTTTTAAAAGAAATAAAATACCAATTTTGTCTACACGTGACTCCCTTGGATCGAGAAGGAGTGTCTGGGCAAGAATTCGAATTGAAGAATGGTGCAAAAGGCACTGGGATAATAGTGACTTGATACGATGTGCGCTGGTGTTTTTGTTTTCTATGGATGTGACATTCTGTAACACCGTATGTGGGTAGATTGTCTATTGTTAATGCTTAAGGTGGATAAGCATTTTTCACCAAGGTTGCAATCAATAGTTGGATGACATTTATAGATACATTGTGTTGTTCTTGTATAAGGAAAGAGACTAGGTTTGATGTGCAGATCAAATAGAGCAAATCCGCCCTTTGGTGATGTTCAAAGAAACGCTCACCTGTTTCAACATGCTTCTTTTATTTGATTGTGACCGCCCTCAGTGGGCGTAGCTTACACCGATGCTCAGTGGCATGCTGGTTATTATAGTCCCACAGGTAAGTCTAGAATTCCTATAGTAGGCTCCATGCCGCTGTGATATTTAAGCATAGGAAAATCGTAACATTATTTTCCTAATAACTTTGACGCCGGTTGACGAATCTTCCCAAAGTTCTCAAAACGTATGGCCCGCTCCGGTCCGCTCCTATCTTGAAAGTTTCGGGGTGATTCGGCAAGCGAGGGCCGAGAAAAAAGGCAGGTCCCAAAACGTGTTTTCTTCATGTTAATTCCCATAGGAAATTTTAGACACAGCTACAGCCCGAACTGCTGAACGGAATTACAACAAATTTGGCATAAAGGTAGCCCTTGGTTCAGAAAGAACTCTTTTTGTTAAATGCTGTAAATCTGTTCAGTAGTTGCTGAGAAAATAAAAATAAAAAACATATCGATATATAGAGGAGCAGTGGATCCGCGCACCCTGCAGATCACAAACTGCATTCTAATTGGCTGTCAACCATCCAAACCAGGAAGTGTTGGCAGCCATCTTGTGCCTCGGTAGAACTGAGGCACAGGAAAACAGAAAAACTAAGGCACAAAACAAGAGAAGGGGGTAGGGTAGCTATGCCTGCTTAGGGTGTTTCTCCAGGACCCCCAGGAACAAAAGAAGCATTTTTTCTTTTTTTAAACGAGGGATGCGTGGAGGATACGCGGATCCGGCTGTGAAAATAAAAAATGAAGCGGGGGGTCCCGTGCTTCGTTATTAATTAGCCCCCGGGTGGGCCAAGTCCTGCGGGCATCTCAAAAAAAATTAGAGGGGGCGCAGGGGGACCCCCGCAGCCCCGGGGACCACCACCCCCTGGGGCTTCTTGTTAAAATGTATGGGGGGCCTCAAAGGCCCCCCTAGCCCCTTGGACTGCCACACCCAGGGCTTTCAGTAATTATTGTCTGGGGGCACACGGCTCCCCAATGCCCCAGGGACTGCCACCCCTGGTCTCTTCTTTTTATAAAAATAAATAAAAATAAATACTTGTGTGGGGGGGCTGGATTAACCCCCGAGCCCCGGGGACCACCACCTCCCCGGGGGTCTGCATGTAATGGGAGGGGGGTCGCGCGGCCCCCACTCCTGGAGCCTGTGATGGTCCTGAGGATCGCCACCACCCAAGGCCCCGGGACACGGCTGTTTGCTATGACAGATGCAAAAACAACAGTTGATGGACAGAATGCAGAACAATGTCATACATTCACCCCAGTACAGAGATCTGGGCCTAAATCCATTGTTTTTTTGCACTCCACACCACCCCAATTCTGACATGGCCATATGCAAATCAGTATTGACCCTGTGCTTCATGGAAACAGTCCAGCCCGCACTGACAAGCCATGTCTTCCCTGGACCGAAATCAAGCATCCTAGGCCCAGTTTCTGGCTATCAGCTGTCATCAGCCAGGATAGCTTGACTCCAGTGGTGTGGAGAGCACAGGACTCATGTCTGAGCATACCCGTCCCACTCGGGGTGACAAATGCAAAACCAACAGTTGATGGACAGAATGCAGAACAATGTCATGCATTCACCCCAGTACAGAGATCTGGGCCTAAATCCATTGTTTATTTGCACTCCACACCACCCCAGATTAGACTTGGCCATATGCAAATCAGCCTTGACCCTGTGCCTCATGGGAACAATCCAGCCTGAACTGCCAAGCCATGTCTTTCCTGGTCAGGAATCAAGCATCCTAGGACCGGTTTCTGGCTATTAGCCGTCATCAGCCAGGATAGCTAGACTTCACTGGTCCACTGGTCCTAGGATGCTTGTTTCCGGTCCAGGGAAGACATGGCTTGGCAGTTCGGGCTGGACTGTTCCCATGAGGCACAGGGTCAAGACTGATTTGCATATGGCCATGTCTCAACTGGGGTGGATTGGTGAGCAAAATAACAATGGATTAAACCCAGATCTGTGACGAGGTGAATGTTTTGCCATTGTGCAACATTCCGTCCATCATCTTGTGTGTTTGCCTGTTCACCCTATGTGGGAAGAGTATGCCCAGACGTGGGTCCCTTGCTCACTAAGCCACTGGAGTCAACCTATCCTGGCTGAAGACAGCTGATAGCCAGAAACCGGTCCTAGGATGCTTGATTCCAGTCCATGGAAGACATTGCTTGGCAGTTCGGGCTGGACTGTTCCCATGAGGCACTTGCAGCCAGATTCATGAAGCAAAATTGCGATCGCAATAGCTGCGAATCAGCAATTGCGATCGCAATTCGAAGAAAAGGAATTCATCACAGTGAAAAGTACAAAATTGCGATTTCGCTAAAGAATAATTGCGAGTTCGCAAAGTAATTCGCAAAATCCAGGAAGAAGCCCTTTAGCGATTCTGAAATTGCGAGAAACCATGGATTCTGCGAATTAATTAGCAAAATCGCATATAATCGCAGTCGCTATTCAAGAAAACTCGCAAAAAAATGCGAAAAAGACGAAAATCGCTATTATCAACGCGCAATTTAAGGAGAACCCAAACCAGGTGGTAACCATGAAGGAAAAAAAAAATTCCTAACAAACTACCCACAGGTGCAAGCCTGACCAAACACACTTAAGGATACGCAGCTGGAGCATGAGGACTCTCACAATGCCAGGACTCTACATGGTGGTCAGGCGGCGAAGGCTTCAGCGAGCAGCACGGAACAGACGCAGGATACAGGAGTGAATATTTTGCCAGCGGATCACCCTACTGGGCCAAACTGCAGAGCAAATCTACTCTAAGTACCGCCTGAATGGGGCAATGATCACTAAGCTGATCCGGGACCTAGCCCCTCTGATGCAGCACCGAACAAGGAGGGCCAATGCCGTGCCCACCCATGTCCAGGTCTTGTGCAGCCTGCACCTACTGGCCTCCGGAAGCTTCCAGGGGATAGTCGCTGTTGCAGGGAGGATCTCCCAGAGCACCATGTCCCGCTGCCTAAGGAGTTTCCTGGAGGCAATGCTGACCCGGCTAAACCATTACATCTCATTCCCAACGACCCAACAGGACTTGATTCAAACCAAGCTGGATTTCTACAACATTGCACAATTCCCCCAAGTAATTGGATGCATAGACTGTACCCACATCCACATCTGCCCACCTGCACAAACAGAATACATGTATCGGAACCGCAAGTCCTACCACTCTCTGAATATCCAGATGGTGTGCAACGCTAAGACAATCATCACGGACATAGTGTCACAATACCCGGAGAGCACACATGACTCATTCATATTCCGGCACAGCGGCATGCACACACGACTGGCCAGGGGAGACTTTGGCGAAGGACACCTTCTAGGTAAGTACACATGTCACTAAATGGTACATTGTTACCATGTTGCTGCACAGAACAGGCACTCACCCTCTGCTTCTTTCATTCAGGTGACAGCGCCTACGGTCTCCGTGAGTACCTCCTCACCCTATACCTCAACCCTGCCACACCACAGCAACGGCGTTACAATGCTGCACACATCCGCACTAGAAATTGCATTGAGAGGACATTTGGCCTTTTGAAGAGCCGCTTCCGCATACTGCACAAGACTGGTGAGGCCCTCAAATACGAACCTGAGGTCTGCTGCCGCATTGTGGCCGTGTGTGCAATACTCCACAACATTGCTACCAAGCACAGGATACCTATAGAGATATCTCGTCAGTGAGTCGGAAGGGGACAACCGCCCACCTGCACATGCGCGTTATGCACGCGGGGAAAATCCAGCTGAAGGACACAGAAGGCACAACCAAATCACAATGAACTGTTTCTAGTGCACCCACTCCCCTCACCCAACACTTCACTCATGCATGACAAAAGAAATAATGACATGAGTCTGATGTACTGTTATTGAATAAATATTATTGTTGTTTGCACAATAATAATGCATTATTTTCTAAAGAAACATTTGAGGTGTATTGCGTCATACATCTCCTGATTTGTTAGTGGGCATGCTTTTCTCATCAGCATGTGCCTGCAGGATGAGCATAAATGTCATTGGCGCCTCCGGCCCGAAGCTCCGAGTCGCCTCTCGACCTCTTCCTCCGGATTCGCACGTGATGCCGCAGTGGGCCTGCTGCTGCGGCGTGGAACACTAACCGGTGGCAAAGAAAGGCTGCTGTGGCTATATGTTCCCTCACTAGCGTCGTCCCCTCCAGCCTGGCCGTGGCCAGTTGCCTGCAGAGCCTGAACTGCAGTGGTTGCCTGCTCAAGTGCCCGTGCTACGTCCTGGCAGCATTGGACCATCTGGATTAGCATGGCCAATGATCTACGGGACAGCTGGGATGTTGCGTTGCCAATTAAATAATTGGAGCGCATGTACGCCGAGAAGCGTGTTAGGAGCTGGCGGTGGCGGCACCGGGTGAGGTCCCGCTGGCTCAGCATGGTCTCAGTGTTTGCCTCCACAGCTGTGGTCATTCGGTCCATCCGGTCGGACAGCTGGCCAACATTCCTGGCTGTATTGTGCAGCTGCAGATGTATTGCTGCAAGGTGTCGTGCCTGTTGTTGGTGGACGTGCAGCACGCGGCGCTCTATTAAAAGAGGCGGCACACGCACAGTCATCCCCCTCCTGCCGGCGCGTGTTGTACTTTGGCGCTGCTCCCTGACCTGTCCGCTGGACTGGGTGGCCATAGTAGGTGTACATTGTGTTGGCGGCTGCTGGTATTGCCGAGGACACTGGCATGGGTCTGACAGTTGGCAATGGTGGTGCGCCTGTTGTCGCTGGTGTTGCAGGTGGTGGTAAGACTGCTGGCGCTGGTGCTTGCCCTGATGGACCTGGTTGTGTGGATAGATGTGCGTCACCCTCAGAATCCTCATGAGTATCGTCAATTTCCAGCCCCTCACTGTCGCTGCTGGTGTTTTCAGCGCCACCTGTGATGTAAAGTGGACGTTGATTAATTACATGTATCTTTCACATGGAAGGTTGCTACATGCATGCAGGCTAGCATTCCCTGACTGGCTGTTGGATTGACTCTATTAGGACATATCTGGCTGTATGGGGCTGAATGTAAATTGTGGTCAGACTACATGTCCCACAATGCAATAGGGATATTCTGGTGTGCATGGGCTGCATGACTTGGGTTTCTTATGGGTAGCTCTAGGGTCATGGCCATTGTTAGGGGACAGGGTCGCAGTCGCATGGCACTTATCTTGGCCTTCTTGGGTGGGTCTGGAGGAGTCCAGCTGGGTTACCCCCACGCATGCCTCAGGTTGCAATGTGTCCTCAAAGAGGTTCTCCAATGGGGAGTTGGGAGGGACTGTTGGCTCTCCCTCTCCTTTAAAAAAAAGGCGCTCACCCAGCCTCTCGGCGACCCTCTCCTTGGCACGACCTCGGAGGTCGTACCACCTCTTCTTGAGATCGTCGATTGATCGCTGGGTGACTCCAACTGAATTTACTTTTGCGCGGATGCGCAACCAAAGTCGCCGTTTGTCGGCCTCTGGCACCCTCTTGGAGTCCTTCCCGAACAGTCTGTCATGATCTTTTCAGACTCCCTCAATCAGATGTTCAAGCTCCTGTTCGGAGAATTAAATTTTTCGCTTTCTCCCTGTCGAACTGGCCCCTGCTGCTTCCTGTGACATTGCTGCAGTGGGGTGTATCCCTTTTCAAAGCTGGAGGTGGTTTAGAGTGGAGCTCTGGGCAGTGCTGCTTCCAAATCAGCCTCAGTATTCATAATGAGGGAGGGAACTGGCTGCTTCCTGGTTGTGATGTCATCACTGTGCACGAAATGCGACTTCCCGTTTTTGCGATCTCGCTATTAGCGAGATCGCAATTTGTGATCTCGCTAATAGCGAGATCGCAATTTCAACACGGAAATTGTCCGATTTTGCGATTATTCTGCGATTTTGGAAAAATCGCAATCGGCTTTTGCGGCCGAATGCGAATCGCTACTTTTTTCTCGCAGATTTTCATGAATCCCATTATGCAAATTTTAAATTGCGATTCGGTATTAATCGCAATTTAGAATTCGCAGAAAATGTTTTTCATGAATCTGGGGGCTGGTCAAGACTGATATGCATATGGCCATGTCTGAACTGGGGTGGCTTGGTGAGCAAAATAACGATGGATTAAACCCAGATCTGTGACTGGGGGTGAATGTTTTGCCATTGTGCAACATTCCGTCCATCATCTTGTGTGTTTTGCTTTTTGCTATGACAGGGTGGGAGCATCGCACTCCCGCCCTGTCATAGCACACTGGGGTTTGGGTTTTGGAATAAAGAGCAGGAAACCAGCTCTCTATTCCAAAATCCAAACCACATTGCTTTTCCACACGGGAAGCTGCAAGTCAGCAGCTCCCCATGTGGAAAAGCAATGCCGGCAGGGACCGTGGGGGCATTGGGGCTCCCTCTACGGTCCCCAACGAGGTGGCCAGGCCCCAGAGGATGGGGTCCCCAGGGCCAAAAGTGGCCAGGGAGGGGGGCCACACGGCACCTCTCCCCAATAGCACCTTAAAAAAACGTGTAAAGGCCGGCCCCGGGGATGGGTCCCCGGGCCAATATGGCCTGAGGAGGGGGACCATGCAGCCCCCTCCATATTACTATTTAAAAAATTGGTCATGCCCCGGGGGATGGGGTCCCCTGAGCTCGTAATTGCCCATGGGAGGGGGGTCCACGCGGCCCCTTCCCGTTAATAATTTCTTTTTTTTTAATTGGGGGTCAGGCCCTGGGGGATGCGGTCCCCAGGGCCTCAAACAAGTAAAAACAATGGGGGCCACGCAACCCCCCTTCCCAAAAAAAAGACATGCAAGCATGCCTAGGCCCACCCCCTTACAGAAACACTCTGCAAACACACCCTGTGGTGCATTTTTAAATTGGGGAATTAGTTCCCCTTCAATACTGGGGGTCCCTGGGGACCAACTAGCCCAGGAGATACCTCCAGAAAGCGCCACAGGGTTGCGTTGCAGAGAGGTGGTCCAGGCCACGCCCCTTTTTACACCTCTCTGCAACGCAGCTCTGTGGCGCTTACTGGAGGTACCTTATGGGCTAGTTGAGCCCGAGGGACCATCAGGATTCAAGGGGACTTAATCCCCCAACTTAAACCACCCCACGGGGCGCGTTTGCACAGTGGTGAAGGGAGGGGGCGGGCCTGAAGTGGCATGTGTGCAAACACACCCTGTGGAGCGTTTTAAGTTGGGGAATTAATTCCTCTTCAATCCGGAGGGTCCCTGGGGGCCCACTAGCCCACCAGGTACCTGCAGTAAGCGCCACATATGGCTTTTTCAGTGAATATATATATGCCCTTCAAAAACATAAAGAAGAAAGTGGTATAACAACAGAACAAGATGACGAAATGGAGCCTGCGTTTGCAGCATCAGACATTCCTAATTTGCTCATGATAACTTAACTTTATGATGAAAATGATATATCGGCCTCACCTGACACTGATATAGCTACTCAGGAAAGACTTAGAAAAATAGATTATCATCAAAAAGGTGCTGGGATCAATCCTTTTAAGTCTAAATCCTGTTTTGTGCCACTCATGCCAAGAGACAGTATTGATGTTTTTCATGATATGGTTACAAATTATCTGAAGAAATTAAACCATACTGTGCATTAAAATAGAAAAAAGCAAACTCTATTTTTTTTAAAAACGTGCATACAATGAGTTGGTAAAAAAGCTTGAGAAAAATCAGGACATCATTATTAAAAAATCTGAAATTTAGAATCTCTATATACAAGTATAGATCACATGCAAGGAATGAGAGCGGTCAAGCATTTTTTGGACAACAGGGCTAGTACATTTTATGAACACATCAAGATGATTCTAGAGAAATTAAACCATACTGTGCATTAAAATAGAAAAAAAGCTAACTCTATTTTTTTTAAAAAACGTGCATACAATGAGTTGGTAAAAAATCTTGAGAAAAATCAGGACATCATTATTAAAAAATCAGATAAGGGGGGTAATCTGGTTTTGTGGCCTAGGAAGATTATGTTATGGAAGCACAAAGACAGCTTAATGATGTAGACTTTTACACAAATTCCAGTACCAAAGAATATGAGAAAGCCAAAATAACATTTCAAAAACATCTTGCATTATGGAAAAGACAGGGCCTTATTTCTAATGAGGAATATAAGTTTATGTACAAAGAGTTTCCGGTACTACCTGTTCTATATTTAATTCCAAAACTACACAAAAATGTTTTTCCTATACCTGGAAGACCGATCATTTCAGCAATTAACAGTTTGGGGGAAAATGTCGGTCAATACATTGACTATTTTTTGCAGAGCTTGGTAAATGATTTGCCAACCTATGTAAGGGATACCGGCGATTTCCTCCAAAAGATCGACAAGTTAAAATGGACGAGTGATCTATATTTAATTTCTCTCGATATAGAATCTCTATATACGAATATAGATCACATGCAAGGAATGAGAGCGGTCAAGCATTTTTTGGACAACAGGTCTAGTACATTTTATGAACACATCAAGATGATTCTAGAGCTCATAAATTGGTGCCTGAACAACAATTTTTTCCATGTTGATAAGGATATTTTTAGGCAGGTGAGGGGTGTGGCGATGGGGGCCTGTTTCTCCGCCAGCTATGCATGCTTGCATGTTGGCTGGTGGGAGGAACAGGTCCTCAAAACCACTCATCAGGCGCTCTATGAATCCTATGTTGTAACTTATTTAAGGTACATTGACGATGTTTTTATATTGTGGAGAGGAAGTGAAGAAGAGGAGTATAACTTTGTAGACAAGATAAATAAAAACTCTCCAAATTTAAAATTCACTTCTCACATCCACAAAAATCAAATGGAGTTTTTAGATGCAAGGTTTTATGTTAGCAATGAAAAAATTGAAAGCACCTTATATAGGAAACCTACCTCTGGTAATATTACTTTGCATGTTCTCACCCTAAACACCTCATTGCTAGCATTCCATATGGAGAAATTATAAGATTAAAACGTATTTGCAGCAATGAGGTGGATTTTTCTAACTGTCAGTCTGATCTGGTGGACAGATTAAAAGCCAGAGGGTACTCTAACGAAATATTTGCGATCGCAATAGAGAAGGCTAACTCGAGATCTAGGACAAGCCTCTTTGATGATCAAAAGAATGAGGAAATAAAAAAGCCTCTATCATTAGCAGAATACAAAAAATATGAATACCCCCGACTGATTACTACTTCCAATAGGGAAGGGCGCAAAGTAAGATCTATCATTAATTAACACTGGCCAATAGTGCTTACTGAAAATATTCTCCGAGGAAGAATAGCTGATACTCCTGTCATAACATTCAGACGGGGCAGCACTATGGGCACCAGTCTAGATAAGGTTTCACCAGAATGTAAAAAGGTTACTTTGCGGCTACAACCAGCTAAAGGATTTAGAAAATGCACATCATGCAGGGCATGTAAATTTGGATGTAACACGACTGAATAATCTACGCCTTTTAGTGAAATCCCGCTCACTATCCAAGGTTCATATAACTGCAAAACTGAATATGCTGTATATGTCCTGACGTGCACCTGTGGTCTTAACTACATTGGTAGTACGAAGCTGCAGGTGCACGTCAGGATATTGCAGCATATCAGAGCCATTCTCGACAGCGATCCAGATTATCCTGTGGCTCGACATTTTAAGTGAACTCATGCCAATGATATAATTTGCCTTTCTTATTATGTTATCGGTCCTGTCTCTAAATCAAGAAGGGGAGGCAATAGAGAGCGCCAGTTAAGGCAATTAGAGACCAAATTCATTTTAGAGTTCAACTGTAAATGGCCTAATGGTTTAAATACCACAGATGATATGTACAATTTTCTGTAGAAATAATAGAGGGAATTAAAAACTATGCGTACCAATATCTCTAGTATATATAAATATGACAGCATTCTGTAAATATAGATGAATTATGATAAATTTCAATTTCCTTACCTTTCCCTCATGATCTGATTTTAGTAGAATAAGATTCTTTTTAATGCAGGTAATACTTTTTTATATATCTTTTTAATAGTATTTTGCCCTTTGTTGACATTTTACTATTATGTGGATTTTAGATTTTTGTTGCATTAATGAATTACTTTATCAGATCAATTTTTTGTATATATTTATATGTTATTTATGTGAGCACTTTACATTTGCACTTTGCACATTTGGTATTGTTTTGCACAAGAATTGAAAAAGAAAAAAAGTCAAAATTATGTTGCACATATACAGTTTAACACGTGATTGTAGGAGGATTTATCCAGTGATATATCAGCAAAGATGACTACATTTGGAAAGCATATGATGGATTTATCCAGACATTTATCCAGATATGTTATAAAACATTTGTCAAAAATAGTGAATAATAACATTTTGCACATATTTATTTGTATTTTAACATATTTATGCGCTTGAATTATTATGACATATTTATAATGATATAGTATGATTGAGGACTTACAGCCTGATTCATCAAGCCGAAATGGGCTCGCAAAGGGCCAGATTCTGAGAATCTGGCCCTTTGCGAGCTCTATTTTTGCATTTTGGATTCATCATCCCAAATGCAAAAATCGGTAATAGCGATTTCGCTATTTTGCGATGAATTACATTTAAGGAATCTCAATTTGAGATTCCTTAAATGCAATTCATCATCCATTTTAAAATTGCGAATTTGCAATTTCGGCCCGCTATTTACCGCGAGGTCAAACCTCGTGGTAAATAGCGAAAACTTAGAAAAATGCTTTTAAAAGCATTTTTCTAAGTTGCATGTTGCACACACACATGTCCTTTGGACATGTGTGTGCGCAACACCTGTTCGTATTTACTTTTAAGGGGTGCTACAGGGTGTCCTTTGGACACCCCTGGCACCCTTTAAATCGCAATCTTATTTGCAATTAGCAAATTGCTAATCGCAAATAAGGAATACTCCCAATTCATTCCTATGGGCCTTTTGGCCCATAGGAATGAATGGGGAGTTATTCCTTATTTGCGATTAGCAATTTGCTAATCGCAAATAAGGAATATGTAGGAATCGCTTTTGTTTTTGTGATTCCTACATGAATGCCGTTTTGCGAGTCTGGAATAGCGATTCCTTATGATTCGCTATTTCAAACTCGCAAAAGGGCACTATGATGAATCAGGCTGTTAGTTATAACAGAAACGAGTCACTTAAATGTAGTCTGTTTTTGTATTCACGATCACGTGACCTGTGACGGTGAACAAGGGGTGTGTTTACTTTAAAGTTTAAATATCACGATAACATGTACACATATTGCACGTGAACAAGGGCTTTCGGAGCTTGAAACGCGTTGTGCAGGGTCGAATAAATAAATTATTTTGCCTTGAGTAAAGCGGAGACTAGATACTGATCAACACATGCAGCATTATTTTTTTTGTTAGCTGTTTTTTAAAACAATTATTATTTTTTTTTTTTAAACATTTGTTAAATGTAAATATTTTTTTAACATTTCCCGGTGCGCGCACGGTGTGCGTACCGGAGAGCGCACCCGGAAGCGCACCCAGCGCTTACCCCGCAATTTTTTTTTTTTTTTTAAAAGTTTTTTTGCCTGTCAGGGTCCTTCTAGGCCCCCTCTGAAAACCTAGGGGGTGAGAGGGTGTCTATTCTGCCCCTTTTTAATTATTTCTCCATTTATTTTTCACCTCTTGTGTCTCTGTTCTTCAGAGTCACAAGATGGCGGACTATGCAGACCATTTAGAATGTTTACAGACACTCAAGAGCCAATTAGCTTTTGAAATTTACAACCAATTAAAATGTTTCTTTGGTTTTGAATTTGTGTGTGATGAAGTTTCATTGGTTTTCTACTAATGAAATGGTTCTCTAATGAGAGGGAAACACAGCCATTTTGTGATAGTACTCTTTGAGGTACATTTGTGAGGAATTTCTGGAGTTCTATTTCTGGTGTGAAATGTACACAGTATTATCTCTTCTACTGCTTTCTAAAAGGTGAGTTGTTAATTTGTAAGGGGAATTTTATACTTGATAAAGCTAGTTTAATACTATCTATTACTAAAAACGATAAATTAAAGTGTTTTTTTTCTACTATTTTCAGCAAGAAATTTAAAAAGAATATGGATCTCAATGAGAAAACCGTTAATATTAATTTTGAACTGTCTGCAATCTTTGTTGAGAATACTTTGATTGAAGTCTTAAATGATCTTATTCTTAATACTATTCAAGAAGAAGACCTTGTTTTGAGAGAAGATGGAATGGAGGATTTTAATGATGAGACTTTGGATGTTGAATTAATGGAATGTTTGGACTATGTTGAGTTCCAGGAGTCATTTATGAAGAGTTCTGATGAGGAGATTCCTGATCAATTAATGCTAGAAGTACTTCTAAATTATGAATACATTTATATTTATAAATTATAAATTGTTTGAGACAATGTTCTGTTATTTTACTTGAAATTTATGAGATAGTAGTGAAATAATTGTGGTATAAAGTGAGACTTATAGTATAGAGTGCAACATTTCTGTATTACATAGTTAGTTTACTCACAGTTACTTCCCTTCTCCCACTATATTTTCTCCAATGTGCATTTCACATCTCTTTTTCATCTCATGCCTTCTTTTTCTCACTATTTCTCTCTAAAGTACACTATCGTCGCCATTTTCAGAATTTTTAAAAGACAGTGAAATGTAATGCTTCACGTCGAGAGGAGGATCCCCCAGAACTATGCCTGTTTTTAATAAGCGCTGTCAAGAGCATATTATGATAAAACGCTTCTCCGAGCCCTGGATAGCGCCCGAGTGGGATCCCTGACACACTGTTTCATTAAAACTAAAGATTCATACAACCTTGAAAGCGTTTTGGATGGCATGACTCCTGTCCTAACAAGAAAACTATTCCTGCAATGGAGGTGTGGGACCCTTCCTTTAGGGTCTTTTACCAAAGCATGGTCCTGTCGGTCTCCCACAGAGACGTGCCCTGCATGTGCCCACACTAAGGAGAATGATGTGCACGTGGTTTTCTTCTGTCGAACCTACCAGAAAAGCAGGAAATTTTGGCTCGTCCCCCTCCTTAAAAACCTGGGATTTAGAACATTCTTACCCGCATATAGAGTTTTAAAGACCGATTTATCCCCGCCAATTGTGTTTGCCTTGGCAAAATTTCTAACTGCAATGTGGTATGTCCGAACCCGATTGTTAAAGATGGTTGGAGACTCTTGAAAATTCTTACCCCTTGATTCACTGCCACCCTTTTTTATTATCATCTTCTTTTTAACCTTCAATGTATTTTATGCTAATGATATATTGATATTTTAATAATTTAACTGATGTGGTAAATTTTGTACATCTTTTATGATCATGTGATCGAAATAAAGATTTGGAATTGGAAATAAGGCTTCTATCAAATACAAAAAATCTAGGTAGATGCGTCACTTTGTAAAGCCCTGTGCCACATTATATGTGCGTTAGGTGTAATGTATGCCAAGGGGGTATATTGACGCAAAGAAGGGTTGTACAAATGATGCAGTGAAATCTATGATATTTCACTGCGTCACTTTTAGGACGCTGTAGTGTCAAAATTTTGCACCTGCCTCACAGTAGGTGTAAGACTGAAGCAGGCCCTACAGTTAGGGCTTGCTCCATGTGAAATGATACATTGCTGGAAAATATTTTTTTAAATGGCATAAATTGAGATAGAATATACAAACAAAGAGAGACATACTTACATAACTAGGACAAAAAAACAATATATGTGAAACGTCTTCCCTTATATTGTTAGAACATAAAGTGCAGTAATCACTGTTTATCTTCCCCCAGCTTTTCTTTGTTGCCTTAGTTCTCAGTGTTCCGTATCTATATTTTAGGTACAGGGTTTTGGCCAACGGCGGCTGAACCTCATCAAGAAATGGTTCAAAACAAGCCACATTTTTAACCATTAAAATTTTTTCGGTTAAAGGGCCATGCGTTCTAACGTACGCAGAATCGTGGCTCACATGGGACCAAAAGGACAATTTAACAATTTTCTTGGAGGCCATAATTAAGGACTCCGGCTCACTCCAAAAGTGGGTTAGACCTAGTTTGGATAACCATGCTCTTACGTGCTTGAACCAATAAATTTGGTTACCCCTATCTAGGTCCAGTACTTCTTTCAACCCATTTTTGTAGTCAGTCAGTTCAGGGGTTGTCCATAGTCTAACCCATAATAATAATGGTCTCAACATTGCATGGTGGTCAGTATGCTTGATGTTTAGATCTAGAAATAATGGTACCAATGGGGTGTTAATGGGAACTTTTAATAATCCCCTAATAAACTTGTTCTCCAATGTTTCAAAGGTCTTCCTGCATACTGGTCCCCATAGTTCAGCCCCGTACAGAACAGCTGATTGGACCTTATACCTGAAAGTCTCTATTGCTGGGGTAACTGCCTTGTTCACACATTTATTATGTCTTTTTAATATTGGGAGACAATTTTGTTTGAACACTATTTTTTGATTTTTCTAGCTGTGGTCTCCATCCCATTGACGAATCTAATAATACCCCTAAATATGTAAAACTCTGTTCAAGCCTATGACCATTTAACATAAAAAAAAAATTTTAACTTTTGTGCGGGTTTAGTGCCATATATTTGGTTTTTTTATGTTAATTTCTAACCCTTTTAAAGTACAATATTGCTGGAACCTGTCTAATAAAATCTGAAGGCCCCGAGGGGTTTGTGAGATGAGGATCGTATCATCCGCGAAAAGGAGGGACGGTACACGTTCCCCTCCCAATCGAGGCGAATCATTATCACAATTCTCCATATAAGCCACAATATCTTTGACAAAAAGGGAAAAAAGTGTGGGAGCCAGTACGCATCCCTGTCGTACTCCCCTTTTTATTGGGATTGGGTCTGTAAGTTCTCCGTTTGGGCCCCACCTGACCTTAGCATAGTTCTCCTGGTGCAGGCCCATCACCAATTTTAGTAATTCCCCAGGAAGTCCATGCCTTTCCAAGGACTTCCAAAGTAAGTCACAAGGTATTAGGTCAAATGCTGCTCGTAAATCTACAAAGGTCACATATAGGTGGCCCTTGCGGATGATGACATATTTCCAGTACAAGCAGCATAACCTTAATACCTGATCTATGGTCCCAGTTTTTTCCCTAAACCCCGCCTGATATTTTGATAAAACTAGTTCTTCATCTAACCACGTGTTTATATGATTTAATATATGCCTGGCGTATATCTTTTGAGTTATATCTAAAAGACTAATGGGGAGATAATTGGCTGGATTGCCTCTATCCCCCTTTTTAAAAATAGTGATAATTTCTGCGCCATCCCAAGTATCTGGGATTTGGTCACCAGCCGCAATATCATTGAATAAATGGTTTAAGTATGGTACCCAAACATCAGTGTTATGCAAATAAAGGTCGCCTGGGATTTTATCGAGTCCAGGTGCCTTCCCTTGTTTGACTGAAGCAATTGCTAGCTCAGTTTCGTGTAAGTCAAACACTACCAGTGGGTGTGGATTCGCTGGCTGAATGGAAGTCGGTTCTTCCAGAGAAGTAACCTCGGTGATTTTAGCTGCGTACAACATTGTAAAATGTTTTACCCACGTGGCCTCGTCTAAGAAAACCTCTCTAGAGCCTTTCTCACGTTTGTTCCCCTTATCCACTAATTCCCAGAAGTGCCTCTGGTCCTTGGTTTTAGCTGCGTGTAGCATGCTAGACCATAATTCCTCGTCCCAAGAGGATTTTACTTTTACCAATATTGTGTTATATGATTTCCTTTTGTCTTTAATTTCTACAGGACTTTTTCTTTTGATTGCCTCGATCAAAGCGGTTTTGGCAACACGGCATTCCTTGTTGTACCAAGGTTTCCCGACTGGTTTTGCATTTACTATACCAGTCCCTTTTTTTGGTCTTTTTGTTAGAAGGTCTAGCAATAGACTAAAGAGGAATTTATGTAATTTGATAAATTCCCCAGATTCACATCTGAGTGGAAAATACGATTCAAATGTATTTGCAAGAGTACAGTAAATATTAGATAGAAGGTCCTCTTTTTCCAGTATGTATGCCCATTTGACAGCCCTTCGATTATTGCTAACTATGATGTTATCTAGTGTTGGTAACTGTACTTGTCTGTCGCCTCCCTCTATATTTCTCGGCCCCTTTAGTAAGTTTTTGAGAAAACTAGTTTCAAGGGGATAATGGTCACTGTCAAATCTCTCCTTGACTTTTAAATCAATTGTATATGGCCACAAGTCAAAAGAAATGATAACATAATCTAGGTTGCTTTTGTAATCTCGCCTCTTGAAGGTGGGTGCTTTTGGGCTATCAGACGGCTTGCGCCCATTACAAGCCCTCAGACCATGGCTTGAAAGCAGTCTAGTGATCTGAAGGGCTAATGTGGTCCCAGCGACGGTTCCATTGTCAATCAGGAGAGGTATCCTATTAGCCACATCCTCATCTTCATACAAATTGACCATGCCCGTGATCGGTTCAAAATTACAATTCATGTCCCCACATAAGATTACACTTGCATCTGGCTCTAGGGTGTCCATAAAAGTCTCCAGTTTTTCAATGCATGGCGACACCTTATGAGATGGATGAGGACTGTTATACACATTTATAAGGTTGATCACCCTTTTATCCTCTGTAGTTATTTCCAGACCAAGTATATCTAGAGAATCAATATTTAGAATTTTTATACCGATGTTAATAGAAACACTGATCCATATTAGTAGGCCTCCTGAGGCTCGTCCTCTTAATGAAGGCACAGCCTCTATTTGATATGTTTTATATCCCACTCTATGGACCTGGTCCGTAGCCCATGTCTCCTGCAGTATACAGATATCAAAGGCGTTCATGTAACTATTCCAGTCAGGGTCACATATTTTTGCGCGCACCCCCGCTACATGCCATGAAACTAATGTAGTCAAAGTGGGCCCCTCATTTGACCCACTGTTACCAGCTAGTGTGGGTGAAGACGGGCTACTATTAACCCCAGTGCCAGTTACAGTAACAATGTTTTCTACCCTCAGGGATCTACTTCCTTCTTCCTCCTTGGCTCCGTCAGTATTATAATTGTTTGCACCACCACTATCTTCCTCCCTGTTCATTAAACTTCAGTCGCATTCGTCCAGACCACTGAATACATCAAACCTATTCGATATTTCCAATGGCGTGAACGGTATTAAGTGAGCCATTCTTCTGTATTCACTTGTGTTGTGTCTGGGGGGTATGGTGTTCCACCCAGATAAAACAGGGGCTGGTGCTGGTTGGTACATATGAACAGGGTTTCTAGCAAGCTCCAGGTTAGAAAAATGATTGTCGAAGAGGGCATTGCTAGTTACCGGTTGGTGTGGGAATACTATGGATCTTGGGTAAAAATAAGTCAGTGGGCGCGGTGTAATACAGTTATTCACATTACCGTGTGGCCAGGACAGTATGTATTGGACTGCATTTTTGTCTCTGAAATTCACCACAACCACATCTCCCCCTATGTCCTTTGGTCTTCCACCTTACCAAGGCAAACGTCGGACATGGACTATTTCGCCATTATTATTACTCGCTATTGGTCTGTGTGAAGATAGCCAGTGCATTATTTTGTTCTTGAGTTGAAAGAAACCTTCCCGCTTATTTCCAGACAGTTCTGGTACCCCGGTGAGTACCACCACATAAGGTACAGCTTCTGGCGGGAGTTCAGTGGGTGGTCTCCTGCCTTGGGCCCCTCTTGTGTGTCTAGCTTCTTCCACCTCCAATCTTGGCAGCCCATTTGATGAGTTACCCAATTCCCTCACTAAATTATTATTAACAGGAATATCAGCAATACGAGTTTGTAGCTAATCTTGATGTTGGTATTTTTGTCTGGTTTGTTTTGGAATTAGGGGGATGTTTAGGTGCAGATAATGTGCTTGTAGGCTGATTTTTGGTCGCAGCTGATGTAGCTATTTTCGAATTATTACAAGGAGTGGTGGTGGAAGGTGTTGCCACAACGACGTCTGATGAAGGAATATGCGCCGATGTGGATGCTTGGCTAGGGATTGATGCTGTTATTGGACCTTTGTTTTCTAAGGTCCTGGTAGAGTTTCCATGTGTGGCCAGATCTACCTCTATTTTCCCTAGTCTTAGCTCCACTCCTTTTAATCTTTCAACTATAGCTAACGTGTAACTCCTCACGATGAGTTCTATACTATCTGGTAAGTTACTAGTGGGAATTGGTGGTGACCCTTCAGCATTTGGAGCATATTCAGTATTGCACTCAGTGACCAAGTGTGGAGTCGATGATATTATTTTTCCTCTTACTACCTTCCCTGGCCTGGGTGTTGGTGAGATCATAACTTTTGATGCATTAGGGGTGCTAGAGGGATCAAGAGAGGTAGTAGCTGATTCGGTTTGGGTTGAACCGATAGAAGGTGCTAAGCACTCCCTTAGCAGTAAAGGCACACTGTCCCCAATTGATGTAGCGTCCATGGTATCAGCGCAAAAATCATTGTCTATTGAGACAACAGGAATAGGCTCAGAAAGAGCCCTGTTCTTGATTCCTTCAATGTAACGACGGCGGTCAGCCCGGCGTTCTGCTAAGGATAAGTCTTTTGTGCCTTCGAAGGCACTTTAGTAAAATAGTTGTCTAGGGTACCGTTCACCAGGCTCCCTACTTTATCAGGGGCAATAGCAGAGGGTGAATTAGACACGATAGTAGACATTGGCAACAGTGGCAATAGTACCAAGGTTCAAGGAGTTTACACAACTTACTTAAATAGAGTCCCACGACCAGGGGGTCTGGCCCAGTCCAGTCTCCTCAGGCCTCTGAGGGCCTAAGAGGGCCCGCCCTTTGCCCGGGCTTTGCCCCGGACGTCCCGCGAGACGGTGATGATGCCGATTTTATGCGCCTCCTGGCGCTTCCCTGTGACGCGGACCCCAGTAGGGCTACTGGGTGATGTGGTCCTGCCCCTCGCCGGTCTCCACTCGGCGGCTCCCGCTAATGGTGGTAAAAAGCGGTGGAGCGGCGGGAGACTGGCGGGCGGGTCCGCGAAGAGCTGCAAGGGACACAGTAGGTAATGTCAAAGAGCGGCAACAGCACGGCAAACGGCAGCACAGGCAGTAGAAGGCACCTGACTCACATATAATGTGGCACAGGGCTTTACAAAGTGACGCATCTACCAAGATGCATCACTTTGTAAATATAACTCAACAAGGTGCAATTTTTACACCACTGCGGTGTCACAAAAAGTGACGCACCAGCGGCTTAAAAGTGATGCATGGTCTCATAAATAAGGCCCTCAAGAGCACCACAGGGAAAAACAGTGTAAAAAATTGTAGTAAAAAAAATAATTTCCAGTAATGCATCCTTTCACATGGGGCAAGCTCATGACCTTACCTTATGTAATGTGAGAGATGTTAACATTGTGAGAATCTACCTTATAAATACACAGCTGTGTCAAAGATTGTGCACACAGCTTGTAAATATGCACTCAGACAAGAATATGAAATGCTGTGAGAGATCTTATCACTGTGAGAGTCTACCTTATAAACACCCAGCTATGTCAAAGATTGCTTTGTCTGCCTGCATATTTACAAGCTGCGTGCACAATCTTTGACATAGCTGTGTGTTTATAAGGAAGACTCTCACAATTTTAACATATCTCACAGCATTTCATATTCTTGTCTGGGTACATATTTTTTTTTTCTGCATGCATTTTCTGCTTCCATCCATGTCTAAAATTGCGCAAAAGTCTTGTAAATATATTACTCTTTATCTTATATTACATCTCTTTTGATACCATTACTGAAATACTTTATGCATCTCCCCACCATTTCATATGGTTTTCTATCTGCTATTCCTATCCCTCTCCAGACATTCACTCCTTCTACCCATGCTACAGGTTGCACAATGTGCTTCAAAAAAATGAGCATATTTACAACTCCAATGAAATCATTACACAATTTCTAAACCAGCATTGAATCAAATTATAAAAAACAATTTATAAAGAAGACTACCTTATAAACACACAGCTAAGATTATGGAACAGGTAAAAATATAATTCCTTAATTCACAGAGACACACACTATGATACTTGTAAAAAATCTTTAAACTCTCTATCTTTTTTAAAAGAATCATTACTCACCTTTAAAAATGGTTTAGAAGATGTCAAACAGTGTCAATCACAGTCAACAGAAATTCTTATACAGAAACTCTGAACAATGCTTCCTTCACTGGGAGCCTTTCAATAATGGCACAGATTCTTTCTGATTTCAGAGCCATATTCTTGCACATAGCCAATAAAAATTGTTCCCCCACAAATTCAAAACCAAACTGCACATTTTAATAGGTTGAAGATTTCAAGACTTTGAAACTCACATAACATTCACCCATCCCCCCAGTGCTCATTCACCAAGTACTAATGGTAACTCCCTCTAAAACCAGCACAGAGTTCACAAGTTCATTTTACTATGTTGCAAAAAAATCCATCAAGCCTGCTAGACCTCTCAATCTACTAGCTAATAAAATGCAATGCTTCTTTAAATGACTTTTTCTTAACCATTAAAATGACTTCTTTAAAAAAAAAAGCATTCACCCTAATTTTCAGTGGAGATTTTTAACAAAGCTCCAATCATTTCTACTTATTCATCTGCACTTTTTTATCATAATCAAACTGCCATTTCATTACCACAACTCATCTGACTAGAAGCACACCTACCTTCACACACCTACCTTCAAAATGAAAAGAATCTGGTTTGTGGGTCATAGCTATGTCCACTGGGCTCAAAAATACGCAACTAACAGAGATATTTACAATCTTAATTTACCAAATGTAAACATTGTATGGATTGGATAAAGAGGATTGAGAAGTCACCAATTGATACCATTGATAAAATCCTTTATGCATTTACCACACCCTGACCTTATAATTGTGCACTGTGGTGGAAATGACTTGGGCACTTTGACTGGGGTAGGTCTGGAAATGCTTTTAACCCCTTTGATGCTCATGACGAGCTCAGCTCGTCATCAGGCACGGTTGAGCTGTGCTGATGACGAGCTGAGCTCGTCATGAACAATGGGATTTACCAATCAATCAGCACAGGAGGGGAAAACCATTGTCCTTTGACACCATAAACGATGGTGTTAAAGGACATATTTGGGCAATTGATGTCACTTTTTCCAAAAACTGCCTTGGTATTTTCTAATATATGCCAAAGGGAAAAATGGAACTGGTCCAACCAATTTTGTCCAAAGATTGAGAAAGCAAGGAAACATGTAAATAAATCTGTTTCTGCTTACCTCAGAGACTATGCTATGGGTTCCATTTATCACAACAACTTGCGTTACAACATGCAAGACATCTATAGGAGAGATGGTGTGCATTTTACAGATGAGGGGAATAGAGTTTTCCTCATGAATATAAGATTCTGCATTGGTACCTACTTGTAGGTACAAAAAACACCCAATGAACACAACAGCTCTTTTCAGAGCTAACTTACCACTAAAAACACTCTACATTATTTTTTAACTCTATTTTTTTTACACTGTTTTTCCCTGTGGTGCGCTCAGGGTGCGCATACCGGAGAGCGTACCCGGGAACGCACTCAGCGCTTACCCAGCGAAACTTTTTTTTAAAAACAAATCTTTTTTTGCCCTTCCGGGTCCTTCTAGGCCCCTCTCAGAAAACCTAGGGGGTCAGGGGGTGTCTACTCTGCCCCCTTTTAATTATTTCACCCTTTCTTTTTTCACCTCTTGTGTCTCGATTCTACCGAGACACAAGATGGCGGACTCTCCGGACGGTTTAGAATGTTGACAGACACCCGACAGCCAATCAGCTTTCGCTCGCACACTCCCGTAGCGCGCCGGGTGCGCTCTCCGGTACGCGCACCGGTGAGCGCCCGCAGCGCGCCTATAGATATATATGTGTTTTTTAACTTAATTTTCATAAAAACCACTGGAGCAATTTTCACCAAACATAGCAAAGGCACATCTGCGAACCAGTCCCTACAATTTTACCAAGTTTGGCATAATTCCGTTCAGCGGTTCGGACTTGTCAGACCGTCCTATGGAAATTAACATGGAGAAAACACGTTTTGGGACCCCCTTTTTTCTCAGCCCCCACTTCACGAATCTCCCCAAAACTTTCAGGGAAGGAGCGGAGCGCAGCGAGACCATTTTAACGAAAATTACAGGCAGATCCCTCAATCGGCGCCAAAGTTATTCCCAATAGAATGTTCGGAATTTCCTATGGTAGCCAATCCTAACTATAACTACCTACTGGCAACCGCCAGTAGGTAATACATATATATATATATATACATGTAGTTTTAACCCCGCACCTAGCGTAGAGCTCGCGGTCCCTAGGGGGTTTAAGATCGCCAGAGTGGACCGACCCCTGGGTAGAGGGGGCGGACTAGCGGTTGTGTTTAAGGAAGAGTGGTGCTTCGCTTCTGAGCCGCCGGCCGCGGATATAGGGGGTGAGGTTCTCCACTTTTCCATCACAACTTCCCCCCACTTTACTTTAGGAGGCTCTCTCATATACAGACCTCCGGGTCTGGCTACTCGTTTTTTGGACGCCCTAGAAGAATATCTGGTCCCACGGGCCCTAGGTTTTCCTAGGTTCCTATTGGTTGGGGACCTGAATATTCATATGGATGTCCCTGATCTGTCCGATGCCCACAGGCTTGGTGAAATTCTGGAGCTTGCTCAACTCAAGCAATGGGTGACAGCCCGACGCATATGGGGGGCCACCTGCTCGACCTGGTATGTTCTAACTTCCCTATTCAGTCTGTGGCTGTTGAAAAAACGACCTGGTCTGACCATGACCTGGTCAGATTTAATTGGGAGATTGTGGAGCCTTGTTCCCCACCTTCTATCTCTCACTCCCAAAAGATCAACCTACCTGCATTCAGACAGGCTTTGAGTAATACTCGCCCTAATTTGAATTTGCCCCTGGGCGATGCGGTCTGTGAATTTAACGAGTGGCTACAGCAGGCGGCAACCGCCTCTATTAGGCAGACCACGCTTACCAGATCTAGACGTACCCCCTCCCAACCTTGGTTTTCCCCAGAATTGAGGGAATTAAAACTGGGGTGTAAAAAGCTTGAACGAGCGTGGAGACGTGATTATAGCCCTGAGGCTAAATCCACTCTACGGCTGGCGCAAAAAGAATACCACACAGCCATCAAGGGTGCGAAGGGGAAATATTATGCTGGGCGTATCGCCAAGGCAGACAACAGTAGCAAAGAGATCTTTGCTATTGTGAAAAGCTTCGTGGCACCCGTCGCTGAGGCCGTTTCTCATCCATCCTCGATGCAATGGTGCGAGGAACTGTCCTCCTTTTTTATTAATAAAATAAAGAGGATTCAGCAAGACCTTGCAGCAGCCCTCCCCACCGACTACGCAATAGAGGGCCCGTGCCCTTCCCTTTGCCCTAGTTCGGAACAGCAGTTCACGATCTTCGAGCAGATTGTGGAGGACACTACTCTCCCTTTAATTCAGTCCCTGAAATCTGGCTCACCCGCCGACCCGTGTCCTGCCCGGGTGCTCTCGGAGGTGGCGGAATTAGTCTGTACTGAGATCACGCAGATTGTGAACCTCTCCCTGAGGACGGGCGTGGTTCCTACTGCTTGGAAACAGGCTAAGCTTCTGCCTCTCCTAAAGAAACCAGGTCTAGACTGGACGGCCCCCGGGAATTATCGACCAATTTCCCTTTTACCGGCACTCACAAAGATCTGTGAGAAGGTTGCATTTCGACAACTAGAGAGATTTGTTGAAACTTCCAATGCCCTCCACCCGGCCCAATCGGGCTTCAGGGCTGCTTACAGCACCGAGACAGCCCTCTTGGAGATGAGCGAGGCCATCCGGGACTGTTTAGACGGTGGCGGCAGAGCGGTCCTAATTCTGTTGGACCTCTCTGCCGCGTTCGATACCGTCCCCCATGAGCTCCTTCTTGGCCGGCTGGCGGATATAGGTATTGGAGGGGTTGTGTTAGACTGGCTGTCCTCCTTCTTGTCTGACAGGACCCAGCAGGTCTGGCTGCCTCCCTATGCCTCCGAGCCTGAACCTCTGCTTACAGGTGTCCCGCAAGGTTCCACCCTCAGCCCCCTACTGTTCAATGCCTACATTACACCTTTGGTTTATCTAGCTTAACAGTTCGGGGCTAAGATTATAGGGTACGCAGACGATACCCAATTGCTGTTCACCTGGCCGGATGATAACCTTGATACCTCTATAGTTCATCTATGTTTGTCCTCTGTATTTCGCTGGTTGACGAAGGCCCAGTTGAAGTGCAACGAGGACAAATCTGAGGTTCTTTTTTATGGCTCCTTTCCCCCCTCGTTCATGAGCACCCTATGGCCTTCTGACATCCCAGGCCCGAAAGAGATGGGGAGACCTGCCAAAAATCTGGGCATCTGGTTCGATGAGGACTTAAGATTCAAACATCATATTAAAAAACTTACTGGCACCTGTTTTGCGACCTTAAAAATGCTTCGCAAATTCTTTCCCTTGCTTCCTAGAGAGGCAAAGGAGTCTGTTGCGCGAGCGCTTATACTGTCCAGGTTGGACTATGCCAATGCATTGTTCAGTGGAATCCCCTCTTACCTGGTAAAACGCCTGCAAATCATCCAGAACGCGACAGTCCGTCTTTTATTTAACATTCCTAGATGGAAGAGCGTTCGCGCGGAGATGCGCACACTCCACTGGCTCCCGGTTGCACAGCGCATCCGGTTTAAGTCATTGGTTTTGGCGTTTCGTGCTATTCATGATCAAGGCCCCCAGTACTTGAGAAAAAGATTCATTAGTTACGTTCCCACACGTACTCTGAGATCCTCCACTCTGTTTCAACTATCCCTCCCCCGTTTTAAACGTGCCAGACTTGGTGGTCAGTCGATTGCGGTGGTCGTGGCTCGCGCCTGGAATGCTCTTCCTTTTCACCTGCGCTCCACACCAACTGTAGCCGCATTCAAAAAACATCTGAAGACGTATCTGTTTAACAGTGCTACTTAAGAGTCTTTTTTTTTTTTTTTTTTTTTTGTGAGGGTCTGCTTTCTGCTTTTCTTTCTCCCGCGCCAGGATACTCCCCAGTAGCAGAGCGCGCTATAAAATGGTTTATAATAATAATAATAATAATAATAATAATAATAATAATAATAATAATAATAATAACCCCATGAAGCTTTGTTATATTGCTTTTACACCTGAAGTGGGATCACATATAATTTATAGGCATTGATGCCGTAATATTGTTATAAACACACGTGTGATTCCCATCAATAAGGGGCTCATCATAAACGCATTTATGCACTTTAGATTGAAAACCAGCTCCATTTGCACATTTGTCAACTACATCGGACAGTAACTTCACTATGTCTATGGTCATGTGACTAAGCAGGAAGTTTGTACCAGGGGGGCGTGTATTAGGTTCACTGTATAAAAAACTCCAAAAAATTTAACTACTCTGCATGTGACCAAGAGCTCACAAGCCCAAAACGAGTCATTGCTGTAGTTGTTAACTTGTGCCATAAAAGACATCTGTGGCCAGATCCTGTGGTCCGTCCCCTGTTTTGCTTCGCCGGTCCGTGTGATTGGAGGTGGCTTTGGGAGTGTTTTCTTGCATGTTACTGCGGAAGTTGGTTTGCTTCCGGTAACGGACCCCCTCTCCAGAAGTTGGCGTTCACCTTCAAACTGCCATTTTTTCTGAATCCTTGTTGGAATCGTGGTGGACGCCCCCTCTCGCAGCCGGAAGACTCTGACCGAACGTTTGTGCAGAAACAAGCGACGCCTGGGTCGGAAGACGCGTCGAAGAATTGGAGTACCCGCTACGCGGTGAGTCTGTGAGTATGTGGCAGAGCGTAGGTGGGGAGGTTTGTGATCGGCGGTGACAAGGGCGTAGCTGCCTGGGAAGAAGCGGCGCTACCTACTGAAGTACGCGGGTTTGCAACAGCATGTCGACAGAAGCTGTCCGTGCTCGAGAGAAGGGGGCTGAGGAACTATTTGGGAATATACCGGCTTCAGTGGCAGGTTCCAACAATGTTCCGAGCAATAATGAAGCTAAAGAGGATACTAATGTGAAATCGTAATACAAGGAGCTAGAGAAAAACAAAAGACTCAAAATTACGAAGTGGTGGGAGCATTACTCACTGACTAAATATGCAGACGTGGGGAGAGTGCCAGGAGGCTTACAAATTCTTTTGGCACCAAGCTTCGGCAAACCAAACCCTTCAATGTTGAAGGAATGGGGACAAGGTAACCTGGCAGTATCCATGAATTTGGTCCATATTTTGATCAAATATGCAGTAATTAATCGGGTGGAGGTTTTAAAAGAAATCGAGAGGTTAAATATCGAAATAGACAAGTTTGAGGAAACAGATGCTTCCAAACAATTGAAAGATACTATGGCGGAAAGATTAAAAAAACACAAAGATAAGATCAAGATCTGAAAAGTGCATACGTTCGCACGTGATCAGGCTGATTACGACAATGGCTAGACCTTTACCTTCTCGTGGAAATACAGCGCAGCTAAACGCCAACAATACAGTGCAAAGGGCACTAAAAAAGTATCTCCTCAAGCTACAACCACATCAGTAAATAATGCCAATGATGAGCTATCCAGTCTAGATTCGGTATCCCTCACTAGTGAATCTAGTCAAGACTCAGACTCTATCACCCATTCAGCAACCATCTTGAATTTGGAAGAGGAGTTAGGTTTTTTATTTGAGGAAAGACTCCAAACACTGAGACCGAGACAAAAAATCTAACAAAAATCATAGAAACAAAAAAAGACGAGAAAAAAGAAAGTGTACCAAAAAAGCAACAGCAAAAAAAGAAGCCGAAAGCAACGTGGCAGAGGAAACGGCAATAATGGACAAATCCGTTATTAACCTATCTGAGATAACATTGACTAAGGCTGAGCAACAACTGTTATCTCTAGGTCTCAATTTCTGCCCTAAACAACCCTTCAACTATGCGGCCACTCGCATAGACGTCTTTTGTTTCATAAGAAAGTTAAAACTTAAGAAATTCTGTTCCATACAAAAACTGAAAGCATGCAACAAGTTCGATACTCGCCCCTCCGCAGCCATAGGGGTGGGAGGAATAGAAGTCACGTCGGGTGATGTTTCCACTCTCCTAACTCTCCATGACCTACATTTTTTTATTAAAATATATTTTTATTGCAGAGTTATAAACCACAGGATACAGTTAATCAGCCAGTTCACTCGTGACATCCCCCCCGTTCAATAAGAAATCCAAATCGTACACAGCCATTCAGCCCGCATCCCGGAGGCCGGGCGGCATATCTCTTCATTCAATAGGAAAACATCACGGTCCATGTCCCATAGGGACCATGGTTGAAATATCGTTTTGCGTATCTGCTTTTACCCCCCCACCCACAACATCATTCCCGTCCGCCATCCCAGTTATAATCAGTGGTACCGCCCTTGTCGGGACCTGCCCCAGGCGCTATGGGTCTGTCACGCCCGGCCGCTCCCCCCAGCCACTCCACACTCCACACAGTACCCACCATCCTAGTAGATCCAAGGTGCCCTAGCGGGCCACCATCTAATGGCTTCCGGCCCACCCCAAACTCCCATTAACCAGACCCCCCAAAACCCCCCCTCCCCTGGCAACTGCTAAGGTGTATGCCTCGTCCTGTCGAGCTAAATGGATCCACTACAGTGCAAGGTATAAAAACGCTTGTGTTCGCCCCGCGGTGTCCACCGGCTTAGTTCTCACCATCCTCATCCTCCACCAAAGAATCACGCAACGCCTGTACCACTAATTCCCATGCACGCGCCACTTCCAATGCCTTCTCATTCCCCATCTTAACAGCCTGCTTCATCCGGAGCACACTCTCACAGTCCGACCACCGCAGCAATTCATTCTTCCATCTACGCAGTGAGGGTCCCCCCCTGGACTTCCAATGCCACGTTATTTCCCTCTGCGCCAATATCAGACCCAGGTCGATGAATTTGCTCGTTACCTTGGTGTGTTTGGTATGCGGGAACCAGAGCAGCAGGCACGCCGCCATATCGAATTCCACCTCTCTGTCAGTCACTTCGTTCAGGAGTTCCCCTACCTCCGCCCAATAGGTCCCCAAGTGTGAGCACCCCCAAAACAAATGGTCCATGTCCGCTCCCAGTTAGAGTTAGATAAGCCCTATGAAGCACATAGAAATGTACTTGCTGAAAGCGCGCATTTCTCGTGCCCTTCCACGTGCGCCGCAGGATGTGGCCCCATACCGTATCCGGTATAGGCCGGCCCACGCTCTCCTCCCATTTAGCCTTGAGCCCTCGGAGCGGTTCCAGTCCCTCGTTCAGCATCCTATTATGGAGGCACGTCACAGCTTTGAACGTACCTGCTGCCATCACCACATATTGGCACGCCATAGTCGTTGTTGGTTCCATGAGCCCCCCTCTCCAGTGCTTCTGCATGGCAGCCACCACTGCCGCGTGTAGGAGGAACCCCCCATCGGGCAGCCCGAACTGGTCCCGGAGCGCTTCGAACGGCGCCAAAGCCCCGTCTATGTATAAGTCGCCTACCACCTGCAGTCCCGCCTCTTCCCAATCCAGCAACGGGGACCAGTCGCCCCCGTGCGGCAAGGCCGTCAGCATTCCAATCGGGATCTCCGGTGCATAAGGCCGCGACGCCTTCGCTCTCCGAAGGCTCCTCTGCCAGCACAGCCGGAGCGTCCGCTCCTCCATGTTGAGGGCCCGCAACTCGAGCCTCTGTTGCATGATGATATAGGACAGCACGTGGCGTTGAATCCCCCGGTCCCGGTCCTCCTCTGGACCCCGAAACACCCTAGCTACGTTCTGTGTAAGGACCTGCAACTGCGCCGCTAGATAATACAGCTCGAAGTCGGGCACAGCCATGCCCCCTTCTAGCTTGGGGCGAAGTAGCGTGCTCAGGGCCACTCTACGGCGGCCATGCCCCCATAGGAAGACAATAATCATGGACCTCAGGTCTCTAAAGATCCCCTGGGGAATCCAGACAGGCAGCGTTCGGAAATAATAGAGGAAGCGGGGGAGCGCCACCATTTTCAAAAGTGCAATCCTACCCAGAACCGTCAGCGGGAGGGTCGACCAGAAAGACAGGCTGCCCCTCAGTGCCCGGACACAGCGACCAATGTTGCCCTCCAATAAGTCCGCAGTCGCGTGGTAGATGCGAACACCCAGATAGGTGAAGCAAGAGGGCTCCCACACCACGCCCAAGTCGCCGCCAGGATCAGGCGATCCCGCTCACAGCCGAAACACACAAGTCTTCGCCCAATTGACCTTAAGGCCCGACAGCCGGCCGAACTCAGACAGTAGATCCATCGCTCCGACCAATGCCCGCGAGGTGTCAGCGAGGTGCAGGAGCAAGTCGTCCGCGTATAGCGATATGTAATGCCACTGCCCGCCGCTGGCTATCCCCGCGTACCTGTCACCTGACCTCGCATGGACCGCCAAGGGTTCCATCGCCAGAGCAAACAATAGGGGGGACAGAGAACAACCCTGTCGTGTGCCCCTGCCCACCGGGTACGCCGCAGACACCAGTCCGCCCAAACGCACTCTCGCCGTCGCCGAGGTATACAAGACCCTCGTCCACCTACGGAACCCCTCGCCCATGCCAAACCTCTCTAACACTCCATCCAGGAAAGACCATTCCAAACTATCAAAGGCCTTCTCGATGTCTACGGACAGGACCGCCGGAGCTCCCTCCCCGTCCAAGATGGCGTCCATTATTCCCACTAGGCGGCGGATATTCAGCGCCGTGCTCCTCGTGGGTATAAACCCGGCCTGGTCCCTGTGTACCAGGCCCGTCATATGTGGGGCCAGCCTGGTGGCTAGGATTCGGCTCAGAATCTTATAATCTACCGTCAGCATGGATAGCGGGCGATAAGACCTCACATCCGCGGCATCCCTGCCAGGCTTTAGGAGCGGCACAATCAAGGCCTCCCGCATGTACCCAGGCAATACCCCAGCCTTGAAAGCTTCCGTATACACCACCAGCAGCCTGGGAGCCAAGCTATCCACATACTGTTGGTAAAATTCAATCGGCAGTCCGTCCACCCCGGGCGTTTTGTTGCGGGCCATATGTTTGATGGCCACTCGTATTTCTGTGAGCGTGATCGGGCTACCCAGCTCCTTCGCGTCCTCCTCGTCCAGGACCGGAAGCTGCCTCTCCCCCAGGTATTCCGCAATGTCCTGAACCTCCACTCCCAGCTGACTCCGGTACAATTCCTCATAATACCCCCTAAAACGTTCCAACACCGCTGCCTGGGAGTACACCATATCTCCCTGCGCATTACTAATGCTGAGGATCGGGCATCCCCTAAGTTCCGGGTTAGCTAGTCTGGCCAAGAGGGTACCCACCTTGTCCCTTTCTGCATGTGCCCTGATGATATACTGCCTGTAATCAAAGCACCTCAAACGTTCCGTCTCGGTGGCAACCACTTCCTTCGCTTCCAGTAACTGGGTCTGCAAATCTGGCCTAGCCGGCCTGCGGCGCTCCAAGTCCCTCAAAGTTTCTTCCGCTTTCGTGAGTTCGTTCAACACAGTCGTGCGAGCATTCGAGAACCTACCCAAACACACCCCTCTCACCACCACTTTCATCGCATCCCATTCAGTGGACCTACTCGTGGCCGTGCCCTCATTCACTCCGAAATAACTATCAATGCCTTGCCGAACCGCGTCACTGAACACAGAATCCTCAAGCGTCTCCGGCCGAAGCCGCCATGTTGGTATCACTGAGCGCTCTCTCTGCCACTGAATGTGTACCAATAGGGGGTTATGATCAGAGATAGTCCTAGCCAGGTACTCCGCATGGGAAATCAATGGGGCAAGGGATCCACCACAGAGCACCGAATCAATCCTGACATGCAGATCATGGAGAGCAGAATAAAAGGAATAATCCCTGGCTCCCCTGTGCCGCTCCCTCCAGACATCCAGCAACCCCCATCTATCCTGCCAGTCCTTCCTGTGCGCAGCCAACCTGCGCACCGGGGAGTCCACCGGGGGGGATGGGACCTATCCAGAGCCACATCCGTGATCGAATTGAAGTCCCCCCCTAACACTATCGGGCCCGCCAGGAAAGAGGCCAAGGACCCCGAGAGGCTATCAAAGTATCGAGCTTGATCAGTATTCGGTGCATATACACAGCAGAAAACCACATCCCGTCCATACAACCTCCCCTCCACCGCCACAAACCGGCCATCCGGATCCACTACTTGATTCAGCACTTGAAAGGGTATCCCCACCCTCACCCAGATCAACACCCCCCTGGCATACGCTGAGTAAGTGGTGCCGAACACCTGGCCCCGCCATCTTTTCTGCAGGGCAGCGCACTCTTTTTTAGTGAGATGAGTCTCCTGGAGCATAGCAATCTGAACCCCCCTGCGTACTAGATAGGCATGGACTTTGTGACGTTTCACCATAGTTCGCAGCCCCCGGACATTCCACGTCAGGCATTTCAAATTAGGTAATGTCCCCATTCCAGCTTCGTACAGTCCGATTCAAATAACGATGGTTCATAGCCCCCCCAATGCAGTTGCCCCCCCCCCGAACATACCCAAAACAGAAAAACTTCCCAAACCCCACTCCCCAGGACAGAGCACACGAACCCAATGTCCGCCCCCATCCAAACCTTGAACCAATGTCTCGCACTCTTACCCTGTGGTCTCCACCGCAGTCGGCCTTAAGGGCCCGAGGGGGGTGAGTCACCGCCGACCCCAGCAAGCGGAGCCCGCGCCCCGCGCCTTCATCCCCTCCGAAGCACACAGCTCCCCTACCCGGCATCCCGCCCTCCATCAACAGGATACCACCCTACCATGAAGTCTCGATCTAGTCCCAAGTCAATCTCAGCCGCAGAAGATACCATCCGATGTCTGTGGGGTCACTATCGGCCCCTTCGAACTTTCCGCCTCTGAGAGTTCCTCTCCCGTCTTGCTACCTTCCCCTCCCGAGTCCGTTTCTGCCCGTTCACTGTTCAGTTGCGACCCTGTAATGGCCGCCGTCGCTGCAAGCGCATCCCTCTTCTCCGCCGCCATTTGAGCCTCCCGTTTCTCCCGCTGGCGCCTGTTGCGGGATCTGATGCGTTGTGATTGCCTCACCCGGGGCTGCTTGGGTTGGTCTCGCCTACTTTTATGCGATCTGTCCGTCCCCGCTCTATACGACTCCAGCCATTGCCAAACTTCATCCGGAGTCTGAAAAAAGTGCGTAGAGCCATCCATAATGATCCGCAGCTTAGCCGGGTAGAGCAAGGAGTACTGGATACCTTCCTCCCTGAGCTCCTTCTTCACCGCTAGGAACGATGCCCTGTTCTTCTGGACCGCTTGAGTATAGTCCGGGAAGATTGTAACCTTACTGTTCTCCACCTCATACGGGCCCGACATCCTGGCCCGCTGGATGAGGAGATCCCGGTCCTTGTAGTGCAGGACCCGCACCACCATCGGTCGGGGGGGGCGGCCAAGCCCCGGCGGGCGAGCAGGTACCCGGTGAGCTCGCTCCAGAGTGAAAAACGGAGTAAGCCCCTCCGGCGCTACCACAGTGCGGAACCAGTTCTCCATATAGGCCACCGCATCCTCCCCCTCAATCCGTTCCGGCAGGCCTACGACCCGCACGTTGTTCCGTCTATTGCGGCCTTCGGCATCCTTCGCCCTCCGCTCCAGCGAGTCCAGCCGGGCCAATATGTCCGTGATCCTGTGCTCTGCGGTCACCACCGAGGGCTTCAGGTCCAGCAACAGTTGGTCATGGTCCTTGACCCTGTCCGCTAGCTTCGCATGATCCGCGCGTAGCAGCCCCAGGCCCGTGGCCACTTGGGCAATGTCTTGATGCAACGCTTCTTTAGTTGAGGTGATCGCATCAAGTATGGCATCCAAACGCCGGTTCAGCCGCTGTTCTTGGTCGAGCTCCGGGGAGGGACTCTCGCCCAGCCGAGTTGATGTCGCCGAGTCCCCCTCAGCTCGTCTCTCGGCCACCGGCCCTCCGATCGCCGCCATCCCAGGGTGCTGCGTCACAGGTCCAGGAGCCCGTTTTACGTTGGCGCCCGTAGTTCCGTGCCAGTCTCTGGGCACCGGGCCGTGCAATGTCCCCACCGACGCTCTCAGGAGCAATGAACAGTTAGACGAGCTCCGTTCCGCCGCCCCCCTCGGAAGCCTGAGGGGGGAAGGATGAGTCTTAGGGCGGTGGCCAACGAGGGTCCCCAAGCTCCGGGCGAATCAAGTCAGCGTCCCCTGGTCCCAGGATACAGCACCGCCGATCCCAGTGCCTCGATCAGCCGATTGCAGGATCTCTTGCCAGTCGGCGACAGCTTGGCTCAGGGCTGAAGTTCGGGGCCGTCCGACCTCCTCGCCGCCATTTTCTTCGCACCCTCGGCAACACCTCGGCCGCCTCCTCAACACGGTCTTCTCGGGGCCAGCAGTCCCCCAGCGACTCTCCGATTGTGCCCAGCTGTCCCCTTACACTTCAGAGGACAGGAGCGTCGTCTCCGGGTCGCCTAGGGTTCCGAAAACAGGAGAATTAGCGGGATTCCGCGCGGAGCTGCGAGCTCACGCCGCCATCCCGATCGGCGTCCAAGCCACGCCCCCCCTCCATGACCTACATGATGCGACAGACTCACAACCTTCTGGTCCAGATGTGAGTCTAAGTACACAAGCCAGATTGACCAAAATAAACAAATTACAAAAAGGAGCAGGGATAACCCAGTTTAAGAGCAAATCGAGTTTTGTCCCCCTGATGACAAAGGATGCGATAGACATGTTCCACGACTGTGTGACTAATGAGATAAAACAATTGTATAGGTCCACCAGAGGCAACTTTAAAAAAAAGCACCACCGACAACAAGCAGATTATACCACCCTTATGAAAAAATTAAGTAACAACACAGAAATAGTGATTAAAGCATCGGATAAGGATGGTAATGTTGTTATTTGGCCTACAAATGACTACACTAAAGAGGCTTATAGACAACTACAGGATGTGGATTGCTACGAAAAAACCACTCACAAGGCGTATGTTAAAGCTAAAGAGACTCTCCTCAAGTTGTTACACAAATGGCGCAGAGAGGGCCTGATTTCCACGGAAGAATTCAAATTTATGAACAATGAATTAATTGTCCTCCCTGTGTTTTACCTAATCCCCAAGGTTCATAAATGTATTAGTCCAACGCAAGGAAGACCAATTATCTCGGCGACTAGAAGCGTTAGCGAACAAGTCGGACAATACATTGATTTCTTTTTGCAGGACATGGTAAAAAGTTTGCAGAGTTTTGCTAAAGACACCAGTGATTTCCTGCAAAAAATTGGGGATTTGGAATGGAATAGTGACATGTTATTGATAACTCTGGAGGTAGAGTCTCTCTACACAAGCATAGCACATACATGTGGTCTCAAAGCGATTGAACATTTCCTAGGCAAACAAGCGGTCGAATATTATGAACACAATAAGGTGATTTTCAGCCTTATTGAATGGTGTTTATATAATAACTTCTTTTTGTTTGGTAAAGATGTGTGGAGACAATTAAGGGGCGTAGCGATAGGATCCTGTTTCTCCCCCAGCTACCCCAGCTACGCGTGTTTACACGTAGGCTGGTGGGAGGAACAGGTCCTTAACATCCAGCAATGAAAAGGTTGTTAAATATTTACGTTACATTGATGACGTTTTCATTCTTTGGCAAGGGGATGAGGAGGAAGCAGTAACATTTCTACAAGAGATTAACAAGAATTCCCTCAACCTCAATTTCACTTCTCATATGAGTAAACATGAGATTGAGTTTTTAGATGTGAAAATATATGTCAAGAATGCTAGATTAGAAACACCTCTCTTCAGGAAACCCACAGCGGGAAATACAACATTACACGCCACCAGTCTGCATCCCAAACATACTATAAGCAGCATTCCTTACGGTGAGATCTTACGACTCAAAGGAATATGCAGTTACACTTTTGAGTTTGATAAGTGTTTACAGGAAATGAATGCTAGGCTCAGGGCACGGGGCTATTCAGATGCGATGTTGCATCAAGCATTAATTAAAGCTAACACAGGCCCTAGAGAAAGTCTTTTTCAATTGAACCCTTCTAGCATCAATGATTTAGACACCAATGTGATGCCTACTGTTGAGACAAATGACTGTCCCAGATTAATTACGGCATTTAGCAATGAGAAAAATAAAATCAGGACCATTGTTAAAAATAAATGGCCTATATTGTTAACAGATTCAATATTAAGTTCCCAATTACCAGACATGCCAATGGTCACCTTTCGAAGGGCCAAGAATATGGGGTCTGTACTATATAAAAGCAGCCCAGAAATGAGACAAAAAAGCATGTGGCTGCAACCAGCATCAGGGTTCCGTAAATGCTCAACTTGTAGGGCTTGCACATTCGAAATCAATAAAACCCACTACCAGACTCCTTTTGGTTCCAGTGACATTCCCATTGCAGGCAGCTTTAATTGTAAAACTAAATTTGCTGTGTACGTCCTGACGTGCACCTGTGGCCTGCTTTATACAGGCTGCACAAAACTACAGGTGCACGTCAGAATTTTACAGCATCTCAGAGCCATCCTGCATAGTGACCCTGCCTATCCGGTAGCAAGTCATTGTAAGAATAAACACAATAATGACGTTGCCTGCCTTTCCTATTATGTGGTAGGGTCTATTCCGAAATTACGCAGAGGTGGCAATAGAAAACAAAAATTAAGGCAACTTGAGACAACCATGATTCTATAATTTTGCCAAATGGTCTTAACAATACGGAGGATATGTACAACTTCCTTTAATACTGTCCCTGGGTTGTCTCTACATAGGGTGTGTTTGTTGAGTAGTTTCTCTTTGCATCCCCATCCCCGTATACTAACTGTATCAAAACTTGTTTTTACAGGTAGTCAGGTTCCCTGTTACCTAGTAAATATAGAATGGGTTTACCTTGATATGGTGTACATTTCCATCTTACACCATAAGTATCTCCTTAGGTAGTCAGGTTCCCTGTTGAATAATATATGCTTCATTGTGTCTTCAGCCTCCTGTAAATATTATGACATTTTGTTCTTTCTTTTATCTCTCATATAGGGTGCGCACTATTTTTAAATATGATGAATTATGATTTTAAAGAAATGTGATATTTAAGAATTTTTAACAATGAATTTAGGCAATGACTGTTTTTTTTATTGTTATTCATATTTATATACATTTAAATGCAAATCTATTTATCATACACTATGCACTTTATGCTATATAGTTTGCACTGAATTGTTGCACAGCTTTTTTTTCCATCAGGTAGAGGTGGTATAGAAAAATTCACAAAAAATATTTTTGCTACAATAAATTATGCACTTTATTGTTTTTAAGATCCTCCCTGTAGTACTGTCTGTGCTAGAGGATGGAGTTATTTACGATGTACAGTTTGTAAAGAATGGTGTTTAGGAAGTAGGATTTATCCTGGAATTTGTACTTTTAACCTCACGAAGCTTTGTAATATTGCTTTTACATCTGAAGTGGGATCACATATAATTTATAGGCGTTGATGCCGTAATATTGTTATAAACACAAGTGTAATTCCCATCAATAAGGGGCTCATCCTAAACGCATTTATGCACTTTAGATTGAAAACCAGCTCCATTTGCACATTTGTCAACTACATCGGACAGTAACTTTACTATGTCTATGGTCATGTGCTAAGCAGGAAGCTTGTACCAGGGGGGCGTGTATTAGGTTCACTGCATAAAAAACTCCAAAAAATGCAACTACTCTGCATTTGATCAAGGGCTCACGAGCCCGAAACGCGTCATTGCTGTTGTTGTTAACTTGTGCCAGTAAAAGACATCTGTGGCCAGATCCTATGATCCATCCCCTGTTTTGCTTGCCGGTCCGCGTGATTGGAGGTGGCTTTGGGAGTGTTTTCTTATATATATATACACATATATATATATATATATATATATATATATATATATATATATATATATATATATATCCGTGTAAAAAAGCCTATATAGGCAGCACGATTAAGCCAGCCAAACTCAGAGTGCTTGAGCACTTACGTGCTACTACCAACATGGACAAATCTTATCCCATAACGCGTCATTTTCAGAATCATCACAACCAAAATGTAAATTTATTGAGCTTCTGTGTATTGTGTACCGTCAAATTTGATGAGAGAGGTGGCAATCTTGTACAGAATTTGCGTAGAGCAGAGTCGAGAATGATTATTCAGTACAAAACCATGGTCCCTGATGGACATAACTGCGACGAAGAGATGGAAGTACATCTAGGATGATAGAATAGAAATTTTCAGGTTTTATTGAGCTGTTTGCAGTTTCTGTCTAGTGAGAGCTCTTTGATGGATGTTTAAAAGAATGTAAAAAATATGTATTGCCCGAAATTGTTTTTAACTTCTAGTGTCTTTTGAGGAAAATCAGCCCAAAATACAACCGATGCCCAGGCTGCTGGCGCAAGGCGCCTCTTAGTTCCCATCTTGAACAGTTACCAAATAAAGAGACGGGCGCTGGGGGCAGGGACACAAGAACAGAGGTTTATTTCTCATGAGGAGAGCCTGTCATTTTGGACACGAAACACAGTGTCTTCAGGAGGTGCTCTAACTGGTTTCTCTCAGACTTCGTCTTTTATACACAGGTTTATGGTGCACAAACATTCCTCATTGCAATAAAGACACTTTGAAGTACAGAAAGGCATGTTTGGAATCCCAGCTTCAGGCCTATTCCCACATCAGTCGCTCAGATGTCATCCCCCCTCCCGTATGTAACAAGAGATTGTGACCTATCAGCTGGACATTCCAACAGGACACGAGGGCAAGAGGGAGTGATCCGATCAAAAAGTTGCAAGTCCACGAGGCTAGGTCTTATGACTTGGGACCGGGTTGAGAGATCAGGTGCAGCTGGGGGGGGGGGGGGTGTTCGTCGGCAGAGGGGAAGGGTGTTCCTTGGGAGGAAATGGGGGGTGCATGGGCCAAGCAGGAGTGTTACTCCCAGAGCAGGGTCGCGCAGAGGGAGAGGGTTGTATGGTCTATGCATGTGAGAGTGGGGGTGTTCAATGCGCGCTGGAGGGGAGCCGGGGATTTTAACGAACGGGCAGAGAGGCAGTGGTGTCTAAAAATGGCTGTAGTGTACATGCGCGCAGGGACCCACACCGGCGGAATGATACAGTCAATGCTTCACGGTATTCGTTCTGCTTACAGTGAGTGGTATGGTGAAAGCAAATGAACGCCGCTTATGTACATTAACATTGTCGTTTTCCACACTTTTTACATGAGTTGTGAAAAGTTAGGAATATTTCTTATTTTATTTTTGAATCAATGGTCATTATTTTTCTTTTTCTTCTTTTCTAGGGACGGCTTGAATGAATCTCTTTTTTGATTGACTGGCAGCACCAGCATAAATATTGATTAGTATTGGAACTGAACATTTCAGATAATGAATAGCACGTATGATTGAAACAGCCCACAGGGGCAGAATTGGTGACTCCGGACGTAGAGTTATTTTTGCACACAAGCCCACAGGGGCAATGATTTGAGTTAGTTCTTTGATTAATTTCAGAGACCCTGTACAACTAATTTTACTTATTGAAGTATTGACTGTTAGTGTGTATCAACAAAGAGAGAGGTAGGGAGATTTCAAAGACACTCTCTTAGTCCCCGGTTAAATGTCAAACAACAAAAAAAGAGAGAGGTCTGAACTGGTCAAGCCCACGGCTACCAGAAATGTGGAGCAAAAAGATAAGCGAGATAGTATTGATCACAGTCACTCTAGTTGAGTGGGATTACAGTCACTCTATTTGAGTAGGAAAGCCCTCACACACCGACCTAGTCAGTGTCATGCTTCATCATCGGGCCCCACCGAAGAGACCGAGTGTCTCTTCGGTGTGCTGCGACGCCAGAAAGACTGCGGAGCTGGTTGTGTGGGGAGGATGTGTTGTGAAGATTCTCAAATTAAAAGTGACTAACAGGGTATCAAAAAAACTTTAATAAGTGATCCCTAAGACACGTGTAAGTGGTATATGTGTCTGAATTTAATAGCCAAGGTTATTAGGATCTAGTTTAAATTCAGCTAAATACCACAAATTTATTAAAATCAGTCAACATGTTTCTGCCTTCAATGTGGTATATATTCACCATGGCATTCTTCAGGACTATAACCCCGGCGGTATGGACACTCTAATAGTCCACCCTGACCTGGGGGCGTGAAAGTGAAAAGGAAAAGTGAAAAAAGTGCTTAAAAATGGGAGAGCAATTTGCTCAATCCAAAAAACCCCAAAATTAGGGGTGTATCAGCACTTTAAAAATGGGCGCTACTTGCACCATGGGTCTCGGGAGGGGGGTTGGAGCGCGATTGGCACATCGTCCTCAGCGCTCACAGCCCGCTTTTAAACCTGTTGCGACCCTCTCGACCGGACCCCGACGATTGACTGTTAGTGTGCCAGCATTATTGAATTTGTTGCCCACTTGGGCAGTAACCATTACCGCGAATGCATATTATCATGAAACTGCTATTATTGGTGTTCAGAACATTCCCTCACGCATATATAATCCAAGTCTGTCATTTATTTTGATGACCTAAGGTAGTTTGCACGTAAAAATTATACCAGGTCTGAAATTGCATTCTCCGTAAATTACCCACAAAGTACTTTGCTCCCATGATTACATTTAATGTAGCATGATTAATTATGCCGTCCCGAGTTGTTGTTATTATTTTCGCGTCTGTGAACGCGATAGTATTTTCTTTATGTTCATTTGTTTTGGCACACCATGTGATTGAAACTATAATTGTTTGCACTATTCACCTTTCCAACCACTCGTGACCAAGGGGAGGAGCCCCGAAACGCGTCGGAGAGACATTGTTTCTGTCTGTCTTGGCTGAATAAAGAAACTTTGGAACACGCGATTTGGTGTCCGTACTTCGCACTGTCGTTTCACCAAAAGACGTGAGTGTGATTGTTCTGAATATATATATATATATATATATATATATATATATATATATATATATTACCTAGATAGTTATAGTTAGGATTATTTTCAATAGGAAAATCGCAACATTCTATTGGGAATAACTTTGGCGCCGGTTGAGGAATCTGCCTGAAAACTTCCTCAAATTTGCCTCGCGGAGCTCTGTTTCTTCCCTAAAAGTTTGGGGGGGATTCATCAAGCAGGGGCCAATAAAAAAGGGGGGTCCCAAAATGTGTTTTCCCCATGTTAATTTCCATAGGGCGGTCAACCTCACTTTTAGCCCGAATGGCTGAATGGATTTCCACCAAACTTGGCAAAATTGTAGGGACTGGTAGCCCGATGTGCCTTTTCTATGTCTCAAGATATGTGCTCCAGTGGGTTTTGGGTAATTTAGGTTAAAAAAAATATATATATCTGTAAGCGCGCCCCGGTATGCGCACCGGGGGGCGAACCAGCGCGCTACGCGAGTACGCGCGCGGAAAGCTGATTGGCTCTCAGGTGTCTGTAAACATTCCAAACAGTCCGCCATCTTTTGTCTCGGTAGGATCCAGACACAAGAGGTGGCAAAAACAAAGAGGGGAAATGACCAAAAGGGGGCAGGGTAGACTCCCCTGACCCCCTAGGTTTGATGTGGGGGCCATAAAAGGGCCCCGTGGGGCAAAAAAAATAATAATTCTTTTTTCGATTTGCGCGGGGGAGCACCCGGTACGCGCACCACGGAGCGTACCAGAGAGCGTACCGTAGAGAAAAAAGAATGACAGAGTTTTTTTAAAATGTAGGTTTTTTTTATAAATTGGAGGTAGTTCTAAAAATAACTTTTTTTTTATTCTTTTTGTTGTTTTATTTTATTTATTGTTTTTTTGAACATTTTTTACTTTTTTTGGCTTTTCTGAACAGTTTTATATTTTTTTTGTATTTTTTATGGGGAGAAACAAAAAACAGGGAATTATAAACGGCTCAACTGGAGCAAAAAAAAACAGGAAAAAAATGTGGGTTTCTTCGGGCACTTGTGGTTATCACCAGCAATGTTGATGAGGGTAATACTCTTCTCACCATAAGTAATGGTTTTGCCACAATATATGCATACGATTTTGAAACCACCAAACTTAGTTTGTATATTTGGAACCATCTGACTTGCTTCTGGACCCGATGGAGTGGGTTCTTTGGTTGTTGAAGTGCTGGCAGACGATTGTGGAAGGTTTCTGCACAGTCCTCTCACCTCTGCTGCAGAATAGTTATTGGGGTGCAATCGTTGCATGTGCCGAATCATTGTATGATTTCCAAATGAATATTTTTTTGCAGGGTTCCCCCTGGATAGTACAGCGCCACAGATGAGACAAGTCACCTTTGCAGCGTTTACCTTCTTTGCACCCCTTGGGATTTCAAAAAACTCTCATATAAAGTGCTCCTTAGGTTTATATGAGGCTTTGTCTTCAGGCAGGAAATGCCTTGTCTGCCTTCTCTCCTCCTCCTCCTCCTCCTTTTCTTCTTGACCACCAATGTGATGTTGTGGTGGTGGTGGTGGTGGTGGTGGTGGTGGTGGTGGTGCAGATGCTCCAGCTGCTGCTGCTACTGTAGCCATTTTAAAGTTCAGAATATTAGTCACAGATCTCCAAACATGTCTTCCTCAGTCAAAGGATAAAGTCAGAATAAGGAAAAAAAGGTGGGGGCTTTCATCATTTGGAAACCAAAAGTGTTCTGAACCAATGAAAAGTGTTATTTTCAGGTCACATGACCTGACGATCTATCAATCAATATTTGTAGGGTGTGGCACTGTCATCCCTGGGGGTATATGGGCGCTGGGGTGTGAGGTCTCCGTTTAAAACCCACGTCTTTAGGAAACGGTGGGAAGGGGGACATAGAGTCAAAGACACAGCAATTTACACTGAGACACTGAAGTGGACATTGCACTGCAACACTGCCATGGGGTTACTTCCCTGAAACCTTGTTTGGGTACAGACAGACACAAGGAAAAGTGGACACTGACAGAAAGACACTGGAACTAACATGGTATATTGACATTGATATACTGACATGGTCACAAGGACAATGGCATAGAAAAACTAAAAAGGGAGCAATGACACTAGGACACTGGTGCCAGGGCACTGCCACTGGAACATGGGTAGATGGGGAAATAGATACACTGATATTGATACTGGAGCACTCATGATAGGTGAAAAATAAATGGACACATACACATATGCAGTAACAGTGTCAAAGGAAAAATAGTCTACAAACACTAATGCTGAGGCACTTAGACAAGGGTGTCAGCATTGAAATATTGAGTCAGAGATACTACATGCAAAGAGGGCATGAACAACAAGCATGGAAGTATTGACACTTGGTTATTGGCATTAGAGCGCTAACGCAAGGAAACTGTTGAATGGACCGAGACACTGGAATACCAGCACAAGCACACTGCCAGGGATACATTTACTTGAACGGTGTGGGCGAAGGGCACGTGCCGAGGCATTTTGAAAAATAATTTGAACTATAAACTGTGTGCTTCATCAGGGCCGGACTGACTACTGGGCATTTTGGAATTCTGCCAAGCTGGGGACAGAGTTCACTGCGGTGGGGGCTGATTTCGTTCTATGAGACCTGCATGTACTTCGAAATAATTAAAGCAAAACAAATGTTGTTCAGTACCCGTAGGTCCCCATCAACGAAATCAGCCCTCAGGTCAGCAGCATTCCATAATGCCAGGTAGCCAGTCCGGCCCTGTGCTTCATGTCCTGGATGCCAAAGTTTCTGGAATGGCCTGTGCTAGGTTTTTATCTTAGAGATGGGCAAACTCATGGCCTCAGAGAGAAAACAGTCTGTCCCCCTAACTAATGCTGTCTGTTCCCATTTAGTACTCTTTTCCTTCTTTGTCTACTTCCTTTACTCCTATCCCCTCTCACCTGAATCTGCTACACCGCCTAGCCCCCTGTCCTTTTATGCCCTCTGACTAAGCACTCCTTCTCCCATTGTTGAGGAAAGATCCAATATTTATACTCCGGAGTCTCACCGAACCAGCTGAGAGAGTGCACAGCGCCCAGGGAGCCACTCACAGTAGAGGTATGGTATGGCACCCCTTGCCAAAGCACTCCCTTTCCCCTTTTTGGGGAAGGATCCAGTATGTAGGCCTTGGAGTCTCAGAGACCCTCTGAGAGAGTCCACTGTGTATAGGGAGCCTCTCGCAACAGAGATGGGGAAATGATACCAGTTCCCCTGGGATCACAGCTTACTGGACTTCAGACGCAGCTTTGACTCGTCTACAGGTTTGTGTCCCCGTCACCCTCACCCTCCTATTTCCATGCTGTGTCTCTCACCCTCTCCTCCTCTTTCCCTCCTCCATTCTCTGTCTACCCCCCTCCCCTGAATCTCTCCCCTTGCCTGCTTTTTTCCTGACGTATATGTCGTTTTTGTTTGTCTCGCTCTTACATGTAACTATGTTTGCCAAGCTCTAATAACTGTGTAACCTTTGTAATGATGTAACCTGCAACTATGGTCTGATACTCATGTAAAGCGATCTGATACCTTCGGGTCTAGCCAGCGCTCCATAAAACCTAAAATATATTGACAAAGAGACAAAGATATCAATACTGACAATGGACACTTGCACAGCAATAGGGCAGTCCATCACTGCCACTGAGACACAGCCACAGATATTGAGGGGCACTGGCACTGGAAAGGTGACACTTGGAAATTGACACAGACATTGATGGGGATATTACCACTGGGAAAGTGATGCAGGCACACAAAGGCAGTTAAAGGGACACATGTGGACATCAGGGGACCAAAACTAGTGAGGGCAGATTGGCATTAGCACACTAATATCAAGATACTGAAAGACAGGCTTACACTAAAATCATTATATTTACATTGTAGTTCTCACAGTTGGGAAATAGAGCTACACATACACAGACACACAGATATAGGCACTAAATATTACACACAATCACTGGCGCTGAAGCACTAATGGATGAATACAAATGTAGGGAGACACACCAGAGGCCACAAACACTCGGACTATATACATAGGAATAGGCACGCCTATGGTCCCATCTAAACAACATTCTTTAACAGCACCAAGAAGGCATTGTATTAGCAAGTGCTGAACATCAGCAATACTTCCTAACATTATTTTTTAGATCATATGGGAGCCTGTTAGCAAGGTCCTGTCTAAAATAACCAAAATATCTGCCTGTTACAGTCAGTGTTGACAGAATACAACTTTGGTTTCTGTAAACAGTGAAGTCACATGCTTTTCTACTGTCACAATCCAGTGGGGCTTCAATGAGAACAGACTTGCTGCATGGGGAGGTTGCTGAATACTAAGGCTGTCAAGTCTTGATTCCACTGCATGCCTCTTTTTCCATCACTCTACACTGTCTAGCTCTTTTTCTTACTCTTGCAAGATCTTTTCTGTTTGTGTGTGTTGTCTTTGTCATCATTTTCTTATATCTCTATTCCTCCTTTTTTTTCTTTTCTGCCCGTCTTTCTGTTGGTTGGGGTCTAAATTGAATGATGAAAAATAAGGCTGTGTCTCAAAAGATAAGTTCCAGTGTTCTCTACCTGAAACCATCTACACAAATTAAGTACTGGGCACAAGGCTCTGAAGCAATGACTGGGCAGCTGCCTGGCAAGTTCTGCTATCACCACACTGTCTCTCAACTATGCCCATGATCCCCCAACATCCTATGCTTACCTTTTGTATCCCTCCTACTGACTACTCCATTGAGATCTCTCTTTCTGAAGGTGATTTAGAGCTTCCTTAAAAATCCAATCAATGATTGTCAATTGCTGTTTAGAAAATGTACCCAGAAACTTTTTTCCCTAAAGCGTCATGTGGGAGGGTACACAGTGCCACGATTACTTACATTTACGCACTATTTAGTTTTCTTCAATTTTACTAGATATAAGTGCGTGGAAAATAATCTTTAAAACAGATTTAATTAACAGTTCCCAGTGTTCTTGCTCACTGTGCTTACAAAGGCACAATTTCCTTTTTGTTATGACTACTAGGGAAGAGGATGTGGCCAAAGGGCTACATCTGTAGATCTCAAATCTGGGGAACCGGGTTCGAGTCTCACCAATGGCACTCAACATCCTGTGATTGAAGGCAAATCTCTTAATCTCCCCGTGACTAACAAAAATGAATGTGCCCTTGTGTAACGTAACTGGTGCTCATATAAAGCGCTCTGATACTCGATACTTTCGGGTCAAGTTTGACCTATAGAAAACTCCTATAAAAAAATAGTAGTAAATGTCGAATAATGGTAACACTTTAGAAAACTGCAAAATATGCTGCATTCTTTAAAATTTCAACATATTGTGCCTTTAATTACGAAAAATTCCTGGTGGAACCAAACCATTGTAAAATATTGAGAACCGAAGCACTCCTGTAGTTATGCTTTGGGGCCATGCCCCCCTAAACATCTACCCCTGGCTACAGGCCTGTAAATGTGGTGACTTTTTTAGCTATTTCATTCATAGTGGGGGACACTTTTATTTTAGTGCCTGGACCTGACCGGTATGTGCCTCTGCATAACAATGTCTGTGTCCTAGCTAATGGAAACGCCAGCTCACAAACTGACTGACAGCCTTAACCAAGCAGGAAGAGGCTAGGAAACCATTGGAAGCCTTGAGCAGCCCAACGAGGTTTTTTCGCCATGCATTTTCCCGGTTGGTTTAAGCCCTAGAGGCTGATCTTTACGGCAGAAGGCAGCTACTGGCGCCGCTGTCACTTTCTCCAGCTTCCCCTGGTAATTTCTCATGCACAGGGGGTGTGGGGGGGCGGGGGGGGGGGGGGGTGGGAGCTTCAGGAGACAGGGTTGAGAGAGAGAATGGGAGATGGGATAGGAAGGATGAAGGGAGCAGGACTGTTGTGACACAGTATTGCCAAGGCTGCTTTTGGGTCTCAGAACGGCTTTGGCCCAGCAAGATGCCCCAAGCGCAAATTCTGCAAACTTTGACCGTAAACTGTGCACTTGGGCTTCTAATGTAGCCCAGTGTTTGTTCACAAGATGACTTGGAGACGAGATCTGCTGCACAGAAGGTGTCCTGCATTATGCACCTTCAGATTTAGAGATGCTAATGAGGTGTCAACCTAAAAACAGCGGGACACCACCCCAAGCCCTAAGGAAGCATTGGCCGAATTGAGTTAATGGTCTGTCTACCCTTGTGACCGAGGAGCATGGCAGCAAACATGCTCCTGTCCTTGAAGGAGACACATTTATTAGCTGAAACTGAACATTAGAATTAGAGGGCACATGGGTTGAATCCACGTTGTCAAGATACGCGTTGGAATTTTACACATTAAAAGGCCCAAGTCTATAATAGTTACAGCTCACCGCTGAGGTCAGTAACCTTGTTTATAAGCCCTCTTTCAGATTGATAGCCCCATCAGTATGCTAGAAGCAGTCCCTTCACACTCAACAACTCATCAAGGTAAACTGTGATTAGGAGCCCCCCTACGAGTGGTATCTTCCTCCTTCATATCTGTAACATGGGGGATTTAGATTGTTTTGTAAACACAATACAGGGGCGGCCTTAGGCATGTGCAAGCTGTGCACCTACACAGGGACGCCAAACCCCAGGGGCCGCCACGCCAATATATATCCTTAATTTAATAATCCTCTGAGGATGGATACATATTTGCTTGGCGGCCCCTGGCAGGGATTTGGCAGCCTCTGGCTCTGTTCCACTTCCAAACACCCTGACCCCCCCTCTTCCGGGGCCCCGCCCAGACCCCCTCTTCCGGGGTCCCCTACCTACGCTCCCTGCCAGTGCCGCCATTAGCCTAGAGCCGCCCCTGCACAATAATAGCCTTACTTCCTTGATTATGTTGATATTTATGTGTATCTGTTTAATGATAGGGATTTTCTAGCGTGTTTTCACATTTATACCACATCTTCGCTTGATTGTACAGCTCCTTCACAATTATAGGTTGTGCCAAGGGACCTCCACTTGTTCAAACCAATTGGGAAAGAGCCAGGTGACAAGAATCTAATTGCACCAGACAGTTTAACTGCTGGATACTCAGGGGGAACAGTTCTATTTTATTAACCTGCTTTCACCTCGTTGATTTTGTGTAGCTTTTGCAAATTGCTTAATCATTTTTTAGGGATTATAAAGAAACAGTTAGTCAAGGGAAGAGAGATGTTTTTTTTTCTTAACCTCTGTTGCGAATGCTATAAAAACTATAACAAGCGATTTTGTAAGGAGGTTTGGAGATATTTCTCGTTAAGGCAATAACAATGTCTCCAGAGCAGCTAACATAAAATGAAAACAAAAACAGCAGTCGTTACTTTTCCCGTGAGAAAATGCAGGGATTGCTAAAGGCAGACCATACATAATAATAACCTTCGATATATTGTGATGACGTTAAGAAATATAAGACTTTGAGGCATATTATCAAGGGGGTTTATCTCCACTTTTTTGGCTTTAAAAGCCAAGAAAGCGGAGATAAAATTATCTCCCTATTGCCTAGCTGCCGCTAACACCAGTTAGCGACAGCTAGTAGGAGATAGCGACCATCTTGGGCCCCACTTTGCATGTCAGAGAAATTTATCACTAATGACATGCAAAGTGGGCGTGCCAAGATGTTAGCGACTGGAAACAGTTGCTAACATCGCTATCTCCTATTACCAACTTTTGGAGATATTCGAATATCTCCAAAAGCTAACACCTGCCCTGAGCAGTTCTTAGCCATGTTATCCAATGGGAGATGGATAACATGGCTAAGAGCATTAGCTTGGTAACGCATGAATATCGCAGACTTTTCAGCGATATTCATGCATTGCGGCCGATTTTTATCGCATTTGCGATAAACCAAGGTTTATCTGCGATAAAAATCGCCACAGATCGGTGATACATTTTTGTCTCTAACCAAGCAATAGCGATAATTATCGCTATTGCTTGGTAATATGCCCCTTTAATATTATATATATAAATATATATGTGTGTGAGACGTTATAGTTAGGTGAAAATGTCAGTTTAAACGACGCATTTTAAATAAAAAAACACTTCACTTAACCACTTACAGTTAACTGTGGTAAATGTAACTCACAGCCTCACCATGCTCAGTTTTGGCATCAATTATGTCCTTTTAGATATCATCAATGATGTTATCAGTGATGTCATAGAACATGGCATGAGTCATGCAATAAGTGAGGCCATTAGCAGGGCATAGTGAGGTCATGAGATAGAGGTACTTCAGTTAAATATAATTGGTGAATTTCAGTGTTTTTCTTTAGTTTAAAAAGTTACTTTTAAACTGTCATTTTCACCTAAATATAGCGTCATGTTAACCTTAGTTTTTTTCATTGATTTTCTGAGGTTTTTAAAGTAAGATATTATTTCCATACCTAATCGTCACTTTAACCTTTGTTTTTTTCAGTGAATCGCTAGTTTTTTTAATGCAAAGTAATATTTTATTACCAGATCTTACTTTGCCAGCACCCCTTGACACAAATGGACTTTGGCCATGCACAATATTCATTCGGTCGCAGGACCTCTTCTATGACTAGACCCTGTGCCCACCAGCACAAGGACAGGCAACCCCCCCACCACACACATTCAAAGGCCACAGTGCCTGGCCTGTCCCAAGCGACACCCACCCCACTCGCTTTTTTTCCTAATTGTTTAAATTGTCTTTCAATCCTGTGGGACTCTCGCAGGAGCAAGTAGGGATGTGCTGGCACAAGAGTTCCATGGGATTGCAGCAACCTGAATCTTTTTATTTGATTTAATTCTGGTACCTCTCAATTACCCCTACCCTGCCCCCTTATACCACATTTATTTTTCATTTACAGAACATGGGGACTGTGTCTCTGTGCCCTGCAACTGTGGCCACAACATTTCTCTTCATGTTGCGGCCAACCAATCAGAGCATGTGCTACTGCGGGAATCACAGGAGCTTCTCATTCCCTTGGAAGCAACATGCCAGGATGCCCGTAGGGTTGCAGAGCGCTTTACAAATGGCAAAATAAATAAATAAATAATGGAGGGGCCTTGTGGGCCAGGCCCACCCAAACATGACCCTTGGCCCTCTCAGTCACGGTGAAAAATGCACTTGCTAAATTTCTCTAACTTTCACTGTGTCATCAACTGAATGTTGTGGTGTTTCACCAGATCCTGTGTCTTGGTACTGGAGATGTGTGATTGGGCCAGAGTCTCTGCCTCGAAGAAAACCCAATCATGCATCTCATTTTGGAGCGGTGGGCTTTATCGCCACCCACTAGTGAAAGCACATTAAGGGCACGGCAGGGGGAATAAATCCTGCCCTCTCTTCGAACTGGGAGATATGGATTTCCAGTGTCTCTGTTTTTTACGGCCATAGAGGAACTTTTACTGCTATTTGGGGACTCCAGCCTGCTGAAGATGCTACTCTGTGGGCCTCACCTTTTCTCTCCAGCCCATGAGGACAGAAATTAAGCATGCAAAAGACTTGCACCTTTATTGAGCCCTGCAGCTGTTGTTTTATAAGATCATGCCTGGTGTGTGGGCCTGGCTGATGCCTTTGCCATAGAAAAACACTGACCATTTGTTTATGTTTTGAGATTCTGCAAAGGCTTGGACATGATCCATAGATAGAACTTAATGTAAACTAATTTGTTTTCATTTTAAACATTCCCTTTCTGATTTTGTTTACTTTAACCACATCAATGCTTACACAATTCATCCTTAATGCTGGATTTTTTAAAATCCCATTGTTCATGACGAGCTCAGCTCGTCATGAGTGTATGGAGGTGTACATTATGACGAGCTGAGCTCGTCATGAGCGTCCAAGGAGTTAATTTTCAATCAGGTCATATGCAGAACTGTAAACACATTTTAAATTGCATTCTTCTTATATTTACTACTTTAAGTAAGAAAGGGGAAAAATACAGACCTAAGGTGATGTTACTCATTTTTTTACGTGCCAGGACATTACAATTCCACTGAGGCTAGCATAAAATGGACTATGTGGCAACCCTATGTGTGGGATGTAACACCCCCTAATGTTTGAATATTAAGCTACAGGATGTAGATGGGGAGGCAGTGATCTATTTCAGAGGGATTGGAAACTTTGGGTGGAAGCGAGGGGTGTTGGGTTGAAGATAGGACAGCAGGATCGGACAGGCCTATAGGGCAGTCAAGTAGTGCCCGGTGGGCCAGTCAGAGAGATAATGTGTGGGACAGTTTCTTTAGCAGTTGTGGACCTATTTTATGGTCTGGTGGGCTGGGTTTTACTATTGATTTCCCCGATATTACCAAATATATTGCCTGCAGTAAATACAAATCCATGCAGTCTCCCATGCCTTGCAAAATATCCATACACCTATTTATTTATTTACTTTAGAGGTTTTATATAGCGCTGGCTGGACCCAAAGGTTTCAGAGCGATTTACATAGGAAGAAGGTGGTCACAATATGAAACAAAACAAACCAAAACAGTCAATAGCATATAAAGCCAACATGTCAACAGATTAGGAACAGCTTCAGTTAAGTAAAAATAAAATACACTAGTGGAGAGGGCGGGTGCTATAAACATAAATAAAACAAGGAGGGGGGAGATCAGATTTTGTAGGGTGTTATGGGGAGGGGAAAGGGAAGGGGAAGAAGGGCAGCAAGGTGTAGGTGGTTAGATGTGAGATAGGGAGGAAACAAGGGGAAGGAAATTAGGTAGGAGGGGTGGAGGTGGGCGAGGATGAGAGAAGTGGGAACGGGGGAGGGGGGCTGAACCAGAAGAGTGTAATGGGAAGGGGGGGAAGGGGAAAGGTTTGAAAGAAAGGGGGGACCGGAGAAGTGAAAGGGGCAAGTTCAGGGTGCTGGTAGAGGTCCCCAGTATTTATTAAGGAGGTGTATTTTGAGGTCTTCTTTGAAGCTGGAGTAGGACGGGTTGCATCGCAGGTCTTTAGGGAGAACATTCCAGATGTTTGGGGCATTGCCGGAAAAGGAGTAGGACTGAGTAGATTTCTTTTTTAGCAGGGGCGGGACTAGGAGGAGAGCGTTGGTGCTTCTCATGGGTATGTGCTGCCAGCTTTGCTGATTTTATTGGCCAGATATGGTGGAGTATTTTTATGGAGGACTTTGTGTGTAATGCAAGCAGTTTTGTAGGCAGATCTGCCTTCAATGGGAAGCCATTTAAGGGTTTTGAGGGCACGGGAGATGTGGTCAAAATGCTTGCAGTCTGTGATGAGCCTGGCTGCAAGGTTGAGCACAGATTTGAGTGGGGAAAGGTGGACCTTGGGGATTCCGGTAAGGATGACGTTTCCATAATCAATACATGACAGGACAAGAGATTGGACGACGAGTTTGAAGTCATCAGTAGGGATGAAGGGCTTAATTTTCTTAAGATGACGGAGCGTGAGGAGGGCTCCTTTAGCCGAGTTTTTGATGTGAGCATTGAGTGATTATTATTATCGATGGAGATACCCAGGGAATGTACTTAGATAAGGATAGGGAGCAGTTTAGGGGGTTGAGGTCGGAGATCCAGGTTTGGATGGGGAGATGGTTATTTTTAGGGGAGAAGAGTATCATTTCAGTTTTGTGGCGGTTAGGTTTGAGATGATTTAATTGGAACCAGGATTGCATCTTAGTAAGGGTGTTGTTAAGGTGTAAGATATCAGCATGCGTTTTGATCTTGTGGTAGAGTTGGGTATCATCGGCATAAAGGTGGTAGTTGATACCAGCTTGTTTTAGAATGAGAGGTTCCATGAAGAGATTGAAGAGAGAAGGAGAGAGAATACAGACTTGGGGGACTCCTAGGGAGACCGGAGTGGGCTTAGATAAGCAGTTGTGCATTTTTATTTTCTGAGATCGGTGTTGGAGGTATGAGACGAACCATTTATGTGTCATACCATTAAGGACGAATCTATCTCTGAGAACATTAAGTATGGCATAGTGGTTGACTGTATCGAACGCTGTGTCTTTACAACTTCAAAACTGGCCTTATGTGCAAATGTGGGCAACATTTTTTAACTATCTAGTTCGCTAAGGGGCCGCTTTCATTTAAGTGCCTGTGCCAGTTTATTTGTCCCAGTCCAACGCTGTAGGACAGGTACCCTGGTAAGCAGTAGGTGCAATGGTACAGGGGCCCAGAGGCAAGAGGGTGCTACAGATCTCTGGTTATTGTGGTATTTCACAGTTCAAACAGGTACCCATTTTCTTTCTTGCACTAGGGACCATGAAACACTGGCTATGCCACTGACAGATAATAGGGATGAATACTCTTGGAAGTGAGGCTTTTTAAAGCTTATAATTATAGCCACACATTGTAACTTCTTCCTCAACTATTGGAGGCCTCGTGATGTGGAACACAGTGCAACGTTTTAAGACTGCAGTGGGGTCGGCAGATTAGTGTGGTGCGATCTCCTGGACCTTGATGGAGCCAGATTATTCCCAATGGCGTAACCTAAAATGATGGGGCCCACTTGCAGAATGTGATAAGGGGTCCCTGAGTCTGCCATATCTCACAGATATTATTCCCCTAGAGATAAAGGGGGCCCTCAGAACTGTTGAGGGACCTCATAGAAAGTTGGCAGGTCCCCCACACCACAGGCGCTGGAGATGCACTGATCATTTAAGATAGTACCAGTGGTCACCATTTATACGTAATTCTATACTGGGGAGGTTGCTCGAATCTGGAAGAAGGAGCATAGCTCATTGTTAGACCAGGCACCATTGGCGTGGGTCTCCCTTGCATTGTTTGGCTTTGCCTCCTGTATTTTTGCTGTGTGTTGGACTCCGTTTTGCTGGTCTAGATGCTTTGGGCTCTTTGCCACTGCTGTTCAGTGCCAAAGTGCAAGTGCTACCTTTGTAAAATGTTGTTATGAATTGGTGTTTCCGAGGTTGGCTGACTTGATTTACTAGTCAGTCCCTAGTACAGTGCACTGTGTGTGCCCAGGGCCTGTAAATCAAATGCTGTTAGTGGGCTGCACCACTGATTGTGCCACCCACGTAATCAGCCTGTAAATGTAACTCTGGCCTGCCATTGCAGAGGCTGTGTGCAGTCTAGTACTACCACGTTGACTTGGCAAGTGTGCCCACTTGCCAGGCCCTAACCTTCCCTTTTCTTAGTCAGCCATAAGGTAGGCCCAAGGTACCCCTGTGGCAGGGTGTAGTGTATGTGAAAGGTAGCACATGCCCTGATGTGTGTGGCATGTCCTGATAGTGAATTACAGCCAATTTCATTTTTCACTAATGTAAGGCTACCTGTTCCCACAGGATAGAATGGGGAGGTTGTTAATAACATCTTATAAACATAACTACCCCTGGGAACAAGGTAGGAAAATAAAGTTTTATATGCCTGTACTCAGAATGTTAAAATGCATATTTTAGTGAGGGTGATTTTTACATTCTGTGTTTGAAAATACAACTTTTAGAAAGTGTGTATTGTCTTGCTTAGCCATCCCATGGGCCTATGCTAGGTTTGTGAATTGCATGTTTGGTCTTTGGATGACAGGGGCTGGGGAGGAGCAGTAGCTCCAGAGAGCCTGATGAGTCAGGGCTGGGCTGAATAGACCTGGACTGCATTCAGAGTAGGGAGAAGAGATTTCATTTCACCTGAATGAGCCTGGTCTGCCTTCCACAATGCTGTCTCCACATCCCGCCAGAAAGATGCACCAGAGAGGACAGAACCAGTTTTGACCAGGCACAGGCTTCTCTGCCACCAGGGTACAAAGGATTTTGTAGTAAAAATGTTGGGGCTCAGACCCCAAAACTTTAGATCATTTCCTGGTAATCAAGAGGAACATTTGCCAAGGAGTAGAGCCAGAGAAGCTGATTAGGAATACTGCCCCTACACTGTGTGCTGTCTGGGGTTGGCCTGCAGTGGTCCTTGCTGCCAAGGACAGGAGAAAAGGACTTTGCTGTTTGATGTGTCCCCTGCTTGAAGAAGATCCCCAAGGGCTTGAATTGAGCTTACTTCCTTTTCTGAAGTCTCAGGGACACAAAGACTTCACCACCAGCTCCCCTGAACTGACTTGCGGGGAGTTCTGACCTGCTCAGGGGTGCCTGCTATTATTTTGGACCTCTAGAGGCTGTTTGCTGCTCGAAGCTGGGAAAAGTAAAGCAACTTTGAGAAGTGAGATGCATCCGCACCTGTTTCCGATGCATCGCCGAAGAAATCGTCACAGTGCCTGCTCGCAGCTCGAGAAATCGCCGCACGCAGCATCGAGCACACCGATCTCCGAAGTCCGAGATCTCTGCACCGATTTTGACACAAGGCCTGCTGTGCGGTTGCAAGAATGCACGCATCGTTCTGGATCGTCGCATCGCATCGAGGCGGCAAGTTTGCTGCATCGTTGGGGGAAAGTAAGAAACCGACGCATCACCTCCCATTCAGTAAGAAACTGACGCATCACCTCCATTTCAGTAAGGAACTGACGCATCACCTCCCCTGCGCAGCAGTAAGGAACCCACGTATCACCTCCCCGGAGCAAGAAACTGGCACCTCACCTTCACTAAGTGTAAGGAACCGACGCACCTTTTTCCCTGGGACCCGTTTTTGTTGGTTTTTGTGACGCATCCAATGTACTGTGTGAGAAAAGTGTTGCATCTGCAATAAGTTTGAACTGAACTATTTCTACCATCTGAAAGTCATATTTTTTACTGTAGTGTGGATTTTTGCCGTTTGGTCTTATTTTGGTTTAAATAAAGATTATTTATTTTTCTAAACTGGTGTGGTGTCCATTTGTAGTGTTTTTACTATATTACTGTGTGTGTTCACAAATTCTCTACATACTGCCTCTGAGATAAGCCTGCCTACTTGTGCCAAGCAACCAAGGGGGTGATCAGGGGTTATTTTAGAAGTGCATCCCCTTACCCTGACTAGAAGCAAGGGTCCCTATTTGGACAAGGTACCTACCTCCACCAACTAGGAACCCCCATTTCTAACATTGGTGGTCAGCGGTAAGGATCTGGACTTGCATTTGTGACTCACATACAGTGATTGGTGTGTACTACTAGTAGTGTGCAGACCATTACGTGACCACATACACTTTGTCGGGTTTTTTGTCCTTGGTATTTTTTGCATCCTGAGAACTGCCAATTTTCACCATGAGTAAACAGCATCACTTGCATCTGTGGATATTGAATTTGAAGAGGAAAGGGTTGATACCTACACTGTGCCACAACTTAAAGCTGTCTGCCGAAAATATAAAATCTCTGTGAGAGGCCTCACCAGAAGGGAGGAATACCAAAAGGCGTTGAGGGCCTGGTTGGAATCAAGGAATGCCAGTGAGCATACTGAGGAGCCTATGGTGGAGGGAGAGAATTTAGATGGGCAGCAGGAGGGGCTATTGGGCCTGACTGGAGGGAAATTGCCTTCCAGGGGTCAGCAGTGTGTCTTCAAAGGGTCTGTCTCCAGAGGAGTTGGAATTCAGGTAGAGAAGCAGCGTGCATGAGTTGGAGCATACAAAGCACAGGCTGGGGAAGGAGTGTGACATGGAAAATAAGAAATTGGATTTGGAGAGGAAGAAATTGGCTATGGAAGAGAAGAAGATGTCCTTAGAACATGAACAAGGGTTGAGGGAGTTGGATCTGTAAGCCAAAAGTCTAGAGGTCAATCCCAATGGTGGCAGCGAACCATCAGTGCTTAGAGAAGGGAAGGTATACATCCCAGAGGAGGTTATTGAGGATTTCACAAAGCAGGAGGACATTGGTCATTGGTTCAAGGCCCATGACGTAGCGATGAGGTCCCACAGGGTCTCTGCAGAGATTGGGGAGTGGGGTTGTGGGGCCGCTTTGTAAGTAAAGAAGGGAAGCCTCACCAGCTCAGACGAGGTTAGAATTCGGAATAATAAACGAGACACTGGGAAGAAAGTACGCAAGCATTAAGTACTGGTACACACTGAAACAGAACACGTCAGCCTCGGAATTGCACCAAGCACTATGGGAAGAAATAAGATCTGATGCTAATTCCCCATACAATCAGTATCTTGAAAAGGCCATAACTGAGACCGGAACAAGAAAACTTTGGGAACTCAACTTGCCTTACCCGGCGTTCAAACATGCTATAAATAAGTCAACAAAATTTCACTCCCTCTTACTCGATAAAGCTACGTTTAGTGCCAGAAAACACGCATGGATGGTCATATCAAACTATAAAACACTTGTGGCAGCCCCCTATCTAACAATCACATTTCCAGCTCATAGAAAACAGAAATTAATGGGACTCCGTCTGGGGAAATTTCCATCAACTATGGACCAACCAATCTGGGTGTATGACGGACCCAAAATCTGTAGACTATGCGGGAGGAGTAATGAGGACTTCATCCATCTTGTTTGTATCTGCCCGAATCTAGCTCAAGCTCGAAGCTCTCTTTTAAAAAAGTCAATGAACGAGCGAGGCATAAGAACGTGCAGATCTGCAATTATGGCAACCTTGAACCCAGAAGACACACGATTGAACTGCCTACTACTAAAGTTCCTTGCAGCCCACACCCAAGCGCTAAAGCACACCCGGGCACCCTGTCCACAAAAGGATAACATAACTGTGGTAGCTCGGAGAGAGAGCTCTCTGGAACATTGAAAGAGAAAAAAACCAATAACTTCTGCACTAAGTTAGATAGACTGTATTTCAATTACACGTTATTCTATTTTAAATAACAAACTTGGTATTAGACTGAGAATGCTCTAGAATATACCAACAGAGATCGCACTTATATATCAAGAAATTTTTAAACATATTAGTCGACTCTTTTGAAATGTATTGTTGTGGTTTTAATTAACTGAAACAATAAAAAAAATTTCACTTCACTTCAAGTAAAGAAGGGAAACATTGCTAAACTTACCCTCTGAGGACAGGATGTCCTATGCCTCCATGAAGGAAGCCTTAGTAGAAAGGTATGGGTTGACCCCAGAGCGGTACAGTCAGACATTTAGAAACTGTAAGAAGCTGGAGTCAAGCACTTGGGGGGAGTATTTGTCCTACTTTTGCAGAGCATTGGATGGTTGGGTGAAGGGTAGCAAGGTGAATGATTTGTAGGGGCTCTATGATTTGGTTGCATGGGAGCACTTGTCAGGATAATTGTTTTTCAGATCTGCGTCAGCACTTGATTGACAGTAAGCTGATTGACCCCAGAAAGATTGCTGTGGAGGCAGACCACTGGGTCAGTACCAGGGTCTAAAAAGATTGTGTGGGAAACTCTGTCAAAGAAGATGGGCGGGGCTCCCAACAGAAGAGTGGGGGGGACAAGGGTAAACAAAAGGAGTTCCAAAAAAGACCCCAAAGTAATCCCCAAGGGAACCAGGGTAAGTGTTCCCAGCCTCCCACTGAAAATAAGCCATGGGTCCCAACAGGTAGGCCTGTTCATATGGGTCCCAAGGCATGTTATGGTTGTGGTCAGGTGGGCCACTTCCAAGGGGAATCCCAAGAAGGTTATCACCACACCCACTGTTGCCCCGCCCTGGGAAATGGCTAGTGTAGCCTTGGGGGAGGAATCAGGTGCTCAAGAGGGGTGGGGTCCCGCAGAAATGTCCATGGTCTCTTTAGGAGACAATGAGATGGTCCCAAGAGCTCATCGGCCTGATAACAGTAAGAAGTACAGGCAGTGGGTGACCATCAGTGGCCAAAGGGTGGAGGCTCTGAGAGACACCAGAGCCGGTGTGACAGCTGTCTGTTCTTTGTTGGTGTCTGAAGAGCAGGTGATCCCCCATATAGTTTACCCTGTAGTTGTCGCTGACAACTCAGAAAGCCACTGCAAGGTAGTCCAGGTTCCCTTTGAGTTGGGGGGGTCTCAGGTACATTTCAAGTAGCTGGGAGGCCATCCATGCCTGTTGACATTCTGCTAGGCAATGATTTGGAGAGCTCCCCTTGGGCGAAGGTGGAGCGGAGGTCTCATTTAGAGATGTTGGGTCTGCTTGAGTGGGCATGCGTGACCACTCGGTCTATGGCAACCGGTAAGGGCATTCAAGAGGACTTGGAGCCTGAGAGAGTGGTGGCCCAGGAGCCTGCCAAAAAGAGAAGAGGCAGCGGGCATGGGAAACCAGCCCTTAGGGTTCCCACAGTCCAGGAGGAAGCAAACCTTTAGGGGGATGCCCTAGAGCCTACAGGGAAACAAGTGGCTGAACTGGGGGACCTGCCTTATCTGACCCATTGGCAGCAGGAAGGGGTCCCCACCATGGAGGAATTCTGCCAGGAGCAGCAGAAGTGCACTTCTCTTTGTTTGCAGCAACAGGCTGCAAACCAGGCAGCGGGTAATCAGTCTGGATCACATTGGATTTACTGGGAAAATGGTCTCTTGTATAGTGAGCCTAAGGTTGCTGAGTTTGGGTCAGCCCATGTGCTGGTTGTACCCCAGCGCTTCAGAGCCTTCCTACTGGGTCTGGCTCATGATGTGCCTTTGGCAGGACATTTGGGGCAAGAAAGACCTTTGAATGGCGTGTCTCCCACTTTTACTGGCCTCAAATGTGTAAGAGTTCTGATACTCACTGTCAGTCTTGCCAGACAAGTGGTAAGAGTGGGAAGAAGTGTAAGACTCCTCTTCAACCTTTCCCTGTGGTCAGCACCCCGTCTGAGCGGGTGGGTATTGACATGGCAGGGCCTCTGGATCCTAAGACAGCCAGGGGCAACAGGTTTATCCTGGTCTTGGTGGATCATGCCACCCGGTACCCGAGAGCCATCCCTCTCCGGATTGTGATGGACCCCGAGGTGGGTTTTGCGTTGATGGGGATTTTCTACTGTGTGGTGTTCCCCAGAGAGGTGGTGTCCGAACGTGATACCAACTTCATATCTAGGTATATGAAGTCCCTATAGCAGGAGTGTGGTGTTACCTAGCAGTATGCAGGAACCAGACTAAGCACCTCAGACAACTCTCTCAGGTGAGTCCCGAAGCCAGCCAGGAGGAGATGAAACGTTAATATGAACAGAATGCCACTGGAGAGAAAGTATGGGTCATGCCCTCAGTGGAGCACTGTGCGCTCCATGCGCTCCACGATAAGTGGATACGACCATTTGAGGTGGTGGAGCGCAAGAGTAAAGTTACCTACTTGGTCGACTTGCAGTCCAAGGAACCCTTTGCAGGTCCTGCATGTGAACCACCTTAAACCCCATTTGGAGAGGTCCTAACTGAGCATGATCCTAGCAACAGATGCTGGAATGGAGGAGGAGACTCAGCTTCTTCCTGAGCTCCTGTCTGCGAAGGAACACAATGGGTCAGTGTAGGGTGTAACACTCGCCCCCGCCCTGACTCGTGAACAGCAGAGTGACTGCCATCAACTGTTGGGACAGTTTGCTACTCTTTTCTCCCTGACCCCTGGTGTCACTCAGTGGTGTGTCCATGATGTTGACACCAGGGACAGTCCTCCTGTGAAGCATAACATTTGCAGAGTGACTTACAGGGTCAAGGCTTGCATCAAGGAGGAGGCCTCCAAGATGTTATCACTACGGGTGATTGAGCCCTCAAACAGCCCTTGGGCCAGCCCAGTGGTCTTCATCCCAAAGGCTGCTGCACTCGGTGTCACACCTAAACTCCAGTTCTGTGTGACTACCGAGGTCTCAGTTTGGTCACCAGGACTGATGCGCTCCTTATCCCCAGAGCTGATGAGCTCATAGATTGGTCGGGGGCTGCCCGCTACCTCAGTACATTTGACTTAACGTCTGGGTACTGGCAGATTGCCTTAACTGATGGGCAAAGGAGAGGTCAGCATTCTCAATGCCAGAGTGGCACTACCAATTCTGGGTGATGCCTTTGGGTTAAAGGATTCCCCTGCCACCTTTCAGAGGTTGGGCAACCAGGTGTTGGCTGGACTGGAGGATTTCAGTGCTGCCAACCTGGATGACATAGCAGTGTTCAGTGCCGCTTCAGAGGAATATCTGCACCACCTCTGGGAAGTGTTGAAGGCTCTGCAGAGGGCAGGCCTCACAATCAAGGCAAGTAAGTGCCAGATCGGGCAGGGTTTTGTGGTGTACTTGGGACACCAGGTAGGGAGCGTCTAGGTGGCGCTCCACAGCCCAAGATTAATACTGTTCTATCTTGGGAACCTCCAAGACACAGACAAAGGTGAGAGCCTTCTTGGGTCTCACTAGGTATTACAGGAAATTTGTCAAGGGGTATGGCACCATATTTGCCCCCTTGACAGAGCTGACTTCCAGGAAGCAGCCCAGGAAGGTGAACTGGACTTATGCCTGCCAGAAGGCTTTTGATGCCCTGAAATCTGCCATGTGCATGGCGCCCGTGCTTCAGGTGCCCAACTTCTCAAGAGAATTCATAGTGCAGACAGAGGCTTCAGAGCATGGTGTGGGGGCTGTGCTCTCACAGCTGAACGACGAGGCCCTAGACCAAACCGTAGCCTTCATTAGTAGGAGGTTACGTCCACGGGAAAATAGGTGGAGAGCAATTGAGAGTAAGGCATTTGCTGTGGTCTGGGCACTGAAGAAGCTGAGGCCCTACTTGTTAGGGACTCACTTCCGGATTCAGAACGACCACAGGATAGAACACAGACCTGGTATAGAACACGCCAATGCTGATGGTCTGTCCATATTTTTTTGCCTTAGTGAAGAGAAATTCCAAGAGGGTGGGTAGATATCCCCACATTTCAGCTGGAAGCTGGAGGGGACACGTGTTAGACCTGGCACCATTGGCGTGGGTCTCCCCTGCATTTTACACCTCTGCATCCTGTGTTTTTGGTGGTGTGGTGGACTCCGTTTTGATGGTCTAGATGCTTTGGGCACCTAACCACTGCTGTTCAGTGCCAAAGTGCAAGTGCTCTCTTTGTACATTGTTGTTATGGATTGGTGTTTCCATGATTGGCTGATTTGATTTACTAGTCAGTCCCTACTACAGTGCACTGTGTGTGCCGAGGGCCTGTAAATCAAATGCTGCTAGTGGGCTGCAGCACTGATTGTGCCACTCACATAAGTAGCCTGTAAATGTAACTCTGGCCTACCATTGCAGAGGCTGTGTGCAATCTAGTACTGCCATGTCTACTTTGCATTTGTGCCCACTTGCTAGGCCCCAACCTTCCCTTTTCTTACATGTTAGTCACCCCTAAGGTAGGCCCTAGGTACCCCTATAGGCAGGGTGTGGTGTATTTAAAAGATGGGACATGTCCTGATGTGTGTGGCATGTTCTGATAGTGAATTACTGCTAATTTAGTTTTTCACTATTAAAAGGCTACCTGTTCCCATGGGATAGAATGGGGAGGTTGTTTATAAAATCTTATAGACCTGCTCAGAGGTGCCTGCCGTTGTTTTGGACACCTGGAGGCTGTTTGTGGCTGGAAGATGGGAAAAGTAACGCAACTTGAAGAAGCAAGACTCATCCCCACCTATTTCCGACACATCGCCGAAAAATCATTGCAGAGCCTGCTCGTGGCTCGAGATATTGCTGCATGCCGCATCGAGTGCGCCAACCTCTGAAGTCCGAGATCACCACACCGATTTCAACGCAAAGCCTGCTGTGCCGCTGCAAGAATTCTAGCATCGTTCTGGATCGTCGCTTGCGGCTCCAGGTTTGTTGTATCATTAGGGGATACAGTAAGTAACCAACGCATCACCTCCCCATGAAGTGAGAAACCGACGCGTCACCTCCCCTGTGCAGCATTACGGAACCGACGAATCACCTCTCCCAGAGCAAGGAATCACAAATCACATTCCCTGAGTTTAAGGAACCAAGGTATCACCTTCCCTGCAGCCTGTTTTGTTTGTTTGCGTTATGCATCCAAAGTACTTTGTGAGAAAAGTGTTGCATCAGCAATTTGCTTTGAACTGAACTATTTCTACCATCTGAAAGTGATATGTTTTACTGTTTTGTGGATTTCTGTCATTTGGTCTTGTTTTGCTTTTTGATAAAAAGATTAGTAATTTTTCTAAACTGGTGTTTTCACTATATGTGTTCACAAATGCCTTAGACACTGCCTCTGAGATAAGCCTGTCTGCTAGTGCCAAGGTACCAAAGGGGGTAAGCAGGGGTTATTTTAGAAGTGTAGCCCCTTGCCCTGATTAGAAGCAAGGGTCCCTATTTGGACAAAGGTACCTACCTCTGCCAACTAGAGACCCCCGTTTCCAACTCTCCTGCTTAGGGGCTTAGGGTTTGATCTTTGTGGTAAGTGGCCACCAACCCTTATGAAAGAAGCAAACACCCTAAAGTTGATATAGGATGACCTGTGAGCCTGTTGCATTCCTGGTGCGTGTGGTGATTGCTGTATGTTACACTGCCTGCAACCAGATTCCATCTGTCTGGGTTGAAGGGTGGCATCTTATTGATGATCATATTCTGGTAATTATGATTAAATAACATTCTGAATATTATGGGATAAGGGATCTTTTGAGGTAGACTATAGTTATTCTGACTTCACCCACTTCTTTTGGACCCTTAACATTTGTTTTTGAGGAATTTCTTCTGCACATTTTCACTTTTTGAGTTTTTGCTTTGCTACCAGTTATTGCAGATTTCTGTTATATCAACATATTCTTGCTAACCTTCCTCACTCCTTTTACTCAGTTGTCAGAGATAGTAGAAATGTGTGTTTAACACTTCCACATAATTTGGAGTCCCGTTCCTGTGCTCCTGTGCATAGGACAAGAGGATTGTAGCCTGGAAAGTTGGTGAATTCATTCCCTATTCCAGCAGTTCTGTTTAGACCCCATTGAATTTAGGAGGCGTTTTCTATGCAGATTTGGGGTACCAGAAGCATTCACATGTTTGTAGGTTGACAACTTCCCTCCATGTAACCACGGACATTGTTTCCAGTCCTACACTTTAAAGTTTAAACTCACAAATCATTGGTATTCCGAGTGTTTTTGTCTAAGTAACTTGTTAGAATCAAACTAGGGCTATAATGCACAAAATGCTTACATCCCTTTAACACTAAGCACCCCTAAACCCTATATTCACCTTTACATCCCCTTACCACTACCCATCCCAAAACCCTAAAATTAACCTTTGCTCAATTTACCACTACCCTAACCTCTAAATGTTCTGTCCACACACACAGAGTACAATGTATGCATCATGGTAGCTGTTTGGGAGTAGATATGATGCAATCTAGGGTTTGAAGGTTACCTCCAAAAATCAGGCCCGCCATGGCACACCTGAATGCACTCTTGGCCCATTCAGATAAAAAATCCTGGAGCTGGGCCTGGGGAGGAAGGTGGCTGATGCGGTAAAAAAAAACTCAGCCAACCAGATTGCTCTATTATTGGAAGTAGTGTGCACACAGGACTTCTGCAAGAGGCCCACAAACCCAACCATTCAATTAACTATACATTTTAAAACTTAATTATTCAAAAAAAAGATTTACACAAAATCACAAAAAGCATGCTATCTGGTTAATGATCTTGCTTTCTTCCAAATTTGGTTTAATTCTGTTCAGCTACTATGGCTATAGTGGCGTCTAAAATTACCAATGGAAATTGCATGGAGAATTTATGCTTTGAGGCCCCTGTTTATCTTGGTGCCTGCTTGGCAGATCACCCTAAAACTTTTCAGGATGAAGCTGTGGTGGATGAACTTTCGCGAATATCCATCCAACAGCACTAGAGGTATTAGTAAACCAAAAAATCTATTTCTTATCGTAACTTAGGTCCTAACAATAACTACGCAGTAACAACCGCCGCTGTGTAATAAATAAATATATATATAATTATATCCAAGAACCAGGGCGCTCCTAGAGGAAACCAGAGACCCATTTGGGGAGAGTATTTATTGTCTTTGACCATGCTATCTTTTGGTTACATGTACTACGCGCTGTACTTCATTGTAAGATCTGAGACCACATTAAACACGTTTGTGAGCCTCCATTTTAGCCAAGACCAAGGCATTGTACCTATGTATTTGTTAGGTCTTACACCCCTGTCCCCCATTCCTGGGGTAGGGAAGCGCGCATGACTCTCTACAGTTATTTCACACACTATGTGGCACACATCTTTTGATCATCAGCATTGGTGTCTTATTATATGTACACTCGGTATACCTTATAAGATCGCGACCAAACTGTATGTTAACGGTAACCTTCTTGAATGCAGTCAAGCAATGTGTTTCAATTTTTTGTAATTCATGTAAATGCTATTACTTGACAATGTAACTTATGATGAAGTACACAGCAGGCCAATTATGAATTTACAATTCAATGCTTTACCTTTATTACTGGCAATGTATCCACTACAAGATGGTGGCAATTTCACTCGGTCATTTCCTCGGCTTTTAGTGGTATGTCAAGTCTTACTTCAGTTTTTACACTGTGTATGTAATGAGGCTGTAACTCACTTTTCTTTTGAGTGATGAAGGCCGGACTTGGATATATATTTATATATTTTTTTCTTTAGCCCATAAAATATCTACCGATCCTTTACCTCTACCCAACTTAAACCATAAAACATACCTACCCCCATTACTGCTACTCACCCCTAAACCCGGAAAAAACCCAAACCTCCCTTTTTCTCTACTCACACAGGAACTCTAAATATCCATTACCTCCCTTTCCCTCTACTCACCCCGAACCCAAAAATGTTTTCACCTCTCTTTACCTCTACTCATCCTGAATCCTAAAAACCTTTCCCTTCCCTCCCCTTACCTCTGCCTACAATTGAACCCTAAAAATCCATGACCTCTTTACGTCAACCACCCATAATCCGTTTGTGCCCCACCCCTTAACCCTTAATCCCCCTTTTTCTTGAGTGAAATAAAAATTGTCATAAAAAATGCATAACTGCATTGTAAAGTCCTGAATTGTAAAACACTTCAAAAGGGTCCTCATTGTACTTACCTGTTGTGTATAAACTTCTTCTATAATGTCCACTGTGACAAACATCACTTTGTTTACATTACATACTGAAGTCAGGAGATCATGCCATATATGTGCTCTGTGGGTCCCACCGGAAAAGTGACAAAACGAAAACTGAATATTGACCACAGTTGTGAATTCTGAATTGTGCTATTGTCATTCTACGGTTATCTGGTGTCACTGTAAACAAGCATTGGCTAAACCAGCTATGTCTGGAGTTGGCTGCCAGTCTTTTGGCAATCGTAGTACTTATACTTGTTTTTCTTTGTTATAGTTTTTGTAAAACGTTATTGTTGGTGGAGTTGCCAGGCCCAAGCTAATATAAAAGATTAAAGTGGCTGAAAGTGCAAAATTATTTTTTTCATTTTCAAAAAGCCCACATTGCCTTCATAGTCCCTGGCATTGAAAGGAAATACTCTGTGTGTGGATGTGCTTTTTGTGAAGGAGCAGAATGCTGTCACTCACAGTGAAGTTAGCCAATGGCTGAAGTGGGCTAACCCACTGTACCATGCTGTATGCAGTAGTGGGTGCAAGAAAAAAGTGAAGGACACAGAAATAGACCAATGGAAGAAGATAGCTGGCTGCAAGCTCCTTTAAGTATGTATATTATACGTATCATTTTAGTAAAAGCAAAAGGCTTTGACTAAAACCAGTAAGCAGTAGCTTTGTTTTAGCCATCAGCCATTATTAACCACTACAGTGCATCAAAGCATGTGTGCTTTTTCTCTGGGACAATGACCTGTGTCTATCCTACTTTGATCCTCAAATCATTTAACATTTTCATATCTACTAGGATGTATTCTGCTAGTCCACTTGCTTCCGAGAACACAAAGTTGCAAATTCTTAAAGTGGGATATTTGTTAAACTGTCCATTCTTTGCAAATTTCCATGTTATATTATCCCAATTACGAGGGCTACTGGAATTATGTAATTCTGCAGCCCCATATTTCCAGGATAACTAAGGAGCTATCGCACTTTCTGCATAATCCATCATCTGGCGGTGGGGTAGCAGTGATATACAGAAGTGAGTATACCTGCAACTTTACTCCAGTCTACGACTCCGATCTTTATGAAGCACTATTTTTCTCTTTAAAAATTGGTCCTAAATAATCTTTTTCTGACATCCTAGTTTATAGGCCACCGGGATCTATGTAGACCTTTATTTCCACGTTTGCGCACTTACTAGGACATTTTCTTTGTAAAAATAATCTCACAGTGCTAGGAGTTTTTAATTTCCATCTGGAGAGTGACATCTCCAAGGACACCTTGGCTTCTAACGAAGTAATGTCCTGCTGTGGACTGTCACAAATAGTCACAGCTGTGACTCATAAAGCTGGCCAAACCTTGGATGGTATCTGTACCAATGATGCCCGGCTTAAAGTAGCTAGCCCTCTTCCCCTCACTTGGACTGACCACTTTCCTGTTCCTATTTCTTTTTCCCGGCCCCCTTCCCATAGTTCTCCTACTGATAGTAAAAACTCACTTCCTAAAGAGAACTGGAAAGGGCTCAGTGCAGAAGCCCTATCTCATACCTTGAAAAACTGCAATTAGACAGCTCATGAGGACGCTGAGCTAGCAGCCACAGAATTCTCTCTGTGGTTCATGGCATCCATTGATATCATGGCCCCACTCAAGGTAACCCACCCAAGAAGAAAGATGCCCACAGCACCATGGTTCTCAGAAAGACTTAGGCTGCTTAGACAGGCTTGTCGTTGCCAGGAACGAGCATGGAGGAAATCTTACCTCCATCCTGAAAAAATGGCCTACAAGGCTATGCTGGCTGAATACAAAAATGGGGTCATCAAGGAAAACAAATTGTTGTTCTGCACTAATGAACTTGCCTCAGCTAAATCCACTAAAGATCTTTTTAAGCTAATCAGTCTTTTATCTGTCTACTCCGCTCCACTGCGTACAGAATATCTGAGAGTATTTCCAATATTTTAAATGCAGAGTCTCAGGAAGCATTTGACCCTCAAAGGAACTAGTCTACTTTAGATAATCCTTTAGCAAACCTTTTACATTTTACTTTACTGACACAATATCAAACAGAATGTTATCTGCTTGCAATCAAATCGGGCTCCCCACTAGTACCTTGTCCCCGTAATATTTTGCAATTAGTTGCCAAGCGTATTGTTCCCCATCTTACTGAAACCATTTACAAAGTCATTGAATCCGGAAGTTTCCTCTAATATGGAAAAAGGTGGTCATCAAGCCGCTGCTTAAAAAAGCTAATTTGGATCCAGGCGAATCAGAAAACTACTGCCATATCTCCTTGATGTTTGTGCTCACTAAAATCCTTGAGAAACACCTGACCTCCCACATCATGAATTATCTTGAACAATTCCATCTCCTAGATCCTTCTCAATTTGGATTTAGGAGTAACCAAGGGACAGAGACATTATTAGTATCTGCGGACAATAACACCTGTTTAATGGTGGATGCTGCTATGTTGTTTGTTTTGGACCTATCTGCAGCTTTCTATACCATCTCCCCGACTCTGCTTGTAGAGTGACTCCATCAGCTGGGGGGGTCACAGACTTGGCAATGAAACTTCTGGCATCTTTTCTAAGTGATAGATCACAGATGGTAATGGTGGAGCAGTTTTGCTCAGACTCCATAAAGTTGCCTTGTGAGGTGCCTCATGGCTCCTCTATGAGCCCTACCATATTCAACTTGTATGTCTCCCCAAGAGCGAAATTTATCAGATCATTGGAGCTCCAAACACTGTCCTATGCTGATGACACCCAAATCATTGTGTCTATCTCGAGGAACATCAATGCTTAGGAGGCGAGTTTTTCGTGAAATAAAACTGAGATTGAACTCCTCAATGTGTTAATTATTAACCAAATGTTGTGGAAAATTAACCGCGCAAGACTAAAAAGGAAAAAATTAACATTGCGCAAGTGCATGTTGGGAGTGTTAGATTAGGCCGCAAATGCACATGACTAATGTAGAAAATAAGATAAAAGTTGAGAGTTTATTTTTCACTAACAACTAGAAAATAATATGAGCGTGTAAGAAAAGGGTGCAAATGAAAGCATTCGAAGAGGGTTTAATAGTGGAGTTTTATAAAATTATAAATAAAATTTGTATTTGTTTTCTTTAGAAGTGTACTTACTGCCCTGGAGAAAAGGCTCGAGAGTCATTTTAAAAATTAACATGGCATATTAGAAATGTAGAAGGGAGAACGAAAGTGTGTTCTGTCCTTCCCAAGTCCGTGATGATGGCCAAGGTTCCGCAGAGAGGAAATTGATAAAATGAATGGAACTTCCTTTCTGAGTGGAGCATGAGGATATTTGTACTACAAATTGATACATAAGTTAGATGGAGAAACAAACAAAACACGGAAGCCTGACCCAAGAGTTTTGTCTGTTGGAAGTGATTACAGTGAGCAAAGTTAGGACAATAAGATGTTTGAAAATAGGCACATCAAGAGTGGTGTGATTGAACACCCCTTGTTTTGGACCAATCAAAAAGCATAAAACCATGTGAGATGACATAATGGGGGTTGGACCTTTAGTGGATTTAGAGTATAACTAGTAGTAGTAAAAGGGTGAGGTTTAGGAGCCCGCTTTTCTTACTTTGTGAGAAGAGCAAGCTGTGTTTCTGTTTCCTAAATTCTATGGGCTGGCTGTTCTGCTGATCCTGACTCTTTGACTTTGCTCCTTAACCCTTCTTGAGGGGCCTAGCTTACTCTCATGGTCAGAGGGTAGCTTTTCAGATTTCTAGAACCTCATATGATTGGTAAGTATGATATTCTGAATTTGCATAAATTCTACTTGCAAATATCTTTATTCTTTTGTCTCTACTTCTATTCACTCACTCATTGCTCTGACATATAAGATGTACAATGTTTCTCTTGTGTGATGACCTATGATTTGAGTTGTATTGTACTTGATGAGCAATCACAATTATCTAGATATTATCTAGATATTATCTAGATAAAGCATTTAAAACTTTCAAAGTGTTTGTCATTATTAGTGTCATTGATCTAGTTATATGAAATGATTATTCTTTTGATGATATTTCAGAAATTCTGATATTATTTTGCCAAATTCCTGATTATCTAAATAAAGATTCATTGCCAAGAAAAGGATAAATAGGATGAACAAATTGGTAATTTTGGCTTAAACTCACCCAGCGTACAAGGGACTGTAGGGTTATTGAATTGGGTCAAGATGGTAAAATGTGTCACTTCCTGAACGCTGGATCAATGCGATTGTTTCAAATTTAAAAAACTGTATGCGGGAGTGGCCACATGGATGGAGAAAAACTACCTACAACTAAATGGGGTGAAGACGGAGGTCTTGATCTTTGGTGGGCAACCCTCCTTGTGGTTCCATCAGGTGGCTTGGGGCCTTACCCTCTCAAACAGATTTTGCAAATGATTTTGGAGTACTGGTTGACACAAAACTATCATTCGATTTACAGGCTAATAGGACAGCCTCTAACTGTTTTTGGATGATTAAATCCCTGATAAAAGTATTTCCCTTCTTTCCTCTTCAGGCATGAAAACAAGTGGCTTTGGCACTTGGTATGTCTAGACTGGACTACTGCAATGCCCTATACCTGGAAATCAATAAGACTGTCCTTGCTAAACTGTAGCTGGTCCAGAATGCAGCAGCCAGACTGATTCTTGACATCCTGAAATCACAGTCTGTCTCTGAAGGGATTCGGAAACTTCCTTGGCTCCCTGTGAGCAGGCAAATTACCTTTTAGGCTCTTTGCTTGGCTCACAATGCCCTTGATAACAGAGGCCCAAATCAGCTCAGGAATCTATTTCAAAGCTACATTCCCTCTAGACAGCTTCGATCCTCAGGCAAACATCTCTTAATATCTCCTAGGTATAGGAGATCAAGATGGGGAGGTAGAGCTTTTTCGATACTGGCATCCACTTTGTGGAACTCACTCCCCCCATCAAATTCCAGTCTCCAATCTCATGCCTTATTTCTTACGGCCTCAAAGACCTGGCTGTTCACTTTGTAATGGCCATCAGTGAGCGCCTTCTTATCTCTCTCCCTTCAGAAGACTAACTGCTATCAGCGCCTTGAAGCCTTTTGGCATTTGTTGTGCTTTACAAATCTTTTTCATTAATTCATCATCTGCTGCGTAGTTTGCAAAATTCAGGGAAAATAAATGGATCACATGTTACTGAGAAACCATTGCATGTAGTGCAATGTGTTAAAACAACAAAATAGCAAAATAATGCTGCCACAGAATATGCCATGCTGAGTCACACAATTTGCTGTTTCTTCTTGAATAATTTAGTTAATGGTGCATAATTTGGATTTCCATTGCCAGGTAAGTCCAGTGGCTTATTAATGCACATTCCCATGCCATAAAAGGAGATGTGCTTTATGAGAGGGCCACACAAATTTCACCAGATATTAGGCAGCTCTGCAGTCTTTCAAGCATCCTGTTCTTATTTTTGAAATTTGTGAGACAGTACATTCTAATGCTCCTGTGGTGTACCACATGTGTTCTTGCTTGTTTTGAGCTGCTGATAAGCTTCTTGTCATATTTTTGCACTGCTTTTATTTACCTCTAGTAATACCTCTATTACCTCTAGTAATATTTATATTGAATACTTGAGGGTATATTCACAAGAACGTGTGATAACTACCTCAACAGTAGCTTGACGCATCTGTCAGCATCGCAGCCCATTGCGAGAAAACAACCCCGTGACAACGTGGAATTTACAACACGGCAATAGCATGCAACAGTTTGCCTACACCACGGACGATGTGCGCAAAACGCTCAACGCAACAGATATAAAAACACATTCCCCAACGCGACAAAACCTGCGATGATCACAAGAGCGATAAGAAAACAGTGACAACCAGTGAGAGGGCAGCAATACTCACACCCAATGCGGGAAAATAGTACACGACCAGCACACTGAAAATGCCACTGAACAAAAATCATCAACAACGGAGTAAGATGAATGCACCCTGGCCAATTGCAGAGGACAACATGTACACCACAACATCCAAGCACCGTGGAAGAACAGAACCAAGAGGCACAATGCACGAAACAGGCCAGTGGCACACAGAGCAGAGCTGCAGGAGTGACACACCCACATTGCAGCATACGGACACAATCAGGAGTGCCCCCCTGGCAGTGACAATATCTCGGGTCAAAAAGCACCCCCACCACATATGAACACAGGACACAACGTGTTCAGCAAATGTGCACAACCTGCCAAATCACATCTGGAATGCAGGGAAATGTAACATCAACATGTACAAGTACAAGCTGAGACCTGCAAAAAATTTTATTCACACATGCAGTGCATTTGGACATTTTCTACTGTCACATGAGTGCCATGGACGGTCACAATGTGACATGCTCATGAGAAGTAAGTGTCAATGATGGTATTCCTACTGGCCATTCCTGTCACTGCTGCAGTGGGATGTGGGCCACCTGCCCTATCACCACCATCATCGGCCAGGACCTCTGGCACTGGGATCCATGGGGCCCTGGTGCAAACACAGATGTTGTGCAACACACAACATGAAACGATCAGCTTGCACAATATGTCCGGGCTGTACAGGAGTTTCCACCTGTGCCGTCCAGGCACCTGAAACATGACTTCAACACGCCAAATGTGCGTTCAACGATGCCCCTAGTACGTATGTGGGCCGAATTGTACTGCCTCTGGGTGGGTGTGTTCGGTTCTTGGAGGGGAGTCATCATCCAAGGGCAGAGAACATATCCTTGATCACCAGTGACAGTGCAGGGAGAGAATCCAGTGACGCCTGTGCTGGCTGTGTGTGGGGTGAGTGTTCGCCATCCCGCAGGGATGAGCTGATGCTGACAACTACACCACCAGTCTGAATACGGTGCATGGGATGACCATGGAGTGTTGTGGTCATGTCTGGTAGGTGTATGTGTAGTTTGACATATTGAATATGGTTTGGTCATGCGTGCATCCCCTCAGCAGTCCTGTTCCACATGTACCATCCTGGAAGTGCTGGTTGATGATGGACTGTCGGAAGATGAAGGATTCATGCACACTGTCTGGGTAGTTGGCGACAACATTGGTGGAGTCCCCGGTGGTCCACTATTGCCTGCACATTGATGGAATGTGTGTGCTTTCTGTTGCGATAGTGGTGTGTAGTATCCAGTGGGGGCAGAAGTGAGACATGTGTGCAGTCGATTGCCCTCAACACGGACCGGGAATCCGGCTATGGCTTAAAAGCCTTGCTTGGTCTCCAGCTGTTCCTGCGCAGTGTTGGGGAAGTGAAGGTACTGGGGTATAAAGCTGAGGATGGCATCCAGGATAGGTGTGATGAACTTTGAGAGGGCTGGCTGTGAGACCCCTCTGACTCTGGCTTTGAGGTTTTTACCACTTTGTATGTATGCTGGCATTGGAGCACACATTTAAATTTGGAAAAATAAGGAGAAAAGAAAACCTTTCTCCTCGTAACACCTACCTCAAGGTGGCGTCAAATATTGGCACAAATGACTGTCAATCAGTGATTGTAGATAGGGATTTGCGTCAAAACCCATGGGTGGTTGCATGGAAACACTCATGCACTACCCATGGAAAGCCCCCTTGATGCAAAATATTGCAATGCAGCGCATAGCACAAATTTGTGTTACTTTGGGATACTATCCAACTCAAATCTTGAGTACTGGTATGTAAGGTAATTCATGGCATGTAGAGCACCTGTAAAAAAATACTGGTATCCAAATTCTTTGCATGTGGATATCTGTGGCAGAATGCTGATATTAGCACAATGGAGGTAATTTTTGGCATAAAGGAGGACTCCCTGGAATATGGGAGGATAGCAGCCATGACAAAACGCCAGTCTGCAGGCATTGAGGTAATTTTTGTCATAGGGGTCACCTATTGTATACCGACTACATAAATTGAAAAATTCTGGCATTAGCATAGTTTATGTTAATTTTGATATAATGTAGAACCCATGAAATATGGGGGTACCTATGACAAAATGCTGGCCCTGACGCAATGGGGGTCGAATTTGACATATGGAGGAACCCGTACACAAATGTTGATGACAATGGGGTCAACTCCTGGGGAACCTCAGGTTTCATTGGTTTCCCTGGCATGGAAGAATTTGAATATTTATTGAGCGCCATTTTCACGCATATGGAATTTTAGCAAATGTATGTGAGAAAAGTGTGCTTTAAAATGAACAGCTTCTCTCCAATCTTTTCAAATTTTTCTCAAAGGGTGGGCCTAGAAGAGACCTGGCTTTCTCACTTTGCTCGCTCACTACAATTCAGGGTACAAGTTATGCCCTAGAACTTTCAAAGATCAAGTCAGAACTATAATATTGGTGGTATCTAAAATCGGCATTTGTCCGCATTATGCTGTTATACTAATCATGTCGTTATTATGCAACTTTAGCAATGTTAGTTGTTGTGATGTTAGGGTCATGTGATATGTCTTCATAGAAAAAAATAAGGATCAATAGTCATATGAAGACATTGCCTGAGATGTCATTTAGGTCAAAGTGTATGTGATGCCACTTCCGCTATGCCTGGCATTTTGGTGAATCCACGTCCATGTCTGTATGTCTAAAGGAAATATATGTTTCCTTCATAGGTAATTCTAAATGTGAGACAGTGAAGTTCGTTTTGAGCAAGAATTTTGCATTCTCTTTCCTATTCCTGTCCTGCAGTGCTATCTGTTAAGAGGCGTCGAAGTGGTGCGAGAGCTGTAAAGAAATGCTCAAATAAATTAATAAATCAATAGATTTCGCTAATTTTCACAACTGTATTTTACTGCGGTTTTCCAGTGGCTTGTCCTAAATGGATGTATGACATCACAATGCATGCTTTTACATCGCATGCTTTTACATCGCAAGTTTTACAACGCATGCCTTTACAACGCATAGTATTGAGGGGTGCTGGATAGTGAATAGTTTAATTTACTATTCCAACTCCATTCCCCGTGGATAGTAGGGAAGGTATTGGATAGTAAATGAAATCTATTCCCTATCCTAGAGCGCCCCCCAGCGCAATGCGTTGTAATGGTTTGCGTTGTAAAAGTTGAGATGTAAAAGCACTGCGTGGTAAAAGTTGCGTTGTAAATGATGTTTCCCCTTCTAAATGCCTATTGTACAAAGGCTGTTATCCAAATGAATCTTTTTTAGTTTGAAAAGTCAAACCCTAATGCAAGGGGTTAATTTTACCTCTGTCCTAGAAACAAATGGTAACCATGGAACTTGGCTCATAAATGACTAGACCATCTTAATGAGATAATTATTGCTAGATGCTTGTGTAGTATTTCAAGGTACATATAAGGAGGGCCACTGGAATTATGCGACAAGGGATTACCAAATGCAGCAGGGTTGACGAAATTGTGCAGCAAGAAAAAGCAGATTATACAACAAATGGTGATTCAGAGCGCGCATTGTAATTTATTTTCTTTATTTAGTTACTTAACCAGGGCCGGACTGGGAACCAAAACCGGCCCTGGCAAAGTGCTCGGCCGGCTCCCCCCTGGGGTTGGGGATGCCGCCGAGCGCTTTGCTAGGGCCGGTTTTCGGCCGATTTTGTTGCAGGGCCGATTTTGCAGCTATGCTGCAAAAAACGGCCCTGTTACAAAATCAGCCCCCAGGGGCTCAAAACCGGCCCCACCCTTGCGGCGCACCGGGGGATTGCCCGGTGCCCGCTATGGCCAGTCCGGGCCTGTACTTAACTCTATTCGGCCATATGCCGTAGTTTACTACCCCCCCCCCACCCTGCCCCTCCCCCGCCCGCAGCATTCCCTCCAGGAGCCGCTACTGTACAGTACTGATTTTATGTATTACGCCTTGCGTTTAAGGTGCTCCTGGTGCAATAAAAAACCCTCTCTACTTTCTGAGGCTAGTTTTATGTCATATTCAATATATATTATAGATTTTGTTTTTTATTATGCATCGCTGTGCGTATGTCGGTAACATATAGGCATACTTGCTTTTCAACCATCTGCTTTACCTCAGGCCCTTTTCAAATAATCTGCTATTGAAAAGTTTTAAATGTCCCATTTCTGAGTACCGTGCAGGCCAAAGACCATGTTGTAATCCCTGTGACTATGGCAAATACTTAGCTGCTTCTAGATCCTGCTTGCAAAAGCAGAAGCCATCTGCTTTGTCAACATAAGATGACGGCATGGGAATTCCCCAGGTTTATTTGTTAGTCACAGCTTGTTGAATGGGCATCTATGGAATGCTAAGACGCAGACTTTAAGTATTAGTGAATACGCATACCAGAGCAGTCCTCTGTATTCTGTTTGCCTGGACTGGCCTACACCCCATCCTCGAGGTATTAAATACCATATATTTGTAAAGTGCATTTTAACCCTATAGAACATCTGGGGGCTTAATAGTAGATGGTTGATGTTACCCAACTCAATGTTACTCATTTTATCAACCTCAGAAGGATGAAATGCTGAGTGGACCCACCACAATCAGTATCTGTGCCCATGATGCCAAAGACAGATTTGTGGAGTAGACTCAATTGTCCACTGAGTCACTCTAGGGGCCATATGTATGACCTGGTTTGCATCACTCGTGCACCACGTAAAGTGGTGCAAGAGTGACGCAAACCTTACGTCAGATTTTTGGAACCACGCATAGCCACTTTGCATGGCTTTGATTGGCTCAAAAAATCTAAAGTAATGCAACACAGCATTGGGATCCTCTGCCCTGGGTAGGCGTTTCATTGGCATTGCGTGGGTGTTCCCATGCAACGCCAATGGTTTTTGGTGCATTCCTACATCTACAAGACCGTGTAAAACTGGGAATGTGCCAAACAAATACGCCCCCCCAAGAGGAACGTAACAGGGAGAAATATCTTTATTTCTCCTCCGTACCTCCTCTTTCTCTGTGTGCTGTATTCAGCAGCACACATAGAATGAGGAAAAAGTCTCTCAGGATTACTTTTGTGCAGGAAGGTGTTCCTTCCTGCAAAAAACTATTGTGCCTGCAACGCAGGAATCCAGGTGTTTGGGTTGGCGCTAGGCTGCTAAAAGGGCGCCAGCACAGGTGGAAAAGTCAGGAATGCGCTGCATGTCTTAAATATGGCGTATTCCTGTCCTTTCCCAGTGACGCAGTGCAGCCAAGCAAGGTGACTAGCTGTGCTGCGCTGCTATTCCAGAAACTAGCCCATAGGTTTTTACCGGATTTTGATATCTCTTTGGTAGTCTGACAACTGTACTTGGAATAACCCCATTATCCTTACTATAAGATCATATCTGGCTTCAATAACCACGCACCTTCTACTACAGACCTGTCAGTCTACATAAATCATGACAAATTAAGACCCTCATTTACTATATATTTACGCACTGCAGCGCAGCAAGCCTTCTTGCTCCGCTGCTGAGCGTCAACATAAACGGACATGAATGCACCGTATCTGCAAGATACGGCGCATTCCTGTCCTTCTCCGTTCCGCCTGCCCAAAAATAGCAGCCATGTGCCAACGCAGACACCCTTGGGTCATGTTGCCAGGGTGCCTGCGTTACAGGGATGATTGATGGCATTTTCCCCTTTCTATGGGTGCTACAGAATGCAGCACGCATAGAAAGAGGAAAAACGAGGAGAAATAAAAGTATTTCTCCTCGTTGGGCCACTTCTACGCCTCACCTGGGGAGACGTAGGACTGTGACTCATTCCCAGCTTTACAAGACGTAAATCTGGGACTGCGTCAAGTCCTATTAATGGTGCTTGGAAGACACACAGATACACCCATGGAGCGCCCCTTTCACGCAGAGAAATGCATAAAGGGAACTCATATTTACAAGGCCATAAAAAGTCACGCAAGGTGACTTTACGTGGCCTTGTAAATATGGGCAAACCCACTACACTGCCTGTGGGTTGAAAAAAGTGACGCACCAAAGGTGCAACGGGCTTGTAAATGAGGTCCAAAGTGTTTAGATAACTGGGCTTGGAAGGACAGAACCTGCAATAAGCTCCGAGTAACTTATTACTTTTAGACAATTTTGAGGCATGTGGTATTGTGTTTATAAGACATTTTTAGTGCTTTAAGTGTAAAGATTATGACATTTGAGTAGGATACTGACCTGAAGCAGCTTCGTTGCTCTAACATCACATGCAACTCAAAACTAAACCTCAAATATTACTAGGAGTTGCCTACAGTGGCAGAGTCTAGAGAGACTGTTTTAAATTAACAAGACTGTTGAATAAAATTCATCACTCTCCTAATTCCTTTGCACACTTCCTAACAACTTACGGAAGCCATCCCCGGCCCTATATTTAATTGGACACACACAAATTGTTGAGGGATAGGCAGTGATTTTACCCAGAATATTTACCAAAGAAAGGACCATGAAAACATATACAGGCACATGCATCAATATTGCATTTTGCGATTCCTTAATTGCGAAAAATAAGGAATCGCAATTAAGGAATTGCAAAATGCAATGCATCAAGAAATCGCTATAAAAATAGCGATTTCTTAAAATTCCTTAATTGCGATTCTCTAATTGAGAATCGCAATTAAGGAATACTTCCCCATCCATTCCTATGGGCCTAGAGGCCCATAGGAATGAATGGAAAGACATTCTTAATTTGCAATTCACCATAGAAAATTTGCAAATTAAGAATGCAATTTCAAGGGTGCAGGGGTGTCCAAAGGACACCCTGTTGCACCCCTGAAATCTTCTTAGGAGTACATTTTGCACACTCACATGCCCCAAGGGCATGTGTGTGTGTAAAATGGAACTTTGAAAAATGCACTTTAGTGCATTTTTCAAAGTTTTCGCAAATTACCATGAAGGTCAACTTCATAGTAATTTGCTCCCCTTATTTGCGAATTCGCAAATGTTTTACTTTTTATGCATTGCATTTAAGGAATCTCAATTTGAGATTCCTTAAATGCAATTGCAATTTAAGAAATCGCAATTTTGCGATTTCTTAAATTGCGAAACTTACTAAAATGTTCAAGCATCCCAAAAATGGAAATTGCATTCGCAAACGGCCGAATTTTGCGATTCGCACCGTTTGCGAATGCAATTTCCTTTGATGCGTGTGGCTGATAGGGCCTTATTACGACTAGGGCTGTCCGTTGGACCACCATAGTCACGGTGGCGGTCCTACAACCGCCGCACTGCCAGACCACCCGCAGTATTACAACTGCAACAGTCGGACTGCAACCAGACCGCACAAAACCCGTGAATACTATTATCCCAAGGCCAGGATTCTGCATCTTTTGCCTTAGTGATAGCCTTTGTCCTGGGTGAATATGACCTTTTGGAATTTATCAGATGAAAACTGCAAGGGTGGGATAATTATCACACAACTCATAATTCTGATCCCTGTGAAAATATATGTTTGCTCTGGGATGACAATTTTGCCCATAACTCAAAATGAGGGCCTTTATCTCCACTTCCTCTCTCTTAATATGTAAGGACCATTAGCAGGTTCTGAAATACATTTTTAAATGGACTGGGCTAAATCGGTTAGTGGCCGATGGATTTGATCGGAAACGGAAGGACCCTTCTGTAAAAAGTTGGCCTGAAGCTTGCTGATTTCATTTTGCAAAGGGTTGTGGGAGAACTGTGGTGGAACATGAATTAGAGTTTGAATTAAGACCACCTACCGATAGCAGGCTAGTTCCTTTTTTTAATGCTTTGTATGGCCTGCTGGTACTTATAAATTATTCTGCATCTCAAAGAGAAAGAAAGACATGCAGCCTGGCATGAGGACATTGGTAATCTTCCTTCCTCTGAGTTTAATTTTTGTTACAAAGACAAGATTCCAGAACTGGAGTCGCCAGGAGTCTCCTTCAGAAACCCTTTGTGCTGAAGAGCTGGAAAGATCCTGATGTGATGCAGAGCGCCTGACAAACACACTGCACAAAAAGGAACATTTAGTCATTTCAGGCCATTGTGTGAATTTCTTCAAGACAGATGCACTCATGCCGCAAGCTCGTTTAGAAGACTGTGTTTCTACTAATTTAGGAGCATCAGATAAATATCTTGGTACTTGGGTTTTTAAAATCTTGTATCAGCTGCCTAAGTTCAGTTCTAAAAAAGGAGACCACATCCATTATCAATAGGTGTAGACTACATTTTGTTAAAATGGCAGTAAAGGCTTCGCATCAAATGGTAGTTGTGATTTCTGTTTACTTTCCAGGCTGGCTTAGGGTTTTGAGACAATCATTTTTTGGCAACTCACCAATATGATCTTGAGATTCTTCTGCAAAGGGTAAAGACCTGAATAAACTATAGAGTCACTGGCTTTAGGAGAGGGCATGGCACCACCCGATATATTACACTATTATTATGGTGCCACCATTATATACCTGCATCATTAGTAACATGGTTATTCTCAAACGCATGGCTCTGCACCATGAACTACACGGATCCCTTTTAAATGTCAAAGACTTATTTTGTGAATAAATTTGAAATCATTTTATATTTGTTATATATTTTTCATAGAACAAGGCGGACAATGCGCCTCACAGAACAACCTGGCTAGTACGTATTTGGTAATATTTTGGTTACCCAAAGGAAAAACTAATGACAAAATTAAAGGAGGGCTCAAGGGGTGTATTGTCAACATACAAATTCCCTGGAAGGGCAATATAGAACAATTTGTATTGCTTGCTTAAACATTTGAACTGCAAATGATGGGAGTTTTGCTAAGAAACTTCTGTAGATTACCCGTAGACTGGGCTAAATATCGGTATTACATATTTCTATTATCTATCTTTAGGCCGCAGCTTCACTTCGATGTTGAATGAGCTTCTTACTGACTTCCATTCAACTGATGTATGGGTCATTTTAAGCACTGGAATACCAAAGACAGAATGAAAATTAGGAAAAAGGAATGACACTATGGCCCTCATTATGATGTCGGTCGGACCGCAACCGACGTCATGTCTGTTGCGGTTCGACCAACATCTAGAGCTATGGTCGAAACGCTGCATTATGATGCAAGGCGGTCAGAGGCAGCGTGCAGAGGGATCGACCGACGATTCTGATGGGCTCAAGGAGCACGTCTGTCCATCGGTCGGAAAGTAATTCCTTACAATGGGGCAGTTCTTGCTTAGTCACGGCCATAGGGATTACGATGCCGCTATCAGACAGCCTTTCTAGGGCGGCCCAACCGCCAAAGAAAGGCTGTCAAGAAAGGCTGTCAGAAACAGACTTTTTATGGGCCCTTAGCAGGACCTCCGTCCCTCTGCGGCCTCGGTTATGAGGCCTGGTGGGCACCTATGGTGCGCCCCATCACCCATGCATTGTGTTGCAGGCACCGGATGCTGCCTCCCACACGGTGCATGGATGTTTAAAGAGTGTATTTTTCCTATTGCGGCTTGTGCTGCAGCCCGCACACTTTCCAACTGTCATGAAGGAGGTTGCATCCTAATTTGGGAAGCGGGACCGCCTACTCCTTGTAGGGCAGTCCTGTTTCCGATACGATGCCGGTCGAACACTCATCCGACCAGCATCGTAATGAGGCCCTATCTGTGCATGTTAAGCCAAACAGTGGCACAAGTATCAGATTTAAGAAGAATGTAGAAATGTGGCATATACTGTGTATATCAATAGCCAGCTTGTTAGCACAGAATACGTCTACAGGCTAATGAAGGATGTCCCTACTTCTGAGTTCAAGGCAGTAAATGGTAACATATGTTTTCAATACATTTCTGGGAGGCTGTATTTAATGTAATGAGCAAATCCTTACAGACCAATGCTCCATATTTTTAGATACTTGTGGGAGGATATGCAATCAGAGCTGCTCTTGTAATTACTGCATCTTTCTTGAGATGTCTCTCAAAGGAATAAAAAATAAAAATGCAAAGATTTTGATTTAATGTCAGGATAGAATAGCTTACGTTATATATTAGACTCTGCTGCCTGTCCGCAGAATCACCAGCAAATGAACAGTTTACAGTTAAGAGAAAACAAAGAACCCCACACTTCTATATGGACTCTCTTTATTGCTGCTTCACAGGTACATAGGTACTATTTCAGTAAGTCAAAACAACTTTATGCTGGCAATTTTCTCATGAAAGCTTATAAAACATCCAGTGACAATCAGCAACACTTTGTTACCAAGTGGTTGTTAAAATAATGTCATCAATAGGCAATGTTTATAATAACATTCTAACAATGTGTTCCTCATTATAGTTAAAAAATGTCATCATAATAAAATGGGATTTTGCACGTTGGAAGAAGAGCAACCATTAAAATGTAACAAGCTCATAATGTTTTCTAATTTGCAACGCCCTCCTGCTAAAGTTTAAAACTGCATAACATACATCTGTCCCAGATAGTTTTTGTGAAGATTCCATCGCTATTAAATGTTGCTTTTATCTCTTCCTGGCGCAACAGTGTTACCAGAAAGGCATTTCTTGGGCAGGAGTATAAGGAACAAAATAAAATAAAGTGACACGTGACATTGTTACAGCGACATTGGGGTAGTTCATGTTGACATGCACATTGTATTGGGAAAGCAACTTTAACCCGTTCCCAGCGTCGAACGTTCAGCGCCCAGTGCTGAACTTTCGGAGAACGAATGCTGGCCCGTCGGCCAACGGTCGTGCGCAGCACTGGGGAGGTAGCGCTCGTGACGACCGTTGGCCGACGGCAGCAATTAAAGGGCTAAGGTGAATTAGATGAAATCTGAAATACGTTAGATAAGGACAATAGATTGCATTCTCTATCCATCTTAGATAGGGTTGAGTACCTTTAACTGTTGATATTTGTGCATGCATTTCCACTGTTTTCATTATAAAAATACTTCGTTATCTCTCATTCAGACAGTACTCCGCATTGCGATCTTTACAATAGTTTTAGCTTTCGCCATAATGCATTGGTATTGTGTAAACATTTCTATTAAACGCAAGTTTTTGGAAGATGATTTTATGTACATCAAACATGGCATTCTGTTTCCATCTTCTAGGACTAAACAGTCCGACAAGTGCTTCCTCAACAATTCTACTTTTGTATTTTGCTAACATTTAATCCATAAGAAGTGTGGTGCAACTTTTATCTGATCCCCTATAAAAGGTAGGCCCAACTCCTCATGACAGATGACGATTGCGCTGTTTTTAGGGACTGGAAGGATCCTGCTCATAAAGTCATTTTCTGTGTGTTGAAGAGAATCAGCTTTTTGGTACCCCTGCCCCATAAAGAGCAGCCAAAATACATTTTGAGTTATATAGGGCTTTCATCTCCGCCAATGGTTCATTTTTTAGAATTTCTTGCAAAATGGAAAATGGCTTCCATGTATCTTCCCATGTGATGCTATTTGATGAAGAGGTGTGATTGACCCCTTAGGGATGAGCTAAAGGCTAATCTTAAATAGATAAAATCACTTGTCTTTTTAAGTAGTGTTCCCCCATTCTAAAGTGCGCATTTTTCGTGCATAATGGCCCACATGTTATGGTACAGGATTTTGGCTAATTCCCTTTTAATTCCAAACCCTACATAAAAGGCCTAAGAGCTTCTGGAGGCCAATTGGTGTGTTGACGATCAGTTCTGCATAATCTGCGTATAAAAGTATGGGCACTGATCGATTTCCATCTTTGGCACATCCATGCCCACCCATCTGATTTGTGTTCTACAGTACAATAAATGAGTAATTATAATGAATCTTTACTCATAGAGAACACACATACTCAAATCTTCATAGGCTGACAGAATTGATCCTGAAGAGCAGAACCAAATAGCCAAAAATAATGTAACCTAAGAAGAGTTTGCAGATTAATCAGGTAATATCTAGGCCTACAATCTCTCCCGAAAGTTTAAATAATCATGCTGTAAACCGTATAGTTGAGGGGAGGGAACGGGAGAGGAGGAGTGAAGGAGTGGCATGAACTTCAAACGTTTTGCTACCTGTATCTGTCACACTCAGTTAGCATTTGAACCTCACAGAAGGAGCTTACTTGAAGAAGACATTGACTTCCATACTGGGCAGAAATGTCCAAACTATAATTTAGACTTCTGGACCACACAAAGGGTCTGGTTCACAAAGGTAGCTTACACTTTTGAGTACGTTTACACATTTGATTACATTTACTACTTTCTGGTATTCCCAAACTCTGAGTGTAAGTTACTACAAAAAAAAACACATATAACACTTATTACACATATTTCTCAGATACTTTAGATGGCATACTGTGCATATTGTCCAGTGTTTGCAGTTCTGACACATTTAGAAATCTGAGTTTAAAACGCCAAAATGTAAATTGAAAAAAACTATGACTTAAAGTTTGGGCATTGTGAACTGGATAATGTTGGAAAATAGGCAATATTTATAGATAGGGCACTAATACGTTTGATGGCAGTAAACTAATATGACTAGTTGACCTGGAGTTATTGTGGTACTGAGCTCTTTGATTAACATTTATTTTAGAGTATCTATTCGAGGTCCTGTCCCATTTAATTTTACTTTTTATACTTCCCATTTCTTTTTAACCTCCCCATTTTAATTATTCACACAACAAAGATTAAATACAACATAAAATTAATGAAGCTGGCTGCCTCAAGAAAACTCAAAAATGTATATTTAGCGTGCTTAGGTTCAAGCAGGGATGGACAAGAATTAATGTGAGACAGAGTTTGGTGGTGGTGAGACTGTCGCTGATGACTATACGCAGTAAATCAAGGCCGACATCGAGTTCATTATAAAAAGTGCTACAAAGATAGTTTTTATGTGAAAGTTGGCAAAGTAAAAGAAACATACTTAGTATGAATCAGATGAATATGAGCCCCTTTATGAGATGATTGGATCTTCACCAGCACTGAAGAGAGCTTACAAGGTTGTAAAATGCGGAGCAAGCCACCTTAGACAACCCTACATGAAAAAGTGAAGGAGAAGTGGCGTCATTCATTGTGGGTGTGCTGGGTGACATACAAGGTTAAGGTGCCTCTAGAAACATTCATGGAGTTGTTGTCCTGAGGCACACCCTAAGAGCGTATGTCTTCCAGGAGGGTGCATCAAAATGCTTGATTTCTTCCATCAAGTTGCAATGGAAGTGATGTACAATGTTTGTGATAACTATCACATGTTTGATAGGTCAAATGACATTTGTTGGACTACTTAAGAGGTGTCCAGCCAATGTCAGGGTGTTTGTTTCTCAATCTGCTAGATATCAATTTTTTGAGTTGGCTCACCTTAAATACTGTCTTGCTGAGCATGTTTAAACCATTAGGGATAAGGTGTTCTAGGTGGGCGGCAAATGGCCCAGAGATGGTGTGCTTTATTGTATTAAAGAAATATTGGTTTCACCACCATCTAGAGAGGGAAGAGAAGAATTTGTTGCATTCAACTGTTCTAGGCTTATGACAGTTGAGCAGGTGTCTTTCATTCCGAAAATGGATATAGATGTAAATTCTTGTATTTTAGATCACAAAACGTTATTAGGCCACTCAAGTATTACCGGGTAACCTTTTAGATACTGTAGATCCTTTGGCGAATATTTCTTATGACTGAGGAAGCACACAGAAAGAATGCTCAGCTGGATAAAACTTTGATGTGGGGCTGTAGTCAAGGGTCCATTTGTTTACTAGCAAATACAAAGCCTCCTTGTCAGTAGAGGCACATGAGAACATGAAACAATTTGATGTGGAAGAGCCTTGAGTTAGGGTATATGACTATGAAAGTACAACGCTCTAAGGATAAGGGGTCTCTTGTCTGGTCATGGATTTAATAAATGTATAGGGAAGGATGTCTCAAAATTTGCGGCCCTGATGAAGTTTCAAAATTCCAAGAGATGTGTTGTTTCTTTGTATGTTCCTCTTTTTTTTTTTAACCAAGGTCATGGAAGATGATTCTTCAGACGATTCCAGATAGTGAGTGGGTTTTATACCCAATGTGAAAGATTTTAAAGGGGCTGACTGCTTAGAGACCACACCAAGCTACCAGTAAATCAACCATCTTCTGGAGATTAAGGAGTTTTAAAAATGTTTGGAAGGGATTTACATTGTATTCTTGGGCTATGCAGAGTGTCTAAGGTTACCCAGTAGAGGTAGATCAATACATGCATCAATACCTTGCAAGGTGTTTTCTCAACCAGATGAAAAAGAATTTGTACCACAGGGATTTCAGGAAAAGTTAGAATCACACACAATAACAGAGGTTCCAGTTTCATCTTTGGTATTCATAATCATTTTTTTCCATTTAGTAATAAGGAAAGATATTTCTTTGATAATGCATCTAAAAGATGTGATCGAACTTGTGTTTTACCGACTTTTAAAGATGGAGAGAATCTATTGTCTAAAAGATACCCTTCAGAACAAAAAGTATCAACGCTTGTAATAACTTGTCTCCCTCTATCTTATGGGCTGAACTCTGCCCCTATTGTTTTATGAAAATATTGAAACCTGTGGCGTTTTACCTCGGAACAAGAGGTTTGCATTTCAAAGTGTACTTCAACAACATTCTTTCTGCCTCTCAGTGCAAAGCAGCACAGGTAGGTCACATGCATTTTGAGGGTATTCATTTGGAAAGTTTGGGTTTTGTTTCAAAAAGCCAGAAGTCTGTGTTAGAACATCTCCAGTTTCCAGAGAGTCCAGGGTTTATTGTAGTCAAGACAATATTGCAACTCCTCAAGAAAAAAATTATTGTTCAAGTGTTACTGTTGATAGGATGCATAGTTTAGGCTTCTATCTTAAGCCTGTCCTCGTTACTCCTACAGAAAATGTCTCCAATGTCTCTTCATTAGGTGTTTAGAGCTTGGAAGACTCTCTTCACAGGAGTATGGTGAAATGTGACAGGCCAAAGAGTAGGTCCATCCCTCTGTCTACGTGAGAAAGCACAGGAGCTTTTAACATTTATTGAAAGATGTGGGAGAGGGAATTCAATATTTGATTTTTCAAAAAATGCTCAACAATACCATGCTGTTAGTGCTGTCTTTTTTACATTGTCCTCGAAATGGTATTCATAATCAAAGTAGATGCCAAGGGACTTTGCATAATTGTAGTGTTTGGGAGAATCAGAACTGACAAACCAGATTAACAACAGGTAGAGCGGGAAGAATTTTGGGGCATATTATCAACAAATAGCGATATTTATCGCTAAGTAGGCTTAGCGGCTATCTTTTCATCGCTGAGGATCACCGGATCTTCTCGCTGAGATAACGTGCTATTAGCAACGTTTATCTCAAAGGCGATAGAATTTCCGGCGATAGCGGCGAAATCCGTGAATATCTCTGAGAATGCAGCGATATTCACACATTATACCTAACAGGCTCTTAGCCATTATATCCACCTCCCATTGGATATAATGGCTAAGAACTGGCCTGAGCAGGCGTTAGTTTTTGGAGATATTCGCGCTTAGCGCGAATATTTCCATCGCTACGCCTGTGTTGGTAATAGGTGACAGCGATGTTAGCGACTGCTTTCAGTCGCTAACAGGTTGGGTACGCCCACTTTGCATGTCATTAGCGATAAATATCACTGACATGCAAAGCGGGCCACAAACCGCTCGCTATCGCCTACAAGCTGTCGCTAACTGCTGTTAGCGACAGCTTACTAGTAGGGCAATAGAATTATCGCCACTTAGCGTCCGAAAACGGCCGCTAAAGCGGCGATAATTTCCTATCTCCCTCCTTGATAATATGCCCCTCTGTGTTTGTAGTTTTTTTTGTTTTTGTTTTACTTATGGCCGAAATCCATGATTTTATGAGTTTGGAGCATGGCCCCACATGGTAGACATTCTATTGGCACACAAATGTGTTGTGGGAGATTGATATATTGAGATATTATATTTACATATACTTATATTAAAGGGACCGTCCAGTGAGCGGTGTCACCTTTGATAGCAAAACCCCAGCTGAGGTTATCAAATAAATGAACATTTTAGAATGCCTGTTAGTAATTGTTGGATATACAGGTCTGATCAAACTGGTTGCGTCTCTAACAAAAGGTTGGCCCTCTTGGCGAAATTAAACCATAATATTTATGTCTTATGAAGTTTATTTTTCAGTTATTATACATGTATTCCTCGTACATTTAAGTTAAATGTGTGTGTGCAGTGCAGCCTCTGGTTAGTTGGCTGTTTGTGACTTAAAACACATGGAAGGGACCTTGGGGTTCACTTGTATGCGCGCAAGTGTGTGTGTGAGTGTGCAAGAGTGAATGTGGACGATATGTGAAGTTCATTCATTGCGTGAAAATAGGACATGGCTAGACTGGATGACCTGGAAGGAACACCCTTTTCTACCATAAAGTTTCTGAACTTGATTTAGAATTGTGTGCTAATGAGAAACCCTTCGATTTCTGGAACTAGTGCAAAATCATGAGGGAAATGCACTAGTGGAATTTTCTTCACTAGAGCAATACTGTGGTAGAGGAAATGCCACTGGCCGATTATCCACCAGATTTAGCACTTCCTCCAGATGTCGGAGTGTTTTCTATTGCCACCCAACCCTAAATCAAGCTCAGGATTTTAACTTAACTCTGGGACCGCGCATGAGTCATTTGACTTCATGCTTGCCCAGTTCGAGTTGGCACCTGTGCCCGGTGACATTGTGTCGTAACTTTTTTTCAGGGTGGAACAGCCTGTGATGTTCAAGGATCACAAGAACTTCATAACGTAGGCGTGAGTCACTGACAGGAACAAAACGCTGTCCGCCTGTCAGTCTGGGCCTTCTCGGCCTCTTTTCTAAAAAGGAAACAAAAAAACAAAACAGACAGACTCTGCCTGTCAACTGCCTGTTCAACCCCAGCGCCAGCCTGGCGGTTAAATATGAATTCAAAGCAAGTTAATAGCCACCCTTCCCCCGTTGCCTGTATGACTTGGCCAGTTTATTGTTGTTGGTTAAGGGCATGTCAAACGTGTTTGTCGGGCCTGCACTCATGCATGCTAAATCTTGTTATTCAAGTTGCAGGATGCAGTCGTTTTCATATAATTAACGCCGAGGTGTTCTCCTTCTCAGGATCTGGGAATGCTTTTTAATTACCTTTTTTTTTTAAAGGAAAACAAGAAACCATAACATGGTGTCAATCAAAATCAGCAATTTTCTCGCTTTAGCCATGGGCATGAATTCTAGGGGCATGGTAGCATTTCTTTGCCAGCACCTTCGCTGGGGCTGGTGCCTACCATGGAAGGGAAGGAGAGATATTGTGTTTGTTTTGACTCTAAGGAGAACTTGTTCTTAATACTTTGTTAGTCAAAGCCGGCCTGGCACCGGTGTCTGATCTAGGATGTGTGCCTTTGTGGGAAGGATTAGCCAAACCCCATTGTTTCATATTTAGTTCCCAAATGACATCAGCTAGAACAGATGACTTTGCCCAGGTGTCTCATCTTGGTCAGTTGTGCCTTTGTCAGGTGTAGTCCTGATAAATAAATGGCGTTTGTGCTGCCCACTGTTAACCCAAAGGGAGTACCCTAGTGCCTAAGCGATCAAAGAAAGAAGCTAAGAATTAACCGAAACAGCCAGGAGTTGAGGTAGCTACAAGATGAAAAGTAGTGGGGTTCAGCACGCAGGTGCAGTGAGAGGGTTTTCGAGTGGGAAGCTACTAGGGAAGAGTGTCACCTACTTGGGTCTCTTTAAATAGGATGTGCTTTGACTAAGTAAGTGGATGAAGAGCACAGTTTTCTTCCAGGTCCATAGCTGTGTATCTGGCTCTGAGTGAAGATGGGACCCTTGTCAGTGGGGTAACGAAACTTGAGGGGGCCCCACTGGAAAGTGCATCGAGGGGCCCCGCTCCAGGCTTACTCCAGAGCTTTCAGACAAGGGTGCTGTGCTGAGGGGTATACAACCTTTACAACGAAACTTTTACAACGCACTACCATTACAACGCAGTCATTACAACGCAAACCATTACAACGCATTGCGCTGGGGGGCGCTCTAGGATAGGGAATACGTTTAATTTACTATCCAACACCTTCCCTAGTGTCCACGGGGACTGGAGTTGGAATAGTAAATTAAACTTTTCACTATCCAGCACCCCAAAGCGCTATGCGTTGTAAAGGCATGCGTTGTAAAAACCGCGTTGTAAAGGCATGCGTGGTAAAAGTATGCATTGTAACGTCATACATCCGTGCTGAAGGGGGTACCCTGGAGCACGGGATCCACCCCGCACTGCGGAGACTGCGGGGCCTTTGTTACTCTACTGACCCTTGTTTTGAACAGGCCGATGACGGACGCACACAGCTTTGAAGGTAGATCGTTTTGCTAGGGGAAACCAATGAAGTCTTTTGAGATGGTCAGAGAAGGCATATCTTAGTGAACGCCCTAGGAGAAGCCAAGCTGCTAGATTTTGAAGGCGTTGGATTCATTGTGTAGGTAGGTGGGAAGGTATAAATAGAAGGAGTGACAAATGTGAGTAACAAGGACCCCCTGATCAATTGGTAAGACAATTCCTAGGCAGGGTAAATATACAGTAGAAAATAAATTCCTTGGAAACTTACATATATTAAAACAGATTGAAATATTAAACAATAGTAGTAAACTCAGTGTAAAAGATCAAACATGCACAGATATATTTGAATGAAATAATGTAATCTCTAATTCAATATTAATATGAAAACATTCATTGTTTTGAAATACAAATATGGTGACATTAAAAACAATATTTTAATAGTTATTCATGCATAATTGGTATCCGTAAGCCAATGAAATCTTTTGAGATGATTAGAGATGGCATATCTTAGTGGAAGCCCTAGGAGAAGCCAAGTTGCTAGATTTTTAAGGTGTTGGATTCATTGTGTAGGTAGGTGGGAAGGTATAAATAGAAGGTGTTCCCATTGTCAATTCAAGACAGGATGCTCGCTTCAACCACAGTCTAGAAGTCCTGCTAGACTGTGGTTGAAGCGAGCATTCTGTCTTGCATTGACAATGGGAACTCCTTCTATTTATACCTTCCCACCTACCTTACAAGCATCCTTAGGAAGAAATGACACATGGCGATGGGTAGCCCAAGGGGACCTTGACACCATTTGGTAAGAGTGAAGAGGGGTCAGATCACAGAACCCTGATTGGAGTCTGCCTCCCCCTGATTAAACAAAGGGACACAATTTAAGTGTGTGAGAATGTTGCATACACATTTTAGTAGACAGCAAACAAAGGAATTTAAAAAATCTATGATTCACAATTGGCAGTAAAAACTGGACAACAGCCAGACTGGGATGCAGTTTCGATGCTTCAATCTTCAGGAGCCCTGCAGACTAGATGGCTATGCAATTGTTTTCTGCCGTCAATTCTTTTGAGTCTATGTGAAATTGTGTCTGGGAAGACCCTGATACAAGCTCTTGGCTCACTATCCTACTTATGTCTTAGGTGTATGATGTCCATTCCCTTAGCATTGATTTGCTGTATTTTCAGAATAACACTCTACCGGGTATATCCATATATGTACAGTGTCTTAAACTGCTCGAGGTGGCGACAGTGATGCTACGGCTTGAATCGGGGTCATATAAGCAAGTGGAAAAACATAAAGCTAGCGCTGTAGAGTCTACTGTACCTCTCTATCTGTTTTGTCTACTACTTTGTGAGGTAAAGAAAAACACAAATGAGTGGGGCTGGTATTCTGGGTGATTTGTATTAGGGTAAACAAGGAAGCCATCATAATGCTGAGATCGACAAAGGAACAGGCAGTGGCTTGCTGTTTGTCAGATGTTGATGCAGGAAGATGCCATGTTCTCATTACAGTCTCGAGCTATAGAATACCTTTCCTAACGCTGCAATATGCGCACCCCTTCATTAGAGAGAGGCGGTGTACCTACATGAATAGTAATACCTCTAAATTTGTGATTATGAATTTGGTTGATGGGATCATAGAAGACGTTGTTCAAAGATTGTAAAGTTTTCTGCATTCTCTTCCCTCTTCTCTATCTAGTGCGTTAAATAAATAAATAATTAAATAAATAATCTAAGTGCAGCGAACAAAGGTTTTTCTCAGGAGCCCCCTGCCAGCGCTATTATATGTGTAAACCATCGAATATCAAGAATGCATAGTCATGATTCCATCTCATAACTCTTTCTAAGTAAGCCTACACTGACCGTCTCATTATCTCTTGCATATTTGTTCCATCCTTGCTTTTTTTAGAAGTATTTGTTCCTATATTTCTCTTCTTCCTTCTTTCACCATTTGCTGCCGTTCTCTTTCTTGCTTTTGGCCAAAATCTAATAGTGTAAAATAAATGCTGGTTCCCAAAAATCAGTGCTGGTGCTTTCACTGGCACAAATTAAGCACCATCTGCTTTATTCACCTAACAGTTTTCACATTCTGACTTTTAGCTGAATGCCTTGTCATACATACGATTGAAATGTATGTCAACTATAAGACATGAGAATAATGTCTGCTTGATCTAGCCTAAACTATGAAAGTGCCCTTAATATAATCTATACCACACCCTTCCTGTCCCTCATTCGTCTTATTCTGTGCCCTCCCCTTCCCTTTGGTTATTGTTTCTATCTACTTCTTTCTCTTTTCAAATACAGAGCTCCCAATTGAGCAGACTGGATCCCATTTGCATTGCTGTCCTACAAAAAATGTATGGATGTAAGTCGAGCTGCATTTAATTTCCTCAGTTTCATGTTCTACTTTTGCTTCCTTTTATCAATTAAAATAGTTCCTTAAAACTTTATACATTTTAATCACAATATTGTAGAACTACTTTGAGTATTTGTAGAGAATATGTCAGATTATAACTCATTGTTAATTCTTTTGTAAATGTGTTTACTGTCATATTTGCTTTGTGTTGCGTTCTGAAAGGAATCACAATAAAACTGGTTGAACGATTGAAAAATATTTGTAATGGAAACTATAGTGCCTAGAAAGCAACTATCATTATTCTGAAATCGACACAGTGCACCACGAGAGGTGTCAGAAAAACACTTCTGTCAAGGCATGGCACTGTTGGTTTTGCATGAGAACATGCTTTGCAGATAAATGGAGAGGAGACCTGGGCTTCCCAGGAAGTAGAAGGCTGCAAAGCTTTAACATAATGTGTGTCTTTGTAAAGCACATGTATACCCAGAAGGGCCTATTAACACTGAATAACAGATGTTTATTGTTCCTCACTCAATGGGTACTCATTTTATCGACCTAAGAAAGATGAAAAAGGCTGAGTGGACTTGACAAGATATGAACCTGTGACCATGAGGTCAAACACAGACCCATACAGTGGGCACATTAGTCCACTAAGCCACTAGACCCAGCAAAATATTGTGCACTCACTGTAAAAAGATGGTGCTACACACCACTGCACAAAAATTAACTCGTCACAGAAGTACTGGTGTCTTGAGAGAAAATACTCTTCTCATCTTCAAATATTAAACTTTCTCCTAAATGTATCCACTCAACATTTGGTTGGTTTACCCCCAAAAGCAACGATGACATATTGTGGTGGCTCCCACACGACTAGCCACAATAAAAAAGTCCACTTAGCCGTTTCTTACGTGCAACTTTCCCTCAAGACTGAAGCTGACTGTGCAAGGAGGGCGAAGGTGGAAGGAAAGATTGGAATGGGTCGGAATGTCTGGCTGCTCAGGGGGAGAGAGAGGAGATACCGGGTTGGCCACACAGATGTCTACCCTACATATTATCTCTAATAAAAGAGAGAGGGACCCCAAAACCAAAGGGATAGGGTTCCACAGTTGACGCAAGTCAGAAAGTAATTCCCTTTGGGCGAATTAACATTAGTACATAAGTACTCACAAACATACAGTGGACTGACCAATACCTCACATATAACAAGGAAGCAATGCAAATAGGTGAAAATTTCGATACATGTGAAAACACTCTGGAAAAATAAAGTATTTAAAACAATTTATTAGCATACATTACATTAATTAAAAACTGAAAATTGGGAAACATATACAGGACGGAACAATAATCAATAAAATCAACATTCCAATAAAAAAGGAGTTTACAGGGAGAAAGGACTGAACTCAAACACAAAACAGTAATTTTGAATTTTTCCTTAATTTATAATCCCGAATTAACTCCTTGGGCATCGACGCGTTTCGGCGGTACAATCAATTTAAAGCCGCCTTCATCAGGACAGTGTGTATAAAATGTTTCCCAATACTTCTCAAGCAAGCAAAGGGTCTAGCAGTGTATCATAAGGGGTGTTCAGCCTCCTTATCATTTGGTAGAGATATTCGTCCAGCGAATGATCTTCTATATCTATTCAGACTTCTGATTAAAAATAGTGACGAGAAGCATTTATATAAATTTCAGTATCGTTGACGCATCCAGCTTAATGACTGGAGGAAAAAGGTTAGAAACGCTGCGTCCAAAGCACGCGGTAATTCTATTATCAATTTCGACTTCCACCTCTCAATGGAGCGTTTTACGGAATAAGTAAGGTTCAGGGTTCGGGGTTCCTGTAGAATACCCACTACACGAGGCAATTTCCTCTCTGTAGACCCTCTTATCTGTAGACCTCGTACGTCCCGCGTGGATGTCTGCACGTCTTATCGGCAAAACATTTTATACACACTGTCCTGATGAAGGCGGCTTTAAATTGATTGTACCGCCGAAACGCGTCGATGCCCAAGGAGTTAATCCGGGATTATAAATTAAGGAAAAATTCAAAATTACTGTTTTGTGTTTGAGTTCAGTCCTTTCTCCATGTAAACTCCTTTTTTATTGGAATGTTGATTTTATTGATTATTGTTCCGTCCTGTATATGTTTCCCAATTTTCAGTTTTTAATTAATGTAATGTATGCTAATAAATTGTTTTAAATACTTTATTTTTCCAGAGTGTTTTCACATGTATTGAAATTTTCACCTATTTGCATTGCTTCCTTGTTATATGTGAGGTATTGGTCAGTCCACTGTATGTTTGTGAGTACTTATGTACTAATGTTAATTCGCCCAAAGGGAATTACTTTCTGACTTACCCTACATATTATCCAGGTGGCCTCATTCAGGAGTCTCGTCCTACTACTTCTCTCCGTTGACTTCTAATAGGATTGCTAACATATGTTTCCAAGCCCCACTGATACCAGCAAAGGTTTGTAATGGACGTCACTTGGAGGGGCCTGGTGAATGTTATGAGGCAGCCATATTAGAAACAATGCAGTTGGACACTGCCAAAAGTGAGTTAGTACAGAAACTGTAACTGCTCCAGACTCTCTCGTTTACATTCATTTCGGGAATAAAACACCGCGAGCGCCATGAAACAGGAAGTTTTTGATGGTTGGCGTGTGAGGAGCATGTCCATATTTGGGAATATTGGTCATGTGTAAGGAGGACTCATGTCCCTGCTTGGAGATGATCTGATCATTGCAGTGACTAGACAGCAAAATCAGGTGCTTAAATGTAAAAAAAAAAACTACTTACCTACAAGCATTGAGCAGCAAGGACATATTATTTAGTCAAATGCTAGTAAGAGTTGGCCCACAGCCGGAGTGAAATGCGAGAAGACAGGAGGGCTTTCGGTGTGACATGTCTAAGGGACAGACGCAAGCAGTATAAGCCTGGTGTACTTTTCCTATCATTCGCTATGAAGCTATGAGGGTAGCATGTCTGTGAAGACCTCAACACTGTGATGCTATTTGCTTTTAGTTAGAATACATTTGTAAGAGTTACATGTTCCAGGTACATACCTTGAGTGACGTTAGGGAACACTATGTTGTATTGCTTTTTCAGAAATATATTTAATAATCTTGATGTACGGGGTCTTCTGTGGTATTTTCTTTCTGTAAAGCTTATCTCTTTTTTGATATGTAGGTAAGGCGACCTGGTGACACCATGTCAGCACATGGCCCCATGTTCAGGCTTAACAACCAAATGCATTCTGGGAGTTGGGGGGTCTGGTTCATCTCAATTAAATCCATTTGACTACACCTCTCAGTTAGACCTCAGTTATGATCTTCAATTGTGGCTAGTCAGGGGAAGCAGCTGCTAGCCTTGGCTTTTCCTCTGGTACCATTGGCACTGTCCTTGCCTTCCTGGGTCCAGAAGACATCAGTAGGAACAAAAAGACAGAAAAGATCAAGGACCTACTGGCACTTTCTCTAGTGCCCGCTGCTTACCCTTGCATTAGCCCATCAGCAGCAAATTCAAAGCTGTTGAAGGACTCAGGGTGGTCCATGGAGCGTGCGCTGTAATTTCATCGGTGTCATGTGTGGGATGATGCCACTTCCGCTAACTCTGGCAGCGTGGCGAATCAACATTCGCCACTGTTTCCCTTCCGGAAACAGTGGTTTCCGGAAGGGGAAGGCGAACCGGAATATGGACTCCCCAATTACATAGAATTATTTGGTCATAATAGGTGTAAGGCATAATTATATGCTCTTCGTACTGCCCCCACATTATCATACATTACTCTTTATCCCTATGTTTGATAGTTTGCGTAACCAAGCGCTCTGAAATAGGCCTAAGGTAGCAGCATACAGGCGCTAAATTGAAAACCACGATACATACACAAATATTTAAATACTGTACCTGACATGTTACTAGCAACCAGCTAAGGGAATATCTTGCAAGCAACACGTCAAGCGCACGTCAGAGTCGGCATTTCTCCACCGGAGTTATTTTTAGTGCGTCTGCGTTGACAATGCATGCTATGCTCCATAACCTTTCCTTTGGTAAACATGACTTCTTTTCGGCAAACCTTTGCACTGACAGGAATCCTGCTCAAACACAATGCTCACGTGTCTAGCGTCGGGTATGTCTAACGGAAGTATTTCAGGAAAACAACCATGGTTTGCTTTTTTCCTTATCAATACATGTATTTCATATTTTTGCAATGCACCGTTAATTCCTAGTTCCTGTGAAACGATACGGTTAACATCGCAATTTATGACATCACAGAATCATCTGACTGTTTTTTCACTTAGTCTTTAGCAGCACATTCTAAAAAGACGAGAAGCTGCTTACATTCTAAACGCACGAGGAATGTGATTGCAAATTGTGGTAAGACTTCAAGGATTTCTCACAAGGATGTTTTCAATATCCTAATAGGCAAAGAAAAAGCTGCAACCTTCTCAGAAGCACCGAACACAAATACATAGGGGCCTATTCACAAACTGCATTTTGTAGTACTTTTTGTATTACAACAATAGTACTACAAATGTACTACAAAATGCTATTCATAACCTGCGTGCAGAGGTTCAGCCTCCACTTTTATGGTTTTGGGAGTCTCTGCACAGGTAAGCATACTTTTTAGTACTAAATTTAGGAGGAATGCAGGGGAGTGGCTGGAATATGGTGAATACTTACGTTTAAATGAGAGTGGATTAGGGAGGAGTAAGGAGGACTTTAAGCAGGGTTAATGAGGGTTTAAGGACAGACGTGCACCCACCCACAAAAGGGTAAGGCCATTACTATTCACAAACTGCTGCAGGCAAAAAGAGACCCTATACAGTAGTAAAATACTCCAGCTCAGAGATGGAGTAAATCAAGCACCCAACATGGCCAACCACTGGTAATGCAATACCCTGCCATAGAAAATAATGGATGTAGGGACTTAAAATAAAATAATGTTAAATTAAAATATATTATTTAAATTAGTTAAGATATAAGTACGTATTTAATGTTTAAAATATATAAAAAATATAATTGTGCAACATTCCGTCCATCAATTGTTGTTTTTGGTATCCTCACAAAGACAACTGACACAACAACAGACAACACACTATCAAATCTATGTTCAGAAAGGAGCTGCCGTTCCCATGAGCTGGGTCATTTGTACAATGGGAAGTTGGCCAAAATGTTAGTGCTTGACCTCATCCCTTTCTCTGTGATGGATAGAAAGGGGTTTCTTGAATTTGTTGAGACCCCTTGTCCAAAATGGAAAGTTGTAATCTAGACTCAATTCAATTCAATTCAATTCAAAACACTTTATTCGGCTATATTTCATAACCAGAAAAGTTAATAAAATCACAATAAAATTTTCAAAGCATCAAGTATTAGTAAAAGAATAAGAAAGGAGAACAGTCTACAAAATATTTGTACACAAAGGCCAACATCATGTTATCATTGACTTACGCAAATAAAATACACTTTTTAGAAAGGCCACAACGGAACAAACTGAGAAAATATCCTCCAATGACTGTATAGCAAGGAAAGCAGGGCGGCACTGTCTCTGATTCATATATTTTAGAATTGGCATTATCCATCTCTTCCTAGATGTCACATTAAAATCTACAAAAGAATAAGATGTGTATGTCCGATTGATTAGAAACATTGTCGCAGGGGCATTTACAAAGAAGCTTAGACCAATCATTCATGGTTGGAAAACTCAGTAGTCTAAACAGAATCCCAAATCTGAATCTGGTCAAAAGAAACCTTTCATGCTCTTTCAATTGTAGATTTAGATAGGGCTGAATGGTCCTTCCTTTAGAGATCGATTGATGTGAGATCACAGTCTTTTTCTTCATTTCACTTGACTGTCTTTGGGTCGTATAGAAGTTTAAGCATAAAAATTTCAGTGTCTTCCTAGTAATGTTAAGCATAGATTCAGGCTCATTGAAGAACTCCGGGAAGCATAGATTCAGGCTCATTGAAGAACTCCGGGTGCTTAATGTTATTACAAACAGTTTTAATATAACATAACCATTTAATCCTTTTTGCCCCATCCAGCTTTAACACATCTCCCAATATAAGTCTATTTAGATGACATCTCTCATTAGTCCATACCCGGTGCCATAAGAGCACCGGTTGGATTCTAATTAAATCTTCCAAGAAAAACAGACCTAATTCTGTGTGGCAATTATAGTTAGACATGCTCATTGGGAGTGCCAAAAGGTACCGTAAAAAACAATTTTCAGTTACTTGTAAACTACTAGCATTTAAGTTTCCCCATATGCCTGCCCCATATAACGCGACCGAGACACAACTAGTCTTGTAAATATAAATAAGTTCTTTGACTGGTTTTTTGCCCATCTTTTTGCTAAAAGTCTTAAGAGCCATTATGGCTTTAGCAAATAGTAAGTTCCTGGCCTGTATTGCACTATTCCAATTCCCGGTATGCTTGAAGAGAATCCCCAAATATGGAAAAGTCGGGGTGTGCTGTAAAGGGGTTGATCCAATGAACATTGTTTTTTTCCTTTTGTGGAAATTACCACTGCAATTCATCACAAAGGTCTTAGTGCAATTTATTTGTAAATCAAGTTTATCCATAAAGGCACTAAAAGACGTAATCATTGCCTGCATGGCTACAGGGGTTCTTGCCATAAGCACGGTATCATCTGCGTAGATAAGAGCAAATAACCGGCGGGCTGAGGCGTTGGGCATGTCATTACATTCCTGTAGAAGTGTGTCCTCTAAATTATTAATGTAAATAGAAAATAAAAATGGAGCAAGGACACACCCCTGCCTCACGCCCCTTCCAACTCTAAATTCCCTTGTACATTCACCACCCAAGCCAAACCTAACCATTGCACAAGCCCCATTATACAGTTCTCTTAAAAAGCTAATAATATTTGCTTCAACTCCCAGCCCGGTTAGAATAGTCCAACGTTTACTATGATTTACCAAGTCAAATGCTGAGGTAAGATCTAAAAAGGTTAGAAAAAGTCTACCTCCCTTGGCCGTTGCGTATTTCTCTATCAACATTGATAGATTAAGTACTTGCTCAATAGTGCCAACTCCTTCTCGGAACCCATATTGGAGGTCACTTATGATATGGTGTTCCTCTGCCCATTTCTGAAGCCTATCTAAAATGACTCTCCCAATAATTTTAATGGTAGAGTCGAGCAATGAAATGGGCCGGTAACAGGCACATTTGGATCTGTGTCCTTTTTTAAAAATTGATATTATAATTGATTGATACCATGTGTCAAGTAATCCTTTAGAACTGGCAGCATTAAAAAATCTGGTAAGTAGCGGAGCCCAAAGACAAATGTTCTTCTTAAAAATGTCCACTGGTACGCCATCAGGACCTGGCGCCTTGCCCCCAAGGCTGGACTTAATACCCTTAATTACCGCATCCAAGAGGAAATTAAGATGGGGCCCTTCTACGTACTTTTTCTTAGCCGTTGGCACTTGTGTTAAGTCGGCGGTAGCTACTACTGGGTTATAAAGGATTTCAAAATGCTTAACCCAGTCGTCTTCATTTATAGCTATCTCCATACGAGCCTTTGAGCTATCTTTAAAGAAAGGAGCATTGACCGCTTTCCAAAAAGCTGTCATGTCCTTAAGTTCAGAGGCCTCCACGATGGCTGTCCAAGCTTTGTCTCTTAACAACTGTTTTTGGGTTTTGAGTGTGGTTTTGTATTCCTTACGTAAGGTCCTAATCAGAGATTGGTTTCTCACTCGCTGTCCCAGGGCCAATTTTAGTTGTTTAAGGGCATTGGTACAGGCCGGTGAAAACCAGCCTCGATTTATCGTTAGGTTGTTATTAGCCTTAACATTAACCCATAAACCTTTTTTTATACTAGCGATGATCTCTTTGAAGTTAGTTATAATTGCTGCATCCTCAGTTTCCGGGTCCAAGCAGACGTCAAAGTTTGTACTACCATCTTTGACAAGTCTACTTAGAAAACCCTCAGGAACCACCGTAGTCCATTTAAGGGCATAACCATTTTGTCTATTTATGCCCACATCAACAGAAAAGACTTCAGCTCTTTTGTGCACAATTAGATCAATGTCCAATAGTTCTATCCTTATCAGGAAATGATCACTAAGGGGAACATTTAATACATTATAATTGACAATACATTCCCGGTAACATGATGAGATAAGGATAAAATCAATAGTTGACATCAATCCTCTACCATTAAAGGTTGGGGTGAATACAGTCTTGTTATAACATAGTTCATTTGCGAACCCTAAATCGTGGAAAAACAGAATCTCATTTAAAGCATTTCCCAAGGTTGAATGCTCAAAATGAGATGTATTAATATCCCTTTCCATGGATAGTCCACAGTTTCCAGTTCCAGATCTATCACATAAAGAACAGTTAAAGTCCCCAACCCAAATTACAGTGAACAATCTATTGGTACTATTAATAATGCCATTTAAATTGCTGTTGAGAATTTTAAGTACTGCTAATGTATCGGCGGGAGGAATATTATTATAAAAGTTAACTATTAGTATGGAGACAGAACTGTTAAAGTGCAGACCAACGATGTGAAAAAAGTTGGTATGAAAATATGACTGCAGTTTTTTAAAGATTAGACGGTTTGAGATGTACATACATAGACCCCCCTTTCGCTCAACCATGTACTGAACCTACAGCGGGAATGGAAACAGTTTTAAAACCACTCAGATGGTATTCACTCTCAGTCCATGTTCCTTGAAGACAAATTACATCACAATTTTCAGTAAAAAGTTTCCAATATGGGTTCTCTATTTTTGCTCTGAGACCGGCTATATTCCAGAATGTGATGGACCATTTTTTTCCGGAGCTTTCATCTAATCTCCGGCTGGTACATAGCCCACTGTCTGTAGTGATAAGAGGTAGACCCCCCCCCAGGGTTTCCTTGCCCATAGATGTTTCATAGCAGTTGTCAGTCACCCTGAGCTCTTCCAGAATACTGACAGGTTTGGCTCGGCAAAGGTCGTCACTGATACCTTCGCTACTCTCTTTTGGGGTAAATTCCCTAATCGTCACCTTACTCGTAATGTCCATGTTGGCCTTCCCTAAGTCAGGATTACCAGCCTCTGTTATTGATGGACTATTAGACATATAACCGCTAGGGGATTTCTCATTCAACCATGGTACAGGGAGTCATTCATTTTCATCCAAACCAGAGAAGGGATGAAAAAGATTAGATAGTGGTATGTCCCAGTATTCCCTGGGGTTATTGGTATGAAAATTGTTATTATCGAATGGCGATAGATGTAAATTTGAGTACATGGGTTGGAAAAAGGGGTTATCATTTTTGCCGTAGTATCTATAAGCGGCCGGGTTCGAGATTAAATCTTGTCTATGTAGTACGTCAGGTCTATGCATCATTGGTGGCTAATTTGTGGACATATGTTGAAAAGAAGGAGTATCAATCTCACTATAGAAACTATGGACAACCGGCTTCCGGAATGTACTTGATCTAGATGGTACATCATGTCCACGCTTCATAGGGGGATATTTAGGGTGCCGCATTGATCGAATATTTAATGGCTTCATCAAAGCTTCTGGGTAAAAGTAACTCAAATTCCGCGTTGATATGCCTCCCTCACATCTCCCAGGGAGCCAGTCACTAATGTAGGTGACCAGTCTGTGATCTTTAAAATTAACTATGATCACGTCCCCTTCAATGTCCTTTGGTCGTAGACCCACCCAATTGCATCGTCTTACTGAAACTATGTCTCCATTTAGATGCAAGGGGAGCGGTCTATTCCTACGCAGCCAGTGGATAACTTTGTTTTTTAGGCTAGAATTATGTTCTATGTTACCACCTGGCAAAGTCGGGACGCCTGTAAGAATGATAACATAGTTTGATGATTCCGGGGGCAAATCTGCTACGTTGCTAGTTTTGGTTCTTGTTACGTAGACAGCCTTGCTAGAGGGATCCTTGTTTATGTTTTGTTTAGTTATACCTGCCTGGGGTTTTTCTTTGTTTGTTTTATCAGTAACTGGAGCAGTATTAGTGGCCACTGGTTCATTTGGTTTTGTTGTAACAGGAATTTTATTGGATATGGGGGTAGCAGTTTGTCACCTGGGTGGATTATTAATGTGCTGTTTAACTGCAGGATGCATTTTACGGTTGTTGGATTGTTGAGGATCTGTCGGGTTTTTATTTAGCAGAATCTGATCCATCTTCTCCCCTAACCTTTTAACTCTTTCAGTGAGCGGAAGTATTAGGGCTTTTAAGAGGCGTTCTCTGTCCTCCAATAGCCCTATATAGTTAGGGGCAAATTTTGGGTTAACAATAGGATGCCCTATTGGATCTACCTTCCCACCGTCTTTAATGATCTTATGTGGAGAGTACATATTACTGGTAGCCATAGGGAGGAATCTTTCCCCCTTTCTAAGGCCACCCTTTCTACTCCTTTTTCTTGGCGGGGAACGAGAAACGCTTTTGGTTTCATTAATGGGAGATTTTTTAGAATTCTTATCTGATACGGTAACCAGTTGTAAATTCGTACCTAGAAGTGAAATGGGAGGTTTTTTAGACTTTTTATCAAGTGCACTAACCAGTTGTAAATCCGTACCCAAGGGTGTAAACACAGGGGAAGGTACATTTATATTGTGTAAGGGTGCTACGTCACTTGGTATAGGTGTACTTAAGTCAGTTAAAGAATTGGATATTTGAATTGAATCAGTAATGTTGGAATCAGGAATGACTATGATATCATCAGAAGCTGATTGTGTATCTTGGAATATTAGTGGTATATTTTCTGTGCTGAATAAGTCAGCATCAGATTCTTTATGTATCACTGAGTCAGATAGAATACATGAGTCAGCCTTCTGTGGGGCAGAAAGTGGTTGTTTCTTTAGGAGTTCGACAGAGAAACGACGCTCGGCTCGCCTCTCTGCCAGCGTGATCTCTCTGTCCACCTCACTTTTAACTCTGGCAAAGTATTTGTCCAGTGGACCAAGAATAGATACCCCTATAGTGCTAGGTAAAGGATCCAAAACAGGGGAAGGCATCTTAAATATGAAAAAGTGTTTTAAAGAAAAAACATAATCAATAGAAGACCCTTCAAGTATCTAAGTTAACAGCTAAAATAACCCAATTAGACAAAGCGAATCGAATATGATTTGACTTGCAGTAATTTTAAGCAGGAAGGGGGCTGTGTGCGGTGTTAAGGACTAGTACCCCTGACCCGATACCCAAATGTCAGGGGGGTGGCCCAGCCCAGCCTCCTGCAGCCCCTGACGGCCACAGATGGTCCCGCCCTTGTCCCGGGCTTCTCCCGGTCGCTCCCACGCAGCGGGACTAGTCTACAGTGTTTATAGGTTCAGTGTGGGATAGGGAGGAGCCTGCAGGGAGAGCGGCCCAGGTGGTTGCAATAGAGGCAGGCGGGCGCTCCTGGGACTAGTAGTCCTGCGCCTACGCTCGCTCGCAGCCCTGCAATTACGAACGCCAACAGACACCACCACTGGCGTAACGTTTTGTCACTCCTCAGCAAACGTCACGAATATAGCTATGATTGTAATCCCAAACGAAGCGGGACCCGCGGAGCGGGTTCCGCGAGATGTTGTCAAAAGCACAGGAAAGGAAAGTTCAGCTGCTGCCGTTAGGACAAGGCACAAAGTATCCCGGCGAAGATCCAGCTACACTGACTTTTCAGGTCTTTCAGATGGGGAGGAGCCTGCAGGGAGAGCGGCCCAGGTGGTTGCAATAGAGGCGGGCGGGCGCTCCTGGGACTACTAGTCCTGCGCCTACGCTCGCTCGCAGCCCTGCAATTACGAACGCCAACAGACACCACCACTGGCCTAACGTTTTGTCACTCCTCAGCAAATGTCACGAATATAGCTATGATTGTAATCCCAAACGAAGCGGGACCCGCGGAGCGGGTTCCGCGAGCTGTTGTCAAAAGCACAGGAAAGGAAAGTTCAGCTGCTGCCGTTAGGACAAGGCACAAAGTATAATCTAGACTCATTTTTCACTATTGTTGTCCCAGCTCTGCACTATCAAGTGCTGAGATTCGGTTAGTGAGCCAATGGAAGAGAGTACTGTTTGGTCTATTCACCTTACAAAAGTGTTGTTAAGCCACAGAAGGCAAGCACTTTACACCGGGTCTCCTTCAATGAGGTTAAGCAAAGGATAGGCTCTGGTTTAACCTTTGAGGATGCTTTTCAAGGCATTTGGTAGCATGCAAAAGCTGGAATTTTCACATAGAGAAATCACATTCAGTTGCTGACGTCCGTGAAGAATTTATTACCAAAGTCTGTGATTGACTTCAACCTGGAGGTCTCAGAACTGGATTCATTGCCACTGACAATGGGAGTAATGTATGAAAGCCATGGCTGATTGAGGATACTTCAGAGTCCTATGTTTGCCCCATTGCATCAACCTGATGCTACTGCCTTTTGAAATTTTGACACTGGAAGCCCGAAAGAAGGATTGCACAATGAGCCAGGCCATTCAATTGTTGCACATGTTGCAAGACCAATGCAAAAGATGGAACAAACACACAGAATTCAAAGAAGCTGTAGCTGCTTTGGTCAACAGCTTAATCCTTTGAGTTAACATAAACCAAAGGCTGCAAAAAAGATTGTGTCATCTGAAGAGTACATCTGTGTCACAATACTGGATAAATGGTACAAAAATGGCAAACAAACTTCCTCGGTGTATGTCTCTATTTATAAGATTTTAATCGTCAGGAAAGCGACTAACTTAGAATATGAACACTTGTAACTTCGAGGTTATAGCAGAACTCAGAAGCTGCCTTCAATCTCTGGAGAGCATCAACCGTGGTAAAACAGTCTCTTGCTACTAAACCTACAGCAACAACAGCATCATTGTAACTTCCAACATCTGCAGTGGGTTGATTTATGAATGTTCTAGGATTTAAGTCAAGTGCAAAGGTGTAGGCAATTCCAAAACAGATAATGTACACAACTGTGACAACAGAGAAGAAGGTACACTACTACTTGTATAACCAAACAAGACTACTTTAATTAAGTGTTGTTGACCTATTGATATGGGAAAAAGGAACAGTGGCCAGGCCTCAATAGGCTGGCAATAAAGTATCTTCCATGTCCTGTAGCCACTGTATCCTTGGATCAGGTGTTTAGTGTAACTGTGGCTATTATCATAGTCAGAAGGACCAGACTCTCTTCTCAAAGCATGAACGGACTAAAATTGATTAAAATAAAGAAATATTTCATACCGAAAATTTAGACAGGACACAACCATGGATGAAGGTCATTTCTCAGACATCACAAGTGTAGCAAGTGATCATCCTTCAGGCGACCTTCTGAATTTGAGGAGGAGCACTGCTTAAAAGATAAATAAAATAACACAACAGAAATGTCTGCAGTAAACAAAACTGGAAACACATGATGTGCTTTTAATCTAAATAAACTTAAACGGAGTAGAGTGCATGGCACATACAAACAATAAAGCAGGAGATGGATGTCTGGCCTGGTGTCTGAGTGGTGACAAAGAAAGAAAACGAATTTAACCTTAGGGCCAACTGTAGACATTGCAGAGAGCAATCAATGGGATCTAAGTCAGCAATGGACACCTCCAGAACATTTTCTGAAAAAACAATACAACTGCCTCGCATGCCTATTCCTGCATTCTCATGCTCAGCTGAAATTGGGAATGTGAAGGACTGCAGTACAGTGTATTTAAGCCACTTCCATGGGAAAAAAAGAGATGCAAAGGTAAGTGGATACCTCACTTGGAAAAAGCAATTTGCTTCAGAGAATTCCAAATGATGATTCACATGATAGATGTGAAGGGCGTAGCCAAAATACTCTCTCCTTTATATGCTTAAGTGATTGATTATTTTATTTGTGTGTACGCTATGAGAATTACTTCATTATCATGTTGGTAATTGCACTTCAGCATCTCTTGATTCTTCTGAAACTTCTTGGTTTCTGTAGGCTAGACTAACACACAAATTATCTTTATTTTCTTGTTCAACAGGTCTGTCTATTTTTTGAAAAAATTTAATCTGCAAGTGAAAACACCATGCAGAAGGACCAATGCCTATCTGCGTGTATGGGAAAGAAGACAACTAAAAAAGGTCTACCTTTACGAACTGGTAAAAGGAGAGGTAATTATAATAATGCAGACTAGTGGCTTGAGTGGCAAATACTATGGGCCTCATTAGGATGGCGGGCGGACTGTGCCCGCCCGCCATCCTCGTGCAAAAAGGGACCGCCCACCATAGGAGCGGCCGTCTCGCCTTGAGCGTTAGGATGCCCCTGCCACACAGGCGGGCGCATCCTGTATTTTTACCATTGCGGCGGGCGGTGTAGAAAGCGCCGCCCACCGCAATTGTAAAAATGCACGTTGTGCATTTCAAAGCACAACATGACAGGCACCGTGCGGTGCCTGCCATGTTACACTTTGAAATGTGCACCCCCCAACCCCCGGACTCCCAGTGGGCCCGCAACGGGCCCCCGCAGGGAGTCTCCGCATGCCTTTCCCGCCACGGAAATGCATGTCAGGACGCCCATCATAATATGGCTGGCGGTGTCTCATAGACACCGCCACCATGTTAAACATTTCCCGCCTGGCTGCAAGGCGACCGGGGCGGAAAAGCGGCAGACGGTGTTCACGTCCACCGCGGTCACCCCCGCCATAATAATATGGAGGGGGGAAATGGGTGGCGGGCGGCACATTTATGTCGGGCGGATCGTCACCGCCACCATGGCGGTGGCAATCCGCCCGACATCATAATGGGCCCCTATGTGTTTGTGGTGAACATGATAATGGGCACAACAAAACTTTTTTATTGTTTGGGTGATCAATCATTCAAGGTACTTGGAGCTCCTAGTCGAGAATCAGTGGTACTATGTTGGTGTTTAGATGATTTTCCTAGAGCTTATTCTCCAAACTCTGATTCCTTATGCTCCATGTTTACCTTGACTCTCACATATTGTCATTTTCTTTACTCGTTCTACTTACCTTCTCTTCTGCAAATAAGTTCAACCTCCATAGGTCTCTTTATCTGTGGGTCCCGTCCTGCTCCCAAGATGGACAATGCCATACGAATGAAGTTGCATCATTTGTATACAGCATCACCCTTCTTAACTTTTATGTAAATATTTTTTAACTGTGTGTATTGTTGCAATTTTGGACTCCATCCAGGATAGCTATAACAACTAACTTGGGAGTCTGTTTGCTGCTGAAGATTGAACTTAATTGTCCTTTTTCTTCCATTTTCGATGTGCTGTGCTCATGGGCTTACTAAATGCTGTGTTTGCCTCACTAACATTTTCTCTAATATACCTACCCATCCAATCATCTACATTGTAATCCTCTTCCCGCAAGTGGTGAGATCTATGGTGCTGCTATCTAATTCCACCGTCAACAGATCTCACACCTGACAGGGCGGATAGGGTGTAAGCAACGATAAACTGTTACAGTGTGAGGCTACAAGAAATTACTAATTTATTGTAAGGAGAATTAATTATTACAATGATCGGCCAAGGATAGGTAGTGTGTACTTTTCCCCCCACAAGCTATGGAGATTCTTTGTACTCGAGGCTTCTTCTTTTACAAAGTAGCCTTTTCTAGAGATGTAATTGCATTTTGTAAATTACTGTGTTGAATTGTTGACTTGATTTATGCTGGACTTTGCCTTGGATGTTCCACTCACTCTGTGTTTTCTTTTTATTTAATATTGCAAACGGAGTATCATTCTTTGCTGGTCCAACTGCTACATTCTGAATAAGAAGAACACTGCATTAGCAACTTTAACAACACCAAGTCTTAGGGAGCTGGGAGGAGAAGAGGTTGGGTTTGGGGCTGGACATGACTTTGAACCGTGCACAATATAAGCACATCTCATGTATTCCATGTGTGGTTGTTGCAGGTCATATTCATTCTTAGTAGTGAGAGATGATGATGACTAAGTGCAGAGGATAGGGGAGAAGAAAAAGTAATACATTGCCAATTTTCTACTACTCATTGCAGGAAGGTGGATGGCAGGCCTGCTTTGAGGTTGGTCTGGAAAAGGAGCTCAGGTAGACAGGTAGAGAGAAGGCTAGAGAGAGGATGATGAGGGTGGACTGTTGGACAATTTCTTTGCTGTGGCCCAGGTCCGGAGCTCAACATCTGCACTGATGGTAAATGGGTAGAGTATCCTGGTTTACGCGGATGTTACAGTAAAAAATAAAACTAATAACCATCACCCCTCTCAAACCTGGTCCACCAATTGGTGACCTGAAAATTTGCCCCAGCCTCCTCTTCCCGCCACTAAAGTGAAGAATTTGGGAGTCATCATTTATTTATTTATTTATTTAATCAGTTAAAGAGTTTTATAAAGAATAAACATGACCCTTACGGGTATGAGAGCACTGTACATAGAGTTGAAAGCATGAATAAACCAACATAATGGCACAAAAGATGTAGTTAAGTCAACACACTCAACAAAAGGGGGGAAACAATCAAGGTGCAGGGCTAGGGAGTTGGCCCGACCAGTATAGTTTCAGAATGACCCTAGAACTAGATTACAATTTAATAGAGAGGCATAACATAAATGGATGCAACGGTGTAAAATAGGTATCAAATCTGTAGACAGGGGGCTTGAGAAGGAGTACAGGTTGGAGCTGTTAGTGTTCACTGAAGAGTAGCCAATTGACATGTTTCTTGAACAATGCAGTGGAAGGATTGTACCTGATTTCGGGAGGAAGAGCGTTCCTAATTCTTGGAGCAAATCCAGAGAAGGCATAATTGATGAGAACCTTAATATGAGTGCGCAAATATCAGCTGTCACATCCTCAGCCTACTATATCTTAAAAATGATAAGAAAAATTCTTCCTTTTATCCCGGATGGCCACAGGAAAACTTTAATACTTCCTAGGCTGGACTACTGCAATAGTCTTTTTCTAACCATTTTAGAAAAACACTTGAGTCGACTACAATTAGTCCAAAATGCCGCGGCGAGACTGATATTTAATCTTCCAAATTTCCACTCCATCATGCAGGGACTTCGAAAGCTTCATTGGCTGCCCATGCACAGTTGGGCTAAATTCAAAGCCCTCTGATTAACCCACAAAGGACTGCATAATTCAGGGCCAGACCTTCTTAGTTCAGCTTTATGAGTTCAACAGAGAACTCAGATCGGCCAATGCCAATCTATTATTTTTTCCTAAATTTAAGAAGATGCAATGGGGTGGTAGAGGTACAGTCCTCAATATAATCAAACTCTGGAACAGCCACCCACCTCATCTCAGAGCAATTCCTACATTTACAAAATTTAGGAAGGAGATAAAGACCCGGCTAGTTAACCTCTAATCATCACTCACTTGCATTCTCAGACAGCGCCAATACACCTTGTGGTAACCACGTGCTTTAAAAATCTCTTAACAGAACATAAAATAATATTGATAACCATGATCATGAAAACCCTGTAGAACAAAATAGTTTATTCTTATAAAAAATAAACCCATCCACTCCATTTGCAATAGACCCACACCTCTATTTAAACCCTCAAAATGCTATCTTACATCTTAATCTGCCCCTTCTCCAACTGTTCAAACCCACATCACCCACAAGAGACCCACCCCCCCTGTAAATCCTTTAAAGACCCACAAAACCAAACTATACTAAACTAATGTACCCCTTCTAGAACTGTTACCACCCACACCCCTGGCAACAGGTCTACTCTTCTCCTGCCTCAACGTTCCTCCGAAAATCAATTTTATGCTTAATGTCCTACTGGCAATTGTGTGATTCCTCCATTTCTTTGAGGCCCTTGAGGAGAAAGATTTTATGGTTTAACGTAAGAGTGGTAGAGGAGGCTATGTGAGATAACGATGATCCACTTAGCCCCCTGCTTATCTTGGTGATGCTGAGCTCTTTGTTTTTCTTACTTAGCACTGGGCAAAGAAGAAACTGCCTCTTCCTCGCCAGCCAGCGATAGGCCACCACAATCGGTCGTCCAATGGGAACAGCATGATCTTGTGAGGAAAGAAGAAAAAAGAACATGAATTGTAGCATTGTAGCACCATTGCAAGCACATTTATAGAGTCAGTCAGGCACAAAGAATTGCTGGTTCTTTAGGGTAACTGCATTTTTTTTATCTAATTCTGTGTTTTATGACATACACTTTATGCACTTAATTACTAAGTAAAGTACTTTGCATTAATTAATCCACCACAAGCACCTGCACAACTAAAAATACAATGTTTGTGCAGTAATGGAAGAAAAACAAAAATAGAATAGTTTATGTAAATGGATTTCACGGGGTGGCACTTTCTTTCGCCAGAAAAACGACTAGCCTGGGAAGTTATATATAATGCCATCGAAAACTTTGGTGCTTTGAAATTATGCTGCATAATTTATTTTACTATATTATGCAACATTAATAGAAATAAAATCGCCGGACAGAATGAAATTTGAATAACTCAGCAGCAGCTCCTCCACTATGGTGGAGGAGTGTAGCGCCACCTTCTGAATGCCAGGCAGCCGAGAAAACCGGAAAAATTAAATGATAATAAAACCATTTTCTTATCATTTACTTTTTCTTTCTGTTGCAGGCAGTCAAGTCTGGGTGATGCGGGCCATAGTGAGTGCATGGGGAGAAGTAGTGCACACAGTAAAGTGCGCATGATGGTTTGGCCGGCTGTCTAAGGCCATTCAAACTGTCATGAGCGCTTTGATCTTTCTCCACCCAAACTGTGTTGTACAGCTGGGTGGAGTAGAGGCACATGTTCCTAGGACTTGAGCGAGCATTAAGCAAGCCCACTCAGGCTAATCACGGTGCTGCTGGTATAATTATTTGTATTATTAATATAAACTTAATATAGCGCATGGGTACCCTTGAGCTTCCCAGCGCTGGCTGAGATCACTACCCGAGACAGTTATGCCATATTCTGGAAAAGCCAGATTTTTATTTGCTTTCAAAATGTGAGATGGTGTGTCAGAGATCGTAAGTGTATCGGGAGTTCGTTCCATAAGGTTGACGCATTGTGAGAGAACATGCGCCCACCCGCTCGTACCCTCTGGGCTTTAGGTACAACAGTCATGAGAGCAGCTTCTTGATTGGTGTCTAGGCCTGAGCAGTGAGCAGGGACCCTGAGCAGCAGAATCCCGAGATGGCGGCCTGGCAGTGCAGCAGCAGGTAGTGTTTTTTTTTATTTATAGGCTAGGAAGGAATCAGGAAAACAATGAGTATAAGGAAGCAGAAGGGAATGCAAAGGAGAAATATAAGAAGGGTATTGGTGAGGTTAGTCGTGCCGCAGTAGGAAAAAAGAGAAGAAAGAATGGAAGAATAAAGAATAAGAGGAAGTAGGCTGCGTAAACAGAAGTTGATCTAAACACAAGGAGTGTACGGAGTGATACTAAATAAATTAGACAAAGAGGAAGATAGGAAGCATGAAAATAAAGGAAAATACAGTTTGGCAGACAGCCAACCTGCAAACAAATTACTATACATGACTTACTGGCACCAGAGGGAATGTCTTCCAGCATGTTGGTGAGAGAAAGTTTAGACTTCCTTGGCCTCCTTTTCTTTTGTGTTCCTGCAAGGAGGAAAGAAAAAGAAGGCACTGATTTTTAGTAGTGATGTCTGCAACAATATTAAAGTACATATAATAACGTTCTGGTAAACAAATGTACTTCTTGAATAAACCAACCCCCAATTTACTCCTTTAACCTCCATCCTAAAAAGTTATACTAGTGATGTCTGCAACAATATTAAAGCACATATAATAACTTTCTGGTAAACACATGTAGTTTTTGAATTAACCAACCCCTAATTTACCCCTTTAACCTCCATCCTAAAAAGATATACATATAAGTCACAACTACAAATGATACTGCGCCTCTGCTACCTTCATGAATGTTGCCATCCCCAGACTAAAGGCCCCACTGAGATCTTTCCTCTGTCCTCCACACTTCCTTTCTATCAACCAAAGCATACTTGGTTACGAAGCTCCTGTATGACCTCCACTCAATATGGATTTATGCAACAGATTTTTCTAAATGCCAATACTGAGCACTATGACTTGGCATCCACTTCACTGCACTCTCAGTTCCACTGATGCCCTCCTTCACATGCCACCCTAACCTCACACTGGACCATGCAGCATGCCCCACTCCCCATCGACAAAATATAAAGAAACCATAACATCTAATACAGCTTGTTGTGTGTGTACGCTCATTAATGGACAATTAATGACACATTTGCATATAATAAACATTATTTAACCATTAAATATTGTATTCTACAGTGCTAAACCTTATTTGTTGTCTAATTAATTCTGTGTATATGCAAATACCTGCATCTATATTATTTCTAAAATATATATAAATATACACACACAGAGACAAACATATATGTATGTATGTTTGTTTTTGAGACATTACAATAGTGAGTGACGGACACGTAGGATCTAGCATTTGCAACCAGGAGAAAGGTTCACAGATAACCAAAATGTGTCAGCGTTCCTGTCCCACTCTTAGGAATTATGCACTTTCCATAAAGCACAAGATCCTGACAGCGTTTCTTGGACTTTAATCTATCACAAAATGTAAATATAGCACGCTTGCTCCTACGCATGTACACCCCCGAGGGCCGCAGACATTATCACACACCAACCACACACACAGTCACACACACATACACACACTTCTATAGCTTGTTAATGAGGTGATAATTAGATCAATTAGGTCATACCCTTTACAATTTATTTTACACTTTTTTTAAAACCTTCCAAGGATTGAAAAGTAGAGAAATAACGTCTCCATTAACTGTGTACTTCAACTAAGAAGGGGATTCTTTTTTTTACTAGGAATACGTGCAGAATTCAGTGAATGTGATGTTTCTGTTCAACCTAAAAACAAAGTAAAGCATAGCAGCAGACGTGTGAGCCAATTCCTGAAAGGATTTATGCATATGGGAAGTAGTAACAAAGGAGTTTTTTTTTATGTACTCTTACGTGTCTTTGTGATTTGACCTCCATATATCAAACTCCTTATTAGTAAAAAGGAAAAGAGAAAGCAGTCCTTTCCATAGTAATTGTAAATTAATGTTGACCTAATATCCCAATTTTATTTACATTTTTGAGGTTTTGGAGACAATTCAAAAAGGCATATAATAGTATGTAAAAGAGTACTACATGAGTACTACTATACATTATTCAGAATGCTCTTGTGACGAGCCCCCTGTATCTCAAGACAACAAATAACTCCAATCTGTGATTGAAACCGGACATTTTGTAGCACTTTGAGGTCATACTAATGGCAGACTATTTTCTATCTGTTACTTATTGGCCCACCTGAGAACTCTTGATATCATTGTTTGCATAAGTGGACTTTGTTAGGGGGTGGTGTTACCATACAATGTGTCCATTCTAAAGGTATTTCTCATGCTCATATTCAATTTTATGTTTAATCGCCTTTTGTATATTAGAAGGGTTAGGTATTGTGGAAATGATGCATGGAAGCTAGGCATATATAAATCAGAGGTATGTGGTTACTAATGGGTTAGGTGTATCTGATGTAGTTTTAATATGTTAAGGGAAAACGTGTAAATGAACTATAGATTTTAAATGTTGGTATTCATAGGACATTTAATTGTTAAATGTAACTATATGTCTCGTTTCTGGAGCAAGACGTTTTGTTAAAAAGTGATACTGTAACTGATGATTGATTTAGTTTGTAAGATCAGTTTGGTATACAATTCTGTGAATATTTTTGTTAGCTAGAAGGCTGAGAGCACTAGGGGGCGTTGTATGTGAAATGTGAAGTTTGTGATATATATTTACATAATGAGTTTTACAAAGATGAAATAAAGGAATCAAAAAGAAAAATACCAAGACCATAAACAGCTCCACTGAATTTGGACCGTGTTTCCGTTTAACAATGTATTATTGAATATTTTAAGTTAAACACTCACTAAAAGATAAGCAGTGGCTTAAGCAAATTATATGTCAGTGTAACATGTCTGATTGTTGTGGCATTTGTCCTTATATTGCATGTGTGGCTGCTTTTATTTATTAATTAGTTTTATCCACACACATATTACACAGATATGATGTCATAGCAGTGAAACAATTTTCATATTTCATGAAATTACATTATTCCTGTGAAATATGTATTTTATCCATTGGAAGACCTAGGGGCACATTAGGATGGCGGGCGGGCTTTGCCCGCCCGCCATCCTATCGAAAATCGGGACCGCCCGCCCTAAGGGCGGGGGTCCCGCACGCACCATTAGGATGTGCCCGCCACAGTGGCGGGCACATCCTGTATTTATAGTATTGTGGCTGGCGGAGCTCTGTGCTCCGCCCGCCACAATACTAAAAATGCATTTGCAGCATTTACATAATCAAAGCGGCAGGCACTGCGCGGTGCCTACCACTTTGATTATGTTAATGCAGGGGGGTACCACAGGTACCCCCCGTGTGCCACCCCCCTTTGACCTTCACTCCGGGGGCCCACAGGGGGCCCCAAAGTGAACACCGCATGCCTTTCCGTGGTGGCATTGCCGCCACGGAAAGGCATTGAAAAAGGCCCATTGTAATATTGCGGGCGGTGTCTGACATACACCGCTTGCATGTTACTCGTTTTCTGCCCCGGCCGCAAGGCGACCGGTGGAAAATGGCGGCTGGTGTTTGCCTCCGCTGTGGTCCCCCCCACCATTGTAATGTGGCAGGGGGGAAAAGGGTGGCGGGCGGGCATTTCTGTCGGGCGGATCGCCACCGCTACCATGGCGGAGGCGATCCGCCCGACATCATAATGGAGCCCTTAGTGTCTTTGTCAGCAGCTAATCAGCTGCAAAGCATGCCTTTGCATTTAAACAATGACAACTCTAAATGCTAAGCTTTACCACGTGTGCATTCTAATTGCAATCATAGTGACGTATTGACAAAGTGTTTTTTTTCTCAAACCCTACTTTCTGAGCTACATACAAAAATATTTTTCACTTCTAGTCGCTATGGACAACCAAACAGTATAGTACAGAAATACACTTAATGTTATGTTCTGCTATGTAACGTTAAGTATATTTTTGAGCACACGATCACCGAAGCTTCTTGGAGCCTACTGAGTTTATCCACCAAAGAGGCACACAAGGGTCTAGAACATCTAGAATGAATTTGTTCCTTGTTCAGAGACAACAAGATGGTGTAGGAACCTTGAATTCCTAAATAGGAAAGTGAGGGCAGTACCATGAAGAACCTTGTGCTAAATGACCAGGATTTTGAATTAAATTATTTGGTTTACAGAGATCCAATGAGGTTGGATAAGGATAGGAGTAACGTGATACTAAATAGATTTTGACAATGATAGGAGCTGCAGCATTTTGAATTAAATGAAGTCTTCTGATTGATTATTTAGGGAGTGCCAGATAGCAGAAGTTAGAATAGTCAAATCATGACTGGCAATTTTTTTCCATTAATGAAGATCTTCTTTAGGAGCCTGAGATGGCAAAAGAAAGAAATGGTCAGCTTGAATATTTTATGATCAAGAGAAAGGATGGAATAGACTGAGACTACAAGATTTTTTACAATGTTGACGTGAACTTGCAGAGGGACGATGATATTAGGAGAAAAAGTGGGATTCCATTTCTAGGATTGATGCCTAATGATTAACCCTTGCGTCTAAACTAGATTCACATTTAGAACATTAGTGCACAGGAAGCATAGAAAATCGGTGGTACTTGAAGATGTGGCTGGAATGTAATACATTTGATGAATTTGCAAGTCATCAGAATAATTGTGGATATGGGTTTCCAGATCTTGTAATGTAAAAACTGAAGGAGCCATGTATAGATCACATAGAAAGAAAGACAAAATGTATCCTTGGGACACTCCCCATTTGATCATATTCATTGTGGATTGAGCAGAATAAAAAAATAACTGTTTGCCTACGTCAAGTCAAAAAGAGTCAAGTCACTTAATAGTGTCATCTTGATGGCCAAAGAGTTTAGCCCTGATGGGGTGTATAGCGTGATTGATGGTATTAAATGCTGCACAGTGGTCTAATAGAACCACAGACCCGACCTCTCCGTGATCAGCCAGCATTCGCACATAATCGCAAATGGAGGTGATCAATAGTCCGATTGTGACCATGTCTGAAAGAGGCCTCAAAAGGCTCAGCAAGTAGTGTGATTCCAGGTAAGACCGAAGACCTTGAAATGCAAGCTTATCAGACAGGTTAGGCAGATACGGAAGGAGAGAAATCTAATTGTGGTTTCTGACATTGTGAGCATCCAACAAGCACTTCTTTAGTAAGTATTTAACCAACGCCACTTTTCAGGCACCCAGAACATTGTGTGGAATAAAAGCGTGGCTAAATAGATGGACTAAATCAGGTATTATATGATCAGTAAATCGCTTTATGATTTTGTCAGTGTAGATATCAAAGATAAACCTGTGCTTTCAACACCAGTTTCAGTCACGGGGTTGAAAGGTAAAAAGATCTTTGTTGCGGAAAACGTATTTGTTGAATCAAGGAAACTGACCAAGGAGTCGAGTTCAGTGTGAATCTGATTGCACTGATTTTAGATTTCAAATAAGATGATATTCATTGGCACATGTTCTGAGGAGAATCAGAGAGAGATTTGTTAGTCAAGGATCTCTATGTTTGAAAAAGCACATTATCATAACTGCATCAAAGTAAAAAAGTAATACAAAAAAATAAAAGTATCATGTCACATGGGCCTATGTTGCCAACTCGGGGTTCTGATAAAATTCAAAAATCACTTGAGGCCAGACATCATTATTTAATGTAGAGCAACGCAGCAAGACAACTTGCTGCTCTGCACTGCCTGAAATGGAGAGGGCAGGGATTCACCATATTTACTAACATTTGGATGTACGTTGTTACAATGCATGCTTTTACCACGCATGCCTTTACAACGCAGGTTTTTCAACGCAAGTCGTTACAAGGAGTTGCGTTGGGGGGTGCTGGATAGTGAATAGTTTAATTTACTATTCCAACTCCAGTGCCCGTGGATAGTAGGGAAGGTGTTGGATAGTAAATTAAACTATTACCTATCCTAGAGCGCCCCCAGCACAAGTCGTTGTAATGACTTGCGTTGAAAAACTGCGTTGTAAAGGTACTGTTTGGTAAAAGTTGTGTCGTAAAGGATGTTTCCCCTAACATTTGGCTCATTCCTGCTCTCTCACTGTGCTAGCGCACTATGTGCTACCTAGTGCCAATGCCGGCACCCTTGCCCCAGAAGGTGATCTAAGGTCATGTAGGGTGGCCTTACATAGCTTGGTAAATCTGTCATAAGGATTGCGTTGACACACGGGCAACATAATCCTTTGATAAATCAGGGCCTGTGTCTTTTAGTTTCATAGGGGCATATTACCAAGGGGGGTGATAGGCAATTATCGCCGATTTAGCGGCTGTTTTCGGACGCTAAGCGGCGATAATTCTATCGCCCTATTAGCAAGCTGTCGCTAACTGATGTTAGCGACAGCTTTTAGGCGATAGCGAGCGGTGGCAGGCGTAGCGTTGAAAATATTCACGCTAAGCGCGAATATCTCCAAATACTAACACCTGCCCAGACCAGTTCTTAGCCATGTTATCCAATGGGAGGTGGATATCATGGCTAAGAGCATTTCGTCGCTAATGTATGAATATCGCTGTATTCTCAGCGATATTCACGCATTTCGCCGCTATCGCTGGATATTTTAGCAAAATGGAGAAAAACTTTGCTAATAGCATGTTTTCTCCGCAAACATATCCAGCCATAGGCAGCGATAAAAAAAATGCGGTAAGCGCATTTTGCGATAATTATCGCTATTCCTTGGTAATATCCCCCTTAGTTTAGGAAGAATGCCTCTATAGCAATGTACTACTATTTTGCAAAGTTGCCACTTAACTATATTTATTCAACTCAGAATTTCCTGGTTTTTTTTGTTTTTTTTTCGTTTATAGTTACTCACAGAATAGCTTACCTATTTTGAACAATCCAAATGGATTCATGTTAGAACTCATTCATTTTATAGTTTTAAGATGGGCATACCATTTGAATACAGCACAGTCCATTACATTTGGGCATTTGCTTGATGCCTGGGTTAACTGACAATAATGTGTTGCAGGTAGACAGGTAATTCCTTAATCTCTTACTAGGCTCTGGCACTATGCACCAGCATGGCTGACAATAAAATAAAAAACATGAGTTTAATTGGTAATATTCTGCTAACCTCAAGAACTGTGCAATTTACAGATGAAACATTTAAACACCGCCAACAGATTTTACCACAAATTCAAATGCCACCAACACAAATCTGTTTATCTGATAAAGCCCCCACAAAAAAATGTTCACATGATGCGGCCCAAAATGTTTTGTGAGCTATTTTGTGCAAATAAGACACTTCTAATCAAGAAAAAAATCATGAAAAAGATACAGGATCCAGTTTTCCAGATCGGACTGGTTTTGATGCCTGCCCTTCTGGTACAGACCGCAGAGTCTGTTTGCTGTCAGCGGTTCACATGCCTTCAATGTGCTGCCTACTGTAACTGCGCAAACAGACTTAATCCCTGTCTCAGACTCATTTGCATTTCCATTTGTTTTTCAAAAGTATTCAAAAGACTTCTTAAAAGGAAGTTAGTGTGTTCCCAGGAGGCGCAACAGGTAATCTTTGGCATTGCGCACCTCTGGAAGAGCCAGAATATGTGTTTATCGGAATGCAAAATAGAAAAGTACATTGCCGTGAAGTATTCGAAGTCGGAAGAGGCTATGATTCAGAAACTATTAGAAGGGCAGATTTAATCTTTTCTATGATGATAAAAAAAAATGTAGAAAAGGTGATTCCCAAAAAGGGTGTCCATCCGTACAAAGCATGTGACAAAATGAATTAAATTAATTTCATAATGTGTTTTTATCGTCACTTATTTATCAACCTCAGGAACAGAAAAATCTTCGTCAGCCTTGCCAGTTTCAATTTTGAGACCAGCAGGATTCACCCAGAAACTACCTGGCTGCCAAGACGCGGAACTCCCTCCCCATCCACCTCCGCCTGACCCAAGACCACCTCTCCTTCAGGAAGCAACTCAAGACCTGGCTGTTCGAGCAGTAGTGGACCCCCCTCCCCCAAGCGCCTTGAGACCCTCTGGGTGAGTAGCGCGCTATATAAATGCTTGATTGATTGATTGATTGATTGATTGCTTGATTGAAACTCCAGCAGGTACTTAGCCACTGAGGTATCATACTCACTGCTGTCTGGACCACATTGCTCGTGTCCTCTTTTTTATTACACACAATTGCTCCTGACCACATCAGGTAACAGGCTTTCCACTCGGGGAAGGAATGGGGCTGCGTTGCATCACAGCCAAGTTGCATAGTTCACAGCCTGCCACTTGCAGAAGACAAAAAGATGGTGATGAGCAGTACACCACTTTTCATTTCCTGGCTCCCCAGATATACTTTCTTTAGAAAGGGGCTAAGCAAATGAGGGAGGGGGCTGCTTAAGAATTCAGCCAATCACTGCAGACTATTGCGTAATTTGAGCTGGTGGTTTCCGGTGCTCGGCACCAACATTTAATTGTAAACACCGGCACTTGTGGCAGCTACCCCGTGGTGGCGCTGTTTGTGCAATTAAAAGATGAGCAGAACAACTGTTGTTTATTAATTCAATAAACATTTAAAACAATTAGTGCCAGTCGTCAAGCTAGTAGGTACTGTCATTGGCAGCGCTGGCAGTGGCAATGGTTGGTGGAAGCTGTGGTGGCCTCCTGATTGGGGCCCTGGCATTTATATTTTTTACAGATTAGGCACTGCTCCAAACCAATCTTGGCTTGGTAGGGAGGGCAAAAGGAACATTGTGTCAACAGTTTCCCAACACCTGTCAAACACCACACTCGCTGGAGGGGACCAATTCATACTGTCAAGTTAGGAGAAAGCGTGGGGCATTAGTGTCCATACTTTCCAAGGCAAGGTTTAGAGCTCTACCTTCAGCTCACTGGCACATGATGACCTGGACACCCATGGTGTGAAGTAGTTGTTAGATCTGGCCAGGATGACCTCTTGAGTTAAAGTGGGCTTCACCAAGGGAACATTAGGTATGCCAAGTCCATTTTATGACCAATACAAGAGTTGGTATCGGATAGAAGACACGGACAAGAAGGTCCTCATGATCAGGTCTGTGTCCATTTCTAACTGACCAGATTTTGTGCAATCTTAACTACTGAGCAATATGGACCCCTGAGGGGAACTTCTGCACCGTAAATAAATTTGGACTACAATGTCTTTCTTAGTCGGATGTATGACGGTACAACGCATACCGTTACAACGCGTCCCTTTACGACGCAGTTTTAACAACGCAAGTCGTTACAACGTTGGGGGGGCGCTGATAGTGAATAGTTTAATTTACTATTCCAACACCAGTCCCCGTGGATAGTAGGGAAGGTGTTGGATAGTAAATTAAACTATCCCCTATCCTAGAGCGCCCTCCAGCGAAAGTCGTTGAAACGACTTTCGTTGTTAAAGCTGCGTCGTAACGGTACCGCGTTGTACTAGTTACGTTGTAAAGGATGTTTCCCTTCTTAGTCAGGCATGGCGCCCTACTGCATTCTGACAACCTCTTCTTTCATCGTCCTTCATCTATCTCTGTTGGCATTATTTCAGAGTATCTTCTTTTTATTATGTACTTTGCATGTTATCACTAATACATGAAATACACAGGCCATTTTGATAAACACAGGTATACCATACATTTTTAATGTCTGTTTCAACCTTTATCTGCCACAAACTTTCCTTTTCCTGTTTTCTGCATAGTACCGCATCACCCACTAGGACATGTTTTCCCCAAGAGACTTTGTTGTATTGTGTTCATATATTTCCCATATAATTTCAAATAAAGTCAATCCCGCTAGCAGGAAGCCTTTTGTAGTGTCCATTGATGGATCTCTTATGCCGGCACTAGGTTTCCTTCTTACCCTCATTGTTTTCTAGTGATCTTGTGTGTAAAAAGAGATGTGATCACCATGAAAGAATGCTGACAAATAAAGAAAATCAGATGCCATGGATACTCTTAGCTCCCACAGTAACTTTCACTTTCAATACCACAGCAGGGTTGATCTACAGTGATGAGAGAGGACTGCCAAATACCCACGTTTGAGCCAAAGGTTTGAAGGAAGCAGTGCAGCTTTTGAAATAGAATTGATGGGGGGTATTTTAAAGGGAGTCAGTGAACATTCAAAGAAGAGCCATGAAGAGGGGTAATATTGGCTTGCCCGTCAAATTCACCACTCCAAGAAAAGTCTTATGATAATCCAATACATCTAGGAAATGAACGATCACCCTATTCCAGTTCACACCAATTCTTGAAATATTCAGTCTCCATTACACATTGGGTGGGGGGACTCCCTCTAGGCATGCCTTCCAAAACAATGCAATGAAGATAGACTAGCCGAGGTCATAGCATCAGGTTATTACTTTCACAATTTCATGTCATTTTAGATACATTTAGGAGATTTAATCCTGAATGTTGTGGGTTATTTCCAAATACACAGAGGCCAAGCTGGAATATTGGTGCACCAAGGGTTTGACTCGATGTGTTGCTTATTTGGCAGCACTGAATAAGGCAATAAGTAAACAAGGATTTTACATAAGAGGCTTGGGGGATGAGGTAGTGCCTTCACCATTTAGTGCAACACCCCCAATGCCTTCCAGGCTTAATAATTAGGTCTAGATGATGATGGGTATTGCGGTTGATTTGAACATATAGAAAAGGACATCACTGGTCAATATAAATGACCTATGCAGTATACTACTGCATGTACCATATGTCAAGGCAGAATAAATGACAACATTCAAGGACAAGGTAGGGCGTTATAGTTGGCTAAACATGAAGGGGCATATTTACAAGAAACTGGGAGAGCGCAGTGTTAGGCAAAAATAGGTAATGCCATGCTCCAACAGTTTCAAAATGAAGGGCTACGCTATATTCACAAGATTGCAGCACACCCCTGCGTTACTCCTATCGCTGGCGCTAAAAAGGCTGGTTAGCACCATTGCAGGTACCCTAGCGCCATTTTGCAGGGGTGCCTGTGCTGCAGGGGAAACTGTTTATGTGCAGGAAGGGATACCTTTCTGCACATAAACAATCTTAACAAGCTATTTGCTCTACCTATGAGTGCTGCAGAATGCAGCACACGTGGAAAGGGCAAACAACTAACTAGGAGAAATAACATTTCTCCTCATATCACCTGCTTAAGACCAGGTATTCCTGGTGGTATTTTTGGTGCTGCGCCGTACTTTGTAAATATGGGGCAGCGTCAAAAAGGGTGTTGCAGCAGAACATCCACTGCTGCACCCATTGCACGCCCCTTTCACTCTAGGCGCTATGTGAATAGGGGCATTATATAAAAGGCAGCATTAAGCCACGTTAAGTGGCTAAATGCCACTTTGTAAATAATGCGAAGGAGTGACGTCAGAAAAAGTCATGGTCTGGTGTCGTTAACTCCTTGTAAATATGCCCTTTAATGTCTTAACAAAGGTAAAATTGCCCAATGTATTAATGTCCAGTAAATCATTGAGAGACAATATCAGTTTGTGTAGGCCAATTTGTCTTTCCCAGATCTAAGAACTGACACTACGATGTGTACAAAGTCTACAGAAGCATGTAGAATTTTGTTCCCACATTTAAAGAGATCATGTTGCAAGGTACAATGAGTAGAGAATAATGTTATACAGGTTTGCTTGCAGGTTAATATGGAAATAGATAAGAAATCTCATTCTGATCTGGTAGCAGAAACTTGTCTAGGACACTGGAATCACACATGGTTGATGAAATAGGGAAATAGCAGATGTAGAGGGAAAAAAGGCACTCTGCTTCCTCTGATACTTGTTTGTGTTACCGATTTTGAGCTTCATTATATGTTGCTTTTTTTAGGTCGAGTCTGGGCAGCGCATGCGCTGCTCTGCAAGGCATGCTGTATTCAGGTATGGACTTGAAGACCGCCCGATCTACGCCCATATTTTTCACTGGCTTGTGTCAGTGACCACTGTAAACTGTGGCTGTTCATTGGTCATTAGGCTTAGTAGTCCTTACTTAGTACTGCCTTGTCTCATTTTGTAATCTCCCATGGTGACAACCCCTGTTACGTGTGTTGTTACTCAGTAGGCTTTAATTACAGCCTTCAGCACTATTTTCTCAAATAACTTTGTCCTGCCGTCTGTTGCAGGCAGGACACACTCTCTCCTAATGCTTTTTTAAAACTTTTATAGAACAAAAGCATTTGCAATGCAGTAGGTCTCGCATTTGCAAGAGTTTAAGCCATTGGCATTGTAAATGATGATGACTTTTAATTATCTGTTTCAACAACAACACATAAATAAAGGCATTGTCATTTACAATGCCAATAGCTCAAACTCTCCTAAATGTGAGACCTATTGCATTGCAAATGCTTGTTTATTTTAATGGCAGTTTTGAAGTGCATTCCGTTTTGTAGACGATATTTGCAAAGTTCTAGCTTTGACAATCATCTGACATGTGTTTCCCTCTGACATCCTGTATGCTATAAGAGCTTTCTCAAGCCTTCATGTTTAGAATGGCCTATAACCCTCTTGTTGTTAGCATGCTCAATTCGCATGCTAAATCATATCACTTACACAGTCCTGTACTAGTCAATAACTGTGCTATGGCTTAATGAAAATGGCCTGTACTGTGCGTTGTCAAGTAACATACTCTTAAGTTTCTTAAATAAATACAGTAAAAACGGCCCCTTCCTTGGCCATTGCAGGTTTTACTCGATGCGTAATTACAGCCTACGACCTTTTTCTAGAGTGATGTCACATGTTTCAGGAAGTTTACATGTTTCAGGAAGTTTACTTTTTGAAGACTTTGTGATGGGTCACATTTTTTGTCTTACTTCAGTCTTATCCTGTCTTGCCTTGTGAAAGAAAGATTTATCCAGTCGCAGCCGGTAAGGCTCGAGGGTGATGGGGTGGGCGGGGGGTGGGGGCGCGGATGGGGGAAGGGTGGATAGGAATTAATACATTTTTTGAAACTTACCTCGGGGTGGTCCCACGTCTTCTCCGCTCCTGCTCTCCTGCCTCCGACAGGAACAATTAGCAGCCAGCAAGGGTCCCACTCCTAAGCCAATCACACAGCTGCAATTGCAGCGTTGTGATTGGTCTGAGAGCCATGACACAGCGCTCAGCCAGGGGCTGGACGGGTGGGCATGTTCTCTATGCAGGCTGTAATGCAACCTGCATGGAAATCAGAGAAGTTTGCATGACTGGTTTGGGCAGCCCGAGAGGGCCGCCCAAACAGTCATTGTGCACTTAGGAGCGGGCGAACCACTCCTCCCCTGCTCGGAGTTCAGAGCTGCAGCCACAAAGCAGCAGGACAGGAAACAAAAAATGACAATAACTCGAAGTTATTGTCATTTTATGTTTCTCACTGCTTAAAAGCAGAGGGTCAACTCTCCTCCACTATAGAGGAGGAGCCGCCACTGGGTTTATCTTGTATGATAAAGTGAAGCAAAACAATGACCACCACCCTTTGTTAAAAATGGCTTGATGGAGCCAAGTAATTATTGATCCAAACATTGCTGAAGTAACCGCCAAATCGATATTACAATAAAAATACTTTAAACCTCAAAAACATGAAGGTATCACAGTAAACAAACAATCAGAGTAGCGTTGGTTACATTGTAGTAGCCATTAGAAAACAATCGCTATCTACATAATTGATACCCCATTTGTGACCCGAAATAACTGTCATGACTACTGAAAATGTGCTTGCACCTCATTCTGACAAACACAGATAGTGCAATAAAACATAGAACATTTATGACTCTCAACAAAAGCAAACTCCCATGTTTGATTACCACCAGCATCTGCAGGAACTTTGAAAATACAGAGGCACAGAAAGCAAAGGCACAGCAATAAAAGAAGCATGCAGAACAAGTGCATACATGCCACAGCAGAATACAACAGGCCCATTTATATGTGAACAAAAATACTTATGGCAGGTAACTACTTTTCAGGACATGAAAGCCCCCACTCACATAATCTTGCATGCTAGAATCATTGCTTGAAATCCTAACTCACCATTGCCACTCACCATCAGGTGGAACTTCACGGCATACAAACACAAACCCAGGAGTCAAACATGCTCATACAGCTTGGATAGAAAACGAGGCTAGCACATAGGAAAATACAATTTTGCAGCAGGGAAATATTGCATGACTACTCTCAGCTGCATCTACGGAGATTCTGTTTCCCAGAAGAAGACCACAACAAGGACTCACTTGTGTGATCCAGACAAGCATACAGAGCAGGAAGAACTGAGGGCACTGACTACTTTCTGATAGCATGCGACTGGCTCTCTCCACAGAGCAAACCAGAGATACTCTTGGTGTTCCACAAGCACCATCTGCAGAGCAATCCAGCTGATCTTAGAGGCATTTCATTTTTTTTGTCAGGATATTTTGCCTTTCCCTGCAGTCAACAAGAAACAAAAGGTGCCAATAGAGACTCAAGTGGTGGTTACTTAATGAACACAATTTATCATAAACTAACTGCATCACCTACAAAGGCATCGGAGGTGGCAGCCCAGAATATACCAGCCAACCAGATAGGGTCGATAGCGCCATACCAGGAGCCTTGACATCACCAGACTGGAAACAAAACTGTGTAAGAAAGAATAAACACAAGAGACAGGACTTCTCTGTCTATACTCCCAGATTATGAAACAATTTCCCCACCAACATCAGAACCGCTCCATTCTTCCTGCAATTAAGAAACAATATGAAAACGTATCTCTTTAAGGAACTCTACCCACCAGGTGCGGCTCCTCCATTTGAGGGGAGGAGCGTTACCCGCCCGCTGCAAGTGCAGCAGGCACACACAAATAGGTAAAATGGCATCTCAATGCCATTTTACTTCAACACTGCAGCGTGAAGGCAGGGGAAGGGGCTGAATCCTCCAATTGCAGGATTACAGCTGCCCCTTCAATGCTCATGTCGGGTTGGCCGGCTCTATTGCTACGGCCAGCCCTACATGCGCAGTGTGCACTCAGCAATCCCCAGAGTCTGAAACAGGCGGGGGATTGTTGGCAAAGGCCCCCAACCTCAAAATGAGCATTGTGTTAGCCTGCTCCCACCAATCCTGGAGCTGTTCTCAGCATGAAAGCAGGCCCAGGGTCTGTTGTATTGGTGTCCACTGAGCAGGAAGTTTGTCCTTGCCTTTCCTGCTCGTAGATGCCGATCGGGGAGAAAGGTGCGTACCGGGGGAGCAGTATATGGTGAGTTTGGCACTCTAGTGCCCCACAATATTTTTTTATTTGTAGCCACCCCTGCTACCCACCCTCCCACCTCAAAATTATGATGATGAATTGTACTATAGGTCTTCACCTACTGTTCTGCTTGCCATTGTTTTCTAGTTAGAGTTGCATGAACATAGGTCTTGCCCACACACTTAATACAATCAGACATGATTTACAAGCTCTAACACTCTGCTTGTTGGTGTTAAATCTCCTCCCAAACATTGTCTTTGAGCCATGGCATCATACTCCTATCCTGAAGGCAAATTGTGAGCCGGTCCCAATGCAGAATAGGCAAAGACACAGATCCAGAGATTCTGTCTTGCTAGGCACACCACCCTATACACATATGCACATAGAGATTGCATCCCACATGATACCACACTACACATAGCATATTACTCAGTGCCATCTCAATACCACATTAATGGAGACCACATGGAAGTCACTGGAACCTACTGATAGAGACCTTGGCAGGGTTGCGTGGTTATGCATAGTGTACAGAGGCCTGCACACAGACATGGGATATGCAACACAGTGACATCTCAAGAATTTGTGTGCCCCGGGCAATGTATTTTTTGGGGCCCCCTATTTGGAACAACTTTGAATGTATTGTTCTTTTTCAGCTTGTTATTAATGCCAAAATATTGTTGAATTATATGTTAAACCTTCAGAAATATAGATACACAAAAAGAGCTGAAGGCTCAAGCTGCCTGGAAACTACCAACAATATCAAATAAAAACGTGAACAAACATTTATCAAGCCATTTCGTTTAGCGTTTGACCCTAGATTTTTTTTTACTTGCAACAACACCATTTAATATGGAATTCGATACCTACCCAGCTTGTTGCTCCTATGGAAGGAAAAGTATGCTATGCGCATAGGGGCTGATTCACAAAGGGCCTCCACACTCGTGGCAGAGGCCCCTCAGTCGTGATGGAAGATCAGTTTAGCAAGAGATGTGAACTAGAGGGATAAGGAGGTAAAGATAAGAATGATGTGGAAAGATATGTGAGGTAGGGAGAGAATTGAAGTAAAGGGAGAAAGATGAGCTGGCTATGAAGAATGCTATTGGTAGAGTTCGAGAGGTAGAGAAATGGGTATGGTTTTAGCGTGCGTTAGAGAAAGAGACTGGGAAAAGGAAATGTAGAGTGAGTTAGAAGAGTACAGTACTCAAATAGGTGAGGTAGAAAGGTAATGTAGAACAAGAGGTTAATTAGGGGGGGTAATGCCAGCGAGCAGGGAATTGAGGAACAACAAAGAGATGTAAGGTAGAGATAGAGAGCAAAATGAGAAGAGGTATAAAAAACAGGTAGGGTAAACTGTAGTGGGGAAGGGAGAAATGTATAGTAAGGAGGGAAGATAGAAAGAGAAATGTGGTGTAGAGCAAACTGAGGAAGTTGAGACATATATGTGAAACAGAAAAAGAGAGTTGATGTTTATACAGCGGTTTAAAGGAAGAGATGATGAGTTAAAAAGCTCTATAAAGAAAGAGGTTGAAAGATATAATTGAGGTGGAAAAGGTAAACTGAAATGGAGACGGGGTTTACTAAAAATAACCTGTTGCTGCTCACTACCCCAATACTGTTGAACAACAGGCATTTTAGTAGAAATACCACCAGAGGGGGAGGGCAAACTTATTCTAGTTGATTAGTAGACACATGAAGCACAGTACGATAACTTCACATCATCTCAGTCAGATGGGTACTCAGTGACATTGCTCCACCAACACCGCCATTTTGCATAGTTGTACAAACACCATATTTAACCTATAAACAGAAAGAACACTGTAGGTAGCCAGGCCAAAACAGGGTACTCGCTGTACTAATCCGGGGAAAGATGAAAAAATGTTACAAATGACTGGTGTTCAAAGCAGGGATTGGCTATCAATCAGCCCCAAATATACCCCACAACATGAGGGTTAAAGTAATACAAAAATGTCCTGAGCACTCAGACTTCAAGAAACATTAAACGTCCAACCAGGAGTCGTGAGGTACCCATTGTCTTTAATACGATCCACCAATTCTTTCCTTGATACTTTGGATTCTCTACATCAATCTGTATACATCAGTAATGCACTTTACACAGACAACACATATTTCGTTATATTGCTTTTTAGCCCTCCGACTTCTTCAGGGCTGTAAATAATAAACAAACCATAACATAAAATGACTATAGGTACTCAGCATTTCCGGTTCCATCACCCAAGGTGTGGTGCAAAGTTCAAAACTTAGTTAAACAAAATCATAAACCGACAAGTCCAATGTGATGCATTCTGTCCAATGGGGAAGAAGGACGCAAAGCACAGTACAACGATGGGGCTGATTCCGATCCTGAAAAAACGCTGTACAAACCGTGGTATGGAGCGTTTTCTCCATACAACTCGTACTTGTAAGGAGGCCCCTACAACCTAGAAAGTATGATCCGTACAAATAGACGCACTCCATACAAATTGTAAAAAAGACCATACAACTCGTATATACAAGCGATTCCGATTCGGATTGCTCTGTACGCGACGTTCCCATGTATTCCCGGCAGCAGTTTACAACCCGGCAAGTACGATTCGTACAAACGGCATGCGGTACGGCTCTTTTTTTACAAGAGCCAAAAAGTGCGGGAAAAGCCTTGTACGCCCCTAAAACAGTATGAGACAGACCCCCAAATGTACGCGTCGTACACCCCATGAATACAGGAGTACGGTGCGTATGCACAGTGCGTACGGATGACGGATGAAGGGGTACTGGTCGTGTACGCACCGTACAAGCACCGTACCCCAAAATCACCTGTGTACGAACCGTACCCCAAAATCGCGTATGTACGCACCGTACCCCAAAATTGGCCGGTACGCACCGTACTCCAAAATCGCGTATGTACGCACCGTACCCCAAAATCGGCCGTGTACGCACCGTACCCCAAAATCGCGTATGTAAATGCATGATTTTGGGGTACAGTGCGTACACGGGCAATTTTGGGGTACGGTGCGTACACGGGCGATTTTGGGGTACGGTGTGTACATACGCGATTTTTGGGTACGGTGCGTACATATGCGATTATGGTGTACGCACCATACACATGCCTCTCATGTGGGGGGACCTCTGTTTGCCTCATACCTCTATAAGACCCGTACCCCGGTATGAGTCGTACCCCCAGAACGAGTCATACCAGGGTATGAGGCGTATAGGGGTTCGCTTCGTTGCCCGGTACGAGTCATTCCCCGTATATAGGCCATTTTCCATACAAATCGTATGCTGACAAACTGGTACGAATCGTACTTGACGGGTTGGACAGCCTTTTTACAATTTGTATGGTCTTTTTTACAAGTCCGTCTCGTACAGCTTTTCCCGATCTGATTTGTAAGGATTGGGCTGATCTGTATGTATTTTTCCCGTACGAATCATACTACACGGTTTGGAAGGGACTTGTACAATTTGTATGGAAAAAAACTACAAATCCTATTTGTATGGAAAAAAATCCAGGATCGGAATCAGCCCCTATGTAAGTCATAGGTCACAAGAGACATATAAAACAAGTAGAAAGGTTACAGAAATGATGGGATTGCATCAAATAGCAGCATAACGAAGTGAATTAAACACCAGTGTCATATAGGTGAAAAACTGTAAAGGACCATACCTGCAGTCTCCCAAATGTATGTGCTCACCCCTCTGTGCCAGTACCAAAAATAATGAACAAGTGAAGACAAAGACCTGGAATTAGGCAAAATATTATTCTGGTTCCTTATGAAGTGCTAGTTAAATTCATTCAACATGTGGATGACATGTAAAAACTGGGTCCTAAGTAAGTAAACAGAAAACATAAATATACAAATCAAGTATCCCAACAAGAGGATATAAATAAATACATAGAGCCGTAAAAGCTAAATCCGAGCAGTCCTGAGAGGGCCTACAACATAAAACTCATCAACAATAATGTAGTTGGAAATTCTTCCCAGCTACATCCAACATGAAGAGATTGTCCTGGCGTGTGTTAGTACAGAATCCAAAAAGGGGGGAAAGGGAACGATGCACTCAACTGGTGAACAATGCACGCTGTACATAACAAAGTGATTGGTAACAGTATTAAAATATAAATAATCACGAGTATGTAAATGTCATAAATATCCCAAAGGTCAAATTACCGTAAATGGTAATACATGTCATGGTGCATGTAAATGCAAAGTCCATTAAAACGTCTCATTATGAACGCTCTGCCATGGTGACTTGGCATACTGCTTTCATTCAGAGAGGTGTGGATGGCGAGGAGAAATGGCAATTACCAAACAGTGATTATAAAAAAAGCATGAAATACACGTAAGAACATTTCCAGTACGTACTAATCACTATTTTCCAAAAATTATTCGAAAATTATTTGAAACTTACTTGAGGGGGGAAGATGGGCATTCGTTTTTAAGCAAAATTAGGATTTCAAAAAATACCTGAACATTACTTGAAGAATTGGCAATGGCTGTGTGGCACTTGGACTCCAGCCCTCTAAATGGATTGACAGCAAACTGGTCTCAGAATTTGAATATTAGAAAAACTTGCAACTTGTGTACCCGGAGTATTCAGACCCTGGACCATGTTTTGTTTGTCTGTCTAGTATTGGCTTAGAGTCATCATAGTTGGCTTGGGTCGATGTTCTTACAAAATTGCGTTAAAAATGTAGAATCAGCCAGAAACTATCTCTTTTGCCCCAAAAATGAAGCAGTGTGCATAAAACTTTTTAATTATTTTAAGCAGTTCATGTATATATTTAAAATTTTTATATAATCTTTTAATTGCGTAGTTAACCCCTCGTTTGTCGTCTTTTTTACGAAGTATTAGTATTTTGTCCTTTCTCAAATTGTATTTTGCACGTTGATGGGCTGCTATTCACTGCTATTTTGCGCAATAAGGATATGTTGCGTTTGTTTCCCACTATGTTCTTGTTGTTAACTTCAAAACTTAATTGAAGTGGGAGTTTGTATGTATTTTGCACATGAATTGGCTGCTACTGAATTGCTTTTTGCACGGGTTTGTACATGCTTAATTATTCCTTTTTCCTGCCGCTAATTCCAAATTGAACTTTTTTGCCGAAATTAAATATTGGACTCTGTTTTGCATATGAACTGGCTGATATATACTGCCCTCCGCACATTTTAGGAGATGCTCTGTTATTACCTTCTTCTTACTGCTACTTCCAAATTGATCTTCTAGCTGAAATTAAACTTTGGATTTTATTTTGTTTACTAACTGGCGAATACTGTTATGTATTATTACTTGTAATAATTAGTATGTATTTTTATGTGGACCTCCTAGGAGTTCCAAATCTTTAATAAAATATTGAATTAAATTGACTTGGCATGCTGCTTTCACTCAGAGAGGAGTGGATGCCAAAGAGAAATGGCAATTGCCAAACAGTGGTTATAAAAAAGCATGAAATACACCTAAGAACATTTCCAGTACTTACTAATCACTATTTGCCAAAAATTATTCGAAAATTATTTTAAACTTACTTGAGGGTGGAAAATGGGCATTAGTTTTTAAGCAATATTTGGATTTCCAAAAATACCTGAACCTTACTTGAAGAATTCGCAATGGCTGTGTGGCACTTGGACTCCCACCTCACTGTGACAATATCCCACGGAGAAAATTGAACAAACCAAGTAGCATTGAGCTTAGGGGGCAAACGTTGTTTGAGTTTCCAAACTTCAATAAACATCCCAAGATTGGATACCTTTATATTGGTGGTAAGAAGAGGAGGAACCGAGTTAGCAACATTAAGCAACAGGATGTCGAGAACAGAAAAGGAGGAGGTGTTATATGAGAGAAAACGTTGGAAATTGTTGCATTTCAGATAGAGGGAATGCTTGAGTTTTGTTGATAGCAGTTCGGTTTTTGGTCTAGGAGAGGATACAAGAGGGTGGAGAAAATTGCGAAGAGTGAACTTAATTTGCTCAAAGTGATCTGGCTAGATATTGGTTTATGAATAGAGTTCAAATGGTAATTGGACCTTTTTTTAAAGAATCGTCTTCGAAACATGGCAAAAATAAATTAATACCTTATAACATTTGCAAATCATACTCATTCTAGGCTGTTCGAGGTGGTGTATGTAAGCATTTCAACACAACACAACACAAAACAATGATTGACAAAGCCAAACGGTCTGCCTTTTTTTAATGGGTGACTTTATTTGTGGGGTTGTATTGATAGGCAAGTAGGTGAATGTGCGAATTGAGAGTATAAAAGCATGTGTTTGGACGAAGATGAATGGTGACGTTTAATGCATGCCCACAAATGATAATAAAAATTCTGGACATTTGCAGACATCACAATGTTAAAATCACATGCACTATTTTTTTTTGCATGAGTGGCGTAGAAAAATATTAGCAAAAGAAGTCTTTTTAATGTTTTGGATGGGACAATGGGGCATATTAGCAAGGGCGTACGATAAATATTGCAAATCGTGCTTAGCGCATATTTTTTTATCGCAGTCTATCGCTGGATCCTATCGCATTATTACCAATGTGTATCTCCAATGCGATAGAAAATCCAGCGATAGCGGCGAAATCTACCAAAAAACACAAGTGAAACAGCGATAAAACTTTTATCGCTAACGTAAAGCTTGCTAATAGGTAGGGGGATCCAGCCTTAGTATCCACCTCCCAATAAGGATAATGGCTAAGTCAGGAATTCAGCAGGTGTAAAAATGTGTGCGATAAGCCCGGTTTGCTCGACTTTTTTTATCGCTAACCGGGGCCGGGTCCTCATTGCTAATAGGCGTTTGGCCTGTTAGTGGCTATTTCTGTGGTCTTTTTGTCGGGAACGCCCACTTTGCATGTCATTAGCGATAAATATTGCTGACATGCAAAGCGGCCCCAAAACAGTAACTTTCACCAGAAAGCTATCGCTAACAGCTGTTAGCGACAGCTTGCTGATAGGGCAATTAAAATATCGCCGCTTTAGCGGCAAAAAGTGCCGCTAAAGCAGCAAAGACGCCCTTGCTAATATGCCCCAATATTCCATTGACCCAGTTTTCCTTGGAAGAAAATCACATAATGAAGCATCCTCTTGACTAAGAAAAATTGTGAAGCTGCAAGCATGACCTCTCTCCTACACAGACTACATTAGCATTGATAATCTGCGTTCGCAAACAAGGTTATTGTCATAACCCAAAACCACACTAACCCCAGGGTAATACTGAGGGAGGGAACTAGAGGCATGGGGGGCTAGGAGCAGGACAACCTCCAACACAAAATGTTCAACACAAATGGGGCCGCTCCCAGTACTGTGACCGAAGATGCTCTAAGATTAAATTGCGAGGGTAGACATCTCACAAAAAGTGAAGGACTGGCCTCACACACCACCAGGTGTCATGCTTCATCATCAGCTGTCCTCACCCTCTAGAAACTCGGTTTGGTATAGGGTGGGCATTGACCTGATGACAAGGAAGCTCATCAAGTAATACATCTACGTTTGACAAAAATGCACTCTTTTTCGTGGATAAAGTTATACTGAGCAATCCAAAAGTTCTTTAAGTTTCACCACAGCACATCAACATGTTGAATATCCCCTCCATTCAGAACTTCCCGACTTCTATGATAGGAACAGGTATGGACTCCGTCGTCGAGCAGTCTAAGGTAAATAGAGTGCATTTTCGTCAAAATTAGACGTATTACTTGATGTAGAGGCAATACTAATGAGATTTACTTTGCACAACGCCTCTAATGAAAACTTGGTCGCGAAGAAATTGATGTGTGTATGTGACCACCATTATCTAGCATTTTACTTGACTTGCGCTGGATTACCGTACTCGGACCCATCTTATATTTGTCCTATTGGATATGACAATTTGAATATCGACCACAATTCATACAAAGCCTTGAAAAAGTCGCAAATGGCAACGAAACATGTGTCGGCTGTGGCTGTATCAATGTTGTAACCATAGAACAATCGTCACGAAGACTGTTTGCTGAACAGAATCTACTTTAAGAAATTTTGTATTAAAATAATTTTGCTGGTTGGGCTCAATCAGCTGTCTATTTAACCCAGTCTTGTGCTCTGTCTATGTTTTGTAATTAATCAGCAGCATGTCAAAGATTGAACCAAGGCTGGATTGTCATCGCCTCGTTTTCTAACACCAATATCTTGTAAGTCAATTTGACATTCTGTAGAAGGGTGCGTGCTATAAGTCCGCTTCCCAATTCATGACGTTTGAGCATAAAATGAAACTGCAGGACACAGCACAGTGCCTAAACAGGAAATGGCTGCACTGCACTGGCTGCACCGGGGACAAGTGCCAAATGCAAAGACTTTTTTTTTAAATCAAGTGTTGGTGGAAGTAAAATAAAGGGTAGAAGAGGTCCATGCCCCCTCTTCCTTGCGCAGACCTCCCTCCATAGAAAAGGATTATTATCTACTAATGGTGTTTTGCCCCAAAAAACTTGATCAAGTTGATTTCATGTGAAACAAATCCTCCATTTTAGAATTCTCCAAGATATCAGAGCTCTGCTAAGCAATAGTCTAAATAACAATCATGTGAACAGAGGTGGTGTCCTTCTGTATTCCTGAACTACTGTGTGGTAGCCAGCACAGTAGTGTACCCTACAATGTTTGTCAAAAAACAACATGCTTTAAACAGCAGAGCACAGTTCTGATTATAAAATTTCACTTGCAGTACACATTCTTAACTTAGCTAAAGCAACATTATTGTAGAAAAGGCTTAACAAACTTGTCTGACGAATGATAAAGAGAAAGAGACGTGGCTGAAACGGCCAGCTCCCCTTCCACCTGAGCATTTTAGGTGCAAAGAGTGAATTTAGAACTACAATTGTGACTGACATGCCTACAGGACACTAATAATTAAAATTTCGAACCAATGGGAATTCAATCAATCGATCAATCAGTAAAATGCCATTTAGCTCTCAAAATGAGTTAGGAATGCTTGCACATCTAATAGGTGGAATCCGTAAAAAAATGCATTGTACTCTTTGGATTGAACCTTTAAGTGTTCGACATTAGAGCTGTAATCAGTTTCATGATTAGTTTATTTCCCTTTGAAATAACTTTCACACACTCTAAATCTTTTGCGGTTATATTTATGATATAAATTGGAGGCTTGTCAGGGGTGGGCGCTTAGCCCTGCACCCCCAGGTTTTTTGGGTGAGTGATGCGGTCTGTGAAGCCAGGGAGCCATGTATTGGTTGGTGTATCTTAGAGGGTGAGGTTAAGCAAGGAACATATAGGGTATTGTTTCAGTGTTAATAGAGTTATCAAAACATCGATCAGAGGGTGCCTGGAAGTTTTTTTAGGCCGGTTAATTGCAGAGTAGCATAGGCCATTGGTTCCTCATGGCAAGTGACTAAAGTAAGATGGCTGTAGGAGTGCTGAGGGATGGTCTGACCTCATACTGCCTAGAGTGCTGGACCAGGCTTAGGTCCCCAGGAGGCCGCAACAGAGGTCAGCAGGCAGGATGGTGGCCGTGATACTTGCCCGCTCGCATTCCAAATCGAAGGTCGGCTGGCTAACCGACAAGGAGCAGGAGAAGAGAGCAATGCGCCCCCAGCGGGCCAGCCCACCAAGGGAAGGTCTGGCCCCGGGCAGCGCTAGTAGAGCAAAAATCTGCCAGTGTGAGCGTGGAGGGCGGGAGCGAGGGGTCGGCAAGACTGGACCGGAAAAAACTCTGCTGGAGTAAAGACTGCTGTGCTGTAAGGATTGCCACTTAGCCTGGACTGACTGTTCTGAGGAACTGCTTTTCTGCTTTGCTGAGCTGCCCTGCTGCATGCTGATATCTGCCCTGCTGAGGACAAGGACTGGGCCCATCTCACTTGACTCAAGGGCTTGCTGACTTGCCTCCTGTTTTTCCTGAAGTCTCAAGTACACAAAAACGTCCTGCAATTCTGCTGGTGCTGCCGAACTCTGCCATCTGTGAGTCCCACCCTTGTTTGAGAATCCCCCTCCAGTCCTGGGCCTCAGAGGTGGGTTCTACAGCTGTTTTTCTACAAAGCCAACGCATCGTCACCTTTGCGGCAGTCGGACTGACTTATAGCCCTTCGACGCTGAGGCTGTTCGATGACAGCGGTTCTACAGCCTGCGCGGCCCGTTGATGATGCTCTGTACGACTTGACGACAATGCATTGCCTGCATCTCAACGGAGCTCCACGACGACACAGCAACCCGATTCCATAGAAAAAATCAATGCATCATGCCCTTAGCATCAACGCTTTGCTCCGTCCTCTGAACTTTTTCAGCAGGACCTGCGTCAGTCTCGTAGGTGTCCTGCCCTCCGTTGTAGTTGCCCTGAACTTTGGATTTACCACTGTTCCTCACGACCTCTAGTAACCTTTTAGTGCTATTGAATTCTAAGAACTGTTTTTGCACTTATTCCTTAAAAATTCATATCTGGACTTCTACTGCTTTTATTTTTGTCGATTTTGTCTTATTTTACTTAGATAAATATTATCTATTTTACTAAACCTGTGTGGAGTATTTTTGTGGTGTATTCATTGTGTTACTGTGTGTGTGTGTGTGTGGGTGTGTGTTCGATAAATACTTTACACATTGCCTCCTAAATTGAGTCTGCCTGATCTGTGTCAAGCTACCAGAGGGTGAGCACTGATTAATTTAAAGCATATATCTAGCATACCCTGGCCATGAGGCGGCAAGCTTCGGAGTGGGCCATGACCTCGAGGCCAGGTAAGGAAGACGTGTCACATCTTAAGAAAGTCTGTCAGTCAGTGGGAATGGGCACTGCAGGAGGCGTGGATTGGCCGGGGGTGATGCTGGTATAAGGTATATATGTCCAGGACCAAGGGACGGGTAAAAAGGATCTTGCCAAAAAGTGGGACATATCAGTAAAATCAGCAGGGTCTGAATTGGGAGAATTGAATGACTTAGTGAAAGATGATAACAGGGCCAAAGGAAGTAAGGAAATTAAGCTTTAAAAACTCCCTTACATGGGAATACCAAACCGATTGGGGCTTACCTCATGGCATCCACTAAGGAACACATTTGGAAAGGGGAGTACATTGAGATGTTCAAGCTGTTGCTTAGGGAGGTGAGGGTTAAAGAAGGGTCGCCTTTCTGTCAGTTACCATAGACAACTAGATGGTAGCTTTCCTGATATATGCCAGCAATATTGAAAGAAGTTTCCAGATGATGCATGGCTATGTTTAAATACCTAGACATAGGGGCCGATTCCGATTTGGGTCGGAAGGGTTCCAAACCATGTTCAGAGCCCTTCAGACAGAATCGGTCAGTGCCGGCCAGATTCCATTCTGACCGAGCCATTCGGATGTGCTCAGTCAGAATGGAATCCGACTCGGATTTCCGGATAGCCTACGACAGGCTCGGAGCGCCCATCTGCCATCCGGAAATCCTTCAGTACTCCCCCGGTCGCATCTTTACGACCGAGGGAGTACGATGGCAGGTTTTCACTGCCTTTTTGTGCCGGTCTGTACGGCACGAAAAGGCAGTCGGAAACTGTCTTTGGGGGCCCCAGCAGGGCCCCAATGGGTGCAAGGTTGCCAAATGGAAGCCTGGGGGCACCTATGGTGCGCCTCTGCTGATCCCTGCACCCGGTGGCAGGCACATTGGGGTGCCAGCCACAGGGTGCAGAGATGAACTGCACCCCTGCTTTTCCCAATGCAGGCATGCATTCCGCTCAGAATGCATGCCTGCATTGTGAAGTAGACGAATGCGACCAAACCGTGTTCGGTCGCATCGTATTAGCAGGGCCGTAACCCAGGATAGCAGGTCAGTGGGTTACAGCTCCTGACCGATGTCGGACGGACCTGAGTCCCTCCGACATAGGAATCAGACCTGTAGTGAGGAAGGGCCAGATCACCTTTGGGGGCTGGTTGTGCGTGAGATATGATGAGGAATTTAATGTTCGGGTAGCGGATGATGCAGCTGTTGTATGGAGACAGCTAGGGAACAAATTGTTTCTACAAAAAATAATGCCAGCACAGCTAGCCCCAATGACATATACAGCAAGTGGGTGGCCAGTGATGTACAAGCCCTTGCATGACATTACTATTTTAGAGGGCCATCTCACCCAAGGAGGGGTGAGGTCAGGGGACAGGGATCAGGCAACCAACACAGAAACATGTTGGGCCTACAGCAAAGGCACATGCAATAGAGAAATCTGCTGTTTTCGACATGAATACTTGCAATGCAGTAGGAAACATTCAGTTTTGCAATGTGAACCACAGAGGTCAGTGGGTGGACAAGGGGTTCAGTAGGACCAAACGGTGACAGAGGGTAGGGTTTCCAGAAAACATGGGAAAAGGCTTGTAATCCAGTTAGAATAGACCACCTGAGATATAGGTTATCCCAGAGTGATATGCTGGGTAAGGAACAATTCTTGTTAGATGGTTGGTTTTAGGCTGGGCTACAAAGGTCTATGTGAGTGTTGCTGGGCTAAGAATTTGCATTCCGTCTAGTGGCAGGAGGAGATGGTTTGGCATAAGGTGATGAAGGAAGTTGGAGGAGTGGGATGGCGGCCCTTTTCTTCACTGGCCGCTGCCAAATTTGAACATATCTTCCGTTGGAACTGTCCCTAAAAAAGTGCCTGGAAAATCTGGATGATTCAGCATCTTTCTTGGCTGGAAGGTCAATTGATCATTCATTTTATCCCGGAGGAGTGGAGCTGAGTGCATTATGCTTCAGTAGACTCAGCTATTGCATTGCTAAAAAGGGTGGGGTCAGGTGCCTTGATGGCAAAATGTGATATTAAATCTGATTTTCGATTGCTGCCAGTTCACCCTGACGATTTTGAGTTACTTGGAATCCAGGTTGCATATTTGTAAGCAAAGCTTTACTGATGGACTGTTCTGTTTCCTGTACATTGGTTGAAGCCTTGAGTACAGTTTTACAGCAGATACTGCTTACAAATGGTCATTGGTTCCAACACTATGACACATTACTTGATTTTCTTCATTGTGGGTGCCCCATAATCTACGGAGTGCTCAGCGTTCTTGAGCAAGTTTCAGGAGTTGTTACAGGATATAGGGATCCCTGTAGCCCAAGAGATTACATGCGGACCAGACGTGGTTTTTACCTTCCTAGGTGTGGAGATGGATTCGGTGAGAATGGAGGTGAGGTTGCCAATGGAGAAGGAAGAGAAATTGTTGTGTCTGCTCAGTAAGATGCTAGCTAAGGACAAGGAGCAGTTTATGGAGATCCAGGTGTTGCTGGGACACCTTAATTTTGCTTGCAGAGCTGTCAAGGCAGGGTGCACTTTTCATAGGATGTTGGGATTGGCATTGTCAGGGTCATCTCTATCGCATCATAGAATTCGGCTGAAAGCAGGAGTGAAAGATGACCTGAGGATTTTGCAGAACTTGTTGATGGTCAATGGTGCTCCATTGGAATGGATGGGCAAAGACATTGAGTGGTCATTGGAGCTTTTCTCGGATGTAGCAGCCAGCTCTGATTTTGGTGTTATTTGGCAGGGGCATTGGTGTGTGGACACCTGGCTGGAGCATTGGAAAGGAGGGGGCCACAATACTGCAGTTTTGAAATTCTTTCCATTGCTCTTTAATGTGGTTAACATGGCAGTGGTTAACAGTGTTAACAGGCAGTCAGCAAGAGAACTGCAAGTGCTGGAGTTATTAAGAGTTTTTGTGTTGGAGTGTCTGTGCCTGAATGTTTTGAGCATGGTACATTGCCGGTGTGGATAACAACATTGCAGATGCTCCCTCTCATTCCCAGTGGTAGAGATTCCGTGGCTAGCACCTTGGGTTGACGAGAAGAGTACACCTATGCCGGGGCACCTATGGACCATTGGAGAGAAAGTTTGATGCACCTGGTCAGAGGTTCATTTTCGAACTCCACATGGCAAGCATACAGTCAGGCATGGCTAGAATTCATGTGTCCAATTCTAAGAGGAGGAGAGTGGGGGATGGAGATAAACTGTGCTGGTCGAATGTGGTGAAGTTTATTATGCTTTTGAATGAGTGAGGTTTGTCAGCGGTGACGATTGGGGGTAGCTGTCCAGGTTGGCTTTGTTTGGCAGCTGTACTGGGTTGCAAGCCGTTAGCGGGTGAGTTGGGAAAGAAAATGTTGGAAGGCTAGGCAAGGGAACGGAGCTGAGGGAGTGAATCCGGAGGCCTATGACTTTGCAGATATTGAAGGGATTGGTGGAAGTTCTTTCCCAGGTTGGTCGAGGGGTACAGGAAAGCCTGCTGTTTTCTGTGGTGATGGTTTGGCTGTTCTTTGGAACTATCCGTGTGGAAGAATTAATTGGTACCAAGAAGAGGGATGGCATCAGGGGACAGAGTTTGCCAGTGCTGTAAGGGGAACTGAGGGTCAGGCCGCAGGCCGCTGTGATCCAAGACATATCAGAAAGATCAGGAAAAGAGCGGTAGTCTTTGACATTACCCAGATGAGAGTGTTTGTCCAGTTCGGTGGTGGCAGAACTTCACTGGGGGAACCTCCAGAGGGGGTTGTATTTCAACATTTGAAAGTGGATAAGATGTTGCCATCCCAGCTTCTGGGAGTGTTGAGGAAGGCTCTGCACGTGTTGGGTTTCCATGGGGAGGAATTTGGTACATACTCTTTCAGAATAGGAATTGCGACTGGGGCTGAATGCGTGGTTTGCAGGGACACGAAATTCAGAAGGTGAAGAGGTGGAAGTCTAAATGCTACAAGCGTTACATGATATGGGGTTTGGTTGGCATGGTAGTGAGGGTTAATAATGTTTGTTTTAGGTTGCATTGCAGGGCCCGAGCAGGAGTACATTGAGGCCTGGATTTGCGGGCACTCCTTTATAAAAATGGACCACAAGGCAGGCCGGCTCCCGAACGTTCAGCAAATAATTGGGGTTTGATGATTTGAAACTTTATTTGAGATGGTTTAGTAAGAGTGCACTTCCACCGCAAGTGGACCGTTGAGCATGTGTCAAATAGGCCATGCTTCGAATAGGATGAAAAGCAAATTCTTTACAGCATTGCTGACTCATATGGCTTGCATAACACAACGGACAACAGGTATTGTTAAGAGCGTACCTAAAGAGCACAGACCGACGTGTAAACTATTTTAAAGCATCCTAAAAAGCAGAATTGCATCACCGAAAAGAGGTGCACAAAAATAACATAAAGACTGATATATCGCGATTTAAAAATATTTTTTAGAAATTACGTTAAGTCAAAGTATGGAAGATTGGTTTTCATTCTTTATAGCTCAGGGAGGAATGAGACGGGTATATATTGTTTGCAATTAGCTATTTACCTAAGGTGATGAAAAATTATGGATTTTCAGAATACAACCATACAATGTATAAAACGTCAACAGAGGCAGTAGCAAACAGCTAAAAGTGCAGCCTTTCCTCCTGTCTGGCTGCTCTCGCTGTTTGCATCAGGTAACTAAAAGCTATACCGGATTCTACAATTATTTATTAACATATACTAAACTCAACGGACCCCAAGCCAAATATGAATTGATGCACTAAAACTCATCGGCTGGCAACGCGGGACGAACATTGGATGAACCTTGTATGAAAATGCCGCCGAAGATATCTGGCATATATCTTTAAAAACCAATTGCTGCTCTGGGCGGCAAGACTCTGATTTTCTTTCAAAAGGGTTTGAACATAGAAGTTTAGACGGGAACTGTCTCGGTAAGGATCCCGGATTTGGCAGCGTCAGCACATTCCTGCTCATACGCGAGTGCGGCAGGTGTAGGGTCTTCGGCGTCTCACTGGGCACTAGCTTCTCACGCAGATACCAACGCCCAGAGCAGCAATTGGTTTTTAAAGATATATGCCAGATGTCTTCGGCGGCATTTTCATACAAGGTTCATCCAATGTTCGTCCCGCGTTGCCAGCCGATTTCTTCTAGCCACTAACGTCTGCATTCTGCCTCATAGTGGCATGTTATTTCAGAGAAGCCTGTTCTTACCTGACCCCCTTGTGACTATATCTTCGTCATCTGGGTGTGTTTGAGGCCCTGACGAGAATCCCTCACAAATAGATGGGGATTTGAAACGCGTAGGCCATGTTTCAACTGGTCTGCTTGAGCATCTAGGAGATATTACTACTCTTGGATCCCTTATATTTTTTGTACATTACCTATCATTGAATTAATCTTATTGAATGGTGCAAAATTCAAAGGATTTACTGGATTGTACTCTTTTCAAATATTTGGATTGTATTAGTGTATAATCTTTGCAGACCCAGTTTGTACTTCATTTTTACTATAGTGTCAGTATGTGCTATGTGTGATAATAATCAGGTATGAATGTGTCGAATGTTTTTGACTGTGATATGATTGAGGTTTTTGGATGATTGAAGTTTCTATTGAATGTAGTATGGTGTGTTCTTGACTTTTCTAATGCTTCTCTTTTTTATGAAAAGATAAACTATGTTATGATCATTGAATTTCTATAAAATAAAACTGCGATTTAGTAGCAATACCCTATCTTGAATTATTTCTCTTGATATGGATGATGAGTTTAATTACTGAAATAATGTTATCAGTATTGGCAATTCCTTTTGTTATTTGATATGTAGGCTCAGCCTTGCTGATTAGAGCCAACCCTATTTTGTTTTACATTGTTATGAGCCTAGCAGCGGATTTGAGGGCAACCCTAAGAGGAGCTGTCTTTACTCTAGGCAATCCGCAAAGCGTTGCACTTCCATAGTCCAATTTGGAGATCACTAGTGCTTGCACAGCACAGCACAGCACAGCACCTGAGCCGGTATATAGGGTTTGCGTAGCCTTAAGATACTGAGTTGGTAGTTAGCTCCTTTGGTAAGGGAGCTGATGTGCTTCTGCATGTTCAGGCTTTTGTCTAGAATGATACCCAGAGAAGATGCCAAATCTACGAGGAGAGGTCTGCAGTTTAGAGCCGTAAGTTGATTCAACCATTGTTCCAAGACCGGGGAATGCTTGTGGGGTGAGATTAGGAGAATTTCAGTTTTTAAAGCATTTAACTTCAGGTGGTTACCTGTCCGCCAGCTTTGTCCTTCCAGCATGATTGAATTGAGGGATTGGATGTCCTCATGGGAGGCAATCTTCAGGTATAGTTGGGTATGATCCGCGTACATGTGATAGTGAATGCTGGATGATTTCAGAATTTCTGTCAGAGGCTTCATGAAGGGGTTTAAGAACGTGGGAGACAGTGCTGAACCTTGGAGGACCCCCAACATGACCGGTGCAGGATGGGAAAGGGATTGGTTCACCTTGAAGCTATCGGATCTATTCTGAAGGAATGAAGAGAACCAGTTAAGTACAGGCCCAGACAGCCTCACCCTGTGTTTCAGGAGGTCAATCATGTTATCGTGTTTGACAGTATCGAATGCTGACGAGAGGTCAAGAAGGATCAGTAGGCACGACTCATGGTCCAATATTCTTAGCGCATCATCAACAATGTGCCTTAATGTAGACTCTGTACTATGACCCGGGCAGAAATCAGATTGATATTGGTCTAGGAGTTGAAAATGTTCAATATGGGAACAGAGTTGGGCGAGCACACAATTCTCCAGGAGCTTTGCTAAGGTGGTGATGTTGGAAATTGGGCGAATGGTATGAAGGTCAGTGGGATCCGCGGATGGTTTCTTATAAATCGGGGTTACTTGACCCGATTTAAGGCAATCAGGAATTGCACCTTGCTGAAGTGAAGCATTGACGATCATAGTCCAGAGTGTAAGTAAGGAGGCTCTAACCTCCGGGAAAAGGTTCGCTGGCAAAGGGTCATTGTAGTGATTGGAAGGTTTCAACTACCCCAGCATTTTGCGAATAATGCCTTCATCCAGGGTTTGGAACAAGCTCCAGGATTCGTTATTTTTGGGCAGGTAGGGCTGAGCAGGGTCAGTGAAATCCAGGCCTGGGGGATGGAGGGTGATGTTATGTTATGTTATCATTATTTATAAAGCGCAACAATTACCCGAAGGTGTCCTGGCGCAAAACCACTAATACTCTGAGAATTAGGTGAGCTTTCTGGGATCAATGAGTGAACAGCCAGGTCTTAAGGCCTCTCCGAAAAGTGAGCAGGTCTGTGGCATTTCTTAAAAATGAGGGAAGCTCGTTCCAGGCCTTGGCTGCACAAAAAAGGAAGCTTTTCCCTCCCCATGTAGATTTTGTAATAGATGGCACAGTCACCAGGACGTAAAATTGGTTTTGGAACATAAAATAGTTCTTGGTCATTGCTATTTGTAGTAGCTGTATTGGAAATTCTGTGGGTACCCAATGGGGAGCTTCCCGGGTATTAAGTATCTTATTTACTATCTCCATTGCTTAATTTTGTGGTATGCTCGTATATAGAGAGCAAACGTCTAGCGTGGCAAATAGTAGTTGTTCTTTGTTGAATGGATGATTCTCGAATATTTGAATTGCATGCATAGTGTCTCTGAGGTATGATTTAGTTTTTAGAACAAACGGTTGGAGGAAGTTGTCAAGATATTGATTTATGGGCTCCAGTATTGAACCACATCCGGACACGATGGGTCTTCCAGGAGGGTTGATCAGGTCTTTGTGGATCTTGGGAATTGTGTAGATTGTTGGAATTCTGGGATGTAGTTTGTTCAGAAAGCGTGACTCTGGGTCAGTGAGGAAGCCATCTTCTAATCCTTGTGTGGTTAGGTTCTTTATTAGTTTGCTAATCTCTTTTGTGGGGTCACCTGGTATTTTGGTGTAGCTGTCTTCACAGTTCAGTTGTCTCCGGATTTCAGATATGTAATTCTCTCTGTTTTGTACTACTACAGCTCCACCCTTATCCGCTGTCTTGATCACAATTGATTGGTTGGTTTTCAGGGCCGTAAGAGCTTCTCTCTCCTCTTTCGTGATGTTGTGCTTGATGTACTTAGATTCTTTTAGTACGTTCACTACCTCCGACATCACAATTTTTTCGTAGGCAAGTATCCTTTCATTCATAAGATGGTTTGCTGGATTAAATGTTGATCCAGGACGGAAGTTGGTAGCTGCTGGTTTTCTGATGTATTCATCTTTTTTCTGATGGAAGAAATATTTTAGTCGGATCTTCCGGAAAAATTGTTGTAATTCGAGTTTTACATTGAAGGTATTAGGTGGAGTCGTGGGTACAAACGATAGTCCCTTTGATATGATAGTGTCATGTTCTGGTTTGGTCAGAATGTGATCTGAGATGTTGATGACCGGGTCTTTCCTATTCGTATGTAGGTTGATCGCCTGTATTTCGGTGGTGGACGTAGAGGGAATCTCTTCTATCATCTGGGCGTTTTCTGACGAGTTTGCGTTTTCAGTGGAGGACGTTGTGGGCGTCTCCTCTATCATTTGTTTGTTTTCTGTCTGATATTGCTCTTGCATTGATTTCAACGAGGTTGGAGTTTGGAGCGTATTCTCATATTCCTTTAGCGGTTGTTCATTCACTGATTCTGCTGTTCCATGTGTTTTAGTGGAAGACGTGGTAAGAATCTCGTCTACCATCTGTACGTTTTCTGTCTGGTACTGATCTCGCCGTGATTCTGACGATGTTGGGGGTTGAAGCGTACCCTAGTGTTCCCTCTGCGGTTGTTCGCTCCCTGATTCCATCGGGATGGCCTTCGCCAATTCGGGTCTCTGCTGTTCCAGGAGGGATCCCCTAAAAAAGACGATGTAGATGGACCTTGGTATTGAGCCCCTGTAGGGTAATTTGCTCCTGGAGGGAACACCGATTCCTGCTGTTGATAGTGATTTCCTTGCTGTTGTCCCCTTGGGATTAGGTTAGTGTTGTCAGATTCACTCTCAGGTCCGCTGCCGAAGGAGGAATTTGAGAAGGTAGCAAACCTTCTGGCTGTTTGGCGATTGCGATATGTGTAATATCCCTGTGCGTCTTGGACGTAGTAATCGTCACTGATGTAAGGATAAGTGTGCTTCTTATCGTACAATTTGATACTTTGGCCAATTTTTCCAATTTTTTGTTTAGGGTTATTGTGTTGAATTCCGCTGTGGCCTTGTCTGCCCTTTCTAGTGCCTCCTTGACGTTGGTCAAGGCTTTATCATCCAAGATTTCTTTTTTTAGATCGGCGATCTGAGCAATTAGTTTTTTAACGTATTCTAAAGCAGTTTCAGCTCCCAACACCATCCAGTGTCGGGAGCAGTTATTCGCCACGAAGCTGAACCCTTCTCTGAATTTCGGTAGTTCTATGAAGATTCCCGGTTCATTTTTGACTTGAAGGCCTTTCGGAATTATATTTGCCGCAAGGTATTTGGTAAGTAGATGGCCATGCAGTCTTGTCCGTATTAGCTTTTTCTCTAATCTTTCTAATTGTGAAAGTTTATCGTTCAATGTAGTGTCTGTTGGTGTTATTCCTGTGCCAAGGTAATCGAATTCTCCTTGATCTTGAATAAATTTGGCAATATATTCTTCTGTATATGATAATGTTTCTGTGTTTGACATAATCTATTGATTTTATACAAGCTCTAAATAGATGCTGGAAAAGGAGACCCTCGCAGGTATGCACCTGCACTAGATAGCCATTAATTTTAATGGGGTAACCCAGTGACCCTCAGAACCTGGGTATTACGTAGTATGCAAATAATGGTTCTGTCGGATTGTACTCGATTTCTTTGCTCAATAGCTACTTGGTTCAGTATTTTCTCATATATACTTTTTCTTAAAAAACATGGAAATACTTTTATGAAAAATGCACACACCAAACGTTTTTTTCTGTAAGCAAAGTTGTAATTATTTGGTTACTTTGCAAAGCTTCTTTTCTTTTTCAACATTAAAAGATCGGTTGTCCATACAGATTGAAAATATAATAACAATAAATAAGTGCAGCAGTGAATAAACGTGATCTGTGAATAATGGTGACTGTTAAAGTGATACAGTTCGTGGAAATGCAATTTTAGAAACAAAGGTCCAAAAATAACTTCAATTTCCTCAATCAGTGTAGTTATTCATATTTTTCTGTTTGAGATGCAGTGAGGACCAATTGGTGGATTAGCGTCGACGTTTCGACCCAGCGGTATGGTGCCTGTTTATTAGCAACCGTTTCGGGTCTTCATCAGGACAATAGGGGGGGACAACCTAGAATAAGATAAAAAGTGCCTGTTTTAATAATGGGTGTGTGCATGGCTAATCCAAAGAATGGAGAAGCAAGGCAGGACTCGCTCACCTTATTCTAGGTTGTCCCCCCCTATTGTCCTGATGAAGACCCGAAACGGTTGCTAATAAACAGGCACCATACCGCTGGGTCGAAACGTCGACGCTAATCCACCAATTGGTCCTCACTGCATCTCAAACAGAAAAATATGAATAACTATACTGATTGAGGAAATTGAAGTTATTTTTGGACCTTTGTTTCTAAAATTGCATTTCCACGAAACTGTATCACTTTAACAGTCACCATTATTCACAGATCATGTTTATTCACTGCTACACTTATTTATTGTTATTATATTTTCAATCTGTATGGACAACCGATCTTTTAATGTTGAAAAAGAAAAGAAGCTTTGCAAAGTAACTGAATAATTACAACTTTGCTTACAGAAAAAAACGTTTGGGGTGTGCATTTTTCATAAAAGTATTTCCATGTTTTTTAAGAAAAAGTATATATGAGAAAATACTGAACCAAGTAGCTATTGAGCAAAGAAATTGAGTACAATCCGACAGAACCACTATTTGCATATTATCTAATGTGTAGGCTTTAAAAGCTTCAAATGCTTGGCAGGGTGTTGTGTGATTCTTGTTTTCCTGTCAGTCAATACAGTTCACATTTGTGAAGAAAAAAGCCGTAGTCGGAGAGGGAGGAATTCAGTGTGGGCTGTGCTGGGAGGGGTTGAACAGCCTCAACACTGCTTCCTCATAATCGGCATGCAAGCAGTGTGCACGTCCCTGCTCGTTCCCGGCATCAATCCATAAAGTTCACATTTGTGACCAAAAGAAGCTGTAGATGAAGTGCGAGGAAGCCGCAGTGTGGGCTAGGTTGTAAGGGGTTGAACAGCCTCAGCACTGCTTCCTTGTAATTAGCACGCACTTATAAGTGTCTGTGTCGTTATTGCCGTTTTGCTGCACGATATTATCGAGGCCTAACTATTTCCAACAACATAACATGCGCCTGGGGAACGAAGAGGAAATATCTTTCAAAACGAGTTGATAGCATTTCAAAAGCATTTGGAAAACGGATTGCAAGAACTCTTTTGGTGGCTACTTAGGTGAAGTCACACAGTTCTGAAAACCATGCTGATGTAACGAGGCAGAATGCAATCACTCAAACTCCTGATAATTTAAGCACCAATGGCTTTCCTGGGACTTGGCCTAAAGTGAATGACGATGGCAACCAGACCAATGGCTGAAAAGGGTGGAACCATTGCCCCATACATTATATGCAATCTTGTGGGCTGAGCTACATTGTGATGGACAACATATCCAGGCTGAAGAAGGATGTATCAAAGCCCACAACATGTATGTTAAATATAATGTTTTTTTAAAAACAATAAAGATCTTGGCTTATGCCATACCTAAAAAATTTGTTGATTAGACCTTAGTGAATGGCTTTTGTTTTATTTTTCACTTTCAATCAGGTTTAAAGGTTGAAATTTAAAATATATCTCATTTACCACACTGCTAAATAGGGAGTTTGTCTGCTGGATTTATATCTGCGTATTGCAAACTATTTTTTGCACATAACATTATATATATTTTTTTAAGTATCAATTTGTGCATTTCGAAATTGCTTCCTTTTCAAATTCAATTCATTTTTTATTTAAATAATGAGTTTACGTTTTTTTTAAATAAATCAATTTGTTTTGTTAATGAAATAATTATTATTTTAATATTATATCCTGGCATCTAGACAGAGATGCATGCTTGCTTTCTTTTAAAACTGTATTACTTTGACGTTTTTTTAATGTTTGAAAAGCTTTATTAAGAATAATAATAATAACAATTGACATCAGCAAAGAAGAATATAAAGCAGACAAGACAAATGAAATTCCTAACATTGCTAATGTCAAACTAGATAACCAAAAGCATTTTATGGGATTTTAAGGGGAGAGGGGAGGGAGAGGGGAAGGGAATGAGAGAAAATATGTTATAACAAAACAATGCTATAGAAAGTAACGGCAAAGGGAGAAAGAGTACAAACAGTAATCAAAAAATGATGAAGTATATGCAAACATTGCAATTTAGTAAAGCTGTAAAATAGGATTGAAATACACAAGAAGGAGAGAGAAAAATCTTTCAAGGGGGTTTAAATTGTTCGGAATTGTTAAGAACTGGTTTCTTTTGAGCTAAACGATCTAGGTATAAGGTAAGGGGTAACCAATACAGGTCTACATTACGAGGTGGTTTACAGGAGGAAGCGAAGGAGACATCAAGTCTATGAAAATGACATAAAGAGTTCCACCAATGTTGTAAAGAAACATTTTTAAGGGATTTCCAATTAGAAGAGATATGTTGAAATGCGAGTGCAAGCATAAGATCAAGGAGACCCTGTGAGTGTGGGGGAAGAGTTAGAGAATCTGAGAGACTACCAAGAAAAAGAAGGGGCAGTGAATATGAAATGGGAAGTGAGAAAATAGGGGAAATGTAAGACCAAACATGTTTCCAAAAAGCAGAAACCGTAGGACAGAAAAAGAACATATGAAGGAGATCAGCATTAGATGCTTTACAAGTCCAACAGTTAGAATCAGAGGAAGAAGTTAAACGAGAAAGGGAAAGAGGAGAAAGGTAAAGCCTGTGATAACGAAAAAATAGAGATTGAGTAAGAGAAGCAGATCGGGAAATTTTCAAAATTTTGTACCAGAGTTTATCCCAAAGTGCAATGGACCAAGTGCATACCAAGTCTGTTTCCCAGGAAATTTCCAATTTGGATTTGATACGATCCGGATTTGGGGAAGAAAAGAATGTATAGATGAGGGACGCTTTAGGAAGAGTAGAGAGTAGTACAAGAAGGTGAGGCGGGTTGGTAGGGGAGGCTGACGAAGAAAGATAATAATAACGATCAAGAATGATTTCCATAAGCAGAGTATATCTCTGTAGAAAAGAGCGGGGACAATGAAACTGAAGTTGAAAATGGGGAAAGGAACAATGCGAAACACCGTTGAAAAGCTGACGAATCCATATGATACCTTTAAGTCTCCAAGAGGTCCAACAAATAGGCCTATTGTGTAAAAGAATAAGCGAATTATACCAGATGGGTAAATGTAGAAAGGATTCCCGTGAAACAGGCGACATGGAGAATAAAGTTTTAAGAAGAGAGGAAGTGTGCTTAAATAAGGGAAGCGAATCATAAGGAGACTTAAAGGAGAAACGCACTACCTCCTCAAAAGAAAAGGGTGATAACAAGGATTGCTCAATACGAAGCCAAAGAAGAGAAAAGTGAGAAGATTCCGATGATAGCCAACGTGACGCTTGACGGAAAGAAAAGGATTTGTGATAGAGGCGAAAGTCAGGAAAATTAACACCACCATTCGACTTAGGTCTACGGAGAGAGAGAAGAGAAATTCTAGATTTTTTATTGTTCCAGAGAAATTTTGAGATAGAAGAATCAATACGTTTGAAATACAAGGCAGGAATGTGTACAGGTAACATAGAAAGAACATAAATGAGAATAAGAGTGATCATCATTTTAATGGAATCAAGTCGACCCCACCAAGAAAGAAAAATAGGGTTCCAAGAAGAAAATAACTGATCAATTCGAGAGAGAACAGCAGACATATTTTAATTTAATAAAGTAGGAAACAGAATCGGAAAACCAAATACCAAGATATTTGATTTTGGTGCTATTCCAGGCAAAACCAGTGGAAGAGAAGAGGTGAGGGAGACAGTATTTAGTCAAGGGAAGAATGTCTGTTTTATCCAAATTAATCTTATAACCATAAACAAGGGAGAATGCTTTGAATTCAGATAACAAAGGAGAGATGGATGATTCTGGAACTGAAATAAACAAGAGGATATCATCGGCATATGCAGAAAGTTTTAATTGATGATTCCCATCGGGGAAACCAGAAATGAAGTATTTCGCCGAATGGAGGACAAAAAAGGTTCAAGAGCTAAAACAAAAAGAAGTGGAGAGAGTGGACAACCTTGACGAACTCCTCTTTGAAGGGTGAAAGAAGAAGAAAGTCGGCCATTCACGAGGATAGAAGCTTTGGGGGAGGAGTATAATAGGGAAATAAAAGAAATAAATTTGGGACCGAAGCCATGCCACTTAAGTGAGGCAAATAAAAAAGACCAATCCACTCTGTCAAAAGCTTTTTCAGCATCGACAGAGATAGCAGCCAAAGGGATGGAAAGAGAGGGGGCTTTATTTAAAACGTTTAGAAAAAGACAAGAACTGTCAGTGGTGAGCCTCCCTTTAATATAACCGCACTGCTCTTTTCCAATAAGATGGGGCATGAAAGAATCCAAACGTAAGGCTAGTAATTTAACAAAAAGCTTATAATCAACATTGACTAGTGAAATGGGGTGATCATTTTTACAAAATTTGGGATCACGACCTTCTTTTGGAATGAGACAAATGGTGGCATCTTGAAAAGTACCTGTAGCCTTACCAGAGGAATAAAAGGATTGAAAAAGCAATAAAAGTTTTGGTAATAAAAGATCAGAAAAGTGCAAATAAAACTCCACCGGGAAGCCATCGGGGGCAGGAGTTTTACCCTTAGTAAGGGCAGATAAAGCCGTAGAGAGTTCATGTAAGGAAAAATCAAGGTGGGGAGTAGAGGGCTTAGGTAATTTTTCCAAATACGAATGAATCATAGAGGAAGTAGGAGGGGATTCTGGAGTGTATAACTGTTGATAAAACAGTTGAAATTGGTCAAGGATATCTTTATCTGTATGGAGAAGAACATTGTCAGGAGAAAAGATGGATTCAATGGAAGTACGCTCCTTACGGGATTTAAAGTAATTAGCTAAAAGTTTACCAGATTTGTTGCGACCTCCATAATAACGTGCAGTACTACGAAGAAGAATAGAAGAAGCATTATCAGTAGTAAACTTGTTAAAAGAGATTTTTGCTCGTAAAAGTTCTGGGGACATACAAGTATCGAAAGAGGTATAGAATTGATGCTCTCGTTTTTTAATATATGCAAGAGAAGACTTGCGTTTTTGAAGAAATTGCTTCTTTTTCCTAGAGAGAAAATCAATAATAAACCCTCTCGCAGTAGCCTTAAAAGAATCCCAGAGGAGATAGGGTGGAGTGCTGGGAGTAGAGTTCATTTGAAAGTAATCATTAGTAAAAGTTCGAAAGGAGGAAGAGAAAACAGGATCAGTAAGAAGTGCAGAACTGAAGCGCCAGCGAGACGGCTTGGAAAGAGGTGGAAGCAAATCAAAATCTGTTATAATAGGGGCGTGATCTGAAATAACAATAGGTTCAATAGAAGAGGATAAAAGATTTTGAGTGAGAGACTGAGAGAGAAACATATAGTCTAAACTGGAGGAAGAAGCATGAGGGTGAGAGAAGAAAGAATAATCCAAAGTGTCTGGATGGGTGAGTCTCCAAGAGTCGGAGAGATGTGTTTGAAGTATAGTGTTCAAGAATTGCTTGTGGGGTTTGTGAGGGATGAAGCGAACAGTAGATTTGCGATCCAGGAACAGATCTATAAACTGATTGCAATCTCCTCCTAAAAGAAAAAAATCATCTTTGTATTGCATACATTTGTTAGTAATTAAAGGCCAAAACGAACAGTCAGGTTGAGTAGGACCATAAATATTAAAAACAGCTAGAGAAATTGAATTAATCAGTAATTTAACCAAAATCCATCTTCCTTCCGAATCTTTTTCTTCTATTAATACCTTACATTTCAATTTGTTATGAATTAAAATAGAAACTCCATTTTTTTATTGGAAGAGGGAGAACATAAAACTGTACCAACCCAGTTCCTTTTTAACTTAAGGGATTCAAGATTATTAAGGTGAGTCTCCTGTAAAAGAGCAATATCAGGGGTGTAGGAGGATAAATGAGAAAGTACTCTCTGCCGTTTAATTAGGTTATTAAAACCTTTTACATTCCACGAGATAACTCTAAATTTACAAACAAAATTAATATAATAACATTAAGATTTGTGAAAAAATACAAAAACATCAGAAAGCTGAAAAACAGAAACAGCAAGAAGCTAGAAAAAAGAAAACAGGATCGAAGAGAGAAGAGGAGGGGAAGGAAAGGAAAGGAGAGAAAGGAAGAAGAGACAGTACATATCCAAAGGATGACTGAGAATAACGTACCTGAAAAATAGAAACACGGGGAAATGGGGAAGTGGCGACACTCTACAAGATGGATCTTGCAAAGGGAGGAAATCCAGCCGCACCAGGACAAAGAGAACAAATTGGAAAATTGACAAGGTGACCGACGTAGACTCAAGAAAATACACGAGGGAACAGTGTTGCAGGTAAGGAGTCACGTGGGACGAAGGGAAGAGCTGCATGAATCTATGAAGGATATAAAATTATAAATAACAATAAGAGAATGACAATAGGGACGTACACTATAAAAATATGCATTAAATAAACAAGAGAATAAATGACGAAATAACAATGGGAAGAAGGTCGATATGGTACACAAATGAACTGGAGGGTAAGTCTAAGAGTTCAATAACAATAAAAGTGGTAGAAAATGGTAAATAAGCATGCATGAATACTCATGGGATGACTAATACCATGAAAATGCAGTCAAAACAATTAAAGAGAGAAACTGGAAATAGAAAACAACAGAAATTCTACAAGAAGAAAAACCAACATAAGTAAGTGTAGATGTTGAGATGATCAGCCACACAAAGAGGTGGAGGTATCCATGGCACCACCAGATTGGAGATGAATAAAGTTTTTAAGTTCTCCAGGGTCTTGAAAGGTCCAAGTTCCATTTTGATGGGTGACCTTGAAAATACAGGGATGAAACAATCCATATCTAGCACCCAGAGATCGTAGAGGCGCGCAAAGATTTAGAAACTCCTTTCTCCTGGACGCTATGGTGCTTGAGACATCTTGGGAAAGGAACACTCTCTGACCCATCCAGGAGAGTTGACGTTTGGATCTAGCCGCAGAAAGAACTGAGGGGAGATCTGTAAATTTAAAAAAGAGAATAATGACACCTCATGGCCTCAGTGATTCAGATGAAAGTGGACCAAGTCTATGAGCTCTCTGGATACTGAGAGAAGTGGTAGGAGGCATGTCCAACAGCTTGGGAATGAAGGAGGTGAAAAATGTTACAGGATCATCTCCTTCCAAAGACTCTGGAAGACCATAAATACGAAGATTATTACGTCTGTTCCTATTTTCCAATTCCTCAGTGTGTTGGTGGAGAGCACGGACCGATTTCTCCAAAGAAGAGATGCGTTGAGAGTTGGATTGAACCTCCGAAACTTGTTGCTCTACGGATGAGATTCTAGCATCCATAGATGCCCATTTGTCTTTCAGAAGCTGATGCCCATTTGTCTTTCAGAAGCTGCATGTCTCTGCTGGTGTCCTCAACAAAAGGGCGTAAAGCACGAATCTCCTCTAAAAGTAACTCCATAGAGATTGGAGAGGATGGCTTGTCTGGTCATGTAGGATCCTGCTTCAGACGTTTAGAAGTAGCATTGGGAGGAGAAGGTTTATTTGATGACGATTGCGTTGAAGAGGAACGATGAGGAGCCAGAGTCGCCATTTGATTCTCGGATGTTGAGAAGTCGGAGGAGACTGAGATGGAAGTCTCTTGAGGATATTTAGAAGAGACAAAGATGAACTTTGGTTTGCGCAATTTGCCCATATAAAGGAGTTTATTGTAAATTGTGTAGTAGTAGGATGACTATAGTACTCAGCAAATCAGGCAGACAGAAACAAATGAATATATGCAGTACGTGAGACAATTCAGGATGAATGAGTGATCGTGGATACATCTCCAAATGTTGAATCCAAAGAAAATGGAGTACGCGAAATAAGAATGGCGGACATGGCAGGGTCAGATCCGTGGTGATACCATGACTTGGGAAGCGCAAACCAGTAAGGAAGTAGACAGATCGCTTGACAAAAATAGTTACATGAAGAGTCAAAAGGGTGGCCGTGGCCAGATCCGAAACATCAAGGTGTCAGCAGCAGGTGCAATGCTGAGAGAAAAAGCACGTTAGAGATAGATAGTCATCCGGTATAGGCACATGACGATAATTCTATTGAAGTCTTGATGAAAATTGAGCATGTAGGCAGAGAAATATAAGCATCCAAATTGAGAAGTCTAAACAATATGGCAAACTGGTAACAAGGTCAAGGAGTTGAAAATAACCTTCATCTGTAGTAGTTTGTAGAATAAGCAACAAAGGTCACTCAGCAAATGCAATGCTGCATGCTCTGTGAGGAAAAATGTAACAAAGCTCATGCAAAGATGCAAGTTACATACTCCAAGTATATGGCTGGATAAAAAAACAGTAAAAATGTGCTGCAATCCAGGTGGAGAGTCATTTACAAAGAATCATTGTGAAGGAGGAAAAACATTTGTGGTGTGAGGAGATGACGCACTACAAAATGGCGGGCACAACCAGCTTCGCAGCTCACAGTCTGTAAAAGCGCGTATCACAGTGAGAAAAGGCACTCAGGAGAAGGGCAGAAAAAGCGACTTACACATTGTTGTGAAGAGCGCAGCCAGAGTGTGATAGAGGGCAGCGTGAAATCACCGGGGAAAGCTGAGTGAAATCTCGGCACCGTGCAGTAAAATGGCGGACGTCTCAAGCCACATAACACACAGGCAGCAAAAACCTTGTTTGCTTTGACAAAAAATATCCGGAAATAGCGCAGTGAACGCAGCTTACATTCTGGTTGAAGAATAATGCAGCCTTCTCCCTGGAAACATCGAAGGAATGCTGGAAAGTGTTCAGTGAAGGTCCGGTGCGGCGGAGAAACCTCACTCCGCGGCCATCTTGCGTGGTGCCGTAACCACGCCCCCCATTACTTTGACGTTTTAATCTTAAGAATGTACTACTTTGATTATGTGATTTGTGCTCACAAACTCAGCATTTCTTGCCTCATATTAACGCGCACAGATACATTATATGCCATGAAATTATGAGGTGCAGCCAGCAGGAGGATTAAATTGAATTCGGCCACCCACCTCCAACATACCATAATCAAAAGGCCTAATTTCAAGTACTGTTTTGTTTTCAAGATATATCGTGATGCGTATTTCGCATCACAGGTGAACAAAGCCACACCACCACTCTTGGCTCAGAAGCCCATTAGGTGAAACAAACACTGGCGTTGCCAATAGGTCTCGCAGTAGGAAAGTTGGAGCTATTGGTTTTGTAAATGACAAAGCCCTTTATGTTTTTAAAATGAAAACAAAAATAAAAGGCATTGTTATTTGCAATTGTAATAGCTCCAACTTTCCTACTACGAGACCTATTGGCAACGCCAGTGCTTGTTAACCAGAGCCTCTTTGCCGCACTGCGGCTGCCTCCATTTTCAAAGTCACCGGGCGCTTTCTGAACAAGCAGGCCGGCTCCATTGCAAAGTATCAGGGCTGCTTTTGTAACGAAAGCAGTTAGCAGCGTAAATCAGCGCCAAGCACTGGGCATGACCTTTTCTAGGCGCAGATACTGCCTCGATTCTACCCAGACGCCGCTGCTGCAGTGTAATATTCCAAAAACACTTCAAACAAAATGCCACTTCAAAGTTTATATTGTTTATTCTTGGAGGCAAAGAAAATACGAGTTTGTCAGTTCAAAACCAAAAAAGCACGGGGGCCAGAATCTTTAAGTGACCTAAACTGGAAATAGTTTTAGTACAATAACTGTGGTAGTAGAAATCGTTTCAGCCAAGAGGCCTGGTTGCAGCTTTGTTTTGTTAAACAGGGTGTGTTTGAAAGTGAGGCGTTGGGGCTGGAAAGTTTTACGGTCGGCCTGAGAAGAGAAATGTCGAACAAAGACAGCATTTCACTGCAGGCTGGCAGACAGCTGCGGAAGGTATTTACAACTTTACTGCAGTGCGGCACTGCGCGCTGCTGCGGCCAGGAAGTGAGGGGGCAGGGGGGCTGGAGCAATCCGCATACACATGTAAATTGGAAATGTGGTGCAATTTGTAAAAATTACCATGATCCAAAGTGTTTCTTGAAAGAAAGGGAAGTGTATTTTTCTGATACGTTCTTGAGATGGGATGGTATCTGTGAGCGATGTCTTCCTGAATGTACATGGAGTACATTTTGAATTGTTGTCTTCTGTGTGGCTTCTAACCCCTACATAAAACAGAGCTATTCTGCACTATGTATCTGCCACATACATGTATGTCTAGTATAGCAATGTCCTAGCTCCAGACTTTTGCAAATTAAAAATAGCGAAATCTGTTTGCCAACTGATTACTAATAATATGTTAAATGTTAAAATGGTGAATTGTAAACATTTGGATATGTCCACATTTCTGTGGAAACAAGAGCGCCCCGTTGTTTCTACATGCAGAGTCTTGCCGTGCATGCCTGTCACGTAGTCCTGCAGCAAAAAAAAACCGCACCTACCGCGCACACCTCTTTATTCTATAGAAAATAAAATGGCGTATTGCAAGCAATCACTGGAAATACAATGCCTTGATGTTTCTGTTTCCAATGTCTTGCTCATCTCGCACATATTGCAAACGCGCACAATCGGGAATATTTATGCAAATGCATCTGCATACTTTTATATACTAAATGCGTACGTCTTGTAGGGAGTGGGGTGTAGGAGGGAGTGGGTTGTAGGAGAGAGTGGACGACATATATACATTGCTGGACGACATATATACATTGAGGATATGCAGGGTGAGAGAAGGGAGCAGGAGAAAAAGAAAATATAGAGAAAGAGAATGTGAGGCAAGAAAGGAGACAGCTAGAGAAGGGTAGAAGGGAAAAGTAACAAGAGTAGGGTTGCGAAGGAAAGAGCATGGAGAAGGAAAGTCAGGAGGCAAGAGAGGGAGGGAAATGAAGAAAGAGTGGGAAAAGAAAGAGATGAGGCGCGAGAAAGAGAGGGATAAACTCAAGAAAAAACGTGGGAGTGTGAGAGATAGCGAGGACAACCAGAGAGAGGTTGTGGGAGGCGATGGAGAAACAGAAAGTGAATGAGAGAGAGAAGCGCAGAATCACCGAGAAAATAGAAAGTGGTAGAGGGCCGACCCAGCTGGACTGGATGAGAAGGGACAGAAAAGAAATCGGGTTTAGATGTAGGAAGAAAAGAAGGGAGAGTTAGAAATACTCTGACAGGCGAGTACATGAGAACAGTACCAGAATGAACAAATGAAGGAAAAGAACAGTGACTGCAGCAGGCAGGATGGAAGGTCACGAATGCTGCTAAGGAAACGGATGCAGTTAATAGCTGTATGTGGGGAAGCACGGGAGGGAATATTGTTGATAGAAGAGAGAATGAGGTTATGAATGAATATTAAACTGGCAAATGGTGGGGGCCTGAAGGAGGAGGGGGTGCGAGGGATGAGTGAGGATGGGGTAGCAGGGGAGGGAACACGGCCTGGGGGCATAGGGGAGGAGAAGCCGGAGAGCGCACGCTGGGCGAAGCCCTTTGATGTGCTGTGAGCGGCCGGGAATGAATGATTAGGGGAGGAGAAGCGGGAAACTGAAAGTAATAATTAGGGGAGGAGAAGCCCTGGCCGTGAATGCGCGTGCTTGCTTGCTCACGTGATTCACGTGAACTGCAAGAAAACCGCGGGGCTGAAAGCCCTTGGTTTGAAGAGGATTTTGCCGACATGAATTCTCGCTCCGCTCAATGCGCTTGCGCGCATTGATAGGTCGCGAGACCTAAAAAGGATATACTCTTAATGTAACTTCACAAGTTAATTTTGTCCCCCTGTTTAAAGGAGGGGCCTGAAGCACTGAAAAGTGCCAGACATTTCCTGAGGGTGAAGACCAGGCCTAGAGCGGGCCAGTCTGCACCCAACCGAAGTTGGAAGAGGCTGGGCTGGGCCACCCCCCTTGGTTTAACCCTGTGATGATTTCATTCAGGTACCGTGTAGTTACTACTCTACGGTTTGAGTGATTTTTCTATGCTGTATCTCATGATGGTGAAACGCAAAGTCACATATTCTGCAAAGACTGGTGCTATCACTCTGGACGTCTATATTACATGCTTTAAACCAAGAAATAGAAAATGCACAACAACGCCTATCTGCCAGCATTGTTTTGGTCCCTGGCCCTTCATTACCCCCTGAGTCAACACCACAGACCATAATTGAGTCTACTTCTTCTATCAATGCCCTCCTGCAAACCTCACAATCAGCATCCCACACAACTTCCTTGCCTACTGACCATGGCCAAGGTAATAGTCTGCTATCCGCATCACCCCTTAACAAAGCTCCACCAGCCAAGCGGAAAAGACGCCAGGGGGCAAGGAAAGAGTTATTAACCTTGCGCTCTCAGCCCATCATGAGTACTGCCACCAGCTCAGTTCCCACTAACATGTTTCTGCCTGGGGATTAGGCACATGTCAGGGAAAATTGCTTGATAGCGTAAGGGGATTGATGGAAAGTGTACTTTTACCCATCACCAAACGTCGTCTGGGAGGGATTGAAGAACTCTTCCGAAGCTTAAGGGGCTCGCGCTCTGTTGGTTTAGGTGCACATTCGTATCATCCTGGGGCTGTGCGATTGGTTTCCACTATACCTTTTAGGAGCCTAAGCCCACCTTTGAGAGATGTCAGTAATAGCAACATGAACAGTAGTATTTCCATGCAGCATCATAACCGCCATGCCCCTGAACAGTGTGCAATTGGAGGTTCACCCCCGCCGGAGGAGGTACTGTCCAAGGCCAGGCATCATCAGCCCTAGCCACTTACCCATATGAATCAACCCCATGTACTCCCTCTTGGTAGCTCTTTTCGGAATGGGAGCAGGAATGGCATCGAGGATCCATCTGATCTAGTGACCATTAATCTGTCCCTATGTGGCAGTACTGATGACCCTGGCCCACACTGACAAAGGAAGAAGCTCTGCACTGGCAGAGTGCACCCAGAACTGGTTTGGGCTGGGTCTAGGACCCTTCACTCATAGAGAACAAAGACTTTTGATGTATAAATATGGGAGCTGAAACCCCTGAAAGTTAGACTACTTTTGGAATCAAGGAGGACCCTTTGCTGAGGAGAAAAGCTGAAGAGCTGAAGGAGAAGTACTGACCTTGCTGAGTGTCTGGAGTTGGCCAGCAGTTGCTATTCCTGCCAAAGGGAGGATAAGGACTTTGCTGTGTGCTGTGTCCCCTGCTTGAAGAAAGGACTGTGTTGTGTGCTTTGTGCTGAAAGAAAAGTCTCCAAGGGCCTGAGAAGAGCTGACCTCCTGTTGTGGAAACACCGGGATATAAAAGTTTCCAAGACTACTTCGTGATCAAGAGGAATCCCTGCCAAAGAAGATCAGCTAAAGAAACTTAGGAGAAGTATTGCCCTTGCTGTGTGTCTGGGGTTGGCCTGCAGTTTGCTGTTTCTATTGAGGAGAGGACTAAAGGACTTTGCTTTGTGCTGTGTCCCATGCTTGAAGAAGGACTTTGCTGTGTGCTGTGTCCATTTGAAGAAAAGTCTCCAAGGGCCTGAGAAGAGCTGGCCTCCTGTTTCTGAAGTCCAAGGCACAAACGGACTTCACCCCCAACTTCCCTGAACTTCCTTGCTGGGAGTTCCAGTCTGCCAGGGGGGCCTGTAACTTTGTATGAGGCCTCTTTCACTGAAGGGAGCTGGAAGCGCTACACAACGAGAGATGCGTGAAGCCGCAGCCACAGCTTCTGTCGCATCATCGAGGAAGCGTGCCGCCACTGTTCACCATCGCATCTCCGGAGAAGCGTGTCGCAGTCACGAGGGTGTCTTTGCATCACTGGAGAAGCAGGTCGCAGGGTCTGTCGCACCAGAAAACCACTGAGTTTGTCGCACGGCCGTTGGGTGTGCACGCATTGCCTCCACGTTGTCGGATCGCTGTAAAGACGCCATTTTCTCGCATCGCACCGGATCGTCGCAGCGCATCAAGGCACCATCTTGTCGCATGGGAACCGGAGCACAGGAAGGATCAATGCGTCACCTTCTCTGTGACCCTTTTGTTTGTTTTGCGTTACGCATCCCAGGTACTTTGTGAGTAAAATGTCATGTTTCATCATCTACAAGTTTATTAAACAACCTTTCTAAAGACATTCTACTGAGTTTTTGTATGTTGGATTTTTTGTCGTTTTGGTCTTGCTTAGTTTCGATAAAGATATTTTATTTTTCTAAACTGGTGTAGTGTCCATTTGTGGTGTTATAAATATGTTACTGAGAGTGTTGGTTCAAATACTTTACACATTGCCTTTGGGATAAGCCTGTCTGCACGTGCCAAGCTAACAAGGGGATGAGCAGGGGTTATCTAAAGTGCGTATCTCCCTTACCCTGTCTAGAAGCAACGGTCCCTGTTTGGACAAAGGTTTCTACCTCTGCCACGTAGAGACCCCCATTTCTAACAAAGAGTCTCTGTCAAGGTCGGCATCAATTACTCCAATTGCCTGGAACATTGCACTCCTCCCATTGGGCTACTTCTACCAACATTTACTGCCAATGACGTTTTTAGTGCAGTCGGATTAATGGACCAGGTTAAGACCTGATACATTTTGACCCAATATCTACAATGAAACCTGCGTGTCCTGCCACTGTTACTGCCCATCAGCCAACTGTGCATGTTAACCCAGCCACTAGTGGCTCCATGGAGTTATCCCCAAGAGCTAACTGACAGGTCCATCAAGGAGCATGGCAATTTGCCACTTGGAATGTGTGTGGGCTTCAAATTAAGTTGGATTCCCCAGATTCGCTCCACATTACTTCTATCTCTGATGTTATCTGCATCCAAGAAACATGGCGTGTGGACCCAATTCAGGTTGAGGGTTTTTCTTCCCGCTTCCTGGGTGCCATGCCATCTCCATGAGGGTAGGAAAAAGGGAGCTTACAGATCCTAATATCGAATAAGCTACCTGTTACCACCAGAAGGCTGTGTTAAAAAGTAAAGGAGGACCCCGCACAGGCTTATAGGGGACTGGGGGGATAGTGAATCTTAAAAGACAGGGATGTCCCCACGAGAGAGCAGTCTTAGACTGAGTTTCACTCCTGGTTCTTAAATTCTAGGGTGAACATTTCATTCTAAAAGAAAAATATTTATGAAGCATGCCATTAATATGGCGGGAGAGGTAAAGTTACAATGATTTGTACTCGACTTCTATCAGTGTATGGTAAGACCAACTACTTGCTTATATCACTAAAGATGCCAAATTCAGAAGGAGATGACTGTTATACACCCTTGTTCAAACTGCAGTTATTACGTATTCCCCACCATGAACACAATATTTAGTTGTTAAACAAAAAGAATAAACAAGACACAATGTCAAAAATGTAAAAGATAAAATGAAATAACATTTTTCACACCATGAGTTACTCTGTCAAACATTTATTGTATATACACATTGTTAAAAAATTTCATTGTTACACAGTATAAAATTTTTTCAAAAACATTAAATACACTTGAATAAACACAGTTAAAAACAAAGAATCACAGGTCGACGCGGCGTTTCGGTTTCTTGGATTAGTACCTTCTTCAGGACAGATTCTACATCGAATTTAAAGATTTAAAAAAAAAAACAGAGTTACTCTAAGTTGCATTGGTGCAGTCTATTAAGTTTTCACAAGTTTATGATTAATCACAATTGTGGTTACTCCAGTTAATCTTTAGGCATCTCTAGTACAAAACAAACATCTATTTTACCACAGTGTTTTCAGTTTACACACTAATACCATTTTAAAATGTCTAAGGTTTTATTTAAACATTATTCCCCCCTTTTTTTTGAGACATTGAGTTATGCGAACATATTCACCATATTCTTTCTGTCCATACCCTTTGAACAAAACTAATACTGTTTACCTCTCCCATGGACTTGAGTGGTCCAATGCTTACGGAGCTTAGATGAAACAATTCCTATTCATGCACTAAAGGTATTTGTAAATTTGTTGCATACCTTAAAACCAGTGGAATAACTTCCCCACCGGACAACGTTTTCTGTTCAAAATCTTGCTGCCGTCTTACTTATGGGCTTAATATTTGGTATTTCACCTTGGATAAGAAATAGATATAGGAAAAGGATATTACCACCTCCATTTTTACATGAGGTGTCCGCGTACACAGGGTCGAAATATCCCTGACTCCAAATATTGTATGTGAATATTAAAAAATGATATATACCTTTCATTTACACTTGGTATGCTTTGTCTTTGACTACCAGGAGGAGCCACCGTATTTTGTCCTATTTGGGTTTCTTCAATGACCCTGGGAAATATTAGATTGTTTAATTCTTACTTTATACCATTTGTTCCAATACAGAATATAGCCTCAAGGTGTTACTTATTAGTGGCTGATTTGTAACTCACCAGAAAGGTATTTCTGCTAATTGCAGTTCCTTGAATATTCTGATTCTCAGTTCCTTTTATGGATATCAGGGTTCGTGGCTGTATTAAAAAATTATGAAAACTTTCTTTGTATCTTAGTGAATTTACGCATGTTTCTCATTTAGTTGTTCCCAACTGGGAATCTATTTTTATACATGCTCTCAATTTTTAGTTGTCCATACAGGCACTTAATAGGAAAAACCATTAATGTGTCTTCCTCAATTTTGGCAATTTTTTCTTCAGTTATTACCAGTCTGGGAATCTATTTACAATTAAAGTATCAATGTTTGGAATTCTTCCTAACTTTTCATTATAATTACTTTTTCTTTTTTTTAAAAAGGGTTTAAAACTCGCCTATCCTATTGGTGATCCTTACCTTTTAATTAGCAATCGGCCTCCCTGCTCCTTGGTCCTGGCAGTCTATTCTGGCGTTTCTACGTCGGTCTGCTCCGATCCGGTAACAAGAACTGAATGTATGTCCTAGCGCGATGTTCTTATATTAGACGCGCTTTGATTGGGTTGATATGTCCCCTTCAGTAATTGGTTGCCTACCGGCCAATCAGAGTAAGGTTGCCTAAGTAACCGAATGCTTTTCCCCGATCCGGAACCGGCATCATTCTATTATATTTATTGTCTCCTCTAACCTGGTTGCAAGGATGTTAGGAAATCTAACGCGTTTTTCTTTACCTCTATGTTCTAGCTTATGTGTTTTACGTGACGGAGTTTGATGTTTATTCAGAGTGTTTCTGTGTGGAAACACTACCATGCTGATTGGTTCTATGTAGGCCAATCAGGGTAAGGTTGCCTCGACAACCAAATGCTTGCCGCTTTCAATGCGGACTCGGCAATCCGTCTGCCTATCGCTTTGTTTACTATATTATTAAAAGCGGCAAGCATTTGGTTGTCAAGGCAACCTCACCCTAATTGGCCCCCAGAGAACCAATCGGCATGGGAGTGTCTCCTTACAGAAGCACTCTGAATAAACATTAAACTCCGCCACGTAAATCACAAAGATGCGAAGAAAAACGCGTTAGATTACTTAACAATCCTGCAACTAAAAGCCAATACGATGAGCCAATGAAAAACGCGCTAGCAACCTTGTAATGCCATCAGATAATATAGTAAACAAAGCGATAGGCAGACGGATTGCCGAGTCCGCATTGAAAGCGGCAAGCATTTGGTTGTCAAGGCAACCTTACCCTGATTGGCCTACATAGAACCAATCAGCATGGTAGTGTTTCCACACAGAAACACTCTGAATAAACATCAAACTCCGTCACGTAAAACACATAAGCTAGAACATAGAGGTAAAGAAAAACGCGTTAGATTTCCTAACATCCTTGCAACCAGGTTAGAGGAGACAATAAATATAATAGAATGATGCCGGTTCCGGATCGGGGAAAAGCATTCGGTTACTTAGGCAACCTTACTCTGATTGGCCGGTAGGCAACCAATTACTGAAGGGGACATATCAACCCAATCAAAGCGCGTCTAATATAAGAACATCGCGCTAGGACATACATTCAGTTCTTGTTACCGGATCGGAGCAGACCGACGTAGAAACGCCAGAATAGACTGCCAGGACCAAGGAGCAGGGAGGCCGATTGCTAATTAAAAGGTAAGGATCACCAATAGGATAGGCGAGTTTTAAACCCTTTTTAAAAAAAAGAAAAAGTAATTATAATGAAAAGTTAGGAAGAATTCCAAACATTGATACTTTAATTGTAAATAGATTCCCAGACTGGTAATAACTGAAGAAAAAATTGCCAAAATTGAGGAAGACACATTAATGGTTTTTCCTATTAAGTGCCTGTATGGACAACTAAAAATTGAGAGCATGTATAAAAATAGATTCCCAGTTGGGAACAACTAAATGAGAAACATGCGTAAATTCACTAAGATACAAAGAAAGTTTTCATTATTTTTTAATACAGCCACGAACCCTGATATCCATAAAAGGAACTGAGAATCAGAATATTCAAGGAACTGCAATTAGCAGAAATACCTTTCTGGTGAGTTACAAATCAGCCACTAATAAGTAACACCTTGAGGCTATATTCTGTATTGGAACAAATGGTATAAAGTAAGAATTAAACAATCTAATATTTCCCAGGGTCATTGAAGAAACCCAAATAGGACAAAATACGGTGGCTCCTCCTGGTAGTCAAAGACAAAGCATACCAAGTGTAAATGAAAGGTATATATCATTTTTTAATATTCACATACAATATTTGGAGTCAGGGATATTTCGACCCTGTGTACGCGGACACCTCATGTAAAAATGGAGGTGGTAATATCCTTTTCCTATATCTATTTCTTATCCAAGGTGAAATACCAAATATTAAGCCCATAAGTAAGACGGCAGCAAGATTTTGAACAGAAAACGTTGTCCGGTGGGGAAGTTATTCCACTGGTTTTAAGGTATGCAACAAATTTACAAATACCTTTAGTGCATGAATAGGAATTGTTTCATCTAAGCTCCGTAAGCATTGGACCACTCAAGTCCATGGGAGAGGTAAACAGTATTAGTTTTGTTCAAAGGGTATGGACAGAAAGAATATGGTGAATATGTTCGCATAACTCAATGTCTCAAAAAAAAGGGGGGAATAATGTTTAAATAAAACCTTAGACATTTTAAAATGGTATTAGTGTGTAAACTGAAAACACTGTGGTAAAATAGATGTTTGTTTTGTACTAGAGATGCCTAAAGATTAACTGGAGTAACCACAATTGTGATTAATCATAAACTTGTGAAAACTTAATAGACTGCACCAATGCAACTTAGAGTAACTCTGTTTTTTTTTTTAAATCTTTAAATTCGATGTAGATAGAATCTTTTTACTCTACAACAGGCGATTTTAATAGCCAGGTTTGCCCCCTTTCGGTACAGTGGATGTGGGGGGTTACCAATACAGAGGGGGTAGGTATTCCACATTTCCAACATAATGACTATGAGAATGCATTGAATTCTCTAATGTTTAAACATGAGCTTCTTTTGCTGGAACGTAGATGCACAGATGATGGTGAGCATATTACCTATTTTATTGGTACAGATGTCCATGCTACTATTGACCATGTTTTGATCTCCTCTTCCCCATTGATTTGATCTGTACACCTTGTACTATTCCAACATCAATGAGTGACCATAACCCAGTGGTATTCAAACTTTTCAATGCTGCGCTCCCCAAGTAAAGAAATAAAATCCACCCCCCCCCCCTCAGATTGTTCACAATTATTCTATTAAACTGGCAATATTCAAATATGTTTGACTTATTTAAAGACAAGACATATTTAAACATTGCATGTCAATTCTGTTACCGTTCCCCCTAGACTAAGTGATTGGAAAACAGACTTAGACTGGTGTATGAGAGCAGAAAAAACATTCTATCAAAGACGGAGCTGCCCGAAGAAGTGGGAAAAGATCTGGGAAGCATGGAAGACTTTAGGAGGTTGATAGGGCATACTAGGTGTGGGTCAGCCTTGTTCAGGGTAGGGAGATGGGTGGGTGGAGGGGTGCAATACTACTGATGGGACGTAAAAATTACTTTGTAGATCTGATTGTTTTCTGCTTGTGGTTCGGCTCTTTGTCATTCAAACGTCCTGTATGTATTATACAATTCAACATGCCTTGATGTAAGTCCTTCTACAATGAGCATGTTTACAACAAAAAGATTTTTTTTTTTTATTATTTTTCCCAGCTAGGATATAAATGACAAAAGAAGCTAGTGAGCGCCGATTATAGAGTGGCTTACTGTCACTCATTTTCCCTACTGCTTAAAACAAAGCACTGCTGTCAGCATAATGCTTTGTTTGGCCAGAGCCTGGCACTCCCTCTGCAGTCACTTGAGGCCCCCCAGAATGAAGACCCCTGCCATAACCCATTAGTCTTGTCAATGTCCTTTTGGGTTAAAAGTGCCAAAGAATCTGTAGGTTTAGCCAATATACATAAACAAAATGGAATACACTCAGGTAGTGGTAGTGGTCCCTACAATGGTGGGGAGCACACAGTGTTGTTTTGAATACCCCTCACACACCAACAGGCCCCTTGGTGTCATGCTTCATCATTGGGGTTTTCGCACCCCTCTACGGGATGCGGCGTGCTACGACTCACGACTGCGTAGGAGCACTTGAGTGTACTATGTGTTGGTGTGTGTAGGGAAAATAAGTGTGAGTGATGAGGTGGTGAAAGGTGATGGTTAAAAGATACCTGGCTCGTAGGATGAAAAATAAAATTTATTAAGCCCTCGTCTGGTATCGTTAAAAAGGGTGCAGAGTGAGGTTGCTACTGTGTATTAAGGTACATCAACCTCAGAAAGTGCGTCGACATGTTTCGGAGTGTAAAAACTCCTTCTTCAGGACGAGGATATGCACAACTCTCCTCACCTTACTCACATGTGGTGTAGGTGTAAAAGTGAACTCTACAAAAAATTTAAATTAACTATAGGTGTAATGTTCCTAATAGTGTATTAATATAGTAGTCTGTTGCGCCCAATTGGCGTTCATAGAACAAGACCTGTAAAGAGACAAAGCAGAATAAATCATACCATCACAATAGGATGTAGCTTTTGACCAGGGAAATATGACCTGTTCAAGGCAAAGGTGGGTAGTATAGGACCAGTTGAGGTCTAGAACCCTAAAAAGAAAAAGGACAAGGACAAGTAGGTTAAGCCAATATTGCACCAGTTAGGTCTAATGATGTGTTTGTGAAGTGGGCAGGAATAGATCATAATGGTGTACTACAACAATAGTACGTAGGAACTCTGTACAGTTACTGTTTGAAGAAGGTGGCAGACAATGAAAAGTTACTGTCCACCCTTGATCAGATTATTTGGACACATAGGGCCAGATGTAGGTAGGCCGTTACCGATCGGTAACGGCCAAAAATACCGATTTTGTGCCCTTACCGATCGGTATACAGCCTTAGAGATGTAGGGCAAAGAAAAAAGTCAAAATCGGAGTGAAAACCGATTCGGAATGAGTACCGAATGGAAAAGAATCCGATACGTACATACCGAAAATCGGATATGTAACAAATCGGTAACACACCGAATCAGATGCAAACACCGATTCGGTCCATGTACCGAATCGGTAGTGACACCGATTCGGAAAATAACCGATTCGGTACATGTACCGAATCGGTAGTGACACCGAATCGGAAATTATCCGATTCGGTCCATGTACCGATTCGGTACTGACACCGAATCGGAAATTATCCGAATCGGTCCATGTACCGAATCGGTAGATACACCGATTCGGACATGAGCCGAATCGGAGAACCTACCGATTCGTATGAATCACCGATCGGGAAATTCCCCGATTCGGACAGATGGGGAGATGTAGGGAGGCACAGAAACACCGATTTCGGCTCAAAATCGGTAGAATTCACTCGGTATTTACCATGGATTACAATCAGGTGGTAACCAACTCCAACCCATAAAAACAGCCCCAAAATGCATTGCAAGTTGCAGGATGGCAGCTTTTTATGTCATTGCGAGGCGGCTACGGCTACAGCAGGAAGGACAGAGGGAATGGCAAAGAAATGAACAGGTCTACAGACAGAGGATAACCCTGTTCATGCTCACAGAGGCAGAGATCCTACAGAGATACAGGCTGGACTCTGACACCATTCTTGAGCTCATCAGGGACCTCAAACCATTGTTGGACCACCACACCCCAAGGGCACACGCCATCCCAGCACACGTCCAGGTGCTATGCAGCCTACACCTGCTTGCGTCTGGCAGCTATCAAAGTGGAGTTGCAGCGGCAGGAGGGGTGACCCAGAGCAGCCTGTCAAGGTTCTTCCACACATTCCTTGACGCCATGATACACAGGATGGACCAATACATCTCTTTCCCTGCAACCCACGCAGAACTGCTACAAACTAAAGCTGACTTCTACCAGATGGCACAATTTCCCCAAATCATTGGCTGCATAGATGGCACGCACATTCCGATTTGCCCACCAGCAGACACAGAATACATATACCGCAATCGGAAGTCTACGCACACCATCAACGTGCAGGTGATCTGCAATGCGAAGTGCACCATCACAGACCTGGTAGCAAAATTCCCAGGGAGTACCCACGACTCCTATATTTTCCAACAGAGCGGCATCTATGCACGGCTGATGGCTGGCGAATTTGTTGAAGGATACCTCCTAGGTGAGACACATCATCAGACCCCCATAACACAAAGTAGCTAGGTGCAATACATGTATGCATGTGTGTAATGTTACCCCTTTCCCTTCCAGGCGACAGTGCATATGCCCTCCGCTCATTCATACTCACCCCCTACCTCAACCCCTCCACACCCAGCCAAAGGAGGTATAACCGGGCCCACAAAAGCACAAGGAATGTCGTCGAACGGACCTTTGGCATCTGGAAAAGTAGATTCAGATGCCTGCACAAGAGTGGAGGTGCAAGGCAGTATACCCCCATCACCTGCTGCAAGATCATAGCTGTATGTACAATGTTACACAACCTTGCGGTGAAGAAGGGCACTGAGGTGGAGTTGTCTGACTACGAGGACCATGAGGACGACGAAGCTGTGCCACTAACACAGCCAGCTGGGGTGTCTACGCCAAGTGATGGCAGATACAGACGTGAGGAGATTACAGACAACTATTTCTGAGTGAGTACAGATGCACAGACAGGTAAATGGTTGTGGTGAAAAGCAAATTTTAATACTGTTGCAACACAGTTACTGCACTGATGTGCAACAAAAAAAAGGTGTAATAGCTAAGAAAACAAAAGTCTAAGGTGCAGGTTGCCTCACCCGCCCTTGCAAGCCTATTTCTTTGAGCGCTTGGCAGCCCCACTGGGGTGTCCCTCACCCCCTTCAGAATGACCAGCGGCTTCTGCGGAGCGCCTGGTGCTCCTGCGTGGCTCTGACGCAGCGCTGGCCGGGCTGCTGCGGCTGCTGCTGTCCCCAGCATCCCCCAGGTCCAGGGCAGGATTTGCGGCAGTGTTAGAGATAATCATGGCCTCCATTGCTGTAGTGATGCGGGCCATTCCCCTTGTTATCTCGGCGGTATTTTGGGTGAGACTTGACTCCATGTTGGCACCGCGCTGACAGAGTTGTGCCGTTGCAGCAGCAAGGCGGCTTATGGAGCGGTTTTGCACCCGGCATCCCGCCTGCGCGAAAGCTCATGCTCCTCTAGTCGGCCGCATAACTGGGTAATGGCAGTGGTTAGCCTGCCTAGACTTGCTGCTACCTCCTTGTTGGTATCCACAAAGGCCTGAAAACCTTTCACCATTTCCCCCATCTGCAGGTTGTGCTGCAGGAGCTGGCGTTGGCAGGCCATGATGGACTTCGCCTGCTGCCTTTGGATCTTCACCATATTCCCTTCAAGGCCCAGGAAGACACTGCCCTCCGGTGCTGGCGCTGCAGTGGTGGGAATGGCACGGCGCCGGGTACTGCTGCCGGCCTGCTGAGTGGGCTGGGGTGCCACTGGTGGGGATGTGGTGCTGGCCAGGGCCTGAGCCCCTGCTCCCAGGACAGGGTGTACTGGAGCCACAGCCATAATCGTGGCAGGAGCTGGTGTAGGTGGATGGAGGTCCCTTGTCGGGGAGTTCTCTGGGGAGAACAGCAAGGGGGGTGTGCTCGGCATTTGTGGGGAGTGAAGTAGATCATAGTCAATTGCCAGGTCTCCCTCAATACCCAGCCCTATGGTGTTTTCCTCCTCCTCCTCGGCAGCCTGACTCGTGCTCGGCACTGCGACTGCACTGCTAGATGGTGGTGCTGCCTCTGTTGTCTGTGGTTCTCCGCCTGATGGAGCCCCTAGGTACAAAGAAGCATTTGTAAATTGAGTGCCGATGTATTACAGTCAGTACAATTAAAGCATTCCACATGTCCTTGCATCTCCTTAGAATGTGTTCCACTGTTTCCTATCTTGTTATTCTGCACTGCCATATTTTGCTACCTTCTGCTGACTACATGTACCATGATGCTTGTCTCTTGTATGTTGGTTACAGTACTGTGCTGGGGTTTGGCTGTGCATTGTGTGTAATGGGGAGGTGTCTGGTAGGGTGTGTCATGATGCGCATGCTTCTTACCTGTAGCTGTAGCTCTGGCTGAGCTGTCCAGGGTCCCAATTCCGGTCACGCTCTCCCTCTCAATGGTGCTGGAGACCAGTTCCTCCAGCTCTGTGAGGGGTGGCGCCGGGTTCCTGCCTCCACCTGTGACTCCAGCTTGCCTCTGGATCTCAGCCATCTTCCGTTTGGTCAGGCTGCGGATATCATAGAAGCGCTTCTTCAGCTCATCAAGGGACCTGGGGGTGACACCCACAGCATTGACCTTTTGGGCGATTTCGCTCCAGAGCCTCCTCTTGGTGCTGTCTGGCACATTGAGGGACAGCTTCCCGAATAGCTGCCGGTGCACCCTCACCACCTCCTCAACCAACACCTGCAGCTCGATGCTGCTGAACTTTGGCTTCCTCTTCTGGCTGGACTTCTGGCTCTCACTAGGGTTTGCCATCTTGATCTGAACAGTTCTCTACCTCCTACTCCCACTGCTGCTAACTGTGAGTGTTCAGCTCAGGCTGGCTCTCCAGAAAGTTCTTAATTAGCTGCACCTGCCAGGGTTGCCACTCCCTGTTTGGGTGGGGGAGGGGGATCCACCTCATTGGCTGAATCGGCTTTTACCGAATCGGCTTTTACCGAATCGGATTTTACCGATTCGGATTTTAACGAATCGGTAAAATCCGATTCGGATTTTGCCGATTCGGTTTCTTCAATGCATTCCTATGGGCTTTTTGCCCATGGGTGTGTTTTCATACCTCCGATTCGGTAATTGCCGAATCGGATTTTACCGACTCGGCTATTTCCGAATCGGTGGTAGCCGATTCGGCTATTTCCAATTCGGTGGTAGCCGATTCGGTCCGTGCCGAATCGGTACGTAGCGATTCACATTACCGATGCCGACCGATTCGGTATTATTTCGCTGTTTGTTTGCTACATCTCGTTTTCCGATTTCACAATACCGATTCGGCCCGCCTCGGTATTTTGAATTCGGAAAATCCCTTTTACCTACATCGGGCCCTAAGTTCACTACTCACACGAACCCCAAGATCTAGCAAAACTAGAAACAGTGGGTGGTTTGACAAATCATGTACTCAGGCTTCTAAGATTTGAAATCGGCCGTGCACTGCTCTACCAGAGACCATATAGTTATCAAGCTTCTGTGTATGAACTATAACCACGTGCTAGCAGCCAGGAAGAAGGTATTACAAGAAGAGGCCTAGGGAAATTTGCTGCAGGCTGCTGAGATGAAAGACACAAAATTGGTCTGGAGTACGGTTAATGCCCCCTTTTTTTAATGTTATTCTATACTGAAGCTTAATTCCTTTGTCTCTTGTGAATCGTGGGTGGCACATTTTTGGGGCGTTTTTTATTCGAATCAGGTTAGTTGGCCAGCCCTGGGAAAGAGGGAGTTGTGTCGGTATTATCTCCCATTAGACATCACCCTTGAGGTTCCTTTTGCCCTAGAACAAAGTGCAGGTGGGAAAGCACCAGGTCCCATTGGAGTACCAGTTGATCCATTTAAAGCATTGGGGGATTTATGGCGCCCCATCTTGATGCAGGTGTTTAATGTGGCTGCCGATTGCATGATCACTTCCACCTGGGCAATCTCAATTTTAGTACCAATTTTTAAGAAGGGAGACCAATCAGACACCAAATGGTATTGTCCCATTTCCTTCCTAGACTCATCAGTACAACTGATGAGCAAGGCACTTCTAATGAGACTTGAGAAATGGGCACTAGATATCTGTGAACCTTGACTTGCTGATCAGAAAGCATACCAAGGTCAAGGCAGGATCCCTTTATCTTTGTTTTGCCGATTTAGGCAGCACATTTGACTTGGTTGACTACTCAATTCTTTGATCAACTCTGATCTCCCTTGGTAGCCCAAAGGAGATTATTTGCTTTCTTGCATGACTGTATAGAAGCCTGTCAGCCAAGGTTTAGTATGGTCCCAATGGGAAATATTACCCCCAGCAGCGGCTCGTGCAGGTAAGAGCGGTGGTCAGTGGGCCCGGGTTGGGGAAGGGGGGGGACTCGACAGATGACCACGAGAGAAAATCAAATAAATACATTGAAAATCCTCCCCACCCGGCCCCACTGCTCCTACCTGCATGGGCAGCGGCTGGTTACCCCACTTTTAGAGTAAAGAAGAGAATTAGACAGCGCTGTGTATTGGCACCATTTTTGTTCTCACTCTTTATTAATGGGGTAGATGGTGCTCTTCTGGCTCTGCTCGCTGATGTGCCCAGCGTTGCCAGACTTCCCGCTCAAGTGTTGTTATATACCCACGACGCTCTCCTACAATCTAGGACACCCATTGGACTGCAGAAACTGATGAATGCATTTGGGGACTATATGGAATCTCAGAAAGCAAAGATTAACAAATCAAAAATGTATACAATGGCCTGTGGGAAGAAGGTGCAGAAGTGCAAATCCTTTTCTATTGGGGATTCACAAATAGCAAGAGTGAACTGCTTTTGTTATTTAGGGACTCTTTTTTTGAGTAAATGCACATCGTCCAAACAGATTTGAAATGTTATATCAAAAATGAGCAGAAATTGCGAGGGGATTTCCAAGTTTTCTCATAAGCTGGGCAGCCGACCGGTTAATGGGAAGGTCACTATAAAAAGAGGGAGAGGACTGTCTACTGCTAGAGGAGGGCTGTGCAGCTGCGCCCCTAGTAACTTACTTCAGGTTGAGGAGAATTACTTTTTACGGCATCTGCTATGTCTACCAACCATTTGCATCATCCCTGATTGCTCACAAGGAAGGTGGGTTGCAATTTTTGGAAGATCTGCTCTTAATAAAACTCTTACTACTCTGGTTTTTCCATTTGGTCTAAAGCTGAAACAAGTTTTACCAAATCGGTTATTTTAAATTGTCTTGCTTTGGATCATGTTTTTAGTATCCCTTGGCTTTCGGACATAAATGAATCTTTTAGAACGCTATTTATTATATCTGAGGGCACGGTCCACACAGGACTTTGGGCCATATGTATCATACTACCGTTTAGCGAATTCCAAATAGCGAATTTTAAGGAATCGCTATTTGGAATCCGCAAAACGGTATGTATGTACAAAATCGCTATTAAATAGCGATTCTTTACCATTCCTAATTTGCGATTAGCAAATTGCTAATCGCAAATTACCCATTCATTTCCATGGGCCAGGAGGCCCATATGAATGAAGGTGCAATTTGCGATTAGCAATTAGCTAATCGCATATTAGAAATTTCTTCAAGGGTGCAGGGGTGTCTCAAGAACACCCTGCTGCACCCCTGAAAAAGACATTTGGGGGCATATGGCGCACATACATGCCCTAAGTGCATGTATGGGCGTCATATGGCACCTTTTTGTTTTTGGAAAAAAGCTTTTTGAAAAGAATTAGCAAATTACCACCAACTAGAAGTTGGTGGTAATTTGCGATTCCTTAATGGCATTTTTGGAATATTTTTTGTTTGATACATTGCATTTAAGGAATCGCAAACTTGTGATTCCTTAAGTGCAATCGCAAAATAAGGAATTGCAAATTTTGCTATTCCTTATTTTGCATCAAACATGTTTGATACATACCATTTGTTAAATTAGCATTCGCAAAGGCCGAAATTCGCAGAATTTCGGCCTCTGCGAATGCTAATTAGCTTGATACATATGGCCCTTTATCTCTTGATAAGAATATAATTAAGGCATCCATTTTTTAATCTAGGCAGGTTCGTAAAATGTGTGAAGAACTGAGAAAGCCAACAGTTGCTTTTTACATGTGGATTGATTTACAGGAGGTATGTCAATATTACTTGTCCTGGGTGAATAACATTCAGGTCCACTTTGTTTTGACTAGGTTGCGTTTAGGCACAGTACATCACCTAGTTGCCTTTCCTGAAATGAAGGCATAAGCACGGGATATCATTCCTTGTCCCTTGATGGTCAGTCTAAGCAAAGCACGGAGCACATTATATTATTTTGTGATTTTTATAAGACTCTAAGGAGATATTATCTTAAACCAATCCTTCTTGTACAGAGTATTAGGTAAGACAAAATTGCACTAAGTTATCTGCCTGTATTTGAAGACCCCACTGTATGTTTTAATGCAAAACGCCTCAGGAAAAGTATTGTATGCTAGTGGTTAAAACAAGGGAAGATACGGCTGTTTCTTAATCATATGTTTTTTATACTTACCAGTGCATTTTTATGTTTTATATTTATTGGTGAAATACTGTATTGCTCCCTATGGCTGTTTTCAACTGTGCCAAATAAAGATTTTGACAGAGTCAGCTACTGTTGCAGGGTTGAAGGAAGTCTTTGATGGCCCTGAGACTTCAGAACAGGGGAGAAGCCAGCAAGCCGTTGGAGTCACTCTGGATTCAAGTGAGATGGGTCCAGTCCTTGTCCTCAGAAAGGAAGAGATCAGCAGCTATTTTTCAACTCAGGCCTGTGGGAAGAAGGTGCAGAAGTGCAAATCCTTTTCTATTGGGGATTCACAAATAGCACGAGTGAACTGCTTTTGTTATTTAGGGACTCTTTTTTTGAGTAAATGCACATCGTCCAAACAGATTTGAAATGTTATATCAAAAATGAGCAGAAATTGCGAGGGGATTTCCAAGTTTTCTCATAAGCTGGGCAGCCGACCGGTTAATGGGAAGGTCACTATAAAAAGAGGGAGAGGACTGTCTACTGCTAGAGGAGGGCTGTGCAGCTGCGCCCCTAGTAACTTACTTCAGGTTGAGGAGAATTACTTTTTACGGCATCTGCTATGTCTACCAACCATTTGCATCATCCCTGATTGCTCACAAGGAAGGTGGGTTGCAATTTTTGGAAGATCTGCTCTTAATAAAACTCTTACTACTCTGGTTTTTCCATTTGGTCTAAAGCTGAAACAAGTTTTACCAAATCGGTTATTTTAAATTGTCTTGCTTTGGATCATGTTTTTAGTATCCCTTGGCTTTCGGACATAAATGAATCTTTTAGAACGCTATTTATTATATCTGAGGGCACGGTCCACACAGGACTTTGGGCCATATGTATCATACTACCGTTTAGCGAATTCCAAATAGCGAATTTTAAGGAATCGCTATTTGGAATCCGCAAAACGGTATGTATGTACAAAATCGCTATTAAATAGCGATTCTTTACCATTCCTAATTTGCGATTAGCAAATTGCTAATCGCAAATTACCCATTCATTTCCATGGGCCAGGAGGCCCATATGAATGAAGGTGCAATTTGCGATTAGCAATTAGCTAATCGCATATTAGAAATTTCTTCAAGGGTGCAGGGGTGTCTCAAGAACACCCTGCTGCACCCCTGAAAAAGACATTTGGGGGCATATGGCGCACATACATGCCCTAAGTGCATGTATGGGCGTCATATGGCACCTTTTTGTTTTTGGAAAAAAGCTTTTTGAAAAGAATTAGCAAATTACCACCAACTAGAAGTTGGTGGTAATTTGCGATTCCTTAATGGCATTTTTGGAATATTTTTTGTTTGATACATTGCATTTAAGGAATCGCAAACTTGTGATTCCTTAAGTGCAATCGCAAAATAAGGAATTGCAAATTTTGCTATTCCTTATTTTGCATCAAACATGTTTGATACATACCATTTGTTAAATTAGCATTCGCAAAGGCCGAAATTCGCAGAATTTCGGCCTCTGCGAATGCTAATTAGCTTGATACATATGGCCCTTTATCTCTTGATAAGAATATAATTAAGGCATCCATTTTTTAATCTAGGCAGGTTCGTAAAATGTGTGAAGAACTGAGAAAGCCAACAGTTGGTTTTTACATGTGGATTGATTTACAGGAGGTATGTCAATATTACTTGTCCTGGGTGAATAACATTCAGGTCCACTTTGTTTTGACTAGGTTGCGTTTAGGCACAGTACATCACCTAGTTGCCTTTCCTGAAATGAAGGCATAAGCACGGGATATCATTCCTTGTCCCTTGATGGTCAGTCTAAGCAAAGCACGGAGCACATTATATTATTTTGTGATTTTTATAAGACTCTAAGGAGATATTATCTTAAACCAATCCTTCTTGTACAGAGTATTAGGTAAGACAAAATTGCACTAAGTTATCTGCCTGTATTTGAAGACCCCACTGTATGTTTTAATGCAAAACGCCTCAGGAAAAGTATTGTATGCTAGTGGTTAAAACAAGGGAAGATACGGCTGTTTCTTAATCATATGTTTTTTATACTTACCAGTGCATTTTTATGTTTTATATTTATTGGTGAAATACTGTATTGCTCCCTATGGCTGTTTTTAACTGTGCCAAATAAAGATTTTGACAGAGTCAGCTACTGTTGCAGGGTTGAAGGAAGTCTTTGATGGCCCTGAGACTTCAGAACAGGGGAGAAGCCAGCAAGCCGTTGGAGTCACTCTGGATTCAAGTGAGATGGGTCCAGTCCTTGTCCTCAGAAAGGAAGAGATCAGCAGCTATTTTTCAACTCAGGCCTTATTTAGATCTTGGTGAATAGATTATTCTATTACAAAAGTGACAGATATCCTATCCTCCAAAATATAAATCCCATAGGCTAGAATGGGACTTATATTGCGGGCAGATGTGATAATCGTCACCACTGGGACAAAGTAACCTGTCCGCTAAATCTAAATGAGGCCCTGGGTCTCCCTTTGACTGGCTAAGTGAGACAGAAGACGCTCCTATCGTATTTCCCTTGTCGCACTCTTTGGAGGAAGAGTTTGTACAAAAAAACTTGGATTGGCAGGCCATGGGTTGACCATCAGCAGCCTGTTATTCACTCCAAACTTGCCAACTTCCCAACCCTTGTTGTCCATTGTTACAATACTGGCTACACATGGGGGCTAGGTCATAACTGCCCCCCAGCGGTCCTTGGGTGCACCAGGTCTGTTTTTTTTTCTTATTGTATGCTCTGCATGTGCTGATCTGAAAGTGGTGTGCACCTGGTATTTTTGGAGTTTTAAAAGCACCCAAGCATACTGAAATGCATGTGCGAATGCTTTGAAATCCACCTTCCTTTGACAAAATGGGGCAACACCATACAACTATTAATTAAAAGTGTCACCACATCACATAAACTACTTTTGTCAGGAAGTTTTGCACTGGGACAGGAACAATTTGTTCCTGTCTTGAACAGACATTCACACTGACCGACTGGTACAACATGTCATCTTTGCACTGGAGGACACAGAAAATATTCCAACAGTGCCTTCAAAACTGAGTTTAACATTGCAGCTCATTTTTAAACTTTGGGGATTCATCAATAAATCAATCACATGTTTGTTAAGCGTGAATACTCACCCAAAAGGGTCTCAAGGCGCTGGGGAGGAGGGGAGATGCAGGTTCCAGCCCATCAAGGAGGGGGGTTTGTCGAAGAACCAAGTTTTGAGGTTTCTCGTGAAGATGGGGAGTGGTGTTGTCTGTCTGAGGTAGAGCGGTTGGCCGTTCCAGGCTCTGGCCGCAAGGAAGGAGAAGGAGCGGCCTCCTGATCTGATCTTTCTGGCATAGGGAACCAAGTCGTAGGAGAGCTGGGCTGATCGTAGGGTTCTTTGGGGGGGCGTGGAAATTGAGTCAGCTGTTCATGTATGCTGGTCCGGTGTTGTGGAGGGATTTCTTTGCGTGGGCGAGGATCTTGAAGGTTATTCTAGTCTCGATGGGGAGTCAGTGGAGTGTGCACAAATGCTGGGAGATGTGGCAGTGTCTTGGCAGGTTGAGGACCAGTCTTGCAGCGTTAGCTTGTGGGTGAGTTTTTTGCTTATTACGGCGTAGAGTGCGTTACCGTAGTCGAGTCTGCTGATGACGAGGGCGTGAGTGATGTTTTTTCTCTGCTCGAGAGGGATCCATTTGAAGGTCTTACGTAGGAGGCAGAGGGTGTGGAAGCAGGAGGATGCAACAGAGTTGATCAGGGAGTCCATTTTAAGCTCGGAGTCCATGATAATTCCAAGGCTGCGTGCCTGGTCTGTGGAGGTGGGTGGGCTTCCGAGGGTAGGGGGCAACCAGGTGTCGTTCTGGGCGTCGGGGTGTGGGCCCATGATGAGTACTTCTGTTTTGTCTGTGTTGAGTTGTAGGCAGCTGCTTTTCATCCATTTGGCGACAGCTTCCATGCCTTTTTGAAAGTTGTGTTTGGCTGCGATGGGTTTGTTGGATAGGGAGAGAATGAGTTGGGTGTCATCTGCATCAGAAACAATGATGAGTCCGTAGGTTCTCACGATGGGGGCAAGCGGAGCCATGTAGACGTTGAAAACCATTGGGCTGAGGAAGGACCCCTGGGGGGCTCTGCAAGTGGTTGGTGTAGGGTCCGAGAGGAAAGGAGGGAGTCTGACCCGTTGTGTTCTGCCGGAGAGGAAAGAGTGGATCCAGTCGAGGACCTTGTCCCGGATCCCTGCGTCGTGGAATCTGCATGATAGGGTGCGGTGGGAGACTGTCAAAGGCCGCTGAGAGGTTGAGGAGGATGAGGGCTACTGTTTCTCCTTTGTCCAGTAGGGAGCGGTTGTCGTCTGTTGTGGCGAGGAGGGTGGTTTCTGTGCTGTGTTTTTTCCTGAAGCCAGATTGGGACGAGTTGAGGATGTTGTACTCTTCGATGAAGGTGACGAGTTGGCAGTTGATGGCTTTCTCGATGACTCCCACTAGGAACGGGAGCAGGGAGATGGGTCTGTAGTTTTTGAGGTCGGTGGGGTCTGCCGAGGGCTTCTTCGGGAGGGGGTTGATCTCGGCCTGTTTCCAGTCATCCGGGAAGGAGGAGTTTGCCAGGGAGTGGTTGATGGTGTGGCAGAGCATGGGAGCAATGGTGTTGGCGCTCTATTGAAGATGTGGTGGGAGCAGGGATCTGTGGGGGCCCCGGAGTGGATTGACTTCATCGCCTTCAGTGTGTCTTCGGTGGTGAGGGCTGTCCAGCTGTCAATAGTTTGCTTCAGGGCTGGTGAGGGTTCAGTGTGTTGGTTGTCTTCATCAAAGTTGTCATAGATGTTCTTGATTTTGTGGTGGAAGAAGGTGCTGAGTTTGTTGCAGAGGTTATGTGAGGGAGGAATGTCAGTAGATTCGCTGGTGGATTGGGCGAACTCCTTGATGATGTTGAAGAGTTCTTTGCTGTTGTGTGCGTGTGTGGAGATTCTGTCTTTGATCGCTGTTTTTCTCGTGTTTCTGATGAGTTGGTGGTGGGTGTTGGTGGCGGCTTTAAAGTTGTTGTGGGCTACTGTGGATATGGAGTTCCTTCAGGCCTTCTCGAGGCAGTGGCAGGTGCACCTGGACTCTCGAAGTTCGGTGGTAAACCATCTGGCTTTCTTGGCGTGTGTGTTGTTGTTCTTCTTGAGGGGGGCTATGGTGTTGATGCTGTCGGTGATCCATCTGTGCAGAGTTCGGGCTGCGGTTTTGGAGTTGTCGTCTTCCGCAGTGATTCGGGTAGAGTTGCAGAGTGAGGAGGTGAGCTGGTTGTCTGTGATTTTGGTCCAGTTTCTCCATGGGAGCAGGTGATGGTGTCTGTGAATGGTGGGTGTTTTGAAGGTGAAGTGGGTGCATCGATGGTCTGACCACAGGAGTTCAGTGGTGTGGCTAAAAGTGATGGAGTTTCCAGGTGTGAAGAGGGGGTCAAGGGTGTGTCCTGCTGAGTGCGTGGGTTCGGTCACGATCTGGCCAATGTTGTGGAGGTTGTCCAGGAGGGATGTGATTTTGGGGTCTAGTTGGTTGTGGAGGTGGAAGTTGAGGTCTCCCAGCAGGGTGTAGTTGGTGGATGCGATGGCTTGCGGGGAGATGATGTCTGTAATGGAGTTGGTGAATGGTCCGCGTGGTCCAGGGGGTCGGTAGATGAGGGTTCCCCGGAGGGTTGTGATAGGGCTGGCCTGTATCTTGAAGTGAAGGTGTTCCACCAGGTCTGTGGGCTCGTTGGGAAGTGTGCTCAGGCGGAGGGGGGATTTGTGGACGGGCGGGTGGGGCAGTCCTTCCGGGAGAACTTGTATCCTTGGGTAATGGCGATGTCTGGTCCTGAGGTGGTGTTGGTCCAGGTTTGGGTGAAGAATGCTATTTCCAGGGTGGTGCTGTCGAGGAGGTCCCAGATGTCGCTGGCGTGCTTGTGTAGTGATCGGACGTTGAGGAGGATACATTGCAGGGTCTTCGGTTCGGTTGTGTTCTTGCGGGCGGGTTGTGCTGGGTCTGTATTCCTGGCGGTGCTGTAGGTGTGCTGGCAGCAGTGACAGCTGAAGGGTCTGTGGGTGACTACTGGTGATGCTGGCTTGCACTTGTTGTTGCGACCTGGGTTAAATGCGTGGGCTGCCGCTGGGTCATAGCGTTGGTGTGCAGAGGTCCAGGGTTCCTGGTGCTGGTCGCGGTCGGGTCCGGATAGGCGCAGACGGGCTTGCCTTTGGCGCACCCGCTTCGTGCATCCGCCATTAAGTAGGGGTCGGGAGGGCTGGACAGCTGGGAGGCGGGAGCGGGGATGGGAACTGGCTTGGGCCGGTCCCGCTGGTCTTGCTGGGGGGGAGGGGCAGCGGGGGCAGCAGCGGCGGCGAAAACAGGCGCAAAAAGTGGGAAATAGTGGGGAAAAGGAAAAAGTGAAGGAAAGAGAAAGAAAGAGAGTGAAAGGGTGAAATAAAACTGAGGCTGAAAAGCGAGTAAAAATGGAGCAGAAAAGGTGAGCGAGAGAAGGAGTCAGAGGTCCACTGGACCACCGGGGATTAGGCATAGGTATAACTTGCGGGTGGAGGAGGGCCTCGAACACCAGCACTCAAGATTGCAGGGGCTGAGGAGGGCCTCACTGGATGGTGGAGCTGCGAGGGTGGGAGAGCAATTTCACTGCCAATGAGTCAGTGGTCTTGCTCTTGCTCATCAGAGATAGCCTCAAACTTCCTACATGTGCGGAACCCCAATTTCCGGCTATGGCGCCTGCTTTTGCAGCTGGGGGTACGCCAGCAGCATAGTCTGTGTTGTCTTTCTTCCCTTAAATTCTAATCTCGTCCACCTCATGAATATCTAAAATTACCTGAAACCATGACAGTCACTAGCAACTGCAAAATTGCTTGGCACATGTGCAATGCGTCTATAGTTAAAACTAACGTTCTGCTTTTAGTACTTGCTGACCACACCTGTTTTTAGTCTCACCCTCTTATACTGAATGTCATAAGAACATTTCTTTTTTTTAGTTTGATACAGCGCGAACTATGGGGCATATTATCAAGAACGGCGTTAAAAATTGTCGCCGTTTAGCGGCAGAAAACTGCAGCTAAAGCAGCAATAATGGGTTTGATAGTATGCACTGGAGAATTCCATTAGATGCCCATGTTCACACCAGAACATGGACTTCTATTGGAATTCTCAAGGGCATATTATAAAGCCCATTATCGCTGCTTTAGGTGCAGTTTTCTGCAGCTAAACCAGCGATAATTTTTAACGCCCTTCTTGATAATATGCCCGCTATACCCGCAGGTATTAGAGAGCTTTACGTGAGGACCATTTGTATTACAGAGGGACGCATTCGTGTTTTTGTTAGGCAAGGGGAGATTAAGGGGCATATTATCAAGAACGGCGATAAAATTATCACAGCTTTAGTTAAAGCCCCGATAATGGGCTTGATAATATGTCCTTGTGAATTCCCATAGCAGCCCAGGTTCCGGTGTTAACCTGGGCTGTTATGGGAATTCACAAGAGCATATTATCAAGCCCATAATTTAAACGCCGTTCTTGATAATATGCCCCTAAGTGATTTGCCCAGGATCCCAGGATGTTGAGCGTTCATGCCGAGACTCGAACTCGCTAGCCCAGCTCCGGGGGCGACCGATCTAGCCGGTGGGGCCACACCCGCTCCCGTAGTTAGTAACTATACTCACATTTTGCGTGCACTAAAGCAATAATCGTGGCAGTGAAATCATAGAACTGGACGCAGTCAAAGATATTTTTATTTTCAACAACGTTTTCTGTGCTATGAATTTTAATCAGTTAGAAGCCGAAGGAGTTTCAATAACTTGGAAAGATTAGAGCCCTCTGGTGTTTACATCTGCCTACATTTGAGAAGATTGAGAACCAATATTTGCTAACACATTTGTATTGCCTCAAGAGATATCATCTGCACAAACCTAGGCCTATTTGCCTTCTAGATAATCTGTTCGGAAGAATCAGTTTGTGCCAGGGGTGCACTGGGAGGCACCCTGCAGTAGATTAGAGCAAAAAGCCATTCGGGTTTGTCTGAAGCCGTCATTGGGGGTGGAGGGTTGCTTGAGAGAAGAATGCTGAAGAATGGTTATGCAGTGCCCTCTAGAGGCCAATCAAGTGTGGCGGATTCAGACAATGAAAGTCAGCCCAGGGAAATAAATGGGTATTTAGAGCCGTTTTTTCCAGCAACAGAATGCTTTCTCATGTGGTATTTCAACCAAACAAGTATGTTCCCTGGGTCCAAAAGAAGTTCTTTAACAGTAGGTATCTGATAGATTACAACGAAAATAAAGCGTTTTTCTTTTGGGTTGGTGTTTTGTCCTATTTTCCTTTCTTCGGTTGCCCAAGTAAAATAAGTATGAGGAAGCTTGCAACATTTATGAAAGATTGCCGATGGATGAGTACTTTTTTACCTCTCTACGGTGCCAAAGTGTACAACACACCAGGAGGTTTTCCTTGGCAGACATAGAGAGAGAAAAGGTCTGACAGTACAACTCTGCAAACACTATGGGGCAGATTTATGAGGCCCTTGCGCCACGTTTACGCCGCAGTTGCGTCACGCAAGGCGGCGTAAATGTGGCGCATCCCTACGAACAATTTACAACGTGACGCATCTAGGCAGATGCGTCACGTTGTAAAGCCCTGCGCCGCTTGTGGGCGTTCCGGCGCAGGGTGGGCGTTCCGGGGCAGGTGCTCATCGGAAAAGGGGCTGAGTGAAATCTATGAGATTCCACTCAGTCACTTTTAAGCCAATGCTGCGTCAAAAGCCTGCGCCTGCTTGAAGCAGGCGTAGGTCTTGACGCAGCATTGTTAAAATAGGGCACCCCGAGCCTTGCAGGAGCTGCGTCGCGCTTGCGACGCAACTCCAGCAATGCGACACATTTCCGGCACAGATGCGTCACGCATCTGTGCCTTTTTTGCACCATGGTGCGCCGCATTATAAATGCGGCGCACCATGGCTGGCTGAGCTGTGGCGCACTGTGGCGCATGTTAACTGCCGCATCCCTGGGGATGCACCAGTTAACATAAATCTGCCCCTATATTTGTGTTAAAGTTGAATATTGCAAAGGTTGGCAAGTACCATTGCGTGGCGTAATGATACCGCCTGTTATTTTGCAGTGCTTAGAAACAGCATAAGTGTCGTATTTAGGGCTTTTAAAAACGAATTAGTATTATATTTTATAAAAATGTATCAGCATTAGCTTCTGCCATTCAGTTCGAGGGCCTCATTTATAATATTTTGACGCACGGAAGCGCTGCACGCATTCCTGCTGCTCTGCTGTGCGTAAAAATAAAAGTATTTACAACAAGGGGTGGTGAGGGACAGAGTCTCTGAATTAAGCAGAAAGCTCTCACCCAGTCAAGAGATCAGGGCTAGATCCAACACCGTTTTTTAGCTCACTGCACCATCCCAGTTTCAGAACCTGGCTGTATGCAAATTAGTCTGTTCCTGTCCCAGTGCATGATGGGAACAGGGCAAACCAAACTACAAAAGCCAATTCTTACACTGGGAAGGAAACAAGCTCCCGGGGACCGGTTTCTGGCATTACAGCCGTCTTCGGCCCGGTTTGCTTGAATCCTGATGGTGCAATGAGCAAGGGTCTCACATCTGAGAATACCCTTCCACGCTTAGGGTGGACAAAAATATTTACAACAAGGGGTGGTGAGGGACAGAGTCTCTGAATTAAGCAGAAAGCTCTCACCCAGTCAAGAGATCAGGGCTAGATCCAACACCGTTTTTTAGGTCACTGCACCATCCCAGTTTCAGAACCTGGCTGTATGAAAATTAGTCTGTTCCTGTCCCAGTGCATGATGGGAACAGGGCAAACCAAACTACAAAAGCCAATTCTTACACTGAGAAGGAAACAAGCTCCCGGGGACCGGTTTCTGGCATTACAGCCGTCTTCGGCCCGGTTTGCTTGAATCCTGATGGTGCAATGAGCAAGGGTCTCACATCTGAGAATACCCTTCCACGCTTAGGGTGGACAAAAATATTTACAACAAGGGGTGGTGAGGGACAGAGTCTCTGAATTAAGCAGAAAGCTCTCACCCAGTCAAGAGATCAGGGCTAGATCCAACACCGTTTTTTAGCTCACTGCACCATCCCAGTTTCAGAACCTGGCTGTATGCAAATTAGTCTGTTCCTGTCCCAGTGCATGATGGGAACAGGGCAAACCAAACTACAAAAGCCAATTCTTACACTGGGAAGGAAACAAGCTCCCGGGGACCGGTTTCTGGCATTACAGCCGTCTTCGGCCCGGTTTGCTTGAATCCTGATGGTGCAATGAGCAAGGGTCTCACATCTGAGAATACCCTTCCACGCTTAGGGTGGACAAAAATATTTACAACAAGGGGTGGTGAGGGACAGAGTCTCTGAATTAAGCAGAAAGCTCTCACCCAGTCAAGAGATCAGGGCTAGATCCAACACCGTTTTTTAGCTCACTGCACCATCCCAGTTTCAGAACCTGGCTGTATGCAAATTAGTCTGTTCCTGTCCCAGTGCATGATGGGAACAGGGCAAACCAAACTACAAAAGCCAATTCTTACACTGGGACGGAAACAAGCTCCCGGGGACCGGTTTCTGGCATTACAGCCGTCTTCGGCCCGGTTTGCTTGAATCCTGATGGTGCAATGAGCAAGGGTCTCACATCTGAGAATACCCTTCCACGCTTAGGGTGGACAAAAATATTTACAACAAGGGGTGGTGAGGGACAGAGTCTCTGAATTAAGCAGAAAGCTCTCACCCAGTCAAGAGATCAGGGCTAGATCCAACACCGTTTTTTAGCTCACTGCACCATCCCAGTTTCAGAACCTGGCTGTATGCAAATTAGTCTGTTCCTGTCCCAGTGCATGATGGGAACAGGGCAAACCAAACTACAAAAGCCAATTCTTACACTGGGAAGGAAACAAGCTCCCGGGGACCGGTTTCTGGCATTACAGCCGTCTTCGGCCCGGTTTGCTTGAATCCTGATGGTGCAATGAGCAAGGGTCTCACATCTGAGAATACCCTTCCACGCTTAGGGTGGACAAAAATATTTACAACAAGGGGTTGTGAGGGACAGAGTCTCTGAATTAAGCAGAAAGCTCTCACCCAGTCAAGAGATCAGGGCTAGATCCAACACCGTTTTTTAGCTCACTGCACCATCCCAGTTTCAGAACCTGGCTGTATGCAAATTAGTCTGTTCCTGTCCCAGTGCATGATGGGAACAGGGCAAACCAAACTACAAAAGCCAATTCTTACACTGGGAAGGAAACAAGCTCCCGGGGACCGGTTTCTGGCATTACAGCCGTCTTCGGCCCGGTTTGCTTGAATCCTGATGGTGCAATGAGCAAGGGTCTCACATCTGAGAATACCCTTCCACGCTTAGGGTGGACAAAAATATTTACAACAAGGGGTGGTGAGGGACAGAGTCTCTGAATTAAGCAGAAAGCTCTCACCCAGTCAAGAGATCAGGGCTAGATCCAACACCGTTTTTTAGCTCACTGCACCATCCCAGTTTCAGAACCTGGCTGTATGCAAATTAGTCTGTTCCTGTCCCAGTGCATGATGGTAACAGGGCAAACCAAACTACAAAAGCCAATTCTTACACTGGGAAGGAAACAAGCTCCCGGGGACCGGTTTCTGGCATTACAGCCGTCTTCGGCCCGGTTTGCTTGAATCCTGATGGTGCAATGAGCAAGGGTCTCACATCTGAGAATACCCTTCCACGCTTAGGGTGGACAAAAATATTTACAACAAGGGGTGGTGAGGGACAGAGTCTCTGAATTAAGCAGAAAGCTCTGACCCAGTCAAGAGATCAGGGCTAGATCCAACACCGTTTTTTAGCTCACTGCACCATCCCAGTTTCAGAACCTGGCTGTATGCAAATTAGTCTGTTCCTGTCCCAGTGCATGATGGGAACAGGGCAAACCAAACTACAAAAGCCAATTCTTACACTGGGAAGGAAACAAGCTCCCGGGGACCGGTTTCTGGCAGTACAGCCGTCTTCGGCCCGGTTTGCTTGAATCCTGATGGTGCAATGAGCAAGGGTCTCACATCTGAGAATACCCTTCCACGCTTAGGGTGGACAAAAATATTTACAACAAGGGGTGGTGAGGGACAGAGTCTCTGAATTAAGCAGAAAGCTCTCACCCAGTCAAGAGATCAGGGCTAGATCCAACACCGTTTTTTAGCTCACTGCACCATCCCAGTTTCAGAACCTGGCTGTATGCAAATTAGTCTGTTCCTGTCCCAGTGCATGATGGGAACAGGGCAAACCAAACTACAAAAGCCAATTCTTACACTGGGAAGGAAACAAGCTCCCGGGGACCGGTTTCTGGCATTACAGCCGTCTTCGGCCCGGTTTGCTTGAATCCTGATGGTGCAATGAGCAAGGGTCTCACATCTGAGAATACCCTTCCACGCTTAGGGTGGACAAAAATATTTACAACAAGGGGTGGTGAGGGACAGAGTCTCTGAATTAAGCAGAAAGCTCTCACCCAGTCAAGAGATCAGGGCTAGATCCAACACCGTTTTTTAGCTCACTGCACCATCCCAGTTTCAGAACCTGGCTGTATGCAAATTAGTCTGTTCCTGTCCCAGTGCATGATGGGAACAGGGCAAACCAAACTACAAAAGCCAATTCTTACACTGGGAAGGAAACAAGCTCCCGGGGACCGGTTTCTGGCATTACAGCCGTCTTCGGCCCGGTTTGCTTGAATCCTGATGGTGCAATGAGCAAGGGTCTCACATCTGAGAATACCCTTCCACGCTTAGGGTGGACAAAAATATTTACAACAAGGGGTGGTGAGGGACAGAGTCTCTGAATTAAGCAGAAAGCTCTCACCCAGTCAAGAGATCAGGGCTAGATCCAACACCGTTTTTTAGCTCACTGCACCATCCCAGTTTCAGAACCTGGCTGTATGCAAATTAGTCTGTTCCTGTCCCAGTGCATGATGGGAACAGGGCAAACCAAACTACAAAAGCCAATTCTTACACTGGGAAGGAAACAAACTCCCGGGGACCGGTTTCTGGCATTACAGCCGTCTTCGGCCCGGTTTGCTTGAATCCTGATGGTGCAATGAGCAAGGGTCTCACATCTGAGAATACCCTTCCACGCTTAGGGTGGACAAAAATATTTACAACAAGGGGTGGTGAGGGACAGAGTCTCTGAATTAAGCAGAAAGCTCTCACCCAGTCAAGAGATCAGGGCTAGATCCAACACCGTTTTTTAGCTCACTGCACCATCCCAGTTTCAGAACCTGGCTGTATGAAAATTAGTCTGTTCCTGTCCCAGTGCATGATGGGAACAGGGCAAACCAAACTACAAAAGCCAATTCTTACACTGGGAAGGAAACAAGCTCCCGGGGACCGGTTTCTGGCATTACAGCCGTCTTCGGCCCGGTTTGCTTGAATCCTGATGGTGCAATGAGCAAGGGTCTCACATCTGAGAATACCCTTCCACGCTTAGGGTGGACAAAAATATTTACAACAAGGGGTGGTGAGGGACAGAGTCTCTGAATTAAGCAGAAAGCTCTCACCCAGTCAAGAGATCAGGGCTAGATCCAACACCGTTTTTTAGCTCATTGCGCCATCCCAGTTTCAGAACCTGGCTGTATGCAAATTAGTCTGTTCCTGTCCCAGTGCATGATGGGAACAGGGCAAACCAAACTACAAAAGCCAATTCTTACACTGGGAAGGAAACAAGCTCCCGGGGACCGGTTTCTGGCATTACAGCCGTCTTCGGCCCGGTTTGCTTGAATCCTGATGGTGCAATGAGCAAGGGTCTCACATCTATAGGTGTGGCAGGGTATACTCAGACATGAGTCCCTTTCTCACTGCTCCATCAGGATTCAAGCAAGCCGGGCCGAAGAAGGCTGAAATGCCAGAAACCGGTCCCCGGTAGCTTGTCTCCTTTCTGGTGAAGAATTGGCTTGGTAGTTTAGTCTGCCCTGTTCCCATGATGCACTGGGCCAGGGACAGACTGATTTGCATATAGCCAGGTTCTGAGCTGGGATGGGGCAGTGAGATAAATAACGGTGATGGATCAAGCCCTGATCTTTGGACTGGGTAAGAGTGGTCTGTTTAACTCAGACACTCTGTTCATCACCACCCCCTTTTTGTAAATCGTTTTTGGCCACTATAGGTGTGGCAGGGTATACTCAGACATGAGTCCCTTTCTCACTGCTCCATCAGGATTCAAGCAAGCCGGGCCGAAGAAGGCTGAAATGCCAGAAACCGGTCCCCGGTAGCTTGTCTCCTTTCTGGTGAAGAATTGGCTTGGTAGTTTAGTCTGCCCTGTTCCCATGATGCACTGGGCCAGGGACAGACTGATTTGCATATAGCCAGGTTCTGAGCTGGGATGGGGCAGTGAGATAAATAACGGTGATGGATCAAGCCCTGATCTTTGGACTGGGTAAGAGTGGTCTGTTTAACTCAGACACTCTGTTCATCACCACCCCCTTTTTGTAAATCGTTTTTGGCCACTATAGGTGTGGCAGGGTATACTCAGACATGAGTCCCTTTCTCACTGCTCCATCAGGATTCAAGCAAGCCGGGCCGAAGAAGGCTGAAATGCCAGAAACCGGTCCCCGGTAGCTTGTCTCCTTTCTGGTGAAGAATTGGCTTGGTAGTTTAGTCTGCCCTGTTCCCATGATGCACTGGGCCAGAGACAGACTGATTTGCATATAGCCAGGTTCTGAGCTGGGATGGGGCAGTGAGATAAATAACGGTGATGGATCAAGCCCTGATCTTTGGACTGGGTAAGAGTGGTCTGTTTAACTCAGACACTCTGTTCATCACCACCCCCTTTTTGTAAATCGTAAAAATAAAAGGGCAGGAATGTGCCATATCTACAAGTTACGGTGCATTCGAATACTTCTCTCCTGCACCCCTCGCACAATCAGCAACCGTGCACCAGCGCAGACACCTATGTGTCATTTTCCAAAGGTGCCTTCTCTGAGGGAATGATTGTTTTTGTGCAGGAAGGGACACCTTCTTGCACAAAAACAATCATTAAAGGCATTTTCCGATTGGAGAGAGGAAAAAACGAGGAAAAATAAAAGTATTTCTCCACATTGCACTTACTTACGCTTCGAGGCGTAGCATTCTGATGCATTCCCGGGTTTACAAAATGTTGTAAACCTGGGAATGTATCAAGTTCCATGGATGTTGCGTGGGAACATGCACAGCAACACCCATGGAATGCCCTTTTCACTCAGAGTTAGGCATGAAAGTGCAACATATTTACAAGGTCATGAATAGTCATTCAGGGCGACTTTACATGGCCTTGTAAAAATGGATAAGCCATTGCGCTGCCTGTGCGTCAACATAAGTGACGCATCGGCGGCGCAATGGGCTTGTAAATAAGTGAGAAAAGTTTGTTCCAAAGTACATTTTAACAGTAAAATCACATGAGGCTTTGACTGTAACTGCAGCCAATTCTAGTCCCCCCATCCTGGCATCCATTTTCTCTGCCAAGGTCCTCATGCCATGACTCCACTGTCCTACCCTCTGAACCCACCTCCATCCACACCCTGCATTTCAGCCGCATCCCCTACATAGTTACCACCAGCACAGAGAACTGGGACTAAGGTGTGGAATCCTGCCCGGTAAAACCATGTCCACGCAATAATTTTTTATTCCATGGGTATTAACTCATAATTAGCAGGAATTCCATGAGGAAACTGTGGCTGGTAATGATATTTCCAGCCCAGAATTTCTTCATCGAATTTCTCTAGACTCACAATTGGGGCCTTAATGTTTCCTAACACTGGCAAGAGGGCAATAGCAGTGACTTCGTTTGTTAATCAGATCATAAAAAGGTTTATTGTGAATGTAAACTTGGTTGTATATGAGTTATATGTATGTATAAATGAATTAACACTTTTTTCAGTTGGTTGTGAAATGTTTTGCCATGCAACGAAGGTTTATGTATTAGAGTGGATTGGTTTATATGGACAATAAAGTCTAAAATTATATGGCCAATAAAGTCCCCAAAAACAAAAGAAGGTGTTAGTTTTTGACACAAAAAAACGGGCCTAGCTATCTCAGTATAACAGGCTAACAGGCTTTGTGTCAAACCGAATGGGAGTTTTCACACTGATCCACCCAAGTAACACTCCCCTAATTCCCCTTTGATGTAAAGAAGCGCAAATCACTTTTATACACTGAGAAAGGGGCACATTTCAAATGTGCCCCTGTGTCACTTTGCATCAAATTGTGATGATGCAAAGCTTTTAATAAACCTGGGCCTAAGTGTAATTGCAGACAGACCATCACATCTAAGACTTAAAACCCTAACACTGGTATAAATAACACTTGATTACACTTGAATAGTTAACTGGCCCACCATCAAAAGAGCAGTAAAGCACATAATTTGCATTGTCCCTTAGTATTAGAGCTGCCAGCTTTTGAGTGGTCTTCCCCAAACTTTTTGCTTATCTCGTTTTGTTGGCCTTAGGACTCTATCACTGCTAACCAGTTTTAAAGTGCGTGTCGTCTCCTTTAAACATGTTAAAATTGGCCTGCACTCATTTGGCGCATTTAATTTACTTGTGAGTCTCTGGTAAAGTGATACTTCATGTACTCAATGCTACTAGTGGATCTGTAGCACTGTTAGTGCCACCCACTAAGTAACTTTTTAAACATGTCTCATGTCTGCCATTTCAGCCTGTGTGTTCAGTTTTCAATTACCCTTTTCACATGGCAAAAAAATCTTTTGGCAGGCCTAAACCTTCCTTTTTAAAACATATAAGTCACCCTTAGGGTAGGCTCTAAAGAGCCCATAGGCAGGGTTGAGTGTATTTAACAAGGGGGGCATGTACTTTTAAGTTTGACATGTCCTGATAGTGAAAAACTCTCAAATTTGGTTTTCACTACTGCAAGGCCCACCTGTCCCATAGGATAACAATGGGTTAACTTATAATCTTTAATAAGTGATACATTTCAATTGGGAGCAGGCAGGAATGTCGAGTTTGGTGCCTAAAGAAATGTAATTTAAAGACTTCTTTAATGGTAAATTTGGATTTTAAGTCACAATTCTGAAAATGCAACTTTTAGAAAGGAGACATTTTCTTGACCCAACCATTTGGTGTCTGCTTTCTGTATCCTGGGTCACATGACTCGGTGTCTGTGGCAGTTGGTCTATGTGTATTTGTCCCAGGCAGTGAGACAAAGGCAGTGAGACAAAGGGCAATAGGTGTTGGTAGGAAGGGCCATCTCTGATTTGATGAGCGGGAGGATCTGTCACCTGCACATAAAACGGGATCAGTCGGAGTTCACTCACAAAGGGTTTGACAGTAGTCTATTGTGAAGCCATACAACCTGGGGCCAGGGTAGGGAGGCAGGACATTCTAAACACCTCTGGGGGTGGATACCGCCAGAACTTTTTCCTACTTCAAAGTGGACAGCAGGTATAACTATTAAACCCTCAGACCAACTTTTCAGTACACCTCTGGACCTGTGGAAGACTCAGAAGGACTGCTGTGCTGCTCTGCAAAAAGGACTGCTACTCTGTTGCCCTCCGGCCCTGTTGTCTTTGTGAAAGGATTGGACTTGTATCTTGAACCCAGGACCACCAGAGTGACTTCAAGGGCTAGTTGGCTGGCCTTCTGACCAGAGCCTCAGGGACTGAAGTCTCCAACCATCTTGAACCCAGCACCTGGACTCTGTCGGCTGTGAGTCCTACCCTCGCAACTGGTGCTGTCCCAGTCCCGGGCTCTTGGAAGTGACAATGAAGGAGCACTGACTGCCCAGCTGTGGTCGCAGTAGAACAGGCACAGTGTGACGCATTGCCTCACAAAGCTCCACATCGGAATCACTTTGCAATGAATCTCTAACACAGGATTTCACACCGCAGCCCACATCCTCATCAGAACAGCTGTTGTATGATGCATCCTTGACACGCGTCTTCGCATCTCCAACCCCTCGTTGACGCCATCATCGTTGACTACGTAGGACTCTGAGTCGCATACCCCACAACTTCTGTGGAACCAGCCAATCCGTGCTGCGTCCTCAATGTAGGACTTCACATCAAAAGCCCCTCATCTGAGACATCCTGGACGACAACAACGGTCCTCAAATGTCCACTCCAACCCTTGCATTGCCTCGGCTGCGTAATGCATCCTTGACGTGGGATCTTGCAATGCTACACAACCAGGCTTTAAGGTACTCTGATTCAGCAGGCCTAACATGGTCCTTGTATCCAGTCCGCACTCCATCGTGGTCGCCCTGAACTTGTGACTTTGTCCCAGTCCAGCATGCCCAGGCAAACCACTATTGGCAATTTGTGCTTCTAAGCACTGTTCTCACTTAAATCTTTGAAATTGCATATCTATGGCTCTACTGATTTCATTTTTGTTGTTTTGGTGTCAAATAATGTGTTCAATTTTATTCTATTTCTCTAAACTCTGGGATTTTTCTTGCATTGTATTTTCACTTCATTACTGTTTGAAGTGCTGCATAAATACTTTACACATTGCCTCTAAGTTAAGCCTGACTGCTTTTGTGCCAAGCTACCCGAGGGTAATTTGGGGCTTGCTTGTGTTTCACCCTGACAGAGATTGTGGTTGCTGCTTGAATAGAGTTTCACCCTCTCAACCAGTAACTGAATTTCCAAAACTTCGCATGTAAAAAGCAAGTGCTCCAAGATAAACATAATGCTAGAGAAAGTGAACATTTCAGTCTGGATAAGGACAACAAGGAGGAGGCAAAAATCCTCACATTAAAAGCAGTTTAATAAAGGCCTCAATGTAAATTATCCATCCAACAATATAACATAGATTCTAGCAAATTGCATAATGTTATTTGAATGTGTATAACTAGAATTAGCAATTGTCTCTTCGAATGGCTGGCCTCATCAGCCATTATGCAGATTGTAATGGACCCATACTTTCACGAAACATTGAGATGAGAACATAGAGAAGAGAAATTTGAATTGGCAAGGCGTGCAGATCGCTGTTAGCGTGGCCAACCCTGTGAATGGCTCAAGACTAGGCCAGCCCTTTTTTGAGGTGTGTGCTGTTCCCTGATCTGGTGCAAGGCCAAGTACCTACTTAGACGTCCTAGAAGCAGGTAGCAAATTCTTTGAGTTGGTCCACTGAATGGGTCACAGGGGGTGCAAACCTTGCACATAGTATGGTCAGACAGAATCCCAACTGGAGGTGCCTTCTCAGTCCTCTCACTCTCTAAGGCTTCCCAGATTATTCTGATTTAGGCAGACTAGAGACATACCCATGCATCTGACTGGCTTATCACTCTCTAACATTAGACACTTTGGGCCAGATGTACGAACCTCAGTGTTTGCGACTCACAATTTGCATTTATTTGCGAGAGGTAAATTGGGAGTCGCAAACACTCATGTACAACAGTGTCTGGGACACTGTTTGAGGTTCCCAAATGGGTCGCAAAGGACCTGCCTCATTAATATTCATGAGTCAGATCGTGTTTTGCGACCCATTGGGAATGGCTTGGCACTCACTGGGATGGTGGCCTGATGAGGTCAGCAGGCCACCATGTCTGTGACTGCTTTTTCAACAAGGTTATGGGAAACAGGGTTATACCCACTAAAGTCAAAGGGACCTGGGTAGTTATCAGTACAAAGGGAAGGGGTCCCAGACAAAAACCAAATGTTTCTAACTTATATCTTAATATACAATTAATTCATGGAGCAAAGCTATTGAATGCAAAAAAGTTTAATTCAGATTTGCATGTATTTCCTTTCATTGGTTAGAACTCATAATACATTTTATTATATACATGACAAATTGTAATAAATGTGCGTGCCCACATTCACAACGGGGAGGGGTGAAGTGAAGGAAGTGTCAAGGATAGGGTAGGGTAAAGGGATAGTCTGATTCATTCAGTGGCAAGTATTATTCTCAATTTAGAGACTAAGTACATGTGGTCCCTTTAGCCAAAGGGCCACAACATAAGGCTCTTAGAGAGTCCAAAATACAACTGATGAACAAAGCCAAACTCCGCTTCAGCCGTTTAAGATCTTGCTTGGGGTAGGAGATTGGTCGTGGTTGTGTAGTCAACGTTTCGACCCGGATTATAAGTAGGAGAGTGGTCCTTACAGGGCCGGTCTTCTTCAGGACAAAGGAGTTGTGGGTGGGCAACCTCCTAGGGAGTAGTTAAAAAGAAATCAATTAACACACACCCATCCTGTTAATTATTACACGGAGGGCGGAATGTGAGAGAACAATTTAACAGTTAAAAACGTGTTGTCAAAATTGTGTCACGGACACAGTACATATAGTGTGAGACAAAGAAATACAGAATTACACAGGGTCTGTTAATAGCTCACCTAGCGAGAGGGGCGAGAGAGACAGGGTCTACAGAGGATGAAATCAACCCGGCCTGATTATAGGTTGACATATATTGGTTACGATTGACTCGTTTCGCTTGATTGTCTGAGGCACAGATGGAAATCGTTTAATCACTAGTAACGTGGAAGCGTTATGCACCCCAGTGTATTGGCATGTTATCCAAGATTTAATGCTCATTATATTGCATCGAGAGATATCAATATAGGACTAGCTATGTTGTGTTAGAGGAAACTCAGAAGGTATATCTGTGGGCAAACCCTTAGGTTTGGTCATGAAGCCCTCACACACCAACCTAGTTGGTGTCATGCTTCATCATCGGGCCCACCACAGTGACACCGAATGTGTCCCGGGTGTGCTGCGACTCCAGATTACTGAGGAGCTGGTATTCTTACTGAGTGTGCAGTGTTGGTGAGAATGAAGCTGAAAGGTTTTAAAAGCTATACAGGTGGTCCCAGTTCCCGAGGGTAAGAGGTAAATTTAATACCTGGGCCCCTGTTAGCAAGATAAAAAGGCTGTGGACGATGTGGAGTATATTAGGGGCTCCTACGTCCTTGTGGTCTACATGTTTCAGCCAGGCCTTTTGATTAAAACTGGCTTTCCTCAGGACCAAATGAGTATGTGTGGGTGAAAATAAACTATATTAAGTGAAAGTGTGTGGTAAAAAAGTGTTGCACTCGCTAAGGTGCCGTACGTGTAAGAGGGGGATTCCCTCTGCTTTACTGTACATAAAAACACAAAGACAGTACAGACATACAAAAAGAGTCATTGAGAATGGTATTAACCAAAACACAACAAATAGCCGGCTTCTGGTGTGCGTGAGCGACCTAGAGCGGCAAGTAACAACGCCATGAGTGTGCCATGGCTAAGGTGAACTATGGCGGTTAAATATTAAACGCAGTGGCAGTGGTGGGCTACACAGCGAAACAGGCATAGCGTGAGGTACAGGTAAGTATGGTACATATACTCATATGTCTCATTATATTGCATCAACACATGGCCTAGGTCTCACCAGTCCCAGATATGGTTTAGATCAATTCAAGGTGCTCAACGGCAGTTGTAGATTCCATACTTAGGAACCACCTATATGTGGGGAACAAATTTACATAAGCTGCTATTGGTGGCCAATATTTACACAATTTTATAGGGGCCGACCCGTAAACTATGTGAAAAGCATACCTATAAGTTCTGAAGTTTCTCAAGGCGTCTTGCCAGTGGAATAAAAGATCCTTTGCGGATGTTGATTCCGTCACCTTAAATTAGGGAGAAGGCATTTATCATTGACGCACTGTTACCTAGTATCTTTAATGTAGAGTGTAGTTAATAGTATCAGGCTTACCACTATTGTCCAATTCTTTGGCAGACAGGGTGGATCACATGCACACAGCACACATTCGAGTGCTTAGGTAAATCGTACTGCCCAGTTCAAATTATTAGGAATAGATGAAATATGCCTGTGCAAATATAGGCCACCAATAGCAGTTTATGTAAATTTGTTCCCCACATATAGGTGGTTCCTAAGTATGGATTCTACAACTGCCATTGAGCACCTTAAATTGATCTAAACCATATCTGGGACTGGTGAGACCTAGGCCATGTGTTGATGCAATATAATGTGCATTAAATCTTGGATAACATGCCAATACACTGGGGTGCATAACGCTTCCACGTTACTAGTGATTAAACGATTTCCATCTGTGCCTCAGACAATCAAGCGAAACGAGTCAATCGTAACCAATATATGTCAACCTATAATCTGGCCGGGTTGATTTCATCCTCTGTAGACCCTGTCTCTCTCGCCCCTCTCGCTAGGTGAGCTATTACCAGACCCTGTGTAATTCTGTATTTCTTTGTCTCACACTATATGTACTGTGTCCGTGACACAATTTTGACAACACGTTTTTAACTGTTAAATTGTTCTCTCACATTCCGCCCTCCGTGTAACAATTAACAGGATGGATGTGTGTTAATTGATCTCTTTTTAACTACTCCCTAGAAGGTTGCCCACCCACAACTCCTTTGTCCTGAAGAAGACCCGCCCTGTAAGGACCACTCTCCTACTTATAATCCGGGTCGAAACGTTGACTACACAACCACGACCAATCTCCTACCCCAAGCAAGACCTTAAACGGCTGAAGCGGAGTTTGGCTTTGTTCATCATGTTGTATTTTGGACTCTCTAAGAGCCTTATGTTGTGGCCCTTTGGCTAAAGGGACCACATGTACCTAGTCTCTAAATTGAGAATAATACTTGCCACTGAATGAATCAGACTATCCCTTTACCCTACCCTATCCTTGACACTTCCTTCACTTCACCCCTCCCCGTTGTGAATGTGGGCACGCACATTTATTACAATTTGTCATGTATATAATAAAATGTATTATGAGTTCTAACCAATGAAAGGAAATACATGCAAATCTGAATTAAAATTTTTTGCATTCAATAGCTTTGCTCCATGAATTAATTTTATATTAAGATATAAGTTAGAAACATTTGGTTTTTGTCTGGGACCCCTTCCCTTTGTACTGCTTTTTCAACAAAGCAGGATTTTTTTTAAATGCAGACCAAAAACAGGATGCATTTAAAAAGAAAAAGAAAACATTTCAGTTTTGTTTTTTAAGAGCAGGCAGTGACCCGTGGAACACAGCCTGCTCTTAAAAAGCATTTCAGTGCCAATCTCAGTAGAAGACATCCCCTGGGGATCCCTTACTTTTTGCGACTGGCTTACCACCAATTTGAAATTAGTGGAAATGCAATTCTTTTGCAACTGCATTTGATTTCACAAAACAATCTTACATCCCACTGCGACTGGCTATCATAAAGGGATGCCCTTGGCACGCCCTTTCCTAATAACGACTCACAAAATAAGTTTGGTACATGCTACAACCCTTTTTAGCAGTTGCAAACGGGCCGATTTCCTGTTTGGGACTGCTAAAATGGTTGTGCATCTGGCTCTTTGGCACCACATCCTGTCCATGCAGATCATAGGATCATCCTCAATTGAAAAGGATGCAGCACTGCCACATATGTTTGTAAACATGCGCATGCACACAAAATGCGCTCATCCTCATAAATCTGGCTCACAACAATTACCTATTTACTGCACACAGAGATGGAGAGCTGTAGTTTTTTCATCATGCACGAACAATCATGCTCAAATATGCAAGTTTCTATATAACAAGTACATTAAAGGAATTTATCCATTAACTGTTGGTTATCAAGTAACCTCTCAAATTTTATTTATTTCAATACTGATTTAGCCTACCATAATCAAATAACCAAATAAATGTTATCACACTTCACTAAACAACTATGTGGGTTAAATGGCTGGTTAATTAACTTCTCATTTTTAAGACAACTGTCCAAATGTAGAATTGGAATGTATGCCACTGACATATTGGTTACCATAAACACACAACAATATATGGATTCATTCAGCAGTCATTAAATCATTATTCACACTAAGGCCTTCATTCTGAATTTCCATGTAATGCTGATTTGGATAAGGCAGGCTTTTTCACCCTCAAATCAAGATTACATGTAATATGGTAATTGCGCCTAAGGTATTACTGCCCCTAGGTTTCGCGACAAAAGGTAACATGTGGACAAATTTTTCTCTTGAAAAACTCCCAGAATGTAGAATTCACTGTGATCACATCACTTGTTCTAATAATATCCTATTCCATAGGGGCAGAGTGGTAATCCTGCTGTAATTTTGCATTCTTGGATTACAGATACTCACAGTACCTAAAGTTGGCGCTTATGTCCTATCTGCATCTGAGAAAGTCCTGTATTAGGTAAACTGAAGTCACTGACACTCCAAAAATATTTCAAGGAGTAAGAGGATTTAAAAATACAAATGGACCTCATTCTAAGAAAGAAGGAATACACGTTGTACGCAGTGCTTGAAATGGGAAAACAGAAGTGCAGGGACTCTGTTGCAGAGTGCCTGCTTGTTTCTGAGAAGTGCCGGTACTCTCCAATTAAAAGTATAACTTCTCTCTTGAGAAGTGCCGGTACTCTCCCTCTAAAAAAAAGTGCTGGTAGTCAGTCCCGGGCAGTACCAGCCCATTTAAAGCACTGGTTGCACAAAACATCAATCATATCAAAATTACAGTTGAGGAAAATTAACGTTTTAGCTATATCATTCTAATCACCCAGATAAGACACAGTGAGGTTAGCACAGTCACATTTTAATAAACTCTTTACAACCTGAGTGCAAACTTGGTCAAAATTCTGAGATCCGAAGAATATGTTCATATATTTTATATTTGGTGAAGAGCTTTACTTAGCTGAAGTTAGTGGAAGCCGAGCATTGAGTATCAAAGCATTAAGAGCGATTTCACAAAGTTATTTACGCCAGTGGCTGCTGGGGAAGTGAAAGTGCTGGGGTAAAATGATGGGCCATATTATCAAGCCCCAGCGATAATTATCGCTAAGCGCACTTAGCGCTAGGATAATTATCGCCGGGTAGCGTGGATTTTTATCACTGAGATAGCGTGCTATTACCAATGCTTATCTCAGAAGTGATAAAAATCCTCGTGCTAACTGCCAAATGAGAGATTATCGCTGGAAAACCAAACGATAATCTCTCGAAGTTTGGCGTTAGCTTGATGATAGGGGCTCACAAACTTAGCCATGATATCCACCTTCCATAGGATATCATGGCTAAGGCAGGAAAATACCAGGTGTAAAAAAAGCAGCGCTAACCGAGGTTAGTGCTGCTTTTTTATCACTAACAGGGTTAGCGATATCCTTGATAATAGGAGAAATGTCGCTTAACAACATTTCTCCTATTATTTTCTCTGGAACGCCCTCTTTGCATCTCATTAGAGATGCAAGGGGAAGCGTAGTGAAAAAGGGTGCTAACATGCGAATTTGCGTGTTAGCACCCTGTTGCTGATAGGGAGATAATTTTATCTCCGCTTTCTTGGCTTTTAAAGCCAAAAAAGCAGAGATAAATCCCTTGATAATATGCCCCGATTACTTTTATTCTAGCAAGTGAGCACATTTTTCTCAGAGTGAGGAAATGCAAAAGATAATTTCTTTGAGAAACACTGTCATCGAGGCTGCAGCCTGCCCATGATTCTTCAGCCTTTCTCCAATGTGAAAAAACGTGCTCAAAGGCAGATTAAAATTAATAATTTTACACCCTCACCAATTTAAAACTTCACCATTTGCACGCTATATATCCATGTGGCGAGTGCATATGGCTTTATGTATGAGTGCAAGGTATTTACAAGAGGATACCTTGCACTCGTAAATCATTTAATTCCCAGAGTCGTATCCCACACTTGTGATGTATTTGCGGGTGTAAATCCCACCAAAGAGTGGGAAGTGGGCGTTATAGGTCACACTCAGCTTTAAAAGCTTTAGAACGCCCAAAAAAAAATCTCAACAGTTCGTGGCCATTCACAAGGTCCCCTTCGGCCCTTTCCCACTCAAGACATTTTTGTAGATTTGTTCCTGCTAAGGGGCTGAAGTGAGTGTTTTTTTCAGAGTCGGAAACAGAAGAGGACACACCCGAACTTTGTAGGGTGGCTAGGGAGAGAAAGGGATTTCAATATGTGAAAAAATATTTTCTTTGTGTAAGAAACAAATTAACTAAAAAGCGGCCTTTCATGAATGCACTTTTCAAGTATCCACACCTATGATAAATGAAAACTCACAAAACATTCCAAGGAGCATGCCTGCAAACCTTCGACTGCAGACAACTGACCTAAAAAGGATGCCATTTAAACACAGAACAAGTTACATGCTACCACTAACGAAATACATGGGGGATTTACTTACAATGTTTTCTCCCTAGGGGCAGGGAATCCCCGAGCCCCCTGCATCATCACCGAGCTATCCTACCTCATCTTCAGCTCAAATTCTCACCAGCCGCTTGGGGCGGTGCAAACAGATACACTATCAGAAGTTCACAAAAGCACTTAAAAGCAGTGCCAAACAATACGCCATATACTCCAATGGCTTCATGCAAATTTGATGAAAGTCAGATGATTGATGGTTAGAAAAAAAAGCACAAAGCTTTGGATTTAGTATGCGAAATCCAAGAGCACTAGTTTGTGGACAAGTGTTGAGTATTGTTATAAATGTATATTCAGCCTGCAGGAGAAACCACTCTGCACAATGCGAATTTACCAGGAGCAAACATGATCTGTATATGCACTCAGTAAAGCAGGTGACATTTGTGAGTGGAATAAGGTCAGAAGTACAGGAGGACATGTGCAAAAGTACCTCAACCAGTGCTTAGTTTGTAAAACAATAAGTGCCAGGGCTCTGACCAGGAGGTCACTGCAGATTGCACCACCCATTGCCTCCGTCATCATTGCCAATGGCAGTACCAAAACAACTACTAGCCATCTCGCTTGCCTGCAAGTGCGACAGTTTAGATTATTTTGGGTCCCCAAAGCTAAAGGAATGGCTGGGAGGCAGGCATTAGTAATTGTTTTGTGTACATTGAATTCATAGGCAAGGGTTGTTAAATTAGATGAACAGTACCACCATACGGCATTCTGTGATAAGGGGGATATTCTCAAGAAAGGGCGATAATTATCGCCAACCTAGGTTAACGCAATTTTACATAAAACCGCCTATCGCGGGAAACTAACTCCGTGTTAACAGGCAATAGTTTTCCGATAAAGCGTCAAATTTCAGCATTAAAATTACCGGACGCTGATAAAAAAGGAATCCCAAACGTGAAAAAAGTGGCGATGGGCCCAACAACGATAAAAATATCAGCGATAAGCAGTGCCAGGCTTGCTATTCCTACATCAGGTGGGAAAAATCACCATAAAAGCTGCAGAAACAAACACAACCTAAACAACTAAGAAGCACCATGGAGGAAGCTGGAGTAACTACAGAGGCCAACCAGAACCCCACAAACCCACCAGAGGACCAGCCAGGGACCTTAAGAAAGGAGAAGGGTAACTAGAAGAAGAAGAGGAACCTGCGATTCAGTCCGCAGGAAAACAAGATCCTGATTACGAAGGTGATAGAACACCACCAACAACTGTTCATCACCTCCACTGTGTCATTGGCAACTAAAAATGCAATATGGCAGTCCATCTTGGCCAAGGTGAATGCAGTCGGAGTGAAGAGAAGGGAAGTGGATGACTGCAAGAAGTGCTGGAATGATGTGAAGCGCAAAAACCAAGCTGAAACTCGCTAAACCGGAAAACAGCAATGCAGACTTGAGGTGGGAGTCCAGCACCACAACAGGAGCTGGATGAGATGGAGGAAATGGCGTCCACAGTCATCAGTGGGGAGACGGTGGCAGCAGTTGGGAAACTGGACACTGGTCAACATGACCTGACCCAACAGCAACATGGTGAGTAACGACCAGTGACTGGAGAGACGGGGGAGATGGGCACAATGGCACAGATGCACAATTAAGTATAGCACAGTGCACACCCACAATGACCCTGGATTATGTCCCTGATCTCCGTGGTATACTGCAGCACACAAAGAAACAGCAAGTAGGCCCCCGCCGACAATGTGCCAAGAGATCACTAATCTCTCAACAAACCAATGCACATGTGCTGAACCCAGCAAAGCTGCGGGTCCATGAGACACACTGACAATGTAAGTGACACTGCATGACGATTAGCATGGCTGCAGTCCAATTATCATGACATGGTGTACACCACAACACTGAGGTGGCTGAGTGTGGACCACATCCGTAAAGGAGCAGGTCACATTCTGACACATCTATGTGCACAAAAACCCCCTGACGTCAACAAGACATCTGTGGACAAACCATGCCCAAGATTCCCAACTCCCACCAAGAGCCCAATTTACCCAAGTCTTTACCAGCACCATGTGACTCTGGGCAATAGCTTGCCTAATCTTCCAGACAGCCCCCAGTTCCTTGACACCTTCGGGTAATTGTTTGCACTTTACAAATACTGGACAAAGGCACCCCGCCTGAAAGGGATCAGGGTCAGCAAAATCAGAGCTGTAGGAGCGACTCTCCCACAATGCAGCACACACTCATAAAAATCAGAGCACATCAACATTGACAACAATGTGGTACAAACTGCAACACTTTCGCAACAGAACAGAGGACACAACTGCTGCTGCTTGTGTGTAGAAACTGGCCAATCACATTTGGCATAGCAGGAAACTGTGAGATGATAATGTACAAGTACATAATAGTTAATCAACTGTTAGGGAGGAGGAAAATGATTGTGTCCAATTTATTTCCCCGGGATAAGTATCAAATTAATCAAAAGAAAAAAGGACACTTGTAACAGTTCTGAACCAGTGGTTAGAAAATGAAACGTCCTCAAAAACTCAATGTTTATCGGAAAAAGCGGTATATATGTTTCATCCGCCCCACATTGATGTTGTGGCAGTTATCATTGGTCGTTCCAATACGTGCTTAGTGCCAGCCTCATCCAGAGGCACCTCTGGTATAGAATGCAGTGTCCAGAGATTATGGGTTACCCACACCAAATGATGAACTAAACGTTTTGAGAGTTTTTGGAAAAGAAAAAATATTTAAAAAAGAGAAGGTCACCCTTGTGTTTTATTGTGAGGTGAGATTCAATTATCATAAAATGAATTGATACTACAACAAGATCGAGTTACTGGATCTTTCTAGTATACCAATGGACTTGTCGACATGTTTCAGCTCCTTGTGGCCCCTCGGGGTCTATAGAGCTTTCGTCAGGACTTACACACATATACATTTTTCACTTACACAATTCGTGCAGTCTACTTTGAGTGTACCTTTTCTGGTCCTCAGTAATGGAAACTCACTCTCCACAATCTGTGAGTAGGAGTTTCAATCTTCAGCAGGGGTATCGCTTCTTAGAGCGCAGAGCCGCGTGGTGCGTCCTTCACCGACTTGTGCTGACTCTGCCCCCGGAAGTCTCACAGTGCGGCAGACAATCCACCTCCGGCCCCTGATGTGTCACTATTCCAACTCCGGCCCCTGATGTATCAGTGCCACACAGTGCTGCAGACAAAACACCACCACCCACATGTGAGGCAAATCACACATCAGAGGATGATGATGTGGATGATTCTTTATTTGTGGTAAGAAGGAAGTGGTGGCATTCATCTCCGCCATATGGCCAGTTTCAGCTTGGTTCTGTCCTCTGCATCATGCCCTGGAATATCACTTCCACTGTCCCCCGATACACTCTGCAACATTCACCTTGGTCCTCGACATGGCCTACCATATTTGGTTTGGTTATCAATGACACAGCATTCAGACTGCGGACTGAACTCTTCCTCTTCCGATAAACTTGTCAATCCCTAAAGGACTCTGGCTGTCACTCCACGGGGCAACAATGTAAAGTGGGGTTTGCATGGCCCTGTACTGTTCCAGCTTCAACACTCCACCAAATGTGATTAAAACATTCTAATTCACACAGATGTGTCATGTCTATGCAGTTGCATCACTTGCACTCATTCGGCACACCATTGTCATGCCTGTCTGCCCATGTCAGCAAGACTAATAACAACACTGTAATGTTGGCCGTTGAAGGTGGACGGCCACGTGTGTGTAGGCCTAAGTTAAGGATAGAGTGGACACAGATGTAGAGTTCAGGCCTGCTGAACTCACGCTGTGATTAAGGCCAGGTCTTTGGTGTTAGACCTGGAACCTTGGCGTGAGTCTCCCTTCCACTTTTTACTGATGTGCCTCATGTCTTTTGTTGGTGTTAGCTGCTCAGGGCACTGTGCCACTGCCAATCAGTGCCACAGTGCAAGTGCTCCCTATGAAAAGTATATACATTGATTGGTGTCCATGATTGGCTTATTTGGTTTACTGTCAGTCCCCAGTAAAGTGCACAAGGAGTGCCAGGGCTTGTAAATACAAATGCTGCTGGTGGGCTTGCAGCACTGGTTGTGCCACCCACAGAAGCGGCCTAGTAAAATGTGTCCAAGGTCTGCCATTGCAGAACCTGCGTGCAGTCTGGTACTGTCATGCTGACTGTGCAAGTGCACCCACTTGCCAGTCACTAAACCTTCCCTTAACTTCATATTAGTCACCCCTATGTAGGTCCAAGGGCTGGGTGCATTGTAAGCATAAGGTAGGACAAGCCCTGATGTGTGTGGCATGTCCTAATAGTGAATTACAGCCATTTTTGTTTTTCACTATTGTAAGGCTACCTGCTCTCCATAAGCCAGAATGGGCTGCTAGAAATATTACACTATATAATCCTAACAGACTCAGAGAGCATGGTAGAAAGTCAAGTTTAGTATGCCTGAACTCAGAATAATAAAATACTTCTTTTAGTAACGTTTATTTTAATATCCTGTGTTTGCAAATACTACTTTTAGAAAGTTAGTATTTGCTTGCCTAACCATTTCAGCCTGCCTCTGCTAGGATGTGTATCTGCTGTCTGGTTTCTGTGAGTGACAGGGCTGGGGGATTCCAGGGGACAGTCTGGGCTGCCAAGTGGTGAATAGAGAGATTACACCAGGATAGGTGGGAGGAGTACCCCTTGACTTTGAATAGGGCTGTGCTCTGCCACCACAATGCTGGCTCCACCCCCTGGAGAGCATCTGATGTCCCTGCCCTGCTCTCCGAAAGAAGAAGCCAGAGTCACCACAACAAAGTACTCCAGGGCTGAATTGGACTATGCAAAGGCCCCCCCTGGCCTGCCCAGACAAAAGAAACTGTGTATAAAAAGAGGAGCTCTGCTCCTAACAAATTAGATCCTGTTTTAACCACGACGATCCTCCCTGTGGAAGCTGCTGTGAAGAAAGAGAGGAAAAGTCCAGAAAAGGACTTTGAAGACTTGTGCCTGAAACTGATCTCCAAGGGCTTGGACTTGAGCTCGACCCCTGACCTGTGCCCCAGGACCATCGGGCTCATCCTACCTTCGCCCGTCTGCTGCTGGGCTGTGAGTTTCCCCCCTCGCTGGAGCTGTGACCTCTGGTGCCCCCGCCCCTCCTAGGGCCGTGACACCCCGGAGCCTGGCCGCCCCTGCCCGCTGAGAGCCCGCTCGAGTTCGAGCTACTCTCTCTACGATGTGCCGGGCCACCCGCTCCCCTGTCATCTCGCCTGCATGGAGCGTGCTGTGCGCACCTCACCCCTCCCGCCAGAATTGGATCGGAGCGCGTCTATAGCCCCGGACGGCTCGTACGCTTAAAGCGCACCAGCCGCCCCGCTCTGCCCTCCTGCATCCAACAGGCCGCGCCTCACCCTGAAGATCCTCTAGTACGGTCTGTACTACAGGTCCCGTGCTGCGCCTGCTTGCCCGGAAACCTGAACGCCCCCAAAAGACCCAAAGGTACGCCTCGTCTCCACAAGCTTACTAAAGAGTACGCCTCGTCTCCTCAAGCGGATTCAAAGAGTACGCCTCATCTCCACAAGCGTACTAAAGAGCACACCTCGCCTCACCAAGCTCACACCGAGACCCAGAAGGAACGTCTCGAACCGAGTCAAGTGGGAGTGCGCACCAGACTCGGGGTCCGCAACGTTTGTTTTCCCCGCCTGCCTCCAAGTGTTCGCCTCACACCGTGCGCCCCGTACAGAGAATACGTGGCGCGCGTGAGAGTCTGGAAAGACGCGCCTTCACAGTACAGTCCGCACAGGTCGGTGAAAACAAGCCTTTGAACAACGCTAATTTCTTAACGATGGTGGGACTCTTTTAAACGCTACTGGAACAGGGTTACAAAGATACTTGAACTGCGTGAACTTGTAGAAACTAGTTGAACTTGTGGGTGAAACTTCTCCAAAGCAATGTAAAAAAACCTCTTGAACCAAAGTACTGTGGCCCCAGTTAACGTTATACGGGTCTTGTATATAAGCCTGCATCTAGATACATATTTTTGTTTACATAAATTATACGTATTTTTCTACATACCAATGCCTGGTGTCCATTTGTGGGGGGTCGGTAGATTGTTGTATATGGTCATGAATGCTTAACTAAGTGACGCCCTGGAATTAGCCTTGTCTGCTTGCGCCACACTACCTAGAGGGTGAGCAGGGGTTATTCTGAAGGGTGATCCCCTTATCCTGACTAGAGGAGAGGATCCCTGCTTGTCACAAGTTCTTACCTGTGCCAATCAGAGACCCCCAAATCTAACATTTGGCTTATGCTGCGTCAATGAAGATACACTCACAACAGTTGGTATGTATGAGCCAAGACCCCGAGCGGTCTTGCACTCTTTATTTATCCATTCAGGCGAGCCCACCCTCCGGGTGCATGTTACATTGCAACATTGTCGATTAAGGGCCGGGTGGCGCCGACACTACAACAGAGACACACGCCATAGTTACTTTTTTGGCCAGCTCGGAACTGAACCACGCCCAGAGCCTAGAACTGAACCACGCCCAGAGCCCAGAACTGTACCACACCCAGAGCCCTGGGCCATTTCTTCACATCCCTCACTGGTCTATGCGTGGGTCACCGCCATGGCGCTAGGATGCGTGCGCTTCGGAGTATGCCTCCAGATGTTCCACCCAGGTTTCCAGCAGCCTGCCTAGGACGGTGGTGGATCCATGACTGTGAAGGGCTCCAGTGGCGTTACAGAGGACATGCTGTTGGCTGCTGGAGGTGGACTTGTGGGGTAGCACCACGGGACGATGACTTGTGGTGCACAGAAGTAGTGGCACCTTAGCCACTGCGTCCGGCACAGGCCTACAACCATGTGGCGATGAGTTGCTGTGCACAGGGGTAGGCCTACCTGAAGAGCTGAGAGGGATGTGCAGCCTGTGATGATGCAGTAAACCTGGAGGGCCAGACTGGATTTAATTTGTGTGAGACCTGCTAAACTGAAGTGTAGGCCGGAGAGAGCAGTCATCACACACAGAACTCTGCTGTGCGGTGCCGCAGGGTGCGCTGGGGGCCTGTTGCACGGAAGCCAGCGATCAGCTGAGGAGGCTGCCAAGCTCACGGGCCTTGGGCTTGACGATTGCACCAGCACTTGGTGGGCCCTCTTCGGGACACGCCGGTAGCGGCAGGTGGGCAGTGAGGCCTGGGTACACAGGGGCAGGCAATCACCACTGGGTGCTGGACGGGTCTGGGGACCAGCGGTCTGGGGTACAGGAGGCGCACTGGATCGCACAGTTACCACTGGTCACTGTGGCTGCCTCGTGGCAGGGTGAGCGGGTCCGCCCTGGTAGGCACGTCCCTGCAGGCGATGACAAGATGTGTGCAGAGTGGCATGTGACGTAGCCACCTCATCGCCGGTGTGAATTTGGCTGCTGAAGGTGGTCGGCCATATGTGTGTAGGCCTATTGTCAGGACATGGCGGACACCGAGACACACGCAGTAGTTACTTTGGTGGCCGTCCCGGAAGTGAGTCACGTCCAGAGCCCCGGGCTAGTTATTCATACTCCTATGCTGGACTGGAGTATGCCGGCCCAGCCCACTACGCTTACACCTAGAGGGGGGCGACATAGCTACATGTCACGGTCTTCCCCACTGCCTGAGGTAACATGGTTGCGTCCACTGTCCACAATACTACAAACACCAGCAGTATATGTCCACATGGACATGTCTGTGCTCTGCATACTCAAGACTGTCCAGCACATCACCGCCACACTTGGCATTGTGTACATTCTTATTCATGGGTGTTTGACGTGGCCCTTTTTGCAGGGTCATCCCTGAACGTTTTGCTTTCCTCCTGTATTTTGTCTGACCTGTTTTTGTTGGTTTTATGACTCTGGGCACTTTACCACTGCTGATCAGTGCTAAAGTGCTTATGATTTTCCTATTGTATATTGATGTATGGATCAGTGATTCCATGATTGGCTTGTTTGGTTTACTTGTCAGACCCTAGTACATTGCACTGAGTGTGCCCAGGGCTTGTAAATCCAAATGCTGCTGGTGGGCTTGCAACACTGGTTGTGCCCCCCACAGATTCTATAATAATGGGGTAACCCAAACGGACCTGGGCACAGTACGGGAATGAAAAAACGGTCCGTGACCATATATTATAATGAATTCAATTCAATCATAAAAAATTTGGTGCTATGTAAGGTAACTACAGCACTGATGTTTGCTAACTACACAGAGCCAAACATTAAATTGTTATATTTAATGCATGTAATAATCACTTTATATGCATGCATATGACAAAAACACACATGGAAAAAGCGCCACAATGTAAGATGAATTTACAACCATAATATTTATTTGATCAAGAGTTACTTCTGCAATACTCCTAGGTTGCGCGCGAAAAGAAGGTGGGAAAATAGTAGGGTGGTGGTGGTGGGTAGGGGGAAGTGCAAATCATAGAGATGAAGGTAAAGACATTCAGATATTTCAAATTCGCTGGTAACTAAGACCAGACTCTAGAGACCTGTCCTAGTTAATACTTTCATTTACACGTAATCTGTAAATTGTAGTATGTAATCAATACATTTTAACATGATACAACAGGAGGGATATATGGGTACAGGTCTTGTTCAGGGGGGGCAGCGTCGACGTTTCAACTCTGCTGATGCAAGGAGGGAGCTTTGAGGCCTCAGCTGCGAGGCTTCATCAGGACAGAAGGTGGCAACCTGTGGTTAAAAATGCTGGGTTAGAACAGGCGCTGTGTGTGTGTGGTACTTAGGTTGAGTAAATCAATGTGTACTAACCTAAACCTGGTGCCAAGCCTGGCTACTCAGGTATACGATTCCAATGATGGTTCCAGGGCTCAATGTCGCCAAGTATACCAGTATTCCAGTAGTTTGGTGGGGCATCAGTCCCCTTCAATTGAATTCAACCATAATTGTTGCAAGGGCCAATATCCTATGGGATGTGAAAAACAAGAGTCAGGTATGACATATCCGGATGTGGAGGCAAGACAATACACCCATAACTGAGGATGAAAGTCTCTTGGACTACTTGATGCGGTTGGTGTACGGCACAGACACTCACAATGAGCTGATTAGTGTGCGTGCCAGGCTGCCCGTTACCCTAGGTGACACACCCCAAGGGCCTACCAACATCTATGCACTAGTTTGTGGTGACCAATACTCGAGGACCAAGTTAAGTGGATCCCCCGATCTGGTGGATGCTTGGTGACATAGTAATAACCCCACATTAGGCTTATATGGGATGTGTGCTCGAGCAACTAGCAACCCTCGCAGACAATAATATAAGACCATATCAATGTGATATTGCCCACCCCATACCGTCGTGCTTTCCCTCCACAATGCTGGCTCCACCTCCTGAGGCGTCTGATGTTTCTGCCCTGCACTGTGAAAGGAGGGAAGGAGTCCTGTAAACAGAGTGCTCCAGAACTGGTTTGGACTGGGCAAAGGCCCCTCTGCCGTCAGAGGACAAAGGATTTTGGGGTATAAATATTGGGACCCTGATCCCAAGAAATTAGATCACTTTTGGACTACAAGAAGAAACCTTTACTGAGGAGAGGAACCTGAAGAAACTGAGGATTTCCATAGGTGCCATCCTGAAAGCGCTGGTTGATGCTGGACTATCGGAAGATGTAAGAATGTTGCACACTGCCTGGGAAGTTGGCGCGACATTGGTGAACAGTCCCTGGTGGTCCATGATTGCCTGCAAATTGATGGAATGTGTGTGCTTTCTGTTGCGGTAATTGTGTGCAGTGTCGGTAGGGGGCACAAGTAGGACATGTGTGCAGTCAATTGCCCCCATCACGTGTGGGAATCCAACTATGGCTTAGAAGACTTGCTTGGTCTCCAGTTGTTCCTGTGCAGTGTGGGTGAAGTAAATGTGCTGGGGTATCAAGCTGATGATGGCATCCAAGACAGGTTGAGGCACTTTGATAGAGCTGGCTGTGAGACTCCTCCGACTCTGGCAGTTGTTGGTTGGAAAGTACCAGAGGCCAAAAAGTACAGCACAGCCAGCAACTTTGTCTGCGGAGGGATGTTGGATGTCTGGTGTGTTGGTATCGTCAGCCTGTGGACAATGTGGGTCAGGATGAGGAGGATGGTTGTCCTTTTGAGCCTGTAGTGGGCAATGACATCCTCTGGCGTTAAGTCTCTGCGGCTGGTTCGTATTCAGAAGGTCCACTGTCTTGTTCTGCGCTGCCTCAGTGGTAGTCTGGGGGGAAGGTGGTCCTGGGGGTGGGGGTGGTCCTGGGGGTAGTGGAGGGGGGTGTTGTGGCCCTCTTGGGTGTCCAAGCTGCATGATTAGTAGCTCCATGGCATCTGTTGGTCTTCAGATGTGGCTCTGGGCTGGGCTCTCTTTACACTGCAGATTTTCGTCCTACTTAAGACCAGAAAAAAACAGGTCTTAACTTAAGTCTCTGCTGCTAGTGTGCCTTATCGCCTGTTTTTGGACCGCATTGCTGATCTGGTTGGTCGTTGAGAATATCGCGAAGTGGTGTTATCATGACTTTTTGCCTACTCTGCATATGATTAGCGTTAGTTGTTGCTGTTAGCCTTGGCAATGTTTTTAGTGGCAGCTATCTGATGATGTCAGCTGTTAGCGCAGGCTTGTGAATAGGGCGATAAATCTATTGCCACTTCCATGGCGGAAAAGTGCAGTGAAATCGGCGATGAGTCCTTGAGAATATGCCCCTAAGTGCGGTGTTGACAATTGAGTGGCGGTACCCAGCGCCGGCACCGGAAACCACTGTCTCAAATTAAGCACTCTCACGCACCGGCCAGAAAAGTCATCACAGCCTGGTACAGCTGCAGAATTACTAAACAGAAACAGTAATTCCAGAACTGGTATTCCCTGCTCCCTGTACGACGACACTCAGAATCAGCTCTACCGGTCACGTTCCTATATCCCTTGTCAAGAAACTGAGGCCAGATCGAGGAATACAAACAAAGATGTAGTGATCAGGGAGTGACCACTTCATTTGGAGATCCCAGTAGGAGCTAGCATGAGAATAACCATTTGAAAAAGTAGATAGATAGCTGCAATCTCAGGTGTGACAAATAGTGGAAGTTTATATACACACACGCACTGGCAAAGCCAATAGTTCTCACCTTTGCCAATGTCTTTGGCAATGCTGTTAAAAAAGTGTGGTGGTGCAGCTGCAGTGGTTGTGTCATTTTGCAGGCATCACATGTGTGATGACGTGTGCATGCATCATTAGGTATCCATACCTAAAAAAAGAAGCTGGCGAGATTTTGATCTTTTATTTACTGATCCGAGAGAGATCAGTGAGTAAAAAGAAATTAGAACAAAGTAGCTCAAAATCCTCTTCTAAGATACAGGGGCAGCAGCAATTTGCTGCCTGGTCCTCCCAGAAAAAAATTGTACGTTTAAAAACACAAAGATGGTGGGCGTGGGGTGCGCCAGTTCTGGGTCTGTGTTTTTGCAGTTTGGCAGGTAAGTGGGTAGATAAGATTTCTTGGGCCATCTTCTTTAATGCATTCTGTCTTTCTGTACTTCTTACAATTTCTATATATCCGTTTTCTTTACTCTCTGCATTCACCACTTGGGGCCTGATTATGAGCACTCTGGTCTGTACCCGATAAGTCCACACCTCCAAAGTTAATGTTGCTGGAGTCCTGTTAATTCTGGGGGTGCAGAGTTAGTGAGTATCCGCGTGGTATCCAGAGGTTCTACTGTGAAATTGAGACTTAAATGGAAAATATGTTTATTCTGGTCACATTCATAAGGTAATTCCGTATTCCTCCCCGTGGGTTCTCCCAGATACACCACTGACAGGTCCAATGTGTTTCTGCAAACCTTAAAATCCCCATTTGCCCAGTTACTCAAGCTACCAGGCTCGACAAACCTTTTTTCACAACAAATAATTGTTCACTAAACCATCAAAAATGTGTTCACCCATTGCCAACTAGAAACATGTACTATATATTTAAATTTAGAAAATGGGATGTGGACCTTTTGAAACAAAATACACCTGCGTCATTAGTTTTAACATATTTTCCATTTAGAAGGCCGTGAGATTTGTTGTAGTATTTTACATTTTCTCACAATTCTCACAGAATATACCACCATGTCAATTAATTAAATAAACACATAGGACTTTACAAAGGAAAATCAGTCATAAACATAAGTTTGTGAATGAATATACCTATTTACAGAAAGTGATTCCTAGCAGGCATATATTCATTTAGGAGTGCAGATTTCTCCACCACGAGTGTGGACAAATCCGCACTTATAAATCCCCCTCAAGAGGTGGGGATGGAGTGTTCCTAGGTGTGTTTTATCTAATCTTTGAAGCTTGGGAGCATCCACATGTATGTTTGTGGGTGTTCCCAAAATGCAGTATGTCTCCTTTCCACACTGTTTATGGTTGGAGACCCAAATTTAAATGTCATAATATAAAAACTACTCATATTCGTGTAGGAGCGCCGACCGGATTTGTCACAGCTCTATTTAGGAGCATAGTCTGGCTGCCATTGGACAAGCAGAGAATAAAAGTCTTTATTTGGGAATTAAATCAAAATGTATGAGCCTCTGCACAAACAATTATGAAAACTCAAACGTCACACACAGGTATATGCATCAAAGTAAATACCGGGAGCAAATGGACAGATTCTCAGAATCTGCCCCTTTGCTCCCGGTATTTTTGCATTTGTGATGCATCATCCCAAATGCAAAAATCGCAATTTAAGGAATCCCAAATTGAGATTCCTTAAATTGCGATTGCATTTAAGGAATCCCAAATTGAAATTCCTTAAATGCAATGCATAAAAGTCAAAAAAATAGCGAATTCGCTAATAGGGGGAGCAAATTACCATGAAGTTGGACTTCATTGTAATTTGCTAAAACTTTGAAAAAAGCACTTTTGTGCATTTTTCAAAGTTTCATGTTGCGCACACACATGCCCTTAGGGCATGTGTGTGTGCAACATATGTGCATAGATCAATTTCAGGGGTGCAACAGGGTGTCATTTTGACACCCTTGCACCCTTGAAATTGCATGAGCAATTTGCGAGTATCTACTGGTACTCGCAAATTGCTCATGCAATCTCCAATACATTCCTATGGGCCTGTAGGCCCATAGGAATGAATGGGACAGCATTCCTTAATTGCGACTAGCAATTTGCGAGTAGCAATTAAGGAATGTTAAGGAATCGCTATTTTAATAGCGATTCCTACATGCATAGGCTTTTGCTATTCCTAAATAGCGATTCCTTAAAAATCGCTATTTAGGAATAGCAAAAGGCTACGTTGATGCATCTGCCAGACAGTTGTACATTAGCACGACTCATACAGTGATATTAAAGACGAACAACAGAACGTAGGGGAGACAAAACAAATAATTAATGCAAAGATGATTCTACACTGCCAAGCGATTTGGGGCTTTGAAGTGTGCACAATTGAGGAGTGTCACTCCTCAGAAGAAGGCCTTCAGGGCTAAGGGCCTGATTCACAAAACTAACTTAAGACGAAATCCTAAACTTACTACCATTTTGGTATTTAGAAGGCACTTACTCCTTTTGGTATTCACAGAAGGCACTTACTCATTTCGGTATTCACAGAAGTTAGGACTCCTAACTTTAGGACTCCTAAACTAAGGTAAATCCTAACTTTAAGACTTTCGGTATTCACAGAAGGCATTTAGGAGTCCTAAAGTTAGGAGTCCTAACTTCTGTGAATACCGAAATGAGTAAGTGCCTTCTGTGAATACCAAAATGGTAGTAAGTTTAGGATTTTGTCTTAAGTTAGTTCTGTGAATCGGGTCCAGGGCTCCTAACTTCTGTGAATACCGAAATGAGTAAGTGCCTTCTGTGAATACCAAAATGAGTAAGTGCCTTCTGTGAATACCAAAATGGTAGTAAGTTTAGGATTTTGTCTTAAGTTAGTTCTGTGAATTGGGCTCTCCAAGTTTAACATGTTCAATTCAGTAAGCCATCCTAAACCATCAAACATTTATTTTATATATCATGTCATGACCCAGTTATATTGAAGTTTGCATTTTCCACAGAGTGGGTCTATTAATCATGTTAGAGATAATCGGTGGACTAATCTTCTCCTCTGTGTCCTTAATAGAATTGAAACTTTTCACTATGATAGCGAGGACATTTTTCATTCTATATCAGGACCTGGAGGCGAGGATTAGGCTAATTTAAAGCTTTTCCACCACAATGGTTGCCAGATTTGAGGTTGATTTAAAGTAAAACCTTTTAAAAGTAAAGTCTGATGATCATTCAGCTGCATTGAGGATATCCTCCAGTCTAGCTCCCAAAGAAAAAGCTTTAGATGCCGTGACTCCTCTCACTGAGTGAGCCCCAAATTGGAAGGTATCAATATACCTGCCTCTTGCATTACCCATCTGACCCATCTGGCAATCGTAGGGGAAAAAACACACCTTCCGAGGTTTAGTGAGAGCAATCAGAAGTTGTCTTTCTCAATGAGGGCATCGATCCTCTGTCACAGCTTCATATGCCTTTATTGTTTTAACAACATCATTTAGGCACATCTGGAAATGCTTGGTATGACACAATCTTTGAACTACTCTTAGTTTGCTGAGTAATGTGAAAATGTACCCCTTCCGGGGTGAATACTCTACCCGTTATATCCAATGCTTGGATATTTGAGACTCTTTGGCATGAAATTAAGCACAAGATTGCTAACTTTGTCAATAATTGTTTCCTGCAGGTATTTATTAGAAGGCCATGATTTAAGAAGGTTGAGAACCATATTTGCATCCCATTAAGTAGAATCCGGAGGGAGCAACAATCTAATAGCCCCTGAGAGTTTGTACACCAAAAGATGCTCCCCAACCAGGTGACCATCCAGCGGCAAGTGGCCCGCTGAAATAGCAGATCCGAATGTATTTATTGACCTGTAAACCAAAGCTTCTGAGGTCACATTTGCCAAAAAGTCATGATATGGACAACATCTGCCCCCCAATGGATCCACTTTTTTATTTACAGAGTTTTATATAGTGCGAACTTGACCCAAATCGGGTATCGGAGCACTTGACATAGCACCAGTTGCATTACATGAGGACACATTCATTTTTGTTAGGCACGGGGAGATTAAGTGATTTGCCCAGAATCCCTGGATGTTCAGCGTCATTGCAGAGACTCAAACCCAGTTCCCCAGATTTGAGGTCAGACACGCTAGCCGTTAGGCCAACTCCTCTCCCCGTCCACTTGACGTTGGAGACACCAGCCCAGCCATCAAGACCAGGCAGAGCGGTATCTTTTGTTAGTGATATCAGCCCAAGCTCTGGCGAATAAAGAGGCAGTTACTTGTGAAATGCAAGGGACTTTCCAGCTTTACTGCTAATCTTCCAGGCTATGAGAAAAAGAGAACCTGCTAGCACCAGGCGATGGGGGTTGCACTGGGGATACCAAAGGAGATCTGGAAATAGGGGTAGAGAGATTTGGAAAATCCCAAGAAAGTTCCATCATTGCTGGAAACCAAGACTTGAGACCTCCAGACTGGGTTGATCACCAGCAGATCTGCTGGTTGCCTAGAAACTTGCATTGATAATCTCATTATCATCACAAATGGAGGAAACACGTATACCATCTCCTTGCTCCAATCTTTGAGGAATGCATCCATGGCTACCGCATTGGGGTCTAGTCGTCAACTGCAATACCTGTCCATTTGGGAATCCAGTTAAGATGCAAAAAGATCTATGGAGAATAGGCCACACATGCCCTGAATCTATTGAAACGCCCGGGGTGTAATTTTCACAGGCTGTCATTCTTCTAATAGGGTCTGTAACTTGATTGGACTGACCCAGGAGATGATCTGCTGAAACGGAGATATGGTTGTCTAGACAGTAATCCCACAATGTTTGAGTCAGAACCAACAGAGTCTTTGACCTCATCCCCCAGATGGTTGACATAAGGTACCACCACCACATTGTCCATCTTCAGAAGAACCAAGCATTGAACCCTGTCCTTGGTCCAACATTTGAGAACGAAAAAGCCTGCCATCAACTTTAAACAGAATATTTTCTAGAAGGCGGAGTACATCCCTGGTATCTTGGAGGAAAGAAGGGATTTTCCTGACCAATGGTTGTAGAAAGGAATCACAAAATTTGGAGAGGGGTGCAAGTAAAGAACCTATTCCAGAGACAATGGGTCTCCCTGGGACCGGTGTCACACCCTTATGTATTTTGGGGAGGGTGTAAAAGTAGGGTGTTACTGGTTCGGTAGTAAGTAGAAAGCCTGCCTCATTTTTTGTGATCCATTCATTGGTTTCGACCTCTAGAATGAGACTGGTAATGGATGTAGTCAGTCTTTTAGTAGGGTCTACAGCAAGTGGGTGGTAATGTGAGTTATTGGCCAATTGGCGTTTGCACTCTGCATATGGTCTTTGCTATTCTGGATAACAGTGGCACCCCCCTTGTCCGCCTGTTTGATGACAATCGAGGTGTCATTTGCTAGTGATTGAACAGCTTGTCTTTCCATCATGCTTAGGTTGTTGAAGCACTGTGTCATGGGTCTATTTTTAAGGCTCTTAAGGACCGCCCCCTCGAATGCCAACACTGTTGTCTGTTGGAGTGAAGGTCGAGGGGTTTCGTAAGCCGGTGTCTGTTCTTTCTAAATCTGGTCTATCTTGGAAGAAAAAACGGAGGCGGACCTTCCTGAACAATTGTCTCACCTCAACCATTTCTTTAAAGCTGTCTGGTATAGGGGTGGGTACATAGCCAAGTCCTTTCTCAAGGATATTGGTCTCAGTGGAGGTGAGTGTCCTCTCAGAGAGATTGACAATTAAACTTTTCTGCCCCGGGTCGTGCTCCTGGTTTCCACTGATGATGGTGTGGCTGCTTGGTCTTGCCTCTGTACACCCTTTTGTGGCCCTCACTTGCGCCGTCTTCCTCTGCCCCAACCTCTGTCGTGAAAAGGGGGGTTCAAGGGGTAGACTTGTGGGGGTCCCTGTTGGTAAAATGGGTAATGCCAGGGTTGCATCATTTGTGGTGGACCGTGGAACATGGGTCCATTGTTGTACCCTGGGTTCCAATTGCCACGGTGTTGGTTGCGGTTATTTTTGACTGGATAGCTGCCGCTAGAGTCACTGCTGGAAGATCCCCTCCTGCTTCCGTTGTCTGTACTCTCGTCGGAGGAGTATCTATTTCTGCTATTTGAATACCCATCCTTGTCGAACTTAGCTACATCTTTCTGGAGTTTAGTCATCTTTTGTTTCAGCAGGAATTCCTGGTTCTCTGCAATCTCCTGGTTAATTTCAGCTAGTTTAGTTGAAAACGGGGTTTTATTCATCATTCCCCTAATAGCCACCTCAATGGCTGTGATTTTGACCATAAGTGCATCAGCCAGTCTTTTCGCTGTTTGTGTAATCAGGAAGAGTAGATCTTTGGTGCACTTCCATGATACTAACCCACCTTTTTTAATCAATCACCACTTATTCACGACTACACATTCACCTGCCCTCTCACACGCATGCACCATATGGCTGGAACAAAAGATCTCCGCTAAAGAGCCCCTTCGCAGGTGCCCGTCGGACATTGCAGCGCCAGTCTGACGAGGAGCAGGACCCATATGATGAAGCATGACACCTAGCTTGCTGGGTGTGTGAGGGTTCTAGTTCCCAAGAGGGAATTCCCCCTTCCCCCTTCCAACTTGGTTCTTGCTTCTACACTACACCACACACTCCCTCCTTTCGATCCAGTCCTTATGGGGAACTTTGTGTACCTTCTTTATTGCTTATGAGGGGTGTTACCCCGAAACCGGTCCCAGGATGCTTGTTTCCAGTCCAGGGAGGACCCGGCTTGGCAGTTTGGGCTGGACTGTTCCCACGAGGAACAGGGAGAACATTGATTTGAATATGGCTGGGTCTACACTGGGGTGGTGTAGTGAGTAAAAGAACGATGGATTTAACCCAGATCTCTTGATTTGGGCGAATGTTTGATTCATGCAGCATTCCATCCATCATTTGTTTGTGCAGCACTTTTCGATTTACGCGGGATGGGCATGCCAAGACGTGGGTCCCTTGCTCACTGTGACATTGGATTCAAGCTAGCCTGGCTGATGAGGGATGTCACCCCGAAACCGGTCCCTGGATGTTTGTTTCCAGTCCAGGGAGGACCCGGGTTGGCAGTTTGGGCTGGACTGTTCCTATGAGGAACAGGGTCAAGACTGATTTGCATATGACTGGATCCAAATTGGTGTGGCGTAGTGAGCAAAAGAACTATGATTTTAACCCAAATCTCTTCACTGGGGGTGAATGTTTTATTCATTCAGAAATCCGTCCATCATTTGTTGCTGCAGCACTTTTTGCTTTAAGTAAGATGAGAATGCCCAGACGTGGGTCCCTTGCTCACAGTTCCATTGATTCAAGCTAGCCTGGAAGATGAAGGGTGTTATCCACAAACCGGTCCCTGGATGCTTGTTTCCAGTCCAGGGAGGACACAGCTTGGCAGTTTGGGCTGGACTGTTCCTATGAGGAATAGGGTCAAGACTGATTTGAATATGGCTGGGTCCCAACTGGGGTGGTGTAGTCAGCAAAAGAATGATGGATTTAATCCAGATCTCTTCACTGGGTTGATTGTTTGATTCATTCAGCATTCAGTCCATCATTTGTTGCAGCAGCACTTTTCGCCCTGAGTGGGATGGGCATGCCCAGACGTGGGTCCCTTGCTCGCTGTGCCATTGGATTCAAGCTGACTGATGAGGGGTTGTAACCCCAAACCAGTCCCAGGATACTTTTTTCCAGTCCAGGGAGGACCTGGCTTGACAGGTTGGGCGGGGCTGTTCCCATGAGGAACAGGGTGAAGATTGATTTGAATATGGCTGGTTCCACACTGGGGTAGTGTAGTGAGCAAAAGAACAATGGCTTTAACTCAGATCTTTTGATTGGGAGGAATGTTTGATTCATGCAGCATTCCGTCCATCAGTTGTTGCTGTAGCACTTTTTGCCCTAAGTGGGATTGGCTTGCCCAGACGTAGGTCCCTTGCTCGCTGTGCCATTGGATTCAAGCTAGCCTGGCTGATGAGGGGTATTACCCTGAAACCGATCCCAGGATGCTTGTTTTCAGTCCAGGGAGGACCTGGCTTGGCAGTTTGGGCTGGGCTGTTCCCATGAGGAACAGGGTGAAGATTGATTTGCATATGGCTGGGGTCATACTGGGTTGGTGTAGTGAGCATAAGAACAATGGATTTAACCCAGATCTCTTGACTAGGGGGGGCAATGTTTGATTCATTCAGCATTCTGTCCACCATTTGTTGCTGCAGCACTTTTCACATATGGCTGGGTGGAAACTGGGGTGGCTTAGTGGGCAAAAGAACAATGGATTTATTCCAGATCTCTTGATTGGGTTGAATATTTGATTCATCAATATTCCATCCAACATTTGTTGCCACAGCAATTTTCACATATGGCTGGGTCAAAACCGGGGTGGCGTAGTTTGCAAAAGAACGTTGAGTTTAAGCTAAATCTTTTGACTTGGGTGAATGTTTGATTCATTCAGCAATCTGTCCATCATTTGTTGCCTCATCATTTTTCGTCCTAAGTGGGATGGGCATGCCCAGACATGGGTGCCTTGCTCGCCGTGCCATTGGATTCAAGCTAGCCTGGATTACCCTGAAACCGGTCCCAGCATGCTTGTTTCCAGTCCAGGGAGCACCCGGCTTGGCAGTTTGGGCTGGACTGTTCCCATAAGGAACAGGGTCAAGACTGATTTGCATATGGCTGGATCCTTAAACTGGAGTGGCGTAGTGATCAATAGAACACTTGGATTTAACCCAGATCTCTTGACTGGGGGTGAATGTTTGATTCATTCAGAAATCCGTCCATCATTTGTTGCTGCTCAACTTTTTTCCTTAATTGGGATGGGCATTCCCAGACGTGTGTCCCTTCCTCGCTGTTCCATTGGATTCAAACTAGCCTGGCCGATGAAGAGTGTTACCCCGAAACCGGTCCCAGGATGCTTGTTTCCAGTCCAGAGAAGACCCAGATTGGCTGTTTGGGCCGGACTGTTCCCATGAGGACCTGGGTGCAGATTTATTTGCATATGGCTGGGTCCACACTGGGGTGGTGAAGTGAGCAAAAGAACAATGGATTTAACCCAGATCTCTTGACTGGGAGTGAATGTTTGATTCATGCAGCATTCCGTCCATCATTTGTTGCCGCAGCACTTTTTGCCCTAAGTGGGATGGGCATGCCCAGACGTGGGTTGCTTGCTCGCTGTGCCATTGGATTTAAGCGAGCCTGGCTGTTATGGGGTGTTATCCTGAAAACAGCCCTAGGATGCTTCTTTCCAGTCCAGGAAGGGCCCGGCTTGGCAGTTTGGGCTTTACTGTACCCATGAGGAATAGGGTCAAGACTGATTTGCATACCTCTGTATCCAAACTGGGGTGGCACAGTGAGCAAAAGAAGATGAATTTAACGCAGATCTCTTGACTGGGGTGAATCTTTCTTTCATTCATCATTCCGTGCATCATTTGTTGACGCAGCACTTTTTGCCCTAAGTGTGATGGGCATGCCCAGAGGTGGGTCCCTTGCTCGCTGTGCCATTGGATTCAAGCTAGACTGGCTGATATGGGGTGTTACCCCAAAGCTGGTCCCAGGATGCTTGTTTCCAGTCCAGGGAGGACCTGGCTTGGCAGTTTGAGCTGGACTGTTCCCATGAGGAAGAGGATTAAGAATGATTTGTATAGGGCTGGGTTAAAACTGGGTTGGCATTGTGAGCAAAAGAATAATAGATTTAAACCTGATCTCTTGACTGGGGTGAAAGTTTGATTACGTTAGTATTCAGCCATCATTTGTTACCTTAGCACATTTAGAAGGTTGTCGTGGCAAGAGGGCCAGGACCTATCTATTGCCTTCTTGGGGTTACAGAAATTTTTTGCAAGAAAAGTGCCCATTTTGGTGTCACTTTCGGCCATGAGGGACACTTTACCCCCAAAGATGGTCTTGGATATTTGACGGGTAGGCAGCTCCTTACTTCTTTATCTAAAAAACCTGCCTGCCATGTAGGTAGGCGCTGGGCACCATTCACTCATGCAAAAGATAGTCTGGATCCAACAGATCAGCATTAAGTTATTTTTTTACTGTGCGTTGTGGGATCACTGTCCGGTAAGTAGTTGGCCGTTAGGTGCCATGGTCTACTAAGGTCTCCATCCCCATCAGCGATATTAGGGGAGTTGTCACCATCCCTAGGGTCAGTTGGAGGGGGGAAAGAGATACTAGGGTCTTGGGAGTCATGTTGTAGGGATGTTGAGTCCATAAACGCCTTTTTAACCCCTTCGCAGCTCATGACGAGCTCAGCTCGTCATGAGGCACGGTTGAGCTGTGCTTATGACGAGCTGAGCTCGTCATGAACAATGGGGAAACTCAAAGCTCAGCATAGGAGGGGAAAACTCAAAGCAGCCAAGGTGTTAAGGCATGCAAAGGTGGTGAGATTGACTCCAGGGTTATCAGTGCACTTGCGCCTATCTGGATTGTGTGTAGACAGTTGCCCTAGAGGCATGGGGGCTTGAGGCCCAGAAATGTCTTCCCTCTGCTCCAGGGGTTTTTGGCATTACACTTCTAACTGAACAATTGTCTTCTCCAGGGGGCCTACTACTTGCTAAACAGCCCTAAAGATTAAGGCATCCATCACCTGGCAAAACTGATCGTTAATGGAGAGGTAGGTGACTTCCTCCTCCTCCATATACTCTTCTGTGCCCTCAATATCGTCCATAAGGATATGTGATCCTCACACTATAGGGAGTAATGACAGTTAGAGCAAGCCCTGGTATAGTTATAATGATATCCCTATAAGAAAGAGAAAGACAAATACAGTTAGGAGACTGTGGGACTAACTCCCAGCTTTTAAAGTGTTGAATGGCGCCTGGGATGGCTCCCACAAAATACCTCAATGAGGCTGTTCTTACCCACACAGCGGGTGTCAGTCTCCAGGCGGGTGCTCTGTTTTAAAAACTCTGCCCACAATAGAGGCTAATGAGGCCTATAAATTTCCTTGTGGCCAGACGCGTTTCATTCTATTTGATCAGTGAAATTGATGCACACCGGCCGGCGAGAGTGTAGAGAGCCACCCGTGCTCTCTCCCACAATGTAGCAAGTTTCACACGGATACACCCCTCAGGGCAGGCTCGACCCAAGGGGATAAATAAATGGCCGGAGAACGCTCAGGGTCTTCCAGCCAAGAGAGTGAAAGTGCTGTGTTGCATCCATTAATTCAAGCGCTGCTGCGGCCTAGTGTGTACGTGGCCCCGCCGCGCTACATCGGTGACGAGGCCGGTCACACCCCACGTGGGCTCAGCCACCTGCCCGGCTACCTGCTGTGTGCTCGCGGAGCCCACCCGCATCGCTCTACACCGCCTGACGCCTGAAGCCGCTCGCCGATTTTCCTTGGCGTGCCTCCGTCGGTGGCCCCACCGCAGTTTCCTGTCTGGAAGTGCGCACCCAGTCCAGGTCTTGCCGGTTGCTGTGGAGCAGATCGTCTGTAAGCAAGAACGCGGCGAGGACACTGCAAAAAAGCCGAAAGAGCCGAACGGCTGCTCGAGCCGCGGACGCCGCTGGAGTCGCGGTTGGGGCGACCGCGTCTGGAGCCGCGAAAGACTGCCGCAAGAGTATTGCTGCATACCGGAGACGGCGAATCGTGCTCTCCCCGGCCCTCCTTCACCTGAGGTGAGACAACTGAACGACCGGACAACCGGTCTTTTGTGTCGCGGGGAGCCTAGAGCAGCGAAAAGACTGCTGTGAAAGACTATGCATATCAGAAAATTTTGGGTGTACCATGGAGGCACGGAGGCGCGATGGGGTTGGCGAAAGATTGCTGTGAAAGATTACAATATATTAGAAAAGTTTGTGTGTACCTCGGAGGCACGGTGCCCAGTGCAGCGGGAACTGTGTGGCAGGAGCCACAAAAGTTGCCCATCAAAAGTTTGTTCAAGGCAGCAGGAGCCATTGGGGTGTTGGCCAGGTTTGGCCAGTGCGGTGGGCAGCAGAAGTTGGATTAACGCGGTAGGGGTCGCATACTAGGAAAGCGCCACTTCACGCTGAAGGAGCCGCATATTAGAGGGTTATCTGTGTCGCATTTGAGCCGTGGTAGTGCTGCCTGGCGCGGTGGAGCCGCATATCAAAAAGGTTGTCTCATGTGGCAGGAGCCGCGCGCCATCTCACAGCAAGGCAGACTCTGGCCCCCGGACGAGTCATTCTTTGGAGCGGCATGACCATGGGGGCATTCTTCTTTAAGACAGAAGCCATAAACCTTCTAGAGAACGCAGGCCGGGAAGGCTGGGCGTTGCTGGTGAGCTGCCTGCACAAGCTCCCTGTGAAGCCTGCAGAGTGCTGCCGTGTGCTGCGGGGGGAGAAGGAGAAGGCGAAGGCGTCTGCTCACAGAGGGATGCAACTCGTGGTGGCTGATCAGTAAGAAGGGAGCCGGTTAAGCATAGAGAATACTAACAGCAGTCAAATAGCAAGGTAAAAAAGCTTGATTGCACCACAGCAATACAACTCCACAGCACCCACAGAAGTGCTCCAATCTGAAATTAAGATTTAAAGGTCAACATTCAACTACCTGTTTGGACCACAACTTAACTGAAGGTTTCTAAATATAAAACTTGGCTGCGGGGTGGCATATTCGACGGACTTTCAACGGTCTCGGTCATAGGTGGCCACATGAGGTCGGGAAGAACGAGAGAGGCTATGCCACCCAAACCGAAAGGAAAAAATGAAAGATACAAAACCCCAGCTCTCAGGTCAATGTCGAACAAAAACTTATTACAATTGAGCAGGACCAAAAAGAGAGCAAAGTGAGGACGCTTCCAGGTAACGCGGTACCTACTTAACAACCTGAGATATTCACAAAGTTTAATTTTTTAAAAGATGCAGAGGCAGTCCTTTTCTCGAGTAACCCCTCTCTCAAAGGCCTGCATTCGCCACTGCTACCTTTACCCTTGCAAACAGAAGGGACTGTATCATCTCTGCCTTCCCCAGACAAAAATGGATCATCGCCGCAACAAGGACAGAAATTGACGCTTAAACACCAAGTGCAAATACATGCAGCTAGGAAGACGGAGGAGGAAGGCAATTCACCACCAGCGGGCTCTGTAGGAATGCCTGGGAAAATAGGACTGCCCTCAATAAAACTCAGACAACATTACAGTACTCAGAAGAGTCCGACTGAAGAACATGACCCTCATAAAATAGAGGTCAATGCTAAAATTGAAGAGCAGGTCATCAATGGAAATAAAAGCAATAATGAAACCAAATCAGACTTGGAATTAGGAGATGGGGTTTAAAATACCGATACTAACACCAGCATTTCAACCAACATGGCAATAAAAAGCTACAGTAATCCCATTAAAGATACAGATCGATTAAACTTCATGATGCCACAACTTTCGGCCCACGGTACGGTGATCAACCAGCATGGAAATCCAGCTGTAAGGGTCCCGGATCTAAGCCAGAAAGAGGAGGGAAGGGCGACCATGTTCTATCTAAACACACAAGAATGGGAGTGAGGAAATATAAATTTTATGGTCAAGTAATGTTCCCTAGCGTGTACCCCACCGTCTCCATGTACCAGCTTAAAGTGCATGTAACTTCCCTCCTGTGCCAGCTATGAAGACGCAAATACATTTGCGTCCACCGTTAACATGTCCTCTTTCAGATCCACCCTGAATGGGTTGAATATTCCGTTTCCAAGTATGCCTTGCCAACGTCTTTTTATGGTGTACTCTACACGTTTTTCAGCTCTGGCAAACTAGGCCCTGAATTCTGCCATCGAGCCTTTTTTCTCTGCTTTCTGACTCTGAAAGCCTCAGCCCAAGCTGTCTCTGTACTCGTGACCTCTGTCCTACTCCCTGTGCGGCCCATGGCGCTTAGCTCAGCCTGCTGCCTGCCAAGACTGTATTCAACCTTCGAATTATCTGTTCCGCTCCTCGAAACTGCATTCCTGCCTACTAGTTTAAGTAAACATTCCCCCAGCTGCAGAGCGAAGGGCCCGGCCCCACTGTCTCCATACAAGTAATTCATAGCCTCTGTTACCATGGAAGGCCCATGCCCCTCGCATCTCATGTAGACACTTAGGCGCTTATACACGCACTCACAGTCAGTATAGAATAGCTTCTGCCCCAGAGACCTTTCCCTCTAGATAGCATGGTTCCCAAACATCAGATATCAGATATGATAGAAGTACGAGTTGATCTGACATGCCAGACTTCTGTCTCTTTCCGCCAGTGTAAATGTCAAGTCCCCTGCACCCGTCTGTTTCACGTCAATCATACGTCATGCAGCTGCGCGCGCATCCATGCTTCCGATTTCTGCTGACATTACAAAATTCTGCTTTGTTGCCACCCACTGTGACACCTATCTGTGACGTTTCTAGTACACACCTCCATGTGCACGCCCAGTTCACGCCTTCTAATTACGTACCACTATCACGTGGATGCTGTTATCTTGTTTCTCTCAGCTGTTACGCCTACTACATTGGTTTCTATAATGCAAGTCAAGTATATAAGCTATGTATTGTCAATAAAATATGGCTCTATCCCTTCCTGAACCCCTGTGGTTGCAGGAACATGATATCCAGGTCATGACCATTCCTTTTTAAGGAATAAAACCCCTAAGAACTCTAACACCACGGACTCTGCCTTTTTCTTTCCGATTGAGTTATTATTGATTAAGTACTTACCTGCATAGAAATTAAGACGGTAAATCAAATATTTACCACAGTATTTTGGCGCCCGAATAGGGACCCCTCCCCCACCCCACGCGCCGGTTGGTGCGTTGCAAGCTCTGTCCCCTGCCATCAGTTAGACGGAAACTACGCGTACTGGCAGGATTTCCTGTATCTCCCTCTGGCCCACGGAGGTGACGAAGACTGCGATCAGCACCCAGACGAGGCGGTGAGGAGTGCGGAGGATCCCGACCAGAGCCTAGCCGAAAGAAGCAAGGTCCGAGGTGTCAAGAGTCCCACCAGTTTCCGAAGTATCCACGTGTCGAGTCGAGTCGAGTCCAGTCCGGTCCAGTCGAGTTTTCCGAGGCCTTCTGTTTCCGTGCTTCCCGGTGAGTACCATTGCTGGGACGTATCAAGACGGGTTTGGGTACACAAACACGGTCTGCACTGTTTTAGACAGTGTATCTGTACTGTTTAGCAGTATATCAGTCATTTCAAGTCTTTGCACTGTTTTAGACAGTGTATCTGTGCTGTTTAGCAGTACATCCGATATAGGGGGTAGTTATATATGTTTCAAATGTTTTCCATGTGATTAATGTCGTGGTATGAGTGTGACTGTTTTTAATGTGCATTATTGTGTTCTTGTGTAATTAGCTGTATTCAGTATTAAGTAGCAAGGATTGAGCATTCAGTATTAAGTAAACAAGATGCCGTTTTTCAACAAGTTAAAGCAGATAGGAACTAGGAAAGGGATACTAGAGGAAGAAATTCCTATCCCCCCTAGGGACACTCCTGGAAATTTTATGTACCACAAGCATGGCTTAGATGCCATATTGTATCTAGATTTATGGGCCGATTATACTAAGCATCTAGACGAAAGACATAGATGGCCTGTTACCGGAACATGGGATGCCGAGTGCATCATGAAGGTAGAAGAAGCACTATGGAAAAAGAAAGCCAGACAATCTCAGAAAGACGCCATAGAATTTTGGCGTAAAGAATCACATAAGCGTGCTGAAAAAGCACTCCGTAGAGAAGACAGACTTAAAGAATCAGATAAGGCCCAAGAAAACGAATTAGTTACTGAAGGGATCCGAGTAAAATCAGAGCAAATAGACCGTGCACGAAATAATCTCGTAAATAGCATGTATCTAGTGGCCGAGGGTTCGCCTGAGGCCACTTCAGGAATACCGAAAAATCTGCCGCCACCACTGATTCCAACTAAAGTAAATCACAGAACTACTAGAGACATATTCCTGAATTCCTATCTAGAGGATGTAGCACCTGCTTACACCAATCTGCCTGTCCGCGTCCCGCCTACTGACGGTGACGGAGGTGGCAACCCGCCTCCAGACCCTACCCCGCCGTTACTGCAATCAGGTTTTCTCGTCCGACAGCCTGTCATTCCTGCACCTCCACCACTTCCCGCACCTAAGATTGACATACCGAAACCTGATCCTACTAAAGGACAAGTTCAAGTACACATACAGACTCCACAGAGAGATAATGTCCAAGCTTCCGCCTCAGGAGGTGCGACCGGGGGTTACCGGACCCCACCAGCAACACACAGATTACACCTTAGGGACATACAGAATCCGTTCACGTTCCAATCACCCCATCTCGACATGCTCAAAGAACCGCTTCCAGTTTGCAGATACGATCCAGTACCCGGCAAAGACGATAGGATGTTGATAGCATCACTACGATTGCGACAAGCTACAGATTACCTAATATTGTTCTCAGGAATGAAAGAACACTTAGATAGAATATACCATTTTATCCAGACTGGGGAAGACCCTGAAAGTATTAAAGAGGCCATGGCACATCAGAAAGTTGACACTCAAGCATATATATTACGTTTTTTCATAAATTGTCTAATAAGAGAACGAGACAGGCCTGAGACAGAACAGGATGAAATAGAGGCACTCAACAAGTGGGGTCAAAATATATCCGAAGGAAAACATGATAAAGGGGGTTGCATAGCCAGTATGTACAAGAGAATAAGAAAAGCAGTGATAGAAATACACGAAAAAGAGAAAGAAAAAGCTTCCTCCGAGGAGGAGGAAGAATCTGAAGAACAAGAAAAGACTACAGACACGATAGCGTATGTAGGTAAGGGAACTTACCTTAGGAAAGGCATTCGTCCAGAAAGCAAGAGAGTTTTTCTCTCTGGCATAACAAAACCGAATTCTCCGGAACATCAGTTCCAAGAGACTGATAAAAGGCTTTGAGAACGAATGGGGTACCATGTACTCAATTCTATGGATGAACAAGAACTAGCCCGGTCAGCAGTACTATGGGCTGACAATCCGAACATATATAATGATGACACAGTAGCACAGACATTTCTGAACCTCTCCCCAGACGAACAGAAATTAGCAGGTGTATACATGATTCAGCACCTTCTCACGTTATACAGAAACCAACATTCTGATCCAGGTCCCTTACACGATACATTAGAAGCATTACTCATGGACAGATGGAGAGGTCTAAGTACCAAGTTAATACAAATAATTCTAGAACAACGACATAGATACAACGCTTTCTTAAGTACAGAATATGTTCCCGCTCCGCCCCCAGAAAGAAAAATGTATCATATGGAGCGTCTGCATGGCATTGAAAGTCAGAACCCCTTACGGGAAGTGCATCCAGTTATGGGAACCGATAATAACCTGAAACGTGTGTATGTACACACGCCTCTGACCAAGTTAGAACTATTGGAAATGAAGAAACTAGTACCCTGTCATGATAAAGACCCTGCAGGTTTTCACAGAGAACTTAAAGATATGTTACTGATGGGAGATTACACATATGAAGATATCATGAAAATGTTAAAGGTACTGCTGCCCACGGGCATCTACGAGAAACTCAAGGAAAAAGAATGGGAGGTAGGAGACAAAAAGATTGTATGGGCAGAAATAGAAGACGAGGAAGAAAAGCGTACCCCAGGGCTAGGCCTTGGGGAGAAAACTAAAGCATTACCAGGTTTAATAGTACAGGTTCTGCCTAGATTACTGACAACTAGAAAGGAAGATTGGGACGCAATTTCGGCCTGTAAACAGAAGCAAGATGAAGATACTAGTGACTTTTATTCAAGATTCGAGAAATGTTTCATTATTAATAGTGGTCTTAAACCAAGTAGCGAGTCGTACCCGCATCTTTTTGTATCAAAGTTAGTCGAGAATTCCCTGTTAGCAGTTAAAAACCGTGTATACAAGGTTGAGAGTACATGGCAAGCAAATACGCCATCACAGATGTTACAAATGTTACAATATCATCAGAACAGAATCAGAGAAGAACAGGATCATGAACAGAAACGCATGAAAGACACGAAAATGAAAATGTTAGTGGCCCAATCAGTCCCAGCCGACAGCCAGAGAAAGGGTACGACCCAGACAGGTCACGCCGCAGCTCCCGTTAAAGGGACATGCAACTATTGCAAGCAGCCAGGTCACTACGTACATGAATGCCCAGTCCTGAAACATAATATAGCAACAGGTAAAACTAAGGAAAGACCGCATCCACCTAGACAAGATCAGGTCCAGCAACAGACTTCACAGAATACACAGCCTACGCATGTTTCACCTCATACAACACAGACAGTAGCCGTACCACAGCCACAGCCCATTGCCGCGACTCAGCAAGTTTCACAACAGATGTACCAGTATGCCCAATCTGCTTACCCCGATTATCCACGATACACATGAAACAGCCTGGAGAGGGAAGTTGGCTTGCCTCTTATTGAGATTCCTGTAGATCAAGAAGGTCCTTATGTACACAGTCAAGTATTGGGAAAGGACAGAAAGTTTTTAATTGACACAGGGGCAAGCCGCACAACAATCAGCCATGATGAAGTTCCAGGGGCACCCCTCTCAGGCTCACAGAATGTTTCCCTTGGTTTTTCAGGACAGCCTATTGTAAATGAGGTATCAGAACCAGTTCCCCTGGCTGTGGGTCCATTATCACGTGTTACAGACCTATTACTTACAAAATCATGTCCAGAAAATCTGTTAGGAATAAAGACATTGAAGGCTCTAGGAGCAGTGATATGTTGTTCGCCGGAAGGAGTTAGACTCTTTCTGCGAGATTTCAAGGGTCACTATGTATTACGAGAGTTTGATATCAGATTGAAAAATGTACCAGATCACCTGTGGGCACAAGGCCCAACTGATGTAGGCTGCATGCACATTACTCCATACCGTGTTACACTGAAACCAGGTGTTGTTTTACCGAGAATCAGACAATACAAGTTACCGCCTGATGCTGTAGTGGCTTTACTGAAAATCATTGAAGAGCTTATTGCCCAAGGAGTGGTCGTAGAGACCGACTCCAATATCTGTAATTCACCTATCATTCCGATTCTTAAACGTACTGATCCCAATGCACCGCCAGTATATCGGCTGGTGATTGATTTACGAGAACTGAATAAATGCATAGTTCCACAGTACCCTGTGGTTCCCGACATCTCTTCCCTATTGACTGCTATTGATTCAGAAGCAACGTTCTTTACTGTAATTGACCTCAAGAACGCCTTCTTTAGTGTGCCTATTGATCCAGAGAGCCAATATCTTTTCGGATTCAGTTTAAATGGACGAAGTTTCAAATTTTCACGCGCACCTCAAGGATTCACAGAAAGCCCCAGCATCTATAGTCAAGCACTGAAAAGACAACTAGATTGTATTCAAATGCCAGTTAACACCGCCTTACTGCAATACGTCGATGATCTGTTGATCACCGCACGAAATGAACCCGAATGTGAACAAGCATCACTGACAGTTTTACACTTTCTGGCCGACAAGGGACACAAGGTGTCTCCTTCGAAGCTACAATTCTGTGTTCAGCAAGTTGTGTACTTGGGTCACTTGCTGTCCAAAGTGGGGAGACAGCTCACTCCTGATCGCATCCAGCTAATCGTAAATATGCCACAACCCCAGACACAAAAGGAAGTGCGGGCCTTTATAGGCCTCACCTCGTACTGTAGACAATGGATTCCTCAGTATGCATTTCTAGCTAAACCACTCATTCAGTTGACAACGCAGGAGGCAGCAACTTCGACTGCCCTTCCGTGGACTCAGGAACATACACAAGCCTTTGAAGAATTAAAGAAAGCTTTATGCCAAGCACCAGTTTTAGCGACACCATGTTACAGCAAACCTTTTACACTTTTTGTTACAGAACGTGATGGTACAGCGTTGTCTGTCCTCACTCAAGATCAAGCAGGTTCACATAAGCCTTGCGCTTATTTTTCAAGTACATTGGATTCAGTAGCCCAGGCACTCCCTGCGTGCTTAAAGTCAGTAGCAGCAACAGCACTAGCAATCAGACAGAGCGACTCAATTGTTTTAGGACATCAATTAACAGTACAAGTTCCACATTCTGTAGAGGTTCTTTTAAACAGAACCCAGACTCAACACTTGACTATAGCACGACTGACAGGTTATGAATTAACACTATTCCAGCCACACATAGAAATCAGACGCTGCAGCATTCTGAACCCCGCTACATTATTACCTTCAATAATGACAGATCCAGCTCCGCATGATTGTATAGAGATCATTAATGCAGTAACAAAGCCCAGACGAGACTTAACAGATGTTCCATTGACAAATCCAGACCTGACACTTTATGTGGATGGTTCATGTATGAGAACAAGTACAGGAGAATTAGTGGCCGCATATGCAGTGACCACTGAAACTGAAGTTAAAGAAACATATCGTATTGATACACTGTCTGCTCAAGCGGCAGAGCTTATTGCTCTGACCCGAGCCTGTATACTAGCCAAGAACAGAAATGTTAACATATACACAGATTCCCGTTATGCGTTCGGAGTCGTACACGACTTCGGAATGTTGTGGCAAGAACGAGGTTTCTTGACCTCTCACGGTACCAAGATCCAACATGGTCCCCTCATTCAAGCACTGTTAGAAGCAATACATCTGCCTTCAGGCATATCCGTCATGAAGTGTAAAGCACATACTAAAGTTACAGATTCTGTTTCCCAGGGTAACGACCTGGCAGACCAGACAGCAAAACATACAGCACTGACTCACACTCAGACAACTGACGTGACAAAGACAATAGTACCGACACATTGTATGACAGTTAGGGATCCCGCCCTAGATGTAATCGATATTCAGACACATGCTACTGCAGATGAAATAAAGAAATGGACCGAACTAGGAGGGGTCCAGACAGATCAAGGATGGATGACGAAGGGAAAATCTACATGGTTTCTCCCCGACTCTATGGTTCAAGTTATAATCAATACAGCACATAGTCCAGCACATCTAGGAGAGAAAGCGATGTTAGACAGTTTACAGAATCTCTGGTATAACAAACACTTACGAGCAGCAGCAAAACAGAAAGTGCGTACTTGCATGATCTGTTGTCAGTTCAATCCAGGTAAAAGCGTCCCTGTAGAGCAAGGTGGATTTCATCCTCCCGATCACCCTTTTGAAGTCCTCCAGATGGATTATATCCAGATGGACCGTTGTCGAGGATTCAAATATGTCCTCGTAATTGTTTGTGCACTTTCCCGTTGGACCGAAGCATATCCAGTCCCAGATTACACTGCTCCGACCACTGCCAGGCAGCTGGTTCGAGAATTTTTCCCACGATACGGCTTGCCTCGTGTCGTGTACTCAGATAACGGACAGCCATTCTCATCCGAATTAATGAAGCAGGTTTCCCTTCTGCTAGGGTATCAGTGGAGATTCCATTGTGTCCGACATCCCGAAGCCGCAGGCCTTGTAGAGAGGCATAACCAGACATTAAAGACCCGTCTTGCTAAAGTTTGTAAAGAAAAAGGGGTCGACTGGATAGTCGCCCTGCCAGTTGCATTGTTCTACATGAGGATGGTCGCCCACTCGCGATCAGGACTATCCCCGTATGAAGTGGTTTTTGGCAGACCACCGAATATGTGGGGGACGCCCATACCGAAGAAAATTACCGATGTTGATTGTAATATGCTGACAGATTACCTTGCCTCCTTGATGTCTGCACTCCAATCATGTCGTTCACAGGTTGCCGCAGCCTTTCCTGACAACACAGATGTAAAGCCGCATGATGTCTGTCCAGGAGACCTGGTCTTAATTAGGAACTTCGACAGGAAAAGTCCGCTGGAGCCCCGCTGGAAAGAGCCGAAGACCGTCCTTCTCACAACGAGGACCGCTATAAAAATCGAAGGGAGAAAGGGGTGGATCCACACAAGCCATGTAAAAAAATACAATGAACTAATGCCAGGAAAAGACTCGTTCACCCCTTCCAAAGACTGTATCGAATCTAGTGACTTTAAAGTTCCGAAACAAGAGAAAACTCCCCAAGAGGAGTATAAACTGAAACTCCGATCTAGCAAGTCAGACAGTTTAATTGTTTAAGTCCTCCCCTAGGTGAATCGGTTAAATAGTTTCTGACATGTATCCCCTAGATCGAGATAGAGAGAGAGAGAGACAACTCAAGAAACGTACATATTGTAAATCACTCCGTAGTCACTGTATAGTGACATTATTGATTATGTTTTTTCTAAGCCTTCTGATTATTGTTGCTAGTATATTGCTTTCTATATATTATCCTATTTTCAAGCGTGAACAATCTGCTTATAATGACACTGCTGAACATTCCTTTAGTGAATTACCTCCTCATGAACTTTCTTACAGACTTGCGCTGCGCAACAACACATTCATTAGTATGTTACATCACTCCCATCAGACTCACAACGCTACAAACTGCTGGATATGTGGCCGACTCCCTCCCTACCAGAAATACAAGGGAGTTCTGCCCCTCTTTCCGTACCCGTTCACACACAATGGCTCCTGTGGTGCCTGGTTTAGAATAATTAATTCCGTAGATCCTGATATTGCTGTTTTTAAAGGGAGCTGGGTTTGGGGAAACTTGAACTTAGTTCTGCTTAATGCCTGTTATCCTGACAAGAAGGGACTTCCCATTAGAATAGGAACTGATCTAGAAAATGAAGTATATGGATTAGGTAATTATACAATTAACCTTATGATTCTTACTGTTGAATCAGAAGCCGCTCCAGTTCTCCCTGCTATGTCAGTATTACCAGTCACAGGTGAATTATGTGTCAGTAAGAAGGGTTCAGTACACTTAGGTCATAGTAAATGTACTACAGTGATCGAATTCAGTGACCAAGGTAAATCTTCTTTTAGAGCTACTCGTCATTCCTACTTTGTTTGTGGTCATACCGCATACATACGCTTACCTCCAGATTGGGATGGTACCTGTTACATTGCATTCCTTCTGCCACCTGTTTTTCTAGCTCCTCCTGATTATCACAGAAACACAAATCTAGTAAAGAATAGACTCCGAAGAGGTCTCCCGATTGTCGACTATACTGAAACGGCATGGGAGCAGTACACAGATTTCAATAAAGGATTCTTTTTTTTCACAGGCCCCGTCCAAAATAGTAAGCTAATCCGCAGATTAACTAGAACACTTGAAGCAGTAGTGAATGAAACTGCCTCCGCCCTGGGTAACTTAACAGAGGAGCAGTCCGCCATGCGGGTTGTTGTCCTTCAGAATCGTCTTGTTATTGACGTCATCTTGGCAGACAGAGGCGGAGCTTGTAAGGTCATCGGGTCAAGTTGCTGTGTTTTCATTCCAGAAAACGCGCCAACAGTATATCAAGCCATTACACGTCTTCATAAAATTGCAAATCTGATACATCAGAATCCAGGCACCTGGACTTGGTCCGGTTGGTTCTGGACAACGTTAACCGCTTGGGGATGGAAGATCCTATCCTTCCTAGGCATTGCCCTCGTCATAGTATTCAGTTGCTGCCTGTGCCTACAGTGTGGGCCAGCGATATGTGGACTGTGTGCCACATCATGCATTGAACATTCCAGTTTTCTCTCAAAACGTGAAAGAAAGAAAGATGAGCAAATGATGTTACAAGAACAGACTGATCGATTCATGAGGATCGATATATCATGAAGGGTCCGTAGGGAACAAGGAGGGAATGAGGAAATATAAATTTTATGGTCAAGTAATGTTCCCTAGCGTGTACCCCACCGTCTCCATGTATCAGCTTAAAGTGCATGTAACTTCCCTCCTGTGCCAGCTATGAAGACGCAAATACATTTGCGTCCACCGTTAACATGTCCTCTTTCAGATCCACCCTGAATGGGTTGAATATTCCGTTTCCAAGTATGCCTTGCCAACGTCTTTTTATGGTGTACTCTACACGTTTTTCAGCTCTGGCAAACTAGGCCCTGAATTCTGCCATCGAGCCTTTTTTCTCTGCTTTCTGACTCTGAAAGCCTCAGCCCAAGCTGTCTCTGTACTCGTGACCTCTGTCCTACTCCCTGTGCGGCCCATGGCGCTTAGCTCAGCCTGCTGCCTGCCAAGACTGTATTCAACCTTCGAATTATCTGTTCCGCTCCTCGAAACTGCATTCCTGCCTACTAGTTTAAGTAAACATTCCCCCAGCTGCAGAGCGAAGGGCCCGGCCCCACTGTCTCCATACAAGTAATTCATAGCCTCTGTTACCATGGAAGGCCCATGCCCCTCGCATCTCATGTAGACACTTAGGCGCTTATACACGCACTCACAGTCAGTATAGAATAGCTTCTGCCCCAGAGACCTTTCCCTCTAGATAGCATGGTTCCCAAACATCAGATATCAGATATGATAGAAGTACGAGTTGATCTGACATGCCAGACTTCTGTCTCTTTCCGCCAGTGTAAATGTCAAGTCCCCTGCACCCGTCTGTTTCACGTCAATCATACGTCATGCAGCTGCGCGCGCATCCATGCTTCCGATTTCTGCTGACATTACAAAATTCTGCTTTGTTGCCACCCACTGTGACACCTATCTGTGACGTTTCTAGTACACACCTCCATGTGCACGCCCAGTTCACGCCTTCTAATTACGTACCACTATCACGTGGATGCTGTTATCTTGTTTCTCTCAGCTGTTACGCCTACTACATTGGTTTCTATAATGCAAGTCAAGTATATAAGCTATGTATTGTCAATAAAATATGGCTCTATCCCTTCCTGAACCCCTGTGGTTGCAGGAACATGATATCCAGGTCATGACCATTCCTTTTTAAGGAATAAAACCCCTAAGAACTCTAACACCACGGACTCTGCCTTTTTCTTTCCGATTGAGTTATTATTGATTAAGTACTTACCTGCATAGAAATTAAGACGGTAAATCAAATATTTACCACAGGAGGACATGCTCGCTACTTATATATCAGATCAAGCACAAAGAGTGCACCTCCATCAAGATCCTCGGCAAGAAAGTCCAAGAGATTCTCCTTCGGAAGGACAAAATAATAAAAGCGAAAAAGAGACAGAGCAAAGAAAAGAACAAAACTCTGGTACTTGGATCTCACTTCTAAATACAATACAGCTAGCAGTTGAAGCACTGCAATATCAGTCTGAAAAAATGGAGATCCAATTGTCTTTATTGAACACACTGGCAGTTTACTGCAGGCATTGATGAAAAATTGGGCAATTTAAACGGCCTGATAACAAGAGCGCAAGCAAATACATATCTTAGCTGTAAATGTGAGCCGGTTGTTGATAAACTATCTACCTTGCCCATAATGCTAAGTGGGTTGATAACGGATATAAAAAAATCAACAAAAAGTAATCCAACTAAAGACCAGGACATGTCAAACAGCCCAGAGGGAACAACTAAAAACAAAACATCTGCCAATATATATATAAGCAACTCAGAGGCAGACACCGAGAAGGCAAGTGGACACGAGGATGGAGTGCTCCAAAAAATCAATGCTAAACAATGCCGTTGACAGAAAAGGAAAGGGCGCAACCAAAAGCCCCAAACAAACGCAATTAAATATTTCCCATTTTTGATGGTCTGCAGAACAGACAGGATAATAACCTCAAAGACGTAAACATAAACACAACTAAGCAGGCTCAACCACCACCAGCCAATCCTAACCAGATTACGGCACAGGTAATAGTTACAAAACAGTCACATGGAATCAAGGCACATCCCGACACAGGAGTAGGATCCAGCCAAACGACTCTACAATGGGAGAACATAGACCAAATAGAAATAAAAAAGCAATGGGAGAACACAGACCAAATAGAAGTAAAAAAGCAAGAGTCTACCACTATTGTGCCATCTAGACCATCTGTAAGAAGTGCCAACGGTCAGCCAATAAACAGATCAGATCTGAGGAGTGAACCGTTAACACCTCAAAAGTCTTGTGGAGTAGGACATGACTCAAGGGGCTCAAGTTTGATAGCGAAGAAACAAATATCTACCAACACGAGCCCTGTTATCGAGCCCAGGAGAAAAAAGCATGGAATGACAGAGTTGCTGGACAAGGTCTCACCGGCCAGGGAGACTAAAAAGCTCTGTACACCATCCAAGTTGAGCCCCAGATACAAATCATTGGAAAAAAGGGCCCAGACTGGGGGCCGAGAATCAAAACAAATAAGCAATAAGGGAGCGTGAAGGGAGGAGTCACGATACGAGCAGCAGCGAGGAGAGAGGGTCACAGCGTAACGGTCGCGGGCTGAGCGGCGTAGCTTGAGCTCACGGGAGGTCCACGAGAGGTCCACGAGAGGTCCATTGCCCGTCTCCGCAGCCCCCCGTTTTTTTGACGAGCTCACTCGTCTCACTGCACCGACTTACAGCTCACGGTCACCGCCACAGCTCAGGGGAGCCTAGGCTGCGATTGTGGCGGGCCGGTGTCGGAGCATAATCCTGAATAGAACAGCTGAAAGCCATCTCCGCCGCAGCCGCCGCTGCTGCTGCTGCCGCCGAAGTGGAGGTGAGGCGGAGGTGGAGGTTGAGGTTGTGGCGGGGGGAGCTTGCCCCATTCAGCCTGCTCCGCCTGTTCAGCCCTGTGGCCCTGTGGACCGATCGAATCTGGTCCCAGTCAGTCAGAGCCCCTGCGCTCGGGTTGCAGAGCAGGGGGCCATCCCAGCTCAGCCGGCGTTACAGACTTCAAGGCGGTCGTGTGGCGCAAGATGCCGCACTTACAGCGGGAACAGCTAGCACCAACGCAGAGTCTCGCTGACGAGGTGAGAGCAGCGAAGGTGGTGGCGGCAGAGTTGGTGAAAGTGGAGAAAGCGGCGAGTCAAGGTTGCTCCTTAGAGGTTCAAAGAACAGGACAGGACAGGACTGAATCGCTGGACGAAGGCGGAGTCAGGTCAGTGGCCAGCACTCACACAAAAATCCATAAAAACCAACAACCCACAATTCAGAAATATACTTGATTTCTTCACGCACCACCATTGTCAACGTAAATCTTCTAGCGCCTGAGCCCGCAGCCCACAGCACGCAGCAACCAGCTCGTAGCACGCAGTTGCATTAGGCGAAACTGCATAGAACAAGGACACAAACCAACATTCAGGGGAAGCTCAGGGGAAAGCTCAGGGGAGAGCTTAAGCTCCCGGCGGGAAGGCGGCAAGGCAGAGTCAGAAAGGCGGAATAGAGGGGGCGCAGCCGCAGGCCCATCAATCACCTGCACCCGCACTCGCACCAACTTGTACTAACTCGTACCAAAGGCAGTTATTGGTTGCCGATTACCAATTGCGAGCAGGGAGCACGGAAGGTGTGGTGAGCAGCGCGGAAGACACTGAGGACGCAAAACCATTTTCTCCGCAGCTGCTCCCGCCACGGCCCGCTTTTGAACGGGTTGAGTTGCAGGCAAAGTGCACCCGAGCGGTCAGGGGCCAAACTCGAGCGGGGCGGAGCGAAGAGTCTCGGCCCCCCGTAGCGCTTCAGACGGCTAGATTTGAATTTGAATTAGAATTTTTTTTTTTAATTATTTGTAAAGCGCGCATTCACTGAGCAGTTTCTTGGCGCTATAGGATTTCAGGACTGAAGAGGACAGCAGGGACTATGGACTGAAGGCTTGCTGGAATAGGAAGGTCTTTAGAGCTTTACGAAACTCCAAGTAGGAGGGGGAGGATCTGAGGGGAAGGGGAAGGGAGTTCCAAAAGGTAGGTGCGAGTACTGAAAATTTCTGGCCTCCGGAACGTTTTTTCTTGAACCGGGGAATGACTAACAAAGATTTGGCCGCGGAACGTAGGTCTCTAGCAGGGCAGTAGTTGATGATGGCGGAATTGATGAACGCAGGGGCAGTGCCTGCCCGGGCTTGGAAAGTGAGGCAGCCAAGTTTGAAAAGGGCTCTTTGTTTGATTGGAAGCCAATGAAGGCTAGTGAGGAGGGGGGAGGAGTGGTGAAATTTCGGTAGGCCATACACCAGGCAAGCTGCCTAGTTCTGCACCGTCTGAAGACGTTGAAGTGCATAGGCGGGGGCGCCGTTGAAAATGATGTTCCCGTAGTCGATCTTGGATAAGACCATGGCCATCACAATCAGCTTGAGTGCTGAGGGAGAGAAAAACCGGGACACTTTCCTGATGATACGTAAGGTGAAAAAACAAGAAGAAACAATAGTGCTAATGTGGGTGGGAAGTGTCAGATGGTGGTTGAGCAGGATTCCAAGGGTCCTTACAGAATGGGAAGGAGTGGGAGGGGGACCAAAGGAAGAGGGCCAGAAGGAAGGTGACCAGGGATTGCCCGGAACAGCAGGAGCTGAGCTGAGAAACAAAGGGGAAGTTTCTTCCACCAGCGGGAGCAAGTTGCAGGTCGCGGACCGCCCCCCCCGCCCCCCCCTCCAGAGTGCCCCGGCCTATTTAAGGCTGCGGCAGGAGCCGCGTGCTGACTAACTGGGGAGGACCTGAAGGACATTGTTAGTGTTTGTGCCTGTTCCTGTGCCAGAGCCCGGCCCGGGCCCGGGCCCCCCTAACCAACAGCAGAGCCAGGGGTCAGGGGCAGAAGGCAAAGCCAGGAGTGGAGCGGAGCGGCACGGTGCAGCAGGCATAGAGAACAGTGAGCAGCAAGCGGTTCCTACTGGAGAGCAAGTAGGCGGAGAAGCGGTCAGCATATACCAGCAACAGTAGCAGCAGTGACAGCCGTGGCATCGGAGACCAACCAGCTCAGCCAGGCCAGCCAGCCAGGTGAGAGATCGACAACTAGAGCCCCGTGCGCCTCAACTTTGCGACCTGGGATAGTGCTTGTGGCCAGTGAGCTGCCTCTCTAGCAGATAACTCCATTCCACGGTGCCAGTCAGTGTGGGCTCCTCCCCCTGACGCATTCCTGCTTGCTGCATTGCTGCTTTGGAGATCATTAAGCCCCAAAGCGTCAAGCACCAAACGTCAAGCACCAAACGTCAAGCGACCATTAGGCAACAACCCTAACTTTGGTACCCGCCACTCACAACAAGGGAGGAGAAGTAGGGAGTAAGAGTGAGTAGCGTGGGAGCAAGCCGCAAAAAGACGCTGTAGTATAGGCACAGAGGCGGAAACACTTGAAACACTAGCAACAGCGGTGCTGGGCACAAAACCAGAGGTAACGGGGTCTGCACTCCCTCCAGACTCCTACTTACTACAAACAAAAGGTACCGGGAATCCAAACCCGTAGCTGGGGGGGTGCTGTGGCAGGGAGGAGCGAGAGAAAACACACCCCTCCCGGGGGGGAAAGCTGTAACACCTAAGCAATAACAACTAGTGTTAGCAACTAGTACCCCTTGTGAGAAACCAGCAATAAGTGCCAGGAAAACACGCCTCCAAGTGAAAGTTAAGGAAGGACACGCCCGTCTGTCAGCCCCTGGGTGTGCGCCAAAAAGCATTGCGTTAGAATTCCGCACAGATGCGATCAGGAACCATCCGCCAGGGGGCTACTGAAAGACCGCGAAGGAAACTAGGAAACAAAAACAAAAAACCTAAACGGAAATCATAAGAAGAGGAGCTTTCACAAATTAGCACCAGCGAAAATGGAGCTGGCCACAGTGATAGGTTGGTCTCAGTCCCCACCCAACCAACAAAGTTAAATTCCAAACCGGTCCAGCAAACAGTGATTCAAAAGTTCTTTTTCTTAAAAGACCCCATGGCAGCAATGTACGCCCCCCTAAAGGAATTAGCTCTGCTGCCAACCCCAATTCAGCCGGCCAAAACACAACCTTCTTTTGGAGGTACCTCAGGTATGTTGGCCACTGCATCACCAAAAGAAATATTACCAGAGAATCAGTTGGCTCATATAGACGGCAGGAAACTGGTACCAGTAAGAGCTCAGGTGCACCAGGCCGCTCCAGAAACGCCAGGACTAACCCCTAAACCAAATTCCGAAGAGTCAACCGAAGCTCATAAAGAAACTACTAAAAAATCAGAAACAAATTATATCAGAGATTCCATGGAATCATTGGATCTAGAGGCCCCTACTGGGTCAAGCAGAGAGCGTGGAAATCCTCATTCCATTCTAGAAGGATCAATTCAGGGACAAATCGATTCTTCACTTATTGTAAATCCTAACGCCGGCAAACCTCCCACAGAAAACAAGGAACAGTGCTGAGTTAATAAAAGATGGTCAAAGGAAGAAAAAAATCGATCTAATAAAATCAGCAGCAAGCGCAGCTTCAAAGGAAATGCTGATCGGCAGATCATTCACCAACATAAGTGAGGCGAACCTGATCGAAATTTTGGTGTCACTAGAAGGGATGGGACAGGAAAAGGATCGACGTACCCCGGCCCCAGAGAAAAGAACACCACAAAGAAGAGCCATTTTGGTTTCGTCAACCCCCCTGAATCCTCAAAGAAAACAAGACGCCAACTCGAAAGAGCTGCAGGAGGATGGCCACAGTCCTATAACAAACAAACAATTAATCCTTTCATCACCTATTACCTTCTCTTCCGGAAATGGGTCAAGCCCTGGTTCACCAGCCCTGGCTCAAAATACCGATGACAATCAAAACATGCAATGGGCCCAAACTTTGATCCACACCCTTGAACAATCCATAAAAGTACTACATTTCCAATCAGACAAAATGGATGTTCAAATTGACCTCATCAATCTTATGACCAGTCACATTTCTGGAGTAAATAAAAAACTAGATGTAATAACAGCGTTATTAACAAAACAAGCATTTACAATGCAATGGTCTCGCCTCTGCAAAAGTTAGAGCTATTGGCATTGTTACTGACAACATTTTTATTTATGTGTTGGTTTTGAAAACAGATAAATAAATGGCATTGTCATTTACAATGCTAATAGCTTACTCTTGCAGCCTACACAATGGATACATTCTACCTACATCCTCCAGATGTGTCTGCAATGCATACCTTCACACCACCCAGTACCACCTTCACACCCAAATCAATTCAACAGGTGAGCAACACACCATCCAGAACTCTCTTCAAAGCTTCCTCACACCATCTAAAGCCATGTGCATACCCTCACCTTCACCAGAGGAGGAGTACATCCCCCAGAAGCTTTGTACGGCCCCTCACACCTTCCAGTGCCCTGTGCACACCCTCTTACATACCCAACAAGGGAAACAGCCTTCAGAACCCCCGTGCGCACCCAGTTCACAATATCTAGTGCACTTTGCGGCGCACACACACACTAGACCTGGGGTACAGCCCTCAGAACCCTTTGCATGGCCTACTCACACCATCTAGTGACATCCGCGCATACACACACCAGACGAGGGGCAAAGCCTCAAAAACAAACCACAGGGCACCCTGTGCACACCCTCTCACGCGCCAGATGAGGGATAGACAGTGCTAAATTTGTAAATGAAATAGGTTCCAGGGCCTTCATCAAAAGGCCACTGCAGCTTGCACCTCCCGTTGCCCCTGCCTGCTCTTTCAGTGACGGATAGGGAATGGGAGCAAGTCTTATCCAGCACTACGCACATAACACGCATTGCAGAGACTTGGGTTGATATGTTCAAAATTCTTACACGTTCCAACGCCACACTGCGAGCACCTCCTGCACAGCAGGCGGAACCTGCCGCCCGACGTGTCACCCAGACGTAGAGAGCACGCTATACCCATGTGTTATCCTAACTATGACTGTTGTATTAGGCGCAGACCTCACGTTCCTTAAAGATACCACACAGTCGGAGCTCTTGTCACACGATACCCTAACGTCCTTGCAGCCGTATAGAACGCAGAAGTAGCGGCCCACATTCACTGTTTGCATCTTAGCCTACTCGTAACTACACCCAGATGACACGCCGGACATTACTTACATGCTCCCTAAGTCAACGGATATCTCTTTTGTTTTGATTTATGATTTGTCTTTATTAGATGTGGTTGGATTGTTTTAAGGAAAGGTGTCTAATAGGCAGATACGGCATTTACATATATATTGCTTTTGTTTGCCAATGAAATGTTATATGTTGCGAGCTAACCTTTGAGTCACGCATAAATAGCATACTTCTGTAAACATCAATATATTAACACATTATCAACCACTGTCATGAAGGGGCGTATTTAGCGGACTCACTCTGGCCCCTGTTTGTAGATGACAGTATGTTCAGGCCGTTGGTGCCTAAGGTGCTTTATAAATGCACGAGCAATCCTGTACCACAGATGCGTATAACATCACGATTATGGGAAGGAAATGCTTGTAATCATATGCACAATGTCTTAGTACTAATGATATTATAAATGCTGAAATGTGTCGATGCTTGGAATTAATGTAATAAGAACGATAAAATGCAATAAAGATATATATATTTTTTTTTAATCAAAAACTCTGAAATATGCCATACTGAAACGGACGCTTTCGCCTACAGGCCACCATTTTACAACATACTCTTAGAATTTGAACTGGAGATTCAGAAAATGCTGTAGTCAACTCACGCTCAAAACTCACGCTCAAAATCACAAAACAAACTATAAATGGGTAACAAGAAGAGTGAGACACCATGTCACAATGCAGAGAAGCTGGAAAGTGGTCGGGAGATTTAGGTGGGCCAGTGGTCCAAGATGGAGGGTGTGTTCACTGGAGGCATGAGAAAATATATCTAAATCATTCAAACAAATATATGTCTCAAAGCTATCCTTTCCCCAAAACGAGAATCACCGTGGTCTACACAGTTTACAAGGCCCTTACAATGGGTGGTAAACGTCAAGAGTATGGAGTGGGAATACTTGTGACCAAAAGGAGCAAACAAATGAGAGAAGGATGGAACAAGTGTCAAAAGATCAGAATATGTAAAACCAACCCCTACTTCAAGAAAAGAAGAGCAAGCATACAATGTGGTAAGTAAATTACTCCGTACTTCTCCTAGCAAAAGAGATCAATGACTGGGACTTCAGCAGTAAGAAACGATCACAAGAGAAGCCCATCCTAAACAAACGCAGTAGCACAAACAACAGAAAGAGAGAAAGCCGAAAATTACAATGTGTCTACAAAACATGAATAAACAGTGGTTAATGGGCTGGAGGTAAATAAAGCGGATGTCTTGTCCACTAACAGATGTTTCTAATACAAGCATTTGCAATGCAATTGGTCTCGCCTTTGGGACCTTATATGTATTTAGCTATGCAGCACGTTAGCCTGGGTGCTGAAACATCTACTGTTCTTTAACAAGGAGGGAAAGTAAGCACCAAACTGCGTGACACGCCAGGTATGGGAACACCCCCAGGATTTGTTGGGGCATATAATAGATCATTTTTGCTATTACCAACGTAGGTAGGGCTTTTCATTTATATATTTCAAACATGTGCAGTTCCAAGTACAAAGAAAAAGTATATCCATTAAATACACATATCTGCAAATAGGTTAGACCAACACTGTGCTACTAAATGAACATATATTAAATACTAACAAGATCTGTCACCTATTAGTGCACAATTTTGGAGGAATTCAATATAGTACATTTACTGCAGGTCCCAAATATGTATACTTCTTTACATCTCACATAAACACTCAGAAATAGGATGATAATAAAAATGTCCATCCCAACAGATCGCTTCTCTCTCTCTCTCCCCAACCATGACAGCTTAGAACCAAAACTAAACACAAAATCTTAGATTGAACAACTCAGTGCAGTAACCAGGTAGGCACACTATACCATAATTTACCATAATGGCACATGCAGAGCTCTTACACTTCACCATCCAACAAACTGCTATGCGCTGCGATCTATATTAGGATAGACACAAATCTGTGATTATTGTGCATCACATGAAACAAAAAAACAATTTAAACAAAAACAACATGCTTCCAATCAGACACCCTACATACTGTATGTAGTGTGCTACTCATGTAGGGAAGAACTTTAGCACCCTGCATAAGGGTAGTAGGCACTATATATGAGCTGCGCTACAATATAATACAATATGTAAGGGGCTGAATTGTACAATATGTGACCAGGAAACTAGGGTTTAAAACCCAGCTTCTTCATTCAGCCAAGGATGAGTGCTACAAGAAATTCACTTATGTATGGTATAGTAGGCAGCAATATTTCTTCACATATAGCAACTCTGCAGTTCCCATGACAAACTGATATCTTTTTTGGGTGACTCAGGACAACATTGTAACGGAGCAGAAGTATTCTCGAATATTCCTATGCTCAAGTTAAGAAACAATTACTTTCAACAAATTCCATTGAATACACTGATACAATCTATTGTATTTTACTAAAACACAAGCGTTGAAGAAATAATGTTTTATACAGAAAAGTGTATAAGAATTTACACATAATACCCTTTACTGCCCTGCATGCAGTGTGTGTCATGTGATGTAGCTCTATCCCCAAACAAAATCAACCTAATATTTACATAGGTTTACAATGCCATTACTACTTAATCCAGTGTTTGTGGAGCCAGCAAACAATCTGTTTTCTTCACTTTTATGCATAATTTATAAGTCTCGAAAGCTGTGCGGGGGGTCAATAGAATGTGCATCAGTGTAAAAAAATATGACCTTACTAGTAGCGCCTTCATTATTCTTAGAGTGCAAAACATTCTAGGTAAATCTACAAAATGCAGAACAATAGTTGCTCAAAGCAGAACATTCATCATACGGGTCAAGGGTGGTGTAAAAGTTGCCATGTGTTGAAAGCATGCACTCCATTGGAGGTGAAAAGATCATATGCCTAAACAATAGCATTAGGTGACAGGAAAAACGCCTCTGGGATGAGCAACATTTTAATGGCAGTGTCTCAAGAAAGCGTGTTTTTGGTGTGCATTTTGTTATACCACGAACTAGGCGAGCAAGGGTAGTGGAGGCCTTTACACAACCACCAGTTACATTGCTCTAGGAAAGATTTTTTTTATTTGTTTTAGGGGTAGGAATATTAAGTGATTTGCCCAGAAACACACGATGCTGAGTCCAAGCCGAGACTCGAACCTGGTTCCAGGGGGTTCAAAGTATGCACAGTAACGCAACATGAACAGATACACAAAGTGTATTCCTTTCAAACTAAAAAAGAAAGAGACATAGCATGATTAACCATATGTATGCTGCTGTGAACAAGGCGAATAAAGAAAGCCACTACAAATTAAAGGCGAAAACTCACCAATAGATGAAACACAAAACCCAGTGTCTCTCAACAGATAAGACAGGCTAGGCTGGTGTACAAATGACCAGATCCGAACGGCCTAAACATAAAAGTATAACCACGTCTCTATGATACTGAGCACTGAACCGGCTCGGAAAACATTCCAATGACATGCAGATAAGCAAACGAATTATGTGAAGGCTTACTGGTGTATGGTCATAAACAGTGCCGGTATTTCAATCAGGAGTCAGAGCAAAAAACAAAATGCCACGCTTTCCCAAACCGCGTCAGTGCTCATTACATGCAAAGAGCGATTGTTAGCGTTAGCGCACTATCGGGATGTTAAATGACCGATGAGCCTTAAAGGCACAGTGAATCTATTGCGCAATGCTTCAAACGATGAGACGGAATAAAGTTACATGCACAGAGGTGACATTTCAACGACTATCAGGGACACTTTCTCTCGAGCAAAAATCATGCAATGAAGAGAAGGGAAACTTATAAATATCAGAAAATACAGCCATTTATCACCGATACCTCTGATGCGCTGCGAGGGCAGCCCTCAGTGTCCATAGTCCTGTTGGTGAGTGAATAACCTGTAGATAACCACCTTCTACCATTTCTAATGCTGACAACATTACGAAGGAGGAACCTCGCTGTCTCTGGAAACATGCATGATCAAAAACATTCCTGCTACCAACCGCTGTATCAAAGGAGAGTCAGTCTACATCATGTTGTGAGAGATATTATACAACAAGAGGAACAAGCCGTGAGCGTGCACTCTCCCGAACTTCCGGTGTCGGGATGTGCACGCTCACGGTGGTCGTGGGGCGGGACTTCCGTCTTATGCGCCCACGGAGTGGATGGCTGGCCCAGAGGAGTGGTGGCAGCAGAAGTCAGGAGTGGCGGCTGAGGCTGCTGATACGGTAAGTGGGGCTTAGTCGTGGGGGTGTGTGTCTGTGTGTGTCTGTGTGTCTGTGTGTCTGTGTGTGTGTGTGTGTGTGTGTGTGTGTGTGTGCGCGTGTGCGTGTGTGTGCGTGTGTGTGTGTGCTTCCGTGAGTGTGCGAGACCTAAACAGCCTTAGAAGCTGGTAGACAGTTGTGCAGCCCCACAAAATTTAAAAGCAACTATACTTGATTACTTTACACATGATTCTGCCACTTGCTCCACTGCACTATCCCATGGAGCACATATATAGGCCTCCATGAGAAATGCCATGTTGCTGAGGTAAATGGGCCACAGAAACGCTTGAGCACGCACACCGCAAGTCGGCCTGGAGCGCGCCTCGGAAGAGACGCGGGAGGACAGGAGCGTGCCGCCATGAGCGTGCACGTTGGCGTTCCCGCGCGTTCACAGACCTGAATCGGCTCGTGCCCATTCTAGAACTGGCTCGTGCACAGGTCTGTCTCCAGGTCTGTCTCCCTTGGAGGCAAACACGGCGACTATAATTCTCGTTGGCGGCAGCGCTTCGCGCTACAACGACAGCGAGACCTAAAAAGAAAATCTGGACCAGCTAAGAGACTCAAATAATCAACTAGCCCCATGCCGTTGCAGCCCTATAATAGAGATATTATACAACAAGAGGAACAAGCCGTGAGCGTGCACTCTCCCGAACTTCCGGTGTCGGGATGTGCACACTCACGGTGGTCGTGGGGCGGGACTTCCATCTTATGCGCCCACGGAGTGGATGGCCGGCCCAGAGGAGCGGTGGCAGCAGAAGTCAGGAGTGGCGGCTGAGGCCGCTGATACGGTAAGTGGGGCTTAGTCGTGGGGGGGTGTGTCTGTGTGTGTCTGTGTGTCTGTGTGTCTGTGTGTGTGTGTGTGTGTGTGTGTGTGCGTGCGTGCGTGTGTGTGCGTGCGTGTGTGTGTGTGCTTCCGTGAGTGTGCGAGACCTAAACAGCCTTAGAAGCTGGTAGACAGTTGTGCAGCCCCACAAAATTTAAAAGCAACTATACTTGATTACTTTACACATGATTCTGCCACTTGCTCCACTGCACTATCCCATGGAGCACATATATAGGCCTCCATGAGAAATGCCATGTTGCTGAGGTAAATGGGCCACAGAAATGCTGGAGCATGCACACCGCAAGTCGGCCTGGAGCGCGCCTCGGAAGAGACTCGGGAGGACAGGAGCGTGCCGCCATGAGCGTGCACGTTGGCGTTCCCGCGCGTTCACAGACCTGAATCGGCTCGTGCCCATTCTAGAACTGGCTCGTGCACAGGTCTGTCTCCAGGTCTGTCTCCCTTGGAGGCAAACACGGCAACTATAAGTCTCGTTGGCGGCAGCGCTTCGCGCTGCAACGCCAGCGAGACCTAAAAAGAAACTCTGGACCAGCTAAGAGACTCAAATAATCAACTAGCCTCATGCCGTTGCAGCCCTATAATAGAGAAAATGGCAACACTACCGGAACTCCTAAAACATGTTCTAGGGGCAGCAAAACAGTCCTTTAATACCCACATCCAAGGAATCTCACAAAAATCGATTGCGCAAGAGCAAATCGTTCATCTCCCCAAAGCCAAAAACGAGGAACCAAAACATACCAATGAGGCACAATTAAAATCAGAACCAGAGATAAATCAAAGTCAATGCGAAGATCAAACAGAGACATTACAGACAACAACAAGGAAGGGAGGTAAAACTACAAAACGGGAAAGAAAGCGCACAAGGAAGGCCAGGCTAAAATATAACAAACAACCAAGACTTGCCCCGGTCAAATTATTTCCTCTCTTTGCAGCAAAACCAACCACAAAAAATGAAAGGAACGCCACTCTCCTCATCCATGGCAGGAAGTGCTGAAAAAAACCAAGCACACTGTTCGCAGACCTCCTATACAAACAGGCAAGGTTTTAGTCGCATGGCAAAAACTCAGACTGCTCCCCAAAACAAGCATGGAGCCAGAAGCCCAACCATTGAAGACAAAGCGACTGGGAAAATAACCTTGGCCGTGCAACAACCGAAGATGCTAATACTAAACGACAATGTACAGGTTGAACCATTAGATATAAAAAATCAGCAATTATCGGGAAGCAGCAATCCAAGGGGCGGCAAAGTACAAAGTAGTCAACAATTTGCACTCCAACAAGCAGAGACACATCAAGGGCCTAACATAGCAGAGCAAAAGCAACACCCAGATAACAGGTCAGAGGTCACAACGACAACCATCTCTCAAATCCCCCCCAAATCAATTGCTGTAACAATAAGGGGAAAGGATCGCCACTGTAAGCTTTCAGTCCAGGAGCAAGCAGATCAACAAATAAGGATGTCGGCCCAAAAATTAGGCCTACTGAGTGCCATTCAAGAGATACGAATCCAATACCCGCCAGAGTATGAACAAGGAAGCGGGCAAGAACTGTCGCTAAACTTCACAGGAATAGGGGGAAGGAACGAATGTGCACCATTGTCATTCGAAAAGCAAGTCGAATTTGAAGAGTGTGAATTGAAGCTGTCTTTTATTCCGGAATACTCATCAAAAGGCACGCAGGATATGCTCAGCAGGGGAAACCTTTTGAGACTCTTCCACGAAATCCCTGAGCTAAAAGGAATCCGTTAGTGTGACCTAATTTCGGTGGAATTCAAGGAAACCCCGGGTAGGGGGGTAGAGGAGTCGCTGACAACTTGGTTGTCCAAGGACCTGGGGGACAACATTGCAGCAATGAGCGGAAGATTCGAGGCATGGGGCATCAGGCTTAAGGCATTGCAACGTCCAAGTTATCCATATCCCTTTCTCAACAAACTAAACGAAGGGAAAAGCCCAGGTAAACTCCAGCCCACATGCTTACGTGGAGCACGTTCCAACTCACCGACACCGCCCCTGCAAAAGAATAGGCACCCCAAAAGCGAAGGTCTGGGCACTACCCGGGGAAGCCTACAGGAAATCAAGGACTGGGCCTGGATCTCAAAAACGCTGAATGATAAGCACTCCTAACCAAGGAAGAAAAATACCGGAATTAGCAAGGGAAGACAACAAATTAATTAACATCTCACTCTGTTCATGGAATGTGCATAGCTTCAGGGACATGGGCCAAGATCAAGATACTGCAACCTTTTTAATGCAACAACAAATAATTTTGCTTCAGGAAACATGGAACATGGGGGCAACCTCAATACCTGGTTTCATTGAACATCATTGCCGGGCAGAAAGACACTCAAACTATGGTCATCCGAGAGGGGGCTTATCAATTTTTATAACTCAAAAGTTAAACTAGGAAACAGAAGAAATAGACACAGCGGCAAACTGGATCCAAGTGATCAAGGTAACCGGTAAGGAACAAATCACTCAACTCCTCCTAATAAATGTTTATATCCATCCGGAGAGAAAGAAGCAGAATAGAAAATACGTAACTCTAATAAAATTATTAAATGCATTGCAGAAAAGCCATATAAATTCCCACATGGTGATCGTCCGCGACTTTAATACCAATCTTTTAGCGTCCAAATGGGGAACAAACAGTAAAGCTCCTGAGGGTGCGTCCAACTTTGTATGCAAATTAGCAGCACTTGACCTGATAATCATGAACGGCAAACCCCAGTGGGATTCTCCCCCAGCGGCAACATACTTGAGCGGAAAGGCCGTCTCGACAATAGACTTTATAATAACTAGCATTAATCTGTTCTCAGAGATAAACAGTTTCAGAATAATTCCACGAGCAGAAAGCGACCACCTGCCGCTGACCTTGAACCTGAAGAATAGAACAAAAATTGCTCAAAAGCGCAATGCCATCACGCAGCAGCCAGAAACGTTCAATGTGCGCAAAGTAAAATGGGGAGGAGTGGCCCCACAATCCATGGAGGAGAAAGTAAAGGCCTATAATGAGACCCAAGGCCTAGTACAAGAACAGGCGCATGTAAACCATTGGGAGCAATTGGCCGAGTTCTTGCTTCAAACCTTCCCGGCTTCCAATCCACAGAGGTCAATAAAAACACACAGAAGGGAGCCTTGGTTCAATCATGATCTCAAAATGCGCAAAAGAGAGATCGGGAGAGAAGTGCGACGCCTATCCCGAGAGGGAGAAAAGGGCCTAAAGCAAGAAAAAACAAAATTGCAAACACTAAGGAGTGCTTACTGAAAGAACTTGGGAAAAGCAAAATCAGCGTATAAAGAATCAATCTGGCTACAACTATTAACAGCCAGCAACAAATCCAACAGCAGCGATTTTTGGGGGATCATTAACACATTAACAGCTGGTCCAACACTTCAGCAAGAGGCAGGAATCGGTGCAGAAATTTGGACAGACCACGTAAACACCCTGTTCAACAAACCCACGAGGAGTCCCGAACAATCAACCCAGGGGCCACACCATGACCAAATGGATGCTCAAGCCGGACACAGTTACGCTACATCAAAAGATAATTCATTCCATCTGAACTCGTTTTTCAATGAACAAAGCCCCCTGACTTACGCGAAAGACCTAAGCAGACATATAAATATAATAAAGTCTGAGGGAGCAGCTGGGCCAAATGGAATACCAAACACAATTTTCAGGAACAATCCAGAGATGTGGTCGGAAATCCTTACCCCAGTCTTCAATGAGATTTACATGTTTTCTAATATCCCAGTTTCCTGGAGGGGGACTATCATCCACCCCTTATACAAAAAGGGAGATGACGGCAAGCCGGGGAACTACAGACTAATCTCTCTGATTGACGTGGAGGCAAAATTATATGCTTCGTGCCTACTGATCCATTTACAAGCCTGAATGGAGGAAAAAAATATCATCCCCAAATTCCAAACAGGATTCCGGCAAGGCATGGGCGCACAATCAAATCTCGCAACTCTAGCCCTCTTGACGGAACAGGCGCAAAGAAGGAAAGTCCGCCTCTTTGCCTGTTTCGTGGACATCAAATCTGCATTTGATAGAGTGAGCCGGAGTCATTTATGGAACAAACTCAAAGGATGGGGACTTTCAAATGCACTCCTCTGCTATCATAACCTTGTATTCTGATACTTGGACAAGAGTCAAGCTGCGAAATGGGCTGAGCACCACCGCAAGTATTCACACTCAAGGCGGGTTGAAACAAGGCTGTGTTTTGGCCCCGAGCCTTTTTAACCTGTATTTATCAGATATTGCAAAACATTTTGAAAACCCAGATTGCCACCCCCCAAACTGGCCAATGAGCTACTCGCAATCCTCCATTATGCAGACAACATAGTCTTGCTGAGCCAAACCCCAGTGGCGTTACAGAGATCAATAAATAACCTGGCATCCTACTTGGACACGGAACAGCTGGAGATAAATAAAGATAAAACAAAAGTCGTCCGCCTAGTTGACAGTAGAAAACGAAACTTCATCAAATGGATGGTCAAGGGAGCACATGTAGAAGAAAAAAGCTCATACAAATACTTGGGGGTAACAATTGGGCAGGGTACAAGTCACAAAGAACACAAACTGGCTCTTAGAGCAAAGACTCAGTCTCTGATCTATGCTTACTGATTAATGCGGAGAAAACTGGACTGCCCAAATCATTCTCATCTGTTAAAAGTAATGGCTGCCCAAATCCAGCCCAGTTTGTCCTACGGCCTGGTTCCCTGGTGTGGCTAAGATTCGCATTTACAGAACGAGTTACAGTCAAAAATCTACAAATTGGTTTTTGATTTGCCAAAATGCGCTTCGCCTGCCCAGGTAAGACTGGAATTTGGGCTCCAGGATCAAAAATACAGGGGAATGAGCAACTTTATTAAATTCTGCCACACTCTCCGTTCATCCGAAGTGGGCACATTGAACAGACTGCTGGGACGAAGTTAGGTCACAGAAGGAGCAAGAAATGCCAAACTCTGTGGGGAGCTTCCTGAGTACCTCCCTGGCCATGTTGGACTTCAACCAGCATGGGACAATACGATGGATAGAGTTTCTTTTAACAAAATAGTGAACATCGCCACTAAAAAGAAATCTTTACTGGAAGATAAAATGGCGCTCACAAAGATGCGGCACGGATGGACCGTTATAAACTCATATAGGACATCAAAGCCAGAAGCCTATTTGTCTGCCCATTTCAGTTCTTATTTAAAGATGTGCTTTTTAAAGTTAAGGATGGGTGTGCATGACTCCAAGGACTTATCTCCCTCATGGATGCCAGCTTTTAAAACAGAAGCTTGTCAATTATGTGGATTCAAAAAAGAAACCTTGATCCATTTGTTATGTGCTTGTCTAGCAATGCTAAGCCAAAGGAGACAGTACCTAAAGGCGATTTTCATCTAATTGAATATTCGATCTAGCAGACAAGCAGTGATAAGCTGGCTGGAGGGTTCATCATGCATCCTGGCCTGTAGAGGAGTCAAATATATGAAACTTGTCAATAGTTACCTATTGCAAGCAGTTACTGACTAAATATAATGTCATGAAATACCTCCCGACACCATAAAGTGGGGGTACATACTTGTTATTTCTCTGATGTAACTGGATTTTAAAACTGTTTATTGTACAATTTTGTCTTTTTCGCTTGTATAATAACAATCTTAGCTGCATGTGCAGATGTATTATTATTTTTTTTGCTAGGGGGGGTTTTTGTAATGATTTTAAATAATCAAGCAATAAACTTAAACTGAAACTGAAATAAGCAATACACCCACAATACTGAAACCGACAAAAATGAACCACATGGCAGAAGGAACAAGTAATCAGCTGGAGATCCAACCAGCAAAAGCAAACATATTTACATCCTTACTAAGAATGTCTGACACTACAAATGTACTGCCAACACAAGTATCAGGTACCAGACAACAAGAAATAGAGGCCCTGGTCTTTCATCCGCTATTTACTTCAAATGGTCACCAGGACACACTAAATCAAGGAAACATTCTAAGACTAATGAAGCCCATTCCAAATTTGGCTAGCATAACTTCAAAGGATCTACTGTCTGTAGAATTTATATATCCTACCACTTCTACTAACCGAGAGGCTACAAAGACAACATGGTCCACAATTAGAATTGTAGACACAATTCTAGCTGAACAAGGGGTATTCCAAAACTGGGGTATTGACGTTACCCTCCTACAAAAGCCACTCTATCCATTTCCACTACTGAGTACTATAAGCCCGGCATCAGCAAACTATAAAGCACATGCAAAGAGTGTGCTTAGAGGAGCACAGGGAAGAACGGGTCAAGTGAATACAAGCAGCCAGAGGGATCTATCAGATTTACGGCTGAAAGTAGCTTCTTATTCAAATCAAGGCACAAGCAGGGAAACAATATCCCATACAATAACTATGCATTTACAGGACGATTGACGCAACATACGACACAAAGTTCATAGTAGGTCTATGGAACTGCCCCTTAGCTTATGCTCATGGAATATCAACGGGCTAGCAACAAAAATAGAGGACCCTGACTTTTTGAATTATGTTACTACTTTTGACATAATTCTGCTGCAAGAAACATGGCTCACAGAGCCACAACACATTAAGGGCTATACATGTTTCGCCACCACAGCAGCAAAGATCAGCAGATATGACCACTGCTCGGGTGGGCTGATTACTTACATCTCTGCAACAAGCATACCCTCAGCAACCCCCATGGACTCTCTGCCAAGCACGACATTAGCAATTAGAATCAGGATCAAGCTGGACAAAGAGGAAAAGGAGGTCTGCATAATAAATTCATATGTCCATCCCAAACGAAAAGCAAAGGACTCTACTAAAATCATCAATCTCTTGTCTGAGTATGCAGCAGAGATGGAAAATCCAATATTCATTCTGTCAGGGGACCTAAATCATCATCTCCTTGGCTCGGCAGAACGGGAGGAAGTAGCAGCTCTAACCAGAATTTCCAGTATTCCTAAACATTCGGATCCATTGCATGCAAAGAAGAAAGTTCACCGTAGCCACTTCCTTGAGGATCTAGAACATCACAATCTCCGAGCCCTGAACGGAAGATTTCCGGAAGACTGCCCCCCAGTTGAATCCTTCTAATCCATCTCTGCATGCTCCATTCTGGACTATACTTTTGTTAGTCTCGAGCTGTTCCCTTATATTCTTGGATTCAGACTGGGGGATAAAGGTGATAGTGACCACCGCCCCCAGGAAATTCAGATAACAGCTACTGTACCTACTTCAATAAGGCCAGATATATCCTTGGGGCCCATTCACACCCAAGATCAACAAGCATTTACAGTCCAGTGCTTAGGTTTTTCGATGCCCCCACGAGGCAGCTTATGATCCAAGCCACTGTCATCTCTAGGCTGGACTATGCGAGTTCCCTACTGGTTGGACTGAATCAAGCAGAGATCGGGCGCTTACAACGGATCCAGAACGCCGCAGCTAGAGCGGTGGTAGGCCTACCAAGATTCTGCCCTACCACCAGCACTCTGCGTTCACTGCACTGGCTCCCGGTGGCCCAGCGGATCCAGTTTAAGGTCCTCTGTGTCGCCTACAAGATTCTGAAGGGGTCCCCAGCAACGATTCTTATGGCTCTCCTAGCTCATTACACCCCAACCCGAGCCTTAAGATCTGCGGGCCTGGAATTGGCTGTTGTGCCACGCTTTAAACGGAGTAGTATTGAATTTGCGACAGAGTACACAGACCTAGTGTAATAAATCACTGGGTTGGACAACCATTTGTATTGACTGACTTATTTTTTATATAAAAGTTTTTTTGCAAGAAATTTTTTTTGGCATCAAAAGATACACCACAACATTCATAAATATACAAGAACGAATTCAATGGACTAAACAAAAATTGTCAAAACAGTGCAAAAAACAAAGGAATTGTCATACATAAATAACATGGACAACTGTGAAAAGGCCTCAAATTAGTCACTTTACAGAGGCTCCAATCCTGAATACAAAATAGACAAGGGGAATGTTATGTTTAAAAAGGAAACCTCCTTGTAACAACCATCACGAGATACACAATAGATACCACATCAGGTGCTTAAGCTAGGAACAACATAGGAACAGTTAAACAATTCAAAAGTGGGTTTTGGCTGAATCCTAGCGTGCCCTAATAATTTTGTATCTCGGAGGTGAAAACGTCGACGCGTTTCGAACCCAATATCATTCGACGGGTTCTCCTCAGGACAGGGACTGGGGGGTCGTTGTCACTGTGAAACAATTGAGACACTGTGTAAGCGAGGAATTTTTAATTTGCTCATCGCGTGGACTCATCCACTTAAAAATCAAAAGAGTACCTTATTAGTGAGATGGAGGAGTCACTCCCTGCAAGAGGAATGAAATATGAGATTTGCATTAGATACCGTCTACCTATGTCGTGAGAGTGCTGTGCACGAGTTATAACACAAGATCAAAGCGTACCTTGACAGAGGGCGGAGTTGCCGCTGAACAAGGACGAGGTGCCGGCCGTGATCTATTTCTCGGTGTGTAGATCTGGAATCTGGGGAAAGGGTTGGAACTTAGTATTTCTCTTGTGGCCGAGATACTGCACGTGTTAAACGTAGAGTAGGTGAAAAAAATCCTACCTTTTTTAACATGGCGATTTGTTCAAATTAAGCGCGTGGGAGGCGGCAGCCGCCGCACGGGCTGGCGTGCTATTAAAGAGAAGGGGGGCATACGTTAAGACTGACATTATGATAATCATGGGTTAATGTACGTCCACACAGGGGATGCATATCCCGAGCGGATGACTTACTTCTCGGCAGAGAATACGAGCTGCAACGGTCCGGCACACAATGACTTCTGAGAGACAGCTTGTTGCTGGAGGGGGCGTGTCTCCCTGTATTTAAACAACCTGTGGTCCCGGTGCATTATGGGATTTGAAGTTGTTTCTGGGGAAAGATGACAGGGTGTGCGCAGCATACGACTGTTAGAAGTACATGAGTTGATCTCATAATCCTTTTGTTAGGTACGGTCACAAGCAGAGGCATACCTCATCCTGAAATTCGACACTGCTGTGTCAGGTTTGAACGATCTGAATGAACTCAGCAATCTGTAAATTATCTGTCTGTTCGCTCTGTCAGTCTGCTTAAGCCGTTGCTACTCTTGTGACCGTATCGTACCTAACAAAAGGATTATGAGATCAACTCATGTACTTCTAACAGTCGTATGCTGCGCACACCCTGTCATCTTTCCCCAGAAACAACTTCAAATCCCATAATGCACCGGGACCACAGGTTGTTTAAATACAGGGAGACACGCCCCCTCCAGCAACAAGCTGTCTCTCAGAAGTCATTGTGTGCCGGACCGTTGCAGCTCGTATTCTCTGCCGAGAAGTAAGTCATCCGCTCGGGATATGCATCCCCTGTGTGGACGTACATTAACCCATGATTATCATAATGTCAGTCTTAACGTATGCCCCCCTTCTCTTTAATAGCACGCCAGCCCGTGCGGCGGCTGCCGCCTCCCACGCGCTTAATTTGAACAAATCGCCATGTTAAAAAAGGTAGGATTTTTTTCACCTACTCTACGTTTAACAAGTGCAGTATCTCGGCCACAAGAGAAATACTAAGTTCCAACCCTTTCCCCAGATTCCAGATCTACACACCGAGAAATAGATCACGGCCGGCACCTCATCCTTGTTCAGCGGCAACTCCGCCCTCTGTCAAGGTACGCTTTGATCTTGTGTTATAACTCGTGCACAGCACTCTCACGACATAGGTAGACGGTATCTAATGCAAATCTCATATTTCATTCCTCTTGCAGGGAGTGACTCCTCCATCTCACTAATAAGGTACTCTTTTGATTTTTAAGTGGATGAGTCCACGCGATGAGCAAATTAAAAATTCCTCGCTTACACAGTGTCTCAATTGTTTCACAGTGACAACGACCCCCCAGTCCCTGTCCTGAGGAGAACCCGTCGAATGATATTGGGTTCGAAACGCGTCGACGTTTTCACCTCCGAGATACAAAATTATTAGGGCACGCTAGGATTCAGCCAAAACCCACTTTTGAATTGTTTAACTGTTCCTATGTTGTTCCTAGCTTAAGCACCTGATGTGGTATCTATTGTGTATCTCGTGATGGTTGTTACAAGGAGGTTTCCTTTTTAAACATAACATTCCCCTTGTCTATTTTGTATTCAGGATTGGAGCCTCTGTAAAGTGACTAATTTGAGGCCTTTTCACAGTTGTCCATGTTATTTATGTATGACAATTCCTTTGTTTTTTGCACTGTTTTGACAATTTTTGTTTAGTCCATTGAATTCGTTCTTGTATATTTATGAATGTTGTGGTGTATCTTTTGATGCCAAAAAAAATTTCTTGCAAAAAAACTTTTATATAAAAAATAAGTCAGTCAATACAAATGGTTGTCCAACCCAGTGATTTATTACACTAGGTCTGTGTACTCTGTCGCAAATTCAATACTGTCCGGCCTTTGTTTTGTTGTTTCAAGTAAGAGTGGCCCAGGCTGGTCAGTGACAGGGCCCAAGCCTTCCCCAGTTTCCCCTTAAACGGAGTAGGGCAGGAGGGCGCTCGATTCAAGTTCGCGCGGCGGTTCTGTGGAACTCCCTGCCCCCAGTGATTCGTGCCGAGAGGGACCTGCTCTCCTTTCGCCGTGCTGTGAAAACTTTCTTATTTCTTTAGGTTGTTTATTGTTCGTTTATTGTTTCGTTGTGTTGTGCTGTTGCCTTGTCGGGCGCCAGGACGCTCCTTAGCTGGAGCATCTGTGCGCCAAATAAAAACGCATAACATAACATAACATAACATAACAATGGTCTCGCCATTCTTAAAGTTAGAGCTATTGGCATTGCTCATGACATTATTTTTATTTATGTTTTTTGTTTTTAAAACATAAATAAATGGCATTGTAATTTACAATGCCAATAGCTTAATCGCTCGCAAATGTGAGACCTATTGCATTTGCACCCACACAGAGCCACACACACAAAGCCACCCACACAAACATACAGAGCCACCCACACAGAGTCATTCACATAGAGCCACCCACACAGAGCCACCCACACACACACAGAGCCACCCACACACACACAGAGCCACCAACCCACACACAGAGCCACCCACCCACACACAGAGCCACCCACACACACACAGAGCCACCCACACAGACACAGAGCCACACACACACACACACAGAGCCCCACACACAGCCCCACACACAGAGCCACACACACAGAGCCACACATACCGAGCCACACATACCGAGCCACACACACACACAGAGCCACACACACACACACAGAGCCACACACACACACACAGAGCCACACACACACACAGAGCCACACACACATACAGAGCCACACACACACACACACAGAGCCACACACACACACAGAGCCACACACACACAGAGACACCAGAGTCACACACACACAGACACACACACAGAGACATACACAGGGAACAGAGGCCTGAAAAAACGCTCACAACGAGGGAACAGGGGGCAGGAAAGCAAGCACAACCAGGGGGCAGGAGAGCAAGCACAAACAGGGGGCAGGAGAGCAAGCACAGCCAAGGGGCAGGAGAGCAAGCACAACGAACGAGGGGGCAGGAGAGCAAGCACAAAGAACGAGGTGGCAGGAGAGCAAGCACAACCAACGAGGGGGCAGGAGAGCAAGCACAAAGAACGAGGGGGCAGGAGAGCAAGCACAAAAAACGAGGGGGCAGGAGAGCAAGCACAAAGAACGAGGGGGCAGGAGAGCAAGCACAAAGAACGAGGGGGCAGAAGAGCAAGGACAAAGAATGAGGGGGCAGGAAAGCAAGAACAACGAGGGGGCAGACGCCAGAAAACAGACACAATCAGGGAACAGAGGCAAAAAAAGCGAGCACTCACCGGAGGACTTGGCAGCTTCTCTACTTCTTCCGGCGGCGGTCCAGCAGAAATGGCTCCCGAAAAAGGCCCGACATTTTAGGACTGGGGGGCGTGTTTTTCATTCTCTCCTCTTCCCATTGGCTGGAATGTAAAATTCCAGCCAATTGGAAGAGGAGAGAAAGAGAGAAAGAAAATAGAAAGAACGTAAAAAACACACCCCCGAATCCGTGCTTGAACGGAGTGATGCCCCTCTCCTCCAATGGCTGGCCTCCGTTTAGGAAGCCAGCCAATGGAGAAGAGGGGCGGGTTCAACCCCCCATACTGTAAAACAAAATGTCTCACCAGCGAGACTGCGCAAGTGCAGCTTACGCAGGCCGAGACCTAAAAACGGTCAGTCCATGATCTAGTGCACTCACATCAGAAAATTGTTACTCTAAATTGCTGATTTAATCCTGCCTGCAAAGTGAACATGGCTCCCATCAATCGTTATTAACTCGCCTTATTGAAAACGTACTTATCCTGCTCCCTTCATAGACCTTAACAGATATCTGGTCCTCTTAGGACTAGACTACAGCAATATTACTGAGCATACAACAGTTTCAGAGATACAGACTCAAGTGGCCAGCATATACATTAACTGAATTAACATATACTCAACCACTACCTTGATGTTGACCGATTGTACAACCTGCACAAGACCTTCTAGGGCAATTATCTTCAAAACGTTAATACATTAGCACCAACAATTTGAAATCAAGTACAATTGCTCAGATCAACTACACTGAACTCTGATTAAAATAAAATATATGAACGAGGCCAGCCACTAGTCATTCACTTCATGACATGCTTAATCAAACATTGAGAACACAACGAATTTGCCAAATGTTCAAGAATTACCTGAAATGGAATGAGCCCTATTTAGACAGGTTCTGCTGACTACACTGTCACAGAGGTATTACCCACCTCTCCTTCATACCCCTCCAATGGCAGGACTGATTATCCTTCTTGCATCTGGTTTATCAAGCTAAACTCATGCCACCAAGCACATAACCCACCCAAGAGAAGTTCAAGTCATCCACTAGACACTAATTCAGCGATCCTATGGGTTTTACAGTGCTCCAATTATTGTGAATGTTAACTGCCAGTTGTATACCACACAATCTGCGGCTATAGTGGCATCTCTGTGCCCTTTGCTAGGCTAAAGAGAGACTTTGAAAATATTTCGACCGTAGACAAGCAACTACTCTGGTTTTGTGGACACTGTCAATCTCAAAAATCACAAATGCTCTTTAGAGCAAAGGAAGGAAATGTACATCTCTCTCCTATTTTTCTAAATAAATACTTACATAACTTAGAGAAAGGCACTCACTGTATTCCATAGAATTTCCTTACACAAGTGTCTAAATATTGATACTGTAATCACAGATGGGAAAGCCTCAGGAACCTGAGCTCTAATTTTGCATAAACTAAGTTGTCAAAATCTGGCTGCATGGTAAAGTTCCAGATTAACATGAATATGAAAATGTCTTTCCAAATACAGAAGGCAACAATGACCCAGCAACTGATCCAGAGGTCAGAGATATGACAACCATTAAGGAGTGACTAGGAAATCGACAACAATCTCTAAATGTTGGACTAAAAACAAAATGGCTGTATTAATTCATACTTAAAATTATACCATTTAGACAAGGCTACAAAACACCAGCGAGTTGTCTTTGGTAAAAAAATGTCATGTACCACCAGTAAAAAAGTTCCTGATTGTAAAACCTTTGTTAATGATTCAAAGATAGCAATGTCTAAAACTTTTTCTTATCTGGGTATTATTTTTAACAATAGGGGGACATGGTCCACAGCGATTACCTCCCGGAACTTGGCCTTTGCCCGCTCAATAGGGGCGGTCAAGCAATTTGCTAAAAAACTTGGCGGGAAACCGGTAGACACACTACTTAAGATTTATGCAGCAAAATGTGTGTCTACAGCTGTCTACGGGGCGGGGATCTGGGGACTTGCAGATAGCTCTCAAATCCAAAGGGCGGAAAATGCTTTCCTGAGGTATCTTTTAGGAGTCCCGCGCTCCACATCTACTACCATATGCCACAATGAACTTGACAGATCCCATATTAGTGATCTGATAAAGATAGCACCAGTCATGCTGTGGTACAAGATTTGGACATGCGAGGACACGACATTCAACAGGGAAGTAATTTATGATTGCCTGCAGCAAGCTAAAGGCGCTAAGCAGCCATGGCTGGCCTATGTTAAAAAATTCTTGAATTCCATCGGCCAACCAGAATTCTTTTCAAACCCAACCTCATGTGCCCAAATGTCAAAAAAAGTATTAAAAGAGACTTGCCTCGGTCTTTTGGAGGAGAGGAGATATTATCTAGATGGGAATAAGTCTACCATCGTAGCCCATCGCCAGATCCTCCATGATCGTGGCCTTCATCCTTATCTGGCGCCAAATTTTTCATGTTATCACAGAATGCTTTTAGCACGATTGAGGACGGATTCTTTTTTCAGGCTAATAACGTTCCCTGTTCCAAATGACTGGTCTGGGAAATTGATAAAATGCCCGTGTGATGGAGTAGCCACTCAGTCTAATATACATTGTATCCTTTTCTGCCAGTATTATCAGTGGGGGAGGAAAAAACACCTGCTACCATTATTAAAGCTGTGGGGCTTGAGAAGTTGTAAAACTGCCCTCCATAGATTGTATTTGCTCCAAGATGAGCTTACTATTGTAGTGGTGATAACATTTTTGTCGTTCATTATAAAATGTAGAGGAACCATGAGAAGCGATTAGAAAGCTGAGGGTTCGTTTGAGTATTATTCTGTGCCTAATAACACCATATAATACATAAATATGTTATATTTACCTCAACCGTATTATCAACCCATTGAATTCATTTTTGTACCAAACGTATTTTTATGAAAAGATTTTATGGCTTTTAAGATTAGATTAATTGATTGACAAGTGTAACGAAGTGCATTTGTTGTAGTGATTTCTTTTTAATACCCAAGTTTCTAATGTCGTGTTTTTGATTGTATTTTGTATTGTCTGCTTTTATGGTGTTTGCTAAATACCGAATAAAGCTATCTTTGAATTGAATTGAATTGAATTGGTAAAAAAATACTGTTTCACATTGACAAACGTTTAAAAAAGGCCCCATAGTGTGTTTTGGACCATACATGGGTGAAAAACAGCAGATTGTAAACATACATCTGGATCCTCCACAACAGAGTGAAAATGTATCACATAAGCATACTCTATTTCTCCCATTAACAATGACCGACAAAAAAGCTGCTCATTTCATTGCTGCTCATGTCCCTGCAGTTGAGAGGAAGATGGGAACGAGGTTTAGGCGAAACCCCAATTTAGCTAAATAATAAGGGCTGCATGTCACGAAGGGGTTGACTATAATAGCTGATTTAAAAATGATTCGAAGTCACAGCAATATAAATTTGACTTGATATGACAAGAACCTTCTTAATATTCTCCAATACGAATTGTGCAACTGCCCTCAAGTACAGAAAAGAAATATGCATTTTAGGAAGCGATGCAATTGCTACTCCTGCAGCACAAAATATAAAAATATAACTTCCATAAATTGTGTTTTATTATCATTTTATCCTACATTACAATTGAAGTACATGCTCAAACAAGACACCTCAGCAGTATTTTGAAGCAGAAACCCGTCTAGTCAATTTCTGTATATTCTGTAGTTTTTCTAATCCGCTCTCCCTGTGGTTGAGCAAAATCAAATTGCCTCTCACATTTTCAGACAGCTCTGTGAAGGTGATAATAGAGCTGCTCCCTGCTGTCATGAGGCAGAAAATGGCATACGGGGCTAGAAAGAAATAATACAAGCATTTGCAATGCAATAGGTGTCGCATTTACGCTACTTTGAGCTATTGGTATTGTAAATGACAATGCCCTTTATTTATGTTTTTAAAACCAAAACATAAATAAAAGGCATTGTCATTTAAAATGCCAATAGCTCAAACTTGTGTAAATGCGAAACCAATTGCATTGCAGATGCTTGTGATCTGGTGGTTTCCAGTCAGACTATCGGTGCCTGCCACGAAATGCCTCTGTGAACTGGCACTGCTAAGCAATATATTGTTCCCTCAAATGACGTGCTCTTGCTAACCTTTGATAATGCAGTGGTTGCTTAATGAAAACCACGGATTGCAGCACAGTTTGTCTTAGGGAGAGGGGTGAGGATCAGAATCAGAAGCACACACCCAGGAGCAGTCAAAAGAACAAGGGCCCTGGTACTTACTGTTTTAAAAAAGTAAGTTGAATGTGCTTTTCTAGGGGATGAAGGGTGTAGCGGGCGGCGGTGTAAGGAATGGGACAGACATACTTGGACCTCGAGGGTGAAAGGCCACGCATGGACGGGTCCGATGGGAGAGCTGTAGCAAATGTTGGCTATTAGCCCAAACCTGCCTAGCTAGAATGTAAGGTTGGCAGCCACCAATTGTGTGTTAACGGGGAGGGGTGCGTCATAATTTACACTGTCACACTAAAAAGTACATAACAAGAGGTACACATCTGTAGGAGCATGTGCTGTGTCCAAGTCATGCAGGAGGCTGTAGCAGATGCATCCTTCATCCTAGCTATCCGAGGAACAGCAGACAATGTACTATGGTCCTTATAGAACGTATCATAAAAATACAGTGTTCCAAGAAAAAAATCAATGGGAGTTCAGGTAGGTGGTGATGCATTGGGTGCACGTATCAGGATGATGAATATTATTATCTTGTAACACCTCTACTTCAATAATAGACACCAATGTGCTATTAAACCACTTCTGTATGGCTGCACATTTTAGGATCATGGAGGTGACGCATCTTGTGTACAGACAGTAAAAGGTTTGAGAATAAATAAAAACAAATCTAAAATAAAACCATAAATGAAAATGAATAGGTATGGACTAAAATATTTTAACTGTGCTGCCGGTACCTGGGCTTTGTACCCAAATAATACGATCAACACATATCTGCAAGCCTTGAACCTCTCCACTTCCTCCTAATGCCCCCCCCCCCCAAAAAAAAAACCAAAAAAAACCCAGGGTAAACATCTGTAGGAGCTACATTGGATGTAACGAAAGAAAATAACACACGAAAATAATAAATAGCGCCCAGCAGTTCATGGATGCATATACTGTCCCGGCCTCTTTGAGAAACAACCCAAGTCAACATTTCGATTCTATCGGCAGCCACGACCACGCTACGAAAAGGAATCGATCGCAGGCTCCTGAAGATGTCCTTAAAATGCTGTTTAAAATGTTTGAGACCTGAGAAGAAGTCACCAAGAGAAAAGGCGCGCACAGTTTATTGTAACCTTTTGCACAAGTCTATTGAAAACTCAGTCGAAGTGAACAGAAGCACACACACAGAGCAGAAACAAATAAGATATACGTGGTTCCTGTAATATTTTAGTAGCAGTGCAGCCGGCTTACAATGGAGAAACAAAGAAAGTCATTATGACAGCATGCCGACAGGCGCCCCTCATAGAGCTGGAATAATGTAATACCAGCACTGTTCCACGAGTCATCTGCATCGGTAATTGTCTAGAAAATCATTTCTTACACATGCATCCCATGTACAACTTTCTCCCCATCTTGCAAACATCTAGATGTGCTTACCCCTCCTTCCCAGCCAATACAAAATGCAGGCGATACTAATCGCAATATATATGGCGTTACACATAGTTCTACCAACATGGCTCGTTGCCCGCTATAGGCGCTTTTCTCGTTAGCATTATGATTACTATGGGATGTGCCATGTCAATAACAGGTAAATGTCCTTATAGTGACAGGTCAAAAAAGTGCACAGAAAACTGACTCCTCCCTACAGCTTGTCCCGTGCCCTAATTCCCCTTCTCTATACGCAGCCAGTTTGAAGGAACACGCTGAAGGTCTTGTGCAGCACCAGTTTACATTTGTGAGCCATCAATATATTTGGCTGGATTCTGGAACTTGTGGTTCTACGTAGACATCCACGTACACACTCTCGCTTCTCTTACATTACTATACAGACCTTCATGAACGCAGCCTTGTCAAAACACAAACTCTCTGGTGCCAGGGGAAGGCCCAGGTTCTTCTTCTCCATGGCTTGTGAAGGCTCCGCACTGACAGCTGTTTAGGTACAGACTATCAGGCGTCCAAGATGTGGAATGCTCTTCCACTGGACCTCCGTGCCCAACCTAACCTTCTGCCCTTTCGAAAGTCTTTAAAGACTTGGCTGTTCCCTTAACCATCTTCCCGCTCTCGCCTGATCTATTCAGATCTTCTGTCAGTGCTGGGACGCTCTCGGGCAGCCATGCGCTTTAAAAATCTCATTACAATTACAATTACAATAAGAACTTCCGACAACTGAAGCGCTGGAAAGAGAGGACCATACACATGACAACAACGATCCTGGTGATGTCACACGCACAGAACAGGGAACGTCGAACGCGAACTACACCAGGACGCCTCCCTCTACCGTGCAAGGGTTAATTATAACATACCAGTCATTAATGGAGAGGGTGAGACTTCAGCTAACCCTTTATGTTCCGAGGGGGGAGTGAAACACTTACATAGACTGTAGTGTGTTTCACAGACTTGCTGTGGAGTCTCTAAACTTTTTTCAAAGTGGCTAACTCCAGGCTTTTACCTTTGAAGACTTATTTTCATCTCCTAAAACCAGACGGGGTGCAGGTCAAATAACATCAGCTTGTAAAGTGCTATTTTAGAGTGTGACGTGGATTTAGACTGATTATTTCATGTACGATCTGAGGCAGATGTGGTATTGTAAGATCTCTGACTGCTGTTTTGCCTGTTTTTTTTATTATAAATGTAATGCTGATGGAAGGAAGAGGGATGCCGGTGCGTGCCTGCCTATCTTTTAGGGAAGGCCCGGGGTTACTAGAAGCAGTTTATTGAGTATGATGGTGACCACACGTGAGAAAGTGAAAGTGTGAAAACAAACAGTTTCCTCGTGGACTTGGAAACTAATTTCTGCCCCGTTGCGCACCAGCTGCGATGTTGGACAAGGACAACTCAGCAAGTCAGGGGCTAGGGGCCTGGGCGGGTAGGGCCATGACCTTTTACATATTTGTTGTCTTAAACCCGGCGGGCCCTATATCGAGATTGAGCCGCTAATCATATCGCTTATGGAGGCACCGAAGGCGAGCTGCCTCCCACCATGCCGGTGATCTTACTTACAATCGGACCGCCACGCTAACAAAGAATAAACAGCGTTGGTTTTGGCACAGCATATTTATCAATATATTGAAATAGTTAGCTTAGCTACTAGTACAGCAAGTCAGTTGTTTTCTACCTAGCGTCTTACCGTTAATCGTGGTGGGCCGGCCTGTGGGGACACACACTGGCTGCACTGCCTTTGCTCAGCCTCGATTTAATACCGGATTCGTTCAATTAGGCGGGGGCCTGGTGCTGCTTGCTACCAGACAGTCACAGACTCACAGTAGTACTGTACTACTGGCTGATCGATGCGGCGATGCGTGCACATGCTGCCCAAGGTCGTCATTGGTCGGATCGGGCTGACTTCAACGACGTTGACAAGGACGACTCGCCGATCGTATTGGATCACGGCTCATGCACAAGCACTGTGCTTTAAAGGGACAGCACGACGGATGAGCTGCGCTCGCTAAATTATAGGTTTCTAAATAAAAGAGCACTATCCGTCCGCGCTTGCGCTGTCATTCTAGGCATGCTTCTGGTCATCGGCTGACCACGCTCCACACGTCAATGGTTGTGCTTTTTGGTCAGGTTGGTGCAACTGCGGAAATGGTAATGTAACACGCTGAGGATCGCCGGGCGCGAAACAATGCAGTGGGAGCGCACGTCGCCGTGAGCGTGCACATCGGATCGCCGGAGAAGACACGCTGACCTCCGAGGCTGCCTGCTGCCTACACTGACCCGCTGCAGAGGAAGAGGGACACGGGGAAAGAGCCAGGTGAGTGGGTGGGGGGCAGAGAGGGGGGGAGGGGGTGTGTGTGTGTGTCAGCGTGTGTGCGCGGCGTGTGCTTCCGTGTTGGTGTGTGCGTGCGTGATTGTGAGAGGCTGCCGCTGTGAATGTGGAATGTGGAGCAAAAGATGTGCACGGCTCCGAGGGGGGCTGGGCATCCGCGTCCACGATGTGCAATCGGCGCTCGTGCACCAGTCTATCTCCCTTGAGGAGCAATTCAGCGACAATAGGTCGAGAGAGCTCGACCTAAAAAAGGATCAAATGCACAATGCACAACTCCAATCTGCTCTCGGAAGCCGCAATAAATCTCTACAACTTGCAAACTTTGAGCTCAGATGATTTAATAGCTCACTGGGAGGTCTTCACAGCCACATTGTCACAAAAGCTTGCAGGCACTACCCCCACTAAAGTTAACTTCCAAGGAAAAGGGGGAAAAACTAAATACAGAAAAAGTATAGAGCACTGCTCAGGACATTAAAAAGATCAATAAATTCAAGTCTGCGTAGGCTGAGAACTTCGCCAGGAAATGTTAACGCACAAGCTTCTCTGCATCAATAGAGGGCAGCCCTAAAAAGATCAAAATGGAACATCAAGAGAGACTATGAGAATGAAAGCTGGGCAAAACTCTTATATGATATAAACAGCAATGATAGCGCCCGTTTTTGGAAAACTGTGAATGGGATATTGCGTCCAAAATCTGAGGATATTGGGTCACATATCTTAGAAGGAGTCTGGATAAAATATCTTACCAACCATTTTAACAACTGTATGGAAAACGCAGGAGAACGAATGGCCAATCGAGGGCTCTCAAAGAGAACAGCTGTAGCTTGTATACCTTTAGCTAGCATACCTGAGCTAAAGGTGCAGCAATGCCCAGCCATAGGAAGCAAACTATTGGGAATAATAAACCATCCGCAATCACTCCTAATACAAAAACAGATTGCTAAAGGGAGGAAAGAAGGTGCCCCGGGACCAAATGGCATACCACCAGCCCTGTTTAAAGCTAAGAGCAAAGAATGTGCAGATATTCTACAACCTCTGTTTTGGGAAATCAGACTGCAAAATAGAATACCAGAAGCCTGGAAGGGCTCAACAATAGTCCCAATACACAAAAAAGGAGACAAGGTTGAACCCAACAACTACCGCCTAGTTGCGCTAATTGACAACGAAGCGAAGTACTTTGCGGGAATTATTCTAGAGGAGCTCACACTCTGGGCAGAGACGATTCATATGATACAACTGAATCAGACCGGTTCCGTAAAGCAACCAGCACAGCTACAAATATCCTCGCAATTTCTCTAATAATCGATGCGGCAAAAACTTCCAACCATTACATCTATGTTATATTGATTTTAATGCTGCTTTTGACAACATCGAGAGAGGCAGACTATGGGAGAAATTGGCACGATGGGGCATTCCTCAGTCTATTTTAAACATCCTGATGCTCCTACACACGGACACCTGGGTACAGTTGAAACTAGGTGGAGGGACTCATCTCTCCTCGAAAGTACCAACCACAAAAGGATTGAAGCAAGGTTGTGTGCTTGCCCCAACCTTGTTTAATTTATTTATGGCTGACCTTCCTAATCGGCTGGATGCCTGCAACTCCCACGCCCCCAGGTTAGGAGGGAAAACTCTAACCAATCTCATGTATGCAGATGACGTAGTTCTGCAAAGTCATACTTACGTTGGCCTGCAACACCTACTAACTGAAATGCAAAACTACGCAAAAGAAAATAACTTAAAAATAAACTTGTCCAAAACAAAGACAATGTCAATTAACAGCAAAAAGAGCACACAGAACATTGGTTCCTTGGAGGCATCAAAATCGACCATGCCAGTGAGTACAAGTATTTAGGGGTTGTATTTCACAAGGAAGGCTCATTCTGGCACCAAAAAGAGGAAATAAAAAGGAAAGGTCTGTTAACTGCCTTAACGATGAAAAATCTTGCAAACAATCTGATGGGACCGACATTGATCCCCCTATTGAAGGCAGTTCAGGCTAAACTTCTCGCCTCGATAACTTACGGTAGTGAGGCAATGAGGGGAAGAGATGCTAAAGAGCTGGATAGGACGTTGGTCAAAGCCTATCGAACTATGTTTTGTCTTCCGTCTTATACATCAGCAGCACAAATAAGGCTGGAGTTTGGCCTTCAACAACAAGTCTTGGCTAGATACCGGGCTTATATCATATGTTGGCATAAGATAAGTAAGGCCAATCCAGACACGCTTAACTATCTGCTGTGGCAAGACATACAACATAGGGAGTTTTCCCAAGCGAGAAATTACCTCAAATTAGCCTTAGATTCCACCAAATTGTCTGGACTATGGGAGGCACAACTATGCCAACTTAATTTAAAAAAACTGGTCTGGAAAAACATAAAACTATCCTCCCTACTTGAGGACAAGGCAGCCTTCTCGAAAAGATATCACGCCTGGATGACCCTTAGCGCTTACAGATCGCTCACCCCACAAACATATTTCAATCAGCCCTACCCTAGGGTCACAAAAATGAATTTCCTAAGGTACAGACTGGGGATCCTTCCATGTACCCAACACTTACCACCATGGTTGAGGACCAAAGGCCAAGCTGCCTGCAGACTGTGTAAGAACAAGAATGGTGGCATTCTGCACGTAATTTGCCTATGTGAAGAACTGCATCAAGCACGGTCTCAACTTTTAAAAGATTCATTTAATCAGAAAGGGATCCGCACCGGAAGGCAAGCAGTGCTGGCCTGCTTTAACCCGGCGAACATTCAATTAAACTGCAGACTGGTAAAATATCTTAGGACGGCCGAACAAAAAAACGCAGCTAAAGTTTGCTCTCAAAGCCCGACTGTGTGAAACAGCTATTGGAAGTGGACAAGGAGCAATGGCGGGAACTTAATCGTAACAAGCAGAGACAATGTCGCCAGGATATCTGAGCATGCATGGTCGCTGCCCAGATTTCCGAATATATAAAAATCACAATATCTCGTGATCCATTGACTGTTCCAAATACCGTAATTCGATCATGTTTTATTACAATGTAGTTTTTATTCTAATTCTTAAAATGTTTTTAAACACGTTATACGAATTTTGTAGTGCTACTTTTGCAATGGTTTTAATTAACTATGCTAATAAACACAGCTCTCCGACCTGCAGCGAGCTCGCCGAGCCCACCCGCACTGCTCTCACCTGTCTTGCTGTCTGGCGCACCACAGTGTCTCTGTGGGCCTTCGAGGCATCTGTGGCCCGCATCGCCTGCCCCACTGGAGGAGCCGCTGTGCCTGCGCCTGCCCACGCGTCTCCCTATCCAACGGTAGAGCATTGAGCCGGCACGCTCACTGTAGCTGTGTCTGCCTGGGGTGAGTGCCCGTCGCGCAAGAGTTTTCCCGCTGTGGCTGGGGCGCCCCCTCCTGCTCCCTGCTCGGAACGCGGCTGCCCAAGTCTGGTGCACTTTGCCTCCTGACGCCGCTTACCAGCGTCTGAGCCTGTCTGCCAGGCCCCGGCTCCCTAACTGGCCTGTCCTGCTGTGAGGCCCCTGGCTGTGCTGCCCCGTCGACTGCCTGCTCAACACCTGCAGCACAAGAAAAAAAAAAAATAAGGACAAGGGGTGTAAGAGGAGCAGAAACAAACCCCTGGCACCTGAAAGACAGAGGAAAGAGAAGAGAGCGCACAAGGATAAGAAGCAAAGCTGTGCAAGACAGATAGAGGCCTGGTGCACACGCTTTTCCCCTCCTGCCAGTCATTGCCAAGGAGCAAAACACTTCCCACACGCCATCAAGGCCACAGAACAGTCCGGTGCACGTGGCCACGCATTAACACGCATGCCCGACCATGAATCTCCAGCACCTAAGTCACGCCCTCTCACCAGTGCGCAGACGCACGGTCACGATGAGCAATCCACCGATGGCTGATGCTGCCTGCCAGCAAGCTGGAGGAAGCAATCCTGATAGGGGTGCCAATGCACCACCCCCAGGGCACAACCAAACAGCGGTTGCACCTCTACCTCCTTTTAGTGAAGCCTCAGACCCTGCCACAGCTGCACCAAGATGGAAAGCGTGGGTTGAGACTGCTCAATCACTACTTCAAAGGGACAAGAGAAACTGATTGCACCGCGAAACGGTCGCTTCTCATCTACTGCGGAAGCTCGGAAATCTATGACCTCTTCAAAATGCTCCCTAACACGGGCAACAACAACAACTACGAGGCAGCAGTCACCTCGCTCAATAGGCACTTTGACCCCCAACTCAACCCTGACTTCGAGAAGTTCAAGTTCCGGAGGGCGTCGCAGATGGACTCGGAGTCTGTCGACATGTTTTATGCACGGCTGCGCCGGCTGGCCAGCACATGCACATTCACAAACCACCGGGAGGAGAAACGGGACCAAACCATCTTGGGATGCCGCTCCAAACTCCTGCAGAAGCTGATCCTTTGTCAGCCTGGTATTTCACTGGACGAGATCCTTGTCTTGGCCCGCACCCACGAGCTGTCGGTCGTCCGAGCTGAGGAAATGGAGGCTGCCTTACACACGCCAGTTGCCACCTCTCATGCATAGAGGCACTCTCTGATCAAGGTAGAGAGGGTTGAGGCAATCCAAAGATGCCCCAACACAGCTCATCTTTTAATTGAGTTTACCCCTGATTTTAATAGGGTTTCCTGGCCCCTACTTGCACCATAATAGTTATTTGCACCGCTGCTTTGCGGGTCCGGGTCTGTGGGCTCCTAGCTTGCTGCTCGCTTTTTGGGCGCCATTTTGGGTGAGGACGCGCCGTTCTAGAGGCGCCGGACCGAGCGCTCTAGTCTTGCGGCCCTCCTCCGCCCGCCCTTTTTAAGGCTGGTCATCTCTGGGCTTGCCAGAACACCTTGCTGGACATCAGTGTGCTTGGGACCTTCACGCTGCAACGCTCTGATCTATAGCGCTATCGCGCTTTTTAAAACTGCCGTTTTTGCTATTTTGGTTATCTTTTAATTGAGTTTACCCCTGATTTTAATAGGGTTTCCTGGCCCCTACTTGCACAATAATAGTTATTTGCACCGCTGCTTTGCGGGTCCGGGTCTGTGGGCTCCTAGCTTGCTGCTCGCTTTTTGGGCGCCATTTTGGGTGAGGACGTGCCGTTCTAGAGGCGCCGGACCGAGCGCTCTAGTCTTGCGGCCCTCCTCCGCCCGCCCTTTTTAAGGCTGGTCATCTCTGGGCTTGCCAGAACACCTTGCTGGACATCAGTGTGCTTGGGACCTTCACGCTGCAACGCTCTGATCTATAGCGCTATCGCGCTTTTTAAAACTGCCGTTTTTGCTATTTTGGTTATCTTTTAATTGAGTTTACCCCTGATTTTAATAGGGTTTCCTGGCCCCTACTTGCACCATAATAGTTATTTGCACCGCTGCTTTGCGGGTCCGGGTCTGTGGGCTCCTAGCTTGCTGCTGGCTTTTTGGGCGCCATTTTGGGTGAGGACGCGCCGTTCTAGAGGCGCCGGACCGAGCGCTCTAGTCTTGCGGCCCTCCTCCGCCCGCCCTTTTTAAGGCTGGTCATCTCTGGGCTTGCCAGAACACCTTGCTGGACATCAGTGTGCTTGGGACCTTCACGCTGCAACGCTCTGATCTATAGTGCTATCGCGCTTTTTAAAACTGCAGTTTTTGCTATTTTGGTTATCTTTTAATTGAGTTTACCCCTGATTTTAATAGGGTTTCCTGGCCCCTACTTGTACCATAATAGTTATTTGCACCGCTGCTTTGCGGGTCCGGGTCTGTGGGCTCCTAGCTTGCTGCTCGCTTTTTGGGCGCCATTTTGGGTGAGTACGTGCCGTTCTAGAGGCGCCGGACCGAGCGCTCTAGTCTTGCGGCCCTCCACTGCCCGCCCTTCTTAAACCCTCCCCTCTAGCGCACAGCGGTGACGCGCAGCGGTCCGCGCCCTCACTGCGCCTGAGTCGTGCCAGAGTCCTGCCCGTCTGCGCCCGTCAGCGCTGAGGAAGCGCTAGGGCAGGGCTCCCCATCCTTGCTTGGCTTTGTCTTGTGCTTTTCCTCTTGTAGGTATGTATTCTAGAGCAGATTTGCTCTATCTCCGCCCGATTCTCTCTCCCTGCTCTGATGCCCCCCTACATCCTCTGTGTGGCCCTTTCAGGTGCCTCGGGTGTGCCTTCTCTCTCCCCTCACCTACCCCGATCTCTACCTATTGCTCAGTTCCCCTAAGGGCATTACATAATACTAGCTCTTCCCTGATACCAGAATCTACCTTATTTAAGGTTTACCATCTCAATGTCAGATCTCTAGTGAAGCATCATCTGGATATCCGTGATCTATTAGATGAGTCTCCTGATATCTTCTTTATGTCGGAAACATGGCTCCATGATGATGCCTCGGCGGCTATTAATTTAGCACTCCCTCCGGAGTATACGATCTACACCCTTAACCGTGACTCTAGAGGTGGTGGCATCGCAGCGGCTATTAAATCCAGTTATTCATGCACCTGGAAGGCCATGGATATTGCGGGATGTGAAAGTGCCTACTTCTCTGTCTCTGTTAATCCGCATTTCACCTTCTCTGGCCTACTCATTTATCGGCCCCCGGGTCCGGATGCTGCCTTTAGGGCCGCTCTTCCTGACGTAGTCAGTTCTCTGGCCCTCAAAACTGCCAATTTCAGCATAATTGGGGATCTTAATCTCCACTTTGACTCTCCTTGTCCTTCGGCGGCCAGTAGTACCCGTGCCGACCGGGAGGCTCTCCAACTATATCAATTAGTTGAACATAATACTCATGTTGGTGGTCACATTTTGGACCCTTTTTTTACTACCCTTACTTCGGTTAAAGTCCTGTCTCCAAGGCCCATGGCCTGGACCGACCACCATCTTATTGAATGTCATCTCTCGCTTAATGGTTCACCTCCAGTTGCCCCTACTTCTACCATTCTTAGGCGCCCCTGGAAAAAACTGAAACTGAGTGATTTTCATCAGCTTCTGGGCGCTGCTCCCTTGGGCCCTTTTACTGACGTTGAGTCAGGGTACGATCTTTACTGTCACTGGCTGACCAAAGCGTTGGACAAGCTGATCCCTGTTACTCAGAGTAAACAGCGGTGCACACATTCTAGTCCGTGGTATGATGACTCGCTTTGGCTCTTAAAAAAATCCTGCAAACAAGCTGAAAGAGCCTGGCGCAAGTCATACCAACCTGAAAGCAAAACTCTGTACCTCGCCACCATCAAGAAGTACCATAGAGCTATCTGTAGGGCCCGGGCCACTTATTTTTCTTGTGAGTTCAGTGCCAGTACCAACCCCGCTAAACTCATCTTTAAGGCACTCAAAGAGCTCACTACCTGCAGAACATCTGCCGCTGAGATTTGCTCTTCCTCCCATTGTGAGGATTTAGCTGCTTTCATCATTAGTAAGGTGGAAGGTATCTATCGGGCCTTCCCTAGCTCTACAGGGTCCCAGCAGAATACGATAGCTACTTCAAAAACTACCTTTTCGCTATCGTATCTCCCAGAGCTCTCTACGGAGGATTTTAATAAACTTGTAGAAAGAGTGAAGTCGGGTTCTCCTAAGGACCCGTTACGACCGGCTCAATTTAGAGAATCTGCCTCCCTCTGTCTTCCCCCGTTATGTAAGCTGATTAATCTGTCCCTGTCTTCAGGCTCTGTTCCTAGTGCCTGGAAACAGGCCCAGGTGATTCCCATTTTAAAAAAACCTGCTCTGGATCCTCAAAAATCTGAGAATTATCGTCCCATTTCTCTCCTCCCGTGGGCAGCTAAACTGACCGAGGCCCATGTTAATACCATCTTAGCTAATCATCTCCATTCTGCGAATATTTTAGATCTCTCGCAGAATGGCTTCAGGCCCGGTCATAGCACCGAGACTGCGCTCCTCTATATGGCTGAACATCTTCGCATGTTGGTTGATTCTGGTAACACGGCGGCACTGGTTCTTCTTGATCTCAGTGCCGCTTTCGATACTGTCTCCCATGACATTTTACTCCAACGTCTGGTAGAGGCCGGGGTGGACAATTTGGCACTTGAGTGGTTCCGATCTTTTCTATCTGATCGCACCTTCAGGGTCACCACCCCTCCTTTTGAATCTAAACCTCATGCAATCGCCCAGGGAGTCCCGCAGGGATCGGCTCTTAGTCCCACTTTATTCAACCTTTATGTGCAGCCGCTAGCTGCTGTCGCCATGCGTGGGAACCTGTCCATGGTGTCCTACGCGGACGACACACAGCTGGCGGTTGCCATAAGTGGGGCTTCCGATCTTGAGGCTGCTAAGTTCCGTGAAGGACTTATATCTGTGGCTCGCTGGATGACTGACAACTTCCTGCAATTGAACGCCAAGAAAACCGAGGTGCTCATTGTTGGGAAACAAACCCATCTATGGGGCGATAATTGGTGGCCGCACGAGCTTGGTCCTACCCCTATCTCCGTCACTGAGGTCAAAAATCTAGGGGTATGGTTCGATTCCCAACTGAGCTTCTCTACCCACACCAAAAAGGTTGCTGCTTCGTGTTTTGGGACCTTGCGTCAACTTCGATCCATCTTTAAATTGTTCGACGCTCCCACTAGACAACTCATTGTTCAAGCCATGATTTTGTCTAAGTTAGATTATGCCAGTTCTCTTCTTCTTGGAGTTAATCAGGCTGATCTTTCCCGTCTCCAACGTGTCCAGAACGCTGCCGCCAGGGCTCTGGTCGGCTTACCTAAATTTTGTTCAGCCAGAAAAACCATTCACAAGCTCCACTGGCTCCCGGTTGCTCAGAGAATAATGTTTAAATCCCTCTGTCTGTCGTTTAAAATCCTTAAACACTCGTCCCCTCAGATCCTGGAGCATCTCATTTCCCCTTACGTTCCAGCACGCTCTCTGAGGTCTTCTGGTCTTCACTTAGCCATAGTGCCACGTTTTAAGAGATCCAGGATCGGCGGCCGCTCTTTTAGAGTTCTTGCTGCCAAGCTATGGAATTCCCTTCCTGCCCACATACGCGCTACTGATGGGCTTTTTTCTTTCAGGAAAGCCGTTAAAACTTTCCTTTTTCCCCCAGCTCCTTAGTGCTGTTGTGTTTTGGTTCTGTTAGTGTACTTGTCCGGTTTTTCTGTTCTGTCAAGCGCCAGGACGCCCCTTTGCTGGGGCATCTGTGCGCTCAATAAATCTGGATAACATAACATAACATAACATGTCATTGAATGCCTTGTTGGAGGCCCCAGTCCACTCCCACCTGTGATCATTGCATGTGAGAGCCCGTAGCGGCTCCGACATGGCAGCAAGGTTTGGAATGAAATGCCCACAATAGGTGGCCATGCCGAGAAAGCTTCTTACTTCTGTGGGGTTCTTCGACGTGCTGGATGCTCGGAATGGCTGCGGCCTTCAAGAGCCCCAGCTAAGAGCGGGAGACCGGGTAGTGATCAAAGACTGACACCCCGGTTGGAAGTTCCAGACACCCGACGAGCCGGAGGTGTGGACCGTCCTGGGCGTTCAAAGGACCATGGTCACTGCTCAGAAAGGACAGCACTCCATCACGAGAAATGTGTCTAGTTTCAAGAAGACGGGCGAGAGTGATCCTTGCCACGAAGTGTCCGACTATCACGACACACTCCCGATTTTCTCCCCACTTGCCTCACCGGAATGGTGAGTCCATCACTGGAGGCAGCCAGACGGGTGAGCCAAGGTACTACCCCCGTGGCTGGGTCAGCCCATCCTGATGAAGCACCTGATTCGCCTGTGGATATTCCGTCCAGCGCAGCGGCCAGTTCCAGCTCCCGGAGCCAGAAGTCTGGTCTCCGGCTGAACCCTGCGCCAAGTCAGAGACTGAAAGACTTAGTATATACATCTCCATGAACTGGGAGAATTTGATGGGCTGGTACCAAAAGAAAGGAGGGATGTAGAGAGCCACCTGGGCTCTCTCCCACAATGTAGCAAGTTTCACATGCAAACACCCCTCCGGCGGGCTCGACCCGAGGGATAAATAAATGGCCAGAGACCGTGCGGGGTCTTCCGGCCAAGAGAGTGAAAGTGCTGTGTTGCATCCATTAATTCAAGCGCTGCTGCGGCCTAGTGTGCACATGGCCCCGCCGTGCTACAGAGAGGTGCAGAATCACTGGGCACCTGAAAACAAGCCGTGCGCACGCCCCTTACTGGCTGGCTGTCCACACAGCGCACAGAGCCTGGCAGCTTGTAGCAGCCACGTAGGAACGAGAACGTTCCCGCAGTCGCGCTAGAGAAGGGAAAAGAAACACCAGTATCTAATGTTAAATTCAGACACAGTAATAAAAAGCATCCGGTGGGGTGTAATGTCCCAGTGTGGTACTGCTTTTTAAAACAGTCACAATATATTAAAGGATAAGGGAGAGTGTGAAGGCATTTATCTGAATGCTGCTGAAGCAGCGAAGAAAGAGCGGGATAGAGAGTCTGCGGCAATCATTACATAGAACTTCAGCCCTCTGATTGGATGAACTTTTTTTTTCCCAAGGACTTATGGGATATGTTGTTTACCTTAAAATCTGAAAATGTGAAAGGCTGCTGGTTGATTAAAATGAAGAAAGTAAAGCCTGATCCTTTCCTCCGGGTCTTGACATAGAATCTTCTTTGTAGCCTGGCAGTCGTAATGAGGACATTGGTGTGCATTTAACGGTAGGAGGAATAGACCTGCTGTGCAAATGAACATTTTTCTTCATGTGAAATATATTTTTCTCATGGAAAAAGGCCTTCTGCTCTCCAGGAAGGGGTGTTGCTCCAGTCCCTGGCTGAGTAACTTTCACGCCATTTCCAGAGTGGGAAGGAAGTGGATCAGAGTTTGTGAATGCTCACAATAGTACAAGTTTGTGGACTTCACAAACTTGCAAAGCAAGTCTCGCTACACCCACTTCCCACTCATTAAGTGGGATATAGTACTGCAGATTTCTCTACACTCTTGGCAAGAATTATTTGTGAATAGCTGGCATCTGTAAATGAGGTTTTCAGCTGTGAACCTACAGTTGCAAAATGTGCATAGGGCGCATAGCTTTTGTGAAGCGCTTTGATGTATTTGTGTTCTTACTGCATGTTTAAGGTAGTCAGCCTGTTATCAATACAATGCCTTCATATTTAATTTGTCAACCTGCTGAAAAAATAATATATCCTACCTGGGAACAGCAATTAGAAGTATGGTATAAGCTAATTTTCTTTAGCCTGACAAAAGTTACCAGTGTTTTGAAAACATAATAATACTTTATTGATTGATTATTTAAAATCTAACAATATTGCAAATACATAAAATTTACTATGCTAATTAAAACCAATAAGAAAATCGTTGCAGCATAACATTCATTTAAATTTCATTAAAACTAGTTCATTTTAAAAGTATTACTCTCCTAATTTTGTTTTCACTATCAGTAGGAATCTTACAAAGGTAGAGTTCATAGTTATATCATTTGATTGTAGGCAGCATTTCAGTGCATGCCTGCATGTCCTTATTCCCCGTACATTAAAGGCTAATTGAAGTAAAGATCTTCTTTCATTTTGGAGTCCAGGACAAATACATAGAAGGTGGACCATGTTCTCCTCTCCATTATGGAACAGAAACGTGCCTTTAATTGATAAATATCTACAACCAACGGTAAAGAAGATGACAATGTACGTGAAAGATACTACTGATTTTCTCCTTAAACTTCAAGCAGTTAAAATCAAACAAGAAGAAACGCTAATCCTATGTACAGCGGACGTCAGATCGCTCTACACCTCCATCCCCCATTCACTGGGCATTGAAGCCGTGGAACAGGCCATTTTGAACACCGAACTGGAAATTCCGATGAAAACATTCCTTATGGAGTTGATGCTGTTCACACTCTATCATAGTTACTTTAAATATGATAACACTTGGTACCAACAGCTCGTAGGTACATCTATGGGCAATTCGGCTGCGCCGGCGTATGCTAACATTTTCATGATGCAATACGAAAACCAGAACATCCTATCTAAAGACGAAGTGGCGTGAAAACTCAAAATTGACCGTTAGATACATCGATGACATGTTCATAGTCTGGAAAAACACGAAGGAAAAATTGCAATCAGCACTAATGGAACTCAATAGAGCTGACAATAGAATACAATTCACATGGGAAATGTCAGAGAAGAAAATTACATTTCTTGATGTAGAAGTCACCATCACTGAAAGGGGGTTTGAAACCGATATTTATCGAAAGTCAACTTATAGGAACAATACTCTACACTTTTCTAGTTTTCATCAGATGTCTTTGAAACAGCATTTACCTTTTTCGCAAATGGCAAGAGTGAAACGCATAACCTCCGATGAAACCAAAGCAGTACAGAGAATTCATGAAATGGGTATCAAACAAGGGGAATAAAAGTGGACGATTTTTAGTGGGGTCCAATGTACTCGTCCTAGGAAGTAGTAAACAAAGAGAATGTACAGAGTTCCCCAGTGGGAGCCAATGGATTAGCTCATGTTAGCTTTTCTCTCACTGATTATGAAAAGGTAAGTGCATGGTGTAGACCCTTTTCGGAATATAAGGATACCTCACACAGGTTACCGGCAGGATGACTACTGTCACCCCAACCGATGGCCGTCCAGCGTCATCATTGGTATCCTGCTCCTACGGCAGGCTGGCGGTGCAATGCCCGTCGGGCAGCATGGGGGGCTGCACTTTGGCGGAGATCTTTTATTCCGAGCCAACGGGTGTATGCATGTGAGGGGCCTAAAAAAGTGCAATAGTGAGCGTGAGTGTGTGTGTATTAAAAAAAGTCAGTAGAGTCCATTAAGAATTATTTTAATAGTCAGGCTCACTGCTTTATTAAAAGAAAGTAAAGGGGTATAAAGGAGTGATGGACAATGGGACCAATCCTTATTCAACCCTTAGTGTGAATTCGGTCGACATGTTTCTTGCCATAAGGGCAATTCGTCAGGACCTTAGTGCTCATATGATTGCTGGGATCCTCTCAAGTAAGAGGACTCCGGTATACGACCTGCACAGTGTCGCACAGTAAATGTATCCTTTGATGGACCTCCTGGAAACTAGGGAGAAAATAAGCAAAAATTACTAGCATTGTAGTATTTGTGCCCAGAGTACATCATATGGTGCCTGCATTAACAGTGACAGTGATGTGTGCCCGGAGGATAAAAACTGCATGAATCATGTCAGTGTTTGGAGGTTCTGTGAGAGAAAGGGGGTGAGATACAGAGCGGGAAGGACTACGTTCTGTAAAAAGCTGGCATGCTTAAGTCGTAGCATGCATCGTGGTGAAATGCTGGGCTCACGGCGGTGAGGCATACTGTTTAGGGTGTGCTATTACCACTAAAACCAGTTGTAATGTTGAACCCTACCGCAGTCAAGTGACGTGAGGAGCCTGTATCTAAATAAGAATAGGCTGAAGAAATAACAAAAAACCGCACAGAAAGAATGATCATGAACAATTTGACACTCTGTCTTTATACTGAGTTGGAGACCGGCGCCGGCGTGATAAACGTGATCAACAGGGAGATCACAAATATAGTGCCATGCTCGCCGTGTAAACGTGAGAGTAAACAAGATCAAGGATGGACTTACCCGTTAGTCCCGTCTGAAGGTCTCACGAGCTGTCCAGGTGGGGCCAGCAACGAGTGAGGAGTTCCTACAGAGAGAGTAAGGCACCCCGCGGAACCGCTAAGTTAATCAAGCCGTTCGGTTACCCGCGGATTGAAGTGCAGCTGAGGAGTCAGCTGCAGCGTGTCTAACAGAGCACACGCGGAATTCAGCGGGGGTCAGGGATTGTCTCCACACCTTACCTCAAAAGTCGCTGATGGCAGGCATCTAGTCACCTACCCCTCCCACGTTGACGCCGAAGCCAGGACAGCCAGCGAAGTTGTGGAGCAATGTCCGGTGCAGTTAAGGGCGAGTTGAGCGCGCACCAAGGGGGCGTGTCCCTCCGGTTGCTAGGCAACGTCACGCGGGAGTGGAGAGCAAAGAAGGAAGTGCTCAAACAGCGAGGCAAGGTCAGTCCAATGCGGGGGCCATCTTGGAACGGGAGATTGATCTAGTGAGACGTGTTGGTAATCGTCTGGGTCTGGACAATGTAGTCCTTATTAAAGACTATCTGGCGAGAGTTGTCCAGGGCACCCCATCATTAAGCCCCAATTCATCGCTGTGTAGACGATGTACCCATCTTTGTTCGAGTCTGAAAAGGGCTTGTTGATTGATAGTTGGTAAATATTCAAGGACAGTCCACCGACTGGAATGTTTACCAACTATCAATCAACAAGCCCTTTTCAGACTCGAACAAAGATGGGTACATCGTCTACACAGCGATGAATTGGGGCTTAATGATGGGGTGCCCTGGACAACTCTCGCCAGATAGTCTTTAATCAGGACTACATTGTCCAGACCCAGACGATTACCAACACGTCTCACTAGATCAATCTCCCGTTCCAAGATGGCCCCCGCATTGGACTGACCTTGCCTCGCTGTTTGAGCACTTCCTTCTTTGCTCTCCACTCCCGCGTGACGTTGCCTAGCAACCGGAGGGACACGCCCCCTTGGTGCGCGCTCAACTCGCCCTTAACTGCACCGGACATTGCTCCACAACTTCGCTGGCTGTCCTGGCTTCGGCGTCAACGTGGGAGGGGTAGGTGACTAGATGCCTGCCATCAGCGACTTTTGAGGTAAGGTGTGGAGACAATCCCTGACCCCCGCTGAATTCCGCGTGTGCTCTGTTAGACACGCTGCAGCTGACTCCTCAGCTGCACTTCAATCCGCGGGTAACCGAACGGCTTGATTAACTTAGCGGTTCCGCGGGGTGCCTTACTCTCTCTGTAGGAACTCCTCACTCGTTGCTGGCCCCACCTGGACAGCTCGTGAGACCTTCAGACGGGACTAACGGGTAAGTCCATCCTTGATCTTGTTTACTCTCACGTTTACACGGCGAGCATGGCACTATATTTGTGATCTCCCTGTTGATCACGTTTATCACGCCGGCGCCGGTCTCCAACTCAGTATAAAGACAGAGTGTCAAATTGTTCATGATCATTCTTTCTGTGCGGTTTTTTGTTATTTCTTCAGCCTATTCTTATTTAGATACAGGCTCCTCACGTCACTTGACTGCGGTAGGGTTCAACATTACAACTGGTTTTAGTGGTAATAGCACACCCTAAACAGTATGCCTCACCGCCGTGAGCCCAGCATTTCACCACGATGCATGCTACGACTTAAGCATGCCAGCTTTTTACAGAACGTAGTCCTTCCCGCTCTGTATCTCACCCCCTTTCTCTCACAGAACCTCCAAACACTGACATGATTCATGCAGTTTTTATCCTCCGGGCACACATCACTGTCACTGTTAATGCAGGCACCATATGATGTACTCTGGGCACAAATACTACAATGCTAGTAATTTTTGCTTATTTTCTCCCTAGTTTCCAGGAGGTCCATCAAAGGATACATTTACTGTGCGACACTGTGCAGGTCGTATACCGGAGTCCTCTTACTTGAGAGGATCCCAGCAATCATATGAGCACTAAGGTCCTGACGAATTGCCCTTATGGCAAGAAACATGTCGACCGAATTCACACTAAGGGTTGAATAAGGATTGGTCCCATTGTCCATCACTCCTTTATACCCCTTTACTTTCTTTTAATAAAGCAGTGAGCCTGACTATTAAAATAATTCTTAATGGACTCTACTGACTTTTTTTAATACACACACACTCACGCTCACTATTGCACTTTTTTAGGCCCCTCACACGCATACACCCGTTGGCTCGGAATAAAAGATCTCCGCCAAAGTGCAGCCCCCCATGCTGCCCGACGGGCATTGCACCACCAGCCTGCCGTAGGAGCAGGATACCAATGATGACGCTGGACGGCCATCGGTTGGGGTGACAGTAGTCATCCTGCCGGTAACCTGTGTGAGGTATCCTTATATTCCGAAAAGGGTCTACACCATGCACTTACCTTTTCATAATCAGTGAGAGAAAAGCTAACCTGAGCTAATCCATTGGCTCCCACTGGGGAACTCTGTACATTCTCTTTGTTTACTAATTCATGAAATGGGACAGAGATTTTTAACGAGAGGTTATCCACAGGAAACTATCACAAAAGCAAAGAGAAGAGTACAAGACATTAATCGCACTGATTTGTTGAAAGAACACACGAAGAGTACTGAGAATAGAATAGTGGCGGTGTCCAAATTCTCAACCTTAAGTAAGGAATTCAAAAAAAGTGTTCTACGACATTGGCAACTTCTAGAGTTGGAAACGGATTTCAATAGCATCTTCAAAGAACCACCTCTCTTCGCTTATACCCGTGGAAATAACATTGGTGAAATTCTCAAACGTAAGAAGAACACAAAAGTGACATACAAGGGGACAAGACCTTGTATGAGTTGTGGGAACTGCAACAATATAATCAGAGGAAATGTCATAAACCACCCCATGAAAGGTCACGAAATCAAATTAAAAGTCACAGCTACCTGTGACACGTCAAACGTGATTTACTTACTCAAATGCCCATGCGGCAAAACCTACGTGGGAAAAACGGAAAGGAGGATTAAAACCAGACTCATGGAACATAAATCTAATATCCGGACTCACAACACCAAATCATCTATTGCAGTGCACTTTTTGGAAGCTCACCACAACATTTCCCAATTGAAGTTCCTCATACTGGAATGTGTGGATAAACAGGAGGGAAGAGACAATAACAGATACCTGCTTCAACGAGAAAATGGTTGGATCCATAGACTGTGCTCGAGTAAGCCGAACGGGCTTAATGATCGAATTGAGTTACCATGTTATCTATAACTGTCACGTTTTATATAACTCAGCAACCCAGTGGGTTTTATTGTTTCCTGATGTGATTCTGGTCATGCCTGTACAATTCTAATTAGTCATTTTAATTTACATTCTGTGCTTCTGTAATATCAGTGCTTATATCAACGGATGTCAATTTCACTTTCACTTTTAGCCACCATGTTCACTTGTTTTGTGTTGTTTAAGGTTTTTTTGGATACATATTGATGCAATAGGAGTCTTTTTTCATGATTTACAAAGTGTATGGAAGGAGATGTAGCAACTTTGCGAGAGTTACTCGTAGGAGTCTTTTGTTTATGGCCGTAGATCAGGTGACCACTAGGTGGTCCAATCGGAACAGACTTGAGCTTAAATACGGAGGCGCGGTAGAGCGCCCTGAACGCTTGGAGACTGAAGTAGCGGGTCGTTAGAATCGGATTACTTAGCAGCAGTCGACATGAATGCTTGAAGGTCAGTGGTTGTGGTATAAAGTTAAGCCTGAGCATAGCGCTGTTACGTTTATGTACAGGCGGGTGCGTTAACCCACGGTACCTGTTGTTGATAGGCGGAGTACGCTGCTTAAAGGGACTCATGTGAGTAAGGTTGTTTTTACCCTAGATTTGGGGATAACGGTTGATTTGGGCACAACACGCACTTTATCTGGTGGCATGTAGCACTTTTGAAAGACACGTGAATTCTTACCCATTGTTAGACATGTACGACATACTGATTTTCGTTTTGTATATGCTTTTGAATTTTAGTGCCTCTCCCTGAGGAAGGATGCTTCATACCCGAAATGCATAAGAGGATGAATAGCTATGATGCCTATTAAAAAACGTATCAAAGAATGAAATTTGATAAAATTATTTAACGCGAAAACACAAATGAACTAATAAAATCTTAATGAAATAGTCAAACTAAGTTTGGAAGTGGAATCCTTTCAAGAGGAGATGAGTGTGTGCCTCAGAGGGATGCCGATAATGTTCCATTAAAGGCACGTTTCTGTTCCATTGTTCACCAGACGCCACCCGGCGGAAGACGTCACCTCGAGAGCACCCATAAACTATGTGTAAACACACAAGAGAGCAAAACATTTATATAAGACAAGCTGTGCACCTAGAGCGCAATCTAAAGTCTCCTCTCCATTATTACAGAGTCTGCATAATGTGCTAGTTTCCATGGGGCATATTATCAAGGGGGTTTATCTCCGCTTTTTTGGCTTTAAAAGCCAAGAAAGCGGAGATAAAATTATCTCCCTATTACCTAGCTGTCGCTAACACCAGTTAGCAACAGCTAGTAGGAGATAGCGACCATCTTGGGCCCCACTTTGCATGTCAGAGAAATTTATCACTAATGACATGCAAAGTGGGTGTGCCAAGATGTTAGTGACTGGAAACAGTCGCTAACATCGCTATCTCCTATTACCAACGTTTGGAGATATTCGCGCTAAGCGCGAATATCTCCAAAAGCTAACACCTGCCCTGAACAGTTCTTAGCCATGTTATCCAATGGGAGGTGGATAACATGGCTAAGAGCATTAGCTCGGTAATGCATGAATATCGCGGATATTTCAGCGATATTCATGCATTGCGGCCGATTTTTATCGCATTTGCGATAAACCTTGGTAATACCAAGGTTTATCTGCGATAAAAATCGCCGCAGGTCAGCGATACATTTTTGTCTCTAACCAAGCAATAGAGATAATTATCGCTATTGCTTGGTAATATGCCCCCACATTTTTCCAAGTGGGGAGGTGACAAAGTACCGGCAGAATACCAAATCTTGCTTTAAGAAGAATTTGTTTTTTTTTTCTGTCCAGGGTTTTTCCAAGTATTCTTGAACCTTCTTTTTGTTGTATCCATTTATTACTGTCCAAGTGTGTTTTCTTTTTGTCATATTTTCTTTGTCGTTTACTAGGGACAGTTGATTTGCAGTTCTATTCATTTTTTTTTTAAAGATACATTACTTATCGTGTTGTTCCAAATTGTAATAACTGCAAACTCATTTATCGCTTCCTTAAGATAGTTCCATGCCGTTGACTTTACGTTATTATTTATTTATTTCCATAATCATTGCGATATCTGGTTATCGTGATAATTTTTTATCTGGTTCCAGGTCTTAATAAATTAAGTCTTTCTCACATAGTATTGGTTGCTTAGACCGAATTCCAGTCTGACATGGGCGGGCGAGGCATTATTTGGGAAGCGAAATAGTGACTTGTATGTTTTAGATATAGCCTTATTTATTATTTCAACATCCTTTCCCATTAGTGCTTCACTGCCATATGTAATAGTTGGTAACAATCTTGCCCCTATAATCTTAAAAAGCGGCCCATATGTGTGGTTGCCAAGTGATTTTTGTAGGATTCTGAATGCTACTATCAATGCATTTGTCTTCCTTTGAGTATCCCTATTTTGTGTCTGATAGTTGCCCTTCTCATCAAAAATTACACCCAGATACTTGTATATTTCAAATTGCTCTAGTTTGATGTTCTCCAAGTACCATTTGTTTTTATATCTTAGGTTTCTGTTCTTGGTGACTACCATGATTTTGGTATTTGCTTCGTTTATCACCATCCCATTTTCCTTTGTATACATCAGAGTTCGATTAATCAGCCGCTGTAATCCGACTTTAGTGTGGCTTAAGAGAATAGCATCATCTGCATACAGTAGATTAGAAATTTTCTTTCCAGCTAATTTTGGCGGGTGAGCATTTAGATCATCCAAGCTCTTAGTTAGGTCTGCCAAGAATAAATTGAAAAGAAGTGGAGCCAGTACACACCCTTGTTTAATGCCTTCATTTGCTGGAATTTCCTTTGATAGCGTTTGCCCATCCCACATCCTTACCCTAACCCAGGTTTTACTATACAAGAGCTGAATCAGTTTCAACAGGTTCATTGGAATGTTTTTTCCTGCAGCTTTTTCCATAATAAATTTCTTTGTACAGAATCAAAAGCTGCTTTGAAATCTACAAAGCATAGATACAAGGGCTGTTTGGCTCTGATTGACTTATCCATTAGAAGCGATAATGCCAAGATATTTGTCGTTGTCCCCAGCCCTTTAATAAAGCCAGTTTGATTAAGTGGCAGTATCTTCTTTTCCATTGCCCATTCATCTAAGTTCATGAGTAAGATTCTAGCAAACAGCTTGGCATCTGTATCCTGAAGGGTAATGAGCCTGTAATTTTCCGGAAGCGCCCAGTTTCCTTTTTTATAAATTGGAGTGATTAAAGACCCTCTCCAGGACTCGGGGATAACACCTTTCTGTATAATTTCCTTGAATAGCTTTTCTAAGTATTCTGCCCATAGTTCTGGTTTTTCTTTGTAGAGAGTAAACGGGATGCTATTTGGTCCAGGAGCTCCATCTTTCTGTTTTTAAATTATTTTTATTAGTTCATCTTTTGTTATTACAATAGGTACTTTCGTATCACAGGCATAAGTGTCTGTACGTTGTGTTTCAGTGTTTGTCTTTACCGTACCAGTACGGTTTAGATTTTTTCTAAGAAATGTGACCCATTCTTGTTCAGTTAGTGCAGAAGAAACCACCCTTTTGTTTTGAAAACATAAAACATCTTTCTCATTGCATGATTAGACCTTGCATCTATTGCCAAATGTTTCGTCTAGAGCAACGTGCCCCCGTCTTAGAAAGGGAACCTAGGTGGTCAAGCCAGTGCATTTATATAAGGGGAGGTAATTCAGCAACCTAAATACACCATGAAAAGGTAGGACCAAATTAGAGAAAAAAGAGCCGGAAAATTGTATTTTCCTTCAGTGTATGTAGAGCACTTCAGCTAGCAAACTTTTATTTTGCCCGGTGTGATGAACATTCCCAATCCATGCTGGTGTGCAAAGTCAGGTAGTTGCTATCTTTTTATTAACGTTGTTGGGCCAAGAAAATATATCAATATGAAATAATAAATGGCAATTTCATTTTGATAAAGCGCAGCCCTTTGAGTGTGAAAAAGGGGCCCAGTTAGTATTCTCACGGACTCCAGTAACTATCTCATGGAGTAAGCTAACTCTGCAGCAAAGAGGCTAAGATCCAGTCCTCTCCACGTCTCCTTAAGTGGATGCCTAATCCCTAGAGGAACACTAAAAAACAAAACAAAACATGTGTCATCTTCATCCTCAGGTGGTATATTGATAATTTAATGGTTCAGGTGTTGATGCACATGTGCTGAGACTCACTCAGGGGCTTAGTGCAGGCCCCCGGAGCCCCCTCGGTCTGGGGTGGCCCCCAATCTCCTGGTCATGGGGCTTACCTTAGAGTCAGCACTCCTTTGCCTCTTGGCAATGCTACATCATGCCATCTGAGTCACTCAGCGCCTCAATAATATTTTGGACCTTCCCTGAGTACATGGGATTCCCCAGCCTCCTGGTCGTGCGGTAGAGTCAAGTTTACCATCACGATGGGGCTGGCGTCTCTGCCCAGAAAGTTTTGTGCCAGAGTTCAACAGAAACACAGACAATTAACTTCTTGGAAGCAAGATTTATCTGGGCCTTTGGTTTAGGTCAGGGATGGGGCAGGCCATGTCATGGTCACGCGCAGTGTATTTTGCATGCCTGAGATATTGACAATGAGCGAGTCACAGCCACTGCAAGCATGTCATGAATGTCATTTAGAGGCTACCAAGGGTTGCAGCCGCAACCTCTGGCTTGCCCTTTGCAACACCATTCACTGCCATTGCGACCCCTGGACTCAGAGGTGGCAAAATCAGTTTTAAGAACACTAGGGTGTCTCTGCATTTAGTATTGTCTGCCCATTTGTAATTATACTAGTAATGAATAATATTTTATTATTCACTATTAGTTTAATAAAAAATGGAGCCCACTTAGGACCTTTGGTGGCAGCTGTGATAAGTAAAAGTGGTTTTAAATGTACGTTGCATATATGCTTGCAGGTGAGCATGTATAAGTGTGACAGTGTGTGTATGTGTGAGCAAGACTCAGATTCTCAAGTTTACCCATGTTTTATCAACTCATTTAACAAATTTTAGCATAATGATCGTGATCCAGCGGGCCAAAGGAAATTCAGTCTCAAATGAACAACTCTACACCATGATACTCAACATAATTCATATATTCAACTTTAGGCCCATAAATGACTGAGACATGAATTGACCGACTGAATCTTATGACTTAATTATTCTGGAACACTTTATTTACATATTATTAAGTCAAAATCATAGGCAATGGATTAACTATTGGTAACTCAAAGAAATAAACAAGACCAGCTTGTCATTTCAAAATCTTTTTTATTATCTTTATTTATGGACAAGATGCATTTAAAAAGCTTAAATCTCTTTTATTAGCAATTTTTAATAAAGCAAATTATTTATTAGAAAGGCACATTTGACTGTCAGCTCAAATCAAAATCAGCATGAGAAGTGCTCAAACATTATGTAGTTTCCCTAGTCCCTATTCCCTAACTTTAACTAAGAAAACCTAAGGGGAAAAGTAAAGTTCCAAACGAATCTTATGTGAAACGAACGCCCAACAGCGTCTCTGGAGCACAGGAACGAGCCAACAGTGCTCTTTCCAAGGGGCCATTCTTATACCTTTTTCCTATCTAAAACTAACTAAAAGAATACAAATATTCGAGCGGCACGAAGCATGATTGGTCAAGAAATGTCATCCGATGAAGTCATTTGTCTCTCGCATAGAGAAAATCACGCTTCCTCAAGAGCGGCATTGTTCATAGACTAAGAGTGTCACAGGCTCTTCCGTGACTGGCAACATTAGATAAAATTATCCATTTGCTTCCTCCGTCCAAGCTTTTCCGCCGCTGCTCATCCTGTCCTTGACCATGAAAACTTTTGTCAAAGGAACATTTAACTTCCACAAGCCTTGCTTTTACAAGCGACTTTCATAGAATTATTATAGAAAATATTTTTTCTTTTCATACGCTGCTGTGCAAGGCCCAACTTTGACAGGACTTCAGACTTCCATTTTGGAAATAGGCCACAGGCCTCTTTTAGCATGACTCTAGTATGCAAGGAAACACAAGACAATAATTAATTCAAGAAATGATAATAATTCTGTTACCCACCCCCTTTGCTAAAGTTAATCCATTAGTCTATGTTACCTAGCTCTGCATACAAAAGACAAAACATAACACAGTCACATAAAATGACACGACATAAACAAAAGCACATTTAAAAAGAATGCACATGCTATTATTTGAAACAGCTGCAATTAATATTGAACAAAACGAAAGACAAGGTAAATGTATTATTCATAACAAAATGACAAACATGTCAAGAGCACATATAATTAGACCCGCGTATTCGTGTAGGTGCACATTACTCTAGGTTGATTTAGTATACAAAAACATGCAACACTCATTAGTATATTAAAAAATATGGGAGTTTAAATCTGCGTGCTAAAACTAAACTTATCTTAAAAGTCCGCTTCATTAATCGAAATACACTCACCATTGGGTTATTAATTATATCATGATTGTTTTTTGCAACTGCTTTCAAAGTTGATTTGTATTATTTGTATTGTACTTTTATGGTCTATGACCGAAATAAAGTTTTATGATGATGATGATGATGGTGTGAGCAAGTGTGTCTGTATGTTTAAGCAAGTGTGTGTGAGCGCAATTAGTGAGAGTCAAGTTACAGTTAGTGAGTGAGATTGAGATACCTATTTGTTATTTTTTGGCACAAGGCAATGCAGCGCCAAAGTTGCTGTGCTGCCTTGTGTCAAAGGGAGAAAAAAATGTGCGATATCTAATAAAATATAGTGCATTTTTCTCTCGCCATGCGCTGGTGCACCGTTGCCAATGACGTGCCAATGCACACACACTTGGGTAATAGTGCAAGAGTGTGTGCATTCTCTGAAGCATGCGTGTTGTATTGGAAGAGGTCCCTTCAAGTATATGAACTGTGCTTTAGGGCTTTTCGCACTTTTTATGTGTGATGTTCAATGCAGCACATATGCAAAGTTGGAAAACATTTCTCCTTGCTCTGCCAGTTTCACAGAGGAGTAAGATTTTAAGGCAAATTCCTGCCGAATGTGTGTAAACAGGGATTTGTGTTAAAACCTATGGGTGGTTGCATGGGAACATTCATGCCCCACCCATGGAATGCCCCATGATACAAAATAATGCAGAGAGAACTTAGACCTCTTAAACATTCCAATAAAGTATAAAGTCCAGCAAAACGCAGCAATCTTCCTTCTTTTTCGCTGCTGCTCACAAGATAAGTACTTTCTAGTATTTTGCTGAGCTTTTTTGGGGAATTGTCTGGATGGATGTGTATGAGTTGTTCTTGTTGCTAGATGGGCATATGTCGACATGTGGACCGGCTTTCCCCCACTGAGACCTGCTACTTGCATATTATTTGATTTCTGGTATACTTCTTACTATCTTTCAAGTTTAATTGTACTCACTGTTGGCTCACTCGGAAGAATGTATGCCTTGTTTTCTGCTTTTGTGTCTTGAGGAGCTCTTTGCCGCCCTCTGAGATTTAGGTGGGTCTATAATTTCGTCAGGGGGTGCTTAATTGCCCCCCTTTATAAAATACGGCTGTGTTGTCATGCGTGCAGTGTTACCGAGCGCCCGCTCTAATGAGGCATCTTCTGATCTCTTCAGCGGTCACCTCGGCTACCAGGAGAAGCAGCTGCTCTCTCCTGCACAGCTGAGTGCCTTCTTCATAATCCTTCTGTGAGGTGCGTCTGAGCAAGCGCCCGCACCGATTGCCCCCACAGAACTCGTCGCATTGCTATTAGGTGCAACGCTTCTCGGCATAAGCAACTGCAGCGTTTGGGGGAGACAAGATGAGGCATAATTCCTGCAGAAAGGTACTTCCTCTCATTAGGGGAAAATACTTTAGCGGCTGACTGTGCTTCGGGCATGCATATTGTCCACCATTTTGCAAGATTGGGAAACTTGTTTCCCCAATAAATGAGGCAGCCATATTGTTGGTTTTGGCAACATTTGAATAACGGTTGGAAAGGCTTTGGGCAGTTGTGGTCTGGCTGAGATATATGTACTGCTTCATGAGGAGAGTTTTTTTCTTGGTCCAATCCAATTTAGGCTTTTAGCTATTTAAACACCTCATACTATATTTTTACCTACCTTTTTGCTACTAAACTATTTGATAGTATGGCAGGGACGTCAGAGGATCAGTTAGAGGAAAGAATTGAAGAGATAGTAGAGTGTATGGTAAATAGAGCACTAGGAAAGTTGAAGGGGGTTGCTAAATGACACCATCATCTAAGAAACATAAGGTTTCAAAAACAGCTGAACAACCAGAAAGCTCATATTGGGTAGGTAAGACCCAAATGAAAAGAGCAGTGACGACCATAAAAGTAAAAGCAAGTAAGCAAAGTCAACCAGGGAAGTTCTGATACTGGATGGTGGTGGTGACAGGATTAGTGCTTCTGGCACTGTGAATGGGCAAGATAAAGACCCAGCTGTTTCTGTAATAATTGATAATGATGAGGCTTTAAATCCGGAAATTGATCTCTCTTACTCCTCAGAATTTGACTCCGACCACAAGGGAATCGAGGTCAGAAAGAATGGAACATCAGTGGCGTCTTCTAAGGCCACAGGGTCAAAGATGGGCATAGTTGCTGTTCGACCCCATTTAATAAAACAGCCTCCATCCCCTGAATGGGCACCATCACAGCAAGCAGGTGACTGATTACATCTCCTTCTGGTTAAGAATGGAGATACCTAAGTTGGTGAGATCTCAGCTGATATCCAAGTGCCTGCACCCTTCTCTTCCTGATAAGGTTGCTATGACCCAAGATTTGGATGCCAAATTATTGGGGTTTGTTAATAAGAGAGGAAAAAACAGAGGTAGAGTCTAGATAGAGGCTTGAAATCCTACCAGAATCTTCTTTTGGACATGATTGGGCCCCTGACTAAGATATTTGAAATGGCAGAGGGTGCCTATCTTAATGTGAATCCAGTAGATGCCAAAGAATTACGCCAGTGGGCCCAGAGAACCCTTTCCCTCTTTGGCAATGCCAGCACTGCTGTTTCTAATGAGAGAGGGAAGAGTATACTCCTTAAGAGCATTCCGAATCTGATGGAACTGGCAAATAAGGAGGGGGTCCCTCCTTTCAGGGACAGCTCTTCAGAGATCATTTTATTAAAGATATCGCCAAATATGTCAGAGTTATTAGCTCCATACAAAAGTCCCAAAAGGTTTTTCAGGAGATGGTTTTTGGTAGGGCTTGGAGAATGCAGGGTCGGTTCCTTGGTTGAAGGCAACCTACATCAAACCCTACTTGAGATGTAGCACGAGGCTCACCCAAACATGATTTGCATCCTACCAAAGTTTCTACACCCTGAAGCAAAGATTTTGTGGCAGGTCTTCCAAAGGCGATAGAGGACAAAGAGAAATATCAGCAGGTAAGAGTATAAAAAGACCTTTCAGATACCTCTATAAAGTGGGGTGGCAGGTTGACCCAGTTTTGTGGGAACTGGAGTTTGGTGAAACAGACTGTCAATGGATACAAAATGGAGTTTATAGATACACCAGTTCAGACAGGGACACCTCAGGAAAAACAATTCTCAGAGTCAGATTCAAAGTTGGTGACACAAGAGGTAGAGGATTTATTGACAAAAGAGTCCATTCTGGAGGTCACAGATTGTGGTCTAGGTTTCATCAGCAATCTATTCCTGGTTGAGAAGAAAGAAAAGGGTATGAGGCCAGTGATGAATCTAAAGGAATTGAACTAGTGGGGGGTGTATTACCACTTCAAAATAGGGGGAATGGATTTGTTGAAAGATGTGTTAAAATTCCATTCTATTGGTTAACACTATCCTTCCTTGAACACTAACAAATCCTTTGAGCCCTAAATGATACGCTTCTGTGAAGCTTTAAATCCCTTACTTCTCCTTAGAGCTACAGTACCTACACACAAAAAACTATTACTGTGCCTTAACTCTATCCTACTGTAAACCCTAAAAATACACAAAGCAACTCATCCCTGTTCCCTACAAAACCTCCCTACCCCTTAATACTACCCATCTGGGAACCGTCAAAATCCTTTACTATTCCTTAAACTTACCATTCCCTGAACCTTAAAAACCCTATAACAGTACCCTTCCCTAAACACTAAAAGCTCCATACTATAAATTAACAATGCCCTTCTGTGAAACCTAAAATATTCTTATTTTGTCTAATGCTACCGTACTCTAAACAAAATGTTCACTATCATTTAACACTATCCATCCCTAAACTCTAAAAACCAATAGAGCTACTCATCTCTGTACCTTAAAAACGGTACTACAGCTTAACACTACCCTTCCCTGAAAACCTTACTACTCCTTAACACTGTCAATCCCGGAAAACCTAAGAGCCCCTACTACTCCATCAAACTATCATTCCCTGAACCCTAAAAGCCCTTTACTTCCCCTAATGCTACCCTTTCCTAAACCTGAAAACCCTCACTACCATTAGAGCTACCCAGCCTGAACTCTAACACCACTTACTACCCCTAAAATCCCCTTTCAACTACTTAATACTATCGTTTCCTTCACCCGAAATCTCTTATTACCTCTAATGATACCAATCCCTGAACCCTTAAACGCCTTACTACACCTTACAGCTACGAACCCTGAACCCTAATAACCCCTTACAACCCTATAAAGCTACGCTTGTCTAAATTTGAAAACCTTACTACCCCTTAATGCTCTCAACGCCACTGGAGTCAAGCTATCCTGGCTGAAGACGGCTGATAGCCAGAAACCGGTCCTAGGATGCTTGATTCCGGTCCAGAGAAGAAATGGCTTGGCAGTTCGGGCTAGACTGTTCCCATGAGGCACAGGGTCAAGGCTGATTTGCATATGGCCATGTCTGAACTGGGGTGGTGTGGTGAGCAAAAAAACGATGGATTTAGGCCCAGATCTCTGTACTGGGGTGAATGTATGACATTGTTCTGCATTCTGTCCATCAACTGTAGTTTTTGCATTTGTCACCCCGAGTGGGACGGGTATGCTCAGACGTGAGTCCTGTGCTCTCCACGCCACTGGAGTCAAGATATCCTGGCTGAAGACGGCTGATAGCCAGAAACCGGTCCTATAATGCCTGATTCCGGTCCAGGGTCAAGGCTTATTTGCATATGGCCATGTCTGAGTCTGAACTGGGGTGGCTTGGTGAGCAAAAAAACGATGGATTTAGGCCCAGATCTCTGTACTGGGGTGAATGTTTGACATTGTTCTGCATTCTGTCCATCAACTGTTGTTTTAGCATTTGTTACCCCTTAATGCTAGCCAGCCCTGAACCTTAAAAGCCCTAATTACTCCTTAACACTAATCTTACCTTGCCCTAAAAGCCCCTTACTGCCCCCCATAAGTCTACCTTTTCCAGCACTTTACAAAGTCCTCCCTACCACTGAACTCTACCTTTGCCTGAACCCTAGAAACCTTTACCATCCCTTAGCACTACCCAAGGAGGTAGCTAGAAAAATAAAATACCCCCACACCTTTACTACCCCTTATTACTACCCAATGAAGTAGGTAGAAAAATAAAGCACCCCCCACTTTGAACCATGTCCTAAATACTTTTGAGCCAGTGGATGAATCAAGCGAATCCAGAAGTTGTTCCAAAGATTGATCCTTCATCTATCCACTCCATCTATCCATTCAACATCCATCCAATCTCTCTTGGATGCTGGGACACATACACACACACACACACACACTCGCACTCGAGCACCACCTACTAGACCTTACCTAGGAAAGAGAGAAAAATATCCTCAAAGGAAGAAATTATTTTTCATTGTTTGTGTAAGGGTATTAATAAGCTAATAAGGTGTAATTGGACTTGTAAATCAAAAGATCACTGTATGGTGGGGCCAGTAGAGAAGGGGGCTGTAAGCTGGCATCCAAAAGGGCCCACAGTGGATCTTGCTACTTGCAAAGGAGAACTTGCTTTAAGAGATGGGTCTTAATTTTTTCCTAAATCGAAAGAGGCAATGATGCTTCTCAAATTAGAATGATGGACTTCCAGTTCCTTGTCACATCGCAAAAAAGTGTACTTTCTATTTTTAATTTTTTGCATTAACTACCTCTGGCTTTGTTATGTTACATGTGTGTGTATTACACTGAATATCCAAATGCTGATTGACTTGAAGACACACTTGACTACTATAAAAGAAAACTCAACACTTGGGATAGTGAGTGGAAGTCTAAATGTAAAAATAGGCAGCAAGCATTCAAAATAAGCAAGGCAATTGCAATGTGAGCAGACCAAGGATATGTCCTCGATTTGTTGGGGCATCTAATGCTGCAATACATTCATTTTGGTGCTTCATTTATACATGTTTGCAATGCAAGTGAATGGAGTCGAGAATATGTGACAGAAGTAAAACTCGTAGGTGAGCAGGTGCAAGAATCTTCTCTTCGAAAGATTGTAATGAGACCTTGGTGACTTGTTACATTTAAGAAAAGCTTAGTCAGACTATTCAGACATTATGGGCTTGATTACGATGTCAGGCAGACGTGAGTTCGCCCAACACCGCCGCGGTCTCGGGCCCAACTGACCTCCCGTCGGCGGTCCCAACACCGCTATAATGATTTCTCTATGGGAGCATGTGCTAGGGCCGTAACACAAGCACCCAGAGAGAAATGAGAGATTGTGTTAATCCCTGCCCCCCGTGGCAGGCACCTCAATGTGCCTGCCACAAGGTGCAGGGATCAACAAGGGGGCACCAGAGGTGCCGTCTCTGCCCCCAACTGTAGGCAGCAAACAAAATGGGGCCTTGCTAGGGGCCCCCAAACACACTTTCCGACAGGCTTTCCATGTTGGAAAGCCCAGCATGGAAAGCCTGCCAGAAACCGTGCATCGTAATCCAGATGGCATAAAATGCCATCCATATTTATTACTGGCCGACTGGTGGACGGGCTCCTTTAACCTGTTGAAATCCAGCCGGAATGCCTGGCCGGTTTAAATTCCAAATGGCTGTATTGTAATCAGCTGGTTGGAATTGAAACCAACGATCTCGGTCAGAAAGCCTCCGACCTAAGGTTGGAGGCTTTCCAACCAAGATCGTAATAGGCCCCTATATATGTATGCAAGTGAGTCATTTTTTAAGCAGCTTGATGAAATAATCAATCAATCATGTGTTTGTTAAGCGCGACTACTTACCCATGATGGTCTCAAGGGGCTGAGGAGGAGGGGAGGTGCAGGTTCCAGTCCATCAAGGAGGGGGTCTGTCGAAGAGCCAAGTTTTGAGGTTTCTCGTGAAGATATGGAGTGAAGTTGTCTGTCTGAGGTGGAGCAGTAGGGCGTACCAGGCTCTGGCCGCGAGATAGGAGAAGGAGCGGCCTCCTGATCTGTTTTTTCTGACACGGGGGACCACAGTGTAGGAGAGCAGGGCTGATCGTAGGGTCCTTTGGGGTGTGTGGAATTTGAGTCGGTTGTTCAGGTATACTGGTCCGGTGTTGTGGAGGGCTTTATGTGCGTGGGTGAGAATCTTGGAAGGGATTCTCACCTCGATGGGGAGCCAGTGGAATGTGTGCAGGTGCTGGGAGATATGGCAGTGGTTTGACAGGTTGAGGACCAATTTTGCGGCGGCGTTCTGAATGTTTTGTAGCTTGAGGTTTTTGTTTATTCCGGCGTAGAGTGCGTTGCCATAGTCGAGTCTGCTTGTGACGAGTGCTTGAGTGACGGTCTTTCTGTGCTCAAGGGGAGACCATTTGAAGGTCTTACGTAGGAGGCGGAGGGTGTGGAAGCAGGAGGATGTGACAAAGTTGATCTGGCGGTCCATCTTGAGCTCGGAGTCCACGATGATTCCAAGTTTGTGTGCATGGTCCGTGGGGGTGGGTGGGCTTCCGAAGAAAACCAATAGAGCTACTCATCTCTGTACCTTAAAAACGGTACTACAGCTTAACACTACCCTTCCCTGAAAACCTTACTACTCCTTAACACTGTCAATCCCGGAAAACCTAAGAGCCCCTACTACTCCATCAAACTATCATTCCCTGAACCCTAAAAGCCCTTTACTTCCCCTAATGCTACCCTTTCCTAAACCTGAAAACCCTCACTACCATTAGAGCTACCCAGCCTGAACTCTAACACCACTTACTACCCCTAAAATCCCCTTTCAACTACTTAATACTATCGTTTCCTTCACCCGAAATCTCTTATTACCTCTAATGATACCAATCCCTGAACCCTTAAACGCCTTACTACACCTTACAGCTACGAACCCTGAACCCCAATAACCCCTTACAACCCTATAAAGCTACGCTTGTCTAAATTTGAAAACCTTACTACCCCTTAATGCTCTCAACGCCACTGGAGTCAAGCTATCCTGGCTGAAGACGGCTGATAGCCAGAAACCGGTCCTAGGATGCTTGATTCCGGTCCAGAGAAGAAATGGCTTGGCAGTTCGGGCTAGACTGTTCCCATGAGGCACAGGGTCAAGGCTGATTTGCATATGGCCATGTCTGAACTGGGGTGGTGTGGTGAGCAAAAAAACGATGGATTTAGGCCCAGATCTCTGTACTGGGGTGAATGTATGACATTGTTCTGCATTCTGTCCATCAACTGTAGTTTTTGCATTTGTCACCCCGAGTGGGACGGGTATGCTCAGACGTGAGTCCTGTGCTCTCCACGCCACTGGAGTCAAGATATCCTGGCTGAAGACGGCTGATAGCCAGAAACCGGTCCTATAATGCCTGATTCCGGTCCAGGGTCAAGGCTTATTTGCATATGGCCATGTCTGAGTCTGAACTGGGGTGGCTTGGTGAGCAAAACAACGATGGATTTAGGCCCAGATCTCTGTACTGGGGTGAATGTTTGACATTGTTCTGCATTCTGTCCATCAACTGTTGTTTTAGCATTTGTTACCCCTTAATGCTAGCCAGCCCTGAACCTTAAAAGCCCTAATTACTCCTTAACACTAATCTTACCTTGCCCTAAAAGCCCCTTACTGCCCCCCATAAGTCTACCTTTTCCAGCACTTTACAAAGTCCTCCCTACCACTGAACTCTACCTTTGCCTGAACCCTAGAAACCTTTACCATCCCTTAGCACTACCCAAGGAGGTAGCTAGAAAAATAAAATACCCCCACACCTTTACTACCCCTTATTACTACCCAATGAAGTAGGTAGAAAAATAAAGCACCCCCCACTTTGAACCATGTCCTAAATACTTTTGAGCCAGTGGATGAATCAAGCGAATCCAGAAGTTGTTCCAAAGATTGATCCTTCATCTATCCACTCCATCTATCCATTCAACATCCATCCAATCTCTCTTGGATGCTGGGACACATACACACACACACACACACTCGCACTCGAGCACCACCTACTAGACCTTACCTAGGAAAGAGAGAAAAATATCCTCAAAGGAAGAAATTATTTTTCATTGTTTGTGTAAGGGTATTAATAAGCTAATAAGGTGTAATTGGACTTGTAAATCAAAAGATCACTGTATGGTGGGGCCAGTAGAGAAGGGGGGCTGTAAGCTGGCATCCAAAAGGGCCCACAGTGGATCTTGCTACTTGCAAAGGAGAACTTGCTTTAAGAGATGGGTCTTAATTTTGTCCTAAATCGAAAGAGGCAATGATGCTTCTCAAATTAGAATGATGGACTTCCAGTTCCTTGTCACATAGCAAAAAAGTGTACTTTCTATTTTTAATTTTTTGCATTAACTACCTCTGGCTTTGTTATGTTACATGTGTGTGTATTACACTGAATATCCAAATGCTGATTGACTTGAAGACACACTTGACTACTATAAAAGAAAACTCAACACTTGGGATAGTGAGTGGAAGTCTAAATGTAAAAATAGGCAGCAAGCATTAAAAATAAGCAAGGCAATTGCAATGTGAGCAGACCAAGGATATGTCCTCGATTTGTTGGGGCATCTAATGCTGCAATACATTCATTTTGGTGCTTCATTTATACATGTTTGCAATGCAAGTGAATGGAGTCGAGAATATGTGACAGAAGTAAAACTCGTAGGTGAGCAGGTGCCAGAATCTTCTCTTCGAGAGATTGTAATGAGACCTTGGTGACTTGTTACATTTAAGAAAAGCTTAGTCAGACTATTCAGACATTATGGGCTTGATTACGATGTCAGGCAGACGTGAGTTCGCCCAACACCGCCGCGGTCTCGGGCCCAACTGACCTCCCGTCGGCGGTCCCAACACCGCTATAATGATTTCTCTATGGGAGCATGTGCTAGGGCCGTAACACGAGCACCCAGAGAGAAATGAGAGATTGTGTTAATCCCTGCCCCCCGTGGCAGGCACCTCAATGTGCCTGCCACAAGGTGCAGGGATCAACAAGGGGGCACCAGAGGTGCCGTCTCTGCCCCCAACTGTAGGCAGCAAACAAAATGGGGCCTTGCTAGGGGCCCCCAAACACACTTTACGACCGGCTTTCCATGTTGGAAAGCCCAGCATGGAAAGCCTGTCAGAAACCGTGCATCGTAATCCAGATGGCATAAAATGCCATCCATATTTATTACTGGCCGACTGGTGGACGGGCTCCTTTAGCCTGTTGAAATCCAGCCGGAATGCCTGGCCGGTGTAAATTCCAAATGGCTGTATTGTAATCAGCTGGTTGGAATTGAAACCCACGATCTCGGTCAGAAAGCCTCCGACCTAAGGTTGGAGGCTTTCCAACCAAGATCGTAATAGGCCCCTATATATGTATGCAAGTGAGTCATTTTTTAAGCAGCTTGATGAAATAATCAATCAATCATGTGTTTGTTAAGCGCGACTACGTACCCATGATGGTCTCAAGGGGCTGAGGAGGAGGGGAGGTGCAGGTTCCAGTCCATCAAGGAGGGGGTCTGTCGAAGAGCCAAGTTTTGAGGTTTCTCGTGAAGATATGGAGTGAAGTTATCTGTCTGAGGTGGAGCAGTAGGGCGTACCAGGCTCTGGCCGCGAGATAGGAGAAGGAGCGGCCTCCTGATCTGTTTTTTCTGACACGGGGGACCACAGTGTAGGAGAGCAGGGCTGATCGTAGGGTCCTTTGGGGTGTGTGGAATTTGAGTCAGTTGTTCAGGTATGCTGGTCCGGTGTTGTGGAGGGCTTTATGTGCGTGGGTGAGAACCTTGGAAGGGATTCTCACCTCGATGGGGAGCCAGTGGAATGTGTGCAGGTGCTGGGAGATATGGCAGTGGTTTGACAGGTTGAGGACCAATTTTGCGGCGGCGTTCTGAATGTTTTGTAGCTTGAGGTTTTTGTTTATTCCGGCGTAGAGTGCGTTGCCATAGTCGAGTCTGCTTGTGACGAGTGCTTGAGTGACGGTCTTTCTGTGCTCAAGGGGGGACCATTTGAAGGTCTTACGTAGGAGGCGGAGGGTGTGGAAGCAGGAGGATGTGACAAAGTTGATCTGGCGGTCCATCTTGAGCTCGGAGTCCACGATGATTCCAAGTTTGTGTGCATGGTCCGTGGGGGTGGGTGGGCTTCCGAAGTCGGGCGACCCCCAGGTGTCATTCCAGGCATCGGGGTGTGGGCCAATGGTGAGTACTTCTGCTTGGTCAGTGTTGAGTTGTAGGCAGCTGCTTTTCATCCATTTGGTGACGGCTTCCATGCCTTTTTTAAAGTTGTGTTTTGCTGTGTTGGGTTCGTTGGATAGAGAGAGGATAAGTTGGGTGTCATCTCCCTATGAAACAATGTTGAGTCCATGGGTTCTGATGATGGGGGCGAGCGGAGCCATGTAGACGTTGAAGAGCATGGGGCTGAGGGAGGACCCCTGGAGGACTCCGCAGGTGGTTGTTGTAGGGTCCGAGAGGAAAAGAGGAAGTCAGACCCGCTGATTACTGCTGGAGAGGAAAGAGTGGATCCAGTCGAGGGCCTTGTCCTGTATCCCTGCGTCGTGGAGTATGCGTGTTAGGGTGCGGTGGGAGACTGTCGAAGGCCGTTGAGAGGTCGAGGAGGATGAGGGTTACTGTTTCTCCTCTGTCCAGGAGGGAGCGGATGTCATTGTTACGGCGAGGAGGGCGGTTTCTGTGCTGTGTTTTTTTCTGAAGCTGGATTGGGAGGAGTTGTGCTCTCCGATGAAAGTGGCGAGTTGGCTGTAGATGGCTTTCTCGATGACTTTCGCTGGGAACGGGATCAAGGAGATGGGTCTGTAGTTTTTGAGGTCAGTGGGGTCTGCCGAGTGCATTATCAGGAGGGGGTTGATCTTGTCGTGTTTCCAGTCGTCAGGGAAGGAGGCATTCACCAGGGAGCTGTTGATGGTGTGGCGAATCATGGGTGCAATGGTGTCAGCGTCTCTGTTAAAGATGTGGTGGGGGCAGGGGTCCGTGGGGGCTCTAGTGTGGATTGACTTCATCGTCTTCAGTGTATCTTCGGTGGTGAGGGCTGTCCAGCGTCAATTGTTGGCTTCAGAGTGCACTCCACAAAATCCTTGTATTATGTGTTGGCACACTTTAAGGATATATATATATTTTATCTTTCATCCAACCTTCACCTTTACTTTCCATCATTTGCAGGCACTGTGCAGTCTGTAGGTCATTTTCCTCTTTCTATGTGTGCTGCAGAATACAGTATATATAAAAAAAAAAACAATATCCCAACTGGTGTAATTCGTAGACAATTAATAAAGATATGCATGCAGCATTATCAAACGAGAAAGCAAGGAGACTCTATATATTTGTTGTTCGTGCTCAAGGCATCATATATTTCAATTTTATCTCAAAGGATCTGACAGGTACAATTACAGTAATATCAGCACTGCGATTTACAATTTACAATTCAAACAGAACAACCCAAAGTTGTACAAGGTGCACGAGTGAAAAGGTGAGTGACACTATGGCGACACATGTGACAGAGTAATCAGCATGAGCGGCGCGAGGTGTTTGTGCATAAATATATACAGTGAATGAAAAACAGAGTGATGTCAAAACAATTAAAATTTAGTCAATTTCTTTTGTCAATCTTTACGAAAACCACTATGTATGGGGCGCCTAAAGTCTTGCTGATAAGTCGACGGCGTTTCGATCGGTAGGAATTAGGATCATCTTCAGGACAGGGTGGGTTGATGGCAGTGCATATATTGCGTTTAGAGGATCATATGCGGGAGGCCAGTATGTAGGGACGTTCCACTATTATTGAGGAAGAATACCACCAATGTAGAGGGCAATAGAGACAAACGGGACTCTGGTTGTCTTGGGGTCAGACGAATCCAACCGAGCGGGATGAAGCTATGCAAAATAAGGTTGGGGCGAGTTCCAATGCGGTGTAATCCGCAGTAGTTAGGCGCTGTAATTTGGGCGTGGTCCGCGGAATACGGATTATCACGGATCCAATGAGGCGTGAAGAACGCGGTAAATTAATGTGGGACGAGTCCCGGTGTGGTCTGGTCCACGGTGTTACCCGCTGTAATTCAAACGTGGATTATGGAGAGTCAATCTTTCCAGGAGAAATGGCCACCGTGAATGAATCGTATCCCGGCGTTGCTGGGGTGGATTACAGCACACATAGAAAGAGGAGAAAATGAGGGGAAAAAATTCTCCTCATTATGCCTCACCTGCTAGGCATACGGATTTGATGCTACTCCAGGTTTGCATCACTTTGTAAATCTGGGGCAGAGTCAAATTCCACGGGTGTTGCATGGGAAAACTCATCGCAATGCCCATGGAATGCCTCCTGGGCGCAGAGTAAAGCTTTTAAAATAAGGACTTCCCTCAATTCTTACAAAGAACTATTTTCTACAGTACAGAAGTTGAGTAAACGCCCCGCACAGAAAAACACGGGTGTAGATCAAGATTTCTTCAATCTGCTAAGCAGATTTCTTCCAAGCAAAAGTTAAAGCAGTCTCTGACTCCTTTTCTTCCACCTGATGGTGGCAGGAGAGCGCACTGAGGGACCTACCCCCACCACTATGGAGGGATTAAACAGTTCAGACATCCCAGCAGTCATTATCCCTAGTTTCAACATTTTTAATCCCATTTCAGATTTACAGGTCGTGACTATTCTCAGCCGGACACGATTTGGATCGCCCTGGGACCCATGCCACCCAGAAGTCCTCCACTCAGTTCCTGAGGGCACAGCTAATTATCTTAAAGGTATCTTGAAACAGTGGGCCACATTCACAGAACTAACTTAAGACAAAATCCTAAACTTTGTTTTTTCAACAGCAGGAGAATGGATGCCCTCTTCCATTATAATGGATCATACCCAACGGAAAACATACTGGGCCCGATTCACAGAATTAGCTTAAGACAAAATCCTAAACTTACTACTTTTGGTATTCACAGAATGTACTTACTACTTTAGGTATTCACAAAATGCCCTTACTACTTTTGGTATTCACAGAATGGATTTACAACTACTAACTTTACGTCCGCACTCGTGCTGGAGATTCTAGCCCGGTGGCGAAGCTTCCAGCCCAGAGGCGGAGCTTCCGGCCCTGAGGTGGAGATTTCGGCCATGGCTAAATCTCAGCCACCGGCCGGAATCCCCACCTCCGAGCCAGAATCCCCGCCTCCGAGCCGGAAGCTCCGCCTCTGGCCCGGAAGCTCAGCCTCTGACCCGGAAGCTCACCTCCGGCCTGGAATCTCTGCCCCCGGGCCAGAGCTCCGCCTCCTGGCTGGAAGCTCTGGCCCAAGTGCGGACGTAAAGTTAGTAGTCGTAAATCCATTCTGTGAATACCAAAAGTAATAAGTGCATTCTGTGAATACCAAAAGTAGTAAGTGCATTCTGTGAATACCAAAAGTAGTAAGTTTAGGATTTTGTCTTAAGTTAATTCTGTGAATCGGGCCCAGTATGTTTTCCGTTGGGTATGATCCATTATAATGGAAGAGGGCATCCATTCTCCTGCTGTTGAAAAAAACAAATCTGGATAACAAAGACTATAACAGCTATAGGCCGATCTCTCGACTACCTTTTCCGGCAAAGATCGTGGAGAAGGCTATGAATATAGAGTTAACCCCATTTATTAAAGACAATAAACTCCTTGACAGCTGTAAATATTGCTTTAGAAGCCAACAGAGCATTGAGCTGGCCTTGATCAATATGTCAGAGGAAATAAGAGAGGTCCTGGATAAAGGCTGGAAGATGGTCTTGATCCTGTTGGACCTCTTGGCGGCCTTCAACATGGTCAATCACGATTTTCTTATTAGCCAACTCTTTTCCTTGGGCATTAGGGATAGGGCTTTGGCTTTACTGAAGCCTTTTCTAAATGATAGTGAGCAACTGGTGAAGCTTGGGGGACACAGGTCCCTTTGTTCTCTTTTCCTTGTGGGGTGCCGCAGGGTTCATCGTTGAGTCCGACCCGGTTTAACCTCTATGTCACCACCCTCTGCTCACTTATAAATCCTTCGGCTTTAAGACTGTGTCATATGCCGATGATATGCAAATCGTGGCATCCTTTGCAAGGGACCCAACGGACACAGCTTCGAGATTTCACGACTGTATGTGTGGAGTTGGAAACTGGATGTCCCCAAACCGTCCGAAGCTGAACACAGAGAAAACTGAGGTGCTTCTCTTTAGGCGTAATATCTCCTTTTGGACACCAAGATGGTAGCCACAGGCACTGGGAGAAATCCCCAATCCAGTCACCAAGGTGAAAAACGTAGGCGGTTACTTCAACACCAAGCTGTCCTTCGAAGGGCAAATCAATGCGATCACCACTTCCTGTTTTTTCATGATCAAAACTCTCTGGAAAATATTACCTTTTAGTCTATTAGAGCTTCAGAAAGCTGTGGTTGCGTCACTTATCATGTCAAAAATTGATTACTGCAGTGGGCTATTTCTCAATGTACAATCACGATTCCTCAACAAAATCAGGTCCTCTAAAATGCAGCAGCTCGTCTGCTGTTTGCCATCCCGAAACATCAATCAGTGGCTCATGCCCTCCCAATTTTGCACTGGCTACCAGTCAAAAGACAAATCAAATTTAAGGCCCTTTTGCATCTCCTTTAGAGCTCTAAATGGATTTGGACCCGATTATTTCACACGTAGTTTCAGGTGGTATGTCCAAAATAGGCAGCTTCGCTCCTCGGCATCCTCCAATCAGGTAATCCCTAGGGTAAAAACTGCCTCATCGGGGGGAGAAGCTTCGTTGCAGGCACAGCTAGCCTGTGGAACTCACACTGAAGGACTGGGTTCTGCTAAGACCCAGCGGTGCCAGGGATAACACCTGAAACCTTTGTGGGTTACCTGTTCCGGCGTACAAATGACAGAGACACGGGACACTTCCTTCGGCGTCAAAGATTCGAGGTTTATTTACTGCAGGGAACACAGACGTCACGAGAAGTACATAGCATGTAGGTTCTGGGAGACTGCTTCAAATTGCATCTGTGGATCGCTCCTTTTATATAGTTTTCTTGTCATAAGATAACATAGCGAACAAAAGTTTACAACTCGGTTCCCACAGTACATTTCATAGGGGGTCGCTTTCATGTATTCAGGGCCCGGAACATAATTACAGTAACATTTGGCGGTTCCCAACTGTAAAAGCACATCTTCCCACCATTAGTACATTCCGTTCGGCTGTAAACGAATCAAGGAAGAGACAGAAACAGGTGCAGAGGAAGGCGAGGATAGCGAACAGATCGAAGAGAGTGTAAAAAGGGGTGGTATCAGGAAACACGATTGCGGGGATCAAAGGAGACGTGCCTAATGAATGCACAACTGAGACAATAGACCAGGATGGCAAGATGAGCCTCGAGCGGGGCCCTCTGCCTTACAGTATCATCCCCCTCATCATAAAGACACCCTCAAAGGAACACGTGTCTTCAGCAAGAGTTTGGGAATCCCAGGGTCACGAAGCGGACAGCGTCCGTTCGCTGGCTACTTGAGGGCAAGAAATAAAATGGATGCCATATCTAAAATGGAACCCGTGGGTTCAGATGGAGAAACCCACGGAACAAACGAACGGTTTAGGCTAGCACAGCGAAATCGTGTACACCCACTAAACTCATCATTTGCGGTTCATAGATATCAGACTCGACCATATTCGGGTGAGTCGAAAACACCACTTACAATTGTCACGGAACCTCAGACGCTCCTTTTGCCCTCATGTAGGCAAGCACTAGTCGTAATCAGAATCGATCTCGATATTCATCAGACCATCCAGATGTTGCTGCAACATTATCCTATCCATCAATGCTTCCTTGGTGGCCGTCTTATACACGTCGTGGCACAAAGGCAACATAAGGCAGGACCACACTGCACACAAAGACAGCACGTGAACAGAAATGCTACAACAACCCCAATGATCATCAGAATCTTCCAACCCCACGTCGACATCAGGCCCCAAAACCACCCTAGTAGCGTCCAATCCCCTACGTCCACGTGTATGGACTCGGAGATTTTTATGCAACTTCGAGATGGCTTGATAGACAATTGGAGCGTTGTCAGGAATGAAAATGCAGCAACTCGAATGGATCACCTTACATACTCCACCTCTATCGGCTAGAACAATGTCTAAAACCATACGATTTTGTAACGTCATAAGCCTGTCAGCCTGAAGCTCTGCTGTAATGTTACCAAGGGCGCTCGCGGTGATATTAGCGGTCGATTCCACCACTCGAGTCAACTGTCTCAGGTTCCTACTATTGATCATAGGTCCCCAAAACGGCAAGAAACCCTTAAAGAAGTCTCCTGCTTCTTGACCGGCAGTGTCCTCTTCGCTAATCACGCCTCTCACAACTCTGGTCGTGTGATAATCCGACCCAACAGTAAAGGTCGGTGGCAACAGATTCGCAATATAACATGTGCCTGAGAAGTCACGAGGCAACCATGTATATGCACGATCATAACAAACAAAGTAAGTACCCTTGGCAGTCAGAAGAACAGGGGAAGAGGTCGTCGGCAAAACATACGTCTCGGTACAGGCACTCCTCCCAAGCTGAGCTCGCGGGCTTCGGCCTAGGCCTTTTAGACAGAAATTACCGAGGTGGGGTACGATCCAGATCGGAGACGAGCTTTTAAGCTGCCGATCACCCACTGACATACTATACTCAGCCTCACTCAGATCTCGGTATGCTCGCACCTCTTCCTCTGGGATAAGCGATGCGTCAAAGATATCCCTATCTAAATCGGCAATTGCTCTTGCCAAAGGCTTGTGGTACGGGCCAGGGCCGTGATCTGCAGTGCGTGGCTCTCGATGGGGGTAGGAATCTAGTGCGCTACGAAACATTGTTTGGAATGCTCGAGCAGAACCCTGGGAACTGTAAGGGAGAACCAAGTACGGAATTCCCCTATCGGTGGTATGTGGCATTAACCCACACACCCAACAATTGGTAGTATTCATTACTAACTGATGTTGATGAAGGAGCTGAACGAAGGAATTGTTCATGAATTCCGCACGTCTAACCTGCTCGTGTTGTGGTAAGATGTAGAAGGAATGAGGAGAAACAGTGGAAATAGGTTTAAGTTCAGAAGAAGGGGTAGGTGAGGCAGAAGGCAACAACGACTGTATCATATAATACACCCCACCCACCAATAACGAAGAAACAGTTAGGAATAGAAGGAACACCTGAAACATGAAGCATTTTGTACGCACAATCCTATGCAGTTCGAATCTTTGAGCTTGAGTCTTTTCCAATTCTGACAGCTTCGAGAAGGCCATCCTCTAAAAACCGTCCGCAACGTTCTTGACGCACTTCGTTCTGTGCAGCAATAGTCAATCCCCAGGAGTTCCTAGGAACCGACGGTCTCCGACCTAGTGTCAGGACCTACTAACCAGAAGGAAGTACCCGCACGGCCCTACGGTCTACCCGGATGTAAGGTACTTTAATTAAACAGCATGTACAAAATCTCCTAGCTGTGGAAACAAATACATATGCAGAAAAAGACTCAAAATTTACAAAATCACAATTATTCAAAAAAATGTTCAAAGTGGTAATGGGGGAACGTGAATGTCAGGGGAGGAAGCAAAAATATTTTTTTATTAGTCTCTAGTGTTGGAGCGGAGGAAATATCTGCTCCTCCCAGGACGTGTCTGATCTTCAAACAGTTGGTCCGATGATGAAACAGAATCCTGTCGACCAGACAATTGTTCAGATCTTGAGTTCTTTGATGACAAATGTTCAACAGTATCGTCCAGCTGAACTGAGGTATCTCCAATAGGCTGAGCGTCGCTGAATGGGGCAAAGTTCGGTACAACCTCAGCTTCAGACGAGGTGATGCCCTTCCTTACCCACGAGTCCGCTGGCAAAGGTATAGGTACCTTCTTGGTGTGGGTGCCATGCACCCAGTGCTTGCGCCCCTCCAAACGAACAGCAGTCCTCGTGGCAAGGAGCACCTGGTAGGGTCCAATGAACCTTGGCTCAAGATTTCGTTTTCGGCCAAAGTTCCTCGTAACCACCCAGTCTCCGGGCTGGAGCTGGTGGCCTGGACCCTCCGTCTGCGTCGGCAGTGCTTCAAAGACCTGTTGGTGAATTAACCTCAGTTTAGCAGTCAGATCATGAAGATAATCGATCAACATTGGATACTCAAGATCAGAAAACACACTGGGCCTAGGGCCCCCCCAAACATTGGCAGGACGACCGAACACAATCTCATATGGGCTGAGCCCTACTCGAGAGTGTACAGTCGCCCTAGTTGACAGAAGAGCTAAGGGCAAAGCGTCAGGCCACGAGAGACCAGTCGTAGCCTGAATCTTTGCGAGTTTCAATTTGAGAGTTCCATTGTATCCCTCAACTAAACCTGCTGACTGGGGATGGTTGGCGCTGTGGAATTTTTGTGTAATTCCAAGGCCCTTACACACACTCTTCATCACACTCCCTACAAACTCACTTCCGTTATCAGACCATACTATTCGTGGCATTCCATACCGAGGAAAGTATTCCTTCAGTAGGACTTTTGCGGTGGACAGGGCAGTATTGTCTTTAAGAGGGTAGGCTTCGATCCATCGGGAGAATGCGCAAACCACAACCAAAACATATTTTAGGTTATTGCATCGCTCCATATGGATAAAATCCAACTGAATCACTTCAAAGGGACACGAAGGAGGAGCAAAGTGGCCAGGGGGTGTAGGAGTTCCTTTACCAGGATTGTACATCATGCATATCATACAACTCTTGACCAATCTCTCAGCGCACTTAGCGATACCATCATTCTTCCATACAGGGGACAACAACTTGCAAATACCTTTCGCACTAATATGTGACATGCCGTGTGCCATCGTCACAACAGCTAGCACATACGCATCCGGCAACATCCACCTCTTATTCTCCGACAAATCAATCCAACAGCCATTCGCATCCAGCTTTCCCGTACTCTCTTTCCATTTAGTCTTTTCAGTCTCGGTGGCCTCATTCTGAATCGCTTTCACACTCTCAATAGTGTCCTCGCACATACCAGTTTCTGTAGGCCACCTTACCGAACTCGTCACATACATTCTAGTTGTAAGATTTCTTGCAGTCTCCTTAGCAATCTCATCAGCAAACGCATTGCCACGGCCAACATCATCCGTCACCTTACGGTGTGCACTACATTTAATAATCGCCACCTGCTTAGGCAAAGTAAGTGCATCCAAAAGATCATTCACAAGCTGTCCATGCTGGATCTTTGTACCATGCGATGTCATAAAACCTCTCTCTCTCCACAAACGTCCAAAACTATGCGCAACACCGAACGCATACTGACTATCCGTAAACACATTCACCCGTTTCCCTTTCGACAAAACACACGCTCTGGTTAAGGCAATTAGCTCTGCCGCCTGTGCAGAGTTCTGATTCAATCTCGCAGTCTCCACAACCGTACTCAACGTCACCACAGCATACGCAGTCGTCACATCACCATTCGGCAACTTAAAACATGAACCATCCACATACAAAGTACCATCGGGGTCTTCCATTGGAGTGTTTTTCAGGTCCACACGACCTTTTGTTTCCTCCTCAGTTCGTAAGTAACAGTCGTGCGGTGTTACCTCGTCTGATTCCATATTAGTTGGCAACAAAGTCGCCGGGTTTAGGACATTGCAGCGCTTTATTTGAATGTGACTTGCCAGAAGCGTCAACTCATAACCAGACAACCTTGCGCTCGTCAAGTGTTGGGTTTTCGTACGATTCAAGAGAGTGTCAACTGCGTGCGGAACCATCACCGTAAGCATATTATCCATGACCAATCCTGCAGATTGTCGGATGGACACCGCAGCTGCCGCTGTTGCTCTCAAACAACTCGGCAATGCTCTAGCTACTGGGTCCAAGGTCGAGGAAAAATATGCACATGGACGCTGCTTACCACCGAATTGTTGCGTCAAAACACTCAACGCACAACCTTCCCTCTCGTGAACGTATAGTGTAAACGGCTTACTGTAGTCAGGAGTACCTAACACAGGAGCCGAACACAACGCATCACGTAGTTCAGAAAAACTTTTCTGACATTCTTCCGTCCATGGTAAGGGAGTTGGAACATCCTTGCACGTAAGAGCCACCAATGGTTTCGCTAGCAATGAAAAATTTGGAATCCATTGCCTGCAGTATGACGTGATACCTAAAAAGGCACGAACATCTCTCTGAGTTGTTGGCACAGTCATTCGAGCGATCGCTGCAAGTCGCATCTGGGGTCAACCTTCTTCCCTCCTTTGACAATAAGTGACCTAAATAGGTTACTTCTTGGCAACAATATTGCAGCTTAGAAGGTGACACCTTGTGATGTAAGTCACAGAGATGTTGCAACAAAGACACCGTAGCAGTTTTGCAAATGTCCTGTGTGTCCGCAGCCACCAATAAGTCATCAACATATTGGATCAAGGCCGCACCAGCCGGCAACGCAAACGCGTCAAGTTGGCTCTTCAGGGCTTGGCTGTATATCGATGGACTCTCACAGTAGCCCTGAGGAGCGCGCTTAAACCTAAAGCTGCGACCACCTAAAGAGAAACCGAAAAGGTCCCTGCTCTCTTCAGCAATCGGAATGCTAAAGAAAGCATTCTTTAGATCGATCACTGAGAACCAGGACGCGGATGCTGGAATCAGAGTCAGTAAAGCCGTAATGTCGGGCACCACAGGGAACTGAGGAATCACAATTTTGTTCACCTCCCGTACATCAATGACAAAACGATAAACAGGAGGCTTAGATGGATCAGTGCGTTTCAGAATGGGTAGCACAGGGCTATTACACACGTTTCCCCGTGTCTCCTCGATAACATCTTTCTCGATCAAATCATAGATGATCGCTAACAATGCTCGCTCACCATCAAGGGAGATACGATACTGGGGAATACGTGGTAAACGCACATTCGATTTCAGCTGAACAACATAAGGAGAGATATCAAGCAGGCCCACGTCATTGGGACCTGTTGCCCATAAAGATGCAGGAAGAGAACTCAATTCCGGTGGGAGCTTATCAATGGACAAATACATGGGAGAGATTACTCTCTCACCCAACGTAAGCTTTACTCCCGCAGGAGAACAATACAAAGTCGCATACAGACGTTTCAGCAAATCCAGGCCCAAAAGATTTTCACCACAACCAGTAGTTAAAATCAAAGGAGCTTTTAGCTCACGAGGCCCAATTGTAAGGGGCAATGGGTGAGAAACCGGATTGCTAACAGGGGCGCCAGAGAATCCAACCGAAACATTTGTTAAGCCAGACAAAGGTGCGCCAGGGAGTTTTGAATGCATGATGGAACTTTTCGCTGCACCAGTGTCCAACAGAAAAGGCTCAACTACGCCCGAGGTGGCAACTGCGACGTAAGGCCCTCTCTGATCAACCGGAACTGATACTACTCCCTCTCCTTGTCTATGGCTGTCCTAGTAATTACCATCGTCAGTACCCTGATCGACGTAATAATCATCCACATTGTACTGTGCGGATCTGCCAGATGATGATCCACGCTGATCGAAACAATTATTAGAATCAGAAGAATTATTAGAACGATCATTTTGATTCTGCGTAACACCACGACCTCTACCTCGTGTAGCCTGCTGAGGACCACTACGACCTCCTCTAGATGAATTACCACTATTCCGATCACGCAAAACTGGACAATCAAATTTCAAATGACCCTCGCCTCTACAGTAGGCACACTGATTGTACCCAAGCATAGATCTCTGCGAAGAAGAGTCACTTCGCGATTGTGACCTAGATGACTGCGATTGCGATTGATTTCGCTGCTGAGAATCATTCTGATTCGAGCGCGGAGGATATGCTTGTTGCAACAAAACTTTCGTTTTAAGCTCTTTCGTCTTTTTGTCTGCACGGTCATTTTCTTCTTTTTCTCTATTTTCATAATATTGAGCCGTAGCCAATATCTGGGCAGAGGTAGAAACAGCCCACGCACTTTCTGAATTTTTCAATTTGTTGCTAAGGTCGGGCAACAAATTTGATACAAATTTGTCTACAAACAATCTCTGACCTCCCTCAGTGCCCATATCTTGACCACTATGATCAATGAATGCCTCCTCAAATCTTGTAAAGAAATCGGAGACACTCTCGTCCTTCTTTTGCTTGCAAGCGGACAGTTTGTCCCAGTTAACTTTCATAGCTGGCATAAGTGTTTTCATAAGGGTAATTATTCTCTGAGGCAAAGCCGTAATTAACTGTTCAGGCTTAGCCCCACCGACCTGCAAACCGTCCGCGGCTGTAAGCGCAGCCCAATCACCACCTAATTCAGCTGCATGATCTTCGTGACGTATTTTCGCCCATACCGGTTGTGGTACGACATTGCCAAACAGCATATCGATATCGGCAAGATTCATTATCGTAGCATCCACTAGCTGCGACATTTCTTTATAGTACCCTGCAGGATTTTTGCGAGGGTCAGGCAAAGATTGCTTCACCTGCAAAACTTCTGATCGCTTCCATGGGAGGTGTATCCAAACTCTCTGAAAGAATGGCAGGACTGGAGGATTAGCAGCAGGGTTACCTGGCATATACACTGGTGGAACTTCACGCATGGGATACTGACCAGGCGTAGCCATCCATTCCTCAGTATCATCTTTAAACAATGCTCGAGGTATAATAGTGGGACGAAAAGACAGTAGATGCTCGACGGCACGTCGAACATTGCTAACCACCAGTACACCACTCGCAAATTGAAGCTGAAGTTCAACTACATCGATCGGTACTGCGTTTACTTCATCATTAGATATCGCTTCACGTAGAAATTTGCACATTTCATCAAACACAAATCTCTGTGTTGGCTCATTGAATTGGGAGAACGTATCTAAAATTATGCGCGGAGAATTTTTAATAGGGTACCTAATCCAATTACGCGCCATCCTAATTAACGTGTCACGCTCCCTACCATCAGGAAGCTGACTTCGTCGTTGGGGAACATCAAAATCAGTAGACCCAAGAATCGGGCCAAGAGGAGTGTAGAAGTTGGCAGCAACAGTAGGAACACGACGTCGAACAGACGGAGAAGAAGAAAGAAGCAAAGGGGAAACAATAGGAGAGGCAAAAACAGGAGGAGCAGCAGGAGTAGCCACAAGGGTGGAAGTAGCGGGAACAGTAGTTTGAGAAGGTATAGCCGGTGGAGCAGTAGGAACAGGAGCAGGTAGAGGAACAGGAACGAGAGGAACAGCTGCCGGAACAGCGGGTTGAGGAACCGGAGGAACCACGGGAACTGCGGTATCCTGTGCATAAGGAGGAGGCGACTTCAGTAGATAAGACAACAAAGGGTCCTCTACTGCTTCCTCTCCCTTCTTATCCGTACCCGTCGGTAAAACGGGGTAACATTTATCCACTGTCATGTGTTGCAATCTATCAAAAATTTCCTTTTCCTTCTCCTCTTTGTCTCGCTGAAACTGCTCTGCATTTCTCATCGTTGTAACAATACCTTCTCTTTTATTACGTTTAAGCTGCTTGATTTCTTTCTGCTTGGCTTCTTTACGCCACAACCGAAAGGAATCAAACATGGCGGGCCTTGCTTTCTTTTGAAACAATTTAGCTTCAAGATTATCTAAAATCGGGGTCTCAAAACTACCATGAGGTGGCCAACTAAGGACACCGTCTTCTTTAGTGTAACAAACCCAACAATCATTGAACGTAATAGGACCCACACCATGTCGACTATATAATTCATAAATTGGAGTTCCAACTGGAGGTATCGGACATGAGTCCTCCAGTCGGGAATCCGCACCACAACCTCTAAAGCAGCTAAACAAAGTACTACGGCCAGGCATCGTGCACACTAACCGAGTTTCACAAACGTCAAGGGTTATAGGATTACAATGTCCCTACAAAAGTGCAAAACCCTTGGTTTTTGGCGACTGCAGACGTCAAATAGAACAACGAAGAACAAAATACCAAGAACCACAAATGCAATGGAACCATGCAACAACTAAGCACCCACAACAACAAAGGACTCTGGGAGCGACCCACAAATACTTAACTCAAGGATCAATGGCGTCACCAGGAAGGCCCGTCAATCGTCTCGCTGTACCAAAGTCTACGCCAGGCGCCAAAACAGGTCTACAGTCAGGGCAGCAGTCCGTCGTAGCCGTCAGGAGGCGGCGATCTTCGTGGGAAAAGTCGTCGGGCCACTTGTTTCGACAACTGGATCGATGAAGCGGGGTGCACCTTCCCTCGGAGATTTCACACGAAGTTCCTCACGATCGTCGGGCTTTGGACCGGTACCACTGATGCAGCCCCACGTTGGGCGCCAACTGAAGGACTGGGTTCTGCTAAGACCCAGCAGTGCCAGGGATAACACCTGAAACCTTCGTGGGTTACCTGTTCCGGCGTACAAATGACAGAGACACGGGACACTTCCTTCGGCGTCAAAGATTCGAGGTTTATTTACTGCAGGGAACACAGACGTCACGAGAAGTACATAGCATGTAGGTTCTGAGAGACTGCTTCAAATTGCATCTGTGGATCGCTCCTTTTATATAGTTTTCTTGTCATAAGATAACATAGCGAACAAAAGTTTACAACTCGGTTCCCACAGTACATTTCATAGGGGGTCGCTTTCATGTATTCAGGGCCCGGAACATAATTACAGTAACATTTGGCGGTTCCCAACTGTAAAAGCACATCTTCCCACCATTAGTACATTCCGTTCGGCTGTAAACAAATCAAGGAAGAGACAGAAACAGGTGCAGAGGAAGGCGAGGATAGCGAACAGATCGAAGAGAGTGTAAAAAGGGGTGGTATCAGGAAACACGATTGCGGGGATCAAAGGAGACGTGCCTAATGAATGCACAACTGAGACAATAGACCAGGATGGCAAGATGAGCCTCGAGCGGGGCCCTCTGCCTTACAGTATCATCCCCCTCATCATAAAGACACCCTCAAAGGAACACGTGTCTTCAGCAAGAGTTTGGGAATCCCAGGGTCACGAAGCGGACAGCGTCCGTTCGCTGGCTACTTGAGGGCAAGAAATAAAATGGATGCCATATCTAAAATGGAACCCGTGGGTTCAGATGGAGAAACCCACGGAACAAACGAACGGTTTAGGCTAGCACAGCGAAATCGTGTACACCCACTAAACTCATCATTTGCGGTTCATAGATATCAGACTCGACCATATTCGGGTGAGTCGAAAACACCACTTACAATTGTCACGGAACCTCAACTCCCTCTGGCACTTAGAAGGAAACTAATTTTCTTGATTTATCAAGCTCTTGAAAACCTGGCTGTTCAATAAACTAGCCAGAATGCACCAAGCCAGCATCCCCCTCTGGTTTATTCAATACTACAGAGCTGCCGCACCTAGACATCCTTGTGTATTAGTGCGTGTTACAAATCTAAATTTAATTTCTTTTAATTTCATGTGAAGGAAGGATGTTCCATTTTGTTGAAGCAAGGACTATGAGAAATCATTTGAGTGAGTAAAAAGGGAGTTGTTCAGTTCTAAAGCTCTCAAACCACATGATCCGCCTTTACCTTGCTCTGTTACCATAATTACCAAGAGCGTGGTACTTGAGCAGTTCTGATGCAAAATCCTGGTGAAAGTGTGGGGAAGGAGGTTTATTGTTTAATCGACCATAAACAACTTGTTTACATACTGTGGTGAAAAATACACATCTTATTTTGCACAGATTTCATATAAATTACTACAATACCAAATTAACCAATGTTTAGTCACACATCAGGAGGAATGAATGGTAGGGTTGTCATTCTGTTGGGACACCGTCTTGCCGGTGGCAATGAGAATGAGAGCAGAGAAGAATGTGAGACATGTTTAACTGCATCATTTGATGTGGAGGCTGCGAGTGCCTCTGGCGAGAAGGAATGGTGTTTGGCATTTTAAGGTGCGTATAACATATTATAGATGTGTGGCCAAAGGAGTCTTGTCTGTGGTCTTCTTACAACCTTACAATAAAGTTGCAGATGAGCTCACTGTAGAAGATGGTTTGCGTATGCACGCAAACAAATTAATTCCTCCTGAAGTATTAAGAAGGGAACTTTTCTACAATCTACATTCACCAAGCACAGAGTTTGTACGAGTTATTGGTGAGTTGGTATGGGCAATGATGTTGAAAGTTGAGTGGAAAACTGTCTGTTGCATGCAAGTTGTGAGAAGAGTCTTTCCACCTGGATTTGACTTATACAGCCCTTTGAATTACCATAGCGACCAAGGTTTAAGGTCGAAAGAGATTTACTTGGGCCTTTGAACTCTCTTGATCCGCATCATAGGTATGCAGTAGTTCTCAAACTCAAAGTGAGAAAGTGCAGAATTAAACACCAGAAATGGCATTGAGTTCCTGAAAGAAGTATTCTCACAGGAGGGTTACCTGGAGCAGTTCTTGTTGGACTATGGTGCCCAGTTCTCAAGTGAGGACATGAAAGTGTTCCTCAATGTGGTAGGACGTAAGCTTCTAAGAAGCTGGCTGTGGTGGTTGACTTTGTGAAGTGGGCCGTTGACAACAAGTGTGAAGTGGTGGGTTCAGTGAGGATCGTGCTATGTTCTATCACTGTACTTCACACTCTGTGAACAGTGTGTCTCCTTATCAGATGTTGAGAGGCAGCAAACCATTCTCCAAGTTATGCCCGGCATGGATGAGAAGGAAGCTGGATAATGGTAATGAAGCACAAGGGTTGGGTGCTCTGGTGAGATCCAGGGTTGAGGTTACCCAAAGCAAAGACAAACAGAGTCTGATGCGAGAAAAAGAGTCAAGACCATTTGCTTTCAAGTGGAGGATGTGGTTCGCATTAGGAAGACAGGAAATATCACAAAAGGAAGCACAAAGTTTGGTAGATCAGCTGTGTTTATCAAAGTGTGTGATAAGGCTGTCACAATCTGTGGGCGACAGTGGGGGACTGGTGGAAAAGTGGTGAGAACTGGAAAGTTCAAAGATGAACTGAATGGGTTGAGTGGAGAAATAGAGCCCTATACAGCAGGGGTGAATTCCATTCGTAATGGTCACTATGGTGGTCTGAATGGGTTAAGTGGAAAGAAAATAACAAAAGCCTTGGCAGTAGAGAAACTTATCTACAGGAGCAGTTGTCTTCCCAAACCTCTTTTTCATGTCAAGCAATGAGTTATATGCATTAAAGGATTTTCTACTTCAGCGTGGGAACACTCTCTGTTTTTGTATTGATTGTTTGTATGGAAAGGTTGCAAGGTGTTTGTGTTGAATATGTTGTGTTGTGCTCTTTTGTCATGTTGTTGGATGTTGCCTTATGTTTTAGTCTTGTAGTGTGCCTGTCTGGGATTGTGTTCAAAGAGAAAAAGTCAAGGTAGTATCTCACGTTCACTGTTGAGTGGCTCATTATGCTATAGGTAGGCTATCCTGTTTTAGGGTTAAACCTATAATAACTGATAAAACCCCACCAAAAGAGAACTCGCCCTCGCCAGTTTAAACATTTATACACTGAAAAAACACCTGCACAACCACAAACTAAATGCCATAAAAGAAAGAAAAAGGAGAGTGAAAGTAATTTTTATTTCTTCTTGAAGAGGCCAATACAATGTAACTTTGTCATACAAGGTAGCAGCAAGAAAGACTGGGCTAACATTATTCTGCTTGAGTTTTGTTGTTAATGGATGTCACTAAAATATTGTTTCCTCTTCGCTTTGCTTTTTTCAGTTTTGTGGTCTTTAGTCTATTAATGCCTGGTATAGAAGTATGTTTTAGGTCTTATTTAATTATTTTAACACCATAGAGAATCAGGAAATATCGATATTATATTTGATATTTTGGCTATGTGTGATTATTTCACTGATCGGTAAAGTGGCTGGCTTTATAGGAATCTTTCCCAATATGTGCCATCACATTTACCTACAGACAGAGAATGGGGGAAACCCTTTGATACATCAGCCCCCTTTTCTAGCAAGTCAATATTGATAGTAGGTGAATTGCTAAATACTCAAGGCTTTTAACATGCAATGCAAGGTGTAGTGACAGGTATATGTGAAAAGAGTGCTGTCACCAATCATCTGGGATGGTGGTAAAAAAACATGACTCCAGACTTTTGGAAAACAAGGAATGCAATATTACTTGGAATTCTTCTGCAAAGCGTTCTTAAAAAGTTCAACACAGATTGGAGTTGCATTGTTTGTATTTGCGGTGATTAAGCTACGTATATGAGAAGGTTGTGTGATAAACTGTGAAAAATTGATATCTGAACTGAAGTGCTTCCCTGCAAGAGATCCTTGCTTCTTGCTAGATGGTATGTTGAATGCAAAAACAACAGTTGATGGACAGAATACATAACAATGTCATACATTCACCCCAGTACAGAGATCTGGGCCTAAATCCATCGTTTTTTTCTCACCAAACCACCCCAGTTCAGACATGGCCTTATGCAAATCAGCCTTGACCCGGTGCCTCATGGGAACAGTCCAGCCCGAACTGCCAAGCCATGTCTTCCCTGGACCGGAATCAAGCATCCTAGCACTGGTTTCTGGCTATCAGCCGTCATCAGCCAGGATAGCTTGACTCCAGTGGCATGGAAAGCACTGGACTCACGTCTGAGCATACCCGTCCCACTCGGGGTGACAAATGCAAAAACAACAGTTGATGGACAGAATGCAGAACAATTTCATACATTCACCCAAGTAAAGAGATCTGGGCCTAAATCCATCGTTTTTTTGCTCACCAAGACACCCCAGTTCAGACATGGCCATATGCACATCAGCCTTGACCCTGTGCCTCATGGGAACAGTCCAGCCCAAACTGCCAAGCCATGTCTTCCCTGGACTGGAATCAAGCATCCTATGACCGGTTTCTGGCTATCAGCCGTCATCAGCCAGGATAGCTTGACTCCAGTGGCATGGAGAGCACGGGACTCACGTCTGAGCATACCCGTCACACTCGGGGTGACAAATGCAAAAAAACAGTTGATGGACAGAATGCAGAACAATGTCATACATTCACCCCAGTACAGAGATCTGGGCCTAAATCCATCGTTTTTTTGCTCACCAAGCCACCCCAGTTCAGACTCAGACATGGCCATATGCAAATAAGCCTTGACCCTGTGCCTCATGGGAACAGTCCAGCCCGAACTGCCAAGCCATGTCTTCCCTGGTCTGGAATCAAGCATCCTTGAACCGGTTTCTGGCTATCAGCCATCATCAGCCAGGATAGCTTGACTCCAGTGGCGTGGAGAGCACGGGACTCACTTCTGAGCATACCCGTCCCACTTGGGGTGACAAATGCAAAAACAACAGTTGATGGACAGAATTCAGAACATCATCCTGTGTGTTTTGCTGGTCACCCTACGTGGGAAGGGTATGCCCAGACGTGGGTCCCGTGCTCACTACGCCACTGGAGTCAAGCTATCCTGGCTGAAGACGGCTGATAGCCAGAAACCGGTCCTAGGATTCTTGATTCCGCTCCAGGGAAGACATGGCTTGGAAGTTCGGCTGGACTGTTCCCATGAGACACAGGGTCAAGACTGATTTGCATATGGCCATGTCTGAACTGGGGTGGCTTGGTGAGCAAAATAACGATGGATTAAACCCAGATCTTTCATTTGTGGTGAATGTTTTGCCAATGTGCAACATTCCGTTCATCATCTTGTGTGTTTTGCTGTTCACCCTATGTGGGAAGAGTATGCCCAGACGTGGGTCTGGTGCTCGCTACGCCACTGGAGTCAAGCTATCCTGGCTGAAGACGGCTGATAGCCAGAAACTGGTCCTAGGATGCTTGATTCCGGTCCAGGGAAAACATGGCTTGGCAATTCGGGCTGGACTTTTTCCATGAGGCACAGGGTCAAGACTGATTTGCATATGGCCATATCTGAACTGGGGTGGCTTGGTGAGCAAAATAAGATGGATTAAACCCAGATCTGTGACTGGGGGTGAATGTTTTGCCATTGTGCAACATTCCGTCCATCATCTTGTGTGTTTAGATGGTATGTTGAAAGCATCTTTACAATCTTCAGAGTTAATGAAGAATGCTGTTGACTTTGTAGTTCATTCTGGTCATCCAACTGTGTCATTTATCTGGTGATTCTCAGTCCTCGAGACCATGAATGCTATATTATCTGTATGGTGACCGTTTATACAACTTTTGCTTAGTGATGATGCCAAAGGCAAGAAATGTGAGGTTCTTCGTTTGCATATTGATAGTAATATGAAAAAAGTGGCCTCTATGGCGTTCTTAGATTTTTAAGGGGAAACATGACTGCTGTAGTGGATATAATCAAAGAAATAGACAGCCAGATTCATCAATGTCCCGATTTGCGAGTCCTTAATAGCGATTATTAAGGAATCGCTATTAAGGACTTGCAAATCGGGATTCATGTAGAAATCGCAAAATAAATTGCGATTCCTACAGCCTCCTTATTTGCGATTAGCAAATTGCTAATCGCAAATAAGGAATAACTCCCCATTCATTCCTATGGGCCTAAAGGCAAATAAGGAATAACTCCCCATTCATTCCTATGGGCCTAAAGGCCCATAGGAATGAATGGGGAGTCATTCCTTATTTGCGATTAGCAATTTGCTAATCGCAAATAAGGATGCGATTTCAAGGGTGCCAGGGGTGTCCAAAGGACACCCTGTAGCACCCCTGAAATGTCAATGTAGACTGATGTTGCGCACACACATGTCCAAAGGACATATGTGTGTGTAACATCCAACTTAGAAAAATGCACTAAAGTGCATTTTTCTAAGTTTTCGCTATTTACCACGAAGTCTGACTTCGTGGTAAATAGCGGCCAAAAATAGCGAATTCGCAATTTAAAAATGGTTAATGAATTGCATTTAAGGAATCTCAAATAGAAATTCCTTAAATGCAATTCCTCGCAATTTAGCGATTTCGCAATTAGCGATTTCTGCATTTGGGATGATGAATCCCAAATGCAAAAATTGCCCTGGCAAAGGGCCAGATTCTCAGAATCTGGCCCTTTGCAAGCCCATTTTTCTTTGATGAATCTAGCTGTGTGTCTCGGAACACACTTATCTATCAAGTGTTCAGCGTAATTGGTGTTGATGTGAAACATCTCCTTGAGACTAGGCTGGGTGACACTTTTAGTGACTTTGGCACTGCAACATGTTCCATGTTAGAATGCTTGCCACTTGGTAAGCAAAGAAATGTTGAGGAGCAATTCAGCAACATCTATTTTACAATGCATGAGAAATGGCTTGCAATGATGCATATAAATGTCCCTTAACCAACCATGATATGAAAAACAATGGTCCTAGACCAATATCTCAACAATTAGGAATAATAATTATTTTCGTAGTAGCTAAACATTTAGAGCATACAGAAACGTAGCTCGTTGTTACAAAAAAAAACGCTGTCCAACAATGGCGTTTTAACCCCTTCGATGCTGGTGACGGAACCATTCCGTCATCAGTCACGGTTGAGCTGTGCTGATGACGGAATGGTTCCGTCACGACCACACCCATTATCATTAGTGTGCAGCACAGCAGGAAAATATCAATAGCAGCGATGTGGTTAAGTAAATGAAGCCTCATTGTGGTGCTCTGCACAAGTTCTAGATCCCTTCTGTAAAGGTGAATTTTCTCTTTACTTTGAAAGTACTGCTTCATTTTTGACCGCTTCAATAACTTTGAGGGCATATACACCCAATTCAACACATATGTTGTAGAACCTGTCCCAAAGAATTACAATCTTCAGGTGCACCAGTATTGGCATGGTAAGCTACATCAGTGGCCAGAGTTAGAAAATTGTGTACTGGCAGTTTTGACGGTGCCCGTCTCAAGTGTCAATGCTGAGAGGGCCTTTTCACAGATAAAAGTTTACAAGGGAAGGAAAGATCGAGAACACATGGCTAAAGAATCACTGACGAAGTATCGTATGGTGTACAACAATTTAACTTTGATTTGTAAAAATGTGTTTGGACCTCATATACACTGTGCGTACACTGCCTATATACCATGCATTATCAGTGTAGAATGCAAGCAATAATAAAAGCAAAGCATTCCATAAACACTGGAAAAACACTGTTTCTGTTTTTAATGGTGCAAAAATGTGTAACCATGGATAACCACTGTTTTCTTAAGATATTGAAATCACTGGAAAACACTGAAAAAAAACACCAAAATCTACCAACAATAGAACCGAAAAATAGGAATCATGAAAGCCTAGCTATATGGAATGTTTATTGGCCAGCTAGAATGTTTTATTATAAAGCTGTGAGAGTTTGAGCTTACTGTTGTAGCGTAAGGTGCAGAAGGTGCGCTCTGCGATGGAAGATAAAATAAATGTACATATTTTTTAATCAAGGCTCTGCATGTTTTATGTGTTATAGGTGTATCACAACAATGTCTCTTGAAACATCTACAGTATGTTTTTACATTTGAATTTTTCCTTTGGTATAAGCTTGAGCTCTTATGTAGATGATACTCAAATGATTGACTCCCTGTCTGATAATAAGGGCACCACACAAACCTGGTACAGGAAATGCAAACCTGTTATAGGAATTGCATACCTGAATTTCCTACCTGGATAATATTCAAACAGCATGAAGCTTAACTCTGACAAAACAGACATTTTAATAGTTAAAGCGCAAATTTCCTCTGGTCAGCTGCATGATGGCCAGTGGACCTCAATGCTCTGCCTCCTCCAGCCTCCCGAGTATGCAACAGGGGCATATTATTTGATAACAGATTATGTTTTATCCCCCCAAATTGCTTAAATGACTTCTATTTGTTTTCTGATACTAAGAAGGGTTCATAAAATATACCCATTCCTGCCGGAAAAAAAACATTGTCCAGGCATGGACTACTTCTCTCCTGGACTGAAGGAATTCTCTATATATGGACCTGCCTAAAACTTCAATAAATGGATTATAAATGATGCAAAATAAAGAAGCTAGATTGATTTTAAATCTGCCTCATCACAAATCTACTGGTCCTCACTTAAGAAAGCTTCACTGGCTGCCAATAAAGAAACTGTGACTTTTTAAAGCGCTATGTCTGGCACCACGTACGGCTTTGGTTGCTCAGGGCCAAGCCAACTGCATCTCAATGGGGATATTCCAAAAATCTGGCATGGATCCCGCCCTCCAGGACCGGTTTGGAGACCCCTATCTGCTGTCAAAATGCTTGAAGTCCATAAATGCCAAACTTCTCACAGTACCGCATGTTATATGAGCTTGAAGTGGTGGAAATTCTTTAGTGTTTTTTGACTACTAGACCCTGCAATGTTATGCCCTATTTCACTGGAAAACACACGTTTGTTGAACTGCTTTAAAAAGCACTTGAGTAACTGGTTGTTTAATTCTGAGTAATTCGCTGTTTTCGGCCCTGATTACAAATTTAGGTGCTATTTATTGCACCTGATAAATAACAATACTACGGGGTACGTTATTTAGTGCGTGAAATAATTAACACCTATCACGAGTTGTTGGGAATAACATACAAGTTTTGGTGTTTAACACACCGGGGAGCATATTAACAACAACTAGCGATAATTATCGCTATGTTGACTTAGCGGCAATATTTTTATCGCTGAGCTGCGGGAATTTTTATCGCTTAGGAACCTTGCTATTATCAAGGTTTATCTCCAAAGTGATAGAAATCGGCCGAAATGCATGAATATCGCTGAAAAGTCAGCGATATTCATGCATTACCGAGCTAATGCTCTTAGCCATGTTATCCACCTACCATTGGATAACATGTCTAAGAACTGCTCAGGGGTAGGTGTTAGCTTTTGGAGATATTCGCGCTTAGCGCGAATATCTCCAAAAGTTGGTAATAGGAGATAGCGATGTTAGCGACTGTTTCCAGTTGCTAACATCTTGGCACGCCCACTTTGCATGTCATTAGTGATAAATTTCACTGACATGCAAAGCGGGGCCCAAGATGGTCGCTATCTCCTCTTAGCTGTCGCTAACTGGTGTTAGCGACAGCTAGGTAATAGGGAGATAATTTTATCTCTGCTTTCTTGGCTTTTAAAGCCAAAAAAGCGGAGATAAACCCCCTTGATAATATGCCCCCAAGATTGGTATGATACAGTAAATACCATATGGTTTTCTAGCGGTAATTTTAACAAAGTTTGAGGTATTTAACGGATCTGATAATTATTATATGGCTTAAATACCTACCAACTTGTAATTTAATTGCGATGAGTTGAAATATACCAACCATATCGTAATCAGGCGCTCATTGTCTGCAATTCAATATTTAGTACCAGGACATCCTCAGGGGTAGCAATTGTGCTTTATAAACAATTTTCATTCATTTTATTTCATGCTTCAGGATGGTGGATATCCATTGGCAGACTTCTCTGCATGGGTTCGGGGTGGAGGTACATTGGCAGTCTTATCATCTGTGGCTCATGGTGGATATAAAACAACTTAGCTATGACTTTGAGTAAGGTGATTCGGCTGCACTCTGCAAGAAAGGTTGCCACCCGGTCTGTTTTTTTACCAACATGACCAGTATTTTATTGTCCTGGCTCTTATGAAAACTACCTAAAGCCAGTATTTTCTCGGCTTACAACTAGATACTTTAAACAGTATGGGCCATATTTATCATTGCTTTGCTTCTCCCTTGTGCCAGGAAGGGGGTGCAAGGGTGACGCAAAACCTAGAATGACATTTACTAACCCACGCAAGGCCACCTGCGTGGTTTGGTAAATGTGGAGAAACGTAAGACAGCACAAGTCACTGTCTTGGGTTATTCTGCCCCTGGGATGCATTCCATGGACGGAGGCATAGGTGTTCCCTCACTTCCATCCATGGATTCTGAAGCATTCACACATTTAAAAAATACCTGAAGACCTGGGAATGGGTCAGAATGATACGCCTCTCCATGGGAGGCGTAACAAGGAGAAATATCTTTATTTCTCCTTGTCTTTCCTCTTCTAAGCACATGTAGAAAGAGGAAAAAGGCTCAGAGAATTGTTTTTGTTCAGGAAGGTGTCCCTTCCAGCAGAAAAACAATCCTGCCTGTAATGCAGGCACCCTCGCACCATGGTGCAAGGGTGCCTGTGTTGGTGTCAGGCAGCAGTTTGCGCACCGGGGTAGTCAGTGAGCATGAATGTGCCATATCTTGATAGATATGACACCTTCTTGCCCTCTTCCTTTCATGCAACGCAGGAAGGTGTCTCGCTGCTTTGCGTGAAATTATGATAAATATGGACCTCAACATACAAAATGAAACATTTACAATGTGTTCTAGATCTGAATTAATAATCCCTGACTGATAATTAAAGTAAACAAAGAAAGGAAGGCCATTTTAGACGATTTTATAGAAAGTTCTATTTAAGTATCATGTCCCCCACCTTTGTAGAATCTTAAAACGTTAACAAATAGCCTGTATTTTTTTGGGAACCATTTCAAAAGCCTCTTTAAGGTGGACAAACATATTATATAAACTTCCTTTATTTATTTCGGCCTCCTTCCACTTTATAAATTGCAACCTGAAGACCTGGTAGGTAGTGCTGGTCTTACAGCGAAAGCCAACCTGAAATTGAGACACGCTCTCGTTATGGTTAATCCATGATAGGAGCCGCTCCAAGTCCTGCTTGCAGAATATTTTCCAACTAGAGTCAAAGAGACTTTTTGAGGGATAATTTACTGGGTTGGTTTTGAGAAACTTCTTAAAAATAACTATAATCACTGCACCTTTCCAGGTGGCTTGAATTTCAGCACCTGCAATAATAGCATTAGCCACAAGTTGAGATAAGGGGTCCAAATGTCAGTTTCTGAAATAAAGAGGTAAGCTAGGATTCTGTCCATCCCAGGAGCTTTTCCTGTCTTTTGGGAACAAATGATAGAAAAGGTCTCTGACACTATTAAACACAGTAGAATGCCACATGGCTGATGTTTTTGAATATCCTGACCAGAAGTGTCAAAGTAAGTAATCCCTAACGTTACCTGATCCTGGGTGCCCAGATCAGGGAGCGCCACAGGATCACTATAAAGAGCTTGAAATTTGATAACCCATTCATGTGGTGAAATGTTAGATTCAGGCCTCATTTTGGTTGTCATGGAACTGTGCAATCATATGCCAGAAAGCTACCTGGTTCCCTGATAGCGGACAGCGGTCAAAATATCATCCCATATGGCTGTTTCCCAGGAAATCTGAGTATTCTTTATGGCTGTCTTATTAACAGTTCTTGTGGACAGAATATATTGAGGAGGACCACTTTTAAGAATGCTAACTTAAAGAGTGTTTGCCGTCCTACAACTCTTATTAAACCAAGTAGGTTCTGGGGGGAGGCCCGCTCCTATTAGAGGGAGGTTTGGTTAAAGAAGCATTGTTTAATTCCTCAAACCATGCATCATGGATGTCCAGTATTTTTTGAGGAACACCACCCGACTATGCAAATAAATGCAAAATCGTAATGAAGTTCTGATACAATTGGGCATGAACACCTTCATTGTGTGCTACACACTCCCACCCAACCTTCTTTCAATTATTACTTATCGTTAAGTCTCCACAGGGAGAGTGTTGATTTAGGGCTGGACTATTAAGGTCGGCCCGAATAGATAGAAACAAAGGAAAGTGGTCACTCTCATATTGGGGCAAGACCTCCATATGAAGTAGATATTTCCAGGAACTAATATCTACAATATATTAATCAACATGACTTTGATAAGAGCTCCTTCTGAAGGTTGGGCACCTCTCATCATCAGACGTTATTCTGCCATTGCTGGCTCTCAGGGGATGGCTCACACAGAGATCCAGCAACTGTTATGCTACCTTAGAAGACTTTTTTAGGTAAGGACCCGGAAGTTGGAGTATGCTCCAATATTAATCTTCCTCACTTACAATTTCCTTTAATACTGCTGAAGGTTCGAAACATACATTAAAATCTTCACCCACTATTAAAATAACCTGCAGCTATAATATATCTCAGGAGATACAAGATCTGAGACTCAGCTGATTTTGGAACACTCCTGCAGTAAAAATTTGAGAAAATTAATTTTGCCTTATTGGATAATTGAACTTCTACCCACAGGTATATCTGGGGAATGAGTCGAAAGATGCCTGGCTTGGTAGCCTGGGAAAGCCCTAAGTCAAACAGCATGACCGCCCGATGGTCTACCAGTATGGGCCTTGTTTGCTGGGACATAAAAGGAACACCAACCTTGCTTGTGCGGGGGGGGGGGGGGTAATTTCGCAGGTTTCCTGAAATATGAGGACATTGCACCATTCGATAAGGACTCCCCAATCCACGTGGTTTAGTTAGCCTCCAAATCCAGCTATTTTCCAGGAAACCAGGGTAAAGTTATTAATTGGACTGTTCCTAGAAGAAATTTGGGAACCCTGCACAGAAATAGATGACTCTATAATAAGGGGGCCTGTGTTATCAGTCAAGCTACAGCTTATTTGGTTGTAGTCAGCAGGCAAGGCAACACATTTTCAATAGAAGGATTAACGATGGTGGGGACGTTAATTCCTGAGCATGGCCAAACTCTCGACCCATTGAACTTAGGTGGAATCTCCTTTGGGACGATTCACAGAACTACTCTGAGATAAAATTCTAAATGTACTACTTTTGGTATTCACAGAAGGCATTTAGTAGTAGTAAAGTTAGGACTCCTAACTTTACTACGACTAAACCAAGATAAAATCCTAAACTTACTACTTTTGGTATTCACAGAAGCCATTCAGTAGTAGTGAAGATAGGACTACTAACTTTACTACTACTAAATGCCTTTTGTGAATATCGAAACTTGTTAAGTTAGGATTTTGGGGCATATTATCAAGGACAGGCGATACATTATCGCCGCTTTTATCGGCAGGAAACTGCCGATAAAGCGGCGATAATGGCCTTGATAATATGCTCTATGAATTCCAATCGAAGCCCATGTTAGATGTGTTCACATCTAACATGGGCTTCGATTGGAATTCATAGAGCATATTATCAAGGCCATTATCGCCGCTTTATCGGCAGTTTCCTGCCGATAAAAGCGGCGATAATGTATCGCCTGTCCTTGATAATATGCCCCTTTGTCTCAATTCAATAGTAGTTAAGTTAGGAGTCCTAACTTTTCAACTACTAAATGCCTTCTGTGAATACCAAAAGTAATACGTTTAGGATTTTAGCTCAGATTAGTCAGTCCAAGGGAGATAATGAGTAGATCACATGGAGTTGCTCCACAGAGTTTGTAGAAGGGGCTCTAGATTTAAACTGAATTGCTGAATTCATAGGAAAGAGAAATTGTGCCTGTAGGGACAAAAGACCGTTTACAATGGAACTTTGGGAAAATTGCAATTTAATGTAATCATAGTTACTATTGTGTTCCGGTAATCGAATAGTCCTGATGAGATCAGAGTGAATAACACTATAGCTTTTCCTAACATCCTTAATCCAATTGATCAGTTTATTGATTAGTGAAAACTCATCCTCTCTAATATGTGGGAGGAATCTAGGAACTCCTACCATATAGATGATTCTAAGATAAAAGAAAGTATCAGGATTCGTTTTCGGCTCTACTGCATTTTGCTAATATGATCCCGATAACGTTTCAGATTTCGGAATTATAGCTGATGTAAAAGGGCGCTGATTGCTTAAATTACATAGATCTGGCAAAATATTTCTTCTTTTCCTCTCTCACATATCTTGAATAAATCATCTGTGGTTCATTGCCTCCTCTAAATGGACTTTTACATGATGCAACATGACATGAACGAGTTTGTTGCCTAATGGTGTCTCCAGGGGAAAGTGAGGGGATTCTTGGAACTTCTTTGTGTGATTTGTGGGGGGGGGGCGGTTTAGGTGGCGGAATGGGTTGTGACATATTTCCCTGCACATTATGAGATTTGCCCTCAGTTTTTGAGTGTGCTGATAGTAATGCATAGTTCCTTGAATCCCTCAAGGCTAGGAATTCTACCTTGCAATTTACGCCCGAAAGAGTTGAAAACTACCCAAAGATTTTTAATTTGAACACTTGTCTCTTAAATTACTATCAGAAAAGGGTTGGGATTTAGGGGCACCTCTAAACTACAAGAAGGCTGTTCTTTAAAGACCAAAGGGGAAAAGCAATTGGAGCAAACAATTGTTGGCATTAACAGGGCTGGGGGATGTGAAAGCAAATTAGGGTGTAAATGGAGCACACCCTCCTTAGGGCAACTATTAAAAGGTGGATTGATATAGGATTTGCCAGACACATTGGCAAACAAGGGTGCAACTTCTGATTTTTTAGGTTCTGCATCTAGAGTAGCCAGTAAGACATGATGGAGAATATGCTCCACCTCCTCAATAAGGGAAACGTGTTGAGGGAGGATGGGGCGAGTTAATATATCTGCATTTGGTGTGGGTGTGTTGGCGCCGTTCTGCAGTCACATGGGCCACGGTTACTTAAAGAGGGTGCGGCCAGGAATGATTGGCGACACCATCTGTACCACAGCCTAGTGTATATCACACTCATGGTGTCCAGATTGTTATTTGCACTGCAAGGCATGATGCCACATCACTGCTGCTGGTGGTCTGTCTATATCGTAGCCATCTGCAGTGTTCTGACACATTCTAGTGTCTCGGCAGGCACCGGTTTTACCAGCCACTCCTTTGAGGGTTGGCCATACACCCACATCACACCCATCCAACACAGGTGTCCCCGGTCAGGTGACCCTGCTAATAAAAGGGCCAGGGCGCATGTGATCGTGGCCAGTGCCAGTAACCATATACACTGTGTCTGTGTACTTATTCATTAGCATGTGGGCCTAGGACCCACGACACAACAGCCGTCAGTCATGGCACATATCATCATGAGACTTCAGAAGGAGATATTGACACTTGAAAGTGTTTTCTTTAAAATTTTGCCTGTTTTAGAAAGCTCATAAGATTAACGTTTTTAATTACACCATTTTAATGCATTTGTATAAGATGTTACATACATTTCTGCTAAGTCTGACTTTTTTAAACCTGTAAAAATACAGGGGCAGATTTACAAGCCCCCTGCGTCAATTTTTCCCATGTTAAAAGTCATGCAAAAGTGGCACATGTGGCTTGAAAATCTGTCCTGCAATTCTTAAAAACATGTGTACTGTTGAACCAGCCATTTCATGTGATTAAAATGATTTTAAACAGTGTGTGCAGGTATTGCATTAATGAAACCTTAAGGTTTAGAGATGCATACCTTAGGTGGATGCAGTTGGCACTAGGGAGAAAACTAATGGCCATTAACATTTTTGTCATATAGTGCTGGTGTTACTTATCATTGTCAGTTGGAGTTAAACACTATACAAATTTGATTTCACATATTGTAGGGAGGAGCCAAGGAAATGAGAGACGCAACAGCCATACCCTTCATGAAACGTTCTACTAACGTACTGGATGCATTCTTGATCTGAACTTCATTCCGATTTTGCATTTAATTGCATAGTCAGATGGTGTTCCTCAAAAAATACTGGACATCCATGATGCTTGGTTTGAGGAACTAAAAAATGTTTCTTTACCAAACCTCCCTCTAATAGGAGCGTGCCTCCCCCAGAACCTACTTGGTTTAATAAGAGTTGTAGGATGGCAAAAACTCTAGCACTTACTAACCAACATTTTCAAACCACTTTGGGAATGAAGGAATAATGTAATTAATACTATACTTCTAAAAGGCACACTTGCTTCTGTTAGGTCATCTTTCCATTCTCTGGAGGTCTGGAATGTTTGCACGTCAAGAGAATGGAAAGAACCTTGGGAAGCGGGGATTCTGGTCAGTTGAACAAGGGAGTGTTCCTGAAACGCGTTGAGTGCTACTTGCCATTAGACCCGAGTGAAAATAAATGGAGGTTTATTGCAGCAGATCTTGTGTCCATGATTGCTGTCCTGGTTGGAGTGAGTGACGGCTTTGGCGCATTTGTTTGAGGCTGCCTGCCTCAGCACGGACCGCCACCATGGAGTGGCTGGGAAAGGCATGGTAAGCAATTGCTCACAACTTTGACTTTATATGTATATATATATATATATATATATATATATATATATATATATATATATATATATATATATATACATATATATATATATATATATATATATATATATATATATGTATATATGTATATGTATATATATATATATATATATATAGATAGACAGTGCACAAGCAGCTCACTGGAGGAATACCTATCGGAAACTACAGGTACCAGCAGGCGTAGCCTGAAGCCACTGGGCGTGTATCCTGATTTAAACTTGTGCCCGACATGCTGTGCGCTGCTACTATGAACTTGCCTTCGATAAAGTGCATATCGGCACGAAACGCGTCAGGCAGTGCTTGCGAGGCAGCAGGCGGACTTCATTGCAGCTTCCTGAAAATAAAACGAAGTATCAAACCTACCTGTGTGGCGGCTAGTCCTTGGGGGCAACTCCTTGTGTTTGAATATATATATATATATATATATATATATATATATATATATATATATATATATATATATATATATATATATATATTTATAGGACAATCCCTGCTTACTCTCGCCTGGAGCCCAATCCTGGATACCGCAGCGCAGAAGAAGAGAGGAGACCCAAGTGCAGGTGAGCAGTGTATTTTATTTCGTCGGGGAGACGGCACACCTCAGCATGACGTTTCGGCCTTCACAGAGGCCTTGATCACATGACGCATGCTAGGGAGGAGGCAACTTTTAAAGTGCTAATGCTGGTTTTAGTGTAAAATCATTGGTGGAACATGGTCACATGTAGAATGATATGTATCATAGACATAGACAACATTTATATACAAAGCTCATCACGGGATAATCCCTGAATTCAGCCTATATCGCAATGTGCAAATAACAGTAAATAAAGTGCAAATGCCATATTGTCGTTGTGAGCAATACACTTAAAAAATCACTGGATAATCCAAGTTTGAAAAATCAATTTGCAGTGCAAAATAGGCAAAGTGCAACACGTTATTAAAGTGCAAATAGTGTCTTGTAAACAATTGTCATCGCTATAAATAATCGCAATATACTTGATTTACAATATCATGTTAAAATCAGTTGTAGAAAAATAGACTATAAATTATTCATATATGAATATAAGTATAAAAACATGAATGTACAAGCATATTCCAAATAAATATATATACACCAGACATACACTATTTACACAGGATGAGACCTCAGGTGAACTTGAAACATGGCTGCATAAATGCATGTTAAGCCTTTCCACCGAGATCGCAGCATCCTGATTGTATTGTACGCACTAGCCTATCATGTGTCTATGTAATGCTGGAGGGTTGGGAGGAGAGGAGATGTTAACCCACCGCTAGGTTTGGAGAACATCGCAGCCTCACCTCACATGCCTCCATGCTAGGACAAGTGACCATAGATTGAACAACACCATACCAGTAATAAACATAAGAGTGAAAAGTGAATAAAGACGTTATCATGTGCATTTTTTTAGGTTTTTATAAAGTTTTTTATCTATGAATCTTCTTGTTTTCTGTGCAATCATGGTATCTTAATCGATGTTATGCTACGCATTTGATACATCCTTATGCAGCCTAAGCCTAGGCTGCACTGCACACTGAAACCATCTGCAGGACTAGACATGTACTGGTCAATGAAGAAAAGGATCATCTAACCTCTACCAGTTGGATAACTTGACAAAACATCTAAGAGGATGAATTAATGTTGGATAGGGCAGAACCTCAGGTTACACTTATGTTGGTAATTCAGAGACAAGTGTAAAAATCTTCTGTGGAATTTAATCCCCCCCGGGCTCGACTATCCATTTCCAGTATATACCTGGTCTCCAATTTCCTAAGGGCACCATCCCTGTCACCTCCTCTTCTAAGAGGGCCCACACAGTCTACAGCATAGTATCATAGAAGGGAGCTATCATTGTTGTGGTGCTCTTTAAAGTGGCGGGCCACCGGGTAAGCCGGATCGTTGGTGTTAATGGCCCTTATGTGCTGGAGTATCCTCTTGTGCACCTGCAGCTTGGTACTCCCCACATACCGCAGGGCACACGGACACTCCAGCACATAAACCACATATTCACTCTTGCAAGTCAGTTGTTTTTTGATCTTGCGCGCACTGGGGGTGAATGGTACTGTGTATTCAGTTTTGTTTAGCCCATGCTGGCATGCCTTGCAGGAAGAGCACTTCCTGAAACCCTTACTCTTATCTAACCAATTCTTTTGTATAGAAACTTCTGGGCTAGATTTAACTAAGGCATTTTGCATAGAGTTTGCTCTCCTATAGGTGATAGAAGGCATGGTTGGAATTTTGTCACCTATAACGGGATCACATTTAATCAAACCCCAATGTTTAGAGATGATTTTGCCAAGCGCCCCATGCTGTCTATTGTAAGCCCAGATCAATCTTACTTTTTGATCCTGGGAAGTAGTAGGCGCATTCGTGACTTTACGTTGCAAGGCTTCACTGCGTGACAGGGCATTTGCCTTAGTTATGGCCTTATCAACCACTGCAGCCTTGTACCCTCTTGCCAAGAATCTAGACCTACTGGCTTGCTGAGCTAGATGGCATTGAGCTTCAGTACTGCTCAATCGTCTAATGCGCAGCATCTCGCCATACGGGATACTACGTATGAGGTGAGCAGGGTGATGACTGCTGGCATGGCGTATTGTATTTCCAGCCGTTAGCTTTCGGTACAGCCTGGTTTCAAGTTTGTCTCCTCCTGGTGAGACTGTCATGTCTAGAAAATGTACCTGGTCTCTACTGATTGTCGAGGTAAACTTCAAGTTGTAATCATTACAGTTTAACAAATCAACAAATTGCTCAGCTTCTAGACGAGTGCCCTTCCAGACCAGGAACACATCGTCTATATAACGATGCCATCGTGTAATAGACCGCCTAGCAGTATCGGAGTGTTCGCCATAGAGGACCTGTCTCTCCCAGTAGCCCATATGGAGACAGGCATAACTGGGAGAGAAGCAGGCCCCCATGGCTACACCCCTGACCTGCTGGTAGTATCTGTTGTTAAACATAAAGAAATTATGGTGTAAACAGAATGAAATCATAGAAAGTAACATACGATTATGGTCAGCCATGATGATTGGTCTCAAACCTAAGTAGAATTTAATGGCTCGCAGTCCGTCTTGATGGTTAATGCTTGTATATAAAGACGTGACGTCTAATGTGATGAGCCACGAATCCGAATCCCATTTAATGTCCTCAATTTTACTCACAAAATCATTAGAGTCTTGGACAAAGGATGGTAAGCTCTGCACAAACTCCTGCAGGAATGAGTCCACATAAACAGTTGTCTTTTCCAGTAAACCTCAGCATGCTGCTATTATTGGCCTTCCAGGGGGTTTATGTGGGTTCTTATGGACCTTCGGGATTAGGTATAGAACTGGCATGACCGTATTGTTGTTTTTAAGGTACTTGAGTTCATCCATGCTCAACAATCCAAAAGATCTCCACCCCATTAACAACGAGTAAAAATCTTCTTGAGCTTTCTTGATTAAGGAGATGTCGCTATGTCTGTAGCAGTCTGAATCGTTCAACTGAGAGAGGGCTTCTTCTAAATATAGTTTTCGCGGCCATAAAACTATGTTCCCTCCCTTGTCAGACTGCCTGACAATGACATTCTCATTAGCTTGAATCTTATGGATGAGTCGCAAGTACTGGTCACTCTGTGTGTATTTCTTTTGTTTCGAATTGAGCACTTTTGAATGCAACAACTTGATGTCTTTTACAACAGCATCATGAAAGGTTATCGTATAGCATCACAGGAGTATAGGTGGAGCGTGGTTTGAAAGAAGTTAATCCCCCCACCTTATTTGGCTCACATCCTGATGCTTCTTGGGATGATGATTGCTCCATTCTTAGGGATATATATATATATATGAAAATCCTCTAATAACTTCCACACCAACGGTGCGGTGAAAGAAGGAGACAGACCCCACGGCTTCAGGCAAGATGTTGCTTTTATTTAAAACCTTCCTGGCGACGCGTTTCGAGTAGCTAGTACTTTTGATCACATACCCACATATATAAATATATATATATATATATATATGACACTTTCTGCTGAATAAAAGTTTAAAACACCTCGAGGTCCGTGTCCGGTGTCCTGTTTTGCCGGCTGGAGAAGCAGCGCGTGCTGGAGTGATACGGAGTTCACGATATATATATATATATTCATATATATATACATATATTACCTACTGGCAGTCGCCAGCAGGTTAAGCATGAGCGAATTTTGCGGATCTCGCGTTCGCGAATTTTGCGGATTTGCGGATTCGCAATCCGCAAAATCCGCGAATTTCCGCGAATTTGCGGATTTTTTTTTTTTTTGTGTTTGCGCGGGTTTCTGCCAGTTCGCGAGGGTTTTGTACAATGTCGCAAATTGCGAACTTACCTGTCGGGTCGCAAGTTTCGCGAACTTGTTGTTTCTACGTGTCCAGCCTGTTTGGGACACTCTTCTTCATCACTGCCACTCTCTGTCACCACTGCCACTCTCTGACTACTCATGCCACCCTCTGGCCCACCCATGCCACCCTCTGTTTCATCACAGCACCCTCTGGTTGTCCAGTCAGTGTACATTATTGTGGCAACAAGCACACCTTCCCTGCCTCAAGTGACCTGAATTAATTTGGGGCTGATTAATGTGTCACAGAATATTTTTTTAGCTGGCACCTGCTTCCTTAGTGCTTCCTGATTAGTGATCTTTTGAACTTGCTAAGTGCTTTCATTGTTGCAAAATTAGTTACAACACCTGCCCTGCCCCAACTGACAATAATGAATTAGGGGCTGAATAATGGATTTGAACCTCCAGCCTGGCTCCTGCTTGTCTCCCTTAGCTGTAATTCAGGACCTTTGTGGCATATATGTAACTATTCTGAGGTTCAGAGCAGGGTCACATAATAGTTGCAACCTGCAACTGAACTCTGGAGGGGCCCCTCAGGAAGCACTACAGAAAATGGCTACTAATGATGAGCCTGAACTTTTGAACCTGGTAAGTAGTTACTTTCAGTTTTGCTAAGAGCGTATTTCTGCAATTTTGCACTTATTCGCACTTATTCGCGGGGCGCGAACTCACGCGAACAGTGCGAGCAGTGCGAGCCAAATCCGCTGTTCGCGGATTTGCGGATTTTGCAGGAAATTCGCAAATCTCGCGGATTGCGGATTTCCCGAAAATCCGCAAAATCCGCGAGCGGAACGGATTTTCCGCCCACCCCTACAGCAGGTAGTTATAGTTAGGATTTTTTTCAATGCAAAATCTCAAAATTCTATTTGGAATAACTTTGGCGCTGGTTGACGAATCTACCTGAAAATTTCCTCAAATTTGCCTCGCAGAGCTCTGGTCCTTCCTTGAAAGTTTGGGGGGGATTTTTCAAGCGGGGGCCGAGATAAAAGGGGGGTCCCAAAACGTGTTTTCCCCATGTTAATTTCCATAGGGCGGTCAAACTCACTTTTAGCCCGAACGGCTGAATGGATTTCCACCAAACTTGGCAAAATTGTGGGGACTCATAGCCCGATGTGCCTTTGCTATATCTCAAGATATGTGCTCCAGTGGATTTTGAGTAATTTAGGTTAAAAAAAATATATATATCTATGGCCGCGCCCCGGTACGTGCACCGGGGAGCGCAGCGGGTGCGACACGCGAGGTGCGCACGGAAAGCTGATTGGCTCTCGGGTGTCTGTAAACATTCGAAACAGTCCGGACCGGCCGCCATCTTGTGTCTCGGTAGGATAGAGACCCAAGAGGTGGAAATAAAAGGGGGAAATGACCATAAGGGGGCAGGGTAGACCCCCGTGACCCCCTAGGTTTGATGTGGGGGCTATAAAAAGGCCCCGTGGTGCAAAATAATTTTTTTATTTTTTTTTATTTGCGCGGGGGAGCGCCCGGTATGCACACCGGGGAGCGGACCGGGGAGCGGCCCATGGGGAAAGAAGAATGACAGAGTTATTAAAAAATGTAGCCTTTTTTATAAAATGGAGGTAGTTCTAAAAAGAACTGTTTTTTTCTTCTTTTTGTTGTTTTATATTTTTTTGTGTTTTTGGAACATTTTGTACTTTTTTTGGCTTTTATGAACTATTTCATATTTTTTTTGGTATTTTTATGGGGATAAACGAAAAAACAGGGAATTGAAAATGGCTCAACTGGAGCAGAAAAAAAATAAGAAAAAATTAGTTTTTTGGGGGGCATTTGTGGTTGTCCCCAGCAAGGACGATGAGCTTTATGCTCAGTTCACCATATGAGATGGTCTTACCACAATGTATACATGTTATACGGAAATCCCCAAACCGTGGCTGAATGCAAGGGATCGTCTCCCTTGCCTCTGGTCTCGTTGGAGTGGGTTGATTTCTTTGGGGGGTGGAGCTTGAAGATTGGGGAAGGTTACTGGCCAGTTCCCTCATCTCTGCAGCAGAATAGTTGATTGGATGCCTGCGCTGCATGTGGCGAATCATGGTGTTGTTTCCGAAAGAGTATTTCTTATTAGGGGTTCCCCTGGAAAGTTCCACGCCACAGATTAGGCAAGTCACCTTGGCCGCATTTATTTTTTTCTTGCCCTCGGGGATCGAAAAAAGCTCCCATACAATGTGTGGTTTTGGCTGGTATGGGGTATTGTGTTCTTGCAGCCATCTTCTCCTCCCTTCCACCTCCCCCTCCTCCTCCTCCTCCTCCTCTTGTTGCTCACCAATGTAATCTTGTGGTGGTCCTCTTGGTGGTTGTGGTGGTGGTGCAGATGCTCCAGCTGCTGCTGCTATTGAAGCCATTTCAAAGTACAAAATATACCTGAAAGATTGCAAAACAGGTCTTCCTAAGTCAAAGGACAAAGTCAGAATAAGGAAAAAAGGTGGGGTCTTTCATCATTTGGAAAAAAAAAGGCCTGAACCAATGAGAAGTGTTATTTTCAGGTCACAAGACCAGGGATTTCATCATTATGAAAGGAAAACTGTTCTGCACCAATAAAAAGTGTTATTTTCAGGTCACATGACCGATACGCTTACGCCCCAGGGCCCTTTCTGTAAGCGCGTCACATGTTTACGTTGCGCGATCGTATTCGCTCGAGTGCTTCTAGGTGCGCTTATGCCGTGCGTATCACGTGGACGCGGCTACGCGATACGTCACAATGATGTATTCGTTCGCGGCAATAGCGCTAACGGGACGCTCTCCGGAGCGCGCCCTGGGGCGCTTAAAAAGACTACGCTTTCCGGGGCGCTCACCGGGGCGCGCCCCGGGAGCGCTCCAGGGTAAAAAAAAAAAAATAAATAAATACATTAAAACATTTTTTTAAATACAAATAAAATATAGGATTCATTATTTTTCAAAAATATTACATTTTATAGCTATAGACATTTGCTATTAACAAAATTTTGAAATTCAAAGAAAAAATATAGGTTTGGGGCCTTATATATAGTTAGAAATTAGCATTTAAAAAACCTATGAAATTCACTGAAAAAACCATAGGGCTCACATCCGTTATAGTTAGGAATTAGCATTTAAAAAACCTATGAAATTCACTGAAAAAAACATAGGTTTCACACCAGTTATAGTTAGCTGGAAATTTTACTGACATAAAACCATTGAAATTCCACGTTATAGTTAGTTGGACTCACTATAACTTGCGCGTGTAATGCACTGCTGATGACGTCACATATTACATCACTCATGACATGGTCAGTGACATCACTCATGACATCACTGATGACACCATCTTGTGACAGAGTGACAGACCTCCGTTCACTGTAAAGTAACCCTTGAAACACATATTCAAAAAAAGAAACTAACATTTTCAAAAAAGTGGAGATACCCATACCAGTTACAACAACCAATTCAATAATTCCACCATTTATATACACATCCACTAATTCACCAACAGTTCTATATAGTCACTCATACATATACTCACTCATTATATGTAGTGATACACCTATACATCCTGTAACACATCGACAGTCTTCCAAAAGTTGCTCACACACATACTCACACATGCAAATAAACTATTGAACATCCATTTATTTGCATATACAGCTATACACACACTACCACCTTACTTCTAAGGAAACTTACACATACTTACTCTCTTAAATAATCACTTATCGAAACACATACTTATTTAAACAGGAACTCTTACAATCTCTCACTCTCACATATACTCACTTATATACATCAATACTCAGTCAGTCAGTCAAAGAATCTTTATTCGGTGATTAAAAAACACCATAAAAGCACACGCATATATACATAGTAAAAAGTCATTAAACATTTCAAGATTCTTTGTACAGAGAGTTAACAAAACATAAAATACAACAGTGTAACCGTGTGTAACACTTAAAGGGGTTAATATTAGAAACATTTCAATCTTCTCCCCTAGTAAGCCTTAAACGGAGTGCTACCTTAATAAAATTCATAATACTACACAGTATTAAGGGTTCCGCAGCTTTCTGTAGAAATACTAATGCCTCCCTAGCGTGGGCCAATTTAGCTTTTTTTAAAAGGTTTACAAGGAATCTGCGTCTGGGCATTGAGTAAAAGGGGCAAAGTAAAACAAAGTGAAGGGAGTCCTGCGGAGACCTGTTGTCGCAGCCGCAGGGCCCCTTCTGTTCGATTGATGTAGCAAATCCTGCTGGTGATGCCAACATAAATGGGAGAAGGTTCAGTCTGAAACGGCACATCAAGAACCTATCCTGTGCATTATACATGAGGTACAAGTATGGCTCCATACCCTCAACGCTCTTCACTAGGTGATGGGCCCTCACTGTCTTTTTGCACCCTTCAGTCTCAGCTCTGCGTAGGTTTTTCCGCTCTAGAAAAATTCTCCCTACTTGCAGCTTATTCTGGGCTACAATGGTTACAGGGTGGGTAAAGAGGTTGCCAAAGCCTAGCTCCTCTAGGGTGTTCTTCACATAAATGAGCCAGGGAATGCGCATACACTTGTCCCTCTCTAAGCAGTCCGATAAGATTTCTCTACTAAGTGTCGCATCAGGGTTGACCCAGATTTTTAACCAAGCAATAATGGGCCTCAGTTTTATCAGATCTTCTATATATGGCCTCCCTAACTCCCTGTGGGCAATCAATCCAGCAGTACTTTGGGGTGCCCTCAAGAGTGATTTCAAATATTTATTTTCTTCTCGTTGGATTCTAGTGGTATTGACAAAGCCCCATACTTCTGCCCCATAAATTACCTTGGAGCATGATACAGAGCTATACAAGTTTATCACCTGTTCCGGGGACCATCTTCCTAGCCTCCTGCCGTAGCTAGCTATTGCCCCGTTAGATGCAATCATTTTACCACAACGTTCCTCCACCAAGGAATCAAACTGTAAGGCACCATCAAATGTTACACCAAGGTAGGGAAACGTTTTGACCTCTTCTACAATGTGACTCCCTATTGTATATGTGAATTTGGAGGTAGTTTTTTTTCCCGCCAGGAGCACATAAGATTTACTCAGGTTAACAGAGAGGTCCAGGGCACCCATGAACAAATCCATCAATCAAGATTTGTAAGCTCCTGGGTGTACGTGCAATCAGTACTGCGTCATCTGCGTAAAGCAGAACAGGAATATGACGCGACCCGACCCTTGGGCAATCTGCCTTCAGACCTAACAGAAACTGCTCCAGATTATTAATATAAAGGGAAAACAAAAAAGGAGCAAGAATGCAGCCTTGTCGGACTCCGCTCATGCAAGGAAAAGAGCTAGTCAGTCCCCCCTCCCTATTGAATCTGACCTTAGCCGTGGTGTCGCTATGCAGTTCCCTCAATATATTAATTAGGCCACTCTCTATCCCCATACTAAACATCATACCCCACAATTTCTCGCTATTCCCATCAATACTCAAATATATTAGATTAAAACATATGTAGTTACTGATAAAGACACTACTGAGACAGTCATTCACTCACTAACGCACACATATACACACTCATCCATCTATACAGTCCTGCACATATGCCGTCTTCCAAACACATACAAACAGTGAGTCAGTCATTGATGCATCTATGTGCTAAGTAATACTCCCACTAAACCATACAGACACTCATACTGATACTAAAAAAACCATCTAATAACCCATATACACACACATGTAGCTACTCACCAACCCATGCAGCCACTTATACACAAAGTGAAACACTGATACAAACATTTAAATATTTAAACAATATTCGCTAATATATGTATTCACTAAGATACACTTAATAAGCCAGTTAACCAATCAATTTTTTTTAAAAAAAACATCCAGTAAGACACTTATTTAAACATTTATTCTTCCATTGACCTTTACATATACATATATAAAACATATTTATTTTTCAGAAAGGCACACATTCTCTTGATGATGTCATCAGTGATGTCATGAGTGATGTCACTGACCATGTCATGAGTGATGTAATATGTGACATCATCAGCAGTGCATTACACGCAAGTTATAGTGAGTCCAACTAACTATAACGTGGAATTTCAATGGTTTTATGTCAGTAAAATTTCCAGCTAACTATAACTGGTGTGAAACCTATGGTTTTTTCAGTGAATTTAATAGGTTTTTTAAATGCTAATTCCTAACTATAACTGGTGTGAAACCTATGGTTTTTTCAGTGAATATATATATATATATATATATATATATATATATATATATATATATATATATATATATATATATATATATATATCCACCAAACTCCTCACAAAGAAAGAGCAGAAGCCCGTGGGGAACAAAGAAAACTTCCTTTATTTCCTGCTGTGTGGCAAATGCATTTCGGCCTCCTTCGGCCTTCGTCAGTGCCAGGGTATTTTCAGCAAGCTGTTACAAGGTGCGGTTTAAATGTCAACTAGCCCCACTGCGATTGGCGATTGTCCGCTCCACCCCTCGTGATGTCATGTGCACCTGTGTAGTCCACGCCGTCCCGGTGGACCACGACTCCCAGGATGCCACTGGAGCCCTCCAGGTGAGTGGTGCACGGAGTGTGCTGCCCAATGTCAGCGATGTAGAGCGGATGGCAGGATGACTCACACAACCTGAAAAGCAGTTTCCCCTGCAGCTCGAAACTCCGGTTGCTTCCTCAGGTCCCCACAGGACTGACTCAGCCTGCACGCACAATCCACAATTAGGCAGGGGCATGAAAACAATGTCTCTCGCCCTACCGAGGCTGATAGCCTCAATGTACCGCCAATAAGTGTCCGGGAAGTGCAGGCGGACTTGCGACCTTCAATTAGCATTGAAGGGGGGGGGGGTTTTGCCGTAGCAGAAGCCAGGTTAGTCCAAGCCCATTAAGGAGTCAGGGGCTTCTGTAACGCGTCTCTGGCAGGCGCGTATGTAGATCCACCAACCTCCTCACAAAGAAAGAGCAGAAGCCCGTGGGGAACAAAGAAAACTTCCTTTATTTCCTGCTGTGTGGCAAATGCATTTCGGCCTCCTTCGGCCTTCGTCAGTACCAGGGTATTTTCAGCAAGCTGTTACAAGGTGCGGTTTAAATGTCAACTAGCCCCACTGCGATTGGTGATTGTCCGCTCCACCCCTCGTGATGTCATGTGCACCTGTGTAGTCCACGCCGTCCCGGTGGACCACGACTCCCAGGATGCCACTGGAGCCCTCCAGGTGAGTGGTGCACGGAGTGTGCTGCCCAATGTCAGCGATGTAGAGCGGATGGCAGGATGACTCACACAACCTGAAAAGCAGTTTCCCCTGCAGCTCGAAACTCCGGTTGCTTCCTCGGGTCCCCACAGGACTGACTCAGCCTGCACGCACAATCCACAATTAGGCAGGGGCATGAAAACAATGTCTCTCGCCCTACCGAGGCTGATAGCCTCAATGTACCGCCAATAAGTGTCCGGGAAGTGCAGGCGGACTTGCGACCTTCAATTAGCATTGAAGAGGGGGGGGGTTTGCCGTAGCAGAAGCCAGGTTAGTCCAAGCCCATTAAGGAGTCAGGGGCTTCTGTAACGCGTCTCTGGCAGGCGCGTATGTAGATCCACCAAACTCCTCACAAAGAAAGAGCAGAAGCCCGTGGGGAACAAAGAAAACTTCCTTTATTTCCTGCTGTGTGGCAAATGCATTTCGGCCTCCTTCGGCCTTCGTCAGTGCCAGGGTATTTTCAGCAAGCTGTTACAAGGTGCGGTTTAAATGTCAACTAGCCCCACTGCGATTGGTGATTGTCCGCTCCATCCCTCGTGATGTCATGTGCACCTGTGTAGTCCACGCCGTCCCGGTGGACCACGACTCCCAGGATGCCACTGGAGCCCTCCAGGTGAGTGGTGCACGGAGTGTGCTGCCCAATGTCAGCGATGTAGAGCGGATGGCAGGATGACTCACACAACCTGAAAAGCAGTTTCCCCTGCAGCTCGAAACTCCGGTTGCTTCCTCGGGTCCCCACAGGACTGACTCAGCCTGCACGCACAATCCACAATTAGGCAGGGGCATGAAAACAATGTCTCTCGCCCTACCGAGGCTGATAGCCTCAATGTACCGCCAATAAGTGTCCGTGAAGTGCAGGCGGACTTGCGACCTTCAATTAGCATTGAAGAGGGGGGGGTTTTGCCGTAGCAGAAGCCAGGTTAGTCCAAGCCCATTAAGGAGTCAGGGGCTTCTGTAACGCGTCTCTGGCAGGCGCGTATGTAGATCCACCAAACTCCTCACAAAGAAAGAGCAGAAGCCCGTGGGGAACAAAGAAAACTTCCTTTATTTCCTGCTGTGTGGCAAATGCATTTCGGCCTCCTTCGGCCTTCGTCAGTGCCAGGGTATTTTCAGCAAGCTGTTACAAGGTGCGGTTTAAATGTCAACTAGCCCCACTGCGATTGGTGATTGTCCGCTCCACCCCTCGTGATGTCATGTGCACCTGTGTAGTCCACGCCGTCCCGGTGGACCACGACTCCCAGGATGCCACTGGAGCCCTCCAGGTGAGTGGTGCACGGAGTGTGCTGCCCAATGTCAGCGATGTAGAGCGGATGGCAGGATGACTCACACAACCTGAAAAGCAGTTTCCCCTGCAGCTCGAAACTCCGGTTGCTTCCTCGGGTCCCCACAGGACTGACTCAGCCTGCACGCACAATCCACAATTAGGCAGGGGCATGAAAACAATGTCTCTCGCCCTACCGAGGCTGATAGCCTCAATGTACCGCCAATAAGTGTTCGGGAGGTGCAGGCGGACTTGCGACCTTCAATTAGCATTGAAGAGGGGGGGTTTTGCCGTAGCAGAAGCCAGGTTAGTCCAAGCCCATTAAGGAGTCAGGGGCTTCTGTAACGCGTCTCTGGCAGGCGCGTATGTAGATCCACCAAACTCCTCACAAAGAAAGAGCAGAAGCCCGTATATATGTGTGTGTATATATAGTTAGGATTTTTTTCCTATGGGATTTCTGAAAATTCTATGTCGAATAACTTTGGCGTTTGTGGACGGAATTGGCTGAAATTTTCAGGAAAATGGCACATTTTGTTTCTGAGCAGCCCCTGAAAATTTGGGGGGGGGGGGTTCGTCAAGGGGGGCCGAGAAAAAAGGGGGGTCCCAAAACGCGTTTTTCCCATTCATTTTTCCATAGGACGGTTGGAATCACTTTTAGCTCGAACGGCTGAATGGATTTACACGAAACTTGGCAAAATTGTAGATATGGTTTGCCCGACGTACCTTTGCTATGTCTCAATATATATGCTCCAGTGGATTTTGAGAAATTAACGTTTCAAAAAACAGATATCTCTGTGACGGTTAGCGCCCCGTTTCGCGTACCTGACGTGTAACTGAACTTTGCGAGGAGAGGCGGATTGGCTCCCCGGTGACTGTGAACATTCTAAACAGTCCGGAGCGGCCACCATCTTGTGTCTCGGTAGGATCGAGACACAAGATGTGGCAAAAACAAAGGGGGAAATGAGCATAAGGGGGCGGAGTACATCCTCCCTGACTCTCTAGGTTTGATGAGGGGGCTTTAAAAGGGCCCCGCGGGGTAAAAAAAGAAAAAATTATTTTCGTTTTTTTTGCGGGGGGAGCGCTCGGTACGCGCACCGGGAAGCGGTCCGGGAAGTGTAATATTGGGAAAATAGGATGAAAGAATGTTCAAATATTGTATGTTTATTGATTGTTCTTTTTGGGTTTTTTTTGTTTTTTTTATTTAAGTACCAACATGTAGGTACCAATGCAGAGTCTAAAAATAAATAAACACCGTTTTCTTTGTAAATATCTTGCATGTTGTTTCAGAAGTTATTGTGGTATATGGAACTCATAGCGTAGTCTGTCAGGAAAGCAGAAACACCATGGAGGCAGGAGATGATAAAGAGATGTTAAATACACATTGGAGATAATATAGTGGAAGAAAGGAAGTAACTATGAGCAAACTTACTATGTAACACAAAAAAGTTGCACAGTATATTTAAAGTCTGACTTTACATTATAATCAATTTGCTAGTAGTTTACAAAATACATATAAAAATGAATAATGTCTCAAACAATTTTTGAATTATTAAATATAAATTTATTTTTCTGATTCGTTTTCAAAATTAAAAAGAACTTCTAATAATTCATTGTCAGAATACTTTTCATTTTCAATTAGGAAATCTACTGATTCTACACATTGCAGAAGTTCAAAATCCTGTGATTCATCATAGAATTCAGAGTCAATTTCTGTATCTGTGTTGCTTCCTGCAACAATTTCCAAGTTAGTTTTGTTCTCTCCTTCCATTTTTGTGCTGTAAAATGAATTAAAAAAAAATATATCAGTACAGCTAGGGCACTGTTGGGTTTAAGTACAGACAGGTAGTTTGGTTTTTTAAACAGTGATTTTATCTTTGGGCAGTGTATATCAGACTGGAAGTAGAAATATAAAAAAATGTATGTGATAAAGCCTAAGTTAATTCTTAATTATACAAGACAAGCCTAACTCCATCCATAACTAAAACGGAGAAGTCTATCTTATTCTATAACTATTACAGAGGGATAGTATATAACTATCAGAAAATGTTTTCCTAATTACCTTAAAGTGCAGAACATACTTCAGTTTTTAAAATAACATCTTACCTTTCAAAAAGAAGTTTAAGTTCTCAGTTGAAATGCACTTGATATGTACTTCAGGAAGTAGTAGTCAAAATGGCTGTGTTTCTCTCTCTTTCTTTATATATATTCAGGTACATAACCAATCAAATGTCATGAAATAATAGAAGATGTTGAAAGTAGCATTTTGATTGGTTGTCAATTCTAACACTTCATAAGTGTTTTTGTTAGGTAATTTACCTCAGGATATTTAGTCAGGCTTACAGCATAATTTTCTCAATGGAATTCCATCAAATTTGGGTAAATGGTAGGGACTGTTATGTAGTAGGGCCTATTTTATATTTCATGAAAGTGTCTGTAGTGGTTTTTCTGTAAATTACTTTCCCACCTTTTTTTATCGAGCGCTTACCGGTGCGCTCCCCGGTACGAGAACAGGCAGCGTTACGGGAGTCCTCCATTTTGTGTATCGGTAGAATTGAGTCATAAGATGGAGGACAAACAATGTTCGGAATGGGTAGAAGGGGGCACGGTAGACACTTTGTGACCCTCTAGGTTTTCTGAGGGGGGATTAGGACAGTGATATATGCAAAAATAAAAAAATAAAAATTTTGAAAATTTCGTGGGGGGAGCGCCCGGTACGCGCACCGGGGAGCGTACTTTGGTGAAGAAAAAAAAATTTGAAAAAGATAAACGTTTTGAATGATCAGAGGTAGGGTAGCTCTGAAAAGAGCAATTGGGTTCTGTGGCTAATTTAGGTACCTACAAGTAGGTTCAGATGCACACTTTTAAATAAAGGACAAATATTCTATTACCTTCATCGGAGAAGTGCACACCATCTCTTCTGTAGATGTGTTGAATGTTGGAACGCAAGTTATTGTTGTATATTAAACCCATTCCATAGTCTCTCATGCAAGCAGAAACAGATTTATTCACATGTTTCCGTGCTTTCTCAAATTGTGGAAAAAACTTGGTTGGACCACTTACATTTCTGTCTTTGACATATATTGGAATATACCAAGGCAATTTGGGGAAAAAGTGTCATCAAATGAAGAAAGGTGTTCTTTAAAAGCATTTCAAGATCATCCCCAGTCATAGTGCCCAAATCATTTCCACCACAGTGCACTATTAAGAGGTCAGGGTTTGGCAGATGCATAAAAATTTGTTAATTAATACATATAAAATATATTTTTCCTTTAAAAGAAGAATACATTTTACAGCTTTTGATATTTGCTATTAAAAAACCATTGCAATTCACTGAAAAAACCATAGGTTATAGACCATATATAGTTAGAAATTAGCATTTACAAAACCTTAAAAATTCACTGAAAAAACCATAGGTTATAGACCATATATAGTTAGGAATTAACATTTACAAAACCTTAAAAATTCACAGAAAAAACCATAGGTTATAGACCATATATAGTTAGGGATAAGCTTTTACAAAACCTTATTTTACAGGCACAAAACCATTGAAATTCGCATATATAGTTAGTTCCACTAACTATATATCGCGCACCCGCAATCCACTGCTAATGATGTCACATATTACATCATTCATGACATGGTCAGGGACATCACTGATGACATCACTGATGACATCTCAAATGACATCACTGATGACATCTCATTTGACATTACTGATTACATCACTGATGATATCATTCATGTGATAATACGTTGAACCTCTTCAGACGCTAATATAACCTTACATACACTCAGTGTAAACAGACACTCACAGACTGTCACTCATCCATGGAGTTACTCACACACCTACTCAGTCATGCAAAGAATCAATCATACCTCCATTTCCTCAACTATACAGTTATACACACCTTACTTATTACAACATATACTAACACATATTTACTCTTTTATAAAATCCTTGATTGAAGTTCACAATGATCCATACAGCCACTCACACATTCACTGGCTCTTATGCACAGTTATTTATATATGTCAACTCTCACATGTACTGTGTTTTACATATGTACTTACTTTGACATGTAGCACTGAGATATCCATTCACTCACCAATACACTCATGCACACAGTCAACCGCCCATACAGCTGTTTCCACATGCACTTTTGAAGTCATACATCTAGTGAATCAACTGCTCACACATCTATGCACAGAGTCATACCCCTCCCAGCCACCCACACACATACTCAGTCTCCCATACAAATATTTGGACAACCAATCAATAAGCCATATACTTACTCATATAGCTACTGATTAACACATGCAGCAGTTTACAGAACAACAGACATAATGATGCACAAATTAAGACAGTTTAGTCACTAACCCATGGACTCAGTGAGACACATTTAATCACTCACTCATACAGTCAGTCATGCACCTACTAAAACCTTCATCCAGAGAATTATACATCCACTCATTCGTCAAAATGTAAGACATATTTTAACTTTACAGAAACATACAGTCACTGGGTGATGTCATCAGTGATGTCATCAGTGATGTCACTGACCATGTCAGGAATGATGTAATATGTGACATCATTAGCAGTGGATTGCGGGTGCGCGATATATAGTTAGTGGAACTAACTATATATGCGAATTTCAATGGTTTTGTGCGAGTAAAATAAGGTTTTGTAAATGCTAATCTCTAACTATATATGGTCTATAACCTATGGTTTTTTCTGTGAATATATATATATATATCACTCTTTGGTTATATTCCCCCTTTCCTTTTTTGCACATCTCCGGCCACCTGAGGGACCTGCACTGGCTCCCCGTCAACAAGAGGATGACGTTCAGGCTCCTCACCCATGGATTCACGACTACTAACTTTATGTCAGCACCGACTGGATATTCCGGCTCGGGACGGAGCTTTCAGCGTGGAGGCGGAGGTTGTGGACCAGAGGCGGAGCTTCTGGCTAGGAGGCGGAGCTTCTGGACCGGAGGTGGAGATTTCGGCCATGGCTAAATCTCAACCACTGGCCGGAATCCCCACCTCCGGGCTGAAAGCTCCGCCTCTGGGCCGGAATCTCCGGCCCGAGTGAGGACGTAAAGTTAGTAGTCGTAACTCCATTCTATGAATACCAGAAGTAGTAAGTGCATTCTGTGAATACCAAAATTAGTAAGTGCGTTCTGTGAATACCAAAAGTAGTAAGTTTAGGATTTTGTCTTAAGTTAATTCTGTGAATCGGGCCCTATGCTAGTATCTTGCACTTACCCTTGCACTACTGTGCAAGGGTGTGTGCCTGATGCAACAAAGCCTGATGTGCACTAGTGAAGGGGTGGACAGATTCAGCACCTTATAAATATATCGATATGGTGCTGTTGTAATCTCTCTCTTAACACAATTCAGCACAGTATCTTTGGCAGGTACGCTGCCTTGCGTGAAAAACTTGTAATTGACCCAAAGTGTTTGCCAGTTGGAAACCAATGGAGGCCTTTGAGATGGCCTCAACCAAATCAATTAATTTTAACAAGTGGGTTCATGTGAGAGCAAGAACTACCTTTTTACAGGACCAAGGCGTTGGCCAAGGCATTGATCTACAATGTGTGACAGCTTCCACGAAGAAATACCTTATGGTGAAGGGACTGCACCTAGGACCGCTTTCCTTAAATGCATCAAATGCGTAGAGTGATCTTGCCTTATCTCATAGTGGCTTAGTTAAAATAAGAATCTTAATCATCATGCTGCTCAAATAGAGCATCAATATTATCCAAGTGTCACTGAGGGGTCGTTTTTGACTTAAGACAGTAAGCAGGTCTTGGACACAGTTTCTGTGTAACCCCCACCTCTGGCTGTGGCTGGTACTCTCTCTTGTTCCTCTCCCACTGTTACAATGTGGAATATCAGGGACATGGTATTAGACCGACAAAGGGGATGGAAGAGTGCATGGCACTGCCTTCCTGATCCCATAGTCTGGATAGCTGAATGGACAGCCTGTAAAAAGTGTTGTAAACTAAGGACTCTTAAGAAAAATGCTGAAAAAAGAGCTGTTTGGGCAATTGTTTGACTGACTTTTGAGACCTCTTGAAAAAGCAGCAAGTAAAGGTGTGTGGATTACTGCTATGGGTGATCGAGACTGAGTGAATCCACCTACAACCTGTAGGTATCCCCACAAGCTGATTCATGATTTTCTACACCAAGCAGAGATACAGAGGATAATGTACCAAGGGGATTTCCCCATTCTGAATCTTTAGGACAATATATTAGCACATATGGGTCCAATTATAACAAACCGTGAACCTGAGACTTAACCACTCGGGATGCCAAATTGCTGATCACTGTTGAGGGTGGTCATAAGGAACTACACCCACCAATGTTTGAAAGCGTACCTCCCTCATGGTACAAACAACCTTCCTACCCAGAAAATTGATGAAAACATATGCACAGTTGCTGGCTGTAGACTCACATGTAGCAGGTTGTTACCCTAGTATACACACTACTGTTTATTGTGAATATGCAAGGTGCCCTAAGGTGTCCAAAGGGAGTGAGGTGGCATGATATAAAAAACACTGAAATAAAAAAATTTTCAAAAATGGTAGACTAGTCAAGGTAATGCACAGGCTGTGTTTCTCTACAAATATCGACGATAGCCTACACGCGCAGTCATGTTGGTTTAATCTGAAAAGAGGAAGACTATGTTTAAAGCACGTAATCAATCAATCAATCAATCAGGTTTCTTATAAAGCGCGACTACTCACCCATGAGGGTCTCAATGTGCTGAGTGTGTGGGGGAGGAGGTAGAGTGTATCACTTAAAACCGATTTCTCACACAGCATGGCCACGAAATGGCCTGCGAAGGTTCAGCCTTAAAAGCTGCAACAAGAAAAGGAAAGCACAACATAACCCAGACATATCCTGTGAGGTATGGGTTCCCTTGTGTCTACCACTAATCCTTTCTGAAGCTTTCTAAGGCTTCACTGGGTAATCCACCTTTGCTTTGTCTGTGAAAAGGCCGAATTGTTTAGGTAACTGTACACCTGCCTCGAGTGACGCGCTACCAAAGCCGCAGGGTAAACACGCAGGCCTGTGAAAAGAAAATATTGCAAGACATACATAAGTTCTCGGGTTTTCAGTTATGCTTCCTGGCAACAGGTTGCATCATGGGCCATCAGGCAACCCGGGGAGGTCCCATCTAACGTGAGATAGCATACCGGAAGTTCAAAAAAAGCATATCTTGCCATGCATTGTCTCAGCAAATGTAGGGCTCTCGTCACCACATGACATGCCTGTCACAAAGCCATCCATAATTGATTCCTCTCACGAAGGCAAGCAAACATCTTGGGGCTTTGAAAACCTGGCCTGCAACATTGCTTTCACAGTAGAGTGGCTTGATTGACAACTCTGGATCCATCTTGTAAATCAACAGGAAACTGGTGGAATGATGCTGTCTTGCATCTGAGTTGTTTCCATGATGGTTGCACAAAGTGAAACCAACTTGCAGGATCCTTTGACTTCCAGTTTAATTTCCCGATTCAGCCAAGGGTCGATAATCTTTGACTACAAAAATTGAAAAAAAGTCATCTTACAATGCTAGCAATACTAGTTATATCTAATGCTGTATACAGCATTTCTTTCATTTCTAAGCGCTGTAAATGACAATTGTTGCTATGGTCAATATAATTGTACTCCTACCCTTAATTAGAACGTGTACTTGTGAACTGAAGATCAACAAATACAACTAGAAACATTAATATGCACACTCGAATTTACCAACGGCTTAACATTGTTGATAATACATATTAGGCTTATGGATGATTTAATCAAGTTACAGAACATATCTGTTTGCTCCTATAGCCTATGTCTATCCTAGAAGCAGGGCTTTAAGTGGGCCGGGTCCTGTCGGTGCTGAGCAACCACAGTTCTAAAAAGCAGGTGCCGAGACGGGTCCCTATCAGGCTCTCCATCACCCCCCACACACTCACGGTGAAAAAACATAAATCTTAACTCTGCAGCAGTACCTCCCTTCACAGTCTTTGAGGTAACTTCAAAGAGACTCGTTGTAGGTCTTTCACAGTCTCATCAATGATCATTTCAGAACTGAAGCATTTTCAATATCATATACAACAAAGCCATAGCTGTTGATTATTTATCCTATGCAACTAACAACCATTGACAAAGCCAATAGTCCTGACTTGTTGTAGGTATAATGTTACTTGTTGTATTACATATCTGGAAGCACTGACAGAAGCAGCAAAATACCCGTCAGGTGGCACACTATGCTAAGCACAGATATCAGTTTACTGGGTTTTAAGGCACGCCTTTATTTACATCGGCCACGCCCCTTTGAGAGACCCCCCAGCTTTTGCATCCCTTCATAAAGAATAGCATTATAATGCATTGTGCAATTGTGGCCTTGTGGGGTGAATGTAAGGTGGTTCTGCTGCTGGGTGTGAGAATGGGTATTCTTGCAGACAGAATCTGTGATGGTAAAAATAAAACACAATACCTCAGGAAGCCAAAACTTAAATGGCATTTAATGCAAAATAGCAATCAGCACAGCAAAATAATAAAAATGAAAATTGTCGTTGTTACTGGCCAGAGCTCTTGCTAGAAAAGGGTCAATTGGAGCATCAAACTAAAGTACATACATTTCAGGATAGTTTTTGTAGGTTTTCTCTCAATACAAGTCTATGAAACCTAATCATGTGATAGACTAGTTCAGAGAAGATTTAAGTACAGAAACTGTGCTAGCAAAATCTACCAACTATACCCAATTCATCCTTATGATGGAGGTGTCACAACTCTGATACTGCTTGATCTATCAGCCTCGTTTAATACTATCTCACACAGCACATTGTCAGAACACCTAGCTGAAGCGAGCATAACCAACACATCTATAAATGATTTACGCCATTCTTAGAAGCCTGTATGCTAAAGTTGACATGGGTAATTACGGGTCCTCTGCAACACCCATTCTGACGGGAGTACCAAAAGGATCAGCTGTAAATACTACACAATATAATCTATATGTAGAACTCTTAGTTAGATTGATTAATTTTTATGGCCAAATATTTTACATATATGACCGCAAAATCCAATTTATCTTTAGACTAGTTGGAGACTCAAATAACACCTCACAACAGGGCTCCTTCTGTCTAAAGAAGTTGCTGAATGGATGAAGCACAATTCTCTAACTTTAAGATTAAACAGAAGTTGTCAATTTTGGTAACCCCTTCTTATGGTCTAAAGGGTGGTGGCCAGCAGAGTACAAGAAGCTAGAAATGTAGGAATTATTTTCGACTCCAACCTTACCTTTGAAGAACACATAAAAAATCTAACAGCCACTTGTGTGCGGCTTCTCAGTGAGATTAGGAAGATTCTTGGATGGGAGGTGGATCTTCATTGGTGATAACTCCAAAGCATTGAATTCCATGCCGCATCCATCCAGTCTCATCCAACTCTATACATTTTCCGAAACAGCTGAAGATGTATCTGTTTCATTTAAATGTTTATTCACTTTATCTTTCTTTTTTTCCAAAAGAAAGGTTGGCTAGGAAGTGCATGACACCTCTCTTCAAGGTAGCAGTTGAGCTTTGTAAATAGCAAATTAATTCATTCATTTATTCATTCATTCAGCAAAAACGTATTTAATGAGCAGGTGCAACTATCTTCTCCCAAAATAACCGCAAGACGTCCTTGAGGTGAAGATATCATTAATCAATACAGTAATGAGCTCATTATCACCCACATGCATCAACCTATTTAGGAAGTGCAAACGGTGCGAATCGGTAAATTCGGCCGTTTGCACTTCCTAAATAAGTTTTTGGGATGCATCATGCATTTTTGTGAAATTCGCTATTTTTAGCGATTTCCAAAAATGCGATTGCATTTAAGGAATCGCAAATTTGCGATTCCTTAAAAGCAATGCATGATTGTTTTTCTAATTGCGAATTAGCAATTAGGAGGTGCAAATTACCACGAGGTTGAACCTAGTGGTAATTTGCGAAAAGTTTTGAAAATGCTCAAAAATGCCTTTTTTAAACTTTCATGTTTGACACACATGTCCTTAGGACATGTGTGTGTGAAACATGCACTTCAAATTACATTTCTGGGGTGCAGGGGGGTCCTTTGGACCCCCCTCTGCACCCTTGGAATGCATTAACAAATTGCGATTTTCAAAAAGAAAATCGCAATTTGTTAAAGCCTTCCCATTGATCCCTATGGGCCTATTGGCCCATAGGAATCAATGGGAATTGCGAATTCGCACTTTGGAATTTGCATAATATTTGCGATTCGGTAAAAATTGCGATTTTTACCGAATCGCAAATATTTTGCGAAAATATACATGCATCCCATTTTGCGAATTCCAAATTGCGATTCCCTATTTTTCGCAATTTGGAATTCGCAAAAGGCCGGGATGATGCATGTGGCCGCAAGCTCCTAAAATCTTGCCTCCAGTTGCAAGTACTGGAAACAAGGTTACGCCTTGCAGAAATGTACAAATGTACAACCTTCAATAAAATCTCTTCTACACCTACTAGATCTATGGCACTTAGCAAACATATTTGAGGCTAATGGATACTTCAAACCAATAATAAGTGACATACAGATTTGTTTACAAACTATCACTATAGAGTTCTTCATAATCATAGATAAAACTTTAATACGGTAATAAATGGGAATATATGATTATGTTTCACACTCGTATCTGCTGCAGCCCCAGCTATAGCACTGGACAATAGAGTGTTATGTTATGTTAATTAATTTTTGTATAGCGCCAAATCACCGGCAGGTCTCTAGGCACTTTAGAGAGAGAGGCCAGAGGTCAGTTGGTGGTAACATAACAGCTTTGCAGGGGAGGGGTACTTAAACAGTGCCTAAGGCCTCCTGACTAGGACAGTTTTGAGTTGTTTCCTGAAGGGGAGGAGTGCAGGTTCCCTCCGAAGGTGGTCAGGCAGTTGGTTCCAGAGTTGTGGAAGTAGGACCGAGAATGCTCTACCCCCTTTGGATACAAGGTTGCAGCGTGGAGTGGAAAGGCGACAGGCCTGTAATGTAATGACCGCAATGTAAGGCTCGGAACATAGTTCTCAAGGCGATCTTTGATGTAGGCTGGGGCATTTCCATAAATTGCCTCATGGGCAATGCAGAGACCCTTAAACTTCACTCTCTGATTAATGGGGAGCCAATGCAGCTTACACAGTAGAGGGGTGTCGTGAGAGCTTCTGGAGAGCCTGAGTATCAGCCTGGCTGCATCGTTCAGTATCACTTGCAGCTTGCGGATTAGTTTCTGGGGGAGGCCGATAAATAGGGCATTCCCAATATCTAGTCTGGAGACAATTGTAGCTGACACAATCATCTGTAATGATGTAATTGAAAGGATAGGGACCAATTTCCGCAGCTGTCTCCTGAACCCTATACAAGTACCAACCACTGAATTAACTTGGTTAGCCATGGAGAGCTCACAGTCTATTTTTATGGCCAGGCTTTTTACAAACGGATACTGGGGTGGGTGTATCGCCCAGCTCTTAGGGTCAGAAAAGATTATTCCAGGGATTATTTTTTGTAGGGATGACAAGGACTTCTGTTTTGTCTGGGTACATTTTTAATGAATTAGTTTTCATCCAATTTACTATAATTCTAAGAATGTTTTGCGCCAGCTCTTGAGTATGTATGGAATTGTCGATCCAGAGGATGAGTTAAGTATCATCCACATATTTGACGATTTGGCAGTCCATGTGGGCTAGGGCTGCCACCAAGGGCTGTAGATATGTATTGAAGAGGAGTGGAGACAGTGCAGAGCCCTGGGGGTTGCCGCAAGTGAGTAAGCCCCTGTCCGATACCTGCTCCCCCAACTGAAACCTTTGGGGCCGGCCCGACAAGAAAGATTCCAGCCACCTGATGGGACGATTCTTCAACTGCCCTTTCAGGAATAATCTTTCCCGTTATGTTTGAGGCAGATGTCTTCCTATTGGGTCAAAGAGGACAACACAATCAATCAATTAAGTACATCTGGAAATCTCTCAATGCAGATGCTGCAAAGACCACCACAGAGTAATCACAACAAAGAAGACTATGAGGCCACACGTCAACTTCAGTCAAACTCCAGTCCAGGTTTACCTTTATCCCCACTATACAAGATGCCAACCCAAGGTGACTTAATTGATGATATTGTCTCTAGGAGTCCCGGTGCAGTAATTGTTTTAGAAAGGGAACTTCTGATGCGGCTCTCTTGTCAGAGCATTGGATACAATCTGCAGATTCTGTCATTTAAATAGACAATTTCACAGCAAGGATTGGCCAATAAAACTGATTATTTAGTTGCAAGGTTTTTCTGGCAAACTCAACTTGGGCAGAGAACCACAGTAACATTCTGACTGGGAAAAGGTGACATCAGAAAAAACAATAAGGACTCCATGGTAGGTTTACTTTATAATATTTCTTCCAGATTCAGGAACAGGAATCATTTGCTAGTCATCCCAAGGTATGCAGATAAAATGCTTCCTCCTAGATACCATACAGTCCTTCTTCTCATTTCCCTCATGATTTCCTTGACTAATCCACCAATGGGCTACAATGCAGCCTTTAAGACCAGTTGTCTTGGCCACACAGAAATGACAATAAGTCGAGTTCCTCAACATTCCTTTAGGCCTAATTCTGATTTGTACACTGTTGGAGCAGTGCAGGGTGGGTGGACCACTGGAGACCATGGCAATGGTCTAAGTGGTGGTTACTCACAAGCATTTTGCCAGGGTCAAAAAGTATGGTCTTTGGTGTGACCGAAGGCAACATTGATGCCAGCAGATTGGGTTGACGGGAGGTGTAAGGTGGCCTAAGAAGAAGCGTGTTCATGGTGTGGACTGCAAGCTGTGGGTTATTTTGAGTGTTTATTTCCATACGGCTCTCTAAACGAAGTTCATACTTTCTAGGAGAGTCATAGACATGACAATACTATGTTAGGCTGTATCTGAGTTGGTATCCCACTACCACACAGTGGAGTAAGCCTTCTTTGCTTGATATTACTCTCTTTCACCAGTTCAAGTGTAAAAGGGAAATAACTTGATTGCTGAAATCGAATGAAATAGAATCTTAGGTCTCACATTCTCCTTATGCCTTTATTCTGTTATCTGTAAACTTTAGAAGTACTTAGAAACAGGATCAGTTAAAGTAGTGTTATAGAAATTCCTTACCAAAGATCCCCGAACAAGGTGTGCAATACATGGAGATGTGCAGACACAAATACCCAATCCCTACATCTAGGCATGATGAAGTGGGAAGTCACCTTGCTGCGCTGCCTGTGTCAGAGGTAAAAGGCAGGAATGTGCCATATTAATCTAATATGACACATTCCTGTCCTTTCCTCCTGCAATAGTGCAGTTTTGCCAGCCTAGTGTAAATGCAGGCACTCTTGCACCATGGTGCAAGGGTGCCTATGCTATATGCAAAATACTTTTTCTGCAGGTTAGGGGCAGCACACAAAGTAAGAAGAAAAAACGAGGAGGAATAAAGATATTTCTCCTTATTACACCTTCCCACAGAGTCATATCTTTTTGATGCGTTCCCAGGTCTACAAGTCCTTGTAAATATGGGACTGTGTCAAAAACCATGGGAACACCCAGCGCAACGCCCATAGAATGCCTTTCTTGCGCAGAATAAGGCAACACAGTGATTTGCGCTGCGTTGCCTTACTCCAGATTTTTTAACCATTTTAGACCAATGCAAAGTGGCTTTGCGTGGCTTCATAAATCTGACTTAGAGATTTGCGTCATCCATATACCATGTTGCGTGTTCCATAAGGCTAGCCTGGCAAGGTCTAAAATGAATGAACAAAGGGTTCTATATTGCCAAATAGTCTAGCAGAGTATCACAATTTTCACCCTCAGTGTTTTTTCCAGGAGAACATTATAATAAAATGACTCTATGTCCAGTCCAATCATGGTTTCAGAGTCAGGGTCAAAAGAAAAGTTGTCTACAAATTGAGGACCTTCTTAGTGAGTTTAACACTGAAAATCACATAACTGTAAAAGTGATTCTAACACTGATCCAATTCCGGAGATCATTGGTCATCCTGGTGGTCATCCAGCCTTATGGTTGTTGTGGAGTGTATACAAATATGGAACATTCAGATTCTTATTACACAGAAAACCTGTTTCATTTTTGGACATCAGATTCTTCTCGAAAGCTTCTTTGACCAGGAGTTTTATATCCCACTATAGTCTGGGATCTTTTCTTAGTACTTGGTAATTTGTCCCAGCTCACAGGAGATGAAGGCACTCTGAATCCTAATTTTGTTGGATTGAAGAACAATCGCACCCCCATTATCTGAGGGCTGGATGACCAAATTTGGTCTTCCTTCAAACTCCTGACTCTGTGTTGCCTCCCGCCCCCACCTTGCAATAACCAACAAAAAAGCAGTATGGCCACATCATAGCACTTTTCCCCCCACAACTTCCATCCCCTACGCAATGCAACAAAAAAGCGATAAGAGGCTATCAGAGCTGGCTGCGTCAATGCAGTTTTTTGTTCAATGTTTTGAGCTTGTTGTAGAGCAGTATGAATGCTGTGCAACATGGCTGAAAGTCATTTTAAAAACGCTATGCCATGACCAGCGCTGGCTGTATCATACCACTTTGTTTTTTACTTTCAGCCTGCTGTACAGCCTCTGCACTGCTGTATGATATGGCTACTAACATTGTCAAAGCCCATAGCTTTTGTAGATGGGAACTATTGGATTTTTCAATGCTTTCAAAGCCCTGCTGCACAGCAACCGTGCTGCTGTACATCATTACTAAACATTGACAAAGCCACTGAATTAGCTCTTGCCTCGTAGGCGAGACTTATTGGGGCATTTTATCAAGGGGGTTTATCTCCGGTTTTTGGGCTTTAAAAGCCAAGAAAGTGGAGATAAAATTATCTACCTATTACCTAGCTGTCGCTAACACCAGTTAGCGACAGCTAGTAGGAGATAGCGACCATCTTGGGCCCCACTTTGCATGTCAGTGATATTTATCACTAATGATATGCAAAGTGGGCGTGCCAAGATGTTAGAGACTGAAAACAGTCGCCCTAAGCGTGAATATCTCCAAAAGCTAACACCTGCCCTGAGCAGTTCTTAGCCATGTTATCCAATGGGAGGTAGATAACATGGCTAAGAGCATTAGCTCGCTAATGCAGCAATATCGCTGACTTTTCAGCGATATTCATGCATTGCGGCGATTTTATCGCATTTGCGATAAACTTTGATAATACCAAGGTTTATTTGCGGTAAACATCGCCGCAGCTCAGCAGTAAATTTTTGTCTCTAACCAAGCAATAGCGATAATTATCGCTATTGCTTGGTAATATTCCCCATTATCTTTGAATTTAATTTGAATTTAAAAACATTTATTCAGCGCACTTTTACCCAGCGGTTTCATGGCGCTATGTGTGATGCAGTGGACGACAGCAGATGGAAGAGGTTTAGGCAGTATAAGCTTGCGCAAATAGAAGGGTTTTGAGATCCTTCCGGAACTGAAGGTAAGAAGGCGATGTGCGGAGGGCATCAGGAAGGGAATTCCAGAAAACTGGAGCAAGGACAGCGAACTTCGCTCCACCTGCCCTCTGTTTTTTAAAACGAGGAGTAGCTAAAAGGGCCATATGAGAGGAGCGAAGCTCTCTGCCTGGAAGGTAAGGCTTGATAGCAGAGCATATGAACTCGGGGGCAGTACCCGACCTAGCCTGGAAAGTGAGGCAGCCAAGTTTGAAAAGGGCGCGCTCTCTCACCGGCAGCCAGTGCAGTGCTTTGAGCAGTGGAGTGGCCCGATGTTATTTAGGTAGGCCGTGAATCAGGCGGGCAGCCTGGTTCTGTACCAGCTGCAGGCGGTGGATCGCGTAGGCAGGGGCCCCATTGTAGATTATGTTGCCATAATCAATACGAGATAGTACCATGGCCAGCACAATAATTTTTAAAGCAGAGGGGGAAAAAAACGAGAAACTTTCCTAATTATTCTGAGGGAAAAAAAACAGGAGGAGACCACTGAACCAACTTGTGAATGAACAGAAAGTTGTGGGTTTAAGAGAATCCCGAGAGTTTTAACTTTAGGTACAAGGAGTGGAGGGACACCAAGTGACGGGGGCCAGAAGGAAGGGGACCACGGACTGCAACCACCTCCGGTCAAGACCAACTCGGTCTTGTCCGGGTTGAGTTTGAGGTGGTTGCAGTTCATCTAGTCTTGAATGAACGTCATGACTGTCTGGACATTGTGGGCGGATGAAGGTGAATGGGAAAGAATGAAGATTAGCTGGAGGTCATCAGCGTAATTAAACACCATGACCTCCAGCTGCTGTAACATAAAAATAAGGGGGTAAATGTATAAGTTGAACAAAAGAGGGGAAAGTGACGAGCCCTGGAGAACCCCGCACTCTACCTCGCGGGAGGCTGCGGCGAAGCCAGCCAAATGGACCGCTTGAGCTCTCCCGGCTAGGAAGGACTCAAGCCACGAGAAGGCCAAGCCCTTTATGCCCGCCGCCCTGACACGGCTGAGGAGGATGGAGTGGTCCACAGTGTCAAAAGCGGCGGACAAATCCAGGAGTATCAGGGCTTGCGGAAGGTTGATGTCAATACCTTCACGTAGCTTGTCCATTACTGAAATCACCACCTTCTCCGTAGAGTGCAGGGGACGGAAACCAGCTTGACAGGGAGAGAGGCAGTGATTTGCCTCTACATGAGTGCTCAGAGTGGTCGTGACATGCCAATGATTGCTGTTCAAATCAACTTATAAGAACATGCCATGTACTGAGACGGTGTTAAGTGGAAAAAATGGGGGTGATAGTGTGTTACTATTGTAGTTTGAATGGTTCAAAGTAGCAGGACTGACATACTTGACGATAACACGTTATGATGTTATGCTATGATATGTTATGCTTTTTTTAAGGATTTTTTCCCCGCACATTCTTCATAGTTTTGCTTGGGTATTTACGGAGTACAACATTCCCCAGAACGGTCGTCTTAGCTCTAAATAAAACAAAATACCCTCCATTCTACCTGGCAGACCAGTGAACATGCTATTTAGGAAACAACCATGTTTTCAAACCTGAAAGACAAGAGCTTGTCAGGGTATTTTAGTTTTGTGAAGATTTCCGAAGGCATGCTGCCTGAACCGAAAAATCCCCAGACACTTGTTCTGTGTATTGTAAGGACCATACGTTGATGCAGCTGTGCAGATCTAAGGTTCCTACTCAGTATGAACATCTGGAAATGATGTTTGAAGGAATTGCTGCACTGTTTGTGAAATAGCCTGTGCACCATACTAGGGCCAACATTTATTAACAAGCACTGGCAATGCCGATAGGTCTGGCTTCAAAGGAGCGTTGTATGATAACATGAAGCAGTACAAGTTAATAGCATGGGAATAGATATATATTTGTATAGAAGCAAAGGACTGTAGGATAATAATATTGTACTTTAAAAGGTCAGTTGAAAGGGGCACTGTCAAGCCAGAACTAAAAAATCCATGCAAGTTAATGCCTGCCCTCTTCCTCTTTGTGCCTGTGAAAAACAACATAAACTATCCAGTTATCTTTATGTTATGTTACAGTTATTTCTATAGCGCGTGACTCACCCGGGGGCATCTCGGAGCTTTACTAGAAATTTTTAGCCTGAGACTAGAAACCAAGAGTGTGAATAGAATATAAAAGCCTTTATATGTTTCCTAAATGTGCTATAAATAGAGATTTTTTGAAGGGGATCAGGTAACTCATTCCAATATCTTGGAGCTAGATACGAGAATGATTTTCCTCCAGTGCGACTCAACATTATACGTGGTACTTGTAAAAGACCAAGAGCCCCGGACTTAAGGTTTCTGTTCGGTACGTGCTTGACGAGTCGCTTTTGAAGGTATTGAGGACCTCTTCCATTAAGCGCATTTTATGTGAGACAACAGATCTTAAAAAATAATCTCTTTCTCACAGATAACGAATGGAGATCTCGCAGTAAGGGTGCCGAAGGAGAGCCCACTAGGCGATTCAGTACCATCCTGGCCGCAGTGTTCTGAAACACCTGCAGTTTGCTTAGCAGGGTCTCTCCTACCCCTGCAACAAGGCATTGCCATAGTCCAGGCGACTGATAACCATGGCCTGGACCAGGGTTCTGGGGTGGTTTGTGGGCATAAAGAGGAGGATTCTGCGAAGCAGACGCAGGCTATAATAGCAGGGGCTAGTCGTGGCAGCAATGTAATCTTTCATAGATAGAGACTGGTCTAGTTTTAGCCCTAAATGTTTAACATATTGTGTTGGGACAGGAGCTACTCCCAATCGGGAGGGCCACCAGTCATCAGACCAACTAGCTTTGGCTTTTCCCATTAGCATTACCCAGGTTTTGCCGGGATTCAGCTGGAGACAATTCTGCGTCATCCAGCTGGAGATCTCAAACATTGGCAAACCGTGCTTTCTCTGCTACTATATCTGGACCAACAGAGAACATAAGCTGAGTATCATCAGCATATGAGATGATCTCGAAGCCTAGCTGTTCCACTATCCTTGCTAACAGAGCCATATAAATATTAAATAGGGTCGGGCTTAGGCAGGAACCCTGAGGTACGCCTCTGTCTAAGCTGAATGAATCTGACCGGTAAGGTACTAGCAACATATTTTGTGTTCTGCCAGACATAATATTCTGCAACCATTTCAAGGCTGTTCCCTGAAAGCCACAGGAGTCTAGTCTCTCCGCTAACACTTCGTGTGAGATGGTATCAAATGCCGCGGAGAGATCTAATAATATCAGTATTACCGATCCCCCTTCATCTATTTCTTACCTAAGGGAAACCGTAACTGCTAAAATAGCAGTCTCAGTACTATAACCCTGTCGAAAACCGGATTGTGATGGGTCAAGAATTTAATTTAGCTCCAGATATTGATTTAGTTGCTTATTGATTATGCTTTCCAACAACTTGCCCAGCAGGGGTAGTAGAGAAATCGGCCGATAATTGCCGAGTTCTCGTGGGTCTGCTGTTGGTTTCTTCAAAATAGGACGCAGGAATGCTTCCTTCCATGTTCTTGGAATAGTCCCAGATTGTATAGATGATTTATACATTTTGAGAATAGCTGGCGCACAGCTGTTAGCTAAGAGAGCCATCGTCTTAGGCAGACAGAGATCAGTAGGTGAGCCCGATATTGCTGAGGATAGTGCCTTAGAGACTTCCTCAAGGGTAATTGGATCAAAGCAGCCTAAAGTACTTCCTGCCATTTTTTCATGATCCATTTGTCTTCTGGTGATATCAGTATCTTGTGCAATTTTAGATGGAAGGTTTGCGCAGATTTTAATGATCTTTTCTTGAAAGTAACTCGCTAGCTGATTGCAAAAATCTTGTGTTTCTATGGGAGATTGTCTGCAAGCTTGAGGAGACACAAATTCTTTTACTATATTGAAAAGGGCTTTTGGGGCATTAGTGGCGCGTTCAATTTGGTTAATGATAAATTGGCGGCTTGCCAATTTTAGGTTTGAGTGAAAGATGGCCAAAGTTTGTTTGTACTGCATTCTATCTTGTGGCTCTTTACTGACGCGCCAAGCTCTCTCCAGTCTTTTACATTTGGATTTTTCAGTCCTTAAATCGTTGGTATACTAGAGGGCTGATGGTTGGCGTTGGAATGAGACCTGACTTTTTTTGGGGATCACCGCATCCAGGGCGGTAACGAACACCTTGTTAAAAACCTCCAACGTCATATCATTTTCCGTATTCTTTTTCCCCAGTTCTGATTGAAAAACCTCATCAAAGGCTTCGACCGAAAGATTGCGCCAGGGCCTGTGCAATATTTGTTTCTTTCCTAAACTTAAAGTCGAAATCTTAGGGCAAGGCAGTTTAATGGCAAACCTGATCATTGCGTGGTCTGACCACGTGAGAGGCTCTGGGAGGTTACAAGTTAAATGGTCGATGTTAGAAAGAAAAGATTAGGTCTAGCATGTGACCAGCAAGATGAGTTGGACCAGTCACTCTTTGGGTAAGGCTAATCATATCAAGAGTAGACATGAGTTTATTAACCTCCTGGTTCATTAGGTTTTCCCCATGAAAGTTAAAATCTCCAATAGGAGAAATGTATTTGCGGCAGGAACGTGCATAGCAATTAATTCTGTCAATTTGTCCGCAAAATCTGTCTTTAAACCCGGGGGGGGGGGCGATATAGAAGAGCTCCATTCCAACTGTCTGTGGGTAACATTTTGATCTTAAAGATTCCTAGTTCCATACTTTCATTTCTTAGTGTGGTAATCCAATTTACTGAAAGATGATTTTTAAAAGCTAGCGCTATCCCACCACCTGTCTTTCCCTCCCTATCCAAATGTAAAAAGGTGTACTTCTTGGGAATAGCCATCTAAATCAGTGGATAATTAGTGGAATTTAACCATGTTTCAGTGAGAACACATATGTCCGAAGTATGCGATCATGTCCCAGATTTCAAAAGGATGCTTTGCTAATGATCTCTTATTACATAATATGCACTTTAGTCCACTAATATCTTGCTCCTTTAATTTATTCTTAATCTCAGGATCTGCGATTGTCAAATCACCTTGAAATTTACAATAACTGCAAGCCACTGGGCCCTCAAGTATACTAGGGAATTTCTGCTGACATCATAGGTGGTCCCGATAATTATCTGACTCCCACTTTCTGATCCTCCGTAGGGCATTACCTGAGTAAGAAATACAGGAGGTTTGGGGAATATTTACCCATTTCGGGCAGGGTTCGTGGCCTCTGGGCTCGGTTGGACGCAGACGAGCGCAGACGGGATTGCCTTTGGCACGCACTGACACGCTCATTTATGTAATCCGAATGCTCCCACAACGAGCCCGACACCCTTCTCTACCCACAAGATGGCTGCTCACTCCATCAGGCCGCCTCTGCTGTTGTTGTGTCTTCTCACCGCCCGGCGCCTCAAGTGGCTGAGTATAGTGAGTGGGGGAGTGAGGGAATGGGTAAGCAGACTGACAATTAATAATATTAAAGTTGACGATTTTAAAAATAGTGCAAACCATGCAGTGCGAAGAGTTAAAAATACAAAAATCCCGGCTTTCCACCTCAGGAGATTCTAGTCTTTTGGCACATAGGGCCAGATGTAGGAAGCCTAATACCGGTCGGTAACGGCCGAAATTATGGAATTTATGGAATTATGGCCTAATCTAAGTATTCGGTAATTTACCGAATCTGTACCATAAGGAATCGGTAAATTACCACATTCTTAAATAACGATTTGGTAAATTACCGAATTCCTAATGTAGGGAGCACTTAAATTAGTGCTTTTCCCGTGTTAGGATTCGTTATTTACCACCAACTACAAGTTAGTGGTAAATAACGGAAAAAACCCAAAAAGCAATTTCATGCAAATTATTTCAGTGCCATGTGGTAGACATACATGCCCTTAGGGCATGTATGTGCGCCACATGTGCACCCATACACAATTGAGGGGTGCAACAGGGTGTCAAAGTGCCACCCTGCCACCCTTCAATGTTTTCCCCCTTTTACCGCACATTCATTCCTATGGGCGGTAAAGAGTCTGCAAGTTCGAAAGCTGTCTCTCAGTCCGATAGGAAGGACTCGTCATTGTTATGGTGACAAAGTGTTGAAATGAATTTCAAAACGAATGTGTTGTTTGATCACCAATCCAACAGATAATTTCCCAGTTCCAGGGTGGCACCTCCTGGGTCACCTCATCAGATCAGACCACTCAATCCATTGGTCTGATCGTATAGGACTATTGTCATGTAGCAAAAAGAAGAAACTGTTTTATAGCAAAAAGGTAGAAATCAATGAAGTATTCAGCAATGTAGTGTTACGAACAATCAGCTTTCAGTAAAGGCACATGAGTGAGTTAAAAAGGACAATTTTTATGGCAGAAGTTCCCATTGTATCAATTTTGTTGTGAATAGTCCTTGTATGTGCATGAGAACTTGTCTTAGGAAACAATTTCATCCCACACTGCAAATGTATGAGGCCTTTTCATGAGAACACAATCGAGCACAAGAAAGAAAAATGAAAGCCTAAGTGAATTTTAGTTTATGAAATACACAATATAAATTAATAGGAATACATGCTTCAATCTAAAGTTTCTGAATCTCTATATTCTTTAAATCTATGTAATTTATAAAGCATTTTAGTTCAATTGCAATATGGCATGTAACTATGGCATATTACTGATTTTCAAAGGTACCAACTCATAAAATAATTTCAAATTACAAGTCAACTAAATCGTTTTTAGTAATTCTCATTAGTGTATGTATAAAGAATATTCTGTAGAAGTTTCAATGAATTTGGAATTATTATAAAAGTGCAGCACCCTCCGTTCCTTCATCACTTGCTGCACTTTTTCACATCTACAAAACATGGAGTTCAAATATGAGACTCCTAGCATACACACATAGGGGCCTATTAGGATGGCAGACGGACCAGCGTCCGTCCGCCACCCCCGAGGTGGAGTGACCGTCCGCAGGGTCAGCGGCGTTCCCTCTGTGCGAATTAGGATGTGACCGCCACCCTGGCGGTCACATCCCGTATATTTTACATTGCGGCAGGTGCTGCCTTAAGCAGCACCCGCCGCAATGTAAAATATGCATGTGTAGCCTTGGCATGCACAACTTGGCAGGCACCGCGTGGTGCCTGCCACCCTGTGCATGCCAAAGCAGGGGGATACCATAGGTAACCCCCATGTGCACCCCCCACCCCCAACACCCTGGGGGCTCGCAACGGGCCCCCAAACACAAAGGACCAATTTTTTTTCCATGGCGGAAAAGCCGCCGCGGAAAAGCATGTTTTCTGCCCCATCCTAATATGGCTGGCGGTGTCTGATAGACATCGCCACCATATAAGAGCTTTTCCACCACGGTTGGAAGGCGACCGCGGCGGAAAAGTGGCAGACGGTCTTCCCGTCCACCGCTGACCCCCCAGCCATCCTAATGTGGCAGGGGGTCTTTGAAGGCACCGCAGCGGTGAAGCCCGCATCCTCCGAGCCGGCGGTGGCTTCCGCCGGCCCAGAGGATGCGGATTCACCGCAATCCTAATCGGCCCCATAATGTTATTCTAAATTACATGTGTTTCATTAATTCATCAAACATATCCTTATTTAAAGGAGGATGTTTAAGGTGAGTCATCACATTCACATTTCTATTCCACCACAAAAGAATACCATAAAATCTTAGTAAGCACAAACCTGTTATTACAACAAGCAATTTCCATCTAGTCTATGCTTTTACAATACAGTAACTAAGTTCCATATTATCTATTTCTCAAGACTCTTAAATGTAAAATGAGCACCAAGTGCACATTTTTGTTGTTGTTCTTTTTAAAAGTGGTCAATATTTGGTTTTATATGTCAAGTAAGGATTCAGCAGTTTGTCTGCTTCAGCACAGATTTAAATCATAATTAGGGTGCTCGTGTTTGCACTGAGGGCCTGAGTAGGATCTCGCTAGGAAGGCCTCCAGACGAGTTCCGGAACAAGCAAATCCGATTTGGAGCCTATGTTTCTGACCTAATCGTTCCCTGTTCCAAACGACCAAGTAGAATCCGAAGATCTCGTCTGCGTCGACTGAATCGTTTCCGAACCCGATCCTGTCAGTCCTACTCCTTCTCAGCCCAATTGTGCCGCGCAATGGAGCCGGCTTCCGAATGAGTGAGAATGATGCATGATTCAGACAGCCATATCGACTCAGACTCAGTGAGACGAAACTGCTGTAGGAATTGAACTTCAGTGGTCAGTAGCAGGCCCCCCTTCACCCGAGGCCCTCCAAATCAGTTCCATGGGGAATCCATGGGCACCCCATTTCCATGCATGCACAGGTGTGGCGGGCACCATGGGGTGCCTGCCACAGGATGTACGCTCTTACCTACCCACCGCTTTTTGCTATGGGAGCCTGTGTACACGTTCAGTATACAGGCTCCCAAAGAGTTCAATGGGAGTCCAAGCGAACCGAGTCCGTCAATATGCGGGTGCATCGTACTTGGTTGCTCGGACTCCCAGAGCACAATTCACTAGGAAAGCTCTCTGGATCCGAGTCATATAGAGGGCTTTCTTAGTGAGATCGAACTCGGGCCCTTAAACTGCTACCATCAAATTCTGTTTTGAGCGTGTCACAAATATTATTTGTGCAGTAAAATGAATCTAGCTCATGTGGGAAATAATAAAAGCGGGGCTGATCTGAGTGTTGTTTTAAATTGATCACACTGGTTCAGGAGTTTATGAAAAGTACACTGATGTGAATCCCTTTTAATTATTTTTGTACTAATGAGGTTAGTGCTGTTTTCAAAAATGTTTTGTAATGGCTTTAACTGGATGAAGAAATAAATGCATGTAATTGCATGTCCGAGTTTATACACCTCTTAGAAATGTATTTTATATTGATTGTGATGTCAGATAGTCTGTTGACTGGATAGTGAGAGCAGAGAGGCTTGAAAAATGCTCAAAACAAGATGGGGCAGAATAACACCTACTTTTAGACAGTCGCTAAATAAAAATTTGAGTTGATGGACATTTGCTTGTGAGCAAGTGTATTAATATGTACTAACACATGTGTGCACTGTTCATGAGTGTGTTAAAGTCTCTGGTCGGATGAAAATCCACAAAATCACTATATTGTACAATCAGAATATAAATTATGTAAAGATAACCTCAATTGAAATCCAAATAGCATATTATACTGAATTGTAATACCCCCATGTGATTAAAATGCTTTTCAAAAGACTTAGGATAACCAGGCATATCTTCCTGCATGGCATTTGCCTTTCACTTTAGTGGCAGGTAAAGAAAGCTACTCTTTTTGATCATCTACTAAGCCACAGAAACCAAGGGCCTCATTCACAAGGACCCTGCACCACCAGAGCGTCACTTTTTGCAATGCTTTGGCAGCGCTTTGTCCTGCTCCATATTTACAAGGCATCGGTAAGCCACTTTGGATTGCTTACTGTGGCCTTGTAAATATTGTTCCCTTTGTCGCAGTTTTCTGCGTTAAAGGTGTGTGTAATGGGTGTTGCTGTGGGTGTTCCCAGCAACACCTAATGCTTCTGACACTGCCCCAGATTTACAAGGAATCGTAAACCTCAATCAGCACCAAAGATTTACGCCTCCCCTGAGGAGGGGTAAGGGTAGTGCAACAAGGAGAAATATATTTATTTCTCCTCGATGTTTGCTCTTTCTTTGTCTGAAGAAGCAAACCACCATTAAAGATTGTTTTTGTGCAGGAAGCTGTCCCCTCCTGCACAAAAACAACCATCACTGCAATGCAGGCACACTTGCACCATGCTGTAAGGGTGTCTGTGTTGGTGCATGGCTGCTGTTTGTGCGCCAGCGCAGGGGCTGAGTATAGGAAATATGCTGTATTCTTGTAAATACAGTGCATTCCTGCACTTAGACAATGACTCAGCTCGGCGCACCATTGTCTTCTAAATATGCCCCCATATCTTCAGTTTCACAGGACCAGGGTCTCAAAGTTTCAGCTGTCGCAGCTAAGAGTTAGTGAAATAAGGCACAGCAGAAATGTCCTGAGGTTCTTACACCTACCATTTGCTTGCTCTCTCATTGTCAAGAAGCAGCTCTCACCCTCCTCATGTTCTTTTGCTGAGAGATGCTCACTGCCCATCGAGAGGGCTTTATCAGTCGCTAGAAAGGTGAGGATAAAGGAAGAAAAATGCACACAAAAAATATACAGAAAGTAGAAATAGAGAAGAACGTGGAATGATCAACCCAGAAGCACTCCATCAGCTGTCTTCTGCAGGGGAATATATTACTGAGAGGAAGGGGTCCCAGCAATAGTAAAATAATGAATATACAAATTAGAAAAAAAATCAAAATACACACTAAATGAATCCACATTGTTTTATTCACAATGGGAAGTAGGTATAATGAATATACTACCAGTTCAGTTGTATCTTCCTTGCATTCACTTTCAGGTATTCAGGACCCAATTTTCAAAGACTTTGAGTTGGGTTTGCATCACGGTTTTGACACAAACCAGATACAAGGACATTTGTGGTATTTACAAAGCAATGCAAATTGGTATTTGTGTTACTTTGCATAAATAAAGTAATCCAGCACAGTGCATTGCGCTGCCTTGCATTACTTTGCATCAGATAGACATTCCATTGGTGGTGCATGGGCATTAGGGTGTATCCACCCATGGATTTTGATGCAAACCCATATCTAGATATAATTGTAGATACTGGTGACTGGCAAATTTGTGTGCTTTGCTGACATTGGCATAACTATGAGAAATATCTTTATTTTTCCTCATTATTTCCTCTTTGCATGTGTGCTGCGATCTGTAGCATGCATACAAAAAGGAAATAGCCTACAGAGATAGTTTTTGTGCAGGGTTGCACCCCTTCATGCACAAAACATATCATGTTATCCTGACCTTAACATAGAAACCCTAGCAATATAGAGCAACAGTGCCTCAATAGCACTAGGGAGTCTCACGTGCGCCAGCACAGGGGGAGAGTAGAACTGCCTTTGAAGATAAGGTGCAGTTCTGCTCTCATCCATTCATGCACCGCAGTGCAGCACCTTCACTTGCATTACATAAACTTGTGTTGCATGAAATCTTTGAAAATATGCCCCTCAGTGTGTTACCTATCTTGAACATTCAAATAAACCAGTTCGTAATGCACTCATTTGCAACAACTTTCCTGAAAATCAACATACATTTTTCTTACCAACACATTATAATAAAGTCACTTCCAACCACTTTGGAGACAAGAAACCCAGAAACGATTAACATTTATGAAGCTGAAGCCACCTGGAGTGGTGTGGCTCACTGGTTAGAGGCGGCAGACCCGGAAAGAGAGAACGGCCCGGGACCAGGGTTCAATTCCCGACGTGGCAGGGTTGTGGACAAGGGTCAACGGACTCGATAACTCTTGCCTCGGTGCCTACTCTATCCAGGGATCACACTCGGCAACTCTGGGCATTAAGCTTGCCTCATCTCTACAACGCCCCCCACAGACGCCGGGGATGCCTGGTTTCACCTTGGAGATACCCAGAAGGGACCATCTCACAGGGAAAGCCAGAACGGGTTCCCCAGCAGTCTTCAGCGCCAGTACACCCCGAGATGGGGTAACAGTGCGCTTTACAAGTATCATAATTACATTCATTACATTACCATGATCACATCTAGTGCAAGTTCAAATCAGTCTATGAATTAGTTTTTCCCAACATTGCACTGCCTACAGCACAAACATTAATTCTGAAAATCTCTGAGGTGGTACATGACCAATAGACAACAAAACCCAGAAATGCAGCCAGAATCTCCCTTAGTGATATAGCAAGAGTATTTGGGACCTAATGCAAGCAAGGAAAATGGACCACTGCAATCAGCTTCAAACTAAAATATAGCCACGCTAGTTTGGAGAGGGCTCCTGAAAAACGTGGGACCCCTGCCATACATATCTGATGCACCATTGATAGCAATGCAGCCTATTTCCTTTCTGTGTTTCCTAGCTCTGCTGTCTCCAATTCATACATTAACTCTTAGACGTTTTCCTTCTAGTACAAAACCCGTGCAAGACATCACACACACACACTCACGCTATGGTACAAGGATATGTGTCTGAAGCATGACAGCCTAAAATGTGCCAGCGGAGAGGGTAAGAGAGAAACAGTGCCATATCTTAGCTGATATGGCACAGTTCAGCTCTCTCCCTTTGAAGCAATGTAATTCAGAAACTTTGGTTGATTCCCTTAACCAAATATAGTAGTACTTTATAGCCCTGAAGAAGTCTCTGCTAAGGGACGAAACGCATTGGCTACATCGAAATTCTGAGACGAAAAGTTTTATAAAAAGACGATTGTAACTAAAGAAATCCTTTTTAAGAAAATCTTTGTCTAAGTTTGTACACTGTCATTCAAATTATTCCTATATCACATAAGACGTAGGGTGGATGCTGAATCATCCTCTTGCAATTAGTCTACGGAGTTTTTCTCCTGTGTGAAAGATTAAGTTACTGATCTTCCTGATACGTGTACCAACACTCTTTGTACTTGGTTAATCAACTAGAAGTGATAAGTGCGACTGTAGTTGCCTCAGTCTCGTTTTGTAAATCATATATATATATAATATACCATTTATGAGTCAGGTCTCAGGTTGCACATGTCGTGAAATTATTCAAGAAATTGTAGCAAGTTAAGATCCTATAAATCATATATTTGTACTTTTTTTTAATTATGTAGTTGAAATTAAACGATAATGCAAAAGAGAATAAGGCTTTTCTTATACAGAAAAAGCAGAGGATTTTTTTTTTTAAGCCGGCCGATTTGAAACATGTTTTAAGGGAACATTCAAATGGAGTATTTAAAATGCTCACCCGAATAAATAAATAATTCTAAAAGGTCCTCTGTGTGGAATTTTCCTGCTAATAACAGTAGTGCTAATAACAGTGATGTGATATAAAATGGTGGTACCCCGCCTGCAGAATGTGGCGAAGGGCCACCGAGCAGGGCCGGACAGGCCATTTATTCCACTGGCCATTCCCCAGGTGGACTGAAGCCAAGGGCCGCTCCTGGGCCCTTATTTAAGAGGCCTTGCGTCAGTTTTGCGCCGCCGGTGCGTCACTTTTAAAATGGGAAAAAGTGACGCACCGGCGGCGCAAGGCCTTCATAAATAAGGCCCCTGGTGCCTCTGTCACTTTCCCTTGCTCCCCAAGTTAACTGCAGCAGGCACATGGAGGATTCAGGAGAGAGAGAAAGGGAGGGAGGGGAAAGTAGAGAGAAAGCGATTAGAGTGGGAAAAGAGCGCGAGAAGAAAAGGAGAAAGAGAGAAGAGATTAATAGAAAGAGATGGCTTGAGGAGACAAACGGAGCAGGCTGGTTTGAGCACTTTTTCAGAGTGGGCTTTGGTTCCCCAGTCCGGCCCTGCCTCTGAGACTCCCATACCTCATAGAAATGCATAGACCTTAGGTTGAAAAGGCACCTTCCCCTTACTCCACAGGTGCTGCAGGTGCCAGCCTTTTGCCCCTGGCTACAGAAAAGTGCATTGTGGATTAAAGAGCTCCTTGTTCGTACAGATAACTTTGTCGGCTGGCTGTTCTTTCAAAATGAAAACACTTAGCAGTAATCACCCCCCTGTGCACAATGGAACGGATAAAGGCTCAAAAAGCTTATCACAGAATACATCTATTCTTCTAACATTTCATCTTTCACCTATCCGATCTTTAAGTGGTTTTCATGACTGTAGTAAACTGGCAAACTGATATTTGCTTTTCTAGATGGAAAATTCTTTCTCAGATGTCTGCTTAACCAATTCCGCACTCCGTTGTGCATTATAGCGCCTTGCATGTTCATACTTTGATCTGCTCCACAAAGAAAGGTCCAGATAAAAAGGCCATTTGGTTGGTAGGAATTGCAAGTACAATACAAAAATAAGTAAACACAGGCCTGTGCCAGCATTATTTTCGTAATGGTACAGAGATCCAAGAGTCCTTTGTGAGTGCCATCCTCATTTTTTACTGTTAGATGTAAAAGAGGCAGATTTCAAAGGTGGCCCGTGCTTTATCCTGTTTTAGTTTTTTGTTTTGTTTATTGTTGTTTGGTAATCCTCTTATTAAAGAATTACGTGGTCTATCAAAACGTGATTTTCCTTGCTCCAACGTGATTGCATGTTTTTATTTTGTGCAAGGTAAATATGCCTTTCATGTTGATTTTTATATCATTATGAATATTAATGTTGTTTTGAGGCATCTAGACACAGAAGAGACCCTGATACACAAAAGGAGCCCTACGATGCAAAAATATGAAAACTTGCAAAGTTAAACGTATTTAATTTATCAGAAATTACTAACATGACTGGCAAAAACAACTCTGTGCAGCTTATACATATCGTAGTGTAAGTTATGTACGATTGTTTTCAGGCCTCATATTCTCACATATATGAGCTGAAATAATTTACAAATGCGTGATTTTGTCAATTAATATACGTTTTTATATTAACTACTGATGACTACTTTTTAAAATACGCTTGCTTACCCGACCCCCATATAAATATATTTTCTGGAAGAAAAAATACTTTATTATTGTTTAGTTAATGTTGGCTGAAGTTCAACGGTGTCTACAACACAGACACTGAAAGGACAGGAAATAGACAATTTAACATTTGTTAAACGCAACTTCCGCCCCTGCCAAGAGAGCTCTCACAGTGTGAGACTTTCAGTGACTCAATTACTAAGATGAAGGAGTTAGAAAACAATGGGAGTGATAATGATGGCGGTGAACTCGCCACCAGCAGGCTACCGGTGTCGGGCTCACCACCATCGTGCGACCAATTACCGCCCGCCAGGTAAGGATGGCGGACGGCGTGCCTGGCGGGCAGAAAGCCCGTCCGCCATGGGTCCGTAAGAGGCAATCGTTACGATTGCCTGCCGGACCCGCCCAGTATCCTCAATATGCTGGCAGTGCCTAGCAGGCACATCTACCAGATCAAGATCCTGGATCCCCGCAAGCCTTTCCATAGCGATTCATCCTCCATGGAAAGGCTGGCGGGCATGGACTTTGGGGGCCCGTAGCGGTCTCTCCTTGACCAGGGGCACTTTGGTTTTGCACTTGGGGGGCACATATGATGCCCCCCTACATTTCCCTGCACCATGTGGCAGGCACCGCAAGGTGCCTGCCACGTAGAGCAGGTAAATACAAAACCTTGATTTTTTCCACTTCGTCAATGGAAATCATGTAGAATGTGACCACCACAGTGGAGGTTGCATTGTAATTGAGCATGTGGGACCATCAACACTATGTTGTGGGTCCCCGTCTCCATTAAGCTGGTGGGTGGACTCCAGATCAGGCCCAACGTTATTGGTAGCTAAGCAAGTGTTTTTGGTCTGGGTAGGTATTATAATACGTACATTGAAAGCTTTTCACATTGACATGACAACCATTAGCATTCTGGATACATTGATGACGTGTGATAGTATGTTATTAACTATTCCTTAGATAACACTCTTGGTTGCACTTTGTGTGTTGTAAGCTGTTGTTTTATTGTGCTGTCATCACTGGAATGTTGAATGAGGACTTTGGAGTAGCAGATTGACGTAACTGGAATAAGATGAGGAGCAGAGAAGGGTGAAGGCCATCATCCACGATTGTTTTATACAGGCAGCTTGATAGAAGTCTTTGTACAAGTTGTTCCTGGCGTAACTGAGGCCCTGATTCACAAAGAGCCTTCACATTCAGAGCATTGTTCATGAGGGATTGCGCTGCCGTTGCGTCACTTTTTAGTGACGCTGCAGCGCTGTAAAAAATGCACCACACTACGCTCTATTTACAAAGTGACGCATCTAGGCAGTTGCATCCCTTTGTAAAGTCCTGTGCTACTTTATACCTGCATCAGGTATAATGTATGCAGGGTGGGCGTTCCCCCATAAAAAAGCCTTGTAGAAGTGGTGCAATAAATCTATGAGATTTCAATGGCTCCACTCCTATGACTTGACTCCGTCACAATCCTTCCGCCTGCCTCAAGCAGGAGTAAGGAGTGAGACAGGACCTTTTACATGAGACTCGCCCCATTTGTGATGACACATTGCTGGAGTTGCACCAGTTGACCAACACACTCCAGCAATGCGTCATTACTGCGCCACCAGATCGGTCAGGATTCCTGACGTATCTGTGGAATCCTTGCGACATGGAGTGCCATAGTGTACATACGGCGCATCCATGGTGTCGCAAGGATGGCACTATAAAAAGTGTTGCATTGCTGTTTTTCCACAGAGATGAGACACTTTTCATAAATGAGGCCTTCACGGCAGAGGCCCCGCAGTGGGATCTCAGCACTCATGGCAGGATCTCTCCACTGCAGCTGCCCATTGCAGAGATCCTGCCTCGACAGCGGAGTTCCCAACACAACTTCGGAGACTCCACACCGAGTGTGGAGGCTCTTTGTGAATAAAGGCCTCAGTATTGAAAGATACCCATTTCATCTTTCTGGCTTGTCCTATGAGAGGTCCCCGGTTCCTGAAACTGCAAAGGTGTGTGAGGGTGCCACCTTCTATTCCACAGTAGAATAGCTGCAGGATGAAAGGTGGCCTCCTAAATAAATATTAAACACTGCAAATTGGAAGGATTCCACTATGTATAGCAGCAATGTGCTAAAGGTCTCATCGCCTTGTGTGCCAAAGAATGTTATAGTATTATCAGGTGAGACTGAGATAAGTTGATTAATGAGTATGACATGGAACTCAGAGCATGGAGCAATTCAGAAACTCTCCTCAGAGCAGTTAGTAACCTCAATCACAGGAGAAAACAAGCATTGGCAAAGCCATTAGATATGTGTTAGGTGCCAGTCTATTGGTTTTGCCAATGCCTGTTTGAATCAAATCTTTTTGTTAACCTTATTACAAAAACATTCAAAAATTGCCACTTCTCCATGTACATGAGTGCAAAGCACACACACACATCTTTCAATATATTTTTCAATATATTGTTTAGTAAAATTGTATATGAACTTTCAAACATGGCCACAGGTATTTGCACATAGGCACCAGTGGATGGCCATCTTTGCATGCTCAGGTGACCATCTTTGAATGGTATTAAAATCCAATTAAAACAAATATAAGCCGCTTGCAGTACCAATACGCAATATTGTTCTCTATAGGCCGCAGCAGGGACCCAGCATCAGTGTCTGGAAAGTTGTTGGTTCTTTGCAGAATACAATATATATATACATATAAGCACAGTTCCGGACACCCAAGGTACTATCTCTTTTGTGCATAAGTGCAGTTTGTGTACAACTGAAATGTCATTACTCACACTAAAGGGAGCCATTTGCTCACGATGGCAAACCTATTGTGTCTTGCTGTAGGCTATTGTTTGATGTAAGGAAAACACAATTAACACTACAACAGATCAATGGGTGAAGTGGGCTGGCTGAAAATATTTATACTGATTGTATAACTGTGGTAAAATCAAATGTCCTTGGCTAATGCCTGACCTAAAAAGCACTACAGAGATCTGAGAAGCTCCTTTCCCAAAGGGTTACACAGAAAAACAGTACAAAGTCAGATTTCCATGCTTCCTTTCTGACTTCCCTTGCCCTCCCATGTCCCAGAACAGGGAATGACTACAATTGCCCAGAACATAGTTGGAGATAGTAAGCTGGTTCAGTTTTTGGGCCTGATATTTATGGATACCAACTGCCATACTGTTGTTCTGGGAGATGCAGAGTTTGCTTGTGTGGCTCTCAGAAAAAGAGCATGCAATTTTCAAATCTATACTACTATTATAAAGAGAGAACACAAACCTTTTGGCAAGGTAAACTCGGGAACCACAGCGCCAATCCACACACCCAATACATTGTTGTAATCCTCAGGGTGTGCAGATGGACATAGGCTATAGAAAATAAAATAAAAAAACGTAAATTTAAAAATATAACTTAAAAAAAAGTAGTGCCCTGAAAGTAGCGCCGGCCACGACACTGCGCTGGCCGCGACGTAGCGCTGGCCGCAATGTACGTGATGACGAGAAGGAGCGGCGGTAAAGTGAGGAGCGCGGGGAGGAGCGGCAGCTCAGGTGCGTCATGACGAGGAGGAGCGGTGGTGAAGTGAGGAGCGCAGGGAGGAGCGGCGGCTCAGGTAAGGCTCTGGGACACGGGATATGTCGGGGCGGGAGGGAGCCGGTGCGGGAGGTTGGCCCTGAACAAATGCGGCTGAGGTAAGGCTCAGGCTCTGGGGGCAGCGTTTCAGGCTTGCGTGCACTCCCGCCCCGGCCCGCCACGACATTGTCCGGGACACAGACAATGTCGTGGGGGGCGGGGGCCGGGGCGGGAGTGCACGCAAGCCTGAAATGCTGCCCCCAGCCCCTTTCTGCCCCAGGCAACGCTGGGGCAACGCTGGAGCTGCTAGTAACACCTAAAGTTGCTATCTGAAAAAAAAAATAGTGGCCATTTGTTTACATTTTGCTGTACTGACAGTGTCAACTACTGAAACAAGCTTTGGCAAAACTAATAGGTTTCACCTATGCAAGAACTCTTGTCTTCGCCAACTTCTTTTAGCCATGTTTTACAGCAGAGTGGATGGAGTGGCACGGCAAAGAATGTGTGAAGTGGCATAGAGTGGAGTGGCATAAGGTGACGTGGTGTAGAGCGCCTTGGACTTATGTAGAGTGGCATAGAGTAGCCTAGAGTAGCGTGAAGTGGCATAGAGTGCAGTGGCATAGATTAGAGTGATGCAGAGTGAATTGCTGTAGAGTAGAGTGGAGGGACATAGAGTGGATTCGCATAGAGTAGAGGGAGTGGTGTAGAGTAAAGTGGGGTGGAATGGTATAGAGTGGCATGGAGTAGAGTGATGTCAAGTGCAGTGGCGTAAGGTGGATTGGCATAGAGTAAAGTAATTTAGAGTGTAGTGGTGTAGAGTGGATTGGCATTGAGTAGAGTGGTGTTGAGTAGAGTAGAGTAGAATGGCATCTTGTAGAGGGGAGTGGGGCAAAGTGGAATAGATTGGCACTGTGTGGAGTAGAGTGGAGTGGAGTGGAGTGGCATGTCCTAGAGTTTGTGGAGCAGTGTAGAGTGGAGCAGCACAGAATGCAGTGGCATATGGGGCTGTGGCGTAGAGTAGAGTGGAGCAGAGTAGAATTCAGTGGCAGGGAGTTGAGTGGTGTAGAGTAGTACAGAGTAGAGTAGAGTGGCGTATAGTACACTGGGTAGAGTGCAGTGGTGTAGAGTAGAGTGGTGCCGAGTACAGTAGAGTGGCATAATGTAGAGTGGTGTACAGTGCAGTGGCGTAAAGTGTACTGGCATGCAGAAGAGGGGTGCAAAGTACAGTAGAGTGAAACAGAGTGCATTGGTGTAGAGTATAGTGTAGTGGTTTTGAGTGTAGTGTAATAGAGTGTTGTGGCATAGAGTGGTGCAGAATAGAGTGGCAGAGAGTGCAGTCACATTGACTCTGCACCCCTGCACTTTAGTATGGAGTGCAGGGGTGCAGAGTAGAGTGGCATAGAGTACAGCTGAGTAGAGTGCAGTGGCATAAAATGCAGTGGCATGGAGTAGAGTGGTGCAGAGTAGACTACAGTGGAATGGAGTGCAGTGCCCTAGAGTGGTTCAGAGTAGTGTGCAGTGCCATACAGTGGAGTGAGTAGAGTGTTGCAGAATAGAGTAACATGGACTACAGTGTATTAGAGTAGAATGGCGCAGAGTAGAGGGCAGTAGGGTAGAGTGCACCTGTGTAGAGTGGAATAAAGAGCAGTGGAATAGAGTGCAGTGGGATAGAGTGCAGTGGAATAGAGTGCAGTGGCATAGAGTGCAATGGAGAAGAGTGAAGTGGTGTTGACATAAAGCCTCTAAGATCCAATTCCATATTATGTAGGCCCTGACTCCATCTTATATAATGGAGTTTGCCAGCTTGTCAGACTTAGACAGTGGAAGTAGCCATGTTCCCTCACTTATACAGAATCATTGTCATGTCTGCCATTAGACACAGATGTTGTCTGACCTTATCTTTCTTAGTACTATAAAAGCATCAAGCTATTTGATCAATGACATAGAATCAACCTTTGATGCGACATCTGTCTCGGTTAAACGTCTACTATTTATTAAGTCAAGTTTGAATAAGAGCACAAACAGACATTTAGCCGAAACAGTGTAGTCTGAATTGACGTCCTTTTACCTTATATGTCTTTGACACATACCTTGATGCACATCATCTATGTCAGATATTCCTAAACTTATGTCAGAAATTCCAATTTCTGGTAAGATTTAGTATATAAAATCTTATCCTTGACAACTTGTCAGGTGAGGTCCTTCGCCTAGATTACCACCAGATATTCTGCTACACACGGTCTCACCTACTGCCAGCACACTTCACAGATGCTACATCTCCCCTGAAGCTGATAAATTCGAATCCCAGAGGAAGACCGCAGCATATGCTTGCCCTTTGCGGGGAAGAAAGTCTTCTCGCCTCCACTGATAAAGACAGCCTTTGCTGTCAACTAGGTATGCAGTGTGTCTCTTGTCTCTAAGGAACTCTAGACTGCAAGTTGCTCTGCCTTCCATGCTCTTTTAGTATAGAGTACAGAAGATGATGTTAGGGTGTTTAGATTTTAAATGACATTTTAACAATGTTAGAAATGTTCATTTTATTCTCTTTATTTAGAATGGGCCTTTTTGCTGTTTTTATATTATTCTGTGTAATTGTTTTTGATGTACTGAGAAGCAGATTGTTCCTGTAGCAATAAATACTTTTTACTTAATAGTGTTTATTCTTCTTACTGCAAGTGTGTGTGATGCTGTGAATAACGAAGTAAGGTTTGTTGCTGTTTCAAAGGCGCCCCCGATCTCTTTATGGGATTGTTTGTAATCCAAAAGCAATACTTCTATTTTCAGTTACACATTGAATCGTGTTCTGCGGGGCAACAATAACCTGTCTTTTACATTCATCGCTGGTACATTGAACCAAGTTCACCTGTGTCACCCATGGGTGGGAAAGCACACCTTCTTGAGCTACGCCAAAGTAATAACTTACCCAAATGTGAAGAGAGAGTTGGCATAGAATACAGTGGCGTGAGGTACTACGGAGTGGTGTAGAGTGCAGTGGTATAAAATAGAGTTGTTCAGAGTAGATTAGAGTGGCATAGAGTGCAATGGCATCGAGTACAGTGGTGCAAAGTTGAGTGGCATAGAATGCATTGGCATGGAGTGCAGTGGCATAGAGTGCAGTGGTGCAGAGTAGAGTGCAGTGGCAAGGAGTGCAGTAACATAGAGTAGAGTGCAGTGGCATGGAGTGCAGTGGCATAGATTACAGTAGTGTAGAGTAGAGTGGTTTATAGTAGAGTGGCATAGAGTGCAGTGGAGTAGAGTGCAGTAGCCTAAAGTAGAGTGATGTTGCTTAAAGTGCAGTGGTGTAGAGTGCAGTGGTATAGAGTACAGTAGAGCAGAGTAGAGTGCTGTAGAATGCAGCGGCATAACGTCCTGTGGCATGAAGTGCAGTTGCGTAAAGTGGTGCAGAATAGAGTGGCATAGAGTGCAGTGTTGTACAGTAGAGTGCTGCAGAGTAGATTGCAGTGGCACAGAGTGAAGTGTGCAGTGGCATAGAGTAGAGTGGTGCAGAGTAGTGTTGTAAAGTGCATAGGCAAAAAGTGCAGTGGCATAGAATTAAGGGACATAGAGTGGTGCAGAGTAGAGTATAGTGGTGCAGAGGTCTGTGCCACAGAGTGCAGTGGCATAGAGTGCAGTAGAGTGGTGTAAAGTGCAGTGAGATAGGCTGGTGCAGAGTAGAGTGCAGTGGCATAGAGTAGAGTGGTGCAGAGAAGAGCAGATTAGTGCTGTGGCATAGAGTGCAGTCGCGTAGAGTAGAGTGGTTTTTGAGTGCAGTGGTATAAAGTTGAGTGGTGTAGAGTAGAGTGCAGTGGTGTAGACTGTAATAGCATAGAGTAGAGTGGTGGAGAGTAGATTGTCATAGTGCAGTGGCTTAGAGTGCACTGGCATAGAGTAGTGCAAAGTAGAACACAAAGGCGTAGAGTGCATTGGCGCAGAGTGCAGTGGTGTAGAATGCAGTGGCATACAGTGCAGAGGCATAGAGTGCAGTGGCATAGAGTGCAGTGACATAAAGAAGAATGGTGCAGAGTAGAGCTGAGTGGCATAGAGTGCAGTGGCATAGAGTGCAGTGGCAAAAAGTAGAGTGATGCAGAGCAGAGTGGTGTAGAGTGTAGTGTCGTAGAGTGCATTGGCATAGAGTAGATTGGTGTAGAATGCAGTGGTGTAGAGTGTGGTGGAGTAGAGTGGTGCAGAGTAGAGCGCTTTGGTGTAGAGTGCACTGGAGTAGAGTGCACTGGCCTAGAGTGCAGTGGTGTAAAGCAGACTGGTGCACAGTCGAGTGTTAGAGTATAGTGGCAATAAATGCAGTGGTGTAGAGTGGTGTAAAGTATAGTGGCTCAGAGTGAAGTGGCATAGAGTGCAGTGGTGTACAGTAGAGTGGTGCAGAGTGGAGTAGAGTAGAGTAGTTCAGTAGCATAGAGTTGTGCAGAGAAGAGCAGAGTAGTGCAGTAGCGTAGAGTGCAGTGGCATAGAGTAGTTTTCCATACAATGCAGTGGAGAAGAGTGCAGTGGCATAAATTGCAGTGATTTAGAGTGCAGTGGTGCAGACTGCATTGCGGTAAAGAGCAGTGGCATATAGTGCACTGGCATAGAATAGAGTGGTGCAGATGAGAGGAGAGTGTCATAAAATGCAGTGGCGTAGAGTAGTGCAGAGAAGAGTGGCGTATAATGCAGTGGCATAGAATGCAGTGGCATAGAGTGCAGTGGCGTAAAGTACAGTGGTATGCAATAGAGTGCAGTGGTGTAGAGTGCAGTGGCATAGAGTGCAGTTATGTAGAACACAAGGTAGGGAATGGGAGGGAAAAGAAGCAATGTGGAAGGGGGCGAGTGGGAGGGAATAGAGGCTGCATGGGCGGGGATATGGGTGATGTACTGAAAACACAAGCACTCATATGGAGTGCTTGAACACAACCAAAAAAGTAGCTTAAAAAACTGGAGTAGTAGATGGACCCACATAATTGGTCCATGCTGCAGGATAGGGTCAAATAAAAGAAGAGGACATGACGCCGGTATGACGTGACAAATGAGAGCAAAGCAAATGAGAGCCACGCTGAAGATAGCAAATGATTAGCTATGAGCTGGCTGTAAGCCCACTGTGTGTAAACAAAAGTCTCACACAGACAGGGCATGCGCTGTCTAGACAACACTTGTTGTGCAATATTCTTTTGTAACATGCCAATTATCCCTCTGTTTTAATAATCACTTAAAATGTTATAGATTACTATGAAATCTTTTTTAAGTGATTTCTTTGTCTGTTTGCTATTGCAGGTTTAAATTTAAAAGGTAAAAAATACCGAAATTTACTACTTTTTACAATGTTTTTTTATCTGCTGGCAGGCTGACAAAAATGCAGGCCTTGCTGATATAAAACTAGTCAGGAGTTAACCGTAGAAACAGATATGTGCTGAAGGCTCAATACGTCAGTAGCATACATACCTTACTGGCATTGACGCAAATGACAGGCAAGTTGTATAACAATTCCAAACTGTGTGACTGGGATTGTAAAGTAATGTGTCAACTGAAGAATTCACACGAAGCTATCTCTGGAATTTCTGCACAGCATACCCGTATGAAAGGGCATAACATTTTTAAATTACCAAAAACTGCAATGTCCCTTTAATGAACAATTAACATGGCAAGCTACCACTGTGTGTGGGTACTGTTTAAAGATGGCATTCTGAGTTTTTTCTTGATTCCCCCTCGCGCATGTGAAAAGTGCCTGTGGTTGAAATGTGCTGCTCTTAAATTGTATGAAGGTATTATACCAAGTGTTGATTACCTGTCAGACCTGTAGGACAGTGCCTCTTTCTTACCACTCCTTAGGCCTGCCAAGAACTCTACGCCCCGAATTGTCCCAGGACTTAAATTGATCACCATGTTTGTTACCATGGAATGAAAACAAGAGGAATACTAATTGAGGAACACCTAAGTATCCAAATCAACTGCTATAAACAACAAGCAAGCGCTCCTTCGATTAACCCAAAAGCAGGGGTCTTCAAACTGGGGGGCGCCCCCCCTAGGGGGGGGCCTCAGGTGATCCCAGGGGAGGTGCAAGGCTCTGGCCAAAAGAAGCATTATGCTGATCACAATGCTTTGATTTAAGATGGAAAAAATGAGCGCCACATAGCGGCCCTGTAATCGGCCATCAGTATCATATTTTGCTATTCATATCCTGGCTGAGAGAAGGTGCCAAAAGGGAAGAGACTGCAAATATTCTTGAAACCCCACCCCACACTTATAATCACACTGTGGATACTTGTACGTGTTAGTAAGGTCTGCCTGCTCAGAATAGTATGTTTGGCAATCATGTATTTGATTGCATTTTTAAAACAGTGACAGTACTTAACTGCAGTGTTCAAATATGTATAGACGTATTTAAACAATGACAATTTAATAAAAATAATTGTGAAAAATTCTGAGGGGGGCCAGTTGATTTTTCCCCCCAGGGGGCACCGCATTAAAAACTTTGAAGACCAGTGTCCTAGAGCATGCTCCTGTCTCTTCCATGCCACAGCCAATGAACAACCGAAAAAAGCTTCGCAGCCAATCCAGAGCAATATTTGCCCCATCTAATTGAGGTACAAGTTTGTTTGTGGCGGCTGCATATTTCTCTAATATACTGAATGTATTTGGTGCCACACAGTCGCCCGGCACTTCATAGACACTTTACAACAGCAAACTTGTACATCTCTCAGCCAAACATTACAAAATTGCATACAAAGACTGAAAATGATGACCAACAACTTTTTGAACAATCTACACCTTTGCATGTGAAAGAGAAGTGCACCCCCCCCCCCAACCCTCTTGACTCGACAGCAGGTAACCCGTCTGACATAGCTAGTGCTTAATCTATAAAAGAATACGTGTGGGCCCAAGGTTTTGCTCGGAAACCTGTGTCGGCCCTCTAGAAAAGATGGGGGTGCCAAATACTAAGCCATTTAAAGTGTTAATTCCACCTCAACGCCTCTTTAAACCACCGTCGAACACTTCCTGTCTCTGTATCTCACTCTTGCAGATTCTTTTTTAGCCCTTCTTTCTTCCCTTGACACTGTTTTCTTCTCTTGTGTTTTTCTTTCTCTTGCTCTCTAAGGAAGACTGAGGAGGAAAAATAAGGTCTAGTACCCAAAATGAGTGCGAGCGGGGTCCACCTGTTGCCACTGGCTCAAATTAAGCAATGGGTATAGCCCTGTACAAAAGCAGAGAGGGGAAAGATTGGAGTGCGTTGTGAAAGTACGAGGATGGCACCAGCCTCCCAAGACCACTGTCAGGCACAGTAACAAGGAGGACAGGCTAGACTCAGGGTCGTGAATAGTTGTGAAGTGCTCACCAGGAGTACAACACAAGTTCACAAAGACATTATTACATGGTGTAGTCTAGATACAAAAATGTAGATGTTCAGAATTTGCTCAAAATCACTTATTTTCTAATTAAACTTGGCAAAAAGAGAGGTGTTGGGCAGATTCAGGGTGCTCCTTTGTAAAATGAATGAACAATTTAAATAATGGTTACGATCAACTGGCCCCTGCAATATTTCTGAGAGTGCAAACACACCTCCTGTTAGATTCAATTCAATGCCTGCAATTCAAAATGGGGAGGATAACACACAAGGTAGCACTCGGACAAAGCCACGTAATCTAAGATTAAACTCAATTGCATTGGACCATACTGCACAAAAAAGCTTTGAGAGCCACCCAGGACCATTAGACAACACAGGCAGGATACAACAAAGTGGGTGAAACAAGCTTCATCACCATTGGTCAGGTTTGGGACAGAAGGGGCAGGAGCACCCACCCAACTCTTGGGCAAAGGGGGGATTGGCTCAAAAACAGTTTACAAGGACCTTCCGGGGCCATTTTGTATTGAGTGAGACCTGCTGACAACCCCCCCCCCCAGTACTCAAGAAAGGCCAGAAAGAATTATCTTAATGAACCCATATCTTTTGGAAAAGGCCACGTGGAATGTGTACTCACCTTGGCTCTGACCATGCTAGGAGAGATTGTGGATGAATGGTAATTGTTTTTTATCTTTCCCAAACTCCATGAGAGGTAGGGAAGACATGATAGAAAAGTGGGCCTTCATTTGCTATAATGCAGATTTGCCACTCCCACTCATCTGCTTCTTTTTTTGTTAATTCCTCTAATTTTCACAGATACCTGTAAGGTTTTAGTTAGTAATTGTGGGCCTTTATATCATAAAATAACGTGCTCGTCCATGCATAACATTACTGCCTGTTGCATGTTTTTTTAGATGTATGCCATCTATTTAACACATGTTTTATTCTTTTCACGTGGGTGAGAGAAAAAATGGGTGCCCTCTGAAAATTTCCTAGTGAATATTAAAAAATGTAGCCAATTAGAATGGATCTTTGCATTTTTTGATATTGCTGATGTTCAGAAGCAGTCTCTAAATCTCTGGAAAGCTTACGAAAGGCAGTCTGAGTATCCTTCTAGTGTCTTGGGATTGACAACCCCAGAAAGTCCTGTCGCTACTGTTCTGATTGCATTTTTAAATACTTCTGCAGCGCTACATATTCTGTAGTCGAGACTCTTATGTGGATAAAGACCAAGGTGAATAGAGAAGGGGGCTAGCTGAAGTTGCTGATAACATGAGTTCAGATCAGTTTGAGAAAACCAACTTGATCTACTAACCATGCATACAATGTCATCAACTATGGGAGTCAGATGCTGCTCCCTTTTGATTGCGCAATTAGTGAAGCACATATCCATGCAGATGTGCCCTTCTTCAAGCTGGTTAGGTTCATTTGCAACCACAATGGGAAAGACCCATGAAGTGGGACCGTCAGCTCGCTGTACGACATTCGCCTTGTCAAGTTGCATGAGTTTGGCTCTAACTTTGGCTTTTTTGTGTTTTTTTTCCAAAATGGCCAAACCACAACCAACCAAAATTGATGAAGGCATCAAATTAGGTAAAACCATATTTGCCTCCTTAAAATTGGTGACTTTTCATTTAGCCATTTTTGAGGTTTTGGCTAATACAATTTGTTAAGAGAATCGAAATTTGCCTAGCGTAGTAACGGTAAGTTTCAATTCTATTAAGGACACGGAGGCGAGGATTATGCTTTTCTCTCTTCGCTGTTTATTCACATAACACCACACAGCAGCCAGAAAAGCATCAAAACGTGAAAAATTGTTGTATTCCAAACACAGGAATATCAGAAAACATCATAATAACACTTTTATAACTTCAAGTCCCATGAGATCAACAATAGGCAGTCCTTTCTTAGTGTCCATAAATCCCAATATAAGGTGTCCATCTTGTGAACTCCTCCTCTTTCTTCGTCGCAAGTCAGACCAAAGTCTCACCCATCTCGTTTCGCACCATCATTTCCTGGTGGAAAAAAGAACAACGTGAGCTAAGCCATACCCGCTAGGTTCGAAGGCAAGATAACAAGACATTGCTACAAGTCAATGACATGCAATCCAGAAACAGTAATCCACATAGAAATCCGGAAAGAGATTACTTACACCAGTACGGGCGGGATCTCCGCAGGAGGTATGGGTGGGATAATCCTCGCCTCCGTGTCCTCAATAGAATTGAAACTTACCGTTACTACGCTAGGCAAATTTCGATTCTATTTCAGGACCGGAGGCTTCGGATTATGCTTGTTCAAAGCTTGTTCACCACCAAACTAGCAATATCCACCACCGGCTTAAAATAGAACCTTTTGAAGGTGGAATCCGAAGACCAGTCCGCAGCACGCATGAGGTCTTCTAAACGTGCCCCAAGGGCAAACGCTTTGGAGGCCATGGCCCCTCTTGCGGAGTGAGCTCCGAACTGCTTTGTATCAATACCAGCTTCCTGCAATACCCAACGCACCCACCGGGCTATAGTGGGGGAAGAGACAGCCTTGTGAGGTTTGCGCAGCGCAATGAGTAATTGCCGCTCGCCCGGAGGGCGAAGTTCTGTCGTGACCTCCTCATAGGTTTTTAAACACTGTACCACACACAACTTAGGGACATCTGCAAATGCCGGATAAGAAATAGACCTCGTAGCCGATTTCGTGCGGCAGCCACAGTAAAGGTCACCCCATCCGGGGAAAACGCTCTCGCCGTGATATCTAGGGCACGCACGTCAGACACTCTGCGACATGACACTAAACAGAGGAGCATCGCCAGTTTAGCTGACAGTTCCTTTAAGGAGAGATACTTGTTAGGCTGCCAGGAAAGAAAAAGGTTCAACACCACGTTAACATCCCACAGGACAGAATATCGTGGCTCCGGCGGTAAAGCTAGACGCACTCCTCTGAGGAGCCGACACACAAGGGGATGTTCCCCGATCGCCACCCCATCCAACTGCACATGAGCTGCTGATATGGCAGAACGTATCGTGTTAATAGTCCAGTATGCTAAGCCGGCGGTAGAAAGTTCCGCCAGGAAATTCAGGATGGGAACGAGACCCGCGACCATGGGATCCAAATCCCGTTGAAAACACCAACGAACCCACCTGGTCCAAGCCGATCTATACCTCTTGGCAGTGCTGCCTGCCCAGGCCTTGGACAAAAAGTGCTGAGCTGAGTTCGAAAGGCCAGGGAGCGACCAGCGTCGCCTGAAAGCCTCCATGCCATGAGGCGGAGAGAACCCTGGAGGAGATGGTGAGGGACCCCGTCTGGATTGAGGAGAAGACGAGGAAGCCGGGGGAGTAGGATTGGAGAATCCCAGGAAAGTTCCAGAAGAACTGGAAACCACACTTGCGACCTCCACACGGGCGTCACCATCACCACGTCCGCCATTTGACGGCGAATCTGGGCCGTGGCCCGCACTATCATGGATGAAAGGCGGGAAGGCATACGGTCGTTCCTGGCTCCAGTCCTGGAGGAACGCATCCGTCGCCTCCGCCAAGGGATCCGGTCTCCAACTGAAGAACCTCGGTAGCTGGAAGTCCAGACGGGATGCAAACAGGTCTATGGAAAAAGGACCCCAGCATGTCGCCAGCCAGTGGAACACTTGACCATCCAGCTTCCACAGGCTGGAGTCTCGAAGGTATCTCGAGTGCCAATCTGCCACTTGATTGGCCCGTCCCGGCAGGTATTCTGCCGTTACCGAGACCTGATGGGCGAGACAATAATCCCAAAAGTCTTTCGCCAGATCCGCTAGTGCCCGCGATCGCGGACCCCCTAAATGGTTCACATACCGAACCGCCGAAACATTGTCCATCCGCAGAAGGACACATGACTTCACCGAATCCCTCGTCCAGCAACGGACGGCGAATGAACCTGCTAGAAGTTCCAAGCAGTTGATGTGAAGTCGCTGTTCGTCGGACGACCAAGCGCCGCCTGTGGAGAAATCCCCGCAGCGGGCGCCCCAGCCGGACCTGCTGGCGTCGGACTCGATCACCAAGTCCGGAACGGACCCGAAAATCGCTCGGCCGTTCCACGCCTCCATGTGGGCGAGCCACCAGGACATTTCCTCCTTGACCTCCACCGACAGGGGAATCAAGCGGTCGTAAGAGAGCCCCCTGCGCAAATGATGCGCTTTCAGGCACTGAAGGGCCCGATAATGAAGAGGGCCTGGAAATATCGCCTGAATTGACGTCGAGAGAAGGCCTACCACTCTGGCAACCTGCCGAAGGGAGGTGTGCGACTTGGAAATAGTTTGCCGCAGCACATGTTTGATTTTGGCCATCTTCCTGGACGTCAGACTGAGAGTCGAGTTCACCGAATCCACCACGAAGCCCAAGAACACCATTTGCTGGGCGGGCGTGAAAACCGACTTCTCCTTGTTGACGATAAACCCCAGACCTTGCAACAGGGAGACCGTCTGGGACAGATGCGCGGCCAACTTGCTCGGGTCCTGGCCCAGCAGCAAAATGTCGTTGAGATAGACGATCAACCGAATCCCCTGACTCCGCAGGGTTTCTATGGCCGGGTGCAGAATTTTGGTAAAACACCAAGGGGCTGAGGAAAGACCGAACGGAAGGGCCTTGAACTCGAAAACCATGCCTTTCCAGCAAAACTGGAGGAAACGGCGATGCGGAGGGTAAATAGGAACCACCAAATACGCATCTTTGAGGTCCAGGCGGACCATCCAATCGTTCGGGAGCAAAACGTCTCTCAACAGATGGATGCCCTCCATCTTGAAGTGGTTGTACACTACCCAGCCATTGAACTTCTTGAGGTTGATGACTGGCCATCTGCTCCCGTCCACCTTTTCCACAAGAAAAATATTGCTCAGGAAACCCCCGGGGTGACGCGTTGTTCGACAAATAGCCCCTTTGCGTAGCAGCGCCGAGACTTCTTCGTCGATCAACAGCACGTCTGGCTGAGAAAAAGTTATGGGCCGAGGAGGCTGTAACTGGCGCGGTTGGTCGTAAAACTCTATGCGGAACCACCGCACGGTCTGAAGGACCCATGCGTCCGTCGTAATAGCCTGTGGGAAACATGCCAACCTCCCCCCAATAACAACTTGATCCGCAGGGATCACACTCACCCTGGGAATTGTTGCCGCCGGAGTCATTCCGGAAGTTTCCGCGTCCTCGGAAACGCTGACCTCTTGTTGGGTAAAAGTTGTTGTAGTTCGCAGAGGAGTTGTAGTTTCCTCTGCCGGAGCCATGCTCTTTATTGGGTTGTTGCTGACCACCACGGCTGGTCGTGAGGCCCCTGCCACGACCAGCCCCCCGGGAAAAACGCTGGTGGAAGACCCGCTTGATGGTTGACTGGGCCTTGTCCAGGGAAGTGAAGGTGGAGACAAACTTTCCCAGCTCCTTTATGAATGGCTCCCCAAAGAGACCTCCTTGTGCAACAGCGCCAGCCTCCGAGGAGGCCAAATAACCCAACTTGGGGTCCAGTTTGATCAGAAGCGACCGACGCCGTTCGGTCGAGAGGGCGCAGTTAGCGTTCCCCAGGAATATAACGGCCCGCTGCGCCCAATTGGACAACACCTCCGGGCATATGGCGCTGCCCGACACCTTGGCTTCCTCGGCCATATCCAGGATCTTGGTGAGGGGCCCAATGGTGTCCAATAGCTTGTCCTGACAGGAGCGCCAAGAAGGGTCGATCCCCTTACGGGGGTCCTTCACAAACTTTGCCATGAAGGTGGCCATCTTTCCATCTAGTTCCGGCGTCATAGCCACCTTACCATCCAAAGTCGGGCGGGGGCATTCACCCCTCAAGCAACTGCGCGCCTCCTTCTCCACGGGCTTGCGGAGGCGGCCCACCACAAAGTGCGCCACCTTGTCCCCAGGCGCCCAAGCAGCCGACCGTGGGTGCATGATTTCATCCGGGTCGAGCATGCCCGAAGTGTCCTTGGGCAACTCCGTCGAGTTAGATGCCGGTCGCCACGACCGCACGGAGTCTTCGTCGTCGTCTTCATCTGTATCCGCGGGGGAAACACCCCCCGGGGAGGCCGGGACAGCATCCGCCGGCATCAAAGGGGTCTGAGGCGGGGGCGCCGCGGGGGCAGGCCCGGTCGCCTTAGCCAGGAAAGCGTCTCGTAGGCGCTCGAAAGCGTCCTTGTCCACGCCTTGCGCACCACTGGGACCCGCGTCCCCACGTGGCTTCTTGGCCGCCGGTGGCTGGCTAGGATCGTTGGCGGGCATCCCCGCGAGGCCCGGCGCCAACTTGGCGCACTCTTCAACAATGCGGGCCGATAGCCTGTCCTCCATAGGCCCTACGATTTCGTGCACGCAACGGTAAATCGACTGATCCACAGCCGCATAGAAGTCGTCGTCTTGGAGGTATTGGTGTGACTCCTCCTCCTCGACGTAGTACCCCTCAGCCATGGCGTCCACAACGCAGCAAAGAAAAAATAGGTATCTGAGGGTTCCGATGGCGTAACCAAACCGCCACGTATGGGCCAACCGGAGGTTAGCAAGGTTTTGTAGGCCGGCGGAACCAGGCAGTCACGAAGGCAGCACCAGCCTTCTCAGTGCACCGACCCTCTCTCCAGAGACCAGGTCGCACCGCCTCCCAGCGCGCTTGAGCGGGTAACACCCCAGCGGAAGCTGATGTAGGAAAGGTGCTTAGAATCGCCCGCGGGCGTCAACGTGGTCACAACCACCAGTACCGACCCCAACGGGGCGTTCAAGCACAGGACAGTACAACCCAAGAGGGCGTCAGGGTTAGGCGGCAGCAGGGCTCCGGCGACGTCGTCTCCACAGCGCGGCTCCAATCAGCGAGACGGAAGCCGCGCGCGGGCAGGGGAGACGCTACGGCGCCCTCTAGCGGCGAAATCAACACCGCGGAACACACGGGGACATCGCGTAAGGGGCGAAGGCGTCCCCGCGATGGAAGGGGCTCAGGAAGGGAAAAAAAAACCACAGACCCCCAAAGCAATGTAAGAAGCTATGCAAATAGAATATCAAACATGCAAGAAAAACAAAACCCCATAAGACACAAAATTGTGAAAGAGAGGGAGAATAGCACTTAACTGGCTGCGAAGCAGCGAAGAAAGAGGAGGAGTTCACAAGATGGACGCCTTATATTGGGATTTATGGACACTAAGAAAGGACTGCCTAATGTTGATCTCATGGGACTTGTAGTTATAAAAGTGTTATTATGATGTTTTCTGATATTCCTGTGTTTGGAATACAAAAAATGTTCAAGTTTTGATGCTTTTCTGGCTGCTGTGTGGTGTTATGTGAATAAACAGCGAAGAGAGAAAAGCATAATCCGAAGCCTCCGGTCCTGACATAGAATTCACATGGTAACCAATACAACACTATTTGGGACCACTTAAAAATTGCACTACCTTTAATTAAGCTGTTAAAAATTAGCAATATCAAAATGAGTTGTTGTCTATATTTTGCTTCTGCAAAGTTTAGTGCAGTTTCATTTGTAGGTCAAAGTTAATAACATTGCAAAAAAGTATTTTCCTTTGGAGTACTGTGTCAACTTTACGTACAAAAGTGTGACTGCCACTTCTGCTATGGACATTTTAGCATGATAATAGCGCCTTTTTACAGACAGGAAAATATTTACTAGGGTGTTGGGACATCCTATCTTTCCTGACCCATTTTGTTATGTGTGGAGTTCGCCACCTGTCAGAGGAGTCTCCACAGTCGTAAACGTAACATTAAATAGTAGTTTGTGAATAGCAAAAAACTAATACATTTGCACAAAATTGAAAGTTTACCCTTGTAAATCAAGACAACAGCAACTATTTGTTATGGTTAAAAGTATGAAAACCATAACTCTAAACAAGTATTGGCAAGGCTGAAGTCTGCCATTTTGTTAAGGGAAGTGTTTGTCAATAGGTGAGCGTGTCTGTATGTGTTGCTCCCACATGTCCTCTAAAGAGCATACCATTATTACACTACATTTTGGGCTTCAGCAATATAGAAGCTGCAAATAGGGCCCCTATACTGAACAGAATGGACTAGCAGAATTAAACTGTACCTTCAAAGAATCGTGTTATAAAAAGTAGTGTGAAGACTATGACTACATTGTAAGTGGTAACTTAAAATGCACACACTGCAAAATATTGCATGGTAGATATTTTCCACAAAGCAACTGGCTGTCATGGCAGCAAAGTAATACTAATGGAAAGGTCAAGGTTGATTAGTGAAAAGCCCTATGTTTTTGTTAAAGGCTTAGATTTCTAATAAAAACTCACTTTCTAAGCAAAAAAGCCATTCATCAGAAATGTAAAAGTTGTGTGTAAAAAATTGGGTCATTAGTTGATGGGAGTGATAAATACAATCCCTGTCAGGGTGAACTACAAAAGCTACTAAATAAACCTGTGCTTAAACTTTTGGTAACTTGGCACAACAGTCAGGCTTAATTTAGTATTTATTCGGCACTGAAACAGTAATAAAGTGAAAATACAAAACAAGAAAAACCCCAAACCAATTTCGAAAAATGGAGTAAAAATGTATAAATAAAATGATACCTAAATGACGAATTCCAATAAGTAGAACCGACGTTATGAATTTTTAAAATTTCATATGAAAATTGTGCAAAAAAGTACAAAGTGCCACTAGCAGGTGTTTGGTCTCACTGGACCCGGTCAAAGTCACAAATTCAGGCCAACTGTGATGGTGTGTGGGTCAGATACAGTGACTAGATTCTTCTTGGTGAAGAGATTACCTTCTCTGAGTCTGAGACTACGCAATGAGCCTTTGCTGGAGCTTTGCGTTGGCGGGGGTTGCAAGGAGATCGTTGTCGGCCCGAAGAGCAGGTTGTCGCTGGAGCTTCACCTTGGCGGGAGAAGTGGGCAGTCACTGTTTAGTGTGACAAGAAGGTCGCCTTCGGAATTTCGCATTGGTGGGAGCCGCGGTGATGAATGCTGATGCAAGGAGCCCGCTCGCTGTTGCGATAAGCCACAAATGTCTTGACTGTCACCTGCAGCTCAGTTTTGAAGTGGGAGAAGTACACTCTGATGCCAGCCAAGGGTTCATGACTTAGGGGCACCTCTCGGGCATCAAGACTCACTCCAGCAGAGGTCGGCAGCAGGTCTACTTGGTGCCGGCCAGCTGGCCAGTAGCAGGGAAGGTCTTAGGAAGCTTGTTGTGTTCCTGTATCTCAAACAGGAAGTCAGCCAACTGACCCTTGGATTCACTTCTGGGGATCCTGGTTTCAAGGCAAGCTAGGCCAGTCTTCCTTACTCAGACAGCACAGCACTCCTTCGTCTGAAACCTCCACAGGTCCAGGAGTGTTATAATGAAAGGTTCTGAGGGTACCATTCCTATACCCAGTGCCAGCCTGTGAGTGGGAGGGGGGAATTCTATCCTTTCCCCTTTCCTGGGTTTGGCTCCAATATGTTTAGGGCGACAAATGTAGGTAGGACTAGGTGGGAGCTGTACTTATCAGTGTCAGGGCTGGCAGAATTGAAGTCAGGTAGGGGGTGGGTATAGCACTCAGGTTATCCTTTGAAGCTCAGAAAGGGTACAACCCCCTCCTCTCCAAGCCATTCTACTTATGAGAGGAACCTCCTGCCCCACACCCAAGCTTCCCTTTTCCCCAGGTTTGGAAAAAATGCACATCACACCACAGGAGAGGTACTAGAGTTATGTGGCCCTGGACACTGGCAGAAAGGCACATTTGGTATAGTCAGAAAAATGGCAGCGTTCTAAAAGTAGCATTTTCACAATAGTTACTTAAAATCCATTACAATTCAAAGGAATGGAAGTAGTATTTCTCTATCTGTTCCCAAACTGAATTTATCAATTATTAAGCGTAATAAGGCAACCCAGTGTTACCTTATAGGATAAATAGCCTTGCTACAGTGAAAGATAGCTTTAGGAGTTTTTCAATGCCAGGACATTGAAACTTAGGGAGACATTGTTTACACTGAATGTGCTACAACACATTCCATTACAACACAATTGTTACAACAACCGCGTTGTTACAACATGAGCCATTACATCGCAAGTCATTACAGTAACTTGCTGTAGGGTGCACGTTGGTGTTGGATTAACAATCCAACACCTTCCCTGCTGTTGCACAAACTAGAGTAGGAATAGCAAATAATACAATTCCTAAATCCAGTGCGCCCCCTACAGCAAGTCCTTGTAACTACTTGCGATGTAATGGTTCGTGTTGTAACAACTAGGTCGTTGTAACAACTGTGTTGTAATGAAATGTTTTGTAGTGCATTCGTTGTAATGACATATATTCTAAAACTTAAGTACACATGTCCTACTTTTTAAATACCATGCACACATCCCTGTGAGCCTTTAGGTTCTACCTGAAGGGTGATTTAAGATGTTAAAAACGAAAGTTTAGTCCTGGCAAAATGTTTTTGGGCAGGTCGAAAAAGCAGTTAAAAAATGCACAACGGGCTACAGTGTTAGGCCTAAGGCATGTTTTGCAGGGCTAATTTAGTGGGGTGGCATAATAAGTGCTGCAGTCCACTTGAAGTATTTAATTCACAGGCAATGGGCACATGTAGTGCCATGTAATAGGGATTTAGAAGTAAATAATAGGTGCCAATTAGTTGCATAACATTTTTACTATATGTAAGGGAGAGAGCACACACACTTTACCACTAGTCAGTAGCGCTAACGTGAGAAGAGCCCTAATTCCAACAAAAATAGATTTAGCAAAAGCAGGGTACCGAAAGCACAAATTCTTAGGGAATACTATGCAAGGTTGTGAAGTTTAACATGGTGTGGGTAAAGTGAATACAGCAGAATTACACAGTGGGTTTATTTTCAGGCTTCTGCATTTACAGTCTTGCAAAAGGAAAGCTGGATATCCCCTCACTAAACCGTAATAGAAACAATATTGGGACAATGTAATCATCAACAGAAAGCTGTGGTTTTGATGGACAACTATGTAAATGTGTAGCTAGCACACCTGTGTAGTCCAATTCAACGTATCTTTATGAGGTTAAATCTAGTATTGGGAGCTTCCCAGTATAAGTGGTTGTGCCCACAACTCTTAATTAGTACTGCTCTGTAGAGGCCTAGTGCACACTAGGTCTGCCCGGGAGCTCACCCTGTGTCCCTAGGGTTTCAAGTTTTTAGCTAGTTAATCAATAGTAAGAAAATTACTCAATGTTAAATAATACACAAGATTTTTGTAGGTATAACTTGCTTTAGTGATACTCTATTCATATATATGCACTCGAAACATGAACAATGTCATAAACAAAAATGACAATTTGCAGTTTTCATAGAGTAAACCAAATAGGCCTGTAGCATAATGTTGCTTAAGCAAATAAAACTTGTGAAACATAAATCATAACATTTCCCAATGCATTTCGGGTCTACTGCGACCCTTCTTCAGGGGAATACAATTACAAATAACTCATCCAATTTTGATACTGTTTTGAACACATGATTCGTCACATCAGTTCCGTTTTCAGAGCACTGTGAAAAAAAATAATGAGATGTTCCAATGTATTTACATGGTATATACAAGATCTAAAAAATAGAGTTAACATGGTAGTCCATTAATGTGAGTCCAAACCGTGTGTTGACTGGTAAGAATAAGAAACGACACATGGCTAATAGCCAAGCGTGATAATTCAGAAGTTTCTACAAACACCACCAAGTGTACAAAGAAACCCGATTAAGAAAGAGTAAAAGTACGTGTAAAATCCGCTTAAACCCATAACCAGAGACAAGAGTTAATCTAACATAAAAGAAAGACATCTACCTGATGTTGAACATATGGTGTTATCTGCGTATCAATGACAGTCCTCGAATAACGTGATCAGCCTCTGAGGGGAATAGGTTCACGTTACAATTAGGTGTGAACATGTCAAATCGGACCTGTAAGGGAGATACGTACGTACATAGCTTACCCTAAGTGAGGTGTATTTGCGTCTCCGATATGTCAGAAGGAGAAGGTGTAAATTCCGGTTGTGACTGCCGCTAAAAAAGTAGAGGGTGCACATCAGCTGCCAATGTTTAGAAATGACCGGTAAATGTTAACTAGAGTGTCCCTAGAATGGAGGCATTTCTTACCTCGCCAAACTGGCGTGTAGTCGCAAATGTTTCCAATGCGCCTGTCTGGCAGAACGTATGTGGCGGTTGCCGTTGCAGCTGCAAGATGATAAATGTGCATGAGCTGCCGATTATAAAAATACCCGTGAACCCCATGAAATATTCCCAAGCGATTCTTACCTCTCCAAACTAGCGTGTCTTGGCCTCTGACCTCACGATTATTTCCGGTAACAACATCCGGTATGTGGGCGTGTCCCTTAAATAACAGGACGTGCGCGTTGCTTGTTATAAACTATGAGACTGCGTGGCGACATATTGTAATGTTCAATGTAAGCATAAAGCCATGTATATGAACAAGGATATGTATTAAAAACTGTGCCTATTTGTTACATAGTAAACGCGAGTATCCTAGGGTTTTATGTAAAATAAACGTAAAATAAAAAATGAAAGCTGTGGTTCTGGGGGTTCTGAACCTGTGTTTTAAATATCATAATTCAGTTATGAATTTGGTATCAGTGAACCGCAAATAACGAATGCGGTATGCATGAGTATTTTCATCATGTTACACCAATGGATTCACTGTGCATTTGAAGGTTTTGTATTGAACACTTGGGTTCCATCTTGTAAATAGCAGCCATGTTATGCATTGCCCTTACAGTAGGCTCTCCCCATGGCAGAGCAAGCATTTAAAGGACATAACCTTAGCATGGGTTTGTGCTGACTTCTGCATGACCTGACGACAGCTGACCCTGTTGCTTGAGGCTAACCTCCCAAGCCAGTTCCTTGTTCAGCAGCTGGCCTAATAAAGATCAAAGAGCAGGACATGTCCGACTTTATGGCACTGTTCCCACCACTTCTATCTTCCTTCCCATCTGTTTCTGCCTTTCCTTTACGACATGTTCATCGATCTGGGTTGAAGGTTTTATGATGGGTTTGTCCGGCCTGATTGAACAGGAAACCAAGCATGTGTGCGATCCTTTTTTTAGCCTGGACTTATCTTGAAAGTGGTGCTTTGTGTGCACGTCCTGGGAATCTCCAACATAATGCACTTCAAAGCAGGAATGTGTGCTTAGGGCACAATATTCTGTATAAAAGGCCTGTGCGGAGGCCATGCAGCAGACTCCCTCATTCAGTTGCTTTAAGAGTGACTGGGCGACGGAGCCTCACAATTAATCATAATAAAGATGTCTTTTCATATTTCAGATTCTGTGTTGATTTCTTTGCCACTTTTGAATGGACTACTTATTGGTAAGACCCCTGAGAAGGAGTATTGTAAATATTTGGTTCTTCAGTTGGCGCCCAACGTGGGGCCTCATCATGAAGTGACTACCTGGAGGAGAAATTTTTCAGAGAACAGAATTCTGCTGGGGAAGGCAAGACAGAAATCTACTAAAAGAGGTACTCTGTGCACGGAGGTTCTGGGGGATTCTCTGTCTTTGCGGCCCGGCAGATTTTTGATTTTTCTGACTTCAAATCTCCAAAAGATGTCACTCCTGACTGAGCAACCCTTTTTGGCGTAAGTTTTTTTAAAGAGACTGTTAGTGCAGTTAGAACTTGGCAGTTAGAATTTGGACAACTATTTGTTTGGTACAGCTTTGATAAGTATTTGTGGGTCGCTCCCATTTAGCTTTGTGGTTCCGTTTTAGGAACATTTGTTTCAAATTTGAAAACTTGGCATTTGTTTGACATTTGCTTTGTACTTTGAAACTTGGCCTTTGTTGTTGAAACTTGGTTGTTTGATTTAAGTGGGTCGCTCCCAGTCCTTTGTAGTTCTTTGTTTGGTTCTTTGTATTATTTGAAGATTGCAATTTTCAATAACCGAGGGTTTGCATATTTGCAAATGTATCGATGGAGATAACCCCTTGAAGTTTGAAGCTGGATTAGTGAGCTATAAGATGCCTGATCTTAGCAAATTTGGAGCTTTGTATTGGCCAACTTTGTATACGCTTGAATTAGCCGGTTTATCTAAATAGGTTAGATTTACAAACATATTTCTTCCTAGGTGATTTTGTATCCCCGGGGAATTAAAATATGACATAATACATAACAAGGATCCTTTGCTCTGTGCAATTTTATGAATGGATAAGCAAAACGATTTTTTGGTGTTCTGCCAGCTAGAGCTAGTGAATTGAGTGTATTTTTGGTTTTTACACTGTTGAGCAGTGTTTCTTGTAAATATGACTTACAGCTACGTATAGTCCGGACTCCCCTGTTTTCGTCCTGAGTGTTGATTTGTGGGTTTAAATGTGTGTTTGAATGCGTGGTTAAAATGTGTGTTTACATGTCTATTTTGTTTGTGAGTTTTGTTGTAAATTGCGACGGCGCTATCTACAAGAAATGGTTAGAGAGCGCTGTATTGTGTGTCCTAAATGTTTTCAACACTTTCTGTTTATGTCTGAAATGAGCTCAATGTGTGTGGTTCACATTTAATGGATATAAATAAGGCCCCAGCCAAAAACGAAATTACATGTTTTTGCAGAAATAAATACGTTTACAGCGTTTTCACTTAAATGCACTGTATTAAATGTTCACAGGCAAAACGTTTTTTGCTGCAGTATATTTGATAGGAATGTTTCTTCAGCCAGCATTTTTTTGCAGTTAAACACGGGTGGAATTTTGCATGACGGCCCTTTTACATAAAAGAGGCCCAAAAAGTGACGCAGAATGTGACGCTTTTTAAGTTGGGCATATGCGCTCAGGTTTGTGAGTTAATGCATCTAAATAAGAGGCAAGGGATGCAACGGGCTCTTATATGTAAAACAATCACAAACAGAAATAATTGGGTTTTATTAGAAGACAAAAATTATTAATTATGGAAAAATAATTAATCAAAATTAGTGCTACCAAAATCGTTTTTTAATATTTATAAAGCTTAAAACTCATACTATGACCTCTTAGCATTAAAATGTGATTTACGTTATGTTGCATCACTAAAATGACAAGAATTCATGTTAATAAATTCGCTTGCCATAGGCGCAAGCAAGCTCATTTTTATAACGTATAAATTATTATTTTCAAATACCTGACTCATGGATTATGTAATAGACTTTCTAGTAATCCATGTTCTGCAAGAAGATTGTAGGATATTCATTTTTTAATGCCCAAAATCAGAAAGTCGATTTTGAGTAAATTCACTGTTTAAACTGCATTTTGCTTTTCTTCAGAGTACTCTTTAAAGTGTCTCAGCCTTAAGCAAATGCATGCATTTAGGTTTTGATATAAGGTTGTGCTTTCTTCTGATTCAGTGGGTTAATGTGCCAGTACACAGGCTTGTTTTAATATAAGGATTGGAGGTTCTACCTTCAAGCTAGGCTTATGGAAAGTTTGCTTCTTTAACACTGATGAAGTGTGTGCCATAGGATTGCAACAAGCATTTACTCTAAAAAACTGGTCTGTGTGTCTGTAGGTTTTCAGAAATATTGACAGTGAATGTAGTTTAATGATATGGGAATTGAGATAATTTTGGCGCCTAAAAAAAAAGGGAAATTATTTTACAAAATAGATTGCATTCTTGCAGGATTAAATAGAGCCTACTGGCTTTGTCAGATCCACTGTGGCAGAGGCCGGGGGCCGGGAGAATTTGCAAAGGCTGGCTCAGCGCGCTGAGACGTTCTCTTTTAAGTGTTTCCCCATAAATTATGGAGAAGGCCCCTCGTGTGTTGACATTTACAGCCTCTTAATTGGGCCTTTGTTTCCAAGGAATGCAGAATGACCTCTCTGAACGGGCTGCTAAGGGTGAGGTTTCTGGTTTCTCCGTGGAAACATCAATAACATGAAGAACCTTGATTTAAAAGGGGAGATGAAAAGGGGTTTCTTTAAACATCGTGTTAAATGCTTGGCAAAAATGATACATTTGTGTTTCCACGCTAAGAAAAATGATGTTTGCTAGCTGCGTTTATTTTACAGAAAATGAAGTGTTGCATTAAGTCTTAGATAAAAAATAACGTGCAGCCCTTTTCCAAATTTTGAAGGTTATAGGTTACAGGCCTACGTACAATAAAGATTTGCTCATTAACAGTTAAGTAATAAACAGTTATTTTTTTGTGTATGTTACAATGTTTTTTGTGTTGTGTATTTTTCTGTTTTTGCCAACAGATTATTCATGGATTATTCTAAGGAAGAGAAGACACGTGAGTTTGGCTAATTGACAAAAGATGTGTTTTTGCGTCATTTCTTTAACAGAAAAAAAATGTACATGTTTCTGTTTGAGGTATTTACAGCTGTCATGACATATTATATTTGACAATGGACCTACAACTGCGTTGTGCTCACTGTCAAACAGGGTATAGAGTTTGTATGGAGTTTAGACCTGAAAATTTAGACAGGCCCAAATATTGCATTTTTAGCTGCAAATTAACAGTGCATAAAGTACATATGCCATGGTGCTGCATTTTTGTATGCCTTGTTATATGTCGTTACTATATGCCATGGTGCTGCATTTTTTGTATGTTTTGTTTTATGTTGTTACCATTACAAGTTCTCCTGTGTTGTGGAGGGGTCCGTATGACGATACGTACAATTGCACAAAACAGTTGGATGAATTTGGTATAATGATAAATTTCACAGATATGGTTTGCATACTGTGAGGAAGAATGGCAGCACTTTTACCAGTGCATGCCTACATTTGGCTATATTGATAAGAAAACTAAACAAATATAACAGGTTCAAATTGTATCACCTGATGTTACTTACTGCACATTCCCTTAAAGGAATAGGCAGTAGTGTGGCTCACTGGTTAGAGGCGGCAGACCCGAGAGCAGAGGACGGCCCGGGACCAGGGTTCGATTCCCGGCGCGGCAGGTTTCTGGACCAGGGTCAGCGGACTCGATAATTCTCTCGCCTCGGTTCACACTCAGCAACTCTGGGCATTAGCTTGCCTCATCTTCACTAACGGCCCCACCAGACCGCCGGGGATGCCTGGTCTCACCCTGGAGATACCCATTAAGGGACCATCTCTCAGGGAAGCCAGGAAGGGTTTCGCAGTGGTCGAAGCGCCTTGGGACCCTACGGGTAAGTAGTGCGCTATATAAATGCCTATACATTACATACATACATTTACATTTACATACATTTAAATTGTTATGTATCCTTGATTGGACCTAAGGATAGAATTATAGATCTGTGACTCAAGGTGACCTAATTTTTATATTGCGTTATTTAATCATGTTTTGTTTCCCAAATAGCATATGGCTTTGTCCCTTGAAAGGAAGCCAGGTTTCATTTTCCTCTCCCTGAAGAGAGAACAGGAACATAGAATTAGAATTTGTGTAACTTTGGTCTTTTGTGTATTCCCCGTTCTCTTGGTGCTGTGTCACATGCCTGAGGCACCCAAGCAAACTCCTGTTCTTCCTATAGATTTTTCTTTTGTTGTTCCGCCCCTGACCAATGTCGCATTATGCTTAGTTATTAGGCATTTTAGTTGTGTCCTAATTCCATTTCCCCTTTTCCCATATTCCTTTCACCAGTCAGCCCATTTATTATTATGGGTGTATTGTTTATGTGCACACTTCTAGACTGTAGTTATGTATTAGGGACCCCCCATGTTATGTAAAATGGTTTTTTTCAGACTGACTGTCAAGGTAGTGATAGGCTGGTTCCAATGTCTATTTTTAATTTTTCAGCTCTCTTGTGTTCCTGCTGCTTTAATTTTTGGTGGGATTAGATGTGTTCTAATCATGCAAATACCAGGACTTTCTAGTGTTTGTTCTTTGTCTTCACATTTGATCATTAGCCTTTGTGTTGCATAGTGCACTTAATGCACATTTTTTAAGGGACTTTTCTTCATGTCCTTGATAATCTGAATCATGTTATTTTTCTATTCGAGATGTTCTAGATAAGGAATTTAGGAACACCTAGGCTTAGTCATTGAGGGAACACATGTATTTACCCCATTAGACAATGCCACTGTGTGAGGAAATTCATTTGGATAGAATTCCTGTGTAGCTATAGATGACAGAGAATAATGAAAAGAACATAACTGAAGATTCTAAAGATACTGTTTTGCCCTTTTGCCTTTGCTCTTGTATTTTATGCCAATGGCACATTGTCACTCCCTTGCAGATTACAGGCCACATGCTTACCAGTCCCCTTGTTAAAACACATGAACTGCTTCTTGTGCTTGATTTGGAGGAAACTAACAATTGTGTTACATTCCCTGCATCACTAGGCTCTGCTAGACCTTCCAGAGTTAAAGGAAGAGTGATTCCCTGTAGACCTGTGATCAACACTAAGCTCACTCCCCATCAGTGACCGCTCTGAGATGAATAGATTTCCTGGCTCTACAATTCTTGCAACAAGAAAGTCGCGAAGCTTAACAGCGATCATCAGCGCGACATCAGTGGTACCTCCAAAGCAAGGCATTTGATTTGCGAAAGGCGTTGCAGAAGAAAGGAGGAGCTGATTCTTTTATTTGTTGTTTGGGCTCTGTACCTGTTATGTGCTGGAAACCTCTGTCAGTGTACATTCCCTTGAGCCCTTGGCCCGAGTTTTGGCCACATTCACACCTCTTTTGCTTTGCACCAGTGGAACGGCAGTGCACCCAAGCATCCACGTTTGGAAAAAGGCACTACATTTTGGTGCCCATGAGAGAGCAGCTTGAGCGTCCTCTGACACTAAATGATGAGTGTTGGAGTCTGAAAATGCTGCTGATCTTGCTAAGTAGTGCTTGGATCTGCACGAGATGCTTTGTGCCCTTGATCAATGAACAGCACATCATTTGTATCGTCTGCCACAAAGAACAGACACTGGTGCATTGTTTTGAGACATTGAGAGTGAGCTGTGAGTGTTTTGCCCGGAGAGCACTCCAACTAAACAGTATTGTTTTCTCATGAAAAGCCTGACTTGAAGAGGCCCAACGCGAAGAAAACACTGGAAGCGGATTTGATGGATAATAGAAGCCTGCCAGGAGAGGCTTTGACGGACTTTGGGTATTTTCTGTGAGCTTGTATAGACTTGAAGTTTGGAAACTAATTTTTGCTGCTTTTCTGGCATTGTTTTAAAGTACTATTCTGTTTAGTAAAAGCAGAATAAAGTCCACTCTCTGTGGAACAGTATCCCTTTTCATCTGAGAGCATTGATCAGGAACACCATTGTTTTACTTAAACATATAATGAATTACTGAAATGCATAGGAAGCTATATAAAATGTTATTAGATAATTCTAGGATGTGCTTTCTGCTTAGGATTGTGCAAGTATTTTGCATTTGACTTTTGTTTTTCTTTTTCTCTTGCTTTTTCTGAAATTGTATTATGGTTTTTTGTTAAATTTTTGATTGGTTACCATTTGCCAGTTGCAGGGTCACGTAGGAGTACAAACGGTTCAGTTTGTGACCTGAGTAGTGGCAGTAGGCCTGCAGGACTTGCAGTGTCCCTATGACCTGCTAATAATCACAGCTGAAGTACTCTACCAAGATTGCGTGAGCGACATTAGAAAATGGAGATTGTATTGAGGAATGACGATAAAAAGCAAGAGATGAAAAACAGACATTATAGAATGTTGTTTTCTAAGTGTGGTATAGCTTGACCTATTTTAATACTTTTATGTATTTTATTGGCTACTATATATTGGTTTGTTCCTCCTACACAATTGATGTCTGCACCAACTTCCCAACATACTCTTTCTTTTTCTACTGTTTCTTCACATGAGTTTCATATTTTACCTGAACATGAACTGGTTAGGTCAGAGTTTACTGATAATTCCTTTCGTACAGTTTCTACATCAACACCAGCTAGTGATGACTATAGACATGGACTCAGATTAGCATGAGTATAGGTTATTGCCTATGTAAGGGCAAAAGGATGCTCTGTGGTTCTGGGGGTTCTGAACCTGTGTTTTAAATATCATAATTCTGTTATGAATTTGGTATCAGTTAACCGCAAATAACGAATGCGGTATGCATGAGTATTTTCATCATGTTACACCAATGGATTCACTGTGCATTTGAAGGTTTTGTATTGAACACTTGGGTTCCATCTTGTAAATAGCAGAAATGTTATGCATTGCCCTTACAGTAGGCTCTCCCCATGGCAGAGCAAGCACTTAAAGGACATAAACTTAGCATGGGTTTGTGCTGACTTCTGCATGACCTGACGACAGCTGACCCTGTTGCTTGAGGCTAACCTCCCAAGCCAGTTCCTTGTTCAGCAGCTGGCCTAATAAAGATCAAAGAGCAGGACATGTCCGACTTTATGGCACTGTTCCCACCACTTCTATCTTCCTTCCCATCTGTTTCTGCCTTTCCTTTACGACATGTTCATCGATCTGGGTTGAAGGTTTTATGATGGGTTTGTCCGGCCTGATTGAACAGGAAACCAAGCATGTGTGCAATCCTTTTTTTAGCCTGGACTTATCTTGAAAGTGGTGCTTTGTGTGCACGTCCTGGAAATCTCCGACATAATGCACTTCAAAGCAAGAATGTGTGCTTAGGGCACAATATTCTGTATAAAAGGCCTGTGCGGAGGCCATGCAGCAGACTCCCTCATTCAGTTGCTTTAAGAGTGACTGGGCGACGGAGCCTCACAATTAATCATAATAAAGATGTCTTTTCATATTTCAGATTCTGTGTTGATTTCTTTGCCACTTTTGAATGGACTACTTATTGGTAAGACCCCTGAGAAGGAGTATTGTAAATATTTGGTTCTTCAAAGCGTGTAAGGAAACAAGAAATGATAAGAAATCACGAGTGAGTTTGTTAATATGGACTACATGTCAATTCTTTACAAAAAGTTGAATTAAAACAAACATGAACTCTGTTAGTCCGAGTATATCAAGCGAGGATCCTCTTACAATGTGCTAATGAATAAACTCTGACCAAAATAGGTCTTCGCATGAGGGTAAATAATCACACAAGTTGACTATCTATAGAAAACATGCCATTTCATACTGATCGTTAAGCCCGCCCGGGGTCAATGTACCCAATTTTTTTATCCAAAAGGTTTCCCTCTGGGATAGGGCTGTGTGGTGGTCCTTACCCATGTGTTTCTCTACTATTTCCAGTACAGTAAATCTCAGTTGTGGTATGGTATGGGGTACTTGAGACCAATGTGTAGCTAAACTGGATGTAGTGGATCTGTTACGTATAGTACTCTTATGTTCAATTATGCGGGTCTTAATTTTGCGAGAGGTTCTGCCAACATAAGTTAATCCGCACGGGCAAAGAATAGCATAAATCACCCCTGTGGTGTTACAGTCAGCGCTGTGTTTGAGCTGTATGTCTTTACCAGTTTGAGGGTGGGCAAAAACCTTGCTGACTATTGCATTGTTGCATTGGCCACAATTATGACATCTCCGCATGCCTCTGTAAGTGATTGTTTGATTGTTCCGTGGATGCTTTAGTATTTCTCTGAGGTTTTTGGAACGAGTATGTGCCATGATGGGAAAGTTCTTGAAGATGTTAACAAAATCTGGTTCCCTGGCGATCATTTCCCAACGTTTCTTGATGATCTGTTTAATCCTTTACGATTGCGTGGAGTGTTTCATTACAAATACTATTCGTTCATTGGCTGATTTTTCTGTTTTCTTCAATAGTTGTGTTCTATCCATTCTCGAAACCTTCTGTACTGAAGCTTCCAGTATGCTTGCGGGATAACCCCTTTCACACTATCGTGTGACTTGTTCTTGCATAAGAGTCTTACACTCATTCGAGTCAGACGTGATTCTTTTAATTCTAATCAGCTGTGAGGTGGGTAGGTGATCCTTAAGGTTTTTTGGGTGAGCGCTCGTGTAGTGTAGCGCATTATTGACATCCGTTGGTTTGCGGAACACTTTCGTTGAAATGCCTTGTTGTGTCTTGCAAATTTCTATATCCAGAAATTGTATCATTTCATTCTGGATATTGTGAGTGAATTGAATCCTCGGGTTGCATTCATTAAGTGCTTTAATCCTGCTTTCCAATTGACTTTTGGTGCCCTTCCAAATTATGAGAATGTCGTCTATGAAACGTAAGAACAACACTAGGTTGTCTGTCCACTCCGTTTTTGATAAAATGTGTTGTTGCTCAAAATGTGCCATGAAGGTATTCGCGTATGCAGGCGCTCCGGAAAATCCCATTGATGTACCTGTTCTTTGGAGAAAGAACTGTGATTTCCAGGTGAAATAGCTGTGGTACAAGGCAAAATGTAAGAGCTCTAATAAAAAAACTCCTAATTGTTGGTCAAAGTCAGACTGTAAAAATCTCCATTCTATGGCTTCCAAGCCTTCTGTATGCGCTATTGACGTGTAGAGTGCCACCACGTCTATGGTGCACAATAACGTGTTGTCATCAATGAGGTCATTAACCTCTGCAAGCTTATTTAGACAGTCCATAGTATCTTTCAGATATGTGTCCCAAGATTGTACCAATGGTTGCAGATGGTAATCAATGTAACGTCCGATAGGTTCATGGATAGAACCACATCCTGCCACGATGGGCCTAAAAGGTGGATCACTGGTGCTCTTGTGTATCTTTGGCAACATATATATATGTGGCACTTGTGGTGTGTTCGTCCTTAAGTACTTGCTCGTGTTATTGTTGATTATTCCTGCATCTTCCGCCTTTTTGACGATTTCATCCAATGTTCTGCTGAATTCGTATGTGGGGTCATGGTCAAGTGGTATGTATGTTTCCACATCAAAAACATGTTGGTTTACTTTTTGGTCATAGAGTGAAGTTTCCATCATAACTAGGGCTCCCCCCTTATCTGCTGGTTGGAATGTAATGGAAGTGTCCTGTTGCAGATTATTCAGTATTCTCCTTTCTTTTTTGGTTAAGTTCTGTTTTTTCGGAATCTCATACTTGATGGCCTCCAGGTCTTTTCTCACAAGAATCTCAAAATTGTCTAATATTTTGTGTGAGATAGGGGACATAAACTTGCTTTTAGGCTTGAATCTTTCTGGTTGTCTGGTATTTCCATTAGTATCTATCGTAGAAAAAAACCACTTCAATCGCAATTTTCGTAGAAATTTAAAGAGAGCAATCTCTGTTTCAAGACCGTTGGAAACATAGGTGGGAACAAAGGAAGTCCCCTTGTTCAGAACTCTTTCCTCTTCGGTGGTCAGTTGTCTTTTGGAAATGTTCACTACTAGGTTGTTTTTTTTGTTACTTGTCTCTGTGGCCGTCCTGTTTCCGTTACTTTTTTTATGACCTTGTCCCCTGCGGGTGCGTCTAGACGTGTTTCTGTTATCTGGTCTAGTGGGTGGATCGTTGTCTGGTCTGGTGGATGAACAGACGACTGTCCTTCCGCTAAAAAAGACGGTTGAGTGCCCTTCGAGGTACTAGCTGTTGTTGTTTCTTGAGTCTCCACTACTATTGTTGTTGGTGCCGGTCTCCTTTGTAATGAGAGGTCCTCATCCTGTACCACGCTTTCTTCTGATGATGTATTCTTTGGGGTTCTACTTGTGAATCTCCTTTGTGCATAGGCTTCCGCCCATGTATAGACCTCGTCTAATTTATAGTCTATCGTATCTCTACGAAATTTACGAATTTTACGGTTGTGTACCTCCTTTGCATGGGTGTCCAATCTAGTATTGATGTCCTCCAGAATCTTTTTCCAATCATCTTCTGGAATGTTCTTGGATAGTTCAAGTTGAAGTTTATAGATGTCCTCCTTCAAGTCAATAAGTATTTGCGAAAGTTCTTCTATAATCAACAGTATAAGGTCCAGTGAACACTTATTGAGGATCGCTTGCCACTTTATAATGAATGCTTTGTTAAATTTAAACAACATGGGTTTTAGTGCGATTCGTAATCCCCTAGGGATTCTTTTCACTTTGTGGTATTCAATTAATGTTGTTGCGTGGAGCCGTTGGTTTACCTCTCTTCGCATGGTATACTCTAATTGTTTCAACATTTGAGTTGTGGTGCCCTTAGACGTGCTGAATGTGCGTACTTGCTCAATTAACGAATATATGGATGCTGCTTCATCTGTGCCATATACCTTAATTTCAGCCTGATTGAGAGTAAGGTTTGCAATTTCTTGAAAAGAAGCCATTGTGAATTTTTCTGTGGGTGCTAGTCTAGTGTGGGGCTGGAGCGAAACTGCTATGTAAAGCTCCACGCAACAACATTAATTGAATACCACAAAGTGAAAAGAATCCCTAGGGGATTACGAATCGCACTAAAACCCATGTTGTTTAAATTTAACAAAGCATTCATTATAAAGTGGCAAGCGATCCTCAATAAGTGTTCACTGGACCTTATACTGTTGATTATAGAAGAACTTTCGCAAATACTTAATGACTTGAAGGAGGACATCTATAAACTTCAACTTGAACTATCCAAGAACATTCCAGAAGATGATTGGAAAAAGATTCTGGAGGACATCAATACTAGATTGGACACCCATGCAAAGGAGGTACACGACCGTAAAATTCGTAAATTTCGTAGAGATACGATAGACTATAAATTAGACGAGGTCTATACATGGGCGGAAGCCTATGCACAAAGGAGATTCACAAGTAGAACCCCAAAGAATACATCATCAGAAGAAAGCGTGGTACAGGATGAGGACCTCTCATTACAAAGGAGACCGGCACCAACAACAACAGTAGTGGAGACTCAAGAAACAACAACAGCTAGTACCTCGAAGGGCACTCAACCGTCTTTTTTAGCGGAAGGACAGTTGTCTGTTCATCCACCAGACCAGACAACGATCCACCCACTAGACCAGATAACAGAAACACGTCTAGACGCACCCGCAGGGGACAAGGTCATAAAAAAAGTAACGGAAACAGGACGGCCACAGAGACAAGTAACAAAAAAAACAACCTAGTAGTGAACATTTCCAAAAGACAACTGACCACCGAAGAGGAAAGAGTTCTGAACAAGGGGACTTCCTTTGTTCCCACCTATGTTTCCAACGGTCTTGAAACAGAGATTGCTCTCTTTAAATTTCTACGAAAATTGCGATTGAAGTGGTTTTTTTCTACGATAGATACTAATGGAAATACCAGACAACCAGAAAGATTCAAGCCTAAAAGCAAGTTTATGTCCCCTATCTCACACAAAATATTAGACAATTTTGAGATTCTTGTGAGAAAAGACCTGGAGGCCATCAAGTATGAGATTCCGAAAAAACAGAACTTAACCAAAAAAGAAAGGAGAATACTGAATAATCTGCAACAGGACACTTCCATTACATTCCAACCAGCAGATAAGGGGGGAGCCCTAGTTATGATGGAAACTTCACTCTATGACCAAAAAGTAAACCAACGTGTTTTTGATGTGGAAACATACATACCACTTGACCATGACCCCACATACGAATTCAGCAGAACATTGGATGAAATCGTCAAAAAGGCGGAAGATGCAGGAATAATCAACAATAACACGAGCAAGTACTTAAGGACGAACACACCACAAGTGCCACATATATATATGTTGCCAAAGATACACAAGAGCACCAGTGATCCACCTTTTAGACCCATCGTGGCAGGATGTGGTTCTATCCATGAACCTATCGGACGTTACATTGATTACCATCTGCAACCATTGGTACAAGCTTGGGACACATATCTGAAAGATACTACGGACTGTCTAAATAAGCTTGCAGAGGTTAATGACCTCATTGATGACAACACGTTATTGTGCGCCATAGACGTGGTGGCACTCTACACGCCAATAACGCATACAGAAGGCTTGGAAGCCATAGAATGGAGATTTTTACAGTCTGACTTTGACCAACAATTAGGAGTTTTTTTATTAGAGCTCTTACATTTTGCCTTGTACCACAGCTATTTCACCTGGAAATCACAGTTCTTTCTCCAAAGAACAGGTACATCAATGGGATTTTCCGGAGCGCCTGCATACGCGAATACCTTCATGGCACATTTTGAGCAACAACACATTTTATCAAAAACGGAGTGGACAGACAACCTAGTGTTGTTCTTACGTTTCATAGACGACATTCTCATAATTTCGAAGGGCACCAAAAGTCAATTGGAAAGCAGGATTAAAGCACTTAATGAATGCAACCCGAGGATTTAATTCACTCACAATATCCAGAATGAAATGATACAATTTCTGGATATAGAAATTTGCAAGACACAACAAGGCATTTCAACGAAAGTGTTCCGCAAACCAACGGATGTCAATAATGCGCTACACTACACGAGCGCTCACCCAAAAAACCTCAAGGATCACCTACCCACCTCACAGCTGATTAGAATTAAAAGAATCACGTCTGACTCGAATGAGTGTAAGACTCTTATGCAAGAACAAGTCACACGATATTGTGAAAGGGGTTATCCCGCAAGCATACTGGAAGCTTCAGTACAGAAGGTTTCGAGAATGGATAGAACACAACTATTGAAGAAAACAGAAAAATCAGCCAATGAACGAATAGTATTTGTAATGAAACACTCCACGCAATCGTAAAGGATTAAACAGATCATCAAGAAACGTTGGGAAATGATCGCCAGTGAACCAGATTTTGTTAACATCTTCAAGAACTTTCCCATCATGGCACTTACTTGTTCCAAAAACCTCACAGAAATACTAAAGCATCCACGGAACAATCAAACAATCACTTACAGAGGCATGCGGAGATGTCATAATTGTGGCCAATGCAACAATGCAATAGTCAGCAAGGTTTTTGCCCACCCTCAAACTGGTAAAGAAATACAGCTCAAACACAGCGCTGACTGTAACACCACAGGGGTGATTTATGCTATTCTTTGCCCGTGTGGATTAACTTATGTTGGCAGAACCTCTCGCAAAATTAAGACCCGCATAATTGAATATAAGAGTACTATACGTAACAGATCCACTACATCCAGTTTAGCTACACATTGGTCTCAAGTACCCCATACCATACCACAACTGAGATTTACTGTACTGGAAATAGTAGAGAAACACATGGGTAAGGACCACCACACAGTCCTATCCCAGAGGGAAACCTTTTGGATAAAAAGATTGGGTACATTGACCCCGGGCGGGCTTAACGATCAGTATGAAATGGCATGTTTTCTATAGATAGTCAACTTGTGTGATTATTTACCCTCATGCGAAGACCTATTTTGGTCAGAGTTTATTCATTAGCACATTGTAAGAGGATCCTCGCTTGATATACTCGGACTAACAGAGTTCATGTTTGTTTTAATTCAACTTTTTGTAAAGAATTGACATGTAGTCCATATTAACAAACTCACTCGTGATTTCTTATCATTTCTTGTTTCCTTACACGCTTTCATTTTTTATTTTACGTTTATTTTACATAACACCCTAGGATACTCGCGTTTACTATGTAACAAATAGGCACAGTTTTTAATACATATCCTTGTTCATATACATGGCTTTATGCTTACATTGAACATTACAATATGTCGCCACGCAGTCTCATAGTTTATAACAAGCAACGCGCACGTCCTGTTATTTAAGGGACACGCCCCCATACCGGATGTTGTTACCGGAAATAATCGTGAGGTCAGAGGCCAAGACACGCTAGTTTGGCGAGGTAAGAATCGCTTGGGAATATTTCATGGGGTTCACGGGTATTTTTATAATCGGCAGCTCATGCACATTTATCATCTTGCAGCTGCAACGGCAACCGCCACATACGTTCTGCTCGACAGGCGCATTGGAAACATTTGCGACTACACGCCAGTTTGGCGAGGTAAGAAATGCCTCCATTCTAGGGACACTCTAGTTAACATTTACCGGTCATTCTAAACATTGGCAGCTGATGTGCACCCTCTACTTTTTTAGCGGCAGTCACAACCGGAATTTACACCTTCTCCTTCTGACATATCGGAGACGCAAATACACCTCACTTAGGGTAAGCTATGTACGTACGTATCTCCCTTACAGGTCCGATTTGACATGTTCACACCTAATTGTAACGTGAACCTATTCCCCTCAGAGGCCGATCACGTTATTCGAGGACTGTCATTGATACGCAGATAACACCATATGTTCAACATCAGGTAGATGTCTTTCTTTTATGTTAGATTAACTCTTGTCTCTGGTTATGGGTTTAAGCGGATCTTACACGTACTTTTACTCTTTCTTAATCGGGTTTCTTTGTACACTTGGTGGTGTTTGTAGAAACTTCTGAATTATCACGCTTGGCTATTAGCCATGTGTCGTTTCTTATTCTTACCGGTCAACACACGGTTTGGACTCACATTAATGGACTACCATGTTAACTCTATTTTTTAGATCTTGTATATACCATGTAAATACATTGGAACATCTCATTATTTTTTTTCACAGTGCTCTGAAAACGGAACTGATGTGACGAATCATGTGTTCAAAACAGTATCAAAATTGGATGAGTTATTTGTAATTGTATTCCCCTGAAGAAGGGTCGCAGTAGACCCGAAATGCATTGGGAAATGTTATGATTTATGTTTCACAAGTTTTATTTGCTTAAGCAACATTATGCTACAGGTCTATTTGGTTTACTCTATGAAAACTGCAAATTGTCATTTTTGTTTATGACATTGTTCATGTTTCGAGTGCATATATATGAATAGAGTATCACTAAAGCAAGTTATACCTACAAAAATCTTGTGTATTATTTAACATTGAGTAATTTTCTTACTATTGATTAACTAGCTAAAAACTTGAAACCCTAGGGACACAGGGTGAGCTCCCGGGCAGACCTAATGTGCACTAGGCCTCTACAGAGCAGTTTTGATGGACAGCCCATCCAAACAATGGAAAACATGAAAAGCACATTAAAGTGAATGGCTGAATGTGGCTGGCACATAGCCCACTCTCTCTATGTTCTTCTTATGACTGTACTGTTTTGAAGAATTGGTGGTATGAGGGCCATTTACAATAAGGCTATCTGTAACCAGGCCTAAAAATAAGGTATTCTGAGCATGAAATCTTATATAAACACCAGAGAAAGACCCCAACAGAGATATAATTTCACCAGAAATAGAGGGGGGGGTCAAAAGTCACATTACACTCAGTAGCGGTCTGTGGTGGGAGTAGCTGGCAAGCGGTGACTTGGGGAGGGGGAGGGGCAGGGTATGTGGTAGTTATCTATGGATTACGGAGTATAACAGGGAAGTAAACATGTAAATAAATAAAACAAATTTTGTTGCGTGCACTGCATCCCCAAATGCGATACAGTACAACGAAATTCGTTTTATTTATTTATATGTTTACTTGCCTGTAATCCTCCGTAATCCATGGATTACTACCCCCCACCCTGCCCCACCCCCTCCCCATGTCACCGCCCGGCAGCTACTCCCACCACCGATGGCTACTAATTACACTACACATTTGTGACTACCTCTGCAACAGGATGGGAAAATTCCCTTACATGATTTGGAGAGGAGTTTATTTAACGGCTAGGGCAGCGGACCTCGAATCTGGGGAACTGGGTTTGAGTCTCGGCAATGACGTTGAACATCCTGTGATTCTGGGTAAATCACTTAATCTCCCTGTGCCTAACAAAAAATGAATGTGTACTCATGTAATGCAACTGGTGCTATGTAAAGCGCTCTGATACCCGATTTGGGTCAAGTTCGCGCTATATAAAACTCTGTAAAAAAAACAAAACGATATAGCTGTCAAGATGCCTCACAGTATTAAGCACTAAGGAGGAAGCATATATCTGTACATAACAGCAACTATTGTATTCTGATGTTGAGTCATCTCCTAGCCAAACACAAATACAACTCACAGATACAGTTGCCAAAATAAATACAACTAGAATTTACAAAAGGGTTTGGTTTTTTACATTTGTTAAGGAGACTGCACCTACATTCAGATGTGAGAAAGACTAGACACCCTTCTCACAATTTGCGACATGTAGCATTCTTGCATGGACACATGACTCATTGTGCTTTGCAAACATCCTAGCTGGCAATCCTGTGAGGGGAGAGTTCTGAACTATGAAATATAGTTGTGACTGGGTGGAAGGTAGGTTTATTCATGTTTTAGATTCATGAAAGTGTGATTCATTTTTTTAAATTAATTTAAAAATACAGGTTTTTAGCATTTCAAGCCACTTGTGACACAGTTCTCTCATCCATTAGGTTATTGTCTCTAGCTATTTTACTTTATTTTATTTTATTCTGTTTTATTTTATCGCACATTTTACAACAACAAGGGGCCCCAAATCAGTCAGCAGGGACCTCGGGGAACATACTTATCTTCAAACAACATTGGTCCCATGCATACAACAATAAGAAAAGAATAAAATATTGACAGAGTCAATCTATATTAAGGTTAGACATGTCCAGCCAGTGTGGAACACAAGCCTGTGTCCAGCACTTACAGAGCGGGTACAGAAAGTGAATATAGAAAGCAAAGAAGGGCTTTATAAGGCAAAACACAGTTTTCGGTCATGGATGCAAATGTACAGAATATTTCCACAAAGCACCTTAAAACACATAGTAATCACGTTTTTGTTTTGGTACTTAAAGGTCGACGGCGTTTCGGACCCCTATTGAATCACGGGACCATCATCAGGACATTTTCAGTGAATCCTTAACAATAAATAAGCCTCTAAATGCCTAGAAGGGGGAGAAAAAAAGGGGGAGATATATACATTTAAAAACATTGATTAAGAAGTCTCAATGAGTGACTTAGATAGACCACTTTGTGATGTGCAATTACCTAGGTGGGAAAATTGCCAACCAATGGCTCGAGCGAGCATGCAGGTGACTGATGCGGTAATGCAGCTGATTTCAAGTGTTTAACAACTGGTTGTGGGTCAAGTTGTGCATGGAGTCCTGCTGCAGAGCAGCCAGAGGGATCAAGGCTCGTGGGTGATTGTGGCTAAGCAGTGAGCTGTTCCGTTTTAAGAGTATCAATAATAGAATGGGATATGGGGGGTGCTTGTGATTATGGCAGGCTAGAGCAACGTGAAGTCGGCACTTAGACGAGTGATGGTGTTTCAGGAGTGCCACGCATGCACGTCAGTGGTCTCGGTGCGGGCAATTATCATATTGGAGGATTGCGTGTCAACACGCCTACACCAGCATTAATCAGAGCGCTGTTGAAAAATATTTAGATCGTATAACTTCCCAAGGCGAATTACAGGGTCAAATGAGCGAGGCGGAGGCAAGCGGTGAAGGCCGAGTGGAAATGCTTACCGATTGGGCTAAACGATAGCCGCGGAGAAGTGTTGAATTAAGCGGCCGCCCTAAAAAAATGAAATACAAAGACAAATAGGATAGGGACTTCCTGCCTATAATTCCCTACACATAGAGGGGGATTCTACATTTGCCCTGAAGAAAGTCCAGGACCTTTACGGCCCATTGGACTGAAACATGTCGGCATTTACACTAGGGTCTTAGGACCATTGAATTCCAAAGAGACCCGTTTTTTATATAATTTTTAATAACCCGATCTGACCCAAGAATAAAGGGAAACCAGGGGTCAGATTTAGGTTTTTTAATATTTAAGTCCCCCTGCCTTCATCTAATTAAGAGCTACCCAACACTGTGGTTGAGCCCACCTCGACTTTTAGGGGTCGGGGTGACCCGATGGTGAAGCATGACACCACTAGGGTGTGTGAGGGTAACTAAAAAAAAAGAACTAATTTTTTTCCCTTATGCAGTAGGGTCATGATTAGCATGATCCCGAGTCCCTAAGTGGTTAGGTGTATATTCCATACCACAATAGAAGTTAGTCCTTACAAAATACACTATTTGAGAGTTGATCTCGAATAAATAAGTGTAATGGGAGTATTTTTGTGAATTTGATTTCTTGGGGAGGACATACTCCAGTCTCCTTCCTCTCAAAACCCCCCCGACCACTGGTGAATTTACCAGCGATCCTTTGTGTAATTGTTCATTCTCCATTAATACCATGGCGTACTCTTCCCTTAGCGTTCTGATAGAGAGGTTTCAGGAAATAAATAATAGTATCATTCACCCCCAATTCCTGGAGAACACCCCACAGCCTCTCATGTATCACACAATCGAAGGCTGCGGTTAGGTCTATAAACGCTGAGAATAGCCTTCCTTTTTCGATGGGTATATTTTCCAATTAGGATGCTCAAATTAAGGCTTTGTTCAACGGTTCCCAGTCCTTTGTGGAATCCGTATTGGAGATCTGATATTATTTTATTTTCCTCAGCCCAGTCTTTTAATCTTTCGAATACAATACGCCCTGCAATTTTTGCCGTGGAATCCAGTAAGGATATCGGTCGGTAACATATTGGGTCTTATCTATTTCCCTTTTTAAAAATGGGGACTAAAATAGATTCCGTCCAAGTCTCAATATGCTTAGAAGAGCAGCTGGCCTTTATTATTTGGGTCAATATTGGGCCCCAAAGGTCTAAATTAGTCTTATATAGATCTACAGGAATCTCATAGGGGCCAGGCGCCTTACCCCCCTTACTTGCCATAATTGCCCTGTTAACCTCATCTAAGGTAATGTGAAGGTTATTTGTGAGTATTGGAAGAGATTAGTTATTTTCCTCGCCTTCGTCGTTTAGGGTTTCTGTGGGATTTACAGGATTATGGCTACCAAAGATTTTTTTTTAAATGACGCACCCACTGTTCTTCCGTTATCGCTATTTCAATATTGGGGGTGTCCACCGGGTCTAGGAAGGGTGCCTTTACGGCCCTTCAAAAAGCTGTGCCATCCTTAGTATCAGCGGTTTCGTGGAGGGTCTGCCAAAGTTCTTTTTTTAACATCCTTTTACGTTCTTTAATCGCATTAATGTATGCCTTCCTTGCCTCCCTTAATACATTGGGGTTCCTAGGGATACTGTGGGACTCTCTTTTCAATGTGGAATATGCTTTTGTGCATCTCGAATTAAAACAACCTTTAGGCTTTCTTGTAGGATTACTGTTTGTTGCCCAAAGGGTTTCATTTATTGATCTTGTAATCTCTTCGAAGGATGCCAGAACTATTTCATGCATTGTATTTTCATTTAGAATGGCTTTGATTGATGAGTTGCTTTTTACCACTATTTTTTGTGTTACCTCTAGTGGACGACCAACTGCCATTTTAAGGCATAACCGTTTTTCCTGTTCATTTCCATCTGTTTGGGGGGGGAACGGCTTTATGATCATGCTTAGTTTGGGGAGTCAACAGTTTCAAAGAGATACTCAAAGGGAAATGATCACCCAAAATGATGTCATGTGTTACAAACTGGCTCGTCTTTGATACTAAATTTTCAGAAAGTAGGATGTAATCTATTGTTGTGAAGGATCCTCTTCCGTTAAATATTCTCTTGAAGGGCACCGGGTTAAAACTTAGTTCATTAGCAAATCCTGAATCAAGACCGCAAGCCATTTTGTTCAGGGTGTTCCCGTATTTTGTGTGTGTAAAATGAGTTTCACTTTCCCCTTCTTCATTCATAATACCACACATATTAGTACAATTTTTAGGACACAGAGCAATATTAAACCCCCCCCCCCCCAAATAATGTACATGTCCCCTCTTTCTTCTCTTGACATTCTTCCGAGAACATTTAACAGGTTTTCAAAAATTCCAGCTATCTGGTCCGTCGGTGCATTGTTATAAAAGTTTACCAATACCACTCTTGCGTTCTCCCCATATATCTGGTCCGTCGGTGCATTGTTATTAAGTTTACCAATACCACTCTTTGCTTTCTCCCCTATATAGATCTCCATCAATTGGTAACATACATCCTCATGTTTCAGTTCAATTTTCCCAATATTTAAGATGTTGGACACATAAATAGCTAGCCCACCCTTTGCCCTCCCATAGTTTTATGCACCAGCGGCCTTGTGATAGGTACGATATCCATTCATGTGTGTAGGCTACTTTAGCCACGTCCCTTGAAGACATATGATTTGAAAACCTTTTATAAACTCAGACCACTCTGGGTTATCTATCTTGGTTTGCAATTCTGCTACATTCCAATGTACCACTTTTACAAACTTATCATTGTCACAATGTGTTCCTTGTACAGTGTTTACCTCTAACGCAGAGTTGATAGGGATAGTCATAGGATCTAACGCTACATAGCCCTCTGACGTTTTTGTCAGGGGATCCTGAAGCAAGTTGGCTCAATGTGGTGTATAAAGCTACTATTTATAGCTGTTTTACCTGTCTTACAGAGCGACATTCCTTTAGCTTCTATTTGTAATGGGGATGTCTTTGCAAGTCAATCTTTCTCTTCTAGGTTATATAAGCTTTAAAACCTATTTGGTGTTTGGATATTGTAACTAAGGTTACTTTTTATCGGGTGAACCCAATTTGTATTTTCCCAATCATTTGGTGGTTTATAAAAGTACCCTAATGGGACGACATTTATACTTTGGAGACTTGAAAAAAGTGCTCCCTAGATACTCCAATATTGTTTTTACTAAATATGTGGGGGCAAAAGTAAGAACCACACTGTTAGTGCTTTTTGGCTTTTCCCCACCTAGTCCCTTCTTCTGACCATTTTAAATTCAGAGAACAGTGCTCTATCCAGGCCTGTCCTGGTGCTCAGCCAGTGTAGGGATTTGTTTCTCAAGGTCACCCAAGATTCACTTTCTTGTCCTGAGAGCTGCCGTACATTTGTTAAGATTACGATGTATGGGGTTGCTTCTGGTGGGAGCTCTAAGTGGTGGACTTTTTGTCCAGTTTTAGCCTGTATAGGGCGTGGGAGATGTGAGCTAGCATGGGTGTCATGCCCAATAGTTTCACTCATTTGCCTACTCTGTAGATTTTCCCGTTCTTCCCCTTGTCTCTTACGATATTGCAGTGAATAATCTAGACTTGGTGGAATTTTTGGGGCCTTTATTCCTATTAGATTATTCTGCCTTTCATTTCTTAGATCACTTCTTTCTCTGGTGTCTGAAGTAAGCATGGTCGAATTTTGCGAATCTGGCGTTCGCGAATTTGCATATTTGCGAACTCGCAATCCGCAAAATCCGCGAATTCTCGCGAATTTGCAAATTTTTTTGTTTTTATAGTGTTCGCAAGGGTTTCTGCCAGTTCGCGAGGATTTTGTACCAGTTCACAATTGCGAACTTACTTGTCGGCACGCAACGGTCGCGACTATGTTGTTTCTACGTCTGGTTCATCATCACAGGTTCACAGCACCCTCTGTTTCAACACTGCCACCCTCTGTTTCACCCATGCCACCCTCTGGTACATCAATGCCACCCTCTGGTTCATCATCATCACTGTAGATTATGGGGGGAAAAAGCAAGCACACCTGCCCTGCTTCAACTGACATGAATTAATTTGGGGTTGATTTATTAATGTGCCACTGTTTTAAAATTCCAGTCTGGTACCTGCTTCCTTATCTGTCATTTGCTTTCTGTTGCAGTGCAATTTTTTTTTCCAGGACCTTTGTGGCCTACTTGTAGCTATTCTATGATCCGGCTGTGAGGGTCAGAGCAGGGTCATACAATTGTTGCAACTAGCAACTGAACTCTGGAGGGGCCCCAGTCAGGAAGCACTACAGGGAATGGTTACTAATGATGAATTTGAACTTTTGCACCTGCTGAGTGCTTTCAGTTTAGCAAAACTCGTTTTTCTACAGAACAGCAAATGTAATGCCCCAAACAAACTTACTTGTGAAAGTTGATTTCTAATCCAAAAGTGATCCAAAGAAAGTCAAAAGGCCTCAAATCCAAAAAAGGGCAGGCAAATGTGAACCTGAGGAGTTATTCTGATAAAAATCATCATTTTCAGAAGGTCTATGCTGCTTGCTAGTGGATTTCTTGTGCAGAATTGCAAATTTTGTAATTTCGCGAGTGCGAGATTGTTGCTGCCCGCCGCACCTACATGTTCGCAATTGCAAACTTACGCCGCACGCCGCAAAATTGTATCACCAAGAAAAAAAAATCCGCTGCGTGCGAATTTGCCGATTTTCGGTAAATTCGCGAGCGTTCGCGGATCGCAAATTTACAGAAAATCCGCGAGCGGAACGGATTTTCCGCCCATGCTTAGTCTGAAGTATTATTACTTGCTAATGTACTTGATGTTACCAGGGGTCTTGAGATTGTTATATTGGGCAATCTGGGTCTTGTAGAAACCTCACTCTCTCTAGTTTCCTGTTCAGTACATACCATGTTCTTCACCTGGAGTTTCCCAAGGACTGTTTCAATGTTTTTTAACCTCTTGTCCATCTTACCCAGTGTTTCTTTTAGCATGGTCTCTAATTCTTTTATCAATATATAGATTTCTTTAGAATCGATCTTATTATGATGTGGCTCCTTCTGTGATCGTTTTTTTCCTAACTGTCCTAATTGGGGTGCGTTTGTTAATTTTTTCTGCTTTAGCACCTTCCTCTGCTGTCTAGAGCTCAGTGTATTATTCCTTGAGATTCCCCTTGTTTAAGCCCATTTCCTCCATCAGGTTTTCTCACGCGCTTTGGAGGAGGTTGGTATCCTCCAGCCTCATCCTCGCTAACCCACACCTGGTCTGTGGTAAATTGTATGCAGCAATTTCTGGGAGGTGTATTGGCAATGGGAGTATTTTCTATCCCCGTTGTGCCCTTAGTGCTTACTGTTTGATTTTCTCCCCTGGCTTCAGCGTCCAAAGTCTCTTCTACAGTGCTTATTTGTTTCTCTATTGCCCCCACTGCGCCCATCAGATAGCTCAACAATGAGGAGCGGAAATTCAGGTCCTTTTTGGGGTCCGGCTTCCTGCGTAGTCCTTTACCGGGTTCTGTCTTTCTTTTCCCCAAACCAGTGGATAGTGCAGAGATACGTTCAAAGTTCACCAAGATTTGTCAGGCTGTGATATTCTCCTATATAGCACAATTGTGGGATTATAATTCGATTGCAAATTAGGACTTCTGTAGGTGAGGTAAATCAGATACTCGGGAGATGCCGCGTAGATCTTTCAGATAAGGGCGGCTAATTTAATAGTTATTGTTCTTTTTTTTTCTTCTTCGAGTTACATAGTGTCTGCTTCAGGTACTCACCAATCCAATCCAGTCAGGCCAATGGAACGACAGAGCCAAGGGGGTGGCCCAGCCCGGCCTCCTCCGGTCTCTGACCGGCACGGACGGGCCCGCCCTTGACCTGGGCTTCACCCGGCACGCGCCCGCGCGCATCTCGCGAAGCGGGTGCCACAAGTTGTTTTTAAAGGGCCTGGGCGCACAGTAGCAGCGTCAACGCCTACAGGTGAGTTCAGGGCCTTCTGGATAGATTAGTCCTCTCCCAATGGCAGAAGTCAGATTCCAAATTACAGCGAAGCGGCTCCCCCATGTACACTAAAAAGTTTGAGTGGGCAATATGAAAAGTAATTTTATTTTGCAAAATATGCATACATTTTACCATTATTGTGCAAATATACTTAGCCGGTATCTCTTGTGGAAAATCCATGCACTGGCATACCTTGTGTAAAAAAGTCACACAGGAGACTGGTCAGAGCAGAAAATGAATACTTTAAAATAAGGTACCCGCACAAAAGAAAACATTTTTGCAAAATGTGTACAATGCAAAGTGTGTAAATTGTGCAGGATTTTGCACACGTACAAATATTTCACCCAGACCTACTAAGCAGGTTGTCAGTGAGACGTTTAATAAAATAATCTGCATGCTGTTTATTCATGTTTATATTCTATATTCTATATATTCGCTTACACCAGTAACATATGTACAAAGATAGTATAGTTCATTTGTTTTTAGGAGCATGAATGTTCTCTTTTCAGAGGTGACTTATAATTGAGGTGTCATACACGGTGAAGAACCCTAATGAGTCATGATAATTATGTTCTCCTTAAACAAGACCTTTCCGTTCACTAAAACCTGAAATTTTAAGGTTCTGAATCCAGGTCTCCATGTCTAGCCCCATATTGTCACCTTTTTTATCAATTGCTCAAAAAGTAAAGCATGCAATTATTGCTCCTAAAATAATCCCAGAATGTTCTTCCTGTTATCCTGGTCATTAATAAGACACTGTGAATCATCTTTACACATCAACCTGTCTCTGTCTGTTTCATTCTGACATCTGCCAATGTCCTTGTACATAAGGCAAAAGATAGGTACTACCAGGGAATGTGGAAAAGCATGCATCCATATAAAACTCCAACTCACTGCTATCTAAAACTACCGGGGGGCGTCAATTACGAATACCCTGGGGAATTATGAGATAAGTAATGCGCCTGACAGAATCCAATAATACATGATTCGGAATTTCTTAAGTGTAATAATTACCTCCAATTCAAGTTTTGCCTTTTCAAATGGGGAATAACTTTCTGCACCAAAATCCGCATGGCCTGGTATTTTGACCTGCAGAAAAGCATCCCAGAGGTGCACGCTTAATTGCGCCCACTAATTACCAAGCACAGTATCACATCACTTCTAATTGTGATCCCTGCCAAACAGGTGTTGGTGCAGAGACTAAAAGAAATGATGCATTCATAATCGGGGCAAAAAACGGAAAGAGATCTGATGAATTGCTTGACCCGGTCGCAGAATTGAGCCTTTTCAACAGTAGACTGTATCAATGGCACCATCACGACCAGTTTGACCTAAAGATGTGTTTGGAGTGGCACAGATATCTGTTACTCAAATTGATTTTTAATGTATTTCTTTCACTTTTGATGATGTCCTGCTTTTTAATGACACTGATGATGGGCAAATTAAGTTACATTTTTAACTAAATGAATACTCGAAACAACTCAGCTTCTACTATGCTTAATTGCTACTCGTGCACTGATCATTAGAAACTCGGTTCCACTAACACAGCATTCATTGCCATTGGATTTAAAGCAAATGGCTAAATTCTCTCTCACTGGCCCTCAGACTTTGCCCTTGTCCCAATCTTGCCCCGCTGTTTAGAAATCGGGGAGTCCACTGGACAAGGAGTTGACACTGGACTCAACAGGCATGTCAGAAGCGTGTGCAGGGCTTTGGTAAACAAACTGATCTGGGGTAATTCCTTGGGGTAATTCCTTGTTTAAATAAAATGTCACGGGGGAGGGCATTGAAAGCATGGCATTAGCAGTGTTAAACAGGGCCGGACTGAGAACAGAAACCGGCCCTGGCAAACTGCTCAGCTGGCCCCCCTGGGGTCAGGGGGAGTGCAGGTGAGCAGTTTGCGACAGCCGGTTTCGGCCGATTTTGTTACCGATGGCCGACATTTCCGACCCCCAGTAACAAAAACAGCCCCCCAGGGGCCCAAAACCAGCCCCCACCCTAGCGGCCTACCTGGGAAATGCCCGGTGCCCGCTATGGCCAGACCGGCCCTGGTGTTAAAGTTTGAAAAAGTCACCACAATGGGAACATCAAAGACCGTTCCTGCAGAGCATGGACTATCAAGTCCATGCCCCTCGGGAACTGAGAGTACTTGCACACAGGGGGCACAACATGTGCTCTCATGCATGCACCCCAGGCGCAGAGACAACAGGGTCCCTTTTGCTTCTTTACTGCCACACTTTTCATAGCAGTCGCACCGGCATGAGAAGTGTGGCAGTGAGGAAACTCCTAATATGCTTGGAGAATATTAGGAGCCTCAGACGCTGCTCCACCAGGCAGCAGAGATCATGTGGCAGCCAACCGCCACAGTCCTAATGCGGCAGGCAGACCGCCAGTCTGGTGTTCCGCGAACCATCACCACGAGTTTGGCGTCAATTGGATCGCCGAACTCGTAATAAGGGCCTTAGGCATTACTTTCCCAGTAAATTGCAAACAATCAAGAATGCTGCTGAAATACTTTCCTTATGGGGTTTGGGCCAGATGTTCAAAAAATGTTGGCAGTCCTAAACTATGCAATTTGCTACATTTGTGGGTCTGTGACAGCTAAAAACCTTTGTACTATTTATTAAACCCATTTCAGGAATTGTTTTATTTACTCCAAAAGTCTGTTTAAAAATGGATTAAGAATCACAACTTGAAAGGACATGTTGTGGAAGCCCCTTCCATCAACTCTAATAGATTGTGCACACAAACAACTGAAAAGTTACCAACATCAAAGTTGAAGTTTGGACCCTTTCTGCCATCTAAATTGGAGTAAAAGTTCCAGGGAGAGTAGGCAGTGATTCCGGGATCACTACCATCACTCACTGAAACTTTTATTTTTTTTAATCTTTTTTTTAAAAGCAGCTCCCTTCCTTTAAGTAAGTCAGGCAGCTTTAAAAAAAAATCCTTTATTTAAATGCAATCAAAGACATGGTGGTTTAATGACCCTTGCAGGCAACCATGACTGTGATTTCCCACAATCAGAGTGAGCCACAATTTACAACTTACCTACTGACTATTAATTAAGAAGGTCGGACTCCAACCCACTCTGATTCCTTATATTGCAAACTGACCATTTAGTACATTTTACGGTTCGCAAAATAAGTTTCTGGTCGAAAAGTAGAGTTGCCAATTCCAACATCCTTTTGATACCACATATTTAATATATCTGGCCCTCAAATCTAACCAAGCCCACTCTGTTAACTGCACTGTCCTTTGATTCAATTGAGAATAATGTAGTGCTCCATAAATGGCCCAGAAATTAATACTTAAAGGGTCTTCCTCTTCTAATCTGCCTTTGAGCTCCTCATGTTTTCTTTTTTGTCGCCCATGCAAGCATAAATCTCATAGCGGGAGGTCTCATGATAAGTTGCTAAAACCACTAGGGGCCGATTCACAGAACTAATCTGAGATAAAATCCTAAACTTACTACTATTGGTATTCACAGAAGGCATTTAGTAGTAGTAAATTTAGGACTCCTAACTTTACTACTACTAAACTGAGAGAAAATCCTAACTTTACGACTTTCGGTATTAACAAAATACATTTTCGTAGTAGTAAAGTTAGAAGTCCTAACTTTACTACTACTAAATGCCCTCTGTGAATACCAAAAGTAGGAAGTTTAGGGTTTTATCTCAGTTTAGTAGAAATAAAGTTAGGAGTCCTAACTTTACTACTACTAAATGCCTTCTTTGAATACCAAAAGTAGTAAGTTTAGGATTTTTTCTCAGATTAGTTCTGTGAATCGGTCCCCAAAAAATTAAACATAGAAAAAAGAATCACTTAATTGCATAACTACTGGAAAATAGACCAACTCGATCATTTACAACACTTTAATTTGATCAGAACATACCGGTGTGATAAAACATGTCATGCCATTGACCAAAACATGTTCACCAACAACCGAGCCCAAAAGTTTAAAAAGTAAACATATATGTAACTGTGTTTTCATTTATTAACAAGCTTCTCAAGAAGATCAAACACAATCACACAGCAAAATTAAATATTACCGAAACCTGTACATAAAGCTGATCATATTTTGGAAAAGGTGATGGACAGAGTTTCTGAATGATGCAGAATACTCCTACCCAGTCAAGAGATCAGGGCTTGATCCATCACCGTTTTTTAGCTCACGGCACCATCCCAGCTCAGAACCTGGCTATATGCAAATTAGTCTGTTCCTGTCCCAGTGCATGATGGGAACAGGGCAAACCAAACTACCAAGCCAATTCTTATACTGGGAAGGAGCCAAGCTACCGGGGACCGGTTTCTGGCATTTCAGCCGTCGTCGGCCCGGCTTGCTTGAATCCTGATGGTGCAATGAGCTAGGGACTCACGTCTGAGTATACCCTCCCACACTTAGGGGTCGATTAGGATGGCGGACGGAAGAGCCACCGCGGCCCGTGAGTAGGTGGAAAAAGCCTTTTCCGTGTCCGCCTGCCGCGGATACTCCGTCCGCCATATCAGGATAGGAAAACTTGTCAAATTTCCGTCCGCGACGGAAAAGCACGCTCCGCCGGCCAACTACACACGACCACGCGGCGGACGTAACAGATCCGGACGCACCGCCGTACGTACTGACGACGAAGACCGTCCCCCCAATCAAGATGGCGGAAAACACACATAAAACCGCAGCGGAAAAACAACCTGTCTGAACACGTCGGAATCCCCACAGCGAACACAGGTGACATAGCCGAGATACCCACCGCAAGCTGACCACCACCATGGACCCTGCGCTACACGCCTTCCCGATGCTCTTCGCGATCCACCACGTCCTCGTCATGGCCTACTATGGACGACGCAGGTAAGGCACAAACCATTGGCTGTCTGGAGGTGAATACCAGCAAGGGACGTGACGTAGGGAGGGGGAGTGTCATGTCACCGTAACCACTGATGAGAAGCAAATACGAATACACAATTGTAGTACGCAAGCAGGAATGACAACGAAAAACCACGAGATTTGATAGACCACCTTTATTTCACAAAATAGGGGTTCAATCACAGTGTATGCGTGAGCATGGGCAAAGTGGGCACCAGAGCAGGCACATCATAGCAGGTAACGGGAGGGCAGTATGCAGTATCAGAGCATCAACAGGGCACAGTGCAGTACACAGCAGGTACATCATAGCAGGTAACGAGAGGGCAGTATGCAGTATCAGAGCATCAACAGGGCACAGTGCAGTACACAGCAGGTACATCATAGCAGGTAACGAGAGGGCACTATGCAGTATCAGAGCATCAACAGGGCACAGTGCAGTACACAGCAGGTACATCATAGCAGGTAACGAGAGGGCAGTATGCAGTATCAGAGCATCAACAGGGCACAGTGCAGTACACAGCAGGCACATCATAGCAGGTAACGAGAGGGGCAGTATGCAGTATCAGAGCATCAACAGGGCATTGCAAAGAACAGGTCCATCAGAGGCAGCACATGAGAGGGGCCAAGTGCATGAACAGTCCATTGCACAGAACAGGTCCATCAGAGGCAGCACATGAGAGGGGCACAGAGCATCAACAGTCCATTGCACAGAACAGGTCCATCAGAGGCAGCACATGAGAGGGGCCAAGTGCATGAACAGTCCATTGCACAGAACAGGTCCATCAGAGGCAGCACATGAGAGGGGCACAGAGCATCAACAGTCCATTGCACAGAACAGGTCCATCAGAGGCAGCACATGAGAGGGGCACAGAGCATCAACAGTCCATTGCACAGAACAGGTCCATCAGAGGCAGCACATGAGAGGGGCCAAGTGCATGAACAGTCCATTGCACAGAACAGGTCCATCAGAGGCAGCACATGAGAGGGGCCAAGTGCATGAACAGTCCATTGCACAGAACAGGTCCATCAGAGGCAGCACATGAGAGGGGCCAAGTGCATGAACAGTCCATTGCACAGAACAGGTCCATCAGAGGCAGCACATGAGAGGGGCCAAGTGCATGAACAGTCCATTGCACAGAACAGGTCCATCAGAGGCAGCACATGAGAGGGGCCAAGTGCATGAACAGGGCATTGCAAAGAACAGGTCCATCAGAGGCAGCACATGAGAGGGGCACAGAGCATCAACAGTCCATTGCACAGAACAGGTCCATCAGAGGCAGCACATGAGAGGGGCCAAGTGCATGAACAGGGCATTGCAAAGAACAGGTCCATCAGAGGCAGCACATGAGAGGGGCACAGAGAATCAACAGTCCATTGCACAGAACAGGTCCATCAGAGGCAGCACATGAGAGGGGCAGTATGCAGTATCAGAGCATCAACAGGGCACAGTGCAGTACACAGCAGGTACATCATAGCAGGTAACGAGAGGGCACTATGCAGTATCAGAGCATCAACAGGGCACAGTGCAGTACACAGCAGGTACATCATAGCAGGTAACGAGAGGGCAGTATGCAGTATCAGAGCATCAACAGGGCACAGTGCAGTACACAGCAGGTACATCATAGCAGGTAACGAGAGGGCACTATGCAGTATCAGAGCATCAACAGGGCACAGTGCAGTACACAGCAGGTACATCATAGCAGGTAACGAGAGGGCACTATGCAGTATCAGAGCATCAACAGGGCACAGTGCAGTACACAGCAGGTACATCATAGCAGGTAACGAGAGGGCACTATGCAGTATCAGAGCATCAACAGGGCACAGTGCAGTACACAGCAGGTACATCATAGCAGGTAACGAGAGGGCACTATGCAGTATCAGAGCATCAACAGGGCACAGTGCAGTACACAGCAGGTACATCAGAGGCTGCACAACTACGTGTCCCTACCAACCCGTCACAGGAACCACAAGAGTGCCACGCTGTTCCCAATGGACACACCATGTGAAGTAACATTTCAGTGAAGTGTACAGCACCTCACATCACAGACTCAGGGGGACTGCGTGAACCACCTGCCTCGGACACACTGGCAGCACCAGCAACAGGAGTGTGAGACACAGTCACAGCCCGAGTCACACACACATGGGCCACGGACCCAGACACACTGGCAGCACCAGCAACAGGAGTGTGAGCCACAGCCCGAGTCACACACACATGGGCCACGGACCCAGACACACTGGCAGCACCAGCAACAGGAGTGTGAGCCACAGCCCGAGTCACACACACATGGGCCACGGACCCAGACACACTGGCAGCACCAGCAACAGGAGTGTGAGCCACAGCCACAGCCCGAGTCACACACACATGGGCCACGGACCCAGACACACTGGCAGCACCAGCAACAGGAGTGTGAGCCACAGCCACAGCCCGAGTCACACACACATGGGCCACGGACCCAGACACACTGGCAGCACCAGCAACAGGAGTGTGAGACACAGCCACAGATGTAGTCACTGACACGTGAGCCACTGACCCAGACACACTGGCAGCACCAGAAACAGGAGTGTGCAACACAGCCACAGATCTCCTAACTGACACGTGAGCCATAGACCCAGATACACTGCCAGGACGTGCAACAGGAGAGGGCACAACTGACACTGTGCCACCATCTGATACATGAGAGTCAACTGCACCAGCGCCACTGGGACAACTGAAATTATGAGCCACAGGGCTGTATGGGCCAGGAGGCAGGGTGGCCCTGGGAGCTGGTGATAGGTCATCTAGAGCCAAATCGGGTGTGGCAGGTGTCAATGGTGTGTGTCTGCGTTTCTTATGGAGGTGTGAGTGCACCCTGGACAGGACTGGACTGCCAAGTGGCGGGGACTCCAAAGAATCACCACCCAGCATAGGTGGAGCAACTGCTGCCGGGGACCTGGTTTCTGGGGACGTGCTGGAGCCTGCTTGTCGTTTGCTCTGTGCCTGCCGCCTGGACTCGGAATGATGTGTAATGGGGGATGCTACAACAGGGGACACCCACCTCTGCTTCTGACTGGCCTGGATGGGAGTGGAGGTATGGGGGGACTCCGCTGCGGAGACATTAGTTTGGCGTCCAGTAGTAAACATCAGCCTCAGTGCAGCCAGGGGTGGAGTATGCCTGTCCTTGATTGCGCCAATGTCCATGCTAGATGCCTTGTCCGTAGGAGGTGCCTTATCCTTAGGTGGAGTGTTGTCTCTGGATGTAGCCTGTGCCCTGCTCGCCGCCCTGTTCCTGCCAGCAGACTTGTCGTCTGTGGTGCACCTGTCTCCAGTAGACACCTGCTCTCTGTGTGTGTCCATGCCCTTGGGAGTGTCCCTTACCTCTCCTGTGGGCCTGCTCTTGGGAGTCTCCCTGCACTTAGTAGGTGCCTTAGTCTTCTCACTGTCCTTGGGAGTTTTCCTATCGACCGCTGTGGGCCTGCTCTTGGGAGTCTCCCTGCTCTTAGTAGGTGCCTTAGTCTTCTCACTGTCCTTGGGAGTGTCCCTTACCTCTGCTGTGGGCCTGCTCTTGGGAGTCTCCCTGCACTTAGTAGGTGCCTTAGTCTTCTCACTGTCCTTGGGAGTGTCCCTTACCTCTGCTGTGGGCCTGCTCTTGGGAGTCTCCCTGCACTTAGTAGGTGCCTTAGTCTTCTCACTGTCCTTGGGAGTGTTCCTATCGACCGCTGTGGGCCTGCTCTTGGGAGTCTCCCTGCTCTTAGTAGGTGCCTTAGTCTTCTCACTGGCCTTGTCCAAGGAACAGTCCATGGACATGTGAGTATCCCATGCCTTGGGAGTACCTTTTGTGTTGAATGCCTGTGTAGCTCCTGAAGGCATGTCCTCCAACAACACTTGTGGATCCTGTGTGTGTACTCCAGTGCATCTGACGTCGTGTACGTGAACAGATGTAGGTGATCTAGGGGATGTGGTCTGTGCCCTGCGTGCCCTGACGTGCTGTCTGACGCTGCTTCTAGTGCAATAACCTTTATTTGAGTCTTGCACACAATAATCACTACCCCCTGAGACATCCAGCGGTGTAGATGGGGAAACAGAAGTAGGACCCTGTTCATTCGACTGGACTATTGCAGACGACACACTGCTTGCCAATGACTGCACTGTCCTGCGTAGACCTGAAAGATCGCCATGCATCCCTTCCATGAATGCCACCACCTGCCCCAACTTCCTATCATGCTCCTGGAATGCATTCGTCATATTGGTCTGCCCCACACACAGCTGTCGCAGCAGATCAACTGCCTCAGCACACAGTGCATTTTGGCTCACCGTGGCAGGGGCAGCGGTGCCTGCACCGAACGCCACTCTGCTCCCCCTACTCCTCCGGCCACGAACAGTACATGGTGCAGTTGGTGGAAGTGTGGGCCCTGTGTGCTGTCTTCCGACAGAAGGTGATGAGTGCCCACTCCCAGTCTGTGACAACAGTGCAGGCTCACCAAGAGTGTCCGACGAGGAGGACGATGGTGTCTCCACATGCGAGTCCTCAGGGACGGTCCTGTCCCCCTCTCCGGCGCTGGCCTCCTCCGTGTCAGTCTGCGTGTGTGCGATGTCTGAGCCGGACTCATTTCCTCGGCTACTCTCCACCGTCTGTGGCAGAGTGTCCTCTGTCAAAGCTGAAATGCACAGAAAAGATGTGTGAGTCATGGGCAGACTGACGTACAGATGGAACAGGATAGCCAAATTACATAGCAGACAAAGGTTTAGGAGCCAACATCCTGCACATGGCCCACCCCTACCAGTCATCCTCACATTTCCTGGAATGGGGCCATGGACCACTAGGGGATGTGCATTAACACTCAAGTACTAAGCAAGTGGCGTGTCAACATGGCGGACCTGGCTGTCAAATGAGTACCACCCAATGGGACCAAAATGGCAGCACAGGCATACGTACGCAACACGGAACTCAATAGTGTGTCTGGGCACCAATACATGCATAGCACTCACAAGTTTCCTACACAGACAGTATGCTCACCGCTAGTTTGCTGTTGATCGGCACTCAGACGTTCGGCCAGTTCAGGATGCGTCACTGCAATTATACGGTGCATGAGAGGGGTCATGGAGCGTCGGGCCAGACGGGGCGTCCTTGGAATCAGGCCCAGTGTCACTTCAGCTACATTCTTGCTCAGCCTGGAAATGTCGTCCCAGCGTTTGTGGCAGTGTGTATGTCGTCTGTTGCACACCCCCAATGCCCGTACTTCCCGTGCTATGCCCCTCCACAGGTCCTTGCGAAGGTGCAGCTTGACCTACCATGATGAAAGAGAAAAGGGTTTTAGTCAGTGGACAGGTGGCCTGTGACACACATAGGGGCAAGACGTAACTGTCAGCAGCCATGCACAATCGGGAACATATGTGTAGCCCACACTACACAGCTAAGATAGAAATTGGCAAGATCATTTAGCCCCCTCATGCACACCAACATGTCCCACACTGCACTTACCACCCATCCTGGTGCGCCGTAGAGGCGTCCATAGTTGCGGAGTACACCGTCCACGAGGACATCAAGCTCCGCGGCGGTGAAGGGTCGAGACCGGATCTCATTGCCTCTCGACATGGCAAGATCACGGAGTATGGCACTAGAGCAGCAGTCGGTGGTCAGCTCAGCAGCAGCAGTAGGTCGAGGTGATGGTCACAGGCAGCAGTCGGTGGTCAGCTCAGCAGCAGCAGTAGGTCGAGGTGATGGTCACAGGCAGCACTGGTCCCCAGGGTAGGTAGCGTCGTTTTGGCCAACACACATATATAGGGCCCTCTGCACGTGTCAGTGGCATACGTCGCCAGCAATTGGTCAGCCCTGGAAGCGTGATCGTGAAATGGGCCAATGACTGGCCCATAGTTGCGGTACACACCTTCCGCTACTTGCGATTGGCCATATGCGGCCAGCGTCCCTCTCCCCATTGGCTGCATGTGCATGGACCGTCACGGGCAGACATTGGCGACCGCACGTGCAAGCCTCAGGCACGGATGCTTCCGTTGCAACAATGTACTATCACTGGCGCCTCCATGGCGGTGCACGTACTCAGCGGGGGAGGTGCAGGCCCATACACCCTGTAGATGTAGTCAATGGACATGCCATTTCATGACCACCCTTACAGTCACCTTGCATCATCCACCGTACACCGGCCGGAGCGGCCGGGCCTAGGACGACCGCCGTGCCCGGCCATGAACACAAGCGCCATGGCCGGGCACGGCGGTTGTTCATGGCCGGGCACGGCGGTTGTTCATGGCCGGGCACGGCGGTTGTTCATGGCCGTGCACGGCGGTTGTTCATGGCCGGGCACGGCGGTTGTTCATGGCCGTGCACGGCGGTTGTTCATGGCCGGGCACGGCGGTTGTTCATGGCCGGGCACGGCGGTTGTTCATGGCCGGGCACGGCGGTTGTTCATGGCCGGGCACGGCGGTTGTTCATGGCCGGGCACGGCGGTTGTTCATGGCCGGGCACGGCGGTTGTTCATGGCCGGGCACGGCGGTTCAACATGGCCGGGCACGGCGGTCGTCCTAGGCCCGGCCGCTCCGGCCGGTGTACGGTGGATGATGCAAGGTGACTGTAAGGGGGGTCATGAAATGGCATGTCCATTGACTACATCTACAGGGTGTATGGGCCTGCACCTCCCCCGCTGAGTACATGCACCGCCATGGAGGCGCCAGTGACAGTACATTGTTGCAACGGAAGCATCCGTGCCTGAGGCTTGCACGTGCGGTCGCCGATGTCTGCCCGTGACGGTCCATGCACATGCAGCCAATGGGGAGAGGGACGCTGGCCGCATATGGCCTTTGGGAAGTAGCGGAAGTTGAGCACCGCCATGGCGGCGCCAATTATGTGATCTTGTCAGACGCTGCACCGTGATGTGTTGTGTGCAGTTGTGTCATGAGGGATGTGAGCGTGATTGGGAAAGGTCATATGTCATACAATATAGCATGTGTGTCCATACAATGGCAATCGGTCGGCACATTATGGCCAAAAGATGTGCATTTATACTTGTTGACGTCGGGTGTGACCCTACAGACGTTGTTACATCTTCACAACTACACAGTACATCACGGCTGTGTGGCCAATTAATGCATCTGTTGTCAGTTTCTTGTTGTGTCGAGGTGACTACAGTGGTGGTGGTACACATGCATTCCGTGTATGTGTTTTGTACGTTGTGTCACCATGCATTTCATTTCCGTATGCACATCATTATTGGTGGTGGCATTTGTGCTTGATGACATGGCGTGTGTACACTTATCGTTTGTGTGCATGCAGTAGCATGAGTGTCTGTGATGTGTCTACGAAACATTAGGGTGATGACAGAAGTTTTGTCAGTAAGGTACACATGTGATGGAGTTCTACACGTATGCGTCGTTTGTAAGTTGACCAAAGTTACATCTCTGTCCCACACAGGAGGGCTCCAAATGTGCTTCGGCCATACACTGTGCTGGAGGATATGGTAGACGAGGACATCATTCGGAAATTCAGGCTGGATCGACGTCGGTTGATGGACCTTGTGGCACTATTGTCTCCTCATCTGCAGCCACGTAGAACGTATCCTGGGTCGATTACACCCACTGCAAAGGTCATGGCGGTACTACATTTCTTCGCTACTGGCACTTTTCAGTTCACTGTTGCAGTTTCCGGGGGGATGTCGCAGGCCATGTTTAGCACGGTTCTTCGGGATGTGTTGACAGCTATGATGCTCTACAAGGATGAGTACATACATTTTCCACGGCCGGAAGAGTTGCCAGCTGTCAAAGCTGCTTTCTATGCACTGGGCCACATGCCTCACGTTGTGGGCTCAATTGATGGCACACACATCGCTCTGATTCCATCACGGGCACGCGAACAAGTGTTCAGGAATCGCAAACACTTTCATTCGCTGAACGTGCAGGTGGTGTGCCTGGCGAACAACATCATCTCCCATGTGTGTGCCAGATTTCCTGGATCCGCACATGACGCCCACATCATGCGGAGCAGCAATGTCCCACGACTCATGGCAAATCTGCGACCCGGTCAAGCGTGGCTTGTTGGTGAGTGTGCAGTGGGTACTCTTGTGATGTCTGTGTTGCATGGGGTACCCACCATATATATTTCAGATGTTTGTCTCTGTCATCCCCCTACATAGGCGACTCGGCTTACCCAAACCGGCCCTGGCTCCTCAGTCCCCTACGTAATCCGAGGACGGCGGGTGACATGCGGTACAATGAGGCACATGGAAGGACACGGAGAGTCATCGAACGTACCTTTGGACTGCTAAAGTCCAGGTTTCGGTGCCTCGATAAGACCGGAGGGGCCCTGCCTTACACACCAGGAAAAGTATGCAAGATCGTGATAGCCTGCTGCATGCTCCACAACATTGCAGTACGCAATGGCATTGAACTGCTGTTGGACCCTGAAGACGAAGGAGTGCCTCGGCCTCCCATCCCACCCATGTCCACTGATGAGGATAGTGGTGAGGAGGAAGGTGTGGACCAGAGGCGCCAGCTCATAGATCGCTACTTCCCTTGAATGTGAGTATCTACCTGTAGTGGCGGTTGACAATGCCTCATGTATGTTTGCTGGTGTTGTGTGGGTATGGGGTTAATCAGCTGGGTGTTGTTTGTGATGGTTGCACATGTGTGTCTTCATGTCTTTGGACATGGAAGTGTCCATGATGTGTGTGCTCTCATCCCATGCTTGTGTGATGGTTGTCGTTTGTGTAATGTAGCTGTGCATTGTGTTGTGATGTGTGTGAATCTCTTTACTGACGTGTGTTTGCTGTCTCTGGTTTTCTCTAGGTCACTCCCGCAGCGCCATGATCATGTACGACTATGATCCCTGTACCTGTTCACGTCTGTATCTGATGGCAATCATGTGAATAAACATGGAGGCAAAACATCATTGTGTGAATTAATGCTATTTATTTACAGGTTGTGCTTCTGTGCTGGTGAATATTTACAAGTCAGTGGGGTGGAGGGAGTTGGAGTTGAAGGTATTGGCTGATGAAATGTCCGTGCTGACGCCACATTGGGGGGTGTCAGGGTAGACCAGCAGACCAGTGGGAATGATTGTCTGTGGGACAGGCTACTTAGCTGGGTGAATGTCTGGCACAGGCAGTGACATTGTCATGGTCGTCCCCTCTTGGAGCGTGTGCCTGGCGCTCCAACACTGCTCTCAGCCTCTTTCTTACTCGGACGGCCCCTCCGTCTCTGACCTGGAACAGAGTCAGCTGGGAGGGCAGGTTGTTGATGGGCCACATCCGTCGCCAGGGGCTCAGGTGGTGGTGGCGGCGGTGGAGGCGGAGGCGGAGGTGGCGGCGGAGGCGGAGGTGGCGGGGGAGGCGGAGGTGGCGGGGGAGGCGGAGGTGACGGTGGCGCTACCACACTTGGTGGAGGGGGGGGGGGGTTGTTCCGGTCAACCCATTCACTCCACATCGTTGCCTGCTGCCCCATGATCAGCAACATCTGGCCAAGGATGCCAGCGATTTGGCGCTGGGTGTTGGTGTTGTCGACTGAGTCCTGGTGTGCACGATCAGCGTTTGCCTGGGACCGGTCGTATGACGCCTGGCACCTGGCAAGAGCTTGTAGGGACTGTGCCACTGGCTGGGGTAGCTGTTCCTCCTCTGCACGGCGGTGTGTGGCTCGCCTGATTGGATGTTGTCCCGTTGCCTGTGTTTGTGGCCCACTCACCCTGCTTGTGTGTGGGGCCGTTGGACCAGCGTTGCGCGGTGGGTTCTGCTGGGTGGCAGCGGCAGGAGTCGTGGTGCTGGTGGTACTGGTGGTACTGGTGGTACTGGTGGTACTGGTGGTGGTGGGGACTGTGCAGATCACAGAGACAGGTGCTGCTGGAGTCACACATGCGACGTTGGTCTGTCCAGGGAGTCCCTGTGAGCCAGATGGCCCTGGCTGCGTGCTTGGTCCCGCTCCATCCTCCGCCCCGGAGCTGACTGTGTCCTCGTCACCAGAGAGTCCTGTAGATGTGAGAGGCGAGGCTGGCGGCCGGGTACTGGTTTCCGCAGTCAGTTGACGATCACCTGAGGGACAAGATCGAGCTGGTCAGTTATTTGGACATTACATGGGTATATGGATTTGTAGCCATTTCGGTTTCCTGTCGAACACACCCCACCCTCCACCACCACCACCACCACCACCACCCTCCCCGTGAACATGGGGGCCTGTTGGGAGTTGTAGTTTGGGCCTCTCACACACCCCACCCTCCACCACCACCACCACCCTCCCCGTGAACATGGGGGCCTGTTGGGAGTTGTAGTTTGGGCCTCTCACACACCCCACCCTCCACCACCACCACCACCCTCCCCGTGAACATGGGGGCCTGTTGGGAGTTGTAGTTTGGGCCTCTCACACACCCCACCCTCCACCACCACCACCACCCTCCCCGTGAACATGGGGGCCTGTTGGGAGTTGTAGTTTGGGCCTCTCACACACCCCACCCTCCACCACCACCACCACCACCACCACCACCACCACCCTCCCCGTGAACATGGGGGCCTGTTGGGAGTTGTAGTTTGGGCCTCTCACACACCCCACCCTCCACCACCACCACCACCCTCCCCGTGAACATGGGGGGCCTGTTGGGAGTTGTAGTTTGGGCCTCTCACACACCCCACCCTCCACCACCACCACCACCCTCCCCGTGAACATGGGGGCCTGTTGGGAGTTGTAGTTTGGGCCTCTCACACACCCCACCCTCCACCACCACCACCACCACCACCACCACCACCACCCTCCCCGTGAACATGGGGGCCTGTTGGGAGTTGTAGTTTGGGCCTCTCACACACCCCACCCTCCACCACCACCACCACCCTCCCCGTGAACATGGGGGGCCTGTTGGGAGTTGTAGTTTGGGCCTCTCACACACCCCACCCTCCACCACCACCACCACCCTCCCCGTGAACATGGGGGGCCTGTTGGGAGTTGTAGTTTGGGCCTCTCGCACACCCCACCCTCCACCACCACCACCACCACCACCACCACCCTCCCCGTGAACATGGGGGCCTGTTGGGAGCCATGGACATGTTAGTGAGTTGGTGTCGAACGTGCATGGTTTGGGGCGTAGGGGATGTTTCTTCTCAGTTGTGTGAGCCTGACCATGTCGTGCTGATCGTGGTGTTGGTTTGTACTCACCAGTCTCTTCTCCTTCGTCAAGTCCGTCTAGGCTCTCTCGGTGCAGTATCCCCAGCACCTTCTCCTCCCAATCTGTGTAGGGTAATGGCTCCGGGGGTGTGCCACCGCCAGTATGATTGGCTCTAGTGACGTTTTTCGCTCGGATGCCCTTGACCCTGGTCTTCAGGTCATGCCACCACCTCTGAATGTCATGCTTCGTCCTCGGCACAGTCCCCGACGCATTCACCCGAGTGACGATCCTGTCCCACATGTGGTTCTTTTGCGCCACGCTCGTCTGCTGGACTTGGGCCCCGAAGATGTGGGGCTCGACACGGATTATTTCGTCTACCATTACCCTCAACTCTGTCTCTGAGAATTTAGGATTTTTTTTGGGTGCCATGGTGTGTGGTGCTCAGTGTGTGAGTTGTGTGAGTTGGGAGGTGCAGGTGTGTGGTGTGTGATGTGTCGGATTTGTGTGGTGGGTGTTTGTGTGGTGGGTGTGGTAGGGTGGTGGGTGGGTGTCTTCTATGTGATTTTATGTGAGTTAGCAGTTTCTCGATTTGCCCTCTTGCTGGCAGCAATGCTGTGGTGCAAAGGATTGTGGTTGTGTGTGGGTGTCATTTTGTAGTCGTGTCTCAATGGTTGTTGCGAGTCAGGTGGTAGGTGGGCGTGTTGACGTGTGTGCATTATTGGATGATTGGGACTTGTCATGGTGGCTTGTGAATGGTGTTGGGGGGGGGGGCTTGTCAATGTTCGTATGTTTGCTTAGGACTTGCGGTGCAGTTTCTGACATTTGTTCGGCGCTAGGGATGTTGTGCCTGTTGGCCTTCCGCGGTGATGCTGTGGTTCTCGTGGCATTGTTTCCGCCGCGGACGTGGATGGCTGTGCGTTCCGTGGTACGGGCGGATTTATCCTAATTGCGCCCACGGAGTATTCTCAGGTATGGCGGTACATGTTTTATTTTCCGCGGTCATTTCCGTCCGCGGCAGTGGTTGTTCATTGAACTCCGTCCGCCGCGGACGGACTTGGTTGTGTTCCGACCGCCGCGGACGGTGTTGGTTGTGAACCGTCCGCCGCGGTCGGAGTTTCGTCACATGAATATCCTAATCCCAATCGCGGTATCTCCGCGGCGCAGCCGGGAGTAAAATTTCCCCCACCATGGCGGACAGTACCCATTTCCGTCCGCCATCCTAATCGGCCCCTTAGTGTGGATAAAATCAATTTTGGAAAAGGTGATGGACAGAGTTTCTGAATGATGCAGAATACTCCTACCCAGTCAAGAGATCAGGGCTTGATCCATCACCGTTTTTTAGCTCACTGCACCATCCCAGCTCAGAACCCGGCTATATGCAAATTAGTCTGTTCCTGTCCCAGTGCATGATGGGAACAGGGCAAACCAAACTACCAAGCCAATTCTTATACTGGGAAGGAGCCAAGCTACCGGGGACCGATTTCAGGCATTTCAGCCGTCGTCGGCCCGGCTTGCTTGAATCCTGATGGTGCAATGAGCTAGGGACTCACGTCTGAGTATACCCTCCCACACTTAGTGTGGATAAAATCAATTTTGGAAAAGGTGATGGACAGAGTTTCTGAATGATGCAGAATACTCCTACCCAGTCAAGAAATCAGGGCTTGATCCATCACCATTTTTTAGCTCACTGCACCATCCCAGCTCAGAACCCGGCTATATGCAAATTAGTCTTTTCCTGTCCCAGTGCATGATGGGAACAGGGCAAACCAAACTACCAAGCCAATTCTTATACTGGGAAGGAGCCAAGCTACCGCGGACCGGTTTCTGGCATTTCAGCCGTCGTCGGCCCGGCTTGCTTGAATCCTGATGGTGCAATGAGCTAGGGACTCACGTCTGAGTATACCCTCCCACACTTAGTGTGAATAAAATCAATTTTGGAAAAGGTGATGGACAGAGTTTCTGAATGATGCAGAATACTCCTACCCAGTCAAGAGATCAGGGCTTGATCCATCACCGTTTTTTAGCTCACTGCACCATCCCAGCTCAGAACCCAGCTATATGCAAATTAGTCTGTTCCTGTCCCAGTGCATGATGGGAACAGGGCAAACCAAACTACCAAGCCAATTCTTATACTGGGAAGGAGCCAAGCTACCGGGGACCGGTTTCTGGCATTTCAGCCGTCGTCGGCCCGGCTTGCTTGAATCCTGATGGTGCAATGAGCTAGGGACTCACGTCTGAGTATACCCTCCCACACTTAGTGTGGATAAAATCAATTTTGGAAAAGGTGATGGACAGAGTTTCTGAATGATGCAGAATACTCCTACCCAGTCAAGAGATCAGGGCTTGATCCATCACCGTTTTTTAGCTCACTGCACCATCCCAGCTCAGAACCCAGCTATATGCAAATTAGTCTGTTCCTGTCCCAAAGCTGATCATATGCTTATAATAGGTCAGAAAAAAATGGGCATATATTAATAAGGGGATTACACCACCAGAACATCACTTTTAGCGACGTTCTGGTGGCGCTATGCCCTTCTCCATATTTAGAAAGCTGTACTAAGCCACTTTGAGTGGCTTAACGCCCCCTTGTAAATATGGCTCTTTACACGCATCACTATGCGTGAAAGGCCCGTGTGATGGGTGCTGCTGTGTCCATTCCACCACAACACCCATTGCTTTTTGATGCTGCCCCAGATTTACAAGGATCTGTAAATCTGAGGCAGTGCCAAAAACTAGCACCATGCAATAGCAGGCGCTAGAATAGCGCAATGATGAGAAATACTTGTATTTCTCCTCGTTTTTGCTTTTTCTATGGGTGCTGCATTCTGCAGCACACACAGAAAGAGCAAAACAATATTCATGATTGTTTATGTGCAGGAAGGTGTCCCTTCCTGCACATACACAATCATTTAATAATGACGATATGCTACTTGCAGAATGCAGCACACATAGAAGCAACAAATTGCCATTACTGATTGTTTATGCTCAGGAGGAGACACCTTCCTGCACATAAACAATCATTCCCTGCAACGCAGGCACCCTTGCACTATTGTTCAAGGGTGCCTGTGTTGGCGCTTGCCAGCTATTTTTTGTGTCAGCGCTAGGGAAAAAACAGGGGTACGCCGTATTGTAAATACGGCTCATCCCTGCGTTTTGGAAATGAGGAGCATGGTGCTGCCAAAGTTGGCGCAGCTCCGCGCTCCACCATTTCTTTGTAAGTATGCCCCAATGTATCTTCAATGCAATGGGAAATGCATTAAGTAGCAGAACTCCTACCTAGTATATGGGACTGTCTTATAAGTGACGTGCAGAATCAACACAAAATGTACACACTATGAGATCAATTAGAACTGCTGATTTACAAAGCAATATAGGATGATGTATTCCTGTAGTATTCACTCATTTTCTTACTTTTAAATGTCTTTGTGAATCGGGCCCAAAATCTAAAATGGGAATATTGGGGTCATATTCATGTACAATTAGCACACATAGAAATGTCAAGTTCTCTTTACACTTTTCCTAATAAGGAATTGGACGTTTCGTGGTTGATTCATAAAAGCATGTAAGAATACATAAAAGAATACTCCTCTAGCTAGTGATGGTATATCCCACACTCATGAAAGCTTTTATGAATCTCCCCAAAAGCATTTTGGGGTACATAAAACAATACTCCCACTTTTGTACTCTTTTCCATATTCTTACATGCTTTTGTAAATTGCCAAAAGCACCTAAATTAGAAAGAAAATGGAAATATTCAGGATATATTCATGTACATTTAGTACAAATAAAATGTACTGTGCCCTCTACTCTTTTTACAAAAAGGGAATTGGACGTCTGGCTATTACACTCGGTCGCATACAGATGTTAATGAGCCCAGTTTATGTTGGATCCCTTCAGACTTAGACACTTTTTTTGAAGCAGAAACTTCACTAGGAAGATAAGTATAGAAACGATCATCATTTGAGTGGTCCCCTGAAGTCCAACGCTTTGCCTACTGTTGTGCCGACTGGAGTGAGAGTAGTAAATGTAACCCCTCAGAAGTCCAACGCTTTTCCTACTGTTATATAGACTGGCGTGGGAATAGTACATTTAATCCCTCTGAAGTCCAACGTTTTCCCTACTCTTTCTAGTATTTTTAGTAAATATTTTGTTTTGTTTTTTCAATTTGTTATATTTAATTTATCATCTAAATTAATGAATATTATTTATGTTATTGAATTGTTTATGTTTTTTAAGGGTTTATGGTGTATGCATTATATATATATATATATATATATATATATATATATATATATATATATATATATATATATATATATATATATATATATATATATATATATATATATATATATATATATATATATATATATATATATATATATATATATATATATATATATATATGTGTATATATATTACCTACTGGCGATAGCCAGTAGGTATATATAGTTAGAATTTTTTCTCTATGGGACTTTTGAAAATTCTATGTCTAATAACTTTGGCGTTTGTGGACGGAATCGGCTGAAATTTTCAGGAAAATGGCACATTTTGTTTCTGAGCAGCCCCTGAAAATTTGGGGGGGTTTCGTCAAGGGGGGGCCGAGAAAAAAGGGGGGTCCCAAAACGCGTTTTTCCCATGTTAATTTCCATAGGGCGGTTGGACTCACTTTTAGCTCGAACGGCTGAATGGATTTGCACGAAACTTGGCAAAATTGTAGGGACTGTTAGCCCGATGTGCCTTTGCTAGGTCTCAATATATGTGCTCCAGTAGTTTTTGAGAAATTAACGTTCAAACCAAGATATATATCTGTAACAGCGCTCTGGGCAGCGATCCGGTCCGCTTACTTTTCGCTTATCGGAACTTTGCGCGCAGAAAGCTGATTGGCTCTTCGGTGTCTGTCAACATTCTAAACAGTCCGGAGCGGCCGCCATCTTGTCTCTCGGTAGGATCGAGAGAGAAGAAGAGGTGGAAAACGAAAGGGGAATTTAATGAAAGGGGGCAAGGTATCCCCCTCTTGACCCCCTAGGAATGTTGTTGGGGTTATTAAAGGGTCCCGTGGGGAAAAAAAAAAAAAAATGATTTTTCACGGTAGAAGCGCTTCACGGGCCGCGAACTGGGCCGCAAACTGGTAGCGAAACGGGAATTCGCCATTTTGGGCTTCGTTAATTAAATTACTAGGTATAAGTGGGTGCGGGAGACGTATCCTAATCCCCTATGTTTCCTGAGGGTGGCTGAGGAGGCTGATATATGTTGATACATCTCTTCCAGCGGCTGTGCGTGAGCTTTTTTTTTTTTTTGCTGCGTGACAGTCCGGAGCGGCCGCCATCTTGTCTCTCGGTAGGATCGAGAGAGAAGAAAAGGTGAAAAACTAAGGGGGAATTTAATGAAAGGGGGCAAGGTATCCCCCTCTTGACCCCCTAGGAATGTTGTTGGGGTTATTAAAGGGTCCCGTGGGGAAAATTAAAAAAAAAGATTTTTCACGGTAGAAGCGCTTCACGGGCCGCGAACTGGGCCGCAAACTGGTAGCGAAACGGGAATTCGACATTTTGTGCTTCGCTAATTAAAGTACTAGGTATAAGGGGGTGCGGGAGACGTATCCTAATCCCTTATGTTTCCTGAGGGTGGCTGAGGAGGCTGATATATGTTGATACATCTCTTCCAGCGGCTGTGCCATCTTGCCTTTTTTCCAATGCCACAATTTTGTCGTGCACGGCAGCCATTTTAGATGCCAGGCTGGTCCCAGGCTATCACCTAACCCTGCGGATGTAGTTTATGGCCCCAGCTGTAGAGAATTCAGACATGCCAATCCTCCCGATTCAGGCGTGTGACTACTGATTTCAGTGCTAGTCTCCCGCCTCCCGATTTCTGCAAGCAAAAACCCGGGGGCATATTACGAACAACTAGCGATAATTTTTGTCTCTAACTTGTTTAGAGACAAAAATTATCGCCGCACATCGGCGATTTTTATCGCAGATAAACCTTGCTATTATCGCAGAAAAGTCAGCGATATTCATGTATTATCGAGCAAATGCTCTTAACCATGTTATCCACCTCCCATTGGATAACATGGCTAAGAACTGCTCAGGGCAGGTGTTAGATTTTGGAGATATTCGCGCTTAGCGCGAATATCTCCAAAAGTTGGTAATAGAAGGTAGCGATGTTAGGGACTGTTTCCAGTCGCTAACATCTTGGCACGCCACTTTGCATGTCATTAGTGATAAGTATCACTGACATGCAAAGCGGGGCCCAAGATGGTCGCTATCTCCTTTTAGCTGTCACTAACTGGTGTTAGCGACAGCTTGGTAATAGGGAAATAATTTTATCTCCGCTTTCATGGCTTTTAAAGCCAAAAAAGCGGAGATAAACCCCCTTGATAATATGCCCCACGATTCCTTGGGGTTTTAGCTGACAGGGCTTGGTATTGTGTTACATGGTAATTTTTCCATGAAACGTCAGAGGGTCGATGCAGGGGTTCTAGAAGAGGTGATAAACCATTTAAGCCTCATGAACAAGCGCATGGTCTTTTAAAGATTTGTGAAGTACTCGGGGCGTCGGTGTGTGTGTGCCCTCTTTCAGGAGCGGGCGGGGGGGCACTGCCAGCAACTTGCCAGGTCAGGTAGTGTTCAACACGTGCATCACCCTTTCTCTGCCTGCTATTGCGCTCCATGCTTCGGAAAGGTAAGAAAAAGAACGTGCATTTGAGTTTGAAATGTCCGATCCTGCAGCAGCACACTTCCAAAGCCCACACATGACAATAACCCGATTCAAGGCCCCATTCACCCGTTTTAAAAAAAATAGATAACACTCCAACAAAGTAAGGTTATAAAACTTTATTAACTACTAACTTTAACGAACGGAACAAAAACTAAAAACATTTAAACATTTCTCAACACAAAAAGCAACAATGGTTAGAAGCTGTCTTTTGTGCGAATAGTCCCAAGGCAGCACAACGTGCAGAGTTCTGGACGGCACCCAGGTGATGTCGCCTGGGTGCCGCACTGGTTTAGGGATCCTACAATGCTGCTCCGAAAATTGGCGTGGGGCGTCCCGGGTGGGGCGGGGGGAGGCCTCGTCAGTAGCGGTCTGTTGTGCGAATAGTCCCAAGGCAGCACAACGTGCAGAGTTCTGGACGGCACCCAGGTGATGTCGCCTGGGTGCCGCACTGGTTTAGGGATCCTACAATGCAGCACAGAAAAACAGCGTGGGGCGTCCCGGGTGGTGCGGGGGGAGGCCTCGTCAGTAGCGGTCTGTGTCCAGTGTCACATGGCTGACACAACATGTACGACAGGCACCCAGGTGATGTCCAGTAAACTGCCGCACTGGTTTTGGTATCGTACAATGCTGCTCCGAAAATTGGCGTGCGGCGGCCCGGGGGGGGGGGCGTGGGGGAGCCGGCGTGAACGGGCCTCCCCAGGTGGCGGCCATCTAGCTGAGTTGCGCTCGCTCTTGCGGCCACAGCGTCTCGCTCACCATGTTGTTGAGTTGCTCCCACTCTTGCAGTGCAGCGATAGGCGGCTGCCACATGGCTCTTAAAATGGCGGACAGCTCCTCGGTTTTAGGCCTGGTCCACTGAAATGGCCCTGGGACACTTTGGAACTCGGACGCTTGCCTGCTAGGGCTTGGGCTCCATTCTCGAAAAGCGTCCCCTCAGCCGTGAAGATTGTATAAAAGTCTTGGGGGCCCCCGACTCCCGCAGGCTTCCGGTGGGGAGCGGCTGCCATGATTGCTCGCGGAATGACCACGACGGAGCCACGAGATGGTGGTGCTCTCATGCTGACGCCAGCTTCAGTCTGAATGATCCAGAAACAAGGTGGGGCTTTCATCGTTTGGGAAAAAAAAATGTTCTAAACCAATGAAAAGTGTTATTTTTAGGTCATATGACCAAGCCTTCCATCTTTAGGAAACCAAAAGTAAAATGAACCAATGAAAAGTTTTATAAACAAGTCACATGACCTGTTATGCGGCATAGGGCTACAAAAAGCGTAGAAAATCCGTTGGCACGTGAGGCGGCGTCAGTAGCGGACCGATGTGCGAATAGGCCGAAGGCAGCACAACGGGCCGAGATCCGGATGGTACCGAGGTGGTGTTCAGCAAATTGCCGCACTGGTGTGGCCATCCTACAATGCTGCGCCGAAAGACGGCGTGTCCAGCTGAATTGCGGTCACTGTTGCGGTACAGTGACTCGAACGCGCCGAGATCCGGATGGCACCGAGGTGGTGTCCAGCAAATTGCCGCACTGGTGTGGCCATCCTACAATGCTGCGCCGAATGACGGCGTGTCCAGCTGAATTGCGGTCACTGTTGCGGTACAGTGACTCGAACGCGCCGAGATCCGGATGGCACCGAGGTGGTGTCCAGCAAATTGCCGTACTGGTGTGGCCATCCTACAATGCTGCGCCGAAAGACGGCGTGTTCAGCTGAGTTCCGGTCACTCTTCCGGTACAGTGACTCGAACGCGCCGAGATCCGGATGGCACCGAGGTGGTGTCCAGCAAGTGGCCGCACTGGTGTGGCCATCCTACAATGCTGCGCCGAAAGTCGGCGTGGGGTGCCCCGTTGGCTTATGAGGTGATGTCAGTAATGGACTGATGTGTGAATAGGTCGGAACCAGCACAAGGCGCCAAGATCCGAATGGCAAGTCCTGGATGTTGAGTGCCTCAGTTGAGATTTCTGAGCAGTGCTTGTAGGACTGTCTGAAGCTTATTTGCACCTGCTGCAGCTTCACTATTGCCCTGGTGTGGCCAAAGGTGGCACATGACATAGGCGGCCGGCTCCCGAGGTCCGGCGGAACTTTTTTCCTTTTCCTTTCTGCTTCTTTTCCTACAATGCGTTTCATCTGAAGACACGACCAGGTCCCTGAATGTGTGCAGGGGGACGCTATTGATTGAATGAAAATGGCGGCTTGACACAAAGCTGACTCAAGCGTTACTGTTGGTGCTATACAGACAAAAATTGGTTTTCAGTTTGTACATTCTTCAGGTTTTTTTTTCCATCCAAGTCTGATTGAGAGTTTGTAGAAAAATGGCTTCAGATTTTCCACATACTACTCTTCAACATTCTTCCTAAATGTAACAATGTGAAACTCACTAGGAGAACGGCTGTTTCTGTTTCTTTTCAAAATGCTGCCACCAATATTTTCTGAATGGAAGACACCATCTTGTAGCATAAAGGGCCGAAAGGGGTTCTGGTCTGGCCGATGGTTGGTGGAGACATTTTGACTATATGTTGGACCTGCCCGGCCTCGCCCAAAATGGCGCCGGTATAAATGGGACTCGTAACTCCTTGCCCGCAAATGTATATCTAGAAAATGTTATTGTAAGTGGCCCTGTCGTATTTTAATTACAAAATGTACGTCCACCGATTCCGCAACTGTTAGACACCTTTGTTCTTGTCACCTAATGGCCCGCTCGTTACGTTCTTCTACAGTGTAAATGTCTCCTCATCATATACGATTTCAGTTTGCTCCGTGGCCGGCCCACGTGGTTATAGGCCCGTATTTGTATACTGACATTTTCACAATAAAGGTTTTTAAAACAAAACACGGTAGTAGTATTTACATTTGTAAAGTTTTTACTTTTAGTGACTGTTTTCGAATCAGTAAACGGCAAGTGAAATAAAGCAGTCCAATTACATGACGGATAAAAGGTATAATATGTAGGAACGCAGTAAAGATAAATGGTCAAGGGCAGTTGTGTTTTTCATGTCTGCAACATAAAGTGATCGATAAGAATCTGATAATCAGGCGTATCGGCGACTAAGACAGCAGGCCGAATCTCTTTTACTCAACGGCTCCGTCATGGAAGGAAGAAACGCCCTTTTTCTCGAAAAAGGAATATATTTTACTTGCAAGACAGTTGTAAATTTTCCGGGAAAGTACATTAGCCTGGAATATTATAACATATGTTTGAAAAAAAAATATTGTTTGAAAATAATAAAAAGCGTAATTTTTAGGTCATATGACCAAGCTTTTCATCATTAAATTAACAAAAGTAAAATGAACCAATGAAAAGTTTTATTAACAAGTCACATGACCTGTTATGCTTACGTTACGCGCTGCGCGCCGCGCCTCGGATCACTTCCGGGTGCGCTAACGCGGCGTGTCATAAAACGCATTACGCGACAACGTAGGTCAAGAATATAGTCTAAATGTCTCCACCAACCAGCGTTCAGAACACAACCCCTTTCAGCAGTCCAAAAAGTTCTGTTAAATGACAACAGAGGGGACAGGCAACAAGAACCATCAGTCAAAGAGGGGAGGGCAAGTTCTTCTCTTCCGGTTCATGTTGGGGCGCTACCGGAACTGATCGAATTGGTAGTCTATAGTGTTTCTGGATGTTTCAGACTAAAGCTGGCGTCAGCATGAGACCACTACCATCTCGTAGCTCCGTCGTGGCCATTCCACGAGCAATCATGGCAGCCGCTCCCCACCAGAAGCCTGCGGGAGTCGGAGGCCCCCAAGACTTTTGTAGAATCTTCACGGCTGAGGGGACGCTTTTCGAGAATGGGACCCAAGCCCTAGCAGACAAGCGTCCGAGTTCCAAGGTGTCCCAGGGCCATTTTAGTGGACCAGGCCCAAAACCGAAGAGCCGGCCGCCATTTTGAGAGTCCTGTGGCAGCCGCCTATCGCTGCACCGCAAGAGCGGGCGCATCTCAACTACATGGTGAGCGAGACGCTGTAGTCGCAAGAGCGGGCGGTAAACAGGTGAATGGCGGAAGAGGCACAGTGTAGCAAAAGCGGGCGGAATGGCAACTAAAACGATAAAGGGGCGCCCCACTACAGCTTGTCTTCAGGTCAAACGGATTGTGGGACAAGGTCCAGAATTGAAGAGTCATCAAAAGGCAAAAAGTTCCGCCGGACCCCGGGAGCCGGCCGCCTATGTCGGGGGCGATCTCAGGCTACACCAGTGCTATAAGACTTGGGGAGGGTGTCGGAGCCAAGCGTCTTCTCCGAGTCCATGGCCATCACACCGCCCCTCAGGGGCCGCCGTCAAGCTGTTTAGGAAGGTAACATATCACATTGTTTTCTAATGCAGTCAGGTCCACAAACGACACTCACTTACTTTGAGAATAGTGAAGCTGCAGTAGGTGGAAATAAGCTTCAGACAGTGTTACAAGCACTGCTCAGAACTCTTAACTATGGCACCCAACATCCAGAACTTATGCTATTTGAGAATGGTAGTGACATCGAAGCATCTCAGGGACCAAAACCATTAACGTACTTTCACGTATGAAAATCTTACTTGGGGAGGGGGCAGGAGCGAAGCGCCCCCTCCCAGTCAGCGCCACCACACCGTATGTTGAAAATCAGAAGCCATCGTTCTACAAAGTCAACCAAACTTGGATTGAAAAATCTAGAAAAATGTACAAACTGAAAACCAGTTTTGGTCTGCATAGCATCAGTAGCAACGCTTGAGTCAGCTTTGTGTCAAGCCGCCATTTTGATTCAACAAAGCACAGGCATTGAAAAAGGCTGAAATTCAGAACTCTAAACTATGGCACCCAACATCCAGGAGCTTGCCATCCGGATCTTGGAGCCTTGTGCTGTTTTCGTTCTATTCACACATCGGTCCACTACTGACATCATCTTATAAACCAACGTTATGTAAATAGTTTTTTAATAAAATGTTTTACCCTGTTTCTTTGCTGGTGTGTTGTCTACATTTTTAATATTTGCATAGGGTTTGTCGTTATTTTGTGCGGGATGGGTGATGGAGCCGAGCTGTCTTGCAGCCCTCATGGTGTGGAGCTCAGTTCATCTCACTATTTTCGTATTTCTCATGAAGGGTTGTTCCTAATATTTCTATTTTAGCGAGGTCAAAAAGAGATCCAATTAGTGGCCTACTGATTTTGCTCGATTACTTTTATTTTTTTACACGATTTTTCACTATCTGCAAAGACTAAACAGAGTATTGCGCCTTTGTGCTTGTTTGTAAATAGAGAATGATCCAAAGAGAACCAATTCTAAAACAGTAAATGCTTGGACAACAATCAATCAAATGGAGAGACAAGGAGGCACGACGGATTACAATGGGGGTAAAGGCCTGCGTTAACTACCCTTCAGTATCTGCAAAGAGAGAGTACTACTAAGACAAAAGAGGGGAGGGGGGGGGTGGGGGTGCAGCGTTCAAAGCACATCAGCGTGCGTAAATACGAAAATGTTTTTATCTATCACGTACTTGACATTTTAAAGCTTTTCATATTTGCTATTAAAAAACCAATGAAATTCACAGAAAAAACCATAGGTTATAGTGGATATATAGTTAGGAATTTGCATTTACAAAACCTTGAAAATTCAATGAAAAAACCATAGGTTATAGTCCATATATAGTTAGGAATTAGCATTTACAAAACCTTATTTTACTCGCATAAAACCATTGAAATTCCATATATAGTTAGAAGCGCTAACTATATATCGCGCACCCGCAATCCACTGCTGATGATGTCACATATTACATCATTCATGACATGGTCAGTGACATCACTGATGACATCACTGATGACATCTCAAATGACATCACTGATGACAACTCAAATGACATCACTGATGACATCTCAAATGACATCACTGATGACAACTCAAATGACATCACTGATGACATCTCATTTGTCATCACTGATCACATCACTCATGTGATAATACAATGAACCTTTTCAGACTCTAATATAACCTTACATACACTCAGTATAAACAGACACTCACAGACTGTCACTCATCCATGGAGTTACTCACACACCTAGTCAGTCATGCAAAGAATCAATCACACCTCCATTTCCTCAACTATAAAGTTATACACATCTTACTTATTCAAACATATAATAACACATATTTATTCTCTTATATAATCCCTGATACAAGCTCACAGTGATCGATACAGCCACTCACACATTCACTGGCTCTTATGTTCAGTTATTTATATATCTCAACTCTCACATGTATTGTGTTTTACATACGTACTTACTTGCACATGTAGCAATGAGAAATCCATTCACTCACCAACACACCCATGCATAGTCAACCGCCCATATAGCTGTTTCCACATGCACTCTTGAACTCATACTCCTAGTGAATCAACTGCTTACACATCTATGCACAGAGTCACGCACCTCCCAGCCACCCACACACACACTCATCCTCCCATTCAAATACTTGGCCAACCAATCAATAACCCATATGGCCACTCTTATAGCTACTGATCAACACATGCAGCAGCTTACACAACAACAAACATACTGATGCACAAATTAAGACAGTTTAGTCACTAACCCATGCACTCAGTGAGACACATTTAATCACTCTTTCATACAGTCAGTCATGCACCTACTAAATTCTTCATCCAGACACTTATACATCCACTCATTCTTCAATATGTAAAACATATTTAAACTTTACAGACACATACAATCACTGGATGTTGTGATCAGTGATGTCATCAGTGATGTCATTTGAGATGTCATCAGTGATGTCATCAGTGATGTCACTGACCATGTCATGAATGATGTAATATGTGACATCATCAGCAGTGGATTGCGGGTGCGCGATATATAGTTAGCGCTTCTAACTATATATGGAATTTCAATGGTTTTATGCGAGTAAAATAAGGTTTTGTAAATGCTAATTCCTAACTATATATGGACTATAACCTATGGTTTTTTCATTGAATATATATATATATATATATATATATATATATATATATATATACCTTTCCAGAACGGAAAGAATGAGCCGCACACATCGCGGTAATGAAAGTTCTTTTATTTGAATGCACTCCAAACAGTCCTGATGCATTTTGGCCTGAACTTCGGCCTTTTTCAAAGGAGGAGGAGCGTTTAGACATATGCATTATATATATATATATATATATATATATATATATATATATATATATATATATATATATATATATATATATACATATATATATATATGAAAGAACAACTCCCTGCAGCAAGAAGAGAGCAGAGGCCCGAGGGGGAGTTCAGGAAGCATCTTTATTAAAGCAATTCTCTTTATGTCTTCACCTTCCCAAACCGGAAAGAATGAGCCGCACACCTCGCGTTGACAAACGTTCTTTTATTTCTTAAAAGCCGTCCCAACAAATCTGATGCATTTCGGCCTGACTTCGGCCTTTTTCAAAGAAAGACGAGCTTTTCATTGCATTTCATTTCAGTTTGCCGTTATTCGAGCTTCGGTAATTTAACCTATCAGTGGGTGTGACTTTCTGGATACGGCATTGTGGAACATGTAGTCAGCTCCATTTGGATTACCCTCCAGTGGGTGGTGTCAATTACGCGATCCCCTGCTTTCCATTTTAAAGTTGGCTGGGGGCTTTACCTGAGGCTGGTCCCAGGCGGCTGCCGCTACCCTCTGATTTTCACCTTCTTCTACTGCGGTCCTTTTGCGGGTAGTGATGGCGCCTTTGTAAGCTGTGCGTTGCTCCGTGGCTGAACTAAGCCAAAATTACATGTCTTCACCTTCCCAAACCGGAAAGAATGAGCCGCACACCTCGCGTTGACAAACGTTCTTTTATTTCTTAAAAGCCGTCCCAACAAATCTGATGCATTTCGGCCTGACTTCGGCCTTTTTCAAAGAAAGACGAGCTTTTCATTGCATTTCATTTCAGTCTGCTCACAGGAACCAGAAGTGTTTGCCGTTATTCGAGCTTCGGTAATTTAACCCATCAGTGGGTGTGACTTTCTGGATACGGCATTGTGGAACCTGTAGTCAGCTTCATTTGGATTAGCCTCCAGTGGGTGGTGTCAATTACACGATCCCCTGCTTTCCATTTTAAAGTTGGCTGGGGGCTTTACCTGAGGCTGGTCCCAGGCGGCTGCCGCTACCCTCTGATTTTCACCTTCTTCCACTGCGGTCCTTTTGCGGTAGTGATGGCGCCTTTTGTAAGCTGTGCGTTGCTCCGTGGCTGAACCAAGCCAAAATTACATGTTTTCACCTTCCCAAACCGGAAAGAATGAGCCGCACACCTCGCGTTGACAAACGTTCTTTTATTTCTTAAAAGCCGTCCCAACAAATCTGATGCATTTCGGCCTGACTTCGGCCTTTTTCAAAGAAAGACGAGCTTTTCATTGCATTTCATTTCAGTCTGCTCACAGGAACCAGAAGTGTTTGCCGTTATTCGAGCTTCGGTAATTTAACCCATCAGTGGGTGTGACTTTCTGGATACGGCATTGTGTATATATATATATATATATATATATATATATATATATATACATAAATGTGTGTGTGTTTTTTTTTTCAGAGTAATATATTTTAAATATTAAAAAAAAATTATAATATAAAATAAATTATGTTACACTATGTATATATTTATACTAACACATATATGGTTGCAGATATATATGTGTTTGTGTGTTTATATAAATATATATTTATACTAGCAGCCCGTCCCGACGTTGTCCGGGTATGAATTGCTGCCGGCCAGTAGTATATTGTTTTGTAGGATTTCGTTTTGATAGCATTTTTTTTCTGTGACAGGCCTGTGAAACGCTCCGATTCACAGTGCACTGCTGATGCACTTAAGAGTGCGCACGCAGTAGTGTGTGAACTCGAGTTTCCCTACTTTATTTTTCCTTGCAATATTATATAGCGCGAACTCGACAACATGGCATGAGCACAATTTACATTACAGAAGAGCACATTCATTTGTGGTAGGCACGGGGAGACAAAGCGATTGCCTGGAATCACAGGATGTTGAGCTGATGCCGAGATTCAAACGTAGCTCCCCAGCTCTAAAGTTCGCAATTCTAGAACTTGTGGCGGGAGGTGTGTCTAAAAGTGTATGTCGATGCTGGTCATCAATGAGAGAGACCTGTGCATTTTTCAAATGGGTGGTGACAAATATGAGTATGTAGCTGGAGATGTGGGCCGCCGTGCCACCAATGTACTTACTGAGGGAGGGTAAACACCCATTATTCCGCAACTTTCTTTCCGCATACCATCACTCCGCATACTTTCATTACAAAAGTACCATGACTCCGCAATGCCATTATAACGCATGGCATTACATTTTATATGCTTTTACCACACATACATTTACAACGAAATGCATGTAAATGCATGAATGGTAAAAGCATGTTTTTTTATGTTTGGATAAGGTAAGTATGGGTATAAGGGTATATGTTATGGGGTACTGAGGTACATGTTTTGGGGTGTTTGGGTATTTTAAGGGTTCAGATATAGTTTGGGTTATGGGGTACATGGGTAGTTTTAGGGTTTAGGGATAGGTATGGGTTTTGGGGTACAGAGGTATTTTTAGGGTTCAGGGCTAGGTTTGGGTTTTGGGGTATAGGGGTATTTTTAGTGTTCAGGGGTAGGTTTGGGTTTTGGGGTACAGGGGTATTTTAAGGGTTCAGGGCTAGGTTTGGGTTTTGGGGTACAGGGGTATTTTTAGGGTTCAGGGCTAGGTTTGGGTTTTGGGGTACATGGGTATTTTAGGGTTCAGGGGTAGGTTAGGGTTTTGGGGTACAGGGTTATTTTTAGGGTTCAGGGCTAGGTTTGGGTTTTGGGGTACAGGGGTATTTTTAGGGTTCAGGGGTAGGTTTGGGTTTTGGGATACAGGGGTATTTAAGGGTTCAGGGCTAGGTTTGGGTTTTGGGGTACAGGGGTATTTTCGGGTTCAGGTGTAGGTTTGGGTTTTGGGGTACAGTGGCATTTTTAGGGTTCAGGGTTAGGTTTGGGTGTACAGGGGTATTTTTGGGGTTCAGGGGTAGGTTTGTGTTTTGAGGTACAGGGGTATTTATAGGGTTCAGGGCTAGGTTTGGGTTTTGTGGTACAGGGGTATTTTTAGGGTTTAGGGATAGGTTTGGGTTTTGGGGTACAGGGTATATTTATAGGGTTAAGATGGGTTAGTGTTTAAGGGTGTTGGGGTATTTTAAGGAGTAAGGGTGGGTATGATTATGGGGTGCAGGGTTATTTAAAGGGAGCAGGGTGGGATTAGCACACGATATGAGACATGACATAAAGGGCGGAACGTACCACACGCCCCTAGCGTTTGTCACGCCCCCAGCACACGCCCACAGCACAACGCAGACACGCCCACAAGGGACTACTTTGCTGGCACGGTTCTTTTACCTTTTAAATGTATATGGTGGGCCTCTGCATAGCTTATGTCCTTCTGCTGCAACTTCCCTTCCATCGCTGTATTGGGTGTTGTGATTGGTGCTATGGTTCCTGAGATTACCCGCCTCAAAGGTTTGGGCTCTCTCTTTATTATATTAGTATGGATATAGTATTAAATATTAGTGGACTTTATTTCATTTACATTATTTTTTCAATTCAATATTGCTTTATTTTGATTTTGGTTGCAAATCATAAACGCATACATTGCAAAACATACATATATTCATGAATAAATACAATCATTTAACTGTTTATAATACATTTAAAAAGTACAATATTTACAAGCTAAAAATTTTATTTGATTGGCAACCTGCAAGTTGAATTTAGATATCTAAACATTACTTATTAAATCTTTAAAATTCAGGTTTCAGTATTTTGTAGTGAGTGCTCAATGGTCAAACGATGGCAAACAACACATTTAAGGAAGTTTGCCACTAGGAAAACCAATCGCTCACCCTGTAACGATTGTAAGAACAGCAATGCTGGACGATATTGTTTAAAACCAGTACTCCTTAGTATGGGTATAAGCCATTTTTTCCTAAGGTTATGATAAAATGTAAAAAAGAATAAAATATGGGGAGTGGATTGTAACGAGTGGCCATCACAAGGACAAGGAGGAAGTGCTTTTGCCCAGTTGTTTCTAGTAGGAAATGTGACCAATCTATAAAAGGAATTCATTCTAAACCTTACCAACAGATGTCCTTCATAACTCGTGGTGTTATAAGTGAGGTATGGTTGTATTAAAGGTTCTGTTTGTATAAGCAAGGCGTGAGTAACAGAGGGTTTCATAATCTCACTAGTTAATCTCAAAGCCTCTAAATGAGCCAAACATTTCTTTTTTAGAACCTTTCTCTGTACCTCACGAATTAGGGAGGGATTAGAATAGTATTGGTCCCAACCAAAATCATGAAAAAATCTCGCTACATATCGCAGCCACCTTGAATTATTTGCATCATCCATTTTCAAGCAATCGGAAAGAATGAGCTGGGTAAAGATTGCCTTTTCTGAGGTCCAAATCCTATGCCACAGTAACAGTGGTTAAATTCTTGCTAGGTCCGTAATATATGAGAGACCTAGCTCAATGTGGCAGGCAAGAGTACCCGTGCTACCAGGTACTCCTAGTAAATATCTAAGAAAAGTATTTTCTTCCACTGAATGCTATTGAGTGCGACGAAACCCCAAAGACCCGCCCCATACAGAGCCACAGAAAGACATTTGGCTCTGTAAATCTTTATCATTTCCAAGGGTGCTCTCTTCCCCAACTTTCTGGCAAAATTAGTTAGGGCTGCTGTGGTTTTTAAGAAAAGCAATTTGCGTGTGTCCACAGCAGCTCTCCATGAAAGTTTATGGTCAATTATTATGCCTAGATAACAATATTCATCAGTAGTCGCTATTTTTTCCTTATTGAGGTAAATCCCCCTCATTTTGTTTTTGCGACTCGAACCCACCCTCATAACGAAGGTTTTACTGATATTTATTTTTAAATCCAGACCTGCCATAAACTTTGAGTACCTGTCCAGGTTCTTTTGAAATTCCATTGGCGTGCGGGCTAGTATTACTGTATCGTCCGCATAGAGTAATGCGGGGATTGGGCGATTTTCCACCATTGGAAAGTCTTGGGAATCCTTCAACATCTCTCTTTCCAACCCGTTGGTATACCAAGTAAAAAGAAAGGGAACCAGGACGCATCCCTGCCTCACCCCTCTTTCTATAGGGAAGTCCTCCGTCAACTCACCTCCTATTTCATAGCGGACTTTGGCTGTGGCATTGGAATAGAGTTCCCTCGGGAACTTCAATTCGTTTGATGGTGCCCCCATATCGATCAACAAGGACCAACGTTTAGAATGGGAGACACAATCAAACGCAGATGATAAATCCACATAGACCATGTACAGATCTCCGCCTTTGATAGAATCATATTTATCAATTAGGAGGGAGAGATTTAGGGCCTGCTCAGTGGTCCCTAGACCTTGACGAAACCCATATTGTAGGTCTGAGATTCTTCCTTCCTCCGTCCAATCTTGCAGCAGTTCTAAAATGACTCGACCTGCCACTTTGCCAAGGGAGTCTAAAAGCGAGATTGGGCGGTAGCAGGAAACAGACCCCCTATCCCCTTTTTTAAATATGGGAACTAGTACGGAACGTGGCCAGGATTCCAATAAACCAGCATTACAAGTTGCATTCAGGACTCTAATGAGAAGGGGGGGTCCATAAATCCATTTGGGCTTTGAACAGATCAATTGGGACGCCATCAGAACCAGGCGCCTTCCCACTTTTACTAGCTTTTAAGGCCTGTGCAACTTCTAGTATTGTAAACTGCAGGTTGATAGGATAAGAGCTGGGTAGATCTTTAAGTCTAGAATCTCCCAAATGTTGGGAGTCCGAGCTATATGAAAAGATCTTAGTAAAGTGTTGAACCCAGTCTTTCTCTTCTATTGTTATCTCGATATTTGGAAGGTTGATGTTATCGTTTAGAAAAGGGGATTTGACCACCTGCCAGAAAGCAGCTGCGTTCCTAAGACTGCAGCTTTCGTGCAGTTGGTCCCAAAGTTGGTTTTTTAGTTCACTCTTCCTCGTTTTAAGGGCTAGATTGTATATCTTCCGCAGTGTTTTTACCTCTTGGGGAATCCTAGCCGACTTTCTAAGGGCACTTTTTAAATTGGAATAAGCCACCGTACATGCGTGATTGAACCACCCTTTTTTCTGCCTGGGTTTTTGTTTAATTTCAATCCAAAGGGCCTCTTTTACTGTTTTAAGAATTGCCTCGAAGTTAATAATGATTTCTTGGTCAGATACATCCATACTAAGACATTTTATAAAGTGTGGGAAGGCCTTTGCTACCACCTGCTTTGTTATTTCTGCAGGGTCTATTTTTCCCCACTTCAAAGCGTAGCCATTTGTCCTACCTAAGGCCAAGTTATTTTGTGTTAAAATTGAACTATATCCACTCCCTGAGTTTTGGGACAACAGCATGGAGATGCTGATTGGAGTGTGATCACTCAATGGGATTTTATTCAGAGTGAACATTGCTTCTGCCGACATAGCACCGTTAGAGACCAGAATAAAATCTATAACTGATTGATGTCCCCTCCCATGAAATGTTGGAGCAAGTAGCGAATCCTCCTTATTAATGTTGTTTGCTATTACTAAATCAAGATCAAACAACATTTCATTGAGGAGGTTGCCTAAAGTACAATGCCTGAAGTGTGTGATTGAATTACTAGCTTCATCTGTTATACCACAGGTACCTTTACCCTCAGAAATACATGGACCCAGATTGAAATCCCCCCCAAATGATTGTCACATCCTTGTCAGTCTTTCTTATACAAGTTAATAGAGTGGATCGAATCAGTGTTCCCACATTTACTGCCTCAAGAACTGTGAGATTGTTATAAAAATTGACCACAAGAAAGTTTTCCTTGTTATTAAGGCATATCCAGAGGATCTGGAAATTTAGGTCTAATTTAATAGATACAACTTTGGTCGTATTAAGGAGGTTAGAGACGTAAGTTGTTAGGCCCCCTTTCACTCTGCCCGAGATGGAAGGTTTGGCAGGTGAGAAATAGGTCTTATATCCCTTCATATGTATCACTTCACATGCCCACGTCTCCTGAAATGCTAGAATCTCAAAATTTGGGATAAAATCTATCCACTTGTCATTAGTCACTTTTGCACGCTGTCCTGCGACATTCCAAAAAAAACAGAAATACGATGTTTAGTCGCTGACCCTTTATACCCACCAATACATGGTTTTAGTATATTGTCAGTTCTAGAGTGGAAATTCTGTTTAGATTTAGAAGCTAGGGAAGGGTAATTTTGACCTACAATCGTAGTGGTAGGGAAAATCACTATGTCTTTCAAACAGGGTTGCTTAAGGCACTGAGTAGACGTAATGTCGTTTGAGAATTGTTGGTCAGTAATCATGGGGAGAGCCTTTTGTGGGCTAACAGAACTATTTTCAAGACTATTTTCCACTGTCATCTCTCTATCAAGTCAATCGATTCCCTCCATATCTGACAGTACAGCATAACAATTGTAGAGTGGGATTGGGTACTTGGGATGTTGATAGAACGGGTACCTAGGGTATTCCTCTGGATTCCGCGATGGTTGCCTAAACCAATCAGTCTGTCTTTGGATCGGCAGATCTCTATAATTGCCGACGGGCTGGAGCAATGGTCGAAATTTATGTGCTAGAGGCCTAGGATAACCTTCCAAATCTAAGGGTGGATGTCCTAACCAACCCTTCTGGTTTCGAAATGGGGATTCTATGTAGTTTACAGTGGAATGAAGCAATGATTGGACATTGGATACTGGGTTCATTGGAATTCTAGGGTGAAAATATGCAAGGTCACATGTGTTTATTGTGTTGCTAACATTTTGCGGGATCCAATTAATAATGTAGCCAACTGCCCTTTTATCTTTGAAATTTATTATTATTATGTCTCACTTTATATCTTTTTTCCTATGTCCTATCCAAGGAAGGCGTCTGACATACAAAATGTTCACATTTAAATTTGGAGGGAGAGGACGGTTCTATTTTAGCCAGTATATTACTTTATTCCTTAGTTGGTATTCGGCTTCATTGGTCCCCTCCGCCAAAGATGGTACTCCAGTTAATACCACCACAAATGGGACCGCTTCCGGCGGCAACTCCACAGTGAGCTTTTTCGATGGAATCTCCCTCGTGAGCTCTTTTATTTTTAGAGCGCCCCGAGGAGGATTCAAATTCACTGTTGCCAGGCCCTCCTTGTCTTTCTGCTTTGTAACTGTGTTAGTTACTACTGGTTTGGGGGGAACTGATTTTACAACTTTTGTTTTGGATAGATTCACAATTTTAATTTCATCATTATCTGTGTTATTTAGGACTGGGACCGATTTCAAAGGGGCAGGGATGGGCTTTTTTAAATCTTTTGTGGCCTCTTTAATTTCCCCCATGACTTGCTCCAAAATTCCCAATTGTAAACCTATTCTTTTCAGCCTTTCTGCTATTGGTAATATGAGAGATTTAATTAAGTGTTCCATATTACTCATTAGGTCAGTGGAAGACGCATCTTTTGGTGGTATATGCGGTGGTGTGACTACTACAGAAGCTAATAATGGGTCATCCACTGTGCCTTTGTTATTCCCAGAGCTAATGTTAGCGATTTTGTTTTTATTTTTATTCTGGGCGCTGCCTCTTTTTCGTCTTTTTTTTGGAGGTGGGCCCGGTATAGGGGTTGATTTATTAGTCTTTTTTGCCTTTTATTTGGTTTTATTTCTTGGTGGTGTAGTGTCTAACAATATTTCCACCTCAGGAGTTGATTTAACAGAGAGTATTGAAACATTTAGTGTAGGCGAGCTGATTACTGGCGAGGTGGGAGATCTGTCCTGAAAAATTAGTGGAATGCTATCTACGGGGGATGCAACGGAACCCTCTTTTTTGCAGATAGGATTGGGAACTGGGGAGACAGCCTGCATCAGCGCGCCCATAGACGAACGTTTGTTCTTCATGAGCTCCACTGAGCGGCGTCTTGCGGCCCGGCGTTCAGCGAGCATTGTCTCCCTATCGGCATCATTACCAATCCTGAAAATATAATTATCAAGTGGACCTCGATTAGTTCCTCCTAGGGGAGGCGTTGCTTCTTTTTGCGTAGCTGGCATAATACTAGCACAAAGTAAATTATTAGAGGGACCAAGTAAGCTACCAATACTCAACTGACAATAGCAGTGATTAAACACGACCAATGTCAAGCCGGGCCTTTATGACAAGAAAACAGAGTAATAGTTATGCTAGAGTCATCTTACTTCAGAGCGTGTGATAGAAGTCTCTGTGCGTCGTAAGCGTCAGTTTACCAGCTGGAAGATGAAAATGAAAATGAGAGGGCCCAGCCCAGCCTCCTTCGGCCTCTGAGGGCCTAAGAGGGCCCGCCCTTTGCCCGGCGACCGCCCGCGCGCGTGGGTCCGGTGGTGATTTTGTTCACCTGGAGCTCTGTGCTGGGCGTGGCGGGTGGGTGTCACTGCTCCGCAATGACTCTTGGGACCAGTAGTCCTTTCCCAAAGTTCTGCCCCTGATGTTAATGCCTGCGAGCGTTTCCCGCTAAGCGGGAAACGCGAGAAGTTAATTATCTGCTTGCCAAATCCTCCGAGGGGGTTTGCGAGTCAACGCCAGTCCGTGTTCCGCTGTGAGGCAATTCCGTTTGGCACAATCTGCACTGCACTGCACTGGAGATGTGGCCGCCGTGCCACCAATGTACTTACTGAGGGAGGGTAAACACCCATTATTCCGCAACTTTCTTTCCGCATACCATCATTCCGCATACTTTCATTACGAAAGTACCATGACTCCGCAATGCCATTATAACGCATGGCATTACATTTTATATGCTTTTACCACGCATACATTTACAACGAAATGCATGTAAATGCATGAATGGTAAAAGCATGTTATTTTAATGTTTGGATAAGGTAAGTATGGGTATAAGGGTATATGTTATGGGGTACTGAGTATATGTTTTGGGGTGTTTGGGTATTTTAAGGGTTCAGATATAGTTTGGGTTATGGGGTATAGGGGTAGTTTTAGGGTTTAGGGATAGGTATGGGTTTTGGGGTACAGAGGTATTTTTAGGGTTCAGGGCTAAGTTTGGGTTTTGGAGTATAGGGGTATTTTTAGTGTTCAGGGGTAGGTTTGGGTTTTGGGGCACAGGGGTATTTTAAGGGTTCAGGGCTAGGTTTGGGTTTTGGGGTACAGGGGTATTTTTAGGGTTCAGGGCTAGGTTTGGGTTTTGGGGTACAGGGGTATTTTAGGGTTCAGGGGTAGGTTAGGGTTTTGGGGTACAGGGTTATTTTTAGGGTTCAGGGCTAGGTTTGGGTTTTGGGGTACAGGGGTATTTTTAGGGTTCAGGGGTAGGTTTGGGTTTTGGGGTACAGGGGTATTTAAGGGTTCAGGGCTAGGTTTGGGTTTTGGGGTACAGGGGTATTTTAGGGTTCAGGGGTATAACTATATCCACTCCCTGAGTTTTGGGACAACAGCATGGAGATGCTGATTGGAGTGTGATCACTCAATGGGATTTTATGCAGAGTGAACATTGCTTCTGCCGACATAGCACCGTTAGAGACCAGAATAAAATCTATAACTGATTGATGTCCCCTCCCATGAAATGTTGGAGCAAGTAGCGAATCCTCCTTATTAATGTTGTTTGCTATTACTAAATCAAGATCAAACAACATTTCATTGAGGAGGTTGCCTAAAGTACAATGCCTGAAGTGTGTGATTGAATTACTAGCTTCATCTGTTATACCACAGGTACCTTTACCCTCAGAAATACATGGACCCAGATTGAAATCCCCCCCAAATGATTGTCACATCCTTGTCAGTCTTTCTTATACAAGTTAATAGAGTGGATCGAATCAGTGTTCCCACATTTACTGCCTCAAGAACTGTGAGATTGTTATAAAAATTGACCACAAGAAAGTTTTCCTTGTTATTAAGGCATATCCAGAGGATCTGGAAATTTAGGTCTAATTTAATAGATACAACTTTGGTCGTATTAAGGAGGTTAGAGACGTAAGTTGTTAGGCCCCCTTTCACTCTGCCCGAGATGGAAGGTTTGGCAGGTGAGAAATAGGTCTTATATCCCTTCATATGTATCACTTCACATGCCCACGTCTCCTGAAATGCTAGAATCTCAAAATTTGGGATAAAATCTATCCACTTGTCATTAGTCACTTTTGCACGCTGTCCTGCGACATTCCAAAAAAAACAGAAATACGATGTTTAGTCGCTGACCCTTTATACCCACCAATACATGGTTTTAGTATATTGTCAGTTCTAGAGTGGAAATTCTGTTTAGATTTAGAAGCTAGGGAAGGGTAATTTTGACCTACAATCGTAGTGGTAGGGAAAATCACTATGTCTTTCAAACAGGGTTGCTTAAGGCACTGAGTAGACGTAATGTCGTTTGAGAATTGTTGGTCAGTAATCATGGGGAGAGCCTTTTGTGGGCTAACAGAACTATTTTCAAGACTATTTTCCACTGTCATCTCTCTATCAAGTCAATCGATTCCCTCCATATCTGACAGTACAGCATAACAATTGTAGAGTGGGATTGGGTACTTGGGATGTTGATAGAACGGGTACCTAGGGTATTCCTCTGGATTCCGCGATGGTTGCCTAAACCAATCAGTCTGTCTTTGGATCGGCAGATCTCTATAATTGCCGACGGGCTGGAGCAATGGTCGAAATTTATGTGCTAGAGGCCTAGGATAACCTTCCAAATCTAAGGGTGGATGTCCTAACCAACCCTTCTGGTTTCGAAATGGGGATTCTATGTAGTTTACAGTGGAATGAAACAATGATTGGACATTGGATACTGGGTTCATTGGAATTCTAGGGTGAAAATATGCAAGGTCACATGTGTTTATTGTGTTGCTAACATTTTGCGGGATCCAATTAATAATGTAGCCAACTGCCCTTTTATCTTTGAAATTTATTATTATTATGTCTCACTTTATATCTTTTTTCCTATGTCCTATCCAGGGAAGGCGTCTGACATACAAAATGTTCACATTTAAATTTGGAGGGAGAGGACGGTTCTATTTTAGCCAGTATATTACTTTATTCCTTAGTTGGTATTCGGCTTCATTGGTCCCCTCCGCCAAAGATGGTACTCCAGTTAATACCACCACAAATGGGACCGCTTCCGGCGGCAACTCCACAGTGAGCTTTTTCGATGGAATCTCCCTCGTGAGCTCTTTTATTTTTAGAGCGCCCCGAGGAGGATTCAAATTCACTGTTGCCAGGCCCTCCTTGTCTTTCTGCTTTGTAACTGTGTTAGTTACTACTGGTTTGGGGGGAACTGATTTTACAACTTTTGTTTTGGATAGATTCACAATTTTAATTTCATCATTATCTGTGTTATTTAGGACTGGGACCGATTTCAAAGGGGCAGGGATGGGCTTTTTTAAATCTTTTGTGGCCTCTTTAATTTCCCCCATGACTTGCTCCAAAATTCCCAATTGTAAACCTATTCTTTTCAGCCTTTCTGCTATTGGTAATATGAGAGATTTAATTAAGTGTTCCATATTACTCATTAGGTCAGTGGAAGACGCATCTTTTGGTGGTATATGCGGTGGTGTGACTACTACAGAAGCTAATAATGGGTCATCCACTGTGCCTTTGTTATTCCCAGAGCTAATGTTAGCGATTTTGTTTTTATTTTTATTCTGGGCGCTGCCTCTTTTTCGTCTTTTTTTCGGAGGTGGGCCCGGTATAGGGGTTGATTTATTAGTCTTTTTTGCCTTTTATTTGGTTTTATTTCTTGGTGGTGTAGTGTCTAACAATATTTCCACCTCAGGAGTTGATTTAACAGAGAGTATTGAAACATTTAGTGTAGGCGAGCTGATTACTGGCGAGGTGGGAGATCTGTCCTGAAAAATTAGTGGAATGCTATCTACGGGGGATGCAACGGAACCCTCTTTTTTGCAGACAGGATTGGGAACTGGGGAGACAGCCTGCATCAGCGCGCCCATAGACGAACGTTTGTTCTTCATGAGCTCCACTGAGCGGCGTCTTGCGGCCCGGCGTTCAGCGAGCATTGTCTCCCTATCGGCATCATTACCAATCCTGAAAATATAATTATCAAGTGGACCTCGATTAGTTCCTCCTAGGGGAGGCGTTGCTTCTTTTTGCGTAGCTGGCATATTACTAGCACAAAGTAAATTATTAGAGGGACCAAGTAAGCTACCAATACTCAACTGACAATAGCAGTGATTAAACACGACCAATGTCAAGCCGGGCCTTTATGACAAGAAAACAGAGTAATAGTTATGCTAGAGTCATCTTACTTCAGAGCGTGTGATAGAAGTCTCTGTGCGTCGTAAGCGTCAGTTTACCAGCTGGAAGATGAAAATGAAAATGAGAGGGCCCAGCCCAGCCTCTTTCGGCCTCTGAGGGCCTAAGAGGGCCCGCCCTTTGCCCGGCGACCGCCCGCGCGCGTCCCGCGATGCGCCGGTCCGGTGGTGATTTTGTTCACCTGGAGCTCTGTGCTGGGCGTGGGGGGTGGGTGTCACTGCTCCGCAATGACTCTTGGGACCAGTAGTCCTTTCCCAAAGTTCTGCCCCTGATGTTAATGCCTGCGAGCGTTTCCCGCTAAGCGGGAAACGCGAGAAGTTAATTATCTGCTTGCCAAATCCTCCGAGGGGGTTTGCGAGTCAACGCCAGTCCGTGTTCCGCTGTGAGGCAATTCCGTTTGGCACAATCTGCACTGCACTGCACTGGAGATGTGGCCGCCGTGCCACCAATGTACTTACTGAGGGAGGGTAAACACCCATTATTCCGCAACTTTCTTTCCGCATACCATCATTCCGCATACTTTCATTACGAAAGTACCATGACTCCGCAATGCCATTATAACGCATGGCATTACATTTTATATGCTTTTACCACGCATACATTTACAACGAAATGCATGTAAATGCATGAATGGTAAAAGCATGTTATTTTAATGTTTGGATAAGGTAAGTATGGGTATAAGGGTATATGTTATGGGGTACTGAGTATATGTTTTGGGGTGTTTGGGTATTTTAAGGGTTCAGATATAGTTTGGGTTATGGGGTATAGGGGTAGTTTTAGGGTTTAGGGATAGGTATGGGTTTTGGGGTACAGAGGTATTTTTAGGGTTCAGGGCTAAGTTTGGGTTTTGGAGTATAGGGGTATTTTTAGTGTTCAGGGGTAGGTTTGGGTTTTGGGGCACAGGGGTATTTTAAGGGTTCAGGGCTAGGTTTGGGTTTTGGGGTACAGGGGTATTTTTAGGGTTCAGGGCTAGGTTTGGGTTTTGGGGTACAGGGGTATTTTAGGGTTCAGGGGTAGGTTAGGGTTTTGGGGTACAGGGTTATTTTTAGGGTTCAGGGGTAGGTTTGGGTTTTGGGGTACAGGGGTATTTAAGGGTTCAGGGCTAGGTTTGGGTTTTGGGGTACAGGGGTATTTTAGGGTTCAGGGGTAGGTTTGGGTTTTGGGGTACAGGGGTATTTTAGGGTTCAGGGGTAGGTTTGGGTTTTGGGGTACAGTGGTATTTTTAGGGTTCAGGGTTAGGTTTGGGTTTTGGTGTACAGGGGTATTTTTGGGGTTCAGGGGTAGGTTTGGGTTTTGAGGTACAGGGGTATTTATAGTGTTCAGAGCTAGGTTTGGGTTTTGTGGTACAGGGTATTTTTAGGGTTTAGGGATAGGTTTGGGTTTTGGGGTACTGGGTATATTTATAGGGTTAAGATGGGTTAGTGTTTAAGGGTGTTGGAGAATTTTAAGGAGTAAGGGTGGGTATGATTATGGGGTGCAGGGTTATTTAAAGGGAGCAGGGTGGGATTAGCACACGATATGAGACATGGCATAAAGGGCGGAACGTACCACACGCCCCTAGCGTTTGTCACGCCCCCAGCACAAGCCCACAGCACAACGCAGACAAACCCACAAGGGACTACTTTTCTGGCACGGTTCTTTTACCTTTTAAATGTATATGGTGGGCCTCTGCATAGCTTATGTCCTTCTGCTGCAACTGCCCTTCCATCGCTGTATTGGGTGTTGTGATTGGTGCTATAGTTCCTGAGATTACCAGCCTCAAAGGCTTGGGCTCTCTCTTTATTATATTAGTATGGATATAGTATTAAATATTAGTGGACTTTATTTCATTTACATTATTTTAAAAATATATATAAAAAATATTTGACATTTACTACTTTAAACTCTGCATTAAAAAAACGATGTTTTAGTATATTTTTGACGTTATTAGTGCAACAATATTTTTTTTCCTTTATATTTATACTTACCATTATAAGTATAGGGGCACAATATTTTGATAAATGATATTTGTGACCGAATATTTGCGTCAAGCTATATTGTTTACCTCGATATTGTGTCAGTGATCCTTTCTCGACCTTCAGATACGCAATGCAGCTGGCTGCAGCATTGCATTATATTTGAAGAAATCTGCCCACCTTAGGGGCAATAATACAGAGAGTGGGCATTGAAATTACTAATTTAAGACAGGATCCTTGCCACAGCTTGGGGTGACTAGTGTCTTTAAATAGTTGAAAAGCTGGAGCAGTGCCACTTTGCTACCTTAGATGGTGGCACATCATTACTTGTCACTAGAACTTTAAATGAATATGTTATTTTTGTCTAAAATGTGTCAGCATTTGGTGACATATCTAAAGTAAATAATAGAACATAACACAGAACATAAACAAAGCAACATACCAACACAAGTAACTCCTTAACTGCTGGGTCGTTTGCCTCCCAATGCTGAGCCCTTTTTTTTAGCTATTTGGGATATTTCACACTTAAGCCTCCATAACTTGTTTTTCGCATAAGTTATTCACACCAAATTTGCGTCCTTTTTTCCAACATCCTGAGGATTCTAAAGGTACCCAGGGTTTGTGGATTCCTCTGGGGAAGGACGAGAAAATAGTCAAAATATACCAAAATGTGGATGTTTTGGGGAAAAATAGAAAAAAGTGCTCAGGATAAAAGTGTCTATTTTTTTTAATCCTAAAAACGGCATCAATAAACAGTTTTCTGTGCTAAAGTCACCATCTTCCCAGGTTTCAGGGACACGGAGAGTTGAGTAAAAAAACATTTTTTACCAAGGTTTTGGCATTTTTCAAAGTGGTAGCCCATTTGTCCTATGTGCTTTCAAACTACTTCCAGTTTGTGGTGGAGATCAGTGTGAGACCCATGGGTGATCCAGGAAAATTATAGATTTTTGAAAAGTAGACAAAACTCTGAAACTAAGAAACTAACTGTTGAAATAAAGAAATATTGAAAATGAGGAGGAAAAAACTGCCATTTGTGACAATGTTTTCATCTTTAACTTTTTGTCACAATGGTTGATTTACAAAATCAATATACCATTATATCTGCTCGATCCTTCTAGTAGTGGAGATATATAGGGTTTGTGGATTCTCCAAGAACCCGAGGGACCCAGAGCCACCAATTGAACTGCACCGTGTGACAGTTTTTCATTGTGAACTAAATATGGACCAATTCATATAGTTTAAGATGTAGAGTGAAAAATGGGTATCAAGGAAACCTTTGTATTTCTGAAATGACCACCAGATATGGAGTTTTGAATCAGTGGTTATTTGTAAATATCTGATTTTTTTGGGCAGCAGTACTAGCATGAGATTCAGAGGGAATTTTTCACAATGTCTCATTTCTTACACATTACCAATTGGATTTCACAAAAACAGTGAAATCCAATTTGTAATGACAAATGTTCTACTTCTCTATGTTCCCACATGCCATCAGATAAGGTGAGCATGGTGCCCGTGAAAGAAAATGGGTCAAAACCCAACATGGGCCCATCACATTTTTCCACTGAAAACCGACCCTTTTTGCCCAATGTACGTAGCTGTGGATTTTGAGTCCTAGCTCAGGCAGCATCCAGGGAAACGTAGCAAACCTGCTCATTTCTAAAAACTAGACACCTGAGGAAATTCAGGATGGGATTATTTGTGTGGCTCTCACCATGTTTGATCAGAAATTAGAGGTCTGCCTGGACATGCTCTGTTTGTAAGAAATTCACTAAGCAACGGGACATCCTTCTTCTCAATGATGCCACCAATGTTCTCTTTGCACTGCTTTTCTTATGAATGAATATGCCAGGGCACTAACCTTTCATATGCCTCAGCCACAAATCCTCCAATGCTGAATAATTTGCCAAATAACTAGCCTGTACTGTATGGAGGGTAACATAATTGCCCACAAATGGTATGGATTTGCAGACCCTATAGAATATGTAGACCAGGATCTGCTTTGAACACTTCAACATAAACACATTTGCAATATTTTAGCTATTGACCTAGTGTAGTCCCAGTTAACCAACATTCGAGTGTGGTCATACAGTTATCACAATTCACCACAGCCTCTCGTTAACTGTATTCTTTTAGTTCAATTATGATCTACTGTGGGTAAAGATTTACTCATTTTTAGAAGTCTCAAAAGTTTTCAGAGTTAAGTCTGTAAACATGATTGGTTGCAATTTTTGAGGATCACTCTCAGAACACGTTTGTGAATGCTATTTTCACCTGGACAAATATACACATACATAATTTGTTCATGCAAAGACATACTCTATGCTAAGCCACTGTTTGTTATTCCCCTGTAACCCACTCCACTCCAATCTATGCCACTCCACAGTATGCTACTCCACTCTGCACTATTCCATTCTGCGCTACTACATCTATGCCACTCCACGCCACAACACTCTTTGCAGGGCACTGAATTCTATGCCACTCCAGTCCATACCAGTCTTGTGTACTCTGCTCTATGACACTCTACTTCACTCTACGATACTCTATGCCCCTCCACTCCACCAAACTTTACTGTACTCTATTCGTGGAGTACACTGTACAACACTGTACTCCAATCTATGTCACAATACAACACTGCAGTCCACTCAAAGCCACTCTACCACATTCTATGCCATTCTACACATCTCCCCCAACGGCACACCACCACAATTTACAGTTTAAAAGGGACTCACGCAGCATTCGGGTTGAAAAGTCGCCATTTATTTTCAAGCCTTGATTGAATGTTTAGATCATTATGGATTGGCGAATTGGAGCTATGTCTGTTATTTTTCTATTACAATTTTGGGATATTCATTATTCATTTCTTTTCTGTGTCACTTCACACATGACCACTTTCTACAAGCACTTTCCTATGCACTCTATGGAGCAAATATGAAAGGTTTCAATAAAAGTATTCACAAATTTCTTAAAATATAAATTGAATTTATTTTTTCAAAATCTATGCATGTTCTGTTTCTCTCTCTTGTACCAGGATCAATATTGTAGATCCTAATTCTTGTATTAATATCATATTTAAAGTTATGCCAGTATGACTACACTGTTGCTTGTACCAAACTATACCCAGGTCCTGTTGTGTATCTTTGGTTACCCCATTAGTTTGTAATGACTGTACTCCACTGAGCTCTAGTTTATGCCACTACATTCTACAACACTATATTACACTCTACGCCACTGTACAATACTCTACCCGACGGCACTTAACACCACAACACTACAGTTAATGTCACTCCACTGTACGACACTCACCTGTACTGTACATCACCCCCTTCCATTATACAACACACCACTTCACTCAACGTTACTCAACTCCACAACACACCATACCATTCCACAGTATAGCACACTACTCCACTGTACATTATTCCACTCCACTCTACTCCACTACACTGTAATCCACTGTACAGTACTACACTCTATGACACTGTCCTCCACTATACTCTATGCTACTCAACTTAACACCACTCAACTAACTGATACTCAACATTACGCCTTGAAATACATTTTTCAATTCAAATCAATTCAATATATCTTTATTTCGGTTCACATAAAACCATAAAAGATGCATCATAAAAAATGGTATACAATTATTTAAATATGAATGTGCAAATATAGCAACTTCACCTATATTTAATGGTACTTCATCCACTTTAGGGCTATCGTTCAAAAGAGTAGATTCCATTTCTTGAGCGCAATAATCGACAATATAAAACGTATAAATAATTAAAACTAGGCATAATAAAAATATTCTCTCATATTTAGCACAGGTTACAATACTTTAAAACAATCAATTGGTACTTGGTCTTATAGTATTTTGTTTTTGAAAATGTTTTTCTTTTAAAATTGTTTTTTTATGATGAAATATTGTGGACAATTTGTCCTTGTGCTATGTACTGTATTTTATAAATGCATTGTTGATGTATATGTTTTCAGGAATATTTCTGAAATTTTAAACTGGATAGATACGAGAAACTCTTCTCTTTTCAAATAAAAAATACTGTGAACATTACATTTTAGTTTGGCAAGTATATTGGAAATCAATTCCTAAGTCCTGTGACAAGATTGAGATGAAAGTATGAGAGAATGGTGTGAATAAGAATAGTTTGGTGTCTCCAGGAAATTCCCTTTTGGTTTCAATTGTCTTCAGTACCCTGTTCCCTGGAACAAGTTGGGTCTTCTCTCCTTCATTGACTTTAATGAATTAAAAAAAGAATCAAGCTGTTTGATTACCAGGGATTATTTTGTAGCTGGGCTCGGCCTGTTATAGATGTTTATCAAGTATAGTATTATCTTATCCCATGTTTTAATTTTCACACCAATTAGATCCTGTGATGGTATGTCTAGCTGGGTTAACTCTATTTTAAGAGTAATTCTTATCCATATGACAAGACCCCCTGAGGGCCTACCTCTAGCTGATTGAATAGCATTAACGCTAAAGGTCTTAAACCCAACTTTGTGAGGGGTGTCTAGTGCCCAGGCCTCTTGCAGTAGGCAGGTGTCACTTTGTTCAATGTATTCTAGCCATTCAGTGTCCCTAGGTTCCTAATTAATCTAGCATTGTTCCAGGAGGTTAGACATAACCATAATATCTTCTTTACTCCTGTCTTTGTGTTGTTAGAACTAGGCTGCTTAGATGTTTCCTCTAAGGGGGACTGGAAAATGCTAGACAGTGTCCCACATTACTCTTCCACCCATAGTTGACCGTTTGACTCAGCTATAGTGATGCGACCATTCTCCTCGCCCTGTTCCTCTTTTGGACACTGAATAGATGGAGGGCCTATCTGCTCCATGTTACAGCTTGACTGATTTATAGCAGCGGGATGAGTATCATTTTCTACATGAGTTAATTGTCAGTCTAAGGCATCTAGATGGGATAGCGCATGAAATCTATTTAAGAGAGATATTGAAGTGTTAGCTTGTACAAAATTCCTGGGGTGTGGTTTATAAAAATAGCCTAAAGGGAGTGCACAGACGCAGGATTTTTGAGGGAGTACTTCCTCCTGCATATTTGATAGGCTTTGAACCATATGGGGTAGACGAAAATTTATTATTATACAATCCCCATTGATCTTCTTCCGGGATTCACCAATCCACCCTTCTCGGCGAACCATCAGAATATCATTCATGTTCCGTGGGTTAAAGTTTTTATAATTAGACAGCCAGTTAACAGTCTTATTTTGCAGGTTAATCCCTGATTCATTCTGTTCCTTCCTTAAAGCAGGCACCCCAGCTAAAATTAGTGCGTAGGGGCATGAGGCAGGTGGTAAACCTATAACATCAGTGTTTGGGATTGGGATTGAACTTTGCAAGTCCTTAGCTAAATCAGAACCTGTATTGTTTGCCTGTGCATTTGGGACTGCCTGTTCTGACCATGTGACTTGTCTTTTCCCTAATCTATTATCAGGTTTCTGTGTCTAGTCCCCTGAACTTTTCTGCCTATTTCCTCTTTGTGATATGGTGTTTTCTACTTGTATACCATTGTCTCTGTTATTCATTCTGTCTAAGTTAATGGTTGTACTGCCTTCCAGATTTTTCGTTTCAGATACTTCTTCTATACCATCTGACCCACTATTGTCCTTACCACCTCCATATTTTCCATCAGTGTATATAAATGATCGAAGTTTTTTCTCTTATGCAAAACTTCATATTTATTAGTTCAGTGATTTGTAATAGCTTCGACCCACATGCTGATTCTAGTATCCAGATCATGCCCCCTCTGCAATTATCTTCTTCCTAGTCCTGCCACCCTGCCTACTCAACCCTGTAATGAGACTAAGATCATACAAGCGGGCTTGATTAATGCCAGATCTCTTGTTTGCCACACGGCCGAAGTCTTTGACCTTCTAGCTGATAATGACCTCGACCTACTCTTTGTTACTGAGACTTGGATGACTGACTCCTGCTCACCGGTAGTCGAGTTAGCTATCCCTCGCGGTTTCAGAATCTGTAGAGTAGATCGCGCTGCCGATGTGGGTAGAGGCGGGGGGGTTGCCGTGATCTATAGGGATCACTGGTCTCTCACCTGCGAGCATCTGGACAAAATCAAAGAAGCCGAACTTCTCCACTTCTGCCTGGCCATTAGTCCGCATTTCACCTTAGGCGGCACACTACTGTATCGACCACCAGGCCACGTTGGAAATTTTATTGGATCTTTGGAGGAGGTTATCGTGCCACGAGCCTTACGCTTCTCTCGCTTCTTACTGCTAGGCGATTTTAATATACATGTGGATTCTGTGAACGCCACTGAAGCTACTCGTCTTGGTGAGACTTTTAGCATGGCTCACCTCTCCCAGTGGGTCGATGCTCCCACACATGTGGGAGGTCATGTTCTTGACTTGATCTGTACTAATTTTGATATTAGTCTGTCCCCCCCAATGCCTATGGTGTGGTCCGACCACTATATGATCAAGTTTGCCTGGCAGCTAGCTGAGGGTTTGAGGAAAACCCCTTCTATGGTACACCATCCCCAGATTAATGTGATGTCCTTATCTGAGTCCCTTGCCGACACCCGTCCGGCCCCAACGATGGAGCTAGAAGCGACTGTTGACGCATTCAATTCCTGGATAGCGAATGGTGTCGCTACCTCCACTAACGCGGGGGGCGTCCGGCGAATGCGGTCACGTCCCTCTCAACCATGGTTCACGCATGCCCTGCGAGAACAGAAGCTGGTCTGCAAAAAACTAGAGCGAGCATGGAGACAAGCCTACCTGCCTGCCGCAAAGAAAGCTTTACGAGCAGCCCAAATGGATTACTATGCTGCGATCAAGTCAGCTAAAAGTAGGTATTTTTCGGACAGAATTGAGAAGGCGGAAAATAACAGCAAAGAGATCTTCTCAATTGTCCAAAACTTCCTATCTCCCTGTGCTGCCCAACCCCAGCTCCCTTCTTCCGCCCAATGGTGTGAAAAACTGTCCTGCTATTTTACGGACAAAATTGCAAAAATACAATCGGACTTAGTAATGGCTCAAAAGTCCCTTACGACCTCTTCTGCCCTACTTGGATTGGACAGTTTATGTCAACGGGACCAACTTGTTGCCTTCCTTCCGGCCTCGGAACTGGACATACGGCAAATCCTGACTGCTTTAAAATCTGGATCTCCCTCAGACCCTTGCCCTGCCAGGGTTTTGGGCGGGATAACGGACACCATTACTCAAGAGGTGACGCACATCATCAACCTCTCCCTCTCCACGGCCAGGATCCCGAGAAGTTGGAAGGAGGCAAAGCTGCTCCCTTTATTAAAAAAGGCCGGTTCAGACCCAGCACTACCATCGAGCTATCGGCCCATTTCATTGTTGCCAGCTCTGGCTAAGGTGTGTGAAAAGGTGGCCTTTAAACAACTGGACAGCTTCATTGAGTCTTCTCACGCTCTACATCCTTCTCAGTCAGGATTCAGAGCTGCCTACAGTACCGAGACTGCTCTAGTTGAGGTAGCGGAGGCTGTCCGTGAGTGCCTGGATGGAGGTGGCAGAGCGGTCCTGATTTTATTGGACCTCTCTGCCGCCTTCGATACGGTCCCACATGCCCTACTGATTGACAGACTACGTGCTGTTGGCGTCTCTGGGCTGGCCCTTGACTGGCTGTCATCATTCCTGAGTGACAGAACTCAACAGGTCTGGATGCCCCCCTACTCTTCGGCCCCTAAGAGATTGTCAACTGGAGTCCCGCAGGGTTCTACGTTGAGCCCGTTATTGTTTAACGTTTATATGACCCCGCTACTCTATCTGGCGGAACATCTGGGAGCCAAGATAATAGCATATGCTGATGATACTCAGCTGCTATTCACATGGCCTAAGGGTGTGTCCGATCCATCAGCAGTCCAACATTGTCTGTCGGAAGTCTTCAGGTGGCTTGCACAAGTCCAACTTAAGTGCAATGAAGACAAGTCCGAGGTCTTATTCTTCGGCCCCTTCCCTGACAATTTCAAGGACCAGATCTGGCCCTCGGACCTGCCTTGTCCCAGCGTGACGGGAGGCCCAGCTAAGAACCTGGGGGTCTGGTTCGGTCAAGACCTAAAGTTTGCTGATCACATAAAAAAATTGACCGGCATCTGCTTTGGCACCCTGCGTGCCCTGAGGAAATTCTTTCCTCTTCTGCCTAGGGCAGCCAAGGAGTCTGTCCTTCGAGCTCTGATTTTATCCCGGCTCGACTACGCCAACGCCTTATTTAGTGGTCTACCTGCGTACATGGTTCACCGCCTGCAGGTGATACAAAACGCTGCAGTACGTCTGCTTTTCTCCCTCCCAAGGAGATCTAGCGTGCGTAGCCACTTACGCAGTTTGCACTGGCTACCAGTACCTCATCGAATTTTGTTCAAAATTCTTGTGTTGGCATTCAGAGCAGTCCATGGCCAGGGACCAATATACCTGCAGAAAAGGTTTTCATTTTACACTCCCAACCGTGCCCTTCGATCAGCTAACCTCTGTTTCTTAACCACCCCCAAATTCAAATATGCACGTATAGGTGGCCAATCCATTTCAGTTAAAGCAGCCTCTGCCTGGAATGCTCTCCCCCTTTCTCTCAGAGCCTCGCCAACCATTGCTGTGTTTAAAAAATATCTCAAGACCCACTTGTTCAATGCCCCTCTCTTGTAGTTCTTCCAGACTTTGTTTCAGTACTTCTGTTCTCAAAATTCACTCACCGCGCCAGGATACCTCGTGGTAACAGAGCGCGCTACAAAAGTTTTAATAAACATAAACATAATTTTCTATCAAGAGCCCATGAACTTTCATTCATTACTAGGGTAGATGGGTTGGAAATTACATTCGTTTGTGTGCTGGCAGTGTTTAATGTTATTGCAACTTGGTCATCTACATGTGTAGGTTTTTGGTGCCTAAGCCGAGATCCCACTAATCATTTGGTTTTGGGTTTTTGATGCCCCGTTGCTCGCTTCTGCTTTGCTAGGTAAACTTTCCCTTTTGGCTCTTCTAACAATTACGGGGCTTGTGATCTTGTTTCGATGCCCTGTTTGACATTATCATTTGGGGCTGGGCTTAGCACAGATGGTGAAATATTTGACAAAGCTGGTGACAACGCTTTATTTTGAACAATGATCTTTGGGCTAAGTGGGAGCTGGTTAGCGATAGATGATTGCATATATGCTGAGAGTTGTGTGGGATCCAGAGACAGCCTTCTCTCAGTCATTTGGATTTCGTGCGTCATTAAGGATTCTGCTCTAATTAAAAACACATCTAGAGTGCCCGCTGCACCATTGCGTTTACTCATGAGCAAGCTGGTATTATTTAACAACAATCTTGAGTTTCTTACTTAAAAGGACCGATCTATTGGTCTCCCCAATCTCTAAAGCAGTGCACAAGTCTTTTAATCTTATAGTTTTACCAATAATTCAATGAGTGAAGACAGTTCTAAGAGGGATGGCCCAGCCCAGTCTCCTCCAGTCGCTGACGGGCGCGGACAGGCCCGCCCTTGTCCCAGGCTTCGCTCCCGCGTGTCCCACGCCGCGGGAAGTCAGGCAGCGCTTTGTAGCTCAATGTGGACACCTCCCCCTTCACCTGTGGCAGCGGTGATGTGACGGCAAAGGTCCGCAAAGCCCCCTGGGACTTTGAGTCCCACCAGGGTGAATGGCCCGCAAGATAGAAGAGATGGTGAGCGGCCGAAGGGCAAAAGGATACAACACCCTGGGCTTATGCTCCCACCAGGGGGTTATCAGCAGGGGATCGTGGCAGAAAGAAAACCCACAGTTGATAACCAAGCCTCGTGTTAGCCAGATCCAGCGGGGCGATGCTAGGTTTCTCAGTTCCCTTTATGCTACCCGAAGAGCAAGTTTGTATAATGACAGTTGTGAGTGGAAGCAACTAGGGGAAAAGTGAAGGGGATAAAATAATAAAGGAGACGGTAGTCGTCGCTACCACAATGGCTCTGGTCTTCTCTATGGCTATCTGCACTCCCCGCTTCTAGACTCAAAACAGGAGCGAACGCCTCGTTCCCCTTCCTGTGCTCTGGAAGAGAAAGTATATCCAGTTGGGAATACGTTGTAAACGTCCCCTGCTAACTGTAGTCCGAAGGAGCACCAGAATAGTTTTATGTAAGGTAAAAGTACAAAAGAAAGGAAAAGACCATTCCAGATCTAAATGAAAGCTCAATTCCAATCCAGAGACAGGTGTTTTCAAAGTAAAGCCCAGGATTTCAACACCATGGAAATGTACTGCAAGTAACAGACTAAGCGTACCTGCAGAGGCCCCTACCCTTCAGCATAGCATACAGACTTGTACTCCTGATTCTGCTCAGGCGCCAACATCTGTAGAGAAGTGTGGCTCAAATGGTTAGAGCGGCAGACCCTGATGCAGAGGTCTGGCCCGGGACCAGGGTTCAATACCCACCTTGGCGGGTCTTGGGCTCAATTTCCTCGGACCTGATAATTCTCGCCTCGGTGCCTATTCTAATCATGGGTCCCACTCTGTGACTCTGCAATAGCTTGCTTAATCTCCACAATGGCCCCAAAAGCGCTGGGATGCTTGGTTTCACCTTGGGGGTTCCCAGGAGTGGACACTCACAGGGAAAACCAGGAAGGGTTCCTGAGCGGTATACGTACAGCGCCAGGGCACTACCTCAGGGAAGTAGCTGTGTGCTCTATAAATGCTGGTACATTTACATTTACATCTGTTCCACTGCGGGAGAAGGAGACGTTGCCGGTTTGAGAGAAAACCACTGACACAGGCCCCCCGCTCCGCCAACGACTCCCAGCAGCTGAGTACGAAGGAACGCGGTGAACCTGAATGCCGCCAGGCAGGAAGCTGTCCTTACTTGCTTCTCGGGTTGCAGCGATGTACGGCTGAACACGCCGCAGACACAGGCTCCCCTACATTTTTATTAAACAGTAAAAACCAATTGAATTCAATAGAAAAAAACTAAGTTTAAAGCTAGTTATACTTAAGAAAACTTTATTTATTCTTTCCTAAACAAACCTAACTTAAACTGTACAAACATTAGAAATGCTTAACTTATAGCTAAAACTTTAACTTAAAATGTACGCATGTGTGTAATGAGGTCACCCACCTCAATACACAGTCTTGTCACATCACTTGCTACACTACATTAACTAAACTCTTTGGGAAGTGCCTGGCTCCCGATGACACAGGCACCTGTCAGCTGAAACCGCCCATTTTTAATGATCTTATAATTTGTTTTCCCACTTTTGCTTTCCTTACCTTTGATTTACCAGTAGTAACACCCACAGGGGACCCTGGAGTTGTTGCTGGGGTTGCTGGGCCCCAGTTAAACCCCCAAGTTCATTTGGCCACGAGCGTTTTACTTTCTGATGCCGATGCTCAGTTGGACCCAGCCCTCTCCTCTAAGAGGGCATTTAAATATGGACACTTCGTCTCCACGCAACTCTGCTAGTGCATGCTGGAACGCACACTGATTTTCAGTTCCTTGTACTCTTTGAGAGGTGCCTGGCTCCCGACGACGTGGGCACCTGTCAGTTGAAACAGCCCGTCTTTAATGATTTTATCATTTGTTTTCCCACGCTTGCTTTCCTTATCTTTGATTTACCAGTAGTAACACCACAGGAGAGCCTGAAAGTGTAGCAGGGGCTGCTGGGCCCCAGTGAAAAGCCCCAGTTCATTTGGCCACAAACGTTTTACTTTCCGGCACCGATGCTCTATTGGACACTCCCCCTCCTCTTAGAGTGTATTTAAATATGGACTATTCGTGTCTTTGCAGTGGGCGCACCGATGGCGCGTCTAAGGCCCATCCGCACCTGGACCGGTCTCATGGCCAGGACCCCTGGACATTCTGCCATCGGTCAGGTACAGCTGCTCAAGTATTCAGGTAGGGCGTTATGTGCACTCTGCCCCCCGCCGCGCTACTCTCATTTCATACACCTTGATTTGAGGACGCGTCATATACATGCCCAAACTGAATCAGCAACTTCTTAATCCCAACCTTTCGGCCTTATGTTAATATTCCCTGCCCAACCTATATTAAATATAAGGCAAATAAGCTAAAGCTGGCACTAGTTAATGCCTGATCCCTTCCCAAGCACAAAGTAAAAATTGCGGAATTAATAGAGACAGAACACCTCAATGGACTTTTTATCACATAAACCTGGGGCGAAGAAATATGCAGCCTTGACTTTGCAGTAGCGGTACCGAAGGAATACTCTCTCTTTAGGTGGGGTAGACCGCTAAGAAGAAGGGGTGGCTTCGCTTTAATCTTTCGCAGTGAATTAACAGCTACCTGCGATGTCATTGCTAATAATGACTGCGAAGCATGTCTATTTAAATTAAGCAGGACAAATCAGGCACTATTTTCTGGTATTCTTTTATACCGCCCACCTGGGTCAAATAAAAATACATTTTTACAAACCTTTTAAGTATTAGCTGAAAATATCATGCTATCCGACAATTTCTCCATTTTGGGAGATTTTAATTTCCATTTGAAAGCAGTAGATGATAAAGGCACGGCCACCCTTGTTGATATGGCGAACTCCTTAGGACTCAATCAGATTATAATGCAGACTGTGCACCTAGCAGGTCATACTTTAGATGTCTCTTCACTAACAACCCTTCCATAAAAATTCTAAATGTATCTCCTGTGGTATGGTCTGATCACTATATAATTATTTTTAACACTGAAAGCCCTAGTAGGCACTACCACCCAATCAAATCCTCTGAACCCTCTTTGAGTAGGGCCTGGAATAAACTTAATACACAATCACAAGCTCAAGCATTAAGGTATAACCAACCCGCAATTCCTTTCGATGCAGAATTAGTATCTAACTGTTATTCAGACTGGCTATCTGATACCCTCCGAGATCTTGTCTCCACCAAATGCATAGATTCTAATAGAAAGGGACCATCAGCCCCCTGGTTTACATAAGCCCTTAGGCTAGAAAAGCAATCCTGTAGATGGATTGAAAGGAGCTGGGGGAACCATTATAATACACAAGAAATACTGGCCTATAAGCTCGCAGTAATTAGATATAAAGACCTTATCACCAAGGAAAACTACTAATTACTATTCCTCACTGATAGAAAAGGCTTCTAACTCAACCAAGGAATTATTCCATGTGGTCACTAAACTTACATCGATCCCTAACAGTAATGACTCCAATCACAGTCAATAGTTCTGCAATACCTTAGCCTACACCTTTAAAGAGAAGGTTAACGATTCTTTATACAATTTCGATAAGAATAACAATCATCCTAACAGTGAGCAGACAACACAGCCATTTCAAATCTACTGAATTTATGCATACCACTGCAGAACAAGTGGCAACTCTCCTCATGCAAAGCAAATCAGGTTCTCCATATGATCCCTGTCCTCCTAAGATACTTAAACTAACACCAGAAATAATCTCTACGAACCTGTCTGAGAGCTTTGACATCATATTCTCAAGAGGTGCATTTCCATTGGCTTGGAAAGAGGCCTCCATCCTTCCTCATAAAAACACCAAATAAGAGCTGCACTCACCCAAATAATTTCCACCCAATATCACGCCTTCCACTTCCTTAAACATTTTTTAAAAAAATCATGAATGTCGAATTATCCACATACGTTCATGACAATCAAATCCTAGACTCAACACAGTTCAGATTTAGACCAAGACATAGGACTGCAACGGCCCTGGTCAAAGCAATGGAAGAGGTAAGGATGAGTCTGGATAAAGGGGGATCCGCAGCCCTGATCCTTCTGAATTTTTTGGCTGCGTTCCATACAGTGGACCATTAAACCCTGATTCACTGTTTAGCAGAAATAGGGATTAAGTACAAGGCCCTGCTCACCTCCTTCCTTACAGAAAGGAAACAAACTTTAGTACTGGGTAAATATGAATCAACACTTTATTCTTTGCCTTGTGGGGTGCCACAGGGGTCATCGTTGAGCCCCACCCTGTTCAATGTTTATGTGGCAAAGCTGGTGTCTCTTATTAAAACTTTTAAGCTAGACCTAACTTCTTATGCTGATGACTCTCAATTGGTAATCACTGCTTCTAATAACGATCTGTCAGGACCACAAAGATGTCGAGACTGTATCCAAGCAGTCTGCTGTTGGATGAGTAGGCACTGTCTGAAACTCAACTCAGGAAAAACTAGGTCAATATATTTGGGAATCACTCCACAACCTGGTCCCCTAGTTGGTGACCAGAAAAGCTGAGTCAACCTCCAGTTCCTGTTCCCAAAGCAAAAAACCTGGGAGTCATCATTGATGACAAACTCAATTTGGGAGCCAAAGAGTCGTCAGTGGTATCTTCAGCCTACTACATCTAAAAATGATCAGAAAAATATTGCCATACATTCCCGACATCTTTAGGGAAAATTTGATTACTTCACTAGTCCTATTAAAATTGGACTATTGTAATAGTCTTTACTTAAACGTGCAAGAAAAGCACGTAAATCGGCTGCAATTGGTGCAAAAGGCCACAGCCAGAATGATCCTGAAGCTGCCCAGATTTCATCCTAACTTCCAGGGACACTGAAAGCTACATTGGCTTCTGATTCGCAGCTGGGCACAATTTAAAGCCATTTGCCTTGCAGATAAAGGACTTTACAATACAGGTCCGGAATTTCTTAGGAATGCTTTCAGATCGTACATCCCTAATAGATCTTTACGATCAGCAAACTCCAAAGCTCTAGCAATTCCCAAATCAAAAAAGCAAAATAGGGAGGTGGGAATATCATATTCGGCACTGCAAAGTTATGGAATAGCCTTCCAGCCATTTCTTCCTAGTTGGCATTCAGGAAGGAGATTAAGACTTAGCTAATATAACAAAACATATAATTTGCCCCTTCTCCATGCACTAGGTATACCCTTGCATAACACATCTCTTAAGTGATTGCACACATAGAAGCACTTATGACATATTAAAGGACATGATTTGGGAGAACACAGTGCAGGGTTCCTTGCGAGAAATGCGTATGCGTGGGTGCACGCAATTGTGCAGATCACCCTGAGACGCGAGAAAAAGGAGGAAGGAAGCCCGGGGACGCTGCAGTGAAGGTAAGTCTTTTTTATTTACTACTTATTGTACTTTTAATTATTTTTTAATATGCGGGGTGGAGTCGGTGGAGAAGCGGAGTTGGTCCCCAACTCTGTGGACCTCCGGGTAGTGCCGCTTCGCCACCTCCGCCCACGGTTACCATTTACCTTAGAAGTGAAGATTATGAGTAGCAATGGGCTTACTCTTTTGTTGGTGGATGTTTGTATTTGCGTGTCCCTCCATAAACCAATCCTAAAACTTCCTCACCCCTTTCTAATACCCTCCCAATTAGTATTAGCTATTCTCACAGGCTCCGCCCATATTTACTACTAAAACCTATACCTATGTGTGTGTGGGCCTCCACATAGAAATTATGGGAGAGAAAGAGGTCTCTGCACATAGTTTGTAAATAGCATTCTGTACTATGTCCCTAGCAGTATTGTAGTAGAAGTACTGAAGGTACTGCAAAGTGCAGTTTGTGAATAGGCCTCTTTGAGCCCCCTGCTATACATTATTCTTGGAGCCACCAGTAATAGAACCCCGCCCCCCCCCCCCCCATGGTGGATTTGGACACTTTTTTCACATGCACTCTGGCTATTTTTTAGCTTTCTGCTTCTAAATATTATACTTAACGTTCTTTTAAGCAAAGAAATCTTTATTTATTTCTATGCAAAAAGTACACTAAGTAAAAATACAACATTATGGCATAGACATGGCTAGAAGTGGCGAACTAACTTTGTAAACTATTTCAATCATTTTTACTATATATGAAACGAAATGAAAACAATTTAACTTTAGAAGACAAGAAAAAGGGGCAGACGACATGATATAATTTATTGTCTTAAAACGTTTCATGATTATTAATTCACCATTATTTTTTCTCTTTAATTAGACCAAAAAATAAAGATGTCTATGTCATATCTGAAGAAGGGGAACTTGATTGGGAATCTATACCATAGTCTGGTTTCTTTTCTCGTTTTTTTACAATACACGCAATAATCCATGAAAGTAAATAGACAAAGTCTATTACATTTTTAAGTATTGAAGATAAATATTTGTTTACTGTCCAAAGATGAATCTATCTTTTGGTTATCACATTTTTTGTTCTATATCGTGATTGTGTCCCTCATGTCAGCTCCACTGATCCCCAGAGCAAGCACAAAGGAGAATACACACAAAAGGAATCATCTTCCACTGAAGCCTTACATATAAGGATGAAATGAAAGGTGCTCAACTAGGCTGAAATCATTGCAGACTATATTGTGTTGCCTAAATTCTCTTAACCTACAAGTACGGGACAGATAGCAAAAATAACACAGGTAGCGATGTTGGGCCCGATTCACAGAACTAACTTAAGACAAAATCCTAAACTTACTACCATTTTGGTATTCACAGAAGGCACAAACTCATTTTGGATTCACAGAAGGCACTTACTCATTTCGGTTTTCACAGAAGTTAGGAGTTCTAACTTTAGGACTCCTAAATGCCTTCTGTGAATATGGCAGTAATTATTATGAGACTGTTAATACGGATATCACTTAAATAATGCAATCTACTGATTTTATGGCTTGTAAATACTTCCCTGTAATAATGAAATGATTGAATGCTTCTTTTTAATCTTTTTATTGTATCTTTTATGGCCTTGATGGCCGAAATAAAGAATTTTTGGATTGGATTGGATTGGAATATCGAAAGTCTTAAAGTTAGGATTTTTCTCAGTTTAGGAGTAGTAAAGTTAGGACTCCTAACTTTAGGACTCCTAAATGCCTTCTGTGAATACCGAAAGTCTTAAAGTTAGGATTTTTCTCAGATTAGGATAATATATAAATATACATAATAGCAGGTCTGTGTCTGAAATCAATTAATTGTAATTTATTTTTGTATCTTGAATGTTTTGGGGCTGGTAAAAGGAAAATTATTTGCAAATCTTAAGTTTCCTTTATCACTTCCTGATCATATGGACTTGTATGTAAGACAAAATGATGTTAATAGTCTGAACATGTTTCAAAAATCTTATCAAAAGCCTCCTTAGAACAGAATGAAGGATTGTCTCTTTAATGTGTTTCTCATAAAGCTCATACGTACTATTCTGCCATAGATTTGTTGTTTGAGTTGGAACCTGGAAGATTCAGATTGTTTTTTGGAGTCTAAGTTGCAAGCTGATTTCATTCACAAAAAAAAAACAATATCTAAGAAAACTATTTATACTGACATATGTTGCATCAAAAACTTAACATTGAGTTATACATGGCAATTATTCAACTCTTCTCTTGTATATTGCTATATCAGCTGTATGTCGTCATTGGAACAATCCCCAAAAACTATTCTACACGAAGTTGACTAAGTTAGCTTTCACCAAATGTATGAAGCTTTTCGTAAAACATCAACTGTTAGCTAACTTTACAAATGTAGGCACTTTTATTATTTTTTAAAGGGGGGCTGTAAAAAAAACTCAGAGAAAAGGAGAAACACCTACAAATACAAACGTTTGCAAAATCCCCACACAGAAAAGAATTTCCCAAAAATACCTGTCACTGAATCTTTGTGTTGGGGAAGCTTAGCGAAGCAGAGCACACATTTCCACAAATTTGAAAATATTGTCACTTTCTAAAATTGCACCAGTGGGGGTAAATACTTTGGCAAATCCCCTCAGCAAGTCTGGAAGTGGATGGTGGTGATTCACCAAAAGGATCTATGATGCCCCAAAAAACATTTTATACCAGGTATAGGATTTGAGGGTCTAGTTATGTGCTGCTCAATCAGTGAGGTCAGTGGCATAGCTATCCCTTGTGCCGTCATGGTAGTCACTGCTTTTGCTGCCCACAGCGGCCGCGTGAAACAGCAGTGGCAAGGGGTGTTGGCGGTTTCTGCATTGCCACCCGCGGCGGCTGCATGAAAGAGCCGGGAACTCTTGCCTCCCTGGGTGGACGGCCCTCCCTTGTTATGCCACTGAGTGAGGAGATCATACTTTCTTTTCCTTGGAGATTTCAAACTGACTTCCTGTCCAACAATGCTTGCACATCAAGGTATTGAGCTTTATGCAAAGTGTCATCTGGAACTGTACACCCTGCATATTTCAGAATCTGGTCTTGACCTAAGTATCATTCAGGAAGCTAAAATCAATGACAAAATATCAGAAACAAAAATATCAAGTGGACAGAATATCATGTCAAACATATTGAGGACCAAAATATTGAAAAGGTAAGTGCAAATAGGTAAGTAAAGATTTACTATTCTTAACTCCATATCCACGTACCTTTTAGATATATACATCATCAAGATACATATATGTGGAGTTATATAGAGTAAGACATTTGCTTACCTATAGAAACGTACCTTTCCGATATTTTTGTACTCGATATTCTTGACACAATATTTTGTCCCACAATATCTTTATTTCCAATATTCTGTCTAAATACCAGAAGCTCAGTCTAAATATGTTGCATTGATAAGAATGGTCTGAATGAAATGAACAAAATGCAGATCATGAGGCCCCACAGCGTTCTTTTCTGGAACAATGTAGACCAGCACTTGACTTCTCAAGCATTCTTCTAAAAATTCAAGAGAGCTCTAAAATCATCCACATTCATGGAAGCACTGAGTGCACTGAGTGCACGGTCAACAAAAGGGCACTAAGCCAGTCAAGTCAAGTCATAAAATTTGTATAGCGCGCTACATACCCAGAGGGTTTCAAGGCGCTAAGGAAAGGGGAGGAGGAATTATTTGTCAAATATCCACGTTTTAAGCTGCTTTCTGAACGCTTGGTGATTCTGGGTGAGGCGAAGGTAAGCGGGGAGTGAGTTCCATGTTTTGGCAGCCAGGTATGAAAAGGATCTGCCTCCCATGGTGGTCTTGTTGATGCGAGGTACAGTGGCGAAGGCTTGGCTGGAAGAGCGAAGTTGGCGGGAGGGGGTGTAGAAGGACAGTCGAGAGTTGAGGCAATCTGGTCCGATGTCGTAGAGTGATTTGTGTGCGTGGGTAAGCAGTCGGAAAGTGATCCTCTTATTGACGGGTAGCCAGTGGAGGTCTCTAAGGTGATCAGAGATGTGTTCGTTGCGTGGGATGTCTAATATGAGCCTGGCTGAGGCGTTTTGGATTCGTTGGAGTTTCTTCTGGAGTTTAGCGGTGGTGCCTGCGTAGAGGGTGTTTCCGTAGTCCAGTTGGCTCGTGACCAGAGCATGGGTGACTGTTTTCCTTGTTTCGGAGGGGATCCAGCGGAATGTTTTTCTGAGCATGCGAAGAATGTTAAAGCAGGGAGAGGATACGGCGCTGACTTGTCTGTTCATTGAGAGTGAAGAATCCAGGATGACGCCTAGGTTCCGTGCGTGGTCTGTCGGGATGGGTGCTTTTCCGAGGGCTTCCGGCCACCAGGAGTCGTCCCAAGCAGAGGGGGATGTACCTAAGATGAGGACTTCTGTTTTGTCTGAGTTCAGTTTCAGACGGCTTTGTTTCATCCATTCTGCGACTTCTTTCATTCCTTCGTGTAGGTTAGTTTTGGCGGTGCTGGGGTCCTTGGTGAGAGAAAGGATCAGTTGAGTGTCATCCGCGTAGGAGATGATGTTGAGATTGTGTTGGCGAGCGATGGCCGCAAGGGGGCTCATGTATACGTTGAAGAGGGTGGGGCTGAGTGAGGATCCTTGTGGTACGCCGCAGATGATTTCAGAGGCCTCGGACTTGAATGGTGGGAGGCGGACTCTCTGGGTTCTTCCGGTGAGGAACGAGGTGATCCATTCCAGTGCTTTTCCTTGGATTCCGATGTTTCTGAGGCGTTGTAAAAGGGTGCTGTGGCAGACTGTGTCGAAGGCTGCAGAGAGGTCGAGGAGGATGAGGGCGACTGTGTCTCCGTTGTCCAGTAGAGTTCGAATGTCGTCTGTTGCTGCGATGAGGGCGGTCTCAGTGCTGTGTTTGGCTCGGAACCCAGATTGTGAGGGGTCGAGTGATTTGTTGGCTTCGAGGAAGGCGGCGAGCTGGTTGTTGACAGCTTTCTCGATGACTTTGGCCGGGAATGGAAGAAGCGAGATGGGGCGGTAGTTTTTGAGTTCGGTGGGGTCTGCTGTTGGTTTTTTCAGAAGGGCGGTGAGTTCAGCGTGTTTCCAGTCTTCCGGGAAGGTGGCGGAGTTGAAGGAGCAGTTGATGACGTCTCGGAGGTGCGGAGCTATGACGGAGTCTGCTTTGTTGAAGATGTGGTGAGGGCATGGGTCTGTGGGGGATCCAGAGTGGATGGAGTTCATCAGGCGGATGGTGTCCTCAGTGGAGATTGGGTTCCAGGCGTTAAGGGTGTTAACGGGGGGAAGATGGTCAGCAGATGGTAGGGTGGGTTGGCTTCCGGGTTGGTTGTCGAAGCTGTTGTGGATGTCAGCAATCTTGTTGTGGAAGAAAGAGGCTAGGGAGTCGCAGAGGGTTTGAGAGGGGGTGATGTCGTTGGAGTTGGCCGAGGGGTTGGAAAATTCCTTGACGATGTTGAAAAGTTCCTTGCTGTTGTGGGCGTTGTTGTCAAGTTGATCCTTGAATGCTGTTTTCTTGGCTTTTCGGATCAGTTGGTGGTGAGTACGAATGGCGCTTTTGAAGGCATCCTTGTTGTTTGTGGATGGTTCTTTTTTCCAGGCCTTTTCAAGGGAGCGGCACAGTTTCTTGGATTTCTTGAGGTCATCGTTGAACCATGAGGCCTTCTTGTTGCCAAGTTTGTGATGACGTTTTTTCAGTGGTGCTAAGGTGTCGGCGGTGTTGGATAACCAAAGGGTGAGGTTGGAGGCGGCTTCGTTGGCGTTAGAAGAGAGGGCTGGGGGGTTTAGAAGAAGCGATGAGGAGATCTGGTCGGAGGTGATTTTGTTCCAGTTTCTTTGATGAGTTAGTTGGGGGTGGTTGATGGGTTTCGGCTTGTTGTAGGTGAAGTGAACGCAGCTGTGGTCAGTCCAGAGGAGATCCGTAGTGTGGCTGAAGGAGACATGGTTGCTGGAGGTGAAGATGGGGTCGAGTGTGTGACCTGCGATGTGGGTGGGGGAAGTGACCAGTTGTTTAAGTCCGAGGTTGGCGAGGTTGTCTAAGAGGGTGGCGGTGTTGCGGTCGTTGATCTTTTGGAGGTGGAAGTTGAGGTCTCCCAGGAGGATGTAGTCTTTGGAGGGGAGCGCGTGTGGGGTGATGAAGTCCGTGATGTCTTCACTGAATTTTGCGCGGGGTCCTGGTGGTCTGTAGAGGAGGGTGCCTCTAAGAGTTGTCTTGGGGTCGATGTGGATCTGGAAGTGAAGGTGTTCAGAGTTGGCGAGGTTGACGTCAGAGCTGGTTGAGATGCGGATGGATTTCTTATGGACGATAGCTATTCACCTCCTGTATGGTCGGTGCGGTCCTTGCGTGTGATCTTATAGTCATCAGGGATAGCGATGGCGATGTCAGGGGCGGAGGAAGCGTTCATCCATGTTTCCGTTAGGAAGGCGACGTCAGGAGAGATGGTGTCTAGTAGGTTCCAAAGGTCAATGGCGTGCCTGTGGACCGAGCGGGTGTTGAGAAGGATGCATTCTAGGTGGTTGGGGTCGGGAATCTGTGTTGTGGTCGTAGCGGAGATGTTGTCGGTGCCGCTGAATTTGCAGGAGAAGCAGGAGAACGGTCCATGGGTGCGTCCAGGAGCGGCTTGGACGCAGTTGGGGGCGCGACCAGGGTTAAGGGCTAGGAGGGTGGCGGCATCGTAGGAAATGCGGGTGGGCTGGGAGGGACGGGGGGCAGGGGGTCTGGCGCTGGGCGCGGTCCAGGCGCGGACGGGCGTAGACGGGCTTACCTTTGGCACACCTTCGGCGCGGATTGGGCGCGGACGCTGCGCGTGAACGCTGCGCGCGGGAACTACTGTCATATATGGATAGTGGAGGGGGAGGGGCGAGGGCGTCTCAGCTGGGAGGCGGGGCGGGTGCACGAGGACGACGAGGACAACAAACAAAATGGAGGCGGAGGGGGGAGGCACAGCGTAGCGCTACAGGTAAATGCGCTGAGAGCGTTGGGGAAGCAGTTGTAATATTACAGAGCGCAAATGAGGCACAAAGCAATCAAAATGACAATAAAGCGGCACAATTTCAACCAAAGACACAGAGCGCCAATGCAAAATACACTTTGAGCAAATAAACAGCGCAGGTCAAGCAAAGCGCTACTTTCCTATGCAGCAGGCGAAATGAACCAAGTGGATATTTCAGGCAAACGCGGCAAAGCAGCGCGGAGAAACCAGCTGTCTGCAGGGACAGTGGGAGCGACTCCTCAGCTCGTGGGAAAGGAGCGAGTCACGGCGCTTCCAGGGGCAGGGATCTATTTGAGGACAGTGGGAGGGCGTCTCAGCTGGGAGGCGGGGCGGGTGCACGAGGACGAGGCGGGGCGGGTGCACGAGGACGACGACGACGAGGACCCCTAACCTAATGACTGCAACCCAGGGAACAACATCAGTGAATGTAGGATTCATTTCCTGTATCTAAATTGACGGTTATAGCCATCTAGATCACTGGAACTTTTCAACAGATAGTATAATGGTGCCCAGATACACTAAGCCATTCTTACCTTGAACATGTCCTGGATGACAAACAAAAATGGATGCGTGTCCTCTAATGCATTAAGGGATAGTCTCTTACACCCCCTTAGGCAATTGCCTTGATAACGCCCATCTTGAGTTATCCCCGAGCGAAATACCTTGGCTGAAATGTATCTTAATACAAATCTCTTGGCTCATGAGAACCTTGCGGGCTCATCAGTTTAATCTGAAGTGAATGACCTTTAGAGTTCTAGGGCTGACTATTCTTCCTAAGCACTTATCTATCACTTCTCAGTCAGTGGAGCCAACACAGAAATAATGCACTGACCAAAGACAAGTTATCGATTGTATACTCCACCTACAACCACCTTATCCACTCTACCTACCCAACACATTGAAGTGACCTTGATTGTCTGCACTTAAACACCTAAACAAATAATATGTAAAAAATAATTCAAGTTAATATCCGAAGGTTAAATCAGTTGAAAAATCCGAGCACAGGAACAAGGGGCCCGATTCACAGAATGAACTTACTACTTTTGGCATTCACAGAATGCACTTACTACTTTTGGTATTCACAGAATGAACTTACTCATTTCGGTATTCACAGAAGTTAGGACTACTAACTTTAGGACTCCTAAATGCCTTCTGTGAATACCGAAAGTCTTAAAATTAGGATTTTTCTCAATTTAGTGGTAGTAAAGTTAGGACTCCTAACTTTAGGATGCCTAAATGCCTTCTGTGAATACCGAAAGTCTTAAAATTAAGATTTTTCTCTATTTAGTAGTAGTAAAGTTAGGACTACTAACTTTACTACTACTAAATTGAGAAAAATCGTAATTTTAAGACTTTCGGTATTCACAGAAGGCATTTAGACATCCTAAAGTTAGTAGTCCTAACTTTACTACTACTAAATTGAGAAAAATCGTAATTTTAAGACTTTCGGTATTCACAGAAGGCATTTAGGCGTCCTAAAGTTAGTAGTCCTAACTTTACTACTACTAAATAGAGAAAAATCCTAATTTTAAGACATTCGGTATTCACAGAAGGCATTTAGGCATCCTAAAGTTAGGAGTCCTAACTTTACTACTACTAAATAGAGAGAAATCCTAATTTTAAGACTTTCGGTATTCACAGAAGGCATTTAGGAGTCCTAAAGTTAGTAGTCCTAACTTCTGTGAATACCGAAATGAGTAAGTTCATTCTGTGAATACCAAAAGTAGTAAGTGCATTCTGTGAATACCAAAAGTAGTAAGTGCATTCTGTGAATGCCAAAAGTAGTAAGTTCATTCTGTGAATCGGGCCCAAGAACTCTGCATTTCAACATATATTTCAATGGGTGTGGAGTGTATGAACAAAAGCATTTATACCTGAAATAACTTATTATTGATGCAACATTTGAAATGTGACCTTAGATGACATGCACTGTACATGAAAACATGTACTAAAAATGAATTAGTTCTGCAATGAAAATATTGTTAATGCATTTTCTGTTTGCAATGCTTTGATGTTGTGCCAAGAACACGTTTATGAATGGTAGAATGCCGCTCACTCTTCGTGCTGCAACAAATTAATTTTTCGAGGTTTGGGAAGCTAGGGGCTGTCCCCAAATGGTAAGGCACAGCACATGCTAGAACTGATGCCTAATTTCAGAGATTTTAATGAAAGAGTCGCCTCTAGTATTGTCTGCACCCAAGAAAATCTCTGTCCTTCCCTTTGCTTTTCGAGGTATGTCTTTGATGTCGTTGTCAGCATGCACTGCACATCCGAAGTATGAATGGCAATAGGTAATGCCAATGGCAAATCCATCTGCATACAACTTCAAAGTTCTAGGAACATAGATGATATACACCCTGACAGACGAAATTACATTTCAAATGAGTGTCACACAAGTTGAGGACAAAAACTTTACTGATCATTGGATAATGTCATTAAAGTGGATGAAATGCTCGTTTGGTGCAATCAAAAAAATGTTTATCATCATGCATATTCTTTGATTAAATTGTAAATTATATATATATATATATATATATATATATATATATATATATATATATATATATATATATATATATATATATATATCTCCAGTGGTTTTTATTAAAATTAACTTCAAAAACACATATATATCTATTTGCGCGCTTCCAGCGCTTACCGGTACGCGTACCGGGGAGCGCACCCGGCGCGACACGGAAGTGCGCGAGCGGAAAGCTGATTGGCTCTCGGGTGTCTGTGAACATTCCAAAACGTCCAGAGAGTCCGCCATCTTGTGTCTCAGTAGAACCGAGACACAAGAGGTGAAAAACAAAAGGGGAAAACTATAAAAGGGGGCAGGGTAGAGACCCCCTGACCTCCTAGGTTTTATCAGGGAGGACCCCGAAGGTCAAAAAAACATTTTTTTTTTGAAAATTTTGCCGAGTACGCGCTGGGTGCGATGCCATGTACGTGTACCCTGAGTGTACCACGGGGAAAACCAAAAAATATATATATTTTTGGGCCTGGGGGGTCCTTGTGGGACACCCTGAGCAGACCTAGGGGGTCAGGGTGCTTCTACCCTGCCCCCTTTGCGTGTTTTCCCCCTTTGTTTCACTGCTTTCTTGTGCCTTGGTTCTACCGAGGCACAAGATGGCTGCCAACACTTCCTGGTTTGGAGTGTTAACAGACAGTGGCAGCCAATCAGCATGCCTTTCTCAGGAAAGCAGCATGCTCATTGGCTGTCAACACTTCCAACCAGGAAGTGTTGGCATTCATCTTGTGCTAGGTAGACTGAGGCACAAAAGAAGCAGAAAAACAAACGTGTAGAATGCAAAAAGGGGGCAGGGTAGAAAAAACCTGACCCCCTAGGGCTGGGCTGCTCAGGTGGTCCCACAAGGATATTAACATATTTAAACGTTATCCGCTAATAGAATTAGCATTTAAAAAACACTGCCCCCTTTGCGTGTTTTGCACCTTTGTTTCACTGCTTTCTTGTGCCTTGGTTCTACCGAGGCACAAGATGGCTGCCAGCACTTCCTGGTTTGGAGTGTTGACAGACAGTGGCAGCCAACCAGCATGCCTTTCTCAGGAAAGCAGCATGCTCATTGGCTGTCAACACTTCTAACCAGGAAGTGTTGGCATTCATCTTGTGCTAGGTAGACCGAGGCACAAAAGAAGCAGAAAAACAAGCGTGTAGAATGCAAAAAGGGGGCAGGGTAGAAAGAACCTGACCCCCTAGGGCTGCTCAGGTGGTCCCACAAGGATATTAACATATTTAAACGTTATCCGCTAATAGAATTAGCATTTTAAAAAACTTGCGAATTCACTGAAAAAAACATAGGTTTCAGGCCTTATATAGTTAGGAATTAGCTTTTAAAAAAACCTTTGAAATTCACTCAAAAAACTATAAGTTTCATAGGTGTTATAGTTAGCTGGACATTTCACTCATACAAAACCATTGAAATTGCTACTATATAGTTAGTTGTACTAACTATATTTCGCGCACCCGCAATCCACTGCTGATGATGTCACATATTAGATCATTCATGACATGGTCACTGATGACATCTCAAATGACATCACTAATGACATCACTGATCACATCATCCACGTGACAATCACATACACCTTTTCATACACTAGTAAAATCTTTCATCACTCTTTGTAAAATACAGAGTATCATATTTGATTCCATTGTCACAGCAATACAAGTATCTAAAAACCCTCTCAGTGATTCATAGATAGTATACACACATCTAATCACTTACCTGTAGATTCACTCATACATGCTGTCAATGAACAATAGAACACTATCAAAAATACTTATACACCTATATCGACATTAAACAACAGCACACATCCTACTCACATATGAAGTCATCCTAATCACTTATGCAAACAATGGATCATACTTACATATTTACTTAGCTACACACTTATAAAACACCACGTCATCTATTCATTTAGATAATAAGTCATACTTAGTGAATTATAAAATCATTATTACAGGTATACAGTTATCCATACAGTCACTCATACAATCAATGAGTCTTATGTATACTTATTTATATACAATAACTGACACCTACACTGCCTTTTATTTTTCTAGTTTGTTGGACATGTACTATTGAGAAATATATTTGTTCATCATCACACCCATAAAGAGATTCACTCACCCAAACTGTTAGAACATGTCATTTTAACTTCATATATCTACTGAATCAACTATTCAAACATCTTTGGACAGTCACACACCCCCCACCGAACCACACACACTTTCACTCTCCCATACAAATACTCAGTTAACTAATCTTTAGTAGTAAATAGCTTTATTTCGATATATAGTTCATATCATAAAAAGCAAGACATTTACATAAAACAGTCGAAACAGCATTGATAAAAGCATATACTTTAAAAAACAGTTTAGAAAAAATTCTGAGCTTTGTGGCCTAGGATGCTCTCAGACAAGGTGGGAAAGTCTATTTAATCTGATATGCCAGGCCCAGCCTAGGAATTTAGCCATTCCAATCGCATACAGTGGCCGGGGGTCAGTTTGCAAGATATTTAGCGCCTCCTTGTGGGATCTAGTTTTACGTTCTCTGCACAGAGGCTTCAGCCATGTTTTACGGGGGCTGCATAAGCCGGGCACTCAAACAGTAAGTGAGGAACAGTCTCTAGCCTCTCCACACAAGAGGGACAAAAAGGGGTTGTGTGCATCGGGATCCTCCAGCTAGCTGTCATAGTTCCTAGGGGGAGGACCCCTACCCTAAATTTGAAGTAGAGTGCCCTATCCCACGGGGTTCTAATACAGTCCAGATAAGACGCACATAAGTGAACCTCCTTTACCTGTAGGAATTCAGTCGTGGCCCTGCAAAGTTTAGCATTAGCTTTTCTATCCTCTATCACCCATGCCCAGTAAAGTTGCTTCAAGGTTGACTTGGGCGGTGCCGATCGAGTGAGCCAGGCATCCTCAAGTCCCATGTCTAATAGGAGTCGCTTAACTCCCCTTAACCACTGGATCTTAGCCCAGCCAGGCATGAGGAGGATCTCTTTTAGCCCCTCAGCATAACTGGAGAGTTCTGGGACTCTCCAGATACGAGCCCATAAGAGGAGTGGGCGCAGCTTTGCCTGGTCACTGATAGGACGTGTGCCCATGTCAAGTAGGAGAGGTAGGGTTGGGGTGCTGTAAGGGAGGGCCATTAGATCTTTGTGGAATTTATTTTCAGAATAAGTTAGATGATCCACATTTTGCACACCCCATAATTCAGCCCCATAAAGGGCTGCACTGACGACTCAGGCTCTATAACTATCGAGGACCGGTGCAATGGGTTTTAGAGAAGAGCCCCGGTGTTCCTTTAGGAGAGCCCCCGTCACCCTCTTATGTGTCAGCAGCATCTTATTATGGTGTGGTTTCCAACTCAAAGAGTCACAGAGGCGAATGCCAAGATAGTCAAACTCTTTGAACCTCTCAAGTTGGACTGAATCAAGGGTAGGTGGGTAAACTGTTTTTTTAGGAGGATTTAGGACCAGGAACTTCGTCTTCCCCGTATTGATGACTAATCCCCTTAAATCGCAAACGTTCTTAAAATTATCTAAAAGGCACTGCAAGCCCACTGGTGACTTGGAGATGAGGAGGATGTCATCGGCAAATAGGAATGTGGGGATTTTCTTACCCGCCAGGGATGGTGCATCTGCTGGATGTTGTAGTAGGTGCTCAACCACTCCATTGACATATAATGAAAATAGAGTGGGAGCTAGCACACAGCCCTGGCGGACACCCCTATTTACCGGTATTCGAGCTGTTCTCTGACCCTGTTTTCCCCACCTAATCTGTGCAAAGTTATTGGCATGAAATCTTAACAGCATGTCCAATAGGTAAGGGGGGATGCCTAGAGAGTGGAGGAGGCTCCAGAGGTGGTTACGTGGGACCAGGTCAAAGGCAGTCCTTAGATCTATAAACGCAAGGTATAGACTGCCTTTGCCCAGTACAACCACTTTCCAAAACAACATCAACAGCCGGAGTGCTTGCTCGATCGTTCCCATACTCGATCTAAACCCGGCTTGGAAGTCGGATAAAATATTGTTCTCTTCAACCCACTGTAGGAGCCTACCTAGGACCACTTTACCTGCCACCTTTTGTGTGGAATCCAGGAGGCTTATGGGACGATAATTAGAAGGGTCGTCCCGACTTCCTCTCTTAAAAATTGGTACAACCTCTGCACCCCTCCATGAATCCGGGAGGTCTAGACCAGCCAGGCCACCGTTCAACACTGAGGCAATGAGTCTCCCCCATTCACCCACATTAACACGAAGCAAGTCCCCAGGGAGACCGTCTGGGCCCGCTGCCTTATTGGGAACCAAGCACTTGATCGCCCCTTCTACTTCCTTGTGTGTGAATAAGACTACCTCTCTGAGCTCAGTATTGCTCGGGAAATGCTGCTCCACCTCAATAGGCCCCGGATCCGCGGCCACAGAGTAGAGCTTTGAGAAATGGTCAAACCATACATCCTCCGTTATATTACATGTAATAAGAGAGTCCGTAGGTTTGTCCCTCATTCTTATTAGATCCCAAAAGCCCTTAGAGTCTTTCCTCGAGCTGGCGGCCAGTAGATCTTGCCAGAACCGGTTCTCATGCTCGGCCTTTGCCTTTGCTAGAGTCTTTCGATAAATACGCCTCGCGGAGCTAATCTGGGGGCCCTCCTTGGCTTTCACCGCCCTTACCAACTCCCTCTTGGCAACACTACAGGCCTGGGTAAACCAACCCATATTGCACGTGTGATTACCATGAGTCTTACTCCTGGCGCCTGAGGAATGAGCCACAAACAAATCGCCTAGTGCTTTTGCTGTTTCGGAGAACAACTTGGAGACTTCAGGGTGGGAAGCTTCAAGGGCGGCTAGCCGCAAAGCGGTATAAGACATAATTAATTTGGCGCCCTGGATCTTATCTTCATTAGCCGCAAAGGTGTTCCATTTTAGTCTTCTGGCACAATTAGTAGGGATAACTTTGTGCGTTGTTTTCCTAGCAAGGTGGCTTTGTGGCAAGGGAGAGTCCGTCCATAAGGTGGACAGTGACAAGGATAGAGGATTGTGATCACTAACACACGTCGATAAGACCTCCATATCTATTAGGTGAGGCCAAAGGGTATAATTCAATAGAATAAAATCAATACGTGAAGAGTGTCCTACTCTGTTATACGTATGAGCACATGCCTGATCTGATGCTGATCTACCATTGGTGGCCCTAATGCCATACTCCAGGCAGAGAGCATTAAAATCAATAGCAGTTTGGGACCAGCTTCTAATAGGGGCCAGTGAGAGGGAAGGGATACCTCTTCTGGCATCATCCTCCCCAGTGCCCAGTATATCCTCTCTAGCAAGGGGTTCAAATGTGCAGTTAAAATTGCCTGCTAATATTACTAGGGAATCTGGTGCACAGGAACTAAGGCCCTCCTCAATGCCCGTAAGAGGGAGTGTGGAAGACCCGCCCCTCGAGCCTCTAACATAAATGTTAAAGATTTCGAGCCTTCTCCCCCCACGTGGACCTCTGGCTGTGATTCTCTGCAAGTCTGAAGATTTACTAACTATGGACCTAAAGGAGAGACCTAGAGAAATACTTGCCCATATTAGGAGGCCGCCAGAAGGACGGCCTTTCCCTCCGGGTGCTTGGCTCGCAGGGACAAAATAGGTGGTAAAGCCCACCTAATAGTGTGGTTCTACGGTCCAAGTTTCTTGAAACAGACACAACCCGAAGGAATCAACAAATGTGTTCCAATCGGGTAGGTCTATATTGCGTGCAAGGCCAGCTATGTTCCAGCTAAGCAACTTTAGGCCTTCACCACCAACTCCCTTAACATCCAGGACACAATCGACAGTGGAGGGAACTAAAGCAATATTAGGGGCATTAACCAGGGACAGAGCTAGCTGTTCCCTCCCTGGTGATTCCACAAGACACTCAGTGTGTTCTCCCCCTATCGGTAATGTTGGCCGGTCAATGTGACTACTAGATGCAGATGTTTCGCCCCGAGTATCTAGAGCAAGGAAAGGTGACTTAGTGCAGAGGAATCCCTCTGGGTGCTGCAAGTTTATTTCATACGGCTCCCTAAGAAAGGGAATACCCTTAGTATTCTGACCGGCTGGTGCAAGTTGGTTCACAATATCGTAGTTAGGCTCAAGAAATGTGCCACCAACACCGTGTGCAACAACATCCCCCTCTATGTGTATAATCTCACCTATAAGTGGTTTACAGTTATCAGGGGAACATTCTGGTGGTAAAAGGACAGAGCAGGATAAAGGGCAAGGCAAAGAACAGTGTGGGTCGGCTGGGGGCAGTGTGTCAGAAGCCCTATGGGAAAGTCAATCCACATCCTCGAGGCACCCAAATCTATTATAAGTGGGTGCCCCATTCCACCCACCATGTGTGCCTTGCCAGTGGTTGGATAACCCGCCCTGGGCACAGTTTCTTGCCGGGATCCAATTCCAGTTTCCCCCAGTGTTAAGATATGAGCGCGGGGGATAAAAATAGGTTAGAGGTCTAGGTGTTATGGGCGTGTTCCCTCCATAGTTATTCCATGAATGGATATGGTAGGCCGTATTAGGATCTTCGAAGGAGACAATAACACAATCGCCTGTGATAGATTTGTGTGAAGTACCTATCCAGGGGACCCGCCGCACCATGAGGATTTTGCTTCTCAGGTGATTAGGTAATGGCCTATTTACATTAAGCCAATGGGTTACCTTATTTCTGAGTGAGCCAAAATCTTCCTGTTGGTGGTGTGGAATTTTCGGCACCCCCGTTAACACAACTACATAAGGTCTTACATCAGGCGGGAGATCAACATAGCCCCTATAATGATTTCTATTAGGTTTTGCCCTCTGTGAGGTGAAGTGGTGTGTATTATGATCTTTAGTTCTCGGGCCTGCCATAGGTTTCAGGGCTGGTGGAGGATGGGCTGCCAACTGGTTTACATCCTCCGGTGCTGGAATAATGGGAGTGCTTGCTACAACCTTGCGCCGAGGTTTCGGGATGGGTTTAGTCACAGGAACTACTGTTGGAATAGCAGCTGGTGCAGGTGGAATATGAGTAGCAACTAGAGCACTAGATGGTTTATTTTCAGGTATGCTCAGGGTTGCTAAAGTTAAAATGCTTTTTTCTGTCTCAAGCAGCTGGTTTTCTATTCGTGACAGTCTAACTTCCAGGGGGGTTAAGAGTTGTTTTAATGTTTCCCAAACAATTGTTAGAAATTCCACATCCTTCCCTTGTATCGTGCAGAGTGGAACCCCACCATTCTCACTTTCTATTACAAAATTATCATGATCCCCTACCGCTTTATTTGAGCTAGATTCTAATGCAGAGGGGCAATTATTTCCCATAGAATGGGGTGCATGAGATTCAACAGGGGATGTATGAGAGGGTAACTGAGGAGTGTGGCTACCCTCCCTCTTGTCATTAGGCTTTATCCCCATAAAAAACTGGGCCTTTACAACTTTGGCCTTTTTCCTAGAATAGGCAGATGTGTTATTGCGCTTTCGTTTGTGGATAGCACCCTTTTGGGGGGTAAGAAAGATCCTGTCGCTCACTACCTTATACTTGACAGCAGGTGCCATCTCCGGAGGGGCCCCCTCACCCCCAGCCGCCCCACCCAATGATGGACTGTGAATGGGTGGGGATAAACGGGGAGACTCCAGCATTAGTGCTGGGGCTGTCAGGGACAAGAATGCTGGCTGGTGGATGACTGCCTGTGTCAAAATAGGAGCCGGACCTATTAAACGTTCGGGTGTTTTGGCAAGGGCAAACTGGCCTAGTGAAGATTTTTTGGCCATAGCCAGTTCCTGGGATAACCTTCTAGCAGCATCGAGTTCAATGGAAACCCTATGCTGCATTTTATTGATCTCAATGTCTATGGCAGTATTAGTCCTGGTAATAAAGTCATCAAGTGTCCCATTATGAAGTTTCCCTTTGGCTGCCCTACTTCTATACTCACGTGTGGACATACCACCTTATAGTCTACAAGTGTTCCAACAGGCGAACTTAAATAGCAACGAGGTTGGGTCCAAGGGGAATAGCCCAGTCCAGTCTCTTCCGGTCTCGAGCGGCCTCAACGGCCCGCTCTTTGCCCGGTCTTCGCCCCGAGCTCCGTCCCGCGCGCGTCCCGCGTCGCGGTGGAGCTTGCGTCAATAATGTATGTGGAAGCAGGGGGCGTGGCCACCGGGGGAAAGCTTCACGCTGGGAGCGGTGACAGATTCCGCCGACTGCGGAATGCGCTCACACCAGCAGAAGCACTTCAGGGAGTAGGTGAGAAGCAAACCAGGACGGCCAAAATGGATCTAGGGTCCTCAAACAGGCAACAATCCGTAAGCGGCACCCGCGGAGCGTGTGTCGCGAAAGGTGAAATAGGCAGGAGGCAGGGGGCGTGGCCGCCGGGGGAAGAGGCACCAGCTGCGCAGAGTGAGGAATGCTGGGCCTCGCAGTCCCCCGGTCGGTTCTCTTCGTCAGGCACTCCCCACGAACCTCGACCTGGAAAGCTTCACGCTGGGAGCGGTGACAGATTCCGCCGACTGCGGAATGCGCTCACACCAGCAGAAGCACTTCAGGGAGTAGGTGAGAAGCAAACCAGGACGGCCAAAATGGATCTAGGGTCCTCAAACAGGCAACAATTCGTGAGCGGCACCCGCGGAGCGAGTGTCGCGAAAGGTGAAATAGGCAGGAGGCAGGGGGCGTGGCCGCCGGGGGAAGAGGCACCAGCTGCACAGAGTGAGGAATGCTGGGCCTCGCAGTCCCCCAGTCGGTTCTCTTTGTCAGGCACTCCCCACGAACCTCGACCTGGAAAGCTTCACGCTGGGAGCGGTGACAGATTCCGCCGACTGCGGAATGCGCTCACACCAGCAGAAGCACTTCAGGGAGTAGGTGAGAAGCAAACCAGGACGGCCAAAATGGATCTAGGGTCCTCAAACAGGCAACAATCCGTGAGCGGCACCCGCGGAGCGGGTGTCGCGAAAGGTGAAATAGGCAGGAGGCAGGGGGCGTGGCCGCCGGGGGAAGAGGCACCAGCTGCGCAGAGTGAGGAATGCTGGGCCTCGCAGTCCCCCGGTCGGTTCTCTTCGTCAGGCACTCCCCACGAACCTCGACCTGGAAAGCTTCACGCTGGGAGCGGTGACAGATTCCGCCGACTGCGGAATGCGCTCACACCAGCAGAAGCACTTCAGGGAGTAGGTGAGAAGCAAACCAGGACGGCCAAAATGGATCTAGGGTCCTCAAACAGGCAACAATTCGTGAGCGGCTCCTGCGGAGCGAGTGTCGCGAAAGGTGAAATAGGCAGGAGGCAGGGGGCGTGGCCGCCGGGGGAAGAGGCACCAGCTGCGCAGAGTGAGGAATGCTGGGCCTCGCAGTCCCCCGGTCGGTTCTCTTCGTCAGGCACTCCCCACGAACCTCGACCTGGAAAGCTTCACGCTGGGAGCGGTGACAGATTCCGCCGACTGCGGAATGCTCTCACACCAGCAGAAGCACTTCAGGGAGTAGGTGAGAAGCAAACCAGGACGGCCAAAATGGATCTAGGGTCCTCAAACAGGCAACAATCCGTGAGCGGCACCCGCGGAGCGAGTGTCGCGAAAGGTGAAATAGGCAGGAGGCAGGGGGCGTGGCCGCCGGGGGAAGAGGCACCAGCTGTGCAGAGTGAGGAATGCTGGGCCTCGCAGTCCCCCGGTCGGATCTCTTCGTCAGGCACTCCCCACGAACCTCGACCTGGAAAGCTTCACGCTGGGAGCGGTGACAGATTCCGCCGACTTCGGAATGCGCTCACACCAGCAGAAGCACTTCAGGGAGTAGGTGAGAAGCAAACCAGGACGGCCAAAATGGATCTAGGGTCCTCAAACAGGCAACAATCCGTGAGCGGCACCCGCGGAGCGGGTGTCGCGAAAGGTGAAATAGGCAGGAGGCAGGGGTCGTGGCCGCCGGGGGAAGAGGCACCAGCTGCGCAGAGTGAGGAATGCTGGGCCTCGCAGTCCCCCGGTTGGTTCTCTTCGTCAGGCACTCCCCACGAACCTCGACCTGGAAAGCTTCACGCTGGGAGCGGTGACAGATTCCGCCGACTGCGGAATGCGCTCACACCAGCAGAAGCACTTCAGGGAGTAGGTGAGAAGCAAACCAGGACGGCCAAAATGGATCTAGGGTCCTCAAACAGGCAACAATCCGTGAGCGGCAGTTAACTAATCAATAACTAATATAGACTTTCACATAGCTAGTAACCAACTGTAGAACCAGTTTTTACACAACAACTGACAAAGTGATACAGATATTCACACAGTTTAGTCACTATCCACTATATTTAGTGAGACACTATAAATTGGTCAAGTAAACAGTCAATTACACTGCTACTAAATCCTCCAAACAAATATTTATTTATATATATCCACTCATTCTTCAATGCAAATTGCTATATATATAATTCATATTTAAATAACGAAGCAAACCACATTCACTGGATGATGTCATCAGTGATGTCATCAGTGATGTCATTTGAGATGTCATCAGTGATGTCACTGACCATGTCATGAATGATCTAATATGTGACATCATCAGCAGTGGATTGCGGGTGCGCGAAATATAGTTAGTACAACTAACTACATAGTAGCATTTTTAATGGTTTTGTATGAGTGAAATGTCCAGCTAACTATAACGTCTACATTGCATCAGGGCAATACCGGCAGCAAGACAGCAGCAAGACACTCACCGGCAGCTTGCCAGGGTTCCCCAGCGCCTCCGCCGCCGCAGGACACACGCGGCCGCCGAGTGGGGCGTTCCAGCAAAACTACATCTCCCAGCGTCCCCTGCTGGGCGGGGACGCCGACTGACTGCTGGGGCTCCCGTAGGGAGGCGGTGAAAAGCGAGCCCTTCCTACGGTGGAGCAGGGGTCTACATTGCATCAGGGCACTACCGGCAGCAAGACAGCAGCAAGACACTCACCGGCAGCTTGCCAGGGTTCCCCAGCGCCTTCGCCGCCGCAGGACACACGCGGCCGCCGAGTGGGGCGTTCCAGCAAAACTACATCTCCCAGCGTCCCCTGCTGGGCGGGGACGTCGACTGACTGCTGGGGCTCCCGTAGGGAGGCGGTGAAAAGCGAGCCCTTCCTCCCGCGTCGCGGGACGCGCGCGGGGGACGGAGCCCGGACAGAGGGCGGGCCGTCTGTGGCCGTCTAGGGACGTTGAGGGACGGGACGGGCCCCCTCCTTTCGATCCGCTCCTCAAAATGGGTAAGCGTAAATTACAGACTTCTGCCAATGGGGGTCCAGTCAAAGCCAAAGTACCACGCACAGCTATTGCTTCAGAAAGTATTATGAACTATTTAACTACTGCAGTGGGAAAACTGACCAAGGTAATTGCTGCTAAAGAACGTGAGTTGGGACTAGAACAGATAATTCTGGACAGTCAATTATCTCCCACTGTAAATAGTCTCCCTGTTCCTCTGGACCCAGTTATAGTTATTGAAAATTTGCCTAATAGTGATGCACAAGGCCTAACAAATATCAATTCTCATGAGGGCCAAGACAATGCCACCCAAGATACTCAACAACTAGAAGATACCAGCACACATGTACTAACTCCTCAGATCCCTAAACGTACTAAACGTGTTATCCAAAGATCAAACAAACAAGGATTATACTTATGGCAAAAGGTCCGACACCCGTTAACTGACATTGAATCCTCTCTGAAAGATATGGTGGAGGGAGTACTTGTGGATAAAATCGAAGGGATATTAGTGCAGATCTCAAATGATATAATTGAAACTCTAAAGGATTGTGTAGCAGACATAATGGGGAAATGTGATAGGATTAATACATTTTTGTCCTCTGGTCCTAGCAGACCTTGCACATGCACCTTAAATACTGCATCACAGCTATCTCACAATCCAAATATACAAACAAAATCTGTGACGGAAGAAATAGGAGAGTTACATCCTCCAATGACATCTCCCCCGCCCCAAGTATCTGCGGGTAATGTAAATTCCCAAACGGTCACCAGCATAACCAGGGTACACCAGACGAGTATTCCCCGTTCCACTGTAGTTACATCTAGAGCCCCTGCAATAGACACCTCTAATTTTTCAGGGCCTAGAACCCAACGCGTAAGACCACCTGTACACCTTCCCCCGGAAGCAACACCCTTTGTTGCTATCCTAGTGAACGTACCAGTACTGAAAAGTGGAGAATGTGAGTCGGATATTGCTCAATTAAATAATATTAAGACGTGGTGTGATGCAAATTGCACTGGCCCCAATAATATATCAGAGCATATCCAAACAGGCAGAAGGGTCAAATGGGTGGGATACACGCCCAAAAAATTTGCAGGGGACTGCATGATTGTTAATTTTAATAGACCACATGAGGCCCAACGGTTATTTTGGGATGCCACTGAAGTGACGGAAGATGGGATCAGAGCACTACCGCTAGAATACTTTTATCCCCCACCTACAATGCATAAGCCTCAATTGGGAAGGGATTTTCACCGAGCACAACCTAGATACACCCCCTGCCTGAGTACATGGGCCACACAGAAAACAGGTATGATGCCAAGAAACAGTGATAAACAGGGAGGTGAACTTAGAAATGATCTTATGTTAACAAATAGGTTTGCTGCCCTTTCCAATTTAGAGGATAATGATTGACTAACCTCACCAGGTTGTACCATAAATCAGCCACAATCCCCTATCCCACATGTTATAGATAAGGGCAACGCATCAACTAAACTAGTAGATGCCCTCCCTCCATCTCAACATACTTGGCCAAATATTGTTGGAAACGATAGTAGAGTGAAATTGATGAGTTGGAATATCGCAGGCTTACGCTCTAAGAGGAGCGATATAAGATGGTTGGACCTGTTAAAAAAATGTGATGTGGTGGCCCTGCAAGAGACGTGGGATAGAGACTGTGATTTCTGGCTAGATGGTTACACCTCTTATTTTCTAGCTGCCCAGACATCAAGTTCAGGCCGAAATAAAGGGGGCCTGTTGTTTTTGATATCCGTAAATGTAAAAGGAACTGTGAAGGTACTGGATACTCCATCCCAAAACTATTTAGTTCTTGAGGTCACAATGCCTAATAGATATAAATGTGTTTACATTAATTTTTATAACAGCATACAATGGATAGCATTAAATGCCAATATCAACTCATTGATGGAGTTTTTAAAAAGATATAGGGAGAGTCAGACCACTTTTGTATATTTTTTCCTGATGGGAGATTTTAATACTCATTTATGTCAACAGAACTGTCATGTTATTGATACAATCAATACTGACATGCCACAATTACCACACTTTGAGCACTCAGATAAGGGGTTTGCCTTAGAAGAACTTCTTTTAGAAAATGACTTACATGAACCAGAGTTCTGCGACAGAAAGGAACGGGTGCCTACCTATAGTGCTAGGGATAGCAATACAATAATCGATTATATTTTCATCTCACCGGGCATGTTACAAAATGTATTGTTTTATAACGCTGTACAGACGACCTTCAGTGACCACAATCCGGTTATATTAGAAGTAGATAATAATAATTTGTTTTTATTTTCAAAAGGAAACAATACTGATTTATTCACAGTAGGAATTACAGAATTGATTGCTAAGGACCAGGGGAGACGGGTCAAATGGAGCAATATCATCCCTGAGGACTTTCTCTACTCTCTTAACCTTAAGATGGGTAAAGAAATTAATATCTGTATGGACCCTACTAGGTATGAGGGGAATATAGTCCAGTCCTTTGAAAAAATGTGTTGTCAAGTATCGGACGACCTCAAAAGTAACACAAAAAAGAAGGAGAAAAGGGTTATGGGATGGTTCGACAAAGAATGCTCCAAATCCCATAGTGAACTACATAAAGCTCTAAATAAGATACCACGTGATAAGCAGGAAGTGGCCAGCAAAAGGCAAATGTATAAGGCAAACATCCAAAGAAGGAAAAACGAAATTAAAAAAAGTGCATGGGAAGATCTATATGAAAAAGCCACCCTGAAGGACAGTGCCAAATTTTGGAAAATCGTTAATACCCCCTTATTTAACGGGATTGATAATGCACCGTTAGAAGTGAATATTGCGGAACGAGATTGGTTGGAGCATTTCCAAAACATCTATGGTAGTAACATTGCTGTAGACCCCTTAGATCCAAAACTGATTCAACCAGAAGAGGTTTTGGCCAGATTCACTATTAAAGAGGTGCAGAAGGCAATAGAGGACACAGCAGGAAAGAAGGCCCCTGGCCCAGACGGCGTACCCGCCGATATGTTTAAATCAAATTCGGGCATGTGGGCAGTGGTTCTCACTAATGTCTTCAACGTGATTAGCTTAGAAAGGACAAAAGCGCCAACTACATGGTCGCAGTCTGTTATAATTCCCATTTTTAAGAAGGGTCAAAGGGGAGACCCTAGATGCTATAGACCCATTTCTTTGTTAGATTCTTCTTTTAAAATTTTGGGTAAAGTTATTTTGGAAAGAATCTCAACTTGGGCGACAAATAATGACATTCTGTGTGAAGCCCAGTATGGCTTTCGAGCCGGGAGAGGCACAGAGGATCAGTGCCTTAATTTACTCCTTACCCTGGGTAAATACACTGTAGCGTCAAGGGGTATGATGTATTTGGCTTTTATGGATTTGTCCACAGCCTTTGACCTAGTAAATAGGTCAAAGCTGTGGACAATACTTTTGGAACTGGGGTTAGACCGAGCACTGGTGAATTTCATGGCACAACTGCATAGTGATCTGAGGGCAACGATACGCATGTCGCAAGAGGGAAATTGCACTGCCTTTTTTAAATCAGGAAGGGGGGTGCGCCAAGGGTGCATTTTGGCACCAATGCTCTTCTCACTTTATATTAATTCCTTGGGAAAGACCCTGGAAATGGCCTCCATTGATGTACCACGTATGGGTGACTCTTTAATGCCAGTTTTACTATATGCCGATGATACGGTATTGCTGGCAAGAACCCCTAATGGTCTACAACGCCTTTTAAATTCTTTTGGGGCTTTTATGCAAGGCTTGGACCTAGCAGTTAATATTGAGAAATCCCACGTTATGGCAGTAGGTAGTCGTAAAAATGGTATGAAAACCCTCACCTGTAATGGTTCAGTGTTATCTAAAGTAAAAGTTTTTACCTACCTAGGTGTGGTGTTCGATGAGAATGGGACATGGGCTCCACAAATTAAAAGTAAAGCTGCGGCAGTAAAAAGATCGGCTGCCGCCATCCTAGGCTTTGCTAAAAGGTTGGGTGGTAAGCCACCTGAGGCCATATTAGCAATTTATAAAGCTAAAACACTGTCCATCGCGAGGTATGGGGCCATGATATGGGGTTATAAAAATCTGGCCCACATACAAAGAGAAGAAAACTTATTTTTGCGATCCCTACTGGGCCTCCCAAAATCCACCCCAGCCTTTCCCGTACATATGGAATTGGGGATAGGGTACATTGAAGACTCTTTGACTCTGGCCCCATTAGTGTCATGGATTAGAATATGGCTTAATCCATCTTTAATTTTAAACCATATGATTATTAGGGACTGTAGGGGGAGAGAAAATGTGGCCAAGATCGGGTGGCTACAATACATTAAAATCACAGCAGAATATTTAGGCCGTCCGGAGTTATATACACACCCCGAGAGCATTATGAGAGAGGACATTGACTGGGTAAAGAAAAACTTTATTGAGAAAAAGGTTTCAGAGAGAGAGGCTATCGAAATTTTAAAACCAACTGTTAGGGCCCACTATATGACGATTGCTTCGCTATCCATGCAATCCTATTTAACGATAGTAAATAAACCTTTTCATAGGTGGGTCCTCACTAAATTTCGTTTTTAATCAAGCACATTTTTTGCTAGGTGAATTTGAAAAATGGTGTAAGCCTCACGAAAATGCTCCCTGCAAATGTGACTACTTCTCAGATCAGGATATATTACATTTCTTGTTCTTCTGTCCCTTTTATAAGAATGGAAGGGAAAGATATATTAAACCAATTCTGAGAGGTTTTGTGCAGGTTAAACCAGCCCTATTGTACCTACAACTCATGGAAACTACAGTAGTAATGTACGGGGTAGCCAATTTTCTGACTATGTCAATCCGGTCAAAGCAAGCAAGATCCAAATCAAATAATTAACGTAACCTAACTGCTTGTATTGAATAACTGGCCATTGTTTATGTAACCATGATTTGCATCAAATATGAACTCATGAACGTCACGTGTTGCACTTTACCCCCAGGCGGCTAGCATTTTTTGTACCTAAAATCGTAAAGACATTCTAGTTTTGTACTGTATCTATAATTTGAATACCGTTAAGGGATCATAAGATTGTGATCACTGTAAATATGTTTGTAAAGATGATTTTTATATGAATTTTTCATGTGTATAGCAATTTTTTAACTTTTTAACTTGTTTTAAAAACTTGTCTGTATGATTGAAAATGGTTCTGTAGCATACTTTTATGATTTTAAAACAATCGAATAAAGTGTTTCTGACTGACTATAACACCTATAAACGTATAGTTTTTTGAGTGAATTTCAAAGGTTTTTCAAAAGCTAATTCCTAACTATATAAGGCCTGCAACCTATGGTTTTTTCAGTGAATATATATTTATATATATATATATATATAGATATATATGATGATGATCAAGGTGATCAAAGCTTGTAAGTCGAATGCGTCTGTTGTTTGCCACTGGTGAATAAAGAAGCACTTACATTTTCTAGATGTTCCCATTTCGAAGCCCGTTTAAGTGTTTACTACTATTAACGTGGGAGTCCACTCTTGGTACAGAACAGTCAGGCTTATCTAAAGAGGCAAACTGTAAAGTATTTATGCAATACAATCACACAGTAACACAATGAATACACCACAAAAAGACTCCACATATGTTTAGAACAGTAGATTATTATATTCTGAACAAAAACAAGACCAAAATGACAAAAATCCAATGTATAGAAGTTGAGATATTGAATTTTAAAGGAATAAATACAGTAAAGCGCTTAGAAGCAAGTAGCACTAAAAAGGTTACTTTTGGTCATGCTGGACTGGAGAAAAGTCAATGGGCCAGCTGACCACAATGGATCACCGGACTGCTACGGGACTCACGCAGGCCCTGGTGAACAAAGTACTTTTCCCGGTTGCAAAAAATGAGATGTGTTGATCTTCTCCACGCAGTGAAGGTGATGCGTCAGTTCTGGCAACAGGTGCCTGAGTCGAGAGGCATCAAGCGATGCACTGGATTCTGCGATGCAGGCAAAGGGATGCGTCCATCTCACTATGGTGCAGCAGTGTGATACGCTGTTCGATATGTCGATCTCTAGAGGGAAAGCGCTGGATTGGATGCAAAGTGCCGATTTTACTCCCGCAACCTGGTCAATGTGCCGGTTCTATTACACTTCAGCTGAGTCAGAGAGCAGCAGACAGCAGGGTAACATGAGAGAAAATGAGGCCTTCCAGGTCTGCATTCCAAAGATGAGTCTTTAAGCAGCACAGCCGGCCTTCTAACAGAGATTCAGTTCAAGAACAAGAAGTGTCTGATTTTAGGGGGTCAGACACCCAGTACTTATACCCAAAAGTACCTTTGATGTGGGGTGACTTCAAAACAGCTCTCTGAAGTGCACAAGTATCTCTTTCGACCCAGTCCTGTCTGTCAGGCTATCTGAGGGGATAATCACTGTTTTGTATGGGGACAGGACACTGCCTATTCAAGTAAAGTGTTAGCCCCTCCCTTCCACCTTTCACAGGCAAGGCCATCAGAATGCAGATGTATGTAGATGGGTACTCAGGCACACCTATCCTTCCTGTGTTGTAGCTATCTAGAGGGAATGTACAAACCGCAGCTGCCACCCACCCAAGACGTGTATTGGAGACAGGCTGTCAGGCACACATAGCAGTAAGTGCAGAGAAATGTCCACTTTCTTAAGTGGCATTTCTAAAACAGTAATGTTTAATCCAACTTCACCAGGAAGGAGGAGTTATCATTAACTTTCCAAACATATGAAACATGAAGAAGTTACTCCTCTCTGTTCAGGAATTATAGCTTAAATGTGTATTAAGGAATTCCCACTGCTAGCCTATGAAAGGAGTAGACCTCACAGTAGTGAAAAACTGAATAGGCTGTTTGTAACTACCAGGATATGTAAAGCATAAAGGTACACATCCTACCTTTTACTTATATAGCACCTTGCCCTTAGGGTTCCTTAGGGCTTACCTTAGGGTTGACTTATATGTATTGAAGGGGGAGTTTGAGGCTTGGCAAGTAGTTTTAAATATCAAGTCGAAGTGGCAGTAAATAGTACACGCAGGCACTGCAGTGGCAGGCCTGAGACAGGCTTAAAAGACGACTTATCTGGGTGGCACAATCAGTGCTGCAGGCCCACTAGTAGCATTTGATTTACAGGCCCTGGGTATAAGTTATACCACTTTACAAGGGACTTACTAGTAAATCAAATATGCCAATCAGGTACACACCAATGTCACCATGCTTGGGGGAGGAGAACAGGCACTTTAGCACCAATTAGCAGTGGTAAGGTGCTCAAAGTCCTAGGGTCAACAAAAATAATCAGCAAAACGTGGACGCAAAAGGCAAAAGGTCTGAGAAAGACAGATGACAGGTCTAACATGTATCATAATTAATATATATATATATAGAATATCTATAGTATGCATACAGATTAGCATATTTGATTAGTTCAATGTCATGTTTCAACATTTATTTGTTTTCTGAAGAGGAATTTAAACAAAACCAGGATGCAAAGGGTTGCATTTGTCTAGCAAGTTAACATCACATTGCAGAGCTGTTGCAAATAATGTAAGAGTTGGTTCCAGTGTAACCTAATTGTTTGCAATCTGTGAGGCAATAAGAAGTGTTTTCCTCCTGTCAGGTTACATTACTGTGCTAACAAATTCAAATTTGACCATGTACTGTAGTAATAAATGTGTGAGTGGCGGAGAGAATATACACAACACAAACCCTTAACTCAAGGAATCCAACCTTCGTAGACCAAAATTTTAAAGGTAACCTGGCCTTGCTCAATACAACCGTCTTACTTCAGATAATAATTTTGCTTGCAAGGCTTTTGGGAAGGAATATATGTTGTTGCAGGTGCCAAGCATGCCAATAAGAGCAAGCTGTAATTTGGAAGTTGCGTTTATGTATTTTTATGGGATCAGCGCACTTATTTTGTTTCATGACAGAGCTGTGGGTGGGATTATCACAGGGCTCAAATACTTGACAGAATTAAAGAGAAATAATAAAAATGGCAAAGAAAAAATTTGAGAGGCCGATGTTGTAAGGAACGAGAAGGAAGAAAGGACATAAGATTGCAAACAATTAAAGAAAAGATAGCCAGAAAGGAAGCAGGAATGAAATAAGTAAAAAAAGGACTCACAAATGGAAATAGAAAAGAAACAAGAAAAATAGGAGAGTAGGAGAGACATTAGAAAATGGAAAAAGAAAAGGTAGGACACACTGAATGAAGGATGTATAGAAGGACAATACGAAGAAAAGAAAGAAGGAATAAATAAATAAAAAACAAACATTGAAAGGAGGAAAAGACAGAAGAAACTTTTGAAAAGTGAAAGAAAGAACAAAGAAGAAAAAAATGGAATGAGAGATGAGGGAAGGAAAAAAGCAGGAAGGAAGGGTAAATAAAAAAAGGAAAGAAGAAGAGAAAGGCAGGAAAAAATTAAGAAGGGACAGAAAAATGGAACTAAAGGAGAAGGGTGGGCAGAATATTGATAAAAGAAGGAAGAAAAAATAATGATAGAGGAATAAGAAGAAGAAAGTGAAAGTGTAACGAAGGAAAGAAAAAGAATATGAAAAAGGACAGAAAGCAAGAAGATAAAACAGAATGAAAGGAGAATAGAGAGAAGATATAAAGGAAGAACAAAAGATCAAAAGAAAAAAAAAAGGGGAGGAGGAGCTACGCGGGCATCCAAGATGGTCGCGTGAGCAGAGAGCTCCCAAGACCCGCACCGCCCTTCTTGATTTATCCTTCGGTTATCCTGGTCACTTCTACGGGCTTTTGAAGTGCTACTCTTACTGATGCTGTCGATCTTTTTTGGGCCGGGATTGGACTTCGGGGACCATTTTTACATTGTCTCTAACTTCCTGGCCTAGCCCCGGACGGGACCGGGGTCTCTGTTGCCTTGGATGGCCGAGCAGTAATGCAACAACAACGGCTGCTTGGCATTTGCTTCACCGATGGTGTGCCACTTTCACTTTCGGTTTCTGGTCCTCTCGTATCCTGACTCCCTGTGACCTGCTCTTTAATCCTGGTTTGCTACTCTCACTGGCAACACGCTTTTTCGCAGTGCCAGCTCAGTGGCCCGCGACAATCTCCTGCAAAAACCAGACTTTTGGGGTCGAGAATCGCCGACATTCCTTTGCACCCGGGTTGTCCCCGTGGGGTGCTGAATTCAACATGGCGACGAAACCCGAGATGGAGAAGCGCAGGAAGGCTAATACTCGTAGGGGGTCGGTCCAGTCCAACGTGATCGACCGCTATATGCAACCGAGAGGTTCCCCCAGTGCTGCCAGCCGTGGCTTGGAAGACCCGAAGACGGACATGACGACCTCCTCGGAGGTGTCCCTTCAGGACCTGCTGGCCGCCATTGCGGGACTCAAGGCCAATATGAGTCAGCAGTATGAGGCCATCGTGTCGATGATAGACACGGTGGCGGTTGATGTTACTCTTATTCGTGCCGACCTGGCCAAGACAAATGAGAGGGTCAAGGCGCTGGACCTAAAGGCATCAAGTTTGGTGACGGACATGGCGGAAGCGCAGTCGGAGATTGGGAATTTGCATTCATCGCAAGACCTGTTGGCCAAACGCATGGAGGACTACGACAATAGGGCCCGGCGGAACAACATTCGCCTAGTCGGAGTGCCGGAGGACAATGGTGTAGCCTTGATCGATCTACTGGTTGAGGAGCTCATTGTCGCTAAACTCGCTCCCGCAGGCCTCAGCAAGTTTTTTGCGGTCGAGCGTGCTTATCGCTTCCCGGGTGGACAGGTAAAGCCGGGGGGACCCCCGAGGCCTATCATTGCTAGGCTGTTTCACTTTCGGGACAGAGACGCCATTCTTCAGGCCGCCCGCAAGCACGGCCCGTTGAAGTTCGATAATAACTCTGTCTCGATCTATCCTGACTTCACTCCTCAAGTGCAACGGCAACGTTCTGGATTCCTTGGAGTGAAGCGTCGCTTGAGGGATTTGGGACTAAAATATGCTATGTTGTTTCCCGCTCGCCTGCGGATTGAATACAGGGAACGTGCCTATTTCTTCGATCAACCAGACAGTGCCAGTGACTGGTTGGACTCGCTGCCAAAGGATGACACCGAGAGCGGAGGCCCCGGAGGCGCGGACGGCGGTGCAACGGCCCAGGACTGACTTGGGGCCCCTGAGGTCCGGTTCTGGATCATGAACTCTACAGAGTACCTTTTATCGTATGCTCTATGTTTATGCCCATGGTGGGGCGGGTTGGGGTAGTTACTCCCTTCCTCCTCGGGGGTTTCTTTGTGTAGATCAGATGGGGCGACAGGCACACTGCAGTTTGGGGTGGCTCTTTAGTCAGCAGGGGTGCAGGGTGGGGGGCGTTGTAACGGGTTCATGGTTGGGGGGTGGTTGGCGGGGACTTGGTTGTGTTGTATGTTTCTTGTTCTTCTTTTCACATGGTATATTATTGATTGCATACATCCTTGACCTGAGGTTCCGGGTGGGGGTTGGGTCGGGTCGATCTTCTTGGGATGGGGGGGGGTGAGATAAAGGTTCTTTCTTGGAACGTCAATGGTTTGGGTGACAGAATCAAACGGGGCATTGTGTTGCAATTTGTAAGGCGTCATGCCCCTGATGTTGTATTACTTCAAGAAACCCATTTGATTGGTAATGCCTGTAAAGCTCTTGACCGTCGAGGCTACCGGTTGGTCGCCCATGCTGGTTTTACGTCCGGCTCCCGGGGAGTGGGTATAATGGTTAAATCCTCCTTGGCCCTTGAGATTGATGATGTCACCCTTGATGATCGGGGACGCTATGCTGCTGTCTCGGGGAGATGGGAGGGGAAGCTAATTGTGATAGTGGCTGTATATATTCCCCCGGGGCTGCAGGCAACTACATATGCCGATCTTGGCAAGACTCTTCTTGGTCTCCCTGATGGTCTACTGATTATGGGTGGGGATTTTAACTCTGTGATGTCTGGTGATTGTGATCGATTGCCCCCTAGAGTTCTGCCGCAGTCCCAGATGTGGCTCACTGACATGGCCGAAACTTTTGGTCTGGTGGACGTATGGCATTTGCTGCACCCCACCCAGACGCAGTATACTTTACACTCTGGTGCACATGGCAGCCTCTCGAGGATAGACTACTTTTTCATGCTGACCTCTACCCTATCCTTGGTGCGGGAAGTTCGTCATCTCCCCCGGGGCATTTCGGACCATTCCCCTTTGCTGCTTGAGGTCTCTGTGGGTGGTCTTCCTGGTAACAGAGTTCCCCCTGTCCCGCCCTGGCACTTTCGGAACCCTCGGCTCCGCTCAGATTTGGTGAAGGCTATTGATTGCTATTTCGATGAGAATGTGGGTTCGGTGACTTCCCCTATGATTCTCTGGGAGGCTTTAAAACTGTCATACGGGGATCCGCACTGTCTCTTATTGCAGCTGAACGGAAAGCCAGGAGGGAGGCCGTGTTAGCCCTTGAGACCGAAATCACTGCACTCGAAAGTGAACTGGGTGGGGATGACACGCCTGCGCTCCTACACACTCTGGAACTGAAGCAGGCGGATTATAAAGCTTGTGTGACTGATGCTGCTAAGGTGATGCGCGCGAACCAGCTGGGCCGTTTGTACGATGTGGGTGACAAGGCTAGCAAACTCCTTGCGTGGCTGGATAAGGCTGAAAGAATGAATCGTGTGGTACCCGTTATTACCCGTGAGTCTGGTGAATGTGTGTCTGACCCCGGTGGGATTGTTGACTGTTTCGTGGACCATTTCCAAAAGGTCTATGCCCCAGTGAGTGATCGTGATGAGGCCGACTCCCGTTTACTGTTGCGTGATATTGCTCTTCCTTGTGTCTTGGAAGAGGAGGGACTGGCTTTGGAAGCTCCCTTTACGGTGGACGAGATTGCCCTCGCCATCAGATCCTTGCGTTCGGGTAAGGCGATGGGGCCTAATGGTTTGCCTATCGAGCTCTACAAACTTCGTCCAGACAAAATGGCCGCCCACTTGCGGACTATGTTTCTGGATGCATTTGAGGCTGGAGTCCTCCCGCCTGAACAGCGCCTGGCCACCATAGTGGTCATTCATAAGGACGGCAAGCCTCGTGACCTCTGCACCTCCTACCGCCCCATTTCCTTACTGAACGCGGAACCCAAAATCCTTGCCAAGGTCCTGGCCAATCGGTTGTTGACTGTGATCTGTGACCTGATTCATCCGGATCAATCCGGCTTCATACCGCATCGGAACACTGCCCTTAATCTACGTAGACTCCACGGCGTTCTCGCGAGCGCTGCAACTCTCGCTGAGCCAGCGGTGGTTGCCTCCCTGGACGCTACAATGGCTTTTGACACCATTGAATGGCCATATCTGTGGGCGGCCCTTTCCAAATTTGGCTTTGGCCCTAACTTTATTGCGTGGGTGAGGCTCCTGTACGAGCAACCACTGGCTCAAGTTGTGGTGAATGGCAGAAGCTCCGACCCATTTCCATTGGGACGCGGCACCCGTCAGGGGTGTCCGCTTTCCCCACTTCTGTTTGCACTGGCGCTCGAGCCCCTTGCGGCATGGCTCCAGTGGGAACCCTCGATTAATGGGATCCGGTGGGCGCCGGATTTGGAAGATCGCGTCTCGCTCTATGCCGACGATATCCTTCTTTATTTCACTTCCCCCCAGAAGTCATTGAACGTGCTCTTTGACGTTCTCACATCTTTTGGTAAGAACTCCGGATTGGTTATCAATTGGACCAAGTCCTGTGTTTATGTCATAGCGGGGGTGTTGCCACCGCTGCCCCGTAGGTTTCCAATTCAGGTGGCAGACGATGGTTTCAAATATTTGGGGATCTATGTCTCCATGGTTTCCGCGGTGCGATATGATCGGAATCTCTATGCTCCCCTCCGTCGCCTCAAGCAGGATGTGAGGCGGTGGCGTGAATTGCCCTTGTCCCCGCTGGGGCGAGCGGCACTTTTTAAAATGATGCCGCTCCCTAGATTTCTTTATGCATTGCAGAATTTCTTCGACCCGGTCCCCGCTCGCTATTTCCGTGAGATCGAAAGCCTACAGCGGCAATAGATTTGGGACGGACGTGCCCGTATCGCATTGTCTAAACTCACACTCCCCGGGTACGATGGCGGTATCGCTTTACCGGATATCAAACGATATTACTGGGCCTCGCATTTAAGCGCAATTAACCACGTAACATATTCATCGGAACCCGCTCCTGCTTTTGCCCTGGACAAATTCCTACTGCCCGGTGGCAACTTTAATAGAGCTTTGTACTCGAAGTCACCAATCCGTCTCCTGACTGGTCCTACGAAGTGTGCGGTGCGTGCCTGGGGGGATGCGACTGTGGCTACGGGCTGGAGTGGCAAATTGACGCGTATGACTCCACTGTATGATTCTGAGCGGCTGGGCAACTTGTGGCGGACGAAAGGGTTCGATAGGTGGGATATGATTGGGATTAGTAAGGTGGAGGATCTCTGGGCCAGGGGCGCTGTGAAGTCCTTCGAAGCCCTGAAACTGGAATATCAGCTTGATGATAAGGAGTATTTTCGGTATATGCAGGTTCGGCATGCCTTATCTTCCGCCTTTCCCCCTGGGACTGATATTCCCCAGTCATCCCCACTGGAGGACGGTATCCTTGATGGCCACGTCCCCGATAGCACGATTTTGTTAATATATAAGAAACTTATTAACAACAGGGCTGACCTGCTGGGGAAACTTCGTGCCTCCTGGACGGCAGATGGGCTCGAATTAGACGACAAGGATTGGCAGTCGGCTGTTTCTTCCCCAAAAGAGGTGGCTATTCCGGCCCGGCTTCGTTTTGTCCAACTAAAGATCCTCCACCGTGTTTATGTGACCGGTATGCGTCTGGTGCGAATGGGGCTTGCGACGGATGGACTGTGTAGACGTGGTTGTGGTATGGATGGTACTTTTCTTCATGTCTTGTGGGAATGCCCGGTTGTCTCAACTTTCTGGTCCAGGGTGCATGATGTGATGGAACGTGTTACTGGAGTCCCCCTCCTTCCCGAGGCACGGCGCTGTCTACTCAATGTGTGGGAGCCTACAGATTGTACGTCTGCCCAGACATTCTGGGTCACTCTGGGCAACATGGTTGCCAAAAGGGACATAGCTCAGCTCTGGGGCTCCAATAGACCACCGAGGCTCAGTGCCTGGAAAGACAACATGGACTGGTGCATGTTTCGAGAGAAGACGGTTTACGAGGCACGGGGTCGTCCTAAAAAGTGGGCCAGAGTCTGGGCACAATGGAATGCTTACCGTGGCGATATCTGTTCCCCTCCACTTGATTATGACGATACTATCCCCTCCTCCCCATGAAAGGCGTTCCTTTCTCTACTCACATCCTATATTCCCTCCATGAACCCCCTCCCACATTAGACTTGCTCCTGTTTATGTATACTCCTTCCCTTCCCCCCCCCCTCCTGTGAGCCTTGCCAGTATAATACCATGTGTTTGTTTTTGTTCGTTTCTACCTCGACAAAACTATAAAATTAAACCTTCGCCATCCTGTCGATTATTGTATTGTGCACCACACCATAACGGACGCTAAGTGGCCACCTCTATTGCATATTGTCTTTCTTTATTCTTTTAATGTTTGTCATAGCGGCCGGCCCGTTGGGGTTGTAGGCAGACGCTGTGTATTGTGCATTTGATAAATAAAGGTTTAAAAAAAAAAAAAAAAGAATGAATGACATAAAAATAAAATAAAATAGATGAACAATGAAAGGAAAAAAGATGGAAAGAAGAAAGGTCATAATGTAAAAAGCACGGTTTAGGACAAATTCTTTTAAAATCCTGCTTGTTATGTATAACATTTATAAAGCACATATGCATCCCTAAGGGATATCCCGGTGCTAGAAAGCAATCCAACCTAACTCCATACGTACCAAAAAACTATTAGTGAGGGAAAAACCATGGGGCAGATTTACAAGCCCCTTGTGTCACTTTTGCGTCACTTTTCCCATGATAAAAGGGACGCAAAAGTGGCGCAAGGGGCTTGTAAATCTGCCCCCACGTCTTCAGAAGTCAGAGTAAATTGAGAGGAAGGGCATTTCAATCTAAAGCCACCAAATAATGAAAGGAGCCTGACTAACAGATCAAAGAGCATGCGCTGGCTTGTGAAAAGCAACTTTACAATGAATGGCTGCTGGTGCAGTCTCATAAAGCGCTTTCTGCACATGACAAAGTACCTTAAAAATGGCTCTCTTGCGGACTAGTAACCAATGAAGGGTTTACACAGGCCAAAAGCCGAACCCCTAATGGGGAGATTGCAAATCAATCTAGCCGCCGAGTTTTCAATCAATTGAAGGCAGGTGAACAGATATTCGGCCATTCCGAAATACAATACATAAAGGGGGGGGGATTACATAAATATCAACATCACCTGTTAAATCAATTACAATCAATACTTAAGCACCTTGAATTATTCATGCCTCTTTCTACATTACTAAGGAAATAAGCCAAATCCATTCAAATTTCCTACACTAACCCTGGGTCAAAACGTCGACCCGCACTTTTGTACATTGCTGCACCATTCACTCCGTCATCCCCTTTTGGGGCACCTATGCACAAATTTATTGACAAATGTGCTGTCTTTTGAACATGATAAAATATATGTTCAACTTGATTAAATACTTTCAATACGAATAAGTATTGATTGTAATTTATTCAACAGGTTATGTTGATATTTATGTAATATTGTGTTTCCACTGGGACCACCCCCCTTTATGTACCGTATTTTACCCAGGTCCTAGTGACTTGTCTGGGTCAACCCCATTGTTTTGTAACTCTTTTGCAAAATACAAAGCATTACCACAATCTAATCTTATCAGTCAGTCAAATAACTTTATTCGGTTTAAATAAATCATAAAAGTATGACATTCGTACACAATATATACAAATATTTAATGTCAAGTTAATACAATAAAATGTTATTTGACTCAAATAAACCACAATTTCTCATAAAATTATTAGAATACAGAACTCTAAAATTCTACAAATATGAATGGGAGAGGTCAGTTTTGTTTATGATTCATACCGTTTCCTTATTATGAAAGCATTCCTGATAAAATGTATGACTACAGTGCAAATTGCTTCATTCGATAAGGATAATAAAAGATTAAAACCCTCCTGGTAGTTACAAGGACGAGCTTTTTTTAAAAAAATGAATAAGGAACCGGGCCTGGATCCCTATAAAGTGCACAGAATAGAATAAGGTGCAAGGTGCTTTGTTTTGTTGAATTGTCGCACGGACAAGGAGAGATGTTATTGCACCAACCGGCCTGTTTGGGGACGGCCATTAAAAAGTGTAAAGTGCAGAGCCAAAATCTAGTCAAGAAAAATCAAAAATGTGTTTTAGTGGTGAAAGACAGGTAAAATTGGGGATGCAAAAAGCGCTGGTTAATGTATGGTTGCAGCCCAACTATCCTCCTGGGTTTATCATGCTCATTGCTAAATGCATTTTTAATGGTTTGTTTCGCGTTTGAGTCTATGCTGTCCGGATTGTCATAATAATGCCCAAGGCCTATTTCTGTGAACTTTCCCTTTACATAACTGAGCCATGGAATGGCCTCGGCATTGTCCAACATCATGAATTCCCTGACAATCTCTTTTGTTAGTGTTAAGTCTTCTGACAGCCAAACTTTCGCCCAGAGGATTAATGGTGCAATATTAATCCGATCCGCAATAAAATCAACCCCTAGCTCAGTATGACAAAATGCTGAAGGGGCACTTTGGGGAATCATCAGTAGTTTCTTTAGGAACTTATTCACTAATATCTGGAGTTTTGTGCTTTGATAGTATCCCCATACTCCCGCCCCATAAGTGGCAATAGACAAACATTTTGATCTACACAAAGTTATCAGTTCCACTACTGGCTTATGGCCCAATTTACTCCCAAAGCGGAAGAGACCCTCCACTGCATGGCTAGTGTTATGGACCCTGGATGTAATAAGCTGTTCCCAATTCAATCTCTCATTAAAAACATTCCCCAAATAGTTAAAATTTGAAACCTTGTCAATTTTCTTATCATTTACCATAAACTTTCTTGATTTGGTTTGACTAGGACCACAGACCATAATAAAAGATTTATTGAAATTTACCTTTAGATCCCAGGGTGACATAAATTTATTAAAAACATTCAATGACTTCTGTAGGCTGTTAGCGGTTAAGCCATTAAAACCGTGTCATCCGCATATGACAACAACGGAATTACTTTCCCTCCTATTCTTGGCCGATCTAGCTCCTCAAAACGTCGACCCTCACTTTTGTACATTGCTGCACCATTCACTCCCTCATCCCCTTTTGGGGCACCTATGCACAAATTTATTGACAAATGTGCTGTCTTTTGAACATGATAAAATATATGTTCAACTTGATTAAATATTTTCAATACGAATAAGTATTTATTGTAATTTATTCAAAAGGTTATGTTGATATTTATGTAATATTGTGTTTCCACTGGGACCACCCCCCTTTATGTACTGTATTTTACCCAGGTCCTAGTGACTTGTCTGGGTCAACCCCATTGTTTTGTAACTCTTTTGCGAAATACAAAGCATTACCATAATCTAATCTACTCATAGTAAGGGCTTGCACAATAGTCCTATGCCATGCCACAGGGATCCATTGAAATATTCTGCGGAGAGTGTGTAAGAGACCAAAGCAACTCGTACAGACATCATTATCTGGGGCCATATGTATCAAAATCCTCTTTTGAGATTCTCAAATAGCGATTTTTTGTGAATCGCTATTTGAGAATCGCAAAATGCTATGTATGTAGGATTTGCAATACATTTTGTGAATCCTACATATTCCTTAATTGTGAATCTCTAATTGTGATTCACATTTAAGGAATACCTCCCCATTCGTTCCTATTGGCCCCATAGGAATGAAGGTGAAGACATTCTCAATTTGCGATTAGCAATTAGAGAATCGCAAATTGAGAATGCAATTTCCAGGGTGCAAGGGTGTCAAAAGGCCACATGTGCACCCCTGAAATAAGCATGGGTGCACATGTGGCGCACATACATGCTCTAAGGCAGAGGTCTACAAACTTTTTGATGCTGAGACCCCCTTGTAAAACCTTTTTAGACGTAAAGACCCCCTTCCGACAAAAGTTTCTAGAAACTGGTACTCCTCATCATCAACTTTTGACAACCATAAATGCGCCTGTTATTCCTCATCACATCCATCCATCCATCATTCATCCACCCACACTTTCACACATCCATCCATCTATCCTTCATCCATCTACCCTTTCATCCTTCCATCCATTCATCCATCCTTTACCCATCCACCCTTCCATCCATTCATCCACCCATCATTCATCCACCCCTTTTCACACATCCATCCATCATTCATTCATGCAACCTTTTATCCATCCATACATCCATCCTTCATCCATCCACCCTTTCATCCTTCCATCCATACATCCATCCTTCATCCATCCACCTTTTCATCCATCCATCCACCCACCCTTTCATCCATCCATCCACCCATCATTCATCCCCCACCTTTCCACACATCCATCCATGCATCATTCATTCATGCAACATTTTATCCATCCATCCATCCTTCATCCATCCACCCTTTCATCCATCCATTTACCCATCATTCATCCACCCACCTTTTCACACATCCATCCATACATCATTCATCCATGCAACCTTTTATCCATTTATACATCCATCCTTCATCCATCTACCCTTTCATCCTTTCATCCATCCATCCATCCTTCATCCATCCACCCTTTCATCCATCCATACATCCACTCATCATTCATCCACCCACCTTTTCACACATCCATCCATCCATCATTCATCCATCCACCCTTTCATCTTTACATCCATCCATCCATCATCCGTCCACCCTTTCATCCTTCCATCTATACATCCATCCACACTTTCATCCTTCCATCCATACATTCATCCTTCATCCATCCACCCTTTCCTCCATCCATCCACCCACCTTTTCTGTGCCTCTCCCATGGGAGGGGGGAGCAGTATCTCTCTGCGTCTTCTTCCTTCTTCCTCTCTCATGGGAGGGCATCTCTGTGCCTCCCTGCTGGGGGGGGGGGGGGGGGGCAGACAGGCTGTAACAACATCTCACCGTGAAGAGCAGACTCTCAGGCACATTTCACAGGCGCCATGTATGAGGGCTCCTGGGACTTGAACCACTGATTTATGGGACGTGTCGGAGGGGAGGGCCTTTCACGTGCTTTACTGGCAGGACCCACAGCTCCAGGCGCGCAACGTCCATTGAACCCTAAGGGCTACAGCCTCCTCCCCCAGCCACCCCACCTCGAACCCCCCCTTGTGTATGTGAGGCCGGCTGAAACAGCTTCAGGGACACACCAAAGCCACACCGGAGTACTTCACAGGTCTTTAAAAGACCTTTAACTTGTTAATGAGGCTTTGATGTTTTTCACCCCTCGGTGTGAATTAGGCCTCCACCGTGAGTACCCTCAATTAGCCCGCCCCCACTAAGGCAAAGGAACTGCACGCTCTGACAGAATCTGCGACCCCCTTTCCCAGGACTCCACGACCCCCCTGGGAGTCGCGCCCCACAGATTGAAGACCTCTCCCTAAGGGCATGTATGTGCTTCACATTGCACTTTGAAAAATGCAAAAAATTGCATTTTTTATAAGAAATCGCAAATTACCACCAACTTGAAGTTGGTGGTAATTTGCGATTGCTTAAGGCCAAATTGCACTTTTTTGGTGCTTCTTACATTGCATTTAAGGAATCGTAAAATTAGCGATTCCTTAAATGCAAGCGCAAAATAAGGAATCGCAAATTTTGCGATTCCTTATTTTGCACACATATTTGCCTTCATACATACCATTTAGCAAAATTCCGATTGCAAATACTGAAATTCTGCGAATTTCGGCGTTTGCGATTGCAATTTTGCTTGATACATATGGCCCCTGGTCCGGCATAGAGAGAGAATCTCTGATTAAAAAACCCAGATTCTTAACTACTCTTTAGGGCCTGGGGGCCGGACCTTGTAGAGTGGGCCACTAAGAATCATTCCAGATGCTAAGCGCTTTCCAAAGTGCAGGATCTCAGTTTTGGTTGCATTAAGTTTCAGGCAATGAGACCGCATTCACCTTGCCACCTCCGAAAGACAATTCACTTAGGCCCATATTTATCACGGTTTTGTGTCACCCTACCCAAGGGGATGCAAGGGCAACGCAAAACCAAAATGAGATTTACCAAGTCATGCGTTACTCTGCAGCAGGGAGGCATGCCATGGGTGGAGCGTGGGTATTCCCACTCATCCACCCATGCATTCTGACACAGTCCCAGATTTGCCAACACTGTTATACCTGGGAATGTGTCAGAATTGTACGCCTCTCCTCCAGAGGCGCCACAAGGAGAAATATCTTTATTCCTCCTCGTTGTTTCCTCTTTCTGAGTGTGCTGCATTGGGCAGCGTACGTAGAAAGAGGAAAACATCTCTGCGGATTCTTTTTGTGCAGGTGGGTATCAAGGGTACAAGGATGCCTGCATTGGTGCTAGGCAGCAGTTTGTGTGACAGCTAAGGCAGAGAGTAGGAATGCACCATAGAATGTTAATTACAGCGTATTTCTGCTCTTTCCTGCAGCGCAGCAAGGTGGCTTGCTGCGTTGTATTGCATGAAATATTGATACATATGGGCCTAAGTTTTATCTCGTCTTAATATTCCTTTAATCTATGGATCTAAGGATGAGCTGAGTATCATTGGTATAGATAGTGATCTCAAACCTCTAAGCTCTAACAATACAAAGGTGACACATAGGCATTAAAGAAGGGGGTTCTCAGGGATGAATCTTAAGGACCACCACAGTTTGCCACCCTTGGCCCCGATTTAAAAGGACGCAACTGTACCGGCTGAGACTTATTGCTTAAGAACAAGCAAACCCATTGCAAGGTTATAGAAAGTGGGCCTATTTTATATCGCTTTTGTAGCAGTAAATGATGCTTTAAATGTACATTTTCATTTGCTCCTTCTTCCCCATAGGAAAAAATTCCCACAGGCTTTAATAGAAATGGTTGGGAATGCTCACTTAGTTCACCTGTTCAGTGCCATATTGGTAAAAAGGGAGGGAGGGGATATTTTTCTGGCTACTTCCTTTGGTTGTACATCTTTGGGGCCAATTTATACCTAGGTGGGCGGCCCGTTTCTCCATCAGGATGATGAAATAATTTAGTCTATCGCCCTGACGGAGGTGCCTCCCACCAGATTTAGAAATGGCCGGCAAGCTGGCAGTAATTTCTGAAGAATTTCCTGACAATGTTGTTTACAGTTTGGTGCAAGGTTCTATAAACATAATGGAGTCATGCACCGAACTGTTTTCTGTTTTCTTATAAAAAAGAAAACCCTGAAGTGAGATTTTCTTTTTGAAATAAAAAAAAAGGCTCCCCTCACCACGAGAGCCCTCTCCCATGGCGAGGGGAGCATTTATCATTTTCACTGCCCTTTACCACCAGGTTTTTACTGGTGGTGATGAGCAGTAAAAATTGACCTCTAATTCCGCCATCTAAATGAAGTGGGCCGAATTACAGGTCTGCCTCCGATGACCCTTACTTCACATGGCCGTCAAAGGGGTTTAGGGACCAATTTATATCTTAGAGGTATAGATATTATACCACAAAAATAATGACCTGCTTACATATAAATTTAGGTTTAATCACAGCGAAAACTACCCTGTCACCCACGTGATTGAACCTCTCTAATGTCCCTATGAGGTAAGGGCAATTGGAGGCACACTTCTAAAAACTCCCATGGTGAGGGGAGCATTTTCTTTTTTACTTTCCAAATGAAAACAGTTTGGTGCAGGGCTCCATCATGATGGTGGAGCCCTGCACCAATCCATAAACAGCATTATCAGGAATGGCTGTGACAGCGGTTCCTGCCAGTGCTTTAGAAATGACCACCAGCTTGGTGGTCATTTCAAAATTTGGCAGGAGACACCTATATCAGGGAGACTTAGGGCCAGATGTAGGAGGCCATTTACCGACCGGTAACGGCCGATTTTGGCCGTTACCGACCGGTAAATGGGTATTTCTGATGTAGGGGGCCAATTTTACCGATTCGGTAAATTTACCGAATCAGTAAAATACAGAATCGGTATTTTTACCGATTCGGTAACTGCGAGATGTAGGTGGGACTCTTCTGAGTCCCAAAGGCCTTACAGATTTGGTATTTTACCACCCAATCCAATTGGGTGGTAAAATACCGAATCCAGGTGTGCATGCACACCTATGCCATGTGACAGACAGACATGCCGCAAAATTGTATCACCAAGAAAAAAAAACCCGCTGCGTGCAAATTTGCGGATTTTGCGGGAAATTCGCAAATCTCGCGGATCACAAATTTACCGAAAATCCGCAAAATTTGCGAAGGGAACGGATTTTCCGCCCATGCTTAACCTAATGTCTACCCGCATCTAAATTTGGTGGGCAACAGAGTATCTATATCACCAAGATATAAATCGGGCTCTAATACTTCAGCCACTTTAGTCACTTTTCATAGTATAGATGCATAGTTTCGTGGTCCCAAATTATAGCTTTCCAGTGATATTTTTCTGTGGTCATTGATGTGATGATTCCTTGAACAGTTGCTCACCCATCTATGTAATGTGTGTTTGAAACCAGAACTTTAATTCGTGTTATGAGATTAGTATGACTTGTGGGTATCTGATGAGTGATCTCGGTCAAAGATATGACACTGCTTGGTTGATCACATAAGAATATCCATGTCGGCAACTACATCTGTCGTGATGAAGTTCCCTCATCCCACCATTATTTCTGTACGAGCTGTAAAAGGTTGATGCTTTTGTAAGTAGTTTCATGTTTTGATAAATGAATGGTTAATATAATACTTGTGTTCTGTTAGGCTCCAGAATAACAACAGATGTAACCTATGTAATTAAAATCTACCTCTCTATAGATTAAGTACAGTAGCATTGTGTGCCTCTCATAAGTTTTGGTCAGGATTAATATAAACATCTCTACTATCTATGCTGTCACGTTCACAACTATAATAAAGTGATCTTTGGGCATAATTGCTTATTATCAATCAATTAATTCTTTGTATGTTATAAAATCCAACTATTCACTTGCAGGTAAATCATATATTTCAACAAAAATGCGTATTCCTACTGGTTAGTAAGCATCGGTCAGGCCCTATTCAGTGGTTTACAGGGCAGGCTGGGGCTATAGGGCCACAACAATGGAGGTTGAGGTCATTTCCGACTAGTGTCCTGGGGCTGTTCTGTACACCTTTCACTCACTTGGCTTTCAGAGTAACGAGGGCAAGAAGTAAAAGGCTTTTCTGGAAGGTAGCGTACAAAGCAAAAATTCAGGATTCCACTATTATTCAACAGACACAATGAGATACTGTGCAGCCCAGTGCTTCTCATTTAAAAATAGAAGTAGCTTGAAAACACAACAGAGCATTATACTACACAGAATAATGGGACTCAGTTAAAGGGTTCTTCAAATTGCTAATGTGAACAGTGCCCTCACCCACGTGGGTTTCAGGTCAGGTATGGTGACCTCTGGCCACCTACCACTGTATCCATCTATGGCTGAAATGCCCTCTATCTCTGCAGGACATTGCCTTATGGGGAAACTAAGGCAATAATTGGCCCAGGTGTGTTCAGTATTATGTTTGGTCAATGGTATGGCATGTGGGTAGGTCCTCTAAGCAGGGCCGGACTGGGAACGCAAACCGGCCCTGGCAATTGGGTCGTGGCTGGCCTTGAAGGGGGTTTGGGGGGGGGGGGTTGCCGCTAAGTCTCATATTTTGTGAAACATTCATGTGGCATGCGAGATGGGTATAACCACACTGTTTCAGGGAGAAAATACAGGGGCTTATTTACAAGCCCCTTGTGCCACTGGTGCATCACTATTTCTATGGGGAAATGTGATGCACCAGTGGCGCAAGGGGCTTGTAAATAAGCCCCACAGTCTATCAGTTTCTCTGAGCATGACCTCATGCTACCTGCCCAAGAAAAGCTCTGCTTACTATTGTGGCAGTCATCCTGCGCGGTCCGTGGTCATACAACAGAGACGACTGGCAGCTGAAACACAATTGCTGAGATGGCCCTGCCTCTCGGAAGACATCAGAATTACAGACAACAGTTGGGCACCAGGATTATTTTCTTGTTAGCTGGTACGGCCTAAGAGCAAGTCCTCAGCTGCAACAGCGATAACGCCTGGACACTCAACTTAGTAGAATTGACAGGCAGAACCCACAGGTCATGGCAGAGATTCAAGTTGGCAAGCCGGGAGAAGTGGTGATCTCTCCTTGGAGGTGCTACCTTCAGGCTGTCAGAAAAAGTCCTCAACTTCAGTGACAACGAGGTGTGGACTAGGCCTGAGTGTTATTTTCTATTCACCAGTGGACTCAAAGGAATTTTGTTAATACCATGTTACTCAATTACTAATAATTTAAAATTCCTCTGCTCTGCCAGTAAAAGAACAAATTATGCAGTAGTTTCTTAGCAGAGGAATTTTAAGCTATCAGTAATTCCGTTTTACAATAGTAACACGGAATTACCAAAATTCCTCTCATTCCACCTACAGAATTGAAAATTGTGCTTAGGCCTGTGCCAGCCTAGCCAAATCTAGAACCAAGTATGACTACTCGAAAAGTCATCTTCTTGCAAATTTCAAGAAGTGAGGAGGAGGCTCTTCTCTAGTGGCAGGTCAATCCACACTTTAGGAGCGATGTAGGTGAAGGCTTGACTATTGGATCTGGTTTTCTGTATGTGTGGGATGTGAGAAAGTAGGAGTAGGGACTATAAGAGGTATCTAGAAGGTTTGTGAAAGGAAATGCGATTGTTGGAATAGCTTGTGTCAGTGTTATGTTATGGCTTGAAAGTCTGGCTACGGAGTTTGAAATGTGCTGATTTGTGTATGGGGAGCCAATGGAGAACCTTCAGATGGAGTGTGATGTGAGTGTGTTGTGGAAGGTTGATAGTGATTCTGGCTGCCAAGTTTTGAATGGTCTGCAGCCTTCTGGTGAGTTTTTAGTTGATCACAGCATAGAGGCTGGTCCCATAGTCCAGTTTGCTTGTAACTAGGGCGTGTGTGACGGTTTTACACGTGCTGATTGGGAGCGATTCGATAATCTTCCTCATTTTCTTCAGGGCATGGAAACATTAGGCAGTGATTGTGTTAACTTGGGTGGTCATGTCAAGTTTTCTGTCTATGATGAACCCAAGGCTCTTGGCATGGCTGATGGGGGTAGGTACTAATCCTATCTCTGTTGACCAACAGGTGAAGTCTAACTGGTGGAGAGGCAAGATAGCTGCCGTGGCGTGGGCTGTGTGAGCAGCTCAGCTCCCTGCTCTGGGTGCCCTATCGGGAGAATGCCTTGAATTTAGCCAAAAATTCAGTCGAATTAACCTGGCTTTTCTCGTGTGTATCTACGTGGTCCATAGAAGGCTTATGCAACAATGTTTCTGATAAGCCGCAAGCAGTAAAACGTAAGCAGAAGTACTGAACAGCAAGAATTTGCGTGTAACTGAAACTGAGAGTTCTCACCCTTCATCTGATTCAGCTGGAGCCGGCAGATCTCGCAAACCTGAGTCTTCGGTCCGCGGATGTAAGCTGAACTGCTCCTCTCTCGGCGGCGTGCTCCGCTGTGGCGTTTACCCGTCCTGACACTCGGCTTCCGAAGCTTTATGGTCCGTGGCCGTGGAGGTGGAGGTGGAGGTGTCGGTAAGAAGAAAATGCCACCCAAAGAGCCCAAAGAGCCAAAAGAATTTAAGGAGCAATCTAAAACCGTTACCTGGAGTACCGCGAACAAAGCTGCCGTGGAAGAAAATAATGCAGGTACGGTGGTGGCGGGAGGTAAAAAAATGCCGGCAAGCATTGAAGTGAATACGGATGTGTCCACGTCTGGGAAAGGAAGGGCTCTAACTCTGCCTGCATTTTTCGAGAAGCAGGTCGCTAAAAACCGCAATGCGATTGATAATGATGAATCTGTTCAGAACTTTGACGAAGTGGCACAAATTATTAGTGCAAATACAACAGAGGGTGGATTTCTACATTTATGTCTGAGGGACCCGGTCACAGAGAACAGTTCCATTCTGGGAGATAGAGTCCTCACAGAACCCCATGATGGTATAACGTCGGATTCTAATTCCAACGCAATGTTACAAAATACTAGAATTCTTGGGCTCACTGATACATTACCGGCACTGGTACCAGAGGGATTGGAGGTGCCTGCAACACAAGAGGCAGCCGAGAACTTTTTTTCATTATCTGATCCCTCTTCTGACGAGACTATGAATCTCAGTAAAGACTGGGCAGATTACAGTGTAGACAGTAGTTCTGACAAAGCGGGATTGGAGGAGTCAACACATAATCTAATGTATCCACATTCGAATGTTTCTACGGTTAGAAGGCGAAAGAAAAGAGGCTCGCAACGCACGACTGGTATGGTCACTGAGGTGCGCGCTGAGACGCCCGATGGGCTTGAATCAGCCATTGTGGATTCTGTGGATTCTGTGGAAGGAGCAGGATTAAAAACTGGATCCAAAACTGGAGAAGACTTTGGAAAGGAGGACGCACTAATGAATCCTGAAGAAATTACCCTAACTACTATTTACACCACTATGATGACTCATCGCGCTGAAAGCAAGTCAGAAAACCTGCGCACTCAGGCAACCTGTTCAAAAGTCAAAAACGCTGTGCGACGAGCCATTAAACTCTGTACTGAAACAGCTAGTAGAGTGTCAGAGGCTGTGGCGAGAATTCTGGCACTGGAGGAAGAAGCTATTTCACAAAAACGTGAACTTGAGAATGTTAAAGCACACAAAGATATATATAAATTGTCTGGGCTTGAGAATCAGGCGCGCTGGAACAATTTACGCTTTATCGGAATATCAGAGAAGAAGGAAGGGGTCGACACAAGAAGATTTATTATCGAACTCTTGACCGAAGCATTTCCCGACCTCTCATCATGGGACTGGTCAAAAGAAGTGCAGAGAGCACATAGATTTCCGTTTAACATCAGAAAGCCTAGGCCAGGGGAGGAGGAATATCCTAGGGCTATACTAGTTAGTTCAATAACTTTCTTATCAGGGAAGAAATTTATAGTTTAGCCCGTCGTGACAAAAAAGCTGTGGCTAAGAATTGTTCTTTTTTCGTACGACCTGACTTTTGCCAGGCTACAGTCTCTCAGCGCTGGCATTTAAGGCAGTTAATTCCAGAATTTCAAAAAAAGGGGGCTACTGTATACTTGCAGAATCCGGCCAAATTAAAAATTATGGTTAAAGGGCGGACGACATTTTTTCTTTCAGAAATTAAGACAAAGGAGTATTTGGATTCATTATGAGGTCTAAAAGCCAGGGTTTGACTTAGCAAGAAGCTTATTTACTAAAAACACTGCCCTGCTGACCTGTTACCACTATTGTTATTGCTACAATCAGATGAACTGTGATCGATAAATAGTGATAGAGTTGCTACATGATATATGATATTTTTATCTATTATGTTGGATATTATCAGTTATCTATCATGCTGCTCTTTGACTACTATATGGTTTTTCCTCTTTTTTTTCTCTTCTCTTCTTCCTGGGGGTTCTCGGGGTGGGGGGACACAGCAATCCATACTTTACAGGAACTGATGGTTCCTGAGCCTCATATGCTGGGGAGGTGGGAGGGGGGGGGGGTTCAGGGTGGGGGTGTGTTGGGAAGGGGGGGTGGTGGTGGGGGTGTAAGGCAGTGGTAGATTTTATGGTACACACAGTTAGACAGATTTACAGCATATGTTTTTGGCTCAACTGCTGGTCAAGACGGATTTATGATATCAGGCTTGGTGTTAACCTTATGTCATTATGAATAAAAAAATCAATATATGTACACCTAATATTAATGGCCTAAATGACCCAAGGAAGATAGGGATTTTGCGTAAACTAATTCAACTTTCACAAATTGACATTTTGTGTTTACAAGAGACACATATCCCTTGGGGTAAACGGAATGTATTGCATAGCCTGGGGCTTGATCTCTTAGCTTGTTCTAAGCAGACAGGGGTAAAAAGAGGTATTGCGATACTTATGAGACAAGGGGTTGGAAAGTGTGTTAGAACTTTAGCTGACAAATGGGGGCGGTGGGGACTAGTGTAAATAATTATAGCTGGTAATACATTTTCATTGTGCTGTATATATGGTCCAAATTTGGATGATAATGAGTTGTTTGATACAATTAATCTAGAACTTGCCTCCTGGCCCCAACCCCTTATTCTCTGTGGAGATTTAAATATTCATGTGGAAGCTGAGTGAATATTAGGTCACTTGGGAGATATAATGGTCGGAAGGTCAGGACGTTTAGAGCTCTGCGAGCTCTAGTATTAGGTAATGGGTTATTTGATGCTTGGAATAGATGTCAAGCTACTGACCCTGGATATACTTTTTTTTCATCACCACATCGGAAATTTGTCCGACTAGATTATTTTGTATTTCTTCTTTTTTTTGGAGAAGTTTAACATTGATATTATGCCCCAAGTAGTTTCAGATCATAATCCTATTGTATTAGAAGTATTGCTGCCCTCTCAGAGCTTTAATTCAAATTGTTCATGGTCATTCCAAAGGAATCTTCTATTAGATGCAAATTATTTGTCACAAATGTCCAAAATTATCCAGGAATTCTTTTCCCAAAATAATGGTACAGCCTCAATCCAAACCGTTTGGGATACTTTTAAACAGTGATAAGAGGAGAAACCATTAGCTATTCTAATTTTCGGCGCAGGAAAATCAAGGAGGAATTTATTCACAAATCCAATAAAGTTAGGCAGGCTGAATTGAATTTAGCTACTAATATTAGAAGTGGCCATCGTATTGAGGAAGCTCAGCGCATTTTAACTATTGAATGGGCTGTCTTATATGCTTACTTGGCTGATCAAGTAGCTATTAAATACAAACAACATAAGGCAGATTGTTATGAATTTAATGAGCAGACTGGTAAAATTTTAGCTCAAAGGCTAAGACAAAAGACTGTTATGAATGTTATAACAAAAATCATCGATTCTGAAGGCGTAGTCCAAGAAACCCAAGTTGGGATATTAAATGCGTTCAGTGGTTTCTATAAATCATTATATAATAAACTAGCAGCCCGCCCCAGCGTTGCCTGGGGGCAATGAGGCTTTAGGGCCAACCGCCCGCCCAGGCCCCCGCCCGCCCCGACATTGTCCGTGCATGCCCATGCACGGACAAGGACCAGGCCCCCCTCCGGCCCCGACTCCCTCCCGCCACGACTCACTCCCGCCCCCTCCCGCCCTGACTCACTCCCGATCCCCTCCCGCCCCGACTCACTCGCGCTCCAACATTTTCCTTTACTGCTGCCTCTTCCAGCTAATAGCACTGCGAAGGTCCTTCTTGCCTCCCCCTGCATCACACAGTCTCGCACTGAACTTTCCCTTTCTTTACCTGTGCCGCCGCTCCTCACTGCACAGCCGCTCGTCACTGCACCGCCACTCCTCCTTCGTCGTCATCACGCACGTCGCGGTCATCACGCACGTCGCGTCGCAGCCAGCGCTAGGTCCCTTTCAGGTGACTACTTTGTTTTCAAACGAATTTTTTTTTTTTCTTTTCACAACCGTATTTATTGAGAGTTCAGTCAAGCATTGATACAGTTCTCTACAATCAGGAGGATACTGTCAGTAATAGGCAAGTAGTAGAATGACCAGAAACCCAAATTTTAAAACATTCTTCACCCCATCCCCTGCCCTACCAACCCCCATAAACATACCCCAACTCCCTTTCCCAGCTACCCACCCCTTATCCCACCCTAACCCAGTGCACGTGTTCACAATATAACAAAGACAGAGGTAAGGCAATGTAGGCATCAGACAGCAACCTAGGTCCCAAGGTCCGCATCCGGAGGTAGCACATCATCTATGTCAACAGGTGGATCCAGGGTCAGCCCTCTGTAGTCCGCCCACCGCTTCCAGATTTTATAGTGTTTCCGGGGGCACCCCCTGGCCTCAAACAAAGGTAATTCCAGCCCCATAAGAAAGTCTAATCCCGCCTTCCAGGCGCTGAGTGGGGGGGCACGGTCACTCTTCCAAGCCTTCGCCAGATCCCGCTTACCCACAACCAGCCCCAGTAACAAAAGATGTAGTTTGTATATGTTTCCCCCAACGTTCTCCAGGACATGGAGGAGGCCCAGCCTAGGTGTACGAGGGAGGCCCCACCCCAGCACTTCCGACAGGCAGTTCCACACCCCATTCCAAAATAGGGTCAGGCCCCCACAAGACCACACCGTGTGTAGTAGGGTCCCCCTTTCAGCTCCACATCTCAGGCACTCTGGGGCGGCAATAAGGCCCGCCCTCCACAACCTTTCCCTAGTGTAGTACGCCCTGTGAAGGTATTTAAACTGTATAAATCTGAGGCGTACAGCTATGGCAGCCCCACGGGGGGATTCAAGGGCCTCTCGCCAGTCATCCTCATCCAAGGGGCCAACATCAGTCTCCCAGGAGGCCTTCAGTGTCAGGAGGGAAGAGGAGCAATGCGTAACCAGGGAGCGGGATATTTGGGAAACCTTCTTGTCGCCCAGGTCCCCCATGAAAAGTTTGGCTTCAATTGGGCTGAAGTCGGGAAGCTGGTCTATACCCACCAGGCTCGGGCCGAGGGCATGGCGGAACTGGAGGTACCTGAAAAATTGGGTCTTGGGCATATGAAATTCGGAGCTAAGGTCCTGGAAGGATTTGAGTGTAATCCCCGTGAGGACATGACCGAGTGAAGAGATCCCGATAGCGTCCCAGCCTCCAAAGCCTGACAGGGAGGTCAGTGCCGGAAGCAGTCCATTATTCCACAGCGGAGTCTCGGCGGTCAGCCTGCCCCACCAACCCATGCGGCGCAGTGCTTGTCTCCAAATCGCGAATACCACCTGGGTGACCCGCGGCAGCATCCTCCTCCGCCTGGCCGAGTATAATAAAGTATGGAGCGTGGCATCCCCCATCAGAAAGTGCTCTAATGCATAAGCCGGGTCATTGTGATCTCCATACCACCACTCATTGAGCACCAGGAGATGGGAGGCTTGGTAATAGGACAGAAGGTCAGAGGTAGCCAGGCCGCCACAGTATGTGGAGAGAAAGCATGTCCGCAGTGCCACCCTGGAGGGACCCCCGGCCCACAGAAACCGGCCAAGTACTGAATTAACACGACGGAACCACTGCGGGTCAATCCTGTGCGGGCGATTCTGTAGTTGGTAGAGGAGCCGTGGCAGGACAACCATCTTAAAAATGGCGGATCTGCCATATATATTGAGGGGCATGCGTGACCAAGCCTTAACGTCCATTTGGACTTTGTCCCACACTGGCTGGACGTTACGTTCCCACACCACCGTAGCCGAGGCCGACAGGAAGACGCCCAGATATTTTAGGCCACCGACTGCCACCTGCAGGGCCGCGGCCCACGGGTATGTTTCCGGTTCATCCCCCAGCACCCACAGGGTCGATTTGCGTGGATTGAGGAAGAGCCCCGATGCCTCGCCAAACTCCTGCATCATGTCCAGTATGCGAGGGCCTGTTCGGTGAAGGTCGGTCATAAAGAAAAGGACATCGTCCGCATACAAGGCAATACGGTCCGAGAGTTCCGCCCCCCACACAAAGCCTCAATACAGTGCGTCAAGGCGCACTCGTACGGCCAATGGCTCCATGGCCAATGCAAAAAGATAGGGGGAAAGGGGACACCCCTGACGAGTGCCCCTGGCAATTGGGAACTTCTCGGAGATCGCCCCAGAGACGCGCACCGAGGCAGTAATGTCTGTGTAGAGCAATTTCACATAGGAGATGAACACCGGCCCCAAATTGAGAAGCGGCAGAAGGGCAAAAAGATAGGTCCAGCTGACCGAATCAAACGCCCTGTCAATATCAGCGAGCAACAGCGCCGCCCGATCCCCGGTCGCTCCCACCGCGTCCACCGCAGCCGAATGTTGTGTCTCGTCGCCCGGTGTGGCATAAAGCCTGCCTGGTCCGGGTGGACGAGGTCTGCGATATGTGGGAGCAGGCGGTTCGCCAGCGCTTTGGCCAGGAGCTTGGCTTCGAAATTGATAAAGGATATTGGGCGATAGGACTCATGGCGGTCGGGAGGCCTACCCGGTTTTTGAAAGACCACAATTTCGGCCTGACGCCAGTCCGAGGGCAGGCTACCACGCTCCCGCGCCAATTCCAACGCCCGCCGATAGTGCGGCCCAAGCTGCAAGTGGAATTTCTTATAGAACTCGCTGGGGAACCCGCTCGGTCCCGGCGCCTTACCGACGTTAAGTTGGCCCAGTGCATCACCCAGTTCCTCGGCCGCCAGGGGGAGGTCTAAGGCTTCCCGCACCTCGTCCGAGACTGCTCGAGGGGGGACATCCACAAGGAACCCCTCAATCGCTTCGGGTGAAAGGCTTTCTCGAGAGGCGTACTGTTGCGCATAGTAGCGCGCGAAGCTCGCCGCAAGAGCCGCAGGGTCTGTTATCACAGCTCCTTCCTCGTCCGTAAGACCAGGTAAGGTGATCGGTTGCATCGTTTGCTGACAGAGCCTATGAAGCATGGTGCAGGACTTATCCCTCCACTGGTACACCCTGCTCAGCCTAGCCAGCCACGCCTGGCGAGCCTCATCCATCAACACCGAGGCGTAGGATTGCTGTGCTTGTAGAAGCAGTCGTTCAAACTAAAAAAAATTTTTTTTTTAATTTACTTTTTTTTAAAATTTATATAGCCTATGTCCATCTACACACCCTGACATTTTCATAGTTGTATCGGGTGTGAGTTTACCTGGCCAAAAGGTGCAAGTTCTCTCTTTATAGTAGTAGTATAGATTGGATAATGTTAGCATCGCACATAGGGATCCATTGGATTATTTGACGAGTATTGACAATTCCCCGATTTCTGATGCAGATAAAACATTCTTGGGTGCTTCAATTACCTGGGATGAAATCGAAGCTGCTATCTTGGAGTTAGCTCCAGGCAAAGCGATGGGGCCAGATATGATCCCCCTGGAATTTTACCGTGTCTTTCGAAATATGCTTAAACCTGAGCTACTCAAAATCTTTCAACAAGCTTTTCAAGGATACTCACCAATATCCTGGTCTATGGCCACTATAGTGATTTTTAAGAAGAAAGGGAAAAATGGAGAGGAACTAGGATTTTATCGGCCGATATCCCTCATAACCTCAGATAGTAAAATCTTCTCCAAAATACTAGCTAATAGATTGGAAGATATAATGCCAATGGTTGTGTCAAAGATCCAGCACGGCTTTATAAAAAAACGAGACACTACTGATCATGTCAAGCGTATTATTACTTTATTAGATTGGGCACAGACCACGAGATCCCCAGTCGGTGTAGTCCTACTTGACGCTGAAAAAGCTTTTGACCGGGTCGACTGGGGGTTCCTGTGGTCCGTTTTGGCCTGGAAAGGGCTCCCAAGAGAATTTATCTGTGCTGTGCAGGCAATGTATACTAATCCTCAAGCAGTAATTCGGATAGCTACTGACACGTCTGATCCTTTTCCGATCACAAGGGGGACAAGGCAAGGGTGTCCTTGTTCCCCCTTGCTGTTCCCGTTATATATCGAACGTTACTTAAATAGATTAATAAAAGAAAATGGGATCCCTTTGGTTGTATTGCATCAAATAGCTCACAAGGTCTACGCTTATGCGGATGACGTTGCGATCATTACTGCAGATGTGGCTTCTGCCCTACCTAAAATTAAAGAAATTGCGCAAGAATTCGGGGAACTATCTGAATATGAACTAAATATCACGAAAACCCAGGTAATACACTCAGATGTAGGCAGACCGGATGGTATAGTGTTTGCTACCACAGCCTCCTATCTAAGCGTGACAATTTCAGCTAAAATAGAAGATATTCTTAGGTTTAATACAGATCCATTACTGCTTTCTGTTAGTCGAACCCTTGAGAGGCTGAACAATTTACATCTATCCCTGTATGGTCATACAAATGCTGTTAAAATGATTATACTCCCAACATTTTTGTATCTATTTCGTACTATACCACTCTTGTTCCCTTCTGTTTTTTTTAATAAGCTAGATAGAATCTCATCAAGGTTCTTATGGGGGTTTCGGAGAACCAGAAGATCTCTTAGATGGTGTGTAATGCCTAAAGAAAGAGGAGGGCTAGGGTTTCCGAATTTCCGCCTATACTATTGGGCAATTTTTCTAAAAATTATGGGTATCTTAATTTTTGCGGATTTCAAGTTGGATGAAGCTATGGTACCCTCAATTTATGAAATGTTACTTGGAGCCGAAGCTCGACTATGCTTGCTCAGGTTTATCGAACCGAGCTACTATAAAAAAACAAAGTTTAAAGTTTTGACATCGGCGTGGGAAATTTGGAAACAATTTATTAAAAAAGTTTGTTTTTGTATAAAATGGAATTATTATACGCCTTTTTTGGGGAATCCTCAACTTCCTGAATTTTTTAGGGATTCTGTTATGCAGAGGTGGTATGATCTCCAAATCTGTTCATTTGGTGACCTATATCAGAATGGGCAATTTGCATCATCATATTCTCATTTACAAGAAAGATATAATCTTACAAGAAGGGATTTTTTTAAAATATCTTCAAATCTGCAGCTTCTTAGAGTCTAAAAATTTACAAAACACCAGCTCCATGAGTAATATGGAGAGGAAAGCTGCAGGAGGAAAGGCGGAATTGGCATGATCTACCAACTGATGCTTAACAGACTTAAAGACGATTTAGAGGTCTATACAGATAAATGGCGTAGATATCTCGGAACAGAGCAAGTGGATATATCCAGATCTCTAAAAATGGCGAGTATTGTCTTGTTCAATGGGTCATTTAAAAGCCAGCATTTTATGTCTGTTTTCGATTTGTATTACACACCATCTAAGCTGGCAAAATGGCAAGCATTAAAAGGCACTAATTGTAGTCGCTGTGGATATATGGCTGCCGATTTAGCCCATATGCTTTTCCAGTGCCCGAAATTAGCTCAGTTTATATCAGGTTGGCAAGGTTTTTTAAACAATATAATGGAGTCATCACCAGTATTATCATCAGAATTAGTAATATTTGAAGTTCAAGCTGAGCAAACGTGTACTATAACGATGGAAGAGGAAGGCTTTCTATTTATAGCTATGTCTGTTTATAGATATTGCATAACATCCCGATGGTTAGAAGCCGATCCTCCAGTTGTTTTCCATTGGCAGTCTAAATTATTAAATATTTATCAGCTTGAAACCGCGGTATATAGACTAAAAGGCCGGAAAAAGAAAATTTTCGGTCAAAAACTATGGGCACCTATTAGTAATTGGATATAATTCTTCTGCCTGGAGTCAATTTTTTTTACTTCTGAATGTATACCTGCTTTTTTTTTGTTGCTGTATTATACTGTGTATATTTCTACTGTGACATTGCTGATTATGCTATTTTCTGTGATGAATTTATTAACGGTGTTTGAACTGTGATTCTTTTTCTTACCTTTCTCTATTTTTTGTATCAAATAATCTTCCACTGCCATAAACTCAATAAAAAAATATTTTTAAAAAAGAAGTCTCAGGGTGAAGTGCTCTTTCCAAAGACCACAGTTTCAGTCTTGTCAGAGTTCAGCTTTTACGACAATTGGTCTTCATCCAGTAGACAATTTCAGTCATGGAGGCATTGAACTTTATCCCTTTACTTGGCATCTGGTTCATACGGGAGAGAATGAGGTTGTGTGTTGCCAGCATAGGAGAGAACGTTGATGTTGTGAGAGCAGGTCATGGTGGCTTGAAGGATCATGTATGCTTTGAAGAGGGTCAGGTTCAGGGAGGATCATTGCGGAACTCCTCAGATGAGGTTTCAGACACTGAGGTGTACTTTGCGGACTGGGTCTTTTCAGTCAGGAAGGATCACATCCATTAGCTTGCATGGCCTTCGATTCCGATGCTGTGTAGGCATTGGATGAGGATGGGAGACCATGTGAATTGCTGCAGAGAAATCCAGGAGGATGAGGGCCGTTGTGTCTCCTTTTGCCAGAGCCATGTGGATGTCAGCTGTGGTACCAATGAGGGCAGTTTCAGTGCTGTGGTTGGGTCTGAAACCAGACTGAGTGGTGTTGGTGGTCTTTAAGGTTATTGGTGAGGAGTCTGTTGATGATTTTCTCCAAATCCTTTGCCGGCAATGGTTTCAGGGAGATCGGTCTGTAGTTGGCAATCATTGAAGGGTCAGAAGAGGCTTTCATCAACATTGGTAGGACAGTTGCTTGTTTTCAAGCATCTGGGAAGGACACAGAAAAGATGGAGGCATTGCGAGTGGGTGTTAGAGTGGCACTGATGGATTGCAGTCCTCTGGAGTAGTCAGGGTGAGGGAATGAGTTCAATGAGACCCCTGAGTGGTGGAGATTTCTTCTGGGGTGATGGGCCATGTGGTTAGCATTGGTTCTTTGAATAAGATGGGGAGGCATTTAGTGAAGTCTATCAGGTCTGGTTGTGAGTTGAAGTTGCTGTAAATTACAGTGATTTCATTGCTGAGGAATTGAGAGAGATTCCTGCAGAGGTCCTCTGAGGGGTGATCGACTTTGAGGTGGCTTCTGGTGAGGTGAAATCCTTAACAATGGTGAAGTTTTCTTTGCTTCTGTTGGTGCTGGCTTTGATGAAGTCCTCCAAAGAGGCATTTTTGATAGTCCGGATCATTTGGTGGTTGCATCTCAGGGCAGTTTTGAACACGTTCCTGTCTGTATAGTCCTAGCTCATTCTCCATTGATGCTCCAGTTCTTTGCAGTGGCATTTCATCAGTTTGAGTTTCTCCGTGTACCTAGATCTTGCTGTGCTGCTGAGCTTGAGGGTGGTCAGAGAGTCAGCACAGGAGGAGATCCAATTTGTGACATCCTTGATAGCTTTAGGAGGCTGTTAGTTCCAGTCGTGGTTAGTGATGGTGTTCCAGTGTCAGAAGGCTAGTCTGGCAGTGGTGCATGTGCAGTGAACCAGTGGGAGAATGCTCAACCTGAAGAGAGCCTAGTCCATTCAGGAGACTGGTGTGGGTTTGTCATCCGATTAGGATGTAATTGCTTGCATCGAGGGCCAGTTTTGCGACAAAATCCATGATGGTGTTGGTGATGTTGGTGCCCAGGGGACTGTAGATGAGAGTGCCACTTAGGGTGAAGTTGGCTGTGATGTAGAGCTTGTACAAATGGTTTTCCATGTTGGAGGATATTGTGTCAGTGAAGGTGGTGCTGTTGAGGGTGTTCTTGTGGATAATGGCAATTCCACCTCTGGACTTGTGAAGTTTTCCTTGCCTGGCAATCTCGTAGTGAGGGATGGCTGTGGGTATGTCTGGTTCCAATGCAGGGTTCCACCAGGCTTCAGTGAAAAAAGTAGGTCTTGGGCATTGTCATTCAGCAGGGTTGCAGATCCATGTGGCATATTTACTGAGTGAGCGAGTGTTGAGGAGCATACATGCGAGTGCAGAGGGTTGTGTGGGTGGTTGCAGGACTTTGTGAGTGTGAGAGAGTGGGTTGTTGGGTACTGTGGGCACCGGTGCATTGAGTGTTGGATGTGGGTAAGTGCATGAAAACTTGCAGGAGGAGCAGGAGAGCACTCCTTTGTTGTAGTGTGGTGATGTGAGGCTGCAGTGTGAAGAGTAGTGGCCAGGGTTGAGGGCACAGAGGGTTGCAGCAGTGAGCGGGGAAGGGACAAATGTCTCTGGCACTGGGCACGGTTAAGGCACATACGGATGCAGACAGGCTTGCCTTATTCCCACCTTCGGCACACCAGCGGCACTCCGGACACACAGCCGCCATTAAGTAGGTCCTGGAAGGGGGGGGGTAACAATGTCACATTCCTGTGCAGATAGATGAGGGATAATCTATTGATGTCACTTCCTGTGCAGATGGGTGATAGGAAAACCAGTGATGTCACTCCATGTGCAGATGGATCATGAGAAATCCAGTGATGTCACTTCCTGCACAGATGGATGATGAATGGTTCCTTCTCAAATGTAATTTTCTGACTAATTCGCAGACACATGCTTTGAGCAAGATGATGACTCTTACAGTAGATAGTGACAATGCTGACTCCAAGCAGGAAAATTCAAAACAAGGGCGCAATGAAATGTGAGATCTCTGCACCTGGCTCTCATCAGCCTTTCTGAAGTGGTAATCGAAGAGAAGGTACTACTTAGAAACTTCCTCACCTTTAACAAAAGTTGTCTGACTAACCCTTTCTCCACTTCCACACACCAAATGAGGGTGCTCAGGAAATCTAATTAGCAATCCTTTGTTAAAAGATCCCCAGTGGTGTTTCTAAGGGTAGCCCTGTACAGGCCTTCTTCACTTCAATGTCTAAGTCTACATCCCCCAGTGACAGGAATGCAAGCAACACTCTTCCATTGTCTAAGAAAGTTGCATTCACCCTCCATCATGTTCTATACTAAACTAAGGGCCATACATAATGGATACCACTAGTGAAAAAAACATACACTGCACGTAGGATCTTGCTTTAACACACGTGCTATACATCCACCATGCACACACACTCAACACAAATATATGTCATCACATGGGTCGGTTTGTCACATGTCGTATGGCTAATTTCTTCACCTTAGAAGAAACTGTTGCTACTTGAACCGATTTGAAGCACAGACATCGTATCATACAGCAAAACCAAGAGAAAGACAGTACCCAACAAGAAATATTATATAGGCATACAAGATAGCAGAATATTATAATTGTGAGATCCTCTCAGAAGGCAACCAAAGAAGAGAGAAAGAGAGATCAGTGTGTTTTTCAACATATACCACTAGTTCCAATTTGGCTATGAAAACTATTTTTAAACACTAGATGATTCTTAACACACGAAATTTTAAATGTCAAAACACATATTATCTTCTAGAACAATTCCCAATCTACGCAATTTGCCTTTGGAAATCCATTTTCATTTACACTGTAACACAAATAATGTGTTAAAGAAAAGATGAATGACAACACAGAAGGTCAGGGTAGCATTAGAGGACAAAATAGCAGCACTAAGATAACAAAACATTTTTGTGAACAAGGTCATACTAAGACCGACCTATATTGGGTAGCTCTTGATAAAATCACATCAAATCCAAGGAACACTACACAGCAAACTCTGTTCTATAAAGAACATTAGTGGATATACAAACTGAAAACCCAAATATGGGGTCTAAATGATGACATACCTTGCTTTAAAGTTAGTAAGAATTGCGTCCAAAATCGCTAAGAGAGGATATTCATGATATGAGCCAAACAGTCCAATTCAGAGTGAGGACATTTTGGTAAGAAGAGATTACCAAAGTTAGTTTTATGCAAATTAATTTGCTACGGTTGTGATAAGCACTGACAAACAAATAATATGGAGAATATTTGTCGTGGGTTACATTGTTCGAGGACCCAACCTCACTATTTTTTCACAAGTTTAGTAGAATAGGTACATAAAGTAGATTCATACAGGAGTACATTTCACTGCGTTAACTATTCAAATGAATGTTAAATATCCCTTCCTTATTACATTTTTCAGTTAGTAAAACACAAAGGGCAAAACTAAATATTTCTTCCTCCCATAATATTTATTTGCATGGGCCTCTTTGGGATACTAATTTCAGCCACTTTAATAGGAGAAACACAAATATTAACCAAAATAATGTAGCGTGTGACTAATATGCACACTGGTGCCATCTCTTACTGATTATTCATATAGTCCCAATTGGGACACTAATCTCAGCCACTTTAGAAGAGGTAAACATTTAACAAAATAATGTGGATTGTTTCCACAATGCATATGCGCACCGGCATCCTATGACGTGCGGTGCTTGCCCGACCGGTTGACATTGGATGCCATGACACAATTTGGAACATCAGAGGACACCACCATGTCCAGTGACGTGCTACTCTGCTCCAGGCCATATGTAGGCATAAAACCGCTGCCACCAACTCTTAGCCCATTCTTGAGTCAGTGACCCATCAGACTTGGATGCTGAAGATGTACAGGCTTGAGGGAAAACTCAAGAGCATTATCTCACATTGTGACACTCTACCTTTTCAGAGTTTGGCCCATGATGGTATGAACCATCACAGCTAACTGCCTATGGAGACCAGATAACATTTCCTGATGGGGTATGAAGCCCCTTTTACTTGTAGGGCACTTAATTGGTGTTATATACAATCTGTAATACTGGGGTAGTGTGTGTTTTTACCCAATGGGGATGCGTGTTTAGGTGTGTTGTGGACATAAATAAATTAGCAAATAATGCTCTAATAATGTATGTTTCTAAGAATCGACTTTTTTTCCTCTCCTCTATAGGTCAACCCAATGTTGACCCAGGTTAACATGCAAGTAGAGTTATCTGCATGAAACCTATTGAGAAACCTTTCAATACACGCTGCTAAGGAGCATACGCAACCACATTAGAGCTTACTAAGTCCCCTAACCCTTTCCGGGAAATAAATGGTCCTGACACATGTTGACTATCTAGAGACAAAGGGACCAATTTATCCTTTTGAGCCCTCTGTTATTTAACATCTACCTACGCCCCTTGATGGATGTGATTGAAGGATCTGGTCTCACCGTGTTCTCATATGCAGATGATTCTCAGATTATTTGTTCACTATCCGATGCTCAAAACAAAGATCCTTCCCCTCTCAGGCAAGGCTTGGCTATTGTCGCACTCTGGATGAACAGAAATACCCTCAAACTCAATGGCGATACAACCAAAGTCATGATTTTGGGAAATAACCCTGATCTCTAGGGAGTCAGCCATTGGCCTGCCATGTTGGTGCCACTGCCCGTACCGGTGGATAAGGTCAAGAATCTCATTTTCATTATCAATAAAAAAAACTCTCCTTGACACCACAGGTCTCCAAGCATGCAGCCTCCTGTTTTTTCCATTCTGAAATGGCTTAAGAAAATACTCTGGCTGATCCTGTTAGGTTCACAGAGAACAGTGCTGCAGGCTTTGGTTACATACAGATTGGACTATGGGAATGTTCTGTATCTGGGTGCTGACAAAGCCAAGATTTGTCGATTATAGACCATCCAAAATGGCGGCGGCTGCCTTCTTTTTCAGCTGCTGAGATTTTCCTCTGTCTCTCCTTTGCTTCAGAGACTGCATTGGCTGTGGATTGACAAAAGGATTAAATTCAAGGCCTTGTACTGTATGTTTCGTTCTATACATGGCCTTGGTCCTTCTTATATCCAAGCCCTGGTGTCTCCATATGTCCCCACCCGAGCACTGAGATCAGCCAACCTTGCACTGTTTTCTGGGCCCAGGTTTCTCAGAGCTTGTCTTAAGGGACGCTCCATTTCTGTGCTGAATCCTAAACTCTGGAATTATCTGCCAATTGCTCTCAGATCCTGTAACTCACTGCTTTAGTACCGTAAGAAATTAAAAACTATACTCTTTAGCAGTCCTGATTAAACCCCGCCTTTCTAGTTATTCCTCTTGCCATGCTTTCCCACTGTTATGCCGATCACTAAGTGTAATGGGGTAACCCTGTAAACTGCAGAACCTGGGCGGGTAATTAAACAAACAACAATGGTTCTGTCGGAAAACACGATTAAGATAAACATAGTACTTAATACATGAATATAGTCATAGTATCCCATGAAGGATATATGCAATAATTACACACTGACCACACATAAAAGGAAAAAATACGTCTTTAGTAGTCCATTTCTTTCAAACTTTTTTGTTTCTGCAATGAATCAGATATGCTGTCCAATGTACATAGAATACATAGGTTGTGAATACATAAAGTGTCTAGGTCGTGATTGGTGACTGAGTGTTACAGGTGACAAAACATAAATACATAGAACACAAAAACTTTTTCAGAATATCCAATGTAAAGCACAATAGTCACAAACAGAATTAAATTAATCCTATTGTTCAGTGGGACTTTGTGTAGGACTGGTATGTGGCACAGAACGTCGACGTTTCGACCCTGGGGGATGTGCTGATTTATACGCATCTAAGGCGGGTCTTCATCAGGACTGGAAGGTGGTTGGCAGCCTATTAACGTAAATAAAATAGGGTCAGGGCCTACTGTGTGTCAATGTTTAAAAGAACTAAAAAGGAGGGGAACCCCCTTGTTAGGCTCACCTTATTATTAGGTGTATGATTCGTCTGGTCTTCTAATGTTGATGGTGCATGTCAGCCGACAAGCACCTGAGGTACTCCCTGGTTCTAGAATCAATATATGATAAGACCTTAGTGCCAATTGTGATGCATCATGGTTTTATATAGCTGGGCCCCTATGTTAAGGGTCTCATCATACCTTATTATTTCATGGTGGTTGTTCTGCACCAGCCGGTGCAACGTATTTAAAGGTCTGCGACGCCTTGGCGATTGCCTGTAGGAGAGATGGTTCTAGGTCTTAGTTGTGATATCTACGTGTTTGCATCAATTTGCTAGCGGGTTGGAAATAGTAGTGCATGTGGTGATAGTGAAAACATGCATTTTTTAGGAGTGGTGCTGTGTGTTGGTGATAACAAGCGTAATTGTCATATGGAGTGACATGCATTTCTATACTCTAATTGGGTTAGTGAGCTAACAGCCAACAAGCGCGATTGAGTCTGAGAGTCTTGAGCTATAGACTCGAGGCCTGCTAGATCATAGTGAGCCTATGTCGTCTGGGAACTTTGTGTTCACTGGTGACTCATCTTTGAATTGCGACACTTCTATATGGCCAAATGGAAATAGGCCGATCTATTCTTAAGTGCAATGAACGCGTATGTCATGATTATCAATCAGGCTCAACGGACTATTTCGTGCCAATAGCGCTGAGAGTCCCTTTGGGGGAGCTACATGCTCTATAAGCTTCTTAAATAAATAAATCCTTCTTTTTTGTCTTATATGTTGTTTTTAATATTCCCCTAGATGACATTATATATTTTCATTTGTTGATCAAGAGGTATTTTTAAACTTACTTTCCCTTTCACTACAAAAGATCTAAGTGCTCCATACTAGGAGGTCCTTCACAGTTAAAATTAATGAATGGTGAAGGAAAAGCAGCCCGATGATGAATCAAGCCAAATAGGTTGGTGGGTAAGGGCTTGCTTCCTTGTGACCTGCAAAACTCTTGCAACAGAACTGAGTACCTCTGAGTCCTTTGAAGTAGTTACCTTGGGTTGTGACATCCCAACATAATTTTTATATGACTGAGCCAGTAGGCTGCCCTCCTCTGAGTCAGGAAAAAGGGCAACACCACCATTGCTGTATGTCAGCAGCGCAAGACATAGGGCCAGATGTAGGTGGCCAAATAGTGAGCGCTAACGTTTGCGATCGCTATTTGGCTGCGAGCAATGTAGGTGAGTTTAAACTTACTAGCAAAATAAGGAATTGCAAAATTGCAATTCCTTATTTTGCTCTTGCATTTAAGGAATCGCAAATTGTGATTCCTTAAATGCAATGTAAGTAGCACAAAAAAGAAAGTGCACTTTAGCCTTAAGGAATCTCTAATTACCACCAACTTGAAGTTGGTGGTAATTAGCGATTTCTTTTAAAAAAGCACTTTTTTGCTTTTTTTAAAGTGCCATGTGGCACACATTATGCCCTTAGGGCATGTATGTGCACCACATGTGCACACATGCACATTTCAGGGGTGCAACAGGATGTCCTTTTGACATCTTGGCACCCTTGAAATAGCGCCTGTTATTTGCGATTCTCTAATAGCAAATTGCAAATAGGGAATATCTTCCCATTCATTCCTAGGGGCCTCCTAGCCCATAGGAATGAACAGGTAGGTATTCCTTATTAGTGAATCTCAAATTGAGATTTGCTATTAAGGAATATTAAGGATTCGCTAATATTTTAGCGATTCCTACCTACATTCAACTTTGCGAGTCCTTAATAACGGATCGGTAAAAATTGCTATTAAGAATTTGTACATTTGATTTTACCTACATCTGGCCCTTACAGAGTAGCCCCAAGTTAATCAGTCAGGACACAGAATAATTTCTGGACCATTAATTTACCAAGGACAGGTCTAGGTATCAGTTTACATGATAGATTAGCCTGCTGGCTGGACCAGAATAAAAATAAGGGTATCAGTTTCACATACAGTCAGGGACTCAGGGCAGTGGTACATACCTTATTAAGGAAGGAATACACCCATTCCAAAAGCATCTCTGGAACATTATATTGAACTATAAGCCACAGCAGGCTCTCTGTTTTGGTCTTGATTATAGAATACACCCACTTCTGACGTTAGTAAGGAAAACCATTTGATGTCTTTTGAAAGGTTTTTTTTAACCACACCTATTTTAATTATATTGTGGCCATGCTCCAATGAGAGACATGTATTTCCAACTATTGAGAAATGGTTATATACAAATGAGTTATTTTGTGCACTATACAAGTGTAATTTACATAACATAAAACATTAGAAGGCATTGAATGCTCAAAATGAGTCATAGGAGACTTTTCCATGATAAAAGCATGGCACTTTTTCATTATGTTTATGTTTATGTTTTGGGGATTTTTATTGCGCACAACTACCCTGGGGTGTCTCGGCGCATATCGAACTTCCTGAGACAGAGAGCAGCCAAATGAATCATTGATTGAATAACCAGGTTTTCAGAAGTTTACGGAACATGATGAGAGTGGGACTGGTTTTGACGGACAAAGGGAGAGAGTTCCACAGCCTGGGGGTTGCTACTAGCAAACGTCTATCTCCCCAGGTAGTGGTTCTAGTTCGTGGGACAGGGAGGAGGTAGGTGCAGGATGAGCGAAGTGATCTTTTAGGGGCATAGATCTGAAAAGCATCCTTAAGGAACCTGGGTCCTGAGTCATGGATGGCCTTGTAGGCGATACAGAGTGCTTTAAACTTAATCCAACTCTTAACTCTTAGCCAATACAGATGACGTATGGCCGAGGAGGTGGGGCGGTGACTGGGGATGCCGAGCAGGATTCTGGCTGCCGCATTTTGAACTGATTGCAGTTTGGTTAAAACCTGTTCTTGCGTGTTGAGGAAGAGAGCGTTGCCATAGTCCATCTTAGAAAAAACGAGGGTGGCGATCAGTGTTTTTCCTGCAGCTGGAGGGAGATATGGCAACAGCTTCTTAATCTTCCTCAACAAATAGGAGGATGCGACCACTGCATTCACATGGTGTTCGAATAACAGCTTGTCATCGAACATGACATCGAGGTTTCTGACCCTGGCAACCAGAGTGGGAGGTGAGCCCATTTAACTGGGCCACCAGATGGAAGACCATTCCGGTGAAAGGTTGCCAAAGGTCATCACCTCGGTCTTGTCCGAATTTAATTTCAAGCAGTTACTCGACATCCATGAGCTAATGGCCAACATCCCCTCCTGGGGTAGCAAGGTAGCAAGGAAGCTGCAATAACGACAATTTTTCTTTGCATTGTCCTTGCCCCTCAATTTGGAAGTCCATCTGGCTATTTGAGAGACACCCAGTCCCCGGAAAGATGCACTACATGTTCAAGTTACTTAAGCACTTTGCCAACATGATCTTCATCTTCTTAACACTGATGACCCCACAGGGAGCAGAACTTGTTGATGTCAGAATAGCTTTGAAAGCCTTTGTTGCTTTCTGAAAGGCTCAAAGGTACAGTGTTCTTTTAAATCATGAAAAGATTAAATCAATTTAGTGGGAAGGAGGAGGTGTCCGTGCCACAAGCACTTAAGGCACTTTCTTAAAATCAACTACTCGCTCCCTGGAAATGTCATCAGAATCGTTGTACATGCTTTAGAGATGAATGCTTGGGATGCCTTCAGTTTTGATGAATCTTAATTATCCTGGCAATTTCTGTCCCGATGGCATACATGGATGAACTGTGCGGTTGGACATAGTCAATGAAACATATAGGACCTCAACATGACATTTTGAGACATGAAGCAGACACTGAGGTAGCAGTAATCACCTAGGAAGCCTGGTGAGTAACTTCTTGACAGCCAAACTTCCACATAATGAATCATTAAGAATTTTTGGAAAACACCTAGAGCCACTTTAGACCTCGTGGACATCAAATTAATCTCCAAAGGTAACCTGGAGATCTATTTAAATAAAGTGCGTTATGGAACATCATGAAATATGCTGCATATTGACAGTTTTGAAATGGTCATTTGACGTATCGCAAGATCAATAATAATAATAACAATATTAACTTTATTGTAGGTAGTGCTTCCTACCTTCTGTTTTATCTTCTCTTAGAGCCTAATTACAGGTGGCACATTAAATTCCGATCCCTGGGTGTAAGAAAGTTTTCTATTTATTGGGGTGGATGGTAGTCCACCTCAAGTAATAAGTTCACTGTCTTGTTAGGTACAGTTAAAAGTTTCAGTGATTTAAACCAGAACTCAACCCTTGTTAGCATTGGCGCAGAGCAAACAGGTTTAACTTAGGGAAAATGTGTAAAGCATTTACAAATACCGAAACAGTTAAAAAGTGAAAAACTCTTTCCAATAAAAAATCCACTCCAATTTAGTAACATTGGGGCTCACGTATGGTAAACTTACACAGTGCAGCATGAATGCAGCACACATAGAAAGTGGAAGAAATGAGGAGAAATAGAGATATTTCATCCTGTTACGCATTCCCTGGGAAGGTGTAGGATTTTGACGCATCGCCAGGTTTACAAGTTCTTGTAAATCCGGGGATGCATCAAAATACATGAGAGTTGCATGGGAACACTCACACAGCGCTAATGGAACACCTACCCAGGGCTGAGTAACACAACGTAGCAATCTGCCCTGCTTCGCGTTACTCCAGATTTTTTAAGCCAATTACAGCTACGCAAAGTGGCTATGCATGACCTCAAAAATCTGACTTAGAGGTTTGCGTCACCATGTGCCCCATTGAGTATAATTTCATGAGCAAAATCACACCAAAACATCAAAATTCCAACAAGGGGAATCAGAGATATGAATTTTACATGTTTAAGCAAAAATAGTTCCAAAAAGCCCAAATCTCAAATGATAGTCTATGGCTGCATGATCTCGGGCTGGTGGTGACTAAGCGTGGGTTGGATATATCCACTGAATTCAACCTTGCCAGAGATTTTACTCTTCTGAAATGGAAGTCAAAATCCTTGAGCGGGGCAAGCCTAGAGGCTGCATCCAAGTAAGTCCTCAGGAAGTCAGATGGGTGTCGGATGAGGTCCCGCTGAAGCCATTGGTATTGGTAGTAAAAGCTCCAAGCAGGACCATTGTAATTTCGAGCCTAGGAAAGTAATATCACTGCTCATATACTTTTGGAGCCTTAGTTGCAGAAAAGCTCCAAGCAGGGGAAACCTGTTTCTTTAGCCCAGCGAGGTCGCGTCTTTGATAAATCAGTTTGGCAGTCTTGACTCGGTCCTCTGGAGATCTTGGAGCTCAAAAGGTTTCTATGTCCCAGCCTTTCAAAGGTGATGGGAGAGATCCAGTTAGAGACAGCTAGTGGTTCCAGGACCTCAGGAACAGCTTTGGGGTCTAGACTCACACAAGCAGAGGCCACAGGTAGTGCCCATTTCAGGTCCAATTGGTACTGATTAGCTGGGAACTTCAGGGAAAAGGACTTTTGAAGTTAGTAATGGCCCTGTAGCTTACACAACTGTTCATCCAACCTAACCTTAGAGTCTACTTTTTTGTGGCAGCGGGCAAAGCCCTCACAAGTCTCAATGAGCAGGTTCAGCCCTTCCCCTGTTCTTCCACAGGTCCAGAGGGTTCTGAAGAAGTTGCTTTATTGTGCCATATTTATGGCTGCCACTAGCTAGAGGGCGGTGGGGAATCCTGACCCCCTCCCTAACCAATGGGGTAAAGGTTTCCTGGTGTAACGCTACCCACTTTGGCAACAGATCCTGTTTGCTTTACTGCAATCAATCCTACAGTGCCCCCAGTCCCTAAATGCAAGATAGAGAACTCCTTCTCCCCCTTTGTGGAGCCTGAGCCCACCCAGAGGTGTGACCAGTGTAATGAGCAGTCTCCTCCTGGGTCACTCCAAATAATTTCTGGGGCAGCTCTCCCCTCCCTAGCGTTTGTGCCAGCCTGCCTGCCTCCCTGGTAGGACAAAGGAGGGGGCCTGCACAGGTGTTACATTTGCCTGTGGCAGGGGAGGCCCCTTTGAAGCAAATTCAGTTTCTGTTCCACCCCATATAGTCGTACTGCTAGATGAAAAAGACACCTTCCCACTACCAGGCCTTTTTCTCTGCTAGGAAAGCAGTATTCACACCTGATCAGGGCTAATCACTCACAGGGCTACAGCTGGAGAGCTAATGCAAATCAGCATCTTGGAGCTTCACCAAATATTTATTATTAATCCAATCTCACCATAGAGTTGGGCTTTTAGTAAATATTAATAATAGTTGTTTAATCATTTTTCTAGCTAGTCCATAACCAGAGGTAGCAGAATAAATATTTAATATCTGTAAGAAATTGGGTTTCTGGTTAACGGGGGAACCCTTCTCCAGCAGGAACCACAATCCTTGCCAGTGTAAAGTCACAAGCAAACCCCAAATTACCTGTGCTGAACCCTTTGGTAGCTTGGCACAGAGCAGACAGGCTTAACTTAGAGGCAATGTTTAACATAGATATACAGTGCTTCAAATAGTAATAAAGCAAAAAACACAGATCCAAAAAAATCCCACACCAATTTGGAACAATGGATTAGAATTTAATAAATAAATCAAGACCAAAACTGCATAAATCCAATCAGTAGAACCGGAGGAATGCAATTTTAAATATTCCAGTGAAAATAGGGCAAAAAGCACAAAGGGTCAAAGTCCCAGGTTCAGGCAGACTATGATAGTGCACGGGTCAGCTACAGGAACCCAGTTAGGCCGGCTGTAAAAAGAGTACCTTAAATCCTGGTTGCAGTGTGTTATGAGGTCTTGCATCGAGGATGTTGCACATCCGAGGGGATGCTGGGTCCTGGCCGGAGAGGCATCATGCAGCATTGGTCCCAGGGAGCTTTGAGGCGTTGACGTGATTCCTGTGTTATCATCGAGGTGACTCTGATGAGTGGGGTTTCAATGTGAAGTTCTGCATCGAGGAGTAGCCAAGCACTGCTGGTTCCAAAGAAGCTGTGTTAATTGCCATGTGGAGTCCAGCATCATCATCGAAGCTGCTGTTGATCAGGGGCTTGCGAGGCAAGGACCTGCATCAAGGAGGCATGATGCAGTGGCAGTTCCAATAAGGCTACAGGCTGCAAGGGTAAGAGAAGTCCTGACACCGGGAAAGTCCAAAGCAAACGCAAGGAGATGGTAGACGGAGTGCTGAAACTTTTCAGGAACTCATCACTAGACACAGATCGGAGTTGAATCTATCTTCGTTCTTTAGCTCACTTTGCTACCCCAGTTCCGACCCAGTCATATGCAAATCAGTCTTGACCCTGTTCCTCATGGGAACAGTCCAGACCGAACTGCCAAGCCAGGTCTTCCCTGGACCGGAAACAAGCACCCTGGGACTGATTTCAGGGTAACACCCCTCATCAGCTAGGAAAACTTGAATCCAGTGGCAAAGTGAGCAAGGGACCCACGTCTGGGCATACCCTGCCAACTTAGGGAAAATAAAGGAAACACAAGGAGATGATGAACGGAGCGCTGAAACCTTTCAGACACTCACCCCCAGTCACAGATATGGGTTGAATCCATCATTGTTCTTTCGCTCACTTTAGTCCATACAGCAAAGGCGATACGCCGGTCCTACTCTGGGTTGTGCTGCGTAGCAGAGGAGATGAGTCAGATATGCTGGGTCCACAGATGGGCTGGCCCATCTGTGAGCCAACCCATCCTAGGGCTGGCCCACAGATGGGCCAGCCCATCTGCGGGCCCAATTTCTAGGGTCCCACATACCCTAGGAAGGCCCACTACATAGGATCAGGACCACTTCCTAGGGTCAGGGCTGGAGTGACATAATTTGGCAAGGTAGGACTCACAGTTGCAGAGTCCAGATGCTGGTTACAAAAGACTAGCCCTTAGCGTCACTCTGGTGGTCCTGGGTACAGATTGCACACAAGAGGGCACCAGGACAGCACTTCAGGAAAGTAGTTCAATAAAGTAGCAGTCCTTTTGGCAGCACAGCAGTCCTTCTTCCTGGCAGAATCTTCCACAGGTACAGATGTGTACTAAAGAGTTGAGGCCTGAGGTCCAATATTTATACCTGCTCGAGTTTTTCTGCTCACACTAGTGGATGGCACAGTAGTGCTTTATTTCACAGGAAACATTTAACTTTCCATGACATGGTTGTATTTATACTATGGCCTCATAGGAAAGTTAAATTTACAATTAGGAGTAAGACTGATGTGCTTCTGTAGAGCTCCGCTAACCTGAGCCCGTTTTAACCACCATCAGTCATTAATCCTGACCCCACACAGCAGGAATGACCAGGCGGCCTCCGCAGCGGCTTGACTTCGGCAGATGCAAGCAGCGTTTGCCCGGGCCCAGAGTCGATGCAATTGTGGCCTGGAGGAGATGGTGGTTGAGGCCGAGATGCGCTACGTACACTGCGGAGCGGAGGCCGGCGACCGACAGATCCTGATGTGGGGCCCCTGCCGGCGGATTGCCATTAATCTCCTGGGCTCGCGGTTTCTGGTGCTGTTATGATCTCAGGGCCGGGGCCGGGGCCAGCCGGCGGGCAGGATTGACTCCTGGGTTCAGGCCTTCCCTGAAGCACCCGGCCATGGGCCCCCTCCCTCTCTGATCTGCCACGGGGCGCTGCGGCGGTGTCCCCGGCCCCCTGGGAATGCTCCATGCCGGTGGGGTGCCCAGATGGAGTAGCGGGCCCGGGGAGACATTGGCCCTGGCAAGGGCCTTGAGTGCCGCAGCCACCATTGTTCCCCCGGCCTGCCACCACATTTGCATTCATCGTCGCCCGGGAACCCGCGGCGCCCTACACCATGTGTGCGCTGCCGGCATAGGTGGCATTTACTTGACCAGGCCCCGGGGCGACCAGTGCAGGAGTCATCCGGACAGCTGCAGCATTGGTCCTGGGGGAGTCGGGCTGGCCTGCCTCAGCATGGATGTGGTGGCGCTCGGGGCCTGGGCTCTCTCAGGCAGAAGTTAACCCCACATAAGGAGAAGAGCGCTACTGCAGACACATGTGCTGCCCCCGGGGCTGCCCATCCTGGGCAGCAAGATCTACCAGTGCCTCCCTCCGTGTTGCTACCTACAGATCTGAAGTACCTTGGAGGCACATAGGGCCTGTGAAAAGCAGGGCCCGGAGGGCGTGCCGCGGTGTATCGGACACCCCTTGAAACCCACGCTCCCGCATTTTGCTGTCGCTCCAGTGCAGTCAAGGACAGTCTGAGGTGAGGAGCAACCTTAGCGATGTCTGCTATTGAGGATCCTGGTCACAGTCGGCCGGGGTTTGGGTCTGGGGCAGGGGTCCGGCGAGTCTGGTCCCTGTAGGGGGCCTACTTGGCTGTCCCTCCTTGGTGGCGGAAGTGGCTAGACTAGGCCTGGTGTGGCTTGCTGTCGGGAGGGTCAGATTCCATTAAGCCCGGCCTGGCGACCTGCCCTGGTTCGGTCTGAGTCACTGACCATGGCTGAGTGGATCTGGCACTGAGGAGCCCTCCGTCTGATACATGCGGATGATGCAGCAGAGGGGAGCTCAGTTGTATTTGACCTACCTGCCCTAGCTGCCAGTTCTTGTTTCACAACTACGCCTGCCTCTCTTCTTCTTAATGGGTAAAGACAACATGGGGAGGCTGTCATCAAAGAGAACACAATGCACCATTATACCACCGTGCCCGCGGGGAAGGAGGGTGCCGAGGGCCTGTCTCCCGAAAATACAACTCTGCTTGCGGCAATCAATCAATCATGGACTGCACTCAAGGACCAGATCGGGGCAGTCGGATCTGAGGTGTCATTCCTCCGCCAGGATCTTGGGAAAGCTGTGGATCGGATCACTGAGGCGGAAATGAGGGTCTCCACGGTGGAGGACACGGTGTCCACCCTCCAGAATAAAGTCGATAAACTGACCATGGTCACAAGGGAGCTGGCCTCGCGGGCCAAGGATGCATCTGCCTAGTGAGCTTTCTAGAGGGTTTATAAGGCGCATCTATGGATGTCTTCATCTCTGGTTGGCTCAAGGTGCTCAAAGTGCTGCTGCCGCCTGAGGACATATCCCCCTGTTTTGTGATGGAAAGTGAGGCCAGTGATTGCCCAGCTCCTCAATTGCACCGACCCCGATGCCATCCTCCACTTTGCCCGGCTCCATAAGGACAAAATGACTTTTGATTCTCATAAAATCATGGTCTTCCCGGATTATACCATGCTGGTGCAGCAGCAGCGCCAATCCTTTGTTGCAGCCAAGCGACGGCTCCGGGAGCTGAACTTATCCTATGTGTTACTATTCCCGCCAGGATGAAAGTGATCTTTAACGCCAAGACCTACTTTTTCGACTCCCTGGAGGAGGTATTCACCTGGACAGATGAGAGGCGAAGCCTCAAACTGCACTCGCTACTGCCGCTGGACTCCGACTCCTTGCAGGGGTCCCATAGGAGCGGTCAGCGAGGTGGAGACGCATCAAACCGGCGATACAGATCTCGATCTAACTGACGAGTCCATGGCCACTTCGAGTCCGTTGAGTGAAGCAGTTTCCGCCAGTTTCTTGGTTTAATGCTGTGGTCGTTCGTCCTGTTTGGAGTGTGTTGGAACTTAATCATGTCCATCGGCTTTAGGCGATGTCGGACAGTCCACGCCCTTTGACATTTTGGGTAATGTTGGGTTGGGTCGGCTCCATTGGGGGAACTGCTTGGGTCTTCACGTTTGGGGCCTGGGGCACGATTCCACTGCGACAGGTACTTCTTGGTATTGGAAGTATGGGGGTGGGGGGTGGGGGGTTGGGGGTTGTTGGGTTTTATGTTGTTGGTTTTATGTTGGCGCTCCAAACACACAGTCACACACTATACCACTGCTTCTGCTCCAACCGACATATACGTTGATTAGGGGGGGATGACACACGATACAGGTAACTCTCCAATGGGAGAACTGAATATTATTTCAAGGAATGTAATGGGACTATTGAATAAGATCAATCTGGGTGGGGTACTGCGCTTAGCGAGGCGTTATTCCGCCGATATCCTATTGCTGCAGGAGACTCATCTCCTCAGTAATAAAACCCAATGTCTTACTAGGTTTGGGTTCGCCACCGTCTATCACTCTGACTTCACAAAGGGCAAGGCGCTTCTTATCCACTGCGGAGTACCAATCCACATTACACACCACTGGCTAGACATGGGCCGGCGCTTCACTGTAGTTTCAGGCATAGTGGCTGGTGAACAGATAACACTTGGGAGTGTTTTTGCCCCTCCTCCACTGGGCCAAACATTCATAGATAAAATCACACAGCTCTGGGGGGACCTTCCCGGCGGCCTGATGAAACTGGGGGGAGACTGGAACGACACTATGGCACCGCATGACAGATGGTGGGCAGTACCGTGCGATACATCCCCCGTTTCCAAAGTGAACATACTCGCACATACACTGGGTTGGACTGATTCTTGGCGTGCATTTCACCCCACCGAATCAGGGCTCTCCTATGCATCGGCGATCCACTCTAGACTCTCATGTCTTGATTATATTTTCCTTCCGCTCGGCTATATACACAGAGTTGCATACACCTTCATTCTGCCAAGAGGCATCTCCGGTCAATTGCCTGTCCAACTCTAATTGGGCCTTCGAACCCACCAGACCCCGTACAGGTGGCGTATGTTGATGTGTTTTATCTAGGACCCCGATCAATATTGTGACCTCATGCCCCTATACGGCTATAATCAATACATATCCCTATAATGGCATAATAATCAGAGCCATATTTCAGTAACTCGCCTCTGCAGTCCATGACACAGCAGAAGCCACTTCCTTAGATTCCTAGATAGCACGCCGAGTTCTTTCGACATACCAAACCCCCAGCAACCTGGGAAAGCCCTGCTTGCTTTGTTTTGATTAGTAATAGAACTCCTGCGAGCACTGTAAGAACGACCAGTTCTTAGTGACATTTTTATTGACGTCTTTTAATAATAATAATAATAAGGGAGTCTTATAAAGCGCGCGGTTACGCTGGCTAGCGTGTCCCTGCGCTGAGACAGATAGAAACTCATATAAACGGGCCGCCGAGTCAGCTAAGTTTGTCGTGCATAAAGGTGTGTTTTTAGCTTCTTCCTGAAGACGGCCTCAGACACTTCAAGACGGAGGTCCAAGGGTAGAGCATTCCATCCCTTCGCCACCAAATAGCGAAAGGATCTGCCTCCCATGCGAGCCTTTCTCGTCCTGGGTACGTATAATAGGCCCCCATGGGAGGAGCGCAGCGCTCGCGTAGGTTCGTATCTGGAGACCAGACTCTGGAGTGGTACTGGTGCCCTCCCATTAAGGATACGGTGGCAGGTACAGAGGGCTTTAAACTCCACCCTGCTCTTCACTGGAAGCCAATGAAGAGTCTGAAGGGCTGCTTTGGAGGCCGATCTTTTGGGAAGCTTTAGAATGAGGCGAGCTGCTGCATTTTGCAGTACCTGGAGACGATTTAACACCTTGCTGGTAGCTCCGAGGTACAGTAGGTTGCCATAGTCCAGGCGCGATGTGACGAGGGCATGCACCAGCGTCCTGCGGGCCGACATGGGAAGAAGATCTAATATCTTCCGCAGACCTCTTAGGACGCTGAAACAGACCCCCGTCACACGGCCTATCTGAGGTCCAAAGGACAAATCAGCATCAAGCCAAACTCCAAGATTCTTGGCTTCCCGACAGGGAGTTGGAGCCTCGCCTAAACAAGAGGGCCACCATGCCGACGACCACACAGATGGACCACCCCCCACCACGAGCACCTCGGTTTTATTGCCATTTAATTTAAGGCAATTGGCGGACATCCAGGTTGCCAACTCCTGCATACAGGTTCTAAATTGGTCCGCCGCAAGACCGGGTGCGCGCGAGAGGGAGATCGCCAGCTGTGTATCGTCGGCGTAAGATACTATTTTCAAACCATGACCCTCCACAATAGTGGCTACCGGGGAGACATATAAATTAAACAGGGTCAGACTCAGGGACGAGCCCTGGGGCACGCCCTGTCCCAAACCGATCTCCCCAGAATAGCATTCGCCCTGGCGGACCTGAAAGCCTCTCCCCGTCAGAAAGGATTGGAACCATCCGAGTGCAGTGCCCGATATACCTCCATTATTCAGACACTGTAGCAAGGTGGTATGTGCTACAGTGTCGAATGCCGCACTTAGATCCAGTAGGATGAGGGCCATGGTCTGTCCCTCATCCACGCCCTGGCGAAGGGTCTCTACTGCCATCAGCAGCGCTGATTCCGTGGAGTGGCAAGGACGAAAACCAAACTGGGTGTCATGCAGGAGGGCAGCCTTCTCCACGAAATCCATCAGTTGTACATTAATCATTTTCTCTGCAATTTTGGCCAGGTAGGGTAGAAGGGAGATAGGTCGGAGGTTCTCTAATTTGTCAAAACTGATGTTGGTTTTCTTTCTCAGGGGTAGAACCACCGCCTGCTTCCAGTCTCTAGGCACTATCCCAGTCTTAAATGACAGGTCTAGCAGGTGCCTGATGTAAGGCTCCAGCACTGGCAAGCTATCAACTAGCCTTTTAGGCGTAGTGGGATCCCGAGGGGAACCGGACTTAATAGATTTACATATCTTTAGGAGATCCTCTGGGGGCGGGGTAACGAAGTTGTTCAATCTATGTCTATTCCCCCAGTCCCTCGGGATTTCCACAAACTCAGTCCCTGCTGGAAGATGATTGGGAAAAGACGAGTAGATTTTGGTTACCTTCTCGGCGAAGAAATTCGCGATCTTATCACAAGACTCCGCCGAGCACTCATCAGGGGCAGTAGCTGGTGTCCCACCCGAGAGAGATTTATAAAGCAAGAAAAGCTCCCTCGTGGAGTTACTAGCCTCACTGATTCTGGTAGCATAGTATGCGGCTTTGGACTTCCTGATTAGTCCATGATAGAGTCGCCTCCCGGTTAGATAGATCTCCCTAGTTTCCATTGAGAAAGCTGCTCGCCATTGCCTTTCCACTCGCTTTAGAGCTGCCTTTGCAGCTCGCAGCTCATCACTGTACCATGGTGCAGTTTTCTGAATGCGACCACCCATTTTGGCACGCCAGAGTGGAGCCGTGCAATCAAGCGCCTCGGTTATACGATTGCAGAGATTGGAATTAGCAGTATCCGCATCGTCCCCCCCTGGACTCCCCCCTTTAATGAGTGCCGCACGGAACTTTTCCTGGGAGAAGTTTGCCCATCTCCTCCTAGAGTGGTATCGTGGAGCTGGCACCAGTGCTCTTGCCCCTGGAATACATATAGAGAATGGTACCAGGTAGTGGTCCGTCCACGGGATAGGGATGGGAGTCGTTGCTACTACATCCTCCCAGTTAACAAATATGGGATCCAGCAAATGTCCCAGCTGGTGGGTGGGACCGTCCAAAAACTTACGTCAAACTCAGCACCTTTCAGGTATAAATATACCAACGTTGCCTTAAGCAAACATGTGGTGGTGGTGGTGAATACTGGAGTAGAACAGCTGTCCCCTTGCAGAGAGCCCAGCAGATGCGAGAAGCCCACGGACGCTGCCCCTCCTCCTTGACGCGCTGAGAAAGACGCTGTCTTTTCTCCTGCCGAGAAAATCCAGCTCCGGCGTTTCCAGCCTACCCTTGCGGGTGACTGGGATATCGGGTCCTAAGAAGGAGATACCAGACCTCCTACATTCTATTCCAGAGGTACGGTGCTGACTGAACCCTTAGAGAGAATTCTTGAATCAAACTCTTGGCAAAACCAACTTAACTTAAACTGCTACTTACTTACTCCCTCCCATGTATTAGGCTTAGGTCAGGTACACCGGGGTAGGCGTAGTTAGAAGCACCAGTTGAGGTCGTTAGCCAATGTATATATGAATGTATATATTTTATTCATTTTAACCATCTTATGGCTAAGAAACCATATCAATGCTTTTACAGTAGTATTTCGTAATACTCCTTTTACTGTACGCCAGGGGTACTCATAGTACGGCCCGCGGGCCAGTGGCGGCCCGGCAAGCCTTCCCTGGCAGCCCGCGGACCCCCGAGACATCATACTTGTGTTTCCCGAGTTTTTTTTTTTTAAAGTGTCTGCAGCAGTGAGAGAGACTCTTGCTGCTTTGTGGGGGCTGCCGGCCGGGCGATCCTAGGAATGGCCAGAGTAAAGCTGCAGGGGCCTAAGGAGAGGTGAAATACAAAGGCATCATTAACATGCAAATGGTCTTTTAATGACCTGTGAAGTGCTCGGGTGCGGCTGTGTGTGTGTGCCCCGGCTGACGCAGAGGCAGGGTGAGGTGACAGAGGGAGTGGGAGGGAAAAGGAGGGGGAGGGGGACGGCGAGGGAGAGAGAGAGTGAGAGGGAGAGAGAGAGAGAGTGAGGGAGTGAGTGAGTGAGAGGGAGGGAGGGAAGGAGTGAGAGGGAGGGAGTGAGTGAGTGAGTGAGTGAGAGGGAGTGAGAGTGAGAGGGAGTGAAGGAGAGGGAGTGAGGGAGAGGGAGTGAGTGACTGAGAGGGAGTGAGTGACTGAGAGGGAGTGAGAGAGAATGAGTAAATGAGTGGGAGTGAGTGAGTGGGAGTGAGTGAGTGAGAGGGAGAGTGTGAGGGAGAGGGAGTTAGTGAGGGAGAGGGAGTGAGTGAGGGAGAGGGAGTGAGTGAGGGAGAGGGAGTGAGTGAGGGAGAGGGAGTGAGTGAGGGAGAGTGAGTGAGTGAGGGAGAGGGAGTTAGTGGGAGTGAGTGAGTAAATGAGTTGAGTGAGTGAGAGGGAGTGAGTGAGCGGGAGTGAGTGAGCGGGATGAAGTGAGTGAGAGGGATGGAGTGAGAGGGATGGAGTGAGAGGGAGGGAGGGAGTGAGTGGGAGGGAGTGGGAGGGAGTGAGTGGGAGAGAGTGAGAGGGAGTGAGTGGGAGGGAGTGAGTGAGAGGGAGGGAGTGAGAGGGAGGGAGTTAATGAGAGAGAGTGAGTGAGGGAGGGAGTGAATGAGAGGGAGTGAGTGAGTGAGAGGGAGTGAGAGGGAGTGAGTGAGTGAGTGAGTGAGTGAGTGAGAGGGAGGGAGTGGGTGGGAGGGAGGGAGTGAGTGAGAGGGAGGGAGTGAGAGGGAGGGAGAGAGAGGGAGGGAGGGAGGGAGAGGGAGGGAGGGAGGGAGAGAGTGACTGAGAGAGTGAGAGTGAGTGAGAATGAGTGAGAGGGAGTGAGTGAGTGAGAGGGAGTGAGTGAGAGGGAGTGAGTGAGAGGGAGTGAGTGAGAGAGAATGAGTAAATGAGTGGGAGTGAGTGGGAGGGAGTGAGTGAGAGGGAGTGAGTGAGAGGGATGGAGTGAGTGAGAGGGATGGAGTGAGTTAGAGGGATGGAGTGAGTGAGAGGGATGGAGTGAGTGAGAGGGAGGGAGTGAGTGGGAGTGAGTGAATGAGTGGGAGTGAGTGAGTGAGTGAGTGAGTGAGAGGGAGGGAGTGAGTGAGAGTGAGAGGGAGGGAGTGAATGGGAGGGAGTGAGAGGGAGGGAGTGAGCGAGTGAGAGAGAGGGAGATAGTGAGAGTGAATGAGTGGGAGAGGGAGGAAGAGGGAGTGAGTGAGACGGAGAGGGAGTGAGACGGACAGAGAGGGAGAGGGAGTGAGATGGAGACAGAGAGGGAGGGAAAGGGAGGGAGTGAGAGGGAGGGAAAGGGAAGGAGACTGAGAGGGAGGGAAAGGGAGGGAAAGGAAGGGAAATGGAGGGAGAGGGAGGGAAAGGGAGTGAAAGGGGGTGAGACAGAGAGTGAGTGAGAGGGAGGGAAAGGGAGGGGGAGAGGGAGTGAGTGAGGGAGAGGGAGTTAGTGGGAGTGAGTGAGTAAATGAGTTGAGTGAGTGAGAGGGAGTGAGTGAGCGGGAGTGAGTGAGAGGGATGAAGTGAGTGAGAGGGATGGAGTGAGTGAGAGGGAGTGAGTGAGTGGGAGTGAGTGAATGAGTGGGAGTGAGTGAGTGAGAGGGAGGGAGGGAGTGAGTGAGAGTGAGAGGGAGGGAGTGAATGGGAGGGAGTGAGAGGGAGGGAGTGGGCGAGTGAGAGAGAGGGAGAGAGTGAGAGTGAATGAGTGGGAGAGGGAGGAAGAGGGAGTGAGTGAGACGGAGAGGGAGTGAGACGGACAGGGAGGGAGAGGGAGTGAGATGGAGTCAGAGAGGGAGGGAAAGGGAGGGAGTGAGAGGGAGGGAAAGGGAAGGAGACGGAGAGGGAGGGAAAGGGAGGGAAAGGAAGGGAAATGGAGGGAGAGGGAGGGAAAGGGAGTGAAAGGGGGTGAGACAGAGAGTGAGTGAGAGGGAGGGAAAGGGAGGGGGAGAGGGAGTGAGTGAGGGAGAGGAAGTTAGTGGGAGTGAGTGAGTAAATGAGTTGAGTGAGTGAGAGGGAGTGAGTGAGCAGGAGTGAGTGAGAGGGATGAAGTGAGTGAGAGGGATGGAGTGAGTGGGAGGGAGGGAGGGAGTGGGAGGGAGGGAGTGAGAGGGAGGGAGTGAGTGAGAGGGAGTGAGTGGGAGAGAGTGAGAGGGAGTGAGTGGGAGGGAGTGAGTGAGAGGGAGTGAGAGGGAGGGAGTGAATGAGAGAGTGAGTGAGTGAGAGGGAGGGAGTGAATGAGAGGGAGTGAGTGAGTGAGAGGGAGTGAGAGGGAGGGAGTGAGTGAGTGAGAGGGATGGAGTGAGTGAGAGGGATGGAGTGAGTGAGAGGGATGGAGTGAGTGAGAGGGATGGAGTGAGTGAGAGGGAGGGAGTGAGTGAGAGGGATGGAGTGAGTGGGAGGGAGGGAGTGAGTGGGAGTGAGTGAGTGAGTGAGTGGGAGTGAGTGAGTGAGAGGGAGGGAGTGAGTGAGAGGGAGGGAGTGAATGGGAGGGAGTGAGAGGGAGGGAGTGAGCGAGTGAGAGAGAGGGAGAGAGTGAGAGTGAATGAGTGGGAGAGGGAGGGAGAGGGAGTGAGTGAGACGGAGAGAGAGTGAGACGGACAGGGAGGGAGAGGGAGTGAGATGGAGACAGAGAGGGAGGGAAAGGGAGTGAGAGGGAGGGAAAGGGAAGGAGACGGAGAGGGAGGGAAAGGGGGGAAAGGAAGGGAAATGGAGGGAGAGGGAGGGAAAGGGAGTGAAAGGGGGTGAGACAGAGAGTGAGTGAGAGGGAGGGAAAGGGAGGGGGGCGGAGAGGGAGTGAGAGAGAGGGAGTGAGAGAGAGGGAGTGAGAGAGAGGGAGTGAGACAGTCGGAGTGAGACAGAGGAAGACAGGAGAGAGGGAGGGTGAGAGGGAGAGAGAGCTAGAGAGAGGGAGGGAGACCGAGAGAGATGTGTGTATGCCGGGACGGCTCAATGGTCGAAGGCGTCCGCTGCAGGGACCTATGATCAACCTCATGGTCAGTTTTATGTTGTTGCTCTAGCCCCTCCCCCTCCCCCACTGACCCTGCCCCCCCACCGATGCGGCCCTCGGACACAAACCAAACTGTAAATTTGGCCCCCGAGAGAAAGTTTGTGAGTACCCATGCTGTACGCACTTTTTATAATACCAAGTCTTGCAATTGTGGCAATTCATTTCTCTTGCATGAGAAGGAAGACTGCTCAATAAATAATATCTTTTATTGAAAACTCCCGTCTCTCCATTCTCTGTACCCTGGTGAAAGTAAATCTGCACAACTGACTGAGTGAAATAGCTGTCTATTGTTTCACACGACTCTAGAGATTGACTCTTATTCTGAGGAGCAAAGTTGTCATATTTATGCGGTTGTCGAAAACTGAATCCCTTCTTGTCTGAGCCAGAGAAGCTGATCACTTCCTATTCAGTCAAGAAATTTTCCAGTGACCTCTGAGTTAGCTGGCGCAAACCTAAATTAAGTCTAACATAGTCAGTAGAGACCTAGAAGACCCCAGTCCTACTTCTACACTGCTGTTTATGTTATTCCAATGCGCAGGGCCTATAGGGAAAATAGGAACTACACTACATGGCACCCAACGTTTGGTACGGTGATAAAACTAAAGCAAGACGTTAGAGTAACTCAGTCGTGCTTTTTCACACAGACCCTTTCTCCCGTAAATACTCCAATAGACGTCTGGAGTGGGTGAAAGGTTAAAATCCGTCGGAACTTAGTAGGAAAAGATTCCTATGTAGAGTTTCTGGTTTAGTCAACGTTGAAGGATACAGTGTTCCAAAATATTGTGCACCTAATCTTTGTGTCAGAAAATGGCAATAACAACGGAACCAATGAAGTCGCAGTAGACGCGAATCAACTGGGTCCCGATGTTACAGGGATTAATGAACCGGGTGCGATTATCATCCCGGCAAACATAAGAAAAACTATAACGTTAAAACTTGTAGAAAACGGACTGACATCACAAGGTGGTACAGTCATTTTCGTGATAGAGGCACACAAATATCGGCAGACAGAGGTATTCTATTCATCGATAAACTTTCCAGCGGCAAACGCTACAACACACGAGTTTCACTATTACAAAATAGAGGAACCACCAGGTGAATATACTCCTTTCGAGGAGATTGAAATCCCATTAAAATACCAAGAGCACCTGCTCTGGTTTAAAGGCGCCCTAAAACATAATGATCACATCACCAGGCTCGGTCCACTAGGTAGACCAGGATCAACGTGGCCGGTTCTAGCCAGCTACACACCACATCCAGACATTGAAAAAATGTCAAAAGAAGAACTTTTAGCACAGCTAAATTATTAATTAAAATACACAGACAGTTATTCCAATATGTAATGCGGACTGCAACAGTCCAAACAGCTCTTAATATTCCACAGCTAACCCCCCATCAGGGTAACACAAATAAAATTACACCACAAAACATACAATCATGTCTTGGAAAAACTCCCACAAAACGGGAACAAATTCCTTTCTGGTTAGCACAGAAAATTACTCAAATAGAGGCAGTATTCCCGAATACTACCCCTATTGAGAAACACAGAATTCTGACTATCTGCCTTCCAATGCGGGTCGCACCACATGTGGAGGACTGTGACACTTGGGGTACAGTCTTTGCTTCCATTTAGACAAAAACACATGGGGTTCCGTCTATGGTGGTAATACCAGATGTGCTAAAACAAATTCAGAATGAATACGGTCCAGAACCTGCTTTAACTCTTGGTATGAAATTACTGAAAGACTTCAAACAGGTCTTGGCTATATTACTAGCCAACATAAAAGAAGAAGCAGCATCTGTGGCGATCCGCCAGAAATTGAAAGAAACAGATATAACAGATCAACCAATTGAGCTTGCCAGAATATTAGAAAAATGCTATGAAGAATTAGGTAGAGATAGTTTGGGTGGGAAACCAGTAAAACCCCAACTACTCGAAAATCCTGAAAAATTATTTATTAAAAAATAATCTAAACACTCCTAAAAAGAGCTGGGATGGAAATAAACAATCCACTCCCAAAGAAAAAGTTTTCCAGTCCAGAGGAAGGTCTCCTCGGCAGAGGGAAAGAACTCCGAATCGAGAACACCAGTCTCCCCAGAGGGAGCACTCTGAGAAAAGATATAACCTTAGAAATAGGGATAACTTGAAAAAGCCTAATAGATATAAAAGTATTGATACATGTCCCTCTCGATCTTTTTCGCAGAAATCGGAAAGAAGAGGACGGTCAGATCCAAGGGAAGAGCACACCAAGTCCAAAGACAAGGAACCTGCTCAAAGTAAAAAATTACAATTTCCAAGAAAGAAGGTAGCCAGTATTAGAGTAATCGAACATGCCGAGAATACTGAGGACACAGCTGAAAAACGGAGAGTGGGCACAGACAATGCTAGACAGTGCAGCAGAAATCAGCATAGCGCGCAAGATCCTGATGAGTCATCTGGAGACAGTGGACACGAATTAATACATTCAAGTAGAAACTGCAGACACCAGAGTTAGCGAACCTCATAAGATATACGAAATAACACTGCGTATAGAGGGAGACAAGACTAGGAAAATAAGGGGTCTATTTTGGGATAACCTCTCAAAAGGCTATGACATCCTGTTAGCCGAGAAAGATTGGCCCCCAGATTTTGTCAGGGAGTGCCCTCATGGCGAAGAAATGATTATGCCTGCCTTCTCAAATCGCATTCCAATTCACACTAAATATATATATGCAAGGAAATGGGCAGTAGCCCAGGCACCAGCATTATATAAAAATCATGTAGGATTGGATGAGGACTCTCTTCCTCACAAAATCCAGTTAAAATGTCAACCAACTGCACAAAGGCAGTACCCAATTAAGCAAGAAGCTAAAAAACAGGTCAGGGAGATTTTAGATCAACTTGAATACCAAGGGGTAATTGAAACATGCACCTCTCAAATGAACAATCCTGTGTTTCCTGTCTCCAAACCGGACGATTCGTATCGTCTAGTCTTGGACTACAGACACCTTAACTCATGTTGCAAAACATTTGCAGTACAAAATTCGCATAGTGCTGCACTAATAAATAACATAGTTCACAAAAAATACAAAACAACATTAGACATATCTAATGGGTTCTTTTGTCAAAATATTGCACCAGAAAGCAGGTACTTGACCGCTTTCTCAATAATGGGGTCACAGAAAAATTTCTGTAGGCTCCCACAGGGATTCAAGAACAGCCCAGGACTATTCTCAGCCAGAGTAACAGAGTTACTACAAATGTATGATGATGAGGTATTATCTTATGTCAATGACATCTATCTCACAGACGACGACTTGGATACTCACTTGTAAAGAGTGAACACCATAATACTTGGGTTCGCAGCAGAGGGTTACAAATTCAACTTTAAAAAATCAAGAATTTCCCATCTAACAGTCTTATTTTTAGGATACGAGTTATCAAGTGAAGGAAAATGCCTAGCGGACAACTTCTTAGAGAAGTGCGCTGTACTCCAAGCACCAAAAACGCTGAAGAATTTACAATCGATTCTAGGCTTCCTGAATTTTGGAAGAACTTACATTCTAAACTATGCAGAGAGGATTAAACCTCTCTACGAATTAATAAAACCTGATTTTAAACCAATCAACTGGACTCAAAAACACACAGAAATTTTGAGATCACTGCAAACAGGCATGTTAGCTAAAACAAAATTAGAAACACGTGACAATACACGCAACCTTGTAATCCAGATCATCCCAGGAAGACATGGATTCACGTACCTGACCTCTAATGAGGGAGAAACGGTACCAATAGCTTACAAATCACATTTGTACACACAAGCAGAAAAAACATTCAGTCTCACAGAAAATACTGTAAAGGCAGTTCACACTGCTATAACGAGAGAACGAGCACTAGCGAAAGGCAAAAGAATAACAGTTTTCACAGCAGAATCAGCCTTCGAGGCACTATTCAGCCCAGTAAATCTAAAAACAGTGGCACTAGATCTGAAATGGATACAGTGGGAAAATTCTCTTGCAGCAGAAGACGTGAAATACTACTTTGTCCCGAACATGAAAAAACTGAATGATTTAAAATATGAAAAAGAATATCCTCTGCCAATCGAGATTCTGCCCCTTGAACAGTACTCCTGTATAATCTATACAGATAGATTTGTACAGCATTAAAATGTAGATGATAAATCTTACGATGCAGCCTGCGCGATTGTTAAAGGTTGCTGGCTCTGCGGTAAATTCAGACCAAAAATAACAAAAACTGAATCACTGAGAAAATGTTCGGCTCAGCGAGCTGAAATCAGATCTTTAAAGATGGCGCTTGAAAATGCCAAACGTGAATTCCCGACACTAATCGTGTGCGATTCGCAGTTTTGCGCCAATTCTTACAATAATGATTTGCAGAGCTGGGTTCAAAATGATTGCAAAGACGACACAGGTGCCACAATCAAGCATAAAATGCTTTGGAAACAAGTAGTTCTTTTACAGAAAGAACTACAAAAGACTCACGTGATACACACTCTGAGTCATCAACGTGATGGCGTTCACGTTGCAGGGAATTCATTGGCTAATTCAGCCACAGCGGAAGCAACTAAACCGGCATCCGTAGCCACAAAAAAGCGTTCAGAAAAATACATAGACGGGGAATCCATGCTGGCAGTAAAAATGTCTTCAAAAGGCAACTGTGCAGCACTACCTGTGAACTATCCACTCAATTATACATACGTAATTGATGCAAACTCTGTTCCTTTTGCTCGAATCCCTGGAGTGGGGGATAGGGTAATTCCAAACACGAATCGGAGAATCTTATTAATAGCAGACACACACATGGGTGAAGGTCCAAGGCACAAACAGATGGAGGAATCTCTGACTGAATTACAATCAGAATACTGGTGGCCGGGGATGAGCCTGCACCATTATAAATTTGTAAAGAGCTGCCCAGACTGAGACAGAGATCGCAGTAACGAGTCAAGCGGAGTAATGCCATGGACATTTCTGAAGGTAGCATAGGGCTATCTACACATGAAATCCAGCGTCCTATTAATTATTTAAGACTATATTCACTTAAAAAATGTGGCCCCAGCGCTCGGCTGACGACAGAACTGTTATAAAAGATTTGCGAGTCTTTATCGGCACATACGCAATTGCCATGCTTCATTCTGATCAGGGTCCTGCTTTTAGCTCTCGAGCTTATAAGGAGGCCATGACCAGTATGGGCATTGGATTGCGATTCTCTTGTCCCTTCCATCCTGAGGGAAACGGGGTAGTGGAAATAAAAAAACGATACATAAAGCAATCTATAACGGCAAAGGTATTAGGTTCGGGTGATGGGTGGGTCCAACATTTAACAAGTGTCCAACGTAGTCTTAACAACTTGCCAAGAAATTCTCTAAAAGGTTGCAGCCCGTACGAACTATTGTTCAGAACTAGAATGTATGTTCAGGACTTAGATAGTCTTGCTTCAGTGGTAGAAGATAAGAAAAAAAGACTTTGACATCAAAGATCGTTTGGCTGTTTTACAGGACTTAAATGAAACAAGAAAAGCCCTGAGCAACATAAAGTTAAAGCAACAGCCAACCACCTCTGAAGACACACCACCTGTCCCAGCAAGACCTGTCTGGATTCCAAAGATTGGGGGTCTGGTCAGAGAGAAAATAGCTGTGAAGAAGGAATTTGGGCCTTCTTACAGAAAAGCAGTACCTGTTTTAGCAATCAACGGAACAAGATCAGTTGTACTACCGCCCCTTGCTGGTAAAAAGGAGAACCGAGTTGTATCCATCGACCTGGTAAAACCACAATCATGTGGCCTATAATAAATAGCAGGCCCAGTGGACTCCCAAGAAGTAACAGAATACCCAAATTTGCTAGTATCCAAAAGGTTCAAACTGAAAGACTAATCACAATTGATAAACCTGCAGTGAATAAAAAAGGACTATGCAGAAATGCCATGGAACTTGTACCTCTGAAACCCAAATTGAAACAGTTTGTCATGAAACACCAGTCTACAATGATGTGGCATCAGAATGTGCTAATGAAAGCCAAATAGGAAAAACAATTCCAATGATCGACAGAACTGAATCTGGCTACTTCATCAATTTCGATAACTTTTCTGAAGATCAAAGCGACCCTGAAGTGACGCTAGAAACAAAGACTTTTAAAGAAAAAGCAACAGAACTCTTTCATCAACTCAAGGAAACGTATCTTATCTCTCTATGGTTAGAATTTTGGATTGGGATAGGTGTATTTTTCCTCCTGCTTTGGCTCATCATGGTACTTTGTTTGGGAAAATTCATTGAGGGAAAATACAGTTCAATGGACACAGCAAGTCAGAACATCAACTTAGTTCTGAAGCCTCACAAATCATCTCACATCGAGAAAAGAGAACTATCATCAGTGAATGTCACAGCCATTCCAATACCCGGCGGGGTAGTTTGGGACAAGACAGACTACGAAATATATGGCCCCGTCAAGCTCTTGAAATATCCTCATCAGTTTAAGGTTTCATTAAGTGACTTTATAAAACCAAGTACATTCTCTAATGATTGGGACTTTAAAAGTATAAATGATATGATGTCGGATTTAGTTTTATCACCAAAATTTACAGAACATGATTATTTGCAAGGTTCATCTAATTATGAACAGATGTACTGTTTTACTCATTATGCAGACCACTATTTACATAAATCTGCTCAACCTAGAAATGTTTTTAAATATAACCAATGGGAACATTGTGCTACTCCACCGAAAAGCAGTTCAAAAACATTCTATGAGAAATTCCAATACTTCTCAGGGTTTAACACAAGTAATGCAGAAACATTTTATTATAAACTGTTGGATAAAACAGGGACAAAAACCATGCTGACAAATACTAAATTGATATATTCAGAAGCATTTTATGAAAAAATGATTACATTTGGTTTTGATTTCTGGAAAAATAACATTGAAACAAAAACCATCTGGGGTACAAAAGATTGGCAGGTACAAGGCCTAGAAGCATTATTTCGAGCCTGCATGATCCCAGAACAAATAATGTTCTTGAATGACACAATTCAACAAACAACCTGTCTTGGCCTAGCCAAGATTAAAGACCTTAACAAACCGTCTATTCCAAAGCCAATACCTGATAATACAACCACAGATATTGAAGTAGATGTATCCCAAATTTTAAATGAAAACAGAACACATCCTGATTGGAAAAAGTAGTTAATCTGGCCTACAGACACGAATAACTGTCAAGATAGATTCCTGAACAAATTACAGGGGTTAAAAATAACCAGACCAGACCCTAGATACTCCCAGAGACAACATCCAGGGATAGTAACAACTTACAGTGTAGGAAAACTATGCCTTGAATGGCTACAAACATCCACACTGGCACAAATTAAGCAACACTTGTCTTTACTTAAAGATGGTGCTGATTTGCGCGATTTCATAATGGGACCACGCAAACAGCGTCAAAAACGTTTCATAGCGGCAAGCATATATGCTGCTTACAACGAGGCATGGAAAGAAACTCAAATTGAAACAGCCGAGAAAATACAAAACTTTGATCGTATTAATTTGGAAAAATCACTTTCTGTTGTGGACAATGGGTTAATGACTCTGTCCTCCAGAATATATTCACTGGACAGTATTGTATCATCTGCTATTGATATAATAGACCAGGACTTGCTAATGTTACAACATGGCCAGTCCCAATTACGTTCTATTGTACAGCTATGATTCAGAAAAGGGGGTGGTGATGAACAGAGTGTCTGAATTAAGCAGACCACTCTTACCCAGTCCAAAGATCAGGGCTTGATCCATCACCGTTTTTTAGCTCACTGCACCATCCCAGCTCAGAACTTGGCTATATGCAAATTAGTCTGACCCTGGCCCAGTGCATCATGGGAACAGGGCAGACCAAACTACCAAGCCAATTCTTATACTGGGAAGGAAACAAGCTTCCGGGGACCGGTTTCTGGCATTTCAGCCGTCTTCGGCCCGGCTTGCTTGAATCCTGATGGTGCAATGAGCAAGGGACTCACATCTGAGTATACCCTTCCACGCTTATGGTGGACAAAAATGATTCAGAAAAGGGGGTGGTGATGAACATAGTGTCTGAATTAAGCAGACCACTCTTACCCAGTCCAAAGATCAGGGCTTGATCCATCACCGTTTTTTAGCTCACTGCACCATCCCAGCTCAGAACTTGGCTATATGCAAATTCGTCTGACCCTGGCCCAGTGCATCATGGGAACAGGGCAGACCAAACTACCAAGCCAATTCTTATACTGGGAAGGAAACAAGCTTCCGGGGACCGGTTTCTGGCATTTCAGCCGTCTTCGGCCCGGCTTGCTTGAATCCTGATGGTGCGATGAGCAAGGGACTCACATCTGAGTATACCCTTCCACGCTTATGGTGGACAAAAATGATTCAGAAAAGGGGGTGGTGATGAACAGAGTGTCTGAATTAAGCAGACCACTCTTACCCAGTCCAAAGATCAGGGCTTGATCCATCACCGATTTTTAGCTCACTGCACCATCCCAGCTCAGAACTTGGCTATATGCAAATTAGTCTGACCCTGGCCCAGTGCATCATGGGAACAGGACAGACCAAACTACCAAGCCAATTCTTATACTGGGAAGGAAACAAGCTTCCGGGGACCGGTTTCTGGCATTTCAGCCGTCTTCGGCCCGGCTTGCTTGAATCCTGATGGTGCAATGAGCAAGGGACTCACATCTGAGTATACCCTTCCACGCTTATGGTGGAAAAAAATGATTCAGAAAAGGGGGTGGTGATGAACAGAGTGTCTGAATTAAGCAGACCACTCTTACCCAGTCCAAAGATCAGGGCTTGATCCATCACCGTTTTTTAGCTCACTGCACCATCCCAGCTCAGAACTTGGCTATATGCAAATTAGTCTGACCCTGGCCCAGTGCATCATGGGAACAGGGCAGACCAAACTACCAAGCCAATTCTTATACTGGGAAGGAAACAAGCTTCCGGGGACCGGTTTCTGGCATTTCAGCCGTCTTCGGCCCGGCTTGCTTGAATCCTGATGGTGCAATGAGCAAGGGACTCACATTTGAGTATACCCTTCCACGCTTATGGTGGACAAAAATGATTCAGAAAAGGGGGTGGTGATGAACAGAGTGTCTGAATTAGGCAGACCACTCTTACCCAGTCCAAAGATCAGGGCTTGATCCATCACCGTTTTTTAGCTCACTGCACTATCCCAGCTCAGAACTTGGCTATATGCAAATTAGTCTGACCCTGGCCCAGTGCATCATTGGAACAGGGCAGACCAAACTACCAAGCCAATTCTTATACTGGGAAGGAAACAAGCTTCCGGGGACCGGTTTCTGGCATTTCAGCCGTCTTCGGCCCGGCTTGCTTGAATCCTGATGGTGCAATGAGCAAGGGACTCACATCTGAGTATACCCTTCCACGCTTATGGTCGACAAAAATGATTCAGAAAAGGAGGTGGTGATGAACAGAGTGTCTGAATTAAGCAGACCACTCTTACCCAGTCCAAAGATCAGGGCTTGATCCATCACCGTTTTTTAGCTCACTGCACCATCCCAGCTCAGAACTTGGCTATATGTAAATTAGTCTGACCCTGGCCCAGTGCATCATGGGAACAGGGCAGACCAAACTACCAAGCCAATTCTTATACTGGGAAGGAAACAAGCTTCCGGGGACCGGTTTCTGGCATTTCAGCCGTCTTCGGCCCGGCTTGCTTGAATCCTGATGGTGCAATGAGCAAGGGACTCACATCTGAGTATACCCTTCCACGCTTATGGTGGACAAAAATGATTCAGAAAAGGGGGTGGTGATGAACAGAGTGTCTGAATTAAGCAGACCACTCTTACCCAGTCCAAAGATCAGGGCTTGATCCATCACCGTTTTTTAGCTCACGGCACCATCCCAGCTCAGAACTTGGCTATATGCAAATTAGTCTGACCCTGGCCCAGTGCATCATGGGAACAGGGCAGACCAAACTACCAAGCCAATTCTTATACTGGGAAGGAAACAAGCTACCGGGGACCGGTTTCTGGCATTTCAGCCGTCTTCGGCCCGGCTTGCTTGAATCCTGATGGTGCAATGAGCAAGGGACTCACATCTGAGTATACCCTTCCACGCTTATGGTGGACAAAAATGATTCAGAAAAGGGGGTAGTGATGAACAGAGTGTCTGAATTAAGCAGACCACTCTTACCCAGTCCAAAGATCAGGGCTTGATCCATCACCGTTTTTTAGCTCACTGCACCATCCCAGCTCAGAACTTGGCTATATGCAAATTAGTCTGACCCTGGCCCAGTGCATCATGGGAACAGGGCAGACCAAACTACCAAGCCAATTCTTATACTGGGAAGGAAACAAGCTTCCCGGGACCGGTTTCTGGCATTTCAGCCGTCTTCGGCCCGGCTTGCTTGAATCCTGATGGTGCAATGAGCAAGGGACTCACATCTGAGTATACCCTTCCACGCTTATGGTGGACAAAAATGATTCAGAAAAGGGGGTGGTGATGAACAGAGTGTCTGAATTAAGCACTGGGCCAGGGACAGACTGATTTGCATATAGCCAGGTTCTGAGCTGGGATGGTGCAGTGAGATAAATAACGGTGATGGATCAAGCCCTGATCTTTGGACTGGGTAAGAGTGGTCTGCTTAATTCAGACACTCTGTTCATCACCACCCCCTTTTCTGAATCGTTTCTGGCCACTATAGGTGTGGCAGGGTATACTCAGACATGAGTCCCTTTCTCACTGCACCATCAGGATTCAAGCAAGCCGGGCCGAAGAAGGCTGAAATGCCAGAAACCGGTCCCCGGTAGCTTGTCTCCTTTCTGGTGAAGAATTGGCTTGGTAGTTTAGTCTGCCCTGTTCCCATGATGCACTGGGCCAGGGACAGACTGATTTGCATATAGCCAGGTTCTGAGCTGGGATGGTGCAGTGAGATAAATAACGGTGATGGATCAAGCCCTGATCTTTGGACTGGGTAAGAGTGGTCTGCTTAATTCAGACACTCTGTTCATCACCACCCCCTTTTCTGAATCGTTTCTGGCCACTATAGGTGTGGCAGGGTATACTCAGACATGAGTCCCTTTCTCACTGCACCATCAGGATTCAAGCAAGCCGGGCCGAAGAAGGCTGAAATGCCAGAAACCGGTCCCCGGTAGCTTGTCTCCTTTCTGGTGAAGAATTGGCTTGGTAGTTTAGTCTGCCCTGTTCCCGTGATGTACTGGGCCAGGGACAGACTGATTTGCATATAGCCAGGTTCTGAGCTGGGATGGTGCAGTGAGATAAATAACGGTGATGGATCAAGCCCTGATCTTTGGACTGGGTAAGAGTGGTCTGCTTAATTCAGACACTCTGTTCATCACCACCCCCTTTTCTGAATCTATTGTACAGCTAGGCTGGACGTTGCAAAATCTCCATTCAGGCTATGTGCCATGGCGTTTAATCAACACAACGTCATTGTTTTCTATCTTTAACCTTACTGATAAACAAATCAGTTTAGCACAGAAAGGAGCAGACTATACAATCCTGAGCATCGAAAAACTTGAGAGATTACCATTGACAATGTCAGAAAGACCTGTAATTGAATGGATAATACACGGGATTATCACAATTCCGATAACAACTTTCCAGTTTAAAAATTGCCTTGAGTATATACCGGCAGGCCAGTATGAAAAGTTGGGTAAAGGATACATTAAGTCATCATGGAAATTACCTTATACACACATGTTATAGTGACAACAACAAAATTGTATTTCTTAGTGGTGATCAGTGTAAACATTCACTAAGCGGTATACTTTTGTGCGAAGGTATTAACTTGCATGGGGCCTGTGAGGATACTTCGAATAACCTTTCATGCCACCAGCACGGCACACCTGCAACACAGATAGAGCCATTCTTTAGGCAAATTTCAAACGGGAGTTACGTTCTAATAACAGATCACAGCTGTTGTGGCTTGGTGCCAGGGAAAGCATATCTCTTAAGCGTGAGTTCCATGGTCACTTGCTGTATGCAAGCATTGTATCCAAATGGCCCTGGAGACTCAGTGGCTCCGATTTGGCCTCCTTTGAATGTCTCTTCTATACGAATTGATACTTTAAGCAGAATGAAGTCTGTGCTTTTGCAGACAACAGTGCCCATCACGTCATCAAAAGAGACGTATGATCTCCAAGTTGCAAGGACAACTGCAGAGATACATACACTTTTATCAACAAATTGCCCCGTGCATTTCACAGAAATGCTCAGCCAAATCCTAAATATGTCGAATGCCAGTGGTATCTCGAATGTATTTAAGACAATTTTTTCGGGACTGTTAACGCCATTTGACGCAGTCCTGGGCATCTTTCCCAATTTTGTCCATTCGATCTTTGGCGGCCTACCACTACTTTTGGGACTCGTAGCAGGTATTTTATTTTTGACCCTCCTGCTCTGATATGGCAAACCAAAACGCAGACATGACTTCGGCAAGGATGGAAGAAACGATCCTAGCAATACGCTACCGGGACCGCATAACTAAAGTCCTTGGACTAGCAGGGCTAAGAGATCTGAATATGACCTGGTTTCTTTCATTTAGACCTATATGGCAGACCTGCATCTTACCTGTGCTTCGATGTATGCTATGCGGAGAGGAATGCGTGTTAGACACCTGTCTTGCACTACAATCAGCAGTACCAATGGATGTCGATACTTTGCTAAGTCCAGTAACGGCTCACGCATCGTGCTGTCCCCAGCGGTTACCAATCCTGATGACGGCATTCGTTGAGACTCCTGCGCTACGACTAGGTGGTGGCAGTGAAGCAAGAAATGAAAGCATCATCACCCAGGTACGACCTTCTGTGAGCATTGCTGATCCTGAAATCGATGATAGCAATCATTCTCACAACTGCCAAGTAACAGCATTATCGAACTTGGTCGAACTGTCACCTGAATATGTAGACAAATTCTTTGCAAGCCTGTCTGAAATTATGTTCTCCCCTGAACAGAAACAATAACTTTTGGAAAACAATCCGGCACACAGCGTTCCCATGAACTCTGAATTCGGCCTTCAGCTTTGATAAACAAAAGCTACTAAAAAGTGTTTGGAACTCTTTTTTCCCCGCTCACCATGAAATTATTTTTTCCCAAAATTTCCAAACTATTTACCTTTTTTCTGGCACACGTACTTTGCTTAAAGTAGAACTATTCATAAAGAACAGAGCTTCTATTTTTAGTAAATCTAGAGACAGAATATTACCTCAGCCTCTAGCACATTTTACAGCAATTGTATTTATATGTGATGAAATAGTCTCGCCCTTCTTTTCTGTATTAAGAGACATTTCATGTGTAATTCTTCGCAAAATCATTCAACTGAATATATATGCAAATTTTTTTTGAATGATTACTCTGCTTGATAACGTTCAGTACCTATTATCATTTTCATGTATTTCATGTACACCATTTCAAATGCAAAATGTATTTTGGGGTGGGTAGGAATACACGTGCTTCTTATTGCTTTAGTTTTTAGTAATTTGATGGACATAAATTCGTGGAGTGGGTCATGTGTTTTATCTAGGACCCCGATCAATATTGTGACCTCATGCCCCTATACGGCTATAATCAATACATATCCCTATAATGGCATAATAATCAGAGCCTTATTTCAGTAACTCGCCTCTGCAGTCCATGACACAGCAGAAGCCACTTCCTTAGATTCCTAGATAGCACACCAAGTTCTTTCGACATACCAAACCCCCAGCAACATGGGAAAGCCCCACTTGCTTTGTTTTGATTAGTAATAGAACTCCTGCGAGCACTGTAAGAACGACCAGTTCTTAGTGACATCTTTATTGACGTCTTATGTCCAAAAACTTACGTCAAACTCGGCACCTTTCAGATATAAATATACCAACGTTGCCTTAAGCAAACACGCGGTTGTGGTGAATACTGGAGCAGAACAGCTGTCCCCTTGCAGAGAGCCCAGCAGATGCGAGAAGCCCACGGACGCTGCCCCTCCTCCTTGACGCGCTGAGAAAGATGCTGTCTTTTCTCCTGCCGAGAAAATCCAGCTCCGGCGTTTCCAGCCTACCCTTGCGGGTGACTGGGATATCGGGTCCTAAGAAGGAGATACCAGACCTCCTACATTCTATTCCAGAGGTACGGTGCTGACTGAACCCTTGGAGAGAATTCTTGAATCAAACTCTTGGCAAAACCAACTTAACTTAAACTGCTACTTACTTACTCCCTCCCATGTATTAGGCTTAGGTCAGGTACACCGGGGTAGGCGTAGTTAGAAGCACCAGTTGAGGTCGTTAGCCAATGTATATATGAATGTATATATTTGATTCATTTTAACCATCTTATGGCTAAGAAACCATATCAATGCTTTTAAAGTAGTATTTCGTAATACTCCTTTTACTGTACGCACTTTTTATAATAACAAGTCTTGCAATTGTGGCAATTCATTTCTCTTGCATGAGAAGGAAGACTGCTCAATAAATATTATATTTTATTGAAAACGCCCGTCTCTCCATTCTCTGCACCCTGGTGAAAGTAAATCTGCACAACTGACTGAGTGAAATAGCTGTCTATTGTTTCACACGACTCTAGAGATTGACTCTTATTCTGAGGAGCAAAGTTGTCATGTTTATGCGGTTGTCGGAAGCTGAATCCCTTCTTGTCTGAGCCAGGGAAGCTGATCACTTCCTATTCAGTCAAGAAAGTTTCCAGTGACCTCTGAGCAAGCTGGCGCAAACCTAAATTAAGTCTAACATAGTCAGTAGAGACCTAGAAGACCGCAGTCCTACGTCTACACTGCTGTTTATGTTATTCCAATGCGCAGGGCCTATAGGGAAAATAGGAACTACACTACTCCGGGACGTCAACTATCAGGAGTCCCTGCATTGTGCTATTGCTGATTACCTTGGCTTCAACGTAGGCACCTCTTCATATGGGAAGCTCTTAAACCAACAATTAAGGGGGTGGACATTAGATTTCGTACAGGGGAAAAACGGTGGCGCTTAGCTCAGGTGAGGGAACTGGAGGACCTCCAATGCCAACTGCAATCCCAAACGCTGGTGGGCTCTGACCCCAGTTCTTGCCGGAATCTCATATATGTTCAACAGCAGCTCCACCAGCTCCATACTGAGAGTGCTAAAGAGGCGTGGCTGGTGACCCCGCACAGAATGGGGTGACAAGTCCAGTCAAATGCTCCACAGGCTGTGCCAGGTCCAGTTGATGCGGGCGCAGGTTCCCCTACTGAAGGCCCCGGATGGCACTATGTGTACCTCCCCCGAGGCAGTGGTCTAAGCCTTTGCTTCCTTTTACGCCACTCTGTGCGAGGAGCGAGAGGTGACAGCTGAGCCCCTTATAGACAAATTCCTCTCCGACATCCCTCCTCGCTGGCTGCCTGATGAAGTCTGTGACTTGATGGATATCCCTATCACGATGAAAGACCTGCAGGCGGTGTTGACTTATATTTACCTGTGCCGGGCTCCTGGTCCGAACGGGTTCCTCAGCGACTTTTTGTGCCACACATGGCGACCCTGGAGTCCCACTTGCTTGGGGCACTGCAGGAAGCCCTGGAAGAGCGCATTCTGCCACTTGACTGGCGACACACTGAAATTGTTGTTTTCCTTAAACGAGTCGCCCTCCGGAGGACCCAGGCTCCTACCGTCCCATTACAATGTTGAAGTTCAAACCTAAGCTCCTGGGGAAAGTTCTGGCCGAACACCTTCATACCTGTATTCAAGACCTGGTCCACCCAGATCAGTCAGGCTTTATGCCACAGTGCTCCACCAGACACAGTATCGGGCGAGCCCACAATGCTATTGCAGGGGCCTCCAGTCTGGGTCGTCCTGCGGCGGTTCTACTGGCTGATATTGCCAAGGCGTTTGACTCGCTGAGCTGGACTTACCTTTTTAAACTCCTGGAGGCCGTCAACCTGGGTCCCCGGTTCATAGCGTATGCGAAGCTGCTGTACACGACCTCACTGACTCAGTTTGTGCGGCCAGATGCTGCTCGGCCCCCTTTCCCATCCATAAGGGTACGCGCCAGCGGTGCCCCCTATCTCCGCTCCTAATCGCCTTTGTGATAGAGCCTCTGGCCGCATGGGTGCGCCAAGACCCCCAAATTAGGTGACTGGATTGGTCCCAGGAGCATTCCGACAGAATTGCGCTTAATGCAGATGATGCCCTATTCTTTATGTTAGACCCGTTGGCCTCTGGGCCCCGTGTCCTCCAAATTCTCCGTCTCTTTGGGGAGACCTCCGGTCTCTTCGCCAATCCAGCAAACTCACGGCAAACAGAGGAGCCAGTTCTGGGCTTCGGAGTTGATTATCGCAGAAACTGGTTAAGTACCTGGGGATCTATATCTCGTGGTGTCCCACCGTTGCCTGCACGCACAACATTGCACCACTACTCCCGGCCGTTCGCGATGAAACAACTATTTGGTCTGAACTACCCCTATCGCTGTACGGCAGATCTGTGATTTTTAAGATGGTGTCCCTACTGCGCTTTCTCCATAGGCTCCAGAATTATCCACACCCTATTGGTTTACCCAACTCAATGCACTTTTGAATAAATTCCTTTGGCAGCTATGGCAGGGGGGCTCAGTTCGCGTGGCATTCTCAACATGTATGTGGGGGTCCTTGCTTTTTTCAATCCATTCTCAACATGTACACAGTCCACTTATTGCGGGGGTATCGCGGCTGCAGATGTTCATGCGTACTACTCTGCCTTGCACCTCCTGGTATTTAACGAGTGGTGGTACGGATCCCAGACGGACCCGGCCTACGTCGTGGAACGGATTGCCATGGCAGGTATCCCTTTGCTCCATTTCATATATAGTATCACTTTACTGGATGCGCTTACACGCGGCTATTATACAAGGAGCTCACCGCTCGGGTAAGACTCGGAAAATTGATCTCGGACCCCTTCCCAATAGATCGTGGCACCAGGCAGGGTTGTCCACTCTCTCCCCTCCTATTTGCACTAGCAGTTGAACCTCTGGCCATACGGTTACGTGAGGAGGGTGCAACCTGGGGGATACCAATCGCTGAGATGACTCACTGCGTCTCCCTATGTGCAGACGACCTGCTGATCTACGTCCGTGACGTCACGGAGGATCTTACCCCAATCTGGGACACCCTACGAGCCTTTGGTACCATCTCGGGACTCCAAGTCAACTGGGAAAAGTCAACTGTTTTCCCGTTACACCCCAACTTGGCACCACACGAGGTAACGCTGGGCCCACAATCACTTCACTGGAATGGAGCAGCCCCACGATACCTGGGAGTACGACTATACCACTCCCAAATGGACCTATATGAAGGCAACCACCGAAAGGTACTGGCCAGCTTACGTTCAGTGGTGGCCTTCTGGGGAACTCTACCCCTAGCACCTATAGGCCGTGTGGCGTCAGCGAAAATGGTAATGGTACCCAGACTGTTATACCATTTCTCCAATCTCCCGGTGATTCCTCCCAGATCCTTCTTCCACGAACTGGACACACTGCTCACAAAGCTCATATGGGGCAATGGCCGCCATAGAGTGGTAAAAAATGCAACTGCCCACTACAGAGGGGGGCCTGGGCGCCCCATCCTTCGAGTCCTACTTCCTAGCGGCGCAACTACAATGGGTGTCCCATTGGACGACGGAGCGTCATATAGTGGAAACCACGACGGTCACCGGAAAGATACCCCTACCGGCCATCAGACGCACGCTCTTACCGGGCACTAAACCGTCCCGTACTCTCCCGCTTCAGGTGTCCATGGCACGAAAATGCATGATGCGGATTCACCGCCTCTCCAAAGACTCACCGCTCTACTCCCCGCAGTTACCTCTGGTGGGTCTCTCTCGAGGGGAACGCCACTTCACTACCAGGAGCTTACAAACTTAGACCGAGCACAATGTAACCAAGGTAGCGGATCTGGTCCAAGATGGACAACTGCGCACCTTTGAGCAAATGGTCGAATGGTATGACTTGCCACGGGGCCAACTCCTCACATACAGACAGCTCTTAGAGAATACTCGACAACACTGGGATCTGAGGGATGGAGAACCGCCGACACATCCGGTACTCCATACAATCCTTAGTTTGGGGTCAGGACGACATCTGGTGATGTGGTACTACAAAGCCATTAAGGAGCTGACCAAAGTCTCGCTAGACGGCCTGAGACAGACCTGGGAAGACGACATAGGCAGGGCATTCCATGACTCTGAATGGAAGTGCGCCCTAGAATATTCTAAAAAAGTCTCCAGAAATGCGAGATTTAAGAACATACAGTTCAACATTCTACACCGAGCATACCTTACGCCGGATAAACTTCAGCGCTACAACCCAGACACTCCGTTCCAGTGCCCACGATGCAGCGTACTTGCAGCGCACTTTAAACACATGTTTTGGGATTGCCCCTCCCTCCGGCAATACTGGGCCACAATACACCAGACACTTCGCACGTTGATCGGAGGTTACGGCATTGGGCACATACCATAGGAAAAAGACGGAGAAAGTGCAGTGGAAATTTGCATCCTTTGCCCTTTTGCTAGCAAAAAGAGCCATTGCAATGCACTGGAGAGCCCCCGCGGGTCCCTCGGAGGCGGCCTGGATAGGGTCGGTGCAGAAATGGGGGGCGGCCGAGGAGGAACTCCTGTGAGAAGAGGAGGTCAGAGGAATGCGCAAGAACACCATCTCACTGGAATGGGCACACCTACTCATACAATTCCGACACGAAACTACCGCGGAGGTTTTCCCGGACCCCTCTCCACCATGCACTCAAGTCCCCCAGTGTCACCCCAGCCCAGTGCCCGACACCTGAAGTCCCTGCACACATAGTGAGATGCACCAACTATAGATCCCCCCTGGAGGATAGGCTGCACTGTCCCCAACAACTCGAACCCCCCCATCAGTAGGATGCCCATAGACCCTGATAAAGGTGCCCCCAAACGCGCGACACCAACTAGCACACTAGGAAAAGTTTCCCCCACGACCCGTTGTTTTCCTTGTATTCCAAGCCGGCGGTTCCGAGACAAGCGCACATTTCCCTGACCAGTATTTATCACGGGTCTACACACCGCAAACAATAACGACCCACACGGGGACCCTACTCACACAGGCCCCCACCAGCGCACGAGGTTATAGACATGGGGTCAAGGGCCCGGGGACGGGACTACCAGACCCCCTGACACACGGGTTAATGGCCCTGACATACACGGAGCGCTGGAGAAGTTCGTGATTACAAGGTACCAAAGAACTGTAACATGTACCACTGCTTATTAGAATGTAATCTTCTACTGTGTGCGTTAATGTGTAATTCATTATTAACTGTGTCATACCCCCCCCCCGCACCGAGGGGACGTGATTTGTGAAAGTTCAATAAAAAAATGTAAACAAAAAAATAAAGCCTTATCCTCCACGACCCTCTGTGCAGATCGGGTACGAAGCCCCGCCTATGGCGCGTTGGTATTGTGTCACTTCCACGAGTCCCCGGAGGGACTACTGAACACCCTTAGCCTCATGGGGGATGTAGTCACAAACCCTGGGTAACCATGGTTACCAGGGAATATCTTACTTTCACATTTACTATTTAAAACTTTATTGGTACCTCTTGTCCATTACTTTGGCAGTTTTCCTTCTAACAAGTTAGTTTCTCTCATGAAGGGATCAAGGTGGGCCAATCAGTTGGCACTTTTGGAAACATTAGTGTATAAGGAAATAAAGGCTATGAGCGGATTCTACGCTGGTTGGACATCCAAGTTCTAAAAAAGTATGTCACAAGTGACCAAACTTAAAAATCTATCCACATTACCTCGTATCATTTAGAAAAATATATTTTCACAGTCCAATGTATATTGTAACTCATTAATTTCCCCAACAGAATGTAGTTCACATACATCTGGCAGCATCCTAATTCTTCGTAAAATAGCAGGGGAGTGCAATATTGGTTCTATGGGAAGGATCCCCTCTTAGTCCGGGTGAGGGGTGGTGACTATTTTCTCTAAAATATGATGCACACGCATTGACCTAGAGTTTGGGGTGGGTCAATTAGATGCAGATTTGTATGGTTATAGGGTTTTGTGGAGCCCCAATTGTAATTGCTCTTCTATCTGTGTTGGTTCAGCAGGTTCCAGGGAATAATCTCGTTAAGTCCCTGGGTGTGGATGGGGAGGAGCCAAGTGGGCGACCAAGATGGTCGTGTGAAGGCTCGGCTCCGCTGATCTTCGCTCCTAACTACGATATCCTGTAATTTATCCTGTCTGAAAATGCCACCTCCAGACCGATGCAGTTGAGAGACAAATATACCCCCTCTCCTGGTCCTTCTACATGCCCGGAATCCGAAGTTATCTCGCCCGGACGATTGGGGCCTGGTCGAGACTGAAGCCGGAACCTCACGTCAATGTGGAGACCGGACCCAAAGTGAACAACATCGGGGTCGAATGGGATGATGTCCCGGTCCGGAACTCAAAAATGATCGCCAACGTGTGCTGATGAGCTTGACAGACTTGATGCTTCAAAGGAGACATATACCTCGCATACTGCGACAAATGGTGCAATTCACCCAATTTTTCATCCTGATGGGCATGTTCAACATTGACTACTTCGCCCTGGGTGCGACCTAACTGGTGGTGCCGCACTAATTTATTGTCACTCACAGACACCCTAACGACGAGGTGGCAGTGGATCTAGTGTGGGTTTCGTCTACGATCCGGATCGAGTGAAAAGGTGTCATGGTGGCGCGACCGGAGCAGGAAAAGCCCGCCTCACGATCCGCCAGGGGGCCCAAGACCATACAAGTTAATAAAATGGAACGCTATACTGTCCTCAAAGAATCCCCCGGTGAGACTAAGAAGAAGCCATCAGTGAGCCAAGAGGACCAAACTGAACCCACACTAACGGATCTAATGGAGGCCATTGCTGGCGGACGAACATCGCTTGGCCAGAAGATGGAGGCGCTGGATACTAAACTGGACACTGTCACCATTGAAATAGGGCTGATTCGCACTGACCTTGCCAAAACTAATGAAAAGGTCAAGTCGCTTGAAATCAAAGCAAACGCGCTAACGGATGACGTCAGCCAGTTGCAGCAGGAGGTGAAAAACCTTGAGAAATCAAGAACTTTTATGGACCGTAAGCTGGATGAGTATGAAGGAAGATTTCGGCATAATAATATTCGTATTCTTGGACTTCCAGAAAATTCATGTTCACAGTTGAGCGTGCACACAGAGTCCCGGAAGGAAGGTCGAAACCGGGTGCACCCCCTCGTCCCATAATTGCACGGATGCTGAACTTTCGAGACCGTGATGCAATCCTACAGGCTGCACGTAATGGTCCCCCATTGAAATATGAAAATGCGTCCCTCTCCTTTTTTCCGGACTATACTCAAATGGTTCAGAGACAACGTCAGAGTTTTCTTGCCGTGAAGAGGAGACTGAGGGACAAAGGATTGAAATATGCAATGCTGTTCACGGCCCGGTTACGAATTGAATTCAATGGAAAGACCGGGTTTTTTGATAACCCAGAGATGGCATCAGACTGGTTGGACAGTGTGATGGCCTCTGAGGCGGAGGGCCGAGACCGGGGAGAGGTGGAGGACCGAGAGTAATGTAGAAGGATTGTGTTTGGTCGCGATGACTCTGGGATGTGGATCTATGGGTGGGGGGAGGGGGGAATTGCAGCTCAACCTTTGCTGATTTGTAGTGTTGTCTCATATTTTGTATATATTTATTTGGAATAAGTACGGAGGGTTGGTATTTGTGGGAGTGGTGAAGCGGCAGGTGGGTCTGTGCCCTCCTTCAATTTTCTACCTCTTTTAGTTGTAGATTAGTAAAGAGTGTTTGGTGCGACAGGCACACTGCTAGTTGGGGATGCGCGTAAGAGATATACAGGGGTGCAGGGTGGGGGGTGGGAAGAGGGGGGTCAAAATCTATCCTGGAAAGCGGAATGACAATCTGCTAGTTTTTGTTTTCATTTTTGTATAATCGATTGTCATAATGTTGGTGATTCATTTTTGCTTTTGGTTTGAGGTATTGGTTATCGGCATCAATATAATGTACCTGATAAGCATGCAGTCGACACATGAGGAACATTTGTCTTTTTCTTATGATGATAGGGGGGTAGTGAACTCAAGGTTTTAAGCTGGAACGTTAATGGGTTGGGGGATAAAATAAAACGTAGTGTGGTGCTTCAATATCTTAAACGTCGAGCACCGGATGTGGTCTTGCTGCAAGAAACACTCTTAGTTGGAAACTCCTGTATCGCGATGCACAGAATGGGCTACAAGATGGTGGCGCATGCAGGCTTCACTTCTGGCTCCAGGGGGGTGGGTATCCTGGTCCGACGGGCACTCCCATTGGTCATTGACACTGTGTGGAAGGATGACAAGGGCAGATACATTGGGGTTTCGGGTCGCTGGTAGGGGCGAGTGCTCACTCTTGTTTCGGTTTATATTCCCCCTGGGCTGCAGTCTACTTCCTTTTTTGATCTGGGGAAAATGCTGATGGAATTGCCGGAAGGGCTTCTGATCCTGGGTGGTGATTTTAACGCTGTTGTTTCTGGGCTCTTAGACAGACACCCTCCAAGAGAGATAGGACGTGCCCAGAGGTGGATGCCGGATTTCCTTGAAGCTATGGGTTTTGTAGATGGTTGGCGACTGTTTCACCCAGAAACGAGGCAGTATACATTTTACTCGGGGCACATGGCAGCCTTTCCTGGCTGGATTATTGCTTGGTCCCGGCGGTTTAGGGATCTCATATAGTTGAGGCAATTCACCTTGCTAGGGGTATTTCCGACCACTCTCCGCTAGGGATTAGGTTTTCTTTTGCCCCCAACTCTGCCGGTAGGATTGCGGTAGGATTGCGCCTATTAACCCCTGGTATATCCGTAACCCCAAACTACGAAAAGATCTTATGAAAGCACTTGATGATTATTTTACAGATAATGAGGGATCGGTGTCTTCGTCGCTATCTCTCTGGGAAGCCTTTAAAACGGTTATCAGGGGACAAGCCTTGTCATTGACAGCAGGAGTTAAAAAAGAACGTAATAAGGAGATTGTTGAAGCCGAAATGGAAATTAATAATCTTGAGGGGAATTGGATCAGAGGGTGATGCAGGCTAAGTTACATATCCTGAACCTAAAACAACGTGACTATAAATCATTGGTCACTGATATGGCTAAATCACTCGGTAGAGAACAACAGGGGAGGATTTATGATTTAGGGGACAAGGCTGGGAAGCTTATTGCTTGGCTGGAAAAGAGGGAGGGAGCCGGGCGTATTGTTCCGGAACTCATTGCGGAGACAGGATAGCTGATTACTGACCCACAGAATATAGTTGACACCTTTGCGGACTATTTTCAAACGGTCTAAACCTCTGTCTCGGATAGACCTGAGAGGGACTCCCACCTATTGCTTCGTGATATAAGGCCCCCTGTCTGTCCAAAGAAGATGGGGAGTTTATGAATAGTGAGCTTACAGTGGATGAGATTGCTTAAGCCATCCGTGCTTTGAATTCGGGCAAGGCGTTGGGACCCAACGGACTCCCGATCGAGCTTTACAAACTTAAGCCGGACAAATTAGCTCAATACCTAAAAACTATGTTTGAGGAAGCCCGTGAAGAGGGAGTTTTGCCAATAGACCAGAGAGTGGCATCGATAGTGGTGATACCTAAAGAGGGCAAACCGAAAAATAAATGTGCTTCATACCGACCTATCTCCTTATTGAACACTGAACCTAAGATTTTGGCTAAGCTCCTAGCAAATAGTATAGTAAGAGTCATTGATGGTCTTGTTCATCCGGACCAATCAGGTTTTATCCCCCATAGGAACACGGCCCTGAACTTACGTCGACTGCATGGCGTCATAGCTAGAGCTCATACTTTGCGGGAATCGTCTGTGGTCGCCTCGCTCAACGCGACTATGGCCTTTGATACCATTGAATGGCCCTACCGGTGGCAGTCCAAATTTGTATTTGGCCCTGATTTTATTGTTATATTCTGAACCACTCGCCCAGGTCGTGGTTAATGGTAGGGTTTCAGCATTGTTCCGTTTGAGTCGGGGCACCCGGCAGGGTTGCCTCCTCTCCCCTCTACTTTTTTCGCTGTCCCTGGAGCCCCTAGTGGCTTGGATTCGATGGGAACCATGGATCTGAGGTATAAAATGGACCCCTGACTGGGAAGACAGGATTTCCTTATATGCAGATGACATTTTGCTTTATTTGACTGCCCCCCGGAAATCCCTTATGGTGGTGTGTGACGTCTTAGCCTCCTTTGGTAAAAATTCTGGTCTTTCCATTAATTGGGGAAAATCTTTGTTATATGTTCTCAGTGGGGATGCGCCAGTTCCGCCTAATAACTGCCCCACTCAGATTGCTGTGACTGGATCCCGATATCTGGGTATATTTATCACACTTGATCCGGCAGTCAGATAGAAGGATTGCAGCTTAGTCTTTTGTGGGAAGGAAGATCTTGTATTGCGTTGACAAAACTGACACTTCCTTGGTATGACGGTGGAATCGCTCTACCGGATATTAAAAGATACTACTGGTCTTCCCAGCTTGCCGCCATCAACCACGCAACATATGGGCCTGTCACGGATCCTGGATTTGCGATGGATAGATGGCTCCTCCTGGGGGGCAATTACTATAGAGCGCTGTATTCGAAGCCTGCAAGGCAAAGTTTGACGGGTCCCACTAAACACGCAGTGAAAATCTGGCATGATGCAACGAGTTTGTTGGGATGGAAGGGTAAACTAACACTGGCTACTCCCCTTTTTGATTCCGAAAGGCTGGGCAACCTGTGGAGCACTAAAGGCTTCGATAAATGGGAGATGATAGGTATTTCTGCCATTAAGGATGTATGGAGTAAGGGAAGTATTAAATCCTTTGAAGAAATGCAGAAGGAATTTGAGCTATCCAGTTCCGAATACTTTAGGTATGAACAGGTCCGACACTCGCTACAGGCGACTCTTGCCGTAGATGAGGAATTGCCGGAAGCATCTCCCCTGGAAGATAGGATATTGGATGGCCACCTCCCTGACAGAACGATTTCCCTCATTCACAAAAAATTAATCAACAATAGAGCGGAGCTGTTGGACGATTTGAGGGAGAAGTGGATAGGAGACGGAATAGAATTGTATGACTAGGACTGGCAGGCGGCTGTCTCTTCTCCAAAGGTGGTTGCCATTCCTGCCAGGCTTCAACTCGTTCAATTGAAGATCCTACATAGGGTATATATCACAGGCCCCCAGCTGGTTCAGATGGGGTCGACACTGGAGGGATTGTGTCAACGCAAATATGGCCTCTTAGGTACATTCTTCCACATTATTTGGGAGTGTCGAGAGGTTGCCCAGTACTGGAAGGAGGTTCACACCCTTATGAACATGGTCACGGGGATATCCCTCCAACCGGAGGCGCGTAGATGTCTCCTAAACATTTGGGAACCCACTGATTGTACGGCAGCGCAGACAGAATGGGTCACACTGGGTCACATGATAGCCAAAAGTAATATTGCCCAGAGGTGGGGCTCGGACACGCTACCTACCCTTGGATCGTATGAAAGAGATATGGACTGGTGCATGTTCCGTAAAAAAACTGTGTATGTTGCGAGAGGACGTCCCCGGAAATGGGCCTTAATCTGAAACCAGTGGAATGCACATAGGGGCTGGATTTGTACACCACCTAGAGATGTTGTTATTGATGTTCCTCAATCCCTATAAAAGTGTTTTTTGACTATGGACTTTTGTTTTCACCTCCCCCCCCTATTTCATGATGTACTGCTAAAAGCTATGCAATTTTCTGTATGTATGTTTTTACTGATGCCTTGTTTAAATAAAAAGATTTATTTAAAAAAAAGTTCCTGGATGTGTGTCTGTATCCTGTAGACCCAGCGCTGTTCTTTTTCAAACAATCTCTTAGATATGTTGATACCACCTTTTACCTTTTCAATGATGGTCAATTCCAGATCGTTATCCGTATGTCCTTTTTTCACATAGTGGGGAGGGAGTTTGTTAGCTGTGATTTTTTGCCAGATCGTACTGCTATGCTCACTGATTTGTACCTTCGCCTTCCTAGTGGTCATGCCAATGTATTCGGCCTTGCAGGGGCATATAATCATGTATACTGCATTCACAGTATCACAATTTTTATTGTCCCTTTGTTCCCACTGACGTGTCAGGCCCAAATCAACACTAGTGGTATGGGTGGTGAAACAACAAACCACACATGAGCCGCATGGGTAATGGCCCATCACCTGTGGTTGTTTCCACAGTCTGAGTTGGGTGTTTTGTTTCTGTTTCCACACTGTCAGTGTGTATCAGAGTGTTTCTAATGCTCTTGTTACGTCTAAATGAGAACACAGGTTTCTCAAATGTCAGTTTGTTTGGGGTTAGTATATGTCATTTGTTATTGATTATTTTCTTTATGGCATTAGATGACGAGTTATAAGTGGTGACACATATTAGTGCTTCGGTGTCTCTTTATATGTTTGTTTCTAGCAGAGCAGCCGGTGGTTTTTTGCAAGACATTTTTGTGCCTGTTAATTCACTTTTTAGGGTATGATTTCTCCCGTAATTTCATTGTGAGTTTATCTGCTTCTTTATTGTAACTCTTAAGGTCTGAGCAGTTTCTGCATATTCTCAGGTATTTTCCTATAGGAAGGTTCTCTCTGAGTGAACGGGGTGAGCACCGTTGAAATGCAGCAGGCTATTACGATCAATAGGTTTGGTATACAGCGTCCTCTCCAATTTCCCATTTACGGCTATGATGCTGATGTCCAGAAAAGAAACCCTCATATTATTGGTTGTCATTGTGAAGCACAAGAAAGGATTAAGGTTATTAATCCAGACTCCAAATGCTGCTGTGCTGTCATGATCTTTATGTCATATGGCGATGATGTCTTCTATGTATCTTAACCAGCTTCAAATTCTACCTGAAGATGGATTATATTACCAAATGTGCTCCTCCTCCAGGTGGCTCATGTACAGGCAAGCAATACTAGGGGCAAACATACTGCCCATTGAAGTGCCATGTGCTCGTCGGTAGAGTTGGTCCTCGACCCTAAAGAAATTCTCAGTGAGGGCAATTTGCATGAGTTCCCTGATCCATTTTACATGGACCTCCCAGGGCCACTCCTGTGTACGAAGTATGTTTTCAATTACCCGTAGGCTTTCCTCTTGTGGAATGCTGGTGTATAAGGCCTACAAGTCCAGACATATCATTCTTTCACTAAGAGGTCATAGTCACAGTCTGCTAGGATATTAAGCAGATGCTTTGTGTCCCTTAAAGATGACCTGATTTTAGTTATGAGGGGGTGTAAAAAAACAGTCTGTGTACTTTGACAGAGGCTCCAAAACAGACCTGATGCCAGACACAATGGGCCAGCCTGGTGGAGGGGTTCTGCCCTTATGTATTTTCAGGATAGTATAGAACAGGGTGTTTCTGTAGTTTCTTATAATGTCTCTCATTCAAGAGAAGGGATAGGCACGCTGTCCTGTATGAAATAACATCCTGTCACAATAGCTCCGCCCTTGTCGGCTGGGTTTATATGTAGGTTGTTACGATTGCGCAAGGTGTTCAGTGCCTCTCGTTCTTTTTTGCTCAAATTGTTATAATGTTCCTTTTGGGTTGTAATAACTCAGTCTCCTTGGTGACTGCTTCCTCAAATGCGATAACTTCGGGGGGTGTAAGGGAAAACAGTGGGTAGAATGTGGACTTCTGTCATAAGGGGGTATACCCCGTGTCCATTTCCAGTTGGGGTTTTCCTTCAAAGAATGTCTTAACAGGGATCTTCCTAAAGAACTCGCTTATTTCACATTGAGTTTTAAATTTGTCAATGTTGGCGGTGGGGACAAACCCAAGGCCTTTATTGAGTACTCGTAGTTCATCCGCCGTGAGCTCCTCGTCCTTAAGGTTGACAACCAGGTCTACCTTGAGCTCGGGCCTGCTTGTTGGTCCTTCGTCTGGTTCTTCGTGTTATCCTTCTTGTGTCGTCATCCCATTGAATTCTCCTGTTTCCTCGTCTGCCTCTTCTCCCACCCCGGCCTAAACAATATTGCTGGTTTTCGTTAGGCTGCAACAATGGCATGTTTTGATGCTGGGGGGGTCCTTGAAATTGTGGTGGCCACAGGTACTACTGTGGTGGAGGGTATGTTTGATCATATCCCCCCCTCCTCTGTCTTCTTGGTTTCTCTCTCCAACTCTTGAAGGAGTTATCACTGGCCCACTCATTCTGGTATGAATATATGGATCCTGAGTCACTTCTGTTAGATGAATCGGTATACGTGAGATTTGAGGACAATCACAAGTGAGAGGAGGAATGAGAGAATTACCTCTGGTGTGAGTGTGATATGGTTGATTGCGGATTATGTGTGTGTGACCACAATGACAATTTTATCATGGAGTTTTTAATAGGATAGTGTTCACTGACTTGCACAAAAGATGTGATTAATTGTCGCACGCAGCTAAATGCGACTAGAGGGGACAAGTTGGCCCCATGAGAGCTCCATTTTTTGATCACAGATCACTATGTTTAAATGGAGTGAGAGCACATGACAACACCCAGTATGCTGGCATTACATGGGTGAAATGCATGAAGGGTTAAAATGTAAAAATATGGTTTCTTCTCACTTTTTCTCTTACAGGAGGATACAAAACATAACGGTACTGGATGAGAGATAACTATACCTTCCATATCTTCACGAGAGTGTAGCTTTCTGCCCCCTCACTATAAAAGTTAGGGAAATATCCTCTTTGAATATACAGGGAGGGAACCGCTTTTTTGCCCTGAAGTAAGCTCAGCACCCAAGTGGCCATTAAATTGGGCTGAAACAGGTTGGCATGACACTAGGGTCATAGTACCATCAACTCCTGACAACCCCCTTGTATATAACCTTTTAACATCCCCTAAGTCTCCACTAATAAAGGGATACCTGGAGACGAGGAATTTTTTTATCTTTAGACCTCCTGGCCTATCTCTTTTAAGTGCTCCCTGAATTACGGTCGAGCCCACCCTGACCTCTAGGAGTCAGGGTGAACCCGATGATGAAGCATGACACTACTAGGATGTATGAGGGTTATTTAACAAAAAGGAATTGCGTCCTTTCCCATGCCTGAGCGGTTGACGCCTCGAGAGTTTAGTGCTGAGCTTTCAATTTACAGATTGTGATACCTCAAGTGACTAGTATTTGATTCGGGAGGACATATCCACATCCGGCATACCTCTCTACCCTTCCGACATAGGTGAAGCGTTCCTCTACCTTAGCCATAGTACAATATCATTTCGCAAGACCCTTTTTGAATAAGAAGGACTAATTAACTAATTAGCCCAAGCTGTGCCTTTAATGTTTTTAATTCCAGCGGGTCAAACCCGCTCAATTTAACAGGGGTAAACGCCCAGTATTTATTGGGACATGCAGGTACTGGAGCAGCAGGCAGCAAAATACACGTTATTACCCAAAAAGCCATGGGAGATGATAATTATTGCATCAGAAAAATTTTGAATACCTTGATTTTTAAATGCTTCCAAGTGTAATTATTATTGCATTCGGCACGGAGACTTGTAATCATGCCTGGATTGCCATAAGTAAAAGGTGCTATTGTTATGAAATGTAATGCTAAATAATGGTTGGTTGGCAATGACTAACCAACTGGGGAGTAGACCATATAACCAGGTCTAGGACTCCGACTAAATGACTAACGAAGTCCAAGTGCTATTTTTGTTTACTACTACTGCATAATAAAGACACCTGTTCATTCTTGTTTTAAAATAGCTACATGGTGTCATTTGCGATGCTTTTGTGAGGGAATCTCCATGCGTGTTGTAACTGTAGAGGCGAGGGGGGCTTTACGCTCCCCAGATTTTAGAATGGGGTAGTGCAGGGGAAATGTCCCCACCACCTTTTGAAGTTTAAACTGAAGATTATACAGTGAGGGACAGAATATGTCTCTCTGAAGCCACATTGCACATCACCTAGGTCTCCTTGAAATGCTGTAACTTGATGAGTAAACTCTGTGGGGACTCTATTAACTTTTTCTGTCAGTGATTATTTCATTATGATCATCGTGGTGTTAAGCCTCTCCTAAATATCTTCCATTTGGAAATGCTATTTTATGTTAGTGTCACTGCTGCCTAAGCTGACTTGAGAAAAAGGACAATTTTAGGAGAGGGTCAACACCTCTCTGACTGCAATTAAAATTATTATAAAAAAATGAAGACATCTCACTGCTCCCCCAGAATTGGCTTCAGGAGGATGATTTTAGGCAGGCATGTTTTGTCACTGTGTCTGGCTTTCAGTGTCTATGGAAATACTCTGAACAGAAAAGCACAGTTACAAATCTTAGTACATGTATGTGTGTAGTGTCAGTTTGATTTCAGGTATGATAAGTTTATTTATTGTACTCCTTGTGCTAACACTAATTAAACAAATGAACAAAACACCCTGAACGTTTGTGTTAAACAGAGGAGAGATGGATGTAACTCCACAGTGTTTTAATTTCACAATATGTTATCCTGGCTCAAATCCCCATTTGACTAAAATGTGTGATCCTCAGCCTATCTCTTTTCTTCAGTGTATCGTTTTCCTTAACCATCAAGTTTCAGAGCAAATTGATGTAATTCAGTAAAATATATGCGCACTGCAAAATCCTCACATATTTATGGTTAATATTAAAAAACATGGGCCCTTATTTATGAGGCCTTGCGTCAGTTTTGCGCCGCCGGTGCGTCACTTTTTGTGACGCACCAGCGGCGTACAAAATGCACCTTATTGCGCCATATTTAAAAAGTGACGCATCTCGGTAGATGCGTCACTTTTTAAACCCCTGCGCCACATTATACCTGCGTCAGGTATAATGTATGCAGAGGGGGCGTTCCCCCGCAAAAAGCCTCGTAATAGTGACGCAGTGAAATCTATGAGATTTCATTGCGTCACTTTTAGGATGCTGTTGCGTCAAAATCTTGCGCCTGCCTCACAGCAGGCATTAGACTGACGCAAGCCCTTTCACCTGGGGCTTTCCCCATGTGAAAGGACGCATTGCTGGAGTTGCGTCACTTTTGTGACACACTCCAGCAATGCGTCACTTTTGCGCTTACAGATGCGTCAGAAATACTGACGTATCTGTAAGTCCTTGCGACATGATGCGTCATACATTAAATATGACGCATCATTGGTGTCGGAAGGAGTGCGCAGTGAAAAGTGGCGCATCGCTGTTTTCACGCAGCGATGCGTCACTTTTCATAAATGAGGCCCATGATTCACAATTAGTAACAATATAGGCTATATAAATTGAGAACATGACACACTGGCACATTTTGGCTACCTCCAGCAACTCATTAGAGAATGTCCTTGAATTGTTTTTTTTCCATTACGTTTGTTGCCTGACTTATAGCGCGTTGAGCCAAGCACGACCCCAGACTTGGCACTCCCCAAAACTGTCACTAACTTCCCGACCCCCAAAGAAAAGTGTCTCCTAAACCCGTGTGGTTCCCATCTGGGTTTTGAGCCACAGCACCTGAGTTGTGACCGGAAGCACTTGCCTCGGATCGACTGTGCCTGATTCGAATTAATTGACTCGTGTAGGAAAATAACCGGCTGCCACCTACGCCATTTCAAGAATGTTTGCTCGCTTGGTGCGCCATATTGATTTAGGCAAACAATCTGCAAATATTTAAATTGAGCGCTTATTTTCTTAAATGTCGCTCACTCAAGTTTTCTTTTGCCTACGTTTAACGGAAGGCTTGATCATGAATGTTTATTTTAAGGACTTAAAATAAAAGAGACGGCAAAAACTGCCAATGAATAAGCACCGTTTGAAATTGAAAACGCGGAACGTGAAATGAGGTTAACACTGAATTACAGTAAAATATTTGTAATTCGTCATTGTGAATTTACAGACTACCATGGTTTCATGTGTAGCTCTCAGCTGGGTATTAGTAGCTGTTTCATCTTCATGTTTATGTTTTCGCTATCTCGGAAGCAGGGCAGGCTTTAGCGCAGTTGGCGCCCGTCTGACAATCATTTTTGGCTTCTCTGCCCCCCATGTCCCCCTCATCAGATTCTCTCACAACCACCAGCCAATAGTGTCTCACATCTCTCCAATCATAAGTTATTGGTAAACAGAGCGCCCCCCTGAGGTAAGCGCCCCCTCCACTGGTCTGCGCCCAGTGGGGCTGCACTGATCGCACTGCCCTATAGCCAGCCCTGCTCAGAAGTTTCCATATTGCTAGCTCCTCGACGTTGTTCTCCCTCCGCTCCCACATGCTTCAAAGTGTACAAACAAGCTACCTCCATGAGGTAGTAATCAGGGCACAAGTCCTAAAAAAAGAAGTGGGGGGATGCTCCAAGTTATGTGGTGTCACCGGAAGTGACGTCACAACAGGAAGTGACGTCACAAACGTTACTGGTCTCCATCTGAAATGTGTGAATACATACAAGATACAAGTAGAGGTGTAACACTGCAATAAGTGGCAGTCACTCAAAACATAAGAACACTACGGGCATCTGTCAGGGTCCCTGGAAGTGACATGCTCAGCGTGTTGACAGCGCATCTCCATGAAGCCTTGGCGCCTCAGCTGTGCTCTGATAAAGACTGGCAAGGGGAGGGCGCGAGGTGGAAGGGGAGATTAGTCTGAGCCTCAGGTGCATTTGTAAGGCTATCATTCGCACGCAGGTGCAAACTCGGGTACCGGCTCCATCTTTTGGGCAGGGAGGATGGCGTCCACCCAGTAAAAACCCAGTAAAATTAGTGGGGGGACGCTGTTTAGCCACGTGGTCCCCCCAACTCGAGCCGTGTTGGTAATATTGCTATGATCCTTGATGTAAGTATTCAAAATAGGGCCTCTAACTCCCGGATAGGTGGTAAAAGCCGTGGGTGGCCTAGGCCACTGTGCCATGGTGCCACTGCCTCTGTTCCTCAAATGATAACCATGTCTCTTTCTAGCTTCCACAACCCATTTCTGATTTGTCCTGCCACTCCATGGCCTGTACTTTTCACGTCTCTCCGAGTATTTGCCATCTATGTTTTTTTGCCCTTTCCTCCTTGTGTCCTGCAAATCACGTACCTCTGATGGTGTGAAAGGTAAGGACAGTGTCTGAACCACGCTAACTTTGCACAAACTCAAATTTCCACTAAGTTCACCAAGATGGACCTTTATCTTGAAATGCAGCTAAAATCACAGATTCAACAATTTTCAATGATAGTAAAGCAGAATTTGCTCCACAGGTATGACAGAGAAGGATAATTTTGTAAAATATAAAGGTTTACTAATAAAATTAGGAAAGTTACAACTTAAAATTAAATCAGTTAAACATAAATCAATAATCACCTGAATCCCGCATACATGAATAGAATCCAGGCAATTCAACTCAGCAAATGCAAGTACAAGTTATTGAAGACAGCATATACAAAGAAAGATCAAATTCTGCTTCCATGAATTGAAAGTCTCTAATCCTAAACTAAGGCTATGGGCAAGTCAGACAGTTTTGAAACAGCTGGTGTCAGAAAATACAGCATCGAAAGTAGAACCAAATGAATGTTTGATCAAGAAAGGTAGAAATGTACTTGCTTAAAAAAATTAAGGCTACGATGTGGTAGGTGAAAAATTCCGCTCCGCCTGCGGAGTTTGAGGCATTTTGCCCCTTCCATGTTCCGCTTAGAACGTGGAGTTCCAGCAAAACTCCGCCAGCAGCCGCATGGCGGAGATTTTTCTTTCACGCGGCTCAGTAATGTTGGCAAGAGCAAGCAAAAATTTGCATCCCCTAGTTCAATTTTCAGGTGCTAGAGCACCTCTTGGTGAGATTTCTCAACACAGGCGGGCTCAGCAGGTTGCGACCCTTCACGATGTGAAAGCTGCTGTTTGAGTAGAAAATCTACTCAAGCAGCAGTAAGAAGCAGCACCCTCTGGCACGCCACGTGGTGCGTTTCGCTTTGATTTTAAAGCACAGACCCAGTTCCATGTGCTATAAATCAGTGTGAGCAGCACAACATTCCAAACTCCCCTCACTCTCAGAACTCCACGGAATCTTACATAGTTTATATGCAACTCCAATGAATTCTGTGGAGTGAAACTCTGTGACTTGTGCAGAAATATAAGGAGCATTGGTTCTCAACAGAGGGAGAGAAATGGACATCAAAATAGAAGGTGGACAGGGGCAAAATTCTAACTAACTAAATCACAAAAACATGACATTTTGTCAAAGTGATACATTTCACTCGTTCCCACCGAGTAAGAAATAGTAAAACAAGCATTTGCAATGCAATAGGTCTCGCATTCACATAAGTTTGAGCTATTGGCATTGTAAATGACAATGCTTTTTATTTATGTTTTGGGTTTTAAAACATAAAAGGCATTGTCATTTACAATACTAATAGCTTACACTCTCATAAATGTGAAACCTATTGCACTGCAATAAAGGGCTTTCTCGACCGCTTGTTAGATTGTAAATATCAGAGGAAGAGACAGTCCTGTGACGTCTCCAAAGTAGTGATGAACAGTGCAGGGAAGAACATGTGTAAGTGTTGTAAATTACACAGACTCAAAGTGTGAAGTGGGAGTTACATATGATCTGAGGATCACTGAATAATATAGAATGACAAAATGTAGACTTCCCAAAATATCGTCGCCAAAATATAGAATGCAAAAATATCGAATTCCTATCTACAAACAGGTAAGTACAAAAATATTGAATCAAAAATATAGTCTGTAAAAAATAGTCAGTCAAAATATTGAATTTTTTTAAAAGTCTTAAAAGTAATTTAAAATTAATTAAATAATAAATAAAATTAACTAAAACATACTTAAAATACTCAAATAACCTTAAAATTAAGATATAATTAATTTAAGTAAAAAAAAAAACATACAATGTATTCTTTAATACATATATATTAACGTAATATTATTAAAACATATACAATATTTTTATTGTAGGATAGCAGGAGGGTAAAATGTAATATTATCACTCCAGTGAGTGCAACAGTAGGGAAAGCATTGGATAGCGTAGGGGTAAAAAATACTATTCCCACTCCAGTGAGTGCAACAGTAGGGAAAGCGTTGGATAGCGTAGGGGTAAAAATACTATTACCACTCCAGTGAGTGCGACAGTAGGGAAAGCGTTGGATAGCGGGAGGGTAAAAATTACTATTCCCACTCCAGAGAGTGCAACAGTAGCGCCAAGAAAAATACTGGTAAGCTTTCAGACTTTCAGTGTTAAAGAGCTAATTCTGGGGAGATGTCTTTCTAAGTCAGACCTCCACTATTGGGCAAACCCTTATCTTATTGGATCGGACCTAGGAGCTAGAACTGCACAGCGGCAGTGGGAGCTAGGCACCAGAATGCCTGAATTAAGATCGTTTGGAGCCCAAGTACAGATGAAGTTCCCCGCCCTGCTAAAGATCATGTGGAGAAACAAGATGTACAATTGTTGTCAGCCCGAGGATGTAGATGACCTTTTAGCCTTGATGAGAGAGAAATGAGATAGGACAGAGCGGCCGAAGTTGGGCTAAAAGGTGATTAGGATGGGGTGAAGGGATGTTTGGGAATAAGGAAGGCATATAACACAGAAGTTGTTTGAGACACAGAGTGATATACAGGGATATTTAGAGGCACATAGGGTGTAAGTAGAATAGAAAAGAAGGAAGAGAAAATGGGAGGAAAAATAGGTAAAGAGGAGAAAAAAAGAAAAGTAGAAAAAAAGGAAAAAATGGGGAAAAAAAGGGGAGAGTTTTTTTTCTTTTCTCTTATAATCAGAATCTGAGTTATATGCAGTTAAATGTTATCCTCTAAATGAGCTACGATAAACAACCCGTTGATGAGGTTAGTTGAAGTTTGCATTCAGCCAGAGGTATTTCTCCTGGGGTTCCAAAGGCGGTTTCATCGTCAGGTATGTTGGGGGGTTCCTCTGGGGGGGTGTTCGGGCGGGGTGTTGGGTGAAAAAAAGATAAAAAGTCCTCATATGTGGAAAAAGTTCTTATGTACAAGGTTCTGGAAGGGCGCGAAGATAGAGTTGGGTTATGAGTAGGTTAATTAATATTGAAACCCTTTCTTGGAATGTGAATGGAATGGGGGAAAGAAGGAAGCAGTCCCAGGTTTGTGAGTTTTTAAGAAACTCAGATGCACATCTCATGTTACTTCAGGAAACGCATCTTGAGGCAAACGCTTGTAGTGCACTTTTTGAAAAATTGAGGTGGGTGCAGGAAATTGTATGTTCTAGACAGATGGGAGCAACTAGGGGGGTCGCAATAATCGTTAGGGCGAACAGGGGGATAAGCTTGAAAAATGTGAAACCGATCAGACAGGAAGATGGTTGGTGGCAGCCCTATCAATCTACCACATCCCCTATACCTACGCAGTGTACTACAGCCCCAATGATGATAATCCTGGTCCTCTCTCTAAGTTAGCGGTAGGTTTACTTGGGACCATGGGTCCAGTGATCTTGGGGGGTGATTTGAACCTGGTTTTCGATCATATATTAGATAGGACTTCGAGGGCCAAGTATCATGCCCCCACCAAATCACTTTCTGCTTTAGGGTGTATGATGAAAGACTTGAATTTGTTAGATGTGTGGGGGACTAAATATGGCTCTACTAGGGGATTTACATTCTACAGTAAAAAGTACAAACACTATTCGAGGATAGATAATTTTTTAGTGGACCAACATTTGCTTTCAGACATTAGTTCCCTCTCGTACACACCTGTTGGGATATCCGATCATGCTGTTGTTGAACTGGTTTTCGTATTAAGCTCAAGTCCCTTAAATACTAGATGGACACTGGAGAGGACTTTGTTACTAGATGACCAGGTTAAAACAGAAGTGAGAGAAAAGATCAATGAATTCTTTACAATTAATATCGGCTCCTCTACCCTTCAGATTGTGTGGGAATCTTACAAGGCGTTTTTAAGAGGTGTGCTGAGCTCTCTAATGGCCCATAAAAGGAAGACTATAAAAAACAAAAGGCGGGATGATTTGGAAGCAATAACTAGAAAAGACTCAGAGTTACAAGGAGCTATTGTTTCAAACAGAGAGAGAATACCGCTGTTAGAGAAGGAGCTATTCGATCTACAGCTCCAACTTAAAATCAGTGATGAAAAAATCATTAAGGAAAAATGGGAGACCAGCAAATTAAAGAATTTTGAAAACGGAGAAAAATGCGGGGCTCTTCTAGCCTGGAAATCCAGAGAAGAAAGATATAGGAACAACATTAAAGTCCTAATTCAGAGGGAAACAGGGGTTTTAATTCTGGATGATGGAGGGATTAGAGAGGAAGCCAGGGGGTTTTGCAAGGCCTATACACGGAGGACAAGAATTCGGAGTTAGAGGAGGTCCAGACTTGGTTGACCCAGAGAAATCTGCCCCAAATTTCTGATATAGATAGGAGGTATTTGGAGAGCGAGATAATGGAGGGGGAAGTAATAAACCAATTGAAGAAAATGAAGCAGGGTAACGCTGCTGGTTCGGATGGGTTACCAATTGAGGTTTATATAGATTATTCAGAGCAATTGGTACTGGTCCCTACTACACTTTTTAAATGTCTACTGATTCATGGTTATAGTATTCCCCCTACATGGGCTGAAGCCACAATCCCTCTCATTGCAAAGCCCAATAAAGACCCCAAGAAAATTGAATCATATAGGCCCATCTCCCTCCTGAATTCAGATCTGAAGCTATACTCTGGGATTTTAGCCACTAGACTCGCTAAAATAATAAAATCTATAATTCATTCAGACCAAAGGGGGTTTATCCCGGGAAGGCAACTGAATGAGTTAACTTTTCAGGCGATTGGAGCCATAGACTATGCTGAGGATAAAGGCCTTCCGTTAGCTTTGGTCGCAATAGATGCGGCCAAAGCTTTTGATCAGGTAAATTGGAAATATTTATGGGCCACTATGGTTGGGTTCGGGATCCCTCTAGTTTTTATAGAGGGCATCAAATCATTATATCAAAACCCACGAGCAAAAGTCTTGGTTAATGGGGCCTTGTCTGACTGGTTCAATATATCTCGCGGAACACGGCAGGGCTGCCCCTTATCCCCCCTTTTGTTTGACATTTATATGGAACCTTTTGTTTGTTGTATTAGGGAGGACAATGTAATTCAGCCCTTTAGAATAGCAAACCTGGAGCTTAAAGCTGCTTTATATGCAGATGACCTTCTCCTATATACTTCTAATCACGTGGAGGCTATACCTAGGCTATTTTTTTTAGCTGAGGAATTTGGAAGGCTATCTGGTTATCAAAACAATCGGAAGAAAAAAAAGAGAATGGGGTGGAACAATAGTACTCCTATTCAGGGTGCAAAACATAAAATGAGATACTTGGGAATCTATTTAACTCAAGAATTAAAGAACGTCCCAAAAATTAGTTGGCAGATAGTAGTGAAATATATCATTAAAACACTAACAAGATGCGGTAGTCTGCCATTAAGCATATACGAACGAGTTAACCTCATTAAAATGTCCATACTCCCTAAGTTGACTTTTTATATAACTCCATCCCTTTATCTTTTCCTCTGAAAGAAATTGCGAACCTTCAGGGCAAGATTGTTTTTTTTTATCTGGGCTTGTAAATCTCCCAGGACAGCCTGGAAAAAAGTAAGGAGGGGTTTAAAGATCAGGGGTCTGGCCCTACCAGACCTACTCTTATATTGCCATGACTTTCATTTTAAAAACTTTAGGCTATTGGCTAACGTATTAGACTCATCTTCACAGGGCCATTTATTTCAGGCTTTATTATATGATTTACCACATGGCCAAGAGTTTTTTTTATTTAAATTTGGCGACCAGAAATTTTATAAGAAAGTCCGTCTTAAGATTTTGAAGACTGCACTTAGGAACGGGGGGTATATTCGGAAGGCTCTGGGAATTCCATACTACCATACCTATACCCCAGTTTGGGATTCTCCGGGCACACCAGAGTGTCTTCAGGATCAGTTATCCCTGCCTCTAAAAACAGCAGGAGTGCAGAAATGGGGAGCTCTATGGGTTGATTCCGGTCTTATGGATTGGAACTCTCTAGTGTCACTCACAAATGGGTCCTTGACGAGATTTAAATTTTACCAACTATCCGCATGGTGGTCAAGGCAGGCGTTCCAGCGGGAAAAAAATACTGGGATTCTCGACTCTATCTGCAGGGGGGGAGGTTGGAATCGCGAAGTGTCGTACTGGTATAAGTTACTTACGGAGGCAAAAGGAATGTGGGATTGTGAGTTGGTAAGCCTCTGGGGTAACTTGATAGCCGATTGTCCCGAAGAAACTAGTAAGATCTGGACAGACTCTTTCTCCTTGTCTCAGAGATTAATAAAATTGGCTAATTTAAGGAGAAATCATCTGTTTGCGACCTATCGGTGTATTGGACCCCGGCCAAACTGTATAAGGTTACACAGGAGAACTATTGTTGCCCCCGCTGTAAACTCCTAGCAGCGAATGACATGCATATATTTGTAGAGTGCCCTGAGATCCAGGAGTATTGGAAGGCGATTGTTGACTTTCTGGGAAAGGTTTTATCAACTACTATTCCCTGCTCTCCTAGGCTAGTGTTTTTTGGTCTACCATGTGGGTATAATATTAACAATTTTTCTTCACAATTCATATTTTATGTGGTAGTTATAGCTAGGAGGGAGATTTGTAAAGAATGGAAGTCAGCGGCCCCTCCCAGATTCGCAGATTGTTTAAAAAACATCATGGAAGTTTGTAAGATGGACATGGCGGGTCGAGCAAAAAGCTCAGAGAATGTATGGTCGGAACTGGTGGCCTGGTCAAAGAAGTAACGGTCCGATGATTATGCCAGAGGTTTGTGTCGGTCCTGTCCTCCCCTAGTCTGAGGTATTCTATCAAAGCACAGAGGAGTTGGATAAGGAAACAGCCTACCTCTGGGAGATCTCTGGTTGCTGCACATTGACTCCGGGGCGGTACCAAGAATGTTAGTGTGAAAGGCATCTGAGGGTCCCATCTAGAGCATATATTATCTGGTGGCATATATGAGGACAAAAAAAAAAAAAAAGGTTAGCGTAGGGGTAAAAAATACTATTCCCACTCCAGAGAGTGCAACAGTAGGGAAAGCGTTGGATAGCGGGAGGGTAAAAATTACTATTCCCACTCCAGTGAGTTTAACAGTAGGGAAAGTAATGATTTAATATAATATCAAACAATAAATTAAATATCCATACCAATAAAACATTAATTGAAATTAATAATCAATATAATATTATGTAATAATGAATTAGAAATACAAATACATATTAATTAAAAATTAATTTCCTATTCATAATTATTTAACAACTAATTATTTTCAATAACAAAAACTAATTAATAATAAAAGTTAATTCCAATTAATAATTAACAGTAAATTAATTATCAATACACAAAAAGTATTTTTAATATGTAATTAATTACAATTACATTACTTCCCACCCTATCCCCTACAAACCCACATCCCACTACAGAAAATACATTCATAAAATTATCATAATTATCAAATATTTAATGAATACAAAATATTTACCAATTATTAGAAATTAATTACCAATTAAAAATTAATTAACAATAAATTTAAAATCAATACCAATAAATAAAAAACATATTTACTTAAATATAATTAAATTACTTCCCACCCTATTCCCCTATAAACCCACAACCCGCTCCAGGAAAAAGAATTAGGAAAATTAACATAATTAACAATTAATCAATTAATATAAATTAATTGCCAATTAATAAAAATTAATTACCAATAAAAATTAAATATCAATAAATTCAAAATAAATACCAATAAATAAATAAAAATATTTAATTAATTACAATTTAATTACTTCCCATCCTATTCCCTTAAAACCCCCCAACCCACTACGGAAAATAAATTAAGAAAATGTACATAATTAACAATTAATCAATTAATAAACATTAATTACCAATTAATAAAAATGAATTACCAATTAAAAATTTACAATAAATTAAAAATGAATACCAATAAATAAATACAAATATTTAAATAATTACAATTAAATTACTTCCCAGCCTATTCCCCTATGAACTCACAACCCGCTACAGAACTAAAAAGCAAAATTTAATTAAAAATAAATAATAATTGGTAAAAATGTATATTTAATTTAATATAATTAAATTACTTCCCACCCTATTCCCCTATAAACCCACAAACCGCTACAGAATTAAATTACGCAAACATTAAATAACATAAAATTCATTACTTAAAATAAATTAAACATACATTACAACAATTAATATACACTTTTCACACATATACTAACATAGAAAACACTTTAAAAAAATCGATAATATGTCCATTCTATATTTTGGAATCGATATTATGACTGTTTACCATGATATGAGCTATAAACACTAACAAAGTGCTCCAACACCTTTTGCTCTGGGATTACACTGTCATTGCCCAAGAAGAAGAGGAGGAGGGGTTGGGGGCTATTTCCTGCCCTCTATGTAATTTGAGTGTGTGGTGTGGCATTAGCTTCACCTCCTGATGCAGGGCGGGCTGTGCTTCATGGCAGGCATGGAGGGAGGGAGGGATGGTCTCAGCTGCAGCTCAGGCCTTGTACTGTGCCCCTGCTATTACTAGTGAGCGAGAGGCGCTGAGGTGGTGGTATTGGTATTGGTGGTGGTGGGATTGGTGGTGGTGATGGTATTGGTGTTGGTGGGATTGGTGGTGGTATTGGTATTGGTGGAAGTGGTATTGGTGGCAGTATTGTATTGGTGGTGGTGGTATTTGTGGTATTGTTAGTATTGGTGGTGGTATTTGTTGAGTTGTTGGTATTGGTGGTGGTGGTAGTTTATTGGTGGTGCTGTTGTTGTTGTTAATAAAACAGGCTTTTGAAAACAACCCCTCAGGTGGCTTTAGTACAGATAACATGTAACACAGATGTGCTGTTGTCAGCTGCAGCCCATTAGCACACAATTATGTGCTACCTGGAATTCACATGGCTTAATTTGCTAATCATGTCTAAATTCTTTGTACTTGGGGCGGGGGGTGGGGGGTTGAAACAGACACGAGATAATGCTGTGTTAAAGTGGGAAGTTATAAATGAAGACTAGGCTGTACTAAGGAGGAACTAATAAGTCTATTAACAAATCCAAAGGCAGCATTTACGAAAGACAATGACACAAGCTAATGACACAAATCAATGAAAAATATGGGAGGGGAGTGGGCGTGGCTATTCTCCCATACTCTACTACAGCAGTCTCGCAGAGCTAGCAGCACAAGCGCGCTGCTGCTAGGTTAAACCTAAAAAGCGCTATGAAGCAACCCGCGCTGGTTGCGTCATAACTCTTTTTTTATCAGTCCTGTTAACCACACCCACCTGCTCTCCCATTCATCACCCCCACCCGGTCTGATGTTCACCACCCCCACCCCCACCCCTACCCCCACCTAATCCTCTGTTCACCACCACACTGATTGGCAAAGCCAACAGGTTGCCCCTAGGCAAGAACTATTGGCTTTGCCAATGCTTCTTATTTGTGGGTCTCCGGTGTTTCGAACACACCGCACAGGATTAGGGACGATATTCTTTGTGCTGGATCTAGGATATGACTACCTAAATTTGCTGAATGTGTCTTTCTGCAATTTGTAGACCGGTTCACATTCACTGGCACCTGCACTTTGCATGCTTTGCGTTCAGAGCCGGGTCTGAGGGAGGGCTTTTATTTTCAATTCCATCCGGGCCCACCATAAATGCCCCAATTAAAGGGCCATCAGCACTACCTTTATTCAAGTGTCATCCTGGCCTGGCCATTGTGGAAAAATGTGGAAAAATGACACTCACCTTATCACTTCACAAGTGCTCAAAAGATAAACTATGATTTTCTAACAGGTTTTCATTCTTTTATATATTACCAAGCTTGATATAAACGTGATATGCATGCACTGTGAGAATGTCGGATGTATCTGTCCAGGTGAGTAATTACTACTAATAACCACTTCTGTATCAGTTACTTATACGTGTTTATTATTACGGCAAGGAACGATTTTTTGTAACCTTTTAATATAGAATGTTGGGTAAGAAAAAGTATGGTTGTAAACAAAATTTCTGTCGGTGACTTTGCTAACGGGTTTGAATGGTTTTGGTAAAACACTGCAATGGGGCTACTTTTGTGTGAAAATACACATTAAGCAAGAGCAGAATACTCTCACTCCTAGCAGCAAAAAGAGAGAAAGAGGAGGTCGAAGGATGTGCACAGAGAAGGTGAGGTAAAAGAAGAAGAAACTCAGATTTTGAGAAAAGATTCAGAGTAGGCAGAGGGACATGTATTAGTAAAGAAAGGTAGGTTGAGAATGACCAAGGATGCTCTTGTTGAGAATATGAAGGAAATGGAAGCAAGATAAGGTGGAATATGGGGGTGGGGCAGAGTGACCAGACGTGCAAGATTTCCCAGGACAGTTCCACTTTTTTAACTTCTGTCCCCGTGCCCTAATACATAGGAATGTACAAACAAGGGAAAAATCACAAAGAGCGAGCACGATTGGCAAACCTGACCCTACTGCTAAACAAATGGTCCCTGACATTACATTGAAGACCCACCCAAGCTGTCTCACAATAGCACATGGTGCTCATCCATTGGGGGAAAGCAGAGAGTGGTGCCCTACATTATGAGGAAGCTTGCCATCTCCGTAAACGACCTATAGCAGAGGCCTGGGACATGGGCCATGCTCATTCAGTTTAGAGAACTGGTGCGCAAGAATACTCCCCCTCAACGATCCTCGCAGCCTGACTAATGCTTTGCCCTACACCTGACCCGCTTAGTCCCATTCCGCAGACCCACCGTGCGACACGGTTACATTAAACACACCTCCCAGGACAGCCAGCGCCTCTCCTCTCTCAGATAATAAAACTCTTGTGTTTCGTTTTATCTCAGACTTTATTACCTCTCTGCAAAAGTGTCTCTGTCCAACAGCGCAGACCGATTTCAATCAACGGAATAATCACGCATAGACAGAAAATACAATTCTGCTAATCAATGTGAATGAGGTCCGGGTGAGACAAAATAATTACCGGAGCTGAAATGGGCCACAAATTTAATTTTGTGAGAAGCTGCTGTGGCAGTAAAGCTCCCCGACTCACCTCGCCCCAGTCCCCCCCCCACGCGCATCCATCAGGGGGGATTGGTTGGCGGCTCACGCGTGACGCGGGGGGGGTGTCTGGTCCGAAAGGGAGGTAGGGGGCAGAGGCGCACAAGATGGAAAAACAGGAGACAAATAAATACATTAAAAAATACCTTCTCTCAGACCAGATGCGAGCGCCGTTTTCTATCGGACTGATATGAGGAAAAACCTCAATGTTCACCTAGAGCGTGCGAGGAACTGTATGCAGCTTGGGTGACTTGGCGTGCATGGAGGATGTTTGAAAGCTACATAACCAAAACAGTAATATTGATATGAGGACCAATGTTCACTTAGAGCATGTGACAAGCAGGATGCAGCCCAGGGTACTTTGCCAGCACCCAGCATGGCAACGCGACGGGAAATTATAAATAGCTTTAGAAGGCTAAATAACCAACGCTGTGCTAGGTGTCCTGGTGGCAAAGCTGAGCCTGTGTGTGCAGATAAAATTGCCATGTCGACCTGGCAAATAAACATTTTGCTAGGCCCAAACCTTCCCTTTTTATACATACAAGTTACACCTAAGTTAGGCTCTCGACAACACAGAGGGCAGGGTGCAATATATTTAAAAGATAGGACATGTACTTTAAGTTTTACATGTCCTGGTAATGAAAAACTCTTACATTTGTTTTTTACTACTTTAAGGCCTGCATCTCCCATTGGATAAGATTGAGATTACCTTATTACATCTTATAAGAGTAATTTCCAATTGGGAGATATAACTGTTTAAAGTTTGGTGTCTAGTTTAAAATCCTAACTTATGGTTAGGTCAGATTTTAAATTACAATTCTGAAAATGTCACTTTTAGAAAGTTGGCATTTTCTTGCTTCAGCCATATGGTGCCTATAACCTGTCTCTGATCACATGACTGGGTGTAGTTGGCAGTTGGGCTTTGTGCATTCCTCCTAGACAGCCAGACGTAATGGGAACTTAGTTGTGACTTGGTGGGTCATCCTGGCAGGATGGGAGGGAGGAGCCGGATACAGCCTCACATATACCTCAAAAGGCTGTGTCCTGTCCACACACAAAGGGCTGCATACCAGGCCCGTTAGTGAGTCTGGAGCCAGAGCAGGAAAGGAGGACCTCTGTGCACTTCATAGGCATGTATTTGAAGTCTCTCCCACTTCAAAGTCACCATTGGGTATAAGTTCTGGACCTCAGACATCATCACTTCAGTACACTTCTGGACCTGTGGATATTCTGCCAAGATGAAGGACTGCTGTGTTGCTGAAGGATTGCCAATCTGCTGGACTGCACTCTGCTGGACTCCTGCTTTGCTCTGCTGATCTGCTGCCTGCTACATTCTAACCTGGGTGAGAAGGACTGGACCTACATCACCTGACCCCAGAGCCAAGAGAGATTCCAAGTGCTAGCTGGCTGGCCTCCTGATCTGAAGCCTCAGGGACATAACAGGCTGCCAACCCCTTCACCTGGACGTTGCCATCCGTGAGCCAACCATGCCAAAGTGGGGCCATCCCTGGAAGGGATGCTTTGAATTGGGCCTAAGGTGCTTGCCAGTGGAACCAACGCATCTCCTCTGCTGAGTGACGCATGCCAGAGCAGAACCGAAACATATCCTTGGCTGAGTGGTGTATCCCCGAGCAGAACTGGCACATGGCTATTGCTGTGTGGATTGGCCTCATCACTAAAAACATGCATCACCAGCATCTCCCGCATCTTGGGACCAATGCATCACCTTAGAAACTGCTGCTGTGTGACACTTTTTCTTGCTCAAGCTCCTCACATGCCTCATGGATGAAAGCCTGGACGACAAAACTCTGCATCGCACTTTCACCGGTCATCAGAACCGACGCAACACCTCGACTGCACATCACATCCTCTAAAACCAGACTTTGCATCGCAAGCCACGTCACCATGATCCTCAACATCGCCACATCAGAACCTCACACCGCGCCTTGCCACATCTCGGAATCAACTCATCACCTTGGCTGTGTGATGCATCTTCGACATGGATCCATGCAATGCTTCGCAACCAAAATTTAAGGTACTCTGCTCAGCGGGCCTAACTGTCCCTGTAGCTGTTCCATGCTACATCATGGTCAGCATGAACTTATGACTTTGTCCCAGTTAGGCACAACCAGATATTCCCAATAGCGCTTTGTGCTTTTAGGAGCTGTTTTCCACTATAAACTTACTTAAGTTAAATAACTCCAGTTCTACTTATTGGATTTTTGTTGCTTTGGTCTTGTTTTATTTATTAAAGTCAGATCTATCTTCTAGCTTGCTGTGGAATCATTTTTTGTGGTGTTTTCACTGTTTTACTGTTTGAAGTGTTGCACAAATGCACAGCCTCTAAAGTAAAGCCTGGCTGCTTGGTGACAAGCTACCAGAGGGTGAGCACAGGGTAATTTAGGGTTTGCCGGGGTTGAGGGGGGGTGGGGGGGGTGGCTTCGGCACCAAAGAAGGTGGTTGCTCAATTCTCAATTCAAAGAAGTCTTTATTCGATTGGTGCATCATAAAAGACATATATTACTATATACACAAAAATAAAAATGTATATAAACTGGATAAAAACATCTAAGACCATATTAAATCACTTATGCAGGCTTCTTATGAATGAATACAAGATTAGCAATAACACATAAATTACCAGAATATCACAAAATATAATGATCTACACATAAGCTGGGACGCATAAAATATTGTTGAACCCCTGTTTTTTTTTTATGAACTTGGTTCTAAGAATCCAAGCCCATCCTAAATATTTTGCTACACCCGCTACAATTAATGGGGACAAATAATTTTTTTTAATTCTACTGGCATTAACAGCCGAGCGAGTACCTAGGCTTCTACAGACCGGACTTAACCATTTGGCTCTAGGGGCAACGTACAGAGGACAGACAAACATGAAATGATTTAAACTTTCACCCTGGCCGTGGCAGTCTGGACAATGCCCAGTCCCACCAGAGCCCCACTTTTTGGTGAATTCCCTTAATGGCAATGAACCACATCTGAACTGGTGGAATAATTTACGATCCAGGGGCTTTTTATCGTGTCCCAGTATTTTTCAAGCTTGAGAGCGTCTTTAAAGACGATAAATAGACTAGTAAGATTGCTAAAACTCAGTCTCAGATGTCTGTTTTGAACCACCCAGTCCCAATAATGCGATTTTAAGTCCTTTTTAGAGGGAAAGATTACAGATACGGGATCTAACCACAGATCACCATACCCCAAGGCATGCAGGGTTGATCTTAAGTCCTTAAACCAGCCTATGTTTAGAGAACCAGGAAGATCTCTGACCTCCAAACAGGCTCTTGCATATAAATGGAGTTCCGGCGTCGTCCAAAGACGGCGCCAGAATGCCAGAGGACGAAATCTAGCCTGATCCTCCAGGCTAGGCTGGCACCCGAGATCGCACAGAAACAAACCCGTTGCCACCCTAAGGAATTTATTTTGGGCTGATCTCAGGGGGTCCAATTTGCTAAAGCCCCATAGTTCCGCCCCGTATAAAACAGAGGGTAGAACCTTTGAACCATAAATCTTAACTAATGGTGAGATTGGCCGAGTAAAAGAGCCTTTATGCTCTTTAATCAAACTCCTCCTATCTGCATGTGCTTTAAAGCCATAAGCTCGACCTGATGGGACCAACTTAGGGTCTCGCTGAATGTTACTCCCAAGTAAGTAAACAGCTTGGTTTGTTCCAGGGGAGTACCCCCCATAGTAACCCTTGCAGTGATCTGATTGTGTCCTCTTAAAACCATAAATTTTGTCTTAGACACATTCACCTCAAGCTCATGTTCGCTGCAGAATAACTCAAACCTCATCAGGGCCTGTTGGAGACCCTGTCTGGTTTTTTAAATCAGAAGAGTATCGTCAGCGAACATGAGCAAGGGAATTTTCATTCCAGCTAAGGACGGGGCATCTGTGGGATGGGATTATCAAAATAATTAGTAACCCTGTTAATATATAAGGAGAAAAGGGTAGGGGCTAGAACGCACCCTTGCCTTACACCTTTAGCAACAGGAAATCTATCCGTCACCTCCCCTGGTTTGCCCCAGCGTACTTGGGCATAGATATGTGCATGTAAATTCACTAGAAGGCGGACAAGGGGGACTGGCATACCCAATTCTAGTAAACACTTCCACAACCCAGCCCTCGGAACAAGATCAAAAGCAGACCTCAGATCCACGAAGGCTGCGTAGAGGTTACCTTTACCTAAAAGAACCGTCTTCCAATAAAGAAGAATAAAACGGAAGGCCTGGTCTAGGGTACTCACATGAGACCTAAAACCAGCTTGGAATGGGGTTAGGATATTATACTCATCAATCCATTCCTGGATCCTGCCAAGAACGAGACGGGCTGTGATTTTTTGCACCGCGTCTATAAGGCTGATCGGCCGGTAGTTGGACGGGACCGACCGGTCACCTTTCTTATATATAGGCAGGATTTCAGCCCCTGCCCAGGAGTCGGGAACCCTTGCACCTGTGGCCAAGGCATTAACTAACTGTACTAAATAGGGTACCCAAAGGTCATGGTCTTGGAATAGATCAGCTGGGATGCAGTCGGGACCAGGTGCCTTGCCCCTTGGAATAGATTGCAGGACTGATTTTACTTCTCTACTCGTAAACTCCAGAGGATCAACCAGCAGTGGCCAGCAAATATTATCCTGCGCACTACTGAGGCACCTAAATTGTTCCTCAAAGTAATGTACCCATTGTTGTTGATCCACCTAGGCTGGGCTTGGACGATCATCCTGGGACAAACCCCATTTAAGTAAATGCCAAAACCGTTGCATGTTCCTGGAACTAAATGCTTCTGTTAGTGTTAACCACCGTTCTTCATCCCAGTTGGCCTTGGCAATACGTTTAGCAACATTAAATGCCTTCCTACAAGACCTGATTAAAGTAAGATTCTTAAGTTTTAATGCTTTAAACAGTTCTACATGGTCCGACGGCACTCATCATTGAACCAATTAGAGGTTTTCTTATTCCCCCCATTACCCCTTTTGGAAATAGACTTTATAAAAAAAAATTTAGTGACGTAAACAAACTGGTATGGATGTCGGTAATGATTGTATTAATCACCTCCTGTGAATCACATTTGGAGATTTCTGCCAGAGAATTAGAAACCAGAGATCTGATCATTTTTCGTGCATCGGCATTGACAGAAATGTTTGGCCAACGTACCCTTCTCATGTCATTAGTGAGTACAACTTCATCCTGAACTAAGTTGGTCATACAAGTAACTGGCCCAGAAAAACTGAAATCCCTTAATTCCACCACCAATGGATCGTGATCACTTTCCGGGCGAGACTTTACCTCCATATCCTCTACCACAGCCCACAGTTTGACATCCAGTAATACATAGTCAATACGGCTACTATATCTGCCATTACTAAAGGTGTGTTTGCCCAACCTATCGGAGCGCACTCTACCATTTAGAGCACGCAAGCCCTGATCCAGACACAAACCTTTAATAAAAATAGCCGCTTGAGACCATTTTTTAATCGGGGCTAGGTCTAGCTGGGGAATCCCCCAAACCAGATCCTCAGTCTCAGTTAAAAGACCATCATCCAAACTCAGTAGTTCAAAACAGGTAAATCACCCATGACAACCTTATGTCCGACTGCCGGTGCACCACTTAAGAAGTCATCCAGAAGGAGGAGGGTTGGTGAGACCCTACCACCATGGATGCCGCTAGCGTATATATTAATCAACAGAATATTCAACCCGCTGGTAGATTTAATGCTAACCATTAATATGTCAGGGCTATCAATAAAAACTTCCTCTGCTGTCACACCCTCATACTGCCGAACCCAAACTGTCAGGCCACCCATGGCTCGTCCTCTGTGACCTTTGATAGCTGGTTTACTGAAATTCAGGTAGCCAGTAAGGAACATTGGTAAAAGTGCCCAGGTTTCTTGAAAAGACCATACGTCACCTCACCGTATAAAGTTAACCCAATCTGGGATACACATGCGAGACTCAAGGCCAGCTATGTTCCAACTTCCTAGGTTAGTACCATTTGTGACTGCTAAAACTCTGGATTTGTCTTTGGCGGAGGAGTGAACTGCGTCATGCAAAGGGGCGACTTCTTCTTGCAAAGGGGCGACTCCATGTATAGAAACACTGTCACTCATTATATCATAAGTACAAGTACAAGGGAGCCCTCCCTGGATGCCTGTCGCCATTACAACATTCTCAACAGTTAGATCAGCATGTAACACAGTTTCGAATACCGAATACAAATCACCAGTCCCGCACAAGTAAACAGAGCCCCCCTTAGCACTTTGGGCTGATTGACCCTTTGGATCTTTAACATGACAAGGTGAGTTAACTGGGGCATCAACAATACCCGTACAATCTATATTACCCTCTAGAGCCCAAGGTGGAATGGCTGGTCAATCATTATACTCCAACCCCGATAAGGGCTCATAAAGGTTTCTCAACGGGATGTTCCAATACTCGTTGGGCTGGGTATATTTACTTTGTTTGTTTAAGTTGGGATAATGGCTTTGAGGCTGACGAAAAAGTGGAAGAGTTGATGTAATGGGGTAACCAGAAAACTGGGGGTTAGGGTTAACCCAGTTCGGGGTATGTGAAAAGCTATTATAGCTAGATTGGCCGTAAGATCGAAACAGGGCCTCTGGGTTTATTGGTGGTCCATGAAAACTAGGAGTGAAATTGGTCCATTTCAGGGAATAGGGTTCTCTTTTGGAGCGATGTTGGTCATGTGGTTTAAGTAGAGTCTCAGGGTAAAAATAGCTGAGATTCCGCGTGGAAATCCCCCCTCGTTGTTTCCCACATACCAATCGGTAATGTGGGAAACGACTCAATGATCCTTAAAATTTATGATCACAGTATCGCCCTCTATATCCTTTGGACGAAGACCCACCCACTTACATCTTCTAACTGAAATAATATCCCCGTTTAGGTGGACAGGAAGGGGTCTGTTAGTTTTCAGCCAGAAGATGACTTTATTTTTTAGGTTTACATTATTTTCCAGGTTCCCATTAGAGATTGGGGGCCCACCCGTCAGGATAATAACAAAATTGGCCGAATCGGGGGGGAGTTCTACAATGTTCCTACGATTTAAAGAATGTCTATGAGTGGGATTGTCATGTTTGACAGCCCCTTGTTTTACGGATGGCTTTGTTCCCTCTGAATATGGTTTATTAGAAGCCAGCGTAGGCTTCTCTTTAACAGGGTTGGTTGCACGAGGGGGTTTAGATGACAAATCGGAAGCCTTAGATTTCTTATTGCCATCAATATTACTGTTATTTTTAGGATGATTACTAGAAGCAATAGTGATGACACTAGGCTTAGATGTTGGAACAGGCTGCATATCAGAGCTCATGGGGTGGGGTATAACAACAGGAGCCAAAAGGCGATCCATTTTATCTCCCAATATCCTTACACGCTCCAAAAGAGGTAACATATATGATTTTAGGAGTTTCTCAAAGATATCGAAACACTCCTTGTTAAACCCGGTAACAACATCCTCAGGTAAAGATGGTAAGTGAGGAGTACCTATGGGAGCCTCAATCACAGGAAGTACCGTAAAATCGGTAATAGGGTTTACTATAGAAGGAGAGGGAATCTGTTGACTAGTACCTTTTCTTTTAACACCACCCTTTTTCCTTTTTTTCCTAGGTGGGGAACACACAGCCCTTTTAGTTTTAATAGGCTTAGATCCAGTGTCACTATTAATTAGTGGCAAAATATTCTCACATGGACCAGCACTATCTAAAGAGCGATTAGTAAGGGATTGAGTGCAAGTTGGGAGCTATAGTCTTAACAACAGGAGTATTAAGATCAATGAGACTAATAGAGGCGGTTGAAGGACTATTTATATTACCCTCACTATTGATTATGGAGCGTGCGGGGGAAGTGTTGGGGGCCCGAAGTATACTGGGAATTTGATCAATACTAAAAATATCAGCTTCACTGGCCGACTTCCCAGGACAAGCCAATTCCTGTGTGTTATTTAATTCTGGTTGAGTGGGCAGGGTTATTTTTTTAAGATGTTTAATAGAGCGACGACGCTCGGCGCGTCTCTCAGCTAGAAGAGTTCTTTATCTATCTCCTTATCTGCCTTCTCGAAATATTTATCGAGAGGCCCAAGGAATGAAACACCCACACCGGATGGGAGTGAACTAGACATATCAAAAGCTGGACAAGATATAACAATCTATTCCTGAAACCACAAGCTCACTACACCAAGGGGACACAACAACAGAATTAATTAAACGAACACTAAGAGTCAGAGACCTGGCCAAGCCCGGCCTCCCTCGGCCCCAGATGGCCACAGGCGGTCCCGCCCTTGTCCCGGGCTTCTCCCGGTCGCTCCCGTGCAGCGGGACTAGGCTATTGTATTTATAGGGTCAGTATTAGAGGGGAGGAGCCAGCAGGGAGAGCGGCCCAGGTGCTGGAAATTGGGGCTGGCGGGCGCTCCTGGGACTTGTAGTCCTGCGCCCGCAACTCGCTCGCAGCCCTGCACGAGCAAACGCCCAGAAACACCGCCACAGGCGTAGTGTGGTTGCCTCCTTAACCAAGCGTAGCAGATGATGCAGTTAGACAAGCCCCACACGAAGCGGGACTCGCGCAGCTCGCAGTCCCAGCGTAGGTACAAAGGAAAAAGGTGGCTGCTCTTCCACTGAGCTCCATGACGATTTGAGGGGACAGATCTCCTCAAGGCGTGTTTTCCCACTATTTGGACCCCATAACCACAGGCAAACATCAATGAAGCCCAGAGGAACAGTCTGAATTGCTTGTTTGAGCCCAGGGTGAGCACTATCTACACTTTTTCTCTCCAGTTTCTGACAAGCTCGTTTTACATGTAGCCGCCATTTTGTTTTTTATGTTCGGTGCCGCCGGCTTTCTCATCGTTTTCTCTGCTGTTTACCTCCTGATGCTTAAAAACCTTCAGCGTTTGTTCCACAATTGACTGCTGTGCATGCCATTTGTGAAGTTTTCATTTTAAAATGACTTTGTCTATGATGTAATTCTTCCTCCATTTGGTTCCTCATACGTTCCATAAAACATACATCATTTTTTAAAGGAATTATTTACAAAATCTCTTTCTTTCTTGATTTCCCGAAGTCTTGGGGCAGTGTGGACTATCTCATCTCATTTATTTTACACAGGAACTGCTGTTGACTTATTTTTATGGCAAAGGCGCGCTATACTTGTGGTTGTGTTAAATCTGTTGACCGTAATTCATTGGAAGATTACAAACTTTTCAGCATTTTGCAGGAGAATATGGAAGACTTAGATTCTGGTCTTTCAGCCATGGGTGGTGCGACGCCTAAAAAGCCCCGTAATCCTTCTGAACAAACATCTAAATTTCCCTCTGCCTCATCATCTGTATCAACTAAACGCGTCAAGAAAGACCCGCCTTCAAGTTCCAATTCTTCAATGTCATTATCTATGGAATTACTTCTTGAAGAAATGCGTGCTCTCAAACCTTACATGTAGGAAACCAATATCTGTCTACAAAGTTTAATAATACTAATAATGGTCTCACATGGAATAAAAATGTACTCATCTGGAACAACGTGTTGATTCTGTTCAAGTTGTTATCAGTCAAGTTGCTTCCTTGCATCTGGAAGTTCTGGCACTCCATAATCACTCTAATCAATGACATGACAGGAGCCACACTATCAATGGACTTCCACCACCTAATTCTGGGGTACACTGACCCCTCCATAACATCCGAAAATGACAGAGACCCGATTTACCTCCTGCTCACAGCAGCGGTCAAAACGGTGTTGAATAACTGGAAGGACACAGCAAAGGCCACCTTTAAAGCCTGGTTCAACTGGCTCATTTTCCGAAGGGGAGCCGACACCATAACGTGCAACAGCCAAAGGGACTCAGGGAAAAAGAGCGAGATATGGCTGTCACTAGACAACTATTTGTCCTCTCACAAGCCACCCTAAACACCCAGACCAGACAATACTACAAAACGCACACATGCACCCTACTCAACAACATAATGTGCCTACGCCTCTCTCTACTCGGACACCTTTCTCCTTTTGATCTTCTATCTCCTCACATCACCAGGGGGGCGGAAAGATAACCATACTGGTTTGCAAAGGGACACAGGGGGAAACTGCAACGTGCAAGAACGGAGAGAAGAAGATGAAACAAACTGTAGAATGGACTGTCAAGAGCCAAACTAATTTAAGCCAATGTATACAATGCTTGACAACCTCCCCCCCCGGCGCTTTTTCTTTCTTTTTCTCCATGTATGTGTTTCACCCAGTACCATGTAAATATGCTCTTTATTTTCAATAAAAAATTACTGAAATAAAAAAAAAAAGACATAACCATTTACGCATTTATGGCCTTGCGGAAGCTCTTGAAAGTTCAGATCCTCTTTCCTTTTTTCACTCCTTCCTCCCGACTCTTCTGGGTTTTCTCTGAATCTCCAAAATTGAATATCCAAAGAGCTCATCGCCTGGGGCAAAACCCAAGATCAGCATCTTTCTCAACTAAACCAAGAGGTGTTATTCTATATTTTGTGGAGTATACAAATCTGCTTAAAGTTTTACATGCTGCCAGAAGTAAGGGAAAAATCTCCTGTCAAGTGTCCAATCTCTTTATCACCCAGGACTATGCCAAAGCGACAGCAGACCGATGGAAAAAATTCTTGGACATGAGACCAGCTCTTTGCAGCTTGAATGCTAGATATGGGTTGTCCCTGCCTTGCCTTATGAAGGTGACTTATAAAAATAAAACCACTGCTTTTGAGAATCCATCTAGCCTACATTTTTTGGATACCTGCAAAGTAGAAAACATGGAAATTCCACGTTCATTGTTGTTTTGATTGTTTTCTTGTTGTTTTGTTATGATTCTGTATTCTACTTTTACTGATATCTTTTATTGTTGTTGATTGTATTTCTTGTAACCAATTTCTTTTCTACTGTTAGGTGTGGTTTATCATGGTCTTCTACTATGTGATCCCATTTTCCCGCCTGGATGATGTCTCCCGTTCCTGCTTTTCGTCTTGGAGTTTTCCCGTTTGACCGTGCCATTTTCCTTATGTGGCTCCACCACCCCCATGTTTCCTTGTATATTTGTGGTACATCCTTTTATTATTTTTTCATTCTTTATTTGCACTGTCCTCGTTCAACACATCTCTCCTATCTTATTTTTCTTACTTTTATTATTTCTCCCTCTCTATTCACATATTCTAGTTTTTTCTTCACATTCCTACTTTCATCTTTATTTCATTGTCTGGTCTCTCTTCTTCTTCTTCAATATAACTCATTTTTTGATTCTCTGTAGGCTTTCTTCTTATTCCATTATTTTCTTTCTCTATATATATATCGTTTCTCTACAGAATTTCTCTAATTTGGTAAACTGACACGTGATGTGTTATTGTGTTTAGCTACTTGTAATTGTTCTATTCAGATTTTGTTATCTGTTCTACATATTTAGATGTTATTAAAAGTTATATCCTGGAATATTAAGGGCCTGGGTTCTCCCATCAAACATCCATGGGTTTTATCACATATTGCATGGTTAAAAGGTGATATAGTTTTATTGCAAGAGATTCATGTGACAAGTAACGAGATAGCCAAACTTCAATGGCAGCGGGAGGGTGATGTTTTGCATGTCCTCGTTCAGGGAGGCAACATGGTATAGCTATTCTGTGCCATAAACGTTTAGATATCCAGCATGTACGACAATATACAGATTCTGAAGGTAGATGAGTTTCAGTGTCTTTACTAATTAACAAAATTCCTTTGACCATTATCAATGTGTACACACCCACTAACCCTGATAAGCTCATTTGGCCCCAGATTTTATCTATATTGATGACATATACAGACGATTATCTAATATTTGATGATGATTGTAATATGGTTGCTGATCCTTTCATAGATAGACATTCAAAGATCCCTTGTTGATGCTTGGAGACTATGTCACCCCAGTCTCCAAGAATTTACTTATTTCTCGCCAGTCCATTCTTCTCAATCCCGTATAGACTATCTTTTTATTTCTAAAGCCCTTGCCCAACATATTTCTCAGTCTGACATAGGATCTATATTACTTTCTGATCATGCCCCTGTCTCCTTAGGTTTAGACTTACTCCCTCCCATCAAAGGAACCCGGAGATGGAGATGTATAAATTCCCTCCTATTAGACTCACAATTTACACCAGCTTTTCAGAAATTTGCAGACACTTTCTTTATAGAGAATGAAACTCCTCATGCCTATCCTCAACTTATCTGGGACACCTTTAAAGCTGCCTCTAGGGACTTCATTATTTCGTTTGTAGCCCAGAAATGGAGGGCATCCTCTCAAGCCATACAATTGCTTGATTAAAAAAATTAAGCAATTGGAACCTTCCTACTATTCTACAAAGGCCCAATCTGATTTGAGTGAACTTATCAAAGCCAAATTTGCTTTTAATACACTTTTAACTGAATCCACAGATTTATACTTACGTAAATCTTGTGCTAAATATTATAGTGCACGAAATAAAGCTGGTAATCGTCTTGCCAATTATCTCAAGATTAAAAAAGAACGCACTAAAATGGAATCTATTTTAACTTCTGCTAACACTACAGTTCATAAGAATGAAGACATTCTTTTAGAATTCATATTCCTGAATCCCCTTCGTAACAAACTGCTATTACCCAATATTTATCTTCTATTCCTCCACCTTCTTCTCTTGAAGTAGATTTTTCTTCCTTAGAAGATGATATTCAAATTAATGACATCCTTACTGCTATTCAATCTATTATAAACGGGAAAGCTCCGGGACCTGATGGTTTTACTATTGAATTGTACGCACATTTTTCTCATCTCCTCTTTCCCAAATTGCATCAGTTATTCTTATCGTTTATTTCAACCCGGAAGTCGGAAGGTTCTTTTCAGGAAGCTTTGATCTGCCTTCTCCCTAAAGAAAACAAAGACCCCATATTGTGTAAAAATTAAAGTCCCATCTCTTTAATTAGTTTGGATTACAAATATATACATTAAAAAAAATCTTGATTATAAAATATTTGCGAACATTCTTGCCCTTCGTCTGGAATGTGTCCTACCACAATTCATTGGAAAAGAACAATGTGGTTTCATTATGGGACGACATTTATCTGAAAATACTCAATTGTTTTTATGTCTCGCCTTTACCATTCCGCAGGAATGGGAAATGGGGAGAATTCAAGTCGGCTATTTTCTCTTCAAACCAAAGGGCTTTCAGCCCCGCGGTTTTCATGCTGTTCACGTGAACCACGTGATAACATGCACGCGCATTCAGGGCCAGCCAGCCCAGCACATCAAAGGGCTTCTCCTCCCCTAATTATGGAAAGGGGCGACCACTCGGTCCCCCCGCACGTATGGCAGAGTACCACGATCCCCCCGGGAAGCCATCTTGGGCGGGAGGCGTGTCTCGGCTGGTATGCCCGAAGCGGCGTAGCCGGGGCGCGCTTTTTCCCGCCCTAGACTGGGCTGGCCTAGACACTGACGCGGCTGGCCACGCCCTCGGGGCAGGCAGGGGCGGGTTTACGCCCGCCCTGAAGACGGATAAAAGGGGACGCAAGACCCGAAGGCATCCTCTTGTTCCTGTGCTCTGAAGCTGCACCTCCTCGCTGCACGTGAGCTCGAGACGGAACGAAGAGCCAATTTTGAGCGTTGTAATCTTTCTTTTGTCTTACAGATACTCTGTCGGAGAAATGCCCAAGAAAGGCGGGAAGAGAATGACGACCGAACAGATGGTTCGGGTCCTCATGAAGGAGATGACCGAGCTAAAGAAGCGGGTGGCGGAGAGAGACGGGGAAGGGGGGCCGGAACGTCCGTCGGCTGGAGCAGCCCCAGGAGGGAGAGCCAAGAGGCCAAGGAGGGGACCAGCTGGGGGGGACGTCCCGGTTCCCTGTACCCCGCTCGAAGCGCCAACCCCAGTACCGGCGGAGGGGAATCCGATTCCCGTGGTGGTCACCCCGGTGTCCAATGAAGATATGCCGCCCGAGCTGGCAGCACAACTTGCAGCGTGGTTGGGCGAAAGTAGTGAGGGCGCCACGGCTGCTGAGGCGCAGGCGCTGATGAAGCAATTGCGCGAGAAACGGGAAGCAGCCAAGGTGTCCGCGCCGGTTGCAGTAGTTGACAAGCCACAAGGGACGATTGCGACCGCAGAGGCAGCGTCCGGTGCAGGTAAGCGGCCATTGCCGATTGCGAGGGATGAGTCAGCACCCTCTCGTAGAGAAAGGTTGGGTCAACATGTGCCTTTGGCAATCAAGGAAAAGATCTGGGCAGGGGAATATGTGAACATCTTCTCGTTGCTTGTTGATCATTATGAAGTGGAGCATGTTAAGGGTCAGAAAGACCTCATGCATCCGAGTGTTTGGCGCGCAAAAATGGCCGCCTTTAAAGTGAATGAAAATATTGGCAATTGGGGCAATGCATGGGGAATCTTTACGTCGATATTGGGGGAACGTAGGCCCGAGTTGCTTTCCGAGTTGCCGACCTATCAGTCGCGAATCATGGGGTACTCGACTTCATACCAGGGTAACCATTGGTTTTGCTACGATAATCTTTTTAGAAAGGCTAAAGAGCATAATAAAAGCTTGACCTGGGATTGTTATGATTCTTTGACATGGGATAAAATGAAGGAGACAGGTATGTTGAAAATGCCATTGGTGGGAAGTAATGTTGGCGAATCCTCCCGCCAATATGGGGGGACGCCCTTTCGTTCAGGTACGGGTACCGACGATCAGTCGAGACCTGCCGGCAATACAGGAAAAAGGGGGTTGTGCTTTAATTTCAACAGAGGTAAATGTACTAGGCCCCAGGGATCGTGTAAATTTAAACATGAATGTAGTGGGTGCGGGTCGCCCCATCCTGAGTCCACGTGCAGAGCCAAAACGGGTGATAACGGGGGGAGAGGAGGCGCCAAACAGGTCTAACATAGTCCGAGGGGCGCCTTTACCTACCCCGATTGATACCTTGGCGATGATTCCCTGGCTCAGTGAATACCCGGATCGTACTTCTGCTGGGGTGCTACGGAACGGATTTTCGTATGGTTTCCGCATCCCGGTAGGGGACTTTCAGGGTGTGGAGAAGTGTAAAAATCAACTTTCGGTCCTGCAGCATACGACCGTGGTACAGGATAAGATCCGGAAAGAGGTTACTCGAGGTCGGGTCGCCGGCCCGTTTAGTGTACCCCCGGTGCATGATTTTGTGTGTTCTCCTTTAGGGGTGGTCCCCAAGAAGGACCCGGGGGAGTTCCGATTGATTCATAATTTATCAGCTCCACGTGGTCTTTCTGTTAACGATGCAATAGATCCGGAAGTATGTTCGGTGCGGTACGCATCCTTCGATGAGGCCGTAGCCATTTTGAATCGCCTGGGGCCCGGGGCGCTGATGGGGAAGTCAGATATCGAGTCAGCGTTCCGATTGCTCCCGGTACACCCAGACGACCAGCGTCTCCTGGGTTTCATGTTTCAGGGTTGTTATTACATGGATAAGTGTATGCCGATGGGGTGCTCTATATCTTGTGCCTATTTCGAGAAATTCAGTAGTTTTCTACAATGGGTCTTCACAAAGAAGACGGGTTTCCACCATGTAATGCATTACCTTGATGACTTTCTGTTCCTTGGGGCAGCCGGGGATCTCGAATGTGGCCGGGCCTTGGCCGAATTTTGTATGTTAATGAAGCAGTTTGGTGTGCCATTGGCACCAGGTAAGACGGTGGGTCCTACGACTTGCCTTGAGTTTCTGGGGATCGAGTTAGACTCCAGTGAGGGTTGCTTTCGTTTGCCAGCTGACAAAGTGTTAAAGTTCAGGGCAGCCCTCCGAGTGTGTATAAATGGATCTAAAGTTACGCTGCATCAATTACAGCAGTTGGTGGGACAGTTGAATTTTGCCCTGAGGGTAATACCAATGGCCCGCCCCTTCTCCCGTTCGATTGCCCAAGCTATGGTCAGCCTAAAGGAGGGCCATCATCGCACGAGACTATCGGCTGAGGTCCGCCAGGACATGCGCATTTGGTTAGCATTCCTGGCGGACTTTAATGGTCGAGTCGTCTGGAACAAACCAGCCGTGTCCTCGGAAGAGCTGGGGCTATGGACCGATTCAGCAGGTAGCATAGGTTTTGGTGCCATCTTCGGCACAAAATGGTCGGCACAAAGGTGGCCGACATGGTGGCATGACAATGGTCTGACAAGTAATATTGCTTTCCTTGAACTTTTCCCCATTTTGGTGGCCCTGAGAACCTGGCCCGAAGGGTTCAAAGATCACTCTGTGATCTTTTGGTCTGACAATATGACCGTGGTCGAGTGCATCAATAGCCAGGCTGCACAATGTAAAATGATTTTAAGACTGCTCAAAGAAATTGTTTTACTATGTATGCAACTGAATGTGCTATTCAGAGCAAAACATGTCCCGGGGGTAATGAATCAGGCGGCTGATGCACTGTCTCGTTTTCATATGCAGGCTTTCTCGGGTTTCCTTCCCACAGCGGACCCAGAGCCGGCACCCTTTCCCGAAGCTCTCTGGTCTCTCGGTGCCCCGAACTTCGTCACCTCGTGGGAGAGAGTCTAGCACCAAGGACGAGGAAGGCATATGAAGGGGCGTTTTGGTCCTATTTAGCCTTTTTGGGGCCCGATAGAGAGGGGCTGTGGGGCCACGAGGAATGGGTAGTGAATTTTCTGATGTCCTTACGTAGGGCTGGGAAATCGGTGGCTACGGCCCAGAGGCATCGTGCTGCCATTTCCTTTGTTGCCAGGGCTCATGGTATCCAGGACCCGACAGCGTCTTTCGTTGTACAGAAAGCGCTGCGTGGGTGGCAACGCCTTGAAGGTCGCAGAGTAGATGAGAGGCGCCCGATAGGTTTGGATAGGTTGGCCCAGTTGTTGGCCACACTCCCTTCCACATGTTCATCTCAGTTTGAGACAGTGTTGTTCCGAGCCGCTTTTACGCTGGCATTTCATGGGGCGATGCGGTTAAGCGAACTGGTGGCAAGGAACAAACAGGATGTGACAGGGGGTTTGTGCCAGGAACATGTTCAGATCAGAGGTGAGACAATGACTGTCTCCTTTGTCAGGTCCAAGACCGATCAAGGTGGGATGGGTGACTGCATAATCATACGCAGGATTCCCGGGTCCTCCATGTGTCCGGTAAAGTGTTTAGAAGAATACCTAGCACGAAGGGTGGCATCATGGGGGGGGACCTTGTTTTTTTTTTTTTTTTTTTTTTTGTGTAAGACATTTATTGCACATTGTCATAGAAATAATACATTCGGTAGTGCCTACAACCTGAGAAGGCCGGCCGTCCACGCTACATACATACAAATCAGAAATATATCTTTACACAGCCCATCAGCCGACAACCTGAGGTCCGGCGGCGCGTTGGTAGTGGCAGCGTAGGGTTATTGTTTGACAATGCAGCAAAATGGTGTAAATGCCTGATCAGTCTCACATTTTCAGTTTTTTTTTTCCCAGTCAAAACAGCTCCCCCCAGAACCGTAGTGGGAGGACCCAGTAACCAAAAAAAACCAACTAACTCCCCCGAAACTCAAAGCACTGCGTCACAACATTCTCCCCCCCTCATTGCCCCGTTACGTTATGTACAGAGTAGCCAAACAGTCTTTGGTGATCAAGTGTTCAGCCTGTTTCGTCATCAGACGCCATTGACAGCAGGTATTGCCTGAAAGGTTCCCAAAAGTCTCTGGGGCGGGACCCCATGGGTAGCTCTTCCTCATACGTGCTTAGAGTATCTCTGCAATAGGTTAAGTCTTCTAGCCAGTTTTTAACCTTAGGTTTCCGCTTACTGTTCCAGTGTAAAGATATTCTCCTCTTCGCCATTAACAGCGCTATTACACACAGTTTACGACGTCTCGCCCTTAGGTGCGGGACCAGTCCCAGAAGACAGACTTTAGCAGTGCAAGGCAATGTGGCCCCCAGCATGGTGTTGAGTGTTTGTATTACCTGGAGCCAGTACTGTGCCACCGCTTCGCAGCACCACGCCAAGTGTATGAAATCTGCACGTTCCTGCCCGCACCTGGTGCAATTGGAGTTATCCCTTAAACCATACCTGTTCAGCCTTTCTGGTGTGTGGTACATGTGGTGCAAATATTTATAGTGAATCAGTCTCAGATTCCCGTTGGGCGTTAACATCCCGGTGATCATGCAGGAGGTCTCCCATTCCTCCTCCGTGAGTACATCCCCAAGTGCCGCATTCCACTTCTCTCTGGCTTTTGTGGTGTTTCCCCCATTGCTAGCCTGCGCGCTGCGGTATAGTCTCGATACCAAATGTGACGCTGAAGGGGTGGTGAGTACGAGTGTCAGAGGTGCGAGTGCCTGTGGTTCCTCCGGGAAAGTAACAAAATGCTCTTTCACCGCCCTCTGCAATCGGTAATAAGTGAAGCTAAATAATAGCGTTGGGTTCTTGATGTAGGTCAATTGGTCTAATGTTATGAACTGCCCGTCCCTATATAAGTCCCCCAAGGTATCTATGCCCGCTCGCTGAAGGAGATCCATCCCCACCTGTTCCTGTGTGACAGACAGTGCCGGATGGTGTGCTAACGGGAGTCGTGGTGCATAGAGAGGGGTACAATGTGCCATCCTGCTCAGCGTTCGCCATGCGTCTATCGTGGCGTTCACTGGGTTAATGTCACGATCGTGCAACCTGGGACGTTTGTGTGGTAATATATTTGTCAGCGGGATGGGATCAGCATCCCCCTGCTCTACAGCAGCATGTGTTAGAAACGGGATCTCATGAAACCAATAATGTGCGAATTGTGCCTGTGCGCACTGATAATATAGGTAAAGGTCTGGCACCTTGAATCCCCCTTTGGCGTATGGCAGCGTCAGGGTTTGGAGGTCCAATCTTGCCTGTTTACCCGCCCAGATTAGGGAAAGCATGAGGGATTTGATGTTGCGAAACACCTCTGCCGGTGGTTTGATAGGAATGTTATTGAAGAGATACAGGAATTTAGGCAATAACACCATTTTTACTATGGCGAGCCTATCCGCTAGTGAAAGCGGCAGCCCAATCCATCTCTTTACTTTGTCTTCCAGAGCGGAGACGGTTCTCCCGTAGTTGGTGCGGATGACTAGTTCCGGGTCTCTGTGGAACCAGATGCCTAGGTATTTCGTCGGCTCCTCCTGCCATTCCAGGGGATAATCTAGTGCCGAGGGTTGGGTGCTGTCTGTCAGTGGGAGAATGAGGGATTTGCTCCAATTTATACGGAGACCTGAATAGTGGCCGAATTTAATGTATTCCCTCAACAGTGGGTTGAGATTGGTCTCCGGGTTTTTAACATAGAGGACCATGTCATCTGCGTACAGAGCAATGTGTATAGGTCGCATTGGTAACTGGATCGCCGAGTAGTGATGGTGCTGTCGTATTTTGCAAGCTAGGGGCTCTAGTATAAGGGCGAACAGCATTGGCGAGAGAGGGCACCCCTGTCTAGTGCCTCGCCTGATGTCTATCGGGGGGGATAGATGTTTGTTCACCCGTATGCGGGCAGACAGGCCTGAGTACAGCATTGTGATCCAACCGATGAATAATGGGGGGAAGCCCATCCGGATGAGGACCGCATGTAAAAACGACCAGTCAATCGTATCGAATGCCTTGGCCGCATCCAGTAGGACAGCTACCGCTTTAATATCTGGGGCCAAGTAGTGTGCCAGTGCGAACAGAGTGCGAGTGTTGTGCGCGGTCGACCGATCTGGAATGAAACCTGCCTGATCAGGCCGTATTAATAGCGGCATAAGCGGCTTTAGCCGGTCCGCTAGCAAACTAGCCAAGATCTTGGTATCTACGTTAATTAAAGAGAGGGGGCGGTACGAGTCACATTGTTCCTCGTCTTTGCCTGGTTTGAGAAGGGCAATGATCAGCGCCTCTCTCATAGATGGAGGGAGTGTTTGGGCTTCGTGTGCTGTCTCGTATAGATTCACCAGATGCGGGGCTAGTGTGTCAGCGTATGCTTTATAAAACTCAATGACAAAGCCATCCGGGCCCGGCGCCTTGCCATTAGGGAGCCTTTTGATGGTGTCTACGACCTCTTGTGTTGTGATAGGTCTTGCCAAGTATTCCCTGTGGCCATCTGCCAGCCAGGCGATCTCCACGTCGGCCATGTATTCCAGTATCTCTTCCCTCGGTATTTGTCCCCTGGCCTCGTATAAGGTGCCATAGGTTTCCCTGAATTCGCCCATAATGGTCGGGATATCGTGAGCACGCGAGCCGTTTCTGGTGCGTATAGTCGCAATGTGCTGCGGTGCCCTACCCGAACAGATCTTTTCTGCAAGCGCTCTGCCTGGTCTGCCCCCTTCCCCATACCTCCTGGCCGTGGTCCTCTTAAAAATGTACTTAAGTTCATCATCAGCAAATGTGTTATATTCCTGCAGTAGTACCTGTATGTCGCTCAGCAGTGTCATGTCCCCTGTGTGAGTGTATCGCTGTTCCAGTTCTTGAATCAACTCCTCCCTCCTTTTAAGCTGATGTCGGATATCCTTTAGAATACCCGCTGATGTGGAAATACAGACGCCCCGTATCGTAGCCTTAAATGCTTCCCACAGGAGGCACGGGTCCTCCGTGGTGGGGGCATTGAGCTCAAAGTAATCGGTGATTGCTTTCCGGACTGTGTCAACATATAGTGGATCCCGCAGGGCCTGTGCGTTGAATCGCCAGGTGTATGGCGGTGGGACATAGCGAGGGATTTGCAATCGTAGAAGTACTGGACTGTGGTCCGACAGTGTCCTTGGGAGATGTGTTATATGCGCCACCCATGTGAGGATGTCTTGCGTGGCTAGCCAGTAGTCTAACCTCGACCAGCTCCTATTCACCGCGTTAACGTGTGTGGCCACCTGTTCCCCAGGGTGCAGTGTCCGCCACAGGTCACGCATATTCATGTCAGTCATTGCGTCCAGCAGCACGTCCCTCGCCTTGGTATGTTGTTCAAGTGTGTGTGAGGCCCTGTCGAGCCCATCGCTTAGAGTGACGTTGAAGTCCCCTCCCCAGATCACATTATCTGCCTGTACATCTGCTACCGTGTGCCATAGTCTTTCGAAAAACCCTGCATCATCCACATTTGGGCCGTAAACATTCACCAGAGCTAGTTTCTGCTGTCTCACCTCGCCCACCACAATGACATAACGCCCCCCTGCATCAGTGTGCGTGTCCCTAATTTTGAAATGTGTACCCTTCTTGATCAGAATACTGACGCCTCGGGAGTACGTGGAGTAGTATGAACCAGTGGTGGATTCTGCCCATTTGGTCCCCAGTCGGGGTGTGGTAGTGGGTGCCATGTGCGTTTCCTGTAGGAACGCCACGTCCACCCTATGTCTATCGAGATATGCAAACAGTTGCCGCTTCTTTTTTGGGTTCCCCAACCCCCTGACATTCCACGTGAGAAAGTTGAGCGTGTCAAGGCGTGTCATTAACACTTGGGTTGGTGTAGTCGTGTGTCGTGTGTGAGGTGTGGCTACCTGTGAAACGGCGCAATTTTAACAGTAATAGTACAGCAACAAAAGAGGTCGCAATGTTTCTCAGACACAGTGCTAACATACGAAACATACTCAGTGTCCCCTCCCCCCCACCACCCACTTCAGCGCCCAAACTGTGCCAAAGCCATTCCCCCCCAAACTTCAAAACCATAGTCAAACTTGGTGTGGGGCACACCCTCTGGGGGGTGTCGCCCGAAGCACACAACTCCATCCACATGGTGGATGTGGACGGGCGCGATATTGCATAAGAACTTCAAAATCCTTCTACCCCCTGCCTCTCCCCCCTCCATAACCCCCGTCAGCAATCACGCCAATCTTGCACCCCCGCCTCCCCCGGTCGTACCAGTACATGGATGATCAGTTCTGCCCACCCTCAAAGTCAGAGTCGCTGGTTATCAAAACGTTAGTGCATTCAGTATAGTCTGCCAGCTGCACGTCTATAGGCAGGTGGCCCACTAACTTCCGGTGCGGGCACCGCAACAACACTCCCCAAGTGTACTCACTGCGAAACTGCCATGTATAGTCTCCCGTTAGGGTTTGGTAGCAGCTGCGAGCCCACCACCTCAGCATGCAACTTACAGACTCGCTCCCAACGCAGCGTCCGCCATCTGCCGCCTATTACAACGAGGCAATCCAGCTACAACAGCAGGACAGCCATCTCGCATTCAATCATTGTCGCTCGTTCTTCCCGCACTGTCTCGTTCTTTCCTACGTTTGATGAGGTTCTTGACGTAGTCCTGTGCGGCTTGAACCGTCGTGAGGATCACCGGCCTGCCATCTGTTAGGATTTTAAGTTTTGCCGGGTACAGCATCGCGTATCCAATCTCCAGTTCCCGGAGCTTCTTTTTCACTGGAGCGAACTCCTTTCTGGCCTGCTGCACCGCCACGGTGTGGTCTGGATAGAACTCCAGGGAGTTGCCCTGGTGCGTAATGGCGCCCTTTTCCCTCGCCAGGCGGAGTATAGTGTCCCTGTCTCTGTAGTTGAGCACCCGGGCAATGATTATTCGGGGTGGGGCCCCTGGCTTCGGGGTAGGGGCCAGAGATCTATGCGCTCGTTCAATCAGGAAGACGTCAGAAAAGCTTCCAGCCCCAAATATGTCTTTCAGCAGGGTTTCAACGTACGTCTCCATCCTGCCGGTGTTGGTGGATTCCGGCAGGCCCGAGATGCGTACGTTGTTGCGGCGGGACCTCGCTTCCTGGTCCTCCACCTTCGCCGTCAGGGTTGCCAGGGTTTTCTCCATGGCGCTGTGGGCTTTCGTGAGGTTTCTGGAGTGGTCCTCTACCGTGGAAATCCTCTGTTCCGCTTCCACCAACCTCCCCTCGTGGTTTTCTAGCTTTGTCGCCAGGGAGTCCACCCGTGCCACGACGCTGTCCATCTTGCTGTTCATATCCTGCAAACTTTGCTGGATAGCCCGCAGCACCGAGTCCATGCCGGTGCCATCCCCCAGAGATTGATCGCCGTCCGCGTCCTGTGCCGCTCCTGCCTTCGTCGTTTGCTTCCTCGCCTCGAAGGGCAGCTTCGACTGCTGCTTGTCGGGCTTCCCCATGTTTCCCGTCGATAGAGCAGGAGCAGTAGGTGGCGGGCTCGGCGAGGATGGCGGCTTGGTCTTCGCCCTCGTGCGCAGAGATCGTGCACCAGAAGCCCACTGCGTAGGGGATCTATTCATCTGACGAGGGTCTCAGCCATGCATCCATGCACCATGGCACAGCGCTCACTGCAGGCGGGAGCTGTGTTAGGGCAGCCTTGTGGGGTTTCACTGCTATCCGGGTGGCTCTCTGCCCGGTCGAGATTGCCTCGCGGCTGTCGGCGGGTCCGTTTCGCGCCCTCAGGCGCCGCGTTCAGTAGCGCCAAGAAGCTCTTCTTCTCCACCCAGCCACTGGCATGTCCTACCGCCTGTGCCGCTGTCCCAGCCCCTCGCCGCTGCGCCCCGATACCCGGTCACAGCCCGGGGCACCGCAGCAGGGAGCTGGCAATGTCTGGTGCCAGGTCGCCGACCGTGCGTTCCACCGCCGCCGCCATGATGGCCGTCCTGGAACGCACAGAGTCCGTTGCAAGCTCCACATGCAGCGCAGGTATGGGACGTGCGGATTCCGTACGCCGGCTGTCCTAGCCTCTAGCGTACCTGGTCAGGGTCAGCCACAGGAGTTTCCCCGGGTCAGCATCGATCGGGTCCTAGCGGCGGGCGCCGCTACCGCTGTCCGCCATGTTGTCCAGTCGCACCGCGTCGCGCGGGTAGTGGCTGATTCCTCCGGCGCTTCTTCTGTCCATGCGCTGGAATTTGCACAGCGTTGCGACCGGTCCGTCAGGAGTCCATTTCGCCAACTTGCGCGAAAATTGGGGCAGGATGGGGGCCAGGGGGTCCAGTTAATCGCGCCCGTCCGGCGGAGCCGACTCAGCAGCCAGCCATCCCGCAGTGCGCCCTCTAGCGCCCCCCATGGGGGGGGGACCTTGTTGAGACACGCGGACGCCACCCCACTGACGAAATTTCAGTTTCAGCGGGTGCTTGCAATGTCAATTGCCGCTGCGGGCTTGAACCCGGGCGAGTTTGGGACCCATTCCTTCCGGATAGGGGCTGCTACAGAAGCTACAGCTAGGGGTCTTAATATTGAACAAGTGAAACGAGTGGGGCGTTGGTCCTCCAATTGTTAAAAGAGGTATGTGCGGTTACACATGTTGTGAAGCTGTAATGATGTACTCACGCCTCTTGTTTTTGTTTGGTTTTCAGTTGCGCAAGCCTACGAGGCGGGGCGGACTATGCAGTCGACCCAACACCGGGCCAGCGGTCAGACATCACCGGCTGTGAAAAAGGAGGTGTGGGTCGTGGGCCACTCACACGTGAGGCGTGCCGCGGACGTATTCAAAGCAGGTGACATGATTCACGTAGCTGGGGAATACGGGTATAGGGTGTCCTTCTACGGAAGAGGCGGTCTCTGTATTGACCAGTTTCAAACATTTTTCGAGGGTTTGTTAGGGCGGACGAGGTCACCGCCGTCTATAGTCATAGTACATCTAGGGGGCAATGATTTGGTCACCACCGGTAGACGACTTCTCCTGGAGGCAATGCTTTCCACTGTAAGTTGGTTGGCGAGGAGAGTTCCGGGGTGCATAATTGCGTGGTCCCATATGATCCCACGAAAGGTGTGGCGAGGGGCTATTTCTATTCATGCTTTGAATCATTCTGTTAGAAAGCTTAATAACAAAGTGAGTAGGTTGTTCCGTTCCAGGACATTGCATTCTATTTCGCATGGCTGTATTAGTGATGACAGTATGTATTTGGGGGATGGTGTGCATTTGTCTCGGGTGGGGAATGAGTTACTCATAGGAGACTTCTTAGCATGGTTAAAAACGTTAAAACATGACCTTTAGGTAGGAGCTTTGTGGGGGGTCCGGATAGCCGGTCAACTATCCGGCCTGTGGCGGTAAGGTCATGATCGGTGAGCACTAATTGGAAGATCCCTATGAGTGGGCGTCACCCAACACGGATGGGAGCGCTCGGGAGAGGTGGCCATTGGCCCCTCAACGGGGAGGCGGTCCCTTCTAAGGATGGGTCGCCGAAAGAAAAGGAAAGGCGGTCAAGGCCCCTTCCTGGGTAGGAGGGGTTACAGCCCCCTCCTGGGGAATTTCCCCGGGCCAGTGACGTCTGCGACGGCAGATGTGGTAAGTTGTGTGGGGTTTGGGGGGAGGTCTACGCTACCTTCTAGATACCTCACACGAGTCCTCGAACGACCTTTAAATGGCGTCGAGTTTATTGGTGCCCCCGTCAAGTCAAGGGAAATTGGTAGTTGCACTGGAGGTACGCCTCAGTCCTGTCGCCCCTCCCAAGTGGGGGGGGTATTTCTGGTTAGGGATCTTGACACCGGTTACGACCTTGCCGTTGGCCCTTAAACGTTAGGATGTACAATTTCAAAATTTCAAGTCAATGTTTTGTAGGATGTTAGTTCGGCTAGGAGAACCTCTGTATTAGAGAATCTGTTAAGGTTAGCCAAACATCGCAATGTGGTAATGAAATTGTACATTAATATAATGTTTTAATTTTTGTTTTAATAAATACGGCCGGGAGGGTCACTCCCTCCCTCTTCCAAAAACTTCAAGAACTGTTTCCGGTTTCCCTCCTTTGGGGATTGTGTTGAGAGGGGGTGGCGGGTATCTCAGCCATATGGAAAGGGGCGACCACTCGGTCCCCCCGCACGTATGGCAGAGTACCACGATCCCCCCGGGAAGCCATCTTGGGCGGGAGGCGTGTCTCGGCTGGTATGCCCGAAGCGGCGTAGCCGGGGCGCGCTTTTTCCCGCCCTAGACTGGGCTGGCCTAGACACTGACGCGGCTGGCCACGCCCTCGGGGCAGGCAGGGGCGGGTTTACGCCCGCCCTGAAGACGGATAAAAGGGGACGCAAGACCCGAAGGCATCCTCTTGTTCCTGTGCTCTGAAGCTGCACCTCCTCGCTGCACGTGAGCTCGAGACGGAACGAAGAGCCAATTTTGACCCACCCACCAGCCCCTGAAGACAGCAAGTGGTTTTAATAATGTCTGAATAAAAATTTGATGGATAACTCTGATTTTCGTTTACAGGTTATGGTGATTATCGTGATGACTTTGAGTATGCAATAAAGTCTGGTCAATTTGTGTTATGTTTTGCAAATAAAGTATTTCTGCTTTTGTGTTTATCAGTAAGCATGCCTTTAATAAAGTGGTTGTTGCTACTGTCTTTTCATAGTTAGTCATTTAGTATTTAGTTAGCATTGTCGTATTTATTTTGGTCGGGCGGTAAGGTCATGATCGGTGAGCACTAATTGGAAGATCCCTATGAGTGGGCGTCACCCAACACGGATGGGAGCGCTCGGGAGAGGTGGCCATTGGCCCCTCAACGGGGAGGCGGTCCCTTCTAAGGATGGGTCGCCGAAAGAAAAGGAAAGGCGGTCAAGGCCCCTTCCTGGGTAGGAGGGGTTACAGCCCCCTCCTGGGGAATTTCCCGGGGCCAGTGACGTCTGCGACGGCAGATGTGGTAAGTTGTGTGGGGTTTGGGGGGAGGTCTACGCTACCTTCTAGATACCTCACACGAGTCCTCGAACGACCTTTAAATGGCGTCGAGTTTATTGGTGCCCCCGGCAAGTCAAGGGAAATTGGTAGTTGCACTGGAGGTACGCCTCAGTCCTGTCGCCCCTCCCAAGTGGGGGGGGTATTTCTGGTTAGGGATCTTGACACCGGTTACGACCTTGCCGTTGGCCCTTAAACGTTAGGATGTACAATTTCAAAATTTCAAGTCAATGTTTTGTAGGATGTTAGTTCGGCTAGGAGAACCTCTGTATTAGAGAATCTGTTAAGGTTAGCCAAACATCGCAATGTGGTAATGAAATTGTACATTAATATAATGTTTTAATTTTTGTTTTAATAAATACGGCCGGGAGGGTCACTCCCTCCCTCTTCCAAAAACTTCAAGAACTGTTTCCGGTTTCCCTCCTTTGGGGATTGTGTTGAGAGGGGGTGGCGGGTATCTCAGCCATATTCATGGCCGGCCGCAGGCCGCCCGCTTCTCCTCACCTAATTAGGGGAGGAGAAGCCCTTTGATGTGCTTCACACCAATGCACCTCACAGTCATTCCTCTTGTTTGTATTTGCTTTGGCTGCCATTCTCAGACTCCACGATCTGCTCATGTGACATGGTTTCTTCACAAGACGCTTTACACATTACACTCATCTGCCTGAAGTGGGAGAGCATATGTCATAAGTACATATGTCCTCTTCTTTTGCCTCTGAGTTTTAAACAAGCAAAGCTAATCCTTCTGTACTTGCAGCCACTCACACTACGCAACGCCACTCACACATGCAACGCCACTCAACTACGCAACGCCACTCAACTACGCAACGCCACTCAACTACGCAACGCCACTCAACTACGCAACGCCACTCAACTACGCAACGCCACTCAACTACGCAACGCCACTCACACATGCAACGCCACTCACACATGCAACGCCACTCACACATGCAACGCCACTCACACATGCAACGCCACTCACACATGCAACGCCACTCAACTACGCAACGCCACTCAACTACACGCCACTCAACAACCCAACGCCACTCAACAACCCAACGCCACTCAACAACCCAACGCCACTCAACAACCCAACGCCACTCAACCACGCAACGCCACTCAACCACGCAACGCCACTCAACCACGCAACGCCACTCAACCACGCAACGCCACTCAACCACGCAACGCCACTCAACCACGCAACGCCACTCAACAACCCAACGCCACTCAACCACGCAACGCAACTCACACATGCAACTCAACCACGCAACGCAACTCACACATGCAACTCAACCACGCAACGCCACTCACACATGCAACGCCACTCACACATGCAACGCCGCTCACACATGCAACGCCACTCACACATGCAACGCCACTCACACATGCAACGCCACTCAAACATGCAACGCCACTCACACATGCAACGCCACTCACACATGCAACGCCACTCACACATGCAACGCCACTCACACATGCAACGCCACTCAACTACACAACCCCACTCAACTACGCAACACCACTCAACTACGCAACGCCACTCAACTACGCAATGCCACTCAACTACGCAAGGCCACTCACACTACGCAACGCCACTCACACATGCAACGCCACTCAACTACGCAACGCCACTCAACTACGCAACGCCACTCAACTACGCAACACCACTCAACTACGCAACGCCACTCAACTACGCAACGCCACTCAACTACGCAACGCCACTCACACATGCAACGCCACTCACACATGCAAGGCCACTCAACTACGCAACGCCACTCAACCACGCAACGCCACTCAACAACCCAACGCCACTCAACCACGCAATGCAACTCACACATGCAACTCAACCACGCAACGCAACTCACACATGCAACTCAACCACGCAATGCCACTCACACATGCAACGCCACTCACACATGCAACGCCGCTCACACATGCAACGCCACTCACACATGCAACGCCACTCACACATGCAACGCCACTCACACATGCAACGCCACTCACACATGCAACGCCACTCACACATGCAACGCCACTCACACATGCAACGCCACTCACACATGCAACGCCACTCAACTACACAACCCCACTCAACTACGCAACACCACTCAACTACGCAACGCCACTCAACTACGCAATGCCACTCAACTACGCAAGGCCACTCACACATGCAACGCCACTCACACATGCAACGCCACTCAACTACGCAACGCCACTCAACTACGCAACGCCACTCAACTACGCAACGCCACTCAACTACGCAACGCCACTCAACTAAGCAACGCCACTCAACTACGCAATGCCACTCAACTACGCAACGCCACTCAACTACGCAACGCCACTCACACATGCAACGCCACTCACACACGCAAGGCCACTCAACTACGCAACGCCACTCAACTACGCAACGCCACTCAACTACGCAACGCCACTCAACTACGCAACGCCACTCAACTACGCAACGCCACTCAACTACGCAACGCCACTCACACATGCAACGCCACTCACACATGCAACGCCACTCACACATGCAACGCCACTCACACATGCAACGCCACTCACACATGCAACGCCACTCACACATGCAACGCCACTCAACTACGCAACGCCACTCAACTACGCAACGCCACTCAACTACGCAACGCCACTCAACTACGCAACGCCACTCAACTACGCAACGCCACTCAACTACGCAACGCCACTCAACTACGCAACGCCACTCAACTACACAACGCCACTCACACATGCAACGCCACTCACACATGCAACGCCACTCAACTACGCAACGCCACTCACACATGCAACGCCACTCACACATGCAACGCCACTCACACATGCAACGCCACTCACACATGCAACGCCACTCACACATGCAACGCCACTCACACATGCAACGCCACTCAACTACGCAACGCCACTCAACTACGCAACGCCACTCAACTACGCAACGCCACTCAACTAAGCAACGCCACTCAACTACGCAACGCCACTCAACTACGCAACGCCACTCAACTACGCAACGCCACTCACACATGCAACGCCACTCAACTATGCAACGCCACTCAACTACGCAACGCCACTCAACTACGCAACGCCACTCAACTACGCAACGCCACTCAACTACGCAACGCCACTCAACTACGCAACGCCACTCAACTACGCAACGCCACTCAACTACGCAACGCCACTCAACTACGCAACGCCACTCACACATGCAACGCCACTCACACATGCAACGCCACTCACACATGCAACGCCACTCACACATGCAACGCCACTCACACATGCAACGCCACTCACACATGCAACGCCACTCACACATGCAACGCCACTCAACTACGCAACGCCACTCAACTGCGCAACGCCACTCAACTACGCAACGCCACTCAACTACGCAACGCCACTCAACTACGCAACGCCACTCAACTACGCAACGCCACTCAACTACGCAACGCCACTCAACTACGCAACGCCACTCAACTACGCAACGCCACTCAACTACGCAACGCCACTCAACTACGCAACGCCACTCAACCACGCAACGCCACTCAACTACGCAACGCCACTCACACATGCAACGCCACTCACACATGCAACGCCACTCAACTACGCAACGCCACTCACACATGCAACGCCACTCACACATGCAACGCCACTCACACATGCAACGCCACTCACACATGCAACGCCACTCACACATGCAACGCCACTCACACATGCAACGCCACTCAACTACGCAACGCCACTCAACTACGCAACGCCACTCAACTACGCAACGCCACTCAACTAAGCAACGCCACTCAACTACGCAACGCCACTCAACTACGCAACGCCACTCAACTACGCAACGCCACTCACACATGCAACGCCACTCAACTACTCAACGCCACTCAACTACGCAACGCCACTCAACTACGCAACGCCACTCAACTACGCAACGCCACTCAACTACGCAACGCCACTCAACTACGCAACGCCACTCAACTATGCAACGCCACTCAACTACGCAACGCCACTCAACTACGCAACGCCACTCAACTACGCAACGCCACTCAACTACGCAACGCCACTCACACATGCAACGCCACTCACACATGCAACTCAACCACGCAATGCCACTCACACATGCAACGCCACTCACACATGCAACGCCACTCAACTACGCAACGCCACTCAACTACGCAACGCCACTCAACTACGCAACGCCACTCAACTACGCAACGCCACTCAACTACGCAACGCCACTCACACATGCAACGCCACTCACACATGCAACGCCACTCAACTACGCAACGCCACTCAACTACGCAACGCCACTCAACTACGCAACGCCACTCACACATGCAACGCCACTCACACATGCAACGCCACTCACACATGCAACGCCACTCAACTACGCAACGCCACTCAACTACGCAACGCCACTCAACTACGCAACGCCACTCAACTACGCAACGCCACTCAACTACGCAACGCCACTCAACTACGCAACGCCACTCAACTACGCCACTCAACTATGCAACGCCACTCACACATGCAACGCCACTCACACATGCAACGCCACTCACACATGCAACGCCACTCACACATGCAACGCCACTCACACATGCAACGCCACTCAACTACGCAACGCCACTCAACTACGCAACGCCACTCAACTACGCAACGCCACTCAACTACGCAACACCACTCAACTACGCAACGCCACTCAACTACGCAACGCCACTCAACTACGCAACCCCACTCAACTACGCAACCCCACTCAACTACACAACGCCACTCAACTACGCAACGCCACTCAACAATCCAACGCCACTCAACAACCCAACGCCACTCAACCACGCAACGCCACTCAACCACGCAACGCCACTCAACCACGCAACGCCACTCAACCACGCAACGCCACTCAACTACGCAACGCCACTCAACTACGCAACGCCACTCAACTACGCAACGCCACTCAACTACGCAACGCCACTCAACTACGCAACGCCACTCAACTACGCAACGCCACTCAACTACGCCACTCAACTATGCAACGCCACTCACACATGCAACGCCACTCACACATGCAACGCCACTCACACATGCAACGCCACTCACACATGCAACGCCACTCAAACATGCAACGCCACTCAACTACGCAACGCCACTCAACTACGCAACGCCACTCAACTACGCAACGCCACTCAACTACGCAACGCCACTCAACTACGCAACGCCACTCAACTACGCAACGCCACTCAACTACGCAACGCCACTCACACATGCAATGCCACTCACACATGCAACGCCACTCACACATGCAACGCCACTCAACTACGCAACGCCACTAAACCACGCAACGCCACTCAACCACGCAACGCCACTCAACCACGCAACGCCACTCAACCACGCAACGCCACTCAACCACGCAACGCCACTCAACTACGCAACGCCACTCAACTACGCAACGCCACTCAACTACGCAACGCCACTCAACTACGCAACGCCACTCAACTACGCAACGCCACTCAACTACGCCACTCAACTATGCAACGCCACTCACACATGCAACGCCACTCACACATGCAACGCCACTCACACATGCAACGCCACTCAACTACGCAACGCCACTCAACTACGCAACGCCACTCAACTACGCAACGCCACTCAACTATGCAACGCCACTCAACTACGCAACGCCACTCAACTACGCAACGCCACTCAACTACGCAACGCCACTCAACTACGCAACCCCACTCAACTACGCAACGCCACTCAACAACCCAACGCCACTCAACAACCCAACGCCACTCAACCACGCAACGCCACTCAACCACGCAACGCCACTCAACCACGCAACGCCACTCAACCACGCAACGCCACTCAACCACGCAACGCCACTCAACCACGCAACGCCACTCAACTACGCAACGCCACTCAACTACGCAACGCCACTCAACTACGCAACGCCACTCAACTATGCAACGCCACTCAACTACGCAACGCCACTCAACTACGCAACGCCACTTAACTACGCAACGCCACTCAACTACGCAACGCCACTCAACTACGCAACGCCACTCAACTACGCAACGCCACTCAACTACGCAACGCCACTCAACTACGCAACGCCACTCAACTACGCAACGCCACTCAACTACCCAACGCCACTCAACAACCCAACGCCACTCAACAACCCAACGCCACTCAACAACCCAACGCCACTCAACAACCCAACGCCACTCAACCACGCAACGCCACTCAACCACGCAACGCCACTCAACCACGCAACGCCACTCAACCACGCAACACCACTCAACCACGCAATGCCACTCAACCACGCAACGCCACTCAACCACGCAACGCCACTCAACCACGCAACGCCACTCAACAACCCAACGCCACTCAACCACGCAACGCCACTCAACCACGCAACGCAACTCACACATGCAACTCAACCACGCAACGCCACTCACACATGCAACGCCACTCACACATGCAACGCCACTCAACTACGCAACGCCACTCACACATGCAACCCCACTCAACTACGCAACCCCACTCAACTACGCAACCCCACTCAACTACGCAACGCCACTCAACTACGCAACGCCACTCAACTACGCAACGCCACTCAACTACGCAACGCCACTCAACTACGCAACGCCACTCAACTAAGCAACGCCACTCAACTACGCAACGCCACTCAACTACGCAACGCCACTCAACTACGCAACGCCACTCACACATGCAACGCCACTCACACATGCAACGCCACTCAACTACGCAACGCCACTCAACTACGCAACGCCACTCACACATGCAACGCCACTCACACATGCAACGCCACTCACACATGCAACGCCACTCACACATGCAACGCCACTCACACATGCAACGCCACTCACACATGCAACGCCACTCAACTACGCAACGCCACTCAACTACGCAACGCCACTCAACTACGCAACGCCACTCAACTACGCAACGCCACTCAACTACGCAACGCCACTCAACTATGCAACGCCACTCAACTATGCAACGCCACTCAACTACGCAACGCCACTCAACTACGCAACGCCACTCAACTACGCAACGCCACTCAACTACGCAACGCCACTCACACATGCAAGGCCACTCACACATGCAAGACCACTCACACATGCAAGACCACTCACACATGCAAGGCCACTCAACTACGCAACGCCACTCAACTACGCAACGCCACTCAACTACGCAACGCCACTCAACTACGCAACGCCACTCAACTACGCAACGCCACTCAACTACGCAACGCCACTCAACTACGCAACGCCACTCACACATGCAACGCCACTCACACATGCAACGCCACTCACACATGCAAGGCCACTCACACATGCAAGACCACTCACACATGCAAGACCACTCACACATGCAAGGCCACTCAACTACGCAACGCCACTCAACTACGCAACGCCACTCAACTACGCAACGCCACTCAACTACGCAACGCCACTCAACTACGCAACGCCACTCAACTACGCAACACCACTCAACTACGCAACGCCACTCACACATGCAACGCCACTCACACATGCAACGCCACTCACACATGCAAGGCCACTCACACATGCAAGGCCACTCACACATGCAAGACCACTCACACATGCAAGGCCACTCAACTACGCAACGCCACTCAACTACGCAACGCCACTCAACTACGCAACGCCACTCAACTACCTAACGCCACTCAACTACGCAACGCTACTCAACTACGCAACGCCACTCAACTACGCAACGCCACTCAACTACGCAACGCCACTCAACTACGCAACGCCACTCACACATGCAACGCCACTCACACATGCAACGCCACTCACACATGCAACGCCACTCACACATGCAAGACCACTCACACATGCAAGGCCACTCAACTACGCAACGCCACTCAACTACGCAACCCCACTCAACTACGCAACGCCACTCAACTACGCAACGCCACTCAACTACGCAACGCCACTCAACTACGCAACGCCACTCAACTACGCAACGCCACTCAACTACGCAACGCCACTCAACTACGCAACGCCACTCAACTACGCAACGCCACTCACACATGCAAGGCCACTCACACATGCAAGACCACTCACACATGCAACGCCACTCAACTACGCAACGCCACTCAACTACGCAACGCCACTCAACTACGCAACGCCACTCAACTACGCAACGCCACTCAACTACGCAACGCCACTCAACTACGCAACGCCACTCAACTACGCAACGCCACTCAACTATGCAACGCCACTCAACTACGCAACGCCACTCAACTACGCAACGCCACTCACACATGCAACGCCACTCACACATGCAACGCCACTCACACATGCAACGCCACTCACACATGCAACGCCACTCAACTACGCAACGCCACTCAACTACGCAAAGCCACTCAACTACGCAACGCCACTCAACTACGCAACGCCACTCAACTACGCAACGCCACTCAACTACGCAAGGCCACTCAACTACGCAAGGCCACTCAACTACGCAAGGCCACTCAACTACGCAAGGCCACTCACACATGCAACGCCACTCAACTACGCAACGCCACTCAACTACGCAACGCCACTCAACTACGCAACGCCACTCAACTACGCAACGCCACTCAACTACGCAACGCCACTCAACTACGCAACGCCACTCAACTACGCAACGCCACTCAACTACGCAACGCCACTCAACTACGCAACGCCACTCACACATGCAACGCCACTCACACATGCAACGCCACTCACACATGCAACGCCACTCACACATGCAACGCCACTCACACATGCAACGCCACTCACACATGCAACGCCACTCACACATGCAACGCCACTCAACTACGCAACGCCACTCAACTGCGCAACGCCACTCAACTACGCAACGCCACTCAACTACGCAACGCCACTCAACTACGCAACGCCACTCAACTACGCAACGCCACTCAACTACGCAACGCCACTCAACTACGCAACGCCACTCAACTACGCAACGCCACTCAACTACGCAACGCTATCAACTACGCAACGCCACTCAACCACGCAACGCCACTCAACTACGCAACGCCACTCACACATGCAACGCCACTCACACATGCAACGCCACTCAACTACGCAACGCCACTCACACATGCAACGCCACTCACACATGCAACGCCACTCACACATGCAACGCCACTCACACATGCAACGCCACTCACACATGCAACGCCACTCACACATGCAACGCCACTCAACTACGCAACGCCACTCAACTACGCAACGCCACTCAACTACGCAACGCCACTCAACTAAGCAACGCCACTCAACTACGCAACGCCACTCAACTACGCAACGCCACTCAACTACGCAACGCCACTCACACATGCAACGCCACTCAACTACTCAACGCCACTCAACTACGCAACGCCACTCAACTACGCAACGCCACTCAACTACGCAACGCCACTCAACTACGCAACGCCACTCAACTACGCAACGCCACTCAACTACGCAACGCCACTCAACTACGCAACGCCACTCAACTACGCAACGCCACTCAACTACGCAACGCCACTCAACTACGCAACGCCACTCACACATGCAACGCCACTCACACATGCAACTCAACCACGCAATGCCACTCACACATGCAACGCCACTCACACATGCAACGCCACTCAACTACGCAACGCCACTCAACTACGCAACGCCACTCAACTACGCAACGCCACTCAACTACGCAACGCCACTCAACTACGCAACGCCACTCAACTACGCAACGCCACTCAACTACGCAACGCCACTCAACTACGCAACGCCACTCACACATGCAACGCCACTCACACATGCAACTCAACCACGCAACGCCACTCACACATGCAACGCCACTCACACATGCAACGCCACTCAACTACGCAACGCCACTCAACTACGCAACGCCACTCAACTACGCAACGCCACTCACACATGCAACGCCACTCACACATGCAACGCCACTCACACATGCAACGCCACTCAACTACGCAACGCCACTCAACTACGCAACGCCACTCAACTACGCAACGCCACTCAACTACGCAACGCCACTCAACTACGCAACGCCACTCAACTACGCAACGCCACTCAACTACGCCACTCAACTATGCAACGCCACTCACACATGCAACGCCACTCACACATGCAACGCCACTCACACATGCAACGCCACTCACACATGCAACGCCACTCACACATGCAACGCCACTCAACTACGCAACGCCACTCAACTACGCAACGCCACTCAACTACGCAACGCCACTCAACTACGCAACACCACTCAACTACGCAACGCCACTCAACTACGCAACGCCACTCAACTACGCAACCCCACTCAACTACGCAACCCCACTCAACTACACAACGCCACTCAACTACGCAACGCCACTCAACAATCCAACGCCACTCAACAACCCAACGCCACTCAACCACGCAACGCCACTCAACCACGCAACGCCACTCAACCACGCAACGCCACTCAACCACGCAACGCCACTCAACTACGCAACGCCACTCAACTACGCAACGCCACTCAACTACGCAATGCCACTCAACTACGCAACGCCACTCAACTACGCAACGCCACTCAACTACGCAACGCCACTCAACTACGCCACTCAACTATGCAACGCCACTCACACATGCAACGCCACTCACACATGCAACGCCACTCACACATGCAACGCCACTCACACATGCAACGCCACTCAAACATGCAACGCCACTCAACTACGCAACGCCACTCAACTACGCAACGCCACTCAACTACGCAACGCCACTCAACTACGCAACGCCACTCAACTACGCAACGCCACTCAACTACGCAACGCCACTCAACTACGCAACGCCACTCACACATGCAATGCCACTCACACATGCAACGCCACTCACACATGCAACGCCACTCAACTACGCAACGCCACTAAACCACGCAACGCCACTCAACCACGCAACGCCACTCAACCACGCAACGCCACTCAACCACGCAACGCCACTCAACCACGCAACGCCACTCAACTACGCAACGCCACTCAACTACGCAACGCCACTCAACTACGCAACGCCACTCAACTACGCAACGCCACTCAACTACGCAACGCCACTCAACTACGCCACTCAACTATGCAACGCCACTCACACATGCAACGCCACTCACACATGCAACGCCACTCACACATGCAACGCCACTCAACTACGCAACGCCACTCAACTACGCAACGCCACTCAACTACGCAACGCCACTCAACTACGCAACGCCACTCAACTATGCAACGCCACTCAACTACGCAACGCCACTCAACTACGCAACGCCACTCAACTACGCAACGCCACTCAACTACGCAACCCCACTCAACTACGCAACGCCACTCAACAACCCAACGCCACTCAACAACCCAACGCCACTCAACCACGCAACGCCACTCAACCACGCAACGCCACTCAACCACGCAACGCCACTCAACCACGCAACGCCACTCAACCACGCAACGCCACTCAACCACGCAACGCCACTCAACTACGCAACGCCACTCAACTACGCAACGCCACTCAACTACGCAACGCCACTCAACTATGCAACGCCACTCAACTACGCAACGCCACTCAACTACGCAACGCCACTTAACTACGCAACGCCACTCAACTACGCAACGCCACTCAACTACGCAACGCCACTCAACTACGCAACGCCACTCAACTACGCAACGCCACTCAACTACGCAACGCCACTCAACTACGCAACGCCACTCAACTACCCAACGCCACTCAACAACCCAACGCCACTCAACAACCCAACGCCACTCAACAACCCAACGCCACTCAACAACCCAACGCCACTCAACCACGCAACGCCACTCAACCACGCAACGCCACTCAACCACGCAACGCCACTCAACCACGCAACACCACTCAACCACGCAATGCCACTCAACCACGCAACGCCACTCAACCACGCAACGCCACTCAACCACGCAACGCCACTCAACAACCCAACGCCACTCAACCACGCAACGCCACTCAACCACGCAACGCAACTCACACATGCAACTCAACCACGCAACGCCACTCACACATGCAACGCCACTCACACATGCAACGCCACTCAACTACGCAACGCCACTCACACATGCAACCCCACTCAACTACGCAACCCCACTCAACTACGCAACCCCACTCAACTACGCAACGCCACTCAACTACGCAACGCCACTCAACTACGCAACGCCACTCAACTACGCAACGCCACTCAACTACGCAACGCCACTCAACTAAGCAACGCCACTCAACTACGCAACGCCACTCAACTACGCAACGCCACTCAACTACGCAACGCCACTCACACATGCAACGCCACTCACACATGCAACGCCACTCAACTACGCAACGCCACTCAACTACGCAACGCCACTCACACATGCAACGCCACTCACACATGCAACGCCACTCACACATGCAACGCCACTCACACATGCAACGCCACTCACACATGCAACGCCACTCACACATGCAACGCCACTCAACTACGCAACGCCACTCAACTACGCAACGCCACTCAACTACGCAACGCCACTCAACTACGCAACGCCACTCAACTACGCAACGCCACTCAACTATGCAACGCCACTCAACTATGCAACGCCACTCAACTACGCAACGCCACTCAACTACGCAACGCCACTCAACTACGCAACGCCACTCAACTACGCAACGCCACTCACACATGCAAGGCCACTCACACATGCAAGACCACTCACACATGCAAGACCACTCACACATGCAAGGCCACTCAACTACGCAACGCCACTCAACTACGCAACGCCACTCAACTACGCAACGCCACTCAACTACGCAACGCCACTCAACTACGCAACGCCACTCAACTACGCAACGCCACTCAACTACGCAACGCCACTCACACATGCAACGCCACTCACACATGCAACGCCACTCACACATGCAAGGCCACTCACACATGCAAGACCACTCACACATGCAAGACCACTCACACATGCAAGGCCACTCAACTACGCAACGCCACTCAACTACGCAACGCCACTCAACTACGCAACGCCACTCAACTACGCAACGCCACTCAACTACGCAACGCCACTCAACTACGCAACACCACTCAACTACGCAACGCCACTCACACATGCAACGCCACTCACACATGCAACGCCACTCACACATGCAAGGCCACTCACACATGCAAGGCCACTCACACATGCAAGACCACTCACACATGCAAGGCCACTCAACTACGCAACGCCACTCAACTACGCAACGCCACTCAACTACGCAACGCCACTCAACTACCTAACGCCACTCAACTACGCAACGCTACTCAACTACGCAACGCCACTCAACTACGCAACGCCACTCAACTACGCAACGCCACTCAACTACGCAACGCCACTCACACATGCAACGCCACTCACACATGCAACGCCACTCACACATGCAACGCCACTCACACATGCAAGACCACTCACACATGCAAGGCCACTCAACTACGCAACGCCACTCAACTACGCAACCCCACTCAACTACGCAACGCCACTCAACTACGCAACGCCACTCAACTACGCAACGCCACTCAACTACGCAACGCCACTCAACTACGCAACGCCACTCAACTACGCAACGCCACTCAACTACGCAACGCCACTCAACTACGCAACGCCACTCACACATGCAAGGCCACTCACACATGCAAGACCACTCACACATGCAACGCCACTCAACTACGCAACGCCACTCAACTACGCAACGCCACTCAACTACGCAACGCCACTCAACTACGCAACGCCACTCAACTACGCAACGCCACTCAACTACGCAACGCCACTCAACTACGCAACGCCACTCAACTACGCAACGCCACTCAACTATGCAACGCCACTCAACTACGCAACGCCACTCAACTACGCAACGCCACTCACACATGCAACGCCACTCACACATGCAACGCCACTCACACATGCAACGCCACTCACACATGCAACGCCACTCAACTACGCAACGCCACTCAACTACGCAAAGCCACTCAACTACGCAACGCCACTCAACTACGCAACGCCACTCAACTACGCAACGCCACTCAACTACGCAAGGCCACTCAACTACGCAAGGCCACTCAACTACGCAAGGCCACTCAACTACGCAAGGCCACTCACACATGCAACGCCACTCAACTACGCAACGCCACTCAACTACGCAACGCCACTCAACTACGCAACGCCACTCAACTACGCAACGCCACTCAACTACGCAACGCCACTCAACTACGCAACGCCACTCAACTACGCAACGCCACTCAACTACGCAACGCCACTCAACTACGCAACGCCACTCAACTACGCAATGCCACTCACACATGCAACGCCACTCACACATGCAACGCCACTCAACTACGCAACGCCACTCAACTACGCAACGCCACTCAACTACGCAACACCACTCAACTACGCAACGCCACTCAACTACGCAACGCCACTCAACTACGCAACGCCACTCAACTACGCAACGCCACTCAACTACGCAAGGCCACTCAACTACGCAAGGCCACTCACACATGCAAGGCCACTCACACATGCAACTCAACTACGCAACGCCACTCAACTACGCAACGCCACTCAACTACGCAACGCCACTCAACTACGCAACGCCACTCAACTACGCAACGCCACTCAACTACGCAACGCCACTCAACTACGCAACGCCACTCACACATGCAACGCCACTCACACATGCAACGCCACTCACACATGCAAGGCCACTCACACATGCAAGACCACTCACACATGCAAGACCACTCACACATGCAAGGCCACTCAACTACGCAACGCCACTCAACTACGCAACGCCACTCAACTACGCAACGTAACTCAACTACGCAACGCCACTCAACTACGCAACGCCACTCAACTACGCAACGCCACTCACACATGCAACGCCACTCACACATGCAACGCCACTCACACATGCAAGGCCACTCACACATGCAAGGCCACTCACACATGCAAGACCACTCACACATGCAAGGCCACTCAACTACGCAACGCCACTCAACTACGCAACGCCACTCAACTACGCAACGCCACTCAACTACGCAACGCCACTCAACTACGCAACGCCACTCAACTACGCAACGCCACTCAACTACGCAACGCCACTCAACTACGCAACGCCACTCACACCTGCAACGCCACTCACACATGCAACGCCACTCACACATGCAACGCCACTCACACATGCAAGACCACTCACACATGCAAGGCCACTCAACTACGCAACGCCACTCAACTACGCAACGCCACTCAACTACGCAACCCCACTCAACTACGCAACGCCACTCAACTACGCAACGCCACTAAACTACGCAACGCCACTCAACTACGCAACCCCACTCAACTACGCAACCCCACTCAACTACGCAACGCCACTCAACTACGCAACGCCACTCAACTACGCAACGCCACTCAACTACGCAACGCCACTCAACTACGCAACGCCACTCAACTACGCAATGCCACTCAACTACGCAACGCCACTCAACTACGCAACGCCACTCAACTACGCAACGCCACTCACACATGCAAGGCCACTCACACATGCAAGACCACTCACACATGCAAGGCCACTCAACTACGCAACTCCACTCAACTACGCAACGCCACTCAACTACGCAACGCCACTCAACTACGCAACGCCACTCAACCACGCAACGCCACTCAACTACGCAACGCCACTCAACTGCGCAACGCCACTCAACTACGCAACGCCACTGAACTACGCAACGCCACTCAACTACGCAACGCCACTCAACTACGCAACGCCACTCAACTACGCAATGCCACTCAACTACGCAACGCCACTCACACATGCAACGCCACTCACACATGCAACGCCACTCACACATGCAACGCCACTCAACTACGCAACGCCACTCAACTACGCAACGCCACTCAACTACGCAACGCCACTCAACTACGCAAGGCCACTCAACTACGCAAGGCCACTCAACTACGCAAGGCCACTCACACATGCAACGCCACTCAACTACGCAACGCCACTCAACTACGCAACGCCACTCAACTACGCAACGCCACTCAACTACGCAACGCCACTCAACTACGCAACGCCACTCAACTACGCAACGCCACTCAACTACGCAATGCCACTCAACTACGCAACGCCACTCAACTACGCAACGCCACTCAACTACGCAACGCCACTCAACTACGCAACGCCACTCAACTACGCAACGCCACTCAACTACGCAACGCCACTCAACTACGCAACGCCACTCACACATGCAACGCCACTCACACATGCAACGCCACTCAACTACGCAACGCCACTCAACTACGCAACGCCACTCAACTACGCAACGCCACTCAACTACGCAACGCCACTCAACTACGCAACGCCACTCTACTACGCAACGCCACTCAACTACGCAACGCCACTCAACTACGCAACGCCACTCAACTACGCAAGGCCACTCAACTACGCAAGGCCACTCAACTACGCAAGGCCACTCACACATGCAACGCCACTCACACATGCAACTCAACTACGCAACGCCACTCAACTACGCAACGCCACTCAACTACGCAACGCCACTCAACTACGCAACGCCACTCAACTACGCAACGCCACTCAACTACGCAACGCCACTCAACTACGCAAGGCCACTCAACTACGCAACGCCACTCAACTACACAACGCCACTCAACTACGCAACGCCACTCAACTACGCAACGCCACTCAACTACACAACGCCACTCAACTACGCAACGCCACTCAACTACGCAACGCCACTCAACTACGCAACGCCACTCAACTACGCAACGCCACTCAACTACGCAACGCCACTCAACTACGCAAGGCCACTCAACTACGCAAGGCCACTCACACATGCAACGCCACTCAACTACGCAACGCCACTCAACTACGCAACGCCACTCAACTACGCAACGCCACTCAACTACGCAACGCCACTCAACTACGCAACGCCACTCAACTACGCAACGCCACTCACACATGCAACGCCACTCACACATGCAACACCACTCACACATGCAACGCCACTCAACTACGCAACCCCACTCAACTACGCAACCCCACTCAACTACGCAACGCCACTCAACTACGCAACGCCACTCAACTACGCAACGCCACTCAACTATGCAACGCCACTCAACTACGCAACGCCACTCAACTACGCAATGCCACTCAACTACGCAACGCCACTCAACTACGCAACGCCACTCAACTACGCAACGCCACTCAACTACGCAACGCCACTCAACTACGCAACGCCACTCAACTACGCAACGCCACTCAACTACGCAACGCCACTCAACTATGCAACGCCACTCAACTATGCAACACCACTCAACTACGCAACGCCACTCGCACATGCAAGGCCACTCACACATGCAAGGCCACTCAACTACGCAACGCCACTCAACTACGCAACGCCACTCAACTACGCAACGCCACTCAACTACGCAACGCCACTCAACTACGCAACGCCACTCAACTACGCAACGCCACTCAACTACGCAACGCCACTCAACTACGCAACGCCACTCAACTATGCAACGCCACTCAACTATGCAACGCCACTCAACTATGCAACGCCACTCAACTACGCAACGCCACTCGCACATGCAAGGCCACTCACACATGCAAGGCCACTCAACTACGCAACGCCACTCAACTACGCAACGCCACTCAACTACGCAACGCCACTCAACTACGCAACGCCACTCAACTATGCAACGCCACTCAACTATGCAACGCCACTCAACTATGCAACGCCACTCAACTACGCAACGCCACTCGCACATGCAAGGCCACTCACACATGCAAGGCCACTCAACTACGCAACGCCACTCAACTACGCAACGCCACTCAACTACGCAACGCCACTCAACTACGCAACGCCACTCAACTACGCAACGCCACTCAACTACGCAACGCCACTCAACTACGCAACGCCACTCAACTATGCAACGCCACTCAACTATGCAACGCCACTCAACTATGCAACGCCACTCAACTACGCAACGCCACTCACACATGCAAGGCCACTCACACATGCAAGGCCACTCAACTACGCAACGCCACTCAACTACGCAACGCCACTCAACTACGCAACGCCACTCAACTACGCAACGCCACTCGCACATGCAAGGCCACTCACACATGCAAGGCCACTCAACTACGCAACGCCACTCAACTACGCAACGCCACTCAACTACGCAACGCCACTCAACTACGCAACGCCACTCAACTACGCAACGCCACTCACACATGCAACGCCACTCAACTACGCAACGCCACTCAACTACGCAACGCCACTCAACTATGCAACGCCACTCAACTATGCAACGCCACTCAACTATGCAACGCCACTCAACTACGCAACGCCACTCGCACATGCAATGCCACTCACACATGCAAGGCCACTCAACTACGCAACGCCACTCACACATGCAAGGCCACTCAACTACGCAACGCCACTCAACTACGCAACGCCACTCAACCACGCAACGCCACTCAACCACGCAACGCCACTCAACTACGCAACGCCACTCAACTATGCAACGCCACTCAACTACGCAACGCCACTCAACTACGCAACGCCACTCAACTACGCAACGCCACTCAACTACGCAACGCCACTCAACTACGCAACGCCACTCAACTACGCAACGCCACTCAACTACGCAACGCCACTCAACTACGCAACGCCACTCAACTACGCAACGCCACTCAACTACGCAAGGCCACTCAACTACGCAACGCCACTCAACTACGCAACGCCACTCAACTACGCAACGCCACTCAACTACGCAACGCCACTCAACTACGCAACGCCACTCACACATGCAACGCCACTCAACTACGCAACGCCACTCACACATGCAAGGCCACTCACACATGCAAGGCCACTCACACATGCAACGCCACTCAACTACGCAACGCCACTCAACTACGCAACGCCACTCAACTATGCAACGCCACTCAACTATGCAACGCCACTCAACTATGCAACGCCACTCAACTACGCAACGCCACTCGCACATGCAAGGCCACTCACACATGCAAGGCCACTCAACTACGCAACGCCACTCAACTACGCAACGCCACTCAACTACGCAACGCCACTCACACATGCAACGCCACTCACACATGCAACGCCACTCAACTACGCAACGCCACTCAACTACGCAACGCCACTCAACTATGCAACGCCACTCAACTATGCAACGCCACTCAACTATGCAACGCCACTCAACTACGCAACGCCACTTGCACATGCAAGGCCACTCACACATGCAAGGCCACTCAACTATGCAACGCCACTCACACATGCAAGGCCACTCAACTACGCAACGCCACTCAACTACGCAACGCCACTCAACCACGCAACGCCACTCAACTACGCAACGCCACTCAACTACGCAACGCCACTCAACTACGCAACGCCACTCAACTACGCAACGCCACTCAACTACGCAACGCCACTCAACTACGCAACGCCACTCAACTACGCAACGCCACTCAACTACGCAACGCCACTCAACTACGCAACGCCACTCAACTACGCAACGCCACTCAACTACGCAAGGCCACTCAACTACGCAACGCCACTCAACTACGCAACGCCACTCAACTACGCAACGCCACTCAACTACGCAACGCCACTCAACTACGCAACGCCACTCAACTACGCAACGCCACTCAACTACGCAACGCCACTCACACATGCAACGCCACTCAACTACGCAACGCCACTCACACATGCAAGGCCACTCACACATGCAAGGCCACTCAACTACGCAACGCCACTCACACATGCAAGGCCACTCACACATGCAAGGCCACTCACACATGCAAGGCCACTCAACTACGCAACGCCACTCACACATGCAAGGCCACTCAACTACGCAACGCCACTCAACTACGCAACGCCACTCAACTACGCAACGCCACTCAACCACGCAACGCCACTCAACTACGCAACGCCACTCAACTACGCAACGCCACTCAACTACGCAACGCCACTCAACTACGCAATGCCACTCAACTACGCAACGCCACTCACACAGGCAACGCCACTCAACTACGCAACGCCACTCACACAGGCAACGCCACTCACTCACACACACAACGCCACTCACACACGAAAAACCACTCACGTTGCCAATAGGTCTCGCAGTACGAAAGTTGGAGCCATTACAATTGCAAATAACAATGCCTTTCACTTTGGTTATCATTTTAAATACATAAAGGGCTTTGTCATTTAGAAAACCAATAGCTCCAACTTTCCTACTGCGAGACCTATTGGCAACGCCAGTGCTTGTTTAATGTTCTAAGCAAATCTAAATCATATAAACAATCATTGGCAGCAGTTTCATTAGATGCCGAAAAAGCGTTCAATAGAGTTAGTTGTCAGTTTATTTTCGCAACACTTGTTTGGTTTAGGTTTGGTCCCAAATCTATTGCTTATGTCTCCTTACTCTATTCTGTTCCCAGGTCTTTTAATCTAGCTAATGGTCTTGTATCTCCCTCTTTTCCTCTTCGCAGAGGAGTCCGGCAAGGTTGTCCACTATCTCCGCTTTTATTTATCCTTGCCCAAGAACCGTTTTTAATACAAATTCTTTTGAATGCAGACATTACAGGTTTCTCATATGGTGACAAACATTTAAAACTTTCAGTATATGCAGATGACGCTTTTGTTTCAGGTTATAAGCTCAATTCTGACAAATGTGAAATCCTTCCTCTAAACAAACACTGTTTTCATGCTGATTTTTTAACTTCTTCTTTCCATTGGAATCCAGATAAGATGAAATATCTTGGACTATGGTTCACTCCCTCTTTTAAAGATACAGTTGTGTTAAATCTGAAAGGCTTACAAACAATATTAGTTACTTCCACGTCACGTTGACACCCCTTATTTTTATCCTGGTGTGGTAGATTAGATTCTATAAAAATGATGCTAGTTCCAATAATATTGTTTTATTTATCCACTATTCTGATTAATATTACTAAATCTTGTTCTAAAAATATATACAGAATTCTTTCAAAATTTTGATGGCATAAAAAAAAGCTAGGGTGTCTCTTTGCAAGCTTAAAAAGCCTAAACACATGGGTGGTGTTAATTGTCCTGATTTTTCTTCCGATCATACTTCATTTGTTCTTTAACAATCTTCCTTTTTGCTGTCTGACAATGGGAAAGATTCTGGAAAGGGGCGACCACTCGGTCCCCCCGCACGTATGGCAGAGTACCACGATCCCCCCGGGAAGCCATCTTGGGCGGGAAGCGAGTCTCGGCTGGTATGCCCGAAGCGGCGTAGCCGGGGCGCGCTTTTTCCCGCCCATTGAGTGGGCTGGCCTAGACACTGACGCGGCTGGCCACGCCCTCCGGGCAGGCAGGGGCGGGTTTACGCCCGCCCTGAAGACGGATAAAAGGGGACGCAAGACCAGAAGGCATCCTCTTGTTCCTGTGCTCTGAAGCTGCACCTCCTCGCTGCACGTGAGCTCGAGACGGAACGAAGAGCCAATTTTGAGCGTTGTAATCTTTCTTTTGTCTTACAGATACTCTGTCGGAGAAATGCCCAAGAAAGGCGGAAAGAGAATGACGACTGAACAGATGCTTCGGGTCCTCATGAAGGAGATGACCGAGCTGAAGAAGCGGGTGGCGGAGAGAGAGGGGGAAGGGGGGCCGGAACGTCCTTCGGCTGGAGCAGCCCCAGGAGGGAGAGCCAAGAGGCCAAGGAGGGGACCAGCTGGGGGAGACGTCCCGGTTCCCTGTACCCCGCTCGAAGCGCCAACCCCAGTACCCGTGGAGGGGAATCCGATTCCCGTGGTGGTCACCCCGGTGTCCAATGATGATATGCCGCCCGAGCTGGCAGCGCAGCTTGCAGCGTGGTTGGGCAAAAGTAGTGAGGGCGCCACGGCTGTCGACGCTCAGGCGCTGATGAAGCAACTGCGCGAGAAACGGGATGCAGCCAAGGTATCCGCGCCGGCTGCAGTAGTTGACAAGCCACAAGGGACGATTACGACCGCAGAGGCAGCGTCCGGTGCAGGTAAGCGGCCATTGCCGATTGCGAGGGACGATTCAGCACCCTCTCGTAGAGAAAGGTTGGGTCAACATGTGCCTTTGGCAATTAAAGAGAAGATTTGGGCGGGGGAATATGTGAACATCTTCTCGTTGCTTGTTGATCATTATGAGGTGGAGCATGTTAAGGGCCAGAAAGACCTCATGCATCCGAGTGTTTGGCGCGCAAAAATGGCCGCCTTTAAAGTGAATGAGAATATTGGCAATTGGGGCAAAGCATGGGGGATTTTTACGTCGATCTTGGGGGAACGTAGGCCCGAGTTGCTTTCCGAGTTGCCGACCTATCAGTCGCGAATCATGGGGTACTCGACGTCACACCAGGGTAACCATTGGTTCTGCTACGATAATCTTTTTAGAAAGGCTAAAGAGCATAATAAAAGCTTGACCTGGGATTGTTATGATTCTTTGACATGGGATAAAATGAAGGAGACAGGAATGTTGAAGATACCATTGGTAGGGAGTAATGTTGGCGAATCCTCCCGCCAATATGCGGGGACGCCCTTTCGATCAGGTACGGGTACCGACGATTCCTCGAGACCTGCCGGCAATACAGGGAAAAGGGGGTTCTGCTGGAATTTCAACAGAGGTAAATGTACTAGGCCCCAGGGATCGTGTAAATTTAAACACGAATGTAGTGGGTGCGGGTCGTCCCATCCTGAGTCCACGTGCAGAGCCAAAACGGGTGATAACGGGGGTAGAGGAGGCGCCAAACAGGTCTAACATAGTCCGAGGGGCGCCTTTACCTACCCCGATTGATACCTTGGCGATGATTCCCTGGCTCAGTGAATACCCGGATCGTACTTCTGCTGGGGTGCTGCGGAACGGATTTTCGTATGGTTTCCGCATCCCGGTAGGGGACTTTCAGGGTGTGGAGAAGTGTAAAAATCAACTGTCGGTCCTGCAGCATACGACCGTGGTACAGGACAAGATCCGGAAAGAGGTTACTCGAGGTCGGGTTGCCGGCCCATTTAGTGTACCCCCGGTGCAGAGTTTTGTGTGTTCTCCTTTAGGGGTGGTCCCCAAGAAGGACCCGGGTGAGTTCCGACTGATTCATAATTTATCAGCTCCACGTGGTCTTTCTGTAAACGATGCAATAGACCCAGAAGTGTGTTCGGTGCGGTACGCATCCTTCGATGAGGCCGTAGCCATTTTGAATCGCCTGGGGCCCGGGGCGCTGATGGCGAAGTCAGATATCGAGTCAGCGTTCCGATTGCTCCCGGTACACCCAGACGACCAGCGTCCCCTGGGTTTCATGTTTCAGGGTCATTATTACATGGATAGGTGTATGCCGATGGGGTGCTCGATATCTTGTGCCTATTTCGAGAAATTCAGTAGTTTTCTACAATGGGTCTTCACAAAGAGGACGGGTTTCCAACATGTAATGCATTACCTTGATGACTTTCTGTTCCTTGGGGCAGCCGGGGATCTCGAATGTGGCCAGGCCTTGGCCGAATTTTGTGTGTTAATGAAGCAGTTTGGTGTGCCATTGGCACCAGGTAAGACGGTGGGTCCTGCGACTTGCCTCGAGTTTCTGGGGATCGAGTTAGACTCCAATGAGGGTTGTTTTCGTTTACCAGCTGACAAAGTGTGGAAGTTCAGGGCAGCCCTGCAAATGTGTATAAATCAATCTAAAGTTACGCTGCATCAATTACAGCAGTTGGTGGGACAGTTGAATTTTGCCCTGAGGGTTATACCGATGGCCCGCCCTTTTTCCCGTTCAATTGCCCAAGCTATGGTCGGCCTAAAGGAGGGTCATCATCGCACGAGACTATCGGCTGAGGTCCGCCAGGACATGCGGATTTGGTTAGCATTTCTGGTGGATTTTAAGGGTCGAGTCATCTGGAACAAACCGGCCGTGTCCTCTGAAGAACTGGGGCTATGGACAGATTCGGCAGGTAGCATAGGTTTTGGTGCCATCTTCGGCACAAAATGGTCGGCACAAAGGTGGCCGGCATGGTGGCATGACAATGGACTGACAAGTAATATTGCCTTCCTGGAACTTTTCCCCATTTTGGTGGCCCTGAGAACCTGGCCCGAAGGGTTAAAAGATCACTCTGTGGTATTTTGGTCTGACAATATGACCGTGGTCGAGTGCATCAATAGCCAGGCAGCACGATGTAAACTGATCTTAAGACTGCTCAAAGAAATTGTTTTACTGTGTATGCAACTGAATGTGCTATTCAGAGCAAAACATGTCCCGGGGGTAATGAATCAGGCGGCTGATGCACTGTCTCGTTTTCATATGCAGGCTTTCTCGGGTTTCCTTCCCACAGCGGACCCAGAGCCGGCACCCTTTCCCGAAGCTCTCTGGTCTCTCGGTGCCACGAACTTCGTCACCTCGTGGGAGAGAGCCTAGCACCAAGGACGAGGAAGGCATATGAAGGGGCGTTTCGGTCCTATTTAGCCTTTTTGGGGACTGATAGAGAGGGGCTTTGGGGCCACGAGGAATGGGTAGTGAATTTTCTGATGTCCTTACGTAGGGCTGGGAAATCGGTGGCCACGGCCCAGAGGCATCGTGCTGCCATTTCCTTTGTTGCCAGGGCTCATAGTATCCAGGACCCGACAGCGTCTTTCGTTGTACAGAAAGCGCTGCGTGGGTGGCAACGCCTTGAGGGTCGCAGAGTAGACGAGAGGCGCCCGATAGGTTTGGATAGGTTGGCCCAGTTGTTGGCCACACTCCCTGCCACATGTTCATCTCAGTTTGAGACGGTGTTGTTCCGAGCCGCTTTTACGCTGGCATTTCACGGAGCGATGCGGGTGAGCGAACTGGTGGCAAGGAACAAACAGGATGTGACAGGGGGTTTGTGCCAGGAACACGTTCGGATCAGAGGAGAGACAATGACTGTCTCCTTTGTCAGGTCCAAGACCGATCAAGGTGGGATGGGGGACTGCATAATCATACGCAGGATTCCCGGGTCCTCCATGTGTCCGGTACAGTGTTTAGAAGACTACCTAGCACGAAGGGTGACATCATGGGGGGGGACCTTGTTGAGACACGCGGACGCCACCCCACTGACGAAATTTCAGTTTCAGCGGGTGCTTGCGATGTCAATTGCCGCTGCGGGCTTGAACCCGGGCGAGTTTGGGACCCATTCCTTTCGGATAGGGGCTGCTACGGAAGCTACAGCCAGGGGTCTTAATGTTGAACAAGTGAAACGAGTGGGGCGTTGGTCCTCCAAGTGTTATAAGAGGTATGTGCGGTTGCACATGTTGTGAAGCTGTAACGATGTACTCACGCTTCTTGTTTTTGTTTCGTTTTCAGTTGCGCAAGCCTACGAGGCGGGGCGGACTATACAGTCGACCCAACACCGGGCCAGCGGTCAGACATCACCGGCTGTGAAAAAGGAGGTGTGGGTCGTGGGCCACTCATACGTGAGGCGTGCCGCGGACGTATTCAAAGCAGGTGACATGATTCACGTAGCTGGGGAATACGGGTACAGTGTGTCCTTCTACGGAAGAGGCGGTCTCTGTATTGACCAGTTTCAAGCATTTTTCGAGGGTTTGTTAGGGCGGACGAGGTCACCGCCATCTATAGTCATAGTACATTTAGGGGGCAATGATTTGGTCACCACCGGTAGACGACTTCTCCTGGAGGCAATGCTTTCCACTGTAAGTTGGTTGGCGAGGAGAGTTCCGGGGTGCACAATTGCGTGGTCCCATATGATCCCACGAAAGGTGTGGCGAGGGGCTCTTTCTGTTCCTGCTTTGAATCACTCTGTGAGAAAGCTTAATAACAAAGTGAGTAGGTTGTTCCGTTCCAGGACATTGCATTCTATTTCGCATGGCTGTATTAATGATGACAGTATGTATTTGGGGGATGGTGTGCATTTGTCTCGGGTGGGGAATGAGTTACTCATAGGAGACTTCTTAGCATGGTTAAAAACGTTAAAACATGACCTTTAGGTAGGAGCTTTGTGGGGGGTCCGGATAGCCGGTCAACTATCCGGCCTGTGGCGGTAAGGTCATGATCGGTGAGCACTAATTGGAAGATCCCTATGAGTGGGCGTCACCCAACACGGATGGGAGCGCTCGGGAGAGGTGGCCATTGGCCCCTCAACGGGGAGGCGGTCCCTTCTAAGGATGGGTCGCCGAAAGAAAAGGAAAGGCGGTCAAGGCCCCTTCCTGTGTAGGAGGGGTTACAGCCCCCTCCTGGGGAATTTCCCGGGGCCAGTGACGTCTGCGACGGCAGATGTGGTAAGTTGTGCGGGGTTTGGGGGGGGGTCTACGCTACCTTCTAGATACCTCACACGAGTCCTCGAACGACCTTTAAGTGGCGTCGAGTTTTATTGGTGCCCCCGTCAAGTCAAGGGAAATTGGTAGTTGCACTTGAGGTACGCCTCAGTGCTGTCGCCCCTCACAAGTGGGGGGGGTATTTCTGGTTAGGGATCTTGACACCGGTTACGACCTTGCCGTTGGCCCTTAAACGTTAGGATGTACAATTTCATAATTTCAAGTAAATGTTTGTAGGATGTTAGTTCGGCTAGGAGAACCTCTGTATTAGAGAATCTGTTAAGGTTAGCCAAACATCGCAATGTGGTAATGAAATTGTACATTAATATGAAACTGTTGATTTAATGTTTTAATTTTGTTTTAATAAATACGGCCGGGAGGGTCACTCCCTCCCTCTTCCAAAAACTTCAAGAACTGTTTCCTGTTTCCCTCCTTTGGGGATTGTGTTGAGAGGGGGTGGCGGGTATCTCAGCCATATGGAAAGGGGCGACCACTCGGTCCCCCCGCACGTATGGCAGAGTACCACGATCCCCCCGGGAAGCCATCTTGGGCGGGAAGCGAGTCTCGGCTGGTATGCCCGAAGCGGCGTAGCCGGGGCGTGCTTTTTCCCGCCCATTGAGTGGGCTGGCCTAGACACTGACGCGGCTGGCCACGCCCTCCGGGCAGGCAGGGGCGGGTTTACGCCCGCCCTGAAGACGGATAAAAGGGGACGCAAGACCAGAAGGCATCCTCTTGTTCCTGTGCTCTGAAGCTGCACCTCCTCGCTGCACGTGAGCTCGAGACGGAACGAAGAGCCAATTTTGACCCACCCACCAGCCCCTGAAGACAGCTAGTTGTTGTGAATAAAAGTTGATGGATAATTCTAATTTCGTTTACAGGTTGTGGTATTATCATGTTGATTTTGAGTGTGTAATAAAGAATGGTCTATTTCATTTATGTTTTGTGATTAAAGAAATTCGGCTTTAGTGTTCATTTATAAGCATGCTTTTAATACGGTCATAGTAGCCGATGTATTTTAGTTTAGTAGGTTTGTTAGCATTGTCGTATTTATTTTGGTCGGGCGGTAAGGTCATGATCGGTGAGCACTAATTGGAAGATCCCTATGAGTGGGCGTCACCCAACACGGATTGGAGCGCTCGGGAGAGGTGGCCATTGGCCCCTCAACGGGGAGGCGGTCCCTTCTAAGGATGGGTCGCTGAAATAAAAGGAAAGGCGGTCAAGGCCCCTTCCTGTGTAGGAGGGGTTACAGCCCCCTCCTGGGGAATTTCCCGGGGCCAGTGACGTCTGCGACGGCAGATGTGGTAAGTTGTGCGGGGTTTGGGGGGGGGTCTACGCTACCTTCTAGATACCTCACACGAGTCCTCGAACGACCTTTAAGTGGCGTCGAGTTTTATTGGTGCCCCCGTCAAGTCAAGGGAAATTGGTAGTTGCACTTGAGGTACGCCTCAGTGCTGTCGCCCCTCACAAGTGGGGGGGGTATTTCTGGTTAGGGATCTTGACACCGGTTACGACCTTGCCGTTGGCCCTTAAACGTTAGGATGTACAATTTCATAATTTCAAGTAAATGTTTGTAGGATGTTAGTTCGGCTAGGAGAACCTCTGTATTAGAGAATCTGTTAAGGTTAGCCAAACATCGCAATGTGGTAATGAAATTGTACATTAATATGAAACTGTTGATTTAATGTTTTAATTTTGTTTTAATAAATACGGCCGGGAGGGTCACTCCCTCCCTCTTCCAAAAACTTCAAGAACTGTTTCCTGTTTCCCTCCTTTGGGGATTGTGTTGAGAGGGGGTGGCGGGTATCTCAGCCATATGTCCTTCAACCTTTGTGGGAATATGTTGAAAAATTCTTTTTTCACCCTTTTACCTTTGGAGAATATATTTCTCTTTCCCAGGTTCCAGTATCACTATCTTTTTCTATTGTCAAAAATGCCCATAAAATCTTTCAACCACTCTTTTCAGCTGATCTATACGAACATACACAATTTTTAAATTCACCAATTTGATATAATAAGCGTATCAAACTTAACAACAGGTCTATTTTCTTGAAGGATTGGTTAACTTATGGACTTAAGTGGACTCCTCAACTCTTGCAAGATGGTGACTGTATCCCCTTTTCTAAGCATGGGCGAATTTTGCGAATCTGGCGTTCGCGAATTTTGCGAATTTGCGAACTCGCAATCCGCAAAATCCGCGAATTCTCGCGAATTTGCAGATTATTTTTTTTTGTGTGTTTGCAAGGATTTCTGCCAGTTCGCAAGGATTTCTGACAGTTCGCGAGAGTTTTGTAACAGTTCGCAATCGCGAACTTACATGTCGGCTCGCAACGGTCACGATTATGTTGTTTCTACATCTGGTTCATCATCATAGGTTCCCAGCAACCTCTGTTTCACCCCTGCCACCCTCTGTTTTACCCATGCCACCCTCTGGTACATCAATGCCTTATGCCACCCTCTGGTTCATCATCACTGTAGATTATGGGGGGGAAAAGCAAGCACACCTGCCTACTTCAACTGACATGAATTAATTTGGGGTTGATTTATTATTGTGTCACTGTTTTAAAATTCCAGTCTGGCACCTGCATCCTTATCTGTAATTTGCTTTCTGTTGCAGTGCAATTTTTTTTTCCAGGACCTTTGTGGCCTACTTGTAGCTATTCTATGAGCCTGCTGTGAGGGTCAGAGCAGGGTCATACAATTGTTGCAACTAGCAACTGAACTCTGGAGGGGCCCTTGTCAGGAAGCACTACAGGGAACGGTTACTAATGATGAGTTTGAACTTTTGAACCTGCTTTCACTTTTGCAAAACTCGTTTTTCTGCAGAGCAGCATTACAGCAACTTTAATGCCCCACCAAGCTTATATGAGAAAGTTGATTTCTAATCCAAAAGTTATCCAAAGAAAATCAAAAGGCCTCAAATCTAAAAAAGTGCAGGCAAATGTCAACCTGAGGAGTTATTCTGATAAAAATAATCATTTTCAGAAGGTCTATGCTGCTTGCTAGTAGATTTCTTGTGCGGAATTGCAATTTTTGTAATTTCGCGAGTGCGAGATTGTTGCTGCCCGCCGCACCTACATGTTCGCAATTGCGAACTTACACCGCTAAGAAAAAAATCCGCTGCGTGCGAATTTGCGGATTTTGCGGGAAATTCGCGAATCTCGCGGATTGCGAATTTTCCGAAAATCCGTAAAATCCGTGAGCGTAACGGATTTTCCGCCCATGCTTACCCTTTTCCGTAATTCAATCTGGTTTTTGTCTTCGCTCTTCATATTACTCCAAATATATGTCTTTGATTGCAGTTGCTCAAGTCTCTTATAATGCTTTAGTATCCTCTCAAACACTTGCTGTTTCATATCCTATTACAAAATAGTTTTTATACAATTTCCCTTCCGCATCTCAAATATATAACAAATTAATGGATATCCCTGTTACTTGTGATAAATCTGGTGTAGAATGGAGTTGGGAATCTGATTTTGGAGAATATTTTCCTATTCCAATATGGAATATTATTTGGAATAAAATAAGAAAGTCTTCTAGAGCAGTGAATACTACCCAAACTGAGGGGCAAATTAGCAAGAACATTGTTAAAGTTATCGCATTTTTAACTGCAGTTGGTGTCCCCAGGGCTTCCCCAATTATGCTGAAAACATCCACCCAGTATTTTGCTACAGGAGGGCAACTCCAAGCTAAGTGTAAGAATTTTGCTGACTCTGTCCTGCACTTCCAGCAACCAGCATCAGGCATAGTCCCATGCAGTGTGGCTGGAAGGGGTTTTGTAGAATCTATGCAGGAATTTTAAATGTATGAGTTTTAACTTATAGTTAGGAGAGAGCATCCGTAATTGGGCGCAGCAGAACTTCCACTGCTCTTCAGAGAGGGGAGGATTTATTTCAGCGTTCCAATCTATTGCTTTGGGGATCAACACCGGGAGCATGTTTTGCATTGTACTATACAATCGTGTGATGAATCTGCGGGGTGATGGGCCAGACAGCATATGTTCAAGTGCGTGTAGCGTGGACGGGGTCCTGGGGAAAGTTTTATGCACCTGTCAACATGTCGCTCTTATTCGATGATATAGTAACATTTCTGAGAAGGTAGGCATTACCCCTTCTTTCTCTGCGGGGGGGTGAAAGTTGTTCTTGGGATATAGATCAGCAAATGTGTTTATTCCCAACCCTAGCGCTAGCGCCATACTCCCCTTGTCCTCCAACAGGGGGATATGTGGGTTTGTGCGCCAGGGGTACTAAAGGCACATATAGGACCTCCAGTCTGGCTCTTTTCTACAGGCCCGCCCAGTCCCATCTTAATGTCTCTACTGTGCCAATCTCATTGCGTAGCCGTTTATATGGTTGATATAGTGCAACTTGAAGTGGTGTGGGCACAGCTTTGTCAATCTCCACAGTGACATGAGGCTTAAATGGTACTGGATGAACCCAGTAATGAAGGAATTGAACTTGGGCACAGTATGCATACAACGGGATGTCCGGTGCTCCCAGCCTGCCCTGTGCAAAGGAAAGCGTCAGAAAATCCCATGAGACGCAAGCCTGTTTTTCCACCCAAATCATAGATATTAACAAAGGTTGCATTGTTTTGATGAAGGCCTGTGTAAGTGGAAGTGGGATGTTAATGAACAAATATAAAATGTAGGCAAAACCACCATTTTAGCTATAGCAATTCGACCGGCTAGGGAAAGTAGCAGTCTAGACCAAGTCTCTATCTTACCGTCCAGCCATGACACTGCCATAGTTCATGTCCCACTGTTCTTGAATGTTGCTGCTCAACCATATTTCCAAATAACGCACAGGGCCATCTGCCCATTTCAGAGGGTACTCCAGTTGGCAGGGCTTGGTGTCTGCCGTGAGCGGAAACAGGACTGACTTTGCCCAATTTATTTGTATACCAGATAGCCCACCGAATTGTACGATTTCCCGCAGCACTGGGATCAGAATGTCTACAGGGTTATTGATATATAAGGTGATGCTATCCGCGTACAGCAATACGATGTGACCTCTGGTGGAAAAACCCAGTCCCCCTATTTTTGTGGTGCTGCCGGAGTCTCGCGGCTAAAGGCTCCATAGAAACCGCAAAAAGTAGGGGGGATAAGGGACATCCCTGTCTTGTGCCTCTGGTAATTGGCAGCTGCTGGGAAACCAACCCGATAATTTCAGCCTAGCAGAGGGGCATGTGTACAGCAATTTAATCTGATTAATGTACCAAGGCCTGAATCCCAATCTAGCAAATACGCTTTGTCAATCTTCCTGGTTGTACTGTCCAGTACAACCCACCTTATGTCTTTCACAGAGTGTTCCTGAGAGATATTGTGGTTACTCACCTTAATGGTGGTGTTCACCTAACCTGATCTGGATCTTCCTGCTTCTGCGTAACGCAGATTATATGGGCATGTAATCATATAGACTATGTGTGATGAGTTACAGTTGGTATGTTTTCTCAGAATCCAGGGTTTCTCCAATCCAAGTTCAATGGTTTTAGTGGGAGTTGTTAGAGGGTATACACTACAAGAGCCATAGGGGTAGTGTTTGTCACTTAAATGGTGTGATGGTAGTGGTTTCACTCTGGATGCAGCATGGCCTGGTTTGGACCAATTGGTCTTTCAAATGTGTGGCCCTCTTTTGTGAAATGTTCTTGTGCCATGAGACCCTTTTGTGCCGTAGGAAGGTGGCTGAAACGTATACCCTCAGACGCATGGGATCACTAACTCTCCTCACCAGCATCATTTTAGCATTTAACCTTGTCCAGGAACCTTGTACTATATTAAAGTACATAGGATGGAACCAAGACAATTTTAGCTTTTAACACAGATTCCAAAACTTAGATAAGAGCTATCTTCATCTGAAGGGGCGAGCCCACCGAGACACACTGAGGCCCATTTTTATCAATATTTCACACAATGCAATTTAGGAAGTTACCTTGCTGCGCTGCATGAAAGGGAGAGGGCAGGAATGTGCAATACTTAACATTATATGGCACATTCCTGATCTCTTTCTGTGCTGGCGCACACACTCCTGCCTGGCGCCAATCCAGACATCCTTGCACCATGGTGCAAGGGTGCCTGCGTTTTAGGCAGGATTGCTTTTGTGCAGGAAAGAACACCTACTACCCCTGGCAGTCCCTCCTTTCCTCCTTATATGTGTACAGGTCACTGGCTAGTAACTGACCTCTGATTCTGCTGAATAAGAGCAATGGGAGGGGATTGGAGACAGAAAAATGAAGAGGTAAAGAGACTGGAGTAATGAGAGAGGAAAAGTTTGGGGAGAAGGAGGTAGAGCTAGAGATGAGTTACAGAGATTCATAAGCTATGGATGCAAAGGTGCGGTAAAAAGAAAAAAAAGATAGAGTGCTAGAAAGAGGAAGAGGTAGGTAGAAAAAGACAGTGAGATACATAGCGTTTAAGTGTGAGGAAGAGAGGGACTGAGAACAAGGGAGAAGGAGAAGGAAAATGTAAAGAGAGAGGCAGGTGGGATACACCAATTGGTCAGCCAGAGAGATATAAAGTAGAAAGAGAGCATGGATGTAATTTAAAGGTTGCCAGGGGTCGCAGCTGTGACTACTGACTTGCCCCTTGCTACCCCTGGCACTACTTTTACGACCCCTGGCCTCAGAGGTGGCAATATCACTGCCTGGAATACAGGGGCAGCTCTTCCTAATGTATGCTGGTTGGTGCTCCACTTGCCTGGTTTCTGTCAATTTTGTTATTATACAAATAGTAAGCAATATTATTCACTATAAGTGTAACGGAGTACATTAGCTGGAATACCACCCTATCTGGAAGCTAAGGTAAGTAAAGAATGCTGTTAAATGTATATTGTATGCATGCTTGCAGCTCAGTGTGTTTATGGGTGTGAGTGTGTCAATGTGTTAGTATGTGTAAGCATGTGTGTGAGTCAAATGGCATGCAATGTCACTTCCGCTACCCCTAGCAGTTTGGTGAATTGATGCCCTTGAAAGAGAGGTGATTTAGAGGGAGGTAAAGACAAAGGGGCATTTTAACAAGGACAAGCGATAACTATCGCTAAACGTGCTTATCGCGTTTTTCATTATTGCCGTCTATCGCTGGAATACATCTCTGTGTTAGCGGCGTATCAACAATGCTTAGCTCACCGGCGATGTAAATTCCTGCGAAAGACGGCGATAACTGACAATAACGTTGGAAATGCAGCGATAATTGTACATCGTTACTGAACAGCTTGCTAATAGGCAAGTGTGCACTTAACCATTCAATCCACCTCCCATGCAAATGATGGTTAAGTCAAGAATAAAGCAGGTGTTAAAATACTGCGATAACCCTGCTTAGCGTGACTTTTTTTATCGCGTCGCAGGTCCAGGCCGCATTGTAAATAGTGAGTAGTTGTGTGTGCTTCCATGTAGATTTAGGGAGGACCACCCACTTTGCATGTCATTAGCGATATATATCGTTGGCATGCAAAGTGGAGAAAAGACAGCTGCTAACTCAAGGAAACACGTTATGCGTGTCCTTCATAATAGAGCGATATTTAAATCGCCGCTTTTCGGCCAAAAACAGCTGCTAAAGCGGCAAAATTGGGCTTGATAATATGCCCCACAGAGGGATAGAGGTATACTGGTAGAGAGATAAAGTAGTGAGAGTAGTATTAAGAGATATAAGGTAGTGAGTAATGCAAGGTAGAGAGTGAGGCAAAATAAGAGGAGATATAGAAAGGTTTGCCAGTTTAAAAAACGTAGTGATGCATATTGTAAGGTACATAGAGAAAGGGATAAAGGACATAAAAGAAGAATAGTGGAGAGAAAAGTAGAGAGAGATTCTGAGAGATTCTGAGTTAGAGAGTTGTGAGGGACAGAGGCAAGAAAAGAGAGAATGGTGAGGTAGAAAGATGTATAGAAGAGCCGAGTAAAAGACAATAGAACAAGGTAGTGAGAGAGTGGGGAGGTAGAGGGAAAAGAAGTAGAAAGACAGACTTGGTGGAGAGGTAAGGGAGTGAAAGAACAGTGAGGTAAACTGAGAAGTTAGGTAGTGAGAGAGATGAATGGCCCACAAATTGTTCTTTTACGCTAGACAGATGCAGTCTGTCCAGGAAGCAAACAAAAAAATTGACTGCTTCAGAAAGATTCATTAAACCTGGTAGATGTATGTAATTGATAGTAAACATACAGTCAACTGAAGGCTTCGATCTCTGGGAAATGGATGCTTTCCATCGGATTATGCTAAATCATTCTCCTGAAGGGTCGTGGGTTTGTCAAGAACTGCAGTTCTTACAAACCAATGAAAGATTACTAATTTGAAATCTACAAAAAGACTATCACACTGCGCAACTGAGAGCAACTTAAAAGCTAGAATGGTGGCATAATAGGCAATGCAAAAGTGAAAAACAAAGAAAGGAAAGAGAAAGATAGAGAAAATAAGAAAGGAAAGACGAAAGAAGATTAAAGGAAAAAAAGGCAAAAGGTAGGGAAAGAGAGAAGGAAAGAGAGAGAGAGAAAGGATCTACTATAGTGCTACGTACAAAGAACTTAGTGTTCTTAGTGCCTTCTGTTTTGTTCTTCCCTTCTTCCGGTCCACTATTATTTTTTCCATATTTACCATGTTTTTAATGACATACTTGTTACTTGATTTGTTGCTATGCTACATTATCCTTGATTCCCATCCCTTGTATCATTTATCACTATGCTTATTTATTCACATGCCTTTTTTAATGCCAATAAATCTTTTGAACAAAAAAAACTAGAATGGTGGCTGTCACCACAGCATGTATCAGGGGAGCCCAATGTTAGTCCAAGAAAGAGGTATTCATGTCAGATTTTCAAGATATCCACTTAAGATGATGTTACATACTAAGGGTGAGAAATTACCTAAAATGTTTTCAGTACACCATGGCAACCACAGTTGCTGACTTGTATGGCGTCAATGTGAGATAGAAAAACAGCACCATATCAACTAATTAAAGCCCTGTTTTTCTCTCCCCAGTGCAGGAGCACTTTAGGCTGACAGGTGCCATTGCACACACCCTTGCACTATTTTGCAAGGGTGTGTTTTCTCTGTCAAGCATATATTTTGTACTGGATGGAAACCCTTTCAATACAACACTATGCATGAATTCTGTTACCACTTTGTATGAGTGATGTACAATGCAACACAAATACAGTTTGCAAAGTATGGAGAAATGTGTACATTTCTTTTCCATTACGTCTGCCATAGGGAGGTGTAAGGTTTTGGCACAATTCCCTCTCTACAAATGTTAGTAGAGACGGATGTGTGTCAAAACCCATGAGGGTTTTCATGGAAATACCCTTGTACCACCCATAGAATGCCCCTCTAGAAAAAAACTAGCTCAAAGCAGCCCATGGCACAACTACGCATTATTTGGCCAATTTTGCAACACAAATCCTGATTTGCATTGCAAAGAAAAAAAAACACCACATTTTGCACAAGGTTTGCATTACAAAATTCACACAACCCCCAAGCTAAGTTCAGGAAATCAGGGACTATGAATCTAAATGTAACCTATTTACATAGTGAAAAGTTATCAACAAAGTCTGATATTTTGCACCTTCTTATAGTTGGACAAGCAACCCAGAGGGTCCTTCCCCAAAAGCCTACAATCGATTTATGATGCCTAGCCAGCCATGGCCACCTTTTAACTTTACTAATGGGCAGCCCATCTCCATACAATCAACAATTGGCTCTCTGGTAGTAGGGACAAAGCAGCCTTCCAATTGGAACTTGATTCTTTGAGACAGCACTCTCTGGGACCACTTTTAAGGAGCTGGCATCACCAAGGACCTCTCCTCCATGACCAGGATCATTCCTGTGGAGAGCATTCAGGTGGGCGGGTTGGGATAGTAAACCAATGCAGGAAACGTCCCACTATGGTGTGCTAAATGGCTGTCACACTTACCATCGCTGAAGGAGAGGTACTGGAGAGAGACCACATTAAAACATTTGACATATTCCAAGATGAATTTACCACACTAATCACAACTCTATAGCCATATGCTAGGAACTTAGAGGACAGAATTGACATCTCTTCCATAGTTCTGCCCCCTCAGAATCAAATTTTTCAATAGAATTTCTGGGTGGCAGGGGCACCTTCAAGTTTTATAGACAGCTAGATAATAAACATGACAACCCCTTTATCTAGCTCCGTTCACACAGTAGCAATTAATTAGGACCCTAGCAGATAGTGAGTGGACTAAATAAATGAATATTTTATCGGGCTGGTTAACTAAAATCGTTGCAATAAGTATTGCTAAAACAAAATGAATAAAAAGAAACATTACAAAGTTCCATTCAATTTCAAAACAATATAAAATTCCATACAGTTTAAAAATAAGTGTAGCAGCTTACTGCAATAGTAATAATGATAAAATTTCCGGGCATGTTTACAAGAAGCTAGTGCTTCCAAAGCTCAATTTTTTTTACGCATCAGTAGAGCAATCAGTGCTCCACACTGCTCCATATTTACAAACTGACGCATTGGGCCAAATGTGTCAGTTTGTAAAGGCCATGGTCACATTATTCCTGTAATACACTATGGGGGGCATGGGTGGGAAAATGTTTAATGACCTAGCATTGTTACAGTCCCTATAACAATATAACAAACAATGTGTAACAATGGGTCAACAGAAAAAATATAATGCAGCTAACTACGTGACTGTGTGTGAGGAGGGGACACAATCCCTGAATCCCAAGTGTTCTTGGTGAAAAATATGTTCCCATCAGATACCCGTCCTGTACCGCCCTACATCACTTGGGATCCTTCACCAGAAGGTAGTGGAAAGAACCACTTAGGATTAGGTAGATTGTGGCCTAATCAAAGTGTGAAGGAATGTAGAGTGTGTGGGTTTAGACTTTATGAAGGTATCAGGGGGCACAAAGAATTAACAAAAAGCAGTGCATGAAGTGCTCAAATGTGGCAAGTGAAAGTGAAGGAATTAATATTGGGTTGTGGGAGTGGAAACAGAATTTAATGAGGTCCTACCCACACCCAAGGCTAAAAAACAGTGCTAGTAGTGGTAACAAATAACTACTCAGATTTTAACTAGGTCGACATGTTTCTGCAGTATTAGTTGGTTCAAAGGATACCAGTCTGCTTCATCAGGACCTTCTTATGAATAAAGTGCAACTGCTGTTATCAAATGTGAAATGTGTAAAAAAGAATCATATCACCTGCGAGCGCCAGTGGATATGGTCCAGTCAGTGAGCAATGGACAAACACACATAAAAGACAATAAAATGCACACAATTAAGGACGAAAGCTGCAAAACACAGAGATATGCTCGTGAGGTACTTATATGCCAAGCAATTCATGGTCAGTGTTTGTAGCATCAATCAAACATATGAGCCAGGTGCATATATCCTGGGCTTGAATCAAGTTTTTTTCACTCACCAAAGTTCTGGGGAATGCACTCTCCACCTCACCCGGCTACAGCTCAGGTACAAATGGAGCACCGCTCTATTAGATGTGAACAAAAACAGGATAAATGAAAGAGGAAGAGTTCGCTAGAACTCAATCCGACAACACATTACCTCTGTCATTGGGTGTTTCTTATCAGAAGTAGAAGTGAGTTACTGATGTTTATGTCACCCTATGATCTTCTAGCATGGGCAAATGTAATCTCATGCTTCCGTTAGCACTGTCTACATTATTAAGTCTAAAACCGCCTTTTAAGAGCTGCTGTAAAGACGCTTTGCTCAGAGCGGCAGAAGGGAGACATGTGGCTCAATATATGTAGTAAGCAACCAAGCTCTGACACGGTATACTGAGTGTTTTTAGAGTACCAAAATGTCAACTAAATTTTACAGTGGCTATTCATATTAGGCACATGAGGCTAAAAAACCGATCGTGTTTTCCAAGGTAATCGGCACGTGCGTTTGTATTGCCGGTGCATCGTAAATCCGGAAAACAACTATTCTATTTATGTTTGCCTCGGTGCCTATCCGGTCCCCTCCTTCGAGTTCTCCCGCCTCGCAGAGTAGAATTCAACAGCCCCAACGTGCTCTTTTAAAAAGGAAGAACCAGAAGCCACGGAGATTTCCTCCATAACACCCCGTTGCGCTTACCTGTCCGTCGGTACTCCTCGCCTTCCTCTAGGCTGACTAGTGGGAGGTACCGACTGGACAGGAAGCGAGATACTTATCCCTGCGCTGATTGGTCAGGCGCACGGCACGTGTGCTCCGTGTTGCCGCGCGTCACCAAGCGCGCAGTCCGGAAATGTAGTCCGGGAGCGCCCGTTGGGTAGTCTCTGTGTTGACTATCTGCTAAAGTGGCAAAATAAGCCTCGCGATAGCGTGCATGCTTGGTTGCTAGGCAGTGTATATAACAATTAGTGTATAATCGGCGCTGGAACTACAAAATGAATGGAATTTGTAGTTCTGGCTGAATGTATGTAGCAAAAAGCGCGTAATCAGTACTTGAACTACAAAATAGATGGGATTTGTAGTTCGATTATGGCGCTTGATCCCCGTGTTGTTTTAAAAAAACCAAGGTGTGTCTAGTTTGAAAAAGTTTGGTATTACCATATAGAATTACGGATCTAGGAGTTAAATTGCAGCCCTAAAACCCTTTTCTTGTTTTAAAAAGTCTATAATGCGTTCTAAGACACAAATTTTTTTTTTATAGTTTATTTCTCACTAGATTCAGGGTGGTGACTGGAAATGTAAAACCCGACGGACTAGCATGTCTGTAGTTTCAAGCTGATTGAGTCCTTTGCTAAAGGGAATTCGGCACAGAATAGAATGGCCAAACAATGGTAGTCGTAAATTACACTCTCTTGATAAAGAACTGATGAGGAGCAGTATGGAAATAAATATATTGCTACTCTCAATTGGTATTTGAAAATGAACACTCTGGGTACTATACACTGGGTGTCTTGATTTATAGGGACATCCACGGAATGTCTTCATTTAGACCCGTGATGTCGGTTCGGAGTTTGTACACCCATCTCTGTTCTCTGTGGTGTAGAAATGTACTGATGTCAGTGATATGTTTAGGGATCATCGGCTGTTCGAGCACAGTCCATTGGAGGTCTGTTGGTGCATGGTGTGCCTCCAGAAAGTGTTTTGTCATACGAGTTGTTTGTTTGTTACAACGTATTGAGCTCTTGTGCTCAGAGATCCTTGTCTTCACTTTTCTCGTGGTCATACCCACGTACCTTTTTTCGCAGGGACAGCTAATTAAATAAATGAGGTTGGAACTGTTACAGTTCGTGAACCTCCGCTGTTCCCAAGGGTGTTCTGTGCCAAAATCGAGCGTTGTGGATTTGCGGGTCTGCGGGCATGCTGCACATTGTCCGCATGGGTGGTGTCCAGTTACAGCTGGCATATCCCACAGGGTGCCTGTATTCCTCGGGATTTCAGTTTTGGGTCTTGTATGGACCAATTTGTCCCTAAGACTGGGTCCCCGTTTAAAGGCAAATAGGGGAACTGGTAGTGTGTCATTCCCCGTGTTCAAAATGCCCCAGTGTTTTTTAATGACACTAGTTATTTGGTTAGACATTGTGCCAAATGTTGTTACACATGTCATTCTTTCTGTTTTCTCTTTTGGTGTTGAGATCTCCAGAAGACTCGCTCGGTTGTTGTTTTGTGCTCTTTTCTTGGAGCGGTTTATCAATTGTTTGGGGTAGTCTTTCTCTAAGAGGTCTTTTCTTAGGTTGTTAGCATGATTTTCGAAAGAACCCTTGTCCGAGCAGTTTCTATGTATACGAAGAAACTGCCCATATGGCAAATTGTCTCGAAGGGCCTTGGGGTGGCAGCTGTGATAGTTCAATAGGGAGTTGCGGGCCATGGGTTTTTGATAGAGCTCAGACTTCAGTCCATCCACAGTGCCGATAATCATCAGGTCCAGAAAGGCCAGTCTATCTGTGTTAAATTCCATGGTGAATTTCAGGAACCGATTTCTTAGGTTCAACCACTCATGAAATTCTTTCAGTTGGGTTTCTGTCCCTCGCCACACCACCAGAATGTCATCAATGTAGCGTTTCCACGCTCGCAGACACTTAAGATGGGGGTTGGTGTCTGCGAGCACGTGCTGTTGCTCAAACTGATGCACATACAGATTAGCGAGACTAGGGGCAAAAACGCTGCCCATGCTAGTCCCGCTAATCTGCAGATACAAGGAGTCCTCAAAGGCGAAGAAGTTCTCCATCATGGCCACGGTTGCAAGGTTCATAATGAGTCTGACTGGGGTGATGGAATTGAGTTCCCGAGACAGTAACAGATCTTCTATTACTTGGAGTGTCTCCGTCTGCGGTATAGAGGTGTATAGGCTTTCGACATCAAATGACACCAAGAGATCTGTTTTGATGTCATACTCCATCTCAGGCAACAGTCTCAGTACATCTTTGGTGTCTTTTAAATATGATGGCATCTCCCGCACCATAGGCTGTAAAAACACATCGACGAAGGTTGATAGCGGTTCTAATATCGAACCTATCCCAGAAATTATGGGTCGGCCAGGTGGTGGTCGTTGGGCCTTATGTATTTTAGGCAGCTGATAGAAGTATGGGGTAACAGGATGTGATACCCGCAGATATTGGCCCTCTTTTGGAGTTAGCCAGCCTTCGGCTACTGCTTCTTCTACAATGTTCGCTATGATGTTAGTTAGTCTGGCCGTAGGGTCCTCCTTGAGTTTTTTATAGGAACGCACATCGTTAAGTTGGCGAAGGCACTCATTCCGATATGCGTCCGCATCTAAAATGACCACTCCACCCCCCTTATCAGCTGGTTTAATTACAATCAGGGGGTTCTCAGTGAGGTCTTTGATAGCAATTTTTTCGACTTTAGTCAAGTTAGAGAACATCTTCTGTTTGTGAGAGAAGAGTTCTTTGACATCATGGTTAACCGCTTCTTCAAACGTTAGCACCTTGGGAGGTTGGCCTAACACAGTAGGATTGAATGACGAGGGTTTCTTCAGACCAGTATTGCTAGTAGTAGTTTCTTGAGAAATTCCATTGTTTTTGTTTGCAAACAAAAAATGCAGCCTGATTTTGCGATAGAGTTTGCTAAGTTCGATTTGGGCCTGAAAGGGATCCGTGTGATTTGTTGCCACAAAGCCCAGGCCTTTGTTTAGCACTTGCTCTTGGGTTGCAGTGAGTTGTTGGGAGCTCAGATTAATCACTAGACTGGTGCCGCTGCGGTTGTCGGTTGTTCCTGCGGGATCTTCTTCCCACTCCTCAGATCCATGGTCTGGGGTGGTATATTCCAGCGGACCTGTCCTACTCTGGGGGTTCTTTGACGACCCCGGCTCCTCCGGCCCCCTCCTAAAAAAGGCTGTTGGTTATGATCTCCATAAAATGGAGGTGGGCCGTATGGATTCATCATGGGTGGGAAAGGGGCTTGTCCCCATGGTGAAGGTTGCCACCAAGGTGGAAATTGTGGTTGGGGGAAAGCTGGATTGAATCCTCTCCACCCCCTCCTGTTCCCCCCTCTACCTCTTTGTTTGGAGGAAGATTGGCTGGTGTTTGATCCATCGGAGTCACTTGAGGCTCCATCAGAGCTGGAGCTCCCATAACTGGAACCACCTTTATTTCCAGATTTCTGGTTGGTGGGACAAAAGGTATCACTAGTATAGGGATATATCTTTTCCATAGAGAATTTGGCAAGATCCTTTTTGAATTTTTCTAATTTTGTAAAAAGTATTGTATCTCTGAATTCTTTACTAGACTTATTCCCATCCTCCTGGTGTTTAGTGAATATTTTACTTGAAGAGATTGTTGTTTTAATCTGGCCTTCCAGGACCTGGATCTCTATCAATATTCTATCAGCAGTTTTTTTGGCCGTTTTTATGATTAGACACAACCAATCGCGCGTGCATTTCCACGCTATTAGTGACCAATCATGGAGGAAGGTTTTATCGTCTAGAAACAGACGAGGAACGTTTCCTACTATGAGGCCCATGGGTGCACAGTTGTTCCTTAAATAATCTGCCATGATGATCCCGTGTACGCACACTCTAGCGTGATTCTTTTTTAAGGTTAATACCTTGGCCCATCCATCTTCTGAACCTGTTGAGGTGGAAAGTGTTGAAGTGAGCATGTCAAGCATGCTTGGATTATCTGCAAGTAAGGTCTGAATTTCATCCTCATCAAAAGCTAATCCTAAGTTAGTAGCCATGATAAAAGAGGTGTTGTCCAGATCATAGACCAGAAAAAGCTCCTCTACTCAATCACACCCTATTTACGCCACATCCGTGAGTCGGACGAATTATGACTGCCCGTAGTCGGCTGACTACACTGGAACAATAATACACTAAGGGGGGCATGGGTGGGAAAATGTTTAATGACCTAGCGTTGTTACAGTCCCTATAACAATATAACAAACAATGTGTAACAATGGGTCAACAGAAAAAATATAATGCAGCTAACTACGTGACTGTGTGTGAGGAGGGGACACAATCCCTGAATCCCAAGTATTCTTGGTGAAAAATATGTTCCCATCAGATACCCGTCCTGTACCGCCCTACATCACTTGGGATCCTTCACCAGAAGGTAGTGGAAAGAACCACTTAGGATTAGGTAGATTGTGGCCTAATCAAAGTGTGAAGGAATGTAGAGTGTGTGGGTTTAGACTTTATGAAGGTATCAGGGGGCACAAAGAATTAACAAAAAGCAGTGCATGAAGTGCTCAAATGTGGCAAGTGAAAGTGAAGGAATTAATATTGGGTTGTGGGAGTGGAAACAGAATTTAATGAGGTCCTACCCACACCCAAGGCTAAAAAACAGTGCAAGTAGTGGTAACAAATAACTACTCAGATTTTAACTAGGTCGACATGTTTCTGCAGTATTAGTTGGTTCAAAGGATACCAGTCTGCTTCATCAGGACCTTCTTATGAATAAAGTGCAACTGCTGTTATCAAATGTGAAATGTGTAAAAAAGAATCATATCACACTTGTTTGTCAAACAACTCGTATGACAAAACACTTTCTGGAGGCACACCATGCACCAACAGACCTCCAATGGACTGTGCTCGAACAGCCGATGATCCCTAAACATATCACTGACATCAGTACATTTCTACACCACAGAGAACAGAGATGGGTGTACAAACTCCGAACCGACATCACGGGTCTAAATGAAGACATTCCGTGGATGTCCCTATAAATCAAGACACCCAGTGTATAGTACCCAGAGTGTTCATTTTCAAATACCAATTGAGAGTAGCAATATATTTATTTCCATACTGCTCCTCATCAGTTCTTTATCAAGAGAGTGTAATTTACGACTACCATTGTTTGGCCATTCTATTCTGTGCCGAATTCCCTTTAGCAAAGGACTCAATCAGCTTGAAACTACAGACATGCTAGTCCGTCGGGTTTTACATTTCCAGTCACCACCCTGAATCTAGTGAGAAATAAACTATAAAAAAAAATGTTGTGTCTTAGAACGCATTATAGACTTTTTAAAACAAGAAAAGGGTTTTAGGGCTGCAATTTAACTCCTAGATCCGTAATTCTATATGGTAATACCAAACTTTTTCAAACTAGACACACCTTGGTTTTTTTAAAACAACACGGGGATCAAGCGCCATAATCGAACTACAAATCCCATCTATTTTGTAGTTCAAGTACTGATTACGCGCTTTTTGCTACACACATTCAGCCAGAACTACAAATTCCATTCATTTTGTAGTTCCAGCGCCGATTATACACTAATTGTTATATACACTGCCTAGCAACCAAGCATGCACGCTATCGCGAGGCTTATTTTGCCACTTTAGCAGATAGTCAACACAGAGACTACCCAACGGGCGCTCCCGGACTACATTTCCGGACTGCGCGCTTGGTGACGCGCGGCAACAAGGAGCACACGTGCCGTGCGCCTGACCAATCAGCGCAGGGATAAGTATCTCGCTTCCTGTCCAGTCGGTACCTCCCACTAGTCAGCCTAGAGGAAGGCGAGGAGTACCGACGGACAGGTAAGCGCAACGGAGTGTTATGGAGGAAATCTCCGTGGCTTCTGGTTCTTCCTTTTTAAAAGAGCACGTTGGGGCTGTTGAATTCTACTCTGCGAGGCGGGAGAACTCGCAGGAGGGGACCGGATAGGCACCGGGGCAAACATAAATAGAATAGTTGTTTTCCGGATTTACGATGCACCGGCAATACAAACGCACGTGCCGATTACCTTGGAAAACACGATCGGTTTTTTAGCGTCATGTGCCTAATATGAATAGCCACTGTAAAATTTAGTTGACATTTTGGTACTCTAAAAACACTCAGTATACCGTGTCAGAGCTTGGTTGCTTACTACATATATTGAGCCACATGTCTCCCTTCTGCCGCTCTGAGCAAAGCGTCTTTACAGCAGCTCTTAAAAGGCGGTTTTAGACTTAATAATGTAGACAGTGCTAACGGAAGCATGAGATTACATTTGCCCATGCTAGAAGATCATAGGGTGACATAAACATCAGTAACTCACTTCTACTTCTGATAAGAAACACCCAATGACAGAGGTAATGTGTTGTCGGATTGAGTTCTAGCGAACTCTTCCTCTTTCATTTATCCTGTTTTTGTTCACATCTAATAGAGCGGTGCTCCATTTGTACCTGAGCTGTAGCCGGGTGAGGTGGAGAGTGCATTCCCCAGAACTTGGGTGAGTGAAAAAAACTTGATTCAAGCCCAGGATATATGCACCTGGCTCATATGTTTGATTGATGCTACAAACACTGACCATGAATTGCTTGGCATATAAGTACCTCACGAGCATATCTCTGTGTTTTGCAGCTTTCGTCCTTAATTGTGTGCATTTTATTGTCTTTTATGTGTGTTTGTCCATTGCTCACTGACTGGACCATATCCACTGGCGCTCGCAGGTGATATGATTCTTTTTTACACATTTCACATTTGATAACAGCAGTTGCACTTTATTCATAAGAAGGTCCTGATGAAGCAGACTGGTATCCTTTGAACCAACTAATACTGCAGAAACATGTCGACCTAGTTAAAATCTGAGTAGTTATTTGTTACCACTACTTGCACTGTTTTTTAGCCTTGGGTGTGGGTAGGACCTCATTAAATTCTGTTTCCACTCCCACAACCCAATATTAATTCCTTCACTTTCACTTGCCACATTTGAGCACTTCATGCACTGCTTTTTGTTAATTCTTTGTGCCCCCTGATACCTTCATAAAGTCTAAACCCACACACTCTACATTCCTTCACACTTTGATTAGGCCACAATCTACCTAATCCTAAGTGGTTCTTTCCACTACCTTCTGGTGAAGGATCCCAAGTGATGTAGGGCGGTACAGGACGGGTATCTGATGGGAACATATTTTTCACCAAGAATACTTGGGATTCAGGGATTGTGTCCCCTCCTCACACACAGTCACGTAGTTAGCTGCATTATATTTTTTCTGTTGACCCATTGTTACACATTGTTTGTTATATTGTTATAGGGACTGTAACAATGCTAGGTCATTAAACATTTTCCCACCCATGCCCCCCTTAGTGTATTATTGTTCCAGTGTAGTCAGCCGACTACGGGCAGTCATAATTCGTCCGACTCACGGATGTGGCGTAAATAGGGTGTGATTGAGTAGAGGAGCTTTTTCTGGTCTATGATCTGGACAACACCTCTTTTATCATGGCTACTAACTTAGGATTAGCTTTTGATGAGGATGAAATTCAGACCTTACTTGCAGATAATCCAAGCATGCTTGACATGCTCACTTCAACACCTACCACCTCAACAGGTTCAGAAGATGGCTGGGCCAAGGTATTAACCTTAAAAAAGAATCACGCTAGAGTGTGCGTACACGGGATCATCATGGCAGATTATTTAAGGAACAACTGTGCACCCATCGGCCTCATAGTAGGAAACGTTCCTCGTCTGTTTCTAGACGATAAAACCTTCCTCCATGATTGGTCACTAATAGCGTGGAAATGCACGCGCGATTGGTTGTGTCTAATCATAAAAACGGCCAAAAAAACTGCTGATAGAATATTGATAGAGATCCAGGTCCTGGAAGGCCAGATTAAAACAACAATCTCTTCAAGTAAAATATTCACTAAACACCAGGAGGATGGGAATAAGTCTAGTAAAGAATTCAGAGATACGATACTTTTTACAAAATTAGAAAAATTCAAAAAGGATCTTGCCAAATTCTCTATGGAAAAGATATATCCCTATACTAGTGATACCTTTTGTCCCACCAACCAGAAATCTGGAAATAAAGGTGGTTCCAGTTATGGGAGCTCCAGCTCTGATGGAGCCTCAAGTGACTCCGATGGATCAAACACCAGCCAATCTTCCTCCAAACAAAGAGGTAGAGGGGGGAACAGGAGGGGGTGGAGAGGATTCAATCCAGCTTTCCCCCAACCACAATTTCCACCTTGGTGGCAACCTTCACCATGGGGACAAGCCCCTTTCCCACCCATGATGAATCCATACGGCCCACCTCCATTTTATGGAGATCATAACCAACAGCCTTTTTTAGGAGGGGGCCGGAGGAGCCGGGGTCGTCAAAGAACCCCCAGAGTAGGACAGGTCCGCTGGAATATACCACCCCAGACCATGGATCTGAGGAGTGGGAAGAAGATCCCGCAGGAACAACCGACAACCGCAGCGGCACCAGTCTAGTGATTAATCTGAGCTCCCAACAACTCACTGCAACCCAAGAGCAAGTGCTAAACAAAGGCCTGGGCTTTGTGGCAACAAATCACACGGATCCCTTTCAGGCCCAAATCGAACTTAGCAAACTCTATCGCAAAATCAGGCTGCATTTTTTGTTTGCAAACAAAAACAATGGAATTTCTCAAGAAACTACTACTAGCAATACTGGTCTGAAGAAACCCTCGTCATTCAATCCTACTGTGTTAGGCCAACCTCCCAAGGTGCTAACGTTTGAAGAAGCGGTTAACCATGATGTCAAAGAACTCTTCTCTCACAAACAGAAGATGTTCTCTAACTTGACTAAAGTCGAAAAAATTGCTATCAAAGACCTCACTGAGAACCCCCTGATTGTAATTAAACCAGCTGATAAGGGGGGTGGAGTGGTCATTTTAGATGCGGACGCATATCGGAATGAGTGCCTTCGCCAACTTAACGATGTGCGTTCCTATAAAAAACTCAAGGAGGACCCTACGGCCAGACTAACTAACATCACAGCGAACATTGTAGAAGAAGCAGTAGCCGAAGGCTGGCTAACTCCAAAAGAGGGCCAATATCTGCGGGTATCACATCCTGTTACCCCATACTTCTATCAGCTGCCTAAAATACATAAGGCCCAACGACCACCACCTGGCCGACCCATAATTTCTGGGATAGGTTCGATATTAGAACCGCTATCAACCTTCGTCGATGTGTTTTTACAGCCTCTGGTGCGGGAGATGCCATCATATTTAAAAGACACCAAAGATGTACTGAGACTGTTGCCTGAGATGGAGTATGACATCAAAACAGATCTCTTGGTGTCATTTGATGTCGAAAGCCTATACACCTCTATACCGCAGACGGAGACACTCCAAGTAATAGAAGATCTGTTACTGTCTCGGGAACTCAATTCCATCACCCCAGTCAGACTCATTATGAACCTTGCAACCGTGGCCATGACGGAGAACTTCTTCGCCTTTGAGGACTCCTTGTATCTGCAGATTAGCGGGACTAGCATGGGCAGCGTTTTTGCCCCTAGTCTCGCTAATCTGTATGTGCATCAGTTTGAGCAACAGCACGTGCTCGCAGACACCAACCCCCATCTTAAGTGTCTGCGAGCGTGGAAACGCTACATTGATGACATTCTGGTGGTGTGGCAAGGGACAGAAACCCAACTGAAAGAATTTCATGAGTGGTTGAACCTAAGAAATCGGTTCCTGAAATTCACCATGGAATTTAACACAGATAGACTGGCCTTTCTGGACCTGATGATTATCGGCACTGTGGATGGACTGAAGTCTGAGCTCTATCAAAAACCCATGGCCCGCAACTCCATATTGAACTATCACAGCTGCCACCCCAAGGCCCTTCGAGACAATTTGCCATATGGGCAGTTTCTTCGTATACATAGAAACTGCTCGGACAAGGGTTCTTTCGAAAATCATGCTAACAACCTAAGAAAAGACCTCTTAGAGAAAGACTACCCCAAACAATTGATAAACCGCTCCAAGAAAAGAGCACAAAACAACAACCGAGCGAGTCTTCTGGAGATCTCAACACCAAAAGAGAAAACAGAAAGAATGACATGTGTAACAACATTTGGCACAATGTCTAACCAAATAACTAGTGTCATTAAAAAACACTGGGGCATTTTGAACACGGGGAATGACACACTACCAGTTCCCCTATTTGCCTTTAAACGGGGACCCAGTCTTAGGGACAAATTGGTCCATACAAGACCCAAAACTGAAATCCCGAGGAATACAGGCACCCTGTGGGATATGCCAGCTGTAACTGGACACCACCCGTGCGGACAATGTGCAGCATGCCCGCAGACCCGCAAATCCACAACGCTCGATATTGGCACACAACACCCTTGGGAACAGCGGAGGTTCACGAACTGTAACAGCTCCAACCTCATTTATTTAATTAGCTGTCCCTGCGAAAAAAGGTACGTGGGTATGACCACGAGAAAAGTGAAGACAAGGATCTCTGAGCACAAGAGCTCAATACGTTGTAACAAACAAACAACTCGTATGACAAAACACTTTCTGGAGGCACACCATGCACCAACAGACCTCCAATGGACTGTGCTCGAACAGCCGATGATCCCTAAACATATCACTGACATCAGTACATTTCTACACCACAGAGAACAGAGATGGGTGTACAAACTCCGAACCGACATCACGGGTCTAAATGAAGACATTCCGTGGATGTCCCTATAAATCAAGACACCCAGTGTATAGTACCCAGAGTGTTCATTTTCAAATACCAATTGAGAGTAGCAATATATTTATTTCCATACTGCTCCTCATCAGTTCTTTATCAAGAGAGTGTAATTTACGACTACCATTGTTTGGCCATTCTATTCTGTGCCGAATTCCCTTTAGCAAAGGACTCAATCAGCTTGAAATTACAGACATGCTAGTCCGTCGGGTTTTACATTTCCAGTCACCACCCTGAATCTAGTGAGAAATAAACTATAAAAAAAAATTTTGTGTCTTAGAACGCATTATAGACTTTTTAAAACAAGAAAAGGGTTTTAGGGCTGCAATTTAACTCCTAGATCCGTAATTCTATATGGTAATACCAAACTTTTTCAAACTAGACACACCTTGGTTTTTTTAAAACAACACGGGGATCAAGCGCCATAATCGAACTACAAATCCCATCTATTTTGTAGTTCAAGTACTGATTACGCGCTTTTTGCTACATACATTCAGCCAGAACTACAAATTCCATTCATTTTGTAGTTCCAGCGCCGATTATACACTAATTGTTATATACACTGCCTAGCAACCAAGCATGCACGCTATCGCGAGGCTTATTTTGCCACTTTAGCAGATAGTCAACACAGAGACTACCCAACGGGCGCTCCCGGACTACATTTCCGGACTGCGCGCTTGGTGACGCGCGGCAACAAGGAGCACACGTGCCGTGCGCCTGACCAATCAGCGCAGGGATAAGTATCTTGCTTCCTGTCCAGTCGGTACCTCCCACTAGTCAGCCTAGAGGAAGGCGAGGAGTACCGACGGACAGGTAAGCGCAACGGAGTGTTATGGAGGAAATCTCCGTGGCTTCTGGTTCTTCCTTTTTAAAAGAGCACGTTGGGGCTGTTGAATTCTACTCTGCGAGGCGGGAGAACTCGCAGGAGGGGACCGGATAGGCACCGGGGCAAACATAAATAGAATAGTTGTTTTCCGGATTTACGATGCACCGGCAATACAAACGCACGTGCCGATTACCTTGGAAAACACGATCGGTTTTTTAGCGTCATGTGCCTAATATGAATAGCCACTGTAAAATTTAGTTGACATTTTGGTACTCTAAAAACACTCAGTATACCGTGTCAGAGCTTGGTTGCTTACTACATATATTGAGCCACATGTCTCCCTTCTGCCGCTCTGAGCAAAGCGTCTTTACAGCAGCTCTTAAAAGGCGGTTTTAGACTTAATAATGTAGACAGTGCTAACGGAAGCATGAGATTACATTTGCCCATGCTAGAAGATCATAGGGTGACATAAACATCAGTAACTCACTTCTACTTCTGATAAGAAACACCCAATGACAGAGGTAATGTGTTGTCGGATTGAGTTCTAGCGAACTCTTCCTCTTTCATTTATCCTGTTTTTGTTCACATCTAATAGAGCGGTGCTCCATTTGTACCTGAGCTGTAGCCGGGTGAGGTGGAGAGTGCATTCCCCAGAACTTGGGTGAGTGAAAAAAACTTGATTCAAGCCCAGGATATATGCACCTGGCTCATATGTTTGATTGATGCTACAAACACTGACCATGAATTGCTTGGCATATAAGTACCTCACGAGCATATCTCTGTGTTTTGCAGCTTTCGTCCTTAATTGTGTGCATTTTATTGTCTTTTATGTGTGTTTGTCCATTGCTCACTGACTGGACCATATCCACTGGCGCTCGCAGGTGATATGATTCTTTTTTACACATTTCACATTTGATAACAGCAGTTGCACTTTATTCATAAGAAGGTCCTGATGAAGCAGACTGGTATCCTTTGAACCAACTAATACTGCAGAAACATGTCGACCTAGTTAAAATCTGAGTAGTTATTTGTTACCACTACTTGCACTGTTTTTTAGCCTTGGGTGTGGGTAGGACCTCATTAAATTCTGTTTCCACTCCCACAACCCAATATTAATTCCTTCACTTTCACTTGCCACATTTGAGCACTTCATGCACTGCTTTTTGTTAATTCTTTGTGCCCCCTGATACCTTCATAAAGTCTAAACCCACACACTCTACATTCCTTCACACTTTGATTAGGCCACAATCTACCTAATCCTAAGTGGTTCTTTCCACTACCTTCTGGTGAAGGATCCCAAGTGATGTAGGGCGGTACAGGACGGGTATCTGATGGGAACATATTTTTCACCAAGAATACTTGGGATTCAGGGATTGTGTCCCCTCCTCACACACAGTCACGTAGTTAGCTGCATTATATTTTTTCTGTTGACCCATTGTTACACATTGTTTGTTATATTGTTATAGGGACTGTAACAATGCTAGGTCATTAAACATTTTCCCACCCATGCCCCCCTTAGTGTATTATTGTTCCAGTGTAGTCAGCCGACTACGGGCAGTCATAATTCGTCCGACTCACGGATGTGGCGTAAATAGGGTGTGATTGAGTAGAGGAGCTTTTTCTGGTCTATGATCTGGACAACACCTCTTTTATCATGGCTACTAACTTAGGATTAGCTTTTGATGAGGATGAAATTCAGACCTTACTTGCAGATAATCCAAGCATGCTTGACATGCTCACTTCAACACCTACCACCTCAACAGGTTCAGAAGATGGCTGGGCCAAGGTATTAACCTTAAAAAAGAATCACGCTAGAGTGTGCGTACACGGGATCATCATGGCAGATTATTTAAGGAACAACTGTGCACCCATCGGCCTCATAGTAGGAAACGTTCCTCGTCTGTTTCTAGACGATAAAACCTTCCTCCATGATTGGTCACTAATAGCGTGGAAATGCACGCGCGATTGGTTGTGTCTAATCATAAAAACGGCCAAAAAAACTGCTGATAGAATATTGATAGAGATCCAGGTCCTGGAAGGCCAGATTAAAACAACAATCTCTTCAAGTAAAATATTCACTAAACACCAGGAGGATGGGAATAAGTCTAGTAAAGAATTCAGAGATACGATACTTTTTACAAAATTAGAAAAATTCAAAAAGGATCTTGCCAAATTCTCTATGGAAAAGATATATCCCTATACTAGTGATACCTTTTGTCCCACCAACCAGAAATCTGGAAATAAAGGTGGTTCCAGTTATGGGAGCTCCAGCTCTGATGGAGCCTCAAGTGACTCCGATGGATCAAACACCAGCCAATCTTCCTCCAAACAAAGAGGTAGAGGGGGGAACAGGAGGGGGTGGAGAGGATTCAATCCAGCTTTCCCCCAACCACAATTTCCACCTTGGTGGCAACCTTCACCATGGGGACAAGCCCCTTTCCCACCCATGATGAATCCATACGGCCCACCTCCATTTTATGGAGATCATAACCAACAGCCTTTTTTAGGAGGGGGCCGGAGGAGCCGGGGTCGTCAAAGAACCCCCAGAGTAGGACAGGTCCGCTGGAATATACCACCCCAGACCATGGATCTGAGGAGTGGGAAGAAGATCCCGCAGGAACAACCGACAACCGCAGCGGCACCAGTCTAGTGATTAATCTGAGCTCCCAACAACTCACTGCAACCCAAGAGCAAGTGCTAAACAAAGGCCTGGGCTTTGTGGCAACAAATCACACGGATCCCTTTCAGGCCCAAATCGAACTTAGCAAACTCTATCGCAAAATCAGGCTGCATTTTTTGTTTGCAAACAAAAACAATGGAATTTCTCAAGAAACTACTACTAGCAATACTGGTCTGAAGAAACCCTCGTCATTCAATCCTACTGTGTTAGGCCAACCTCCCAAGGTGCTAACGTTTGAAGAAGCGGTTAACCATGATGTCAAAGAACTCTTCTCTCACAAACAGAAGATGTTCTCTAACTTGACTAAAGTCGAAAAAATTGCTATCAAAGACCTCACTGAGAACCCCCTGATTGTAATTAAACCAGCTGATAAGGGGGGTGGAGTGGTCATTTTAGATGCGGACGCATATCGGAATGAGTGCCTTCGCCAACTTAACGATGTGCGTTCCTATAAAAAACTCAAGGAGGACCCTACGGCCAGACTAACTAACATCACAGCGAACATTGTAGAAGAAGCAGTAGCCGAAGGCTGGCTAACTCCAAAAGAGGGCCAATATCTGCGGGTATCACATCCTGTTACCCCATACTTCTATCAGCTGCCTAAAATACATAAGGCCCAACGACCACCACCTGGCCGACCCATAATTTCTGGGATAGGTTCGATATTAGAACCGCTATCAACCTTCGTCGATGTGTTTTTACAGCCTCTGGTGCGGGAGATGCCATCATATTTAAAAGACACCAAAGATGTACTGAGACTGTTGCCTGAGATGGAGTATGACATCAAAACAGATCTCTTGGTGTCATTTGATGTCGAAAGCCTATACACCTCTATACCGCAGACGGAGACACTCCAAGTAATAGAAGATCTGTTACTGTCTCGGGAACTCAATTCCATCACCCCAGTCAGACTCATTATGAACCTTGCAACCGTGGCCATGATGGAGAACTTCTTCGCCTTTGAGGACTCCTTGTATCTGCAGATTAGCGGGACTAGCATGGGCAGCGTTTTTGCCCCTAGTCTCGCTAATCTGTATGTGCATCAGTTTGAGCAACAGCACGTGCTCGCAGACACCAACCCCCATCTTAAGTGTCTGCGAGCGTGGAAACGCTACATTGATGACATTCTGGTGGTGTGGCGAGGGACAGAAACCCAACTGAAAGAATTTCATGAGTGGTTGAACCTAAGAAATCGGTTCCTGAAATTCACCATGGAATTTAACACAGATAGACTGGCCTTTCTGGACCTGATGATTATCGGCACTGTGGATGGACTGAAGTCTGAGCTCTATCAAAAACCCATGGCCCGCAACTCCCTATTGAACTATCACAGCTGCCACCCCAAGGCCCTTCGAGACAATTTGCCATATGGGCAGTTTCTTCGTATACATAGAAACTGCTCGGACAAGGGTTCTTTCGAAAATCATGCTAACAACCTAAGAAAAGACCTCTTAGAGAAAGACTACCCCAAACAATTGATAAACCGCTCCAAGAAAAGAGCACAAAACAACAACCGAGCGAGTCTTCTGGAGATCTCAACACCAAAAGAGAAAACAGAAAGAATGACATGTGTAACAACATTTGGCACAATGTCTAACCAAATAACTAGTGTCATTAAAAAACACTGGGGCATTTTGAACACGGGGAATGACACACTACCAGTTCCCCTATTTGCCTTTAAACGGGGACCCAGTCTTAGGGACAAATTGGTCCATACAAGACCCAAAACTGAAATCCCGAGGAATACAGGCACCCTGTGGGATATGCCAGCTGTAACTGGACACCACCCGTGCGGACAATGTGCAGCATGCCCGCAGACCCGCAAATCCACAACGCTCGATATTGGCACAGAACACCCTTGGGAACAGCGGAGGTTCACGAACTGTAACAGTTCCAACCTCATTTATTTAATTAGCTGTCCCTGCGAAAAAAGGTACGTGGGTATGACCACGAGAAAAGTGAAGACAAGGATCTCTGAGCACAAGAGCTCAATACGTTGTAACAAACAAACAACTCGTATGACAAAACACTTTCTGGAGGCACACCATGCACCAACAGACCTCCAATGGACTGTGCTCGAACAGCCGATGATCCCTAAACATATCACTGACATCAGTACATTTCTACACCACAGAGAACAGAGATGGGTGTACAAACTCCGAACCGACATCACGGGTCTAAATGAAGACATTCCGTGGATGTCCCTATAAATCAAGACACCCAGTGTATAGTACCCAGAGTGTTCATTTTCAAATACCAATTGAGAGTAGCAATATATTTATTTCCATACTGCTCCTCATCAGTTCTTTATCAAGAGAGTGTAATTTACGACTACCATTGTTTGGCCATTCTATTCTGTGCCGAATTCCCTTTAGCAAAGGACTCAATCAGCTTGAAACTACAGACATGCTAGTCCGTCGGGTTTTACATTTCCAGTCACCACCCTGAATCTAGTGAGAAATAAACTATAAAAAAAAATGTTGTGTCTTAGAACGCATTATAGACTTTTTAAAACAAGAAAAGGGTTTTAGGGCTGCAATTTAACTCCTAGATCCGTAATTCTATATGGTAATACCAAACTTTTTCAAACTAGACACACCTTGGTTTTTTTAAAACAACACGGGGATCAAGCGCCATAATCGAACTACAAATCCCATCTATTTTGTAGTTCAAGTACTGATTACGCGCTTTTTGCTACATACATTCAGCCAGAACTACAAATTCCATTCATTTTGTAGTTCCAGCGCCGATTATACACTAATTGTTATATACACTGCCTAGCAACCAAGCATGCACGCTATCGCGAGGCTTATTTTGCCACTTTAGCAGATAGTCAACACAGAGACTACCCAACGGGCGCTCCCGGACTACATTTCCGGACTGCGCGCTTGGTGACGCGCGGCAACACGGAGCACACGTGCCGTGCGCCTGACCAATCAGCGCAGGGATAAGTATCTCGCTTCCTGTCCAGTCGGTACCTCCCACTAGTCAGCCTAGAGGAAGGCGAGGAGTACCGACGGACAGGTAAGCGCAACGGGGTGTTATGGAGGAAATCTCCGTGGCTTCTGGTTCTTCCTTTTTAAAAGAGCACGTTGGGGCTGTTGAATTCTACTCTGCGAGGCGGGAGAACTCGCAGGAGGGGACCGGATAGGCACCGGGGCAAACATAAATAGAATAGTTGTTTTCCGGATTTACGATGCACCGGCAATACAAACGCACGTGCCGATTACCTTGGAAAACACGATCGGTTTTTTAGCGTCATGTGCCTAATATGAATAGCCACTGCAAAATTTAGTTGACATTTTGGTACTCTAAAAACACTCAGTATACCGTGTCAGAGCTTGGTTGCTTACTACATATATTGAGCCACATGTCTCCCTTCTGCCGCTCTGAGCAAAGCGTCTTTACAGCAGCTCTTAAAAGGCGGTTTTAGACTTAATAATGTAGACAGTGCTAACGGAAGCATGAGATTACATTTGCCCATGCTAGAAGATCATAGGGTGACATAAACATCAGTAACTCACTTCTACTTCTGATAAGAAACACCCAATGACAGAGGTAATGTGTTGTCGGATTGAGTTCTAGCGAACTCTTCCTCTTTCATTTATCCTGTTTTTGTTCACATCTAATAGAGCGGTGCTCCATTTGTACCTGAGCTGTAGCCGGGTGAGGTGGAGAGTGCATTCCCCAGAACTTGGGTGAGTGAAAAAAACTTGATTCAAGCCCAGGATATATGCACCTGGCTCATATGTTTGATTGATGCTACAAACACTGACCATGAATTGCTTGGCATATAAGTACCTCACGAGCATATCTCTGTGTTTTGCAGCTTTCGTCCTTAATTGTGTGCATTTTATTGTCTTTTATGTGTGTTTGTCCATTGCTCACTGACTGGACCATATCCACTGGCGCTCGCAGGTGATATGATTCTTTTTTACACATTTCACATTTGATAACAGCAGTTGCACTTTATTCATAAGAAGGTCCTGATGAAGCAGACTGGTATCCTTTGAACCAACTAATACTGCAGAAACATGTCGACCTAGTTAAAATCTGAGTAGTTATTTGTTACCACTACTTGCACTGTTTTTTAGCCTTGGGTGTGGGTAGGACCTCATTAAATTCTGTTTCCACTCCCACAACCCAATATTAATTCCTTCACTTTCACTTGCCACATTTGAGCACTTCATGCACTGCTTTTTGTTAATTCTTTGTGCCCCCTGATACCTTCATAAAGTCTAAACCCACACACTCTACATTCCTTCACACTTTGATTAGGCCACAATCTACCTAATCCTAAGTGGTTCTTTCCACTACCTTCTGGTGAAGGATCCCAAGTGATGTAGGGCGGTACAGGACGGGTATCTGATGGGAACATATTTTTCACCAAGAATACTTGGGATTCAGGGATTGTGTCCCCTCCTCACACACAGTCACGTAGTTAGCTGCATTATATTTTTTCTGTTGACCCATTGTTACACATTGTTTGTTACACATTATACCTGTGCCAGGTATAATGTATGCAGGGTAGGCATTCCCACATTAAAAGCCACATATATCTGAAGCAGTGAAATTTACAACTTTTCATTGTGTCACTCTATGACTTCACTGGGTCAAAATCCCTACGGCTTCTCAGGAATAAGGATTGACACAGGCTTTTAACAAGAGACTCACCTCTGTTTTCTGACAGATTGCCGGAGTTGTGTCAGTCTTACGACTAATTGCAGCAATGCGTAAATTTAGCGCCAAAAGATGCATCAGAATTTCTGACGCATCTGAGAATCCTTGCGCCATGGAGGACTGAATTGTAAATACAGCGCCCCCTTGTCTTCATAAGGGCATTTGCGACAGGCACAACAAATCTGACGCATCAATGTCGATGTGGCAATCCTATACATATGCTCCTCGGTCTTTAAAATACAGCCCTTCAGATAAGGGCAGCTTACACAGTTTTATTCGGTCCTCTAGTCTTTCTCTGTGATTTCATTTTCTTAGTTATTATAATTATGTATTTTCCAATTCTGGGAAGTCCCGTTATACTGTTGATATTAACTCAACATTTTACCACTTCCCTACAGGCAGAAATTTAATTTTTTAAGAACATTAGCTTGAATAAAGTGTGACATGCAAGTAAGAATTCTGTGCAATGTCATGTAGATGAATGCTAGTTTCTCTTCTATAGTTGCAAACCTGCAAGATGTGTTATCACTAAGGGAAATATTAATGGGAACTTTGCATCACGCTAGCACCACTCGATGTGGTACATACATGATGCAAACCTCCAAGTCAGATTTTTGAAGCCAGGCTAAGCCACTTTGGTGGCTTTGATAGGCTTCAAAAATCTGGATTAAGGCAGCGCAGCACAAATTGCTGTGCTGCCATACTCTGCGCAAAGGAGATGTTTCATGCCCGTTGCGGTGGGTATTCCCACGCAACTCCCATGGTTTTTGATGGATTGCCAGATTTACAAGGACTTGTAAACCTAGGAATGCGCCTAAATCTTATAGCTCCCAGGTGAGGCGTAACGAGGAGAAATGTTTATTTCTCCTTGTTTTTTCAACTATGTGTGCTGCATTCTGCAGCATGCATAGAAAAGGAAAATGCCTCTCAGCATTGTTTTTGTGGACACAAACAATCCTGCCTACAACACGGGTACCCTTGAACCATGGTGCAAGGGTTCCTGCATTGGCACTAGGCTGCAAAAACAGCACCATTGGAAAGGGGAAGGACAGGAATTCACAGTATTGGATAAATATGGCGCATACCTGCCCATCCCCTGTGTCGTAGGACGGCGCAGCTTGGTGCCTTGCTGCAGTGCCCTTCCCCACCAAGTGTTGTAAACATGGATTCAAGGGTGCTCCTCCGGGGTGCTCTATGTGGTAGGCAGTACCATAAATCTTGCCTACAGGATGTAATTTCTGCAAGACCTACATAATACCCTTTAATAATTACGTTGCATTTGATTTGTTTCATACGATATGCAGATTGGATCAAAGTTTGCAACTGTTTTTAATTTTCCTACATCCGCTTTTCCTGGAGAGCACCACCATAGCTTTTGTAAAGCAGCTTTTGAAACTGGATAAGAGGCTGATCTTGTAAGGTTGCCCTTAATGAGCTTTAAGTCTTACATTAACAGCTAGGTATGTCGACCATGGATGTCTGCTGATTCATAGATCTCTTGTATAACCATCTTGAGTGTGTCATGTTGTGTGTTATTATTAAATGATGGTATTTAATAATTGATGACTTGCATTCCAGATCCTGCCCGAGCAATCCAAACTCTAGGCTGATCTGACGTTGATGGGTGTACTGTGGCAGATGGAATATCTATCTTTGTCTATATGTTAGAAATTGCAGTTTGTCCAGAAGTTGTGAGAACTTTGATAGAATGGCACTATGACCACAGGAAATACTTAGTATCAGTTTAGCTATTGTAACTCTTAAGATTGCTTCAGCAGATAGACTATACAGATGTGGGTTTAATATACATCACACAAATGTTATATTACTTTTTTCCGAATATACTTTAGATGGGTGTTAGGTTTGCCAGTATTGTAAGCCAAACCTTTAAATATGTGTATGTTAATTTACAGGCTGTTGTTAACTGGCCCAAGGTCTAAGCCTGTTTAGACTGGTTTTTACTTTTCCCAAACACCATCACCATAGTTTTTCTCACACTGACTGTCAGCTTATTAACTCGACTATATTGGTTCAGTTAATCTAGTGCTTGGTGCATACCAACTTTTGTCTGGTCTAAAAGAACTAAATTATCTGCATATTAAATAATCAGAATCTTGTGTGTGTGTCCAGCCTTGGGACAAATACATTTGCTCTTTGCAGTTCCCTGGCAAGGCCAGCTGTATAAAGGTCAAACAATAACAGGCCTGAGACACATCCTTGTTTGAGACCCCTGTTTGTGTTGGAAAAGGCCCTTTTTGCAGGGTTATTCCCAAACTTTTTGCTTCTTCCTCCTTTATTTTTCCTGACCTATGGTTGTTGGCTATGGGACTCTGGGCACTGTACCACTGCTGAGCAATGCTAAAGTGCATATGCTCTCTGTGTAAATTGTTATTGTGATTGGTTATCCATGATTGGTATATTTGTTTTCTCAGTAGGTCCCTAGTAAAGTGCACTGAGTGTGCCAGGGCTGGTAATTCAAATGCTACTAGTGGGCCTGCAGCACTGATTGTGCCACCCACATGAGTAGCCCCAAAGAGATGTCTCAGGCCTGCCACCGCAGTGCCTGTGCACAGTTTGCTAACTGCCATGTCGACCTGGCCAGTGAACTCACTTGCCAGGCCTTCCCCTTCCCTTTTCGTACACCTAGGACAACCCTATGGTAGGCCCAATGTACCCCCTGGGCAGGGTGCAGTGTATGTGAAAGGTAGGACATGTACTAGTGTAGGTAACATGTCCTGATAGTGAAATACTGCCAATTTTGTTTTTCACTATTAAAAGGCTATCTTACCCATAGGACAGAATGGGGAATGATGTGTAACATGTTTACCTGCATATCTTCCCATAGGAGTAAGATAGAAAATTAGAGTCTGGTATCCCTGAACTCAGAATTTAATAACACATATTTTAGGAGGGATGGTTTTTAAATTCTGTGTTTGAAAATAGCACTTTTAGAAAGTTGCTATTTTCTTGTTCAACCTTTCTGTGTTCCTCTGCCAGTTTGTGGGTTGCCTTTCTGGTTTGAGAGTGACATGGGCTGGGGTGGCTGCAGGAGTCTGGGTGAGTCAGCACTAGGCTGAATAGACCTATCTGCATTTGGAGTGGTGGGAGGAGTAGCACCTGGGCCTAAATAGGGCTGTGCCAGCCTTCCACAATGCTGGCTGTGTGTGAGGTTTTTTTGCTGTGGAGAGCTGGAAGTGCGACGCAATGAGAGAGAAGCGTGACGCCGCCGCAGCAGCTGCCGCATCATCGAGGAAGTGTGTCGCCACTGCCACTGTTCGCCGTCGCATCACCGGAGAAGCGTGCCGCCGCCACAGAAGGTGCTGTTGCATCACAGGAGATGCGTGTTGCAGGCCTGTCGCATCACTGAAGAAGCACGCCGCCGCTGATCGCCACCGCAACACTGAAGAAGAGTGTCATCGTCACCAAGGGTGTTGTCGCAACACCGGAGAAGCGTGTCGCGGCTCAGAAAACCACCGGGTTCGATGCACGGCCGTCGGGCGTGCACGCATCATCTCCACGTTGTCGCATCGCAACAGAGACGCCATCTTGTCTCATCGCACTGGATCGTCGCAACGCATCGAGGACCCATCTTGTTGCATTGGGGCCGGAGCGCAGGGAGAATCGACACATCGACTTCTCTGGGCCCCTTTGGTTTGTTTTTCCTTACACATTCCAGGTACTTTGAAACTAAAGTGTTGCAGTTATCATCTACAAGTTTATTTTTGCAACAACCCTTTTTAAAGACATTCTACTGAGTATCTGTATGTTGGATTTTTGTCATTTTGGTCTTGTTTAGTTTAGATAAAGGTATTTTATTATTGTAAACTGGTGTGGTGTTATCTAAAGTGTGTATCCCCCTTACCCTGACTAGAAGCAAGGGTCCCTATTTGGACAAAGGTACCTACCTCTGCCAACTAGAGACATATTTCTAACAGTTTGCATTTGTTCTGTGACTGTGTCACCTTCCCCTAGTTTGATGCGTACCCTAGCGTCAGAACTAGGATCGCATTAGGTAAACCTTGTGAGATGCCCCAAAGCTGCAACAGGCAGCTTCATTCATATGGTTCAGGAACGCCAGGTAATCCGTTCCTATAGGAGTAGTGTTTGGGGAGCCCTGTCTGCAGTGTTGGTTTGCCCTGGAGCTGGAACCCAAGGAGGGGGCTCCTGTGAATCATGGAGGAATGGGGAGGCAGGGCAGAGGCTAATGCTCCCTGCCTAGGCTGGGTTTCTTGTTTGTAAAGAGAGAAAAAGTGAAACATTGGCATTAATCTGAGGCTCCACCAAGGGGTAGCTGGCTGATAGGGCTGGACAATTACTCTTACCTAGATGAGGACATACCTAAGAATAGAGTGTGCAGGGTAAGCACACCAAAATAAGGGTACCTTGAAGGGACTATTTGCACAACATCAGTCCCGAACTGATTGGGACACATGCCTTGTGCAATCTATTAAAACCATTGCGGGTTGGTCTTGATAATATCAAGTGTATAGGCTGCGGTTAAATATCAGGTCATACACTGTTCAACATTTGTATGTGGCAAACTTCAACGAAAAGAAAATTATAATACAAAATCTGATGTGTATCCGTCCCTTCTGGACCCAAAGAGGACATCCCAGGAGTATACTGTCCTCCATTCCACAGACTTTTCACACTTGGGAGGCTTACTCAACCCGGAAGTCACTCATTACTGAATAGAGAGGCTCGACTGATGTGGCAATAGAGGAATTATTCGTTCAGTTGACACTGTAAACGAATGGCCTCCCCACAAACAGGATATTCCTGTTGGCAAGAGCAAGCATTTGCTTAAAACAACATTCACCGCATCTGCTTTTGAAACACTCAACAGGTAGAGACCGAAAGAAGGATATTTGAGAGAAAAAATCCAGCTACAAGGCCAGTGCAATGGAAAGTGTTGTGAAATCAGATATCTGTTTGAATATCATTCTTGATTTATCGCAAATTCATCATTGCGTCGGAGTAGCATTGTCCTACTCATTGTTATACCTCTCAACTGTTCTTTCCTCCTTTGTGTCTTTTTCATTATTTCTTTCCTTTTCACTTTTTTTCAAGATAATGTATTTTTTTTACTTCAGTTGCTTCATTACTTGATTTCCTGAGTCAGTTTAAATGTCAGTGACAATAATATAAAGTATTGTCCAAAGCGATTGATTAGCAGATTTTTTTCCTACTCTCTTTTCCCTTTGGTTCGTTCTTTCTTATTTCATACATTTGTTTTTTTTAATTTTATTTCTACTTCCTTTGATTCCATTATTCTTAATGTCTTACTTCTTTCCTCCCTTATGTGCGTGTTTTCTTATTTTTGTTTTCTGTCCTTTTTCCTGTTTACATTTTGTATTCATACACTACCCTCAATAAAGCATCATTGATTTCCCCAACAGCTCTGACAGTACTGCTAGTATTCCAATATTTTTCCAGTGCAATAGAAACGAATACGGCATAATCATTGCAGTACTTGAATTTCGAAGTCTGCATTCTGGCAATCTATCCGTCAAACTTCAAGATGGAAGTCTCTGTCAATTATTTAAGACTGCAAATAAATGAAACAAATGTCTTCTAGCAAAGACGCCTGTTGCTTATTCAACAAAGATGAAACAAAACTGCATTATTGTAGTCAAATTCAATCACACACCACGAATTTTAAAGGTTAGTTAATGATGTTGTAGTCAGTAGTGTCTTCGAAAGGTCGGAAATTCATATATGGTCAGTCTTTCCTCCTTAAACCATACGCCTCTTTACAGCTCTTATAATGCAGTTAATGCATGTATTTACTGGGAGGTTCACTTAAGAGCAGGCCAGGCCTCAGGGGGAGTCAGATCGCTGTACGGAAGAACAATGAGGAGCAAGAGAAAAACACAATTATAGTGCACGAATGGACATAAAACAAAGAAAAGGTGTCAAAATGGCAACATACTGCATGAAGGGAAAATAAGCCATGTACAGTTCTGTGTCCACACAAGGACATTAAATGGACTAAGACTATGAACACATGATGAAAAACAACATGGGATAAAAGGTAACAACATCAGGAGGGACATGGAGGGTAAGATGGCATCACAAGCAGGGGCATAGCTATCAAGGGTGCAGCAGGTGCAGTGTCACTGTGGTGCAGTGGCCTGAGGCACCCACTGAACCATGAGTATCACTATATTTTACTCCTCAAATTGTGTTATTGTGAGCTCTTTTTCCTGCTTGATTAATGTCCAGGGCACTCTTGAAACGAGACTGATCACAAGTGAGTCAGGCCATAGGTAGGCGTTACTGATTTAGGAGTATATATAGCAATAAGAATGCAACACACACAGAAAGAGTTAACGATGAGAATAAATAAACATATTTCTCCTCTTTACGCCTCCACCGGGGAGGCGTAGCAGTTTTGGCGCATTCCCAGGTCTACAATGTATGGTAAATCTGAGAATTTGTCAAAACCATTGAGTGTTGCGTGGGAACACCTGCTCACCACCCATGGAATGCCTCCCTGGGCAGAGTAACGCAGCATAGCAATTTGCGCTGCATTGTGTTACTCCACATTTACCAAGCCACTCATGGCCCCATACGCTGGCCTTGCATGGCTTTATAAATTGCACTTAGTAGTTGTGGCGAGCTTGCACCCGGTTGCGTGGTGCAACTGTGGCCCAACTACTTGATAAATGTGGAGGGAGGTCACATTCTGTTATTGGTCTTGGGACACTGTTTGAGCAGGAGGTCATTCAAGAATGGCATGGAAGGAGCAGTGCCAAGGGGCTATTGGATGTTTGCAGGTGTTAAAGCATTTAAGTGCATTACCAGAAGCAGTACATGGTAGACGTCATTGTTATATGAGGATCTTCTGAACTAAAGTTTTCTTTACTCATCACCAATCGTTGGCCACACATGAAAAGATCTTTTGTTCAAAGCAGTGCGGTTCCTGTGCAAATTGGCCCATTTTTGGTTAAAAGGAGCCCAAAAGCTTGAATTTAAGACCTGGAAAGCCGCAGCAAGTGCCCAAGCCCTGAAAGGCACATCTTGGAGGGCTAGGAACTCACTGAAGACGGGTCCAGGAGCTAAGGGAGAGCCTGTTATGTTCCTGAGGCGCAGATCAGGAGGCCAGTAGACTAACCCTTTGAGTCATTCTGAAGTCTTGGGTTTAAGATAGAGTTGCAGGTCTAGTTCTTCTTCCCCATGTAAGAGGGCAGCATGCAACAGCTAGCAGGTCAGCACAACAGGGCAGCTGCTCCTTCCAAGTAGCAGTCCAGCAGAGTGACAGTGCTTTCAGCAGCAAAGCAGTCCTTCTTCCTGGTAGAGTATCCACCGGTCCAGAACTGTAGTGAAGTTTTGGTGTCTGAGGTATTTCATTTATACACAGTTGTGCCTTTGAAGTGGGTAGAAGTTTCTGGAGGCATGCCTTTGAAGTGCACAGATGCCTTGCCTCTCCTGTCCTGGCTCCAAGCTGGCTAAAGTGATAGTGCAGGGTAGTTAAGCCCTTGTGTGGAGACAGGACACATCCGATTCAGGTGTAATCAAGGCGGGGTCCAGCCCCTCCGTCCCATCCTGCCAGTAATATTCCATCTAGTCACACCTAAACTCCGGTTGTGTGTGGCTATCTAGGAGGAATACACAAAGCCCAAATGCCAACTACACCTAATCATGCAACCAGAGACAGGCTACAGGCACAAAATGACTAAGGCAAGAAAATGGCAACTTTCTAAAAGCAGCATTTTAAGAATTGTAATTTATAATCTGAGACACCAAACATGAACAAGCTTCCACTTCCCATTAGGAAATTACATGTATAAAATGTAACAAGGCAACTCCAGTGTTAACCTATGGGACAGATGGGCCTTGCAGTATTGAAAAACAAATGTACACTACCAGGAAATGTAAAACTTAAAAGTACATGTCCAACCGTTTAAATACATTGCACCCTACTCTCTGGGTTGTCCAAGGCCTACCCCAGGGATAAGATATATGTCTTAAAAAGGAAGGTTTGTGCCTGGCAAAAGGTTTATTTTGCCAGGTCGACATGGCAGGCTAAAACTACACACACAGGCTCTGCAATGGCAGGCCTGAGACATTTTTAAATGGCTACTTAAGTGGGTGGCACAATCGGTGCTGCAGGCCCACTAGTAACATTTACATTACAGGTCCTGAGCACATGTAGTGCCACTTTACCAGAGAATAACAAGTAAATTAGTTGTGCCATCTGGGTATAAGCCCATGTTACCATGTTTAAGGAGAGAGCACATGCACTTTAGCACTGGTTAGCAGTGGTAAAGTGCCCATAGTCCTAAGACTAGCAAAAAGGAATTCAGCAAAAACACAAGGTCTGAAGGGAAAAAGTCAGGGGGAAACCAGGCCAAGGATGTCACATCTAACACAAGATATCTTTGCTAATAGTGGTACAAGCTGGTACTGATTATTTGAATGCACACTTCCTGTGATGTATTTCTGTTTCAGAGGGCTTTTTGAACATGTGCTCTTTCCAGGTCCATTAACAGTGAATGCGATTTCTACACTTTCAAATGTACCATAAATATATTTGTGATTTTGTGCATAACAAGACTTCTAAGTCTGCTAAAGGAGAATTTGGTTCTTACACTTCCAAATACAGCATATAAGTACTATACAATTTGTGTGTATTAAAAAATAAACAGGTTAGTAAATAGAGAATACAATCTTTCTGGAAGCTTATATAATGTCAAAGGATATCTGTGTTTAGTGATGTGTAATTTCTGGTTCCAGAATTATTGCAAGCATGCAGAAAACTCTGCAGGAGATGGCATAACATCCTAACATTTTTCAAGCTTTTTGTGCCAACTTGTCTTAAAATGTATTAACTGGCAACCGTACACAAAACCTCAACAGATTTTTGATGTTTTAATAATATTCAATATGTGTTAGCAGCCAATTTTTTATATTTGAAACTATTTCAATCCTTACAATTTAACAACCAACCAGCTTTCTTTTGCTACTAGTAGCCATTATGTCTACGCATAGATTTAGAAAGTATAAATATAGCCACAATGAACTACTCACTCTGGCATAGGAGGCTGTAAAAGAGGAAGCACTCCTGAATGGATATCTAGTACCAAAAATAAGGGTGAGGACGCACACACAAATTCGGAGTGATATTAAACAAATGGTAAATGCTGTATCTTCACCTCCAGGCAGTAGTGAGGACTGTAAATAAAAGGACTCTGGGACTTCGAATGTTGGGTGCGGGAGTTTTTATCAAAAAACCGGCATGACACCATGGCTACTGGACCGGATCCAGTGAGCTAACTCCATGGGAGGAGAATGAGATAAGTATCCAATCAGTCTTATTGGCAGTTCTCAAAAGCTTTTTTGCTGTGTAATGCTAGATAGGCTGTGTGAGTGGGTTGATGTTGCAGACCTAATAAGCTCCTTTCAAGTAGGGTTTAGAACAGGGATCAGTATCATAGATCAAGTATTTCAACTTCAGGCTACATATTGGAAGTATGTCACCTTGGGAGGCGCTCAGCTTTATGTAGTCTTTGTTAACCTCTGCGCTGCCTTTGACCAAGGGAAGCCCTGTGGAAGGTCCTAATTGAACAGGGTACCCCAAGGTACTAAGTTGATGTCATCAGGCAGCTGCACCAAAAGAACTACATGCAGGTGAGGTGTGGCAAACGTGGGGAATTGACTACATCAATACCGGTTACGAGGGGGGTAAGACAGGGCTGTGTTCTTGCCCCACCCCTTTTTCTTTGATATATCAACTACCTGGTAGCCCACCTAGAGAAGTGCAAACATGATACACCAAGTCTGGCAGTTATGAAGATTCCGGCACTCCTATTTGCGGACGACACCCTACTGATATCTAAAACCCATATGGGCATCCAAAACCTCCTGGACCAGTTCCACCTCTTCTGCGAACAGTGAGGGCATGTAATCAATTTACAAAAAAACAAGTACATAGTTTTTAACCACAGCCATATTACCCATCCAAATCCATCTTTAAACAGTGCCCAACTAAAGAGTGTCCGTTCTTTTGAATATTTGGGTGTTACACCGATGGAGAATGTTGACTAGTCTATCCAGATCTCCAAATGTAAGCTGAAGCTTGAACACTATGCAGGGGGAACCTTGAGGGGTCTTAAGGGCTCTAGTTTTGGACCTTTGTCCCAGGCAATCCATATCTTTAACTTGCAATCACTGGGTGGGTCCCTGTATGGGGAGAATACTGGGGAGACTTGTCGCATGTGGCTTAATCATGGTGACGCAAGAGAGTGAAAAATTAGAGCCTATGCCGATGACAAGAACAGTCTGAGTAGAAAGTATCACTCAGAGGCATCATACTGTCTACCCAGACTGTTCTTGTCATCGGCATAGGCTCCAGTTACATGCCTCTGTCTTTTGCTGTCATCACCAACCGTGAAATGATGCCTCTGTGGGTTGTTGCCTTTCTTGGCTAAGTAATATTAATTGCATCTCCCAACTCCTTTTTACTCATGCCTAATAGGAAATTAGTTCCGCCTTCCCATGTTTCTTAAATGTTCAATTTTTCACTCTCTTGCGTCACCATGATTAAGCCACATGCAACATTACTGCATATATTGATCGCTTTTTAATGCTGTAACTATTCTAATCTAATCTCAGATTATGCAACCTCAATTTTCGTTCCACCCAAGACACATGGGGCCCGATGTAGGTAAATCTAATTTACCACTTCTAAAATACCGAATCATACCGATTCGGTATTTAAGAAGTGGTAAATTAGAGGTGGGGAAATGTAGGTAATTCTGATTCGGTAAATACCGAATCTGTAAGATTCGGTATTTACCGATTCTGTAAATACCGAATCGGTATCCCCCATTGATTCCTATGGGCCTTGAAGCCCATAGGAATCAATGTGGAATACCGAATCGGTATTTACCGATTCGGTAATTACCTATTCTTGTAAGGGTGCAGGGGGTGTCACTTTGACACCCTCTGGCACCCCAATTACAGGCTTGTGTGCCATGTGGCACACATACATGCCCTAAGGGCATGTCTGTGTGTCACATGGCACAGGTGTGCATGCACAGATGTGCATGCACACCTGGATTCGGTATTTTACCAGCCAATTGGATTGGGTGGTAAAATACTGATTCTGTAAGGCTCACTTCACGCTCTTGCACTTTTTCGTGTGAGCACGAGAACTATTATTGTTGCATTTTGAATGATACTCCATTTATGCCGTTAATAAATGTGATGTCATTCTAAACCTTGTGCCCTTGCATACATTGCTTAATGAGTCCTGCTCAGACTCCCTTTGAAAGTGTTTCTTGAGATTAATCAAATCGTAACAACAGGAGAGTGTGCCTATCAATATGATTGAAGTAGAGCACAACAGGAGAAACCCACTAGGTTCTTAAAAAAGCCCTCACTCACCAACCTAGTTGGTGACATGCTTCATCATCGGGCCCCACCAGGAGAGGCCGATTGCCACCCTGATGTGCTTCAACGCCAAAATTACTGCGGAGCTGGTAGTTCGTGTTCAGTGCCACGATTGTGTCAAACAGTAGATTTTATTAGAAGCCAAGCGGACATGTTAAAAACAAAGTGTGGGACATTTAAGGCTGAATACATTGTTCAGCAAAGTCCGCTATGAGATGGTCAACATGTTTCTGCCTATGTGTTGTAAATTAAACCGGCATTCATTAGGACCGTGTGGTGAAAACCTCAGCAGTATGGGCGTTCTAAGGCCCACCCTAACTAGAGGTTATAGATGTGAAAAATATATATAAAAAAATGTATATATATATATTCACTGAAAAAACCATAGGTTATAGACCATATATAGTTAGGGATTAGCATTTACAAAACCTTATTTTACTCACACAAAACCATTGAAATTCGCATATATAGTTAGTTGCACTAACTATATATCGCGCACCCGCAATCCACTGCTGATGATGTCACATATTACATCATTCATGACATGGTCAGTGACATCACTGATGACATCACTGATGACATCATCCAGTGACTGTATTTTTCTGTAAAGTTAAAATATGTCTTACATATTGAAGAATAAGTGGATGTATAAGTGTCTGGATGAAGGATTTAGTAGGTGCATGACTGACTGTATGAGAGAGTGATTAAATGTGTCTCACTGAGAGCATGGGTTAGTGACTAAACTGTCTTAATTTGTGCATCATTATATCTGTTGTTCTGTAAACTGCTGCATGTGTTGATCAGTAGCTATATGATTAACTATATGGGTTATTGATTGGTTGCCCAAGTATTTGTATGGGAGAGTGAGTGTGTGTGTGGGTGGCTGGGAGGTGTGTGACTCTGTGCATAGATGTGTGAACAGTTGATTCACTAGATGCATGGGTTCAAAACTGCATGTGGAAACAGCTGTATGGGTGGTTGACTGTGTGCATGAGTGTATTGGTGAGTGAATGGATATCTCAGTGCTACATGTTAAAGTAAGTACATATGTAAAACACAGTACATGTGAGAGTTGACATATATAAATTACTGTGTATAAGAGCCAGTGAATGTGTGAGTGGCTGCATGGATCATTGAAAACTTGTATCAGTGATTGTATAAGAGAGTAAATATGTGTTAGAATATGTTTGAATAAGTAAGGTGTGTATGACTGTATAGTTGAGGAAATGGAGGTGTGATTGATTCTTTGCATGACTGACTTGGTGTATGAGTAACTCCATGGATGAGTGACAATCTGTGAGTGTCTGTTTACACTGAGTGTATCTAAGGTTATATTAGAGTCTGAAGAGGTTCATCGTGTTATCACATGAATGATGTCATCAGTGATGTTGTCAGTGATGTCATTTGAGTTGTCATCAGTGATGTCACTGACCATGTCATGAATGATGTAATATGTGACATCATCAACAGTGGATTGCGGTTGCGCGATATATAGTTAGTGCAACTAACTATATATGCGAATGTCAATGGTTTTGTGTGAGTAAAATAAGGTTTTGTAAATGCTAATCCCTAACTATATATGGTCTATAACCTATGGTTTTTTCAGTGAATATATATATATATATATATATATATATATATATATATATATATATATATATATATATATATATATATATATATATATATATATATATATATATATATATATCCACGAACAGTCCACTCCAATAAGGCTAGACAGAAGACCAGCACGCCATACCTTCAGCTTCAAAAAGTTTATTAAATTCGAGCCCCTACCCCCACAACAGACGCGTTTCGCCCGGAGGCTTCGTCAGTGTTCACTCAAAAAAAAAAAAAATATATATATTCATTAGAGTTGCCCCTGTGGAAAGAACACCAAGTAGATTAAATGTTGCCTTGATTTAATGAAATGCTGCAATTACACCTCCAAAAAGACCGGCTTTTCAAAGAAAATTGTCCCTCGACCAAACGCGTTTCAAGTTTCCTCTTCATTAGCAGCCTCGGGACTGCAAGTGTTCAAGGCACAGCTTGTGCATATTTTATCCATTACGAACTTCCCTTTGTGGGTGTGGCCGCACCATCGGCCTTCTGGTTCGTGTGGTTCGCACTCTTACTCCAGTGAGTTTTGCCTTGTTATTGCTCATGGGTCCTCAATAACCTCAGTGGGCGAAAGTCACACAGTTCTTTGGGGGTGCACTGCGTTCACCGCATTTCACCACTTGCACCACCTCCCGATTCACGATGTCATCACTCGAAGGCATCTCAGGCCCGCATTAGCATTGTCTTCCTTCCGCGACCGGACAAGGCCGCAAACATAAATTCATTAGAGTTGCCCCTGTGGAAAGAACACCAAGTGGATTAGATTTCGCCTTGATTTAATGAAATGCTGCAATTACACCTCCAAAAAGACCGGCTTTTCATAGAAAAATGTCCCTCGACCAAACGCGTTTCAAGTTTCCTCTTCGTCAGCAGCCTCGGGACTGCAAGTGTTCAAGGCACAGCTTGTGCATATTTTATCCATTACGAACTTCCCTTTGTGGGTGTGGCCACACCATCGGCCTTCTGGTTCGTGTGGTTTGCACTCTTACTCCAGTGAGTTTTGCCTTGTTATTGCTCATGGGTCATCAATAACCTCAGTGGGCGAAAGTCACACAGTTCTTTGGGGGTGCACTGCGTTCGCCGCATTTCACCACTTGCACCACCTCCCGATTCACGATGTCATCACTCGAAGGCATCTAGGGTCCACTTGGTGTTCTTTCCACAGGGGCAACTCTAATGAATTTATGTTTGCAGCCTTGTCCGGTCGCGGAAGGAAGACACTGCTAATGCGGGCCAGAGATGCCTTCGAGTGATGACATCGTGAATCGGGAGGTGGTGCATATCAGAATTTTTTAAATGAAATATAAGAGGATTTGAGAAGTCACTCAAAATGTGCCCTCATTTTTCTTTCTTCAGCACTAATCATAATTTCTATGGCAAAATGAAACCCCTCATTTTGTTTCTTTTCATATTAAATGTATTAAGTGTTACCACTTTATTCCAAGCAAGATGACTTCAGGTGTGCCATACTTTTGTCATAAGTAAGACTGTTAGCGTTCTAGTTGTTCTTTAGAACACTCTGGGACATTCTGCCATTGGGCTATAGTTGGGCTACATCTGGTTGATATTTGGACTACATTTGGGCTCTTTTGTCTCTGGTGGCCATCTTGGGAGACTGCATATCAGAATTTTTTTAATGAAATATAAGAGGATTTGAGAAGTCACTCAAAATGTGCCCTAATTTTTCTTTCTTCAGCACTAATATTAATTTCTATGGCAAAATGAACCCCCTCATTTTGTTCCTTTGCAAATTAAATGTTTTAAGTGTTAACACTTTATTCCAATCAAGATGACTTCAGGTGTGCCATACTTTTGTCATAAGTAAGACTGTTAGCGCTCTAGTTGTTCTTTAGATTTACAAAAAGGGGGTGGTGATGAACAGAGTGTCTGAGTTAAACAGACCACTCTTACCCAGTCCAAAGATCAGGGCTTGATCCATCACCGTTATTTATCTCACTGCCCCATCCCAGCTCAGAACCTGGCTTTATGCAAATCAGTCTGTCCCTGGCCCAGTGCATCATGGGAACAGGGCAGACTAAACTACCAAGCCAATTCTTCACCAGAAAGGAAACAAGCTACCGGGGACCGGTTTCTGGCATTTCAGCCTTCTTCGGCCCGGCTTGCTTGAATCCTGATGGAGCAGTGAGAAAGGGACTCATGTCTGAGTATACCCTGCCACACCTATAGTGGCCAAAAACGATTTACAAAAAGGGGGTGGTGATGAACAGAGTGTCTGAGTTAAACAGACCACTCTTACCCAGTCCAAAGATCAGGGCTTGATCCATCACCGTTATTTATCTCACTGCCCCATCCCAGCTCAGAACCTGGCTATATGCAAATCAGTCTGTCCCTGGCCCAGTGCATCATGGGAACAGGGCAGACTAAACTACCAAGCCAATTCTTCACCAGAAAGGAAACAAGCTACCGGGGACCGGTTTCTGGCATTTCAGCCTTCTTCGGCCCGGCTTGCTTGAATCCTGATGGAGCAGTGAGAAAGGGACTCATGTCTGAGTATACCCTGCCACACCTATAGTGGCCAAAAACGATTTACAAAACTAGTTGTTCTTTAGAACACTCTGGGAGATTCTGTCACTGGGCTATAGTTGGGCTACATCTGGCTGATATTTGGGCTACATTTGTTTTTTATTGTCTCTGGTGGCCATCTTTGGGCTATATTGGGCTACATTGGGCTACATTTGGGCTCTAACATATATATAGCCCAATGTAGCCCAATATATATTTTTCAAAGTTAATTTTCGTAAAAACCACTGGAGCATATATCTTGAGACATAGCAAAGGCACATCGGGCTACCAGTCCCTACAATTTTGCCAAGTTTTGTGGAAATCCATTCAGCCGTTCGAGCTAAAAGTGAGTCCAACCGCCCTATGGAAAACTCAATGTTAAAAACACGTTTTGGGACCCCCCTTTTTTCTCGGCCCCCGCTTGACGAACCCCCCCCCAAATTTCAGGGGGCGCTCAGAAACAAAATGTGCAATTTTCCTGAAAATTTCAGCCAATTCCGTCCATCAACGCCAAAGTTATTCAACATAGAATTTTCAGAAATCCCTATTCAAAAAAATCCTAACTATATATACCTACTGGCGACCGCCAGTAGGTAATATATATATATAAATATAGTAGGTAATATATGAACAAGCTCCCCAGTGGAGTGAAACGCGTCATTCATTAAATAAACGTTTATTCCTGCTACTCACTTGAGTTGGATTCTTTGTGAGCTTCGTTTTGGCTGTCTGCTGTGGCGTAATGAGGTCTGCACCCTGATGTTGCCTGTCATCCACTGACAGGTCGGGATTGCTTTTCATATATATATATATATTTATATATATATATGGAAGAAAAGGTTGCCACCTAGGTGGGAATGCACTTACAGGTAGGAATTAATGCCAGCGCAAGGGCGCGAGCTGCGAACAGAGTCCCTTTCCTGCCAGACGAGTTTTGGGCCAACGCCCTCTTCAGTGGCAGCACATGTGACATGACGGCAGCTGCAGGCACCAGTAAATACCCTCAGTGATTATGCACAGGTGCGAAACCTGAAGCAATGCTTTCTGGGACTGGTGGTTCGATAAAACCCAAGTGGGTCGCCGCCGCCATTCGCATGCAAAAAAAGGTTTAAAGGGATTGCCAATGTCCCCGCAAGCACCCCGCAAGTAAAGGCACCTCCTGTACCACAAAAAGCTGCCCAAATGAGGCAGCCGTGGACCCGCAGTTCGTCCACGGATGTGCAAACCCACGACCGTGGCCGGCCGCTAACAAATGGAAGAAAAGGTTGCCACCTAGGTGGGAATGCACTTACAGGTAGGAATTAATGCCAGCGCAAGGGCGCGAGCTGCGAACAGAGTCCCTTTCCTGCCAGACGCGTTTCGGGCCAACGCCCTCTTCAGTGGCAGCACATGTGACATGACGGCAGCTGCAGGCACCAGTAAATACCCTCAGTGATTATGCACAGGTGCGAAACCTGAAGCAATGCTTTCTGGGACTGGTGGTTCGATAAAACCCAAGTGGGTCGCCGCCGCCATTCGCATGCAAAAAAAGTTTTAAAGGGATTGCCAATGTCCCCGCAAGCACCCCGCAAGTAAAGGCACCTCCTGTACCACAAAAAGCTGCCCAAATGAGGCAGCCGTGGACCCGCAGTTCGTCCGCGGATGTGCAAACCCACGACCGTGGCCGGCCGCTAACAAATGGAAGAAAAGGTTGCCACCTAGGTGGGAATGCACTTACAGGTAGGAATTAATGCCAGCGCAAGGGCGCGAGCTGCGAACAGAGTCCCTTTCCTGCCAGACGCGTTTCGGGCCAACGCCCTCTTCAGTGGCAGCACATGTGACATGACGGCAGCTGCAGGCACCAGTAAATACCCTCAGTGATTATGCACAGGTGCGAAACCTGAAGCAATGCTTTCTGGGACTGGTGGTTCGATAAAACCCAAGTGGGTCGCCGCCGCCATTCGCATGCAAAAAAAGTTTTAAAGGGATTGCCAATGTCCCCGCAAGCACCCCGCAAGTAAAGGCACCTCCTGTACCACAAAAAGCTGCCCAAATGAGGCAGCCGTGGACCCGCAGTTCGTCCGCGGATGTGCAAACCCGCGACCGTGGCCGGCCGCTAACAAATGGAAGAAAAGGTTGCCACCTAGGTGGGAATGCACTTACAGGTAGGAATTAATGCCAGCGCAAGGGCGCGAGCTGCGAACAGAGTCCCTTTCCTGCCAGACGCGTTTCGGGCCAACGCCCTCTTCAGTGGCAGCACATGTGACATGACGGCAGCTGCAGGCACCAGTAAATACCCTCAGTGATTATGCACAGGTGCGAAACCAGAAGCAATGCTTTCTGGGACTGGTGGTTCGATAAAACCCAAGTGGGTCGCCGCCGCCATTCGCATGCAAAAAAAGTTTTAAAGGGATTGCCAATGTCCCCGCAAGCACCCCGCAAGTAAAGGCACCTCCTGTACCACAAAAAGCTGCCCAAATGAGGCAGCCGTGGACCCGCAGTTCGTCCGCGGATGTGCAAACCCGCGACCGTGGCCGGCCGCTAACAAATGGAAGAAAAGGTTGCCACCTAGGTGGGAATGCACTTACAGGTAGGAATTAATGCCAGCGCAAGGGCGCGAGCTGCGAACAGAGTCCCTTTCCTGCCAGACGCGTTTTGGGCCAACGCCCTCTTCAGTGGCAGCACATGTGACATGACGGCAGCTGCAGGCACCAGTAAATACCCTCAGTGATTATGCACAGGTGCGAAACCTGAAGCAATGCTTTCTGGGACTGGTGGTTCGATAAAACCCAAGTGGGTCGCCGCCGCCATTCGCATGCAAAAAAAGTTTTAAAGGGATTGCCAATGTCCCCGCAAGCACCCCGCAAGTAAAGGCACCTCCTGTACCACAAAAAGCTGCCCAAATGAGGCTGCCGTGGACCCGCAGTTCGTCCGCGGATGTGCAAACCCGCGACCGTGGCCGGCCGCTAACAAATGGAAGAAAAGGTTGCCACCTAGGTGGGAATGCACTTACAGGTAGGAATTAATGCCAGCGCAAGGGCGCGAGCTGCGAACAGAGTAAGCATGGGCGGAAAATCCGTTTCGCTCGCGGATTTTGCGGATTTTCGGTAAATTCGCAATCCGCGAGATCCGCGAATCTCCCGCAAAATCCGCAAATCCGCGAGCAGCGGATTTTATGGCTTGCTCGCACTGTTCGCGTGAGTTCGCGGCTTGCCAGTACAACTTCGCACCCCGCGAGTAATTGCTAAATTGCAGAAATACGATCTTAGCAAAACTGAAACTACTTACCAGGTTCAAAAGTTCAGGCTCATCATTAGTAGCCATGTCCTGTAGTGCTTCCTGAGGGGCCCCTCCAGAGTTCAGTTGCCAGTTGCAACTATTATGTGACCCTGCTCTGAACCTCAGAATAGTTACACATATGCCACAAAGGTCCTGAATTACAGCTAAGGGAGACAAGCAGGAGCCAGGCTGGAAGTTAAAATCCATTAATCAGCCCCTAATTCATTATTGTCAGTTGGGGCAGGGCAGGTGTTGTAACTAATTTTGCAACAACGAAAGCACTTAGCAAGTGCAAAAGATCACTAATCAGGAAGCACTAAGGAAGCAGGTGCCAGCTAAAAAAATATTCTGTGACACATTAATCAGCCCCAAATTAATTCAGGTCACTTGAGGCAGGGAAGGTGTGCTTTGCTTTGCCGAAAATAATGTACACTGGACAACCAGAGGGTGTGGTGATGAAACAGAGGGTGGCATGGGTGGGCCAGAGGGTGGCATGAGTAGTCAGAGAGTGGCAGTGGTGACAGAGAGTGGCAGTGATGAAGAAGAGTGTCCCAAACAGGCTGGACACGTAGAAACAACAAGTTCGCAAAACTTGCGACCCGACAGGTAAGTTCACAAATTGCGAAATTGTAAAAACCCTCGCGAACTGGCAGAAACACGCGCGAACACAAAAAAAAAAGAATCCGCAAATTCGCGGGAATTCGCGGATTTTGCGGATTGCGAGTTCGCAAATCCGCAAAATTCGCGAACGCGAGATTGGCAAAATTCGCCCATGCTTAGAACAGAGTCCCTTTCCCTGCCAGACGCGTTTCGGGCCAACGCCCTCTTCAGTGGCAGCACATGTGACATGACGGCAGCTGCAGGCACCAGTAAATACCCTCAGTGATTATGCACAGGTGCGAAACCTGAAGCAATGCTTTCTGGGACTGGTGGTTCGATAAAACCCAAGTGGGTCGCCGCCGCCATTCGCATGCAAAAAAAGTTTTAAAGGGATTGCCAATGTCCCCGCAAGCACCCCGCAAGTAAAGGCACCTCCTGTACCACAAAAAGCTGCCCAAATGAGGCAGCCGTGGACCCGCAGTTCGTCCGCGGATGTGCAAACCCGCAACCATGGCCGGCTGCTAACAAATGGAAGAAAAGGTTGCCACCTAGGTGGGAATGCACTTACAGGTAGGAATTAATGCCAGCGCAAGGGCGCGAGCTGCGAACAGAGTCCCTTTCCTGCCAGACGCGTTTCGGGCCAACGCCCTCTTCAGTGGCAGCACATGTGACATGACGGCAGCTGCAGGCACCAGTAAATACCCTCAGTGATTATGCACAGGTGTGAAACCTGAAGCAATGCTTTCTGGGACTGGTGGTTCGATAAAACCCAAGTGGGTCGCCGCCGCCATTCGCATGCAAAAAAAGTTTTAAAGGGATTGCCAATGTCCCCGCAAGCACCCCGCAAGTAAAGGCACCTCCTGTACCACAAAAAGCTGCCCAAATGAGGCAGCCGTGGACCCGCAGTTCGTCCGCGGATGTGCAAACCCGCGACCGTGGCCGGCCGCTAACAAATGGAAGAAAAGGTTGCCACCTAGGTGGGAATGCACTTACAGGTAGGAATTAATGCCAGCGCAAGGGCGCGAGCTGCGAACAGAGTCCCTTTCCTGCCAGACGCGTTTCGGGCCAACGCCCTCTTCAGTGGCAGCACATGTGACATGACGGCAGCTGCAGGCACCAGTAAATACCCTCAGTGATTATGCACAGGTGCGAAACCTGAAGCAATGCTTTCTGGGACTGGTGGTTCGATAAAACCCAAGTGGGTCGCCGCCGCCATTCGCATGCAAAAAAAGTTTTAAAGGGATTGCCAATGTCCCCGCAAGCACCCCGCAAGTAAAGGCACCTCCTGTACCACAAAAAGCTGCCCAAATGAGGCTGCCGTGGACCCGCAGTTCGTCCGCGGATGTGCAAACCCGCGACCGTGGCCGGCCGCTAACAAATGGAAGAAAAGGTTGCCACCTAGGTGGGAATGCACTTACAGGTAGGAATTAATGCCAGCGCAAGGGCGCGAGCTGCGAACAGAGTCCCTTTCCTGCCAGACGCGTTTCGGGCCAACGCCCTCTTCAGTGGCAGCACATGTGACATGACGGCAGCTGCAGGCACCAGTAAATACCCTCAGTGATTATGCACAGGTGCGAAACCTGAAGCAATGCTTTCTGGGACTGGTGGTTCGATAAAACCCAAGTGGGTCGCCGCCGCCATTCGCATGCAAAAAAAGTTTTAAAGGGATTGCCAATGTCCCCGCAAGCACCCCGCAAGTAAAGGCACCTCCTGTACCACAAAAAGCTGCCCAAATGAGGCAGCCGTGGACCCGCAGTTCGTCCGCGGATGTGCAAACCCGCGACCGTGGCCGGCCGCTAACAAATGGAAGAAAAGGTTGCCACCTAGGTGGGAATGCACTTACAGGTAGGAATTAATGCCAGCGCAAGGGCGCGAGCTGCGAACAGAGTCCCTTTCCTGCCAGACGCGTTTCGGGCCAACGCCCTCTTCAGTGGCAGCACATGTGACATGACGGCAGCTGCAGGCACCAGTAAATACCCTCAGTGATTATGCACAGGTGCGAAACCTGAAGCAATGCTTTCTGGGACTGGTGGTTCGATAAAACCCAAGTGGGTCGCCGCCGCCATTCGCATGCAAAAAAAGTTTTAAAGGGATTGCCAATGTCCCCGCAAGCACCCCGCAAGTAAAGGCACCTCCTGTACCACAAAAAGCTGCCCAAATGAGGCAGCCGTGGACCCGCAGTTCGTCCGCGGATGTGCAAACCCGCGACCGTGGCCGGCCGCTAACAAATGGAAGAAAAGGTTGCCACCTAGGTGGGAATGCACTTACAGGTAGGAATTAATGCCAGCGCAAGGGCGCGAGCTGCGAACAGAGTCCCTTTCCTGCCAGACGCGTTTCGGGCCAACGCCCTCTTCAGTGGCAGCACATGTGACATGACGGCAGCTGCAGGCACCAGTAAATACCCTCAGTGATTATGCACAGGTGCGAAACCTGAAGCAATGCTTTCTGGGACTGGTGGTTCGATAAAACCCAAGTGGGTCGCCGCCGCCATTCGCATGCAAAAAAAGTTTTAAAGGGATTGCCAATGTCCCCGCAAGCACCCCGCAAGTAAAGGCACCTCCTGTACCACAAAAAGCTGCCCAAATGAGGCAGCCGTGGACCCGCAGTTCGTCCGCGGATGTGCAAACCCGCGACCGTGGCCGGCCGCTAACAAATGGAAGAAAAGGTTGCCACCTAGGTGGGAATGCACTTACAGGTAGGAATTAATGCCAGCGCAAGGGCGCGAGCTGCGAACAGAGTCCCTTTCCTGCCAGACGCGTTTTGGGCCAACGCCCTCTTCAGTGGCAGCACATGTGACATGACGGCAGCTGCAGGCACCAGTAAATACCCTCAGTGATTATGCACAGGTGCGAAACCTGAAGCAATGCTTTCTGGGACTGGTGGTTCGATAAAACCCAAGTGGGTCGCCGCCGCCATTCGCATGCAAAAAAAGTTTTAAAGGGATTGCCAATGTCCCCGCAAGCACCCCGCAAGTAAAGGCACCTCCTGTACCACAAAAAGCTGCCCAAATGAGGCAGCCGTGGACCCGCAGTTCGTCCGCGGATGTGCAAACCCGCGACCGTGGCCGGCCGCTAACAAATGGAAGAAAAGGTTGCCACCTAGGTGGGAATGCACTTACAGGTAGGAATTAATGCCAGCGCAAGGGCGCGAGCTGCGAACAGAGTAAGCATGGGCGGAAAATCCGTTTCGCTCGCGGATTTTGCGGATTTTCGGTAAATTCGCAATCCGCGAGATCCGCGAATCTCCCGCAAAATCCGCAAATCCGCGAGCAGCGGATTTTATGGCTTGCTCGCACTGTTCGCGTGAGTTCGCGGCTTGCCAGTACAACTTCGCACCCCGCGAGTAAGTGCTAAATTGCAGAAATACGATCTTAGCAAAACTGAAACTACTTACCAGGTTCAAAAGTTCAGGCTCATCATTAGTAGCCATTTCCTGTAGTGCTTCCTGAGGGGCCCCTCCAGAGTTCAGTTGCCAGTTGCAACTATTATGTGACCCTGCTCTGAACCTCAGAATAGTTACACATATGCCACAAAGGTCCTGAATTACAGCTAAGGGAGACAAGCAGGAGCCAGGCTGGAAGTTAAAATCCATTAATCAGCCCCTAATTCATTATTGTCAGTTGGGGCAGGGCAGGTGTTGTAACTAATTTTGCAACAATGAAAGCACTTAGCAAGTGCAAAAGATCACTAATCAGGAAGCACTAAGGAAGCAGGTGCCAGCTAAAAAAATATTCTGTGACACATTAATCAGCCCCAAATTAATTCAGGTCACTTGAGGCAGGGAAGGTGTGCTTTGCTTTGCCGAAAATAATGTACACTGGACAACCAGAGGGTGTGGTGATGAAACAGAGGGTGGCATGGGTGGGCCAGAGGATGGCATGAGTAGTCAGAGAGTGGCAGTGGTGACCGAGAGTGGCAGTGATGAAGAAGAGTGTCCCAAACAGGCTGGACACGTAGAAACAACAAGTTCGCAAAACTTGCGACCCGACAGGTAAGTTCGCAAATTGCGAAATTGTAAAAACCCTCGCGAACTGGCAGAAACACGCGCGAACACACAAAAAAAAAGAATCCGCAAATTCGCGGGAATTCGCGGATTTTGCGGATTGCGAGTTCGCAAATCCGCAAAATTCGCGAACGCGAGATTCGCAAAATTCGCCCATGCTTAGAACAGAGTCCCTTTCCTGCCAGACGCGTTTCGGGCCAACGCCCTCTTCAGTGGCAGCACATGTGACATGACGGCAGCTGCAGGCACCAGTAAATACCCTCAGTGATTATGCACAGGTGCGAAACCTGAAGCAATGCTTTCTGGGACTGGTGGTTCGATAAAACCCAAGTGGGTCGCCGCCGCCATTCGCATGCAAAAAAAGTTTTAAAGGGATTGCCAATGTCCCCGCAAGCACCCCGCAAGTAAAGGCACCTCCTGTACCACAAAAAGCTGCCCAAATGAGGCAGCCGTGGACCCGCAGTTCGTCCGCGGATGTGCAAACCCGCGACCATGGCCGGCCGCTAACAAATGGAAGAAAAGGTTGCCACCTAGGTGGGAATGCACTTACAGGTAGGAATTAATGCCAGCGCAAGGGCGCGAGCTGCGAACAGAGTCCCTTTCCTGCCAGACGCGTTTCGGGCCAACGCCCTCTTCAGTGGCAGCACATGTGACATGACGGCAGCTGCAGGCACCAGTAAATACCCTCAGTGATTATGCACAGGTGCGAAACCTGAAGCAATGCTTTCTGGGACTGGTGGTTCGATAAAACCCAAGTGGGTCGCCGCCGCCATTCGCATGCAAAAAAAGTTTTTAAGGGATTGCCAATGTCCCCGCAAGCACCCCGCAAGTAAAGGCACCTCCTGTACCACAAAAAGCTGCCCAAATGAGGCAGCCGTGGACCCGCAGTTCGTCCGCGGATGTGCAAACCCGCGACCGTGGCCGGCCGCTAACAAATGGAAGAAAAGGTTGCCACCTAGGTGGGAATGCACTTACAGGTAGGAATTAATGCCAGCGCAAGGGAGCGAGCTGCGAACAGAGTCCCTTTCCTGCCAGACGCGTTTCGGGCCAACGCCCTCTTCAGTGGCAGCACATGTGACATGACGGCAGCTGCAGGCACCAGTAAATACCCTCAGTGATTATGCACAGGTGCGAAACCTGAAGCAATGCTTTCTGGGACTGGTGGTTCGATAAAACCCAAGTGGGTCGCCGCCGCCATTCGCATGCAAAAAAAGTTTTAAAGGGATTGCCAATGTCCCCGTAAGCACCCCGCAAGTAACTGCGGGTCCACGGCTGCCTAATTTGGGCAGCTTTTTGTGCTACAGGAGGTGCCTTTACTTGCGGGGTGCTTGCGGGGACATTGGCAATCCCTTTAAAACTTTTTTTGCATGCGAATGGCGGCGGCGACCCACTTGGGTTTTATCGAACCACCAGTCCCAGAAAGCATTGCTTCAGGTTTCGCACCTGTGCATAATCACTGAGGGTATTTACTGGTGCCTGCAGCTGCCGTCATGTCACATGTGCTGCCACTGAAGAGGGCGTTGGCCCGAAACGCGTCTGGCAGGAAAGGGACTCTGTTCGCAGCTCGCGCCCTTGCGCTGGCATTAATTCCTACCTGTAAGTGCATTCCCACCTAGGTGGCAACCTTTTCTTCCATTTGTTAGCGGCCGGCCACGGTCGCGGGTTTGCACATCCGCGGACGAACTGCGGGTCCACGGCTGCCTCATTTGGGCAGCTTTTTGTGGTACAGGAGGTGCCTTTACTTGCGGGGTGCTTGCGGGGACATTGGCAATCCCTTTAAAACTTTTTTTGCATGCGAATGGCGGCGGCGACCCACTTGGGTTTTATCGAACCACCAGTCCCAGAAAGCATTGCTTCAGGTTTCGCACCTGTGCATAATCACTGAGGGTATTTACTGGTGCTTGCAGCTGCCGTCATGTCACATGTGCTGCCACTGAAGAGGGCATTGGCCCGAAACGCGTCTGGCAGGAAAGGGACTCTGTTCGCAGCTCGCGCCCTTGCGCTGGCATTAATTCCTACCTGTAAGTGCATTCCCACCTAGGTGGCAACCTTTTCTTCCATATATATATATATATATATATATATATATATATATATATATATATATATATATATATATATATATATATATATATATATTGCGACCAAACCAAACTTTCCATCAAAAGAAGGCACTGACTCCGTGAATCATAATCCAAATGATATTTAATTACTCAGTTGCTGCTTAGACGGGTTTCGGCGGCTTGCTCCTGCCTTGTTCACTAAATCTGCATGAACATTGTGTTGAACTATATATACATACATATACATGATCACATGGGCATTCGAATGCTTTACAAGTTTCAATTGGCTAAAGGTTGTAATGGTTACCGGTTCATGACCCTCATGGACGAACATAGAAGAGTTCATGACTTACACATTACAACATCATGGCAGTCTTTTTACACTCTTGCCTGAAACTTAAAAGCACATAGAAATCACAGTTTGTTAAAACGTCCCTAATATACTTGATGTTAAAAATTCACACCCGCATATTTAGACACAGAGAACACCCTAATTTGGAAAAAAAGTGCATTAACACTATTGTTACAAGTTAAACTTCATACGTGTTACACTGTTCGTAACATGCTCCATTGCGCTTAAAGTTTTTGTGGCAGGTTGTAACATTGCAGTCAAAATCCTGGCATTGTGGCTGTTGGAAATCGACGCATGCGACTAAATGTCGATTGCGTATTGAGTCAGCACTCCAGAGTATAAGCCCAATTCAAATACATGCTCGCTTCTGTATTCAGTTAATACTACCATAATACGAGCCTCAATCGGCATTCGTTAGATATCTAACTTGTTTATCATTTGTTTGCCGCATGTACATTAGGAGTGAAATTATTCCTACTGACATTATTACGCACAATGTTATTTCTTAATGTTAACATCTTATGGTGCTGTACAATGTATATATATCTCCCAGCCCGTACTTGTGCCACAATGGCTACACTCGCTTTTGATTTCAGCACCAAAACACTGCGCAATGGACAAAAATCGTCTCCAAGTGGAGTAATTGGCTAAAGACGTGTATAGTGAACCTTAAAAAGTGAGTGGTGAAAAAAGGTGAACATAGGTGAAGTAAAGTGGTGAATTTAAGGAGATGTGATTGTGGTGTCCTTATGTGCATGTGACATAAATTACTAAGTTAGTAGTAGATGAACTGCAGATGACAGAGACAGTACAGACTGGTTACAGATGTACGTTAAGGGCTTCATCCGCGTTCAAACCGAACGGGATTTTAGAGTTCAGAAGGATTATGTATCTGGACTCAAGGCGACGTAAAGTTAGTTTACGGTTGCCTACTCTTGTATTTCTGGGTACACTGTCAATGACGTAGTATGATAAGCTTTGGGCATTCCCTTCGTGTAGCTGATTGATGTGCCTGGCTACTGGGTATGTTGGATCTTTGTTTGCTATTGCCCTTAGATGTTGCAGGATTCTGACACGTGCAGGGTGAATGGTAGAACCCACAAATGTTTTGCCACATACACATGTCAACACGTACACCGCGTATTCTGTTTTGCACGAATATTGTGCTCTGATGGTGTACGTTTTTTTTCTGAAGGGTACAATGACATCATTTGTATTGATGCCATGATTACACGCTTTGCATTTGCGGCATTTTTTGAAACCTTTCTGGTTTTGTAACCAATTGTTGTTTTTTTTTATGGCTGGGGCATTGCAAACCAACTGACTGCGCATCGATTTGGCTTTCCTATAGGTCATTACGTACCAACGGCCAGTGTCTCCTAAGGATCTTATGGAGATTAGTGTGGTATCTGTTGTACCCCGTGATGAGTCTAGGTGGTTGCTGTTTGCAGTTCACAGTACTCTTGCTGTCTTTGGGAGGGAAAATTAGTTCCTGCCTAGTTTTGGTGCTGCATTTGAGTTCAGCTCTCCTACAAGTTTTATCAGTGTATCCCTGTTCTTGAGCCTAGTAAGCAGGTTATTTTTGGCTTTTGTCAATCCTTCTGGGGTACTGCAGTTACGGGTCATCCTTAGGCATTCTGCATATGGGATGGACTGTTTCAAAGGTGAGGGATGAAAGCTTTGCGCGTGCAGGAGGGCATTGCCTGCTGTAGGTTTGCGGTATGCGCGTGCCTGTATACTGTTGTTTTGGACAAATAGCTCTAAGTCAAGGAACTGAATGGTGGTGGAGCTAATGTTACAAGTGAATTTTAAATTTAAAGCACTTTCATTCAATTCACAAGCAAATTGTTCTGCACTCTCAGGGCTGCCCTGCCACAGGATGAAAATATCATCAATAAACCGTTTATACACCATAATGCTAGCGTCTCCCTGTATATAAATCCAATTCCACCGCCCCTGTTCAACTGGCGGGGAGTATGGTTGATTTTAAATCCAGGAGGACAGGCCAGGCCTAATTCGACCTCACAGTCCGCCCGAGTCCAGGTTTCCGTTAGGAACAGCACATCAAGCCCCATGGACTCAATAAGAAAGGCAATCTCCGTGTGGTGCTTACAAAGAGACCGAACGTTAAGCAAACCACAGGAGAGCTTTTTGGGTATAGGCGAACAGCTGGCCTGCTGACTAGGGGGCGCCTGAGGCGCTCTCAATGCTAGCAAGTCAGTTCGAGAATAGGCTATGCGGGATGTGCACGGAGTGCCAGAGGTAGCGGCCCTAAGCGCGCCCGTTGCGCGAACGGGCGCAAACGGGCTTACCTCTGGCACACCTCCGGCGCGCCTACGTCGCGCCCGCTGCGCGGGGACGCTGCGCGCCTGCTCATCCATCTATATATAGTATTACACTGAGCGGAAGTCCGCCTCCTGCACCCCTTGCCCTAAGCAAGATGGCGCCCGAAGTGCCCCTGGCCTCAAAACCCACCCAAGATGGCGGTCGGACCCGCTAATGCTAACTATATCCCGCCAAATGCGGGTGAGATCCAATTATGGTGCCAGTAAGCCTAGCTGAACCCCGGCCTAAGGAAGAGCGTCACTAAGGTAGGCAAGAATTAATAAGCTAAACAGTAGGCTATGCAAACTATGCAGCGCAGTACAAGCAGCGCGAAGTTAAAAGAGGAGCCACACAAGTTAAAATTAAAGCAGCAGCAGTAGCGCGCTGACAGCGAAATCTGAGCCAAACCTGACCCGGTGGCTTAAATAAGCTCACCAAGTGCGGAAGTCCGCCTCCTGCGCCCCTTACCCTAAGCAAGATGGCGCCCGAAGTGCCCCTGGCCTCAAAACCCGCCCAAGATGGCGGTCGGACCCGCTAATGCTAACTATATCCCGCCGAATGCGGGTGAGATCCAATTATGGTGCCAGTAAGCCTAGCTGAACCCCGGCCTAAGGAAGAGCGTCACTAAGGTAGGCAAGAATTAATAAGCTAAACAGTAGGCTATGCAAACTATGCAGCGCAGTACAAGCAGCACGAAGTTAAAAGAGGAGCCACACGAGTTAAAATTAAAGCAGCAGCAGTAGCGCGCTGACAGCGAAATCTGAGCCAAACCTGACCCGGTGGCTTAAATAAGCTCACCAAGTGCGGAAGTCCGCCTCCTGCGCCCCTTGCCCTAAACAAGATGGCGTCCGAAGTGCCCCTGGCCTCAAAACCCACCCAAGATGGCGTTCGGACCCGCTAATGCTAACTATATCCCGCCGAATGCGGGTGAGATCCAATTATGGTGCCAGTAAGCCGAGCTGAACCCCGGCCTAAGGAAGAGCGTCACTAAGGCAGGCAAGAATTAATAAGCTAAACAGTAGGCTATGCAAACTATGCAGCGCAGTACAAGCAGCGCGAAGTTAAAAGAGGAGCCACACAAGTTAAAATTAAAGCAGCAGCAGTAGTTCGCTGACAGCGAAATCTGAGCCAAACCTGACCCGGTGGCTTAAATAAGCTCACCAAGTGCGGAAGTCCGCCTCCTGCGCCCCTTGCCCTAAGCAAGATGGCGCCCGAAGTGCCCCTGGCCTCAAAACCCACCCAAGATGGCGGTCGGACCCGCTAATGCTAACTATATCCCGCCGAATGCGGGTGAGATCCAATTATGGTGCCAGTAAGCCTAGCTGAACCCCGGCCTAAGGAAGAGCGTCACTAAGGTAGGCAAGAATTAATAAGCTAAACAGTAGGCTATGCAAACTATGCAGCACAGTACAAGCAGCGCGAAGTTAAAAGAGGAGCCACACGAGTTAAAATTAAAGCAGCAGCAGTAGCGCGCTGACAGCGAAATCTGAGCCAAACCTGACCCGGTGGCTTAAATAAGCTCACCAAGTGCGGAAGTCCGCCTCCTGCGCCCCTTGCCCGAAGCAAGATGGCGCCCGAAGTGCCCCTGGCCTCAAAACCCGCCCAAGATGGCGGTCGGACCCGCTAATGCTAACTATATCCCGCCGAATGCGGGTGAGATCCAATTATGGTGCCAGTAAGCCTAGCTGAACCCCGGCCTAAGGAAGAGCGTCACTAAGGTAGGCAAGAATTAATAAGCTAAACAGTAGGCTATGCAAACTATGCAGCACAGTACAAGCAGCGCGAAGTTAAAAGAGGAGCCACACGAGTTAAAATTAAAGCAGCAGCAGTAGCGCGCTGACAGCGAAATCTGAGCCAAACCTGACTCGGTGGCTTAAATAAGCTCACCAAGTGCGGAAGTCCGCCTTCTGCGCCCGTTGCAACGGGTGCAGAACATGGCGGCCAAGCTGGCCCTCTCTCGCCCTAACTTCAGCTCCTCCACCGCTGCCCTTCGGGACTTACATTGGTTGCCGGTCCATTTACGTGTTCAGCACAAAGCTGCCTGTCTGGTGTTCAGGGCTTTGCACGGACAGGGCCCGGTCCCACTGCAGAATATGTTTTCAGGGTATTCGTCCGCGCGTTGTCTGCGCTCTTCTTCTGCGTGGTTGGTGGTGGTACCGAGATTCCAGAGAGTGAGGATGGGTGGACGCAGCGACTAAACTCTGGAATTCTCTGCCACTCCTTTTACGAGGTCAAAGGGACTTTCTACCATTTAAAAAAGCGTTGAAGACCCACTTGTTCCCTAGGGCAGTTTAAGATGTTGTTTTCTGTTGCTGACAGTGATCTCAAGCGCCAGGATGCCCTTGGGGTGACAGTAAAGCGCTATACAAATATACAATACAATACAATACAATACATTGTTGTTGGTCATGGTTTCTGAATGAATTACTTGCATCACCTGTTCCTCCCACCAGCCCATATGCAGATTTGCATAGCTGGGGGAGAAGCAAGTACCCATGGCTGATCCCTGCATTTGTTTATAATGTAGTCTGTCGAATATGAAGGTGTTGTTGGTTAAGCACCATTCTGTCATTTCAAGCAGCATGCAGGTGTGTTTGTACAAGTTTATTGGCCTTTTTCCAAGGTAGTGTTTCAGGGCGTTGAGGCCATCATTGTGCTTGATGCTTGTGTACAATGATTGTACATCCAGAGTCATGAACATGTAGTTCTCTTTCCATTCCACATCGTAGATTTTTGCTAGGAAGTCCCCTGTGTCTTTGATGTATGCAGGTAATTCCTTTACTTCTGGCTGTAAGAAGTGGGCTATGAATACACTGGTATTTTCGAAGAGGCTCCCTATTACTGATATGATTGGTCTGCCAGGGGGTACTTTGTCATTTTTATGAATTTTGGGGATTAAGTAAAGTTGGGGAGTTACCGGGTAGTCATTCTTCAGGAACTCAAACTCATGTTTGCTCAACAATCCCATACCTTTCCACTTGTATAGCTCGTAATGGGATTTTTCTTGTATACCAATGATGTGTGTTGGACTTATTCTCATGTAGCATTCACGGTCTTGGAGCTGTGTGAGTGCTTCCTGGTTATACAACTCAAGCGGCCATAGGACAATGTTGCCCCCCTTATATGTATATATATATGACAGAACTTCCCACCACATGTATTAGCAAAAGCAATACTGGCAAATGCATTTCGGCTCCCAGCCTTCTTCAGTGCCCCATATTGCAGAGTCCCTCGCCAAATTAGTCCAATACCAGCAATTCACCATAAGTAGTCCCACAAAGCACCTCCCCCTTGCTGATTGTTCACACCTGTTGCCTGCCATGGAAAATGCCTGAACTCCAACTCCCAGCATGCAATAATCTGATGCATCTGGGTTGGTGGTGTGGGGGATGTAGATGAATTTACAATGCGTTTGCGGGGATTTTGCTGGTGGGTGGCGCAGTGTTCTCCGAGTGCTCCCAACATCACCATGGTTCTCCCTGGGTCCCTCGTACCGCCGCTACCTCTCGAGTCAGGTAAGCCGTGAAGGCAGGGTCAGCCATACTGCGGCACGACGTCCTGGTGGAGGTACAATACCTCGCTCCGCCTGAGCTTTCTCAAAACGAAAGGTGGACACCGGGCTTCTCGGTATCCCGAGCTTGCGAAATCCCTGCAGAGCAGCGATGAGTCACCAGCTGAAGTCCAGATCACTTTCTGCGGCAGGGCCATCTGGACTGCATCGCTGGCGGATGCAGAAAATATGACAGAACTTCCCACCACATGTAGAAGGAACAGAGGCCAGAGGGGTAATCCAGGGAAAAACCACGTTTTTATTGGCAGCAAAGGCAATACTGGCAAATATATATAAATATATATATAGATATATATATATATCCTGGGTTACCTGTATCACAAGGCATCCTGGGAGTTGTAGTCCGGAGAATGGAGAACGGGCTGCACCTGTTGAGCGGTATTCACAAGGGAGAGGGGCGAACTCGTGTTCACCATGTAAATGGAAGCAGGGAGGAACTAAGAGTCATGATGGTGTTGGGCGCTGACGAAGGCACACGCCGAAATGCATTCGCCGCCATCAGAACTTTGACCGGGTGAATAAAGGCTGCCTTTCCTGTTCTCCTCTGGGCTTCCGCTTCTTCTTTTCCTGGTTGGAGCACTTCTGGACACATATATATATATATATATATATATATATATATATATATATATATATATATATATACATATATATATATATATTCACTGAAAAAACCATAGGTTATAGACCATATATAGTTAGGAATTAGCATTTACAAAACCTTGAAAATTCACTGAAAAAGCCATAGGTTATAGACCATATATAGTTAGGGATTAGCATTTACAAAACCTTATTTTACTCGCATAAAACCATTGAAATTCGCATATATAGTTAGTTGCGCTAACTATATATCGCGCACCCGCAATCCACTGCTGATGATGTCACATATTACATCATATGGTTTTTTCTGTGAATTTTCAAGGTTTTGTAAATGCTAATTCCTAACTATATATGGTTTATAACCTATGGTTTTTTCAGTGAATTTCAATGGTTTTTTAATAGCAAATATCTATAGCTGTAACATATGTTCTTATTCTAATTCACAAATATATTTTATATATATTTGTATTATATTTTTTAAATTCAATTTATATTATAGTTTAAATAATTTTTTCTTGTTTCGCTGAAGATCCGCGAAACGGTAAACGTTCCGTTAGTGCAAATACCGTGTTAGAAAGGCACATCGCAATGCGTCCCCTAAACGCAACATATCGCGTTACTACGTAATGTCCCTCAAGACGTTCAGCATTAGCGCACCCGGAAGCGTTCTGGAACACGAACCAAGGCGCGAAACGTAAAGGCTCGGAATCGATCCGAGGCGCAGCGCGGAATGTGGAACGTAAGCATAACAGGTCATGTGACTTGTTTATAAAACTTTTCATTGGTTCATTTTACTTTTAGTTTCCTAATGATGGAACGCTTGATCATATGACGTAAAATAAACACTTTTCATTGGTCTAGAACATTTTCTTTTCTCAAATGATGAAAGTCCCACCTTTTTTCCTCACTCCGACTTTCATTTTTATGAGAGAAAGACCTGTTTTTGTTTGCTAAGACATGGCATTTGTATTAGCTGCAGCTGGTGGATCTCCACCACCTCCACCACCACCAAAGAAGAGAGGATCGACTAGCCAGGTTATCTTCAAACAGGAAGAAGAAGAAGAGGAAGACGAGGAACAGGAGCAAGGGACAAGTGGCTTTCTGAAAGAAATGCCAAGAACGTCCCATATCAAAGTGAATTTTATCTGGCAATTTTTTTCTCATCCTTCTCATGAAAAGAAAGTTAATGCCAGATACGTTACCTGCCTCATCTGCAAAAAAAAACTCTCGAGAGGGACCGAAAAAAAATATAGTTATGGTAATCATACCATGCATCGGCACATGGAGAGGTGGCACCCTCTTAATTATTCTAAAGCACAACTTCGAGATCTGATGGATAACCCCCGACCGGCTAAAATATCCACCAATGACTTAGCAATAAGTGAGTCAGAGGCAAGAGAAACGGTCCCAAATCTCCAAAAGAACTTTGGGCAGATGAGATTTACATGTCTAGCATGTGGAAAATTAATTTCATGCGGAGAGATGAGTATTACTTTAATAAATACATCATTTGAAAATCATCAATGTCCAAAACGTCCAAGAAAGTAAATTTTTTTTTGTTGCTCCTGTTGAGCCCTTTGAAGTGAATCATTTTTGTTTCCCCTTCCTCAAAAAAAACAGAAGAAAAATATAAAACATCAAAAAGAATAAAAAAAAGTTCTTTTCAGAACTACCTTCCCTTTTTAAAAAAATTGCTAGAATGTTTAGCACTCTAGCATCCTCTATTTCTTTTGATTCGCTTCCCGGTTAGCGTTCGGGTACGCGAACCGGGAGCGAACTAAAAAAAATATTTTTAAAAAAAAGACGAATAAATAAACAGAGAGTAATGTGAAAAGAAAGACAAATAGAGGGAGTAACACACAGTTACTGTTGAAAGAGGGACTGATAGAAGAAGTGAAAAGAGTAGTATAAGTAAGTAAAAGAAAAAGAAATGAAGGAAGTAGCAAAGACAGGAAACTAAGGGTTAAAGAAAAGAAGCAGTGGAACTAATAAAAGTTAAATCTGATAGACATGTAACGTAAAGAGAACTAAACACTTACCTTTTAATTGTCATTACCGTACTAAATTATCTTTTTTATACTTTTAATCTGTGTAAGAAAGAACAAAAAAATTTAAATTAATAGAAGGTGGTTAAAAAAGTGTGAGCATGAGACAAAATGAATGTTAAATGTTGTATACTTGTAAAGCGCACAGCTGCCCCAGCAAAGAGGCGTCCCAGCGCTGTATACCGCTGAGGAACCCATCCTGGCTTTCCCTGAGAGATGCCTGGCATCCCCAAGGTGAAGCCAGGCATCCCCGGCGCTGGGGCCGTTAGTAGAGGTTAAGCAAGCTATTGCCCAGAGTTGCTGAGTGGGACCCATGGTTGGAATAGGCACCGAGGCGAGAATTATCGAGACCGCTGACCATGGCCCAAGACCCTGCCACATCAGGAATTGAACCCTGGTCCCGGGCTGACCTCTGCTTCCGGGTCTACCACCTCTAACCAGTGAGCCACACCAATCCATATATATATTAGAAATCACAATTCAAAGTAGAAAATTAATTAAACATATTTAATGGTTTATTTTTGCTGTTATCAGAAAATATCAAATTTCACTGAAAACAGTGAGTTGAAGGTATTCATCATATAACAGCGGGGAAAAAAACACAATCAAAATGATTGTGTTTAAAAAACCCAAATAATATAAATAAGCAGAAATAGGAACTTCTCCAAAGTAACTTACTTTCTATGACGTCAAAGGATATCCTATGAACAGCTAATACTCTGTTGTGCTGTTACTATTTTCTGCCCGCCACTTTCTGAAAGATAAACTCAATTGTTTTAAGAAAACTGAGATATACAAAGCAATTTGAAACAGCACACTAAATTACAGCAACACCTAGAATCATTCTAGTCCAATTACCTACCCTAAATTCTGACTTCAAAAAACAAGTCAAAAGGCAACATTGCTTCATAGTCAATTAGTAATGTTTGCTGAAAGACTAGCCATTTTATAAATTTTAAATAAGCTGTGTAATATCCAGATGTTGTCAAAGGACCAGTATATTATATAAACGCTGCAGTTGCAAATGTTCTTCCTGAAATCGATGACTATGTAGCCAAAACATTTTTAATTAGACTGGACAACTTATTTTCTTCCAGTTTATGTAATTGGACTACTGCAATTATATTTCATACTTACATTTCCTCTACTCCTTATTTTGATCTGCTACTTGACTTTGCTTATAAAAACAAACAGTTTTCGCTCTGTACTACAATTATCCACAAGGCCATATAGAGTAGGAGCCATTAGAACATCTTGAAATTCCTCTGACCACCAGGTAAGAATTTTGAAGGTGGAAAGGCAATCTTTTTTGGAAAGTTAAAACAGAATCATTGCAGAATGACCAACCGTTTCCAGATTTCAAATAAGCTATATAATGTCCTGAATTAGTTGAAGGACCATTATGAAATATAATTGCAGTAGTCCAATTACCTACCCTAAATTCTGACTTCAAAAAACAAGTCAAAAGGCAACATTGCTTCATAGTCAATTAGTAATGTTTGCTGAAAGACTAGCCATTTTATAAATTTTAAATAAGCTGTGTAATATCCAGATGTTGTCAAAGGACCAGTATATTATATAAACGCTGCAGTTGCAAATGTTCTTCCTGAAATCGATGACTATGTAGCCAAAACATTTTTAATTAGACTGGACAACTTATTTTCTTCCAGTTTATGTAGTTGAAATTGTAAAATGACATTTCATCCATAAGTTTCCATAAATAATGTGGACAGCATTGCAGACTTACATTTCCTCTACTCCTTATTTTGATCTGCTACTTGACTTTGCTTATAAAAACAAACAGTTTTCGCTCTGTACTACAATTATCCACAAGGCCATATAGAGTAGGAGCCATTAGAACATCTTGAAATTCCTCTGAACAAATCCCAAGCTTTTTTTCCTAAAATTTTGGTTGTAAGAACACCAGGTAAGAATTTTGATGGTGGAAAGGCAATCTTTTTTGGAAAGTTAAAACAGAATCATTGCAGAATGACCAACCGTTTCCAGATTTCAAATAAGCTATATAATGTCCTGAATTAGTTGAAGGACCATTATGAAATATAATTGCAGTAGTTTTAAAAGTCCTTCCTGATATTGACAACTGTGAAGCCACAAAATTATTAATTAAAGTTGTCAATTTAGTTCCATCAGGCCTACATCGTTGGAACATTAAAATGACATACTGGCCATAACTTCGTAAAATTAACGTGGACAGCATTCCAGACTTACATTGGCTGCACTCCATATTTTGATCGGCTGCCTTTACTAGCTTATTGAAGGATACTGATTTACTGTCAGGCAAAGTTAAATATATAAATCTTTCTGAGTCTACACTATTAGTACTTGATAGCCTACAGTTCTCGCAGTCATGTTGCCATTGATAAGAAAGGCCAAATAGATAATCTACATCTACACCTTCATCTTGCAATACATCAAGCATATACATTAAAAACTCCTGACAATCCTGCTGAATATTTTCAGAGAATTCTGTTTGACCTGAACATTCGTCTAACAGAAAACGAATTTCAGACACACTTTCTACTCTTTTTATCAGCACTACATTTCTCTAACACAGAATTCAACAAACAGCATAAACTTTGTTCCGAATTGATCACAATCTGTTCTTTGAAAGTCTCTAGTGAAAAGAGAACATTACCAACTACAGTGCATAGCAGTTGACACCAGAACTATTTTCAAATTTAAAACCAACAACATTTTCAACAGAATTCATTTTATTCCTGCTTCCACTTTTGGGTTCATCGACTTTTGGTCTTTTTGCATCAACCTCCCTACTATTACTGATATTTCTTCGTTTCCGGCCTACCACACGTTTCTCAAACAAAGGATATTGAGGCAAATGTGGCGCATACTCTCTTCTTAACCTATTGTATTCCTTAACACAATCTAGATCCGCACAAATGTTTGTGACATCACAGTCAATCAAGTACAATCCCGATAAAGTTCTGACTCGTGACAATGCTACATAAGCCATACCCTCCTTGAACACAGAACTGCCAATATTCACCAAAGCAGTGTCTACACTTAAACCTTGCGATTTATGGATTGTCACCGCATATGCCAAGCAAACAGGAAACTGCTTACGGCGAAAATATAAGTCTTTAACAAGCAAAAACCTAGCAGAGCAACGACCAATTAGCTGTACTTCCTCAATGCCATCAAATTAAATTTTTCAAAAATTCAATTCCATCTCTACTTCTGTATCTCTCAAAATCAACAATATTACCCATTGATCCATTTACCAGACCTCTTTCAACATGTAAATTCCTTCTCAAAATGATTCGGCAATTTAAGCATACATTCAAAGTCTTTTCAAAACCCGCAGTTTTAGATATAGTCTTCTCTAATGAATCCAATTTAGATTTCAAATTCTCTGACAAAATAATTGTTGCTCCCATATGCTCTATTTTGTCAATAGCTTCAAGTTTTACAATGTCTTGTTTTTATAAATTCAACATTTTGTTGTTGAAGATGGAACATTCTGCAAGAGTTGGCATCAAACATATTCCAGATTTCTTCTCAGTAATTTTCTGAAAAATATCCTCTGGCAAAACGTCTTTTTCTGGATATAAATTTAACAGTAAGCGTGCATGTAAAGCTTCTTTACCACGCTCAGTCACTTTCCCGATTCTAACATCTTGCAGAATATTCTTGTAATCTTCGTCCTTCGCCTGACGCATATTTTCACGCAGCTCAGCATAACTGAAGTTTAACCATATGTTAACGTTGCCAATGCTCCCTAGGCACTTTTTGGTATCTTCATGTGTAAGCAGTTTAAACACTGGTTGTCCTTTCACTGGTGTCAGCTGCAGAAGATCACCAAAAACAATGATGTGTTTGCCACCGAATAACACATCATACTCTGTTTTAAGAACTTCCTGCATTCTCAAATGCACAAAAGCAAGCATGACATTTGAAACCATGCTTACTTCGTCAATGATAAGAAGTTTCATCTTCTTCAGGACTCTAGATACTTCACAACAAGCATCTCCAGATAACTTGTGGTATTGTAATTTGTTATCATGCTCCACTGGCAGCATCAGTAACCGATGCAAAGTAATCCCTTTAATGTTATGAGCTGCCAGTCCAGTTGGAGCGGTCACAACACAAGACAGCGATGATTCAGTCCTTTTCTGCAGATAACATGAAATTGCTTTAATGAGGAAACTTTTTCCAGTTCCTGCTTCTCCACTCACGTACAGTCGGACAGGCTTCAACGACGTACATGAGCACTCTTCCTTCTCATGACTTAATCCATGATCAATTTGGCTGGTAACTTCGTCATATATTTTCCTCTGCTCAACGTTGAGTTGTCTTTCCAATTCTTCTAAGTTAACTGCATCCTTCTGAGCATGTGCCATGGCTCTTTCCACTTCAATCATGGCAGTGGCAGCTTCATTTTCGATAACTGGTTCTCCTAGTGGATCCTGACTCAATGAAACAGAACTCTGACTGTCCTGAGAACTGTCTCTAGCAATCTCGGCTGCAATTGTTGCTTCCTGCTCAATTTCTGCATTCAACATTTGTAGATATTTGGGAAAAACAGGACATTCTATGGACTCCTTGGCTGCATTGAAGGAGTCTTCGTAACAGAGAAAATCCCCAAGCAGTTCCTCTTCTGCACGCCAAGGCTTGAAAAGTTGCAAAAGAGCTAAATAGAAAAACTCTTTTCTTTCGGAAGATTCACAATCCAATTTTCGATGATTTATCAATTGACATTTTTTTTGCTTGACCAGACATCCTTCACTTCCAATTACAGCATACACTCCTTTATCGATATCTTCTTTGATGTTCCTTTTGAAAACGTAATTTTGAAGAACATCATACAGACAAGCATTCTCCAGGTGACTGCTTCGATTTGGATAATATGTATCCAACATGTTGGTCTTCAAAATGTCGGTACTGTTTGGCTCCTTTTCCGCCAAATACTCAATTTCCCGGACAGGTTTTAGAACTCGATTTCGCGTTGCAGCAAGACCAAGACTCGCCCAAACGATACTCCTGGATTTGGCATAGAGACTTGCTGAAGACAAGCGGTCAGAACATTCGTAAGCTCCGATTTCTCGATGCGACAACATCTTCAAACTGAAACTGTACAACTTCTTGCTGAGGCTCTTTTCATGGGAAATATCCTCCCACATATCCTTCAATTCTGTCTTTTCTTTTTTGGTGATGTAAGATGTCACATACCGAGCCACAGCCATACAGTTGTCAGCCACAAACTGTATATCCTTGTTAGCATTCCACATGGACAAAATCACAGGGTTGTAGTCGTTGATGTACTTGGACTCTTCGTTTCTTTTCAAATTGTATGTGTTTTTGGGTGATTTCCTCGTCACATTATGTCGCAGTGAAGACATCAAACTGTTTACTCTTCCTTTAGAAATCACCGGTCGTGGAAAGTTGAAACGACATTTGGTGTAGAACTTGTCCTTGTTTCTGAATTTACGACGACAGTACTTTCCACAACGATGGCTTTGGAAACGTAGAACTTGTTCTCTTAGGCTTTTCTTCTCCTTTGCATTTGGAACAGCACACGTAGAATACTGTTCTATGAAACTCATCACTAAGTCATCCGGATCTGTTCCAAATTTAGGTGCATCCTTGATCCATAGCAGCATATGATTATGAGGAGCACCTCTTGCTTGGTACTCCTTTCTCCAGAAAAAATCCAACACCTCTCCAAGAGGTGGATTCTTCTTATTCATGATGAAAGACATTATAGCTTCAAATCTATGATTGAAGTACCTGCATACATTCACTGGATCTAAAGAGCACAGTTCTCCGGGTGTCTTGAATTCAATATTTTCAATGTTTCCATTTGCCTCTCGTAGAAATTCAAGTAAGTCTTCCCAGCTATACTCGGCACAGCTGAGAGTGAGGAACCATGTCGGAGTTCCTAAGTTCCTCAGAATACATTTTAAATCACCATGACGACGGTACCAGTACTCATTAGTACCACGCTGACACGCCATGAGATTAATTAGGTGAGAATCCAAAATACTGTCTTGGCCATTGACTTTATCCATAAAGTCCCTTGCCGAGATGTTTCGCATCTGTATACCACTTTTCAAGATGTGGTTCACTGCATATGACAGTCCAGACAGATCGCTTTCAAACAGGAGATGAAACAAATAGGGAATGCATTGTCGAAACCTAGCATCTTCTGTATGCAATCGTAAAGTCCGGTATTCTGAAGCAGGAACTTGAACAGGTCGCTCATCATATCGTCCTCCTCGACCTGTAGGAAATAACTGTGGAAAACATCGAGCTTCCAAACTTTCCTCCCAAACACTAATGGGACTCCCTTTGGCTTGTTTCATTTGAAACAACTCAATAGCATTCCCCATGACTTCCTTGGAATGCAAAGGATGAACACTATAATGTTCATATATTTCTTCCTTTTTAGAGGCTTCTACTTTCTCAATTTGTCCAGGACACAAATCGCTGTCCTCTTCATCACTTACTTGCTCTTCTGCAACACATACATTCTTGTAGTACTTATGGTTTTTTATCAAATACAATGTTGCCTTTTTGACTTTCCTAACATCCACTAAATCTTGCCAGATTTTCTTACTCTTTGTCGGAACACCATTGACTATGATAACCAGAGGTTCCTCTTCCACTTTCTCTACTCCTATTGAATTAATGTTTTTCTTCAAATCCAAAGGCAAATAAACAACCCTTCCCTTTAATCCTCTCTGTAAATCTGATGGAGGCAACTTCCCTGTCTTTGGCTCCATTCGTACAATAGCCTGGAAGGGATGGACACTTTGAATCAAAATAGATTCATAAGTATTTAAATCCTTCAATTCAGAAGGAATGTCATCTAATTCCAGATTATTATGAACCGCTCTAGCAGGCATCTGGTTTTGGTTTAATTTGTTAAAACAATAAGTACACATACGTTGGTCCGCTCCCAAATCAAAACAATTTTCTACCATCAAGTATGTGGCAAAATCCTTCCATTCACTATTGTTTTCCAAATCACTTTTTGCATATATATCCACTAACTTAGTCTGATTCTTATAATAAGCCCGTCGACAACACACACAAGTGAAATTAGGCCTCTCACTTGATTTCACCATAAACGTGGAAATTTCCTTATGAAACTTATCTGTACTGAAAATCTGTACACTGTCTTCCACATTACCTTCTTCTAGTGATTCAATATCAACATTGTTCTCTTTACCAGCAAAGTAACAGAACTCAATTTCTTGACAAATATTCTTCACATCTACTTCAGAACCATGCAAAAGAGCACTGCTTAATTGTTTAAGCATAATTGCTGGACTCTTAGCATAATACAACATTCTCACTAATTTCCTCACTTTATTATGATGCACTGCTAGCATCCTGAAATGATGAAATACACTCTGGCATACTCTCCTGGAAAGACAAGCCAGTGAATGACCACGCAAACCTGTCACTTGTCTCACTCTGCAAGGATCTAATTCTTGCAACATCTTTATTTTTTGCTTTACACTTTTCTTATGAAATGTCCGTATAAAATCACAAAGCAAATTGATGGAGTCCTGTCGCAGACTGCAAATAGAACTACACTTCCAGGTGTACACTGGTCCCTTAGGACGTCTCCCTAAAACCTCATCACTTAACGCCTCTTCTGCATCTGCAGACACAAGTATTTCTTTTTCAACCGGTTGACCGTCTTTCACCTCATAAGCTCGACCACTGGTGTCAACTGCATGCACCAAATCATTGTCCTGAAAATAACTCTCCTCATTAAAAAATGCCTCACTATTTGAACTATGCATCCATTCTCCTGAGAAAACATCACAAAAATTACTTCGATTTACTTCTCTCTTCCATCTACTATTAGATTTGAAAACATAGATTACCTTGTTTAGTTTCCTAATTCTATTAATTACCAAAATAAATAACTTTCGCTTAATTTCGAAAGCCTGATCAATAATTTTCTCTACATTTTTATTTTTCTTATAAAATGCCGCTTTCTGTTGGCCTTTCTTGAATTGTTTTAGCAAATTGACAATTACCCTGTTGCGGAACATTCGCCTACGAATGTCCCTGAATACATTTTCCCTTCTACTGCCATGCACAGAGTTATCTCCAGCTGTAGCAGAAACTTTTTTGACGGGCCTTTCCTTTCCATTTAAATTGGCTCTCTTTTTCGGCACTAAAACTTGTTCTGTAGTTATACTTTTGTTTCTACAAATGTTTCTAAGAAATGATTTTGTTCGCTTACCCGAAGTTTTCTTCGTGCGTTGAGATGATTTAAATGTAGAGGACTGCTGCAAAAATGTAGTAATCTGCTGTCTTTGACGTTTCGTAGACTTTCGGATTCTATCTTTAGATGGCATTGTCTAATTTCTCAATAATCTGCAGTTGAATCTGTGGTAAAATATAATAAAAAATGCTATTAACCACTAATACCAAACAGTAAATCAACAGTAAGAATTTGATTCAGCAACGCTATAAAGATGATTCATTAAATTTTTTTTAATTTTACTGTGATAGTGATAGTATTTCAGGGCTTTCATGCAAATGACTACCCACCCTGCAAAAAAAAGCCCACATGAAACTTTACACACATTAAATTGTGTACTTACCTGCAATAATCCATATGCCAGTGTTTACGTCCCTCAACCCTGCCCCTCACCCTCCCCGCATGCCTGCCCCACCGTAACTCCCTCCACGACCCGCGGCTGCTGTTTTGCAACATGGTGCTTCTTGTAAATCTCTCCTGCATTACAAAAGTGACGCACCAACAGCACAAAAGAGGCGCACAACCATCATAAATCTGTCTCTAAGACTTTAAGGGCCAGATGTAGGTCGGTCGGTAACGACCGAAAAACGGTATTTTCGGCCGTTACCGACCAGATAACAAAATTTGTCATGTAAGGGGCAATATATTACCGAATCGGTAAAATTACCGAATCGGTAATTTTACCGATTCGGTAAAATAAAACATCGATAAATATACCGATTTAAAGCCACCCATATGTAGGTAGGACTCTTCTGGTCATAATTTGAAAACACAGCACAGCTCCTATGTACATACACACCTTATCAGTACTAATACTTTACATTAACTACAATTACAATTGGTAAAAAAATGCAAAATCGCCTTTCAAAGCATAATGCAAACACTTGACGCAAAACATCATTTAAAATATACATGTGGCCTTGGATTTAGGCCCCTACATACCGATTGGCCATTTACCGGTCGGAAATGGCCGAAATCGGCCGTAACCGGTCGGTAAATGGCCTGAAACAACCACCTACATCGGGCCCTAAGTGTGCATGCATTTGATTTCAAACAAAGTTTTTAAACCTTTTATGTAAAACAATAATACACCTACATTCATGCGGAACAGACTTAAGATGCCCTAATACACATCAAAAAGTTTTTTTAAGGAACTCGCACCTTTTTTTCAATAACTTTTAACATGGCTATGTAACTCAAACAATCAAAATGAAAAATTTTCAGGCACACATGGGGGCGTATTTACAAGGGCCTTACACTATTGGGAAAGTGACTTCAAATGACCAGACACACATGGGGACGTATTCCCAAGGCCCTTGAACCCGGGGGAAGTGACTTGAAATTGCTAAGCACACATAGGAGAGTATTTACAATGCCCGTGCAACACTTATGCATCATTTTTTACATATACACCGTAACAATACCAACACAAAAGCATCATATATCTGTTCCGCAAAAGCGACGCATTGCAGGAGTCACATCACAAGTACATAGTTTCTCATAATTTTTTAAAGCATGCCTTTTCCTTAAAAACGATTTTCCGATCATAATTTGAAAACACAGCACAGCTCCTATGTACATACACACCTTGTCAGTACTAATAATTTACATTATCTACAATTACAATTGGTAAAAGAATCCAAAATCACCTTTGAAAGCAGAATGCAAAACACTTGACGCAAAACATCATTTGAAATACACAGCTGACTTTCTTATTTACGCAAAAAAGCATACTAGTCTTTATCTAAAATATATCAATGATAACTCACCTTTACAAATTCTTTTTGAAATTCAAAACAGACTCAGAAACACACCAATTATTCTTTAGCAGAATTAAAGGTATGCACTCCAGAGGCTGGAACCAACAAAGGCACTGAAACGCTGATATTCATCACACATATATCTCATGTCAGCCAATCAAAACTCTTCCCTCACTATTTTCAAATCAACACCCTTCCCCCCTCTGCCCTTTCTACCTCTTTTCCATAGCAACTACCGCCTGCCAGACCTCTCAGGTTTACAAGTTCACACAACAATGTTTCAAATGAACTCTGAACTCTCAGTACACCTGCTAATCCACTGAAATCTTTCATAACATCATTTTTTATTAACCATTCAAATTACATCTTTCAAAGAACACATCCATGCACCCTAACTTTCTGTTTTCAGCAATGGAAATACACCAATCACTGCTAATGAATCATTTGCACTTAAACTCCACAGTTTTTTTTCATTACAAACTTCACTATTTCAACTGCCATTTCATTCCCACACTTCATCTGACTGCAGCAAAAACTCCTCTAGCCATGTTTTCAGTCGGGATTCTTGGACATAGCTACATCCACTGGGCTCATAGGTATGCTGATAACAGAAATTTACACAACCTCAATTTACAAAATGTGGAAATTAAATGGATTGGCCGAAGAGGATTGAAATGTCACCAATTGATACCATTGGTGAAAACCTTTTTACATTTGCCAAACCCTGACCTCATAATAGTGCACTGTGGCGGAAACGATTTAGGCACTTTGACTTGGGTAGGTCTGGAAATGCTCCTAAAAGACACCTTTGAGCATTTGATGACACTTTTTCCTCAAACTGCCTTGGTATATTCCAATATATGCCAAAGACAAAAATGGAGGTGGTCCAATCAATTTTGTCCACAAATAGAAAAATCGAGGAAGCATGTAAATAAGTCTGTTTCAGCTTACATGAGGGACCATGGAATGGGCTGCATCTACAACAATAACTTGCGTTACTACATGCAAGATATCTACAGAGGAGATGGCGTGCATTTCTCAGATGAGGGGAACAAAGTTTTCATACTAAATTTAAGAATGTGTATTGGTTCCTACTTATAAGTTTCTAGAACATACACAAAACCCAAAAGCTCTTTTCAGAGCTACCTTAACTTAGTGTACTCTTTTGAAATTTCGAATGTACCTTTTTTCACTTATTTTCACCTATATTCGCTTCCCGGTACGCTAACTAGTTCGCGTACCGGCAGCTAACCACGCGATAAAAAACAATTTTTTTTAACGACATATATGAGCCTCCTGAGCCACCCTCAGAAAACTTAGGGAGACAGGATACGTCTAAACTACCCCAATCTACCCATTCTGAACATTATTTACCCTCCATCTTGTATCTCAATTCTACCGAAACACAAAATGGAGGACTCCCGTAACGCTGCAAGTTCGCGTACCGGGAAACACACTGACAAGCACAAAAGGTGCGAAAGTAATTTACAGAAAAACAACTGGAGACACTTTCACCAATTAAACATTAGCTCATACTACATACCAATCCCTACCATTTTCACAAATATTGTTGGAATACCATTTAGCCATTTAGCATGTAGAACTCTCTAAAATCCCTGAGGTAAATTACTTCACAAAACATATCGGAAGTGTTGGAAATGACAACCAATTAAAAGATTACTTTCAATTTCTACTATTATATCATGACATTTCATTGGTTGTGTACCTGAATATATATATACAAAGAGAGAAAAACACACCCATTTTGACTACTACTTCGTGAAGTGCATAACAACAAAAAATCAACTGATATCTTCAACTTATATTTAAAAGGTAAGATATTATTTATAAAACTGAAGTATGTTCTGTACTGAAAGCTAATTAGAAAAACATTTTCTGACAGTTATATTCTATCACTCTGTAATACTTATAGAAAAAAATAGACTTCTCTGTTTTAGTTATGGCAGGGCCAGTCCTAGGATTTGCGAGGCCCTGGGCTAAAAGGGAACGTGCGCGAGGCCCCCTCCAATTTACATAAGTGGGCCCTTGCAAGGAGAACATTCACAGACACTGTGGGGGCCCCATTGTCCAGCATTTTGACGCCCCCACAGTTTTAACTTTTACTCCACCCGCATTTCTCACACCTTCATAGGTGTGAGAATTGATTGTGATCTAAAAGTTAAAACTGTGGGTGCGCAAAAATGCTGGACAATGGGGCCCCCTCAGTGTCTGTGAATGTTCTCCTTGCAATTGAAGGAGCGTCTCCTTCTCCCTCCCCTATACCTCCTGACACCATCCATGGGAGGCCCAAGGAGGGGGCCCCCTCCAATGGACCTTAATTGCAGGCGACACCTTTCTTTATGATAGATCTCCAGGAAAACAAAAGGACACATCACCAGTGCGTGGCCCCATGCTGGTGGGCTGAGTGCGAGACCATGAGCGGCAGCCACCGCTGCCCATGCCTAGTGCCAGCCCTGAATTAAGGATAGAGTTAGACTTCTATAGTATAATTCAGAATTGACTAAGAGTTTATTTGATAATTTTCTTCATATTTCTACTTCTAATTTGATAGCATACACTGCCCAAAGAAAAAAACACTGTTTAAATAACCAAACTGCCTATCTGTACTGAAACCCAACAATGCCCTTTCTGTACTGATATATTTTTTAAAAATTCCTTTTTCAGAATTGAAAATGGAAGAACAACAAAACAACATGAAAACTGAAACAGAAAAAAAATTGAGACAGAAGTTGACATGGATTTCTATGACGACACAATAAATAATGAACTTGTGCAATGTGTAGATGCAGTAGATTTTCTACTAAAAAATGAAGAAAGAAATGATCACGATTTTTTAGATTTTCTTTTAAATTTTGAAAAACAAAATGAAAAATAAATTTTAATTTCTTAATTCAAAAATTGTTTGACACATTATTTATTTTTATATGTATATTGAAAACTAGTAGCAAATGTATTATAACGTGAAGTCAGACTTAAAATATACTGTGCAACTTTTTGGTGTTACATACTAGCTTTGTTCATAGTTACTTCCTTTCTCCCACTATATAATCCCCAATGTGTATTTAACATCTCTTTATCATCTCCTGCCACCATGTTGTTTCGGCTTTCCAGACAGACTATGGTATGAATTCCATATACCACAATAACTTCTATAACAACAGGCAAGATATTTACAAAGGAGACGGCGTTTATTAAATTATAGACTCTGCATTGGTACCTACATGTAGCTACGTAAATTTAAAAAAAAAAAAAAAAAACGAACAATCAATAAACATACAATAAGTTAAAAGTCAATCATTCTTGTTTCCTTATAGTACGCTCCCCAGACCGCTTTCCGGTACGCGAACCGGGCGCACCCCACGAAAAAAACAAATTCGTTTTTTTTTTTTTGGGACCCGCGGGGCACTTTAATATCCCCCTCATCAATCCTAGGGGGTCAGAAGGGGTCTACCTTGCCCCCTTTCCTTTATTTCCCCCTTCGTTTTGGCCTCCTCTTGTCTCTCGATCCTACCGAGAGACAAAATGGCGGCCGCTACGGACTGTTTAGAATGTTGACAGACACCGGAGAGCCAATCAGCTTCGCTTCGCAAAGCTCCGTTACGCGAAAAGTACGCGAACTGGTGCGCTATCCAGGACGCTGTCACAGATATATACATTTTTTTAAACGTTAATTTCTCAAAATCCACTGGAGCACATATATTGAGACCCAGCAAAGGCACATCGGGCTAACAGTCCCTACAATTTTGCCAAGTTTCGTGCAAATCCATTCAGCCGTTCGAGCTAAAAGTGAGGCCAAACGCCCTATGGAAATTAACATGGGAAAAACGCATTTTGGGACCCCCCTTTTTTCTCAGCCCCCCCTTGACGAAACCCCCCCAAATTTTCAAGGGCTGCTCAGAAACAAAATGTGCCATTTTCCTGACAATTTCAGCCGATTCCGTCCACAAACGCCAAAGTTATTAGACATAGAATTTTCAAAAGTCCCATAGGAAAAAAATCCTAACTATATATACCTACTGGCGACCGCCAGTAGGTTATATATATTTATATATATATATATATATATATATATATATATATATATATATATATATATATATTACCTACTGGCGGTCGCCAGTAGGTAGTTATAGTTAGGATTTTTTTCAATGCAAAATCTCAAAATTCTATTTGGAATAACTTTGGCGCCAGTTGACGAATCTGCCTGAAAATTTCCTCAAATTTGCCTCGCGGAGCTCCGGTCCTTCCTTGAAAGTTTGGGGGGATTCGTCAAGCGGGGGCCGAGATAAAACGGGGGTCCCAAAACGTGCTTTCCCCATGTTAATTTCCATAGGGCGGTCAACCTCACTTTTAGCCCCAACGGCTGAATGGATTTCCACCAAACTTGGCAAAATTGTAGGGACTGGTAGCCCGAAGTGCCTTTGCTATGTCTCAAGATATGTGCTCCAGTGGTTTTTGAGTAATTTAGGTTCAAAAAAATATATATATCTATGGCAGCGCCCCGGTACGCGCACCGGGGAGCGCACCGGGCGCGCCACGCGACTTGCGCACAGAAAGCTGATTGGCTCTCGGGTGTCTGTAAACATTCCAAACAGTCCGGAGCAGCCGCCATCTTGTGTCTCGGTAAAATCGAGACACAAGAGGTGGCAAAAACAAAGGGGGAAATGACCATAAGGGGGCAGAGTAGACCCCCCCTGACCCCCTCGGTTTGATGTGGGGGCTATAAAAGGGCCCCGTGGGGCAACATTTTTTTTTTTTTTTTCGATTTTCACCGGGGGAGCGCCCGGTACGCGCACTGGAGAGCGTACTATGGGGAAAAAAGAATGACAGACTTTAAAAAAAATGAAGCCTTTTTTTATAACTTGGAGGTAGTTCTAAAAAGAACTGTTTTTTAATTCTTTTTGTTGTTTTATATTTTTTTTATTGTTTTTTTGAACATTTTTTACTTTTTTTGGCTTTTATGAACAGTTTTATATTTTTTTTGTATTTTTTATAGGGAAAAACAAAAAACAGGGATTTGGAAACGGCTCAACTGAAGCAAAAAAAAACAGGAAAAAATGAAGGCTTCTTTGTGCATTTGTGGTTATCACCAGCAAGCATGATGAGTGTAGTGCTCTGCTCACCATAAGTGATTAATTTCCCACAATGTACACAAACAATTTTGTATCCCCCAAACATTGGTTGGATACTTGAAATCAACTGACTTGCTTCTGGACCTGATGGAGTGGGTTCTTTGGTTGTTGAGGTTGTGCCAGATGATTGGGGTAGGTTTTTGCAGAGTTCTCTCATCTCTGCTGCTGAAAAGTTAATAGGTTGCAAACGCTGCATATGCCGAATCATTGTATGATTCCCAAAGGAATATTTTTTTGTAGGGTTCCCCCTGGATAGCACAGCACCACAGATGAGACAGGTCACCTTTGCAGCGTTTACTTTTTTTAAACCAGTTGGGATTTTAAAAAACTCCCATATGAAGTGCTCCTTAGGTTTGTATGGTGGAGTGTTTTCTTGCAGGAACTGCCTTGTCCCTTCCTCCTCTTCCTCCTCCTCCTCCTCCTCCTCTTCTTGACCACCAATGAGATGTTCTGGTGGTCCTTGTGGTGGTGGTGGGGCAGATGATCCAGCTGCTGCTGCTACTGTAGCCATTTCTGAGTAGAAATAGGTAGTAATAGCTCTGGAAACAGGTCTTCCTCACTCAAAGTACAAAGTGAGAATGAGGAAAAAAGGTGGGGGCTTTCATCATTTTGAAAAAAAAAACTGTTCTGAACCAATGAAAAGTGTTATTTTCAGGTCACAAGACCAGGGGTTTCATCATTATGAAACCAAAACTGTTATGAACCAATGAAAAGTGTTATTTTCAGGTCACATGACCCGACGCGCTTATGCTATGCGCCCCGGGGCGCGCCCCGGGGCGCTTACGTAGCGCGTTCGTATGCGCGTGGGTGGTTCCGGGCGTGCATACGCCGTGCGTATCACGCGGACGCGGCTACGCGATACGTCATGATGATGTTTTTGTTTGCGCCAATAGCGCTAACGGGACGCTCACCGGTACGCGCCCCAGGGTGCGCGGCAAAATTGCGCTGACCGGGGCGCTCCCCGGTACGCGTCCCGGGAGCGCACCAGGGCAAAAAAAATAAACAAAAATAATAAAATAGTATTATATAAATATACAATATAGGATTCATTATAAAACATATTACATTTCATAGGTTTGAGGTCCTATATATAGTTAGGAATTAGCATTTAAAAAACCTATGAAATTCACTGAAAAAACCATAGGTTTCACACCAGTTATAGTTAGGAATTAGCATTTAAAAAACCTATTAAATTCACTGAAAAAAACATAGGTTTCACACCAGTTATAGTTAGCTGGAAATGTTACTGACATAAAACCATTGAAATTCCCACGTTATAGTTAGTTGGACTCACTATAACTTGCGCGCCTGCAATGCACTGCTGATGACGTCACATATTACATCACTCATGACATGGTGAGTGACATCACTCATGACATCACTGATGACACCATCCTTGTGACAGAGTGACAGACCTCCTTTCAGTGTAAGGTAACCCTTGAAACACATATTCAAAAATAGAAACTAAAATGTTCAAAAAAATAGAGATACCCATACCAGTTACAACAACCAATTCAGTAATACCACCATCTATATACACATTCACTCATTCACCAACAGTTCTATATAGTCACTCATACATATACTCACTCATCATATGTAGTGAAACACCTATACATCCTTTTACACACCGACAGTCATCCAAAAGTTACTCACACACATACTCACAAATGCAAATAAACTATTGAACATCCATTTATTTGCATATACAACTATACACACACTACCACCTTACTTCTAAAGAAACTTACACATACTTACTCTCTTAAACAATCACTTATAGAAACACATACTTATTTAAACAGGAACTCTTTCAATCTCTCACTCTCACAAATACTCACTTATATACATCAATACTCACATATACTAGATTAAAACATATGTAGTTACTGATAAAGACACTAGTGAGACAGTCATTCACTCACTAACACACACATATAAAAAAACATACATTAAGACACTTATTTCAACATTTATTTTTCCATCGACCTTTACATATACATATAAAAAACATATTTCTTTTTCAGAAAGACACACATTCACTGGATGGGGTATCCAGGCTACATGCCAATATAAATAAGCTTATTCATTTGCAACAAAATTAAATATGGTCAGCAAAAAGAGAATCCCTAAAGAGTTGTAGAGGTAGAATATTACAAATTACTGACCTTTTGGAGGCTAGTGCAAGTAACCAAACAACAGATGCTATAAACAACTTCATTATGCAGGTTGCAAAAGGACAAGTTGCTATGTTGTCAAAAATGGAAAGTTACACAAGAGCTGTACAAGAAGAAAATGGTTCACAAGTAGCCTACATTTTTAACTCCACCATCAAACACCAGAAGTAGTCAAACACCTCTCCATTTCAACTCAGAACCAACCACCCAACGTGTATACCCTACCAGGCTTTGGAGTAGGTGTGCCTGAACCACCGACAGCATAAAACCAGAATAGTAGTCATTAGGACTATTTGGAGTGGCAAGTTGAGTTCACATTGATCATTGTTTTCCCTTCCATTTTTTTGTCATAAATAATGCATATTTTTATTTTAGTAATTTTAATTACATTTTTGAGATGGCATCAGGATGGTTTAAATAATTAAATGCAATTAGAGATTGGCTAAACATTAGTAAAACCCTTTTTTAAGACCTTTTTTGAAGTGTATCTTAAGTTTAATTTGTTTTTAGTCACTGATTCTTGATATGAGAAATATCTATGATTTAATGATAAAATACTTCAAAATGTTACATTATTGTGTAAGAGCCGTTCTTGTGTTGCCGCTACTCTAGCCACTTACCTGCTGCACCTTGGATCTTTGCCGCCACCGCCAGAGGAGTCAGTTGGGTGGCATTTAGTCCTGTTTCCGGCTGTGAGTGGAGGACGCCGGCTGGGACTCTAAATCCCAGCATCCCTAGTGGCGCGAAGGCCGCCCACCCCCGCAGGGAGGCGTATAAGACCTGTGCAGGGCTCCCACGGCGCGTGACGCGCACGGGCAAAGCCCTGGCCAAGGGCGGGCCCGTCTGAGCCCATCGGAGACCGGACGAGGCCTGGCTGGGCCCCCCTCTAAATCTTCTGACTCGACATCTCAGAGTTGCCTGGATTTGCCTGAGCTGCGAGGGGAACGGCGTCTTGAGGTCGGGGTTTTAGTCCCAGAAGCAGCTGATTCGCACTGCCTCGATGAAGAGCAGCACGATAGAAGATAGTACCTGAGAGCTCCTGCCGCCCGAAAGGACTTTAGTGCAGGTATTGTTAGTCCTGGAGTCCATTTGACATTATCCTTGTGTCAGCGATAGGACTCACGTGTGTTTGATTACCTGGATACTCCCGGACTTGCTACCCGTAGCGATAAAATAAACTCATACACGTAAGAATGATATCATATATTAATTGGATACAGCATAAGTTTGTATTTTAGTACTGAGGAATATTTTATCATTGTGGATTGTTTAGTTTCATGTATCTTCTTTTATCCTTTATCGTATATGTTTATTATATTGTAACAGTCACCTATTTTCATTAGCGATTTTGCACAATAGGAGGGAGCTGCTTAAATTTACACCGAAAGTCGGACATTCTGCTAAAAATTAGTAGGCGGAAAATAATTTCAGGGAAAAGCGTGGTAGGAATCCTCAAAGCCTTCTTAACAAGGGAGGAATCGGTTCTTAATAATGAAATTTTACTAACAGAATGCAGGCTATCCCTGGAGCCCCTAAGTCACATGGTAGGCTCTCTCTCACTCCTGCCTTTCCCCGAAGCTCCATCAACCTTAAATCAGGTAACACCCCAAGATCGGTTGAGTGAATCCTTAGTTGGAGTTCCTGTAACACCGAACATTTCAGTTTCCTCCATGTCTATGGAGCAGGAACCCAGCCCAGTTAAACCTAAATCAAGAACTAGAGGGCAGAAAGCTAAAATGAAAACGAACTGTCCGAACAACTCACCTGCTGTAGTGAGGAAGACCCAATCAATCAATCAATCAATACATTTATAGAGCGTGCTACTCACCCGTGAGGGTCTCAAGGCACTGAAGGGAGAGGGGGGGGCGCTACTGCTTGAATAGCCAGGTCTTGAGGTGTTTCCTGAAGGTGAGATGGTCCTGGGTTAGTCGTAGGTGTGCGGGGAGGAAGTTCCATGTCTTGGCGGCCCGGTAGGAGAACGATCTTCCTCCGGTGGTGGCTCTGCGGATCCGTGGGATGTTTGCGAGGGCGAGGCTGGGGAGAGGAGCTGGCGGGTAGGAGAGTAGAATGAGAGTCGGTTGTTGAGGTATTCGGGGCCCATGTCGTGGAGTGCTTTGTGTGCGTGGGTAAGGAGCCTGAACGTGATCCTCTTGCTGACGGGGAGCCAGTGCAGATTTCTCAGGTGGCCCGATATGTGGCTGTGGCAAGGGATGTTGAGGATGAGTCGTGCGGAGGCGTTCTGTATGCGCTGAAGTCGTTTCTGAAGTTAGGTTGTGGTTCCTGCGTGAAGGGCGTTCCAGTAGTCCAATCGGCTGGTGACGAGGGCCTGCGTGACCATCTTTCTGGTTTCTGTTGGGATCCTCCGGAAGATCTTTCGGAGCATGCGCAGGGTGTTGAAGCAGGAGGATGAGATGGGGTTGACTTGTTTGGTCATCGTGAGCGAGGAGTCCAGGATGAATCCCAGGTTGCGTGTTTGGTCCGTGGGTGACGGTGCGGAGCCCAGCGCTGTGGGCCACCAGGAGTCGTCCCAGGCAAATGGGGATTGTCCGAGGATGAGGACCTCCGTTTTATCTGAGTTCAGTTTCGGCCGAATGAGCTTCATCCATTCCGCGACGTCCTTCATTCCTTCCTGGAGGTTGGTTTTGGTGGTGATTGGGTCTTTGGTGAGGGAGAGTATCAGCTGGGTGTCGTCTGCGTAGGAGATGATGTTGAGGTTGTGTTTGCGTGCGATGGCGGGAGGGGGGTCATGTAGATATTGAAGAGGGTTGGGCTGAGCGAGGGGCCTTGGGGTACGCCGCAGATGATCTTGGTGGCCGTGGAGCGGAACAGTGGGAGGCGGACTCTCTGTTGGAGAGGAACTTGGTGATCCAGTCCAGTGCTTTTCCTTGGATCCCAGTGTTGTAGAGGCGGGTTATTAGGGTGCGGTGGCAGACGGTATCAAAGGCGGCTGAGAGGTCTAGGAGGATGAGTGCGGTTGTCTCAGGGTCCTGATGTCGTCGGTGGCTGCGATGAGGGCTGTCTCGGTGCTGTGGTTGGCTCGGAATCTGGATTGGGATGGGTCGAACGAGTTGTTTGTCTCGAGGAATGCAGTCAGCTGTTTGTTGACGGTCTTCTCGATGACTTTAGCCGGGAAGGGAAGAAGAGAGATGGGGCGGAAGTTCTTGAGATTTTTAGGGTCAGCTGTGGGGTTTTTCAGAAGGGCTTTGATCTTTGCGTGCTTCCAGCTCTCTGAGAAGGTGGCTGAAGCGAAGGAGTTGTTTATGACGTTCCAGAGGTGGGGTGCGATGATGGCGTCTGCTTTGTTGCAGATGTGGTGGGGGTATGTAAATGTAAATGTAAATGTACAGGAATTTATATAGCGCAAATCACCGACCGGTCTCCAAGCGCTTGCTTAGGGAACCCGTCCTGGTATTCACCTGTGAGATAACCCCGGCAGGGTATCTGCAAGGTGAAAGCCAGGCATCCCGCCGCGAGGGGCCGTTGTGGAGATTAAGCAAGCTATTGCCCAGAGTCGCAGAGTGGGAACCCGTGAATCGAGTAGGCACCGGAGCGAGAATTGTCGAGTCCATGGACATTTTAGGACTCAAGACCCTGTCCGAGCTAGGAATTGAACCCTGGTCCCGGGCTGACCTCTGCTTCCAGGTCTGCCTCCTCTAACCAGTGAGCCACACTTCTCCACTGGGTCAGAGGGAGAGCCGGAGTGGATGGTGTTCATGACGTGGGTGGTGTCTTCTTTGCTGATGGGGGTCCAGTTGCTTAGGGTGGTGGTGGGGTTCGTTGGTTTGGTGACTGGAAGCGGCGTCTGGGCGTCAAAGCTGTTGTGTATATCTGCAATCTTGCGGTAGAAGAACGTGGCGAGGGAGTTGCAGAGGTCTTGTGATGGTGTGATGTCGTTGTTGCTGGCGTTGGGGTTGGAGAGCTCTTTTACGATGCTGAAGAGTTCCTTACTGTTGTGGGTGCTGTTGTCCAGCTGCTCTTTGAACGATGATGGTGTTCGCGAGTGGCGTTCTTGAGGGCTGTCATGTTTTCTGTCGTCCGTTCGTGGCACCAGATTTTTTCGAGCGTGCGGCATGATTTCTTTGAGTCTTTGAGGGCGTCGGTGAACCATATAGTTTTTCTGTTGCTGGTCTTGCTTCGGGGGTTCTTCAGCGGAGCGAGGTTGTCGGCGCAGTTGGTGATCTACTGTGTGAGATTGTGAGCTGCGTCGTTCGTGTCGGAGGTGTAGGCTGGTGGGTTCTGGTTCAGTGATGTGGTAAGCTGGTCTGTGGTGACTTTGCTCCAGCATCTGCGGGGGATTTGTAGTGTGCGGTGGTGTGTTGTAGTCTTCTTGTAGGTGAAATGGATGCAGCTGTGGTCGGTCCAGTGTAGTCCGGTAGAGTGGCTGAAGGAGACGTGGTTGCTGGCAGAGAAGATGGGGTCCAGCGTGTGGCCGGCATAGTGGGTGGGGGTGTATACCAGTTGCTTGAGTTCGGAGTTGGCTGTTGCTGTCGTTGTTGTTCTCCAGGTGGAAGTTCAGGTCCCCTAGGAGGATGTATTCTGGTGATGTTAGTGTGTGCGGGCTGACGAAGTCGGCGATGGTTTCGCTGAACTGAGTGCGCAGGCCCGGGGGTCTGTAGACGAGGGTTCCTCTGAGTGTGATTTTGTGGTCTGTGTGGATCTGGAAGTGTAGGTGTTCCGCGGTGGGGAGTGTGTCTTCGGCGTTGGTCGTGACGCTGATGGTGTTGCTGTAGACGATGGCGATTCCTCCTCCGGTTTGGTTGACGCGGTCCTTTTGGGTGATCTTGTAGCCGTACGAGATGGCTATGGCGTTATCGGGGGCCGAGGAGGCATTCATCCAGGTTTCCGTGAGGAAGACGACGTCCGGTGCTGTTGTGTAGAGGAGGTCCCAGAGTTCGATGGCGTATTTGTGGACGGAGCAGGTGTTGAGGAGGATGCATTTGAGGTTGTTGTTGTTGCTGGGTTCGACGGGCGGGGTGTAGGTTGGGAGGCAGGTGAATTTGCATGCTTGGCAGGTGAAGGGTCCGTGGGTTTGCTTTGGGGTGGCTCGGTAGCAGGCGGGTGGTCGTCCGGTGTTGAGTGTGTTGAGGGTCGTGGTGTCGTATCTCAGTCGGGTGCCCTGGCTTCGGCAAGGGCCAGAGGATCTGGCGCTGGGCGCGGTCCAGGCGCGGATGGGTGCAGCCGTTGGGCGGCCTCCATGTGAGGGGCTGTGGAAGGGAGGAGCAGCTGGGAGGTGGGAGCGGGGCAGGCGAATGGGACAGTGGGGGCGGGGCCGCAGGGATGCAGCGGCGGGAAGGGACACGGAAGCAGAACGGGGGCAGGGGGGGCACAGAGGGCACAACAGAGGCGGCGGGCAAGCAAGTGTGGACAAAAGAAGATAGAACAGAGGGGCAAAGGAAAATAATTCAGAGGGCAAAGAAAAATAGATCAGAGGGCGAAGGACTCACGTAGGAGTCCCAGGCAGCGGCGAGAGCGAGGTGGTAAGGTCAGCGGGGGCAGGCGTCGCAGGAGGACCGTGCGGCGGCTGGGGGGGCGACCTGCCTGAGGACAGGGTCAAAGGTCGCTCCCTTCACCGCTGCGCGGCCTCCATATGAGGGGTTGTGGGAGGGAGGAGTAGCTGGAGAGCGAGGTGGGCGAATGGGACAGCGGGGGGCTGGGCCGCAGGGACGCAGCGGCGGGAAGGGACACGGAAGCGGAACGGGGGCGGAGGGGCACAGATGGCACGACAGAGGCAGTGGGCAAGCAAGTGTGGACATAGGAAGATAGAACAGAGGGGCAAAAGAAAATAAGTCAGAGGGAAAAGGAAAATAGATCAGAGGGCGAAGGACTCACGTAGGAGTCCCAGGCAGCGGCGAGAGCGAGGTGGTAAGGTCAGCGGGGGCAGGCGTCGCAGGAGGACCGTGCGGCGGCTGGGGGGGCGACCTGCCTGAGGACAGGGTCAAAGGTCGCTCGGGGTGCCTTGAAGCCAAAAAAACCTGTGACAAGCACAACTAGGAGAACTAAGGATGCTGTCCCCTCTGCGGCCAACTCTTTTATTTTGTATCAGAACAAGGCAGAGTCATCACCCAGTGGCATATTAGAGGGAGATTTTTGGGGTAGGCTAGAAACGATGATGACTACCCTAATAGACCCTATTATCCAGAAAATAAGTTCTGTTTAAAAAAGGCTGTCTAAATTAGAGAATTTGATGGTACATGACTCCCCAGAAAAATCAACGGTAATCTCTAATGAGCTTAAAACCCCAGTAACCACGGAAGGGGGAAGAGCGGTACTAAAACAGAGAAAAAAGGAGCCCCCGGTGTCAGGCCATCTTTCATCAGTAGGGCGCCTGATAAGAACTGTTCCACTAGTTCGAAGACCGCTAGTATATATCCTGCAGTTCCCAAACAGTATTGTTTTATAATAACAGGGCCCCTATCTTGCAGAGAGATAAGAGGCAAGAAGATAAGACTCTGCAGGTGTCAACTCTCCCTACCATTAACCTTCCAGCGGAATCTACCCCATACGAAGAGATCTTGGGGAGTGTTCCTGCTCTTCCACCAGGGAAGAGCGAAGAATATGATCAGCTCCTCAATAAAATAAATCACTGGTTCACACACAACACTACTGCTGGCCCGTGCATACTTAATAACATACTTATGGCACGTAGGGTTAATTGGATTGGGGGCTCACGTGAACAAGGTACTGGTGACTGTATTATCATACATTTTGATAATCCCTTCACTGCTGGTCGGATACTTTCTAGGGACTACAGTCTTACCCCCTTAGTGGGCTCTGCCATCAAGATTTTACCCTTGGACTATTTTTATAGGCCGTTTATTAGTAGGGACAGGACGGCAGTTGGCAGGGGTGAACCTTTAGTTGGAGGTGGCCAATTAACGCCATAACTCAGCCACCACTCTATTCCCCCAGTTCATCCATTGTTATCTGTATATAGGCCGTTTGGCACGGACTATAGATTGGCGCTAAACAACAGATTTGACACCTTGACTGGTATGGAAGAATGTGATTGACTACGGGGTCCTGATTTAGCAGGGCCTGAGCAGGCCGCATTGTCCCAGGATCTCAGGGATGTAGTAGTAAGGTCCCCAAGGCTGCCTCCTAATAACTTATTATCCTGGAACATAGCGGGGTTGGCAGCTAAGCTACAGGATCCTAGATGGGTAGCTTATGTTAAATCATTTTTGGTAATAAGCCTACAGGAAACGTGGTCGATAGACTGCGACCTTTTCCTGGAAGGCTATAAGGCTTTCTTTGTCCCTGATAGACCATCTCTGGCGGGAGACCCAAGGGTGGATTAGTTACGTACATTTCCGTGGCTATTAACTGCAAACTGCAGGTAATGCCCACTTAACACCCAGGTATCCTGGCGATAATGGCCCGTAAGGGGGGCTCGAGCTGGGGAATTGTTACTTTCTATAATTCATTTTTGTCTTCGTCAGAGTCCAGTAATTTAGTTGCCTTGGAGATGCTATAAAACAATCTCTGAGTGAAAGCCTACACAGTCTCCTGGTAGCCGGTGACTTCAATATTCACCCTTGCGGTGAGCCACTAACGGCTTGTATGTCTGAATTAGGCTGCCCGAGTATGCACGGTTTCCACTTTGAACATTCTGTTCAAGGAGAGCTGTTAAAAACTATGATTAATAAATTAGATCTGGTGGCCAAGATGCCTTTAACTGACCCGCATACTAACTTTCCCGTGCCCACTTTTAAGGGTCACAGTAAGGGGTCCTTTATTGACTTTATCTTAATGTTGTCCTCTTTACAGTCATCTGTGAATAACTTAAAAATTCTAGGGAGTGAATTTAGTGACCATAATCCCCTAACGCTCTATCTGACAGGTCCACTGGCAGAACAGGGTGGTGAGGCACCAAATCAGGGCCTACTGCGGCCAACTGACGGGAGGCGTAGATTAAAATGGTCACAAGTAACTCCAGAAATAATTTAGAATAAGGTTAAAACAGCATGTGCCAATGAACTGTCCCTCTGCCTAGAGGAGCGGGCCTCACCAATAGAGATCTTAGACGCTTACAAGTCTATTTCTCTCAAGGTGTCTGCGCTTTTATCTGCTCCAGCAAGAGAACATGTTAGATCTGGTCCCGGATGGTTCGACTCCCACTGTTCTAAAGCTGTGAAGAGGTTGAAGGAAGCTTTGACAAATAAACTCAGAATTCAATCTGACGTTATATATTGTCGCAGGGAATATAAAACGGCCCTCACTATTCGAAAGGGAACACTAAAAGATGAAGCATGGAGGGAGGTGCTGGAATCCAGCACCTTCAGAAACTGCTCGAAGTTCTGGAGCATAGTGAATAGACCCCTGTTTACTCAGCAATGGGGGGCTTGAATCCCACATATCTGGGGAGGAGTGGGTACTACATTTTGAAACCTTGTTTGATTGTCGGCCTGGGCATAGTGATAGGGATTCTTATGACACTCAGGAGGTAGTAATAAAATTTCAGAGGGGCAAAATCCTGGAAGGTATAACAGGTCTAACTGCTGGAAAAGCACCCGGTCTGGACGGGATCCCTCCAGATCTCTTTAAGTCTGATCCCTCCTTTGGGCGCCGATACTGGAGTCTGTATTTAATGCGGCAGCACAGTATGGTTGTCCTCAGACATGGGCAACATCTACTATAGCTCCTGTTTTTAAAAAAGGCGACAGAAATAGCACTCAGTGCTATAGACCCATCTCATTAATAGACTCAGTGGTAAATGTGGTAGGTAGGGTCGTTCTTCAGAGATTATCATCCTGGGCAGAAGACAAAATGATTTTGTCGGAAGTCCAGTGTGGTTTTCGACGGGGACAGTTTACTTTAGATCAATGTCTTAATTTATTTCTGATTTTGAGCAAATATACGGTTGCACGCTCAGGAACCATTCACCTTGCCTTCATGGATTTGTCATCAGCATTTGATTGTGTTAATAGGAAGAAGGTCTGGCAATTCATGAGGGCAATGGGAGTGGAGAACAGTATCATTAATTTTTTGGAGGACTTGCACAGGTCAATGTTAGGTTATCACAGGATCTGCGTGTCACGAGGGATTTTAATATCAAAAAGGGAGTCCGGCAAGGTTGTATATTGGCCCCTTTCTTATTTAATTTTAATATTAATGAACTGGATAACACATTGAGGGCAACAGATGTTGATTACCCTAGTGTAGGACGGCGTGGGATTCCCGTCCTGCTATATGCGGAATATGCCGTTCTCATATCCAGGACTGAAAAGGGGCTACAAACGCTTTTATCAGCTTTCTCGAGTTTTATGTCAGACAGGGATCTGGCAATTAACAACTCTAAATCATATGTCATGCAAGTGGGGCACTTGGGTAAGAAGAACTTCCAATTTAGAGTGGGAGATTCCAGGATTTCCCGCACTAACGTGTTTTCTTACTTAGGGGTCCTGTTTGATGACAAGCTTAATTGGGGCCCTTTACTACAGAAAACAAAAGGGCACCTGGCTAGGGCGAACTCAGCAATCTTCAATTTTGCATCCAAACTAGGGAAAAAGCCTACTGGAGCCATGCTACAAGTGTACCAGGTGAAAAGCCTGGCCATAGCTTCGTATGGCAGCGAAATATGGGGAAATAACGCAGGTCAGACCCTTCAAGTATTGGAAAATGACTTTTTGAAATGCTTATTAGGTGTTTCAGGGGGTACATCCAATTTAGTGGTCCATGAGTAGCTGGGGGTCCCTTATTTAAATGATGTGCTTTTTTTGCGACCCCTGTCCTGTTGGGTAAAAAGTTGGCTGAATATACATCTCCCTCTCACCCACTTGATTATAAGAGATTGCATGGCACTTGATAACTCGGCTTGCATTCCATGGCTGAGCTATGTGAAGAGAAGCTTTGAAAGGTCGGGGGACCTATTTAACAACCCCGAATGCATTGTGAAGAAGGATGTGGAGGCAATTAAGGTAGCCTTTCCGTCAAGGAGGTTCAGAAATCTAATGTGCTGACATATATCATGCTGAAAACAGCCCAGAGGGCAGAGCGATATCTTATGGGGTGCCTGTACACACATGAAAAAATTCTATTAACTAGGTTTCGGCTGAACCTTTTTCACCTTCTGCTTGCCAGACCTAAATGTTTTACTAGAGGCAAGGTGGCAGCTCCCTGCGGCTGCGAGGAACAGTTTCCGCAGGATATGCAGCATTTTATGTTCCAATGTAACATTTATGATTTCCCTCGTAAATGATATTTGGTCCCAATTTGAAAAAGAATGAATTTTAGACAGGCTCGTCCCGCACTGGTGTACCTGCAATTACTGAAAGAGGACTGTTTATTTTTTATAGTGGGTTTCTTAAAAGGAACTATATGGATCAATAATGAATGTTTTCCTCAAGTTCCTAATTATCTATTAATGTTATTGCTGTTTTTGGTTGTCATCATAACACATGTACTGTCACTTAAATCGTGTTTATGTTGTGTAACTTTTATGGTTTGAACATCAAAGCGAATAATGTTTTGTTGACTTGACTTGTGTAAATGTCCTTAATTATGATAATAATGTTAGAAGGTGTTCTATCATTATGTATGTCCAGCAGCAGGAAAGTCATAAACAATTTGTTTGCTAATACTCAGTTTTTCATCCAAGGAAATGAATAAAAATGCATTTAAATAATTTGTACTAGTGAAAAATTCATAAGAGTATTGGAAACATATTTATTTAACATACAATTCTTTTTGTAGCTAGAGTAACTTCATATCAGAAAGGCAGGCACATGATTGAGCAGAAATCTCACAGTAATCTCTCCTTGCAAAATCACCATTTCACTTTAATTATCATTACCCTTCTTTCCGCTCAAGGCAACGGATCTTTTCTACTGTGTTATGACCTAAAGGACACCTACATAAACATGAGCATATCAAATGCAAATACATATTTAGTAAATAATGAGAGTTTTGAGTAGTTTTAAAGGAATTTATTTTCCAATCAAAATGTAAGTTTCCCTGGCTCATCATTCATTAGTCAGATATCAATCAGGTGACAGAATTGATAATAGAAAAAAATAGAATTAAATCATATTATATATATCATAAATTACATACAGTGCGTTCCATAGAGGAAGGAATCCATATTCCAAGCATATGAGGTATAAATGATGTCAGTCAGAACTCATAAAGAGTTCAAGAAATACAAGCAAGAGTGAGCTTAGCATAAAGCTAAATCAATAATTAATAATTGCATAATATCCCATAAAGAGAAATATAGCATGCTGCAATTAAGCCTGGGAAAAAGCATAAAGCTTGGGGTTTTTAGCAAAAAGCTTGCATCTAAATCTGCCCTTGTTCCCTTACAGCTGATTCTATGTCCTCTCGTTCAGCTCCATCTCCCTCTGAGCCTGTCTGCTCTCTCCCCCAGAGGCTGTCCACACCACCTCCTATCTCTGCTGAACTCAAAAGAATCTTAGAAAAGTCTGCAAAGATCCTACTAAAAAGAGCCCCATCCTCTCAGCTAGGAGCACCTATATAGTTCAGCAAAATCTTTCAAAACATGTGACATTGGTCTTCCTCCTTCATCCAATTAAAGTGCCAAAAAGCATCAACACCCCTTGGCTGCCTGCTCACGTCATCAATCAGGCGAGTTCTTGTGACACATTTGAATTTTACTCTAAATGTCTTCATCTCCTAAATTCCTGCAAAAGAAACAATTTATTTTTCAACTAAACAGAAAACATTTACTCCAGCAAGAAATTATTATTTAGGCCGGAAACAGAAAATACATTTTACACTAATGAGAAGAAAAGGTGTGCTTCGCAGTTTTACTCAAGGCTATGAAATGAATGAGCCTTTGTTTTAAGCAACTGAATACTGATAAAAGAAAGTTACAGGCTGTAAATTATAAGAAGCTTCATTCTTTCATGGAGAAAACATTCCATTCTTATCTCATGGACAGTGCTGAAGCTCCCAAAGCAAAAACTAAATCACAAGCTGGATTTCATCCTCTCTACACTTTAAAAAAGTGTGTTAATTCAGTACAAATATATGCTACTTTGTAAGTTAAAAACATGTTTTGCAAATTAAATCTGCATTCTATAGTGAGACCAAGTCTAAACTAAACACATGTATATCAACCATAAATTCATCGTACATGGTTTTACATAATTTATTAAATGGAATGCATGTGACCAGGCCTCATGTTTTCATTGCTTCCAGCACCAAATGTCTGCGTGCCACTTTTAAATGCAGTTTTATGCCTGAAGCTCCAGGCAGCTTTTATCATTAGTAATACTTTAATCTATAGGTGATATTTACACTCTCTCACACATATATAGACTATTCTATGAAATAAGATTTATCAAAATGTCCACATTTAAAAAGAATTGGAAAATTATTTCATATCATCTGAAAATTGTCATACAATGGCAGACATTTCTTTTTAAGAGTATGCAATACTTCATTATATGATTAACAATGATTTCCACCTTCTTTAAGCTGGAGGAATTATCATATGGTATTTCCTCTTACAAACCTCTTTTTCCTCAATCTTGTATTCTGACCACAAGTTTTTATCACATACAATTGTAACACATGCGGAAATATAACAGAATTTACTGTGAGATAAAACCTCACACAGTTAAATCCCAATATATTTCGTATGGACCAAAATTGCACACTGAAAAGGTTTTTGAAATAATCATGGCATGAGGCAGTGTGAGCACCTGTTATGGCTCTGATATGGTGGTCAGCGACCATCCTAGTAACTGGTGAACTATAGCATCTCTGTGACAGGCTAAAGTGCCCAAGAGAACAAGGCATGCACAAATAGCAAAGAAAGAAGGTAGAAGGAACAAAAGAAAGAAGGAAAGAAGGAAATTAAAAATGAAAGAAAGAAAATAACAAAGAAAGAAAGGCTAGAAAAAGTAAAGAATGACGAGTGAAGAAAAGAAAGAAGGCAAGAAAAACGGAAAGAAAGATGAAAAGAAAGAAGAAAGGAAGTATTGGAATAAAGATGGATATATGAAAAGAAAGAAAAAAGGAAAGCAAGAGGGAAAGATGATAAGAAAGAAGGAAAAAGGGGAAAGGAAGAAAGAAAGAAAGAATAAAAGAAAGGAACAAATAAGAAAGGAAAGAAAGGGCAGAAAACAAAAAAAAGAAAGACAGGAGGGAAGTAAATGAAAGTAAGAAGAGAGAAAGAAGTAAAGAACACAATAGAGGGAAAACAAAACGAAAGAAAGATGAACAAAAGTAAGAATGAAAAAACAAGAAAACAACAAAGAAAGAAGGAAATACATTAAAAAAAATTTTTTACAAGTGCTACAAATTAAACATGATGATGGTTGAATTTCTTCCTGGGCAATGTTTATTAAAGAACCATTGAGAAATTGAGTCCAGAATAAACGTGTTCTGAAGAATTGTCTGCATGCATAATAAAAAGAGAATACCTTAACACACAACAGTTTCAAATTGATGCAACCTCTTATTCTGTGACATATCAGCAGTCAGATAAACAAGGGGCACTTCAAAAAGAATTTACAGCAACAGTGCCAGGTGAGAGAAACTGATGAAGGGCAGAATGTGGCCTGTGTTTAATGGAAAAGAAAACTCTACACTGAAAGGTGAGAACAGGTTTAAAAAGTATTTTAAAACCTAACAACTTACCCGAAGTCGAAGATCCTCTACAGTCTGAATTCAGCTTGCAAAATCATTAGATGCCGCAAAGAGATGATGCACAAAAATACCGAACTCTATGCTTGTAAGATTAGTACTGGTAGAAAGGTCTTTCTTTCATCCCAGGCTCTTAATAAATAGGGAAAACTAAAGTATTTATAAAGTAAAACAAAACCACTGACACTGACGGGAGCAAGCTTCCTTGTGTGCGGATTTGCCTATTGTGAAGGAGCAAAATTCGTTCACTGAAAGTAAAATTAACCAGAGGCTGAAGTAGGCTGACCCATTGTTCCATACTCTATGCTGCAAGGGGAGTTACAAAAATGTGAATGAAACAAAACCCGACTAATGGATGAAGAGAGGTGGCTAAAAGCCCCTTTAAGTAAGTATATTATGCATATCATTTTAGTAAAATCAAAGGGTCTTGGTTAACACCAGACATAAAAATCCATAACTTTATTCAAATCTGCAATATTATAATTTTCAAGCTATAGCATATTTATTTATGTAATGGCAAACAAGCACACATCATTACATTAGCAAAGGTGTGTATGTAAATGTAAATTTAAATGTTGAAGCCACACACGTAAGCTTTGTGAAGGTTATTTGTAGATATGGTATTAGCATTTTTCAAGAAATGAACATACATCGAAAAGTCATTACACATACAACCAATCCATACTGTATGCCCATACAAATAATTATAATCCTTTCAGCCAAAAACCACAACACCCCAAAGCCATTCTACATAATGCTCAACCATAAGTTCACCTCCAAGCGTTCCAGCCTGCTACTGGTGCAGTATTTATAATAGGTCTATTATTCAGGGGGTCCATTATTGTTTTGATCATCTCCCCTGATGTCACTAAATCCTCAACAACTTTTGCATCTCTACAGGTGAGTGTAATTTGCTGTTCATCTGCCAGTGCCCACTCCAGTAAATCTCGCTTTCAAGCTGGGACTTTCGACTCTTGGGGGGCCTTCCAGTGAATGGCGATCCGTCGCCTCGCCAAAACTGTCCTTGGTGCCTCCATCCTGGTGGGCATTTTTGATGCCCTAGCCTAGTCCGTGGGAGCACACCTAGCAAACAGAGCTTCACAACCCCCATTTGAGTTACCCTCACTATGAGAGATAATATGCGGATTACGTCTGCCCATAAGCCCTCCAACAAATGACAGTATCCAGGCCCGGACTGGCCGTTGAGGGCACCGGGCAATTCCCCGGTGGGCCGCATGGTTGGGGGCCGGTTTTGGGCCCCTGGGGCCGTTTTTGTTACAGGGCCGTTATGCTGCAAAAACGACCCTGTAACAAAAACGGCCGAAAACCGGCCCTGTCACAGAGCGCGGTCGCACCTCTCCCCCCTCCCCTCTTCTCCCGGAGGGGGGGAGGGGGGCCGGACGAGCACTTTGCCAGGGCCGGGTCTAGTTCCCAGTCCGGCCCTGACAGTATCATATATTGGGGAATACCTGCTATACCTGCTCAAATGCACCGATCAACACATCCAGGCAGGATGGACTCCATCTGTTCTTGGCGCATGTTGTCTCACCCCCTTTATCCCTAAGTGGAGCCTCATGTAGGTGACCAATAAGTGTTCTACAACTTGCCAGATCAACCATCTGCCTCATCACTGCATGTTCTCGCGGCCCCGGCTATGAGGCCCAGATCTTTCAGGCCATGTGGGCCAGCCTACTATACTCCAGGAATTGGCCAGGCCCGCCCAAAATCACACTTGGGCCTCCTCAAAAGAGAGGAACAGCTTGTGAGATAGAGATCTTCTACATTAATACCACCCTCCTCACACCATCTTGGGAAGTACAACTCCCTCAGCAAGGTGGTGAATGGCATAAGAGCTCGCAAGGGCATTTCTTCTGCATAGGGTGCCCCCCACCAGACCATGGCAACCACTGTATGCCACACTCTGGCTGTCTGTTGCAACAAACATGGTAGCAAGTTAAGAACCGTTCTTCCCAGCATAAACACCTCTAATGACATATTTGGATCATGCATTTCCACAAGCTTTTCAATTTGCGTCATCATCAAGCCATAGCCCCACATTCTGTAGTTGTGTGGTCTCATAATATAGTATCAGTGTGTCCAGTTTTACTCCTCTAAATCCACCCGCCCATACCAATGCTCCCAGAGCCATATCCAACTGCGTGAATATGAAGGGTGGAACCGGACACATTACATATTGTAACATGTACGGGCAGTGTGGTAAGAACACCATATTAGCAACAGTCTTCCCATCATATACTGCGGAATGTTTTCTAAAACTCAACAGACTGAGTCAGTCCCTCCAGCATTCTGCCAACATTAAGTTCATAAAGGGCTCTGGAGCACCACGAATTGAAGAGCCAGAAAAAGAATGTGTTTTCGGATTTGTATCGGCTTTCGAATAGGGTTTGCTTCCGGAGGTTAGAACTTATACTCAGAAGAGTGTGATGTGCTGACAGAGAGTACTGACAAGATTTTGAAGCATGCTAAATAGTGTAGTGACTGTTTTGATGTGAAGCAAACAAGATTAAAGAAACGTTTCTGATTGCACAGAGAAGTAAATTCAGAGAAGCGACAGAAATCAGACAATGGGTTTTGATTCAGACTTTATGCAGCCTGACTGTTCTGAAATTAATGGAGTGCATCCCATACGAGATGTAAGAATGAGAAATCAGAGGGTGCAGATACAGGGTCATGGTCATGGTCATGGTCATGGTAGAGAGAATGTAAATAATTCTGAAGTGACAGCAAATACAGGTTTGCTGGAGAGCACAGCTTGTCATTCCTGCCTTACAATCAGGCACCGGAAGCACAAGTGTAGACTGAATCCAGATCGAATCCAGAATGATTTATTTCCCCAGATTCAGCTAAATGTGAATCAAATGCAAGAAGTAAATTGTACCCCAGCCGAACAGACTCCAATGAAGAATATGCAAAATCCTAGGCAGTTCCATACAAATATGCCCTTGGCTCCTTGATGCAGCAAAATATTAGCAATAAGATGCCGTACAATTCAAGGTACCAACAGAATCCATTGATTTGGAGCACTGATTTTCCTCAGTTTTCAATGGAGACTAATTTACAATGATGGTGCCTGAGGGAAGAGGATGATTACATGCTTGGAGCAATCCTAGAGTATATGAAAGTGCCCCTTTTTGTATGGACGCCCCACTTTTTGCTCCAAATACTGAGGGTTTGACTCCAATAGTGTATTGAGTCTACTTCCCAGACCCCGGTGCCTGTGCCTAAAGCTGCTATGTTCAATTTGGTAATCTCAAATTGGCAAAAGCTTAACCCCCTTATAAGTCCCTAGTATATGGCACCGGTGGTACCCAGGGCATTGGTGGTAAAGGGGTACCAGGGCTGCACCACAAGTTTCTGACACCAGGGCGACCCATGCAACCTGCTGACAACAGCCTGCCATTGCAGACTGGAGGAGCTGCTTGAACTAGACTGTACCCTCACCAGGTGAAGCAAAGACACATACACTGCCTTTAATGTATGTAAGGCACTTCTAATGAAAGCCTCCACAGCCCAGGATGCAGGGTCTATTGTATTTAAGGTGTGGATATGTAATTGCAAACCTATACATCCATATAATGGCATTCTCCATTGTAAACCACCATATGTGTTACCAGTCCATAGGATAACATGGGCTGCTAAAATAAGTCATGTTTATCAAAAAACGTGCCTTCTCACCCCAAACATGATTCTCGTGATCTGGCATGCACACAGAGGGCACCTTAGAGGTTACCCCCTGGCTGCCTCCAGTTTTACTGTGTTCGGGCTGACCAGCCCATGTTTTTCCGTGTCTGCTGCCATCAAGACAAGAATCTTCCCTCCTGCCAGACAGTGTAATCACTCCCAGGACTCAGAATCAAAGGCTGGACAGGAAGGAGGCCACACCTCCCTCCTCCCTAGATGGCTAGAAAATTGGCACTCCAGAGGGGTGAGCTTCTAAGGCTACATTGCCTCTGATATGCACCTGGGCTGTCTCACTGAGGAGGAAACAGCCCTCCTCTTGCCACAGACATGCTTTCACCCGGACAAGGTGAGAAATTAGCTTTGCAGGAGTTGTACACCCCCAGGTGGACTGGCCCTACCTCTAGGGTGGGCAGCCTGGTCTCTATACCTAAAATGTAATTCTGCCATCTTCAGGAGGGCATAAATAGTTGATTCTGGGTAGAAAATGTGACCTACACTACCAGATGTGGCCACCTCTGAGGCGGATTAGCAGCAGGGAATAGCTGGTCACTGGCTACTAGCTCCCAGACCTCTAACTGCCCATAATCTAGGATTTAAGGGACCTCCCCTGACACTAGAACTTCAGATCCGAATAAGTTACTTCAAGGAAGGACTAAGAGGACACCTGTGTCACCTACAACAGGACTTTGCTCACCAGCACAAAGCAAAAGAGGCATACTTTGTCCCTGAGGATTCAGACTTAGAAAAGAGTGAACGACCCTCGTTCTTGGTTAAAACTCGACACTCCCTAAGCGAGGGACCCTTGTGGAAGCCAGAAGCACCCACAGTCTTCCCTGGACTAATGGCACTAATCTGCAGCAAATTGCTGTAAAGATGCTCACTGGATCTAAAGAATTGCTGCCCATCGGGCCCTCTGGGGGATCACACAAATACAGGTGGTCCAGTGCATTGTAAGAGTTGTAGTCTTGCCTTCCCTGAAGTCTCAGGCCACTACGTTACTCCCGCGGACCAAGTGAAGTTCCCTAAACTTTTTGTTGTGCTTACCGCTGCCAAGGCTTGTGGGTCACCCATCCTGTAACCTGCTCCCACACTCGATGCTGCAGCTACAGAGAACATTGTGTAACCATCATCTAATGTCAGTAGCTGTGTACTTGTGTTTTTTCACTTTGTTTCTAGCAGCACTGTGTAAGCTGTAAAAGCAACACCACCGAAGCTCTCGTTCAGACACTAAGTTCAGCCAGAACAACTCTGCACCTGGACTCCATGAGCAAGGTGGACTGTTGTGGCCAGGTCCTGGTAACCGCATGACTCTACCCCAATAAGGGTTCTAAGCAACTCTACCTGCAAGTGACCGACTGTCACTAGTGGATTTTTGTTTATGTATGTTACAGCAATGATTTAATATTGCTACAAAAATATATAACTCCAGTTATTTGTATGAAATCTCGATTATTTTAGTGTCTATAATAACATAAAAATACACTCTGTTTTTAAAAATTGGTGACCGATATTTCTCGAACCATGTCAAATTCTTGTTGTCCATGTTCATTAAACAGGTTCCTCTAGTAAGGCTGGACTGATCCTTGCCACTCGACCGGAACTGACCTAAGGATTTATTAGTGTGAATCCAAGGACCATCTCTGGGGTTTTGTGATAATATTACATGGTAAGGCCAACCAGCTATACCACATAATATTCCACTTTCCTACAAAGAGATAGACCAGAGTGGCCCCTATGTAGATTTTGGGTTGAATGGCCACTCTATATCATTCTTGATCGATACTGGTGCTACCTGCTCTACAGTTCATTCTGTCAAGGACCCAAACTGGCACCTATCGGGAAAAGAAGTCCAAGTTGTAGGCATTGGTAATAAACTTATTATTAATCAGCATATGGCAGATGTGTTCCAGTTAAATTAGGGTCAATGGTGAATAATCACAAGTTAATATTATGTGCTTGAAGTCCTGTTAAATTCTGCAGGGACTTGCTCTGCAAGATGAACTGTGTGATTTACTGCACATCGGATGGTGTCGCAATTGAAACTCAAGATGAAGATTAAGTTAAGAAAATAAAATCACAAGAGTTCAGCTGTTTCCAGTTCTTACAAAATATCACCTGTCTCCAGATTCAAGACGTATCATCAGAGAGGAGGTCCGGGATTACACAGATAAAGACATAAGATTGACAAAAAGTGCAAAGCCAGTCTGAATTCAGGTAAAACCTAATGCTGTGTATCTTAGAATCAGGCAACAAACATTTCATAAGAAGGAGATGAAGTAATGAAACTTGTCATAAAAACAAGATAAAATGATAGAACAGGGTATGCTACAGGAGGTACTTTGTAGTCCCTGCAACTCTCATTTAATGGGCATTAAGAAAACTGAGTAGCAAGTGGACAATAGTGCAGGACCACAGGAAAATAAATCAAATTGCTATCACATGTCCAGTGGTATCACCTCCTGCTGTAATATTAGTTCAGATTCATGAGAATGCAGAATGGTATACAGTCATTGACTTGTGCCAAGTGAATTTCGTTTATAACATAAAGTTCTCATTTGGTGCCAAATTCCACAGGAATATACTGAAAATCCCTCAATTTTAGTGAGATCTTATAGAAGGATTTGGAGAATTTGCAGTTACCTTGGAATTCAATATTGGTTCAATACATGTATGACCTACCTGTGGCATCTAGGACAATAGAGAACAGGAAGCTAGATAGAACTAAACTTTGGAATCATGTTGCTGATAATGGTTTAAAGGTCTCGCCAATAAAGATGCAGTACAGTAAAAAAAGAAATTTATCTTAGTCATCACATTGAAAAATGAGTAATGTAAGTCTCAAAATAATTTGTTTCTGCAAGAAGATTAATCATCCAACCACCCATGGGAAAGTGAAGATGTTCCTGGGAATAGATTTATATTGTCATTAGTGGATCCCCACCATTTCCCTGACTGAAAAGGCTCTAGGTTTCCTCATGGTGATATCAATGATCCTGTACTATTTGATGACAAATGCATGAAGGCCTTTAGTGAATTAAAATAAATGTTATATAGTACAGAAGCTCTGTAATGCCTGGTTAAGTTAGACATAGAATGTTTCCTTTATTGTCATAAGAAGAATGGGTGCTCACTTTTGATTCTTACCCCTGGAGGAGTGATGAAGACTTTTGCTTCTTTTTCTGCTACATTAGATCCAGTAGCTGAATTTCATCCTGGTTGTCGGAAAGTGATGGCAGCTGTTTACATTGCAACTGAACACAGTGAAGGGATTGTAATGGGACATACGTTCATTGTGTTTAGTCCTCACTCAGTTGAAATTTTGCTGACCTGTACCAGAACTCAGTACAGGGCACACAGGCATCTTATGAGGTTTGAGCAAATTAGACTTGGCTGCCAAAAATATCTTGATCAGGAGGTGTAATTCTCCTAACCCTGCTGCGCTGCTACTGGTTTCTGACAGTAATGACGACAATGCTGATGAGGATTCAGACCACGAATGTGCCAATGCTACAGAGTTGTGTGCCAAACCAAGAACAGCTATTAAAGATGTTCTGCTGGAAATGGCTAATCTGACTTTGTTTGTACATGTTTCCTGTCTAAAAGACCATGTGGGAGCACTAAAAGCTGCCTAAAAAGTCTGTTCCCATTCTGCAATTATTGTAGCATCATGCCTGTTTAATGTAACATCACAACAAGTTGCAGAATGTATTGCACTGACAAGAGTTTGCTTTGCAGATGACTTGGATGTGACAATGGAAACAGATACCCAGTATGGAATTTTAGTGGCACATGATTTTGAACAGCTCTGGTTACAAATATGTTTTATTACATCCTCTTGTATTTCCATCAGGAATGGTTCCTATATGTTTGATATTTTGGAAGCAATACAACAACCAAGAGAGATAGCAGTGCCCAAGGGTATAGCCCATAAGGCTGGTGAATATGTAGTGCAATGGGAAACAAACATATGCTGGCCAAGTGGCACAGTATTGCAAATTATTTGAATTATTTTCTGTTAACTCCAATACAGACCACATTAAACAAATTGAAGGATCGCCAATAGGAGGTGAAAGGCAAAAATGGGAATTAGCTAGTTGCAAAAGGAAGTTTAATGGTGTATGTATTACTACTGAATATAAATATGTACTCCCAGAATCAATGTTACATGATACACTATTCACTATTTGCATAGCATGATTCAATGGAATTGTCCTGGTCAAAGTGTCCTGGTTCATTTAAAAATTTGAATGTGTCGCAGAAGACCTGTGTCAAAGATGTGCCATTTGCCAGGGAAATAATCAGGGGTAGAGAACCATGGTCATTATGTATCATATTGCTAAAAAGAAGGCCAATTTACTAGACTTCAAGCAGATTTAATTGTGTTGCCTATTACAATGGGCTTAAATAAGTTCTTATGATTGTCTCCTTTTTTCTAAATAGGTCAAAGCATGTGCAATTCATAGATGTGGAAGCATGAGAGTTGCCAAGTTCCTATTAAGAGAGATATGGCCTTCCAACCTCTATTGAGACAGATAATGGAACTCATGTTAAAAATTAGATTCTTAAGTTAATGTGTACAGCTCTTCAAATTGAGCAAAGGTTCCACTGTAGTTACCATCCTCATTCATCTGGAACTGTAGAGAAAATTAAGAAACCACCAAAAACAAGCTGGTAAAAGTATGCATCTCTGCTAATTTGAAATGTCTTATTCTTGTTCTCGTGAGCAATAGAAGTACTCCAGATAAAAAGACTGGTCTCTTGTCTCATTAAGTGTCAATGGGCAGAGCCTGAGGATTACCTACATTTCTTCAGCAACACTTGAGTCAGTAACTGAGGATAACATATTGGATTACTTCAAAGGGTCGGGCAGATGTGGTGAAATCTGTCTCTCATCAGGTGATATTGGCAACAGCAGAAACAAAAGAAACTCAGTGCCATCCATTGTAAACAGGAGACAGGGTCCAGATTAAGAAGCATGTTCATAATAGCTGCCTTAAGTCCAGGTGGAAAGGGCTGTATCAAGTCATGCTTGTTGCCAATACGTTAAAGTGTGCCGGAATCCCTCAGTGGATCCACGAGGTTCGCACAGATAACTAAAGACTGAGGATGAAGAGAATGTGACAACAGCCACTGACTCACAGAGACAAGCTGAAGTTTGCAGTATGGATCCAGAGGGGAGAAAGTTGAAGAAGTTGTAGAAGTGAATTCCCAAACTCGTGAAGTTGCTTATGAAAGTGAAAATCCTGATAAAGGCATCAGTAGCCTATTTCAATTTGAAGATCAGAGTGAAGATCTGTTGCAAAGTCACGAGCAGCAGCAAGAAATAGCCACTGATCCAGCAAATGTGAGTCTTAAGAAACCTCAGGGTAAGAAAGCAGTTCACAGTTAATCGATTTGCTGATGCTAGTCAAAGCACCAGTCGACTGTGAGTGAAGAAGACTCAGCGGTAGTCTCAAATGAAGATACAAGAGTCTTATCTCCTAAGAAAGTGAAGAGAACTTGAAAAAGAGTCACTGGGAAAATGAAAGAACAGAACCAGAAATAATTGAAATTGATTCAGAAAACAGTGATAGTGAATTGCTTGCTGCCAAAAGACCATCAAGAAAGAGAAGCCCGGACAGAAAGTAAGCTTTGCCTGAATGGGTACATGTTGCATCTGTGGTTTCAGAAGAAAAATAGTCAGGTGTGGAAGACAACAACTCAACAAGCCAGTACTATTTCATCTTTGAAAAAGAACCATAATAAACTTTTGCAAATCTTGAAGGTCATGATATTTGTCCCTACTAATGAATCAAAATGAAGAAATAGAAACTTTAATTATGGAATGATTTTTTTTTTACTTTTGATTATAGTTAAAAATGAAAAAGTGAGAGAGAATATTATTATTGTCTAAAAAAATAAAATAAAAGTTAATTGAAGATTGATTTTTGAGTCCTGAATTCTTCATTATTTTAATAATTGCTTTTAATCCCAAAAGAAATGGCATACAGCAGTAAATGTGTTAGTGTGATATTGCTTATAGTTCTACTAATATATATAATTGGGCAATTGTTGTGGGGATCAAGAACTACTTGATTTGTACTATTCTCTCTTCTTCTGTAGGTGAGGGTGCTACCTATTATCAACCTCCTATTTCATACAGTGTTACCAGTAATGTTTTTGCTTGTATATTTAATAAGAAAGAATTCTATCACCATACTAGCCGGATTTCAACTTTTCTCTGGAAGTACTTCCTGTTCCTGAAGATACTGGGAAATTGATAATCTATTATAACTATTTGAATACAGTTGCACAAACTAACCATAACACTGAACAGACTAAATGGGATATGTGTGTGGATTAAGTGAAGAAGAGCATGAATTTGTTTAAGAATTTAATGAGAGGAGGGTGAAGATTTTGAGGTTGGAAGGAAGTCGAAAGGGTGCATCATGTATGGTGTAACATGAACCTACAGGACCTAGGTCAATGAAGTTTGTGGGAAAGAAAGAGTGCTGCTTATTTGGAACTTAGCGTATGTTCTATTTTATATATTATTCTGAATTGTTCTATTGCTAAAAGCCTTCCTGGCAATGACTTTATGCATCTGCACTTCATAATTTTTGCATTGTATCTCTTCACATTTTGGTAATAAATCATTCTAAATTCCTAATTCCACCCTAGAACTCACATACTGAGTCTCTTAATTGGCTGTATTCGATATGTGTTCTTAACACGTGCTCATTCAATCTTTGACCTCTCTGCAGAGCACACGGATAGATGGTCCTACATATGCCTATTGTAATTATGATTCTCTAAGATTAACACAACTTGAACCCCACCAACGAACCTCCTTTGTGGAAACCTGTCTTCCATACTAGGGGCCTCATTTATGAAAAGTGTTGCATTGCTGCAAGACAGCAATGTAACACTTTTCAGTGTGCCCTCCTTGCAACATCATTGATGCGCCGTATTTATTGTACAGTGCTCCAGGGGCCTCATTTATGAAAAGTGACGCATCGCTGCGTGAAAACAGCGATGAGTCACTTTTCACTGCGCACTCCTTGCGACACCAATGATGCGTCATATTTAATGTATGACGCATCATGTCGCATGGACTTACAGATACGTCAGTATTTCTAACGTATATGTAAGCGCAAAAGTGACGCATTGCTGGAGTGTGTCACAAAAGTGACGCAACTTCAGCAATGCGTCTTTTCACATGGGGAAAGCCCCATGTGAAAGGGCTTGCGTCAGACTTACGCCTGCTGTGAGGCAGGCGCAAGATTTTGACGCAACAGCATCCTAAAAGTGACGCAGTGAAATCTCATAGATTTCACTGCGTCACTATTACGAGGCTTTTTTGCAGGGGAACGCCCCCTCTGCATACATTACACCTGACGCTGGTATAATGTGGCGCAGGGGTTTAAAAAGTGACGCATCTACGTAGATGCGTCACTTTTTAAATATGGCGCAACAAGGCGCATATTTTACGCCACTGGTGCGTCACAAAAAGTGACGCACCGGCGGCGCAAAACTGACGCAAGGCCTCATAAATAAGGGCCCATGTTGCAAGGATTGACAGATACGGCAGAAATCCTGACATATCTGCGAGTGCAAAGATGGCGATTTGCTGGAGTGTGTCTGTAAACAGACGCAGTCCAGCAATGTGTCATTTCGAATGGGTAAGCCCCATGTGAAAAGGCCTGTGTCACCCCTTATGCCTGCTTCAAGCAGGAGTAAGGATTTGGTGCAGTGAGGCCGTAGAAGTGTCGCTGCGAAATCTCATAGATTTCACTACAACACTTCAACGAGCCTTTTCTGCTCAGGAACGCCCCTCCACATACATTCTACCTGTTGCAGGTATAATTTAGCACAGAGGTCTACAAAGTGACGCATCTGTCTAGATGCGTCACTTTGTAATTATGGCGCAGTGTGTCACTTTTTTACGCCACCGCAGCGTCATAAAAAGTGAGACAACGGCAGCATAAGGGTCTCATAAATAAGGCCCTTCGTTTGCTCCCTGCAGTCGAACTTTTGGCATTCTTTGAGGGTGGTGCCTGTAATGAAAGTGAGTATTGCCAGTGAGAGGGAGTGGGCGGAAGCCTCTTGAGAAACATTGTGGGTACCTGCAATTTTTTTTCATTTTTTATGTTTTACAAATTAAACACTGAGGTCGGGCGTGGGTTGGTTACAGGCCCCAATTTTAGTTGTGCCTCGGCTCGGACGCTGTTCATCCGAAGGCATCCTGTGCTAACATTCACTCAAAATAATTTCTAGCAGTAGACGGGCAACATTATCAATACCAGCCCTAAAAAATAATAAAACCGCTGCCTTAAGGGAAAAATCAGAGAATGGAAATAGCAAAACGCTCATAGTGCATTTACTACCGTGGTCATTAGTTTTTCTCCGTGAATATAAGCACACTTACATCGCTTGCTAAATGTATTATGTTGCAGTAAACATTTCGGTACGATATCGCTTTAAATTTCTCTCAAGGCACCAACGCATGCAGTAAGAGCTCAAAGGCCTCGAATTGGTAATTCACTCGTGAGCGATTTTAATGTAAAAACTGTAGTGTGGCGCCCCCTGCAGGGCCATGGGATTTATGCAATAACTTCCTGTGAACTTGAAGTGGAGAATCATCACGCACCAAAAGAACAAATTAATAGAGTAAGCTTTTTCGGGCAACACAATAATAATCGTCCGCGGTTATCAATATGTGATATGCAAATGCCCAACACGTGTGATAAAGAGTCCCATGGCTAATTTATGTGAAAAAAACACAAGCAATAATGTGGTTGTTTGCCCTGATTAAGAAATATGAATTAATATAATAACCGGGATATATTTATGCACAATACGGTGATCCGAGTAAACCGCATTTATCAGTATAACCACGACCACTGGAAAACAATTGACGTGTCCGCGCAGATTGAAGAGTCGGACTGGCCTATAGGGCAATCAGGCAGTCCCCAGGGCTGTTTTGACAGATCAGTGTATTGACTGTTCTCTTGGCTGTTTGTGGGCCTGTTAATGGTCTGGCTGGCCTGTTTTTACTGTTGGTTTATCTGCTATTGCCACAAACATGCCAGCACAAACGCATGTAAAAAAAAACACATCCTTTGAAAAATAGCTATACAGCTTGTCGTCACGAATTTAAAATTGACTTGATTTGCGAATATGGGTCACTATTTTAGCTATGTGATTCTCTAATTGGGGGCTACTTTACAAAATTTAAATTGGTGCCCTGGGCTATTTTCTGCCCCAGTCAGACTTTGTTTTTTTCTCCTTAAAAATACCTCGTAGACAGACTCCCCACCCAACCAAACTACTAGAACTACTACCTAATCTGTAAATGTGAACAAAAAATATTTATTGTGCAAATGAGTCAAATGTTCCTAGAGATGCTTTGTGGTGAAGCGCCGCTTAAAAAACTTTGCATAAGTTAACCGATCCCTTTTTAGCCAGTGATTGTTATAGTCACGTTTCCGAAGAGGCGAACATTTTACCTTAGATTGTCATCTTTTTATATACCTAAATTGATGAACTGGGGAAGGACCTAATCATCAAGCAGGAAACCAAACCCTTAAATAAACAACTGAAAGTTAAATAAAGTAGAAAAATGTTGAATTCTTTGTTATGAAAATGCTTGGCTTCATTATTCACGTGGGCATCACAGAATGCCGTTACCAAGGAGCAAAGTTATTTCTAGTTTCAATCAGACGTCAAAAGAATCATAAATGTTTGGCTGCTTTTTTGATGTCTGGTGGTCCTTAATGCAGAAGGATGCTGCCAGAGGCCCTGTCCTGTATCACAAAACATTTTTACTGACGTTATTTCACGCCCGTCCTGGTAAGTCGGTGCTTGGTGTAAATAACTTCTACCACAGTAGTATGAAAGCAGAATTCTGGAGGTGGTCACGTTTGACAGATGTGTGTTCTTATATGTTGTGTGATATTTTGTTGTGGTGGTGATATGTTATGTTTTTTGTGCAATTGTGCTTTAGCTCTGCATTATTGCAAGGAGATGCTGTTGTGCTTGCTCGGATTTTTATTGTTTTGTTATGTTGTGCTCTATTATGCTTTAATTATAGTGTTATGTAGTTTTGTGTATATCATTGTGTTATGTTTGGTTGTTTACACACGAGATGACAACAAGCACTGCTACATTTCCAGCTTTTAAAGTTCTTCAGAGAGGCAACTATTTCTATTTAAGGTAGTAAAGTAGAGCTGTTCAAGCTCTTCCACTAGTTGAACACCAGTCAGCCCAAAACTGTGGCAGAGACCAGTCTTAGATAAGCACTTTCAATGCTCGGATGTATGACGTTACAACACATGCTTTTACCACGCATGCCTTTACAACGCGGTTTTTACAACGCATGCCTTTACAACGCATAGTGCTTTGGGGCGCTGGATAATGAATAGTTTAATTTGCTATTCCAACTCCAGTCCCCGAGGATAGTAGGGAAGGTGTTGGATAGTACATTAAACCTATTCCCTATCCTAGAGCGCCCCACAGCGCAAAGCGTTGTAATGGTTTGCGTTGTAAAAGTTGTGTCGTAAAGGCACTGCGTGGTAAAAGTTGCAATGTAAAGGATGTTCCCCCAATGCTCAATTTAAGGGATGGGGCCCCATGTATCACTAATATAAAGTAATGTCGAAACTGACGACAAATTTTGGAATAAAACTGGGATTCACGTGATAAATAAGGAATTCCGGGGCATATTAGCAAGAACCTCGTTAAAATTATTGCCGTTTGAGCGGCAGGAAACTGCTGCTAAAATGGCAACAATGGGCTTGCTAATATGCTTTATAGAATTCCAATAGAAGCCCAGGTTAGATGTCCTGCACATTTAACCTGGGCTTCTATTGGAATTCCATAACGCATATTAGCAAGCCCATTATCGACGTTTTAGTGGCAGTTTCCTGCCGCTAAAACAGCGATCATTTTAACGAGGTTCTTGCTAATATGCCCCTCCATTTCTTTCAAGAAGTGTGTGCATCTATGTTTGTTTTCTGCTGTGTGTAAATATATTTTTAGTAGGGACAGTTAATAAGACGGTTTTCCTGTGTCTCCATGTAATCAATATTGCCACCAAATTTAATCTACCCTACCTCATAATTTATTCCTCCTGTCGTATAGTTATAAAGGTCATGGGTGTAGTACGTTTGGAGCTATTGTTTGTCTATGATAACACCCATGTCTCATGTGAAAGACAACTGCACACTTAGCCCTACAAAATCAATCATTAGCAACGCCTAACTCTAGTTTTTTGTAAGTGATTGACAAGGTATGGGTGTGTGGATGTGTGAGTGGGTGAATGTGGTAACAAATACTTGATGAGACGAAGGAGTAAATGCATGGTTAAATAATCGTGATTGAGTGCATGGATAACTATTGAAGGAGTGAATTCTTACACAGTTTTTTAAATAAGTGAGTGAATAGATGGATGAACGGATTTGAAAGTGCATAAATAAATTAATGTGAGTGCACGGATGAATGCAGACATGTGACACCAGTCTTATATACTGAAACTTCAGAAGCCAGACGTAATAGTGTTTTAAATTGCAGAAAAAATCCAATATTATGCAATTGCAAACATTACACATGGACTGGGCACCAATGTGACGAGAAAATCTATACAAAAGAAATTGCAAATAGTATGCCAGTACAAGGATTGCACCACATGGGGGCACCATTCTTCCACGAGTGCCTAAAATATCTATTCCCACAGGAGAGTAGTGGAGGTTGACCATCAAGTATATCTTCCAAAAACTGATAAACACGAGCACGCTACTTGAGGGTGCTAAAGCCCAAACTACCTTGTATTGGTTTTGACTTATCTAAGCTGTGGGTCATCAAAAGATTTTTGTGAGGTTGTCTCGCTCTCAACTAATCGAGGCATGCTTAATCAATTGACGATCTCCCACACCGGGGTAGGAACAATACCACCACGGCGAACTCAACCGAGGGAAGCTAATCAAACCCTGGGAGCAGGGGCGGCCTTAGGCATGTGCAAGCTGTGCACCTGCACAGGGCCGCCAAACCCCAGGAGCTGCCGCGCCAATATATATCCTTATTATAATAATCCTCTGAGGATGGATACATATTTGGCAGGGATTTGGCGGCCTCCGGCTCTGTTCCACTTCCAAACACCCTGACTACCCCTCCCCCCTCCCCCCTCCCCGCCCGGACCCCCTCTTCCGGGGCCCCCTACCTACGCTCCCTGCCAGGGCCGCCATGAGCCCAGAGCCGCCCCTGCTGGGGGTTCTTCTAAATCTATTTTCATGACAGTTTTCTAGGGTCCTGTCCTTTTGGCAAGAAAAAAGGATAAAATATACCTAGAGGTAAAGTCAAAACTAAAACAAAATAGCTTTAGCTTCAGCACCCTCAAGGAGCATTTTCGTGTTTAACTGTAACTGCCAACCTGCAACTGCAAGCACTACACAGAAGTGAGCATCATAATTATAATGACTATCACATGTCAACGTTTACCATTTCTAGCATTCGTACATATTGCATTTGCTCTATCCCTCTATAATCCTTAGTGCATATTCAGATTGCCGAAAATTGCCGAAAATCACGTACTATTTTTGAATGCATGTTCAGATTTACAATTAGAAATCTTTGAATGTCAGGCAAGATTTTTACCATTACGTGGGAGAAAAGACTGTATCGACAAGTTTGCACCTTCACTCATTGGGCCCGATTCACAGAAGTAACTTAAGACAAAATCCTAAACTTACTACCATTTTCGTATTCACAGAAGGCACTTAGTCATTTTGGTATTCACAGAAGGCACTTACTCATTTCGGTATTCACAGAAGTTAGGAGTCCTAACTTTAGGACTCCTAAATACCTTCTGTGAATACCGAAAGTCTTAAAATTAGAATTTTTCTCAGTTTAGTAGTAGTAAAGTTAGGACTCCTAACTTTAGGACTCCTAAATGCCTTCTGTGAATACCGAAAGTCTTAAAATTAGTATTTTTCTCAATTTAGTAGTAGTAAAGTTAGGACTCCTAACTTTAGGACTCCTAAATGCCTTCTGTGAATACCGAAAGTCTTAAAATTAGGATTTTACTCAGTTTAGTAGTAGTAAAGTTGAGAAAAATCCTAATTTTAAGACTTTCGGTATTCACAGAAGGCATTTAGGAGTCCGAAATTTAGGAGTCCTAACTTTACTACTACTAAATTAAGAAAAATCCTAATTTTAAGACTTTGGGTATTAACAGAAGGCATTTAGGAGTTCTAAAGTTAGGAGTTAGGAGTCCTAAACCATTGGTGACTTTGGTCCAGGATATACAGGGCCACTTTCTTACTCCAATGCTCCAATGGTTTAGTCAAGGTTAAAGTTAGATATAACCTTACTCTCTAAAGTGGTAGCTTGGTCGAGCAGTAAGGCAGTATCAGAGGACAGTGTAAAGCATTTGTTGTACACACTCAGTCAGAAAATGGTCTCACACACTCAAGAACTGAACTCTAGGCCAATTGTTTGGTATATAAAAATATATTGTTGTTTTATTCTAGAACCACAAGTAGGTATACAAATATTTTCTCAGAATGAGATGCTACAGTTAAACACCTTCAAATAGCAATAGACTTTTCAATGCAATAGATACAGTTGTTGCAATATGCAACACAAGTTAAACAGTAAAATGCAATATCATTTACTTCCACACTGCCTCAGGTGAAATGGCTGCATCCACCTCGCATATCACAATGTTCAATAACAAATAAATGGATCCATGAGGTGTACACCATCCTGGCAATCAACACAGGCTCTAAATTGTGAGCCCTACTGCCCGTCATCTACGAAAGGGATTCATGAGTCTACACCTTCCTGCAATCAATACTCCATCTGAATTGTGAGTACTGCATACCATAGTGTTTGCTCACACAACAATGACATCAGGTAAGCAGAGCGGCCTGGGTGCAAAGGGTCTCCAATTGAGCGCGGTGTGGCGGGACGGGTGGGGTGCATCACTCTGGCTGCGCAGATGCGAACAAACTATGTTTTCATGCGTAATGATGTGATCTCTGACCTCGTTCAGTCTCATCTCTGTCTCATTTTAAAGACCTGCTTGACAGTACTGTAGGCCTGACCCAGCAGGCAGCGCTGCCCTACAGACACCTCTTGAGTGCGGTGCTGCGGGAGGGGTAGGATGAATCAGCCAGAGTGCGCATGTGCGAATGAGCAATGTTGCCGTGTGTGATGATGTGATCTCTGACCTATAATGGGCTTGATAATATGCCCTTGTGAATTCCCATAGAAGCCCAGGTTCACACCAGAACTGGGCTTCTATGGGAATTCGCAAGGGCATATTATCAACCCCTTATTGCCGCTTTAGCGGCAGTTTCCTGCCACTAAAGCGGTGATAATGTTATCGCTGTTTCTTGATAATATGGCCCATAATCTCTGGCCTCATGTGTTTCATTTTAAGGACTTGTTGAACCACACTCTTTCTCTCGATTCCAGCATCCTAGACAAACGGGTGGCGGTAGGATAAACACTAAGGGCTGGGTGCAGTAGGCCGACGCACTGTCTCCTCCTCCCTCTCTTCTTTTTACTCTCCCTCCCCTTCTCCCTTCCACCCACTCTTCCTCCCTTCCATTCCCAGTATCGTCCTTTCATTTGAACTACCTTTATGTACCTCTTCCACATAGCACACATACTTATGTTTCATTTTTGTCTTGCAGGTTTCCTACGCTGCTTCCACTGGAGTCCAACCCATGTTTTTTTTTATACTGTTTCTTCTATTAAAGTTAAGTTTCTATTTATTTGTGTTTTAATAAAGGTTACTTTTTTTTTTAAAATAAATACCTGAGTGCATAGGTCTTTTTTTCTGACAACACTTGTCTATTATTTATTGTGAAAATAATCTGTTAATAAGAGATTATAAGGACAAAGTTATCTAATATTAGAGTGCACCTACCAAACATAATCTAACTGAATATTAGACAAATGAAGCCTGGGTAATTGTACAACTGCAAGAGTTCTATGAGTGTATCACTTTATAACACCATAAGTACTGCCCGTGTGATTACTGAACCAATAAGGCACTGCCTAAGACCACCGAGGCATCAGGGAATGCCAAGGCCCACCCTGTATTTTTAAGTAAAGCCCCGGAGAGTGGCGATCCCTGGACTTCAGTTGGCCAAGAAGGCCCCCGAACAATTAGTAAACAATACCCAGGAAGGTGGCGGTCCCCTAGGCTGCAAAACTTCTCTCTGCCCTTCCGTGCCTAATTTACATGTGACATTAGGATCCCTAGTCCCACAGAGACTCAACCAAATAACAATTGGATTGGCCACGGAACATTACCCACCAGGGGCCTCATTTAAAAGAGCGGATGAGACCCCGCTTTTTATTTTTTGTTTCTATTTTTTTCTCCATTTTTACCATCTGCATCCCCTCTATTAAAGTGATACAAGGTTTTCCTCCTCTCACTTCAAGTAGTCAAACAAGTATTTGCTATCACAGGGTGGAAGCCATGCACCAGCCCTCTAATAGCAAACACAAATGTCCCGCGAATGCACACCCCGGGACATTGTATGACCTGTGCCTGACATGTTGCCCTCCCTAGGACCATGATCCATTTCTTAGTATAAACGCATTCTAACACAACTTACACACGTGTAGTACAACGACCAGAATGTAGTGGAAAAATCAGAGGAAGCGCAAAATATAAATCCTACCAGAAGCCGGATGACAGTTTAATGAGCCGACGACCCTGGCATGAGTAGAAACAGCTACACAAAGAAAATGGGTCTTCAGCATAACACAACCAATTCTGAAATATTGGTGAAAGGTGCTTTCTTTTTACCTTCTCCCACTCATTGCCAAATTTGTGTAGTTAAGAGGCAGACAGAAGTGGGTCCAATAAGTAGATTTATTACAAGAAAACAAGACACCTGAAACAGCCACCAACAGGAGCAGACAGCAAGGCAACCGTCTTCTCCAGCACCGAGTACAAAACTCTGCAAGATTCCCTTGATGACAGCCCTTCATTCTAACATTACATACTTAAATTCTAGTAAAATTACATACTAACATTCTACTATGGATAAGTACTGCAGTCCATAAAGAATCAAAAAGTTCCACGCAAGCCTCCTTTTGACTTGTATTCCATTCTTCCTTTATTGTAGTAGGGTGAGAATTTCTTTCAACCAAACAGTCTTTCTTGATGAAGATATTCAAAATGAAGATATTCAAAACCATTGTACAAATATAATATTCCACAGCAGATGCGTTTGCTCCCTTTAGGGACATCATCAGGGCTGTAAAGAGAAAAAAACATAACAATCAAAAAATCTATATTGATAATTCAATCTGTACAACAAACGTTCTTCCCAACTTGGAAGCCTGCCTATATACCATTCTACACAAGAATCTATTGAATACATAAACCTGCCTATATAACAATCTGTATATTCTACAATTTAAGTTGAAAATCATTTACGAGAATGATGGTAAAGGAATCATCAACATTTTTTCAACACAAAGTATCCAAGTTTTCACTAGGCATCTCACCTACGCATCGACATTACAAGTATCACAGTAAAAGTATTTCTAAACATTCCCTCCTATAAAAGGATTTGACCGTAATGACCATATTTATTAACTCTTGACACCCTCATACTCCTTGAAAACCATGAGAGTGCCCTATCGCCCTATTTAGTAATGTTTTGCTAATGTATTTTATTAGCAAATAAAGCACGGGGAACTCGCTATTCACCCCCATCATTTTTGCCTGATGTAACAAATAAAACCCTCTCACCTCTATTTTTATCCACATAGTAATATGATAGGCGATGTAGCTCCTTGTTTCTTAGTACTATCTCAATCCATGTACTTATTATCAATGCCTAGTGTATATGAAAAAGATTGAATTTAGTGCTTACACCCCTTATTGCAAGCTTTAATGCTGCTTAATTCTCAAATCATTGACTCACCCACAGTTAGGCTATCAATCACATTCCTCCAAGCGTTGTTCTGAAAACTTCCACTTATTCAAAATGTCATGGTTTATTTTTAAAAAAAGGTCTCCTATTATCAAAAAGAGAGGAACCACCTGTCAAAACACAATCCTAATCCTAAATCCGCAATGTTAAAATCCCATTCACAATAAAATTCTCTCACCTCTTATTACTCCTGCTCAACAAAGACCCATCATCCGGCTTCCTATGTTCCAGTATAACTGCAGTGATTACCTGAAATCAACAAAGCAACGCCTATTCAGGTCCCCTTCCTCATATAACTTAAGTAATATTCCAAACATGTTCAATCCTGTAGCCCAAAAAAACACGGTATTCTAACACACCTACTGGATTCCTCCTCTTCAACGATACTACAATGCTCAAAATCTCAACTTATTTCTCGATTAACTTGTGTTGAACGTCTTAACTCCGCGACAGCTAGGCCCAGATAAATCCCACCGTGAATTGCCGGTAGAGAGCGGAGCTATTTGAATTCTCTAGTAGCCAATCAACTAGTGCCAATGCATGGTCCTAATTGACCGAAATACTCCACCCTGGTTCTCTACAAGGTCCGCACCTATTCTTTGCACACCTGTTACCTTAAAACTGGAAAGACTCTAATCATTTCCTGTATGTAGCCAATCACAACGCGACCTCATCCGCTCTGCTTTGCTGTGCGCGTCTAAAGTTTACAAACATTTCGTGTCTGCGGCCGGAAAGAAATCAAACATATCCGGTCCGCACATCTAGAACCAATCACAATAATCCTAACCTCTCTGTTGGCAATTTCCTGTTTATGTATGTAACCAATCACAACGCGACCTCATCCGCTCTGCTTTGCGTGAGTGTCTAAAGTTTACAAACATTTCGCGTCTGCCGCCGGAAAGAAATCAAACATATCCGGTCCACACATCTAGAGCCAATCACAATAGTCCTAACCTCTCTGTTAGCAAGTTCCCTATCAAGTTTGCTATTACCCCGGACTATGTTAAAAATACGGCTATTTCTAATGCCCGTGGCGATCTAGTTCATTCAAGTGCTAACATCCCCTAGTATTTAACTTTAATTTAAATACTCTTCTAAGTCCATATTCGTCAGACTCATCATGTGCCCAGCATTGTAGTATATTGATTGTAAATTGCTGTTCTTCTTGAATAGTAACTTTATACAGCCTCAGTACCCGGTAAGGAGTAATTTGAAACAGGTTAACATTTCCTGACCAATCACATTTTCTTCTTTCCTCTATCAATCTATTATTCTGAAGTACTGTTGTAACTTGGTGTCTCTACCATTAATTAAAAACACTATTTTCAGTTCAAATCAAACAGACTCGTCATGTAGGTGACCTCAATATTAAAAGTGCTATTCGCAATTCCAAAGTAAACAGACTCCAGTTAACGTTTCCTAACAAATAACGTTTTCTCCTCTGTCAGTCTATTATTCTGAGTTTCTGTCGTGACTTGGTGTTTCTATCATTAGTTCGACACTATTTTCAGTTCAATTTAAACAAACTCCTCATGTAGGTGGCCTCAATATTCAAGTGTTATTACATCAATTCATCTACTTACAATTGTTGTAATAAAATTCTACCATAATGTTGACCTGACCAAAATACTCCTCAGACATCTAGCTATCACAGTCCATTATGAATTTCTCCTATTACCGGATACCTCGAGGATGTAAATGTCCCCTCACACTACTCGTATTCCACTCCCTCCAACTGTACCAATCCAATCGATACCTCAACAGTGTGGTTCCTCAATAATAATGGTACCCTCCTACCGACCTACAAATGATCTTAATCTACAAACAAAAACACTGTCCTTCACTCACTCATTTCTTATATCTCTTGACCAGTCCCCTTAGGTCCTATTGTGCCAACCAATTTAAACCAACATAGGAGCTGATAAGAAGAAATAATTAGTTTTCAAAATTTCATGAAGATTCATCAAATGGCACCAAAGTTATAAGCAAAACAAAAAATGCTCTTCCTATGGAAACTCAGTCCTAACTCTATAACTACCTACTTGCGATCGCCAGTAGGTAATAAAGTACAAATTAGACTAGTTCCTTGATTTTTTTAGCTTTCAAAACTTCTCTCTATTTCTGTCTTTCTAATTTTCCATATAAACAATTTTATTAATATTCAAGTATACATAGAAGTCAGAAATGCAACGTATTCTATCAACACCCTTTTTTAAAAATTCTACAACACGTGGAGGTTGAAAGTTCATCAATTTTTTTAAACCTAATGATATTTTTTTGCAACATTTTCTCGAACATTTAACGGCACATACAGGTATAAAGTTCACGATTGTTTTAGGTTTGAACAGTGCCTTCCAAATGCAAGTGCCACTGGATTCAAGCAAGCCGGGCTGAAGACGACTGGAATGCCAGAAACCGGTCCTCGGAAGCTTGTTTCCGGTCCAGGGAAGACATGGCTTGGCAGTTGAGGCACAGGGTCAGACTGAATTGCATATAGCCATGTCTGAACTGGGGTGGCAGAGTGGGCTAAAGAACGGTCATGGATTAAACCCAGATCTTTTCACTGGGTGTGAGTGTTTGATTGATTCAGATGCTCCATCCGTCACCACCCCCTTTTGTACCGCTTTTGGCCGCCATAAGTGTGGCAGGGTATGCTCAGACGTGAGTCCCTTGCTCACTTTGCCACTGGATTCAAGCAAGCCGGGCTGAAGACGGCTGGAATGCCAGAAACCGGTCCTCGGAAGCTTGTTTCCGGTCCAGGGAAGACATGGCTTGGCAGTTCGGGCTGGACTGTTCCCATGAGGCACAGGGTCAGACTGATTTGCATATAGCCATGACTGAACTGGGGTGGCAGAGTGGGCTAAAGAACGGTGATGGATTAAACCCAGATCTTTTGACTGGATGTGAGTGCTTGATTGATTCAGATGCTCCGTCCGTCACCACCCCCTTTTGTACCGCGTTCCAAATGCAAGTAGCAGGTGTGGTTGAGTTGCGCAAATGTTATCCTATAATATGTACTCCACGTTCAAACTTCTTTTTCTTAACCAATCACAAAGATGCTTTTCCACAAAACGAATGTGCACCCTACTTTTAAAAAACAATGCTTTTCATTTCCCAATCAGGTACCGTTTTGTATGCAAAAAGAAAATAGTTCCCCATCTTTAAACATATCTCTTATTCTACGAAGGAAGTGCATGACCTACAGACATCTTTCCATACCTTCCAGCCATACCTTCAAAATGCTAATGTGGACATTAAATGGTTTGGACAGAGAGGATTGAAGTGGCACCAATTGTTGCCTTTGGTTAAAACCTGTTTGCATCTCCCACACCGTGACCTCATGAGTGTGCACTGTGGTGAAAACGACCTAGGCACATTGACTGGGGTAGGTTCGGAAATGCTTATGAGGGACACCTTTGGACAATTGATGTTACTTTTGCCTCAAACTGTCTTTGTATATTCCAATATATGCCAAAGACAGAAGTGGAAATGGCCCAAACAATTTTGTCCTCAGATTGAAAAATCTCAGAAGAAAGTCAACAAAGCTGTGTCTGCATACCTCAGAGATCACAAAATGAGCTCCATCTGCAACAACAACATACGTTTTGATATGGCGGATATATACAGAAGTGATGGAGTACACTTCACAGATCAAGGAAACCACGTTTTCCTGAATAACTTAAAGCTATGCATCAGCACGTATACGTAGCTCCAACTAATGAACACAAGGGCTCTTTTTAGAGCCACCCTATAACTTGCAACTTAAGCACGCTATTTTAGGGCCAGATAATGGCAACTCCTGGACCCTCACCAAAAGGTATTCTCCACACAGCTGAGGCGCAGCGACCAGACCATCTCACTTTGCAGCACAGACCTCTCGCTTTGATCCCCGGCTCTACTCACCCATAAGGGTGAGTAGTTGGCACTTTACAAATACCGTATTGATTTACCTTCGCACTCTCTATACAACACCACCTAAGAAACAGGCTACGGCTGCACCTCTATGTTACTCTAAGAAAATATATATATCTATATATATATATATATTACCTACTGGCGGTCATCAGTAGGTAGTTATAGGTAGGACCAAGTTACCATAGGAAAATGGCAACATTCTATTCCCAATAACTTTGGCGCCGTTTGACGAATCTTCGCGAAATTCTCAAAACTAATTTTTTGTTGATATTAGCTCTTATGTTGAAAGTTTGGGGGTGATTCATCAAGAGGGGGGCTGAGAAAAAAGGGGGGTCCCAAAACCTGGGGTAAAGCCGTTGAACTACTGACCCCTACCGGTCGAAAAGTGCTGGGTACGGAAATTAATACTTTTAGGTGCAAGAAGGGATTTACATACCACTGATCTAGCTCTAGTTAGAGCCTGGTCCAATATAGACTTCGAATAACCCCTATTTAAGAACCGATGTATTGATTGATTTAGACAAAGGTCCAATGAAACTATCACTACACATCCTACAGATACGTATGAACTCCCCATAGGGGATGCTCTTAATAGTATGTGCTGAATGGGCACTCCGAGCATGTAAAATTGAGTTGCCCGCTGTAGGTTTACGATGGAGCTGGGTCTCTAGTTTATCATCTTTAATGAACATTTGTACATCTAGAAATTCGGCCACTTCTGTGGTTATGGCAGCAGTGAATTTCAAATTGAGTGTATTGATGTTTAAATCTGCTACAAATGTTGATGCCTCCTCTGTCGTACCCCTCCAGATTATACAAACATCATCAATAAAATGCCAATAATTGACGATATTAAGCAACCAGTGTTGGCGTGTGGTTCCGAGCACGTGCTCCTCCCACCAGCCCATATGCAAGCATGAGTAGCTGGGGGAGAAGCACAAGCCCATCGCCACACCGCGTAGTTGTTGATAGATATTTCTCTGAAACCTGAAGAAATTTGAGGTAAGACAGATTTTGATAATCTCAATCAACATTATATTGTGATCACGAAAACAGATATCACGTTTACTCAAATAGTATTCAACAGCACTGATGATATATATATATATATATATATATATATATATATATATGCAACGCTCGTTCTCCACAAAACAGTCTTGTGTACTCAGGAGCGGGTGCTGTCAACGGGTCATGGACACCCGTAAAACATAACACTGGATCTCCTCTCAGTTAAAGCAGGGAAAACAGCACTCCAGGGATGGCAATTTTCAATGGTCTTTATTTTTCGTACAACAAACGCGTTTCGGCGTTTAGCCTTCGTCAGTGTCAATGACACTTGACTCGTGTCTATAGATAAAGCCTCACAGTTGTAATGGCAACAAACAAGGAACTAACCCATTGGTGTCAAATTCAGACGCCATCTTTGAATAAGTAATGCAACATACAGAAACATTACCATTTTTGTAGAATTCTGTTTAACGCACAACATATTCCTATTTGAAGAACATCTGTTCAGACAAGTGTCTGGGATGGCGATGGGCACCTGCTTTGCCCCCAGCTATGCAAACTTGTTCGTAGGCTGGTGGGAGGAGCAGGTGCCCAGGAGCTGGAGTGTGGGACAGGAGAGTGGGAAGGCTGCATATTGGTACCGCTATATAGATGACCTATTCATTGTGCGGCAAGGGGCAATGAATACGGCAGTAAGATACATTGAGATCTTGAATAACAACGAGTACAATCTGCACCTTTCGGGGTCCATTAGTCCGGTGGCAGTCGACTATTTGGACCTGATGGTGTTTATTGATAGCGGTCAGATCCATACATCATTATACAGAAAGGCAACCACTGGAAATTCCACTCTATTTGCCAGCAGTAGCCACACACCCCAGTTAGTCAGAAGCATCCCCTATGGGGAACTGCTTAGACTCCGGAGGAATAGCTCGCAGGACAAGGACTTTGAGGCGGCTGCCTCTGACTGCCTGGCGCTATTCAGCTTCAGTGGTTATGATGAGATACAGCTGCAGAATACCTTAAGAAAAGTGAGGAGGATCACGAGGGTAGAACTTTTGAAGAAAAAAACGCTGAACAGGGAAATTCAGAATGGTGACCCCATATTCATCGGGAGCCAATCAACTGAGAGCCATGATGAGGAAGAACTGGCACATTCTCCTCACGGACAATGTGCTGAAAGATGACTTACCTATATTTTCAAAGAACAAGGGAAACCCAAAAGGAATACCACTAGAGTCCTTGGGCAGTAGTATATTTTACGGAACAGAGGACCCTAGTAATTAGAGATCAACCGAATGATAGACATATACTAGATAGTATATATGACTACTGTCCAGCCGGACAGAGTTTTTTATTTTTCAATTTTTCAGGTTAAGTGTGTAGGTATAACATTTATACAAAAGTGGGCACAACCTGTGACCCACAAAGGACAAGACAAAACATATGACAAAACAATTATGTAAAGCGCACAAAAGCGGTCTGTACTTGTAATCCATTTTACAGACTGGAATTAAATCATAGCAACCCATTGTTTAACACAATACGCGAATTGAAGCAAACATATGGTGCAATAAGGTCGACGACGTTTCAATGCAATTTCTAAATGCATGCATCATCATCAGGACAAAAACTGGTGTGTCAAGTTTGTCTTGGAAGTTTTAAGCAATTTCATTACCCCTATGGCAATTTACATAATATTAAATTAACATTTAGAGAGGACATGGAAGAAATGGGGAAAAAACATAAACAAAGAAATAATTATTAGAACTTGACTAGGTATGGGTACACTTTACAAAATCTGCCAGCAAGGTACTCAGTGCTGTGGTGAATTGGTAAACACTGTATATAGTTCGTGTGACTAATTGGCACATGCTTGTGACCATTCAGTGATGAGGTGGTGACAGGTTCCAGTTTCATAGACCGGACATTGTGAGGATTTCAGCGGGTTATGCTTTGGCACATGCAAAGGAGAGACATTTGAATTTCGGCGCAGTTGGGTTATGAACATGCTTAGGGTCTGGCATAATAAACAATTGGTGATTTGCAGTGAATTCATAACAGCGTCGCAGTGAGAGGGCTCATTGCTAGCGCAATGTGTTTCATTCAATCCAATGAGCTACAAACTATTAACACATGCAAGGTGGAAACATGTGCTATTCGGCGCGTTGGCTTTGTACATGCTTAGTGAACTGGCAAAGTGGGCCAGCGGCGATTCGAAGTGATTATCCATATTTCATGAGGAACGGCGCAGTGAAAGGGCTTGTGATTGACCTAGAGCGTAATGTGAAACTATTCTCAAGTTTTACCTTAACTGTGCATAATAGCATTCCTGGGGGTACTCGGACTTTCAGCCGTGGTTGTTTAGCTATGAGAGCTAAAAGTTATCTAACACAATGTCCATGCGTGTGAGAAATTGCTCACAGCGCCTTCGCCGGTGGGAACTACGGGGAGAGAATACTTTGGCCATTTTATATATGGACCATATTGAAAATCACTCCATCCTAGACGCATCAAACCCCTTCCACAGTGGCATAGTCCTGTGGAAGAGGTATATTGATGACATCTTTATGATCTGGTCAGATTCAGAGACTTCTTTAAATCAATTCACTCACTGGCTTAACAACAACAGTGGAGGACTTAAGTACACCATGTCCACCAGCAAGGAATCCTTGCCCTTTCTTGATATCGAAATAAAACATTGTGAAGGACGATTAATAACATGTCTCTATCGTAAACCTATGGAGAGGAATACTTTACTAAACTATAAAAGTCACCACCCTCGTGCCCTCAGAGATTCCTTACCCTATTCACAGTTCCTCCGTATACGGAGGAACTGTTACTACAAGCATGGTACTGTCCAAGGGACACCCTACTAGAACCCCACCCTAAGAATGCTCATGAGAATATTACTTGTGTGACCACATTCTCTCCTGCATCTAATGCCATAAAGAAGAGTGTCTTAAAGCACTGGCCAGTTTTAAATGCTGGCATCCTTAACTTTGACCGACCCATGTTTGTGTTCAAGAGAGCTAAAAACATAAAAGATCATTTGGTTTGTGCTTCACTTCCCCAACCCGACACAAGAAATACTTTAAATGACCTGTGGAACCTACCCACTTTGAAAGGCCATGCAAAATGTGGACAGTGTATCTCGTGTGAAACAACCATATAAGGACAAATATTCACTTACGGTACAATTAAATATATGAGACATCACTTTACAAACTGCAATTCACAAAATGTGGTGCATGCAATTTTTTGTCCTTGCATGTTGATATATATAGGACAGACCAGCCAGAAGATCAAGCTTTGTATGGGACAACATAGAAGTCGAATACGATGCCAAACTGCCAATGCACCGCTGGTGGAACATTTCAAAGACAAAGGGCACTCGGAAAACGACTTTACATGGACTGTAATCACACAGGTCAAGGCTCCCCCAAGAGGAGTAGACATTTCGCAAATCTTAAACAAGGAGGAGTTGCACTGGATCCTGAGAACAGACAGTATACGAAAGGGGCTCAACAGAGTTGAGGATTGGACCTCTCTGCTTTAACATAACTTCCAGGCTCTAGCCTAATTGAGTCACTAATTTTGTAAATATGTTCTTGTCAGAATTTGTATAATAAGATATAATTTTAGATGGTCACTGAGCACTTCACTTCACTTGGGTCACTCCATTTTTCCACTCTAAGATGGACGCCTCTTCACCTTCACCACTAGTTTTTAAGTTTGACCGTTAAGGGTCGCAATTGTGATAATATGGACCATGCCGGCCCCACTGAGCCATTATCCGTCTCACATAATGAATGCATATTGCCTGCTTACTGAGCCACTTTCCGCCTCGTATAATTAATGTATATTCCCTGTATACTGGAATCATGTCCAGCACTGAGCATAATGACCTCTTTAAGATGGCCGCCAAAGCCAAGGGACTCCTTAGCTATAGTCCTCTCACTATTTCTAGTCCGTCCTTTATTACTACCATGAAGCTCCACAAGCGGTTAGGAAGCGAGCCCCGCCAGAACCCATCTGACCGGTTATCAAGCAATGCCCAAACAGTAAGTGATGCACGAGCTCCCCCGCTCCCCCCACCCCGTAGCGTGGAAGGTCTGCCTCACTCCCTAAATCCCTGCTTTATGTCTGCTTCCCCAGATAAACCCTATTATGGATGTTGGAACCGCCGAGAACATGAGCACTGCTCCATTATTTTAAGTAAGTGTGGCGAGGGTCCACGGCTTTTTCGTCCTTGTCCACGGTCCCTCGGCTAACTAAAGTATTCTCTCCCCGTAGTTCCCACCGGCGAAGGCACTGTGAGCAATTTCTCACACGCATGGACATTGTGTTAGATAACTTTTAGCTCTCATAGCTAAACAACCACGGCTGAAAGTCCGAGTACCCCCAGGAATGATATTATGCACAGTTAAGGTAAAACTTGAGAATAGTTTCACATTACGCTCTAGGTCAATCACAAGCCCTTTCACTGCGCCGTTCCTCATGAAATATGGATAATCACTTCGAATCGCCGCTGGCCCACTTTGCCAGTTCACTAAGCATGTACAAAGCCAACGTGCCGAATAGCACATGTTTCCACCTTGCATGTGTTAATAGTTTGTAGCTCATTGGATTGAATGAAACACATTGCGCTAGCAATGAGCCCTCTCACTGCGACGCTGTTATGAATTCACTGCAAATCACCAATTGTTTATTATGCCAGACCCTAAGCATGTTCATAACCCAACTGCGCCGAAATTCAAATGTCTCTCCTTTGCATGTGCCAAAGCATAACCCGCTGAAATCCTCACAATGTCCGGTCTATGAAACTGGAACCTGTCACCACCTCATCACTGAATGGTCACAAGCATGTGCCAATTAGTCACACGAACTATATACAGTGTTTACCAATTCACCACAGCACTGAGTACCTTGCTGGCAGATTTTGTAAAGTGTACCCATACCTAGTCAAGTTCTAATAATTATTTCTTTGTTTATGTTTTTTCCCCATTTCTTCCATGTCCTCTCTAAATGTTAATTTAATATTATGTAAATTGCCATAGGGGTAATGAAATTGCTTAAAACTTCCAAGACAAACTTGACACACCAGTTTTTGTCCTGATGATGATGCATGCATTTAGAAATTGCATCGAAATGTCGTCGACCTTATTGCACCATATGTTTGCTTCAATTTGCGTATTGTGTTAAACAATGGGTTGCTATGATTTAATTCCAGTCTGTAAAATGGATTACTAGTACAGACCGCTTTTGTGCGCTTTACATAATTGTTTTGTCATATGTTTTGTCTTGTCCTTTGTGGGTCACAGGTTGTGCCCACTTTTGTATAAATGTTATACCTACACACTTAACCTGAAAAATTGAAAAATAAAAAACTCTGTCCGGCTGGACAGTAGTCATATATACTATCTAGTATATGTCTATCATTCGGTTGATCTCTAATTACTAGGGTCCTCTGTTCCGTAAAATATGAAAGATGACTTACCGCCACACCCCTTGGTGACCTTTAGCAGGGATAGGTCATTAAGGGATATGTTGGTGAGAAGCCTTTTAGAGAAACCGTGCGTGAAAACGAGAACCCTGAAGGAAATGAGCGGTTTCTACCCTTGTTGCCTGCTGCAAGGCCTGTGCAACAAGCAAAAGGGTCCTAAATTATGACATACAGGACACAGGGAGGTCTAAGAAGATATCGAAATTAATAACTTGTAGCACTACCCACCCAGTTTACTGTTTGGTCTGCCCATGTGGCTTACGCTACATTGGGAGCATGATCAACTAATTAAAGATGAGGATATTTGAGCATCTCCGGGCCATCGATAAAGCAGATCCTCCGTATCCAGTGGCCCAACATTTTGCAGAACATCATAGTAAAGATAGAAGTAAGCTGCAATTCTTCGGACTAGACTGTGTACCGTATAATATAAGGGGAGGGGACCGGTTGAGGCGGCTGAGGAGGCTTGAATCGAGGTATATTATTGATCTGTCTACCAAACATCCCAGAGGTCTGAACAGTGGTGAGGAGATGGCAGTGCACCTGGGAAAATGAATTAGTATGGTCTGCTGTGATATGATTCTGCTAGATGAATTACTGAATTCTGATTTTGAGTATCATGTAATCATGTAATGAGAATTTTTGTCCTTGCGAAGGGGGTTTTTATAATGAAAATAATTTGAGAAACACCTCTTTACTTTATGCTTAATGAACTTAAGAAATTGTGCGACATATCTTTCTTTGAACACTGATGAGTTAGACAAATTTAGAATGAATTGGATTAATTATTGTCAGTTTTGCTGTTAGGAATGGAACCAACGGTTAGGTGGGTGTACTTACAAGGGACAATTGTCGATCCACGGCAAGAGTATATGGTATGTTCCATGTATATGTCTGTGTACCATTTGCATCTTTTTTTTAAAACTGATTCACGGTTTAATGGTTGGTAAGGTTTCTGTATGTTGCATTACTTATTCAAAGATGGCGTCTGAATTTGACACTAATGGGTTAGTCCCATGTTTGTTGCCATTACAACTGTGATGCTTTATCAGTAGTCACGAGTCAAGTGTCATTGACACTGACGAAGGCTAAACGCCGAAACGCGTTTGTTGTACGAAAAATAAAGACCGTTGAAAATTGCCATCCCCGGAGTGCTGTCTTCCCTGCTTTAAGTGAGAGGAGATCGAGCGTTTTATGTATGTATATATATATATATATATATATATATATATATATATATATATATCGATACACGCTCACTTTTTTAGAAGAAAGCAGACGGCACTCCAAGCTGATGGTATTTCGTTGCGTTTATTGACAGACCCCCTACCCCATAAAAAGACAAAAAAATATATATATATATATATATTCAAAACACAGGTTGCCCCTTTTGAATGAAGCCACGCAGCCAAAGGTGAAGGTGTAGCAATTTAATGAAGATGAAAGCTACCGCCTGCCAGCTCACACAATGTTCCCAAAACATAAACGCCCAACGGGTTTCGTGCTTCCTAGCACTTGTTCACGGGCGGAGTTCTTGTGAGCAGTCCCAAAGTCAATTAACAGCACCTGTATTGATAATGACGCTCGCCTCGGAGGGCGTGGCTGCAGGCTTTGCCTGCTGGTATTTGTAGTGCTGACGGGTATTTCTCCAGTGAGTGACATTCGGGGTGCACAAAAATAAACAACAGTGAAGACCCCAGTGGGTGGAAAACAAAGTCCTGAGTTGCACAGGCTGTTCCGTGTCGCCCTCATCCATGCTGCTTTGGCTCTCGAAATGCTGTCGTCATGAGGCGGCAGCCGAGATCCGCTCACGCGGCGGGGTTCCATTCGCGACCAGGCATGGCCGCAATTTATTCAAAACACAGGTTGCCCCTTTTGAATGAAGCCACGCAGCCAAAGGTGAAGGTGTAGCAATTTAATGAAGATGAAAGCTACCGCCTGCCAGCTCACACAATGTTCCCAAAACATAAACGCCCAACGCGTTTCGTGCTTCCTAGCACTTGTTCACGGGCGGAGTTCTTGTGAGCAGTCCCAAAGTCAATTAACAGCACCTGTATTGATAATGACGCTCGCCTCGGAGGGCGTGGCTGCAGGCTTTGCCTGCTGGTATTTGTAGTGCTGACGGGTATTTCTCCAGTGAGTGACATTCGGGGTGCACAAAAATAAACAACAGTGAAGACCCCAGTGGGTGGAAAACAAAGTCCTGAGTTGCACAGGCTGTTCCGTGTCGCCCTCATCCATGCTGCTTTGGCTCTCGAAATGCTGTCGTCATGAGGCAGCAGCCGAGATCCGCTCACGCGGCGGGGTTCCATTCGCGACCAGGCATGGCCGCAATTTATTCAAAACACAGGTTGCCCCTTTTGAATGAAGCCACGCAGCCAAAGGTGAAGGTGTAGCAATTTAATGAAGATGAAAGCTACCGCCTGCCAGCTCACACATATATATATATATAGATAGACATATATAGATATATAGATAGATATATATTATATATAATAGATATATATAGATATATAGATAGATATATATTATATATAATAGATATATATAGATATACAGATATATATAGATATTACCTACTGGCGGTCGCCAGTAGGTAGTTATAGTTAGGATCTACTTTCCATAGGAAATCCGCAACATTCTATTGGGAATAACTTTGGCCCCGGTGGACGAATCTTCGCGAATTTCTCCAAGAAAATGGCCCGCTCCTTCCCTGAAAGTTTGGGGGGGATTCGTCAAGCGGGGGCCGAGATAAAATGGGGGTCCCAAAACGTGTTTTCCCCATGTTAATTTCCATAGGGCGGTCGACTTCACTTTTAGCCCAAACAGCTGAATGGATTTCCACCAAACTTGGCAAAATTGTAGGGACTGGTAGCCCGATGTGCCTTTGCTATGTCCCAAGATATGTGCTCCAGTGGATTTTGAGTAATTTAGGTTCAAAAAAATATATATATCTATGGCAGCGCCCCAGTATGCGCACCGGGGAGCGCAGCGGGCGCGACACGCGAGGTGCGCACGGAAAGCTGATTGGCTTTCGGGTGTCTGTAAACATTCGAAACAGTCCGGAGCGGCCGCCATCTTGTGTCTCGGTAGGATCGAGACACAAAAGGTGGCCAAAACAAAGGGGGAAATGACCATAAGGGGGCAGGGTAGACCCCCCTGACCCCCTAGGTTTGATGTGGGGGCTATAAAAGGGCCCGCGGGGCAAATTATTATTTTTTTTTTCGTTTTGCGCGGGGGGAGCGCCCGGTACGCGCACCGGGGAGCGGACCAGGGAGCGTTCCATGAGGAAAAAAGAATGACAGAGTTTTTTAAAAATGAAGCCTTTTTTTTATAAATGGGAGGTAGTTCTAAAAAGAACTGTTTTTTTTCTTCTTTTTGTTGTTTTATATTTTTTTATGTTTTTTGAACATTTTGTACTTTTTTTGGCTTTTCAAAACAGTTTTATATTTTTTTGTATTTTTTTAGGGGGAGAAACAAAAAAAAGGGAATTGAAACTGGCTCAACTGGAGCAAAAAACAAAAAACGGAAAAAATTACTTCTTTTTGGGGAACTTGTGATTGTCCCCAGCAAGGACGATGAGCATTACGCTCTTTTCACCATAGGCGATAAGCTTGCCACATTCAGTACAAGTGATTTTAAAATCAGCAAATCGTTGCTGAATACAAGGCATCATCTCTGATGTTTCTGGTCCCGATGAAGTGGGTTCGTTTCTTTGGGAGGTGGTCCTTGAGGACTGGGGGAGGTTACTGGCCAGTTTCCCTGAGCTCTGCACGAGAATAGTTGTTAGGGTGCTTACGGATCATATGTTGAATCATGGTATTGTTACCAAAGGAATACTTTTTGTTTGGGTTGCCCCTTGAGAGTTGTTACTTACAGATTAGGCAAGTTACCTTGCTTGCTTGCTTGCTTACCTTCACTTTTTTCTTGCCCTCTGGGAGTGAAAAAAACTCCCATACAATGTGTGAATTGGGCTTGTATGGGGTATTTTGTTCAGGCAGCTATCTTCTCCCATCCTCCTCTTCCTCTTCCTCTTACTCCTCTTCTTGACCACCAATGTACTGTTGTGGTGGTCCTCTTGGTGGTTGTGGTGGTGGTGCAGATGCTCCAGCTGTTGCAGCTACAGTAGCCATTAGAAAGTACAAAATGGTTCTCTCTTTATTACTGAAACAGGTCTTCCTCAGTCAAAGGACAAAGTCAGAATAAGGAAAAAAGGTGGAGTCTTTCGTCATTTGGGAAAAAAAAGGCCTGAACCAATGAGAAGTGTTATTTTCAGGTCACAAGACCAGGGATTTCATCATTATGAAAGTAAAACTGTTCTGCACCAATTAAAAGTGTTATTTTCAGGTCACATGACCGACGCGCTTACGCGACGTGCCCCGGGTCGCGTAAGTGCGTCGGAAGTTTACGTTGCGCGATCGTATTCGCTCGAGTGCTTCCGGGTGCGCTTACGCCGTGCGTATCACACGGACGCGGCTACGCGATACGTCACGATCATGTTTTCGTTCGCGACATTGGCGCTAACAGGATGCTTCCCGGTTCGCGCACCGGGGCGCTTCAAACGACTACGCTCTCCGGGGCACTCACCGGGGCGCGCCCAGGGAGCGCTCCAGGGTAAAAAAAGAAATACATTTAAAAAAAAAATTGTTTAAAATACAAATAAAATATAGGATTCATTCATTTTCAAAAATATTACATTTCATAGCTATAGACATTTGCTATTAACCACATTTTGAACTTCAAAGAAAAAAACATAGGTTTGGGGCCTTATATATAGTTAGGAATTAGCATTTAAAAAAACAATGAAATTCACTGAAAAAAAACATAGGTTTCACACCAGTTATACTTAGGAATTAGCATATAAAAAACCTATTAAATTCACTGAAAAAAACATAGGTTTCACACCAGTTATAGTTAGCTGCAAATTTTACTGACATAAAACCATTGAAATTCCACGTAATAGTTAGCTGGACTCACTATAACTTGCGCGTGTAATGCACTGCTGATGACGTCACATATTACATCACTAATGACATGGTCAGTGACATCACTCATGACATCACTGATGACACCATCTTTGTGACAGAGTGACAGACCTCCTTTCAGTGTAATGTAACCCTTGAAACACATATTCAAAAATAGAAATTAACATTTTCAAAAAAATGGAGATATCCATACCAGTTACAACAACCAATTCAGTAATACCACCATCTATATACACATCCACTCATTCACCAACAGTTCTATATAGTCACTCATACATATACTCACTCATCATATGTAGTGATACACCAGTACATCCTGTTACACACCGACAGTCATCCAAAGTTACTCACACACATACTCACACATGCAAATAAACTATTGAACATCAATTTATTTGCATATACAACTATACACACACTACCACCTTACTTCTAAGGAAACTTACACATACGTACTCTCTTAAACAATTACTTATAGAAACACATACTTATTTAAACAGGAACTCTTACAATCTCACATATACTCACTTATAAACATCAATACTCACATATACTAGATTAAAACATATGTTGTTACTGATAAAGACACTAGTGAGACAGTCATTCACTCACTAACACACACATATACACACTCATCCATCCATAAAGTCCTGCACATATGTTGTCTTCAAAACACATACGAACAGTGAGTCAGTCATTGATGCATCTATGTGCAAAGTAATACCCCCACCAAACCATACAGACACTCATACTGATACTAAAAAAACATCTAATAACCCATATACACACGCATGTAGCTACTCACCAATCCATGTAGCCAATTATACTCAAAGTGAAACACTGATACATATATTTAAATATTTAAACATTACTCGCTAATATATGTATTCACTAAGATACACTTAATAAGCCAGTTAACCAATCAATTTTTTTTTAAAAACATTCATTAAAACATTTATTTAAACATTTATTCTTCCATCGACCTTTACATGTACATAAATAAAAAATATTTATTTTTCAGAAAGATACACATTCACTGGATGGTGTCATCAGTGATGTCATGAGTGATGTCACTGACCATGTCATGAGTGATGTAATATGTGACGTCATCAGCAGTGCATTACACGCGCAAGTTATAGTGAGTCCAACTAACTATAACGTGGAATTTCAATGGTTTTATGTCAGTAAAATTTGCAGCTAACTATAACTGGTGTGAAACCGATGGTTTTTTCAGTGATATATATATAGTTAGATATATATAGATATATTTATATAGATAGATATATTTTCTTAGAGTAAAATAGAGCTGCAGCCGTAGACCATTAGGGCTTGTTCCTTTATCTTCAAATGCAGCTATAGTTAGAGATGGAAATCCACTCCGCATTTAGGCTGACAGAGCCTCCCAATTGGTGGGGTAATGGTATTCAGCCAGGTCAGCCCTTGATATCCTAAGGTTGCTGTTATTTTGCAGCCAGTAGACCGTTTAATGGATCTTTCTAAATGACTTGTCTATTTTCGCAATTAATAATTTTTATTATTTATGAAGAATATTATTTATGAAGAAAATAAATGTTTTAAATATTTAAAGTGCACTTAGATATCAGGCTGACCGATAGTTCCCTATGGTATTCTATATCAATAGTATTCACTTGAGTTATATTATGAAGTACCTGTGGCATTGGTTGGTATATAAGCTTGGTAGTTGGCTACATAGAACTGCATGATCAATTTGTTAATTTTAAATGTTCATGTATTTAACGTGCATTTTAAAATTTCCAATCTGTTGAAATGTTGCATTGAATATACCAGGTGTGTATACCAAATTGGGTATCATCAGTCTGAAAAACAAAAACAATGACTGATGGAAATGGACTATTGATTTTGATGTTACCTGTGCCCATATATACGACATTGTTTTTAACTAAATGGAATTTTTAAGAAATGTTCATGAATTAATGGACATTTTTTATGTATTTATTGGCATATTTGCACATAATACATGATTTCTGCTGCTGGTAATGCTACCATAATCTTGGTATGAATGCTTTCTCTATGTCTATTGCTCTTTGTTCCGACTGTCACGTGCTTTAAAAACAAGATCACTCCTCATGGCGTCATGTGATCAAGGCCTCTTGGAGGCTGAAAGGCGTCATGGAGGCAGTGCTGGGTTTATAAGCAAATAAAGACTTTGCACCAAGTTCTGGGTCCGTATCCGTCCTTTCAGCACATTTGGATTTGTGTTGCAGTGTTCATCTATATATATAGATATATAGATATACAGTGGAAAAGTCCTCTGCATGTTTTAAGACGTGTACCCCTGCCCTGAGATCTCTACTGCTACTGTACTGTTGTCTAGATTCCTAGTACTGATTATTTTCTCATTGCTGAGCACAGATCATGTGGTTGTGCTACAACATAGGCCTGTCTCACGGAATACGATCTTGTTGGAACAGGAGGGGCACCCAAAGTATCACCCTCATAGTGTTAGAAGGCTACTGTCTTCACCAGGAGTTAAGCAGCACAAGGGAGGTGATGGCAGCATACTGTGTAGTGATCAGTAGTAGTGAATAGGTCCTTTTTGCCCTGTGTCACTGGAGTGAGGCCTACAGACTCACTCACTTTTTTTAAAGTTCAGCTGCTGTGTGCTTGACTCACCCTTGACCAACTTCAGTTATCTGTGCAGTGTTGCGCAGGAGTAGTGACTGCTCCAGATGTCTGTGTGCCTGGGAAGGGTACAGTGCATGGATCTTTTTATGCAGCTGCTTGATGTACTTGTTATTGTTTAAAAAGTCACTGTGACATATTTACACCAAAACCAAAGGGCCATAGTTTGATTAAACTGGTTTGATTTTTGTATGCTGCTGTGCATGTTATTGTTTGACCAGCAAACACCAAAGGGGATATTGTTTGACCAACCTGGCTTCATTTCTGCATATTGCTGGACTTATTTTTATCATGCACTTTGAAAGTGTTTTCACCTTAATGCAAGAAGAAAGGATTGTTTTACAAAACACACTTGGGTTGTGCATATTGCTCGATTGCTAATTGTTTTATTATGCACTTTGATAGTATTTGCACTTTTTCCTTAGCTTAACCGGCTGCAGATAGTATAGATTCTGCCATTAGGTACTTGCTGATATGGTTTGGTTTTATCCTACATGAGGTGTTATTTATGGTATTGTTTTCACTTGTCTATAATATGTGGACCGCGGCGGTTTTTCCGCTGCGGTGCGGGCATTCTAAAAGGTGGGCTGGGGAGGGAGTGCTCCCGTCGTTCAACGGCCGACGGGAGCACAGAAGGGGTTAAATCATGTAGTTAGCATTGTTTACACTACAGAAATGATAAATACAAACACCTGCATCAATGTTCTGAAGCATCCAAGCAGTTTCCATCTTCAGCCTCGTGTGCCTGCCTGATTTTGTCATGCTAACTAATAAAGCCATGATGGTAGTAATTGAAATTGCTTCCTCAGTGCATTTTAAATACCATAGAGTGGTTATTATCATGCACACCCCCAGGCAGACAAGTGTGTGGCATTCAGATCATTCACATCAGTTTATTTCTCTTAGAGCTGGCAAGTTACTGAGTTATATCCTGTGTACTCTCATGTATATTGTCAGTTGAGTCTGTGAAATTGAAGGTTTGGGATTATCTTTCAAAGTTTCAAGTTATTTTCCATCAATGTCAATTATAATCCAGACCCTTTGCAGTTGTAATTCCTTCTTCAGTGATAGGCAGTTCCTGAGGCAATAGGCCAGCTCCTTGGCATTTTCTGATTGCGGTCTCAGAAAAATAATCTACTCTTAACAATAATGTTACAAATGGCGTAGCTTATAGGTTAAAGAGTTTTTCTCACTTTCTTATTCAAACTTTGAGCTAGGCAATATAAAGGCATTTCATTAAATGTTGGAGGTTTCGCTTAAAAATATACCAGATTTTTTGGCAGTGGGGCAAAGTGGTGAGTCGTGGGGCCCCCTCCATGTACTGTGCAGGGGAGCCCACTCAGGTTTTGTTACGCCACTGAACACAAACCAACTTTTGTGCTGGAAAGAGAATCCCCATTCAACACTTTGTCCCGGTTTGCCTCATTTTTGGCGCCACTGCACGAGCGCAAAGCATAAATATGGCTCCACGTGTGCACAATCCCGGTTCATGCCAGCGTGGCAGCACTTCCTAACCCCTACTATGCCTGGGTTGCCTTACAGAGGAGGCGCACTTGACATTGCTCGCTGACTCGTGACATAGAACAGATGCCCTTTGAAGATGAAAACTGGCACAATAAAACAGCAGTCAAAATCATACGTGAATCGTTAAAATAGTTCCAACTGGAGCAATAAAACAGATCCGATGACCACATCTCCTTGTTTCCATGTTCTCAAATTAATGGGCCAAAAACTTGCAAAAGAAGTGAACATTTAATATGTGCTGATATCGGCCTGTTTCACGACTTTAAACATCAATCCGGTGTTGTAACTTAGTGTTAACAGGGCATCACGAGAGCCAAATGAAACATCATGCACAGAGGAGCCAACCAATTAAAGGAACAGCACATCTTGAACCAAGATGGCCCCTGTGCCTTCACGTGCAGTAAATGGTCTCCATGGGCCTCTCCTCTTCACTTACCATTAAAGCGTCCACCAGCAAAAAGAGTCCAGCCCAGGATCATCAACATTCTTTTTTTGCTTAAAAGTTGAAAAAAAGTGTTTTCTCCCCATGATTGGAGAACATGTGGCGTGTGTTTTTTTTATCTGTTGGGGATGATCACTGAAGCAATGAGAAGCTATATTGAAAATATTTATTCAGTTAATGGGATACTATGATTATTATAATTCATAAAAGCAAGCTCTTTCATAAATGTACATTTCTCGACTTGTGTGGGGTTGAGATTTCCAGCAGACGACCTCCCTCCATACTTAGCAATTCCCTCTGCGTCACTGGAGGTCCGTTGTCAGTGTGACGGAGGCACTTTTGACAAAACTGTAATACCACATGCGGAAACACACATTCATGGCAACAAACTAATACAGGTGGCATTTTTTAGATTTACCAATCCAAGCTAGATCAATAATTAAAAATAAATATAATATAGTGAAGTAGGCCAGAAGCAATTTTTGAAGGTGGAGTGGCTGACAGCAATTTGTTGCCTGGCGATCCGAAAAAAATGTGTATTTTAAAAACAAGGTACTGAGCAGGCAACTGGGAGCAGGCAGGGGTGAGAAGCAGTGGGGAGTGAGTTGGGAAAAGCAGCACACAAGAAAGAAGCAACACGGGACCGGGGGAAACCATGCGAGGAGGAAAGCAACACGGAGAAAGGGGGAGTTTGTCGAGGGTAAGAGGCACCCAAGACGGAGTTTGCAAGACACGACAACGACAGCTGCACAGGGGGCAGAAGAACAAGAGGGAGAGAGCTGAAAAACATTAGCACACGAACACAGTATTAAGCCAAAAAGGAAAAAGTAGTCCCTAAAAATGAGCAGCGAAAGGAAAGAAGCCAGCCAATCAGAGAAATGTTAACTAGGTGAGGCTTCAGAAAGACAAACAAGCAGGGGCATAGCTTCGGTGGATGTGTGTGTGTGTGTGTGTGGGGGGGGGGGGGGGGTATCACACCATCCACATCTATCTTGGCTTTGTAGTTGTGTTTGGGGGCCCAAAGTTGGATCTGCTGTCTGTTGGTTGTTTTTTCAGGCCTGATTTTACTGATTTTAACTTGCTCATTTTTGGATAGGGAACTTAAATGTATATAGTGAACATCTTGTCAAAAAAGTAGTAGCTACCTCACCCTTAGAAATACTCAAACAAGTGCAAATTTTCTACTTTTTGTAATTAACAAACATTGGTAGTAGTAGGCTTGGAAAGCTGCACAAGTGCAGGTCTGTATTTGTACTACTGGCAATCAAACACTAGGCCTGGGTCAAATTTGAATAGTGCCGCTGTCATTTGCATACGTTTGGGAGGTTTGCATTACACTTATTACATGAAATTCCCCAAATTATGCCATTACGCCACTACACAGAATTACATGCCGTTTGCTGTAAAAATGTATTAAGAGTCCGGTCCAAGAGTATATGAGTGGCGGTTGTTCATGGTGCTTTTGTGTGCGTTCATTTTTTTAGAGCGAAATGCCGCCATGCGGCAAAAAAGGTAAGCAAATCTGTTGAGAAAAACATTTGTAGGAAAGAAGAAAATTGGGAACAAAAGAAAACAATACTCTGGACTCCATTGTGCACAAAAGTACTGAATGGTAGTACACCTGAAATAATAAAAAATATACAAAACATTTGCTTTACAGGAGATCAGTCGTATGAGGGGTCAAATAGCTGTCTTCGCCTTTGGAAGTTCCAGAGGATCACCCACCTTTCACTTTTAAGAACCGGGGAGAAATTAGAAGGGTGGGTAGCGAGAAGGTAGGTGGAAGATGAGAAGCGTTGCAGCAAAGATATAATCTTTAAAGGAGACCCTAGAACAGGACACCAAATGGGGCAGCAATTATTCATGAGATGTTAAAGCCCTGAGAGCGAAAACCATCTAATTGAGTAACACGTAGATCACAACAGAACTTGGTGTTCTCGCAAACCATCCCCATGGAGGGTGTGTTAGGTGTATATTTGGGTGTATGGGCTGTTGTCATCTTTTTGGATATTAGTCAAGAACAAGTCCCAGTTTGTTATACAAGACTCCTTTCCCCATTTCTTGACAGATCAGACAACACTTGGGCTTCCACACCAGTCCAGTTTATCAATTCTTTCTCCCACCCAACTAGCACTGAAGAATCTCCAAGGGAGTAGCCAGAAAATTCAAATACTCCCCACTTTGAACCAACCCTCTATTGACACCTAGCAAGTGAAGAAGTAAGCCTGGTCCTACTTATATGGGGTCCTACACTCTTACCCACCAGGTCAAGGGGTTAGATCATCTAGAAGGGGGTTTTCTTGGCAAAGCATACATTCACATCCTAGACACGCAGGTTAGGGTTAGCATCGTAGGGGTACACTCGATTGTTTGAATCTTTTATATGTATGCATATATGTATGTATGCATTTATTTATTTATTTATTTATAGTGTTTTATATAGCGCGGACAAGACCCGTGGGTATCAGAGCGCTTAACAAGGGAGGAATTACATATAAAGATAATAAAAACAATAACAACAACAAGAGAGTAGTGAGGTAGAAGGCAATATACTGAATGGACGAGATTAAATATAAATATATTCAAAATGTCTGCGCAATTAGCATTATGTGGCGAGCAAGGCTTGGCTAGTGTCATGGTAACAAACCATGCTCGTTGAGGTAGGGTTAGAAGGCGATCGAGTGCATATCAAGGATAATAAGTATAGATAAATCAAGTGAGGTAGAAGTTATATATAATGACTGTGACATATAGTAACGGTACCACATATAGGGATAAATAAATCAAGTGAGGTAGAGTTATAAAGTATGACTGTGAGATATCGTTAAAAGTTCACACTTATAAGAGGTAGTAGTGATGTGTCAAGCCTTGGCTTGGGCACGACATCAGATCATTGTTCGATAATGATTTTCCCATTTTCAAGGAGAGGGGGGCCCTCAGTTAGCGTACTTGATCATCCCAGTGATCCTTGGGTTTCTCTAAGTAGGGTATCTACTCATCAAGTGGCTCTTCAGTTCTCGTTTGAATGTTACTGTATTTTGAATCTTCCTGATGTTTGGAGGGAGTGAGTTCCATATTCTGGGGGCAGCTCCAGAGAATGCTCGGTTGTAGGTCTTTTTCTTGTGGAAAAAGGCTGGACGTAATAGCAAGTCTTTTGCGCTTCTAGTTGTTCTGTTACCTCCTGAGATCTTAAGTTTCTTAGCTAAATATCTAGGTGTGTTGTAGTGAACCGCTTTGTGCGTAATACAGGCCATCTTCATTTGAATTCTGGCCTCGTATGGTAGCCAGTTTAGTGCTTTCAGGTGAGGAGATATGTGATCGAATTTCTTCGTTCCCGTAATGAGTCTCGCCGCTGCGTTGAGGCAGGCTTTCAGTGGTGCTGTGGACGTTTTTGGTAGGCCCGCTAATGTGGTGCAGCCGTATTCGATCCTCGAGATGACTAGTGATTGGATAGCCAGTTTTAGATCTGCCTCAGTGATAAAGGGTTTCAATTTTCTTAAATAGTTCAGGTGGAAGCGGGCGCTCTTGGCCATTGAGTTAATATGGTTTTTCATGTCGAGGTTCTTGTCTAGTGTAATTCCTAGTGATTTGGCTGAGTCAACTAGGGTCGGGGTGCAGTTTAGTGCTGTCACCAATTTAGTCCACTCTATAACTTCAGATTGGTTTCTAGTCGTTGAGATTAGCAGGAATTCAGTTTTCTGGGTGTTTAGTTTCATAACTTGTCTCACCAAGATGGTGGAACTCTTTGTTTTGTTCACTGTGTTGGCACTCATTATAACTTTTATCTGCTTCTGATCATCAAAGCCCATATATTCTATACAAGAATTACTACGGTTCAATAAATATTGAAAATGCCCCTTAAGTATTCTTTGTATATTTCTCTGAGAAAAGGAAAGCACGAGTGATCGAGTGTAAGTTTGAAGTCTGTCACCGCGGTTCCTGAAGGAACAGAGTTGTCATGTTTAGTGATTGCCAGAACTGTTCGTTCCCTGTTCAGGTTTAGGGGGGCTAACGGTGGCACAACGAGCTAGATGGTCTAAGGGACAGCATACCCTATGGGGGAATCCGTTTGGTACAACACTCAACAAGAGAGTGGAGAAACCGAAGAAGAAATGAACCTAGTAGTCAACATCTCGTCTTATACACTTACAAATCAAGAAAAATCGGTGCTACAAAAGAGGCACTTCATTTGTTCCCACCAGTCACACCAACAAGTTAGAAATAAGTCTGTTCAAATTCATGCGCAATCTACGCCTCAGACATTTCATTGAGAATATCATGCCTGATACAGACAGTAGTCAAGTTGACCAACTCAAAGTTTTACGCACAAAGAGTACTTTTATGGCACCCATCAGTCACAAGTCCTTTGACATTTTTGAGAACTTGGTAAAAAATGACATCGCTGGTTTCAACTATAAACGGAACAGGAAGCACATCAACATGACCAACAAAGAGTATGCCACGCTCAACAACTTAGCTAGACGCGTTGGAATCACCTAGTTAGTCCTCATGGATACTGACTTTTACAGAGAACAAGTAAGAGAACATCTTTCCGATGGAAACACATACAGCATCATACAATACAATCCTACCAGTCAAATCGCAGTTGTGTTGTGTAACATTCTATCAACAGCTCATGACAACGGAATCATTAATCAGAAGACTGTCAAATTCTTGACTCCTAGTAACCCAAGAACACCCAGCATATACATGCTGCCGAAAATTCATAAGAGCCTGACACAACCTCCTTTCAGACCGATTGTATCTACCCGGGGCAGTATACATGAAGCTACAGGAAAGCTCATAGATAGATACTTACAACCTCTGGTTCAATTGTCACGCACCTATGTCAAAGACACCACAGACTTTCTGCATCAAATACGTGACATTTCTTTTGAAGAAGATGATTCCATCTGGCTATGTTTCATAGACGTCAAATCACTATATACAAGTATACCGCATGATCTTGGTATGGAAGCCTTTGAGAATATTCTATTGCATTCTGATCTTGACACTGAATTCCAAATATTCATCATGCAATTGATGCATTTCACATTGTATCAAAGTTACTTTTCATGGGAAGATCAATATTACGTACAGTTGTCCGGTACTTCTATGGGCAACTGTGCTGCACCGGTTTATGCCAATACTTTGAGGAAAACAACATCTTGAACCACATCCCTTGGAAAACACATGCCAAGATTTTCTCGAGATACATCGACAATATTTTTGTTTTATGGCAGGGAGACAAAGACTCTCTACTAACAGCACTCGTACGATTGAACCTTATCAACGACCGGATTCAATTCACATATGAGTTCAACCAGGAAACTATTACTTTCTTGGATGTGAAGATCACTTGTGCCAGGAATCATTTAGAAACCAACCTATATAGAAAGAGTACAGACAAGAACAACACTCTGCACTACAAATCCTTTCATCAGACGGCCTTGAAGAATCATTTGCCATTTTCTCAACTCCTCCGAGTAAACCGGATTGCATCCAACGCCACCAAATTTGAGGAACAGGCTACTGATATGATCAAATGCTTTAAACAGAGAGCTTATCCGGAAACGATCCTCAGAAACGCCAAGGAATGCTGTGATAAACTTAGTCGTCAAGACACACTAACTGCAAAACAAAAGGATACCATCAAAAGACCCGTGGTCGTATCTAAATATTCAGTCGTTTCAAAAGCTTACAAAGCATCCATACTCAGACATTGTTCCATCATTAGCACTGAACCTGATTTCAAACAGATTTATCAAGGTCAACCACTATTTGCTTACAAGAGGGTTAACAATTTGAAAGAAATTCTCGCCAAACCCAGAATAACTGCCCCTACTGCATACAAAGGAAATCAACCATGTTTAAATTGCAAAAATTGCAATAACCTAATCAAAGGGCCAACCATGAAACATCCGATGAAAGGCACCAATATCAATTTGAAACTTAATGCTACCTGCGACACTGAAAATGTAATTTACATTATCAAATGTCCGTGTGGATTGATCTATACTGGCAAGACTTCACGCAAATTGAAAACCCGGATCAACGAGCACAAAAGTAACATAAGAACTGAGAATGTTAAATCTAATTTGGCTTTGCATTTCAAAGACAACAGACACAATGTTAGTCAACCTAGATTTGCTGCTGTTGAAGTGGTGGCCAAGCCTGCTGACAGAGACAATAATAATTTCCTCTTGCAACGTGAGAATCATTGGATCAAATTTCTTCAATCTTCCAAGCCTTTTGGTTTAAATGACGGATGGAATTTTCTTGTTATTTGTGATACAGCAGAATTCGTTAATTTGTAGCTTTGACTGTTTATTTTATTTTTATTTTTATTTGTTGTTATTTTAACTTGTTGCGGTTTACTTGTTGAATGCAATTCTCTTCATTGAGCTCACACCATATGCACTGATAAAACCTTTGTTTATCACCACGCTTGGGTACTTTTTGGTTAAACACCCTTACATCATGGCCGCCGCTCATGCTGTCCTCTTTCTATACGCATGCATCTATGATTTTATTTCCGCATACACGATACCGGCAAACATTTTCGTGTAGCGATCGATGCACCACGTAGGCTTGCCGCTCTACGCTTAATCACTTGTAAGTTCTCGTGAATCATGACGCATGAATATGGACTTCATATTTTGCTTGTTAGCATTGAATTCACATGGGTAACTATAGCTTTGGCCATCTTCCGACATGACGTCGGTCAGCGCAAAATCACTAGCGATCTTATGTTCAGACTATCTCGTTCTATTCTTCTATGCACCGCATATGCACATTTTGGACTTAACTCACACCGGGCTATGTGTCATTTCATAGCCTTATTTGTTATATCACCTTACACGTTGGTTCATTTTCACATCTGGTTTCACTTGGACTATTTCTGCTATTTTCTACTATCACTCTGATTAATTTGGAGCATGTTATGCAATCATGTTCGTGTTTAGACACTTTGGCAGATCCTACCAACCTTGCATTTGTATTGTTTTCAGATTACCCCTGATGAAGGACTTCTCCGGTCCGAAATGCATTGGGTTTTGTGATGAACTAAATGTATTACTTCTGGGAATGATATATGGATAAAAAATTACCATGATCTTATGAACAAGCCAATATTCATGTGAAAACAACATGGAATAAATTGTTGTGATAATTAACAATATCACTCATTGAACTTTATTTACTCAAAGCTTAATAAACGTTCATACTTTTTCATCGGCTGTGCTCAGAGAGTCGACGCTTACCCTAAGCGCCGCGGACTATACATTGATTACCACACCTTTGTCGAGGAGTGATATCTCTGGTGCACGCCACATCTTGTTTAACTCATTCAACAGTGGAGTGCGTAATCTGAACTTCTTTTGGAATCCGTTTGGCACCATCCTAAGTTTATGTGTTTGCAAACATGCAGTTCTTAATGATTAGTGGGAACTATATGACATGGCGTTGCCAACATTGGTTGGTTTCTTATTTTGTATAGATCAACTGAGGAACTCAATTGTGCTTCTTCAGAGATCCCTACACACCGTTTAAACAGGAGTGGTACGTGGTGGTAGGGTATATCCTCAGCTGAGTAGGTATATTCTATGTATTAGCTGTTGGTTAATTCAAGCTTGAAAGGATATTGGTTCCGATATGTTAGCCGAACTCTGTAAATTATTTTCCTACGAAACATGGCCCTGAATATTTCTGAGCACTGCAGACATGCAGTCGTTCAAAACTACTTCAACATGGCCTCACACTAAATGGTGAGGATGCCACCTTAATGGTAGAGGCACACAAGGCCTTTAGAACAGGGTATTTCACTCCTGAGTTAAATTCCTTGCTGTGTATGATGCTGCACAGCTATTTCACGAATGTAAAGTAGGTGAAATACCACAAGACTACACTCCTTACGAGGAAGCAGGAATTACTTAAACTTACCAAGAACATAATAATTGGTTTAAAGGCGCCCTTCCCCATAGTATACAAAAAGTGACACTGGGCCCACTCAGCAATGAGAGGACAACATGGCCAGTCCTAGCCAGATTCACACTACATTCACACTACATCCCAATGTTGATTGTCTACCGCACGTTCCACAGCCACAAGCTGGCCTAGCGGCAGCAGAACCTTCCTTGGAGGTACCTGAAGCCACGCTTTCACCTGCTGCCTGCTGCCTGCTTCTTTGGTCCAGGGGGACCACAACTACCACTAATCTCAAGGGGTGTAGGGGGAGGAGAGGTAAGGCTGCCCCCCACTCAATCACAGACAATCATACTGTAGCCCTACCTCAGTAAACACACCATCCACTTTACTGACCAAAACAGGGGTAAATGACCACAATGTCAATTTCTATATAAAGGAATAAGACGGCCAGCAAGACTTCTCCAGGTTTTACTTACCTGTTTGTTTTGATTGTCTTGGGGTCTTAGTATGTATATATGTTGTCACAGTATTGTCTGAATCCACTCACTGTGTACTGTGTATGTGTTTTTTCCTTGTCACTGTTCTCACTATTCTCACTGTATGTACTAGTAGATTTGTGTGCACGTTTCTTACTTCACGTAGAGAGAGTAACCGATGATGAGAAGTGGGTAGACCAGATATTGCTAAACCGGCAACCCCCTCGGGTGTTACGACCGTGAGGTACTGTCTCTACTCCCCACATATTTTCTAGTATATTTGTTCTAGTAAGTGTTGGCCTGTGATTTTACTTGGTTCATGTTGAGTTACTGAGACACCCTGGCCTAAGGAATAGTGTGAACACAAACACCTAGGGTATAGAAGTTGACATTGTGGTCATTTACCCCTGTTTTGGTCAGTAAAGTGGATGGTGTGTTTACTGAGGTAGGTCACAACTACCAGCCTGCTTTGCCCCCTTGTGGTGCCCGGACGCGAGCATCATCGCGCAGCGCCAGGAGGTGCTTCAAAACCGTATGCAGGCTCCCGCAGCACGGGACCCGCTTTCCCCTGCTGCCTGATTCTTTGGTGCAGGGGGGCCACAACAACCAGCCTGCTTTGCACCTTTGTGGTGCCCAGCCACCAGCGTCATTGAGCAGCGCCAGGAGGCGCTTCAAAACCGGCTGCGGGCTCCTGCAGCGTGGGACCCACTTTCGCCTGTTGCCTGATTCTTTGGTCCAGAGGGGACCACAGCAATCAGCCTGCTTTGCCTTCTTGCGGTGCCCGGCCGCCAGCGTCATTGAGATGCACCAGGAGACGCTTCAAAACCGACCGCGGGCTCCCGCAGCATGGGACGTGCGCTGGTGTGCCTGGGCCTTTGGCAGGCCCGTCCATGCCTGTCGTAGCCCGGAGGGGGCTGGGCTGGGCCCCCTCTCTAACAAGGGAGGCATGGGACATTTGACCTTGGATTCAACCACCCCCACGTCCTTTACTTCATTTCTATCAATCATGTTAGTGGTGTTGTTTACCTTTGACTTAAAATGAGTAAGCGTAAAGGAGTGGTGGGAAACCTGGACACTTTCATCGTCAAGGCTGAATCTATGCTCAGCCATGAGATTGAATTGACTGAGAGGTGACTTTCCTTAGGGCCTTTAGGACCATTACCCCTGCAGAGACGTTCTTCCCTGGGCTCCACCATTCTGGGTGACGTCATCCAAACCGCTCGTCCCCCACTACACAGGGGTAGCCACAGCCCTATCCTGCACCCGACGTGGATGCATCCCCTATGGACACCGAAGTCGGCCTAAGTACAGTCACAAGGTCACAGACACAGACTATTAAGCCCCATAATGAGGTCAAGTCTAAAGAACCACAGTTGAAGCGAAGGAAGGGTGCGGGTACGGCCCCTCAAAAACCTAAACTACAGAAACTGACTCTGCACTCTAACCCCGAGGTGACACAAACTTGCACTATCAGCATACAGATCGACGCTGTTTCTTTCGCGCCCAAATGTAGCGCTTATGGGGAGGTTGCCTTGGACACTGCTGGGGAGTCTGCCTTAGATTTAGCTTTCACACAGCTCAATGAAATTATAGAAAAATAAAAAAATGACAGGAGTGGCCCTTTAGAACCTTCAATACCGCTCACTGATAATTTCAGTCATAAGGTGGCCCATGAACAACTGTGTATTAGCTTAGATGCGATTCATAAAACAGTTGCTGAATTAGTAGAGAAACTACTGGCGAGGGTTGTAGCCATTGAGGAGTTATTTAGAAATAGACTTGGTGCTCATCCTATTGCCCCCCTAGTAAATCCTCAATCCCCATAACAGGCACAGGAAATGTAGATGCCCCCACTCTGGCAGATCACACCCAAATTACAGAAAATGCACCTGTAGACAAAAACAATAGTGTTCTAAGCAATAGAGTTATTTTAACAGGGCCTAGAGTAAATCACTTGTCCCTTCCCCCACATACTACACCCATGGACATGAAGGATGTGACACTCAATCTACCGCCTGAGGTTACCCCGTAAACAATAATATTGTCGAATGTACCAAATCTTTCCCACCAGGCTAATGAAACATGGGAGGCATTGAGAAACAAATCTCTTTGCTGGATTGGATCTAAAACAAGCTTAACTGAAACACTGTTCTATGAGTTCAAGATGGTCAGAAGAGGAGGCTGGGTTGGGACAAGGGAAAACTGCACCCCATTGGATGCATCGTCCTCACATTCAGAACACCGAGACCGGTAAGCAAAGTCTTACATAAACTCGGGAGTAAGTAACTATGTGACCAATCGAGGAATAAATGTACTGCCAGTTGGATATTTGTATCCTCCCCAAACCAATTTTCTCACACCTCACAGCCGGGACTTACTAACCTCAATTACCAACAACGATTTACCATACCCACCCACAATAGATTTGAAATACTCACAAACGTAGAAGATATAGATTGACTCATCCGTACACACAGTTATGTAGTTCATAGACGGGTTACTGTTAATCATCCAACTGACCTGGAAAAGACAATTAGCAATCCAAATGAATTTAAACACTGCATTGCAAGAGCTAGCGATGACCCACATGTTGGTCCTTGTAATGGTAGCACCGTGACCCAGTTTGATTTGATGTCCTACACCATGGTGCTGTAGCTGCTGATACTGCTGTGCATCGTCCTTTCGAGATGAGAGCAGATTTGATTAACCTAAATATCCCCCATTCAATCCCTCCTAAAAATCTTGTCCATCACCCCATTGTTCTTAACAGCGAACCTGCTTATAATAAAAGTTCCAGACCGGCTGAAAATAGGTCTAGTATAACCAAAATTCTATCCTGGAATGTGGCAGGCTTAACCACCAAACTTACCAACCATGCCTGGCTTGACTTCATAGCCCGGTTTGATATTCTATACATTCTAGAAGCCTAGGTTGATAGCCAACTGCATATCAACATATTTAAGACATGTTTTACCCCTGCCGTATCGTCCATGCGTGGGAGAAAAAAAGGGTGGTTTGTGTACCTATATTTCATATCGGCTAAATGTAAAAAAGCTAGACCTTCTGGTATATAACACTTATTACCAGGTTATAAAAATAAATATTGATGCCTCACACAGAACCATCCTAGTAAACTTTTATAACAATATTCCCGCACCGCACACTGAGGTAGCCTTGATGAAATTACAGAAGCATCTGGAGAAAATACAAAAGTCAACTAATATGGACTTGTGTTTAATATAGGTAGGTGATTTTAATATTGGCCCCTGTGTCCAGGCTGAATGTGGTAACTGTGGCTTAATATCCGATGACGAAGCAGATATCTCTCACTTTCCTCACTCCCCCCTTGGAGATTATTTAAATGAGATTAAATACACTATGGACCTGGATTTTGCGAATGATTTATGCTCACCACCTCTGCCGTTCAAAAGCACTTTTAATGGTCGCAGGCTGTCCTCTATTATAGATCACATTTAATCTCAAACGGATATGCAGACAGAATACAGTACCTTGAAATTCATACTGTTGCATTAAGTTACCAATACCCCATTAGCGTTACCATGGACCCACCGGCTAATGTGTTATCAGGGGGACACTCTGCCATGCCTGAACACAATATAGCTATAAACAGAACCAATGGCTATACCATTAAATGGAAGGGGGCAGACTCTCTGAAGCTAACTAAGTCAATCTTAAGCTGTTGTAAAAAAGATTTTGTTATTTGTCTTGACGAGTCTGCCGGATATTCTTAATTCCTTCCGAAATATCATCAGACTCAAAGAAAGTCACAATACCAAGACAGCTTGGTTTGATTCCAAATGCCGTAAAGCGCATGCTGCCCTGAAAGCTGCCCTATGTAAGTACCTGAGGGACCAGGAAGTCATAAGAAGTGTGAGAGCAGCATATAAAATGTCACTTAAAGATCGCAAAGAGGAGATAAGAATGGAACTGTGGCTGTCGCTCAAGAAAGCTTCAGAGCTAAAAGATACTAAAAGCTTCTGGCAGGCTGTAAATGCCCGTTCTTGGACCCTAAAAATATCCCCAGCATTAAAATCACAATTGGGGAGGACCAATGGGTAACCCACTTTTCCAGGTTATATTGTGACAAAGCAGATCTTATTCAGTGTGAGGAGACAAACACCAGACACACGAGTAATCTTCCAATTAAAATCAATTTTAATGTCGATGAGGTGATTTTGGCAATAAACAAGAGCGTGGGGGAAAAGCCCCTGGACCTGATAACATCCCGGTGGACTTATATAAATCTTGTCCTCAACTATGAGGCCCATTAATTACTATGGTTTTAAAAGCATGTTGCACACAGGGTTTTACCCCAACATGGACAGAGTCCACACTTTTTAAAAAGGTGACCGCAGTGAACCGGCGTGTTACAGACCTATTTCACTCCTGGACTCCATCGTGAAAGTGGCTGGGCGTGTCATCTTGAATAGACTACAGATGTGGGCGGAGGACAGGAGTGTTCTATCAGAGCTACATTACGTTTTCCATCAAGGGCTTGGTACCATAGAGCATGGCCTAAATTTAAGCCTCCTATGTGGTAAGTATAAGTAGGCTAAACAGGGTAGCCTCTTCCTGTGCTTTGTCGATTTAAGTTCAACCTTTGACTGTGTGAACCATTTGAAACTTTGGAGTATTTTAGAGTCCGTGGGGGTGGAAGCACCGCTGATTAACTTTTTTAAACACTCCTACCTAGATGCCCAGGCAAGCGCACGTTATGGGTTAGCAGGTGAATGCAGTTGCAATTTCCTTCTCAGGAAGGGGGTAAGGCAGTGCTGTGTCTTGGCCCCCCTCCTCTTCACCTTATATATAAATAATCTGGGTGTCACACTGTCGAGGGAAGGTCAGGAATTACCCAGCATTGACAGATGGCAAATTGGAGCCCTGTTATATGCTGACGACACTGTTCTCCTGTCTCGAACCCCAATAGGTCTGCTGAAGACTGTCTTGAGTTTTGTGCCTTTTATGTCTAGGCTCGACCTTAAGGTAAATATCATCAAAACCTGCGTTATGAAATGCAGTAAAGCAAAAGTCAAGTGTTGAGATATTTTCATAAATGATAGAAAACTCGACTTTGTTAATTATTTTTCCTACCTGGGTATCGTTTTTGAAAAGTGGGGGTCTTGAAGCACAGCCATGAACACCTGAAAATTATTGTTTGCAAAAGCTATAGGAGAACTAATAAATGTCTTGTGAATACGATTTTCCTGGTACCACGCGGAAAGAAAGTGCAGGGGTTGTTGCCCCAAGCCTGGAACAGGTGCGGACGGGCGAGATGGGCTTGCCTATGGCACGCCCGCTGCGTGTCCTTTCTGGCCCCAGTTTAAATAAGGTATGCAGCGAGAAGAGCTAGCCCGCTGACCAGCCGGAAGTCTGAATATCCCGTAGAAATGTGTCACAACGTGACAGCCCTATTTCTCTCCCCTGGCTTCACACCAGTGTCATACGCCAATGACACCCAAATAGTGGTGTCAGTCACAGGGACTGTTGAAACAGCAAGGCATTTTAATGAATGTATGGCACAGGTTGGTCACTGGATGCAGTCAAACTGCTTGAAGCTAAATGGAGAGAAAACCGAGGTGATGCTACCTGGCGCAAGGACAGAGTTTTGGCCGCCCAGATGGTGGCCGGATAGTCTGGGCGATTGCCCAAAACCAGTGAATAAGGTTAAAAATCTGGGAGTCATTTTTGATAACCGACTGACTTTTAATGACCAGATAAATAACCTTGCATTAACCATTTGGTATATATTGAAAATGATTAGAAGAGCCTGCCCATATATACCTCAAGATTCATGCAAAACACTGGTGACGGCATTGGCCTTGGCCAAACTAGATTACGGAAATGCCTCATGTTGAGGATTGCAAGTCCAACACCTAGCAAAACTCCAGCGTTTACAGAACGCCGCCGCAAGGATGGTGCTCAAAATAACAAGACCGGAACCAGTAGGCCACAGATTGAGTAGCCTCCAATGGAAGATTAGGTTTAAATCATTGTGTCTGGCTTACAAAGCCTTGCATGGGATGGGACCACAATTCCTGAGAATCCATCTGAAGTGGTATATGCCGGCTAGAAGTTTAAGGTCAGCCCACTCAAAAATTGTGCAAGTACCTAAATTCAAGCAGATGAGGTGGGGATGGAAAAGTTTCTTGTTACGTACTGTCAAGGACGGGAAGCTACTCCCCATTACGATAAAATGCAGTCCATCGCTCCTGCATTTTAGAAAAGCCATAAAAACATGGCTTTTTACCTGCTCAGACTATACATGTAAGTATAACTCCTCATTAAGCATCGGACATAGCGCCAAGATGCCCTAGGGCATACGTGCGCTTTAGAAATACCAAACCAAACCAAATCAAATCTGACTTTGTAAAGAATTGCCCAAAGGGAGAAACCGTAATTTTGCCAGCTTTCTCCAACCTTGTTCCGGAATTCATTAAACATTCATACGCCAGTAAGTGGGCTTTAGCACTAGCTCCTGTGCTATACTGTAACCATGTTGTGTGGGATGACAGTTCACCTTATCATGACATACCCTTAAGGACAGACCCACAACTTCAAAGACAATACCCTATAAAGAATGAAGCAGAAAAACAAGTTAGGGAAATCCTAAAACAGCTTGAATATCAAGGAGTGATCAAAAGTTGCAACTCTTCAATGAATAATCCTTGGTTTCTGGTAATGAAACCAGGTCAATCATAACATCTACTATTAGATTATAGACATTTGAACATAGCTACTCATACATTTGCAGTACAAAATGCACAAAGTGCCGAACTAATAAATAACATCGTGAGGAAAAAGTACAAAACAACACTTGATATCTTGAATGGATTTCTCTGCCAATATATAGTGCCTGAAAGCAGATATTTTACCACCTTCATGGTGCTAGGCTCTCAAAAACAATTCTGCCAATTACCACAAGGGTATGAGAATAGCCCAGAGCTGTTTTCAGCCAGAGTAACAGAATTACTTGAGAATGTTGATGATCCGGCATTGTCATATGTAGATGACATATACTTAACAGGAGATGACCTGATGGAGCAGTTGACTAAAGTGGACCGTATATTCCTGTGGTTCACACACATGGGCTACAGATTCAATTTAAAAAAATCTAAAATTGCCCACTTCAATGTCCTATTTTTTAGGTACGAGCTGTCAAGTGAGGCCGGGGTAATAATAATTATTATTATTTTTTAAATGTGTGTTTCTCCAACCTCCAATGACTCTGAAAAGATTACAATCCATATTAGGATTTCTAGATTTTGGCAAAACATACTTTACTGATTACGGAAAATGGGTAAAACCATTCTATGACCTTATACGTCCATGCTTTTCAAGTGTACATTGACCACAAGAACACAAAGAAATTTTACACATGTGCAAGCTGATTTGATAGCTTCCAAACACTTACACAGACATGTAAATACTGCAAACCTGGTGATCTGTGTAATTACGGGTACATCTGGGTACATGTCACGTTCAATGAAGGCGATACAGTACCGAATGCATATAAATCGCATCCCTATACAAATGCTGAAATGCCTTTTGCTCACACGGAAAAGTTATTGCTGTAGTGAGAGTATGCCCTGGTACAAGGGAAACTAATTAGTGTCATGACCCCAGTACCGACCGTAGAGGCGGTTACCAGAGTTAGTGTTCCAAACGCAAAAGCTCTACATCCAAACTCCCTCACTGCAACAGATTTGAGTCTACATTATAAACACAAGCATTTTTCTCCAGTATGAGCAAGAATATCCTCGCCTAATGAAATAATGTCTCTAGAATGCTATGACTACATCATTTACACTGATGGGTCTGCACATTCTGCTGTAGGGACAAGATAACAGTATTCAGACACATGCACAATTGTGAAAGGCTGTATGCATGATGGAACCTTCGATCCTGAAAAACCTAGGCACAGTCACTAGGTGATTGCATGGCAAAGCAGACAGAATTTAAGGCCCTAGTACTGGCACTAAGGGCCAGATGTAGGTAATTCCAATTTACCTATTCTTAAATACCGAATTTTACCGATTCGGTATTTAAGAATAGGTAAATGGGATGTAGATAAGATTCGGTATTTTCCGAATGGTATTTACCGATTCGGTAATTGCCATTCATTCCTATGGGCCTGGAGGCGCATAAGAATGAATGGCAAGTACTGAATCGGTAAATACCGATTCGGTAAAATGGGGGGAAACATTCAAGGGTGCCAGGGTGTCACTTTGACACCCTGTTGCACCTCTGAATCGTGCTTGTGTGCAGATGTGGCACACATAGATGCCCTAAGGGCATGTATGTCTGCCACATGGCACAGTTGAAAATGCACAGATTTGCATTTTCAAAGGTATTCCTTATTTACCAGCAACCTATAGTTGGTGGTAAATAACTAATCCTAAAATGGGAAAAGCACTCATTTGAGTGCTCCCTACATTGCAAATTCGGTAATTTACCGATTCAGTATTTTACGGAATCTGTAATTTACCGATTTCTTAGAATACCGAATCAGTAAATTACCGAATTTGCAATTTAGGCCACCTACATCTCAAATGCCCAATACTGATCGGTAACGGCCGGAATTAGGTAATTTCAGATGTTACCGACCGGTATTGGGTCACCTACATCTGGCCCCGAGTCATCAGTGTGTTGACGTACACACTGCAGGGAATTCATTGGCTAATGAAGCTGAAAAAGAGACGGTTCGCACCGCCGCGTTTGCTGCGATAACTCGTTCAAGTATGAGAATAGACAGAGACATCATGGTGGCCGTCAATGCTGCATGCATTGACACACACTTACCGAAAGGTTTTTCATGCAAGTACTCCTACAAATTAGATGAACAAAACATAACGTATGTTGCGATTCCAGCAGCGGGGGATAGAGTAATACCAAACAGTGATAGCAGACTAGAACTAATACTGGCTGCACATGAGAGTCCATTGGCTTGTGTATATATGGACCAGTGTTGCCCCCTATCATCGGATGGGGCTTACAAGTACATTTTGGTAGTAGTGGATTCCTGCTATTGATTTCCGCAGGTATTAGACTGAGGGAGGCATATCTATCCATTTGAGCATTTTTCAGTGATTGTGGCATTTTTTAGTTTAAATAGCTTTATTGAATGGAAATAGACAACGTAAAACATCATTACATAGGGGAGTAAAACCAAAGAAACAAAGGCATCTTATAAAAAAAAGAACAATTGAAAAACCAACCCCAATAAAGGGGAAAATACTATACTAATAAACAAAGCTTTTGTGAGTATTTTTCATAAAGGGAGGAGGAGAAAAGTGAGAAAGGGAGGAGGGGGGAAAGCTGGCGTTACAGGGATGGTACTACAGTGGATAAAAAACTTTTTAAGTGACAGGAGACAAGTGGTGACCCTGGGGAAATTTTGTTCCAGTGAAAAATCACTGTTGACGGGAGTTCCTCAGGGTTCAAGCTTGAGCCCGACTCTGTTTAATGTCTACACTGCACCTCTGATAAAGTTGATATCGTCATTTGGCATACAGGTAATAGCCTATGCCGACGATACACAACTGATCCTGGTAATGGATAAGGATAACCAGGTCTGGGAGGAAAAACTCAAAGGTTGCCTTACGGCCACCTTTGAATGGATGCGGCTAAACCACCTAAAATGCAACACTGGTAAAACTGAGATCATGCCAATAGGCCCAAAAAATGATTTCATCCCCAGACTATGGTGGCCAGAAAAGGCAGAAATACCACCTCACACCACCAACTTGGCCCGCAATCTTGGGGTGTACTTCGATGCTGACCTGTCTTTCAAACAACAAGCAGCTAGAGTGGCAGGCATGTGCTTTGGGGTGAAAAAGGGACTGAGAAAGTTCTTTGATTTGTTACCCTTCGAAGCACGAAAAACAGTTACGGTTGCACTAGTAACATCACGCATCGACTATTGCAACAGCCTCTGCTCTGGCACAAATAAAGCAGTCACACATAAACTTCAGATGGTGCAGCATGCGGCAGCAAGGCTGGTTTTGAAATGGCCGAAAAGAACATCAGCAACCAAAGCCCTCAATGCACTACACTGGTTGCCCATAACAAAAAGGGTCTTGTTTAAAGTACTACTAATTACCTTTAGAGCTGTTCATGACCTAGGCCCATCATATCTAAAGAAAAAATTCAGTAGATACTGTCCAACTCGAACATTAAGATCCTCAACTGCCAAACTGCTTACCGTCCCAGGTTTCAGACTCAAAACCCGAGGGGGAAAGTCCCTGGCGGTATTGGGTGCAAAAGCATGGAATACCCTCCCCCCAAATCTGAGATTATTGGACAAGGAAACTGACTTCCTTAAACACCTAAAAACCTGGATCTTTAATCTCCAAGATACAACTGCCAGAAGCCTAGTGTGATTTTGGATCTAGTCAAGCTAGCATAGAGACAACCTGACATCTGGTTGTCCTCACTCGGGCGCCTAGATGCTCCTTGGAGCGATTGTTGCGCGTTACAAATTGGCATTTACATTACATTACATAAATTCAAAAACAAAAATTGGCAAATAACAATGTAAAAGGAGGGAAAACAATAAACTGTTCAAGGAGTGTGTCTGAAGAGATAATCAGTTAAAGGTAACCATAACAAATCTCTTTTGATTAATAAAGGTACAGTTGTAGCATAAGCACGATGAAGTCTGTGGTGATGACATAACAAATTCCACCAGGCATTATAAGTGATTTTTGAAGTATCTTTCCAATTGGTGGTAATTAGACGGGAAGGAGACAGTGGCAGTGTCTCCAACCCGTTTTGCGACCAGATCTTGACAGTAAGATTGAGACAGCGCTCGTCTGTTTTAAAACTTTGTGCTTTTAATTATAAATTGTGTTCTCTGACTAGCGCCTTGTAATTACTGTGTTTTTTGGTAAAATTCACCTTCCCCCTGCACCACACGCCTTACTGACTGTTGCTGGAGCCGCCTCCCTGCATTTCTTCGTAGGGGCACTTCCGGTCGCCCTGCTGGAAGAGCGGTTAGCGCTCTAGCGTTCTACTTCCTGCAGGCTACTTAGGCAGAGCAGGGGCTGCAACGCGCTGCGGGAAGGAGACAGTGGCAGTGTCTCCAACCCGTTTTGCGACCAGATCTTGACAGTAAGATTGAGACAGCGCTCGTCTGTTTTAAAACTTTGTGCTTTTAATTATAAATTGTGTTCTCTGACTAGCGCCTTGTAATTACTGTGTTTTTTGGTAAAATTCACCTTCCCCCTGCACCACACGCCGTACTGACTGTTGCTGGAGCCGCCTCCCTGCATTTCTTCGTAGGGGCACTTCCGGTCGCCCTGCTGGAAGAGCGGTTAGCGCTTTAGCGTTCTACTTCCTGCAGGCTACTTAGGCAGAGCAGGGGCTGCAATGCGCTGCGGGAAGGAGACAGTGGCAGTGTCTCCAACCCGTTTTGCGACCAGATCTTGACAGTAAGATTGAGACAGCGCTCGTCTGTTTTAAAACTTTGTGCTTTTAATTATAAATTGTGTTCTCTGACTAGCGCCTTGTAATTACTGTGTTTTTTGGTAAAATTCACCTTCCCCCTGCACCACACGCCGTACTGACTGTTGCTGGAGCCGCCTCCCTGCATTTCTTCGTAGGGGCACTTCCGGTCGCCCTGCTGGAAGAGCGGTTAGCGCTTTAGCGTTCTACTTCCTGCAGGCTACTTAGGCAGAGCAGGGGCTGCAATGCGCTGCGGGAAGGAGACAGTGGCAGTGTCTCCAACCCGTTTTGCGACCAGATCTTGACAGTAAGATTGAGACAGCGCTCGTCTGTTTTAAAACTTTGTGCTTTTAATTATAAATTGTGTTCTCTGACTAGCGCCTTGTAATTACTGTGTTTTTTGGTAAAATTCACCTTCCCCCTGCACCACACGCCTTACTGACTGTTGCTGGAGCCGCCTCCCTGCATTTCTTCGTAGGGGCACTTCCCGTCGCCCTGCTGGAAGAGCGGTAAGCGCTCTAGCGTTCTACTTCCTGCAGGCTACTTAGGCAGAGCAGGGGCTGCAACGCGCTGCGGGAAGGAGACAGTGGCAGTGTCTCCAACCCGTTTTGCGACCAGATCTTGACAGTAAGATTGAGACAGCGCTCGTCTGTTTTAAAACTTTGTGCTTTTAATTATAAATTGTGTTCTCTGACTAGCGCCTTGTAATTACTGTGTTTTTTGGTAAAATTCACCTTCCCCCTGCACCACACGCCTTACTGACTGTTGCTGGAGCCGCCTCCCTGCATTTCTTCGTAGGGGCACTTCCGGTCGCCCTGCTGGAAGAGCGGTTAGCGCTCTAGCGTTCTACTTCCTGCAGGCTACTTAGCCAGAGCAGGGGCTGCAACGCGCTGCGGGAAGGAGACAGTGGCAGTGTCTCCAACCCGTTTTGCGACCAGATCTTGACAGTAAGATTGAGACAGCGCTCGTCTGTTTTAAAACTTTGTGCTTTTAATTATAAATTGTGTTCTCTGACTAGCGCCTTGTAATTACTGTGTTTTTTGGTAAAATTCACCTTCCCCCTGCACCACACGCCTTACTGACTGTTGCTGGAGCCGCCTCCCTGCATTTCTTTGTAGGGGCACTTCCGGTCGCCCTGCTGGAAAAGCGGTTAGCGCTCTAGCGTTCTACTTCCTGCAGGCTACTTAGGCAGAGCAGGGGCTGCAACGCGCTGCGGGAAGGAGACAGTGGCAGTGTCTCCAACCCGTTTTGCGACCAGATCTTGACAGTAAGATTGAGACAGCGCTCGTCTGTTTTAAAACTTTGTGCTTTTAATTATAAATTGTGTTCTCTGACTAGCGCCTTGTAATTACTGTGTTTTTTGGTAAAATTCACCTTCCCCCTGCACCACACGCCTTACTGACTGTTGCTGGAGCCGCCTCCCTGCATTTCTTCGTAGGGGCACTTCCGGTCGCCCTGCTGGAAGAGCGGTTAGCGCTCTAGCGTTCTACTTCCTGCAGGCTACTTAGGCAGAGCAGGGGCTGCAACGCGCTGTGGGAAGGAGACAGTGGCAGTGTCTCCAACCCGTTTTGCGACCAGATCTTGACAGTAAGATTGAGAAAGCGCTCGTCTGTTTTAAAACTTTGTGCTTTTAATTATAAATTGTGTTCTCTGACTAGCGCCTTGTAATTACTGTGTTTTTTGGTAAAATTCACCTTCCCCCTGCACCACACGCCTTACTGACTGTTGCTGGAGCCGCCTCCCTGCATTTCTTCGTAGGGGCACTTCCGGTCGCCCTGCTGGAAGAGCGGTTAGCGCTCTAGCGTTCTACTTCCTGCAGGCTACTTAGCCCTCGCAGGCTCTCGGGCGCGCAGCGGTCGCGCGCAGCCCCGCCGAAGACCCGCCAAAGAGCTGCCCGTCTGCGCCCGTCCGCGCCAAGGCAGCGCCAGGCGCCAGGCACTCTGGCATTATTATTCTATAGTCACATGGTAAGATGTGCTACTCCAAAGCTGAGTTGCTCGGTCTTCAGTACTCCACCTGCACCTGTGCTAGACGCAACCCGGCCCACATACGTCATCCCTTACTACATCCCTCTCAACTGTGCTCTACTATAAAAACATTACCCAAACTCCCCAAGACCCACACTCTCAGGATAGGTCATCTTAATGTGAGATCTATGCATAAACACCACTCTGAAATTTTCGACCTCCTAACTGACCACTCTCTCGATGCCCTGTTCAACCCGTTTTGCGACCAGATCTTGACAGTAAGATTGAGACAGCGCTCGTCTGTTTTAAAACTTTGTGCTTTTAATTATAAATTGTGTTCTTTGACTAGCGCCTTGTAATTACTGTGTTTTTTGGTAAAATTCACCTTCCCCCTGCACCACACGCCGTACTGACTGTTGCTGGAGCCGCCTCCCTGCATTTCTTCGTAGGGGCACTTCCGGTCGCCCTGCTGGAAGAGCGGTTAGCGCTTTAGCGTTCTACTTCCTGCAGGCTACTTAGGCAGAGCAGGGGCTGCAATGCGCTGCGGGAAGGAGACAGTGGCAGTGTCTCCAACCCGTTTTGCGACCAGATCTTGACAGTAAGATTGAGACAGCGCTCGTCTGTTTTAAAACTTTGTGCTTTTAATTATAAATTGTGTTCTCTGACTAGCGCCTTGTAATTACTGTGTTTTTTGGTAAAATTCACCTTCCCCCTGCACCACACGCCTTACTGACTGTTGCTGGAGCCGCCTCCCTGCATTTCTTCGTAGGGGCACTTCCCGTCGCCCTGCTGGAAGAGCGGTAAGCGCTCTAGCGTTCTACTTCCTGCAGGCTACTTAGGCAGAGCAGGGGCTGCAACGCGCTGCGGGAAGGAGACAGTGGCAGTGTCTCCAACCCGTTTTGCGACCAGATCTTGACAGTAAGATTGAGACAGCGCTCGTCTGTTTTAAAACTTTGTGCTTTTAATTATAAATTGTGTTCTCTGACTAGCGCCTTGTAATTACTGTGTTTTTTGGTAAAATTCACCTTCCCCCTGCACCACACGCCTTACTGACTGTTGCTGGAGCCGCCTCCCTGCATTTCTTCGTAGGGGCACTTCCGGTCGCCCTGCTGGAAGAGCGGTTAGCGCTCTAGCGTTCTACTTCCTGCAGGCTACTTAGGCAGAGCAGGGGCTGCAACGCGCTGTGGGAAGGAGACAGTGGCAGTGTCTCCAACCCGTTTTGCGACCAGATCTTGACAGTAAGATTGAGAAAGCGCTCGTCTGTTTTAAAACTTTGTGCTTTTAATTATAAATTGTGTTCTCTGACTAGCGCCTTGTAATTACTGTGTTTTTTGGTAAAATTCACCTTCCCCCTGCACCACACGCCTTACTGACTGTTGCTGGAGCCGCCTCCCTGCATTTCTTCGTAGGGGCACTTCCGGTCGCCCTGCTGGAAGAGCGGTTAGCGCTCTAGCGTTCTACTTCCTGCAGGCTACTTAGCCCTCGCAGGCTCTCGGGCGCGCAGCGGTCGCGCGCAGCCCCGCCGAAGACCCGCCAAAGAGCTGCCCGTCTGCGCCCGTCCGCGCCAAGGCAGCGCCAGGCGCCAGGCACTCTGGCATTATTATTCTATAGTCACATGGTAAGATGTGCTACTCCAAAGCTGAGTTGCTCGGTCTTCAGTACTCCACCTGCACCTGTGCTAGACGCAACCCGGCCCACATACGTCATCCCTTACTACATCCCTCTCAACTGTGCTCTACTATAAAAACATTACCCAAACTCCCCAAGACCCACACTCTCAGGATAGGTCATCTTAATGTGAGATCTATGCATAAACACCACTCTGAAATTTTCGACCTCCTAACTGACCACTCTCTCGATGCCCTGTTCATGACTGAGACGTGGCTTCTCGATGAAATGGACTCGGTCTGCAATTTGGCGACCCCTACAGGTTACACCATTCACACTGTGAATAGGAGCACGAGAGGGGGGGGCCTGGCCCTAATTATCAAATCTCACCTTGACTGTCAATTCAGCAAAACAGATATTAAGGGCAGTGAAAGCGCGCGTTTCGCGATCAAAGTTAACTCTCAGTTCTGCGCGACGGGGCTCTTAATTTACAGACCCCCTGGTGCAGATACCCCTTTCATTAGCTCACTCTTACAGTTTTTGGACACCAACATTCTCAAATCAGCTAACTTTACAATCATAGGTGACCTTAATCTTCATCTTGATAAGGACTCTGAACCCAAAATTGCCACCTTTCTTGCAGATCTTGCGGCTTTCCAACTTACTCAACTTGTGATGGGCTCCACTCACAGAGCGGGTCATCTTCTCGACCCCATTTTCTCCAACATCACTAGCTGCTCTGCAGGCACGCCAATCCCTATGTCCTGGACCGATCACCATTTAGTAACTCTTTCTATCCCGTGCAACTTGAGAGCTGCAGCGGCACCTACTCCTTTAGTCCAGAAATGGCCATGGAGAAAACTTCATCTTGAAGACCTACACAATCTCCTGGTATTAAATCCCCCACCCCCTACTGAAGATTTAGACGTAAGCTATGACCAGTTCTGCTTTTGGATCACGCAGGCACTCGATACCTTGATCCCGGTTAGATGCTCCAAGGCTCGCACCCACACAGCTAGTCCTTGGTATAACTCCGAATTAGCTACCCTGAAAAAGGAATGCAAAAAGGCAGAGAGGGGCTGGAGGAAAAACTACGATGCTAATCTTAAACTGGACTATGTCATGCTTCAAAAAACCTACCATCGTAAGATTTGCAGAACAAGGGCGGCATATTATGCCAATGAAATCAATAACAGCTCTAACACCTCGAAAGCTGTATTTAAAATTTTGAAAGATCTTACCGAAAAAAAAAACGTCGACACCACTATCACTTCCCCTGACCTCTGTAATAATATGGCCAACTTCTTCACTAACAAGATTAAGAAAATTTATGACACCTTCCCTAAAGGCCCGCAGCCATTGGCCATCTTTGACCCTACTAGGCCCTCTCTCTCCTCTTTATCTACGCTTGAGCGAGAGAGTTTTCAAAAAATCTGTAAAAAGATTAAATCAGGCTCCCCGGCAGATCCCCTTAAACTGGATACCTTCTGTGAAGCCCACGAATCCATCACTGAGCACATCCGAGAAATCATCAACCGGTCCCTTTTGACTGCCAAAGTTCCCTCCAAGTGGAAGCAGGCTTGGGTCTCCCCCATTCTAAAAAAACCCACTCTAGACCCCTCACTTCCTGAGAACTTCAGACCCATCTCCTTGCTTCCCTGGCCTGCCAAAATCATCGAGGCACATGTCAACAACATTTTGTCTGATTTCCTCCACACCAATAACATCTTGGATGACTCTCAGCACGGGTTTAGAGCCGGTCATAGCACTGAGACCGCCTTGCTCAGTGTTTCAGAGGACCTCCGTACCATCCTTGGCACCGGCGGCACGGCAGCACTGGTCCTGTTGGACCTTAGTGCTGCCTCGATACGGTGTCACACGAGGTCCTCTTGACGAGACTGGAGGAAGTTGGAATCACAGGGTCAGCGCTGGGATGGTTTAGAGACTTCCTTTCCAACAGGTCTTTTAGAGTCTCTACCCCCCCTTACATCTCGGAGGAACATAACATTGGACAGGGAGTGCCGCAAGGCTCTTCCCTGAGCCCTACCCTGTTCAATGTATATGTCCGCCCCCTGGCGGAGGTGGCTAGAAGAAATGGACCTGCACTGGTATCCTATGCAGATGATACCCAGTTGGTGGTGGCACTTAATGACATCAGTGGTCTGGAGGCACATCACTTTAAACAGACACTCACTGACATCACCAACTGGATGACGGCGAATTTTCTTCAATTAAACGCCGGGAAAACGGAGATACTCCTCTTGGGCAAAAACACTTCGTCCTGGGGTGACAACTGGTGGCCGGATGCCCTAGGCCCACCCCCTACGCCTAAGGAATGTGTCAAAAACTTGGGAGTTTGGGTGGACTCTGCTCTAAAGTTCACGCACCATACAAAAAAGGTTGCCGCCACGTGCTTTGGCTTCCTGCGTAACATCAGGCCCATTCTGAAGTTCTTTGACTGCCGCACTCGCCAAGTAATCGTCCAGGCAACCATCCTTTCCAGACTGGACTATGCTAGCTCCCTTTTATTGGGGGCTAATCTAGCTAAAATCACTAGATTGCAGAGAGTTCAGAATGCGGCTGCCAGGGCTCTGGTAGGTCTCCCGCGCCACTCCTCGGTATCTGGAACCTTGAAGAAACTGCATTGGCTCCCGGTGGGCAAAAGGGTCCAGTTCAAAGCACTGTGCCTCGCGTTCAAAATTCTCAAAACCTCTTCCCCCCCAATGCTTCACCCGCTTCTGTCAGAGTACATCCCTAGGAGATCGCTCCGGTCAGAGGGGCAGCATCTTGCGACCATCCCCCGCACCAGACTGGCCAGAGTGGGCGGCCGCTCTTTTAGCTTCCTGGCGGCCAAGTTATGGAATAGTCTACCTGAAGCTATCCATGGCATACAGGATCTCCTAGCCTTCAGAAAGGCTGTCAAAACTCACCTCTTTCAACAATAGTCTTTTTGCGCCTTTACCTCACTGTATACTGTCTGTTCGCAGCGCCGGGACGCCCCTTTGCTGGGGCAGCCGTGCGCTATACAAATCTCTATAACATTAACATTAACATATATGAAATGAAATTGCTATGAAAAGGTCAATAAATTTACGAACATTGCAATGAACATTTCATATGGGAGACAACCCGCCCCAAAAAATGTGGATAATCTCAAATGGAACATCAGTAGATAGAATATTATTAAGTGTAGACCAAATGCGAGACCAAAGTGTGTTGACCCTTGGGCAGTAAAAAAAACATACGAAGAAGGTCACTATCATCACATGAGCAGGACCAACACTTTTTGGAAACCAATAATTTAAATTTACACAGGTCAGAAGGGGTATAAAAAAGCCTATTATAAAAAAAAGAAATAGTCTGTGTGGTACTAGCTTAGCGAGAAACTGTATGTATTTTGGACCAAATAGAATCCCAGATTTGTGGAGAGAAATCTTGGCCTAAATCTGATTCCCACAGAAGTTCTAATTTAGATTTAAGCCTCTCAATGGGGGAATGTGATAATAATTTGTAAATAGCTGAGGCTCTAGAGGGAACAGTAAAGTCTGGCAGGGAAAAAGAGGAGGAGCATCAGAAGAAGAGGGAATATTCTGAAAATAGTAGAAGATAGGGTGTGTGTAAGTAATAGAAAATGTGAAGAATGCGTATTAGATAAAGCAAAAGAGTCACGTAGATCTTGGAAAGTTCTTAAAGAGTTATCCTTGAGCAAGTGGTCATAAGTAATAATTCCTTTATCAATCCATTCCTTCCAGAGAAGCGCTCTGTTATTAGTCTTGAGGAATTTATTGTACCAAATCGGAGTAAGCATGTGAAGGTTAGAAAAAGATAAGAAATGACAAAAGAGTGAAAGTGATAAGGCCTTGGAATGCTTAAAAACAGGGTAATACATTTTGCAGGAGGTTGAGATAAACGAGTTGCTGTAAGGATTGAGAAGGGAGCAAGTTGAGCCAGTGCTATAGAGCTCCAGGCAGTTAATGGGAAAGAAGACGAATCAGTAAGGAAAGGCCAAATCTGTTTAAGTGTGAAGGCTGAGGTGAAAACAAACACCGCCTAAGTTCTTGGGTTGTTGAAGATGAAAAAGGGAAACCCTAGCTTTGCGATTATTCCATAAAAATGTAGTTAAGAGGCGATTAATAGATTTGAAAAAGGAGTGGGGAAGGGAGATAGACAGATAAAAATTAACAATAGGGTGCAGCATCATTTTAATAGTCGATAATTGGCCCCACCAGGTGAGAAAGAGGGGGGACCAACGGTCTATAAGAGAAGAGATTTTCTTAAGAATATTTGAATGATTAATTTTGATGGTCTCTCTAATGGTATTAGCATAAAGAATACCAAAACATTTGATAAATCCAGAATTCCTTTCAAATCCCGAGCCCTCAAACATATGAGATAAGCTAAATTTGTTAAGGGGAAGGACTTCGTATTTATCAATGTTCAGTTTGTAGCCGGACACTAAAGAATAATCATGAAGTAAAGAGAAAAGTGTGGGTAGTGAATCAATGGGATTTGAGATGTAAAGTAAAATATCATCCTCATAAGCAGTAAATTTGATTTCGACATCCCTGTAGACAAATCCAGAATAAGAAATAGACTGTCTTTTTTTTCCAGAAAAGGTTCTAAAGCGAGAATGAAAAGGAGAGGGGAAAGAGGCCATCCTTGCGTGGTTCCTCTATGGAGGGAGAAATAATCTGATTGTGCACCATTGATCCAGGTAGAAGTTTTAGGGTCAGAATATAATAATTGAATATACTTAAGAATAGTTGGACTGAAACCATGCCATCGAAGTGCTCTGAACATAAAATCCCAATTGACTCAATCAAAAGCTTTTTCAGCATCTAACGTGATAGCTGCAATGGGAGAGTCCATCTTTGCGGCCAGATGAATGATGTTAAGAAGAGTTCTTGAATTCTCTGGGATAGACCTACCTTTAACAAAACCAGATTGATATATGTTTACCAAATCAGGGATGAAAGTATTAAGACGGATAGCCAAAATGTTTGCATACATTTTATAATCTGTATTTATCAGAGAGATGGCCTATAATTTTTGCATTGCCTGTGTAAAGGAACCTCTACATTCACCTGTAGCAAGGAAGTGATTAATGAAGGTGAGTAAATGTGGTTCTAAAACTGTTTTAAAATGAAGGAAAAATCGCACCGTAAAACCATCCAGACCGGGAGTTTTATCCTTGGGAAGAAGAGAAAGCGCAGCAATAATCTCCTTCTCTGAAATAGGAACATCAAGGGAAGAGAAATCTACAAGGGTGTCAGAGGATTTAGGGATAGAGTGAAAAAAGGAATCAATTTGCCCAGGGAAGGTATTAGATTCCGGTGTGTAAAGGGAAGAATATTATTGAACAAAGCAGTCAAGAATTTTAGCGCAGAAGACTGAGAAACACCCTGAGAGTCTTTGATGACAACAATCTTAGATTTCTGTTTTTTAATTTTAAGGTAATTCGCAAGCGATTTACCTGCCTTATTACGTCCACCGTACATTTTGGCATTGAATTTAAGAAGCTGATTAGAGGCAGAATCCCAAGAGTGTTTATTATACTGCATCTTAGCTTTAATAAGGGAGGATAACATATCAGGGGAATTAGTAGTGAAATAAAGATGCTCAAGTCCTTAATTAGTTTAAGAATGTGGGATGCTTTGCTAAGTGCCTCTCTCTTCTTACGGGAAACAAAGTCAAATACACAACCTCGGGCAGCGGTCCCAGAGAAAGTGAAAATCAGAGGCAGTATTTAGGTTGTTTTGAAAAAACTCATCCATAAAAAGTGTGAAATGCTCAGTGAAATGGGGATCAAGCAATAGTGAGTTATTTAAGCGCCACCGACAAGAGGCAGGGATGGGAGAAGGGTAATCCATATCTAAAATGACGGGAGCATGATCTGAAATAAGGATAGAGCCTATTTCAGAATTGGTCATAAATTTATTTATTTATTTTATTTATTTTCAGAGTTTTGTATAGCGCGAACAATATCCTTGCAGATATCAGAGCGCTTTACATACATATGAAAGGAGAACGCAATAAAGAAATCATAATACATATGAGAGGCAAACGCAATAAAGAAACTTAATAAAGCTATTTGTGCATGGAGCGCACAATGTCAGGTAGCCGAGTATGATTGTGGGGTCGATTGCGGCACTGAAATACAAGGGGGAGACAAACAGGCAAACAGTAAATGCGTAGTTAATGTTCAAGTGAATTTAGCCATGAGGATAGATTTGACTTCTTTTTTGAAGGAGGTAGTGGATTAGATGAGTCTCGTTTCTGGCGGGAGGGCATTCCAGATCCTGGGGGCCATCCCTGAGAAGAAACGCTTGTAAGTTTTTTTCTTGTGGAACCTTTGAGGTTTCAAAAGGAGAGTGTCTGTGCTTCTTGTAGATCTTGAGACTCCTGAGATTGTCAGCTTCTTAGCAATGTAGCTGGGCGTGCTGTGATGTAAGTAATGCATGTGATTTTCAGGTGCATTATGGCTTCGAGCTGTAGTAAATTCTGAGATTTTCAGTCCGGAGAGATGTGTGATCCAGTTATGAGCCTTGCTGCAGCATTGATGGAGGCTCTTAATGGTGCGGTTGTTAATAGTGGGAGACCGCAGAGGGCGTGATGTGAGAGAAAAATGTAATCAATACGGGAGTGTGAAGCATGCACAGGAGAATAAAAAGAAAATTCTAAGCAAACGGGATGGGATATTCTCCATGAATCAATTAGGCCTCTAGAGGAGATGGATTTATGAAATGATTTTTGCATTTTATTGGGAACATATCGTACTTGAGATTTGCGATCAAAAATGGGATCCATTAGTTGGTTACAATCACCCCCAACAATCAAATCCTCACTCACATGAGAAGAAATGAGGGAGGAAAAATCATCCCAGAAAGATAAATCAACACCATTGGGACCGTAAACATTGCAAAAGGAAAGATGAACATTATTTACAACACTATCTAGAAACAACCATCTACCATTAGAATCTGAAATTTCATTTTGTATTTGAACAGGTAACAATTTATGAAATAAAATGACAACTCCATTTTTGTTACCGACAGCTCGGGAACAGTAAGCTTCTCCCCACTGTTTACGCAGCAAAGATATATCTTGTAAGGAAAGATGCGTTTCCTGCAACAAAGCAACTTGACATTTCAGACTAGCAAGATGAGACAAAATATGTTGCTTTTTAATAGGGTTTCGAAGACCGTTAACATTCCAAGAAATGATTCGAAGACCACTCATAGTAGGAAAGAAAGATAAAATAGGAAAATAAGCATAGACTAGTTAAAAAAGAAGAAAATAAAGGAAGAAAAGTTAGAAGAAGTAATGAAAAAGAGAAAACTACACTGTGCATCTGTGGAATAGAAAAGAAGCATATGTAACCATCATAAATGTAAGAGCCAAATTACGTCAGGAAAGAAATCGAAGTCAACAATATAGAGTAACAAGAGAAAAGAAGAAAAGGTGAATGAAAAAACTGTTGCCAAAGAGAAAGCAGTGAAGGGAAGTAAAAAGAGAGAATGATTAAGAGTAAGGAAACTGAAGAAAAAAAGAGAACATACTGAAGAAAAAAGAAAGAAAGGGGGAGAGAAGGAGGGAGTAGAGAGAAAGGGATAGGAAGATGGGAGCGGGAGATCTCATGTAAGTAAAGAAAGAGGAGATGACAAAAAGCCAGAAAGCTTCAGTCAAAATACACAGAACAAGGAGAACAAGCAATGAAGAAGGAGGGGGGGCGAAAAGAAATAAACAAGGCAGCCACATCACCGAGAAGGGAAAGGGGCTGAATCGACAATATACCATGAGATAATATGAAGGGAATAGACCTGGACGAAATAGGAAGAACAAGTAAACCTAAACGAGATAAGGAAGACAAGCAAGAATGAAATACATAAAAAAATATGAAAGACAATTAAAAATGTGAGCTTACCAGGACAAATGGGTGAACAGCAACAGGGCAAACCAGGCAAGCAAATATGAAAACAAACAGGAATCCACAAACCATAATAGAGGACGGATCTGAAACAAACAAGAAAACAAGGGAAAATGAGCCATAGTACAAGAGGGCATAAAAAAATACAAGGATAAAACAGATGAAAACCTAGAACTCCATAAAGGGAGATTGTTAGTGCTTGCTCATATCCATTTGTTCTTCTCGATGAGTGTGGATGAACTTCCGGAGATCAGCAGGATCATCGAATGAAAAAGATCTATCTTTAAAAGTTACTTTGAAGAAGCAGGGATGTATGAGACCGTAACGAGCATTCATCAACTTCAAAGCTGGCCGTATATCCAAGAATTCTTTGCATCAAATCTGCAGTTTGTTTGGAGACATCTTGGCTGAAGAAGATCTTATGTCCTGACCAAAACATTTGTTTGTGCTGCTTGGCAGCATTCAAAATAGTCATTAAAACAGAGTACAAAGGAAAATATGCAATAATACCTCTAGGTTTGGCAGCTGAGGATGCATTTTGAGGACCTAATCTGTGGGCCCTCTGGATAATAAAGTCGACAGTTTTAGGAAGTCCAGCAATCTGTAAAACCTTGGGTTTTCAAGAAAAGAATCATGTCGGACCCCTCTGAACCCTCGAGAATACCATAAATTCGTAGGTTGTTGCGTCGATTTCGATTTTCCAAATCCTCTGTGGATTTCTTCAACTGGTTGACTTCCTTGGTGAGAGCATCAACTTTTGCAAGAACATCCTGAGCATCACTCACTTTTTGTTCAACATCAGATAATCTGACATCCAGACCAGAACATTTGTCTTCAATCCTTTGAAGGGTGGTAGTAAGGTGGTAAGGTGGTAGTAAATGAAAGGACGGATAGGATGCAGTTCATCCATAATATCCTCCAACGTAATAGGGAGAGGAGATTTGTTTGGAGAAGAGGGGTCTTTTTTCTGAGGTTTGCTAGTATTAGCAGAAGATTCCTTACGACCCCCGGAGACAACTCCAGACATACTGTGTGATTTATTTGATTGCGTAAGATCCATCATGGAGTGAGAAATAAAGTTATTGAATAGTAAGCAACAGTGGTAGATTGAAATAAGAGATATATAGAGGCATTTGTTGGTGAAATGCCCTCATAAGCCACACAAAGAAAGTCCTCAGAAAAAATTCTGATAATAGTCACTGAATAAGCAAAAAGCCAACTCGCACTTTAGAAGAAAAAGGCAAAAATTACCATGAAAAATGGCTTCACTAGTAGTATGAGGCAGTAGCTATAACTGCATAAATCAATGTCACAAATTGCAAATTTTAGGCGTGAAAAGGAAGACTCCATAGAAAAATAAAATCAGTCATGAACTTTTGAGAAAAGTCTTATTGAAAAGCTTGTGAAATACCAAATTGCCTATTGTGGCATTTTTTGACGATGAAAAAATAACCAAAAGGTATATTATATATTTGTCACAGATGATGGACAATTTTTTAAGAAAAAGAGAGATATTTATCATCGTATAAATACAAGGTATGATTTGGATTAGGAGAGATGATGTCCCATTCATGATATGTACTTGGAGAAGGTTGTTGGAGTCAATTATGCTCCTCTAAAAAGAGTATGTTGCGCTTATTCCTAAATTATTTTAATTTAAATGTTTAGTTTGTTTTTTATTATTCTAAACCCCATTCAAAGCTCTAAATAGGACATTTAAATCAATATATATGAATTATGTAATTAATTTGCACATTCACTATATTATAACAGAATAAGATAATAGATGCTGAGAAATGTATACTACTTTGGTCTCATGAGAAGATTTAATTGACATTAATGATAGAATAATCTGCTTTTGTTTTGTGTGATAATCTTTAAAATACAGTCAAGAAATGTTTAAAACTTGTTCATAAAAAGAAGGTGCTTGGAGCAATGACCTCAGAGATAATGTATTGAGAGTTTATACAAGAATAACAACGAGTTGGTTTAACAATCCCTAACTCACAAACGAATGTATTAGTGAAGTTGAATTTTATTTTGAGTTGGACCCTCATAATTGCTATGATTCATACACAAATATTAGTCATTGCCTATTGGCTTCTGAGAAGTGTTTTATAAGGATTATTGTCTGTGTCTGGAGTTTTGATTTATTGTTAAGGTCATGTCCTAGTGTCCTGTATATATTTTTGTATATATATGTATGTTTATATTATACATGTTTGTACTTATGTCATGTCTCTATATGTATTATCTACGGCCCTGACGAAGTTCAACACAGTTTGAACAAAACGCGTTGGCTGGAATGTTTTTTATTGATTGGATCTCACGATTTTGAATAAAGCTGGAACTTTCCAAATGGACTGGAAGAATTTGCAACTCTGCGCAAGAAATCCACAAGCAAGCAGCATAAACCTTCTGAAAATGATTATTTTTATCAGAATAACTCCTCAGGTTGACATTTGCCTGCACTTTTTTTGCAAAGAGTCCATTTGGGGGGGGGGGGGGGGTGGGAGGAAGGAAGTGCCCCACAGTCTCCAACTTCATGTTCCTGTCCAGCAGGCTCCTCCCAGTGCTTTCTTCATGTGCTGGTCACTTTAATTTGGATCTTGACCTGGAAGGATTACTTTTTGTGGATGCTGCTGGATATTTGGATTTGAGGCCTTTTTGAATTTCTTTGGATCACTTTTGGATTAGAAATGTCACAAGTAAGTTTGTTTGGGGCATTACAGTTGCTGCAACTACAACTTTGGAATTTTCGATTTTTGGGCTGTTGTTGGGGTCTTTTGCCCAGGGGTACTCAGCGGTGCATGGACTGAGTCTTTCTGTAGGGTCTCTTTAATGTAAACATCATGGAGGGCATGGATGGCGTTGGATTGTGGTGACTTTTGTGTGTTTTTTGATTTTTGGGCTGTTGTTGGGGCCTTTTGCCCAGGGGTACTCAGTGGTGCATGGACTGAGTCTTTCTGTGGGGTGTCTTGAATTTGAACTTGATTGAGGGCATGGATGGCATTGGATTGTGATGATGTTTGTGTGTTTTTCGAGTTTTGGGCTGTTGCTGGGGCCTTTTGCCCAGGGGTACTCAGTGGTGCATGGACTGAGTCTTTCTGTTGGGTGTCTTTAATGTAAACATCATGGAGGGCATGTATGCTATTGGATTGTGGTGATTTTTGTGTGTTTTTCGACTTTTTGGGGTGGTGATGAGGCCTGTCCATGTGGGTGGGAGCCATTTTGAGGACTGGTACAGGCAGGGCCTGGCCATGTGGTGGAGGTCTATGGGCCATTTTGAAGCCAGGCAGTGTGCTTTGTTGTGCCATAGGCCTGTACCCAGTCTGCCATGTTTCCATCCATTATGCCCAGGGGTACTCAGTGGTGCATGGGCCTAGTCTTTCTGTGGGGTGCCTTGAATTTCAACACGATTGAGGGCATGGATGGCATTGGATTATTTGACGGCTCTGAGGCCATTGCTGGGAAGGTCTAATACCGGAAAAAAGTGTTTTGGAGAAAATACCTGAGGAAAAAGTTTTCGCATTTTCTGACATTTTGCTCACTGTAGCGTTTTGGGGGGCCTGTTTGGGGGGCTTCCTGGTGTTTGTGGGTGGGTTTTGGGGTTTTGGAGCAACGCTGGGTATGGATACTTTTGAATGCAAGTGGTTTGAAGAAAATCCATGGTGGCAAAGGGGAGTTAGGGCCTAGCTGCAGAGCGCGCGCGGAGTGATTGTGGAAATTTGCCTGAAAATTTCAAAGTCCCTATTTTTGTAGTTTTGCTTTTTGGCTGTTTGGGGGTCTTCTACTTGTTTCCGCCTGGGTTGACGGGTCTGGGGCCATTGCTGGGAAGGTCTAATACCGGATAAAAGTGGTTTGGAGAAAATCGGAGCAGAACATTTTTTTGCGCTTTTGATCACTTGCCTGTCTTTGGGGTGCTGTATGGCGGGCTTTTAGGTTGTTGTGGGTGGGTTTTGGGGTCTGGGAGCACTGCTGGCATAGTCTAATGTGGATTGCATTTGTTTTTCAGGAAATCCATGCTGGAAAATGGGAGTTAGGGCCTAGCTGCACAGCACGTTTGGACAGAATTCCAGGTAGTAGGCCCATTTTTGCTTTTTGCCAGTTTGGGGGTGTTCTGCTTTTTGCTGGGGGCTGCAGGGGTCTGGGGCCATTGCCGGGAATGTCTAATACCGGATAAAAGTGGTTTGGAGAAAATCCATGCTGAAAAGCGTTTTGGCACATTAACTTAGGGCTCGTTAGGGTTAGCACTAGCAGCAGTATTGCATGTTTTTCGGGGTGTTGTAGATTTTTGCAACTGAGTTCTGGGGTCTTAGAGCACTCGTGGGAATGTGTAATATTGGTTGCAAGGCGTTTGAAGAAAATCCATGGTGGGAAAGGGGGGATTTGGCCTAGTTAAAGAAAGCATTTGCCACTATTCTTAACTTAGGGCTCGTTAGGGTTAGCAGCATTGTATTGCATGTGTTTGGGCGGGCGGCTGTTTGTGGGAGGGTTTGCGAGTCTTGGAGCGATGCTGGGCATGGATACTTTAGCTTGCTTGCAAGTGGTTTGAATACAATCCATGGTGGGTAAGGGGGGAGTTGGGCCTACTTTTACTTTCAAAGTACGTTTTGTCAATATTTTCTACTAGGCCTCGTTTCTGGGGATCTGATTGGGGGGTCTTCTACATTTTTGCGACTGGGTTTAGTAAGGGTCTGGGAGCACTGCTGGGAAGGTCTAATTTTGTTCTAAAACACAGTTTACAGTACACCTAGCTTGAGGGGAAAGATCCGCTAAATTAATTCGCCCATACTTATTTATCCTTCAAAAGGTGTCTCAGACAGAGTACGCACTTTCAAAAATATTGTACTGTCTATTAGGAAACTCAAAGTGTGACTTTTTGCACTACACAGCATACATACCTTATATTTACTTGTTAGTGGTGTTCTAATATCACTTCCTGTTTTTCCATTAATAATTACAGGCCGGGTTTCAGTCTGTGCAATGGGAAAAAAAGGATGAAGTCAGGCTTCACATTAGCGAGCCGCAATTCAGCATCCGCCAGGCAGGCAGTGGACATGGTGTCTTCTGGTCACCAACATTGATGGACGGAGCATCAGATGGAATGGAGGAATCCCGCTAATAAGAGGAATGGTTTGATGCATGCAACTTACCAAGTTCAACAGGACAACTACAACAACATACAGATACAGCATCCGTTCTTTTCTAATTATCTTTTAAGTAATGTTATTGCTGTGAACTTCTATGAGTGTGACTCTGCATTTCTTTGATCTCTGCTTCTAAATTCATCCCTACAGCCATTCTATAGGTTTTACTTCTGCTATTTTTTAAACCTAATTTAATGTAAGAAGTGTTTCTCTGAGTGCAGAGATAGGCAAGTGAGAACGCATAATTATTACTTCAGCCCTGTACTGTCGCATTCTTTCATTCACGGTTGTCGAAAGTACTACTTACTTTTCAGTAACCATGCATGCAGTAGTGCATGCACTTCCTTTATGTCACTTAAAAGATTTATGGTTAGCTTTGTACCCAGAGATTTGTTTATCTTCCATTATTGTTTGTCCAGGCTGTGCTTTTTTTTTCTTCTCTCAACAAAACTTTCCCCAAAACCCCCATTCCCATCCATTTTCCAAACCCTAACCCTCTTCCCCCGGGCTGTGTTGTTTTGATTGATGTGTGACTAAATAACAGCAAGAATTCCACACACTTGCTGGGGAGGATAAGGTCATAGCAACAGGCTGGTGAACGAATCCGAGGATACATTCTTACTCAGCTTGACACTGAGTCACTATTGGCATATGAAAGCAGATTTTCATGTGCGCCATCAACTTGATTGGTCATCAAGAACATCCTCCTCCTAGACGTGGCAAATTATTACGCTGCTGTGTCCTTCACCTTCAGTACTATTTCTTGTAGTAGTAGCCAATGTCAAAGAAATTCAATGCAAGTACTAGTTATACTTTCAATACTTTACCATTTGTTAGGCTACATTGTGGCACTGTTCTAGTGCACTGTCACATGCAATATTCTCTATTGTACCGTTCTAATGCTACGGTAAGGACAAACAAGGTTTCATTTTCTTTTTTTTCAGATGCTACAACTGCCACTGTGTAACACCAAAAGTACCACCGCAATGATGACATTTCATCCGCTCAGGATTGCCAACCTTAATCGCCATTTCCCATGCAGCCAGCCCTGTGCCTAGCCCTATTTCCAAACACAAATTACAGGTAAGATAAGCGTTTGGGGGGAGGTAGTATAATGGAGTATTAGGAGAGACAAGAGACTGACGGTCCTAGGACTATTGAATTCACTTACCCTGTGACAGGCACTTAGTTTTGAAAACATTTGGGCAATTACTTACTAGTACTTACACAACTTGAATCAAGATGCCACTTCAGTTTCAGGAAAACAAACTTACTGTTAAACCCCCACCCACCAGCCTCAAAAGCAGTAAAAAACATGTATGCTAAGATAAAGTTTAAAGTATATTTATAGATCCCTAACATAAATAATCTCCCCCACCCCCCCTCCCGAACCCCAATGAATGTCCGTGAAAACTAAGTCCAAAAAAGTAGAAAACCCAACTCCCAATTCCCCCCCCCCCCAGAAGTCTTTAAAAAAGGGGCAAGGGACAGTCACCTCCTACTGCTGGCTGCTGTTGACTTTTCTGGCCAGGTCGGCATGCTCCTTGCGGAGGGTCTCGAGCAGGGTTTTGGTGTTGAGGAGCTCCTGCTCGAGGTAGAACACCCTGAGGGAAAGGCGGTGCATCCATTTTTGGCAACTGCTGTGGGGGGCAGCTGATTTCTTTGCTGCTCGGCGGTGGCGGGTGGCTGCGGTACCCCGGCTCCGTACCGCTGGAGACCTGCTGCGCTGACTGGCTGACCCAGGGAGCGCGGAGGAGGATGCCGGTGTCGCCGTGGATATTGTTGACGTACTCTGTGTGTCCTCCTCCTCCTGGGCCACCAGCCGCCGATATTCGGCGACAGTGGCCTCCAGCCTCCGTTGCCGGGCCCTTTTAGCCAGCTCCTTCCGTGTTGGTTTGGAAGGAGCATCTATATGAAGAAAGAAAGACATAGTCTGTAACCAATTCTCTTTAAGATTAGCACAAAATGATTCAGCAGAAAGTTGTGTCACAGTAGAACTAGCAACTTGCAAGCGCAGTACATAACTATTGTGGCCAGTATCTATCTAACCTCCCACTTCTTCATCCTTGCTCTAACATTAGTGGGAGTTTAAGGAATCAATTCTATGAGCACTATGGACTCACTCCATTAGAGTCGACTATGACAGTACACCAGTCTTATTCTTCTTCTTCTCTCTTGTTTAGCAAAATTGGTACATTAACTTCTGCAAACCGGCATAATGCCAGCGCAGTCAACTTGCACCCGAGAAAAACAGACGCCCGCCATGATGAGTGAGACAGACTTGCGTTACTGTACCAGTCCAGTACATGCAGGTGGTGATGCTCATACTTTTCTATTACGGGTGGCACTGACAATACTCTGTTAAGAGGGCTACTGCTTAATTAATTTAACTTTCACCCTACAGTGCCAATGAATACTAGAAAAGGAAAATGAAGAAGATAAATAATCTGATTATCTATCACTGCACATGGTATGTATTTGCTTACATATGGGATGACTTTAGGTGCTTTGCTTTTTATTGAGTAAACAGTGAAACATCCACACATGAATGACTGAGTTCTACTAAACTTATTAACAGAGGTAGTGAGTGGCCATCGTAATAGCCGGATATATGCTGTGCTTGCAATACAAACTACTGCTACTATTCATGGTAGTATTCGGACAAAATTACACTTCTTTTCCTTGCCTTTCCTACACTGGGACGGACGTGCGGGTGCGGTGTTACATGCTCTTCAAAGTAACACTTAGTTCATCCAGTGACCGTCGACTCTCTCTAGATACACATATGCTATCTAAGAGTCAGATAGTACCAAGATCCAGGCATCCATTCATTCAAACTATATGTCATTCATTCTTCTTCATGTCTCTCATCTGGACAAACCTTACGGTTTCTTCTGGGGAGCACACTATGCAGTCTGCAATCTCAATAAGTAAGGAATATAAGAGCTTGCCACTGCCCGCCACTACAGTGGCAACCCGCACAGCAGTTTGGTCCGGCACTTGCACAGCCTTCTCCCCAGAACTTACCTCCTCCACCTCCGCGCTGGGCCCAGCACCAGATGTTTCGCCTACAAAGTACATTTAAGAATGTTAAATATCATAGACAAACACCTCTCACTAGTATTTTGTCTAGGAATGAAGAAATGTGAATACAGAAACCAATCTAATAATTTGTGACTGTCTACTCTAAAGTAAAAATGTCCCTTTTTCCAGGGAAGGGTGTTGTCTTGCTGCATTTTTGGCACAACTGATGAATGCTTGCTTTTTAACACGCACCATTTTTCTCATAACAGACAGAAGCTTCACTTCTAAGAACAAATCATCATCACTAGGACGGAGGGACCAACGATTCAGCACCAAAAAGAAAAATTAAAGTTCTAACTATGTGAGGGCTTGGCTCTCCCACAATAAATGTGTGAAATAAATCACTATAAGCACTTTTCCATTTTTAATCAACCGTTTATGTTTTATGACAAACTTGATTTTAATAAATATTTTAACTTTAAATAAAGCTTTAAAACTTAAATAGACTCTGTGGTTTTTGGTCAAGAGTGAATGATCAAAAGGTTTTGCAATTTGCAAGCATGAGTCCGTGCCTCTGACACTTCTGGACTCTGACTCCGTACTCTTGTCCTGCGTTGGATAATCATCATTGGGGATCAATCATCGATGAATTCGGGAGCTAAATGACTCTGCCACACTATCTAGTCAGTAAGGAGATTGGGGGTTCTTCAAAGTCTGATATCACTGAGGTATGTGGAAAGTCTACCTGCGCCTATTATAATTGATAAACAATGCACTATTTAGTGTCCATAGTTCTGTTTGTGCAGATTTGTCCCTGCAACAGTAGAAGTATGGATTGTCCTCCTATCCAAACCAAAAGTAAAGTAGTATCTTTTTCTTTCTTGGTGGTCAATCACCTTTTTATTGTTGGTAATTGTCAAAGCATAAACATTTAGAAGACTTGAAAAGACATTATGCACAATCCCAGAGGACTGCACTCAGTGCATAGAGCTATTGCTGACTAGAATGGGAGTTTTGTTTAACACCTTTTGCCAATGTGCAATCTTAGTTAGCTACACAGACAGACTAATAAGAATAATCTAGTAATACCACAGGGAGTCATAGTCAAGGCAGGATAAGAATTTAGATACATTCTACAAGAAGATCAAAGACGATTTAGAAAAAATCGAATGAGGGAAAAAATAGGTACTCTATATTAAAACTAAAACTTACCGGGGCCAGCAAAGGAGCCCTCGCCTGACCGATCCTGGCCTTGTTCAGCAGCAGCAGCCTCCTCCAATGTCCTCTTGCCCCTGGGGGGAGCTGATGTGCAACATGAAAGAAAGAAAGACCCGAAAACATGGATGATTGTTGGCAACCAAATCAAACATTTCAAAAGAACAATAACAAAATATTTTGGTGAAATAGCAAATAGACAACTATTCCACGGGATATATTGACCTATCTCATGTGGTCTACTACGATATTAGTATTGCTTGATTTGCGGACCGTCGACTTGGAAAGTTATGTAACTCACTAAACAAACTACTAAAAAGGTTCGCCTAGGACTGGCAGGCAGCAGTCCGCAGCACGCGAAGTGACAGACAAAATCCATTGTGATTGCAGATCAGCGACAACACTAAAAAGTTTCCTACTACATTAACCAGTCATTAGTTTCAAGTTTATTTATTTATGCTTTGGAACTCATAACAGAGGTCCACATAAAATCATCAAACAATGACAGTACAATATACAAAGAACAAAACTAGTATATTTCCATAAAACTTTTAAAGAAGTTAAAAATTGTATAACAAAACCTCTCATTTGGTGGATTACAAATAGCTTCCAATAGAGCAGAAGCGGAAGCAATACGGAGTCTTAGACAGGTAGGTTTTAACCATTTAAGGAGATGTTTTTTTAGAGCCGGACAAACAAATAACACATGATTAACATCCTGTTTAAATTTGTTGCAAAAATTACACATTACTGAAGAGCCATACCATTTTGACAATAAAACATTTAAAGGGAGTAGGCCCTGCCTCAGGAGAAACAGGAAACGACGTACACCATGGGGAAGATTCCAGGAAATGTAAGGTTGAGGAATTCTAATTTGATAATGGTTAATAATTGGTAACGGACCTCTTTTTACCGTGAGGGCCTCTTTGTCTAGATCAAAACTTAGATTCCATGAGGCTAATTTTAGAGTCAGTTTTAATTGATAAGCAGATAACGAGAAGAGTGTCAATTCGTCTAATTTCAGTTATTTAACTGCTAGTCTAAAATTCTTTACAATTGTGGTGTACTCTTTTAAGGGTCCCAGAAGTTCTTTTTGAATCAAATATCTTAGGGTACCAGGTTTGCCATTCGCCAAGCTGGAGACCCACCGTACTACCCCAGCAAGGCCCTGGACCCAGGCACTATGTATACCGAATTCCAACCTAAAAGCCGCTATATTATATGCAGTGTTAACCATACACAATTTCCGTAAAATCTTCCCCTCTGTGGTGTTCAGAAAGCCCCATTTCCCCACTTCGAGTAATTCTATGCCATATAGTAAGGAGGACAGGACTTTAGCTCTGAAGACCTCCAATAGGTAGGAAAAATGCCTCTGGCCGGTGGATCTATAGAGGGTATTTAAACCCCTCTCATGAGACATTGCCTTCCGAACATTATAGGCTATATGGCCCTTATCACTCAGTGTGCTAGAAATTATTTTCCCTAAAAAAGTATAAGATTCAACAACTTCCAATCTAAGACCCCCTATGTTCCAGAAAAAACTCCCATATTTTACTTTTGGATACATTTATCCTTAAATGGTGTGTTTCTGCAAATCCGTGAAGAGCTTGCAGCCGATTATTCAGTCCAGTGGGGGTCAAATACAAAATTAATATGTCGTCTGCATATAACAGACATTCTATTGGTTTGCCCACCAGGGGCAATACCAACACTTGACGAGAGAGTGTGTGCAAGATCAGCTAAGTATAAGGAAAACAATAGTGGTGCCAACAGACACGCCTGCTTTAGCCCGTTGGCAGACGGGATAGCTTGGGAGAGGCCCCTTTCCCCTCCCAAAAGCACTTTGCACCAAGTATCAGAGTGGAGCTCTCGGACCAAGTCTAAAGTTCAGATGGCATACCCAGGTCCGATAACTTTCTCCACAACAGAGAACGAGACGATTCTCCTTGTCAAAGGCCGTGGAGAAATCTATGAATCCTGCATATATTCTCCCTCCACGGAGTTTGATGTATTTCTCTGATAACACTTGTAGGGTGGTCAAATTGTCCATGGTGCCATGCTTTTTTCAAAACCCCGTCTGCTCAAACGACAGTACATTATTCTCGGCTACCCAATCATTAATTAATTGCAAAAGGCATCTAGCAAAAAATTTTCTGATGGCGTCGAGGAGGGCGATCTGTCGATAGTTTTGGGGAACATTTCTGTCTCCCTTCTTATACAGGGGGACCAGAAGGCTGCCCTTCCAAGAAGGAGGAATTACGGCGTGCAAAAAACAAAATTTAAACACGGGAAAGAGGATCTTGCTCCAGATAACGCTATTCTGTTTTAGTACAGAAATAGGGAGCTCATCCGGACCCATTGCTCCAGAAGAACGCATACCCTTGATGGCTAGTTCAATCGTTTTTTCAGAGGGTGGAACAATATTAGAATTGTTCTCTTTTTTTCTAATCTGAGCAGTTTCCATTCCATTTCCGGCATACAAATTAAAAATATTTTCTACCCATTTTTGTTCTTCAATCGGGACAGGTAGGGATCTGGTTCAAAGGCCACAACCTTCCCCAATCAAAGACCAGAATAGCCTAGGTTGGCCATTGATAACAGCCTCCCGCAATTTAATCCAAAAAAGATCCTCCCTTTTCCTTTTTAGCTTAATTTTCAGTCTTTTCCTCCTTCTTTTTAATAACGCCAATCTATGATGTCTTAAAGGGCAATATCTCAAATATTGTTCTCTTGTGAATTTATTTATTTCTAAGTTAAGCAACTTCAAAGAAATAGGAAGTTTTTTAATTTGGTCCTTCTTGGGTAGTTTTTTTAGCAACCAAAAGCACCTTATTCAAGAAGTTAGAGAAACAAATTAATTCAAAACCTTTCCAGTTGACCAAGTCAATTACTGCAATATCTAAAAGACTCTGTATACCCCTAATTGCTTTGAAGTTCCAGAAGCATCTTCCATTTTGAACTCCAAAATTGACCAAATTACCATCCAAAGACCAGTGGTCTGTAAGAGGAGGATTCAGATCTAAAAGGAGAGTTATTATTTTATGATCACTCAAAGGGGTATGAGTAACTGTAAGGTCCTTGAGGAGGGGAAAAGTTAGCATATCCACCACCACATAATCTAAAATAGATTCCCCAGAGCTGGACTTATGTGTAAAATTGGCAGGAGAATCAGAGGGAAGGCGACCGTTCACTATAATTCCATCAATTTCGGAAAGCTCTTCAAGTAATATTTTCCCTCTCTTTGTTGTTTTGATGTTCCCAGGAAAAAGGATTTGGGGTATCTGAAAGGAGTCCTCTTTATATTTGTTACAAAAGATCTCCAAACTAGAGTTGGAGACTTTACAATTAAGATCCCCTACTAACATTATGCGGGGGGAGGCATCGTTTACAAAAAGTGATTTAATATGAGGGAAAACCCTGGACAGAATTTCATTCTGACTGACGTCCGGTGGAATATAAACATTTATTAAAATAATGGGTTTGTTTTCAGAAATAGCAGAACTAAATAACGTAACTACTTGAAACAAGTTACTAGGGTCTAAAAAATGGGAAAAATTCCATTGTATCTTGGTAGACAAGAGGCATGGTATTCCCCCTTTAGCATGACCTCTCCTTGAGGGGCTTGCTTTACCCTCCAAAACAAAACAGTCCTTTCATATAGGGAAATTCTCTATACACCACGTTTCTTGGAGGCATATAATACTAAACTCTAATGAAAGTAAAAATAGTAATTTTTCAGGGCTATTTCGAATTCCTGCAACGTTCCATGATAAGATCCTGAAATCATTGTTAAAGATACAGTTGCGATTGGAATTTATTGGAAGATGTACTCGCTAGAATTCCGGGCAACCAGTTCCATTGATGACACTCCTCCATGTGAGTGCTTGAAAAGTGAGAGCGAGGGGGATTTAGATACTCCACATGCCGGCCATTTTTTTTAATACTAATTTTTACATCTTCAAAATCAATGGGAGTGACCCCATTACGAGCTATAGCCTGGGAAAACTCAGACTTGCCCATTGCTCTATTAATGTGGGGTTTTACAAAAAAAGGCAAAACATCAATCCCTCTACGCTGAAAAATTTCAATTTTTTGAAGAATAAGATTAACAACAAACTTTGAGTAAAATCTTACTCTGGTTAAGGTCACAGCATCGATTTTCAAGAGTTTTATCAGGTCTATGTCGTTTGTCTGTAGCAATTTCAAACCATCCGTCTCATGGAGACATTGAAGGAGAGTAGATCTATTTAGGATAAAGTCAGAATCAAATAGCGGAAGAAAATCTACGTAAAAAGTGTCCAAATTTTTCTCCTCAATTATCTTAGTTGACATTATTGCATCTATTTCTCCTCCTACAAAAGGTCTTGCTAAGGGGTTAAGGCTAGAAGACCCCTGATTGACAGGTTGGATCAACTCCACCGGAGGAACTATGTTAGCAGATCCCCCTGGAGTCGGGCAGGAAAAGACTGATATAGGCTGGATAGAAATATAAGGCAAAGGATTTTGGGGGGGAAGGGGGTTAGGGGTGGGAGAGGGAGCAGCCCCCGTCACTGAGAGACCCAAAATCTCTTGCAACAGCTTATCCTCAAGAATTTCTTCTGGGAAGTTAATAACTGTATTATTGAGAGGAACTTCAAAATTGATTTTCCTCCGCCTCTTTTTAGTAATTCTACGCAACTTTTTCCTCCTTTTTCCACCATTCTTTGTTGGAAGCGTTGTCTTTTCCTGATTAGGTTGTACAAAGGACTCCTCTTTGACAACTTTAACCGGAGGATTAAAGATGGGAAATAAATCCTGACATACTCCTTTTCCCGGAATACAAGTAGATTCAATATCCAAAACACCCTCCACCACACAGCCATTCGCAAAAACTTCCACCTGGTTAATTCGGGAAATCTTCTGAGCTGATAATACCCTCTTTACTTCTAAAGATGACGGATTCACCAATGAATCGGTTTGGACTGAAGCATTAGTCACATTATCTTCAGAAGAAACCTTTGGAATATCAGGTGCAGATTGAACAATTACAGATAATTGGCTTGCAATCTTCCCCCCCTGTCTATCTAATAGAACCTTTATTATTTGGGTCACCGTTTCCAAACCGCAATCAGACCCACCAACAAACTTTCCAACAAAGCCAAAATAGAAGAAAGCAAATGCTCGAGGCAACTCAGGGTTTCTGAAATTGCGTTAACACGCCCGACAGACTTAATGGGGTCAGTATTGGTTATCTTAAGTTGTGGGCTAGATGGAATATTTAATTGTGGCATAGAGGGGAAAGAATTATTAGAGGAGGTACTACTAAGTAATAGGAGCCAGATGGGGAAGGTAATACCGGGGTATTTCTAGGATCTAATGTCACATCAATTTCATCCTCTATATACCTTTTACATAAATCCATATCTATGTCAAGACAGAGGGGGTCAATATTTTGTATCGTCCCTTTTGGGGTCATACCTAAAGCGTTCTCTAGGGGGATTAAAGAATCACCGGAGTTAAACATTTTATTATGCACAAAGACATCTATAGTTTTTAAATTAGGGGCAGATAGTGTTTGAGAGGGAAAGAGGCCAAGTATATTTGTGGGGTTGACACTTTGACGGGAGGGGGTAGAGATTTGTAATGAAACTGATGGGCTCCCCAACTCCTCTTGCAGGGGGTCAATACACTCCCCTCCCCTAGATACCATGGTAGAAAAAGAGGGAAGAGTATTGTCCCTATTTTCAGCCACTTGAGCTACATATTGTCCGACCTGTAAACTATCTTTTAGGGGGGGTATCTCACTAAGAATTTTGTCTTTGCCCCTTTCCCATAGACTAAATAGTTGAGATTTTCCCTTTACTAAAGCAGCCAATCCTTATTTCATAGGGGATTGGACTTAGTTTTTGAGCAGGACCTGCCAACCAAAAGTCTCCCAGACCTCAATTTCTTGGCAGTCATAGTTAAATAAATCTTGACCGATTTAACCACAAGAACGTTAACACAAAAGAAATACAATACAGTAGACAAAAAAAGATGCAAGGGTAGGCTCAACCTCAGCCTTTTCAGCCTCTGAGGGCCTCAGAGGGCCCGCCCTTTGCCCGGGCTATGTCCCGCGCCCGTCCCCGCGTGCGCGTGGTCTGCAATGGTTTTTATCGTGCAGGAGGCGGGGTCGGGAAGAGGACCAGCTGCGGGAGATGTCCAACCGCACTGCAGGCTGGTCCTCGCAGTCCCGCCAATAGCCTCACTGTCCAAATAGCCCTCGAGTCTTCTCACGAGCGGCTCCCGCGAAGCGGGGGCCGCGAGGGGTGGGTTCTGAAGCAGTGTTCAGAAGCTGCAAGAAAAATCCGATCAGCAACAGCCGTCCGGTCATCCAAAAGTTCTGCCAAGAGAAAGTGCTCTGTGTGAAGGTAACTCCTGCTGATTAAGAACGGGCAGGAGGCGGGGTCGGGAAGAGGACCAGCTGCGGGAGATGTCCAACCGCACTGCAGGCTGGTCCTTGCAGTCCCGCCGATAGCCTCACTGTCCAAATAGCCCTCGAGTCTTCTCACGAGCGGCTCCCGCGAAGCTGGGACCGTGAGGAGTGGGTTCTGAAGCAGCGTTCAGAAGCTGCAAGAAAAATCCGATCAGCAACAGCAGTCCGGTCATCCAAATGTTCTGCCAAGAGAAACCAGTCATTAAAATACTCAAACTATCAATCCACCACCACTATTTCTTCTTATTGCCAGGTGTACAAAGGAAGGACTGGACTTGACTCTGTAGGGGCAGATTTACAAGCCCCTTGCGGCTCTTTTGCTCCGTTGTTGTGTGACTTTTGTGACCCAGCGGCAGAACAAAAGAGGTGCCGTGGTGCGGCGTATATTAACAACGGGATGCATATGGGAGATGCATCACTTTGTAAAGCCCTGCGCCATCAGGGGGCGTTCCAGTGCAAGGGAGGGCGTTCCTGCGCAGGAACGCATCCTAAAGGTGGCTGAGGGAAATCTACAAGATTTCAATCAGTCAATTTTAGGACAATGATGCGTGACTCAAACCCTGCGCCTGCTTGAAGCAGACGTACGGCTTGATGCAGCATTGGGGAGATAGGGCACCCCAGAACATTGCTGGAGCTGCACCATCGTTGCGACGCAACTCCAGCAATGCGCCGCCTTTACGGCACAGATGCGTAACGCTTCGGTGACATTTTGGGCCCATGGTGCGCCGCATTGTAAATACAGCGCACCATGGGTGGCGGTGGCGTGGCACACAATTACTGGCGCATCCCTGCTACTTTGCAGGGATGCGCCGGTAATTAAAAATCTGACCCTTAGTGTCTAGCATTACGCAGTTCTTTAAACTACACTGATACATAATTTCTCAGGCCAATGAAATGAACACAAAATCGAAAACAAATAAGCATAGTAGCAACGCTACAGAAAAAGAGAGCAGTGCACCTGAAATGCACAGAAGATTTTGAAATATAATTGACCTACAATGTAATCAGCAGCATTATTGCTCTTGGTAAAAAAAAATTGCAATATAATAACACACAGAGCAGGAGAAAACAGAGTAGTGAAGAAATAGCTACTACTACTCACCAAGCCCGGGGATCTCGAGGCCGAGCAGGTCGATCAAGTCGCGTTCCCGGTCCAGGAGATCCGTCCAACGGTGGGTGGCCAAGTTGTAGGTGCGCCGGACCCGAGAGTGTTGGTACATGGCCCGGCACACCTTCTCCCACCACTTTTGGCGCTCCCGGATCCCGTAGCCGCTAGCGATCTTGCCGCCTGCCATGATGGTCCTGGGGAGGCGGCGCTGGACATAAAAGACTAGTGCGGCCACCTCCTCTGCGCTAAAGATCTCCCGGGCTGTGACTTGCTCCCCCCTCAAATGCCCGCACGGGAGCCAGGCACGGGGTGCGGGACCCTTCCCCTTCTCAGGCTGCTTCCCGGCGCCCTTTACCATGGTCTGCGCAGAAAGGAAGGTAAATAAGAAATAAGAAATAGAATAGGTAAGAAGAAAAGAAAAGAGTTTAAAAAAGTAGTTTAAAATTAACCAAAAGTAGCAGAAAACACAAAAATATAGAGCTAGAAAAATAGAGGGATAGATAATAAGTAAAATAGATTAAAAAATCTTCAAACAAGCAAAGGATGGCAGAGATTGACAGAGGATACAGAAAGCATGCCCAGAACCATAGCAATGAATGAAAAACAAGATGGCCGCGCCTGTTCACGACCGCGTGGGTAAGTTTGCGCGAGATTTACCTCGCGATCACACGCGAACTTGTACTAGCGAGCCGCACACTTTGCGAGATTACACATAGCGCCCGGAAACTGAGATACGTCAAGCAAACAAGATGGCTGCGCCCATGTACGAACGCGAGGGTAACTTTGCCTCGTTGCGCTACCAGTGGCTCGCTAAAACGCACAAAACCACGCGAACTAACACGCCGCAAAAAACAAATCGCATATTCGCACAAATTTGCGGCTTCCGAATTCGATCTCACGCAAATTCTCGCCCCGCGAATCCAGCGAAATTGCAGAAAAACGATTTTTGCAAAACTAAAAGCACTCAGCAGGTGCAAAAGTTCAACCTCATCATTAGTAACCATTCCCTGTAGTGCTTCCTGAGGGCCCCCTCCAGAGTTCAGTTTCCTACTTGCAACTATTCTATGACCCTGCGCTGACACTCACAGCAGGCTCAGAGAATAGCTACATGTAGGCCACAAAGGTCCTGTGAAAAAAAATTGCACTGCAACAGAAAGCAATTACAGATAAGGAAGCAGGTGCCAGACTCAGTGACACATTAATCAACCCCAAATTAATCCATGTCAGTTGAAGCAGGGCAGGTGTGCTTTCCCCCCATAATCTACAGTGATGAACCAGAGGGTGGCAGTGATGTACCAGAGGGTGGCAGTGATGTACCAGAGGGTGGCATGGGTGAACCAGAGGGTGGCTGTGGTGAAACAGAGGGTGCTGTGGTGAAACAGAGGGTGCTGTGATGAACCAGATGTAGAAACAACATAGTCGCGACAGTTGTGACCCGAAAAGTAAGTTCGCGTTTGCGAACTGGAACAAAACCCTTGCGAACACAAAAAAAAGAAAAAATCCGCCAATTCGCGAGAGTTCGCGGATTACGAATTTGTGAATACGCAAATTCGCGAACCGCGAATTCGCAAAATTCGCCCATGCTTAGTAATAACACAGAGGCCTTGAACCTTGGCACCTGTGTTACAAGCTATATTTTGTTTTTAATCCTGACACCAGGCAGCTGAATAAAAGTAATATCATAGCTAACCTCATAGTCAGTTTTAACCACCAATATCATAGCACTGCACTTCTTTCATCACACCAAGCTCTCATGGGGTTTTAGTACACCCTCCGTCCTAATTAAAACATCCCCGAGTTCCTCCCTGGTAGCGAGGGGGTTGCAGCCAGAGTGAAGACCAGGTCTCTCACGCGAGGAGGTACCCCCATGATGAAGCATGACACTCCTGATGAGTGGGGGGAACTGTCCTTAAAAGGGAAATCCCCCAGCATGCACTAAGACACATCTAGTCACAGCATAGACCTCCTCATCACTATGGACCAGGGGCTTCTTTTGTGATGTGTGTTGCAGTTTGTGCTCTTCTTGTATGCTCTTGTTTTAAGCAGGCCTTGTGTGAGGTTAATCAAAATATTGAGGAAGGAGATCTCTAAGTCTGAGATTGAGCTAGTAAACTTAAGGTAGGGGTTCAATGTATTGACCCAATCCGTGAAGGTTTCGCAGCTGTCCTTGTTGACCTTCCAAAAGACTCGGATGTCATCAATGTATTGCTTCCATAATAGGATGTTAGTCTTAAATGGGTTTGTGGTGCAGAGGATATGTTTGGTTTGAAAGTCGGCCATGTAGAGACAGGCCAGACTGGGGGCAAATGTGCTCCCCAATGTTGTTCCCTGTACTTGGTGAGAGATCTGGGTTTTGTACATGAAGTAATTATTTTTTAGAGCAACGGTTGCACATTCAATGATGAATTCTGCTGGGGTGGCATTGGGGAGGTTGTAGCACTCAAAAGCAAAATCAATCACTTCAATAGTGGCGTCTAGGTGGATGGTTGTGTACCTCCACATCAAATGTCATCGAAAAGTAATCTCTTCTGGGTTCCCGATTTTGGCAATCAGTTTCAGAACGTCCTTGGTGTCTTTTAGGTATGACGGGTGGTCTGGGCCAGGGGTTGGAGGAAGTAATCACAAAACTGACTCAACTGTTCCACACCTGTTTAGAATACTCTTTCTCCTTCTTTAGGAATAGATTGTAAGTAAGCCATCTGACCGTCTGCCCTATTTAGAATGGACGATCAGAGGTGTGTGGATCATATTATTACTATTTGTTTTAAAACAAACTCCTGCTTTGGCAGTTTGTTTATGAAAATCAAAATACTTTGGAAAATGTTGGCAGCGAGCTGTCATGTTTCACTGAGCCTTCTGTTAAACTCTTTCTGTGTTGATAGGAACCACCATGACTGCAGATCTTGCCAATGTATAGAGATGTCTGCCGGGCTGGGGGACATCTCTACATTTGATGGGCAGAGTAAAGGCAGTAAAGCGGTTTGCCACCTTGTTTGCCCTTACTCTGTCTGCTAAGTCCTAAATGTGGCCCTCTGTTTAGAGCAGCACAGTAGATGAAAACAATGGTTTGGAATGCTACCCGAGGAATTGCGTGTGGTTACATTATTTGCAAGTATTCACCCCATCGCCTTTTGGTGTCTGATTGTCAGTAGGGTGCCTGGAAACCTGTGACTGGTGTAGCTTTCCAAGAATACCACTGTCAATGTTGCGAAATCAAAAAAGTAGTTGCATCCATTCAAGAAGCACTTATATAGGTGCAGATTTGCTACTTTTTAGGTAAACTGATCATTATGAGGCATATTTGCAAAAAGAGTGTGAGAAGTTGGCCTTGTATATGCTGTTCACTAATTAAAGTGGGCACCTTGCACCAGTCCAAACAACCCTTATGGTGTTTTAAGAGGTCAAAGATAACCTTAGAAAGCTATCCAAGTGGTAGTTGTGGAGAGCAGCCTTCAGGCTTAGTTTTGAAGGAATGTTACGCAGCTTGTTTTACCAGAATGCAACCTTATAGTATTGGTTAAATGAAAGGAGAACCACACAGTAGTTATAAAAATATGTATTTATTACTATAACACAATCTAAGTGCGACACAGTATCTTCTACACGAAGATACTCACAAAACACACAATACTGTAGCACAGAAACAAAAGTGAATAGCACTAATACACAGTGGGCTCCAGGAGAGACCAAACCATATACTAAAATAGTGGTATAAGAACCATGAATTGGATCAAGAATAGTGTCTAGAGAATGTAGAAAAGCTGGGGCCCCAAGAAACCACCCAAGGTGAGTAAGTAGGGACCCCACAGAGGATGGGTGCAGTATGGGAACACAAAAGCGTGCGTCGTACAATTCTATGGAAGAGTCACGGTTGAAAGCAGATGGGACAGAGTCTTGGTCACCCAGGAGTGACCAGGGGTACCGTAGTACACTGCCCACTGATGTCGGGTGCTTCAGGTACATTGAGGCGGTTCTTGACTCTGAAGCCACCAGGACCAGGGGATGTTGAGGATCACCAGGAGCCGGACATGAGCTGTCCCACAAAGGATTTTGAGTGCTGAGGGGTCAGTGTCTGGCGGTAGCACCAACAAGCCTTGGCAGTGGCAACCCATGAAGAAGAACAAGAAAGGGTACGGTTCGGACCAGCAGGGTCCAGGAGACTCACCAGACACAAGGGAGTCAGGGCAAGCCATGAGCAACCAGGGAAACCAAAGAAAAGCAATGTTGACCCACGGAGCACTCAGTGCGAGGAGGCTGGAGTTCTTTGTAGAAAATGGTGGCAGAGGTTGGGGCTGCTGGAGCCCAGAGCACTTGTGTTGGAAACTTCAACAAGAATTTACACTTGCAAAAGTGTGCAGTGCACAGGGGTACGGTTATAGCCGCCCCCGTGAAGGATTCTGACCTCAATCTTGGTAAGAGGACAGCTTGAACCCCGAGGGACTTGGAAACCCGCCTCCTGTTTTGCTTGAGCCTTCGGAGTCCGTAGGAGCTTAGGAGCAGCAGACCGGTCTGTTGAGATATAGTGATTACAGTTGCATGGGAGTGACTCCTTCACTCCAAGGAAGATATCTTTAGTTGTCCTTGATGCCCCACAGGTCCTACATGGAGCATGCATGGGCACAGACGATGCTTCAGATTCAGAGGGAGACAAAGTCAGGCCCAAACGAAGTCCAGAGTGTCCAGACAGTCGAAGTTAAGTGGTTTCTGGTTCAGAATCTTGTCCATGTCGAATCTAGGGTCCTACAGCCAGGTAGAGGGTTGGACAGATTCAGGGGACCCTCCCAGGCTGAGGGTCTGGACAGTAGGGAGGTTACTTCTATGTCCTTTGTCCAGTTTCAAGCCAGAATAGGAGCCAATGGCTCCCAGGACCGGTTTGAGCTGAACTATGCACAGGGACACCAAATGTGCCTCTCATGCTGACTTTTGGTCGCTGGCAAGCACACCCAGCCAGGCCTAATACACTAAATCCTGTCTGGGAGGTGGTAAAACCTCCCTGTGACAGGAGGCCTATTGTTCTGCCTTTCCCCGCTTGAGCTTGGCTCAGCAGCAGGAGGGCAGAAATGTGTCTCTGGTCGACAGCAACCATTTTGGGCTGCCCGGGACTAGAAGGCTGGTACCGGGAACACCAGAGACCTCAAATAGCGTGTTTCTGAGGGGTGGAATCATACCACCCACACCGGTTCCACAATGTTTGACACCAAACACAATAGCGTTTCTTTCAGCCATTTTAGAGTTGGTCATCACGTGGTCTCATTATGCCACTTTATATGGCGTAAATGGCTGTATCACTAACAACCTCGGGAGAATGGACTCCGTAGGCTACAGGGGTGTTCTGCTCATGGAGTGGCACCCTCTCACTTAGAACCAAGCACCCTGCCTTCAGGATTGACATGGCCTGCTATAGGGGTGACATAGGTTTTAAGTGTAGTGACCCTTAAAGTAAACCTATATCTTTAGTAAGTGGTGCATGCAACAACTTACATAGGCTGTAATGGCAGGCCTGTAGGTTCCATTTTGCATGGCCTCTCATGGGTTACATAATACATGCTTCAGCCCATGGGAGGCCTAACGGGTGCCTATGCCCTGGGCATATGGGTACCATATACTAGGGACTGACATGGGTACCCCAGTATCCAATCTGGAATGTACCTAAGTACATTACATCACAGGTTAGGGAGACAACAGATAGACTGGGGTCCTGATTAGCAGGATCCCAGTCAGACTAGTCAAAAACAGTATAACATGAAGCAAAAAGTGGGGCTAATCATAAGAAGCAGATCCTACTTTCCTACACAACACCTCCCCAACCGTAAGGAAATGAGACTAACCTTGCCTAGTTGAGTCTTCATTTTCTAAGTGGAAATATCTGGAGAGTCCATCTGCATTGGCATGGTTACTCTCAGGTCTATTTTTCACTGTATAGTCCATCCCCTGTAGGGAAATGGACCACCTCAAACATTTGGGGTTTTTACTCTTCATCTGTTTTAGCCATAGGAGGGGCTATGGTCTATCTGAACAATGTAGTGAGTGCCAAACGGCTATGGCCTCAGCTTCTTCAGGGCCCGACCACTGCAAAGGTTTCCCCTCTCTATATCTGACCAACGTCTCTCTGGGGGTTAACCTTCTGCTGATAAAAGCTACTGGTTGATCCTGACCCTCTGCATTAAGTTGTGACAACAAAGCCCCTACCACCAATTCAGATGCATCTGTTTGGACAATAAATTGCTTGGAGTAGTCAGGACTCTGCAGAATGGGAGCAACACACATGGCCTGCTTGAGATCATCAAATGCCTTCTGACGTCTAACTGTCCACTGAACTTTCTTGGGCATTCTTTTAGATGTGAGATTATTCAAGGGAGTCACTATAGACCATATCCTTTAAGAAATCTCCTGTAATACCCCGTCAGGCCCAAGAAACCTCTGACCTGAGTCTGGGTAGTTGAAGCAACCCAGTCCATGATGGATTTGATTTTGTTCTGTAATGGTTGAACTTGGTGTCCACCCACAAGGTGGCCCAGGTACACAACCTTGCTCTGCCCTATCTGGCACTTAGTAGTCTTGATAGTGAGGCCTGCTCTCTGCAGACCCCTAAACCATTCTCCAGGTGGACCAGGTGATCCTACCAGGTGGAACAAAAGACCACTATATCATCAAGATATGCTGCACTATAGGCTTCCAGGCCTGTAAGGACTTTGTTCACCAGCCTTTGGAATGTGACAGGTGCATTCTTCAAACCATAGGGCATCACAATAAATTGATAATGCCCACTATGGGTTGAAAATGCTGTTTTTAGTTAGGCATCCTCAGCTAGTTTAATTTACCAATAGCCACAGTTAGGTCAAAACTACTGAGATACTTGACTGAGGCCAAATTATCAATATACTAATCTGCCCTAGGAATAAGGTGAGAATCAGTCCTAGTGATACGTTGAGTCCCCTGTAGTCCACACAAAACCTCACCTCTCTCTTATAACCCAGGGCTACTGGGCTAGCCTAAGGGCTATCTGAGGGCTCAATCACTCCCAGTTCCAGCATCTTTTGGATATCAGGAGGGCCCTGGCCACCACAGGAGCTACGGTGGTCCTAAGACGTATTGCCTCTGGATACCTAGTGGCATGGTCCACCATCACTAGAATATAACTGTGCCCAGATACAGTAGAAGGGTTCATGGGACCAATGATATCAAATCCAACCCTCTCAAAAGGAACCCCAACCACAGGTGGTATGAGGGGGGCCTTTGTGGTACCGCCTGATGTACCACTGGCTTGACATGTGATACAGGAGAGACAAAACTCCTTTGTGTCTCCTGACATGTGAAGCCACTGAAAGTGAGGAACAAGCCTATCCCAAGTCCTACTTTGGCCTGGGTGTCCTGCTAAGGGAATGTCATGTGCCTGGGTGAGTAGGAAGCCCCTACACTTCAGAGGTATGACCAACCTCCTGGTGGCACCAGGCTTGGGGTCTCTACCCTCTGAGTATAGCAGTCCCTCATCCCAATAGATCTTGTGGGTTCCACTGATACTCCCAGCAGCCTCAGCAGCAGCTTGTGTCTGAGGGGTTCAGAAGAGGGACAGGTTTGCTGCTCCAAACTCCAGTCTGCCCTGGAAGGGCCCCCTGTCCCCAAGATCTCAAACTGATCATGTTCAGGTTCATCTGAGACAGTTCCTTTACAGGGATTTAGATCATCTCCCTCAAGAGATTGATCGTCACACTGAGTCTGGGGGGAAGACACTGCCTTACCCCTCCTGCGCCTTCTCTTGGAATGCCCTTGCTCTACTGTTCCAGGATCCAAGGCCTGTTCAGTGTTAGCCAGTTTGGCCTGAGACCTGGTCACAGCAAACACATCTGCAGTGATGCCCAGCATTGCTGCACGAATCCTTCACTCGACCTTAGCCCAAGCTGAAGTTTCCAAATCATTGCCCAACATAGACTCCATTGGAAGGTCTGAGCTAACCACAACTTTCTAAGGGCCAGTTACCCATCCCCATCTGATATTAACTACTTCCAAGGAATAATCAGTGCTGACATTGCTAGCATTGGTCACTTGCTACATTTCTTTAAGTATGATTTGGTCAGGGCCCACAAGATTCTCTGTCACCATAGTGACACTTGCACCTGTTTCCCTGTATGCCATGCCTCCTTACCATTGATCAAAGGTTATTGTCTATTTTTTCCCAGGTTACAGGGACTGACAAATAAGGTGGCAAGATCCATGCCACCAGCACAGCCTGACCTGGAGTTCTGACTAGGCCAGAACCCATCTCAGAGCCCAAGGTTAACCCTACTAATACCTTGTTCCCTGTACCCGCAATTATGCGTGTGCTAGGGGGGCGCAGTTCCATTAGGAGAGGGTCAGGAGGATATTCCTTGGCTTTTGGACAATCAGCATCCTTTGTCCATTGCGTCTTCTGTTTACAGAGATAACACCAAGGTTTTCTTTTGCCTTTACCTTTTTTAGATTGCGACTCTCCCCTCTCCATCTTTCCCTGGTCACCACCCTTATCTGGAGTTTTAGCATCTTGCTTCTTTTGGTCACCACCATTGTTCTGGTTGTTCTGCTTCACCCTAGTTCTGGCCCACTTATCTGCCTTCTTTCCCAATTGTTGAGAAGAAGACAGATCAGAGTCAACCAGGTATTGATGCAATACCTGATTTTGGCAATTATTAAGGATCTGCTCCCTCATAATCAAATTGTACAAACTCTTGAAATCATTTACTTTGCTGCCAAGCAAACAGCCTTCCAGAGCCTTAATAGCAATAGCCACAAAGTCTACCCAATTTGAATTTGTATCTTTTGGGTGTCTCTGAACTTAATCCTATACTGTTCAGTAGTTAATAAAACCCATCAATGAGAGCACTCTTCAAGATTGAATAGTTGTCAGCATCCTCTTCTCTAATGGTGAGGGGCTTATCTCTTCCTTTGTCAGCAAAGGAGAGCCACAAGACAGCTGCCCACTGCTCTTGAGGGACCCTCTGAACTTTACAGGCCCTCTCCAAAGCAGTTATCTGTTTATGGATGTCATCCCCAGCATGGTAGGGAGGGCAATCTTGCTCAGGTTCATATTATCAAAGGGTTGTTCCTTAATTCTAGGGACACTGTTGCTACCACCACAGGACTCTAGTCCTAACTTTTTTCTAGCTCTCTGGACTTCTAGGGACTATTTATCCTTGGCCAGTTGCTCTTGCCTGAGCCTAAGCCTAGCTTTCTCAAGTTCAAGAAATTTGTATTCCTTATCAAAAGAGTGGTCTCTCTTGCTGTATACAGAAGTCTCTACAGACTGTCCCGAGTGATTAGACTCTGCAGAGGGAGATCTAGAGCTCCTTGGAAAATTCTGAACTCTGCCAGGAGGGGTGAAGAGGGGACCATCATGGCCATCTCCACTGCCTTCTGGGAGATCTGAGTTATCGAGGTGGGAACCATCTTGGTCCTCCTGGTCAGGGTTAGATTCCAGGTAATAAAAGGTGTCCCCTCCTGACCAGTCTTCATTCGCTGTCCCACCCACTCTGTCCTGTTCATCTGACCCAGAAGTCTTCCGAAGGTGATCTAACAGCAACATCTCTATTAGAAGTTGAGTGTTGGCACTTCTCACTGTCTTCACTTTCTAGAGGCACACAGGGCTTTCAATTCTTGTAATGAAAGCTCATTGTATCTAGAGAGCAGAGAGCCACTGGCATCTTCTTTAGTAGACATACTAAGTGTGGTGAGGTGTTGCACCTACCTAACCTAGTGGGAACTAAACTCTCTGAGGTTGGAGAGGGTGTGCTAGACCCTTGACTTACCCATCCTTAGTTTAGTAGAACTTACTAATTCTAAGCTTGTATTATATGTACCTAGTACTTGGTGGTTTTCAGTTAATCAATACAAATATTTATCTGCAAAAAGAATGCAGGCTTGAATGCCAACCCCCTGCACACCAATGTGAGAAGTTGGCCTGGTATATGCAGTCCACTAATTAAAGTGGGCAACTTCCACCAGTCCAACGAACTCTTATGGTGATTTAAGAGGTCAAAAATAACCTTAGAAAGCTATCCAAGTGGTAACTGTGGACAGCAGCCTTGAGGGTTAGTCTTGAAGGAATGTTAAGCAGCATGTTTTACCAGAATGCAACCTTATAGAATTGGTTAAATGAAAGGAGAACCACACAGTAGTTATAAAAATATGTATTTATTACTATAACACTATCTAAGTGCGACACAGTATCTTCTACACGAAGATACTCACAAAACACACAATACTGTAGCACAGAAACAAAAGTGAATAGCACTAATACACAGTGGGCTCCAGGAGGAGACCAAACCATATAATAACATAGTGGTATAAGAACCACGACTCGGGTCAAGACAGTGTCTAGAGGATATAGAATCGCTGGGACCCCAAGGATCACCCAAGGTAAGTGTGGTGGACCCCACAGAGGATGGGTGCAGTGTGGGAACACAACTGTATGTGCTGTACAATTCTATGGGAGTGTCGTGTTGCAGTTTTAAAGTTTAAGAACCCTTCTGAGTGGGATTCAAAGAAACCCCAGTGGAACTTAGAAGGTTGGCTAGCCACCCCACCCGTGGATACCATAGTACTAGAGTTACCTAGCCCAGAGAAGCCTGGTGCATAGGGCTGAAGTGGCGTAGGAAACCGCTGTCAAACTCAATGGAGGATTTCAAGAAGAGCCAATGCTGGGAAGAAGAAATGTGTCCGTCAGAATCCTAATTTTGATTCTGAATGAAGAGTACCTGAAAGCAGAGGGGACAGGGTCTGGGTCACTCAGGAGTGACCAGGGGCTCAGTAACCGAATGCCCACTGATGTCGGGTGCTTCAGGTACATTGAGGGGGTTCTTGGCTCTGCAACCACAGGGACCAGGAGGTGTTGAGGATGACCAGGCGTATGCACTAGAGCGGCTCTTGATGGAACCTCACACCCTACATACAGTATTATATTCGCCGCCATTGCGGAGGGATCTGCCTCCGGCTACGAAGCTGGTCTTCAACATCTGGTGACAGTCCTTGAAGCGCATGGGGTGGTGGGGTAAGTTGATGGAGGAGACACTGCTGTGGCATAATGGGCGCTTGCCGGCGCTCACGACCCTGGGGGGCTTCCGGGATTGGGATGCCATAGGGATCTCGACCCTGGGGGATGTGGTGCGACATGGGACGCTCAGGTCCTTCACGGACCTGCAGAAGGAATTTCATATGCCTCAATCCGAATTCTTTCACTACCTGCAACTCCGTTATGCCCTCTCTCCTAGCTTGATGGGTATTGAAGCGCTCCCAGAGTTTAGCCCCCTGGAGGTCAAGGTCTTTATGCGAGATCTGGAGACTAAAAAGATTTCGAGGATTTACCAGCCCCTGGTCACTCATAGTGCCCCGACACTAGCCAAATTGCAAGGCATCTGGGAGGAGGACGTCGACGCTCTCAAGGAGGAGGATTGGAGGGAGGCCCTAGTGCCCCGCCATGTGCTTGGGGCTTATTCAATTAAAATTTCTGCATCGCGTCCATTTTACCCGGACCCGACTGTGGCGAGCGGGTCTGATCGCTTCCCCGGAGTGCCTTCCGTGCGGCAGAGATGAGGGCACCTTTCTTCATATGGTATGGTCCTGCACAGCATTGGACCGCTTTAGGTGAGGGGTTTTCGCGTGCTTGTCAGAGGTGTTGGAGTGGACGATTCCGCGCACCCCGCAGTTGGCTCTTCGCCACGTGATGGAGGGGATCGGTGGCAATGCTTATAAACGACACTTGCTGCTCCTGGGGCTCACACTGGTAAAACGGGACATCGCTAGGGGCTGGAAGGCTGATCGGGGCCCCCCGCTCTCTGCTTGGAGGAATGGTCTAGATTTTAACATGGGATTAGAACGACCCATGTTTATCGCCCGGGGCTGTCCGCAGAAAACTATAAGATATGGAAGAGGTGGGCTGACTATAGAGGATTGTGGATGGATCCCCCGGGTGAATCTGATGTTCCCCCTGGTGATTGAGGTGAGGGGGGACGATTGTAGGGGTGGGTCCTCCTGGGCCCATAGCTCCAGGGTGGGGAGGGGCCGGGGGGGGAGACTTTGCTGCAGGCTCTCCTTTGTGTGTGTGAGTGGTTTTCAACGGGTGATCTCTTGGTAGTCTATGCTTTGAACTCGGTGGTCGTTAGCGCAATCTGGGGTGGGCGGGCGGGGGGGCTGGTTAATGGGCTAGTTTGACTCCATTCCCTGGCAGTGTCGCCTGGTTCTGTAGTAAGCTTTCTGACCGTTTGCGTTCCATGCATTGCTGTGGCAGTGGTCTCTGGAGTGCAGAGCCCTGCGCCTCTGGGGCGGTGGCCTCGGGGGCACTCCTCTGTTTAATTTGCCAACGCTTAAGATGGGCGGTATTTACAGGATATTTTTCATTTTGGCTAGGTATGGGTCCTCCTTAATTTGGTACCTACCACAGCTGCCTACGGAGACACAAGGTTGCTTTTATACCTACAATGTTTTGCATTTCTGTGTAGTGTGAGCCCAAGGGTGGGAGGGGGGGTGGTTGGGGTTTGTTCCGTTTGGTTTTCTTAAATTTCATTTGAAAAGGGATGTATAACTACAGTACTATCAGTCTCGATGCCTGCTTAATACAATGTAATGTTTGGCTAGCTTCATTGTAGAGTTACGCCCAACTTTGGCACACTCTTGTAGGGGTGGTGCACTGTATGATTATGTACTGTAATGCTTTCATTCAATAAAATATGTTTAAAAAAATAAAGTTATGTCAAGAAAGTGTCACAACCCAAATTCAAAATCTTTGTAAATTTGGGCATATATATTACCTACTGGCGGTCGCCAGTAGGTAGTTATAGTTAGGACCTAGTTTCCATAGGAAATCTGCAACATTCTATTTGGAATAACTTTGGCGCCGGTTGATGAATCTTCACGAAATTCTCCAATAAGATGGCCAGCTCCGCTTCGGTCCTTCCCAGAAAGTTTGGGGGTGATTCGTGAAGCAGGGGTGAGAAAAAAGGGGGGTCTCAAAACATGTTTTCCCCATGCAATTTTCCATAGGGACCTTTAAGACGGGCTATAGCTCGAACTGCAGAACGGAATGACACCAAATTTGGCAAAAGGGTAGAGTTTGGTTCGCAGATGACGCTTTTTGTTAAATGGTGTAAATCCGTGCAGAAGTTCCTGAGAAAATCAAAAGTAAAATCATAGATATATCTATAGACCAAGTGCCATCCGAGGATTATACGCGTACCTTTATGAACACGAGCTGCATGCTAATTGGCTGTCAACTGTCTGTCAACACTCCAAACCAGGAATTGTTGGCAGCCATCTTGAGTCTCGGTCGAATCGAGGCACAAGAAAAGTGGAAAACAAGTGCGCAAAAGGCGCAAAAGACGCAAAGGGGGCCCGGGTAGAAACACTCTGACCCCCTAGGCCTGCTCAGGGCCACAAGGACCCCCAAGGCCCCAACATCTTTTTTATTTATTTTTTTAAATTGGGGGATTATTTGTCGTGCATCCAGGGCGTGCACAACAGGGGTCCACACTGAGCTGGGTGCGCAACTTTTATTTTTTCTGTAAAAAAATAGCCATATCAGAACTTTCTTATATTCCTGGGGATCGTATCCCCTGGGCCTTATAAAAAATGCTGGGGACCGTGAGGGGAGGCACTATGGCCCCACAGTCCGGCCGGCTTCCCGCTTTCTTCGAGAGCCGGCATTGCTTTTACACATGGGGAGATGCTAACTTGCATGTGGAAATGCAATCTTGTTTGGATTTTGAAAATGCAAACAAAGTTTGCTATGGGAGGGCGGTGGCCGCAAGACTTCTGCCTTCTCATAGCAAACAGCAGTGTCCCGGGGGTAGGCACCCCCGGGACACTGCAGGAGCCGGCTGTGGATGTGGTGGTCTCCAGGGTTCTCGAGGGCACCAGGCAGAGGGTCATGCAGCCCCCCTGACACAATACAAAAATCTCTGGGGGGTGGCTGTTCCCGAGATTTGTGGGGCGTCATTGAGTCCCCACACACTTTTAATTTTGTGGGGTGGGGGGCTTACACGCAAAAGTGGTGTAAGGGGGTTGTACATCTGGTACACAGTGTTTTGTTTTACTTTGCTTTCCTTTCTGTGTTGTAGAGGATCCAGGGTAAATGTAACGGTTTTTGTACAGCCATGACCTTTGAACCCTACCTCCAAACGGCTTTCTGCCTGTTACCATAGTACTTCAAATTATAAATATTATTTGTATTGGGGACCGCTACACCCCCCAAAAAAAAGACGTATATACTTTTTTAAAATTACATTGTATTAAAACAACAATAAATAACTGGAAACGTAACTTAAAGATAACAATACAATAAAGAACTAGAAACATAACTTTAATACAACAATATAATAAACAAAATGTGATGTGGATTCTAATAGTACGGTGGGTAATCTGCAAAACAAAAAAGAAAATTAGTATTTAAAATTAGATCGATTTGACTAAATGAGGTCAAACATTACAAGCAAGGTAACACTGGGATTTTACGTGTGCAGTGTGCCTAGTACATTTCACTTGTGTTATAGGCCCGCATCGAAGCGGTGTCTGTATGAAAGTGCCTACTGCGTTAGTGACGCAAAAGTGGCGCAACAGGATTGTTAATAAGTTCTTTTATTTCTAATGCATTTAATTGGAGGCATTGTATATCTAGGCCGCTCTGCTTACCTTGTGTAAACACTGTGACCAGCAGAGTTCACAACTTCACATTTGGTTCTACGCGTCAGAGAAGACAGCAGCGTCCATAACTTTAAAAGAGGAAGAGAAATGATGTGAGAGAGAGTAAAAGAGATAAAGAGAGAAAACGATTTTAAAGCTGTGAGAGAAAGTTATAGATGCAGCAGTTAATACTGGAGAAAATACTCTGATATTTTAATATTTCCTCCGATTGTTGTAACCTATCGATTCTCACTGCTTGGAGGTAATTGTATATTTCTACGCAGTCAAGCTGCTGCACACTACCCACTCTCTCCTTTCACAGATAAATTGTTGTTTTGGAAGCAAGTTTCTTTGCTCACCTAGTGCCATTTGGCGTGATTCAAAGAGATTAAAACTGTGAGAGAAAGTTATATATGGAGCAGTTAATACTGGAGAAAATACTCATAGCTCACCTTTTGTCTCCGTTGTGTGTCCAAGCATGTGCTGCTTCAAAGTGCACCCTCCAGTTTAGTGATCTGAAAGATAGTATAAAGAGTTAGTAATAGCATAGCCATACAACTGCACACGTATATTTTTGCTTCTTTTTTTTAACACTCAGGTAAATATATATGATCAAGTTCCACTGTAAAGAGGTGTCTGTGCGCTGTTTTTCTTCCAAAGTAGTATATCCCATGCACTCCCACTGCATAGCGGTAAGTTCTCAATATTGCGTACCTAGACTGTTGCACCCCATTGACTCGCAGAGTCTGGAGGTGAGTGTTTTTTTTTAGATGTCAAAGGCAGATTTACAAGCTCCTTGCGCCACTTTTTCCATTTTAAAAATGACACAAAAGTGGCGCATGAAGCTTGTAGATCTGTTCTTGAGACTGTTGTAACCTATCTATTCTCACTGCCCCGAGGTAATTGTATATTTTTACGCAGTGAAGCTGCTGCACACCAGGCGGGCAACTAGAGGCAAATTTCGGAGGGGGGCGGGGCTGAAAAATATTTGGGGAGGGCTAATTCTTCCAACCATAGACAGAGTGGCTGTAAGAAGGGGTGAACAAACAACAAAAGCCTCATTTACAGGTAAATAGTCTTTTAAAGACCTGTTAAGTACTCGAGTGTGGCTGCAATTAGATGCTCGCCAGTCCGCGAAGCTGTCTCCGCCCGGGCTGACACACACCACGGGGGGGGGCTGAAGCCCTGTCATGCTAATGGATGTTGCGCGCCTGCTGCACACTACCCACTCTCTCCTTTCACAGATAGCTTGTTGTTGTTTCGGAAACAAGCTTCTTTGCTCACCTTGTGCCATTGGCGTGATTCAAAGATGGTGCACCACGTGTCGAAGCAGCCTTCCCAGGCGTTGTTACAGTGGCCACGCATCATCGCAGAATACTCGAACGTAGAGCTTTGTAGGTTTTTTCGGGGGGTAACGCCAATTTGTGAAACACAACCTGTAAGATAAAAAGGAAGGTAACATTGTGTGTAATTTTTTTATCGAAGGAGAGAGGAAGTGAGAGAGTGACTACAAAGAATATTCACTGCTCAACTTTCTGTCACCAGTGTGTTTTTCACTACATGCCGGGACATAATCCACCCTGAAGCTCTACATCTAAAAGATAGTAAAAGAAAGATGCTATGATTGGTATTTGTTACTATCTTAATGTGAAGTTGAATAACATCGCCCTTTCGCACACGTTCCTTCTCATATTTAAAATAACTAATTGTATAGTTTATATTACAGACGTTTGAGCGATTATAAAAACGTTCCTGCTATTGGAAAAAAAATACATACATGTAATTTGATACACTATATAGGACTCCGTTCGTCTAAATCGCTGTGTCCCATTTTGTATCCAGTCTGCTACAGCTCTTCGACTCACTCCGATGCGCACCCAGGCCTCACTGCTCACCTTTTCGTGGACAGGACACCTTCTACATCATGCAGTCCCTCTCTACCACCAGGAAGTGTGAGATATGGTTTCGAGTCTTGATATCGGTATGGCTAACAACATACTCGTGCTCCCATCATCATCATCGCAGGTTCTTCACCCGCTCAGTGCTTTGGGTACTACTAACTCAGTGACTAAAGAGGCCAGGCCCGCAGTAGTGGACCCCTTTGTTCGGTAGTTCGGGCCTGCATAAGGATTCCGAATCACTAAAATGGACCATCACAGCGGTGCAGATGGGAGCAACTCTAAGATGGCGTAGAGCACGTGCGCCCTGTCTTTTTATTGGTAGGGTCACGTGTGGTGTGACGCATGTGCTGGATGGGTGTGGGTGTATACCAGCCATGAGGGAGTGTGTGTGCCGTTCTGACAACTAGACCTGGAACTAAGAAATCACTATAATGGAAATCTGGGCCATGTAGTATTGTTGTGTTTTCCTGGTAGTGTAAGTGGAGTGGGCGGGCCTGACGTACACTAGTGCTGCGTAAGGCTCTGAAGCATGATTCCAGAGCTATGGGTGTGGTCCCGTTGTGAGCTATATGAAACATCATGTGATGCGGGTGTCCGTTTTGTAGTGCTGAGGTCACCCGGGTCTTAAAAGTAAATGTGTCATTAGATCTGTAAAGTTCTACAACTTGGCCAACATGGAAGGACCGGGGTATCACTGACTGTATATTCGTTTATAGTTGCACACATAAAATATGGTGGACCTGACGTATTTCTGCGACAATTAATTTTTATTGTACATTCAGTGGGGTGTTGTAGTAATATAGGGCTGTGAAAGGTTTAAGTTGTAGTTTTTGGCACATGAAGGGCAGCTCATTTATATAACTATGTTCTCATTCAGGTACACTGTATAACTTGATGCTGGAAATCAGTGTTTGAATGTGGGAGTGCATGCACATATTTTTATTGTAGAGTAATCACATAATGTTTGTGTACCGCGTGAAAAAGAAAAAAAAAACGAAGCCCGCTTTATTGTTAATTAGCCCCCGGGGGGCCAAATCCCGGGGGCAAGGTACTTATTTATAATGGGGGGCCCAGAGGGGCCCTCCTGCACCGGGGTCTGCCACCCCCGGGGCTTCCTTTTTTTATAATTATGGGGGCCTAGAGGAGCCCCCTAGTCCCGGGGACTGCCACCCCCGGGGCTTTGACATTATGTAATTATGTATGCGGGGGCTCACGCCCCCCACCCGCAGCCCCAGAGACTGCTACCTGAAAGAAATGAATGAAATGAAAGGAGTCTTGTAATGCGCGATTTAGCCCGAAGGCGTCAAGGCGCCTAACACAAAAAACATATAAAATACACAGAAGTATCTACAGGTACGCCTTTGTGAACAGCCAGGTTTTTAATGCTTTACGAAAAGAGGAGACAGAGACCTGCGATTTGACGTCACAAGGGAGAGCATTCCATAGCTTAGGGGCAATGAAAGAGAAAGCCCTCCCGCCCCATAGACTCTTTCTGAAACGGGGGACCACAAGCAGGTTCCTGAAAGAGGAACGTAACGGTCTACTTGAGACATAGGGCTGCAACAGTTTCCTAACCCCACCCGTACCCTTTCCAGAGAGGGCACTGTGGGTTAGGCAAAGCGTCTTGAAAGTAATCCTAGCCTCAATCTGGAGCCAGTGTAGTGTTTTCCTGGCTGCCGTTGATGATGCTAATCTGGGGGCGTCAAGGACAAATTTGGCTGCCGCATTTTGGGCAGTCTGGAGACGTTGGATTAAGCTCTTGTTCATGCCGATGTAGAGGGCATTACAATAATCGAGACGCGAAGCAACAAGTGCTACCACCACCTGCTTCCGTGCCTGGAGGGACAAGTAATGTTTTATTTTACGGAGAATTTGAATGATTACCCAACAGGTGGCTACTGTTCTATTAACCTGCAGGGTCATGGACATAGAAGGTTCAACAATTATCCCTATATTCCGAGCTGATTCCGAGGGAGTGGGACAGGACCGCAACTCAGACGGCCACCATTCAGGTGACCAGATGTTCATGTTGGAGCCATAAACCAAGATCTCAGTCTTTTCTCCCGTTCAACTTTAGCGAATTGTGAATCATCCACTGGTACACTGCCTGCATGCAGTTCCTAAAGTTGAGCGGGGACGGGTCCCCAAGATGGGAGAGGGACACCAAGATCTGTGTATCATCCGCGTAGGAGACTACCTCCATCCCATAAGATCTAATTAACCTGGAAAGCGGTGTCACGTAGATGTTAAACAGGGTCGGACTTAAGGCCGACCCCTGAGGGACGCCGCATTGCACAGGAAGGGATGGAGATAGAAACTCTCCCAACTTGACCCTCTGAACCCTCTGGTCTAAAAAGGAGGACAGCAGACCCAAAGCCGCTCCCTCCACCCCTATCTCCCTCAGCCGAGATGTTAAGACCGAGGGAGAAAGGGTATCGAAGGCCGCTGTGAGGTCCAGAAGAACCAGGACGGTGGAATGTCCCTGGTCTACCTCCATGCGAATGCTGTTCAATACGACCGTGAGGGCTGACTCAGTGCTGTGGTATCTCCTAAAACCATGCTGGGATTGGTCTAGGAGATCCGCAGAGTCGAGAAAGGCCGTCAGATATTGGTTCAAATGCGTCTCCAGCATCTTTGCCGGCGCCGGAAGCAGGGAGATAGGGCGGTAGTTCTTGAACACCTCGGGATCAAGAGTAGACTTTTTTAAAAGGGGCTTAACAACTGCATTCTTCCATTGGGATGGAAAGATGCCCTCTCTCATGGCCCTGTTCATGATGTCCAGCAGGGGAGGAAGGAGGGGGTCTCTGCACTCCTTCAGGACTTTAAGGGGGAAAGGGTCAAGTGGAGATCCAGACCTAGTCTTATTCAAGAGAAGGTCGAGTTCCTGATGAGACAGCAGCGGAAACTCTGATAGAGTTTTTGGGGTATTGGAAGGAATCTCTTCCGTACCAGAAAGGGGAGGGACAGGAGGAGGAAGGGTAGAGGATCTTTGTGATTCAAGATCCCTATAAATGTCCGCGATCTTGGAGTGAAAGAATCCTGCAATCTGATCGCAGAATTCCTGGGTACTTACTACAGGGTCTTGCGTCTAAAGCGTACAGAGCGAATCCACAATTTTAAAGAGATCCCTAGGAGAAGAAAGAGCCGATGTAATATTGGCAAAGTACTCTTGCTTAGCTCTGATTATCTCAAGCTTATAGTCCTTTAGAAGCTGTTTATGTTTTTCCCCCTCATCAATGTTCCAACTCGTTCGCCATACCCTTTCTTGCTTCCTACATTTCTGTCTCATAAGCCTAAGAGGTTCTGAGAACCAAGGTGAAGCAGGTTTCTTTCTTGCATTATAGCAAGAGGAGAGAGGAGTCAGTACATCAACTGCTGTACTAATAGCATTAGAGAATTCTGAAGCAGCTAAGTTGATGTCGTCAAAAAGGGTTGTATTAAAGTTTTCCATAAAAGGGGCCAGCGAGGTACTAGTGAGATTCTTCAGATTTCTCCTAAAAGTAGTGTTGGAGGAGATGGCCTTCTTAGTAGGGATAGGAGCAATCGAAAGTTCAAGAGGGACAGCAAAGTGGTACGATGGGAACATCTGTTTGAAGCCTCACATCATTGGAGAAGACCGCATCCAGAATGTGACCGGCTTGATGGGTGGGATGTTTGACCAGTTGTAAAAGATAGCATGCAGATAGTGCATCCAAAAGGTCTGAGGAGGCTTTCAAGTCCGTATTATCAAGGTGAAAATTAAAATCACCAAGAACTGTCAGATTTGGGACCCCAAAATAAGGTTCTAACAAATTGAGTAGAGACTGACTGAAATCTGTCCTAGATCCAGGCGGTCTATAGACCAGAATACCCACAAAAGAATCAGCGTCAGGGGCTTCTTTTAAAAAAATGTTAAAAAATACCTGTGTGGGGGGGGGGGCTCAAGCCCCCCCGCATGCTTTGGGGACCGCTAACTCCCCGGGGCACTACATTTTTAAATTGGGGAGTCCGTGACGGCCCCCCGTCCCCAGGGACCACCACCCCCGGGGCTTTTAAGTGTTGGGAGGGGGGTCATGCAGCCCCCCTCCTGGAGGTTTGTGGAGGCCCTGGGGACCTCTGGTTTGCACGTGTTAGGTATGCGTACCATACCCCGTATGCTACCTGGTTTATAAGGCGTATGCGTATGCAAGCAAGAAATAGAAAAATATTTTCTGATATTTATCAAGCTTATGTGTTTAGATGTTGAGTGGCTCTAAAAAGAACCCTTGTGTTTATTGGGAGATTTTAGTACCTACACGTAAGTACTGATGTAGAGTCTAAAGTTCAAGAGGAAGACTCTGGTCCCTTCATCCATAAAATGTACACCATCTCTCCTATGGATGCCATGCATATTGAAACGCAGATTGTTGTGGTAAATGGACCCCATTCTATAGTCTCAGAGAAAAGCAGAAACAGATTTATTCACATGTTTCCTAGCTTTCTCAATCTGTGGACAATATTGGTTGGACCAGTTCCATTTCTGCCTTTGGCATATATTAGAATAGACAAAGGCAGTTTGGGGGAAAAGTGCCTTCAATTCTCCAAAGGTACAAAAGGGGGTGGTAATGGACGGAGCATCTGAACCAATCAAACACTCCTGGGTTTAAACTGGGTTTAATCCATCACCGTTCTTTAGCCCAGTCTGCCATCCCAGTTCAGACATGGCTATATGCAAATCAGTCTGACCCTGTGCCTCATGGGAACAGTCCAGCCCGAACTGCCAAGCCATGTCTTCCCTGGACAGGAAACAAGCTTCCGAGGACCGGTTTCTGGCATTCCAGCTGTCTTCAGCCCAGCTTGCTTGAATCCAGTAGCAAAGTGAGCAAAGGAGTCCTTCATAAGCATTTCCAGATGTACCCCAGTCAAAGTGCCTAGGTCATTTTCCCACCGTGCACAATTATGAGGTCAGGGTGTTGGAGATGTAAAAAGGATTTAACTAATGATATAACTGTTGCCATTTTAACTCTCTCTGTCCAATCCATGTAATGTCTACATTTGGTAAACCTAGGTCTTTGTGAATTCCTTTCTGTTCTGCGTACCTTTGGCTCCAGAAAATATAGCTGTGTCCCACAATCCACACTCTAAGCATGTTGAAGAGAGGTCTAGATGCACTCAGATGGTCTCTGAAAACGAAATGGGAGTTTAAAAACTAAGATTTTTCTAAAATGGTGGATAAGATACAGTTTTGAAAAAAGATAAGAAATGATTGGTTGTTTGAGAACATTGTACACTGAAAATTAGGGTGCATGTTTCTGTTTTTTAAAAGCATGTTTCTTATTAGTTAACAAAAACTGATTGAAAGGTACATTACATAAGATAAGGTGATATGTTGAAAAGTCAAGCATACTTCCTGTTTTGATTAGTAACATTGTGTGATGAACTTTTGACCTGTGTGCTCAGTTAAGTGTTTCTATGGTAACAGGCAGAATGGGGGTAGGGTTTAAAGTTATGTCAGTTGGATAGGGTTCAAAGTTCAACCAATAGAAATGTGTGTTTGCTTTTGAATTAATGTGGGAAGAAATGTGATTTGTTATTTACATGTATATGTGAGTAGTATGAGAGGGAAACCTTGCCGTTTTCTGGTTTTCTTAAGAACAGTGAAATACAGAGATACTGAATAAGAATATCTGCTGTGTGACGGACATTCTTCTTAATCTACAAATCAATTTGAAAGGTGAGTTGTTAACTTGTAAGGGGATGTATGTGGTGCATTTTGTTTTTAGTAAGAGTAATGTGTTTGTCATTGTAAATTGCAAGGAGTAGTTTAGTTGTGTAGAATCACATTCTGAGTTTGTCTGCATTTCGATAACCATTGTGATAAAAGCATTTGGTAAGTTAATGTGTTTGGTAAGTCACATTTGTACAGTTAAGTGCAGTACTAAAAAATGTAGAATGTGTGCAGTTACTTTTCCAGTTGAAGGGTCGTTCAGCACCCTGCATCTTCTGACTGGGCTATGCACCCATGTGCTTTCCTAGGCATAGTGTTTCTAACTTACATGGGTCGTTTAGCACCCTGCATCTTTTGGCTGAATCTGGTTTAAATGCTCTGGTTTGTTTTGTTTGGCCTAAGGTTTTTGTTAGGCGTATAGGGTTGAATTTCCTAAATATTTTGGGCTAGGCACCCATGTGCTTTGCTGGGCATAGTGTGTAATTGATGTTACAGATCCGTAGTGTAGTGGCCCGGTTGGCGGCAATTGAAGCAAAGCCTAGCTACTTCTTTAACTCTTCTCAGCAGTGTCTAAATATTTTCTTTGGAGCCCCATTACAAATTGAGGCAGCAAGTGCTTGAGAGTGACAGATGATGCTGGATATGGAAGTTTACAGATGACAGATGCAGCGTGGATGAATGATGGATGGATGTGTTAAAAGGTGGATGAATGATGGATGGATGGATGGATGGAAGGGTGGGTGAATGAAGGATGGATGGAAGGATGCAACGGTGTATGGATGAAGGATGATGGATATGTGAATGGGTGGGTAGATGAATGATGGATGAAAGGGTAGATGGATGAAGGATGTATGGATGGATGGAAGGATGAAAGCGTGGATGGATGAAGGATTGATGGATGTGTGAAAGGGTGGGTGGATGAATGTTAGATGGATGGATGGATGAAAGGGTGGATGGATGAAGAATGTATGTATGAAAGGATGAAAGGGTGGATGGATGAAAGATGGATGGAAGGAGGCAAAGGCGGACGGATGAATAGATGAGGTATTGATGGATGTAGGGATGACACATTGGCTATCTTAATGCACATTCTAATATTTGCACTGTGCGGAATAAGTCCCTCTTTATCAGTTTATAAGAAAAATTAAGTATTCATATAACTATATACAGTGCGATTTTTTAGCTTTTCTGTGCCTATCCTCAAGACGCTGTTTCTGAGTTGGGAAACATTATTTGTTGGAATCAATCATTGACTGCAAGAACTGCAACTGATATTACATAGAGATGCTGCGTGACAGTGACAGATTGTCGCACACATTTCCTCTCTAGCGATTGCGCTGAGGGAGAGTTTAGTCTAGGACACTTTGTTGAAAGAGGCTGAAAATATCCATAAACTATCACATGGAAATTATGGTAGCAAATGTATTTGCACACTTTCCTTCCTCACAAATCTCTTCCGTTGGTCAAACTGAACATATTATTTAACCTTCGCTCTCCTTCGTTTGCTGTAAAAACCTTTGAAGAATTGCGGTTGCATTATGGTCATTAAATTAATTTATGTTTATGCTGCTGTAGCCTATACTAGTGTCCCAACCTAACATGCACAACATCAAACTTACATCGATGCTAGTATGACAGGTGCATGCAGAAGATGTTTCATAGTTCATGGAAATCTGCTGCTTTTCACTCCAACTGATCAAACGGTGAACAGCTATCAATGCGGAGGGTGTGTTTTCGGGCTATGGGTCGGGTCAGGGGGCCATAGTGTGGAGTACTATTTAAGGATTTAGAAGTACGGGTTTAGGGGGACGGGCGTAGGGGATGTGCTCGTGCTGGGGGTAGTGTGTGTTATTTTGGGGGGAAAAATGTGATGTTAAAGCATGCTCGGTGTTTGAGTGCGTAGTGGTTGTGTTTTGTATGTATTTCAATGGTGGAGCGAAGTAATGGGTTGCGTTGTGTCAGCGTGCTTTGTGAATGTGTGTGCAATGTAAAGACGGCGATGTGAATGTGTGCGATGAAAACGTGTGCGGTGTAGCATTATACATCCACCGTTTCTAGACTAGTAAATGTGTTTTGGTAAAATGCAAGGTCTAATGTTTTTTGTCTACAATCACACTGTGCGTCTGTGTGCATTTAGGAATTATTCTGAGAGAAGCATTTTTGTATGTTTTGTGTTTGCAGACACGTAACTGCTTAAAAATCTATCCTTTTTTCAAGTTTTGATAGAATTAGAAACCAGTTATTGCTTTTGTATTTGGAAAATGACTCATGGTTGTACAGTAAAATGCAGTATTTATATTTCTGGAATGTGTGCAGTCATATTAGCTCTTCAAGAGAAATTAATAGTGTTGCTTGTCTAGAATCAGACTTCTGTTTCAAATCTATAGTTTTTCAGTTAGTATACATACACTGCTGCATACACTCTGGGGTAGATTTACAAGCCCCAAGTGCCTCTTTGTTGTTCTATTGTTTCACTTTTTTGATGTAATGTTCGCACCAATAATGCAGCAAATTGGTTATGTATTTTCAAAATGAATCAGGATTGTATAGTAAAATGCAGCAGTCATATATATAGAATGTGTTTACTCACTTTACTGTTTCTAGACTAGTAAATGTGTTTTGGTAAAATACAAAGTCTAATATTTGTTGTCTAGAATCACACTGTGCGTCTGTGTGCATTCACGAATTATTCTGAGAGAAGGATTTTTGTATGTTATGTGTTTGCAGACACGTAACTGATTGAAAATCCCTAGTCTATATCCTTACACTTCCACCAAGCAGTCTGTCACTACTGTTGCACAGTTGTAGTGACCCATTCAGCTGTTTGGTCTAATCCATTCACTGCACTAAAACTCAAGCACTTATAAATTTAGTCAGGCCCTTCCTTGCAGCACTGTAATCATTCAGTCAGTACCCAAGTACTCATGCTGTAAAGTAGGCCTTAGGGCATGAACTGTTTCAAACCCCTATACACTATGTATGCAGTCTTCTTTCCACGTGTACACTTGTCTTTCATATCTTCCATTCCACAGTCTCTATCCTTACACTTCCACCAAGCAGTCTGTCACTGCTGTTGCACTGTTGTAATGACCCATTCAGCAGTTTTTTCTAATCCATTCACTGCACTAAAACTCAAGCATGTATAAATTCAGTCAGGCACTGTCTTTGCAGAACTATAATCATTCAGTCAGTATCCAAGTACTCATGCAGCAAAGTAGGCCTTAGGGCATCAACTGCTGCAAACTGCTATGCACTATGCTTGTAGTCTTCTATCTACCTGCACACTTGTCTTTTATACCTTCAATTGCCTAGTCTGTATCCTTACACTTCCACCAAGTAGTCTGTCACTGCTGTTGAACGGTTGTAGCAATTTGTTCTAATCCATTCACTTTGCTACAACTGAAGCACTTATAAATTCAGTCAGGCACTCTCCTTGCAGGACTGTAGTCATTCAGTCAGTACCCAAGTACTGATGCAGTGAAGTAGGCCTTAGGACATGGACTGCTTCAAAGCCCTATGCACTATGCATGCAGTCTTGTATCTACCTGCACACTTGTCTTTCACACATTCAATTCCCCAGTCTGTATCCTTACACTTCCACCAAACACTCTGTCACTGCGGTTGCTCTATTGTAGTGACCCATTCAGTAGTATGTGCTTATATATTCACTGCGCTAAAAGTAAAGCACTTACAAATTCAGTTAAGCACTCTCTATGCAGAACTGTGATGATTCAGTCAGCACCTAAGTACTCATGCAGCAAAGTAGGCCTCAGGGCATGGACTGTTTCAAATCCCTATGCACTATGCATGCAGTGTTGTATCTACTTGCACACTTGTCTTTTATACCTTCAATTCCCCATTATGTATCCTTACACTTCTACTAAATACTCTGTCACTGCTGTTCCACTATTGTAGTGACTCATTCAGCAGTATGTACAAATCCATTCAGTGTGCTAAAACTGAAGCACTTATAAATTCAGTCAGGCACTCTCCTTGCAGGACTGTAGTCATTCAGTCAGTACCCAAGTACTGATGCAGTGAAGTAGGCCTTAGGACATGGACGGCTTCAAAGCCCCATGCACTATACATGCAGTCTTGTATCTACTTGCACACTTGTCTTTCAGACCTCAATTCCCCGGTGTGTATCCTTACACTTCCAGTAAACACTCTGTCATTGCTCTTGCACTGTTGCTGTGACCCATTCAGCGGTATGTACTGATTATTCAGTGCACTAGAACTCAAACACTTATACATTCACTCAGATACTCTCCTTACAGTACTGTAAATATGTATTCAGTACTCAATGTACTCATGTAGCAAAGTAGGCCTCAGACTACTTCAAACTTGTATGCTGTATGCATGCACTCTTCTATCCACGTACTCCGCTTAACCACCTACGTGGAAGATACCCAATTGGTGCTGGCGGTCCATAAGGATGGACCAGCCGTGGCCGCAAGATTTCAGGAGGGGATGTTGGCCATCGGCTCATGGATGTCAAGCAACTTCTTAAAGTTAAATTTGGACAAGACTGAGGTGATGACCTTTGGCAACCTCTCACCGGAATGGTCTTCCATCTGGTGGCCCAGTGAAATGGGCCCACCTCCCACTCCGGTTGCCAAGGTCAGAAACCTCAGTATCTTGTTCGATGAGAGGTTGCTGTTCAAACACCACGTGAATTCGGTGGTCTCATCGTCCTTCTACAACTTAAAAAAGACCAAAAAATTGCTGCCATATCTCCCCTCAGGGGCGGGGAAAACTTTGATCACCACTCTCGTATTCTCTAAACTGGATTACGGCAATGCCCTCTTCCTAGGCACGCAAGAACAGACCCTAACTAAACTACAATCGGTGCAAAACGCAGCGGCCAGACTTCTGTTCGACATTCCCAGCCGCCGCCCCACCTCTCTGGCCATACGTCACCTCATTGGCTTAGAGTCAAGAGCCGGATAAAGTTCAAGGCACTATGTATTGCCTATAAAGCCATCCATGATTCGGGACCTAGGTTCCTCAAAGAGGCCTTTCGGATCTATGCTCCTCAAAGACCCCTTCGTTCAGCAAATACTCACCTCCTCTCCGTCCCACGTACCAGAACAACCAGCTGGTGAGACAGACGCTTTTTAGTGGCAACCCCCAGACTGTGGAACTCTCTTCCTTTGTTTATCCAAACCAGTCCTACTCTCATCATCTTCCGTAAACTCCTGAAAACCTTGTTATTTAATCAATGATCTATCTGGTAGCTTTCGCCCCAGGCGGTCTGATAAGCGCCGAGACACCCTCGGGTAGTTGTGCGCAATAAAATCTCAAAAACATAAACATAAACATGCACACTTGTCTTTCATGCCTTGAATTCCCCAGTTAGTTACCGTGATGTTGCAGCAAATACTCTGTCTCGCCTTGTACTGTTCTAGTGATGCATTGAGCACCATGTAGTAATCCATTCACTGTTCCAAAATCCAACCATTTATAAATTCATCCAGGTACTCTTCTTGCAGATGTAGTTCTTGAAACTCATATGCAGTATCTATGCACTTCTGTTATCAGTTACACATTTGTTTTTTATACTTAGTCATTGTAGATTGTATTTGTTTAGTAATAGAATAGTATATTTTATAGATTTATTTGTATAACATTATATATATTTTTTGTAACAGATCCTATTTATCAACACTAAGAGAAATTCATCATGCCTAGAAAAAGTGAAAAGAGGAAAAAACGTAATAAAGCTTATTATTTCAAGAGAAGTCATCCACAAGATTTACCTGAACAACAGTCTGTGGTGAAAAAGAAAAAATCTCCAGGTAAGAGAACTAAGAATTTTCTAAAGAAGCTATCAAACACTAGGAATAGTGTGGAGAATGTGAAAAAAAAGAATATATCTGCAACAAAAAAGAAAAACAAGAGAAAAAACGTAAATGATGGGAAATCATGTTTTGAAGAAACAATGTATAGTAAAAGGAGGAAGAATCAATTTCAGGAAATTAGAAAAATAATGTTTTACAATAGAGTGGTCTTAAACTTATTAAAGGATGTGAAGCAATGTAAACGAAAATCAGCATTTTACAAGAAGAAACATATTGAAAGTATTGTTGAGAAGGCTTTTGAATTAAAACATGTATTTATTTATTTTAGTAATCAATAGAATTCGATCACTAGATAAACCAATCCATTTAATGAAGGCCAAAAGTAAGTGGAGAAGACTAATTAACAGAACTAATTTTTCTGATGTTTTTTTGGGTGAATGGAAACACAGTTCAAGTTCTGAGCCTCTTTTTAATGAAGAGAGTTATCTTCAGAGGAATGATTTGTTGCATGCAGTTGACACCAGTGGTCGAGCTTATGAGGTTAGAAATGGTTGTCCTATTGAGCAAGAGAAAATTGTTCCCAGAAATGCAGAAGAGGTGTTAGCTGATGAAGTTTTAGGGAGACGTCCTAAAGCTCCAGTGTACACTTGGAATTGCAGTAGTATTTGTAGTGTACGATAGGAATCTATTGATTATTTATGCAATTTCTTACATAACTATACTAAGAAAGGTGTTAAACAAAAGATTAAGATGTTGCAAGGACTAGACCCTTGCAGAGTGAGAGAAAATACTGGTTTGCAAGGTCATTCTCTGGCTTGTCTTTATAAAAAAGTATGTCGAAGTGTTTTTCACCATTTCAGGATGTTAGCAGTACATCATACGCAAATGAGGAAATTGGTCAGGACATTGTATTATACAAAAAGTCCAGCACTAATGATAAAAAAGTTGAAAAGTGCTCTTTTGCGTGGATCAGTATCAGATGTAATGAACGTTTGTGAAGAAATTGAGTTTAGTTACTTTGTTGGTGAGCAAGACAGTGCAGTGCAGTACAAAGTTTAAGGTGATTTCAGGTGAAAGGCCAAATTTTTCTTGTATATGTTGTCGACGAACTCATAAAAATCAGACTAGGACTGTTGATCTGAATTTAAAAAGTGAAAGAGAAAATAATAATGAGTGGAAGGAATTTGCAACTTATTTGTTGGTAGAGAATTGTTTTGATTTGGGTTCTGATCAACGTATTTGTAAAGGATCACTGAAACAATATCGATGGAAAAAATATAGAAGTACAAAAATATTCAGTAAAAAAAATAGTATGCCAAAATATCGACTTCCTATCTCCAAACAGGTAAGTACAAAAATATCGAATCAAAAATATTGTTGTGCAAAATATAGATAGTCAAAATATCGAATTTTTTAAATAGTTAAAAGTAATTTAAAATTAATGAAATAATAAATATAACTAACATAAACATACTTAAAATACTTAACATTAAAATTAATAAATAATTAATATAAATAAAAATATATTTTTAATACATATATATATATATATACACATATATATATATATATATATATATATATATATATATATATATATATATATATATATATATATATATATATATATATATATAAACATAGTAATAATAGAAAATATACAATATATTTACCATAGGATAGCGAGAGGGTTAAATTTACTATTACCACTCCAGTGACTGCCACAGTAGAAAAAACACTGGATAGCGTAGCAGTAAAAATTATTATTACCACTCCAGTGAGTGCAACAGTAGGGAAAGCGTTGGATAGCGGGAGGGTAAAAATTACTATTCCCACTCCAGAGAGTGCAACAGTAGGTAAAGCGTTGGATAGCGTAGGGGTAAAAATTACTATTCCCACTCCAGTGAGTGCAACAGTAGGGAAAGTAAATACTTCATATATAAATAAAAATAAAATAAATATTCATACCAATTACAAATTAATTAAAATAATTAACACTTTTATATAATATATTAATTAATCAATTAAAAATACAAATACAAATTAATTATTACAAATAATTACCTACTAATACAAATTATTTACCAATTAACAATAAATTAATTAACAAATAAAAAATAATAAAAAATTAGATAAAAAAAGAATTTAAAAATTGAATTACTTACAATTAAATTACTTCCCACCCTATTCCCCTATAAACCCACAACAGAAAATGAATTAATAAAATTAACATCATTATCAATAATAAATTAATTAAAATGAATTACCCATTATATTTTAATTAATTACCAATTAATAATTAATTAACAATTAATTCAAAATAAATACAAATAAATAAATTAACATATTTAATTATTTATAATTCAATAACTTCCCACCCCATTCCCCTATAAACTGACAACCCGCTACAGAAAATAATTTACTAAAATGAATATATTTATCAATTTCTGTCCATTCTATATTTTTGTTGTCTATATTCTGTCCATTCGATATTATGTCATTCTATATTTTTGATTCAATATTAATGCTATCCTATTCGATATTTTTGTAGTCTATATTCTGTCCAGTCGATATTGTGTCCATTCTATATTTTTTAATCAATATTAATGCAAATTGATAATAAAAACTCGATATTTTGAGTGTATACCATTTGTAAATATTGTTATAACAAATTAGATGAGAACAAAATGCCTACTAAAAATTCCTTCTGAACTGATGGATTTAAATACCTATGAGTCTATTCCTATTCAATGTGTGCATCCATTTCAGGCTATTGTTCGTATGGAGCCTAAGACAGGGAAATTGCCTCCTTCAGATTTACAGAGAGGATTAAAGGGACTCCGTGAACTTTATTGGAGCATGTTAGAGATTAAGTGTTTTAGGAATCATATTGACCGCTCCTTTACATACGATTACCTGGAGCTCAAGCACTCACCGGCCCTCGAATCCTATTGGGATTGGATCACGGTCCCAGGGGACCGGAAGAGATACCATCAGCTGAGGGTGGGGACACTACCTCTAAATGCCCTAATAGTGAAATGGAATAAGGTACAAACCCCAAGGTGCCCCTTTTGTCCGGATCATAATGAAAACATCGGACATGTGTTGTTTGCCTGTCCTGAATATAGAATGCCCAGACGCTCATGGCTTAAACCAATTTGCATTCAGTTAGGTTTAAGAACGGCAAACGAGGCTGTTAGGATCTTAAGAACAGATACCTCTCAGCCCGTTGTTATAGCTATGGCAAAATTTCTCCACTGGATGTGGATAATTCGGGCACGTAAAATGTGTCTGGAATAAATTTAGGATTGTTATTGTCTGTCGTACTGTCTGCGATTATTTGAACTGCTAATCAGTATTATTTAATGATAAACTATGCAAACCATACAAGTAATTGTTACTTTCCTTTCTTACTCTTGCTTTTTGGCATTAATGAACTTAGCTTTCTAAATTTTACTGTTTTTGGTATTTTAATAGATATTTTAAGATCATGTAAAGATGTAAATAGGATATTTTTAAGATCATGTAAAAATGTAAATAGGATGAGATAGGAAGACGTTTTTTTATTTTGTTTATTTATTGCATTAAATCACTGTGGATCCTGTATACTTGTGGGGCTGGGGGGAGGGGGTGGGACAAAAAAAACAATTTTTTTTTGTAAAATGTCTTTTATGATTGAAATATATCGAATTAAGACTAATTAAAGTGAAGTGGGAAGAGATGTATATTTGCCTCTAGATTTAAAGAAAAATATTGAAACAAATGGTGTAGAAAATGTAGAAGATGAACCTCTAGTTATTTTAGTTAATGGCATTCCTACTAAAAGTAAGAAAATCTGGCAAGAATTAGTGGATGTTACGAAAGTAAAAAAAGGCAACGTTGTATCTGGTAAAAAAATAATCAGTACTATAAAAATGTGTAGGTGGGAGAAGAATATGACACTTTAGAGGAAGATACTGACTCGTCAACTGGACAAATTGAAAAAGTGGATATGTGCAGAACTGAAGAAATCTATGAACATTACATTGTTCGTCCACTTCATTCTAAAGAAGTGATGGGGAATACTATTGAGTTATTCCAAATGAAAGAAGCAAATTGAAGTCCCATAAGTGTATGGGAAGAAAGTTTGGAAGCTCGTTGTTTCCCTCAGTTGTTTCCAACAGGAAAAGGAGGACGATATGATGAACGACCTGTACAGATTCCTGCATCTGAATACCGTACATCAAAATGGTATGCAGAAGATCCAAGATTTCGACAATGTATTCCATATTTGTTTCATCTTTTGTTTGAGAGTGATTTGTCTAGACATTCTTACGCAGTCAACCATATATTGAAAACAGGTGTACATCTGCAAAATGTTTCAGCAAAGGAATTTATGGATAAAGTACACCAGAAAGATAATGTTTTAGAATCTCAGCTGATTAATCTCATGGCATGTCAGAGTGGTACTAATGAGTACTGGTACCGTCGTCATGGAGAACTTAAATGTATGCTAAGGAACTTAGGAACTCCTACATGGTTCCTTACTCTAAGCTGGGCTGAGTACACTTGGGATGATTTACTAGAATTTCTTCGAGAGGGAAATCCAAATATAGTAAATATTGAATACAAGACACCTGGAGAATTGTGCTCTTTGGATCCAGATAATGTATGCAGATATTTCAGTCATAGATTTGAAGCTATGATGTCTTTTATCACCAATAAAAAATCCTCCTCTTGTAGAGGTTGTGGAGTTCTTTTGGAGAAAGGAGTATCAAGCAAGAGGTGCTCCTCACATTCATATGCTAATATGGATTAAAGATGCTCCCAAATTCGGAACAGATTCGGATGACCTCTGTGTTGTCTTTTATTGAAGAATATGCTACATCTGCTATACCCAAAAGCACAGAAGAAAAAAACTTAAGACAACAAGTCTTATGATTCCAAAGCCATCGTTGTGGGAAATACTGTCGTCGGAAGTACAAGTCAAAGGAAAAGTTTTATACCAAATGTTGTTTTGGTTTTCCACGTCCTGTAATATCCAAAGGAAGAGTAAACAGTTTTATGCTTCTATGCGACATACCTTGAGAAGAAATTCTCCAAAGATTACCTATAATTTGAGAAGAAGTGAAGAGTCAAAATATATAAATGATTATAATCCAGTTATTCTGTCTATGTGGAATGCTAACATGGATATTCAATACGTTGCGGACAATTCCATTGCTGTTGCTCAATATGTAACATCCTACATAACAAAATCAGAAAAGACGGAATTGAAGGAAATGTGGGAAGAGATTTTCCACGAGAAGAATCTAAGTAAGAAATTATACAGTTACAGTTTGAAGATGTTATCTCATCGAGAAATCGGAGCGTATGAATGCTCAGATCGCTTATCATCTGCAAATCTATACTCCAAACCTAGAAGAATCATTTGGGTGAGTCTAGGTCTTGCTGCAACAGAAAATCGAGTGTTGAAATCTGTACAAGAAATTGAATATTTAGCTGAAAAGAGCCAGATAATACAGATATTGTGAAAACAAATATGTTGGATACATATTATCCAAATAGAAGTCATCATCTTGAGAACATTTGTCTCTATGAAGTGCTGCAAAACTATATTTTTAAATGGAATATTACAGAAAACATCAATAATGGAATATATGCTGTGATTGGTTCTGAAGGATGTTTGGTGAAACAAAGAAAAGGACATTTGATTAATCACCGAAAACTGAGTTGCGATACTCCTGACAAAAGGGAATTTTACTATTTAGCTCTTTAGCAACTCTTCCAGCCGTGGCGTTCAGAATTGGAATTACTTGGAGATTTTCAGAGCTACGAAGATTCGTTCAACGCTACTAAAGATACTATAGAATGTCCTGTTTTTGCTAATTATGTGAATATGTTGAACGACGAAATTGAGCAAGAAGCTACAATTGCAGCTGAGATTGCTAGAGACAGTTCTCAAGACAGTCAAACTTCTGCTCCGTTGAGTCAGGATCCACTAGGGGAACCAATTGTTCAAAATGAAGCAGCAATTGCCATGGATGAGGTGAAAACAGCAATGTATCAAGCTCAAGAAGATGTAACAAACTTAGGAAACTTGGAAGAACAACTAAATGTAGAGAAAAACAAATATATGAGCAAGTGAGAGAACAGATTGACCATGGATTACTTCATGAAAAGAAAGAGTGCTCATGCACGTCACTTCAACCTATCCAAATGTACGTGACTGGACAAGCTGGAACAAGAAAATGTTTTTTAATTAAAGTAATTACAACTTATCTACAGAAAAGAACTGAGTCACATTTGTCTTGTGTTGTCACTGCTCCAACTGGGTTGGCAGCACCCAATATTAAAGGAATTACTTTACATTGTTTACTAATGCTACCAGAAGAGCATGAAAACAAATTGGAATACCACAAGCTATCTGCAGAAGCTTGTTGTGAAGGTTCAAGAGTCTTGAAGAAAATGAAACTTCTTACTATTGATGAGGTAAGCATGGTATCAAACTGCTTGCCTTTGTCCATTTAAGAATGCAGCAAATTCTTAAAACAGAGTTGGACGTGTTATTTGGAGGAAAACACGTCATCGTTTTTGGAGATCTAGTACAACTTACTCCTGTAAAAGGACAACCAGTATTTAAAACTCTTGCACATGAAGATACCAGAAAGTCTTTGGGTAGCATTGGAAATGTTAACATTTGGTCATATTTTGAATATAAGGAATTTATTACAAATATGCGACAGGCAAATGATGCTAATTATGGAACTATTCTTTAAGATATAAAAATTGGAAAAGTGACTGAACATGGCAAACAAGCTTTACAGACGCTTTCTTTCCAATTTATTTCCAAATGAAAATATCGTTCCTGAGAAAATATATATGAGAATTGCAGAAAACAAATCTGTAATCTGCTTAATGCCAACACTGCGTGAATGTTCTATATTCAATGAAGACATTTTAAAGTTGGAAAATGAAGAAATTATACAATTGGAAGCTATTGATAAAATAGAGCAGGAAGGAATCACTATTATTTTGACTGTAAAGTTGAAGAGAAAATTGGCTTCTTTAGAGACATCGATATCTAAAACTGCTGGTTTAGAAAAGAATCTATATGCATGTAGAAACTGTTGGGTAATTTTACGACGTAATTTGAATGTGGAAAAAGGTTTAGTAAATGGAGCAATCGATAAAGTTGTTGATTTCGTTAATTATCTAAATAGAGATGGTATTGAATTTTTGACAATCACATTTAATCAAATTGAAGAAGTACAACAATGTATTCGTTATTCAGCTCAGTTTTTGCTTGTAAAAGGTTTGCAGAAAACAGTTTCCTGTTTCTTTGGCGTATGCGATGACCATTCATAAATCTCAAGGTTTAAGTGTAGATAATGCTCTGGTGAATATTGGAAGTACCGTGTTTAAAGAGGGTATGGCATATGTTGCTTTGTATCGGGTCAGAACTTTATCTGGATTTTACTTGATTGATTTTGATGAGAGAAAGATTAGTGCAGATGCAAATTGTGTGAAAGAGTATAATAGGTTAAGAAGAGAATATTCTCCCAATTTAGGTCAATATACAGTACTTGAAAAGCGAATGGTAGGTCGAAAAAGAAGATATGAGAATATCTGTAGTGAAGGTATAGAGACAGGAAAAAAACAAGATAAAGTTGTAATTGCAAGCAAAAAGAAAAAGGACACTGTTGAAGAGATTGTTGTTTATCAGTTTGAAAATAGTTCTGGTGTCAACTGCTATGCTAATGTGGTTGTCTTTTGTTGTTTTTGTTCTTGAAAGTTTGCAACAGCAAATTGTTCAGAATCGGGAAAAAAGATTTTGTTTGTTGTTGCATTCTGTTTATGAGAAATGTAGTAGTGATAAAAGTAAAATACAAAGTGTTTCTGATATTCGAAATCTATTGGACATATGTTCTGGTTGTACTCAATTTACGCAGAATATTCAGCAAGATTGTCAGGAATTTTTAATGTATATGCTTGTTGTATTGGAAGATGAAGGTATAGATATTGAAAATCTTTTTGCCTTTCTTATAAATGGGAACATAACTGTGAAAATTGTTTGTTTACATGTAGCACTAGCATAGACACTGAAAGATTCATTTATTTGACTTTACCAGACTGTGAATCAGTGTCTTTTAACAACCTAGTTAGAGGAGCAACTCAAAACATGGTGTAGGCAATGTAAATCAGAAATGTCATCAAGATTATTTATACAAAGATATGGACAGTATATAATTTTAATGATGCAACGTTGTACAGCTGATGAAAGAAAATTGGAAACTTTAATTAAAAATGTTGTAGCTACTCAAGTATCAATATCAGGAAGAACTTTTGTAGCTGTAGCAATTAGTTTTCATGATGGTCCTTCTATAACATCTGGACATTACACTGCTCATTTAAAATGTGATAATGGCTGGATACATTGCAATGATAGTCAATTGGTTTTTAAACAAAGTTTGCCTAAAGAATTACCAAATTGTTACCGAATATTCTTAAAGCCAAAGTTTCAGGAACAAAGGGGCCTATTAGGATGGGGGACGGACCTGCGTCCGTCCGCCACCTGAGAGGAGGAGGGACCGTCCGCAGGGGTAGCGGTGGACCCTACGTGCTAATTAGGATGTGACCGCCACCCTGGCGGTCACATCAGGTATTTTAAACATTGCGGCGGGTGCTGCTTGAAGCAGCACACGCCGCAATGTTAAACAAACCATGTTTTCCTTTGCGTGCACGAAGCTGCAGGCAACGCGTGGTGCCTGCCGCTTCGTACATGCAAAGGCAGGGGGGTACCAAAGGTACCCCCATGTGCACCCCCCACCCCCCCCCTCCACCCCTGGTTGTCCGCAATGGGCTCCCGAAGACAACACCATATGCCTTTCCACCACGGAAATGCTGACGTGGAAAGGCATATGTCCGCAGCCATCGTAATATGGCTGGTGGTGTCTGATAGACACCGCCAGCCATGTTAGAGCTTTTCCGCCGCGGTCGGAAGGCGACTGCGGCGGAAAAGTGGCGGACGGAAAATAGATCCCCCAACCACCCTAATCTGGCGGGGGGTCTTTTTCCAGTTTGCAGCAGATAATCCGCATCCTCCGGGCCGGCGGAAGCCACCGCCGGCCCGGAGGATGCGGATTATCTGCAATCCTAATGAGCCCCATAATTTGGCCTTTCAGGATTACTATTGTACAACTGCCAAACAAAGGATTTGACGCATACTATTTGGCCTTGAGGAAAATTATCTAAAAAAATTAAGGACTTTTTGTTGTATATTTTGTCAGCATATATTTCTAAAGAACATTATTTACAGTGTATGGAAATTAATAATAATGTACGTAAGAAATTGCTCTTAGAAAAAATAATTTAACATATGTTTTATTTCTATTTTTTTAATTGTTAATGAGAATGTTTGATGTTTTTTTAAAGATAATCTTATTGTCATTTTTTTGGCCCGCTAGTATGTGATGAGTACAATGGAAATCACTGTTTCTAGTGAAATTCAATATATTCTGAGAACAGCAAAAAAGGCAAATGAAATGTTTTATAAATTATTCTGTGTTGTAAAATATATATCATAACTGTATTTTTTTTGTCTTCCACAGATCCTAATTTTATAATATATCGTTTTTTATTATTTAATATTTTTAGGGTGAGTATAAGTAACTATAAAAAATGGTCAATGTGCTGTGCTTCTACACAGCTGAAGAAACAAGAGATGGAAGGAGTACAGATCTGTGCAAAGATGGTTTGTATCTTTTAAAGATATATGATAAAGTTAATATGCATACGAGTGTCCCTGGGGACCCACTATCTTAGTAGATATATTCAAAAAGTGCCAGAGTTTTATTACAGAGATGTATAAAATGGGACATGGCTTCAGAACAGCTCTCTGCAATGCACCTGTATGGTATTGAATAGAAAGATATGCATGGCTAGTAGAGACCAGGGACTTTCAGGATTAAAAGAGACCAAATTATGTTAAAAGGTGAGTACTGGATAGGTCTTTAAGGATTGATGTGTGTTAGACAAACAAAAGTATCCTTTGCATTTTACTAAAACACATTTACTAGTTTGTAAGGGGTAAGGTGAATACACATATTCTACATTTTTTAGTACTGCATTTTAGTATAAGAGCCTGAGTCATTTCCATTGTCATAAGCAGTGACTGGTTTCAAATGTTATGAAAACTTATGTACAGGATATCTTTATAAGAAATTATATTTATATAACCTTATGAAGTACTAAAACTCTACTGTTGGAATGTTATTATACAATGGTATGTGCATAATAATATTTTTGGGTCAAAATAGTTGATAAACCTACTTTTGTATTATGTACTAATAAAACTGTAAATGTGAAGTGTTTATGTTTTTGTGCAAGGTCCTAGAACATAACGGATTTGTTATGGATTAGGAGGAGAATATTACCGATGACACATTGAAAATGTGCTACAGTTTAATTGAAGTACAAAATCTACCTATAACAGGCAGCGAGACTGAATCAGAGGACATCAGTACTGCAGATATCACCTGTGATTTTGAAAATGAAAGCAATGATGTTGCTTTTTTGCAAGCAGTGAATGACGTAGAGTTACTGGAAGCTATAAACTCTGAAATGGCAAACCAGCAGTATGATCTGGAAGAAGTACCAGATGAACTGCTTTTAGAATCTGTGTTAAAAAAGGAGATGTCTGAAGAATAATTTTGCTTAATAATGATAAAGCATTGAGCACTATGTACTAATCCATTTACTGTACTAAGATGCAAGCACTTATAGATTCACTCACACACTCTCTTTACAGTATTCTATTGATTGAGTCAGTAGCCAGTACTTATGCAGCGAAGTAGGCCTTAGGACATCGACTGCTTCAAACCCTTATATAGTATGCATGCAGTCTTGTACCTACCTGCACACTTGTCTTTTATACTTTCAATTCAGCAGTCTGTATCCTTACACTTCTACCACACACTCTGTCACTGCTGTTCCACTGTTGTAGTGACCCATTCAGCTGTATGTACTAATCCATTCACTGTGCTAAAACTGAAGCACTTATAAATTTAGTCAGGCGCTCTCCTTGCAAAACTGTTATTATTTAGTCAGTACCCAAGTACTCATGCAGCAAAATAGGCCTTAGGGCATGAACTGCTTCAAACCCCTATACACTATGCATGCAGTCTTCTATCCACCTGCACACTTGTCTTTTACACCTTCAATTCCGCAATCTGTATCCTTACACTTTTACCAAGCACTCCGTCACTGCTGTTGCACTATTGTGGTGACCAATTCAACAGTATGTGCTTATTCATTCACTGCGCTAAAACTCAAGCACTTATAAATTCAGTCAGACACTGTCCTTGCAGAACTGGAATCATTCAGTCAGTACCCAAGTACTCATACAGCGAAGTAGACCTTAGGGCATTAATGTTAATGCCATTTGTAAAGCACATTATTACCCAACGGGTGTTCTGGCGCTGAGAGATCAAATGTCCTACAGAGGTCTAAGCAAAAAGAGAAGGCCGACTAACTGGACTGGAACAGCCACGTCTTAAGGGCTTTCCTAAACTCCAGATGATTAGTTATGACTCTAAGGTGAAATGGCAAGTCATTCCATGCCTTAGCTGCTCCGACCATAAAACGTCTACCTCCCCAGTTGGATTTTCTAACCAAGGGCACCCGAACCTTTTTCGCTTCGGACGAGCGCATGGTTCTCCTAGGCACATACCACTGGAGGTTCTGTCTGAAATGCAGGGGACCACGTCCATAGAGAGATTTATGGACTACACACAGAGCCTTAAACTGCTTCAAACCGCTATGCACTCTGCTTGTAGTCTTCTATGTACCTGCACACTTGTCTTTTAAACCTTCAATTCCCTAGACTGTATCCTTACACTTTCACCAAGCAGTCTGTGACTGCTGTTGCACTGTTGTAGTGACCCATTCAGCAGTTTGTTCTAATCCATTCATTGCACTAAAACTCAAGCACTTATAAATTCAGCCAGGCACTGTCATTGCAGAACTGTAATCATTCAGTCAGTACCCAAGTACTCATGCAGCGAAGTAGGCCTTAGGGCATGAACTGCTTCAAAGCGCTATGCACTATGCTTGTAGTCTTCTATCTACCTGCACACTTGTCTTTTATACCTTCAATTCCGCAGTCTGTATCCTTGCACTTCTGTCACAGCTGTTCCATTGTTGTAGTCACCCATTCAGCAGTATGTACTAATCCATTTGCTTCGCCAGAACTAAAGCAGTTATAAATTCAGTCATGCACTCTCCTTGCACAACTGTAATCATTCAGTCAGTACCCAAGTACTCATGCAGCAAAGTAGGCCTTAGGACATGCACTGCTTCAAACCCCTATCCACTATGCTTGCAATCTTGTACCTACCTGCTCACTTGTCTTTCACTTCCTTATAGTTCTGCAGTTTCACATTTACCATACACTACTAATGTATTCTTTCATTCATTTATACACTACACATTCATTCCAAAAAACTTTTGCACACTATCATACTAATATGGCTCTTTTTTTGAGCAGTAAAGTTAGTTCTTAAAAGACTTTTTTTTGTCTTTTTTGTAGTTTTGTCTTTTTTTGTATTTTTTTTAACAGTTTTTTTCTTTTGATCAAAGAAAAAAAGTAACTGCGCAAACAAAACAGTCTGCAACGGGAACAAATAAACAAAAAAAAATAACGTCGGGAGCAACGGTGCTCATGTTTGCGCCTGCAAATCAAATCAATAGACTGTTTGCCATAACATAAGGTCTGTTTACGAAATTTATAATAAATGATAAGGTCTCCAAAATTGGGATGGATGTCTGGATGCTGACTAGATGGTGCTGTGGAGGTGCTGGCTACAGCTAGTGGAGGGTCTTCCCGCAGCCTGTCACATGCAGCTCTTGCATAATTGCGGGGATGAAGATTCTTAACATGTCGTACCATGCTGGCGGTTCCAAATGAATATTTTTTATTCTGATCAACTCTAGAAAGTATGGTCCCACACACCTTGCAGGTGACCTTGGCTGCATTAACTTTCTTTTCTCCGTCTGAAATTGTAAAAAATTTCCAGATCAGAGCTTCCTTCCTGTTTTGCTGTGCATCCGCAGCAAGAAATTCTTCATCTGAAGAGTGTTCAGATATATCTTCCTCCTGGCATGCATCCATATTGAAGATGTCTTCAAAAACACAGGAGCCTCAGAAAAAAGATGGTTCTTCAGTGAAAGTCAAAGAAGATTGATTAAAATGGGTGGGGTCATTCAACAGTTAGAATAGGAAGTATTATGAACCAATCAAATCTCTTGTTTTGAAGTCACGTAGGGTACGCTTACAATGCGAGTACGTACGACGTACCCTGCGATTTGCGTAATTGCTTTCAAAAGTAATATACGCTTATTGAAAGTAAATAAATACTATTTTCATGATTAGCGCTGTGCTCTCTCTCAGCTTACTCGTAGGTGGAAAATATTTTCTGTTCAGGAGCAAGATGCGGCTTTGGGGGCTCAGCGGGCACAGTCTATGCTGCACGAGTCCTTCCAGAGACGCGCCAGTCCCTGGGAAATCCTTCAGCACACAGGGAATTCTAAACAATGAAGAAGCACCAAAGCGGAAGCCTGCTTGTACCCGGGGGGGAGATGCTACTGAATGTGTGCTCGATCAGAGCGCCAATGCACATCAGATCACAAATCTCCACAGTGTGCCAAGCCCTGCGGTAACCGGGCAGCACTGTTGTTGGAAATACATGTGGCATTACCTGGAGCCCTCCAGCACAGCTCCCACGGTAACTCACCCTGCTGCCAGTGTTGCAGACCATGAGAGTCTCACTGCAGAGGTGTACTGATGCCACTCTTAATGACCCTGGAATTACAAACAACCAGGTGGCAGACCAACAGGCCCTCGGAGATCACTGGGGGCACCCAAGCAGGAATGTAGGCAGCAGGCCAGCACACAGTCCTTGTAGGCAAGAGGCAGTCCTTCTTGCAGCCTAGGAGCCCGCAGGTTAGCACAACAAGCAAGGGAGTCCAATGGCGGCTCCTCCTGGCAGCATAATAGTCCCTTCTGGCAAGGTGCAGTCTGTAGAGCCAGCAGCGTCTGGTTACAAGTTCATGCAGTGTCTAAAAACATGGGGTCATAGTCCCTCTATGTATATTCAAAATGTCTTTGTTGTGGAGGAAACTTAAAAAAAATCTTACATGAGCACACTACTCCCTTTCAACTCAGCCATGGCTCCAGACATCAGTAGGGGGTAAACGAGCCCTTTGTGTGAGTGCAGGATGCATCATTTATGGATGTAATTGTGCCCCCCCTCTCTCCCAGCAGATTGATGCAGATGCCTCTCTTGTCACACCCAGCCTTCCCAGTGTGGCGACTGAAAGTATGCACAAAGCCTAGCTGTCACTCTGCTCTAGATTTGGATTGGAGTTAGGCTGCAAACACAAAGAGTCATTAGCACTTGGAAATGCCCTCTTTCTAAAAGTGTCATTTCTACAATAGTAATGAAAAACCCTCCTTTACCAATAAGCAGGATTGATAACAGCTATTCAAATCATACCAAACATGGCAACACTACTCCTTCCAGAGCACCTACAGATATATAAGGGCATTTCCAATGCTAGCCTCTGAGAGAAGCAGCACTCACTGTAGTGAAAATGAAATTGGGTGCTTGGCACTACCAGGACACGCTACACAGTAAAGGCACATATACTACCTTTGACCCACACAGCACCCTGCCCGTAGGGCTACCTAGGGCCTACCTTAGGGGTGACCTATATACAGCAAAAATGGGGGTTTCAGGCTTGCAAGTAACCTTAAATGTCTGGCCAATGTGGCAATAAACTGTGCAGGCAGGCCCTGCAGTGGCAGGCCTGGGACAGGTTTGAAAGTCATGAGTTTCACAATGTGCGCTACAGGCCCACTAGTAGCATTTAATTTACAGGCCCTGGGTATATGGGATAGTACTGTACAAGAGACCAACAGGTAAATTAAATATGCCTAACAGGTGTAAACCAATCATACCAGCTTTAAAGGAGAGAGCACATGCACTTTAGCACTGATTAGCAGTGCTAAAGGGCCCAGAGTCATAAAGCCAACTAAAGCAATTCAGAAAAAATACAGTAGGAAGCCAACATGTTGGAGACTAACCCTGCAAAAAGGTCCGGGTCCCACAGTCTCCTACGCCGATGGCACACATCCTCATCCTCTCCCTCACCGGTGAGAACACCGCCACCAGGACTAACTTTGCCCCCTTTGTGACCAATGTGGCCAAATGGATGAGGGAGAACTGCCTGAAACTCAACATGGGCAAATTGGAAATCTAGATCTTCGGAAACAAGAGCCCTCTTGGGACTCCTCCTGGTGGCCAGCTGAACTGAAACCCATGCCCACAGACCACTCCAGAAACCTCGTTATCATCCTAGATGACAAACTTACAATGAATAAACAGGTGAACCCAGTGTTGGAACGCAGCTCCGATACAGGCGCTCGTAGAACACTGTCAGATATACAAGATCCTGTATTGACCAGAAAGACTACATATCCCATGACACCTTGGGGGAAAGACGTAGTTATGTTGAACCAGGAAGACACACCTCCATAAAGGAACATCGGGGCACCAGTCGGATGCCGAATATTTGTTCCTGGAGCCGCAACATTGAGCGAAGGGGTCCGGTAAGGGTGCCTTGAGAACCACTATTGTATTATTGTGGCAGCTGTTTTCCATCTTCACAGAACTTGGTCTACACTACTTTCGGCAGCGGTCTGGTATTTCGTTTATTTTCCCTTGTTGGCTGAGTCCGGGCTCCGACTCTTGCAGAGGGAGGGAAAACTGTTATAGCTGTTGTTCATTTAGCAGTGACCTTGCTTACTCTTAACTTACCATGAATCAACTAGTCTGACTCTAAACTACTGTACTTATTTTATATTTCCGTGCAGGTTACATGTACATTGTGTTGATTCTGCTCTCACGTCATTTCCCTTGTTTGCAAGTTGGCCTCAACTCATGCAGGGAGATAAAAAGAGCATTGCCCATAAACCAAGCTACACGTTCCTGCTGTGTAGTATTATCTGACTTACCTTTTGTCCTAAGCATTTTTAGGGGAAGGCATTATTTTCTTTTGACTTAAGGCATACTCTCATTTATGCTGTCTAATTACAAGCCATTAGGATTGGTGTTTTGCTTCTATTCCCAAACAGGGAACGATCAAAGGTTCCTGGAGTGTCATGATCTTCCTTCCCTGTTAAACATCCCTTGCGGTGGACTTCTGGTATGTTGTGTTACACAGAGAGCTATACTGGTATTTCATGCTTTAGATTGTAAGGATTACCAACCGCAAGATATCTGATTCCAGAAAGAAGCTGTTTTATCTTTCTTTACAGGTAATACATTTAGTAGTTCTATAAAGCGGGGGGTTAGGGACGCTACCTTAGGGTTTCAGTACGACTATGTGCTCAACTATATGTTTTTTGTTACAGGTCTCCCTCCCCACTGTTAGCCTCCTTTCCGTCCCCCCTTGATCACCTAATCAGGTCTGTTTACTTACTCAGACATTGGGGCTCCCAGGAGGTGGACCAATTATAGCAAAGCACGATCCTGAGGATTTCAAGGAAGCTGACACCTAGTGACCTTTTTTTAAAATGGCTCCCCATGTACACAAGACGCACTGTCACCCATGTCCTCATAACCAGCAGACTAGACTACGGCAACGCACTCTAGGTCAATGTGTCCAACTAGCTGACTCAAAGACTCCAAACCATCTAATACATGGCAGCCAGACTGATCCTGGACATCCCCAGAAGCACCTACATAACTCCCTACCACACTGAACTACACTGGCTACCCATCCAGAAATGACGCCAGTTCTACTGCCCATCCACGCCTACAAGCCCTCCACAACACTGTACCTGCATACCTCAATGACGGACTTCAACTCTACCGTCCAACCAGATAACTACACTCAGCCTCACTCGCCCTTGCGCATGTCCCCCGCAACCGTAGAAGCAAGTCAGGAGGGTGCTTCTTCTCCTACATTGCCTCCAAGACCTGGAATTCACTCCCTAAACACATCAGGAACACCCCCGTTACTACTCTAGCTCAGACACCCCTTTGGCGAAAGACTGCTGAGCAAGATGTGTTGCACAAAGCAGAATGTAGCGGGAGTAACCACAAAGTCAGGTCAATCAGCGATGCACCTTGGGTGAATGGATGAGCAGGTTGGTCCTCATCTTCCCTCGGTCCTCATAACAGTTTTTAGCCAAAAATGTCCAAGTGCAAGTTTTGGATTTTGCCTATCTGGGCACCTTTAGAACTACATCAAATGGTCCAGCAGGGCTGGTGGGTCACTCCTTGAGGGTTTGGGACTCACTCAAGCTGGGTCCAGGAGCGGGTTCAAGGTGGTGGGAGCCTTTCATGTCCCTGTGGCTCTTAACAGGAGGCCAGCAAACTAGACCTTGGAGTCACTATGGTTATCCTAGATTAGGGTGAATATGCAGGCCTTAAACAGCACGGCTGTCCTCTGAGCATTCAAGGCAGGCTCCAGGCAGCAATGCAGTCCCTCCAGGTGCAGCAACGCAGTCTTGTGAAGTATACAGCAGACTACAGTCGCAGGCAGTCCTCTGAGAGCCCTTCCAAAGGTCTAGAAAGTGAACTGAAGAGTGGGTCTGAGGGGCCCTATTTTTAATTCCTGGTGCCTCCTTTGAAGTTGTGAGAAGTTTCTAGAGGTTTCTCTTTGAAGGGCTTGGAATTTCCCCGACTCCCTTGCCTTGGCTCCAAGCTGCAGGCAGAGACAAGCAGAGACAATGTGGAGGTGGGAAGCCCTTTGTGTGAAGGTTGAGCACAGCCTGTTCAGTTGCAAAGGGGATTGTGCTGAGCTCCCCCAACCCCGCCAGCAGATGCCCCATTCAGGCACACCTAATCCCTCTATTGTTTGACTATCTGTGAAGAATTTGCAACGTCTGTCAGTTACACCCAGGCATGTGACCCAGGGGAGTCTGCAGGCATAGAATGGCAGGAAAATGCCATCTTTCTAAAAGTGGCATTTTCAAAATTGTAATTTAAAATCTGACTTTACCATTGAAGAGGATTTTTCATTACAATATCATAGCTACTAAATATGAAATGCTTATCTTGTTCAAATTAAACATAATCACTTATTAAATGTAATAAGGGAACCCCATGTTATTTTATGGGGCAGGTAGGCCCCATAAAATGATGAATTTAGGAGTTTTTCACTCCCAGGACATGTCCAACTTAAAAGTACATGTCCAACCTTTTAATTACAATGCACCCTACCCTATAGGCTACCTAGTACCTACTTAGGGGTGACCTATATGCAATGAAAGAGGAATTTAAGGCATGGCAAGGGGGCTGATTGCCAAGTCAAATTTTCAGTTTACATGTGCATTCAGGCTGCAATGGCAGACCTGTGACATGTTTTAAGGGGCTATTTAAATGGGTAACACATGGCACTTGGTTGCGCATAAACTACTGGCTGTTCACCAGGGATGCTGTCACCATGGCTACTGCGGAGTCACACCTATCCCACCCACTCTCTGACCATGCTCCGATATACCTGGAACTCTCTCCGCCACTAGCCACCTCATGCACTTTTACTTGGCACCAAGGTCTCGCCCTGGTTCAGTCTTTAGAGCTGAGATCCACACTGTGATCATTGGGTACTTTGCTACCAATGAGGGGTTGTTTTTTTCTCCATCAGTGCTATGGGAAGCTTTTAAAACCGTGATTCGAGGGGTGTGCATTGCAAAATACGTGGGTGTTCTCATAGCAATCATGATGCAACTAGCTAAGCTGGAGTATTATGTTCCCAAGAGTGCCACTGACATGGTGGTTATTCATGCGAAACTCACAGACTTCAACGAGGAGGCTGTGCAAGAAAAACTATATGCACCACGAAGCGACTGCACATCAATTCAGGGAGTGAGATTGTCCCAGGAGAACATGGCCACATGCTCGCAAGCCACAGGCTACTGATTATGTAGTAGAGCTGCTTCATGATCATCAGGAGCAGCAGTCTACCCTCACCACCTTGCTTCGCACAATGATCACCTTGTAGTACCACCTCTACAGTGCCATGGCGGTCCGAAGTGGAGAGGAGTGCACCGTCTACTTTGACACTATACTGCTACTTTAGCTTGACTGAGTACTTCTCCTATACTTGGAATCCCCATTTACCGAGGATATGGTACTTCAGGTCATACCCAGAGCGTACCCAGTGACAAGGCGCCCAGCCTGGATGGGCTTACAACCTCCTTTTACGAAGAGTATTATGCTCTCCTGGTTCCACACCTACTCATTATGAACGAGGCTACCCTGGAGTCATCACTTTTTGAGGCAGTGATCACGATATTTAAACCAGATAAGTCTGAGAATTGTCGCGATTTGTATAGGCTGTTCTCAATGATACACGTCAATAACGAAATATTTGCCAAACTCCTCGCTGACCATCTCCTTGCTCTGCTGCCAGACATGATTCGCACAGACCAGTCAGGGTCTCTGCCAAGACGATTCATGCCATAATTGCCGTACACTGTTCATCCTCATGCACAGCATTGAACCCCAGCTCACTGTAATTGCTGTCCTACTAGACGCCACAAAGGCATTTAACTCGCTGGAGTGGCCTTTCCTATTTCCCCTGATCTTGTGTCCTGGCCAAAGCCAGCAGTTTGTGCACCTCATCCAGTCACTGTACTCCTCTTGAATGGCGAAATTACGCTTAAAAGGGATGATATCAGACCAGTTCCCAGTTACGTGCAGCACCTGACATGGTTGTCCATTCTCCCCAGTTCTGTTTGCGGTTGTAATGGAGCCGCTGGCCACCTGGGTACAGCAGCATTATGCACATCAGGGCTTATTTTCACAGCCTGCAAGATATTAGTCTCAATGTACACCGATGATGTCCTGCTATATATTTGGGAACCTCAAAAGAGCCTTGACCCAGTCATTATGGAAATCATCTGATTTGGCGGCTACTCTGGTATCCACATAAACTGGGCCAAATCCATCTCTTTCCCCTCACTGGTGGCACAAAGCTGTTCAAATCAGAGTATCCCTTGCAGTGGGCCTTAGAGCCGGTGCCCTACCCCTGCATCTGGCTCAGCCATGACAGACAAACTTTGGCATGCCAACTATGGCAAAGCTATGGCATAGTTGGAGGAACAAATCCCGACCTGGAAATGGCTACCCATGTCCTTGAAGGGCTACTCGTGATTGCAAAAATGGTTGTTACCCAAATTCATATACCTTTACATCAACGGTCCCATCTCATTTATGCCGCAATTCTTCTGGCACCTGCGTTCAAACTGGAAATAAACTGGCCTGGGTTGGAAAGAAACCAAGGATCACATGGGAAACATTTACACTGCCGTTGCAGCAGGGTGGCCAAAATGCACTGAAAAATTACATTAAACGCACTCTGCGCTCAGGCCCAATATTTCCACCTCTGGTTTTACCCTACGCGCTTTCAGACCCATGCAGTGGTGGAGGAGGATCTGGTGGCATACTGTGCTCAAGCAGTCATTCAAGCCTCCTTGTGTAGAGATTGACACAGCCGAGTGTGTCCGGTAGGCCTCGGATTGCATTCGGAGACGTGCTTGCCTACCCTGCCTTTATGCCCTGTCTATCCCTCTAGCACCCAGCCCCCAATGGCCGGCATGGCAAAATGATGATGTCAGAGTGCGAGCCCATAGAAGGAATTTCATGACATTTGTTGACATCTACCCTGACAGCCAATTCCTACCCCCATTCGCAATGAACGAGTTCCCCCGTCCCACTGCGCTCGACGTCAATTCACCACCAGATTCTCGCTACCTGCAATGCGGTGCAGGACACATTTCCGGTGATGGAGCGAGGTACAGAAGATTTTGTGTGTACCCCATTCAGATCAATCACCCCCATTGTAGGAGAGTAGGGTCTGCTATCCTATGGTCACCCCAAATTTTTGCTTTTTGCTTCACTGGTTTCTGACTTAATGTGGCTGTGGGCCTGCTAATCAGACCCACAGCCTGCTGTTCTCTCTCTAAATTACTGCCAATGCACTTTAGGTGCATTACGAATTGGAATTGGTTCACCTTATTGGCCCCTGTAATAGTGTACCCTAGGTACCCAGGGCATAGGTGTTTCCAAGGCCTACCAGGGGCTGCAGCATGTATTGTGCCACCCCTGGACTGGCCTCCATATTTGACACAACTGGCTGATCACTCAGCTGGGGTAAGTTGGTGTAATCACCTCTTACTTAGGTACAGTATGCCTGTGCCTAACCCTAAACTGGACACATATGTTCCTATCAGCCACTCCTATGGAAGGCCTCATCAATCCTGGAGGCAGAGTGCTTGGAAATATGTGAGATGGTGCTCTAGCATGAGCTGAGCCTGTCTGCAGCTGTCGGTAACCACTCCCTAAGCTGTTCCGGGATATTGCCATACCATATACTCTTAAGTGCATTATAATCCTCGCAGTTAAATGCTATCTTTGGTTTGGCTTTATCAAAACATGTCGAGTAAGGTGTCATACGAATTGGAATACTATCCCCTCGACAGTTCTGTCGACGGGGATAGCATTCCACCCTTCTAGAGGGACACGACATGTGTGTAGCCTTAACCCCGGTTAAAGTTAACCAGATCCTCAGCATCACAAAATGGATGCTGCCACCACAGACACGAGTCTGGCCTCCTGCTGCTGACCGAAACTCGGCAGATGGTGGCCTGGACAAAGGGTTTCCTGCCTTGGGAGGTGCGAGCACCACCCCAGACAGGGTTTTGTGTATTGGTTAGGACAGGGCTGAATAGAACCAGACATGCCCGGGGCACACAAGGTGTCCCCATGCATAGGCCAGTCCAAACCGGTCCTGGGACTTTCCAGACCCAGGCCTGGCGAGGAGCTGGACAAAGGAAAGGGGGTGTAACCACCCCCCTTCCTGGTTCCTCCCAGAGGAGGGACCTAGTAGATGATCCACCCCTCAGATTGGGAATAAGAGCGGGAGCAGTGCCATTGCACAGCAGATCATCCTGAATCAACTTTAAACAAAGAAGAAGACTGGACTTCGACATTCTGCTGCTCAGAAGACTGAAGAGAATCTCCCTTGTGGCCTAGGAGTGGCCACCCTGTGAACACAGGCACCAACCAGCAACTCGATGTCTGCTTTGCCGCCGCCTCCCGCCGGAGCCCGAGCCCAGAGCCCAACAAGACCCAGACCTCTCAGAGCCCGATCCGCAGTCCCTGCAAAGAAGGGACCCGTGGAGGTACCGAGTGACGTGGGACCGGACATCTTGGAAGACACTCGAAAAGCTGACTGCGCAGTATCTGAGGCATCCTCGACGTTGTGCTTTGGGGACTAAGAACCCCCACCACCGAGCAGCCCTTGCACCGAAGATCAGCCCCCCAGCATCTCCACGATCTGCGTGGGGCCCTTTTGCATTGTGCCACTCGACGCGCCATCCTGGCCATTAGCCACGTGGTCAGCGGCCATCTTGGCGACAAAACCAACTAACTACACAGCGAGTCTGGTTGCTCCAGACTCGCCCAAGCTCCTGTGAAAAGGAGCACTCGCTCTGACCTTGCTGGTCTGAATGTTAAGCATCTTTTGATTCCTGCGTGGCTTGCATTAGCCAAGGCCTGTTTGCTCCGATCAGGTCGCCGACACCGCCAACAGCGAGAAGCCTGCGTGGGACAGCTCGTGACCGACTCCTGGACGTCCTCGACCCCCGGTGTCCACGTGGCTGCAGAGAGAAGCTACCCGACAATGCCTGTTTGCACCCGACATCGCCTGGTTCCAATCTGGTTCCACGGTAGTCACTGGCTAGTGACTTTGAACATTGTCCCCTCTGCTTTCAGGTCTTCACCACTTCAGATCCACCGGAACTCTTCCCATCGAGCCGCCTGCAGCATCTTCAGCTCCAAGCACCATCGACCAGCGTGACGAAACCCAACACTACTTCGACCCTGTGCACCCGCTTCCTGTGGGTGAGGTAACTCAGCTCCGCCGGTGTTCCTACACTGGTACACATCTCAAGGGCCTGTGTCTTAAGTTTCAGCGTTCTAGGTCACTCGGAAGATTCCTAACTATCTAACTTTGTACTTTTTACGCACCATAGACTTTACACTGGAAAGTGCGTGCACTTTGAACACTGCACCCGAGTCCCGCGGGCCTTTCCCGACTTAGTCACTGCTAGTCTCGAATAGCTCCAGCAATTCCCAAGGCCCTAGGCCTGTTCCCTTTCCTTTAGGTATCTCTGATACCACTTTCTTAGTATATGGTTTAGGTGGCCCCTAGGGCTCATCCATATTGTGCAACTTTTGTGTATTTTAAACTGTCTTGTGATTTAACGCTTGTGCTTCTGTGCTCATAAAGAGTCCAGGGGATTTTATAGTTAATAAATCAATATATATTTTCAATATATATCTGTGTGGTGTCCCTTTCATTTGGTATTCAAGGGGGTTGTGTATGGTAATACAGCTGGCTTCACATGCCTTTCAGAGTTTAGCCTAAGACTGCTTTGTCCACGTTACCACTAGGATAACTGGTCTACAAGGTTGAATTACAACCAATCATCATAAGGGTTGCTTGGCATGGTACAAAGTGATCACTAGAATTAGTGAGCATTATATACCAGGCCAACTTCTCACATTGGTGAGCAGCGGATTGGGATCTGAGCTTGCTGTTGTTTTACCATTACAATCTTTGAGATTATCATTTGAAAGATCACACAGGTACCTGCTAGGTACATATAAAACAAGACTAGTATACTTAAGTTCTACTGAACTTAGTTGTTGTAGAGCAAAGGGAATAGCACACCCTGACTACAACTACTAGATAGGTTTAGTAGGTAAACACCAGTGTAGGTAGATTGCAACACATCCACCACACTAGAGCAATGTCTGGAGCAGAGGGTTCCACTGGGAACATCCCTGTTGAGAGTGACCCTCCAAGGGCACCATCCAAATTTGCTATTTTCTCCTTTAAGGAATTAAGACAGCTTTGTGTCTTAAGGGGTCTGAAGACAGGGCCTTCCTCTACTACAGACCACCTAAGAGAGCTCTTAGACCAGTCTGAGACTCTAAAGCCCTCTAAGGCAAACCCCACAGGGGATGCTGAAGAAGGCCATCCTTCAGAGGATGACACTGTAGACACCCCTGGCCCTATCATCCTGGTAGATGAGGAAGCCCCCATCACTGGAGCTCCTCAGGTAGAAGAGGAGGAAGAGGAAGAAGAGGAAGAGGGGGGTCACAGTGAGTCAGATGATGACAGAAATAGTCAGGTGCTGGTCAGTAGACTGAACCAGGCTAACTTAAGCCTACTTGGGAATGAATCTGGTAACAACCCATTCATACCCCCAGGTGGACTTAACCAGAAGCCTAGGAGGAGAAGGACTCACTCAGGTGACTCTGACAACTCCCATGCTTCTAGAGGCTCTCATGGTCACTCCAGAAAGGAGATGACTAGCCCTCAGAGAAGGGAACATGAGGCCAAGATGAGAGAGGCTGAGCTTAGGATCCAGAGGCAAGAACTAGAGGTTGCCCTGGCCAAGGAGAAACTTGCTAGAGCAAGACAGCCTAGAGAGAGTGGGGTAATAGAACCCACTGGTGGCAGCAATATCCACAAGGATAAAGACAGGTCTTTTGATAACAGAAACCTGAGTAAGATTGTGCCCCCCTACAAAGCTGGGGATGATATCCATAAATGGATCACTGCAATGGAGAGAGCCTGCAGAGTACAGCAGATCCCTCAGGAGCAGTGGACAGCAATCTTGTGGCTCTCCTTTGAAGGTAGAGGCCGAGACAGACTCCTCACAGTTAGTGATGGGGATTCTAGAAACTACCTGGTCCTGAAGAGTGCTCTGATTGATGGGTTAGGCTTAACCACTGAACAGTACAGGTTAATGTTCAGAGATACCCAGAAGACACAGACTCAGGACTGGTCTGAATTTGTTGAGTGTGCCACTAAGGCTCTGGAGGGATGGTTGCTGGGAAGCAAGGTTACAGACTATGAAGGATTGTATAATTTGCTGATGAGAGAACACATTTTAAATAATTGTCAGAACCAGTAGTTGCATCAACATTTGGTTGACTCAGATTTGACCTCTCCCCAAGAATTGGGAAAGAGGGCAGATAAATGGGTAAGAACCAGAGTTAAGCAAAAGAACCAGAACCAGGGTGGTGACCAGAAGAAAACAGACCAGCAGGGTGGGGAGCAGAAAGCTAAAGACCAGAAGTCTTCAACAGGGCCCCAAAATGATACAGAGGGTGGGTCCCAAACTTCCAAGAAGAAGAAGAAAGAAGGTCAGAAGAAACCCTGGTGTAAAACTTGTAAAAACACCTCTCACTGGACAAGTGAGTGTAAAAAGGGTGGAGCCCCCAGCACTGCAGCCCCTAAGGCAACTGCACCCACTAGTACAGCTAGCAGTGCTGGTCCACAAACCAAGGGGGTAGTGGGTATCACCTTGGGAACTGAAGGAGATTCTGACCTAGTCAGAACCCTTACACAGGCTGTTCTGATTTGTGAAGGGGACATAGATTTGACCCCTGACATAAGTCCCAGTAACCTGGGCAAATACAGACAGACGCCTTTGATTAATAACAAAGCGGCTCAAGCTTACAGGGACACATGTGCCAGTGTCACTATGGTGACACCTAACTTTGTGGACCCTGGACAATACATGCCAGGTGATAATTACCTGGTGACCAATGCCAGCAATGTCACTACTACACATAGTGTGGCACTTGTTAACTTTTCCTGGGGAGGGGTAACTGGCCTAAAAAGAGTTGTGGTTAGTGCTAATCTCCCAGTTGAATGTTTGTTGGGCAATGACCTGGAGAACTCTCTATGGTCAGAAGTTGAGTACAGGACTCATGCAGAGATGTTAGGGATATCATCACATGTCCTTGCTGTGACCAGGTCACAGGCCAAAAAGTGCCTCTCTGAACCTCAGGTCTTGGATCCTGGAACAATGGACCAAGCACCTTCCAAGAAAAAGAACAGGAGGGTTAAGGCTGTGCCTTCCCAACTGCCTGCAAGTGAGGATCAAGCTTCACAGGAAGCTGGTCTTGAGACTCCTGAAGGAACTGTCTCTGAAGAACTTGAACCTGATCAGGTTGAGTTTCTGGGGACAGGGGGACCTTCTAGGGCAGACTTGGGGCAGGCTCAGTTAACCTGTCCTTCTCCTGAACCCCTCAGACAGCAGGCTGCTGCTGAGGTTGCTGGGAATGCTCAAGGTGCCCATAAAGTTTATTGGGATGAAGGACTCCTTTACACAGAGGGTAGAGACCCCAAGCCTGGTACAACCAGGAGGTTGGTTATACCTCTGCAATTTAGGGGTTTCCTTCTCACCTTAGCCCATGATATTCCTTTAGCAGGACACTTAGGCCAGAACAAGACCTGGGGCAGGCTTGTCCCTCACTTTCACTGGCCTCACATGTCTGAAGACACCAAGGAGTTTTGTCGCTCCTGTGAAACCTGCCAAGCCAGTGGTAAAGCAGGTGGAACAACAAAGGCCCCCCTTATACCACTACATGTGGTGGGGGTTCCCTTTGAAAGAGTGGGGATTGATATTGCAGGTCCAATGGATCCCCCTACAGCATCTGGGCACAGATTCATACTGGTGGTAGTGGATCATGCCACCAGGTACCCAGAGGCAATTCCACTTAGGACCACAACAGCTCCTGTTGTGGCCAGGGCCTTACTTGGAGTTTTCTCCAGAGTGGGGTTTCCTAAGGAGGTAATATCTGATAGAGATGCCAACTTCATGTCAGGATATTTGACAGCTATGTGGAAGGAATGTGGTGTTAATTACAAGTTCACCACTCCTTATCATCCACAATGTAATGGGCTTGTTGAGAGATTTAACAAGACCCTAAAGGGCATGATTAAAGGATTACCTGAAAAGCTCAGGCGAAGATGGGATATCCTACTGCCCTGCCTTTTGTTTGCTTACAGAGAGGTCCCTCAAAAGGGGTTTGGCTTCAGCTCCTTTGAATTGTTGTTTGGGCACCCTGTAAGAGGACCCCTGTGTCTGGTGAAGGAAGGATGGGAGTTACCTCTCAAAAAGCCTAAGCAAGACAAAGTGGACTATGTACTTGGTCTCCGCTCCAGGATAGCAGAGTACATGGAAAAGGCATCCAAAAACCTTGAGGCTAGCCAAAAATTACAGAAAGCTTGGCATGACCAAAAGGCTGTCCTTGTTGAGTTTCAGCCTGGACAGAAGGTATGGGTGTTGGAGCCAGTGGCCCCAGCAGCACTCCAAGACAAATGGTCTGGACCCCATACAATTCTGGAGAAGAAGGGAGAGGTTACCTACTTGGTGGACCTAGGAACTCCCAGGAGCCCCCACAGGGTGCTCCATGTCAACAGATTGAAGGCATATGTCAGCAGGGAAGACATGGGCTTGCTCATGGCTACAGATGAGGGACAGGAGGAAGAGAGTGACCCTCTCCCAGACCTGCTCACTCAGAACCCTGAGGATGGCTCAGTTGATGGTGTGGCCTTAGGTGGCAGCCTCACTGAACATCAGCAACATGACTGCAGACAAGTTCTACAGGCATACAGGCATATGTTCTCATTGACACCCAGTCAGACTAACTGGTGTACACATGTGGTGGACACTGGTGACAGTCTTCCTGTAAAGAGAAAGATTTACAGGCAACCTGACCATGTCAGGGACTGTATAAAGACTGAGGTGCAAAAGATGCTGGAATTAGGTGTTATTGAGCCTTCAGAGAGCCCCTGGGCTAGCCCAGTGGTTCTGGTCCCCAAACCTCACACCAAAGATGGCAAGAGAGAGATGAGGTTCTGTGTGGATTACAGAGGACTCAATGCTGTCACCAGGACAGATGCACACCCTATTCCAAGGGCAGATGAGCTCATTGACAAGTTGGCTTCTGCCAAATATTTGAGCACATTTGACTTGACAGCTGGCTACTGGCAAATCAGGTTAGCTGAGGAGTCTAAAGCCAAGACAGCATTTTCTACCCCTAGTAGGCATTATCAATTTGTGGTAATGCCCTTTGGTTTGAAAAATGCACCTGCCACCTTCCAAAGGTTGGTGAATCAAGTCCTTACTGGGTTGGATGACTTTTGTGCAGCTTATCTAGATGATATTGCTGTCTTTAGCTCCACCTGGGAGGATCACCTGGTCCACCTGAAGGAAGTGCTTGAGGCTCTGCAGAAGGCAGGCCTCACTATCAAGGCAACAAAGTGCCAGATAGGGCAGAGCAAGGTTGTATACCTGGGCCACCTTGTAGGTGGAGGCCAAGTTCAACCACTGGAGAGTAAGATCCAGACCATCAAGGACTGGTCCCCTCCAACTACCCAGACTCAGGGCAGAGCTTTCTTGGGCCTGACTGGGTACTACAGGAAGTTTGTTAAGAACTATGGGTCCATTGTGACTCCTCTTAATGATCTGACATCCAAGAAGATGCCCAAAAAGGTTCAGTAGACAGAAATCTGTCAAAAGGCATTTGATGACCTGAAGAAGGCCATGTGCTCTGCACCTATCCTGAAGAGTCCTGACTACTCAAGAGAGTTCATTGTCCAAACAGATGCTTCTGAGTTGGGAGTGGGAGCAGTGCTTTCACAGCTTAATGTAGATGGCCAGGACCAGCCCATTGCTTTTAGTAGCAGAAGGCTGACCCCCAGAGAGAAACGTTGGTCAGCTATTGAGAGGGAGGCCTTTGCTGTGGTGTGGGCCCTGAAGAAGTTGAGACCATACTTATTTGGCACTCACTTCAAGATTCAGACCGACCTTAAGCCCCTCTTATGGCTTAATCAGATGAAGGGTGAAAACCCCAAACTACTCAGGTGGTCCAATTCCCTACAGGGGATGGACTTTACAGTGGAGCACCGCCCAGGGACTGACCATGGCAACGCAGATGGTCTCCCCAGGTACTTCCACTTAGAACATGAAGACACAACTGGTCAAGGTTAGTCTAATGTCCCTGCGTTTGGGGGGGGGGTTATATGTAGGAGAGTAGGGTCTGCTATTCTATGGTCACCCCAAATTTTTGCTTTTTGCTTCACTGGTTTCTGACTTAATGTGGCTGTGGGCCTGCTAATCAGACCCACAACCTGCTGTTCTCTCTCTAAATTATTGCCAATGCACTTTAGGTGCATTACGAATTGGAATTGGTTCACCTTATTGGCCCCTGTAATAGTGTACCCTAGGTACCCAGGGCATAGGTGTTTCCAAGGCCTACCAGGGGCTGCAGCATGTATTGTGCCACCCCTGGACTGGCCTCCATATTTGACACAACTGGCTGATCACTCAGCTGGGGTAAGTTGGTGTAATCACCTCTTACTTAGGTACAGTATGCCTGTGCCTAACCCTAAACTGGACACATATGTTCCTATCAGCCACTCCTATGGAAGGCCTCATCAATCCTGGAGGCAGAGTGCTTGGAAATATGTGAGATGGTGCTCTAGCATGAGCTGAGCCTGTCTGCAGCTGTCGGTAACCACTCCCTAAGCTGTTCCGGGATATTGCCATACCATATACTCTTAAGTGCATTATAATCCTCACGGTTAAATGCTATCTTTGGTTTGGCTTTATCAAAACATGTCGAGTAAGGTGTCATACGAATTGGAATACTATCCCCTCGACAGTTCTGTTGACGGGGATAGCATTCCACCCTTCTAGAGGGACACGACATGTGTGTAGCCTTAACCCCGGTTAAAGTTAACCAGAGCCTCAGCATCACAAAATGGATGCTGCCACCACAGACACGAGTCTGGCCTCCTGCTGCTGACCTAAACTCGGCAGATGGTGGCCTGGACAAAGGGTTTCCTGCCTTGGGAGGTGCGAGCACCACCCCAGACAGGGTTTTGTGTATTGGGTAGGACAGGGCTGAATAGAATCAGACATGCCCGGGGCACACAAGGTGTCCCCGTGCATAGGCCAGTCCAAACCGGTCCTGGGACTTTCCAGACCCAGGCCTGGCGAGGAGCTGGACAAAGAAAAGGGGGTGTAACCGCCCCCCTTCCTGGTTCCTCCCAGAGGAGGGACCTAGTAGGTGATCCACCCCTCAGATTGGGAATAAGAGTGGGAGCAGTGCCATTGCACAGCAGATCATCCTGAATCAACTTTAAACAATGAAGAAGACTGGACTTCGACATTCTGCTGCTCAGAAGACTGAAGAGAATCTCCCTTGTGGCCTAGGAGTGGCCACCCTGTGAACACAGGCACCAACCAGCAACTCGACGTCTGCTTTGCCGCCGCCTCCCGCCGGAGCCCGAGCCCAGAGCCCAACAAGACCCAGACTCCCAGACCTCTCAGAGCCCGATCTACAGTCCCTGCAAAGAAGGGACCCGTGGAGGCACCGAGTGACGTGGGACCGGACATCTTGGAAGACACTCGAAAAGCTGACTGCGCAGCATCTGAGGCATCCTCGACGTTGTGCTTTGGGGACTTAGAACCCCCATCACCGAGCAGCCCTTGCATCGAAGATCAGCCCCCCAGCATCTCCACGATCTGCGTGGGTCCCTTTTGCATTGTGCCACTCGACGCGCCATCCCGGCCACTAGCCACGTGGTCAGCGGCCATCTTGGTGACAAAACCAACTAACTATACAGCGGGTCTGGTTGCTCCAGACTTGCCCAAGCTCCTGTGAAAAGGAGCACTCGCTTTGACCTTGCTGGTCTGAGTGTTAAGCATCTTTCGATTCCTGCGTGGCTTGCATTAGCCAAGGCCTGTTTGCTCCGATCTGGTCGCCGACACCGCCAACAGCGAGAAGCCTGCGTGGGACAGCTCGTGACCGACTCCTGGACGTCCTCGACCCCCGGTGTCTACGTGGCTGCAGAGAGAAGCTACCCAACAACGCCTGTTTGCACCCGACATCGCCTGGTTCCAATCTGGTTCCACGGTAGTCACTGGCTAGTGACTTTGAACATTGTCCCCTCTGCTTTCAGGTCTTCACCACTTCAGATCCACCCTTGGATCCACCGGAACTCTTCACATCGAGCCGCCTGCAGCATCTTCAGCTCCAAGCACCATCGACCAGCGTGACGAAACCCGACACTACTTCGACCCTGTGCACCCGCTTCCTGTGGGTGAGGTAACTCAGCTCCGCCGGTGTTCCTACACTGGTACACATCTCAAGGGCCTGTGTCTTAAGTTTCAGCGTTCTAGGTCACTTGGAAGGTTCCTAACTATCTAACTTTGTACTTTTTACGCACCATAGACTTTACATTGGAAAGTGCGTGCACTTTGAACACTGCACCCGAGTCCCGCGGGCCTTTCCCGACTTAGTCACTGCTAGTCTCGAATAGCTCCAGCGATTCCCAAGGCCCTAGGCCTGTTCCCTTTCCTTTAGGTATCTCTTATACCACTTTCTTAGTATATGGTTTAGGTGGCCCCTAGGGCTCATCCATATTGTGCAACTTTTGTGTATTTTAAACTGTCTTGTGATTTAACGCTTGTGCTTCTGTGCTCATAAAGAGTCCAGGGGATTTTATAGTTAATAAATCAATATATATTTTCAATATATATCTGTGTGGTGTCCCTTTCATTTGGTATTCAAGGGGGTTGTGTATGGTAATACAGCTGGCTTCACATGCCTTTCAGAGTTTAGCCTAAGACTGCTTTGTCCACGTTACCACTAGGATAACTGGTCTACAAGGTTGAATTACAACCAATCATCATAAGGGTTGCTTGGCATGGTACAAAGTGATCACTAGAATTAGTGAGCATTATATACCAGGCCAACTTCTCACACCCATAACAAAGTAATATATTAATTTTGATTGCTGTGTATTAATAAAAACACACCCATTACATGTGGGAAAGGCTTTGCACTAACAGGTTTGATTAACATATTAATTAATGATGTAAAACGCATGTTTAATCTATTTTGTGCATTTAAGTGGTATAATAATGCATGTCTTTGTACATTGTGCATTGCATGCTGCTTTTCTGCTTCATTTTAATGGCTTGCAGTGTGATGCTTTTCTGCTGGGTAATAGTTTTAAAGGATAAATATTAGCACTGGTGGTTGGGGGGACAGAAAACACATATATTCTGTGTATTTACATTTTCTTTTTCTGTTTATCGTAGTTTTGGTGGGTTGCCAATTCCAAAATGGCTTCGCTTTTCCCAGTTCTGCGCAGTAGAAAAAAAAGCTTACGTCATTTTGCAACTTCAGCTGAGTATATTCAAGGCCATTTGATATGAACTCTGGTGAGTGGCTGTGGGCCAAAATGATGATAACGAGAACAGCTGAATGTCTGGCAAGGATCAAAGCCAAGTGCCTTCAAAAAAATGACCACGTGGCAACAGCTGAATCACTGAAAATGAACATTTAAAAAGGTCTGATGAGGAACAGGTACTGTCGAACGTGTATTTATCATTTTGTCAAAAGAAGTTGGTCACGGACATCCTGGAAGTTAAGAAATGCATGGACAGTCAAATTTGTATCTGTCAGCTTTTTAATCAGGAAGATATTCATGGACATCCTGAAAGTTAAAAAATACATTGTCGATTAACGAACATCCTGAGAGCTAATAATTGCAATGTCATGACCAATCAGAGAAAGAGAAACGACAAGAGTTGAAACATTTGAGGATAGAGAGCCAACAAATACAGTATAAATATCACACCAAAATTGGGGTCTGTCAGAGACAAGCTGATCGCAGAGAGATGCTGTTTGCACTGCAGCTGTTTGCAGAGATGCTGGGAGCCTGAAACTATCCCAGAAGGCTCACTGATAACCCCTGTAGGTTGGAGAATGTTCCGGGACACTAGGCCTGGGAAAAGAGTTGAGTCCGAGGAGGCCTGGGTTAGTAAGTATAGTTGGGGTTTATTGCTGGGTAGGTAGGTTTTGATGTAGAAATCTTTAGAATTAAATGCATGTTTTAACTATGGTTTCTCTGATCTTTTTCATGAAGAATTTCTCTTTCAGCTACATGACCAAAGATTGATTGAGCTTTTTACTTAGAAAATAATGGAATTAATGTGAACCTGAATTTTCTCTTCATGTCTTTTATTAAACAGTTTTCTTGATTTATTTCCTGAATAAATGGCAATGCTCAGTGAGAATTAATAACAGCATAGATGCTAATTTCCTTTTATGCAAATTAATTACATAAAATCTTTTAAATGATTTCAGTTGTATGTGATTCTTTAGAGACAATTAATTATGCAAATCAATTTATTGTTGTAGTGAGGTTAAGCTGGTCTTGACAATCACCATCAACTTACTCAACTAATTGGTCCATCGACCTAATCGGCGGGGTACATTGATGCATAGATTAGTTTAGTAGGATTATTGATGAAAACAAATGTTGGTGTTAAAATCTGTGCTTAAAAGGTATCCTGTAATAGGAGAGAATTAACTCAACCCATTTTTATATATATATTTGCAAGGGTCTGTGGTAAAGTGTGTGTGACTAGGTGTGTTGTTCTTCGTGTTATGGGCCCCACCGGAGTGACCTGGACCCTGGGTTGGTGATATTTCTGGGTGAGCGCTGCATCACCGGCACCCCTGTCCACACTACACGTGCTCAAACACATGTTGATGAATACATCCTCCGTAAGCCAATTACCCGCCACTGCACTGTAATACAAGACAATGTGCCAGTGCACACCTCGGTCAACAATGATGCCTGGGACTTGTGCCTGGACCCCGCCCCTTACAGATGAGCAGTAGTCGTATTACAGTGGGGTGGGCAGACTGCGGCTCTTTCACCCAATTACAGACAGCAGCTCATACATTTCACATTTCTTCGTAAGCTGAATCGCACACCAACACAATTACTATGCATAAGGATGCTGCTTATGGTTTTTGTGCCCCAGGGCTAATTCCTTCATCTCGCCTGGGACTGCGTGAGTGTGGCGTGCTACTGGCTAGAGCAACAGCCAAGCCTACAGCAAGTAACGGGTAATTCTCCCCCGCAGACTCCACTGGTAAGCCTCTTAGGGCATGTTCGAGATGTTCCTCCCTGGTATCTTAAGCCCTACAGCTATCCTTTTGGCAAAGTGACGAGTGTGTGCAGCCAGCAGAAAGTCAGTGGCGGCTAAGAGAGACTGGCGGCCTGGCTGTGTCACAGTGGATAGCCACCATTTGGGAGGTAAGTCCTAGTCATGGCTCCGGTAAACTCCATTCCGCTGCAAGTGCAGAGTTTTTGCGAACTTTGCACTCCAAGAGGAGTGTGGAGTTCTAAAACTACGCAAACTACGCTGGCGGAGTGGAGTTAACTGTGCACCCTTACTTTAAACTGGTCGCAGGGTGGTTTCTTGTAGTTGTTATATCAGCCAAAGGGTAAGTGCAATGTGCTAACTTTAGTTTGTCTTTGTGATGTGATTTATGCAGCACAGCTTTGAAGACTAGGGGGAATATTAGAAAGGGCACTACCGCTGCTTTAGCGGGACTTTTTCCCGCTGCTTTAGCTGGACTTTTTCCCGCTAAAGCGGTGATAATTTTATCGCCCTATTAGCAAGCTGTCGCTAACAGCAGTTAGCGACAGCTTTTAGGCGATAGCGGCCGGTTTGGGGCCCACTTTGCATGTCAACCTGTTAGCGACTGAAAGCAGCCGCTAACACAGCTATCGCCTATTAGCAAGGCAGGCTGTGCGACTAAAAAAGTTGCGCTAAGCGTGATTATTGCCAGAACCTAATGCCTACTCAGACCATGGCTTAACTTGTATATCCAAAGGGTGGTGGATTTTCAGGTTAAGTCCCCATTAGTGTTAATGCCTGAATATCGCTGAATTTCCAGTGATATTCACGCATTGAGCCAATATCGCCGGATATTTTATTGCATTAGAGATAAACGTTGCTAATAGCATGTTATCTCTGCGATAATATCCGGCGATAGAGGGCAATAAAAAAAAATGCGATAAATATCGCTATTTGTTGCTAATATGCCCCTAGATTTTTAAACGTGAAGGTGAAACAGGCTGCGTCGCTGTCCATAAGATCTATAGTGATTCGTCAAGATAAACTCGGGCTGCTGATTTGCTATCTGCACTTCGGATTTCTAGCCACAGTTGATTTTCCAATGATTCTTCCCTTTTGGCACTTTGAAAATGCCCCTTGTCTTTCCAGTGTTTGAATAGATAGGTCAATCTCAGGTGATTGCGTGCTGGGAAACCATGCTTTGGGAGGTCAAAGAACGTCCTATAGGTGCTCACTAAAAGTTTGTCCAGTAAGGTGGAAACTCGTTTAAACATAGCCTCTGATCCATAAGCCAGAGTAGGAAGTAGTTTGGCATGTATGACTTCAATTAGAGGTTCAAGGGAGGGGCCCAAGAAGTTATTTTAAGAGCTTCAGGAAAGCATGGAGTAAAGAGACCGCTTTTGATTTTATGGACTCCTTATCGAGGAGAAGGGTCCGCTATTGTCCACAACTACTCACAAATACGCGTGCTATTGGAGTCCATTCAGATGCCACTGTCCTGGCGTCTTTATCTTTCTGTCCATTATAATTATTCCGGTTTTCTCCAAGTTGCTGGTAAGCCCATTGTGTTTGGTGTAATCATACAATTTATCCAGAAACTGTTATATTCCCCACTATGGTTTTTAGGTCTCGGAACTGCGAACAGATTGCGAAGCAATCTGTCGTTCCGAGACTCTATTGCAATCATTCTTGCTTTCAAGGAGTCAAGGGAGACAGGAGACAAGTGAGGTGCACGCGCAACCTTGGAACTGGGATCAGGTCGCGCGCGCTTCCTGTCTCCCATGGCTCCTTGGAAGCAGACTCACACGCACGCACACACATACAGACCCCCCCCTCGTCGCACATACACACACACGCACACATACAGAACATTTCACACAGAGACCCCCCCCCTTCCTCCTTCCTACCTCCTACCTCGTCTCGGCGTGTCTATGCGCTCCATGGTGACGTCACCGGCTTGCCCCAGCCGCGTGCCGTCCCTGCCTCTCAGATTGCGTGCCAGTGCTCGTGCGCAGCCGCCGTTCACGGCTGCGCGCGCGCCCCGCAGCTGAGGCAGCAGGCCTAAGGTCGCCGGTACGTAGTGAGAAGTGGGTTGCTTTGCTAATTGTGCCGGTGCTTTCTGGTGCTTAGCACCGGCACTTACCCAGGGGCGTAACACAGGCCCGGCCATGCGCTCCACGGGGGCCCCGCGCTCCAGGGGCCCCCCTCACTTCATCATGAATTATCCCTGTCGTGAATTAAATGGTGCGCAGTGCGCACGGCATGCACGCCCCTGGGCCCCGGCCGGGCATCAGAGGCTCATCATTAATTAGGTGCGGGTCGGGCGGGCCTCACAGGCTCGCTCTTCATTAATCAAATGTGCGCAACTGCTGCGCACGCGCGCGGGCCCCAGCCGGGCCTCCGAGCCGTCTTTTCATTAATTACATAGTGCGCGTCATTTGGCATGCGCATTCAGCGCGCGCAAGTTAAAGTGCGAGTGAGACGTGAGGTGTGGCATCCTAAGACTCAGCCACGCTCCAACGACAGAGAGAAGGACCTCCGTCACCGCCGGCCGGCGGCCATAATTTAAACTATTACTAGCCCCTGCCTGGCTAGCCTTGCCCCCTGCCTTCTACTGCCTGCCCGCCGTGCCCGGCCCGCTCCCGCCTATGGCCTACCTCGGAAGCTGCAGTCCAGGCCCAGCCCTCAGGTCAGTACCTCACCTACTCAAATATTTGAGGCAATTGAGGTTTCCATGCCCATTCAAATATTGGTCTCCTTGCAGAGACTGCCAACAAGTGTCAGTACTGCACTGCTGAAGGTACAGCCGCCGTCATATACAAAGTTATTGGGCCATTAAAAAAACTGCGGGCCTGCTATAAATTTCTGCCTATGTCTCCATTTAAATATGGCAGTGCTGCGGAGCGGTTCTGGTACTATCCGATTAATAGCGCATTCTCCTCCCAGTACTTGCCCCTGGAAGTGTTATGTATGTCCGTTTTGTTAACAACCACGGCGGCGCCTTTCACTTCCGACCGAGCAAGTAGTAAGGGGGGTGAAAAACACTCGGAGCCCCGGCCCCCGTCCCAATCCTGTACCTTCCGTTTGTGTCGACTACCAGCTGTTCAACAAGGGCACGCGTGGATTTTTAGACGATTTTAGCGCGCACAGGCTGTTCACTGTATCACTGCATTCTCTTTTATGCCCTTATTGTGGGAAAGTGTCACCATTTTTACACAGACTGTGCATTTATCGGAGGTGCCCATAAGCTGAACAGAAGTGTCTCAACATTAAAGCAATAATAATGTAGTTTTACATAGAGCTTCATACTGCGCTTAAGGAGCTGTCAACAACAAGTTTTGCTATTACTAATTGATTCAATTCACCTTCCTCTAAACAGTGAACACAAGCAACAAAATGAAAAAAAAAATATTTGCGTTTCAATCTCAATTTGTAGTGTTATAATGAAATACAAAGCAATTAAAATTTGTGTTGTGAACTTGTGAGTGCAGAGTAGTGAGTGCAGAGTAGTGAGTGCAGAGTAGTGAGTAGTGAGTGCAGAGTAGTGAGTAGTGAGTGCAGAGTAGTGAGTGCAGAGTAGTGAGTAGTGAGTGCAGAGTAGTGAGTGCAGAGATGTGAGTAGTGAGTGCAAAGATGTGAGTAGTGAGTGCAGAGTAGTGAGTGCAGAGTAGTGAGTGCAGAGTAGTGAGTGCAGAGTAGTGAGTGCAGAGTAGTGAGTAGTGGGTGCAGAATCGTGAGTGCAGAGTAGTGAGTAGTGAGTGCAGAGCAGCGAGTGCACAGTAGTGAATAGTGAGTGCCGAGTGCAGAGTAGTGAGTGCAGAGTAGTGAGTGTAGAGTAGTGAGTGCAGAGTAGTGAGTGCAGAATAGTGAGTGCAGAGTAGTGAGTAGTGAGTGCAGAGTAGTGAGTGCAGAGTAGTGAGTAGTGAGTGCAGAGTAGTGAGTAGTGAGTGCAGAGTAGTGAGTGCAGAGTAGTGAGTGCAGAGTAGTGAGTAGTGAGTGCAGAGTAGTGAGTGCAGAGTAGTGAGTGCAGAGTAGTGAGTGCAGTGAGTAGTGAGTGCAGAGTAGTGAGTAGTGAGTGCAGAGTAGTGAGTGCAGAGTAGTGAGTGCAGAGTAGTGAGTGCAGAGTAGTGAGTGAGTGCAGAGTAGTGAGTGAGTGCAGAGTAGTGAGTGAGTGCAGAGTAGTGAGTGAGTGCAGAGTAGTGAGTAGTGAGTGCAGAGTAGTGAGTAGTGAGTGCAGAGTAGTGAGTGAGTGCACAGTAGTGAGTAGTGAGTGCACAGTAGTGAGTAGTGAGTGCACAGTAGTGAGTGCACAGTAGTGAGTGCACAGTAGTGAGTGCACAGTAGTGAGTATTGAGTGCAGAGGAGTGAGTGCAGAGTAGTGAGTAGTGAGTGCACAGTAGTGAGTGCACAGTAGTGAGTGCAGAGCAGTGAGTGCAGAGCAGTGAGTGCAGAGCAGTGAGTGTGCAGGGTGAACAATTCCAATCCATGCCACATAATTCCATTACACACCATATGCATACACTCCATAACACATGGCTAAAAGACATTGCCATTTACAATGCCATTAGCTCTAACTCAAATAAATCCGAGACCTATTGCATTTCCAATGCTTGTTGATGTGATAGACATCATCTGCGTAGAGTAGGCAGCAGACTGGATTGCCAACTAAGTTGTTGTCTGTAAGTGGTGAGACACCATCTTTGGTGATCTGGCTTTGATGAGCCAGTTGCCCAGGTAAGGGAATATCAAAGTACCCATCCTTCTTAGATGAGCCACAATCACTGCCATCATTTTGCAAAGACTCAAGGGGTGGAAGTGAGTCAAGTAGAAGGACCACAAACCAGTAGTGTTGGAATCCAACAATGACGCAAAGGGACTTCCCGTTGGTCCGCAGGATACAGATGTGGAAGTAGGCATCCTGTAGATTTGCAGACACTATACAGTCTTCAGACTTTCAAGGTCAAGCAGAGACTGAGCAAGGGACAGCATTTTGAACTATTCTTGTTTGAAGAACCAGTTTTAAACTCCGAGGTCTAGGATTGGATGAAGATTCCATCATTTATGGGGATAAAGTACTGGGAATGGCAGCCTTTACCCCTTTCCTTCTCTGTAACCAACTCCACTGCACCCTTTAGGAGTAAGGCTTGAACTTCTTGTGAAAGGACCTGCAGATGGTCTTGCAGGAGAGCATCTGGCAGGGAGGGCTTTGAGGTGATAATTGTTGAAAGGGTAGGCTATACCCCACTCCACAATTTGCAAAATCCAAAGGTCTAATGTGATGATCCCCCACGCTTGTGGAAAAGAGGATAACCGCCCTCCAGAAGGTGGAGAGTATTCAAGCAAGGCACAACTAGGGCTGCTTCCCTGCTGTGGCTGGAGAAGAGGAGTGAAGAAGTGGTGGGCCATGCTCTATTCCTCTGCCTCGTCCTTTGTATTGTTTATAAAGGGGGTTCACCTGTTGTTGCTGTTGGTGACTATATTGCTGACGGACTCGAAAGGAAAAGTCTAGCTTAAGTCCTAAAAACTTCGCAAATTGTCTGTAGTCCCTCATCTACATTTGAAAATCCAGGGCTCTGGTCATGACCTTTCTGTCTTTAAATCTTTCCAGTGCAGTCTGCTTTTACGCCAACGAAGTGGAATCATCAAATGGAAGGTCCATTAGCTCGGTCTGGACACGCAGTGAAAACTCGATTTCGCAACCATGCATGGCATTGAAGAGAGATAGATGTTCTCATGGTGCTTGCCACTAAGCTCTGTTAAACAGGTTTTAAGTTCTTCAGACAAAGTCTGTACAGAGTCAAATAAGGAGTGCACATATAAACAGGCAAGTGGCATTGATTCATTTAAGAGCCATACTCCCCCCTGAAAAAATAATTTTGCTAAGTGTTTCATTTTCTTGGACTCCCGATCTAATGGAGTTGATCGGAAGGATCCTGGAGTCAGTTCAGAGGAACAAGCAGCCTGTGGCACTAAATTCTCTGGAGATGGACTAAATCAGAGAAAATCCTGATCTTCCAGGGCTGCCTTACATTGCCTAGCAATTGTTCTTGAGATCGCTGTAGAAGTGTTTGGCTTTTTTCCATATGGCCAGTGAGCGTTCTGTTGGAGTTTCATTGAAAGGAAGTACGAGTTCTGGCTTGTGAGATGAGGCATGCACGACTTTAGTCAGGATGTTAGACTTCACCTCAGAGGATGGCGATTGTAGGTAAACATGTCAGCTGCACTTCTTATGATACGAGGTCACTTCTGGTGGAACGGGAAGGGAATATCAGTGGGGATAAAGGCATTCCAGGAAAGTGTCCAGTTTGCTTCGATCATTTAACGCTCTACACTGATCTACTGTGATTTAAAGAGCAAGGAACGAGTAAATGGCACAGACAAAAAGGAAAGTGACGTCACCACTCCAAAGGGGCACTTTATGACTCTAGTGATGTCACGAGGTGCTGTATGTGGCACCAAAGAGCAGCTGGTGCGCCCTTTTGGCATTGGAGAGCTATTGAAAAGTTTACGGATCCAGACTGGCGCCTACGATATTGAAAAGGTGAGGGAGAAATCCACAGGTAGGAGCATTGATCAGAAGCCACTGCATTTCTGCTGCAGAGAGTGCGGTGTGAAAGTCAAAGGTTTCGACTGCAGAGGTCAAATGAACCTCGTTTTGAGTCAGAATTGCAATTAGGTTATGTAATACATCGTAGCACACATTTGGGAAATTTACTTTTAGCTATGTAGGATTATTATAAGCTTTTCTTGGAGGAGGATACATTGTAAACCTGCAAAATGTTATTATTCTCTGAACAGGTATGAGATAAGCAGATGTGAATACCATAGCTACCATTGCTTAGAAGAGTACAATAAAAGGGATGAAAGGTGCAGCAAGCAAGACCAGGGTTGAAGTGTTTGGAATAGCCAATGAGTAGCGATGTAACCCAAAGAATTACTATAGGAAGAAGCACTTCTTGAATTGAGAATTTTCACTGGACAGACAACGGATATTTGAAGAACCGTATTTTGTATGCGCTCATATACCTACCTAAAGAAGCACATTACTGACAGCCGTAGAATCGACAGGTATTGATGGGTGAAGAAAGACTCTTTGTTGAATTGAGAGAAGACTGCAGGATGCTTTTCTTGTCTTTGAGATAGATGGGCAGCGAGTGACCCGAGTGTTTGTAACCCTCAATTGTTAGAGCACACATTTGAGCTCGTCCCTATTGCAAAGAGTACAAGTCTTCTTTAGTACTATTTAAAACAGAAGTAGAAACAGAAGAGATTAAATAGACATTTAAACAGTTTCTGGAAACAATTATCTGACTTTGTATGCATGCAGCATGTGTTTTTTCCTTTATTCTCTCGGCAGCTTTCTCTTGCCAAGCAAGCTCTGTCTTCTTGTATGGCAACATAAATCAACAAAGCAATATTTCTCTTGTCACTTGAAGGATTTGGATTTAAAAGAAAATCACTTAAATCCATGGCATCACTTGTTTCCAATACATGCTTTTCTCTTTTTTCAGAACTGAGAACCGGAAGACATCAATGGCTGGCACAACTTACCTATACTATTTGTGTTCACTGTAACAGGAGAATAAGTAGAACACCTAGGATCTGCTGAAGAACCTGTATCTCTAGACAAAACATTTCCATACATACATTTCCATCTAACACATATAGGGCTATTCCAGTCGAATAGTGCAGTGTCATGTTAAAAGTACCAGTTTGAATCATTTAATTGGCTTCATTATTCAATATATTACCTTTTAGTTTAAATGTGTAAAATTGACTTTAGGAACCAAAACCAAGCAGATGACCTATTCTAAGAAAAGGGTGAAGGGTTATTTTAATCTAGGAAGGGAATCATTTGAGAGGGTCAGGGAGTTTGGTTCGGATTCTGGCTCCTGAGTCCCTCAGATTCTTAAAAGCTCACATCTGCTAAACCATATAGCAGGGGCAAATTTAAGATTTGCAGCAACAACAAAAAATGTACATGGTTTCCGATCTTTCCAGCAACAGAAATCTATAAGATACAAACTAGGGGTGTGGAACAATATGGTGCTAAACTATGGGTATGCTGCAACATGGGGGCTATAGGCACCCGCAAAAACAATTTTATTAGAGCCTTAACTGATTTAGGGATGGGAACACTATTGGTGCCACGAACATTGGACCTTGACATTAACCCGGTCATGAAGGTGGCTGCTCTGAGACAGCGTTAGAAATGGGGGTCTCTAGTTGGCAGGTTTTTACCCTCTCCAAGTAGGGTCTCTTCCTTCTAGTCATGATAAGGGAGTACTTCTAAAATAGCCACTGATCTTCCCCTTGGTAGCTTGCAGTCAGGCTTATCTCAGAGGCAACGTGAAAAGTATTTGCAAATAACACATAGAAATACAGTGAAAACACTACAAAAGGACAACACACCAGCTTTAGAAAAATTGCCAATATTTGAGTAAAACAAGACCAAAACAATAAAAATCCAGCATACAGTAATCCAAAAAAGGATATTGCAAAAATAGAGTTAAAATACAATTCCTTGATGTCGATAGCTCCGTCCGGGTCTATCACTGCCTCGTGAACAAACAAATCCAACAGTTCAGGCAGTCCACAAGGTCGTCGGGCAGCTCTGGTGTCAGGAAGACCACGTACAGTACATTGGAAATGAAGGGCATCGTGGACTTTGGGATGAGCTCAGAAGAGGCAGGGTCACTGGTGTCACCAGGGGCTGAAAGTCAGTGCAAGAGTCATTGAGCCCTTGGAGTCGCATGTTTTGCAGATCAGACTTTGAGTCTGAGGTCAGGAACGCTGGCATTGATGGCACCAGTTTTACGATGTGAAGTGGGAAGAAGTGATGCTCACGGTCACTGTACAGGCAACGGCTTGGTGAGGACGTCTGGCATCGTCAGTGAGACCCGGGAAGCAGGGCGATGCGATGTGCGGTGTGCACAGGTCATGGTGCAGGTAGCTGTGTCGTTGTAACTGAAGAACTGTCGGTGGACCCAAAGTAGCAATTGGACACAGGACGAAGCTTTGTGTGGTGCCTACAGGTTGTGGAGCGAACAGCGATGTTGGTTGACGAGGCTGGAGTCGATGGCACACATGCGGGTGGTACATGAGCCTAGCTTATGGAGCACGCTTCGCTGACCGGTTAGGTAAGCTTGTGTCATAATCTATGGCCCTATTTATGGAGCGTCTATCATTGTTATTAGGGGTGAGGTTTCCCCATTGGCATACGGGATTTGGTGTATTGGGTGAGTTTACTTCATCCTGGGCATGGGTATTCAGGCACCAGTTTTGACATGCAAACACTGAGGCACTAGATAGTGCCCCAAACCACGGCACTGTAACTGCTGCAATTGCAGTAATCATTATTCCATTTCTTCTTTAACTTTTTTTCGATCATGTAATACACATATTCTCATCACTTTTTTTCAACAAAAAAAAAATAATTTTATTTTTCTAACATATTTCATCCACTTGCAAGGAAATGCTTATTTTCTGTTTTTCTCATACTCCCAATGGGCCATCCGTGCCTCTTCAATTAAGAATACGTAAAGGTGCAGATTTCGTAAAAAGCAGCTTTATTAAAAACCCAATGCATTTCGGGCCTCCATGGGCCCTTCGTCAGGGGTAACTAGAGAGATCAATAAAACACCAATTAATATATGTACAAAACATCACTTACTTTATGAAATTAACATACTATTTAGCGATTGACTCTAATCTTTCACATTGGTACAGCAATGACAGGCCTCAACTTCATTTAACTAAAAGCGTAATGATGGTATCATCATGTTTCAAATTCGTTTTATGAGCAAATTATTATTTGTATCACTGCCCAGTACTTCCGCATTAGCCTCATACCCTTTTCCCCATCAGCGTACACTTTCCTTATGCTCTCATTACCTCTCTGACTACATTCCTCTGCTTCCTTCTCCTTCGAACTCCCACCTCTAACCTCTCTCTAACAGTACCCACTCTCAAACAAACAGACTTCCTTCCGTCACATTAATCTATCGTGCACCAGCTTCGTGAGAGAAAATGCTTCGTTTCTCTTAAACTCCACACCCGCTTTTTTAAGCTTTCTCTTCCCCACTGCTTTATGACTCATAATGAGATTCCAGAAACCCATTAACTGGGGTGCAACCTGTCTACTTTCAAAGACCAGTTTTGACATGCCATGATGTGACTACTGTTCGGTGGGGTATCCTGTCAGATTACATGCACGACTGGGGCGTTCTCATACGCATTCTTGGCTTGTGTCCTTGCTTTGGCTTGGGGTTGATGTGCACACGATTGTGGCACATTTATGTTGTATTAAGTTTTACTGATAGATATCCCTGTGGTCTCTCTTTTTTCTTTTCCTAGATACTGACCTGGAGCGATTTTTTTCATTGTTGACCTGTAACCACACTGGGGGTGCACAGGCAATTGACCAGATCAATAATGAGGGTATTTCAACTTGCTTCACATATTTTCACGTGGACTTTGTTTTAAGAAATTGGTCCTGACGAATCACCACCGACCTGTTTGGCGAAAGAGGCGCGAAACATGTTGACCTTTGTTTTATGACCCCTGGGCATAGTGTGCCTTTAGGGCTACAACTTTTTTAGCAGCCTAAATTCTGCTTAGGGTACATCTATATAAATCGCTGCATGATGACCCTTCATGTTTTCACTAACTTGCACACACCTATTTTACCCTCCACATAGAACTCACTCCCCACGCACCCACATGCACCATCTGGCAGTCCTTAAAAGATCTCTGTTAAAGTGACCCTTCGGGGACCGGTAGGATATTGCAGCACCCGCCCTACGAGGAGCAACTGCCCGATGATGAAGCATGACACCACTCGGGGTGCGTGAGGGCAGCAGAGGACAGAGTATTCTTCCACTTACCAGAGTGGGTTCTTGAACTAGGAATTCTTTCACTCTCTATTTTTCTTTTTTTAGAGGGCTTGGGTGACTTTTTGCACCTGCCCGTAGGAACTTTGTTCTCCCGGTGATACATATTCAATTTAGGGAGCATGGACACTGGACCTTTTATGAGCTCCCAGATCCCCCCTTTGTGTTTTATATATTTACTACAGCGGTGTAGCCATGGGATCATTAATCTATAGTTTCTTTCTCTTGGGATACACGAGCCTTGACCACCATGACATGGGGAGTGTATGAGTGCTCCTATGATAAGGAATTGGCACTACCTTTACAAACAGCCCCTCATTGTGTTCCACATGGCATGTCGAATCTTATGGGGCCTGGCCTCAAGGGGCAATTGAAATTTATAACAATGTATTAATCCTCACTCTTTACTTTATTCCTCACCCTCGTTCCATTGGCTTGAAACGAGAGTATTTTTTGACTTCGCATGTACTGTACTGGCTGTTAACCACCAATATGTATTGTAATTATTAGGAACATGCCCTGGGACAACTTTTATACATACAGGCTTCGACATTTGTTGAGCGAGTGATACATCATGATCATGCCACATTTGGTATTGCGACTGAGTGACTTGATTAAGTATATCAATGACAAGCCCGTATCGGGGCTGAGGGGATTAGTTTACCTGATACACGCACGCGCACTAACAATCATGCCTTACGCATGCACAGCCTATTTTGTTGAGAGCCCAGGTTCCGGAAAAGGAAATCATCCTGATACGAGGTTCCATGACTTATTTAAATGACGTGTACTCCCGCAGGTAGTTTTTCACTGGCAGTCGCATGGATGAGGTCGGGATCCCGGTGTATCTACCCGGGCCGAATTCCCGACAACATGCGGGTGGTACATGATCCTAGATTATGGAGCACGCTTCGCTGACCGGTTCGGTAAGCTTGTGTCACAATCTATGGCCCTATTTATGGAGCGTCTATTTATTATTTATTTATGTGTTTGTATAGCGCTTGAATCGACTCCCGAAGGAGTATCTCTGCTCTTAAGCGGGCTTTGAGGAGAGTTAAGGACACTAGCATACTCAAACAGTGTTAAACAAAAAAGTCTTTAGCAATTTCCTAAATTTTGTGTGTTCTGGGCAGAGTCTGAGGGAATCGGGGAGATCATTCCAGAGGCGGTGACCTAAATAAAAGAGGGCCTTTCCTCCCAATCTAGCCCTCTTAATGAATGGTATTTCAAGGAAATTTTTACTGCTGGAACGAAGAGCCCGTGAAGGAGTGATGGTAGAAATTAATCCGCCAAGTAGGAGGGGCTCATATTTTGGAGTGCTTTGTGGATAATACAACAAGTTTTAAACTTGATCAGTTGGCGGATGGGCAGCCAGTGGAGCTTCACCAACAGAGGTCGTGACGGCAACCTAGGTGGTGCGTTCTGGACCAGTCTGGCCGCTGTATTTTGGACTACTTAAAGTCTGCTTAATAAAGAGTCAATAACAGAAATCAGCAGCCCATTACAGTAGTTGAGGCGACCGATCACTAAAGCCTGGACTAGAGTTTTTCTGGTGGAATCAGGGAGTAGAGGAAAAAATCTTCGGAGCATTCCGATTATATGAAAGCATGAGCCAGCTGTTTGAGTCACCTGCTCTTTTAAACTAAGGGCCTGATCTAGACGGATACCTAGGGGCAGATTTATGTTGGGAATGCGCCACGTTTGCGTCACGCAACTGCGGCGTAAACGTGGCACATCCCTACAACCGATTTACAATGTGACGCATCTAGGCAGATGCGTCACGTTGTAAAGCTCTGCGCCGCTTGTGGGCGTTCCGGCGCAGGGTGGGCGTTCCGGGGCAGGTGCGCCTCGCAAAAGTGGCTGAGTGAAATCTATAGGATTTCACTCAGTCACTTTCAGGCCAATGCTGCGTCAAAACCCTGCGTCTGCTTGAAGCAGGCGTAGGTCTTGACGCAGCATTGTAAAGATGGGGCACCCCCGAGCCTTGATGGAGCTGCGTCGCGCTTGCGACGCAACTCCAGCAATGCGCCACCTTAATGGCACAGATGCGTCACGCATCTGTGCCGTTTTTGCCCCATGGTGCGCCGCATTGTAAATGCGGCGCACCATGGGTGGCGGAGCAGCGGCGCAAAATAACTGGCGCATCCCTGGGGATGCGCCAGTTATCACAAATCTTCCCCCTAGATTTTTAACAACAGGCTTGGGGACAGGGTTGGGACCCAGATCTGATGGCCACCAATCAGGAGTCCACAGAAGAGGGGCCTCGTCATCATTGTTATTAGGGAGGAGGTTTCCCTATTGGCATAAGGGATTTGGTGTATTGGGTGAGTTTACTTCGTCCTGGCCCGGGGCATGGGTATTCAGGCACCAGTTTTGACATGCCATGATGTGGCTACTGTTGGGTGGGGTATCCTGTCAGATGCTATGCACGGCTGGGGCGTTCTCATACACATTCTTGACTCGTGTCCTTGCTTTGGCTTGGGGTTGATGTGCACACTTATGTTGTATTAAGTTTTACTGATACATATCCTGTGGTCTCTCTTTTTTCTTTTCCTAGATACTGACCTGGAGCGATTTTTTTCATCGTTGACCTGTAACCATACTGAGGGTGCACAGGCGATTGCCCAGATCAATATTGAGGGTATTTTAACTTGCTTCACATATTTTAACGTGCACTTTGTTTTAAGAAATTGGTCCTGACGAGCGCCACCGACCTGTTTGGCTAAAGAGGCGCGGAACATGTTGGCCTTTGTTTTATGACCCCTGGGCATAGTGTGCCTTCAGGGCTACAACTTTTTTAGCAGCCTAAATTCTGCTTAGGGTACATCTATATAAATCGCTGCATGATGACCCTTCATGTTTTCACTAACTTGCACACACCTATTTTACCCTCCACATAGAACCCACTCCCCACACACCCACATGCATCATCCGGCAGTTCTTAAAAGATCTCTGTTAAAGTGACCCTTCGGGGACCGGTAGGATATTGCAGCACCCGCCCTACGAGGAGCAACTGCCCGATGATGAAGCATGACACCACTCGGGGTGCGTGAGGGCAGCAGAGGACAGAGTATTCTTCCACTTACCCAAGTGGGTTCTTGAACTAGGAATTCTTTCACTCTCTATTTTTCTTTTTTTAGAGGGCTTGGTTGACTTTTAGCACCTGCCCGTAGGAACTTTGTCCTCCTGGTGATACATATTCAATTTAGGGAGCATGGACCCTGGACCTTTTATGAGCTCCCAGATCCACCCACCCCCCTTTGTGTTTTATATATTTAGCACGGCGGTGTAGCCGTGGGATCCTTACTCTATAGTTTCTTTCTTTTGGGGTACACAAGCCTTGACCACCATGACATGGGGAGTGTAGGAGTGCTCCTATGATAAGTAATTGGCGCTACCTTTACAAATAACCCCTCATTTTGTTCCACATGGCATGTCGAATCTTATGGGGCCTGGCCTCAAGGGGCATTTGAAATTTATAAAAATGTATATAACGTCACTCTTTACGTTATTCCTCACCCTTGTTCCATTGGCTTGAAACGAGAGTATTTTTTGACTTTGCATGTACTGTACTGGCTGTTAACCACCAATATGTATTGTAATTATTAGGAACATGCCCTGGGACAACTTTTATACATATAGGCTTCGACATTTGTTAAGCGAGGAATACATCATGATCATGCCACATTTTTGTATTGCTATTGAGTGACTGGATTAAATATATCAATGACAAGCCGTATCGGGGCTGAGGGGATTAATTTACCAAATACACGCATGCGCACTAACAATCATGCCTTACTCTTGCGCAGCCTATTTTGTGGAGAGCCCAGGTTCCGGAAAAGGAAATCATCCTGATACGAGGTCCTATGACTTATTTAAATGGTGTGTACTCCCTCAGGTAGTTTTTCACTGGCAGTCGCATGGATGGGGCCGGGATACCGGTGTAACTACCTGGGCCGAATTTATAACAACATGCGGGTGGTACATGCGCCTAGCTGATGGAGCACGCTTCGCTGGCCTGTTAGGTAAGCTCGTGTCATAATCTATGGCCCTATTTATGGAGCGTCTATCATTGTTATTAAGGGTGAGGTTTCCCTATTGGCATAAGGGATTTGGTGTATTGGGTGAGTTTACTTCGTCCTGGCCCAGGGCATGGGTATTCAGGCACCAGTTTTGACATGCCATGATGCGGCTACTTTTCGGTGGGGTATCCTGTCAGATGCCATGCACGACTGGGGCATTCTCATACACATTCTAGACTCGTGTCCTTGCTTTGGCTTGGGGTTGATGTGCACACGATTGTGGCACACTTATGTTGTATTAAGTTTTACTGATACATATCCCTGTGGTCTCTTTTTTTTCTTTTCCTAGATACTGACCTGGAACTATTTTTTTTATCGTTGACCTGTAACAATACTGAGGGTGCACAGGCGAATGCCCAGATCAATATTGAGGGTATTTTAACTTGCTTCACATATTTTCACATGCACTTTGTTTTAAGAAATTGGTCCTGAAGAAGCGCCACCGACCTGTTTGGCAAAAGAGGCACAAAACATGTTGACCTTTGTTTTATGACCCCGGGGCATAGTATGCCTTCAGGGCTACAACTTTTTTCGCAGCCTAAATTCTGCTTAGGGTACATCTATATAATTCGCTGCATGATGATCCTTCATGTTTTCACTAACTTGCACACACCTATTTTACCCACCACATAGAACCCACTCCCCACACACCCACATGCACCATCCGGCAGTCCTTAAAAGATCTCCGTTAAAGTGACCCTTCGGGCAGTGGCATCACTAGGGTTCGTGTAACCCGGTGCGGGTAACTCATGGTGTCACCCCTCTAACGACTTACCGCATAGACCTCCTCCGATCCGAGCCCGCCAGTGGACACAGTTGGCAAATAACGGGACCATAACACCCTATCAAAAATGGTGCCACATTACGCCAGGTGATTTTCCTTCTCTTTCTGCATAATTTAGTTAAGCCTCCCACATAATGTGGCCCTAGCTACGAGTGGCATTAGGATACTAAATGGCCCTGGCTGAGGTGAAGGGCAGTCAAGGTACTGGGGAGTTGCTTGGTAATGACTTACAGCCGCAGCTGCTGTGTAACTATTTTCTAGTTATATTCATTTTAAGGATGTTAACCTTGTGTGGATAGCCTGGAAATCTCCTTGACCTTAGGTTGAAATCCTCTTTAATATAGGCATTCCATCTTCTAGTCTGTATGAATCCCTGAAATTGGATGAGTTGGCATAAGCACTTCACGCTGAGCATTGCATAGCCCTATACAAATACATTCTGCATTAGATGTCAGAATCTGTGAGGGACATGAAAGCTGAAGCCAGGTTCTCACACATCAATAACAAGCAAATATACATTTCTTATTAAAGCTGGTTGGTTTCTCATAGCTCAGATCACAACGTGTCGGAATATGGTCTCAAATCTACAAAACACAATATGAAAACTATTGGTAAACAAATTAATAATGAAACTCTCAAAATAGTTTGAGCCGACAGTTGAATTGTTATGGGCCTGTGACACTGTGTTATGCCCTAGACCAGTGCTCTTCTATCTGTGGGGCGCGCCCCCCTGGGGGGGCGCGACACCTTCCCATGGAGGGCGCTCACTCCACTGCAATCTAACCTTTGTTCCTTGCGTCCGTCAGTCCGTCCGTGCAAGTCTTCTTGTATGTGAAAGGGGGATTGGGGAGATGGGGGGGGGGGAAGGGGGGGGGGGGAAAATCGATGGGGCTGGAGGTGCCCGTTCTTTTGTTCTGTTAACTCTCCCAGGAGGGGGTTAATTCACAGAGCTGACAGCTTCAGCTGCAGTGGGAGGCAAGGTGTCTCCTCCGCTAAAACCGAAAGCAAACAGACTCGCTTTCAGTTTTAGCAGAGGAGACCCCTCGCCTTCCACTGCAGCTGAAGCATGTCAGCTCTATTTATTTATTTCGAAGGTCCTATATAGTGCGAACAAGGATATCAAAGCGCTTTACATTAGGTCAAGATAATTATACAAAAACACTTCTTACAAAAACCACAAGTGAAATGTCTCTCAGATACACTGTACACGTCCATGGGATCTCTTCGTTAACTTTTTAAACATAAACCAAATAAGGGCTTAGCAGCCCAATCTAAATCGTGTGTTTTTAACCTTGTGATAGGAGACACCAAAGAATAAAATTAATATGCCTTCTTTCATTACACAATGTTAACGGACCAGACAGTGTGAATCATTCCCACATTTCACTGTAGCTCCAAAATGTATACAGGAGGTTTCCTAGGAGTAAGATGCCTAAGGTAAAATGGACTCATTGAAGAAGCATGCCACATAAATGTGGGCGAGAGTCCAGGGACCTAATGACAAGTTACTTACCAAAAGTGTCAAAGGGTCTACTGAATAATGTACATAGTTTAAAATAATCGAAATAGGAGGAAGAGGGCTCAAGGCAATGTTCGGAGGGAAATAGGTGTATGGTTGAGGGCAGAGAGACGTGTAAGTGTTAATTTAGTCTAGAAGAAAAAGAGAGAGGGAGATACAATCAAATACTCTATAGGAGCAGGCACACAGACAAAACCAAAACAATATATGAGATTTCTGTCTTCTCACTGCCCAGCACAATGAGGTTGGTTTTTGCTTTTGCATAAATATTACTCGATTAACAGCTAGATCCAAAAGAGACTGCTGTGCAAGGGATTTAAAGCTACATGCCTGGTGGGTTAATCACCAAAATTAGATTTCTTGAAGGAAATTCTGCTCTTGAACAAATACATAAGGGGATAGTCTATAAAGGAGGCTCTGGGAGGCCTAGGTTTGAGGCTCAGCACTGAGGTCAATGGGTAGAAAGGACTCCACCTTAATATTCAAAATGCTTCTGGATGTCAAAATGGTATAGCGGAAGACTGCTTTAGTAATTTGTTCTTTAAAGTAATGGAGACAATGGTAATGGAATGTGTCACTGCATATTTAGGCGAGTAAAGAATTAGAATTCTGAACATATGCCTCCCCTAAGACACTGCAACCAAAGTCTGAGGATAGATAAGTTTGTATTACACAATTACTTAAAATTGTTGCAATTGATTGCATAAGAACAATTTAAAAAACACTTTTTCCAGCTTATGTTAATTTATGGACCTATTACTCTAAGGCATTAAAGGCTCTTTGATCGAGGGACTTTTTCTGCGGAAATTGGACTAGCAGAAATGTGTACTGGTTATATGTGTATTGAAGGACTGCATGGTGAAAATATGCTGTTTGTCGGTCTCTATTACATGCAATGTATAATCAAATACCATCCATCTGTTTAAAATTGCAATAAAACAGAGTTTAAAAATGTACTGTACATAAAATAATGTCAACACCGATTTGCATAATTGATGTCCTTGAATTAACCCACTCCTGGGAGAGTTAGCTCTTCCCAGAACAGAGACAAAGTTTCTAGAGAAGTTTAAGGCATGGGCAAAGTGGGCTCTGCCCCAGGGCCCCAGCCTTTCAAAGAGGGTGGGAGTTGGGGGGGGCGTTGAAAGAGCCAGCTCTATTCTACAGTCTTGCCCTCATGACCTTAAATCATTTTAAAACACAATGTTGTAAATAACGTTTTTCAATCATTCATTTTTAATGTGTAAAAGTCTATTACAGACATTTTGCAGACAAAATGTGTTTATGCGTCATGCGACATCCATATAAAAAGTTTATTTTAGATCAATACATGACCTCACATATGAGAAATAGAAGGGTGTGACAGATTATTTACAGTAATATTAGTGAACTGCTGTTGTGTTACATACTGAAAACACACATCACTATCCCTGAATACCCGATGTACATACATTTAGGATTTGACCAAAGAAGGCATGAAAGAGCTGAGACTAGATTATAAAATCAAAGCTGGTCCAAACAGGGGCCCCAAAAATACATTTAGCCCACAGGCCCCAAAACCCTTAAAACGTCCCTGAAAGTTTATTTTAAAATTACACAGGCAGGCGCGCAAAATGCCAGCCAGCCATGTGTTGTTTAAACAGCTTGCAAATTGCTAAATATGGTTATAAATAAGAAGTATGTATTAATTTGTAATGTTAACGAGCTCCCGGTCCCCCTTCTTTTTGTTGATTCATTTGTAATGTGACTTTTCTATCTTTGTTCCCTTTTATTATCAGTCATGGATCATTCATGCAGCTCTAGAAAACAATTAAAAATTATTTCTATTTATATTTGCTGTTCAAAGTATGCACAGACAAGTGCTGAAAATACAGCTTTAGGTGACTGCTTATTTTTATACCATCTGTGACATCAAAATAATGAGCTGGCACCCCTAATCACAAGACTGGGAGTTTGTTGAGGGATCAGCACATTATTTATTTCCTCCACCCTGATCCCTGGTTACGGCCATAATATCAATAGTTTAACACATTTGAAACCCTACGCTGCTGTCAATAACATGCTGAGTTACTTCAAGTGTCTGGGAATGCACCCTGCATTCAGACCACTCACTCCTCATTCTCGCCCTTCACTTTCACTCTCACCCAGCACTCACACTGATCCTAATACACTCACACCATTCACCCACTTACCCTCCACTCACAGTGATCACTCTGCACTCACAGCGATTACAATGCACTCATACTGATCACCATGCACTCACACCATTCACCCGCTCACCCTGCACTCACACTGATCACCATGTTCTCACACCATTCACCCACTTACCCTCCACTCACAGTGATCACTCTGCACTCACAATGCACTTGCGCTTTTCACCCTGTACCTCACCCTTCAGTCACACGAGCACACTACTCAACCTGTACTCGTGAAACTTCACTCACCTGTCCCCCTCACTGTTCAATCTACAATCTCACTCCAATAAGCCCACCACTAACCATACATTCATTCGTCCCACTCTGCACTAACATGCACACCCAAATTCATATGTTCGCCTCACTCAACCCTGTACACAAGTATGGGCATGTCCTGCCCCATTAAGGTTTTCGTCCTAAATTACAAAAGTAGACATCTAAATGCACTGCAATCCAGCCTTCCAGGGACACTTGATAGAGACACTTCTGAATATTAGCTGTAAACGATTTTAGAATTTCGACTACAGTGCCTGTGCACAGTTAGTAGCCTGGCTAAATAGGGTATAACAGAGCTGAAAATAAATCATTTAAACTCAAACCTGTACTGAACAGGGGCCCCCAAAAAAGTTATGTTCCAGGGCACCCAAAATCCCTAACATTTCCCTGCCATCACAAAGTCTGTCAGACAACATTACTCTGAAGTAAACTAGACAACATCATTAATTTATTATTAGTTCTATTTTTTTTAAACATAAGCCTGACGTGTCCTAAACCCCCACTACTTCAGGCAAGCAACTTATCAGACCACTAAGGAATTCTCAATGATGTGTTTGTTCAGCGCCTTCTCTGTGGACTTTCAACTGTCTTCGGATCCATAACTGGTTGGCGGGCAATTATCCCATTATAATGCTGCCTAAAACATTTGTTAATGATTTTTAGAGAAGATTTGTTTCTCATGTACCAGCTCTGAGCTAGGGAGTTCTCGAAACATCTGACAACACTGTCTCCCTTACAGTCCCAGTCTTGCCTGAAATTGTCTGCAGAATATTCAGCTTTGGGAGAAACGGCTATCAAAACTCTGTTGCCTTTCAGCTCCTCCTATTTATGTGAGATTGGGTTCTTAGCACTTGCGGTATTAAAGATGAAGTTCTGTTCAAGACTGGATGTGGAGCACAACCTGAGGATGGCAGTAGCAAAAATCCATTCACAGATTGACCGTCTCTGAAAAACAGGCACACCTGTCACATTTATGTTGGTGGTGTTATTATCAATCCATGTCATATGTAAAACAAAGCATCCTAGTAAAAACAATTTGCACACATTTTATCTTGGAAAGTGCTGTTTTGAGCTGTGTAATAAGCCTCTGTCATCTCACCACACCCACCCACTCACAAACCTGCAGTTTACTAAACACTCATTGTATTGAATGTTATTCACTGAATATGACCGGAATGTGCGCGTGGCGGTCGAGTACAGAAATTTCTATCAGGTGGGGGGGGGGGGGGCTCAACATCTAAAAAAATTCAGCTGGACGGGGGGCTCAACCTACAAAAGTTTGAAGACCTCTTCCCTAGACCCACTTTGAGGAAAGACCCGAGAGCGGCTGCATATCGGATGACCTTTTCAACCTTCAAATCCTTGCAAGGGACTGCAACCAATCCAGAGTCTATCAATAGGAGGTGGTTAAATATAAATTATTTTTTCTTTCGTAACTACAATTACTGCTTTTAAACGCTTTGAATTATGAAGTCATAGTATAAGGTGTACATGTGCACATGCTGGCACCAAATAACAGATGTTTATTTTTACCCATCCCTCTTGAAGATAAACGTCTGCGTGCCCCCGCTAGGAGTCAATCGGCTACCTGATCTTGGTGGTATGAAGCGCTCTGCCCAAGATCAGACAGTGCCATACTCTGGTAGCCATGACTTCACTTAAGCTGTGTGCTGGTGTTGAGCCTGTCACACAGGTCCAAACAGCATGGATGCGGCCTCCCGCATTCCCCCGTGATAATAGCTCACGATCACATGATATAGTCAAGTGTGTGAGAGCGGGTTTTAGAAAACATTTCATCTCCTGCCTCATGGCTCAGAGAGGGTGGCCAGGTTATTCCTCGTGGTTCCTAGCCACTAGCCTTTGGGCCCAGGGGCACTCAGTCTCTCTCCACTGATCCCCTACTTGAGCTGTCAGTAACCGTCCCTTCACCCCAGGCGGATCAGAGCGCATTCCTCCTCCTTGGGGGGTGAGGCTGCAGGGTTCCTGCGGGTGCTCAGCGCAGCTAGAACAATGAAGAAAAGCCGCCGGGCAGAGGTACCTGCCTGTGACCCAGTGTGCAGGCCAGGCAGCCCTCCCTGCAAGGACACGGGCACCCGCGCCCCAAACCAGGAGCAACAAGAAACAGCCGTGATGACTAAACACTATAGAAAGCAGAACATTTACAAGATGTTTGCATGCGCTTAAGGTCTCGAAGACAGAACAGATGTTTTTATATGCACTCTCATACAAACAAGCGTGCCCCACACACACGCACCGTTGAGGTTGAGGACATCTGCAAAGACTCTCGCACAGTGGGGCCACGATACTCTGAGGGCGGGAACAGGGCCCAGTGCTGAAGTCAGTTCACTGTTTGCCCCCTTGCTGCCGAGACACTAGACGTCAATAGACGTGACGTCCACACGGGCCGAGAGGGGTGTCGCCGGCGCACGTAAACGTGCAGCACTTTTGCTTTGATTCGTTATGTAGAGTTGTTTCAGACCTTCTCCGAGGGCTGCCGCAGTAGGAATGAGTTGGCAATACCTGGTCAGCCTGCTGGACCTGCACGTAAGACTGTCCGCCTTGATTGCTCCGGAGTCCTTGCAGTTTGAAGACCGTAATCCTCCTGATTATAGAGCAGAGGCGAGGCTGCAGAGCTGTGTTACACAGCATAACCAGATTGGTGTCACCCCATGTGAGTGTCACCCGGTGCGGTCCACACACCTGCACCCCTCCTAGTAACGCCGCTGTCTTCAGGGCCCGTAGGGAATTGCAGCGTCGGCCCTACGAGGAGCAACTGCCTGATGATGAAGCATGACACCCCTCAGGGTGTGTGAGGGCAACAGAGGACATAGAGTGATCTTCCACCTACCCGAGTGGGTTCTTGAACTAGGAATTATTTCACTCTCCATTTTCCTTTTTTTAGAGGGCTTGGGTGACTTTTTGCACCTGCCCGTAGGAACTTTGTCCTCCTGGTGATACACAGACATCACTTGACGAGGGCTGCGGTGTGGGATGGGGCAATGCTTTCTGTACCTCACAAGCGATGTCCACAGGCCAAGGTGCAGGCAGCGCCGTCAATATCAGCATGGTGCATTGTCGATGATACCAAGGCAGTGGTGTGAAGCGGGGCGATGTGATGTGCGGTGCCCACAGGCCTCAGTGCAAGCTGCGGCTCAGTGACAGCATCAGGTGGAACATCAGGGAGACCAGGGTTGTGGTACAAAGTTGGGCGATGCTCTCTGCAGTGCTTTCAGGTCACATAGCCAGCTGCAGCGTCGTGCTTGTTTTCCTTCTGTTGCAGCACAAAACACACCGGTCCCAGTATTGTTGGCAGATGAACCTGAAGTCTTTTATGTTCCTAAGACTTCTTGGACAGGATGCAAGTTCTACCTCAAGCCCTTGGAGAACCTCAGGTAATAAGTTGCAGAAAGTTCAGTCCAGTCTTTCACTGCCCAAGACAGAAGCAGCAACTGCAGGCCAACCCAACAAAGCAACACACAGAAAAAGGGGCAGTACTCCTCCTGTCAGCTCTTCCAGATCCTCTTCTTGGCAGGTCCCTTAGTACAAAGGAGTTCTGCATTTCTGAGGTTTTTGAGTAAATACTTATACCCCTTTTTCAGTTTGAATTCTTTGTTCAGAAAGTCTGCCTTGTTCAGCAAACCAGTTGTTGGTCCAGTCACACTTTAGGGGGTGGAGATAGCATTGTGCAGGGCAGCCACAGTCAATCAGGTGCTAGTGACAACTCCTTCCACCACTCTAGCCCAGGATGGCTCATCACTATAAACAGGGCACACCTCAGCTTCCCTTGTGCGAGTGTCTGGAGGGAATGCACAAACTAGCCATCAATCTAAAACCAAACGATGATTCCACAGGCAGGCAGAGACACAGGATTGTTGAACAAGAAAATGCCCACTTTCTAAACGTGCTACACCAACTAATGAGGGATGGAATACTGAATGCATCATACATTCACCCCAGTCGAGAGATCTGGGTTAAATCAATCATTCTTTTGCTCACCATGCCACCTCAGTTTAGACCCAGCCATATGCAAATCAGTCTTAACCCTGTTCCTCATGGGAATAGTCCAGCCCGAACTGCAAAGCCAGGTCATCCCTGGACCGGAAAGGAGCATCCTGGGTGCGGTTTCGGGGTATTGCCCCTCATCAGCCAGGCTAGCTTAAATGCAGTGACACAGTGAGCAAGAGACCCACGTCAAGACATACCCATACAACTTAGGGTGAAAAGTGTTACACAAGCAATGTTCGGAATGCTGAATGAACGTGGGTCCTGTGCTCACTGCGCCACTGGATTCAAGCTAGCCTGGTTGATGAGGGTGATGTCCCAATACCGGTCCCAGGATGCTTGTTCTGGTTCAGGAAGGGCATGGCTTGGCATTTCGGGCCGGACTGTTCCCATGAGGAACAGGGTCAAGACTGATTTGCATATGGCTGGGTCCAAACTGGGGTGGCGTGGTGGGCAATAGAGCGATGGATGAAACCCAGATCTTTTTGACTGAGGATAAATATTTGCATTGTTCAGCATTCCATTCATCATTTGTTTCTTCTGCTTTTGTTGCCCCAAGTGGGATGGGCATGCCCAGACATGGGTCCTGTGCTCACTTCTTCACTGGATTCAAGCTAGCCTGGCTGATGAAGGGTGATGTCCCAAAACCGGTTCCAGTATGCTTGTTTCCGGTTCAGGGAGGACATGCCTTGGCAGTTCGGACTGGATTGTTCCCATGAGGAACAGGGTCAAGACTGATATGAATATGGCTGAGAGCAATGGATTAAACCCAGATTTTTGTGACTTGGGGTAAATGTTTGCATTATTCAGCATTCTGTCCATCATTTACTTCTTTTGCTTTTCATTTTCTAAATGTGGCATTTTCATAAGCAAAATTTAACTAAAAGATGTGTGATTAAATTCTGAGCTCAGGGAACCTAAACTCCATTTCTCTATCTTGTCCCAACTGAAAGGTGTACTTGTAAAATGTTACAAGGCAGTGCCAATGACCACCAAGGGGAAAGACAGACTTTCAATAGTGAAAAACGACATGCACAGTGTTTCACTATTAGGCCATGTAAAAATACACCACTACATGTCCTACCTTTTACGTACTCTGCACCCTGCCCATAAGGCTACCTTGAGCCTAAATTAGGGGTGACATATGTTATAAAAGGGAGGGGTTGGGCCTGGAAAGTAGGTGCACTTGCCAGGTTGACATGGCCGTTAAAAACTGCATGTGCAGACACTGCAGTGGCAGGTCTGAGAGACCTTTGAAAGGCTACATGTGTGGGAAGCACAATCAGTGCTACAGGCCCACCAGTAGCATTTGATTTACAGGCCCTGGGCGCACACAGTGCATTTTACTAGGGACTTAACCGCAAAGCAAATATGCAAATCATGGAGAACCAATCATAACACAATTTACAGTGGTAACACCTGCACTTCAGCACTGATTAGCAGTGAAAAAGTGCGCAGAGACACGAAACCAGCAAAACCGAAGTCCAGTATACCATGAAAAACAGCAGGTCAGAAAGCAAAAAGACAGGGGAAACATCTCCAAAGATGCCAGGTATAACATACAGTTACTGTATTGGGTGTGTATTTGGGTCACTGATTAACTATATCCCTTTTTAGAGAGAGACTCATTAATATTCTAAAATTGCAATCTTCAGGGAAGATTTAGTGGCTGGCTTATGTCCAAAAAAACGTGGATTGGGTTAGGCCTAAAACATTTCTGGGGTGATCCATCCTGGGCACTGCAGGCACAATGGTCAAATTAAGAAAGTGGGAGAGCTGCTGCTCAGATTGCCCGGTCTAGTCATACAGGCAACCTCACAAGACACTTTTTACTGCATAAATCAGTACCTAAGGCAGAGGAATTTTTAGACTACATCGGCTCATCATTTTTGTAGTTTAGGTATGGGACCCTTCCAAGTGCTGTGTACACCTCAACATGAGACCCTGCAAACCTGGCCTCATATGGTGCCACTTTTGTATGCTTCTGGATGAAAATGAGAAACATTTGAAGTTGTTCTGTCCACAATAGGCTAAATACGAAGCAGGTGAATTGTTTCTCTATGCCGGTGCTAGGGTTTGTCAATGTGCCCGTAAATGTGATTCCTCAACTGTGAGTGTAGTGGCTGTATCTAAATTTCTTTATGAGGCATTGCTTATCAGACAAAAAATTGCTCGGTCACTCTTGGAGTCTATGGTTACTGAGAGCACCCATCTAGGATTTCAGGGATCTCAATATTTTAAAATATTCTTTTATTTGATAATTTGCTGGAATTTTAGGGTTTGGGTTATTTATTATGATTAACTGTCAAGATTTTTATGACTTTTTTTATATTGCTTGTTTTGTCTGGATGATAAAATTATATTTTCGAGCTATCAATCAACTATACAGTGAGACTTTATGAATCAAAGGTGTTTTCAATTAGGTACATGAAAAAAGCTTTGTTTAAAAATATGAATTCCCCAAGATACAAAAGTGCAGGAAACATGGTATCATGTCCCTTGATTTGATATAATGTTGTGCCCCAACACTCTTTTCTTGCCAATATGTACATCCTTATTCCAAAAGTAAGTAAAGGAATTCTACAGAATAAATGCCTGTGTATCTAGGGAATAAAATGTTTTTCATTCGCTCAGTATTCTGTAAATACCATTATGCCAATGGAACATATGTTTTCATTTTTAAAATAAGCCAAGCTCTCTTGAAATGTCTTAGACTAGCCAATTGATTGGACCGATTATACATTTTTATTTTGATCTATGAACATAACGGTGACGTATAATGAAAACAAACTTTTTTGTCAATTATCGGCATCCAGATAAGGATTTTAATTGTTCAATAAGGCATATACCTTAAGATCATTCAGATGTTGTTTCACTGTGTTTATGACCAATGAATTTGCATAAGGATCTGGTTTTATGATATCCAATGAAATGTAGTATTTGAATTACTTAAGTGGTACCCACAATTTTATATACCATTATCCCAAAGATTGCCATCTGGCAATGGGTAAGCAGTGGCATTACCAGCATGATAAATACTTAACTACTGTGAGGAAAATGTGGTTTTAGCTCTTGCATCTTAGGAAATGGCAGGGAATTTTCAGGAAGATAGTGCCCATGCACCATTCTGAAAACGGTCATTAAAGTAGTAATACACAAAAGGAATAATGAAGTTACAGCAGAAATTCAAATGAATGGCCATGGTGGATGTCGTAATGCAAAAGCAATATATTCAGTGAGCCTTCTTGCTCTGCATCATGCCATGCTTGTGCCTTCTCACAGCTCGTTGAGTAGCCACGTCCCAGTCTTCGCTCTGGAAGTTTTTCTCCATAGAGTTGGTGTTTGCCAGTGATCACTATGAGGCTGTTTATCCATCTGTGCTGCTTGCCCAGCCCCATAGTTCTGGCCATGGTTGCAGCTGCCACTGTGGGACCAGGTGCCGTCCCCACGTCCTTCCCCCATGGGGATCCAGAGGTGATTGGGCATACAGCAGGATGGTCAAGTAGCTGCAAGAGCAAGTCTATAATCATGGCCGAGGCAGCGATAAATGAGTTAAGCGTTTATGGGGACGCTTGGCTTGATGGCTTTTTTTCTCTCTACACCCCTCCCTGACCATCCTACTATCCGCATTACCGGTAGTATTGATCTCATTGGAATGACACCCCTGGATGCTCCATCAAAAATTAGCGAAAGCTTTGGGAGGCAGCAGCGGCTTCGTGACAACAGGGAGGAGGCAAGTCAACGACAAAATATTTTCCCATAGAACGTCCCTCATTTTACTTGTTGCTACAGTTTGCAAACCACTTCACTTATGTCAGCAAGCTACAGCACACTTTCCTTCTCATTTCCTGTTTTGGAACTAGTACTATTCATCCATTAGCAACAACTCTGGTTACAGGTAGGGCCACTACAATTATGAGATTCTGCAGCCGCTGCTTTATTTGCATACTAAGCATTTGCCGCAAAATACACCATATGCTGCATAATCTGTAGATGTTAACAAAAAATGTGTTTCTAGCTAAACTGCTTATCTTTCAGTTGCTTATTTATGTGTTTGGAAGTTAAAATGGTACCAATGGGGTGACATTTTTGCCAGGACGGTATTACCATGTGAATCAAAGATTGGAAACTGCAGCAATGAAACTATCATCTAGGAAACAGACTAGAACAAAATAAAGACCAGAGCCAAATCAACAGCTTTAAATTTAGATATACATAAATCCCAACCAAGCACTGAATCTGACGGTGTGTGATATTGGCTTAAAGACATTACACAGCTTCCATAAGTGGCATTTAAAAGCAAACATAAAATAACTAGATAAAGTTTTTCAGCAGCACACCCCAGACACTTGATTTATCGTAAAACGACAGGTTGCTCTGCCTTCTATTGCTATAGGAGAGGAAATAGCCTTGCAATATAAAATATTATGTGTAGCTGCCCAAATACATTTTCCCACAGGTCGTCTCTGGAACTATCTTACCCAGACTCCGATAATAAATCAATTTATGGCAGACAGAAGCTTCGGACCAGTATTTAAATTCTACCAGCGCAACCACTCAGGTATAGGAAACTCATCAGATGCCCCTGACCTACTCAATGAGCTGGATTCACTAACACAACTCCTCTCTCAACATGGTGGACAACTCACAATCCTACCAGTAAAGGCAATAATTGACACCATCTTCAGAGACTGGAGCTGTAGTTTTTCAAGTGCCGTCTAATATGAATAGTTCCATCCAAACTATTTAATCTTTGACATAGATGTCCCACCTACTTACCCCGTTCTCATAGTGATGAAAGCCATAGCCAGTAAATTGTATAAAATATCAGACACTGATTTATCAATCAATCAGTGTCTGATATGTTATACAATTTAAGGCGCTCTGTTTCACTCATAGAATCATCTGGGGTAAGGTACCTCAATATCTAACATCCTTGATTCATCTGTACGTCCCCTCGCGCTCTCTGCGGTCATCCAACCAACACAAACTCCAGATTCCCAGAATTAGGAGAGCCAGAATGGGTGGTCGTTCATTTGCCTTCTTAGCCCCGTCCCTGTGGAACTCTCTTCCTCTTCGAACGGAATCTAACCATCTTACTTTCCGCAGGGATCTTAAAACCTGGCTTTTCAATCAATAAACGAGTCTGCAAGCACACTCCCTTTGTCTTTGGTTTAGCGCCGGGAAACCTTCGGGTAGCTGCACGCTTTATAAGATTAAATATAAATAAAATTTTTAAAAGAAATATTTACAGGCAGGCTGTGATACTAAAAGAAATATTACCCAAGAAGCCCTAGTCTTAAAAGTGCAACACATTCTTCACATTGATGATCTAGAATTGTTACTGCTCAAACTTAAGGGTTTAACTGAGGTTTACAGAATTTCATCAGCATCTGAGCCCCGTCTCTCCGCGGATCCCAGCACAACACAATTACTAGGGATCCTAACGAACCACCATCAATAAGCTAATGCAGACATTCAACAACAAATCTAAATGTCACAAAATGCAGACAACAGAGAAATGGAGAACAGCTTGAGTGTTGTATACTAAACTCTAAATCGGAGAGTCAATTACATAATTTTCGATCTTACAGCAGTAGGAGACGCTTAAAAAAATACATAAAGGCCAAAATGAGTAGCTGAGACAAATCAGTTCTCAGATTAGTATGCAACGGAACTTATTTGATTATTGATATCAACCCAAATCATAAAAGCATGCAAAAAGAACCCCAAAAACATAATCCCACTTCTCCCCAGGCTATTCTACCCTTACAATCTGGAATATAACAAAACACGACTAAGAGTTCCCAAACAGATCAACTTCTTCAGAATTTTACAGGTTCTCAATCTAATAACGATGATAAAGAACCCTTAGAATTAGTAAACAGTAAGCAGTGTCCCGTCGTCCATGTTGATATACAGTAGGAGATAATGTCCGACTCAATTAGTCAAATGAACAGTAGGACGACAAATCAATTAGAAAGTAATACATACAGAAACTACCAAGATTAACAGCTTAAAGATCAGCGAGCAGAAACAAGATTGAGTTGTCTGACGAAGAGAACAGAGACAAACTTATAAAAGAAAAAAAATCTGATGGCATCGCAGAAACAGTGAAAACTCTAGAACACCCCATACCAGAAAAAATGTTAAGCAATTGAGTACTGTCACAAATACTCCACAACATCGTAGGAATAACAAGGCTCTTGATCAAACCTATGTGAATGATATGTAATCGGCAACACCACATTTATTGAAATACAAAAGTCTTCTACCTTTGCATCGGGTAGCATGCATGATGCCCAGATAAAGTCTCCCTTCCTAGTTGACATCTTTCCAACCTATATCTCAGGCGGGCCATTCAATATCATAAGCCAAAACTCTATATTAAAGATCTTGAAACATGGTCAAGTCATCTACTAAGCATTTACTTTATGATTGATAATCAATCTCAGGAAGAGTTTACCAGAACAAGTTGTGCGACAGAAGACTTGCATTTAGAGTTTCTAAGTAAAAAATCAACTTTATCAGACTGGGGGATACTTTTAAAATCAGCCAGAACAATGAAATAAGCTCATTTAAAAAAATAATAAAAAAATAAAAGGATTCAGAAACTAGCCCAGGGCAAAAACAAAGTCTGCTCTAATCCATATGCCGTCATTCAAGGGTTCCGATACTTAAAATGCTCCAATTAAATAACTTTGATTGCAAATTTTAAATATACATATTTAAACCTTTACATTACATTTAAATTAGAGTGATGGCAATCTACATTCCATTTTTGGCTCATCACATAATTTGCCTACAAGTAACGTGGACAACCTTTACAAAATTACATTATATTGGATGCTCCAGCTATAAAAAGCACATTAAAAAACACAAAAAAGGAAGGAAAGCAGCCACCTATCCATTTTATTAAAATCCGATATGGGAATGAATAGCTACAGTACCTACCATCTCTAGATCCAAAAATGTAATCACAGTAGGAGTTAAGGTTAATGCCAAGTTTCAGATTTATTTAATCAGTCTATACATTGCACCAACACTAGTAAATGATAGGAAATAACTTACTGCAACATTATGCCAAATAGCAATCTTAATGGATGCAACCAAAAACGTAACATTCCTTTACCTAATGATTTTAATATTGTCCTATTACAATTTGCAGCAGATGAAGAACGGGAGAATTCCGCTGACCAGAACATTGGAGTGCCTGAGGCAATATTTGTCAAAACAAAGGAGAATTGGACAGGTAGACTGACCAGCTCCATCCTTTTTGATCTGGGCCTGAGACACCGGAATATGAGATATATTAAAGATCAATTTGAAAAAGCAACCTTTAGGCTGCATGAGCAAACATCTATTATCGATTACACTTTAATTCATTTAACTGACTTCAACAACAATCAAGGAGTATCAAATATTACCAGACCAGAAAGTGACCATAACCCGAAGCACATGGGGCATGGCTAGGTCAGCAAACATGGCAGACGTGCTCAGGTAGAGAGATCTGCCGGGGCTCCCTGTTTGTGGCCGCAATTATCCGCGTACGCTGACCTGCAGTGGCTGCCGGCGGATGTAGACACCCCTCGGCACCTATAGGAGATCCAGGGCAAGTTTCGGCCATGACCGAGGGCCCCGCACCGGACCACGCTGCCCGGACCTGTGCCACACCGGTGAGCTCTCTCTACAATTGGAGCCGCTGATCACGTGAGTCCGAGGCTTGTCCCTGAGCCACCGTGGTGCGGAGTTTCGAGCGACATTTTCACGGATGGACACATGGGCGGCTTCTTTAGCCTCTGCACTATTGGGCTGGACTGCTGGTGCGCCACGGAACTTGAAGAGCATTCTGTTTTTCGAGCGCCCGGTGCATGGCCCAGAAATTGCATTACACGAACTGCTTGTCCTACGCACGGGAACCTGTACACCGGGACCGAGGCCTGGGGGAGCTGTGTCGACTCTGTCGTGTCCTGACCCAAGAAAGACAGACACACTTCTTTATATTTCAAGGAGCTTTATTCACTGCATCCTTATCTGTCCCTGTCCCTATCCTATCTGCCCCTTTCCTGCCTACGCTCCTCCTCTTCCCCTGGTCCCCGGCTGACTCCACCCACCCAACTACTAGACTGCTGACTACGTTACATCTCCCCCTTTCTCAACAAACAAACAAAATGATAGACTGGCTCAAATTTCTTCAATGAGTCTTCTTGGTCGTTGAATGTTTCGGCGGGGTCGCAGAGACATGATTCCAGTATCAGTCCCAGAGTCCACTGGAGGATCTCTTGTCTGACTCCCACTCTCTTGGTCAGATCGATCATGTCCTTCACTGACCGACGCTCCAGTCATCTATGTGAGAGCTTCTCTCATGTCCGGAGGGCACTTCTTAAAATGTGATACATTCCTGGTGATTCGTGGATGATCGCACTCGGCCGTTATCATGGTGCCCTTCTTCTGGGTGATCGGTAAAGGTTCAGCTCGGAAGCGGCAATCAGTCTTTGTTGGTCTTGTTTGACAATTACACAGTCTCCTTCATGTAGAGATGGTGATCTCGCTCTCCTCCTTGCGTCTGCGTATGATTTCATTTTGTCTTTGCTGCGACTGTCTGCCGCCATCACCTCTTGATGAATACGGAGAGGCGACACCGCTCGCAGGGCTCCTTCCCAGGTCGGTATGCGGGTCCTTATGGGTCGCCCTAGCATCAACGTGGCAGGACATTTTCCAGTGGTGGCATGAGGGGTTGTTCTGTATGCCCTGAGGACCTCGTTCAGAGCCACTTGCAAGTCCTTTTTCTCAGTGGCTTGTTGAAAAGTCTTTTTAAGTGTGGCCATAAACCGTTCAATGGTGCCGTTTGCCTGCGGCCATAGAGGTGTGACTCTCCTATGTTTGAAGTTCAAATGCTTTGCAAAGGCACTGAACTCGTGTCCATTGAAAGGAGGTCCGTTATCTGTTTTCAGTTCTTCGGGAACACCCCATGCCGCAAACACTTCATCCAACACAGTGAGGGTGCTGGAAGCACTTGTTGATGACACAAATTGAGCAATGGGGAACCGGGAGTATTCTTCAATTATGGCCAAGACATATTTGCCTGATTGCAAAGGTCCATAAAAATCCATGGCGAGTTCTTACCACACCCCACTAGGTAACGTGGTCATTTGCTATGGAGCAGGAGGATCTCCACGGTTGACCAGCTGACACTGGGGGCAGTCCTTCAGGGTTAGCTCTACCATCTGATCGAGGAGGGGAAACCACACTTGTTTCCGGAGAGCTCGTTTTGTTGACACTACTCCTCTGTGACCTTCATGAGCAAGGTTGACAACACCCTGTCGTAGTTGCCTGGGGATAACAAACCGCTGACCTCGCAGTACCAACCCATCTGTGGTAGCAGAAAGTTCATCACAGACATGCCGGAAAGCTTGCATTTCTTGCTTGACAGTCGGATCACCAGCTTCTTCACTTTCATGTCTCCACCGGTTCGTCTGGAGCCGACGTAGCACCTTCTGTAAAATGACGTCTTGTGCAGTGGCTTCCTGAATGGCTTCCATGGGAATGGCGGGAGGCTGTGCTTGATCTACCACGAAGTGGATATACTCCTCTGCAATGGAGGGCTTGAACTCAGACGATGCTTGCGGGTGTCGCGATATGTAGTCCGCTGGGTTCTCTGATTTCTCGGGCTTATGTATGATTGCAAACGTATATTCTGGTAATCTCAGACCCCATCGCTCAATCCTCGGTGGCATCTTGGATCTTGGGTTACCAAATATTGTGACCAGCGCCTGGTGATCAGTGATCATGGTAAAGTGCTTGCCATAAATAAAGACATAAAAATGTTCACACGCCCATACCACCGCAAGACTTTCCTGCTCGGGTTGAGAATATGCTTTTTCAGGATCTGAAAGGCTGCGACTGGCATAGGCAACAATGCGTCTCTGATCAGAGTCATGTTCGTACTGCGCCAGAATCGCACCCAAGCCCACGGGGCTGGCATCCACTGTTATCTCTGTTTTCCTGTGGGGACTAAAGTATGAGAGATTATCAGCAGACTCCACCGCTTGCTTGGTTTCTCTGAAAGCCTGTTCACACTGGGGGGACCAAACAAAAGGTTGACCTTGTTTTGTGAGAGTCCGAAGCGGATGGCTAATAGTTGCATAGTCTTTTATGTAGCGAGCACAATAACTGGCCATGCCCAGGAATGACCTCAATTCGCTAACATCTTGAGGGCTCTTGGTCTCATTCAGAGCAGTTATCTTTTCCGGGTCAGGTTTCATCCCGGCACCAGAGAATATGTGACCGAAAAACTTTAGAGTGGATTGGTGGAACTCACACTTGTCTTTGTTGAGTGTCAAATTGGCTTCTAGCAGGGCATGGCACACCCGATCTAGAGCCATGTCATGCTCTTGAATGTTAGATCCATACACGAGGATGTCGTCACTGTAATTTAAAGTATTGGGGATATGGTGAATGATCTGTTGAATTGCCTCCTGAAAGATTTCTGCAGCCGAGGAAACGCCAAAGCTCAGTCGTTTGTACCTGAATAGTCCAAGGTGGGTTGCAAATGTTGTGATGTAGCGAGATTTGGCATGCAACTCCAACTGGTGGTACCCCTTGTTTAAGTCAAGCTTTGAGAACACCCTCGCTCCATTTAGTGCAGAGATCATGTCGCTGAGATGTGGCCCAGGGTGACGCTCCCTCTCAATGGCTGTGTTGGGGAGCCGCATGTCGACACACAACCTCACTTTGCCAGGAGTGCCTTTCTTCGGTACGATGACTACCGGGGACACCCAGGTAGTTGGACTGACGGTCATTTCAATGATGTCTGCTGATAAATGTTCTTGAAGTTCATCCTCTACAGCTTGCTGGAGGTGAAACGGTACACGTCGGGGTTGTTGTGCCACTGGTCTGATCTGTTCATTTATGTGAAGACGGATTTGGCACCCTTTCATTTTCCCTAATCCGTGGAATAATTTGGGAAATGTATTGATAATGTCCGGATTATCACTGACCCTATAAAGAATCTCGACATGTCGGAGAAGCTCTGCAGTTGGTAGACTGAGAAGACAGTCGGCCTCCGGGCCTTCAATAACATGGATGAACGCTGGTATGGATACGGTTTTATGCCTGAGTGTTGTTGGAAACTTCCCCAAGCAGGGAAGTGGCTTCTTGGACATCCAGGTGAATACCCGGATGTGTGCAGGAGTCAATGGTGGCTGAGGCTTCATCCTCTCATATTCAGTGACCGGAATGTAATTTAGCGAAGCTCCGCTGTCTAGCACAAATTTGGTTTCATGGTTCCCCACACTGATGTCTAGACGGGGATATTTCTTGAGCTGGTCAGGATCTGCAATCATGTTTGCATATTCCACTGTGTATTCAGAATCTCTGGATGTTGATCTAGACTCTCGGGATGCTGAGACCTTTGTGGTTCCCGACTGGAATGTGACGAGCCCGAGGACAACTTCGGTCTGTCCTGGACTGCTCTTATGTGATGTTTTCTGGCGTCAGAGCGAGATGGCCTCGTTGTTCCACTCCGTCTCTCCTTTTGATATTCCCCACACATCGCTTCGAAGTGATTTGTCTGCCCACATCTTCGGCATCGCTGACCCATGGCAGGGCATGCATCGACGTGTGGATAGTCGTATCCGCATCTATAGCACCTTTTTGTTCTCTCTGCCTTCCTTTCCCTTCGACCAGGGTCACGCCTCCTATGCTCCGGGTGTCGTTGGCGGGACGACGGCCGAGGCCTCAATTGTTTCTCCCTTGAGCTTCGACGACTGCTGCTGCTGGCCTGTACTCGACCCACCTGTTCTCGGCTTACATTCCGTCCAGTCTCAATGCTTTTAGCATGTTCTTCCGCCTGGTCATAGACACGAGTCATTTCTTCAATATCATCTAACTCATGATGTTTTCTCAGCAGCCGCCTCCGAAGTGTCTCTGAGTGGCATCCATCGATGATCTGTGATTTAATGGCAGCATCTGTTGAAAGTGTCAAACTCACAGTGTCTCGATAATCGCCGCAGTCTGGTAATGAATGGGCTCAATGCTTCTTTTCCTTGACGTGCCTGATGAAACGCATGTCGTTCATAATCGACATTCCTTTTGTGGAGAAATTTCTTGTTCAGTGCTTCACGCACCTTGTCATAGAGTCCTACGTCCGCAGGAGGAAGGTCTTTGATTATTTTACTAATTTCTCGGCCCGCCAGATTGCGGAGGGCAATACATTTTTCCTCATCTGCTGTCACCTTCGATCCCTTAATGTAGTCCTCAAAATCCTCAAACCACTCCTGCCATCTGGGGCCCATGCTCCCTCCAGTGGTCAGAGTTAGAGGTTCTGAAGGCCGCAGATGTGACACCCCCGTGATGATTGGTTTGACTTCCTTTCGTTGTGGGGAGGTGTTCGGAGTCACCATTGTGATAGCACGTCCTTTCCTCCCTTTTTTTTTCTTTTGGCTTGTGCTGATTTATTGTTCCTTATTTGCAGGTACTCGTGCTTGTTTGTTATTTCCTACTTGCTTTAGTTTATGCTTGCTTATTATTTCTTGTTTGCATTGACTTGTGCTTGTTTGCAATATCACATTTGCTTTGGCTCGTGCTTGTTTATCATTTGTTGCTTGCATTAACTTGTGCTTGTTTATTTTCAACTGTTCATGTGCACCAATGCTTTTTTGTCACTGGAGCGCCTGACTTCAAAATGGCCGCTCCCGAATTGCACAGGGATGTCCCTTTAGGCTGCCTGACTCCAATATGGCCGCTCACTTGAAACTCCCATACACCACCTGGTTTGGGGCTGCATTCGACTTCCAAGCTCAGAGGGCTCACACGGCACTCACTAGCAGCTTTCCTGGCAGGCAACAGGTCTCCCTCAGTCTCACTTGTGCTCCTTGTACACTTGCACCCTCAGGTAGGCTCGGCGTCAGCGCCCGATTTCTTTCAATTGTCTGTATGCCGTTCCTCACGCATCGGGGGTGAGCTCAGACTTTCGGCAATCTCGGCACTGGGTTTCTAAACTTCCCCACGGCTCTCCACACCTCTCCAGACGGTCTCAACTTTCAGGGCTCTTCAGGAAGTCTGGGGTGGGCTCCCAGTTTCTTCCTTAGCCTCGCACGGCTCCCGGGCTCACTTTCACTTTTGGGGCTCGAAACAGCGCCGGGTTTAAAATTTCGTTTAGCGCTCGACCGCGCTCTCACACGGCTCCACGCGATCTCTGAATCGCGGAGCTGAGACACTGGCTGCTGGCCTCTTCTTTTAGGCGGCAGTTTCCTCGGGGCACATATGTCGCGACCGCAACTGTTCTTCAGACGATGCCCCAGGGTCAGGACGCTGTTTCTGGGGTTCAGGGAGAGCAGGCTGCTCATCCCACCCTCGTCGCCAGTTGTCGTGTCCTGACCCATGATAGACAGACACACTTCTTTATATTTCAAGGAGCTTTATTCACTGCATCCTTATCTGTCCCTGTCCCTATCCTATCTGCCCCTTTCTTGCCTAGGCTCCTCCTCTTCCCCTGGTCCCCGGCTGACTCCACCCACCCAACTACTAGACTGCTGACTACGTTACAGACTCAACAGCCTAGGATTGCCTGCCTGATTGCCGGAGTCGTGCTGAGGGGAGTCGTTGGCTGACTGGAGCACCTACGGCCGGCTTGCTTGTGAGGTACGGGCCGGGTGCGAGGGAGTCAGCACTGCTGAGCTGTGATGATCGGACGCATCCAACAGTCACGGTACACTTGTGGGCCCCCGAAACGCTCTCTCTCCCTGCCCTCCCTTGCCCGGACCACTCACCTCGCCTCTCTTGGCGCCGACACCCCCGGGTCTGGGTTTGGGACCCATGTAATGTGGGATCTGGCGGGCGGCGTTATGGGAAGACTGGAGTGTCCACACAGCCCTATCTGCTACTGGGGTTTTCCGCCACCTGCTTCCCCTCGGCTATAAAGCGCCACTACCTAGTGACCTCCATTGTGCCTCCACTGTCCTGGGATTCTGGCAATTACACTGATGGACTACGCTCCTTCGTCCCTGATCACGTTCATCTGCTGGACATTCAATCTCTCACCCACAATGGCAAACTAGCGTGGTCCCCAGGCGCCAGAACCAGACATGCACTGACTAGTGGCGCTTCACTATACCATTGTGCCCTAATTTCAGTCCTATGATGCCGGTTCCCTACATGAGGTGATGGTTGCCTAGTGCACTGTGTCTGACACGTGGAGGGGCCCTGAAGCAGTTGTCTTGATGAGACATACTGTTCAGCTGCAGCCCTGGCCGGCCGGTAGAGGTCAGGGCTGTGGTTCTCAAAGTGTGCGCTGCGGCGCCCTGGTGCGCCGTGATGAGCAGCCATGGGCGCCGCGTCGCCATGCAGGAAGTGGGTGATATAAATTGCAGCCCAACATACGGGGGGTTTAAAATATCACCTTCGGAATGGTTTTGCCCAGCACACTGCCGCCATACGCTTCCATGCGTACGTACGCGTTGTACATTATGCAGAAGTTTTTAAACTATTGTTGTGTGGTCCAAAAAAGTCTTGTATTGTTTCTCACTTAACAAGTTTTTATTAATCAACTGTTGTCTTCCTATTTTGTTACTAATATCATTATAATACCTTCATTGCATCCCAATTACTTTATGGAAGACAACAGGAAGTACTCCAGAGGTCGGGCTTACATCCCGCCCACTAGAAAAAAAAAAAATGGTGGGAAGCCACGGCCAACTGCCGATTAGGTCAAGGGATCCACAGGTCAAAAAAGTTTGGGAACCACTGGGTCAGGGGCTTGTGCTCAGACACTTGTCAGAGGGCACCCGCGCCAAGGTGGGCACAGGAGGCGTCTTAACTTCACCTTTGTCTTTCAGGAGCAAGGCAAGCAAAATGGCGGTACAAACCCATGCAGACTCAACTTCTAGTAAACTAGACACAGTGCTAGCTGCAGTTGAAAAACTGGGAGAGACCCTAAACCAAATGCGTACTTCGTTGGAGAACAAGATTGACAAAGTGGCTATCGACATCACTCAGTTACTTGCTGACCACCACAAGCTGGCAGACCGTACTACTGTCATAGAAACAGACATTGCCCCACAGGTTGCAGCTAACTATCCGCAAGTTCAGAGCCTACTAAACCAAGTTGAGTTCCTAGAAAACAGGGTCGGAGATGCCGAAGGACAGACATGTCGCAATAACGTTAGCATAGTAGGCCTGCCTTTGGGACGGGAGGGGAGGGACCCCACCACCTATACTGAGGCCTGACTTGATGCAAAAAAATGGTTGGACTCTTATGTTTCTGCACACCCTGAGAAAGTCATCGCCCATCCACAGACACAGGCTGTGCAACCTCTCGCCGCCGTCATGCAGACAAAAAGCGGAAGCGGCTCCTGGCTTCGTCAGCTGCTGGGCCAGATCAGAGCCAAACACTGAATGAGCGACATGAAGCCCTTAAAGGCAGCTGCGGAAATCACAGGTTCTCTAGTGGATGAGCTTGCCTCCGTCTCAAGACAACACGAACAGTCCACTGATAACGAACTTTCGGATGACCTGCAGGAATCGCAAGGCTTGTGTGAACTGCTAGATGTTACGCCACAAAAGTCAGCCGATCTGGCTGTATTCCTATCTAGGACCCTAATTCGATATTCCAGATTCATGCCCTTATGTGGTTATAACTAATAATATCCTTATAAAGGCATAAGAATCATATCCATATTTAATAATAGCCCATGCAGTCCAAAACACGGCTAGGCTACTCCCATAGACTCCTAGAAAGCACAACGCGTTCATTAAACAAACCAAGCCTCCAGCAGCCCGGAAACCCCCCCTGCTTTTGTTTTGATTTGCACAAAAACTCCTGGAGTCCAGAAAGAACTGTTAGTTCTTAGTGAAGTCCTGGACTGCTCTTATGTGATGTTTTCTGGCGTCAGAGCGAGATGGCCTCATTGTTCCACTCCGTCTCTCCTTTTGATATTCCCCACACATCGCTTCGAAGTGATTTGTCTGCCCACATCTTCGGCATCGCTGACCCATGGCAGGGCATGCATCGACGTGTGAATAGTCGTATCCACATCTATAGCACCTTTTTGTTCTCTCTGGCTTCCTTTCCCTTCGACCAGGGTCACGCCTCCTATGCTCCGTGTGTCGTTGGCGGGACGACGGCCGAGGCCTCCATTGTTTCTCCCTTGAGCTTCGACGACTGCTGCTGCTGGCCTGTACTCAACCCACCTGTTCTCGGCTTACATTCTGTCCAGTCTCAATGCTTTTAGCATGTTCTTCCGCCTGGTCATAGACGCGAGTCATTTCTTCAATATCATCTAACTCATGATGTTTTCTCAGCAGCCGCCTCCGGAGTGTCTCAGAGTGGCATCCATCGATGATCTGTGATTTAATGGCAGCATCTGTTTAAAGTGTCAAACTCACAGTGTCGCGATAATCGCCGCAGTCTGGTAATGAATGGGCTCATTGCTTCTTCTTTTCCTTGACGTGCCTGATGAAACGCATGTCGTTCATAATTGACATTCCTTTTGTGGAGAAATTTCTTGTTCAGGGCTTCACGCACCTTGTCATAGGTTCCTACGTCCGCAGGAGAGGAAGGTCTTTGATTATTTTACTAATTTCTCGGCCCGCCAGATTGCGGAGGGCAATACATTTTTCCTCATCTGCTGTCACCTTCGATCCCTTAATGTAGTCCTCAAAATCCTCAAACCACTCCTGCCATCTGGGGCCCATGCTCCATCCAGTGGTCAGAGTTAGAGGTTCTGGAGGCCGCAGATGTGACACCCCCGTGATGATTGGTTTGACTTTGTTTCGTTGTGGGGAGGTGTTCGGAGTCACCATTGTGATAGCACGTCCCTTCCTCCCTTTTTTTTTTCTTTTGGCTTGTGCTGATTTATTGTTTCTTATTTGCAGTTACTCGTGCTTGTTTGTTATTTCCTACTTGCTTTGGTTTATGCTTGCTTATTATTTCTTGTTTGCATTGACTTGTGCTTGTTTGCAATATCACATTTGCTTTGGCTCGTGCTTGTTTATCATTTGTTGCTTGCATTAACTTGTGCTTGTTTATTTTCAACTGTTCATGTGCACCAATGCTTTTTTGTCACTGGAGCGCCTGACTTCAAAATGGCCGCTCCCGAATTGCACAGGGATGTCCCTTTAGGCTGCCTGACTCCAAGATAGCCGCTCACTTGAAACTCCTATACACCACGAGGTTTGGGGCTGCATACGACTTCCAAGCTCAGAGGGCTCACACGACACTCACTAGCAGCTTTCCTGGCAGGCAACAGGTCTCCCTCAGTCTCTCTTGTGCTTCTTGTCCACTTGCACCCTCAGGTAGGCTCGGGGTCAGCGCCCGATTTCTTTCAATTGTCTGTATGCCATTCCTCACGCATCGGGGGTGAGCTCAGACTTTCGGCAATCTCGGCACTGGGTTTCTAAACTTCCCCACGGCTCTCCACACCTCTTCAGATGGTCTCAACCTTCAGGGCTCTTCAGGAAGTCTGGGGTGGGCTCCCAGTTACTTCCTTAGTCTTGCACGGCTCCCGGGCTCACTTTTACTTTTGGGGCTCGAAACAGCGTCGGGTTTAAAATTTCGTTTAGCGCTCGACCAAGCTCTCACACGGCTCCACGCGATCTCTGAATCGCAGAGCTGGGACACTGGCTGCTGGGACACTGTCTGCTGGCCTCTTCTTTTAGGCGGCAGTTTCCTCGGAGCACATATGTCGCGACCGCGACTGTTCTTCAGACGATGCCCCAGGGACAGGACGCTGTTTCTGGGGTTCAGGGAGAGCAGGCTGCTCATCCCACCCTCGTCGCCAGTTGTCGTGTCCTGACCCATGAAAGACAGACACACTTCTTGATATTTCAAGGAGCTTTATTCACTGCATCCTTATCTGTCCCTGTCCCTATCCTATCTGCCCCTTTCCTGCCTAGGCTCCTCCTCTTCCCCTGGTCCCCGGCTGACTCCACCCACCCAACTACTAGACTGCTGACTACGTTACAGACTCAACAGCATAGGATTGCCTGCCTGATTGCCGGAGTCGTGCTGAGGGGAGTCGTTGGCTGACTGGAGCACCTACGGCCGCCTTGCTTGTGAGGTACGGGCCGGGTGCGAGGGAGTCAGCACTGCTGAGCTGTGATGAACGGACGCATCCAACAGTCACGGTACACTTGTGGGCCCCCGAAACGCTCCCTCTCCCTGCCCTCCCTTGCCCGGACCACTCACCTCGCCTCTCTTGGCGCCGACACCCCCGGGTCTGGGTTTGGGACCCATGTAATGTGGGATCTGGCGGGCGGCGTTATGGGAAGACTGGAGTGTCCACACAGCCCTATCTGCTACTGGAGTTTTCCGCCACCTGCTTCCCCTCGGCTATAAAGCGCCACTACCTAGTGACCTCCATTGTGCCTCCACTGTCCTGGGATTCTGGCAATTACACTGTTGAACTACGCTCCTTCGTCCCTGATCACGTTCATCTGCTGGACATTCAATCTCTCACCCACAATGGCAAACTAGCGTGGTCCCCAGGCGCCAGAACCAGACATGCACTGACTAGTGGTGCTTCACTATACCATTGTGCCCTAATTGCAGTCCTATGATGCCGGTTCCCTACATGAGGTGATGGTTGCCTAGTGCACTGTGTCTGACATGTGGAGGGGCCCTGAAGCAGTTGTCTTGATGAGACATACTGTTCAGCTGCAGCCCTGGCCGGCAGGTAGAGGTCAGGGCTGTGGTTCTCAAAGTGTGCGCTGCGGGCGCCCTGGTGCCCCGTGATGAGCAGCCAGGGGCGCCGCGCCGCCATGCAGGAAGTGGGTGATATAAATTGCAGCCCAACATACGGGGGGTTTAAAATACCACCTTCGGAATGGTTTTGCCCAGCACACTGCCGCCATACGCTTCCGTGCGTACGTACGCGTTGTACATTATGCAGAAATTTTTAAACTATTGTTGTGTGGTCCAAAAAAGTCTTGTATTGTTTCTCACTTAACAAGTTTTTATTAAACAACTGTTATCTTCTTATTTTGTTACTAATATCATTATAATACCTTCATTGCGTCCCAATTACTTTACGGAAGACAACAGGAAGTCCTCCAGAGGTCGGGCTTACATCCCGCCCACTAGTAAAAAAAAAAAAATGGTGGGGAGCCACGGCCAACTGCCGATTAGGTCAAGGGATCCACGGGTCAAAAAAGTTTGGGAACCACTGGGTCAGGGGCTTGTGCTCAGACACATGTCACAGGGCACCCGCGCCAAGGTGGGCACAGGAGGCGTCTTAACTTCACCTTTGTCTTTCAGGAGCAAGGCGAGCAAAATGGCGGTACAAACCTATGCAGACTCAACTTCTAGTAAACTAGACACAGTGCTAGCTGTAGTTGAAAAACTGGGAGAGACCCTAAACCAAATGCGTACTTCGTTGGAGAACAAGATTGACAAAGTGGCTATCGACATCACTCAGTTACTTGCTGACCACCACAAGCTGGCAGACCGTACTACTGTCATAGAAACAGACATTGCCCCACAGGTTGCAGCTAACTATCCGCAAGTTCAGAGCCTACTAAACCAAGTTGAGTTCCTGGAAAACAGGGTCGGAGATGCCGAAGGATGGACATGCCGCAATAACGTTCGCATAGTAGGCCTGCCTTTGGGAGGGGAGGGGAGGGACCCCACAACCTATACTGAGGCCTGACTTGATGCAGAAAAATGGTTGGACTCTTATGTTTCGGCACACCCTGAGAAAGTCATCGCCCATCCACAGACACAGGCTGTGCAACCTCTCGCCGCCGTCATGCAGACAAAAAGCGGAAGCGGCTCCTGGCTATGTCAGCTGCTGGGCCAGATCAGAGCCAAACACTGAATGAGCGACATGAAGCCCTTAAAGGCAGCTGCGGAAATCACAGGTTCTCTAGTGGATGAGCTTGCCTCCGTCTCAAGCCGACACGAACAGCGCACTGATAACGAACTTTCGGATGACCTGCAGGAATCGCAAGGCTTGTGTGAACTGCTAGATGTTACGCCACAAAAGTCAGCAGATCTGGTTGTATTCCCATCTAGTACCCTAATTCGATATTCCAGATTCATGCCCTTATGTGGTTATAACTAATAATATCCTTATAAAGGCATAAGAATCATATCCATATTTAATATTAGCCCATGCAGTCCAAAACACGGCTAGGCTACTCCCATAGACTCCTAGAAAGCACAACGCGTTCTTTAAACAAACCAAGCCTCCAGCAGCCCGGGAAAACTCCCTGCTTTTGTTTTGATTTGCACAAAAACTCCTGGAGTCCAGAAAGAACTGTTAGTTCTTAGTGAAGTCTTATGTCCAACCTTACGTCAAACCCGGCACCTTTCAGGTATAAATATACCAACGTTGCCTTAAGCAAACACACGGTGGTTGGGAGCAGAGCGACGTTCTACTTGTCCGAGAGCCCAGCTGTTGCCAGAGCCAAAGGAAGCCGCCCCTCTCTTTTGACGTGCTGAAGAAGCTGCCTTTTCTCACGCCGAGAAATCCAGCTCCGGTGTTCCCAAGTCACCCACGCGGGTTGCTGGGAGGTCGAGTCCTGAGAAACGAGATACAAGACCTCCTTCATTCTATAACCAAGGTACGGAGCTGATTAAAACCTTAGGGAGAATTCTTGATTCCGATACTTGGCAAATAACAACTTAAAAACTGCAAACTTCCTTACTCCTTCCCACGTATTTGCCTTAGGTCAGGTACACCGGGGTAGGCGTATTTAGAAGCACCAGTTGAGTTCGCTAGTCAATGTTTTTAAGTATGTGTATATTATATCCATTTTAAAGTATCATATGGCTAAGAAACCATATCAATGCTTTTACAGTATTATTTCATAATATTACTTTTACTGTACGCACTTTACTTTATAAGTATTGCAATTGTGGCAATTAATTTCTCTTATATGAGAAAGAAGACTGCTCAATAAAATGACACCTTTTTATTGAAAACGCCCGTCTCTCTATTTCTCTGCATTCTGGTGGAACTAAGCATGCACGACTAACTGAGTGAAATAGCTGTCTATTGTTTTCACACGACTAGAAATACACTTTTTTTTCTGGGGGAGCAAAGTTGTTATGTTTATGCGGTTGTCAGAAACTGAATCCCTTCTTGTCTAATCAAGGAAGTTCATTCCTCCCTGTTCATTCGAGAACATTTCTAGTGACCTCTGAGCTAGCTGGCAAAACAAATGAGGTCTAACATAGTCAGTAGAGACCTAGATGACCTCAGGCTTCGTCTACACTGCTGTTTATGTTATTGCAATGCGCAGAGCCTATTGCGAAAATAGGAACTACACTGCATGGAGCCCAACATTTGGTAAGGCGATAAAACTAACGCAAGACACTAGAGTAACTCAGTCGTGTTTTTCATACAGACCCCTTTCTCCCGTAAAAACTCCAATAGACGTCTGGAGTGGGTGAAAGGTTAATATCCGCCAGAACTTAGAAGGAAGAGAATCCTATGTATTAGATCTTGGTTTAGTCAACGTTTAAGGATACAGTGTTCCAAATTATTGTGCACCTAAAATTTGTTTCCTTCAAACTTGCTCTGCAACAAAACATTTTTAGTCAATAAAATGACGGAAAGTGAAGAAGAAAGAGATAGAGAAGCATTAGCAACTCAACTCTTAGAGGAAGACACAAGTTTCCAGCAAGGTGACCCGAATGCTATAATCATTCCGGTCAATATAAGAAAAACTATAACTCTTAAACTTATAGAAAATGGACTATCACCAAGAGGTGGTACGGTCATATTCGTGATAGAGGCACATGAGTATCGGCAGACAGAGGTGTTCTATTCATGGATACATTTTCCAGCAGCACACGCTGTGACAAAAGATTTCCACTATTACAAAATAGAGGAACCTCCGGATATATACACTCCTTTCGAGGACGTTGAAATCCCACTAACATACCAAGAGCACCTGCTCTGGTTTAATGGCGCCCTAAAACATCAAAATCACATCACCAGGCACGGTCCACTTGGTAGACCAGGAACCACGTGGCCGGTTCTAGCCAGCTACACACCACACCCAGACATTGAAAAAATTTTGAACGTGGAACTTTTAGCTCAACTAAAACTCTTAATTAAAATACATAGACAATTGGTCCAATATGTCATGCGGACTGCAACAGTCCAACCAACAATTAACACCCCACAACCGACCCCTCATCAGGGGAATACAAACAAAATTACACCACAGAACATACAATCATGTCTTGGTAAAACACCCATAAAAAGGGAACAAATTCCATTGTGGTTAGCTAAAAAAATAACTCAAATAGAGGCAGTATTTCCTAATACAACACCTCATGAAAAACACAGAATTCTGACTATCTGCCTCCCAATGGGGGTCGCACCACATCTGGAGGACTGTGACACTTGGGGCACGGTCTTTGCTTCCAACTACACAAAAACACATGGTGTTCCGTCTATGGCGGTCATACCAGATGAATACGGTCCAGAACCTGCTTTAACTCTGGGTATGAAATTACTAAAAGACTTTAAGCAGGTCTCGGCTATATTATTGGCCAACATAAGAGGAGAAGCAGCATGTGTGGCAATCCGCCAGAAATTAAAGGAGACAGATATAACAGACCAACCATTTGAACTCGCAAGAATCATAGAAAAATCCTATGAAGAACTAGGAAGAGATAGTTTGGGTAGGAAACCAGTAAAACCCCAACTAACTGAAAATCCTGAAAAAACATTTATTAAAAATATTCTAAATACTCCAAAGAAGGTTGGGAGGGTAATAAACAATCAACTCCCAAGGAAAAACGTTTCCAGTCCAGAGGAAGGTCTCCTTAACGGAGAGAAAGATCTCCTGGCCGAAGAGGCAAGTCTCCCCAAAGGGAACCCTCTGAGAAAAGATACAGCCTTAGAGACCGGGATAAATTGAGAAAACCTGATAGATATCAAGATATTGATACACGTCCCTCTCGATCTTTTCAGACTTCCTCACAGAAATCGGAAAGAAGAGGACGGTCAGAACACAAGGAAGAGCACGTCAAGTCCAAAGACAAAGAACCTGCTCATCAAAGTAAAAAAATCACAATTTCACAGAAAGAAGGTAGCAAGTATTAAAATTAAACATGCTGAGAATTCTGAGGACAGAACTGAAAAACGGAGAGTTGGCCCAGACAATGCTAGACAGCGCAGCATAAGTGACCATAGCTCGCAAGATCCTTATGAATCTTCTGGAGACAGTGGACACAAATGAATACATTCAGGTGGAAACTGCAGACACACAAGTTATTGTGCCCCATAAACTATATGAAATAACATTAAGTATAGAGGGAGATAAAACTAGGAAAATAAAAGGTCTCTTTTGGGAGAAACTTTCTAAAGGCTATGACATCCTGTTAGCTGAAAAAGACTGGCCACCAGAATTTGTCGGGGAGTGCCCTCATGGCGAAGAAATGATCATGCCTGCCTTCTCAAATCATATTCTGATTCATAAAAAATACACTTTTGCAAGAAAATGGGCAGTGGCCTAAGCCCCTGTATTATATAAAAATCATGTAGGATGGGTTGAGGACTCTCCTCCCTACAAAATTCTGTTTAAAAGGGGTGATTGAAACATGCTCCTCACAAATGAACAATCCTTTGTTTCCTGTCTCCAAGCCAGAAGATTCATATTGTCTAGTTTTGGACTACAGACATTTAAACTCCTGCTGCAGAACTTTTGCAGTACAAAACTCACACAGTGCAGCACTAATGAATAACATCGTGAAATACAAAACGACATTAGATATCTCTAATGGATTCTTCTGTCAAAACAATGCACCTGAAAGCAGGTATTTGACCGCTTTCTCAATAATGGGGTCGCAAAAACAATTTTGCCGACTCCCACAGGGATTCAAGAATAGCCCAGGATTATTTTCAGCAAGGGTAACAGAATTACTACAAATATATGATGATGAGGCATTATCATATGTCGATGACATCTATCTTACAGACGATGACCTGGAGACTCACTTAAAAAGAGTGAACACCATAATTCTGGGGTTCGCATCAGAGGGTTAAAAATTCAACTTTAAAAAGTCAAGAATTGCCCATATAACAGTCCTATTTTTAGGATATGAATTATCAAGTGAAGGCAAAAGCCTGGCAGGCAACTTCCTAGAGAAGTGTGCAGTACTCCAAGCACCGAAGACGCTGAAAAATTTACAATCAATGCTAGGCTTCCTGAATTTCGGTAGAACATACATTCTAAATTATGCAGAGAGGTTTAAACCTCTCTATGAATTAATAAAACCTGATTTCAAATCAATACATTGGACTCAAAAACACACAGAAATTTTGAGATCACTACAAACAGACATGGTAACTAAAACAAAATTGCAAACACGCGACAACGTATGCTACCTTGTAATCCGAGTCATCCCAGGAAGATGCAGATTCACATACCTGACCTCCAATGAGGGAGAAACGGTACCTATAGCCTACAAATCACACTTGTACACTCAAGCTGAAATGAAATTCAGCTCTACAGAAAAAAATCTGACAGCGGTTCAAACTGCTGTAGCAAAAGAAAGAGCCCTAGCCCAAGGCAAGAGAATAACTGTTTATACAGCAGAATCAGCCCTTGAGGCATTAACAAGTCCACATAATCTGAATACAGTGGCATTAGATCCAATATGGATACAATGGGAAAATTTTCTCGCTACAGAAGACATGAAATACTATTTTGACCTGAAACTGAAAAAACTAGATGATCTAGAATATGAACAAGAATATCCTTTGCCAATCGAAATTCTGCCTCTCGAACAATATACCTGTGTGATCTATATGGACAGATATGCACACCATTACGATGTAGAGAAAAAATCCTGCAATGCAGCGTGCGCGATTTTTAAAGGTCGCTGGTGCTCTGGTAAATTCAAACCAATGATACCCAAAACTGAATCACTCAGAAACTGTTCAGCTCAGCGAGCTGAAATAAGATCTTTAAAGATGGCGCTTGAAAATGCCGATCGCGAATTCCCCACACTGATAGAGTGCGATTCGCATTACTGCGTCAAGTCATACAACAGTGACATGCAGACATGGAGCGAAAACGGTTACAAAGATGACACCGGTGCCACAATAAAGCATAAAAAGCTTTGGAAACAAGTAGTTCTTTTGCAGAAAGAACTACAAAAGACTCACATGATAAATACACTGAGTCATCAACGTGATGGCGTTCACTTTGCAGGGAATTAATTGGCTAACACAGCCACAACGGCAGCGGTTCAACCGGCTTCCGTAGCCACAAAAAAGCGTTCAGAAAAACACAGAGGGAGAAACCATGCTGGCGGTAAAAGCGTAGTTAAAAGGCGACTATGCAGCATTACCTCTCAACTATCCACTCAGTAATACATACATAATTGATGAAAACTCCGTTCCTTTTGCTCAAATCCCTGGAGTGGGGATAGAGTAATTCCAAACACGAACCGGAGGGTTTTCTTGATTGAAGACGCACACATGGGACTGAGTCAGAGGCACCAACAGATCCTGAAATCTCTAATAGAATTACGATCAGAATACTGGTGGCCGGGAATGAGCTTGCAAATTTACAAATTTGCAATGGATTGTCCAGACTGCAACAGAGATCGCAGTTGTGAACCGGACCAGACTATTGCCAGGACACCATTATTAGAAAGCATAAGGCGATCTATACGCAGAAATCCAGCCGGAGAAATGCGTCCCAATAATTATAATCGAATAAATATGTGATGAAATGGTCTCGACCTTCTCTTCTGTATACAGAGCCATTTCATGTGTAATTTTCGCAATTCGTTCAGCTGATATATTTGAATTTAACTGAATGATAACCTTGCTTGAAAAAACGTACAGTACCAATACTCATTTTCGTGTATAAGCCATACACCATTTCAAATGCAATTTATGTACTTTGGGGTAGGTTGGAAAACACACATGCATCGTTATAGGTTTATATTGCTTATTATTTAGTAATGATGGACATTAATACGTGGAGTGGGTGTTGTATTTCTATCTAGGACCCTAATTTGATATTCCCGATGCATGCCCTTGTGTGGTTATAACTAATAATATCCTTATAAAGGCATAAGAATCATATCCATTTTTTGTAATAGAATGCAGTCCAAAACACGGCAAGGCTACTCCCATAGACTCCTAGAAAGCACAACACGTTCTTTAAACAAACCAAGCCTCCAGCAGCCCGGGAAAACCCCCTGCTTTTGTTTTGATTTGCACAAGAACTCCTGGAGTCCAGAAAGAACTGTTAGTTCTTAGTGACATCTTATGTCCAACCTTACGTCAAACCCAGCACCTTTCAGGTATAAATATACCAACGTTGCCTTAAGCAAACACACGGTGGTTGGGAGCAGAGCGACGTTCTACTTGTCCGAGAGCCCAGCTGTTGTCAGACCCAAAGGAAGCCTCCCCTCCCTTTTGACGCGCTGAAGAAGCTGCCTTTTCTCACGCCGAGAAATCCAGCTCCGGTGTTCCCAAGTCACCCTCGCTGATTGCTGGGAGATCGAGTCCTGAGAAACGAGATACAAGACCTCTTTCATTCTATAACCAAGGTGCGGAGCTGATTAAAACCTTAGAGAGAATTCTTGATTCCGATACTTGGCAAATAACTTAACTTAAAAACTGCAAACTTCCTTACTCCTTCCCACGTATTTGCCTTAGGTCAGGTACACCGGGGTAGGCGTATTTAGAAGCACTAGTTGAGTTCGTTAGTCATTGTTTTTATGTATGTATATATTTTATCCATTTTAAAATATCATATGGCTAAGAAACCATATCAATGCTTTCACAGTATTATTTCATAATACTACTTTTACTATACGCACTTTACTTTATAATAAGTATTGCAATTGTGGCAATTCATTTCTCTTGCATGAGAAAGAAGACTGCTCAATTAAATGACACCTTTTTATTGAAAACGCCCGTCTCTCTATTTCTCTGCATTCTGGTGGAACTAAGCATGCACGACTGACTGAGTGAAATAGCTGTCTATTGTTTTCACATGACTCTAGAGATGCATTCTTTATTCTGGGGGAGCAAAGTTGTCATGTTTATGCTGTTGTCAAAAACTGAATCCCTTCTTGTCTAATCAGGGAAGTTCACTCTTCCCTGTTCATTCGAGAAAGTTTCTAGTGACCTTTGAGCTAGCTGGCAAAACTAATTAAGTCTAACATAGTCAGTAGAGACCTAGATGACCTCAGTCCTAAGTCTACACTGCTGTTTATGTTATTCCAATGCGCAGAGCCTATTGGGAAAATAGGAACTACACTACAATCTTGGTTAATAAGCGGCGCCCAGGCACTGCTCCTGTGTAGCGTGCATGTCAGTCGCTCAAGCCAATGCGCTCTACCAGCTCTACTCTGCTCTTTCTTGCGCAGCAGCCCCTGGCAGCCTCGCCGCAACCAGAGTATATATGCGGCACAATATCTGGTCACTCCACAGATGGAGGATTCCCTCAGCGCAATGATGTAAGTACACATGTACTCTGCAGTTGTCGGCAGCACTCGCTGGGTCAGGATGTCATGAAACATGGCATCCGCCCTTTAATACCTTGCCGACAGCCGGGGAGCTCCCGAGAACTGAACTGATCAAGTTATCTGCATATTCCTTGTCCTTCACTTTGTGCGTAGTACACCCCCCTTAGCTATTACGTAAATGTTGTCTTGGTACAAGGTTTGGATGATTGCCTGTTACAACTTCGCCCTTTTGGAATTTTTCATATATTTTATTTTATTGTTTCAATCGCCACTCAGCACGTGTATAAGTCGAAGTCATGGACATTATGGTGGTGTGGGACCAACGGTACAGTATTAGTTTGTGTTGGTGAGGTCCAACTTCCTCGCATCATGTTTGTGCACTCTCGTGTTGTTGATATTTTATTACATAATGGCCTCAGTTAAAATAGGTATCTGGAATGTGTGGGGCATCTACACTCCCTCCCACAGATATCAAATGTATTCGGATTTAAAACGGCACCACATACAGATAGCACTCTTACAAGAAACTCATTTAACCAAGAAAGAACTCTCGCACTTACATCGCCGCTGGCGTGGGCAGTTGTTCGCCACGGGGTACTCCGCATTTGCACGGGGGTCTTGGTATGGGTGAGACCAGGGATCCCTTTTAAAGTTGTGGACACCAAAATAGACATAGAGGGTAGGTATGTGGCAATCAGGGGCGAGCTCGATGGCAGGCCACTAGTGATTACCTCCCTGTGCGCACCCAACACAGACCAAGGAGCATTCTTTGATCACATTTTCGCAGGTATTAGCACCCTGGCATGATGTCCCTATGTTGATAGGGGGAGACTACAACAGCGTGCTAGACACAACGCTAGATCGTTCGCCCCCCCCGCCCCCTTACCGGGCACAATCACAATTCATGCCATAAAATCATAAATGACTGGGCAGAGCAATGGAACCTGACAGATGACAGATGCATGGAGACACCACCACCGACAGATAAAATATATTCCTATTATTCAGGGGCCCACCGACTATATGTGCGACTGGGCCGCTTCATGATTTCCACTACTTTGCTACCCCATGTAATATCAACACATTATCTGGGGCAAACGCACTCAGACCATAACCCCCACACTTTGGACATACAATGGGATAACACTAGACCCCCGACCTGGCGACTGCAGCCTGACACCTTATTAGACGTGCCTTTCCGTGATCCGCTGGCTACTGCTGTTGTGCAATATTTTGAGGACAACGTCGGAACAGATTCTACGCCCCAAATTGAATGGGACGCCTTTAAGGTGGTGGTGGGTGGCCATAGTATGCACACGCAGGCAGGTATGCGTAAAGAATTGGAGGGGGATCTGCTGCGAGTGGTGCGGAGGTTGAGCGGGAAGGGGCCGGGGATGCGGCGGATGCTTTCTCCAGTGCACGGGCCGACCACTCTCGTCTGCTGGATAGATTACGTTGTTTAAATTATGTGGCACACTCTGAAAGGACCCATCGCCAGGGCGACAAGGCAGGCAAGCTCCTCTCATGGCTGATCCAGCAGAAATTTTCGGCTCCTCAGGTCACATCTTTATATACAATACAGGGGTCTATGGTATACACTCAGAAAGCCATTCACGACGAATTCACATACCATTATGATGCATTGTATAAGTGCTGCATGCAGGTCACACTTTATGAGGTTCAGACTTTTCTGGCGGACCTCGCTTTGCCGCGACCAACTCCCATTCAACAAGAAGACTTAAACGCTCCCCTTCCGCAAGAAGAAATCAGAGACAGCATTTTCTCATTATCTAACAGCAAGCCACCAGGCCCCGATGGCTTGCCGGCGAATTTTATAAAGTTTACTCCGATATCTTGCTCCCGCCGTTATTAAATTTATATGCTACTGCCATAGAAGACTCCTCGCTCCTGCCCACACAAAAAGAGGCGACTCTGATCTCTCTGCTTGAGCAGGTCACAATCCACAACTCCATGGCTCTCACCGCCCTCTAGCACTCCTTAACACCGATTACAAAATATTTGCATCGGCACTGGCCAAGCGCTTGGCCCCATTAGTGAAGACATTAATCTATCCTGACCAGAATGGTTTTGTTCCTGCTAGGAGCACATCCCTTAACATACGTAGGTTGTTTTGCGTACACGCTTATGCCCCGAATGACTGGCCACGTTCCGGATGCCTGTTGCTTGATCTGGAAAAGGCCTTTGACTCCTTTGAGTGGTCTTATCTCTCTGCAGTATTACGCAAGTACGATGTAGGGGAAGGTTATATTAATATGGTGAGTCTTCCCTATCAGAGCCCCACAGTACGAGTTAAGCCAGGAAAATTGATTTCTGACACCGTGAGAGTGAGAAGTCGGACGAGGCAGGGCTGCCTGTTGTCTCCCCTGGTCTTCATCCCTGGCGATGGAGCCCTTGGCGGTATTATTTAGATCCAGCGGAGATGATTGGGGCATACCGCTAGGCGATGGCACTCGTGTGGTATCGCTCTACGCGAATGATCTACTTCTGTACATCAGAGACCTACAGGCGATACCTCCGGTCATAGCAGACATTTTCCAACAATGTGAACGTATGTCAGGGCTTAGAGTAAATAGGGCAAAGTCTGGAATATATTATTTTACTAATTCGGTGTCCGAAACAGACAGTATTAATGGATCCGGTCCAGCCTGGCACACCACTATGTTTAGATACTTAGGCGTCTACATCTACAGATCCCCTGCTGATATACTAGATGAGAGCCATTACGGCAATCAAAGCACAGGTGCATTTTGGAAAACGCTACCCTTGAACGTAATGAGTCGCGTCACTTTAACCAAAATGATCATCTTACCACGATTGTTATATTATTTTTCAATTCTCCCCATATAGGTCTCCGCCGGCATTCTTCGCAGCCTAGAAGGTATTCTTCGAGACCTAATCTGGAAAAGTTAGACCATGCATAGCGTTAAGCAAACTATATGTGCCCACAAGCAAGGGAGGCTTAGCAGTCCCGAACCTGGAGCTCTATCTAGCCTCTCACCTACAGTGGGTATCAAAATGGATGAGTGGGAAGGAACTGGCGGACACTGCGACCGCGGCACCCCGTGGTCGCAGTCCCAGCTATACCACTTCTTTCATCCTATAACTAGACTCCCTGCCAGTCCCAGCTCTATGTAGCATCGGCCCATAAATGTTATCGAAGAAGCCTCTACCTGACCCGTGGTACGCACCCTTATGCTCCGCTGATACCACTAACAGGGACCCCCAGGGGTAAAGACAAAATATCCGACGCTGAGTTGGCGACATGGCACGAGGCAGGGCTTGATGTGGTGGGTGACCTGTATGCGGAGGGCACTCTCCTTACGTTTGATGCACTGTCCGCAGAAAATGATCTTCCTGCAGGCCAGTTCCTTTTACATGCTGCAATGATACGAACCTTTACTGCAGACTGGGGAGACATAACGACTGAGTTCTGCACACACATGCTCATCCAGTACTTGCATGTGATGGGGAGGTGTCGCACGTGGGAGACTGATTAGTGGAAGCCCTGCTGACTGACACACACACGCACACACACACACACACCCACACACACACACACGCACACACACACACACACACACACTTCACGAGAGGTGGGCTGCGGATAGAGGACGGCCATGGACTGATAAAGAGTGAGATTCACTGATAGCTGGGTCCACATATATACCACGTAACTCGAGATTTAAACTTATCCAAACATATTATACATAGACCGTACCTTTCACCTGACAAAATCAACGACTATTTTCACCTCAACACCTCTGCCTGTCCCCGATGCCATCGGATTGGCGCGGATCTACTACACTTGCTATGGTCTTGCTCCACATTACAGCTATATTGGCATACAGTGGTAGACACACTAGCAAAATGCACTAAGACGCCACTTCAGTTCAACTGGGAGACCTGTGTGTTGGGATTATACCCACAGACAAAGGAAAACAAAGTGATATCCAGATTCAGAGATCTGGGCTTCATCACGGCGAAGCGCCTTATTACCAAGCGATGGAAGTACCCTGACCCTCCAGCGTCAATCCATTGGGAGATATCCCTCACAATCCGGGCACAGGCTGAGAGCACTACACCACACAAGGAAGAAACTGTGGACCTGCGCAAATATCCGACTGCGCAAACCTGGGATACTTTTCTTAAAGTGCTCACGCAGCCAGACACCGCAGCTAAACACTCGTAGCTTCCCGACGTTGTTCCAGAGGTCCCGATACAGTCAAATCCTCCCCCCTTCTTTTTTCTTTTTTCCCCACTCCATGGTATCGCTGATTGTCGCTGGATAGGTCTCGGCTGTTGTGGTATTGGTCTAGTGTTTCTTTAGACTGGAACCGGAAGCGGTGAAGCGAAAGTGGAAGGCAGCCATGTTGTTCTGGCGCCAACCGCGTAGAGTTCAGACGTGGTCCCGGCGCTCTGGTGAATAAACCAACTTAACCTGCCATTGCTTCCTGTCTTTCTTTGAGTAAGGGTAACTTAACAATGGCGACGAGGCATGGGATTTAATACAGATAGCCCACGGAGCAAAGACAACCAAGACAGAGGAAGGCGAAAGCAGCAAACCGGAGCGCGGCAGAGGACGAGGGAAAAATCCCAGGAAGAAGCGAGTGCGCTCTCACCACAGCAGCGTGAGATTAAGCCCAGAAGTAAGCGGAACCGCAAGCCGACCTCAAGGTGTCACGGTGAAAGCGGGAAAGGCGGCAGCGTGAGAAACATAAGGGGAGAGACGACTCACCCGTTCAGAACACGAGACCCCCACCCCACTGTTGAGTGGCCCCCGCGCAGCACGCTGACGGCACTGCAAGGAAAGGGGGAAGGATCGAACACAATCGGCGGAACAGCCCGAGACGACCCACGGGCGCTACAGCACACGGAAGGCGCTGTTGGAGGTGGCTCAGCCAGCAGCGATCACAGCGAAAAAGACACGGACGAGAGACAAGCACCAGGTAGTCCACCGGGCCGGGCCGTCCCAACGCAAGCGGGCCCCAGAGGAAACGGCAAGATGGCGACACAGTCCACCTCCCTAACCCAATTGGTGCCGTTTCTCCCGAAAAGGGCGGAACCTACAATGCCGTGGGAAGACTGGAAACGTTTCTTAATTACCTAGATGCGCTGGAAGAGGAGAATGGAGCGGCATACGCGGGCCCCAGAAGAAGAAAGATCTTGCTAAACAATTTAGGCCCGGAGGGGCTCAGAGTGTATGAAACCATCGTCAAAAAGGCAAGAGATGCGAATGACACAGACGTGTTCAGTCATGCAATTGAAGACATTGAAGCACACTACAGACCCGTGGTGTGCGTAGCCATAGACAGGCATAACTTCTTCAAGAGAAAACAAGAGGGCGGAGAGACTATTGATGAGTACATAGCGGCATTGCAGAAATTGGCTCTGACGTGTAAATTCGGTACGCTACATGATGAACTGATAAGGGACCAGATCATAATGCACACGTCCAGCACGCACAAGAAAAACTGTGGGTGAATGGAGAGGCCCCCCTGAAGGAGGTTTGGGCCCTAGTGAAGAAAGCGGAAAAGTCCAAACGATGCGCCCAAGCTGCTCGGAAAGATGCCGGAGGGACACAGACGGTCTGTAGGATTGTGACGCACGGCAAGAGTGAGAGGACCAAGCAGAGTGAACCACAAAAAGGGCAGGAAAATAGACAGAACACACACTCAGGGAGTACAGCCAACAAGACAGGAAGAGGACGACCATGCTGTTACAGATGCAGGAGCACGTCGCATTTGGGGAATGACAAAGTATGCCCATCGTTCAGGGCAAAGTGTGTGTACTGCCACGTCTTCGGCCATTATGAAAAGGTGTGACGCAGGAGGTCAAAAGGAGCCACGGTCAGATACATAGACCAGGAAAACCAGGAAGAGGAAGGAAACCAGACAGAAGAGGAGGAGTTGGAGGAAGTCATCTACATCGACGCCCAGATCTTAGATGTGGGGTGTGCAGAATCGGACAAGCCCAGGCTCAACATGCAAATAGGAGGAGTACCCATCGAGATAATAGCCAACTCCGGAGCCCCCATCACCATTATACAAAAACAAGTATGTGAAGAGAAGTTTGCGGCGAAAATAAAGGAGGAGCTGCGTCCCATGGATCTAAGACCTGTCACGTACACGGGACAGAAAATACCAATGTTGGGTTACTGCCCGCTACTCTTTGAGTTCAGAGGACGCAAAGCGGAATGTAAGTTATACATCGCAGAGAAAGGACCATCAGTACTCCGTTGGAAGGACCAAGGCGCGTTAGGAATACAGCTGAACCCAGGTGGAATTGAAAAGATAATGCTGATGAAGGCGGAGATGACGTAGAGGCCTGGCGCAGGGAATACCCCAAGGTGTTCAATGGACAGATAGGCGAATTGACAAAGTACAAACACCTTACCAAGCTAAAGGAGGGAGCAAAACCTGTCATCCACAAAGTAAGGAACATTCCTTTCCGATTCCGGGAGGCCGTGCACGCGGAACTCGACAGACTGGAGAAAAGTGAGGTGATACAGGCCATCGAGAGTGCAGAATGGCTCTCGCCGTTGGTAGTAGCCCAAAAGCCAAACTGGAAGGTGAGGCTGTGCGTCGACCTCAGGGAACTAAACAAAAACATCCTGATCGACAAGTTTCCCCTTCCTCGCATCAATGAAATGTTGGCCAAGACCAAGGGCATAAAATGGTTCTCGACTGTGGACCCGTCGTCCGCCTATCACCAAATAAAGCTCCATCCGTCATGCAACCACCTCACGACATTCATCACACCCTTCGGGTGCCACAAATTTGTCAGGATGCCTTTTGGGCTGGCATCAGCAGCCGCGGTATTCCAAAAACTGATGCATTGACTCTTTCGAAAAGTGGAAGGTGTTCAATTCTTCCAGGACGACATCCTGGTCATGGGTGCGTCCAAACAAGAACACAACGAAAAGCTACACACAGTGCTACGCACGTTGCAAGAGAATGGGTTGACTGCAGAGTGGTTCAAGTGCAAATTTGGGGTACCATCAGCAACATACCTCGGCCATGAAGTCAGTGAAAAGGGCATAGAACACAAGAGATCCAACATGCAAGCTATATTAGACGCGCCAGCCCCAGGGAAAAAGGAGGACATCAGGTCATTCCTGGGAATGGCCGAATATTATAGCAAATTCATACCCCACTTTGCCACCAAGACGCACTGTTTACGCCAGTTGCTCAAAGAAAAGAAGGGTTTCAAATGGAACAAGGAAGAGCAGGAGGAATTTGACAAATTGAAACAGGAAATGAGTGAAAAAATACCCCTAAAAGGGTTTGACCCAGACGCTGAATCCATCCTTACTACCGATGCGAGTGATCGAGGCCTGGGGGCAGTGCTAATGCAGAAGTCATGCCATGGAGAGATATCAATGATCAGCTTCGCCTCGAGGTCTCTGGCACCCAATGAGGAAAAATTCAGCGTCATTGAAAAGGAGATGTTAGCAGTTGTATGGGCGATGGAAAGGTTTAGACAGTATCTGTGGGGCGCCAAGTTTTTGGTCAAAACCGACCACAAGCCCCTGGTAAAGGTCTTAACATCCAATGGTCATGCCCATGCGACACCAAGGATCACCAAGATGACACTTTGATTGCTGGATTTTTTATATGAAGTGGAACACATACCGGGCCCACAGAACAAAGTAGCAGACTTCCTGAGCCGAGCAGCAGCAAAGGAAGATGCAGACAGGCAAGAAACCTCGCAGTGGGACAGTTATGTGGTAGCCTCCATACAGGACATGGAGAAGGTGATCGGAGCTCAATAATGGGAAGAGGGCTACAAAACGGACGAGGACCTGCAGGCGATGAGGGTACGTGGTCCTTGGATGGCCCAAGAAGAGACACCTCAAGGAGACATTATGGAGGTACTGGGAAGTGAGGGACGAGTTGTCACTAGAGGAAAATCCCCTGTTTCTTCTGAGAGGCAACAAAGTAATCCCTCCCCAGAGGGTCATCGAACATCTTATGGCCTTGTTACATGAAGGACACCAGGGGATCACCAAGACAAAAGCGTTGGCTTGACAAGCCTACTGGTGGCCTGCTATCGACACACAAGTAGAACGATTTGTACGAGAATACGAGTCGTACGCCAAAGCGGACAAATCCCAAGTCATGATGAGGCCTGCTTTAGGAAAGTTCCCGGTGCCCGAAGGACCATGGGAGACGGTATCGGTCGACATCATGGGACCGGTTCTGAACATCGAGGGTATTCAAAAGTACGCCATGGTATTGATCGACAAATACTCCAAATGGCCAGAGGTGGTCGTAAAGGAAGCAGTAGACACTGATACGGTGATAGCCTTCCTTAGGGACATATTCGTCAAAGAAGGAATTCCAAAAACTATCATATGTGACAACGGGCCGCAGTTCACGTCAGGGAAATGGGAAGCCTTTGTAGCCAGGAATGGAATAGAGGTCAAGCATACGCCCATATATCATCCGGCAGAAAATGGACAAGTAGAACGTTTCAACAGGGTGATAATGGGCACCATACAGGCAGCCATAAATGACGGATTGGACTGGGAGAGGGAAGTGCCCAAAATGTTGTGGGCATACCGAATCACACCAGGGAGCACGGGGTACAGCCCCTTCAAAGTACCAAAGACAATACAGCATGGAGGAAGATGGTTGTGCAAAGTAAGTGGTCACCACCTGTAGTCAAGAGAAACCTAGAGAGAGCACAGGAGGCGTACACAGAACAATTCAATAAGAGGCAAAATGTACAAGGAGTGTTGCTAGAGAAAGGAGATTGGGTAAGAGTGAAGGTGGTGACCCTGAAAAAAAAGGGGAAAGTAAATTCACACCACCCCTACAAGTCTTAGAGCCGTACGCCAGATCTGCGCTACTCAGCGACATTAAAGTGTGGTCGCAGGACAGGATGGTGAAGTGCAGCAAAATCTTAGAATGGGGAGCGAAGGCGGAAGAGAACGTCGAGAGAGACAAGGAAGAAGGTAGTGGAAGGAGCACGGAGCAAATAGATGAAGGCACGCAGCAAGTAGAGGAGAGAGAAGTCGGAGAGGACTGGGAAGTCAGAGAAACCAGTGGAGTTCAAGACAGGAGCAAGAATGGTTCAGCAAAGGAAAAGACGGGAAGTACCCATGAAGGAACAGAGACATGTGGCCAAGGGTCAGATGAGCAGGGAAGTGAAAGGAGAGAAGGAGCGACAAGGACGAGAGCTGGGAGAGCAATAAGGACTCCGGAGAAGTTCAAAGACTTTGAAATGGACTACAAGTAAGACTGTTCCAGTTTAATAAAAATTAAGTTGTGCATAAAGGGGGGAGATGTGTGGTACTGGTCTAGTGTTTCTTTAGACCGGAACCAGAAGCGGTGAAGCGAAAGTGGAAGGCGGCCATGTTGTTCTGGCGCCAACCGCGTAGAGTTCAGACATGGTCCTGGCGCTCCGGTGAATAACCCAACTTAACCTGCCATTGCTTCCTGTCTTTCTTTGAGTAAGGGTAACTTAACAGCTGTGTGTAGTGTGTTCAAAACCGTGATGCCCCCTCCCTCTCACGCCGTAATATTATCATGGAACTTCACTATTGTTTCCTCTGATTTTACAATGCATTGGTTCACATACACCCTCTTACCGGTCAGATCACGTTATCTCTGTAGGCTGCAAATGGCGATTTTCATTTCGGTTTCTTTTATGTTTTGGTTGTTGGTTACAGTTTATTTGGATGGGCATCACACTCAAACGTTTGACGCAGCCACTGTACATAGAGACAACGTACATTCTTTGCATAACAACTTAGTCAGTGACACAGAAACTAAGGACATGTGTTTGTATGTAATAACTTGTTATTTAATGCATATCTAATTTCCATAGCTCCCAACAATGCTGATGTATAATTCTTGTGCTGCAAGACTCATTAATATTCCGCTGTATGTAATCAAAAAGAAAATTTCAATAAAAAGATGTTTAAAAAAAATAAAATAACCCGCAGCACATCCTTTTAGATAAAACAACTGATCTGTTTGTACTGGAAAATAGTAGTCATCCTGACTATTCAATGGTAAAAGGCAGGAACTAAATTGAGGAATTTTGCCTTGAATGCCCAGTTACATTATACTCTAGTACGATTAATCTTTATTAAAGCAATTCAGGATTTAAACTCTGGTTTCGGTAATCTGGTTTTGGATATTCCCTCATGCGCTAAACATCTGTCTGAATTATTTGGTTTTGTGGCTAAAACGAATCAAAAATAAAGCAGAGTTCACAAACCTTGAACCTCGTTTCACTTACAAATGAAAAAATTCTTTAGGGAGAAGTTAAGACAACTATTTTGGCTAGAAATCACTTGGCCAAACTTCAGGACTGCAAAATAGTTCAAAAATTGTTTGACAAAATAAATTTAGAGATAAAAAAAACAATCAAGAGCAGATCTGAACACAGCTCCAGGATGTTATTCTTACAGAAAACATGCAAACGTTCTGGTGGCTACGAGAACCAATTCCTAATAAATAGGGAGATAAGCACATTCTATTTAGATCCTAGAAATAATATCCAATTATCCTTGATGGAGGAACACAAATGAACAAGTTACTTCCATTTGGTACCGCCTTTTCTAGTAGAGGCTATCTAATTGCAGATTTCTTACCTTAGATTTATTCCCAGGCGTCTGACTGGATCCGGAAACTTTTCAGGAGCAGTACACCCATGCCTGCCAGTAGGAGAGGTCATCCGACTCTGCATGGCGATGGTGTCCACAACAGAAATGACGTTCGGTGCCTATATAGGTGCCACCCCAGCACGGACGTCAGTTCGTTTTTGTAACTTTACATGTCAGGCATGCGGAGTCACGAAGAACGCGCATCACTCGTGTGGAAAACTACAGCCCTGAAAGGGGAAAAAACCTGTCCCTAGAGATCTGTTCGCAGAGCGGGGAGGATGGTTGGGTCAGTAAGAAATCTGCGGATAGATCGAGTCTCTACAGGATAAGGCATTACTGAAGGTAAGTAACTTGTTCATCTGATAGAGACTTCTAGCCGCAGATTCCTCACAATGAATAGATACGTAAGCAATACCTCCCCAGAGGCGGATCTGCAGAATTAATTCACACTAGACAGTCCTGCAGGACCAAACAGGTAATGTGGCCAATGCACCGGACAAACCAGGATGTAGTGCTTGGTTGCAGAGAAGCCCACTTTGCTGTTTGGAAGATGTCCAGGGCCGGAACTCTGTGCACTAATGCACAGGTCACGACCTTAACCCTAGTGTTACAAGCACACAAGCCTTCAGGGGGTTGCTTCTCGGCCGATGCAGAGCAGATTTTAATGCAAAGCAGAATCCATCAGGAGTTGATCCGTTTATGCACAGCTTTCCCCTTCTTTGCTCCAACATACCTCTCCCCACTGCTGAACGAGAACTTGCACCACCTCCAGATGGAAACACGATTAGTGATCAGCTTGCCATCTTTGGCTGAGTTCCCACTCTGGCTTTCTGAGTCCCCACCATATGTTGAACCACCAGGGATACCTTCCACTGTTGCAACCCTGTCCAAAGATGCAGAGCCTCTTGACAAATGGTACACAACCCTACCCTGCCTTGTCTGTAAACATCTGAACTAGCCTTCCCTTCATGGAGGGTAAGAAGGCTTACATTGCCAGCTGGATCGCTTGGAGCTCCAGTAGGTTAATGTGGAGTCCTGATCTCCACCTGTCCCAGATGGCAGTCCCATTCCAGGAGAGAAGCATCTGTCCCAACTGTCAGATCTGGCTGGTTCAACGTAGAGGGGTCTACCACTGTCCCAATTGCAATTCGTTAACCACCACTGCAGATCTTTTGCACTTCCCTCCTGGAGAGATTCCCCTGATGATGCACCCACTGGAACTGGAAGAGCCCACGGATGCCAGCGAGCATGTGTCACCAGCAGGATGTAGAAGTCCCAGAGTCAGTATCACCGAAATCCAGGATAGAGACTGAACCATTGATATCATAGCCTGAATATCGCAGTCTCTCAGTCCAGGAGGGTAAGCCCAAAACTGCACTGTCCAGTACCGCCCAGATGAAAGAAAGCATCTGTGAGGAAGTCAGGTGTGACTTTGGCACATTGATAGTGAACCGCAGAAGGTCCACTGTAGTATGGAGGAGGGAGACGACTGCCTGGGGCGAGCCTGCCTTAGACTGTCGTCGAGATGGGAAAAGACTTGTACCCCTGATCTCCACAGGTGAGCTGCAACCACCACCATCACCTTGGTAGTAAGGTCAAAAGGGAGCACAGCAAACAATAAGTTTTAGTGACCCATTGTAAACTGCAGGTAACGTCTATGGCAGGCAGGTTGGGAATTGGAAACATACATCCTGCAAGTCCAACGCTACCATCCAGTTCACCGGGTCCAGGATAGTCGGGACTTGAGCAAGCGTGAGCATTTTGAATTTCTACCTGTTGAGTAAAAAATTGTGAAGGTGCAGGTCTAGGATAGGGTGGAGGCTGCCATCCTTTTTAGGCCCAGAAAATTAGTGGTTAATATCGACCATTACCTACTTCTGGCATTGGCAACCTCTCTATGGCTCCTTTGGTCAAGAGAGCCGCCACTTCCTGGTGTAAGGAAAGATGGTTCTTTCGCAAATTGGTGGAGGGGTCGCCACAAAGGGAGTAGCCCCTTTGAACAACCAGGAGAACCCAACGGTTTGATGTTATTGACCTCCAGCGGAGTAGGTGATGGCGTATCCTACCTCTTTCTGGTGGCCCATTATGGTTGGAGGGCGAACTAGAGAGTTTTAGAGGCTGCGGCTGCCGGGGAGATGGTGGATTAGCCTGCCCGACACACAGGGTGTGGGGGTATCAAGTCCTTGGCCACGCAGAGGCTCGAGAGCTTGCATGATGTGGTGGTGTGGTTAAAAGTGCAGCTGGAAGACCCTTCCATGGCCACAAAAAGAGCGTAAATAGCACTTTCCATCTTAGCCCAGAAAACATACCTGAACTTGAATATATTCTTTGCATTCTTTATTGATTTCTCAACAGCTTTTGATAAAGTAAACAGATCAAAGCTGGACTAGTGGGGACAGACCAAGACTCTTAAATATTTTAATTGACCTTTACAGCGATACCTGGGTATGGGTGAAACTATGGGATGGCAGAGGGGTGTCGCCAAAAATGAAAACCTTCAACAGATTAAAGTTTGCAAGTTGGCCCCATTACGATTTAATTTATATATTTCGGACCTGTCAGGTGTCTTATAACAGCATCGGGGAGATTCACCTACATTGTTAACACCAAAGTTCTGTATTTGGCATATGGAGATGACCTAGTTATCCTTTCCACTTCACAGATCAGTCTACAAAGGCAGTTGTACAGGGTGAGCGATTTTAATACTGATAACGTGCAGGTTAATATCACAAAAGCAATAGGTTCTTTGGTTGCCAAAATCCTATATTTTTCTGTTCTCTGGGCTCTGACAACATTTAATATGTGCCAAACTACACATTTACGTAGGTGTCACTATAGACAAGAAATTAAACTGGAACTGGCACATAGCACATCTTAGTCATAAGTCTGCAATAATTATGGGAGTTATGAAATGACTTGCACCAAAAGATGGCAGAGCAGAGATTGGACCAACTCTAACAGCTGCCAGTGCTCAAATAGTTCCAGCTCTTGCTTATGGTTGGGTGTTGGAATCAAGTACGAAAAGTAGAAACAATCTTGAATGGCATCAGGATGCTATTTAATGTACGGAATTTAACACAGCAAAGTCAATTAGGACGCTTGTTTGGAATCATGTCTTCACACATTGACCTCTATTAATCAAATGAACTATTTAATCGACAGGGTGGGAGGGTGATGTTTTAACATTTTATATCAAGAAAGCTGCTAACAGTATTGTATATGGTTTTTAAGAAACAGACAAAGAATCTAACTATGTAAGAAGTAATCTGAAGTTTTGACTCATTTCAGATGTTGACTTTTCTGGGAGAGATGGCAGAAAAACAACGATTTCTTCATGAATGGGTGAATCATCATTTGACAAGGTTATTTCTTGCAACGGTACAGCATCTGTAGTTGAAGTAGATGACTTTAGTGGCAATTGTAGCAATCCTATTTGACGTTGCAGCTGGTTCAATTATTGAATATGCAACTTGAACCACATCAGGATCAGTAATTTAATATAGGAGCATAGTGTAGTAAGTGACCAGGAGACCACAGGAGCAGCAATAGAGGTTTATTGCAGGAAACAGAAAGGAGTAACCTCAACACAAGCTGGCCAGGCACAAACTGTCACCAGCTAGAACACTAGAAGGAGACAGAGCCATACACATTCTGGAATGGGTGACACAGGTAAGAACTGTGGTGGAGTAAAGGAAATAGAAGAAGGATAAATATACAACACATCTCTCGTAGAATAAAACAAAAAGAAATGAAAGGAAACTTAACACAAAAGGATATGCATGTCATGGAAAGGAAACTTAGCACAAGACTAAAGAAGAATTCCTGAAGTAAAGGCAAAATGGAAGACATCATAGAATGATAAGCATTGAAACACAAATAATTATAAGCAATGAAAACATCATATAATTAATAAGCATTGAAAAGGGACACACGTCACCCCTCTAAAAGAACTAATCACAACAGAAATCATTCAAATAAGTAGGAGGTCTGTGACTCCTTTGAGGTCTGATGGCAGGCAAAGAAGAACTTGAAGAAGCAATGGGGTTGGAATTAGAATCAGTAAAGGAATTGGGAACGAGATCAGCAATGGAATTGGGAACAGACACAACGGGATCAGGAGCATCCCCTCCACCATCACCCCTAGCCAAGACATTAACGGGAGCAGGAACCACAAGACCCGGATCCGGAGAAGGAACAAGCATGAACCCTGAGGAGGGAAGGTCTTGGACAGGAGAGGGAACAGGAGCAGGACTAGGACCAACCACAGGATTAACACTACCTTTCTGATAGAGGGCAACCCTCCTTAAGTTCCACTTTTCCCCATTGGAGAGGACAACATAGTGAGGATAGACCATCTTAACGAGAAATGGGCCACGGAACTTGGACAAACCGCCAGAAACACGACCAGACTTTACCTTGACAAGGTCACCTTTCGCAATTTTACCAGCAACAACCTTGGCAGAGAGCCCATCACCTTCAAGAGATTTGCGAGAGGAGACCTTAGGAAGCAGACCTACAGAACTACAACTAGAAGCGCCCTTACCAGGAGAACACACAGAGCCCTTACGAGAAAGCTTGGGGACCACTCTAGAAACATCACCTGAAAGGGACTGACAGACCAAGTCCTTGAGCCAAGAGGGAATGAGTTTGGTGCTGGGAACTCTACCCCTCATCATCTCAAAAGGGGATCTGGAGTGGGAACCATGAAGAGTGGTACAATACGCATAAACCATTTCACTAACAAGGGAAGAGACAGAAGAACCACTGGAGAGGGCCATTTGGACAGTGCCTTTCACCAACCTATTAAGGCGTTCACAGAGGCCATTACCCTGAGGGTTGTAGAGAGAGGTCCTATGGTGGGAAATACCGCAATCAGACAAAAAGGCTTGCATCTCATGCGAAACCAACTGTGTGCCATTGTCAGTTATAAGAACATTAGGGAAACCTTCTCTAAAAAACAGAGACTTAAGGTGATTAATGGTAGTAGCCGTAGTGATGTCCTTGAGAAACTCCACAGACAACCACTTAGAATGGCAGTCGACAATGACAACAGCAAACCTCTGGGAAAGAGGCAGTTCGGCAATGGGACCTATAAAATCTAAGCAGATGGTGTGCCACGGAATTTCGGGGAACTGCAACGCACCCATCTCAGAACCCACTGAAACCTTAAGTCTCTTCTCACCCACCTTGCAGGTAGAACAATCCTCAACCCATGAGGAGACCATGGAGTCCATACCGGGCCACCAGAAGTTGAGCTTGAGACGCTGTTGCGTCAGGGTTTGGCCAAGGTGACCCTCATGTGCTAAGGAGATGAGCTTCGGTCTCAAGTCAGCAGGAGGCACACATTTGTCACCACGCAATATGACGTTGTCATTGCAAACAGACAAGTCATCAATGACTTTGAGAAAAGGACAGAGACATGGAGACAGCTCTCTCTGCGGGAACCCAATTTGATGAGCTGGATGACTTCCTGTAACACACTATCTCTAGACATGGCATCAACCCACTCAGAGCGAGAAAGGGAGCTCTCAGAAAGTAGAAGTACATCGTCGATCCAAGCAACATTCGCATCACATCCCTCCAGACTGAAGCCAACATCAGAACCAGACGGAACAGCCAACCTAGACAAACAGTCGGCCTGTAAGTTCCTCCACCCAGAAATGTGAGAAATGTCAAAGTGGTATTCCTGGAGTTTAGAGGCTAACCTTGCCAACCTTGGAGAACCAAATGCCCCACCCCCAGGAGAAAGAATGCGGATGAGGGGTTTATGGTCAGTCTTAAGGTTGAAGCGGGTGCCCCATAGGTATGGTCGAAAGTGATGAGCACCCCACGCAGCAGCCAAAGCCTCTTTCTCGATAACAGAATAGTTCTGTTCACATTTTGAAAGGGTACGTGAGGCAAAGGCAACAGGTCTGTCACCATCCTTGTGAGACTGAAGTAAAACTGCACTGAGGCCACAGGCACTGGCATCCACCAACAAAGTGGAGGACTTGGCAGTATCAAAGGGTGCCAGAACCTTAGCACTGCAGATAGCCTCCTTAATCTCATTGAAACAAGCTTCCATTTCAGGACCCCATGAAAACTTGCAACCCTTCTTCAGCAAGGTTCTCAGAGGCAAGGTCTTCTCTGAGAATTTCTCCACAAATTTGGAGTAGTACTCGATCAAACCCATGAATGACCGCAACTGGTCCTTGTCAGACGGGCAAGGGGCTAAGCGTATTGCATCAAGAAGGTTCTTCTTGGGTCTGACGCCATTGACTGAGATCTCATGTCCCAAGTACTCAATGTTCTCCACAAGAAAAGAACACTTCTCCCTACGTAGTGTAAGGCCAGTGTCCCAGATTCTGTGTAGGACATTTCTGAGAACAAGGTTGTGGTCAGTCACAGACTCTCCAAAGACCAAGATGTCATCTTGAAAGAATACTACATTTTTGAGTCCCTTAAAGATTTCACTGACCAATCTTTGGAAGACACTCGCCGCCGAAATCAACCCAAAGGGAAGACGAGTAAATTGAAAGATACCCTCTGGAGTGATGAAGGCGGTAAGATGCTTCGAGGACTCATGGAGCTTAACCTGATGGTAGGCGCTCTTCAGGTCGAGTTTTGAGAAATATCTCGCCCCCTGAAGAGTGGAAACCATCTCCGTGATGTTGGGTAAAGGGAAGGTGTCCGCTACGACACACTTGTTTAGGGACCTGAGGTCCACACAGAATCTCAATTTTCCGTCTGATTTTTTAGAAATCACGACGGGCGAAACCCATGCTGATGCTTCTGTAGGCTCAATTACACCAGACTGAAGCATCTCTTCAATTAAGAGTTTTACCTCACTCCGGATTGAGATGGGAATCCTCCTTACCCGATGTTGCACTGGCAGACTACCCTTCTTTAACTTAATGAGATGGGCATACCCCCGAAGTTCACCCAACTCCTCCCTGAACACAGACCCAAATTCAGACAAAATGAACTCAATAGAGTCATCGTCAACAACCATTATTTGGTTCTTTGCCCTAGGATTGATGACGATGGAGAGGTCATATTGATGTACCCACCCTAGAATAGGCGGACCATCAATGGAAACATAAACTTTCCCAAAAATAGACCTTTTCTCAAACACAATCTCAGATTCAAAGAAACCCAGGATTTCAATTTTCTGGCCATTGAAACCCTTAGGTGAAATATCACTACGTTGTAAATTCACCCCTTCCCAAAAGGCATCGAAAGTAGACTTGGGTATGATGGTATGTCGAGAACCCGTGTCAACCATCAACAACACCTCGTGGGAGTCAATCTTGAAGATGGCTTTGGGTCTGGTTTGTCTCGGATCATCACAGATGACATCAACATCGTCAATGACCAGAAGCCTGTCAGGTTCAACTCCAGAATCATCAGCGTAGTAGTCATCAACAATATTCACTCTCTGTCTAGCTTTGGCCTTGCACATCTTGGAAAAATGTCCGACTTTCCCACACTTCAAACACTCTTTGTTTGATGCAAAGCAAAACCTGGCGTCGGAAGAGTGACTGCTACTGCCACACCTGTTGCAGACTTTGCTTACTGAGGTTTTCTTGACAGTAGGTCTGGGTCTGTTTTTTACCACCGCAACACTGTCTCCAGAACAATGCTCACACCCCACAACGCTACTTTTGTCGGTAACCACAGAAACTTCTTGGTGAGGAGTAGATTTGTGCGAATCAAGGACCTTCATGCACTTACTAGACTCCTCAATTACTTTGGCCAGATCAATTGCGTCTTTCAAGGTAGGATTTTTGGCTGCCCATAGCCTCTCTTGGATTTTCTTACTTGAGCACTGGACGACTAATTGATCTCTTATGAGCTCGTCGTTCATAGAACCGAACTTACACTTTAAAGAAAGCTCTCTGAGTCTGGCCACGAAATCATCTATGGTTTCTGACTCTTTTTGGCGTTGTGTATAGAACTTATAGCGGTTCATAATCAGATTATCTTCCTTTGCAAATCTGATCTCCAAGCGATCAACCGCTTCCTTAAACTCATCAATGTCATGCCCACTAGCTCCAAGTGTGATAGGTAGGAATCTAAAGACCCTCTGCCCTTCTTTGCCCAAAGTGCTCAAAAGGATAGCTTTTTTCCTTTTGGGTGAAAATTCCTGTCCATCAAGTGCTTCCAGGTAATTGTCAAACATGATATACCAGTCTTCCCAAGGTATTTCAGGTACACCAGGTTCAGGTAAGAACTGGGGAGGCAAAGTTACCACAAATTGTTGTGCCATGTTCACTGATTGTAAAGTGAAACAAAATAACCACAGGTTTTGCACAACAAAAGGAATTTAGCAATTATAGTAATACCTCTTACCATTCATAAAGTGTCCAAACGATACCATAGTACTGCGACAGAGCCAGGCAGAAGTTTTATGGTAAAACGAGGAAAAACCGATTTAAAATCACCAAAAACGGCTGCAAGACGAAGTTGATGTAAACACTAGAATGCAAAGATGGCCGCCGCTGAAAACGAGGCTTGGATTGCGGCTAAAACGAGGCTTGAAGGGCAAAGACCTGAAGGAAGATGGCCGCCGCCGAAAACGAGGCTTGAAGGGCAAAGACCTGAAGGAAGATGGCCGCCGCCGAAAACGAGGCTTGAGATTGTCCTTGAACGAGGCTTGGAACGCACAAGGAGCGTCTCTCCACTAGCACCAGGCAAACGCGCTGCGCTCGCCTCCGCGCGCTGCGTCAGCTGGTGCGTCTCCAAGGCAACAGGAAGCAGTGTCTCGAGCGCTGTGACTCACCAGTCTGGTGGGTCTCTACGGCAACTGAAGACGGTGTCTCGAGTGTGGCTCACACGCGCTGCGCTCGCTCAGCTGTGACTCACCAGCTCCGCTGTTTGGGTGACGTCAGCGCTGGTAGAGCTCGAGCTCCGCTCCGCTTTTAAGTCCAAAATAAGTAGTAGAATTACCACAAATGAGCGCCTTCACTGGAAACCGAAGAGGAGGGCCAAAAGTGGGATCTGCACGCCGTAGATTCGTTTCTTGTTGAGGAAACTCCGTTTAAATCTGCTTTCCGCTGAAAATCTTGAAATCAAGTATCAAGATGAGGTCTTCAATGATACTGGCCAGCAGGTAACGTCGCCAAAATTGTAGTAAGTGACCAGGAGACCACAGGAGCAGCAATAGAGGTTTATTGCAGGAAACAGAAAGGAGTAACCTCAACACAAGCTGGCCAGGCACAAACTGTCACCAGCTAGAACACTAGAAGGAGACAGAGCCATACACATTCTGGAATGGGTGACACAGGTAAGAACTGTGGTGGAGTAAAGGAAATAGAAGAAGGATAAATATACAACACATAGCTTTAGACTCAGCAGGCCAAAGGTTGGGACCAATGATTTTAAAGTGGCCGATCCCTCCCTGAGTAACTTCAGAAAAGGTAAAGTTTACCTATTGTAGGTTGGTTACTTAAAAGAATCTGTCATGCAACCCCTTTATATGATCTATTGTCACATACCTGTTTTTCCTTTGCACTAGTTGGGGGTGGCAGGATTATGGTGAGAGTGCCTGGGTGGTCTGTATAATGCTCTGGGCAACAATTTACCAAGAATGCGTTCTTGGACTACCTCTCCCACCTTTGTGGCCCGCCCATCAACAGTTTCATCTTCAGTGGCTGAGCCTAGAAAACTCTTCTAGCTTGCAAGTTTCTCTCTCACATCTTGGATGTTCTGGAACAGACTAGTACATGTGTCACAATCAGATGAATTAATAAGTGACTCCACCATTCCATTGTGCTCTAAGTCAGGAACATAGATGGGTTCCTCTAGAAGCATTTCGTATGGATTGCAGCCATTTAGTATACTTACATAAGAAAATAATGGAGTGCACACCGAGCCCTGTATTGGTGATAGTATTATGGCAATCCAAAAGCCTAGCAGTCAAGACTTGTTTACGTGTGTTATTTGCTTGCTCTATGATTCTGTTTGATTAGGACAGAAGGGTTGCAAGAACAGGAGACAAGAGCAAGAACATGCTCCCAGAGAAGACAGGGCATCAACAAATGACTGTTGCAAAGGTTGGACAATTATTTGAGTGGAAGGTATGAACAGCTTCCATTGGACTGTAAATCTTCTACAATTTTGTGATCACTGACATTCTTTTGTGGTCAAAATCTCAGATATTTAGAGCAAGAATCAAACAACCCAATATATACTTAGATTAATTGACAACGGGCCAACATGGTCAAGGTACAGGACATTAAAGTTTTTATTGATACTGTAAGCAGAGTAGGGACTGGCCTTATAGCAGTAGGGTTCATTTATTGACAACTGTTTTATATATTCTTTATAGTTTTTTCAGTACATTTGGCCAGCATTATTGTTGTTGTAGCACAGATATTGTATCTGTCAGTATAAGCAGAAGCTATTCCTCACGAGCTGCTACAATAAGGTCTACTCTACCTTTTTAATCTATACTACTATTATAAAGGAAGAACTTTGAACCTTTGAGGCGGGTAAACTCGGTAACCACAGTGCCAATCCACACACCCAATACATCGTTGCAATTGTCAGGGTATGCAGATGGACATAGGCTATATAAATTTAAAAAATATAAGTTATTGAAAAAAAAAGTGGTCCCATGGAAGTAGCGCCGGCCGCGACGTGAGTGCTGACATCAGGAGCGCGGGGAGGAGCGGCGTCCAGGAGCGCGGGGAGGAGCGGCGTCCAGGAGCGTGAGGAGGAGCGGCGTCCAGGAGCGTGAGGAGGAGCGGCGTCCAGGAGCGCGAGGAGGAGCGGCAGACATGAGCACGGGGAGGAGCGGCGGACAGGCGGGGAGGAGCGGTGAGGAGCGGTGGACAGGCTGGGAGAAGCTGAGAGGAGCGGCCGACAGGCGGAGAGGAGCGGCGGACCGGTGAACTCAGGAGCGCAGGGAGGTGCGGCGGATGAGGTAAGGCTCCGGGGGACCCACAGACAATGTCGGGGTGGGGGCTGGGGCGGGCGGGGGCTCTGAAGCCTGATTGCTCCCGGACAAGGTCGGGACGGGCTGCTAGTTTAAAATATGCATATGCCTGGCCCCAAGTATGAAAACGCAGAGTACATTGTCTTTAGTAAGGCTATGTGAATATTTAGAAGGGAAACAGCCAGAAGGCATTTCCCTGTTCGGTGTTTTCTGTATTGCACCTTAATATTTGCATCAATCTTTTGAAACACTACAGGCTTGCACCGCTGTGCTGTTTAGTTCTCTTTAGCACGAGTTCCTATACTTATATTGGTCTCTATATGTTATTTGTGAAACAAAGTTAACTTGTCCTATAAGGAAGGAACTTTTCCCCAAAGCTGTTCATCTTTTATGAATCTGCCTTCTGAATCTGTTAAAGCAGCAATGGAAGCATGTCTACAGTGTAATCTTTAACACAGAACTCTGAAAAAGACCAGAATGAGGGCCTTCTGAAAGGCAAGGAGTGTATGAAGAACAAGTTACAAACCTTTGGTAACAGTCTTTCTGGAGGATAATCTGACCACAGAGCCCGCACTTGTGAATACCCTCAGGCACCAGACTAGAGCCAGATTTTTCTCTTCAGCAATTCCCTTGTGTCAGTAGGTTGCATTATGAGTCTGCATCAGATAAGTCCCAACCTAGATAGTAAGCCAGGGCCCCTACGTAGTCACCATCTTCATGTGCTGACGTCAGTTTCTTTCTCATATCGGTCTGCGCCATCCGACTCAGACTTCATAATCAGGTTGTGCAGAACTCTAAAATGGAATCTAATTAAATTGTCTAAACAAGTCCATTCCATAAAACAGGGAGGAGGATGGTTCTGTGAGGAATCTGCATTTGTTCTTCTGATGTATACTTCCAACTGCAGATTACTCAACGTGTGAATAGATATCAAAGCAGTACTTCCCCAGGTGGTGAGTCTGTAATTTCTCAGGCCAGTATATCTTGCAGGACAGTTTGGGTAAATGGACTCCCCCACCGAACATATGCCGGCAGTAGCGTTCATGACCGTGTGAACTGATACTCTCATAGCAACTTGACAGATGTCCATGTCTGGCACACAGGTACAAGCCACTGGAAGTAGCCTTTGCTCTGTGTAGTGACTTCCAAAAGATTAACTAGGAACGAGACTTCAAGTAGGGTTGAAGAAAGTAGCATTTAATTTCAGGTAAAGAAAATTACATGCAGCTGGATCTGGGGTCAAGCCAAGAATGACCTCTGTGTATCCAGTAACCGCTAAGTGAATTGCACACAGTATTCATAAGATAACATTCCACATTACATAACAAGATTCTGTCTTAAAGATACATGCCATCACTACACATCCCCCTTCTTAAACAAAAGAAAACAAGAAATAAAAACAGGAAAAAAACAAATATTAGTAAGCATACATAAGATACTTAAAAACGAATAAAATCCTCAAATCTTTTAGGAGCAACAATTTCCCTTCTGTGTCTGGTATATTTTCCAGATACACAATTTTTATCTACATTGACATTCTCCTGTGGGTTAGAACATTCTTTAGATGGCTGGTCAGACAACTCAAGATGTTGTGAGTCATGCAAACCAAGGGTGTCAGGATTACCTTCACCAAAAGAAGCATCTGGACCTTCACAAACCAACTCACTGTGAGAGTCCACAGAAATATGAGTTTCTAATCCAACCCGTGTTTGTGTCTGAACAGGATCGCCTAACAACAGACCCGACACCTCACCATCCCCCTTTTCAAACTGAGAACCAACATCCAACCACCAATAATCTCTTTCTAAACTACAACTGTCTAATCCTTCCCTACAGATGTTCCCTGCCAAAGCAAAACGACTCATATGGTGAATCGTGCCATCATCCAATTCAACAGTATTTCTCATACCTTTAGTAATTGTTCTGGGCTCAGAGAACTTAGAGTGCAATTTCCCTGTTTTCCTGGCAGACTTAACACGCACTAACTGCCCAACTTTGCTATTCACTTCTTTAGTACCATGCTTTTCATCATAATACTTTTTATTCTTATTCTGCGATTTCAAAATAGATTGTCTGATTTTATCAGAGTCCCAATCCACCTTCCTACTTCTACCAATCCATCCCTGATTAATCTTGCAATGAGGAAATCTCCCCCGCATCAAACAAAAAGGACTTTCACCAACAGTGTCGTGCTCCGTAATTCTATAAGACCACACTAATTTGTATAACTCATCATCCCAGGTCTGGTTACTTTTTCTTGCTAGTTGTAATACACCTTTGAGCATTCTATTCACTCTCTCCACGACGGAATTGCCCCTGGATGATACAGTGCAGTACATTTTTGCTCAATTCCTGTACTGGTAACAAAGCTCTTCATTAAATCTGATCTAAACTGGAAACCATTATCAGTCAGAATTGATGCTGGAAAACACTCTCTTAAAAAGCACATTTCTAAAAATCAAATTACACTATATGTATCCACCTTAGTTACAACCTCCACCTCAAGCCATCTCGAAAATAAATCAACAAGAACTAAAATGTACTTAACCACATCATCTTGCCAAGTTATTGGTCCCATGATGTCCAAAGCAACACTTTGCCACGGCAAACTAGGACACTAATGAGGATGAAGGTGGATTAAGAGTTTTCTGTGTTTTATCCGAAGTTTCACACTGAATGCAATTGCGAACATGTCTCTCAATACCTAAATCAACTCCAGGCCACCAATATAACATTTTAACAGTTTTCTTGGTTCTAGAGATTCCTGGATGACCTTCATGGCCTAAATCAATTATGTTCCCTCTCATGCCTAAAGGAGGTATGATTCTTCCGAAATCTACACAAAAAATCTCCATCCAAAGCCAATTCATCTCGGACCTCCCAAAATGGCCTAAGCTTCGGATCAAGTTTGTCACTCTTACATCATCCCTGAATGACTGTTAGAAACATTACGCAACACCTAGTCTATTTTGTATTCCTGCTCCCACATACTCTTTGAAAGACTAGGAGTGGCTTCAAATACTGCAGCAACACACCAATCACTCCAAGGATCCGAAGCAACTTCTTTAAGAGGCAAAGAATGCCTACTGAGAAAATCAGCAATGACATTTTTTGCCCCCGGCACATACTGCACATTATACACGAAATCTTGGATTCTCATTGACATCCTGGCTATTCTAGCCGATGCTCTGGAAAGGCCTTCTGTACTCAATAATTTGGTTAAAGGTTTATGGTCTGACCTTTAGAAAAATTTCTTTCCCCAAATAAATTTTCTAAAATACTCCATTGCCCACACACACGCTAGTGTTACTCTTTCTATGACAGAGTATTTTTTTTCTGTCGGGGACAATGAACGAGATGCAAAAGCAACCACAACTTCTTTACCTTCCTTATTTATCTGTGATAATACACCTCCCAAACCTGTACCACTCGCATCAGTAGTAACAATGGAATCAGCTACAGGATCAAAACCCTGTAATGCAGGAGCTCGTGCAATAGACTCCTTAATGGTCTCAAAAGATTTTTGACAATTATCACTCCAGTAAAAAGGAACTTTGTTTTTCATTAAGATGCGCATGTCATATGTCTTGCTTGAGAAGTTATTCACAAATTTTGCATAAAAGTCTGCCAAGCCCAGAAAGGACCTCAACTCATCCTTCGACTTGGGAGAAGTAGCTTTCAAAATATGCTTCCACTAAAGAGCTTTTTGGTTTTATTCCAGGCCCATCAATTTCATGGCCTAGGTAAGTAACATGTTTTTCTGAGAATTTACATTTGCTGTCTTCGGCAATCAAACCATTATTTCTGAGGATGGACAAAACTTCCTTCAATAAAGTATCATGATGAATTTTGTCTTTGCCCATAATCAGAATGTCGTCTTGGAAAACAAGTACCTCAGGAATGTGGTTGAATAGGTTCGACATCAGCCTCTGAAAAACTGCAGCGGCTGATGCCAACCCAAATGGCATACGAATAATTCTATAACATCCAAAAAATGAGTACAGAATGAAGTTAATTGTCTGCTCTGCTAATCCAGAACCACCTGGTGATCGGCAGACGAGAGATCTAAAGTGGAAAACCACTTGGCATTCTGTATAAGAGAAAGCATTTAATCGAATCTAGGGAGAGGAAATTGGTCAACAATTATGTTATCGTCAAGATATCTGAGGTGCACACACAAACGGGCTCGACCATTGGATTTTCTGGCTATGACCAATGGTGAAACTCATTCAGCAGTCTCAATGGGCTCTATAACTTTGTTTGCCAATATTTTATCCAACTCTTGTTTGACCTCCTCCCTGATGATAAATGGAATATTTCTAGCTTTGTGAATCTTGGGAATAGCATCCTCCATCAAATGGATTTTATGAGTGAAACCTTTCAATTTCCCCATGCGATTCTCAAACACCTCAGGAAACTCTTGAATTACCCACTTCTTGGTGTCCACGCTTTCACATGAAACTAACACTTGTTCCTTACTGTTTGGATTGAGAATGATGTCCAGTAACTTTTGGTCTTTCCACCCTAGAACCGGTGGGCCAACCCTTGCCACATACAATTTCCCAGTAGCCTGCCTTTCTTTAAACTTAAAAATGAGAGTTCTAAACCCTAACATTTCAATTTCCCCCCCTGTATAACCCTCTGCGGCAACATCATTGGGTTCCAACCATTCTCCTATCTTGTCCACAAATTGGCTTTCCCACATATTTTGAGGCACTATAGTGAACGGTGAACCAGAATCAGCAGCCAATTGAACAGTGATACCACCTAATGAGATGTGGCACAAAGGTTTTGACAATAAGTCACCAGTGATATTTAAAACTACCTTCTTTTTTTTTTAATCAAGTTCACCTGAACATCATCATCATCATCATCCGACTCTGACACAGAGGTATCATCCTCGTGTTGAACATAGGTGACTTTTTTGTGGTATTTTCTTGTTCTTCCTGTTCCACACTCTCGAAAAATGACCTACCAAACCACATTCCAAACACTTGGCAGATCTAGCAGGGCATTTTTCAAATGTAGCTGCACGCGAATAGCTGCCACATCTGTAACAAATTAAGTTACTAAATTTCTTTTGCTCATTACCCTCAAATTTCTTTCTATCACGAAAATCACTTTTCCCTTTCTCAAACTGGTTAGTCTTATAACTTTTATACGTTGCCTTCTTTTCAATAACCTTCTCAACTATCTGTTGAGAATCTGGAATCTTATCGTGCGATAACGTAGCTTTCGCGCAACGATCAGATAATTCCGCTTTTCTAACAAGGACAATTATATCCTTAAGACATTTATCTCCCTCAACCCATAATTTATTCTGCAAGGTTTTGTTTTTCGTATACATAACTACTTGGTCACGGATTAAATCATCGTGCAGTTGAGCAAATTCACACTTCCTTGCTAACTTTTTCAAAGCAGAAACAAATTCTTCAACAGACTCATTTTTCCCTTGTTTCCTGTGGAAAAAAGCATGCCTAGTAACAGCAATACACACTGAGGGAGAAAAGTGGTCATCCAAGCCTAATAAAGCACTTTTAAATCTGTGGTTGTTTTAAAAATCGCCATCCTCGTCGCCAAAAATTGTAGTGACTTCCCAAAGATTAACTAGGAACAAGACTTCAAGTAGGGTTGAAGAAAGTAGCATTTAATTTCAGGTAAAGAAAAGTACATGCAGCTGGATCTGGGGTCAATCCAAGAATGCCCTCTGTGTATCCAGTAACCGCTAAGTGAATTGCACACAGTATTCATAAGATAACATTCCACATTACATAACAAGATTCTGTCTTAAAGATACATGGCATCACTACACTCTGGTAGAATGTGTCCACAGGCCTTTCGAAGGCTCTATCTTTGGTAACCAATAGTTGATTATGATGCACAGGACAATCTATTTAAAGGTGTCTTCACAGCTTTTTCCTTCTTTGCCACCAAGAACCCAACAAATTACTTATCGTCCACTCTTTGGTCACGGATATGATCAATGTAAAAGCTCCAATCTCTCTTTAGGTCTAGGCAATTAAGCCTGTTTCTCTTTAGAAAGATGAGGCAGAAAGAATAAAGTGGGTAGGGTAATGAGCAGTCCAATGTGAAAGAGGGTTGCACCTTTTGGGAGAGATGCCACTTTAGTCCTGAGCACTTGCTTGTCCGGAAAGGTCGAATTATATATTTGCTGGACAGACAGTGATTGTAGTTCTCTTAGGAATCGAGCTGGCAAAACTGCTAAAAGACATGCTTTCTTTAAAGCGAGAATCAAATGGCAGCTATGCATTAGCTCAAATTGAGATGGAGTGCAAGAGAAAATGTAAAACAAGATTGTGGTACCACTGAGGCACCACAAATCATATTAGCAGGGATATATGGATCAGCCCTTTGAGAAAACGAGTCGTAACAAATGATTTGAATAAATATGATTGATCAGGTAAACGGAGAAAGGCCCTAAGAGATGATAATTACCCTTTAACTGTTGCATATCAAGACTATGCTAAGCTATAGTTAAACAAAAGAGTATGTCAGAAAACTGTGTTTGTAAAGGTTGGATATTTGGGGAAGAACACCAGGTGTTAGAAACAGGATTTCTGGTTGGCTAGGGCATACCCCTCAGCCAGGCAGAAACCACCACTCTAGTCATGGCAAGGGAGTTACACGCTAAAGATAACCCCTGCTCACCCCCTTGGCAGCTTGGCATGAGCAGTCAGGCTCATCCCAGAGGCAATGTGTAAAGCGTTTGCGCAACACACTCACACACACACACACACAACAGCAACACGCTAGGCACACCACAACAGAAACTCCACACAAGGTTATAAAAAAAAAGCCTTTGTATTATCCAAAAAACATTAGAACCATAATCACAATGCACACTGTGCCAACTGGCACTAGGTAATATTTAAAGGGGATTATGTACAGAACCAGGCCAATCGGGCCACGGTCAGAACCATCAGAATGCAGGTAGTAAATATAAAACACAACCAGTAACTACTGGTATAATAATGACCTCAGAATTATCACATTGGGCATAAAACACATTAGGCCCAAACCTCATTAGCGTAAACACATTAGGCAATAGGCCTCATCAGCATGAACACAATATGCAATAATCATGGTGCATAAATCATATTTGCGCCTTGCGCCCTATCTTATTGGGCCTAAGCACAGTGTGCCTCCACATTAGGCATAGATCCTAAAGCAGCAGTTAACCTCAGTGGCACTAAGCATAAAGCACAAGTTACTTATGTAACAATATATCTGTAAGAGGCATTAGTTAGTGATAGATTCCTTACCTTGGAATCTCCTCAGGCATCAGACTGGATCCGGAAAGTTTTTTCGTCAGCAGTACCCCTGCGCGGTGGTAGGCGTCGTCGTACGGCTCCACGTACGTCGCTGGCATCGTAGTCGCAGAGATGATGTTGCTGCAGCTACTTAGATGCGCCCACCGGCGCCGACGTCAATTCTGTACACGACTAAGCGCCAGGAATGCAGAGTCATGCAAGATACTGACCACTGGTGCATTGAAACTAGGGCCGTGAAAGGGATGACCTTAACCCTAGAAATCAGTTTGCAGAACAGGGAGGATGAGTGAGGCGGTAAGGAATCTATCATTAACTAATGTCTCTTACAGATATATATTGTTACACAAGTAAGTAACTTGTGCATCTGAAAGAGACACGTTAGTGATAGATTCCTTACCTTAGAATAGATATCCCAGCAATAACAACACAGGTGGTGGGTCTGACCTCAAAGATCACACTAGAACATCACGGAGAACAGAACGACCAAACAGCCGTCTCTCCGGACTTGACTGTCAAGACAATAATGCTTGGTAAAAATGTGCAACGAGGCCCAAGTGGCTGCCTGACCAATGTCTTGTAGGGGGACACCACGTCCCAATGTAGTAGTAGCTGCTGTTGCCCTGGATGAACGGGTGCGCAACACCAGCTGAGGTTCCTTTTTAGACAGAGAATAACAGGCTTTGATACACAAGACGACCCCGCGGGAGATAGTCCTTTGTGTACAGCCTGGCCTTTCTTGGCGCCCACGTAGCCAACAAAGAGCTGGTCATCCACCCGGAACTGTTGTGTGCGACTTAAATAAAATCAAAGTGAATGTTTTGGGTCCAGACGGTGGAGCCTCCCTTCCTCTCTGGAAGCGTGCGGAGGCGGAAAGAAAGTGGGCAAGGGGATTTTCTGCCCTTTGTAAAAAGCAGTGACAACTTTCGGCAAGAAGGAAGGACGAGTGCGAAGCACAACCTTGCTCTGACGGACTGACAAAAAAGAGGGGAACAAGAAAGAGCCTGGAGCTCACTCACACGCCTAGCAGAGGTGATGGAAAGCAGTTTTCAAAGTCAACAAACGAAGAGGACAGTTGTAGAGTGGCTCAAAAGGAGCGCACATCGAAAAACTAAGAACCAGATTCAAGTCCCACTGCGGCATCACGAACGGAATAGGAGGGAAAAGGTGAGTAATGCCTTTGAGAAATCTATTAACAGGGGACTTGAAAAGAGAGGTCTGTATAGGACGCCTGAGAAAGGCAGATATTGCAGAAAGGTAGCCGTTGATAGTGCGAAGAGCAGAGCCCTGCCGAGCCAAAGAAAGAAGGAACAAAGGTCCTCTGAAAGAGGGACAGAAAGGGGATCCACAGCCTTTGTTGTGCACCATGCCACAAATTTGTTCCACCTGCAGACGTACACCGATTTAGTGGAGGGACGCCTGGCTAACAGAATGACATCACAGACCTCAGGAGGCAAGTCAAACGGAATCAACTGTCGCCGCTCAATCTCCACGCATGTAGGTGGAGGCTGGACAGGTTCGGGTGGAGGACCGTCCCCTGCTGCTGCGACAGAAGATCCTCCTGAAGAGGCAGTCTTATCGTGGATCCACGCTCATACTGAGTAGCTCGGGATACCAAACTCTTCGAGCCCAGTCCGGTGTCACAAGAGTGACTTGGGCCCGGTCGTGCCTGTTCTTCTTCAGCACTCTGGGCAGAGATGGTATAGGTGGAAAGGAGTACAATAGACCACAACTCCACTTGCGATGAAAAGTGTCGCCAAGCGAGCGTCGCCTTAGAATTTCCAACACGCAGAACTTCTGACATTGCACGTTCTGTTAGGTGGCTAATAGATCTAACCAAGGCTCTCCCCACTGTCGAAAGAGACCTTGCACCACCTTCGAGTGAAGACTCCATTCGTGATCCATCAGGCACCAGCAGCTGAGTTTGTCCACCCTGGCGTTCAAAGAATCTGCCCGGTGTTTAACCGTCAATGAAATGCCTTGACGCTCCAACTATGTCCAGAGACGCAGAGCCTCCTGACATAGGGTCCACGACTCAACCCCACCTTGTTTGTTGCAATACCACATGGCGGTGGTGTGGTCTATGAAAACCTGCACCACCTTCCCCTTGACAGAGGGAAGGAATGCCTTCAGTGCAAGAAGGATCGCCCAAAGCTCCAGAAGGTTGATATGGAGCCTGGACTCCGCCGGAGACCAGAGGCCTCTGATCTCCGCCTCTCCCATGTGGCCGCCCCATCCCAGGAGGGACCATCCGTCACCACTGTCGTCCGGTTGGGGAAGGGAAAGGGATCTCCCGCTGACCCAATGCTGATTCTTGAGCCACAACTGCAATTGTTGTGCAGTGCCCTCAGAGATCTGTCCCGGACTCGCTGTTTGGGAGGGTAGACCCAAAACTGTGCAGTGGCCAGAACCGCTCCGATGAAGAGGAGCTTCTGAGAGGGAATCATGTGCAACTTCGGCGTGTTGATGGAGAACCCCAGCAAATGCAGGAGGTCGGCCGTAGTCTGGAGGTGGGAGACTACTGCCTGGGACGAGCCCCCTTCAACAGCCAGTCATCAAGATAGGGGAAGACTGAATCCCCTGATCTGCGCAGATGAGCTGCAACCACCGCCATCACTTTTGTGCACACCTGAGGGGCGCTTGTAAGGCAGAAGGGGAGCACGATGAACTGAAAATGCTCCTCCCCTACCATGCCGGCAGGACGGGGATATGAAAATAAGCGTCCTGCAGGTCCAACGCTACCAACCAGTCTTGTGGGTCGAGGGCAAACAAGACCTGAGCAAGTGTGAGCATCTTGAAATTCTCCTTCCGGAGGAAGCAATTGACATACCGAAGGTCCAAGATAGGATGCAGGCCCTTGTCCTTCTTTAGAACCAAGAAGTAGTGGGAGTAGCAACCACAACCTACTTCTGGCATCGGACCGCACTCTATGGCCCCCTTGACAAAGAGGGCCGTAACTTCCCGCTGGAGAAGTGTCAAGTGATCCCCCGACATGCGGTGGCATGGCTGGAGGGCTAGTCTCGAAGGGGAGGGAGTAGCCCCTTCGGACAAGTTGCAGAACCCACTTGTCCGATGTGATGGTGCGCCAGTGGTGGAGGTGATGGCGAATCCTGCCACCCACTGGCATCTGGTGGGCCTGAAACACCGGACTAGGAAGGTTTGGAGGCAGTGGCTGCAGGCGGGTGGTGAACTGACCCCCACGCTGGCCCAGTGACCCGCCTCTGCGGGTCCCACGTCCGCAGCTGCTCAGAGACTGTTGCTGAGCAGGCTTGTGGCTCTGAAACGAACATGCTTGTGCGCCCCTTCCTTGGTCACGAAAGGAGCAAAAAGCAGAAGCGGAAGGAGTGCGTGTGGCCAAAAGGCCTAAGGACTTGGACTTGGTCGTTGCCCATGGATCCACTTTCGGGACCGCTCCTACAAAGTTTTCGGAGCCATGGCCCGGCAGTAGGGGCACGACTGAGTCGTAGTCACGCCCCAAGCAGTAGAGACACTCACGGTGCGGGTCTGTCTCCGACATTGTGTGGGGACAGGCCACTCAGCACTTAAAACCGGGCATCCCTATGCACCTGTAGATTGATATATACTTGAAAACAGACAAAAAGTCCCCCAAAACTCAGTCAATAAATGACTGGGGGTACCGTTCTCTCCGGATCTGCGCTTGCTGGCTCAGAAAAAGAAAGAACTGATGTCAGCACGCATGGGCGCATCTAAGTAGCAACAAGTTCAAAAGACCTTTATTCGAATTTCATAAAATTCATAAAAGTACTGCAGTTAAAAACAACAAATCATTACAATATACAACCATACAGAAAATGTTATGATTTAAAAATATCATATTTTAAAATTCCATACAATTCAGCTCCAGTAAGACTAATTTCTGATTTCAGGGATTTTGCATCATTTTGCGCACTTGTGTAATCAGTCTTAAAAAAGTGCTGGTGCGGAAATTTTTTTCATCAGAATCCAGGGAAACCAACATTCTATACGACTCATTAAGGGAGAGTGGTCTATGTTTCTTAAAATAGGGAGTTAAAAACCATTTAATATATCTACGATAAAATTTACAAAAGAATAGGAAGTGCAAATAATCCTGTGAACTGACACCATCACAGGGGCACAGATTGAAGTCGGTACTGTGTCGATACCCCAAAGGAAAAGACAACAAAAATTTCACTGTACCCGCCCTTAGGCGAAACAAAAGTGATCTCTCCCAGCTAGTCATAGGTAGGGAGAGATAGGGCGGGAGGGGTTGTCTACACAGTTCATTCCCTAAGTATTTTGCAACAGTTGATTTCTGCGATTCTCTTCCTATCCGTTCATTATTGTAAAGTGCATACAGTGCGTTTTTAACCTCGGCTTTATCCTTAGGTTCAATTGACGTAAGATCGGTAAATAAGTTGCCTCTAACCACTGCACTCAGTGTTTTAAAAACTTCTGAGAGCCATGGAATCGCCATTCCGTGATCACAATTTAAACAGTCTTTTATGATGTTTTGTGTAAGGACGGCAGCGTTATTTCTCCAGACTCTGATCCAGAAAAGTGCTGGTCTGGCTCTAATAAAATCACTTATGTATGGAAGGTTTAATTCACTATGGCAGATGTAGTCAGAGGATGAGATCGGGGCGCTTAATATTTTCCTACAAAAACGGCTTTCCTCCCGTTGAATACAATGGCTGCTTCCCGACCCCCAAACCTCCGCTCCATATGAGGCAACAGGTGAGCACTGTACTCTAAAAAAATTTAAAATGGCTTTAGTGGCACCGATTTTCTTTGGGCGGGGAAGACTCAAAACAGAATTGGTGGCTTTCAAGAACTTGCTCGTGGCGTGGGCCAGATGCCCACTCCACGAGCCGTTCGCAGCGAAAACCAACCCTAAATAAGGAAATGTGGGAACAGATTCAAGTTTGTCTGTGCCTATCTGTATAGTATTGAGCTTCCTTTTGCCGGGACCACAAGACATAATAAAAGATTTTTTTAAATTAACCCGCAAATCTAGACCCTCCATGAAACGGACAAAGCTGTGTACAAGTAGACGAAGGGCATTTGGTGTGCGGGCCATAAGCACCGCATCGTCTGCATATAAAAGCACTGGTAAGGGTTTCCCTAGGATTGTCGGAACATCCGTAGTAACTTTTTTCAGGCAATTGGATAGGCCATTGATATAAATAATGAACAACAGGGGTGCTAAAACGCACCCCTGTCTCACCCCCCTGCCTATGTCAATGGCTCCTGAGACTTCACCACCCATCCCAATTCTGACCCGTGCTTTCAGGTCAGTGTGGAGATAGGCAAGAAATCTGACAAGGGTATCATCTAGACCATTGTGTGATAGGATTGTCCAGAGTTTGGATCTGTTCACTAGATCAAAGGCGGATGAAAGATCCATAAAAGCAAGGTAGGTAGGGGATGATCGAGCAGTGCTATAATTATCAATTATTAGTTTCAGATTCAGGCATTGCTACACTGTTCCTACCCCACTCCGGAATCCCATCTGTCATGGATCCAGGAAGTCTGTGTCTTCAGTCCATTCAAGTACTCTATTATAGATTATACGTCCCAGAATTTTTAGGGTGTTGTCCAAAAGGGAGATCGGGCGGTAGCTAGCTGGTTCTGTCCTATCTCCCTTTTTAAAAATTGGGACGATAATACTAGTTTCCCATGTGGCCGGCATAGCCCCTGTTGGCAGGCTGTTAAAAACATTAAGGAGAATTGGCGCCCATAAATCAGCATTGTATTTAATAATGTCTATGGGCAGACCATCAGGACCAGGCGCCTTGTTTCCCAGGCTCTCTTTTATAGCTGTTTCAACTTCGTGGGCTTCAATCTGTAAGCCGGCCAATTGTCCTAAGTTTGAAATAGGCGGCTCCTCTATTGGAGCTGCGTAAATTTTGGAGAAGTGGGTCTCCCATACACTGCTGGTTATGTTGCAGCTAATTGGAGTAAGCTTCTTACCCATTTCTCTTGTTTTCCTGGCAGCGGCCCAAAAAGGACCGCTGCCGCCCAGGTTTGCGCTGATCACCAGCGATTCCCACTGTTCAGATAGCAGTGTTGCCTTTCTTTCTGCTATTTTAACTTTAGAATGTTTCCTGGCTGTCTGAATGGTCATTTTGCACCTAGGTTTGGCATTAAGTGCCTTTCTTAATTCCCTATTCGCCAAAGAGCAGGCTGAGTCGAACCACCTTGGATCTTTACCTTCCTTAGGTAATGGGAGTGACAAGAGAATTTTTATAGTAGAACACAGTACTTCAAAATCAGCGATTATGTTATCGTGGTTACCACTCGTAGACAGGCAGGACTTAATCAAGTGCAGGTGTAAGGTTTGTACACTATCTAAAATTGCCCCACAGTCAACTCCCCTCCATTTTAGCCGTAGGCCGTCAATTGAGGGTGTAATGTCCCTTGCACCATTCAGATTCATAAAAACAGGGCTGGGTGCGAGGTTCAGGGTTACTATAAATGGATTATGATCACTGAAAGATGTCACCGTCACTGTGGTCTGTGGTCTTTACTATACAATCTATTAAGTGGGGTGACATGAATATATAGTCAATAGTGGAGCTGCTATCCCTACTTATAAACGTGGGGGCGTGGGGGGAACTAGGACTATAACCTATTCTCATAGCGTCATCAAGGGCAAATTCAATTAATATATTAGCTAGTTCAGTGCCCCTGCGTTCCGCTTGGTCTTGGTGAGTCCCATCCTCAATCCGAGGTCTCTGTTAGTTTAGCATTAAAATCACCCCCTATTAAAATTCCTGACTCTGTATCTGATGATAAACTGCATTCCAGTTTGCTTAAAGCCTTTGACAGTGCCAGAAAATTCTTATTCGGTACATGATAAAAATCATTATTATAAAAGTTAATTAAATAAATCCTGGTCTTTGACTTTAATTTATATTCAAGGATTTGAATATTAGGATTATCGGTGGACAAGTCTCTAATTGAACCACCGGCCAAGATCTTAATCCCAGTGAACAAGCCACCCACTGCTCGGCCAAAGCTAGGTTTGGGTGATGTTATACTGAAGCAGTGGTAGCCCTCTATATTTAAATTCCCAACATCCCATGTCTCTTGGAACATAAGAATATCCATGCCGTCAATTCTCAGCCCATGCGGGGTCTGAAAGACTAGATTCCAGGTCTGCCACATTCCAGCTGAGAATTGATAACCCATGGGTGCTACGATGTTTGGTGGGCTTACTCCCAAAACTCCTCAGTATATCCTTGATAGTATTAACAACTACGAGTGGGGCACTATTAGTATTCATATCATTCGCTAGGTTATTCTGATTTAAACATTCTTCCGTTGATGCTGAGTGTCCCTCATATCTGTTATTTGTAACTTGACTACTGATATTACTGTCGGCCATTTTATCCAGTCAGTCCTGCTCATCTAAATTAGAAAAGTATTCGAACCGATTATGAGTGGGGATGTTAAATAGTGGCCGAGCTTCATTCATCGGTATAAATTGATTAGAGGTAAATGCTGGATATGGCCTTTCTCTGTGGTCATAGTGGGGCATAGTTGGGAATTGCGGATAGTGCAGAGGATGTGCTGGCGTTGGGGCCTGGTGATGCCATGTATGGCCATTCAGATAGGTAAAATCTTGGTTCTGGGAAAAAATGGAGATTTAATCCTTGCTCCAAAATTCAAATCCTGGTGTGGAATGGCGAAATTATTCGCCATAGTTTGTTTAGGGGATATCAGGTGTCTGTAAAAATAGCCTAATGGAAGGAGGGTAGTATTAAATTCCCATGGTGAGGGTAATGGGGCGCTAGCCAATGTTTTTTCCGCCCATTGGGGTTTTTTTAAATTTATTGTTACGCAGTCCCCCTCAAACTTTTTCCTCAGTGGGCCTATCCAGCCCACTCTCTGGGTGTGGATGATCTCCCTTGCCCCTTCTATGGGAAAATTGCAATTAGCCAGTGTAAGGTTTTGTTTTTGAGGGATATAGGGGTTTCTTCTGGGTCCTTCCTTAATTTTGAAACATTGACTAGGACCAACACCAATGCCCCGCACTCAGGTGGTAAATTAATATGTGATGGAATCTGCCTAGTAGTTTTATGGGGAGGCTGAACCATAAGGGAATCATTTGAAGGGTTATGGGATTGGCTCATAGAAATCCCCTTCAATTGTTTAGTATTTTGGTCCTTCCTTGGCTCTGATACTACATTAGTGGTACTAGGGTTAACTGCTGGCTGATTAACAGTGGTCCCTTTATCTAAGGCCTGCGGGGGTTTAAGTGTTGTATTTATAGTTGGTGCTTGGGGGTTCTTTAGTTTGGTACCTGCAGGTTTTGTGGAACTTAATTTAGCTCCCACGCCATTGGGAGCACCTTCTCTGGATATATTCTTGATGGGAATACTTAATTCAGCTAGTTGTTTTTCTATACGAGTGAGCCTACTTTCTATAGGTGACAAATAGATACTAAGTAGTTCACCCATTCTTTCCAGCATGCGGTCGTTTGCAGTGTTGGCATCAAGTTTGCCATCAGTGCCTATCATCCCCCCTTGATGCTCCACACTGTCTACCTCAATAGTCTCCTTTGTCCTGCTCGTGCTTAAGTGGGGATTAGGGTTAGCGCCTTTCCTAGTCTTTCTTTTGGGCATACTATGTTTTCTAACCTTAGACGTACAGGACTTTGATGCATGTTGTGCTTGTTTTTGAATAGCACCCTCCCGTCTGCCTCTTAGTTGCCTCGTGCTGTCTACAGATATTTCTTCTGGGGTAGGATTGATAGGTAAGTTGGGAGTTTTCTCCAGATCCGTACTTGTATTTGTCTCAGAATCTATCAGTGGGATTGATGCAGATAGATTTACCTCATTTGGTATAGTGTGAATATCAGCCCGTACGTCAATTAAGGGTCTAATGTTACTAGGCCTGGCCTGGGTAGGTGTGGTTGCCGATGCAATAAGACCAAGGGATGAACGTTTAACTTGGGCTAGATCTTGCGAAACCCTACGTTCCAAAAGTAAAATACCCTGGTCTATAGCATCGTTAGCTCTAGTTATAAAGTTGCCTATAGGGCCAATCACTGAAGCTCCCCCAGCTGCGGTTTTACTGCGACTGCCCCTTGGAGACATATTGAAGAAATACTAATATGCTAATCAGTTCACAACATAAATTCTAGTGGCAATTCTATTCAGGCAGGACAGGAAGCAATTGATGCAAAGTAATGTAATGGGCCGTGCATAGTTCAGTGATATTCAAGAAGAGCAAGTCAATTGGGTATATGTTGACGTGTTGACCCTCTCAGTGCATATGTGGGAAGAGGATATAAGTACGCCACAGTTCATCCACAAAGTCAAACAGTCAGAGGTAGTAAAGGTACCTTAATTGATGTTGTTAGAGGGGTGCGCCCGCCCCGACCTCCTCTGGCCTCTGAGGGCCACAGAGGGCCCGCCCTTTGCCCGGGCTTAGCCCGGCGTCCCGCGAGGCGGGGTCTCGGTCGTCTTTATGCGCCTCTTGGCGCTCCGATTTAGTCACTGGTAGCGCGCCGCTGCAGAGGCTGCCGGGATTAGCAGTCCCAGGGCGGCAGCGCCGAAGGCGATGGTGTGGCTGTGCTCCTTTTGCGCTCCGGCGCACTTATCCCATTCGACGTGACTCTCGGCGGTGGACTCGGCAAGCAGAGTGTCCCCCAGCAATCCTGGTATGATCCTCCCGCTCACCGGGGCTCGGTTGTCTTTATGCGCCTCCTGGCGCTCCGATTTAGTCACTGGTAGTGCGCCACCGCAGAGGCTGCCGGGATTAGCAGTCCCGGGGCGTCAGCGCCGAAGGCGATGGTGTGGCTGTGCTCCTTTTGCGCTCCGGCGCACTTATCCCGCTCGACGTGACTCTCGGCGGTGGACTCGGCAAGCAGAGTGTCCCCCAGCAATCTGGCGCATCTAAGTAGCTCCAGCGACGTCATCTCGGCAACTACGACCGACGCCATTGACGTACGCTGAGACGTACGCGAGCCGTGGACAATGTCTACCGAAGCGCAGGGGTACTGCTGACCAAAAAACTTTCCGGATCCAGTCTGGCGCCTGGGGATATTCTAAGGTAAGGAATCTATCACTAACGTGTCTCTTTCAGATCACATTATACAGTAGGCATCACAGCATTAGGCATAAACCCTTTATGCAATCTTTAGGCCTTGCGCCCTACCAGAGCACCAAAACCCCCAGGCCAACAGGCCTGTCACTGGGGCCCAAAGGCCTTTTGTCCCAAACGTCAGGGCAACCTAGATGCTCAATGCGCTGGGGGCGCAGGAGTGTAACTCACCCCTTCCACATCCTGAAAGCAAAGTGCCCCCTTTGTTCCAGCTGCTCTCTGTCCAGTGGGGCAGCTGTAGGAAACTGAAAATGGCACCACCGTGCCTCCTGGGCCCCCACTTGGGCCCTATAAACTATGTGCTCACATTGTAGCTGCCGGTAGTCAGGGCGGTGCAGCTGTAACAGGTCAAATGGGCATGGGCACTAACTGTGCCTCTGGAGCACCAACACCGATCTGCTCTGCCCCAATCACCAGAGCTTCTCCTGGTGCCTTCACGGCATGAAGAAAATAAAGGCTCCAGCATGGCCCCACTCACCGGCTGCTCCTTCGTGGACTCCACTCCTCGCGCATCTCTTGGCTGCAATCACACATTAAAGCTGCTCTCGCCTCACGGGGAACCAGACGGGCAGGGCACGTAGTGAAGTCTCCGGAGGCTCTCTTACACGGAAGGCGGCAATGGAGCCCGCAAGGCTCCAGCCCCTCTTGGGCATACGTGGGGCTCCCACCAGCTCATGGGGGGCCCCGCCTTCCTTGGCCGGACTTCCTTTTTGGCACCCCACGACAAGGCATCCTCAGCCCTAAGCTCCGCCCCCGGTCAGGCGGTCCGCCTGACATCTGATTTTCCCTGCCAGTCCGGCGGTGCACACATAAGCCCACGTCTAGAGGCTCACATCGGGGAACACAAACCAGCGGGGTAGGCTCCCGCTCCGGTTCACTCTCCTCACAAGTGCGGGATGGGCTCCCGCTAGCAGGGTCACACGAACAGCGGGGTAGGCTCCCGCTCGTAAATAGGCACCAATGCAGCCGCAAAATAACCAAGCAGCACACAATGTGGGGTGGGCTCCCGAAAAGGCACACCACAATGCGGTGTGGACTCCTGCTCCAATAAACAGCACAGGGGGAATCCCACACTCACGGCCCGTCGCAGCCCAGTGCTGCAGACACCCGCACTCCCTCTTCACCTAGCAGTTCACACACAGCGCTCACGAGGCCCTAGGGCCCTAAAAGTAAAAGGGGCAGAGCTGAGGCCAGCACACAGGGCCCTCCAGCTGGGAGGCAGTCCCTCGTGGCAGTTCCTCCTGGGTCCCAGCAACAGCAAGCCCCCATGTCACAGGGAAGCACAGGAACAGAACACATGGTGTCACAGCCCCAATATTTATATCCCAAATTCCTTTGTCTGCCCTGGCACAGGGCTTGGGGGAACCAGCCCTAACTGGTTCCGGGGAGTGTGGAACACTTTGTTTACAAGGCTCCTCTTCCCCTTTGTCAGGTTGGGGCTCTGTCATTAAACACCACAGGGGGGAGGAGCCAGCATTCATATAGGCAGGCAGGGTCAGGGGACTACTCCACCCACTACTCCAAATGCAGATGCCCTATTCAGCCTAGCGCTGACTCACCCTGCCCTCCCTGGAGCCACACACACCTCATCAGCCCCTGTCACTCCAAAACCAGACAAGCAATACATATTAGGAAGGCAGACACACAGCACACAGAAATGCCAACTTCTAAAAGTGGCACTTCTAAAATAGTTAGAATAAATCTGCATGCACCATTGCGTAGCATTTATTATCACTATTCCAAACATACCAAACTTGACCACGCTGCTCCTTTGATATCCGGAATTACCACTGAAACATTTATCAGGGAATCCCCAATGCATTCCTACGGGAGGGCAGCCTCAAAGCAGTGAGAAACCAAAAGGGCTGTTTGTCACTACCAGAACACAAGTCACACATTCAAGGTACATGCCCTACATTTTACCTACAATGCACCCTGCCCATAGGGCTAACTAGGGCCTACCTTAGGGTGACTGACATGCAGTAAAAGGGGGGTAACAGACATGGCAAACACTTTAGGTGCCACGTCACAGTGGCAGTAACACTGGGCGCACAGGCCCTGCAATGGCAGAGGCCTGAGACAGGTTTGAAAGGCTACTTTGGTGGGTGGCGCAGTCAGCTCTGCAAGTCCACCAATAGCATTTAATTGACCATCCCCGGGTATATGAGATACCACTTTACAAGGGACTGACGGGTAAATTAAATATGCCAAACAGGTGTAGACCAATCTTACCATGTTTATCACAGAGAGCACACGCGCTTTACACTGAACAACAGTGCTAAAGTGCCCAGAGTCCTAGAACCACCAACACCATGTCAGACAAGCATTTGTAATGCAATAGGTCTTGCTTTATTAAAGTTTGAGTTATTGGCATTGCTAAATAATGCAACACCAATAGCTCAAACTTTGATAATGCGAGACCTATTGCATGCAGGAAAGGTGGTCAAAATTCAGGACAAAACTTTGTGAAAAAGGTACATTTTACCGAAACATCAGAGGAAGTTGCGCAATAGTATACAGGAAGTAAATAGACAACCCTTGCTCTGACGCCGCGCACACCACTTTGCACCTCTGACCCAGCCTGCTGTGAGCCGCTACGCCTCGCCGGATCCGCTTCGTGGGTCCCGCTTCGCGGTCTTACAGCGGCTGCAAATCTCAAGGGGGATCACCTGTTGACTGTTGACCGGCAGGGCTGCGAGGGTAGAGCGGTGGACTCCACGGACCAGGAGTCCCCGCGCGCCCGTTTCCAGCTGGGCTCCTCTCCCTGCCGGCCCCGCCTCCTCGGTGTCCTCTGTAAAGCTATAAAGAGGAGGTAACATCCCCGCTGCGCGGGAGCGCGCGGGAGGGCGCCGCGAGAAGCCCGGGACAAGGGCGGGACAGTCTGTGGCCGTCCGTGGTCGGACAAGGTTGGGTTGGGCCCAGAGTCCTGGTTGAAATCACATTTTGTTTTACACCATTTAGTCGTTTGTGGGATCTAGCCGTATTGTATGTAATAGAGAGGGGCTCTACTGGCATTTTTTAGGTGACATAGTGGATGTTTTAATATTTATATTGTACTTTATATATCATCCCACTCAGCTCCCAAACATGGCATTAAGATCTGGGAAACAGCGTCTAGTCCATATACAAACCTCTAAGGGTGTTGTTTCTGGTCCCCTTGATGCTTTTATTACCAGAGCGACGGGAATCCTAGAAAAGGAAATAGAAATGGTAGAACATAGACTGTCCCTGGATTTAGTTACCGGGAAGCGTTCTTCAATTGGTGCCCTAGCCCGTGTTAAAAGCCCTGTAACTAACGCTGCTTTTAATTGTATTTCTACTACAGAGACAGAGGCGATAGTCCATGTAGATGGAGCTATCATATCCCCACCCCATGATAACAGAGAACAGAACCCAAATAACAATCAGACAAGCTATGAGGATGATAGCCAATTTATTGAGGATGACGAATGCAGCCCGTCTGATGCATCACAATCTCATGTTCCCACTTCCCCCAGTGTGTCCAACCTACCACAAGATACCATAAACCCAACATCCCGGAAAAGAAAACATGTTTCAAGTCCACAGGGGGAAAAGATCCAAAAACAACCCAAAATTGATCTTACTAATAGGGTGAGCTCATCCCTCTCCCAGCCCCACCAAGGTCCCCCAATGGTGTATTGCCCCTCATTAGCTCCCTCTGGGTCATCAAATCCTTGCCCAACCTGTCTTAGTAGTGATGATATATTGTTGGCTAAGATGGAAGCAATGCTAAAAACTATATTGCTCCCGGTCCTAGAGAGAACAAGGCTGATGACCGCTAAAATAGATGTTCTGGAATTAGCTGTTAATACCAACTTGGGTCTTTTGCAAAAACTAACAACACCCGATACTGGGATGGGGGTCGGTAATTCAACTGGGGGTATAAAACAACGAGCGGGAAAATCTACAGCGATCCCTGCAGGGATTTCAGCTGCCAATAATAAAAAACCCCTACCAGGGGTAAAACCTGCTGCCACATTGACCACTGTCAGTAGAGCTCCCGCAAAGGATATTCCGAGGGATAAACGCCCAACAACTGCTAATAATGTCCCAGTGAAACACCCCTTGCCGAACGGCATGTCAAACCAAGCAATCAATACCCCAGTGCAAATACCAATAATGGGTAAAGACCAGAACAATTCCCAACCACCTAGGTCTCAGAGGACGGATAATCGAAAAACACGAACAATACCCAGAGTTAACTTACCTCCAGAAGCGTCCCAATACACCATCGTCTTAACCGGGGTGGCCCCTTTAGAAGATGGTATTAAAGAGACCCAAGGGGACTTGCGGAATAAGGTTATATTTTGGTTAAATAAACATCGTCCTCTGCCTCCCTCATCGCCCACCGAAATCCTCTATGTAAGGAGAGTTGATTGGGTGGGTAAGGGTTTAAAAGATCTAGAAGGGGACTGTATTTTGATTTCTTTTAAAGACCCCTGGGTGGTGGACAGAATCCGAAGGAAACCAAGATTTGCCCGTCTTGGTGATGTTCAGACCCTGCACCTTGGTTATTTCTACCCCCACACCCACATTAACTATCCAATGGGCCCCAATCAGTGGAAAACAAGAGGGGGGAGGTCTCGAGAGCCGATAACACCCTACCCCCAACAGTACCCCCCGCTCTTTAACCACTTTGAGGCGCTGTCAGACTTAGAATGGATAGATTGACTGTGTGCATCCAGCCTGTCACCTAACCTGTTTATTGACAACGGGGAAGGAGTGCAATATTCACCCAACTCTGTTTTGGAATTAAATATGGACTACCAGCCTATGCCCCATAAGAAAGTTAGAATATCGGCTGCGCCAGTTGGGGAAAGGGCGTCGTCTGTTAAAATAGAATAAAATAGAGCCAGTAATAGGCTAACAAGTGTTAGCTTACCTAATCTCCATTCCCTTGCCAAGGTCGGTAATAACCCTGTAGAAACCGATACATTGCTATCTAACATTGTGTCCTGGAATGTAGCCGGAGCAAAGACCCGTTTGGACTCCGAGGATTGGTTAGAGTTCATTGATAAATACGAGGTTGTGTTACTACAAGAAACCTGGGCTACAGCACCCATATACAAAGCCGGGTTCATAAACTTTTTTAAACCCGCAATAAAGAGTAATAAAGGGCGTGCATCAGGGGGACTGACAACGTGGGTAAAACAGGCTTGGGGCTACTCAGTCTCAGAATTGTATGTGGAAAACCCTGACATTTTGGCAATTAGGTTGCGTAAGGCAGGGGGTCAGGATATGCTTATTATTAATATTTATTCTCGAGGCCTTCCTGGCAGGCAATGCCCCCAGCTGATAGGTGTCCTAGACAATCTTTTAACTGGCTGGAATAAAGGGACATTTATTATGTTAGCTGGTGATATAAACTGCACTATCGAGCCACTTTATCTGCCTGAGGATAATTGGGGGTTTGTAGAGGATGCTACATGGAAAATCCCGGAACTAACGAACCAAACACCTGTTAAAGCAACGGAGGCCGCCCTGAGCTGGACCGCTTTCTGTCTCACTTGGGGATTAAGGGCCGTAAATGGTCGTACCAAATCGGACATTGGCGCCAATTTCACATTTGATAATGGTGTGAGAAAAAGTCGTATTGACTATATTTTTTTAAAAATGGAACTTTGGAGCCTAATTGTTGATATGGAAATTGTTATGCGTCCGGAAAGCGATCACAATCCCCTGTCTATGAAACTTAAAATGTATGATCTGATAAGACTAGCGGAACCAGACCCTAGGGGGCAAGGGGTTTTAACTATATCAAATGATCGGAGGAGACTGAAATGGTCCACCATATCAAGTGATGCAACTATACAGGCTAGTATAGAAAATGTGGTGAAGCTTGCATTAAATAATATGAGGACAGATGTTGTTGGGAGGGGTCAGACTGAATTAGATAAGATTATGGGCATGCATGATAAATGTTTTATCGAGCTTAAACAACTTCTCTCAAAACCCTGTAAGAAAGGTACTGGGCATTTGCAAGCCCCAAGAGCAAAATGGTACAACAGAGAATGTAGGGAGGCCCATAGCTCTTTAATTGAGAAAGTCAAATCCAGAAATATGAGTGCAGTAAAAGTGGCTAGGCAAAGGTATAAAAGAGTACAATGGGAAGCTAAGAGGGCATGGGAAGATGATTATTGGGCAGATCTTTTGGATGCCAGTAAGTCTAATAATCAGACCAAATTCTGGGACATTGTTAAATGTGGTAAGGATGGTGACTTTCGTATCCCATCCAATCATGTATCCCCTGAAGCCTGGATAAACTATTATTCCTCCAAATTCTGCTCAGAGGTTGTTGATTCCCTGCCCACACTGAAGCTGTTACACGTAATGACCCCTTGTGATGTGATCATGACCTTCACTGAAACAGAAACGGAGATAGCCTTAGGCTTGACAAAGCGGGGGAAAGCCCCTGGGTTGGATCAAATCCCAGCTGATCTGTTTAAGGCCAATACAGGCCTTTGGGTACCCTATTTAACAAACATAGCTAACGCTATAGCGAGAGGAGCCTGTATCCCCAAAACATGGAAGGGGGCTGAGATTCTCCCTATACATAAAAAGGGAGATAGATCAAACCCAGGTAACTATCGCCCGATTAGCTTAATTGATTGCTTTCAAAAAGTCTTCGCTCGCATGATCTTGGCGAGAGTGCAGGGGTGGATGGATCTTGAAAACATACTGTCCCCAACGCAGGCGGGCTTTAGATCTGGTACAAGTACCATTGATCAGGTGCTACGTTTCTGTATGATCTTCTGGAAGGTTGTTACGCTTGGCGGTGGCACTATTTTTGCTGCCTTCATAGATTTGAAGTCAGCTTTCGATCTGGTACCGAGGGGAAAATTATGGCAGGTTTTAAGGGATTTGGGCATGCCGGGTGAACTAGTTGAGATGATTATTAGACTACATGACGAGAACTACGCCAGGGTAAGATGGGGAGCACAAGGTCAATTCACGGACTCGTTTCCAGTAACTCGAGGAGTTCGCCAGGGGTGCGTTCTCGCTCCCACCCTTTTTTTACTTTTTATTGACCAAGTAGTTAAATTCTTCATGTCCACTCATACCGATGCTCCATCCTTGGCGGGGACTAAATTTCCTATGTTGATCTTTGCCGACGACACCCTGCTCCTATCAAAGACCCGGGGAGGCCTACAGCGGGCCTTAAACCATTTTGAGGAGTTTTGTAAAAAAAATGACCTCCAGATAAACGTGGGTAAAACCAAGTTTATGGTTTTATCCAGGAAAAATCTAATACGCAGTAGCGTACAATTGAATGGGGTCAACTTGGATCAAGTTGAAACCATGACGTATCTGGGGGTCACTTTGGACTGTCGTCTGTCCTGGAAAGAACAAATAGCGACCCAGCAGTTAAAACTTGCCCAATTGACTGGATGTCTTCTGCGGGAGCAGAAGAAATCCATCACAAAACGGGTCATCCCCGCCCTGAGAATATATGACACCAAAATAAATGTAGCCACACTTTATGGGGCAGAGTTATGGGGGTTTATGGATCTTTCGAGTCTATATAGAACTCAGTGTAGATTTCTCCGCAACCTGGTAGGGTTGCCCCAATCTACTCCATTGATCCCTCTCTGTCATGATATGGGTTGTCTTCCAATTATGGACATGGCAAGATATAGAGTAGTGTCCACTTGGAGGCGCTTATGGACCTCTGAGGATCTTGTACTGTTTGCAAAAGAGCTAGCAGAAGTGAAGGCCATGGGGGGGTCGGAGCGGATCCCATGGCTCCGCTCGGTGAAAAAGAGTCGTTGCGACATGGGCTTAATCCATTTGTGGGTGTCCCCAGGTACCAACACTTTCCCCTCGAAAAAGGAATTTAAGGATTTATTTTGGGCCTCAACCCGCCTTTCCCTGGTATATGCCTCTAGTTCTGAGGGTCTAACGGGGCGTTTTCTAAGCTTTAAGCTGGATCCTGCCCGCGAGACCTACTGGGATTCCATTACCAGGCCATTGGATAAAAAATTGTATCATCAATTCTGGGTGGGCTCATTACCCTTGAATTCCTTTACTTCATCCTGGGGTAAAACCTCCTCAAGCCTTTGTAGCTGTTGCCCTGACTGTAAAGAAACCGAGGGCCATTTTCTGTTCGCCTGTCCTCAATATACAGAACCCCGCTCCAAGTGGTTAAAACCCATTTTTAAACGATTACCCTGTAGAAAATCCTCGGATGCAATATGGGCCCTAAAAACAAATACTTCTGAATTCATCGTGATATGCTTGGCCAAGTTTTTAGGCTGGGCTTGGGTAATTAGAGCCAGAAGGAATCTAACCTTTTCCTAATTATATTCTGTAATGTTTTTCTTGTGTGTGTTTATTGTATTTCAAGAATAAGGCTTATTTAGTGTCTTGTGGAACTAACAAATGTTTAATAACTTTTTAGTCGTGGTTTCTAGTTTTAGTGTAAATTTGATAATATGTTTAAGTTTGGTTTTACATAATTGTTTGTACGTTGTGGTGGTTTTTGTTTGTTTACGAATGTTTTCTTTCTTGTCTTTTATGATTTTATTATCGAAATAAAGACATTAAAACCTGAACCTGAAATAGACAACCACTTAAGTACAAGTCAAAATAGGTTCATATTAGGCTGAGACAATTGCGCACTTCACGTTTTTCTCTGGTGCAGAGAAGGTACGATTCTTAGGCCTCCCAATAGAATTATGGGTTAAACAATGCATTGTTCTGGTCGCCAGACTCTCAGCTGTATCCAATTTGTATTTAACCTCGTGCGATCACGGTGCACTAAATGGGGCGTGGTTTCTTAAACACACAGATAGTATTGAGTAACATGCATTGTGGGATAAGCGCGTTGTTGAGGGTCAACGTATATCTTCACTGCCAGCTCTGGCTTTCAATACACTCTTTTCCCTTTAAGTATGTGATCTTGAGCTAATAATCCATTATAAGTAAAAGGATGATGCACTTTGAGCTATTAGCAAGACCCCTCTGGGGAGTCACGCCGATGGAAGGAGGAACACATTACACACTGTGTTCAAGCTGGTGCAGCGAAAAGCAGCTTCAGTAAACTGAGACACAACCAAATGCTTATATGCTTATATATAGGCTTTAAGTAAATACTCAATACAAATACAATATATACAAAGTGAGTAAGGTGGCCGCATGTGTAGATATGGGAAACATTAGCAGCAGATAAGCTAACTCAAAGGAGTATTGGGCCAGTTGCAAATATCTGTGTGCAACATGAAGTCATGTGTTCTAAAAGCAATGCAACAAGTCATATTAGTGAATCAATGCAGGTGCTACCACGATCTATTTCGCGTACACGGGTGACATGCACTCAACCTTTCATCATTTCCCAAGTAATTCATTTTGCGCACGGTCCATAAAATGAGTCATCTGGTTAACATCACTAAAATGTAATTGCATAACAACGAAATAAAAATATTCAACAGCAAGCACAAAACGCAACTATTAGCAGTGGAGAGTAAATCTATCCTTTGAAAATCAGTACATATGCAAATCCCCTCAGCTTTGCTAAAACGCCTTGGCCGCCTAGGATCGCCTTGAAAAAAATAATAATTAGTTCCAATACTGAAAAGACTGTACTTCACGACGTCCCCCAAAGCATCTTTAGGGCACATTTGGCCTTAGTGCAGTGATAGTTAGCTCAGAAGTTGATGCACGCCCCCTACAGGAGAGTGAACATAAGCATTAGGTCACTAGCAATGTACCCAGTAAGACAAATCAGCTAGTAAATACTGTTAAGTCGAATGAAACACCGCACACCGGTAGGACTGTTCATCCTCCTGGACACACCAGGATCTTTTTATTCAATGTGAAACCCCATCCCCAATAAACCAATTAGCACTCCCACTCTATATAAACCATATGTGGTCCACCACTACCCTTTCGTGTGCTGGAAATGGCGGTAAGGTGGTGACCACATCACACTCCTCCAAAAACCAAAGCAAATGAAAAAAAAAAGCACAAATCCACTTCAATATGTTACGTAGTTCTTTAGACGGGTGGATCTGGCAGGACATGGCCGCAATTGGTATCTCCCCACACCCCGCCGTTGAGTCAGACTCGGGTGATTGACTTTCGCCATATGGAAACAAAAGAACAGGCTCAGAAACCACTCCTGAAGGTATGGCAGGTATGGCAGATGGAGACATGCCATACTGTCCAGGCACCGCATACTCCGTCAGTGGAACAGAAAGAGGCAATGGACCCACATCCATGAATTTGTCGTCAGAACCCACAGATTCAGCATCAGATGGCATCATATGTTCATACCCCTGAACATCAATAGGAGCCCGGTAAGATTTAAAGAAAGACATGTTCCGGGAGACACTTAAACCATCCCTCACAGCAGTAACTTTTGTCCCATGAACGGACTGCACAATCCATGGCTCAGGCACAAAGGGTAGACTGAACTTTCCTCTACGGTGCCGATTCTTCACCATTACAGCATCGCCCACATTAAAAGTCCTGGGCTTAGCCCCACGCTTGAATGCCACTCTATCATTCATCTCCTTTCGGTTCCGCAGTTCCCCAGCCACAACAGCATACTTTGCAGAAACTGCCCCATCTGAGGAACAAAGTCACTCCTAGGACGACTCAAGCAGAAAGACATTGGGCTGACTTTTGTAGTCGAATGAGGAGTCATCCAATATTCTTTCAAAAACATGAAAATAGCACAGTCCAGATCTTGACGGTCGGTGACAGCAATCCTAATAGCTTTGTTAAGAGTATGCATAAAGCGCTCAGCCTCTCCATTGGCCTGTGGCCATAAAGGAGTAACTCTTCGATGGCAAATACCCCTGGACTGCAAATAGGACGCAAACTCATGGCTGGAGAAAGGAGGACCATTATCAGTACGTAGCTCAGAAATCAAACCATGTGTCACCATGATTTTATCAAACAGTGGGATCGTGCGACAAGCCGTTGTAGTATCCATAAGCTCAAATTCAGGATATTTAGAAAAATCATCAATCTCTACCAACATATGTCGCCCATCCGGTAAACATCCAAAGTCAGCACTTGCCCTCTGCCAATGAAACTAGGGAATGTCTTCCGTAAGGATGGGAGCTGGAGCATCCCCACCCCCAGCAGCTTGACACAGCGCACAACCCAACACGGTACTCTCCACTAGAGAGTCCAATCCGGGAAACCATACTTTAGATCAACCTGGATTTGGTCTTCACAACCCCTTGGTGAACCAAATGAGCCAAATCCACCACTCTGTTGAAGATAGGCAGGGATCACCAACCGTGGACCTCTCATTAAACACCCCTCCGGGGAGCGTGCAAGTTCTTCCCGGACATTAAAGAGAGATGCCAAGGTTGATCTAGCACCCTCAGTACGACACTTGACAGAATCCATGCGACCGTTCCACTTTCCGGTACCCACAGCAGAAAGACAAAGCTGTAGACACCCATCCTGGTTCGTGGATTCCACGATCTCCTCCATAGAAATAGGGAGAGGCCTAGAACGCTCCACCACCAGACGCACATACTCTTCAGTGTCCTCAACATCAGTTTCGTCAGCAATAGTAGAAGGACGGAAATGCAGGGAAAGATAATCAGCAGGATTCAAAACTCCAGGACGAAACACCACCGTAAAACAGTAATCCTGCAACTGTAGGATCCATTTCTCAATACGAGGAGGGAATAAGTGGCTTATGGTCAGTGTGCACAACAAAAGGCTGACCATACAAATACAAATGAAAATGACGACATCCCCAATGTATATCAATAGCCTCCTTCTCGATATGAGAATATTGTTGTTCAGTTGCTGTCAATGCACGGCTAGCATACGCCACCGGAGCCAGTTCACCATTGCTCTGCCGCTAAGACAGTACAGCCCCCAGGCCACCGGGGCTTGCATCTACAGCTAGTTCAGAGTCCAGCAACGGATTAAAATACACCAGAGTGGTATTAGCGGAGAGGGCCCGCTTGGTGGCTTGAAAAGCAGACTCCTGCTCCTGACCCCAGTCCCAGGCAACGTTAGATTTGGTGAGTTCTCGCAGCGGAGCTGTTAAATCCGACAGATTACGGATAAAACGGCCACAATAATTGACCATTCCCATGAAGCTCCGCACACCAGACACATTAACAGGAGCAGGAGCGGTCTGGATGTCACACACCTTCAGAGGATCAGGGGGGACACCATTCTGTGAAAAACGATATCCAAAAAATGAGATGTCAGTTTTTAAGAATTCACACTTCTCCTTGTGTAGTGCAAGTCCATGATCCAGCAGCCCCTGAAACACACTCTTAAGACGGCTGAAATGCCCCTCCAAAGTAGGAGCATGCACCAAAATGTCATCACTGACATTAATTACGCCATCCAGTCCAGACAAAACCCCTCGGATCGTATCCTGGAAAACCTCTGCAGCACTGGAAATACCAAAACTCAAGCGTTTATATCTCCTTAAACCCACACGTGTAGAGAACGTGGTTATCGCTCGGGAAGCAGGGTCAAGCATCAACTGGTGGTAACCAGCACGAAGGTCCATCTTGGAAAACCACCGGGACCCACTCACCTCCACCACGATATCATCCACAGTAGGGGTGAGGTGCTGTTCACGTTTGATCGCCAAGTTAGGCAAATGCATATCCACGCAAATACGGACCTCACCAGGTTGTTTATGCTTACGAGCAACAATAGGAGATACCCAGGTAGTTGGACCATCCACCCGTGCAACGATATCTGCCGCTTCCAATTTCACCAGTTCTGCTTCCACTTTCGGCCGAAGATGGAACGCCACCCTCCTATGACGTAATGCCCCTGGCTGAACAGAGTCATCAATATGGAGTTTGATCATACGATTTTTCAGACAGCAATTGCCATGAAATAGCGGGGAAAACTGGACAAGCAAATCATCGATAATCTATTGGTGCACGACCAAAGCAAAAACAACCAATTGCAGTCGCTCTGGTGTCTGGCAACTCAGCAACATTCCCTGACCACCCTTCGTGACATATATCCACGTCTTCACAGTATAGGAATCATGTGCCACCTCAGCAGTGAAAACACCGGCAAACGGAAGGGCTCCACAAGCAAAAACCTTAGTAGAAGTCGTACTCAAAACAGGGACAGTTGGCAGTGATATCATCATTGATTCGTCCATAACATTTATTGAAGCCCCTTTATCAATCAAAGCAGGTTCCGTATGACCATCCACCAGCACACAACATTTGGGAAGACCTCTCTGTACAGCACCACCAGGTTGCAAAGCATGTAAAACGTGTACAGTTTCTTCATCATCATCCATATCTCCCTTTGCCAACAACGGAGCAGCCGTGTACACCTGGGCAGAAGACATGGGAACGGAACTGCGAACAGGGGCAGAACGGCACACCTTCACAAAATAGTTCACTTTAGTGCAGTTAGAGCATCGCTTCCCAACTGCAGGACATGTCCCTTTATGAGGAAAGAGCCCCCACACCCATAACAAGTTCAGGGTTGTTCCACCTTTACCCGGTTCGACATCCTTTGCCTAACAGGGACTCTGGCGGAAATAGCATTCACTGGCTCCACCTTTACTGCCTGTTGAAGGGCAGCATACATATGAGCAACTCTAACCTTTGAAAGTTCCTTGGATCTGCCACAAGTCAACATATCAGCCATAGATATGTCTGGCACCTGCAAGATCGCCTCACGTAGCTTGCTAGAATAACAGCCTTGTATGAATTGGGCCCTGATCTCATCCGCGACATCAGGCAATCGACAGGTGCTGGCTAAAGTACGCAGCTGGGCATAGAAAATGTCCACAGATTCATCTGGCAACTGTCGAGCCTGACGTAACAAGAACCGTTCATAATCAGGATTTGCCAGGGGATCAAAATGGGCAGTAAGAGCTTGCTTCAAGGTGTACCTTCCACCACTGACCGTCCCAAACGATGAATGGCCGCCCCTCCCAGATGCAACAACATTGGGCGCCTCTGTTCCTCCACCAAATCAATAGCTTCAAAATAGGTTTCAAAACTATCCACCCATTCTTTCCACCGGGCCGCCTGGGCAGATGGCGGACCGTCCAATAGGAAATGTTCCACTGGAGGAATGGATGACATAATGACCCCCTGGAAGATAGGTCACTGCGCCAATTCCCCAGACCCAATCTCGATGCTGCAGTCAAAATCACCTTAATAGGCCAACTGGTAGTAATCTCAGTGACCTCAATGATCTTAGTGCTTCCTTGCCATCATCAGATTCACAGGGCAGCACAGAACGACCAAAACTGCCCTCAGGATTCTCCGCTACAAGACGGCCAAACTGGCAGTAAACCGAAATATTTTCAGGGCCAATGCCAGCTGATTTGGACAGTACGAGATGACCAAAATGTCTCTCAGAGCGCTACTGCCACGAGACGCTCAAAACCACTCTAAGGACTATCCCGTACCTCCTTAATGACAGCGCTCTCCGGCGTGCACCACTGGCTTCGCTGGGCAGCATACGCGCTGTCACCACCGCGAACCAGCCAGTCCCGCAGCAGCATGCTGCACCACGCTGGCCACGCCCCCAAACACAGCCGGAGCGGGCAAGCAGCAAAACCCGGAATAGAACTCCTCCCGGGATACAGCAACAAGTCCGAGGGCACCGTCGGACTCCCAGGACACAGCAAGATGTACAAAGGACACACAGATACCTCCAAGGGAGCACCGCAGCTCCACGAAGAAACCGGATACAAGCGGGAGAACAGCCACGGGATCCCACCTTCGTCCCCAGCTATGTTAGGTCGAATGAAACACCGCACACCGGTAGGACTGTTCATCCTCCTGGACACACCAGGATCTTTTTATTCAATGTGAAACCCCACCCCCAATAAACCAATTAGCACTCTCCCTCTGTATAAACCATATGTGGTCCACCGCTACCCCTTCGGGTGCTGGAAATGGTGGTAAGACAGTGACCACATCACAAATACCACCGAGTTGATTCATAGTAAGACCTTCTATATAAAGAACGTTTACACTTCTAGGAGCTTGCTGTATTTAATACATTATCGGTAAACCCATCTTCAACATAGCGCCGTACCTTGCAGCTGCTTGAACCGGCCCTTTAGGACGTTGGTATACTGCGCTGCATTGACGAAAGCGGCAGGAGACAGTCCTGGGGAAGAGAGTGTCTGGGGAACATCCAAATGCCCCGATTCGAACTGGAACATCTTTGATTAATTCGTTATAGCGCCTCAATGGCAAAAGTGGCACAAAAAAATAGAAATGAAAGAATAATCCAATGATGCAAGCAGATCTTCAAGTCGGTGCTCAATAAAGTATGATGTCGCTTTTCTTAACCTAGAAGAGATGCAACGAGGGCTCAGCGACCTACAGGTCAAGTGTTCCAAACAGAGCCTCCACCATACCAAGACAGCCACTCCCTTCTTTTAGTTTCTCTCCTAAAAGAAAAGGAATTTGGAGTAGGAAAACAATCCTGAAATCTTGAGGAATGTGGTTTCAATTCCAGACAGGCCTGTGAGGGGATCTCTTGGTTCCCCCTGAGGTGGAGGAATCCTGAGCAGAAACTGATTGAAAACAGCAGCGGGAAGGGGCGGGCCTCCACGAGGTAGACAAGAGAGGTAGACAAGAGAGGTAGGAAGGGGGTCCTCAGTAACCAGAGAAAGAGTTTTCCAGGGGTGTCCTCAGCAGTAAGCTGGCTTCAGCATGCTAGCATGGCAAAAGGTCGGAATCAGAGGAGCCTCGGGACAGGTGGTGGTCTTCAGCGGACTTAAAGTGCAACAGGAGGTGCTGAGTTGTCTTTCGGGGTAACAGTTATTCGTGGACTGCAGCACGGGGTGTTCTGACGTCCTTAGCCTGGCAGCTGAGGCGCGCCGGGTTCTTCCTCGGCGGCGGCCGGAGGTGTGCCTATTGGCTGCGGGAGGCATGTGCAGAGGTCTTTCCCGGGCTGCAGCACCTTGATGACTAAGCACAGGGTTGACGCCCAGCTGTCTAGTAAACAGGGGCGGAGCCAGAGAAGTCCACTTGACAGGAGAGCTGATTCAGATAGTACAAGGTGCGTGCTCAGGGCACCGTGCTTGGCTGGCTCTCACAGGCCCCAAACTGCTGAGTCCTGTAAGGGGGACGTGGTTCAGTCTGCGATAGGACGGGCAGGGTCCAGCAATGCCATCTGCCATCTGCACTCAGTGGTCATCAGCCACAAAGTAAACTCTCAGCAGCAAGCAGTGTGTGTGCTCAGTTGCAGGAAGCACTTCCCTCACCCAAAACTACCTGCACCCTGTGAGCTCAGCCAGCTTATCGCCGAGGCCATCACAGAACCTCGTCACCGTTTACAGTGTTTTAAAAAAATTGCTTCGCTGTAAAATGGATCCAGAAGCTTGCTAGTGGTGCGCGCGTGAGAAGTGGTTTCAAATATCGTGCCTGTGTCTGGCCACGATAATTGAAATCACAGCCTTTGGTGCGCGTAATAGACACCAATAGGCCATGGGCTGAGCAATGCGCCTGCCTTTGGCCTATTGCATGCTCTCTTGATAAAAAAAAAGGCCAATGGCATATCACAAAAGGAAAAGCACACGCATGAGCGTGTGCGATTCCTAGGTCAGTGCTGAAACCCGGTTTTTCACCTACTAAATGCCTCGCGCAAGACCTTAAAAAATAAAAAGCTAGGAGAAAGCCAGAAAGTTCACAGATGACCCTGCAAAAAGGGCCAAGTCGAACGCCAGGCAACCCATTTTGAAGGATACCTGGTTCACAAGAAACCACTCCAGGATGCCAAGAAGTTTGTGTACCGCTCTTGTTGAGAACCAGGTCGAGTTTTGATACATTGGGATTATCGCCTGAATGTCCTGGACTTGTTAAGACTGAGGGAAGGACTAGAGCAGCACTATATCCATGGTGACTCCCAAGGCCGGACTGGCCGTAGCGGGCACCAGGCGTTTCCCCGGTGGGCAGCCAGGGTGGGGGCCGGTTTTAGGCCCCTGGGGGCCGTTTGTTGCAACCGGGGACCTGCAATATAGGCCTCCTGTAACAAAATCGCCCAAAATAGACCCTAGCAAACAGCTCAGCCGCACCCCCACCTCCCTCCCAGGGGGGCAGCCGAGCAGTTTGCCAGGGCCGGTTTCAGTTTCCAGTCCAGCCCTGGTGACTCTGATGAAGGAAAGCCTCTGTGAAGGAGACAGATGTGACTTTGGAATGTTGTTGGGCATCGTATGGAGGTGGTCCACAACCATTTGAGGCTAGCTTCATTCAGGTAACCAGTTGTTGAAGTATGGGAAGATTGGTACTCCCAACCTGCGAAGGTGGGCAGAGACCACAACCATCATTTTCATGAACACCTGTGGTGCACCGAAAAGGATGAAGAGGAGAAATTAAAGCAGAAAGTGATTGTGGCCTACCTGAAACAGCAGAGAATGACTGAGACTGCAGAATGGGGGTAAGGAAATAGGCATTCTGCCAATCTGGCACAACCACTCAGTCTCCTGGAACTATGGCAGGCCGAACTTGGGCCAGGGGAGCATCTTATACTTGCCCTTCTTGAGTAAGAAATTCAGAGGGCGAAGATAGAGGATAGGGCAGAGGCCTTAGTCCTTCTTTGGAACTAGGAAGTATATGCGTTACAACGAGTCCCGACTTCAGACCCAAATCATCTCTATGGCTCCTTTGTCCAAGAGAGGCAGAACCTTCCCTCTCAGAATAGACAAGTGGCCATCTAAAAGTCTAGTGGTGTAGGAGGCATCACCGTAGGGAATATCAATTTTATAATATGTAGAGCACCCATAGGTTTGATGCAATGCACTGTCACTTGTGGAGGTAAAAAGTGATCTGACCTCCTTGAGTTACTGTGTGTTGCTGAGGGCAAATAAAAATGCATTTACAACAGCTGTGTTTTTGGGGGAATGAGCGGTGATTAAGAAATTTGCCGCCACTTCGGGCAGGGATGCTAATGGTCGAATACAAGCCCTCTGCATTGAAAACCTTGGGAAGCCTGCAGTTGCAGAGGGAAGGTCTGGCATGGCCTTTTCTGAAACCCTCTTGAGAAACTACGAAAGAGGTGAAATCATTGTGGGAACTGCCACCCAGGAAGTGCCAGTCCAGGGGGAGTGTGCTCTCTTTAAAGAGCGCCAAGGCTAAGTCCACCTGGTCTCTGAAGAGTCGTGTGCCATGGCATGTCCATCAGGGATTGTTGTTGTCAGTCGAGAGCCCTGTGGATTGAAACCAAGCATGGTATTGAAGCACCACACTGGTCCCCATTGTCCTAACCAAGCAGTCACTAGTATCCAGATACCAGCAAATCATATATTTGGCTCGGTCTTGCTCATTCTATATGATCTGTAGGAGTTTCGTTCAGAGATCCTCCGGGACTGCTGGCAAGATCTCTGCCACTTTGTCGGACCATAGCGACTCAGGAGTCAGAGGGAGTTGACTGAATCTAAGACATGGCTGGCAGAGGAGAACAGGCTTTGACAATATCTACATGCACCCGAAGTGGTCGGAAACGCTTTGGGGTTGAGCCTGCTGGTAGAGGTCGGGACTACCAGACTGTCTGGTGTGGGATGTTGCAGGAGAAAGGCAGGGTCTCCTCGCTATCTGCCGCCTAAGTGGTTGGTAAGATCCTGGCTTTGCTCCCAGGTGCCCAGCAGGGGTTTCAGTGAAAGCCCCATTAAAAGGTAAAAGATCACTGTGGGGTCTACCCTGGCTGCAGGACCTCTGTGAGAACATGCATCTTAATCTCAATGGTAGGTAGGTAGTTACAGGTCGAGGACTTCTGCTGACCATTGCGTAGGATACATGCTTTTCTGTGGCCATGCCAGAAGTGGGAGTGCAGACCAGTGTCTAGAAAGGCATGGAGTACACAGGCATTGTAGAGTTACAAAAATAGGTTTTGATAGTCATAAACCTGTGAACTATCATCATTTGGGTCAGACAAATTGTTGATTTATTTATTTAAAGGTTTTATATAGCGCTAGCTGGATCTAGAGTTATAAGAGAGCTTTACAGAAGTGTAAACCTCTCCGAACCCAAATTGCTAGCAGCCGAGATGGATGGGACTGTGGCAGACGTCATAACAAATTCACTTTGGAGTCCAAAAAGGATTATCAGCGCCTCTGATGCGACACACGAAGAAGCGAGGAGTTTCGTAGCGAGAGACCGCGGCTGCGGCTCTTCTTCCAGGATTCAGAAAACGTCGACGAGCTTTCACCGCGAAGGGCCACCCCCGCTTTTTTTAACCAAATCCACGGTGAAAGGCTGATTCATCGGCAGTCTAGGGTAATCAAGTTCGTTTTACCCCACCAGTCCCTCTACACGGATGGACTCACTCTAGCCCTAAAGAGAAAAAGATACATTCGGCTCGATTCTTAAACCCATTAACATCTGACTACATGGAAGGTGGTCCTTCAGATTCCTGACATTCGGTGCCGGCTGGCCCGAATACCCATGAATTGTCTTGCCCCACTACAACACCTCCTGTCCTGATGAAGACCCCATCATAATGGCTTAAGTAAACCTCCCATGTAGGGGTCGAAACGTCGACAGCTCTACCTGTCCAATCATCCGGCACTATCAATGACTAAATTACTTATGATTGTGACCGTAGAATGATTTGCATATTAGTTTCATTATAACATTGGCTTGAATAGGTTATAGCCTTCCACAATTTATAATGAATGTTTTGTATTGAATATGAAACTGAGTTCTTCCTCTTTTGAATCACTTTACTTCTTTTCATCCCACACCCTACACCTTCTTTCCCCTCCTTTTCTGTGCTTGGGGCTTTAATGTCTTTTATGCTGAAAATTTTGAATTGATTGAATAGCATATTGTGATTCAATGACAGTGTTGGCGTTATTAAACATGATGAATTCTACATTTTGTAATGTTCTGATTAAGTAATTTGCGTGCTCTTATGTTACACTCTCTCTCTGGGACCCCTATATATGTATTACCTAGCACCCAGGTCCCAGTGACTTTTTGGGTAAAATCCCCCTTTGGTAACACGCGACATTGGTGCAGGTGTTTGGGGTTCTGGCCTCTGTCATGGTGCCGTATGGAGCATAAGTGCCAGAGCCGGGGAGGACACATAAGTTGGATTAAGGGGGCATAGTCTGCATCGGGACAGATCTGCCAGCAGTAGATTGACTGGAGGCCCCCTCTGACCCTTGGAGCCCAAAGGCACTCCAGACGGATTCAATAGGGTATAAAAAGTCAGCATGGCTGCTTTGAAGGCCTAGACATAGACATGAGGTGGCATCACCAATGGACCAGGGAATTCGGGTGGAATTCAGACCAAAACCAGGATCAGTTGCGAGGTCTGAGACAGAGATAGCGGTTTAGAAGTTCTCTGGACTCCACCTAAACCTTTGTGGCAGGATGAGGGAGTGTCGTACTTTCGATTTCTTATGCTTCTCAGATTTACACTGATGACTTAGATCGGGAAGAAAAGAAGTTGTAGGATTTGTCTCTGGAAAAAGAACACGTCTGTGCTCTCGACTGGAGTTGGTCCTTTCATTGATGTCTACAACGTAGAGCCTCACACTGATATTTGCATGTGTAATACTTGTAGAGATTAAATCTTTTTGTGTTAGGGTGGAGACATGTCCCTTGCACGGTGGAAAAACAAAGTCCGACGGGCAGGACAGATGAGTCATCAGGTGTGGAAGAATAAGTTACTTACCTTCGATACTGCCTTATCTGGTGGAGTCCAGATCTAGCTGCAGATTTCTTACCTTTGCATTATCCCCAGGCGCCAGACTGGATCCGGAAATGTTTCTACAGTAGTACCGCTGCGCATCAGAGGAGGGCATCGACTGACTCCGTGCTGACGTCGTCCACCGGATGTGATGTCGACAGAATTCATATAAGCACTCCCCTGACGCCCGTTTCTTCCTCAACTACTACCTGCACAAAACATACATGGCTCTACGTTTTTGTGCGGAAAGTAGTCCCGGAGAAAACTGTCAGGGGAGGGCTTATATGGACTCTGTCGACCTCACATCCAGTGATAGGTGTCCAGGACACTGGGTCAAAGTGAGAATCTGTCCGGTGCTTCCCAGCACATAGGCGATTCTAGCTCTGATGAGGGATAACCATCTCACCTTTAATGCTTTTTAGTTCTCAGCCTCCCTATGGTGCACGTTTCAGCCCCAAGGAGGTCGATGTAGGCTTGACTGACTCCAAATGGGCGGGTCTTCCCTCGGTGTCAGTGAGGCCCTACGAATCGGTGATCCAACCTTTATTGTGTACAGTGCGCAGCCCTTCGGGGGTCACACTTGTGACACCAGTGTTTGATCCGATGGGGCCTATTGCCCCTACTTTGTCTCTCCTCCCTGATGCCAAGGTGTTGCCTCTTTGGAGACCTCTCCTACGCAGTAAAGTTGTGAAAGGCTGCAGCGCTGACGTCCTATGGCGTGACTTACCAGCAGACAACGAGACTAAGGACTTCGGGAGCTGGTCCTGGGAGAGAGAAGAGGACCGCGACCGATGAGGGATCTTAGGCCACTGTGCCGCTAACAGTGTCATGCACTGCTCCTGCAACACTGATGACCAAAGATGAAGACATGAGTTGCACCGTTCTGAGTTAGGGTGCAGGGTTGACATCTTAGTCCACTGGACCCCAAAACTACCCAGAAAAAAAGCACACTTTTGTTGATGTTGAGATAGGTCAAAAATGGCCACAGGTACCGCTCTCCGGATCCACATGGAAGTTTGGAAAGGAAGAATCTGATGTCGGGGGGGGGAGCTTATATGGATTCTGTCAACGTCACATCCTGTGGACGACATCATTACAGTCTGTAGACGCGCAGAGGTATGGCTGTAGAAAAAGTTCCAGATCCAGTCTGGAGCCTGGGGATATTTCAGAGGTAAGGAATCTGTGTAGGAGCTGGCTCTGTATATACTATACAAAAGTAAGGTATAGTGTGCACAGTTTAGTGGATCCCCAAAGGCTTACAGAGGTAAAAGTAGATACCTTACTCCTTATTTGTGGTAGTGTGGGCGAGCTGTAAGGCTTTAACAGAGTAGCGTTAAGCATTTATTGTACACACTCAGGCAAGAAATTATGTCACACACTCAAAGACTGAACTCAGACCAACTGTTTGTATCAAAAATATGTATTTGTTGTACTTTATTTGTAGAACGAAGCAGGCTTGGTACAGGTAAATAGAATGTTACTTTTCCAGACATATTGATCAACAAGCAAGCTGGATGAGAATGACTTGTTACAGATTTGCGCAAAGATTCAATTACAGTTCAAATTGCTGTGCAGTTACTTTGTATTTACTTTTTAGATTACTTTTCTTACTCTGTGTGGTATGCCTAGATACCACACTGGGACATTTTCGGAACAAAGGTAAGTAATTCAATTTGTCATCAAAACACACTTGTGTGGCTTTTCATACAATTTTCAACTCCACAATTAGAACTTTTTTCACAGGAAAAACAGTCAATGCCGTCCTATGGGAGAACATGAGGTTATTGTTTAAAAGGGAAGTAATCCGTCTTGGGAGTCGAGTTTCTGGGGTTAGAACATTGGTTCCCCCCAGGGTCAAGGATGCATTCAAAGAGCACCCTCAGCAGCAAAAGGGTGGCCAGGTGTGGAGTGCCAAGGCCCAATGTTATCCAAAGAGGCATTGGGGGCCTCCGGTTGGTGGTTGCTCCTGGACATGCCACCTGGATGTGGGAGCAAAGCTCCTAGGGTTTAGCGTAGGGCAAAGAGGGATCAGAGTCAGCACGCAAGGGGCTCCCACAGCTGCACAGGGGCGGCCGAGTGCAGGGTGCTAGATTGGCGTTGGTGCCCTGTTGGTTTTAATGGGGATTCTGTGGTCACAACAAACACTGCAGGATCGGGCACAAAGACTTTCTGGAGGAGATCATCGGTTGGAGAGGTATGTTGGAAACCTGGGGGATTGCGTGGACACAGTTGATTGGGCCACCCAAGGCCATGGGGCATCGGGTGCAGGGGTGTCTTTATGCGTCAGATTTTCTTACCAGCTCTTGCCGCGGCGACCATCCAGGTAGAGGCTGCAGGCATCAGCTGAAGACTTGAGGTAGGTCAGGGATCACAGGATCCCAGGTCAGGATCGCTGGGGAGACCTCATCAGGGTGTTGGGCCACTCTAACTGAGGTGCAGACTTGCAGTTCCCCCTGGAACCAAAGTCTGTTTGGTGAGCAAATCCGGTGCTCACAGGAGACAGAATCTTGGCAGGGAAGGCAGGGCAGGTCCTCCGGGTTCTGGGGGATGCTGGCTACTAGACACACAGGGGTTTTGCTGGAGCAGGTCAAGTTCAGGACAGGCTGGTAGGCGCTGGGGCAACTCAGTTGGTGCCCTTCTCTTTCAGCACAGGTCTTTGGTCCTTCTCTTCATGCTCATCTGAGGCAGCAAGGTTCGGGGTTGCTCATAAGTACTAAATTTAGAGGCATTTCAGGTAAGTACAGGTCAGGACCAATGTCTCCCTGCCTTGGGGTGGGTACACTCCCTATTATGCCACCCTCCAGTGAGAGGGGGCATAAGCCTCACTGGTTGGTTGGGTCTCCCATCTTCGATATGGCGGAGACTGAGAGTTGTGCTTTGCCTCGCCTCCCCCACCGAAGGGGTAGGGTTGTCAAAGCTGGGCACACCTCTCCTATTTTGGTTTTACCATCGATTCTCCCTCTCAAAGTGGGGGTTAGAACCGGTGGGGGCCAGTTGCTGGGAGCAGTAATTGGTTGGGTCACCTCACAAACGCGGCAAGCCTTTGAAGCTCTCCTTTGTGGACCCTGCCTATCCTGGGGGAGGAGGATTGGCACCTCTGTCCAGGATGTGCTTTGTTTCAGGACACCAAGAGCAGGAGGTTCTTAACCAGGGGTCCAGAAACATGCCTGGGGGAGGCAGCTGGTGAGCAGCCAGGACACTAGTGTTAGGTCGTTTTTCTGAGGGCATCTCTAAGATGCCTTCTGAGTGAATTTTGCGTTTAATGTGCTGAGATGTTTGGTACCAAACTTCTTCAGTAAAGCCATTATGGAGTTGTGGAGTTCGGAAAGACAAACTCCCTGACAATATACTTTTTATGGCATTACTGCACTTGCAATGTTTAAGAATGGACTTCAACACTGTAGGGGTACGGGGCTCATGCACCTGTACCCTCACCAGCGGTTTAGTGCACCCAGCTAGAGGGGTGGCTTACCTATGCCATAGGCATGGCAGGCAGTAGATTGTTGACATAGAACACAGGGATGTGGGCCATGTAGGCTCTTCAATTTTCTCTGTACCAAAACACACAGCTTGCAATGGCTGTGTGTGTCTGTTAAGGTACAGAGCCTCTAAGGGTGGCACAATATGTGCTGCAGTCCTTAGAGGCCTTACCTGGTCACAGTGTCCTTAGTATCCTTTACAAGTGACTTACATGTGACAATTGGGTTTATAACAATACAGTTTTAGGGAAAGAATATAGGCCCTGGGTACCTGGTTGGCAGGGACCCAGGGAACAGTTAGCCTAAGAGCACCAACATCAGGCAAAAAAAGTGGGGGGCAACCATGCAAAAAAGGGCACTTTCCTACAATCTGTGGCTAGACGTCTCTATCCTATAGAAAGGAACGGTTGTCAGCATGTGGTTTTTGTAGCAGCTCTATGAGCCACACAACAGCACCTAGAAATGTGAGAGGAAATCGCTGAAGAAAAATCTCCTTCCTGCAGACAAGTGTGCAAACGCGCCCTGTGGTGCGTTTTGAGTTGGGGGGGATTAAGTCCCCTTGAATCCTGAGGGTCCCTGGGGGCCAACCAACCTACCAGGTACGTCCAGTAAGCACCACAGAGTTGCGTTGCAGAGGTGTAAAAAAGGTGCATAGCCTCTTAATACCTCTCTGCAACGCAGCTCCCTGGCCCATGGAGGTACCTGGTGAGCTAGTTGACCCCCAGGGACCCTCAGGATTCAAGGGGAATTTATCCCCCAACTTAGAACCCACCAGGGGGCGTGTTTGCATAGTGGTGAAGGGAGGGGTGGGGCCTGATGTGACATGTGTATACTTATGCAATCAGTACACCAAAACCCAAGCACTTCTATATTCACCATGCACTCTCTTTGCAGCACTCTAATCATCCAGTCACTACCCATGCAATGACCCATGCACTGCTACAATACCCTGAGCAGTACCCATGCACTCCTCCAATCACCCAGCGAGCACCATGTTCCTATCCAATTACTCCGCCAATACATAGGCACTTATAAATTCACAATGCACTGTCCTTGCAGTACCCTAATAATCCAATCAGTACCCATGTACTTATTCAATGACCCGGGCACTAACACAGGCACTGCTACAATCCTATGAACACTACCCATGCAGACCAGCCATCGCCCTGTCAGTACCCATGCAGACCAGCCATCGCCCTGTCAGTACCCATGCACTCTTTCAATCACCCAGCCAGCACCATGTACTTATCCAATTACTCCACCAAAACCCAAGCACTTATAGATTCACCATGCACTCTCCTTGCAGTACTCTAATCTTCCAGTCAGTACCAATGTACTCATGGAATGACCAAGCACTAACACACGCACTGCTACAATCCCCTATGCACTACCCATGCAGAGCTCTAACCACCTACACAGTACTGATTCACTCCTCCAATTACCCAGGTTGTACCCATGCACTCCTCAAATCACCCATCCAGCATCATGTACTTATCCAATCACTCCGCCAGTACCTAGGCACTTATAAATCCATCATGCACTGTCCTTGCAGCACTCTAATCATCCATGCACTAACACATGCACTGCTACAATCACCTGAGCACTACTGATGCAGTCCAGCCATCTCCTTCTCACTACCCATGCACTCCTCCAATCACCCAGCCAGCACCATGTACTTATCCAATCACTCTGCCAAAACCCAAGCACTTATAAATTCTCCATGCACTCTCCTTGCAGTACTCTAATCATCCACTCAGTACCCATGTACCCATGCAATGACCCAGGCACTAACTCACGGCAAATACAGAGGAGGTCATGCTAATCACAGGGGTAACCCAACGCATAGCGTTCCCTAGCGTTTGTAGGTGTTTTCACTGTATTCGAAGTGTCTTTCAGCATAGCACTGGCTCCGGTCCTGCTTGGTCAGAGTCAGTTACCACCAGTACCCGTCAGTAAAAAGTAGGGGGCACAGGAGGACTTTCTGCCCCTCTGTTGGTTCTTTCTGCACATCTTTTGCTTCTTCCTGCACTTTTGTTAGTCTTTCTGGACTTCTGTTGCCTCTTCCAGCATTGGTCTTGCTATGCTTTTCTTCCTCTTTCTTCACATGTCCTACCTTTGTAGGCATAGTAAGAAATTAGCATTTAAAAAAAACATTGAAATTCACTGAAAAAACCACATAGTTTGAATTTCCAAGGATTTTTAAACGCTAATTTCTCTGAAAAACCATAGTTTCAGGGACATTGTAGTTAGTTGGACATTTCACTCATACAAAACCATAGAAATCCCCCCCGTTATAGTTAGTTGAGCGAACTATAACTCGCGCCCCCGCAATGCACTGCTAATGACGTCACATATTACATCATTCATGACATGGTCAGTGACATCACGGACATCAAAATCTGATGCACCTCCTCACCCTCTAATATAATCTTTGATTGTAAATGTAAATGTATTTGAGCTTATATAGCGCACAGCTACTAGCAGTGGGTTTCCCGGGGCGCTTGCTTAGGGAACCCGTCCTGGTATTCCCCTGTGAGATAATCCCGGCAGGGTATCCACAAGGTGAAAGCCAGGCATCCCGCCGCGAGGGGCCGTTGTGGAGATTAAGCAAGCTATTGCCCAGAGTCGCAGAGTGTGAACCCGTGAGTCGAGAAGGCACCGGAGCGAGAATTATCGAGTCCGTGGAATTTTTAGCCCGAGACCCGCCGAGGCGGGGAATTGAACCCTGGTTCAGGGCCGATCTCAGCTTCCGGGTCTGCCGCCTCTAACCCCTGAGCCACACTTCTCCACTATAAAATAAAGACTACCATTTTCGAAACCATTGACACACCAATACCAGTTACTACATACCCACTCACTGATTCCTAGGCCTACGCACTCATTCACCCATACAATCACTCATACATAGTCACTCATCAATACAACACTATCATATGCACTCATACACCTATACAGACACTCACACACAGCCACTAATCCATGGAGTTACTCACACACCTAGTCAGTCATGCAAAGAATCAATCACACTCCCATGTCCTCACCTATACAGGTATACACACACACCACCTCATTTATTCAAAAATATGCTAACGTACGAGTTACTTACCTCCGGTAACAATGTATCTGGTAGAGAAGATTCTAGCAGCAGATTCCTTAACGTAGAATTATCCGAAGGCGTGAGACTGGATCTGGTGCTCTGCCTTCGCTCAAGAGGAAAACCCTACCTGGCATTACTGTGTCCGCCTGCACTCTTGTTACCCCGGCTGTGCATTGGTCTCCCTCCCGCCGCCGCTGTAGTCCACCTCGCGGCCGCAGAGCGGAGGGAGACTACACTTCCCAGCCTGCCCTGCGACCCGGAAGCCATCATCGGGGTCACCGCGCCCGGAGGCGCTAGAAATTGACAGCACTCTCGGTGGAGCGGGTGCTCTGCCTTCGCTCAAGAGGAAAACCCTACCTGGCATTACTGTGTCCGCCTGAACTCTGGTTTCCCCGGCTGTGCATTGGTCTCCCTCCCGCCTCCGCTGTAGTCCACCTCGCGGCCGCAGAGCGGAGGGAGACTACACTTCCCAGCCTGCCCTGCGACACGGAAGCCATCATCGGGGTCACCGTGCCCGGAGGCGCTAGAAATTGACAGCACACTCCGCGTCGTGGGACGCCCGGACAAAGGGCGGACAGTCTAAGACAGTCCAAGACTGGCCACGACTGGACTGGACCAGGTCTCTTGCAAATTTGTGCTGTGAGGTAATCGGCCTTTCGTGCCTTTGTTACTGACTGTCTCAGGGATAAAGGGTTAATACATTGATATTTGCAAGTTGCATTAGCTTATTATACCTTATCTGGTTTTTTCTAGCCTTGTAAATGTCGAAACAAAAGACCCCCATTGCTCCCGCCAACACCATGGACAACTATTTAGTGCAGGTGGTGGCAAAAATAAATAATGAACGGAGGTCCTCCTTAGGACTTAGTACTTCACCAACATGTTCCCAAAGAGAGAAATTGGGTCTGACTGTATTGGATTCTGATATAACCAACGCAATAGAACCATCTACACATCATAATAATGATAGTCTATTGCTAAATGTCTCCACGGTTTCCATGGTTTCAAATCTAGACACCAATGTAGACATAATAGTGGGGGATGATTTAAATGTCTCCCAACATGACCAAGAGATAGTTGAGGAATGTATCTCCCCACCGACGCCTGTTCCTGCGCCAAGAGCAGCCACAGGAGCAACTAAGATTCCCCCTAAAAGAGAAGGACTGCGGTCTAGTAGAAAAAGACCAGCAACCCCCCTAATAAGAGTGTCATAGAAGGAAAAGGGGGAGAAGAAAATGGCAGTATAGGATGGGACGATGCCATTATAAATAAGCTCATGGGTATGCTGGACACTAAGTTAACTCAGATAATTAAACCTCTCCTGTCTAAAATTGATCACCTCACTGATAAAGTCAACAAATTGGAGATCCTCCTAAAAACTACTAACAATAGTGTGGGGGAAATACCGAATCTGGTAATAGGTAAACTTGACGAAAAACAATCGATGGGAAACACACCAGGGGGAACAGTAGACATACTAGCTCCTATTCAGCCAACTAGATTAAATCCTAGCATGCAACCAAACAACCCTATAGTTGTGGGCCCCCAGTAATCCCTGGGAATACTATAGATCCTGATTTTTATCTAGAAATAAGCCCTATGGAGCTAATTGTAGAAGCCTCACCCCTGATTCTTGTTCTTGCCAACGTGCCACCGCTGAATACAGGCCAGATTGAGTCACCAGACTCCCTACTAAACAAAGCACTGCAATGGTTGAGCAATAATATGCACATTTCTCCCTGGGGCAAACAAAAGCTGTCAGAAGACTTGTTAACAGCAAGACGGGTGAAGTGGATAGGGAATAAACCTAAGAATTTCGCGGGGGACTGTGTGGTACTAAACTTTAAGGGCCCTGAAGTACTACCGGACATCCTGCTCAACATATTTCCCCCCCCCCCCCCCCCCCCATGCAGAACGGCAGAAATAATACCACTCACGCTGGACTTCTTCTATAGCAGAAGAGGACTCGTGGCGAAGCCAAGTATACTAAGGACTAAGTGGTCAGTTGTGGGAAATAGAAGGGCTAGGGATGGTCCTATCTGTGACTGGGGGTTGAATCTGGAAAACCGTTTTTCGGCTTTATCCAATCTAAACGAATGCGATTGACTCGCAAGGTGTAAATATTTGTCACCCAAACCACAGAGAATGCAAACCAATGGAATGGTAGATAACATGGCATGCACACATTCTAATAAGCAGACAATAGGATACAGGGAATCTCGAATCTCAAATTCTGGAGAGCTAGATAAAGAACCAGAGGGTATAAATAGACAAAGGGAAGCGGCAGGGAGTGAGGCAGCATTGGAGGTTGGAAAAATAATAATTGCTGACCCTGATGTAAATGTAAATAATGTGGAGAAGGGCCAGACAATGCCATATCGAGAAACATCATCTCTGACCCTCATCTCATGGAATATAGCAGGTGTAGCAAATAAGATAGCTACACCCGAATGGGTTGATTTTATTGACCAACATGACATTATCATGTTACAAGAAACTTGGTCACTAAACCCAGTTTTTCGCCAGGGGTATTAAAACTTCCACATACCAGCAACTAGAAATCGCCTAGGACGCCCCTCTGGAGGCCTATTAATTTGGATCCGCCAGTCGCTGAATTGCTCAATAACGCAAAGATCTGTACCATCTAATGACATTCTAGCACTTAACGTTAGATGGGATAATGGCCAAGAACTTGCCCTGTTTAATGTTTATGCCAGGGGGGTGGGTGGCGGTAAATCCTCAGAGGTAGTAACTATTCTAGAACAGAATATTGAAATGTTAACACTCCAATCTCACATTATTGTGGGTGGGGATTTTAATGCCACCTTTGAACCCTTGGGTGAAGAGGATAGGTTTCTGTCCGAGGAGGAGGACACCAAGAGGGGAATACCCCAGTTGGAGGTGCCTGCTATTAAAAAATGGAGTGCTGTGGCAATTCAGCTAAAGAGTCTCTGCTTAGCAAGAGGACTGAGAGCGGTAAATGGGCGCTCGCCCTCTGATCTAAAAGGGAACAATACGTTTGACAACGGCCGAGCAGCAAGTAGAATTGATTATTTCTTAATAGATGTAAGGGCCTGGAACAAATTGATAGACATGGTTGTGGAAGTAAGATTGGAAAGCGATCATAATCCCCTGTGCATGACCTTTTATTCCTATCATGAGACCATAGAACATACCAATAAAAATGAACGGGTGACGCAAGATGTTGTATGTTCAAACAACCAACGCCACCTGAAATGGAGAATGCTGACAGAAGATGTAGCAAAACTAGAGGTCCTCAAAAAAATAGTGATAGACGAAGTAAACAACATCAAGTCCCACTATGGGAAGCCTAACTTCCAGGACTACATGATGGAGGTTCATACAAACCTCTTCTGCAAACTCCAAAGCTTCTTCATTAAAACAGTAGATTCAAACAGAGTCAAAAGAGAACAACCAAAACAAGCATGGTATGACAAGAGTTGTAGATTGGCACGACTTAACCTAAGCACTGAATTGAGAACGGGCAATGCCATAGCAGTCAGGAAGGCGAGAGATAGTTATAGACAGACCCAAAAACAAGCCAGGAAACGATGGGACGAGGAATGCTGGCGCGAACTGAAACAGGCTTGCGCAGCCAAGGATTCTAAGTTATTTTGGGCCACAGTAAAATGGGACAGGGGAGGGACAGCCGCGCAACCACAAAACTATGTTGCTAAAAATAAATGGACTGAGTTTTTCCAACCGCAGTATGCCCGAAATCCAGCGTATACTTCTGACCCCCCCCCCCTCCAGCCGTCTTTTTCAAACACCAAATACTTAATGAAAAAGATGTTAGCACGGCTTTGGATTGTGTAGCGGGGGGAAAAGCTCCGGGTATGGACGGAATCCCAGCAGATGTGTTCCTATCTGACCGGAACTCATGGTGTACTTATTTTAAATGGTTGGCTAACGCAGTGACTATGGGAGGGGAAGTGCCCGCTTCATGGCAGGGAGCGGAAATCATCCCTATATTTAAAAAAGGCGACAAAACCCTGGCTAAAAACTATAGACCCATCAGTCTCATTGATACAGCACAAAAACATATGGGGCGCTTAGTCCAGAACAAACTGCAACAATGGATTGATGAAAAAAACATACTGTCACCCTATCAAGCAGGGTTTCGCCCCTTGACTAGCAGTGTTGACCAAGTTTTTTACTTCATAGCCATCTATTGGAGAAATGTTACACTAAAAAAGGGCACATTGTATGCTGTCTTTGTGGATTTAAAAGCTGCTTTCGACCTGGTCCCAAGAGAAAAACTGTGGCAGACCTTGGCTGATGTAGGCTTAAGCCAGGAACTCCTCACCCTGCTAGTACGCCTCCATGAAAACAACTTTGCCAAAATGAGTTGGGCAAGCAGGGAGAAGTAACTGAGCCCTTCCCGGTGGAGCGAGGGGTAAGGCAAGGGTTTGTCCTGGCCCCAACACTATTTTCAATCTACATAAATGATATTGTTGATTATTTAAAGAAATGTCCAAGTGACGCCCCAATTGTAGCAGGCTCTCACGTCCCCGTCTTAATGTTTGCGGACGACACGCTCTTACTTTCACACACACCGAGCGGTCTCCAAAAAGTGGTTGATGCCTTTGGTGAATTTTGCGATAGTAGGGGCCTTGAATTGAATTCCACCAAGACTAAATTCATGTGCCTTAACCAGCAGTCCATTTTTAAAGGTGTAATAACGTACAAAGGCACCCCGCTTGAGAAAGTTGATGCTTTTTCCTATCTAGGCATTATTTTGCAGGGCGATATGAAATGGAAATCGCATATCAATAAGGCAGTACTGAAGTTTAGCCAGCTTGCAGGCGTAGTCGCCCTAAAACATAGAGCCTCGCTGACAAAACCAATAAATTGAGCCCTTGAAATTTATAATATGAAAGTATTGAGCGCCTGTTTATATGGTTCTGAACTTTGGGGGTTTTCAAATCTAGGAGAGCTGGGGCGGGCAGAAAATAGATTCTTGAGAGGGCTTGTAACGGCCCCACAAAGCACACCCGTAATCCCACTAAAATTGGACCTTGGCAGAAAAAATATTGAGGACATAGCTAGGCTACGGCCACTGTTATATTGGAGGCGTTTGATGGTGACCCCAGAGCTAAGCCACTATGCTACAGCCTTGTCAGATGTTGTCACGTGTGATCGTTTTCATTGTATTGTATGGTTAAAAGAACTGCGGGGCCTACTAGTAAAGTTAAAACTGGAACACCTATGGGGTAACAGGGATGTGGCTAGTTTTCCATCGAAAACAAAATTGAAAGAATTGTATTGGGAGATGGTGTATTTAACAATGTATTGTAAAGGATCTGCACCAAATTTGTCATCTCGCTTTTTGGACATAAAAATGTTTCCGTCATGTGAACCATACTGGGATATAATTGAACGCCCATATGACAGGAAACTATATTTCCAATTTCGCGTTGGAACACTCCCAGTGAATGCTTTCAAGAAGCATTGGTCCCCACCGCGGGATGAACATTGTTATCATTGCAAGGATCAAATAGAGCACATCTCCCATCTGTTGTTTTGTTGCCCATTATATGCCAGCCCAAGGCGCAAATGGCTAAAGCCAGTTTGCTTAAACATTGGCACTCGCAGCCAATCAACAGCACTTAGAATATTAGAATCTGACTGCTCCACACCATTTGTAGTTGCTGTAGCAACATTTCTTGCTTGGGTAATCCGCACTCGCACTTTATTGCTAAATGTAACAAAATGAATTATGGTTGCCATGTCCTAAATGCTTTGCCATTTGAAATGTTTTTTTTAAATAATTTTTATGAATTAAGGACAAATTCTTATCTATGTATAGTATTCGACTGTCATTGTTTAATATGTGTTTTAAAAAAGTATTTTTAGCTATAGTATTTATTGTAATAGGGTAAGGATGGATGCTTTTATGACAAATGTCGAATAAAGCTTTGAAACTCGAAACTCGGATCTGGAAAGATTTTGCCACAGCACCCCTGCGCGCAGGGGGGACGGCGCCACGCGACTCCGCCCAAGCGTCATCCGCGACGTCAGTGAGGTCACATGAGTCCCACCCCGGCGTGCCTACGTCAGTTTTCTTCGAAGAACTTTTCCGCGCCACAATGGGGACTGAATTTGAAATAAGTATAACTATTGTTGTTTGTGAACATGCTTAAAGAAGAAAACAAGCGAAATTAATTTTGATGCAATGATTAAAAGTTGCATGAAATGACCATCATATTCTTTCATTGTAAATTGTGTTAAACATATAGAGAACTGTTGATATATTGTCAGTATTAACCCCTAATGCTGTGCTAATGTGAGCCCAAGTCGCCTGTTGGGGCTTGGCCCCTTTCACTATTTACTCACATGTTAGGCTAACATGATTCACACTAAGCACGCAATATCTTTGTAAATAATCGAATTTTTGATGACTATAGCAGATAACAGGTGTGCATAATCCACACTCACTTCCTTTGGCCTCTATTAGACACATTTGGATTAGAGAAAGATCCAGAGACAGAGGGGGAAAAGCTTTTTTCTTTTGCAGTTTTCCTGTGTTACCTTTTATGGACTGCAACTGGATCTCCCAGTGAGGTATTAACTAATGAACAAGTACTTTTTGTGTGCTACTAGAACTTGATAGGATCTAAGGTTGGAACCAAAGGCCTATCCACTCAAAGAAGAGCGCACATACACCAAATGAAGAGGCGTTGCAGATTAAATCTTTAAGGATGCTTAATAAAAAAAACCCTGCTAAATATTTACAGACAGGGGATTACATACACTGAAATACAATACTGAAAGCACATGAATGTATGAAAGATACCAATATTTGAAAAATTAAGCTTTCATTAATTTTGTAGAAATTAGTTTGTGTGCACTGATGGGTTTCGGCCAACCAGCCAATTGTTGGTCACTTAAAAATATGTTTTAATGTGTATTTGAATTTTAGAGGGCAGCAGACCAGATATTTATGCAATGAATCTACAACACACTGGCTGTGATGAGATCATGTAAATTCTTTTAACACTACAGGTATTGAACATTTGATAAACAGATAGAAAACAATTATTTTAAACTGGTGGCTTAACCATTAAAACATTTGAGGTGGGTTTGCTGGTTTCTGAATAGGATTCCATGGAGAAGTGAGTTTAGAAGGAAGAATTTTAAAGAGGACTTTGTTTAAATTTGGTTGCATTCTCTCGATGGAAAGAGACCCATATGGAAGTGGGTCCCATTAACTGTATTCCAGCCCCAGTTTCAAAAGAATTATAGGACTAGGGAACTATGGACTGAACTACTACAACAATCACCAGGCAGTGAAGTGTGATGTCAATCATGTTAGTATTTGTAAAGTACATTTTCACCCTTACTAGGGCATCGGGGTGCTATGACTAGAGATTCTGTAACAAACACAAATGCACCAAAACTCCAGGAAGCTGCTAAAGTCATGGAAATAACCAGACTTTTAATGGGGTTCCAACCAAAGCTATAGGAGATTTGAATTACACCTCGCTGTGCAGAAAAGGCTTAGCCATCCATAGCTTTTAGGTATCACAGGGAGATGTAGGTTTCCAGTTCTCAGCACACAAGGGAGAATGTCCCATTTAAAATTGGTCTGAAGAAAAGATTTCAGGAGAATAGACTGCATTATAAACAAGACTGGTTCATAAAGGATACAGTCCTTCACAGTGTAAAGAAACTCAAAGAGGAGACTCTAGACTGGCTGCCTAATTCTCGATCAGGGGCAAATTACACAACAAAGAGGAATGCAAGCCCAGATAGGGATTATGCTACTTACCCTGTAGATATCTGTTCGTGGCATGTAGTGTTGTAGATTCACATGCTTATACTTCTGCCATATAGTGGTGGGTCCGGAAGTGTGCAAGTTGTTTCTCTTTGATCTTTGAAGAAGTGGTTAGAGTCATGAGGTAAAGCGACTCCTCTCTGTAATAATGCGCATGGATATTGGCTCCGTTGTTTGTTTTCCCGCAAGCAGGTGAAAATGGACTAAAAGTAAGTGTCAGTAAAGAGATGCCCATGCAAGTAAAGTAATATAAATTAACTGCAACGGTCACACGGGCAGGTGTCCGTGGAGGAGGGTGGGCGCATATGAATCTACAGCACTACATGCCACGAACAGACGCTTAAGGGGTCCATAATCTGTTTGAGGCATGTGTGGCTGTAGGTACACATGTTTAGCATAGACTGCAAAGCAGACCATTTTAAACAACGGTGGCAAACCCGAGGATGTCGCAGTTGTTTAAAATAGCACATATCTTTAACTGACCTACACTGGCTTGTTGCTATGCTAAATCATCCACACAATAATGTTTAGTTAAAGTGTGTGTGGTGTAGACCATGTAGCTCCTTTGCATATATCAGCTATAGGAATATTGCCCAGGAAAGCTAGCTCCTATCTTACGAGTAGTGTGGGCAAAGTTCTTTTAATTTTGGCATATCATGTTTGAATGCATTTTATTATCCATCTATCGTACCTCGCTAATAAGAGTGTGGATGCTAGCGATGCACCAATGATTGGAAGGCTGCGCAGCTACCCTTTTGCCTGAAGCATCAATAAGTTTTGACTCTGTCAGAAGGTGCATCAGCTGATGTCTGTGAATTAGTTCTTTGGCGTACAATGGAAACTAAAGAGTCTGGAGGAAGCTGCCCTTTAATGTATTGGGTCAGATATTGCCACTTTGTATTTTCTTTTTTACTACTTTAGGTGCGATGATGCCTGTTCGAACGGTGTGTTTAAATATATCCTCAGCATGTCGGAGCATGCCTTTTAGCATGGGCAGGTGCAGAGTCACCCTATGGGTATTGGTGAGGGTTTCAAATAGGTAATCGTCAATAGTGTCTTTACGTAATGGAACTAGGTGCTAAGCAGCCGCTGTAGCAATAAGGCTCTGGTAAGAAGAAGCATCATCAGGATGCGATGGTCTGGCTGGATAAAGGTCAGGGTCAGTATCCCCTGGAGGATCAAGATCAGTTGTCCCAGGGATCTGTAGTTTAAGGGTGAGAATCTTCAAGAGGAGCTTGTGAAGACACCTGTGTTTTTATGTCCCCTGTACCAGTGTATGACTGAGGTGGTGAAGAAAGAGGTGGAGGAGGTGGTGAAGCAGGTAAAGGAGGAGGCATAGGACTGGTGGATATGTCCTTTTTCCCCTTTTTAGGAGGAGGTGGCCTATCAATGTCCTCTTCAAAACAAAGCTGGGGCTGAGATGTTAGAGGCTAATGCAGTACAGCTTTTGCTATTATTCGACAAGTTTAAGGCTGGATATATATTTTTGCTTCGGAGCGAGCCACTCCTGCATAACCTGGAGGAATAATTCTGTAGGCATGTATGTTGTGGAAATCACAGGTTTTGGAACCTAAGTTTTTCCATCAGTGTGGAAGTGGATTTTTCTTTCGGTGCTGAACGAGTTTGGTCTTTCGGTGCTGAAGAGCTTTTTATCTTTGTGCTAGGAACCGGTTTGTTGGGCCATGGGGTGCTGGCAGCCAGGGAATGAGTTGAATGGCTGGGATTGGGTCAAAGCAGAATGTGGTAATTTCATCTTAATTTTCGGAGCCGAGGGCGGGGCATCCGCATCAGATGTTTGGTGCCTTCCATGGACCAGGATAAGTTAATTAATTTAGCTTGATCCCTTTCATTGATCTTTACAATTGGACCACTGTTACATGTTCCATGGCCTTTTGGCAGTGGAGGACCAGAAGCTGTATATTCACTCGGTCCAGAGTCTCTTAATAAATTCTACAGGGAATATGTATTCACGGTTCGTTGACCCAGAGAAATGTCTTCAATTTCCATCTGAGTTGGATGAAGATTCTTGGCTGGAGAAGGCCTCTTCCTCAGCTGTAAAGGCTTCCAAGATTTCTTGCCCGTGTTATCTTGTTGTCCAAAGAGGTCTGGTGTATCCTTAATCTCCCTGCACTGCATTTCTCTGCGACATGCCAGACAGTCCCTCCATGTCTTTTTCGATCTAAAAGATCAAAAATCTTCAGTCTTCTTCTCTGTGATCTGGGGACAGACATAGGTTGCAAACCAAATGTTCGGTTGGTCCTCTGATATTTTGCACGGCATGAGGGTCAAAAACGAAAGGAAGTTTGTTCCATTAGCAACACAGTGTGGATGGAGGCAGATGGTAAAAAGAATATGCTCAAATGGGCAAGGGCAAGTGAAGCTCGCTGAACTGACGGCGAGATTTTTAGTATTTATTTTGATACGCAAGGATGGAAACTATCTCAAACAATGCAGACAAATGGAGAAAGGTATAAGGAACCAAAGTGAGCCTGAAGCTTTCTTGAACTGGAGCGCCACCAAACACGTCCAAACCTGATGGCGAAAGAAAACAATCTAACAATGGAGCAGATGGCCATGCGTACTATCACCAATAGGAGTCATTTTATCTTGTGACTTGAAAAACTTGGAAGAAAAACAACTTGCACACATTCAGATCCAACACTAGATGGCGGAAGTAAGCTAAGCATGTGTATCTACAGCCACATATGCCTCGAAAACAGCATTTCCATAATCTAAGCTTGAGCTTACAAATTGAATTTGAGTAGTTTGAGTCGGACTGAAAAGGTAAAGTACACATCTCAAAACAAATAGGTGGAGAAAAAACCCAGATTGAACCACCACTGAGATCTGATCCGATAAAGTGCTGAATCAATGATTACTCCCAATGTCTTCACAACTTTCACTGGGGAAGGGGCTAGGCCTAATGAAAAGTGCCAAAAAGGAAAGTTCAGGGGGTTTAGAAGGGCATAACATCAGATTTGTTCCCTTTACGGTTAAGAGTTTCTGCCCATTCAGCTCTGAACATTAAAAAGACAGTCATGCAGTTTAGCCACAGCAGTGAGATGGTCACCTCCAAGTTTAACAATGATCGGTATACCGTTTTTGTATAGATTTCTTTTTATCCAAATGACTTGATTAAATGGGCCAAAGGAATAACTTATTAAAAACCGCAGGAAATTAGTGGAGTTGTGAAGAACACCACACGGACAGTGTCTTCAGAGAAATCGAAAGAGGCCTTAACCACACAAAAGGATCTCCGAGAAAGACTTGGCAAAGATTACGGAGGAAAGGCAGCTGAGAAAAGGGTCTATAGTTAGACCATTCACCTGGGTTTAGCCTTCTTTGAATACCTGGAGAAAAGCCTTCACAGAGGAAGGACTTAATTATAGTGGCGGATCTGCTCTGACCTAACACAAGGTAATCCTTATGACGAGGAGCTTAAACAGAGTCCCAAGAAGAGCCAGAATGTTCCTTAAAAGTGACAGTGGAGGGAGAAATAATCGACCCTCCACTATCGGTATCCCTTGCCAACAAGTAGATTCACCATATCAAAACTCTTTTCTAATTTCTATCACATCAGATGTCCTTTGATTTGCCACTAATATCACATGTATTTGCTTTCAGACAGTTAGGGGTGCCTAGCCCAAATTGCGGTTCACTTTAGCCAAATGTATTATTTGCAACAGAAATCAAATGTGGAAACCTATTGTTCTGTATGTATGGGTTTGTACTATCTTACATTCGTGGTTGGAGGCATTTCATTTTAAAGCTGTGAGCTGTAGTAAAATATAAAAGGAAAATGCTACTTACCAGTATGCATCTGTTCCTGGCATGTAGAGCTGCAGATTCACACACTATGCATAGATCGCCATCTGGTGTTGGGCCAGGATGTTCGCAGTTTGTTATGGTCTTGGAAAGTCTCTGGAAGTCACAAGATAGGTAACTCCTCCTTTGGACAACAGTGCGCATGGGCATAAACTCCATCTTCAGATTCTTTTTTCGCCAAGAAGGGAAATGATGGAGGTTTGTGAGAACAGAACGATGTCCATGTATGTTGTATCTAAGTAAGATAATACTGGAACAGATAAAGGTAGCCGGGGAGGTGGGTGGGCATGTGTGAATCTGCAGCTCTACATGCCAAGAACAGATGCACACTTAACCCCTTGTATGGTCATGACGAGCTGAGCTAGTCATGGCATACAGTGCTCGGGTCCTCATGACCAGCTCAGCTCGTCATGAGCCCCACCAACGGGGAGGGGGGGTGATTTCCTTAGTTTCCGCAGGGAAGGCAGGGGAAGACCTTCCCCTGCCTCCCCCCGCCCTCCCGCATCATCAATGACATCAGCGTGCATTGGAGGTTCCCCTTCTCCGCCGACACGCAGGGAAGCCATTTGCTTCCTGCGCGTCGGAGGAGAAACAGGTAAGTTTGGGGGCTGGGGCAGGGGGTATTTAAACTAAAGAGGCATCGGGGGAAAGGAAAGGGTTTGCCTTTCCCTCAATGCCTCTTTAGAGCATTCCTGCTGCACGATCGTGTGATCGTGCAGCAGGAATGCCCACTAGACACCAGGGATTTTTTTTTTTTTTAATTGGCAGTTTGTTGGTTTGGGGAGCTGCCCCTTGGGCAAGGGCGACCCTTGCCCAAGGGGCATATATTTTAAGTTGCTGGCCACCCGGGAGGGGGCACAACTATTTAATTATTTAAAAAAACATGCCTCATGGGCAAGGGTTGCTCCCCTTTTGATTTTATACTGTTAGGCCCACCTACCCCTTAGCTTGGCAGGTGGACTGGTGCATTTTTTGAATATGTGATTCTAATTTTTTTTTCTTCTTTTTAAATCTAGTGTAAAGCTTTTGCTTCCTGTTTGCGGTTTCGACAGTGGTTGTTCTGCAGTTTTGTGTAGTTGTATTTTTTAGGTAAGAAAAATTATTTTTGTTGTATGTACTCCAAATCAGTAATATTGCAATGTATGTAATTTTTTTTGTAAGCGGTGTCATAGTGGCATTTAGTTACTGTTTTGAGCATGAAATTCTTTGTGATGTGTTTTGCATTGTCTTATGTGTATTTTTGTTCTCTTTCTTTTTTAGTGGGATATTGTTGATCCATACTGTGTTTGTGCAGAGTACGTGGTGGTGAGTTTAGCTGCTTCAGGCAAGTGAGTGGTTTTGTTTTGCAGTGTATAGGTATTTTTGATAAAGGTGAATTTTGTTCATTGTTTATTTTACATAGTGATTGTTGTTGTTGACTTGTGTGACAAGTTACTTTTATTAGTAATCATTATGGCTAGCCGTAGAATGACTGCTCAGCAGGTGGCTGGTATGCTTCTCGAGTCTTTCTCTGAGCCGGATTATGACAAACAGTGCATCTGAGGGAGAGGATGGAGGGGAAGATTATGGCAGTGAGTTTTCTCTCCACATGGAATCATCGGATGATGAAGGTACTCTCAGTGTAGATGAAGGGCCTGTTTTAGAGGAGGACACTGCTGTGCCGATGGTGCAAGAGGCATCTGGATTGCAGCCTGAGGCTGCTAGTCTTCCCACTGGAAGTGTTGGACTCTGGGTTGATCCTAACATGATGCAGCCAGTGTTGCCTGCCTTTAGCGGTGATGCAGGGTGTAGAGTGGATTGTGAAAACATTTTGCCTATACAGTATTTTCCATTATTTATGGATGATGTGTTTTTGGGTGAGATTGTTGAGCAGACTAATTTGTATGCTGAACAGTTTTTGAGGGTCAACAGTGACAAACTTAGGCCCCACTCTAGAGCTACCCGGTGGACTCTCACAAATCTGGAAGAGCTGAAGAAGTTTTTGGGATTGACTTTATTGATGGGTCTGTTAGAGAAGCCGAACTTGGCTTCATATTGGTCTACCAATCCCTTGATGGCAACAGCCATATTTCCAGCTGTTATGACTCGTGATCGGCATTTACTTTTGCTACGCATGTTGCATTTTGTGGATAATTCTTTGGCGTTGCCACGTAGTCACCCTGACTGGGACCGTCTTTTTAAGATTCGGCCTGTTCTTCATCACTTTGTTGATCTATTTTCAGAGATTTATATTCCTGAGAAAGAAATATCTATTGAGGAGTCTTTGGTTTTGTTCAAGGGTCGTTTGGTTTTTAGGCAGTACATCCCTAGCAAGAGGGCACACTATGGAATTAAACTGTATATGTTGTCTGAGTGTAAGACAGGGTATGTTTTTAATTTTCGTGTGTACACTGGTAGAGATTCTACTATTGACCCCCCTGGTTGTCTGTTCACTTTTGGAGTGTCTGAGAAAATTGTGTGGGATCTTGCTAGAAGACTTCAACAGAGGCCACCATTTGTACCTTGATAACTTCTACACTGCTGTGCAATTGTTATAAGGAATTGTTTAAAGTGGACACTTTTACATGTGGCACAATCCGCTCTAACGGCACAGGTTTTCCAAAGGAGCTTGTTTGGAAGAAACTTCAGAGGGGTCAGTGCAGTTCCTTACATGGTGGCGAACTACTAGCTGTGAAATTTGTGGACAGGAGGGATGTGTACATGCTGACCACCATCCATGATGAGAGTACTCCACCTCTGCCAGTTTGGGGGTCAGGTTGCTGAAGTGCACAAACCTGTGTGCATTCTGGACTACAATAAGCACATGGGTGGTGTTGACAAAGTAGATCAGAGGTTGGAACCTTACACTGCTATTCGGAAGGCTTATGTTTGGTATAAGAAGTTGGCCATCCATTTTTTTTTAACTTCGCATCTTTCAATGCTTTGATTGTGTTCAAGGAGTGTTCTCCTGGGTCAAAGTTGACATTTCTTCAGTTTCAGCACTCTGTGATATCTAGCCTTGTTGTTGTGGAGCAAGTAAGTGTTCCTAGATTTGGAGTGGTGGAGGATGTGGCTCGATTGAAAGAACACCACTTTCCTGATTACATTCCTCCCACATCTACAAAAGACTTTCCCACTAGGAGATGTACAGTTTGTTGGCGAAGAGGTTTGCGGAAGGAGACTAGTCTTTACTGCCCTGGGTGTCCTTCTAACCCTGGGCTGTGTGGGCCTGCTTGATATAGAGCTAACCACACACAAAATAATTTTTGGGAGTATCCATGAGTGGCAAAATGTACTGCCTGGTCTGTGTTTTTTAAATAATTTCTATTCCTTTTTTAAGGTTGGCATTTGTGCAATGTATTTAGTTACAGATTTTGTGTTTCTAGATTTTTATCTATTTGCAATTATTTTGATTTTTTGTTTAAAAAAAATTCAAAATGAGATGGCGGTGTGCGTAGGCTGGCGGTGTGCGTGGAGTGGCGCTTGGCTGGTGGTGTGCGTGGAGTGGTGCTTGGCTGTCGGTGTGCGTGGACTGGCGCTTGGCTGTTGGTGTGCGTGGACTGGCGCTTGGCTGTTGGTGTGCGTGGAGTGGTGCTTGGCTGGCGGTGTGCGTGGAGTGGTGCTTTGCTGGTGGTGTGCGTGGAGTGGCGCTTGGCTGGCTGTGTACGCGGAGTGGCGCTTGGCTGGTGGTGTGCGTGGAGTGGCGCTTGGCTGGTGGTGTGCGTGGAGTGGCGCTTGGCTTGTGGTGTGCGTGGATTGGTGCTTGGCTAGAGGTGTGCGTGGAGTGGCGCTTACCTAGAGGTGTGTTTGGCTGGTGGAGTGGCGCTTGGCTGGCGGTGTTTGTGGAGTGGTGCTTGGACGGTGGTGTGGGTGGACTGGCCCTCAGCTGGCGGTGTGCGAGTATTTACTTTCTGTTGGTCACTACACACACTGCTAGTTGAGCGACACCCCACGCAGTCCATCATTTTGTGTAGTTGCTGTGTCAGGAATGTGGGCGTGTGAAAGTGATGGGCCCTTGAATGGCGCTGTCTGCTGGTGTGAGTGTTGTAATGTGATGGGCCTGCGGCTGGCGGTGTGAATGTTTTGTATGTGCCATCATGGGAAGGTCAAAAATGAGATTCTTAATGTGGTGGTAGATTGACAAAAGGAAAGAATTTATCCTTTTGTTAAAAACCTCCCACTCACCAGCCTAGTGGTGACATGCTTCATCATCGGGATCCACCCTAGTGGCCTAGCGTCACTAGGGTGTGCTACGACACCTGAGTTACAGTGGAGCAGGTTGTGAATGTAAGTGCAGAAATTTTTTTTTAAATTGTCCTGGCTTAACTTGATGGGAGAATACATTTTATTGACAAGTAACTGGACAATGTTAAAAAAGTGGGGTGAGATACTGTGAGGGTATATTAAGGCCAAGAGTATCTCTTATGTGTGTTGGTCTACATGTTTTAACCGTGATTGGGATATACCAGGTTTTCATCAGGACCGGTTAATCAGGGAACTGGACGGTCTGTGCCCCCTAAAAGGCACACCCTATCCTCGTTCTCTGTGACCCAAAATAGCAAAATTCGCTAAATGGCGTAAAAAAACACTCTGGCCGCAATGGGTGAGTCCAAAACAATGAAAAAGACTTGTGGGAAGAAAGAAGAAAACAGACATCAGTCAGACGTGAACTGTGTAACATGCCTGTTACGTAGTGCAGTGTCGTGTCTTTCTCATCTTCAGGCTTACTACCACTCATTAGAAGAAATACTGTGCATTTGTTAAGTGAAATTATCACCATGTGACATGACCCATTGTGGGCTGGTTGTCAGGGTGGCGCACGCATACATATCAAGAGGTGCGTGCTAAGCGGCAGCGTGATTGTTGCCGTTTCTTTATATTTATTCAGGCTTACGTCCTGATCATATCATTTAGGTGTTGTGGTATCACAATCTCGCCATTCATTTATAGTGATCGCGAATCAGGATTAAAAGTGCGTAATTTATCTGTGGCAATACACTTGACACACTCGGACTTACTTGACATATAACAGACATATACAGACACATAATGGTTGTAAGTGCTAGGCTTACTACTATTCCGGAGTCTTATATCATCGGAGGCGGGAGGGGTTATCCCCACTACTCAACCGATTTCTGTAAAAACATGGGTAGTCGTTAAATGGCGAGTATTTTTTCACCGCGTTGTGCGGTAAAAGAAAGTGGGTCGTTTTCAGGCTCTGTTCCTGTAAAGGGAAGCATTTCTACTTACAGTTACTTTGTGGTGGAAATGCCGTTTACCTATGCTTGTCCTCCGATGCCCTGCTACGAAGACGGTCTGTCTCGTGTGGGACTAAGTAACAGTTAAGCTTCCGGTTTGGGCGGGGACGGCCGTAGGCCACGTGGTTGTTGCTACAGCAACACGTGAGCGTCTCTATTCTACGGTGGCTGTTAATTGCCAAAAAGTGTCTACGGGTTGCAGGCAGACCGTGATGGTCTCAGCAAAATAAATCTATGGCTGGGATCGGTTTGGTCATTGAAAATAAGAATAAGAGTCGTGATGGTCTGTTTGACATAGGCGATCGCATTACAATCTAAAGTTTTGTAAACCTAATAGATTTAGAGGCGACTCGTTGGCTGTCACAAGTACTCGGGTTGTGGGCAGATAGAATGAGCCCCCACATCTAAGTAGAAGCTCATGCGGGGTGTTTATGTGTACACAGGATGAATGAACATTTTCATAATCGATAGTGGCATAGTAACTTGACTCCAAATTATATGATCAAGATATGATTAGGGGCAGATTCACAAAGGGGTTGCGAATCGGGGTCCCTGTTGGCTAATGGTTTCTTCATGTGTATCTTAGTGGTAATCTTGGAGGTCCATAGGACTCATTTCAGAACAGTGGCCCAAGGAACATTATCATTTAATCCCGTCTTATTTGTGGAAAGTCTATAAATCCATCTTTGTTCCTTTTCAAAAAGCCGGTTTTTCACATTTATTCTGCACTTACATTCACAACCTGCTCCACTGTAACTCAGGTGTCGTAGCACACCCTAGTGACGCTAGGCCACTAGGGTGGACCCCGATGATGAAGCATGTCACCACTAGGCTGGTGAGTGAGGGGTTTTTAACAAAAGGATAAATTCTTTCCTTTTGTCAATCTACCACCACATTAGGAATCTCATTTTTGACCTTCCCATGATGGCACTCCTCTCTTTGTTTATCTAGTTCTTCCACAGGGGAACAGGAGTACACTCCGTTCACTCCTAGTGAACACGATCCCTTGCTCTCCCCCTTGTTAGCATATGTTCTGGCAGCGCACAGCTGTGAGAGTTCATACATAGTGCTATATCTGTTATACACATAGCCACACTAGGCAACCATGGCAGAAAACCAAGGCCTATCCTATTCCACGGAGGAGATTGATTCTATCATGAGCAATCTAACAGTATTTGCAGATGCAAATATTAGCAACACCATCTCCCAAACCTCAGACTGGGACAAACTGTGAAATGAAACGCAACTGCATAAGAACTATACTACATGGGACAATACTGAAAGAGTACGTAACGAGCAATATGGCACCGAAGGGATTACTAGTTACCAACGCTCCCCGCATCTTCTTGGATGACCCTGAGTTCAGAAAAGATTGGGCCCTCATAGCATGGCATTGTACACACAACTGGATCATGTTGATCCTCAAAACAGCATTACGCCTATCGGAGAAGATCCAGATAGAAATACAGGTTACTGAGTCACAAATCAAAGCCACAATAACAGGATATAAAAAAAACTAGACGATCTCAACAAAGATCAATGAGTACAGGGATTACTTAACGCAACAAAAAGTAACCAAATTCCAAAAGGATCTGAAGAGATTCTCTTTTGTAAAAGCATACCCTTACTCAGACCCGGACTATAAAACGTCCTCAACCCCCGATCCCGACTCAGATGCCTCAAGCAATACCTTTAACACCTCCAATAGCAGTGGGGGTTCGGGAAACGGGACCCCGAGATAGAGACAAAGAGGAGGATACAGGGGACACTATCAATGGCCGCAATACAACCAGGCCCCTTTTCAACATCCGTTCCAACCACCTCAACAATTCCCAATGTATGGATGGCAACCTCCATTCCAACCATACCCTTTCCCACAGAACCAATTCCGCCCTCCTTTTCCCAACGGAGGCAGGTGCGGAAGAGGACGAAAAAAAACGGGGAACAGTGTCCAATGGGAGGAGGAAGAGCCAGTGGGCAGCCACACCAGGAGCAAAGCCGGACAGAACAAAGCGGGTCCGAGCAATGCGAAGAGCTAATAACCAACCTATCATCTAGAACCCTCACTGAGACAGAAACCAAGGTTCTCAACAAAGGACTAGGCTTCGTGCCCACAGCGAATCTGGACAAATTCAAATTACACTGCGAACTAGCTTCCTTCTTCAGGAAACTCAAACTAAAGGCATTTTTTGAAAAACATGGCACTGACCAATCCGATGAAATCACCAACGAAACTGGACTCGGGGTAAAGTCCACGTTTGTACCACCACCCCATACTATCCCTGTCGAAATCAACACCTTCGAGCAAGCGGTGTTCAACGAGATTGAATCAATGACAGTCACCAAACAATACCATAACAATAGCAGAGCAGAAAACAAAGCCATAGCGGATCTCAAATCAGACAGCACCGTCATAATAAAACCTGCGGACAAAAACGGAGGCCTTGTAATAATGGACAAGGTCAATTACAATACAGAATGTAGAAGACTACTAGGAGACGCCAGGAACTACCAACCTCTCCTATCTGACCCCACTGAAGACTTGAGAATTGAAATCCTACAACTTGTGGAAACAGCTGAGGCAGCTGGCAAGATATCGAAACAGAAAGCTGACTACCTAAGCAGAACGGAAGGTAAAATCCCATACTTCTATATCGTGCCCAAGATGCACAAAGGCAAAATTCCCCCCCCCCCCCCCCTGGTAGACTGATTGTCTCGGGGATAGGCTCGCTACTGGAACCACTATCCAGGTTTTGTGATTTCTTCCTAAAAACAACAGTACAAGGCACCCCAACATACCTGAAGGATACAAAAAGCCTCCTTGTTCTTTTGAAAGAAATCAAAATGGAGACAGATACCATCCTTGTAACCTTTGACATAGAGTCTCTATACGAGCATACCTCAAGATGCTACCATCACAGTAATGAAAACAACATTGGAGAAGCCGAATGGAAACACAAAACACCAAGGAAATTCATACTAGAATGTGCCACACTCGCACTGAAAAGGAACTTTTTTGAGTATGAAGGATCATTATTCCTACAAATAGGGGGTACTTCCATGGGGAGTGTTTTTGCCCCCAGTGTAGCAGGACTATACGTCTATGATTTTGAGAAAAAACATATCCTATCAGCCAACAATCCTTACGCCACTCACATTAAGTTTTGGCGCAGATACCGTATTTTCCGGCGTATAAGACGACTTTTTAACCCCTTAAAATTCTCTGGGAAGTCGGGGGTCGTCTTATACGCCGGGTACAAAAATTGGCGGTTTGTTTCACATAGCGCGGACTTCACCCGAAGGTGTCAGACCGCTTCTCAATTGAAAATGGTGGCGCTTAGGGAACTCCAGCACAACAACGAAGAACATAGGCGATGGTGGCACTGTGTAACAACACGATATCAGCCCGTCGCCAGGCACTGAAAGCGGTCTTGAAAATAAATTACCGGTACAGTTACGATATCAGCCCGTCGCCAGCCAGAGGCAACTCAAACACTGCGCAATTATCAAAAGCAAACAAATGGCGCCGTGAGCCCTACCTAGACTGCAGCTGCACATCCCCAGGCAGACGAGGCGCTCCTCCACATGTGCTGATCTCTCTCTCCTTCCATAATTCTTACGCTCATCGGAAGGAGAGGAGCGTCAGTACCACATGATCTCCTCAGTCCATGGAGATAGAAAGGGGACTGTAGGACGTTAGGAAGTGGGGGTCGTCTTATACGGCAAATATAGCATGAAACCTACATTTTGTCAATGAAAGTAGGGGGTCGTCTTATACGCCGGGTCGTCTTATACGCCGGAAAATACGGTATATTGATGATGTCCTAGCAATCTGGCAGGGACCACCAAAAATACTTGCTGAGTTCATAACATGAATAAACACAAGTGACCCACACCTACGGTTCACACACTGTCATAACAAGGACAAAATTGTCTTTCTGGACATTGAGATCAGTAGGGAAGATGAGCTTCTAACAACTAGAACCCACTTCAAGCCAACAGCTAAAAATAACCTCTTGAGATATGAGAGTTTCCATCCGTGCCCACTCAGGGAAAACCTTCCCTACGGACAATACCTCCGCCTTCGGAGAAACTGCAGTGAACTCGCAGACTACAAGAACAAAGCAGAGGACCTCACAAAAAAATGGAGGCAGCGAGGCTATCCTACGAAGATTGTAAACAAATGTCAGAAGAGAGCGAGAAATCAACCCAGAGAGGCTCTGCTGGAAGATAAAACTAGTAAACCCGGAGAAACACCACTAACTTGTGTTACCATTTATAATGCATTATCTAATTAAGTGAGCAAAAGCATCAACAAAAACTGGTCGATACTTAACACAGGCAACTTCAAGTGGGACAAACCCCTATTCTCATACAAAAAAGGACAGAGCCTAAAAGACAGCCTGGTTAACACCAGACCCAAAATAACAACCACCAACATGAATCCCACCATAACACAAATATGGGGGCTCCCTCCGGTGACCGGACACTCAAAATGTGGGGACTGTGGCGTATGCCACCTCACAGAGAACCCCAAGACCCTAAACCTTGAGCAAGGAAAAATCTGGGAACAAAGGGCTCATACCAATTGTAATAGTGCCAATGTGGTATATCTGATCAAATGTGTATGCGGAAAACCTTACATAGGTATGAAAACGCGAAAAGTGAAACAACGAATAAGTGAACATAGGAGCACAATACGTTGCGAAAAGAATATCACCAAACTCACAGAACACTTTTTGACAGCAAATCATACTCCAAATGATATGAGGTGGACAGTCATTGAGCAGGTACAACCAGGCCCAAACTTGCAAAACCGGCTTTTTGAAAAGGAACAAAGATGGATTTATAGACTTTCCACAAATAAGACGGGATTAAATGATAATGTTCCTTGGGCCACTGTTCTGAAATGAGTACCTATGGACCTCCAAGATTACCACTAAGATACACATGAAGAAACCATTAGCCAACAGGGACCCCGATTCGCAACCCCTTTGTGAATCTGCCCCTAATCATATCTTGGTCATATAATTTGGAGTCAAGTTACTATGCCACTATCTATTATGAAAAGGTTCATTCATCCTGTGTGCACATAAACACCCCACATGAGCTTCTACTTAGATGTGGGGGCTCATTCTATCTGCCCATAACCCGAGTACTTGTGACAGCCAACGAGTCGCCTCTAAATCTATTAGGTTTACAAAACTTTAGATTGTAATGCGATCGCCTATGTCAAACAGACCATCACGACTCTTATTCTTATTTTCAATGACCAAACCGATACCAGCCATAGATTTAGTTTTCTGGGACCATCACTGTCTGCCTGCAACCCATAGACACTTTTTGGCAATTAACAGCCTACGTAGAATAGAGACGCTCACGTGTTGCTGTAGCAACAACCACGTGACCTACGGCCGTCCCCGCCCAACCCGGAAGCTTAGCTGTTACTTAGTCCCACACGAGACAGACCGGCTTCGTAGCAGGGCAGCGGAGGACAAGCATAGGTAAACGGCATTTCCACCACGAAGTAACTGTAAGTAGAAATGCTTCCCTTTACAGGAACAGAGACTGAAAACGACCCACTTTCTTTTACCGCACAACGCGGCGAAAAAATACTCGCCATTTAACAACTCTACCCATGTTTTTACAGAAATCGTTGAGTAGTGAGGATACCCCCTCCCGCCCTCCGATGATATAAGACTCCGGAATAGTAGTAAGCCTAGCACTTACAACCATTATGTGACTGTATATGTCAATGTTATATGTCAAGTAAGTCCGAGTGTGTAGAGTGTATTGCCACAGATAAATTACGCACTTTTAATCCTGATTCGCGACCACCATAAATGAATGGCGAGATTGTGATACCACAACACCTAAATGATATGATCAGGACGTAAGCCTAAATAAATATAAAGAAACGGCAACAATCACGCTGCCGCTTAGCACGCACCTCTTGATATGAATGTGTGCGCCACCCTGCCAAACAGCCCACAACAGGTCATGTGACATGGTGATAATTTCACTTAACAAATTCACAGTATTTCTTCTAATGAGAGTGGTAGTAAGCCTGAAGATGCGAAAGACACAACACTGCACTACGTAACAGGCATGTAACACAGTTCACGTCTGACTGATGTCTGTTTTCTTCTTTCTTCCCACAGGTCTTTTTCATTGTTTTGGACTCACCCATTGCAGTCAGTCTTTTTTTACGCCATTTAGCGAATTTTGCTATTTTGGGTCACAGAGAACGAGGATAGGGTGTGCCTTTTAGGGGGCACAGACCATCCAGTTTCCTGATTAACCGGTCCTGATGAAAACCTGGTATATCCCAATCACGGTTGAAACATGTAGACCAACACACATATAAGATACTCTTGGCCTTAATACACCCTCACAGTATCTCGCCCCACTTTTTAACATTGTCCAGTTACTTGTCAATAAAATGTATTCTCCCATCAAGTTAAACCAGGACAATTTTTAACATTTTTTCTGCACTTATTCACAACCTGCTCCACTGTAACTCAGGTGTCGTAGCACACCCTAGTGACGCTAGGCCACTAGAGTGGACCCCGATGATGAAGCATGTCACCACTAGGCTGGTGAATGAGTGGTTTTTAACAAAAGGATAAATTCTTTCATTTTGCCAATCTACCACCACATTAGGAATCTCATTTTTGACCTTCCCATGATGGCACTCCTCTCTTTGTTTATCTAGTTCTTCCACAGCGGAACAGGAGATCCCTTGCTCTCCCCCTTGTTAGCAAATGTTTTGTATGTGTCACACGTATGAAAGGTGTATGAATGGCCTGTAAAGAGGTTGTTGCCTTGACGTGGCTTTACAGCTCACGAGCTGTGAGTCAGTGGTTCAGTTTCTCATACTTTCAATTATTCGCAGTGCATTTCATTTTTGTGAAATAACTTGCGAATACAATTGTATGTACTGAATCATCACTCACCCTCATGCCAAATCCAACCAGTATGTGTGTGTGTTTGCGGATTAGATGGCTGTGCAGTAATATTTGTATTTTTTCTCTTTCTGAAGTAGGGTGTACCTTGTCCCTTTTTGTGAATGTTGTAATGTGTGGCTTTTCTTTCCGGATGGTGTCAATGGTCTGGTGTGTATCAGGTATGAAAGGTGCGAGAATGGCCTGTAAAACGGTTGGTGCCTTGTCGTGGCTTTACAGCTCACAAGTTGCAAGTCACTGGTATGGTTTTTATGCATTTATTTATTGACAGAGCATTTCATTTCTGTGAAATATCTTGTTAATAAAATTGTATGTACTGAACCATCACTCGCCCTCGTGCCAAATCCAACCTGTATGTGTGTGTGTTCGAGGAATAGATAGCCGTGCTGGAATGTTTGACTTTTGAGTAACTCTGTTAAGGTGTACATTACAGCTATAAATAACTTACTAAATGTAGATATTATTTTTAAACCATGGGAGTATATAGTCATGTCTTTCTTGTGAATTCTAAGTTTTTTTTTATCCACAATGTCCTGCAAACTTGAAAATGTCCGTCACAATTTCCATGCAATATTGTCCCAAGAATATCACGCTGTCTAACTGAAAACTTAATTCAGTCAAAACAATTTGGTTTTGCAAGGGGGTTCCCATGAGTTTTTGACCCGGGGCTCGGTGGCCATCTAGGGAAACCTACCTAACCCACACATTTCTGAAACTAGACACCAGGGGGGACTCCAGCGTGGTACGGCTTGCGTGGGTCCCTCATCATTCTCCTACCCTAATCCACTGCAAAGCTCAAATTTCGCAAAAAAACTTGCTTTTTTCCCATATTTCTGTGTGGTAAAGTTGTGGAATCTGCGTGGATCCTCAAATATTCTCCCACCCAGCGTTCCCCCAGGTCTCCCGATAAAAATGGTACTTCACTTGTGTGGGTAGGCATAGTGGCTGCAACAGGAAAAGGCCCAAATCGTACAGTGGAGACTTAAAAATTACCAACAGCAAAACTAGCTTATTTTTGAGGGGGGGCGGGGGGAGCACCTGAGTTTTTGCCCGGGGCTCGGCGGCCATCTTGGGAAACTACCAAACCCAAATAATTCTGAAAACTAGACACCCGGGGGAGTCCGGCGAGGTATGGCATGCGTGTGTCTCCCATCGTTTTCCTACCCAAAATTCCCTGCAAACCTTAAAATTAGGTTAAAAACACTTTTCCATACATTTTTGTGTGGGCTCTCAGTGCCGGCACAAATGTCCTACCACCCAACGTTTCCCTTGTTCTCCAGAGTAAAATGATACCTCACTTGTGTGGGTGGGCTAAAGGCCTGTGACTAGGATGACCCCAAAACAGTAGAATTCTCTGTGCTTTTTTTGTGAATACCGAACGCTACAATTTTTTAAAATACCTTTTTAGCCTGTTCTGCTTTGGGCACCCACACAAGTGAGGTATCATTTTGCTCGGGCGAACAAGGGGAACGCTGGGCTGTAGGACATTTGTGCCGGCACGGAGATTCCATGCAAAAATATTTTAAAAAAGTGTTTTTTTAACCAAAAATTGATGTTTGCAGGGAATTCTGGGTAGGAAAACGTTGGGGGGCCCACGCATGCCGTACCTCGCTGGACTCCTCCGGGTGTCTAGTTTTTAGAAACGTTTGGGTTTTGTAGTTTTCCAAGATGGCCGCTGAGCCCATGGCAAAAAACGCAGGTGGCACCCCGACCCCTAAAATAAGTAGTTTTGCTTTAGGTACTTTTAAAGTCGCCACCGTACGATTTGGGCCTTTTCTTGTTGCAGCCACTATGCCTACTCACGCAAGTGAGGTACCATTTTTATCGGGAGACCTGGGGGAACGCTGGGTGAGAGGAAATTTGTTGATCAACGCAGATTCCAGAACTTTCCACCACGGAAATGTGAGGAAAATGTGTCCCCCCCCCACATTGTTTAACTTTGCAAGGGATTCTTATTATTATTATTATTATTATTCTGGGTAACAGAACCTGGTGGGAGGCAGTCGAGTCCCTCCATCCTGAATTCCCCTGGGTGTCTACTTTTCAAAAATGTATAAGTTTGCTAGGTTTCACTAGGTGCCGGCAGAGCTAGGGTTCAAAAACGACAGGTAGGCAGTTTGCCAAAAAAGTCCCATTTTTCAAAGCAAAATTGAGGTGCGACCACGTTGCGTTTTGCGCCGTTTCCAGATGCAGGCACTAGGCCGTCCCACGCAAGTGAGGTACCATTTTTCTCAGAAGACTTTGGGGAACGCGGGGTGGGTGGAAATTTGGTGATCCACGCAGATTCCAGAACTTTCCACCACACAAATGTGAGGAAAAAGTGTTTTTTTGTCAACTTTTTAGGTTTGAAAAGGATTCTGGGTAACAGAACCTGGTGGGAGGCAGTCTAGTCACCCCATCATGAATTCCCCTGGGTGTCTAGTTTTAAAAAAATGTATAGGTTTGCTAGGTTTCCCTACGTGCCGGCCGAGCTAGGGTACAAAAACTACAGCTAGGCACTCTGTCAAAAAAGGGTAATTTTTTACTGCGAAAATTGAGGTGTGTCCACGTTGTGTTTTGCACCGTTTCCTTTCGCAGGCACAAGGTCAACCCACACAAGTGAGGTACCATTTTTATCAGGAGACTTCGGGTAATTCAGATGTGTAATGTAACTGTTATTTCCTGTTGAGTTTTGATGCATTTCTGCCTTCCAAATGAAAGACATTGTGTAAGAAAAATGAACAATATTTCTCATGCTAGTATGAGATATTGCCAATTTATGTACTGTTTCGAAACTCTATAATTCGTACCCATTTCAGAAATACATAGGTGTCTTTCATACCGATTTTTCCATGTATACATTTTCAAAGAATAATTGCTCTAAACCCGGTACATAATAAAATTTCATTGCAAGTTGCTGCGCAGTTTTTGGCTCTGGATTTGTCAGGTTCTTGGTAAACCTACAAGTCCTATATATCCCCACAACCAGGAAGGTCCAGCAAATGTAACGGTATATTGCTTGCAAAGAGCAGTCATAATTATTAGAAGTTACAGGTGAAAACGTTGACACAAAAAGCTGTTTTTTTTCAACTAATTTTCATTTTTTCCAATATTTAACTGCTAGTTTCTATAAAGAAACCTTCATGGATTTAGACAAATGACCCCATTCTGAATTCAGAATTTTGATACTTTAATTAAATGTATAGCTTTCCAGGATCCATTATTGCTTTCATACTCATTTTTACCATTAACTAGAAGGAGGTTGGAAGCACTAAAAATAGCAAAAACAGGCTAAGTCCCAGAAAAATGCCAGAACACTGTGAAAAATGTTTGTTCCCTGACAAAAAAGACTGCCATTCCCTAAAAGCTGGGGAAATTGTGATTTCAGACCCACAAACCCTTTTTTGATACCATTTGCAGGGAAAACCCCAGAGGCCTTCCGTTGCAGCCCGTTTTTCCAATTTTTCGGAAAAAAAACAAAAATGTCACTGTATTTTGCTTAATTTCTGGGACCCCTCCAAGGGAATACACAAACTCTGGGTAGCTTTAGAATCCCCATGATGTTGGAAGAAAAGGACGCAAAAATGATGTGGATCCCTTATGTGGTCAAAAAGTTACAGGGGCCTAAGCACGCACTAACCTGTTTGCTTGCACATCTACCCAATAGTGTTTTGTGAATGTGCGCGGAGTAGACCATGTAACTGCTTTGCAGATATCATCTAAGGGAATGTTTCCTAAAATGCCATGGAAGCCCCTATTTTACGGGTGGAATGAGCTTTAGGGGAAATAGAAAGTATGTTTTGCTTTGTGATAGCAAATTTGTATACATTTGAGAATCCACCTTGCAATTCCAGACTTTGATATAGGATTGCCTTTATGTTGTGGTGAAAAGGAAACAAAAAGCTGTTTTGGTTTACGAAAAGGTTTTGTTCTTTCAATGTATTAAAGAAGTGCGCTTTTTACGTCCAAAGTATGAAGAGCTCTTTCTGCTACTGTTTGTGGTTGCGAGAATAAGACTGGCAACTCTACAGATTGGTTGAGATTAAAGGGAGTAATAACCTTTGGAAGGAATTTAGGGTTTGTTCTGAGAACCACTGTTATGATGGAGTTGTAAAAATGGTTCTTGAATAGTTAGTGCCTGTAGCTCACCGACTCAGAGATGTGATAGCTACAAGAAAAGCAACTTTCCATGTAAGAAATTGCAGCTCACATTTATGTAAAGGTTCAAATGGAGGACCCATTAACCTAGTTAGGATGATATTTAGATTCCATACTGGGGAGGGTGGTACTCTGGGAGGAATTATTCTTTGGAGGCCTTCCATAAATGCGTTAATGGAAGGTACTCTATATAAAGAGAGATGTTGTCTATTTTGCAAGTAGGCTGCTAATGCAGCAAGATGTATTCTGATTGATGTGTAAGCTAGGTTACACTTTTGAAGATGTAGTAGGTAACATATGATGTTTTGAATAGACGCATTTAGAGGATTGATTGTGTTATTGGTACAGTATATCACAAATCTCTTCCACTTGCCTGCATAGCAGGCTCTAATGGTGGGGCATCTAGCATCTTTGATTACATTCATACAATCAGGAGGAAGATTTAGGTACCCAAACTCTAGGATTTCAGGAGCCAGATCGCTAGGCTGAGTTGTGCTGGATCTGGGTGTGCGATTTCTCCATGGTTCTGGGTTAACAGTTGTGGGAAGAGATGTAGTTTTTGGTGGGGAACTACTGATAGCTCCAGCAAGGTTGTGCACCATGGTTGTCTGGTCCATGTTGGAGCAACTAGGATCAGTGTTAGTGATTGTTGTTGCAGCTTGAGTACCACTAGTGGAATGAGTGGGAGAGGTGGAAAAGTGTAGGCAAATTTGCCTGACCTATTCATCCATATCGCATTGCCTTTGGACAATGGGTGTGGATATCTGGCGGCGAAGCTTGGGCATTTTGTGTTTAAATGTGTGGCGAAGAGATCTATATCTGGATGCCCCCACATTTAGAAAAACAGTTGAAGGACTTGCGGATGAAGTTCCCACTCGTGGATATGTTGTGTTTGGCGACTTAACAGATCTACCATCTGATTCTGTATTGCTGGAAGATGTTGGGCTAAGAGGAATATGTTTTGAGGAATTGCCCATCTCCATATGCTCTGTGCTAGTTGAGAGCTGCTGAGAGTGCGTCCCCCCCCTTGTTTCTGTAGATAATACATTGCTGTTATATTGTTCGAACAGACTAAAACAGCTTTGTTTGACACGTGTTTCTGGAATGCTTTTAACCCCTTGCGTGCGGCGGGAATTCCCCGCCCATGCTGACTCCGCCTTGCGCGGGCGGAGTCATGACGGAACAGTTCAGTCATCAGCACAGCTCACCCGTAGCTGATGACGGAACCGCTCCGTCATCAGCATGCAAGGGGTTAATGCCAGAAATATTGCTACTAGCTCCAAGTGTTTGATGTGGAGTAGCCTTTGCTGTGGTGTCCACCTGCCCTGTATGGTGTGATGTAGTAGATGAGCTCCCCAGCCGGTGATCGATGTGTCTGCTGTTAACACGATTTGTGGAACTGGCTCTAGGAACGGTCGCCCCTTGGAAAGGTTTTGGGTGATCCACCACTGCAGAGAGTGATATGTGAGGCCGTCCACCAACACCAGATCTGTTAATTGACCTTGAGCTTGGTTCCACTGACATGCCAAGCAGTCCTGTAAGGGGTACATCTGGAGTCTTGCGTGAGGTACTATGAATATGCAAGAGGCCATCATCCCTATTTGTTGCATAAATACTTGAGGTGGTAGCGAGTGTTGCGGTTGGAACTTTGTTATAAGGGCTTGCTATCCTGGCTGGATTGGGATATGCAAGGCCTTTTGAGGTGTCTATGGTGGCACCTAAATATTGGTGGTTCTGGGATGGTTGGAGGAGGGACTTTGGGCAATTTATTGTGAACCCTAAGTCGTGCAGCAGTTGGATTGTAGTATGTGTGTGACACACACTGAGTATGTGACTTGGCTTTTATGAGGCAGTCGTCCAAGTATGGGAAGACATGAATCTGTGGTCTTCTTAAATGGGCTGCTACCACTGCTAGACATTTTGTGAATACTCTGGGTGCTATAGTAACTCCGCATGGGAGGAATTTGAATTGATAGTGCTGCCCGTCCACTACAAACCGAAGATATTTTTTGTGAGCAGGGTGAATGGGAATGTGGAAGTAGGTGTCCTTGAGATCAAAACTGGCAAGGAAATCGCTTTGAGTAGAGGAAGGATTTGTTGAATAGTGACCATGTGGAATCTAAAGTGGCAAGAAAATCGCTTTGTTTGAGTAGAGGAAGGATTTGTTGAATAGTGTGGAAATGGTCCGATTGTATGTATAGGTTTACTGGTCTGAGGTCTAAGATGGGCCTCAGGGTTCCATCCTTCTTTTGAATCAGAAAGTAGAGGGAGTAAACTCCTGTGTTTTAATGCTGAAGGGGAACTGGCTCTATTGTATGTTTGTGCAGTAGGGAAAGCAGCTCTTGTTTTAGAAGCGTTAAATGTTCTGTTGACATTGGGCGCTGTTTGGGTGGTATATTGGGGGGAGTGGCAGTGAGCTCCAGGCAATAACCGGATTGGATAATTTGTCTAACCCACTTGTCTGTGGTGATATTGTTCCAGACAGGTAGGAACTTGGTTAATCGTCCCCGACTGGAGTAGAATAGTCCGGGGGGAGCGATGGTAAGTCAATTGTTTTGTGGTGGCGGCACGAGTACTGGAAGTCTTACCACTACCTTTGCTGTTATTGCCCCTGTAGCCTCCTCTGTAATAGCCTCTGGGAGAGGAGGTTTGTGTGGGACTTTCATATGACGTAGTGGTATTATCTATGTTGAAGCCTCTAGAGGCGCCCCTATAAGAGGAGCAACAAAACGAACCTCTGGGAGCTTGTGATTGCAAGGCTCCCATTGATTTGGCGGTGTCAGTTTCTTTTTTCAACTTTTCTAAAGATGAATCCACTGCAGGCCCAAATAAATGTTCTTCGTCAAAGGGTAGGTTCAGGATGGTAGTCTGAACCTCTTGTTTAAACCCAGATATCCTTAGCCAGGCATGTCTGCGTAAAAGGACACTGGTATTTATGGCTCTGGAGGCTGTATCTGCAGCATCTAGAGCACAGCGAATGGAGGTATTAGTTATTTGTTTACCTTCCTGTATAAGATCATAGGCTTTTGTTTTATATTCATCTGGAAGGTGTTGTAGTAGGGCCTCTAGCTCGTCATAGTGCGCCCTATTGTATCTGGCTAGTAAAGCATGTGTGTAGGCAATTCTCCATATGTTGACCACTTGTGACGCTGTTCTTTTGGCAGTTGTGTCCAATAGTTTTGACTCTGTCAGGTGGTGGAGCATCACCTGATGTTTGAGAGTTGGCCCTTTTCCTGGCGTTGGAAACAACTAAGGAATCTAGTGGAAGCTGTCCCCTAATGTATGTAGGGTCAGTTGGGGCAGCTTTGTACTATTTCACTATTCTAGGGTTAATGATTTTAGCTCTAACTGGGTCTTTAAAGACTCCACGAGTGTGTTTAATTATCCCTTTTAGCAATGGTAGAATAGAGGTGGACCTTTGGGATGTTGTAAAAGTATCCATGAGAATGTCGTCCTCTATGGGGTCTGTATGCAAGTTTACCCCGTGGTATTGTGCAACCCTGTGTACTAGTTGATTGAAACCTATAGTGTCCTCTGGAGGGGATGGTCTAGATGGATAGACATCCTCCTGTGGTACATCAGGAACGTCTGGTGTGCCATAATTTTGCCATGGATCATTTGGGATGTAAGGAATAGGCTCTTCTAGAGGTTCATTATGTCCTTCATCATCTCCTTCGTCACCAGTGGTATCATCAGTATCTGGAGGTGGCGGAGATTGTATTGGTCTTGGAGATGGAACAGGAGAAATATGTAGAGGAGAAGGTGGAGGAGAGATCCTTAAAGGAGAGGTGGCAATGTCTCTTTTCTTTAAAGGAAGTCGAGATGGTATGGGGATGTCAATTTTTCTTTTATTAGAAAGACTTATCATAAGATTACCCGTTTCCGGGTCCATTTCCAGAGAGTCTTGTTTTCTGGGATCATGTTTCAAAGTTGTTCCTCGGAAGCGTGGTGTTTCTTTGCTGATTTTTTCGGTTCCGGATGCTTCTGTCGCACAGTCTTAGGAGTAGTTTTATGCTCCTTTGTTTTGGCCTGAGGAGTTTTTGTGGGATATGAAGGCTTGGTTGGAGTCTTTGGAACCGGTTGCTTTGATGGCTCCAATGATTTTTTCGGATCGGAGGTGCCAGATGTTTTTGGAACCGCTTGTTTTTTCGGTTCCGATGTGTGTTTCGGAACCGGTGGTTTCTTTGGCTCCGAGGATTTTTTCGGATCCGAAGTGTGAGTGTCATTTGGTTTCGCTGCCGAATGAGCCTGGTGCAGAACCGGGCTTCGGCGTGGAGGAAGACAATGGTTTGTCTTTTGGTTTGTCTGTGGTCGGGGCCTATGATGGAGTTTGGCACAGACGCCAGGCTGACTGTCGAGAGTGCCCTGAAGGGGGGGGGGTCAGTGAAGGTGCCTTCTTCCATCTGCTCCACATTGAAGCCTTCCTGGAAGATGTCGTCCTGTATCGATGTGGATGATCGAGCCATACTTCTTCGTGCTCGCCGGTCTCTGATGGTTTTCTTGGAGCAGAAAGAGGCACAAGCCAGACAATCTTTGGCCTTGTGTTCAGGTGAAAGACAGAGGTAACACACCTCATGCAGGTCAGCATGTGGAAACTTGGCTCCACATTGAGGACATTTTTTGAAGGGAGACCTTTCCATAAGCCATGAAGGCATGATGGCGCAGCTAGGCCCGAAGGCCTGCTTCGACGACTGGAACCAAAGTAGAAGTTTGTGGAGATGCGTGTCGAAAGGGAAATGCAATCGAGACAAGACTGAAGAATTAGGTAAGGATTGCGCGTCGAAAGTGAACTCCAATGATACCGAACGAATAGTTTCTTACCTGTCGGTGTAGTTTTGCAGCTTGAAGATCTTTCTGGATTCACTATGCTGTGCATATTCCGCGGTCTTGTGGTTGGGTCCGGATTCGTAGTCTTTTTTTTTTTGTAGCCCTTGTGGGCGTCGGCGTCACACCTCCTGGGTGCATTTCCGGTGATGTCGGCATGCTTCCTGCGGAAGCTCCCACTCCTGGGCGCCATCTTCGGATTCTTTTTTCCGTGTTTCTTTCGTTTCCGAAGTAATGGCAATGTTCTATTTAGGTGAGATTTTTACCGCTTTGTACTTAAAGTCTTCCTTACTTTTCCTTTTTTTTTTTTTTGACCACCTCTTTTCCCTCCAGCCTCATCTTTCTGGCGGAGGTGGGTGGGTTCGCTAGTGAATCCAGAAAGATCTTCAAGCTGCAAAACTACACCGACAGGTAAGAAACTATTCGTTTTGCAGCGTGAATCTTTCTGGATTCACTATGCTGTGCATAGATTTTGTAGCGGTTTCTCATTTCCGGGGTGGCTGGGTGGAAGATGAGCTTTGGTTTTAGGTCTCGCCTGTCGATGCGCATGCGCATCGAGCAAGCGAGACTATGGGGGCTTATCAACTCTTTATCCACACTGCAAGGAATCGTGGCGATTCCTTGCAGTGCCCGTGACTTTTAAGCTCAATGCGCATGCGCATTGAGCTTAAAAGCGCGTGCACGTCCGTCTTTGTTTACCCGCTCCGCCCCCTCCCCTTCCCGCCGTGTCGCATTTCTCCTCCCCCCTCCCCTCTCCTCCGTCCGTCTTGTTAGTTTAATTTAACCCGCTCCGCCCCCTTCCCTTCCCGCCGTGTCGCATTTCTCCTCCCCCCTCCCCTCTCTTCCCTCCGTCTTGTTACGAGATGTATTTTGCGTAATGGGTTTTGGGCATACATTGAACTGTTGGCAAGGCAATTCCAATGGATTTTAGTTGCACATCGGCACTGATTGTATGCGTCCGCCACTGTCAGCTGAGTTTATTTTTTCTTCAATTGGTTGAAATTCCTTGCTCACATGAGCAGTGCAGCTCTGCCTTTGGAGGTTCGGGGGAACACAACTATTTGATGTCTAGGTTCATGGCTCAGACGGTGTCATTTCAAATCACCAAAAACAAACACTTCCATTGGTTTGCTTCTTTCCGCAACCCGCATAAAATTGCATCCAACTACGGTTCCGTTGATCAGAGTTCCTGCTGCTCGCTTGTCTGCATCGAAGCCCAGTTTCTTCATTTCCCGTGCTGCCGAACGAAACGTGTTTAAAACTCCATAAAATCGCCGTGTGGAATTTTCTCACTGACTATAATGTGGAACCGGTGAAGTGGGTCTGGGTGCCGAAGGGACACACTTACTCTCACACACATCAGTTACTCGACGGCTAACTCAAATATGGCGTACAGACATAAGACGAATATTGAAAATGTTGATGTAGTAACTGTTCTAACTGGGCGGTCTGTTGATTATCGAAAGCTCTAAGTTTTCATTAAGGTGTTTTAGTGGAATATAAAGCACTATGGGGATTACTTCTCTATAAGTATAGGATACGATACGCTGAGTTCCCCATTCCAACATGGCTACTCAATTCGTCTTTTGAAGATGCTTTATTTCTTGAGAAATGCAAACCTACTACACTAAGACAAAGAACCCGCCTACTTCCGGCGCGAAATAAAGTGCACCTATGAGTAGAGGCTAACTTATTTTCCGTGATAGTCACCTGGGGGGAACCAATCCTTAGCGACCTTGAGCTGCCGTTTCACAGTCGGTCTGTTTAGGCGGGTGCACAGTCCTTAATGACCTTACAATGGCTGCTTCCACCAACAGCATGTTCTTCAACCCATAGATGCGGGTACTCTGGTTTGCCATTCCTTCTGCAACAGATTCGGATGGAACGTTCCTACCGTCACATACGATGTTATTCTGTGTCCTATCATAGCGCAAGCCAGATATCAGGTTATTAAGTGAAAGCTACAGCGGGACATTTCAAAGCTTGAGGCTTATCGTAGTGTTTTCTGATTGTGTGTCCGTGGCCATTTCGAGTTACCCTCACCCTCTCACCCTCACTCACCCTCAACCCCTCACCCTCAACCTCACTCACCCTCAACCCCTCACTCACCCTCACTCTCACTCATCCTCACTCACCCTCAACCCCTCACCCTCACCCTCAACCCCTCACCCTAACTCACCCTCAACCCCTCACCCTAACTCACCCTCAACCCCTCACTCACCCTCAACCCCTCACCCTCAACATCAACCCCTCACCCACCCTCAACCCCTCACCCTCACCCACCCTCAACCCCTCACTCACCCTCACCCACCCTCACCCTCACCCACCCTCACCCTCACCCTCACTCACCCTCACCCTCACACAGTGCAATAGTTCTCAGACCATTTCAGTTAGAGCTTTTAGAAATGTTTATGGCTTTTTTTATTTGTAATACTTTAGCATTGGCTACAGGAAACAAAAATGCTAAACATTTACAAGAAAAACCCATAAACAATTCTAAAAGCACTAACTCTAATGGTGCGAGACCTATTGCATTTCCAATGCTTGTTTGAATATGTGCTGGAGCACCTTTTGTCCGACTTGTGCTTCCTTGTTCATCTGCACATCCACGCAGTAGTGCTTCGTGAATGTGTGCACCGAAGCCCATGTTGCCGCCAGGCATATGTCTTGTATGGGCGTATTAGCCAGGAAGGCTATCATAGCCCCCTTCTTCCTAGTGGAGTGGGCACGCACCCCCTCTGCTAGCTCTTGTCCTGCCCGTTTGTGGCAGAGTTGAATTGTCTGCGCGATCCACCGTGCAATAGTGTTTTTGGTTACTGCTTTGCCCATGTAACTGTTGGCAAACGACACAAAAAAATGTTTCGTTTTTCTGTGTCCCTTTGTCCTCTCAATGTAATGCATGACCGCCCTTCTGGCGTCTAGGGTGTGCAGAGCTCGCTCAGCGCTAGTGGATGGTTTTTGGAAAAAACTCGGTATCTGTATGGACTGGTTCATGTGGAATTTGGACACCACCTTCGGCATGAAGTGTGGGTCGGTCCTCATCACAACCCTATCGTGTAATTGTATGTAGGGTTCCTGTAGCGTTAGCGCTTGCAGCTCGCTTACTCTGCGTAAGGATGTTATAGCAACCAGGAAAGCAGTTTTCATAGTTAGCATCTTTAAGGAGGCCTTGTGAAGTGGTTCAAAGGGCTCCTTCATGAGTTCCGTGAGGACTACGTTCAAGTTCCAAGCCGGTGGCGGCACCCGCTTGGGCGGTGCGATCCTCTTCGCTCCTTCCAGGAACCTCTTGACAACTTGTGATGTGAAGAAGCTTCTGCCCATCTCACCCCTTGTGTAGGCTACTATAGCTGCCAAGTGAACTCTCAAGGAGGACGAGCTGAGTTTTTTCTCCAGTAAGTGCGTCAGGTATTTTAGCACTGTGGAGTCCTTCTTCATTTTCTTGTGAAGTCCTTCACGTCTGCACCACATCGTGAATCTTTTCCACTTTGCGACATAGCACCTCCGTGTGCTGGGCCTTCGTGCCTCCCGAAGGACCCTGAGGGTGCTCTCTGGTAGTCCCAAATGTGCGAACTCTATGTCCTCAGGAGCCATGCTACTAGGCTCATGCTCTCTGGCTCTGGGTGCAGCACCTCTCCGTTCTGCATGGAGAGCAGGTCTTTTCTTCTGCCGAATCTGTGGGGTGCACTCTGTCATCTCCATGATCTGCGAGTACCATGTCTGCCTCGCCCACTGTGGCGCGACCAGTATCAGGGTCATGCTGCTCGCCCTGCACTTGCTCAGTACTCTGTGCATCAGTGGTATCGGGGGAAAAGCGTAAGCAAATGTCCCGGACCAATCTATCCATAGGGCATTCCCAAGGGACCCCTTTTCGGGTTGTCTGGATGCGAAGCTTTGGCATTTTGCATTCTGGCGTGTTGCAAACAGATCCACCGATGGCGTTCCCCACCTGTTGAACAACCACCCTGTCTCCTGAGCATTGAGCTCCTACTCGTGGGATGCCGATGTCTGTCTGCTCAGCCAGTCCGCCTGAATGTTCTCCTTCCCTGGTAGGTGTATGGCTAGCAGGTCTATCTGGAGAGGGATGGCCCATCTCCATATCTCCTGTGCCAGCGTTGAAAGCGTTGTTGACTGTGTTCCACCCTGCTTGTTGATGTAGAACATCGCCGTGGTGTTGTCCGTCTGTAGCAACACCCTTTGCTTGTACAGCCTTGTCTGGAAGGCTTTCAGTGCAAGGAAGATTGTCTTCAATTCGAGGTAATTGATGTGCTTTGTCGCATCTGTTGGCGTCCAAAGGCCCCTCACTTGGAGTTCCTCCATGTGAGCGCCCCATCCCTTCAGGGATGCGTCTGTGGTGATGGTCACTGTCGGAGTTGGGGGTGTTAGAGGCTTTCCCCTTGTTAAGTTTTCCTTGGTCCACCATGTCATCTCCTTCTGCACTGCGTGCGTCACCACCACAAGATCCTCCCAACTGCCAGAAGCCTGTGACCATTGTTCCTGGAGCCATTCTTGCATGGGTCTCATGTGGAGCCGCACATTCGGCACCAGGTGGATGCATGATGCCATCATCCCCATGATCTTGCTCGCAGTCCTCACTGTCCGAGCTTGTCCCTTCCGGTAGAGGCGAGTTTCCTTGACCAGTGCCCTTGCTCTCTTCTCGCTGGGGAACACTTTGCCCTGTAAGGTGTTGATCTCTGCCCCCAGGAAGATCTTCACTTGCTCCGGCTCCATTGACTATTTCTTCCAATGGATGGAGAACCCCAGGTTTATGAGCGTGCTCGTCACTGTATGTGCATGTTGTTTGCACCTCTAGTACGAGTTTGCTTTCACCAGCCAGTCGTCCAGGTAAGGGTATACGTGTATCCCCTGTCTTCGTAAGTGCGCCGAGACTGCCGCGAGGCACTTCATAAATTCCCTCGGTGCTGATTTTAGTCCGAAGGCTAGCGTTGTGAACTGGTAGTGGCCTCCTCAGATTGTGAACCTGAGCATATGCTTGTGCTTCTCGTTCATCAGTATGTGCAAGTAGGCGTCCTTGAGGTCTATCGTGACCATGAAGTCTCCGACCTGCAATTGCGGTAGCACCTCCTGCAGGGAGGTCATTTTGAATTTCTGTGTTCTTATGAATTTGTTCAGGAACCTCAGGTCTAGGAAGGGTCTCATTTTGTCGTCTACCTTTGGTACTAGGAAGTACGTTGAGTATATTCCCTTGTTTCTTTCCTTGAAGGGGACCCTTTCTATGGCTTGTTTTTGTAGAAGTTCTTTTGCTTCTTCCTGAAGCCTCGCCAGCTGTTCTCTTGCTGGTGGCTTTCCCCTTGGTTTTCTGCTTGTTGGCTTTTTCTCCAACTCCAAGCAGTATCCGAATTGGATAATGTTTAGGATCCATTTGTCTGATGTGATCTATCCATTCTTGGAGGTAAAACTTTAATCTTCCTCCCACTGGTGTCATGTGGTCGTAGGTGTTTAGATTGTCCTGACCCCTTTGTACGTGGTGCCCCCTGGGATCTTTTCTGTGGTCGGGCACCCGGAGGACTTTGAAGTCACTTCGAGGTGGGCTGCTGTCCCCCTCTTCTATTCTGGCCACGTTCATTTCTCCCTCGAAAGGACTGACCTCTTGGTTGGTACTGCCAGGACTGCTTCTGCTGACCTTGCTGAGCCTGTGAGTCTGCCTGGTGCGTTTGCTGGAAAGCCTGGTGTGACGTACCTGGCTGGTTTCCACCTCTCCCGCCGGGCCTCCGTGACGGGGTGCCTCTTTTGTTGCCTCTGAACTGCAATGCCCCCATGGATCTTGCCGTCTCGTTATCTTTTTTGAGTTGGCAGAGTTTCTCGTCAACTGTTGCTCCGAAAAGCGTGTCGCTGTTGAACGGTGTGTTCAGGATACTGTGTTGCACCTCGGGTTTGAACCCAGAGATCCTGAGCCAGGCGTGTCTCCTTTCCGTGACACCCATCATCATGAGCCTGCTGGCGGTGTCTGCTCCGTCCAGGGCCGTCTTAAGGCAAGAATTTGCAGCGTTTTTCCCTTCTTCGACCAATTTTTCGGCCTTCTGCCTGGCATCCTGGGGTAGGTCCTTCACCAACTGCCCCCGCCCCTCCATGATCTGGTACATGTGCCTGTTTATCAGGGCGTTGGAATTAGCCATGCGCCAGTGGGTCGCGGCATTCCGTTCGATCCTTCTGCCCACCAGATCCATCCTCTTGCTCTCCTTATCCGGTGGTGGGCTCTCCTTATCCGGTGGTGGGCCAGAGGTAGTGGATACGCTCGCCCTCTTCCTAGCTGTGGCCGTGATAATGGAGTCTGCGGAGACCTCGCCTCGAATGTAGGCCGGGTCCTTTGAGGAGTGTTTGTACTTTTTCTCTGTTCTGGGAGTTACCGCCTTGCATGTTGCGGGCTCTTTGAATGCTTCCTTTCCCTGAACCAAGACGCTGTCGAGCATTGGAAGGAACTGGCTCCTTGTTTGTGTTGGGAGCAAAGTCTCTAGCAGGAAGTCTGCTTTTCCTCGTCGAGCTTTAGCTTGAATGCTATACGGCAGATTGTATCGCCGAGTTGTATGCCCCGATGTCGTCCGGCAGCGAGGGCCTCGAGGGGTATGTGTCGACCGCCTCTTCCGGGCTCTCGGTGTCGACATCTAGGTAATCCTCCTCGTGTGGGTCAGAGGTAGCCGACTCTGCGTCCAACCCACTGCCCTCTTCCTCCTCATAGCTGTAATCCTCGTAGGGATTCTCTTCACCTTCCTGGTCGTCGACCATCTCGGCGCTAGGCCCATGTCCGTCGACGTGTTCTTCCTCTTCGACCAGATCTAGCACGACGTGCTTGGTCTTGTGTGGGATCGTGAAGGCACTCATCTCGGCGTCGAAATCTTTTCTCCGCTGCAAGATGCTTGCCATTTCGGCTTCTAGCCGCCGTTTTTTTCCTTTCCATCTCGGCCGCGTTTTCGGCTTCGGAACGTTCGGCCCCTCTCTTCGTCACCTGGCTCGGCGGCGAGATTCTCGGCGTCGATGATTTGGACGTCGAACTGGGTTTCGGGTCCCTGGACGGCGTCGAGGCTTTAGGGTCTTTCTCCATCGACGTCGATCGGTCCCTTTCGGAGACTATCTTCGACGCCTTCTACAGCTCTCGGCGCCAGGGACTCCTTCTCCGAGGATCCGCTGGGCCTGTGTGTGGTCGCGGATGGCAGATGTCGCTGCGTCGGCGCCTTCGGGGTCTTGCCCTCGTTCTTTCGAGACTCAGAGTCTCTCGTGTTCTTGTGGGACGTCGTGTCTCCTACCTTATCAGGTGTCTTCTTGTAATCGGTCTCTACGACCGTGTAGCTGTCGTCTTCGGCGGCAGCGTTGTCCTCTTCCTCCGAGGACATCCCCAGCTCGTACAGCGATGGCGTCGGGGCTTTTCCTTCGAGGGTGGCGTGTGCTACCCTCTGGCTCTTCCTCACACGAAGGGTCTTCGGGGCGAAGACGGAGCAGGCGTTGCAGTCCTCGCTTCTGTGGTCTACCAGTAGGCAAAGGTTGCAAACCGGATGCTGGTCTTTCTGCGCGTACTTGTGTCTGCAGTTTGGGCAGAACTTGAACGGCGTGTTGTCCATCCTCGAGCGTTCAGGCCTCCCTGACCGCGTGGACGTCGACGATCGTCGAAGTTCTCGAGGTTTTCTCCTTTTCTCTTCGTCAATGGTCTGCGAAGTCTTCTTTAGTCTTCTTCTTCCAATATCTTCTCCAACTTCAAACCTTTTCAGTACTTTCTCCAAAAATGTCTGGAGCCCAACGGGAACGATCCGGACCCGACCGCGGAAAAAAGAATCTGAAGATGGCGCCCAGGAGTGGGAGCTTCCGCAGGAAGCATGCCGACGTCACCGGAAATGCACCCAGGAGGTGTGACGCCGACAAGGGCTACAAAAAAAAAAAAAAAAAAAAAAAAAAAAAAAAAAAAAGAAAAGACTACGAATCCGGACCCAACCACAAGACCGCGAAATATGCACAGCATAGTGAATCCAGAAAGATTCACGCTGCAAAACTGAAAAGCGTGGAACACATCTGAGCCAGATGGCGGAAAAAAAACAATCTGAAGATGTAGTTGATGCCCATGCACACTATTGTCCAAAGGAGGAGTCATTTATTTTGTGGCTCCCAAAGACTTTCCAAGACAATAACAAACTGCAAACATCCGGGCCCAAAACTAGATGGCGATCTATGAATAGTGTGTGATCTGCAGCTCATATGCCTCGAACAAATATATTTAGTCATGTCATTTACAAATCTTCAGAAAGGACACTGTATTCACAATCAGGTACAGAATTACAGCAATTTTGTTACCTTTGCACAGATTCATGCTGTGTGATTAAGGGACGACCATTACAAATTAATGCAAAGCGGTTTCAAAATAATGTTATTCAATATTTGTAAATTTAAAAATACACTTTCAAGTAAAAGTTTATATTTTCTAACATGAAAGAAATAGGAAAACATTTCATGCCAGTAAAGAAGCTCTTCATAACCAAACGTGCAACAGTTGTTTTAAAACTTTTACTGCAATATGACATTGAAGTAAACAGTAATTAGATAGCTACCATTTTTTCAAAAAGAAAAAAATGTAAACAGGAAAATAAGTTGCCTGTAAGTGTACAGCTTCTCAAATCGTATCAAGAAAAAGGGCATCTCACATTCACTGATTAGGAATTTCCTTAGTGCTGTAAAATAGCAAGAAAACGATTTTCAATTATCCTTAAATTCAGTTAAAGAGTAATGTGTTACTTCTGCACAAAAATCTGATAGAGGTCCTTTCAAAGCAGCAAAAATCAACTTAAAATTTGGCGTTTCTGCTTTCTAGTCGTGCCTATCCCTTCATAGATTTTACAAAGCCATCATCCAGTGTTACTATGAGATACAGATGGAATATTCTAGGTAGCTTGGAGGCGATTTTCAAAATACCAATGCAACGTAGGAAGAATCTGAAAGCAGGGCAATAAACTAAATTTCTGGATCTAATGCGCTCAAAGTAAATTGTGAAAACCTAGAACAAAACAGCCCAACGGTTATAGAAGGAAGTAAATGCCTGCAAAAGCGGATTTTTGGTTGTATATTATATTACATGTGGACTGTTGCCCCATCTCCTTTAAGCAGACCTTCGCTGTACTTCTCACTGCCCAATTTCCTTTTATCTGCCACACAATATTTCCCCGTCCCCACACCTATAAATGTGGATATGACCTGCACCCTCCCCCCCTGCCTTCCAAAATTATCTTGGAATTCAATGACCAGAGTTAGAGTGATGCACTGGTGTGAGATAAAAGGTACAAGTCTCTTGCGCTCAGTCATCATCAAAATTCTGCTGTAGAAGGAAGTTGGCAGCCAAATTTTCATTCTTCTCACAAGCAAAATATGCCTGTATCACAAGTCCTTCTGGGAAACCTAAAGCCTTTAACTGTAAAAGAAAGTAAAGAAAAGCACTGGCAGTTAGATTCACATTTTTTAGATGCATCATGCTAAAGCATAAAAATAAACTGCACAATACTGTAATCGGAACCAGAGTGATACTAATCAGTTAGCCAAGAACACATACTTATTCCAGGATAGATATTCAAAAATCTGTGCAGCAATGCAGTTCTGAAGAACGCTACTTTGCTGGTTTAGCAATGCTACTGCTTTAAAAGAAAAATTAAGATTTGTAGCATACTGTCTTTACATTAATCAAATAAAACAACAAGTTACTTACCTCTGGTAAAGATGCATTTATGAGTTGTAGATCCTTACCTTTGAATTTCCCCCAGGCGTCTGTCTGGATCCGAAGGCTTTATCAGCAATACCCCAGCGTGTCGGTCGGCTCCGTGTCGGTCGTGGGCCCAAGGATGACGTCACGGGACTTATATAGACACCGCACATGTGTGTTGACACCAGTTCTTAACACGACTTTTCACGCTGGAACCGCAGAGCCATGAAAGACACTAACCACTGGTGCCTCCAAACTAGATCCCTGTAGGGGAGTCCCTCTCCCTAGAAATCAGTTCGCAAAGCGGGGAGGATGGGTGGGGTGGTAGAGTCTACAAATAATATGTCTCTCCCAATATCATTACAGAAGATAAGCAACTTGTTCACTGGTAGAAACTATTAGTTGTAGATTTCTTACCTTAGAATAGATACACCGGCAATACTGTCCCCGGAGGAGGGTCTGCGAACCAAGATCAGAAGAGAAAGTCCTGGCAAACTGAACAGGCAAAGAATCCGTCCCTCCGAACTGGACTGTCCTGGAAGTAGTGTCTGGTAAACGTGTGCAGAGATGCCCATGTCACCGCCTGACAAATATAAAGCAGTGGGTTCCACGTGCTAACAAGTGGCTGCTGCTGTTGCTCTAGTGGAGTGAGCACGTAACCCCTCAGGAGGTTCCTTCTTCGCCAAAGAATAGCATATTTTAATACAGAAGACAACCCATTCGAGAGATGGTCTGTTTTTGAACAGCCAGAACTTTCTTGCACCCTCATAGCCAATGAAGAGCTGTACCGCCACCCGGAAGTCTTTGGCCCAATCAAGATAAAAAGACAACACATGTTTTGGGTCAAGATGGTGGAGTCTTTCCTCCTTGCAGAGATACAGGGGTGGGTAAAAGGTGGGCAAAGTGATGGATTGTCTCACATGAAAGGGTGTGACCACTTTAGGAAAGGAAGAAAGCCTTAATTAAAAGCATCACTTTATCCGGATGGATAGACAGGTGCGAGGATAGGTGATGGCAATATGGAAAGCAATTTTGACAGTCAGCAGCCTTAGAGGACAATCATGAAGGGGCTTGAAGGAAGCACACAAGAAAATTTAAAAAGAAAAATTCTGATTGGGGCATTATGAAAGAAGATGGAGGAAACAAATGAATAAAGCCATTAAATTGTGTATACCAAAAAACACCTACAGTCTAACTCGTGTTTAAAAGCTTCACAACAAGTACGGTCCTTCCTCTCTCAAACCAACTCACGTGTAGTTTATCATTAAGGGGGAGACATCCCTTAAGGATTAGAAACCTCACTCGCCAGAAGGTGACATGCTTCATCATATGGGTCCTCCTTACCAGTGGGGAAAACCTAGTCGCCACTGGGAGCTACCACTTCGTAGTTAAGGAAGGAGCTCAGAGATGTCTTATTTATAAGGATGGGTACTATTCCCATATGTCACGTCAAGTCAAGTCAATAAATTTATATAGCGCGCTACATACCCAGAGGGTCTCAAGGCGCTTGAAGAAGGGTGGGGAATTACTTGTCAAATATCCACGTTTTGAGTTGCTTTCTGAATGCTAGGTGGTTCTGAGTAAGGCGAAGGTGAGTGGGAAGTGAGTTCCAGGTTTTGGCTGCCAGGTAGGAGAAGGATCTACCTCCCATGGTGGATTTGTTAATGCGAGGTACAGTGGCAAGGGCCTGGTTGGAGGATCGTAGCTGGCGGGAGGGGGTGTAGAAGGACAGTCGTGTGTTGAGGCATTCGGGTCCGATTTCGTAGAGTGCTTTGTGTGCGTGGGTTAGGAGCCGGAAAGTAATCCTCTTATTGACGGGGAGCCAGTGGAGGTTTTTCAGGTGACCAGAGATGTGTTCTTTGCGTGGGATGTCTAGTATGAGCCTGGCTGAAGCGTTCTGGATGCGTTGGAGTTTTTTCTGGAGTTTTGCGGTGGTACCGGCGTAGAGGGTGTTTCCGTAGTCCAGTCGGCTCGTGACCAGAGCGTGGGTGACTGTTTTTCTAGTTTCGGTGGGGATCCAGCGAAATGTTTTTTTGAGCATGCGAAGAATGTTGAAGCAAGATGAGGAAACGGCGTTGACTTGTCTATTCATCGAGAGTGAGGAATCCAGGATGACGCCCAGGTTCCGTGCGTGGTCCGTCGGGATGGGTGCTTTTCCAAGGGCCTCTGGCCACCAAGAGTCATCCCAGGCGGAGGGGGAGGTGCCTAGTATGAGGACTTCTGTTTTGTCTGAGTTCAGTTTCAGACGGCTGTGATTCATCCATTCGGCTACTTCTTTCATTCCTTCATGCAGGTTGGTTTTGGCAGTGTTAGGGTCTCTGGTGAGTGATAGGATCAGTTGAGTGTCGTCGGCGTAGGAGATGATGTTGAGGTTGTGTTGGCGTGCGATGACCGCGAGGGGGCTCATGTATACGTTGAAGAGGGTGGGGCTGAGAGAAGATCCTTGTGGTACGCCGCAGATGACTTCAGTGGCCTCTGACTTGAATGGTGGAAGGCGGACTCTCTGGGTTCTTCCAGTGAGGAACGAGGTGATCCATTCCAGCGCTTTTCCTTGGATTCCGATGTTTCTGAGGCGCTGTAGAAGGGTGCTATGACAGACTGTGTCGAAGGCTGCGGAGAGGTCGAGGAGGATGAGGGCGACTGTCTCCATTGTCCAGTAGAGTTCGAATGTCGTCTGTTGCTGCGATGAGGGCGGTTTCAGTGCTGTGCTTGGCTCGGAAGCCGGATTGTGAGGAGTCGAGGGATTTGTTGGTTTCGAGGAATGCGGCGAGCTGGTTGTTGACCGCTTTCTCGATGACTTTGGCCGGGAATGGAAGGAGTGAAATAGGGCGGTAGTTTTTGAGTTCGGTGGGGTCAGCTGTGGGTTTCTTCAGGAGGGCGCTGAGTTCGGCATGTTTCCAGCTTTCCGGGAAGGTTGCGGAGTTGAGGGAGCAGTTGATGACGTCTCGAAGGTGTGGTGCTATGATGGAGTCTGCTTTGTTGAAGATGTGGTGAGGGCATGGGTCTGTGGGGGATCCTGCGTGGATAGAGTTCATCAGACGGATGGTGTCCTCAGTGGAGAGTGGCTTCCAGTCATTGAGGATGTTCAGGGGGGGTGGGGGTCCTGCAGGGGGTTGGGTGGGTTGGTCTTTGGGTCGGTTGTCGAAGCTGTTGTGGATGTCTGCAATTTTGTTGTGGAAGAATGAGGCTAGGGAGTCGCAGAGGGCTTGAGAGGGGGTGATGTCGTTGGAGTTGGCTGAGGGGTTGGTAAATTCCTTGACGATGTTGAATAATTCCTTGCTGTTGTGGGCGTTATCTAGTCGGTCCTTGAAAGCGGCTTTCTTGGCATTCCGGATCAGTTGGTGGTGTATGCGGGTGGCGTTTTTGAAGGCGTCCTTGGTGCTGGAGGTTGGGTCTTTTTTCCAGGCCTTTTCAAGGGAGCGGCAGAGTTTCTTGGATTTCTTAAGATCATCGTTGAACCAGGAGGCCTTCTTGCTGCCTAGTTTGATTTGTCGTTTTTTCAGTGGTGCTAGGATGTCGGCGCTGTTGGATAACCATTGGGTGAGGTTGGTGGCTGCTTGGTCTGGGTTTGAGGAGTGAGCTGGGGGGTTTTGAAGAAGCGATGAGGATATCTGGTCGATGGTGATTTTGTTCCAGTTTCTTTGCAGAGTGGGTTGGGGGTGGTTGTTGGATGTGGGCTTATTGTAGGTAAAGTGAACGCAGCTGTGGTCAGTCCAAAGGAGGGCTGTGGTGTGGCTGAAGGAGACATGTTTGCTGGAGGTGAAGATAGGGTCGAGTGTGTGACCTGCGATGTGGGTGGGGGTAGTGACAAGTTGTTTAAGTCCGAGGTTGGCGAGGTTGTCCAAAAGGGTGGTGGTGTTGCGGTCGTTGTTCTTTTCAAGGTGAAAGTTGAGGTCTCCCAAAAGGATGTAATCCTCGGAGGGGAGCGTGTGTGGACTGATTAAGTCCGTGATGTCTTCACTAAATTGTGCGCAGGGTCCTGGTGGCCTGTAAAGGAGGGTGCCTCTGAGTGTGGTCTTGGGGTCGGTGTGGATCTGGAAGTGAAGGTGTTCAGAGTTGGCGCTATTGACGTCTGAGCTGGTTGAGATGCGGATGGATTTCTTATGGACGATAGCGATGCCTCCTCCTGTGTGGCTGGTACGGTCCTTGCGAATGATCTTATAGCCTTCCGGGATGGCAATGGTGATGTCTGGGGCTGATGTGGCGTTCATCCATGTTTCTGTTAGGAAGGCGACGTCAGGAGAGATGGTGTCTAGTAGATTCCAGAGGTCGATGGCGTGCCTGTGGACCGAGCGGGTGTTGAGCAGGATGCATTGTAGGTGGTTGGGGTCGGATATCTGTTGTGTGTTCGTAGATGAGGAGTTGTTCTTGGTGCCGCCAAACTTGCAGGAGTTGCAGGAAAAGGGTCCATGGGTGTGTCCAGGGGCGGCTTGGACGCAGTTGGGGGTACGGCCGGGGTTAAGGGCTAGGAGGGTGGTAGCCTCGTAGGTAATGCGGGAGGGGTGGACATTACGAGGACCAGGGGCTCTGGCGCTGGGCGCGGTCCCGGCGCAGACGGGCGTAGACGGGCTTACCTTTGGCGCACCTTCGGTGAAGATGATGAGTGTAGTGAGGTATTCAGCGCTGTGTGAACAAATAGAAGAGTGAGCTAAAACTGTCTAGATAGAATCACTGACATTCGTTTTATTGATGTGTTCCACCTGACAGGATTAAAAAGAAACAGCACAGTGGTATGGATGTATAACCACTGTCACATTGTGGTCGACATGTTTCAGCCTATTGATCAGACCCCTGTTTCAGCGGCTTTCTTCAGGACCAGATATAATAGTGATATTGCTGCTGCAACAAGTGAACTAAAGATAATAAAGGTATATACAACACCGGTATTCCTGCTTATCCTTTTTGTTCGGTTATACCCAAGGTATCTATAGAAAAAGACAAAAAAGGATGGGGGAAGGTAAAGAGAAAGAACGAGAGAAAGGGCACAAACAATAAATCACATGGTAACTTAGGCATTGTGCATTGTCACAATATCAAAAGTCTATTAGTGCTTCTTTTTAGTCACTACTATAAAGGACTTACCCTCAACTGTAGGATAGCCCTGCCTCACCTCAACCTGACAGGCTGCTCAGGAAGGAGGCCCTGCTCTACGGGAGGAAAAGAAAGTGTGGCTGGTGTTATAATTTTACACACCACCTCAACCATTTCCTTATTTCTTTGTAAACAAAGGGGCCAGAAGTACATACAGGTCAAGCAGATCAAAGGACCCACCAACCAACCACCCCAAAAATCTCATTGCCATGTTCCCAGCATCAATATGTTAAGCGGGACAAGACCCCAAACAAACACTCCATGAGGAGAACGATTCTGATTAGACCATGACAAAAGGCTACTGCCACCCGATAGCTAGGCTGTTTTCGGTGTCAATAACAAAGGTCGAGAACACACACACAAGAAACACACCGCTTACCTGTCCGTCGGTACCTCGTTTCGTGAGAGAGCTCGCCCCGGGAGGTACCGAACAAGACAGTGGCCGCATATTTATACTAGTGCAGCATGATTGACTACCGCTGTGTGAAAAACGGGTCCTACCGCACGTAGTAGCCCAGTGATTGCCTGCATACTCTATCGGGCATGCGTCCAAGTTGGTAACACTACTTTCCGAGCATGCACGCTTGAATAGAATCCTTACGTAAGCGTCTTTAGTTACCGAATGAATATGCTACTTACCAGTATGCATCTGTTCTTGGCATGTAGGGCTGCTAACATTCATATCTTTGCATTAGATCGCCACCTAGTGTTGGGTCCGGATGATCGCACATTGTTGTCCTGGAAGAGTCTTCGAAGTATCCTGAGATGGGTGGCTCCTCCCCTGGACTACAGTGCGCATGGGCATCGGCTCCATCCCCAGATTGTTTTTAGCCATTGTGGCAGAGGATGGAGTGGCAAGTGTAAAGGATGTCCATGCTAGTGATTAAATACAATAGTATATCTGCAGCTGCGACAGGCACCGGGGAGGAGGGTGGGCGATATGAATGTTAGCAGCCCTACATGCCAAGAACAGATGCATACTGGTAAGTAGCATATTCAGTTCGAGGCATGTGGGCTGCTAAATTCATATCTTTGCATAGAATACATAGCAGTCCCTCCATCAGCGGCGGTTGCCCGTGCCAGCTGCAGAAACCTGAAAAAGTGTCTTGAGAACAGCCTGCCCTACAGCCGCTTGCTGTTTGGAATGTACATCAACACAGTAGTGTTTTGTAAAGGTATGTGGTGTAACCCACGTGGCTGCTCTGCAAATATCCTCTAGAGGAATGTTTCCCAGGAAAGCCATGGATGCCCCCAACTTGCGTGTGGAATGTGCCTTTGGGGGTATTGTTAAAGTGCGCTTGGCTTTATGATAACAGATTTGGATGCACTTAACAATCCATCTGGCTATTCCTGCTTTGGAAATTGGGTTGCCTTTGTGTTGTGGTGAGAAGGCAACAAAGAGTTGTTTTGTCTTCCTAAAGTGTTGTGTCCTGTCTATGTAGTACATCAATGCCCTCCGTACGTCCAAGGTATGGAGCATCCTTTCCGCCACTGTTTGTGGGTTCTGGAAGAATGCAGGCAAATCGATAGTTTGGTTGAGATGAAAATGTGACACCACCTTTGGAAGGAATTTGGGGTTAGTACGTAGTACCACCCTATTTGGATGAATCTGGATGAAAGGCTCTTGTATCGTGAGTGCTTGCAACTCACTTACGCGTCTTAGTGACGTAATGGCAATTAGGAAAGCAACTTTCCACGTTAGGAATTGCAGTTCGCACGAGTGCATTGGCTCAAACGGTGGTCCCATCAGTCTGGTGAGGACCACATTGAGGTTCCACACGGGAGCTGGCGGTGTTCTTGGGGGAATGACTCGTTTCAGTCCTTCAAGAAACGCTTTAATGGCAGGCACCCTGAAGACTGAGAGATGCTGCCTATTTTGAAGGTAAGCTGCGATGGCGGATAGATGTATCCGAATAGAAGTGTACGCTAGTTTGCACTTGTAAAGGTGTAACAGATAGCAAATGATGTTAGGGATAGATGCATCTAGCGGGTTTATGTCATTGTCTGCACAGTAAATGACAAAACGCTTCCACTTTGCGGCATAGCATGCTCTGGTTGACGGCTTCCTTGCCTCCTTGATGATGTTCATGCATTCAGGAGGTAGGTTCAGGTATCCAAACTCTAAGACTTCAGGAGCCAGATCGCTAGGTTGAGCTGTTGCGGATCTGGATGCTGAATTTCTCCATGGTTCTGCGTCAGAAGTCTGGGCGTGAGGCGCAGTCTTTGATGCGGGACCACTGAGAGCTCGAGGAACGTGGTGTACCATGCCTGGCGCGCCCACGTTGGAGCAACTAGGATGAGTGTCATGGAGTGTTGCCGTAGTTTCCTCGCCACCAGTGGTATCAGGGGTGTCGGGGGAAAAGCGTAAGCAAATTTGCCTGACCAGTTCATCCATATCGCATTGCCCTGCGATTGGGGGTGTGGGAACCTGGCGGCGAAGCTTTGGCATTTTGCGTTCTCCCTTGTGGCGAACAGGTCTATGTCTGGACGCCCCCACCTTTGGAAGTACGGCTGGAGTACTGATGGATGTATCTCCCACTCGTGCATTTGATGACTGTATCTGCTGAGCAGATCCGCCATCTGATTGTCCTTCCCCGGGAGGTGTTCTGCCATGAGGAAGATGTTCCTCTGAATGGCCCACTTCCACATGCTCTGAGCCAGGTGAGACAGCTGTGGTGAGTGGGTGCCTCCCTGTTTTTGGATGTAGTACATCGCGGTCATGTTGTCCGTCCGGACTAACACCACCTTGTTGCACAGATGTACAATGAAGGACTTGAGCGCCATGAAGATCGCCATCAGTTCTAGATAGTTGATGTGCATCTTCTGTTGCTGCGTCGTCCATAGTCCCTGCACTGTGTAAGTTAGCAGGTGTGCTCCCCATCCCTGGAGAGATGCGTCCGTTGTCAGGATAACCTGTGGCACTGGCTCCTGGAACAGTCGGCCCTTGCAAAGGTTGTGTGGAGTCCACCAATGCAGAGAGTTGTATGCCCGACTGGTAACCAACACTAGGTCTGTTAATTGTCCCTGAGCCTGTGTCCACTGATTTGCTAAGCACTCCTGGAGCGGGCGCATATGCAACCGTGCGTGAGGGACTATGAAGATGCAGGAGGCCATCATGCCTATCAACTGCATGAACACTCTTGCTGGAAGTGAGTGTCCCGGTCTGAACTTCTGGATTAAAGACTGTATGCCGTCTATCCTGACCTGGTTTGGTTGTGCCGAGGCCGTCAGGGTATTGATTGTCGCACCCAGAAACTGCCGGACGTGTGCCGGCTGAAGGTGTGACTTCGGGTAATTCAACGAGAAACCCAGGTCGTGAAGGAGGTGAATGGTAGTCGACATGTCCGCGGCGCACTGCTGTTCCGATCTGGCTTGAACGAGCCAGTCGTCGAGGTAGGGGTAGACATGGATGTTCTGCCTCCTGAGGTGCGCTGCTACAGTCGCCAGACACTTGGTAAAGACCCTTGGGGCAGTTGTGACTCCGAAGGGTAGGACTTTGAACTGATAATGCGTGCCCTGGATAGTGAACCTGAGGTACTTCCTGTGGGACGGATGTAACGGAATGTGGAAATAAGCATCCTTGAGATCTAAGGTTGCTAAGAAGTCTCCTTTGTTTAACATAGGAAGAATCTGTTGCAGTGTAAGCATGTGGAAATGCTCTGACAGTATGTACAGATTGAGGGGACGGAGATCCAGAATTGGCCGTAGAGATCCATCCTTCTTTGGAATGAGGAAGTACAGGGAATAAACCCCTGTGCCTTCTTCCCCCACTGGCACGAGCTCGATTGCCCCTTTTTGCAGCATTACCAACACTTCTTGCTGCAATAAGTGCAAGTGCTCTGCTGACATAGGTCTTTGCCTTGGTGGAATGTTGGGTGGAGTGGACTTTAACTCTAGACAATAACCGTACTGGATAAGCTGTCGCACCCACCTGTCTGTGGTGATGTTGGTCCAGACGGGCAGGAACTGCTGTATTCTCCCCCCGACAGGTGTTAAATGGTCGGGGGGCAGTGACAGAGAGTCACTGGTTGCTTGGGGCAGAGGAGCGTGAATTGTTGCCTCCTTTGCCACGTCCTTTGTTGCTGTTTCCCCTGTAGCCCCTCTTGTTCTGTTTGGGGTACGAGGACTGTGCTCCACCTCTAGGGAACTGCGACTGTTGACCCATCTGTCCTCTGGTGACTCCACGGGCACCTGAGCGACGAAAATTATTGCCCCGAAACTGCTGAGATTGTAGGGCCCCCATCGATTTAGCAGTTTCAGTGTCCTTTTTAATCTTTTCCAGGGTGGTGTCAACATCTGGACCAAACAGTCTATCCGGATTGACTGGTTGATTAAGTATGGTTGTTTGAATGTCAGGTTTGAAGCCCGATATGCGGAGCCAAGCCTGTCTTCTGAGCATGACACTGGTGTTAACGGCCCTAGCGGCTGTGTCCGCGACATCAAGTGCGCACTTTATGGCCGCGTTGGAGATCAGTTGTCCCTCTTGTATAAGCATTTTGGTGCCCTCTTGAAACTGCGGAGGCAGGTGTTCTACAATCTGCTCTAGTGTGTCGTAATGTGAACGATCATAACGTGCCAGTAGTGCCTGTGTATTTGCAATACGCCAGAAATTGGCAGCCTGTGCAGCCACTCTTTTGGCCCCTGCCTCTAGCACTTTGGACTCCTTATCCGGGGGAGGAGCTTCACCCGTTGTTTGGGAGTTGGCCCTCTTGCGTGCGTTTGCTACCACCAAGGAGTCAAGCGGCAACTGTCCTCGAATGTATGCAGGGTCTGCAGGCGCTGGTCTGTACTTTTTTTTTCAATACGTGGGTTGACCACCCTCGCCCTGGTAGGCTCTTTAAAGATGTCCGCAGCGTGCTTGAGGACCCCTTTGAGCATAGGCAGTGTCTTTACATTTCTTTCCGAAACTGAAAATGTGTCGAATAGAAAGTCTTCCTCAACTGGGTCAGCATGCATGTCCACATCATGATTAGCAGCTGCCCTCTCAATTAGTGCATGAAAACCTGCAGAATCCTCCGTAGGGGATGCACGTGTACTGAAGGACTGTGGCTCTTGCCCCACATCTTGGTTGCCTTGGTCCCCAATGCCATAATAAGAATCTGGCTGTGCATCAGGTTCATTTACTGGGAACGTGTATTGTTCATCGTCACCAAAGTCCCCACTGTCAGAGTGGTCCGGAGACGGTGTTGGGCTCCTTCCCTGAGGAGGTAGAATAGGTTCCATGAGGACCGGGGCGTCCTGTGGAAACTTCTTCTTCTTTAGAGGAATGACGTAGGATTCCACCGGCTGCGAAGTGATCTTTCTCTTGTAAAGGGTCAGCTTCCCCGTGTCCGCATCTATAAAACACTCCGAATCCTCTTCGGGGTCGATCACCTGACCTGAAGATGTCCCCGCCGTAGAAGAATCCGACTTCTTTGGCGTCGATTTAGAGGAAAAAGCCTTTGGCACCACCTTTGGAGGTAGAAGGAAGAGGAGCTTGCTTGCCGACTTGTCCGGGACATCTGCCGCCTTCTGCGTCGATGGCGTTGGCGTCGACGAGGAAAGAACCTTGTCCTTAATTCTTTGTAGCGAAGCCGCCACGAGAGATGCGTCGGTGACCGATGACTTTGGCACCGACGGAGTGGACTTGCCCTCGGATGCGACGTTCCGGAGGTCTTTTAGAGGGATGGACGGCACCGACCCCGAGTCCTTGGAGCGATGCGCCGATGTCCCCTTTGGAGCCGGTGCTGTGTCGGTTGCTTTAGCAGGCTTCGCCGGCGCCGGCGCGCTTGCCTTGTGCGTGCCACTTTTCTTAGAGGATTTCTCCTCTGGCGCCGATTTCGACCCTGTGGAATCGCCGTGTTTCTTCGACTTCTGCGGACCGGAGGTCGACGGAGTCGATGAGGCCGTCGTCTTACTTGTTTTCGCCGTTGCGACCGCCATCTTAGGGACGTTCGAGTCCTTCACTTTCGGTTTCGGTTTCGGGTCGGCCATTTTAGGTGTAGTCGAGACCGTTGCTTTCAGTTTCGGTTTCGAAACCCTAGGCGCAGCAAGTATGTCCGTGGCCGGGCCGACAGGCGGGGCCGTGGCTTGCGCTACAGGGTCTTGGGTAAGGCCGACAGGCGATCCCGCGACCCCCTCGTGATGCTCTTCAACTTCGGGGCATAGCTCGTCCTCTGAGCTATCTTCCTCGGCCCCATAAACCATGGCGTCGTCCCCTACCTCGTCGACGTATTCAAGGCCCTGACCCACGACTCCGTCGTCGTCATATTCCGGATCGGCCTCGACCTCCGTCTCAGGCGGGGAGATTTGAAGATGATGGCTCTGGTCCTCTTCTTCTTGGTCGCCGAAGATGTTATCTGGATCCGGGGCCGCTTGCTTGGCCCCAAGGCGCACCGCACGCCGAATCATGAGAGTCTTCTTCGACCTGAACTTCGCACAGGCCCGGCAACTTCCTTCGTCATGGTCTGGCGAAAGGCATTTATTACACACCGGGTGTACGTCTATATGTGGGTATTTGGACCCACAGAGCGGACAGAGTTTAAACGGACTCCGCTCCATATTGGGAACTTAGTGTCGAGTCGCGATGAGAAGGCCTCGACGTCCGAAGAGTTGTAAGAAACTCCGGTGATTCCGGCTCCGGGAGACGGAAGAAACTCGAGACCGTACGCAAACAATACCGACGTGAAGAACCCAAAGCCTTTTGGCCGTGAAAAATGATGTTTATTCGGTTCCGACGGAGAGACGTCGAGACCGCATCCGAACCCAATGGCGGAAAAAAACAATCTGGGGATGGAGCCGATGCCCATGCGCACTGTAGTCCAGGGGAGGAGCCACCCATCTCAGGATACTTCGAAGACTCTTCCAGGACAACAATGTGCGATCATCCGGACCCAACACTAGGTGGCGATCTAATGCAAAGATATGAATTTAGCAGCCCACATGCCTCGAACATGTATTTTAAATAGTCTCGTACACATTCCTACTTCGAATACCCTAGTCTCGCTAGGCTAATCATTGCCCATTCATTGTTAAAGACGGTGCTCTGTTTGCTAAAGCCCGTGACCGGTAACATCATCCACGCATGCGCTGTATGTTGTCATCATACGCATGCGTGTGGAACGGTGCACTGCGTCTCCCACTTTCTGAGCTGTATGCCATTGTGTATCCTTCAGGTAGTTTAACTAGCATATCGTCACTGGTATCTAACTAATGGCCTTTCTTTAGGAGACATAATTTTGAACTTTATGCCTGACATCAGAATCGCTAATATGATACCCCAAGTTAAAACAAAATATATAACCCTCTGTCACCAACAATGTTAGAGAAACTAAAGGGTTGTATGGAAGATGTTAGACTGAGTCTCATATGTACTGAACTGTTTGATCTATTTAACCATATGTGTTGTAGGGTGGTAATCTATGGTCAGGTAACTGGGAAATGTGTCTACAGGGCTACCCAAGGGATATCATAGTTTAGGCCTATTCTGTCTGATTTCAGTCTGTAGACCCAACGTTGTTCCTTCCGGAATAAAAACTTAGATGGATCTGTCAAGTGTGGTGGAATCCATGGCTGTTCTAAAACCACCCATCGTAAGTCTGTCTCTAGGTGGCCTTTATCCAGAAAATGATTGGTCATCTTAGTGGAGCGCTTACCACAGCTAATGGTACTCTTATGTTCTTGTATGCGAGTTTTTATCTTTCTTTTAGACATGCCCACATAGCGAAGTTTGCAAGGACACCATATTAAATAGATGAGTCGCTCACTATTGCAATTGGTATGTTTATTGAGTTTCCATGGCCGTGTGGTTCCAATATCAATTTCTACTGTTTTTTCTGTCTGAGAACAGACAGTACAAGTGCCACAGGGAAAATGTCCCACCACAGGAGGAAGGTTACATAACGTTGTTTGAGGCCTGATGTGTCTAGTCGTCTGTGGTCGTGTATGGCCTAATTTGTCCTTTAGGTTGGCACTTCGTTTAAAAGCAAACAAGGGACGGGGAAGTACAGTCTCAGCTGAATTAAAAATCTGCCAATGTGAGTTAATTCTTTTCTTTACTGAATTAGAAAAGCTGGAAAAGGTATTCACAAATGTCAGTCTTTGGATTGTGTCTTTTTTGTTTGTCTTTTCCAACAAAGCTTCTCTATTATTGTTGGCTGCTCTTTTTTTCGATTTACGTATTAAAATGGCTGGGATATTTTTTCACAGTTTGGTCTTGTGACAAGGCTTTTGCATGTTCCTCATATTGTTCCAACTCCGTGCAGTTTCGTCTTATGCGGAGAAACTGACCAAAAGGTAAGTTTTCACGAAGAGCTCGTGGATGATAACTCTGAAATGATAGAAGAGAGTTGCATGAAGTGGGCTTCCTATATAATTCTATTAGGCCGCCATTTCTCTGTATTATCTTCAAATCCAAAAAGGGGTGACTAGTTTTAGAGAATTCTAAAGTGAAACTTAGAAAGTCGTTTTGGTTGTTCAGCCATTCGTGGAACATCCTTAGTGTTTTTTCATCACCCCTCCAGATCACAAAAATGTCATTGACGTACCGTTTCCAGGTACGTAGATGATTCAAAAATGGATTGCCTGATGTCAATACCGTCCCCTGCCATCAGGCAATCCATTTTTGAATCTACGTAGCTGGAAACGGTACATCGATGACATTACCGATAATACCGAGAAATGGCAGGCTAATAAAGGAATTCTATAGGAAGCCCACTTCGTGCAAAACTCTTCTATCATTTCAGAGTTATCATCCACGAGCTCTTCATGAAAACTTACCTTTTGGTCACTTTCTACGTATAAGACCAACCGCACGGAGTTGGAACAATATGAGGAACATGCGAAAGCCTTGTCACAAGACCTAACTGTGAAAAAACATCCCAGCCATTTAGTACGCAAATCGAAAAAAAGAGCAGCCAACAATAATAGAGAAGCTTTGTTGGAAAAGACAAACAAAAAAAAAAGACACAAACCAAAGACTGACATTTGTGAATACCTGTTCCAGCTTTTCTAATTCAGTAAAGAAAAGCATTAACTCACATTGGCAGATTCTGAATTCAGCGGAGACTGTACATCCCCGTCCGTTGTTTGCTTTTAAACGAAGTGCCAACCTAAAGGACAAATTAGTCCATACACTACCACAGACGACTAGACACATCGTGCCTCAAACAACGTTATGGAACCTTCCTCCTGTGGTGGGACATTTCCCCTGTTGCACTTGTACTGTCTGTTCTCAGACAGAAAAAACAGTAGAGATTGATATTTGAACCACACGGCCGTGGAAACTCAATAAACATACCAATTGCAATAGTGGGCCACTCATCTATTTAATATGGTGTCCTTGCAAGCTTCGCTATGTGGGGATGACTAAAAGAAAGATAAAAACTCGTATACAAGAACATAAGAGTACCATTAGATGTGGTAAGCGCTCCACTAAGCTGACCAATCATTTTCTGGATAAAGGCCACCTAGAGACAGACTTACGCTGGGTGGTTTTAGAACAGCCATGGATTCCACCACACTTGACAGATCCATCTAAGTTTTTATTCCGGAAGGAATAACGTTGGGTCTACAGACTGAAATCAGACAGAATAGGCCTAAACAATGATATCCCTTGGGTATCACAGTAGACACATTTCCCAGTTACCTGACCATAGATTACCACCTACAACACATATGGTTAAATAGATCAAACAGTTCAGTACATATGAGACACAGTCTAACATCTTCAATACAACCCTTTAGTTTCCCTAACATCATTGGTGACAGAGGGTTATATATTTTGTTTTAACTTGGGGTATCGTATCATATTAGCGATTCTGATGTCCGGCATAAAGTTCCAAATTATGTCTCCTAAAGAAAGGCCATTAGTTAGATACCACTGGCAGTATGCTAGTTAAACTACCTGAAGGATACACAATGGCATACAGCTCAGAAAATGGGAGACGCAGTGCACCGTTCCACGCACATGCGTATGATAACATACGGCGCATGCGTGGATGGAGTTATCGGTCACGGGCTTTAGCAAACAGAGCACTGTCTCCAACAATGAATGGGCAATGATTAGCCTAGCGAGACTAGGATATTCTAAGTAGGAATGTGTACGAGACTATTTAAAATACATTTTGGTAGCTAAAGACGCTTACGTAAGGATTCTATTCAAGCGCGCAGGCCCGGAAAGTAGTGTTACCAACTCGGACGCATGCCCGATAGAGTATGCAGACAATCACTGGGCTACTACGGGCGGTAGGACCTGTTTTTCACACAACGGTAGTCAATCATGCCGCACTAGTATAAATATGCGGCCACTGTCTTGTTCGGTACCTCCTGGGGCGAGCTCTCTCACGAGACGAGGTACCAACGGACAGGTAAGCGGTGTTTCTTGTGTGTGCATTCTGGACCTTTGTTATTGACACAGTAAACAGCATACCTATCGGGTGGCAGTAGCCTCTTGTCATGGTCTAATCAGAATCGTTCTCCTCACGGAGTGTTTGTTTGGGTTCTTGTCCCGCTTAACATATTGATGCTGGGGACATGGCAATGAGATTTTTGGGGTGGTTGGTTGGTTGGTGGGTGGGTCCTTTGATCTGCTTGAGCTGTATGTACCTCTGGCCCCTTTGTTTACAAAGAAATAAGGAAATGGTTGAGGTGGTGTATAAAATTATAACACAAGCCACACTTTCTTTTCCTCCCGTAGAGCGGGGTCTCCTTCCTGAGCAGCCTGTCAGGTTGAGGTGAGGCAGGGCTATCCTAGAGTTCAGGGTAAGTCATTTATAGTAGTGACTAAAAAGAAGCACTAATAGACTTGATATTGTGACAAAGCACAATGCCTAAGTTACCATGTGATTTATTGTTTGTGCCCTTTCTCTCTTTCTTTCTCTCTACCTTCCCCCATCCTTTTTGTCTTTTTCTTGAGATACCTTGGGTATAACCTGACAAAAAGGATAATCAGGAATACCGGTGTTGTATATACATTTATTATCTTTAGTTCACTTGTTGCAGCAGCAATATCACTATTATATCTGGTCCTGAAGAAAGCCGCTGATACAGAGGTCTGATCAATAGGCTGAAACATGTCTACCACAATGGGACAGTGGTTATACATCCATACCAGTGTGCTGTTTCTTTTTAATCCCGTCAGGTGGAACACATCAATAAAACGAATGTCAGGGGTTCTATCTAGAAAGTTTCAGCTCACTCTTCTATTTGTTCACACAGCGCTCCATACCTCACTGCACTCCTCATCCTCACATATGGGAATAGTACCCATCCTTATAAATAAAACATCTCTGAGCTCCTTCCTTAACTACGAATTGGTAGCTCCCAGTGGCGGCTTGGTTTTCCCCACTGGTAAGGAGGACCCATATGATGAAGCATGTCACCTTCAGGTGAGTGAAGGTTCTAGTCCTTAAGGGATGTCTCCCCCTTAATGATAAACTACACGTGAGTTGATTTGAGAGAGGAAGGGCCTTACTTGTTGTGAAGCTTTTAAACACATGAGTTAGACTGTAGGTGTTTTTTGGTATACACAGTTAATATTTGGGGAACCTATACCTACTGGTCTTTAAACGTTCCCCTTCGACCCCCAATCTACTGTAGTGTTATCATAAAGCCATTAAATTACCTAGTAAAAACGGGAGACTTAAAGAAAGAAGGCTTATCTGGAAGGGGTAGAAAGGCAGCGTTAGCTGCAAGATATCCTTTACGAGTGCTCAAAGCAGATCCCAGCTGGGCCAAAGAAGGTATGCTCAAGAGACCCTCTGAAAGGTGGGCAGAAAGGTGAACAGCCTTTGCTTTGCACTATGCCACATTTCTTCCACCTACAGGCGTATACCGTTTTAGTGGAGCAACATCTGGCTGCCAAGATAACATCATATACTTCAGGCGGAAGGTCGAAAGCTGACAACTGCCTCTGCACAATCTCCACACAAGGGGCGGAGCCTGGACAGGACAGGTTCAGGTACAGAACCCTCCCCTGCTGCTGCGACAGGAGACTCCTCCCAAAGGGGCAGTCTGATTGGAGGATCGATGGTCCTGCTCAGAAGGTCAGAGTACCAGACTTATGCCCAATCTGGAACTACAAGAATAACTTGAGCCCGGTCATGCTTGATCTTCTTGAGAACCGTGGGCAGAAGTGGAATGGGCGGAATGGCGGACAGGAGGCTGTAGTTCCATCCGCGATGGAAAGCGTCAGCGATCGAGTGCTACATTAGAAACTCCAAAGCGCAATAGAGCTCACAATGCCCGTTCTCTTCGGGAGGTGAACAGATCTAACCAAGGCTCTCCCCACTGCTGAAAGAGAACTTGCCCCACCTCTGGATGAAGACGCCAATTGTGATTGACCAGGCACCGACGGGTGAGTTTGTCCGTCTTGACGTTCAGAGAGCCCACCAGGTGTTGAGCCACCAGGGTCATGCCATGTCGAGAAGTGGCAAGCCCAGTCTGTTGCAGTACCACTTTCAGTTGGTGTCGTCCATGAACGCTTGCACCACTTTCCCATTGAGAGAGGGAAGGAATGCCATCAGTGCCTGTCTAATCACCCTGACCTTCAAAAGGTTGAAATGGAGACCAAACTCTGCCGGAGGCCAAGCGCCTCTGATCTACGCCTCTCCCAGATGGCTGCCCCATCCCAGAATTTCCCTCCGAGATCTGGATGTAGTCGGAAAGATTACCCTGATGCCCACTGGAACTTCAGGTCCCCCTGCAGAGCCACCATATGCCACCTGGCATGATCAGCAGCAGGATGCAGTAGGCCATGAGGCCCAGCAGACTAGAGTTATTCTCACCAAAATCCGGGATAGAGACTGAAACATTGGTATCATAGCCAGAATATCCCAGATTCGCGGCTCGGGAGGATAGGCCCGAAACTGCACCATGTCCAGAATCGCTCTGATGAAAAGGAGCGTCTGAGAAGGAGTCCGGTGTGACTTCGGCATGTTGATAATGAACCCCAGCCAATGAAGGAGGTCTGCCGAAATCTGGAGGTGGGAGACGACAGACTGGAGCGAGCCGATCTTCAACAGCCAGTCGTTGAAATAGGGGGAAAACTGGAACCCCGGATCTGCACAGATGAGCTGCGATCATCGCCATCACCTTTGTGAACACCAGAGGGGCACTGGTAAGGGCAAAGGGAAGAACGGTGAAATGAAAGTGCTTGTGGCCCACTGTGAACTGTAAGTAACGTCTGTGGGCAGGCAGGACGGGGATATGAAAATAAGAATCCTGCAAGTCCAACACCACCATCCAGTCTCCTGGATCAAGGGCAGAAAGAACCTGAGCCAAAATGGGGCATCCTGATCCTTTCCTTCTGGAGGAAGAAGTGAGGGCCTAGAGTTCTAGGATAGGATGCAGGTCTTTTTTGGGTACCAGAAAGTAGAGGGAACAACCATGACCTACATCTGGCACAGGGACACTATGTAGGAAAGTGCCTTTTTGCATGATTACACCCCACTTTTTGCCTGATATCTGATGAAAACAAACTTTATGTGCCCTTGGTCCCTGACAATCAGGTCCCCAGGGCCTGTGTTCGTTCCCAAAACTGTGCCTTTGTACTCACAATTGGCACATCTCTGGCCATAGATAAGCCCCTTGTAAAAGATATCGTGGGTACCAAGGGCACTGTGACCAGGAAAGGACTCCAAGGGATGCAGCACCTATTGTGCTACCCTAAGAGGCACTGTAGCTTACCACCCACATCCTGCCATTGCAGGCTGAATGTTGTGGTAAGAACAAACGTGAAGAGTCGACATGGTACGCATCCGTGTGTGCCATGTTGCAACCCACTGCCTGAGTCCATTCTTAGGAATTTTAAGTGTGGGAAAGCCATGAAGAGTATAGGGTCTGGGAGTTGGTCATTACGAACTCCACAGCTCCATAATAGCTGTACTAAACACTAGTAAGTTTGGTAGCAAATGCACCCAGAGAGCATCTTAGAGATGCCCCCTGAAAATCGACCCACCCTGGTGTGGTTCCTGAATGAATGCCCGCCACTTGGCACCACCAGACAGGTTCCTGGACCCCTGGGTAGAGAGTCGCTCTATGAAAGCAGAAACAAAGCCCATCCTGGGTAGAGGTGTCATGCACCTCCTCCTTCAGGATGGGCTGAGTCCAAGAAGGTGAAGCTTCAAAGGCCTGCCACCTTTAGAAGCTGTCCCAGCCTTTTTGCTGCCCCCAGCAACTGGTTCCCACCGGTTCCGGCCCCCACTTTGGGTGGGAGAATCGTCAGGAAAACCAAGCTAGGAAGAGAGGTGTCCCCGCCTTTGCCATCCCCCCTCTTCAGGTTGGGGGGAGAAGGGGTAAGGTGAAGCACAGCTCAGTTCCCTCCAGCTTGAAGATTAGGGGACCCAGCCAATTAGGAAGAGGCTCATGCCCCCCCTCACCTGAGGGTGGCATATTAGGGGGTGTACCCACTCTAATGAAGGAACCCATTGGTCCCGACTTGCACACCCCTTTAAATGCCCCTAAATCTAGTATTTAGGGGCAACCCTGAGCCTTGCCTCTTCAGATTCAAAGAAGAAAGAAGGACCGAAGAGCTATGCTGACCCAGGTAGAGGACACCTACTGCGTTTGCCCCAACCCTACCGACCTGCTCCGATTCCAACCTGCTTAAAGCGAGGAAACCAGTGTGTCCAGCAAGTCAGCAGCCCCCCAGAGCCCGGAGGACCTGCCCTGCACTCACCTTACCTTACAGACTGTCTCCCGTGAGCACCAGATTTACTCAACAAAGACTCAGAACCCAACGACTCCGCAATCCTACACCACTCTGCACCAGATGCCCACAGCCCGAGTTAGAGTGGCCCAACACCAGGAGGAAGTCTCCCCAGCGATCTTGGCCTGGGATCTGGTAATCATCGACCTCTCTCAAGCTGCAAGATGAGCTGGATGCAGCCTCAACCTGAAAGTCCTTTCCCCTGACCAGAGCTGGCAAAGAAACCGGATGCCAAAAGACACCCTTGCACCCAACGTCCCACAGCCTTGAGTGGTCCAACCGACAGTGTCCAGGCATCCCTAAAGATCCTAACTTACCACTTTAGCCAGTGGTCTCCTTCTGGAAGTCTCCCTGCTAGAGTCTGCAGCAACTTTGCCGAACCAATGGTCCCCACTGAGAATCAGAGGATTCCCAATGTCTTCTTGGCACCCTGCATACGGACACCCCAGTGCGGCCTGTGGTTCATCTCCTGTGCTGATCGTTGGACACTGCAGTGCTGATCTTAACTCCAGGAGCTTTGCTTCGACACCCAAGTGGCCTGCTCATATGCAGTCCCTAACCGAAGGGCCCCTTAGCCCCAATGGCTTACATTGGGCACCTGCACTCTGCACACAGCCGCCTCAGTGCCGCTGGTGGTGCAACTTGAGTGTCTACCTAGACCTTGGAGAACCTTGGTCTTAACACCCAAAACTCCCACTCCTGCGACGTTTACTTACCTGTGAAACCGCTAACCATTTTTCTCCCATAGGTACCCATGCTTGGGCCTAAAAGGTTCAAAGTGTTGAACTGTTGTTTTGTATGGAGAAAAACGTCAGTATAACTTAAGCCAAGTAAAGTTATTTGTATTGTGAGATCCCTCAGTGCGGTATCTAGAGCTACCTCTCCTAGTAGTGAAAGTAATCACAAAGTATTTTAAAAATAATAACTGAGTAATTTAAGCAGCTTTTTGACAATATTCCAACCTGTAACACATAGAAATCCATCCTCAATTGCATTTCTGTGTAAAGGTTTACAATTGAAAGTATATTTTACCTACCTGTACCAAATCCTGCTTTGTTCCCGAAATAACATCTAAATATACTTTTTTATGCTTACCCAATTGGTCTGGATTCGGTCTCTGAGTGTGTGCCATCAGTCTTAATTGGGTGAACACAAATGCTGAACACACCCTCTGGATAAGTTAAGTAGTAACAACTCCCTTTGTGGTAGTGTGGGTGAGCAGTTACTGCTTACCTAATTCAGCCTCTGTTATACCTCTGGGGACTCCCTGGACTCTGTGCACACTATCTTAACTTTGGTGTAGTATATACAGAACCAGCTTCCAACACCCTTTCTATGGCTTCCTTGGCCAAGAGAGCCAAACCTTCCCTGTGTAGAAGTGCCAAATGATCCTCCGACATGCGGTCGTAAGAAGGGGGCATGGAGGGAGAGGTAGTCTTGAAGGGAAGGAAGTAGCCACTACGGACTATATGCATAACCCACCTGTCAGACATGGACTGCCAGCAGAGGATGTGATGGTGAATCCAGTCTCCAACTGCCTGATGGGCCTGAAACGTCGGACTAGGAAGCTTTGGAGGCAGTGGCGGGAAGGGGGGTGTGGGCTGGCCTGCCCGCTGGCTCCCCGACCCGTGAGGACGCTAGGTCCGACGTCTGCAGCCACTCAGCAGCTGGACAGGTTGCTTGTACCGGTGGCTGGGCTGGACAGGTGGTGGCTGGTAGCCCCTTCCATAGCAACGAAAGGGACAAAAAGCAAACTCAGGTGGATGGGTAAAACCCGTGAGGCCCAAGGATCTGGCCGTAGCTCGAGAATCCTTAAAGAGTCAAGCAAAGCACAGAGTCTGCTTTGTCGTCAAAAAAGGCGAGTGCCATCAAAGGCCATGTCCATCAAGGTTTATTGGCCATTCCCAGAGAAGTCAGAAGTCCTCAACCAGGTGTAGCATTTGAGTGCTACCGACGGGGCAATCCTTCTGCCCAGTGAGTCAATGATATCCAGTCCACAACATATTGTGAATATGGCTGCATCTCGCTCATCAGCAACTTTCTGGGAGAGAACGGCCTGGGTCGCCTCCGGGCACTGAGGCAGCACCTGTGCAACCATATCCCAGATGGTTTGGGAGTATCGGCCCAAGAGTCTAGCAGTACTCACTGACCACAATACCAAGCTGGAGGAAGAAAACATCCTCTTCCCAAGATGATCAAGCTTCCCTATCTAGAGGAGCAGAAGGGAATGTGCCCTTTGAAGATGAGGCTTGGACCACCAAGCTCTCAGAGGAGGGATGTTCTGTCAAGAACACTGGGTCGCCTGCAGCGTGCGGTGGGCATTTGTCTTGTCCACAAGAGCCCATGTGCTTTGCTTGTACCAAGTGCCCAGAAGGGCTTCATTAAATGGCAAGAGCGGTTCAGAAGTGGAAGCCGCAGGCTGAAGCACCTTTGTCAGGACGTTCGTCCTAACTGCCACCGAAGAGAGCTCAAGGCCAAGGACTTTAGATGCCCTTCTCACCACCACAGCGCAGGAATCTACGTCCTCGGAAGCAATGGTAGGGGGAGCAAGCAATCCAGTGTCAGGGGAAGTGTACATACCACTGGTAACACCTGGTCCATCTGCCAGACAGGTTTGTTAGGCTGGTCAGTTAAAGGGTACAGCAGTCCTTCCCATTCCTCTTCACCACCTACTGGCCCAGAATTAACGCCATGAAATAGGAAAAAAAGTCCCTTTCGGCATTGGAACCAACATTGCTCGAAGTCGTGGCCACTTTAGGGATGAGGATGGGGTCGGCTTCGGGGGAAGGTCGAGTGAAATCGACCTGCATCAATCCGGATCCAATACCAGATCCACAGGGGCCCTCCGGAGTCAGGGCAAAAGAAGATGGCGCCAAATGCCTAGGGCTGCCCCCAACCGACTCTGCGGGGCCCAAAGGCGCAGCAGGGAGGCCGAGCTGTCCAAAAAGGAGGTACAGGGCCTCAAAATTTCTGGGATTTAGGCAAGAGACTCACCGGTTCCTGGAAAAGAGCGAAGTAGTCTCAGAAGTCTGCCCTGGAGAAAGACGGGGTGAAGTTGAAGAACGCTTGTACATTATATCTATTGATGATTTCTTCAACAATATTGCCACAGCAATGCGGACAACTCCATAACAGGCCCCTAGCAAACACTGGTACAATGAAACTAACCACGCGCAAAAAGGAAATCAAAAAGTGGGCACAAAAGATAAGTCGGGTAAATTCTACACCCAAGCTGAAAAAGGCTACAACGTTGTTCAAAATAGAAATAAAAACTGCCTCAATCCTTTTAGGAACCAGTCTCTCGTTCACTGAACCCAGCAACACACATTATTCAACTCAAAAGCAGTACTAGTACTATTCGAGCACCCTTAACAGAAAACAAACAATTCTCTTACTTTTTCCTCAACACAACTGCAAAACTGATATCTTCCTTCTGCACCCATAAAACACCAGACTGATAAAAAAGCTTTCTAGAAACTCAACTCTGAAGACCTACCCAAAATAGTCAAATGCAAATCACCAAAATACGTCAAAGGCCAACAGCAGCCAAGACAATCAAAGAAAAGTTTATTTGCACCAATTACGCTTACAATAATCAACGCTTCTCTAACACAGGTCCTTCACACCAACATAATCAGATCGGGCAAGATCTTGCCTATTGTTGGGGGGGGGGGGGGGTGGGGGGGGGGGGGGGGAACAAATCATTCTGAAATTCTATAACACTTCAGACTCATTAGCAATCTTCCCTGATTTTGAAAAGTAATTGTAAAGTGCGGTTTACACCAACTTAATTCACATCAAAAACAGTGAACTTCTCACAAACCACAACCAGACTTCAAATTAGTCTTCTGCACAGAAAATGCTACATTAAATATTCTAACAATATTCTGCTCGCAGAACTAACCTCGATGGGTACCAATTCATTACACTGTAACTCAGCCACACCCTCAAGTTTCACACTGGACTGCTCTTTTTTACTTGCACAACAAGTGAGCAACATGCCACAGTCAGTCAACAACCACCTACATTCATTAAATAAAAAATGAAAATCAAATACCTAAGCTCTCCCATAGTACTAAGAACCACAGTTCATGTTCCCATCTGAAGAACTGATTTGTGCAACAGCATCCGGTCTGGTATGCCGTGATTAACCCTGGCTGTGCTCAAAACCACATTTTTAGCTAAAATTCAGCTATAGAACAAGTGCCCAAGTCTACCTTTTCAAAAGGTTAGGCTATTTTGTGTCAATGTTTGTTTGCAGAGCGGCCGTTGAAAAGAAGTGCCTTTAAATATATTTTGTGCTCGACGGTTGCAGGGTAGAAAATTCCTCGCTGAGCGATAGTGGCAAGGGATGGTGTGCAAATAATATGTTCATTCTCAAGCGTCTCACAAGTGTAGTCAATGGATGATATCATATCCTAGATTTATCAAACCTAGGAAGTCATATGTTAACAGTATTGGTTGTTTTTTCCCCTATAGTGTTATTTAGGCTTCAAAGAAAGCAGAGGGGACTTGGACATAATGAGTGGCAATGTCCAGGAGTAGACCGGCTCGCTTTTGGGGCGGATGTGCAGTGCCAGCTCCTGAATAGGTCCAGGGAGAGCAGACACATGAAGGACCAAGGAACACTTCCCAGGAACTCTTCCCCCAAGATAGCTGGTGTTTTTTGCCCGAATTGGGAAATATAAACCCCACCAATTAACGGCTGTGTGAAGCTAAAACACAGAAAGGCAAAACATTTGCTGTTGGGTACATCTGAGGTCTGAATAGGCATGTCCAAAGAATATGTTCCCCTAATTACTGTACTTCAATTTTTCCTGCAGGTAGGGCACCTATTGGGGCACTGTCGTTCAAGGAGCTTTCCACCAAATAGAACATGCAGGCAAACAGCAAATCTGGCAGTTTTAGTAGAAAAATAAACATATGAAGGCCAACTGTAGCTTGTAAAGGCCCTGGACTAAAACAAAAAAAAAAACACAAGGGAGAGAGCAATTGATCAAATTTGTTTCTGTTAAAGGTATAAGAATGATTGGACACAGTGATATGCACTCCGGGGTAGAAGACTGGACGTTATGCAGAATCCGAAGCTGTACATTTGTTGAATAGTTTGTCATCCAGTCAAGAGCCTTTTCTGTAGACTGAATTTATCAGTGTAATCCAGAGTTCTTCAATCTGTGGGGCGCGCAACACCATCTAAGGGGGAGGGCACGCACTCCACACGAAGATCTTCCCTTTCAGTCTTTCTGTCCCGATTTGTGTCAAGTTCAAATGTGAATTCTCCCGTAAGAGGGAGGGGGGGGGGGGGGGGGGGGGGGGGAGGGGTGGAATAGATAGGGCAGGACGTGTGCCTTCATCATGTTAAGAGCTAACAGTTAAGAGCTAACAGTTAACCTTCCCAGGAGGGGGTTAATTGGTAGAGCTTGGATGCTTCAGCTGCAGTGGGAGGCAGGGTCTCCTCTGCTAAAAACGAACAGACAGTCCTGTTCTTCTGCGTTCGATTTCAAAGCAGAGGAGACTCCTTGCCTCCCACTGCAGCTATAAGGACGGTCTTTCCTTGCTTTCGTATCAAACTTTCTTCGACAATTAAGTCATAAAAGCAATACATAAAATACACATTTCCCAGTAAAAACGTCATTAAAATGTATACAATAAATATTTAAAAAGAGATTAAACTACAAGAGACTATTGCCGAATATCGAATATCATACATTCTTAAATATAAAAACCGTAAAACTCAAACATCCAGTCCAGGGTGATATTTACACAAAGCTCAAATAGCTGATACATCCCCTATATCTACAACTACGCTAAGCTACTGGAATAGAATTCATATTGCTTTGCGTAATTCTTTTAACCAAATTACCCATGCCCTTTTTAAAAACTTGGCCACAGCTATAGCAATTGGGGGGCTAGGGTCTGTGCATAAAATTCTTAATGCTTCTTCATGTCTGCGGGTGCCAATTAGTATACATATCGGTTTACCCCACATCAGTCTAGGAGCAACATAGAGGGGACAAAAAAAGAGAAGATGACTAATAGACTCTTGTTCGTCCCGCCACCTAGGGCATTTATCATTGTCGTTTTCTCCTGCCCATTTAGCTGTAAATGACCTTATTGGAAGGGAGCCTACTTCAAGTTGAAAGTAGAGTTTACGGTCATACTGCTTTTCTATGGCATCCCAATATCGTTCCAGCTTAAAATGGGCCTTAAATTCCAGAAAGCGACCTGTGAGATGTGAAGAGAGACCCTTTGTAGATACTTTAAGATTAACCATCTCCCAATATTTTGCCTTCATAATTTTTTTTAGAGGGAAATACAGCATTTGCAGGGTCGTCCCAAAGTTCCCTCATTCCCAGGCTAAATAACAATGGATTTTATGGGAGGAATCTTTGGCAATTATTTCCTTTAGACCCCCTGCATAATGCTGGAGTTCTTCTGTGGTCCATATCCTCCGCCAATACCAAAGCGGGCGTAGGTAAGCAAGGTCTTGGACAGATTTTTTTCTCCAAGATCCAACATTAATGCTATCAACGGGGTGCTGGACGGAACGCTAGTAGCTTTTGTCAAAAATTCATTTTCTGCTAGCATCAAATTTCTTAGATTTTCGAACCCCCAGAGTTCAGCTCCCTAAAGAGCCGAACTTAGGACCTTCATTTTCATATATTTCTAACAGGGGACTAATGGGGTTTGAAACAGAGGAATTAAACCTTTCGAGAGGGATACCTGCCTGCTGGTGATGTTTAAGCACTGCTAGATCTAATTGGCTAGTCCATCCCAGATCTCTCGGGAGGGTCACACCCAGATAAGTAAAGGCGTCAACCTGCTCTAGCGGGGATTCGTTCATATATATCCTCCCTCTAAACCCCAGGGGGCTTACGATCAGTAAGGACCATAAATTTTGTTTTTGCTATATTTATTTCCAATCCCCGATCCAGACAAAAATCTCCAAAGCGCTTTAAGGCACCCTGAAGGCCACTTGGCGTTTATAAAATTTTCAGGGTGTCGTCCGCAAACATGAGGATCGGAACTCGCTCACCAGACATCGCAGGGTCATCGGTCGGGACCAAGGAGAGGAAACTCGCCACCCCGTTCACGAAGAGCGAGAACAAGGTAGGCGCCATAACGCAACCTTGCGTCACTCCCCTTTCAACAGGGAAGGGTTCCGTAACCTCTTCCAGGCGACCCCACCGAACCAGAGCGAACGTATCCTCATGTAAGCGAACGATCATACTCAACAATTCAGGGGCCATCCCTAGCTCTTTCAGAACTTGTCACAGTTTGTTACGGGAGACTTGGTCAAAAGCCGCCCTTAGATCTACGAAAACGGCATATAAGGTACCCTTCTCCAAAACCACAGTACACCAATATAGGATAAGGAACCGGAAGACCTGGTCTATAGTACTGGTCTTGGGTCGAAACCCAGCCTGGAGGTGACTTAAGATGTTATCATCCATCCAGGTCTGGATTTTCCCCAAAACCAACCGGGCCATAATTTTTTGGATGGAGTCAGACTAATAGGCCTATAATTGCCTGCTAACGACTTGTCCCCTTTTTTGTAAACCAGTACTATTTTCGGCCCCTTTCCACGAGTGGGGAACTTCCATCCCTAGAGCTATGGCATTTGCCAGGTACATAATATAGAGCCACCATATATTTTTGTCGTTTAGAAATACATCGGCGGGAACACAGTCCATTCCTGGAGCGCGACCCTCAGTCACTAAATTTAACACGCTATCGACATCTCTTACAGTGAAGGCGGCTTCCTTATAAAAAAGTATGGACAGAAGTCCCCTCACTATTGCCAGCTTCACTACTAGCGTATTGTGGTTTAAAATACTCAACCCATGAGCTTTGAGCAACATTATTATGTGGGTTCTCACGATGCCCACCCCTGTCAGATTTAAAAAGATTCCAAAAATGTTTTTGATTCTTGGAGTCACATGCAGCTTTAAGATCCTGCCACCTACTCTCTTCCCAAGCTTTTTTTAGCAATGAACGGTTTACGCCTATAATTAGTTCTTGCCACCTTTATTTTACTAAAGTCTTTTGTTTTTAATGATTGAGACAACTCTCCCCTGGCTTGCCGACAAGAGCCGTCATACCAACTCTCCATTTTTCGGTTTTGGGCTCTTTTACCTTGGCAAGGTTTACAAAAGTACGTTTTTAATTTGGTGAAGAAGCTATCATGAGCATCCATAAAAGGTTTATGCAAGGGCCCATGCGTTGTATCTATCTCCATAGTAGCTAACACACCTTCCAGACCTAACTCAATTTCTATCATAATATTCTGGTGCTTTACAACCTGGCACCCCTTAAGGTGACGCTCATCATTTGTTATTACTAAGTCAGGTGAAATGGGTCCCTTGGACATTTCGCCGACTTTATTTAAGCCAAGGTTGAACACTGCGGCAATGGGATTGTGGTCACTCATTACGAGACATTACCTCCATATCGAGTAGAGTGTACCACAGCTTAAGGGGGACAAGTAAATAATCTATATTACTTGCCCTAACACCATTATCGAATGTTTTTTGGCCGTCCTATCCGACAGCGTTCGACCATTGGCAGCCCTCTGCTGGTGCCCCATGCAGAGGCCCTTCAGTTGAATTGCAGCCTCTATTCATTTTCTTATAGGGTTAATATCCAGTTGAGGGACTCCCCATCTACAGTCCTTATCATCTGTTAGGTGCATATCATCAGGGCCAAATGGCTCGAAGGTGGTAAAGTCTCCTGCTATTAGCGGTAGGACATTTGCTGGGGAGGCCTGAAGCATAGCATCCAGAGCTGTTACAACCTCCGATCTCCTACCTCCTGGGAGGCCCCAGGCATAAACATTAAAGATATCTCTTTTAAGGTTGATGGAAAGCTAAGCCTAATGTGAGGAGATCACTATTTGTTACAGGGAGTAATTGGCTATGACACTTAAGGCTCTGCCTAACCCAAACCACTAATCCACCCATAGGACGGCCCAGTTGTTTTTTGACTGCAGGGACAAAAAAATTCAAATAACCCACTTTGAACACGGGTTCAACCGCCCAGGTCTCCTGTAGTAGACATTTATCAAATTTATCAATAAATTCCATCCAAGCAGGTGAACGAATATGCTACTTACCAGTATGCATCTGTTCTTGGCACGTAGGGCTGCTGACATTCATCATATCTGTGCATAGATCGCCGTCTAGTGTTGGGTCCGGATGATTGCACATTGTTGTCCTGGAAGAGTCTTCGAAGTATCATGAGATAGGTGGCTCCTCCCCTGGACTACAGTGCGCATGGGCATCCTCTCCATCCTCAGATTGTTTTTCGCCATTGTGGCAGAGATGGAGTGTAATACAGTGAGTGATGTCCATGCTACATAGTAATTCTGAATGCTACAGCTGCTACAGGCGCCGGGGAGGAGGGTGGGCGATATGAATGCCAGCAGCCCTACATGCCAAGAATAGATGCACACTGGTAAGTAGCATATTCGGTTTGAGGCATGTGGGACGCTGAATTCATATCTGTGCATAGATTATATAGCAGTCCCTCCTGTTAGCGGCGGCTGCCCGTGCCAGCTGCAGCAGTCTGAAAAAGAGTTTTGAGAACAGCCTGTCCTACAGCTGCCTGCTGTCTTGAATGCACATCTACGCAGTAGTGTTTCGTAAATGTATGTTTAGTGGACCATGTGGCTTCTTTACATATCTCTTCTAAAGGAATATTCCCCAGGAAAGCCATGGATGCTCCTAACTTACGTGTGGAGTGTGCTCTTGGAGGTATGGCAAGTGTGCGTTTAGCCTTTGCGTAGCAAATCTGTATACACTTAACAATCCATCTGGCTATTCCTGCTTTGGAAATGGGGTTGCCTTTGTGCTGTGGAGAAAAGGCAACAAACAGTTGTTTTGTTTTCCTGAAATCCTTTGTTCTGTCTATATAGTACATAAGAGCTCTTTTGACGTCTAATGTGTGTAGAGATCTCTATGCGACATTTTCTGGATTAGGATAGAAAACAGGCAGTTCTATGGTTTGGTTCATGTGGAACAGCGAAATCACCTTAGGCATGAATGTAGGGTTGGTGCGTAGTACAACTATTTGCGTGGACCTGTATGAATGGCTCTTGAATGGTTAGTGCCTGGAGTTCACTAACTCTTCTTAGTGAGGTAATGGCTACTAGGAAAGCAAGTTTCCAGGTAAGAAATTGAATCTCACAAGAGTGTAGAGGTTCAAAAGGTGGTCCCATCAGTCTGGTGAGGACCACATTCAGGTTCCATACAGGTGAAGGTGGGTGTCTGGGAGGGATCACTCTTGAGTCCCTCCAGAAAAGCTTTAATGGCAGGCACTCTGAATAGTGAAAAGTGCTGCCTGTTTTGAAGATAAGCTGCTATTGCGGATAAATGTATACAAATGGAACTGTACGCCAGATTACATCTGTATAAGTGCAACAAATAACAGATAATGTTTTGAATAGATGCATCCAGTGGGTTAATGTCATTATTATTACAATATATGACAAACCTCTTCCATTTAGCCGCATAACATGCTCTGAGTGTGGGTCTTCTTGCCTCCTTGAGGATGTTCATACATTCTGGTGGCAAGTTGAGGTAGCCAAATTCTAAGACTTCAGGAGCCAGATCGCCTGGTTGACCTGTTGCGGATATGGGGGCTGAATTTCGCCATGGCTCTGCGTTAAAAGTCTGGGTGTTAGCCGCAGTCTTTGATGCGGTACCACGGAAAGTTCTACTAGCGTGGTGTACCATGGCTGGCGTGCCCATGTTGGAGCAACCGGGATGAGTGTCATCGAGTGTTGCTTCAGCTTGCATGCCACCAGCGGTATTAGAGGCGCTGGGGGAAAAGCGTACGCAAACCTGCCTGACCAGTTCATACATATCGCATTGCCCTGTGACTGCGGATGTGGGAACCTGGCGGCGAAGCTTTGGCATTTTGCGTTTTCCCTTGTGGCGAATAGGTCTATCTCTGGATGACCCCACTGCTGGAAGTACGGCTGGAGTACCGATGGATGTATGTCCCACTCGTGCATCTGGTGGCTGTGTCTGCTGAGCAGATCCGCCATCTGGTTGTCTTTGCCCGGGAGGTGTTCCGCCATGAGGAAGATGTTCCTCTGAATGGCCCACTTCCACATGCTCTGAGCCAGATGAGACAACTGTGGAGTGTTTTCCTCCCTGCTTCTGTATGTAGTACATGGCAGTCATGTTGTCCATCCGGATCAACACGACCTTGTTGCACAAGTGTACTTTGAAAGCTTTCATTGCCATGAAGATTGCCATCAATTCCAGAAGGTTGATGTGCATCTTCTTCTGCTGTGCTGTCCATAGTCCCTGCACTGTGTAGTGGAGTACATGAGCTCCCCATCCCTGGAGAGATGCGTACGTCGTCCGTATAATCTGGGGCACAGGCTCCTGTAACGGTCGGCCCTTGTAAAGGTTTTGTGGGTTCCACCAATGCAGAGAGTTGTATGCCCGACCGCTCACCAACACTAGGTCTTTCAATTGTCCTTGAGCCTGATTCCACTGACGTGCCAAGCACTCCTGAAGCGGACGCATATGTAGTCTCGCATGCGGGACTATGAAGATGCAGGAGGCCATCATGCCCATCTACTGCACGAACACTTTTGCTGGAAGCGAGTGTTGAGGTCTGAATTTCTGTATCAGCAATTGCATGCTGTTTGTCCTCGCTGAATTTGGCTGAGCTTTGGCTGCCAGTGTTTATTGTCGCGCCCAGGTACTGTAGCACGTGGGCGGGTTGAAGATGTGACTTTGGATAATTCAGCCAGAATCCCAGATTGTGAAGAAGATGAATGGTGTGGGACATGTGGCTGGCACACTGCTGGGCCGTCTTTGCTTGAATAAGCCAGTCGTCCAAATAAGGGTAGACATGTATGTGCTGTCTCCTTAGGTGTGCTGCTACTGTCGCCAGGCACTTTGTGAACACCCTGGGTGCTGCGTTGTTACTCCGAAAGGGAGGACTTTGAACTGATAATGTTGATTCTGAATAGTGAACCTGAGATACTATCTGTGTGATGGGTGTATGGGTATATGGAAATACGCATCTTTTAGATCCAGTGTTGCAAGGAAGTCTCCCTGACTGAGTAACGGCAGAACATGCTGTAAGGTGAGCATATGAAAATGCTGACAGAATGTATCTGTTTAGAGGCCTGAGGTCCAGTATGGGTCTGAGAGACCCGTCCTTTTTGGGTATTAAGAAATACAGAGTACACCCCTGAGCCTTGGTCTTCTACAGGCACGAGCTCTATGGCTCCTTTTTGCAGCATGCTGACGACCTCCTGCTGCAATAAGTGTAAGTGCTCTGCGGACATAGGATGGTGTCTTGGTGGTATGTTGGGTGGAGTGGATGTTAATTCCAGACAATACCCGTACTGGACAATGTCTCTCACATACCTGTCTGTGGTGATGGATTTCCAGACCTCCAGGAACTGTTGTAGTCTCCCCCCCGACAGGTGTTATATGGTCGGGGGGCAGTGACAGGGCGTCACTGTTTGCTATTGGCAGATCTGGCATTGTTGTTTCCTCTTCCTCTGCCCTTGATGTGGTTTCCATGATATCCACCCCTGTTGTTTTTATTGTAGGTGGAGTGTGTACCTCCTTTATTATACTGTGTCTGCTGTGTGGATTGGCCTCTTGAAGGTCCTCTAGTATTGGAGCGACGAAAGGAGCCACCCCGAAACCGCTGTGACTGCAGAGCCCCCATAGACTTTGCAGTCTCGGTGTCTTTTTTAATTTTTTCAAGGGTGGTGTCAACCTCAGGTCCAAATAAGTAGTCCGGGTTAACTGGCTGATTGAGGATAGAAGTTTGTATTTCTGGTTTGAATCCCGAGATTCTTAACCAGGCATGTCTCCTTAACATGACGCTAGTGTTAATGGCCCTGGCTGCAGTGTCAGCTGCGTCTAGCGCGCACTTGATGGAAGCATTGGTTATAAGCTTTCCTTCTTGGATTAGTAGTTCCGCACCCTCCTTGTACTGATCTGGTAGGTGTTGCAACAGTGTCTCAAGGGTATAATAATGGGACCGGTCATATCTGGCTAAGAGTGCCTGAGTGTTGGCAATGCGCCAGATGTTAGCTGCCTGCGCTGCCACCCTTTTTCCTGACGTTTCTAGTACTTTCGACTCCTTGTCGGGAGGCGGAGCATCACCTGTAGTCTGTGAGTTTGCTCTCTTACGTGCATTAGAAACAAATGGCAACTGTCCTTTTATATAAGTAGGGTCCACAGGTGCCGGTCTATATTTTTTTTTCAATTCTTGGGTTTAACACCCTGGCCCTGGTGGTTTCCTTAAAAATATCACCAGCATGCTTAACCCCTTCCATGCTCATGACAAGCTCAGCTCGTCATGAGGCACACTGGAGCTGTGGTGGTGACGAGCTGAGCTCGTCATGAAACAATGGGAAAACAAAGGATCCAGCACGGGGGGGGGAGAAGCCTTAGCAGCCAAGTGGCTAAGGACCCCTTCTAGCATGGGCAGGGTCTTGACTGTTCTTTCTGAAGTGGAAAAGGTGTCAACCAGAATGTCTTCCTCCACAGGGGCAGCATGTAGTTGCACGTCATGGTTACTTGCCGCTCTTTCAATAAGGGCGTTAAATGCAGTAGTGTCCTCAGTAGGAGATGTTTTTACACTGTATATATGTGTGTCAGGGGCAGTCTGCGGATCCCTTGGGTCAGCTGGGTCTGCTCATGGTTGGTTTTGATCAGTGTCCACATGATAAGTGTCATCCTCATTTTCGTCATCCCCTGCATCCACATCGGAGTATGTGGGTGAAAAAGACTGAGGTTCTTGTCCATAGGACTGGAGAGGTTCCACAAGAGCTGGCGATGTGGTTGAATCAATCTTCTTCTTTAAGGGAATTTTATATGACTCCATGGGTGTTTCTGGTATTATTTTCCTTTTATATATGGACAGTCTACCAGTTTCCGAGTCGATGAACTGCCCCGACTCCTGTTCTTCAGGCTCCTCTGTAGCCTCCACTTCCATCGACACTTTTTTAATGGCTCCGATAACTGTTTTTGGTTCGAACATCTTCGGTCGCACTGTTGGTGGCAACCCGAATTTGATTGGTGTCGATGCGGTCTGAACGTTTCCGACCAACTTTGGTGTTGGGGCCTTCTTCGGCCCGACCGCTGCAGCCTTTTCTTTGATGCGTTGGAGTGACTCCGACACCTCTTTGGCTATGAATGGGCTCGGCTGCGTCGACTCGGCAGGGTCCTTGGAGCCAGTCTTTGTCTTGTCCGCAGGCCTTGACCAAGGATCGAGCCCTTCTTTTGGTTCGAGCCTTTTGTGTGTGTCGACTTCCTTCGGTGTCGGTTCGACAGCCTTGACTTTGGTCTTCGGTGCCCCAACCTTCGGCTCGATGACCTTTTTGAGCTTCTCGGTATCGACGGCCTTTTTCTGTTTCTTCGGCTCCGAGGGGTTTGAGGCCTTGGAACCGACCAGAGTCAGCTGCACTTTTGGTTTTGGCAGTGATGCTTTCGGTTTCGATTTCTTTGGATTGACCGATGGCGATTTAGATACCGATGGCTCTTTATATATGTTCGAAGCCGGGCCTTTATGCGGGGCTGTAGAACGAGTCTGTAGATCTCGGGTAAGGCCTTGTGGCGATCCCTCGACCTGAGCCTTATTGAGTGCTTCATCGTCGGCCCCCATATAACCGGTTGGGCCTAGCTCCTCGCCTGAGCCATCTTCTACGGCCCCTAGGGCCTCTGCGTCGTCTCCTACCTCCTCGATGACGTTTTCGTCTTCTAATACTTCTTCATCTTCAGCGTCCTACTCGGAGTCATGGCCCGAAGCCGGATCTGAGTTTTCTTCCCGATCCTCCATATCAACGACCTCTTCATCTTCGGTCTAGAAGATGTTTTCTGGAATAGGCGCTGATCTCTGCGACTCCAATCGAGCCGCGCGTCGAATCCGAAGAGTTTTCTTAGACCTGAACCTGGCACAGGCCATACAGTTGGCTTCGTTGTGATCCGGGGACAGGCACTTGTTGCACACCGGATGGACATCGATGTGCGGGTATTTTGCATTATAAAGTGGACACCTTTTGAATGGGCTTTTTTCCATCGTAGATCGAAGATCGGGTCGAATGTGGGGAAAAAAACGTCTGATTCCTCGATGTCCTCTCGAAGCAAAGTTATCGGTACCGAACGAAACAATACCGACGCGGTCGAAAGCCTTTTGGCTTTGTAGAAAGTTTTCCTAACTTGAGCTAAGATAGTAACATCCAAACCCAATGGCGGAAAAAAACAATCTGAGGATGGAGAGGATGCCCATGCGTACTGTAGTCCAGGTGAGGAGCCACCTATCTTGTGATACTTCGAAGACTCTTCCAGGACAACAATGTGCAATCATCCGGACCCAAAACTAGACGGTGATCTATCCACAGATATGATTTCAGCAGCCCACATGCCTCGAACTTTAGTTTAGGCCCCACACTTGCAACATTCCATGAGATAATCGATGTCTGGCATACTGACCCATCAGATCCACAAATAAATTCACCCAACACAGGGGATACCACAGGGTTTGGTATGCATTATTCTGGATGGCCGATGGACACACTCTTGTAGCCACCTCTACATTACCAAGACATGAATTGGATTGCCTGCGACCACCATTCCCATCATACCTACATTCCTGGATGGTCACTTCCCCTATCTTCGTATCTACTTCTTCCCAGTTTCCTGAGGCTATGCCACTCAAGACAGGACTTTGGGACACATACAGTCAGTCGCAATGTCCCAACCCCGACAATGCATCAAACCTGTTGAACAGCATTATATTCCCCAAAGGGCAAGGATTAGATACTTTTCCCAATGAAAAGTTATCCCTCTCCATGGAAACTGGAGGGCCATAAAAATAGGATAGGGGGAATGCTTGTATCCCCGGGGACCGGTCATTTTGAGGCCAGTCACAGATGTGATTAGCACACCTCCAGTCTCTAAAGTTAATAATGACACAGTCCCCTGCCACTGACTTGGAGCTCCTTCCTAACCAGTTCACTCTCCTGGCAAACAAAATGTCTGCATGTATGTTAACCGGCAGAGGTCGATACTTATTAAGGCACAAGGTACACTTATTTTTTATGCCAACATATGACTTCCGCTTTTCCTGGGCCAAAGAGGGTACCCCCGCCAAGGAGGAGGCGGGGGTGCCACAGAAGGCGCCACAATAGCTGACTCAGCAGAACTGGACCCCCCCTTACTGCGCCAATACTAGTAGATTCGGTTGGACTTTGAACTATTGTAGTTTTCTGCTGACAGATAGGTGCACTATACCGTGATCCCACCTGTTTCTGGACTGATACTAGCGAAAGTACCAGACATACCAGTCTGTTTTCCATAGTGTCCAGCAGATCATATATTGGATGACAACTCACACTGATCACCATGCACTCACACTGATCACCATGCACTCACACTGATCACCATGCACTCACACTGATCACCATGCACTCACACTGATCATCCGCTCACCCTGAACTCACAGTTATCACTCTGCACTCACAATAAACTTGTCCTGTTCACCCTGTACCACATCCTGCAGTCACACAAGCACACTACTCACCCTGCACTTATGCAACACTTCACTCACATGTCTCCCCTTTCTGCTCAATGTGCATACTCACTCAAATAAGACCATCACTAACTATACACATTCATTTGTCCCACTCTGCACTGACATCTGCACCCAAAGTCATATCGTCACCTCACTCACCCTGCAGTCACTCCTCTTACCCTTCTCTCACACTGTCGCATCACTGCACTCACATGGGCACTCCTACCACCGAAAAAGTGCAGAGGGTTAATGTGCCTGCTATAAAGCTAGTGTACCATGCAGATCAAAGAACTGAGGGTGGGTAAACTAGGAGTAGCGCTAAAAAAAAAATGAAATGTTTGCCAGAAAGGTGCTATAGAGAGATGGAGTGCATTGTTGGTGAGTGGTAGTGAGGAAATTCCGGGAGAAGGAGGAAAATGGGGGAGGGCGGCCAAAACAGACAGTTGCACTATGTGAGTCCAGTGCTAGGGCCAGCCCTGGATGGGAGTGTTAGACCCCCTAAAGTTCGGGTCTAGTTGCGCCCCTGTACACAAGTATGCCCCATCAAGGATTATGTAGTGTACCAGATTCCAGAAATTTCTGTCAGGTGGTGGGGGGCCCCAACATCTAAAAACATTCAGCTAGAGGGGCTCAACCTACAAAAGTTTGAAGACCTCTGGTATAATCTCTAGAAGGGGCAAAATTAAGTGTGCAAATTTAATTTTTTGCACATGCAGTATTGTGATGTAAAACTTTGCAAAGGCTGCTTTTACATTTTTTTCTAAAAGGAGTATCCAAATAGTACAATATGGGGGCCAAGTGCAAAGGTAGCAGTCTATGTCTAATCCAAGTGATAAAGCAGAAACAGTTTCACTCTGTTGGTTAGAACTATCCAATTTGGAGATGCTTTCCGCCATTTGGTATCCTTTCCACCTCAATGCAGAACAATGGATAAGGCAACACAACATTTTTTTCCTTACAAAACATCTTAAAAGTACTTGTGCATGCATTCATCAACTCACCCGCTCTATAGCTTCTTTTTCTTGAGGTGTAACTTGAATATAGTTCATGTGGCCGCTTCCGGAGTCACCTGCCATTCCAACCCCACCACTGCCACCAGTACCACCAGTACCACCTCCACCACCTCCAGTCTGGCCACCAGCCTCCTGAACTGGCTCATTTAACATCTGAATAAACTGCTCCTGGTGTTGACTGATTTGCTGTGGTTCATCAGGGAACAAAAGGGAAGAAAGATACAACACGCTGAAATAAAGTATTGTTGCACCTAATTGTTGGTAGTTTTAAGTTTTTTCATAAATATTCTCTGAAGCATGCTGAATAACATACTTAAAACATCCGGTGATAAAAACAAGTTAGTGACAACTGCAAACCATTGATAGAAGCAGTCGCCTACACACAATTATTAGATAACCAATTGAACTAATAAACTACTCACCTATAACTTAGAAAAACACCAAGGCAGAACATATGAAAAGGAAAATGTGACTTACACATGTAAGCTTCTGTTCATAGCGTGTAGTGTTGCAGATTCACAAGCTCTGCTTACTCCCCTGCCAACCAGTGTTGGGCTGGACATCTACAACTTTTTTTTCTTTGAAGAAGTCTTTTGAGTCACAAACTAATCTCCCTTAGCCAGAAATGGGTATGGACTCCACATTAGACCGCTTACCACAGCGAGTGAGAGTAGTATGGAGAGGTGAATGAAACAGTAAATGATGCACTTGTACTGCAGAAAAGGAATAGTTATTTGAGAGAAAAAAGCTCTGTAGTCTGAGCCACGAATGTCTGGGGAGGAAGATGGCTGCACTTGCATCTACAGCACTACACACTACAAAGAGATGCGTACAGGGTTAAGTAACATTTTCTGTTTGTAGCATGTGCTGCTGTATATAAACATGCTCTGCATTAAGTCTAAAGCAGTACCCTCCGTAAGCAATGGCTAGCATGTGGTTGATGCAGATGTCGATTGTAAGGAATGGTACCCCCCTTGTTTTTGGACTGATGCTGCTAGTTTTTCAACTCAGAGTGCATGGAGGCCTGTTAACCTGAACTCAAGTGCACTTTAACTGGAATGTCGAATTTGCTTTCCCCCAACTGGACAAACTAACTTCGAGCAAGACCATAGTAAATGGTACCCAGGGCATGTAGGTTAGAGGATCCACCTCCAAGGACTGCAGCACTGGCTGTGCCACCCTCGATGGGAAACAAGTAAAACGAGACTTCCAGACGGCCATTTGCAGGCTGGAAGAACAGGTTTAACTGCTGGCCCGACTTTACATTTAAAGCAATGGCAAAGTCAGACTTTCCCCGGTATATCTGGAAGACACTCCGATGGCAAACCTATTGAGTCCTAGGGCAGAATGAAATAAATCCCACAGGCCGAACATGCAATTTAACATGCTCTGATATCAAAAATACAAAACTGTAGTCTTTATTGTGAAAAAGCTTGGTTGCCCAATTGGCAAGTGCAGAGTTACACACCAACAGCTCAGCTGTACATCCTCCTGGAAAGGTGCAACCAAGGAGGGTCATCTAAGGTATCTAACAGCTTGTTACATTAAGCCCCATTTGAGTCTCAGGTCAAAATTAATGTACTAAGTTGCAGTGTGCAACTTTAGCAAAGTTGCCACTTTGTTGCCTTTAGTCCCCTGTGCTCATACCAGTTGGACACAGTGTCCTGTTGCTGAGACAGCTTTCTGCTATCCTGGGGAGATGTTCTACCGGCTGCCAGGAAAGGATACAAAAGGGGCCTGCTTTGGAAGGTGGTGTCACCTCGCTCCTGCAGGAAGCCATAAGGCTGCACTGTGGAACCAGCAAAGAGTTTACACTTGCGTGGCAGCACCTGCTGGTTAGCAGAGAAGGACTGTGCCTGCTGTGTCCTGCTTAGGGAGAATAAACACCACCAGAAGTGCCAATACTGTTCACTATTCATTCCATTACTACAAGAAAGGCGCAAATCCCTGACTCAATGTGACACCAAAAATTTCACTTGACACCTTTTATCTGAATTTTTGAAACTTCATTATACTTTTTTTCTATCAAAGTTAATCAAACAATCTACACATCATATATACAAACCACACCCACCATTTACATTTTTACAATAACCACAAAAAAAATTTGGGGACATTACCATACATTACTTAACATTACATGTATGTTAAGTGTGGGATTTCTTCCATAATGTACAACACGTTATGGAATAAATATACTTGTAAAGATCCTGAGTTACGTTGGCCTATGCATGGGTCATTTGATTTGCGAAAGATTCAGTATGTGGAGCAACGGATGTTTAAGCGAAAGGCTAGGCAAGATATGTTTGACTGTACGAATGTGGGAGAAAAGTGCGTGAACGAATGAAGCGTGAGCAAGCCTTGATTGGAAAAGAACAGCGAAAGAGTATCCATGCGAAAGCATTGGAAATGAAAAATAGGGAAATTAAAGAAATTAAAGAGAGGGAAGATAGGGAGCGTCATTTACAGGTAAATTACCAATACGCTGTTCGTAGACCTCTTTATCCTATCCTTAACACCTTGGCTGCTAGGTGTTTTCCCCCCCTGTGCTGGAAATTGCACTTCTTCTTTATTCATGACGAGCTCAGCTCGTCATCAGCACAGCTCAACTGTGCATCATGACGAGCTGAGCTCGTCATCAGCATCGAAAGGGTTAATAAACCGCAAGATGAATTCTTGTTATTAGATCGTTTACTTCCTCCGTATACTCTTCCTTCTGCTCCTTATGAGTCAGATGAGGACTCTCCTACAGTACAGGACAAAGCTAGAGAAACTTGTTCGATTTTATTTGCTGAACGTGCGTCTCAGATTAGATCTGCTACGCGTAAAGAGGTTCGTAGTACTGCCACTGCTTCTGAACTTTTAGATAGTATAAAAGATTGGCAGAGAAGGGAGCAGATATATTTTACCGATACATTTGCCGCAGAGGTTGTCGAACGGTTTAGAAAATATTTGGTAGAAATAGAGCCCGATGATGTAGCAGCTGATTGTAAAAAAACTACGTGAAGGTCTTTTTGTCTTCTCCCAGGTGGCTGACACGATCCGACACTTGGTTAAACTGCGTGTTGAAGCAGCCCGTTTGCGAGAGGAGAAAAAGGCAGCAGACGCAGCTGCACCAACATCTCAGATCAGCACGAACTTCTACTCTTGAAAAAGATAAGAATGTTGTAATTAATGTGAAACCCATGCGGGAAGCCGCACCTTTATATGTTCCTCCTCAAGGAACGGGTACAAATGATAAGACTTCTGTAGATGCTAAAGGGTATTTTATTTATAACTGGGTTTACACTCCTTGGAATAGAGCAGATGTTATGGTCCTTAAAAATGCATTGCCTGATCTGCGAAAGAATCCAGCTGCCTTTTCTGAGGAAGCTGAGGGTGCAATTAGCTCTTGTACTATGACTGCCTGATATTGATTTGTTTTTTGGATTAATAATTTTCCCCGCCTGATTTGTGGAGAACTGTGCGTAAAATTGAAGACGGTGCAACATTTGGAGCATTATGGAAAGATTTAGAGCAGTTAAAAGAAAATAGAGAACTTGCACAGAAACAGTGTCAATTAATTTTAGATCTTCCAGCAGCTATATTAGTTAAGTTAAAAACAATTATTCCCCCTAAAAAAATAGATTGGACTGTTTTAGCGTTGTGTAAGCAAAAGGCAGATGAATCGGTTTCAGATTTCTTTACACGCTTTGAAGAGGCATTCCACGATTTTAGTGGCCAGTCATTGACAGATGACACGGGTAGGCATCTGTTTATTGATAAATATGTTGCAAACCTTTTGCCAGGAATAGCTAGTCGCCTAAAGACCAGTGAGAGTTTATGGACTACCTCTTCTCCGGTTTCTCTCCTAACCATGGCTCGGTATTATGAGCAACAAGAATTTGAAGCTAAAAATAATGAAGATAAAAAATCTAAAGAGTTGAAAACAAAGGTTATGTTAGCTCAAGCTTCTGGGACACCTTCTAGAGGTAATGATAGAAGCGGACGTAGAGCTTATGGTTTGTCATTTCCTTCTTATACTCATTCGAATTTGTCATATTGCAAAAAATTTGGACATTGGCTTTCTGACTGTCCAGTACTACGGGCTCAGCAGTGTTCACATGGTCGGGACAAATGAGAAATCTTTCAGGATATTCAGGGCCTAGAGGAAGCATGAATGATCTCGCTAGGTGTGATGCAACTACACGTGGACAGGAGGGGTCTAATACGTTTGACAGAAGGAACCAATATAAAATGTCCGACTATGTGCAGTCTAATTTGCTAGATTCTGCTTATGCATAGGATTTCCTAGGATGGGGTAAGGAATCAGTTGAAGTTTGTGTAGATCAGAGGGTGTTACAGCACATGTTTTGGGTTCTACTGATCAGTTTCTGGTCGATACAGGAGCTACTTGTAGCGCCTTGTCTAAACAATTGGTTCCAAGGGCTCCCCTGTCAAGCTTAACCATTACATAGATAGCTTTCGATGGAATACCTTCCCTTAGCCCATTGTCACAGCCACTCGCATTTCATGTGGATAGGTTTACTGCTCCATGTCCATTTTTGCTTTCTCCAAACACACCAGACAATATTGTGGGTCTTGATATGCTTAAATATTTCAGGGCTACGATACGATGTTCTCCGGAAAGAGTACGTGTTATTTTGAATGACAACTACCCTGTGATTGAGAGATCCTGTATTGTTAAAGAGGACATTGCACTAGCCTCACTCCCTAGTACTTTGTGGGCTACTTCAGACACTGATGTATGGCAAATGGTTATTCTGCCAGTGCATATTAGTGTCAAGGAGGGTGCTTCATTGCCAAGACTGCCTCAGTATAAAATTTCTCGAGAAGGAGAAGAAGCACTCGCATGTATTGTACAAGACTTTATCAAAGATGGGGTCGTAGAAGAAGTTCCTTATTATTATTATTATGATGTTTCTTATATAGCGCCAGAATCGACCCCCGAAGGGGTATCTCCGCGCTTGCCTTGGGAACCCGTCCTGGCTTTTCCCTGTGAGATAGCCCTACAGGGCATCCCCAAGGTGAAAGCCAGGCATCCCGCCGTGGGGGGCCCATTGTGGAGATTAAGCAAGCTTAATGCCCAGAGTTGCAGAGTGTGCACCCATGATTAGGTCAGGCACCGAAGCGAGAATTATCGAGTCCATGGACATTTGAGCTCAAGACCCTGCCGCGTCGGGAACTGAACCCTGGTCCCGGGTCTGACCTCTGCTTCATGGTCTGCCTGCTCTAACCAGTGAAGGGTCTGCCTGCTCTAACCTTACAATGTTTGCAATAGTCCGATTCTTCCCACTTTGAAAAAAGATACTGACACTAGGATCTATAGATTTATCATCGATTTGAGAGAAGTCAACAAGATTGTAGTACCGCAGTACCCTGTGGTTTCTGACATAACATTACTTACTTTGGTTCCTCCGACAGCAACTACATTCTCTGGTATAGACTATAAGAACGCTTTCTTTTCCATCCCTATTCATCCTGATAGCCGATATTTGTTCGGGTTCACTTTGAATAATCAATCGTATAGATTTTGTAGAGTTCCTCAAGGCTATATTGAGAGGCCTAGTATTTACAGTCAAGCATTGAAAAGACAGCTTGATTCCTTTATTTTACCAGAAGAAGTGGCTCTCATACAATATGTCAATGAATTCTTGTTGGCAGCTGATACGCCTGAACTATGTGAAGAGTGTACTTTGTCTTTGCTTTCTTTTCTTGCTACACACCATCATAAAGTGTCACGAAAGAAATTGCAATATTGTAGACCGAAGGAGACCTATTTAGGACACTTTGTCTAAGGAGGGCCGTGCCCTTACACCAGATCGCATTCAAGCAATTTTAGACACACCAGTACCCTCCACACAGAAAGATGTCCGTGCATTCATTGGTTTGACTTCGTTTTGTAGGCAATGGATATTGGGCTTTTCACACACTGTTAAACCCCTGCTAGCGCCTGTGACTAAAAACACTCTGATCCCCCTTCCATGGCCAGATGAATGCCAAAATGCTTTTCGTCAGTTAAGACAAGCTCTTTGCTCTGCACCAGTGTTAGGCACACCAGATTACACGAAAGCTTTTACACTTCATGTACACGAGAAAGAAGGGTGTCCATTGTCAGTTTTAGTACAGACACAGGGACAAACAGCGTCCCTGTGCATATTTTTCTGCAGTTCTTGATCCTGCTGCTCGTGCGTTGCCTGGATGCTTCCGTTCAGTTGCAGCAACAGCTGTGTCCATACGTCAGAGTGAAGGGATAGTTTTGTCACACAAGCTGTTGGTGCTAGTACCCCATGCAGTAGATGCCCTTTTGAATCAGACTAAGACACAGGCACTTAACTAGTGCTCGTTTGACAGGACAAGAATTGACACTGTTAGCACCTCATATTACCTTGAAGAGGTATGCGACACTGAACCCAGCCACTTTGTTGCCATATCCTGCGACTCAGTCCCAGTCGAAGGAACCTCACGATTGTATATTCCTTACTGAGGAACAGACAAAGGGTTGCGTTGATTTGCAAGATACGCCCCTTCCAGATGTAGATGGGGAACTGTGGGTTGATGGGTCCTGTCTGAAGTTACCAGATGGCACAACTTCAGCTGCTTATGCAATTACCACGCTTGAGACAGTAGTGGAAACAGCTTGCATACCTCAGAAGTCGCCTCAAGCAGCTGTACTAATAGCTTTGACACAAGCGTGTGAGCTTAGCACTGACTTGAGTGTGAACATTTACACGGATAGCCGCTATGCATTTGGAGTGGTTTGTGATTTTGGCCTACTCTGTAAGGAAAGAGGTTTTCTTACATCCCACGGGATGCAGATAATGCACGGATAATTAGTACATAATCTCTTGACTGCACTTACATACCCAAAGAAAGTTGCTCTTATGAAGTGTAGCGCACACAAGAATATCATTGACAAAATAGGACAAGGCAATGCCTTTGCAGATCGCGTAGCTATTGAAACTGCGATGCAACGAAGCACTACATCTATGCATGTAGGGAAGTCTCAAGCTGAGCGTTGGCATGACGCTAAAGAGGAAGTATTGGATATACAGAGATCTGCTTCTGTGGGAGAGCTTGAGCAATGGTCTAAAGAAGGAATGTTAGACAATGAGGGTTGTTGGCGTAACAAAGAAATGATTAAGTGGATATTGCCTGCAGCCTATTTATAACCTATGGTTCAAATGTCACATGGGCTGGCACATGTTGGAGCTCTAGCAATAACTAAATTGCTTACGTGAGTTTGGGAGCATCCTGAAATTGCCAGCACAGCTAAAAGAGTGGTACAGTCCTGTTTGATCTGTTGGCAGTATAATCCTGGAAAAGGGGCACGGACTCCTACAGGAGGGTTTGCTTCACCAACCGCACCTTTTAAAGTCTTGCAGATGGATTACATCCAACTTGAACGCTGCAATAATCTAATATATGTCCTAGTGGTGGTATGTGCCTTCAGTAAATGGATAGAGGCATACCCTACAAAGGATAATACTGCTCTTACTACAGCAAAGGTGCTTTTGAAGGCGTATTTCCCTAGATATGGTGTTTGTAAGCTTTTGTGGAGTGACAACGGACCTCATTTTATTGGGCAAGTTGTTCAGCATGTCCTGAAAGGGTTAGGGATCAAACAGAAATGTCATACAGTCTTCCACCCACAATCAGCAGGATTAGTGGAGAGGTACAATGCTACTTTGAAACTAAAGTTAGCGAAAATACTGGCTTCCACGTCTTTGAAGTGGCCAGATGTACTACCTTTGGCATTGTTGTCCATAAGATCAATACTACATTCACGATCAGATCTTACCCCTTATGAGGTGGTGTTTGGGAGACCGATAAATGTCTGGGAAGTTCCTACGCCACGCCCCATACATGATGTTCCTTGTGTTCTGATGAACGATTAGTTGGCACAGTTAACCAACAGTTTGAATTCTATTCATCAACAGGTTCGAGAAGTGCTTCCTGACAGATCTACAGGTGAGGCCCACGTACTCCGTCCTGGCGACTATGTGATGGTCAAGGTCTTCGACAGATCGAACAGCCTGGAACCGAGGTGGCGAGGTCCGGAGCAGGTGCTTCTGACTACAAGGACAGCAGTTCGAGTGACGAACAAAAGGAACTGGGTCCACAGCACGCACCAAAAGCGTGTGTCGCCTGCCTTGGTGGAACCTGCTGCGCTGACCGACCATCAAGAGATTCTGGAGACTCAGAAAGGTCAAGCTATCTCACCTGACGAACCTGCGGAAATCTTCCCGGACCACCCGATTCCTGGAGCATCGCAATACCACTTGAGACCGAGGAAAGAATCTGCAGTGTTGAACGAGACTGGTTGACTGAATGCAGATATGACCAGGGGGGAGGGGGGGAGGGGGGGAGGGGGGGAAATCAGCCCTGCGTAGTGTAGTGACACCAGTCTTGATCTTCGGTGAAGAAATCAGCGGCTGCCCAAGGGATAAGAGCTCGAACGATTGATCTTTCTAAAAACTTGCTGAAAACAATCACTGTTGCTGAAATGAATAACAAAAGAATCATTTGTGCTGTAGGGTTTGTTGTTGCCCTGGTGGTTATGGCAATAATCACCTGGTTTGTTGAGAAAGTGGCTCCTGCTCGACAGCTTATCGTTGCCACTACTACAGCTCCAGTGGAGCACCATTATTATACGCTTCCCTATCATGAGCTGAAACATCGACAATCCTACCTGAATAACACATTCATCCAGATGTTGCATCATACACTAAATGCCACAAATATTACCAATTGTTGGGTGTGTGGGATGATACCTGCACATCAAAAGAAAGGAGGAACGGCTTTTATTCCTCTACCGTTTTCCCATAATGGTTCATGTCAAGCTTGGTATGCTCTTTTGTTTGCTTTCAGAAAGCCCTCAGTAGGTGGAATTATCTTTTGTTGGAATAAAGTATGCTACCAAGATGTAGAAGGTTATCCTCAAGCTAAAGGGAGTAAAAAGGAAGAGTACCAACCGGACAATATTTCGACACCATATGTCTTCACGAATATGAGGAACATTAAAGACAATGGACCTTTTGTAATTTCTGTGAGCAGAGCTAAAGCAGAACTGTGTATAAGTAGTGCTGGAAGAATTCCAGTATGACGGAGTGAATGTATTTTGACATTGACTATTGAAGGGGCTAATAACAGTTTTACATCGTCGCACAATACTTATTTTGTATGTGGTAATCAAAGATACTATCAATTACCTGTTGAGTGGTCCGGGGTATGTTACATATCATTTTTGTTACCACCTGTGTTCTTGGCCCCTCCATCCTATCACCTGAATTTAAAGTTGTATAATGAAATTTCCAAGAATAGATATAAATGAACAATAAGTACAGATGAAGTTGACCAGACAGATACCACTTTGCAACAATATGTCGATTTCAATTTGGGTTTGTTTTTCTTTATGGGTGCTGCATTGAATAGCAGACAGATAAGGCGATTAACTTGTGTTGTGGAAGCTGTCACCAATCAAACAGCTATGGCACTTGGGAACATTACAGATGAACTACAAATTGCGAAGACTGTAGCACTCCAAAATAGGATGGTGCTAGTCGTGATCTTGGCTGATCGAGTTGGTGCAGGTCGTATCATCGGTAGCAGTTGTTGTATATTTATACCAGATCAATCACCATCAGTATATGATGCAATCTCAAAACTGCAGAAGATTGCTGCAGAAATTCACCCAGAGACTAGTACATGGACATTTTCTAGTAGGATATGGACACGCTTTGCTACTTGGGGCTGGAAACGACTGACTATTCTATGTATACTACTGGTGATACTATTTACATGCTGTACTTGTATACAATGTGGTCCTATGCTTTGCTCCATGTGCATCACTGCTTGTACACCTGCCAAAAGAAATATTGCAGATATAAAAGCACAGCAAATGTTGAATAAAGAGATAGCTGAGATGATGAACATCAATGTACAGGATGCATATCTAGATTACCCCAGATAACCAAATGTCTTCAGCTAATGCTGAACAAGTTACTTACCTTCGCTAACGATATATCTGTAAGAAAACAGTAGTTCGTATTAGATTCCTTATCTTAGAATATCCCTGGCGTCAGACTGGATCCGTAAATTTTTGCGTAGCAGTACCCTTGCGTGTCGGTAGGCGTTGTCCGCGGCCCCGCGTCAGTCGTAGGCGCCCTGATGACGTCATCTGAGTACTTAGACGCTGCCTCCGCGCGCTGACAGTTCTTAGACACAGCTTTTCCGCGCCAGAAACGCAGAGCCATGTTAAAAACCAACACTGGTGCCATTGAAACTAGGACCCTGAAAGCGGATGACCTTAACCCTAGATATCGGTCCGCAGAACGGGGAGGATGGGTGGGGCGGTAAGGAATCTAATACTAACTACTGTCTTACAGATATATTGTTACCGAAGGTAAGTAACTTGTTCATCTAAAAGAAACCAGTTAGTATTAGATTCCTTACCTTAGAATAGATACCCCAGCAATACCCACCCAGGTGGTGGGTCTGCGAACCAATAATCACAACAGAAAGTCCTGGAGGACGGAACAGCCAAAGAAGCCATCCCTCCGGACTTGGCTGTCCAGGCAGTAGTGTCTTGCAAACGTGTGCAGCGATGCCCACGTAGCTGCCTGACAGATGTCCTGCAAGAGGACGCCCAGGGCAGTGGTAGCCGCAGTGGCCCTAGTGGAATGGGCCCTCAGCCCAACAGGAGGATCCTTCTTCGCCAAGGTGTAACAAGCCTTGATACACAAGACGCCCCACCGAGAGATGGTCCGCTTGTGCACAGCCCGTCCCTTCTTAGCGCCCACGTAACCAACAAAGAGTTGGTCATCCACCCGGAACTGGTGTGTGCGATCTAGATAGAACAAAAGCGCACGTTTTGGGTCCAGACGGTTCAGCCGTTCTTCCTCTTTTGAGGGGTGCGGTGGCGGAAAGAAGGTGGGCAAGGTGATAGACTGCCCAATGTGGAAGGCCGTGACAACCTTGGGCAGGAAAGAGGATCTAGGCCGCAACACAACCTTGTCCGGATGGACAGAAAGGAAAGGAGGTTTGGATGAAAGAGCCTGGAGCTCACTCACTCTCCTGGCAGAGGTGATGGCAACCAGGAAAGCAGTCTCCAGAGTAAGAAGGCGGAGAGGACAGTTGTGAAGTGGCTCAAAGGGAGTGCACATCAGATAGGTAAGAACAAGGTTCAAGTCCCACTGAGGCATCACAAACTTAACAGGGGGAAACATGTGTGTGATGCCTTTCAGAAAACGAGTTACAATAGGGGACTTGAACAAAGATGGTTGATCAGGCACCCTTAGAAAGGCTGAAAGGGCAGAAAGATAGCCCTTGATAGTGCCCAGAGCAGAGCCCTGCAGGGAAAGAGAAAGAAGGAAAAGAAGAACCTCAGAAAGAGGGGCAGAGAGAGGATCCACAGCCTTTGCTGTGCACCATGCCACAAACCTGTTCCACCTGCAGGCGTATACCGACTTTGTGGAGGGACGCCTGGCTGCCAGAACAACATTACAGACTTCAGGAGGCAAGTCAAATGGCCTCAACTGTCGCCTCTCAATATCCAAGCATGGAGGTGGAGACTGGACAGGTTCGGGTGGAGGACCGTCCCCTGCTGCTGCGACAGAAGGTCCTCCTTAACAGGCAGACGAACCAAGGGTTCGACTGACATACTGAGTAGCTCGGGATACCAGTACCTTCGTGCCCAGTCGTTTGATCTTCTTCAGCACTCTGGGCAGAAGTGGTATAGGCGGAAAGACGTACAACAGACCGCAACTCCACTGGCGACGAAAAGAGTCTCCGAGCGAGTGCCGGAAATTCCAACGCGCAGAACAGATTACATTGCGTGTTCTCTTCGGTGGCGAATAGATCTAACCAAGGCTCTCCCCACTGCAGAAAGAGACCTTACGCTACGTCCAAGTTCAGACTCCATTCGTGATACATCATGCACCGGCGGCTGAGTTAGTCCGCCCTGGCGTTCAGAGAACTTGCCAGGTGTTGAACCACCAGGGTCACACCCTGATGTTCCAGCCACTGCCAGAGGCGCAGAGCCTCCTTGCATATGGTCCACAACCCCACCCCGCCTTGTTTGTTGCAGTACCACATGGCGGTGGTGTTGTCCGTGAACAGAGGCCTCTGATCTCCGCCTCTCCCATGTGGCCTCCCCAGCCCTGGAGGGACGCGTCCGTCACAACTACGTGCTCCGGTTGGGGAAGGGAGAGGGATCTGCCGCTGACCCAATCGCGGTCCGTGAGCCACCACTGCAGCTGTCTCGCAGTGCCCTCCAAGATCAGGACATGGTCGGACAAGTTGCCCGGATGCTGGGCCCACTGAAACTTCAGGTCCCACTGTAGAGCCCACATCCGCCATTGTGCGTGATGCACCAGAAGGATACAGGAGGCTATCAGCCCCAGAAGCCGCAGCACCAACCTGACCGAGACTCGGGATAAAGGCTGAAAGATCGAAATCAGAGCCTGAATATCCTGAGCCCGCTGTTCGGGAGGATAAACCCGAAACTGCGCCGAATCGAGAAACGCTCCGATGAAGAGGTGTGACTTTGGCACATTGATGGAGAACTGCAGCTGGTGCAGGAGGTCTGCCGTCGTCTGGAGGTGGCTGACAACTGTCTGCGCAGATGAGCTGCGACCACCACCATCACCTTTGTGAACACCCGTGGGGCGCTGATAAGGCCGAAGGGGAGCAGGGTAAACTGAAAGTGCTCGTGGCCTACCGCAGGTAGCGCCGGCAGGACGGGGATGTGGAAATAAGCGTCCTGCAAGTCCAACGCTACCATCCAGTCTCCTTGGTCCAGGGCAGCTACGACCTGAGCCAGTGTCAGCATTTTGAACTTCTCCTTCCGGAGGAAGCAGTTGACGTTCCGTAGATCCAAGATAGGGCGTAGGCCCCCCTTTGCCCTTCTTGGGTACCAGAAAGTAGTGGGAGTAGCAACCAAACCCTACTTCTGGCCCAGGAACGCGCACGATGGCCCCCTTGGCCAAGAGGGCCGCAACTTCCTCTTGCAGAAGTCGCAAGCGATCGCCCGAGACACGGTGGTATTTCGGTGGCATGGCTGGGGGGGGGGGGGGGGGGGGGGGGGGGGATCGCCTTGAAGGGGAGGGAGTAGCCCCTTCGGACGATTTGCAGCACCCACCTGTCCGATGTGACAGTGCGCCAGTGGAGGTGGTGATGGCGAACCCTGCCCTCCATTGGAGTCACATGGGTCTGAAAGCACGGACTAGGAGGGTTTTGAGGCAGATGCTGCAGGGGTAGGTGTGGACTGACCTCGCTGTTGTCCCAGACTGCCGCCACAGTGGTTTCCACGGCCACCACCGCGTTGGAAATTAGTCTGTGGTGCGTGGCTGGTAGCACGTGTGGGGGCGCCCCTTCCTAGGCCACGAAAGGAGCGAAAGGCACCAGTTTGCTGGCACGGGCCGAGAGGCCCAAGGACTTGGCCATAGCCCTGGAGTCCTTAAAGCGCTTAAGCGCATGGTCTACCTTGTCGCCAAAAAGGCGGCGGCCATCAAACGGCATGTCCATAAGTGTATTCTGGACATCGGCAAAAAGTTGGCGGACCTCAACCAGGCGTGGCGACAAATCGCCACTGTCGTTGCAATCGCCCTGGCCAGTGAGTCAGGGGTATCCAGCCCACACCGGATGGAAAAACGTGCCGCATCTCGACCCTCCACAAGGGTTTGGGCGAGTTTAGCCTTGACCTCCGCCGGGCATTCTGGCAGCACGCTCACGACCGCGTCCCACAGAGAGTGGGTGTAGTGACCCAAGAGGCACGCAGTGTTGGAAGACCGCAGTCCCAAACTCAGGGAGAATACCTGTTTGCCATATTGCTCGTATCTCTTGGATTCCCGATCGGGCGGAGCCTTCGGGAATGCGGTCTGGGAGTTGGAGGCCTGGATGACCAGGCTCTCGGGGGTGGGATGGGTGGACAGGAAGAAAGGGTCGCCTGGGGCCGGGCGGTGGAGTCTGGCCACGTTCCTATCTACAGGCGAACCTGTAGCGGGCCTGGACCAAGTGCCCAAAAGAACGTCCGTCAAGGCCTTATTAAACAGCAGCAGAGGCTCAGCCGAGCTTGACTGCAGTTTAAGGACCTCAGTGAGGTTAGTCCTCACGGCCGCGACGGGGAGCTCAAGGCCCAAAGCCCTGGCCGCCCGCGTCAACACCACACTGTAGGTTGCCCCCTCCTCCGTAGCCACGGTAGGGGGTGAGACAAAACCAGTGTCTGGCGAAGTGCCAGACCATTGGCATCCCCAAGTTCACCTGTCCAGTCCTGCTGGGACTGACCATCACGTGTCAGAGGGTCCTCAGACACCTCCCAAAACGCCTCATCACCCATCTCCTGATAATCAGGGTTGTCAAAGGATGGGGCCGGATCGTTGTAGTAGAACTCTCCAAGCGGTGTTGAGAGCGGCGCCCAGCGGTGCCGTTCCGACGCCGGATCCGGATCGAGGGAGGCATCGGGGTTGGCGTCGCCAGAAGGCAGCGCCGGAGGTGACACCCTAAAGACCGGCGCCGGTGAGGTCGTCAGGTCAACCGGTGAAGACCCGGATCGGAAGCGGATCCAGCGGGGCCTGCGGCGCCAGGCCCGAAGACGTCGGGGCTGAAGCACCCGCCGCCGTCAGGGCCGAAGCACTTGACCCGCTGGGGCCCACAGACAGGTCCACTGGGCCCGAAGGCGCCGCGGAGCCGTCGGAGGAGCGAGAGACCCCATGGCCATGAGGAAGCGCTCGATCACCTCCAGCGTCGCTTGTAGCCCAGTGACCGGAGGGTATGAAGCAGGCCGCGATGCTCGCGACTGACGGAGCCGCGTGGGCGGTGTCACCCGAACCCCCGGCCACGTCGCACAAGCGTCTGGGGGAGTCGGAAGAGCGATGACGTCTCTTCGACTTCTTGCGCTTACCTGACTACTTATCGGCGGTGAGGGTCGTTAACCGACATCAGTCGTTCGCAGTCCTCACAGGGTTTAAATCCAGGCATCCCTACCGGCACCGTTAGTAGTCAAAAGACTTCGAAAATGATCAAAAGGGATCGTAAAAAGTTAGTCAAAAATTGACTAAGGTACCACTTTTTCCAGATCTGTGCTCTAGGTTCTAGACAGGTGAAGGTGGGTGTCTTGGAGGAATGACTCGCTTGAGTCCCTCCATGAAAGCCTTAATAGCAGGTACTCTGAAGAGTGAAAGGTGCTGCCTGTTCTGAAGATAAGCTGCCACTGCAGCTAAATGTATACGTATGGAACTGTAGGCTAGATTGCATCTGTGTAACATATGATGTTTTGAGTTGATACATCTAGCGGATTTATGTCATTATTGCTACAATAGATGACAAATTGTTTCCACTTCGCCGCATAGCATGCTCTGGTTGTAGGTCTTCTTGCCTCTTTGATAATATGCATACAGTCAGGAGGCAAGTTCAGGTAACCAAACTATGACTTCAGGAGCCAGATCGCAAGGTTCAAATGTTGCGGATCTGGGTGCTGAATGTCGCCATGGCTCTGCGTTAAAAGATTGGGTGTTAATCGCAGCCTTTGATGAGGCACCACGGAAAGTTCTAGGAACGTGGTGTACCATGGTTGCCTCACCCACGTTGGAGCAACTAGGATGAGTGTCATTGAGTGTTGTCGCAGTTTGCGTGCCACTAGTGGTATGAGCGGGGCTGGGAGAAAAGCGTACGCACACCTGCCTGACCAGTTCATCCATATCGCATTGCCCTGAGACTGCGGATGTGGAAACCTGGCAGCGAAGCTTTGGCATTTTGCGTTTTCCCTTGCGGCGAACAGGTCTATATCTGGTTGACCCCACTGCTGGAAGTACGGTTGAAGCACTGAGGGATGTATCTCCCACTCGTGCATCTGGTGGCTGTGTCTGCTGAGCAGATCCGCCATCTGGTTGTCCTTGCCTGGGAGGTGTTCCGCCATGAGGAATATGTTTCTCTAAATGGCCCACTTCCACATGCTTTGCGCTAGATGTGACAACTGTGGAGAGTGTGTCCCTCCCTGCTTCTGTATGTAGTACATGGCAGTCATGTTGTCCGTCCGGATCAACAAGACTTTGTTGCACAAATGTACCTTGAATGCCTTCATCGCCATTAAGATTGCCATCAGTTCCAGCAGGTTGATGTGCATCTTCTTTTGCTGTGTTGTCCATAGTCCCTGCACTGTGTAACGGAGAACATGCGCTCCCCATCCCAGGAGAGATGCGTCCGTCGTAAGCACTATTTGTGGTACAGGCTCTTGGAACGGTCGTCCCCTGCAAAGGTTTTGTGGGTTCCACCAATGCAGAGAGTTGTATGCACGACCGGTCACCAACACTAGGTCTTTTAATTGTCCTTGAGCCTGGTTCCACTGCCGTGCTAAGCACTCCTGAAGCGGACGCATGTGTAGTCTCGTGTGAGGGACTATGAAGATGCAGGAGGCCATCATGCCTATCAACTGCATAAACACCCAGGCTGGGAGCGAGTGTTGGGGTCTGAATCTCTGAATCAGCAATTGAATGCTGTTGATTCTTGCTGAGTTTGGTTGTGCCTTTGCTGCTTGAGTGTCTATTGTCGCCCCCAGGTACTGTTGTACGCGGGCGGGTTGGAGATGAGACTTTGTGTAGTTTAATGAGAATCCGAGGCTGTGTAGGAGGTGAATAGTGCAGGACATGTGGCTGGCACATTGCTGGGCTGACTTTGCTTGGACAAGCCATTTGTCCAGATAGGGGTAGACGTGAATATGGTTTCTCCGTAGGTGCGCAGCTACTGTCGCTAGGCACTTGGTAAACACCCTGGGGGCTGTTGTCACCCCGAAAGGAAGGACCTTGAACTGGTAGTGCTGATTTTGTATGGCAAACCTGAGATACTTCCTTGTGTGCTGGATGTATCAGTATGTGGAAATATGCGTCCTTTAGGTCTAGTTTTGCGAGGAAATCTCCCTGACTGAGCAATGGTAGAACCTGCTGTAAAGTGAGCATGTGAAAATGTTCTGACAAGATGTAATGGTGGTTTAGGGGCCTGAGGTCCAGTATTGGCCTGAGAGACCCATCCTTTTTGGGGATTAAGAAGTACAGCGAGTACACCCCTGTACCCTGTTGCTGTATAGGGACGAGTTCTAGGGACCCTTTTTGCAGCATGCTGAGGACTTCTTGCTGCAATAAGTGTATGTGCTCTGCGGACATAGGATGGTGTTTTGGGGGTATGTTGGGGGGAGTGGAGTTTAGCTCTAGACAATAGCCATACTGAATAAGTTGTCTCACCCATCTGCCTGTGGTAATGCTTTCCCAGACTGGCAGGAACTGTTGTAATCATCCCCCGACCGGTGTTATATGGTCCGGGGGCAGTGACAAGGCGTCACTGTTTAGTATTGGCGGAGGATCTGGTGGTGTTATTCCCCCGTCCTCTGCCCTTGCTGCTGTTGCCACGGTATCCACCTCTATTGTTCTTATTATGGGTGGTATGTGTGCTCCCTTTATTGTATGGAGTCTGCTGGGACGCCTGGCCTCGTGTAGCTCTTTCTTACTGGAGCGACGAAAAGAGCCTCCTCTGAATTGTTGTGACTTCAAGGCCCCCATAGACTTGGCTGTCTCGGAGTCATTTTTAATTTTCTCTAAGATTGTGTCCCCATTAGGGCCAAATAAAAAAATCAGGATTCACAGGCTGATTTAATAATGTGGTTTGAATCTCAGGTTTGAACCCAGTGATACGCAACCAAGCATTTCTCCTGACGATGACACTTGTGTTGATGGCCCTGGCTGCGGTGTCTGCTGCGTCTAGCGCACACTTAATGGATGCGTTGGATATGAGTTTTCCCTCTTGTATCAGTGTTTCTGCTCCCTCCTTATAGACATCAGGCAAATGTTGTAGCAGTTGCTCTAGTGTGTCATAATGCGCCCTATCGTATCTGGCTAATAGGGCCTGTGTATTAGAAATTCTCCAGATATTAGCTACTTGAGCAGCTACCCTTTTCCTAGAAGCTTCTAATATCTTAGACTCCCTGTCTGGAGGAGGAGCATCACCAGTAGTCTGAGTTGGCACGCTTAAGAGCATTGGATACCACCGAGTCCAATGGCAGCTGTCCCTTAATATATGTAGGGTCCACAGGCGCCGGTCTGTATTTTCTTTCAATTCTGGGGTTAACAACCCTTGCTCTTGTGGTTTCCTTGAAAATGTCTCCTGCGTGTTTAAGGACACCTTTCAACATTGGCAATGTCTTGACTGACTTCTTTGAAGTGGAGAAAGTGTCAAACAGGAAGTCCTCTTCAATCAGTCAGCATACATTTCTACATCATGATTCTGTGCTGCCCTTTCTATTAATGCGTTAAACGCAGCTGTATCTTCTGTTGGCGAAATTTTGACAGGATAAGAAGGAGTGTCAGGAATAGTCTGACTCCCCTGGGTCAACAGGGTCAGTCCAGGCTTGAGTCTGGTCATCCTGATCCGTGTTCGCAGGGTAATTATATTGTTCATTATAGTCATACTCCATATCCTCATTAGTGCATGTGGGTGAGTATGCAGAAGTGTCCTGGTCATGGTACCTCACAGTCTCAAAAAGGACAGGCGATGTGGAAGAATCCCTTTTCTTTTTGAGTGGAATTTTATATGATGCGAGAGGATTTTCTGACCTGATCTTCCTTTGATAAATAGTAAGTCTGCCAGATTCGGAGTCGATATGTAGTTTTGACTGGTCATCATAGGAGGGCTCTTGGTACACAATGTCCTCTTCTAGAGGATGACTCTTTCCCATCAACACCTTCTTGGGTGTTTCGACCCCTGTTTTTGGATCGAGCGCCTTAGGGCGTGCAGTCGGGGGCAGTCCGAATTTTATTTGCGGCATAGTGTCTTTCGACAGACTGACCTTTTTCGGGGCCGGCGTCGATATAGGTCCGACCGACTTTGCCTTTTTGGCAATATGTTTTTGGCCTTGCGTCGACTTCGGTGCTTGTTGCGTTGGAGGCGCACTTTTCTGCCTCGATTCGACATGCTCTTTCGAGGCGCTTTTTGATTTCGGCTCGAGGCCTTTGACGAGCTGTGGCCTGTCGACTCGTTCTTCGGATCGAGACCTTCCGAGACTCGAGTCCCTTGTTTGTGTCTCTGTCCGTTGACATCGACCTCGGCGGTTCGACGTGCTTGGCTTTAGTGATGGACTTCAGCACACCGATCTTTCGGTTCGACACCCTTTAGTTTCGACCCCACGGGGTCGTCAACACTCTTTTTCTTAGTCGGATCCGATGGGTTCGAACTCTTCGATCCGAAGACTGTCTTCAGCAGGTTCGGTTTCGTTTTCGGCTCGATGGCTTTCGGTTTCGCTTTAGGTAGTTCGACCGACGGCTCGTGTGATATATTCTTAGCCAGGCCGAGACGCGGGGCTATAGAATGTTCAGCATGATCTTGGCTAAGGCCTTTTGGCGATGCCTCGACCTGAGCCCTTGGAAGTCTTTAAGTGTCTGTTTAGGGCCCAGTACCCACTGTTGGGCCTGGTTCATCGCTCGAGTCGTCATCGACGGCTCCGATGGGGGATACGTCGTTCCTTACCTCGACGACGTTTTCATCCTCGACATTCTCTTCATCGTCTTCATAATATTTGGAGTCATGCTCCGAACATGGATCCGACTGCGGTTCTGGATCCTCAGTCTCGACGACCTCATCATCTTCTTCATCGAAGATATTCACTGGGTCAGGCGCTGGCTTAGTCATTGTTTGCCTTGCGGCACGTCGGAGCCGAAGAGTCTTCTTCGACCTGAATCGAGCACAAGCTAGACAATTGTCCTCATTGTGCTCTGGTGATAAGCACTTGTTGCACACCGGGTGTACATCGATGTGCGGGTACTTGGAGTTACAAAGGGGGCATCGTTTGAACGGGCTCCGTTCCATCGACGATCGGGCCCCTGGTGTCGAAAAGGCCACACGGCTCTCTTAGACGTCCTGCTCATTAAGAACTGGAACAAAGAATTCGGCACCGATCGAGAAAACAATACCGACGACCCCGAAGGCCTTTTGGCCTTTTAGGAAGTTTCCGAACTGGAGTAAAGAAAAGTACATCCAAACCCAATGGCGGAAAAAAACAATCTGAGGATGGAGAGGATGCCCATGCGCACTGTAGTCCTGGGGAGGAGCCACCTATCTCGTGATACTTCGAAGACTCTTCCAGGACAACAATGTGCAATCATCCAGATCCAACACTAGGCGGCGATCTATGCACAGATATGAATTCAGCAGCCCACATGCCTCGAACAAGCACTCGTTCGAAGAATCAACTGATCAAGATAGTTGTTTAAATATGAAACTTCGATAAAAAACCCTGAAGCTCACTAACCCTCAGGGCAGATGTCATCACAACCAGGAAGGCCGTCTTGTTGGTAAGGAGCCTAAGAGGATGGTTGTGCAAGGGCTCAAATGGAGCACACATCAGGAACGCCAGGACTAGACCAAGGTGCCACTGACGCAGGATGAAGGTAGAAGGAGGAAACATTTTGCAAACCTTTAAAAACCTATGTACAAATTAGGGATTTGAAGAGGGATGGCTGGTCAGGCAACCACAGAAAAGCTGACATGGCAGAAAGGTAGTCATTCAAGGTGCTCAAAGTAGAGCCCTGCTGGGCAAGAGAATAAAAAAGGACCTGAGAAATGGGGGCAGAAAGAGGATCAACCCCCTTGTCTGCACACAATGCCACAAACTTGCCACAGCAGCAGGCATATTGTCTTGCTGGAGAGACACCTGGCTGTCAAGGTAATATTATAGACTTTGGGCAGATGGTTGAAAGCGGTCAACTGTTGGGTGGAGTACCCTACCCTGTTGCTGTGACGGAAGCTCCTTCCGAAGGGGCAGCCGGACCAAAGACAAATGGGCATGCTCAACATCTCGGGACAACAAACTCTCGAGCCTAGTCTTTAGCCACAAGGATGACTTGGGCAGGGCCGTTCCTTATCTTTTTGAAACTCTGGGCAGTAGTAGTATGGGCGGAAAGCCGGTAGTCAAGATAGGGAAAGACTGGCAGTCCTGATCTCCCCAGGTGAGCTGCAATCACCTCGGTGAAAACACAAGGGGCACTTGTAAGACCAAAAGGGAACAACCTTTGGCTGCCTGACCCATGGGGCCTGTGGCACTACATCCTCTGCATTGCAGAAGCTGGGAAGTTTGCACGCAGCAGTGGTTGGGAGGGTACAGATGCAGCTGGAAGCCCCTTTCAGCGCTACGAGGCCTCCAGGTTGTTTGCGCTCAACAAAACACTATTAATAATAATAATAACAAAAGGCAGATTGGGAGTGGAGAGGGCCCATAGAAAGGCCTAAGGACTGGCCAAAGTCCTACTGTCCTTAAAGCGCTCCATTGCTGAATCTACCTGGTCTCCGAAGAGACAGGACTCAAAGGGCATGTCTATATGTGGTGCTTGGACTGCTCCAGAAAAGCCAGTTGTCCTCAGCCAGGTGTGGCACAGTAAGGTCACTGTTGATGAAACTGCTCTGGCTAGAGAGTCAATAGTATCAACTCCACATCGGATGGTGAACCTGGCTGCATCTCTGTTGTCGGCAACAGTTTGGGAGAGTGTAGGAAGCAGACTCTGTATATATTGCCACTAGGTGGTAATACAGTGCACAGAGTCCAGGGGTTCTACAAAAGTTTACAGGGCTCTATATAAAACCAAAAATGCTCTATTAGGGGTAGTGTGGGCAAGCAGTCTTAGGCTTAACACAGAGAAGTGTAAGACACTTATTGCACAACAGTGATCAATAATGGGCAAACGACTCAAGATCCACACCAATTTTAGAAAATTATACTTTGTACTTTATTTTACGACCCAGGTCTTCGTAATAAGGTACGTTTTTAATAAAAAAAGACTAATAACTTAAAAAAATCAACACTTATTCACAGTCCATTTTCTATAACATGCTCATTAGCAATGGTTTAGACTTGCTTAGCTTGTGCATAAGGTTAGTATTTTCTTAGTCATTACATTACAGTCCTGACCAAAATGTGTGGAAGGGGGACCGTGTTTACCCTATACTCACTGTGGTTTTTCCTTATGTTAGCACAACCACGCGCACTGCACACGCTGTATGCTGCTTTTGCTTTGCACAAGGTACGAAATAACATGCTTGTTTTTGTGCCACACTTTTTTTTAGAAATAGGCTGCACGTATTTTATTGTTCTGCTTTTCTGCGGAGATTTAGTCAGAACATTTAGTGCAAGGTCAAACAACATTGGACTCTGTTATTCTCTGTGGTCAGGCACTAACACCTAGACACAATGGAAGAGACCCAGCTGCTCTTTACAAGTAGGGCATTTATTATCACAGGTCGAGAGTTTCCATTTTGGAAACAGAGAGGAGGATTTCTAGCAGAGAGAGGTCCCGGAATCAGAGCAACTGCTTTAGGCAATCTGAGATGCAGACCAACTAACAGCAAATGCCAGGTGTGGGGCACATCACCATCCTAGAGATGTTGATTATATCCCAGTGAGGCTAGGCTTAGGCAGATACACCAATAACCAGGATAATGATTTTCATTGTGTATGGTTTAATGGTTAAGCAAATTACATGACTAAGTTTTATATGTTTTCTAACTGCAGCACAGTTGCTTCATAATAGAGCACGATAGTTTCAATTAATATTGCAAACTATTTTTGTGTCTTGCTTCTGTTTATTGTGGACATGCACAAGTGAGAAAACGTAAGGTGATCACCTGCTACCGCAGTTTACTGATAGGAGTAGAGTGTTGTGTTCTAGGGAGCCAACTTACCTGCTACTCTGGGAAGGTTAGGAGTTCTGGTGAGACACCATGAGCTGGGTTGGGGTGCATAGGCACTGATGTGCTATGGTGACTCAGTGTACATATACTGGGGTTCTGTGATCCCAGGCATAGTTCTGTTCCAAAAACAGAATCCCTGCAACTCAGTCACAGAGGGGTTGGAATGTCACAACTCTAGGCAAGGACAAATACCAGTGCGTGCTGCATACAATGGGTACTCTGTGAGGAGACCGATCATACCATAACCAGTTTCCATGTCCAAACACACAAACCACAAGCATGTTTTACAACAGACTAACCCAGATACACAATAGAATTCAAGAATTCCGTTATTTGCCTACTTCTTAATAAAGATCTGTGTGTAGACACGCCTTGGAGATCTTTGACCTCCTTGCTACGGAACAACCATTATGTTTAATGTTAACAGAAACGTGGTTGGGCGAATCATCCAATCCGGACATCTTGGCAGCTATTCCACCCGAGTATAATATTTTTCGTAAAGACAGATTGAAGGGGGGGGAGGGAGGGGGGTGGGGGGTGGGGGGGGGGGCGGTGGCTCTTGTCGTGAACAAGCGGGCTGTTTGTTCTATCATCCCGACTGAAACTATCATTGGTTCTGAGTCTTTGGCTTTCTCCATCACTCTGGCTCCCCATCAAATCCTTACAGGGTTGCTGGTATACAGACCCCCTGGGTCCGACGGGATCTTTCTTTGATGATCTTCATGCAGTTGTGGCAGGCCTAGCGTTGAGGGTGGAGCACTGTGTGTTGGCGGGAGATTTCAACTTCCATATGGATGAGGGCGTGGATCCAGATGTGAATAAGCTATTTGATATCACAGACCCCCTTGGTCTGGTGCCTTTTCTTTCTGGTCGCCCACATGACAAGGGTCACACACTGGATCAGGTCTTTTCCACGGCCACACTTGGACAGAGCTGGTCCCGGTGCTCTGGTCCGACCACAAGCTGGCTAGGTTCTGCATACGGGGCAGGGAGAAATTGCCCAGCACTGAGCCTAGAACACAGGGATCTGTTTCCAGAGCACTCCATTGTGTGACTTCTGGGATGCTAGCTCAGGCTTTTCGGGACCATCCGTGTCCCCTCTTAGGGGACTTGGAGCAGGATGTGGACTCCTTACGGCTGTGGTTGACTGATAGGCTGAATGACCTAGCCCCTGTGTCGGCGTCTCGGGCTATCTCCAAGCGGGTTTCTGCTCCGTGGTTCACGGAAGCACTGCTTGCCTCCCGCGGCCAGTGTAAGGTGGCGGAGAGGGCCTGGCGTTCCCTGTATGACCTGATGGCCAAACTTGCTTACAGGACTGCAATCAAGGCTTATCATCGTGATATCCTTCGCGAGAAAAAGGATTATTTATCTAGGAGGATTGAGGCAGCTTCTAACTCCTGCAAGGAGATTTTCACTGTTGTGAGGGAGTTCATAACTCCTAGATCTAACCTTTCTCAAACTGCTCCCTCTGAGTCATGGGCCTGTGACCTCGCAAAGTTCTTTACAGACAAGATCAAACTGATCCAGGACTCCTTTCAGGGGAGGTCAGTTGAAGTTCAGCCCAGCAGCGGTGATGGGATAGTTCCATCACCCACCCCGGACTCTGCCCTGTGTGTCTTCCCGCCCATTTCTTCTGGCACTTTTGGCAAATCTTAAATCTGGGTCACCGTTAGACCCCTGCCCAGCCAAATTTTTGGCGAGGATGGCGGAGGTGGTAAACCCGCTGGTTAATCCACTCTTGAACCGCTCTTTAAGGGAGGAGATGGTCCCACAGGACTGGAAGCAGGCTATGGGGATCCCCCTCCTCAAAAAGCCGGGCTCTGACTCAGAGGTGTTGGCTAATTACAGGCCTATCTCGCTTCTTCCAGCGTTGGCAAAAATTACGGAAAAGCACGTACATAGCGTGCTGTCTGCTTTTCTGGAGACGAACAATTTGCTGCACCCGTCGCAATCTGGCTTTCGGCCCAATTTGAGTACCGAGACTGCGCTTTTAGAAGTGTCTGAGGCCATCAAGGAGGTTCTGGACTCTGGAGGTAAAGCCATGCTTGTCATGCTTGATCTGTCGGCGGCTTTTGACACCGTCCCCCATGAGGGGCTCCTCGCCAGACTTCATAACATCGGTCTGAGGGGGACGGTGTTCAGCTGGTTTACATCTTTCCTAGCGGGCCGTCGACAAACGGTCTGGGTCCCCCCCAGCTCCGCTGAGATGCCACCATTGGGAGTCGGAGTTCCGCAGGGTTCTGTGTTGAGCCCGACTCTTTTCAACATCTTTATGACCCCCTCTGGCGGCACTGGCGGAGTCTTTTGGGGCCCAGATCGTTTTCTACGCCGATGACACCCAGCTTCTCTTCACGTGTAGGAAAGGGGAGGACTTTGATGGAGAGAGCATTCGGGACTGTCTCGGAGTGGTCTTTAATTGGTTTCAGCAGAACAGCCTTAAATGCAACTCCGACAAGTCGGAGGTGCTGTCCTTTGGCTGTACCTTAGCCCCGGATTGGCAGGCATGGTGGCCGAACGATATGTTTCCTCCAGTTCAGGCATCCCAGGTGGCAAAAAACCTGGGTGTTAAGATAACAATAATCTGACGATGAGATCTCAGATCCTTGGCCTCATGGGCACATGTTTTGGCATTTTAAGGATGCTACAAAAGTTCCTCCCTTTGCTCACTGAAGGGCATAGGAAGATCACGGTGCAAGCTTTGATTGGCTCCAGATTAGATTATGCCAACGTTCTTCATTTGGGTTTCCCAGATTATCTTGTGCAGCGGCTCCAGGTCGTGCAGAATTCTGCGGCGCGTGCCATCTTTGGCCTCCGCAGGCGAGCCAGAGTATCCGGCCTGTTACAGTCACTCCATTGGCTGCCTATCCGACAGCGGATAGTTTTTAAGGCGCAGACGCTGGCCCATAAGGCGCTTTTCGGCTCGGGAGCAAAATACCTTCAGCGCAGGCTTGCTTTTTATCGCCCTACTAGAGCTCTGCGTTCGGATTCTCGGTCTCTTGCGGTGGTCCCCCGGGTTAGGAAGGCCCGTGTGGGGGGGGCGCTCCTTTAGTGTGAGGGCGCCCCAGCTTTGGAGCACTCTGCCATTGGCCCTACGCAGTACTCCGAATCTGTTGTCTTTTAGGAAAAGTTTAAAAACTTGGCTTTTTACTCTTTAGTTATGTTATCTTGTTTGTCTGAAAGTCCTTCATCTGCTATGTTTCTTTTTATGAGCTACCAAATCAAAGCGCCGGGACACTCCGTTGGAGTAGCCGTGCGCTATAAAAATAAAGTATAACATAACATAACATAACATAGTTGAATCAACTAGGGCACCAACAGGCTTTCCAACCATAAAATAAGTAAAAATGCTCAAGAATTATAAATTCAGCTATAACCAATATAGAGTCTCTGCACAGTCTGGTTGGATAGGGCAGAAGCAAGCCTCTACTAAAAGTGGCGAAACACTTTCAGCGAACACCCTGGCCAGCAGAGCCTAGTGCTGAGGAGCCTAAGTGGACCAGCAGGTTATAGAGATCACAAGAGAAACAAGCATTGGAAATGCAATAGGTCTCGCAGTAGTAAAGTTTGAGCTATAGGTGTTATTTATTTTTTTGTTTTTTATTTATGTGTTGTTTTTTCTAAATAGCTAAATTAATAGCTTTCTTCTTTACAAAGCCAATAGTTATAATTTTTGTAAATGTGACACCTCTAACATTTGTAAAGCAACATGTTTTGTATTACCGGGACTTATATGTGACTATATGTCGACTAAATTATGCAGCAAGAAAAATTATGTAGAGTATTGCGGCACAATTTGTGATCATATTTCATTACTTTATCATTTTCATACTTGTTAGCACTGTCTGGGCTGAGACTCCACCTCAAAATTACCAGTTTAACCCTCAAACAAAGCAATAAGCAATGGATGTGTGACCAGTCACCCTTTGCAAATGACCTTCCATTGTGCAGCAATACGTTTTGCAGTATTGTTTAGTTACTGTTGATCTGTTTCAGCTAGAAACTTTTTTTTGTGTTCAACTCTGCAGGATATGCAGCAGACGATGGATTATGTGGCGCTTGCAACAAATCCATCATCATGCAGATAATGTCGCAGCCACAAAATTGCGTAATTCCAGTGGCCCTCGCTATGGGGAAATAAACAATATTCACCAGCCCCATAAGCCAAGTTACACATATGGCCAGACCAGGGCACACGGGGTACTGCAGTCAATTTAGAGTGTGCGAGTTATTAAAATTGGACAACCAGTGTCAGTAGAGACGAGCCACAACTGTTAACGGGGGCTGCACTGCGTTGTGAATGTAACATCTTAAAACAGGCACATTGAGGTTGTAGCTTGTTCTGTGACAGAGGTGTGAGTTACGCAGTTCTCACCACAGAGCCCAGGATAGTCGCTCAGCAGAAAATTCTGGCACCCTGTTTTGTGATTCATTTCAGACGGTTCGAGGGGGAACAGTGGGAGAGACTGAGGCAACCAGAGGAAACGTGGGATGGAGTGATGGAACAAAACAGGGAGGGGATACTTAGGATGGGCTGACGCAGCACAATGTAACAAGCATTGGCAAAGAATATGTACAGCAAAATAAGCAAGGAATAAGGAGACAGGAACTGTAAATACAATGAAAGAAAGTGGAGGCACGGATGAGAGACATAAGAGAGCAGTAAGAAGGGGATGAACTAGAGGAAAAGGGGTGAACAAGAGGAGAAAGAAAGCAATGGCGGGGAAAAAAGCAGGCAGCGGAAAGAGGAGAGGTTAAGAAAAAGACTGATTAGAGGATGTATGAGCAATGGCCAGGGGGCATGAGCCATCAGTTCTGCGCTATGCTGTTCTTGTGACTACCACGGTTCCTCTTTATGGGGAAAATAATAGTCTCTGGGGAAACCCGAGAGTTTCAGAATGTGCACTGAATCCGAGTTCTCAATGTGCAGGAAGGCGGCAGTGGGGATCATGGTAACTTTCCGAGCCCGGCCTGAGCACGTGTCAGGGAGTTCCCCTCGCACAGAATCAGCTGAGGCAGCCTGGCAACAGGTGGGTACTGAGGGGGAGAACGAGGCTCCTGGCACCAAGAATAAAACGAAGATACACACGCACAAACAGAGGCGCCACCAAGGCACGGCTGTCCCCGCGCTCGACATTCACGAGACGGTGGAGGCGAATTGACAGTTTACAAATATTAATACAAATACAATGTGGACAATTGACATAACTAACGACAGTAACCACCTTCCAACTCCGCTATTCCTAGCGTTTGTTTCTTAGAGGTAGTTGATAGTGACATGGCAGGCAGGGGAGGGGGCGGAGCGGGGGTGTGGGAGGAGTGCGGGAACAGACGGCGAGGGGAGGAGAGTAGGAGGAGGAGAGTAGGGGAGGCACGGCCTAGCGGCCGTGCAATCAAGAAGTGAGGGGGCGGGAGAGTAGGCAAGGCAGGCGGCTGGGGGGAGGGGGGAGGAGAAATGCGACATGGCAGGCAGGGGAGGGGGCGGAGCGGGGGTGTGGGAGGAGTGCGGGAACAGACGGCGAGGGGAGGAGAGTAGGAGGAGGAGAGTAGGGGAGGCACGGCCTAGCGGCCGTGCAATCAAGAAGTGAGGGGGCGGGAGAGTAGGCAAGGCAGGCGGCTGGGGGCATGTGCACGCGCTTTTAAGCTCAATGCGCATGCGCATTGAGCTTAAAAGTCACGGGCACTGCAAGGAATCGCAACGATTCCTTGCAAGTTGGATAAAGAGTGGATAAGCCCCCATAGTCTCGCTTGCTCGATGCGCATGCGCATCGACAGGCGAGACCTAAAAATACAGGGTAGGCTACAAAAAAAATTTATCAGAACAGGTGCAGGGCGTCTGATCACTCCTTGTTTTAAGATTCCATTTGCCCTGCATTGTCAATTTTCAATAAAGTGTACACAGGCAATCCTATTACAAAACCGAGCAGCTCAAGAATCTCACCTGGAGTAGAGAGGGGTTCTCCCTTCCTATCTGCTGTAGCAAAGCTGGGAGCAGGGCTGGATTCTGCTGAATAATTTGCCTCATCTGCTGAAATTGCGGCTGGTTTTGTAAGAATTCCAGCGGGTTACCTGAAACACAAAAAATATAACGTTTTAAAGACAATTCCGAAATGTGCAACACATTTCAACTGCTGCTAAATTCTGCCATGATTTAAAAAACAAAAGAGATTGCTCCAGAACAACAGAAGAATAGATTATAACCCACTGCGACTCCACTGCCACAGACACTTCTCTAAATAGGTACAGCCCATCAAAAATTGAAGAACACATTTTATCACAGAATGGGGGTGTAAATTTCTCACTTTCTTTGAAGAGCCACAATACACAAACAGATTCAGGTAAGGCTCGGAATTTCCTGGGGTATTTCTACTCTTTAAAGTAAACACGTTCTTTCACACAGATCTCAAATGGAGGAGCATTTCCTGATTAGCTGTTTTACACAGAAGTGTTTCTCACTTGTAATCAAGGTTCATGGGAGATTAAACTAAACTTATGAAAAAAATGCCCATCTATACAGGAGAAAACCGAAAGAGAAACGAAACGAAAACTTGACTTTTTTTTTTAAACTTATGGTGCGCTAGAAGTGTGTAATTTTTAAGAAAGGGTAGTCGAAGCTATAAAAAGGTACTTTCAAGGCAGCTGCCTTCAGTGCTTAGTTTAGGAACTAACGGACAAAAGTAAACAACAAAAAACTGCAATATTTCTTTGAGGCAACCAAGCTGCCTATCCAGCTTCCAAGGGCACTAGTCTTGCAGCTGATTTTGAGGCTTACAATTAAGCGAAACCATTTTAATTGGATAATTGGCCAACAAAGCACAATGCCTTTAGTCAGAGAAATATGGAGTGTTCATAATTTCCATGCAAATTCTAAACAGGTTTCTCATTCCCATCCAACCCAGTGATTAAAGAAAAACAAAGAGAAAAGAAAATGTATTGCCAGCAACATAAATGCTAGCTAATCAAACTGGTTCTACAGAGAATATTGCGTAATTTCAGCATCTGTTCTAGCATCAGTCTAAGCAGAAGACTCTCACAAATGTAGGAACTGCTCTCAATTGTCACAGAGGGCTGATAAGGAATATGCTACTTACCAGTATGAATCTGTTCTTGGCATGTAGGGCTGCTGACATTCATATCTGTGCATAGATCGCCGCCTAGTGTTGGGTCTGGATGATTGCACATTGTTGTCCTGGAAGAGTCTTCGAAGTATCACAAGATAGGTGGCTCCTCCCTCGGACTACAGTGCGCATGGGCATCCTCTCTATCCTCAGATTGTTTTTCGCCATTGTGGCAGAGATGGAGTATAGTAAAGTAGGAGATGTCCATGCAAGAAAGAATGAATGCTACAGCTGCGACAGGCACCGGGGAGGAGGGTGGGTGATATGAATGTCAGCAGCCCTACATGCCAAGAACAGATGCATACTGGTAAGTAGCATATTCCGTTCGAGGCATGTGGGCTGCTGAATTCATATCTGTGCATAGAATGTATAGCAGTCTCTCCCTTCGCGGTGGCTACCTGTGCCAGCTGCAGCAGTCTGAAAAAGAGTTTTTAGAACAGGCTGTCTTACAGCAGCTTGCTGTTTGGAATGAACATCTACACAGTAGTGTTTTGTGAAGGTATGTATGGTAGACCATGTGGCTGCTCTACATATTTCCTCTAGAGGAATGTTTCCCAGGAAAGCCATAGATGCCCCTAGTTTGCGTGTAGAATGCGCTCTTGGGGGAACTGTTAATGTGCGTTTAAATTTTTGATAACATATTTGAATGCACTTAACGCTCCATCTGGCTAACCCGGATTTTGAAATTGGGTTGCCTTTGTGTTGTGGTGAAAAGGCAACAAACAATTGTTTAGTTTTCCTAAAATCCGTAATTTTGTCAAGGTAGTAAAGAAGAGCTCTTTTGACATCTAGTGTATGTAGTGCTCTTTCAGGTACTGCCTTTGGATTTGGCAAGAACACTGGCAGTTCTATTGTTTGATTGATATGAAAGTGGGATACCACCTTTGGCATGAATTTAGGGTTTGTTCTAAGCACCACCCTATTTGCATGTATTTGGATAAATGGCTCTTGAATAGTTAGGGCTTGCAGTTCGCCAACTCTTCTAAGCGAAGTAATCGCTACCAGAAAAGCCACCTTCCATGTTAGAAATTATTATTCACATGAATGTAACGGCTCAAATGGTGGTCCCATCAGTCTGGTTAAAACAATGTTCAGGTTCCAGACTGGTGAAGGTGGGTGTTTAGGAGGAATGATTCGTTTGAGTCCCTCCATGAATGCTTTAATTGCTGGCACTCGAAACAGCGAAAGATGCTGTCTGTTTTGAAGATAAGCTGCTATGGCAGCTAAGTGTATTCGTATAGATGAATAAGCTAAATTGCAACAATGTAAGTGCAAAAGATAGCAAATGATGTTTTGTGTTGAAGCATCTAATGGGTTTATGTCATTATTGTTACAATAAATGACAAAACGCTTCCACTTTGAAGCGTAACATGCTCTAGTAGCAGGTTTTCTTGCCTCTTTGATAATATTCATGCAGTCTGGAGGCAAGTTTAGGTACCCAAACTCTAGGACTTCAGGAGCCAGATTGCAAGGTTCAGCTGTTGCGGATCTGGGTGCTGTATGTCTCCATGGCTCTGCGTTAGAAGAGCGGGTGTTCGATGCAGTCTTTGATGAGGCACCACGGAGAGTTCTAGAAAAGTTGTGTACCACGGTTGCCTCGCCCATGTTGGAGCAACTAGGATTAGTGTCATTGGATGCTGGCGTAGTTTGCGTGCCACCAGCGGTATTAGTGTTGCTGGGGGAAAAGCGTACGCAAATTTGCCTGACCAGTTCATCCATATCTCATTCCCCTGCGACTGCGGATGTGGGAACCTGGCGGCAAAGTACTGGCATTTTGTGTTTTCCTTTGTGGCAAACAGGTCTATGTCTGGTTGTCCCCACTGTTGGAAGTATGGTTGTAGCACTTTGGAATGAATCTCCCACTCGTGCATCTGTTGGCTGTGTCTGCTGAGCAGATCCGCTATTTGATTGTCCTTGCCTGGGAGGTGTTCCGCCATGAGAAAAATGTTTCTTTGAATGGCCCACTTCCACATGCTTTGAGCTAGGTGTGACAGTTGTGGAGAGTGTGTTCCTCCCTGCTTCTGTATGTAATACATTGCCGTCATGTTGTCCGTCCAGATCAACACAGTCTTGTTGCACAAATGTATTTTGAATGCTTTCAGTGCCAGAAAAACTGCCATCAGTTCTAGTAAGTTAATGTGCATTTTCTTTTGTTGTGTTGTCCATAGGCCTGGCACGGTGTACTGAAGGACATGGGCTCCCCATCCTAACAGGGATTCGTCCGCCGTCATGACTATCTGTGGTACAGGCTCTTGGAACAGTCTACCTTTGCAAAGATTTGTGGTTTCCACCAATGCAGAGAGTTGTATGCACGACTGGTTACCAACACTAGGTCTTTTAATTGTCTTTGAGCCTGGTTCCATTGTTGTGCTAGGCACTGTTGTAGCTGACGCATGTGTAGTCGTGCGTGAGGGACTATGTATATGCACGAAGCCATCATGCCTATGAGTTGCATAAACACTCGTGCAGAGAGCGAGTGTTGTGGCTTGAACATTTGGATGAGCAGTTGCATACTGTTGATCCTTGCTGTGCTTGGGTATGCCTTTGCTGTTAGAGTATCTACTGTTGCTCCCAGGTATTGTTGTACATGGGACGGCTGCAGGTGAGATTTTGGATAGTTCAGCGAGAAGCCTAGACTGTGTAGGAGATGAATGGTGCAAGACTTGTGGCTGGCACATTGCTGGGCAGACTTTGCTTGTATTAGCCAGTCGTCCAGGTACGGGTAGACATGAATATGCGGTCTTCTTAGATGTGCAGCTACTGTCGCTAGGCATTTTGTGAACACCTGTGGGGCTGTTGTCACACCAAAAGGAAGGACTTTGAATTGGTAGTGTTGACCTTGTATTGTAAACCTGAGATACTTCCTGTGAGCCAGGTGTATAGGTATATGGAAGTATGCATCTTTGAGGTCTATAGTTGCGAGGAAGTGTCCTTGCTGCAGCAGTGGTAAGACCTGTTGTAGAGTGAGCATATGGAAATGCTCTGATAGAATGTATTGATTTAGGGGTCTGAGGTCCAATACTGGTCTGAGAGACCCGCCTTTTTTGGGGATTAGGAAGTATAGAGAGTATACCCCTGTACCCTGATGTTGTATTGGTACTGGTTCTATGGCTCCTTTTTGCAGCATACTGATAAAATCTTGCTGCAATAGGTTGAGATGTTCTGTGGACATGGAACGGTGTACGGGTGGTATGTTGGGCGGTGTGGAGATGAGCTCTAGGCAATAGCCATTTTGGATAATTTGTATTACCCACCTGGTGATGTTTTGCCAGGCAGGTAGGAACTGCTGTAGTCATCCCCTGAACGGTGTTGTATGGTCTGGGGGTAGCGACAAGAAGTCACTGCTTGGTGTTGGTAGAGGATCTGGTGGTATTACCTCCTCTCCCTCTGCCCTTGTTGCTATTGCCTCGGTAACCACCTCTATTATTGTTTTTGTTGTAGGTGGTTTGCGTGTTCCCCTTGTAGTTTGAGCTGTGCTGTGACAAGGTACCTCTTGCAGCTCCTCTAATTGGAGCGACGAAAGGAGCCCCTATGTTGTTGGGATTGCAAGGCTCCCATCGACTTAACAGTCTGTGTCCTTCATTTTGTCCAGAATGTTCTCTACAGCTGGACCAAACAAGAAATCTGGATTTACTGGCTGATTTAATATAGTGGACTGAACTTCATTTTTGAAACCTGAGATGCGAAGCCACGCATGTCTTCTAAGCATGACACTGGTGTTAATTGACCTGGCAGCTGTGTCTGCAACGTCTAAGGCACATTTAATGGAGGCATTTCCCTCCTGTACTAGTTCCTCAGCCTGTTCCTTGTAGGGTTCAGGTAAATGGTGGAGGAGTGTCTCTAAGGTGTCATAGTGTGCCCTGTCGCACCTAGCTAGCAGGGCTTGTGCATTTGCAATACGCCATGTGTTTGCTGCTTGGGCAGCTACCCTTTTGCCTGAAGCCTCAAGAATTTTCGACTGTGTCTGGAGGAGGAGGAGCTTCTCCTCTTTGGGAGTTTGCACGTTTACATGCATTGGATACCACCAATGAATCTAGAGGCAGTTGCCCCTTAATATATGTGGGGTCTAATGGTGCTGGCCTTTATTTTTTCTCTATTCTGGGGTTAATTACCTTTGTCCTAGTGGTTTCCTTAAATATGTCTCCTGCATGTTTAAGTACCCCTTTCAACATAGGTAATGTTTTTAAAGACCTTTCTGATGTAGCAAAAGTGTCAAAGAGGAAATCCTCCTCAATGGGGTCTGCATGCATCTCTACATTGTGATGGAGGGCTGCTCTGTCTATTAGTACATTAAATGCAGCCGTATCCTCTGTAGGGGGAAGGCTTGGTAGGGTATGCAGGTGTATCTGGAATGGGTGTAGAGCTATAAGGGTCCACTGAGTCCACCCACGGTTGTGGCTGGGTGTCTGGGTCAGGGTCTACTGGGTAAATGTAATCCTCATTATCTTCATCAACCACCTCTTCCTCCGAGTGTGTGGGTGAATCTGTATGTGTTAGGCATAGCTGGATGGATAGGCTCAAATAGAATAGGGGAAGTAGCACAGTCCCTTTTCTTCTTTAGTGGGATAGTATAGGAGTCTTTACTGGATACTGGTCTGACTTTCCTTTCATAGAGAGTAACTTTGCCAGTATTAGGGTCAATGTAGAGTTTTGACTGTTCTTCTGCTGAGGGGTATGGGTATAGGATCTCCTCTTCTGCAGTTTTTGACTTTAATCGTTTCGGTCCGGCACTGCTTTTCGGGTCGACCAGTTTTGATGATCCAAGAGTTTTTTGCTTTTTGTCAAGGGGAGTTGGAAGTCCAAATTTAATTGGTCCTAAAGGTTTCGGCAGTCCAACTGTGTTTTTTGGCTGTGCTGGTTTCTTTGGAGCTAATGTTTTGATCGGTTCGACATTTCTAGTCGGCTCGATCGACCCCTTTTGAACTTGAGGCGTCTTCGAAAGCTGTTTCGGAACGATGCCTTGATTTTTCGGCTCTATGCCCTTCTGTGGATTGATTGGCTTCGGCTCGATAGTTTGATGGAACTACTTTTGGCTTGTCGACTTTGTTTCGGTTTGACGACCCTTTTGGGATCAAGGCCTTCTCGAAGAACCCCTTTTGATTTTGCAGTCTGAGCCGATTTTACCGGGTCGCAGACTTCGGTTTCGGAGTTTGTATAGGCACGTTGGCCTTCGGCTCGGCGACCTTTTTGTTGGACTCCGATGGGTCTACGTAGTTCGGTCCGAAGACTGTATTGTCTATCAGTTTCGGTTTCGTTTTTGGTACCACTGTTTTTGTTTTCGATACCAATTTTTGATAATGCTCATGAGATGGCTCTTTTTGAATATTCTTAGCAGAGCTGGAGTGCGGGGCTATAGAATCGGTATCGAGATCTTGGCAAAGGCCTTCCGGCGATGCCGCGACCTGAGCCTTTGGAATCGACGTAATGTGTTTGTGGGGGGTGGGTTTACTCACGATTCAGCCCGCTTCGTCACTGGAGTCGTCCTCGACATCTCCAATCCCTTGATAGTCATCTCCTACCTTGACAATGTATTCTTCGTCGTCGACGTAGTAATTGGAGTCATGCTCAGAGTCTTGATCCGCCTGTTCCTCCGATTCTTCGGCTTCGACAAAGTCTTCCTCGTCGTCTAAGATATTTTCTGGCTCCGGCGCTGATGCATTATTAACCTCGTGGCCCTTCGATTCCGGATTGTCTTTTTGGATCGAAACTGGGCACAGGCTAGGCAGTCGTCTTAGTTATGACATGGGGATAGACATCTGTTACATACAGGGTGTTTGTATGTGGGAATTTTGCGTTACATTGAGGGCATCTTTTAAAAGGAGTCCGTTCCATCGACGACCGGTCCACGTGGCGTCGAGAAGGCCCTGCGGCCTGATTCAACGTCCGGAGCTGGATAACTCTAAACAAAGTTTCTCTAGACCGATCGAAACAATACCGACGAACTCTAAGGCCATTTGGCCTTTTAGAATAACTGTTTTCGATTCCGAACTTCGAAGAAAGGAAAGTACATCCGAACCCAATGGCGGAAAAAACTATCTGAGGATGGAGAGGATGCCCATGCGCACTGTAGTCCGAGGGAGGAGCCACCTATCTCGTGATACTTCGAAGACTTTTCCAGGACAACAATGTGCAACCATCCGGACCCAACACTAGGCGGCGATCTATGCACAGATATGAATTCAGCAGCCCACATGCCTCGAACAGTTAGATTATCAGCAGGACTCAAAATAGGAGAAGTTAGTTTATCATGATAAAATCATATCAGTTCACTAGTTCATTTGTCGACGTTTCAACCCTATATAGAGTGATTTATCAGGGTCATCATCAGGACAACAAATTATTGGTAGCAACTAGTATATAGGGAAAAAAAATTACCATATGAAAAACAATTTGTCAGGACATTAATGTTGGGTCACTGAGTAAAGGTAGTGTAAACGCTGCAAACTGTAGCAGCTCTCTACCCAACGAGTCACAATATTGGTTGTCCAATGCACCTATCTTCAGAAAGTGCATATTTCAGCTTTGGGGCGGTGTCTGGCTACCTTAATTCAGTGGCCAGACATTAATGTTCCGTCTAATTGTTTTTCATATGGAGGGAATCTTTAATTTTATCAGTCCCTAGTGAGGAATGTACATATATGTTGTATATATTTTTGTACAGCAACAACGCACAAACTTTCACAGATGTCGCTATTCACATTCTCTGCGTCGTTTTTGGAGCACCTGTAATGTGATTAGATATATTGAAATAAACTGAACTGTATGACTATTCATGCGTTTCTGGATCGTAATACTTGGCCTAGGAGGTTAGGCTCTACACATCTCCTGAAGGGAACTATTGTCTTGTTCTTGCCTTTCCTAGCTCGGGTTCCCAGGGTTACATAGTTGCCCCATAACAGTTTGATAATTGCAGAGGCTGTTTGGAGATCTGCACCTGCATTTGCGAGCAGCTTCTACTTAGACTCTTAATACTTGGACTAGGAAGTTGGGCTTTAATCTCCCCCAAAGCAAACCATTGTTTTGTTCTTACATTGTCTGCACATATCCAGAATAAGGAATTACATTTTGTGGAATGTTACCTTGTGTGAACCTAGATCTTTTCTGAGAGCTATCTGTTTACCTCAGTAGCAGTTTTTTGCACCTGAACAATCCAGTGCTCTACAGATCCTTTAGAGGATAATCCTTTAAAATGAGAACATAAAACACTACTTATTCTCAATGTATTTGTTTTCCATGAAAAATAGTTATATTCACATCATGGGGTAAGAAGAACCCTTCTGATAGACTTGATGTAGGAAAAAACAAAACGTATGGAGCTTTATAGTCTGCTCCTACATGGAAAGAAGATCGTATAAAGAAGAAACCTTAGATGGTTCCTTAAAATCTGCCCCATTTTGTACAGAGAACACTTAAGGGCTCATCATAAAGGGTCTGGATCTCACTACCCATGCATACTGCATATGTGTAGGAGATAAAAATCCAGTCCCATACGCTTTGATACTACAATGTATTAAGCCCCAAGGAAGGGCAAGTATTCAGATTCGGTGAATATTTTACTATCCAAGAAAATATACAATTTGAAGGGCAATAAAGGAAATTAGGAACAACTCTTCACATAAGCACTGAGAGCTGCTCCTAAAACCTTTTTCGAAGTGAATTTCAACTTAGATTTTTCCAAGCAAAGGTTTTTAGCACATCATAAGGTCAATGAACTTCAACACACAATCTCCAGAATCATACATTTGAATGCATATGATTTTTTTACTGAAAAGTCTTGCTTTTATAATGTTTGTGAAATCCGGAGCCATTTAATTCAGGACCCAAGCTGGCAAGTTGATTACTGAAGCATGGACAACAATCACCTGTGTATCCTCCCTTATATGTTGAAGATTTGTGAACCACTGTTGGTGAGGCCATTTAGGAAATATAATCTATCATATCTTAGCTTGTTTCAAAACCAAATGAGTCAATTTGTGATTTGGAAAAAATAATGGAACGGTGTGGAAGAATGCTGCTACACCAAATGAACACGTCCTACAGCTGTGTGTATACATTATACACACACAAAGGGACAAAACACTTAAGACATTTACCACCAATACATTATCCCAGGCTCAATAGCAAATAAACACTCAACCGACCTGATCACGGTTTGGGAGACTCTCAAAGCAATGTATTACCCAGTCACCAGCCAACAGCTGGATGGGCAAAAGCAGAAACTTTACAGTCTGCAGCAACTGTAAGCCATACTAATAAAAGTTACAATATTTAAATGCCCATCATTGTAGGGCCAATTTCTACTCAATGGATTTTTTAATCTGCCACTCATTTTCATGCTAGCTGACTATCTGTTTCAGTGAAAATGAGCAAGCATTTAAGTGAAAGCTGTAGCAAGTGAGAACTAAGTTACTTCGCTTCAGTAACCCCTTATCTGGTAGACACTATACCAGCAGATTCCTTACTGTAGTATTTTCCCCTGGACTTACACTGGGTCCAGGCATTTTTCTACATTAGTACCCCTGCTCGCCGGTCGGTGGTGTCAATCGGCTCCGCATGGCATCACTTGAAGGGACGTTTGCAGTGCCTACATAGGCACCACCCCATCGTGCCGACGTCCATTAATTTGGGACATTCCATGCCAGAAGCACGGAGCCACGAAGCACACCAACCACTGGTAGAATAGATTTTTGAAGATTTACTGTCAGCCCTAGAGAGCGGGAGAGCAGCAGGCAGAAAGAGATGGCTTCTGAAGCTTGATGAAGAGTAGGAGCTTTCACAAGCCAATCGTTGAAATATGGGAAGATCTGTAGGCCTTTTAATCTTAGGTACACTGCCCCGGGAGCTAGGAACTTGGTGAAAACCAGAGGAGCTGAACGAAGGCCATAGGGAAGCACCTTGAATTGATAATGTGCGCCTGCCACAGAGAAACAGACATTTTCGATGCCTGTGATGGATATGGAAATATCGTCCAAGTCCAGGGTTGCTATAAAATCCAAATGGTTCAGAAGCTGTAATATCTCCTGGAGAGATACCATTCAAAAGGATTTTTTCAGCAGGTATTTGTTGAGTTTTCTGAGGTCTAGAATGGGACGCCATTTTCCTGACTTTCTTCTTTATCAGAAAAAACGGGAGTAGAAGGATTTTCCTCTCCGAGAGCATGGTGCACATTCTATTGCTCTCTTTAGAAGCATTAGCAAGCCCTCCTTCTTTAGCAATTGAAAATGGGGTTGTATTGATTTTTTAGGCAAAGGAGGAGGTGGCGTTGAGGTGCACTCTAGGGTGTGACCATATTTTATTATATCCAGGACCCATTTGTCTGTTATTCTCTGCCATTGATGTAGGCAATGAGAAAGGGTAATTTTCTTTAGTGAACCAGAGAAGGAAGAGCGGAAGGCGGTGAGGCGTCACAGCTTTCGGACTGAATCCCTGGGTTGAATTTGTTGCTTCCGTCTAGATTGTCTGGAATAAGCAGCTTGTGGTGCTGCACAATATTGCTGTTGATGCTGGTAGGACGGTCGTAAAGAGGTGCAAGTCTGAGGCTGGCATCTCTGGTAACCTCCTTGAAAAGAATAGGCTCCTCTGCCACGCGCTCTACGAAAGGGAGTCTCTCTCGTTTGGAGCGTTCCCAAGGCCTTAACTGTATCCGTGTCTGATTTGATGGCTTGCAAAGCGTCATCCATCTGTTTGGCGAAAAGTGTTTCACCATCAACTGGCACGTCCAAGATTTTGCTCTCAGGGCGGAACATTGTTGCCTTTGGCCAACCCTGGCGCCTGACAGAAACTCCAGCAAGCTTACGAAAGACCAAGGAAGCAATATCCATAGAAACATCGATAATCTCAGATGCAGATCTTTCCCCTTCTAACAGGTTCTTTCTTGCTTCCATCCTTTTATCCTCTGGAAGGAGATCTATGAAATGAGCGATGTCCAACCACATCTGGCAATCTTATCCGGCTAGAATCGCCAGACCGTTAGCGGCGCGAATTATAGCAACTGGGGTGGTTGTGAATCTTTTGCAGAGGTTATCTAGGCGCCTCCCTTCTCTGTCAGGCAGTGCAGTAATGGGCGCTATAGGATTCCTTGATCTCCTTTGGGCAGCTTATGAGATAACTGAGTCAGGCATAGGATGTCCTACCAAACAAGCTGGAGCATAGTCAGGAGCTTTATACTTCTTGTCGATTCTGGGCAAGACCGGGATAGCTGTGGCAGGTTTCGTCATCTTTTCACCTTCATCCCAGATGTGATGTATAATAGGTATAGATCGGACAGATTTTCTGGATAGATTTGAAATCGTAGAGAAAGCAATCTGATTGCTTAACTGTTAATGACAGTTGAAAACATGAAGCTGTTCTTTCCATTTGAGTGTGAAAGCCACCAATTTCTTCTGGTGGAGAGACTACAGTTTGAGGAGAAGGAGAAGCTGGTGTCGCTATAACCTAGTCCTCCCATTCATCCCCTACTTGCCTATCTTTTTGAGGTTGACGGTCCTCAATTTCGCCATCAGAAGTGTCCTGCTGTTGAGGCAAAATAGTATTTCCCACAGGGGAGGTTACAAGCAAAGGTTCAGAGGTATGTGGTGGAGAAGAGGCAGGCTGTGGTGGAGGAACAACTACTGAAAGAAAGTGTGTGCAGTAATCAAGCAGTAAATCTTGAAGGTCCTGTACCAGAGTCACAGGAAGATGGACCATAGGCTCATTATCTTGTTCAATATATTGAATATTTGCATGAGGAGGGCGATATTCTTGTTGGTAGTAACCCTCCTATTCATTATCTTCCTCTTGGTATTTTACATGCAGCTGATAAGGAATATCAGCAGGTTCAAACATTCTATCGTCATCAGACTCCTCTAACAATGTTGAAGGTGGCAAAGTTTAACCTATTGCACAAGTTACTTACCTTCGGTAACGATATATCTGTAAGAAACAGTAGTTCGTATTAGATTCCTTACCTTAGAATATCCCCAGGCGTCAGCCTGGATCCGGAAATGTTTGCGTCGCAGTACCCCTGCGCGTCGGTAGGAGTCGTCTGCGGCTCTGCGTCAGTCATTGGCGCCGGGATGACGTCACCGGAGTACTTAGACGCCGCACTCAGGAGCTGACGTCGGTTCTTATACACAGCTTTTCCGCGCCTGAAACGCAGAGCCATGATGAAAACTAACACTGGTGCCATGAAACTAGGGCCCTGAAAGGAGATAACCTTAAACCTAGATATTGGTTCGCAGAACGGGGAGGATAGGTGGGGCGGTAAGGAATCTATTACTAACTACTGTTTCTTCCAGATATATTGTTACCGAAGGTAAGTAACTTGTGCATCTGAAATAAACAGGTTAGTATTAGATTCCTTACCTTAGAATAGATACCCCAGCAATACCAACCCTGGTGGCGGGTCTGCGAACCAATGATCACAGCAGAAAGTCCTGGAGAACGGAACGGCCGAAAAAGCCATCTCTCAGGACTTGGCTGTCCAGGCAGTAGTGTCTTGCGAACGTGTGCAGCGAGGCCCACGTAGCTGCCTGACAGATGTCCTGCAAGGGGACTCCCCGACCCAGGGCAGTGGTAGCCGCCATGGCCAGAGTGGAATGGGCACGTAGCCCCACAGGAGGCTCCTTTTTAGCCAGTGAATAACAAGCCTTGATGCACAAGATGACCCATCGGGAAATGGTCCGTTTGTGCACCGCCCGTCCCTTCTTAGCGCCAACATAACCAACAAAGAGTTGGCAATCCATCCGGAATGGACGTGTGCAATCCAGATAGTATGAGAGCCCCTCTTCCTCTTTCGTGGAATGCGGAGGGGGAAAGAAGGTGGGCAAGGTGATGGACTGCCCGATGTGGAAGGCTGTGACTACCTTGGGCAGGAAAGAGGGTCTCGTCCGCAACAAAACTTTGTCCGGATGGACAGAAAGGAAAGGAGGTTGTGAAGAAAGGGCCTGGAGCTCACTCACTCTCCTGGCAGAGGTGATGGCAACCAGGAATGCAGTCTTAAGGTAAGAAGACGAAGAGGACAGTTATGAAGTGGCTCAAAGGGAGCGCACATTAGATAAGTCAGGACAAGGTTCAAATCCCACTGAGGCATCACAAAAGGAACAGAAGGGAACATATAAGTGATGCCCTTCAAGAACCTATTCACAACTGGGGACTTGAACAAAGAGGGCGGATCAGGTAGCCTTAAGAAGGCGGAAATGGCAGAGAGGTAGCCCTTGATAGTGCCCAGAGCAGAGCCCTGCTGGGCAAGGGAAAGAAGAAAGAGGAGAACCTCAGAAAGAGGGGCAGAAAGGGGATCCACAGCCTTTGCTGTGCAACATGTCACAAATTTGTTCCACCTGCAGGCGTATACCGATTTTGTGGAGGGAAGCCTGGCTGCCAGAACAACATCATAGACTTCAGGAGGCACGTCAAATGGCCTCAACTGTCGCCGCTCAATCTCCACGCATGGCGGTGGAGGCTGGACAGGTTCAGTTGGAGGACCGCCCCCTTCTGCTGCGACAGAAGGTCCTCCTGAAGAGGCAGACTAATCGGGGGATCGACTGACATGCTGAGTAGCTCGGGATACCAGTATCTTCGTGCCCAGTCTGGAGCCACAAGGATGACTTGGGCCCGGTCACGCCTGATCTTCAGCACTCTGAGCAGAAGTGGTATAGGTGGAAAGGCGTCCAACAGACCGCAACTCCATTCGCGACGAAAAGCATTTCCGAGCGAATGCCGCCTTGGAAATTCCCACGTGCAGAACTGACGACATTGCACGTTCTCTTCTGTGGCGAATAAATCTAACCAAGGCTCTCCCCACTGCTGAAAGAGACCTTGCGCCACGTATGAGTTCAGACGCCATTCGTGATCCATCATGCACCGACGGCTGAGTTTGTCCGCCCTGGCGTTCAGGGAACCTGCCAGGTGTTGAACCACCAGGGTTACCACCTGATGTTCCAGCCAGAGGCGCAAAGCCTCCTGGCATAGGGTCCAAGACCCCACCCGCCCTGTTTGTTGGAGTACCACATGGCGGTGTTGTCCATGAACACCTGCACTACACACCCCCGGACAGAGGGGAGGAATGCCTACAGTGCAAACAGGATTGCCTGCTGCTCCAGAAGGTTGATGTGGAGCCGGGACTCCGCCGGAGACCAGAGTCCTCTGATCTCCGCCCCTCCCATGTGGCCCCCCCAGCCCTGGAGGGACGCGTCCGTCACAACTACATGCTCCGGTTGGGGTAGGGAGAGGGATCTGCCGCTGACCCAATCGCGGTCCGTATGCCACCACTGCAACTGCAAGACATGGTCGGACAATTTACCCTGATGCTGGGCCCACTGAAACTTCAGGTCCCACATCCGCCACCTGGCGTGATGCACCAGAAGGATGCAGGAGGCCATCAGCCCCAGAAGCTGCAGCGTCAACCTGACCGAGACTCGGGATAACAGTGAAAAATCAGAATCAGAGCCTTCATATCCCGAACCCGCTGTTCAGGAGGATAAACCCGAAACTGCGCCAAGTCTAGAACCGCTCCGATGAAGAGGAGCTTCTGAGAGGGACACAGGTGCGACTTCGGCACATTGATGGAGAACCACTGCAGGTGCAGGAGGTCGGCCGTAGTCTGGAGGTGGCTGACTTCTGTCTGGGGCGAGCCCGCCTTCAACCAGTCGTCGAGGTAGGGGTAGACTGAAACCCCTAACCTGCGCAGATGAGCTGCAGCCACCGCCATCACTTTCGTGAACACCTGTGGGGCGCTGGTGAGGCCGAAGGGGTGCACGGTAAACTGAAAGTGCTCGTGGCCTACTGTGAACCGCCGGTGGGCCTGCAGGACGGGAATGTGGAAATAGGCGTCCTGCAAGTCCAACGCTACCATCCAGTCTCCCGGTTTTAGGGCAGCCAAGCCCTGAGCCAAATTCAGCATCTTGAACTTCTCCTTCCGGAGGAAGCAGTTGACGTTCCGCAGGTCCAAGATAAAAGCGTAGGCCCCCTTTGCCCTTCTTGAGAACCAGAAAGTAGTGGGAGTAACAACCACACCCTACTTCTGGCCCAGGAACGCGCTCGATGGCCCCCTTGGCCAAGAGGCCTGTAACTTCCTCTTGCAGAAGTTGCAAGTGATCCCCCGACACACGGTGGTACTGCGGTGGCATGGCTGGCGGGGTCGCCTTGAAGGGGAGGGAGTAACCCCTTCGGACGATTTGCAGCACCCACCTGTCCGATGTGATGGAGCGCCAGTGGAGGAGGTGATAGCGAACCCTGCCCCCCACTGGCGGACTCGGAAGGCTTTGCGGGGGTGGATGTGGACTGGCCGCGTCGTTGTCCCCAGTTACCGCCGCTACGGTAACCATGCCCGACGCCGCAATGAATGGTAGTCTGCGGCCCGTGGCTGGCAGGACGTGTGGGGGCGCACCTTCCGTGGCCACGAAAGGAGCGATGGACAGAAGATTGCTGGCGTGGGGCCGACAGGCCCAAGGACTTGGCCGTAGCCCTGGAGTCCTTAAAGCATTCCAGCGCACTATCTGCCTTGCCACGAAGAGGTGGCTGCCATTGAACGGCATGTCCCTAAGGGTGTTCTGGACATCGGCAGAGAAGTTGGTGGACCTCAGCCAGGCGTGGCGCCGAACCGCCACAGATGTGGAAATTGGTCTCTCCAGTGAGTCCGTGATATCCAATCCACATCGTATGGAATACCGCGCTGCATCTCGTCCCTCCGCGAGGGCTTGAGCGAGCTTCACCCAGGCTCCCAACAGGGAGTGGGTGTAACGGCCCAAGAGGCACGCGGTGTTGACCGACCGCAACCCCAAACTAAGGGAGAACATCTTGCGGAATTGCTCATACCTCTTGGATTCCCGATTCGGATGGCGCAGTCGGGAATGCGGATTGGGAAGTAGAGGCCTGGATAACCAGGCTCTCAGGTAGGTGGTCAAGAAACTAGGGTCGCCCAGAGCAGGGCGGTGGCGCTTAGCGACGTTCCTATCTACAGGAGGACCTGTAGTGGGCCTGGACCAAGTGCCCAACAGGACGTACGTGAGAGCCTCATTAAACGGCAGTAGAGGCTCTGGGGAGCTTACCTGCGGTTTAAGAACCTCTGTGAGGGTGTTAGACCTCACCGTTGCGACAGGGAGCTCAAGACCCAAGGCCTTGGCGGACCTCATCAACACCACACTATAAGTAGCCCCCTCCTCCGTAGGCACGGTAGGAGGGGAGACTGAACCAGTGTCTGGGGAGGTATCCAGGCCACTGGCCTCCCCTAGTTCGTGTGTCCAGTCCAGAAATGACTGGCACTCACGTGCCAGAGGGTCCTCAGACCCCTCCCAGCTTCCCTAGTCGTCTATCTCTTGGTATTCAGGGGTAAAGGATGGACCCAGATCCTCGAAGAATTCCTTTTCGGCCGGTGCCGAATGCAGCGTCGAGCGACGCCGCTCCTGCGTCGGACCAAAGGGTGGACAAGGGACGGCGTCGTGCAGGGACTAAGTCGTGCGGGGACAACGCCGGGGGTGATACCCTAGGGGTCGACGCCTGCGGGGTCTTAAGGTCGACCAGCGGCGACCCGGATCCGGAACCGGATCCAGTGGGGCCTTGCGGCGTCGGGAATCAAGTCGCCGCCAAAGCACCCGGCCCGCTTGGGATCCCAGTCAGGGCTGCGTGGCCCGAAGACTCCGCGGAACCAGACGGAGGAGTGAGCGACCTCATGGCCATGAGGAAGGCATAGATCTCCTCCGGTCTCACGTTCTGCCCAGTGACCGGCAATTATGGAGCAGGCCGCGACGCCTGCGGCTCCGGCGGAGCCGTGTGGGCGGTGTCACTCGAACCCCCGGCTGGGTCGCACGAGGTTCGGGGGGAAGTCATAAGAGTGATGTCGCCTCTTCGACTTCTTATGCTTCTTACATGAGGACTTGGAGCATGACGAGTGGTGTCGACTCGCTGGGCTGTGATGACTTCCGGACCGGGACCTCGAACGGCGCAGGGCCGACTGCCAGAGCTCGGGGCGCTTACGGAACCACTCCCGCCTAGCCTTCGCCATCAAGGACCGGCAGTCGGGCACGACTGGTCATCATGGTCGGGCCCCAGGCAATGTAGGCAGCGGCGATGGGGGTCGGTAACCAACATCAGTCGGTTGCATTCGGCACAGGGCTTGAACCCGGGCATCCCTACCAGCACCGATGGAGTAGTACGACTCAAAACGGATCCAAAAAGGATCGAAAAAGCTTAGTCAAAAAGTTGCTAAAGGGCACCACTTTCTCCGGACCTGCGCTTGCTGGCACGGAAAAAAGAACGGACGTCAGCGCGCGAGGGCGTCGTCTAAGTACTCTGGCGACATCATTCCGGCGCCAACGACTGACGCGGAGCCACAGACGACTCCTACCGACGCGCAGGGGTACTGCTACGCAAAAATGTCCGTATCCAGACTGACGCCTGGGGATATACTAAGGTAAGGAATCTAATACTAACCTGTTTCTTTCAGATGCTAGATTTTGCAAAGAATGCCTAGTCGACTGTGTTGTCGACGACGCATAGGCGTAAGTTATAAGGACGATGGACGCTTAAGACGAGGCTTGGGATAAAGAGTCGTCGATGGTAGAGGAGTCTGCGTCGTCGAGGAAGACATGATAGGACCAGATGATAAAGTCGTCAGTATCGTAGACGATATTGTCGTCAACACAGTCGTAGACTAGGTCGTCGACCAGGACGCCAACGTTGTAGTAGTTAGAGACACCTCAATGTGCTCTTCGGCGGTGTTAAAGCCATCGTCGTCACTGGAAGCGTCGTCAGCAAGACAGTCATCGTATCAGTCATCGACGAAGATTTTTTCGACTGAGAGGTAGAAGCAGGTCCAGAAGGTGATTTTTGTGTCAACGGTGACCCAGAAGAGAACGCTGTCAGTGAAACAAGCTTGCTAGAGACTGAAACTTTCATTAAATGTTCTGAAGAGTGTTTTTCCTTTCTTCTGCTTTTTTCCTCAGTTGGAAATGGAAGCTTTCCTTTTTGTGAGGTGCCTGTATCTTCTTGACAAGACTTTTTAGAAGTCCTTGTCTTGGAACCCTCACGAGATTCAAGTGGTCTCTCTCTCCTTTTGGATGTTTCTTTAGAAGCCTGTGAGGTAGAGCTCTCCTCATCCTCAGAGACGTCAGATTTATGCTTTAGTTTCTGAAGTCAAATCAGTAATCCACCCTCTCTATCTTCGAGGGGTGTTGTAGAAAAGGTCCTTCAAGTTTTGCAGTCTTTTACCTTATGCTGAGGATAAAGGCAGCAGATGCAGTTTTTATGTGGATCTTCAGCATGTAGTCTCTTAGTACCACAGAATCCACACAACCCGAAGAGACCTTTCTTTTAAGAATCCAACATTCTGAGTTGAAATCTAGAATTGTGAAGAGAAAACTGAGCAAAGCTCAGGGAGACTCCCTTTCACGCGACGTGCGGTAGAATATCTAGGAAACCTAGCCTCTCTTGGGATTGTTCTAGTGGGTGCAGTCGCCTGATTGGCTGCTACTTAAGTTTGGTTCCTTTTTATAAAAGAAAATGGATAAGCAATTGCAGTAACTGTTCATTGCATGGTAGCCTATTATAGTATTATCTACTGCTTTTATATGTATACTGTGGGACACCCACTACAACGACAGGATGGTTAAAGCATGTGAATCTATGAAAGTTCCAATACTAGAGAACTTTGCCTCCCGTTCCCAGATCATCTTTGGGTGCATTAGGGCGAAGTCACTGGAAGTTTGTGAAGTCGTAGGAGGGCCCTAAGCACAAAAGGTAGATCAAGTGGGGATCAGAGACATATCCGTCTGTAATATTCCCCACATGGCTTAAAACCATGAAGATGTATTTTTAGGCAAATACTTTTTTACATAACTACTCCATAATAATACATTTACCACATCTGCCTGGTGCGCTTCTTGCCCCCAATCCCTGCCCTGCGCTCCCCATTAGTTTATTACTTTGCGTTGTAAGCTTTCTTCAGGGTACTCTCCCTATCCCCACCTGCGTTCATCTCCCTCATGTGGTGCTTTTCCCCTCCCTCCATTCGTTCCTTTGTTGTCTCCCACATAAAATTGTTGTTTATTTTTCTTCTTGTTCTGAGAGGGTGCTGCGGGATGTGTATGAGCTGAGGAAGCACAACTGGACCAAGCAGGAAACAAACTCCAGGCCCTTTGCCTAAAACAAAAATAAATACACAAAAAAAAAAAAACACTAAAGCTCTGTCAAACCAGTAGGTCCTAAAGGTGAGATCTATTGCCTTTGCCAATGTGCTTGCTAGCACAGCCGCAAATAATCTGAGGACAGAATGATTTCTCAGATTTACAATTACCACCGCTGAAACCTGTCCACTGTTTGCATAGTGTTTCATCCAAACCTTAATATTTTGCTGATGACTGAACTATACGGTCAACCTACAGAATAAAGGAGAACAGCAAAATGGCCAAGATAACTCACTCACCTCAAATATTAAAGCAAGGTAACGTTAGAACTAATAAAAAAAAATACATTTAAAAAAGATTGCTTTTACTATGCCCCAATTCAAGCAGAACTACTACCCCACGCTATATGCTGTAGTGGGCTGAAGAAAATTTGAGTCTCACAATAAAAGAACAAATGGAAACAGAGGGCTCGCTGTAAATCTTATTGCAATCATGTGGTAGAGGAGAGCAAAATTATATGGCAGGTTTGGAAAAATTATGCAGTCAGAAAAGGCAAATTATATGGCATAATGCGGCACACTTTGTGATAGCATTACTTTGTTGTTTTGTCATTTCTATACTTGTTAACACTGTCTGGGCATTGGTCGCACCTAATTTAAACACCCACATATAGCAATAAGCAACCAGTGAACCTTTTCAAATGCCCTTTCACTGTGCAGCAACAAGTTTCGCTGCATTTTTAGTAATTTAGTTAACATTTGAACCGTTGTTTTTTTTTTAATCTGCAGATTATTCAAAAGATGATGGATTATATGGCAAAAGTGCCTAATCTGCAACTAAGAAAAATAGCTGCAGCCACATAATCACATAATTTCAGTGGCCCGGTTAAGTTAGACAGATACTTTTGGGAACATCAAAAGGTTTTTGGGCGAGTGCTAGACCTAAAAATAAGTGCTGCTTTCTTAGAATGCATACATAGAATTTGAATATTCAGAGATCCTTGCCAAAAAGATTAAACTTACTGCCTGATGAAGGTGTTGTAGTTGTGGTGGTGGTGGTGGTGGTTGTTGTAACTGCTGCTGTTCCTGCTCCTGCTACTGCTACAGGGGTGGGCTGAGGAGTTGGAGAGCTGACGGCCTGTGGGGGCTCAACCAGGGCTTGGTTTTCTTGGTCCCCAGGGATGCCCTAAATTTAGATAAATTGGCAATTACAAACAGAGCACTTATAACAAAAGAGGTTTTAGTTGAAAAAAGCGTAGTGAGAAAAAATTACACACCTGTAACAGCTCTTGATATCCTTTATAGAAATAGTTATAAGAATATCAACCATACACAAAAGCGGATTAATGGTATTAACATCATATTGGTAATCAAAATTACTGTCATCTCTGACATAGTGGGGAAACTTGCTTCTAAATAACTGTACCTTAGCACAGGAATTCTCATCAGATTCGTAAGTATATTATTTCAACATCAGGCAGGGATTACATTTTTGACTGCTTAAATGCAGTACGGGACCAGATGTCATCCATGCTTTTCCTCACTAACGTACTGGATATTAATGGGTCAGCCACTGCAATATGAGAGAAAATGCTTCTGTGCAAGCACCAAAACCATTACAAAAAAAGTCACAAGAATTTCTTTCCTTGCTTTGTGAATTAGTCCATTTGTTTGATATGATACGCATCAGTCACATCAAACTAAGCACAAGCAGATTGCGCCATTATGAGTGGTTGCTTTACTTGATCGGTGCTGCAAATGCTACTTACCAGTATGCATCTGTTCTTGGCATGTAGGGCTGCTGACATTCATATCTGTGCATAGATCGCCGCCTAGTGTTGGGCCCGGATGATTGCACATTGTTGTCCTGGAAGAGTCTTCGAAGTATCACGAGATAGGTGGCTCCTCCCCTGGACTACAGTGCGCATGGGCATCGCCTCCATCCCCAGATTGTTTTTAGCCATTGGCAGAGATGGAGTGAAGTATGTGTGATGACCATGCCATGAGCATATATACATATGAATACTGCAGCTGCTACAGGCGCCGGGGAGGAGGGTGGGCGATATGAATGTCAGCAGCCCTACATGCCAAGAACAGATGCATACTGGTAAGTAGCATTTGCAGTTCGAGGCATGTGGGCTGCTGAATTCATATCTGTGCATAGAATACATAGCAGTCCCTCCATTAGCGGCGGCCGCCCGTGCCAGCTGCAGCAGTCTGAAAAAGTGTTTTGAGAACAGCCTGACCAACAGCTGCCTGCTGTTTGGAGTGCACGTCTACACAGTAATGTTTAGTGAAAGTATGCGTGGCAGACCATGTGGCTGCTCTACAAATATCTTCTAAGGGAATGTTGCCTAAGAAAGCCATAGAGGCCCCCAACTTCCTGGTGGAGTGGGCTCTTGGAGGGATAGTGAGAGTGCGTTTAGCTTTAGCGTAACAGATTTGAATGCATTTCACGATCCACCTAGCGATCCCAGCTTTGGAGATAGCGTTTCCCTTGTGGTGTGAGGCAAAAGCAACGAAAAGCTGCTTGGTTTTGCGAAAATCTTTTGTCCTGTCCACGTAGTACATCAAGGCTCTTTTAACATCAAGGGTGTGGAGCATCCGCTCCGCCAGCGTCTCTGGGTTTTGGAAAAACACTGGCAACTCAATTGTCTGGTTCATATGGAATTGAGATACAACCTTGGGTAAGAATTTAGGGTTAGTGCGGAGTACAACCCTGTTAGCATGTACCTGGAAGAAAGGTTCTTGGATGGTGAGCGCCTGCAACTCGCTAACCCTCCGTAGCGATGTAATCGCTACTAAGAAAGCCACCTTCCAAGTCAGAAACTGAAGCTCACAAGAGTGCAGTGGCTCGAAGGGAGGACCCATCAGTCTTGTAAGAACCACATTGAGGTTCCATTCTGGAGCTGGTGGGGTCCTTGGTGGAATGACTCTCTTGAGTCCTTCTAGAAAAGCCTTGATAGCAGGGACCTTAAAAAGTGACAGGTGTTGCCTATTCTGGAGGTATGCTGCCATAGCAGACAGGTGAATGCGATGGAAGAGTACGCCAAATTGCATTGATACAGGTGGAACAGGTAACAAATTATGTTTTGAATGGAAGCATCTAGCGGGTCAATATCGTGGTTTACACAGTAAACGACAAACCTCTTCCATTTAGCCGCATAACAAGCTCTAGTAGTGGGCTTCCTTGCCTCCCGAATGATGTTCATGCAATCGGGAGGAAGATTGAGGTAGCCAAACTCTAGGACATCAGGAGCCAGATCGCAAGGTTGAGCTGTTGCGGATCTGGGTGCTGAATGTCGCCATGGCTCTGCGTCAGAAGGCTGGGCGTGAGATGAAGCCTTTGATGCGGTACCACGGAGAGTTCCAGAAACGTGGTGTACCATGGTTGGCGAGCCCACGTTGGAGCAACCAGGATGGGAGTCATCGAGTGCTGCCTGAGTTTGCGTGCCACCAGCGGTATCAGAGGTGCTGGGGGAAAAGCGTACGCAAATCTGCCTGACCAGTTCATCCACATCGCATTGCCCTGGCATTTTGCGTTTTCCTTTGTGGCGAACAGGTCTATCACTGGATGACCCCACCTTTGGAAGTACGGTTGGAGTACTGATGGATGTATCTCCCACTCGTGCATTTGGTGGCTGTGCCTGCTGAGCAGGTCCGCCATCTGATTGTCCTTGCCCGGGAGATGCTCTGCCATGAGGAAGATGTTCCTCTGAATGGCCCACTTCCACATGCTCTGAGCCAGATGAGACAGCTGCGGAGAGTGGGTGCCCCCCTGCTTCTGAATGTAGTACATGGCCGTCATGTTGTCCGTCCGGATCAACACGACCTTGTTGCACAGATGTACTTTGAATGCCTTCAAGGCCATGAAGATTGCCATCAGTTCCAAAACGTTGATGTGCATCTTCTTTTGCTGTAGTGTCCATAGTCCCTGCACTGTGTAGTGGAGTACATGCGCTCCCCATCCCTGGAGAGAAGCGTCCGTTGTCAGGATAATCTGTGGCACAGGCTCCTGGAACGGTCGGCCCTTGCAAAGGTTTTGTGGATTCCACCAATGCAGAGAGTTGTATGCCCGACCGCTCACCAACACTAGGTCTGTCAGTTGCCCATGAGCCTGAGTCCACTGACGTGCTAGGCACTCCTGAAGCGGACGCATATGTAGTCTCGCGTGCGGGACGATGGAGATGCAGGAGGCCATCATGCCTATCAACTGCATGAACACCTTCGCTGGAAGCGAGTGCTGAGGTCTGAATCGTTGGATCAGCGTTTGGATACTGGCGATTCTCACTGAATTTGGCTGCACCGTGGCTGCCAGACTGTCTATTGTCGCGCCCAGGTACTGCCGTATATGGGCGGGTTGGAGATGGAATTTTGGATAGTTCAGCGAGAACCCCAGATCGTGCAGGAGGTGAATTGTGCGGGACACATGGTCCGCGCACTGCTGTTCTGTCTTTGCCTGAATGAGCCAGTCGTCGAGATAGGGATAGACGTGGACGTTCTGGCGTCGTAGATGCGCCGCCACAGTCGCCAGGCACTTCGTAAAGACTCTTGGCGCTGTGGTGACCCCGAACGGCAGAACCCTGAACTGGTAGTGCTGGTCTTGAATCGTGAATCTGAGATACTTCCTGTGGGAAGGATGCAGGGGGATATGAAAGTATGCATCTTTTAGATCCAAAGTAGCCAGGAAATCCCCCTGTTGAAGCAGAGGGAGGACCTGCTGCAACGTGAGCATATGGAAGTGCTCCGAGAGAATATACCAGTTGAGGGGCCTGAGGTCCAGGATGGGCCTGAGGGATCCGTCCTTCTTGGGGATTAGAAAGTACAGAGAGTAAACTCCTGTTCCCCTTTCTTGTAATGGAACGAGCTCTATTGCCCCTTTTTGCAGCATGACTTGAACTTCCTGCTGCAACAAGTGCAAGTGCTAGCCGGACATAGGACGGTTTCTTGGAGGAATGTTTGGTGGAGTGGAAGTAAGTTCCAGACAGTAACCGTACTGGATAAGAGATTTGACCCACCTGTCCGTGGTGATGGATTTCCACGCGGGCAGGAACTGCTGGAGTCTCCCCCCGACCGGTGTTGTGTGGTCGGGGGGCAGTGACAAGACGTCACTGTTTGTTGGCGGTGGTGGACCTGGAGCGGTTGTTTTCCACGTCCCCTGCCCTTGATGTTGTTGCCTCTGTAGCCACCTCTACCCTTGTTGGTGTATGAGGTTTGGGTATTGCTCTTATAGTACTGTGTGGATTGCGATGCTTGACCCCTGGAGGTGCCTCTGGAATTGGAGCGGCGAAAGGAACCACCCCGAAACTGCTGAGACTGGAGGGCCCCCATAGACTTAGCAGTGTCTGTGTCTTTCTTCATTTTTTCAAGCGTCGCATCCACCTCGGGGCCAAACAAGTGGTCAGGATTAACTGTTTGGTTCAGGATGGTTGTCTGTATATCCGGTTTAAAACCTGATATCCTAAGCCATGCATGTCTCCTTAGCAACACACTAGTGTTGATTGCCCTGGAGGCTGTATCAGCCACATCCAACGCACATTTGATGGAAGCGTTTGTGATGAGCTTTCCCTCCTGAATTAACATTTCCCCTGCCTCCTTGTACTGGTCAGGCAAGTACTGCAGCAGTGTTTCTAGGGTGTCGCAATGAGCCCTATCGTAGCGTGCAAGTAGGGCCTGCGTGTTTGAGATGCGCCAAATATTAGCTGCCTGTGCAGCAATCCGTTTCCCTGAGGCCTCAAATATTTTTGACTCTTTGTCTGGGGGAGGAGGGTCACCAGTGGTCTGTGAATTCGCCCTCTTGCGAGCGTTGGATACAACCAAAGAGTCCAGTGGCAAGTGTCCCTTGATGTATGTTGGATCCGAGGGCGCTGCCTTATATTTCTTGTCAATGCGTGGATTGACCACTCGTGCCAGAGTGGGCTCTTTGAAGACCTCTGGCGCGTGCTTTAGCACTCCCTTGAGCATTGGCAATGTCTTGACCGACTTTTCAGCCACTGAGAAAGTGTCAAACAAAAAGTCCACATCCACAGGATCTGAATGTAGCTCGACATCATGGTTAGCTGCAGCTCTCTCAATCAAAGCGTTGAAGGCTGCAGAGTCCTCCGTGGGTGAGGTTTTTGCCGCAAAGAGCTGCGGTTCTTGACCCGACTGTGGGTCCTCTGGGTCGCCTCCGGCAGACCAAGGTTCATGTTCCTCCTCCGGATCCGAGTACGCCGGATAGTTGTACTCTACCTCCTCTTCGTCATCCCCCACGTTGGAACGCGTTGGTGAACGGTCTGGGCCTTGTGGAGATGCCGGCGCCAGAGGGGCCGAAGCACCCTCAGAGTCCTTCTTGTCCTTGAGAGGAATCCGAAAATGTTCCAACACCGGCTCCGCGGTGATTTTCCTTTTGAGGAGGGACAGTTTCCCGGTATTGGCGTCGATGATGACCTCTCGACGCTCCTCTTCTGCAAGTGGCTGGAGCCGAGGCTTCGACACCACCAATGACGCTTTGGGTGTCGACACATCCTGCGAGGGCACGCCTGCCTCATGCCTCGGAGCGAAAGCCTTTGGCGTCGACTTTGGCGGCAGGGTGAAGCGGATAGGCGTTTGCGCCTTTGTCGGCTTTAGTGTGGGCTTCGACACCACCTCCTCTGGTTCGGGAACCACAGCGTCCTTCCGAATCCGTTGCAGGGATTCCGCGACCTTCTTCGTTAAGGCCGGAGAGGGCTTGACCGGCTCGAGCGATTTCCTCGTTTTGGGAGTCGGGTCGGCGAGAGGCACCGTCTTCGGAGCCGACACATCACCATCCTTGGCCCCGGCGGCCGGAGCCGGCGTAGCCAGAGCTCTGGAATCGCCTTGACGCTTCTTCGAAGCTTTCTTCGGGTCATCGACCTCGACCATCTTCGGCGCCGACGCGGCCGCGTCGGTCGACTTCGCCTTCGGCGTCGACCCCGAGGTCCTCGGGTCGGCCATCTTGGCGCGGCTCTTCAAGTCGGCCATTTTGAATTTTTTAGACATCGACGCCTCCAGAGCCTTCTGTCCCACCAGTGCAGCTTTCACTTTCGGTTTCGAAACCGGAGGTGTGTAAACCGATGGCTTCACTTTCGTTTTTGTTAACGGGAGTGGCGCATCAGAAATGTCCGTGACCGAGCCCGGAGGCGGGGCTGCTGGACTAGTAACGAGGTCTTGGTTAAGGCCCGAAGGCGATCCCTCGACCTGGGCCGCATGAAGGGGGTTGACCCCCGAGTCAGTCTGGGGATGCTCTTCCTCCGAGCTATCCCCCACGGTGGCAATGGCCCCATCGTCGTCCCCTACCTCGTCGCCGGCTTCGTCAAACTCCTCGTCTCCTGCGTCGTAGGCATCCCCCTCGGACGCAGGGCTAGAGTCCGAAACCTGTAGGACATCGTCGTCTTCAACAAATTCCTCGAAGATGTTGTCCGGCGGGGGCGCCGGGGGTGCCGACAACTGGGCCTGGAGTCTAGCGGCCCGACGAATCTTGAGAGTTTCCTTACACCGGAACTTCGAGCAGGCCATACACCTGGCCTCATCATGGTCCGGTGACAAACATTTGTTGCACACAGGGTGCACATCGAGGTGTGAATACTTGGAGGTGCACACCGGGCACCTTTTGAACGGAGTTCGTTCCATGTCTGGAGCGTCGAGTAGGCCCGTCCGCGCCGAGAGCACGCGGATGGGGAGCAAGAGTTCGGAGCTGAGAAACAGACAAAACCCGAACGAAAACGATACCGACGCCAAGCCTAAAGACCTTTTGGTCTCGAGTTAGAAAAGTTAAACAACTATCGATTCCGACAGAGGGAACAGAAACACATCCGAACCCAATGGCGGAAAAAAACAATCTGGGGATGGAGGCGATGCCCATGCGCACTGTAGTCCAGGGGAGGAGCCACCTATCTCGTGATACTTCGAAGACTCTTCCAGGACAACAATGTGCAATCATCCGGACCCAACACTAGGCGGCGATCTATGCACAGATATGAATTCAGCAGCCCACATGCCTCGAACATAAGGGCATAACAATTGCATTGATTACAACAAGAGTGGTTAACAGTGAAATGGGGCAAGGTCTCTCCCTAGTGGATGCCTACTTGGGGAACTGCCCCAGGACCATGATCCCCCCCGACCAAGCAGTAATCAGTATTTGTTATGGAGCACCCTTTTTTTCAGAAAATGTTTCAAATGCAAGGTCCCTGGCAAGTTGTGTCTGGCACAAATTGTGTGATATAACTCACTTCAGCAACATGTCTGCAATGCTCAGGCCCACAAATGTAATCAATGCAGCCTACATCAACTGCAGTGCTCCAACAGAGTAGTCTTGTGGAGGTAAACATCCGGACAAACAAAACTCATATGTTTTCCCGCCGTTTACAGATGTAAATGTATTCATCACTATACCATCCCATTAATATGATGTGAAAGGAAAAAAAAGAACAAAATTTAATAGAACATGGAGCTAAAGAAAAAAAAGAACATACGCTTGAGATAGACTTACCATTAAAAGATATTCAACTGCCCGGTCAGGATTATTGAAGCTAGCTCTCAGAGAAGCAATGACCTGCTCTCGCTCATACCCCATTGACATGATTTCAGTCACCATATTTTCATAAGACTGTCCAGTTACTGCAAGAACGGAAGACCATAGTAAAAATTAAATAGAAGGGAAAGTTCATAACTATTTAAAAAGCACAAAAACGATAACAGGTGTCAGTGGACTGCTAGTATCTAGCAACAACTCAACATTTTAAAATTGAATATGCTTATTTTAAAAGCCATCAGATGCTACATTTTGCTTGCTTGATTTACCAACGTATAATCTGATGCCTTTGTCATGGGGTTAACAATGGCTTGGACACAAACTTTTAAAACTGACATCTTTTTAGACGATGACTTAACACAAATTTGCTTGTGTGGCCTCACAAGATAATTTACTCAGAAAGGGTTTGCTTACAGTTCCATCTCTTCGTAGGCATATTATCATGCCTTGGAACTTTTCGTATAAGGACTTCGTACACTGCGCAAAATGATTATATTTGTTAATGTCCATTTAGTGACAGCTCTGCATGGATAGAATCAAAGACAACAAGATCAGCACCAAGGCACGGAATAAATGGGTACAGTTTATTATATAAACTGCACTAAGCCTCTAATTAGACAGAGGAGTATCTAGATGGATTGTCGAAGATCGCCCCATGCCTGAATTCTAGTCCAGCGGCCAACACCATCCTGGAGAGGACGCCGACCTGTTCTACACCAAGGCTGCCTGTCAGATGAAACCTACTCAGAGGTAAATGGGAAGTTAGACCATTCTATGGTATTCAGGCAGAGCCTAGGTAGGAGTGCAATGCTTGTATTCATATAATCCTTTGCAAATGCACAATGGTTGAATTGTTTATTCTATTCACCATTCTTGTAACGCTAGTAACCTTGTTTTGCTGCCTTCTATTAATCATTGCAGCACAAATATCTTACACAAGAGTACAATTGCTTCAATAAATGTGCGAAAAGCCAATTTGTGTACTCCATAACTCAGGCATGCCCAAAGGGAGACACAAACAAAAGGGTAAGTTCCATTTCCAAAATTGCCATGGGGGAATTAGGGTTGTCATGTTCTGAGGTTGCACTCACCATCAGGAGCGCTGTCAGTTTATGGGCGGAGAGGGCACACTGTGAGCAAGCCAGGAATTAGGTCAACAAATTCTGATAGCATGAGTTGACGCAGTCTTATATAGTTTTGAATCTCATGAGGCCTAAGCGCAGTCGTACTGAGAAAGTAGGAACCGTACAACACCTTGACTGCCACGGTGGTGCCTAGAAATCCAGCAATCCCACCACATTCAAAGCAGGATATTCCTTGTTAGACAAACACCGATTAGAAAAGAAAGCCAATAAAGTGATATTTTGCAGTGAGCAATCAAAATTCTAGGAATAAACAGATGATCGTAGGCAAAAAGACTGCACAAAGAAGCCTAGCCCATTGATGCAACAGACTTGGAGCCCTAATCAATTAAAAAGTGTCCTACAAATTGCTCGCCAGTTGACTATCGTAAACTGCTGAAAAAAAGTGACATTTCGTAATACGACAAATCGCAGGGTTTCCCCTTGTAGACTAGGCATTTGCCCTTCCTTCTAGACCTTGGTATGTTAACACAGAAAGCGTGCGATTATCCTACCTTGCTGTCAATAGTTTGGATGCTGCTAGGCCTGCCCCAATAATCCACGATAACTGTTTTCATGTTCCAACCTCTATTTTATTGAAATATTATCTTAAAACGAACAGTAAGAATTATGCTACTTATCCAGTAAGCATCTGTTCTTGGCATGGAGAGATGTAGATTCAAATGCCTTGCATACACCAGCCATCTAGTGTTGGGTCCGGATGTTTGCAAGTTGTTTTTCTACGAAGAAGTCTTTCCTAGTCACAAGGTAAGGTGACCCCTCCTTTCGATGATAGGGTGAGAATGGAATAAGTGTAGTATAGAGATGTCCATGTGTATGTAATGTAACTAATGCAAGACTGCAACAACTAAAGGTGACCTGGGGAGGTGGAAGGGATAATGTGAATCTACAGCTGTACATGCCAAGAAAAGATGCTTACTGGGTAAGTAACATAATCCGTTGGAGGCATGTGTGCTGTAGATACACATGCTTTGCAAAGGCGATATAGCAGTATTCTCCAAAAGCGGTGGCTAGCCAGTGGATGTTGCAGCGGTTTGAAAAAGTGTTATTAGCACTATTTGTCCTACGTTGGCTTGTTGGCGTGCTAACACACCCACACAGTAATGTTTGGTAAAAGTGTGTGGTGTGGCACATGTTGCTGCTTTACAAATGCCAGCTATAGGGATGTTACCTAAAAAGGCCATAGACGCTCCTATTTTAGTGGAATGCGCTCTAGGAGGTATAAAGATTGCTTAGCTTTAGCGTAGCCGGTTTGAATGCATTTAACAATCCATGTTGCAATACTAGATTTAGAGATCGGATTGCTTTAGTGAGATGTAGCAAATGCAACAAACAATAGTTTTGTTTCACGAAAATCTTTTGCTCTTTCAATGTAGTACAATAACGCCCTTCTGACATCAAGAGTATGAAGAGCTCTTTCTGCTACAGAATGAGGTTGAGGAAAGAACACAGGCAACTCAACTCATTGGTTGATATGAAAAGCAGAAACAACTTTAGGAAGGAATTTTGGGTTGGTGCAAAGTACTACTCTGTCTTTATGAAGTTGAAAGAAGGGTTCTTCTCAGTTTAAAGCCTGCAGCGCATTAACTCTCCTCAATAAAGTGATCGCAATGAGGAAGGCTACTTTCCATAAACGAAACTGTAGGGGACAGTTGTGTAATGTAATGGCTCACAAGGTGGACCCATGAGTCATGTAAGCACAAAGTTCAGATTCCAATCTGGTGCTGTAGGCATCCTGGGTGGTATTACTCTCTTAAGGCCCTCCATAAAGGTTTTATTTACAGGAACCTTGGACAAAGATAGATTTTGTCTGTTTTGCAAATATGTGGCTACTACTGCACGATGCAGTCAAATGGAAGTGCAGACTAGAAAAGCACACTGTAAATGCAGAAGGGAACAAATGAAATTCTGAGTAGATCAATATTGTTATTAGTACAATATAGAACACTTATTTTCCTTTTAGCTGCATAGCATGCTCCAGTAGCAGGCTTTCTTCCTCGTTTAAGAATGGTCATACATTCTGGTGGCAAGTTAAGATATCCAAACTATGACTTCAGGAGCCAAATCGCTCAATTGAGCTCCTTGGGATTTGGATGTCTGATTTCTCCATGGTTCTGTGTGAGTAGACTGGAATTGAGATGTAGCTTTTGAAGTGGAACTACTGACAGTTCTAAATGTGTTGTGAACCACGGCTGATGAGCCCAAGTAGGAGCTACTAGAATCAGTGCAATGAATGTTTGCCTGAGCTTCCAAACCAGAAATGGAAGGAGAGGGAGAGTGGAAAAGCGTAGGCAAATATCACTGACCAATTCATCCACAGAGCATTGCCTTTGGATAGAGGGTGTGGGAGCCTGGAGGAGAAGTTTGGGCATTTTGAGTTGTCCACTATGGCTAACAGATATATTTGTGGTAATCCTCATTGTTGCAATTATGGAAAGAACTTGGGAATGAAGTTCCCAATCATGTATTTCTTGACGCCTTCTGCTGAGGAGGTCACCAATTTGAAGGTTTACTCCTGAGGGGTGCTCTGCCAGAAGATGAACCCTGTAATAAATCAAATGCCTAAATCAAATGGTCTGAGACGGCGTGACAGTTGCAGAGACTGTGTCCCCTCTGTTTTTGCACATAGCCGTCATATTGTCCATGCGGACTAGAACAATTTTCCCTATGAGGCGAGACTGAAACCTTTCAGTGCTAGATAAGACAGCTAGAAGCTCTAGATAGTTGATATGAAGACTGTTGTACTTGTTGTGCCATAGACCTTGAATTGTCAGACTGAGATAAGTCTGCTGTTAGCATGATCTGTTGGACTGCTCGATGAAGGGTTGCCCTTTTGTTAAGTTTTGTGTGTTCCACCAGTGCAGAGAGTCATGGGTGTGGCTGTCTACCAACACTATATCTGTTAATTGACCCCGAGACAGATTCCACTGACGTGCTAAAGACTCTTGTAGATCACACATGTGTAACCATATTTGAGGCACTATTGCAATGCATGAGGCCATAATTCCCAACAGTTGCATGAAAGTACTAACTTGGTCTAAAACTGTAGTAGCAGTTTGAATATTTCGAATTCTGCCTGCATTGGGAGAGGCTAGAGCTGTGCAAATGTTTTAAAGTTGCTCCCAGATAGTACTGCATTTGTGAAGACAGTATATGAGATATCTGTGTCCGTTTTGAGAGCCCCCCTTCCCTGCCTGTGCCAGCAACTGGATTGAATAGGGATTCGTGCACGCGCTGCCGCAGGGGATCCCATGGGCTCCGGAAGAACTGGGTTGTTGCTAGTGGAGCTGGTGAGTCGCGGCCCGGGTGTTTCCGCCCTGCTGCGCAGCCGCCGGGGGCTGTGGAGAGTAACCCTAGGTGTTCTGCGCTGGCAAGAGGGCGCACAGGTGGAGCAGTGGCCAGATAACCAGAGCGGCTGGGGCCCAGGCGCAGCGTCTTGGGAGCCCATGCGGCGGAGCGTCACCGGTGGCTAGCTGTGGGCTAAAGGAGTGGTGACCCATCCTGGGGGCTGAGGATCTGGCCAGTAAGGGTGATGGACGCTGATTAGTTTGCTGTGTGTTGCCACGGATTTGGCCGGCCCACGGGTCCTGCAATGACCAACACCGGCGGAAAAGATACGGATAAGCCCTGAGGTGGACCAACAGCGCTCTACCAGCCACAATACTGTCCTTTCGTGTCACCGCAAGAAATTGAGTCACCGAGTGGCTTGTCCTGCACCAGCAATTGCAATGGCGACTAAGCCTGACGCGGAGAAACTGCAATCAAAGACCGCTAGGGGGTCCCGCTATATCCAAACCAACAAGTTGGATTGCTATACGCAACTAAGAGGCTCACCTACCGGGTCTGGTAAACCGCAGGATGGGAATGGAGAAGCCTCAGGCCCTGCACCAGAGCCTACGCTACAAGATGTGATGGCTGCCATACATGGGGTAAAAACTTCCCTAGGACAAAAAATGAGTAGTTAGACCAAAAGTTGGACGCAGTAACCATCGAGGTTAATTTGATACAGGCTAATCTCACCAAGACTGGCAAAAGGTAAAGTAGTTGGATATCAAAACGGCGAGTTTGACAGAAGACGTGACGCAGCTGCAGCAAGAGGTCCGAGACCTCCGAGCCTCTAGCACTATGACTAGTCACAAGCTGGACTAGTACGAAGGGAGGGCCCGAACAAACAACGTTCGCATCATTGGTGTTCCAGAGAAAGCAGAGGGTCGGGCCCCTGACCTTTTTGTGGAAGATATACTTAACCATCTGCAACCGAAAGGACTGGGTAACTTCTTCACTGTGGACCGGGAACACAGAATTCCGGGTGGAGCGCCGCGACCGGGGGCCCCGCCCCGGCTGATGATCGCTAGAGTTCTCAACTTTAGAGACAGACTCAATCCTGCAGGCCTCCAGATCTGGGGGCCCTCTGAAGTACGAAAATTCCACCCTCAACTTTTTTCCTGACTTCACGCAGACGGTCCAGAGACAGCGGCAAAGTTTCCTTGGAGTCCAGAAGCGGCTTCGAGACAAAGGGTTCAAGTACGCCATGATGTACCCAGCTAAACTGCGTGTCGAGGCTGATGGAAAGACCTGGTTCTTTGACAATCCGGAAATAGCCTCTGACTGGGTGGAGAGTCTCCCCTCTCGGGCGGATCCTCGGGAACGGAGCGGCGACGGCGGAGCGGGGGCACAGGAACAAGAGTGATGAGTAATGTTATAGACTGTGAAACAAGACCTTGCCGGGTGGGGGTCAGGTGCGGGATGTTTCCACGGGTATGCTTCTTTATATTTTGAGTTAAAACAGGTGTGACAATGTCCTGGGGGCCGTGGAGCACCGGACTCCTCCTCAGATCTACTTTAGATAGATACTTAGTATATGGGGCGAAAGGCACACTGCGAGTTGGGGGGTTGGCAAATGCCGTGAGAAGGGGTGCAGAGTGGTGGGGGGGGGGGGGGGGGGGGGGGGGGGAGTGTTATTGTGTTTGTTGCTGAGTTATGGTGATTTTGTTTGTTATCTTTTTTTAGTCTCGGTGATGAAAATGTAGCGATGCGTGTTTTGCATGGGTACTGCGACGCAGCATAGCAGAGGGTCAGGGATGAAAGTGCTGAGTTGGAATGTAAATGGCCTGGGTGACAAGATCAAGAGAGGGATGGTTCGTCAGCTCATTAGGCGGCATTCCCCGGACGTGATACTACTGCAGGAGACGCACTTAGTGTGCAACAGATGCTTAGCCCTCCATAAGGGAGGGTATAAATTAGTGGTACACACTGGATTTACAGCCGGCTCCAGGGGAGTCGGAATCCTGGTCAAAAATTCCCTCCCTTTGTCTGTGCGGGCCACCTGGATTTATCAGAGGGGCATATACGCAGGTGTCTCTGGCAGGTTGGGGGACGGACGGTAACTCTTGTCTATCTATGTGCCGCCCGACCTCCAGACTGAGACCTATCAAGATTTGATTATTGTCTTTCTCTCATTACCTCTTGGGGACCTAGTTTGGGGTGGTGATTTTAACTCTGTGTTGGATGGTGAGATTGATCATAGCGCACCCCGTGCGCTTAGGCAGACGCATAGATGGCGGTCTGATTTTCTGGATGCATTGGGGTTGGTGGACAGTTGGAGAGTACGTAATCAGACATCTACACACTACACCCATGTCTCAGCGGCCCACGTCAGTCTGTCTAGGCTGGATTATGTGCTGCTTCCGGCAGCGATGACGCCTATGATCCATGAGGTTACGCTATCTCGGAAGGGGCCTTTTTCGACCACTCCCCGCTGTGGCTCAACCTCACTCTATAATAGCAAACAGTCGGCAGAGTGGCTCCCATTGGCGCCTGGCAGTTAAAAGACCCTGCCATTAAGAAAGACGTCCTCCGGATGTCAGACCGTTATTTCATGGAGAATAAGGGGTCGGTAGATTCCACCCGAACCCTATGGGAAGCATACAAGACTGTAGCAAGAGGTGAAGTGTTATCCTTAGTATCAGGGAAGAAGAGAGGCCAGGCGGAAGAAGCTCAGAAAGAGGCGGAAGTTATGCATATGGAAAAGAAGATAGCTAAGGCACATACGCCGGCGGACCTCCATCTGCTGCGTCTCCGAGAGGAGGAATATAGAGCATTGGTTAGCAATAAAGCAGTGACCCACCACAATGCTGTCCAGAGCCGCATATACGAACATGGCGATAAAGCCGGCAAATTGATTACTTGGCTTGAGCATGGGGAGCGAGCGTCCAGGCTGGTACCGGAATTGGAAGGGCCGGAGTCGCGCATGATCATGGCTCCGCAGGCTGTGGCAGACTAGTTCTCTGAATATTATCAAAAGGTCTATGCGGCCGGCAGTGACTTCACGGAAGTGGAGAGTAGCGAGATAATTCGGGATATAGTCATGCCTCGTCTGTCAGGAGGACAAGAACTATCTTGATTCCGCACTGACCGATGATGAAGTTGCCCAAGCGATTAGGCAGATCATATCGGGTAAAGCGACGGGCCCCAATGGGATACCGATTGAATTATACAAGTTGAACGCGAATAAACTAGCCCCTTATGTTCGCGCCATGGTTATGGAGAGTAGGGAAAGTGGGGAGCTTCCTTATGACCAGCGTGTGGCAAACATTGTGGTCATTCATAAAGCGGGCAAGCCTAGGACACTATGCTCCTCCTATAGGCCCATATCTTTACTCAACGTAGAGCCCAAAATATTGGCGAAACTTCTAGCTACCAGACTGGTCAAGGTGATTAAGTCTTTGATTCACCTGGATCAATCCGGGTTCATGCAACGCCGCAATACGGCGCTAAATTTGCACATGCTGAACGGAGTCCTCTGGGGGAGTAGCAGTATTTATTTGCAGTGTTGGCGAAGCTGGGCTTTGGAAGTGAATTTATCAGTTGGGTGCGCCTGCTATACGCAAAACCTTTGGCTAGCGTGGTTGTCAACAATTGCAAGTCCTGCAACTTCTCATTGGGGAGAGGCACCAGACAGGGATGCCCACTGTCTCCGCTGCTCTTCGCACTTGCGATGGAGCCATTGGCAGCATGGGTTAGATGGGATAGGTGGATCCGGGGTTTGCGGTGGACTCCTGACTGGGAAGATAAGATTTCGCTATATGGGGATGAAGTGTTGCTTTATCTCACTAGCCCCAAGGAGTCCTTCCGTAACTTCCTGGATGTGCTTGCTATTTTTAGCAGATACTCAGGATTGGCCATTAATTGGGCCAAGTCGGTGCTTTTTGTAGTGGTGGGCGATCCACCGGCGATCACGCAGTCGTGCCCTGTTCGTGTTGAGACGACAGGATTCAAGTATCTGGGCATATACATCACGCTTGACCCAAAGCTGCGGTATGACAGTAACCTAGCTGCTCCGCTGAGTAGGTGTAAGAAAGATGTGGAGCGCTGGAAGACCGTTCCCCTCTCCTTGCTTGGAAGAGCCGCTCTCTTCAAGATTATGGCGCTGCCACGGTTTCTGTATGCTTTACAGAATTAGATGGACCCTGTGCCGGCCGCGTACTTCAAAGAGATAGAAGCTCTCCAGAGGCAGCTCCACTGGGATGGCGGCGCCCGCATTGCTTTCAATAAATTAACTCTCCTGTGGTATGATGGCGGGATCGGACTTCCATATTTGCGGAAGTACTATTGGGCCTCGCAATTGGCCGCAGTGAATCACATCTATGGACTTCCAGGAGACCCGGGCTATGCCATGGACCGGGGTCAAGCCCCCGGTGGGATGATTGATAGAGCTCTGTACTCTAGGCCTCGGAGATTTCCTTTGACTGGTCCGACTGCACATGTGACACAGGTTTGGCACGCGGCGAATAAATGTCTTGGGTGGGAGGGTAAGTTGACACTAGCCACCCTCTTATTAAATTCTGAGAGGTTGGGCAGTCTGTGGAAGACCAAGGGATTCGATAGATGGGACCTTATTGGAATTACCCGGATAAAGGATGTGTGGGGGAAAGACTCCGTGCATATTTTTGAGTCCGTTGTAAAGCAGGACAGTCTACATCAGAATGAATACTTGCGATATCTGCATGTGAGACATGCTCGCACCACTCATGTCCCCAAAGGCACGGAACTCCCGGAGGCATCTCCTCTCGAGGACATTGTACTGGATGGGCATCTTACGGAGAAAACCATTTCATTGATATATCGGGAATTGGTAAACAACTCCGAGAACCCATTGGTGAGGATTAGAGCTCAGTGGAGAGCAGATGGGCTTGAAGTTGATGACGAGGATTGGGCGGAGGCGGTGTCCTCCCCCAAGGTAGTCGCTATCCACATGCGGCTCCGATTGGTGCAGCTAAAGATATTGCATAGATCCTACATAACGGGCCCCCGTCTGGTACGAATGTGGCGTGCTGAGAGTGGAGTTTGTAGGAGAGAGTGTGAAGCAGTTGGCACTTTGATGCATACCCTCTGGCATTGCGATGTGATATAGGCGTACTGGAAAAAGATTCACGATGAGCTGAGGGAAGTGGTGGGGATGCAGCCAGAAGCCCGGAGATGTTTACTGAATATATGGGAGCCATCCGATCTCAATGTGTACCAGAAGCAGTGGGTCACACTAACATATATGGGGGCCAAACGTAATATTTGTCAACTTTGGAGAGCCAGCCAGCCGCCCGAATCAATAAATGGGCAGAAGGCCTTGATTGGTGCATGTTTAGAGAGGTCAGTATATAAGGCTAGGGGTTGCCCGCAAAAGTGGGGTAAGATTTGGGGGGAGTGGAACAGGCACCGTGGGGAAATTTGTGAGCCACCCACGTCAGGTTTAGACCTGAAAGCACAGGAATCCTCTAGACCCTAGTATTGATTGTTGTGTATTTGATTCTGTATTGTGCCGCATTGACCCATGTGTTGGAACCAAATGCATTCACCTGAGAATTAATTTTATGTATTGTATTGGTTTTAATAAAAAGAAATAAAAAAAGAACTGAAATCCTAAGCCAGGCATGTCGACGTAAAATAATGCTGGTGTTAACTTCTCTCACTGCCGTGTCAGCAGCATCTGGAGCACATATAGAAGAATTAGATATACATTTTCCTTGGACTAGCTCTTGTGCCTTTTTCTTGTGGTCTTCTGGGAGGTATTGAAGTTTGCCTTCCATCTCGTCCCAGTGTGCCCAGTTATACCTAGCTATTACGCCCTGCATGTTGGCAATGTGCCAGTGGTTAGTAGCTTGAACAGCCTCTCTTACCAGATACGTCAATTTAGACTCTTTATCCGGAGGAGGTGCATCTCCAGAGGTCTGCGAATTTGCTCTTTCACGACCATTAAAAACTACCAGTGAGTCTAAGGGTAGCTATCCTTTAACATACAGGATCAGATGGTGATGGTTTGTCTCATCAACCCTGGGTGTTAAAATACAGGCACGAACACAGTCCTTACAAAACTCATCTGCATGTCCTATCATGCCTTTCAACATAGGGAGACTCTGACTAGTCCTATGTGAAGACACTAGTGTCTCAAATAAAAAGTCGTCATCCAAAGCCTTCGTGCAGTGTAACTCCATAAGCTGCTGCCCTTGAAATTAGCTCTTGATAAGATACGTTATCATCTGGAGGTGAGGGTTTTGCAGGCTATAAATCTAGATCATTATCCATGGGTGAATCAATATTATATTCATCCCATGGATCAGTGGGTAAAGGAACATTGCCATCATCTCCTAAATCAGGCTGTGTATGAGGCGAACCCTGTGGTATGTGTAAGGTGGTTTCTGCCTGGCTTTGGCGTCAGCCTTAGCCTACCAGAAATAGCCAGTTCGAACAGTGAAGATGGTGGAGGTGATGGATAGAACTGGTAGCAATGTCCTCCTTCTTAAGAGGAATCTTATACAGAGTTTCCTCTGAACTAACTTTAGTTTTTGAAGGAATTTTAGCTAAAATGTGTCCAGTATCTGGTTTGAGTTTTTTCCGTTTCGGGTCTAATCTGTAACTTTATGACATCCAAGATCGGTCCTGGGGAGATCTTTTTATTTCGGTGTCGAACCAGACTTGCCCCTTTAATCCTTCGAAACAGAAAGTTTCGGCTCTGAACCAGATTTGTCTTTTGGAGTGGAATGTTTTGGATCCAAAGATGATCTGTCTTAACTCGATCCAAAGCCGGAAGGCTTAACTATTTGTTTCGGTGCCATTCCAGAGGGCGGGGCGTCAGAAACAGTCTTGGTGGCGACCAAGGCCCGAAGGCAGAGGTGGTAAGGAAGCCTTCTGTTTAGTGGAAGAGAGTTTATGGGGTAAGGGGGCTTCAGTACTCATGTCACCCTGTTCTTCTGGAACTTCCTTGGACTCCAATTCGATCACCAAGTCCGACTCAGATTCTAAGACTGAGAAGGCCGACCAGCTTCCTCCGCAACTGTCGATTCTTACTGTCCGGATTCAACTCCGAAGATATCCGGAGTATGCAGAGTGCTTTGGTGCTGCTTTTCTCGTCTTCGAGCCAGACTTTCCAGAAGATTATTTTTCGATCGGAACGACCGACAAGCCTTACAATCTCTTCCTTGTTCTTCGGTGAGAGGCACAATTGCGGACTTGGGTTAGGTCAGTGCGAGGGTACTTTGAGTGGCACAGAGGACAGAGTTGAAACAGAGTCCGTTCCATCAGCAGAAGGCTAGACTGATTGGTTAGGTCCAAAGGCCGCCCAAGATGTTTTCAAAATAGATACGTGGAGGGAGGGATACTAGGGTACTGTGGATTGAGCACCAAGGGGAACCCAAAGGACTGTTTTGAACCATAGTGCAGCTTAAACGTCCGACTGTTGGCAGAAAGAAAACAATCTAACAATGGAGTCGATGCGCACTTTCACTGAAAGGAGGAGTCACTTTACCTTGTGACTGGGAAAGACTTCTTCAAAGAACAGCTTGCAAACATCCGGACCAAACACTAGATGGCAGGAGTATGCAAAGCATGTGCATCTACAGCCCACATGCCTCGAACACATAATTACAACAAACTTGGCATGCAAGTAATTTATCGATGCTTTATCTTCGCTAGGTTTGGAATTCAGTTCTGTTCAGTAGTTTGAAAAAATATTTCAAAATGTTTCTGGGTAGGTTCGAAATGTATTAAGTTACTTATAATTGGACCATTCGCGTATGGATTGTCTGCATCCACAAACTAAACGTAAAAAAATATACATTATTGGATGAGGAAGCTTTCTTCACATCCGGTCATCATTTTTCGGGTGTACGGAAACACCACCTCGATCGCACCATAACCAGTGCATTTGGTGTCCAAGTTAAGTTTTCCATAGCTTTAGTGCAAGTTGTGGATTGTGTAGCTAACTAGAACTTGCAAATTCTAGGGTATTTCAGTTTTAGGGCATAACCATAATTCTAGTTTAACTGCTGCTTTTTAGTGAATTTCTTAAGTTTAACATACATTATGTGTAGAAACTAAAGTTAACCATGACTTCACTTTAATTTTTTTTCGGTGAAACAATACATATCCTTAACATGTTTGGGTGATTTTACAGCACAAAACACAGCGGTACAAATCCCATATTTCACAGTTCCATGTAAAATAAGGTTCCTCAACACCATAATAATGGCCCCAAAGCTACTTTCCAGAGCTTCAACATTGTCAGGGCTCCAAGGATTATGTGGCATGAAGGACCGAACCAGTCAGCAAGGTGCACCTAGTGCCAAGGGCTTGTATTGTGTATGACCACATTCAGGAGGTAGGATAATAAGTGATAAAAACCAGTTGGCAAGTAAGGGTGCACACTGTTCTGTATTATACAGGATGATGAGGGGAAGGAATATGCTACTTACCAGTATGCATCTGTTCTTGGCATGAAGGGCTGCTGACATTCATATCTGTGCATAGATCGCCGCCTAGTGTTGGGTCCGGATGATTGCACATTGTTGTCCTGGAAGAGTCTTCGAAGTATCACAAGATAGGTGGCTCCTCCCCTAGACTACAGTGCGCATGGGCATCCTCTCCATCCCCAGATTGTTTTTCGCCATTGTGACAGAGATGGAGTGTAATACCGAAAGTGATGACCATGCCTGAAAATGATTCTGAGAGCTACAGCTGCGACAGGCACCGGGGAGGAGGGCGGGCGATATGAATGTCAGCAGCCCTTCATGCCAAGAACAGATGCATACTGGTAAGTAGCATATTCCGTTCGAGGCATGAGGGCTGCTGAATTCATATCTGTGCATAGAATAAATAGCAGTTACCTCCTTACCGGCGGGTGCCCGTGCCAGCTGCAGCAGTCTGAAAGAGAGTTCTGAGAACAGCCTGTCCTACAGCAGCTTGCTGTTTGGAGTGTACATCTACGCAGTAGTGTTTAGTAAATGTATGTATGGTGGTCCATGTTGCTGCTCTACATATATCCTCTAGTGGAATGTTACCCAGGAAAGCCATTGGAGCCCCTAACTTGCGTGTGGAATGTGCTCTAGGGGCAACTGTTAATGTGCGCTTAGCCTTCTGATAACAGATCTAGATACATTTAACAATACACCTGGCTATACCTGACTTGGAGATGGGGTTGCCTTTATGTTGTGGAGAGAAGGCAATGAACAGCTGTTTAGTCCTTCAAAAGTCTTTTGTCCTGTCGATGTAATACAGGAGAGCCCTTTTGACATCTAAGGTGTGCAGTGCTCTGTCTGCCACTGAGTCAGGGTTAGGAAAGAAAACTGGCAGTTCTATGTTTTGGTTAAGGTGGAACTGCGAAACCACCTTTGGCATGAATTTAGGGTTGGTGCGAAGCACCACCCTATTTGCATGAATTTGCAGGTAGGGTTCCTGAATTGTGAGGGCCTGCAGCCCACTGACCCTCCTTAGCGATGTAATAGCTATCAGGAAGGCCACCTTCCAGGTAAGGAACTGTATTTCACAGGAATGGAGTGGCTCAAAGGGTGGCCCTATGAGTCTGGTGAGAACGATATTCAAGTTCCAGACTGGTGAAGGGGGGTGTCTGGGAGGGATTACTCTCTTAAGTCCTTCCAAAAAGGCTTTAATGGCAGGCACCCTGAAAACAGAAAGGTGCTGCCTGTTTTGAAGGTAAGCGGCTATGGCCGCCAAATGGATGCCAGGTTGCATTGGTACAGATGCAACAAGTAACATATGATGTTTTGCGTAGATGCATCCAACGGATTAATGTTATTGTTGGAGCAGTAAATAACAAACCGCTTCCATTTGGCTGCATAGCAGGCCCTGGTAGTCGGTCGTCTTGCCTCCTTGATGATGTTCATGCACTCAGGAGGCAAGTTCAGGTATCCAAACTCTATGACCTCAGGAGCCAAATCGCATGGTTCAACTGTTGGGGATCTGGGTGCTGAATGTCACCATGGCTCTGAGTGAGGAGGCTGGGAGTGAGGCGCAGCCGCTGGTGAGGCACCACTGAAAGTTCCAGAAACGTGGTGTACCAAGCTTGCCGTGCCCACGTTGGAGCAACCAGGATGAGTGTCATGGAGTGCTGTCGCAGTTTGCGCGCCACCAGAGGTATGAGGGGGGCTGGCGGAAAAGCGTACGCAAATCTGCCTGACCAGTTCGTCCATATCGCATTGCCCTGAGACTGCGGGTGTGGGAACCTGGCGGCGAAGTTCGGGCATTTTGCGTTCTCGCTTGTGGCGAAGAGGTCGATGTCTGGATGACCCCACCGTTGGAAGTATGGATGGTGCACTGACGGGTGGATCTCCCACTCGTGCATCTGATGACTGTGCCTGCTGAGCAGGTCCGCCATTTGGTTGTCGACACCCGGAAGATGCTCCGCCATGAGGAAGATGTTCCTCTGAATGGCCCACTTCCACATGCTCTGCGCTAGGTGAGACAGCTGCGGGGAGTGCGTGCCTCCCTGCTTCTGGATGTAATACATGGTGGTCATGTGGATCGTCCGGACTAACACAACCTTGTTGCACAGGTGCAACTTGGATGCCTTCAGTGCCATGAAGATCGCCATCAGTTCCAACACATTGATATGCATCCTCTGCTGTTGTGTTGTCCATAGGCCCTGCACCGTGTATTGGAGGACATGCGCTCCCCAACCCTGGAGAGATGCGTCCGTCGTTAGCACTATTTGTGGGACAGGCTCTTGGAACGGTCGTCCCCTGCAAAGGTTTTGTGGATTCCACCAATGCAGAGAGTTGTAAGCACGACCGGTCACCAACACTAGGTCTTTTAGATGGCCATGAGCCTGGTTCCATTGTCGGGCTAAGCATTCTTGAAGGGGACGCATGTGCAGCCTCGCATGCGGGACTATGAATATGCAGGATGCCATCATACCGATCAGTTGCATGAACACCTGCGCTGGGAGGGTTCGCAGAGGTTGGAACCTCCGAATGAGCATCTGCATGCTGTTGACCCTGGCCGGGTTCAGCTGCGCTGTGGCAGACTGGGTGTTTAGTAGTAGTAGTAGTAGTATAGCTTTATTTCGATACGGTACATATCATAAAAGCAGTACAAAAAATAAAATCATTACAAGGGTGCATAATATAAAATACCGTAGAGAATCATAACAGACATTAATACATAAAATACACATTTAAGCTATTCTTACATATATTTGCACTAATGGCTAAAAACAGGTCAAAGAGAATAGAACATTATTGAATCAATAGCTTTCTTGCAGATCTTATACGCCATGCCCAGCCAAGAAATTTTGCCATGCAGCATGCAAAGAATGGGCGGGCATCCGAGCGCAATATACGTAGGGCTTCTAGATGTGATCTTGTTCCCAAACTTCTGCACAGGGGCTTTAACCATTTCAATCTAGGAGCTGCATATACACTGCACTCAAACAGAAGGTGGGCGTCAGATTCAACGCTTGAGTCGCAAAAAGGACAAAATGGGACCGTTTGAAAGGGAGGATTCCAGGAAGAAGTAAACAATCCTAAGGGGAGAACACCCACCCTAAATTTGAAGTAGAGTGATCTGTCTCCAGAGCTGCGGATTAGGTCCAAATAAGGTTCCCTGGAGGGGAGATCTTTAACTAGTAAAAATTGGGCAACAGATTTGCAAAGATTGGAGTTACGCATTCTGTTATTTTTTACCCATAGCCAGTAAGCATTCTTTAGGAGCAGCTTGGGTGGTGCTGTTTTATTGGCCCAAGCGTCTCCCAATCCCAGCTCATAGAGCAATCGTTTTACCTCCCTAAACCAGGGTATCTTATTACAACCTGGGAGAGACAACAGATCTTTCAGGGCGTCAGCGTAACTACACAATTCAGGGACATTCCATACCCGGGACCAAAGTAGCAGGGGGCGCAGTTTTGCTTGCTCACAAATTGTGCGAGTGCCTGCATCCAACAGGAGGGGGATTGTAGGAGTGCTGTGGGGTAGCCTCATCAGATCTTTATGGAAGTTGTTTTCCATCTTTGCCAATGTATCGACTCTCTGCGTACCCCACAGTTCGGCGCCATATAAAGCTGCGCTTACAACCCTTGCTCTGTAAATATCTAGCACTGCCCCGATTGGTTTCAATGAGGAGGCTCGTTGCTCCTTGAGCAAAACACCCGTGACCCTTTTGTGCGTCAGAAACACCTTTTGATGGTGTGCCTTCCAACTCATTGAGTCACACAAGCGAATTCCCAGGTAGTCAAATTCTTTGACTCTCTCCAGGGGGGTGGAGTCTAAAACAGGTGGGGCGACGGTTTTCTTGGGGGGATTAAGGACAAGGAATTTGGTCTTGCTTATATTTATAGCTAAACCCCTGCTATCACAGAAGGATTTAAAGCTAGAAAGCAATTTCTGGATGCCAGTTGGAGATTTCGAGATCAGGAGGGTGTCATCCGCAAACAGGAGCGTTGGGATCTTTCTGCCCGCCAGGGTAGGCGCATCCGCAGGGTGTTGCAGCAGATGCTCCACCACTCCGTTGACATATAGAGAAAACAGAGTGGGGGCAAGCACACACCCCTGGCGGACGCCCCTGTCTACTGGGATGCGAGATGTTTTTTCTCCCTGGAGTGTTTAGTGTCGCCCCTAGGTACTGTTGCACATGGGTAGGCTGCAGGTGAGACTTTGCGTAGTTGAGTGAGAACCTCAGACTGTGAAGGAGGTGAATGGTCCGCGACATGTCGCGACCGCACTGCTTGGCTGATTTGGCCTGAACGAGCCAGTCGTCCAGGTAGGGATACACGTGAACACCTTGCCTGCGAAGGTGCGCTGCCACAGTCGCTAAGCACTTGGTGAAGACCGTGGGAGCAGTAGTGACCCCGAACGGCAGAACTTTGAATTGGTAATGCCGATTGTTGATCGTGAACCCAAGATATTTTTTGTGACTTGGGTGAATGGAAATATGCATCCTTGAGGTCCAGGGTGGCTAGGCAGTCGCCCTGACGGAGCAGCGGCAGGACCTGTTGCAAGGTTAGCATGTGAAAGTGCTCCGAAAGGATGTATTGGTTGAGGGGTCTGAGGTCTAGAATGGGCCGCAGGGACCCGTCGTTTTTTGGAATCAAGAAGTACAGAGTGTACACCCCTGTACCCCGCTCTTCTACAGGCACGAGTTCTATGGCTCCTTTTAGCAGCATGGAGAGTACTTCTTGCTGCAATAAGTGCGTGTGCTCTGCGGACATAGGACGGTTTCTTGGGGGTATGTTGGGTGGGGGTGGAGGTCAGTTCTAGACAATAGCCATACCGGATAAGTTGTCTCACCCACCTGTCTGTTGTGATGTCCTCCCAGAGTGGCAGGAGCTGCTGGAGTCTCCCCCCGACAGGTGTTAGATGGTCGGGGGGCAGTGACAAGAAGTCACTGTTTGTTGGGAGCGGAGGACCTGGCGTTGTTATTGCCGCGGCCTCTCCCTTTGGCGCTGTTCCCACGTATCCACCCCATGTGTTTTTAGTGTAGGTAGATTGCGTGTTGCCCTTGGCGTACTGGGAATGCTGTAGAGCCTGTCCTCTTGTTGCTCCCCTGTTACCGGAGCGACGAAAGGAACTGCCCCGAAACTGCTGGGACTGGAGAGCCCCCATGGATTTCGCTGTCTCAGTGTCCTTTTTAATTTTCTCAAGTGTTGTGTCAACTTCCGGTCCAAACAGGAAGTCCGGATTAACCGGCTGATTGAGAAGAGTAGTTTGGATTTCGGATTTAAACCCCGAGATGCGCAGCCATGCATGGCGTCGCAGCATTACGCTAGTATTTACTGCCCTTGCTGCTGTGTCTGCTGCGTCCAGTGCACATTTGATTGACGCATTGGAGATCAGTGTCCCCTCTTGTATAACCATTTCTGCAGCTTCTCTGTACATATCAGGCATGTGCTGCAGTAACTGTTCTAGGGTGTCGTAGTGCGCCCTGTCGTATCTAGCCAACAGGGCCTGTTTATTGGCTATTCTCCAAATGTTAGCGGCTTGCGCTGCCACACGCTTTCCAGACTCTTCAAAGATCTTTGACTCTTTGTCCGGAGGGGGAGCGTCACCAGTGGATTGAGAGTTAGCCCTTTTGCGCGCATTAGCCACGACGAGGGAGTCCAAGGGGAGCTGGCCTTAGATATAGGTGGGGTCCACTGGGGCAGGCCTTTATTTCTTGTCGATCCGGGGGTTGATCACCCTGGCTTTGGTTGGCTTCTTTAAAATGTCTGTTGCATGCTTGAGGATCCCTTTAAGCATGGGTAGAGTCTTAGTGGAGCGTTCAGATGTGGAGAAGGTGTCAAATAAGAAATCTTCATCCACTGGCTCGGCATGCATTTCGACGTCATGGTTAAGGGCTGCGCGCTCTATCAATGCATTAAATGCTGCGGTGTTCTCAGTTGGAGATGGTTTAACATTGTAGGACAGAGTCCGGAGTGGTATGGGGGTCGTCAGGGTCATCGCCTTGATCTCCTGCCCCTGCCCAGTGATGCGAGACATCCTGATCAGTGTCAGTGTTGTAAGAGAAGGCCATGTGGCCATAGTCCACATTTACGTCCTCCTCACTCTGTGCTGGAGAATGAACTATCTGCTGCGAACAGTCCTGAAGTGGTTCAAAAAGAACCGGAGAGGTAGAAGAGACCATCTTCTTTTTTAGGGGAATTCTGTAACCTTCCAAAGGATGTTCAGGCGTGATCTTCCGCTTGTGGACGGTAAGCCTGCCCGACTCCGAGTCAATAAACAGTTTTGCATGGTTGTCAGAAGAAGGCTCGTGATAGACGACCTGTTCATGTGAGGACACCTTCGCCATCTTGGAACCCTCGGCGGTGTCACGGCGTTCGAGATGCTTTGGGCGGAAGCCCAAACTTTATCGGTGCTGAGCCCGCAGGTTTCGAACTTGAAGCGGCCGATTCGGGTTTCTTCGACGCCTGTGTAGGCTGCTCGCTTGACCGCGTTGAATCGAGCTCCCGGCGCGGTGCGCCTCCATCCTTGGGCGTCGACTACACTTTCGGGGCGTCTTTGGTCGTGGGTTCAACCCGTTTTCCAAGCCCAGCCTCGAGCCCTGTGAGGTGTGGCTCGAGACTTTTACTCAACTGAAGGCTTTTGCCCTTTTCGCCATGTTTGGTCGTCGACGTCGGCGCCGACCCCTTCGAGGCGACGTGCTTGCTGGTCGAGGCCTGCTTCGATGTCCCAGTCTTGGAGCCAACGGGCATCTTCAGCGCCGAAGGATCGTCGACAGCCTTAGAGGAAGTGTGCGTCGACGTCGAACCGACCACCATCTGGAGTAGTTTCGGTTTCGATTTCGGCTCCGTCTGTTTCGGTTTTCGCAGAATCGACCGATGGCTCCTTTGAAAGGGTCTTAGCCTGGCTTTGGCGCGGGGCTGTAGACCGTGAGGAAGGATCTTGGCTAAGGCCTTTCGGCGATGCCTCGACAGGAGCCGGAGGGGGCGGAATGTTAATGATAGGCCCCGTAATTACAGGCGGACTCGGTTCTCCACCGGAGTCGTCATCAACTGCCCCAAGGGCCTCATCGTTGTCCCCTACCTCGACGACGTCTTAGTCGTGGACATATTCCTCGGCTTGCTCGTCCACCTCGAAATTGGAGTCCTGCTCAGACGCCGGTTCCGACATTTCTCCGGGAACGTCCTCCTCTTCCTCATCTTGGAAGAGTTCCTCGTCTCCGGCATCGAAGATGTTCGCAGGTGCTGGGGCCGACTGCCTCGCCGCACGTCGAAGTTTAATAGTTTTCTTTGAGCGGAACCTCGAGCAGGCGAAACATTTTGACTCGTCGTGGTCGGGGGACAAACATGTATTGCACACTGGGTGCACATCTAAGTTTAAATATTTTGAATTACAAACGGGGCAGCGCTTAAACGGGGTCCGTTCCATCGTCGATGTAGTCTGGGCCTGTTTTGTCGACAGAAATTACTTCTTTCGACGCTGATTGAACAACACGAAAGGGACAGGCACCGAACGATACAATACCGACGCTGTGAAGGCCTTTTGGCCTTAGGAATAAAAAGAGTACAAGTTTTTGAACTGGAGTCGAGATTAGACATCCGAACCCAATGGCGGAAAAAACCAATCTGGGGATGGAGAGGATGCCCATGCGCACTGTAGTCCAGGGGAGGAGCCACCTATCTCGTGATACTTCGAAGACTCTTCCAGGACAACAATGTGCAATCATCCGGACCCAACACTAGGCGGCGATCTATGCACAGATATGAATTCAGCAGCCCTCATGCCTCGAACACATGTATATCTGTGTAAATATATAAATATGTGTAGAGCTCATTCTCACAGGCCTAAAGATAGATTAAGGAGCTTTTATATATCTTTTACTAAGGTGAGTCACACTTTAAACTTAAAACCCAGCAGTGACTTGTCAGGCTGTGCAAAGGTCAGTCTGATTGTCAGTCAGGCAGCCAGGAGCTAGACATTAACGAAATGTGCAGGCTCTTTGCTGTCTGAGCGGAACTTTGCTGGGCTAACAATATCACAGCTCCTGTGGGCGTGACCTCCTCGGCTCAGGAGAAGTTAGAGCCCCCACCCCCCCCCCCCCCCCACCCGTGACATGGGAGAGTGTCAGTGATGCCTTGTACCAGGGTGCTTCAGTTTTAAGCCCTGAAGTGCCTAGGGCGGAGTGTATATCACTGACACCTCGTCAGAGTGGGTGGGGTCAGTAGTCTATCTGACCCCATCATGCTGGTTTTTTAGGTCTCGCGCCTGCGATGCATATGGCGAAGCCATATTCCATCGCGCAGGCGCGATACTATTGTTGCCGGGTCCGCTACCCAGGAGACAGGAGATGTCACGCGCACGCTCTGGAAAGCGAACGGCGCCGGCCGCGCGTGCGCGTTTCCCAATCTCCTGTCTCTCTGGGAAGCACACAAGCAAGCCCAGCAAGCCCAGTCAAGGCAGCACGAGCACGTCCCACGTGAACACACACCCAGAAACTTCCCGAGTCCCTGTTGCAGTGTAACAGGTACATGAATCAGCGTAGCTCTACCAAGGACGAGACAATATACAATATTAACCCGCCCCGTCCCTCCATGTCTTTGTTCTGTTTATGAAGGTGAGTTACGCGAGGCGACTGAGCAGCTTCCAGTGCACGGCTGCCATGAATTATTCTCGTTAATATGTGTCCGGTTGACGCCGGCCCGGATCTCTTACACTATATATTATTCAGAGCCACTGAGACAGGGCTAGAGTGTGATTAATGATTGTGATAAGTGAAAAGTTGTGGGAGATAACAGTTGATGGCTTTCGCTATGCTAACAGTGTTAATCACCTGTGATGGCCCCTTTTCCACAGTCCGTTAAGGTGTTTGTTTACCCCACAGGCTCGTCTGTTCTGAGTTTTTGAGTTTACAGACTTGCCAAACTGGAAGTTGCGGGACAGTCCTTTTCAGACTAATCCGAAATGTCTGTTCCTCCTATAGGGTGAATGGAGAGATCGTCGGATGATAATCTGGGTCAGATTTTGTTCCAATAATTCCTTATATGATTGTTATTGTGAAATGTGCATCAAGAAGTAGTCCTAATACATGGGTAATCGGGACCTGCGGTGGTGAATTACATTGTATTCCTCTGGTGGCCAGCTACAGATGGCTCCGGTTGTTTTCTTTCAGTTGATGATGGGTGGTTTGTTGCTTTAGACTGGTACAATACTGGATGTCGTCCGCATTAATTCTTTTGGATAGGATTGGATGTCGTGCGCATGCTTGATGTACTATGGGGCAACAGATGGTTTATTTTACATCTGCATGGAAGGGCCTGTGTTTGCTTTAGGGGATTAGGAGTGAATCTCAAAAACACAGGTGTTCAGCACACATCTTTCAAACACATTTACCTTAGATTAGCTAATAAAGGCTATCCATTTTATAACCGAACATTGATAAAAAAAAGCAAGAACCCGATAGAGAGCCTTTATTTCACATCTGTAATTTGTATGGCATTAGCTACATTCCCTCTCAGTCTCGGAATGGAGAATGCAGGCGCCTTTGAGAGAGGGCTCCTGTCTTGCAGCGCGTCTTTCTACGAGCAGGGAAGAGGGTTGGGGGAGCAGCTTGGTTACCAAAACAAGCCCTGAATGCAAATTGCACTCATTTACATAGTTCGGGTTGTCTGGAAAATCTGGCGGGTTAGAGGCACCGGTACAAAACAAACCATCTTCTATAAAGACAAAGTGGAAAATTCCCAAATCAAAGTATATTTAACTAGACAACAAGCACAAAAACAGCAAAAACTTTGTAATCCTTAATGGGCATTTTGGAAAATGTACACATTTATCCTCCTAAATACGCCACAAGGACGTTTTGTTGGAGTTTGCTGTGGTGGAGTGAATAATCTCTATGCGTGCGAATGGTTTGCATCATTGGCAGATTACTTTACCTACCTACAAGATGGTAGAGCGCAGCGGTAGCTGATAGACGGTTAATGTGGTAGGGTGTAAATACCTACCTCAGATATTATTTACTGTTGTAAATCGATCACTTGCCGCTCACAGGGGCAAACAAAAGCACTGACGACTCGGCTATTGAGTCTTTGGAAGTTGATAATGTGTACTGCTAAATTGGACCAGGTAAATAGTTGCTATGGCTGCTAATTTTTTTCGCGCTATGGCATGCCCCATCTACAAGCACTGAGGTGGACTCAGAAGGTGAATGCTCTCTGGAGAGCCAATCGCCAAAAATGGTAACAATTTGGGTAGGAATGCAAATGGGGACACAAAAGGCGCTCCCTCTCCCCCCCAAACCCACCTTCGCCTTCTGCTACCCGTGAAAAATGTTCAATTAATTGGTCTGGAATATTTGCCTACGATTTTCCTGCACGATCACTGGTTCCATATGTACTGTGGAAATTGAGACAATCACCCAAGAGGCTATTATTAAATGCATCCATTTAGGCAAGAGCACCATGGCAGTACATTCTACTGTAAATGGACATGCACCTAAATGACAATTTTACACGTGTCTAATGAGTTATTATACAGAGAAGGCCACCAGTCCCTTTATGACACCTTAATGTCATTAACACACGGCTCATGGGACCCACTTCACAGCCCTTGTGTATTGCATTTATCATACAAAATCCATCTGGAGACGTGACAACTTTCTGTGTTTTTTTATTTTTTTCAAGCCCATTTTTGTGTGGAGAAGTGTGGCTCAATGGTTAGAGCGGCAAACCCTGATGCAGAGGTCTAGCCCGGGACCAGGGTTCAATTCCCCACCTTGGCGGGTCTTGGGCTCAAAATTCCACGGACCTGATAATTCTCGCCTCGGTGCCTATTCTAATCATAGAGTCCCACTCTGCAACTCTGGGCAATAGCTTGCTTAATCTCGACAACGGCCCCCACAACGCTAAGGATGCCTGGCCTTCACCCTGGGGGTGCCCAGGAGTGGACGCCTCACAGGGAAAGCCAGGACGGGTTCCACAGCGGTATTCGTACAAGCGCCTTGAGACCCTTGCGGGTGAGTAGTGCGCTATACAAGTATCAATTTACATTTACATTTACATTTTTGGAAATCCTATTTGTAAGTTGGGCCATGCATGATGGATAGTTATTCAAATTTGAGTGTTACACCAAGGATACGAGTGGGTTCCTAGGCAACATACCACTTGCAAACATCTGTAAAGCTGCAACATGGCCTACACAACGCACACTCACAAAGCATTACATGTAGGCATTCATGCTTTTCTGTCTGTTAACATGTGATCTACAGCTACACAATATGCAAACAGAAAATTTCACTTAGCCATAACTATCGGTTTGCACCTGTTGTGGTATATAGATTCACATGCATCCTCACACCTCCCCAGGTTTGAGCATACGCTCAGATGTTTGTAACATAATACACATTAATATCACGTTTTCAGTGCACCACAAGCTGCCTTGCTTTGCTTTATTCCAAATATCATCTTTTATGCTTTGGATGGGTTTCGGAAGCCATCGGAGGTGTAGTCTTTTTCCTTGTGCATTTACGGTTTAAATAGTGAAACTAAATCTTTTACTTTAAAGAACAAGCATTTGCAATGCAAAAGGTCTCGCATTTGCGAGAGTTTGAGCTATTGGCATTGTAAATGAAAATGCTTTTTATTTATGTGCTTTGAAAATGTGCAAGCAGTGTTTATAGTCCTTACGAGAAGCAAGGCTGGCAGTAACTGCGCCTCTTTTACTGCTAAGCCTTGCTTCTATAAGTACAAAGTGTGCATTTACACACCATTTGCAAGTTTTCAAAACATAAATAAAAGGCGTTGTCATTTACAATGCCAATTGCTCAATCTCTCGCAAATGCGAGACCTATTGCATTGCAAATGCTTGTTTTTTTAACAACTATTTGGTGGGTGCTTGTATGTATGAATATATGCGTATTTTTGAGTGAGTGTTGTGAATGTGTGTGGGTGCATGTGAATGCATGGGTGTAAGGGAGTGCATTTGTGTCTGCGCTCCAACCATCTTCTCAGTTGCAGTTAACAGCTGTCACTAAAATCCAAAACAAAAATATGCCACACTAATGAACTGTAGTTAAAAGTGGCGCAAAAATGAAGCTAAAAACTCAATATTGTGCTGCAAAATTTCGAATTGTGGGGATAAATTTCATGGTTTATGCAGCAATATCCTGGAGAGTCTGTACAAATGAGCTAGCAGCCTAATATTTCTGCATTTGTCAATGTAATCACTGGCCAACTGCTTGATCACAAACTAAAATTGACCGACTATACATGTACATTTAACATAGGCAGTTTTTTGGGACACACCTGGACTGTACAGTCACAAAGAGGACAGACCATACTAGCACCACAAAAACACAAATAGCTTAAGCATTAAGCTTACCAAGTGCACTCGTAGCATCTTCAAAAAGGGACGCCCGAGGTTCGCTTTGTATGCTGCAAAACAAAATACGTAAAAAAAAAGTTAAAAAGCATGAAACCTAAGTATGTTTACAGCAAATAAAGAAAACAAATGCAGTTCCTTTTGAAGCAGGTTTCGTTAATGGAAAAAATCTTGTTTTATAAAAAATAAACAGTAGATAATGAAAGTAGTAGTAAATGGAAACGTAGGTGCAAGGACAGGTAAACCTCTACAGGCAGTGACTCGACGTCAGAAATGGAGTAGTTTCCTACCTGTAACTCCAGTTCTGTAGTAGGGGTATCCGTTATAGTCATAATCTTGTTTTATAGTCCCACCCATGTTCGTGGACCCCGGAGCAATCACAATAGTCTCTAAAGTGGTCTTCTTCTGCAGTCCTGCATAGACACTTAAGAGAAAATCAAAGACAAATAATGCAGCCTAAAACTACAAGGCTACATTGTCCAGCACTTCATCTTGAAGTGAAAAGGATAGCCAAATAATATTACATTTAACACACTTTGCAAAGTTTCACACTATGAGAAACTCCCCTTCACAAAAATCCTTTGTAATGATAGAGAGGAAGGGTTGGACAGACAAGCCCCATAGGCTGCCATTATGTGCCTGGAAAAGGGATACCGTGCCTTTAAGGAACTCTCCAGAGACCCTCGGTATCCTAGGATGCACAGCCAAAGGCCTTTTACTTTCAGTTCTTTTTGAAGGTGTATAAAGCCAGGCCTGTAGCATATAGTACATTATCTCTTAATCCACTGGGGAGGAGGGCAGGAGCTTATGACTATAGCAGAGATACCCCTACTACAGAACTGGAGTTACAGGTAAGAAACTACTCCTTCTGTAGTAGGGGATCTCTGTGTATAGTCATAATCTTGTGAATAGAATGGCAAGCCCATCCCAACAAACCAAACCAGCGGAGGAGGAAACAGATATCACTTCTGTGCAAATAGATTTCTCAACGAAGCCTGCCCAACCTGAGCGTCTGCTCTGGCATCAGAGTCCAGACAGTAGTGCTTAGCAAAGGTATGGACCGACTTCCAAGTGGCAGCCCTACAGATATCTGCAATGGGACATTTCGCAGCAAAGCCGTTGTAGCCGCTGTGCCTCTGGTGGAATGAGCCTTAGGCTTACCCCCTAAGGTTTTGTTAGCTTTTTGGTAACATAACTGGATACAGGACAGAATCCACCCAGAGATGGACTGTTTTGAGGTGGCAAGACCAGTCCTGACCGATCAATAAATTGACAAACAATTGGTCTGACCTACGTATGTCTCTGGTCTTATCCAAGTAGAATTTCAACACTCTTCTAACATCCAGGGAGTGAAGAGACCTCTCCGCTGGAGTGGAAGGATGTTGAAAAATCGTAGGTAAAGTTATCGTCTGATTAACATGGAAACCAGAAATCACTTTAGGGAGGAACTTAGGGTGAGTTTGCCTCACTACCTTAGAAGCATGAAGTACAGTGTAAGGTACTTGGCAACACAAGGACTCTATTTCACTCACCCTGCGGGCCGATGTAATAGCCACAAGGAAGGCCGTCATCCAGGACAGATGCTGTAGAGAAGCCTTATGAATAGGTTAAAAAGGTTCCTTCATCAAGCGAGACAGCACCACATTCAGCTCCCAGGAAGGCGAAGGACGCCTAATAGGGGGAAACACTTCTTCAATCCCTCAAAAAAATCTTTAATTACAGGAATCTGGAAGAAGGATGTTTGTGAAGGGCATTTCCTATACGCAGTTAATGCTGCGAGGTGAACCTTAATAGAATGGAAATTAAGGCCAGATTGAGCCAAATGCAAGTGGTATGGAAGGTATGGAAGGATGACATCTTCCTTGCAGGTGGTAGGATCACAGTTCTTGGACGTGAACTAGATGCAGAACCTCTTCCACGTGTAGGCATAGTAAGTCCTTGTGGAAGGCCTCCTTGAGTATTTCCATGCAATTGTCAGGCAAATTCAGGTGTCCATATTGCACTCTCTCAGGAGCCATGCTGCCAAACTCAACAATGAGAGGTTGGGGTGCACCATCTGCCCCCGAACGTCGCAGGGGTTTGAGAGACCGGTGTAGCAGGTCCGTGCACCACCACTGCATAGGCCACTCCGGAGCAAAGAGGCTCATTGGTGCTCTGGACTGAGACAGCTTGATGAGTACTGTCGGAATCAGGGGAATGGGTGGAAAAGCGTACAGAAAGCTGTTTGACCAGATGATCCATAGCTCATTCACCAGAGTCCCCGGTTGGTAAAACCTGGAGGCGAAGTCTCTGCATTTTCTGTTTTCGGCGGTGGCAAACAGATCTATTTCTTGAGTGTCCCACCTGTCGAAGCGGTTTCCAGCACCTCATCGTTTAGAACCCACTCGTGGTTTTCTTGGACCAGCGTGCTGAGTGCGTCCGGCTGAGCATTCTGTACACCCGGCAGATGAGTAGCTGTTATAGTCAGTCCTCTGGCAAGCAGCCAGTGCCAGATCGCCTGCGCTGCTTGTGACAGTGTGCGCGATCTCGAGCCCCCTTGCTTGTTGAGGTAATACATTGTGGTCGTATTGTCAGTCTGTTCAAGTAAGGAGTTGGTCCGGAAGGATGGATGAAAGGCCTTCAGCAGCAAGTGAACAGCTCTGAGTTCCAGAAAATTGAAGTGATTTGTGGATTCCGCCTGGGACCACGTTCGTTGGATCTGTAGATGGTCCGAATGCACTCCCCAGCCGCGGAGAGAGGCATCTGTCACGATAGTTCGAATGGGAATGTCCTTGTGGAATGGAACCCCCTTGAGGAGATTCTCTGCTGAGCACCACCATCCCAGGGACTGTTGAGCGTGTAGAGAGTTCGATCCTGTCGTACCAACTCCCTCGTTTCTGGTCCCACTGATCCTCCAGAAATTCCTGCAGCGGCCGCATGTGGAGGCGGGCATATGGAGTGAGGAAGATGCAAGAGACCATCGACCCCAGAAGAGAAGACACAGTCCTCACTGTCATAGATGAAACAGTCATGAGAGCCTGAGCCTTCCGAAGAATCGATAAGCGTCGCTCCTCCAGAGACACGCTTGCTGAGAGAGTATTGATGGAGGCTCCCAAGTACTGCAGGCACTGGACAGGAGTCGGAATGGACTTGGACATGATGTGCAAACCCAACTGGTTCAACAGAACGTCCGTCCTGTTGAAGTGCAATTGCGCTTCCTGGAAGGTGGAGGCTTTGATCAACTAGTCGTCCAGGTATGGGTAGACAAACACCTTGTTCTTTCTCAGGTGAGCTGACACCACTGCCATGCACTTTGAAAAAGTCCTGGGTGCAGACTTCAGTCCAAACGGTAGTACAGTGTACTGATAGTCATTGGTGCAGACTAGAAAGCGCAGGAACTTCCGGTGTTTCCGTGCAATGGGCACATGGAAGTACACATCCTGCAGATCTATTGCGCAAAGCCATTCTCCTCTTTGCAGCAGAGGATAAATCTGGTGCAAAGAAAGCATGCACAATTTCTCCCTGCGAATCCATTTGTTTGCTTGTCGCAAATCCAGAATGGGCCTGAACTCGTTTTTGTCCTTTTTGCGTACCAGAAAGAACCTGAAGTATAGACCCTTTCCCCTTTGAGACATAGGGACGTCTTCTGTCGCCCTTTTTCCTAACAGGGTATCGGCCTCAGCTTTAAGTTCGCGCAGCTGGTTCTGCGAATGAACCGGTGTAATTGCTGGAGGAGGGTTGACAAAACGAAGACTACCCATTGCAAACAATATTCAGCACCCACTTGTCCGGAGTAATTTTTCGCCACTCTGCCAAGTAATTTTGTACGCTTCATGATTTCCCCCCCCCCCCCCCCGCCCCCACGCCCCCCCCCCCCATCGGAGCGGGCAACGGCCGAGGAGGGGGAAGTAACTCCTCAGGACTTAGACCCGCCGGGCCCTTATTCACCAAGGAGGACTGCTGGCCACCTCTACCCCTCTGACGCTTCTGGAAGGGCTGTCGCTGGTATTGCTATTGCTGCTGTTGTTGCTGCTGGCCAGCTTGTTGACCTTGTCGACGCCTCTGGGAAGAGTACAGTCTCTGGAAAGGAGGGATCAACTTCCGCTGCTCCTTTGGTTTTTCCAAACCAACAGCCTTCAGCGTTTCTACTTCCACCTTTATGCAGGCCATTTCCTCATCCGCATGCATCCCAAAGAGGGTAGATCCAGAGAACGGCAAAATCACGATCCTCTGTTGTGCCTCTGGCTTGAGAGGTAAGGCGCAACCATTAATGAAATCTTAAATTGATGCCATGGCAGTAACCATAAGCAGCCAGCAGAGAGGCGTCTGCCGCCGAGCTGATGGCTTGGTTTGAGACCATCATGCCATCGTTCAAAATCTCCTGTAAGTCTTCTCGCCTATCCCTCAGGAGGAGGCCAATAAACTGTTGCAGGGACTCCCACAAAGAGCGGTCACAGCGACCCAAGAGCGCCGAGGCACATGCCACTTTCATCGAGGTGGCAGCCGTACAGCAGACTTTCCGTCCAGCTGAGTTCATTTGACGGCTTTCCTTGGCCGGAGTCGAATGCTGTTTCTTAGCCGCAGTTACTATCACAGAATCCGAGACAGGATCTGACCTGAAGAACGCTGGATCAGATTCCGGGGGCCTGTACTTCCTTTGAAGTCGAGATGGCGCCGACTTCACCAAGGCCGGCATCAGAAACAGCTCCATGGCCGGTTCCTCCAGTCCTGGCACCAAAGGCAGCAAAGGACGAGAGAGATGTCTGCGTTGCAATGTTTCGAAGATCACAGAGGTGGAAGGAGTGGGCACCGTCAATGTGATCCCTAACTTAGCTGCCCTCCCCCCAGCAGCACATCCTAGAATGTCACAATGTCATCCATAGGTGACACTGTAGGAGGAGAGTCAGATAAAGTGGGAGAATACCTTTAGTCACTGGATGTGTTTGTGTATCGGGCCCGTGACCTTTTCCGCTGACGACGATGTGACCTCGTCGAGGATCTACGCTCACTGAGAGAGCGATGCCTCCCTCTGGATCATGACCTTGGCTTTCTGGGCATCGCAGGAACTGCCGACCCCGGAGGCTGCGGAAGCGGAGGAGGCTGAGCCAGAACCCCAGGTTGTGGCTGTGGAGGCCGGGGAGGCGGAGGAGGAGGCAGAGGTGGTGGAGAAGGAGAAGGAGTTGGTTTCCGAGTAAGCAGAGGAAGCGGAGGAGGCGTAGGTGTCCTTGGCCTCGAGGGCGAATAGGTCCGTGAATAATCAGATTCCAGTGACTCACGCACTCTCCTCTTCTTCTCTGGGAGGATGCTCTGGAGGCAGACCTCTCTGCAGATGAGTGTCGGTGTCGCTGCGACCGGGGACTCTCAGAAGATGAAACACTAACCACAGAGGCACTAGACACTGTCCTGGGCCTCGACTTCCTCTTGGACGTCGAATTTTCCTTCCTCAACATCAACCTCTTAGACTTCTCATCCCTCGACGTCAATCTTCTAGATGTCGACGAACTCCTCAACGTCGCAAATCTACGCCTAGACGTCGATTTACCTTTCCTTGACGTTGATCTTCGCGTCAACGGCAGTGTCGCCTTGACGGGGAGCGCCTTCGGGACACATCACAACGTCGATGGTGTGTCAACACAGGTAAAGTCCTCGACGCTGACGTCGTCCGAGGTCTCTACGTCCTACACCTCGACGTTGATAAACTACGTCGCTTCGACCCAGAGCCCTGGGTCGACGGGGAACATATTGTGGTCATACCTCTCGACGCCGAAAGCCATCGACCAGGACCAGTGCCTTTTCTGGGCCTTTTCTTGACTGAGGAGCCCCCCAGAAGCCGATGCACGGGCAGAGGACGATGACCGAGTACCTCCATGCCCAGAAGTCCCACCTGTCTCTTGATGTCTCCTCTGCTCCAGGCCTTGGAGACTAATCTTCTCCCTGTCACGCAGGGTCCTCCTAGAGAAAGAGTGACAGATCTCACAGGAGTCGGGGGACATGGGTGGAAGGGAGGCAGAGTATGCATACTCTAAGGGGGTCAGACTTAGCTTTCTTCCTACCACACTCCAGGCACTTGTCGAATAAAGCTGGCATTTCGACAAGAAAGAGGTGGCAAAACTGGTTAAACAAATACAGCAAGAGGAAGACCTTAGACGGCGAGTGAAACACTCAAAACACTGGAAATGTGCCTAAAATTGAAGTTATACCCAAAAGGGTAGAGCTCAATGCTCCAGGGTCCTGCTAGCAGGAGCCGTAAAAAAGAACTGAAAGTAAAAGGCCTTTGGCTGTGCATCCTGGGATACCGAGGGTCTCCGGAGAGTTCCTTTTCCAGACACATAATGGCAGCCTATGGGGCTGGTCTGTCCAACCCTTCCTCTCCATCATTACAAAGGATTTTTGTGAAGGGGAGTTTCTCGGAGTGTGAAACTTTGCAAAGTGCGTTAAATGTAATATTATTTGGCTATCCTTTTCACATCAAGATGAAGTGCTGGACAATGTAGCCTTGTAGTTTTAGGCTGCATTATTTGTCTTTGATTTTCTCTTAAGTGTCTATGCAGGACTGCATAAGAAGACAACTTAAGAAACTATTCTGATTGCTCTGGTGTCCACGCACATGGGCGGGACTATTCAAAAGATTATGACTATACACGGAGATCCCCTACTACAGAAGTAACTCTCCACCCCAAGCTACAGCACTCCACCCCAAGCTACAACACTCCACCCCAAGCTACAACACTCCACCCCAAGCTACCACGCTAATATTCCCAACTTCCCAGCTTTAAACTACTTCATAATACCCATTCCACGCCAATGTACCCCACTCCACGCTACCCCAATCTACTCCACTTTTGACAACCAGATCACAGCTGTAGCAGGCAAGTGTTTTGGGATACTAAAAACTCTTAAAAAGATCCTTGGCCTCCTCCCCGAATCTGCCAGGAAGTCAGTAGTCCAGGCTCTAGTTACATACAGGCTAGATTATTGCAATGTCTTATACCCGAGAGTCTCACAGTCTCTGCTGATGAAACTTCAACGTGTGCAGAATGCGGCAGCCCATCTGCTGCTGAATCTTCCTACACTGGCTTCCATGGGCTCTGCACTCTCAAAATTGCATTGGTTACGTATGAAGAAAAGGCTCGCCTATAATGCCATGTGCTACTGCTTTTTTCGAGTCCTATTCTCCCGCAAGGAACCTAAGATCTGCAGGGGTCTTGCTGGCTTGCATCCAGACTACAAAGAAAGCCCACAGTGGGGGCTGCTCCTTTAGCTTTTTAGCAGCTAAGCTGTGGAACTCGCCCTCTTCAAATCAGACAGGAAATTATTACTCTGCAAAAATCTAAAAACCTGGCTGTTTAGGTTGGTCTGATTGTGTTCTCATCAGTATGCTGTATTGTTTTTTAGGTCTCGCCTTTACCATTCCGCAGGAATGGGAAATGGGGAGAAGTCAAGTCGGCAAAATCCTCTTCAAACCACGGGCTTTCAGCCGCGGTTTTCTTTAAGTTCACGTGAATCACGTGATTAAACATGCACGCGCATCGGCAGCATTTATCCTGCAGGCTCGCAAAAGGCTCTCCTCCCTCCCCACATCAAAGGCATCAATCACCCTCCCACAGGCTTCCCCAGCGCTGCCCCGCCCCCTGCTTCACAGCCAGGCCATCTGTTCCCTGCCAGACCTCCCACACCTCCGTCACAGCATGCCTGTGTACTTCAAAGGCTTATCACTTCACACGGCCGCCCGCAGGCCGTGCAACCAGAGCACTTCAGTTGGTGTGCAGCCCCCCTCCCAGCACTGCCTTGTTACTCTCGGCAGCCGTGAGTCCCTAAACACTTTTTATATTTAATTAGCAGCAGCAGCATTTCTCCTGCGCCAGGCCACATCAAAGGCTCTGTGCCACTTTCACCCACACAGCAACACTTACAGACACGCAACGCCACTCACACCCACGCAAGCCCACTATCATCCACGCAAGCCCACTATCATCCACGCAAGCCCACTATCATCCACGCAACACCTCACTCACTCACTCACGCAATGCCACTCACTCACTCACGCAAATCCCCTCACACCCACGCAAATCCCCTCACACCCACGCAAAGCCCCTCACACCCACGCAGTGCCACTTTCAGACACGCAACGCCACTCACACCCACGCAACGCCACTCACAGACGCACAACGCCACTCACAGACGCACAACGCCACTCACAGACGCACAACGCCACTCACAGACGCACAACGCCACTCACAGACGCACAACGCCACTCACAGACGCACAACGCCACTCACAGACGCACAACGCCACTCACAGACGCACAACGCCACTCACAGACGCACAACGCCACTCACAGACGCACAACGCCACTCACAGACGCACAACGCCACTCACAGACGCACAACGCCACTCACAGACGCACAACGCCACTCACAGACGCACAACGCCACTCACAGACGCACAACGCCACTCACAGACGCACAACGCCACTCACAGACGCACAACGCCACTCACAGACGCACAACGCCACTCACAGACGCACAACGCCACTCACAGACGCACAACGCCACTCACAGACGCACAACGCCACTCACAGACGCACAACGCCACTCACAGACGCACAACGCCACTCACAGACGCACAACGCCACTCACAGACGCACAACGCCACTCTCACCCATGCAACGCCACTCTCACCCATGCAACGCCACTCTCACCCATGCAACGCCACTCTCACCCATGCAACGCCACTCTCACCCATGCAACGCCACTCTCACCCATGCAACGCCACTCTCACCCATGCAACGCCACTCTCACCCATGCAACGCCACTCTCACCCATGCAACGCCACTCTCACCCATGCAACGCCACTCTCACCCATGCAACGCCACTCTCACCCCCATGCAACGCCACTCTCACCCCCATGCAACGCCACTCTCACCCCCATGCAACGCCACTCTCACCCCCATGCAACGCCACTCTCACCCCCATGCAACGCCACTCTCACCCCCATGCAACGCCACTCTCACCCCCATGCAACGCCACTCTCACCCCCATGCAACGCCACTCTCACCCCCATGCAACGCCACTCTCACCCCCATGCAACGCCACTCTCACCCCCATGCAACGCCACGCTCACCCCCATGCAACGCCACGCTCACCCCCATGCAACGCCACTCTCACCCCCATGCAACGCCACTCTCACCCCCATGCAACGCCACTCTCACCCCCATGCAACGCCACTCACCCATGCAACGCCACTCTCACCCATGCAACGCCACTCTCACCCATGCAACGCCACTCTCACCCACGCAACGCCACTCACACACGCAACGCCCTCACACACGAAACGCCACTCACACACGCAACGCCACTCACACACGCAACGCCACTCACACAACGCCACTCACACGCAAATCGACTCACACCCACGCAGTACCACTTTTACCCACACAGCACCACTTTCAGACACACGCCACTCACACCCACGCAAGCCCACTCACACATGCAACGCCACTCTCACCCATGCAATGCCACTCACTCACCCACGCAACGCAACGCCACTCACCCACACAACGCCATTCACCCACGCAACACTCACACATGCAACGCCACTCACCCACGCAACGCAACTCACTCAAAGCCACTCACACACACGCAGTGCCACTTTCACCCACACTGTGCAGTGCACAATAGGTCTCGCAGTAGAAAAGTTGGAGCTATTGGTTTTGTAAATGACAAAGCCCTTTATGTTTTTAAAATGAAAACAAAAATAAAATGCATTGTTATTTGCAATTGTAATAGCTCCAACTTTCCTACTGCGAGACCTATTGGCAACGCCAGTGCATGTGTTTCTTGGTGAATGAGTCCCTAGCACTGGGACACTTCGTTAGAACTAACTAGGCACTCTACAAAATGATTTTATTATTCTATTTAACAGATGAGGGCTGGTAATTATCTACAAAGGAAGAAGTGATTTACTAAGCAACTTATCTGTTACATTAGTTTATTCAAAACAGATATGTACCTCACAACTATAAGAGCAAATCTCTTCTGCACCTATGAGCCTCCACCATGGATGTTTCTGAAGTAGAGAAACACGTCTTGCTTCAGAGACAAATAATTAACAAACTTAAGAAAAACAACAGACTTGGCAACTCTGAAACAGCGCGTCCCTTTGCATCAATCAAGTATGGGAATCTTAGCGAGAGTTCACCATGTACAGAATTGTTACAAAGTTGGGAACCATAATACTTGATCTTTTTTAGCCACTTCTTGATAAGAAATGAATGGCTGTGAGCCTTCCAATAAGGGTCTGGACTGAAAATAGGGGGAGGCGGTTGATAAGGGTGGCACAGGACTGATTATATTGCGGTTGTTGAACTGCACTATCATAAGCTTTGTTTGTTGACAATCATGTGATCCCATCACGCTATTTGTCTAACCAGAGCCCACAGCCCTTCTTTGGCTTACGCAACAACTAAGACAAAAAAAATAATAATACGTATTTGCGTGTTATTATGGATCTGGAAAAGGAGCAGCATGGGCCATCACTGGCACAGAACCATGAACACCAAAGGGCGATTAGGCAAGTTTATATTAGAAAATAGCTGTAAGATCGACCAGAGGGTTTAAAATCAGCAGGGGCAGGGCAGCACTACTCTGGGAGATGGGCAAGCAGGAACGCACAGCTGGCCGGCACCAATTCTCAAAGCATCCTTATTTAATCCTAGATTGTGCACAAGCACAAATAAATGGGGGACACACACGCTGGTCCTGGAGGCTAAATGTAAACTGGTCGACCATGATGACAGTCTAAAAGAAGATGCATGGGCCACTTGTAGAGCCCAAGCAATGCCATATTGAATAAGCATTGGCAAAGCAACAGGTCTCGCCTATGCGAGAGCTATTGGTTTGGGCAAAGTGTTTTAGCCATGTTGTACATCACTGTGGCTGCTGTTCAGCATGCCTAAACTTTAGTGAGTGGGGTAGATTGGGGCCGAGTGGAGTGGGGCAGATTGGAGTAGAGTATGGTAAAGTAGGGTAAAATGAAGATGGGTGGATTGTGTTAAATTGGAGTGGAGTAGATTGAATTTGGGGAGACTAAGGTAGACTGGGGTGGAGTAGATTGAGGTATATTTGAGTGAAGTAGGTAGGAGTAGGGTAGATCGGAGTAGGATACATTATGGTAGATTATAGTGGAGTAGATTGGGAAGAGTGGCGTGGGGTAGATGGAAGTGGAAAAGAGTGGACTTGAGTAGATTGGAGTGGGGTAAATTGAGAGGGGTAGACTGGGTATAATGGAAAGGAGTGGGGATAGTTTGGAGCTGGCTAGATTGGGGGAATTACATCAGAATAGTGTGGGGTAGACTGGGATGGAGTGGAGTAGATTGTAGGGCAGACTGGAGCGGGGCAGACTCAAGCGGTGCGGGGCAGATTGGAGCGGTGCGGTATGTATTATGGTAGAGAGGATTAGAGAAGAATGGAGTGCAGTAAGGTGGTGTGGAGTAGATTGGAGAGGAGTATTGTTGAGAGGAGTAAGGTGGAGCGTGGTAGATACGAGTGGGATAGATTGTGTGGATTGTGGTAGGATAGATTGGAGTAAAATGAGGTAGAGTGGAGTGGGTATGTGGAGTGGTATAGGTTTGAGTGGAGTTGGATAGAGTGGTGTGGGGTACATTGGGAAGGGGTGGGTATAGGAAAGTGGGTTTCTGTCGCAGTAAGAAATGCGTTACTTACCTGTAACTGCAGTTATCCAGTTTTGGTATCTTTCATAGATTCACATGCCTGAATCATTCCCCGTCGTCGGGGTGGGAGTCCAGGTATATAAAATAGTAATGTCCTAGAGACATACATACAAACTAATAGGCCAGAGGTCTCACATTAGTAGCCTGAGTCCTTTTGAGAAAAGGACCAAACTTTGGCCAGGAGCCAATCAGCTACTACCACCCTCTAGAGCCTTCCTGGAAGGAGCCCTAGTCCCTCAGATTTTCGTAAGCACCGTGCTAAGCAGTACCTACTGAGAGAACCAAGGTGAGCCCTTCCAGGGGAGGCGGGTGGGTTGCATGTGAATCTATGAAAGATACCAATACTGGATAACTGCAGATACAGGTAAGTAACGCATTTCTTATCCAGTATTATGGGTATCTTTCATAGATTCACATGCCTGAGTCAGAGTAGCAAGTAGTAGGCAGCACATTTCGCATAACATAGTATGTAAGACACCTGATAACTTATCAATAGTGCAAAAAAAGAAACTGCAAACAGTAGCAAGATAATAAATGTGCAATCAGTAGGATAGGAAAGGTGGGATGAAAGGAAGAAGGCTCACCTCTAATGGAATAGATGACGGAGCACCGCCTGTCCCACTGCTGCATCCTTCATAAGTTCAGAATCCAAGCAGTAATGCTTGGTGAACGTATGTGGAGTTTTCCATGTCGCCGCTCTGCAAATGTCGACAATGGGCACCCCAGAAAAGAGCGCCAAGGATGTGGAAACCGCTCTAGTGGAATGAGCCCGGACCTTGACCGGCAGAGGGTGACCCGCCTGTTGGTGGCAGAAGGCGATAGATGCAGATATCCATCTTGAGATGCTCTGCTTTGTCAATGGAGGCCCTTCCTGGGCCTGCTGAAGGCAATGAACAATTGGTTGGATTTGCGAAATTGTTCTGTTCTATGAAGGTAGAATTTCAGACATCTCTTCAGATCTAAGGAATTTAGGGATCTTTCTGCTGGAGAGGATGGATTAGGGAAGAAAGATCTCAGGAGAATAGGTTCATTCAGATGAAAAGCAGACGATACCTTCGGAATGAATTTGGGATTAGTCCGTAGAATGACTCTGTCCTGTTTAAACTGAAGGAACGGGTCTTGAATGCAGAAGGCCTGTAACTCACTCACACTCCTTACCGACGTGAGAACCAGCAAGAGAGCTGTTTTCCATGACAAATATTTGAGCTCCGCTTTATGTATCGGCTCAAAGGGGTGCTTCATCAATTGTGCCAGGACAAGATTGAGCTGCCATGTAGGTGGTAAAGGCCTCACTGGAGGATAAGTCCTGAATAAGCCTTTTAGAAACTGCTTGATTAGTCTATTAGACCACAGAGAAGCACCAGACGAAGAACGTCTGAATCGAGATATGGCTGCCAGATGGACCTTGATGGAGGCATGAGCCAGTCCCGAGTTGGCTAGGTGAAGCAGGTAGGGCAGCAGTTGTGCCGGAGATGACGAGAACGGGTGCAGATTGTTAGCTTTACACCATAAACAGAATCTCTTCCACTTAAGGGAATATGTCTTATTGATACTGTCAGTCCGGGCCCGGGCTAGGACAACTCTGCAGTCCTGAGGGATATCTAGGTCCTGGAACTCTCTGAATTCAGGAGCCAAGCCGATAATCTGAGAGATGTCAGATCTGGATGCTGGACTTGCCCCTGGTTCATGGTGAGGAGATGTGGATATGGCTTGAAAGGAATCGGAGGCTCCAGAGATAGAAGGTGGAGTTCTGTAAACCAGTGTTGGCGTGGCCACGCTGGGGCTACCAGGATCAAAGTGCAATGCTCTGCTTTCATCTTCCGCAGGACCCTGGGGATCAGGGGAAACCCTTGATCTTTGTCGCAAACAGATCCAGGGGAGGCCTGCCCCACCTGGCGAACACCGCGTCGAGGGCATGTTGGTCTAGCTCCCACTCGTGGCAGATGGAGCGTTGCCTGCTTAGGGAGTCCGCCAGGGTGTTGTCTGCAAGATGTTGTGTTGGAGTAGCCACTTCCAAATTTGCTGCGATTCTTGAGAGAGCTTCATGGATCGAGTTCCCCCTTGCTTGTTTAAGGAGTGAATTGTGGTGGTGTTGTCCGTCCTCACAAGCACTGGGGAGTTCCTGATTCTGGGCAGGAAAGCTCGAAGAGCCAGGAATACTGCCCTCAGTTCTAACAGGTTGATGTGGAGTAGTTTCTCCGCTGGCGACCACTGACCATGTATCTGAAGTTCCTGCAGGAACGCACCCCATCCCTCTAACGATGCATCTGTTATCACGTGTGGGGAGACCGGAAGCAGGAATGGTAGGCCTTGATTCAGATTTTCTAGTTGAAGCCACCAGTGTAGGGCATTCACCATGAACGGGGTGATTCTGAGTCGATCGTCGAAGGATCCCGTACTTTGAATCCACTGGGCTGACAGTGCCTCCTGTAAGGGACGCATACAAAGGCGGCAGTGTGGAATCAGGAGGATGTTGGAGGACATCATTCCTAGCAGTGACTTGAAAAGTCGCACCTTGATGGTCTTTTTGAGCTGAAGGTTTGCTGCCAGAGACCTCAGTTTGGCCTGACGTTCCAGAGATGGAAAGGCCTTCTCTTGATGTGTGTCCAGAATTGCCCCCAGGAAAGTGAGCTGTTGAGAGGGCTGTAGTACTGACTTCTCCTGATTTAGTGTAAGTCCTAGTTTCTCGAAGAGCTGAAGACAGGCGTTGGAAGACCTGCTCACGCCTTCTAGAGTAGGGGACTTGATGAGCCAGTCGTCCAGGTAGGGGAATACCTGGTGATGCTGTTGGCGAAGGTAGGCTGCCACTGGAGATAGGCATTTCGTAAAAATGTGTGGCGCCGACTTTAGGCTGAAAGGCAACACTCTGAACTGGTAATGTCTGCCCGCCACAGTGAATCTTAAGTATTGGCAGTGACTCTTGTGGATGAGTATGTGGAAATAGGGATCCTGGAGGTCTAAGGACACCATGAAATCCCTGGAATTGAGGAGTTGTAACACCTCCTGAATGGATACCATCCGAAAGGATTGTTTTTTGAGGTATGTGTTGAGGTTCCTTAGATCCAGTATAGGTCTCCATTTCTTCTCCTTTTTTCGTATCACAAAGAACCATGAGTACAATCCTTTCCCCCTCTGACCTCTAGGGACTCTCTCTACCGCTCCTTTTGGAAGCATTAGTGAGAGTTCCGGTTGAAGAAGATGAAGATTCTTGTGTGGCATGGGACGTGGAGGGTTTGAAGGAGGAGTGTCCACAAACTCCAGGGTATGCCCGAACCGAACCAGTTGGAGAACCCAACGATCCGTAGTTATTTTTTGCCAATTGTGGAAGAAGTTGGAAATTTTTCCTCCAACTACGTAATAAGGAGCAGAAGCAGAGGCCTGGTTGAGAAAGAAGTCACTGTCTTCTGGGGGGATCCTTCTTTCCTCCTCTCCCTCGAAAGGTGGACTTCTTGTAAGAGGACTGGCCTGGTTGTTGCCTCTGTTGGTATTGAGGCTTGTATTGCTGGGAGGAGCCGTAGGTGGATTTGTACCTCTTGTTTGTTGGCCTCTTCCTCTGGAGCCTCGAAAGGAAGTATTCTTGTACTGTAGTGTTCCTAGGGATCTTGCGGTCTCGGTGTCTTTCTTGATACCCTGGAGCATCTCGTCGATATGCTTCCCGAAGAGAATCTCACCATCGAACGGCATATCTAGTACTTTGGCTTGAACTTCCGGTCGGAAAGATGTAGCTTTCAGCCAGCCTTGGCGCCAAAGGACAGCCGCACCCGCCAGCTGGCGAAATCCTGTTGAGGCGATGTCCATCGCCACATCAATAATCTCCGATGCGGACCGCTCTCCTTCAAGGAGGATTTTCTTTACTTCCTCTTTCTGCTCCTCTGGCAGAGAGCCTAGGTATGGTGCTACATCTGCCCACATCTGGCGATTGTAACGTCCCAGGAGCGCAAGTGAGTTCACTGCTCTGACGTTAAGGGCCGACATCGAGGAGAACCTTTTCCCGATGTTATCGAGCTTACGGCCTTCCTTGTCCGGAGGCGCAGTCAGCGCGGCAGCCGGATTGTTGGATTTCCGCTGCACGGCCTGTGTGATCACAGAGTCCGGTTTAGTATGGCCTGTAAGACATGCCGGTGCCTTCTCCGGGGCCTTGTATTTTTTATCAAGTCTGGCTGGCACTGGAAGCAGAGATGAGGGGTTTTGCATAATCTTTAATCCCTGATCCCAGACGTGTTTGAAAATCGGGATTGACCGGACAGACTTTTTGAATGGCTTCTTAAAGTCATATAAGAAGCAGTCCTGAGGTTGTGTGGTCATTTCTAGTTTGAACCTCGCTGCTGCACGTTCTATGATATTGTGAAACCCCCCCAATGCCCTCCGTAGGGGAGTCCGCCTGTGCCTGATCTGGTGAAGCTGGATGTGAGATGACATTCGTCCCACTCGTCCTCTTGTATTTCTCCCTCTTCTTGTTGACCCTCTTCCTCTTCCACTGCTTCCTCTTCGTCCGAAGATTGTTGTGGAGGCAGGGACACCGGGTCTGGGGAAATAACCAGCGGAGGTGGTTTATGGCGAGGAGGAGGGGCAGATGATACCGCTTGAGGTGGTACCACTAGAGGTGGCGGAGCAGGTGGGAACCGCTGCTTGTAGTCCGCTATAAGGAATTGGAGGTCTGTGACAATTAAAGCCGGGAGGCTCACCATAGGCTGTGGAGTGGAAAGCGAATGATATTCCTCTTGATAAGGAGTGTCTTCCTGATCCATGTCCTCGTTGTCTGAACTTTCATGTACCTTAACGAGTAGTTGAGATGGGCTTGTTGCCACTGGGAACATGGCTCCATCATCATAGTCCTCAGTCTCCAGTAGATTGGCCGACGGCAGTGGTTGGACTCTGCTAGGAGACGTCGCTTCTGGCATCAGCGTTTGTGTTGTCATTTTAAAGTGTGTATAAATACACTTTATCTTGGGAGAGCCATCCGTCGACGGGGTGGTCGTCGACGTCTTCGACGACGTCGTAGACGGTATCGGCGTCGCCGGTGTTTTGTCGACGGCAGTGTTGGCGTCTTCGTCGACGGTACTGTCGTCGACGGCTTAGTCGACGCTGGTGTCGACGTCGATGGCTTCGTCGCCAATGGCCTCGTCGACTAGGTGGATGTCGACGTCGAAGGGACTTCCATCGGCGATGAAGGCTTCGGTTTCGTCGACGGAGCTGTCGACGACGGAAGTGTCGTCGACGGTCTTTTGACAGGAATAACAGATGGTATAGACCTACCACACAACGACGAAGTTGAAGTAGATGTCGTCAAGGCGGTGAAGGCAGATGCTGTCGACGTAGAGATGGTGACTGTCGACGCGGTCACTGGCAAGGCCGAAGACACAAGCACAGGCTTCTTGAATGTACTTTCCTGAAGAGAAGTCTTCACTGCCATGGTCTTTGGACCGCCCTCTGAAGACTTAGGCATCTTCTTTTGAGGAGGCCTATTAGACGGACCTGGAGAAGTCTGTCTAGGCCTTTTAGAAGAGGAGTGTGAGCTCCTGAAGGAACACTCGCTCTCACCGGAGGAGACTGCTTGATCCTTGTCCTTCAGTCTCTGGAGCCACAGAAGCAGGCGTCCCTCTCTGTCCTTAAGAGTCTTGACAGAGAAAGTGCGACAGACCTTACAGTCCTTGGCAGAATAGTCAGGGTAGAGACAGTAGAGGCAGTCTTCATGCTTGTCATCTACATGCAGTCTCAGCTTCTTACACGAGGCACAATGTCTAAAAAGCCCTTTTTTAGGAGTGGTAAACATGGCAGACTCTAGCCCTCCTTCAGAAAAGTAAACAAGAGAAAATAGGGATATATTCCAGTACAAACCAGAAACCTGAGCAGAGCTCAGTGGAGACTCCCTTAGCACGACGTGTGGTAGAAAATCTGAGGGAATAGGGCTCCTTCGAGGAAGGTTCTAGAGGGTGGTAGTAGCTGATTGGCTCCTGGCCAAAGTTTGGTCCTTTTTACAAAAGGACTCAGATAGGCTACTAATGTGAGGCTACTAATGTGAGGCCTCTGGCCTATTAGTTTGTATGTATGTCTCTAGGACATTATTTTATATACCGGGGAATGATTCAGGCATGTGAATCTATGAAAGATACCCATAATACTGGATAACCCCTCCACTTTTTGCCTGATGACTAATGCACTGTTCCTTGGTGTGCCCTGGGTCCCTGCCAATCAGGTACCCAGGGCATGTGTTCCTTCTCTAAAAACTGTACTAAAACCTAAACCCAATTAGCATATCTGGCCATATGTCAGCCCCTGCTAAATGGTACCCTAGGTACCCAGGGCATTGTGACCAGCGAAGGCCACTAAGGGCTGCAGCACTTATTGTGCCACCCTTAAGGGACCGGTACCCTGACACCCACACACTGCATTGGCAGGCTGAGTGCCTTGGTGCAAAACAAACCAGAGTCGACATGGCACACATCACTGTGTGCCATGCTCACAACACCACTGCTCTGGCATACCTCAGTCACCCCTCTAGCTGGGTGCCCTATGCCAGTGGTGTGGGCACAGGTGCATGAGCCCTGTGCCCTGTGCCCCTACAGTGCCAAAGGTCCATTCCTGGGCCCTGTAAGTGCAGTGCTGCCATTTTGAGTATATGGTGTAGGGAGGTAGTCATCACGAACTCCACAGCACCATAAGGTCTACAATGAAGACTGAGAAGTCTGGTATCAAACTTCTCAGCACATTAAAACCACACTGATGCCAGTGTGGGATTTAATGTAAAATGCACACCAGAGGGCAACTTGGAGTTGACCCTGAACCTAACCTACAATCAGTGTCCTGACTGAGAGGCTGCCTAGGCTGCCACACAGCAGATATGTTGCTGGTCCCCTGGGTAGAGCCATCCGCTTTCCTGGGCCTGCAACAGTGCACATATTGGGTCTCCTCCCCCAGGATTGGCAGGGGAAGCTTCAAAGGCATGCCGCTTTTGTGAGCTTCTCCAGGGCACTTTCTGTACTCAGCAACTGGCCCCCACCGGTTCTGACCACCACTCTGGTGGGAAGACAGGCGGAAAAAAAAAGGAAGTAAAGGAGGTGTGCCAGCCTCTGCCAACCCTACCCCTCAGGTGGGAGAGGCGAGGTAAAGCACAACTTGGGGCTCTCGCCATTCTGAGAATTAGGAGCCCTGCCCATTCAGAGCTAGGCTCCAACCCCCCCTCCCACTGGAGAATGGCAGGATAGCGGGTGTACTTTCCACAGGACAGGGACCGATTGGTCCCTGCCCTTGCCCTACCTGTAATTCACCTAAAATTAGTATTTAGGGGCACCCTGAACCTTCCTTCCCCAGATCCAGATTCCGAAATAAGAAAGAAGAACAAGTAGAAAGAAGGCCTGCCATGCAGCTGCTAACAAGAGGATGACACCAACTAAGTTGGCCCCAGCCCTACCGGCCAGATCCTTGAACCTGCTCCTGATAAATCCCGGCGTCTCCTCTGGTCCACAATCCCGAAAACCTGAGGACCTGACTGCCTTGCTCATCTAAAGACTGGGACTCAAATGATCAGTGGTTCTGCTCAAACGGCAACAACCCCTGGTGCCAGCCAGGATCCGCGAATCCTGCACACTTTGCACCCGCCGAGCCAGACCTGTGCCAGAGTGAACAAAGACCACGAGGACGTCCCCCCCGGCGATTGTGACCATGAATCCAGTGCCCAAGGACCCTCCTTGATGCTCCTGACGACACCTGCAGCCTCACAAGGGACCCCTCCAACCGCGACCAGCTGAGGGTAAGATTTCCGTTCGTCAAAAGACACCCCTGCACCCGGCACCCCACGGCCCCCTGTGCCCAATTCCTGGGTGTCTACCTATCCAACTTACCTCTTGAAGTGGCGGTTGCACCTGAAGAATCTGTCCCCGAGCCTGCATCCTTTGTTCAACTTCCAGCTTTCTCATTGAATAACAATGGGCACCCGAAGGCCCAAAAGCACCCTGCACCCAGCTCCCGAGTGCCACTGGGAGTCTAGCATCTATCCTATTCTACTTCCCCACGTGCCCTGTGTAAGTGACCAGGAACTCAGCTCCCACAGCACCGTGGCCTGCCTGCTAGCAGCCACCAACCAAAGGCCCCCTATCCTCCATAGGATAACATTGGGCCTACTCACTCTGCACCCGGCTGCCCCAGTGCAGCTGAGGGTGTAACAACTGTAATTACCTGAACCTGGGAGGCCCAAAGTATCGCCAGAACCTTAACTCTGTCAGCCGAGTACTTACCAAAAGACCAATAACTTGATTTTCTTCATAGGGTAACATTGGCTGGTTTCACTTGGAAATTCTTCGTAGTGTCGAATTTTGCAACTTTAAAATATTCCTTAAAAATCAGCCGATCAACGAAAACGAAATTACTCACCTGCTACCAGGAGAGATCCCAGTGCTGTATCTTTGAGCCCAGCACTGAACCTGAAAAGTAATTATAACTGTAACTTACTGTTAACTTAATTTTCCTCCAAAGGATTACATTGCTTGGTTTTCACCAAAATTTCCTTTAAGTGTCGATTTTTAAAGCATACAAATATTCCTTAAAAAGAAATGCGTTACTTTCCTGTAACAGCAGTTATCCAGTATTGGGGTCTTTCATAGACTCACATGCCTGAATCATTCCCGGTCATCGAGACGGGAGCCTCCGGTACATAAAAAAGTAATGTCCTATAGACATACATAGAGAAAATAGGCCTAAGGGCCTTACCTTAGTAGCCTTTCCTTGTCCTTATGCAAAAAGGACCAAACTCTCAGAGTCAGCCAATCAGCTCCGACCTCCCTCTAGAACCTTCCTGGGAGGAGCCTCAGTCCCTCAGATTTTCGTACGCACCCAGCTAGGTAGGCGCAATAGTGTTAGAGAGGGATGTGAGTCCTTCCAGGGGAGGTGGGAGGGTTGCATGTGAATCTATGAAAGACACCAATACTGGATAACGAATAGTTTCTTACCTGTCGGTGTAGTTTTGCAGCTTGAAGATCTTTCTGGATTCACTATGCTGTGCATATTCCGCCATCTTGTGGTTGGAGTCGGAAAGTGCTTTGTATTTTTTATTTTTTTTTTGCTGTGGGAGGTTGCGAAACCTGATCCCTCTGGTGAGGCTACAACCCCCATCGTGTGTGTGCAGGCTCTCAGATTATTTTTTCCCCTTCTGCCTTGTGATTTTGTCTTATTGCTTAGTAAGTCTACTATATATATATTGCCTAAGGGGCTGAGAGTGCAGGGACACTTGTAGATTTTAAAAGGGTGACTTTAATAAATATTATATACATATTGACATGTACACACCTGTTTTTTTTTTTTTTTTAATGTATGTGTCTACCTACGTATGCAAACATCTATATAGATATATATCCTTGTATTACCACCTGCTTCTCCAGCCTCATCTTTCTGGCGGAGGTGGGTGGGTTCGCTAGTGAATCCAGAAAGATCTTCAAGCTGCAAAACTACACCGACAGGTAAGAAACTATTCGTTTTGCAGCGTGAATCTTTCTGGATTCACTATGCTGTGCATAGACTTTGTAGCGGTTTAGTTACGTTTGCGGCGGCTGGGTGGAAGATGAGCGTTGGTTGTTGAATATATGTTGAAGCACCTTCTGTTCGACTTGTGCTTCCTTGTTTATTTGTATATCCACACCGTAGTGCTTCGTGAATTTGTGCACTGAAGCCCATGTTGCCGCCAGGCATATGTCTTGAAAGGGTGTGTTAGCCAGGAAGGCTATTGTTGCACCCTTCTTCCTGGTAGAGTGGGCCCGTGCCCCTCCTGCTAGTTATTGGCCTACCGGTTTACCTAGTAGGTATCCATACGGCTTTCCTTTGAGGAAAAGTACCCATATACGTACTACTTTGCGTATTAATCTGTATTTGTTTTAATAATGTTACATGTGACCAGGAACAACCCCCTTGGATGTTTTATCCAAATGGTTAAACGTCCTAGGCCCATTCATCCTTGTGAAGGCTAACACCTGATTTCCTTGTTATATTCTGTGCGTGCTATTTTTAAAATGGTCCTTACCAACCACAAGCTCCTTTTTTTTTTTTTTTTTTTGATGCAATGGGCCGGTTTTACTACCATAAGTAGATAAGGCTTAATGGTTTTTTGGGGTGCCTGGCTGATTTACGGGAGTACGTATTTCTTGTCTGATGCTCACCTTGGTAGCCCAGACCACTGCAGGGGTGTTCTGATGCCCTGTTGAAATTTGTTACCACCCTTCCATGGTTATGGTATTTTAGAACATGGGCGCTATTACCTGCTTATGCGTCCTGTTAATGTTCTTAGGAGAGAAAAGAGGGTAGAGGAAGGAAAAGCCTTACCCTATTATCTGCCTTCGCTTGTACATATAAAAGTACCTGATGCTATATCAGCTATATATCTAAGATTTATATTACATGCAGAGGCCCACATATGTGTGCTCTTATCCTTTCCTTACGAAGTATACGCCACCCATGTGGTCTATCCAAATATGGACTTGTACAGGAGAAGTTGTCCTGGACTTAGTTTGGCCACTGGGTTCAAGGAAGGTGACGGACCTTTGAGTGTATCGCGCACAGTGGGCCTTTTGGCTAACTACTTGCAAATGGTCTCGTAATATTAATTAGGCTATTGCCTGGTGTTATTTGATATTGAGCTGCCTTGTGATTCCGTGCAAGGGAGAACACCGTAACCTTTCCCTGTGCTGTGTGCAGACCATGTGTAGTTTCTATCATGTAGGCAGGAAGCCTGAAGAACTGCACCCTGCTTGTGTTCATTCTGCCCTTATGGATGGTAATGGTAGTTGTAACGGGATCACGCCGTGGTAGGTGTGTTGCATTTGCCCTTATACCTTGTGATGAGTAGGAGGTCCCCTCCAGTGGGCCACATGTGGGGTACGGGTTCCTACATAATCCCAGTCAATCTACTTTGCTATAGGGTAGGCATATGCAATGGTCGAGGTATTACTTTGATTGAGTCTGTGTTACTGTGTGTATGTGCAGCACGTGGTGGAAGGGTGTGCGCCCCCCACTGTAGTTGGCGAATTTTATGGTCGCGGCGAACCGCAGTTGGCCGGCCATATGGGATACCTTTGGAAGTCTCGGTGAACTCCATTGAAGAGCCCCCGGCTTCTTTATGATGTTCAGAAAGGCTGCAGTGAACGTCAGTTGCCGGCTTTCTGATTGGAATCGTGGCTAACTCCCCTTGAAGAGCTGCCGGCATCCTTATGGTGCGAAGATCAGTCTCTGTGGTAGGAGAAGACTTCCACCTTTTTGGGCTCGCCACACCCATAGTGTGTGTGAGGTGAGTGTGGTTGTGGTAAGCCCACCCCTCTCATGGTGATCAGCCCATTTAGTGAAGCTGAATCGGTCTTTGTTATAGAAGCAAAACCATGTTGTGCTGCAAGTACATATTGCCCTGGTGAAATAAATGCTGTGTAGCGTGCGTAGATATGTACTTGTATGTTGGGGTTTGTAGTCTTGCTGAGTGAGACTCAATTGCCCCTTAGAAGTGACAGTGCGCTTAGAGTATGCATAGTGTCATATCTGCAGCACCGTCTGTTACAGGCCTTATGTATGTTGTATATTTTACACCGGCCTCAGTGAACCACCCATAGTTATGTTATATATTTCTTATGTTATATATTTCTTATAACGCGCACTGCTAGTCGAGACTGTCCTGGCGCGAGAGAAGTTCAGTGTCAGAAACGAAAGAGATACCAAGAAAAGACATGTGGATTACGTGACTTGCTTGAATAAAAAGGTTTTTAGGTGTTTTTTAAAGTATGTAAGGTTTGTCGTATGTCTCAGATGGTCAGGGAGACTATTCCATAGCTGGGCGGCTCTAACCGTCATGGATTTTCCCCCCAGACGGGCTCTCTTAAATCTGGGAGTGACCAGATGTCTGAGGGAAGCAGATCTCAATTGACGCGGGGGCTGATAAAAGGCAAACCTGGCACTGAGGTATGGTGGGCATGGACCGTGTAAGGCCTTGAAAGCTAGTGTTAGGATTTTGAAGCGCACTCTGAGGGCAACTGGAAGCCAGTGGAGTTCCGCAAGTTGTCTTCGTACACTATGGCATTTGGGGATGTTGTATAGGAGCCTCACTGTCGCGTTCTGGACTACTTGCAGTTTGCGAAGCAGAAAATCAGGAGCGCCCACATATAATGCGTTGGCGTAATCCAGACGCGAAAGAATGAGTGCTCTAGCCACTGTTTCCTTCGCTTCCTGGGGAAGAAGTGGAAAGAACTTCCGGAGGGTAATAAGGGTACCATAACAGGTTCCCGCCAATCTCGAGATCTGATCTCGAAAGCACAGATCGGCGCCAAACCAGATCCCTAAGTTTTTAGCAACTCCGCAATTTCCAGACGGGCACGGCAATCCAGTGGGCCAGATGGATTCCCTGAATCCCGCTGGGAATTGGCCATACAAGAGAATCTCCGACTTGTCCTCATTGCATTTGAGGGCAGCCTTGGCCAGCCAGGCAAATACTGAGGACAGGCACAATTGGACTCTCATTGTATCGAGGTTGTTCTTGTCCCACGTGAAGAGAAGCTGGGTGTCATCGGCGTAGGCCATTATTTTAGCACCCAGACTCTCTGCAAGATGTACAAGGGGGGTCAGGTATACATTGAAGAGCAGGGGGCTTAGAGTCGACCCTTGGGGGACTCCAGTGTCCACCTTGCTAATCGATGACTGGTAGGGAGGGAGCCAGATTTGTTGTGAACGGTCTGTGAGAAAGGACTTGACCCATTTGAGAGCCGCGCCAGTGATGCCAATGTCCTCTAGCCTAGAGATCAGCTGGAGTGTGTATGAGAGGATTAGAAGTGACAGTGCGTTTAGAGTATGCATAGTGTCATATCTGCAGCACCGTCTGTTATAGGCCTTATGTATGTTGTATATTTTACACCGGCCTCAGTGAACCACCCATATTGTGTATGAGAGGATTGTAGTTGTGGTATGCCCCAGCATCTGGAGGCGATCAGTCCCCTTAGTGAAGGTGATTTGCCATTGATATTGTAGCCAACTTAATGTTGTGTTGCAAGTACATGTTGCGGTGGGGTAATGCGGTCTAGCGTTTGAAAAACTATGTACTTGTCTTCTGGGGTTTGTAGTCCTGTTGTGTGAGACTCAATTCCCCATTATAACTATGCCCGTTTTGCTTAGAGACTGTGCATAGTGTTTATGTGACACACGCCAGTTTTAAAACATGGTTGTGCCGTCCCGTAGTGGTGAATAGAGGAGGGAGTAGGTATGTGTTTCAAATGTCTTGTGTGACAGTGTTCCAAAAGACATTGTATGGGCTCCCCATAGAAAAAAGTGTTTCTATTTTCCAGCGTATTTGTATTTATCTTTTTCCCCGGTGCCATGCGGTGCATGTTACCGGTAAAAAGGGGGGCGTACATGTATATATTAAAACACATACATGGACTGTTTGCATATGTAATACTGTGTTTTGCTTAATACATGTATATATATATCCATACATACATACATATATATATATATATATATATATATATATATATACATACATACAGACACAAACATCTATATATACACACATGCCTGAAAATTGCATATATAGAACTTCACCTGTACCTTAGTACTTGGTGTATCTTCCTCTTGATTGGCTGTATATCTACATGTATGCACCCCACAATAAAACATGTAGCTGCGTATTATGTGCACGCATATGCATACACCCATACCTACCAATATAGCAGTATACACCCAATTGTATCGGTTTTGATATAATGTACCTGGTCATGTTGGTATAGGAAGAATTTATCTCCTTTCAGCCTACTATTTGCCACCTAAGAGTCTTAGTAGGCCTAGTAGGCCAAGTTACCCAACCGCGTGTATATCTCGTAGTAAGGGGTCCCTCCCTTGCATCGCCTGTTACAATGCTATGTAGCCGGCTGATAAACATGGTTTGGATTTGGCGCAGTAACTGACGAAGCATGATCTGTGATCCTGCCTCTTTCCCTGTTATACATGTAGTGTATAAACCTTGTGAAGGTACTGCAGTAACCAGTAAATGTTTAGATAATAAGTAAAAGTTTAAATTACCAGCAATAGAGGGGCCATACCGTATATGATAGCGCATTAGCGCATTAGCTATCAATCACTATTTTGCGATCTAATTTTAAAACCTGTGCATAAATATTGTACTTATATGTTGCATCCATTGTGCCGCAAATATAATTTATTTTGCATTTGTGAACACATATTGCTGTGGATAGCGTCCATAGAGCATTAGCTATCAATCACTATTTTGCGATCTAATTTAGAAAACTGTGCATACATATTGTACTTCTATGTTGCACACGTTGTGCCGCAAAGATAGTTTTCTGCATTTGTGAACACCTAAATATTGTACTTGTATGTTGCAAACGTTGTGCCGCAAGATCGTTTCCTGCATTTGTCAACACATATTACTTTGGCTTATTGGGCCCTTTGTCTATGTGCATATGAGGCTTAAAGTACAAGGCCCCCTACTAATTTACCTTTGTTAATGTAGTGGCCCAGTAGGGAACTTAGCCATTGCGGGCATATTAGTACTTAGTGCTATTTTGCCAGCGCCTGCCTGTTTGCGCAAGAATGATCTTCCATTTAATGTATGCCCTATGCTTTATCGTAAATAATTGTTTCCTGGTCGCTGTGTTATGTTATCAGCGACTAGTTGGCAGTGCAATCTTTGAGGCTTGTGCACAGCATAGCTGTGAACCCTTGCTTTGTACTGCCTGCACAAAATGCTTTGTTGTGTATTTCTTGCGAAATCTTTGCAGTGAATTATTATAGCCAGGTGCTTTAGTAACTGCTAAATGTTGCCCTATGGTATGAGAGATAGCATGCTCTTGGGCTTTGCAGAGAAAAAGACCTTTACCGCCAATTTTCCCTTTTGGAAGGAAATTAAGCGCTTTAATTCATTTAGACTCTTACTGAGAACCTTAAACCCCCTTCGAGGCCCAGTTCAGCCAGGCTGTTCTGGAATGCGCTTTTCCAAAGATAAGGCCCTGATTTATGACGCCTTGGAGGTCGATGAAGGCCTCGTGCAGTCTCCAGGAAGGGGCTAGTTTTATGGCCCTTCCAGTGGAAGGCTGGAAGCCTCCTGCTATGTGTATCAGGGAGGGGGCAGGGGCTGAGTTGAGAATTGGGCTACGTGCAAACCAAAAGGTTGAGGGCCCTGGGTGCTTTTAATAAATATTTATTATGCCCACTAGGTAGATAGTCGGGAATTAAGCACCCTGCTTGCTGGCCACTGTTAATGTCTGAAAATGAAATAAAGGCTGGGATATAATCCCTTCCCAGGACGCCTTTTGAATATTTGCGCTTTTGAACTGCAGTACCAAAATCCTGCATGCGTACCCGCACAGTGCTGTAAATACCGGAAGGTTACACAGACTAGTATATATTCCGAATTTGTTTAAATAAATCCGGCTTACATTTTAAAGCCCTGCGCTTGTGCGTGGAGCATTTTATCCATCATGATGCTATCATACATTCAAGATGAAAATCTTACCTCCTTTGTGGATGAAGTGTTCGCTCAGTGCAGAAAATCCCCATACCGTCTGGGGACAGTTTTGTAAAGGCAACAAAGTGTACTTGCCTTGCTGCATGAGGAATAATGTGAGCAGCGCCCAACAAGGTGCTTTGCTCAAGATTTCTCCCTCATGCAACTCTGTTATTACCACCTATCTCCTTGGAGTTTCTGGTGGGCCTCTTCTGCCTGCTGCGTCTGTTGCTGTCTTTTCACCGAAGTCTTCGGGGCACCTCCGATCTCCATGGCGGAAAAAATAATCTGAGAGCCTGCACACACACGATGGGGGTTGTAGCCTCACCAGAGGGATCAGGTTTCGCAACCTCCCACAGCAAAAAAAAAAAAAAATACAAAGCACTTTCCGACTCCAACCTCAAGATGGCGGAATATGCACAGCATAGTGAATCCAGAAAGATTCACGCTGCAAAACTGCTGTTACAGGTAAGTAACGCATTTCTTATCCAGTATTAGGGGTGTCTTTCATAGATTCACATGCCTGAATCAGAGTAGTTAGCAATAAGATATGCACATTTGTGATGCAAAGTTGCCCTGCAGTCATGTTAGACAATACACATATTATCATATAACATGGGAATGATAGCATAAGCAGAATATCACAAGAACAAGGAATGTGCATACCTGGATGGCGGGATGTAGGAAGGCTCACCTCACTGAAAGAGATGGCGAAGCACCACCTGGCCCACTGCTGCATCCTTCTGAAGTTCGATATCCAGGCAGTAATGTCTGGAGAAAGTGTGCGGTGACTTCCAGGTCGCCGCTCTGCATATGTCCAAGATCGGCACTCCAGCGAACAGTGCTGCTGATGTGGACATCGCCCTGGTGGAATGTGCAGTAACATGATCGCTCAAAGGCCGTCCGGCCTTGTCATGGCAGAATGCAATCGCTGAGGAGATCCACCTCGAGATGCTTTGTTTCGTGAGAGGCAGACCCATTCTCGGTCTGCTGTAGGCCACAAACAGTTGGGAAGATTTTCTGAAAGTCTTGGTTTTGTCTAGGTAGAACTTTAGACATCTCTTGAGATCCAAAGAATGTAGTGCTCTTTCTGTAGCGGTGGAAGGGTTCGCAAAGAAAGACCGAAGGACTATCGGTTCATTGAGATTAAAGTCCGAAGGCACTTTCGGTATGAATTTAGGGTTCGGTCTCAGCACCACCCTGTCCTGTTTGAACTGCATAAATGGTTCCTGAATGGACAGAGCCTGGAGCTCGCTTACTCTCCTGGCAGATGTTAAAGCGAGTAAGAGCGCTGTTTTCCATGAGATGTACTTGATGGATGCTCGATGAATGGGCTCAAAAGGATGCCTCATGAGTTGGTTGAGGACTAGATTGAGATGCCATGTCGGAGGGACCTTCCGAGGCCTCGGGAAGGATCTATAAAGTCCCTTTAGGAACTGTTTTACCAGTTTACTGGAACACAGAGAAGGTCCTGTGAAAGTTCTGGTGAACCGTGAGATAGCCGCCAGGTGAACCTTTATGGATGCATGTGCCAGTCCTGACTGTGCTAAATGCAGGAGATATGGCAATATCTGCTCGGGTGTGACGTGCAGTGGTCGCAGGCCTTGTTCTGAACACCAAATGCAGAATCTTTTCCATTTGACAGAGTAGGTTTTGTTGGTACTGTCTGCTCTCGCTTTTGCCAACACATCTCTGCATTCCTGCGGGATATTAAGGCTACAGAACTCTCTGTGCTCAGGAGCCAGGCCGATAACTTGAGTGATTGCAGGTTCGGGTGTTGTACCTGCCCGTTGGACATCGTTAGGCGGTTCGGGTGTTGCCGCAGACGAATCGGTGTCTTGATGGAGAGTCGAAGCAGATCCGAGAACCAATGTTGTCTCGGCCAGAACGGGGCAATCAGGATCAGGGTACAGGGCTCCGCCTTCATCTTCCTGAGGAGTCTTGGGATCATCGGAAATTGAGGAAAAGCGTACGCAAACAGGCTGAACCAACCGATGGAAAAAGCATTTCCCAGTGACCCTTGTTGGGGATGCCAGCTTGCGTAGTTTGGGCATTTGGCGTTCCCCTTGGTGGCAAACAGGTCGATTCCTGGGACTCCCCATTGAGAGAAGATGTGAGTCAGTGCGCTTTTGCTTAGTTCCCACTCGTGGGAGAGGGATCTTTGCCTGCTCAGGGCGTCCGCGATGGTATTGTCCTTGCCTGGTACATAGTCCGCTTTGAGCGTGATTCCATGTAGTACCAGCCAGTTCCAGATCTTCTGCGATTCGCGTGATAGAGTGAGCGAACGCGTTCCTCCCTGTTTGTTGAGATAGTGCATCGTCGTGGTGTTGTCCGTTTTGACGAGCACCTGGGAGTTCTGGATGCGTGGTAGAAATGCCTGCAGTGCCAGATACACAGCTCTCAGCTCCAAAAGGTTTATATGGAGCTGCTTTTCCTGAGTGTCCCACTTGCTGCTTATCCGAAGGTCCTGGAGGACAGCGCCCCATCCTTCCAGGGAGGCGTCCGTGGTGATCACCAGAGGTGTCGCCGGAAGGAGAAATGGCAGCCCTACAGTTAGGTTCTTGCGGCACCTCCACCAGTCCAGACTTTTGGATATTTTTGGTGTTATCCGTACGATGTCCTCGAAAGAGCCAGTACTTTGAGTCCATTGGCTCGTGAGAGCCTCCTGCAATGGGCGCATCCTGAGTCTGCAGTGAGGGATGAGGAGTATACAGGAAGACATCATGCCCAGGAGGGACTTGTAGGTCTGGACTTTTAGGTTTTTCTTTGACGCCACAGCCGTGGCCAGAGATAATATCTTGTCTGTCCTTTCCTTCGAGGGGAAGGCTCTTGCGCACTCTGTGTCCAAGGTCGCCCCGAGGAAGGTAATTTTTGTCGTAGGGATAATGCAGGATTTCTTGAGATTGAGAGTTAATCCTAGCCTCTGAAAAAGATTGGTGCAGGCGTTGGAGGATTCGGCTGCGCCTATTGCTGAGGGTGCCTTCACCAGCCAGTCGTCTAGGTAGGGGAAGACTTGGTGACCCATTTGACGCAGGAAAGCTGCCGCCGGCGCAAGGCACTTTGTGAAAATCCGCGGCGCAGATTTGAGGCCGAACAGGAGGACCTTGAATTGATAATGTTGTCCTGCAACTTCGAACCTCAGGAATTTTCTGTGACACTTGAGGATGGGGATGTGGTAGTAGGCATCTTGGAGATCCAGGGATGTCATGAAATCTCCTTTTTCTAGAATGCCAAGTATTTCTTGAATCGTCACCATCCTGAACGATTGGCTCCGTAGGAAAGCGTTGAGCGCTCGGAGGTCCAGAATGGGCCTCCATCTGTCCTCTTTCTGGCGTACAAGAAAGAAGTGGGAATAGAAGCCTTTCCCTTTCAGAGGTGTTGGAACTCGCTCGATTGCTCCCTTCTTTAGCATCACAGAAATTTCTTGGAGAAGCAGGCGTAGGTGTTTGTATGTCCGTCTGCGGGGAGGTGTTGTAGGAGGGATGGTGGTGAATTCCAGGGAATGGCCGAATCTTATAATTTGGAGAACCCACCGGTCCGTGGTGATGTGTTGCCAATTGGTGAGGAAATGGGTCAATTTTCCTCCAATTTGTAATGAGGGATAGGGTGGCTGGACTGGCTGGAGTAATAGTTCACTGGCGGCCGCCAGTGCCCCTCTTCTGGTTCTTGCCCCTGAAGTTTGATCTTCCGTAAGAAGACTGACGACTTTGTTGTTGTTTGTGTTGGTATTGATGTTTGTTATTGTAGGAATACGAGGACCTATTCTGATAGGAACCTCGATGAGAGGACTGACCTCTGGATCTGTTGCCTCGAAAGGACTGGTTCCGCGTCTGCAAGGTACCCAGTGATCTGGCAGTATCGGTGTCCTTCTTTATGGTTTGTAGTGCCTCATCGATCTTGTCCCCAGAAAGGTGCTGGCCGTCGAAGGGCAGGTCTAGCACTTTTGATTGCACCTCCTGTCGGAACGACGTCGCTTTAAGCCATCCTTGACGGCGTAGGACTGCTGCTCCAGCAAGTTGACGAAAGCCTGTCATGGCTGCATCAATAGCACAGTCAATTATTTCCGCTGCTGAGGTTTGACCCTCCATGAGCAGTGCCTTGACTTCACTTTGGACTGTGTCAGGCAGTTCCGCCAAATAGGGGGCTATGTCTTCCCAGAGTTGGCGATTGTAACGCCCCAACAGAGCTATGGAGTTGGCCACCTTGATGGTCATGGCCGATGTTGTCGTGAATCGTTTCCCGATCGTGTCCAACTTCCTGCCTTCTTTGTCCGGAGGAGCCGACAGAGGGGAGGAAGGGTTGCAGGAGTTCTTCTGGGCCGCCTGTGTAACCACCGAATCTGGTTTGGGGTGCCCATTGAGGCAAGCTGCCGCTGTAAGGGGGGCTTTGTATTTTTTGTCCAGGCGTGGAACAACTGCAGGCACAGAAGCGGGTGTCAGCATTAGTTTCTTGCCTTGCTCCCATAGGAATTCTATTATCGGAATAGATTTTGTTGACTTCTGCGTCTGCTCCTTGAAATCGTGTAGGAAGCATTCAGTTTCCGTCGATTCCATAACCACATGGAATCGTTTTGCCGCCCTTTCCACAATTTTATGGAAGCCACCAATATCCACAGGTGGCGAATCTGCTTGGTGTATTTGAGGTGAAGCTGGGGAAGATGCGACATACTCATCCTCTTCATCATGGGCAGAGTGTATTTCCTGGACCTCTCCTTCTTCCAATTCATCATCGTCGTCATCTTCGTCTGACGATACTACCACCTGAGGTTGGATTCTCTCACGGTGGGTTTGAGGGAGAGGTCGAGACTTTTTTGGGACTGACGCTGACGCTGGGTTATTTACTGCTGGCGTCTGATTCCCACTTTCCGTTGCTGGTGTTTCCGGGAAGCGTTGCTTGTAATCCTGTATATGGCATCTCAGGTCATTGACAATAGAGACCCGCAGGCATACCATTGGGGTGACTTCCGTGCGAACACTAGTGTGGACAGAGTGTTCTTGGTAAGTGAACTCCTCCTGTTCTTCGTCAGTGCTCTGGCATTTGACATGAAGGTCCGAGATGGAAGTAGCAGGATCCAGGAGGTCTTCCTCCTCAGAATCTTCACTCTGGAAGATTTCTGAAGGTGGCTGCGTTTCCTCTTTGCTCGGAGACGTGGTTTCCGGCGTAATTTGCTGTTTGGTAATCTTGCCCGACGCAGAACTTGATGTGGAAGTTCCTGTCGTCGTTGCTGGTGTCGTCGACGGTGTCGGCGTGAGACGACACTTCTACGAGCTTGGATTTTTTCCATGGCTCAGAAAGGGTCATTGTCGACGACGAGTCCTCCGTCGACGGTGTCTTAGTCGACGGTAGGGTCTTCGTCGACGGTATCTCCGTAGACGGCATCTTGGTCGTCGACGATGACCTCGACGTCGATGTTGTCGTCGTCTGTGCACTCGTCGACGGCGAGCCAGTCGTCGACGTCTTCGTCGTCGATGTCTTTGTAGTCGACGTCTTCGCCGTCGATGCCCTCGTCGACGCCTTCGTCGTCGGGATCGTCGACGGTGGGCTCTTCATAGACGTCGTCGTCGACAGTGGGCTCTTCAACGACGACGCCGTCGTCGACGGTGTAGTCTTAGTCGTCGACAAGGTTTTCGACGTCGACGACGATTTCAGCAGTATAACAGATGAAATAGGTCTACCTGCTGGCGACGATGATGGAGTCGTCGACGGTGAAGGTGACGACGCTGTCGTCGTCGACACAGTGGTTGTCACTGAGGTAGGCCTCTGGGCATGTCTGCTAGATGACTGAGCAAGCTTCTTAAAGGTCTGGGCATCTTTGACAGACACTGAAGATGTCGTAGATCATGCCTCTGAAGACTTCTTTTGTGCCTTCTTAGGAGGAGTGTCTGAGGGGCCAGGGGAAGCTACCCTTGGCCTCTTCTGAGAGACTTCTGAGGTCTTAGAAACACTGCCCTCTGAAGATTCCAAGTTGTCTCTGTCCTTAAGCCTGTCAAGCCAGATGAGAAGGCGACCTTCCCTGTCCCTTACGGTCTTTTTAGGGAAAGACCTACATATTCTGCAGTCTGCAGGGACGTGGTCTGGATAAAGGCAATATAAGCACAAGGCATGCTTATCTTCCACATGGAGCCTTTTCTTCCCACATGAAGAGCAGGCCCTGAAAAAGGGCTTTCTTCTGGGATTCAGACATTGTAGAAAGCAGTGGAAAGAAAACACTTACTGCAGACAAAAGTGAACTGAAGTAATCCCTGACGAGATGTAGAGTGAAGAAATCACTTCCAAAAGCTCAGTAGATGATTTTGAAAGAATCCCGAGGAGAGCTCAGGCTGGAGACTCCCTAGCACAACGTGCGGTAGAAAATCTGAGGGACTGAGGCTCCTCCCAGGAAGGTTCTAGAGGGAGGCCGGAGCTGATTGGCAGACTCTGAGAGTTAGGTACTTTTTGCATAAGGTCAAGGAAAGGCTACTAAGGTGAGGCCCTTAGGCCTATTTTCTCTATGTATGTCTATAGGACATTACTTTTTTATGTACCGGAGGCTCCCGTCTCGACGACGGGGAATGATTCAGGCATGTGAATCTATGAAAGACACCCCTAATACTGGATAATTGCCTGTGTAACAAAAACAATTTCTTTCAACTGTTTACAGGAAATGCACCAGGGCTGAATCCAGGATCCAGCCAGAGTAAGAAAAACATTTGTAAAGTGATTTTATTGCAATTACTTAAAACTTCCCATTGAGCTCAATGTTATTTTGAGTTGAACTTGTGTTGCATATTGCAACAACTGAATCTATTGCATTTAAAAGTTAACTGCTTTTTGAAAGTATTCAATTGCAACATCTCATTCTGAAAAAGTATTTATGGTACCTACTTGTGGTTCTAAAATAAACTATATATTTTTATATACAAAACAATTGTACTAGAGTTCAGTTCTTGAGTGTGTGAGACCATTTGCTGACTGAGTGTGTACAATAAATGCTTTACACTGTTCTCCGATACTGCCTTACTGCTCGACCAAGCTACCATTTTAGAGTGTATATCTATCTTTAGCCCCTGCCAAACCTCTGGGACCTGTGGACTGGACACCTGTGCACACTGTACCTTACTTTGGTCCAGTATATACACTTTCTGACAGTGGGGAAGGGTAAATCTGAGTGGGCGGATTTGAAGGTGTAGATTCAAGAAGGGTAGTTTGGGGGATAGATTGGAGTGAGGTAGATTGGGGTGGGGTGGAGTGAGGCAGAGTGGAGTAGATTGGGGTGGAGTGGGATATATTGGAGTAGACTGGAGAGGAGTCGAGTAGAATGGGGAAGAGGAATTCAGTCAGATAGATTGGAGTGGAGAGGAGTAGAATAGAGTGTGTGGGGTTGAGTTGGGTACATTCGAGTATGATAGATTGTGTGGATTATGGTAGGGTAGACTGGAGTGAAGTAGGGTTGAGTGAAGTAGGGTAGAGTGGGGTAGGGTAGAGTAGAGTGGGTTGGGGTAGAGTGGAGTAGAGATGGACAGGGTGGATGGAGTGGTGTAGATGGAGTGGAATAGATTCAAGTGGGGCAGATTGGTTCGGTGGGGTAGATAGGGGTGGAGTAAATAGGGGTGGAGTGGAGTAGATTGGGGTGGGGAGGAGTAGATTTGAGTTGGCTGATTGGAAGCGTTAGATTGGAGTAGAGTAGTTTGGGGTAGGGTAGGGTAGATTGGAGTGAGTTGGAGTAGGATGGACTGGGTTGAAGTGGGTTAGATTGAAGTGATTTGATTGGAGTGGGGTAGATTGGAGTGGGTGAGGTAGATTGGAGTGGGTGAGGTAGATTACAGCAGGGTGAGGTAGATTACAGCAGGGTGAGGGGGATTGGGATGGATTATAGCATGGGAGTGAATGGGTTGGAGAGGAGTGTGGTAGACTGGAGTGGGATAGTTTTAAGGGAAGTGGAGGGGGTTAGATTTGGGTAGAGTGCAGTGGGGTAGATTTGAGCGGAGGGGTAGGTAGAGTGGATTAGAATGTGGAAGATATGAGGAGTGGTGTAGACTGTAGATTGAGTTGGGTAGATAGCGGTGGAGTGGGGTAGACTGGAGGAGAGTTGGATACACTGCACTGGAGTTTGGTTCATTGGAATGCAGTGGGGTAAATTCGCCTGAGTTAGATTGGAGTCGGTTAGATTGGGGTACATTGGGGTGGGGTGGATTGGTGTATATTAGAGTGGGCTGGAGTAGAGTGGGCTGGAGTAGAGTGGGGTAGATTGGAGTGGGGTAAAGTGGATTGAAGTGGGGTAGACTGGGGTGGTGTGGGGTAGACTGGGGTGGTGTGGGGTAGATTGGAGTGGGGTAAAGTGGATTGAAGTGGGGTAGACTGGGGTGGTGTGGGGTAGACCGGGGTGGTGTGGGGTAGACCGGGGTGGTGTGGGGTAGACCGGGGTGGTGTGGGGTAGACCGGGGTGGTGTGGGGTAGATTGGGGAGGTGTGGGGTAGATTGGGGAGGTGTGCGGTGGGTAAATTGGGCTGGGGTACACTGGAGTGGGATAGATTGAAGTGGGGTAGATTGGATTGAAATGGAATGGGTTGGGGTGGGGAAGACTGGAGTGGGGAAGACTGGAGTGGTGTTTGGAGTTGGGTAGATAATAATAATGCTGGCCTTTTGGGATTTTCAAAAAGTTACCCGAGACTTGTGAACAAAGTGTTTCATGAGTCTTCGACTTGCGGCCTTTAACGGGTATAGGTACTTTTTTGGGAGCAAATAATGATTTCATGTACTTACTGAACTGCCAGGATGCCTCTTCTTAAGTTTATCAGAACGAGCTGGAACGTCTGCTAAAGAAGGTATTAAATGGGGCAGCAAACAAAGCTGCTTAATGGGTAGGCAGTGAAATTCCTCACTTCCTACTCTGACATTACCACGGATTAGGATTTCTGAATTATGCAAAACACGTATCAGATATAATAACACTAATCACCTGCTATCTGTTGATGTTGGACTAACTGTGGAGGGAGGCTTTGCAGTTTCTTCTGCAGGTGTTTCTTCTTTGGGCTTTTCGGTGGCTGTGACAGATTCTGATGTCACTGGAACAGAGGCAGCAGCAGTAGGAGTAGATGTGGTAATTGAAACAGGAGCAGGTATGGTGATGGGAGCAGGCAAAGGTGTTGGAGCTACAGCTGCAGCTGTGGTGGTGGTGGCGGAGGAGGTGATGGTGGTAGAAGCAGCACTAGACGAAGAAGTCAGTGTTGGTGCGGTTACTGGAGCAGAACAGGCCGCAGCCTTCGGCTAAAGGAAAAAGAGAACAAAAGCTTAATTAAATCATTGGGAAAAAATGTAGGCTATCACAATTCATTCCTCTGCAAAAGAGGCAGGAGAGCCACAGGATACATCATTCAATAATTTGTCTAGCCTTTTTGAGCAGAGACCAAAGCTGCATTAATGCGGCACCTCGAAAAATATGAAAAGAACACACCAAACCCAATTTAAGGTAGAGGAGAATCACTGAGTCCCAATCAGAACATACACGTTGGAGACACACAAATACTAGTACCAACTATTTAGCCAGTTGAGAACTTCCCAACATGGTAGAAGTTCTTGATCTATTCAACATTACATTGCACTCCAATGGCAGGTTCCCACAGCCACTTGTAAACAGGTCATGATCTTATTTACAATCAATTACTCTACCTACCCACCCTCACTCACATCCTCCAATAGGGCAGCTGAAGATGAATCCATAACAGTGGCAGAAATCATTTCACTCAAACATGTGAAACGAAGCAAGACACGATCCTTTAATTGTCGCCGCCACATTTTAATAAGTACCACAACACTCTTAGTCCTCTACAAGCTAAGGTCTACAATGGCATGAACCACCTTTCCATGATTTTTCTCCAGTAATGGTCAAAGCGAACCATCATCATAAAGCCTCACAAGGATCCAGTTAAGTGCCAGCAATACAGACCAACATCTCTGCTAAACATGGATACCAAAATAATGGCCAGGGCCCTTGCAAACAGATTGTAATCTTCCCTACCATATTTGATGCATGCCAATTAAACTGGCTTCATCTCATCCAGGTCCTCAGATGACAGCATCAAAAGAGCATTAAATATAATAGACTTAGGAGGGAAGTGCCACAAAGACATTGTTCTGCAGTTCCTGGAGAAGGAGAATGCAAATGCTACTTACCAGTATGCATCTGTTCTTGGCATGTAGGGCTGCTGACATTCATATCTGTGCATAGTCCGCCACCTAGTGTTGGGTCCGGATGATTGCACATTGTTGTCCTGGAAGAGTCTTCGAAGTATCACGAGATAGGTGGCTCCTCCCCTGGACTACAGTGCGCATGGGCATCGCCTCCATCCCCAGATTGTTTTGAGCCATAGGCAGAGATGGAGTGAAGAAGTGAGTGATGACCATGCTATGAGCATATGTTTGTATATGAATACATACTGCAGCTGCGACAGGCGCCGGGGAGGAGGGCGGGCGATATGAATGTCAGCAGCCCTACATGCCAAGAACAGATGCATACTGGTAAGTAGCATTTGCAGTTCGAGGCATGTGGGCTGCTGAATTCATATCTGTGCATAGAATACATAGCAGTCCCTCCATTAGCGGCGGCCGCCCGTGCCAGCTGCAGCAGTCTGAAAAAGCGTTTTTAGAACAGCCTGACCAACAGCTGCCTGTTGTTTTGAATGCACGTCTACACAGTAGTGCTTGGTGAAAGTATGAGTGGTAGACCATGTGGCTGCTCTACAGATGTCTTCTAAGGGAATGTTACCTAAGAACGCCATAGAGGCCCCCAACTTCCTAGTGGAGTGGGCCCTCGGTGGTATAGTGAGAGTGCGCTTTGCTTTAGCGTAGCAGATCTGAATGCACTTTACTATCCATCTAGCTATTCCTGCTTTGGAGATTGCGTTTCCCTTGTGTTGAGTGGCAAAAGCAACAAAAAGTTGTTTGGTTTTGCGGAAATCTTTTGTCCTGTCCACATAATACATCAAGGCCCTCTTCACATCAAGAGTGTGGAGCATCCGCTCCGCCAGCGTCTCTGGGTTTTGGAAAAACACCGGCAATTCAATGGTTTGGTTTATGTGAAAATGTGAGACCACTTTTGGTAAGAACTTAGGGTTAGTGCGGAGCACCACCCTGTTAGCATGTACCTGGAAGAAAGGTTCTTGGATGGTGAGCGCCTGCAGCTCGCTTACCCTCCGTAGCGATGTAATTGCTACTAAGAACGCAACCTTCCAAGTCAAAAACTGGAGCTCACAAGAGTGCAGTGGCTCAAAGGGAGGACCCATCAGCCTTGTAAGAACCACATTGAGGTTCCATTCTGGAGCTGGTGGAGTCCTTGGTGGAATGACCCTTTTGAGTCCTTCCAGAAAAGCCTTGATAGCAGGGACCTTAAAGAGAGACAGGTGCTGCCTATTCTGGAGGTATGCTGCCATAGCAGACAGGTGAATGCGGATGGAAGAGTACGCTAGATTACATCGATACAGATGAAAAAGGTAACATATGATGTTCTGAATGGAAGCATCTAGCGGGTCAATGCTGTGGTCCACACAGTAGATGACAAATCTCTTCCATTTAGCCGCATAACAAGCTCTAGTAGTGGGCTTCCTTGCCTCCCGAATGATGTCCATGCAATCGGGAGGAAGATTGAGGTAGCCAAACTCTAGGACTTCAGGAGCCAGATCGCCAGGTTGAGCTGTTGCGGATCTGGGTGCTGAATGTCGCCATGGCTCTGCGTCAGAAGGCTGGGAGTGAGATGAAGCCTTTGATGCGGTACCACGGAGAGTTCCAGAAACGTGGTGTACCACGGTTGGCGAGCCCACGTTGGAGCAACCAGGATGAGAGTCATCGAGTGCTGCCTGAGCTTGCGTGCCACCAGCGGAATCAGAGGCGCTGGGGGAAAAGCGTACGCAAATCTGCCTGACCAGTTCATCCACATCGCATTGCCCTGTGATTGGGGGTGTGGGAACCTGGCGGCGAAGCTTTGGCATTTTGCGTTCTCCTTTGTGGCGAACAGGTCTATCTCTGGATGACCCCACCTTTGGAAGTACGGTCGGAGTACTGATGGATGTAACTCCCACTCGTGCATCTGATGGCTGTGTCTGCTGAGCAGATCCGCCATTTGGTTGTCCTTGCCTGGGAGATGTTCTGCCATGAGGAAGATGTTCCTCTGAATGGCCCACTTCCACATGCTCTGAGCCAGATGAGACAGCTGTGGAGAGTGTGTTCCCCCTTGCTTCTGGATGTAGTACATGGCCGTCATGTTGTCCGTCCGGATCAACACGACCTTGTTGCACAGATGTACTTTGAACGCCTTTAAGGCCATGAAGACTGCCATCAGTTCCAACACATTGATGTGCATCTTCCTTTGCTGAAGTGTCCATAGCCCCTGCACTGTGTAATGGAGTACATGCGCTCCCCATCCCTGGAGAGAGGCGTCCGTTGTCAGGATGATCTGTGGGACAGGCTCTTGGAATGGTCGGCCCTTGCAAAGGTTTTGTGGATTCCACCAATGCAGAGAGTTGTATGCCCGACCGCTCACCAACACTAGGTCTGTCAGTTGCCCATGAGCCTGAGTCCACTGACGTGCCAAGCACTCCTGAAGCGGACGCATATGTAGTCTCGCGTGCGGGACAATGGAGATGCAGGAGGCCATCATGCCTATCAGCTGCATGAACACCCTCGCCGGAAGCGAGGTCTGGGGTCTGAATCGTTGGATCAGCGCCTGGATACCGGCGATTCTCACTGAACTCGGCTGCGCAGTGGCCGCCAGAGTGTTGATTGTCGCGCCCAGATACTGTCGCACGTGGGCGGGCTGGAGATGGGACTTTGGGTAGTTCAGAGAGAATCCCAGATCGTGCAGGAGGTGAATGGTGCGTGACACGTGGTCTACGCACTGCTGTTCCGTCTTTGCCTGAATAAGCCAGTCGTCTAGGTATGGAAAGACATGGACGTGCTGGCGACGGAGATGCGCTGCTACAGTCGCTAGGCATTTGGTGAAAACTCTTGGTGCCGTGGTGACCCCGAACGGCAGGACTCTGAACTGGTAATGCTGGTCTAAGATCTTGAATCTGAGATACTTCCTGTGTGAAGGATGCAGGGGAATATGGAAATAGGCATCCTTCAGATCCAGCGTTGCTAGGAAGTCCCCCCGTTGAAGCAGGGGAAGCACCTGCTGCAATGTGAGCATATGGAAGTGCTCTGAGTTGATGTACCAGTTCAGGGGCCTGAGGTCCAGGATCGGCCTGAGTGATCCGTCCTTTTTGGGAATTAGAAAATACAGGGAGTAAACCCCTGTTCCCCGTTCTTGCAATGGAACGAGCTCTATCGCCCCTTTTTGCAGCATGATTAGTACTTCTTGCTGCAACAAGGTCAAGTGCTCGTCGGACATAGCACGGCCTCTTGGCGGTATGTCCGGTGGAATGGACGTAAGTTCTAGACAGTACCCGTACTGGATAAGAGACCTCACCCACCTGTCCGTGGTGATGGACCTCCACGCCGGCAGGAACTGCTGTAGTCTCCCCCCGACAGGTGTTGTGTGATCGGGGGGAAGTGATAAGACGTCACTGCTTGTTGGAGGCGGTGGACCTGGAGGCATTGTTTCCACGTCCTCTGCCCTTGATATTATTGCCTCTGTAGCCACCCCTGCCCTTGTTGTTGTTATACGAGGACTGGGTGTTACCCTTGTAGTATTGCGTGGACTGGGATGCCTGGCCTCTTGAGGTGCCTCTTGAATTGGAGCGGCGAAAAGAACCACCCCGAAACTGCTGACTTTGTAAAGCCCCCATAGACTTGGCCGTTTCGGTATCTTTCTTCATTTTCTCTAGGGAGGCATCCACCTCAGGGCCGAACAGATGGTCAGGATTCACCGTCTGACCCAGTAATGTGGTTTGTATGTCGGGCTTGAACCCAGAAATTCGAAGCCAGGCATGGCGTCTGAGTAACACGCTTGTATTGATAGCCCTGGAGGCAGTGTCTGCTACATCTAGGGCACATTTGATGGATGCATTAGTAATGAGTTTACCCTCCTGAATGAGCATCTCCCCCGCCTCCTTGTATTGGTCAGGCAAGTGTTGTAGGATGGCCTCTAATGTGTCATAATGGGCCCTATCATAACGTGCAAGCAGGGCTTGGGTGTTAGAAATCCTCCAGATGTTTGCTGCCTGTGCAGCAATGCGTTTGCCTGATGCCTCAAAGATCTTTGACTCTTTGTCTGGGGGAGGAGCATCACCAGTAGTCTGCGAATTCGCCCTCTTACGAGCGTTGGACACCACCAGGGAGTCCAATGGCAAATGTCCCTTAATATACGTGGGATCCGTGGGCGCCGCCTTATACTTCCTGTCGATGCGAGGATTGACCACCCGCGCCCGGGTGGGCTCCTTGAATACCTCCTGTGCATGCTTCAGCACCCCTTTGAGCATAGGTAGCGTCTTGACTTGCTTTTCGGCTACCGAGAAGGTGTCGACCAAGAAGTCCGCATCCACAGGGTCTGAGTGCAGTTCGACGTCATGGTTCGCTGCAGCTCTCTCTATTAATGCATTAAACGCCGCCGAGTCCTCCGTCGGGGACGTCTTTGTGGCGAAAAGTTGAGTGTCCTGACCTGACTGCAGGTCGTCCGTGTCGCCTCCTGCCGTCCAGGGCACCTGCTCCTCGTCCGGATCCGAGTACGCAGGATAGTTGTACTCGTCGTCCTCCTCGTCCACCTCAGGCACTGGGGAATGGGCCGGCGAGCGTTCCATGGCTTGTGGAGACAGAGGTTCCATCAGAGCCGAAGAGTCCGCAGAGTACTTTTTGCTCTTAAGTGGAATCCTAAAAGGTTCCAATTGCGGCTCCGACGTAATCTTTCGTTTGAGGAGCGACAATTTTCCGGTGTTGGCGTCGATTGTCACCTCTCGACGTTCCTCCACCGCGAGCGGTTGGAGCCGAAGCTTCGATACCACCAAGGCAGCTTTCGGCGTCAATACTTCCTGAGAATGTCCGCTCTGCTTAGGCGCGAAGGCCTTCGGCGCCGACTTGGGAGGAAGGGTAAAACGGATGGGCGTTTGTTCCTTGGCAGGCTTCGGCGTGGGCCTAGGCACGACAGTGTCCTGGCTGGGAACCACAGTGTACTGTTGGATCCGCTTCAAGGATTCTCCCACCTTCTTAGTAAGGGATGCCGAGGGCTGAACCGTCTCGAGCGACTCTTCGTCTCCGAGAGCCCGGTCGCCGGCAGGCCTCTTCTTCGGTGCCGACGCCCCCTGGCCTGTCGCACCGTCGGCGTGACGCTTCTTCGAAGCCGTCTTCGGGTCCGCGACCCCTCTCGGTGCCGACGCAGCCGCGTCGGAAGTCTTCACCTTCGGTGCCGACCCAGAGGACTTCGGGTCGGCCATTTTGGCGCGGCTTTTGTGGTCGGCCATCTTGGCGTGGCTCTTCGAGTCGGCCATTTTGGGTTTCGTGGAAGTTGACGCCTCCAGAACCTTCTTTACCAACGCCAGTTTCGGTTTCGGTTTCGCATCCGAGGGTGCGGGACCGGTTGGCTTCACTTTCGGTTTCTTGCCAGAAATGTCCGTGACCGGGCCCGGAGGCGGGGACGTAGGACTTATAGTAAGATCTCGGGTAAGGCCCGAAGGCGATCCCTCAACCTGGGCCGTATGACGGGGGGAAACCCCGGAGTCCGTTTGGGGATGCTCTTCCTCTGAGCTATCTCCCATCGCGGCACAAATCAGTTCGTCGTCCCCTACCTCACCGGAGACTTCGTCGCAGGCCTCTTCGTCCGCGTCGTAGGCCTCTTCCTCGGACGCGGGGCCAGAGTCCGACTCTTGTACGCCGGCCTCCTCCTCGATCGATTCCTGAAAGATGTCATCAGGTGGGGGTGCCGAAGCCGACAACTGTGCCTGGAGTCGATTGGCCCGGCGAATCTTCAAAGTTTTCTTACTCCTAAACTTTGAACACGCCATGCAGGTGTCTTCACGGTGATCCGGTGACAAGCATGTGTTGCACACAGGGTGCACGTCGAGGTGCGAATATTTCGAGTGACATAGCGGACACTTCTTGAATGGAGTCCGCTCCATCGCAAATACGGTAGTGTAGGCCCGTCCGCGTCGAAGCACGTGGAAGGGCAGTAGGAGATTGGAGCTGAGAGTCAGTAAGAGAACCCGAACGCAACTATACCGACGCCCAGCCTAAAGACCTTTTGGTCTCAAGTAAAATCGAACAACTATCGGTTCCGAAGGAGGGAACCGAAAACACATCCGAACCCTATGGCGGAAAAAAACAATCTGGGGATGGAGGCGATGCCCATGCGCACTGTAGTCCAGGGGAGGAGCCACCTATCTCGTGATACTTCGAAGACTCTTCCAGGACAACAATGTGCAATCATCCGGACCCAACACTAGGTGGCGGACTATGCACAGATATGAATTCAGCAGCCCACATGCCTCGAACAGCCTTTTACCGGGCAGACTAGGGTAAGATGGAGACTCTTATCTAAGGGGGCTCTGGTGCATGCTTTTGGGGTTGGATTGACGCAATATATAGGATAGACCATGGGCCAGACTGCATGTGAATGGCACCAAATAGCCAGAGATCTCAATTCGGAGAGCCCCTCCCCCACATGCTTTTTTGCATTAATGGGGATTTTGAGCAGTTATGACCATCAGATGCAGCATGACATCTCACCAAGGCATTAGCAGCCTTGATTGATGCTGCTGTAATGGAACAAACTATGGCACTAATTTTCTATGCCCCCACCGTCCCTACTGGGGGTGCACCAGAAGGCATTATCGGGTTTTTTGATCTGCACTAGGCCGCAGATGCTATGACAGTACAGGGACCCTGAAAAAACCCCGACATGCCTTATAGGCCAGCCTAACCGGATTCTCCTTCTCCACTTTTACAAAAAAGGAACAACATCTTACAATCTGGCTGGCGTCCCCATTTCACCTAGTAGCTTTACATTGCTGCTCCTTGAAGTTGTGTGAAGCATCGTTGCCCCCTCCATTAAAACATGGAAACCAGTCATATAATCAGGTGGTGAACTTAGTTGACCTGTTGATTTACCACTCTCCTTTGGTATAATATAAATAATCAACCCATTCATCATTACCCCCATCAGGTAGTTCACCTTCTTCCTCTAATTCGGAGTAAACCAAATCTGAAGAATTCTCTTTTCCCACATCCTTTGAAGTGGACGCGATCAATGTTTGTTTTTGACGGGAACAATGTTTGTTTGACTGTCGATGCAGACTCGTCTGCGGGAAGTAAAGGTGGAGCAGTTAATGCTGCTAGTGGAGGGAGGCAGTGCTGGAGGCGAAGCTGACATTCCAGTAGGCTATTGAGAAAGGAGTAAGTCTTTGAAAGGTGTTCATCTGATGGAAGGTTGTGAAAAATGCGCAAGGTACTTACAACGCTTCTGAATGTCTGTAGTCACAACGTGGTGCACAGGGCGGATAGTGATCAGCTATTATTGTATTGTATTGTATTGTGTTATACTTGTAGAGCGCAGCCTGTCACCACCAAGGGCATCCTGGCGCTTTGAACCCTGGTCCAGCAACAATTTCCGCAACTAGCCTGTCCTCGGGAAAAGATGGGTTTTCAACGCCTTCCTAAAGGCTGGAAGGGCCTCAAGGCTCCTTAGGGATAGTGGCAGAGAGTTCCAGAGTTTGGCCGCCGCTACTCTGAACGATCGGCCACCCATCCTCACTCTCTGGAAACGTGGGACCACTAGCAGCTTAGATGACGAAGAGCGTAAGGCTCGAGCTGGGAGATACCAGGCAAACATTCTCCGCAGCGGGATGGGTCCCAAGCCGTGAATAGCTCTGAACACTATACACGCGGCTTTGTAGCGGACACGAAGATGAATCGGCAACCAATGAAGGTCCTGTAATGCTGCTGTTGCCGAACTGTAGTATGGGCGAGACAGAGCAAGTTTGGCCGCCAGATTTTGTACCCTTTGGAGCTTGCCCAGTAGTGTTACAGGGGCATCCAATAGTAGTGCGTTGCAGTAGTCGAGTCGACTTAAAATAGTGCTCCGCACTACTTCGGCTCTGGCTTGCTCAGGGAGGAGAGGTAGAACCTTGCGCAGCATCCGAATGAGCATCATGCACGTAGACGTGGTCTTATTTACGTGCAGATCCAGCTGTAAGTTAGGCCCAAAAGTGACCCCCAGATTACGCGCTGAGTGTGTAGCAGACACCGTCTCAGAGAAGGACGGGGGCCAGAAGTCATCTGGAAGGTCCCTGGGTATTCGGTCACCGGAACAGTGCAGAACCTCGGTTTTAGTACCGTTGAACTGTAACGAGTTCAAACGGAGCCAATCAGCCGTGGCCTGCATACATCTGTGAAAGGTCTCCAGTGGGACCGCATCCTGTCCCTCCAGTGAAAAGACCAGCTGGGTATCATCTGCATAATTGAATGCAGAGATCCCAAAAGATTTGATAAGCTGGACTAGTGGGCGGAGGTAGATATTAAAGAGAATAGGGCTGATGGCTGAGCCCTGCGGTACTCCTTGTCCTACTCTCCGCTCCTCTGAACTGAAGGGAGGGAGCGACACACGTTGTTGACGATTATCCAGGTAGGAGATTAACCAGTCCCTGGCCTTGTCTTTAACTCCGCACTCTTCCAGCCTCGCTATCAAGGTTGGATGACTGACCGTGTCGAACGCGGCCGACATGTCGAGCAGCACTAAAAAGGCTGCCCGACCACTGTCGACTCGCGCCCGCAGATTGTCCAACACGGTCACTAACGCGGCTTCCGTCCCATGAGCAGGGCGGAAGCCGAATTGCGTCTCGTCCAGCCAGGTGTTTCCTTCCAAGAAGCCGGATAGAGTGCGGGTAGCCAATTTTTCCATGATTTTGACTGGAAAAGGCAACAGAGAAATTGGCCGGTAATTGGAGAGACATGCAGGGTCCAGCGTAGGTTTTTTTAAAAGCGGAGATACCACTGCCTTCTTCCAACAGCCCGGTACAATCCCTGTTTCAAATGACTGGCAGCAGATGGAATGTAAAGGCTGGAAAAGTTCCTCCTGAAACAGCCTCCAGAGTTTTGGCGGAAGAGGGTCAAGAGGGGAGCCAGATGAGATCGTAAGGGCTAGGCTGCTAAACTCCTCCAAGGAAGGCAGGGGAAAGCTACTCAGTTGAGGTCGACTGGCCTCAATCGCCGGAGCTCCCAAACTGAGAGCCTGGTCCAGGGAGGGCAGGGAAAGACTACTCAGCCGGGGTCGACTGGCCTCAAGCGCCGGAGCTCCCAGACTGAGGATCTGGTCCGCAGGAAGCAGAGAGGGGCTACTCAGCTGGGGTCGACTAGCTTTAGTCGCCGGAGCTCCCAGACTGAGAGCCCGGACCAAAGGGGGCGGGGAAAAGCTACTCAGCTGGGGTCGATGTCAATGTACCTCCCTCAAACTCCAGGAAGTACCTGACATCCAACTGCATACGGCTACAAGCAGTCTCAAACATCTTGGTCACTGAGTTGTACTAATTCAGAATCGAAGATCTGTGAGGGACGGCTTGCAGTCACTTGAATTGGCTCTCATGGGGGGAAAACTGTCACCAACAGGGTCAACATTAGGAGTACAGACATTCTAGGTGTCTACGACTGTTGAGACGTAAAAGGTGCTATTGTCGGTAATGAGGGTCTGCTCGTAAACTGATTATTTATTCAGTCGGTGACTATGAGATGGTGGTCACCGGGGGAGGGTGGAAATCAGTGAGGACACACGAGGAGGAGGAATTTCACATTGATATTCAGTCTCATTCTGCTTGGAGGTCTTTTCTGGAAAAATTCCATTCTTTGTGTGAGAAGGTGGCTATAGGCGCTTCAGGAGTTAAGTCCAGCTCTGGGAAATCCAAGAGGCAGCTTTTGTGCAGTCTTCGTGACAGTGCTTGGTTAGGTACTTTAAACAGAATCACCCCCGACAAGGCAGCATCCACCTCAGAAGGAGAGTATTTTTTCTGGGAAATACCGACAATTTTACTCTCAAAATAACTTGCAGTTAAATGAAAGATGACGAGGGAGCTGTATAAGTTCCAGGATCGACCAAAAAAGTTTCAGAATAAGGTCAATATAAATGTTAGTGTATAGCTTTTAACACACACTCACACGACGTGCGGTAAATATATGAGCTGCGGCAACCTGTATGGGCAGTAGGAGAGCTAGCACTTTCACTTTATTGGCGAACATTTGGGTTGCATCAAATTAGGTGGATTTGCTTCTTAAGGAAAATGCTACTTACCAGTATTCATCTGTTCTGGTCATGTAGAGCTGCAGAGTCCTACACTTAGCAATAGATCGCCACCTGGTGTTGGGCTCGGATGATTGTAGGTTGCTGTCTTCTTGGAAGAAGTCTTTGTAGTCACGAGATAGGTGACTCCTCCCTTCTACAATACTGCGCATGGTCATCGACTTCATCCTCAGATTGTTTTTCGCCATGATGGGAAATGGAGTTAGTAGAAGTAAAGAGAAAGGATGTCCATGCGAGTGCATCTAATTAAGATGAGTACTGGAACGGATACAAGTCCCGGGGAGGCGGGATGGCGTGTAGGACTCTGCAGCTCTACATGCCAAGAACAGATGCATACTGGTAAGTAGCATTTTCCGTTCGAGGCATATGAGCTGCAGATCCTACACTTAGCAACGATTGTGCAGCAGTGTCTCCCCTAGCGGTGGTCGCTTGTATCCGTTGCAGCATACTGAAATAGTGTTTTAAGGACAGCTTGGCCCACTGCAGCTTGCTGCTTGGCTTGCACATTAACACAATAGTGTTTAGTGAAGGTGTGTATTGTAGACCATGTTGCTGCCTTGCATATGTCCTCTAGTGGTATGTTTCCTAAGAAAGCCATAGAGGCTCCTAGTTTGCGAGTGGAGTGTGCTCTAGGAGGAACTGTTAGTGTACGTTTAGCTTTTTGATAGCATATGCGAATACACTTTACAATCCATCTAGCAATTCCTCCTTTAGAGATGGAATTGCCTTTGTGTGGGGGAAAGAAAGATACAAATAGTTGTTTTGTCTTTCTGAAGGATTTAGTCCTGTCTGTGTAATATAGTAGAGCTCTTCTAACATCTAAGGTGTGTAAGGTCCTTTCTGCAACAGAGTCCGGTTTTTGAAAAAACACTGGTAACTCTACTGATTGGTTTAAGTGAAAAGGAGTAATCACTTTTGGCAGGAATTTAGGATTAGGTCTAAGAACCCCTTTGTTAGGATGTATTTGAAAAAATGGTTCTTCTATTGTGAATGCTTGTATTTCACAGACTCTTCTGAGAGGTGATGGCAACAAGGAAGGCAGTTTTCCATGTTAAAAATTGCAGTTCACACTTATGTAAAGGCTCAAAGGGGGGCCCATGAGTCTTGTAAGGACCACATTTAGGTTCCATACTGGTTCAAGTTCAAAATTTGTATAGCGCACTACTCACCCAGAGGGTCTCAAGGCGCTTGAGGGAGGGGTAGTACTTTACTTATCGAATATCCAAGTTTTTAGTTGCTTTCTGGAGGAGAGGTGGTTCTGTGTAAGGCGGAGGTGGGTGGGGAGAGAATTCCAGGTTTTGGCCCCTAAGTAGGAGAAGGATCTTCCCCGCATGGTGGATCTATGGATGGACGGAATTGCGGCGAGGGCTTGATTGGACGATCGTAGTTGGCGGGTGGGGGTGTAAAAGGACAGACGCGTGTTGAGGCATTCGGGTCCTAGGTCGTAGAGGGCTTTGTGTGTGTGGGTGAGGAGACGGAATGTTATTCTCTTGTTGACAGGGAGCCAGTGGAGGTCTTTCAGGTGAACGGAAATTGGAGCTTGGCGGAGGATGTCTAGTATGAGTCTGGCTGAGGCGTTTTGGCTGCGTTGGAGTTTTTTCTGTAGTTTGTCTGTGGTACCGGCGTAAAGGGTGTTTCCGTAATCCAGTCGGCTTGTGACCAGTGCGTGGGTGACCGTCTTTCTTGTTTCGGTGGGGATCCAACGGAAGATTTTTTTGAGCATGCGTAGGATGTTGAAGCAAGATGATGAGACGGCGTTGACTTGTCTGGTCATCGAGAGGGAGGAGTCCAGGATGAAGCCCAGGTTACGTGCGTGGTCCCTAGGTATGGGTGCAGTTCCCAGGGCCGGTGGCCACCATGAGTCGTCCCAAGCAGAGGGGGGAAGAACCTAAGATGAGGACTTCCGTTTTGTCAGAGTTCAGTTTTAAACGGCTGTTCTTCATCCACTCAGCTACTTCTTTCATTCCTTTGTGTAAGTTGGTTTTGGCGGTGTTTGGGCCTTTGGTGAGGGAGAGGATCAGCTGGGTGTCGTCTGCATAGGAGAGGATGTTGAGGTTGTGTTGGCGCGCGATGGATGAGAGGGGACTCATGTATACGTTGAAGAGGGTGGGACTGAGTGAAGATCCTTGTGGTACGCCGCAGATGACTTCGGTGGCCTCTGACCTAAAAGGGGGGAGGCGGACTCTCTGGGTTCTTCCGGCAAGGAACGAGATGATCCAGTCCAATGCTTTTCCTTGTATTCTGACGTTGCTGAGGCGTTGTATGAGGGTGCTCTGACAGACTGTGTCGAAGGCTGCAGAGAGGTCAAGTAGGATGAGGGCAACTGTTTCTCCGTTGTCCAGTAGTGTTCGAATGTCGTCTGTTGCTGCGATGAGGGCGGTTTCGGTGCTGTGTTTGGCTCGGAAGCCGGACTGTGAGGGGTCGAGGGATTTGTTGGATTCGAGGAAGGCGGCGAGCTGACTGTTGACGGCTTTCTCAATGACTTTGGCAGGGAATGGGAGGAGCAAGATGAGGCGGTAGTTCTTAAGTTCAGTGGGGTCTGCTGTGGGTTTCTTTAGAAGGGCGTTGAGTTCGGCATGTTTCCAGCTTTCAGGGAAGGGAGCGGAGTTGAGGGAGCAGTTGATAACGTCTCGGAGATGGGGTGCGATAATGGAGTCTGCTTTGTTGAAAATGTGGTGGGGACATGGGTCGGTTGGCGATCCTGAGTGGATGGAGTTCATCAGGCGGTGGTGTCTTCAGTGGTGATTGGGTTCCAGGCGCAAAGGTTGGTAGAGGGGGGGTTTTGGTTCGGAGGTGGGTGGAGTGGACTGGTCTCCGGACTGGTTTTCAAAGCTGTTATGTATGTCGGCGATTTTGTTGTGGAAGAATGAGGCTAGGGAGTCGCAGAGGTCTTGGGAGGGAGTGATGACGTTGTTGCCGGCGGTGGGGTTGGTAAATTCTTTGACGATGTGGAATAGTTCCTTGCTGTTGTGGGCATTGTTGTTAAGTCGATCCTTGAATGCTGATTTCTTGGTGGATCGGAACAGTTGTTGGTGTTTGCGGGTGGCGTTCTTGAAGGCGGCCAGGTTGTCAGTGGTTGGGTTTTTTCTCCAGGCTTTCTCGAGGGTGCGACAGAACTTCTTGGATTTCTTAAGGTAATCGTTGAACCAGGGTTTTTTTTGCTACCTTGCTTGATTTGATGGTTTTTCAAGGGTGCTAGTTCGTCGGCGCTGTGGGAGATCCATTGTGTGAGGTTGGTGGTTGCTTGGTTTGGGTCCGATGATTTGGCAGGAGAGTTTTGGTGAAGCGATGTGAAGAGTTGGTCGGTGGTAATTTTGTTCCAGTTTCTTCGGGGGATTGGTTGTGGGAGGTTGTGGGTCGTGGTCTTATTGTAGTTGAAGTGAACGCAACTGTGGTCCGTCCAATGGAGAGCTGTGGTGTGGTGTGGTTGAAGGAGATGTGCTTGCTGGAGGTGAAGATTGGGTCGAGCGTGTGCCCGGCATAGTGGGTGGGGGTATCAACAAGTTGTTCGAGTCAGAGGTTGGCCAGGTTGTCCAGAAGGGTGGTGGTGTTGCTGTCGTTTTTCTTTTCCAGGTGGAAGTTGAGGTATCCCAGTAGAATGTAGTCCTCGGAGGGGAGGGCGTGTGGGCTAATGAAGTCAGCGATGTCTTCGCTGAATTGTGTGCGGGGTCCTGGTGGCCTGTAGATGAGGGTGCCGCTGCGTGTGGTCTTGGGGTCGGTGTGGATCTGGAAGTGAAGGTGTTCGGCGGTAGCGAGATTATCGTCGGAACTGGTCGTGATGCGGATGGTGATCTTATGGACGATGGCGATGCCACCTCCTGTTAGGTTGGTGCGGTCCTTTCGGATGATCTTGTAGCCGTCCGGGATGGCTATGGCGATGTCGGGAGCTGATGAGGTGTTCATCCAGGTTTCTGTAAGGAAGGCGACGTCCGGCGAAGTGGTGTCGAGTAGGTTCCAAAGGTCGATGGCATGTCTGGACTGAGCGGGTGTTGAGCAGGATGCATTTCAGGTGGTTAGTGTCGGGGCTCTGTTTGTAGTTTGTGGATTTGGTGCGGCTCCTGGTGCAGTCGAACTTGCAGGAGTGGCAGGTGAAGGGTCCATGGGTGAGTCCTGGGACGGCTAGGTAGCAGTTTGGTGGTCGACCGGGGTTAAGGGCTGAGAGGGTTGCGGCGTTGTACGTTATGCGGGCGGAGTGGATTTTGCGGGGGACAGGGGGTCTGGCGCTGGGAGCGGTCCAGGCGCGGACGGGCGTAGACTGGCTTACCTTTGGGGCACCTTCGGCGCGCATAGGGCGCATCCGCTGCGCGTGAACGCTGCGCGCAAAAGCATCTGTCATAAGTGGATAGTGGAGGGGGGGCGGAGCGAGGGAGGAGCAGCTGGGAGGCGGGAGCGGGGTGGAGAGGCTGGCTACGAGGCACAACAAACAAAATGGCAGCGAAAGCAAAACTGAAACAGGACGAGATTGGGGCACACAGATGAATTACACTATGGGCAGTGATACCAGCACAATCAGGCAATAATTATTAATTTAAAAGTCCAGCAATGCGAGCGCGCCGACAATCAGATAGCACAGATAAAAATGCGCGCAGGGTAATAACTTCCTCAAATTAAATGCGAGCAAAAGACAAAAGCAGGCAGAAGATCTTAGGCTGCAATTGCTGCTAGATGCAGGCGTATGGAAGAATAAGCCAAATTGGACCTTTGTAGGTGTAGAAGGTAGCAAATGATATTTTGGATGGAAACATGATGTGATTGTTTTTACAGTATATTGCAAATCTTTTCCACTTGCTCTGGTAGTGGGTCTTCTAGCTTCTTTAATGATATTCATGCAGTCTGTAGTGGGCCTTCTAGCTTCTTTAATGATATTCATGCAGTCTGGTGGTAAGTTTAAGGAACCAAACTCTAGGACCTCAGGAGCCAGATCGCCAAATTCAATTGGCTTGGTTCTGGGTGCCTTATTTCTCCATGGTTCTGTGTTAGTAGGGATGGCGTGAGCCGTAATTTCTGATGTGGAACCAGTGAGATCCAGTAGCGTGGTGAACCACGGTGGCGTGCCCATGTGGGGGCCACTAGTATTAGTTTGAGAGACTGTTGTCTGAGCTTGCGTACTACTAGTGGAATGAGTGGGAGAGGCGGAAAAGCGTACGCAAATCTGCCTGACCAGTTCATCCATATTGCATTCCCCTCCGACCTTGGGTGTGGGAACCTGGCGGCGAAGGTTGAGCATTTTGCATTTTCGTGGGTGGCAAACAGGTCTATCTGTGGATGCCCCCACATTAGGAAGAATGGTTGTAGAACTTGTGGGTGTATCTCCCATTCGTGAATCTGTTGAGACGGACGACTCAACAGGTCTGCTATCTGATTGTGAATTCCTGTTAGATGTATGTTTTGAGGAATGGCCCATCTCCAAATATTCGGTGCAAGCTAGGACAGTTGCAGAGAGTGTGCCCCCCCACCCCCCTGTTTCTGTATATAATACATGGCTGTCATATTGTCCGTCCGGACTAGGACAGCTTAGTTTTGTATTTGTACTTGAAAGGTTTTGAGTGCTAGGAAAATTGCTAGCAACTCTAAATGGTTGATGTGGAACTGTTTCTGTTGATTGTTCCACTGACCTTGTGTGGTATAATGCAAGAGATGGGCTCCCCATCCTGTGAGGGATGCATCTGTCGTAAGCACTATCTGTGGAACAGGGTCTAGGAACAGCCGTCCCTTTGTCAAGTGTTTGGTGTTCCACCATTGCAGCGAGCAATATGTACGGCTGTCTACTAACACCAGGTCTGTGAGCTGACCTTGAGCCTGATTCCATTGTTGTGCTAGACATCCTTGTAGTGGGCGCATTTGCAGTCTTGCATGAGGAACTATAAAGATGCAAGACGCCATCATGCCTATTAGTTTCATAAACACTCTGGCTTGGAGAGAGTGCTGGCATTGAAAAAGGGAGACTAAGTTCTGAATACTTTGAATCCTGGCTTGACTGGGATACGCTAGAGCTGTAGATGTGTCTATTATGAAACTGAGCCCACTCCTATGAATTTTGACACGAGTGAGGAACGAGTCTTGTGATGAACCAAGCAACCATTGGCCTTTTGATGGGTGATGGTGCAGTGTCATAGTAGTAAAAAGAAAAAAACAAGCATTTGCAATGCAATAGGTCTCGCATTACTGATAAATTTGCAATATTGGCGTTGCAAATAATAATGCAACGCCAATAGCTCATACTTTCAGTAATGCGAGACCTAGTGCATTGCAGATCCTCGAGTACTGAGCCAGGAACCAGCATTGTTTTACTTGGTGCAGTAACCCAAGCTGCTCCTAGAGGTCCCTAGTGAACAAGGCACCAGCACTGCATGTCTTGGTGCAGTACCGCAAGCTGCTCCTGGGGGTCCCTAGTGAGTAAGGCACCAGCACTGCATGTCTTGGTGCAGTACCGCAAGTTGCTCCTAGAGGTCCCTAGTGAACAAGGCAAAAGGACTGCATGTCTACAAAGTTGGAGTTATTGGAATTATAAATGTCAAATGTTTTTACCTAGTCATGTTGCAGGGTACAGTACCATATGTGGCCAAAAGGGGACCCCTTTGTCACATATAGTACTGCACCCTGCAAGAGATATGGAAAATCCACCCTACCCATAATGCATTGCATACAAGACAGCACTACAGGTACATTCAAATAGCTACGTCCATATATACATTTAGTAGTTTTGAAACGTGACAAGAATTATTACATCAATTTGGGATTAGGTTATACTCTGTGTAGAGCTGATTGAGGGAAATTTATAGACAGTCTCATGTTCTAGTGAGTGAAGTAACCACTGTCAGCCTAGCTTAGGACCAAGTGTGTGTCCTGCCTAAAGCCATCTAAGAAAATAGTGCTTTGAGGCTGTAATTAAAATCTAGGGAGTAACATCATATATAACAGGGAGTGTCCTCATGGGAGGTTACAAGAAGAGACAAGGCGGTACTAAGGAGGGAATACTAAGCCTACTGAACAATGAAAAGCCTCCATTTACAAAGGACAGGAGCCAATTAAAAAGATGGGCGGATCTTTATACCATATCCTGAATACTGCATGTCACAGAGACTGTGCAAGCGCTGCCAATGTGAGACCTAAAAACTGTGTATTCCAATACTGGCCAAAGGCAAAAAGTAAATCAATCCCCACTTACGAAATGGGACGTTTATTCCTTTTGAGGTTTTGATCCTAATATTCATTTCCCTGGGGGTATGTTTGCGATACAGGTTTTCTAGCCAAGATGTTAGAGTATTCCAGCTCGCCTCTCATATGTTGTAATTTATGCAACATAAATTGGACTATCGAAATCATGGAATTAACATTCGATGCTACACAGCATTTTGAATCAATGTATAGTCGAAGAAACAAAGGAAGTTTAGTTAAGGAGGAGGTGTTTTTAGGTCAAATAAAATACTTGTTTTATGTTGTGCCCTAGTCTAGTGGTAATGCTAAATCTCCTTGGTCTCATATTTCCTAGAAAACTACAAAGAAAATAATTATTCTGCATACAAAGCCTTTCGCAACAAAATAAAACACTGCTCCCATCAGTGAGTGCTCTATTTCTACAAGGGAAAACAGGACATTATGCTGCCTACTCAGGGCATGCTTAAAAAATAATATGGAAGACCAGATTACATGGGAGTAAAAAGAACGGCCCAGCATTGTCTATGTCAACGTAAAGTTGCTTTTGTCTATTCCCTAGACGTGAAGATGGATCTGACCCCGGAGAGGAGGGCTCTCGAGAATATACACAGTACCCAGGACACAGGCTCCAACTTAAAAAGTAAAACACTCCATGCAGCAGTCAATGGCACTGATAGACCGGCAACAAACAAATTGGCCTGATCAGAGTCTCAAACGCAAGAAAGAGGAAGACTTCAAATGTAGGATCACAACTCCATGAAACGTCGACCCAGAAACTGGGACGGAGTCATGCCGATCACAGAAAAACTGAGATTACCATAAAAATCAAGTCTTAAAAAGAGATGGGATGGGCATAGAATCCACTTAACCATGAAAGGATGAACAAAAAAGCTTGCTGTTCTCACAGAAAAAAAGCTAAAGGGCATTGCACCGCTTTGCCCTCAAAACAAGATCAAAAGGCAAAGATGAGATGAGATGTACAGTGAAGATCAACCAACAGTTCTTGGACAAAATGTAAGCAACTCTTTTTGGCGGGTACTGTAACTGCAGATACTAGATCTGTAGAATATTCCCTAGTGGCAGACTGGATCCGAAGATTTTTGCAGCAATGCTACCCACATGCCAGTAGGTGGCACAGTATGGCATTTGGAAGACTTCACACAACCACAGAAGTGACAAGAGCAGAGCCCCATAAAAGAACCACCCTGGAGCACTGACGTCAGTTTCTTTATATTTCTCCTCCCCCATCCTCAGACGTAGAGTGTAAAAATTTGCTCTCTTTTTGCATGGTTGCCCCCACTTTTTGCTAAACTGCTGATGTACTTTGACTGAGTGTGCCCTGTGTTCCTGCCAAACAGGTACCCAAGGCCTTTGTTCGTTCCCTAAAAACCGCTTTAAAAACAAAACCCAATTGGCACTCTTTGGCCACAGGTCAGTCCCTTGTAAATGGTACTACAGGTACCAAGGGCACTGTGGCCAGGGATTCCTCAACATAGAATTATCCCCAGACGTGAGACTGGATCCGGAAAAATCTTGCCACAGCATCCCTGCGCGCTGGGGGGACGGCACCACATGACTCTGCCCGGATGTCGAACGGGTTAGTGACGTCAGCGAGGATACACAAGTCCAACCCCGGCGCACCTACGTCAGTTTTCTTCGGAGATGTTTTCCGCACCACCACGCGGAGCCATCACAAACAATAACTGTGAGAATACTGGAACAGTGTGCGAAAAAATCAGCTAAACAGAAAGGAAAGAAAATGGTTAGGAGCAGCACCATCCAGAATAGTGCCAAGCACTACAGCACCAAAAGTCATGGAAGGAAAGAACAGAGCACAGCTCCAGCAAGCAAAACAAATACAACAGCCTCCCTGGGGCAGAAAGCATGTGAAAAATTGCACAGCAGACTAAGAAGTCTGCAACCACAGCCCAGAACAGAGAAGGGCATCAAGGGCAGAACGGAAGAGGAACAACAATTCACCCCCAGACAACACCAGCAGGGAGAGACATCTCCTGAAAAGAGCTAAAGGTCGAGATCCAGCCAAGGGACCTCAACCCAAAGGACTGCAGAAGAGTCATAAGTGCAATCAACGAAAGGAATACAAGCATCAGCAGAACCCACACTGGAGACCAGGGTACAGGGGTGCAGAAGCACCCATGAAATCATCAACCAATCCCCAGAAGGGAAGAAATAAAGCAAACCACAAGACTAGCATCCCCCTAGGGAGGGAGTAAGAAAAGGCACTCGCAGAAGACAATCACCCAGAGGCAGGCGAGTGCAGACGACCAAAGAAGGGTCCTCGCAGAACACTGAGGAAGAGCGGGTCGTGAAGGAATTTGCTGCTAGAATCGTCTCTTCCGGATACTTCGTTACCGAAGGTAAGTAACTCGTACATCTGATCAAGACTACTAGCCGCAGATTCCTCAACGTAGAATAGATACCCCAGCCATACCCAAGGGAGAAGGAGGGTCTGCGAGAGGACCTCTCCAGCACAGGCGAACACAACAGGGCACATATCAGAGGGACAGGGAAAATAGCCCAGTCCTCCCCAACAGCGGACGAGTCACAGGAACAGGGGAAAGATCCAAAAACCAGGAGCAAGTGGGAGAAAACCTCCCACCAAGTCCCGGAGGATGAACAGACCCGCCTACTGAGGAGGAGGAGGATGATGTATCCCCGCAAGAAGACGCTGAATAGCGGAGTCAGCATGATTGTTAAACAGAAGGACCCCATCAAAGGGCAGGTCAACCAGACGCTCCCCAATATTTCCAGGAAAAACAGCATCACGTAGCCAAGCATGGCAACAGAGAGCCACGGAAGTGGCCATAGCACGGCCGAGAGTATCAGCAACATCCAAAGCAGCACGTAGAATAAAAGCGGCCAACTCCCTACCATCCAACACATGGTCCCGCAGATCAGCAAGGGCCCCCTCTTGGGAGACATGAGGAATAAGGGACTACACAGAGTCCCAAAGGCTGGAATTAGCCCTGGTCCACACACACACACTGTTAAGCGCCCGCAATGCAGCACTGGAAGAAGCAAAGACATTACGTCCCCATGAATCTAACTGCCGGGGCTCCCGAAACGGAGGAAACACCACCACAGGCAAGCACAGAGAGGCATTCCTCAGAAGGGCGCCTTGAGTAGAAGGGTGGAAAGAAAGGCAGATCGGGTCGTGCAGAGCAGGACGGTGGCGATGCAGGAGCGCCTGCGGCATCGGATCGCCTGTAGCAGGGCACCCCCAAGCCCCCAGAGAATTCTGGAGTAACGCTTCAAAAGGAAGGAACAACTTCCGTCCACTAGAACCCTGGTGGAGAACTTCCAAGAGGTTGTCTGTAGGAAATGGAGTGACAGGTTCACCAATCCTCAGAATACCAGCGGCTGTGGAAAAAGCCCGAACAAAGGCAACACTGGCCTCAGTAGGGCATCGCGGAAGAGAAAGTAATGGCTGCAGACTGAGTCGTCCATCCCTATGTCCAGGGGGAGCAGCCAGCCCCGGAATAGAGGAGGATCCACAGATGAATGGCGAACCTGAGGAGCCTCAGGGGAAGGCGGAGAGGCCGGTGGAAAAGCCAGCCGCGAGCCACGGAAAGAAGGGTTTGAAAATTTAGGCCGTGGGGGCGGCGAGGAGCCCTTCCTGGAAGATGCCCGTGAAAAGGCAACAATACGGCGCCCAGTCTCTGGAGAGGAACACACTAACAGATGACAGACCTCTGGAGAAATAGGGACCTCAGGAAACGAATCAAGAACCAGACGCCGGCGCAGCTCCGTGGAGTCCGCCATCGGCACCTGATCGACGTCGACCTGAGCCAGATTGGGCATTGGTGGCGGCGGGTCGACCTCTGCCACCATGTGCTCTCCGGGAGAATAGGGCGGGGTAGATGCCGGAACGGCGAAGGAGCGGCACTGGCTCAGACTCAGACGGGGCAGCCGCTCGCGTAGAGGGCCAAGAGGGACTCTGGAAAGCGCTCCAGGTCCGGGCCTCCACCCGTAACTCCACCGAAGCTGGGAGGAAGGCTCCCGGGGCCGAAACGGCACCAGTCCGACCTCTGGCGAGGCAGCCGCCTGCTCAGAGGACCGAGGGGGACTCCGGGGCAAGCCAGGAGTCCCGACAATCTCCTGAGGCGCCAAAGAGACCCGCGTAAGTATTTGCGAGGATGCATGGATGCCAGGCGCCAAAGAGGGGAGCCCCGAAAGACCACCCCTCGTCGACACCACCCTCCTACGACCTGAAGCCGAAACCTTCGGCACCGGAGACTCCGCGGAACTTCCTGCGCAAGGCAAGTGATCCGCAGACATCTCAGGAGGTGGAGGAAGGGCCAAAGAAGCCTGGAGACACAGCGTGGACTGTCATTTGGGCCCTAGTCGCCTCTACGCCAGGAAACGGCGTGTAGGAAGGCGGCAGGCAGGGGAGCATGTCCCGGGGGGAGTCGGCGCCCACCGCGGAAGGAGGACAGGGCCTCGGAGAAACTGAAAGACCTACCAGCCGGTGAGCCGTGGCGAGAGACAAACCTAAACCGGCGGCTCCTCGCATACTGTCCCACTAACGCCAAAGCGTAAAAACGAAGAGAAGGCCTGAAAACAGGCAAGGTCACAATCCGGATCCGCTTTGCACGTGGAAAATAGAAAAATATGACGTAGGTGCGCCGGGATGGGACTCATGTGTCCTCGCTAATGTCACGAACGCGGATGACGTCAGGGAGGAGTCACTGGGTGCCTTCCCCCTGGCGCACAGGAATGCTGTGGCAAAAAAGTTTTACGGATCCAGTCTCACACCTGAGGATAATTCTACGTTAAGGAATCTGCGGCTAGTAGACTTATCAGATTGTCCAAGCAAAGCCTGCTGCCTCTTTCTGGAGGATCGCCCGACTGCGACCGGAGCTGGTAAAAAACACCAGATGCCTAAATATACCCCTGCACCAGGTGCCCACCAGCCTTGGGTGCCCCAACAGACTGTGTCCAAGCATTTCCAGGAATTTTAACTTACCTCTTCAACCAGTGTCACCTCCAGAAGATCTTCGTCCCAGAGCCTGCAGTCTTTGTTGCAGCTGGAGAATCCCCATTGAAATCAACAGGGCACCCAACGCCAAAATAGCACTTTGCACCCAGCCGCCACTGCGGGTGAACTTTTGGGTGCTAACCGAGATTCCCCCTTTGCCCTGAGTCGAAAGCACAAGTTACTTACCTTTGGTAACGATATATCTGTAAGAAACCGTAGTTAGTATTAGATTCCTTACCTTAGAATATCCCCAGGCGTCAGACTGGATCCGGAAAATTTTGCGTAGCAGTACCCCTGCACGTCGGTAGGAGTCGCCTGCGGCTCTGCATCCGTCTGCGGCATCGGGATGACGAGTACTTAGACGCCGCCCTCGCGCGCGGACGTCAGTTCTTCTACATAGCTTTTCCGCGCCATTAACGCAGAGCCATGATAAAAACTAACCCTGGTGCCATGAAACTAGGGCCCTGAAAGGGGATGACCTTAACCCTAGATATCGGTTCGCAGAACGGGGAGGATGGGTGGGGCGGTAAGGAATCTAATACTAACTACTGTTTCTTACAGCTATATCATTACCGAAGGTAAGTAACTTGTGCATCTGAAAGAAACAGGTTAGTATAAGATTAGATACCCCAGCAATACCCACCCCAGTGGTGGGTCTGCAAACCAATGATCACACCAGAAAGTCCTGGAGAACGGAACAGCCAAAAAAGCCATTTATCTGGACTTGGCTGTCCAGGCAGTAGTGTCTTGCAAACGTGTGCAGCGAGGCCCACGTAGCTGCCTGACAGATGTCCTACAAGGGGACTCCCCGACCCAGGGCAGTAGTAGCTGCCGTGGCAGAGTGAAATGGGCCCTCAGCCCAACAGGAGGCTCCTTTTTAGCCAAAGAGTAGCATACCTTGATGCACAACACGACGCACCGAAACATGGTCCGCTTGAGCACCACCCGACCTTTCTTAGCGCCCACGTAACCAACAAAGAGTTGGTCATCCACCCGAACTGGCGTGTGCGATCCAAATAGAATGAGAGCGCACGTTTTGGGTCCAGACGGTGGAGCCTCTCTTCCTCTTTCGAGGGATGCAGAGGCGGAAAGAAGGTGGGCAAGGTGATTGACTGCCCGATGTTGAAGGCTGTGACAACAATGGGCAGGAAAGTGCCGTGTCCGCAATACAACTTTGTCCGGATGGACAGAAAGGAAAGGTGGTTTAGAGGAGAGAGCCTGGAGCTCACTCACCCTCCTGGCAGAGGTGATGGCAACCAGGAATGCAGTCTGGAGAGTAAGGAGACAAAGAGGTCAGTTATGAAGTAGCTCGAAAGGAGCAAACATCAGCTAAGTCAGAACAAGGTTCAAGTCCCACTGAGGCATCACAAAAGGAACAGGAGGAAACATATGAGCGATGCCCTTCAAAAAACTATTTACAACTGGGGACTTTAACAAAGAGGGCTGATCAGGGAGCCTTAAGAAGGTGGAAATAGACTAGATTCAGGTCCTAATGAGGCACATCAAATGGAGGGAACATATAACTCAGGTCCTTCAAAAAACACACCACACCAATGATTTAAAGAGATGATTGATCAGGCAAACACAAACAAAGAAAAGAGACAGAAAGGACAGACAAGTAACCCCACACTGTACCCAATACAAGGCTGTGCGGGGTCACTAACAAAGACTAATGCATCAGAAAGTCTGGCCAACAGAGGTACGACTAGGTGCATTTTGTTGACAGATATCAGGCAGCAAGAATGACTGATTACTTCAGGTAGGAAGTCAAAAGAAATCAAATGCAGTCGCTCAATCTCCAACCATGGAGGTGTAGCTTGTAGAGATTCATGTGCAGGACATTCCCCCTTTCCTGTGAGAATAGGTCCTTCTTAAAAGGTAGTTTGATAAGCGGTTAAGTGCTCAACTAAGACACTCTGTGTAGCACACTCTCCTGAAGTCAGAGTCCGTTAAGATGACTTTAGTCTGTACTACCCTGAATTTCCTCTGAAGCCAAGGCAGGACTATGTGTGTGTGCCAGTAGCCAATAGAGGTGACCCCGCCCCACTGCAGAAGGAATTCATCTCCCAATTACCTCACCTTGGCAGTTCCAGTCTTCACCATAGCACTGAAAATGTATAGAAGAATGTTTGGATGGTTTTCTTTGTCTAATGTAATTGAAATAAGCTAGTTTTGAATAGGTTAATGGATTTATGAAAATTGTACAGTATTGTAAAATTCTGAATATCAAATTATGTACTTGATTTGAAAACATTGTGAGAAAAGATTGTATCTATAAAATAAACTGCATTTAGTAGTATACATTTTGGGTCTTTTTTGTTTTCAACAAAGACTTCAGCGTCTTTGGTCCTGCCTTTTGTCCAGGGTACTTCCTTAATTTCCTAAGCAGTTGTCAACTCTGAAGCAAATGGTGGCCTTCAAGATTGTCATGCTGTATTTTCTAGAGGTTGCCGGCTACCTCTTGTGTGCATTCCTTTGGTCCTCAGAACCATGGGTGCTTTGAGTTGCATTTCTGCAGACAGACCTTCTGTTGACTCAAATTGTACTCCCAGGCCTCGTTTCAAGGCCTGTGGCAAAGCTGATCCAGAACCCTGGATCCACACAAAGTGCTACAGTGCTGGCCCAATACAAACTGCAGGGGCCAGTGCTGAATTCAATTACGATTACACTCTCTTGACTCCATACCCACGCAGGCCCATACCAAGCCTATGGCGCACGGTGAAATAACTAAGACATAACCACTTGTACAGCCATACCTTTGGCCTCAGTGCCAGTACTATCAGAAGCTAGAGTCCCTATTCAGCTGTTACTTTGATGCATCCATAGCTTATCTAAAGTATTTCACATCACTGATGAGGTTGGCAATCTTCACTCCCCTCAATACTGATGAATGAGCAAGATCATACACCTCAAACAAAGCATTCACATCCAAGATCGGCATGGGCAAACCTCAGGTTCTTTTAATGAATGATCATACACACCAACATAAATAACACTTTTGTCATTGTTTCAATTTTAATCATTTAAAGATGGCAAACACTCTAGGGTATACAAACAGATGTAAAAAACATTTAAACAAACTGATGGGTCATACAGACAGATGTCTACTAGGGATCGGCTAGAAGCTAGAATACAAAGAGAAGACTTGAAAATGTCTTCCAGTGAGTGTCAGAATATAAGCGATGATGGTTAAAATGAACCTTCTTGCACTAGTCTAGTGCACTCGAGCACTGCAGCGTTTGAAAGATGGTGCGGACTACTGACGCAGTGACTTTGGTCCTTTGCTCACCTGCACATGGTGCAGGGAGAAAGACTACCCTGATGGCTCCATCACCTGAACAATTGCTCCACTAGGGACCGCAAAAGAAGAGGAAAGGAATAGTAACACCATCCATCCACTAAAGTCTGGTGTGATTGGTCAAGGCCAATCTCACCATCTCCATGAGTGAGTGCACATCTTCATCTGTACAGACACTGCACAGAATGCATCCTCAATTATGTGATTGCCAGTGTTGCAGCATGGTTATCATGCCTAGAAGTTACTGAGACCCCCAACAACGCTTTAACATTAGACTACAAGCTTTGCAAGTGATGGATTCAGAGTCAATGATGTCCATCGGTGCAGTGTGTGAGGCACCCATACCTAGGAATCATCAGGAATTCTTCAATGAACTGCTGCTGATCATTCAAAAGCACACTCGACACGTGTTTACTCATTGCGACCTGCAACATTGGATGTTATAAAACTTGAAACTGTTTGAAAAGCAATGCTTTTTAATTGTTTACGGTTACTCAAAACAAAGCAGAAAATTAAACAAACTAGATTTGGAAAAGATAGTATGCCTGTATCCATGCATCAAACAGGCTAGATGCCCTGGCATTGCTCTGCTGAAACTCTGTTTCTACATCATCGAAACACAAACAAGAACAATTGCAAAATTGCATTTCCAGCATTATGTACTTACTTTGGTTACCATAACTACAACAAAATTCTTGTCGTCAATTTTGTATTCTTTTAAAGCAGTGTCATCGTTGAGGATTTTACCTAAAAGTTGAAACAGAAAATGAAACCCCAATTAAAACAAATTTAAAACCGGTCTAAACTCTGCTCCAGCAAGTAGCCACAAAGAACTACATCCAATAGGAACAATTAATTTTCATCAACTACAACACACCATCAATCATCATCCAAACTTTATTTGGTTTAAAAAAAAACATAAAAGCTTACAAATAAAACATAAACATTCACCAATTACAATGGCATATATACAGAAATGTTCTCCATAAAATACATGTCAGAGTGAAATGCTTGAATACAAATTAAAAACCGTGATCATAATGACAAAACATGGCACACACCCAAAAAAATAAGTCCTAATAAAAATCATTATTTCCCCACTTATTTCCTATATTTTACAGCATGAGCAAGACATCTTTGTACCATAATACACACTTGAACTGTCTGGGGCAATTGCAGATACTCTAAAGCCTTTTTGCACTTCCTGATATTTACATTTGTCAAAAATGGCTTTAAAAACCGATTTCGCTGTTCTTTATAGAGTTCACACAAAAAAAGAACATATGCATTTAGGATTGTGTAGTAACTGCATTACACGGACACAAATCCAAATCCTTTTTAAAGAAAACTAAGAGGGGTAGGATACCAAAAAATGGGCCAACCCTAATCTGAATGTCAACAAAAGAAATATCCGTTGACGAGACACTCAGCAAATATGGCTCTGTGCCAAAAGTAGCACACAATGGGAGGTACATCAACACCCTACTCTTCTTTCACTCACTCTCCCCTCTGCTCCACTATTTGATCCAGTAGTTCATGTTTGACCAATAACCCGGTCTGTCCGTCGATAGACATTTATTTATTTATTTTGAAAGTTTTATATAGCGCGAACAAGATCTTTGCAGATATCAGAGCGCTTTACAAAGCCGGGAATACCAACAAGAGAGTGAAATTAAACATAATAAGTGGGGAGGGTAGGTATGTGAGGGAGCAAAGTAGTACAGCCCATCAATAATATAAATATTACAGTTAAATGTGTGCATAGATAGTCAGTAGCGTCAATAATACAGGTGAAATACATAGTCATAGAGTTCGAACAGAATAATACAGATCGGTGTAGAGTCTTTCCAGATCCACGCTAATAGGTCAAGTGTATTTGGCCATAAAAATAGCTTTTACTTCTTTCTTAAAAAGTGTGATGGAGGAGATGAGCCTGGTTTCAGGAGGGAGCGAGTTCCAGATCCTGGGTGCCATTCCTGAGAAAGAGCGTTTATAAGTTTTTTCCTTCCGGAATCTTCGAGGTTTTAGCAGAAGATTGTTTGTGCCTCTAGTGTTTTCCGCCAGAGATTGACAGCTTCTGAGTGAGGTATCCGGGAGAGCTCAGGTGTAGAGCCTTGTGTGTCATGCAGGCGATTTTCAAATGTATTCTGGCTTCAAAAGGCAGCCAATCCAGTGATTTCAAGTCAGGGGAGATATGCGAGTGTTTTTATGATCCAGTGATGAGTCTCGCTGCAGCGTTTAGAGAGGCTCTTAGGGGTGCAGTAGTGGTTAACGGGAGACCGCAGAGGGCGGTGCTGCCGCATTCAATTCGCGGGATTACTAGTGCTTGTACTGCAGTTTGGAAGTCTTTGGCTGGTAGGAAGGGTTTACGTTTCCTCAGGGTATTGATTTGGAAGTTCGCTCCCTTAGTAGCCTTGCTGATATGATGCTGCATGTTGAGATTGGAGTCGAGAGTTATGCCTAGGGATTTCACTGAATCCACTATGGTGGGTTGGACATTGAGTGCAGTTAACTGTTTAAGCCAGGTTTGAGTGGTAGAGATCTTCGCGGGAGATGAGATCAGCAGGAATTCTGTTTTCAGAGCATTGAGTTTGAGATGATTATCAGCAAGCCAGGATTGGGTGCTTCTGATCGTTGAGTTCAGGAGTAAGATGTCATTGGGGGATTGTAATTTGAGATATAGTTGGGTGTCATCTGCGTACATGTGACAAAGTACATTGGATGCTTGAAGCAAGGTGGTGAGAGGTTCCATAACTAGGTTGAACAAAGTTGGTGAAAGGGAGGATCCTTGGGGGGACGCCTAACGAAACAGGTATTGGCGAGGACATCAGGTTGTTACTCTTGAATTTCTGCAACCTGTTGTGTAAAAAGGAGGTGAACCACTTGAGAACAGTCCCAGAAAGACCCATTCTTGTGTTCAAAAGATCGAGTAACTTCTCATGTTTAACAGTGTCGAATGCTGAAGAGAGATCAAGAAGGATGAGGAGGCAGGTATCACCTTGATCTAGGATTTGAAGGGCATCGTCAATTATGCGAGTCATAGCAGTTTCAGTGCTGTGTCCTGCTCGGAAGTCTGATTGATGAGGGTTGAGGAGATCAAACAGATCAATGTGTTTAGTCAGTTGTAGTTGTGCGCATTTTTCCAATAATTTGGCGAGAGTGGGAATATTGGTAATGGGACGGTAGTTGTTTAGGTCGGATGGGTCGGCAGTAGGTTTCTTTAGCAAAGGTGTGACTTGTCCAACTTTGAGGGAGTCTGGGATGGTTCCTTCTTGGAGCAAGCTGTTGATAATTTTAGTCCAGAGTGGAAGGAGCAGTGGGGTGAAATCTTTGACAGCGTTAGCAGGGAGGGGATCCGTGAGGTGATTGGAAGGTTTCAAGGTGCTGAGCAGTTTGCCTATTTCTTCTTCGGTGTAGGTTTCAAAGGTTGACCATGTTGCATTGTTTTTAGGTTCGGTGGGTGTTATGCAGTTGTGTGGTGTGGAGTCTTGCGTCAGCGCGGAGATCATTCTTTATGTTGTCAGTTTTTTGGGTAAAGAAAGCAGCGAAGTCTTCACAGGAGGGTGCTTCGTGCAAGGTACTGAGAGGTTGGGGTTGTTCCTTGGCTTGTGTTCTGATTAACACAGTTTTCTTGGGCGGTTTTTTGCATGGTCGAGCTGGAGGCTGAAGAAGTTTGCTTTTGAGCGCTTTATTTTCCTGAAGTAGGTGTTTCTCTTTTTCTTCAGGGTTTTCAGGTGCAGTGCAGTGAGAGCTGGCCTCCAGGTGCGCTCTGCCATTCGCATGGCTCGTCTATGTTCATTGAGACTCCCGTCGTACCATGGATTGGAGATTTTAGCGGAGACTCTTTTTAGCTGCATGGGAGCAGCCTCATTAATTATTGAGGTCATGGCGTTGAGATAGTGGTCAGACAGGGATTGGACATCTGTAGTGCCCGTAGGTACAAGGTTGAAGTGTACAAACCCGCTCGAGCGCTCCGATCCGCCGGTGGGGGCCTGCTGAGGGTCCCCTGGGTGAAGAAAGCGCGCATGGGAGGCAGATCTTTCAGGTGCCTAGCGGCAAACTACTGGAATAAACTTCCAGTGGACTTGCGTCTGGAACCTGAAGAAGCGAGGTTTCGAGCGAAATTAAAAACCTACCTCTATGCGAAATACCTGACTACTCAGCTACTGTGCTCCCTGTCTGCTGCCTCTCCCACTTCCAGCGCGTGGACACGCCGGTGCGCGTAACTCAGGGCTTTACAAATGTCCCTATTATTATTATTAGGAGGTCGCGGCTGTTCGGGGGTATGGAGAATGGGTTGAGTTTTTTCAGGTCTCTTTTCCAGACTTTAGGTCTGGAGGGTTGAACCGAGTGGAGTTTGACTTTTTCATTGATGTGGAATGTGACAATATGATGGTCTGACCAGTCACAGGGTTGGATAGACTCAAGTTGAGTAGCGTCCTCTTTGGCGATGATAAGGTCGAGGATATAACCTTTCTCGTGGGTCGGGCTGTTGCATAATTGTGTGAGGTCCAGGGCGCTGAGGAAGCTTTTAAGACTATTTACCACCGCATCATTGAGATCGTTCCAATGGAGGTTGAAGTCACCAAGATATATTTGGGTGAGCTGTCGTCCAGCGTTGGTTGAAATAAAGTCCATCATTTGTTGGGCGAAGATGAGGTTGTCTCTGGGTGGGTGGTAAATGCCATGAAGAGAGCATATCGGTTTGCCATCACTGATGATATCGAGGCAGATGTATTCATAGGAAGTTGGAGAGGGTAGGGAAGGCGCGGAGACTTTCAGAACAGAAAGGCTGTTCCTGTATATGCATGCGATTCCGCCACCTATCTTGCCAGACCTGTCAAGCCTAATGATGTGGTAGTTGGGGGGGAACCAGAATGTCCATTATAGGTGTAGAAGATTCGATTAGCCAGGTTTCAGTCAGGATGATTAGGTCAAGGTCCAATGTTAGGATGAGATCAGCGATGGCGGAAGAGTGTCTAGAAGCCGATCTGCAGTTTAGGAGAGTGCATTTGAGACGGGGTGTGTCAGGGGAGGAGGAGGGTACTAGAGAGAGGGGGACTTTTCTACGGTTATTCGGGACGGATATTCTGTTTAGAGTAGAGGGTCTACGGGGATTTGAGTGTATTGTGGGAATGGGGAGGTGCGAGGCGGTTGTGAGGTTTAGGGGAGCTGGGTCGTAGGAGCGGAGGAGGGAGAGAGTGTCGAGATCCGAAAGAGGGTTGCATGTGCGACGGGGGCGGTTGTTGCGACTGTGGGCAGGGATCGTGGTCCAGTGAGAGCGGCGGGTGCAGTTGTTGCGATTGTGGGGATGGATCACGGTCCTGTGTGAGCGACGTAGCTTAGGAGCGTCGTCAGGACGAGAGGAGAGCAAGTTGAGAGGGGGGGGGGTGAGTGAGGTGAGTCTAGGGGGTGTGGTGAGTAGCTCTTTGATGGTGTGCATGTCTTCTTTGATGGTGTGAATTTCTTCTTTGAGTTGTAGGAGGGAGGACATAATCTTGTCCAGCGTGGGATAAGTGTTAGTGCTGGAAGTCAAGGGTGAGTGGCTGACCTGGGACTTATCGTGCGGGTGGGGGGGGGGGGGGGGGGGGGGGGGGAGGTGGTGTTCATGCAAGGCTCCGTGATGTCATCGTACGGGTTGGTGTTAGGGAGGAGAGAGGGTAAGGGGGCGATGGGAGTGGATGAAGTACGGAGGAGGTTGGTGGCGTAGAGGAGGGAATTCGTGGCAGGCGGAGAGAGCGGGGTGGAAGTGGAGTGTATGATAGTGGTGATGAGGGAGCCTGAAGGGTAGTGAGGGCTGAGAGTGGGGGGGGAGCTGGGGTTGTAGATGGTCCTGTCTTGGGGAGGGGGAATTAAGATAGTAGATGTGGTGTGCTCTGCATGGTTAGTTAGCGTGTGGGAGTGGGGGCTGAGAGAGGGGGGGACAGAGTGTGGGATTTGTCGCTATGTGTGTCGTTCTGGTGCTGAACTAGGTTAGAGGGGTTGTGGGCGGGGTCTGTGATGTCAGGGGGGAGAGGAGGAGTGGGAGTGTTATGAGTGGGGGTCCCCGGGATGGAGGTGTGGGGGCGGCTGGTGTATGATGGGGAGATATTTGTGTCTGTGATTGCGGAGTGTGGGGTGGTTACAGCAGGTGGGTGAGTGACTGGTGTGGTGGGGGAAGTGGTGAGGTGCATGTCGTTCTGGTGCTGAGCTAGGTTAGAAGGGTTGTCGGGGGCTGTGAAGTCCGGGGTGATATTACTGGAGGGGATGTGAGTGGAAGTCCGATGGTTGGAGAGGTTCTCTTTGAAAGTGGGGAACAGGTTGTCTAGTAGTTCCAGGTTCCTGTCTGTGGATTGAATTAGGACAATCCCGTTATTGTAGATAGTAATGGTGGTTCTGCCTAGGAAGAGTTGGGATGGTGTGATGGAGAGAGTTAAGCCATGAGCGGATTTCCTGGTGTTGGAGACAGTGAGTAAGGTGAGGAACGTTTTTCTCCATTGAGCTCTGCGAGAGGTGTGGAAGATGATATCGATGTTCAGGGATCCATTGACCGGTGAGAAGTAGGTGTCGACAAAGGGGGTTTCAGGGTGGGACCTCAGGAAGTTGTGTTTAAAGCGTTTAGCGGCTTTTTTGGTGAGTGTGGAAGGGTAGTTGATTTTATATGTGTGCTTGCTGATGGGCTCCATGTTGGGATGGCGGTATAGGTGGGTGTGGCGGTAAAGGTGGGTGTGGGAGGGTGGACGATGGTGATACACATGTGCAAAGAACAATGCAGACAGTAAGTTACATGGTACACAAGTGACATTAGTGAATAACAAAAATAGCCAAAATATAGAGGTAGCAATCTGTGCAAACCAAAAATAAACAGTGAGAATGGGTGCAGCTTACACAATGTACACAAATGAACAAAGATATATGAGGCAGCAGACGGTACAGCTTACACAATGTACCGAAATATACAAAAATATAGGTGGTATCAAACGGTGCATATCCAGAATAAAAGTGAAATAGGTGCAGCTTACAGAGATGTACAGTACCCAAATAAAAGAATAATATTGATGATATACTGAAACAAAATACCTGTGTCACCAAAAAGCTGCATGAAGCAATATTGATACTAGTGATCCGCCAGAAAAATTTGAGGTAGCGCTCGGTACGTTACCAGTGAAGAAAAGTGAGATGTGTGCAGGTTACAAAAAATGTACAAAATACAAGTAGAGGTATAGTACTGCAATAAAGGCAGACACTTTATCACACGAGTGTTCAAATACCCAAAGTAAATGTAAGTAAAAACGTACAAAATACAAGTAGAGGTATAGTACTGCAAAAATAGGCAGGCACTTAATCACACGAGGGTTTGAAAACAGAGCTATGTAAAGTGCGCTGCGTAAAAAGGCCAGGTCTTAGGGAATGGCCAGATAGTGGGAATGACTAGTCCATGATGGCCGCCAAAGAGAGAGAGAAACTAGTCTAAAATGGCAGCCCAATAGGGAAGATGGAGACGGTAGTCCTCTGTCTGTTGTGATGCTTTGAAAACAGAGAAGTACAGTTTCAGTTTCTATTTGAGCAGGCCCAGTTCCTGGCTTGCTGGGAGGGAGTCTTATCTCTGCAATGGAGGTCTTGTGTGGGGGAGTTAGGTTGCGGAGCCTCGTGAGCACCAGAGGTATAGAAGGGGATTTATTACTACAGTTTTATGACCCCGGCCATTTTGAACAAAGGAGGTTTTTCAAATATGTGTACAGGCAAGTGGGGTAAATAAATACCTTTCTTGTGAGCTCAGCTCAGCAAGTGCGCCGATGTTGATAGCAAGGTTATTCAAAGATGGTCTAGTCAGAGTACACAGCTGCCGTGTGCATCGATCTCTGGCAGGTTGCAGGACAATGTTCGTGTATGGTCAGAGCATCAGGGCTGCACTCCCCATCTCCTCAATGAATGCTGCAGTGTGCCTCCCGATGACTGTCTCCCCCATCCTGCAATTCCCCTGTGCATCTCCGTCCGCCCCAGAGCTCACCCAGGCACCCCCCCTCGAGCGTCGTCACCTCCAGCTCCCGGCGTGGCAAGGGTAAGCTCCCGCCGACCGCCGTCCACACTGATCCCGCCTGCCTCAGGGCTCCTCTCCGGCAGCTCCCCGGGCGGCGGCGCCCCTCCTCAGATCGCCCCCAGCACTCGGCCTCTCTCAGCCCTCCGATGCCGCCGTGACTCACTGCTGTGGAGCCGGCGGCTCTGCTCCTCTGATCTCCGCTGGTCGCAGCAACCAGTGTAACAGCCCGCGTCACTGCCGTGGAGCGGGCCTCTCTCAGCCCCCGATGCCGCCGTGAATCCTGTGGGGCCGCTCCGGCGGTAACAGGCAGACCCCCCACAGCCAGGAGCCCTCCTGCGGGCAGCACAGGGCTCGCGGCTCCAAGCTTGGCCAGCGGTGCGAGACTACCCAGTCCGGTGCAGTCCCGGGAGCCCTCCTGCGGCTCACGCCCCTCAGGACCGCTCCGGTGGTGATGGGCAGGCCCCCAGACCGTCCGGAGCCCTCCCGCGGGCAGTAAAGCACTCACTGTGTGGCTGGCGGTGGTGCGGGACTCCCCCGCAGAACCATCCCAAGTCTGGTGTAACCACGGGAGCCCTCCGACCTCCAGGCGATCCCTGACTCCAGCTGCACCAATGTCCAGCGCCAGTGTGCAGCGCCGGAGCAGCAGCCGTCCGCTCAGCAGTGTGCAGCGCCGGAGCAGCAGCCGTACGCTCAGCAGCCGATCACAGGCAGCTCCTACAAAGTCCAGCGGTGCGCAGCTCCTCAGTGGAACCACCACAGGTCCGGTACAGAACGGGCGCCTTCCTTCGACCTCAGGGCGATCCCGGACTCCAGCACCTCCAAAGTCCAGCGCCAGAACAGCAGCCGTCCGCTCAGCAGCTGATCTCAAGGCAGCTCGTGCGATGTCCAGCGCCTGGGCAGCAGCCGTCCTCCAAAACAGGTACTAATACTAGTTTTACATCCAGTTATTTGTTCCAGTTACTCGTTGTTGTACAAATCCTCGAAGATGCGGGTGCTAACGGGGATTAAATCCAGAATTGGAACCCCAAGCACTCGGAGCTCTGACCAGGAGCTCCTACCCGGCGGCCATCTTACTCAGTACATCCGATTGCAAAACAGCTCTGTCCTCCCAATTACATTAAGTTCATTTTTAGGGCTCGGCCTAGCGTACACTGCGCAGCAGTGTCGCGCGGGCAGAGATCTTATGTTTTTCAGTACTGGGGTTGAAACCTCCTCTCTTCCATTGGCTAGCTCCATAAATGGAGGCTAGCCATTGGAAGAGAATGATGTCAATCAGTTTTGGAGCAGATTCGTGGGCGTTTGTCTTTAAGCCCCGCCCCCTTTGTTTCGTCATTAAGAGGTGGGCCATGGTGGGCGTTTAGTTTTTTTTTTTTTTTTTACAGGAATGTTTTTCGCCATATCTAGCGTCTCTGTTGCCGGGAGGGACATATCAATTTCTGTTGCGGGGGATCTCGCACACACCAGGCAGCACGGGATGTTTTCCTTCTCCGCCGCCTCCCCCTCGCCGCCGGGCTGCACCCCTCTCCCTCTCCAGCGGCCATGCTGCCTCAGCTCAACACACACACAATGAAGGCACGCAGCTGGCAGGCAGCGAGTTACCGGTCTTTCCCACGGCGCTCTGCCCCCGCACCACCAGGCGCATGGTGCAAGCAGCGAGCGGGAGCCAAGCAGACAGAGTGCCGCAGAGGGATGGGCGAGCTCATGGTGCCCAGGCTCAGTCAGCTGCTCCGTTCTCGGTGCCCTAACATCTCTGCTGCCCGCTGCTCCCTGGACCTCGCTCCCTCTGTCTCTCCTCAGACTCCGATGCGGCGAGCACGCTGGCTCTGGCGCAGCTCCATGTCCCCAGCCTCGGCGCCTGCACCCTTCTGCCCGGATCTCTGCTCTAGCTGTGGCAGTGGGCATCTTTTCCTGCCTGACGGCCTGGGAGGAGCGGCCACAACGTTTTGCAAAGGCGCCGGAGCGCCATAAAAATCACTCAGGCGTCCCCAGCGGGGAGCCACTTTTGCCAGACCTAATCTTTTTCCTCCCCACATCTGATCCCCAGAGGCTGGCTTACTCTTTGCTTTCTCTTTGTATCACATATTTGGTTGAAATGACGGAAACAGCAAAATACAAGTCGGGCGCCACACTTTGTATTTATGATGTGTATCACATATTTGGATGCAATGACGGAAACAGCAAAATACAAGTCGGGCGCCACACACAGTAAGGCTCTGTGTGGGTGTAAATGCAATAGGTCCTGCATTTGCGAGTGATTACGCTATTGGCATTGTAAATGACAATGCCATTTATTTAACTATTAAGCTATTGGCAATGTAAATGACAATGCCATTTATTTATGATTTTTTACATAGTCTTTTGACATTTGTCTTATGAGCCTTGGTAAAGTTGTAAACAACCAAGTATAGACTGTGTTAATGCTGACTCTGGTCTTGACCAGATTGAAAGCCGAAGTGTGAGAAAGTGCCATCTTTCTTGCACTGGTATGCCCTCACTTTTTGCTGAAATGCTGATGTGCTTTGACGGAGTGTGCACTGAGCTCCTGCCAACCATATGCCCAGGGCCTGTGTTCCTTCCCTAAAACTGTTGAAACTAAAACACAATTGGCATCTCAGGCCACCTGTCAGTCCCTAGTAGATGGTACCCTAGGTACCCAGAGCATGGTGACCAGAGAAGACCCCTAAGGGCTGCAGCACTTATTGTGCCACCCTTAGGGGCCCTGTACCCGGACGCCCACACACTGCCTTTGCAGGCTGAGTGTCTAAGTACAGTATTAAACAAAGAGTCGACATGGCACACATCCCTGTGTGCCATGCCCACAAGACCCACTGCCCTGGCATACCTCAGTCAGGCCCTAGCTGGGTGCCCTATGCAAGTGGTGTGGGCACAGGTGCACGAGCCCTGTGCCCCTACAGTACCCAGGGTCATTCTTGGGCACTGTAAGTGCTTTGATGCCATTAAGAGTATATAGTGCTGGGAGGTAGTCATTACGAACTCCACAGCCCCATAATGGCTACAATGAAGACTGACAAGTTTGATATCTAACGTCTCAGCACATTAAACCGGCACTGATGCCAGTGTGGGATTTAATGTAAAATGCACGAGAGGGACTCTTAAAGATGCCCCCTGAAAACCTAACCAACAATCCACGTCTGAGAGGCTGCCTAGGCTGCCACACAGCAGACATGTTGCTGAACCCCTGGGTGGAGAGCCCCCCGCTCTCCTGGGCCTGCAACAATGCACATACTGGGCGAGGTGCTAGGTCTCCTCCCCGAGGATGGGCAGGGGGAAGTTTCAAAGGCCTGCCGCCTTTGTGAGCTTCTCCAGACCACTTGCTGTACTCAGCAACTGGCCCCCACCAGTTCTGACCCCCACTCTGGCGGGAAACCCTACGTCAGGAAGAGGGGTGTGCCAGCCTATGCCAACCCCACCCTTTAGATGGGAGAGGCAAGGTGAAGCACAACCCCGGGCTCCGGCCATCTTGAAGATGGGAAGCCCTGCACAATCACAGCTAGGTCCCTTCCCCCACAGGAGAGAAGCAGATTAGGGGGTGTACCGACCCCAGGACAGGGACCTATTGGTCCCTGCCCTTGCCCTACCTGTAACTCCCCAAAATTCAGTATTTAGGGGCACCCTGAACCTTCCTTCCCTCAGATCCCGATAAGAAAACAACAAAGAAGATCAAGAAGAAAAAGACCCGCCATGCAGCTGCTAACAGGACGACACCAACTGACTTGGCCCCAGCCCTACCGGCCTGTCGACCCTGGAACCTGCCCCTGCTGAATCCCGGCGACTCCTGCGGACAGCAACCTTAGAATGCCCGGAGGACCCGATGCCTTGACCCTCTCAAAGACTGGGGACTCCGCTGAGCAGAGGCTCTGCTCCCTCAACCATACTCTTGGTGCCAGCCAGGAACTGCAATTCCAGCCCACTCTGCACCCGCCGAGCCCGGCCCGTGCCAGAGTGAGATAAGACCGCGAGAACGTCCCCCTGGCGACTGGGACCCAAAGTCCAGTGCCCAAAGACCCTCCTCGACAACCCAGACGTCTGCAGCCTCAGAACCAGGGACCTCTCCAACCGCGACCAGCCGAGGGTAAGATTTCCCGACACGGAAAGACACCCCTGCACCCGGCGCCCCACGGCCCCCTGCGCCCTCCTTTGGGGTACTCATCTCTTCTCCAAAAACCCAACTAACCTCTCGAAGTAGTGGTCACACATGAAGAATCTCCGTCCCAGAGCCTGCAGCCTTTGTTCACCATGTTACTTTCCCATTGGATAACATTGAGCGCCCGACGGCTCAAAAGCACCCTGCACCCAGCCGCCCGAGTGCCGCTGGAAGTGCAACTACTACACCGCTTTACTTCCCCACTTGCCCTGAGTAAGTGATCAGGAGCTCAGCTCACAGCTGCGTGGACTGCCAGCTTGCAGCCACCAACCAAAGGCTCCCGAACCTCCATCGGATTGCATTGGGACTACTCTCTCTGCACCCGGCTGCCCCTGTGCAGCTGAGGGTGTAACAACTGTTCCTTTCCGCCCCTGGGAGACCCCCCCCCCAGAGTCTTAACCTCACCAGTCGAGTATTTACCTGAAAGCCGATAACTCACTTTCCTTCCATAGGCTAACATTGACTGGTTTTCACTGAAATTTCTTCGAAGTGTTGATTTTTGAAACTTTAAAATATTCCTCTAAAATCAGCCAAATAACGATTTCCGAAATACTCACCTGGGATCAGGAGAGAAACCAGTGCTGTACTTTCTAGTTCACTATTGAACCTCAAAAGTAATCTTCATCGTACTTACCAGTTACCTGTATTTTCTTCCATAGGAAACCATTGACTCTCAGAAATTTCTTTTAAGTGTCGATTTTTGCAAATTACAAATATTCTTTAAAAATCGTACCAACGGGAGGGAGGAGCTTCGCCGGCGATCAAGATGGCCGCGTGAGCTCGGAGCTCCGAAGACCTCCCGATCCTCCGCAATAATCCTGCTATCTATCCTGTCCCACGATGGTGGGAATCGACTGCTAAGTGGGTCCTGATGCGGCGCCCGCTTTCGGAATGAAAATCGGACATTCCTGGACTTAGTTAGCTCGACGGACCCCGGAGGCTCCGCCCGCGTCATTGGCTATCGTCGCGGGGTACAGCGGTACTTCCACACGGGCGCCTCTTTGTCTGCGCTTTGTCCCCCCCGATGAGCAACTCTGGTATCTGCACGCCCTGCTACTCGGCCTAAGTACCGGAGCCTGGCAACATCATCGCGTGTGTGGCGCACCTACCACGAGGCTTCTTTGCCCCGGTTGACCGTCCGGCCTGGGAGTGCCAATATGGCGGGCAGAGGAGACCTGGACAAAGGCAAGTCCCAGCGGGTCAACAGAAAACCGTCCCAGTCCCAGTCCACTATTCCGGAGCGATTTTCCCAGTCGAAGGGCTCGCCGGTACAGGCGGACCACACTAAAGACTCGAAAAGGGATAGATCACCGGACGATTCTGACATAACGCTTCGGGACGTCCTGGGCGCGATCACGGGAGTACAGACGGAGATGCACTCTCTCCGGGAGGAACTGTCCAGCAAGGTCGACTCCCTGAAGATTGAGTTGAACCTCATCAGGACTGACCTCGGGAAAACCAATGACCGGGTGAAGTCGTTGGACCTCAAGACGACTAGCCTGGTCACTGATGTGTCTGATATCCAGACGGAGGTGCGTGACCTGAAGTTGGCGAACGGAATGCTGGCGCGCCGACTGGACGAGTTTGAAGGCCGTGCGCGGCGCCAGAACGTCCGCATTACCGGGGTACCGGAGAAGGCCGAAGAGGACTCGGCTGAACTTTTCGTGGAGGATCTGGTGCTTAAGAACTTGGCGCCGGGGGGCCTGAGTAAGTTCTTTTCGGTGGAACGGGCCCACAGGATACCGGGGGGACCACCGAAGTCGGGCGCTTCCCCTCGCCCCATCATCGCACGGCTCTTTAACTTTAGAGACAGAGACGCTATCCTGCAGGCATCGAGGACCGCGGGTCCTCTGCGCTTCCAGAACTCTGACGTGAACTTTTTTCCGGATTTCCATGCAGAAAAAACGTCAGAGCTTTACCGGGGTGAAACGGAGACTGAGAGAAATGGGCCTGCGGTATTCCATGCTCTACCCCGCCAAGCTCTGCATCGAACGTGACCACCGGACCTTGTTTTTTGACTTTCCGGATGAGGTGGGGCACTGGCTGGACACCCTGCCACAGGAACGACGCGAACCGGCTGACCAGACGGAGGAGACCACCGGGGGCGCGGAAGCGCAGGAATGATTATTCATCGTTTGACTTTCCGTGAGCTGAGTAGCCGTATGGGACTTCAACTTAAGACACTGCTGCTATTGGTTTGACTCGTTTTGTCAATAATATGGGGGATGACGGGGGGTGATAGGATGTCTCCTTTCTCCTCTGTGGGCTTCTTGTAGATTAGTTAAGGGGCGACAGGCACACTGCTAGTTGGGGTGGATTATAGTCTAATGCAGGGGTGCAGGGTGGTGGGTAGTTGGGGTGTGTTTTTTCAACTTCTTCCCTTGTCTTATTCTTTGTCCTGGCTGAGGATTCATTGCGCTGCTATGTTGTTGTTGTGGGCGCCATTGCGGATGGGGGGGAGGGGGCGGAGCGTCCTTGACGATGGGGGGTAGATCGCTTAACTTGTTGAGCTGGAATGTCAACGGGTTGGGGGACCGCATTAAGAGGGGTGTTGTGTTGCAGATGCTCAAACGTTGTTCGCCTGATGTGGTTTTCCTGCAGGAGACCCACCTAGTGGGGCACACTTGTAAAGCTTTGAATAGACGTGGTTTCAAAATGGTGGCACACTCGGGGTTCTCCTCGGGATCACGAGGGGTGGGCATCATGGTGCGCATGTCCCTCCCGTTGGAGGTGGAGTCGGTGCTTGTGGATGAGAGAGGCAGATATGTGGCTGTGGTGGGCAAATGGGAGGGCCGCACGCTAGTTTTGGTTTCGGTTTATATTCCCCCGGGGCTACAGGAGACTACTTTCAGGGATCTAGCTGGCGCCATTTTAGGTCTCCCCGAGGGACTGTTACTTGTGGGTGGTGATTTTAACTCAGTCGTTTCCGGGAACCTGGACCGCTTCCCATCCAGAGATCTGCGTCCTTCCCAGTCCTGGCTGTCTGATTTTCTGAGTTCCATGGGGATGGTAGATTGCTGGCGTCTGTTGCACCCCTCCCAGAGACAGTACACGTTCCTCTCCGGCGCCCATGGTAGCCTTTCTAGACTAGACTACGTCCTCACCCCGGCTGCCCAGGCGCAATCCGTGTCCACTGCGCGTCTTCTGGCTAGGGGCATTTCGGATCATTCCCCAGTTTGGGTTTCCTTTGACTTTCAGATCCCCGCGTCCTCGCGGGTGGCTCCCATTAACCCTTGGTACTTTCGCGACCCGGAGACCAGGTCGCTCCTGGCTAAGGCTATGGATCGGTACTTTGTCGAGAATACGGGCTCGGTTGACTCAGCCGTCTCACTTTGGGAGGCCTTCAAAGCCGTGCTTCGCGGCGAGGCCTTCTCCTTGATTGCGGAGGCCCGCCGTCGGCGGGACGAGGACGTAGTTCGACTGGAATCCGACATTGCTGAGTTAAACTCCCAGCTGGTGCTGGGCCCATCCCCCGAACTACTCCACGCTCTCTCCCTCAAGCAGTCTGAGCTCCGGGCGACCGCCACTGATGCGGTGAAAGCCCTGAGCAGGGAGCAACAAGGCAGGATATATGATGCGGGAGACAAGGCTGGCAAGCTCCTGGCGTGGCTAGATAGAAGGGAACTCGCGTCTCGGGTGGCCCCGGAGTTGGTGAGTGCGGATGGCCTATCCTTAACGGACCCGGCGGCTATAGTTGGGTCCTTTGCAGACTACTTCGAGGAGGTTTACGCCTCCGCGGACCCCCTTCCGGAGTCCGCGTCGGCTTCCTTCTTGGAGGACATTGAGCTTCCCTGCCTCTCGGATCTCGAGCGTGACGACATGGATCGGGACCTGACGGTAGATGAGATGGCCTTGGCTATTAAATCACTACGCTCGGGCAAAGCTCCGGGGCCCAACGGAATCCCGGTTGAGCTTTACAAACTCAGAGCCGACGCGCTTGCCGCACCTTTGTTGAACATGTTCCTTGAGGCCCGGGAGGCGGGAGAACTCCCCCCCCGACCAGCGACTGGCCACCATTGTGGTGATACACAAGGAGGGGAAGCCACGAGATCTTTGCCGATCCTACCGACCCATCTCCCTCTTAAACGCCGAACCCAAGATTCTGGCCAAGCTACTGGCTAACCGGTTGGTGGGAGTGATTTCGGACCTGGTCCACCCAGACCAGTCCGGCTTCATACCGCACCGGAATACGGCGCTCAACCTGAGACGGCTTCACGCAGTAATGGCACGCATACATCTGCTTCGTGAACCTACTGTCCTCGCCTCTCTCGACGCCACTATGGCCTTCGACTCGTTGGAGTGGAACTACCTATGGGCAGTTCTGGCCAAGTTGGGGTTTGGGCCCGCTTTCATTGGCTGGGTCCGACTACTGTATTCTGCTCCACTGGCCAATGTGGCGGTTAATGGTCGGTTGTCGGCCTCGTTTGCGCTGCACAGGGGCACTAGACAAGGTTGCCCGCTTTCCCCGCTCCTGTTCGCCCTGGCGCTTGAGCCTCTGGCGGCCTGGATCAGAACGCACCCCGATATCTTCGGGATAACGTGGTCCCCGGGATTCGAAGATCGGGTGTCGCTCTACGCGGACGACATCCTTTTGTATCTCACCTCTCCCTGCCACTCGCTCATAGTGGCCTTCGACCTCTTGGGGACCTTCGGGGCCCACTCGGGCCTAGTAATCAACTGGACTAAGTCCTCGTTGTATGTGCTGTCCGGAGACACGCCGCGCCTTCCCCGTGGGTGCTCAATACTGGTAGCCCAGCAAGGCTTTCGGTATTTGGGCATTTACGTGTCGCGGGACTCCCGAGCCCGTTACTCGCACAACCTCCTCCCACCATTGGAGCGGCTGCGCCGGGACGTCGAGGGCTGGAAAAAGTTGCCGATCTCTCTGATGGGTAGAGCTGCCGTGTTTAAAATGATGGCGTTGCCTCGCTTCCTGTATGCCCTACAGAATACTCAGGATCCCGTGCCGGCGAAATACTTTGCGTATATCGAATCCCTGCAGCGAGCGTTGCTGTGGGATGGTAGGCCACGAATCTCGCTGGCTAAGCTGACTATACCAAGTTACGATGGGGGCATTGCCCTGCCTGATGCGAGGCGCTACTACTGGGCGTCCCAGCTCGCGGCAATCAATCACGGCCTCTACGGCCCGGCGATCAACCCGGGCCCCTCTATGGATCGGTGGCTCGTGGGAGATGGGAACTACTATAGAGCGTTATACTCCGGGTCTCTGGATCGGAAGCTGACAGGTCCCACTAAGACGATGGTGCGTATATGGCGCGCAGTCACTAAAACTTTGGGCTGGCAAAACAGGGTTACCATGGCCACCCCGCTGTTTGATTCAGACGTACTGGGGAAGCTGTGGCATACTAAGGGCTTCGACAGGTGGGACACCATTGGGATATCCAAGGTTGGGGACATGGTGGCCAGGGGACGGGTCAAGTCGTTTGAGGTGTTGCAATCTGAGTTCCAACTGGTGGCAACGGAATACTTCCGACACGCCCAGCTTAGTCATGCCCTCTCCCCCTATGTATCGGAAGGGGAGGCGATCCCCGAATCATCTCCCCTGGAAGATCGGGTGCTGGACGGTCATATGCCGGACAGCGCTATCTCCCTAACGTATAAAAAACTTATTAATGTGAGAGTTGATTTGTTGGTGCGATTGAGAGAGCTCTGGGTGCATGACGGCATAGAGGTGGATGACGAAGAGTGGCAATCGGCGGTCTCCTCACCTAGAGAGGTGGCCATATCGGCGCGGCTCCGCCTGGTGCAGCTGAAGATATTGCACAGGGTGTATGTCACCGGCCCCAGACTCCTACATATGGGACTTTCTACGGATGGCATGTGCCGGCGGGGGTGTGGTATGCTTGGGACCTTCCTGCACATCATATGGGAATGTCCAGGAATGGCCCGGTATTGGACACGTGTGCATGATGTTATGAAAGAAGTGACTGGTGTGGCCCTACCGGCTGAGGCCCGGCGATGCCTCCTCAACATTTGGGGCCCGACTGATTATAGCGTTGCGCAGACCCGCTGGGTCACCTTGGGCAACATGGTGGCCAAGAGAGACATCGCCCAGAAATGGGGTGCGCCTGCTCCTCCCTCGCTCAGCCTATGGGAAACCAATATGGACTGGTGCATGCTGCGTGAGAAGACGGTGTATGTGGCCAGGGGCAAACCCAAAATGTGGAGGTCTGTGTGGGGTGCCTGGAACTCTCATAGAGGTGACATTTGCGACCCCCCCGTGGAACTTGATTCCGAGGTCCAGCTTTCCCCGCAATGCCCCCTACCTGTGGTTCCAGATTGCTTATCCTGCTGTGCTACTTCCCACGTGACTCACTGTTGTCATTCTCAGTGTGCTGCCTTGGGTGTGCAGCCCTCGACCCCCTCCCGCTACGCAAGTCCGCTGTATCTGTATTGTCCTCAGCCTACCCTCTCTCTCTTCCTTTTTCTTTCGTGCTTACCGCACACCTCTTTCTCTTGGCCTTTTCGGGCCTTCCTACCTCATGGTTTATTTATTTCTGAGTTTGATGTTAATTAAAATTAAACCCGATTGCTCCTGCTTAGGGTATTGTACATGACCTTTCCTGCTGCCTCAATGCTGCCTGGCCTCCGGGATGTATGGCTGAATAGCGGTGTACTTTTTCTGCAAATAAAGGTTTTCCAAAAAAAAAAAAAAAAAAAATCGTACCAACTACTGAAATGTCATTACTTACCTGTCTTAGTTAGAGATCCCAGTGCTGAACCTAGGAGTCCAGTACTGGATTACAAAAGTAACGAGAACCTACGAGAACCTACTTTACCTGGGACTTTAATTTCCTTCCTCAGGATAACATTGCTAGATTTTCTCTGAAAAGTTTTTAAGTGTCAACTTTGAAAAGACATTTGTAACCCTTAAAAATTACATCTATAACCAAAACGCTTTTACTTAACTGTTTACAGCTTAGGTCCCGGGACTGAATCCAGGATCCAGTCCTGTGGTTAGAAAAGTAATCCTGAAAGTAATCAATGGCATTCATGTGGAAAAACCCACTGAGCTTAATGTTAAATTGTGTTTAGAATTGTGTTGCCTATTGCAACCCCAGCAACTATTGTATTTACCAAGTCTATTGCCATTCTGCACAGTAATTCCCTAAAGTCACTCATATTGAGAAAAGTAGATTTTGATACATGTTGGTACTAAAATAAAACAACAATATCTTTGGATATAAAAACAATTGGCCTAGAGTTCAGTTCTTGAGTGTGTGAAACCTTTTGCTGACTGAGTGTGTACAACAAATGCTTTACACTGTCCTCTGGTACTGCCTTACTGCTTGACCAAGCTGCCACTTTATAGAGAAAGGTCAGATCTGACTTTGCCCTCTGATATACCTCTGGGGATTGGGGACTCTATACACCCTGTACCGGACTTTGGTCCAGTATATATAGAGCCACGTTCTTACATTGGTGGATCAGCGGTGGGATTCAAACTTGCATTTGTTGGACTACTTGGTTACCATCTGATCACATGACAGAACTCATAAATTGCCTTTAGAATTCTGAAATCGTTTTTTCCAAAATACTAAAAGTCTGGTAGGGCCTTGCTTAAGTCCCAGTAGAATTTTAGAAAAATAAAAGTCATTATAGTTAGGGTAGAGGGTTAGAACTGTCAGATTAGAATGTCACAACAGAACCCAGCTATTAGTTAAGATGACACCATGGACCTGGTTGTTGAGGAGTTCGACCTCACACCTTACTTACACTTGTCTTTCAAGGAATTGAGGTCCTTATGCAAAATTAAAAAGATAGTCATGGGCCTGCATCCAACCAAACAAAGGCTCCAGGAGCTCCTGGCTGAGTATGCAAAAGGTCATCCCTCTGAGCCCAGTCAGAGGAGGAGGAGGAGGAGGCTAGTGCCCCCCCCCCGCTATCTCTAGGGAGTGACGGTCCCCATACCCTTAACTCCAAGAGTCAGCTTCTGGGAGGCCAGGCACCACAGAGGTGGACTAGGCCCAGAGAATCCATTGGGGAGAGCCCCAAATGAAGAGGACAACTTTTTAGCAAAGTTGGCCAATAGATTAGATCTAGAGTCCAGACTACTGGCTCTGGAAAAAGAAAGGAAAGATGGGTTTAGCCCCTATCTCTGGTGGCGGCAATAGCAATAACAAGGATAGAGAGCAATCTTATGATTCTAAAATCCCCAAAGGGATTGTCCCTATATTTGAGGAAGGTGATGATATCACCAAGTGCTTCACAGCCATTGAGAAGGCCTGTGATTGAATATGCTACTTACTAGTATGCATCTGTTCTTGGCATGTAGGGCTGCTAACATTCATATCTTTGCATTAGATCGCCACCTAGTGTTGGGTCCGGATGATCGCACATTGTTGTCCTGGAAGAGTCTTCGAAGTATCCTGAGATGGGTGGCTCCTCCCCTGGACTACAGTGCGCATGGGCATCGTCTCCATCCCCAGATTGTTTTTAGCCATTGTGGCAGAGGATGGAGTGGCAAGTGTAAAGGATGTCCATGCTAATGATTAAATACAATAGTATATCTGCAGCTGCGACAGGCACCGGGGAGGAGGGTGGGCGATATGAATGTTAGCAGCCCTACATGCCAAGAACAGATGCATACTAGTAAGTAGCATATTCAGTTCGAGGCATGTGGGCTGCTAAATTCATATCTTTGCATAGAATACATAGCAGTCCCTCCATCAGCGGCGGTTGCCCGTGCCAGCTGCAGAAACCTGAAAAAGTGTCTTGAGAACAGCCTGTCCTACAGCCGCTTGCTGTTTGGAATGTACATCAACACAGTAGTGTTTTGTAAAGGTATGTGGTGTAACCCACGTGGCTGCTCTGCAAATATCCTCTAGAGGAATGTTTCCCAGGAAAGCCATGGATGCCCCCAACTTGCGTGTGGAATGTGCCTTTGGGGGTATTGTTAAAGTGCGCTTGGCTTTATGATAACAGATTTGGATGCACTTAACAATCCATCTGGCTATTCCTGCTTTGGAAATTGGGTTGCCTTTGTGTTGTGGTGAGAAGGCAACAAAGAGTTGTTTTGTCTTCCTAAAGTGTTGTGTCCTGTCTATGTAGTACATCAATGCCCTCCGTACGTCCAAGGTATGGAGCATCCTTTCCGCCACTGTTTGTGGGTTCTGGAAGAATGCAGGCAAATCGATAGTTTGGTTGAGATGAAAATGTGACACCACCTTTGGAAGGAATTTGGGGTTAGTACGTAGTACCACCCTATTTGGATGAATCTGGATGAAAGGCTCTTGTATCGTGAGTGCTTGCAACTCACTTACGCGTCTTAGTGACGTAATGGCAATTAGGAAAGCAACTTTCCACGTTAGGAATTGCAGTTCGCACGAGTGCATTGGCTCAAACGGTGGTCCCATCAGCCTGGTGAGGACCACATTGAGGTTCCACACGGGAGCTGGCGGTGTTCTTGGGGGAATGACTCGTTTCAGTCCTTCAAGAAACGCTTTAATGGCAGGCACCCTGAAGACTGAGAGATGCTGCCTATTTTGAAGGTAAGCTGCGATGGCGGATAGATGTATCCGAATAGAAGTGTACGCTAGTTTGCACTTGTAAAGGTGTAACAGATAGCAAATGATGTTAGGGATAGATGCATCTAGCGGGTTTATGTCATTGTCAGCACAGTAAATGACAAAACGCTTCCATTTTGCGGCATAGCATGCTCTGGTTGACGGCTTCCTTGCCTCCTTGATGATGTTCATGCATTCAGGAGGTAGGTTCAGGTATCCAAACTCTAAGACTTCAGGAGCCAGATCGCTAGGTTGAGCTGTTGCGGATCTGGATGCTGAATTTCTCCATGGTTCTGCGTCAGAAGTCTGGGCGTGAGGCGCAGTCTTTGATGCGGGACCACTGAGAGCTCGAGGAACGTGGTGTACCATGCCTGGCGCGCCCACGTTGGAGCAACTAGGATGAGTGTCATGGAGTGTTGCCGTAGTTTCCTCGCCACCAGTGGTATCAGGGGTGTCGGGGGAAAAGCGTAAGCAAATTTGCCTGACCAGTTCATCCATATCGCATTGCCCTGCGATTGGGGGTGTGGGAACCTGGCGGCGAAGCTTTGGCATTTTGCGTTCTCCCTTGTGGCGAACAGGTCTATGTCTGGACGCCCCCACCTTTGGAAGTACGGCTGGAGTACCGATGGATGTATCTCCCACTCGTGCATTTGATGACTGTATCTGCTGAGCAGATCCGCCATCTGATTGTCCTTCCCCGGGAGGTGTTCTGCCATGAGGAAGATGTTCCTCTGAATGGCCCACTTCCACATGCTCTGAGCCAGGTGAGACAGCTGTGGCGAGTGGGTGCCTCCCTGTTTTTGGATGTAGTACATCGCGGTCATGTTGTCCGTCCGGACTAACACCACCTTGTTGCACAGATGTACAATGAAGGACTTGAGCGCCATGAAGATCGCCATCAGTTCTAGATAGTTGATGTGCATCTTCTGTTGCTGCGTCGTCCATAGTCCCTGCACTGTGTAAGTTAGCAGGTGTGCTCCCCATCCCTGGAGAGATGCGTCCGTTGTCAGGATAACCTGTGGCACTGGCTCCTGGAACAGTCGGCCCTTGCAAAGGTTGTGTGGATTCCACCAATGCAGAGAGTTGTATGCCCGACTGGTAACCAACACTAGGTCTGTTAATTGTCCCTGAGCCTGTGTCCACTGATTTGCTAAGCACTCCTGGAGCGGGCGCATATGCAACCGTGCGTGAGGGACTATGAAGATGCAGGAGGCCATCATGCCTATCAACTGCATGAACACTCTTGCTGGAAGTGAGTGTCCCGGTCTGAACTTCTGGATTAAAGACTGTATGCCGTCTATCCTGACCTGGTTTGGTTGTGCCGAGGCCGTCAGGGTATTGATTGTCGCACCCAGAAACTGCCGGACGTGTGCCGGCTGAAGGTGTGACTTCGGGTAATTCAACGAGAAACCCAGGTCGTGAAGGAGGTGAATGGTAGTCGACATGTCCGCGGCGCACTGCTGTTCCGATCTGGCTTGAACGAGCCAGTCGTCGAGGTAGGGGTAGACATGGATGTTCTGCCTCCTGAGGTGCGCTGCTACAGTCGCCAGACACTTGGTAAAGACCCTTGGGGCAGTTGTGACTCCGAAGGGTAGGACTTTGAACTGATAATGCGTGCCCTGGATAGTGAACCTGAGGTACTTCCTGTGGGACGGATGTAACGGAATGTGGAAATAAGCATCCTTGAGATCTAAGGTTGCTAAGAAGTCTCCTTTGTTTAACATAGGAAGAATCTGTTGCAGTGTAAGCATGTGGAAATGCTCTGACAGTATGTACAGATTGAGGGGACGGAGATCCAGAATTGGCCGTAGAGATCCATCCTTTTTTGGAATGAGGAAGTACAGGGAATAAACCCCTGTGCCTTCTTCCCCCACTGGCACGAGCTCGATTGCCCCTTTTTGCAGCATTACCAACACTTCTTGCTGCAATAAGTGCAAGTGCTCTGCTGACATAGGTCTTTGCCTTGGTGGAATGTTGGGTGGAGTGGACTTTAACTCTAGACAATAACCGTACTGGATAAGCTGTCGCACCCACCTGTCTGTGGTGATGTTGGTCCAGACGGGCAGGAACTGCTGTATTCTCCCCCCGACAGGTGTTAAATGGTCGGGGGGCAGTGACAGAGAGTCACTGGTTGCTTGGGGCAGAGGAGCGTGAATTGTTGCCTCCTTTGCCACGTCCTTTGTTGCTGTTTCCCCTGTAGCCCCTTTTGTTGTTTTTGGGGTACGAGGACTGTGCTCCACCTCTAGGGAACTGCGACTGTTGACCCATCTGTCCTCTGGTGACTCCACGGGCACCTGAGCGACGAAAATTATTGCCCCGAAACTGCTGAGATTGTAGGGCCCCCATCGATTTAGCAGTTTCAGTGTCCTTTTTAATCTTTTCCAGGGTGGTGTCAACATCTGGACCAAACAGTCTATCCGGATTGACTGGTTGATTAAGTATGGTTGTTTGAATGTCAGGTTTGAACCCCGATATGCGGAGCCAAGCCTGTCTTCTGAGCATGACACTGGTGTTAATGGCCCTAGCGGCTGTGTCCGCGACATCAAGTGCGCACTTTATGGCCGCGTTGGAGATCAGTTGTCCCTCTTGTATAAGCATTTTGGTGCCCTCTTGAAACTGCGGAGGCAGGTGTTCTACGATCTGCTCTAGTGTGTCGTAATGTGAACGATCATAACGTGCCAGTAGTGCCTGTGTATTTGCAATACGCCAGAAATTGGCAGCCTGTGCAGCCACTCTTTTGCCCCCTGCCTCTAGCACTTTGGACTCCTTATCCGGGGGAGGAGCTTCACCCGTTGTTTGGGAGTTGGCCCTCTTGCGTGCGTTTGCTACCACCAAGGAGTCAAGCGGCAACTGTCCTCGAATGTATGCAGGGTCTGCAGGCGCTGGTCTGTACTTTTTTTCAATACGTGGGTTGACCACCCTCGCCCTGGTAGGCTCTTTAAAGATGTCCGCAGCGTGCTTGAGGACCCCTTTGAGCATAGGCAGTGTCTTTACATTTCTTTCCGAAACTGAAAATGTGTCGAATAGAAAGTCTTCCTCAACTGGGTCAGCATGCATGTCCACATCATGATTAGCAGCTGCCCTCTCAATTAGTGCATGAAAACCTGCGGAATCCTCCGTAGGGGATGCACGTGTACTGAAGGACTGTGGCTCTTGCCCCACATCTTGGTTGCCTTGGTCCCCAATGCCATAATAAGAATCTGGCTGTGCATCAGGTTCATTTGCTGGGAACGTGTATTGTTCATCTTCACCATAGTCCCCACTGTCAGAGTGGTCTGGAGACGGCGTTGGGCTCCTTCCCTGAGGAGGTAGAATAGGTTCCATGAGGACCGGGGCGTCCTGTGGAAACTTTTTCTTCTTTAGAGGAATGACGTAGGATTCCACCGGCTGCGAAGTGATCTTTCTCTTGTAAAGGGTCAACTTCCCCGTGTCCGCATCTATAAAACACTCCGAATCCTCTTCGGGGTCGATCACTTGACCTGAAGATGTCCCCGCCGTAGAAGAATCCGACTTCTTTGGCGTCGATTTAGAGGAAAAAGCCTTTGGCACCACCTTTGGAGGTAGAAGGAAGAGGAGCTTGCTTGCCGGCTTGTCCGGGACATCTGCCGCCTTCTGCGTCGATGGCGTCGGCGTCGACGAGGAAAGAACCTTGTCCTTAAGTCTTTGTAGCGAAGCCGCCACGAGAGATGCGTCGGTGACCGATGACTTTGGCACCGACGGGGTGGCCTTGCCCTCGGATGCGACGTTCCGGAGGTCTTTTAGAGGGATGGACGGCGCCGACCCCGAGTCCTTGGAGCGATGCGCAGATGTCCCCTTTGGAGCCGGTGCTGTGTCGGTTGCTTTAGCAGGCTTCGCCGGCGCCGGCGCGCTTGTCTTGTGCGTGCCACTTTTCTTAGAGGATTTCTCCTCTGGCGCCGATTTCGACCCTGTGGAATCGCCGTGTTTCTTCGACTTCTGCGGACCGGAGGTCGACGGAGTCGATGAGGCCGTCGTCTTACTTGTTTTCGCCGTTGCGACCGCCATCTTAGGGACGTTCGAGTCCTTCACTTTCGGTTTCGGTTTCGGGTCGGCCATTTTAGGTGTAGTCGAGACCGTTGCTTTCAGTTTCGGTTTCGAAACCCTAGGCGCAGCAAGTATGTCCGTGGCCGGGCCGACAGGCGGGGCCGTGGCTTGCGCTACAGGGTCTTGGGTAAGGCCGACAGGCGATCCCGCGACCCCCTCGTGATGGTCTTCAACTTCGGGGCATAGCTCGTCCTCTGAGCTATCTTCCTCGGCCCCATAAACCATGGCGTCGTCCCCTACCTCGTCGACGTATTCAAGGCCCTGACCCACGACTCCGTCGTCGTCATATTCCGGATCGGCCTCGACCTCCGTCTCAGGCGGGGAGATTTGAAGATGATGGCTCTGGTCCTCTTCTTCTTGGTCGCCGAAGATGTTATCTGGATCCGGGGCCGCTTGCTTGGCCACAAGGCGCACCGCGCGCCGAATCGTGAGAGTCTTCTTCGACCTGAACTTCGCACAGGCCCGGCAACTTCCTTCGTCATGGTCTGGCGAAAGGCACTTATTACATACCGGGTGTACGTCTATATGTGGGTATTTGGACCCACAGAGCGGACAGAGTTTAAACGGACTCCGCTCCATGTTGGGAACTTAGTGTCGAGTCGCGATGAGAAGGCCTCGACGTCCGAAGAGTTGTAAGAAACTCCGGTGATTCCGGCTCCGGGAGACGGAAGAAACTCGAGACCGTACGCAAACAATACCGACGTGAAGAACCCAAAGCCTTTTGGCCGTGAAAAATGATGTTTATTCGGTTCCGACGGAGAGACGTCGAGACCGCATCCGAACCCAATGGCGGAAAAAAACAATCTGGGGATGGAGCCGATGCCCATGCGCACTGTAGTCCAGGGGAGGAGCCACCCATCTCAGGATACTTCGAAGACTCTTCCAGGACAACAATGTGCGATCATCCGGACCCAACACTAGGTGGCGATCTAATGCAAAGATATGAATTTAGCAGCCCACATGCCTCGAACATGAGAAGATTAAATAAACCTCTCTAGGGGGCACTCCTGTGGGAACCGTTCTCTGGTAACAGCAGAGACAGGCTTCCGACCCTCTCTGGGCCAGATGCCGGGTCCTTTGACCTCATGAAGAAAACTCTGATTGAGAGATTTGAGCTCACTACTGAGGAGTACAGAATTAGGTTCAGGGGTGGGGGGCTAAAAAAAACCCAGACCCAATCCTGGATAGATTTTGTAGACTACTCGGTAAAGACACTGGATGGTTCGTTAACTGGACACAATGTGCAGGACTTTTCTGGACTTTATAATTTGTTTATGTAGGAACACATTTTGAGTAATTGCACAAATGAAAAGTTGCATCAGCATTTGGTAGACCTAGGTCTAATTTCTCCACAGAATTTGGAAAGAAAGCAGACCATTGGGTCAAGAGTAGAGTGACCAGGACAGCCACTGGGGGTGACCAAAGGAAGGTGCTTACAAAACCTCCCCAGGGGAAAGGTGGTGAGAATCTCCAAGATAAAAAGTCTGAGTCTTCCAAAGGGTCCCAAAAACCTGTACAGGGGGGTGGGTCCCAAAATATTCCCTACGTGCCTCAGCCCTATAGGGGGAAGAACTTTGATACCCTCAAGGCCTATTGTAACAACTGTAAGAAGTTGGGACATTTAACTGTAGACAATTGCCCCTACAACAAAGCCCCTAAAGCCCACAGCACAGCTACTCCTGGGGCAGCATGTCTACAAATGGGATCAGAGTAATGCCCAGAGAAAAACCAGGAATACACTCAAGCTAGTCTAGTCTCCTTGGGGGATATGGAGTTTGCCAATGTAGCTGGGTTGCCACCCACTTTGAAAAAGTATTTGCAATACCTCTCTATCAATGGAACTAGAATAGAAGCCCTGATGGATACATGTGCCAGTGTCACTATGGTGAGCGATATCTTGTTTTCTCCAGAGCAATACTTAATTGGGAAAACTTACCCAGTCACCAATGCTGACAGTGTTACCACTAATCGTCCTATGGCGACATTAGGTTGGGGGGAGGTTACTGGCCTGAAACTGGTAGTGGTCTCTTCACAGTTGCCAGCCGACTGACATGGAAACCTCAGCCTGGGCTGAGGTTGAGCAAGTAACCCATGCAGCCACGCTGGGTATCCCTAGACTGGTGTGTGTGCAAACCAGAGCACAGAGCAAAAAGAAGGGTGAACAAGTAGGTTTGGAGCCTGAAAGTATGGCACAACCAACCAAGAGAAAAAGCCAGAAGACTGGGGGACCAGCATCTACACAGCAAAACATGTAGGTCCCCTCTCCCCGGGGAGAGGACTTAGAAACCCTAGGGGGAACTGAGCCCATGGAGCTTGAGCCTTACCAGGTTGAACTCTTGGGTCCAGGGGGACCCACTAGGGAAGAGCTGTGCCAGGGTCAGCAAGACTGTCCCACTCTTGAAAGTCTTTGGCAGCAAGCTGTTTTAGAAGCACCGAGAGATGTCAGTGGGACCCACAGAGCTTATTGGGAAGAGGGATTACTGTATGCTGAGGCAAGAAACGCACACTCCTGGAGCCACCAGAGAGTGGTAGTGCCACAAAAGTACAGGGAGTTCCTCCTAACTTTGGCTCATGACATCCCCCTAGCTGGGCATCTGGGGCAAAACAAAACTTGGGAAAGGCTACTCAGTCACTTCTACAGGCGCCAGATGTATTAAAAAGTAAAGGAGTTTGTGAGCTCCAGTGTTAGCCGTCAGGCCAGTGGCAAGACAGGTGGCTTCCCAAAGGCCCCCCTGATACCACTGCCAGTGGTGGGTGTCCCCTTTAAAGGTACTTGTGGACACTGTGGGTCCACTTGAACCTCCCACAGCCTCAGGGAACAAATTCATTCTAGTAGTAGTGGATCATGCGACTAGGTACCCTGAGGCAATTCCCCTTAGGGTTACTACAGCTCCTGCAGTAGCCAAAACCCTCCTGGGTGTCTTCACCAGGGAAGGGCATCCTAAGGAGGTGGTTTCAGACAGAGGTTCCAACTTCATTTATTTATTTTGAAGGTCTTCTATAGCGCGAACAAGATCCTTGCGGATATCAGAGCGCTTTACATTCAATCAGTCTGAGTATAATTGAAATAATTCCAGGGCTTTAATGTCCTTCCCCAGGTTAACAAGTTTGAGGTTTAATTTCTTATTTGTTTGTGCGACGGATGCCAATAATCACCCCTCTTATAGTGGCCTTAAGTGCATCCCAGACATTTGATATATCAGAGCCTGGAGTATCGTTTAAAGTAAGGTAATCATGTATGGCGGTCTCACTTTTTTTTTTGTTTTCAGGTTCGGTTAGAATGTCGTCATTAAAGCGCCACCTTTTCGGGGGAAGAATGGAGCGTGATCCCACTAAAGCGGTTTGTATGCTGGAGTGGTCGAAGACCAGTTTGGGTGCTATGTTGGTTTCTTCTATGAGGTCTGTGAAGGGGCTGTTGACAAGGATGTAATCGATTCTTGAGTAAGAATTGTGGAGAGTCGAGTAAAATGTATAGTCCCTACCGTCTGGGTGCTGTAAGGGCCAAGAATCTTGAAGGTCGAATTTGGAGCATAAACGTTTTAAGCTATCATGGGATGGTGTGGGGTGATAAGCACAATTAGACTGGCGGTCGATTATCGGGTCTAAAGGTAGGTTAAAGACCCCTCCAACAATTATTAATTCATCCTGTGGGATGTTCTTTAGTGTAGGTGAGATTGAGTCCCAAAAGACCGGGTTATCCCCATTTGGGCCATAGATATTCAAGACATGAATGGGGTCGTCATCCCTCAGTAGATGTGCCATGATTAGCCTACCATCGTTATCCTGAGTGTAGGATACCAGGGAGATGTTGGATTTTCTCGCAATGAGGGTGAGTACCCTCCTTTTTTTGTGTACTGCCGGGGAACAAAGAGTATGCGAGATCCAATGTTGTTTGATGAAATCAGCGCCATCGCTTGACAGTTTGGTCTCTTGGAGGAGGAAGATGTCACCCTTGGATTTAGCTAAATATTACAGGATTTTCCTACGTTTAACCAAGTGGTTAAGCCCTTTGACGTTTAGGGAGACTATGTTGAGGCTGTCTGTTAGAGACTTTGTGTGGGTCATGGGGCTGCTAAGTGTAATATAGTGAAGGTTTTGGAGGTTCTGTACCTGGGAGACGGTATAACAGGGTTATAAGGCTCGTGCACTTCAGAAAAGGGCTGTGGGTGTACGTGTCGAGCATCTACTGAGAGACAAGCCGGGCTTATTGGAATCTGTACTACTGTATAGAAAAAGACATCATGAAAGGAAAGAAAAGTGAACAGAAAACATACTGAAACAATCCAAAAGGACATTTTCTCTCCCCCTCCCTCCTCTACCCCCCCTACCCACCTCTTCCCCTCCCGGCCCACCCCCTCCCCTAGAAATAGAACTTAGGAGCAGCGACGGCAGTACCGTCCAAGCTCAACGTAGGATAAATCATTAGGTGTTGACATAATAGGAGATAACAGACATTCCTAGTTAGTGTTTTCTAACTGTGCAGTGAGTAGTATAAAGGTACATCAGATAGTGAGACTGAAATTCTGAATTAACATTCTATGAGTCTATAGATAACAGAAGAGAGCGCTGTTTTGCAGCACATTAACTATAATTGAGTCCTCTTTTCTAGAGCGGAAGTAACAGTGTTATTGTAAGTCATCTCAACAGTGGTACTTAATAAACATTGTAACGTATTAGATATGCATCTACAACTGGAGCTTAAAGTGCTGGTATGAGACACGCATATACGGTTCCAAACCTAGCCGTGATACTGAGGATTAATATCAGTTACAGTTTAACATTGAACGCAAGTGAGGATAAAAGATGTTCATACCTGGTGCTGATGCGAGACTTGGTCAGTGATAAAAGGACAGCAGAACAGAAACGGAATTTTACACTTATTGGTTAGGTGTACTTAAAGGACAGACGACCCACACTAAAGTGTGGACAAGCGAGAGGACGCCATTGACCGGCTGACGGTGCAGCTAGGCCTAAGGGCAGAGAACATGTGAAAAAAATTGATTATCCGCATCTGCAAGAACGTCCAGCTCAACCCTGTGCTGTGCTGAGCTGTGCTGGGGTTAGAAAATTCTTGAGCGTCTGTCTTCCGTTTGTTCGAGGCGCTACTCAATGAATCCATTGGTTGTGGAGGAGAGTCTTCCAGGTATTGGGCGAGATCACCAGGGTCAGCGAAGAAGCGAGGCTTGCCGTGGACAATGATCTTGAATTTCGCTGGACCTGCGAATGAGAATTTCTCAGTACCTTTGACTTAACTGCAGGGTACTGGCAGATCGGCATGGCCCAAGGAGCAAAAGAGAAAACCGCATTCTCCACCCCTGATGGGCACTATCCGTTTACTGTAATGCCTTTTGGGTTAAAGAATGCCCGTGCCACATTCCTGAGGTTGGTGAATCAAGTCATGACTGGGTTGAGTCCTTTAGGGAAACTTATCATCATGATAGTGTTGTGTTTAGCTCCACCTGGCAGGATCACCTGATCCACCTTGGGAATGTCTTACACGCCCTGCAATCTGCAGGGCTAACGATCAAGGCATCCAAATGCCAGATAGGGCAGGGCCCGGTGGTGTACTTGGGCCACCTTGTTGGTGGAGGTCAGGTACAACCCTTACAGCCCAAGATCCAGAGTATCATAGACTGGGCAGCTTCAACAACCCAGACCCAAGTCAGGGCATTCCTTGGCTTGACTGGGTACTACAGGAGGTTTGTGAAGGGATATGGGTCCATTCTGTCTCCCCTGAAAGAACTCACCTCCAAGAAAATGCCCAAGAAAGTAAACTGCACTGTTAGCTGCCAAAAGTTGTTAGACACCATGAAAGAAGCAATGTGCTCAGTACCAATTCTAAAAGCACCAGACTACTCAAAGCAGTTCATAGTGCAGACTGAAGCCTCTGAGCTAGGGATAGGAGCAGTCCTATCCCAGGTCAATGAGGAAGGCCAAGACCAACCTCTTGCCTTTATAAGCAGGAGGCTACTCCCCAGAGAGCAGCGCTGGAGTGCCATTGAGAGGGAGGCCTTTGCTGTGGTTTGGTTCCTGAAGAAGTTAAGACCCTACTTGTATGGGACTCACTTCCTGGTTCAAACTGATCACAGTCCTCTCAGAAGGCTAATGCAAATGAAAGGGGAAAATCCAAAACTACTAAGATGGTCCATCTCCCTACAGGTAATGGACTTTGTAGTGGAACACCAACCAGGGATTGCCCATGTGGATGGACTTCCAGGTGCTTCCACTTAAGACAATGAAGACTCCCTAGGGCAAGGTTAGTCTCATCACCATGACCTCAACTTCCTCTCGGATGACAGAGAGGTACCGACGGACAGAGCGGGGCCTCATATTCCCGAGCGGTTGCCGGGTGAGGTGAGGTCATCTCCCACGCAAAGCGCGGATTAAGACACAAATTACATCTTCCTTGTGAACAATGGGGCTCCAAGTTCCTGGTAGATATAAGTATTGCTATATAATTTATAAATATTTGTTACTAATTTTCACATTTTCATGTTGCAGTAGCTTAACACCTAGGTCCTGATAAAAGCCAGAGAGACTTCCAATTAGGCTGAAACATGTTGACCGTCCTGCACAGCGCCATAGTGTAGCAACATATTTAGGCTACCCGGCGTGCTTTTATACCTGGACACTTAGACAATTCCCATTAAACATATTTTTTGTCTGAGTCGTTAATTTTAGGTTTCCCTCACCACAGCACTGCACCACACACCTTCAGCACTACCCTTAGAGTAACATTCTGGCTAGAGTTTCTATTCCACATCCATATCCGCACCATCATTCGATGGTTTGGGCGGCTGGTTGGATGGATTAACAAACATCCCACATGACTCCGCCAGAAGGGTGGTCTGATGGGAATATCTCAGCTGTTTGTAACTCTTTCACTGCTTGCATGAGTCCTATTTTCTCAGCTACTAGTACAGCAATACACAGAAGACCGGTCATTTTTTCATTTTTGTGTAATAATCTCATCTCCTTTCATTTGGGGGGGCGGGGGGGGGGGGGTTGTGTGAGAAAGTGCCATCTTTCTAATTTCTTACACTGGTATGCCCCCACTTTTTGCTGAACTGCTGATGTGCTTTGACTGAGTGTGCCCTGAGTTTCTGCCAACCAGGTGCCCAGGGCCTCTGTTCCTTCCCTAAAACGGTGTTGAAACTAAACCCCAATTGGCATGTCTGGCCACCTGTCAGCCCCTAGTAGATGGTACCCAGGGCAATGTGACCAGAGAAGACCCCTAAGGGCTGCAGCACTTTTTGTGCCCCCCTTAGGGGCCCTGTACCCTGACACCCAAACACTGCCATGCAGGCTGAGTGTCTAAGTACAGTACTAAACAAAGAGTCGACATGGCACACATCCCTGTGTGCCATGCCCACAAGACCCACTGCCCTGGCATACCTCAGTACCCCTCTAGCTGGGTGCCCTATGCCAGTGGTGTGGGCACAGGTGCACGAGCCCTGTGCCCCTACAGTACCAAGGGCCAATGCTGGGCACTTTAACCCCATGCATGCTCATGACGGAGCCGCTCCGTCATGAGCCACGGTTGCGCTGTGCTCATGACGGAGCGGTTCCGTCATGGCCCTGCCGCCGCGCCTGCGTGGCGCGTTCTATTGAGCGGGCGGGCCATGACGGAATGGCTCATTCACGAGCATGCGAGCGCCGCTCGGCCCCCCCTAGCGCTGCGGCGGAATTGCCGCCGCAGCGAAGGGGTTAAGTGCAGTGATGCCATTAAGAGTATATGGTGTTGGGAGGTCATCATTACAAACTCTACAGCACCATAATGGCTACACTGAAGACTGACAAGTTTAATATCAAACCTCTCAGCATATTAAACCCGCACTGATACCAGCGTGGGATTTAATGTAAAATGCACCAGAGGGCATCTTAAAGATGCCCCCTGAAAACCTAACCTACAATCCAGGTCTGTTCTGAGCGGATGCCTAGGCTCTCTGAACCCCACCAGTTCGCACTCTAGTTGATCATTAGAACATTGTGGTAAAGATGCTGATCACCAGGGAGTTAAAAGGCAGTCTGCTGCTGGTGTTGAAAGAGAATGTTTTAGTATGGTTGTCAGAATGTTTTAAAGAAATAGAAGAGCAAGATATTTGAGATCTCGTATTAAATGTATTCTAATTTTGCTTTCTACAGCACTAACCTAGGAATTTCTATGAGAAAATGAACCCTCAAGTTGTTCCTTCCTAAATGAAATGTGTTTTGTTTTACCAGTTTGATTCAATCAAGTGGTCTTCAGGTGTGCCACACTTTTGTCATAAGTAAGAGTGTTATCACTCTAGTTGTTTTTTATCAGGGCGCAGTAGAACACAGGGTAATCAACTAACGGGCTCCTCCAGATGAAAGTACGTGTTTTACTGAGAGCGTCAGACTTTATTCGCACATGGCTGAGAAAGATGGTGTGAATTTACAGAAAACATGCTCTCATTCTAACTTCTGGAGCACCTTCCATAACCTCCCTGTGAAAATCACGAGAAAACTACTTTCTCTCAAACAGGATTCATAAAATTCAAGCAGAAGGCGAGCATTTTTCACAGGGTAAAATCACCTTAGAACTCATCAAAATCCCTAAATTTAGTTCAGTACCACCAACAAATGATTTACATTTGAACCAAAAACTGCTATCACCCTTTATACGTGGCCCCCCTCTGTGACCCTATTTTGGCCCAGGGACCCCCATACCCAGGACTGGAGTTTAAATATAGGTGGGTGCCATGGTGCACACCCAGGCCCCAACCAGTTCTCTGCATGCTGCAGCAGCCAGCATTGATCCCACCCGCAGGGAAAAGCGGTTTAAGCTGCTCTCCATGGGCAGGGTCAATATATTGATCTGTTTCCCTGCTGGCATCAGTGTAGACAGGGAAACGGATCTCAAGTCTGATCCCAGCCAGCAGGAGCATTTTTAAAGCTCCCGTCAACCGGGATCAGACTTTGCGTTTGCTCCCCTTTGGAAAGGAGTTGAAAAAATGCTTGTCGGGTGGTAGCAAACAAAAGTTTCACAGCAAATGAGCTGACCCAAGGGGACAGAGTCCACAGGACCAATAATGGCTTAATGATGGGTGCCTGGTCTCCTCTCCCTTTTACAAAAAACTCACAGCCCTGTGGGTGTTGGGATTGCCGGGCAGAATGTGGCATGCCCCCCTCCTCTAATGATGTAAGCCAGGCCCAGGGGGTGGGGTGTGCAGGGCTGAATGCGGCTTGGGGAGGGGGCTGCGAGCCCCCTGTAGGAAGTTAGTTATTTATGTAGTGCACCAATGTAGGGATACACCATGCAAATAATCCAGGCCCTCACTGGTTTACATGGCTTACATTAATGTTACCAAGTGATATATTTGTGTTAGTGTGGTTGAGCAGCTTCGGCTTATTAGATGGTAGTGTTAAGCATTTGTTGTGAAAACAGAGTAAAAAAATGACACGGGGAGGAGCTTTGTCAGGAAGCAAGATGGCTGCTTAGGCTTCCGGCTCCGTCGACCCTCGTAACCCGCCGCAATATCCTGCATGTTATCCTGACTTAACACCCAGTCTCTGTGTGCATGAACTGTCCCGCACTCAGATGGTGAAATCCAGAAACGTTTATCAGCTTGTTTGACGGAGTTGCATCGAGTTTAAGTTTGCGGCCTGCTCCAGCGGTGAAGCCGGGGCCTGGAGTACTTTCACAGCCGGGCTGTAGTGCAACAACATCGGCCAGGAGACTCAGGCTGGGCCCCGGTCGACAGGAGTGGAGGCTTTGTTTCAGCCCGGATTTGGTGGCGATCGTTTTCATTGCTCTGTATCGACGGAGGAGTGAGTCTGCGTGCTGCTGGCTGCGGTGGGGGCGCCCGTCCCGCAGACCCGGTTCCTGCCCGCCGGGGTTCAGTGGTTCGGGGTCACCGGCCTGCGGCCTTAACTGGGTTGACCGTGGTTGCGAACAAAGACTGGTCACCCTTCGCATTTGCACGTTCAAGATCCTGTCTGTCCCCCCCCCCCTCCCCCGAGGATGCCGGATTCACCCGGGGAGGTGATAGTTATTGATATCGAGCACGAGAACATGGATCGAACGGTGCATGAGCCATCGCTGAGGTTAATACTGGCAGAACTTTGGGCATTCCGCTCGCAGGTGGATACTTTGTTGAGCAAATTGTACACACGCCTATCTGAAATGCTCCTGGTGGAACCGGGCCCGGCCTTATTGTTGAAACGGGATTCTGCAGCCATTCAAAACGCGGCCATTTTGACTCCGTGCGAGGACCCCGTGAAGAAACTAGTACTGGAACCATCGGATGGTGCCCTGGTGGACCGTGTTTCCGAGGATGGCATGATATTGCTGAACTTTCCACCACTATTGGCTTTGGATACATCCTCAGGCGTTCCGCTCCCGGAGACTTTTGTCTGTGACTTTCCATCCATGTTGTGGTCATCTTCTCCTTTCCTCGCGACGCTACGACACCTGTTCAAGACGCATTGGGACTGTTCATCTCGGAGGGAGAGTTCGTCTGGATCTACAGTTCCTGAGGACTCACTGCCTGCTGGTAGCCATGGGCTGATTTCTGCTGACTCTTCTTCTTTATTGCTTCTTTGTGTGCCTTTGGGTCTCGCTGGAAGGGGTTCGTGTTTTCGTTCGGAAGGGCCAAGGTTGAGATCGGCTGGATCGGGATGGGTTGGCATGGCTTTTACAAGTGTTGGACCTGCAACTGTTTGCTCTAAGAGGCTAGGCGGTGTCTCACGGTACCCTCTAATTTCTCTACATTGCGGTCATAAGTTTGTCTTTTAGTGATAGGGGGTGGCTGTTTCAGGCGGGGGGTCTAAAGGGGCTGGGAGACCACATATATACGCCCTCCGTTCTTTTTCCTTCCCTTTGGGGTTTTAGTTGTTAGGGGCGACAGGCACGCTGCTAGTGGGGTTAGGCTGTAGCCATTTGCAGGGGTGCAGGGTGGGGGGGTCAGAGGGGGGGGGGGGGGTTATTTTGCCTTTTTTATTTTCTATGGCCTTTCTTCTTTCTCTTTCTTTCTCGTAGGGTCAGAATAGCTACGAATCATTCGGATTCTTATCGTACGCTTGTACTTCATGCTTTTGCTTTAATGATATCCTGATTTATGGGTGGGCAGGCCTTGAGTATTGGCGCAACATGGAAATGTATATTGGGTGTTCTTTTGTACCGACCTATATGCTCTGGCGCCAAATATCCATTATAGTGGTCATTACATGTTTATCCTGTTTCTCACCCTGCCCCCCCCCCCCCATTCTCCGGTTTGATTGTATGGCACCTGATCCTCTCTTATATAATATAAAATGAAACCTTCGTCTTATCCTGAAATCCAGCTATGCATTCCAATACAAGTTTTACTTTGAATCGCTGCCGGACCTCGGGTTGTCGGTTGATGAGCTGTGTCGTATTGTGATATCAACAAATTTTAATTGGTCTAGCGGCCGGCCCCAGAGATTGTAGGCCCATGTTTGTATTTCTACTGAATGTTAAAATAAAGGTTTTCCCAAAAAAAAAAAAAGACACTGAAAAGATACTAGAGACCAATTTAGCAAAATTACAGATTTTAATATAATTTTAGACATCAAGTTTATCAGAATCAAGTAAGCGCTTTGAGATGTGAATTTGTATAGAAATAGAAAATACATTTGAATATCTGTTTTGAGGAAATGTGTCTCAAACTCAGAAGTGTTATCCTACAGGAGGGGGGGGGCGGAGCTAGCCGGCATCCGAGATGGCTGCCTGAGTCCGGAGCTCCTCCGCCCAGACAAACGATCCTGCATTTATCCTGGTTAGTTGCAGCTCTATTTTGACAAACTGCAGTACCGGAGTGTGTGCTCTCGCTGAGGGCTTGTGTCCTGCGACTCCGCTCGAGTTTGGTGCCTGCAGAGCGAAGATCGAGCAATCTGGACTGAGACAGGCCGCGGGCCTGCTGAGCCGCGGTCTCAAGTTTCGCGCCTCCTGCGGCGGAGATCGAGGCCTCTGCTGTCGAGGCCCCTGGAGACACTGCACTGCGGTTTGGAGCGGCGGACTTCTGGTATGGCGGTTAGTGGGGGTGCGCGGTCTTTAAGGGGGGGGGTCACCAACGGACCCCGGACATCGGGTTTCTCCTTCCCCCCCCTCCCTCCCACCACGAAGTTCGGACTGCAAACGCGAAGTCTACCGTGCCGCGGCTGGGATCACTGCGAGGGGGCCTACACGTCGGGGAACACCCTACTCTCGCTGGGGGCCCTCTCTGGCTCCCAGTAGCCAACTCTAGTGCGCTGCCTGCTGTGGTGCACGCTGGGGATAGCGCAATTTGACCCGAGGCCGCCCTCACCCCTGACTGCCCGGGCTGTGGACTCATGCTGTGTGGGGAATAGCATATGACACTGTCCCCCCCCCCCCCCCCCAATACTGACACAATTTGGAGCGATTGTGGAGAATTAACAATGAACAGGCGGCGACTGGCCTTGCTGATTGTGCCTGACCACACACGTGCTAATAACTTCTTGCCCCAAGCACTGCGGCTGAGCCTACAACACATGTATTGTAGCTGGTTTAGAGGCAATAGACTCTGCCTTTTGTCTGCCTGCTGCTGCAGCCTCAGTTCAGGACATTGCCCATATCGTATCAGCATACGCTCTACCATATCCCCAGGTCCTTGCTGGACGCCTTACAGTTGTGTAACCACCTGCTTAACCCAGCCATACTTCTGCTGTGGAAGCTCCCTCATTCTTCCCCACACTGTCCCCACACGGTCGCTATCACTCCCCTCAGGCACAGACGTTGCGCCTGGAATTGTATCCTGCTGAGGGTGAATTTGGAGTGGGACCCAGAAATCGCGACCTGCTTTGGGGCGATATCCGACTTAGGCCATGCTCCTGCGGGGAGGGGGTGCACTCCAGATTGATATGGGACGCTCCGACAGGACGCAATCCAAACTTGCCTTCGGCCCCAAAGGTCCTAAGACGATGGAGGACGCGGGTAGAGGTGGAGCGGCGGATAGAACCGCGACAGACGAGGCGCAACAGCAGGACTTACATGGGATTCTTCTTACCATGGAAAAAAACCTGCAAAGGGGTATGGCTAATCTGGGCACGAAAATCGACGCTCTTACATACCGCATGGATCGTAAGGCCGAGCAGCTCGACAAACACGCAGAGCAGATCGATATGTCAGAACGCCGGCCCACCGAGGTAGAGGAGGCCCAGTCCACACTTTACTCTGAGAACAAGCAAATTGGCAGAGCCATGCAGTCTCTCCTGGAAAAAACTGAGGATTTGGAGGCCCGCTCACGTCGCTGTAACCTGCGTATCACGGGCCTTCAGGAGAGCACCCAGACAGGCAACTTGGAGTTCTTCATGGAGGGACTCCTGAAGAAACTACTTGGGGACACGGCGTTTTCACCCATGTTCGTTGTGGAACGGGCGCATCGCTCACCGGGCCCACGACCCAAGCCGGGGCCTCCCCCCCTAACCCCCCCCCCCCCCCCCCCCCCGACCCATCATTGCCAAACTGTTAAATTATCGGGATCGCGAAGTGGTGCTGAAGCTGGTCAAAGAAATGCAGCCGTTACAACAAGACGGCTCGGTTCTGTCCATATTTCCCGATTTTACGGCCAGGGTGCAGGAGGCCAGGGAACAGTTTGCCCCTATGAAGCGCCAGTTACGTGAACTAGGCGCCGATTATGCGCTGCTATATCCGGCAAAACTACGCATCAACAGACAAGCGAGATCCATGATCTTCACGGACCACAAGGCGCTACAAAAGGCCCTGAAAGCGTGGCAGAAGGAGAAACGCTCGCCGAGGAAGGAAGACAACGCTTTGGAGGGGGAGTCCTTGGAGGAGCAGAACTGAGTGCAACTTTGCGTATACTTTCTGATACCCTGGCGTTGCACACGGTGGTGTTTGGTGTGCGGGGGGGGGAGATGCCGGGGTAAATGGCCCTTATTATTTTTTGCAGATATGTCTCTTGTTTGGGTATCCTGCGTTTGGCCTAGCAACCAATGCTGGGTGGAACAACGCCTACTCTACAGTTATCCTTTATTACGCTCTTACGGACTACTCATCTTTTGAATTCAGACTATGTAAGATGATATTATGTTCCCGTGTCTTATAGGGTTTGATCCTTGGTTCTGTAAGACTCACTCTGCTGGAGAGAACTTTCCTGATCTTTGTATATTGGTAATTACCTTGGAAACCCTCTGATTCTGTGCGTTATTACAGTTTGCGGCTTTTCACTTGTGGATTGGGACTGTTGGCAACTCAACACGGGGTGTTATTGACACCCTTCTATTTCCTTGATTTCTGGGATGGGGGCATAGAATTTGGCTCAGTTTTTGCGTGATTTTCGCACTGTTTGTCGACTACATCTGCCCCCGTGTGATTACAACTGGTTTCAAATGTATATTCGGGGGGGGGGGGGGTGGAGAAGGTCTGAATGTGATGGGGCGTGTGTTTGTGAGTGTTTTGATGTTGGGGTGTGAGAGGGGGTTGGAGAATGTTTGGTGGGACGGAAGGATGAACGCGGCCTAGTTGGGGACGGGCAGTCGTGGTTGGGGGGCTTGGACCGGGAATCTATGGCAATTGTTCTTATGCAATGTTTTGTATTGGTTCTACTGTTTAAGGCAAACAAGCGAGATGTAGAAATAGGCAGAAATGTGTCCACAATACCCCTACTTACACTTGACTTGGCAGGGATGACCCCCTCCACTCTCACCATGGCAGATGACAGCAGTAGGAGATGAACCTGATACGTTGAGATTCCTGACCTGGAATGTACGAGGGCTGAACGACCACCGTAAAGTGCGCTAAGTCCTACAATATTTAGTCAGACATAGGGTAGACATTGCTGTCTTGCAAGAAACGCATCTCCCGTTAGATAGTCCCATCCGCCGATATAGAGGCCTCAGGGGCAATGTCCATGCAGCCAGCTTTACCACACATGCCAGAGGGGTCCTTACTTGGTTCAACCCAAAGTCCTCCCTAACATGGACACCGCTAGTGACAGACAGCGATGGTCGCTATGTGATTACAAGCTGCTATGGCAAAGGCGCGGACATGTGCATAGTGAACACTTACGGCCCCAACTTTGTCTTCCCTAGCTTTTATACGGACCTGGCGACAAAGATTCTTAAGTATGCTGCCAAGATTACTTTCTGGGGAGGGGACTTTAATTTGACACGACACCCTGAGCTGGACAGATCAGACAGTCCAACGCGGCGCCCTTCGACCTCTGCACGGACGCTATCTGCGCAACTTACCAATATGGACTTGGTGGATGTCTGGCGCCATAGACACCCGACGCAGGGTGGGTTTACGCACTACTCAGCCCCCCATAATATATATACGAGAATAGACTACTGGTTCGTGTCCTCTTGCTTTCTCTAGAGTGTGCGAGCATGCGAAGTCTTGCCGCGAACCTACTCGGACCATTCCCCAATCTTGATTACTTGCGCCATGCCCGCCCGGCGGATCCCGCCTTTTGCTTGGCGCTTCCCTCCATACTCCTTGCTGGATCCTCTCTTTAAAGAGGAACTGCTGAAGGCACTGGAGACCTTCTTCAAAACAAATATAGGATCTGTAGATCTGTTTCAATCGGTTTGGGAGGCGTTTAAACTATACACTAGGGGGGGGTCACTATCTCCAAGCATGCAGGGATTTTAAAGTCGATCAGGGGCAGACCCGAGTTACTGGAAAGTAAACTTAAGGATTTGGAGGCTTTGAGGTCGCAGGGTGGTGATGATTCTGTCGATCAGGAGATAGCGAGGGTCGTTCGAGAATATAATGAGAAGGCGGACTCGGAACTCAAGCACTTGGGGAAGTATGCCACAGCCCGGAACTATTTTGAAGGTGAACGCCCGGGTTCAGTTCTGGCCCGATTAGCTAAACGCGTTAGGGATAGCGCCTCTATACCGATGTGATCGGAGGACTCAGATGTTCCGCTTTCAAATTAATCAATTGCGAAATGATTCTGTGATTATTAAGCGAATTTGTACGTGTCGAGAGGACCCGCCCCAGAGGAGCGCATAGTGGATTATCTGTCACATATCGAGCTCCCGTGGCTCTCCGACCTGCATCGAGAATTTGATAGAGACGAGGTGGTTCTGGCTTCATCGTCCATGAAAAGTGGGAGTGCACCGGGTAGCGACTGCCTCACAGTTTTATAAGGCTTTTTCTGATCTCTTGATACCACACTTACTTACTTTGTTTGATGACATGGCCAATTCGGGTACCATGCCGCCCTCCTGGAGAGAGGCTATCATTGAGGCAATCCTTAAACCGGGCAAGAACCCGAGCGATTGTGCCTCGAACCGCCCGCTTTCTCTCATGTATGTCGATTGACACAAAAATGTTCGCTAAACTCCTCTCTAACCGCCTTCAACCTTTGGTCACGTCCTTGGTGGCCCCAGAGCAGTCTGGCTTCATCTCAACACGCAATCTTACATACAACTTTAGAATTGTCTTCGCTGTGTTTCAGCACACTCACCCGGAGGTGTCGGCTGTCGCTATCTTCTTGGACATGGAGAAGGCAATAGATTCGGTGGAGAGGGCGCTCCTGCATCAGGTTCTGAACAGGATGGGAGTGGGACAGCTGTTCTTACACCTTTGGACGGTACTTTATTCTTTGCCGACGGCACGCATAGCATAGGACCGTTGGTCTCGGAGCCCATTGTGGTAGGTAGAGGTACGAGGCATGGAGGCCCCCTCTCCCTGATACTCTTTGCTTTAGCAGCTGAGCCTCTTGCGTGCGCTCTGCGGGAGATTCATAGTCACCGAGGCATCCGCTTCTCTACATATAATTTAATTGTATCCACTTATGCGGACGATACGCTACTCTATGTTAGGGACCCCACTACACATCTCTCTCCGGTTCTGCGGGAGGTAGTTCTCTTTGGATCCCTATCAGGCATACAGGTTAACTGGGCTGACACCCTCCACAGAGAAGTTTGAGCCGGAGTATCCACTACAGTGGACTACTGAGGCGGGGTTAGATACCTTGGAATACGCCTCCATACGGACTCAGATCTTTCTTAGGGAAAACTATGGCTGCGCTATATCTAAACTAGAAGACGACAAAAAAATGGATTGCTCTTACGCTATCACTATTGGGGTATATTTCCCTAATGAAAATGGTGATACTTCCGCGGTTTCTCTTCTTATTCTGTAATATCCCTATGGTCTTTTCTTCCCACTTTTTTCGTAGGTTGCAATCCTTACTGGTTCATCTCACTTGGGCGGGTAAACAGCCTAGGGTTGCCTGGAATGTCCTAATACGACCATAAACAGCGGGAGGCTTGAACACTTCAGATATGGAACTCTATTAACGCTCTGCGCAGAGTGCCCACGCTTATTCCTGGATACACGGCCCGCAGGACGCTACCTACGTCCGTATTGATTGACTGATTGATTGAAAAAGCTTTATTAGATTTCAGAAAACATAAAATCATAAAAGCCACAAGTTAATTCCGTATACAAACGATAAATTAAAAACTTACATTTAAGAACAATAAATACATATAATGTTAAAAAATATTTATGCTTTTCCTTTTTTAGGTCGAGGGACTGTAGGCTTGGCCGAAGGCCAAGACCGGAGGTCAGGAGAAGGAATATGCTACTTACCAGTATGCATCTGTTCTTGGCATAGAGGGCTGCAGAGTGGTACATTATGAATAGATCGCCATCTGGTGTTGGGCTCGGATGATTGCACTTTGTTTTTCTCTTGGAGAGTCTTTTGTCTCTTGGTGACTCCTCCCTTGGTTGGTAGTGCGCATGGGCATCGGCTCCATCCTTAGATTGTTTTGCCATAGTAGGGTTAGATGGAGTAGTATAGTAGAATACAGATAAGAATGCCCATGTAAGTGTATCTAAATAAGATAATGTTGGAACAGACACAGGTTTCCGGGGAGGCTGGGAGGGCATGTACCACTCTGCAGCCCTCTATGCCAAGAACAGATGCATACTGGTAAGTAGCATATTCCGTTCGAGGCATATGGGCTGCAGATGGTACATTATGAATAGACTATATAGCAGTTCTCTCCCTAGCGGTGGTCGCCCGTGTCTGTTGCAACTGTCTGAAACAATGTTTTTAATACTGCCTGTCCCACTCTAGCTTGTTGTGTTGTGTGCACATCTACACAATAGTGTTTTGTGAAGGTGTGCGGTGTAACCCAGGTAGCCGCTTTGCATATGTCATCTAGTGGAATGTTTCCTAGAAATGCCATAGATGCTCCTAGTTTACGTGTAGAGTGAGCTCTAGGAGGAACAGTTAATGTTCTCTTTGCCTTTAGATAGCATATTTGAATGCATTTTACAATCCATCTGGCAATGCCCGCTTTGGAGATGGGATTGCCCTTATGTGTGGGAGAAAACGCAACAAATAGCTGTTTTGTCTTTCTGAAAGTTTGTGTTCTTTCTATATAATACAATATGGCCCTTCTAACATCCAGTGTATGTAGGGCTCTTTCAGCTACTGTTTGTGGTTTTGGAAAGAAAACCCGTAATTCCACTGATTGATTGATGTGGAATGCTGAAATAACCTTCGGTAAGAATTTTGGGTTTGTTCTAAGAACCACTTTATTTTGGTGTAGCTGCATAAATGGTTCTTGAATCGTAAAAGCCTGCAACTCACTTACTCTTCTAAGTGACGTGATAGCTATGAGGAAGGCTACCTTCCATGTGAGGAATTGTATTTCACACCTATGCATAGGTTCAAATGGTGGCCCCATTAGTCTGGTAAGCACTATGTTGAGATTCCAGACTGGGGACGGTGGCCTTCTTGGTGGAATGACTCTTTTGAGTCCTTCCATGAAAGCTTTAATTGCTGGTACTTTGAACAGTGACAAATGTTGTCTGTTTTGTAGGTATGCCGCTATGGCTGCTAGATGCACTCTGATAGAGGTATATGCTAGGTTACATTGCTGTAAGTGTAACAAATAGCAAATGATTTGTTTAGTGGATGCGTCCAGAGGGTTGATGTGTTTACTGTTACAGTGTATAGCAAACCTCTTCCATTTTGCTGCATAGCATGCTCTGGTGGTAGGACGTCTAGCTTGTTTAATGATTTCCATGCATTCTGGTGGTAAATCTAAATACCCAAATTCTATGACCTCAGGAGCCAGATCGCTAGGTTCAGTTGTTTGGGATCTGGGTGCATTATCTCTCCATGGTTCTGCGTAAGATGCATGGGTAATAACCTTAGCTTTTGATGTGGTACTTGTGAGAGTTGTAGCAGCGTGGTGAACCACGGCTGTCTTGCCCACGTGGGTGCCACTAGTATCATTGTCATTGAATGTTGCTGCAGCTTCCGAACCAGTAATGGAATTAGTGGTAGAGGAGGGAACGCGTAAGCAAATCTGTTGGACCAATTTATCCACAGTGCATTGCCTTGGGACCTTTGGTGTGGGTACCTGGATGCGAATTCTTTGCATTTTGCGTTCTGATGATTTGCAAACAGATCTATCTCTGGTTGCCCCCATTTTTGGAAGAATGGCTGTAGTATTTGGTCGTGCAGCTCCCATTCGTGTACTTGTTCCGACTGTCTGCTTAGTATGTCTGCTATTTGGTTTTGAATTCCTGGTAGGTGTTCCGCTAACAGGTAGATCTTTTGAGGAATGGCCCATCTCCATATGTCCTGTGCTAGTCTGGACAGTTGGAGAGAGTGTGTCCCCCCCTGTTTTTGAATATAATACATTGCAGTCATGTTGTCTGTTCTGATCAGGACTGCTTTGGCTGTTATTTGCATTTGGAAAGCTTTTAGTGCTAGAAATATTGCTAATAGCTCTAGGTAGTTGATGTGCAGTTTCTTTTGCTGCACACTCCACTTCCCTTGTACTGTGTATTTGTCCATATGCGCTCCCCATCCGGAGAGCGATGCGTCCGCTGTTATTATTACTTGTGGAATTGGCTCTAGGAACGACCGCCCCTTGGAAATGTTTTCTGTGTTCCACCACTTCAGAGAGCGATACGTCCGGTCGTCTACCAACACCAGATCTGTAATCTGCCCTTGAGCCTGATTCCACTGTGTCGCTAGACACTCTTGTAGTGGACGCATTTGTAGTCTGGCATGTGGTATTAGCAGTATGCAGGAGGACATCATGCCTAATAGTTGCATAAACACTCGTGCTGGTAGTGAGTGTTGTGGTTGAAATTTCTGTATTAACCCGATCATTGTCTGTACTCTGACTGGGTTGGGGTATGCTGTTGCCTTTTCTGTGTCTACTGTAGCCCCCAAGTATTGTTGAATCTGGTTTGGTTGCAGGTGTGATTTTTTGTAGTTCACAGTGAACCCTAGGTGGTGCAGCAATTGAATTGTCTTCTGCGTGTTGTGAAGACATTCTTCCTTTGACTTGGCCTTTATTAGCCAATCGTCCAAGTATGGGAAGACATGTATTTGTTGTCTTCTTAGGTGTGCTGCCACCACAGCTAGGCATTTTGTGAAAACTCTCGGTGCTGTTGTGACACCGAATGGAAGGACTTTGAACTGATAGTGTTGTCCTTCTAACACAAACCTTAGGTATTTTCTGTGGGCTTTGTGAATTGTGATATGAAAGTAAGCGTCTTTTAGATCCAGTGTAGAAAGAAAGTCCCCTTTCTTCAGTAAAGGAAGTACTTGTTGGAGCGTGACCATGTGGAAGTGCTCCGAATTTATGTAAGCATTGAGAGGTCTGAGGTCTAATATTGGTCGTAGGGACCCGTCCTTTTTGGGGATCAGGAAGTATAGAGAGTATACTCCTGTGCCCTGTTGATCTTTTGGTACCTTCTCTATTGCATGCTTTTGTAGAAGTGCTAGCACTTCTTCTCTTAACAATGTTAGATGATCCTGACTCATTGGACGCTGTTTGGGGGGGATGTTTGGTGGGGTATCTGTGAGTTCTAGGCAATAACCATGTTGGATAATTTGTCTCACCCACTTGTCTGACGTGATGTTTTCCCAGACAGGTAGGAACTGTGATAGACGTCCCCCGACCGGTGTTATGTGGTCTGGGGGGAGTTCTATGAAGTCACTGTTTTGGTGTTGAGGCGTTGCGGTTATTGTTATTTCCGCGGCCTCTTCCCTTATTGTTGTTACCTCTGTAATTGCCTCTTGAATTACCTCTGGGTGATGTTGGAGTGAAAGATGTGGATTGCTGATTCGTTCCTGTGTTCTTTGAGCCCCCTCTATAGGTGGATCTACGAAAGGAACCTCTGTGTGTTGGCTGTTGCAATGCTCCCATTGACTTAGCCGTTTCAGTATCCTTCTTCATTTTCTCTAATGTCTCGTCTGTGCTTGAACCAAACAATGTCTTTTGATCGAATGGTTTGTTCAGTAGGGCTGTTTGTACCTCTTGTTTGAATCCTGAGATTCTAAGCCATGCGTGCCTTCTTAGCATGACGCTAGTGTTAATCGATCTTGCTGCAGTGTCTGCTGCGTCTAGTGCACATTTAATGGAAGTATTTGTTATTATTTTACCTTCCTGTATTAATTGATCTGCCCTTGTCAGCCCCTGTACCATGCACTATAGGTGCCCAGGGCATAGGTGCCACCAAGGCCTACCAGGGGCTGAAGCATAGCTTTTGCCACCCCTGGCTGGTTCTTAAATTGACACAACTGGCTGATCACTCAGCTGGGGCAAGTGGGTGTAATCACCCCTTGCTTAGATATAGTATACCTATATCTAAACCTATATCTGGACACATATATAGCCTGTAAGCCACTCCTATGGAAGGCCGCATCAATCCTGGAGGCAGAGTGCGTGGTTTTATGTGAGATAGTGCTCTGGCATGAGCTGAGCCTGTCTGCAGCTGTCGGGAACAACTCCCTAAGCTGATCCGGGATAATGCCATACCATATACTCTTAAGCGCCTTATAATCCTCGCGGTTATATAGCAACTTTGGTTTGGCTTTATCAAAACATGTCGTGTAAGGTGTCATACGAATTGGAATACTACCCCCTCGCCAGTTCTGGCGACGGGGGTAGCATTCCACCCTTCTAGAGGGAGAAGACATGTTACTTTACTGAAACGCGGTTGATTTAAAATGAGCCTCAGATCCACAAAATGGATGCCCCTGCCACAGACACGGGTCTGACCTCCTGCTGCTGACCGAAACCCGGCAGAGGAGGCCTGGACAAAGAGTTTCCTGTCACAGGGCGGTGTCAAACCACCCCAGACAGGAGATAGTGGATTGGAGTAGGGAGGTTTCAATGAAACCAGACACTGCCTGGGGAGCACAAGGCTGCCCCTTGCAGGATCCGGCCAAACCGGTTCTGGGGCCTCCCAGCCCCTGTCCCAGCGCGGCCAGGATCAAAGGAGAGGGGTGTAACCACCCCCTTCCTGGGTCCCACCCATAGGAGGGGACCTAGCAGGATGTCCAACCCCCGAGATTCGAATAAGAGGGGGAGCAGTCCCAACGGACCTCAGATCATCCTGAAGAAACATAAGAAACGAAATCTGGACCCTTCGACTTTCTACACGACGTGAGAAGACTGAAGAATCTCCCTTGTGGTCAAGGAGTGACCACCCTGTGCAAACAGGCACCATCCAGCCCTCGACCCTTGCTTTGTTGCAGTTCCCGCCGGAACTCGAGCGACAGAGATCGACGAGATCAAGCTTGCCTGCCTTCTACCTGCCCGATCCACAGTCCCTGCAGAGCTGAGACCCGTGGAGGCGACCGGAAGCGTGGGGCACGCCATCTTGAAAAGGCCACGAGACGCTGACCGTGCGGCCCACGAGTGACCCTCGAAGCTGTACACCGGGGTTTGAGAAGCCCCAGCCCCGAGCTCCACTTGCACCAAAGCTCACCCCTCCACACTCGACGAGTGCTGCGTGGGGCCCTTCTGCTTGTGTGCGCTCGACGCGTTGGCCCGGTCACTTGCCAGCTGGCTTGTGACCCCTGTGCCGACGAACTTTGAAATCCGACTTGCTTTTCTGGTTGCTCCAGATCTGCACCAGCTCCTGTAAAAAGGAGCACCCACTCTGACCCTCCTGGTCCGAGTGATAAGCAATCTCCCGGTTCCGCGTGGATTGCTTTTGCCAAGTGCTGTTTGCTACAATCTTCAAGCCGACGGTGCTGACAGCGAGAGCCTACGTGGGACAGATCGTGACCTGCTCCTGGACGTCGCAGATGCCCCAGAGCCCACGTGACAGCGGAGAGAAGCCTATCGACAACCGCCTGATTGCGCCCGACATTGCCTGGTTCCGTCCTGGTTCCACCCTGGTCACTGCTGAGTGACCCAGACTCTGTCCCCTCTGCTTTCAGGTACTTTTCTACATCGATCCACCCTTGGATCGCACCGGACACTTCTGCTTCACAGCGCCTGCAGCTGCAACAGCTCCAAGCACCCAGAACCTGCGTGACAGAACCCGACGCCACTTCGACCCTGTGCACCCACGGCCTGTGGGTGAGGTAACTTTGCAACGCCGGTGTCTTTACACTGGTACACACCTCTAGGGTCTGTGTCTAAAGTTTTGTGTTCCTAGGTTCAGCGGAAGTATCTTTTTATTCACTTTAATTGACTTTTACGCACCATTGACAGTGCATTGGTGCGCGCTGCACTTTCCGTGCTGCATCCGTCTCCTGTGGGCTACTCCCGACTTCTTCATTGCTTGTCCTGACTGCTCCCAGCGAATCTCTAGGCCCTAGGCCTAACCATTGTTCGTAAAGTGTTACTTATACCACTTTTTTGATATATGGTCTGAGTGGCCACCCGCCCTCATCCATAATTGTGCAACTTTATATGTGTAACAGTGCTTTTGATTTAACGCTTGTGCCCCTTTCCTCATAAAGAGTACTGGGGAGTAATTTAGAAATAAATACATATATTTTTATAATATATACTTGTGTGGTGTCCTTTCATTTGATTACAGGATTGTATGTGGTAAAACAGCTCGCTTAACACGACCTCTTAAGTTAAGCCTTTAAGGCTGCTTAGTCCATGCTACCACTAGGATAGCTTGTCTACAAGGTTGACTTACAACCTGACATCTTTGGGGTTTGTTTGGACTGATAACCAGTGGTTCCAGAATTGGAAACACTACCTATCAGGCCAACTTCTCACATTGGTGTGCAGCGGTGCGGATTTGAGCTTGCTGTTTGTTTTACCATTGCAATCTTTATCAAATTGAAAGATCACATCAAGTACCTCTAGGTACATATAAATCAAAAGCTTAGCATATTAAGTTCTACTGAACTTAGTAGTTGTAGATTAAAGGGATTAGCACACCCTGACTACAACTCACTAGCAAGGTACAGTAGGAAACCACTTAGTGTAGGTAAGTGCACCACTTACACCTCACTAGCAGTCATGTCTGATACAGAAAGAGCCTCAGGCTCTGCTCCTGTAATAGTTGATCCTATAGGGACAACATCCAGATATGACAACCTTAGCCACAAAGACCTGAGTGCCTTGTGCACAGCCAGGGGGCTAAAAAAGGGCAGAGGCCCTACCATTCCTTCCCTAGTAGCTCTCCTAGAAAGGGATGACCTAGACAAGGTGAGTCAGACTCCCTTAGAAACAGAGGAAGGGATAAACTCCCCTGAGAATGAGGATCTTCAAGAAGGAATAGAGGAGGAAGAGGAAGACCCAGAAGAAGGCTCTGATATAGATGAGCCTGAAGATCAGGATCAGGGGGGAAACCAGGTACAGGTTGCCAGGCTTAACCAGGCCAACTTGGACCTACATGGGAATGGAGGGGGCCAGCACCACTCCAGATCTCATAACCAAATTCTCCCAGGTAATAGAAGGGAGAGATCTCTGTCAAGGGACTCTCACCTTTCTAGTGCCTCAAGAGAATCTCAAAGAGGAATGACTTCCTCCCAGAGAAAAGAGCATAGGGCTAGAATGAGGGCTGTCCAACTCCAGATAGAGAGGGAGGAGGTAGCTCTGGCTCAAGCTAAACTGACCTTAGCTCAAGCTAAACTTACCTTGGCTAGGGAACAGAAAATAAGTGGCTTAGATGCCACTGGTGGCAGCAAAGTTCCTAAAGAAAAAGACAGGGCCTATGACAATAGAAACCTGACAAAAATTGTGCCCCCCTACAAGGAAGGGGATGATATCCACAAATGGATGACTGCTCTTGAGAGGGCCTGCATGGTACAGCAGGTCCCTGAGGATCAGTGGGCAGCAATTTTATGGTACTCCTTTTCTGAGAAAGGGAGGGACAGGCTCCTCACTGTTAGACCTGAGGATGCCAAAAACTACTCTGTTCTGAAGAGTGCTCTTATTGAAGGGTTTGGCCTAACCACTGAGCAATACAGGTTGTTGTTCAGAGACACCCAAAAAGCACAGACTCAGGACTGGACTGATTTTGTAGATTGTGCCACTAAGGCTCTGGAGGGTTGGCTGCAGGGAAGTAAAGTTTCAGACTATACAGGATTGTACAATCTTATGATGAGAGAACAGATCCTTAATAACTGTCAGAACCAGCTGTTGCATCAATACCTTGTTGACTCTGATTTGACCTCTCCCCAAGAATTGGGAAAGAAGGCAGACAAATGGGTCAGAACAAGGATTAAGCAGAAAAACCAGAACCAAGGTGACCAGAAGAAAACAGACCAGAAGGGTGGGAATCAGAAAGATAAAGAAAAGGACCAGAAGTCTTCAGGCCCCCAAACTAGCAATAAGGAGGGGGGTTCCCAAAATGGAAACAAGAAAAAGAAGAATGATGGCCCAAAGAAACCTTGGTGTAATACCTGCAAATCAGTTTCACACTGGGGCAGTGAATGCACTAAGAAAAATCCAGTCCCCACCACTGCAGCTCCTAAAGCAACTGCACCCCCTAGTACAGTCAGCAGTGGTGGTACACAGCCAAAGGGTTTAGTAGGGTTGACCCTGGGTACTGAGGTGGAATCTGGCCTAGTCAGAATCCCCACACAGGCAGTTCTCCTATATGATGTGGACTTATCTTTGCCCACTGCAGTAAGCCCCAGTAACCTGGGCAAATATAGGCAGACTCCCTTAATTAATGAGAAACTGGCTCAGGCCTACAGGGACACTTGTGCCAGTGTCACAATGGTGGCACCTGGCTTTGTGGACCCTGGACAAATTGTACTAGGTGAAAGTTACCTAGTGACCAATGCAAGCAACTCCACTACTTCCCATAGTGTGGCTGTTGTGAACTTCTCCTGGGGAGGGGTAGATGGCCTAAAGAAAGTTGTTGTGAGTGCAGACCTCCCAGTAGACTGTCTGTTAGGCAATGATCTTGAAAGCTCAGTTTGGTCAGAAGTGGAGTACAGGACTCATGCAGAAATGCTAGGGATTTCAGCTCATGTCCTTGCAGTGACAAGGTCTCAGGCTAAGAAGTGCCTTCCTGAACCAGTGGTGGATCTTGAAACAATAGACCAACCACAACCCAAGAGAAGGAGCAAGAGGGTTAAGGCTGTGCCTTCCCACTTGCCCCAGGTTGAGGATCAGGTTTCACAGGAAACTGATTCTGCAGTCCAAGAGGAGACTGTCTCTGAGGAGCTTGAACCTGATCAGGTTGAGTTTCTGGGGACAGGGGGACCCTCAAGGGCAGACCTGGGGCAGGCCCAATTAGATTGCCCTTCACTTGAACCCCTCAGACAGCAAGCTGCTGCTGAGGCTGCAGGGAATGCTCAAGGTACCCATAAAGTGTATTGGGATGAAGGACTCCTTTATTCAGAGGCTAGAGACCCCAAGCCTGGCACAACCAGGAGGTTGGTTATACCTTTGAAGTTTAGGGGCTTCCTTCTTACCTTGGCCCATGATATTCCCCTTGCAGGACACTTAGGCCAGAATAAGACTTGGGACAGGCTTGTTCCACACTTTCACTGGCCTCACATGTCAGAAAATGTCAAGGAGTTTTGTCGCTCCTGTGTCACTTGCCAAGCCAGTGGTAAGTCAGGTGGCACAACAAAGGCCCCCCTGATACCACTACCTGTGGTGGGGGTACCCTTTGAAAGAGTTGGAATAGACATTGTGGGTCCCATGGATCCTCAAACAGCATCTGGGCACAGATTTATACTGGTGGTAGTGGATCATGCCACCAGGTACCCAGAAGCAATTCCCCTGAGGACCACCACAGCTCCTGTGGTGGCAAAAGCCCTCATTGCAGTTTTCTCAAGAGTGGGCTTTCCAAAGGAGGTTCTTTCAGACAGAGGTACCAACTTCATGTCAGGATACTTAAAAGCAATGTGGAAAGAGTGTGGAGTAAACTATAAGTTTACCACACCCTACCATCCACAGTGCAATGGGCTTGTGGAAAGGTTCAACAAGACCCTAAAGGGAATGATAAAAGGTTTACCAGAGAAGCTTAGGCGGAAATGGGACATCCTTTTACCCTGCTTGCTCTTTGCTTACAGAGAGGTCCCACAGAAGGGGGTTGGCTACAGCCCTTTTGAACTTTTGTTTGGCCACCCTGTAAGAGGTCCATTGAGTTTGGTGAAGGAAGGATGGGAGTTACCTCTCAAAAAGCCTAAACTAGACATTGTGGACTATGTACTTGGTCTCCGCTCCAGGATGGCTGAATACATGGAGAGAGCATCCAAAAACCTTGAGGCAAGTCAGGAATTACAGAAAGCCTGGCATGACCAAAAGGCTGTTCTGGTTGAGTACCAGCCAGGGCAGAAGGTGTGGGTGTTGGACCCAGTGGGGCCAGCAGCTCTCCAGGACCAATGGACTGGACCCTACCCTATCATTGAAAAGAAGGGAGAAGTCACCTACCTGGTTGACTTTGGCACCCCTAGGAGCCCCCACAGGGTGCTCCATGTCAATCGTTTGAAAGCATTTGTTGACAGGGAGGACATGAGTCTCCTCATGGCCACAGATGGGGAACAGGAGGAAGAGAGTGACCCTCTCCCAGACCTGCTTTCCCAGAACCCTGATGATGGTTCAGTTGATGGAGTAGCCTTGGCAGGCAGCCTCACTGAGCAGCAACAGGTGGACTGCAGACAGGTGTTGCAGGCCCACAGACACTTGTTTTCACTCACACCCAGTCAGACTAGCTGGTGCACCCATGAGGTGGATACTGGTGACAATCTGCCTGTGAAGAATAAGATCTACAGGCAACCTGACCATGTCAGGGATTGTATAAAGGCTGAGGTGCAAAAGATGTTGGAGCTTGGAGTGATTGAGCCATCAGAGAGCCCATGGGCTAGCCCAGTGGTCCTTGTGCCAAAACCTCATACCAAAGATGGGAAGAGAGAAATGAGGTTTTGTGTGGACTACAGAGGTCTCAATGCTGTCACTAGGACAGATGCTCATCCCATTCCAAGAGCAGATGAGCTCATTGATAAATTGGCTTCTGCCAAGTTTCTGAGCACATTTGATTTGACAGCTGGCTACTGGCAAATCAGACTAGCTGAAGAGTCAAAAGCCAAAACAGCATTCTCTACCCCTAGTGGACATTATCAGTTTGTGGTAATGCCCTTTGGTTTGAAGAATGCACCTGCCACTTTCCAAAGGTTGGTGAACCAAGTCCTTGCTGGGTTGGATGACTTTTGCGCAGCATATCTAGATGATATTGCTGTCTTTAGCTCCACCTGGGAGGATCACCTGATCCACCTGAAGAAGGTTCTGGAGGCCCTGCAAAAGGCAGGCCTGACTATCAAGGCTACTAAGTGCCAGATAGGGCAGAGCAAGGTTGTGTACTTGGGCCACCTAGTAGGTGGGGGTCAAGTTCAACCACTGGAGAGCAAGATCCAGACCATACAGGACTGGACTCCTCCAACTACCCAGACACAAGTCAGAGCCTTCTTGGGCCTGACTGGGTATTACAGAAAATTTGTAAAGAACTATGGGTCCATTGTGACACCATTGAATGACTTGACATCCAAGAAGATGCCCAAAAAGGTTCAGTGGACAGTTAGCTGTCAAAAGGCATTTGATGACCTGAAGAAGGCCATGTGCTCTGCACCTATCCTGAAGAGTCCTGACTACTCCAAACAGTTCATTGTACAGACAGATGCTTCTGAGTTGGGGGTGGGAGCTGTGCTTTCACAACTTAATCAAGATGGTCAAGACCAGCCCATTGCTTTTATTAGCAGAAGGCTGACCCCCAGGGAGAAACGTTGGTCAGCTATTGAGAGGGAGGCCTTTGCTGTGGTTTGGGCCCTGAAGAAGCTGAGGCCATACTTGTTTGGCACTCACTTCCTAATTCAGACAGACCATAAGCCCCTCTTGTGGCTAAATCAGATGAAGGGTGAAAATCCCAAACTGCTCAGGTGGTCCATTTCCCTACAGGGGATGGACTTTACAGTGGAGCACCGCCCAGGGACTGACCATGGTAATGCAGATGGTCTCTCCCGGTACTTCCACTTAGAACATGAAGACTTATCTGGTCAAGGTTAAGTTTAATGTCCCTGCGTTTGGGGGGGGGTTATGTAGGAGAGTAGGGTCTGCTATCCTATGGTCACCCCAATTTTTGCTTTTTGCTTCACTGGTTTTCGACTTACTGAGGCTGTGGGCCTGCTAATCAGACCCCCAGCCTGCTGTTCTCTCTCTAAATTTATAATACATGTGCTATAGGTACATACCACAATTGGAAATGGACTCCTTGTCAGCCCCTGTACCATGCACTATAGGTGCCCAGGGCATAGGTGCCACCAAGGCCTACCAGGGGCTGAAGCATAGCTTTTGCCACCCCTGGCTGGTTCTTAAATTGACACAACTGGCTGATCACTCAGCTGGGGCAAGTGGGTGTAATCACCCCTTGCTTAGATATAGTATACCTATATCTAAACCTATATCTGGACACATATATAGCCTGTAAGCCACTCCTATGGAAGGCCGCATCAATCCTGGAGGCAGAGTGCGTGGTTTTATGTGAGATAGTGCTCTGGCATGAGCTGAGCCTGTCTGCAGCTGTCGGGAACAACTCCCTAAGCTGATCCGGGATAATGCCATACCATATACTCTTAAGCGCCTTATAATCCTCGCGGTTATATAGCAACTTTGGTTTGGCTTTATCAAAACATGTCGTGTAAGGTGTCATACGAATTGGAATACTACCCCCTCGCCAGTTCTGGCGACGGGGGTAGCATTCCACCCTTCTAGAGGGAGAAGACATGTTACTTTACTGAAACGCGGTTGATTTAAAATGAGCCTCAGATCCACAAAATGGATGCCCCTGCCACAGACACGGGTCTGACCTCCTGCTGCTGACCGAAACCCGGCAGAGGAGGCCTGGACAAAGAGTTTCCTGTCACAGGGCGGTGTCAAACCACCCCAGACAGGAGATAGTGGATTGGAGTAGGGAGGTTTCAATGAAACCAGACACTGCCTGGGGAGCACAAGGCTGCCCCTTGCAGGATCCGGCCAAACCGGTTCTGGGGCCTCCCAGCCCCTGTCCCAGCGCGGCCAGGATCAAAGGAGAGGGGTGTAACCACCCCCTTCCTGGGTCCCACCCATAGGAGGGGACCTAGCAGGATGTCCAACCCCCGAGATTCGAATAAGAGGGGGAGCAGTCCCAACGGACCTCAGATCATCCTGAAGAAACATAAGAAACGAAATCTGGACCCTTCGACTTTCTACACGACGTGAGAAGACTGAAGAATCTCCCTTGTGGTCAAGGAGTGACCACCCTGTGCAAACAGGCACCATCCAGCCCTCGACCCTTGCTTTGTTGCAGTTCCCGCCGGAACTCGAGCGACAGAGATCGACGAGATCAAGCTTGCCTGCCTTCTACCTGCCCGATCCACAGTCCCTGCAGAGCTGAGACCCGTGGAGGCGACCGGAAGCGTGGGGCACGCCATCTTGAAAAGGCCACGAGACGCTGACCGTGCGGCCCACGAGTGACCCTCGAAGCTGTACACCGGGGTTTGAGAAGCCCCAGCCCCGAGCTCCACTTGCACCAAAGCTCACCCCTCCACACTCGACGAGTGCTGCGTGGGGCCCTTCTGCTTGTGTGCGCTCGACGCGTTGGCCCGGTCACTTGCCAGCTGGCTTGTGACCCCTGTGCCGACGAACTTTGAAATCCGACTTGCTTTTCTGGTTGCTCCAGATCTGCACCAGCTCCTGTAAAAAGGAGCACCCACTCTGACCCTCCTGGTCCGAGTGATAAGCAATCTCCCGGTTCCGCGTGGATTGCTTTTGCCAAGTGCTGTTTGCTACAATCTTCAAGCCGACGGTGCTGACAGCGAGAGCCTACGTGGGACAGATCGTGACCTGCTCCTGGACGTCGCAGATGCCCCAGAGCCCACGTGACAGCGGAGAGAAGCCTATCGACAACCGCCTGATTGCGCCCGACATTGCCTGGTTCCGTCCTGGTTCCACCCTGGTCACTGCTGAGTGACCCAGACTCTGTCCCCTCTGCTTTCAGGTACTTTTCTACATCGATCCACCCTTGGATCGCACCGGACACTTCTGCTTCACAGCGCCTGCAGCTGCAACAGCTCCAAGCACCCAGAACCTGCGTGACAGAACCCGACGCCACTTCGACCCTGTGCACCCACGGCCTGTGGGTGAGGTAACTTTGCAACGCCGGTGTCTTTACACTGGTACACACCTCTAGGGTCTGTGTCTAAAGTTTTGTGTTCCTAGGTTCAGCGGAAGTATCTTTTTATTCACTTTAATTGACTTTTACGCACCATTGACAGTGCATTGGTGCGCGCTGCACTTTCCGTGCTGCATCCGTCTCCTGTGGGCTACTCCCGACTTCTTCATTGCTTGTCCTGACTGCTCCCAGCGAATCTCTAGGCCCTAGGCCTAACCATTGTTCGTAAAGTGTTACTTATACCACTTTTTTGATATATGGTCTGAGTGGCCACCCGCCCTCATCCATAATTGTGCAACTTTATATGTGTAACAGTGCTTTTGATTTAACGCTTGTGCCCCTTTCCTCATAAAGAGTACTGGGGAGTAATTTAGAAATAAATACATATATTTTTATAATATATACTTGTGTGGTGTCCTTTCATTTGATTACAGGATTGTATGTGGTAAAACAGCTCGCTTAACACGACCTCTTAAGTTAAGCCTTTAAGGCTGCTTAGTCCATGCTACCACTAGGATAGCTTGTCTACAAGGTTGACTTACAACCTGACATCTTTGGGGTTTGTTTGGACTGATAACCAGTGGTTCCAGAATTGGAAACACTACCTATCAGGCCAACTTCTCACATCTGCCCTTTTCTGATGTTCTTTTGGGAGATGTATGAGAAGTTTTTCTAACTCATCGTAATGTGCCCTGTCGTAACGTGCGAGTAGTGCTTGTGTATTGGCTATACGCCAGCTATTCGCTGCCTGTGATGCTACTCTCTTGCCTGATGCATCTATTAACTTCGACTCTTTATCTGGTGGAGGAGCCTCTCCTGTAGATAATGAGTTTGCTCTTTTGCGAGCGTTTGAGACCACTAGCGAGTCTAGCGGTACATGCCCTCTAATAAATATTGGGTCCTTTGGAGCCGCTTTGTATTTTTTATCAATTCTTGGGTTTAACACCATGGCTCTCACTGGGTTTTCGAATATCTCATCTGTGTGAGTAAGAAGACCCTTTAACATAGGGAGAGTACCTGATGTTCTTTGTGCATTAGGTAGCGTCTCTAACAAGAAATCCTCTATTTGAGCTTCTGTATGTACATCTACCTTATGGTATTTTGCTGCCCTATTAATGAGTTGCACAAAACCTGTGTTATCCTCAGGTGGTGAAGGCTTTGAGGGATATAGCTCTGGGTCGTTGTCCTCATCTGACCCTACATCATAATTTTCCCATGGATCCTCCTCATCTGGGATAGTTTCTTCATCCCCTTGAGGTTCTCCCTCCCCCATGTCACTGTCTACATCTGACTGAGGTGTAGCTGGTCTTGGTGTGCGTGGCCTATTGTGAGGAATAGGAGAAGAGGGTGTGGCTTTAGGACGAGGAGAAGCAGGAGGAGTTATATTCGTCCCCATTGTTCTCTTTTTTGGAGGAAGAGGTTTATCTTCTGGTTGTTCGCTCTCTCTTCTTCGTGACCACTTTCCCCGTTTGTGGATCAATAAACAAGATCTTTTGTTTGGGATCTGTCTGTTGCTCCTGAATCGGTACCGAGGGTTCTGGTTCCGAGAGGTGCTTTTGCTTTCGATCTTCAGATCTTGTCGTTTGACACCGAATGTTTGCTCGATTCCGACTTTCTTGGTATCGAGTGTCTCTTGGGCGCAGAGTCATATTTATGCTTCGACATGGAATGTTTCGATACCGAGCTCTCCTTTGCATGTAGCCTCGGTGCCGAAGTCGATGTCGCCCTTTTCTCGGATCCGACATGGTGGGAGTCCGAGTGTTTCGGGTTCAGTTTCGGTTTCGTTGCCGGGCCTAAAGGCGGGGCGTCGGAAACTTTTTTCAGCGGCTTGACCGGGCCCAAGGGCGGGGTCGTTACCGCACGGGGTCGGTTTTTTGGTAAGGGGACGTCGTCACTCACGGTTTGTTGCTCGATGAGTTCTTCCATCTCCGACTGGTCCCCTTCCGACCCCGACTGGTCCTCTTCTTCCTCGATTTGTTCGTCTCCAAACAGCTCCGGGATCTCCTCCGCCTGCATTCTGTAAACCTCGCGTCTTCGAGCTCGACGATTTCTAATCGTTAGCTTGGAGGAGAATGCTGCGCAGGCTTCGCAGTCCCTGGATTCGTGTTCAGGCGATAGACAGAGGTTGCACACCTCGTGTAGGTCCTTGTGTGGGAACTTAGCACCACACGTTGGACATTTTTTGAATGGAGTCCTTTCCATGGACCCCGGGCTTGACTGCGTCGAGAAAGGCCTCCTGTTCTTCGACGTAGATTCAAGTTTTTCTCTTTTATTTTGAATTTGTAACGCGCCGGAATGGAAATGAGCGCGTTCGAATAACAATACCGTCGAATTGGAAAGGGAATACGCGCCGAAAATCACTTTCTTGTGAAGTTGATCTGGAGCGTCTCGATCTTCATCCGAACCCGATGGCGGAATAAAACAATCTAAGGATGGAGCCGATGCCCATGCGCACTACCAACCAAGGGAGGAGTCACCAAGAGACAAAAGACTCTCCAAGAGAAAAACAAAGTGCAATCATCCGAGCCCAACACCAGATGGCGATCTATTCATAATGTACCATCTGCAGCCCATATGCCTCGAACTTAATGCTACTTAGAGTGGCTCCTTTATCCCACCTCTCTTTTCGTCTCATCTCCCATTGGCTGGCTTCCTAAAAGGAGGCCAGCCATTGAAGGAGAGAGCCGTCCCTCCAAAGAAGCTCCGTCTTTTTCGGATTCGGGGGCGTGATTTTTTGCATTCTTTAGCCCTGTGACGGCGTCTGTCACTCAGGGTGCAAAAACACGCCCCCGAATCCGAAAATGGCCGTGCGTTTCTCCAAGGCATTGTCTCCTTGCCTCGGAGAGACGTGGTCGTGTTTTCGTAGCTGCTCGCCTCCCTTCCCTGCTGCTTTTAGCAGCTGCTCGACTCCGCTCGCCTCCCCCCTCCCTCTGCCCTCCTCCGTTGTGCTCTCGCCTCTTCCCCCCCCCCCCCCTCCCTCTGCTGCAGCTCTCGGCCCCCACCCCTTCCTCCCCCCGCTTGTTTGATTTAGTGAGCGGAGACAGCCACATCCTGATGCGCGAAGCCGACCCGGCCTTCCTCGGAGGTCCAGCAGCAACAGGAGCCCGGGTGAGCCTGAGGATTGGGCTGTCGAGCCCTGCTGGGCCTGCCACTGCATCACAAATCGCATCAGGTAGGTGGTCCTTGATGTTGTCTGTGTTTTTGGGCTCCTGATCCAGCGCTGCTGAGACCGAACACTGACCAGCCTCGCTTCCGGGGTGGCCTAGCTGAGACTGGGCTGGGTGGCGCCATGGCTTTCCATTAGCGACCGTGCAGCGAGGAGACACAGTGAGGTTTCCCCCCCCGTCAGAGACATCCTTCGCCCTGTAGTAGGGTGCGACGGGGGTTCAAGTTCAGGGCTGCGGGTGAGTTTCTCCATACCTTTAGGAGATCCCAGGCTATATTATCCTGCGGCCTTGGTCGGGCCACCACTTGCTGCCTGTGCGTTGCCTGCAGCTCTAGTGTGCTACCGCCCTAAGACCCCTGCTTCTCTCGGGGGTCTGGATACCCTGCGCTGGGCATTGCTGTTTCCCCTCTGGGGGCGCGGTGGGGGGGGGGGGGGGGGGGGGGTGAGCCCCCAGCTGTGCTGGAGCGCTTCTAGCCACATCGTACTCGCCACTCTGGGCCCTGCTTATTCGGAGCATACTGGCCCAGCTTCCACACATTAAAACCCCTGCATCACTTGGGAGCCGGACAATAAAACAAACCTCTGCCTACCAGACCCGTCTCCCTGGTCCACGTACCTACATTCCTGAACTGCATTAGAGGCTCCTTGGGGGACAATGCGCCACACGTGCTGGATCACTCCCACTCTAACGCACTTTGCCAGCCAGTGCCTTCGTGGTGCCCCTTTTTTGACCACGATGAACTGCTGTGTGTGGGGCGCTTCAATCCAGTGCCTCGAACTGGGCCTGTACACCTCCTCCTCTGCAAAAGCCTCTGCTAATCATCCCCTATTGCCACCATGGGGAGGGGGGATCCTAAACAATGTAAGCTCCCATTTGAGAGAGACAAACAGTCTGATAAAGCGAAGATCATGTAAGACTCCTAGGAGCAAGTGTCTGATCATGGAGCTGTGAAGCAATTAACAAGGACAAATGCCATCATGGCAGAGTTGCGGGCTGGATTCTACTCAACAGATGCTATTTCAAAACATTAACCAGCCGCCTAGATCGCATGGGAGAAGGAATTGAACATCACAGCACTCACTTTATGGGGCGGAGGAGCGTATCGCAGGCCTGGAGGATAGCACTACCTTCCTTAATAAATGTCTGGATAAGGTGGAATGACTTCTCAAAGCAGTTGCTGCTAAGAACGAAAGTCTGCCTGTTGAACTTTGGGGCCAGAGATACAGTGCTCCGTCTTGCTCACGAGTGGGGCCCATTACAGTATCTGCCAGATCCTTATATCAAGATGTCAAACCTCTCCTGTGCACAAAAGGCTTCAAATATGGTATGTTATACCCTGCTTGGCTCTGGGTGGATGTAGACTTAAAGGCTAGGTTCTTTGATTCCCCAGCTGAATAACTTTCCTTCTGTAAGGACCTTCCATCTAGCAGTGCCCGGTCGCCGCTATCCACTCCATATCGTGTCTTGGCAGATTTGCAGGACTTGCAGAGTGTGGGCCTTTTCCCCCTGGCTGAGATGCTTGTACTCCGTTTCTAAATAGTGTTATTCTTGGATGATCATCTGCTGAGCAGTCTCTTACACTCACCTTCACAGTAATGTCTTAGACAGGACAATCACACATATGCCTGTAGCCATATAATGTATCACATCAGATGTTTATTCTTGTGGGCTCCGTTTCGTAGAGTTGTCCACTCTTGTGAATACCATACCATAATTTGTGTGTTTTTTATTTGCTTGTTGGTTTATTCGGGATCTACCTAGCAGTTTGGTATTCATTTTACTTGTAGATTGTTGTTGTCTTTTGTTTTTGCACTTAACAAATGCCTGGAATGAATTACTCTCGCTGTTTTATTATGCAAATCATACATATTCCATTACAACTGTGACTTCAAAAGGGCGATCTTCTTTTGCTGAGATAACATTTCTGGCTTGGAACGTCAGAGGCTTAAATAAACACCGCAAAAGCAAGCAAGTATTGGCTTATCTCAATAGACATCGGTCAAAAATTACTTTCTTGCAGGAGACACAGCTCCCTCCACAGGACTCCCCCGGATTTACAAAAACCTTGGGATCTCACAGATATTTTTCTAGCTACAGTACTTATTCACAGGGGTGAGGGGTGTACATTCATAAAAGCATCCCCTCCAGCCTTATCAATAACTTCATTGATAAGGAGGTCCGTTATGTTGTCCTTGCTGGTCATTTGGCTGACCACTGTGTACTACCAGTGAATGTGTATGTCCCTAATGTGGATACCCCTGATTTCTTTCACACGCTCTCATCCATACTGGGACATTTTGACGCTGCCCCTTTTAGACTGGGAGGACCACAACAGGGTGCAGAGCAGTGAGTGCAGGTGCAGAGTGCTGTGTGCTGTAGAGTGCTGTGTGCTGTTGAGTGCTGTGTGCTGTTGAGTGCTGTGTGCTGTTGAGTGCAGAGTGCTGTTGAGTGCAGAGTGCTGTTGAGTGCAGAGTGCTGTTGAGTGCAGAGTGCTGTTGAGTGCAGAGTGCTGTTGAGTGCAGAGTGCTGTTGAGTGCAGAGTGCTGTTGAGTGCAGAGTGCTGTTGAGTGCAGAGTGCTGTTGAGTGCAGAGTGCTGTTGAGTGCAGAGTGCTGTGTATTGGCAATGTAAATGACAATGCCATTTATTTGTGATTTAAAGAAAAAAAAGAAATGTCATGAGCTATGCCAATAGCTCTACCTTTAATGATGCCGAGACCATTGCATTGCAAATGCTTGTTTCAAGATACTTTCTAAAAAAACAGTCATTACGGCTAACACAGTGTACATCATATAATGATAATAAAAACAATAGGGCCGGACGGCACTGTCGCCATGTTCCCCGTTTTTTTTTTAAGAGTGGTTTAATCCACCTGGACCTTTCAGCCGCATAAAATTTACAAAAACAGATTGCATGCATCATGTATTGATTGGACATGTTGTCACACGGGCATTTACACAGCGTTCTGTCCCAATCATTCACTTTGGGAAATGAAATTAATCGAAAGACATCATCAAACCTAAATCTTGTCAATAGATACCGGTCAAAACCCTCCAGACACCAAATTAAATATGGTTGAATTGAGTTCGAGACTAGGCTAAGTTGATGCTGCATTACAGATTTTTTATTTAATTCTACTCCTAGCCTTAGGGTTTCAAGGTGGTTCCAACAAAGCAGCTTTAAGTCCTTCCTCGAAATGTTACACAGCGATTCTGGCAGATTAAAGTACTCTGGTCTTCCTAAGTCCTTTGTAAATTTACAAATATAGGACAGCCAGGTTATCCTGGTGACCTTGTCCATACCCAGACAATCATTAATAATATCTCTATTTAATGCAAGTTCAGGCGAAGTCCAAACTCTGTGCCATAACAATATTGGTTGCATACTAAATAATCGCTGACATAACGAATGCCCAACTCTGAGTGACAATTAAAAACAGGTGAACTTTGGGGAATTGCCAAGATGAATCTTAAAAAGACACCTGCCCCATAGATGCCTGTACTTATGCACTTGGCATGATAGATTTTTAACAAAATTTCAGGCGGTCTTTTCCCCATCTTTTTCGAAAATATCATGAGTGCAGCCGTAGCTCTTTTAAACAGCAAAGACCTGTTTCTAATTGCTGGTCCCCATGAACCAGGTGCATCTAATACAATACCCAGGTAAGAGAAGGTTTTAGTTGGAACAATTTTCTTATTCCCTGCGAATAGGAGGCAATCTCTATTTTTGCGTTTACCACAAGTCATTACAAATGTTTTGGATACATTAAGTTTCAGCCCTCTATTGTCCATGAAGTGTATGTATGTATGTATCTAATGCCGTCTGTAGGCCTCTTTGCGTCCGTGCCATAATCACGGCATCATTTAAAGGATAGTTGCGGACCAGACTCCTTTACCAGCACTATGAACGCAGTTTCGAGATCGCCGTACGGGCTTACTCAACTCTTTGAATTCGATTATCCATGCCTGGCACTACCTGGTGGAGATTCAGGCGTGCACATTATTGTACTCCCCAACGGCGGATATTGAATGGTGTCATTGGTTAGCTCCATGCAGGGAGAAGGGAGTAATACTGGTGCTTCATCAAATCGGAATACGCACTATGGGCGACTTATTTGCGGGAGGCACGGCGCGAAAGTGTGATGACATGATCACTGATGAGATGAACCCCACATTGATAGCACGTTTTCAGTTCCATAGGGTGCAACATGCTTTGCGGGAGCTTCTGGGCGACGACATGGAGGAACCGGTGATTGCTTCATTTGACTATGTGGTAGCTGCCGAGTCACCTTTGAAACTAATCGGATCTGGAAAGCACGATGGGGAGGGCGTAGTTTTATATCCGGAGCCTCCACCATCTGGAATAAACTGCCCCTGGTCTTGAAACAAAGTATCAACCTGATGACTTTCAGGAAAAACATTAAGACTTGGCTCTTTGACCTCTAAAAATCAATGACCAACTTAGGGGAGAAATCATATAATTTCAGCTCCAGGACACCGCCCGGTAACAGCGCGCTTTAAAAATGGTATAAATAAATAAATAAATGACTAACCTCTATAGGATAGTCCAATCTGAAAATTATGCTGAGTACACGAAGCCGAGATTAGCTTGGCAACATGACTTGTGCACTGAACTGAGTGAGGAAATGTGGCAGTACTGCTGTACTAGCACTAGGAAGATCTCCCTAAATGGGCGCCACATACTCATTAATTTTAAGTTCTTGAACAGGACTTCCTATACACCCGAGAGGCTCCACAGGTACCGCCTGCACAAATCATCTGAATGCGAGCGATGCAGAGCCCCTCTGGCGGATTTCCTGCATGTAGCTTGGAAATGCCCGCCGTTTTCCCCTTTTGGCAGGCAATATATGGGGAAATTAACAGAGTAATGCTTTTAACCTTAGTCCCGAACCCAATGCTGTCCCTTCTGGGATATTCGAAACCCTTACGACCTGCCCAGAGGAGACTTGTTGACATGGCGTTTCTAATTGCCAAGTGGTGTATTGCAAGAGTCTGGATGAGAGGCCCACCCCCACTCTTAATTTATGGAAGAGGGAATTGATATACTGCTGCACACAAATCGAATTATACAGTGACCTGATGCCCCCGAAGAACAGGCCTAAGTATTTTTGGTCCCTAATACTGGACGGTTGGTTAATGTCAGATGCTCAGAACAGGTATTGTGAAGATGGAGTCACCCAAGACAGAGAGGAAACGATAAAAGGGGACACACATTGCGGCAGCACTGACACAACTGCTGTGACGGGTTGTGTGGGTTGCCGAGTCGCAACCTGCGCTTAGGCGGTTTGCTCTGAGAGGCTATGATAGATGAAGCCGGGAACGGCAGATAGCTTGGTCTTGTTTTGATGTCCGTCCCTATTGTGATTTATGCTTTATTCCCGACGTCATTGTAATGCCGCAATTTTGATAAACTGCCTAATGTAATCATTCTCATGATTGTGGTATTTGATGCTTGTGATTTGTTTCTGGTTCCTTTTGTCTTTGAAATTGCAATAAACAAATTAATTTAAAAACATATATATTATCCTACAGGAGAAACATCCACTGCATAGGTACACTTGCAAACTGTTTTGAGGGATATCCGCTCATGTAGATCTTTCCTCACATAATATAATGCACCCAGCCTTAAGGCTTTAAGGCCTGCTGTAGGGGTGACTTACATATAAGACGTGGTGTACTTGGGCATTGCGCACAGGGTAATATGCAATGTTGTGTTTTCAGATAGGCTTGCGCGCCCTTTCATTCTTCCAGCAATGGCAGTCCGCATGCAGATTTTATGTGCGTCCCTTTGGATGGCATGATACATGCTGCGGCCCATAGGGACCCTCTGAGTTGAACCCAAACGTCCAGATATACAAATATTTAACCTCCATTTTAGCAAAAGATTACTGAAAAGGATTTACACCAAATCACAAAAATGCGATCTGCAGACCAAGATCTAGCTTCCTGCCAAATTAGGAACAATTCCATTCAGCAGTTCTTGTGGAAAATGCATGAACCCCCCCCCCCCCCCCTGTTTTTTACACTCGAGCCCCGCTTGACTGATTACTCTGAAACTTTCCCTGCACAAACCAGACCAAAAAAAGAGCACTTTTTCAGAAAGTTTTGTGGAGATTGGCCAAATAGTGTCTAAGTTATTAGCAACACAAAATAATAGCATTTCCTATAGAAACACTGACCCAACTATAACTACCGCCACTGGGAGGGAGGGATGGATTATATGTGAGCTGTACAGTTCAATCCAATTACTTTTAAAAAAAAGACCTCTAAGCAATCCCAGAGTGGGACTTACTGAAAGTAACAGGAGGGGTAGTTCGCCTACAAGGAAGTCCTTGGAGGCCACAACTCCTCCGGTTACCTCTAGTATGGCCCACACAGCGTGACTACTGAGAGGTCTACAGAGGCCATGTCCCATTTCTCCACCACTCTGCAAAAGCACCTTATCGCTGGGAGATGAAGTCCCCTTGGCTCCAGATGGTCCTTGGGGGGCCAACTGCCTCTCCTGTTACCTGCTGTAAGTCCCAGACAGCACGCTGAAAGCACCTCCTGGCGCACTACTGGTTGTGGGACGAAGTCTACTTTAGTCCTTAAGCCCTCCGGTGGCAAGGGGACGTCACCACCCCCCCTCACCCCACCACCAGCAGCAGTGCGCCGAGGTGAGTTTGCAGAGTGGTGAAGAAAGGGGGAGTGGTCTCCAACCACCTTTCAGCAATCACGTTGTGTGGGACTTAGAGGTAACAGGAGGTCTTGTTGGCCCCTAAGGTCCCTCAGCAGCTTGCATGAAGCTGAGCAGAATTTGCTATGGTGTATCGGGAGCAGTGAAGGGCCCCCTGCCCCCAAGAGGCCTAGGGGGTCACAGTGTTTCTACTCTGCCCCCCTTTTGCTTTTTAAAAATCTTTCTTATGTAACCCGGTTCAACCGATTCCCAAGATGGCTGCCAACATTTCCTGGTTTAAAGTGTTGGCAGTCAATCAGATCTCAGCACAAGATCGGGAGGGGTCGTGGATCATGCACATCCACACACAGCTGGAAATTTCTTTAAATAACTCCGAAACTACTGAACAGATTTACACCAAATCACAGAAAGGCACTTCCTTGGACGAACATCTACCTCGCTATCAACTTTGGTGTAAATCTGTTCAATAGTTCGGGCAATAGCCATGTCCAAAAGTCCTATGAGAATTAACATGGGGAAGACGCACTTTTAAGCAACCCCTTGTTCTCAGCCCCCGCTTGACAGATCACCCCGAAACTTGCAAGACAGCAGCTGAAGTGAGTGCTGTGTCAGTTTTGGAAGTTTAGTGAAGATTCGTCAAACAGTGCCAAAGTTATCCGCAAACGTAAAAAACTCTGCCTATGGAAACTAGTCCTAACTAGAACCAACTACTGGCAACAGGATTTTATATATAGTAAAATGTAGTAAATAAACATGTCAGGAATAAACTATATAAATGGTGACAAGCTTTCCCTCAAGAACCCCTCCAAGCAACTGCTTCCATTTTGTGTACTAATTGAGAAGTAAGGCTTGTAAAGTAAACGACCTGGGTTTTGTACTCCTGACAGCCATTTTGCACTACTTTTAGACTAAGGTTGTTTACCTATTGGGTGCAGCAGACCTGTTTAGGGATGAGAAATCTGTGCCGTACCAAAGGAAGGCCTTCCAAAATCAAAGTCAAGTTGGCTAGTCTGCACTCAGAGGAAAAGCATAAGGTAATGCCTTTTTTTTATGGTCACCCCCACGTTTTTCAAATTGAGCTGTTTTTCTACTCAGAGTGAACCAAGGTCTGCTAACCTAAACTCAGTGCCTTGACCCTAAAGTGTATGTCCATACCCAACAGGAAATGGCTAACTTTTACTTTACTTTTAAGTCCCTACCTAGCAAGTGGAACACTGGTATGCAGGGAATGTAAGTAAGAGGGTTATACTAGGGGATCCATGTAGGAAAGTGGCTCTGTATATAATGGACCAAAGTAAGGTACAGTGTGCACAGAGTCCACAGTCCCCAGAGGTTTGGCAGAGGCTAAAGTTAGATATAACCTTACTCTCTAAAGTGGTAGCTTGGTCGAGCAGCAAGGCAGTATAAGAGGACAGTGTAAAGCATTTGTTGTACACACAAGTCAGCAAATGGTCTCACACACAAGAACTCAACTCTAGGCCAATGGTTCTGTATCAAAATATATAGTGGTTTCATTTTAGCACCAACAATAGGTATCAAAATATACTTTCTCAGAATGAGATACTTTAGTTAAATACTTTTCAAATAGGCATAGACTTTTTAATACAATAGCTACAGTTGTTGCAATGGGCTACACAATTTCAAACACAATGTTACATTTAGCTCAATGGGAATTTCTAGTTAAATGCAATTAGTTACTTTATAGATTACTTTTCTAACCACAGGACTGGATCCTAGATTCAGTCTTGGGACATCTCCTGTAAACAATTGAGTAAAAGCGTTTTGGTTACAGTACTGATTTTAAGGAATAATATTGTATTTTAAAAGTTGACACTTCGAAACTTTTTCACATAGAATCACCAATGTTATCCTATGGGAGGAAATTCAGTTAGCAAGTAAGTAATGTTATCGTTACTTTTTCTTACTCAGTGTTGGATCCTGGATCCAGCAATGGTGTATCTCCTGTAGACAATTAAAAGAATGCGTTAAAGTCATACAGGCGATTTTTAAGGAATATTTGTAGTTTTTTTAAAATCGACACTTAGAAACTTTTCTAGTGGAAAACAGACAATGGATTCCTATGGAGGGAAATTCAAGTTACTAGTAAATACGGTTAAAATTACTTTTCAGGGTCAGTGCTGGGGTAAAAGATGAAGCACTGGGTTCTCTCCTGGTAACATGTGAGTATTTCTGAATTCATTGTTCAGTGGATTCTAGATGAATATTTTAAAGTTTCAAAACTCCACACTTCCAAGTGAAACCAGTCAATGTTACCCTATAGAAGAAAAGTGAGTTATCAGCTTTTGGGTAAGTACTTGACTGGCAGAGTTAAGGTTCTGGGCATAGACTCCGGGATTTCCCAGGGTCAAGTAGGTACAGATGGTAAACCCTCAGCGGCACAGGGGCAGCTGGGTGCAGTGGTAGTTAGGACCAATGTTATCCTAGAAGAGACAGGGGGCCTTCGGTTGGTGACTGCTGGCAAGCAGGCCACGCGGCTGTGGGAGCTGGGCTCCTGGTCACTTGCTCAGGGCAAATGGGGAAGTAGATTAGGACAAAGGATGCACTGCCAGGGGCACTCGGGGGGCTGGGTGCAGGGTGCTTTTGAGCCGTCGGGCGCTCAATGTTATTCAATGGGAGTCTTGGAAGATGAACAAAAGCTTCAGGCTCAGGGACGGAGATTCTTCAGGAGCGACCAACACTTCGAGGGATAAGTTGGGATCTTCGAGGAAAGGTAGGCACCCAGGAGTTGGGCACAGGGGGGCGTGGGGCACCGGGTGCAGGGGTATCTTGGCGTCGGGAAATCTTACTCTCTGCTGGTCGCGGTTGGAGGGGTTCCTTGTTGTGAGGCTGCAGGCATTGTCTGGGTCGTCGAGGAGGGTCCTTGGGCACTGGATTTCAGGTCACAATCAAAGGGAGTACGTTGTCTGGGTCTTTCTCCACTCAGGCACAGGCCGGGCTCTGCGGGTGCAGAGTGTGCTAGATTCCCGGTTCTGGCTGGCACCAGGAGTAAAGCTTTTTGAGCAGAACCACTGCTCGTTGAAGTCCCAGTCTTGGTAGAGCCTTAAGGCAGTCGGGTCCTCTGGGGTTTATGAGGTTGCTGACCACGGAAGGCGCCAGAGTTCAGCAGGAGCAGGTTCAAGGATTGGAAATTTTACTCACTTGCTGACCTGGAGTGATGTGGTGATCCGAGTCAGAGTCGTCTGCTTCGGACACGATTTCCAGATTTTCAGAATACGCCTCCGGGACATTCATCGAAGATGTCCACCGGTACCGGAGCTGCTCGCTGCGCCATGATGTGTAGTCGGGCCCAGCGATCACGGATGGTCTTTTTGGATCGAAAAGAGGCATAGGCCTGGCAATTATTCTGGTCGTGCTCAGGGGAAAGACACAGGATGAGTGCCCTATCTCTCGACTACAAAAGACTCTTCCAAGACAACAACAAGGTGCAAGCATCAGAGGCCAACACCAGATGACGTTCTATGCACAGTGTACGATCTGCAGCTCATATGCCTTGAACATTTACTTCAGATGTCCTGTCAGTAAAACAGGTGGAATGACCGTTTTTACTGTGCAAAGACTTGGTCGCCTAATTGGAGAGTACAAGAATTACACACAGACTCCTACTTTTTATGTCCTGCCAGTAAAACACGTGGAACGACCGTTTTGGATGGAGCCAGCTCAATGAGACCGCTATCTGCACTCCTGGAGAGACGTGCCATTGACTCAAGGAGAACAATGAGGTATTGCAGGCCACAGTAAGTGGTGCCCCTCCTGCAGGACACCACTTAGGTGTTAACCCCAAAAGGCAGACTTCAAAGGTGAAGCCACTGTTGACTAGCAGATGTGGGACACCAGGGAGAGCGCTGCCCCGTTGTTGAGGTAGACAGGTTGGCACAGGTTGCAGAAAGAGGAAATCAGTTGCAAAACAGTTTTCCCCAGGGGCCTGCAGTAGCCACACCGCGTGAGTGGGCTAGTGAGGTCTGTACACCGTGAGAAGGGTCTTGCCATCTTGAGAGTGGGCACAATGGTGCGTCCTGGGATAGCCAGATGCCACACTCCACATGAAGTGGTCACCAGGTGGTAGAGAATTGGCTACAGACTGCATCCTGCCCTTAGTGTACTTTCTGAGCATAAAGGCACCAACATCCCTGGCACCCAGATCTCAACAGACTCAGAAGAAGGACTGAAGGACTGCCCTGCTGCACCGATAGACTAGTAAAGAGGCTGCACAGGCGAGAACAGCACCTGGTGGCTAGCAAAGAGAGGGACTGTGCCTGTTTTGCCCTGCTTGAGGATAAATGATCAAGAGTCAAGTCAAGTGAACTCCGGGGGCCAGCAGACTGGACTCCTGTTTGCAAAACAGCTGAAAGAGTCTGCTGGAGAAAGTTGGTGGCTCAAAGCTTTCAAACCCTTAACACGGCCGCAGTGCAGCGTCAAGTACCAAGACCTGACGCATAGAATTGCACCAAAGTTCGTGGAATCCTGGAGTGTTGTCAAAGAGTTGTTGGGACCCTCACAAGGGAATTTATCAACACAGAAAAGATTGGCCTATGTCTGCGAAAACGGGTGACTGGTAGTCCAAGGGCAACTGGACTTCAGGCAGACCGCAGAGTACTTCGTGGGACGTTGACCCTGCAAACATGCCCCCCCCCCCCCCCCTTCACCCTCTTCTTGGATAAAGGTATCCCTTTAAGACGACCCCTGTCGACTGCACCTCAACAACAGTATCCTTGGAGCATCTTCAGAATCCTTTGCATCAGGACCACTCTATGGAATCTATTCCAACGAGGATAAAGTGTCTGAAACTGCTGTAGGACTGCTTATTTTGTGAACTTAACTGTTCTTGAGCACCTTGCTAGTCCCCCTGACTAACTCCCTGCCACATTTAGTCCCCCACTTACTTCAAAACAACCACATTGGCACCAGTTTTCTCTGAAAACCTTTTCAAGCGTCCAATTTGTTGACTTTACCAAGACTTGTACACTGCAGAGTGAAATTGCTTTGATTACTTATTGCTTGAAAAGTCAATATCTCCGGAGCCCTCTGGTAGATATTTTCCGCGCTAATGTCTACATATTTTTAATAACAATACAGTATAATTGGAGTCGGATTGCTTGAGTGTTGTGTTAATTTCTTCTGCAATGGTTTTGGTGTTCTTTAATGCTTTAAACTTGTTCCTCTGTGTAAGCCTTGCTGCTCGGTGCCATAGTTACCAAGGATTGAGCTGAGTGAGGGGTTTCCAGACTAAACCTACTGCACCCTAAAGGGGTTGGTACTCACACTGTGAGGTCGCACAATCACACCCAGTAATACACCTCACTTCCTCACAAAAAAGAATATGCAAAATGTTTCAGACCAACTTATTACCCAAATACCTCAGCAGTGTATACCCTGATGATGAACTGTTGCATTAGTTGGTGCCCGCAACAAATCAGCAAAGCTAACCAAACTGAGCGATAATGGCACCTACCATGCTAAGACTAATGACCACTAATTTGTCATGCAACTATCCGCTGAGTGAGACTGTAATGAGGTTATGATCCACTGCACGCATTCTTCAGTCATATGCACTGTTCTAGCTCAAGTGCCAAATAGTGAGAGTCTGTAATCCCTCTATAAACAGCAGTCGCTAATTTCTCTATAATCGGCGACTTGTGATGCACCCAGTCCCTAATTTTAAAGAAAAGAAATCAGAACTAGACTATTATAAGTGATTACAGTAGAGTTCTGAAGCCACAATGGCTGCTGGCAGCAGCCGAAGAGAAAGGCAGGTCAGGTCACAGAACATAATGGAAGCAGCTGCTTAGAGCAACAAAAACAGAATGTTGCTTTTCTTTTTCTGCTCTATTTTAAAATATTCCAATGACAAGCAAGAAATATATATGTTAATTTTGTGCATGCCATAGATAGAGAAAACCTAGAATCTTTCTTCGTATTTCTACACATTCAGAGCTACTGCAGCTTCTTTCTTTTTTTTTTTTTAAAGCAGACTTTCATTGAACGGATTCCAATATCTGTATGCAACAAATATCTAACAGATTTGTGATGCTCGCTCTTTCATATGGAAAGACCAACACACCAAGATTTTAATTGGCTTGTGGGCAAGGTGATGTTGTGATCATATCATATATGGAATAAGGTACCCCCAGGCATACAGGATAATAATATTGCAAGTCACCTCTGAGTTCCACAACATCATAAAGGAACTCCGGTATCTGCCTTGTTCCTCTATATGGTTATGGACCTCCTCTGTCACTTGCAACATCCTTAGAAGGTACAGCAGGGGTAATGTATCCCTCATACTCCACCTCTATCCTTCCCAGAATTTTAAACAACAAGTATCACTATTAACCAATTTAATAATACTCAAAGTATTGCTGGTGTTTGAACTTGTAACCTGAAAAACTGAACTTACCATGAAAGGTACGGTCCCCTCCCCTTACTTGTGCAACTCTACCACTGAATTATTCTATGAAAGCACTGCAGGTAAGGAATTTGTAATGTCTTTCACCTACTACATAGCAAACATATGCTACCGATGCCTGGAATAATAAAGTATCAACATTTCAGAAGCTAGAAAACTGTCAACTAATAGTGGAATGAGAGTGTAATAACCTTGAAGGAAGAGTTACTTACCTTCGGTATCATGTATCTGGTAGACACATAGCCTAGCCGCAGATTCCTTAACTTAAAATATCCCCAGGTGTCAGACTACATCCGGAAAACTTTCTGCAGCAGCACCTCTGCACGCCGGTGTTGGGGCCACACGGCTCCACCCTAACGTCGTCCACAGACTTGACGTCAGTGGAGTCATACAAGCCCCTCCCGGCGCACTGACGTCAGTTTTCATCGGAGAAACATTTCCGCGTCACAACACGGAGCCACAAGCAAAAACTGAGAGGATGGGAACAGTGTGCAAAAAAGAAAAGAAAGTGAATGGTGAAAAACAGCATCATAAAGTACAGTGCCAAGCACTGTATACTGAAAAATAATGAGCAGAGCACCGCTCTGAGAAGCAACCCCACAAAAGCAGAGTCTAAACCCTCCCGAGGCAGAAAAAGATGTGAAAAACACCAGGACACACGACAGGAAGTCTGCAACCATAACATAACTGAACTGCAACAAGTCTGGAACACAGGAGCATTGACAATCCACCAGAAGTCAGTACCAGAAAGGGACGTCATATCCCCTTTAAGAGTTATAGACTGAGGCAGAGCCAGTCGACTTCAAACCAATGGACTGCAGGGGAGGGAAGGGATCCCAAGGCCAAAGGAAAAAGGTGGAGGAGAGGGGGGTGAACATGAACAGACCTCACACTGGACGACGTAGGGATGTAAGAGGACACAAGACACATGAGCATTCCACACTATCACGAGAATGGGTGGAGCCGATGAAGCAAAACAGAATAAAGCATCCCATCTAGGCGTGAAGTGAAAAGGTCCCCCCGCAGTTAGACAAAGCCATCCGAAGGAAGGCAAATGCGGGAAACCCATTCTGAAAAGCTCCTCGCAGAACAGGGAGGATGGGCGGCCGTTAAGGAATCTGCAGCTAGACTGTGTCTCTACCAGATACATAGTTAGGGAGTAAAGTAACTTGTCTATCTGAGTAAGACATCTAGCCACAGATTCCTTAACTTAGAAGAGATACCAAAGACATACCCATAGAGGAGGCAGGTCTGTGACCAAACCCCACCAAGTTCAAGAAGAACTTAGCCATCAACAGAGTGACAAAACGCAGTGGGGACAGCAATGTCAGTGCAGGCAACACCAAACCATAAAGCTCTGAAAAGAGCAGTAAACAATGGGAGGCAAAGGCACCAGAAGCTGTCAAAGAACAGCACAAACACCCCCGTATGTATACCGGGGTGAGAGAAAGAAGCACAGAGCCAGAAATGTTGGTGCAGAAGAAAGAATGCATTGCTTTGTAAAGAAGAGGAACTGAACCTAGGTCCGAAGGATCCGCAGGAGCAGATGTGCCGACCGGAAGCAAGACCCAGAGAGAGAACAAAACGGTATGACAGATTCAGCGCATACCGGTCGAGTGTGCACAACACTAGAAAAAAGCAGTGCTGAACCTGCACCGGCTAAGATACGTGGAGCAGCAGTGGCAGGATGCCGAACCATGGCCAGAAAGTGCCGGAATTACCAGAACACAAGACACTCCAGTACGCAGTCGCTCTTTCTCAAAGACTTGAGAGGGTGGACGGCAACAAGCAGAAGCACCCAGATCAGAACCCCAGTAAGACTGGTATTCATGTGGAAGACAGGAATACACATAAGCATACAGTGTGGATGCCAGAACCACAACAAATATAGGGAAATCCCCCTGTAGGATAGCGTGAGCAGCCCATAAGTGAAGGACGCATCACCAGGTAGGCAACCGGCAAAAACGGACCCAGGAAGCTGGACACACAAGCTGGTGACACATACACACAAACACACACATACACTAGCTCGCTCCATGAGCAGACCGGGTCGAAGACCACAGACACCGCAGCAAGGAACATTGCTTGGGCAACCCCGCTGTGGGAAGAGCACAGAGTAGATATATATATTAAGAAAGATACACATCTAAAAAGGATGTGTTGCATAAAACAAGACATGGGTACACCATAAGTACCAACAGTCATGTGGAAGCAGAGTTGGTAAGGACAATGTCCAGATCCGTAAGCGACATCAGCCACCCGTACGGGAGGAGCCACGGTCCCCCCGCTAGACAGATGAGATGGAGCAGGACACGAAAGTAGAAACATTCAGGACCAACGTAATGGCCTAAGGATGTACAGACAAGACCACCCAAGAAAGCGAGCATCCTAAAAAGAACACTTCTCTTAAGTGTGTTACAGCAGGAACCCAAAGCAGAAGCGTGGAAAACACCTGCGCAGAGGGCAGCAGGGAAATAGGAGAAAACTCTTGTTTGGGAAATGCCCAGAAAATTAGGGCACAAGGAACTGTACAGCTCAGACGTACATGGCAAAGACGCTACCGCCTATAGACACGGCCAGACAAGGCTGAAGTACGAGAAAACATTACCCATCCCGGAGAGTGGAGGATAGAACCAGTCACCGCAGAAGCGGAACGAACGAACGCAAGCAACCCATGATAGCAAACAGAAAATCACGGTAGCCCAGACATGAGGCGGGAGACCGCTGAATCAGCGTGGCAGTCAAAAAGGTCCACGTCATTGAATGGCAGATCCCGAAGAGCACCCGAACATTTTCTGGGAAACTGTTGCGCAGCCATGCATGGAAGCGCAAAGCAACCAACCGGGCTAGTGCCCTACCCACAGAGTCAGTTGCATCAAGGGATGATTAAAGGCAAAATTGGACCATTCTGCCATCGAGAAGAAGGCGAAGTAATTCAGCCCGGGGCCCTTCTGAGAGAGAGAAGGAAGAAGGAGCTCAACTAAGCCCCAAAGGTCAAAGGAAGCACGGGCAAACACGCAAGACGTGTTTAATGCACGGATGCCCGCACTGGCAGAGACAAAAATGTGGCGACCAAATGTCTTCAGCCACCTAGTGGGAGGTGACAACGGTAAAGTAGAGGAAGAATGAAAGCCGCCTGGACAACCAGACCCTGAACTCTAGGGTGAAGGGACAGGCAGAGGGGATCATCCAGGACTGGACGATGCCGGCGAGCAATGGCCCGATCAACAGGGCCACCATAGGAGAGACGTGCCCAGGTACCAAGCAGGATGTCAAACAAAAACCAACAAAGGTGCAGCAAAGGCTCCATGTGGAGGAGATCCTGTAAAGGATCAGAGATCAGGGAAACCACAGGGGGCTGAAAGCGAAGAATATCTGCAGCCCTGCTAATAGCCCGTGCGAAAGCTGCACTAGCCTCGGCCGCCATTCTGGGGGGTGACAACATACCGCCTGTAGGAGACGTTTGGAGACTAACCAGTCCACAAGAGAGTAAAATTGGACGAGCCGGAGGTTGATCCGAAGGCCACAGAACGCTAGGTATCTGCACCAAGGGGCACCGAAACGACCACTGGCACGGGGAGTCCAGAGGGACGTCAACCTCCTGTAACAGAGGAGGCTTAGGCACCAGCGTCGACCGATGCCGAGATGGTGTTGTATCGATGTCGAGAACCCCCAGAGGGGACTTGGTCTTGGTGCGGTCCGACAGGGACCCAACCTCTATGTGCGGGGAGGAAAGAAGAAGTCGACAGGGCATTGAAATTGGTGCCGCATCCAATGCCAGCGCAAGAAGCCATGCAGGGCTATGCGGTGACTGGACGGGTGGGTTGGACAGACTGGGTGGGCCCTCTAGGCTGTGTCCCGTCGGCGTCGTATCAACTCCTGAACCGGAGTCGATGCGCGTAGCCGGCGCTGAGGACTAATCCGCCGGCGAACACCCCACATGAGTGCCTTTCTCCTCTGTGGGACCAAAAGGCACACCAGGGAGAGGGGGTGACCCAAAGAAAGAGTGGAGGGCCTTTGAATAAACCTACATTTGGGCCAGTGTCGCTCCAAGCCCCGGGAAGGGAGGGTATGGGGGAGACTGCTGGGCGCCGGTGCCTGGCAAAGAGAGAGCAACGGGCCCCAGCATCACTTTTACAGGAGGCTGACCTCCACGACTTAGGTTTGTGCTTACCTGTCTCTGGATAACGTCCGAGGCATCGACATACAAACGTCCGTGACAGACATTTGACACGCACAGGTCTCACGCGCTTTAAAGCCCGAAGGCATCTCACACTGTTCCGTGACGCCAAAAGCATAGAGAAAGCCTGAAAAACAGGCCAAGGAACCGCTGGTTTTCCAGGATCCACGTTGGGACGCAGAAAAGAAGAAAACGGACGTCAGCGCACCAGGAGGGGCTTATATGGCTCCACTGAGGAGCCGCCCCGGCGCGCAGAGTTGCTGCTGCGGAATGTTTTCCGGATCCAGTCTGACACCTGGGGATAGTCTAAGTTAAGGAATCTGTGGCTAGATGTCTATCAGATTTGGAATGTTCCTTTATAGCGATTAAATTGAAGTATATCCAGACAAGGTATTAAAGTGCCATCTTTCTTATGAAGATGGACAGGGATGCGGGCAAGTAATTACCAGTGGCCAAGATTAACTCAAGTATTCCATTCATCGCTTTTTGTACACTAAAGTGAGAGAAAGGCATGACAGTGCTTATGTCATATTGGTGACGGAATAGTAAAGGAAATAGACAAGTACGTGTCTACCTTGACAACACTTGACAAAGCACAAAGCTCATGCAGGAAAGTGTTCGGGGGTGGCAGTGGAGGTTTTGCAAGGGCTCTGAAAAGCAGACACCTTCCCACACACTCTCAATGTTCCACCTTCAAAAGCAGGGCAGTGTAACCTTGTAGATGTTCTAAGCAAATACAGCCCTCCCCTCTGGAAAGGGGTACAGCACACAGAGGTTACCCCAGAAGAGGCAGAGCATACCAGTCACAAACTAACCAAGGTAGCTACGAACATTCCCCACCCCCACATGGAAAAGGGAGTAGAGGCTGAGGCAGTTGAAGGACAATTCGAGGATTTTTACAAGCTATCTTTGGGTACAACAAACGGTTGGATACTACAAAATAGAATTTACAGAGCAACCTTTTCAGTGAGGGAAAGGAGTTGATTTTCAAGAAGGAAAAAAGTAATTTGTAAGAACCCAAGATGGAGCAAATGCGGTTAAAAGGGGCTATTGTCCAGATTTCAGAGGACGAAAAGTTATTTGAGAGTTCACCATTTCTGGTAGAACAAGCATTGGAAATGCAATAGGTCTAGCATTAGGAAAGTTTGAGCAATTGGTATTGTAAATGACACTTATTTTATTGATGTGTTGGTTTTGAAAATAGCAAAAGTAATAGCTTTGTCAGTTACAATGTCAATAGTTTTAACTTTCGCAAATGTGACACCTATAGCATTTGTAATGCAATGTGTGCTGTCTTTACGTGAATTAGATGTATTGATATTGCAAATAACAATGGCTTTTAATTTTGTAAATAATTAATACTTAAATAAAATTTATTGTAATTTATAATGGCAATAGCTTAAACGTTTGTAAATTAATTTTGTGAAGATTATGTTCAGTGTATTTTATTGTGACGAAAATCCAAGAACATTGCATTTGCACCTGGTGGTGGATGTGGTGGTGGTGGGTGTGGTGGATGTGGTGGTGGTGGATGTGGTGGTGGTGGGTGTGGTGGATGTGGTGGTGGTGGATGTGGTGGTGGTGGGTGTGGTGGATGTGGTGGTGGATGTCATGGTGGATGTGGAGGTAATGGTGGTGGATGTCCTGGTGGTGCATGTGGAGGTAATGGTGGTGGATGTCCTGGTGGTGCATGTGGAGGTAATGGTGGTGGATGTCATGGTGGTGCATGTGGAGGTAATGGTGGTGGATGTCATGGTGGTGCATGTGGAGGTAATGGTGGTAATGGTGGTGCATGTGGTGGTGCATGTGGAGGTAATGGTGGTGGATGTCGTGGTGGTGCATGTGGTGGTGCATGTGGTGGTGCATGTGGTGGTGCATGTGGGTGTGGTGGATGTGGGTGTGGTGGATGTGGGTGTGGTGGATGTGGGTGTGGTGGATGTGGGTGTGGTGGATGTGGGTGTGGTGGATGTGGGTGTGGTGGATGTGGGTGTGGTGGATGTGGGTGTGGTGGATGTGGGTGTGGTGGATGTGGGTGTGGTGGATGTGGGTGTGGTGGATGTGGGTGTGGTGGATGTGGGTGTGGTGGATGTGGGTGTGGTGGATGTGGGTGTGGTGGATGTGGGTGTGGTGGATGTGGGTGTGGTGGATGTGGGTGTGGTGGATGTGGGTGTGGTGGATGTGGGTGTGGTGGATGTGGGTGTGGTGGATGTGGGTGTGGTGGGTGTGGGTGTGGTGGGTGTGGTGGATGTGGGTGTGGTGGTGGATGTGGGTGTGGTGGATGTGGGTGTGGTGGGTGTGGTGGATGTGGGTGTGGTGGATGTGGGTGTGGTGGATGTGGGTGTGGTGGATGTGGGTGTGGTGGATGTGGGTGTGGTGGATGTGGGTGTGGTGGATGTGGGTGTGGTGGATGTGGGTGTGGTGGATGTGGGTGTGGTGGGTGTGGTGGATGTCGGTGTGGTGGATGTCGGTGTGGTGGATGTGGGTGTGGTGGATGTGGGTGTGGTGGGTGTGGTGGATGTGGCGGTGGATGTCATGGTGGATGTGGAGGTGATGGTGGATGTGGTGGTGGATGCGGTGGTGGATGCGGTGGATGTGGTGGTGGATGCGGTGGTGGATGTGGCGGTGGATGTCATGGTGGATGTCATGGTGGATGTGGAGGTGATGGTGGATGAGGAGGTGATGGTGGAGGTGATGGTGGATGTGGTGGTGATGTTGGATGTGGTGGTGGATGTGGTTGTGGATGCGGTGGATGTGGTTGTGGTGGATGTGGTGGTGGATGCGGTGGATGTGGTGGTGGATGCGGTGGATGTGGTGGTGGATGTGGTGGTGATGGTGGATGTGGTGGTGTTCAGTGGGAATTTGCCGGACAATTTACATTAAGATGTTTTATACTTCATGGAGCATTTTCAGGGTTGTCTTTGCTTTGTTGTGAAAACTAAAGGGCAGACCGAAACGAAGATCTGAACCCATCTACCCTTGAACAACCAACATAGTACCATGGCACTCGTGCACTGCAATGCTTGCACCAAAATCTGCACAGAATGATCAATGCAAACACATTTGCACCGATTGCTGCAGAAGCCCGTTTTGTGCAGCCATCCATCTGTGAAAATATTATATTTGCACTTAGGTCGGTGCAAAAAAAGCTCATGCTAAATTCACTGCACTTGTACAAAGTTTGCATAGTCTGGCCACACACAAGTTTTTCGTTGTCCAGGCTGCAGTTACACGTGTGCTTACAAGCATCTTTCTGAGCGTGTGTGTTTGAGAGAGAAAAACAGAGCGAGAGAGAGAGAGAGGGGCATAATATGAGAGAGAAACAGACAGTCATGAAGACAGATAGGCTGCGGAAAGAGTGACTGAAAGAGAAAGAGTAAAAGAAGGTAACAGCAGAGAGTGTCGTGGAAGCTGACAGCAAAAAATGTGCGTGCAAAAGAGAGGACGAGAGTGCCATGGAGGCTAAGAGTAAATGTGTGTGTGTTTGAGCGTGCGAGTGAGAGAATACAAGGGACGTGTGATAGCTATGAAAGGCAGATAGAGCGTGCACTTGGGAGAATTAAAAAAAAAAAGGATGCGGAAAGAGTGAATGAAAGAGAAAGAGTTTAAGAAGGGAACAGCAGAGAGTGTCGTGGAAGCTGACAGCAAAAAATGTGCGTGCAAAAGGGAGGACGAGAGTGCCACGGAGGCTAAGAGTAAATGTGTGTGTGTGTTTGAGGTACAAAGTTTACATAGTCTAGCCACACTCAGATGTTTTTCGTTGTCCGGGCTGCAGTTAGACGTGTGCTTACAAGCATCTTTCTGAGCGTGTGTGTGTTTGAGAGAAAAAAACAGAGCGAGAGAGAGAGGGGCAAAATATGAGAGAGAAACTGAGACAGCCGTGGAGACAGATAGGCTGCGGAAAGAGTGAATGAAAGAAAGCGTAAAAGAAGGAGAGCAGCAGAGAGTGTCATGAAAGGTAAGAGTAAATGTGTGTGTTTGAGAGTGCGAGAGAGAATACAAGAGACGAGTGAATGTGCGTGCAAAAGGGAAGACGAGAGTGCCACGGAGGCTAAGAGTAAGTGTGTGTGTTTGAGGTACAAAGTTTACGTAGTCTAGCCACACTCAGATGTTTTTCGTTGTCCGGGCTGCAGTTAGACGTGTGCTTACAAGCATCTTTCTGAGCGTGTATGGAACTCCCAAACAAGTTAAAAAAAAAAACACTGGGAGGGGGGAGGAGAAACACGAGAGAGACTGCCTGGGGCCGTCAAAGTGAAATTGCTGTGGGGAGGGGGAGGAGAAATGCGGGTGCTTTGAAGTGAAGCTTCACTTGTGTGTGAGAGGTGTGGGAGGAGTGCGGCTCGGCTGAGCCAGAGCGCACGCTGGGGAAAGCTTGTGGGGCGGAGCTGCTGGGGAACAGATGGCAGATGGCTGGCGATTTGATGCTGTGCACGAGCATTTCACGGGCACAGCACCAAATCGCCAGCTAGTTAAACCTCCGTTTAATCCCCTTTATATCGAGCGATAGGTTGCTCGACCTAAAAAAAGAGCAAGGAGTGGAGACCAGGCATAAATCTATGGGATCTGAACTGGTTTGCAAATAGTTTCCATTTAAAGAAAAGATTCACTGCCTAAGAGACATTGTTCAGGCAGGAGAACGGCTTTTAAGGCTGGATCTAAAAGATGCTTATTTCACAATGCCAGTGGCTACAAAGTCACATTTCTGTAATTCAGAGGTTTGTCATTTTTAACTCACTCTGGCTTCAATTCCATGGTGACTTAAGGCAGCTAGGATTACTGTGGCAGTGTTTTTGCAAGAACGAGTGTTAAGGTTGATAACGTACTGGAACGACTTCCTCTTTATGTGTTAAGAGTATGAGATAATAAGGAGTCACATGAAAATGACTTTCTTGAAAAGTTTGGGGTTCGTGATAAATCTTGAGGTAAATTGTCGAACCAAGCAGGGAGTTGAAATTGTTGGGGTTGCAGGTGGATATGGTGCAGTGTTAGACTCCCAGGAAGCAAGTGAAAACTTAAGTCAGAGATTCGAAGGTTGTTGACTTCGGAAGATTTTACTAAGAGTACGTTGGCTCCGATCTGTCTGTTTTCTTCCATACAGACTGTTTCCAGGACCACTGCACTACATAACTTAAAAGCAGTACAGCTTCATGTTCTATATAAAACCACAGCAGACCTGTCCAGAACAATTTGGCACTCCAGTAGGATTTGACATTGTAATGTCAAAAAGAGGCTCACTGTGACTGGAGCTTAGCTGGGGGACAAAGGAAGGGCCCTGCCCTGGAGTGTGCTACCATTTTCCTGTGATAAGGAAGACCTCTTTGAAGAGCCCAGGTATAATATTGAAACCCTTCAGCTGATGTGCCTGAAATTCTTTTTATCACATATTTGAAAAGGACAGTAAAGAGACTTAAATTGTATCTTGTGGCATTATATAGTATAAAACACTGAATACAAACCCAGAAAAGGCAACCAAACTGCTGAACTGCAAGGTCACGATGCGCTGGAAAAACATGGTCAGTTGATAGGATACTTGAAAAGTCAATTCCTTGACAGAGTGTCAGTTTAATGACTGACCATCAGTGCTAAAAATGTCACACTTGTCTTGTAGATCTTGCAGTGACCAAATGGGATCCACTTGGTGCAGGTTACATTGAGAATGCATGTCCTAAAAAACCATTTGAGTTTAGTTTACCCATTCCTAATAGAAAAGTACCCCTGATGTGGGAGGTTGAAAAACAAAGAATGGTATGTAGCTGCCTCAGATGCAAGCACAGAGAGAAGAAACTATATACCGTATTTTCCGGCGTATAAGACGACTTTTTAACCCCTTAAAATGTTCTGGAAAGTCGGGGGTCGTCTTATACGCCGGTTACTAAAAATGGCGGTATTTTTTACATAGCGCGGACTTCACCCGAAGGTGTCAGACCGCGTCTCAATTGAAATGGGTGCGGCTTAGGGAACTCCAGCACAGAACGAAGAACGTAGGCGGTCTTGAAAATAAATTACAGTACTGTTACGGTACCACAGGCTGCTAATGAGCAGAGCAGAAGTACGAACGTTACATAGGCGATGGTGGCACTGTGCAACACGATATCAGCCCCTCGCCAGCCAGAGGCAACTCAAACACTGCGCAAGGTTTAAACTAAAACAAATTGCGCCGTGAGCCCTACCTAGACTGCAGCTGCACATCCCCCAGGCAGACGAGGCGCTCCTCCACGTGTGCTGATCTCTCTCTCCTTCCGTAATTCTTACACTCATCGGAAGGAGAGGAGCGTCAGTACCACATGATCTCCTCAGTCCATGGAGATAGAAAGGGGACTGTAGGACGTTAGGAAGTGGGGGTCGTCTTATACGGCGAATATAGCATGAAACCTACATTTTGTCAATGAAAGTAGGGGGTCGCCTTATACGCCGGGTCGTCTTATACGCCGGAAAATACGGTATGTTTTAGGGCTATCCTGCCTGCTTTCTTTATAATCTGCAGGTTTGATCAGAAAAAAAGCATGAAAAGCTTATTTCTGGGACACCTGCCCCTACAATCTTGTTGGTATGTAAAAAGTGTTTGCCTAGATTGCCTACAATACAGGAGTGAGCCAGAATGCATTACCTACAGTGTTCCATAAAAATTAAATTCCATTGTACATTCATATATACTAGTACCTCCAATTTGAAACTCACAACATATTTTGATGTTGACTTTTAAACATTTATTAAAAAGTACCTGCATAAATTAACTTTTGTCCGCCAACAGGAAAGGCATCCTTTCCCTTCTCACTCTCTATCTTTTCCTTCAGCGCCTTCACCTAAAAGCACAAGGAAAACAAAAAGAATATGATTAATTGGAGATTTGGTATTCATGTCAAACAGAAAAACATCTAAAATAAGATGGCAGTCTTTAACAGTTACTTAATATATTGTATCCTTCTCCACAATTGTTGATGGTAAAAGAACTCTTCACCATAATGGGATTGAGTTGCAAAGACCTTATCAGGAATTCATGCTGCAAACTACATTTTATTGGTGTTTGCGGTAGTAGTAGAGTAACTGGAGAGCAAATACTGTGCAACAACTACGAGACAGTACAGGAAAGGTATCCTGGAAAATTCACTTGATAAGGAATTTAAACATTCTTTCAAAACCTTTGCCCAACAGTAATCAACTGTGTATTTAGCAATTGTTTAGACCCAGTGTGCAGCCGCATTAAGAGCTACCTGGGTAGCTCACAACACAGGAGTTCCTTAATTGGCCCAAGGGGTCAAATGTCCCTCAGGGGTTCTTGGTCTGTGAGCAAGCATTTCCAAATTCACAATTGCACATGTAAGCATATCAAAAAGAATTTCTGGTGGTTTTGGGATAGTTTAGACAGGTGGACGAGCCATACACCCTTACAACAGGTGCAGCAAGGTTAGCAGTGGGCACCTCCAGTCAAAGGTGAGTGCAGTTCCAGTCCAGATGCAGAAGATGGAACTTGACAGTACAGGCGGAGAATTCCAAATGCTGCACTGGGAACTGCAGAGAGAAATTTCTGTGATAAAAACAGTCATAAGCTGAAAAATATGAGCAGGTATTTTTGTTTGGGCTCCAGTGCCAAGTAATTAAGGAAAATAATAATCTGGGTTTGCCCACAAATACCACTACCGCATAACAAGCTGGACTGCCACACTAGAAATGTATGTAGCCAGAGAGCTACAACGTTCTTTAATGGAGGAATGGGGAGAACAATTAAGATCACTGCAGGCAGATGCAACGGAGTGAAGCTTAGACATACAACAGGTAATGATCACTAAGTTGAAGAAATAATGATAATGTGGCAATCCTAAAAAACAAGTTACCTATCTCCTGTAATGCCCGATCGGGTAGTGACCATCTAACTGCAGTTTCTTCACCTAAGAATATTCCCTAGAGGTCAAACTGGATCCGGAAACATTTTCTGAGCAGTTCCTGTGTGTGTAGTGTAGTTCCTATTTTCCCAATAGGCTCTGCGCATTGGAATAACATAAACAGCAGTATAGACGTAGGACTGAGGTCATCTAGGTCTCTAGATGGTCTCTAGACAGCGATGTGGTGTTTAGAAATGCTTTCCCCGACATTGTTGGCCCTTTGGTCGCAGACTGTGCCAACTTTACCATCATAGGTGACTTGAATCTGCACTTCGACACCCTCTCAGGCCTGACAGTGCGTTCCATCTCCTCTGACCTAGAGGCCTTTCAACTTCCCCAGTTGGTCTCCCAGCCCACCCATTCGGGGGGGCATATTTTAGATGCCTTGTTTACCAATCTGCCGGGGACTAAAATTACCTCCATCCTGCCGGTGGAATGGACAGACCACTTCTTGGTGTCCATCCTTTGCCCTGTCTCAGCCACCCCTTCCATCTCCTCGGCTAGACGGGTTCAGAAGAGGGCCTGGAAGAAACTTAGGTTAGAAGACTTCCATCGTCTTCTACTAGAGGAGCCGCTGGGTCCTTTGACGGATGTAGAAAAGGGGTATGACCTCTTCTGTTCCTGGATTACTAGGGCCTTGGACTCTCTGATACCCATTGTATCGACTAAAATCAACCCTAGAGAGTCGAGTCCCTGGTACGATGGCGCCCTTCAGGCTCTGAAGGGTGCCTGTAGACGGGCTGAGAGGGCCTGGAGGAAGACCTATGGGGCTGATTTAAAAGCTGCATATGCCAGGTCCGTCAAGCTCTACCATCGGGCTATTTGTCAAGCTCGAGCGGCTTTCTATGCCTCAGAATTCCGGAACAGTACTAATCCGTCGAAAGCCATTTTCAAGGCCGTAAAAGATCTCATGGCAAAGCGGCCTACCTCTACGACCGTAAGCTCTCTTTCCCACTGTGAATCCCTTGCCTCGTATTTCCTGGGGAAAGTCCAAGCCATCTATCGGACATTCCCTAGCATGGGGTCCGGTTGGGAAAGCACCAGTGGGACCCACCATCAGACTACTCTGCTTGTCTTCCCCCCCCCCTCACCTTGGACGGGTTTGACAAACTTGCGTTGCAAGTCAAATCTGGATCTCCATCCGATCCAGTAAGGCCTGCTCTCTTTCGAGATCAGGCTTTTATGGGACGTGCAGCTGTATGTTCCCTTGTCAACCTTTCCTTGGAAACGGGAGTGGTTCCAGCTAAGTGGAAGCAAGCTGTGGTGTCCCCTATTATCAAAAAGCCCTCTCTGGACCCGTCCAAGCCCGAAAGTGATCGCCCCATCTCGTTGCTACCCTGGCCAGCCAAGATTACAGAGGCCCATGTCAATCTGGCCCCGTCTGAACATCTTGTACGGACCAATGCCCTCGATCCCACACAAAACGGATTTCGTGCCGGTCACAGCACAGAGACCGCGTTACTTGTGATGGTGGAACATCTCCGTGCAAGGTTGGATGCTGGTCAAACGGCGGCGCTTATATTATTAGACCTTAGCGCCGCCTTTGACACGGTAGACCACAGCATCCTCCTGCATCGGCTCGAGGAGACTGGCATTGGCGGCCAGGTACTGCAATGGTTCCGCTCCTTTCTAGACGACCGCTCCTTCTGTGTTTCCATCCCTCCCTTCAAGTCCAATTTCCAACCGCTGGCCATGGGGGTTCCGCAAGGGTCCTCGCTGAGTCCCACGTTGTTCAACCTTTACGTGAGACCGCTGGCTGATGTCGCTAGGCAGTGGGGCCTAACTTTGGTCTCATATGCCGACGACACACAGCTGGCGGTTACTCTCAGCGGGGATGTGGAGATTGAGGCCCCTAGGTTTCAGTCTGGACTGAAGGCGGTGGCTAGCTGGTTGACAGGCAACTGTCTCCAGCTAAATGCCACAAAAACGGAGGTGATGGTTGTCGGTAAGGGAGTGGAGTTGTGGGGTGACCAATGGTGGCCCCCAGAGCTGGGACCCACTCCGACCCCGGTATCGGAGGTAAAAAACCTGGGGGTTTGGCTGGATGTGGGCCTCTCCTTTGTAGGGCACACCAAAAAAACTGCGGCCTGTTGTTTCGGACTGCTTAGGGGCTTGAGACCTGTTCTCAAGTTCTTTGATGCCCCGACCAGGCAGCTGGTGATCCAGGCAACTATCATCTCCCGCCTGGATTATGCCAGCTCTCTTCTGGCCGGGGCCAACCAGGCCGAGTTAACCCGTCTGCAGCGGGTTCAGAATGCTGCGGCGAGGGCGATTGTCGGACTGCCCAGATTCAGCTCGGTGGCAGGTGTCCTTCGTTCCCTACATTGGCTCCCTGTAAGGAAGCGCATCCTTTTTAAGGTTCTGTGCCTTGCCTTTAAGATTCTGAGAGGTATAGGCCCGGAAATCTTATCTAGCTGTCTCTCCTTCTATGTTCCCACCCGTACCCTCCGTTCCCAGGGCTTGGCCCTTGCTGTGGTCCCCAAATTCAGGCTCAGTCGCATGGGAGGCCGCTCGTTCAGTGTAAAGGCCGCGGCAGCATGGAACTCCCTTCCTGTTGAAATCCGTCTGATGGAGGATCTCTTGACTTTCCGGAGGGCTATAAAAACATTTCTGTTTTAGCTGTTTTTATGTTTTTTACTCTCGTGTTGTGTTATGGTCTACCTTGTCTCTGCGCCGGGACGCTCCTTGGCTGGAGTATCTGTGCGCATAATAAATCAACATAACATAACATAACATAACATACTGACTATGTTAGACTTAATTAGTTTTGCCAGCTAGCTCAGAGGTCACTAGAAACTTTCTCGAATGAACAGGGAAGAGTGAACTTCCCTGATTAGGCAAGAAGGGATTCAGTTTCTGACAACCGCATAAACATGACAACTTTGCTCCCCCAGAATAAAGAGTGTATCTCTAGAGTCGTATGAAACAATAGACCGCTATTTCACTCAGTCTTGCATGCTCAGATCCACCAGATAGCAGAGAAGTAGAGAGACGGGCATTTTCAATAAAAAGGTGTCATTTTATTGAGCAGTCTTCTTTCTCATACAAGAGAAATGAATTGCCACGATTGCAATACTTATTATAAAGTAAAGTGCGTACAGTAAAAGTAGTATTATGAAATAATACTATAAAAGCATTGATATGGTTTCTTAGCCATATGATACTTAAAATGGATAAAATATATACATACATAAAAACATTGACTAACGAACTCAACTGGTGCTTCTAAATACGCCTACCCCGGTGTACCTGACCTAAGCCTAATACGTGGGAAGGAGTAAGGAAGTTTGCAGTTTTTAAGTTAAGTTATTTGCCAAGTATCGGAATCAAGAAATCTCTCTAAGGTTTTAATCAGCTCCGTACCTTGGTTATAGAATGAAGGAGGTCTTGTATCTCGTTTCTCAGGACTCTATCTCCCAGCAACCCGCGAGGGTGACTTGGGAACACCGGAGCTGGATTTCTAAACGTGAGAAAAGGCAGCTTCTTCAGCGCGTCAAAAGGGAGGGGCGGCTTCCTTCGGCTCTGGCAACAGCTGGGCTCTCGGACAAGTAGAACGTCGCAACCACCGTGTGTTTGCTTAAGGCAACGTTGGTATATTTATACCTGAAAGGTGCCGGGTTTGACGTAAGGTTGGACATAAGATGTCACTAAGAACTAACAGTCCTTTCTGGACTCCAGGAGTTCTTGTGCAAATCAAAACAAAAGCAGGGGGTTTTCCTGGGCTGCTGGAGGCTTGGTTTGTTTAATGAACGCGTTGTGCTTTCTAGGAGTCTATGGGAGTAGCCTTGCCGTGTTTTGGACTGCATGGGCTATTACTAAATATGGATATGATTCTTATGCCTTTATAAGGATATTATTAGTTATAACCACATAAGGGCATGAATCAGGAATATCGAATTAGGGTCCTAGATAGAAATACTACACCCACTCCACGTATTAATGTCCATTACTAAATAATAAGCAATATAAACATAACGATGCATGTGTGTTTTCCAATCCACCCTAAAATACATAAATTGCATTTGAAATGGTATATGGCTTATACACGAAAATGAGTATAGGTACTGTAGGCTTTTTCAAGCAGGGTTATCATTCAGTTAAATGCAGTTATATCAGCTGAACGAATTGCGAAAATTACACATGAAATGGCTCTGTATACATAAGAGAAGGTCGAGACCATTTCCTCACATATTTATACGATAATGTACATGTGCCAGAGGCTAAGGTAAAATATTGTCTCTAAAAATAGAAGCTCTGTTCTCTAAGAATAGCTCTACTTTAAGCAAAGTACCATGTGCCGGAAAAAATGGTAAATATTTTGATTTGAAAGAAAAATAAATTTCGCTTTCAGGGGAAAAATAGTTCCAAATGTTTTCAGTTGTAAATTTGCAAGCTCATCCCCAGCCACCAGTATTCGGATTGTAATTCTACTAGAGATTTCAAGATCTGTTGGTGCCTTGGACCCAGTCCCATGTGTGCGTCTTCAATCAAGAAAACCCTCTGGTTCGTGCTTGGAATTACTCTATCCCCCACTCCAGGGATTTGAGCAAAAGGAACGGAGTTTGCACCAATTATGTATGTATTACTGAGTGGATAGTTGATAAGTAATGCTGCATAAATCGCCTTTTAATTACGCTTTTACCGCCAGCATGGTTTCTACATCTATTTGTTTTTCTGAACGCTTTTTAGTGGCTACGGAAGCCGATTGAACCGCTTCCGCTGTGGCTGTGTTAGCCAGTGAATTCCCTGCAACGTGAACGCCATCACGTTGATGACTCAGTGTATTTATCACATGAGTCTTCTGTAGTTCTTTCTGTAAAAGAGCAACTTGTTCCCAAAGCATTTTATGCTTTATTGTGGCACCTGTGTCATCTTTGTAACCGTTTTTGCTCCATGTCTGCATGTCATTGTTGTATGACTTGATGCAGTAATGCGAATCGCACACTATCAGTGTGGGGAATTCGCGATCTGCATTTTCAAGCGCCATCTTCAAAGATCTGATTTCAGGTCGTTCAGCTGAACAGTTTGAGTGATTCAGTTTTGGTAATCATAGGTCTGAATTTACCAGAGCGCCAGCGACCTTTGACAATCGCGCACGCTGCATTGTATGATTTTTTTATCTACATCGTAGTGTTGAGCGATTCTGTCCATATAGATTACGCAGGTATATTGTTCGAGAGGCAGAATTTCGATAGGCAGAGGATATTCTTGTTCATTTTCTAGATCTAGTTTTTTCAATTTCGGGTCAAAACAGAATTTCACGTCTTCTGTAGCAAGAGAATGTTCCCATTGTATCCATCTTGGATCTAATGTCACTGTATTCAGATTACGTGGACTTGTTAATGCCTCAAGGGCCGATTCTACTGTATAAACAGTTATTCTCTTGCCTTGGGCTCTTTCTTTTGCTACAGCAGTTTGAACCGCTGTCAGAATTTTTTCTGTAACGCTGAATTTCATTTCAGCTTGAGTGTACAAGTGTGATTTGTAAGCTATAGGTACCGTTTCTCCCTCATTGGAGGTCAGGTATGTGAAACCGCATCTTCCTAGGATGACTCGGATTACAAGGTTGCCTACGTTGTCGCGAGTTTGCAATTTTGTTTTAGTTAACATGTCTGTAGTGATCTCAAAATGTGTGTTTTTGAATCCAATGTATTGGTTTGAAATCCGGTTTTATTAATTCATAATTTAGAATGTATGTTCTACCGAAATTCAGGAAGCCTAGCATGGATTGTAAATTTTCCAACGTCTTCGGTGCTTGGAGTACTGCTCACTTCTCTAGGAAGTTGTCTGCCAGGCTTTTGTCTTCACTTGATAATTCATATCCTAAAAATAGGACTGTTAGATGGGCAATTCTTGACTTTTTAAAGTTGAATTTGTAACCCTCTGATGCGAACCCCAGAATTATGGTGTTCACTCTTTTTAAGTGAGTCTCCAGGTCATCGTCTGTAAGATAGATGTCATCGACATATGATAATGCCTCATCATCATATATTTGTAGTAATTGTTACCCTTGCTGAAAATAATCCTGGGCTATTCTTGAATCTCTGTGGGAGTCTGCAAAATTGTTTTTGCGACCCCATTATTGAGAAAGCGGTCAAATACCTGCTTTCAGGTGCAATGTTTTGACAGAAGAATCCATTAGAGATATCTAATGTTGTTTTGTATTTTTTGCGCACGATGTTGTTCATTAGTGCTGCACTGTGTGAGTTTTGTACTGCAAAAGTTCTGCATTAGGAGTTTAAATGTCTGTAGTCCAAAACTAGACGATATGAATCGTCTGGCTTGGAGACGGGAAACAAAGGATTGTTCATTTGTGAGATGCATGTTTCAATCATCCCTTGATATTCAACTTGATCTAATATCTCCCCGACTTGCTTTTTAGCTTCTTGTTTAACCCTTTCCATGCTCAAGACGAGCTCAGCTCGTCATGATGCACGGTTGAGCTGTGCTGATGACGAGCTGAGCTCGTCATGAATAGTAGGAATGACGAAAAGTCAGCATAGGAGGGGAAAACCCCTAGCAGCCAAGGTGTTAACTGGGTACCGCCTTTGTGCAGTCGGCTGATTTTTTAACTGGATTTTGTGGGGAGGAGAGTCCTCATCCCATCCTACATGATTTTTAGGTCTCGGCTAGTAACGCGCTGAAAGCGCGTTCTCGCCAGAGAACTATTGTCGGCGTCTCAGCAGTCTGAGAACACCGAAGTGGGACAAGACCTGGCTGCGCGCGTTTCCCCATAGGATAGTGCGCGCGGCCAGGTGTTGTCTGCACGGCATTGCATGGCAGTCCGGATCGCGTCACGCGCCTCTCTGGAATGCAGGGGGAGTCTGCAGAGGCGCGCAGCGCTGATAACAGCTTCCCTGACTGACCCCCTCCTTCCTGTTGCTGGAGCAGGTCTGGTTTGCAATTTCGTTTCAGTTTGGCTGGCGGAGAGGAGCCGAGCGTCGCCGCCCGCGGCGGAGGCATTGCTAAGCGCAGTGTTTTACACAAGGACCGGGGTGTCAGAGTGGGAAAGAGGCGGCTTGAAGGCACTCAATCTGTGGCTTTCTGTGGCCCTGACGGTGTCTATCAGTGAGCGTCTGCTAGGGATTGTCTCTAGCATCATATCAGAGCCTCTCTGTCGGTTTCCATCAAAGCCTTTAGTGCCTGTCCATGTCTGTCGCTTTTTGCAGTCCTCATGTGCCTACTTCTGGTGTCTGTAAGTAATTCTGGCGGGATTCGGTGCACTGGCCACCCGCTTTGAAAGTGAATATGTCAGCTCCTCACTACGGTCGTCAGTCAGCATGAGTTTGGCTGTGCCTGTTGCCAATCTTTGTCTGCCCTTCCTCTTCCCTCAGCGCTCAGTGCCTATCTGACTCCATCTCCTCTTCCTCAGCCTTACCTTTTACCACCTAGTGTTTCTGTTTATCTATGATTCAACATGCCCCCCCAGCCATTCCATCAACTAGAGCCCTCAGACGCCTGCCCCTTTTCCTCGCTGGCTCAGCCTGTGTGTGCCTCTCCCTTCCTACCGCCCCTGGCTCTCCTCAGCTCTGTTTTTACCTGCCTCTGTCACACACTGTTTCCTGCCATCGGCCAATTCCTGATTTAAACCGTCCTGCCTCTACTGCCTCTCTGGGTGTTCTGTCTGTCAGTGTCTCTCTGTTAAACCCTGCCCTTTTCCAGCGACCCTCCAATGGTATTCCGCCTGTCCATTGTCGCTCTCTTCCACCATCCGGGTCTGTCTGTCCACGTCCCAACTGAGTCAGTCTATCCACGTCCCTCCCTCCGCAGCAATTTCCACCCTCCTGTTGAAATCGTATGTCAGACCCTTCCCCTCAATAAATATCTGGGGAGAAATCCTAGCACCCTTTCCCAGGATTCTTGTCAGCCCATGCTTGCCCCTCCCCCCTCCACTATCTCGGTCGGACACTGGACCCCTCCATCTGAGGTGATCTGTCTACCACAGTAGACTATGCTCCTGCCCATGGACTCCCTCTGTCAGGTTTGCCCTGGGCTGCACACCGCCAACATCCGCCCCCACCTGCTTTGTCTCCTGCCCTCCAGCGGTCGCTGACATTTCAGATATTTTCAGTTGAGGAGCGGCATATTTGATATGGAATTCAGGTCAGACTAATGGCTATCAGTGTGAGTGTGCATGTGTTAGGGAAGAGGGGCGTTTCAAAGGAGATGGAGGAGTGGAGGTGCATACCTCAAAACAAAGGGCTAGCATTTTGACAGCAGAGAGGGGCGAACTGACCACGGCTCCTGCCCATTCCTGGCCCTTCCTGCTTTATTACCCCAACCTCTGTCTATCACCAGGGGAGCTCAGCCTTACCTTGTTCAGCAGCAAGGTTGCAAATAAGTCAGAAAAAGAGATAGAAGGCGCCGGGAAGCCCCGAGTCGAGGAGTCACAGGCTCTTCCACAGCAGAGCTCCCACTCCCTTCACAACCCGCGCTTCCCTCCTCACTCGCCGCTTATCCCACACTTCTGACAGCTCTTCTCCCTCCCCACATTTCACCACCTATCCACTCTACCCTCTCTCACCCACCTGTCCACAAGGCGTACCACTGCTGCCTACAGGCAGACCCCCCCCCCCCCTCAAAGACCCCCAAACTCAACACCCCACTATTCTCACAGTTCTATCCCCTACCTTTCTCAGAAACCACCCTCCTCACATACCACCCCCATTCCCACAGGCAGCTCTTAACTCCACTTTCCTCACTTTCTACCCCCGCCCTCCTCACTCACGGCTCACCCTCCTCTCCAGTCAACTCCCATCTTCACCCCCACCACCCATAGGTCAACTTGGCACCCCACATCTCACCCTTTCCATTCAACCACCCGCCGTCCTTCTCTCTGCCTGCGCGTGCTTCTTCCAGTAACAGACTCCTTGGACTCTAAGTGCTCTCTAATCACATCAACGTCTGGTTAAGTTAGTGGGATCAAGCAGGATGGATAATATGTGTGTGTGTGTGTGTGGGTGGCTGTGTGAGTGTGGCTGTGTGTGGGTGCAAATGTAATAGGTCTCGCATTTGCGAGCAATTAAGCTATTGGCATTGTAAATGACAATGTCATTTATTTAGGTTTTAAAACAAAAACATAAATAAAAATAATGTCATGAGCAATGCCAATAGGTCTAACTTTAACAGTGCCGAGATCATTGCATTCTAAATGCTTGTTGTATAATGCAGGGGCTTGGGCCACTGTCCATTTTCTTGCAAATGTGTATTTTTTATGAATCGGAATATGATTTGAGAAGGCAGGCATAATCATTTCTTCGCCATGAGGGCACTCCCTGACAAACTCTGGTGGCCAGTCTTTTTCAGCTAACAGGATGTCATAGCCTTTCGAAAGTTTCTCCCAAAAGAGACCTTTTATTTTCCTAGTTTTATCTCCCTCTATATGTATGTTATTTCATATAGTTTATTGGGCACACTAACTCGTGTGTCTGTAGTTTCCACCTGAATGTATTAATTCGTGTCCACTGTCTCCAGAAGATTCATCAGGATCTTGCGAGCTATGGTCACTTCTGCTGCGCTGTCTAGCATTGTCTGGGCCCACTCTCCGTTTTTCAGTTGTGTCCTCAGAATCCTCGACATGTTTAATTTTAATACTAGCTACCTTCTTTCTAGGAAATTGTGATTTTTTTACTTTGATGAGCAGGTCTTTGTCTTTGGACTTGACGTGCTCTTCCTGGTGTTCTGACCGTCCTCTTCTTTCAGATTTCTGTGAGGAAGTCTGAAAAGATAGAGAGGGACGTGCATCAATATCTTGATATCTATCAGGTTTTCTCAATTTATACTTGTTTTTAAGGGTGTATCTTTTCTCAGAGGGTTCCCTTTGGGGATACTTGCCTCCTCGGCCAGGAGATCTCTCTCCGTGGAGGAGACCTTCCCTCTGGACTGGAAACATTTTTCCTTGAGAGTGGATTGTTTATTACCCTCTCAACCCTTCTTCGGAGTATTTAGATTATTTTTAATAAATGTTTTTTCATGATTTTCAGTTAGTTGTGGTTTTACTGGTTTCCCACCCAAACTATCTCTTCCTAGTTCTTCATAGGATTTTTCTATGATTCTGGAGAGTTCAAATGGTTGGTCTGTTATATCTGTCTCCTTTAATTTCTGCAGGTACATTATATCGTCCCTTGCCAATTGAACTAATTCTCTATATGGCTTTGTTAATTCTTTTAGTTTAACTAAGAGTTCTTCGCTTGACATTGTTTCAATGTCTGGGTGTGTTGTGTAGCTGGCTAAAACCGGCCACGTGGCTCCTGGTCTACCAAGTGGACCGTGCCTGGTGATGTGATTTTGATGTTTATGGGCACCATTAAACCAGAGCAGGTGCTCTTGGTATGTTAGTGGGATTTCATCGTCCTCGAAAGGAGTGTATATATCCGGAGGTTCCTCTACTTTGTAATAGTGGAAATCTTCTGTCACACCTCTGTCTGCCGAAACTCATGTGCCTTTATCACGAATATGACCGTACCACCTCTTGGTGATAGTCCATTTTCTATAAGTTTAAGAGTTACAGTTCTTATATTGGCCGGAATGAGTATAGCATTCGGATAATTTTCTTGGATGTTTGTGTCATCCGCTATGAGTTGAGCTGTTATTCTACCTTGCTCTATTTCGTCTTCACTTTCTCCCATTTTACGGACCAAGTTTTGTTGCAGATCAAGTTTCAAGGAAACAAAGATAAGGTGCACAATATTTTGGAACACTGCATCCTTCAACGTTGACTAAACCAAGAACTAATACATAGGAATCTCATCCTACTAAGTTCCGGCGGATATTAACCTTTCACCCACTCCAGACGTCTATTGGAGTTTTTACAGGAGAAAGGGGTCTGTGTGAAAAACACGACTGAGTTACTCTAGTGTCTTGCGTTAGTTTTATCGCCTTACCAAACGTTGGGCGCCATATAGTGTAGTTCCTTTTTTCCCCAATAGGCTCTGCGCATTGGAATAACAAACAGCAGTGTAGACGTAGGACTGAGGTCATTTAGGTCTCTACTGACTAGGTTAGACTGAATTAGTTTTGCCAGCTAGCTCAGAGGTCACTAGAAACTTTCTCGAATGAACAGGGAGGAGTGAACTTCCCTGATTAGACAAGAAGGGATTCCGTTTCTGACAACCGCATAAACATGACAACTTTGCTCCCCCAGAATAAAGAGTATCTCTAGAGTCGTGTGAAAACAATAGACAGCTATTTCACTCAGTCAGTCGTGCATGCTTAGTTCCACCAGATTGCAGAGAAATAGAGAGACTGGCGTTTTCAATAAAAAAGGTATCATTTTATTGAGCAGTCTTTTTTCTCATACAAGAGAAATGAATTGCCACAATTGCAATACTTATTATAAAGTAAAGTGTGTACAGTAAAAGTAGTATTATGAAATAATACTGTAAAAGCATAGATACGGTTTCTTAGCCATATGATACTTAAAATGGATAAAATATATACGTACATAAAAACATTGACTAACGAACTCAACTGGTGCTTCTAAATACGCCTACCCCGGTGTACCTGACCTAAGCCTAATACGTGGGAAGGAGTAAGGAAGTTTGCAATTTTTAAGTTAAGTTATTTGCCAAGTATCGGAATCAATAACTCGCTCTAAGGTTTTAATCAGCTCCGTACCTTGGTTATAGAATGAAGGAGGTCTTGTATCTCGTTTCTCAGGACTCGATCTCCCAGCAACCCGCAAGGGTGAATTGGGAACATCGGAGCTGGATTTCTCGGCGTGAGAAAAGGCAAAGGGGCGGCTTCCTTTGGCTCTGGCAACAGCTGGGCTCTCGGACAAGTATAACGTCGCTCTGCTCCCAACTACCGTGTGTTTGCTTAAGGCAAAGTTGGTATATTTATACCTGAAAGGTGCTGGGTTTGACTTAAGGTTGGACATAAGACTTCACTAAGAACTAACAGTTCTTTCTGGACTCCAGGAGTTCTTGTGCAAATCAAAACAAAAGCAGGGGGTTTTCCCGGGCTGCTGGAGGCTTGGTTTGTTTAAAGAACGCGTTGTGCTTTCTAGGAGTCTATGGTGTAGCCTTGCCGTGTTTTGGACTGCATGGGCTATTACTAAATATGGATATGATTCTTATGCCTTTATAAGGATATTATTAGTTATAACCACATAAGCTGCCTTTTCTCACGCCGAGAAATCCAGCTCCGGTGTTCCCAAGTCACCCTCGCGGGTTGCTGGGAGATCGAGTGCTGAGAAACGAGATACAAGACCTCCTTCCTTCTATAACCAAGGTACGGAGCAGATTAAAACCTTAGAGCGAGTTCTTGATTCAGATACTGGGCAGACTGCTTGCAACTCTAACTCTCCAGGCAAACGTAACAGCTACAAGAAAGATTGTTTTGATGGTGAGCAGTCAAAGAGAGCAGCTGTGCATGGGCTCAAAAGGTGAACATATAAAAAACGTAAGAACTAAATTAATGTCCCATTGCGGCATAATGAAAGGTGTGGGAGGAAACCCGTATTGCAAACCTTTCAGGTATCCGGTCACAAAGGTCGACTTCTATAAGGAGGGAAAAGGGGACCCGATCCAAAAACAGAGACTCATGATCAGGAGTTCTGGATGTAGTGAATTATGGGGGTGTGCCGCGCAATCCTGTTTGCCTGTATCCTGGTTACTCTGTTGTAATCAAAATATAGAATTTTAGCGTGCTGGGTGGGAAAGAGGTGGCCAGCCTCGTAGGATACTGTTAGTGTATTGCAAGTGTAAACACGCACTTGCCCCTGCCCGCACAGCTATGGTAGCAAAAACCTTGCTAAATTAAACCATCTTTAATTGTCACCAATATACAGATTATAAAATTATCATACACTCAATCTGGTCTCAAAACGTTAGATTTTTATTGCAGATAACTCTCCGCAATCACGCTGTATTTGAACATGCTGTACAATCCTAATGTATTGCTGTTTGATACATCATGTATACATCATCATTTCTATCAACAAGCAACAAATAACTTCCATAGTTATTTCCTTCCCAATGCATTTCGGGATAACCTTATCCCTTTGTCAGGGGAACATCAAAAAAACAAACATCATGGTTTAACACACAGGGAGAGATTCATGATGATTTGATTACAGAGTGTGACTAAACTCCTACAGTGGACAACTTATGGCACGCCAATGTGGAATGTCATATCAAATAGTGAAAAATGGTGTCCCATGTGCCCTGTGGCAACAATGATCAACAGACCTTCACCAAGTGTTCAGCCTGCTCTATTCACACAGTGAAATAATGATGTGTACATGATTTATCAAAAAGCAATACATTATGATTGTACAGCGTGATTGAGAGTTATCCACAATAAATATAAAGTTTTGAGACAAGAATGCGTGTATGATATTTTTATAATCTGTATATTGGCGACAATGAAAGATGGTTTAATTTAGCAAGGTTTCAGCTACCACAGCTGTGCGGACAGGGGCAAGTGCAGGTTTACACTTGCCATACACTCACAGGAGTTCTGGATACCATGCTCTCTGAGAACCAGTCATTCCTGATCTTCTTGAGAACTCTGTCAAGGACTGGTATCGCCGTGAAGGCGTACAGGAGTCCTGATTGCCATTCGAAATAAGTCTGCAAGGGAGAGTCCTCTTCAAAACTCTAGCACGCATTAGTATTAATATTGTACGTTCTCTGTAGTGGCAAACAGACCTAACCAATCCTTGAAGAGACCTTGGACCACCTCCAGGTCAAGAGGCCAATCATGATAAGTGAGTCCAAGCTCACAGAGTTCCTTACCCTGGAGTCTAGAGAACCCATCAGGTGTTGCCTGTCCAGGAAGATGTCCTTAACGCCTTAACCGTGGGGGTGTTCTAAAAGGTGGGCGGGGCTGCGACAGCCCTTGGTCAATCGCAGCACCAGGGAGGGAGTGCTCCCTTCGGCCAGCACGGAAGGGGTTAAATACTAGAACCAGCCTCCCCTTGATGGATGGAAGGAAGGCTTTCAACGTCAAGCGTATTACTCAACTCCAAGTGAGTCCTCTGATCTCACAGATAGCCGCTCCAACCCAGGAGTGAAGCATCTGTGACCACTGAGATCTGGGTGCGGATCGGTGATGGTTATGCTGCTAATCCAGTAGCGGTTCATTAGCTGCCACTGCAGGTCATTTGCAGTTATCTCCGATATCTGGACCAGGTCGCGGAAATTCCACTGATGCTTAATTACTGGACCTTTAGATCCCACTGCAGAACCCTGCTACGCCGATGGGCCTGCTTGACCAGCAGGATTTAAGAGGCCATGAGATACAGCAGCCTCAGAGTCAGTCTCAGCAAAATCCAGGATAGAGGCTAAAACATCAGTATCATAGCATGAGTATCCTGGACTCTTTGCTCACAGAGGATAGGTGTGTAACTGCACAGTGGCTCCTATGAGCATCTAAGAAGGAGTCAGGTGCGACTTTGGTACATTGCTAGAGAACCCCAGAAAATGAAGACAGTCTGCCATACCGTGGATGTGGGAGACGACTGTTGGGGCAAGCTCGCCTTTAACAGCCAGTCGTCGATGTAGGCAAAGACACGGACCTCCGCAAGCAGAGTGAGACTACCGCCATCACTTTCGTGAAGACCTGAGGAGTGCTGGTAATGCCGAAAGAGAGCACCATGAATTGAGAATGCTTGTGACCAACCATGAACTGCAGGTAATGACTGGACAGTAGGGACGGGAATATGAAAAAATACATTCTGCAAGTCCAATTCTACCATCTAGTCTCTGGGATCTAGGGCAGACAAGACCTGAGCCAGAGAGAGTATTTTGAACTCTCTTTTTCAGAAAGTAGTTGGAAGGGTGCAGATCTAGAATAGGATGAGGAAATCAATCCTTTTTTGGCACCGGAACATAGGGGGAATAGCAACCATGACCTACTTCTGATGTCAGCATCCTCTCAATGGCTACTTTGGCCTAAAGAGCCTGCAATTAATCGCAAGACCAAAAGGTGGTCCTCTGTTAGTTGATCTGTTAGTTGATCTGAGGACAGAGGCATGGGCGGCGGGCTTTCTGTAAAGAGTAGGGCATAACCAGGGTGCACCCATTTGTACAAAGGTATTGTATGCCAATTGGCCAGCAGGTGCCAAAACCTGTATCCAACCAGCTGCCCATGATGTTTCAAGGACATATGAAAAGAGCTCTTTGAGGCTGCAGCTGTCGGGTGGATTGGGTTGACCTCTGGCCTTGGTACATACTAGGGTTATGGGGGCTGCGGCTACAAAAGTACAAGGAGCCTGGTGAAAGAGTTGTCTAGGGGTACCAGGACGCAATTGGTAGCCACTACCGGTTCCACATAAGGGGCAAGAGGCGGAATGCAGCTACTGTGGGGCAATAGTGAGCCTCAGTGACCTAGCAGCGGTGGGCCGGCTATCTTTAGAACACTCAAGCGCTGAATCTACCTTGGTACCAACAAGGTATGTGCCTTCAAAGGGCATGTCCATAAGGTATACCTGGATATCCCCAGAAAAGCCAGTTAACCGCAACCAGGTGTTGAATCAGAGTGCCACTGATGACACAATTAATCTACCTAGCGAGTCGGTCATATCCAGTTTGCAGCATATGGGGAATATGGATGAGTCTCTACCATCAGCACTTGTTTTGGAGAGCATGGTTTGGGCTCCTTCGAGACTATAGGTAGCACTTGTGCAACTAAATTCTATGCAGTAGCACTTGTGCAATTGAATTCTATGCAGTATCAGTTCAATAAGCATGCGGTGTTCACTGACTGCAGTGCAAGGCTGGTGGAAGAGACAAATCCTCTTCCCAAAGGCGACCAGCCTCTTGGATTCCATATGCGGTGGTGTGGTAGGGAACATGCCAGTATTAACTTTGGAAGACGAGGCCTGGACCACTAGGCTCTCAGGGGTGGGGTGCGGAGATAGGAGGGTGGATCCCTGGGAGCAGGATAATGGCAGTGGTCATGAGCACAGGAGTGCCTGTCCAGGGGTTGACCCAGACCCCAAGCAGGACATCAGTGAGGGCTTCATTAAAGGGCATTAAGGGTTCTGAGGATGATAACCAAGGGTGAAGCACCTCTATCAAGAAGGTTGTCTTGTCTTCCACCGCTGGCAGTGCAAGTAAGGTCCAAGTCCTCAGCCACTCTATGAGCCACCTCTGCAAAGTAGGCCCCTGCTCCGTAGACAATGTAGGAGAGTGGAGGATAGTGTTTGGTAAGATATCCAGACCACTGGCATCAGCCAGTTCTATATTCCAAGAATCCTCGGTGATGGTCTCTTCTAGGAGGACATGATAACTATGAGGATTTGCCGATCCCTTCCATTTATAGACCTCACAGGGCCTTTCTGGTAAATAAAGCTCCGACACGGACTGTCTGGGCCCGATCGGTGCCAGTACAGGCGTCGTGTGACACCAGTCCAGCTCTGTATTAGATTCAGGAATTGTGATGGTATCAGTGGCACAGAGTGGTGTTGGCGGTGCCGGGAACTGTGCCATTGGAATGAACCCTGGAGGATGTCGTGTAGTCATCACGTGGGGTCTGTTTGGCTCGAGAGGGCTCAAACGGCACAGGATCAGTCTAACCCCTCTCAGACACGAAGGCACTCCAGAGTGGTCTGACCATCCAGAAATAAGCCTTGCTTCCTAAAATGATTTTAGTTGGGCAGGTGTTGTTCCGGCTCCAGGTACTCGGGGAGGCGCGGAGGCGACTCAAGCTCTACCGGGACAACATGGGAGCGGGGCCTTGAATTGGGACGTTGTTTCCACGTCTTGCCCGATGACTTGGACCAAGGAAGAAGTCGACGAACACTTCGACTCTCTGACTTCTTTTTCTGGGACTTACCAAATGAAGTTCGGGATCGCAAAGATGACTGGAGCGAGCGACTCAGAGTGGCCACGGGACTTGGAGTGGTGCAGAGTTCATGTCAAGAATCCTTGATGATCCTCTCCCTGACCAACGACCCCGCCGCCGCCAGAGCCAACCTGCACGAAGGGATGAAAGAGGTAGCCGAGTGGATGACGACCAGCCGCCTGAAACTGAACTCAGACAAGACGGAGGTCCTCATCCTGGGCTCCTCACCCTCCGCCTGGGACGACTCCTGGTGGCCTCCCGCCCTGGGCACCGCACCCAAACCGACAGACCATGCACGCAACCTGGGCTTCATCCTGGACTCCTCCCTCTCCATGACCAGGCAAGTCAACAACGTCTCCTCGGCGTGCTTCAACATCCTACGCATGCTACGGAAGATCTTCTGGTGGATCCCCACCGAGACCAGGAAGACAGTCACCCAGGCCCTCGTCACCAGCCGACTGGACTACGGCAACGCCCTCTACGCCGGTACCACCGCCAAGCTCCAGAAGAGACTCCAGCGGATCCAGAACGCCTCAGCCAGACTCATCCTCGACATCCCACGAACCAGCCACATCTCCGGACATCTGAGAGACCTTCACTGGCTCCCCGTCAACAAAAGAATCACCTTCCGCCTCCTCACCCACGCACACAAAGCCCTACACGACCAAGGCCCGAGCTACCTCAACAGCCGAGTCAACTTCTACGCTCCCAAACGCCACCTCCGATCAGCCAACCACGCCCTCGCCGCCGTCCCCCGCATCAGAAGAGCGACTACAGGAGGAAGGTCCTTCTCCTACCTGGCCGCCAAGACCTGGAACTCCCTCCCTCCCGACCTGTGCCTGACCCAAGACCACCTCTCCTTCAGGAAGAAGCTGAAGACCTGGCTGTTCGAGCAGTAGCGGCACCCCCCCCCCCCCCACCCCCCCCCCCAGCGCCTTGAGACCCTACGGGTATGTAGCGCGCTTTATAAGTGTCACTGATTGATTGATTGAAGAAGCCAGGCGATTCATGGTCTTGCAATCCGGGCAGGCCTTGAGTTGTGGTCCAACCCCAAAAACCAAACGCAGACCAAGTGGGGGTCTATCACAGACATGTGCCTGTGACCGGTTCCACATGGCTTAAAACCAGTAGCTTATAAGGGACATTAGCTCAAAAAAGATGGAAAATTAGGCACATTTGCACTTCACTTCTGGCACGGATAACGCAACACAGAGCCAAACGACAACACCTACCAGCCCATAAAAAGTTTCTAGATCCAGTAAAGTCTGCAAAATACTTTAAGCTAAGCATTTGCAGGCAGAAGTCTCTATATTTCAATTTTTTTCCATCTTTACAGCCTAGTAAGTTGACAAGAAGGGTGGGGTCTCCCAAGCCTAAGATCTGAGATTTAACTCAATAAAGGGCTCAAAATAAGAGCACAAAGCAGAAGTCCAATTAAAAACAATCAAATTGAGACAGCACTTCAATGTCAGTAAAAATTGCTTTCCAAGCACAAAGAAGCTTGTAAGACGCAGTATTGCTTTGCTAATTCTTGCCTTCAGAATACAAGTAAATGGATCCCAATCAGAACGTATGAAAGCTGTGGAAAAAAGAGCATATATTCAATTCAAAAGAACGGCTAAGTGCTCAAGGGTTGTCAATGAAAAAAGCCACTAGGGTGCAAACACTGTGGAACTCCCACAATGATGGCAATTTCCAAATGGCTACTTAAAAAAGTAGATTTAAAAAAACACAACAAAATCTGAGAATTATCAATACAATTTGTACACTGGCAAGAGTGAGAAACTTCAAATGTAGCAAGAAAAAAAACGTTTTCAAGAACAGATCAAGAAAGTCCAATCTTTGATTTGGAGAGGAGACTTGAGAATTGTAAGTATGTTGAAGCTTCATTTCATAATTGACTCCAAGCTCCAGTAATACATACAATGCTGGATAGGAAGCATCAAGTGTATTGGAATATCAAAATAACAAAGGGCCAACGCCAGGCACATCCAATAAATATATAGAGCCTTGACAGGACCTTAAAATTGAACCAAATTCATTACTTCAATACATCGTTTAAAAAGTTCAGGAAAAATTACGCAGCTTGAAAGAAATTGCAACCTGCCTCTGATAAGAAGATCTTGTTTTTAAACGAGGGGGGGGCCATTTGAAAAACTTCACTAAACACATTTTTGCAAGGGAAAATGCTTGCAGCACAAATCACCTGCATTAATAGCGGGCAGAAAGGCAGGTGAAATGGAGCAGGCATTACAAGGTACATGGCTCCAAAGAAAGGATCCAGAAGGTTCAGCAGTCCTTAGAAATACACATTTGAATACCCAATATTTCGATGTCTAGAGATCCACTTCTCATGTTACTAGGATGAAACTAACTAGTTATCTTTCCATTTGTCAACTTTTTCCATGAGTTATCCACTAGACCAGCTTAACCCCACTAAAGAGAAGAAAACAGATGAGGGTTTGGCAAGCGGGCATGAGAGGTAAAAAAGTAATGACTGATGTTTGTCCTTTATTATTCTTTGTTCAATTACCAATCAAGGTTCATAAAGATCAATACATTTCAACACGGTTAATATTAATGTATTTCAAATTAGTAAGAAAGGTAGTTGGGATTTTGTTTTTAAGTCACTGATTTGAGTGGGACGGAAGAAATCAGTGTTATTGGGAGTTGTACTTTGAAGGGTTTGCTGTTTTGGGGGACCTAAGGACAGAACTTTTATAGTAGGATGTCAACAAAATGAAATCATGGACGTTCCCACCATCAACTACAGTCCTACTTCTCAGTCATGTCAAATGGACAAAAACAATTCTAACAGGCTTCAATGTAGCACTAACAGCAACACTACTCATTATAAGGGGATTTTTGTAAAAGAGCATCTTTTTAACTAGAAATACGAATATTTGTCAAGACATAGGAGGGTTAAGCAAGACCATGTATAGGTTGCCTCGAAAACATTAACCACGATGGAAATAAAGAAAACATCAACCTTAAAAACACCTACAAATCTGCTTAGTGAAATGACTTGGCATAGATTAAAGTCAAATAACACCTTCTAAAATTTAACATTTATAAATCAGAAATCGTCAGAAGCAACAATACACATAAAGGAGAAGAAAACCCAATCAGGCAGAAAAGCAGGACCATGAATATTTTTGTTAGTGCAGACCAAAAAGGGATGCTCCACTAAAAAGCAACAGATGAAATCATTTACATCAAACTAAAATTTCACTTTTTGTCAAGTTCTTTGGAAAGTAAAAATTTGGAAAAGCTGCTGGATGGCATTCCTTGTAACGGAATTGTTTCAGTGCAGGTAAAACTATCTTGCTGTGAAATCATTACAGAACTGGACAAAGTAATCTAAATGTGTTGATGTGAACATCCCCATTTGAGGGCGTGGGAGAATAATACCTGGTTAGATCTCCTTATCTTCAAGGGTATTGTGCATCACATCCCCTTAGTGCGGGGGAAAAAGCACACAGGGTGTCTCAGGCTTCCTTATGAAGAGTTAGGCTCATTCAAATTATTTGTTAAGACTTAGAGATCTCGGACAAAGAAACTATTATTCGCAGGGGTTAGTTAGTAGAAATAGTAAACCAACACGGCTGTTTGTATTTTAAGATAAAAGATCATGTATAATCAGTATGTAAATCTTATGCATCAGAATAATGGTAATTGGTAAATTAATCTCATTAGCCATATAGAATAAGATTAACATTAGAAAACCGCAAAGCATTTTAAATTACACAACCTTAATAGATGTAACGCACTAGTCTAGTTGTTGGTTGAAGGATTGGTAGTTTCCCAATTATTTTAGGCTATGTACTTATCCCCGCTACCTCAAAAAGCGGTCAGGCCTGCAATCAAAACATAACACTACAGCAGTTGTTCTCATCCAACCCCCTCTCTCCCGAGCCATGACTGCTAACAGAGGGCCCTAGCCTAAGCACTATTATTTGAACCGCAAAACACGAAAATTACAGTAAAAAAAACATTCAAATACATGAATGACAATTTGCAAAATCATGCATTAAAAAAAAAATAATAATAATATGAGGTTGGAACGTTTTTTAAATTCAATTGAGGCTACTTTTCGGTTTGATGCACTTGCACTGCTCCCACAAATCAATCTGAGGTAGTACATTTTAAAATGTGCAACTGTACATTTAGCTTCTTTATGTATGTACATTTTATTAATCTGTTAATATTATTACATTTTTTAAGTAGTTATGGACCCCTTCAGAGGCTTCGCGGACCCCTTAATGTCCCTAGACGACAGGTGGAAAACGACTGCACGGCATGTTCTGTCATGCAATCAGAGCTTAGCCCTACTAAAATCTCTCAAATGATGTTCTACGTTGCTGTGCAGTGTGTGTGATTAGAATGTCTGAGAATTTGTATATGCACAATGCAGAACGCAACATGCCTCAGTAAAAGAGCTGTCCAAAATGCAAGCAAATGTATCCAACCATGTTTTCTTTCTTCCAAATCAGTTCCCTGCACAGCCAGATGGCCCTACTATTGTAACTGTATTTATATAGCGCTGGCGTTGTAACGCTTTTCGGATTAGTGGTGGCTTAGCACAGGGAAATAGTTGTTAATTTGAGCAGTGGACATGTTAAGTGTGTAAATTATATTGAATAGGGTAAAAGAGGGATAGAGGAGGTAAGGTCTAGGAAGGGTTATTAGGGAGATCATAGTAGTAAAATGTGGTTTGAGAGGAGTCAAAAGAGGGAAACAGGAGGGAAGAGTCTACAAAGGGTTATATGGGAGATCATGGGAGATCATGATAGACTGCGGTTTGGGGTGATTCAAGCAGGGGTGGAGAAGATAAGTGATTCAGAGTGGAGGTAGAAGACATATTGACAGGTATAGGATGAGACAGTAGTGCATTGGAGGGTAATGAAGGTTTTTTTCTTTCTACAGTAGGAGTAAAGTAAAAATATATAGATCCACACTTAAATAGAAAGGGCATACATATATAAAAGTATATACATACACATATATAAAAGTATATACATACATATATAAAAGTATATACACATATATACACATATACATATATACACATATACATATGTTGGGCTTTGCAATCAGCATTGAAATGGTGTCTATGTCTATGACACAAGATATTTTGCATGTGACCATGTTCCACCAATTATTTAACACTAAGACCAGCATTTGCACTTTAAAAGTTGCCTCCTCCCTAGCATGCGTCATGTGATCAAGGCCTCCGTGAAGGCCGAAACGTCATGCTGAGGTGTGCCGACTTCCCGATTAAATAAAACGCACTGCTCACCTGCACTTGGGTCTTCTCTCTTCTTCTGCGCTGTGGTATCCAGGATTGGGCTCCAGGCGAGAGCAAGCAGGGATTGTCTCACACATTATACATATATACACATACACATATATATATATACATATATATACACACATATACATATATATACACATATACACATATACACACACATACACATACATATATATATATATATATATATATACACACACACAATATTCATTTTAAAAGACTTTTCACCGAACGCCCTCACTATGGGTTTACCAAACTTTGACCTGCACTACCTGGACCAGAAGGCCATGCGAATGGCCCCGCCCACTGGTGCAGGCTCCGTGGAATAAATGCGTGCTGGAAGTGCGTTTGGGTGCTTGAGACTGATGCCATTAAAGAAGGGAACGCAGTTCCCGAAACGCATCTGGCGAGGCTACACTGCCTGATGTAATCTTGATGTTTTGCCTGCATGTTGCTGCCATCATTAAAGAATCGAAGATTTACACGCAACTGTTGGCGTCTCTCTTCGGGGCTAACCTTGTGTTTTGACTATATATATATATATATATATATATATATATATATATATATATATATATATATATATATATATATATATATATATATATATATATATATATATATATATTGTCAGGGGCTGCTCAGAAACAAAATGTTCCATTTTCCTGAAAATTTCAGCCAATTCCGTCCACAAACGCCTAAGTTATTTGACATAGAATTTTCAAAAATCCCATAGAGAAAAAATCCTAACTATATATACCTACTGGCGACCGCCAGTAGGTAATACACACATACATACATACTAGGCGGGGCTGTCTTTGTGGCTCATCCTAATAAAGTTTGTGAAAACTATCGCCCGTGGAGTAGCGTCTCTGTAGTACTGGGGCACCTGGAGGAATGAATACACGCGGCAGGCTCCAAGCCGCGAGAGATGCACCGCTTGTGAACTTTTACAGGACTGCGAGGTTGGAACTTCATCAGCCTGCCAGCACGGACGATTCAAAACTGAGTCAGGAATACAGCCCTGCAGCCCACTGGAGGGCTTAAAACAATGAAAGAAAAACGGGAGTAAACATGTGGCATGAACTACGGACCCTACTGAGAGGGTTAATCAGGACTTCAATACCCGGCATTCAGCTCACTGGAGAGCGTGATGCCATAAGGGACAAGGATTTTGATGCTCCAGTCCGGGCTTGCCATCTCCCCTTCCCATGATTAAGGTGCAGGCGCACCGAAACGCGTAGGGACACACACTAGGCGGGGCTGTCTTTGTGGCTCATCCTAATAAAGTTTGTGAAAACTATCGCCCGTGGAGTAGTACTGGGGCACCTGGAGGAATTATATATATATATATATACACACATACACACATACAAACACACATACACACATATATATACCTGCGCAATAAGAGAGAACCCCCCACGATGCGTGTGCTGGCTCTTCAATCAGAAAAGGTTGGGAACTATTTTTGTAGATACTGAGCGCCAGCACCACCAGCGATTTGGCAGCAAACAGTTTTTACCGCAATTTCGATATATATATCTGAAAAACCCCTGTGAGTGTGGTGTGTCCATGAACACGAGAGCCTGAATATTGTGAACGGACCCACCACCGTTCTTTACCGCACACGCCAAGAAGAGTGCAGGAGCGCTTTGGTGGAAACAGGAGCCCAGCAGTAACACTGCATACGCCGAGCACCGCCAATGTAACAGCCTGGGTATGGAGCTGTGAAAGGGAATCATCATGATTCATTGGATGACAGAAATAGACCGCTCCTCTCTTTAAAAGACCAGGATGCCCAGTGGTAGGCGAGGGGGTGCCCAGAGGGTGTTTATTAACAGCGGCACAGGACCTGGACAGGGAATGCAATATGCAATTGAATGAGGCCAGCATACAAGTTCCACAAGACACTGCGGCATTAGCACTGCCCGCTGAGGGACGTGTCATTTCTATAAAAGTGGACTCGTACCTGCTACCATATGTTATGTTCGTCTATCCCTGAGGAAGAAGGCAGGACCTTCGAAACGCGTCGGAAAGAAAGCAGACGAACCCCCGGCCTTTGAATTCATCGGAGGCTTTTTCTTGGACCCGATAGCTATAAAGCTTGCTGCTGTAAAATAAACGCCTGATCTGAAAAACCCACGTGAGTGTGGTGTGTCCATGAACACGAGAGCCTGAAATATATATATATATATATCAATATATATCACACGCCGTCACCCCTAACAGCAGCAGCCGCTATCAGAGGCTTTCCAAGTAGTAATTTATTAAGCTCGAATGGTACGACTCAACGTGTTTCGGGATAAAATCACTTGTTCACGAGTACTGTGGCACCATTTCTTTTCCATTTAAAGAAACAAACAGGTCACTTCGTTAATCGTAGACAGTGAAGACATACTCTAGTGAAATTGAAGTTACCGCACTCCGCTCAAATTAACTGGGTGTGTCTTGCATTGTACATAATTAATTGCCAACAATCATCCTAGTATTCAATACAATTGTAGGATTCGATTATCTGAGACTTTTGACTCATTTTATGCTAACATGAAGATATTCATGAAAAGCAAAAATAGGCTTAAACAGTGAAAACTTTCTCTGTGCCAGTGGACATTTCATCATGCTTTCTAATTGTAGTCATATTCCTTTTGATCTGCCATTTACCTGATGTGTATAACTCCTGATTGTATGCGATTATGTAAATCATATGTCAGTCTTGTATGGCTTTTAGCTAGATTACATTGGCATGGAAATGAAATGCACACACAGACTTATAAAGTAAATGCCATCAATAGACGATTGAACATTGAATTGTGCTTTCTAATCCTAGGCAAATTCATTCCGATCTAACAAACTATGTAACATGTTGCTTTGCAGTTATGTGATGCATTAATTGTGTGCAGTAATTTCGCAGACACAAAGATCACTACGAATATGGAACCATCTTCACGTTTGCGAAAAGATTTGAGATAGTCAAGCAACAATCTGAAATCAAGAAGACCAACATAAGGGAGTCCACGAACACAACCCCAAGTGAGTCTGAATCAGATCTCAGTGAGGGGGGAATCGAGATGGAACACCCACATTTTTTTTTTGTTTTAGAGGAAATGAAGCTGCTCTATCAAGAGCAGGCAGCAATCACCAAAAAACAAAACAAGAGGACAAGGATCAGGATGAACGAGAGTGAGAGGAAGGGAAGCCTTCACGTCCAGAGAACACGAAGGAAGACAAAAAGAGGCACCCAAAAGAAATAGAGGATATCAACTGAGGAATCGAACCATAATGAGAAAATGAACTTAATAAAACAACTGCGGAAAACACCAAATTTAGTCATCAATCTACAAGATATAATTTGACAGAAGCCGAATGAAGCCTTCTAAATAGAGGGCTGTCATTCTGCCCGGAAAAATATCAAGATCCTGTGGAAACAAAGATTGATGTGTAACAATACATCAGAAAATTGAAATTAAAGAATTTTTTTGCCAAACGTCCGCCGATAATCACTGATCAACCAATATACTCAGACCACAACGTAAGAACAGAATTTATATATGATCGCAGAAGCTCCAAGTTTAAGAACTGCCGATTAATTAGCAAATAAAGTAAGCACGTCACAGCTAACAGACACACACATTTTGGAAGAAATGGGTGTAATAGCAGACAAACAAAATTCAAGAACATCGAAATTTTGTCCAGCACTCCATCCAGAAAACAAAAATGACATTTTACGATCTAGTGGTGGCAGGACTAGACACAATGAAAAATGTCTAAGATAGCAAAAAACTGGAAAATCTATCCGAGAAAGAACAGGAAGCAATTAACACATTAAAACTGGATGTCTTTCTATACATCCGGCTTCGTCAAGGACTGAAAACCTTAACGCCTGACTTTCCAAATGAACCTTCGGCCTTAGCTCCTCTGCAGCTTATACTTCAAAATGACACCCCTTGTAAGCTGGTATCGACAATATACAGATCAGTACACACACAAATAGATTACCTACCATTAGCAGCCAGACTGAACTGGGACCGAGAATTGGAGACACCACTCACGGACAGACAGTGGGCATTTTGTCTCTAGCAAACAGAACGCATTTCTGCTAGCAGTAGATATAGAATTATACATTACAAGTTTCTGCACCGCATATATTACACCCCGGCCCGAATGTGTAGACTTCAACTTCGCACTACTGACAACTGTGACAGATGCCATGCTTTAGGGGCTGATTTTTTACATCTTTCATGGGCGTGCGATGCAGTCCAGCTCTACTGGGTTCAGGTACTCACAGCACGGTCCAAAATGATTCACGCTGAGAGGACTCCCTCTCCTGCTCTGGCGCTATTAGGGTATGTGGAGCCCCTGCAGGCAGTACACTGCAAGTTTGTTGCCCTAGCCCTCTTGGTGGCTAAAAGGAGAGTTACATGTAGATGGGGCAGGGGCAGGGGCCCCAAATTCAAGGAAAGACTGTGTGATCTTACTTATTGCCAGGAACAGTTAAATACATATTCCGAGTTGTTGCCAATAGCTTCACGGCCCAGGGATGTCTGGGCCCCTTTGCGATGTTATCTATTGCAAGAGAATGTCAAGGCCGAGGAGGGGCCAACCGTATAAATGCTCCCTTGGTTGCCTGACTGGGGTGTTCTTTCAATGTACAAACGTGTGTGGGGTACTGAGAATGTGGACCCAGCCTGTTGCGAAGGGTACTGTGTGCTGGACTTCTGGAGGGGGGGTACTATATAGGCAGGCATTAAATCAACCTGTTTTGAGGCTGTTCGTGACCTGGGCTGCCATGTGTTGACCGTTCTCGCTCGAAATACGTTATTTTCTGGAAGGCCTCCTTTTGTGGGAATACAGTGTTGATATGAGAGGCCTGGCCTGTGATAAGTGCTATAGCTGAATGTACTATTAGAATAACTGATCATAATATTGTATCAATATGCTGAAGAATATGTAACCGGTGATCTGGTTATATACATGGATTGTGGATAATGGACTGAAATGTGTACATGTAATGCACTCTTTGATGACGTTTATTGCTGTAAATTTCAAAAATAACGTTAAAAAAAATGTAACACATTAGAAAATAACTTAATTGAAATAAAGGCTGCCACCAAAGGCGGAAACATAGTTGTGATGGACAAGCAAAACTACATAGATGAAGCAATGTGACAACTATGTGAAGAAAAGAATTATAAAGTACTCAAGAAAAATCCTATCAATGAGTTGACAACTGATTTTAAAAATCAATTGGAACTTTGGTTCGAAAAAGGCCTCTATACTGAAGAAGAAAAAAGTTTCCTAATGGTAGAAAGTCCGGTGGTACTCAACATATCATTTCTGCCGAAAGTTCACAAGACTCTGAATAAACCACTGGGTTGCCCAATCATATCTAGTTGTGGCAGTCTGTATGAAAATATATCAACATGCATGGACTTCTTTTTAGCACCAATCGTTCCCACTTTGAGTTCCTACATCAAGGATACCGGGGACTTTCTCAGAATACTAATGAGCACCCAATGGCAACCAGACTATTTGCTTGTAACGATTGACATGGAGTCCTTATACACCTCAATTAACCAGGACATGGGAATAAATGCCATCATGTACTTCTTGAATCAAAGACCCATAAGTGATTCGCAACACACCAACATGTTGATTGACATGATGACGCTATGCTTGAAGAACATCTTTCTCTTTAATAAAAAGATATACTCCCACAGCTGTGGAACCGGAAAGTTTCCATTTCTCCGAGCTTTGCTAATCTCGTTTCGTAATGGGGTAGTGGGAGAAGAGCATACCTTGTACAGAGGAGAACGACCAATACACAATGAAAGTAGCCCTTTGACTGCAAAACATGGATGACCTCTTTCTCCTATGGAGGGGGACGGAGGAGGAATTCTTGACATATTTAGCTGTTCTGAATAAGAATGAATTGGGATTAAGATTCCCACATGACATCAATTCAAAAGAAATAGACTTTCTGGACACTAAGATCTACATTAAGTTAAACCAAATACACACAACAGTACACAGGAAAAAGACTGCGATGAATAGCCTGCTCCATGGGTCAAGTTTCCATCCCCAGTCACAAAAAAAAAAAAAAAAAGCATACCATACGGAGAGATCTTGAGAATAAAACGGGACTGCTCGGAGCAAGAGATGGTGAAGAAATTTGAAATAAAGTCCCGCTTTCTAGAAAGAGGATACAGAGTGACGTTAAGCGAGGAGAAGAAAAGGCAAAGCTAAAGACAAGAGCACAGACATAGGTGGATAAGAGAAATAATGGGAAAAAGAAGGAAAAAGCAAGGTCAAAGGACGAGTTGCCACGCCTAATACTGAGCTATAGTAAAGAGAGTTACAAGATCCAGTAAACATTAGTTAAATACTGGAATGGCCTACGAAAAGGTCCAGACATAGGTAATCAAATTGGAAATAGGCCTATAGTGTCCTACAGGAGAGCACTAACACTATCGGACTCCTTAGTAAACAGTCATTTTGAAGAGAAAAAAAATCTGAAACATGGCTACAATTGAGAGCAAAAGGCTTTACAAAATGCACAACGTGCAAGACCTATAAAATTGGGAAAAATATAAAATCTGTAAAAGACCCAAGAGGCAAATTCTTTGAAGTGAAAGAAACCATCATTTGTTAGTCAACATATACAGTGTACATGTTGGAGTGCTTTTGTGGAAAATGATACATAGGAAGTACCATCTGTCCCTTAAAAAAGCGCATACTTCAACACATCAGAGCAATACAAAAGTCAGATCACACATATGCTATTGCAAAACACATGAGTATGCACAGTGAAAAAACATGGCTGGATATGAAATATTCAAGATTGGCAAAAATTCGCCCACATGGAAGGGAAGGAAATAGAACTCAAAAATTGAGACTGGTAGAATCCAGGCTCATAATAAGGTTCAGGACAAAGATGCCAATAGGACTGAACGGAGACAAAAAGATGTATGTGCATTTATGAGACTGTAAACAACTAACAATATTGGGACATAATGAACTCTGAAAAGAAATATCAGTAAAAGAATTTCTCCTTTTAGTAACCATTTCCCTCAGATTCAGAATTGAAATTTGCTCGTTTTTTGTTGTGTGGACACTGTTATTGAACAGCTGACTAGCGACATAGTAGAAGCATGTATAGTAAAGATAACAGTATTTGGTTTGCTGTAGAGACTGTCCCGTGGCGGGGGTTCCTATTGTTCACTTCAACCTACATACAAGAGCACTTAGCCAACAATTTAATAGGACTCTTAGTCCACATAATGCTTGAAGGGTTTGTCAGAGACCCGTGACAATGTCGGGGTGCTCAGCAATCAAAAATGTGTCACCAGACATACAAAGATATGCGCACGATCTGAAAAAATTCAGAGCGCATATTAAACATGCTCATTAAATATGATGGGTTGAAAAGAGCATTGAAAGCAATGCTTGGGGCAAGCCAAATGCAGCAATAAAGTCAATCAAATAAACTACCATACCCATAATGCTTCATTATAGGCTAATATGGTTACGAGTATAAAAAAGCAGAAAGTGAAAAAGGACTGTTAATACAACCGTGATAAGGAACTGTGTGTTTGAAACGCGTAGGAGAGTAGTGGGGCGCTGTTCACCTTTGCGGGACATACATGCATATACACACATATACATATAACATACACATACACATACACATACACATACACACACACATTCATACACATACATACATATACATATATATACATATATATCCAGAAAATGACAATAACCCCGCCCCCAAATCGGAAGCCATCAAGTGAGTGAAGCAAGCAGAATCTAACCACTCTAGAGGAGGTCCTTCATCCTCCCTTCCGTCCATCTATCTCTTCATCCTTTAAGACTTTCATGCACCCGTCCTTCTTTTCATGTTTGCACGCATGCTTTCACCATTCCATCCACCTACTTTCATCATTAGTTTTGCATCCATCCTTCCACTCACATGTGCAACCATTCATCCATACTTTCCCATCCATCCATCCATCCATCCATTCACCGTCCTTTTATCAATCCACCAGTTGGTCCTTTCACCCTTCCATTCAGCCGTACATTCATCAATCCACCCATTCATCCAACCTTTCATCACTCTAGCCACTTTTCCACCCACCAATGCAAATCCTGTTTTACTCTTCTATCCATTCATCCAGTTTCTTCCTTATTTTCATATGTCCTTTCTATTGCTCTTCCTTCCAAACCTCTCTTCCTCTTTTCTTCCTCTCTTTTTCTCCTAATTCCTTTGCTGTGGTTAACCCCTGACCAAAGTTATAGTTTTGTTTTACTTTTATTTTTAAGAGCTTTTGTCTGCTGTGCTTCAGACAGGGTATTCTCATAAATAGCTAATTGTCAACACCAGCTGTGAAAGTGAGAGAGAGTGGGTTCATCAAGCATATATATCAAGCAGTACCCGCGCAGCAGCTCAAGTATGACTCCGCACTTCAGGCAGAATCTTCAAAATAATTTATTAGGCTAATGCGTTTCGACTTCCTCGGTCTTTTTTTAAGCCAAAGACCGAGGAGGTCGTAAAGCGTTAGCCTATTAAATTATTTTGAAAATTCTGTCCGGAGTGCGGGCTCTTGCACTGCTGCGCAGGTACTGTTTGTAGTATTACAGGGATCCTGGACCCCGTTGCCCATCACGAGTCTCGTTGGTGGATGTGGCCGGGCTCTAACAGGAATCCAAGAATGTGGATATATATTTGTTTCTTTTTAAAGTTTTATTGTAGGTTTTCCTCAACATTTCAATAGCTTGCATACAATTCACATTTACATACTGAGATAGATAAATAAACAGAGATCCATACGCATCTAAGCAACTAACTTATAAAAACTATGCAGTAGCCTGCACACATGTTAAGCATAAATTAATGTGTTTAAACATAAGTAATATATACATTTGTGAAGCAAACCTAATGAATATATATTTTGAACCATTAGTATACAACGAAATGTACATATCTATATATCTAAATATCTATACATCTATAATCAAATTATACATATTTACATGCACAGGCATATGCTGTACATTTGCGTTTGTGTGGTGGCCATGAAGGACATGATAGTTATCTGTGGCTCTTATGTTTAGGGGTTAAGAATTCCATACTTGTCTGCTTGAACAGAGGAAGTACCACCAACCATGGTTTTTCTCGTATGCTGGGGTTTTGAGGCAAGGTGCCAACCTGGAGCAGAGGTTCCTTTGTTGTATGGATTTGCTGATTTTAGTCATGAGAAAAAGTGTCCCTGTTCCATGTATTGTTTTGTGGGTGATACGAAGCAGCTTGAAGGTGGATCTCCTGGTAAACAATGTAGAGCCCTCAAGGTAGGTGACATGTGGGTTTGTGGCTTTACATGTAGGAGTAGTCTGGCAACAAGTTCTGATTTCATTGTAGATTTTTCATAGTTGACAAAGATTATCTGTGGTAGAGGCCATTGGGGTAATCAAACTTAGACAGTACAAGAGACAGTAGCTTGGACTGTGTATGGAATCCTAGGTGTGGGGAGATGTGCCGCAGAGTTTATGATAATGTAACTTGATCTTGCAAACTTGTCCATTTTGGTTTTCATTGATAATTTTGAGTCCATGCTAATTCCAAGGATTCTTACTTATAAAATACTTTAGGAGGTGGTCCAAGATAGTCTGTTAAGGTACACAGCGGCATGTGTAAACCATGTGTCCACAGACGGTACTACTTGGTCTCAATGATCTAGAGACACTGTACCCAGGACGGAGGACCACATGAGAATATTGGTCATACATGATATTGATGGGAATCCAACACGGGTGTTTATTTTGCGAACACAGGGGCAACGATCTTCTGGATGACGCCTTGAGCTGGTACTCGTACTAATTTGAGACCATAGCTCCTTTCCTGATATAAGAATCAGAAGTTAGACCCATAGGTTTTTCAGGTTGAGCATATTCTGTTATACAGGGGATACAACCTATGCGTGGTCTTTAAATATCCCTTAGGCCCTCCCGAATGATGTGTTTATAAGGTACACAGCGGGTCATAATTTTTTCCAATTGCCACATGCGAGTATTTCCATTTTGGAAGCATTAAAATTGAGGTGGCTCCTTGTCATCTACTGATCAACGGCTCTGAGGCAACTGCAGATTGTGTTTCCGTAGTATTTGGGGCTTTCCAGTTTCATAAGTATGTGTGTGTCATCAGCATAATTCTACCATGCTAGCTGAAATTATTTGATCATTACCAGCAATTATTTTACGTAGATGTTGAAAAGCATAGATGAGAAGATAGTCTTGAGGGAACACTGCTTTCATGAAGTACGGTTTGGAAGAGAAAGGGGGAGTATAGATGACATTTGCTCTGATTTGAAGGTAGGATGTGATCCAGGTCTAGAGCAAGTCCCTTCTATAGAGACTTCATAATCTCTTCGAATTAGTATCTCACATTAAACTGTGTCGAAAGCAGCTGAAAGATCCATGAGAAGTAGTGCAGCACCTTCATTCTAGTCCACTGGGTTTTTTAAGGTCATCCTAGAGGCCTCTTCCTGGACAGAATCCTGTTCGGAAACCGGAAATTATGGAGTTAACTTCAATAAATTGTGACATCTGGGCGAATGCTGCTCTTTCTACCAGTTTGCGCAGGAAAGGTCTATTTGTAATTGGCCTGTAGTAGTTCGGGTCATGGATGCCCAGGTTTGCTTTCTTTAACATTGGGTATATGTAGGCCATTTTTAAGACTTCTGGGAAGATTCCTGTAGTTAATGATTTATTGATGCTTTTTCTTACTGGTGTGGCAGCAGTGGGAGTCTGAAGAATGTCCTAGAAGATTTGTGGTGGATAACGATCAGAAGGGCATCCGGCTGGCCAGCTTGTCTTGACCAAATCAATAAATTTACTTTGTGATAGTTGTTTAAAGGAATGAAGAGGCTGGGCTAGCCTCCTCTTGGAAGGGACTGTCGGAAATGGACTGGTGCTGGTGGTTTTTCTTTGTTTTAAATCAGAGTCCAACATGCCCGCTTTGATTATGTAATTATTGGGGTGGCTTGGTGAGCAAAATAACGATGGATTAAACCCAGATCTGTGACTGGAGGTTAATGTTTTGCCATTGTGCAACATTCCGTCCATCATCTTGTGTGTTTTGCTGTTCACCCTATGTGGGAAGGGAATGCCGAGACGTGGGTCCCTTGCTCACTGAGCCACTTGAGTCAAGCTATCACGCGCTTAAACAAGTCTTTTTTCCTAGGCAAAAACGAGTGCTATATACACTTTTCAACCACAATTCTAACCACAAAGTAGATCAAGCAGTCTCGTAAACACACTCTGATTAGTCTCTGGGGTGTTATTCGCTTACAGCTTACTAAAACAGCAGAAAGGAAGATACTTTACTGCATTTGTTATTATTTGTTAGTGGAACCAATGTCAGAAGGTTGCTTGCTAAGATAAGACGGCAATCTTACTTACAGATTAGTTATTACAATTCAAATTAGTTTTGTAGGCCCCAGGTCTCACACAAACACTATAAAGAGTTGCAGCTTCTTAGGTTGGTCATACAATTAGGCCTGGTTTGTACAGAACATTATAAGTAAAGTCCTAACAAATCCATCACCTCCAGTCTGTGAATGATCAGCAAGTAAGTAATTTTTATCCCCATCTTATATGCATTATTGTTCGTTTATAACGAGGAATTTCCGTTAAAGACATTCTATTCTAAACACATAATCCTGACTGTATGTATACAATGAACCGAGAGCGAGAGGGAGGGAGGGCGAGCGCTAAAGGGAGGGAGGGAGGGAGGGCGAGCGCTAGAGGGAGGGAGGGAGGGCGGGAGGGAGGGCGAGCGCTAGAGGGAGGGAGGGAGGGTGGGAGGGAGGGAGGGCGAGCGCTAGAGGGAGGGCGAGCAAGAGCTAGAGGGAGGGAGGGCGAGCGAGAGCTAGAGGGAGGGAGGGCGAGCGAGAGCTAGAGGGAGGGAGGGCGAGCGAGAGCTGGAGGGCGGGAGGGAGGGCGAGCTGGAGGGAGGGCGGGCGAGAGCTAGAGGGAGGGCGAGTGAGAGCTGGAGGGAGGGCGAGCGAGAGCTAGAGGGAGGGAGGGCGAGCGAGAGCTGGAGGGAGGGAGGGCGAGCGAGAGCTAGAGGGAGGGAGGGAGGGCGAGCGAGAGCTAGAGGGAGGGAGGGAGGGCGAGCGAGAGCTAGAGGGAGGGAGGGCGAGCGAGAGCTAGAGGGAGGGAGGGAGGGCGAGCGAGAGCTAGAGGGAGGGAGGGAGGGCGAGAGCTAGAGGGAGGGAGGGCGAGCGAGAGCTGGAGGGAGGGAGGGCGAGCGAGAGCTGGAGGGAGGGCGAGCGAGAGCTGGAGGGAGGGCGAGCGAGAGCTAGGGGGGAGGGAGGGAGTGGGGGGATGGATCGGAATGTATCCAATATTAAGTATTAAGGAGTACTGTGCTTGATTTCCTTGGTGGCACCATTTATCGCTGGGGAATGGAGCCAGACAGGAGCTGTAACTAAAATGGAGAAACCCTAGAATGTCCTTGTTATTGAACCCTCTCATTAACTCCGGGCCCTGACATATCCACATGTATGAATACTGCTGCTTCTTAACTGATCTGTAGGCCCATGGCACATTTTGGTTACAACCTACATCCAAATAAATACAACCCCTGGCTTTCATGCTCGCATGTCCCTGCATGACCACTGCGTGGTTTCTTAGCATGTGATTCTTTGGGGGTAGATCTCAGAGAATCTTCTCCTGCTAAAAGCCTCAGTACACACTCCACAGTGGGCGTGGTACGATCTCTCTAGATGATCATGTAAAACAAGCAGAAAATATGCTTTTAAGATAAACTTAAAGGTGTGTCGAAAAGCTGTTTATTTTACAGCAGATACATGCATCTGTTAACTTTCACATGCAATGACTTGCTCGGAATAAAGCAACAAGGGCGGGGTAGTAGCGGATGGGGGGGGGGGGGGCATTAATGAGCAGCAACACACAGGTAACCGGGCGGGAGTTAAAAACAGAGGCGTGAGAGGAGGAAGGGAGGAACTGGTGGTGATTAAAGTAAATACCCAACGGAGGGGGTGGGGGGGGAGGGGGAAGGTTGTGCTAGATCGGACGGCCTGGGAAAATGCAATCATATATAAGGTACATTGCCCATGCCACGCTAGCAGACATGTGTGCGCGCACACAACCAGAGCTTTCAGCCAGGATTTAGCAGGCAGCACAGGAACTTCTGTGAAATGCTGGGCGGGGTAGTAGCGGAGGGAGGGGGGGGGGGGGGGGGGGGGGGGCGTTAATGAGCAGCAACACACAGGAGACCGGGCGGGAGTTAAAAGCAGAGGCGTGAGAGGAGGAAGGGAGGGACTGGCGGTGACTCAAGTAAACACCCAACGGAGGGAGTGGGGGATTGTGCTAGATCGGACGGCCTGGGAAAATGCATGTGTGCATGTATGTGCGTGCATGTGCGTGCGTGCGTGTGTACGCAACCAGAGCTTTCTAGCCAGGATTTAACAGCAGCGCAGGAACTTCTGTGAAGTGCTCCTGTAAATAAGTTAGCATTTACGTTCACGCGCTCCCACAGCTGAGGCAGTGTTCTTTTCTTGCAGGAAGTTTACTCTGACAGCAGTGCGCTTTAAAGACCCAGAAGCTGTACTAGGGAAGAGGCCACTCCAAAACTGCTGGTAACATTTGGGCTCGATCTTTAAATACACAGTAAATTAAAGGAGATAAAGCATGATTTACAAGCAGGCTGCCAGTGGGAGGGAACAAGCATATGGCGAGCGGGGGGGGGGGGGGGGGTTATCTGGTGCGAGGCATGGGGGCTGGGGGAGGGGGAGCGGGCATATGGGGTGTGAGTGAGGCCAAGCGCGCGCCTGGGGAAGCTTCACGCTCCAGTACACAACATGCATTGTGAGAAATCCGCTTGTTCAAGAGAGTTTGGTCACATGTAATAGGTTCAGAGCGGTAAATTGCTGGACCTAAAAAAATGGAGGTTAGCATTAGGGGCTCCAAAGTCGTATCCCTATGGGCTAATAGCGCCATAAAATACAAAGGGAAAAAGCTCTTCTTCGATAACTGGATAGATAAAGGCATAGCTCATTCATACCAGCTGGAAGCGGACTCCGCTCCGCCGACCTTAGCCAGCCTAAAATAACACTCACCAGCTTGATGACTCGGATCTCTACAAATTCCTAAAGATCAAAACAGCCATTACAAAATCCAAAATTACAACCACAAAACCGACAATATTCCAATATGTAACCAACATAAACAAACTAGGTCATCAAGTGTCGCGCATATATAAAACCCTCAATACGCAGAAATCGAAGAACAATAAAGTAGAAAAATACTGGAATGACCACATACACCCACCACTGGACGACCGGGAGTGGTTCCTCCAATGGTCATCAGCCACACGGACTAAGATTACCCCAGCCCTCGCACAGACCAAGCTATGGCTCTTACATTAAACATTCTGGACCCCTGATCGCCTACATAAACTAGGACTCAGAGACAGCCCCACCTGCTGGAACTGCAACGCAAACAGAGGTGACCTGGAACACCTGATCTTTCTGTGCCGGACACTCAATGGGTTTTGGGGTAAGGTATTTGACTTTATAGACAAGGTATTCCAATGTAAAATAATAAGAGACTTTGCTACGGTCACTAAGTCTTTAATCCGGACAGACCTACCCATAGAGGGAGAAAGGGATCTGCTGGACCTTCTCCTAATCGCCGCAGCCAAGTTAGTACTAACGAACTGGAAGCACACTTATAAAACAATCTACAGCGGCTGGCTTAGCTGGATCCCTACCTAAGAGGAGCAGACTCCCTAGCGATAAGATACTCACCATGGAAAACCTCCTCCAGACAACTATGGGAACCACTGGATGAGTGCTTGACCCCTTCTGACCATTAAACCAAACCACCGAACAAACTACCAAACAATAATAAATTTATAAAACGATGGAAAGGTACACCAATGCCAATGCGCTTGATGAAACTATAGTACCTACCGTGTAATCTCTCGCTCTCTCTCTTTACTTATTCACTCTTTTCTTCTACCACATCTACAGCCTACCATCACTGTATAGCCATGCAAACAAAACAAGCATTGGAAATGCAATAGGGCTCACATTAGAAAAGTTTGAGCTATTGGTCTTATAAATGATTTTTTTTTTATTTGTGTTATTTTTTTAAATAGCTAAATTAATAACTTTGTCAATTACAATGCCAATAGTTATAACTTTAGCAAATGTGACACCTTTAGCATTTGTAATGCAACATGTTTTGTATTTACGTGACTTAGAAGTATTGATATTACAAATAATAATGGCTTTTAATTTTTTTAAATAATTAATACTTAAATATTTTATTTATTTTGTAATGGCAATTGCTTGAACTTTTGTAAATAACTTTTGTGAAGATTATGTTCAGTGTTTTTTATTGTGACGAAAATCCAAGAACAGAAGTGAATTATTAACATCTTTTTGTGATTTGTAATAAAGCGTGAAAGCTTGAAAACCGCTTGAAACATTGAAAGAACATATTTGAACCAGTGATGCTGTGGTTGCGCCGAGTGATGCTGTGGTGGCGCCGAGTGATGCTGTGGTGGCGCAGAGTGATGCTGTGGTGGCGCCGAGTGATGCTGTGGTGGCGCCGAGTGATGCTGTGGTGGCGCCGAGTGATGCTGTGGTGCCGCCGAGTGATGCTGTGGTGCCGCCGAGTGATGCTGTGGTGCCGCCGAGTGGTGTGTGCATCGGTGGAGCTTGGTGGGAGCATCGGTGGAGCTGTGTGGGGGTGCCTAGGCGGAGCTGGGTGGGGGGTGCCTAGGAGGTGCATCGGTGGGGGTGCATCGGTGGAGCTGTGTGGTGGGTGCCTCGGTGGAGCTGTGTGGTGGGTGCCTCGGTGGAGCTGTGTGGTGGGTGCCTCGGTGGAGCTGTGTGGTGGGTGCCTCGGTGGAGCTGTGTGGTGGGTGCCTCAGTGGAGCTGTGTGGTGGGTGCCTCAGTGGAGCTGTGTGGTGGGTGCCTCAGTGGAGCTGTTTAGGTGGAGGTGTGTGGTGGCTGCATCGGTGGAGCTGTGTGGTGGCTGCCTCGGTGGAGCTGTGTGGTGGGTGCCTCGGTGGAGCTGTGTGGTGGGTGCCTCGGTGGAGCTGTGTGGTGGGTGCCTCGGTGGAGCTGTGTGGTGGGTGCCTCGGTGGAGCTGTGTGGTGGGTGCCTAGGTGGAGCTGTTTAGGTGGAGCTGTGTGGTGGCTGCATCTGTGGAGCTGTGAGGTGGCTTCATCGGTGGAGATGTTTAGGTGGAGCTGTATGGTGGGTGCCTCAGTGGAGATGTGTGGTGGGTGCCTCGGTGGAGCTGTGTGGTGGGTGCCTCGGTGGAGCTGTTTAGGTGGAGCTGTATGGTGGGTGCCTCGGTGGAGATGTGTGGTGGGTGCCTCGGTGGAGCTGTGTGGTGGGTGCCTCGGTGGAGCTGTATGGTGGGTGCTTCGGTGGAGCTGTATGGTGGGTGCCTCGGTGGAGCTGTATGGTGGGTGCCTCGGTGGAGCTGTATGGTGGGTGCCTCGGTGGAGCTGTATGGTGGGTGCCTCGGTGGAGCTGTATGGTGGGTGCCTCGGTGGAGCTGTGTGCATCGGTGGAGCGGTGTCGGTGGAATGACACAGAGGGGAGAGACGGCCGGTGGGGAGTGTTATAGGAGAGTTGAAAGGCTGAGGTGAAAGGAAGAGTCCGGTATGAAGCAAAGACTCTAGTGAAGGAAAGGGCAGGATGACCAGGAGAGTCCGTGAAATGCCGGTGGAGAGTGCCACAATGAGAGACCTAAAGATTGTGATGAAATAGGGGACTGGGTGAGAAATGGAGAGCCTCTGGTGAGAGGAGGTACAGAATGACGAGGGGAGACATAGTACGTGAAGTACCGGAGGGGAGGGTGGGGGGCTATTAGAAGAGCGTGAAAGCAGAGACTCTGGTGAAAGGAGGAGTCCAGTAAGCAGTCGCAAGCCTCTGGTGAAAGGAGGGACAGTGTGACCAGGAGAGCTGAGAGAGAGCAGTGAAGTACCGGTGGTAGAGCCGTAATGAGAAGGAATGGATAAGAGGGAGGAGAGTGAAAAGGCTGGGATGAAAGAGGGGCCGGGTGATAAAAACTGAGGCCATATGGGGAAAAGAGGGACAGTAGACACAGAGAGGCAGCCCATGGGGAATGCCATTAGGACAGACTGAAAGGAAATGAAATGAAAATGAAAAACTATTTTTAACGCGCAACTAAGCCCAGATGGGCGTCAAGGCGCCTGACCAAATAATACCAGGTAACAGAGAATAATCCTAATTACGGATATGCCCTGACAAAACACCAGGTCTGAGGTGAAAGGAGGAGTCGGCGAGAAGCAGAGACTAGTGAAGGAACGGGCAGGATGACCAGGAGAGCGGAGAGACAAAGACTGAGATGAAAGGAGGAGTCTGGCAAGAAGCAGAGACTCTAGTGTAGAAATGGGCAGGATGACCAGGAGAGAGGAGAGACAGCTGTGAAGTACAGTTGGGGGGTGGGGGGTAGGGGGGTACCACAAGGACCGAGCGAATGACAGATGAAAGAGTAATCGAGTAAGAAAGAAAAATGGAGGGACAGGGTAACAAGGAGACAGGAGAGATAGCTGTGAAATACCGGTGGAGTGTGCCACAAGGAGAGACTGTAAGACAGATGATATGAGTAAGGGGGTGAGAAAAAGAGAGCCTCTGGTTAAAGATGGGACAGGGTGTCAAGGAGAGGGGGGGAGACAGGCTTTAAGTACTGGTGGGGTGTGTCAGGAGAGACTGAATGCTTGAGATACAAGAATTTGCAATGCAATCAGTGTTGTATTTATGAAAGTTAGAGGTACTCGTGTTTTAAATATGATATTTTGTTTGCAGTTTGGATTTTTATCTATTTTTCTGAAGAAATTAAGAGTTATACTTATTGTGGTTGTAAATCAAGCGATCAGCGTTCAGGAGACTGCGGCAAGGGAAGTTGTTTGGGGTGGGGAGATGAGAGGCTGGGACAGGAGAGACAAGTTGGATTAACAGTGAACAGTGGGAGGGGGTAATTTGGGTACGGGAGAACTGGCTGTTGGTTCAACACCTTTGGAAAAGCAAATCAATTGGTTTGTGAAATAAAGAAATGCAAATATGTAGTGAAAGCGACTCCGATCTTAAACAATTAAAGGCACTCTAAAAGTCAAAGCGTTGCCGTTTAGAATTAAAATAAGAAGTGAGTAAACGTGGGCTTGCTTTGTGAAGTAAATAATTACAAGGGAGGAAGGGTGACGAGACGCACGGGGAGCAGCAGGCCGTGCAGTGAATAATTAGGGGAGGAGAAATGCCGGCCTGAGGCAGAGCGCACGCTGAGAAGCTTGTGGGAGGGGAGGCTGGGCTGCCTTTGATGTGGTAATGCGAGGCAGGCAGGCAGGCGGCTGGTGGCATTGTGCACGCGCTTTATAAGGCTTGCGCAAGGACCTAAAAAGCACATGCACTGCAAGGAATCGTCAGTGGAATCGCCAGTGGTGGTTAAACTCTGGATAAGCCACAATAGAGCTTCGCCAGCTATGCGCAGAAGTGCATCAGCAGGCGAGCCCTAAAGGGGGGGGGGGGCACCCCAAGTATACCTATGTACCACTCACCCTGTAAATCATAGGATGGCATCCCATACAAAGTTTTACAGTGTATAGTCCATATATGTATAAATACCATAAATAAAAAAATAAAATAATGAGGAACATTTTTTAAAAAGTCATAAAATCACTTTTTAAATTGTGGAAGAGGTGGTTCAGATGGTAATGTCCCTTTATCATCAGTTGTTTTCAATATTTATCGCTTGTTGTTCAGCTATTTGGAAGACTATTCTTGAATTCTATGAGGTTAAGCTGACAGGGGGACATTTTCCAACAATTGTCAACTGCATAATCAATGGTGCCTTCGAAAGTTTCTCTGGTCTTGTGTAATGGGTGGGCTACATAATAAAATTTTACTGAGGCAACAGACACCAGCAGGCCTGGGTGAAATTTTAATCACACTGGAGTAATTGGTGTCATTTTGTGCAACCAAATGTATGCAAAATTGCCAAGATTATGCCATAACACCACATTGAATAATTTCAGGGCGAAATTTTAGTGAGAGATGCGCCGTTCGGGTAATTTTTAACGCAAACAGCATTCCAGGTACAGGTTTTACCAGAGCAGGCCATTCAGGTAATTTTTAAGAACGAAACTACAAATCCAAATACGAACAGGAGCATTTTGAACACTACCGGCAGTTCCATTAATGTGGGAGGTCAACAAATTTTCAAGTGGTCGCAGGACTATTGTTCCATAGCCCTCTCACCCTGGGCACAAGAAGATTGCTGGTGCTCCATCTATTACAATTCAAACGTGACTCAGTTGAGTGTTCATACACTTAAGTTTATTTTTCATCGTATTCAAATGTTTTCATGTTGAGTTCACATGTTAATTTTCTCCTTTTGCATCGTTTGTTTGTTGTTCCCAAAATAAATCACATCCAATGCATTTCGGTGCATGTAGCACCTTCATCAGGGAAACCTGTTGGTTAATAAAACAAAACTTGCTTTAGCCTACCCTAATTTATATTCTGCATGCTATAAACGTACATAGAAACTTAATATAGTGACACTGTTTTTACGCAAATGCGTGGCTTAACGTCGATGACATAGTGAAACAAAAATTCTGCAAGATGCTTGCCAAGATTTAAGTGATCTAATGGGCTACTGTGTTAATAGTTCGAGCTTATAATTCAATATGGCTGTGAAACGCATTCACTGACTGCTGGTCTAAATATAGCCACTATGGTTGTGAGGCCGCTCGCTAGCTTGCACATGCTTAAATAACATCACCATGCGCTCGGTTTATGGGATGCATCTGACATTTACCGCTCATTAACACTCTTGGCGCTCACCTTTTAAACGTTGTAAGCTGTTTGGTTCGCCTTACGCGAACTCCGCGTTGCATCTATCAATGACTCCGGGGTCAAGTCTGTGCATTGTACTACCGGCGGTTTCGCGCCTGCGCATTTACGCGCGTGCCGTTTTTTTTTTTACAAAAATAACTTTGTTGACACAATCAATCTACGACGCTAACAATCTGAGGAAATTATATCTACTGCTGGCTGCCCGCCCGCCACTATGCCTAATCGGTTTTGAGAGTAAATGTTTAACCGCTGTATCCAACATAGTTACAACATAATGCATGTTACAATGATGCTTGTAAATTCATAAGTAGCACAAAAATTCTGTCCGATCATTAAGCCCATTGGGCTTCAGACTGTTCAAATGGTAGATCCAGTGATTCTCTCTTCTGAGTAAGTTTTTCTTATTTACTGTGCCTTCAGCTTTAGGCACTATTTCCAAAATGCATGCCCGCAGTTGGCTTATATGGTGGTGTTTCTCTTTAAAATGGGTGGCCACCGTTGATTTCACAGATTCTGTTCTTATATTGCTTTTATGTTCTGTAAGGCGTGTTTTCAATTTTCGTTCAGTATGGCCTACATACACTGAACCACAGGGACACTTTAGCATGTATATTATGTTCATTGTGTCGCATGTCCCACTGACTCTTAACGGTATTTTGAACCCTTTCATGGGATGGGCTCTCTCATTCCCCTTCATGATGTTGTAATAGCTGGAGCACCAGCAATCTTCTTGTGCCCAGGGTGAGAGGGCTATGGAACTATAGTCCTGCGACCACTTGATTATTCGTTTACACTCCGGGAGGAGAGTGATACCCTAGGAGGCACGGATAACGTTGATAAACCTTAGGTTGTGCACATCCTAAACTTTGAGGTCAACAAATTTCTCAGGTGGATTTTTTTCCCCAAGCTTTTTTGCACAAAACTACAAATCTGAATTAAAGAGGCTGTGTTTTGAACGCGAGCAACCATAAATAATTTCAAAATTACATTCTCGAGTTGAATTTTTACCCAAATGGACTATTTAAGGAATCTGAGTGAGTGATTCATTTTGCATAATTTCATGGAATTTAGGCGATTACACTGAACAAAAATCACACGTTATGCGACACCAAGCTTTTTCTTTGAGCAACGGTAGCAATAGAATAATTCCTTTTCCTTTGGTTCCAACCGCCAGCACGTCAATAGGTTGGGCCTAATTCTTAAAATAAATCCCAATACTTCTACCAGGAGCTCAACAACTTTCAGAAACCAGCCAACGACTGGGTACGGTGTTGGAGTGAATAGTATGACTCCTAATATGCTGTGCATGCTGCCACAGTGCAAGACCTATTGATCATGCAGATTCTCCCATCCTGGACGGTCCACTACACATATTTCGACTTTGACAGCATCTTTCAAGGGGCGGTTAGATAGTACAAGTTTTGCAATATTAATTATTGGTCTTTGCACAAAGGGTAGGTTATGGACACATGGCCCACCACTGTGTTATACCCTTGCAGTCAAGGCTTATTTTAAAGTGGTGTTTGTTCTCTGATGACCAAGTGTGCTGGCCTAAGGGGATGCAAGAACCGGAGACCTAGCTCTACTATAGGGAGTGCCTCTGCTAATGCCTTAGGGGTAAACACTGGGCACGGATCAAAATGAAATGAATGCCACCTACTGCTATTAAAACAAATAGGTCTTACAAGACTACGCACGCTGGAGCCTGGCGTTGGGGGCCATACCCACATGAATTGTGTGCATAAGTCTACTGCTACCAATATATACTTATACCAGGCTACTGACTGGAAAAGATGATGTGGTCCAGGTATACAATTTTAAAAACGGATACGCTCCTTTCTGCAAAGGAGTTGTATATTCTTCAATTGTAGAATGTTGGTTTTTTTTCAAAATTCATACCGTAGTACATATTGTTTAGCTTGCATCATCAATTGCCAGTCATACACCTGTAGGATGAGCACCATTGCAGAAAGCTCAGCATAATCACAACATAAAAATCAGATATGCAATTCCAGAAAATCATCAGGATTGGTCGAACAGTATCTAATCAATTTGTATTTAATCTCTATAAATCAAATCTGGTTCATTAAACATCCATTGAGTGTTTCTATTGATACACAGTAATAAGTCTCCTCCATGGTAAAGTGGGGTCTGAACTTCTGGTGGGCTACAGTTATTGCAACCGTACTGTCTAGTATGGCCACTGCTCAAAGTCTCTGGAAAAAATCTGCCTGTTAACATATTGTTTCCTTGCTACAGCTAATCTTTTCTTCTGAAAAGGGGGTTTTGAAGGTCCCGACCCTCCACAGCCTCCTGTTCCTTGCTCGCAATTTCGTCAATTGTCTGTTCCAAGGGAGGAAAGGACACCTTGATTTGATTCCACTTTCTTATCTCCACAATTCTGTGAAGAATAGCACTCAGATGACTGATGGCTCTCTGGCGTGCTTATTTATCTCCTATCTACAAGGCAATGCACTCTATGATCGATATCTTTGCGATACAACTGTTGCTTCTTTATAACTCTTCCCCAGATATACGTACCCTCTGCCTTGGGATCATTGCATTTCCAACTTCAATTCTTTTGGAAGATTCTGCTCAAGTTTTTAAATGGATGTGTTTGCAGTCTCAACATTTTGTTCTAGTCCCATGAAGACTCAGACTTGAGGTATTATTTGTGACAAGTCCCCTTCTTTCTGATCTTGGGGAGTAGGTGTGTATCTTTCAATTTATCTTTACAGTTGGCTGAAAAAGTATTTTATAAGGTTTTCTGACACTTCCAGGTAACGACCCTAAGCAAAGTTTGGTAGAACTCACAATGGCTACCTAAATATGCATTGCTAACATCCAAAACCTACCCACACAAAAATACAGGTGAACATTCAATTGTACTCACCATCACCTTTTCTTGAGTCAATATTGCCCTTTAGCATGTTTTTTAACTCTTCCTGTAAACTTTTAGCTCACATGCCAACATTAAAATGTTAGGCAGTAAAGAAGGTCTGTAACTATTCAGCCTTTTGAAGATCTTGCCTGTTGGTACATTAGGATACCCTCCCAAAAGTATTGGAGAAACTTGAAAATCAACTGGTTACAGAATTTAGAGTCAATTATGGAAAATTCAGGACCATATGGATTACCTAGGCACACATCAATGAGCATTCCAACAAATGTAATAATTTCTCCGGCGAAATAGGACTTTCTTGGTAGTATATTTAATAAGCCTAACTAATGTTATTCTAATAAAGCATAACTGACTAGCTTCAAACCGGATTACCAGAGTTAAAGCATTAGAGAATAATGTAAATTCTAGTAGAATAATGTAATTCAATAAAGATTAATTCCCTCCCTCAATAGCTCTAAGTTTTACCAGCACAGACATCAAAATGAATTCAGAGGTAAATAAATCAGGTCTGCGGCAGCAGATCTTCAGCTTATTCTACAGCAGAAACAAAAGCCTAGAAAATCTAAAAAACTGAGTATGTGTGTTTGCATTCGTGAAGGGGAAGTGAGGGTTTGTATCCCCGGTAGATGAATTACACCTAATGGGGCAGAAGAGGGAACTACTTGGCAGGATATTGGACTAAAGCAACACTAAATATAATTATGAACATTTCAAACTGAGTGATCACAAGAAATGATTTGATAAAATTGAAGCATCATTTTATCACTGCTAATCTATGCAACAAGCACTACTATGGAATCAGTTAGCACTTAATTTAGGAAAGTCAAAAATGTTTGTATCTCTAGAGTCCTTAATTTAAGGAATATCTTAAGAGCACTTAAATCAAGATGTAGAATAATCGATTAGGTCTTTAACGTTCACCACATGTTTCTTATTAACCCCTTCGAAGCTAATGACGAGCTGGGCTCGCCATGGCGCTTACCTGCCGTGCGCGGATGACAAGGCCAGCTCGTCATGAATAATGGTCATTTTGGATCTTCAGCACAGGACGGGAAAACGCCTAGCAGCCATGTGGTTAATAAAGGTGTCAAGAAGCACCACTGTGTGAATATTGCAAGGAACAATTAAGGGTTCCAGTAGATGTGTTTAAAAACATAGGCAGAATACATCAAATAAGAGCTGTGCAGAATTTAGATTTTAAATATGCTGTGTCAAGTATGAGGTGTTTTTTTTACCATCAACCATTTTCATTCTGAAAGGCAGAGAGCACTATTGAAAAATAGTGTTCGTTTTCGAAAATCATGAACAATTGAAGAAAAACATTTTGACTATTTGTAAGCACATATTACATTTCTCCAAAATAGCTACTCTCTAGAGTATTTGGGATAGGTTTCTTACCAACAACTTCATTAAATTGTCATAAGTTACCCCCATTTGGGAGCAGCACACTGAAATCAAAGTAAGCGGCTTTATAGCTCATATGGCGTTAAGTGCATTCAATTTGAAAGTTTGACAGTTTTTATTTTAAGTATTTGACTTTTTTTAGCTTCAGTTCATTATCCTAGAAACATTTAAGGGCTGCAATGATTGATAACGTGGGAAAAACAGAAACTACCAATCAAGGACAGGTTTGTAAGATTCACTTGCCAATTCAACTGATAATACTTTGTATAATTTAGTGCATAAACCAGGGACTTTTTCAACTGGCTATGCTACTGTTTTCCCAATTCACTTTATTTCTCCTTCATTAAATATGACGCCAGACGTATGACGATTAATGCTTCTGGAAGGAGATACAAGAACTGATTTCCTAAACACCACAACCGTACATTTTGTTCCAAAGGAAACTGCAAATACTTGGATCATCAAAGAACTCCAGAATTTCTATGAATGCCTATATATTAGGGACACATTTCTCTCAAAACGTCTTACAGGCAGACCTCCGACCCATTACACTCAAGACAGTGGCATTTAGACTTATCAAGCCAGGAAACAAGATCATCAAAATCTATTTTAGACCAAAACATTTAAGTTTTAGGAAAAATATTAACACCAGATGAAAAATAATTACACTACATTTGATATTCTAAGAACGGTGAACAACCTTACATGAATGAAAAAAGCCCTCCCAACAACTTGGATTACCTAAAAGTCACTGAAGACCCTCCAAAATATTTAACAAGTCTACTTTATTTAAACAAAAAAAACATTTACGCTTAATCACTCCTTCACTACAATAGGGCATTTTCTTTAATAGTTTCATCTAAAAGATTTGTAAAAATGTTTAGTTTTAAAAACCTTCAATGATCTTTAGTATATGCTGTGTGAAGCCCCCACAATACACTAGTTATTTATTTATTTGTAGAGCGGCTCAATCACCCCCTAAGGAATATCTCTGCGCTATGGACATGCTAAAGTAGGCCAAGAAAGGGGGTATATTAAAAGAATACAGTTTTCACGAGCCTTCTGAATTGAAGGTGGTCAGGGCATTGCCGCAGAGAGGTAGGGAGCTGGTTCCAATAGAGAGGGACTAGGAGAAAGAAAGCTTTCCCACTCTTTTTTACCCGAGGAACAAGGAGAAGAGATTTAGTTCCTGAACAAAGTGGCCTAGTGGGTGTATAGTGGTTGAATTTCCTTGCAAGATAGCTGGGGCCCTTGTCATTCACGGCCTTGTGAACAGTGCAATACATTTTTAACTGGATTCACTTGTGTACCGGGAGCCAGTGAAGCTGTTGTAGGAGGGGGAAGAAAGGCTGTTCTGGGTGGAGCATTAGAAACAAGGTGTGCCGCGGTGTTTTGGACTGACTGCAATCTGCTCAGCAAGGACTCATTAGCTGAGACCAGGAGAGCATTTCAGTAGTCTAGGTGTCTTAGTACCAATGCCTTGATAAGAGTTTTCGCTGTAGACAAAGGGAGAAAAAGGGAAGACTCGCCGTAATAGTCCAAGCACATGAAAACAAGCTCCAGCAGTGTTGGCAGCATGTTCTTTCATGGTCAGTGCCTGGTCTAGGCGTATGTCAAGGTTCTTGACAGCATTCATATGTACAGGGGAGTCACCTAGATCCACCGGCCACAAATCTGTTGACCACAATATTGGTGCATCTCAGAACAGTGTAATCTCGGTCTTCCCTGCGCTATGATGAAGGAAATTGCTCCTCATCCAGTTTGATATGGCTATCATACCTTCTGAGAAGGTGGACTGGGCCTTGCAAATGGATTCATTAAACGAGAATAAAAGGAGAGTATCATACACCCTATTTAAACACCCCCAGTCTAGCTGCCTAGTACTCGACCTACAGAAGGCTTTTGACTCCCTGGAATGATCTTATCTATTAGAGGTACTCCCTCAATGTGGCCTGGGGACCCACTTTATGCTTCTGGTTAAACTCCTCTATGCCTACTGGCCAGCCAGGATAAAAAAAGGCAAGCACATATCGGACCAGCTAAAGATCCAGAGGGGTACACAACAGGGCTGCCCACTGTCTTTACTTTTTTTTCCCCTAGTGATGGAACATGTGGCCCACATTTTCTGAGCGCAGGGCCAGCAACAGGCAATACCCCTCAACGAAGGTTACACCCAGACTCGCTTTACACAGATGACTTGCTCCTTTACCTTAAAAAAATGTCAATGCAGTCCCTACCATCACAGTGAAACTGCTTACTCAGTTCGCGGAGTTATCAAGCCTTAGAAAGCATATTGGGCTAAATCTAGCTTACTCCCATTCACTTTTGCTACACCCGACCATGCATTACATATTAATGATGTCCATTTGGCAGACTGTCACATTCCAGTACCTGGCTATTCGTATTCACCACACACAAACGGACCTTATGGATGATAACTTAGTCCGCATAGTGTCAACTCTGCTGGAGCACATACTGTTCTGGCAGTCCTTGCCATGTCGGGCCACGTGGCCCCCACGAAGAGGATTATGCTTCCACACCTGCTGTACTATTTTGCCCCTTTGAATTAACAGTCCCTTTGGAGTGTTTAACGGGCGATGTCATATGGCACGCAACGCGCTGAAGGTTGGCCTTTGCTAAGCTATACCACCCAGCAGAGTGTGGCAGATTGGGTGTGCCGAAATTTGAGCACTCCTATCTGGCCTCGCAACTGCAGTGGGTGGCGCGCTGGTTGACAAAATATTCTGCTACTGCCCTTCCCCAGTGGAACCTGGGGCGTGTACTCTATATCTTGCACCACCTATCCAGGGCACTGTTGCCTTAATCGCTCATGCTTCAGGTTGCATGCCAGTACTTTCGTAGGAGTCTTTCTTTCCAGATTGGTGACACCTTACACCACTGCACTGCCACTGCTTAGAACACCGCTGGGAGATGTGGTGACCTCACTAAGAGAACTGGTTCCCTGGCACGAAGCAGGAGTCTGCAGCATGGGTGATTTGTATTGGGATGGGGCCCTCATATCTATAGAGGTGCTGTCGCATATGCTGATGTACTTCCAGGGCAGTTTCTATTGCATGCTTCCCTCTTCCAATCACTGGGGATGTGGTTGGCAAACATGTAGCAGGAACAACCAAAGCACCTCACAATCCAATACCTATACGTAATGGGACGGGGTAGTCACCTAACGTGATGGATAGCCAGCTCCCTGCGTACTCACGCAGCAATTCCAGTTGCTACACTGCGCCAACATTGGGATATGGACTTGGGCTGTCCTTGTACTAATAAAAAGAGTGGCAGGAAATATCAGCGTGCCCCACCTGCGTATCCTGCAAACAATTTTAAATACTACATAGAGCTTACTTAATTACCCACACAATCAATCGATGCTTTCACTACACAGATGCTGCCCCTGGAGCCTCTCCCCTGATGAAGATTTTCTAAACATGTTTTGGGCATACCCGTTGCTCACCCAGTACTTGCTGGGAGTTAAGACGCACTTGATGTGGTGTACGGGCCTTTCCACTTTATACACCTGGGAAATGTGTCCGTTGGGACTAATACACCGTACTAAGAAAAATAAAGCAGTGAGACGTTTCACACGACCTGGCCTGAATCCTAGCTAAAAACTTGATTACCCATTTATGGAAGTCGGCACCCCCGCCACCCCCCCCCCCCCCCCCCATCCCCACCCCCGAAACAAACACACTCCGCCTGGGCACTCTCAATAGTAGCCTGGGCGAAGGCGGAAAGTAAAACCTTGCATAGAAAGGAAACAAGAGGCTTGCAAAAATATTCTCTCTTAGTACGAATTACTTGTTGTCCTCCAGTTGCATAAAAGCCCCGGCTGCCGAGCGAGACCCATGATTGACCATCGTATCTCATACACGTCGCCCTGCACCTCCTTGTCTGGGTTCAATTGTCACATCGTTAATTCTGTCACATATGGTGGGTGCAGGCGAGTTATGTTCATTACAGTTAGTTACAGTTCAGTTTCATTGTATGCCTTGCACCGGTTAACTTCATCTATGCTCACGTGTGCTCACTTATGCATCCTCAAAAATGGCGGTCTAACGTTGACTTGGTTTAGAATGCTCCACTGGTAATTTTGCTGCATTGTACAGTTTTGTGATACACCACCTGTTGCGTACATATTGAGCAGTATGCTTTATAAGCTGTTTAACACCACTGTTAATGTAAAAATGCCAATATATATTTTTTTAATAGATCAAAGATTACATACAACTTTCAGTGAAAAGCAAACTTGACTGGGAAGAGAAGTTATTGAGTTACGTACAACTGCTTTTTAAATATATAATCCCCTTCGAGTGATGAGGCTCAGAACCACTAACAAAGGAAGTACCTTTTTTGTAAAAGGCGTCAAATTAATGCCCTTAATTACTGACAGATAAAAGGAAAAAAGGTCAACAGGTATGTAAAGGATATATTGATAAAAGGTCCACAGCAAGGTACAGAAGAGTTTGAGACAGCGGTTTTATTAAAAAATATATATTTTTTAATGTTCACTTTTTTTTCAAAAAAGCACTGCACAGAGTGTAGGGAGAAGCTACATTCGGTGAACTAGTGCGGTTTATTTCAATTTGGTAAGGTTTAGATGATAGATGGATGATGGAAAGACTCAGGTGAGAAAGGTGAAATTGATGAAGTTCATTTGGAAGGGTTTGAGTTCTATATTTTGAATGATGGAAGATATTGTGGCGCAAGATTAAATAAATATTGATCTGGATAATGGTGAAGATTCTGGTGCGTTGGATGAAGAAAATGGGAATGCTAAAGAAATTATGTTATTCCTGAAGAAGTTTGGGCAGGTCAGCCTGAAATATGCGAAAGCAAAATAACCACATTACGAAAAGAAGTTGGTGCAACCCTACTGAATCTCGAGGATAATTGGGGGGGCATTACATAAGTTGCAATATTTCATAAATGCACAAATAACGTTGGTTACGTGCCACTACTGTAAAATGTTTGGTAGATCTAAAATGTAAGATATTTATCCTTCCACCCAATTTCATTGTTTAATTCTTTGATGTATAAATTAGGTTTTAAGAAGATAATATAACCATATTGTTCTTATTTTACATCTTGCATGTAATGTCATTGTGGAGATTAGAATTGGAATAGCAATACTATAAAGTATGCGAGGGAAGGGAAAGATCTAGGGAGGAAGAGACATAACAATACTGACCTGGAGCTTTATGAAAGTCTCCTGTGTTGTACACTAAACATGAAATTGTAACGATCTTTCAGTAGACTTATTGCTTTAAGTACATTTGAAGCTCACTCAAACCTTAGGTATATCTGTGTTGGAAGTAGTCAGATGATGCAACCAAACTCCTCCTGAGCTGTGATAAGTGTCAAAGATAAAATCTAGATGCTCATGGAATACACCAAGCAGGCTAGCTGTGTAACAGTATCCCCAACAAGGACTCCGTGTGCCCTCACCGATAACCTTGCAGGTGGCAATTTTTTTTGGCCTCACTACTGTTTTAACACGTTACATTAATAGCATCATTATTCATATGGTTGTTACATGCAAAATTCAGCATATAATAACTGATCTCTAACAGAAAGGTGCCGCAAACAAGTCGTCCTCTGTGCAAGAAAAAACCGTTTTCTTTGCCAAGCCCTGCATCTCTAGCAAACTTTAACATTTGTATTTGTTTGATCAGGTCTACTTTAGTTTTGCGACCTACTGCAAGATTATTCAAGGGGTGGCTCCTTGACAAATACAGAATCACTCGGTTTTTGTCATTAAAGCCACTGCAGAGATCAGGGCTAGAATCATGTGGTACAACATGCCATATAGATCCGCAAGGTCATTTTAGAGTCTACAAATTTTTTATATTTTTTAAAGATATGCTGATAGTCATTTATACAAACATCAAACCGCAACCTCGTAACATACAAATAAAGCATTTGAGTTGACATCAGAACCTTTAAAATGAATCTTAATGGATGGAGTAATCTGAGAAATACACATTAATTTGCAAAGGGACATAAGGGACATAAGAGCAAACAAAAGATTGGCCTAGTAACAGTCTTTTATTCAAAGAAAAGAACGAACTTCAGGGGGGGAACTAATCTTAAAGGATACACGTTTCTCCTATTTAGCCACAGGTCTTTGAATAGCATGGAATGCAATTCCATTTTTTTTGCATACCTCAGCTTTGAAATCACAGATCGTTGCTTCTTGAGCACGTACCATCGCCACTCCTAACTAGACAAGGAGGGAGATGAGACTTTTCGAAACACACTAAATCAAATTGTGCTATATAGGTAGAAGTCTGCTGAATTATTCTGATAACTTCCATTTACACAGTACATACAGGACTATTGCGAGGTTAAAGTGTTTCGTAATATGGAATAGAAGGCAACCAAGACAGTTCTTGGCAGTCATTCAGAAAAGGGATTATTATGCCATGTGAAATGTCTATTGGGTATAAAGTCAAGGTCTGAAGTGTAAAAGTATTTCCCTTTCAGAGCGTTCAATGAGTCTTGAATCCTTAAGCAAAAATGTCTGGAATACGATGTAACAAAAGGTAACACGTAGCCACATTTTTACTACAGAAAGGCTATTTTTTCTGGAAAGGAGGGCCCTATGAATATTATCATAACATCCCCTGATGGTTGGAGGTTACTTGCAGCACTCCGTCACCGCAAACCCAACAGGAAATGTTGGATCTCACATTTTAATGATCTTTCCAAGGTCCTGAGCTCTTCTAGGTGGAAGATTTCAATCAGCTGTTGTGAAGCAATCTATTATTTCTACATTTTTTTTGTTTAAAATAATCTAAAGCTACTACCAAAAGTGTGTGCTCATTGAAAGATGCCTACCTAAAATAAAACCACACTGATCTGGGTGGATAAGAGCCCCTACTACATTATTCATTCAGTTGGCCAGTAACTTGATTACAATTTTTCAACCTGTGTTGACGAGACTAATGGGTGGATACTAATTAATGTTCGCTGGATTCTTATCTTTTTTTTTTTTTTAAAGAAACACAATTGCAGTGTTGAATGATGGTTGAATTTTGATTTTGCTACCCTTCAGAATAGGATTGGCGAGTTGAGCCATTTGGAATTTCAACAGATATATTTTGCTCGGATATCTAGGCTTTCCCATGGACTAAAAACTTGATGACTTCCACCATCTCCTCAGAAGCTACTGAAGCCATCAAATCCTGTATTTGATTTTGTTTTAGATAGGTAGATTACTCAGGAACCTACCAAGGTGTCCTACATCGGTCTCTTGCCTAATACTACAAATTAAGAGTGGGCGGAGTGCCACTACGTGGAGTTTAATGGAGTTGAGAAAAAGCCTCCCTGTATACGTTGTTCAATCTCTACGTGAGACCGCTGGCTGATGTCGCAAGGCAGTGGGGCCTAACCATGGTTTCATATGCCGACGACACACAGCTGGCGGTTACTCTCAGCGGGGACGCAGAACAAGATGCCCCCAGGTTTCAGTCCGGACTGAAGGCGGTGGCCAGCTGGTTGACAGGTAACTGTCTCCAGCTTAATGCCACAAAAACAGAGGTTATGGTTGTCGGGAAGGGAGTGGAGCTCTGGGGCGACCAGTGGTGGCCTTCGGAGTTGGGCCCCACTCCGACCCCAGTGTCGGAGGTGAAGAACCTCGGGGTCTGGTTAGACGCTGGTCTTACATTCACAGGGCACACTAAAAAAATCGCAGCCTGTTGCTTCGGTCTCCTTAGAGGGTTGAGGCCGGTGCTTAAGTTCTTCGACGCCCCTACCAGACAGCTTGTGGTCCAGGCAACCATCATCTCCCGTCTGGACTACGCCAGCTCCTTGCTGGCGGGGGCCAACCAGGCTGAGTTAACCCGTCTGCAGCGGGTGCAGAACGCCGCGGCGAGAGCCATTGTTGGTCTTCCTAAGTTCTGCCCAGTGTCTCATGTCATCCGCTCCCTGCACTGGCTCCCGGTTAGAAAGCGTATTCTTTTCAAGGTCCTGTGTTTGACCTTCAAAATCCTTAGAGGCATTGGTCCCGAGATCCTGGCCAACTCCATTTCCTTCTATGTCCCTACCCGCAATCTTCGATCTCAAGGGCAGGCCCGTGCTGTTGTCCCCAGATTTAGGCTCAGCAGGATGGGGGGCCGTTCCTTCAGGGTGAGAGCCGCGTCAATCTGGAACACCCTCCCAGTTGAACTTCGGCTGATAGAGGACATGCTGTCGTTTCGTAGAGCCATAAAAACCTTCCTATTTTAGCTTCCCTGTTTTTGCACTTTTCTGTAGCATTGTCTCCATGCTGTGTTATGACTGCTTAGTGTCTCTGCGCCGGGATGCTCCTTCGCTGGAGTCGCTGTGCGCATAATAAATTGTTATAACATAACATAACATATCTCCGCTCCCCTCCACCTACCCAAAAAAAAATATAAGTATGAAATAAACAGCTGCTCTGGCATCTCCGCGCTGCTCTTCTCCTCGCCATGTGCCGAGGCAAACTCCTAGGTTAACCATCATGAGAGGACTGCGCATGCGCGCTCATACGCAGTCCTCCCAAGATATACAACCTAGAAGTTTGTGACCTGTGAGGACGGCGAGGAGGAGGGCAGCCTGGAGATACCAGAGTGGGTAAGTGTTTATTTGCTACACTTTTGAGGTCTCTGGCCTAGCGTACACTGCGCGAGTAGTGTCGCTCAGCCAGAGTCCTTTTCCTGGGGTTTTGAAAATTGACCTGGAAATTCCACAAAGCTCGTGTGTGTTATTTCCTAGGTCGATTTTCATTGGCCTTTGCGTGCATTTTTAAAATGGAACACGCAATAGGCCAAGGGCGGTCGCGTGGCTCCGCCCCAATGGCCTATTGGTGCCTGTTACGCGCACCAAAGGCCATATATCTTCAATTATGGTGGCCAGACACGGCCGCGATAATTGGAGACATATGCTGGCAGTGGCGTGCGTGCGTGCACCACTCCCCGTTTTAAAAAAAAATATTTCCTAAACTGATCCTCACGAGGTTTTACTATACCGTGAGAAAAAAAACTATACTTGCTGTGCACAAAACATTTCCGCAATGAAATGCAGCACAGTGAATGGCATGTTAAGTTTTTACGGTGGACCCACATTTCCAAGTAAGAAGACCCTTGTTGCAACTTTAACAGCATCTTCCTCGAGACTCTATACTATAACTATTTACTTACACTGATTAATAGCCCATTTCGCTGTAGCAAGGCTTTATCTGCTGTGTAGTAAAAGTTTCATGTACGGTGTATGTGGGTGTCCAGGGCCAGCAGTGTGCGAGTATGCGGGTGTCCAGGGGCAGCAGTGTGTGTGTGTGAGCGCTGTGTGTGTGTGTGTGTGTGTGTGTGTGTGTGTGTGTGTGTGTGTGTGTGTGTGTGTGTGTGTGAGAGAGCGCAGTGTGTGCGTGTGTGCGTGTGTGTGTGAGCGCAGTGTGTGCGTGTGTGCGTGTGTGTGTGAGCGCAGTGTGTGCGTGTGTGCGTGTGTGTGTGAGCGCAGTGTGTGTGCGTGTGTGTGTGAGCGCAGTGTGTGTGCGTGTGTGTGAGCGCAGTGTGTGTGCGTGTGTGTGCGCGCAGTGTGTGTGTGTGCGCGCGCAGTGTGTGTGTGTGAGCAGGGTGACGAGTGTGCCAGTATGCAGGGTGACGAGAGTGCAGGGCGACGAGAGTGCAGGGCGACCAGTGTGCAGGGCGACCAGTGTGCAGGGCGACCAGTGTGCAGGGCGACCAGTGTGCAGGGCGACCAGTGTGCAGGGCGACCAGTGTGCAGGGCGACCAGTGTGCAGGGCGACCAGTGTGCAGGGCGACCAGTGTGCAGGGCGACCAGTGTGCAGGGCGACCAGTGTGCAGGGCGACCAGTGTGCAGGGCGACCAGTATGCGAGTGTGCAGGGCGACCAGTATGCGAGTATGCAGGGCGACCAGTATGCGAGTATGCAGGGTGACCAGTATGCGAGTATGCAGGGTGACCAGTATGCGAGTATGCAGGGTGACCAGTATGCGAGTATGCAGGGTGACCAGTATGCGAGTATGCAGGGTGACCAGTATGCGAGTATGCAGGGTGACCAGTATGCGAGTATGCAGGGTGACCAGTATGCGAGTATGCAGGGTGACCAGTATGCGAGTATGCAGGGTGAGCAGTATGCGAGTATGCAGGGTGAGCAGTATGCGAGTATGCAGGGTGAGCAGTATGAGAGTATGCAGGGTGAGCAGTATGAGAGTATACAGGGTGAGCAGTATGCGGGTATGTATGTATTTATGTATGTGTGTTCTTATATAGCGCTCGACTTACCCTAGGGCATCTTGGCGCTTGCCTTGGGAACCCGTCCTGGCTTTTTCCCTGTGAGATAGCCCGTACTGGGCATCCCCAAGGTGAAAGCCAGGCATCCCGCCGCAGGGGGCCGTTGTGGAGATTAAGCAAGCTAATGCCCAGAGTTGCAGAGTGTGAACCCGTGATTAGAGTGGGCACCGGAGCGAGAATTATCGAGTCCGTGGACAATTGGGCTCAAGACCCTGCCGCGTCGGGAATTGAACCCTGGTCCCGGGTCGGACCTCTGCTTCAGGGTATGCCTCCTCAAACCAGTGAGCCACACTTCACACACGAGTATGCAGGTTGAGCAGTGTGTGTGTGTGTGTGTGTGTATGTATGCAGGGCGAGCAGTGTGTGGGTGTCCAGGGCGAGCAGTGTGTGGGTGTCCAGGGCGAGCAGTGGTGTGTGGGTGTCCAGGGCGAGCAGTGTGTGGGTGTCCAGGGCGAGCAGTGTGTGGGTGTCCAGGGCGAGCAGTGTGTGGGTGTCCAGGGCGAGCAGTGTGTGGGTGTCCAGGGCGAGCAGTGTGTGGGTGTCCAGGGCGAGCAGTGTGTGGGTGTGCAGGGCGAGCAGTGTGCGAGTATGCAGGGTGATCAGAATGTGGGTGTCCAGGGCCAGCTGCTGTGAATAAAATAAATTTGTGAAAAGATGTTAGCCACACGTTTTGCATGGTCGTAATTGCGCTCTGAGAAATTGTGAAAAGTCAGTGCTATATGAAAGCTTATAAAAAGTAATAAATAAATACAATCCCACAATTTCGGTATTAAAAACGCTTTTCTTAATCCTTGTTATTAGTGCAGAAACAAAGCTGTCTCCACCCCGCCTCCGCCTTCTTTTTAGGTCTCGCACCTGCGAACGGATCGCGAAGCGATCGTCGCTGCGAGACTCTATTGCAATCAGTTCTGCTTACAAGGAGTCAAGGGAGACAGGAGACAAGTGATGTGCACGTGCAACCTAGCGAGATCAGGTCGCGCGCGCGTTCACAATCTTCTCTCTCCTATGGCTCCTTGTAAGCAGACACACACGCACATAGAGAACCCCCTGCCCGCGCCCCACACACACACACACACCCAAACACACCCCCACACCCACACCCACACCCACACACACACACACACAGGACCCCTCCTCCCGCCACGCGCACACACACACACACTCATGTATGCACACACAAACACGCATGCGCACACACACACACACACACACACACACGTGCAGGGTAGAGTCTGAGTTTAGGGAGTCCGCTCCTGCACGGGCCCCCGCGGGGCCTTCCTCTCACCTGCTTCTGACCATATCTGGAGCGCCGGGTCCTCGGTTCCCGATGGGTGGGCGGGGGCGACGCGGCCAGGGACAAGCTAAAACTTTCAGCCAGTTAACTTTTTAGTACGGGAGCGGCGGCTGCGGTGCACGCGCGGGGAAGGACTGCGGCTGCGCAGGATTCGTAGCCCCTGCCCTTCAGCCGCATCGCGCGTTCGCCCCACTCGCTCGACCCACCCACTCGCTCGCTCGACCCACCCACCCATCCATCCATCCATCCATCCATGGTGCACGCGCATCACTTTTTTTTTAGCTGGCGGGAAACTTTAAACGTGGAAACTGCCGATATCCTTGTGTGTTCTTTTTGTAGCCAAGGCGCTATAGAACGGCTCGCGGTAAACAGTCCTGAATGGTCCACACTCCGTGTTATCTTGGGCGGAAGAGATTTCGTGCAGGATTTCTCGTGCCGATAATTTGTGGCAGACTGCATGCAGCACGGCCGTGAACTGCTCGGTCACAAGTACCGGCGCTCCCCACGCGAGTCCTTTATCTTGGCAAATCAGCAACATCATACAAGGTCTAATCAGCCAACTTGCCAACCTGCTTAGACAGCCTCAAGGCGCATTCAGTCTGAATCGCCTCCTCTGTGCACTCCGTGAAAGAAGTGTGTGTGTGGGGGGGGGGGGGGGGGGGGGATAAGGGTGCTTACTAGATAAATTTGAGCTTGGTGAAGTGAGCGCCTGTGTTTTCTCATCATCAATGTCTCCCAATAAACGGTTTGTTAGCTTTCCAAGTGTAATGTGGTATAGCGCTGCAATGCTTCGAGTCTAGTAAACGCTATATAGAACAAAAGAATAAATTAAGAGGGGTTGAAGCAGCAGCGGGAATGCCTCTTCTGGGGAAAGGATGTCTCAGACAGGAGGGCACCCCCACCCCCTCCCCTCCTTAAGCATTCCCCTGTCTTTACTCTTGTGTTTTGGGGTGCCCTAACTGTTTCTTATGCCCTTGAGTATCTTCTCCGACCCCTTCATTTGCCTGACTATTTGGGGCGGTGCCCGCCCCTGAACGCAATCTACTTTGCAGAGATGCACAAGTTGGACTAAGGAATGCTGCGGCTGGAGGGGAGGGTTCAGCATGTCCAGCCGGTGAGGAGGGGGCGGGGTGCGAGGAGGGAGGGGGTGTCAGTCTGAGGCAGGGCAGAGGCGGTCCCATAGGTTGAATCGGCATGTTCGAGAGCATCCCTCCCCCGCCAGGCTCATGGAAGGGGATATTGCGCCCTCCACCCCTCACACCACAGAAGGCACGCGCGTCACACAGGGACCCACGTTATAGAGGGTGCACGTATTACACAGGATGAACGAATTATACAGGATGTATTTATTTATATAGTTAGCTATTTATGCGTTTTATATAGCGCTGCGTACTTTACAGAGAGGAGTCAGGGCGCTTTGCAATAGAGCGAAGTAAATTGCATGAAGACAAATAGTAGCATGGAAGTAGGTGTCACTACTTATCTCTACAACAGTTACCCGCGGTGTGAGTTACAGATTAACAAGTTAGGTATTCACCTAAGATTACATATTAAGAAAAGGTGGCGTGATTGAGGTTACACAAATACATAATGCATCATTTCAAAAGTGAGACGCATAAGGTGTCCGCATTCCACAGGTCCATCCATATTATGCAGGGTGCCCATATTATACAGGGTGACCCCATCACATAGGGAGTCCGCCGTAAACAGGGTTTCATTGTTATAAACAGTTTTCTTTACACGGAATGTTCGCATCACACAGGGTGTCCGGTGTCCGCGGGATACAGGGTGCGGATATCACACAGGATGCACCAACCATACTAGTGTCCGTGTCTTACAGGGTGCCCACACTACCCGCGGAGCCCACATTATACAGGGTGCACGCATTAGGCAGAGTGTGCATTTTGTACGTTGTCTTCCCCTGTAAGGAGGCCGGGCTCAGTTTAAGGGCAGCAGGTTCCGTCGTAGGCTCAGAGTGGCCCCTTTACACGGAAAGTGTCTGTTGTATGTTGTAGGGTGCAGCTTTCACCAGGTTGGGGAGGGGGGCACTGCTCCCCGGATCATGGACCGATCCGATTTGACCCCCATCCATAGGCGGCGGAGTGTTGTCTGTACAGGGGCCGGTGTGATTTGCACAGGAGCTGGACACCGTGTCCAAGGCAGAGCTCTTGAGGTCTGTGCAGCGGCGTGTGGCACCTGTAGAGGCGCCTGTGATTTGTACAGGTGAAGCCTTTACAGAAGCACCTGATCAGCAGGTCTGGTACATGCTTGGAAGAGGGTGTGCCGGCGTGCAGCCGAGGGCTTGTGCATAGGAGGTCTTTGCACATGGGCTCTTCCATTGTCTTCACGCAAAGGGCTTGTTGCAGCTGTATTGGTTACCTAGGGCCAGATGTAGGTGGCCATTTACCGACCGGTAACGGCTGATATCGGCTGTTACAGACCGGTAAATGGTCATTCCATATGTAGGTGCCCTATTTTACCGATTCGGTAAATTTACAGAATCGGTAAAATACCGAATCTGTATTTTTACCGATTTGGTCAATTGGAGATGTAGGTGGGACTCTTCTGAGTCCCAAAGGCCTTACTGAATCGGTATTTTACCACCCAATCCAATTGGGTGGTAAAATACCGAATCCAGGTGTGCATGCACATGTGTGCATGCACACCTGTGCCATGTGACAGTCAGACATGGCCTTAGGGCATGTGTGTGCCACATGTCACACGTGCCTGAATTCGGGGTGCTAGAGGGTGTCAAAGTGACAACCCCTGCACCCTTGCAAAAATCGGTATTTACCGAATCGGTAAATACCGATTCGGTAATGACCATTGATTCTTATGGGCTTCAATGCCCATACGAATCAATGGGCATTACCGATTCGGTGTTTACAGAATCAGTAAATACCGAATCTTAACGATTCGGTATTTACCGATTCTGAATTACCTACATCTCCCCCCCTCTAATTTACCACTTCTTAAATACCGAATCGGTATGATTCTGTATTTTAGAAGTGGTAAATTAGAATTACCTACATCTGGCCCCAAGTATTTACTATAATAGGACACCACCTTGCTCTACACCAGTAGGAACCATTTAAAGGTGACCTGTAGTGCAAACGGGGGCAGTGCGCTCTGTATGTAAGGCGGGCTCTGGAATTCAAACTGTCCGATTTAGAAGCTAAACCGATAACGATGCTTTACACTGATCTACCTGTCTTTAAAGCGAGTGGGGCTGAGAGCTAGATTTTGGTATACAGAGTAAAGGCTGCTCTTGCTACCTGTGAACCGAATCTAAGCAGACATCTACCTACCTGTAAATTGAGAAGTAATTTATCTCTAAATGACTGTAAAGCGAAGGAATGGGGTGTGCTAGCTTTCTGCATAGAAATGTTACTGCGCACTGCATGAAACTGACCAGATGATTATGTCTTCGTTGACCAGGTGTAAATAAGGACTTTGAAAGCTTTAGCAGACTGACATTATTTGCCATGTGCCCATGCAAGCATTAAAAACCTTGAAGTGATCTCGATTCCTTCACTTCACACGCATAACTACAGCTGGTTTTAGGAAATAATAATGGTAAGTTTATCACCAAGTCACACATTCAGTACCTGCAGAGAGCTGAACATAAACACTAGAGACAATTGGAGGCTTCAAGGAGATGGACTGCACAGTGCCGGGAGGTCAGTCAGTACACCGTGGGAAGATCTCACTTCACAGAACCACCTCTCCTTCAGAAAACAACTCAAAACCTGGCTATTTGATAAGTAGAGAACCCCTCTCCCTCAAGCGCCTTGAGACCCTCTGGGTGAGTAGTGCACTATACAAATTTTGACTTGACTTGACGGGACGCTCCTGCCTATCCTAGAGTCCAGGCCTTGCCTTTCCGCTCGCTCAGTACTACAGGCAAGCAGCAGCGACACGCCACGTCTACAGAGACCAAGATACACGGCTCTAAAGTCATCCATCACTGCAGGGCCTACGACACCTGTCAGCGGTAGAAACACTCTTTCAGGGGTTTGCGAAAATACTGCACACAACAGCAAAGACAGACTGCCCTGCAGGGAAATCATGAGATGTCCCCCAACAGGCCTCAGGGACCGGGCGGGGTAAATGCTAATGTGCAGTGCTTACAAACGGACTCGGTCCTTCAAAACGAGCCTAATGTTGGGGCAGATGTGGTAACTGACTGCAGTAATGCACACACGCCTCATAAAATGACGCAGTTTGGTCAAATGAGGGAGGTGGGGTCCGAACACACACATGCCTCCCGATTCCAGCGCTGGAGACAGTCATTCAGTATGCCAATGACACTTCACCGTAACAAGGGGGCCTCTTTCTGTTGATTCAACACCATTGATATCAGTCTCTATGAGGATTTGGCGACACCAAAGGTTAACAGAAACATCACACTGAGCAGTTCTAATTTCTTCATTAGACAGCAGGGTATTCTTTCAAACACTAGCAAAACCAACAAGGCATGCGTTTAATATGATAAGTATGGAGTAACCGTTGCAAGACGTACAGGTTTGCCCCCTGGTGCCCTAGAAAGAAAAAAACACAATCAGGGCCACTGGAATTATGCACCAAGGATGGACCAAATTATGCGGCAAGGTTGGTTAAATTATGCAGCATGTGTCCCATTTTGTGATAGCATTACCTCATTCTTTTGTGCTTTTTAGGTCTCGCACCTGCGATGATCGCGAAGCTATGTCGCTGCAAGGCCTATTGTCATCGGTTCTGCTTACAAGGAGCTAAAGGAGACAAATGGGCACGCGCAGCCTCAGGAACCATCTCCGGTCTCCCTTTTAGCTCCATGTAAGCAGACACACACAAGCGCACACACTGACACACACATACAAGCACGCACACAGAGACACCCCCCCCCCGTCGCCGCACGCACACACACACACACAAGTGTACAGAGACACACACCCCCCCTCACCCCCTACAACTAAGCCCCACACACCTCATCGGCGCCACTCCGGACTTCTTCAGCCTCCGCGGGGCTCTCCCTCAGGCTTCTCTGCCAGGCACTCCGTGGGCTTCATAAGACGGAAGTCCCGCCCAACCACAGGTTTCGTTTTCGCCAGTGCACGCGCACATCTTGTTGTTGCGCTGTGTGTGACATGCGCTGGATCTCCGTGCTGCTGGAGCAAGTCGTGAACCAGGCGCTGGTGGTGAGCTTCCAGTGGGGGCGGCGGAGCTTCAGCGGGATCCTGCTGGAGAGCATGCAGAAGTAATAGTCTGTGCGCCGCAAATGCAGGGGGAGCTCGGCCTGCGGGACTCTGATGAGCAGCTGGAAGCTGGCCAGGCCCTATTCCAATTAAGGGGGCTGCCGCCTGCCCCTCACCAACTCCAACTGAGAACCCCCTGTGTACTCGGACCTGTGAATTCGCTCCCCTCTGCATCAGCACCCATGGATTCGCGAACCTGCAGGGCCCGAGGAGATGCGAAGGTATGTGTGGCTGGCGCTGCTCCGCTTGCTCGGTGGACTCTGCTCACTTCTTTACGTCTCGTTCTGCCAACTCGCAGGCTCCGGGCATGGACTGTGGTCCTTCAAACGCCTTCATCTGGCCTGCATAAAGTCAGTCCATGGCAAGACGGGGATAATAGGGAAGGAGGCTATTAGGGTGTGAATTTGATAATTGTGTGTGCTCTGAAACAGCAAGACTAGCCAGTTGAGCAGCTCTCAACAAACGTTGATGCCATCTCAGACGGTATTATGACAAGTCACCTCCAGTCTCAACAGAGACTACCTTTTCATTGTATACATAGACTCTGGCCTATTTACATTCTCATTGCTTTTATATCATATACAAGTGAACTACCACACTGCACTATGTGGCTGTGTAAACATCAAGTAACCAAACATCTGTGTTCGTACTTCATTCCCCGTCCCTCCTCCCATTTGTTGTTTTTATGTGCATTTTATCCACACTTGCACTTTTCACCCGCAGTCCTTTTGCTCAGCTTCTCGTCAAGATGACATACACTCTGGTAACAGCATGGAACAGAAAGTGAGTGTGTAAGCTTAGTGGGCCAGTCGCCCTCCAGAAAGCAGAGCTTTTAATTAGGCAAAAATGAAATACTCGAGGGCATGAAGTCATGTTTTGCAAGCCTGCCAACATTGTCAGTCCAACTACTCCTTGACTTTCAGGCCTCCTTATGATTGTTGCTTGTGTAGTGTATTTTGTATTTCTTTTTGGTGGCAAAAACTCTTTTTAGCACACATCCTAACTACATTTGCTCTTTGTTTAAATCCTAATGCAGAATCTGCCTTTTGCTATAACTTGAAGTGAAGTTGTAAATTTAACCACAATATTTGGTATTCTTTTGGCAGTCAACAGATGTTCCTAGGATTTTTTTTCTTCTTATTCTTCTTTCTAGGTAGCACTGATTTTTCTGTATCGCCTTTTAGCACAGGTTTGCTATCCTTGAGACTATTTCCTTTATTTTAGCCCCCCCTTGTTTTAATCAGCATTTACAAAGCCAGTAGATATGGGATTGGCTACCATCCTTGTGGCTTTGCCAATGCTTATTTGTCTAGTTGGCAGACTCAACTGAGAGGCCAACAACTGAATGGGTGCGTGCGAAGAGTCAGGTAGCCTGTACTTCTGCCACTACACTAATTCAAAGTTAAAAAAAAAAAAATTGGATGCAATGAATTGTCATATACAATGCCAAAAACTAACTTTAATGCTGCGAGACCTATTGCATTGTAAATGCTTGTTTTGAAACCTGTAGCTAGAGATTAAATGGGAGGCCAGAGCGAAAGGGTCAAAAGGTGAGTAGACTGGAAGTGAGAAAAACAAAACAGATGGCTCATGCTATTTTACGAGGTGCATACAAGGGTCTCTTCTATATGTGTATTGTGTATAGTTTATTTTCATTTCAGTTTGCAGTTTGCAGTTTAAAACTGTATTAAGTAGAGATTGACTATTATAATGTATATAATTGAGTTCTCAATACAGCATTGACTAGAATCTTAACCTCATCCCCCACATTAAAAATGCAGCAAAAAGTGCTTTTTACACCCTTCACCATCTCAACAAAAAAAAAAAAAATCAAACCTTTTATCCAGCTGATGATTTTAGAACCGTTGTCTTTCCAGGATTGACTATGGCAACGCCACACTTGCCGGCACACGTAAAGTCCATCTTGCACCAATTAAATCCGTTCTCAATCTAGCCGCTAGACTTATCTCCGACTGTAAAAGATTTCACCACATCTCCCCTGTCCTCAAAAATCTCAACTGGCTCCCAATAGAAGGAAGATCCACCTACAAGATTGCCTGTATCACTCAAAGCTCTTCACCAAAACACTCCCTCTTACCTTGCAGTCAAACTACAAAAAAAGCAGGGTGCTCCAGGTCCCTGAGAAGGACTAACTCCCTTGTCCTAATCCCTCCTAAACTCAAATGTAAAAGACCCAACCCCGGGCATTTTCTGGTAACGCTCCTACGATTTGGAACTCTCTCCCCAAAGATCTTCGCTGCAACCCCTCTAACCCTCTCTTTAAAAAGGAACTCAAAGTACTTCTCAACAAATATTGGTGTACCTAATGCCTTTGATCCTGAACTTGCGCACTCTTTACTCTTTCCCTACCCACTCCCTCTCCCCCTTTCATTCTCCCTCCACTGCACCCCCTTCTTTCTCCGATCTTTAAAACTTCATCTTCCCCTTTAATTTTATCTTTGTTTTCTTTGCTCTCATTGCTCTTCTGAATGCATTGCTACATCCCTTATAAATTCGCTGCACATTGTTTAATTGCTTTTGATTTTCTATTATTATGTTTTACTTTCCCTGTAAAGCGCTCTGATACTCTTGGGTCCAGCAGCGCTATATAAAACCTTTGAAATAAATAAATTAAAACAAAACAAAACATTAGGGATCAGATAGCTACAAATATGAGACATCACAGACCCATAAGCATCAGCAGACATTAGACATACACAAGCATTAGACAGTTACAAGCATTAAACCTTAGACAGCAGGCATATGACTCCACAAGTGATAGACAAGTTAAACACCAGACAATCACAAATATCATGCATTAAACATGTATCAGCATCTGGTATCAAACATCAGTATTTACAAGTACAAGGCATCAGACATCCACAAACAGTATCAAATATTAGTATCCACAAATATAAGGCCTCAGACATTAGGGATCAGACATCTACAAATACTAGACATCAGACAACCATAAGTATCAGACATTAATCATCAAACAATGACAATCATCAAATAACACACAGCAGACAACCACAAACATTAGACAACTAAATAAACAATGTATCAAACAACCACAAACATCAGTATCTACAAATATGAGGCGTCACACATTAAGAAGTAAGGTACACGTTGTGTTTGTAAAATATCCCTCACACATCAAACACTTATTTGATTTCATGCTTCTTCATTGGGGTCTTCCCGTTCTTGCTACAGTACGGGGCGTGCTGCAACTTACAGAGACGTAGGAGCACTTTTTTGCTGTTATGGTATGTGTGGTGCCGTTACTTACGTATACACTGAAAAGTGTTAGTGCTGTAATTTTAGTGAGTGAACATTGTAGTGAAAACTTTTATGTTATGGATGTGGATGGTGCTTGTATGCTGCCTCTTCTGTTTTATTTGATTAAATAGTTACACACAGAAAGGGACACTAACAAGTGGATGAATACACAAGTTAGAGCAACAAAGTTAACAGAGGACATGGATAAAAAAATAGAAAGAGAGGCAAAGATAAAGGCAAACCACAAATACTAGGCATCAAACATTGATAAGCATGAGGTATCAAATATCAGTATCCACAATTATAATGCATCAGACACACATACTAACACACAATCTTATACACACACAAACATATCTACACACAAACCTACACACTCACACACAACCCCCCCCCCCCACACACACACACACACACACACAGGTCTGCTATTGGCGTTTTCGTGTTTGTTTGTTTGGAAGGGAGCATACCATAGGTCAGACATCAGGCGTTAATTATGCAACCACAAGTATGAGGTGTTGGACATCAGGCGTTAGACACTCCCAAATACGAGATATTACACACCTATAAGCAAGAGACATTAAGCATCAAACGTCCACGAGTATCAGGCATTAAGCCTTCACTATCTTTGGGTATCAGACACCAACAGGCATTAGACATCCACAAGCATAAGACAGTTACCAGCATTAAACCTTAACCACATCGATGCTGCACCTATTCCTCTGCTGTGCTGGACAGCAATAAAAACGGGTGTGGTCATGATGAGCTCAGCTCGTCATGAGCACAGGAGCACTGTTCTGCATGACGAACTGAGCTTGTCATGAGCATCGAAGGGGTTACAGAGCACATATATCAGGCAGCAAACATTTGAAAGCATCTTAAATTATGCACTCAGTAACAGTAGATTTGTGTTTGCAATACAATGGAGGCAGTTACTTAGTTGCCTATTTGTTTTCTTTTCTAACTAGTATGAATGTGCTGCTAATCTTTATGCGGTAACGACGTATAAAGTACTACATCAGGCAAGCACAAGTATTAATTGTCAGACATTATGCGTTAGACACTCAGCACTATAGAACCAAAAACACTAGACAACCACAAATACCACACAGGTACAAATACCAGGCATAAAACGTAAACATGAGCATCACAGATATCAAACACCTACAAGCATCAGACATTAAGCATCAGTGTCAATCATCAAATATCAAGCATCACACAATCACAAACATTATATAACTTGAAATATCAGACATCTACAAATTCAGGTGTTGAGCTTATGCAACCACAAGTCTGAGGTGTCTGGCATTGGGCACTCCCAAATCCCACACATTACACACCTATAAGCAAGAGACATTAAGCATCATACACCCACAACTATCAGGTATAGTTCAAGGTTCGTCAATCAGGCATCAGACATCCACAATTACAGACACCCACAAGCATCAAACTTCAGATAGCAGCATCATACATCACAAGCAACAGAGATTAAACACGGCAGACATCATGAATACTTATGCATCAAACATCAACAGGCATTAAGCAGCAGACATTACATTGCAAACATGTATAAGCATATGTAATCACGGACCTACTATCATCATGTAACACACATTAGACATCCACAATCATTAGGCAAATTTATTTATAAAGATCCCGCATTAGGCATTACATATTAGAAGTCAAACACCTACAAGCAATAGACATAATACATAAACAAGCATCATAGATTAGGTATTACACATCAACAAACTAAAAGCATAAGACATTATATAATGCATGCACAAACATAAGGTGTTAAACATTAGACATCCACAAGCACATTTCATATCCATAATCATCGTGCATCGGACACTCACAACTAGAGTTACACATCGACAATAATAGCTCATGAGACACCCACAACTATTACACATTCACAAGGAACAGATAGTTAGAAGCATTAAACGTCGTAAACAGGTTACAACATTTAGTATTAGATTTTGTATTAAACATTAACTGGCAATGTAAGTTATTACGGTTTAGGGAGTTGTTATTATGGAGAAAACCTTGCTCATTTCTTCTTTTTCTTAATAGTTGTGTTATTGTAATGTAAGCTGAAATTTATAACGCGCACTGTCGCTCCAAGGAGCATCAAGGCGCCCCTACTGACCAGATCTGAATGCTGGTCAGGCTGCTATTGGTAATTCAGCCAGGATTATCACACTAGTACTCTAGCACAGGTGTCAGGAAGCTAGAAAATCCAGGTTTTCAGAGCCTTTTGAAACTCTGAATCCCACTCCAAGGCACGGAGGCGGGGGGGTTGGGGGGAGAATTAATTCCAGGCCTTTGCCCCTATAACTGGCAGAGATTTGCCACCTCTAGAGCCAAGTCTGAAGGCCGGGCCAGACAACAAGTTAGCATTGGAGGACCGCAGAGTACGCACAAGATGGTATCGGGAAGACCTCCACTGTAAGTACTTTGGCCCCTGAGAATGAAAAGCTCTAAAGGTAATGACCAGTATCTTAAAGAGAACCTGTTTGATTATAGGTAACCAATGCAAGGTGTTTAGTGCAGCAGATGCCGATGATTTCTTTGGCCATTTCAACACCAGCCTAGCGGATGCGTGTTGCACCATCTGTAGTTTGTGTGTGACCACTTTGTTAGTCCATGCATACAGGCTATTACAATAATCTAGTCTTGATGTCACAAGGGCGACTGTTACCATTTTCCTAGCTGCCAGAGGAATTTTCTTAGTCCCTTGATAAACACTGAAACAGGTCCCTGCTACTGCCAGTGCCTGTTTGAACGACAGAGCGGTATCAAACTTGATGCCCAAGTTTCGTGCTGCATTGGTGGTATGAGGCAGCACCTCTGCGTTCTCCAGCCACCATAGTTTAGGAACGAAGTCATTTTGTGGACCCATTGGCATGATTTCCGTTTTGCCCGTATTACATTTCAAATGGTTCTTCCCCATCCAATCAAAAGTAGCCCTCAGGCAACCTTTAAGATTTTGTTCCCAGTCCTGAGTGTCTTTATCAAGGACTAGGATCAGTTGGGTATCGTCCGCGTATGCAATCACATCGATACCAAAGGACAATATCAGCCTGATCAGAGGGGTAGTGTACACATTGAAAAGTGTCGGGCTTAGACTAGACCCTTGCGGTACTCCAGTCACAAGTAGTTTTTCCTTAGAGCAAAAATCACCCAATGTAACCACTTGTCGCCTGCCACTTAGGAAGTTCTTCATCCAATCCAGGACCTTTCCAGTTATGCCAGATGTTAGTAGCCGGGCAATTAAGATGGTATGTGAGACAGTATTGAAGGCTGCCGACAGGTCTTAAAGGATCAGGACAGCCTTCTTACCCTGGTCCAGAGCCATTCGGATGGTATCAGTAGTGAACAGGAGGGCTGACTCAGTAGTGTGGTGCTCTAAAACCGGATTAGTTTGGGTGCCAGGACTGGTTATCTTCAAGGAACTTAGTAACCTGTTTGTTTACAAAAGACTCTGATTTTACATAATACGGGAAGCAGCGAGATTGGTCGGAGGTTGGAGAGTGTGGTTGGGTCAGGAAGTTGTTTTTAAGTCTCGCGCCTAGCGTTGCACTGCGTAGCAGTGCTTCGCGAGGCATTTTGTAATCGAAAAACGGGGTTTCAGCAGTCACGTTGGAAGCTCGTGCGTGTGCTTTTTTGTTTGGTGTAACATCAGTGGTCTTGGCGTTCTTCCGATAACAAAAGACTTCCCACTATTGGCTTGTGTCACGCGCATTGCTCCTCCCATGGCCTATTGGTGTCTATTACGTGCATGAAGCTCGTAACAGTCACCAATAGGCCATGGGAGGAGCAACAGAGCGATGGGCATGTTAATAGAAATGTCATGCCTTGCTGTTGTGCGAGTGCGTGTGCGTTACCAATTAAGGCATTTTTTTTGTCTGTGTGGCGTGCTTTAAGCAAGAGAGAAGAGCAACAGAGCGACGGGCATGGTAAATGACACCTTGCTGCTGCGCGTGCGCTTTTTTTTGTTGTTGAATGGTGTGCTTGAAGCCATTGTAAACTAATGCGATGTCTCCTTCGAAATTGTCTGTCTGCCTGTAAAGAGAAGTACAAACGTAGGAGCAGTGACAATGCGCGCGTTTTCCAATTACGTACTTTTTGCGGTGCAGGAGTACTTCACAGTTTTGTAAAACACCATTTGTTTGAAACTTAGGCTTTTGTTATGTTTTCAGTTCTTCTCACAGGCACTCTGTCTATCGTTGTTAGAATTAGTCCCCCTCTAAAGAAAGGCTATCAACCCCTCGCAATGTACCTCTGCTTGCCTGTCTGAACACTGAAGTACAAAGGTAGGAGCATTGATATACATGCAGGTACAATGCGCGCGTTCACTAATGACATAACTGCAGCCTTGCAGGAGTATTTAATAGATTTTTAAAACACCATTTACTTGTTTGAACTTTGAAATGACTTTATCACATTTCACATGATGTTGGTTGTGTGGTTTGCATAGCAAGCATTTTCAGAGCTCGGCTCGTGCACGGGCCCTAAGAGCAGAGTCAGACTTTTGGTGCGGCGCTCCCTGTAAATCTGTTGGCTCACCCACCCTCTATGTAAGTGGTGTCGATGAGGCTCAGCCTTGATATGAACCTAATGTGACAGACCGCGGTTTTGGAGGCCACTTGCCCCAAGGGGAAACCCAATTGGTCGGCCCGAGATCAGGTGAAGGAACAGTCAGTCAGTCTATAAAAAGGACAGACATTCTCACCTGCTACTCGGTCATAAGCGTTACACAGGTTATCAAATTCCCCGCCAAGTCCGCTGTGACCCACCCTTAAATCACGCTGTACCAGGGTGCAGTGACGAGCCTGCGAGTCATCGATCAGGGATTATTTTAAATGTATGCACAGCAAGATTCGGGGAAAGTGTCCGATTTACATTTTTGCAACCAGTGTGGTGCTTACAAGTACTGGAAAGGGTTTGGATGGCTCATTAGCTGGGTATGAAGATTGCTTCTGAGACTCTAAATGTAAAGCAATGAGATTGTGTGCTTTGGCCGGTCTCAAAGCACTAGACAAAAAGACTAAGTACTGGATTATGTCTTGAATTGCCCTTTTAAATGGTTTCTAAAATCTCTTTACAAATATTTGGGAAAAATATTGATGAAAATGCAAAACTCGGCTCCATCGTTTGAAACAACCAAACCCCACCCCTTCTGCTACCCGTCACTAATACCCTACACACGGCCAACTCCTTGGAAGAGACTTTTTGCAAGTTGTAGGACTTCGTGATGCCTATCTGCAGGGGCAGAGAGGAAGTCAAACAGCAGCATGGCCAGAATGTGGCCGAAGCCTGATTTCTGAATAAATACCCTGCCTGCTACTGGGCACAGCTGGCCAGATGCCAAAAAAGAAATACTTCAGCTCTATTGGTTGCAAGGATAATGAAGGCCGACAGGAGCTCCAAAACCATAAAAAAAAAGCATTGCAATGCAATAGGTCTCCCATTATTAAAGTTTGAGCTATTGGTGTTGCATTACCTAAAATGCCAATAGCTCAAACTTTAATAATGCGAGACCTATTGCATTGCAAATGCTTGTTTCTGCAGCGGTTTGACCGCCGCCAGTTTCCATTCTGAGGGAATGATAGCCGTGGCCAGTGATGCATTTATGATTTTATTAATTACAGGATTGACGGTATCAACTAGAGTTTGTAATAGTGTGGATCACACGGCGACCCTGATTTGGTCGCCAATATCGCCCAGTGAGTCTACTCCATACTAATTGGCTGAAACGTCGCCAAAGAGTGCGAAAGATGGTTCACCATACTACTACCTTCCCCTAGTGGGAAAACAAAGCTTTCAATTGCCCCGCCCACCTTCTTTGAAACATGTAGCAAGCAGGTTAAATGTGAGGCCAGAGGAAAGGGTAGGAATGTGACAAAACTGGCACCTGATCCTATCAGAAGTGATCCAAACAAAACAGATGGCTCATTCAGTTTTACGAGGTGCACGCTGTGGTCTTTTGTCTATGTAAATCTTGTTGGGTTTGTTTTCATTTCAGTTAGCAGTTAAACAGTTTTTTTAACTAGATATTTCTAGTGTTATAGCTTGTATCATTGTGTTCATAGAGCCATAGATGTAGATAGGTAACTAATGAGGAAAACATCTTGTGGGAAACACATGCAATACCTCGTGCAATTATGACACCTCTTACAAAGCACCTAGGGGATCACAGGCAGCGTTCTTCTGATGCCGGTTGTCACATCACACAGAAAAATTAAGCTTATTATAAGCACTGGCGCTCGTGGCAACATTCATAGACGTGGTACAATGAGCCTGTAGTTAGCCATCGCCTATTCACAAATACTAGACATGAGACACCCATAAGCATCAGAAATAAACCATCAATCATCAAATACAAACACTATACAACCACAAACACTAGGCATCAGACACCCACACAGAAACAGGTGGAGAGAGAGAGAGAAACACACATAGTGAGAAAAGGATTAATATATTAATAGACAAGAAACAAATACGCACAGCAAAAGAGAAAAGCATATTAGACAAGCACCATCAGACAATCACAAACACTATACAACCAGAAACCCCAGGTATCAGACATCTACAGGTAGAAGGTATCGAAATTATGCAACCACAAGTATGAGGTTTCAGACATCAGGTGTTTATAATGCAACCACAAGTATGTTAAGTCTCAGACATTAGACATTCACAAATATTAAACAACACACACCTATAAAGCAAGAGACATTAAGCATCAGACATCCACGAGTATCGGGTATTAATCACAATCATTGGGTGTCAGGTACCCTCAGACATTAGGGATCAAACATCTACAAACACTAGACATCACACACCCATAAGCATCAGACATTAATCATCAAACACCGACAATCAACAAATACAAACACTATACAACCACAAACAATTGACATCAGGCATCCACACAGTTACAGGTGGAGAGAGAGAGAGAGAGAGAGAGAGAGAGAGAGAGAGAGAGAGAGAGAACACACAGTGAGAAAAGGATTAATATATTAATAGACAAGAAACAAATACGGACAGCAAAAGAGAAAAGCATATTAGACCACCACCATCAAACAAATTTAAACCCCATATAACCATAAATACCAGGCATCAGACATATGCAAGTAGAAGGTATCGACATTATGCAACCACAAGTATGATGTTTCAGACATTAGGCGTTAGACGTTCACAAATACTAGACCACAGACACCTATAAGCAAGAGACATTAAGCATCAGACATTAGACATATACAAGCATTAGACAGTTACAAGCATTAAACCCTAGACAGCAGGCATATGACTCCACAAGTAACAGACAAGTTAAACACCAGACAATCACAAATATCAGGCATCAAACATTTATAAGCATCAGGTATCAACCATCAGTATTTACAAGTATAAGGCATTAGACATCTACAAATACAAGACATCAGACACCCACAAACAAACAGTGTCAAATATTAGTATCCACAAATATATTGCCTCAGACATTGGGGATCAGACATCTACAAATACTAGACATCAAACACCCATAAGCATCAGACATTAAGCATCAAACAATGACAATCATCCAATTTGAAGCATCAGACAACCAGAAACATTAGACAACTAAATAAATATCATGCATCAAACAACCACAGACATCAGTATATACAAGTGTAGGGCGAGCAGTGTGTGAGTATGCAGGGCGAGCAGTGTGTGAGTATGCAGGGCGAGCAGTGTGCGAGTATGCAGGGCGAGCAGTGTGCGAGTATGTAGGGCGAGCAGTGTGCGAGTATGCAGGGCGAGCAGTGTGCGAGTATGCAGGGCGAGCAGTGTGCGAGTATGCAGGGCGAGCAGTGTGCGAGTATGCAGGGCGAGCAGTGTGCGAGTATGCAGGGCGAGCAGTGTGCGAGTATGCAGGGCGAGCAGTGTGCGAGTATGCAGGGCGAGCAGTGTGCGAGTATGCAGGGCGAGCAGTGTGCGAGTATGCAGGGCGAGCAGTGTGTGAGTATGCAGGGCGAGCAGTATGCGAGTATGCAGGGCGAGCAGTATGCGAGTATGCAGGGCGGGCAGTATGCAAGTATGCAGGGCGGGCAGTATGCAAGTATGCAGGGCGATCAGTATGCAAGTATGCCGGGTGATCAGTATGTGAGTATGCCGGGTGATCAGTATGCCGGGTGATCAGTATGTGAGTATGCAGGGTGATCAGTATGTGAGTATGCAGGGTGATCAGTATGTGGGTGTCCAGGGCCAGTAGTGTGAGTGTGCAGGGTGAGCAGTGTGCGAGTATGCAGGGTGCACACTTTCACCAGGAACACACCACCAGCCGTCATTGCACGCTTCCATCAGGCACACACAGCACCAGCCATCAGTGCACAATTTCTACAGGCACACACACCACCAGCCATCAGTACACACATCAGTTAACGCATCTACAATTAACTATTGTAGCAATCGCAGTATTGCGCACTTTACTTTTAAACATAGTCATCTAAAGTGCAGGATGCCACCATTGCTACAATTCCAATCGACATAATTCCACTACACACCACATGCATACACTCCATAACACATGGCGAAAAGACATTGCCATTTACAATGCCATTTGCTCTAACTCAAAAAAAATCCTAGACCTATTGCATTTCCAATGCTTGTTTTGTGCAGGGGCTATCTCCGCTCTGCCGCAGAGTCAGAGTTTTTTCCTGAACTCCGCGTTCCCATGGAGCGCGGAGTTGCCAAAACTCCAAAAACTCCACCGGAGGAGCAGAGTTTAAAACCCAGGTTTACTATAAATCTGTTCATGTTTCTGGAACGCGGACTGAATCTGCCCCAAAATAGTAATCCGGGTCTTGATCTCCTCATTATAAAGTGGCTAAATATTATTCTGGCACTTCTTCTTTGGAGCAAGCCAGGCCAAAATCCTACCCATAGACACCCTTTCTTCATGCACCTTTTGTAAATAGGCACTATCAGCAACACAGGCTCTCTCATAATAATCCTTCATTAGCAGTTTCGCTTTCCTTAACTCTCCTTGACTGTTAAACCGCAAAACGTCTTTACTGGCATTCTTCAGACCCTGCTCTAGTTCAATTCTTTTGGGGGGGGGGGGGGGGGGGGCGCAAATGTATTCCTGCAATAGTCTTAGAGGATATGCAAAACCATATGGTCGACTCAAAAGCGTCCCCCAGTTTTAGCTGGCTGTAAACTGAATAATCTCAAAGTCATAATCAACCTCCTTAGAGGGCCCCATCCCCACAACTGAAACTGCTACTAGGGAGTAGTCCAAAAATGTGGCACATGCGTGCAATACCTTAGGGCAGAGGCCTTCAAACGGTGGGGCGTGCCCGCCTGGGGGTGGTGATTGGGTTCCCAGTGGGGGCACAAATGCCCGTGCAAGTAAATGTTAATGAAGATGGTGTGGAAGTGCGACCTTGTTTATTTGCTGCATTTCCAGGCTGTCTTCGTTTACACATAGTCCTTGAAGTGAATTAAAAAGATGAAGAACTGTGTTGAAAGTGATTTGGGGGTAGAGAGTCAGGTGGCAAAAGAAAAATAAAAGAACAAAATAGTATAAGTATTTTGTTTTTTCACCGTCCGGTAAATGAGTATAAAATAAAGCACAAACAGCTTAATTTTAATTGCAAAATAATAAAGGTTAATCTAACAAGTAATATTGTATTCTTTTTGGGTATAAAAACTCAGCAAATACCATCACTGCAAATTTCTGTGTGTGTTAAAGCTGAGCAATACAGAATTGTACCCTAGTTGGTGCATTGTGGAAAAGTGACCTTTGAATTTATAGTCCGGGCCACTGGAAGTATGCATGTGTGCGGTTGCACCGTTTTTCTCATAATTATGGATTTGCTGTACTTGCCACACAATCCATCATCTGCTGCAAAATTTTCCGATTTTAACAAAAAAAATTCTAGCTCAAACAATTCAAAACTTTACTAAAAATGCAGCAACACTTGTTGCCACGCAGTGGAAAGCTCTTTGCAAAGGTTGACTAGTCACCTTTGTTACGTTATTACTATATGTGGGTGTTAAACTAGTACTTATGCGGGGTAATATATGTTAGAGACAGTGTTAAAGAGTATACAGATAAAGTAAGGATTAATAGGATTACAAAATGTGCTGCATTGTGTGCGTTTTCTTGCAGCATAATTTAGTCAATCCAGTCACATATTTAGGCATTCTGCCATATAATTCCAGAGTCAATATAAAAATGTACCTTGAGGAATTGTTTCAACTTATTACTCAATCTTTACTAAGTCATATATATGTACATTAATTCAAATAGACATCGGAGTCATGGTATCAATCATTTTCAATTTTATATCATAAACGATGACATTTTTTTTTGCAACAAATAGAAAAGGCAACACAAACAACACTATTACATTCAATATACTTCCGGTAGTGCGTTATACTGTTGGTATAGTACGTATTATATACATATATACATAACGTGCTCCTGAAGCCTCAGTCAGCTCATTCAATAAGTTTTTTATGAATGCTGTAGTTCATATTTACAACCAAACAGTATAAAGGCGTCGACGTTTCGGTCTTTAACACACGATTTTCCTCAAGACCATCATCAGGACTGAATGTTGCTCAAAATATTATGTTACAAGTTGGGAATCACCAATCTTCATAAAACAATAGAGAAGTCTAAACTATAGACCATCCGATTTCAGCGTGTACCTCCTCAAAAAGATAGGAACAACTCAAAAGTGACCCGGTATTACTCCTTCGTATCTTACTTCCAGTGTGGTTCCAATTTGCACACCGTGTACCTAACAGGACTCTAATTCACTCCGTCTCCGTTAGTATGGTGACGGAGTGAATTAGAGTCCTGTTATGTACACGGTGTGCAAATTGGAACCACACTGGAAGTAAGATACGAAGGAGTAATACCGGGTCACTTTTGAGTTGTTCCTATCTTTTTGAGGAGGTACACGCTGAAATCGGATGGTCTATAGTTTAGACTTCTCTATTGTTTTATGAAGATTGGTGATTCCCAACTTGTAACATAATATTTTGAGCAACATTCAGTCCTGATGATGGTCTTGAGGAAAATCGTGTGTTAAAAACCGAAACGTCGACGCCTTTATACTGTTTGGTTGTAAATATGAACTACAGCATTCATAAAAAACTTATTGAATGAGCTGACTGAGGCTTCAGGAGCACGTTATGTATATATGTATATAATACGTACTATACCAACAGTATAACACACTACCGGAAGTATATTGAATGTAATAGTGTTGTTTGTGTTGCCTTTTCTATTTGTTGCAAAAAAAAATGTCATTGTTTCTTATATGATATAAAATTGAAAATGATTGATACCATGACTCCGATGTCTATTTGAATTAATGTACATATATATGACTTAGTAAAGATTGAGTAATAAGTTGAAACAATTCCTCAAGGTACATTTTTATATTGAGTAGTTACCCAGTTCCTTGGGGATAATTGGGTTGCCCTGTCTTTATTTACAATATAATTCCAGAGGCCATGTTTAAAGTGCTATGAGGTCCCTGCCTACAGCAGAAAGCACTGTGAATAGATGCAGTACACTGGAGCCTAGGGGTCGGGGGGGGGGGGGGGGGGGGCACTGCATCACAATTATGAATGACTGTCTCACTTAAAAAAAAAAAGAAAAAAAAGGGACATGGGAGCTTATTTTCCTTTCTAGCTTTAGGACAGCGGACACACTTATAGAACAAGCATTGGCATAGCCAATAGGTCTCGCTTTTGGGACCTTATAAAGTATTTAGTTATGGAGCACAATATCCTTGGTGCAACAAAATCAACTGTTGCATGGCTAAACACTTATAAGGTCCCAAAGGCGAGACCTATTGGCTATGTCAATGCTTGTTTATATTAATGCTGGCAGGTGTATGATGTGGGTTATACCTATTGAAGTGGGTTGGGTTTGGGGTGGTCGGACCTAGGGTTAGTGTGGTTCAGATTGGAGCCTGGTTAGGGTTACAACTAGGGTTTGTTTTAGGGTCTGGAAATGATGTAATATTAGGGTCAGAGTTTGTGTTAAGTTTAGGGTTGAAGTATATGAAAAGATAAGGTGATGTGTTGAAGCAGTAGTCAATTACAATATAAACTGGCCAAGTCAACTGGCTCCTTTGATATAGTGGCGGATCTCAGTGTAGGAACATACAGCCAAGTGCACCCCTTAGTGTTCTGCTTGGGAGCGATCGTATTGTGTATCAGAACAGGGGTCATGCTAAAGAATTGCAGTTTCTAAGCATGTTGGCACGTGCGCGTGGACGTGGCAGGACTCACTCGCTATGTCGCAGCCAGTGTTGGACTGTAGTGGGCAGCAATCCACGTTGAGGATTAACAAAGAACTACATTATTAACTTTATTTAGGACAAAAGAAAGTTATTTCTCTTGTATGCAAGGAAAGTGGTAAACAACCCAGGGACTCAAGAGGATGTGGACGTCTAATACGGTTTCACATTACTATACATTTCTGTTGTATCAGACATGGAAAATGCTGAATACTGCAGCGTGGTTGCTTTGCAGTACAGATGAATGGCTCTTTTGAAGCGGTGTAAATCTTTTCAGACGGGTATTGGGGAAAACAGAAGGATAACTGCCATGCTATACAGGAACACTGACAATTTTACACATTTGTTTTCACCTACTCACTCTTGGCTGTTAGGGAATAGTATAACACAAACAAATAACTAGAATTTTTTTCACTAAAAAATAAAAGTGCGGCAATGCTGCGCTCAAGAGACATTCACAGCTCCTATTAACCCCTTCAGTGCTGCGCGAATTCCTCTGCGGTGCTGAAGGTTCTAAAGAACCTATGGACTCATGACGGAACGGTTCCGTCACGAGCACCGAAGGGGTTAATTTAATCCACCACAAAGAAGCTGGAGTAAATGCATGAAATGGTTTTCTCCATAGCGCTGACTATCATAACAAGCAAAAACGACTAAATTATCCACAGCTTCTGTTACAAGGTTGCATGTTAGCCACCACAAAGGACTCCGACGCCTTGTCAAGGGCAATAAGTGGTATATCAATTCAATAACAATCCAATGTAACGCAAATAGCATATAAAAAGTACCTCATCACAGTAGTCACACCCACAACTGATAGGGGCTTCACTGTCGCAAACCTCGTAATCTCACCCCACGAGGACCAATCATATTTTCGCGTTGCTTGCCTTAAGAGCAAGGGATGTAATTCAAGCCTCGATTTAGATTTTACAACCGCCCTTCTAGACATACAGACAAAACAGTACGAACAGGAGTGAAAGATGGCCCGTGAGGCGTCCACTCGACGTCCATCTTGAAAGAGTCTTTACTCCTGTTCATAATATCTCGAGTCAAGCTGAATACCGCAAAAACAAAGTTCTTATCAGAGGATGGGCAATAATTGTCTGTTTTGCTGAAGTAGTATTTGAATACCTGTTAAGTATTGCTAAGGCCAGTAAAGGTTTCGAAATATTACGAAAAAATAAAAAAAGGTAGTAAAAGTTAGAGAATAATAAAGACACGCAACCAAACTTTTCTTTAAAAAGAATTTGTAATGCAAATAACTCTTTACGATACATATAGCAGTTCCCTGCGACATACAGATAAAGAACAGTGACCATCCATTACATTTAACAAGTCGTCAAACCAAATCCAAAACGGCACGCGTAGGTTAGAGGATATGTGGTAGCTTTGGCAACTGGTCCGAGACGCAGCTGTGTGGACTTGCCGTGTCACGTCACAGGAGAAATGAAACGAAGTACCAGAAGTTGTACTTTAAACATAAAGCTTAGACATCCAGGAAGTGTGGAGCTTGGATGCAGACGACGCACCCAACGTTTTGAAACGCTGCATTTATAGGCCTCGGCTGAAGGTACTCGGAGGAGGGGGGGGAATGTGGGATCGCTGTGCTAGGCTCTGGACTTACGAGCGGGCAAAGGTGAAAGAGATCCATTGGAGAAGCATGAGCGCTTCTGCGCGTAACAGCAAGTTGGTGGCCGCCTTTGGTAGCACTTTAAAAACCTGCTTACTAAATGTCTTGCCAGAGCAGCGCATGCACTGGCTCTAGCTAGACCTAAAAAGGGGAATATATGTGGGAGCTTTTTTCTGATAGGGAGAGAGGGCCTGTTTCAAGATTGGAGTGATGATATAGCATGGTGGGGAAAGGGTTAAAGACACAGAGGAGATAACCTACTACTCAGGAATGCAGGTATTAGCTTAACAAGTGAGTGGTGCATTGGGCTCAGAAGCAGGAGGAGCTCACAACACCTAAATTACGGGAAGCAGTATTTGGGGTCAATACATGTTTTTGTTTGATGCATTTGCTGTTTAATACGCCTCATGTTTTGTGTGGTTTACTAGCTATAAAAAAAAGTACTCCTGAAATGATCTCATAAGCCCCGCCCCCGGCACTCAACCATGTCCCTTCCAGAGAGTGCAAAAAATAGTCCAACCTTGCTGCTGACTTATACCGCTCTGACACACAAGTAAATTCACACCTAGATGGATAGTCCTCTCTCCAGCCATCTACTAAATTCAGAACCCTCATATTGTCAAGTATAAATCTGGCAGAACGTGGTTTGTTCTGGTTTCGAGTACTTATGGATGTATTTGATGTCGGATACAAATTATATTAAATTGATTATATTTTTGCAGAGACTACATCTTCTGGCCATTGTCCTGCTGAAGTCACCTCACAGCCTCCAGGTGCTCCTGTCCCCATCTGCTTTCTTTAGAATTCTCCTGTTGTCACTTTCTACCAACAAGCACCATTTTAACTCCGAGGTAAAGGGGTGGTTCCCCTCTCCCACAGGAGGAGAAAACACTAGAGGTCATTACAAGATCATCACAGCGCCATCTACAGGCTATCACTAGACATTAGTGTAAAATCCACATCTCCTGCTTTCATCATGCGAAAGAGGCGTTAACATGTTGACTGACTTTATTTATTGCTCTGTTGTAAGCTAAGCAATTGCTATAAAATCCATAGGGAAGGGCTGGCGGTCTGGAGGGATGCTGAGTTAACCTCTGTGTGGGATCTGTTCAGAGACCAGGAGTTAATAGAACAAAAAGGAGCTGTGCCGTTCCTCAGAAGGAGAAAGGTTTGAGTCACACTATATAGGTGCCACTGGTCTTGATAATATCACAGTTGGGCATCCCTTTTGATGCTTGTAATGCCCTCACACACCCTTGCAGGTGTCATGCTTCATCATCTGCTCTGCTCCTCATTGGGTCGGCGGTGCAATACCCAACGGGCTCACCTCTAGGGCACGTAACTATCACAGGGAAGGACTTCTCGAGCACAAACCTGATGAGCCGAAGGAGAAACAGCCCATAACCTGTGTGACTACGTTCACTCCAGCTTCAGATAAAATGAATACCCTTTGGCCAGTTGCAGGAAGATCATGACATACCAGTGGCCCATTTCTCAATGCATGGAACACTAATAGCCAAGATGGGATGCCTGTGGAGTGTCACGGACACTGAACCAGAGCTTCACCCACTAACCCAAGCCCTGCTCGTCGTGGGGGCGGGGCAGAAGCTGGTGACCTGTTTTTTTTAAGCCTTGGCGTATACGGCGACTGACCCTCTGTCGCCTGTTCACCAGCACTGGGAAACAGATATAGGACGAGCCCTTGCACCCAAAGAATGGGAATGCACTATACACTATCCATTCAAAGTATCCTGTAATGCCAAATTCCAGTACATGCGATTCAACATACTGCACAGGGCATATCTCACCCAGGCTGTCCTACATAGAATGTTTGGGTCCTCCCCTCTTGGTCCTCGATGTCATGCACCCAATTCGGATCAATTCCACATGTTCTGGTCATACCGGATGCTGCGACCCTGTGGTCCAGATTCACAGATGTACTAACCGTAGTGACAGGTTGTGCCAACCTCCTTACATTGGAGGGGGTGCTGTTAGGGATATTCAGAGAAAGGAGGGCTCAAAAGGTGTCCAATAGATTCATAGAATTGGCAATGCTCATTGCACACCAGGCTATTGATATGCATTGGAAGGCCATCGCACTCTCAACACTAAAACACTGGTGTGCAAAACTGTTAATAATGGCTGTTGTACTAGTGGACCCAGTATTATCCCCATGTCTGGACTGTATAGCATCTAGGATGCTGGCTTTCTTAACGCCCAAGATCTATCTGCTATCTTGTTATGTTTGTAGGGATTTAGAGTTCATTTATATCAAACCATGTGCTCCTATCTCGGTATACATGACAATGTTGCGAATCTTTTCTATGAACAGCCAATTGGATCCAAACTATCTACTGATGTAATATGATCAAAACTAAAAAATAGGTTCAGGAAAAAAAAAAATTCTATGTCATTTAAGACTGACTGTTTACCAATATACTCAACCCTAGGACACAACAGGAACACATTCGAAAGAATTCTGATCGCACACCCAATACAGCTCAGATATGTCATATGTAGTTTGCTATAATTAGTGCTCAACGCAGACTGCCATCATTCAACACCAGACATACACTACATTAGAAAAGGGTGAAAAAATACCTCACCCAAACCACAAAAAACGCATACCACTGGTTAGAACACCACACACAGTTTGAGCTATAGGTGTTAATTATTTTTTTGTTTTTTATTTATGTGTTGTTTTTTCTAAATAGCTAAATTAATAGCTTTCTTCTTTACAAAGCCAATAGTTATAATTTTTCTAAATGTGACACCTCTAGCATTTGTAAAGCAACATGTTTTGTATTAACGGGACTTATATGTGACTTATATGTATTGATATAAAAAAAAATCAATGGCTTTAAAAAACAATAATTAATACGTAAATAAAATGGATTTTATTTTATATTGCCAATAGCTTAAAGTTTATTAAATATATTTAGTGAAGATGCTGAGTGAGGGTGAGTGAGGGTGAGGGTGAGTGAGGGTGGGTGAGGGTGAGTGGTTGAGGGTGAGGGGTTGAGGGTGAGGGGTTGAGGGTGAGGGGTTGAGGGTGAGGGGTTGAGGGTGAGGGGTTGAGGGTGAGGGGTTGAGGGTGAGGGGTTGAGGGTGAGGGGTTGAGGGTGAGGGGTTGAGGGTGAGGGGTTGAGGGTGAGGGGTTGAGGGTGAGGGGTTGAGGGTGAGGGGTTGAGGGTGAGGGGTTGAGGGTGAGGGGTTGAGGGTGAGGGGTTGAGGGTGAGGGGTTGAGGGTGAGGGGTTGAGGGTGAGGGGTTGAGGGTGAGGGGTTGAGGGTGAGGGGTTGAGGGTGAGGGGTTGAGGGTGAGGGGTTGAGGGTGAGGGGTTGAGGGTGAGGGGTTGAGGGTGAGGGGTTGAGGGTGAGGGGTTGAGGGTGAGGGGTTGAGGGTGAGGGGTTGAGGGTGAGGGGTTGAGGGTGAGGGGTTGAGGGTGAGGGGTTGAGGGTGAGGGGTTGAGGGTGAGGGGTTGAGGGTGAGGGGTTGAGGTTGAGGGGTTGAGGGTGAGGGGGTGAGTGAGGGTGAGTGAGGGTGAGGGTGAGGGGTTGAGGGTGAGTGAGGGTGAGGGTGAGGGGTTGAGGGTGAGTGAGGTTGAGGGTGAGTGAGGGTGAGGGGTTGAGGGTGAGGGGTTGAGGGTGAGGGGTTGAGGGTGAGGGGTTGAGGGTGAGGGGTTGAGGGTGAGGGGTTGAGGGTGAGGGGTTGAGGGTGAGGGGTTGAGGGTGAGGGGTTGAGGGTGAGGGGTTGAGGGTGAGGGGTTGAGGGTGAGGGGTTGAGGGGTTGAGGGTGAGGGGTTGAGGGTGAGGGGTTGAGGGTGAGGGGTTGAGGGTGAGGGGTTGAGGGTGAGGGGTTGAGGGTGAGGGGTTGAGGGTGAGGGGTTGAGGGTGAGTGAGGGTGAGTGAGTGAGGGTGAGTGAGTGAGGGTGAGTGAGTGAGGGTGAGTGAGTGAGGGTGAGTGAGTGAGTGAGTGTGAGTGAGAGTGAGTGAGTGTGAGTGAGTGAGTGTGAGTGAGGGTGAGTGAGTGAGGGTGAGTGAGTGAGGGTGAGTGAGTGAGGGTGAGTGAGGGTGAGTGAGGGTGAGTGAGGGTGAGTGAGGGTGAGTGAGGGTGAGTGAGGGTGAGTGAGGGTGAGTGAGGGTGAGTGAGGGTGAGTGAGGGTGAGTGAGGGTGAGTGAGGGTGAGTGAGGGTGAGTGAGGGTGAGTGAGGGTGAGTGAGGGTGAGTGAGGGTGAGTGAGGGTGAGTGAGGGTGAGGGTGAGTGAGGGTGAGTGGGGTTGAGGGTGAGTGAGGGTGAGTGAGGGTGAGTGGGGTTGAGGGTGAGTGAGGGTGAGTGGGGTTGAGGGTGAGTGAGGGTGAGTGAGGGTGAGTGGGGTTGAGGGTGAGTGAGGGTGAGTGAGGGTGAGTGAGGGTGAGGGGTTGAGGGTGAGTGAGGGTGAGTGAGGGTGAGTGAGGGTGAGTGAGGGTGAGTGAGGGTGAGTGAGGGTGAGTGAGGGTGAGTGAGGGTGAGTGAGGGTGAGTGAGGGTGAGTGAGGGGTTGAGGGTGAGTGAGGGTGAGTGAGGGGTTGAGGGTGAGTGAGGGGTTGAGGGTGAGTGAGGGGGTGAGGGGTTGAGGGTGAGTGAGGGGTTGAGGGTGAGTGAGGGTGAGGATGAGGCGTTGAGGGTGAGTGAGGGTGAGTGAGTGAGGGTGAGTGAGGATGAGGCGTTGAGGGTGAGTGAGGGTGAGTGAGTGAGGGTGAGTGAGGATGAGGCGTTGAGGGTGAGTGAGGGTGAGTGAGTGAGGGTGAGTGAGGGTGAGTGAGTGAGGGTGAGTGAGGGTGAGTGAGTGAGGGTGAGTGAGGGTGAGTGAGGGTGAGGGTGAGTGAGGGTGAGGGTGAGTGAGGGTGAGTGAGGGTGAGTGAGGGTGAGTGAGGGTGAGTGAGGGTGAGTGAGGGTGAGTGAGGGTGAGTGAGGGTGAGGGTGAGTGAGGGTGAGGGTGAGGGTGAGGGTGAGTGAGGGTGAGTGAGGGTGAGTGAGGGTGAGTGAGGGTGAGTGAGGGTGAGTGAGGGTGAGTGAGGGTGAGTGAGGGTGAGTGAGGGTGAGTGAGGGTGAGGGGTTGAGGGTGAGTGAGGGTGAGGGGTTGAGGGTGAGTGAGGGTGAGGGGGTGAGTGAGGGTGAGGGGTTGAGGGTGAGGGGGTGAGGGTGGGTGAGGGGTTGAGGGTGAGTGAGGGTGAGGGGTTGAGGGTGGGTGAGGGGTTGAGGGTGAGTGAGGGTGAGGGTGAGGTTTATAAACATCCATGCGCTCAATAAACACGTCTCAGGGCTGTTGGGCGAACCTGGCGAAATAGAATGACAGGTAAACAAACAGCTTTCCAAACGCACACTCACATTCAATGCCGTGACATCATTTTAAATCCAAAAGTGAAATCAAACTTCACCTCATAAACGAAACCCAAATTCGCTTGATCCAAACTTGAGCTGACAAATATACGATTTTTTTCTCCCTGTCAACGAGCCAACAGCTACTTCCTGATTGAGGGACGAAGCAAAACCGTACTGCTTTTAAGAAAAAAAAGGTTACCTTTTTTAATTTCTGGCTGGATGACAACAACGAAATCCCAAATTGTTTCACTGTTGTCAAGGCGTTTGAAAATGGAAGTTAGAAGGACCCTGGGTAATTATCCGCAGTATCAAAACTAAAAGTTAAGGCAGCAGAGTCTGTTGCTGGAGACGGGTCTAGATCGAAAGCAAAACAAGACAAAGAGAGCGAGAGTGAGCTGGCCCTGGAAACGCCTCCCCTCCCTGCTGTTTGTTTCATGTTTGCAGAGGGAGCTGTGGGGGAAGGGAGACCTGCTGGAGGGGCATGGATACGAGAAGGACTGGCTCAACCAGTCGAGGAGGGAGCGTGCTCGTTCTGGTACATACAGCGAGGCCATTTTGAAGCGATATGATGAGGGGGCAGTTCCCTGAGACCATGCTGTAAATCATTGTTTTTTTTCCTTATTGTGTCAAATAACAATAAGCATGGCCACTTTGTTGTGAAATATAATTCTTTTACTACATATAAAGCAAAATGAAATATAATGTATTGCTTCTATGATTACTATTTTATTAAAGTTGCAAAAACGTGTTTGCTTCCATTTATTTTCTTTTAGACCGAAAGGCAACCTGTAAGCTAAGCGCCCAGTGCATGTTTGAAACAACTGATTAATGCTTTATAACAAGATGGCCTCTATCTTTATTCGACCCCTGCTCAGCCTGCCAGAGCCTGTAGTCTCCTCTCAGTTTCTACACTGCCAGGGGTGAGGAAGGAGAGCGGCAGTTAACGAGGAAGGAGTGCGGAAGTCAGCACTGAGCTCTCATTGGTGAAGTCAGACCGCCTCATTCTTTTCTCGGAAAAGTCAATTTCATTTTCATTTCCCCCCATCGCCAGCAGCTGCAACAGAAAGAGGAGAGGAAGCAGCGCTGCTTGCCAGCACAGCCGCCCATAGGCAACAAGACGGAGGGAAGAGAGGGGAGGAGAAATGCGACACGGCAGGAAGGGGAGGGGGCGGAGCGGGTAAAACAAGACGGACGTGCACGCGCTTTTAAGCTCAATGCGCATGCGCATTGAGCTTAAAAGTCACTGGCACTGCAAGGAATCGCCACGATTCCTTGCAGTGGATAAAGAGTGGATAAGCCCCCATAGTCTCGCTTGCTCGATGCGCATGCGCATCGACAGGCGAGACCTAAACATGCAACCCAGACATGCATCACAACCAACAACATGCTCACACTATTAACATACAAAAGGCATTCTTCCAACTTAGGTATGCACATAATAGCAACTCCCTTCAGCTCTTAAAAGAAAACAAATATACACTACGTACTAGAGGACAAACCTCACAAAATCCCAATTAAAATCAGATTTCGGTCTGTGATGGTAGCATGAAAGTCACATGCAAAGCCACCACAATAGCAAAATGTGTGCCACACAAGTGTCAACGCAAAGCGCTTGCTAAACAAGGAGCAGATGCTAATACCTTTCGCTGCAACAGATATAAACAACATTCACAAATATAGAACTGTATTGTCAGAATGATGTATTAATCAAGCAAAAATTCAGGTGTAGAAGAATGATCTGGAAAGCCAGGAAATATACTCAGTCTGACTAGATCAGTTTCAGTCTTCAAGGAGCTTCTTCTCCTACTTGGACCAGAGAACACAAACTTAAAAAAAAGTGCATGTATATTGACTACTGCTTAACATGAATATTAATAGATTTTGCTACAAAGCCCTCCCACATCATTTTAAGAAATGCTTCTGAGTGCTCACTCAGAGAAAGACCAACTGACCAGAACCTACGCCTACGGGTTTTCATATACATGTGGAGAAGATTTCTATTACATGGGACTCCCAAATAATCCCATAAGTACACTTTGAAATCTATGACTGACACTATTATTTGTTTATTCAAGCACAACAAAGTAAACGTGCATTTTTCACTAAGTGGAGAGTCAGTGGGGTAAAATAATTTATAAATGTGTGACAGTACATTTCTTTTTGCCGGCAGAGGGAAACTACTGTCCCATATAAACTCCTTCTCTGAGACCGCCAAGAAATTGGAGAAGGGGTAGTTCCCATCCACTCAAAGAAAAGTCGCTTACTCTGCCTTTCGCAGTATTATGTGTGCCCGAACGGGGAGGTGCAATTTAGTACAGCACATCTTTTTTCTGCATGACTAAGGGGCACTCAGGTGCACAGAAACTTGTGACACTCAGGTCCCGTTATAGCACTGCTGAACCCGAATATGATGTGCAATGGCTACAGAAGCAAACACCCCGTAGTTGATTTAAATAATGAGCAATGAGAAAGTGGCACGTCATGGTTGCTCAATCACCGTTACAGGCAAATTGTTTCCAAATTTTGCATCAAAAGCGTCATGAGTAGACATAAGAACATTTGAAGGACATTGTAGCACATAAAACAACCTTGCACCTCTGCACAGGGGCGGTGGGTGACATTTATTTCAAAGTGGTGGGGCGCCAAGTGATTTGCATACAGCACCGTAGCGAGGGATCCCGAACCCCAAAAGGGGGGCTTGGGGGGGGGGGGGGGAGGGGGGGGTAACCCCCCTCCAAGAAAATTTAAAAAATTGTGCATTTTCAAGCAAATTTGAGAAAGCAGGAAGGTTAAAGCAATTTTGAAAGCGCAGTTATTACATTAATAGATGGCATAACATAGGTAGCTGCTTATTCAGTATAACCACAGAGCTTCATTCATTCCGTCCTATTACGCTCAGGTGCTGAATTCAGACTATAAGACTTTCATGAAAATCTCAGCTCTAAGAGTAGAAGAAGTTGCACAGCAGTTGGGAAACAGCCTTCACAAAGCATTAGGAAAAAGAGAGGCAATTACTTGAAAGCAAACTGAAAGCAATACATCAAGTAGTAACTTAAAGCAATGCATCCAGCAAAACAGTGCATGTAGTCAACCATACAAAAGTAAACTAAAGCAAGTGTGAACCTTCACTTTGAAAGCAGGGTGCTAATCAACAGGCCAGTCACATACATTTAAACTGAAGAAGAGTACACCTCAGCATGCAGGCACCAACATAAAAGCACCAAGCAAGTCAAACAGTTTAATGAAAGTCAAGTCAAGTCGGAAATTTATATAGCGCGCTACATACCCAGAGGGTCTCAAGACGCTTGAGGAGGGGAAGGGAGTTACTTGTCGAATATCCAGGTTTTAAGTTGCTTTCTGAATGCTAGGTGGTTCTGTGTGAGACGTAGGTGGGTGGGGAGTGAGTTCCAGGTTTTAGCTGCGAGGTAGAAGAAGGATCTACCTCCCATGGTGGTTTTATTGATGCGAGGAATGGTAGCAAGGGCTTGGTTGGAAGATCGAAGCTGGCGAGGGGGGGTGTAGAAGGAAAGTCGTGTGTTGAGGCATTCGGGTCCAAGTTCGTAGAGTGCTTTGTGGGCGTGGGTTAGGAGTCGGAAAGTAATCCTCTTATTGACGGGGAGCCAGTGGAGGTTTTTCAGGTGGCTAGAGATATGGTCTTTGCGTGGGATGTCAAGTATGAGTCTGGCTGATGCGTTCTGGATGCGTTGTAGTTTTTTCTGGAGTTTTGCGGTGATACCGGCGTATAGGGTGTTTCCGTAGTCCAGGCGACTTGTAACCAGTGCATGGTTGACTGTCTTTCTGGTTTCGGTGGGGATCCAGCGAAATGTCTTTTTGAGCATGCGGAGGATGTTGAAGCATGAAGATGAGACTGCGTTGACTTGTCTGTTCATCGAGAGAGAGGAGTCCAGGATGACGCCCAGGTTTCGTGCGTGGTCCGTCGGGATGGGTGCTTTTCCAAGGGCCTCTGGCCACCAAGAGTCGTCCCAAGCGGAGGGGGAGGTGCCTAAGATAAGGACTTCTGTTTTGTCTGAGTTCAGTTTCAGACGGCTGTGCTTCATCCATTCTGCTACTTCTTTCATGCCTTCATGTAGGTTGGTTTTGGCGGTGTTGGGGTCTTTGGTGAGTGATAGGATCAGTTGGGTGTCTGCGTAGGAGATGATGTTGAGGTTGTGTTGGCGAGCGATGGTTGCGAGGGGGCTCATGTATACGTTGAAGAGGGTGGGGCTGAGTGAGGAACCTTGGGGTACGCCGCAGATGACTTCAGTGGCCTCGGACTTGAATGGTGGGAGGCGGACTCTCTGGGTTCTTCCAGTGAGGAATGAGGTGATCCATTCAAGTGCTTTTCCTTGGATCCCGATGTTATTGAGGCGCTGTAGGAGAGTGCTATGGCAGACTGTGTCGAAGGCTGCGGAGAGGTCAAGGAGGATGAGGGCGACTGTCTCCGTTGTCTAGTAGAGTTCGAATGTCGTCTGTTGCTGCGATGAGAGCGGTCTCCGTGCTGTGTTTGGCTCGGAAGCAGGACTGTGAGGAGTCGAGGGATTTGTTGTTTTCGAGGAAGGCGGCGAGCTGGTTGTTGACGGCTTTCTCGATGACTTTGGCCGGGAATGGAAGGAGCGAAATGGGGCGGTAGTTTTTGAGTTCGGTGGGGTCAGCTGTGGGTTTTTTCAGAACGGCGCTGAGTTCGGCATGTTTCCAGCTTTCCGGGAAGGTGGCGGAGTTGAGGGAGCAGTTGATGACATCACGGAGGTGTAGTGCTATGATGGAATCTGCTTTGTTGAAGATGTGGCGAGGGCATGGGTCTGTGGGGGATCCTGAGTGGATGGAGTTCATCAGGCGGATGGTGTCCTCGGTGGAGATTGGGTTCCAGTTGTTAAGGATGTTTGAGGGGGGTGCAGGTATGGTAGAAGATTGGGTGGGACGGTCTCCGGGTTGGATGTCGAAGCTGTTGTGGATGTCTGCAATTTTGTTGTGGAAGAATGAGGCTAGGGAATCGCAGAGGGCTTGCGAGGGGGTGATGTCGTTGGAGTTGGCTGAGGGGTAGGTGAATTCTTTGACGATGTTGAATAGTTCCTTGCTGTTGTGGGCGTTGTTGTCTAGTCGGTCTTTGAATGCGGTTTTCTTGGCAGTCCGGATCAGTTGGTGGTGTATGCGGGTGGCGTTTTTGAAGGCGTCCCTGGTGCTGGTGTTTGGGTCTTTTTTCCAGGCCTTCTCAAGGGAGCGACAGAGTTTCTTGGATCTCTTGAGATCATTGTTGAACCAGGGGGCGTTTTTGCTGCCAAGTTTGATTTGATGTTTTTTCAAAGGTGCTAGGTTGTCGGCGCTGTTTGTTAGCCATTGAGTGAGGTTAATGGCTGCTTGGTTGGGGTTCGAAGAGTGGGCTGGGGGGTTTTGAAGAAGCGATGAGGAGATCTGGTCGATGGTGATTTTGTTCCAGTTTCTTCGCAGAGTAGGTTGAGGATGGTTGTGCGTTGTCGTCTTTTTGTAGGTAAAGTGCACGCAGCTGTGGTCCGTCCAATGGAGAACTGTGGTGTGACTGAAGGAAATATGTTTGCTGGAGGTGAAGATAGGGTCGAGTGTGTGACCTGCGATGTGGGTGGACGTAGAGACAAGTTGTTTGAGTCCGAGGTTCGCGAGGTTGTCCCGAAGGGAGGTGGTGTTGCTGTCGTTGCTCTTTTCCAAGTGAAAGTTGAGGTCTCCCAGTAGGATGTATTCCTCGGAGGGGAGGGCGTGTGGGGTGATGAAGTCGGTGATAACGTCGCTGAATTTTGCACGGGGTCCTGGAGGCCTGTAGAGGAAAGCAGTACATCCAGCAAACTAGACAGTGACTCAAAAAGTAAACTGAAGCAAGTGCACACTGAAAGGAATGCGCAGTCATAAGTCATTCACATAAAAGCAACTTACCTAGACACCAAATCAATTACATGGGAAAAACTTGAGCCAATGCACCCAGAAAACCAGACCAACACACCAAAGCATCCCACCCCTGATTGGATGGCAGCTGTGCTCTTAGGATCGCCCCTCAGTTTTTTGGCAGGGTTGAGCACCCCCCAGTTTTATGCCCTCTGTGTCTGAAGGGGAGACCGGCAAAAGGGGTCATAATGGGACATCTGGCACAGCCACTTTGTAATCGAGGTCACCCACCCAGCTCAAGACAGAGTTACAGGCTGATCTTAAATCTTTAAAACAACCACAAGGGTCTCCAGTTAGTTGGTTCTTGAGCCAAAAGAGTCCTCAGCTCACTGGGAGTCTTTACATCGCGCCTGAGATGACATGACAATGTCCCTTAATCCGGAGCAACTGTGGGGACTGGTCTGGGTCTGGATCTGACTTGGTACGAGCAGGATACAAAAAGTAACGGGTAGTTGGTAACCTACTTCAAGTGAAGGAGCTGTAAGGAACCTAAGCGCACTGGTGTTGATACCAATAACAGGGCAGCTCTGGCTTTCTCAGGGTGGGTGTCAGCTGTGTGATGAAACCAGCATGTGAAGCAGTTACCTCAAACAAACTAAAACCAATGCACTCATCAAGACAAGGAGTTACATGAAATCAAATAGAACTCCACCATCAAGCCAGGTAGTCACCTAAAGGCAAATTGATATGACTGCACACTATGGGAAGTGCAATTCACCAGCCAGCCTATTACACTAAAGGAAAATAAAAGCAATGCTCCCAGTAAACAAGACAACATAAATTGAAAATGTTTCCCCGCAGGACCAACAGTCACAAAAAGTAAAGAAACAGAACGAAGTCAGAGGCACTCCAGGAATCCAGGAGAGTGGTCTGGTGGACTGTTCATGAAGGCTGAACCTGGTTCCCCAGAACGAAATTCGGCAGCTCTGGCATAGTGCCACATCCCCCAATGAACACCATACTATCTCACTGAGACACCCACCCTGCCTTCAGCTACAACCCAGTTGTGCCCTGCTACATATACCTGGATGCGGCTCAATTCAAATTATGCACAAGAGTGATATGCTGCCTGGAAAAAAAGTACCTTCCTGGAAAAAGCAAACCCTCATATGGATGCAAGATTAAGTAAAGCATATGAAATGTAAGTAAAACAACATGGCTACCTTAACACTTTTATACTTATTATTCAGAAATCAAGAGTGTTTTTTACTGAAACTTTAAGTACCACTACAGATCCCTGGGGAGACCAGTATCACGGTATATTGCTTATAACCTGTGAACCTTGAGCATTATGGTTTAAAAAGACTGCATTACTCAACACAGAGCCACTGCTTGTTTTTCTTTTTTTTTTCCTGTTTCATTATTTTTCATCCTTCCACTCCATTATTGTTTCGAGGTCTCAGTTACTTTTCTTTTGTCCTCCACATGATAAATGCGCCTTCCTTCCCATGATTTCTAATCTTTCCCATCCCCTCCTGTGATTTAACCTCTCAGTTCCCAGGTCACCCGATACCTGAAAAGTGGAACTGGGCCCCAGGACATGTATTAAATAGCCCCACATCCTCCAATGTCTCTCATACTCAGGTACTTATAAATTATTTGGTGACCTAAACATGGCCACTGAGATGGACATTAGCCATGTTGAAGTACATGGCTTTGAAATCAGGCACAAGTTAAGGGTGCACATGGATCAACAACAGACCAATTCGGTTGGCTGAAAGCCCAATAGGTAAGTATATTGTATACAATTTTAGGAAAATCAAAATGTCTTGGCTACCACAAGACCTAAAAACATCCTTGTCAAATTGTGGACCGCTGTTCCTGAGTGTCTGAGAAAGTGTACCTCATTTCTTTAATTTCAGAAAAAGCTGAAGACATGGTTATTTTAAACAGCGGCTATGTCACCTTAGCTTATTGATTAGCGCTGTGAAACCTTATGTCGGTAGCTGCTGCGCTTTATAAGATTATAAATACATAAATTGTCTAATGTTGGACATTGGCAACAGTTTCTGTATTTCTCCTGCCAAGACACAGAAATTGTTTAACCACAGAAATGCAACACAACACTTGGGACTGATTAGTCAACCTATTTGATGACTGAAGTTGAGCAGAAACTCACTGACATAAGAGTCACAACTTTTTTGTGCATTTTCAAACACATCTAAAATAAGGCTACCAATTGTTGCAAAATTTCAAAATCGGAGTATGTGCATTAGATTTAATGCAGTTTAGTGAAATAATTTTTCCAGATTGAAAGCGTGGCTAGATATTGATGATACATTTAGATTCATTTTTTCAGTGTGGGGTGCTATTATCCAAATTCTGCTCTATTCTGTATGCCCTTCACAAACCTGAGCTATAGACACATGTACAAGAGGGGGGCAGAAATCTTTATATTTCAATAAACTTACTTTTTTCAAATAAAAAAGCAACATGTAAAATAGATACAAGTGCTGTTTGATTTACTTTCCTCATTTTGGCACTGCTCTGAGAAACATTCACATGATTTTCCACAGTCAGTTTAGCTGATTTTACCAAATTTCCCTGTAGAAATTGGAAACTATTTCTGCAGAACTTCCTATATTTTAAATTACCTTGTTGTGAAGGTTTTGGGGCAAGATGGTGCTATGTTCTTGAAGTAAAATACTACAAGAAGTGTGAAAGATGATTGAAGACTTGGTTTTAGAAAGTTGCACGAAAAGCTGGTTTAATTGCGCCCGGCTCTGCCGCGATCATGAACGCCCACTTTGAACACACTATTAAGATCAATGGGGTCACCCTGTCTCACTCGGAACCTGGCTCACTTTGAAAACACAGTATGGGAGGTGTGGGCCTCCAACAAGCCGGGAGGTGACTCATTGTGCTCAGGCCCCCCCTGGATATAACGGCCCAGGACCCTGCGAGCATGGACCCTATCAGTCAATGGGGGCGAGAGACAGCCGGACTCAATAGACTGCCAGCAACAGCATGCGCCCGTTGGCATTGTTATTGTTATCTGAGTTTTATATCGCGCCAAATCACCGTCAGGTCTCAAGGCGCTTCTGACAGATACAGCAACAAGAAAGGTAAGTAAACAGGGGTAAAGATGGACCGTGGCTGCACACTGAGGCCCAGTACATAACACAGTGCTCCCTTCCAGGCGTGCGCCGGACTTGCAATGCCCAGCTGGAACCTGTGAGATGCTTGGAATTTAGCCCTCTACCTCAGGTGCAAAATGGAGTAGGTGCCCCTTGGCGCCAGGGTGTGACGTGGACACCGGAAATCTAAAGATTAGTGCTTATAGACTCTGCAACATAACACCAAGGCCTGCTAATAGGCGCATACATATGTGGCCTTAGCTATCGTTGCACATCTGCTTAGTTGCACCACCTGCACAGAACCCTCAACCAATTCATTGTGACCATCAGAGAGAGGCGATAGCGCTGAGCCCTGGGTGGGCTAGGACACAGGTTCTCCCTCTCGGCACTGCTGCCATCGGAGCTGCACAGACCGGTGTGCTGGGTGCCCTGACAGACAGCGCTCACCCCATCCCACAGGGTGGGCCTGCGGAACGCTGGTGCTCGAGCCTCCTCGCAAACTTCACGCACAACAGACAAATACTGCACATTGACCAGCCTCACCCCCCGGTGGATAGACTGGATGCAATTCTGAATGCCATTGAGAGATCCAGAGAATCACTAGAATCCAAAGTCGATAAAGTAGCAGCGGACCTGACGCTACTACACGTGACGCAGACCACAGGAAGCTGAAAGACCGAGTAACATCCACGGAGCAGGACTTGGCTGATCTCAAGCCGGCCACAGACTTCATTTCCCATAAGTGTCACTCCTCCCCGAAATCTGGATTGCACCATTCCCCCAGACACCAATACAAGTAGGATTGAAACAGTCACTCACTGTGGAAACATGGAATCAGAATCGGGCACCGCCAACGACCAGTCCTCCTTGGCTTGCTGCGCCGGTGGACCAGCCAATCCTAATTGGCTAGGGGGTCACATTTGCTGCTCGCGCTGTCGCCCTTAGGAAACCCGGGCTGTGGCAGGCGAACAGCACGTTGAAGCACCCCTGGGTCCCACTGGGGAACGTACAGTGCGCATGCTTGAGAAAGTTGCCAACTTTCTCAAGCATGCGCACTGTAAGTTCCCCAGCGGGACTGCGCACTACGGTCTGCTGCAGCCCGAGTGTGTGGACTGTCACTCAAGCTGCAGCAGGCCACCACCCCCTGCGCAATTCAGCGCAATGTATTTTAAGATACGGCCGGCGGCCACGATGTGGGTCCATGGTGGCTGGTGGGGCTCCGCCCCTACGCCCCAATGGACGCACCGCAGCTGTTAAACTTCAGCCATCGGAATTCCAATGAAAAAAAACATGTTCTTATGGTTATAAAATGTTTTTGGTTATGATGTGCATCTATCTAGGTATCCGCAACTGTTTGCCATGAGTGGCGCACAAAGTGCAGCCCTTTGGTCAATGCAAAATTATCACTTTAGCCATTTCTTAAACTTTTTGGTTTCTTTTTAACTTTCCCGACAATATTCTAGGAGTAGAAATAATAACTACGCCTCCTGGAATTGCTAGCTTCAATGTATTCTCACTCAAGCAAAGAAAAATGCAATGTAATAAGACCACCGCTCTTAACGTGCATGACACCAAAACACTGCAGACATAGGGCACTGGGCAAAACCACACGCTCACAACCAAACACAACTGAGTAGCACGCTTCAATGCCTATCAGAGACATGCAACTAGAATACAATAAATGTATTGTATGTGGATAGTCTGGAAAAGGCATGGATCCAATCCTGCAGGGCCCAAATTGAATATCCTAAGTAGGCAAATGCAGGTGATGATTTATACATGTATAATTCAAGAAGGCGGATTGGTGTTAAATTGAAGTGGGTGGAATACGTTTCCATTTCTTCTGACAAAAGTCACCTTCATACGGTGAAAAATTAGCACACATATGTATAACTGAAAAAGTAGGACAGTCACCAACCGGTTAAAACACTGAGGTTCTAGCGCTACAAACCAAAGCAAAATTTAGTCCTTAACATTTTTGCACAAGACTATCTAATTAGAGACATTCAAATGATCCATATGATGCTTTTAAAATAAGATAGATTCTGAAAAACTACAACTATTGTTGTCCCCGTGATTAGGGTTTAGTATTCAACGACAGTGCTGTTGACGTACTGGGAAAAAAATACCAAACTACATCGAGTTACGTCGATATTAGACTGAAGCAGGTGCCCTGAGCAGCCGAGGGTGACGTTTCTAGTCTCATCGTCCGGGGTGTTCAGGAAACCCCAGTTTTCAACACACCCATTTTACGTCAAACGTGCTTCACTGTCACATCTGGTTATTCTGCAAAAGATGTAGGGTTGCGTATGACTACTTCAGACCTCCAAAAGCAAGCATGAACTGTTCTGCAGGTAGTGCAACTGCGAGGAAAGTGTTCGGGCAAGCCTCATTCCATTAACAGACCCTGGGATGACACTGCAATTCCCAGCTCCGATACTGGACTTCCGACTTTCCTCCGAATTATTTCACATAATGACCGCTACTTTTAACTTTTCAGCAACATCCATCTCTACGACCAGAATTCTTATCAAAGATAATAAACACCCCGTGACAATGGGTAATTTAGACTCCCCAAGATCCCACACTTATAACTCAATGAAAGCCAAAAGGGACATAATATACCTCCCAGAAATACTCTGAGTTCTCAATGTTCGCATGTGTTGGGTGGTGGAGGCTAGAGTGGGGAGCTTTAACTACTACAAGTCCTCTCACAATGGAGAAGTGGAGGGTTACAGGCTCTGGGTTACTTCAGATTTGGAAGATAATCTGAAGTAAGCCACAGAGCCCACTGGGACGTGGAGGTCCGACTCAAAAATGAAATACGCGGCACACCTGAAATATTTCAAATATTAAGAAAAGAAGGCGTGTGCGCTTTACTGTGGGTGGGGTTTCTTCCAACTGCACAGGAACTTGAAAGGAGACCCTCCAACCACCCCTTCTTCAGCCCCACTCCTGCGCCCAGGCCCTCGCTGTACCGTCTGTTCGGGGTCGATCTCTATCTTGAAGGTTTGCTGCTGCAGGGTCTTCAGGGTGATCTGCATGAGGCCGTCTCCCCGTGACTCCATCGCCGCTACGCCTGTTTCCGGAAGGTCCGGCACTCGCTCTAGTGCACTGCGGGACTGGGCTGCGCGCGCTAAGGGGTCGCTATCTCATGGCCGCGCGCCGCCCGCCGCCATCGTGACTCGCTTAGGGTATCCTGAAAACGGGACTAGCTTGAGAAGGCGGGGGTGACGACCAACAAGATGCGCATGCTCACATCCTCGCCTCCGCTCCAGAAGCAGAAGGTGTTTTTCATAGACATAGAAAAGAGAAGCACAAGGGTACCCGTCGCGTTGAATAGCCTACATAAACCACCAGACGCGCATTTCTCACTGTACGCATGCGCTTGCTCAAAATTTCGCTCGTCATCGCAGAGAAAACGTCACTGTCAACGTCTTCTTTTGGCACATAGTAAGTACTGCCTGATCCTAGCATGGCATTCGGGAACGCCCAGTTGATGTGCTCTGTCAAACTTCAATGAAATCTAAAGCTCAACTGTAAAAGCTCACCGCGGACGTCGTGCATTGATATGTTTATAATTCACAGGTTTAAAGTGTTTAATTACTATAGGGATGTGTGTGTTTATAAATTGCTACTGTTTTCAGAAAAAAAGCGTGTTTACGTTTTTGGATTAAGATGTAGGTGAAAATAGTTTGTGCAACATTTTCAATATTCTACCAAATATCCCCGCTTGATTTAATAATCATTTACACAGCTGCCAAATACTTTGTTAGTGACTTCTTCCTATGTTTGTCGGTTTTGGTTTATTTTTGAGGAGGGAAAAAATACGGATTTCGATGATTTTCCTAATAGGTCTGGCCTAGAGACAAATTAGTTATATTAGGCTCATGTAGAAAAAACTAATAATTGAAAAACATATGTGCAGGTTTGGTTCAGCACTCTTCAATCTAGTGGTGTGTTCAACTGTCACTCACATTTTGCTTTTCACTCACCACCGTATGGGGAAATAGATCTGTCCACCTCAGCCACTGACTTACTCCGAGTGATGTCATTTTATGCACATCCACTTAACCGCATGCCCGCTAGCGGTTTTCCCGCTGAGCGCTGCGATTTTAAAAATCCCGCGTTACGTGACAAGGTCAACTCGTCACACGCACAGCGCAGGTAACGCCCATGACGAGCTGACCTTGTCACACGCATCGAAGGGGTTAAAAAGAAAGAGGTATATTTCAGTGCCAGGGTTGGTGGAATAACACTTTACTTAGACAATACTTTTTTTCTCTCCCTTCTTCATAATTTTTCATTTTCTTAGCCACCATTGTGTCTTTGAAGTATGTCTTCATGTCAGTGCTGGAGTAAAATATTTGCTAGCATTCGCGCCAAGAATTATCAATTCTATTAAAACCTTGTAGAAAAAAACGCAAACCGCTTAACATGACAGACTCAAGAGAAGTCCATGTGGATGAAGGCTGTAGAGCACGCCTTCCAAGAAATCCAAATAAGCAAGTGCTTATTGACCCTTCTGCTCAGCTCCTGAAACAGAAACATCACTTTGTAATAACCGTGATAACTAGTTGTAACAGGGTGGGTAATAAACAACAATTATAAACATAAATTGAACAATGGGCGGGAAAATCCTAACTTCTGTGTCCTTAATAGAATTGAAATTCTTGGCGTGAATGCTAGCAAATTTTTTATTCTATTACAGGACCTGGGGCTTCGGATTATGCTAGTTTAATGCTTTTCCAGAACAACAGTAGAAATATCGGTCACAGGTTTATAATAGAACTGTTTAAATGTAGAATCTGATGACCAATCCGCTGCTCTCATTATGTCTTGCACACTAGTACCTAGCATAAAGTACTTCAACGTCATTGCGCCGCTCACTGAATGATCCCAAATTATTTGAGTATCAATCCCAGCTTCAGTCTTTATAAATCTGAGCCATCTTGCAATGGTAGCAGAAGTAACTGGTTTAAAGGGCTTTTGTAATGCAATTAAAAGGGTTGAACAACCTCTCGGCCTAATAGGTCGCGTACATTTCTCATAAACTTTAAGACATTTAACTACACACAATTTATTATCAGTAGCAGGACATGGATTGTAATTAGTAGTCTGCGAAAAAGTCTTTGTCCTAGCAGAAATCCCAAATGACACCCCGATCAGGGGAGAAAATCCTACCTGTCAGGTCCAAAACTCTGACCTCAGAAACTCGTTGACAAGCAGATAAGCAAAGAAGCATAGTCAACTTAGCAGACAATTGTTTCCTAGATTAAACCTGCATTATCTGGCCAAGAATCAAACAAACTTAATACGTTAGAAACATCTCATTAAATGGAATACTAGCCTTAGGGGGTTTCGCCATCCGTATTCCTTTGAGGAACTTGCATACCATAGGATGCATACCTACCAGTCTACCATCAACCTGAGGATCCCCGGCGGAAATAGCTGAACGGAAATTATTAACTGACCTGTAAGATAACCCCTCTGAAGCTTTCTTGGAGAGAAAATTCAACACTTGTGAGAGATCCACTTCTGTGGGATCCACGTAAGAGGGAGCCCAGGCCTGCTGGATGAAACCTGACGCTTCCTTTGAAATTCCTGGCAACATCCACTGTTACCTGAAAGCCTCTATGCCATCAGGGACTGCTGCCTGGAAAGGACTAGAGGGCACAATTTCCCCTGATGGCCCTGGAGCATCGTCCGGGAGTATGGTAGTGTTAGATTTGGCATTTTTGGCCTGTTTCCCCCTAGTTTTTTGCTTTCTGCCCTCCTGGTTTTGATTCTGTTTTTGCTGGTATAACGTTTCTGCTCGCTTTTTGCCCTACTGATCAGTGGTAAAGCGCTGGTGCTCCTGTGGTACATTATGTTATGTTTGGATGTGTGACTTAGTTGTCTGTCCCCAGTAAAGGTCACTGCGGGTGCCGGGGCTTGTGAGTCAACCGCTAATCGTGGACCTGCAGCACGGATTGTGCCACCCATGTACGTAGCCCCAAAAAGGTATAAGTGAATGGAGTTTGGTATGCCTGAACTCAGCATCTAAAGACACAGTCTTTAGCGAGTGTGCCCTTTTCATTCTGAGTTCATATAGGCCACATTTAGAAAGTGGGTATTATTTTGTTCGGTCCTCCCGGGTGCTTCTGCTAGAATGTGGATTGCATGTCTGGTTTTTGGACGACAGATGGCTGGGAAGCAGGGTGGCTCCCGATAGTCTAGGTAGGTCAGGAAAGGGCTAAACAGACCTGGGTTACGATGGGGGGAAGAAGGAGAGAATTTCTTTGCACCTCAAAGGGCCTGGTCTGCCTCTGACAAAGCAGTCTCCACCTCCTGCCAGGAATTCACGCCAGAGAAGGCCCAAATGGTTCTGGCCAGACACCAACACCCTCTGCCTGGAAGATCAAAGGATTTGTGTGTACAAATACTGGGTCCCAGACCCCTGAACTTTAGAACTCATCTGGATCAAGAAGACTGCACAGAAGAAGAGCCGGAGAAGCTGCTAAAAGGAACGACCGCTTTGCTGCATGCTTTGCTGGGCTGACCTGCAGTGGCGCGTCTGTCTTGGGGCAGTGAAAGGCCTGGACTGGACTTTCTGCAACCAATTTGGTGAAACTCTCCAAGGGCTTGAGGTAGAGCTTGCTCCTGTTCACAAAGTCTCAGGAACAGCAAAGACTTCAGGTTCTTCGACACACAGCACTGGGGCCTGTGTGTTTTTTGCTGCAACCCGTAGAATGAGCAACTATGTAAACAAGACATACAAAATCTTAACACCAAGAAAGTTAAGAAATTTCGCAACTTGACAACAAAACAACAAGGAATAATCAAAGCCATCAGTAACATTGAAAACATAATTTGTCAAAAAGCTGACAAAGGGGGAGCCCTTGTGGTAATGGACAAACCATATTACAAAACACAAGTGATGGAACACCTGGAGGATGAAAACCTATACATGCGACTAGAGAATGATCCAACTCAGGAAATACAAAAAACTCTTCATCAGATCATACAGAAAGCAGCTGACAAAGCAGCTGACAAAGGAATTATACAAGAACGAACCAAAAAATACCTCATAAAAGACTATCCAAAAAGCCCCACCTTTTACATGGTGCCCAAAGTTCATAAAGATTTGAAAAAACCACCATGTTGACCAATTGTATCCACCAGAAACAGCATACAAGAACCCATCAGCAAATTCTTGGACAAATATTTGCAACCTAGTGCCAATACTAACATCAATGAGCATCAACAAATAACGCTAGCAACCATTGATGTGAAGTCTTTATATACTTCGATACCCCACAACCTGGGTTTAGAGGCAATAGAGAAAGTACTCTTGGAAAGTAACTATGGTCAAGAGATGCAAATATTTCTGTTGGAACTTTTACAATTTGTCCTTATGCACAGCTATTTTGTTTATCAAGGTAAATGGTTTTTACAAAAAAGTGGAACTTCCATGGGAAATCCAGCAGCACCCACATATGCGAATATCTTTATGAGAAACTTTCAGGAAACGCATATCCTACAAAAAACCACATGGAAAACCCACATCCGCTTATATGAATGGTTTATAGATGACATATTTATAGCATGGGAAGGACCACAGGATACATTGATCAATCAGATAAGAGAACTGAATTTAATCGATGAAAGGATCCAATTCACATGGGAAACCAGTAAAGAAGTGATACACTTTTTGGATGTTGAAGTGAGGAACACCCCAACGGGTTTCAAAACCAATTTGTATAGAAAAGACACTGACAGAAATAACACACTACAATACCACAGTTTCCATCCTCCATCCCTAAAAAGACATTTGCCATATTCACAACTAATGAGGGTCAAAAGAGTCGTCTCGGAACCAGAGCAATTTGAAATTCAATCTAAGTCCATGATAGAAAGGTTCAAAAACAGAGGATACCCGGATCCAATACTACAACAAGCACAACAAAGAATCTCGCAAAAATCTAGAGAAGAGCTATTTGCACCATGTAACAGACAAGAAGAACAAAGAATTACATGCGTGAGTAAGTTTTCTACCATGAGCTACCACTTCAAGAAGATCATAAAAAAACATTGGCTTATATTAACTACAGAACCGGATTTCAAAGGACAATTTCTCAAAGAACCACTATTTGCATATACGAGGACAAAAAACATTGGACAATTGCTAAAACCTAACATAAATAAAACATCTACAGTCAGATACAAAGGAACAATACCCTGTTTAAACTGTCATAACTGCACTAACATTATGAAAGGTAACAGCATCCGCCATCCTCATAGTGGACAAATGATAAAACTAAAAGTCAATGGAACATGCGATTCTACCAACATCATCTACCTTTTAAGCTGCCCTTGTGAGAAACAATATGTGGGGCAAACAGAAAGGAAATTCAAAGTGAGACTCAACGAACATAAGAGCAATATCGGAACTAAAATGATGAAGTTTACAATAGCTTCACACTTTATAGAGACTCACCACCAAATAGATGAACTCAAAGCATGCATTTTAGAACAAGTGGTTAGACAACCAGGAAGAGACAATAGGAAAACTCTGCTAAAAGGAGAGAATCATTGGATTTACTTTTTACAAACGATGAAACCGAAAGGTTTAAACGATAGGATTGAATTTGCTTGTTATCTTTGAAATTAATTGATTGACATCCAGCTAACTGTATATTCTATCTGTCATTGCATTTATTGTGTAGGCACTTAACAATCTGAAAGCTATTCGTGATAGATCAATGTATTTCTAAATGAGACGCTGTGTCTTTAACTTTCGTTTGCACACGTAGTTGGTTCTTTCAAATACGTACACAATGACCCGCGTCTTACGACGCATCATCCACGTTCCCAGCATGCATTGAGCGGAGTTTCAGAGTAACGTTTCCAGAACGCTGACACGGTAAGCGCTACCACCCCCAATATACCGCACTTATAGACTCTTTAACCCTGCTACAGCAAGTGAGCTATCTCACATTTGTGAACATGAAAACTCGTGGAGTTTAGATGCGATAAAAGCAAGATAAACAGGATGATTTATCTCGGTTGCATGTTATCACGCATAAACGGTGTACTTTGAACTAGAAAGCAACGCGATGGCTCAACTCAGTTCTAAACTTTCAAGCAAACAAAATCTCAGCGCATAGCTCGTATTTGCATGTACTTAAATGGCGATCATCACGAATGACTGTTTGAGCTTTCAGAGAAAAAGACTTATAGAAATGAATCTAGACATGGGGATACAGGTTGTAAATAACACTAAGTTATGTGAATTATATAATTTGGTGGCATTAGTAAGCAAAGCATAATATTTAATAGTATGTACTATCATTTTTTAACAGATCATTCCCTTGATAAAGGCGCTGAGTGCCGAAATGCATTGGGAGAAAAGGGAAAGATGAAAAAGCATGAATGCTAATACAATTGTTTTGAAGATGAACTATTAATGAGAATAATGAGATGTGAATACAACATCTTACCAAGAAGAAAGATTGTTGAATAAAAACAATCATTATAAATAATCAATAGAAATTCGTTGCTGTTTATTTTGAATCAGAAGCTTTATTTGAACACACAGCTGGATCAATAGCACATACTGTGCCCTGGGAGACAGACCAGAGTTTCATGTTCTGCTTACCTTGGCAACCCGTAGAATGCCACTCGACAACGTCTACGACGACCCTGCCGAACCCATGTCCTGAAGGCACCACAGAGGGCACCACTGCAACGCCGCACCGCGACCCTGGTCTCACCAACGACGCCTGCTGATGCCATCACCGAGCCACTGCCCGCACCGCGACCTGTGGGCACCGCACTCGGCATCGCCTTGCTTCACGCTGAAGATTTGGCACTGCAGAGGGCACCGCCGCCATGCCAGACTGCGCCCCTGGTCTCACAGATGACGCCATCATCAAGCCGCTGCTCACACTGCAATCTGTGGGCCTGCACTCTGCATCGCCTTGCTACACGACGATGCTGTGGCCTTTCTGACGCCGCCACTTTCTGCCAAAATTGACGCCGCTGCTTGCACCGTGGTTCGGGGGTACAGCTCTTAAGTTACACGACGCACCACCCTTATCCCACACCGCAGCCTTGGCCGACCGACACCAGTGTCATAGACTCTAGTTCATCTGCCGACGACAGCGCTTCAGCAACGGCAATGCAGCTGCTTGCACCGTGACCTGCTAGCACCGTGACAAGCGCCACCTCCATCTCACACCGCGAACCTGGTCTCACCGACGCCGCCTTCTGACGCCACCACCGACCGCTACTCGCACCATGACCTGGGGGCACCGCACCGCTGCGCTTCACACAGCCGCACCCGACGCCTGTTGGCGCCAGCGCTCCGGATCCCATCAAAAAGGAGCTCAACCTGCAAAGAGAGTGACTTCAAAGGCCCCATCGCCCTACATCTCTAAAAGGTACTGTTTGCGGGTCTTCCCGACACCGTAGTTGGCCTGCGACCCCGTGGTCAGCCAGAACAGTTTTTGGATTTGTGTGCTCATGACGCTGTGGAAGCCCGGACGGGGCGATCCACATATGGAACTCTTTTTAATCAACGTATTTTTTAAATGTGAACTTTTAAGTTTTAGTTTTGTGGATTTTCATGGTTTTTAGTCTTGTTTTAGTTATATAAAATTATTGGATATTTTTCTAAACTGGTGTGGTGTCCTTTTGTGGTGCGTTCACTGTCTTACTGTTGGTTATGTGCAAATGCCTTACACACTGACTCTAAGATAAGCCTGGCTGCTCGTGCCAATCCACCAACAAGGGGGTGAGCAGGGGTTATGTTAGACGTGTAACTCCCTTATCCTGACAAGAGTGGTGGTTTTTACCTGGCTTTGGCCCGCGCCCTAACCTACCAAAAATCCCATTTCTAACAGGTAGCAGAAGAGGAAAGTCGCACGGATCTCTAACATTGGTTGTCAGCGGTGAGGATCAGACTTGCATTTGCACTTGACTTACAGTGATTGGTGTGCACTACTGCCATATCGCAGTCCATTACGTGCCACATACTAACCCGTTTTCTTTTTGGCCGGTTTTTGTGATCTTGCCAGGTGAACTTTCTGCTTCATCATGGCGGAATCAATAGCATCATCCGTTGCATCCATGGATGTTGCCTTTGAGGAGGACAGGTTGGAGCTCCACACTGAGAGAATTGAAGTCCATGTGCAAAAACCTAAAAGTCCAAGTCAGAGGACTCACTAGGAAGGACGAGCTACAAAAGGCCCTGAAGGCCTGGGTAGCAGCCAGAGACGCAAGTGGGCAACCTGGTGACCTTAGTGGAGAGGCGGGGGAGCCTAGTCCTAGGATGGATTTGCTTTTAGGATAGGGGAACCATTCCGACCATGCAGTAGCGGCCTGTCCCCAGAGGAGCTGGAGGACAGACCAGAAGCAAGGAGAGCCACTGCGGAGCTAGAAAAGATTAGATTGGCCATGGAGGAGAAGAGAATGGTATTGGAACATGAAGTTAGGATGAATGAGCTGATTGAGAGAAAAGAACCAGCTCAGATGGTGGCAGCAACTCGTCAAGACAGAAAGACCGAATCGTACACATCCCGAAGAACGTGGGCCGAGCGTTCAAGAAGGGGATGGCATACAGAGGTGGTTTCAGGGTTATGAGGCAGCGATACACATGAATGGGGTCCCTGAGGAGAATTGGGGAGCAGGATTGTGGTCTCTGTTTCCAGAGGAAGCCAGGGATACTTTGACAGCTTTGGGAAAGGAGCCTAACCTTGCATATGCTGATATGAAGGAAGCCCTTCTCACTACGTATGGTCTCACCCCTGAAAAGTACAGGAATCCGTTTGGGTCCTGGAAGAAATCTGATGCCAACACTTGGCTGGAATGTGTGGATGGGTTTTGTCGATCGTTGGATGGCTGGGTAAAGGGCAGCAATGTGACAGATTTTAAGGGACTCTACAATTTGATTGCATGGGAGCACCTGTCCAGTCTATGTTTTGCATATCTGCACCAGCACCTAGTAGATAGTAAGCTGACTGACCCCAGGAAGCTTGCTATGGAGGCGGACTGCTGGGTGAGTACCAGGGTCCACAAGAAAGCATTTGGGGAGATTCACCCAAAGGTGGGCAGGGTCTCCAGCCGAAAAGTGGTGGGGAAAGGGTAAAACACAGGAGTTCTCATAAGGTCCCCAAAATAACACCCAGGGTAAAGGTTCCTATCCCCCGGAGAAAAGAAGCAAGGGGCATCGACAGGAAAGCCTGCCAAGACCGGCCCCCGCAAGTGTTTTGCATGTGACCAGGTGGGACACATTAAGGGAGACTCCAGGTGCCCAAAGGGGACACAACCACCCACTGGTGGGCAGTCCAAAGTGTTGGCCAGCGTAGTGCTTGGGGAGGAAGAGGATGGGTCCCAACAGGAGGGTGGGGACCCCGCAGAAATTACCTCTGTCTCACTAAGGGACAGTGAGATAGCCCCTGGAGCCCAGGTGCCCCCTAACACTAAGAAATACAGCACCTGGTGACCATCAACGGGAAAAGGGTAAAGGCTCTCAGGGATATTGGAGCCAGTGTGACCTCAGTTCGGTGTCACCTGGTCCCTGAGACGCAGGTAGTCCGCGGGGCATTCCACCAGGCGATCGCAGTTGACAATTCAGAGCACCAGTGTCTAGTGGCGCAGGTTCCCTTCCAGTGGGGAGGGGGGGGGGGTCTCAGATCCATTGAGGGTAGTTGTGAGTCCTTCCATGCCTGTCGATTGTCTGCTCGGTAACGACCTGGAGCAGTCGTTATGGAAGGATGTCGAACTCAGGTCCCTCTTGGAGATGTCGGCGTTGCCAGAGTGGGCATGCGTGTCCACTCGGTCGGTGGTCCGAGAGGGTGATCAGAGGGACCCGGAGCCTGAGATAGAGGCCCAGGTCCCTGCCTAGAGAAAGGGCAAGGGGCGTGGGAAACCGGCCACTGAGGTTCCCACGGCCTGGGAGGAGGCGGACCTCGAGAGTGACGCCTCGGTGCCTACAGGGGAGCAGGTAGCCGAACTGGGGGACATCTCTGAGCTGAGTATTAGCAGCAAGAAGGGGGTCCCACCAGGGAGGAGTTCTGCCAGGAGCCGAAAGAGTGCCCTTCTCTGGAGGGTCTGCGGCAGCAGGCCGCAGCCCAGGCGACTGGTGATCAGTCCGGATCACATTGGATCTATTGGGAGAATGATCTCCTGTACAGCGAGCCTAAGGTCGGGGAACCTGGATCAGCCCACGTGCTGGTGGTACCCCAGCACTTCCAGAACTTCCTACTGGGTCTGGCTCAAAACGTGTCTTTGGCAGGGCATTTGGGGCAGGACAAGACCTTTGACTGGGCTTGTCACTCACTCTCTGGCCTCAAATGCGAAGGCAGTCGGATGTGCATTGTCGTTTTTGCCAAACTTGCCAGGCAAGTGGCAAGAGTGGGAGGAAGGTCAAACGCCTCTTCAACCATTCGCTGTGGTGGGGGACACCCTTTGAAAGGGTAGGGATGGACATCGTGGGGCAGCTGGATCCCAAGACCGCCATGGGCAACAGGTACATCCTGGTCTTAGTGGACCATGCCACCCGGTACCCGGAGGCAATCCCTCTTAGGACAACGACTGCACCAGTGATGGGCCGGGTGTTAATGGGGATCTTTTCACGCATGGGGTTCCCCAGAGAGGTGGTTTCCGACAGGGGGACCAATTTCATATCGAAGTATATGACATCCCTTTGGAAGGAGTGTGGTGTTATATACAAGTTCACCACTCCTTACCACCCACAAGGTAACGGTCTGGTGGAAAGGTTCAACCAGGCCATAAAGGGCATGATCAAGGGTCTCACTGAACCCATGAGGCGTACGTGGGACGTCCTCTTGCCATGCCTGCTCTTTGTGTAAGGGAGGTACCCCAGAAGTCTCTCGGTTTAACCCCTTTTGAGCTTTTGTACAGTAACCCCGTGCGAGGACCTCTCAGCTTGGTGTAGTTGTGCTGGGAGGCCGCCCCCAAGAAGACACCCTAGGATGTGTTCAGATACATGCTGGCCTTCCGCAACCAAACGGCCCGCTTCAGGAAACTCGCTCAGGCGAACCTCGATGCCAGCCAGGAAGAAATGAGGAAGTGATATGACCAGAATGCCACTCTGGTAGAGTTTCAACCTAAACAGAAGGTGTGGGTTATGGCCCCGGTGGAACCTTGTGCCCTGCAGGACAAGTGGACGGGCCCTTTGAGGTGGTGGAGCGCAAAAGTGAGGTCACCTACCTGGTGGATTTGCCGGCTCCTCGGAACCCGTTGCGGGTCAGCTACGTGAACCCCACTTCGAGAGGTCCGAAGTGAGCATGCTCTTGGTAACAGACGATGGGGAGGAAGCTTAGAGTGAGCCTATGCCGGACCTCCTGTCCCTCCAAGAGGGAGATGGATCTTTGGATGGTGTGACCCTCTCCTCGGCCCTGACCATGGAGCAACAGAACGAGTGTCGCCATTTATTGGAGCAGTTTCCCCCACTGTTCTCCTTGACCCCAGGTGTTACTCACTAATGTAGCCATGATGTGGATACCAGTGACAGCCCCCGTGAAACATAAGATTCACCGGTTGACTGACCGGGTCAAGGCCAGCATCAAAGAGGAGGTCTCGAAGATGTGAGCGGTCCAGCAGCCCCTAGGCCAGCCCCGTGGTCTTGGTCCTGAAGGCAACAGCGCCTGGTGCTGCCCCGTAACTGCAGTTCTGCGTGGACTATCGAGGGCTCAATGCCGTCACGCAGACTGACGCACACCCCATCTCCCGAGCCGATGAGTTCATCAACCGGTTGGGAGCGGCCAGATTCCTGAGCACGTTCTATTTAACGTCAGGTTACAGGCAGATCACCCTGACCGAGGGGGCCAAAGAAAGATCCGCATTCTCAACACCGGACGGGCATTAACAGTTCCGTGTGATGCCTTTCGGCTTGAAGAATGCCCCAGCCAAATTTCAGAGGTTGGTCAACCAGGTGTTGGCCGGGCTGGAGGAATTCAGTGCAGCATACCTGGACGACATAGCTGTCTTCAGTTTCAGTTGGGACGAACATCTGAAACACCTCAGGGAAGTGTTGAGGGCGCTGCAGACGGCAGGCTTCACGATTAAGGCCAGTAGGTGCCAGATCGGGCAGGGGTCGGTGGTATACTTGGGACACCAGGTAGGGAGCAGCCACGTGGCGCCCCTACAGCCCAAGATTGACACCATTCTGGCTTGGGAGCCCCCAGGACCCAGACCGAGGTGAGGGCCTTCTTAGGACTCACCGGATACTACCAGAGGTTTGTTAAGGGATATGGCACCACCGTGGCCCCCTTAACTGAGCTGACTTCCAAGAAGCCGCTGAAAAAGGTGATCTGGACTGTGTCCTGCCAGAAGCCGTTTGATACCCTGAAAGCCGCCATGTGCACGGCCCACATGCTCAAGGCCCCCGACTTCTCCCAAAAATTTGTCGTGCAGGCTGACGTGTCAGAGCATGGAGTAGGAGCGGTGCTCTCACAACTGAACGAAGAGGGCCTAGACCAGCCGGTAGTCTTCCTTAGCAGGAGACTACTCCCCAGGGAGCAAAGGTGGAGTGCCTTAGAAAGGGAAGCTTTCGCTGTGGTCTGGGCACTGAAGAAGCTGAGGCCCTACCTGTTTGGGACTCACTTCCGGGTTCAGACCGACCACAGGTCCATCTCCCTACAGGGAATGGACTTCACGGTGGAACACCGTCCTGGGAGAGAACACGCCAACGCAGATGGCCTGTCCCGGTTCTTCCGCCTTAATGAGGAGAACTCCCAGGAGTGTGGGTACTTCCCCCTACTTTCAGCTGGAGAGGACTTGTGTTAGAATTGGCATCTTTTGGCATGTTTCCCTGAGTTTTTTGCATTCTGCCCTCCCAGTTTTTACTCTGTTTTTGCTGGTATAACGTTTCAGCGTGCTTTTCGCACTGCTGATCAGTGGTTAAGCGCTGGTCCTCCTGTGCTAATTTATGTTATGATTGGATGTGTGACTTACTTGTCAGTCCTCAATAAAGGGCACTGCGGGTGCCAGGGCTTGTGAGTCAACCGGTACTCGTGGGCCTGCAGCACAGATAAGTAGCCCAAAAAAGGTATACGTGAATGAAGTTTGGTATGCCAGAACTCAGCATCTAAAATGCAGCCTTTTGCGCAGGTGCCCTTTTCACTCTGAGTTAATAGAGGCCACTTTTAGAAAGTGGGTATTATTTTGCCCGGTCATCCCATGTGCCTCTGCTGGAATGTGGATTGCCTGTCTGGTTTTTGGACGACAGATGGCTGGGAAGCAGGGTGGCTCCCGATAGTCTAGGTAGGGCAGGAAGGGGCTAAACAGACCTGGGTTACAATGGGGGGAAGAGGGAGGGGATTTCCTTGCACCTCAAAGGGCCTGGTCTGCCTCTGACAAAGCAGTCTCCACCTCCTGCCAGGAATTCATGCCAGAGAAGGCCCAAATGGTTCTGGACGGACTTCGACACCCTCTGGCTGAAAGATCAAAGGATGTTTGTGTACAAATACTGGGTCCCAGACCCCTGAACTTTAGAACTCATCTAGATCAAGAAGACTGCACAGAAGAAGAGCCGTAGAAGCTGCTAAAAAGAACGACCGCTTTGCTGCGTGCTTTTCTGGGCTGACCTGCAGTGGCTGCTTCTGTCTTGGGCAGTATAAGGCCTGCACTGGACTTTATGCAACCGAATTGGTGAGACTCTCCAAGGGCTTGAGGTAGAGCTTGCCCCCTATTCACAAAGTCTCAGGAACAGCACAGACTTCAGGTTCTTCGACCCGCAGCACTGGGGACTGTGTGTTTTGTGCTGCAACCTGAGGAATGCCACTCGACGACGTCTACGACGACCCTGCCAAACCCGTGTCCTGAAGGCACCGCAGAGGACACCACTGCAACCCAACACCGCGACCATGGTCTCACCGGCAACGCCATCACTGAGCCACTGCTCGGTGGTGGCTGTGGGCCGCACTCCGCACTGCTTTGCTTCACGCCGAAGTTATGGCACTGCAGAGGGCACCACCGCCACGCCGTACCGAGACCCTGGTCTCACCGTTGACGCCTGCTGATGCCATCACCCAGCCGCTGCGCACACCGCGACCTGTGGTCCCGCATTCTGCACCGCCTCGCTACACGACGACGCCGTGGCCTTCCTGACGACGCCACTTTCTGACTGTTAGAAATGGGAATTCTGGTTGGCTAAGGCTTGTGCCAAAGCCAGGCAGAAACCACCATTCTAAGTCAGGGCAAGGAAGTCACCCGCCAATATAACCCCTGCTCACCCTCTTGGTAGCTTGGCACGAGCAGTCAGGCTTATCTCAGAGGCAAAGTGTAAAGCATTTGCGCATGCACCCACCAGCAACATCCCAGGCCCCCCACAAAAGGAACTCCACACAAAGTATATGTAAAAATAGCCTTTGTATTACAAAACAAATTAGATAGTAACACACACTTTACAACAATGTGCCAACAGGCACGGGCAGAATTTACATGGGATATATGTACAGGACAGGGCCACATGGACCACTGTCAGGAATATGCACTTTTAGAACTAGGATACTTGTTAGACTTAGCGCTTAGAACATAGAATATAAAATCACTGTAGCACCAAATAGCAAATGGAGCACACAACCAGTAATCACTGGTAACAGGTAAGTACCACCTACGCAACCCTAACCACCTTAGGAGAATGCCACACAGGGAACCAAGACCTCACTAGCAACACCTGCACTAGGGAGAACAACCACCTAAGTATCACTATACATTTAGCGGTATAGGCATGAGAACATTACACATGATGCATTACAACATTCAGAGGTGTAGGGAAGAAAACACATGATGCATAAACATACATTCAGTGGTGTAGGGAAAAGCACATGACGCATAAAAACACATTCAGAGGTGCAGCAAAGAACAATTGCGCAGAAATCACATTAGGCAGGAACACATTCGCGCACCAATCACATAAGCCACCTGGTTAGAGGCGGCAGACCTGAGAGCAGAGGACGGCCCGGGACCAGGGTTCGATTCCCGGCGGGGCAGGATTCTGGACCAGGGTCAGCGGACTCGATAATTCTCACGCCTCGGTGCCCACTCTGATCAGTGATCACACTCGGCAACTCTGGGCATTAGCTTGCCTCATCTTCACTAACGGCCCCACCAGACCGCCGGGGATGCCTGGTCTCACCCTGGAGATACCCATTAAGGGACCATCTCTCAGGGAAGCCAGGAAGGGTTTCGCAGCGGTCGAAGCGCCTTGGGACCCTCCGGGTATGTAGTGCGCTATATAAATGCCTCTACATTTACATTTACATTTACACCTGTGACTGTCCCTATGCCAACCTGGCCTTTCAGGGGCTAGGACGCCCTGTGTCCAAAAATGTCAAGGGGCCTAAACGGAGCAGATGCCCACTACGTGCTGGGCAGCTGTAGGATCTCTTCTGGGCTCTTAGCAACAACCAATGGGGCCCAAAACAACGTGGGAGCTTGGAGCCTCTCGTGGGCTCTGCAACAAATATGGCCCCCTTAGAGCCTCGTGGGCTCTGCAACAAATACTGCCCGCTGGGGGAGCGGCCCGCTGCCAACCGGGGCCGCTCTACCCTCGAAAATGCCCAGGAGCCTCTCGGGCTCTAAATTCCCAGAAAGTGGTTGCGGGACAACGTGGCAGCCTCGGGGGCTCTGGACAACACGGGGGCCCCAGGAGCCTTGTGGGCGGGAAAGAACAATGCCCCCTTTGGTGGAGCTTCAATGGCTCTTGCGCGAAAGGTGGGGCAAGGTGGGAGCGGCTCGCTGCCTTCGGGGCCGCTCTACAAATGCGGAAAAATGCCCCCTCGAGCCTCGTGAGCTCTGATTCACAAATGTCCCCAAAGTCCGTGGGAGCGGCCCGCTACCAACCGGGGCCGCTCTAAATGAAAAGAAACTGCCCCCGACGTCGGCAGAGCCTCGACAGGCTCTAAACAGATATCCTTGCTCTGCAGGGGAGGGGCGGGCACCGGCAAAGTGCTCCGATGCCCTCCTTTCCCCAGCACTGGCCCGTGGATCCCCCACTCACCGGTGACTGCGGTGCTCCTCTGGCGCTGCTCCGGTCTGCGGGGCTCTCTTGCTGCGGCGACCGGACTCTCCCTGGTGCGGCGGGCGGGGCTCCTCCTGTCTGGGGCCTCGCGCTCCTTGCGGCTGCACCTCAGCTGGGATACTCCAGGCAGTGCAGGAGCGCGGGGTAGGCTCCAGCTGCCTCCTGTTTGTCACTTCTGCTTCCGGGTCGCTGGGGCACTACCGGGTCGTCACGGGCAGCGCGGCGGCCCGGAGGGGGGGAGAGAAAGAGAAGCGGAGTCCGCGGCGTTCTGGGGTGGGCACCCCGTGGGTGCAGGGTTAAAACGGGGTGAGCTCCCGTATCTAGCAATAATGCAGGGTAGGCTCCTGCAAAGAAGTCAAGGGCAATTTAAGAAACATCGCTTCCCAGGCGCTAGGGCAGGCAATTGGGTTTGTGGCTAAAGAGGATCAGTCCTCAGGGGAGAGATGAGCCCAAGGGTCCTCAAAGATAAGAAGGGCATCCAGGGACAAAGCAGGGCAGAAGGGTCCCCATAGCTCCTCCAGTAATCCAGGACATCAGCAGTCCAGGGGCTGGGCAGGGCCCAGGGAGGCAAGCCTTCCCCTTGGCCCCAGCAGAAGCACACCCTTGGCAGATTCAAGTAGGCACACAAGAACATTTTACAGGAGGTCACAGTCTCTTTTTATACACAAAAATCCCTTTGTCTAAAGCTGCAGGGTGGGGGCAAAACCAGGCACAGCTGGTTTGGGAGCACTTGTGATGGGCTCAGCCCCTCTCACTATTCACTGGCCAGGCTAGGGTCATTAGACGCAGCACAGGGGTTGGAGCCAGCATTGTGTGGGGAAAGCCCAGCCCTATTCAGGTCCCAGGTGTACTCCCTCACATCACTCATGCTAATCTCAACATTCACCACCGGGGCAGACCCATCATGACTCATGGAGCCAGGCTCACCAGCCAGCTCCAGCCAATCACAAGCCAGACACAAATTACACAAACATGCCACCTTCTAGAAGTGGCACTTCCACACTAGAAACAATCACGCCGCATACATCATTGCGCAGCATTTAATCAAACGAGTCCGCACATACCAAACTCGCATCTGCAATCCCCACGCATAAGGAACTACCAGGGACACACACATTCCCCATGCATTCCTACTGGAGGGCGGGCCAATCTCACACATGGACTCAGGGAGCGCACGCACTTTACACTGCGCCACCGTGTCAAAGTGCGCAAAGACCAGAAATCACTATAATTATTTAATAATACCAGGCAAAAAGTTTAGGGGTGAACCTGCCAGAAGGGCCAAGTCCAACACTGACAAAATCGACGCCGCTGCTTGTACCGTGGTTCGAGGGCACCGCTCGTAAGTTACACGATGCACCGCCCCATCCCACACTGCAGCCTTGGCCCACCGACGTCAGTGTCATTGACTCTAGTTCATCTGCCGACGACAGTGCTTCAGCAACGACAACGCCGCTTCTTGCACCGTGACCTGCTAGAACCGTGACGAGCACCGCCTCCAACTCGCACCGCGACCCTGGTCTCACCGACGCGGCCATCTGATGCCGTCACTAAGCCGCTGCTCGCATTGCGACCTGGAGGCAGTGCACGCCGCACTGCTGTGCTTCACAGCGCAGCACCCGACGCCTGTTGGCACCAGCGCTCCGGATCCCATCAGAAAGGAGCTCGACCTGCAACACGAGTGACTTCAAGGGCCCCATCACCCTGCATCTCTGAAAGTTACTGTTTGCGGGTCTTCCCGACACTGTAGTTGGCCTGCGACCTCGCGGTCAGCCAGAACTGTTTTTGGTTATGTGTGCCCAGGCGGGGCTATCCATGCAAGGAACTCTTTTTAATCAAGGTATTTTTGAACTGTGAACTTTAAAGTATAGTTTTGTGGATTTTCATAGTTTTTGGTCTTGTTTTAATTGTATAAAAATGTTGGATATTTTCTTAAACTGGTCTGGTGGCCTTTTGTGGTGCGTACACTGTCTTACTGTTGGTTATGTGCAAATGTTTTACACACTGCCTCTAAGATAAGCCTGGCTGCTCGTGCCAAGCTACCAAGGGGTTGAGCAGGGGTTATGTTTGACGTGTAACTCCCTTATCCTGACTAGAGTGGTGGTTTTTACCTGGCTTTGGCCCGCGCCCTAGCCTACCAAAAATCCCATTTCTAACAAGTAGGAGAGGAGGAAAGTCGCACGCCGCTCTAATAGCATTGGAAACCAAGGTTGGGCCTTCCGTACTGGAGTGACTAGAAGGATTTCTGCCTTCTTGCGAACTATTCGATTCGCTACCCTGGGCATGAGGACGAATTGGAGGAAAGGCATAATTCAGTGTCTTTGAATTGAATTGGATTTTTAAAGCGCACAATACCCAAGGGTGTCTTAGCACTGGGCGGAACAGGACAAAAAAAGAGGCGGCAGCAGCCAGGCAGATGACTCGCCAGACCCTGGAACTAAGTTGGAGGAAATAGCCAGGTCTTCAGCTGCTTTCTGAACAGTTGCAGGCTGTGTTGGGAGTGGAGGGCCAGCGGGAGGGAATTCCCTAACTTTCCCCCCTAAATTGTCAGACCTCCCACCCCACTTTAATCGCTTGATTCTTGGAATCTGCACCTTGTGTTCTGTGCTGGATCTCAACATTCTACTCTGCGTATACCATGTAAATAGCTCCTGAAAGTAGAGGGGGCCGGTTCCATGAAGTGTCTTATGCATTAGGCAATGCTTTGAACGAGATTCTCCCCTCACCGGGCGCCAGTGCAGGCCATGTAATAAACGCGTCACAGGTTTGAACTTGGGAATGTTCCAACGTGTTCTTGCCGCATTTTGGAGAGACTGCAGTTTTTTTAAAGAATATTTTGGAATGCCTAGGTAAAGAGTGTTACAGTAATCTAGCTTTGACACGACTAGGGCCAACATTACGGTCTTCTGCAGTTCAGTAGGAATAAACTGAAGTCTTTTTCTCAGAATCCATTGCAGATAGTAACCCCCTGAGGTTACTGCATTGATCTGAGCACTGAACCATAACTTGGTATCAAAGATGACTCCAAGATTTTTAGCCTTCAAAACTGGCTTCAGTAGATCCTCCAACTCCTGGGGCCACCACGACGCATTCCAGAAGGAGCTTTCATTCCCGAATAGCAATACCTCCATCTTCCCAGAATTTAGTTTAAGGCAATTCTCCTCCATCTAGCCTGCCACTGCCGACATGCAGCAGCAAAAGTTATGAGCATCATATTCAACCTGTGATGTTACTGACACCACAATCTGTGTGTCGTCAGCGTAAGATGGTACTAATAGGCCAAATCTCAATATAAGCTGAACCGGAGGGGTAACGTAAATATTAAAAAGCATTGGACTGAGGGCCGAGCCCTGTGGCTCCCAACATGGGAGAGAGAAGGGGCTGGATTTAACCCCACACAACTCAACCCACGGTTGCCTATTTTCAAATAATTAGTTCAGCAATGAATGTTCTGTTCTCCTAAAGCCCAACATATGGTGGTGTTTTCTCGGAAGCACATGGTGGACCGTGTCAAAGGGGGCAGAGAGATCGAGTAGAATTAATGCGCTCTGCCGCCCTTGTCCACTCTCCCTCTGATTTCCTCCAACTCCGCCACCAGTGAGGACTTGGTGCAATGTTGGGCTCGGAACCCATGTTGAGCAGGGTCCAACAATCGGTGGGCATCCAGAAAGGTCTGTAGTTCTGCGTTAATAGCCTTCTCCAAGACCTTAGCTGGGAACGGGAGACGGGAAATAGGTCTATAACTGTCCACTGACCTAGGGTCAGAGAAGGCTTTGTCACAAGAGGGAGAATAGAGGCCTTCTTCAAGATGTCGGGATGTAACCCAGAACTTGGCTCAGAAGGTCATTGAGTGGTCCACCTGATTGTTCATCTTACTAAAGATCCTGGGGGGCATGGATTTGAAGGAGCACCCGACTTAATAGAGCTCATCAGGCTGATGTTTTTTTCCTGCGTGAGAAGAGAGAACTCCACAAATGTGGGGGATACTTCCTTACCGCTGTCTGAGTCTGAAACCCAGGCCCCCTCCGAGTTCCAGCTGGGGCTGGCACTTGGAGGCTGCTGAGTAAAAGCCTGGAAGATGGAATTGACCTTAGATTGAAAGTGGTCCGCCAGCATGTCGCTGAATGCTTCGTCCATCCCAAAAACCTTATTGTTACTCCAGTGTGACACATCATTAACTGTTTTAAACACTTCCCCTGAGGAATTACCAGCTGTTTTAATTTTCCCTGAGAAAAACTTGGTCTTTTCAGCTTTATTAAGCTCTTTGTACTCTGCAAGGATCTTTTTGTACCTAGCTTTTTTCCCCGGGGGTGTAATCTGCTCTCCAGAGACACTCTTGCCGTCTACGGCTGAGTTGTGCTTCCTTCAACTTAGGGGAAAACCACGGGGCAGAGGGACGTTTCCTATGGGTTTTTATTGTTCTCATAGGTACTATTTTACTTTATGCAGTCTCCAGCCATTGAGTGAGGCTGATGGCAGATTTGTTATTATCCTTGTCAAGGTCTGGTGTGGAATTGGAGAGAGCATCCTGTTGTGCCTCTATAGTCGCACTTTACCAAGGCCGGAACTCAAACACTTTGGCTGAGTTGCCCCGTTCTGCTCCCTGCCACTGGGTCAAAACGGAAAAGAAGATCGCTGAATGATCTCTCCAGGGAAGTGGGAGGGTCTTAATTGAGCCCAATTCAGACCCTAGTAAAAATGCCGTCCAGAGTGTGATTGGCTGTATTAGTTGGTACAACAATGTGTTGGGATAGATCAAAGCTTTTAAGAATGTCTACCAGATGTCCTGTGTTCACATCAGTGGTGGAATCCAGATGGAAGTTAAAATGTCCAACCAAGGTAAAATTGGAATAAGTAATACTCAATTCCATAAATATCTGTAGTTTGTCGATAAAACCTCTTGGGCCCAGGAGTACGGTAAACCAATAGTCCTTGGAAAGTGTAGTATTTTGTCAGACTAAGGCTAAACCCGCGAGCCTCACAATCTAAATGAAGTACTGGAGTACAATTGGCCACAAACGAACTACAATAAATAATTGCTAGCACCCCCCCATGTGGGTGGTCTATCCAGTCTTTCAATGTTATATCCGTCTGGAACCGCCACCTTAAAATCTGGGTCCGATGCTTTATCCGCCCAGGTCTCCATAAGGAAAGTAATGTCTCGGTTGTGCTGGGTCATTGAATCAGCAAATTCAAGCTTGTGCTTGATGAGAGACCTAGTATTGAGGAGTAGGCAGTTGTCTGACTTTATAGGAAGATGCTTTTCCAAACCATTTTTGATAGAATGGGGAGCATATCCTAGGCTGTTAACAAACCCACAGCAATTGCACTTATATTTCCCCTTGTAGAAGCTGAAATATAAATAATAAATGATTCCACAAATACAACTCTCTGTAAGCACATAAGATAGCAAAGTTTATTGGATACCAACAAACAGCAAATTAACGTGCAGCACGCAGACATCGCAAAACCACTAAATGTCCAAAGATGTGACATTGGTGACAGCTTTTATAGACCAAAACCACAAAGGATGCTGCATCATCACATACGTAGCACAAATTAAGCCCTAGTCATTTGACCAATTAGCAAGGGTCTGAAAAAGTCATATACCATGTAGGGTCCGAAGCATACTGTTGCTGACCATGTGACCCAAGTGGGCAGCTTCTGGGACTTTCCACTGTAATGTAAGATATAAGTCTGGTGCTTTTCCAGTTAATAATTGCTACATATTAGAAAGGACCAGACATACTGCAAAATTTGCTATGCTGAAATGTCTGGGTCTACGTGAGCATCTTCCTTTTCACGTATTATTCTTGATCAAACCTTGTGTAACAAAAGCTGTGTCTCTGAAAAGCAAATGGAAAAAGTACAAGCATTTGTGCACTGCTTTTTATGTCAACTTAGCAGGGCCTAAAAGCTTACAGCATTTGGTATCATACAAGAAAGATGGCTTCTACATTGCGCCATCTGATACCAAATCAGTATCTTCTAACCCTTCACCTCCCTGCCGGCCATGGATGAATAGTATTTCAATGTCCTTTGCAAATTTTATTATCAGTGCAGTCACTATTATGCCTGGGACAGGTGCCAATATTGCTTTTAACAATGATGGCTATTTTTAGTCCGTTCTTCTCATTGTTCCTTTCTTTCATTTGTTCAGTTAATGTCTTTGATAAGACCAGATCTGATCTCTTCTATTGCATAAATCATGCAATCCAAAATGTCAAGTCGTATGTCTGCGATACCTTGTGCTGTTATTTTATGTCCAAAAGTGGGGAACGAGATGTCTTGCAAGATAAGGTCTCTTAACCCACTCAATAGCAGAGGATTTTGCACAGTTAGTTCCAGCACACAATTTAATTGTATTCCAGGACACAATAACCTTATATGAATTATTAGGTATGACTTTTCTACCCTCACATGAATAGATCTAAGCCTTCCAGATCTTGTTTCTGGCATTTGTCGAAAATGCGGTCTACTTAAGTTGTTGCATATCCTTAACCAAGTGTTCAATTCAGTTCTTTGATGTTCCAAAGCCTTGTCCTTGATATCTAACTAGCGGGTGATGCACCGCTATGTGCCTAATTGGAGCATCACCAGCAACTTTAACTAGCGGGCTCTGCACCTCCTAGGGGGTCTATTGGTGCAGACGCCAGTCAACCATTTAGAAGAAAACGTTGGTGCCTTGATGGTGTACTGTCAGAGGTTACTAGCACAAGACAGTTGGCACTACCTTGGAAGGCAGACAGACGTCTTTGGAGGAGGAGTGATACCTAGAGGCCTGGACTTATCGTGCGTAGTAGGTGACTGCCTCTGGTGTCTTCTGTCTTCTGTTGGAGGTCTAGCCTGCCCCGAGCAGGTATCTACCTCTTACTTCTCAATGGTCTTGTCTTGCGTGGTGGATCGAAAGCTGTACCTGAGAGGTTCCTCAGATGTCACTGGTGGTGCTGGTGGAGCTTATTCTCTACTGTCTGGCCCTTCTTCTTTCTTGGCGTGGGAGCGGTGAATCCAGGTCAGCCCTTGGCACCTGACTGATGATCTGGTGTGGTCCCTTTCACCTTGGCTGGAGGCAGTGCCGTCGGGTGTGGGCCTTTACCCAGATCCAATCATCTGGCTGCAGGTCATGTGGCGGTGGAGTTGCTGCTTCTGGAAGAGCCTGCAGAACCTGGCAGTGAAGATAACGTAAGGTCTCTGTTAATTTCTTGCAAAAACATAAAAAGCAGGTCGTCTGTTTTTGATAGTGGAGCTTGTGGACATATGGCCTACAATGTTCATTGGGCGGCCAAATACTATTTTGTGGGGGATGAGCTTTCTTACCCTATCTGGTGTCCTTCTCATTGCCAGTAGGGCTAGTGGTAGTGCATCTACCCATGAAAGTTCAGTTGATGCACGCATTTTTCCAATCTTCTTCTTCAACACCCCATTCTTCCTCTCCACCGCACCCGCTGTAATTTCTGTGTGACCCCAAACCCCTTTCATAGTTCCGCTATCACATTGGAGATGAACGCACGGTCTTTATCTGAGCTCTGGAGGGATGGAATCCCAAATTGTGGAATGAGTTATTTTCAAAGGCCTTTGGCCCCAGTCTCTGCATCACAGTTCTTGGTGGGATACTCTTCTGTCCACTTGCTGGACATGCACACTATTACCAAAACATATTTGTACTTTTGAGTGGGGGGCATGTCTATGAAGTCCATCTGGAGGCTTTCAAATGGTCCGTGGGGAGGTGGGAAATGACCAGGTGCAGTTGGTGTGCCCTTTCCAGTATTGTATTGTGCACAAACAGTCCGTTGTCTGCAAAGTCTTTCTACTATTTTGCGGAACTTGTAGTGGTACCAACATAGGGAAAACAGTCTGATCATGCCATCTCGGCATTCATGTGAGGGACCGTGAAAAAGGTGTGTAATAGAAAGAAGCATTGCTGAAGGCAGGCATATCTTCCCATTGGGCCTAGTCCATAACCCCTCCTTTGTTTGCACACATCCTCCCTTGGCCCATTCCTCTTTTTCATCCTCCTCTACCTTCCTCTGAATATTTATTGGGACAGAGTGCAATGAGTCACTGTTATCTTTAGTGTTCTTCTCACTGCTTGTTATTTGTACCATTGCTAACTGGCAGCCTTTTCTTCTCCATCATTAAATGTATTGCCCTTCAATACTTACTAACACCCAAGTCCTGAGGAGAGCAGTACCTGTCTATGCCAGTGGGTCTGAGGGCGAGGAGTACATTCCTCATATAGGTGATGAAAGAGGCAGGGTTCCTGGCCCCTGGCACCATCCAGGCGCAGATGGGCTTGCCTTGGGTGCGCCTTCGGAGCGCCAGCGGCTCGTCCGCTACACGCCCGGTCCCTTACCCCCATTTATGTGAGGAAGAGAGACCAAAACTAGAGCGCCAACCTCCTGAAGATGGCTGCTCACCCGGAAGTGAGTCAGGAGAGGTGGGGGCAAAGTAGTCTGCTTCCTGCTCCCTCCACTCAAACCGGCGAATGTCGGGCGGTGGACCGAGGAGGTCGGAATTAGGACAATTCCCCAGCGAGCAACAGAGGCAGTAGGATCAACAAATAGCAGCAAGTTGAATTTCAAAAAGTTAAAATGAATAGCAACAATTGAATTTAAAAGGATAACAGTTATCACTCCCTCTAGCCAGCGCCCCCGTGAAGAAACAGCCACGGTATTCATAGTTTACCAAATTATACAGACAGAGAGAGCAACGTGGCGCTGCCTCAAAGTGAACTTGATCCGCTGTGCGCCCGGTCCCTTACCTCCATTTATGTGAGGGAGAGAGACCAAAACTAGAGCGCCAACCTCCTAAAGATGGCTGCTCACCCAGAAGTGAGTCAGTAGAGGTGTGGGCAAAGTAGCCTGCATCCTGCTCCCTCCACTCAAACCAGCAAATGCCGGGCGGTGGACCGAGGAGGTCAGAATTTGGACAATCCCCCAGCGAGCAACAGAGGCGGTAGGATCAACAAATTAAAGCGAATAGCCGCAAGTTGAATTTAAAAAAGTTAAAAGGAATATCAGCAATTGAATTTAAAAGGATAACGGTTATCACTCCTGCTAGCCAGCACCCCCTGAAGAAACAGCTGCGGTAGACACAGCTTGCCAAATACCAAATTATACAGACAGTGAGAGCAACGTGGCGCTGCCTCAAAGCGAACTTGACCAGTACTGAGTGAATCCATCTGTGGCTTTCGACAGAGGACCGGGCTCCAACTGAAAAAGGATTCCAGTTGGCGATTGAGTGTGGAGGCAAAAATACATATCTTGCAATTGTCCCATATTGAGTGGATCATGTGAAATAGCGAGGGGTGGAGTAGCTAGTCGCTGTAATCCTTCAAGTGATGGGTGTTCCAGTCACCACTAAGTTGTCCTACCCCGGAAGGTATTCCGCTATCACAGTTATTTGTTGAGACAGGCAATAATGCCAAAAGTCTTTGGCAATCCCTGCCAACATCCGGGATTTTGTTCCTCCTAACTTGTTGATGTATTTCACCGCCAATATGTTGTCCATCAGTCCATCCTGATAAGAATGCAACAAGATACCTTCTTGGGTGAGAGAGTTTGGATCGCAAAGGATCCTGCTAGAAGCTCTAAGCAATTGATATGTAACGCCAACTCCTGGTGAGACCATCTGCCTCCAGTTGTTACCTCCCGCATCGCCCCCCCCCAGCTCCACCTGCTGGCATCTGATTCTAGCATTACTTCGGGGTGAGAGTTAAATATAGCCCAGCCATTCCAAGCATCCACCACTTGAGCTCTTCCTTGACCTCCGCCGAGAGGGGAACCTGGTCCGAATACGAAAGCATCTTCTGCAGGTGCTGGATCTTTAGACATTGAAGGGCCCAGTAGTGTAACAGGCCTGGAAACATTGCTTGTATAGAGGACGCTAGAAGCCCTACCAGGTGAGCAATCGCTCTCAAACACATGACCTGTCTGGTCAATGTCGCCTTCAATTCCTTCTTCAGATTTCCCAGCTTGGATTTAGGCAACTGAAGTTTAGCTGTCTGAGAATTGATCACAAAGTCCAGGAACTCTATCGATTGAGTCAGGAAGAGAATCGATTTGGATGTATTGATCACAAAGCCGAGACTCTCCAAAAGATGCACCATCATCTGAAGGTGTTGAGATGTCAGGGAAAAAGTTGAGGCCATGACAAGTATGTCGTCCAGATAGATTATCAGACAAATACCCTGTTCCCTGAGGTGAGCGGCCACTGGCTTCATCAACTTGGTAAAAAACACCAAGGATCTGAAGAAAGACCGAAAGGCAGGACCAAATATTCCAGCCATCTGTCCTGCCACCGGAATTGTAAGAAATGCCGGTGGAGAGGGAAGATCAGCACGGTCAAGTAAGCATCCTTTCCCAACCATTCCCCTTGTCTTAGAATATCTGTTCATAAATTAATACCTTCCATCTTGAAGTGTCTGTACTGGACATATTGATTGAACCCTTTTAGGTTTAAAACCAATCTGTGTCCACCCCCTCTTTTCTACACTAGAAAGACATTGCTGCAGAAACCACAGAACCGCTGTTACAGTAAGCCACTGCATGCTTCACCAGTAAATCTGCTATTTTGCGCTCTATAAAAGGTTTGTCTTGTTGGGAAAAAAACAACTGCGGGGGAATGAATTCTTGTGCTGGTGTCTCGAAAAACTCTATATGAAAACCCTGAACAGTTTGTAAAACCCGTGCATCCCGTGTAATTGCCGACCAATTTTGAAGAAATTATCGAATCTGACCCCCCGGAGGACATGATGTAAGACTTTGCACACTTGAGGGGCCTTGATAATATTAATGGCCTGGTGAGCGGCCCCTGGGGAGAGGCCCCTGCCTCGCCCGTCCCGCCCAAAAAGACCAGCCTGAAAAACACATTTAATGGTTAACTGCTCTCGCGGCGCACCAATGAAAATAACCAAATGAAGCAGCGCCCCACAGACAATCCGGTATACACGGGCATCCACGCAGAGCAGGCCAGTGACTGGGAAGTTCGAGACACCTAAAACAGTAAGTTAGCACAAGTATAGTAAATTACCACAAGCTGTTAATAGTACAGTGCATTAGAATACAGTATAAGGTAGAAAAATTAAGAGACACTTACTCGGCTGTGAGCAGCAAAGAAAGAGGAAGTGCTCGGGTTGTGACTCCATATATAAGGACATAGTCTCTAAGGTTATTGGGGGTTGTACTATGGCATTGTGGGAAATGTGGTTTACATGATGTGTTAAAAACGTTTTCATTGGCTGCAGTATTTTTCAGTAAAGAAAGTGAAAGCATAATCCAAAGCCTTCGGTCCTGTAGTAGAATTGGAAAAAATGTACACTGGGAACCCATACATTGCAGGTCAAGCGGTGGCACAGGAAAGGGGGTGGAAGTACGAGGGGAGGAGCTTGAAAAGTAGAGTCTGACAACATATACATTTATTTAAAAAATCTGCAAGAAAATGGCAAAAAGGACAAATGTGACAGCAAATCTGTTTTAACTTACTTAATTGGTTACAAAAATGCTGCATGTTAACATATCTCACAGGGTTAAGGCATATGCTGCAGAGGTCTTTATGTTGATCTTTAAATGGAAGACATTGTGTCAGACATCTTGGCAGGACCCTCACTCTTGGATGATGCAGCTGTCACTGAAGTTCTGGCACAAGGAGAGGGTTGGGGTACTCTATTGGCCTTAAAGAGGACACAAGTTAAAACAATATTATACGGGGCAATCTTAACCGAATATTTGAGGGTTAATGCAGCCCCTAGGGGCCTCTTGGTCACGAATGAACCTCTGAGGATGAGGCATTTAGACGGGTATGGGCCTTAGTGGCTTGGAAGTGTACCCGGGACTGGCTGGTCCTAATTATTAGTAGAGCCAAGCGACTAGCGGATGCCCTCCTGATTCAGATTCAGTCTACTGAGTCGGGACTTCAAACTGATATTGTAATAGCGCCTTTTAATCACAAACTGGTCTTGATAAACAGAGAACTGTCTGAATACAGGGATCATCTGATACTTTCTAAAATCTCAAAATTGCAGAAAGACCTGAAGAACTTTTCCAGGGAAAAAGTCTACCTGTATACCACTGATGAATATGCTAAACAAAAACTAGCAGCGAACAACAATAGCAATCAACAGGGCCGACCACGACATTACACCACAAGTAGCTCTAGCGAGGGTAGTGAGGGTGATTTCCCACAGAAAAGGAGGAGGAGGGGCCATGGGTATTGGCGGGGACCAAGACCACCTATGTTCCAACAGCCATTTCATCAATACCCTCACCAGACTTACAACTGGCCACTGATGGGGTACCCCCCTCAACCGCCTTTCCAGAACCCACAGTTTGAAGATACCCGTTTTCAGACCCCCCAGTTCCAGAACAAGGGCCGTGGGAAACAGAGAGGCCAACAGCGAGTAACCTGGGACAATCAGGATCAGGAGATTACCCAGCGGGTGACCAGGAGCATGGCATTGAGTAGTCTACCGAGCACCAGCCTCGGGCCGCCCTAGTTGTGAATTTATCTTCTTGCGTTTTATCTCCTATGCAGGAACAAATACTCAACAAAGGGATGGGTTTTGTCCCTACCAATCATCTGGACTTATTCAAACTACGTCTGGACTTGGCAACCTTTTTTCGTAACCTGAGATTAAAAGTCTTCTTTCAGGACCAAGATTCTTCTGACTTGGAGAAGGGGGATACCCCCTTCCGTCCTAAATCTACTTTCACCCCTCAACTATCCTTATTACCTCTACACGTGGCGGCTTTTGAGCAGGCGGTTGTTCATGATCTGGAAAATTTAAATCTGTTGCAGTACAATCACTTTTCGAACTTGTCCAACTTAGAAAAAATGGTATTGAAGGAACTCATGAACAATAGGGATATTATCCTGAAGCCGGCTGATAAGGGCGGGCCACTGTGATTCTGGATAGAGACACCTATAATGTCGAATGTACCCGCCTTCTTTCGTATCAAAGGACCTACCGTAGGCTTACGGATGATCCTACATAGGCCATTGCCAGGGAAATCGCATTGGTGGTGGAGGAGGCTCGATCAAACGATTGGATCTCAGGACATGAGGCGGAGTTTCTAATGGATAAACAACCTAAAACCCTGTACTTTTATGTCCTCCCAAAGATCCATAAAGCAGTGAGACCCCTCCCAGGAGACCGATTGTCTCCGGGATGGGGTCCCTGCTGGAATTGCTGTCGCAATTTTGCGACTTTTTTCTGAAACCGCTTGTGCAAAAATTGCCTGCCTACTTGAGGGATACCCTTGACATTTTGAACCATCTAAAAAATATCCCGTTTGACTCCAACACTGAGTTGCTCATAGGCCTCGACATCGAGGCCTTATACACGAACATCCCGCAAAGGGAAACTCTAAGGGTCCTGGAGAATATCTTATTTGAGGAGGAGTGGCCTTATCAAACGCCATGGGTGCTTTTGTTACATTTAGGAGAAATAGCGCTAACGAAAATGTTTTTGAATTTGAAGGTACTATGTATCTACTATGTATCTACAGACCCATGGCACCTCCATCGGCAGTGTCTTCGCGCCAAGTCTGGCTGGATTGTACATGGGGGCTTTTGAGCACTCAGTGATCTATGACCCCACCTGCACTTGGGGATCCAATTTGAAATTGTGGCGTCGCTACATCGATGACGTCTTAGTGATTTGGAGAGGCGATGAAACATCTGTTATCCTCTTTTTAGAATGGTTGAATGAAAGAAATCCACTACTCCATTTCACCTCGACTGTCACCAAAAACAGTTTACCCTTCCTGGACCTATTTATAGAACCGAGAGACGGTGTGTTACATACAAGAGTATATCATAAGCCTACGGATAAGAATGCACTATTGGCTTTTGATAGTTTCCATCCCAAGTCCCTGTGGGACAATTTACCGGTGGGACAATTCTTTCGTATACGCTGCAATTGCTCGGAACGAGCTGATTTTGCGACTGAGGCAGATGTGCTATCCCAGAAACTACAACAGAGGGGGTAACCGTCAAAGGTCTTCAAAAGAGCCAGAAAGAGGGCATCTAATGTCGATCGTGAAGCCCTGCTGTCTAAAACCATCAGACCAAGAGTAAACAAACCAGTATTTGTTTCAACTTTTAACACTGCGTCACAACAGATTAGACGTACTGTGTTACAGAATTGGAAAATCCTTAACTCAGGGGGTTTGAATGTGGACAAACCATTATTCTCCTTCAAACGTAGCCAAAACATTAAAGATCTTCTTACTCACACGAGTCCGAGGGCACCTGGAAACATCAAGGGTACCAGTACAGTTGCAAGCTTCCCCAGGTTGATGGGCCACACGCGCTGTGGCTTATGTAGCTTACCTCCTACACCAAGTACATCGAGCTGGGACTTCATTCCCCATGGGAACAGAGATCCCATACCAATTGTAATTCACAGGGGGTAATTTATCTCATTACATGCCCATGCCATAAACATTATGTAGGCATGACCAGTAGGAAGGTTAAGACCCGAATCACAGAACACCGTAGCACTATTAGATGTGGCAGATCTAATACAAGGCTTACTGCACACTTCCTAGAGGTAGGGCACACTTCAGAAGATTTGAGGTGGACTGTGATTGAAAAACTCCAATTGGGCAGACATGCGGTGAATGATAATCGAACTTTACTGCTGCGCGAACAGAAGTGGGTCTATCGGCTCAGAAGCCATATTATGGGTCTCAATGACGATATACCTTGGCAGTCTCTAGGTAGATAGTTTTCTGTTCCCCCGCTTGGTGAACTACATCACAGGTCTAAGAGTGTCTGGATTTGTGTGATCACTAAGAGGGATTGTGATGATTAGCTAGGAGAGATAGTGTTAGCCCTGTTCCTGTATTACAATCGTATGGTCTCTTTATCTTCTTCTTCTTTCCCTTGTGGAGCGTCACTCATCTCTGTTTTGGCCTATTTCTTTCTCTTTCCTTCTCTCTTTCCTTTCCCCCAGTATCGGCATACACACCTTTGTGCTATTAAGACTGTGAGACGTGTTCTTTCTCTGCCGGAATACCTTTGTGTGACTTGCCGAAGAGACCACGTGTCTATGTGTCTCTCCATAATGCCCGCTTCAGGGGGTCTTGTCTGCTACACGAACCGGGGCCTTTCTAAGCCCCGTGGAGGACGCTGTTCGTGTGTTATTGTGAACGGGATGCTGATTGTGCATTTAGACCTGGGGCAGTGAGGTTTGCGTTCAAGAACGGACTCCATTTCCCATCAGCCCCCGACGTGCTGACGCATTGACGTTGTCGCGTCATGACACACTGACGTTTTTGACATTGTTGCGTCATGGCGGCATTGTGAGGGTGGAAGTGTCCAGGCAATCCACTTTAAAAATGAAGCAGCCAGACTCTATGTATACTGCGCAGCGATCCGGAAGCGGATTTCCTTCGGAACAGTAAGGAGAATTGGTGTGCGGGGGGGAAGGGGGACTCAAACTTGACCGCTCTTGGAAACAGGGTGCTACATACGATTTTCGACGGCCAATAACTTTGTTTGCAGGCACTGAACTGGTCTCTAACATCCATTTGTGTTACAGAGAGCGGCTCTATGTTTTCTTCTTCCGTTTTTAATCTGTGTTAATTTCCTTTGACTTGAACACAGGTTGGTGTTCTTTGGAATCCTTCCTGCCGGGTGCCATTTCGAGTTTTAATCATTGATAAACTCGGTGAGTACGCCGTATGGGTCAGGTACAGATGGCTGCATTTTTTAATAGTCTAGATGCATGCCTCTTTAATGTGATGTACAGGAGGAAGTGCCCACATGCATCAAACTCCAGTTTTGCGATTCCAAATTTGCGATTTTTACCGAATCGCAAATAAGGAATCGCAAAACGGATGCATTATTGAAGGTGCATAATATTTGCGATTCGGTAAAAATCACAATTTTTACCGAATCGCAAATATTATGCGAATTCCAATTTGCGATTTCGCAATTCTCATTGATTCCTATGGGCCAAAAGGCCCAGAGGAATCAATGGTAATTGCGAATTCGCAAATTGGAATTCGCAAAATGTTGATGCATTCCATGGGTGCAGGGGGGGTCAAAAGGACCCCCCCTGCACCCCTGAAATGTATTTTAAAATGGATGTTTCACACACACATGTCCTAAGGACATGTGTGTCTCTAACATGACAGTGTTTAAAATGCTAATTTGAGCATTTTAAACATTTGTCGCAAATTACCACGAGGTTCAACCTCGTGGTAATTTGCACTTGCAATCTTCAAGATCGCAATTTTTTAAAGAATGATGCATTGCATTTAAGGTATCGCAAAATTGCGATTCCTTAAATGCAATTGCATTTTAGAAATCGCAAAATTAGCGATTTTCAACAAAAACCAATGATGCATCTCAAAAAGCATTTTTGGAATCGCAAAACGGCCGATTTTAAGGAATCGCACCATTTGCGACTCCAAAAATACTTGATGCATGTGGGCAAAGGTGTGTATCTCCAGGGGGGTGTGGTAACCTCTGATGCAGCAATATATTTAATTTAAAATTCTATTTGTTATAGTATTGAAAGGGTGGTTGATGTTATTAACCACCCCAGGGGTTTATTTAATTAATGCCCCATGAACTCTGTTTTTAAGGGGGACATTGTAGACACAATACAGTTGGACACCTTGGATGGGGTCCATGAACAAGCATCATACATGTAAGCATACGATCTATTGTGTGCTTTCTTTCAGTATTTTGCATCCCGTGATGTTGGGAATTTCCTCCACATCCGTGATCAATTTATGGTCTAGAGAAACCTTTTTTGACCACCCATTTGCCGGACTGAGGTTGGGTGGGTATCAGGACTGGGAGAGATAGACGTCCTGAAGAAGACCGGGGTGACCTCTGTGGCACAGTAAGTCGGTCGAAACATGTTGGCACAAGCAGTACCAGGAGGGATGTTGTGAGAACTTAATTTTCTCTACTAACATGACCCATCCTTTACTTTTTTAACCCTGGTTGTGAAACCTCTAAATAAAGGCTCAAGTGGTATCCACAAGCCAGTTTTAAAGCACTTTTCAATGCTGCACTTTGTTCTATCACCATTCCCAGTCACAGGGTGATATTCACTGGTCTATCACTGTGTTTATTACATTTGTGTTGTGTCTTGTCATTTTGTCCTTTTTGGTTTTTCCCCCCTCCCTTATGCTCCGCCCTGAGCGTGGCTACGCCAGGGCGTTTTGTAAGCAGACCTGATGATGAAGCATGTCACACACTATTGTGTGTGAGTGAGGGCAGTTTTCAAAACATATTTGTTTTACCTGTCTCGTTTTGTTTAATTGCACCTGTATTATATTTTTTGTCTCCCCACCCCTTCTTGTGTTACATATTGCCTTAAGGGGTTCGGGGTGGTGGAGTTTTATTTGTTTTTTGACCCTCTCCCCTCATATGTGAGTAGTGATATTTAAAAACCCAGAAATTTTGAGGGATTGTAATAGTGGTAAAATACCTTTAGTGGTTATGCAGTTCTGGGAGAGTTCTGTGTTTTGCCCAATCCCAGTTTGAAGCTATATAGTAGCATAGAGGGTTAATGTGCAAAGCACACTCTGAAACGTGAAAATCACAGAACTGTATTTTATGTAGCTAGATAGACAATATGTGATTCCTACACCTTATAACTCTCATTGTCTTAAGTAACATTTTCTGTACATTGATTTACACACATGATTTATTATGTCTCTGTGTGCGTGATGTAAAGCGTACTGACACTCTACACTTGGCTAAGTGACACTATCAAAGAACTAAATAAGAAATAAATTAGTAGGTGCCATTTAAATCATTATTTGTGTAATTACTCATATACACAGATAAGTCTTGCATTCTTACAGTGCATACACATCTCTTACATATGAGGATTGAAAAAAATCAACAACCAGGCTCCAAATCATAGTTTCTCTAAAGTACATTCGAAGTGATAAGCTGCATGAATTTGTTTCCTTCCATTGTACTGGTGTTAGACTCCAGATGGCTCCCAGCAAGGATGATACTTTAAGAAAAGAAGGACTGATGACCCTTTAAATCAGGCCTTTGTTTGTGCAAGACTGGAGGTAAAAATAAGAAAACCCCCTCACTGCCTCTGGTTGCTGCACCGAACGGAATGCAGACAACCTGCTGGCATTGCTGAATTGAGTCCTGGTGTCGGGAAATTACAAATTCGCAAAAACCAGGATGGGCACAAGGAGTCAAAACAGCGCCAAGAAATAGACCAAGATCAGACTACCGGGGGAGAACTAGAAGTCATTAATTTGTCAAATAGACACTTGAATGAACATGAAGAATCTGTATTAAACAAAGGTTTGAATTTAGATGATGTTGCTAGTCTCTGTGATATAGAAACTGATTATCACTGTACTAGTGGGTTACGTTGCAATTCTAAGTTTATCCCCCATGGTAGCCAGTTCTCAGCCATAGATTTATTTATGGAGAGAACCTTAGAGGAGTTTCACAGATTACAAGACAAACCGTTTCGGAAAGGTAAAAACATAGACAATCTGTCCCAGATGGAAAGAATAGCTCTATCAGATCTCAGACAGGATACATCAATAATAATAAGGGAAGGCGACAAGGGGGGAAATATTGTGGTTATGAATAAGTCAACATATGTAGCTGAAATACGTGAGCAATTGAGTGACCCTTATTGTTATGAGAGAATAAGAGGGAATCAGAATATATCAGAACATCTTTATGTCTGGAAAGAAGAGGGTCTGATAGATGTATCAGAGTACAAGTATCTGAATGTTGTTCATCCCACCTTTCCATTTTTATATACACTGCCCAACATTCATGAGTGTAGGGAGAACCCCCCGGGAAGACCTATAGTTTCTAGCATAGGCAGTGTCACTGAGCATCTTTCAAAATTCGTAGATGGTGTCCTAAAACCTTTGGTGGTAAATTTACCTTCCTATGTGAGAGACACAACAGACATTTTGAATAAGTTGCAGGATTTCAAGTGGGAAGAAGGCATGATTTTAGCTACGTTGGACGTAGTTGGTCTATATACATGTATTCATACTAATAAAGGAGTAGAGGCGTTGGAACATTTTCTAAGCATTAGAAGTGCAAGCCTGAGACACCACTCAAGGATGCTGGTGGACATGAGTCGGTTAATTTTGAACAACAATTATTTTCTTTTTGAAGATGAGTGGTTTCATCAGATCAGGGGTACTGCGATGGGCTCCAGGTTTGCTCCCTTGTATGCCAACCTATTTATGGGTTGGTATGAGAGGGAGCATGCCTGGAGCCGCAGAGCGGGTGAGTGGATGGATCTGGTGGTGTTTTGGGCCAGATTCATCGATGATATTTTGCTAATATGGAGAGGCACTTCAGATGAACTAGAAAACTATTTGGAATATCTAAACAACAATGACTTTAATGTTAGATTAACGATGAACCATAGTTCCTCAAGTGTAGAGTACTTGGATGTGACACTAATGGCAGAAGGGGAAAGCATAAAAAGCAAACTGTTCAGAGAAGAAACGGCCACCAATTCTATTCTAAGGGCAGATAGCTTTCACCCAGGTGAGAAGGAATTGTAGTTGTGAAGAAGACTACATCAGTGAACTGAATAAATTGCAGGAAAGATTGGGTAGGAGAGGTTATGCCAAAAAAGACTTAACATTGGCTAGAAGTAAGGTGTCAAAAATTGATAGGCAACCTACTTTAATCCAGAATAAGAGACAGATGGCTAAAAGGGGACCTTCTTTCGTTACTACATATTGTATACAGAAAGATAAAATTAGACAAGCCCTAGGCAGAAATTGGGACTTGCTGAAAAGTGTGCCAGGTTTGGCAACTCAGTTAGATGATAAACCGCGATTGATTTTCAAAAAATGTCCAACTATCGGGGACAACATTTTGAGTAATTATATTCGTCCAGCGACTATAATGACACAGAATTGGTTCCCCCCCACAGCCCAAAGGTTTTTATGTTTGTGGCTCATGTATAATATGTGCACACGGCGTGAATAAGATCAAAACCTTCATGTATAATAGCAATAGACAGTTTTGGATTAATGAGTTTATAAATTGCAATAGTACGGGGGTCATATAGGCCATCATCTGTTATTGTACCAGAGTATACATAGGTAGTACGAAGAGGCCCCTGAAAACCAGGATGCAAGAACACAGACGGGCAATCATTAATAGTGATGTTAAATCACCATTATATGCACACATGGAGAGGGAACATATTTCCAATAGAAACTTCCAATTCCATGGGATGCAAAAAATACCACAACATGTCAGAGGTGGTGATTGGGAGTTACGAATTAGACCGGAAGAGGCACGATGGATAATCAAATGTAGGACAATGAAACATGGTCTGAACATTGACTCTGAGTTACATCATTTTTTGGCATAATGTACTATATATGAATGTAATATCAAGGCTTGTCATGAATTTCAATATGTAACATGTTTTTACAAACACATAGCATAATAGCACACGGGGTTAGTTTGACGTAGAAAACGGAAATAGATTGGCCCACACCAGATGTAATACGGGTGACGGACCTAATTGGAAGCAGGTCAGGATACACAGATGTTTTACGTTTGTCTTTACCCGGGAATTTCACTGGGTTTTGATTGGATATTCAGCCCTTTAAATCGTGTGTGGCTTTACAGGGAGGTTGCTAACGGGATTTATCGAACCTGTGCGGAGATGAAGAAGAAAGGCTCCTAGATCAATGGTGAGTGCTCTGTATACGAGGGGACAACTAGAAATCAGTCACGAGATAACTTAGAAGAATATTAATAGGTTGGTGTGTTTGTTTTTTATGCCCTAATTAGAATACGGATTTGGTAGTGAAGACATAAGGATACGAACTTGGATTGTTGTGGAAATTTCTTTTAGACGCTTTGGTGAGTCATTTTTAGGTGGTATTAACTTACATAGTAGGACGTGCAAGGGCTCTTGGCTAAAGTGAATCAGTGAATGAAGAGTCTAAGGAAGATATGTTTGATTATAATAGGTTCTACTTTTGGAGAAGCGTTTCTGAAGAATTAAAAATGGCATGAAAGGATATATCGGCTGTTGAAAATTCTGATGTTTTGTTTACAGGTACATATATATATTTTTTTGAGATTAAGAAAATAAATAAGAAGGTTGTAGTGAAGAAATGGGACTGGCAAGAATAAAATTCTACAGCACATGATTTTATATTTCTAGACCAACTAATCTTGTGGATGGGGAACAGGAAACCCCCTAACTTAGCAAGAAGTGGGGTGCCAGTGAGGAGAATCTTAAAATGAAAGGAAGCGCCTCCCATTAATAATAAGTCAGGGAAACTGGAGACCATAAATGAAGTGTCAAAGACAATTACTAATAGAATACGGTATTATACTTTTAGATTGAAAAATTTTACCAATTGCCCTTGGGAGCCTCCTACACTTAAGAAATTGAAATATCGCAGATGTGGAAGCATCAAACTATTATTGTTTCTTAAGGTGAGCCAATCATAATGTGTAGTTAACAAAAGAATGAATCAAGCATGGCAAAATTGTCGCCAGATTGGTGAGTGAATATTGACCAGGTTGCCCTTATATCACCCCAGTATGTCAGAAAAATATTCATGTAAAAATATTCATGTAAGGATTTGCATCATCTATACTTTTGATTTTGTATACAAAGAATCCCGCAAAATCTCGTTGTTCTTAAGCAAATGTCATAGAAATGTCAATGAATACTTTAATTATCATATGGTTCCAGGTTGTGTTGTGTTATAACAACACAGGGAAGTTCATGTATTTGAATGTTTTAAAAAATACATGTAGATGTAAAATCTGGACTCATGTATATATACATTTTGTTCTTACATTTACAACCCTGATGACGTCCTATCTTTGGGACGAAACGCGTCGGCTGTATAAGAAATACATCAAGAACCCAAGAATAATATTGTTTTGGAGAACTGTTGTTCTATGATTGTTGGTTCTGATATAGATTTGCTGTGCGAAATGCAATTAAATAATTGTATTTTCTAAGATTTAGCACTCCCAGCTCTTTCTTTGAGTACTTATTGGACAGTTTGGGGTTGGACGGTGCCCCATTAGCTGGTGGAGTGCAAAACAAGGGAATAAACTGGTGAAATTGTCCCTCAGAGTGCACCAATCAGTATACCCCACGTCGTCCATTCCTTTTTTTTAAAAATTACACCAGGGCAAATTCAGCATATTTCCCTGAGTTGGCTAGATCCCAGATTTGGCCCAGAAATAGATGCTGGAACCAGGATCAGGCGTGATCCCACTACTGTCTAGCACTGCTTCACATTACAATGATTCAAAGGTAAAAGTACCATTAGTTGCACCAGTAATAATATATGTTACCATTAAATAAGGGTTTTAAAGTACACCCCTTCTCTAGCTAACTCCCAGACTGGTTTATTAAAATGATATGCAATGTTTAACTTTTTTTTCAATTAAAACTTTTTATTTGTGAGCACATGGCTGCTACTGATAGGCGACAGTATATTTAGTTTTTTCCTCTTTTTATTTTTGCGGAATGTGCTTGCAATAAAAATTATTAAAAAACCTTAGCACCAGTGTGCCAAGGCCCGACCTACTGGCTTTGCTAATGCTTTACTGACATGCACATAAAAATACAGACCTGGCCAGTAAAACACTGGGAAGTTGGCAGCTCTTTAATGTGTGACAAACAAAATTGAGTCAACCATGTAATGTAATGGTGCCGGGGTACAAGCCTTTGAAATTACATCGTTTCCTGAGGAGCAGTCTTTATGAAAAGAACAACATAAGCTCTTTCTTAGTGCATTTTGTTTTTTCAGATTTGAAAACATTTACAAATTAATATTGAAAATTAATAAGGAAGTGTGTTTTTAAAAAAGTTATTATATTTTAATACTTTAAATTAATTAGAAACGAAATTTTAGAAAGCCTGTTATATAAAAACCCACTACAAATAACTATATCAGTGTGTTTTTACATCAGGCCCAAAGATTGTTGTACCTGTTTTGCCAGCCTTATCTATTCGAAAAATTCATAATGAAAAAAAAGGATGTATACATATTTTCAAGGCGTATTGGTCAGCCTTCTTCATCTATTGCAAAGAAGTGAAGTAAATGAGACACACTTATGGAGGTTGGGTTCAGATTTCACTCACAATACGCTAAATGTGATGATGCCTGCCTGAAATGGCTGTAACCTGATACTACACACATCTTTGTTTTCAGGAAGCAACACCACCTCTGCGGGAGTCATCTTATAGGTTCATTCATTTGCTGGGAGGAACCACTATGGCCAATCAGAGTCCTACTTCACAGCTTTTATCGCTCATTCATCTGTCTTAGGGCTTTGTGTTATTCAATTAACTTCATACCCAATTTAAGTGTTTAATCATTTAACTGATGAAACTTACTATGTTAACTCTGTTAAATGAGATAATTAGTTCTCACTCTTTATGATTTTCATAACAGGTGAGCTTTGCCGTTGGTTTGTTTAAGACATTCACATGTTGCTTCTACCTGCCGCAGCATACAGCATGGGGCAGTTGCTCAACCAACTTCAACCACTGATACTCTTGCACTGAGAGTGACGGCATTTTCCTGATCACATGTCCACATTCATCTAAAAAGAAGTGCACTTAAGTGGTAATTGTATTGGTATTTATATTAAAACTTTCCATACCCTTTTGAGTATCAAAAAACATTTAGATTTCTGACTAGGTAGATACTCACTATCTATTGTTTACATCACTCTTGGTAATCTCAACCGCATTACAAAGCCCTCAAATTTTCCTCAGGGTCTCACGCCCCCAGGGTGTTCGGTTGAAAGGGTGTTGGTAGTAGCTTGCTTGGACTATATGCGGGGGAAAAATGGGTGCAATGCATGTTGTTAGGAAGCAGTGCAGAACTGGTGCACTGCAAACAGATTAGTGTTGTGGAGAGTGTAAGGATAGAATCAGCCGTGGATGATTTGTGAATGGATTATTTTATTAATGGATGACATCAGCATAGTCCATTTGTTGGAATTCTCTATTATGCAGTGCACTACGATGCCAGGATCCTACAGGTAGTTTCAGTTCTCTCCAGTGGCTCTGTAGTCTCACCCAGATACATCTCTGTATTGATGGTACTTTGGGCCCATCATTTGGACTGATTTATGTCTGTCCATTAACACCATGGGCTTACCCAGATACATCTATGTATTGATGGCACGTGGGAGGTGACTTCTATTGATTTTTGTCATTGACCACACATGAGCATGTTTATGATCTTCAGTAATTTGATTCATGTGTGTGGGAGCAATGACGTTTTCATTGCTGTTCTTAATTCCCAGTGTTGACTAATTTTCCATATTTTTTTGGTAAGATGTTCCATGGTGTTTATATGTTTGTATACAGAAGGAGTTTCCACCTGTTGAGGTTCTTTTGTAAAGAAGGATGGCTAACAGAGATGACAATCTTGGTTCAAGGATCCTCACCTGAGTGTAAGGTTTGAATTGGGAGGACATAATATTTTGTCTTATTCCATAGATAGCCATGTAGGTGATGAAGAGAGGTTTGAAGTATTTTCTTTTAGCAACATGTAGGCTTAAGGGATGGACTGATATGGTCATGTTGGTTACAGCTATGAATTTTTCTGGTAGCAGGATTCTGGTTTCAATGGAGTTTGCTGAGAAGGCCTTTTGTTAGACCCCTGTAGAGTCCATTGGCATAGTCCAGATGGGGCAGCACTAATTCAATCAAGGCCTGTGCCATTTAGGTTTAGCCTACATTGGGGTACATCAATCATAATGTTCTTATAATAATTATGGTACCTTTTGTCAGACTGTTAATCTGAGTCTTAAGGCTAGTATTAGTTTTAAGTCTAGAATTACATCTAAGTTTTTAATTTTGGTTGCTGTTTTGCGGGGAGATCCAGTTCCCTTAGGCCAAACTGCTGGAGGGTCTTGTTTCTTACAATACAATAGTTAAGATCTTTGTTTTTGAAGGGTTTCATTTCAGGTGGTTTTGTAGCAGCTGGTTGCTTACAACAATTGGGCATTCAGTGAGTCCTGCTGTCCCAAGATTTAACACGGGTGTTCCAATTTAAGATTATGTTGGATGTAATCTGTGTAGTTGTAACAGGTACATTTAATAGAATTAATAAATTCAAGGAATGGTGCTAAATATACAATGAAAAGCAGGAGAACATTTGTTGAGCCATAATCTAGAAATCAGGAAGCTGCAAGCAACAGCCAGGTCAAAGGGTGATGATATAACCACTCAAATCTATAGTTTAAGGCAAATTTACAAAAAAGAAGTGTGGTTAGAAAAATCAAAATACCAAACTAACATCTGGCAATCACTATTAGCATCCAGTCAATCAAATAACAACGGGACATTTTGGGCTGAAATCAATAAAGTTGCAAACGGGGCTGCACAGGTCTTCAGCGCTAATATTCTGGAGGATGACTGGATACAGCACTTAGAGCATACTCAAATCGTCAACTATCCAGTGGGGAGCCCAGCGTTGCAGACCCTGCAATTAGAAAACAATCACAAAGCAGACCAGCTTTCGGATGAAAACTGGATAACGCCATCCCAGGTAGAAAAGGTATTAAAAAACTTGAGATCTAAGGGAGCCCCAGGTCCAAACGGTTTACCGAATGGTCTGTTCAAACAAGACCAACAATTCTGGGCAGAACATCTTTCCCCACTATTTAACAGTGCATTCCAGACTGGAAGCATTCCCCAGTCATGGAGAGGCAGTATTTTTCATCCAATCTTTAAGGCAGGCACAAGATCTGATCCAGCCAATTACCGCCTCATAGCACTCATAGATGTCGAGGCCAAAATATACGCCTCAAATCTTTTGATGGCCTTGGAAGACTGGGTTTGTGCGAACAAGATCTTGCCGATCACGCAGACTGGCATTAGGCCCGCAAGCAACACCTCATGTAATCTGCTGGCATTAAACCTTCTGGTGGACAAAGCCAGGGATAAGTCAACTAAGCTGTACACGTGTTTTGTCGACCTGAAAGCTGCGTTCGACACAGTCCCGAGGGAGGCTCTATGAAAAAAAATGGACACTTGGGGAATACCATCAAAGTTGCTGTGGGCCATCATGAACTTGTATTCATCCACCTGGGTTCGAATAAAATTAGGCAATGGCGATCGAACTACACGAAAAATGTACACCCATGCGGGCCTCAAGCAGGGCTGTGTATTGGCCCCAACTCTTTTCAACATCTTCACAGCGGACCTGGACAAGCACATTGCGGAGACAGAAAGCAATCCGCCAAAGCTAGCCCATCACAAAATCAGGACCATTCAGTATGCGGACGACATCGTACTGTGCAGTCAGACCCCGTTGGGCTTACAACGTTCCATCATGAAGCTCCATGAATACATCAGTGCGCAGGGCCTGCAAATTAATTATAAAAAGACGAAGATCGTCTGTTTTGCTTCTCGCCCAGGGAGGAAATCTTTCAAATGGCACATCGCAGGCAACAAAATAGAGCAGACCTGCTCGTACAAATATCTGGGAGTAGTTGTCGATGCCAGGTGGACTCTGAAAGATAACCAACTGTATAGAAAGGCACAGGCAAATAAACTTCGTTTTGCCCTAAACATATTAAAAACGAAATTGAACTGTCCATCCAACTCGCACCTGTTGAAGGTGATAGCCGCCACGTTTTTACCCTCGCTCACTTATGGTTCGGAATTGTATAGGAGTAAAGATGCAAATTTTCTGAACACACAGCAATCAGAGTTGTTCAAATATATCTTTAAGATTCCGAGGTTTGTATCTCAATCATTGCTTCACCTGGAATTTGGTCTATCAGACCAGCATCAAGTCAGACAAGCGGCCATTCTAAAAACGTGTTGGAAACTAAGAGCAGCCCAAGGGGACACGCTAATGGGCCTCTGTTTGATTGAGATGAACAACCAGACCAAGTCGAAAAATGCTTGGCAACCAGTATGGGAGAACGCCCTTGCAAGTCTTAAGTTGGAGAAGGCATGGAATACAAATCTAACCTTTGCGGCTTTTAAAAAAGTAACCAACGGAGCAGCAAAGCAAAGATCTTGGCTAACAGACAAAGCCGCAACAGCACAGAAAAAACACAGTTGGACGGTCCTGGCCACGTATGTGAAAATGGAACCTCAACCGTATTTAGTTAATCACATATCCAATGCCGCCCAAAAAACACTATTACAATTACGGCTGGGCACCATCATTTTAAAAGACCATACACCTCTATGGAAGCAAACATGGCCGACCCCTGTCTGCAGACTATGTGGGTAAATGGAAGAATCAATGTTGCACATATTGTGCATCTGCCCATCTTTGAAAATTTTGAGACGTTATTATCTACTGCATGTATTCCGTCTTTTTCAGATTAGATCATGCCGCCCAGCTGTCATGCTAGCACTGAATAGTTACCATCTGCAGACAGCGTGTAGGGCCGCCAGGTTCTTTCAATAGGCATTACTGCTAGTAGTGAAGACTGAGAAAAAAGATTACTGAACGCTCAAACACGGATGCCTGAAGTGTTATGAACAGACTCTGAATCCCCTCTCATAAATATACCAAATATATAGCCATTTTAGAAAGTTATTCTTTTTGTGTTTTTTTAACGATCCTCTAAAGTTGTATATTTTATTCTTAATAACATGTGTTTTAATGTAACCATATTGTAAAGGTTTTAATTAACTATATACAATAAAAAAAAATGTACTTACTTACTTTACTTACTTACTTACCATAGGGTGAGCTTGCCGTTTGCACAAATGGTGCTGACAAAAATGAAGGGAATTGCATGGTTTGCAATATTTCTCTGAGGTAGGACTGAACCCATTTTAAGGCTGTGCCTTGAATTCCAGTTCGCTCTGTCCTTAAAATAGAAATTGGTGGTCCACAGTATCAAAGGCTGCTCAGAGTCAAATTAGGAGTGAAGCGAGTATGCTAGAGTTCACTACATGCTCGAGGTCGTCCCAATTTACAATTAGTGCAGATTTAGCTCCTTTTCTAGGTTGGAAGCCTGTACATTGCTCAGAGAAGAGTTTGTTTTCCTAATGGAAACTTGAGGTTTAAATAAATGGCGCGTTTTCAATCAATATGTCCAGAAATTAGCTATAGCTCTGTACCTTGTTGCACCCTTGTGATCCAGTCCTAGCTTCTTCAGGGCTAACTCGAAAGATAATATTAACTTGAGGGGCAGTTGTCATGATAACAGTGGTTCATTAATGATAGGAATTACTTGACCCGAAATGCATTGGGTGGATGTTATCTGTTGACCTTTGGAGTTATAATTGAGACAAAAATTTTGAAATTTTTCCAAATGAATTATGAAGATTGAAACACGTGAAACTTTGATTTGTCTACACGTTGCAATAAACTTGGAAAAAATGAAATAAATCCAGTGAAGAAACTAGCACGTTTCATTGTTTACTGTGCGCACTTGTCAATGGGAAGGAGCCACTCCCCACAACATATACCTGTTCATAAGACAAGGTTGGATGCCTTGGGACACGAGTCGCGCCAACAAAAAAGTTCAAATTACTTTAAGAATCTTGAATAAACGAGTGCACGAGGATAACACTTTCTTTGTTATTATACCTTGCAAGAATAACATTAGTGATGTATAGTTCACTTTGAAGCCTTCATTCCATTTTACTGCTGAAATGTTCCCCCTGGCAATAATACTGTAATTGACAATTCAGCTAATTCAGTGAAGAAGCAAGTTCCCCAGACTCCTATGGTTCCTGCACAAGGGAACACTTCAGGGGTTTTAAGTGTGACCCCAATTTTGATTCAGACAAGGATTGATTGGTCCGATAGGTTTCCTCCGAGACCGTCACCCTTTTTCACGCCCAACTCAACTGCCCCACGGATGATGAATTTCAGTCCCCTTGGAACAGAAGTGCCTATGGGAACACCACTCTCTGACATGATCCTTTTACATTCATGGCCTGCCCCACGGAGTGGTACTTATTCTGAAGAGATAATTCTGAATACCCGAGCAGAACAAGCAAGTCTTACTGCTCAAGAACATGATGACTGGTTCAGAGGTATAGGCACTCTGACAAATGGTTGGAAATTCTGGAATGAGTGGAGAAGCTACTGGTCAAATTCCTGAGAGAGACCGAATTATGGATGTGGCTACATTGAAAATAGACATGGAGGAGCTGATAGCTGGAAGTCTTAGTCCATCTCGATTAGAGATTCTTATGTAAAGACATTACTAGACCAGCAGGACAGACTCATGACAGACTTTCAGAATTATCTCAGAAATATGGATTGACATTCAGTGATCTAACGTTCTACAGAGAATCTACAGATTGAGCTTTAGCGACTGAGACATTGCAAACATGTGCCCACCTGGAATGAAATTACATATTAGGGAATTAATGTGCTATGTACGGAAATGGAGTGACCTAGATAAGTAGGAAGGTAGATGGTCAAAAAAACAGGAGGCAAAGAAAGTCAGGATACAGATGCCTCCATCTGGAACAGAAGAGGACGACGGAAATGTACACATGCTTCTCATGAGAGAAGTGCCTGGTGAAGTGTATGTACACGTATCATGGAGTAAGGCTGATCTTATACAAATGACTTCCCAAAATGAAGAGAGAATCCAGTGGAATGGTACTCATAGGTTGAGCGGTTTGTGATAATCTTCAAGGTTTTATGGAAGGATTTGGATACTTTGTTTTACAATTGTGCTTCCAAGTGACTTGTGGGGTGAATGCAATTTTTTGCTGATTGGCCTAAAGTGGAACCAATGAGACATCCTCAATCACAAACTCCATCCCCACTAGTGAGGAAGATATATCATCAGATGATTACTCATTTGAAATCGAAAATCTCTCCTAAAGAGATCGATTGGGTTAAAATTGACGGAACGACCCAAGAATCCAAAGAATCAGTTTACGCTCACTGTGAAAGATTTTTGCAGGTATTTACACAGTTCAGTGAAACAGATTATATTGCCGCAAAGGAAATGGGACACTTTGTTTACATATTTGTCTATGGGTTGAGTTCTGAGAATAGTTCAATGAATCAGCATCATTTGATTTGTTGGCAAAGTAAACGCATTGATGAAGTCCTGTGGTACGCAATGCACTGTGTTGATGAATTAGAAATGAGGCCCAAGAAGCTAAAAGAAAAGTTAATGATTTCACAAATGAAAGCAGCGTAGCGAGATCAAAATGAGACATCTGTTCATAATGTGGGTCCCGCGCAGGGAGGGCATCAACAGGTCCCTATGATGCAAGGTGTTAACTGTGTCCAACAGCAACGGTTCAGCTGCTGGGTAGAAGGCGAGGTTTTCCGATTGATCTGAGAAGAGGTGTTGATATGCCGTCTTTAAAGAAAACCAACCCTTGCTATATTTGCAAAAAAGCAATTGATGGACAGAATGCAGAACAATGTCATACAATCACCCCAGTACAGAGATCTGGGCCTAAATCCATAGTTTCTTTGCTCACCATGCCATTCCAGTTTGAACCCAGCCATATGCAAATCAGTCTTGACCCTGCGCCCAATGGGAACAGTCCAGCCCGAACCGCCAGGCCAGGTCCTCCCTGGACTGGAAACAAGCATCCTAGGACCGGTTTCGGGCTTTCCGCCCTCATCAGCCAGGATAGCTTGACTCCAGTGGCATGGAGAGCACAGTTTGGTCTGGACTGTTCCCATGAGACACAGGGTAAAGATTGATTTGCATATGGCTGGGTCTAAACTGGGGTGGCACGGTAAGCAAAAGAACGATTGATTTATCCCAGATCTCTTGACTGGGGTGAATGTATGATTTATTCAGCATTCCGTCCATCATTTGTTTGAGTAGCACTTTTCTCCCTAAGTGAGATGGGTATGCCCAGACATGGGTCCCTTGCTCGCTGTGCCACTGGATTCAAGCCAGCCTGGCTGATGAAGGGTAATACCCACAAACCGGTCCAGGGAAGACCTGGTTTTGCAGTTCGGTCTGGACTGTTCCCATGAGGCACAGGGTCAAGACTAATTTGCATATGGCTCGGTCTAAACTGGGGTGGCATGGTGAGCAAAAGAACAATTGATTTAAACCCAGATCTCTTGACTGGGGGTTAATGTATGATTTATTCAGCATTCCGCCATCATTTGTGGCAGGTTGGGACATTGGAAGCGTGTATGTCGATTTAATACGTGTTACATGATTAATCAGGTTCAGAATGGTGGATTTGTGTAGTCACTGGGAAATAACATGGCTCAACACAGCAGGTACAAAGACAAAAAGTTCATAATCCCAATGTACCCTAAGCTTAAGCGATGCAAGTTTCCCAAGCCCTGATGCCACAACAAAATGCCAATGTTGCAAATGTCGAGATAAAATATAAATCAAGTTCCCAATGTAAATACTTCAGACCGATGATTACAGCTCAGACATGTCACAATGATGGGGCTTGAGAGGGGAGGAGGATTGTGTACTTGGCGTAACCTTAGAAGTAGACCAAAGTGGTCCATATGTGGATTGTGAAGTAAATGGGATTCTTGTCTCATTCCTCCAGACAATGGTGCTACCCGCTCTACTTTGAGAACAGCAGAGGTTCCTAACCTAGGACTCCAAGTTGTAGGAGTTACTAATAAACAAATAACTAGTGCAGTTTCAGAAGCGGTACCTATCAAGATAGGGTCTTTCAAGAATCAGCACCATATTGTGGTGTGTGATTCCAGTTCACTGAATCTGCCTCGACTAACTAAACTGTTCCATTTCTTGGCCCCCAAATGGTATTGAATTCCACACTCCAATGAGGACATTGTCTTCAGACTTGCCCAACAGAGTTCAGATATTTCCATGCACCCTTTGCTAACCTGAAATGATTTGCCCCGGAATTGAGAGATAGTGTTACATGAAGTCTGGGACTTCTCAGGTAAAGACATTGGACTTATCAGAGGTGTGGAAGTAGTCTGCATTACTGTAAAGCCAAATGTTGAGTATCCGAGAATCCCACAATACAGTTTGAACCCTGAAACCATTACTAGGATTACTCCTGTGATTAGCTCAATGATTCTTATTTGATTGAGAAAAGCATGCTGAAAAAGATTATGGGGAGTCAATGTAACTCACTCATCATGGGTTTGCAGAAACCCAATAGGAAGTACTGTGTAGTGCAGGACTTGCGACAGGTAAATTCAATAGTGGTTCCTTGTTGTCCTGTGATACCAAATCCGGCTGTGATATTGTTTCAGATCCCATATGAGGCAGAGTGGTTCTGTCATTTATTTGTGCCAAGAGGTCTTTTCTGTACCGTTGTGTGAGAATAGCCAGTTTCTCTTTACTTTCCATTTTGGCAGTCATGTCTTGGCATGGTGCAGAGTCCCTCAGGGGTACACAAAGACATATTCCAGACTCCTGAAAACTCTTTGCAGAGCTTCTGAGATGCTATGACTTGCTTTACTCAGTCCACTTTGCTTTGTCCCCTATTCTGAAATGGAGCTCATTGATTTCTGAGACTTTCTGAGCTAACCAGACCATGTCTACCATTTGAACTGTACTTGGATATTAAGATTGCTAATGTTTAAAAGATTAATTTCAGAATGTTTTCTGAACGTCAGAAATTGATGTTGTTGGCTTGTACGGTACTTACTGAACTTTTGATTTGTTTTATATTAACGCACCTACAATTCTTTAGGAGACACTATTTTGTACTTCTATAGCATGGCCTTAAGAGTGATTTATCTGAATTTGATGTCTAACTTGTAATAAACACCCTTGAACTGGGCTACAGATTCCTGGTCCTTATTGTGTAGCCAGATTGGTTCCACTGTTAATGTGAATATTTATTAATGTATATTACTAACTTCTATCACCTTTCAGTCAGAAAAAAAGATCTGTTAGAGACCAAGAGTAAGTGAAATATAAGTAAAAAGTGTGGGCTTAGAAAACGCTGGATCATGCTTAAAACTAAAAAGGGTTTGTATAGCTGTTCTAAGTTCATCCATTGTAGGAAGCTGGCTCTGTATATACTATACCAAAGTGAGGTATAGTGTGCACAGAGTTCAGTGGAACCCCAAAGGTAGGCAGAGGTAAAAGTTAAATAGAACCTTACTCTCTATTTGTGGTAGTGTGGTCGAGCAGTAAGGCAGTATCAGAGGACAGTGTTAATCAATTGTTGTACACACCCAGTCAGCAAATGAATTCACACACTCAAAGACTGAACTTCAGACAAATTGTTTTTGTAAAAAAATATTATTTTTGTTACTTTATTTCTAGAACCAAGCAAGCCTGGCACATGTAAGCAATACATAATTTACAGTAATAAATGCTGATTGTAAATGTACTATAGTTTGACTTACAGTATTGTTTCAGAGAAATGCAATCACTTGTAAGTACAGTACATAGACTTGAATGGGATTTTCAGTAAAATAGCAGGTAAGTTACTTTTGGATTACTTTTCTTACTTAGTCCTGTATGTCTGGATGCAGCACTGGGACATTTCTTGTAAACAGGTGAGTTAAAGTGTTTTTGTTAAATCGTACAACTTTAGAGAATTCCTTTAGGTTTCAAAACTCCACACAAACATTTTCAGGAAAAAGTGTCAGTTATCCTATGAAGGAAAATATATATATTTTTTTTATTTAAAAATCTTTATTTCGGCAAAATAGCCATAAAAGACACATGTGTATACATACATAAAACAAGAGGATTTAAATTCCAATTATCAATTCATAAAAGCGTGCATGAGCATTTTTTTAAAAATAAAGTTCAAAAGGTCACAATTCAACAGTCTCCTTATAACACGGTTCACCAGAGAAATAGTTCATTTAGCATAGTTCATTTAGCAGCAGGACTGTAATATAGAATATACCTTCTTGAAGAATCTGACACAATTTCTCAAAGCATTTGACCCAATTTCTTTCGTATAAAAAACACTGAATTTAGGAATCTACTAATGCTAAATACAATGAACTGGGCAGTATCCGTTTTGACAATCCTATATGCAGTATGACAATTTCTAGTTCCTAGGAGAGCACACATAGGTTTTAACCATTTTCTCCGGGCTTTCGTGTATGCTTTGCATACAAAGAGCATGTGAACTTCATTCTCCAAACAGGAAACTAAACACATAGGACATATTCTATTATTGTCATTTGTACATGCCACACTTTTCTTTGACCAACGTTCTAAATTAGAAGTTAACATAAGATTCCCATATCTGAATTTCAGGTAGAGGGTCTTAGCCACAGGAGGCTCAATTTCATCCAGAAATGATTCGAAACAAGGTTCGTCTTTAAACAATAAGAAATCTTTAGTTAGGGTCCCAGTTCTACTCTCGTGTACAACCTTATTATTCATATAGGACCAAAAAGCTCTCTTCACCATGGTTTTTGCAAAGGGTGGAAGGTTCTCTGGGTGTTCCCATAAAGAGTACAACCCCAGCATTCTAAACCATTTTTGTATATGTCCAAACCATAGGATGGAGTTAAAAGAATCGAGGTTTAATACCTCTTGGAGACTGTTCCTATAGTCCAATAATTCTGGAGTGGACCAAATTCTAATCCAGAACATCAAAGGTCTTAAAATTGTAAAGTAATCAGTTCGTTTGAAATTTAAATCAAATTGGAGGGGGATTAGGGGGGTGCTAGTAGGAACCCTTCAATAGATCTCATAAATTTGTTATCCAATCCTTGAAAGCACTCTCTGGCCCAGGGACCCCATATTTCAGCCCCGTATAGAGTAGCAGATTGGATTTTAAATTTAAAGAGTTCAAGAGCAGGTGTTACACTCTTGCTTGTACTAGCATTCAATTTACTCATTATAGGTTTAACATTTTGAGCATATACCACCTTACTTTTCTCAATTTGGGCCTTCCATGTTAACTTTGAGTCAAGTACCACCCCCAGGTAAGAAAAGTTATCAACAACTCCAAGAGTTTGTCCATTCAGAGTCAAAGTCCCTCTATCTGGTCTGCTAGGGTTTAATGCCATACATTTAGTTTTGTTAGTATTTATTTCCAAGCCTTTTTTTCCACAGTAACCACTAAAGGAGTTTAAGAGTATCTGGAGGCCCCTCTTAGTCTGGGATATTAGGATGGTATCATCCGCGAAGAGCAACGCAGGTACTCTCTCTCCATTTAGCTGGGGTGAATCGTTGTTACAGGCATTTAGATATTCTGGAACATCATTAACAAATATAGAGAATAGAGTGGGGGCCAGGACACATCCCTGATGAACGCCGCGCTCGATTGGAATATCGCGGGACAGTTCGCCATTTGGGCCCCATCTAATGTTGGCATGGTTTCTAGCGTGTAGCTCAATTATCTGTGTTAGCAGACACCCTGGCATCCCAGCTTTATTCAAGGTGCTCCAGAGCAGATTTCTAGGAACAAGATCAAATGCAGCTCTAAGATCAACAAACGCTACATACAAGTGACCCTTCCTAATATGTACGTACTTCCAGTAAATACAACAGAATCTGAAGACCTGGTCTAGTGTACTGGTCTTAGACCTAAAGCCGGCCTGAAATTTAGTAAATATTTTTGACTCCTCCAGCCAGTCATTCATTCGAAATAATAAATGCTTGGCATAGAGTTTTTGCAGGGTATTCATTAGACTAATGGGTCTATAATTAGAGGGATCAGATCTGCTACCTTTTTTAAAAATTAGTACAACTTCTGCTGCACGCCAACTTTCAGGGAATGAACAATCATTAGACAAGACATTAAATAAACGGTTTATATAAGGAGCCCAGACTTCAATTGCGTGTTTGTAAAGGTCACCAGGTATTTTGTCCGGACCGGGGGCTTTACTGCTTTTTAATTCGTTGATTGCCTTCATTGTTTCTTCCAATGTGAAGTCAAGGCATTCAGGAGGTGGGGGTAACCATGGGTCCTCACCAGCAGCACTGTCATATTGTTTGTACAGGGATGTAAAATGATTTACCCATGTTAGTTCATCCAAGAATGTGTCCTTGACAGCTCTTCCTGCATGCCCCCCATTTGCAACCAACCTCCAAAAGCCAACATTGTCATTTGTTTTAGCAGCAGCCAACATATCTGCCCAGAGCACCTCTTCCCAATCTTTTTTAGAATCCTTTAAGACGTGCTTGTATTCTTCCCTTGCAAGTTTAACATCCAATTTAGAGCCCTCTTTGATAGCAGTTAGAAGTTTCCTTTTGGCCATCTTACACGAACGATTAAACCAAAGCTTCCCATGGCAACCCATCCTTATGTTTTGCTGATGCTTCTTTGGCATTTTAGACATATGAATCTTAAGTTTGTCAAAGTAGATTTTGTGCAATTCAACAAAATGTGAATAATTCTCAGTTAGGAAGGGATGACCAGCTATGGGGCCAAAGATCGAATCAAAAAGAGAATAGACAGCTGCTAGGGTTGTGCCATCTGATAGCAAATGCGGCCATTTTAGGGCACGTCTATTATTATTGATGTGTACAGTTTCACATAGTTCATCGGCAGCTTCCCTGGTCATAGAATCACTGAACATATGTGCCTCGATATGGAGTTCCAGGGGATAATGATCACTCTCATCCCTGTCTGATACTCTCAAATCCATCATAAAGTGCCAAATGCTCAATGATCCAAGAATAAAATCAAGCCTACTTTCAGATTTTACAAAGGTTGGCTGTTTGGATAGGTCAGACGGAAAGCGTCCATTGCAAGCTCTCAAGCCGTGGTCAACTGTTAACCTTAGAAGTTGGACTGCTAGGGTGGTACACTTGACGTGTTTAGCAGTTTCGAGCTGGGGGATATTATAGGCATGATCTTCATCCTCGAGAACTTCAGTGATACCAGGAATTGGTTCGAAATTACAATTCAAGTCACCCCCCAAAATTACTGGGACATCACCGACCACTGTTTTTAGGAAGGAGTCCAGGATTTCCAGGGTGGGTGAGACCCTAGAACGACCTATGGGTCTATTATAAACATTAATAATGTAGTATTCATACCCCTTTGCAGTAGTGATCTTTATAGCTAGAATATCAGGGGTTCCTATATCTATGCTTTCAGCCCTTACAGTTAATGTGATTTTGATCCAAATGATCAATCCCCCCGCTGGCCTTCCCCTCTCAGATTGTGTTGCCACTTTACCAAAGGTTTTAAAGCCCATCCTGTGTGGGATATCCATAGCCCAAGTTTCCTGCAAAAGGCAGATTTCACCAGAATCGACATAGTCTGCCCAATCAGGGTCCTTCAAGTTTTTTCCAACCCCAGCAATATTCCAAGATAGAAATTTCAGGTTAGGAGTTAGCGCTTTATCAAGAGGGTCACATTTAACAGTAGGCACTACTAAGGCCGACAAAGGAACAATAGTATCTAAATGTGTGTTATCTATTTGGTTCTCTGCATTCGATACCACTGCCCCTACTGTACAATTAAGAATTCCACCATGACATTCTTTCGGCGTGTTAGTGCATACTGGGTTACCTTCAGAGTTGGTTTGCTTGTAGGAAGTAGTTATTCCTAAACTATAAGGATCCTGCCCCGCGCCCAATGTGCAATACAGATCATAGAGCATAGGAATACAGTTTGGCATGGTCTCGAGTCAGTCCACTGCATCTAAGCAGCTGAACCTGTTGAATGTAGGAACCCCAGACCACGCATTTAGCTCAGTTTGTCTTGCCGTGTTTGGTGCGTAGCCATGAAACAGATTAGGAGTGTTCCAACCAGGACCATACTTAGGAACTCTCGGAGGAGGGTAAAAAAATGAGAGGGGTCTGGCTGTAATAGGGAATGTGTCTCCATACGATTTCCATGCACAGATTTGTTCCGCACTGTGTGGTTCCTCAAATGAGACAACTATACAGTCGCCCGGAACTGACTTTGTCATTTGTCCAACCCATGGCACCCTACGTACCATCAGAATTTTGCTTTTCATATGATTTGGAATCGGTTTGTTTGAATTTAACCAATAAATCACCTTGTTTTTTAATGAAGCAAAATTCTCTTCATTTTGATTTTGTAGTTCGGGGACACCAGTGAGGACAATGACAAATGGGCTAGCATCAGGGGGCAGATCAATATATCCTCCCCTGAAGTTATTGTAGGGATGGGCTGACTGGGGGTTATGTGAGTCTATTCTATTTGCTTGGGATCTATCGAGCATGGATTTATTAGGGCCCTGGATAGTGTTGCCCTTATTGGATCTGGTTGTTTGCAAGGACTTCTGAGGAACGGAAGATTTAGCGGCCGGAAGGTTAGTTGTGGGGGCATTTACTGACTGCGTTTTTTTACTTTGGGCAGCAACAGGATGCTGAGATTGCTGAGGTTTGGTTGTATTTGCCGGTGGCACATTCAAGGGTGTGGAAGTAGGTGCTGTTTGGGTGATAACTTTCAGATTAGAGTTTTTGTTTTTGACTACCCTTCTTTTTGTTTCAAGACACTAAATGGGTTAGTATTTGGGGTAACAACAGGTGCCAGAGTTTGAGCATGTATGGAACTATCATTGCCATTAAGGCTTATACTTGCTAATGTTATAACCCTCTTCTCTACCTCAAGTAATTGATTTTCAATACCAGCTAACCTAACTTCTAATGGCCTGAGCAGTGCTTTAAGCGTTTCCCAGACTATCTTCAAAAATTCTTCCCTGTCCCCTTGTGTAGAGTACCTAGATGTAGAGATATTCTCACCCTCTTCTGTTAGTACATCCGTGCTTTGTACCGGGTTAGACAGCCCTGTGTTGTCTGTGCTACATTGGTTATTAGAGGAAATAAGATCAGTCCCAGTAGTAGTGTTGACAATTGGCTGTTCGGGGCCCCCCCCTAGGAAACTTTGATTTGCTGCTACCTTAGCCTTCTTTCTAGCATAGACGGAAAGGTTTTTACGTTTACGTTTAGGTGGTGGCTTGACAGTTTCACGGGTATCACTCGGGCCAATTCCCCCCAGCGCTTTGTCCCCCGGGTTAGCCTCAGTCAGGAGTTCAGAGGGTAGAGTGTTTTCTGAAGCTACACTATCAAGTAAACCTTTGCCGCCTACTTCTGTATTATCAATGAAAGCTGCCTCCTCATGTGTAGAGTGTACTTCAGCCAAGGTGATGATAGAAACAGGGCCAGTAACGCGCTCCGGTGTTTTGGAAGTAGCAATATGACCCAAGGAGGATTTCTTTTTCAGTGCCAGTTCTATTGACAATTTCCTAGCAGACTCCAGCTCTAAGGAGACTCTGTGCTGGAGCTTAGTAATCTCGTTATCAATAGACAGGCTAGTCCTTGTGATAAAGTCATCTAATGTCCCTGTAACCTTTTTACCATTTTTTGTGGTTTTACTTCGTGTGGCTCGAACAGACTTATTTGAGGTTGAGGATGTAGCCATAACTAAAAGAGAGTTATACTACAATTTGTACGAAACACAACCAAGGGGGATGGCCCGGTCCGGTCTTGCTCGGTCTGTAACGGCCCTGTCTTTGCCCCGTCTTCGCCCGGGCTGCGTCCCGCGCTGCGGGAGTTTGGTAGATTTAAATAGGGGCGTGGAGGGCGGGGGGCGGGCCAGCAGGGAGAGCGGACCGGAACGGTCTTGCAGGGACTTCTGGGTATTGAAGTCCCCGCACGCTCGCAGCCCCGCTAGTTACACACGCCCAATACCGCCTGTCTGCCTCGGTGAAACAGGACTCCTCTCCCCGTTGTTCCCAGCCCTGCCACACACAGCGAAGCGGCACCCGCGGAGCGGGTGCGGCGAGATGTCGAGTTGAGCGCTGCTGTGACTCGCTGGTGCTTCAGCAATGCTCCGTATGTGCAAGCAAGTTTGTAGCCAGTTGAAGGTAATGGTGACCCACTCGCTTGGCCACTGGAACACCCTTTTCAGGTCTCAGGGGGGCGGGGGGCGGGCCAGCAGGGAGATCGGACCGGAACGGTCTTGCAGGGACTTCTGGGTATTGAAGTCCCCGCACGCTCGCAGCCCCGCTAGTTACACACGCCCAATACCGCCTGTCTGCCTCGGTGAAACAGGACTCCTCTCCGCGTTGTTCCCAGCCCCGCCACACACAGCGAAGCGGCACCCGCAGAGCGGGTGCGGCGAGATGTCGAGTTGAGCGCTGCTGTGACTCGCTGGTGCTTCAGCAATCCTCCGTATGTGCAAGCAAGTTTGTAGCCAGTTGAAGGTAATGGTGACCCCAGTTGAAGGAAAATATGGTTATCGTTTTTTAGGTAAGTATTTGGTAGTGGGAGTTGAGGTTCTGGGGTAGACTTAGAGGTCCCCCAGGGTCAGTGATGCACTCTTGTTAGACCCTCAGCAGCACTAGGGCGGCTGGTGCAGAGTGTTGAGGCCCAATGTTATCCAGCCGGGGATAGGGGGCTTCTGGTTGGTGGGTGCTGGCAAGCAGGCCACTGGGTTGTGGGAGCAATGCTCCTGGACTTTAGCTCAGGGCAAATGGGGATACAAATTAGCACCAAATCTTCACCCTCAGCTGCACTAGGTGCAGGGTACGGTTTTGACGTCGGATGCCCTGTTGTTTCCAATGGAGAACCTCTGGTTTGTAAAAGCACCGCAGGCAGGGAGACGAAGGACTTCTGGGTGCGACCACCACTTCAAGAGGTAAGTTGGGAGGGTAGGGGTTGGTTAGGCACCGTTGGTTTGGGCACACTGTAGTGTAGTTCCTATTTTCCCAATAGGCCCTGCGCATTGGAATAACATAAACAGTAGTATCGACGTAGAAGTGCGGATCTTCCAGGCCTCTACTGACTATGCTAAACTTAATTGGGTTTGTTACCAACTAGCTCAGAGGTCACTGGAAACTTTCTTCTCTGAATAGGAAGTGATCAGCTTCCTTGGTACAGACAAGAAGGGATTCAGTTTTCCAACAACCGTGCAACATGACAACTTTGCTCCTCAGATAAGAGTCAATCTCTAGGGTCGTGTGAAACAATAGACAGTTATTTTACTCAGTCAGTGGTTGTGCAGATTACTTTCACAATATGTAGAGAATAGAGAGATGGGCGTTTTCAATAAAGGGTAACATTTATTGAACAGTCTTTCTTCTCATACAAGAGAAATGAATTGCCACAATTGCAAGACTTGTTATTATAAATAGTACGTACAGTAAGATGAGTATTACGAAATAATACTGTAAAAGCATTGATATGGTTTCTTAGCCATACAATGGTTTAAAATGAATAAAACATATATACATTCATATATACATTAGGCTAAAATACTCAACTGGTGCTTCTAACTACGCCTACCCCAGTGTACCTGACCTAAGCCTAATACTTGGGAGGGGAGTAAGTAAGTAGCTTTAGTTAAGTTGGTTTTGCCAAGGTTTGCTTCAAGAATTCTCTCTAAGGGTTTAGTCAACACCACACCTCTGGAATAGAATGATGGAGGTCTGGTATCTCCTTCAGGGAACTCGATATCCGAGTCGCTCGCAAGAATAGGCTGGCTGGAAACGCTGGAGCTGGATTTCTCTACAGGAGAAAAGACAGCGTCTCTCTCAGCGCGTCGAGGAAGAGGAGGGGCAGCGTCCGCGGGCAGCTTGCATCTGCTGGGCTCTTGCAGGGGGAAAGCTGTTCAGCTCCTAAGTTCACCACACCATCGTTCGCTCGTTAGCAGCGATAGCAGTAGTGATAGCCGCGATGCTATCATCAGCATAACAGCAGCAACTTCAGCGTTTGCTTAAGGCAATGTTGGTAATATTTATACCTGGAAGGTGCCTTGTTTGACGTAAGTTTTTGGACATAAGACGTCAATAAAGATGTCACTAGGAAGTGATCGTCTATCAGTGCTCATTAGAGTTCTATTACTAATCAAAACATAGCAAGCGGGGCTTTCCCAGGTTGCTGAGTTTTTATCTTGTTGAAGAACTCGGAGTGTTAATCTAGGGATCTTAGATAGTAACTTCTGCTATGTCATTGCACTAATTAGCTGCAAAGGAAGTTGCAGAGGAAGCGATTCTGAAATGTGGCTCTGTTCGTGTGAGGCCAGAGACGGGTTTCTGAATATTGCATTTGATCGGTTATGCCAATATAGGGGTATAAGGGGATTATAGCCGTATAGGGGCATAAGGTCACAGTATCGATCAGGGTCCTAGATTAGAACGCAACACCCACTCCACGAATTCATGTCCATCAAATTACTAAAACTAGAGCAATAAGATGTATGTGTAACATTGTCCACCCCAAAATACATATATGCATTTGAAATAGGCGTATTTGTAATGCGTGAAAATATAGGTACTGTACGTTTTTGAAGCATAGAAATCATTCAAAATTATAGCATATGAAATCAATGAACGATTTTGCAAAAAGAATTACACATGAAATATCTCTGAATACAGAAAAGAAGGGCGAGATAATTTCATCACATATAAATGCATTGCAGTAAAATGTGCTAGAGGCTGGTGTAAAGTTATTGTGTCTCTAGATGTATCTAAAAATAGAAGTAGAAGCTTCTGTTCTCTATGAATAGTTCTACTTTAAGCAAAGAATTTTTTCGTGCCAGAAAAAAGGTGAATATTAAAAAGTGTTCAATTCAAAAGAATTATTGCTTGAACGGGGAAAATAGAGTTCCAACGCTTTTAGCAGTTTTTGTTGTTCAAAACTGAAGGCCGAATTCAGAGTTCATGGGAACGCTGTTTGTCGGAATGCTTCTCTAAAGTTATTGTTTCTGTTCGGGTGAGAACATCATATCAGACAGGCTCTCAAAGAATTGGTCTACAAAATCAGGTGACAGTTCGACCAAATTTGATAGTGCTGTAACTTGGCAGGTGTGAGAATGATTGCTGTCATCAAAGGCTGGATCAGCAATGCTCACAGAAGGTCGTACCTGGGTGATGTTGCTTTTGTCACTCGCTCCACTGTTACCACCTAGTCGTAGTACAGGAGTCTCAACGAATGCCGTCATCAGGATTGGTAGCCGCTGGGGACAACACAATGCGTGAGCCGTTATCGGACTGAGCAAAGTATCGATATCCATTGGTACTGCTGATGGAAGTGCAAGACAGGTGTCTAACACGCACTCATCTCCGCATAGCATACATAGTAGTACAGGTAAGATGCAGTTTTGCCATATAGGCCTGAATGAAAGGAACCAGGTCATGTTGAGATCTCTCAGCCTGGCCAATCCAAGGACTCTAGTTATTCTGTCCAGGTAGCGCACTGCTAGGATTGTTTCTTCAATTCCCATAGGAGTCATGTCTGAGCTGTGGCTTGCCATATCGGAGCAGGAGGGTCAAAAATAAAATCCCTGCTACAAGTCCCAAAAATAGGCGTATGCCGCCAAAGACTGAATTGACAAAATTGGGAACGATTCCCAGACTTGCTTGAAATGGTGTTAGCAGTCCCGTAAAAATCGTCTTAAATGTGCCTGGGATGCCTGTGGCACTAGACATGTTAAGGAGTTGGCTAAGCATTTCTACGAAATGCACGGGGCAATTTGTTGATAAAAGGTCATGAACCTCCGTGGCTGTCCTTGCAACTAGGAGATCACACGCCTCTTTTGATGACGTGATGGGCACTGTTGTCTGCAAAAGCATAGACTTCATTTTGCTTAAAGTATCAATTCGTATAGAAGAGAAATGCAGACGAGGCCAGATGGGAGTCTCTATGTCTCCAGGGCCGCTCGGGAACAATGCTTGCATACAGCATTTGACCATGGAAGTTACGCTTACGAGATACGCTTTTCCTGGCAAAAGGCCACAACATCTGTGATCCGTTCTTAGAATGTAACTCCCATTCGCGAGTTGCATAAAGAAAGGCTCTATCTGCTTTGCAGGTGTGACAAGCTGGTGGCATGAAAGGTTGTTAGAATTACCTTCACATGCTCCGTGTAAATTAATACCCTGGCACAAAAGTATACCGCTTAGTGAACGTTTACAGTTTTCACCACTAAGAAATACATTTTTGTCGCTGTCACTGTAGCATGAATGTGTGTATGGTAATTTCCATGCTGACTTAACATATCCTTTACCTAATCGTTCATACTGGCCAGTAGGTATGTATTCAAGTCACTTTTTAAACCGGAAAGTTGTTATCGGAATTGTGATAATCCCGTGTATTATCCATTCAATGACAGGACTTTCTGACATTGTCAATGGTAATCTCTCAAGTTTTTCGATGCTCATGATTGTATAGTCTGCTCCTTTCTGTGCCAAGCTGATTTGTTTATCAGTAAGGTTAAAAATGGAAAATAATGACGTTGAGTTGATTAAACACCAAGGCACATAGCCTGAACGAAGATTTTGCAGCGTCCAGCCTAATTGTACAATAGAACGTAATTGCGACTGGCCATGCTGTAACATTAGCAAGTCTCTGTCTATTATATCAAAGGCAGAGGATACAATATTGTCCAACAAATATATTCTGGAGGACAGAGTCATTAACCCATTGTCCACTACAGAAAGTGATTTCTCCAAATTAATACGATCAATTTCTCGTATTTTTTCTGCTGTTTCAATTTGTGTGACTTTCCAAGCCTCGTTGTATGCAGCATAGATACTGGTCGCTATGAAACGCTTTTGATGCTGTTTGCGTGGTCCCATAATAAAATTGCGCAAATCAGCACCCTCTTTAAGTAAAGACAAGTGTTGCTTAATTTCAGCCAGTGTGGATGATCCTAGCCATTCGAGGCAGAGTTTCCCTACACTGTATGTTGTTACTATCCCTGGATGTTGTCTCTGTGAGTATCTAGGGTCTTGTCTGGTCTTTTTTAACCCCTGCGTTTTATTCAGGAATCTCTTGACAGTTGTTTGTGTCAGTAGGCCAGATTAACCACTTTTTCCAATCAGGATGTGTTCTGTTTAAATGTAAAATTTTAGATACGTCTATCTCAATATCTGTTGTATTTTCAGGTATTGGTTTTGGAATAGACGGTTTGTTAAGGTCTTTAATCTTAGCTAGGCCAAGACAGGATGTTTGGTGAATTGTGTTATTTAAAAACATCATTTGTTCTGGTATCATGCAGGTTCTGAATAATGCTTCTAGGCCTTGTACCTGCCACTCTTTTGTACCCCAGATTATTTTTGTTTCAATGTTATTTTTCCAATAATCAAAACCAAATGTCATCATTTTTTCATAACATGCTTCTGAATATATCAATTTAGTGTTTGTCAGCATTGTTTTCAATCCTGCTTTATCTAACAGTTTGTAATAAAACGTTTCTGCATCACTGGTGTTAAACCCTGAGAAGTACTTGAATTTATCAAAGAATGTTTTAGAACTGCTTTTAGGTGGTGTAGAACAATGTTCCCATTGATTATACTTAAAAACATTTCTAGGCTGTGCAGATTTATGCAAATAAGGATCGCCATAATGTGTAAAACAGAACATTTGTTCATAACTAGACGAACCTTGTAAATAATCATGTTCTGTGAATCTAGCTGACATTACTAAATCAGACATCATGTTATTAATACTGTCAAAGTCCCAATCATCAGAGAATGTACTAGGTTTTACAAAGTCACTTAAGGAAACCTTCAGTTGATGAGGATACTTCAGGATCTCGACCGGACCATAGATCTCATAGTCAGTTTTCTCCCATACTACCCCACCGGTTATTAGAATGGCTGTGACATTCACTGTTGACAGTTCTCTTTTCTTCACATGGGATGATCTGTGTGGTTTGAGGACTAAGTTGATGTTCTGACTTGCTGTGTCCATTGTACTATATTTTCCCTCAATGAATTTTCCCAAACAAAGTACCATGATGAGCCAAAGCAGGATGAAAAATACACCTAGTCCAAACCAGAACTCTAACCATGGAGAAATAAGGTAGATTTCCTTCAGTTGATGAAAGAGTTCTGTTGCTTTTTCTTTAAAAGTCTTTTTTGTTTCTGGCATCACTTCGGGGTTGCTTTGATCCTCGGAAAAGTTGTCGAAGTTGATGAAATAACCAGAGGCAGTTCTGTCAATTGTTGGAATTGTTCTTTCAATCTGTCTTTCGGTAGCACATTCAGATGCCACATCATTGTAGACTGGTGTTTCTTGACGAACTGTTTCAATCTGTGTCTCAAGAGGCACGAGTTCCATGGCATTATTGCATAGTCCTTCTCTGTGCACTGCAGGCTGATCGAATGTGATTAGTCTTTCAGTTTGAACCTCTTGGATTGTTGCAAGTTTGGGTTTTCTGTTGTTTCTCGGGAGTCCACTGGGCCTACTGTTGATTATAGGCCACATGCTTGTGGTTTTACCAGGTCGATTGATACAACTCTGTTCTCCTTTTTACCAGCAAGGGGCGGTAGTACTACTGATCTTGTTCCGTTGATAGCTAAGACAGGTACTGCTTTTCTGTAAGAAGGCCCAAATTCCTTCTTCACTGCTATTTTTTCTCTGACTAGATCCCCAATCTTTGGAATCCAGACAGGCCTTGCTGGGGCTGTTGCTTGTGGTGCCTCGCCAGTGGTAGCTGGCTGTTGCTTTAACTTTATGTTGCTTAAGGATTTTCTTGTTTCATTCAAGTCCTGTAAAACAGCCAAACGATCTTTGATGTCAAAGTCTATTTTCTTATCTTGTACCTTGACTATCTAGGTCCTGAACTCGCATTCTAGTTCCGAACAATAGTTTGTATGGGCTGAAACCTTTTAGAGAATTTCTTGGCAAATTATTAAGACTGATTTGGACACTTATTAAATGTTTGACCCACCCAGCACCCGAACCTAATACCTTTGCTGTTATAGATTGCTTTATGTCCCAGTTTTTTCTTTCTACCACACTGTTCCCTTCGGGGTGTGACGGACAAGAATACCGCAACCCAACTCCCATGCTGGCCATGGCCTCCCTATAAGCTTGAGAGCTGAAAGCAGGACCCTGGTCAGAATGGAACATGGCAATTGCGTATGTGCCGATAAAGACTCGCAGATCTTTTATAACCGTTCTGGCGTCAGCCGAGCGCTGGGGCCACATTTTTTAAGTGTGTTTAGCCTTTTTGATTAATAGGACGCAGGATGGGATGTAGACCGCGTTACGCTGTTTCTGATTGGTAGCCGGTAGCGTAGTTCACTACTGCGATCCCTGTTACAGTTTCACAGTTGTTTGCATATATTTGGTGTTGCACACTCATTCCCGGCCACCAGTATACCGATTCCAATTCTCTCAGAGAGTCCTTGATTGTTTGGTGCCTAGGTCCCAATCCCATGTGTGCGTCTGCTATTAAAAATATTCTCCTGTTCATGTTTGGAATTACCCTATCCCCCACTCCAGGGATTCGAGCAAAAGGAACGGAGTTAGCATCGATCACGTATGCATAATTGAGTGGATAGTTCACAGCAAGTGCTGCACAGTCGCCTTTTACGGACGTTTTGACTGCCAGCATGGTTTCCCCGTCTATGTATTTTTCTGTACGCTTTTTTGTGGCTACGGAAGCCGGTTTAGTTGCTTCCGCTGTGGCTGTATTAGCCAATGAATTCCCTGCAACGTGAACGCCATCATGTTGAAGACGTATCACGTGAGTCTTTCGTAGTTCTTTCTGTAAAAGAGCTACCTGGTTCCAGAGCAATTTATGCTTTATTGTGGCACCTGTGTCATCTTTGTAATCGTTTTCAATCCAGCTCTGCAACTTATTATTGTAAGAGTTGATGCAAAAATGAGAATCGCACACGATAAGTGTCGGGAATTCACGTTCTGCATTTTCAAGCGCCATCTTTAAAGATCTGATTTCAGCTCTCTGAGCCGAACAGTACTTCACTGATTCAGTTTTTGTTATTTTCGGTCTGAATTTACCGCTCAGCCAGCGACCTTTAACAATCGCATAGGCTGCATTGTAGGATTTGTTCTCTACGTTGAAATGCTGTACAAATCTATCTGTATAGATTATACAGGCGTACTGTGGGAGAGGCAGAAGTTCGATTGGCAGAGGATATTCTTCTTCATATTCTAAATCATTCAGTTCTTCGAATTGCGGGGCAAAATAGTATTTCACATCTTCCGCTCCTAGAGAATCTATACACTGTATCCATTTTGGATCCAGTGACACTGTAGGCAGGTTTACTGGGCTGAATAGCGCCTCGAAGGCGGATTCCGCTGTGAGGATATTAATCCTTTTGCCGTGTGCTAGTTCTCGTTCATTTGCTAATGCAATTTGCACTGCTTTCACAGTATTTTCTGTGTGACTGAATGTTTTTTCTGCTTGTGTGTACAAGTGAGATTTAATTGAAATTGGTACCTTTTCTCCCTCATTAGAGGTTAGGTACGTGAATGCGCATCTTCCTGGGATGACTCGGATTACAAGATCGCGTGTGTTGTCACGTGTATCTAATTTTGTTTTTGCTAACATGTCTGTTTGCAGTGATCTCAAAATTTCTGTGTGTTTTTGAGTCCAGGTGATTTTTTTAAAATCAGGTTTAATTAGTTCGTAGAGAGGTTTAACCCTCTCTGCGTAATTTAGAATGTAAGTTCTACCGAAATTCAGAAAGCCTATAATTGATTGTAAATTCTTCAGCGTTTTTGGAGCTTGGAGTACAGCGCACTTCTCTAAGAAGTTGTCCGCTAGGCTTTTTCCTTCACTTGATAATTCGTATCCTAAAAATAATACTGTCAGATGGGCAATTCGAGACTTTTTAAAGTTGAATTTGTAACCCTCTGCTGCGAACTCAAGTATAATGGTGTTCACTCTTTTCAAGTGAGTATCCAAGTCGTCATCTGTGAGATAGATATCATCTATGTAAGATAATGCCTCATCATCATATATTTGTAGTAACTCTGTTACTCTAGCTGAGAATAGTCCTGGGCTGTTCTTGAACCCCTGTGGGAGCCTGCAGAAATTTTTCTGAGACCCCATTACGGAGAAAGCGGTCAAGTATCTGCTTTCTGGTCTAATGTTTTGACAAAAGAAACCATTAGATATGTCTAATGTTGTTTTATATTTTTTCCTAATTATGTTGTTCATTAGTGCAGCACTATGCGAATTTTGTACTGCAAATGTTTTGCAACATGCATTAAGGTGTCTGTAGTCCAAAACTAGACGATATGAATTGTCTGGCTTGGAGACAGGAAACAAAGGATTGTTCATTTGAGAGGTGCATGTTTCAATCACCCCCTGGTATTCAAGTTGATCTAAGATCTCCCTGACTTGTTTTTTAGCTTCTTGCTTAATGGGATACTGCCTTTGGGCAGTTGGTTCACTTTTTAACTGGATTTTGTGAAGAGGTGAGTCCTCATCCCATCCTACATGATTTTTATATAATGCCGGTGCCTGGGCTACTGCCCATTTCCTTGCATAAGTATATTTTTTGTGAATCGGAATGTGATTCGAGAAGGCAGGCATAATCATTTCTTCGCCACGAGGGCACTCCCTGACAAACTCTGGGGGCCAATCCTTTTCAGCTAACAGAATATCATAGCCTTTTGAGAGTTTATCCCAAAATAGACCCTTTATTTTCCTAGTCTTATCACCCTCTATACGCAATGTTATTTCGTATATCTTATGGGGCTCGCTAAGTCTGGTGTCGGCAGTTTCAACCTGAATGTATTCATTCGTGTCCACTGTCTCCAGATGACTCATCAAGATCTTGCGGGCTATACTGATTTCTGCTGCACTGTCTAACATTGTCTGTGCCCACTCCCCGTTTTTCAACTGTGTCCTCAGTATTCTCGGCATGGTTGATTACTCTAATAGGTCTTTTTTGGAAATTGAGATTTTTTACTCTGAGCAAGTTCCTTGTCTTTGGACTTGGTGTGCTCTCCTGGGTCTGACCGCCTCTTCTTTCCGATTTCTGCGAAAAAGATCGAGAGGGACGTGTATCAATACTTTGATATCTATCAGGCTTCTTCAAATTATCCCTATTTCTAAGGTTGTATCTTTTCTCAGAGGGCTCCCTCTGGGGAGACTGGTGTTCTTGAGTCGGAGTTTTTTCCCTCCGTCGAGGAGACCTTCCTCTGGACTGGAAAACTTTTTCCTTGGGAGTGGATTGTTTATTTCCATCCCAGCTCTTTTTAGGAGTGTTTGAATTATTTTAAAAAAATAATTTTACTAACTCTCTATATGCTTTTGATAATTCTCTTATGTTAACTAAGAGTTCTTCTTTTGACATTTTATCAATGTCCGGATGTGGTGTGTAGCTGGCTAGAACCGGCCACGTTGCTCCTGGTCTACCTAGTGGACTGAGCCTGGTAATATGATCATTATATTTTAGGGCGCCTTTAAACCAAAGTAAATGTTCTTGGTATTTTAATGGGATTTCAATCTCCTCGAAAGGAGCGTACTCTTCCGGTGGATCCTCTATTTTATAATAGTGGAACTCATGTGTTGCAGCGTTTGCCGCTGGAAATTTTATCCATGAATAGAATACCTCTGTCTGCCGATATTCGTGTGCCTCTATCACGAAGACGACTGTGCCACCTTGTGTGGTCAGTCCATTTTCTATAAGCTTTAACGTTATAGATTTTCTTAAATGTGCCGGGATGTTTATTGCACCCGGTTCAGTAGTCCCGTCGGGACCCTGCTGAGTCGCATTTACTGCGGCATCAGCTCCGTTTTCTACTGGCATTGTATAAATGCAGGTTTTGCAGAGCCGGTCTCCAAGGAGACAAAGATTAGGTGCACAATATTTTGGAACACTGTATCCTTCAACGTTGAATAAACCAGAGCTTTACATAGGAATCTCTTCCTACTAAGGTCGGGCGGATTTTAACCTTTCACCCACTCCAGACGTCTATTGGAGTATTTATGGGAGAAAGGGGTCTGTGTGAAAAATGCACGACTGAGTTACTCTAACGTCTTGCGTTAGTTTATCGCCTTACCAAACGTTTGGGCGCCATGTAGTGTAGTTCCTATTTTCCCAATAGGCCCTGCGCATTGGAATAACATAAACAGTAGTATCGACGTAGAAGTGCGGATCTTCCAGACCTCTACTGACTATGCTAAACTTAATTGGGTTTGTTACCAACTAGCTCAGAGGTCACTGGAAACTTTCTTCTCTGAATAGGAAGTGATCAGCTTCCTTGGTACAGACAAGAAGGGATTCAGTTTTCCAACAACCGTGCAACATGACAACTTTTCTCCTCAGATAAGAGTCAATCTCTAGGGTCGTGTGAAACAATAGACAGTTATTTTACTCAGTCAGTGGTTGTGCAGATTACTTTCACAATATGTAGAGAATAGAGAGACAGGAGTTTTCAATAAAGGGTAACATTTATTGAACAGTCTTTCTTCTCATACAAGAGAAATGAATTGCCACAATTGCAAGACTTGTTATTATAAAAAGTACGTACAGTAAGATGAGTATTACGAAATAATACTGTAAAAGCATTGATATGGTTTCTTAGCCATACAATGGTTTAAAATGAATAAAACATATATACATTCATATATACATTAGGCTAAAATACTCAACTGGTGCTTCTAACTACGCCTACCCCAGTGTACCTGACCTAAGCCTAATACTTGGGAGGGGAGTAAGTAAGTAGCTTTAGTTAAGTTGGTTTTGCCAAGGTTTGCTTCAAGAATTCTCTCTAAGGGTTTAGTCAACACCATACCTCTGGAATAGAATGATGGAGGTCTGGTATCTCCTTCAGGGAACTCGATATCCCAGTCACTCGCAAGAGTAGGCTGGAAACGCTGGAGCTGGATTTCTCTGCAGGAGAAAAGACAGCGTCTCTCTCAGCGCGTCGAGGAAGAGGAGGGGCAGCGTCCGCGGGCAGCTTGCATCTGCTGGGCTCTTGCAGGGGGACGGCTGTTTAGCTCCTAAGTTCACCACACCATCGTTCGCTCGTTAGCAGCGATAGCAGTAGTGATAGCAGCGATGCTATCATCAGCATAACAGCAGCAACTTCAGCGTTTGCTTAAGGCAATGTTGGTAATATTTGTACCTGGAAGGTGCCTTGTTTGACGTAAGTTTTTGGACATAAGACGTCAATAAAGATGTCACTAGGAAGTGATCGTCTATCAGTGCTCATTAGAGTTCTATTACTAATCAAAACATAGCAAGCGGGGCTTTCCCAGGTTGCTGAGTTTTTATCTTGTTGAAGAACTCAGAGTGTTAATCTAGGAATCTTAGATAGTAACTTCTGCTATGTCATTGCACTAATTAGCTGCAAAGGAAGTTGCAGAGGAAGCGATTCTGAAATGTGGCTCTGTTCGTGTGAGGCCAGAGACGGGTTTCTGAATATTGCATTTGATCGTTTATGCCAATATAGGGGTATAAGGGGATTATAGCTGTATAGGGGCATAAGGTCACAGTATCGACCCGCCTCCATCCATCTTTCCCCCTACTCCACCCATCCATCCATCCATCCATCCATCCATCCCACTCCATACATCCACCCCCACTCCATCCATCGATCCATCCATCCCCCCACTCCATCCATCCATCCCCCACTCCATCCATCCATCCCCCCACTCCATACATCCATCCCACTCCATCCATTCATCCATCCATCCATCCATCCACCCCACTCCATCCATCCATACCCCCACTCCATCCATCCATCCATCCTCCCACTCCATCCATCCACCCCCACTCCATCCATCCATCCATCCATCCCACTCCATCCATCCATCCATCCATCCATCCCACTCCATCCATCCATCCCACTCCATCCATCCATCCCACTCCATCCATCCAGCCCACTTCATCCATCCATTAACCCCACTCCATCCATCCATCTCCATCCATCCATCCATCCCCCCACTCCATCCATCCATCCATCCATCCATCCATACATCCATCCATCCATCCATCCATCTATCCCACCCCATCCTTCCATCCATCCATCCATCCATCCATCCATCCATCCATCCATCCATCCATCCATCCATCCATCCATACCACTCCATCCATCCATCACACTCCATCCATCCATCCATCCATCCATCCATCCATCCATCCATCCCACTCCATCCATCCATCCATCCCCCCACTCCATCCATCCCCCCACTCCATCCATCCATCCCCCCACTCCATCCATCCCCCCACTCCATCCATCCCCCCACTCCATCCATCCATCCCCCAACTCCATCCATCCATCCCCGCACTCCATCCGTCCATCCCTGCACTCCATCCATCCATCCATCCATTCCCCAGACTCCATCCATCCCTCCCCCAGCCCCAAACTCCTTTGCTCCCCCGCCCCACACTCCATCCCTCCCCCGCCCCACACTCCATCCCTCCCTCGCCCCACACTCCATCCCTCCCCCGCCCCACACTCTATCCCTTGCCCGCCCCACACTCCATCCCTCGCCCACACTCCATCCCTCGACCACACTCCATCCCTTGCCCTCTTGCCCTGCCTCTATCTCTCACCCTGCCTCTATCTCTCGCCCTCCCTCTATCTATCTTTCGCCCTCCCTCTATCTATCAATCGCCCTCACTATCAATCGCATCACCACAGCATCACTCAGGGGCACCACAACATCACTATGCGCCACAGCATCACTCGTCGCCTCCACAACATCATTCAGAGCCACCACAGCATCAATCTGTGCAACCATTCAACAACAACTGATTCAAATATGTTCTCTCAATGTTTCAAACTTTATTACAAATGTCACAACATTTTTTTAATATTTCACTCTCAATGTTTCAAACTTTATTACAAATGTCACAACATTTTTTTAATATTTCACTTCTGTTCTTGTATTTTCATCACAATAAAATACACTAAACATAATATTCCAAAAAGTTATTTGCAAAAGTTTAAGCTATTGCCATTATAAATTACAATAACTTTTATTTAACTATTAAATATTGAAATAAATACAACCCATTGTTATTTTTAATATTAACACATCTAAGTCATGTAAACACATATTGCATTACAAATGCTATAGGTGACAAGTTTGCAAAAGTTAACACTATTGGCATTGTAAATGGCAAAGTTATTAATTTCGCTATTTTCAAAACAAAAACATAAATAAAAAAGTTGTCATTTACAATACCAATACCTCTAACTTTACTAATGCGAGCCCTATTGCATTGCAAATGCTTGTTATATCTGGTACCCATTTTGAAGTGGGAGAAGCTTCTAGAGTTTCCCCCTACAGAGTTGTCTGGAATTTCTTGCCTCCCTGACCTGGCCCAGTCTGTCTGAGGGCACAATAGGCTAGTGTGAAGTCCTTTGTGTGGAAGCTGGGCCAGTGCCTTTGAAGTGCAAATGTGATAGGTGACACCTTTGCCCCTTCATTGAGCCTAGATGGCCCATCCTGCCAACACCCAGACCCTCTATTGTGATACTGTCTGGGAGGAATACACAAAGGTCAACTGCCAATTACACCTAGTCTAGTGCAGGCACAAAATGGTTAGGACAAGGAAATGCCAACTTTCGAAAAGTGTGTTTATATTAATTGGGCAACCCAATATACCCTTGTGGGCTTAGGTAACAGAATTTTAAAGGTAAAGGTACCAACAAGGGGTTTCATTTTAACAAGTAAAACTGTGTTATCTAAACATCACCTATGAGTGGCTAGGTCATGAGAAACAGCCATTATAACAAAAAAAATGTAACGCATGCTATTACAACGCATGCCATGACAACACAAGTGCCATCACAACAAATTTCGTTGTAAAGGCATGAATGGTAAAGGCATATGTGTTTTACATGTAAGTATAAGGTAAGTATATATGGTTTAGGGTGCTGTGGGAGGGATGGGCAGAAGCAGAATCTAGGAGGCTTGACATGTGGCTCAATTGTGGCGTAATTTTATAGAAAAGTATTGTAAAGTAAAAAAGGCCATAATATCTCAAAGGGTAAGGATTCTCCTCAGGGAGTTCCCTCAGTTACTCTTCTCTTTTCCTTTCTCTTATTTCCAGAAATCTTAAATCATTGTGGTCAGGATGACACTCCCTGGAGTCTCTCAAAAGAGAAGAAAGCAGAGGTAGGTTGAATGTCCCTACTTTTGAGCCTGAGTCACCGTCACCACCCCAGAAGTGTGAGTAGAGAGAGGTGGAAAAATATAGTAAAGCAACCTGTGCCAGTCAAGAAAGGGAGTATGTGGTTCTATACACCTTTCCAGAGTTTTCGCGTTATCCCTTGACTTCAGGGAACAGGCCGTCTACCCCAAATAGAACAGCAGGTAATTAATAAGGAAACAAGACAATCAGCCAAAATATCATGCAGGACTTTTTCCTCGTATAGAACAGCAGGTAATTAATAAAGAAACAAGACAATTAACCAAAATATCATGTAGGGCTTTTTCACGCTCTCACAGCATGAAATCAGGGTTCGTTTTGGCACTCTCTTAGAGTGGTGTCCCCTTGGGACCCCTCTGTACCCTTTGTACCCGACCCTTCACTTTCCTCCCCCCTGCCCGAGTCACCTACCGCGTCTGCTGCAACTCTCCTGAGTTGTGGCTGCTTGAAAGCAACCTCCGTGGGCATCTACCAATCCTCACATCAGTCATCAGCTTCCCCGGTAATCTCTGCCTCTCCCTCTCCATCCTCTGGGCTCTCCCGGTCCTTCGGCGTGCAGTCTTCATTGTTCCTAACCTCCGGGCTCTTCCACAGCTCCGCGTCTTCTGGGTTCTTTTTTTCTCCTTCCGGGGATTCCCTCCCTTTACATGACATTTGTTCTTTCTCTTCAATCTTCCTCCTTGGTTTCCATTTGTCGGCCAGCCTCAAGTATCTTCCTGTGAGGAGTAGGGGGTTAGCGTTGTTAACTCTTCCCTTCCCCTGAGATTCCCTCAGACTTCGGAAACCTGGCCGCCACTGGTTGCATACGGTGAGTCTCCAACCTTGATCCGATCCTCCCCCTTACAGGGGGGTTTGGGTTTTTGGATGGGAAGGGTAAGTTTAGGGTTTAGGTTGGGTTTGGGTTTTTGGGTGGGCTGGGTCATTTTAGGGTTCAGGGTGGATTTGGATGGGAAGGGTAATTTTAGGGATTAGGGTGGGGTTGGGGTTTTGGATGGGCATTGTAATTTTAGGGTTTAGGGTGGGTTTGCGTTTTTGGGTAAGAAGAGTAATTTTAGGGTTTAGGGTGGGTTTGGATTTTTGGGGTGGAAGAGTAATTTTACAGTTTAGGAGGGTAAAAAAAAATATATAAAAAAATATATATATGTGTGTGTGCTTATAACTTTGGCGTCCTTTGACGAATCTTCATGAAATTCTCCAAACAAATTCTTTGTGCATATCCGCTCCTATGTTAAAATTTTGGGGGTGATTCGTTAAGGGGGGCCGAGAAAAAAGGGGGGTCCCAAAACGTGTTTTTCTCCATGCAATTTCCATAGGAAACGGGTGAACGGAATTACCCCAAATTTGGTAGGGAGAAGGGTCTTGGTCTAGAAAGCACGCTTTTGTTTATATGGTGTTAATCTGTTCAGTAGTTTTTGAGAAATATCGAAATTTACAGATATCAATATTTGGGAATTTTCCTATCTGATTGGCTGAGGTGTTACGAGCACGAGCTTGCTGCTTATTGGTTGCGAGCGGTTGCAACTAGGAAGTGTTGGCCGCCATTTTGTGATTCTGTTGAAGCGAGTAAGAGGAAAAAAGGACAAAAAAGTAAGAAAGAGGAGGGTAGGAGCACTGTAACCTCCGTGGGGTGTTTAGGGTGTGCTATACAGGGGGTGTGAAGCGAAATACTCATACCTACCGGTCTGAAAGTGCCGGGGTACGGAAATTAAGTGAGGTATTGCCTAGAGTCTGATGCAGCTAAGGTGAACTGCTGTGGGACTCAGGGATTAAAGCGTGCGCCCAAACTGTGTGTCTTATGGTGTGCAGTCATGTGCCCTGGCCGCTGCAACACACCTGTGGAAGTAGTGTCAGGATGTGTTTATACCTACTAGGATGAACTACTGACCTCTACTGTTCTGAAAGTCCTGGGGTACGAAAAATATGTGAGGTATTGAGTCTCATGGTGCTAAGCTGAGCTGCTGCCGGACTCGGGGATGAAAGCATGAGTCCAAACTGTTTGTCATATGCTGTGAAGTCATGTCATGTGCTCTGGCTGCTGTGCCACATCTGTCCAAGTAGTGTCAGCATGTAGTTATACCTACTCGGAGGAACTTTTTTTTCCGATCATTGTAACTTGTTTATGGTGTATAGGGGATGTTATACCGGGAGTGCGAAGGTAAACTTGCGCGTACCAAATCAATTTGGTATTTGTAAAGTGCAAACCACTCAGTCCTATGGGTGTGATGGCGCTGGGGCCGTAAGCTGAGCTTCTGCCGGACTCAGGGATAAAAGCCGCTGAACTACTGACCCCTACCGGTCTGAAAGTGTGGGGTATAGAAATTAAGTGAGGTATCGCCTAGAGTGTTATGCTGCTAAATTGAGCTGCTGCTGGACTCGGGGATGAAACCATGAGCCCAAACTGTGTGTACTATGTTGTGAAGTCATGTGCTCTGGGCGCTGTGCCACACCTGTCCAAGTAGTGTCAGCAATATTTAATACGTAGTAGGAGGAATTTTTGTTTTAAACACGGTAACTTGTATATGGTGTTTAGGTGATGTTATACAGGGAGTGCAAAGGTAAATCAATATGGTATATGTAAAACGCAAACTACTCACCCCTATGGGTCTGAAGGCCCTGGAGGGTGGCGTGGAAATTATGTGAGCTATTGCCCAGAGTCACATGGTGCTGAGCTGAGCTGCTGCCGGAGCAGGGTATTAAACCATGAGCCCTGTGCTCTGAACTCATGTTTTCTGGCCGCTGCGGCACACCTGCCTAAGTAGTGTCAGCATGTTTGTATACGTACTAGGAGGAACTTTTGTTTTAAACAATGTGACATCTGTAGAGTTATTGGGGGGTGCTACATAGGGAGTGTGAAGTTCAATTCTTCTGTTTCGAATCAATCCGGTATTTGTAAAGTGTAAACTACTCACTCGTACGGGTCTGCCGGTGCTGGGGGCCGGCGTGGAAATTAAGTGAAGGACAAAATTGTTTTGATTGTTTCCACTTCCGTCTTTGGCATATATTGGAATATACAAAGACAGTTTGAGGGGAAAAAAACATCACTTGTCCAAAGGTATCTTTCATAAGCATTTCCAAACCTACCCCAGTCAATGTGCCTAGGTCTTTCCACCACAATGCACTATCATGAGGTCAGGGTGTGGAAGATGCAAAGAGGTTTTAACCATAGGTAGCAATTGGTGCCACTTCAATCCTCTCTGTGCAAACCATTTAATGTCCACATTTTGTAAACCTAGGTCTAAGTCAATACGTCTTTGTTCTGCATACCTCTTACACCAGAAAACATAGCTATGTCCTACGATCCACACTAGCATTTTGAGGATATGGCTGGAAGGTAAGGAAAGATGTCTGTAGCTCATGCAGTTCCTTCGTAGAATAAGAGATATGTTTAAAGATGGGGAAATCCTTTTTTTTGCCATACAAAATTATACCTGATTGGGAGATAAAAAGCATTGTTTTTCAAAGGTAGGGTGCAAATTCGTTTTGTGGGAAAGCATCTTTGTGATTGGTTAAGAAAAAGCAGTTTCAACGTGGAGTACATATCATAGGATAAAATGTGCTCAACTCAACCACACCTGCTACTTGCATTTGGAAGGCACTGTTCGAACTTAAAACAATTGTGAACTTTTAACCTGCGCGTGCTGTTAAAAGTTCGAGAAAATGTTGCAAAAAAATATCGTTAGGTTTATAAGAAATTGATGAACTTTTAACCTGCACATGCTGTAGAATGTTCTAGAAAGTGTGTTGATAGAATATGTTGCACTGCTGACATCTATGTGTCGTTAAATATGAAAAAAACTGTTTCTATGGAAAATTAAAAAGAAACTAATAGAGAGAAGTTTTGAAACCTAAAAGAATCAAGGAACTATTCTAATTTGTTCTTTACATGTATTTATGTGTGGAGGAACAATTTTTTAGACACAACAGCACCAGAAAGAGGAAGAAGCAGGGAGTGGGGGAAGGGGGGAGATGGACACAATGGCACACATGCACAATTAAGTACAGCACAAGTATCGACAAACATTGGCCAAAATGAAACACACCAACAAGTAGCACAAGTCACACAACCCGTCAACATCACACCACTGAACAAGCATAGAAATGAAAACCACGCTGCATTCATACAGGATGTGTACAAGGGAAGGTCGTGGGTGTTGTGGGATGTCTGCGACCGTGGTCATCATGGATGAGATGCCCAGCACGTGGCACATGGGCAGTTTAACTGTGTTACGTTGCCAAACAGCTGCTCCTCCTTCCAAGGAGCCCCCACAATTTTGTACGGTGCGCTGTTGTATCCCTTGCACTCATACGGCACACCATTGTAATGTCTATTCACATATGTCCTGCTGCATTCCAACTACACCATGACAGTGCCATTTGGAGGTGGTGCATGCCACTTTACAACATCGACTGGTGCAGCCCTTGTGGCAGGCTACACCAGAACACAGAGACACACTTACCGCACTTCCTGTACACGGACATGTCCCAGACACCCCGTTCCCCTTGCCGGATAGGTACACCCCTGCGCTGACCTGTGTACGCTGACTAGCAGATGCTGGTTATGCATGCTGGAGGATGCGTGCGTAGCTACATGTCCAGGCTCACTGCCAACGCTGAGGTGACAGCACACTGTGATGTTGCAGGGCCCGTGCCTATCATGCTAACACAATGACTACAGGGACACACTTGCTCAGATGCGGGTTTGGGGGGCGTTGGCGGTCCTGGGGTTGTTGCGATGAGTCTTGTGGCCCTCATGGGTATCCCTGTATCATGCTTATTGACTCTATGGCACCTGTGGATGTTCTGGTGTGGCATTTGGCTGTGTTCCCTTTCATGCTGCAGGTAGTAGTCATGCTTAACACCAGCAAAAAGCAGGTGTGAAATCCCTGGTGCTAACGTGGCTTATCGCCAGAATTTGTTTCGCATTCCAGTTGTTGTGAAAGTTGTGATGTCATTTTTTCGTGTGCAGAACAATATGCGAACTGGGCAGTGTATCCCGTCAAGATCCAGCACCTGACACACTATTCCTAATCAATATAAATACAATGAGATTTCTTCATTGATTTTGTGTGTACACTACATCAGTGAAATTCAATATAGGATTTTAGTATTTAGAATAAATCCCAAAGGTGCACCTCGTGTCTTTTTGCATGGGAACGACTAGTCTGCATTTCATTATCAGCACTTTAATGCAAGTAAAGTTGAGATAAATATGCCACACTATTCATAAGTTGGTGCAAACTTCATATTTCACCAGTATTCCTGCGATAAGTGCCCCAAAATTTAACACCATGGTTGACACCATCAAATAACAGTAATAAGAACAAGAAAGAGTCACACAGCAGTTAAGAAAACAACAAAAAACGTTATTAATTTTTTTTCAAACTTTATTTTTTATAAACATGTATATATATAATCGATAAACTATTTTCAAACTTTCTTTTTTTATTAACATATATATATGAACGATAAACTAATAAACACAATTTAACAAAAATAATACAAAACAACAAGGCGGAACACTCCTGTGGGGACCATGGATGACGACAGAGCCTGAAGAATAAAGCACAAAAAAGGACGCGTTTAATGCCCATATCAAAGCAGTGAGACTCAGAGAAACAGAAGGAAAAAAAGCCAGAGAGAAAAAGAGAGGGAAGGAAAGAAATGGAGTGCGAGAGAGTGAGAGAGAGAGCGAGAGAGAGTGAAGAGATTGAAGGGAGGGAAGAGAGAGAGAGAGAGAGAGAGAGGGAGAGAGAGACACTGCCGCCCCTGCGCATCCATGAGCAAATGATTGCCTGGTGCCACCTGAGTGTGCAGCAGTGGGCACTCCACGTGCCCGTCTAAACTCTGCGGATCTCAGAGATGTTGCTGAGTCCTGAGTCATAAATGGCGGAGACCACATCATCTTCTCCACGGCCCAGCAGATCTCACACATGTTGCTGAGTCCTGAGTCATCAATGGCGGAGACCACATCAGCTTTTGGTGCCGCTAAGCCTGTGGAGCTCAAGTCCGTGCCACGTGGTGGTAGGCCCCTGATGGCCACATGATCTTTGGGTGGCACTAACCCTGTGCATCTGAAGTCTGCTCCAAGGGGATGGTAGGCCCCTGACAGCCATACAGATCAGGGTGTGGCTAACCTTCTGTGCAACTTTTCATGGTCTCTTTATGATTGAGACTCGTGGAGCGTACGCCATCCAGTCAGCACCGGCAATAAAGGATGTGACGTTGTCGATCTATTATATTTGCGTGGTAGCATGGTTTATGACACATGTGCTGGATGGGGGGTGGTGTGTGCTAAATTGCCCTCAGGGAGTGGCCGTGAGATGTTGAGAACTAGACCACTGACCTGCACAGCAACAGTGAGTACGCCTGCGACAGGTTGGTATGTGGGGCCAACGTCGGAACGTAATCAGAGTTGCGTGGAATGGCATATGACGGAGCAGGGCAGGGATAGCTGCAATGATGCGGACGGCTCGTAGTACTGTGTCTGTGAGTCGAGCGGACGGACCGCAGCTGTCCCTCTGCGAGCCTGGGTGCGAACTGTTCATAATTCATACTACATAAGTATTGAAGAATCATTTTGTGATCCAGTCCATTAGCTGGCATCTGTCCGAAGCATTTGCGAAAACATTTCGGAGTTCTTTCTGTAATAGATAACCCTTTAACGCTGCCTCTCCCCACATCAGCAGGTAACGCACCATCTTCGCAAATTCCCAACATACCCCCAAGAACATTCTTGGGCCCAGAAGTGTCTCTGTGTGGTTGGACAAAGAAGAATCTTAGTCATGTATAGGGTTACATATAAAAAAATGATTTAAAGAAAAGAAAAACAAATACGACTGAAGGGAGTTTGGTGCTGTGGCCGCAGCCACGAAGTTGGGGTCAGTGCCATTCAGGACACAGTTACAGATGTGGGATCGGCTTGTGTTAAAGAGGGTTAGTGGGAGCACGTGTCGCCGACCTTGCATATCGAAATATGCCTCCCTGATCGAAAGGAGTGTGGTGCTGTGGTTGCTGCTATGGATTTGGGGTTACTGCCATTCAGGACTCAGGACACAGTTACACATGTGGGATCGGCTTCTGTTGAACAGGGTTAGTTGGCACCACGTGTCTAAAATTCAAATTGCGAGCTCTGCTAGCTGCAGTGTAGACCGCTAATGTTAATGTTAATATTAATGGTAGTGAAACTTTTAAAGCGCGCAAATACCCTGAGGTGTCTTGGCGCTGGACCAGAGTAATACCTAAAGACTGTTTTTCTAAGATCCTGAGGAATAAATGGTAGGACCTTTTAAGTTTCTTCAGCAGATAAAAAGACGCAGAAACTATAGCGTTAATTTGATGTACATAAGTGAGACCTTTATTTATCAGAACTCCGAGATTTTTTGCCTTCACCACTGGTTCAGGAGTCTGCCCCAGTTCAGCCGGCCACCATAGCCCATCCCATTTTGGCTGTAAATTGCCGAAGGTAAATACTTCGGTTTTATCCTAATTAAGTTTTAGACAGAATCTTCCCATCCAGAGGCTAGAGTGCTCGTTTGTACTAAAATGAATTTGGTGATTGTAGTAAAGCTATTACTGATATAAAAACTGTTCAAGAAGAAAGGATACTAAAAGGATATTATGTAGATTTGAGGCCTGTGATAGCTACTTGCCTAGTGGACTCTGTAGTTAATGAATGAAGAAATAATTTTAATTGTGAGCCCTACTGAGTGCAGTGTTGGCCTATCATGAAAAGATCAAATAAGTATAGAATACACTGACGAAGTGTTGTATTTTCCGAGTGCAATCTTGTTGTTAGAAATTAGCATTTAAAATTCGAATTGCGAGTTGTATCTGCCCACAGTGTAGATTGCTATTCCATGTTGGTTTGCACTTGAAGATTAATTTGGTCATTGTAGTAAAGCTATAATTGATATAAAAAAAGTTCTTGAAGCAAGGATACTAAAAGGATAATATGTAGGGTGTAGGACTGTGAAAGTTACTTGCTTACTGGAGTCTGTAGTTGCATAATGAAATACCCCTCACTGATCGAAGGGAGTGGTGCTGTGGTCGGTGCCACAGACTTGGGGTCACTGCCATTCAGGACTCAGTTACACATGTGGGATCGGCTTGTGTTAAAGAGGGTTAGTGGGACTACGTATCGCCAGCCTTGCATATTGAAATATGCCTTACTGATCGAAGGGAATGTGGTGCTGTGGTCGGTGCCACGGAGGGTTAGTGGCACCACGTGTCGCTGCCATTGCAAATGGAAGTATGCCTCACTGATCAGAGGGAGTCAGGTGCTGTGGCCGCTGCAACGGACTTGGGGTCACTGCCGTTCAGGACATAGTTACACATGTGGGATCGACTTGAACAGAGTTAGTGGCAGCATGTGTCGCTGGCCTTCCATATCGAAACGTGCCTCACTGATCAAAGGGAGTTTGCTGCTGTGGTTGCCTCATGGATTTGTGGTCACTGCCATTCAGGACTCAGGACACAGTTCACATGTGGGATCGGCTTGTGTTGAAGATAGTTAGTGGCACCATGTGTCGCCGGTCTTCCACAGTGTAGGCCGAAGGCAGCGGTGAGCAAGGGCCTACAGCCACGTGCATACCTTTGTGGCCCCACCAGCCTGCCTAGTACAGGTTCAGTAGCACCACGTGTCGCTGGCCTTCCATATGCAAATATCCCTCACTTATTGAAGGGAGTCTGGTGCTATGGTCGCTGCCACAAAGTTGGGGTTGCTGCCATTCAGGACTAAGGACACAGTTACACATGTGAGATCGGCTTGTGTTGAACAGGGTTAGTTGGCACCACGTGTCGCCAGTCTTCCACAGTGTAGGCCGGAGGCAGCGGTCAGCAAAGGCCCACAGGCACGTGACGTTGACTTGAGCTGCAGAGATTGGGAACATTTGGTCTTATTAACCCATTATAGTCTCTTGCACAATTTGCGTCGCTACTAATTATCTTGAATTGTGAACCGTGTAACCCCAGTGTATGGCGGAGGCAGCGGTCAGGATGGGCGCACAGCCACGTGGCATTGAGTTGAGCTGCACAGTTAGTGGCACCTGGAGTACTTAGCGTGTGCGCACCCTGCGATGATACGTGGTCCCTACGGGCCGCACTGGGAGCAATGTCTTTTGTCTGATGAATTCTGCCTTAATAAGGGTATGTGGGTATGACTTATGGTGCAGTGAGTTAGTAGCACCTGAAGCATACAGCGTGTGCGCACCCTGCGATGATGCGTGGTGCGGGCGGGTTGCACTGGGAGCAATGTCTTTTGTCTAATGAATTCTGCATTGATAAGGCCACATGGCGATGACTTATGGTGCATTGAGTTAGCAGCACCTGAAGCACACAGCGTGTGCACACCCTGCAATGATGCGTGGTTCGGGCGGGCCGCACTGGGAGCAATGTGTCTTGCGAACTGGACTGCGTCATCTGCAATCGCCACTGCATCTGAATTGTGAGCCCTGCTGTCCATAGTGTAGATCGAAGGCAGTAGTCGGTACAGATATAAGTCTGTGGTGCTGTGCAGCTGGGTTCGCAGGGGGCCTGTGTCGAGGTGGCCCGCGGTCATGGTGGCAGCCACGTGGCAGGGTGAGGGCCGCCGCTCTGGCAGTCGTTAGTCTTCCCACAAGTGAACCACGCCCGGGTCCTGGCCTATTTATTCATACTCCTATGCTGGAGTGGTGTACTTTGGACCAGCCCACTCTGCTTCAGCTTCCGGGGGGGAAAACACAGCTACATGACCGAGATCTTCCCCACTGCCTGAGGTAACATGGTTGTGTACACTGTGCACTAAGCTACAAGTATCAATAGTATACCTCCACATGGAGAGGTTTGTGCTTTGCATAGTGAGGCCTGTGCAGCACATCAGCGTTACAGTTGGCTTTGTGTGCATTATTATTGATGGGTGACTTGCCTCCTTCATACATAGTTGGTTGCCACATCTCCCAACATTCAGCTATTGTGTGGCTGAGGGGGCCATGGTGTTTTGGGAAGGTCGGTTGTCCTGTTTTGAGCAGCCTCGGTGGTAGTGGGGGGGGGGTGATCCTGGGGGGAGGTGCTGGTGGTGGTGGCGCTGAGTGTTGTGGCCTTGTTGGGTGTTGGAGCTGCATGATCATTAGCTATATCACGTGCTGGTCTTTAGATGTGGCTGTGAGTTGGGTCCAATTCATGCAGTAGATAGTCGACCTCCTTACACCAGTTAAAGTTTGATGTTAATTTGTTGCTGGTAACTCTGCTTATCACCTGCTTTTTGGATCGCATTGCAGATTTGGCTGGTCGTTGAAAGTATGGGGAAGTGGTGTTTTTTTTGCATGGGAACGCCTACTTTGCATATAATTAGTTTTGGCTCTCGTTTGTGGCAATTTTGTTTGCGGAAGGTATCGATAGAAGAGTGGTGAGATTTGCAGTTTTCACCAGGTTGAGAATGAGAGGATAATTAAAAAACACAGAAAAAATATAGGTTTACTGAACATTAAAAATGAGAAATAAGTCTTTAAAAACCCTTTAAAATTCACTGAAAAAACCATAGGTTTCAGGCACGTTATAGTTAGAAATTAGCATTTAAAAAATCTTAGAAATTCACTGAAAAAACCATAGGTTTCAGGGACATTATGGTTAGTTGGACATTTAACTCCTACAAAACGATAGAAATTCCCCTGTTATAGTTAGTTGAGCTAACTATAACTCGCGCCCCCGCAATGCACTGCTGATGACGTCACATATTACATAATTCATGACATGGTCAGGGACATCAATGATGACATCTCAAATGACATCACTGATGATATCACTGATTACATCATCCAGTGGCTATGTGTTTCTATGAAATGTAAATATGTTTATATATATATATATATATATAAACATCCTTAGCTCCAAACACCAGCCGGTTGCACACGTGAGCGGGTGCACGCCAAACGGGGTGTGCCCGTTGTATTAATCACAGCTTCAGACATCCACGGACCATCTGTCCGTGAAGAAAGCAGCACACGCAGGGGGTAGTTCCACGCTTAGATTTTATTCGGGAACTGGAGCATATCTTGACGAAGCCCTCTGGCGAAACGCGTCGTATGCTGTGAAGTTCCCGAATAAAATCTAAGCGTGGAACTACCCCCTGCGTGTGCTGCTTTCTTTACGGACAGATGGTCCGTGGATGTCTGAAGCTGTGATATATATAAACATATATATATATATATATATATATATATATATAGACAGAGCATTCAGAATGAACTACAACAGGTGAGCCCAATGGTGAGGGGGAGGAGCGGACCACGCCAGTCATTCTTCAGGCAGCAGGGAAGGACTCACCGTTATTTCCACTCTGGTGCTGGGCGCTGAAGAAGGCGGATAGCCGAAATGCATTCGCCGCCACCGGAGGGATGCTGATGTCAATAAAGCCTTTCCAACTGTTCCTCATCTGGGCTTCTGCTTCTTTCAATGAAGGAAGGCACTTTGGAGACATTTTTCTGTGCACACCAGAAGCGCACTTCAGAAGTCCCTGCCAAATTTGGGTCCGGACCAATTCTGGTATGCCTCACGGCTTTTCCCCTTTGCTCCAGGTATGGAGAGTGTCCGGTCCCCCGCCCCTGACTACGGAGGACTCGAGCAGTCGGGGTATTCACCTCTCTCGTGGCAATTTGCATTGCATTTGTCCCTGCACAAAGGACTCTCGTGATTGAGGGCGGTGGCAGTATCGACGGGGACCCGAGGAGAGGCTTGAAAGACTTTGGCGTTTGTTTCCCTACCCTGCTACATCATGGGCCCGAATATCAACATCGTGAATTCCACCCCCCATTGTCACCGGCCTGAGGAGCTGTGCATCAAGCATCCTGGGAGTTGTGGTTCAGAGCATTCAGAATGAACTACAACAGGTGAGCCCAATGGTGAGGGGGAGGAGCGGACCACGCCAGTCATTCTTCAGGCAGCAGGGAAGGACTCACCGTTATTTCCACTCTGGTGCTGGGCGCTGAAGAAGGCAGATAGCCGAAATGCATTCGCCGCCACCGGAGCGATGCTGATGTCAATAAAGCCTTTCCAACTGTTCCTCGTCTGGGCTTCTGCTTCTTTCAATGGAGGAAGGCACTTTGGAGATATATATATATATATATATATATATATATATATATATATATATATCCAACGTAAGTTTGCCTTGCAGCAAGAAAACCCACGCAGAGGAGTGCTTCAAAAGCTTTAATTTCTCAAACCAGCCAAAATTCATCTCATGGGCAAAAGTTCCTGTCCTAACGCGTTTCAAAGCCCGGAGGCTTCTTCGTCAGAGGAAGTCTGTATTCAAACTGATTGCTTCGCTTCGGCCCCATTAACTGCATGCTTCTATGATAACCACGTGACTTGCGCAGGTGAAGTCTTAACTGGGCATGCTGGGACTCGCAGTTTGCATGATAGCGAAAATAAAATTAAATCCATGTGGATGCAGTTCCAGATACAGTCTTTTTCTTTTAAAAGTCAAATCCAAGTGGACTGGGATGAAAGCGCCGGTTTGTTTTCATTTACCTCCCACTGCGCTTAGGGGTCCGTAATTCAGTGACCTTTAGCTCCAAAATTCATGGCAGGGTTTTCTTCTCGGCCAGGCTGCCGAGTTAAAATCCAACGTAAGTTTGCCTTGCAGCAAGAAAACCCACGCAGAGGAGTGCTTCAAAAGCTTTAATTTCTCAAACCAGCCAAAATTCATCTCATGGGCAAAAGTTCCTGTCCTAACGCGTTTCAAAGCCCGGAGGCTTCTTCGTCAGAGGAAGTCTGTATTCAAACTGATTGCTTCGCTTCGGCCCCATTAACTGCATGCTTCTATGATAACCACGTGACTTGCGCAGGTGAAGTCTTAACTGGGCATGCTGGGACTCGCAGTTTGCATGATAGCGAAAATAAAATTAAATCCATGTGGATGCAGTTCCAGATACAGTCTTTTTCTTTTAAAAGTCAAATCCAAGTGGACTGGGATGAAAGCGCCGGTTTGTTTTCATTTACCTCCCACTGCGCTTAGGGGTCCGTAATTCAGTGACCTTTAGCTCCAAAATTCATGGCAGGGTTTTCTTCTCGGCCAGGCTGCCGAGTTAAAATCCAACGTAAGTTTGCCTTGCAGCAAGAAAACCCACGCAGAGGAGTGCTTCAAAAGCTTTAATTTCTCAAACCAGCCAAAATTCATCTCATGGGCAAAAGTTCCTGTCCTAACGCGTTTCAAAGCCCGGAGGCTTCTTCGTCAGAGGAAGTCTGTATTCAAACTGATTGCTTCGCTTCGGCCCCATTAACTGCATGCTTCTATGATAACCACGTGACTTGCGCAGGTGAAGTCAGTGATGTCATTTGAGATGTCATCAGTGATGTCATCAGTGATGTCACTGACCATGTCATGAATGATGTACTATGTGACATCATTAGCAGTGGATTGCGGGTGCGCGATATATAGTTAGTGGAACTAACTATGTATGCGAATTTCAATGGTTTTGCGCGAGTAAAATAAGGTTTTGTAAATGCTAATCCCTAACTATTTATGGTCTATAACCTATGGTTTTTTCAGTGAATTTTTAAGGTTTTGTAAATGTTAATTCCTAACTATATATGGTCTATAACCTATGGTTTTTTCAGTGAATTTCTAAGGTTTTGTAAATGCTAATTCCTAACTATATATGGTCTATAACCTATGGTTTTTTCAGTGATTTTCAATGGTTTTTTAATAGCAAATATCAAAAGCTGTAAAATGTATTCTTCTTTTAAACGAAAAATATATTTTATATGTATTAATTAAAAATATTGTATGCATCTACCAAACCCTGACCTCTTAATAGTGCACTGTGGTGGAAATAATTTGGGCACTATGACTGGGGATGATCTTGAAATGCTTTTAAAGAACACCTTTCTTCATTTGATGACACTTTTTCCCCAAACTGCCTTGGTATATTCCAATATATGTCAAAGACAAAAATGTAAGTGGTCCAATCAATTTTTTCCACTATTTGAGAAAGCACAGAAACATGTGAATAAATCTGTTTCTGCTTACATGAGAGACTATGGAATGGGTTTAATATACAACAATAACTTGCGTTCCAACATTCAACACATCTACAGAAGAGATGGTGTGCACTTCTCCGATGAAGGGAATAGAATATTCGTCCTTTATTTAAAAGTGTGCATTGGAACCTACTTGTAGGTACCTAAATTAGCCACAGAACCCAATAGCTCTTTTCAGAGCTACCCTACCTCTGATCATTCAAAACGTTTATCTTTTTCTAATTTTTTTTCTTCACCAAGGTACGCTCCCCGGTTCGCTTACCGGTGCGCGTACCGGGCGCTCCCCCCGCGAAATTATTTTTGCATATATCAGCGTCCTAATCCCCCCTCAGAAAACCTAGAGGGTCACAAAGTGTCTACCGTGCCCCCTTCTACCTATTCCGAACATTGTTTGTCCTCCATCTTATGTCTCAATTCTACCGATACACAAAATGGAGGACTCCCGTAACGCTGCCGGTTCGCGTACAGGGAAGCGCACCGGTAAGCGCTCGATAAAAAAAGGTGGGAAAGTAATTTACAGAAAAACCACTATAGACACTTTCATCAAATATAGAATAGGGCCTACTACATAGTGAAGTAGTGTGGCTCACTGGTTAGAGGCGGCAGACCCGAGAGCAGAGGACGGCCCGGGACCAGGGTTCGATTCCCGGCGCGGCAGGTTTCTGGACCAGGGTCAGCGGACTCGATAATTCTCTCGCCTCGGTGCCCACTCTGATCAGCGTTCACACTCGGCAACTCTGGGCATTAGCTTGCCTCATCTTCACTAACGGCCCCACCAGACCGCCGGGGATGCCTGGTCTCACCCTGGAGATACCCATTGAGGGACCATCTCTCAGGGAAGCCAGGAAGGGTTTCACAGCGGTCGAAGCGCCTTGGGACCCTCCGGGTAAGTAGTGCGCTATATAAATGCCTATACATTTACATTTACATATAGCAGTCCCTACCACTTACCCAAATTTCATGGAATTCCATTGAAAAAATTATGCTGTAAGCCTGACTAAATATCCTGAGGTAAATTACCTAACAAAAACGCTTATGAAGTGTTAGAATTGACAACCAATCAAAATGCTACTTCCAATATCTTCTAATATTTCATGACATTTGATTGGTTATGTACCTGAATACATATAAAGAAAGAGAGAGAAACACAGCCATTTTGACTACTACTTCCTGAAGTACATATCAAGTGCATTTCAACTGAGAACTTAAACTTCTTTTTGAAAGGTAAGATGTTATTTTAAAAACTGAAGTATGTTCTGCACTTTAAGTTAATTAGGAAAACATTTTCTGATAGTCATATACTATCCCTCTGTAATAGTTATAGAATAAGATAGACTTCTCTGTTTTAGTTATGGATGGAGATAGGCTTGTCTTGTATAATTAAGAATTAACTTAGGTTTTATCACATAAATTTTTTTATATTTCTACTTCCAGTCTGATACCATACACTGCCCAAAGATAAAATCACTGTTTAAAAAAACAAACTACCTGTCTGTACTTAAACCCAACAGTGCCCTATCTGTACTGATATATGTTTTTAAAATTCATTTTACAGCACAAAAATGGAAAGGGAGAACAAAACTAACTTGGAAATTGTTGCAGGAAGCAACACAGATACAGAAATTGACTCTGAATTCTATGATGAATCACGGGACTTTGAACTTCTGCAATGTGTGGAATCAGTAGATTTCCTAATTGAAAATGAAAAAAATTCTGACAATGAATTATTAGAAGTTCTTTTTAATTTTGAAAACGAATCAGAAAAATAAATTTGTATTTAATAATTCAAAAATTGTTTGAGACATTATTCATTTTTATATGTATTTTGTAAACTAGTAGCAAATTGATTATAATGTAAAATCAGACTTTAAATATACTGTGCAACTTTTTTGTGTTACATAGTAAGTTTGCTCATATTTACTTCCTTTCTTCCACTATATTATCTCCAATGTGTATTTAACATCTCTTTTTCATCTCCTGCCTCCATGGTGTTTCTGCTTTCCTGACAGACTACGCTATGAATTCCATATCCCACAATAACTTCTGAAACAACATGCAAGATATTGACAAAGAAAAAGGTTTTTTTTTATTTTTAGACTCTGCATTGGTACCTACATCTTGGTACTTAAATAAAATACATTAAAAAAAAGAACAATCAATAAACATACAATATTTGAACATTTTTTCATTCTATTTTCCCAATATTACCCTTCCCGGACCGCTTCCCGGTGCGCGTACCGAGCGCTCCCCCCGCAAAAAAAAACGATAATAATTTTTTTTTTTTTGCCCCGGGGAGCCCTTTTAAAGCCCCTTCATCAAACCTAGGTGGTCAGGGAGGATGTACTCTGCCCCCTTATGCTCATTTCCCAATTTGTTTTTTCCACCTCTTGTGTCTCGATCCTACCGAGACACAAGATGGTGGCCGCTCCAGACTGTTTAGAATGTTGACAGTCACCGGGGAGCCAATCCGCTTCTCCTCGCGAAGTTCCGTTACGCGTCAGGTACGCAAACCGGGGCGCTAACCGGGACGCTGTCACAGATATATCTGTTTTTTAAAACGTTAATTTCTCAAAATCCACTGGAGCACATATATTGAGACATAGCAAAGGCACGTCGGGCAAACCATATCTACAATTTTGCCAAGTTTCGTGTAAATCCATTCAGCCGTTCGAGCTAAAAGTGATTCCAACCGCCCTATGGAAAAATGAATGGTAAAAACGCGTTTTGGGACCCCCCTTTTTTCTCGGCCCCCCTTGACAAAACCCCCTCAAATTTTAAGGGGCTGCTCAGAAACAAAATGTGCCATTTTCCTGAAAATTTCAGCCAATTCCGTCCACAAACGCCAAAGTTATTCGACATAGAATTTTCAGAAATCCCATAGGAAAAAAATCCTAACTATATATACCTGCTGGCGACCGCCAGTAGGTAATATATGGACCATATCTCGCACACCTGCAATGCACTGCTGATGATGTCACATATTACATCATTCATGACATGGTCAGTGACATCACTAATGATAAAACTGATGACATCTCAAATGACATCACTGATGACATCATCCACGTGACAATCTGATACACCTCATCATACACTAGTATAACCTTTCATCACTCACTGTAAAATACAGAGTAAATAATAATAATAATAAAGAGCTCATAAAGCGCACAGTAACGCCATCACGGCGTGTCCCCGCGCTGAAAGGAGCTACTCACAACCACCCACTACAGAACCCCTAGCCCTACAAGGTATAGAGTAGAGTTTTGAGCCTAGCCCGAAACACCGTCTCACTGCTCTCCAGTCTCAGGGCAGGAGGAAGTTTGTTCCAGTGCTGAGCAGCTTGGAGCGAAAAAGATCGTCCGCCCATTCTGGCCTTCCTTACCCTTGGGACTGTCAACAGCCCAATGCCCTCCGAGCGGAGGGCCCTTGGTGGTTCGTAGCGGCTGACTAAGTCCCTAAGATTGGCGGGCGACCTGCCCCAGACAATACGGTGACAGAAGAGGAGGCATTTGAACAGCACGCGTTTCTTCACTGGCAACCAGTGAAGCGCATCCAGTGCCTGCTGCGAATTTGCTCTCCTAGGTCTCCTTAACACCAGTCTGGCGGCGGCATTCTGGATGACTTGCAGGCGACCAAGGCTACCCTCGGTGGACCCAAGGAACAGAATGTTTCCATAGTCCAACCGAGAGGTCACCAGCGCCTGCGTCAACGTCCTTCTGGCCTCTAGGGGTAGCAGGTCTAAAGTTTTGTTTAGGGTCTTCAGTACCCCAAAACACTTGCCCACAAGACGCCTTATATGGCCCTCACAGGAGAGAGTGGGGTTAACCCATACTCCCAGGTTCTTAGCCTCCTCACAAGGTGTGGGAGTAGGACCAAGGCATGGAGGCCACCACTCAGCCGACCAGCTGTCACTCTTTCCCCCTACTACCAGAACCTCTGTCTTAGAGCCGTTGAGCTTTAGGCAGTGGGAGTCCATCCACTCAGCTAACGCCTGCATACAGGCCTTAAAGTTGGTGGAGGCATTGGCGGTGTTCTGCGATAGAGAGATCAGCAGCTGGGTGTCGTCGGCATAAGATACCAATTCCACCCCGTATGCCTGTACCACCTTCGCCAGGGAGGCCATGTACAGATTAAAAAGAGTGGGGCTCAAAGCTGAGCCCTGAGGCACTCCCTGGTCTAGTGGCATCTCTACCGATCGACATGCCCCTTGTTGTACCTGGAAGCATCTTCCTGTGAGGAACGACTGCAGCCAGTACAGCGCGGGACCAGCGACCCCAGCCTCGCTAAGACACTGTAGCAAGATGGAATGAGCTACAGTGTCGAATGCTGCGCTGAGGTCGAGCATGATCAGGGCCATTGTGTGTCCTGCATCCGCTCCTGCTCTTAAAGTCTCAGTGGCACGTAAGAGAGCTGTCTCCGTCGAGAAGCCAGCTCTAAATCCTGATTGGGAGGGATGAAGTAGATTCCCTCTCTCAAGGTGCTCAGTGAGTTGAGCATTGACCACCTTCTCAGCCACTTTCGCCACGTAAGGCAGTAATGAAATGGGTCTGAGGTTTTCCAGCACATCAATGCTTACATTTGGTTTTTTCTTTATTGGGAGTACTATAGCCTTCTTCCACTCCTCTGGAACCCGCTGAGTGGAGAAAGAGGTCTGTAAGACATGTCTTATGTGTGGTTCCAGTCCAGCTAGACCCTCCGCAATGACCCAAGGAGGGGCCGGGTCATTGGGGGATCCAGACTTCACACTACGACAAATCTTTATTAGACTATCAGCCGACGGGACCTCGAAGATTTGCAAAGAAGAGTCGGGAGCCATAGGCGATCCAACAGCTCTGAAGTCTATACCCCTTCCCGGCTGTTGAGAGAAGGAGGTATAAATTGCTTTAACTTTGTTTGAAAAAAAGTTAGCGACTCTATTGCATTCCTCCGTGGAGACACTTACAGGAGCATTTGAGCTGGAAACCAGAGATATTTCCTTGTAGATTTTAAACAATTCGCGTGAGGAGCTCTCGGCTGCCTCAATGCGTGCCTGGAAATATTTAGCTTTCGCTCTGCGTACTGCATACTGATAGCTTCTATGTGCCAAGCTATAGCTGCTTTTGCCCTGTTCGCTAGGGTTCCTTCTCCAGCTCCTTTCGAGCTTTTTGCAATTAGACTTAGTTTGCTGGAGTTCCTGTGTGAACCAAGGGGCGGTGCGTTGTCTACCCTCCTTGGCTTTGCCCTTACTCAGGGGTGCGAGCTCGTCCAAGGTGGCAGCCACAAGCTGATTGAATTCCTTATTGGTCTGGTCACTATCAGTGGCTAGCGGTGGTTTCGCTTTCTGAATGGCTCGAACAAAATCCTCTTGAGAATACTGTCTCCATTTACGTCTCATAACATTGCTGGGCCCAGTCCTTGTGGACTTATGTAGCTGGTAAGAGAAATGGAAAGGGGCCAAGAAATGATCAGTCCATGGGAGCTGAAGGGGGGTGAGTGTCTTTATCATATCCCAGCTGGCGAACAGAGGGTCCAGACAATGACCCCGCTCATGTGTGGCAGCTGCACTTAACAGATCAAGTTGCAATTCTTTTAGGACTAAACGAACATCTGCTGCCTCCTTCTGTAGAGGATCCTCCAGATGTAAGTTCAAGTCTCCCAACACCAGTACTTTACTGTGTTTGATCGCAGTCTGAGTAACCCCTTCCAATAAACTACTTCGAAAGTTTCCCAGAGACCCTGGAGGTCTATATATTAGGATGCCCGAAATTGCCTCGTGCTGACTCAATTTAATGTTGAATTCGCCATCTTCACTATTATCAATTTTTACCAATCTCAGGACACACTCAATAGGGTGTTTGACAATGATGGCAATACCACCACCCCTTCCATTTTCTCTGTCAAGTCTATGGAGGGTGTATCCTGGCGGAATTGCGTTCAATATATCTGGATCAGAGTGCTCTCCTAACCAAGTTTCCGTTAGAAATAATATGTTCAGGGCCTCATCAAGTAAGAGATCCCACAGCTGGAGGGAGTGTTTGCTTAAGGATCTACAATTTAAAAGCCCACCCTTTACTGTAACCACTTCAGGGTCAAGGTCCGTCCATATTTGAAACCATTGACACACCAATACCAGTTACTACATACCCACTCACTGATTCCTAAGTCTACTACACACATAACCTCCCATTCTACAACAGAATCACTTATATATGCAGTCACTAATTAATAGAACACTATCAAATGCACTTATACACATATATAGACATTGACACATCAGCAGTTATCTTAGTCGGTTATGCAGTCTTCCTAATTACTCATGAAAAAAATTAATCACACTTACATTTACTCACTTACACAATTATATACACAACACCTCATTTATTCAAGCACATAGTAACCCATAGTTAATATGTTAAAAAATCGCCTTTACAATTATACACTCATTCATATAGTCTCACTCTCATTCACTCTCACAATCACTGACTCTTACATATACTCATTTATATACACCAACTCTCACATACAAAGCCTTTTATTTTTTTACTTTGTTGAAGATATACAACTAAAACATATATTCGCTCACCAACACACAAATAAATACACTCAGTCACCCAAACAACTTTTTCCACATGCACTCTTAAACCTATACACCTAGTCAATCAACCATTCACACATCTATGGATAGAGTTACACACACCCCATCAAACCACACACAAACTCAGTGTCCCATACAAATACTCACCCAACTAGTCAATAACTAATATACACACTCATGTAGTTAGTGACCAACTGATGCAGCATGTTATACAACAACAGAGACAGTGATGTACACATTCACATAGTTTAGTTACTAATCCATATATTAAGTGAGACACTTTTATTTACTCACTTAAACAGACAAACAGCTACTAAATCCTCCATCCAGACAGTTATATATCCACTCAATCTTCAATACAGAATGGTATATATATATATATATATATATATATATATATATATATATATATATATATATTACCTACTGGCTATCGCCAGTAGGTATATATAGTTAGGATTAATTCCCTATGGGATTTCTGAAAATTCTATGTCTAATAACTTTGGCGTTTGTGGACGGAATCGGCTGAAATTTTCAGGAAAATGGCACATTTTGTTTCTGAGCAGCCCCTGAAAATGTGGTGGGGTTTCGTCAAGGGGGGGCTGAGAAAAAAGGGGGGTCCCAAAACGCGTTTTTTACATTGAGTTTTCCATAGGGCGGTTGGCCTCACTTTTAGCTCGAACGGCTGAATGGATTTGCACGAAACTTGGCAAAATTGTAGGGACTGGTAGCCCGATGTGCCTTTGCTAGGTCTCAATATATGTGCTTCAGTGGATTTTGAGAAATTAACGTTTAAATCAAGATATATATCTGTAACAGCGCTCCGGGCAGCGATCCGGTCCGCTTACTTTTCGCGTTTCGGAACTTTGCGCGCAGAAAGCTGATTGGCTCTCCGGTGTCTGTCACAATCTAAACAGTCCGGAGCGGCCGCCATCTTGTCTCTCGGTAGGATCGAGAGAGAAGAAGAGGTGAAAAACGAAAGGGGAATTTAATGAAAGGGGGCAAGGTATCCCCCTCTTGACCCCCTAGGAATGTTGTTGGGGTTATTAAAGGGTCTCGTGGGGAAAAGGAAAAAAAATGATTTTTCACGGTAGAAGCGCTTCACGGGCCGCGAACTGGGCCGCAAACTGGTAGCGAAACGGGAATTCGCCATTTTGTGCTTCGTTAATTAAATTACTAGGTATAAGGGGGTGCGGGAGACGTATCCTAATCCCCTATGTTTCCTGAGGGTGGCTGAGGAGGCTGATATATGTTGATACATCTCTTCCAGCGGCTGTGCGTGAGCTTTTTTTTATTTTGCTGCGTGACAGTCCGGAGCGGCCGCCATCTTGTCTCTCGGTAGGATCGAGAGAGAAGAAGAGGTGAAAAACTAAGGGGGAATTTAATGAAAGGGGGCAAGGTATCCCCCTCTTGACCCCCTAGGAATGTTGTTGGGGTTAATAAAGGGTCCCGTGGGGAAAAGAAAAAAAAAATGATTTTTCACGGTAGAAGCGCTTCACGGGCCGCGAACTGGGCCGCAAACTGGTAGCGAAACGGGAATTCGCCATTTTGTGCTTCGTTAATTAAATTACTAGGTATAAGGGGGTGCGGGAGACGTATCCTAATCCCCTATGTTTCCTGAGGGTGGCTGAGGAGGCTCATATATGTTGATACATCTCTTCCAGCGGCTGCGCCATCTTGCCTTTTTTCCAATGCCACAATTTTGTCGTGCACGGCAGCCATTTTAGATGCCAGGCTGGTCCCAGGCTATCACCTACCCCTGCGGATGTAGTTTATGGCCCCAGCTGTAGAGAATTCAGACATGACAACCCTCCTGATTCAGGCGTGTGACTACTGATTTCAGTGCCAGTCTCCCGCCTCCCGATTTCTGCAAGCAAAAACCCGGGGGCATATTACGAACAACTAGCGATAATTTTTGTCTTTAACTTGTTTAGAGACAAAAATTATCGCCGCACATCGGCGATTTTTATCGCAGATAAACCTTGCTATTATCGCAGAAAAGTCAGCGATATTCATGTATTATCGAGCAAATGCTCTTAGCCATGTTATCCACCTCCCATTGGATAACATGGCTAAGAACTGCTCAGGGCAGGTGTTAGATTTTGGAGATATTCGCGCTTAGCGCGAATATCTCCAAAAGTTGGTAATAGAAGATAGCGATGTTAGGGACTGTTTCCAGTCGCTAACATCTTGGTACGCCACTTTGCATGTCATTAGTGATAAGTATCACTGACATGCAAAGCGGGGCCCAAGATGGTCGCTATCTCCTTTTAGCTGTCACTAACTGGTGTTAGCGACAGCTTGGTAATAGGGAGATAATTTTATCTCCGCTTTCATGGCTTTTAAAGCCAAAAAAGCGGAGATAAACCCCCTTGATAATATGCCCCACAATTCCTTGGGGGTTTCAGCTGACAGGGCTTGGTATTGTGTTACATGGTAATTTTTCCAGGAAACGTCAGAGGGTCGATGCAGGGGTTCTAGAAGAGGTGATAAACCATTTAAGCCTCATGAACAAGCGCATGGTCTTTTAAAGATTTGTGAAGTACTCGGGGCGGCGGTGTGTGTGTGCCCTCTTTTAGGAGCGGGCGGGGGGGCACTGCCAGCAACTTGCCAGGTCAGGTAGTGTTCAACACGTGCATCACCCTTTCTCTGCCTGCTATTGCGCTCCATGCTTCGGAAAGGTAAGAAAAAGAACGTGCATTTGAGTTTGAAATGTCCGATCCTGCAGCAGCACACTTCCAAAGCCCACACATGACAATAACCCGATTCAAGGCCCCATTCACCCGTTTTTAAAAAAATAGATAACACTCCAACAAAGTAAGATTATAAAACTTTATTAACTATTAACTATTAACTATAACGAACGGAACAAAAACTAAAAACATTTAAACATTTTTCAACACAAAAAGCAACAATGGTTAGAAGCTGTCTTTTGTGCGAATAGTCCCAAGGCAGCACAACGTGCAGAGTTCTGGACGGCACCCAGGTGATGTCGCCTGGGTGCCGCACTGGTTTTGGGATCCTACAATGCAGCACAGAAAAACAGCGTGGGGCGTCCCGGGTGGTGCGGGGGGAGGCCTCGTCAGTAGCGGTCTGTTGTGCGAATAGTCCCAAGGCAGCAGAACGCGTTGAGATGTTGATGGGACTGTGTCCAGTGTCACATGGCTGACACAACATGTACGACAGGCACCCAGGTGATGTCCAGTAAACTGCCGCACTGGTTTTGGTATCCTACAATGCTGCTCCGAAAATTGGCGTGCGGCGGCCCGGGGGTGGGGGAGGCGGCGTGAACGGGCCTCCCCAGGTGGCGGCCATCTAGCTGAGTTGCGCCCGCTCTTGCGGCTACAGCGTCTCGCTCACCATGTTGTTGAGTTGCTCCCACTCTTGCAGTGCAGCGATAGGCGGCTGCCACATGGCTCTTAAAATGGCGGACGGCTCCTCGGTTTTGGGCCTGGTCCACTGAAATGGCCCTGGGACACCTTGGAACTCGGACGCTTGCCTGCTAGGGCTTGGGCTCCATTCTCGAAAAGCGTCCCCTCAGCCGTGAAGATTCTACAAAAGTCTTGGGGGCCCCCGACTCCCGCAGGCTTCCGGTGGGGAGCGGCTGCCATGATTGCTCGCGGAATGACCACGACGGAGCCACGAGATGGTGGTGCTCTCATGCTGACGCCAGCTTCAGTCTGAATGATCCAGAAACAAGGTGGGGCTTTCATCGTTTGGGAAAAAAAAATGTTCTAAACCAATGAAAAGTGTTATTTTTAGGTCATATGACCAAGCCTTCCATCTTTAGGAAACCAAAAGTAAAATGAACCAATGAAAAGTTTTATAAACAAGTCACATGACCTGTTATGCGGCATAGGGCTACAAAAAGCGTAGAAAATCCGTTGGCACGTGAGGCGGCGTCAGTAGCGGACCGATGTGCGAATAGGCCGAAGGCAGCACAACGCGCCGAGATTCGGATGGCACCGAGGTGGTGTCCAGCAAATTGCCGCACTGGTGTGGCTATCCTACAATGCTGCGCCGAAAGACGGCGTGTCCAGCTGAGTTGCGGTCACTGTTGCGGTACAGTGACTCGAACGCGCCGAGATCCGGATGGCACCGAGGTGGTGTCCAGCAAATTGCCGCACTGGTGTGGCCATCCTACAATGCTGCGCCGAAAGACGGCGTGTCCAGCTGAGTTGCGGTCACTGTTGCGGTACAGTGACTCGAACGCGCCGAGATCCGGATGGCACCGAGGTGGTGTCCAGCAAATTGCCGCACTGGTGTGGCCATCCTACAATGCTGCGCCGAAAGATGGCGTGTCCAGCTGAGTTGCGGTCACTCTTGCGGTACAGTGAGTCGAACGCGCCGAGATCTGGATGGCCCCGATGTTGTGTCCAGCAAGTTGCCGCACTGGTGTGGCCATCCTACAATGCTGCGCCGAAAGTCGGCGTGGGGTGCCCCGTTGGCTTATGAGGTGATGTCAGTAGTGGACTGATGTGTGAATAGGTCGGAACCAGCACAAGGCGCCAAGATCCGAATGGCTAGTCCTGGATGTTGAGTGCCTCAGTTGAGAGTTCTGAGCAGTGCTTGTAAGACTGTCTGAAGCTTATTTGCACCTGCTGCAGCTTCACTATTGCCCTGGTGTGGCCAAAGGTGGCACATGACATAGGCGGCCGGCTCCCGAGGTCCGGCGGAACTTTTTTCCTTTTCCTTTCTGCTTCTTTTCCTACAATCCGTTTCATCTGAAGACACGACCAGGTCCCTGAATGTGTGCAGCGGGACGCTATTGATTGAATGAAAATGGCGGCTTGACACAAAGCTGACTCAAGCGTTACTGTTGATGCTATACAGACAAAAATTGGTTTTCAGTTTGTACATTCTTCAGGTTTTTTTTTTCCATCCAAGTCTGATTGAGAGTTTGTAGAAAAATGGCTTCAGATTTTCCACATACTACTCTTCAACATTCTTCCTAAATGTAACAATGTGAAACTCACTAGGAGAATGGCTGTTTCTGTTTCCTTTCAAAATGCTGCCAACACTATTTTCTGAATGGAAGACACCATCTTGTAGCATAAAGGGCCGAAAGGGGTTCTGGTCTGGCCGATGGTTGGTGGAGACATTTTGACTATATCTTGGACCTGCCCGGCCTCGCCCAAAATGGCGCCGGTATAAATGGGACTCGTAACTCCTTGCCCGCAAATGTATATCTAGAAAATGTTATTGTAAGTGGCCGTGTCGTATTTTAATTACAAAATGTACGTCCACCGATTCCGCAACTGTTAGACACCTTTGTTCTTGCAACCTAATGGCCCGCTCGTTACGTTCTTCTACAGTGTAAATGTCTCCTCATCATATACGATTTCAGTTTGCTCCGTGGCCGGCCCACGTGGTTATAGGCCCGTATTTGTATACTGACATTTTCACAATAAAGGTTTTTAAAACAAAACACGGTAGTAGTATTTACATTGGTAAAGTTTTTACTTTTAGTCACTGTTTTCGAATCAGTAAAGGCAAGTGAAATAAAGCAGTCCAATTACATGACGGATAAAAGGTATAATATGTAGGAACGCAGTAAAGATAAATGCTTAATAGCAGTTGTGTTTTTCATGTCTGCAATATAAAGTGATCGATAAGAATCTGATAATCAGGCGTATCGGCGACTAAGATAGCAGGCCGAATCTCTTTTACTCAACGGCTCCGTCATGGAAGGAAGAAACGCCCTTTTTCTCGAAAAAGGAATATATTTTACTTACAAGACAGTTGTAAATTTTCCGGGAAAGTACATTAGCCTGGAATATTATAACATATGTTTGAAAAAAAAATATTGTTCGAAAACAATAAAAAGCGTAATTTTTAGGTCATATGACCAAGCTTTTCATCATTAAATTAACAAAAGTAAAATGAATCAATGAAAAGTTTTATTAACAAGTCACATGTCCTGTTATGCTTACGTTACGCGCTGCGCGCCGCGCCTCGGATCACTTCCGGGTGCGGTAACGCGGCGTGTCATATAACGCATTACGCGACAACGTAGGTCAAGAATATAGTCAAAATGTCTCCACCAACCAGCGTTCGGAACACAACTCCTTTCAGCAGTCCAAAAAGTTCTGTTAAATGACAACAGAGGGGACAGGCAACAAGAACCATCAGTCAAAGAGGGGAGGGCAAGTTCTTCTCTTCCGGGTCATGTTGGGGCGCTACCGGAACTGATCGAATTGGTAGTCTACAGTGTTTCTGGATGTTTCAGACTAAAGCTGGCGTCAGCATGAGACCACTACCATCTCGTAGCTCCGTCGTGGCCATTCCACGAGCAATCATGGCAGCCGCTCCCCACCAGAAGCCTGCGGGAGTCGGAGGCCCCCAAGACTTTTGTAGAATCTTCACGGCTGAGGGGACGCTTTTCGAGAATGGGACCCAAGCCCTATCAGGGAAGCGTCCGAGTTCAAAGGTGTCCCAGGGCCATTTTAGTGGACCAGGCCCAAAACCGAAGAGCCGGCCGCCATTTTGAGAGTCCTGTGGCAGCCGCCTATCGCTGCACCGCAAGAGTGGGCGCAATTCAGCTGGATGGTGGGCAAGACGCTGTAGCCGCAAGAGTGGGCGCAACTCAGCTAGATGGGACAAGGTTCAGAATTGAAGAGTCATCAAAAGGCAAAAAGTTCCGCCGGATCCCGGGAGCCGGCCGCCTATGTCGGGGGCGATCTCAGGCTACACCAGTGCTATAAGACTTGGGGAGGGTGTCGGAGCCAAGCGTCTTCTCCGAGTCCATGGCCATCACACCGCCCCTCAGGGGCCTCCGTCAAGCTGTTTAGGAAGGTAACATATCACATTGTTTTCTAATGCAGTCAGGTCCACAAACGACACTCACTTACTTTGAGAATAGTGAAGCTGCAGTAGGTGGAAATAAGCTTCAGACAGTGTTACAAGCGCTGCTCAGAACTCTTAACTATGGCACCCAACATCCAGAACTTATGCTATTTGAGAATGGCAGTGACATCGAAGCATCTCGGGGACCAAAACCATTAACGTACTTTCACGTATGAAAATCTTACTTGGGGAGGGGGCAGGAGCGAAGCGCCCCCTCCCAGTCAGCGCCACCACACCGTATGTTGAAAATTTGAAGCCATCGTTCTACAAAGTCAACCAAACTTGGATTAAAAATCTAGAAAATGTACAAACTGAAAACCAGTTTTGGTCTGCATAGCATCAGTAGCAACGCTTGAGTCAGCTTTGTGTCAAGCCGCAAATTTGATTCAACAAAGCACAGACATTGAAAAAGGCTCAAATTCAGAACTCTAAACTATGGCACCCAACATCCAGGAGCTTGCCATCCGGATCTTGGAGCCTTGTGCTGCTTTCGATCTATTCACACATCGGTCCACTACTGACATCATCTTATAAACCAACGTTATGTAAATAGTTTTTTAATAAAATGTTTTACCCTGTTTCTTTGCTGGTGTGTTGTCTATATTTTTAATATTTGCATAGGGTTTGTCGTTATTTTGTGCGGGATGGGTGATGGAGCCGAGCTGTCTTGCAGCCCTCATGGTGTGGAGCTCAGTTCATCTCACTATTTTCGTATTTCTCATGAAGGGTTGTTCCTAATATTTCTATTTTAGCGAGGTCAAAAAGAGATCCAATTAGTGGCCTACTGATTTTGCTCGATTACTTTTATTTTTTTTACACGATTTTTCACTATCTGCAAAGACTAAACAGAGTATTGCGACTTTGTGCTTGTTTGTAAATAGAGAATGATCCAAAGAGAACCAATTCTAAAACAGGAAATGCTTGGACAACAATCAATCAAATGGAGAGACAAGCAGCCACGACGGATTACAACGGGGGTAAAGGCCTGCGTTAACTACCCTTCAGTATCTGCAAAGAGAGAGTACTACTAAGACAAAAGAGGGGAGGGGGGGGGGGTGCAGCGTTCAAAGCACATCAGCGTGCATAAATACGAAAATGTTTTTATTTATCACGTACTTGACATTTTTAAGCTTTTCATATTTGCTATTAAAAAACCAATGAAATTCACAGAAAAAACCATAGGTTATAGTGGATATATAGTTAGGAATTTGCATTTACAAAACCTTGAAAATTCAATGAAAAAACCATTGGTTTTAGGCCATATATAGTTAGGGATTTGCATTTACAAAACCTTATTTTACTCGCATAAAACCATTGAAATTCCATATATAGTTATAAGCGCTAACTATATATCGCGCACCCGCAATCCACTGCTGATGATGTCACATATTACATCATTCATGACATGGTTAGTGACATCACTGATGACATCACTGATGACATCTCAAATGACATCACTGATGACATCACTGAAAACATCTCATTTGACATGACTGATAACATCACTGATGATATCATTCATGTGATAATACGATGAACCTCTTCAGACTCTAATATAACCTTAGATACAATCAGTGTAAACAGACACTCACAGACTGTCACTCATCCATGGAGTTACTCACACACCTAGTCAGTCATGCAAAGAATCAATCACACCTCCATTTCCTCAAATATACAGTTATACAAACTTTACTTATTCAAACATATACTAACACATATTTACTCTCTTATACAATCCCTGATACAAGTTCACAATGATCCATACAGCCACTCACACATTCACTGGCTCTTATGCACAGTTATTTATATATGTCAACTCTCACATGTACTGTGTTTTACATATGTACTTACTTTGACATGTAGCACTGAGATATCCATTCACTCACCAATACACTCATGCACACAGTCAACCGCCCATACAGCTGTTTCCACATGCACTTTTGAAACCATACATCTAGTGAATCAACTGCTCACACATCTATGCACAGAGTCACACACCTCCCAGCTACCCACACACACACTCAGTATCCCATACAAATACTTGGGCAACCAATCAATAACCCATATAGTTACTCATATAGCTACTTATCAACACATGGAACAGTTTACAGAACAACAGACATAATGATGCACAAATTAAGACAGTTTAGTCATTAACCCATGCACTCAGTGAGACACATTTAATCACTCACTCATACAGTCAGTCATGCACCTACTAAATCCTTCATCCAGACACTTATATATCCACTCATTCTTCAATATGTAAGAGATATTTTAACTTTACAGAAACATACAGTCACTGGATGATGTCATCAGTGATGTCATCAGTGATGTCATTTGAGATGTCATCAGTGATGTCATCAGTGATGTCACTAACCATGTCATGAATGATGTAATATGTGACATCATCAGCAGTGGATTGCGGGTGCGCGATATATAGTTAGCGCTTATAACTATATATGGAATTTCAATGGTTTTATGCGAGTAAAATAAGGTTTTGTAAATGCAAATCCCTAACTATATATGGCCTAAAACCAATGGTTTTTTCATTGAATATATATATATATATATATATATATATATATATATATATATATATATATATATATATATATATATATATATATATATATATATATATGTATGTATATATATATATTACCTCATATTTCCTCAAAATGGCCTCGCGGCGCCCCGGTCCTTCCCTGAAAGCTTGGGGGGGATTTGTCAAGCGGGGGCTGAGATAAAAGGGGGGTCCCAAAACATGTTTCCCCATGTTAATTTCCATAGGGCGGTCGACCTCACTTTTAGCCCGAACGGCTGAATGGATTTCCACCAAACTTGGCAAAATTGTAGGGACTGGTAGCCTGATGTGCCTTTGCTATGTCTCAAGATAGGTGCTTCAGTGGATTTTGAGTAATTTAGGTTTAAAAAAATATATATCTATGGCAGCGCCCCGGTACGCGCACCAGGGAGCGCACCGGGCGCGCCACGTGACTTGCGCACGGAAAGCTGATTGTCTCTCGGGTGTCTGTAAACATTCAAAACAGTCCGGAGCGGCCGCCATCTTGTGTCTCGGTAGGATCTAGACACAAGAGGTGGCCAAAACAAAGGGGGAATTGACCATAAGGGGGCAGAGTAGACCCTCCCTGACCCCCTAGGTTTGATGTGGGGGCTTTAAAAGGGCCCCGCGGGGCAAAAAAAAAAGTTACTTTTTTTTCGATTTTTGCGGGGGGAGTGCCCGGTACGCGCACCGGGGAGCGGACCGGGGAGCATTCTATGGGGAAAAAAGAATGACAGACTTTTAAAAAAATTGTATGTTTATTAATTGTTCTTTTTGTTGTTTTTTTATTTTTTATTTAAGTACCAACATGTAGGTACCAATGCAGGTCTAAAATTTAATATACACCGTCTCCTTTGTAGATATCTTGCATGTTGTTACAGAAGTTATTGTGGTATATGGAATTCATACCATAGTCTGTCAGGAAAGCAGAAACAATATGGAGGCAGGAGATGATAAAGAGATGTTAAATACACATTGGAGATAATATAGTGGGAGAAAGGAAGTAACTATGAGCAAACTTACTATGTAACACAAAAAATTTGCACAGTATATTTTAAGTCTCACTTTATATTATATCTATTTTGGTACTATTTCATAATTTACATATAAAAAAGAATAATGTCTCAAACAATTTTTAATTTTTAAATAAAAATTTATTGTTGTGATTTTTCAAAATCTAAAAGAATTTGCAATATTAATTCATCAGGTATGTCCTCCTTTTCATTCCATGATTCAATTTCTTCTACACAATTAATTAAGTCTTGGTCCAGAGAGTCTATTTCATCTTTGTCTTCCTTAGGATTGTTTTCCATATTAATTTCAAATGAAATATTAATTTCATTTTGTTGTCCTTCCATTTTCTTGCTGTATGTTGCATAAAAAATAAATATATCAGTAGAGATAGGGCACTGTTGGGTTCAGACAGGTACTTGTGAGTTTTTAACAGTGAAGTTATCTTTGGGCAGTGTATGGTTTCAGGCAGGAAGTAGAACTATTAAAAAGTGCCTGTGATGAAGCCTAAGTAAATTCATAATTATACCAGAGAAGCCTAACTCAATCTATAATTATAATAGACAAGCCTATCTCAATGTCTAACTCTTACAGAGGGACAGTATATAACTATCTGGAAAAGTTTTCCCAAATTAACTTAAAGTGCATAACATAGTTCTCCTTTCAAATTAACAACTTACCTTTTTCAAATTAGTTGAAGTTTTCTGTCAAAATTTTAAATATGCTGAACTGCTTCAAAATATGCGACAGGCAAAGGATGAAGATTATAAAAATATTTTACAAGATGTAAGAATCGGAAAAGTAAGTGAGCTTGGGAAAGAAGCTTTACTTGCTCGATTAATTTCAAATTTGTATCCAAATGAAAACATTTTTCTAGATAATATTTAAAAAAAAAATGACAGAGAAGAAATCTGGGATATGTTTGATGCCAACTCTGCAAGAATGTTCCATCTTCAACAACAAAATGTTAAAGTTAGAAAATGAAGAGATTGTGAAACTAGAAGCAATAGATAAAATAGAGCATATGGGTGCAACAATTGTTTTGTCAGAAAATTTGAAAACAAAATTGGATTCATTAGAGAAAAGTATTTCTAAAACAGCTGGTTTTGAAAAGACTCTGAATGTGTGTTTAAATTGTCGTATCATTTTGAGAAGGAATTTAAATGTTGAAAGATGTCTGGTAAATGGAGCAATGGGTTATGTTGTTGATTTTGTGAATTATAGAAATGGAGATGGAATTGAATTTTTACAAATAAAATGTTATGGTATTGAGCAAGTGCAACAAATCAGTCGTTGTTCTGCTAGATTTTTGATTGTAAAAGACTTATATGTTCGCCGAAAACAGTTTCCTGTTTGTTTGGCAAATGCGGTGACAATTCATAAATCTCAAGGTTTAAGTGTAGATAGTGCTTTGGTGAACATTGGAAGATCTGTGTTTAAAGAGGGTATGGCATATGTGGCATTATCACGAGTCAGAACTTTATCAGGATTGTACTTGATTGAGTGTGATAAGACAAAGATTTGTGCAGATCTAGATTGTGTTAAAGAATACAATAGGTTAAGAAGAGAGTATGCTCCACATTTGCCTCAATATCCTCTGTTTGAAAAACGTGTGGTAGGCCGAAAAAGAAGAAATGAGAATAATTGCAGTGAGGTAGTAGCAAAAAGACAAAAAGTAGATGAAACTGTAATTCAAGACAGAAAGAAAAAGGATTCTGATGAAAATGTTGTTGGATTTCAGTTTGAAAACAGTTCTGGTGTCAACTGCTATGCTAATGTAGTGGTTAATGGTTAATGTTTTTTTTTCTTCAAACTTTACAAGAACAGATTGTTGAAAATCGGGATCAAAGATTGTGTGTTTATTGAATTCTGTGTTTGAGAAATGTAGCAGTGACAGAGCAAAAATAGAAAGTGTAACAGAAATTCGAAATATTTTAGATATGTGTTTTGGTCAAGATAAATTTTCACAGAACATTCAGCAGGATTGTCAGGAATTTTTAATGTATATGTTTGGTGTTTTGGAAGATGAATGGCAGCATGACTGCCACAACTGTAGTTCATCAAGTACTACTAGAATAGACACTGAAAGATTTATATATTTGACTTTACCAGACTGTAAATCAGTGTCATTTAAAAATCTAATTAAAGCAGCAGATCATAATATGGTGTGTACCCAATGTAAGTGTCCAATGCTATCCACATTATTTATACAAAGTTATGGTCAGTATGTCATTTTAGTTTTCCAACGATGTAGACCTGATGGAACTAAATTGACAACTTCTATCAAAAATTTTGTGGCTTCTCAGTTATCAATTTCAGGAAGAACCTTTACAACTGTAGCTATTATTTATCATGACGGTTCTTCGACAACATCAGGACATTATACATGCTACTTAAAATGTCAAAAAGGTTGGAGTTACTGCAATGATTCTCATTTGACTTATAAACAACGTTTGCCTTATGACTTTAAAAATTCTTACCTAGTGTTTTTAAAACCAAAGTTTTAGTAAAGGTAATTGGCCTTTGAAGACGGGAGTAGTTAATAAAAGTTAGTTAGTTAGTAAGTCTAATGTTTAAAATTATTTATCTCATATAGGTACTGTAAGTGGATCTCATAGTAAAAAATACTCATATATCTGACACGATTTGGCCGTAAGGAAAGTATAAGGTATGATGTTCTTAGATGTTTTTTCATAGGAAGTCGATGAAATGGATGTTATAGAGAACAGCAGACTTTTTTTTCCACCAAAAGGACCTTCACTATCTTCTATTTGGCCTCAAGGAAAAGAAAGTGAATCAAAGATTAGTGTACATATATGAGTTGTGAGTTTTTATGTTTTTTTTTAAACACAATCTTTTAGATTGTGGTTTTTTTTCCCGCTGTTATATGATGAAGAGTTTGAACTCACTAATTTAAGTGAAATTCAATATATTCTGAGAACAGCAAAAATAAACAATGTAACATATTGTATAAGTCATTCTATAGTTTGCATTGTGTAATTTATATTGTATTCCCATTGTCTCACACTCATTTTCCTTTTTCCACCCTTATTTAGCTCTCTTTACTCACTTACACTGCTTTTTTTCACTTTGTTTCATCGCTGTTCCTTTACTCCACTTCATTCACAACTCCTCAATCCAATTTCAACTGTCTGCATTTCCTGTCTCCCTTCCACCACTTTTCATCTTTCTCACATTCTCTCAGTACCACTGCTTTAGTTCTATTCCCCTCTCTTTCCTTCTTTTGCTCCTTTACTCTTTTTCCTTTCTCACTCATTGTACTGCAGTTCACTCAGTCCTTCCCTTTGTCTTTCTGTGTACTTACTCTCTCACTCCTTTTTCCTCTATCGTTCTATATTAACCTCATTCCTTTCATCCCTTCACTCTGTGACTCCTCTTCACTCACTCTCAGTCATCTTCCATTCCTCTTTCTTATTAATAGTTCCTCATTTAGACTCCTCTCCTTTTCACTTATTTTCCTTTTACTTTCTTCTCTTTCCTGATTTCGTTTTGATATCTCACATTCTTTTAGTATCTTACTTATCTTCAGTAATTTGTTCTCTTTCTATTTCTTTTTCCCTCTTTTTTGTCTTTCTACATTACTTTATTTCTGTTTTTGTATCCTTCACTATTGCTTTATTTCTTAGTACACTTTTTTTGATTTTTTACCTCTTGACCTGTTTCTTCTATTTTAAAATATATATTTTACTAATTATAACGTTTTTTCTTTTGTCTTTCACAGATACAAAGTGTAGTTTAAAGATGCAAGTAAGTTTTCATTAATTATATGGTAAGTGTGACTACAAAATGTAGTTTGTCATCACCCTTTGCTTTAACCTCACTACTTTTCTCTCACCCTACCTCACCCCTGTTTTCTTACTCTGCTTCCCTCACTTATTCTTATCCTCCATATTTACTTCTCTTTTCCTTACTTTCCTACCACATTCAACTTTTTCAGTGCCCCTGCTCACCCACACTCCCTCTCTTTCCTTTTTTTTCTGCTTCACTTAGTCCCTTTCTGACAATCCTTCCTTTACTCTCTCTGTTCTTTCTTTCTGTCACTCCCCATGTCTTACCCTTATTCACTTTTATCCACCCTCTTTCACTCCTCTTTACTTACACTCACTGCTATTTTCTTTCCCTCCGTCACCACTGTTCCTTTTCTCTGGTTCCGTCACTACCTTTCATTCCTCATCCTTTACTCTCCTTCATTTTACTCTCATCACCTATTCAAATTCTCCCAGAACATCTGCTTTAGTTTTCTTCCTCCTTCTTCTCTTCTTTTGCTCCCTTATTCATTTTCCTTTTCTAAGTTACTTCCTCTTATACCTTTTCTCTGTTTTTACTATCTATTACACAGTCCCTCTGTGTTTCTCCCTCTAGCTCTCTTTCTCTTTACACCACTCTCTTTGTCCCCATTCCTCATGCTCACTCCTTCATTATTTTTTTCTTTTTTTTTGTTGGTGCGCTGACGGGACGCGCCCCAGTACGCGCACCGGGGCGCTCACCGGTACGCGCACCGGGAGCGCTCCAGAGTGAAATATAAAAAAAAAGAATATACTTTAAAAAATATATATATATATTAATATACAATATAGGATTCATTTTTAGGAAAAACACACCTTTTTAAGCTATAGATATTTGCGAAAAAATAACCTTAGAAATTCACTAAAAAACACATAGGTATGAGGCCCTATAAAAAGTTAGGAATTAGCATTTAAAAAACCTATGAAATTCACTGAAAAAACCATAGGTTTCACACCAGTTATAGTTAGGAATTAGCATTTAAAAAACCTATGAAATTCACTGAAAAAACCATAGGTTTCACACCAGTTTTAGTTAGGAATTAGCATTTAAAAAACCTATTAAATTCACTGAAAAAACCATAGGTTTCACACCAGTTATAGTTAGCTGGAAATTTTACTGACATAAAACCAATGAAATTCCCACGTTATAGTTAGTTGGACTCACTATAACTTGCGCGTGTAATGCACTGTTGATGACATCACATATTACATCACTCATGACATGGTCAGTGACATCACTCATAACATCACTGATGACATCATCCTTGTGACAGAGTGAATGACCTCCTTTCACTGTAAAGTTACCCTTGAAACACATATTCAAAAATAGAAACTAACATTTACAAAAAAGTGGAGATACCTATACCAGTTACAACAACCAATTCAGTAATTCCACCATTTATATACACATCCACTCATTCACCAACAGTTCTATATAGTCATTCATACATATACTCACTTATCATATGTAGTGAGACACCTTTACATCCGTTAACACACCGACAGTCTTCCAAAAGTTGCTCACACACATACTCACACATGCAAATAAACTATTGAACATCCATTGTTTTGCATATACAGCTATACACACACTACCACCTTACTTCTAAGGAAACTTACACATACTTACTCTCTTAAACAATCACTTATAGAAACACATACTTATTAAAACAAGAACTCTTTCAATCTCTCACTCTCACATATACTCACTTATATACATCAATACTCACATATACTAGATTAAAACATATGTAGTTACTGATAAAGACACAAGTGAGACAGTCATTCACTTACTAACACATACATATACACACTCATTCACCCTTACCATCCAACACATATGCTGTCTTCAAAACACATGCAAACAGTGAGTCAGTCATTAATGCTTCTATGTGCTAAGTAATACCCCCACCAAACCATACAGACACTCATACTGATACTAAAAAAAACATCTAATAACCCATATACACACACATGTAGCTACTTACCAACCCATGCACCCACTTATACACAAAGTGAAACACTGATACTTATATTTAAATATATAAAAATTACTTGCTAATATATGTATTCACTAAGATACACTTAAGCTAGTTAACCAATCAAATTGTTTTTAAAACATCCATTTAGACACCTATTTAAAAATGTATTCGTCCATCGACCTTTACAAATACATATATAAAACATATTTATTTTACAGAAAGACACACATTCACTGGATGGTGCCATCAGTGATGTCATGAGTGATGTCACTGACCATGTCATGAGTGATGTAATATGTGACGTCATCAGCAGTGCATTGCAGGCGTGCAAGTTATAGTGAGTCCAACTAACTATAACTTGGGAATTTCAATGGTTTTATGTCAGTAAAATGTCCAGCTAACTATAACTGGTGTGAAACCTATGGTTTTTTCAGTGAATTTAATAGGTTTTTTAAATGCTAATTCCTAACTATAACTGGTGTGAAACCTATGGTTTTTTCAGTGAATATATATATAATACATATTTAAATTTCAAACAAAGCCATATTCACTGGATGATGTCATCAGTAATGTCATCAGTGATGTCACTGACCATGTCATGAGTGATGTAATATGTAAAGTCATCAGCAGTGCATTGCGGGGGCGCGAGTTATAGTTAGCAGAACTAACTATAACGGCCACATTTCTCTTATTTTGTACAAGTGAAATGTCCAACTAACTATGACGTCCATGAAACCTGTATTTTTTTTTTCAAATGCTAATTTCTAACTATAATGTCCCTGAAACTTGTGTTTTTTTTCAGTGAATTTTATATATATATATATATATGTCTTTAATCTCTTCTCACCGAAGTCGCGCCTAAGGCAAGCCTGTCTGCACCCATCCACGTCCGGCCGGGACCAGGAGCCAGTACCCCTGGCCCTCACACCCACTATCTGGCAGAAGAACTCCTAGCCTTAGCCCACTGCCCGGTGGCCCAAAATAACAATGTGGCAGATATCCTCGGAGCAGAAGACTTGCTAAAGATCTCAAATACAGTGGGAACTATAGGTACCCCACTGCACCGCCCTAGTCAGGCCAAGCGTGCTAGTACACAGGGACTCCGAGTAGCTATCCTGAATACACGCTCCCTCCAGAAGCACAACTTGGAAGTCTTCTCACTCCTACAGAACAACCCACTAGATATCCTAGGGATTATGGAAATCTGGCTCGAGGATTCCTCCACACCAGACACAGTAGGAGCCCTGCCTCTGGACTACCCGGGCGGTTGTGCTCCGGCTCGGCTCCCGGTCCGCCCGCACGTCTGGAGCATCTAGCTCCAGACGTGCACCGGGTGCTGAAATTGGTCGCAAGGCACAGCGCAGTATGTAGGGTGTAACTTGGGAGTACTTACCTGCCCTGGCACCTGTGGGAACTTCGTCGTCCGACGCTCCCGGCCCGCGATTGAAAATGGCGGCTGATGATCGCCTTTGAACATCAGCTCCATGGAGGGCGACACTGCCAGGCCCTGGATTCCCCATCATCGACTCCCGCACCCGAGGTGAGCCGATCTCCAGAGGGGACATCGAGAGGCGCTACCTGTTTTGCTGCGAGGGGCTCGTCCGACGGGGGTGCCATGTGGTTGCCTGACTCTGCAATGGTGGCGTCTGTGACCCAGCAGCACTGATAATTCTCGCTGCTCACTGTGTGGACTCCTGGGAACTGGTGTTGTGTGGAGGGCCCTGGGGGTGGCAGCGCGACTTCCACCACGCGCCCCTGCTTGCTGCTGTGAGCTCGTCATATGGCTCTGTCTCACGGAACCCATGCCTGATTCTAAGATGGCGCCTACAATACACAGCTACCGCTGTCCCTGCCTGCTCATCAAGTGTGCTTTTACAACTGTTTCTTCGACTGGGGGGTCTTGTGCTGCGGGCTAATCCTGGAGGGGACAGACATCTTGCACACCATGCTCCCCTGTGCCCTGCCCTAGCCCAGGACCCCCAGCCCTCCCAGACATCGGAGCTCAGGATCGGAGGCCTGAGGCATGACCCCCCCTTAGCTCTCCCAGATGTCGGAGCTCAGGTCTTTCTTCCCTGACCCCTGGTCTCCGGATTGATCTCCTCTGCCCCAGCTCCTCATGGATGATGAGGCTGTGACTTTACTGCGGACCGCCTTTCTCCCCCACCCCCGGACTTGCTGGCTATGGCAGCCCTCTTCCTGGACTTTCGGACTTGGACCTTTGTGGTCATCGCCATTTTCTTTTATGACTCGCTTCTTCTTCTACCTTTCTCCTCCGCAATTTTAGTGATCTCTGACCTCCCCCCCCTGTCCTAGCGACCTTTCTATTGTCTCTCCTGTTGCCTCTGACACACTCATCACTGTCTCACTCATTACTATCTGCTTCCCTCTCTCGTTTGTCTTCCTTTCCTGCCTTTCTCTATCCCCCCCCTTGGTGCTGTGACTGCATCACCCCTCCGACCCCACTTCATGGAACTGTGCTTTTCTGTATATAGAGATAACTCTAATCACTAGTATATGCAGTAGACCTTTGTATATCTACCATTCCTACGTGACTCTTAGAGTATATCCATTTGTATCCCTTCCCTGTGTATATAGAGATAACTCTAATCACTAGTATATGCAGTAGACCTTTGTATATCTACCATTCCGACGTGACTCTTAGAGTATATCCAGTCATATCCCTTCCCTTTGTATATAGAGATAACTATAATCACTAGTATATGCAGTAGACCTTTGTATATCTACCATTTCTACGTGACTCTTAGAGTATATCCAGTCTTATCCCTTCCCTATGTATATAGAGATAACTCTAATCACTAGTATATGCAGTAGATCGCTGTGCTCTCTACCATTCTTATGTGACTCCTAGAGTATATCCATTTGTTTCCCTTCCCTATGTATATAGAGATAACTCTAATCACTAGTATATGCAGTAGACCTTTGTACTATCTACCATTCCTATGTAACTCTTCGAGTATATCCATTTGTATCTCCTCCTTGTGTGACTTTACATCTTGTACATTTGCAATTTTTTCTGTTTGTATCCTTTATGTAACGCATGTAATCCTAAGTCCTTATATTTTTCAACTAGTTCTTATGTAAAGCGCTCTGACACCTTCGGGTACAGTTCGAGCTATATAAAATTGCATAAATAAAATACGAGCGGTGGGGGTGTAGCAATCTTATACAACCGGCAATTGGGGATAGAAACTATTGTCTCTGAAAACATCGAGGGCGCAGATATTTTGAGAGCCAAGATCTCTCTCAAGACAGCCTGTCTTGCCCTAGTTGTGGTCTACCACCCCCGTACCTCCCCCAAAATAATTGATTGATTTACCGAATTAGTGACGGACCTTCGCTCCCGCTACGAATGTATCAAGGTGATAGGGGATTTCAACCTTCACTGGGACCGGCTTCCCAGAGACATGTATGTAAAACAACTGGATGATGCATTGACTACCCTGGAGTTCAACCAAATCATCAAGGCACCGACCCATGACAAAGGCCACACCCTTGACCTAGTCTGGACCACCCATCCCTCAGCCCTTGCGCTGGTCCGATCACTTTCTGATCAGATGCGTGATTCCGCTCGAAGCCCGGGCGCCCCTCCCACCCCTATAATCGAAAGTCTTGCGCGGATGGAAGAAAATAAAGGAATGTGACCTTGTGGGGACCCTACGTAATTCAGCAATAGGAAGGCCAATACCAGGTAATCTTGACCAGGAAAGCGAATCCCTCACACTTAGGTTGAGAAATGCCATTGATAAAGTCGCCCCACCACGCAAGGAAAGAGTAAGGCACAAAGGCAAAGGGTCCCCCTGGTTCAATGAGACCTAGCAAGAGTTGAAACAATCATTGCGCCAATTGGAGAGAGCCTGGCACAAAGCTTACGACCCATGTGCTCTCTCTGAATATAAAGCCATGTTCACTACCTACAAAAAAGCCATCATAGACAGGAAGGCGGACTACTATGAATCAAGTATTCTGGCCGCCGACATAAACAGAAGGAGACTTTCCGGATCCTAACAGAGCTAAGACAGCCACAAGAACAGAAACCCCCAGCTCGCCCGGAAGACTAAAACAAGTTTCAGTCTTACTTCTTACAAAAAGTCACTGACCTCCTGTCAATCATTCACCATACCCCCGCTGTTCACATTCCCCCAGTGCATGCCCCCAAACTCCTTGCCTATGACAAACCCCTCTCCGCTTTTGCAAAATGAAATCACGACTCTCTGAGTTTCCTTCTGGCCCGCACCAAATCAGGGTCACCCGCGGACCCCTGCCCACCTAGAGTATTCCGCATGGCACTTCCTGGATTGGAGAGCAAGGTCCTGAACCTATTAAATTGGTCCCTCAATGCCGGCCAAGTCCTGACCAACTTCAAAGAGGCAAGGGTTATAACCCTGTTGAAAAAACCTGGTGCTGATACAACGAATCTCAAAAATTTCAGGCCTATTTCCCAGCTCCCGTTTTTGGCAAAGGTACTGGAACAACATGCGCTGAAAACCATATCCCTCCACTTAGAAGGCAACTACTTCTTCCATATGAAACAGGCGGGTTTCCGGGCCAACAACAGCACCGAACTGGTTATGTTGGCAGTCCTGGGCGAACAGAGATTGATGGCAGACAGGAAGAAGCCTTGCGCCCTAGTCGCATTTCGGCTCGTCCGAACCTTGATAACGATACAAGACGTCATTGTAGCATCCTTATTTAAATTTACAAATAACTAAAGTTGCCAACATTAACAAAGGACTACATATTACTTTAATCCAAAAAGCTGGAGGCCATATTGTCCTGGTCACGATGTGAAAATTCAGGAATTGATACAATAAAAAAAGGAAACAAGTGTTAGTATTCACACAATGTAATTTCAGCATATCTTGCCCCGTGACCGCCATACCTGTATGTTCGTCAACGTGAATTATTAATAATAAACATACTTAGGATTGAAAAAATCAACATAAACAATGGACTACGCATTACTTTAAAGTGAGAGGCTATCAGCCATATTAATCTGGGCACGTTGCGTATTATAATGGTTCTTACACGAAAGAAAAGAAAAAAAGGGGTAATAATTTACACACACTATCCCTAAATAAAGTTGTAGCAATTATAGTTCCATTCCATTCACAGCTCCATTTATATGTCATGAGTGATGTTATGAGTGATGTAACTGACAATGTCATGAATGATGCAATGTCTAAGGTCATTAGCAGTACATTGTGGGAGCATAAGTTATAGTTAGCTCAGGTAACTATACTGCCCCTGTAATCTTTGTTTTTTTCAGCACATTTCCAGTTTTTTTACATTAAGTAAGATACATATCACAATGGATGATGGAGGGTTGGAAGCAGGGCCTGGCATTGTGCTGCCCCCACCCAAGCGTGCTGCTCCTGCCGTCCCTCCTCCTAGCCATCCATTGCCCAAGTCCATGTCCCTGCTCCCTTATTACAGCCCTGTGTGGCCGTTGTTCTGCCACTGGCCTTCCCGCCTTCTCTGAACAGTTAGCTTGCTGCCCCATCCACCTCCTCCCTATCCTCTGTTGTCTGAATCCATGGACTAGCCTCCTCCCTCCTGACATGCATGGTCTGATGTGCTGCCACTGCCCTCCATTTAGCATGTTGTACCAGTCCACTCCTCCTGCCCTCCATTGTCCAATTCTATGCCCAATCATTGACCTCCTGCTTAGCCTCTGTGCTTAGCTTGCTGCCCCTATTCTCCTTCCCCCTGCCCTCCGAGGTCTGTGTGCATGCCCCTGCTCCTTTCTATTTGCCCACCATGTTCCATGGACCTGCCACTCCTATCAACTCTGAGTGTTCTGTTGAGCTGCCACTCCCCTCCCACCTGCCTAGCATTGGCAGATGACTGTAACCTGTCCCTGCCACCTCCACCCTGCCTGTCCACATTCCATGACCCTATCCCCTTCCTCCTGTCCTCATGGTCCATTTTAATGCCACACCCTTCTTCCCTCCCTGGTCTGTTGTGCTGCAACTGCTCCTCCTGCCTGCCTCGCGTGGTCTGTTGTGAGTCCCCTTCTCCGAACTCTCTTGTCTGTGCCCAGGTCCTGACCCTCCCTTCTATCCTCCATGGTCCTTTTTGCATGCCCCTGCACCTTCCTTCTTGCCCATCATAGCCATTGTGGTGCCACTAACCCTCCTGCTTGCCAAGCATGGTCTTCTGTGCTGCCACACCCCCTCCCACCTTCACTGTGTGATCAGCTAGCTGCCCCTGCCCCCCTCCCACCTTCCTTCCATGGTCTGTGTGTATGCCATTATAGTCTCACTGTTGCTCTCCTTGGTGTGACTTGCTACTAGTGCCCATCCTGCCTGACCTCCATGGTCATCTTGCTGCTCCTGCCCTGCCCCCTTGTCCCCAGCCCCCTGTCTCCATGTGCAGAACCTATTTCCTCCCTCCTGGCTTGTCTGTTCCATTGTAATGCCCCTGATCCGCCCCTCCTGCCCTTTATGGTCCATTATGCTGCAGCTTTCTATCCTGTCTGTCCATTATGGTCAGCTAGCTACCATTGCCTCTTTCCCCTCGGTATGTAACTGTTACCACAGATTTTTTAGCACGCAGTACCGTTACCACGGATCCATTACCACGCAGGATCCATTACCACGGATACCTTTACCACACATTTTTTTACAACGCAGGTACTATTACAACGCATACCATTACATCGTAAGTTTAGGTAAGTTTAAAGGTAAGTTTTGGGGTATTGGGTTTGGGTTTTGGGGTACAGGGGTATTTTTAGGTTTCAGGGCTGGGTTTGGGTTTTGGGGTACAGGGGTATTTTTAGGTTTCAGGGCTGGGTTTGGGTTTTGGGGTACAGGGGTATTTTTAGGTTTCAGGGCTGGGTTTTGGTTTTGGGGTACAGGGGTATTTTCAGGTTTCAGGGCTGGGTTTGGGTTTTGGGGTACAGGGGTATTTTCAGGTTTCAGGGCTGGGTTTGGGTTTTGGGGTACAGGGGTATTTTTAGTTTTTAGGGCTGGGTTTGGGTTTTGGGGTACAGGGGTATTTTTAGGTTTTAGGGCTGGGTTTGGGTTTTGGGGTACAGGGGCATTTTTAGGTTTTAGGGCTGGGTTTGGGTTTTGAGGTACAGGGGTATTTTTAGGTTTTAGGTTTGGGTTTTGGGTTACAGGGGTATTTTTAGGTTTTAGGGCTGGGTTTGGGTTTTGGGGTACAGGGGTATTTTTAGTTTTTAGGGCTGGGTTTGGGTTTTGGGGTACAGGGGTATTTTTAGGTTTTAGGGCTGGGTTTGGGTTTTGGGGTACAGGGGTATTTTTAGGTTTTAGGGCTGGGTTTGGGTTTTGGGGTACAGGGGTATTTTTAGGTTTTAGGGCTGGGTTTGGGTTTTGGGGTACAAGGGGTATTTTTAGGTTTTAGGGCTGGGTTTGGGTTTTGGGGTACAGAGGTATTTTTAGGTTTTAGGGCTGGGTTTGGGTTTTGGGGTACAGTGGTATTTTTAGTTTTTAGGGCTGGGTTTGGGTTTTGGGGTACAGGGGTATTTTTAGGTTTTAGGGCTGGGTTTGGGTTTTGGGGTACAGGGGTATTTTTAATATATATTTAAAAAAATTACAATTAAAAATAATTTCATTCATATAATTATTTAATGATTAAATAATGAATAATTAAATTAAATATGTTAAAAATAATTATTTAAAATATAATAATGAATAATTAAATTAAATATTACCAAAATATTTTTAAAAAATATATATATACTTACCTATACTTACGTTGTAATGGTATGCGTTGTAATAGTATGTGCATTGTAGTGTATTGCGTTGTAAGGGTATCCGTTGTAACATGACCTGCGTTGTAAAAAATCCGTGGTAATGGTATGCGTGCTAAAAGTACGCGTGGTAACGTCATATATCCTTTCCCCTCTGTTCGCTGTTGTCCATATGCATGGTCCTGTCCCCTCCCTATTGCTTTCTATGGATTGGTGTGCTGCACTCCCGTCCGCATGCCCTGTGTGGTGTATTGTGCTGCTGCAAACCCTGATGCTTGCCCTGTAGGGTCAGTTTGGTGCACCTCTCCATGTCTCTCCTGTCCTCTGTTATCCGAGTCCATGTCCCTACCCCAATTCCTCCTGCCTTCCATGATCCAATGTACCATACTTGCTAACATTTTGAACTTAGTAAGAGGGAGATCTTGAAAACAAGCATTAGAAATGCAATAGGTCTCGCAGCATTAGAGTTAGTGCTTTTAGAATTGTTTATGGTTTTTTTTGTAAATCTTTAGCATGAGGTTGAGGGTGAGTGAGGGTGAGTGAGGGTGAGGGGTTGAGGGTGAGTGAGGGTGAGGCTGAGGGGTTGAGGGTGAGGGTGAGTGAGGGTGAGTGAGGGGTTGAGGGTGAGGGGTTGAGGGTGAGTGAGGGTGAGGGGTTGAGGGTGGGTGAGGGGTTGAGGGTGAGTGAGGGTGAGGGGTTGAGGGTGAGTGAGGGTGAGGGTGAGTGAGGGTGAGTGAGGGTGAGGGTGAGTGAGGGTGAGTGAGGGTGAGTGTGAGTGAGGGTGGGTGAGTGTGAGTGTGAGTGAGGGTGAGTGGGGGTGAGTGTGGGTGAGTGTGGGTGAGTGTGGGTGAGGGTGAGGGATTGAGGGTGAGGGGTTGAGGGTGAGTGAGGGTGAGGGGTTGAGGGTGAGTGAGGGTGAGGGGTTGAGGGTGAGGGAGGGTGAGGGGTTGAGGGTGAGGGGGGTGAGTGAGGGTGAGGGGTTGAGGGTGAGTGAGGGTGAAGGTGAGTGAGGGTGAGGGTGAGTGAGGGTGGGTGAGTGTGAGTGTGAGTGAGGGTGAGTGAGGGTGAGTGTGGGTGAGTGTGGGTGAGTGAGGGTGAGGGATTGAGGGTGAGGGGTTGAGGGTGGGTGAGGGGTTGAGGGTGAGTGAGGGTGAGGGTGAGTGAGGGTGAGGGGTTGAGGGTGAGGGGTTGAGGGTGAGTGGGGGTGAGTGAGGGTGAGGGGTTGAGGGTGAGTGAGGGTGAGGGGTTGAGGGTGAGTGAGGATGAGGGGTTGAGGGTGGGTGAGGGTGAGTGAGGGTGAGTGTGAGTGAGGGTGAGTGAGGGTGAGGGTGAGGGTGAGTGAGGGTGAGGGTGAGTGAAGGTGGGTGAGGGTGAGGGGTTGAGGGTGAGTGAGGGTGAGGGGTTGAGGGTGAGTGAAGGTGAGGGTGAGGGTGAGTGAGGGTGAGGGGTTGAGGGTGAGTGAGGGTGAGGGGTTGAGGGTGAGTGAGGATGAGTGAGAGTGAGGGTGAGTGAGGGGTTGAGGGTGAGGGGGTGAGGGTGAGGGGTTGAGGGTGAGTGAGGGTGAGGTGTTGAGGGTGAGTGAGGGTGAGGTGTTGAGGGTGAGTGAGGGTGAGGGTGAGGGGTTGAGGGTGAGTGAGGGTGAGGGTAGGTGAGGGGGTGAGGGTGAGTGAGGGTGAGTGAGGGTGAGGGGTTGAGGGTGAGTGAGGGTGAGGGTGAGTGTGGGTGAGGGTGAGTGAGGGGTTGAGGGTGAGTGAGGGTGAGGGTGAGTGAGGGTGAGTGAGGGTGAGGGTGAGTGAGGGTGAGGGGTTGAGGGTGAGTGAGGGTGAGTGAGGGTGAGTGTGGGTGAGCTACATCTAATGACTTCAGAGGACTGCTTATAGACTGTTTAAATTACAACCACTGTCGATAGTAAGTACTATTGACCCTGATAACACCCTAATATATGTCCAAAGTCACAGTTTGGTAGGACTGGGCCAGACCAATGTATATGTTTCTATAAGTGTAGTCAGGACCATACAAGGGTTAGTTGAATAGCCTTGGCGGAAAACCCTGCTTCATTGTCTGGGAAGATTTTATTTAAATAGCTCGTTCCACATTTAGCTGTAACAACTTAGGAGAGAGCCTTCCCCACCCACATCAAGAAAGATAAAACCTGTAAACGGTGCTACCTGACGGTAGAGCCCCTTTGCAAAACAGACATCAGGCAAAGAGTTATGCTGTTACTCTTAAATAGAGTGTTATGATGGAATGCACATTGAGCCCCCCGGCCTGGGGGCGTGAGGCGGGAGGGGCTTGGCTGGGCTCCAGCGTGTGTAGGATTCCTGCTTCCCTGCACGGGGGTCTCCTCTCTGCCTGCAGCTGAGGTCACATCCTGCCCTGCCCGCCGCTCCAGACATCCATACAACTCTGCCTCCTTTGTTGTGGTGCGAGCAGAGCAGGCGCGAGAGAGGCACGGAGAAACCCTGGCACTGCCAGCTGCAAGGGGCACGGGAGCAAGATCACACGGAGAGACGCAGCGGCGCCCGGGACTGAAGGGAACGGGTCCTTGTTGTTGAGCGGAAACCGAAAGAAGAGGTACCTCTGTCGGCCCCGCGGGCTGCAGAGCACCAAGAAAGGGTGGAGGGGGCAGGGGAGGAGGGGTCCGGGGAGGAGGGAAGGGCCAGAGGGACTTGATGGGAGTGGTGGGGGGGAGGGGGAGGGTATAGAGAGGGAGAGGAGGAGAGACAGGACAGGGGCAAGCAGCAGAGATGGAGGGGTAGAAGATAACGGGAGAGAAGCAATGAAGGAGGAGGAACCCCTGCAAACGTGTGTGTGTACATATACATTAGTGGACTGTGTGTGCATGACGAGGTTGTCTGATAGTAACCTTGTGTAGGTAAGTGCACACATTTTAGCGAGGAATGTGTGTGGTGTGTATGTTTTCTCCGTGTAGCATGTGCTGAACCGCAATGGGACAACAAGCGAAAGGATCGGAGACACGGCGGGTAAAATAAACAAAAAAGAAGCCGGAGGGAAGAGAGGGGAGGGGGGAGGAGAAATGCGACACGGCGGGAAGGGGAGGGGGCGGAGCGGGTCAAATAAAGAAACAAGCCGGAGGGAAGAGAGGGGAGGGGGGAGGAGAAATGCGACACAGCGGGAAGGGGAGGGGGCGGAGCGGGTAAACAAAGACGGACGTGCACGCGCTTTTAAGCTCAATGCGCATGCGCATTGAGCTTAAAAGTCACGGGCACTGCAAGGAATCGCCACGATTCCTTGCAGTGTGGATAAAGAGCGGATAAGTCCCAATACTCTCGCCTTGCTCGATGCGCATGCGCATCGACAGGCGAGACCTAAAAAGACTGGGGTATTGATTTTCCCCTTTGACTTACATGGGAAAAGAGGAGATTGTAGAGAGGAGACAGATCAAATAAAGCCCATTTGGACTAACAAACATTGGACGTTTCCTGGCTGAATCGGATCTGTTGGCATGTATGGTTGTACTACCACTGCCTCTTTATTCTGCCCACAAGGGTCAAATATATTGCCACAGCCTCTCTTGCCAGTCCTGTATTGTTGGTTTGTTGCCCCTGCCCCCCTTTCCACTGCCCTCCATAGTCTGTTGTGCTGCCACTGCCTTTCCTGCCTGCCCTGTGTGGTCAAATTGTTGCCTCGGCACCCTCCTACCTGCCTGCAATTTTCAGAGTCCGTGCCCCTGGCTTCTGCCTCCCAACAGTATCCTAATGAACAACTAGATTGCTAACATTCTATATTTATTACAAAAGTGTGGAATGCCTGACGTCATCTGTAATACCTAGAGCATTTCCTTTAGAAATTACATATATGAGAGGGTCTTATTTGCATCAAAATTATGGTTAGTGCTCTAAAAAACTAAAATGAGGACATATTTTCTGAGTTTTCAAATAGTGACAAAACACTTTTAAATTATTTGTTATCTTTATGTTTTTTTATCCAGTTGACCACTTGGTTAAATATTGCACTTAGGGGAGAGGATGTGGTGTTACTTCCAGAGCTGCTAACTTTGCAACTGGGGAACCAGGTTGGAGTTTCTGCTTCAGCTCGACATTCTGTGATTCTGGCCAAATCACTTAATCTCCCCATGTCTAAAACCAAAAGGAATTTGTTCTTGTGTGATGTAACCAATGCTCATGTAAAGCACTCCACTACCTGACAAGTCTGCACTATATAAAAATGCAAAAACACAAAAAATAAAATGTTTTCCACACTTCTGTCATTGGGCTACATCTTGGTGATATTTGTGCTACATTTGGGCTCTTTTGTCTCTGGTGGCCATTTTGGGAGATTGATTTGTTATGAAGTTTCCTATTGTCCTCATTTACTGCAGTCTCCTCAGTAGGAAATGCTTTCATTTTTTTTTACTTTGATTCCATCAAGAAGGTATTCAGATATGTCACACATTTACCATACATTCTGAATGTTAGCACTCTATTTGCTCATTAGATCACTGTATTAAAGCTACTGCCCACCACAGAATTTTGTTGCTGGTATTAAAAATGCATGTTTCAGTCTGCATGTCATAATGTTTTAATGAAATAGAAGAGGATTTGAGAAGTCACTCAAAATGTGCCCTAACTTTTCTTTCTTCAGCACTAATCATAATTTCTATGGCAAAATGAACCCCCTCATTGTCTTCCTTTTTCAATTAAATGTTTTAAGTGTTACCAGTTTATCCCAATCAAGATGGCTTCAGGTGTGCAATACGTTTGTCATAAGTAGGACTGTTAGCGCTCTAGGAAGCTGCAGTAGAACACAAAGGAACCAACTTACAGTCTCTGCCCTTGTTGGATGTACATGTTTTACTGAGAATGTCAGACTTCATTCTCACATGACTGAGAAAGATAATGTGAATTTACAGAAAATATTATTAAGCTTATAGATCCCCTTCCAAATACTGTGGGAAAAGCATGAGAAAATAGTTTCCCCTTGAGCATGATTCATGATATCCCAGCAGAAGGCTTTTTCAATTGGTAAAATCATCTAAGAACACATCACAATTCCTAAAATGAGTATGGTACCATCAACAAATGATTTATAATGTAAATAAAGTCTTAAAACCTTCTATTAATTAAAATGCTTTTTAATGAGGTGTTATCATGTATATTGGTCCCAAAATGGCTGCCAACACTTCTTGGATGAAGTGCTGACAGCCAATTAGATCTCACAATGAGATGTGTGGTTAGGCTCCACCCAGATATATATTTATTTTTCCATTACTATGTAAAAAACTACTGAATGGATTTACACCATTTAACAAAAAAGGGCTCTTTCTGAACCAAGGGCTACCTTTTTGCCAAATTTGGTGTTATTCCGTTCAGTAGTTCGGGCTGTAGCCATGTCTAAAGTTTCCTATGGAAAATTGCATGGAGAAAACACGTTTTGGGACCCCCCTTTTTTCTCTGCCCCGCTTGCCGAATCACCCTGAAACTTTCAAGATAGGAGCGGAACGAAGCGGGCCATACGTTTTGAATATTTCGCGAAGATTCCTCAATCGGCGCCAAAGTTATTGGGAATAGAATGTTGCGATTTTCCTATGGTAACTAGGTCCCAACTATAACTACTTACTGGCGACCGCCAGTAGGTTATACACCCTCACACATATAGTTATATATATATAGAAGAAGGCGAACTGCTGAAACTCTTTTGTTGTAGAGAGTACGAATAAATCTAAATGAGGATTTAACCCCCCCCCCGTGAGAGCTGGTCTTTCTCTGTTGACTTAGGATATATAACACAATTATGACCATGTTATTAAAGAGGACAGAAGATATCCTTTTCCCATACTACTGAATGTAGTAGAGACAGTCCTTAATAAGCATTTTTCCCAGGATAGGACAAGGATCTCCGGAGTCTTGGGGCGGGAATATCCGTGACTCATGTCCTAAATCGAATTGAAAATTTCCTTCATGATTACTAGGAAATATTTCATTCTATGTCAGGACTGAAGGCGAGGATTATGCTTGTTCAAAGCTTGTCCACCACTAATGATGCCATGTCAGCAACTGGTTTAAAATAGAATCTTTTGAACATAGAATCTGAAGACCAGCCTGCTGCATTTACGTCTTACAGACGAGCGCCAAGAGCGAAAGCTTTAGAGGCCATTGCACCTCTAACAGAGTGGGCGCCAAATTGCGACCCATCTAATCCATTGGACTATGGTGGGAAGGGTGATCGCTTTGAAAGGCCTCCTGGGAGAGATCAATAACTGGCGTTCCTCCAGAGTGTGCATCTCCTCCATTACAGCTTCATATTCTTTAACACCTTGGCTGCTAGGGGTTTTCCCGCTGGGTGCTGACATACTATGAATCGCACTTTACATGACAAAGCCAGCTCGTCATAAGCACAGGGCAGGTAACACCCATGACGAGCTGGCTTTGTCATCAGCACTGAAGGGGTTAAGACAACGGACCATCGATAATTTTGGAGACTTGTCAAAGGCCGGATACGACACCACCTTGGAAACGGACTTGGTCCTGCAAACAATATGGAAGGTTATCCCTTGCGGGCTAAATACCCATCCCGAGAAATCCAAAGCCTCCAAAATGACAGTAGGCACAGTACCATGGCTAACTTTTCTGATAACTGCTTTCGGGGCAAGTATTTGTTGGAGAGCCAAGAGCATACTAAGCGAAGGACCCCTCATTAATTTGCAAATCAGCTGATGTTTGCCTACCGGAGCCCCTTGAACCGGGGTATGTCCTGCCAAAATCACCAATCTATAGGAGTTGATCAGTCCTATAAACCAATCCTTGAGACGCTAAAGATTCCCAAAAGTTCATGATGGGGACAACCCGCATCCCATGGGATCGTGATTGTTTCATACACACCAACTAACCCATCTGGACCAGGTCGAATGATAAGGTTTGTTTGTACTGTCTCCCCATGCTTTTGCTAGTAGTCCTTCTGCTTCCATCAAACCTTACTTAATATTTCAATGTACCACCGTCGGATATTAGCGTCCGTACATGGCAGTTAGTCCATGCAAAGCTTCTAGATAAACCAGCAAGTAGTAGTCTGGGTGTTGATATCAAGTAAAAATGTTGGCCGTCTTGCAGTTAATAAACTGTATTGGATGTAGTTAACTGTCTGGTCCGTATTTAAGAATACTGGAAAATCAAAGGTTGAAATTGGAATAAATCCTACTGAAAGATTCATAGAGGAAGTGTGGTCAGTATTGCCACAAGTATTAAGACGACTAGAAAATAATATTCGAGGTCAGGATCAGTTATAGATATCAAGTAAAAATGTTGGCCGTCTTGTAGTGAATAAACTGTATTGGATGTAGTTAACTGTCTGGTTCGTATTTAAGAATACTGGAAAATTGAAGGTTGAAATTGGAATAAATCCTACTGAAAGAGTCATAGAGGAAGTGTGGTCAGTATTGCCACAAGTATTAAGATGACTAGAAAAATAATATTCGAGGTCAGGATCAGTTATAGATGGGAAAAATCAAAAAATGTTATGTTGTGCTACTTATCATCTGAAAAGGAAAGGGGGATAGAATATAGTGCCAATCATGCATGTTAGTTTGTAAAGCTGAAAGTTGTGTTTACATACATGATTAAGACATTGATACATGAACACATATTTGGAAACAGTGATATTTATAAAAGTTAAGTCATCAATCTGTAATCTCTGTACCGAACCTAGGTACACAAACCAGCCACGATTCTGTGGTTAGTTTTCTCACTTCCAGGAAAGTTTCTCTGTCATTGTACCATGCTCATTTCAGTGATTTCTTTATAAGTTTTGAAAGATAGCCACAAGCTTCCAGTTTTTCTTTCAATTTGTGTCCTTCCAGAAAGTAATCTTCCCTCTTGTAACAATTTCTGCGCAAGCGCAGAAGCTGCCAAAAAGGGAGTCCATCCTTAAGTGCCTGTGCATGGTGGCTCTTTCAAGAGTGTGTTTCTAGCTGTAGGTTTGGTAAATAATGTTGTATAGAGTTTGTTATTCTCCGCTTTCACTGTAATATCCAAGAAATTCATTTGGTATTGATCATGCACAATTTTGCATTTCAAGTTAGGAGTTAATCCATGTGTGAAAGGCGAACAAACTTTCAAGATTGTCTCTTCATATCATTAGGATATCATCAATGTATCTTATCCATTTGATGATCTTATCTCTATGTGGGTTGGTGGCACATTCAATGAGTTCTGCTTCAAGACATGATATGTAGATATTTGCAATTTCTGGAGCAAAAACTGCTCCTTTTGCTATACCTTTCATTTGTTGGTAGAATTGATTTTCAAAGAGGAATTTATTTTTGCATATTGATATTTCAATGCATTCTAGAATGGACGCTGTGGGCACACTATGAGGGCGTGGTTTGAGTCCAAAAGCTCAGTTAATAATCTCAGAGCATCTTGATGAGGTATATTGGTGTATAGGCTTACTATGTCCATACTAACCAATAATTCTTATTTAGGATTAAACAAATGATTTTCTATGGTATTGATCACAGCAGTCGTGTCTTTGATATGTTGGATTCTCAATGTCGAATGGTCTTATAAAGAAATCTACGTATTGTGCCAGTTGCTTGGGAATGGAGTTACAGCCAGAGACAATAGGTCTTCCAGGTGGGTTAACAGAGCTCTTGTGTACTTTAGGTAAAATGTATATCTCTGGAACTGTTGAATCTGTATTGATCAAAAAGCAATCTTCCTGTCGCTTAGCGAGCCACTTTCAAAAACCATTCTTACTGAGTTGTGAAATCAATTCACTTAATTCGCCTGTAATAATTTTTTAATGTCAGCCAGTTAAACATCATTACAGAACAAAAGAAAAGAAAATCCTTAATGAATAGTGCATCGAAACATGTTAACTTTAAACATTTCTAAAAGAAAGCAGTAATATACCATACCAATCTTATTTTTGCTGCTCAATCCCCATTACTTATTCACAAAACCTTCCCTCCAAATTATATAGTAAGAGTTCGTACAATCAGATCTATTAACTTTATAAAGCTAATGCCAAGGGCCCCCATATAGTATCCAACTTTATTAAAGAGTGAGTTCCTCTTGCTCGAGCTTTCTCCATCTCGTAAGTGTCCCTTACTTTAGCCACCATTCCACTATGGTGGGGACTATGGTGGGGGGTGTTGGAGATATCCAGGATCTAGCTTTTAGTAAGTCGGGCGGCAACTAATAAGATTGTAATAAGCTGCTGCATACCCTGACTCTCTTCTTTATAGCCCAGTATGATTTCCATAACTGTAGGAGTAAGATATACCCCTATACGTTGACTTATCACCGAGATATCTTCTGCCAAAACTCTTCAAAATCTGGACACTAGACAAACATATGTACTATACCCGCAGCATGCATCCCACATTTGGGACAATTTTTCCTATCCCCTCCTTGCACCATCAGGGCCCAGCTAGCAATCATCTCAGGGGCAAAATAAAGCATGCAAACTGTACGGAATTGCTGTCATCTTAAATTGACAGAATGTACTGATTCCTCTATAGCTTCTAATGCTAATGTGGAGTGATCTTTGTCCCCAGAGTCTTAGACCATCTTGCTGCCAGTTTAAAGCATCCATTTTGTCTGTATTTACTAAAACATTGATACATCCTACTTATTTTCCGTTTTGCTTTTTCCTCATACAGACAATCCATTCATCAGATTTAGATACTGTCATTAAAGCTGAATGTTTCACAAGATAATCTCTAATTTGAAAATACTTAAAGTACATCTGATCAGAAAGATTGTAATGCACTTGTAAATTCTCGAATGCCCTAAATCCGTTACAGTCGTACAGTTAACCCAAGTGTTGGATCTCATAGTTTGCCCATCACCTACTGGCTGTGTCATGAAACACCTCCGGTCACAAAGGATTGCCCCATAGTGGGAGTTTTTTATGGAAAAAAGGCAGATTAAACTTAAAAGACATAGCTTGCCATATATTTACACTATCTCTAATGGACTTGAACTTGACCCTTTTAAAATAATTGGGATTATTAGTTTTATATAAGAACGTTCGAGATACCGAGCCTAAAACAAATTTATGAAAAAAATCTTGATTATCAGAATCCAATAGGCTGCAAAAACTGCTCGCAAATGCGTCCCAAAAGTACATTTTACAGTCTTGGAACCCAAGCCCCCCTTGATTGTATGAATGTTTCAATAAGTCTATGACACATCGTGCTTTTTTTAGGATAGTTTTCTATAATGTTCATAGACTGATAAATGTTTAAGGAGCTCTTCTCTGTAGGATGTTTTATTCCAAAGAACAACCCCCCTGCCCTTATCTGCTGGTTTTATGATTGTGTCAGGTAGTCTTTGGAGCTTCTGAAGAGCTTGATGTTCTGCTTTGGAAAGATTGTGTTCCACATGCTGTGGATCTTTAAATAGATTCTCAACTTCAGTTAAAATAGCGTTCTCAAAAGTGAGACGTTCTTTTGAAATCTTTAGATTAGTGGGACAAAAACAGGGGGTATTGTGTAAACCAGTGATGTCAGATTTTGGTGTAGATTCATGTGCTCCAAAAAAGTATTTTAGTTGCACATTTCGAAAACATTTAAATAAATAAATAAATCTTTCTTCGGAAGAAGTCACAACCATAAAAGATAAAAACATACTATAAATAGAACATCATTACAGTTATAATTCATTATAAATATTGTGCAAAGTCGCAAGGTCCAAGCAGCAGTCAGCCGCTTGAGCTTCTTGATCTAAAAGCAGCCCACAGGAAATTCGTGACTACAAAAAGAGTATGGTCATTGGGCAAAAGCTGCACCACAGGCTTGTCTAAATTTCATAGTTTTTAAAAGGGGCCTGATGAACAGTCCCCTGGGGTAGCGAAAATATTTACATAAGAGGACAAAGTGTAAGGTGTCCTGTGGAAACCAAGCGTTGTGGCCACAGGGCCCTCTCGGGTTTGCAGGGAAGAAACCAGATGAGGATGCCAGGAGATGATGGAGCTGATTGAATCTAAAACGGATTACTAAAAATCTATCGGAAGTGCTTGTAAGGTTAGATAGGTATTTCCCCTTGCCCTGATCTTAGCAAGGCATGCCTTTCACAGCTGGTTTCATAAGTGCAATATTTTCGCGGTGAGCAGTGGCATGTTTAACAAACTGCTCCTTTACTATAATCAGGTCCTGCGGCCTCACTGTATCATGTTTAAGAAAAATATATGCCTTGCCTAAAGCCATAAAGGACTCCTTTACATGCCGTAACCAGGGGATTTTGAGGACTTGATTAAGTGACAAACAGTCTAAAATAATCAAGAGTTAAACTTGGCATCTTCCCTAGACAATATCTTCACCCAACAAGAACTTAACTGTTACCAGATCAACTATGGAATTTACTCCAAATTCTTCATGTACGGTGAATGAGGGGGTGTCCTGTGGGACCTTCAGAATTCATCTCAGAAACTTGTTTTGAGCGAGATGTACCTTATTAGCTGCTGTATACACCCAAACCGTGACTTTGAAGTTGCATATAGACTGGTATACCTTTAAAATCACGCCTGGAGACCAAGAACCCAATCTGTGGACATAGTTGTCAATAGCTCGCATAGATTAATTCATGTTGCACAGCTTTCCCTCCATCGCTTGTTGTTACCAGTTATGTTTTGTATCAAATAAGAATCCGAGGTAGGGAAAAGCTGGGACCTTTGCTAAGGTGTGGACTCCTGCCTTAAAAGTTTTAGGCAGAGTCTCCCAAGGACCAACTACCAAAACATACAATTTTGTGAGGTTGGCCATCAGGTCTAACCCATCCATAAAAAAATAAAAACAATTGATCAAAACTTGGAGGCCCAAAGATGTTCGTGCTATCAGCACTGCATTGTGGGCGTGTAATAGAACTGGCAATGATTTCCTGCCTACTCAGGGGACATCAGACTGTAATGAGGACAGGGCAACTCCTAAGCCAACAATATAGATGGTAAATAAATAAGGAGCCATATTGCAACCTTGGCGGACCCCCCCTGTGCAGGTAAAATTATCTGTAAGGCTCGCCCCCTGTCCGTATCTAGCTCCTGCTGTGGTGAGGGCATGAAGGTTCATTAGTAAAGTTACAATAGCAGGCTTGACTACCAGGGAACTAAGTAGGTCCCACAGTTTCTTGTGGTTCACCCGGTCAAAGGCAGACGTAAGATCCATAAAACCTAAAAATAGGGCTCCAGGTTGAGCTACCTTGTATTTGGACACTAATAAATAGAGGTTAGACTTTGCTCAGTGGTTGATTTCTCCGAATGGAAACCAAACTGCACCTCAGAGATACTTTGATTTGTGTCAGCCCAGGCAGAAAGCCTAGTCAAAAAACTCGACCCAAAACCTTAACTGTGGAGTCAATGAGGGATACGGGGTGGTAACAATAGGGGTTGCCTTATCCTCCTTCTTGAAAATTGGAATAATGATGGCAGTTGACCAGGAAGGAGGCATCCCTTTCCTTACTGCTGCGTTTAAAACCTGGGTCTGAACTGGGCCTACATATCTATGTTGTCCCGGAAAGGATCCAGAGGGATCCCATTGGGTCCTGATGCCTTATTCCGGGACAGTCCCTCAATGCCCAGTCATTCTTCCTCCAAGAAGAAAGTAACTGGTGTATCACCCAGGCAGGGTTCTAGCTCATTGTGGGGGTACATCGCTATGTTCAAAGTTGTACACGCCTTGAAAGTGGTCAACCCCGGTAATATGATGGCATGAAGCAAGTCATGATGGCTCTGAAAAACAAGGTCTGTTTATGACATACCAGAAAAGTGTACTATCCTAATGCTCACTCGCTTGGGCTAGCTCGTCCCATGCCTGTCACTGTAGCAAATGCCTCTATTATTTCAGTGCCCCCTTGTAATTATTATGACAGTTTGCCACCCATGCTCTATCTCGAGGTGACTGCTTCAAGGCTTTCTTCAGGAGGCGAAGGGCCCAACAGCACTCTTCGTCAAACCTTTTTAGGTGTTCAGGGGCTGGCCGGACACGCGCACCATTAACAAACCAGCGACCGACTGGGCAATGGAAATAAATGGACGTAGAATCTCTTCACTAGAGGCTAAGGGATCTAAGCAGGTTAGTATCTCCAGCTGCTAGTTTTAAATAGGGTGTGATTAAAAGCCTTGCCCTCTATCTGCATCCAGCGTAGTCGCCTCCCCTGGTCGATTAAAAATAATGTTCCCGGAGGCATACAAGGATGCTCCAACTGGTACTCCACCCCTTCAAGCTCTAGGGCCAAGGGGTTATGATCACTAAATGGGCTATGTAGAATATTAAAAGAAAATGAAGGCCATCCCAAAGTAGCCGAAACAAAAATAAAATCAATAATCATTGCAGTTCCCCTTCCTTTATAGGTTGGGGGAATTTGAAGCTTGAAAGGGTTAGTCATCTTATTTAGGGTGAATGCTGAATTATGATTGTGCAAAAAACTGTTCAGTTCAGCACCTTCTAGGGTGTGCTCTATATGCGTGCCCTTGTTGATCATACAGGTTTGGCTGCTAGGCAAAGAATGCAATGAGTTTGGGCACAGGTGGTAATTAAAGTCCCCTGCCAAGATAAGAGTCTCTTGGGTAAGGCCCTCTCCCCTTAATTAATCAACTTAAAACTAAAAGGTTTGAGGGCCCTCGTTTCCCCCTTTTTGCAATATAAAAATTGATTAATACCAAGCAAGGAGATCTCCCAACTACCAATTTAAAGCCCTGAAACACTTTGGAGTCGCACTTTATTGTCTTCGTGTACCCACAATGCTCGAGGGCTACAAAATAATTAGGCGCTCTCCTGCTCGCTCTTCCAGCTCTAGAGTTCAAGGCCTGGGCAGAAAAAAGATTTAAACTCCTTGAGAAAATTTTTTTCTTGACTTCCCATGTCTACTGAAGACAAATGGTATTGAGGGACTTAATAAACAAAATCCACCTTTTCATCTAAAAACATTACAGAAAGGCCACCCACGTTCCATGAGACGAGGATTAAATCTTTCCCTGTACCCTGGTTGTGGCTTAAGAAGGGGGTAATAGGGCCTACGGTAGGGTCTGTGGCCCCATGGGAAGGTGAGCTGCTGAGGCGGTGCACTAAATTTAAAAGGGGGAGTCCTCAATGTCTGCCAGCATCCCGTAAGGACGGGCCTAGAACGAGGCCCTGAGGTGTGCTTCTGTTGTCACTCTCTGGGAGTCAATCCAGATCATTAAGATCCGCCAGAAGGCCATAACGGTTTGAAGGTGACTGAAGCCCACCCAGGAAGCGTTCTACCCCATCACAGACTAAAGGCTTAGCCCTATTTAGAATGCTCTGAGTGGGTCTATAATAGAAACCCAGCAGTAATGATTTGATACCAGATTTGGGAAAATTAGTCTGAGAAAAGCACCTCAAGCTGTTTCGTTCCATTTCTGGGTGTTTGATGGTGGCAATCATGCAGTCTCCCTCAAAAGATTTCCAGGATGGCCCTGTCCAAGAAACTCTTTGGGCCATCAAGAGGTTCCTGTGGTCTTCAGCATTATATCTAGTGTGTTTGCCTAACCAATGTGAGAACTTATTGATCAATTGGCCCATGGTTTGCTGGTTGGGAGTGGCAAGCACTGGAACCCCTGTCAAGACTAAACTATAAGACCAACAAGCTGCGGGGAGGTTAATTACTGGTAAGAGAGGACCATTAGTGACAGGGCTAGGAATTTGCGTAGCTTCTATGGGGGTGCATGTCAGAAGATGCTGGCTAGCAAAGTCTAAATCCTCGCCACAAGAGTGAGAATCAATGGGCAGAGTACGGGCATTCTAACTCATGGCTGCCGGTAGCGTGGGATTACAAATGCAAGGCTGTCCACAGCTCAAGTGATCAGTAAGGGGCAAGTCAGTAATCATGTTTGAATCTGCGTGGCTAGGAATGGGGAAACTTTATTAATGGAGGACAGAATTCTCTCAAATCTATCAAGCATTCCTCTTGAATCTGCCACCAGTTTTGCAATTTTGTCCCAGAGTGGGGCCATTAAACCACTGAGTGTGTCTGTAATGTTTTGCATTAAGAGAGCCCAAATGTCTTCAAGAGTGTTTCTTGCAGTTCACCCCTGGGCCCCTTCAGAGTCTCTTGCGGATCATCAAACTTTTCGACCTTACGCTTTCGTTTAGGGATGGAACATCAAGTCTGTGCTTGCGGGTGAGGCTAAGACAGCTGTGCTGTTAGAGAGGCCAGCAAGGGGAGCTTTGATAACCGGGTTGGGAGTGAGGCCATCTGGGCCTATCTAGGATACCTCTTTCTCTGACTCGTAAACATTGGGGACAGCCGAGTGAGTAGCCTCCCTTTCCGCCCTGTAAATATTTTTTAGTCACACATTTCGGAAACATGTATTAAGTATATGAAATCTATACCTCAGTTTTTAGGCAGGTTTTCTCTGTAAATAGACATTTGACTTTGTACACAGGCAACAAGAGCAGATTGTTCCATGTGATTGTTAACTTCTGTCACCCCCGTATATGAGAGATTTGTGTACCTTTAATTTTGTTTTTGTGAACATAAATTAAAACAAAAAGAATACCCCCGTTCTTGTTTTGATTATTCAAATTTATGTTTATAATTCATGTTTTTGAGGCCATTATCTAGGCACTCACAAATGACGTTTAGATACAACAATTTTACTTGTTAAAATAAAATCCCGTGTTGGAACCTTTACCTTTAAAATGTTTTTAAAAGTGGCATTTTCAGAAATATGACTTAAGATCTGACTTTACCATTCAAGAGGGTTTTAGATTACGATTCCTCAAACATAAAATGTGACTCTCCTACCTGCTCCCTATCTAAAGGTACCTCTTAACAAAAGTAATAAGGTAACCCAATGTTATCCAATGAATTTGCAAAACGTGAAAGTATATGTCCAACTCTTTAATACAACGCGCCCTGCCCTGTGGGCTGTTCATGGCCTATCCTAGAGGTGACCTCTGTGTATTCAAAAGTAAGGTTCATGCCTGGCAAAAGGTTGATTTTGCAAGGTCGAAATGGGAGTTTAAAACTGTGCACACAGGCTGCACCTGTGTGCATTTTTTAAATGGCTTCTTAAGTGGGTGGTACAATTAGTGGTGCTGGCCCACTAGTAGGATTTATCAGCCCTTGATACCTGCAGTACCACTATACTAGCAACTCGTAAGTAAATGAAATGTACCAATTGGGTGTAATCCAATTTCACCATGTTTGAAGAAAAAAGCACGAGCACTTTTGCACTCGTTAGCAATATTATTGAGTGCAGAGTACTAAAAGCCAACAAAAACGAGTTCAGAAAATGGAGGGGTGAAGGCAAAAGGGTTGGGGTTGACCCTGCAGAGAGGGTCAGGCCCTACACTCATGTATGGGTTGATAGTCACGACTGGAAGCATGGAATGCCATTCAGAGGCATATCACCATTGCGTTTTATTCCATTTTGAAAAAGAAACACAGGCAAGGAACCTATTGTGTTAAGTCTGTATATTTATTTATTTTATTTTAATTTCTTTTATAGCGCAGGAATCAATCCCGTGAGTGTATCTCCGCGCTTTGCTAGCTGAGGAAAATTCTGATAGAGCAACCTGGGAAGTTATGTGGAATGAAATGCCTCATGGTAGAGAAGGGTTTTTAATGCTTTTCTAAAAGACAGATGATTTATGGTAGTTCTTAGGTCAGTGGGAAGACTGTTCCAGAGAGCGGGACCAACAGAGGAGAAAGCACGGTCTCCTTGTCTAATTTTCTTAGTGGTGGGAGGTTTTAAAAGGGCTTGATTGCATGAGCGGAGGGATCTGCTGGGCTGGTACAATTCCAGAGACTGGGATAGGTATTTAGGACTTTCTCCATACAGGCATTTATGCACCGTGCAGCAGATCTTAAAATTGATGCGCTGTCGTATGGGGAGCCAATGCAGTTCTTTCAGCAGGGGCTTAGAAGGAGTCCTAGCGGGAACACCCATGACCAGTCTTGCAGCCGTGTTCTGGACTACCTGCAAGCGGCCTACAGCATCTGCATTAGCTAATGTAAGCAGGCCGTTACAGTAGTCCAGACGACTAGTTACCAAGGCCTGTACAAGAGTCTTTCTACATGTGGGCGGGAGAAAAGGAAAGACACGCCTGAGCAGACCAATGGTGTGGAAACACAGACCCGCAATATAGTTTGTATGATCTTTTAGGGTCAGTTTTTGATCCAGCTTCACTCCAAGATTTTTAACGTGGGGTTTGGGTGCAGGTACTGGGCCAAGATCAAGTGGCCACCAGTCGGGGGACCAAAGGATACTTGCTTTACCAAGAGCAAGACCTCTGTTTTTGTAACATTACACTGGAGGCCATTCCTCGCCATCCAGTGTGACACCGCTCTCATGCCCTCAGCAAAATTCTCCTTGGTTTTGAGGCCAAGGGAGCTGAAAGGGTAGAGGAGCTGGGTGTCGTCGGCGTAGGAAACTGGTATGAACCCATATTTCCGCACAATCTCAGCAAGGGGGCCACATAGACATTAAACAATGTAGGGCTGAGGCATGAGCCCTGTGGCACCCCCTTAGTGAGCCCCCTTGAGATGGAACTGAAGGGGCCCAGGCTGATAGATTGTGACCTCCCGGAAAGGTAGCTCTCCAACCAAGATAGTGCTACGCCTACGCCTGTAACAATCTGTTAAAATGGAAATCTGCAAGCCTTAGATATAACAGAGTGCAAGTTCCAGTGCAGTGGGAAGCTGGTAACCAAGCGTTGTGGCCACAGGGCCCTCTCGGGTTTGCAGGGAAGAAACCAGATGAGGATGCCAGGAGATGATGGAGCTGATTGAATCTAAAACGGATTACTAGAAATCTATCGGAAGTGCTTGTAAGGTTAGATAGGTATTTCCCCTTGCCCTGATCTTAGCAAGGCATGCCTTTCACAGCTGGTTTCATAAGTGCAATATTTTCGCGGTGAGCAGTGGCATGTTTAACAAACTGCTCCTTTACTATAATCAGGTCCTGCGGCCTCACTGTATCATGTTTAAGAAAAATATATGCCTTGCCTAAAGCCATAAAGGACTCCTTTACATGCCGTAACCAGGGGATTTTGAGGACTTGATTAAGTGACAAACAGTCTAAAATAATCAAGAGTTAAACTTGGCATCTTCCCTAGACAATATCTTCACCCAACAAGAACTTAACTGTTACCAGATCAACTATGGAATTTACTCCAAATTCTTCATGTACGGTGAATGAGGGGGTGTCCTGTGGGACCTTCAGAATTCATCTCAGAAACTTGTTTTGAGCGAGATGTACCTTATTAGCTGCTGTATACACCCAAACCGTGACTTTGAAGTTGCATATAGACTGGTATACCTTTAAAATCACGCCTGGAGACCAAGAACCCAATCTGTGGACATAGTTGTCAATAGCTCGCATAGATTAATTCATGTTGCACAGCTTTCCCTCCATCACTTGTTGTTACCAGTTATGTTTTGTATCAAATAAGATTCCGAGGTAGGGAAAAGCTGGGACCTTTGCTAAGGTGTGGACTCCTGCCTTAAAAGTTTTAGGCAGAGTCTCCCAAGGACCAACTACCAAAACATACAATTTTGTGAGGTTGGCCATCAGGTCTAACCCATCCATAAAAAAATAAAAACAATTGATCAAAACTTGGAGGCCCAAAGATGTTCGTGCTATCAGCACTGCATTGTGGCGTGTAATAGAACTGGCAATGATTTCCTGCCTACTCAGGGGACATCAGACTGTAATGAGGACAGGGCAACTCCTAAGCCAATAATATAGATGGTAAATAAATAAGGGGCCATATTGCAACCTTGGCGGACCTCCCCTGTGCAGGTAAAATTATCTGTAAGGCCCGCCCCCTGTCCGTATCTAGCTCCTGCTGTGGTGAGGGCATGAAGGTTCATTAGTAAAGTTACAATAGCAGGCTCGACTACCAGGGAACTAAGTAGGTCCCACAGTTTCTTGTGGTTCACCCGGTCAAAGGCAGACGTAAGATCCATAAAACCTAAAAATAGGGCTCCAGGTTGAGCTACCTTGTATTTGGACACTAATAAATAGAGGTTAGACTTTGCTCAGTGGTTGATTTCTCCGAATGGAAACCAAACTGCACCTCAGAGATACTTTGATTTGTGTCAGCCCAGGCAGAAAGCCTAGTCAAAAAACTCGACCCAAAACCTTAACTGTGGAGTCAATGAGGGATACGGGGTGGTAACAATAGGGGTTGTCTTATCCTCCTTCTTGAAAATTTGAATAATGATGGCAGTTGACCAGGAAGGAGGCATCCCTTTCCTTACTGCTGCGTTTAAAACCTGGGTCTGAACTGGGCCTACATATCTATGTTGTCCCGGAAAAGATCCAGAGGGATCCCATTGGGTCCTGATGCCTTATTCCGGGACAGTCCCTCAATGCCCAGTCATTCTTCCTCCAAGAAGAAAGTAACTGGTGTATCACCCAGGCAGGGTTCTAGCTCATTGTGGGGGCACATCGCTATGTTCAAAGTTGTACACGCCTTGAAAGTGGTCAACCCCGGTAATATGATGGCATAAAGCAAGTCATGATGGCTCTGAAAAACAAGGTCTGTTTATGACATACCAGAAAAGTGTACTATCCTAATGCTCACTCGCTTGGGCTAGCTCGTCCCATGCCTGTCACTGTAGCAAATGCCTCTATTATTTCAGTGCCCCCTTGTAATTATTATGACAGTTTGCCACCCATGCTCTATCTCGAGGTGACTGCTTCAAGGCTTTCTTCAGGAGGCGAAGGGCCCAACAGCACTCTTCGTCAAACCTTTTCAGGTGTTCAGGGGCTGGCCGGACACGCGCACCATTAACAAACCAGCGACCGACTGGGCAATGGAAATAAATGGACGTAGAATCTCTTCACTAGAGGCTAAGGGATCTAAGCAGGTTAGTATCTCCAGCTGCTAGTTTTAAATAGGGTGTAATTAAAAGCCTTGCCCTCTATCTGCATCCAGCGTAGTTGCCTCCCCTGGTCGATTAAAAATAATGTTCCCGGAGGCATGCAAGGATGCTCCAACTGGTACTCCACCCCTTCAAGCTCTAGGGCCAAGGGGTTATGATCACTAAATGGGCTATGTAGAATATTAAAAGAAAATGAAGGCCATCCCAAAGTAGCCGAAACAAAAATAAAATCAATAATCATTGCAGTTCCCCTTCTTTTATAGGTTGGGGGAATTTGAAGCTTGAAAGGGTTAGTCATCTTATTTAGGGTGAATGCTGAATTATGATTGTGCAAAAAACTGTTCAGTTCAGCACCTTCTAGGGTGTGCTCTATATGCGTGCCCTTGTTGATCATACAGGTTTGGCTGCTAGGCAAAGAATGCAATGAGTTTGGGCACAGGTGGTAATTAAAGTCCCCTGCCAAGATAAGAGTCTCTTGGGTAAGGCCCTCTCCCCTTAATTAATCAACTTAAAACTAAAAGGTTTGAGGGCCCTCGTTTCCCCCTTTTTGCAATGTAAAAATTGATTAATACCAAGCAAGGAGATCTCCCAACTACCAATTTAAAGCCCTGAAACACTTTGGAGTCGCACTTTATTGTCTTTGTGTACCCACAATGCTCGAGGGCTACAAAATAATTATGCGCTCTCCTGCTCACTCTTCCAGCTCTAGAGTTCAAGGCCTGGGCAGAAAAAAGATTTAAACTCCTTGAGAAAAAAATGTTTCTTGTCTTCCCATGTCTACTGAAGACAAATGGTATTGAGGGACTTAATAAACAAAATCCACCTTTTCATCTAAAAACATTACAGAAAGGCCTGCCACGTTCCATGAGACGAGGATTAAATCTTTCCCTGTACCCTGGTTGTGGCTTAAGAAGGGGGTTATAGGGCCTACGGTAGGGTCTGTGGCCCCATGGGAAGGTGAGCTGCTGAGGCGGTGCACTAAATTTAAAAGGGGGAGTCCTCAATGTCTGCCAGCATCCCGTAAGGACGGGCCTAGAACGAGGCCCTGAGGTGTGCTTCTGTTGTCACTCTCTGGGAGTCAATCCAGATCATTAAGATCCGCCAGAAGGCCATAACGGTTTGAAGGTGACTGAAGCCCACCCAGGAAGCGTTCTACCCCATCACAGACTAAAGGCTTAGCCCTATTTAGAATGCTCTGAGTGGGTCGATAATAGAAACCCAGCAGTAATGATTTGATACCAGATTTGGGAAAATTAGTCTGGGAAAAGCACCTCAAGCTGTTTCGTTCCATTTCTGGGTGTTTGATGGTGGCAATCATGCAGTCTCCCTCAAAAGATTTCCAGGATGGCCCTGTCCAAGAAACTCTTTGGGCCATCAAGAGGTTCCTGTGGTCTTCAGCATTATATCTAGTGTGTTTGCCTAACCAATGTGAGAACTTATTGATCAATTGGCCCATGGTTTGCTGGTTGGGAGTGGCAAGCACTGGAACCCCTGTCAAGACTAAACTATAAGACCAACAAGCTGCGGGGAGGTTAATTACTGGTAAGAGAGGACCATTAGTGACAGGGCTAGGAATTTGCGTAGCTACTATGGGGGTGCATGTCAGAAGATGCTGGCTAGCAAAGTCTAAATCCTCGCCACAAGAGTGAGAATCAATGGGCAGAGTACGGGCATTCTAACTCATGGCTGCCGGTAGCGTGGGATTACAAATGCAAGGCTGTCCACAGCTCAAGTGATCAGTAAGGGGCAAGTCAGTAATCATGTTTGAATCTGCGTGGCTAGGAATGGGAAAACTGTATTAATGGAGGACAGAATTCTCTCAAATCTATCAAGCATTCCTCTTGAATCTGCCACCAGTTTTGCAATTTTGTCCCAGAGTGGGGCCATTAAACCACTGAGTGTGTCTGTAATGTTTTGCATTAAGAGAGCCCAAATGTCTTCAAGAGTGTTTCTTGCAGTTCACCCCTGGGCCCCTTCCGAGTCTCTTGCGGATCATCAAACTTTTCGGCCTTACGCTTTCGTTTAGGGATGGAACATCAAGTCTGTGCTTGCGGGTGAGGCTAAGACAGCTGTGCTGTTAGAGAGGCCAGCAAGGGGAGCTTTGATAACCGGGTTGGGAGTGAGGCCATCTGGGCCTATCTAGGATACCTCTTTCTCTGACTCGTAAACATTGGGGACAGCCGAGTGAGTAGCCTCCCTTTCCGCCCTGTAAATATTTTTTAGGCACACATTTCGGAAACATGTATTAAGTATATGAAATCTATGCCTCAGTTTTTAGGCAGGTTTTCTCTGTAAATAGACATTTGACTTTGTACACAGGCAACAAGAGCAGATTGTTCCATGTGATTGTTAACTTCTGTCACCCCCGTATATGAGAGATTTGTGTACCTTTAATTTTGTTTTTGTGAACATAAATTAAAACAAAAAGAATACCCCCGTTCTTGTTTTGATTATTCAAATTTATGTTTATAATTCATGTTTTTGAGGCCATTATCTAGGCACTCACAAATGACGTTTAGATACAACAATTTTACTTGTTAAAATAAAATCCCTTGTTGGAACCTTTACCTTTAAAATGTTTTTAAAAGTGGCATTTTCAGAATTATGACTTAAGATCTGACTTTACCATTCAAGAGGGTTTTAGATTACGATTCCTCAAACATAAAATGTGACTCTCCTACCTGCTCCCTATCTAAAGGTACCTCTTAACAAAAGTAATAAGGTAACCCAATGTTATCCAATGAATTTGCAAAACGTGAAAGTATATGTCCAACTCTTTAATACAACGCGCCCTGCCCTGTGTTCATGGCCTATCGTAGAGGTGACCTCTGTGTATTCAAAAGTAAGGTTCATGCCTGGCAAAAGGTTGATTTTGCAAGGTCGAAATGGGAGTTTAAAACTGTGCACACAGGCTGCACCTGTGTGCATTTTTTAAATGGCTTCTGAAGTGGGTGGTACAATTAGTGGTGCTGGCCCACTAGTAGGATTTATCAGCCCTTGATACCTGCAGTACCACTATACTAGCAACTCGTAAGTAAATGAAATGTACCAATTGGGTGTAATCCAATTTCACCATGTTTGAAGAAAAAAGCACGAGCACTTTTGCACTCGTTAGCAATATTATTGAGTGCAGAGTACTAAAAGCCAACAAAAACGAGTTCAGAAAATGGAGGGGTGAAGGCAAAAGGGTTGGGGTTGACCCTGCAGAGAGGGTCAGGCCCTACACTCATGTATGGGTTGATAGTCACGACTGGAAGCATGGAATGCCATTCAGAGGCATATCACCATTGCGTTTTATTCCACTTTGAAAAAGAAACACAGGCAAGGAACCTATTGTGTTAAGTCTGTATATAGGTGTAACAATCTGTTAAAATGGAAATCTGCAAGCCTTAGATATAACAGAGTGCAAGTTCCAGTGCAGTGGGAAGCTGGTGATTGTATTCATTTCACATACATCCCAACAAAACGTTTACACAAGTCAGTATTTGACTACAATTGTATTGCTTTTAAAATATATATATATATATTCTGAACAAAATTCAAATAATGCAAGCAATAGAAAAGCTATGTATTAATCATGAATTTCATGTAAGGTTTTGTTTTAACTTCCATTTGGAAGAAAAACAGCTAGGGGTTTACAGGTTTCCGAAGAACTGGCCCATTACAGCAATAAAGCAATTGTATAAGGACAATGAAAGAGGAAGCTAGTCAATGATCACAATATATGACTCATTCACAAAAATATACCTTATCAAATACAGGAAAATACCGAATCACTCCCATAGTATGAGAATATGAATGTATGGTCAATTCATTTATATGAGGGACTTCCACATAATGGTCTGTGATGATCTCCAAATGATTTCAGGCACTTCATTGAGACAGAGGGTGGATGGTGGTTCGGTGGGCATGGCTTGACTTGAACACCAAATTGATGTGGAGAGTCTTAGCATTTCAAATATTCAAATTACCGATATAATTTACAAAACCCTGTGCAGTTTAGAGGCACCTCACTTTTTAGTCTCTCTAGACAGAGTCTCGTTCTGTCCTCAAGCTCTCCTGCAGCACTCAGGCTCCTCTGGGTATATTCCTCCGGGAGATAGCAAGTCCTCAGTTCTGAAGCTTGTTGACTTCTTTAAATAAGCTCTTCCAGTAGACAGGTTATTCGACAGGAGAGAGGTCCAAATGTGTAGGTGGACACAAAGCTATGAAACAGGCACTCATAGTTTTGAAGGCAACTGCCGGACAGAGTATGAGACGACTCTATCCAATTTTCCTCTAGATGGCCGACAGGAATGTTTCTCCATCTCCAGGAAAGGATAGTATGCTGGTTTCCTATCCACTTCCAAGAAGGTTCCTTCTTTCATGCATGGAAATGAAAATGGTAATTCTAGCTCACTCTGGGAGGTAATCACTACACCAAACTCTGATACATTTCTAAGGCTTTCCACTCCTATGTTCATGTCAATGTGGTATGCTTCCAGTTCTAGTAAGGTGCTCTGTGACAGAATATTTCCCATCTACTGCAATAAAATGCTACGATGGAGGGGTTTGCTCCAGCTATTTAAAGTGTATGTCTGCCTCCCAGATCCAACTATTGTTACTGAACTACAGAGGAAGCCCAGACCCCCAGTTAGCATCTGGGCAGGGCTTACCACAAGGCAGGGGCACCAAATGTTTACACTGGCCTGATCTCTGAAGAAAGTACACTGTTCAGAGAAACATTCAGAAACAGATATCCTCCTGAAAAATCAGACTATAGCCCTGTTTTATCCTGCCCTTTGGAAATGAGCCCATTGTTCTCTGAGCTTCCGAGCATACCAGAGTGATTTGCGTCTGTAAAGTGCTGGAGATATCATTTGAATGTGCTTTGACCTAATTTACATATGAAAGATAAGGGACGAGCCCAACATCCATAAAAGCCAGGGCAGTGTTTTAAAGAGGAGCATGTGGTTGCCTAGGGGACTAATGATGTGAGAGAACAGGTGATCTAATTCTCCATGTACCCAATAATATCATGCAAAACATGTCAGAAATATTACAAAAACTGTAGAATCATGCCTAAAAAGGTGTAAATCTGTATTCAAATCAAATAGCACATAAGCAAATATGAATGCTACACATACATCAGAATCTTTAGACAAAATGCTCCAGAAATGTGAAAATAAGGGAAAACAGAGTAGTGCTTGTGGTGTATCGCCCATGTATAATAATGTAAAGAAGTGAAAACATGTAAAAGTCCACAAAAGTATGGCAGCAGATGGAAATGTGCATTTAGAGGGATGGCAATGGCAATTTTCTCCAGTTTGAATAACTTAGTAGTGTATAAATCCAAATGAACCTACGGGGAACAAGAAAAGCGGTGTGGAACGAGTAGCAGATCCGCCAATTGAAGCGTCTTGGGAAGACGCTTCAATCGTTGGATCTGCTACTCGTTTCACACCGGTTTTCCTTTTCCCCGGAGGCACATTTGGATTTATACAACAACTCATTGTCCTCCCCCTGAGCTACCGCTTGACTTAGCCCGGTGCTCCCAGCCCAGCTGAATCATTGAACCCCGGGTACGGACCGTTGTGGCTACTACTCAAGCTACAATCTCTGCATTTCTCATCGCATACTTTAGATGTTGTACTTTCCCACCGATTAACCCCTGGATTTTGATTACCCCGCAAGACGTGTCCATAGGATTCCAGATGCCGAATCTGCCTATCTACTTGACAGAGCACTGATCACATTTGAGTAACCATCGTCCTGTTGATGACCTCAAGTCATAGAGGTTGAAACGCCATCGACCCTGCAACGCCATTTGCGGCATTCAATTGGTCAATTTGCAAACAATGACATTTTGTATATAATTGTAAATAACGTATTTTGAACTTCACAGATTATTCTTCACCTTGCGCGGCCTCACGTTGTTTTATAATCACTTGTGTCACTGCGCCATTTACTCACTTACACTTTGCTAGTACACATTTGGTTGTTATGGTTACTGCAATTTAATTGTGCCTATGTGCTTCTATATGTGAATAACAACCTTGAATTATCCTTTGGTCTCCCTTGTTCTCTTTTTCCTGTGCTATGTGATTTACCCACGCCTTTAACTGTCTTTTTACGTGATATTCCAGTTGAGACACTGTATTATTAATACAACTATTACCCGGTCTCAACTGGGTTAACAGGTTTACTCCTGTTGTGTGTACATTCTTTTACAAAGAGGAGCGGCCTGGTGTGTCAGCTGGAGAGACGCGAGGCCGCTGTCGACCACCGTGGGTCAGTGAAATTTAAATGCCAAGACTGGTGTTTTAAATATAAGATCTAGGCCAGCATCAGCTACAAAAAGACGGAACATCAATGATCCACTGTTCAAAGGTAACAGGGAAGGATGGGCACACAAAGGGATTGGGTTCCGAAGTAAATGCGTCCTAGGACGGGTATCCAAAAGATGTGGGTCTAGTGTGGCCAAGTTTAGGAATGGTAACTGAAATGTAACTTTACAAATGATCTAATCTAACGAGATTGCCTATATGTTGACAATTTGGTACTGATCACATTTATCATATAAAGTTTTCAGACTTATGGCAACACTATATTTCTCTAGGTGTGAACATTCTGCATCATGGCTCACAGAAACAATATGTTTTAGAAGTGGCTGGGGTGAGTGTATACGTTACTGCCCTTTTCCATATCTGTGCTCTTGGAAGCTGTGCAATAAACGAGAGATCTTCACTTAGGGCCCAATTACGATGTCAGACGGACCTGAGTCCGTCCGACATCGATTGGGTACTGGGATCGACTGACCTCCAGTCAGTGGTCCCAACTCAGCAATTAGGTTCGGTCTCAGTCTTATTCTTTACAATGGAAGCATGCATTCCGACTGGAATGCATGCTCTCATTGTATAGAAAAGAGGTGCAGTTCATCCCTGCAACCCGTGGCAGGCACCTTGAGGTGCCTGCCATGGGGTGCACTAATCAACAGGGGGCACCATAGGTACCTCCATGGCCGACCTCCAGAGGCCTTGCATCCCTGGTGGCCCTGCTGGGGGACCCTAAAGTTGACTTCCAACAGCCTTTCTGTGTCAGAAAGGTCAGCAAATAAAGGCTGTCGGAATCCGACAATGTTATCCCTCGGGCGGAAAGAGCCGCCCTTGGGATTATAGGAGGCTTTCCGAATAGCAGACAGGCTCTCTGAGCCTATCGGCAGCCATTCAGAAATGCAGTTTGGATTAATGTTCGACCGACTCCATCTAAATGGGTCGGTTGTCAATTAAACTAAATTGCTGATTACGATGTCGTGGGAAGGGCTCTGAACGAGGGTCGGAGCTCTTTCCTACGGCATCCTAATCGACCCCTTAATGCCCACCCAACTCATTAACCACGGGCCCTTCAAGAAAATTAAACACCAATGCAGATTATTGAGTACATAAGGGCCGAGACTCTGGAACACATATCCCCCAAAACCTAAGGCCTGAACCCAACTACAAGCAGTTCGGTAATATTTGAATAAATACCTATTTAAATTTCCCTTTACTTGAACCCAATAATGAACAGGGGTCTATACTAAACATGACTAATCACTCTGCACTGCTAGACTCAAAATTTACTTTCTGACCACAATGCAGCCGTTTCCCCTGCATTTAATTTCATGTGCTTTAATGAAGCCAAAATGCCACAAGAAGTATTTTACAAAACTCCACCATAAATACATATTAAATAACTAGAGAAGCTCATATATGACAATGTGCGTCCTTTCCAGACCAACACCAAAATTACATATAGAATTCTTGATTAACAAGACTGCGGTGATGCAAGTCTTTGAGTCAGCATGCAACACTCAAGGACAACATTTTGATAGTAAAATGTAAATTGATACTTGTATAGCGCACTACTCACCCGCAAGGGTCTCAAGGCGCTTGTACGAATACCGCTGTGGAACCCATCCTGGCTTTCCCTGTGAGGCGTCCACTCCTGGGCACCCCCAAGGTGGCGGCCAGGCGTCCTTAGCATTGTGGGGGCCGTTGTGGAGATTAAGCAAGCTATTGCCCAGAGTTGCAGGGTGGGACTCGATGATTGGAATAGGCACCGAGGCGAGAATTATCAGGTCTGTGGAATTTTTGAGCCCAAGACCCACCGAGGCGGGGAATTGAACCCTGGTCCCGGGCTAGACCTCTGCATCAGGGTCTGCCGCTCTAACCATTGAGCCACACTTCTCCATCACACATAAGTCTGTACAATCCAGCCAGCAGTATAATACTATGATTTTGTATCCCCACCACAAACCCCTTGCTCAGCCATGCTTTTAGGCAGATGAAGTGGGATTGCCTGATTTTCATTACCAAAAATGTGCTCTAACAGTCATCAATTATGAATCCTAATATGCAGTATCATACATGCTTTCATGGGGCAGAGCATGGTGAAAGTTAAGCATGGTGGACTTCCTCCATACACCATCTCAGTTCATCCTCCGCAAAACTTAATGTTACATATCTGCTCCCTGGTGGCTTTTCACGCAAACCATGACACTGCTTTTCACCTGCCTCATCTTTGCCTTCACCACCTGCGTATCCTACTGGTGCACCTCCCATTTGCTCCTATTCTGTGTTCTTCCTGCAGTCTTGTTTCACTGCCACAGGTTTTATTAGTTCATGGTTTCATAACTGAAAGGTGGTACTGTTGTCCTGCTTCATTAGAATGGCACAAAGCCCGGAAACGGGTTTAGTGCACCAGCATCAGCCCTCCAAGTTGTGTACTGCACAGCTTGTTCTGTTGTGAACACGATTAATATTCCTGAGCCTAAACAAAATGCTTGTTTACTGGTCTTCAAGGCTTATTTGGAATAAACATAAAATGTGCCCATCTCCAGAGAGATGATCCTCAACAAGCATGGACATCGTTTAAGGATCGCCAGAGGTTTCAGCTGAAACCACTGGCACTGCCCTTGCAACCTCTGGCCCCAGAAGTGCAAAATCAGTTACAAGAACACATGGGTAGCCCACCTTTGTGGGCATCGGGGCTCCACTCTCCCTTTTTCTGCCTATTTTTTTTATTATACTAATAATAAATAATAATCTATTATTCACTATCTGAAATAAGAAATGGAGACCTTCGCTGTCAGCTTTTAAATGCATGTTGTGTGCATGCTTGCGGTGAGTATGGATTTGTGTGAGAGTGACAGAGTGCATACGTGTGAACTTGTGTGTCTGTGTGGGCATGTGTATGTGTGAGTAAAACTGAATCAGAGTGACAGGTAAATGAGTGGGTTTGGGTATCAATAAGTGAGTATGAGTGCATCAGAGTGAGTGTGAATGAAAGTAGAGTAAGAGTGACTGCATGTGAGGGAGACTGGGTGGGTGAGAAAGAGTGATTAAGAACGTGTATGAGAGTGTAAGAGAGTAGGAGTGAGAATGAGTGAGTAGGTGGTAGTGAGAGTAACAGATTGAGAATATAACGAGGGAGTAAAAGTGAGTGCAAGGGAGTGTGAGTGAGAAAGTATGAGTGAAAGTGCGAATGAATGAGAATGAGTGTGTCAGAGGGAAAATAAGTATGTGTGTGCAAATGAGGAAGTGAAAGTAAGAGTGAGTGCAAGTGTGATTAAGTATGATTGAGTCACAGTAAGAATAAGTGAGTGGGAATAGGTGAGTCAGAGTGAGAGAGTGCAAGACAGTGAGTGAGAAATGAAGAAGTGCAAGTGAATGAGAATGAGTGTGAATGTGTGAATGTAATTGAGTGCGCATAATAATGTGGTGTTGTGCTTATGAGTCTGCTGTTGGCCCTGGCATACTGAAGGGATTCTTGGCTTTTATAGGCACCCATGGCAAAAATACTTTCACTGGCATACTGAAGGCAATGCCTAGTGTGAGAAACAGGTCTGATAAAAATACTGGTATTGGCAAACTGGAGATAGTTTTGGGCATGTTGAACATCTGTGGTAAAATACAAGTATTGGCATACTAAAGGTACTTTTTTGCATATGGAGCACCCGTGGAAAAATTGTAGTAATTGCACACTTGAGTAAAATTTTTGGCAGGGGCACCTGTGGCTAAACGTTGGTAACACATTGGAGGTAATTCTTGTCATAAGGGAAGACAGCCAAGGCATATGGGAGGGGGAAACCATGACAAAATGGTGGCCCTGCTATATTAGAGGTAATATTTCACATAAGGATCATTCATGATAAATAGACAGATTAAATTGAAAAATTCTGGCATATTGTATATATATTTTTGGCCAAAGTGGGTACCAGTGCTTAAAAGTGGCACCAATGGCATACGGGGTCACTAATGACAAAATGCAGGACCTTGCACTATGGAGGTAATTTTTGACATGTGGAGGCACCCTTAGCATGTTTTGAAAGAAATGTGGTCAACTTCTGCAGAGGGTCACGTTTCATTGGCTTGACACACCATGAAATGACTTGAATAGTTAGCGGGTGCTCTTTTAGATCCTATGGCTTTTGTGAAAATTTATGTGAAAATTGTGCTTTAAAATACACGATTTTACTCAATTTTTTAGGTCTCGCCTACGAAGCGCGCATGTGCTGCATAGGAGGAGACCTTTAGGAATCGATTCACTTTTTCTGCCAAAAGCCTGCACGTTTTGCATTGCTTTCAATGGCAATGCGTGCACGTTTAGCGATTCCCTTGCGGGAGCGAGCTTTGGCGACATCTGTTTGTAATTACCGTTCAAACAGATGGTGCCCCTGCCCGCTCCCGCAAGGGAAACGTTGTGTGTGCTCTTGGCCGCACTCCCCCCACCCCTCCCACTTGTTAACCCGCGGGTTTCACATCTCTCCATCAGAGCTCCACAAGAAGTGGTAAAATGCTCCTGGGGAGGGGTGGGGATACAGACGACTTTATTAAATTTCTTCAGTTTTTCTGCTGAATCAAACATTTTGCCACCACCCTTCCTGCTCGCTCAAAAGCTATCGCACTCCTGTTCGCTTCCTTTTGTTTTTCTGCTATCCTGGGGTCCTCATCCGTTTTAACAATATGACCCGGGACTTTTTTGAACGCATGCCTACGACTTAAGAACATTAGCCATTTTTAGTACGATTTCTAATAATATTAAGAGAAGGAACGCTGTCCCCAAATTGGGCAACAATGGAATTACAGACCGCTTTGAGCCAGAAGAATGCCTCGTGTGGGGAGATTTGCATTTAGTAATTGTTGCTTTCAGGGCCAGTGGAGCTAAAGAACGCACAAGCAGGCACAAGCAGACATCAAGGCCAGCTTGCTTATCGCAAGGAAACGTAGAACAAAGAGTCTAACTGCTGATTAAAAAGTGGCAAAGACATACTAAACATGGGCGACTGAAGCAAGCCACTGCCAACAGCCGGCTTCGCCATCCCAGCGGCCTTCTATGGAGCCGGCGCCCACCAGGCATGAGCCCTAATTGGCTTGCGGCAGCACTGGAAATGATTCCACCTCAGGTCCCCTGCGTGTGGGGAGCTAGCATGGGGCATCTGCAGCTAAAATGCAAGGCATGTGATTTGCATACATAAACAAAACCCACAGATGTTCGGGCGCAGCAGTGTGATTAGCTATTTTGGTTCTCAATCGAAAAGTAAGAAAGAGGTTGGAAAATTGAGCTATTATAACGCCCAAGTCTAAAGCAAGTGGGAGACTGTTAGTGTTAAAGCTAGCAGACACCACAGTGGGACAACGTTTCATCTTAACAACATAATATCTTGTACTGCCGGCATGACTCATTCATGGCACTCTAACTTCCAACAGCAGCACACATTAGATGGAATGCGTCAGCTGACTCCAGTTCTGCCCGTAGCCAGTTAGTCAGTAGTCCACCAAAGCCAGTGCTGAATCACACCCCACATAATACCACTCAATAACACAATCACATACCACATTATTACACTCAACTCAACACAACATTCATACAATCCACATAATATCACTCAGTGCCACATAATAACACGTGATAGGGTCCGTCCAGCACTCTTGTTTTTCGTTTGTCTTCTTTGTAGTTTAATCTTTTTCGTTGTTGTGCACCATTACCTAGTGTTTTAGTCTAGAAACACTTCTTGAATATGTTGCGAAAAGTGAGAAACTGGGAAATCCCAATGTCTAAATGGTAACGTTCTGCACACTTTCACATGAACCACTTGGTTCTCCTCAGCTATACTTGTGAACCAAAATAATAATGATCTATACAGTTTTCCTTGTTTCAAAGATCTCTGTTTATTACTTCTTTATCATTCATCTGAATTCTTTCGTTTCCAGGACAGTTTTAATTATCATCTCCCATTTACCCAATGCATTTCGGGTCTAAGGTGACCCTTCTTCGGGGGTCTCTATTAAAAAAATCAAGAAAAAGTTGCAATCAGCCCTTGAACCTAGGTACATGTATACATTAACATTTATGTATAATTTAACCCACTGCGTTCTCAAGTGCAAACAAACATCTGTAATTCACGGTATGTTCTTTTATAACGATCGTTATCACTATTTACACCAAAAAATCCGTGTTTGTATTAGCGCTAAAAAATATGCCAAACACCAAAACCATGTTGAACGTTCATAATAAAACACCCTGAAAGAAAAGCGTAATATCCATGGTTTAACTACAAACTAATTCTAAACAAAACAGAGTTTACCCTAACAAACATTTTGCTCCTCTCTCGCGCTGTACTTACTGAGAAATGAAAACGTCCCTCGTTTGCGTACTGTCGGCCAATCCGCTACTTCCTAACAATCTGTGTACCGCTATTTAAAGCTCCATGTTCTTTGATTGGCTCAACTAGCGATCACGTGATCGCAACATCGGACTGTGTTTACAGTCCGTATTTTATACCTAAACATATGCTAAAAATGCAAAACTATAAGAATTATAAGAATTATCTCTTTAGGAGGAATCTATGCTGACAAACAAAAGTTAAACCATAGTCGGAACTGATTCCGAGACATGTTCACTCGATATTTTTAACAGTTTGGTATCATTCAACATTTTGATATTCGTTACTTAGCAAGGCTATCTCATGTAAAATAAGAGTCTGATAACATATACTAATGAAAATAATAAGTCCAAAAATGGAGTACACATATAAAGGACACCACTGCATTTTTGAACATGCTATCTACAATAAATATCCCAAATGATGAAGAGATATGGTTATGTTCTATAGATGTGACAGCTCTGTACACTTCAATCCCACACAGGGAGGGAATTGAAGCCATGGAATGGTGTTTACTCGACAATGAAGTGCGTGGAGGAGAAAAAACTCTAATGCTTGAACTATTACAGTTTGCTCTACTACACAGTTACTTTAATTGGGAAGGCGACTTCTATGAACAATGCAGTGGAACCTCTATGGGTTTTGCGGGGGCACCGTCCTACGCAAACACCTTTATGGCTAAATTTGAGCATGACCATATAATTCAAGACACAAACTGGACAACTGGTCTTATGGTATTTAAAAGATACATCGACGACATCTTTCTTATATGGAAGGGTGAAAAAGAAATACTAATCAACAACTTGGTGTCGGCCATTTTAGGTAGGGGAGTTCTCGCTGTGAGTGTCATGCAGGAAAATAAAGTTGGCTTTCCACAGTCTATTTACAAAAAGCAGGATAATTCTATCCTGTCATTCAGTCCATTTGGTTGTAAGCTGCCCATTTTCTTTATCCAGAAGTATTCTGATCTTAGTCTTGATTTGTGTGAGTCTTTCTCAGGGTGATGTTCGATGACTTCCAGTATTGTAAAACGTAGTTGTGCTACATTATGTCCTGCTTCTAACCAATGTGTTGCCAATGTGGATTTCAAATTTTTCAGGCGGATATTACTTTTGTGCTCAGTTATTCTTACTTTTATTTTTCTCTCAGTCTGGCCTATATACAATTTTCCACATGGACACTTGATTCCATAGATAACATTCTTCGTATCACAGGTTCCTGAGTGTAACAAGGTCACCTCCTTGCCTGTCATTGGGTGTGTAAACATTTGTCCTGTCATTACGTTGTTACAATGAATGCAATTTTCGCATCTCTGCATGCCTTTGTGGTTAATTTCTCTTGGTTTGTTCTTCTTTTTTAGCAGTTCTTTCAAATTTTTGGATCTATTATAGGCAAACGTTATCCTATCGGCAAAAAGTGGTTCTAGATCCGGTTCTCTTGCTATAAGTACCCAATGTTTTTTCATGATATTGACTATTTTTGCTGATTGTAAAGAATGTTTTAGGACACATACTGTTTTCTTTGTTTCTCCTCTTTCTTTCGTGACTAATAGAGACTCTCTCTGCATATTCAAGACTTTGATTTTAGATTCTTCCAATAAGGGTGTAGGATAGCCTCTTAGTTTGTATTTTTGGATCTGTTTGTCGATGGTGGAGAGCAAATCTTGTGGATCAGATGTGATCCTTTTTTGGCGAATAAATTGAGATATTGGAAGATGTTTCTTTAAGGAAAAATGATGGAAGCTTTCATAGTGTAAGCCACTGTTTCTATCCGTTTCTTTTGTGTGCACACTGGTTCTCAGTTTATTCTGTTCAAGATGAATTTTTACATCTAGGAAAGCCAATTCTTTCTGGTCCATTTGATGAGTGAATTTGATCCGGTCGTGAACACAGTTCAATCTCTGGATGTTGTTGATTAGTATTTCTTTTTCACCCTTCCATATAAGAAAGATGTCGTCGATGTATCTTTTAAATACCATAAGACCAGTTGTCCAGTTTGTGTCTTGAATTATATGGTCATGCTCAAATTTAGCCATAAAGGTGTTTGCGTAGGACGGTGCCCCCGCAAAACCCATAGAGGTTCCACTGCATTGTTCATAGAAGTCGCCTTCCCAATTAAAGTAACTGTGTAGTAGAGCAAACTGTAATAGTTCAAGCATTAGAGTTTTTTCTCCTCCACGCACTTCATTGTTGAGTAAACACCATTCCATGGCTTCAATTCCCTCCCTGTGTGGGATTGAAGTGTACAGAGCTGTCACATCTATAGAACATAACCATATCTCTTCATCATTTGGGATATTTATTGTAGATAGCATGTTCAAAAATGCAGTGGTGTCCTTTATATGTGTACTCCATTTTTGGACTTATTATTTTCATTAGTATATGTTATCAGACTCTTATTTTACATGAGATAGCCTTGCTAAGTAACGAATATCAAAATGTTGAATGATACCAAACTGTTAAAAATATCGAGTGAACATGTCTCGGAATCAGTTCCGACTATGGTTTAACTTTTGTTTGTCAGCATAGATTCCTCCTAAAGAGATAATTCTTATAATTCTTATAGTTTTGCATTTTTAGCATATGTTTAGGTATAAAATAAGGACTGTAAACACAGTCCGATGTTGCGATCAAGTGATCGCTAGTTGAGCCAATCAAAGAACATGGAGCTTTAAATAGCGGTACACAGATTGTTAGGAAGTAGCGGATTGGCCGACAGTACGCAAACGAGGGACGTTTTCATTTCTCAGTAAGTACAGCGCGAGAGAGGAGCAAAATGTTTGTTAGGGTAAACTCTGTTTTGTTTAGAATTAGTTTGTAGTTAAACCATGGATATTACGCTTTTCTTTCAGGGTGTTTTATTATGAACGTTCAACATGGTTTTGGTGTTTGGCATATTTTTTAGCGCTAATACAAACACAGATTTTTTGGTGTAAATAGTGATAACGATCGTTATAAAAGAACATACCGTGAATTACAGATGTTTGTTTGCACTTGAGAACGCAGTGGGTTAAATTATACATAAATGTTAATGTATACATGTACCTAGGTTCAAGGGCTGATTGCAACTTTTTCTTGATTTTTTTAATAGAGACCCCCGAAGAAGGGTCACCTTAGACCCGAAATGCATTGGGTAAATGGGAGATGATAATTAAAACTGTCCTGGAAACGAAAGAATTCAGATGAATGATAAAGAAGTAATAAACAGAGATCTTTGAAACAAGGAAAACTGTATGGATCATTATTATTTTGGTTCACAAGTATACCTGAGGAGAACCAAGTGGTTCATGTGAAAGTGTGCAGAACGTTACCATTTAGACATTGGGATTTTCCAGTGTCTCACTTTTCGCCACATAATAACACGCCACAAATTTAAAACTACACTCAATACTATATACATACACTACACATAACAACACTCAGTACTACATAATTACACTATACTCAATGCAACATCAATACACTACACATAATACCACTAAGTACCACATATAACACTTTGTATTACAACTTTTCTACATAAAACACATCAGCCACAATAGTCTACAACATAGCCAACACTTCAAAATAAACACATAAGGTCCCAAAAGCGAGACCTGCTTGTTTATACTTTCCTCAGGGAAAAACCCTCTGAACCCACCTGGAAAAGGTCAGGGTCACTTGCTTGCTACAATTCAGGGCAAGTATCACGCCCCCTCCACTTTCAGAGATAATGTCAGCACCCTAATATATGTGATATCTAGAACGGACATTCGTTAACTATTGTGATGTGGTGAGGATGGTGGAGTAACGTCATTTGAAAACACTCCCTGATTTATTCCGGGTAATGGGTCATAGGCTGTCACTTCCTGTGGTGTCATTAAGGTCATAGCGTGTGTGATGTTGCTTCCTTTACTCCTGTGATTTTACGGGCAGGAATAGCGGGCTGGGCCTGAGAGTGGATAGCAGAGAATACTGTTGTAAAAGTGGAAGCCAGGCAAGATGAATGGGTCTATGAAATTGATTGGGAGCCCCTGCCTTGGTTCTGTAGAGCACACCGTTTATAAAGCATTTAGTTAACCAAGCGCGTTCATGCACCGTCTGCCGAGGACAGTCTGTGAACTGTAAGTTACAGTTTGCATCAAGGAAGACCAGACTGAGGTCTGGGGAATATTAAATTGTATTCTGCACCATGAGATTGTGTCTCCACAGGTCGGAATGAAAGATAACATGATTTCGCTTTTACTGCATGATGAAATGCTTGCTTTACTTCTTCTCGAACTTAAAACTCGGAATCGAGGACTTTTCTTAACACAAATTAAATTTCTGTAGATCTGCGTGAAATTTGTCCACAAATTGGGAAATGCAGTCGATTGATCCTGTTAGTCTTTCTTTCTTCGGAGTGGAGCGACCCCAGGCTATTTGTGTAATACGGAATGGGGGGAAACTAATGTTATCGCAATCCATATTGCAGTCAGATTTATGCTGCAGGTAAACCATTTAAAAGATTCGAAAAAACATGTACAGTACAGGTGTTTGCTTATACGTCATTTGTTGGGTTTGATGGAGACTTTAACAAAGAACTCATTGTTCATAAATAACATTTTTGACTGAAATAGCGCTGACTGATTCTGTACTCATTTTGTTACTTGAACGATACAAATGAAACGATTTTTGCCTCGAGCTCTGCGCCATCCTCCACATTTATTTTTAAACATGGCTTAAAAATTGATTTACTCAATTTTATATTATATTTAATTGAAAAACTAAGACATGCTGGAAACGACATTGTTTTCATTTGAAAGTCTTTATCACATTTTTTAAATGACATTTGTTGCCCGATTTACATGGTTTGATGGCTCGGCTTGTGCTTTGGCGCTGAGACCTACACCTTGGGATGACAGGGTGCCTCTGCAGCAAAAGCAAGCAACACAGGGGAACCTTGCCAGTGCAAATCTGTTCATTTGTTTAGCACAATGCAAGAGTGGTGCACTCACATGTCAGAAGAGTGATGAAAGAAGGGGTTTAGCAGACAGGCACTAAGAAGCCTAGCACTAGCACAAGGAGGCCTGGAGGTGAAGAGTGGGAGGCGAGACATCACCTCAGAGTTCCAGGAGTCCTTAACAGGGGCGTGACGAGGGGGGTGGGGGGGAGGGGGAGGTTCACCCTCCAGAGGGCCCCGTCAGCACCGCACTTCTGCTGGGGAGCTCTAGATTGAGTCCGGAGGGGCCCCCTTCACTTACCCTGCATGGGGGCCCCCTCGAGGTTCGTTACGCCACTGGCCCTATACAGACCTCCAAACTCACAAGGGGCTACTGTGTGTCACCCAATATCGGCTTTGCTTCATACGGTCACCTAGTGAGAAGCTGATATCACACAGTTGCATGGAAAATAATCTGAAAACCACTGCAGTGAGTGGATTTTCAGCTCGTCTTTCGAGGCTTTGAACAGACGATGTCCATTAAGGCACATGAGAACACCTCAGGATGTCTACAGCCCCAGCAAGATTTTTTTTTTGGAGTTGCGAATTTGTTGTGGAGGTGGCAAATAGCCTTAGGTACTTCTTGGCCCTAGGCTCTACCCCCTCCTCACATTCTGATTGTTTTTTATTTAGTAGTCAGGTCTGCTATATTCTTGTAAAGTTGTCCTTGTATCCTCAGAATCGGGGCGATGCTCAGAAGGGTTCACCTCTCGACAGCTTCAAGTCTGACCTGCTGTGTTAGCACAGTCTGTTGAAGTGGTCAAGCGGGGGAAGGAAAGGTAGGGGACTGCAGGGAAGGAGACCTAAAACAGAATAAACAGAATAGATAACTACCTAACTACCTTCTATTACAATGTGGCAGTTTGTATTATATATATGGAACAGATGTGCCTATCTCAAGGAACCTGTAAAGGAAAATAATCGACCTTAAAATGTAAGGAATTGCTGAAGGCATTCAGCAAATAAACTAAGTGTGAGAGAAATAAAATATAACAGATAATTATACCCCTTTCGCTCTCCCGTATCAACAGAATCTAAATGAATATGCTACACTGCCTACCAATATATAGTTAAAGTTTATTCACAGGGGACAGAATAAACATGGATCCTGAAACTCTACACTGACCCTTGTTAAATGCCAAAACAAAAGCACCAACCAGTGGTATACCCCAGTAATAATGTGCATTAATATAGTCATAACGCATAGAGTGTTTGATACGACAATCCAAAGCAAAATGATAGTAGTCGTCACTGAGGGGTGCCCACTGTGAATCTCGTTTAGAGGCAGGAGGAACCCAAACTTCAAGAATGGAAACCAAATTGGGAATCGGAACATCTGCACTTCTTGATGCCAAGATTTCGCTCTCTGCTCATGTCATAACATATGTTTATTTAGTCCATGTGAATTTATGAGTTAGCCTCCTCCACATAAGCCTTAACTCCAGGCTTACCAGAAAGAGGAGAGCGTTAAACTCACAATCCCTCACTACCCCTCAGCATGTGTCTCTAACGAGAGAACTTGCCAATGGGGAGAATAAAGCAATTCCACGTTACACGCTTCCCATGCCGCGTGAGCCTCTTAGGAGAGAGAGCCCCACAACGGAGGAGAATGGAAACAAGAAGACGGGAACAAGGGCATCTTTCATCTTTAGATTTTGTAAAACTAGAGAGATGAAGAGGTCTCTCTGTTTCTAGGGAAATAAGCGGAAAACCAAGCAAAAAAAGTTGGTGCTACTATCACCCTTACCAGCAGGATCCAAATGCAGGGACACAAAATAATCGTCCGCGTCTTGGAATGCGGAAATGCTTTTATCCACTACCCTGACACTCGTGCATTACGTCCAACTGTGAGTCATGCCTGGATATGTGGTCCCTTAGAGTGTTCAAGTCGTACTCTTTGTATTTGACCAATGTGCTTTGACGGCACATCCCTTCCTCAGAGAACACTGACTGGGACAATGTTTAAAGGGATATTGATTATGAAAGGAGGACACCAGTCTGGAATCATGTACTTCCGTGGCTGGTTCCCACGATTTCTCTACTGTTCCCCACCCCTTGCATGCCACTAGATACCACATCTTCTCTGCAGTTTAGAATCCAGAATAGCCTTTACTTTGTATTCTAAATCGTTGTTTACCCATATCGGAACGGGTTTCTTCTTGACAGGAATGTGTGAAGGTTTAATCAGGGACACATGCAAAACAGGATGTATACGTAGATTGGAAGGTAAGGATAGCTTCACTGCAACAGGATTTATATGTTTTATGACTCTGTAAGGACCAATAAACTTGGGATTGAATACACTGTGTCTTTTGAAATGTATGTTTTTTGTGGATAGCCACATATTGTCTCCTCTGTTGTAAACAGGACCAGACAATCTACATTTATCTACTTGTTTATTATACACAGTCTTCACTTTTTTGAGTTGTGCTTGAGTGTTTTTTCAAAGTTCTCTGAATGTGGGCTATTCTGTCCTGCACTTTAGGAAGTTTGTGGGTAATCTTCGGATGTACAAAGGGATTAAAATGGGGAGGAAACCCGTAAGTACTGTAATATGGTGAATGGTGTGTGGAACTATGTGTAGGGCTGTTATATGCGTTTTCTGCTAACCACAAGCACTCCACCCATGCCTCTGTGTTTTAATCAACATAGCACCTTATATACTGTTTTAACATCTGATTGAGGCGTTCCATCCGTCCATCAGTTTGTGGTTGAAAACTGGTGGACAGAGCTGTAGACATCTGTAAAGCTGAACCCCACACCTTCCAGATTCGTGCTGTGCATTGAGTCCCGTGATCAGAGATTATCATGCGGGGAAGGCCATGTAACCTGACTATGTTGATTAGCAGCAACAGGGCCAGCTGACCTGCTGTAGGAAGTTGCTTACAGGCAATGAAATTACCCATCTTCGTTAAGTGGTCAACTACTACCAATATGGTAGTGCATCCCTGATCTTGAGGTAAATCCACAATAACATCCAAAGAGCTATTCTCCCAAGGCTTTTCGGAAGTGGAAAGAGGTTGAAGCAGCCCTTGTTGTCTCGTCTTGTCTGCTTTCATTTAGGTACAGATGTCATATTTCTTTATCCATGTAATGATGTCCTTTCATAGAGAAGGCCACCAAAACTGACTTGTTACTCTGTCACTTGTCTTTTCTATTCCATTGTGTCCTACACTGGGTATATTGTGACATCATTGGAACACTTTTTGTCTTAAAATCTTATTGGGTATTAGTATCTGATTTCCACGTACAGGTATTCCTTGCTTCATTTGCCATTCAGGAGGTCTTTTCAGCCATTCCCTCCATGCAAAAGTTTGGATACTTAGAGCTGCCTTTCTCAAAAAGGCATCCGTTTGAGTTACGCAAATTACCAGGATGCATGTTTCCGGTCCAGAGAGGACCCAGCTTGGTAGTTCGGGATGGACTGTTTCCATGAGGGACAGGGTTAAGACTGACTTGCATATGGCTGGGTCCAAACTGGGGTGGCGTGGTGAGCAAAAACAATGATGGATTAAAGCCAGATCTTTGTGACTGGGGGTGAACATTAGCATTGTTCAGCATTCCGTCCATCATTTGTTCCTTTTGCCTTTGTCACCCTAAGTGGGAAGGGTATGCCCAGACTTGGGTCCCTTGCACACTGCGCCACTGGATTCAAGCTATCCTGGCTGATAAGGGGGGGATGCCTGGAAACTGGTCCCAGGATGCTAGTTTCGGGTCCAGGAAGGACCTGGTTTGGCAGTCTGGGCTGGACTGTTCCCATGAGGAACAGGGTCATGACTGATTTGCATATGGCTGGGTCCAAACTGGGGTGGCGTGGTGAGCAAATACAACAATGGATTAAACCCACATCTTTGTGACTGGGGGTGAATGTTTGCATTGTTTAGCATTCCGTCCATCATTTGTTCCTTTTGCATTTGTTGCCCTAAGTGGAAAGGGTATGCCCAGACGTTGGTCCCGTGCGCACTGCGCCACTGGATTCAAGCTAGCCTGGCTGATGAGGGGTGATGTCCCAAAACAGGTTCCAGGATGCTTGTTTCCGGTCCAGGGAGGACCTGGCTTGGCATTTCGGACTGGACTGTTTCCATGAGGAACAGAGTCAGGACTGATTTGCATATGGCTAGGTCCAAACTGGGCTGGCATGGTGAGCAAAAGAACGGTCTATTACACCCGATCTTTGTGACAGGGGGTGAGTGTTTGAATTGTTCAGTATTCCATCCATCATTTGTTCCTTTTGCATTTGTCACCCTAAGTGGGAAGGGTATGCCCAGATGTGGGTCCCATGCTCACTGCACCACTGGATTCAAGCTAGCATGGCTGACGAGGGGTGCTGCCCCGAAACCGGTCCCTGGATGCTTGTTTCCGATTCAGGGTGGACCTGGCTTGGCAGTTCGAGCTAGACTGTTCCCATGAAGAACAGGGTCAAGACTGATTTGCATATGGCTGGGTCCAAACTGGGGTGGCGTGGTGAGCAAAAGAACCATGGATTAATCCCAGATCTTTTGACTGGGGGTGAGTATTTGAATTGTTCAGCATTCCGCCCATCATTTGTTCCTTTTGCATTTGTCACACTAAGTGGGAAGGATATGCCCAGACATGGGTCGCGTGCTCACTGCACCACTGGATTTAAGCTAGCTTGGCTGATGAGGGGTGATACCTCAAAACCGGTCCAGAGGAGGCTTCTTTCAGTCCAGGGAAGGCCTGGCTTGGCAGCTTGGGCTGGACTGTTCCCATGAGGAACAGGTTCAAGACTGATTAGCATATGGCTGGGTCCAAACTGGGGTGGCCTAGGGAGCAACAGAACGATGAATTAAACCCATATCTTTGTGACTGGGGTGAATGTTTGAATTGTTCAGACTTCAATCCATCTTTTATTCCTTTTGCTTTCCTCACTAACAAGAGCAAAAAAGGTATGAATTTCTGCTTGATTTTATCTCTAGATTTGCCGGCGTCCATCGCCAGAAGGCAAAGCTGTGTTCTGTTTTATAGTTCAAATTGAAACCCTGCACGGTAGCAGTCAACTATGTGCATCCAGTACATACGGACCAAAGGACAGTCCCAAGTCAAATAGAAATATGTAACATACTTCTGGTGGCACTTGGGGCAGTTTTTAGACTTTGTGGGGTCTATCTTATGGAGCATTGCAAGACTAACGCATGCCCGGTGAATAAAATGTAACTGCATTAATCGTATTGTGCCATTACTAGAGATTGTAAGGGTCAATGCTAGGTTTTGGAACCATTGGTTCTCAGTGAATACTTGACCACAGTTTGTGTCCCATTTTGTTCTAGGCTTTAGCAGGAATTTCTGAGCGTCTGCCCCCAAGGCCCAATATACTCTCATTATGACTCCTCTGTCACAACCTGTTTGGAGTTACAACTCCAGTGTATGGGATGTACGTGGGTTTCAATGATTTTCTCCCACACTTTCAAGGCTGTATTGCATATGGCATAGTAGTGCAAGAATTGTCCATTTCCCAAGTGGAACTTCTTGAGATCAGGAGGCCAGAGGACCATCTGCCTAAAGATCCCCTTTTACCAAACATCCTCCAGTCTTCCACCTGGCCCTGTCCAGACTTTCAACCCTATATCAGAACACCAATATGTCCCACAAGGGTATATTTTGGGATTAGGGAAGCCCTCTACTCAATCTAGCCAGACACATTTTCCAGGTGTGCAACGCGATCTAGATTATGCGCAGGTCATTTCGTTTTGTATGACCTCCGGCATTGAAAAGGCTCTGTGAGCGACTCTACTATTGGGGCCCTTTCCAGTAGACTCCCATCCATCATTTTATGTAAATGGAAATAACAGCTATTACTATTGTCTTATTGTATGGTACTCAGTGAGAGTATATATTGTTTTTCATTTCCTATTATTGGACATAATGTGTGACTCTTACACTGGGTCAGCAATCATAAGAACAATCTTCTCTGCAAAGATTCAGAAATGGTCTCACACATTACAACTTCCAACACTACTTAAAACCAGGGAAACTGAAGCTAAACAACTATGTTTACACGACATTTGAGTTTTCTCGTAGGTCTAGCAGCAGGCAATGACAGCCTCAGGCACCCACCTGAGGACGACCCAATCAGGGGAGCCCCTGAAAGAGTGAGGTCCTCTTCAATTGGCTAACTTTACCATGTTTTAGAAAGTCCCTGTGCTTGATGTTATTAGATTTGTTGCAGGGGCGTAACACAGACCCCTGGATTCCACACGCTCCAGGGGCCCCCTCACTCAGTGGAGACTTTATGAACACCCGGCCGCCCTCCCCATAAATTAAAAGGTGCACGCAGCCGCGCACGCCACGCAGCCTCTTCATTAATTAAATGACGCTGTGTGCACACCAGCCGGCCTCTTAATTAATTATATAGTTGGCGCGCACGCCCGGTCCCGGCCGGGCCTCTGAGGCTGTTCATAATTAAATGGTGTACGGCAGCGAGCGCACAGTTGTTTCCGGACGCGTTTGCGCTGTCTTCAGGGTGAGGCATAGGATGGGACTGGTGACCTGTGACCGTGCGTGACTTGTGGTATCCCATTACAGGACACAGCCAGGCCTCTGCTGCTAACTTGTTCGCATGCTTGTCCCGCCGGTTATCTGCCTGGTTCGGCCTCGCTCCCTGTTGAATCTCCCTTATCAACCTGGTAGTGGTGCGCTGTGGCAGCTGAAAATGTTGTGGAAACCTTTTCCCTCTCTTTATATCTGGAGGCCCTGCTGGTTGCCTTTTGTTGGGGACTCCATACAGGTGTGGCCGATGTGAGCAGAGAGGTGAGGGGGCATGGGTTCAGACTCCGCTGTGTTGCCCGCGGCATAGAGCAGGGAGGGGAGCTGCATTTTTGTTGTGGACAGAGTGTGTCTTTTATTTATTCAGTGCTTGGTTTAGGCTTTATTGCTAGTTTTGTGAAAAGTTGATGTAATGGCAGTTGTTTTGCCGAGGCAGCAAGTGGTGCTGTGGTGTACTTTTTGGGGATGTTTACATGGCACCACCATATTACAGTTCTGAATCCCCTGCTATGTTGTGAATTGTTTAATTTTTCTATCCTGCATTAATTGAAAAACACACGCACCTCTATTAATACCATATTGCTGGTAATTACAATGTTAGTCATGTTAAACTTTTCATTGCCAGAACTTTGCTTGCCCATTCATATAGCTGCACTGTACAACTGCATATTCCCAGATATTTTGAGATGCTCAATTGTTAATACTTTTTGGAAGCTGTTTGTTCTCCTATGATTGCATTCCATTGGATCCTTCAGACCTTTCAGGGGTCTCATGGGGCGTGTATTCAGTGGCACAAAACCAGTGGCAGCAATAAAGCTTTCTCAGACCCCTCTGCTTCACTCAAAACACCAGAATCTGGGGCCTGACTTCAGCGACACACGCCTCCAAGCAGCACACCCATGAATGTAGCCTTCTCACATCTCCTACTTCCCTCACAACCCCTGAACCTGGGGCCTGGCTACAGCAACACACAACCTCCAGGCAGCCCCTCAAATAAGGACTCTAGTTAAGTGCCCTTAAATTTCTGGTGCTTTGCCGCAGTTTGAAGGTTTGTTTAGAGTTTCTTGCTGCACAAATTAGTGTAATTTCTGCTATTTATATGTTTCCCTCGTCTTCAATGAAAGTGGCCACTTAAAGTCGTTGAATGTCACTCATAATTACACTGAAATTATGAAAATGTCACACATAGGCAATCTGAAACCTTGGCAGCTATGTATTTTATTTTGGAGCAGTCGGGCCGGCTGACTCAAGGGCACTGGGTGAGGGAGAGGACCCTGCTGCATCATGCAGTCAGGAGACGGAGGTCCGGTGAGAGGGCCGGTCCTCACCGGTGAAGAGTCACGCCGGCTCAGTAAGCCTGGGGCAGAAGAAGAACAGCACAACCCGAGAGGATTGTGGTTTTGGCTTCCAGGAACTGTGATTCAAGGGATTCTGGGCGGAGAGACGATATGTAAGTGATCAGGTAACAGGAAAGTGGTGCATTTTCCAGTAAGGGCACATCAGTGCCACACACAGTGAAATGCTCTTGCTGTATTTGTAGCAACAGTTGCAGAATTGTTATCTTCACCAGTAGTGAGGGCTGTGTATGGTGAGCTGTACGCATCTTGTGAACATGCACTTATTTGAAGGTGGGCATTATGTATCCATAGGTGGCACGTGTGCACACATTCTCCTTTGGAGGTGAGCAGCTAAGCTCTGCACACATCGCCTCTGTATACATGTCTTTTTCAGATTGACACCTTGTGTATAGAGACTGCTCCTCTGTTTATGGACACTGTGTGTCCGCAGCAACCTCTGTAAATGGAAAGTGGGGTGCATCCTCTTGCTAATGAGCTCCTGGAGACCTTTTGTTATTCATTGGTGGACACACATTGTACAAATCGTATTTCCAGATGGGAACCTTCGACATTGCAGTCATCTGCATATAAGCATGCTGCGTACACAGCACTTATTCACAGGTGTCCCACCATCTGTTCACAGCGCCTCTCTACAGCCAGGGCACCTCTACTACAGAAGGTGCATCCTATGTACTCCGCAACTCCCCACAGAACAGAACCTGCATCGAGAGGGCTTTAGAAAGATAGAGCACTGTACACAGTTCTTCACTGACTCGGAAAACCTTTCCAAGGTAAAGGAGGGCCAAATATGAAGGATGGGCTCTCGGGTGCCAGGGAGGGGTGAATAGAGAGTGAGAGGGGGTAAACACAACTAAGTGATGGCAGCTACAATTAGTCGATCAGCAGTGAGGCTTCCCACCCTTGGTGGCACCTACACAGACTGAAAGGAGGGTGGCAGCAGAAGAGAGGCAGACTGAGCATTGCCCAAGAGGAGGAGGTATCCCCATACCAGGGAGGGCACATGAAGGTCATCCGGACTGGGATAGTACAGGAGGACGGAGATCCAGTCCGGCATTTGGAAGTGTGACATGCGAGGTCTAGGCCATGCATGCATGTAGGATGGCAATCCATTCTGGTATGAGTGCAGGCAAGGTTAGTGCCTAGTGATGGCACACTTGACGCTGCCGGCAGTGAGTTTCGAAATGTACAAATGTAAAAAGTGATGGGTATAGAAAAACGGAATTTTGTAAGGTGCCAGGGAGTGGTGAATAGAGAGTGAGAGGAGGTGAACACAACAAAGTGATGGCAGCTACAATTAGTCGATCAGCAGTGGGGCTTCCCACCCTTGGTGGCACCTACACAGACTGGAAGGAGGGTGGCAGCAGAGGAGAGGCAGTCTGAGCATTGCCCAGGAGGAGGAGGTCTCCCCATACCAGGGAGGGCACATGAAGGTCGTCCAGACTGGGATAGTACATGAGGACGGAGATCCAATCCGGGATTTGGAAGTGTGACATGCAAGGTCTAGGCCATGCATGCATGTAGGATGGCAATCCATGCAGGTATGAGAGCAGGCAGGGTTAGTGCATAGTGATGGCACACTAAATGCTGCTGGCAGTGAGTTTTGAAATGTACAAATGTGAAAAGTGATGGGTAAAGAAAAACGGAATTTTGTAAGGTATGAAACTCGCAAAAAGCTATATGAGGTAGGGTAGTTTGGCTAGAGACGAATGAGGGTCTGTTTGTGCTACATATGTAGGGATACGTGCACATTTTCAGGCCCGGGGGTCTTTTTAGTTTGCAATGAACGTTTGACATGCCTGTTTTAATTCAAACATCAGTTTATAAAGCTAACAGTGGTACCCAGAAATTATGTGTAGCTCTCCAATAAAATATACTTACTTCATCGAATGTCTGTTGTGGGAGAAACAGTGCACAAGAGACCGCTATATATTCATTGTCGGGTATGAGTGTTTCATGCTGGCTTTGAATTTTCTTGGCATTGTGATGTTTGTCATTATTCGTACCAAAATGCAAAAAAGGAGAAAAAAACCAGACCAAGGCGAGACACAGTGAATAAGTAGAAAACACTTTAACCCGCCCCCCCCCCCCAACCCATTTCAAGGCACTAGGGTAGTGCCCTTTCATTTCTGATGCTTTGTAGATGTTTTAAGATCTTCTTACAGCTTTTTTTTGCTCAAATGGGTGCAATTTCTGATATTTATATGTTTCCCTTGTTTGCATTGTTTGATTTTGCTTGGCAGAAAGCGTCACTCATAGTTGTTGAAATGTCACTTATAATTACACTGAAATTATGAAAAGGTCACACATAGCAATCTGAAACCTTGGCAGCTATGCAGCAGTGATGGGAACTCCCAGGCCTGGCACTGTGCTGATACCCCCGCCGGGTCACAGCAGCTGACCCAGTGGTGATGAGTGCAAAGATGCTGCACCAGTGATCCTCTGTACTTGTGCAGGGTCGTGCATCGCCCTGCCCTGTCCTACCTTGCAAGCGCGTTGAAGCCTGCTCTGGTAGTTCAATGAGATTTGTGACTTCTAGGCGCTTGCATGCAGTCCCCTGTGGCAAAATCACTCGCCCTTGAAAATGAAATTGGTGTGAAGTCATCGACTCTTACAAAACAAGCCATTTGTTTCAAACCTGCCCTAGATCTCGACTGTCACCCCCGTTGGACATGCAAAGCAAAGTCTTCATGCCAAACTGTAAGGTAGCCCACCCAGCCCGCCCAGGTATCGAATCCTTTATTGTACTTTCCTGGGGAACAGAAACTCTCCGGAATCTAAGTGGGGGGGGCGGCTGCGCAGACTGTGTCCTACACTTTTGTGAGAGGGAACAGTTGGGTATGGGAGTATCAAGGGCACTCAACAGGGCGTAGTTCTCCGGGTACCAACGATGCAGGAGGGGGGATTTAAGGACGGACAAAAGGTAGGACCATTCTTAGAAATTAGGAAGGTGTACTTTATTTCCAGTATAGTAACACCAGTCAAAATTAAGCAGTTCTTGTCTCTGGAGGGAAAATACCCCGAAAGAAAACAAACAAAAGGAAAACGTCTGGGTTTCAGGGGCTAGAGTCGAAATCCTTCCTGGCTTCAATGTCCTGCCTTCAGTGTTTCACCCAGTCAATCAGCTTGAATTCTTCCAGCAAGGCCATGCGGAAATAAAGAAAAACAACCCAGAGGTTACTGCTAGGTTCTGGGGTTCTAATATGGAAGAGGGGAGGGACGGGGAGTGAAGGAGTCACCAGGGTCCTACACCAGGTTATTAGTCTGCGTCCGACACAACAGATAATTGCTGGGAGCGTGCTCGGGGACGAGGATTCAACACACACACTCGGTCCTGTGACCTCCCTCAAGCCTCCCCTACCCCATCCCATCCTGTGAGGAAAACAGTCCCCTTAACCGGCCCGTACCTTGTCCAGCCACACTTCTCCAGAAGTGCGGCGGGGCGGCTCGTGGTAACGGTGGCCTCCTGGCGTGTTGGTTCTGCTGGGCTGCCCGTCTTCTTCTCCTCCTGGATTCTCCTCTCGAATGCTGCTCGACTCCGGCGTCTCCTCTCGCGTTCTTCCTCCGGCTTTCGCGCTTGCTGGTTCCAGTTGAGCTTCCTTATCCGCCTCCTCCGTTTCTGGTTGGCCAGACGAGTGCGACGTCAGGACTGTCGGCTCCGCCTCCACTGGAGAAGTCCAGGTCGTGTTAAAGGGGCCGTAGGAGTCCTGAGGACGGGGCGGAAAGGAACAGCTGTTAAAGTCCTCGCCTCATCCACCGATGTCATCAGAGGCCCTGTGACACATCCCGCCCCCGGGATTTCCACGATCGGGGGAAACCGGAAAGCGAGACAGAAAGTCCACATTCCCCTGATCATCTCCCTTTCGGTGGCGAACTTCAATCTGATAGGGCTTCAGGGCCAAGTACCATCTCAAAATGCGTTCATTGTGTCCCCGGTTACGTTGTAGCCAAGTGAAGGGAGCGTGATCCGTAAATAAAATGAAGGGTCTCCCCTCAAGATAGTAACAGAGCTTATCTACCCCCCCATCGAACCGCAAGGCACTCCTCTTCGATGGAAGAATAGGCCTGTTCACGGGGAAACAGTTTCCTGCTGATGAACAAGACCGGCCTCTTGTGACCTTCCTCGTCCTGTTGAGAGAGAATGGCTCCGATTCCCACCCCAGAGGCATCGTTCTGTAGGAGAAACGGTTTTCTGAAGTCCGGTGGGATCAGTACAGGGGAGGATGTGAGAGCGGCTTTCAAGGCCTCGAAGGCTGTGATTTCAGTTGTGGAGGGGACAGGCAACTTAGAAGAGGAGTGAGATTTACGTAGGAGGTCAGTGAGGGGTCCTGCCAAGTCAGCAAACTGTGCTATAAACATACGGTAATACCCTACCAAACCCAAAAAGGCCCTCAGATCCCATTTCGTGGCGGGGTAGGGAACGGCTTGTATGGCCTCAACTTTCTCTGATTGTGGTTGGATCTGGCCATTCCCCAGGACATAACCAAGGTATTTAACTTTCCTAAAGGCGACCCTTGATTTTTTTGTGTTGATATGTAGGTCTGCTTTATGGACACTGGAGAGAATGTTGTCTAAGTCTGTGAGGTGGTCCTCCCGGATATATGATGTTACAACGCATACTTTTACTCCGCATACCATTACAACGCGGTATTTACAACGCATACCGTTACAACGCATAGCGCTTTGGGGTGCTGGATAGTGGTAAGTATAATTTACTATTCTAACTCCAGTCCCCGTGGACCCTAGGGAAGGTGTTGGATAGTAAATTAAACTTACCTCTTATCCTAGAGCGCACCCCAGTGCAATGCGTTGTAATGGTATGCGTTGTAATGCCTGCGTTGTAGTGGTAGTGCGGAGTAAAAAATGCGTTGTAACAGGTGCATACCGGTCCTCCCAGGTTTTACTAAAGACAACAATGTCGTCGAGGTAGGCTGAGGCGTAATCAAGATGGGGCGTTAACAAGGTGTCCATGGCCCTTTGAAAAGTAGCTGGGGCTTCGTGCAACCCAAAAGGGAGGACGGTAAAATGGTAATGGGGGTGGAAAAGGCGGTCTTCTCCCTATCTGCGGGGGGATCTGCCAGTATCCCTTGGTGAGGTCGATGGTGGTAATGTTTCTGGCCTCACCAAGGCGTTCTAGCAGTTCGTCCACCCTAGGGAGGGGATACGCATCTTGCTTAGAAACCCTGTTAACGGCTCGGAAGTCGATGCAAAACCGGATGCTGCCATCCGGTTTTGGCACAAGGACCACTGGTGAACACCAATTGCTATGTGAGGGAACGATCACAATGGATCGTAGCATGTTGTTCACTTCGTTGTTAAAGGCGAGACGCCGAGACTCGGGGATGCGATTGGGCTTTTGCTTCACCACAACACCAGGGGGAGGGTAGGAATGGTGTGTTCTGCTAAGTGGGTTCTACCCGGCTGGTCCGAGAACACTCCAGTGTGGCGGAGGAGGAGGGAGAGAACCTCTTCTTTCTCTGTCAGGGAAAGGTCCGGATTGATAGAGGTGTCATGTACAGTATGAGGAGAGGGAGAGGCAATAGCGACCGTGGGGGCGATTTGAGGCGGTTTGCCTATCCATTTCTTTAAGATATTTATGTGGTACATTTGTGTTTTATTTCCAGCCAGTTGTAAGAGGTAGGTGGTACACCCTATCTTTCTGATGATTTTGAAGGGTCCCTGCCATTCTTATTTTAGTTTGTGGGTGGAAGTGGGTAGCAGAATCAAAGCCCAGTCCCCCACGCTTAGTTCCCTCCATTTTTTTCCTCGGTCAAAAAAGGTCTTCTGTTTGGCTTGAGCAATGGCAAGATGGTCATGAGCATGGGTTCTCAACTTGTGGAGGCGGGTTTGTAATTGGCGGGTATAATCCAAAAGCGCCTCCGCTTCTTGTGCCCCCTCCTTTTCCCAGCTTACTTTAGTGGTCTCCAGCAGGGTCCTTGGTTTACGTCCGAACAGCAGCTCGAACGGGGAGGTACCCAAACTGGCTTGTGTCTGGCTACGTAGGACAAAGAGGGCTAGAGGCAGCAATTGGTCCCAGTTTTTCCCATCCCCAGACAGTAGTTTCTTCAGTGTGAGCTTCGGGAGCCGTTGTAACGCTCAACCAATCAATCTGTCTGGGGATGGTAGACAGAAGTCTTTATATGTTTTATTCCCAATTGCTCGCACACTTGTTTCATGAGGCGAAACACGAAAGGGGTACCCCGATCGGTAACGATCTCCCTGGGGAATCCCATCCGCGAAAACACCTCCACCAGTCTCGGTGCTATGGCAGAGGAGGTGGCTACCCGAAGGGGGAAGGCCTCCGGGTAGCGGGTGGTGTAATCCACCAACACCAGTGCGTATTGGTGTCCCCTTCCCGACTTGGGCAAAGGCCCAATGACGTCCATACCTAGTCGGTCAAATGGAGCATCGATTATGGGCAAGGATTCAACGGTATAGGGGGAGGAACGTATGGATTCCGTCTTTGACATATCCTGCATTCTTGGCAGTATTTGTGAACCTGGGCATATACCCCTGGCCAGAAGAAGGGCTGGAGTATGGCTTGTCCAGTCTTTTCAGCCCCGGAATGACCGGCCAAAAGATGGACATGCGCAAAAAAAAGAATTTGCTCTCTGAAACTTGTGGGTACTAACAACTGAGGAACCCCATCTGGTTTTGCCATTCTGTGTAGCAGACCGTTTTTTTCGATGAAAGTGGGGTATACCCGTAGAGGGGGTCCTGATTAGGGGTGGGCGGCCAGCTACGCTCCGTGCACGGAGTGTGCGTAGTGCCGCCTACTCCGCATTTTGCGGAGCGGGCGGAGCCAGGCGGCACTACGCACGCTCCGCAGACGGAGCGTAGCTGGCCGCCACCCGCCTCCCTCCCGCCCTCCCTAAATACTTTCAATGAAACGAGTAAAATAATTAAAACGCACTTACCTTGCCCGCCGCTGCCCGCGGCGTCCCCGGGGCTCGCTATCTGCATTCTTCCGTCCTGTTTACTAATGCGCATGCGCGGGCGGCAGCGCATGCGCATTTTCTCATGAGAAATGCGCATGCGCGGCCGCCCGCGCATGCGCATTAGTAAACAAGACGGAAGACTGCAGATAGCGAGCCCCGGGGACGCGGCGGGCAAGGTAAGTGCGTTGTAATTATTTTACTCTTTTCATTGAAAGTATTTAGGGAGGGCGGGAGGGAGGCGGGTGGCGGCCAGTGGTGTTTGCGTAGTGGGGCATTTGTGAGGGTAGCGTCGTTCAACTGTGCGGTTCAGAAGTGAGTGTCCCTTGCCCAAGGCTCTGGTAGAAGGAGGGTATCATGTGTATTTCCAATGTTTTTTGAGGGCTTCTAACATAAGGGAGTTGAAGGACGGATTATCGGTCCCTATAATGACGGGTTCTGAGAGACTCAACAACACCCCGACCAGTACCTCAGTTCCTTTCCCTGACCCACTATAGAGGGTGACCTTAGCTAGGGAATATTCCTTGATATCCCTGTGAACACACCGGATGCGGACGGTCCGCCCGGGTATAAGATTGGAAGGATTTATTAATTCCTGTTTCACCACTGAGTGCTTGCACCCTGAATCTAGTAATGCTCTTATAGGTTTCCAATGATGGTCACACTTACATAGTACACTGTCCGGTTCCTTGAGCAAAAAGGATGGAGCGGGGTGCATAGCTCACATCCATTGGCTCTTCCTCTTTTTCTTTCTTCTTTGGGCAATAGCTGGCTATATGCCCCCACTCCCCACAATCGTAACATTGGGGTCCTGAGGTGACAGAAACGTCTGGTCTGGGGAAACGGGGACGTATAGGCTCAGGTACCCCTCTTGGTGGCTTCTTATCTGTTTTTACAGGGGGAACGTTTTTGGTGTGTTTCTCTGGTTTCCTAGTATATGGTTGCCCTTGGGCCCTGGCATAACACGTGGCCATCTCTATGGCATGTTCCAATGTGAGTCCTGCATGCTGCTTCAACCAACGTTTTGTGCCATATGGTAGCGCCTCCAGGAACTGTTCCAGGTAGACTTTGTTCATAACATCTTCCATGCTTGCCTCCTGAGGTTTAAGCCAGAGGTCCGCCGCTTCCTTTAGTTTGTAAAACAAAGTTTTGGGGAGATAACCCGGGGCCCCTCGTTCCTGGCGGAACCTCAACCTATGGGTTTCCTCATCCACTCCTAAGCGATCCAAGATGTATTGCTTTACAACAGCGTATGCACAAGTCCCATCTTTGTTCACCATTTGATAGGCTGCTTGCGCCTCCCCTGTCAAAAGGGGAGCGAGATAAAACGGCCATCTATCCCCAGGCCATGAACTTGCTTGGGCGGCCCTTTCGAAGTTCAAAAAGAAAGCCAGGTGTTCATCCCCTGGGGTGTATTTTTGTAAGGGGCCACCGTACCATGGGGAGGGGCTGTCAACCTTCCTTGTCTCAAGATAGTCATAAGTTGGGCATGTCCCTCTGCCAATCTGAGCAGGCTATCGAATTGGTTCTGTATGGCCTGGATGAAAACTGTCCGATCCGCCTCCGCTTGGGTGGAGGTTTGTTCAATCGCCTACTCTAGTTTTTCCTGCCCATCCTTCATTTGCTGTCTCAGGTTTTCCATCCTTTATCGGATGGTGGTTCACCCAAAAGAACTCCTATCTGGCTCGCCACTTGTGAGATTGATCAGTCGGGTATGGGAGTATCAAGGGCACTCAGCAAGGTGTAGTTCTCCGGGTACCAACGATGCAGGAGGGGGGATTTAAGGACGGACAAAAGGTAGGACCATTCTTAGAAATTAGGAAGGTGTACTTTATTTCCAGTATAGTAACACCAGTCAAAATTAAGCAGTTCTTGTCTCTGGAGGGAGAATACCCCTCAAATAAACAGTTTCCGGTTAGGGAGGGCGAAAGCAAACAAACAAAAGGAAAACGTCTGGGTTTCAGGGGCTGGAGTCGAGATCCTTCCTGGCTTCAATGTCCTGCCTTCAGTGTTTCACCCAGTCAATCAGCTTGAATTCTTCCAGCAAGGACATGCGGAAATAAAGAAAAACAACCCTGAGGTTACTGCTAGGTTCTGGGGTTCTAATATGGAAGAGGGGAGGGACGGGGAGTGAAGGAGTCACCAGGGTCCTACACCAGGTTATTAGTCTGCGTCAGATAATTGCTGGGAGCGTGCTTGGGGACGAGGATTCAACACACACACACTCGGTCCTGTGACCTCCCTCAAGCCTCCCCTACCCCATCCCACCCTGTGAGGAAAACAGTCCCCTTAACCGGCCCCGTACCTTGTCCAGCCACACTTCTCCAGAAATGAGGCGGGGCGGCTCGTGGCAACGGTGGCCTCCTGGCGTGTTGGTTCTGCTGGGCTGCCCGTCTTCTTCTCCTCCTGGATTCTCCTCTCGAATATTGCTCGACTCCGGCGTCTCCTCTCGCGTTCTTCCTCCGGCTTTCGCGCTTGCTGGTTCTAGTAGGGCTTCCTTATCCGCCTCCTCCATTTCTGGTTGGCCAGACGAGTGCGACATCAGGACTGTCGGCTCCGCCTCCACTGGAGAAGTCCAGCCCGTGTTAAAGGGGCCGTAGGAGTCCTGAGGACGGGGCGTAAAGGAACAGCTGTTAAAGTCCTCGCCCCGTCCACCGACGTCATCAGAGGCCCTGTGACAGCTTCATACTAACAGTTCAAGTTCTTTGCAGTGTGAGTGGGAATAAAACTAGAACCTAATATTATAAAATAGGCCCAGGGCATAACACAGGCCCCCGCGTTGTGGGGGAGGGGGGTGCGCTCTAGGTACCCCTCACTCAGCGGAGCCAGTCCTCTTCATTAATTAAATGATGCGCGGCGCGCAGACGTCTCCACGGTCTTCAGGGTTGGGGCTACAGATTAGCATGAAGGTGAGAATTGGGTCTGTAGTCAAATACACGTTAGTGTGAAGGTGAGGGTTCGATTAAGATCAGGGTCAGTTTACATATCAGAATCAGAGATTGAATAAGGGTCAAGGTTCAGGCAGGGTTGGAAAAGCAGAAAAAGAAAATCTGAACCAAATGATTCAAACTACTGCTCAAATGAACACACAAGGACGTTTTCAAACTATTTACAATCAAACCTTTTGATTTGAACAAGATGCTGTTCAAACTAATTTCTTCTACTAGTCACAGAATCATTAAGGCACAAGAAGCTTTCGATCTTTTAAGTCTTTTTGTTGGTGCAACTCAAATGAACTAACATTGTATATAAACTATCAAGAGGTGCTTCTCAAATAACACGTATACACACTGGCAGTAAGAGCAATGTAAACACCAACAAAACAGATACACAATAGAGAAGCACGTCTGCAATAACCAAAAAGGCACTAAAAGGCTTCTTTCTTTTTTGTTTTATATAGCGCAAACTCGACCCAAAGTTATCACTGCGTCACAGCCTACACATTCATTTTTTGTTAGGCACAGGGAAATTAAGTGATTTACCCAGATCAGGATGTTGAGCATCCCTGCCGAGACTCGAACCCGGTTCCCCAGTTTTGAGGAAGGAAAGAGATGGTCTTAGCCCCCATCTCTGGTGGCAGCAATACCAATAATAAGGATAAAGAGCAATCTCATGATCCTAAAATCCCCAAAGGGATTGTCCCTAAATTTGAGGAAGGTGCTGATATCACCAAGTTGTTCACAGCCTTTAAGAGGGCTTGTGACATCAGAAGATTAAAGAAACCTCTCTTGGGGGGCACTCCTGTGGGAACTGTTCTCTGGTAACTGCAGAGACAGGCTTCTGACCCTCTCTGGGCCAGATGCAGGGTCTTATGACCTCATGAAGAAAACTCCGATTGAGGGATTTGGACTCACTACTGAGGAGTACAGAATTAGGTTTGGGGGCTCACAAAACCCAGACCCAAACCTGGATAGATTTTGTAGACTACTCAGTAAAGACACTGGATGGTTGGTTAACTGTACACAATGTGCTTGATTTTACTGGACTTTATAATTTGTTTATGAATGAACATATTTTGAGTAATTGCACAAATGAAAAGTTGCATCAGCATTTGGTAGACCTAGGTCTAATTTCTCCCCAAGAATTGGGAAAGAAGGCAGACCACTGGGTCAAGACTAGGGTGACAAGGACAGGACTGTGGGGGACAAAAAGAAGGTGGTCACAAAACCTCCCCAGGGGAAAGGTGGTGAGAGTCCCCAAGATAAAAAGTCTGAGTCTTCCAAAGGGCCCCAAAAACCTGTACAGGTGGGTGTGTCCTAAACTACTCCCTATGTGCCTCAGTCCTATAGGGGAAGACACTTTGATCCTAACAAGGCCTATTGTAACAACTGTAAAAAGTTGGGACATTTAACTGTAGACAGAAACTGCCCCTACAGTAAAGCCCCTAAGTCACCCAATACAGCTACTCTAGGGACAGTACATCTACAGATGGGATCAGAAGAGTGCCCAGAGCAAATCTGGGAATACACTCAAGCTAGTCTAGTCTCCTTGGGGGAAATGGAGGTTGCCAATGTAGCTGGTTGGGCACCCAACTGTAAAAAGTATCTGCAATAATCCTCAATTAATGGAACTAGAGTAGGAGCCCTGAGTGATACAGGTGCCAGCATCACTATGGTAAAGGAAAAGCTGGTTTCCCCAGAGCAATACCTGGTTGGAAAAACTTACCCAGTCACCAATGCTGACAGCATTACCACCCAACCCCCTCTGGCTATGGTGACATTAGGATGGGGGAGGTTACTGGCCTGAAACTGGTAGTGGTCTGTCCACAATTGCCAGCTGACTGTCTGCTTGAAAATGACCTGGAAACCTCAGCCTGGGCTGAGGTTGAGCAAGTAACCCATGCAGCCATGCTGGGTATCCCTAGACTGGTGTGTGTGCAAAACAGAGCACAGAGCAAAAATCAGGGTGAACAAGTAGGTTTGGAGTCTGAAAGTATGGCCCAACCAACCAAGAGAAAAACCAAGGAGACTGGAGAACCAGCTTCTAGACAGCCAGCCTCTCAGGACTCCTCTCCTCAGGGAGAGGACTTGGAAACCCTAGAGGGAACTGAGCCCATGGAGCTTGAACCTTATCAGGCTGGACTCCTGGGCCCAGGGGGACCCACTAGGGAAGAGCTGTGCCAGGGTCAGCGAGACTGCCCCACTCTTGAAAGCCTGAGGCAGCAAGCTGCTGCAGAAGCAAAGGGAAATGTCAGTGGTACTCACAGAGCTTATTGGGAAGAGGGATTACTATATGCTGAGGCAAGAAAACCCAATCCTGGAGCTACCAGGAGGGTGGTAGTGCCTCAGAAGTACAGGGAGTTCCTCCTAACTTTAGCTCATGACATCCCCCTAGCTCCGGGGTTCCCAAAGTGTGCGCCGCGGCACCCCGGTGCGCTGTGATGAGAAGCCAGGGGCGCCGTGGCGCCGCCCAGGATGTGGCTCCTTTGTGCTGAACGTAATCCCAGCCCTCGACCTTTGCATTTAAATGGCTCAATAAGAGCTCGGTGAGGTTACGGAGAGTGCTGTGGACATCTTGACAGTGCACCCGAGTAATAAAGCAAGCTTTACATGGAAGGGTTTAGAAGCCATTTTTATTTAGCGTTATGATAATGCAAATTTGCCTACATTATGTAAAATTTTTGACAGAATGCAGTCTAAAAGCAGTTTGTATTAAAAACAGTTGTGGCGCATTGTGCTCGTGCTCTTAAACATGCATGCGCAATTAAAATAATCAATGTTTACCACAAAATGCTGTCACCTATGTATGAGACTTCTTGTGTACCAGTTACCTATAAAATGGTTTTGGATATTGCATTGCCTTGGATCACTGAGGCAGCAACACTACACTTCTCTGTGTGCGTTAATATCGTAGTTTTGCAGGAATTAGGAGTCATTTAATATCTTTCTTATTTCTGCCTAGTAACGATTTTATTCTTAACATGAAAACCAATGCATGTGAGAAAGCATCAGCCATTGTCCCTGTCACCCCTCGTTGGTATTTGGAGGAGGAATAACATTTAACACATGTAACTTCCCTCCAGTAACTCATGTAACTTGTAACTATGTTCTGAAACAATGTTCGTCCTCATGTAAAGCGCTCTGATACCTCCGGGTCTAGCCAGCGCTATATAAAACTTTTCAAATAAATAAAAAACATTTTTAAAAATGGAGCAGCGGGCGAAATGGCTAAAACTGCAGCTGCCTAAAGGAAGAGATAGATAAAATGCTGTATCCCATAAAATGTGCAGACTTTGTCTCCTCGACTTCCGAAGCACGATTAATCGAACCCGTGCGTTCCCCAGATTGCACATCTGACTAGGCGCAAACAGATAGGTTTTTCTTGGGCACACGTGTGTGTCTCTGAAATGAAAAGTTACATGAATTCGTAAGACATGACCATTGTGTTTTTGTGTGTGCAATTTTACAAAACGGGACAAGACTCAAACGAGTATCACTTTGCATATATCACATGGTTCCTAGGGTTTAAGTGTGCTTCTTGAGACAGTGAAACGTAATTGCAATTAAAACCAAGCAGAAAAATCACTATATTAAGATACATATCAGAACGTTTACCCTTTGGTTTTATTTTTATTTAATGCAATTTTATATAGCGCTTTACATAAGAACCAGTTGCGATACATAAGGACTTAGGATTACATGCGTTACATAAAAGATACAAGCAGAAAAAAATTGCAAATGTACAAGTTATAAAGTCACACAGGGAAGAGATATAAACAGAAATAAATTGCAAATGTACAAGTAGTTAAGTCACACAGGGAAGAGACAAATATAAAAAATTGCAAATGTACAGGTTGTAAAGTCACTCAAGGAAGAGATACAAATGGATAAGCTCTAAGAGTCCCATAGGAATGGTAGAGAGTACAAAGGTCTACTGCGGTGGCGCCCAAAGTGTGCGCCGCGGCACCCCGGTGCGCCGGTAAAAAAATGGTGGGGAGCCACGGCCAACTGCCAATTAAGTTAAGGGAGCCACGGGTCAAAAAAGTTTGGGAACCACTGCCCTAGCTGGACACCTGGGGCAAACCAAATCTTAGGAAAGGCTAGTTAGCCACTTCTACTGGTCTCAGATGAACCAAATGGTGAAGGAGTTTGTGAGCTCCTGTGTTACCTGTCAGGCCAGTGGCAAGACAGGTGGCAAAACAAAGGCCCCCTGATACCACTGACACTGGTGGGGGTACCCTTTGAAAGGGTAGGTGTGGACATTTGGGTCCACTTGAGCCTCCCACAGCCTCAGTGAACAGATTTATTCTGGTAGTAGTAGATCATGCTACTAGGTACCTTGAAGCAATTCCCCTTAGGGTTACTACAGCTCCTGCAGTAGCCAAGGCCCTCCTGGGTGTCTTCACCAGGGTAGGGTTTCCTAAGGAGGTGGTTTCAGACAGAGATACCAACTTCATGTCTGCTTACCTGAAACACATGTGGAAGGAGTGTGGGTGCAGTACAAGTTCACCACCCCATACCACCCACAAACCAATGGTCTTGTGGAGAGGTTCAACAAGACATTGAAAGGTATGATCATGGGACTCCCTGAAAAACTCAAAAGGAGGTGGGATGTCCTGTTGCCATGCCTGCTTTTCGCTTATAGGGACGTGCCACAGAAGGGAGTGGGGTTTTCACCCTTTGAACTTCAGTTTGGTCATTCTGTAAGGGGACCACTTTGTCTGGTGAAAGAGGGTTGGAAGAGGCCTCTCCAAGAACCCAAACAAGACATTGTGGACTAAGTGCTTGGCCTAAGGCCCAGAATGGCTGAGTACATGGACAAAGCATCCAAGAATCTTGAGGCCAGCCAGGAGCTGCAGAAGCACTGGTATGTCAAAATCAGGTGGGAAAGGATCACTTGTCCTGCATAACCTGGGTATGCAGGTCGCATACCGATATGTCCCAAATTAAAAACCCTCATACACGTGTTTGATCTTACATTTGAGCGGTATATCTTGATTCTCCGCTACTTAATCACGTGTTTGCATAATCACAGGGTTAGTAGTTATGCATCCTCCAGTCGGAGGTTTACCCCTGGTTAAAACAGTTGTGATCAGTGATGTCTGGGGTATGTCTTATTAAAAGTACTCGTACATCCAGATAAATGTCTTTAATGGGTCTGGATTCGAGTTGATATTAAAAAGTTTGTTGGTGTGCTGGAGAGTGATTAGGCATCTCACACACTATGATTAGTGATTAAAAAAGGTCGACATGTTTCAGCCCTTGGTTGCCTGGTGGGGTCAAGTGGGCTTTCTTCAGGACCAAGTGAAGGGTGTAAAAAGACCGAGGGTGTCTCAGTGAGTGTAATATCCTATAAACAGTTTTGGCTGTTCATGTGGAGAAGTGGGAAGACGGATATACTAATCCTTCTCCTGATTAGGTCTCAAAGTACCTGAAAAATAAAGTGGCAGACATACAAAGGGAGGGGTAGTGGGGAATTATATAGGACTTGTATACAGAAATTTCTGTTTGTGTTTTAAACTAATCTGTACAGCAACTGGAAAATGGCAATATTTCAATAGAACACACATCACCATGGTAAATAATCACTCACTCATTCCATGATTCTATACTTAGATATTTAGAAATTAATCGTAAACTTATGACAAAATTTCTCTACTCATTCTGTTGGCAGTATGCGGGCATTCTTAATTTTCTATTTTTATATATATCATTCAGGTAATTTATTGTGAAGCGCGGTATTACGCGTCAGCTCGCAACCATTCCCCAAAAATGCCGAGTGGTCACATCCTCACATAAGATCATAATTAGGTCGTGCGTGGTGCCTCGGTATCTCGATGTTTCATTGCAGGCTTACACAGGGTTAATGGTATCAATAAGCATAAGCACAAACTCGCGGTGTTACGTTTCAACTCACAGCCATTCATCTAATGTGCCGAGTGATCACATACTCACACAAGGTCCTAATTCAGTAATGCGTGGTGCCCCATCACCCAAGGATTCACTGCGGGCTTTATTTAAGCGGGCGACAAATGTAGTTTCAGTGATCGCATTGTTTTTGAAAAGAAATGCCCAAGCTGTCTATGCGGCGATATTGTGCACGTATCTTTGTGGATTTAAATTTGTGCCTTAACGGGTCCCTCAGTGAGTCGAGGAGGCCTACTGGGATAATTATAGAGATTTAGAGAAGGGTACGGTAATACGTTACGGTTTTGCAGCGTTTCCTGGCTCGTCCTTCTGCTACCTGCGGTCTTCCTCCATGCATGACTTGTGCTGACTCTACCATTCAGGGCTCGGGAGAAGGAAGTTACTTCCCGGTCCCATTAAATCATGCTGGTGAGGTTGTCGGAGTACGAAGAAAGACTTAGAGTGTAAAGTCTGTTTTTTTCTTCAAGTGCTCAATACTATATCTAATTAAATCTGAAAATTGAAACTCCGATTACACTAATATTTTGCAGAGGTTTCAGTCAATTGTTGCAATATGATCTGCATTTTAGGCAAAGGAGACCCAAAGTATCGTGGCATTGATCCCTCGTTATGGGCTTTTTGGACTGCTTGTCTTTTATTCCACAGTGGGAATTTTAACGTGTCAATTGTATTATTCCTGTAGATCTTATTGGTCACCGTGCAGCACTGGTAATTATATTTTTAGACATAGTTTTGTTACTAGAATTGAGATGCAGCACAGGAAATTTTGTTTTTAGATGTAGGTCTGTTACTAGAATTGAGATGCTGATTGTGGCATGTGACGGCTTACACAACAGGCTGCTTTTGTAATGTCTAATTGTTCAGGCTCAGCCAAGGGATGTTGTCATTCACTCCCTCAGAATCCGTTTTAAGTCTGTGCACCCATCTTTGTTCTTTCTTGAAGAGGGTTTTTTCAACATTATGATTTTTGTTGGTCAAGGTTTCAAGTATAATCCAATTCAGATCTCCTATTGTGTGGCCTTCCTCAATGTAGTGAGTAGACATTTTTGTGGTGCCTTTTTTCCATTTCACATTGCTGCAATGTTCGCAAATGTGTTGTTTCACCTTTCTGCATGTCATGCCAATATAGCGCTTCTCGCAAGGACATGTATCATATAAATGACGTGACTGGTATTGTAATTGGTATGGTTTCTTATTGTCCTCTTGAAGTCTGTTAGTAGTTGTATTTCTTTCACTGGTTTGGTCAGTGCACAAACTGAGCAAGATCCACAGGGGAAATGCCCAGTCACTGGCTGGTAATCCCACAGTCGGGGGACTTCAGATCTCTGTTTTCTAGGTGGTGGTCTTGTATGGACCAGTATGTCTTTGAGATTAATAGTTCTTTTGTTCGCGAATCTCGGTTTTGGCCATTTGATATTTACAGAGGTTAAGATTCACCAATTTTTGTTAATTATCTTCTTTATATTGTTTGAAGCAGTACTGTATGTAGTTACACATGTTATTAGGTCTGGTTTGGGGGTTTTTGTGCTGATTCCAACAGGCTGTCCCTATTTTGGTTTCTTGCTCTTTTCTTGCATTTGTTGATCACTCTTTGGGGGTAGTCACGATCCTTTAATTTCTCACCGAGTTCAGCTGCTTGCTTTTTGTATTCCTGGGTCTTGCTGCAATTCCTAAGTAGTCTGAGGAATTGGCTGTAGGGAAGATTTTCCCTAAGGGGACGAGGATGGAAACTCTGGTATGAGAGAAGGCTATTTTTTGTAGTTGGTTTAAAATATGTTTTTGTCTGTAGGGTGTGATTTTCTGTGTAAATGGTGATGTCCAGAAAGTCAAGTTTTTGTTTGTCTGCTGTGTACGTGAATTTTAACCATTCATCTCTTGTGTTGATCCATGCGTAGAAGGCTTGAAAACTTTCTATGTCTCCTTGCCAGATGATGACGATATCATCTATACATCACGCCAGAATAAAATCTTTTGTTGGTAGGGGTTTTTGACATGTTGTTCTTCAAAGTTGCTGATGTATAACCCTGCTACGCTTGGAGCGAATGTGCTCCCCAACGAGGTGCCGTGGCACTGTTGGTATAAGGCATAGCTCTTCAAACATTTGAATGCCAAAACCCCCCCAGTCAAAAATGTCAGGCGTAAGGACCCCCTCCTGACAAACAATTCTAAACCTATAGGCAGAGCTACTGGAATTATGAGGCAGGTGAGGACCAAATTATGCGGCAGGCTCGACTAAATTGTATGGTAAGAAAAAATAAATAATGCTATGTGATGTCGCATTTTTTGGGACACTATTGCTTCATTATTTTGACATTTCTTACACACAGTAACACTGAAGAAAGATTTCATCTCATCAGTACCAGTTTATAATGACAATACATCAATAAACAACAGAAAGATGTCTAGTCAACCTTTGTGAAGGGCCTTCCACTCCACAGGAATAAGTGCTGCCACATTAGAAGCTCACCTGGCACAGGCCGGGAGCAGCAACGGTCCCTTAAAACCCTGGCAGCCTTATGCAGAGTTAAGCAGTTTACCCATGCCACTTTCCTCTCACCCCCTCCCTTCCATCCCTCTCTCCTCTTCCAACCCTGGATCCCTCTCTCACTTTGCAAGCCATTTTCTATCACCCCTTTTTACAACTTCTGAACTCTCCCCATTCAACCTTTCACTTCATGTTTAATCCCCTCTTGCCATTCTGTCTGTTCACTGCCATCCTCTCTCGAATTTATCTCACGGCCTCTCTAGACACATCACCTCTCTCCCCCCTCAGCACCTCAAGTCTCTTCCTTCAAATTTCTGTCTATTTGTATCTTACACCTCTCCAGCCCACCATTCATCTTTCACATCTCCCCTTTGTTCTTCCACACCTTCTTGAACCAACGTCCCTCTCCCCTATTACCTCAGCACCCACCTCAGTACTCCCTCTCTTCCCTCAACCCTGTTGTCCCTCACCCATGTCGTACCAAATTCTCTTTTTATGTCACAGATCATCACACAGCTATCTTCTCTCACCATTTAACAGTATCTCTCCTCTGTGACCTCACCTTTCACTCACACTCACTTCTCCTCTTGCATTTCTGCACTTCTTCAGCACTTCACATATCTCCTCATCCCTGACCTCTTAAATCTATTTCTCTCACTCCCATGCTGTCCTCTCTCATCCCATCTACTATCACCCTCTCATCTCTCCTCTTATCTCTCCTCACATACCCGTAGGCTCCTCTCGGCCTGTGACAATCTTCTTATTGTTCCCTAATTAAAAAAAACATGAATAGTCGGCCTCACTGTTTTGGCCGGGCTGCACAGTTATGGAACTTTCACCCACCTTTGCTTCGCTCCACCTATTATCCTTTAGGAAGCTATAAACACCTGGCCCTTATACCATGTAGGTTACCCCATTTGGCTGTTTCTCCTTCCCCTTCTGTGTGTTTCTTATTTGCCATTTCAGCCGGCAGATGGTTATTAGCCCCAGGACACCTTTTGGGAAATAATAATAATAGACAGAAGTGTGACCTGGAATGTGGGACCCACTTTCTATCTCTCCACGACCCCCCTGGGGGTCGGGCCCAACAGTTTGAAGACCCCTGGTATAAGGTGTTGTTGTATTGAAAATAGTTCTCTGTAAGGGCTAGCCAGCAGCACTCCAGCACGAAATGCATGGGTGTTTTGTAATGCCACTCATTGTTGAAAAGTAGTGTCTCAAGAGTGTCCAAGGTCTTTTGTTGGGGGAGGCTAGTGTAGAGGCTCTCTACATCTAGCCCCACCAGGATCATGCTCTCTTCTGAATAGTTGATATCTCGTAGGAGATTCAAGAGGTCCCTTGTGTCTCTTAGGTACGTGGATGTTCTCTGTGTGATGGGTTTGAGGTATTGATCAGCAAGCTGGGACAATGGTTCAAGGATGGAACCTATGCCCGAAACTATGGGTCTTCCGGGTGGTGGATTGCGTGGCCGAGTCTTTGGAAGCGAGTAAAATATGGTATTACTGTGGTTTTTGTCTCCAGAAACTATGCTTCTTTCTTAGAAATCCAGTTGTTTGTCTCTGCCTCTTCTACCATCAGGGCGATAGTCCTCTGTAGTCTTGGTGTGGGGTCCATGGTGATAATTTTATAGAACTTTTGGTCAGAGAGGAGGTCCATACATTGTTGGTTATAGCTCTCTTTGCTCAGGATGAATATGCCGCCACCCTTATCCGCCTATTTTATTATGATCTCACCATCATTTCTTAGATCATCAAGGGCTTTTTGCTCCGCTTTTGATACATTCTGGAAGGGTTTCTTTGTTGTGTCTCTCAGTTCATCAATTTCTTTCATGATTGCTTGTTCGAAAGTAATTATCTCTATTGGGAATTGAGAGTTCAAAGGGCAGAATTTAGACTTTCTCCGTAGTGTTGTAGCTCCATCCGGAGTGGGGATTTCTTGATTGTTGAAAAAAGCCTTCAATTTCAATTTTCGGCAGAACTCTGCAATCTCACATTTGATTTTAAAAATATCCAGATTTGGTGTAGGAACATTTCCCAAACCTTTATTAAGAATTTTTTCCTGATCTTCTGTAAGTAATTTGTCTGTGAGATTTACTATGAGGGCATTGTGTTTGTTTCTTTTTTTGCTCTTGTCATGCTTCTGGTGTGGACCTGGCGTGCTAGGTCTGACCAGGTCACCCCTTTCCGTCTCGATCTCTGGTTCACCTGGCCTCTCCCTAAAAAAGGGAGCCTTGGTTGATAATTTGGTCCTGTTTGATTTTGCATTTGAGGCTTCAAAGGTGGTGGCCCTTGGAAATATGGATTAACCCAACCATGAAAATGTGGATTAAATTGTTGGAATGGCATCCCTTGTGGGTTCATTTGGTAGTTTGGGGTGTGCCACATATTACGTCCTCTCCGATTGTTTCTTCTGTTCTGATTTCTACCCCTTCCTTGTGTGGGGAATTCATCACCACTCCAATCAGATCTATCAGTTGATGACCCGCTGTTGGAGCTGTAATTGGAGCCATTATCATTTGTGGTGTAGTCTTTATGGCTAAATGGATGTATCTGTTCTAGAGAGAATTTCTTGAGTTCCTTTCCCAGTTTCTGTAATTTGGATTGGGTTAGGTATTCTTGCGTTTCACTCATCTCTTCATTTATCTCTTCTAGTCTTTTTTTGTACACTGTGACGTGAACCATGTTATTGAGTTTAGTTTCAATGACTTGAATTTTTATTGTTAATTCATCGGTAAGTCTGGTCTCATTGAGGAAAATTAAATTTTGGCCATGTTGTGTTCCCTAGCGCGTACCCCACCGATTCCATGTACCAGCTTAAAGTGCATGTAACTTCCCTCCTGTGCCAGCTATGAAGACGCAAATACATTTGCGTCCACCGTTAACTTGTCCTCTTTCAGATGCACTCTGAATGGATTATGTAGTCCGTTCCTAAGTATGCTATGCCAACGTCTTTTTGTAGTACGCTTTTCACTTTTTCCTGCTCTAGTCAGAGTAGGCCCTGAATTCCTGCCATCTGAACCTCTTTTGTGGCTCCTGACTCTGCCCAGGCTACCTCTGTACTCATGAACTTTGTCCTGCATTCAGCGCGGCCCCTCGCGCTCAGCTCAAGCCTGCTTTCTGCCAAGACTGACTATAACCTTCGAGTTATCTGTTCCGCTCCCCCGAGAATACATTCCTGCCTACTAGATCCTGTAAACATCCTCTCCAGCTGCAGAGCCAAAGGGCCGACCCGTCTTAATGCAAGTAATTCATAGCCTCCGTTGCCATGCTTCCATGGAAGGCCCCGTGCCCCCACGCTCTACATGTAGACACTCAGGCGCTTATACACGCATCCACAGTTAGCATAGAATAGCCTCTACCCTAGAGACCTTTCCGCCCAGATAGTATAGTTCCTAAAACATCAGATATCAGATATGATAGAAGTACAAGTTGATCTGACATGCCAGACTTCTGTCTCTTTCCGTCAGTGTAAATGTCAAGACCCCTGCACCCCGTCAATCACACGTCATGCAGCCGTGCGCGCATCCAAGCTTCCGATTTCTGCTGACATTGCAACATTCTGTTAGCACCACCCCTTGGTGCCACCCACTTGCGTCACTTATCAGTGACGTTTCCAGCACACACCTCTAGTTCACGCCTAGTTTACGCCTCTTGATGATGTATTGGTACCACGTGTATACTGTTATCTTGTCTTCTCTCAGCTGTTACGCCTCTCACATTGAAACTTATGATGTAAATCAAGTATATAAGCTATGTAATGTCAATAAACGAGAGCGCGCTCATCTATCCCTTCTGACACCCCTGTGGTGGTCAGAACATGATATCCTGATTCCTTTATGAGGAATAAAACCCTTAGAAACTCTAACACCACGGACTCTGTTTTCTTTCCTTCTGATTGAGTTATTATTGATTATTGCATAGAAATTAAGAGAGTAAATTAATTATTTACGTCATTTTGGCGCCCGAACAGGGACACCTCCCCCACCTCACGCGCCGGAAGGTGCGTTGCAATCCGTGTCCCCTGCCATCAGTTAGACGGACTACACGTGTACTGGCAGGATTTCCTGCATCCCCCTCTGACCCACGGAGGTGACGAAGACTGCGATCAGTGCCCAGACGAGGCGGTGAGGAGTGCGGAGGATCCCGACCAGAGCCCAGCCGAAAGAAGCAAGGTCCGAGGTGTTGAGAGGCCCACCAGTTTTCCGAAGTTTTCCGAAGTTTTCCGAAAGTTCTCCGAAGTTTTCCGAAGTTCCGAGTCGAGTCCAGTCGAGTTTTCCGAGGCCTTCTGTTTCCGTGCTTCCCGGTGAGTACCATTGCTGGGTCGTATCTAGACGGGTTTGGGTACGCAAGTCCGGTCTGCACTGTTTTTAGGCAGTGTATCTGTACTGTTTAGCAGTATATAAAGTATTCCGAATTTTTGCACTGTTACACCAGTGTATCCGTACCGTTGAGCGGTACATTCAGTGTAGGGGGTAGTTAGCTATGTCTTTAATGTTTTTATGTAATTAATGTTGTGGTATGAATGTGACTGTTTTATTGTGTATCATTGTATTTCTCGTATCAACTAGCAACTCGTATCAAGGAATAAAGATCTAGCGTTCAAGTAATAAGTAAACAAGATGCCGTTCCTCAGCAAGTTAAAACAGATAGGAACTAGGAAAGGGTTACTAGAGGAAGAAATTCCCATCCCCCCTAGGGACACTCCAGGCAATTTTATGTATCAGAAGCACGGCATAGATGCCATATTATATCTAGATTTATGGGCCGATTACACCAAGCACCTAGACGAGAGACACAGATGGCCTGTTACCGGAACATGGGATGCCGAGTGCATCATGAGGGTAGAAGAAGCATTATGGAAAAAGAAAGCTAGACAATCTCAGAAGGACGCCATAGAATTTTGGCGTAAGGAATCACGTAAGCGTGCTGACAAAGCACTCCGTAGAGAAGACAGACTTAAAGAATCAGATAAAGAACAAGAAAACGAATTAGTTACTGAAGGGATCAGAGTAAAAACAGAACAAATAGACCGTGCCCGAAATAATCTTGTAAACGGTATGTACCTCGCAGCAGATGGCCCATCCGAAACTGAATCAGAGATACCGAAAAACTTACCGGCACCATTAGTTCCAACTAAAGTAATGCACAAAACTACTAAAGATATATTCCTGAATTCGTATCTAGAGGATGTAGCACCAGCTTACACCAATCTGCCTGTCCGTGCCCTGCCTACTAACAGGGATGGGGGTGGCACTGCGCCCCCAGATAATGTTCCGCCACCTCCGCCACTTCCTCCACTGAAGACGGATCTACCGAAACCAGTATTACCCGATCTTACTAAAAGACAGACTCAAGTCCAGATACAGACTCCGCGAAGAGATAATGCCCAAGCATCCGCCTCAGGAGGTGCGACAGCGGGTCTACAGACCCCTCCACCGACACACAGATTGCCTTTAAAGGATACACAGAATCCTTTCCAGTCCCCCTACTCACCCCGGCTTGAGGCATTCAAAAATAGGATGTCATTTTGCAGATATGATCCAGTACCCGGAAAAGACGATTTAATGGTATTAGCATCACTGCGCTTAAGATCTGCCACCGATAACTTGCTATGCTGTGTAGGAATGCAGGAAGCTCTTGACAGACTGTACAAATTCATACAGACAGGGAAAGACCCCGACAGTGTTAAAGCTGCCATGTATAAACAGAAAGTTGACATTCAAAAACAGATTTTACGATTCTTCATAAATTGTGTGATAAGAGAACGAGACAGGCCCGGGACAGATCAGAGTGAGTTAGACGCATTAAACAAGTGGGGCCAAAATATAGCAGACGCGAAACATGACAAGGTATCATGTATAGCCACTATGTCCCAGAAAATTAGAAAGGCAGTATTAACTGCACATCAGGAAGAAACAGATAAAACTTCCTCCGAGGAGGAAGATGAAGATGAAACATCAGAAAAGTCTACAGATATAATAGCATATGTAGGTAAGGGAAATTACCTTAGGAAAGGTGTCCGTCCGGAGAGCAAGAGAGTTCTTTTCTCCGCTTTAACAAATCCGAATTCTTCTGAACATCAGTTCCAGGAAACTGATAAAAGGCTTCGAGATCGAGTAGGGTACCATATACTCAATTCTATGGATGAACAGGAACTAGCACGGTCCGCCGTGTTGTGGGCTGAAAACGCAGACATATATAATGATGACACGTTAGTGCAGACATTCTTGAACCTTTCCCCGGAAGAGCAGAAAATAGCAGGTGTATACATGATTCAGCACCTCCTCATCAAGTTCAGAAACCATCATTCTGATCCAGGTCCCTTACACGAAACATTAGAAGCACTAATCATGGATAGATGGAGAGGTTTTAGTACCAAATTAATACAAATAATTCTAGAACAACGACGTAAGTATAACACCTTCCTGAGCTCTGAATATGTTCCCGTCCCGCCTCCAGAAAGAAAAATGTACCACATGCAATGCGGTAGTGGCATTGAAAGTCAGAATCCCTTACGAGAAGTACATCCAGTTATGGGTGCGGACCAACGTCTGAAACGTGTGTATGTTCACACACCACTGACTAAGTTAGAACTGTTAGAAATGAAGAAATTAGTTCCGTGCCATGATAAAGACCCTGCAGGTTTTCACAGAGAGCTTAAAGACATGTTACTGATGGGAGATTATACGTATGATGATATTATGAAAATGTTAAAAGTACTGTTGCCCACGGGCATTTACGAGAAATTAAAGGAGAAGGATTGGGAAGTGGGAGAGTCAAAGATAGCATGGGCGGAGATAGAAGACGAAGAAAAGAAACGAGTCCCAGGGTTAGGCCTTGGGGATCTGACTAAAGCATTACCAGGTTTAATAGTACAGGTTCTGCCAAGATTATTGACAACTAGAAAGGAAGATTGGGACGCAATCTCGTCCTGCAAACAGAAACAAGATGAAGATACTAGTGACTTTTATTCAAGATTCGAGAAATGTTTCATTATCAATAGTGGCCTAAAAACTAGTAGCGAGTCATATCCACACCTTTTTGTAACAAAATTAGTAGAGAACGCCCTACCACTAGTTAAAAATAGAGTGTACAAGGTTGAAAGTACTTGGCAGGCAAATACGCCATCACAGATGTTACAAATGTTACAATATCACCAGAATAGAATTAGGGAAGAACAAGAGCAGGAACAGAAACGTATGAAAGACACGAAAATGAAAATGTTAGTGGCTCAGACAATTCCAGCCGAGGGTCATAGAAAAGGTGGGGCTCAGACAAATCATTCTGCTGCTCCCGTTAAAGGGACATGTAATTATTGCAAGCAGCCAGGTCACTACGTACATGAATGTCCAGTCCTGAAACATAACATTGAGACAGGTAAAACTAAAGAAAGACCACGTCTGCCTCGACATGAACAGGGTCAACAACAGACCTCACAGAACGAACAGCCAATGCAGAATACACAGCCTATGCATGATCAGTTCCATACAGTACAGACAGTAGCAGTACCGCAGCCACAGCATGCTCAGACACAGCCCGCTGCCGCAACAAGACAAGTATCACAACAGATGTACCAGTATGCCCAGTCGGCATATCCAGATTATCAGCGATATACATGAAACAGCCTAGGGAGGGAAAGTGATTTGCCTCTTATTGAAATTCCTGTAGATCAAGAAGGTCCTTATGTACATAGTCACGTATTAGGAAAAGACAGAAAGTTTTTAATTGACACAGGGGCAAGTCGCACTACTATAAGTCATAATGAAGTTCCAGGGGCACCCCTCTCAGGCTTACAGAATGTTTCCCTTGGTTTTTCAGGACAGCCTATTGTAAATGAAGTATCAGAACCAGTACCACTAGCTGTGGGTCCATTATCTCGAGTTACAGATTTGTTACTTACGAAATCATGTCCCGAAAATCTGTTAGGAATTAAAACACTGAAGGCTCTAGGAGCTATAATTTGCTGTTCCCCGGAGGGAGTCAGACTCTTTCTACGGGATTTCAAGGGTCATTATGTTCTACGTGACTTTGATGTCAGATTGAAAAATGTACCAGACCACTTATGGGCAAAAGGCCCAGCTGATGTAGGTTGTATGCATATCACTCCATACCGTGTTACACTCAAGACAGGAGTTGTTCTACCCAGAATCAGACAATACAAGTTACCACCCGATGCTGTAGCGGCTTTACTGAAAATCGTTGAAGAGCTTATCGCCCAAGGAGTGGTCGTAGAGACCGACTCCAATATCTGTAATTCGCCTATCATTCCAATTCTTAAACGTACAGACCGCAATGCACCGCCAGTATATCGGCTGGTGATTGATCTTCGAGAACTGAACAAATGCATTGTACCACAGTATCCTGTGGTCCCCGATATCTCTTCCCTGTTGATTGCCATTGATTCAGAAGCAACGTTCTTTACTGTAATCGATCTCAAGAACGCTTTCTTCAGTGTACCCATTGACCCGGAGAGCCAATATCTCTTCGGATTCAGTTTAAATGGACGAAGTTTCAAATTTTCCCGCGCACCTCAAGGATTTACAGAAAGCCCCAGCATCTATAGTCAAGCACTGAAAAGACAACTAGATTGTATTCAAATGCCAGTTAATACCGCTTTACTACAGTACGTCGATGATCTACTGATCACCGCACGAAGTGAGCCCGAATGTGAACAAGCATCTCTGATAGTTTTGCATTTTCTGGCCGACAAGGGACACAAGGTGTCTCCTTCGAAGCTACAATTCTGTGTTCAGCAAGTTGTGTACTTGGGTCACTTGCTGTCCAAAGTGGGGAGACAGCTCACTCCCGATCGCATTCAGTTAATTGTAAACATGTCACGACCCCAGTCACAAAAAGAAGTGCGGGCCTTCATAGGCCTCACCTCGTACTGCAGACAATGGATCCCTCAATATGCATTTCTAGCTAAACCACTCATCCAGTTAACGACACAGGAGGCAGCAACTTCGACTGTCCTCCCTTGGACTCAGGAACACACACAAGCCTTTGAGGAATTAAAGAAAGCTTTATGCCAAGCACCAGTTTTAGCGACACCATGTTACAGCAAACCGTTTACACTTTTTGTTACAGAACGTGATGGTACAGCGTTGTCTGTCCTCACACAAGATCAAGCAGGTTCACATAAGCCTTGCGCTTATTTTTCAAGCACATTGGATTCAGTAGCTCAGGCACTCCCTGCATGCTTAAAGTCAGTAGCAGCAACAGCGTTAGCAATAAGACAAAGCGATTCAATTGTTTTAGGCCATCAGTTAACAGTACAAGTTCCACATTCTGTAGAGGTTCTGTTAAACAGAACCCAGACTCAACACTTAACTATAGCACGACTGACAGGTTACGAATTGACATTATTCCAGCCACACATAGAAATCAGACGCTGCAGTATCTTGAATCCAGCAACATTGTTACCTACAGTTATGACAGATCCAGTTCCACATGATTGTATAGAGATTATTAATGCAGTAACAAAGCCCAGACGAGATTTAACAGATGTTCCATTGACAAATCCAGACCTGACACTTTATGTGGATGGTTCATGCATGAGAACAAGTACAGGAGAATTAGTGGCCGCATATGCCGTGACCACTGAAACCGAAGTTAAAGAAACACATCGTATTGATACACTGTCTGCTCAAGCGGCAGAGCTCATCGCTCTGACCCAAGCCTGTATTCTAGCGAAGAACAGAAATGTTAACATATATACAGATTCCCGTTATGCGTTCGGAGTCGTACACGACTTCGGCATGCTCTGGCAGGAACGAGGTTTCCTGACCTCTCATGGTACCAAGATTCAGCACGGTCCTCTCATTCAAGCACTGCTGGAAGCAATACATCTGCCTTCAGCCATATCAGTTATGAAGTGTAAAGCACATACTAAAGCCACAGATTCTGTTTCCCAGGGTAACGACCTGGCAGATCAGACAGCAAAACATACAGCACTGACTCACACTCAGACAACTGACACGATAAAGACAACAGATCCGACAAAGTGCATGACAGTCAGGGATCCCACACTAGATGTTATTGACATTCAGACACATGCTACTACAGACGAAATCAAGAAATGGACCGAACTAGGAGGGATCCAGACAGATCAAGGTTGGATGACGGGAAAATCTACATGGTTTCTCCCTGACTCTATGGTTCAAGTCATGATAAATACAGCACATAGTCCTGCCCACCTGGGAGAGAAAGCCATGCTAGAAAGTTTGCAAAATCTCTGGTACAATAAACACTTACGAGCAGCCGCAAAACAGAAAGTGCGTACTTGCATGATCTGTTGTCAGTTCAATCCAGGTAAAAGCGTCCCTGTAGAGCAAGGTGGATTTCATCCTCCCGATCACCCTTTTGAAGTCCTCCAGATGGATTATATCCAGATGGACCGTTGTCGAGGATTCAAATATGTTCTCGTAGTTGTCTGTGCTCTGTCCCGCTGGACCGAAGCATACCCAGTCCCAGAGTACACTGCTCCGACCACTGCCAAACAGTTGGTTCGTGAATTTTTCCCACGGTACGGCTTGCCTCGTGTTGTATACTCAGATAACGGTCAGCCATTCTCGTCTGCCCTAATGAAAGAAGTTTCCTTGTTATTGGGATACCAGTGGAAGTTCCATTGTGTCCGACATCCAGAAGCAGCAGGCCTTGTAGAAAGGCATAATCAGACATTAAAGATTCGCCTTGCCAAAATATGTCAGGACAAAGGGGTCGACTGGATAGTCGCCCTGCCAGTGGCACTATTCTATATGAGAATGGTCGCCCATTCGAGATCAGGGCTATCTCCGTACGAAGTGGTTTTTGGCAGACCACCGAATATGTGGGGGACGCCCATTCCTAAAAAGATAACCGATGTTGATTCTAATATGTTGACAGATTACCTTGCCTCCTTGATGTCTGCACTCCAATCATGTCGTTCACAGGTTGCCGCAGCTTTCCCTGACAACACCGATGTGAAGGAGCATGATGTCCGCCCCGGTGACGTTGTTCTAGTCCGCAACTTCGACAGGAAAAGTCCGTTGGAGCCCCGCTGGAAGTCTCCGAAAACCGTTCTACTAACAACAAGGACCGCCGTCAAGTTGGAAGGAAGAAAGGGGTGGGTCCACCTAAGCCATATCAAAACATTCCCAGGACTGAAGCCGGAACAAGACACACCCACCCCCACCAAAGACTGTGATCCCAAAGACTTTTCCGAAGTTAAAAGAGACAAAACTCCCCAAGAACAATACCGTATGAAGTTACGATCTAGCAAGTCAGACAGTTTAATTGTTTAAGTCCTCCCCTAGGTGAATCGGTTAAATAGTTTCTGACATGTATCCCCTAGATCGAGTTAGAGAGAGAGAGGAAAAGAAAAGAACATATTGCAAATCACTTCGTAGTCACTGCATAGTGACACTAATAATTATGTTTATTCTAAGTATATTAATAATTGTTGCTAGCATCTTATTACCCATATACTTTCCTATCTTCAAGCGTGAACAATCTGCTTACAATGTCTCTGCTGAACACACTTTTAGTGAGTTACCTCCTCATGAGCTTTCCTACAGACTTGCGCTGCGCAACAATACATTCATTAGTATGTTACATCATTCTCATCAAACTAACAATGCTACAAATTGCTGGATATGTGGCCGACTCCCTCCCTACCAGAATTACAAGGGAGCGCTGCCTCTCTTTCCGTATCCGTTCACTCACAATGGCTCCTGCGGAGCATGGTTTAAGATAATTAATTCTTTAGATCCCGACATTGCTGTTTTCGATGGGGGTTGGGTTTGGGGAAACCTGAACTTGGTCCTACTAGACGTCTGTTACCCGGATAAGAAGGGACTCCCCATTAGAATAGGAACTGATCTAGAAAATGAAGTATATGGATTAGGTAATTACACAATTAGCCTTATGATTCTTACTGTCAAATCCGAAGCCGTACCAGTTCTACCCATTATGTCAGTACTACCAGTCACTGGTGAATTATGTATCAAAAAGAAAGGTTCAGTACACTTAGGTCATAGTAAATGCACTACTGTGGTCGAATTCAGTGATGGTGGAAAATCATCTTTCAAAGCTATCAGTCATTCTTACTTTGTGTGTGGTCATACCGCATACATTCGTCTACCTCCAGATTGGGATGGTACCTGTTACATTGCATTCCTTCTGCCACCTGTTTTTCTAGCTCCCTCTGATTACCATAGAAATAGCAATCTAGTAAAGAATAGACCCAGAAGAGATGCCCCCCTTGTCGACTACACAGAAACGGCATGGGAACAGTACACTGATTTTAATAAAGGATTCTTTTTCTTTTTAGGTCCTGTCCAGAATAGTAAATTAATACGCAGATTAACTAGAACACTTGAAGCCGTAGTAAATGAAACTACCTCAGCCTTAGGGAACTTAACAGAAGAGCAGTCCGCTATGCGGGTTGTTGTCCTTCAGAATCGTCTTGTAATTGACGTCATCTTGGCAGATAGAGGTGGAGCCTGTAAGGTCATCGGGTCGAGCTGCTGTGTTTTCATTCCACAAAATGCACCTTCTGTATATCAAGCTATCACCCGTCTTCATATAATTGCAAATCAGATACATCAGATTCCAGGCACCTGGACTTGGTCCGGTTGGTTCTGGACAACGTTAACAGCTTGGGGATGGAAGATCCTATCCTTCCTAGGCATTGGCCTAGTCCTAGTATTCAGTTGCTGCCTGTGCCTACAGTGTGGGCCAGCGATCTGTGGACTGTGTGCCACTTCTTGTATTGAGCATTCTAGTTTTCACTCAAAACGTAACCGAAAGAAAGAAGAACAAATGATGTTACAAGAACAGACTGATCGATTCATGAGGATCGATATTTCATGAAGGGTCCGTAGGGAACAAGGAGGGAATGAGGAAAATTAAATTTTGGCCATGTTGTGTTCCCTAGCGCGTACCCCACCGATTCCATGTACCAGCTTAAAGTGCATGTAACTTCCCTCCTGTGCCAGCTATGAAGACGCAAATACATTTGCGTCCACCGTTAACTTGTCCTCTTTCAGATGCACTCTGAATGGATTATGTAGTCCGTTCCTAAGTATGCTATGCCAACGTCTTTTTGTAGTACGCTTTTCACTTTTTCCTGCTCTAGTCAGAGTAGGCCCTGAATTCCTGCCATCTGAACCTCTTTTGTGGCTCCTGACTCTGCCCAGGCTACCTCTGTACTCATGAACTTTGTCCTGCATTCAGCGCGGCCCCTCGCGCTCAGCTCAAGCCTGCTTTCTGCCAAGACTGACTATAACCTTCGAGTTATCTGTTCCGCTCCCCCGAGAATACATTCCTGCCTACTAGATCCTGTAAACATCCTCTCCAGCTGCAGAGCCAAAGGGCCGACCCGTCTTAATGCAAGTAATTCATAGCCTCCGTTGCCATGCTTCCATGGAAGGCCCCGTGCCCCCACGCTCTACATGTAGACACTCAGGCGCTTATACACGCATCCACAGTTAGCATAGAATAGCCTCTACCCTAGAGACCTTTCCGCCCAGATAGTATAGTTCCTAAAACATCAGATATCAGATATGATAGAAGTACAAGTTGATCTGACATGCCAGACTTCTGTCTCTTTCCGTCAGTGTAAATGTCAAGACCCCTGCACCCCGTCAATCACACGTCATGCAGCCGTGCGCGCATCCAAGCTTCCGATTTCTGCTGACATTGCAACATTCTGTTAGCACCACCCCTTGGTGCCACCCACTTGCGTCACTTATCAGTGACGTTTCCAGCACACACCTCTAGTTCACGCCTAGTTTACGCCTCTTGATGATGTATTGGTACCACGTGTATACTGTTATCTTGTCTTCTCTCAGCTGTTACGCCTCTCACATTGAAACTTATGATGTAAATCAAGTATATAAGCTATGTAATGTCAATAAACGAGAGCGCGCTCATCTATCCCTTCTGACACCCCTGTGGTGGTCAGAACATGATATCCTGATTCCTTTATGAGGAATAAAACCCTTAGAAACTCTAACACCACGGACTCTGTTTTCTTTCCTTCTGATTGAGTTATTATTGATTATTGCATAGAAATTAAGAGAGTAAATTAATTATTTACGTCATCATTATGAGTACTAGGTAGTCCCTTGTGCATTTCCATGAAATGGCCAACCAATCCTTCCTAAAGGCGTGATCTTTTAGAAAAATCTGCGGTGCATTGGTTACCCAAAGTCCTTTTGGTGCTGCATTGACTCTTAAGTATTCAGTCATGATAATCCCATGAACTGCTGTTCTGACTTGTTCTCTCTTTATTTCCATTAATTCGTCCCAGTCATTAGTATTTGCCAGGGTTTGTGTGAGGTCCTTGTCCAGTAGAAGTGGTGGTCGAGCGAGTATTGCATCTATTTCTTCAGTTGAGTAACTTAAGCCAAGATTTTCTGCCATGTTGAGTCCCCCTTAACTTTCAGTGTAGACTTGTTTGACGGTTTTGCTCCCACATCTGTGCGCTGCTTATATACAAAAAATCAATTGTGGAGGGAGAAGGAAGGCGTGATCCATTCAGCTTCCTCAATATGCAATATCTCCAAATCAGGTAGGGAAGGATCACTTGTCCTGCATAACCTGGGTATGCAGGTCGCGTACCGATTTGTTCCAAATTAAAAACCCTCATACATGTGTTTGATCTTACGTTTGAGCGGTATATCTTGATTCTCCGCTACTTAATCACGTGTTTGCATAATCACAGGGTTAGTAGTTATGCATCCTCCAGCCGGAGGTTTACCCCTGGTTAAAACAGTAGTGATCAGTGATGTGTGGGGTATGTCTTATTAAAAGTACTCCCACAGCCAGATAAATGTCTTTAATGGGTCTGGATTTGAGTTGATATGAAAAAGTTTGTTGGTGTGTGTTTGAGAGTGATTAGGGCTCTCACTCACTATGATTAGTGATTTAAAAAGGTCGACATGTTTCAGCCCTTGGTTCCCTGGTGGGGTCAAGTGGGCTTTCTTCAGGGCCAAGTGAAGGGTGTAAAGAGACCGAGGGCGTCTCAGTGAGTGTAATATCCTATAAACACTTTTGGCTCTTCATGTGGAAAAGTGGGAAGACGGATATACTAATCCTTCTCCTGATTAGGTCTCAAAGTACCTGAAAAATAAAGTGGCAGACAAACAAAGGGAGGGGTAGTGGGGAATTATTTAGGACTTGTATACAGAAATTTCTGTTTGTGTTTTAAACTAATCTGTACAGCAACTGGAAAATGGCAATGGTAAAGAATCACTCACTCATTCCATGATTCTTTAATTAGATATTTAGAAATTCATCATAAACTTATGGCAACATTTCTCTACTCATTCTGTTGCAGTATGCAGGCATTCTTAATTTTCTATTTATATATCTCATTCAGGTAATTTATTGTGAAGCGCGATATTACGGGTCAGCTCACAAACATTCCCCAAAAATGCCGAGTGGTCACATCCTCACATATGATCATAATTAGGTCATGCGTGGTGCCTCGGTATCTCGATGTTTCTTTGCAGGTTTACACAGGGTTAATGGTATCGATAAGCATAAGCACAATCTCGCGGTGTTACGTTTCAACTCACATCCATTCATCAAATGTGCCGAGTGATCACATACTCACACAAGGTGACAGACTTCAAGTGGACAATAAGAAACCATACCAATTGTAATACCAGTCATGTCATTTATATGATCACATGTCCTTGCGAGAAGCGCTATATTGGCATGACATGCAAAAAGGTGAAACAACGCATTCGCGAACATCGCAGCAATGTGAAATGCAAAAAAGGCACTACAAAAATGTCTACTCACTACATTGAGGCAGGCCACACAATAGGAGATCTGAAGTGGATTAAACTTGAAGCCTTAACCAACAAAAATCATAATGCTGAAAAAGCCCTCTTCGAGAAAGAACAAAGATGGGTGCACAGACTTAAAACGGATTCTGAGGGATTGAATGCCAACATCCCATGGCTGAGCCTGAACAATTAGACATTACAAAAGCAACCTTTTGTGTAAGCCGTCACATGCCACAATCAGCATCTCAATTCTAGTAACAGAACTACGTCTAAAAACATATTTTCCAGTGCTGCATCTCAATTCTACTAACAAAACTACGTCTAAAAATATAATTACCAGTGCTGCACGGTGACCAATAAGATCTACAGGAATAATACAATTGACAAGTTAAAATTCCCACTCTGTAATAAAAGACAAGCAGTCCAAAAAGCCCATAACGAGGGATCAATGCCACAATACTTGGGTCTCCTTTGCCTAAAATGCAGATGATATTGCAACAATTGACTGAAACCTCTGCAAAATATTAGTGTAATCGGAGTTTCAATTTTCAGATTTATTAGATATAGTATTGAGCACTTGAAGAAAAAACAGACTTTACACTCTAAGGGGTCGATTAGGATCGCGGACGTAAACGTGTTCCGCCCGCCGAGGAAGGTGGCAAGATACTCCGGACCGGTCCGCGGATAAACGGCAATAGCGATTAGGATAATATATGAATGAAACACCGATCGCGGTGGACGGAGCACACCAAACCCCGTCCGCGGCGGTCGGAGTACACCTGAGACCGCCGCAAACGAACGGAACTGAAAGAACACCGACCGGCGCGTACGCACATGACCGCGAGAACATCCACTTCTCCCGCTATACCTGCGTAGTGTCCGTGTCCGCAATTAGGATAACTCCGCAAGTACCCCGGTAGCCACCGCGATCCACGTCCGCTGCGGTACCAATGCAACGAGAAACCGTGCTCCACAGCGGAAGGCCAACACGAACAACATCCCTACCGTCAAACCAATGCCATACAGTGCGACAGAAGTTAATACCAAACACCGGAAAATGAACGACCACCCACCTGAAACATCAAAACCAATCACAAGACACAATGACCCACCCCCAAGTACCACATAATGCACACCTGGCAACACACCCACCTAGCCCCTGACTGCCAATAACCATTCAGACAGGACCAAGACACAGACTATAAAATAACTCCCACCCACTCCCGAAATCCTCTGCATCACAGCATAGCTGCTAGCAAGAGACACCACAGAACATACAGCAAACACCGATATCATACACATAACCAAAACCCAAACACACCCACTACACAAAGAGCCACCACACCATTCCTACACACCACACACCTGCACCTCCCAAGTCACTCAAACCCACACCCCGAGCACCACACACCATGGCACCAAAAAAGAACCCCAAATTCACAGACACCGAGTTAAAGGTTATGGTAGATGAAATAATACGTGTCGAACCCCACTTATTCGGGGCCCTAGTGCAGCAGACCAGCGTAGCCAGGAAAAACAGCATGTGGGACCGGATAGTCACCAGGGTGAATGCGTCTGGGACCGTCCCGAGGACGAAGCAGGAGATTCAGAGGCGGTGGCACGACCTCAAAACCTGAGTCAAATCCATCCGTGCAAAAAACTATCTCCGGGCAAATCACACAGGCGGTGGAACCCCCCCGGAGCCCTTACCCTACACCGACTGGGAGGACAAGGTGCTGAGCATCCTGCACCCAGAGACCCTTGATGGACTTGAGGATGGAGAAGAGGCTGGTAAGTACAAACCAAGCACCACGAGCACAACAACATGGTGTGCCTCACACAACTCAGAAGACACATCTCCCAGACCCCAACCCATGCATGCTGTCCACATACTCACCAACGTCTAAACCACTCCAACAGGCCCCCATGTCCATAGGGATGGCGGTGGTGGTGGGTGGGGTGTGTGAGAGGACGGCACTACAACTCCAAACAGGCCCCCATGTCCATAGGGATGGCGGTGGGGATGGGTGGGGTGTGTGAGAGGACGGCACTACAACTCCCAACAGGCCCCCATGCCCATAGGGATGGCGGTGGTGGTGGGTGGGGTGTGTGAGAGGTCACTAGTCCAACTCCCACCAGGCCCCCATGTCCATAGGGATGGCGGTGGGGGTGGGTGGGGTGTGTGAGAGGACGGCACTACAACTCCCAACAGGCCCCCATGTCCATAGGGATGGCGGTGGTGGTGGGTGGGGTGTGTGAGAGGTCACTAGTCCAACTCCCACCAGGCCCCCATGTCCATAGGGATGGCGGTGGTGGTGGGTGGGGTGTGTGAGAGGACGGCACTAGTACAACTCCCAACAGGCCCCCATGTCCATAGGGATGGCGGTGGTGGGGGGTGGGGTGTGTGAGAGGTCACTAGTCCAACTCCCACCAGGCCCCCATGTCCATAGGGATGGCGGTGGTGGTGGGTGGGGTGTGTGAGAGGTCACTAGTCCAACTCCCACCAGGCCCCCATGTCCATAGGGATGGCGGTGGGGGTGGGTGGGGTGTGTGACAGGTCACTAGTCCAACTCCCAACAGGCCCCCCAGGTCCATAGGGATGGTGGTGGGGGTGGGTGGGGTGTGTGAGAAGACGGCACTACAACTCCCAACAGGCCCCCATGTCCATAGGGATGGCGGTGGGGGTGGGTGGGGTGTGTGACAGGTCACTAGTCCAACTCCCAACAGGCCCCCATGTCCATAGGGATGGCGGTGGGTGGGGTGTGTGAGAGGACAGCACTACAACTCCCAACAGGCCCCCATGTCCATAGGGATGGCGGTGGGGGTGGGTGGGGTGTGTGAGAGGTCACTAATCCAACTCCCACCAGGCCCCCATGTCCATAGGGATGGCGGTGGGGGTGGGTGGGGTGTGTGAGAGGACGGCACTACAATTCCATACAGGCCCCCATGTCCATAGGGATGGCGGTGGGGGTGGGTGAGGTGTGTGACAGGTCACTAGTCCAACTCCCACCAGGCCCCCATGTCCATAGGGATGGCGGTGGTGGTGGGTGGGGTGTGTGAGAGGTCACTAGTCCAACTCCCAACAGGCCCCCATGTCCATAGGGATGGCGGTGGTGGTAGCGTGGGGTGAGTGCGAGTGGCGACTGAATAGTCAACAAAATGAAAATAACACGTAATGCCCACTGTACTCATCTTCACAATTTTGTTTTGCAGGGGATCGTAATCTGACAGGTGGAACCACCACCCGGCCTCCAGACTCGCCTCACTCAGGACTCTCTGGGGACGATTGCCCAGCCAGCTCCGGTGCGGAGGATGGTGCGGGCACAAGCAGGCAGCCAGGGCCATCTGGCTCCCAGGTGATACCAGCACCGACTACTACGGCCTCTGCTATTCCCACCACACCGGCCACTGTGACCTGCACAGCCACCACCAGCACCACCACCACCACCACCACCTCCACCACCACCAGTACCACCACTCCTGCCCCTGCCACCCTGGCCAACCCACCGCACGACACCAGGCCTGCGCCATCCCAGCCACGCAGGGAGAGTGTGCGGCAAAACAGAGAGGTAAGGCCACATCCGGCAGGCAGGAGCACAGCGCAAAGACGTTCTGAGGAAGGACACCCACCCAATGCCGTGGCACAGTCATTGGAAGCCCTAGCCAGGGTCCAGGAAACCTATGAACGTGGCCAGGCACAGGCAGATCGTGCCCACTAGGACTCTGTTGAGAAAACTGAAATGTTGGGGGCCATTGAGAGGCGGCTTGGCCAACTAGTGGACATCATGTCCCAGAACAATACCATGTGGATGGGATGGATAGCCGCCAACACCACCCTCCCCACACCCCCTCAAACAACGCCACGGGCAGCAACACCACCGCCACCGCCACCGCCACCTGCGCCCCTGGCGACAGATGTGGTACCAGATCAGCCTGCGCCCCAGCTGACTCCGTCCCAACTCAAAGACAGAGGGGCCGTCTGAGGCTGAAAGTGGGCGAGAGCAGTGTGGATGCCCCTTCCACATGCTCCAAGAGGAGCCGACAATGACTGTCACACTACCTGAGCCAGCCATTCACCCTGCCAACTATCCGGTCCCACCTAGCCAATCATTGGCACAGGCCTGCTGCAATAGGCAGACACCACCCTATGTGGTGTCAGCACGGACATTTCATCTGCCATTACCTTTAACTCACACTCCCCCACCCCTTCACTCATTTGTAAATATGCACCAACACCAATGCACAATCTGTAAATAAATACCACTTACTCACTCAATGATGTGTTGCCTCCATGTTTATTCACATGATTGCATCAGAAACAGACGTTACCAGGTTCAGGGATCCAAGTCGTACAGAATCATGCCGCAGCGGGAGTGACCTAGGGAAATATAGAAACCGCAAAGACAAGTCAGGAAACAGATTCACACTCATCACAACACACTGCAGTGCAACATTCCACAAACCACACTCATCACAACATGATTGGATGAGAGTGCACACATCATGGAGACTTGCATGTCCAAATAAATAAACACACACACACACACACACACACATGCATACATCACATTGCAGAACACATAGATGATGCACACCACAATGACACAACACCAGCAAACATACACAGGGCATACACAAGCAGCACAAGAGGAGCACACTCACATTCAAGGGAAGTAGCGATCAATGAGCTGGCGCCTCTGGTCCACACCTTCCTCCTCGCCACTATCCTCATCAGTCGACATGGGTGGGTCTGGAGGGCGAGGAACTTGCTGTTCATCAGGGTCCAAGAGCAGTTCAATGTTATTGCGCACAGCCAGGTTGTGGAGCATGCAGCAGGCAATCACGATCCTGCATACTTTGCCTGGTGAGTAAGGCAGGGCCCCTCCAGTCTTATCCAGGCACCGAAACCTAGACTTAAGCAGGCCAAATGTACGTTCTACCACTCGACGTGTCCTTCCATGGGCATCATTGTATCGCATTTCTCCCGCTGTAGTTGGATTGCGTATGGGACTCAGCAGCCAAGGCCTGTTTGGGTAAGCCGAGTCGCCTATGTTGGTGGAAGAGAGAGAGAGACAGAAACATCACAACCAGAATTGGTGGCCACACCATGCCACACAGATATCACTCCTGTCACCACAGCATACTCACCAACAAGCCACGCTTGTGCCGGACGCAGATTTGCCAACAGTTGGGGGACAATGCTGCTCCGCATGACGTGGGCGTCATGTGCAGAGCCTGGAAATCTTGCACAGACATGTGATATTATGTTGTCGGCCTGGCACACCACCTGCACGTTGAGGGAATGGAAGTGCTTCCGATTCCTAAACACCTGCTCACGTGCCCGTGGTGGAATGATAGCGATATGCGTGCCATCAATGGAACCCACAACGTGTGGTATCCGACCCAGTGCATAGAAGTCTGCTTTGACCGCTGCCAACTCTGCCGCCTGTGGGAAATGAATGTAGTCATGCTTGTACAGCATCATGGCTCTCAGTACATCCCGAAGTACCATGCTGAACATGGACTGTGACATCCCCCCGGCATGTCCAACTGTGTACTGAAATGTGCCTGTAGCAAAAAAGTGGAGTGCCGCCATCACCTTTACCGTGGGTGTAATGGAACCTAGATAGGTTCTACGCGGCTGCAGGTGAGGAGTCAATTGGTTCACAAGCTCCATCAATCGACGTTGATCCAGCCGGAATTTCCTGATCACCTCCTCGTCAACTATATCCTCCAGCACAGTGTATGGGCGATGGACATTTGGAGCCCTCCTGTGTGGGAGTAGATGGAATGGAAGTCAATTCACATACAACGCATGTCTGTGCAACTCACTCACATGTCAACGAACTCTACCAACACGTAAAATGCAGTGTATAATTGTCATGTGTGTGACATCTCTGATTGTCACTACAACATGGATTGACGTAGCAACAATGTGCAGCCACTAGCAACATGATGTGTCTCAACATGTGCAATGCTACTTTGTCTCAGGTCACCATTACTGCCAACAAGACATGTGACATGACCCAAATGTGTAGGCGCAACATCACATACACACATGCAAGTGCATGCACACAAACGAAAAGATACACACACACACCATTTCATCATGCACCAATGGCAACACCAATAATGGTGGGAATACGTACATCACATGCATGGTGACACAATAGGCAACACACATGCACTGAACACATGTGTACCCCCACATACTCATAATCTCACATATACCACTCACTGACAACTGAATCAGAATGTGCCGATACATCCGGGATCTACTGTGTAGATGTGAGGTACTACAAACTTGTGTAGGGAAAGACCCGATGTCGACATGCACATGTGATGCACATTTGTGGCACACCGATGGCCATGGTAAGGACACACATGGGATAGAGCATGACATGTGGAGTCACGCAATCACACACACAACCGTCATCAGGCAGGTGCAGACAATAGAACAAGGTGCATCGTCAGAAAAGATACAATCATTGGCCCCGCCATGGCGGTGCACTGCTTCCGCTGTTTACGACTGGGCATACGCGGCCCGCGTTCCACCTTCACATTGGCTGCATGTGCACGGTCCGTCACGGTCACACACCGGCAACTGCATGTGCTAGGCTCCGGTACGGATGCTTCACTTGCAACAATGTTCAATCACTGGCGCCAACATGGCGGGGCACGTATTCGGCGGGGGAGGTGCAGGCCAACACATCCATTAGCTGATGTCAATGGACATGGCAGGTCATGACCCCCCTTACAGTGACATTGCATCATCCACCCTACACCGGCCGGCCCAGCCCTGCCCAGGACCGCCGTGCCGGCCATGTCAACTACCGCCGTGCCAGGCCCCGTCCACCACCGCCGTGCCAGGCCCCGTCCACCACTGCCGTGCCAGGCCCCGTCCACCACCGCCGTGCCGGCCATTTCAACTACCGCCGTGCCAGGCCCCGTCCACTACCGCTGTGCCGGCCATGTCAACTACCGCCTGTCAGGATCCTGGTTGTTTAGGCTCTCTTGAGTTCCTCAGAAGCAGTCCTCAAAACCCCACCTCCCAGCACCTCTGATTCTCTACTTAGTAAGTTAGTCTTGACCAGGTAAGGTGAGTTTCAGTAATAGAAATAACCTGGAACCAATATCATCATTTTACTAAAGAAGCAAAAGAATGGCTGACATTCAAATAAGAAGTTTTTATAGTCAATTAAGCAAGTTGGCACAGTTACAGAACAATATCAGCTCTAACCTCACTGAGAGATCAAGGTTTCAATTGGCAATGAACATTATTAACCAACTCACATGAAAAGTTTCTTGAAAGGCAAATCTCTGTTAATCTCACAGCATAACCAATATAAAGTTTCTTGAAAGGCAAATCACTGTTAATCTCACAGCATAACAAATATAAAGTTAGACTTCAGCATTTTTTTAGGATTCTATACAATATTGTAGCCACTCTGTTAATTCCACAGCACTGACTGAAACAATCCCAAAGAAGACTGAATAAGAACCAAGTTCCTCGACACCTTTGAAATACTGTCTCGTCAAAAAATGAAACGGAAGTGAAAGAACAATCAGGCAAAGTCTGGATTCAGCAGTTTGAGTTAAATGACATCGTTCGATAAGTCAAAGCAAAGAAAGTTGCCAGGGAAACGCCCTTCGCGCGATGTCTGAAGAGCGCCCTCGAAGAAATCACCAGCCGGCAACTCAGGACTTGGTACCAAGAACAGAAAAGGATAAATCCTACCTGCGTTTTCAGCAAGCGGATATTCGTGGTAGATTACTACCATTCAAGGAATCTGGAAACTGGAACAGCGGAGAAGTCCACAGCGCAGGAACGAAGACAGGAAACGGGAGACCTCCAAACTCGGGAACCGGCAAAGAATAATCCGCACGGAGACCTGGGCGTGGCTCCTTTTATAGTCCTGGTTGAAGGTACAGGGGCTGCAGAGGGAAAAAAGACCTCGGCAGCAAATTCGAACAAGACCTTCAGAAGCCCTGGGGCCAACAAGCATTGGTAAGGCGGTAACACGCAAAGATCTACCAAGCGAGTTGCAACAAGCATTGGCAAGAGGAAAAGATCAAACAGGCATTGACACAGCTCAAAGGAGCATTGGTACAGCACAAAAGAATTGGCACAGCACAGAATAAATACTACGACTCTATAATACACATACAGTGGAACGATCAGTGGTACGGTACAGGCAAGAAAACAGGGTACAAAAGACAGTTGCAATAGGGATCCTGACAGTGCCCCCCAACAAAAATGGAGACACCCCCCATGAGGCTCAGAACTGGGAGACCGGGTGCTTGGTATGAAACAATCGTACTAAACGAGGAGCATGAACGTTCACCTCGGACACCCAAGAATCCTCTTCAGGTCCGTAGCCCTTCCAGGAAAGCAGATACCATAGTTTCCCTTTGACACGTTTACAATCCTTAATGCAACGTACTTCAAACTCATCCTGGCCTTTCACACATAACACCGGAGGACGAGCCCTCCTCTTGGCAGTTGCCTTTTTCAACAGGGAAATGTGAAACACTGGATAAATTCTCATGCCCTTTGGAAGGAGAAGTTTGTAAGTCACAGGGTTTACACACTGAATCACCTTGTATGGACCAATGAATTTTGGATGGAATTTATAACGTCTTCTGAACTCAAAGTTCTTTGTAGAAAGCCAAACCACGTCTCCTATGTGAAGATCTGGACCCTTCTGCCTTTTTCTGTCTGCAAACCTTTTGTAAGAGGCTTTAGCTTTCAACACATTAGTCCGCAAGACCTTAGTAACCCGTTCCATTTCTCGGAAATGTGAATCCAAGGATGGTATATTGGTTTTAGGATGAGCTAGGAGTAAAGGCGAGAAATGAGGATGCCGGCCATAAACAGCAAAAAATGGTGACAGACCTGTAGAGGCATTCTGTAGATTATTGTACGCAAACTCAGCTTCCCATAACAGAGCTAACCAGGTACCCTGCTTTTTGAACAGAAAACATCTCAAATATTGTTTCAGGACTTGATTAACTCGTTCTGTCTGCCCATCTGATTCAGGATGGAAACTAGTGGAAGTGTTAGTTTTAATGTGGAGAGCAGTACACCAGGCTTTCCAGAACTGCGAAATGAACTGTGGTCCACGGTCTGAAGTTATGGACCTGGGAAGACCGTGCAAACGCACCACGTGTTCCAACAATAACTGGACTAGTTGAGAAGAGGTTGGTAGTTTAGAGCAAGCAATAAAGTGGGCCATCTTAGATAAACGATCCACTACTACGAGAATGGCAGTCATACCCTTCTCCTCTGGTAAATCAGTTATGAAATCCATCGCAATGTCCTCCCAGACCTGCGTCGGGGTGGGAAGTGGAAGCAGAAGACCTTTTTTTCGACCATGTTCCCCTTTTGCTTGAGCACAAACATCGCAGGCTTGTATGAAAGAAACAACATCTTTACTCCAAGTTGGCCACCAGAAGTTTCTTTGTAGAAGTTCTTTGGTTTTTGTGATTCCAGGATGACCTGCCAATTGACTTTCGTGACACCACTGTAATACCTGTGTTTGTAACTTCTTAGTTGGAACGATTAAGAGATTGGAGTAAAAGGGTAGATTCTGATGAATAGTTCTATTAGGCCCTTCTTGCACCCAGGATAACAGTTTTGGTATTGGCATAGCTTGTCTTATTTGCTGGAAGAAAACATCGGACATTGTGGCACCTATTACTTGACTTTCTGAAAGCATGCTTGTGGGTTTGGGATCTTGAGGGACATCATCAGGCTTGTGATCGTATCGCGACAAGGAATCCACTTTATTATTTTTTGTGCCTGGTCTGAAAGTGATGATGAAGTCAAACTCTGCAAAGAATAATGTCCAACGAAGTTGCCTGGGAGTTAAGGCCTTGGCACATCTCAGGAATTGGAGGTTCCGATGGTCCGTGTATACAGTTACCGTATATTTAGCCCCTAGCAGGTAGTGACGCCATTCCTTAAAAGCATAACGAATGGCCAGGAGTTCTTTCTCTGCAATGGTATAGTTGGTTTCTGCAGGCAAAAATTTTCTAGATAAGAAGGCTATAGGATGTAGTTCATTGGTGTTTTGATCTTTCTGAGATAAAATAGCCCCAATTGCGAAGTCTGAAGCATCGGCTTCTACGATAAAAGGCATGTCTGCATCTGGATGTCGTAGAACTGGAGCTTGAGTAAAGGTTCTCTTAAGAGTTTGAAAAGAAGAGTTTGTGTCAGAGGTCCAAATGAATTTAACATTCTTCCTTAGAAGCTGGGTTAAAGGTGTGGCCAGGGTTGAAAAATCCTTGATAAAACGTTGGTAAAAGTTAGCAAAGCCTAAAAAACGCTGGATGTCTTTCACCGAAGTTGGAATTGGCCAATCCAGGATTGCTTGGATTTTCCTTGGAGCCATAGTGATCCCTGATGGAGAGAGAATAAACACAAGGAATTCAACCTTGGTAGTATGGAACTCACATTTAGACAACTTACAGAACAAACCATGGGTTCTTAAGGTGTTCAATATAATCTTGACGTGTCGTATGTGTTCCTCTGTTGAAGCTGAAAAAATTAGAAGGTCGTCAATGTAAGCTATGACGAACCTATCTAAGAAGTCTCGTAGGACATCATTGATGAAAAATTGAAAGGCAGCCGGAGCATTGCATAAGCCAAAAGGCATTACACAATACTCAAACAAGCCAAAGCGAGTTCGGAAAGCTGTTTTCCACTCATTGCCTGGTCTGATACGTACCAAATGGTAGGCACCTCGCAAGTCGAGTTTCGTAAAAATTGTGGCTGAGCGCACTTGATCAAGAAGTACCGGGATCAAAGGTAAAGGGTATCGGTTCTTGATAGTGATGTTATTGAGAGCTCTATAGTCTATACAGGTGCGCAATTCTCCATTGCTTTTAGGTACGAAGAAAAGGGGAGAGGCTGCCGGAGACTTGGAGGGCCGAATGAAACCATTTTTCAAAAATTTATCAAGGTATTCACGAAGATGAGTGTTCTCCAGTTCAGTCAAGGCATACATTCTACTACAGGGTATTTTGGCTCCTGGTACTAGGTCAATGGCACAATCATAGTCTCTGTGTGGTGGTAGAGTTTCGGCCTGTGTACTCTTCATATATGGGTGGTAAGTCTATGTCTTGTTCAGCAGCTGTGGAGACATAAAGGGCAGAGGCAGAATGCAGGAGGGTACTAGGAGAACCCCTTGAATCCTTTTCAGGACTGTCATTACATTCTTGTTTACACCAAGAGGAATTGAAGTCAACAGAACGATCTACCCAGTTGATAATTGGATTATGCAGAGTCAACCAGGGGATGCCCAAGATAACTCCGAATTGGGGTGCATCAATTACATCGAAAGATATGGTCTCTTGGTGTCTTCCGGAGCCTACATTGCAAACCATAGTAATGGGAATGGTGCAGTGAGTGATCATTCCTGAAGTTAGCTGAGTTCCGTCAACTGCATAGACGACTTCGGGTTTTTCTTTCGTAATTATAGGTATGTGTGTTTTTGCAATAAACTTGGAATCAATAAAATTTCCGGTGGCACCTGAGTCAATCATCACTGCCACCATCATTCGTTTCAGATTGGGCAAGCTAAAGAAAACATTCAAAGTCAAATGAGGCACAGTTAACTGTAAGGTGTCTGCAATAGACTGTTCAGGAGGAGATAGCCAACTCGAAAAAGTCTCCTGATCCAAATTCGAGTTCTCTAGTTTTCCGACTTAATTTCTTTCTTGTCTCGAGACCAAGAGTTCTTAGGTTTAAGCGAACATTCTCTAACGAAGTGCCCCTTTTTTCCACAATAGAGGCACAGACCATTTTTTCGCCGAGTTTCTTTTTCTTCGGATGTTAAGGGTTTCCTCAGACTTCCGATTTCCATGGGCTCAGTGGCTTCTGGGTTATTTGGGTGTGATCTTGCCTTAGCTCTAGAAAAGATTCGGACGTCTGTTCTTCTTTTATCACCTTTGCGATCAGCTACTCGATGGTCCAACCGAAGACTAAGAGCTATAAGGTCTGCACAAGTTCGAGGCTGAGGATCAATTGGTGCAATAAGGTCTTTCAATTCATCTTTAAGCCCTTGATAATAAAGAGCCGTCCTTTTTGCCTCCGGCCAATCAGCCTCTGCTATAAGGCGGTTGAATTGAGTAAGATAGTGTATTAGTTCCTTATTTCCTTGTCTTAATTCTAACAGTTCTCTATCAGCAGATCCAGTTATAGTACGTCTATCAAATATCCTTTCAAATTCACGTTTGAACTGCACCCAATTGTATAACAGAGGGTCATCCGCTTGTACCAAAGGAACAGCCCACATAGCTGCGTCACCACTCAGAAAAGAAATCAAAAAGGCAATTCGTGATTGAGCATTTGGAAATGAGGTGGGCTTAACCATAAAATGTAACTGAACCTGGGTTAAAAAGGTCTGAAACTTGTTAGGTTCCCCAGCGAACCTCTCAGGCTGGGCCAACGGAACAGTAGTAGGAACAGTTACTGACACAGAGGGTGATGAGCTAGCTACATTTGCTTGGAGTTGGCCTGAAGACGGTGCAGAGTCTAAGCGTGACTGTAAGTGAGTTACCTTATTGGCTAAAGCTGCAGTTTCATTTCTACTAACTTGTAATTCCGTCTGCAAGTTCCCTATCATTGCACACAAGTCATTCATGGTGGCTTCCATTTGGATACTGCTCGGGAGGAACTAAATTCGTGGGCGGATTATTCTGTCAGGATCCTGGTTGTTTAGGCTCTCTTGAGTTCCTCAGAAGCAGTCCTCAAAACCCCACCTCCCAGCACCTCTGATTCTCTACTTAGTAAGTTAGTCTTGACCAGGTAAGGTGAGTTTCAGTAATAGAAATAACCTGGAACCAATATCATCATTTTACTAAAGAAGCAAAAGAATGGCTGACATTCAAATAAGAAGTTTTTATAGTCAATTAAGCAAGTTGGCACAGTTACAGAACAATAACAGGAGCTTCAGCTCTAACCTCACTGAGAGATCAAGGTTTCAATTGGCAATGAACATTATTAACCAACTCACATGAAAAGTTTCTTGAAAGGCAAATCTCTGTTAATCTCACAGCATAACCAATATAAAGTTTCTTGAAAGGCAAATCACTGTTAATCTCACAGCATAACAAATATAAAGTTAGACTTCAGCATTTTTTTAGGATTCTATACAATATTGTAGCCACTCTGTTAATTCCACAGCACTGACTGAAACAATCCCAAAGAAGACTGAATGAGAACCAAGTTCCTCGACACCTTTGAAATACTGTCTCGTCAAAAAATGAAACGGAAGTGAAAGAACAATCAGGCAAAGTCTGGATTCAGCAGTTTGAGTTAAATGACATCGTTCGATAAGTCAAAGCAAAGAAAGTTGCCAGGGAAACGCCCTTCGCGCGATGTCTGAAGAGCGCCCTCGAAGAAATCACCAGCCGGCAACTCAGGACTTGGTACCAAGAACAGAAAAGGATAAATCCTACCTGCGTTTTCAGCAAGCGGATATTCGTGGTAGATTACTACCATTCAAGGAATCTGGAAACCGGAACAGCGGAGAAGTCCACAGCGCAGGAATGAAGACAGGAAACGGGAGACCTCCAAACTCGGGAACCGGCAAAGAATAATCCGCACGGAGACCTGGGCGTGGCTCCTTTTATAGTCCTGATTGAAGGTACAGGGGCTGCAGAGGGAAAAAAGACCTCGGCAGCAAATTCGAACAAGACCTTCAGAAGCCCTGGGGCCAACAAGCATTGGTAAGGCGGTAACACGCAAAGATCTACCAAGCGAGTTGCAACAAGCATTGGCAAGAGGAAAAGATCAAACAGGCATTGACACAGCTCAAAGGAGCATTGGTACAGCACAAAAGAATTGGCACAGCACAGAATAAATACTACGACTCTATAATACACATACAGTGGAACGATCAGTGGTACGGTACAGGCAAGAAAACAGGGTACAAAAGACAGTTGCAATAGGTATCCTGACACCGCCGTGCCAGGCCCCGTCCACTACCGCCGTGCCGGCCATGTCAACAACCGCCGTGCCAGGCCCCGTCCACCACCGCCGTGCCAGGCCCCGTCCACTACCGCCGTGCCGGCCATGTCAACTACCGCCATGCCAGGCCCCATCCACCTTGCCGTGCCAGGCCCCGTCCACTACCGCCGTGCCAGGCCCCGTCCACCACCGCCGTGCCAGGGCACGGCAGTAGTGGACGGGGCCTGGCACGGCGGTAGTTGACATGGCCGGCAGGGCGGTAGTGGACGGGGCCTGCACGGCGGTAGTTGACATGGCGGTAGTTGACATGGCCGGCACGGCGGTAGTGGACGGGGCCTGGCACGGCGGTAGTTGACATGGCCGGCACGGCGGTGGTGGACGGGGCCTGGCACGGCGGTGGTGGACGGGGCCTGGCACGGCGGTAGTTGACATGGCCGGCACGGCGGTCCTGGGCAGGGCTGGGCCAGCCGGTGTAGGGTGGATGATGCAATGTCACTGTAAGGGGGGTCATGACCTGCCATGTCCATTGACATCAGCTACTGGATGTCTTGGCCTGCACCTCCCCCGCCGAATACGTGCCCCGCCATGTTGGCGCCAGTGATTGAACATTGTTGCAAATAAAGCATCCGTCCCGGAAGCTTCCACATGCGGGTGCCGGTGTGTGACCGTGACGGTCTGTGCACGTGCAGCCAATGGGAAGTGTGAACAAGGCCCGCGTATGCCCAATCGAATGTAGCGGCGTATGCTGTGCACCGCAACACCAGGGCCAGTCATTGGCCGATTTCCAAACACGCATCCAGGGCTGACCAATGGCTGGCGCCGTATGCCACTGACATGGCCTGAGGGCCCTATATATGTGTGATGTGCAAAAGCACACATTCTACGATGACCACCGACTGCTGCCTGTGACCATCACCTCCACCTGCTGCTGCAGAGCTGACCACCGACTGCTGCCTGTGACCATCACCTCCACCTGCTGCTGCGGAGCTGACCACCGACTGCCGCTCTAGTGCCATACTCCGTGAACTTGCCATGTCGAGAGTCAAAGAGATCCGGTCTCGTCCCTTCACCGCCGCGGAGCTGGATGTCCTCGTGGACGGTGTGCTCCGCAACTTCGGACACCTGTACGGTGCACCCAGACAGGGTGGGGGACATGTTGGTGTGCATGAGGTGGTCCATTACACCTGGGCTCTGAAATGTTGGCGGTGTGATGTGGGACCAACACATTAGTCGAAATGTGCATGGCTGCTGAGAGATACGTGTTGCCCCTATCTGTGTGACTGGCCAACTGTCCACTGACTTGCACCCTTTTGTCTCCCATCATGGTAGGTCAAGCTGCACCTTCGCAAGGACGTGTGGAGGAGCATTGCACGTGATGTACGGGCAGTGGCGGTGTCCAATAGACGACATACACACTGCCACAAACGCTGGGACGACATTTCCAGGCTGAGCAAGAATGTAGCGGAAGTGACACTAGGGATGATTCCAAGAACGCCACGTCTGGCCCGACGCTCAATGACCCCTCTCATGCACCGTATCATTGCTGTGACGCATCCTGACCTGTCCAAGCGGCTGCGTGTGGATGAACAGCAACGTGGCGGTAAGCATACTGTCAGTGTATGTTGCTTGTGAGTGCAATGCATGTATTTTTGCCCAGACACATTAGTGACTTCCGTGTAGCGTGTGTCTCATTGCAATGGCATGTTGGTGGCATTGGCGCAGTGAAATGTCACGTACAGGTCCGGCATGTTGACACGCCACTCGCTAAGCAGTTGAGTGTTGATGCACATGCTGTAGTGCTCCGTCACCTCATGGCAAGACTGGTGTGCAGATGTACGTGCTCATGCCCTGTCTGCATGCTGTACATGTTGCACGGCCAACACCACTTATTTCCTGTGAGGATGACTGGTAGGGGTGGCCCGTGTGCAGGTTGGGGGATCGATGTACATTGTCATCAATGGCATTAGGGATTCCGTAGCAGTACTGTACGTGAGTGTGCCCATGACTTACACCCATTTCCTGTGCATTTCAGCATTGGCAGAGGGCACTCAGCCACAGATGGAGGAGATGATTGAAGGCAATGCATCCGGATCAGACGTCGCGCACACGCAGACTGACACAGAAGAGGCCAGCGCCGGAGAGGGGGACAGGACCGTCCCGGAGGACTCGCATGTGGAGACAACATCGTCATCATCTTCCGACAGTGTTGGTGAGTTAGCACTGTTGTCACAGACTGGGAGTGGACAATCAACACCTTCGGTCGGGACACAGCACACAGGGCCCACCCTGGCGCCAACTGCACCATGTACTGTTCGTGCACGCAGGAGTAGGGGGAGCAGAGTGGCGTTCGGTGTCGGCACCGCTGCCCCAGCCTCGGTGAGCCAAAATGCTCTTTGTGCAGAGGCAGTTGATCTGCTGCGACAGCTGTGTGTGGGGCAGACCAATTTGATAAATGCTTTCCAAGACCACAATAGGAAGTTGGGGCAGGTGGTGGCTTTCATGGAAGGGATGCATGGCGATCTGGCTGGTCTACACAGGACAGTGCAGTCATTGGCTACCAGTGTGTCGTCTGCCATTGTACAGTCGCATGGACTGGGTGCTACTTCTGTTCCCCCATCTACAACACTGGATGTCTCAGGGGGGAGTGAATATTCTGACCAGGACTCTAATACAGGTTATTGCACTAGAAGCAGCGTCAGCCAGCACGTCAAGGCACGGAGGGCTCAGACACAATCCCCTAGGTCAGCAAAATCTGTTCACAAAGACAATGTCAGATACACTGGAGTACACACACGGGATCCACAAGAGGGGTTGGGTGTAATGGCTACACATGCTGCACAGGCATCCCACACAAAAGGTACTCCCAAGGCAAGCCTCACTCCCAGTTCCATGGACACTACCTTGGACAAGGACAGTCAGAAGACAAAGGCACCTCATGAGAGCAGGGACACTCCCAGGGACAGGGACACTAGGAAGGAAGGAGCCACTCCCAAGGACAGGGAGACTAGGAAGGAAGGTGCCACTCCCAAGGGCAGGGACACTAGGAAGGAAGGACCCACTCCCAAGGGCACGGAGACTAGGAAGGAAGGAGGCACTCCCAAGGGCAGGGAGACTAGGAAGGAAGGAGCCACTCCCAAGGACAGGGAGACTAGGAAGGAAGGTGCCACTCCCAAGGACAGGGAGACTAGAAAGGAAGGTGCCACTCCCAAGGGCAGGGACACTAGGAAGGAAGGACCCACTCCCAAGGGCACGGAGACTAGGAAGGAAGGAGCCACCACCAAGGGCAGGGAGACTAGGAAGGAAGGAGGCACTCCCAAGGGCAGGGAGACTAGGAAGGAAGGAGCCACTACCAAGGGCAGGGACACTAGGAAGGAAGGACCCACTCCCAAGGGCACGGAGACTAGGAAGGAAGGACCCACTCCCAAGGGTACGGAGACTAGGAAAGAAGGAGCCACTACCAAGGGCAGGGACAAGGGCAGTCACAAGACAAACACACCTAAGAAGAGCATGGACACTCCCAGGGGCACACACAGGGAGAAGGTGTGTTCTGGGGATAGGTACACCACAGACGACAAGTCTGCTGCCTGGAACAGGGCACCATCCAGGGAACAGGGAAGGTCCACAGACAACATTCCTCCTACGGAAATGGAACATCCAAGGGACAAGACATCTCCCATGGACAGTGGCGCTGTCAAGGACAGGCATACATCACCCCTTGATGCACTGAGGCTGCTGTTGTTGAGGGTACGGAATACAGATGTCTCCGCGGTGGAGTCACCCCTTACCTCCACTCCCATCAGGGCCCGTCAGGAGCGGATGCAGGTGGACCCTGTAGTAGCATCCCCCATGACACATGTTGCAGAGGCCAGAAGGCAGCCACACAGCAAACGACAAGCAGGCTCCAGCACGTCCCCAGAGAGCATTCCCCCGCCAGCAGATGCACCTCCCATGGTGGGTGATATTTCTTTTCAGTCCGGCCCACTTGCCAGTCCTGTCCTGTCCAGGGTGCAGTCACATGTCCCCAAGAAACGTAGACACACAGCATTGACACATGCCCACCCCGATGTCGGTCAATTGCAACTATTCCCCGCTCCCAGAGCCACCCTGCCTCCTGGCCCATACAGCCCTGTGGCTCATCATTTCAGTGGTCCCAGTGGCGCAGCTGCAGTTGACTCGCATGTGTCAGATAGTGGCACTGTGTCTGTTGTTTGCTGTCATGCATCATGTAGTGGCACTGTATCAGTTGTGCCCTCTCCTGTTACTGGTGCTGGCAGTGTGTCTGGGTATGTGGCCCATGTGTCAGTCTCTCGGGCTGTGGCTGTATCTCACACTCCTGTTTGTGGTGCTGGCAGTGTATCTGGGTCTGTGGCCCATGTGTCAGTCACTCGGGCTGTGGCTGTGTCTCACACTCCTGTTTGTGGTGCTGGCAGTGTATCTGGGTCTGTGGCCCATGTGTCAGTCACTCGGGCTGTGGCTGTGTCTCACACTCCTGTTTGTGGTGCTGGCCGTGTATCTGGGTCTGTGGCCCATGTGTCAGTCACTCGGGCTGTGGCTGTGTCTCACACTCCTGTATCAGGTGCTGGCAGTGTGTCTGGGTCTGTGGCTCACGTGTCAGTCACTACATCTGTGGCTGTGTGTCACACTCCTGTTTCTGGTGCTGGCAGTGTGTCTGGGTCTGTGGCGCGTGTGTCAATCACTCGAGCCGTGGCTGTGTCTCACACTCCAGTTTCTGGTGCTGGCAGTCTGTCCGATGTGGGTACTTCATGCAATCCACCTGATAGTTTGATGTAAGGTGCAGTTGACTTCACTCACATGTCATTGGACATGGTGTGTACATTGTCCATTGTAAACAGTCTTCCACTGCTGTGGTCCTTGGGACGGGTTCATTGTGATTCGTACTTGTGGTGCCTCAGATACTGCATTGTGCCCTCTCATGTGCTGCCTCTGATGTACCTGCTCTGGTGTCCACAATGCCCTGTTGCTGTTCTGATACTGCTGTATGCCCTCTCATGTACTGCCTCTGATGGACCTGCTCTGGTGTCCACAATGCCCTGTTGCTGTTCTGATACTGCTGTATGCCCTCTCATGTACTGCCTCTGATGTACCTGCTCTGGTGTCCACAATGCCCTGTTGCTGTTCTGATACTGCTGTATGCCCTCTCATGTGCTGCCTCTGATGGACCTGTGCCTTGCCATGGACTGTTGGTGCACTTAGTCCCTCTCATGTACTGCCTCTGATGTACCTGCTCTGGTGTCCAAAATGCCCTGTTGCTGTTCTGATACTGCTGTATGCCCTCTCATGTACTGCCTCTGATGTACCTGCTCTGGTGTCCACAATGCCCTGTTGCTGTTCTGATACTGCTGTATGCCCTCTCATGTACTGCCTCTGATGTACCTGCTCTGGTGTCCACAATGCCCTGTTGCTGTTCTGATACTACTGTATGCCCTCTCATGTACTGCCTCTGATGTACCTGCACTGGTGTCTACAATGCCCTGTTGCTGTTCTGATACTGCTGTATGCCCTCTCATGTGCTGCCTCTGATGGACCTGTGCCTTGCCATGGACTGTTGGTGCACTTAGCCCCTCTCATGTACTGCCTCTGATGTACCTGCTCTGGTGTCCACAATGCCCTGTTGCTGTTCTGATACTGCCGTCTGCCCTCTCATGTGCTGCCTCTGATGGACCTGCTCTGGTGTCCACAATACCCTGTTGCTGTTCTGATACTGCTGTATGCCCTCTCATGTACTGCCTCTGATGTACCTGCTCTGGTGTCCACAATGCCCTGTTGCTGTTCTGATACTGCTGTATGCCCTCTCATGTGCTGCCTCTGATGGACCTGTGCCTTGCCATGAACTGTTGGTGCACTTAGCCCCTCTCATGTACTGCCTCTGATGTACCTGCTCTGGTGTCCACAATGCCCTGTTGCTGTTCTGATACTGCTGTCTGCCCTCTCATGTGCTGCCTCTGATGGACCTGCTCTGGTGTCTACAATGCCCTGTTGCTGTTCTGATACTGCTGTATGCCCTCTCATGTACTGCCTCTGATGTACCTGCTCTGGTGTCCACAATGCCCTGTTGCTGTTCTGATACTGCTGTATGCAATCTCATGTACTGCCTCTGATGTGCCTGCTCTGGTGTCCACAATGCCCTGTTGCTGTTCTGATACTGACGTCTGCCCTCTCATGTGCTGCCTCTGATGGACCTGCTCTGGTGTCCACAATGCCCTGTTGCTGTTCTGATACTGCTGTATGCCCTCTCATGTACTGCCTCTGATGTACCAGCTCTGGTGTCCACTATGCCCATGCTCAAGCCTACACTGTGATGTTACCCCGATTATGTGTAAATAAACTTGTCAATCATGTGTCGTGGGTTGTCGGAGTCATTCCTGCGTGTGTGATGCTGGTGTGTATTTGTATTTACTTCAAGTCAGTGGGTTCAGATACATGTCACTCCCCCCTCCCTACGTCACGACCCTTGCAGGTGCTCCCCTCCACACGAATCAGTGGTTTCAGATACATGTCACTCCCCCCTCCCAACGTCACGGCCCTTGCAGGTACTCCTCTCCAGACAGCGAATGGTTTGTAGCCTACCTGCGTCGTCCTCGATGGTGGGCCAAGAGTAGGACGTGTTGGATCGCGAAGAGTATCGGGTAAGCGTGTAGTGCTGGGTCCAGGTCGGCGAGCGGCTCGTGGTGGGTATGGTCGCTGTGGGGCATCCGCAGTTTTCAGGCAGGTTGTTTTTCCGCAGCGCTTTTATGTGTATTTTCCGCCATCTTGATTTGGAGGACGGTCCTAGACGTCAGTCCGTACGGCGGAGTCTCTGGATTTGGTTACGTCCGCCGCGTGGTTGGGTGTAGTTGGGCGGCGGAGCGTGATCTACCGCCGCGGACGGATTTTGGCCCATATTTCCTATCCTGATCTGGCGGACGGAGTGTCCGCGACGGGCGGATGCAGAATAGGCATGCGGAGGCACTTCCGTCCGCCATCCTAATGAGCACCTAAGTCTTTCTTCGTACTCCGACAACCTCACCAGCATGATTTAATGGGACCCTGAAGTTTCTCGCTTCTCCCGGGCCCTGAATGGTAGAGTCAGCACAAGTCGTGCATGGAGGAAGACCGCAGGTAGCAGGAGGATGAGCCAGAAAACGCTGCAAAACCGTAACGTATTACCGTACCCTTCTCTAAATCTCTATAATTATCCCAGCAGGCCTCCTCGACTCACTGAGGGACCCGTTGAGGAACACATTTAAATCCACAAAGGTACGTGCACAATTTCTTGCATAGACAGCTTGGACATTTATTTTAAAAAACAATGCGATCACTGAAACTACACTCGTCACCCCGCTTAAATAAAGCCCGCAGTGAATCATTGGGTGATGGGGGCACCGCGCATTACAGAATTAAGACCTTGTGTGAGTATGTGATCACTCGGCACATTTGATGAATGGCTGTGAGTTGAAACATAACACCGTGAGATTGTGCTTATGCTTATCGATACCATTAACCCTGTGTTTGCCTGCAATGAAACATCGAGATACAGAGGCACCACGCATGACCAAATTATGATCTTATGTGAGGATGTGACCACTCAGCATTTTTGGGGAATGGTTGCGAGCTGACGCACAATACCGCGCTTCACAATAAATGACCTGAATGAGATATATAAATAGAAAATTAAGAATGCCCGCATACTGCCAACAGAATGAGTAGAGAAATGTTGCCATAAGTTTACGATTGATTTCTAAATATCTAAGTATAGAATCATGGAATGAGTAAGTGATTCTTTACCATGGTGATGTGTGTTCTATTGAAGTAGTGCCATTTTCCAGTTGCTGTACAGATTAGTTTAAAACACAAACAGAAATTTCTGTATACAAGTCCTAAATAATTCCCCACTACCCCTCCCTTTGTATGTCTGCCACTTTGTTTTTTAGGTACTTTGAGACCTAATCAGGAGAGGGATTAGTATATCCGTCTTCCCACTTTTCCACATGAACAGCCAAAACTGTTTATAGGATATTACACTTACTGAGACGCCCTCGGTCTCTTTACACCCTTCACTTGGTCCTGAAGAAAGCCCACTTGACCCCAACAGGTAACCAAGGGCTGAAACATGTTGACCTTTTTTAATCACTAATCATAGTGTGTGAGAGCCCTAATCACTCTCCAGCACACCAACAAACTTTTTAATATCAACTCGAATCCAGACCCATGAAAGACATTTATCTGGCTGTACGAATACTTTTAATAAGACATACCCCACACATCACTGATCACTACTGTTTTAACCAGGGGTAAACCTCTGGCTGGAGAATGCATTACTACTAACTCTGTGATAATGCAAACACATGATTAAGTAGCGGAGAATCAAGATATACCGCTCTAACGTAAGATCAAACACGTGTATGAGGGTTTTTAATTTGGGACCAATCGGTACGCGACCTGCATACCCAGGTTATGCAGGACAAGTGATCCTTCCCCACCTGATTTTGAGATATTGAACATTAAGTAAGCTGAATAGATCACGCCTTCCTTCTCCCTCCACAATTGATTTTTTTTAAATTGAATCACTGGTATGCCCAAAAAGCTGCCTTGGTTGAATTTCAACCTGGACAACTGGTGTGGGTTTTGGAGCCAGTGGAACCAAGGGCTCTCCAAGATTGATGGAGTAGCCCTTACCCTATCCTGGAGAAAAAGAGTGAGGTCACTTACTTAGTGGACCTGTGCACTAGCAGGACACCCAAAAGGGTTATCCATGTGAACCGCCTGAAACTCTACAATGACAGGGCTGACCTCACCATGCTGATGGTGACTGATGAGGAACAGGAAGCAGAGAGTGAACCTCTCCCTGATCTCCTCTCTTCCAGCCCAACGGATGGGTCAGTGGATGGAGTAGTCTTTTCAGACACCCTCTCTCACCCAACAGCAGACTGACTGCAAGCAAGTCTTGCAACAGTTTGCTAGAATCTTTTCCTTGACTCCTGGTCTGACCAGCTGGTGCACCCATGATGTGGACACTGGTGAAAGTAACCCTGTCAAAAACAAAATCTATTGACAATCAGACCAAGTCAAGGAAAGCATCAAAGCTGAAGTCAGCAAGATGCTAGAGCTAGGGGTGATTGAACCCTCTGAGAACCCCTGGGCTAGCCCAGTGGTTCTGGTCCCCAAACCTCATCAACAGCGTGGAAAGAGAGAGATGAGGTTCTGTGTGGACTATAGAGGGCTCAACTCTGTCACCAAGACAGATGCTCACCCCATTCCAAGAGCAGATGAGTTGATAGACAAGCTAGGGGCAGCCAAATTCCTCAGCACCTTTGACTTAACTGCAGGGTAGTGGCAGATTGGCATGGCCCCAGGAGCCAAAGAAAAGACAACATTCTCCACCCCTGATGGGCACTATCAGTTCACTGTAATGCTTTTTGGGTTAAAGAATGCCCCTGCCACCTTCCAGAGGTTGGTGATCAAAGTCCTGACTCGGTTTTAGTCCTTTAGTGCAGCTTATCTTGATGATATTGCTGTCTTTAGCTCCACCTGGCAGGATCACCTGATCCACCTTGGGAAAGTGCTACAAGCCCTGCAATCTGTAGGACTGTCTATCAAGGCATCCAAATGCCAGATAGGGCAGGGCACTGTGGTGTACTTGGGTCACCTTGTTGGTGGAGGCCAGGTCCAACCTTTACAGCCCAAGATCCAGAGCATCCTGGACTGGGCGGCTCCAACCACCCAGACCCAAGTCAGGGCATTTGCTGGCTTGACTGGGTACTACAGAAAGTTTGTGAAGGGATATGGGTCCATTGTGACTCCCCTCACAGAATTCACATCCAATAACATGCCCAAGAAAGTGAACTGGACTGTTAGCTGCCAAAAGGCTTTGACACCCCGAAAGAAGCAATGTGCTCAGCACCCATTCTAAAAGCACCAGACTACTCCAAGCAGTCCATAGTGCAGACTGATGCCTCAGAGCTGGGGATAGGAGCGGTCCTCTCCCAGATCAATGAGGAAGGCCAAGACCAACCTGTTGCTTTTATAAGCAGGAGGCTACTCCCCAGAGAGCAGCATTGGAGTGCCATTGAGAAGGAGGCCTTTGCTGTGGTTTGGTCCCTGAAGAAGTTGAAGCCCTACTTGTTTGGAACTCACTTCCTGGTTCAAATTGACCACAGGCCTCCCAGATGGCTAAGGCAGATGAAAGGGGAAAATCCAAAACTACTGAGATGGTCCATCTCCCTACAGGGTATGGACTTTGACGTGGAACACCGACCAGGAACTGCCCATGCTAATGCAGATGGACTTTTCAGGTTCTTCCACTTAGACAATGAAGACTCCCTAGGGCAAGGTTAGTCTCAACACCTTACATTTGGGGGGCGGGGGGGGGGGGGCGGTTGAGTGAGAAAGTGCCATCTTTCTTGCCTTGGTATGCCCCCACTTTTTTCTGAACTGCTGATGTGCTTTGACTGAGTGTGCCCTGGGTTCCTGCCATCCAGGTACCCAGGGCCTGTGTTCCTTCCCTAAAACTATGCTGAAACTAAAAACCCAATTGGCATCTCTGGCCACCTGTCAGCCCCTAGTAAATTGTACCCTAGGTACCCAGGGCATGGTGACCAGAGAAGACCCCTGAGGGCTGCAGCACTTATTGTGCCACCCTCAGGGGCCCTGTACCCTGGCACCCACACACTGCCTTTGCGGTCTGAGTGTCTAAGTACAGAACTAAACCAAGAGTCGACATGGCACACATCCCTGTGTGCCATACCCACAGAACCCACTGTCCTAGCATACTTCAGTCAACCCTCTAGCTGGGTGCCTTATACCAGAGGTGTGGGCACAGGTGCATGAGCCCTATGCCCCTACAGTACCCAGAGCCATTCCTGGGGACTGTAAGTGCAGTGATGCCATTAAGAGTATATGGTGCTGGGAGGTTGTCATTACGAACTCCACAGCACCATAATGGCTACACAGAATACTGACAAGTTTGGTATCAAACTTCTCAGCACATTAAACCCCCACTGATGCCAGTGTGGGATTTAATGTAAAATGCACCAGAGGGCATCTTAGAGATGCCTTCTGAAATCCTAACCTACAATCCACGTCTGGGCTGAGTGGCTGCAGAGGCTGCCACACAGCAGACATGTTGCTGGACCCCTGGGTGAAGAGCCCCCTCTCTCCTGGACCTGCAACAATGCACATCCTGGACGAGGTGCTAGTTCTCTTCCCCCAGGATGGGCAGGGGGAAGCTTCAAAGGCATGCCGCCTCTGTGAGCTTCTCCAGACCATTTGCTATACCCAGCAACTAGCCCCCACCAGTTCTAACCCCCACTCTGGCAGGAAGACTGGTGGGAAAAACTACATCAGGAAGGGGGGGTGTGCCAGCCTGTGCCAATCCCACCCCTCAGGTGGGGAGACGAGGTGAAGCACGACCCCGGGCTCCGGCCATCTTGTAGATGGGGAGCCCTGCCTAATCCCAGCTAGGCTCCTGCCCCCCTCCCACAGGAGAGGAGCAGACTAAGGGGTATACTCACCCTGGACAGGGACCCATTGGTCCCTGTCCTTGCCCTACCTGTAATGGCCCTAAATTCAGTATTTAGGGGCTCCCTGAACCTTCCTTCCTCACATCCTGATTCGAAAAGAAGAAAGAAGATCAAGAAGAAGAAGACCCGCCGTGCAGCTGCTAACAACAAGACGACAACAACTGACTTGGCCCCAGCCCTACCGGCCTGTCGATCCTGGAACCTGCTCCTGCCTAATCGCGGTGACTCCTCCAGACAGCAACTTTGGGACACCTGGAGGACCTGCCTGCCTTGACCCTCTTAAAGACCGGGACTCCCATCAGCAGAGGCTCTGCTGCAACAACCCACCTGGTGCCAACCAGGAAGCTCCGGACCAGCCCACTCTGCACCCGCCGAGCCCGGGCCGGGCCCAACTGAACCAAGACCACGAGGATGTCCCCCCGGCGACTGGGACTCAAAGTCCAGTGCCCAAAGACCCTCCTCGACGAACCAGCTGACGCCTGCAGACGCAGCACCAGGGGCCACCCCAACCCAGACCAGCCGAGGGTAAGCTTTTCCGACACCCAAAGACACCCCTGCACCCGGCGCCCTACAGCCCCCTGTGCCTCCCTTTGGGGTACCTACCTGTGCTCCAAGATCCCAATTTACCTCTCGAAGTGCTAGTCGCCCCTGGAGAGCCTCCGTCCACGAGCCTGCAGCCTTTGTTCCTGTTTGTCTTTTCCTGTTGGATAATATTGAGCGCCCGACGGCTCAAGAGCACCCTGCACCCAGCCGCCCGAGTGCCGCTGGCTGTGCCACATTTGTCCTAACCTACTTCCCCCCTTGCCCTGAGCAAGTGACCAGGAGCTCAGCTCCCACAGCCGCCTGGCATGCTAGCCAGCAGCCACTAACCGAAGGCCAACTTTCCCTCATTGGATATCATTGGGCCTACCTACCTCTGCTCCCGTCCGGCCCTGCGCTGCTGGGGCGGAACCGACTATACCTAGCTGACCCTGGGGGACCCCTGAGTCTACACCCGGAACCTTAACTTCACCAGCCAAGTACTCACCTGGAAACCGGTAACTCACTTACCTGCCATTGGATAACATTGACCCATTTTGACTCGAAAATTTTGTGTGAAGTTTTGAAAACTGCAAATGTTCATATAAAATCAGCCGAAGCCCGAATTCCGAAGTACTCACCTGCAAGAAGGCGAGAAGCCAGTACTGTACCTTGTAGCCCAGTACTGTATCGCAAAAGTAGTCCTTACCGGGTTTACTAGTAATCTGTATTTTCTCCACAGGAACCCATTGTCTGTTTTTCTATGAAATTTCTTCTAAGTGCCTACTTTTGAAAACTTTAAATATTCTTTAAAAATCATATGAAATACTGAAACGCATTTACCTACCTGTTATAAGTTCAGACCCCAGTGCTGGCCCTAGAAGCCCAGTACTGGATTACAAAAGTAACGCAATCATACTTTACCTGCAACCTGAATTTTCTCCCATTGAATAACATTGCCAGATTGTCATTGAAAAGTTTTTAAGTGTGAACTTTTAAAACAGCTTTATATTCATGAAAATTCACCGCAGTAACTAAAACGTTTTTGCTAACTTGGTTTCAGCTTAGACCCCAGGACTGAATCTAGGATCTAGTCCTGGAACTACTAAAGTAATCTGTACTGTAATCAACTGTACTTTTATGGTAACAATTCATTGAGCTCAATGCTAAAGTGTGTCTAGACTATTGTGTTCACCAACTTCATTGCTTCCTTGCAAAGTAATTACATGAGAGTTCTCATATCTAGCAAAGTATATTTTTATGCCTGTTGGTTCTAAAAATAAAACAACTACATCTTTGGATATAACAACCATTGGCCTGGAGTTCAGTCTTTGAGTGTGTGAAATCCTTTGCTGACTGAGTGCGTACAGCAAATGCTTTGCACTGCCCTCTGGTACTGCCTTACTGCTCGACCAAGCTACCACTTTCGAGAGTAAGGTCAGTCCTGACTTTAACCTCTGTTATACCTTTGGGGTTTGTGGACTCTATACACACTGTACTATATTATTGTCCAGTATATATAGAGCCACTTTCTCACAAAGAGTGAAGTATGGATAGTTTAAATAATGTGTAGATTGATCTATGGATATAATGATTGATGGATGCATGAAAGAAAGGTTATAAATATGTATATATAAAAGGACTATAGTCTTCCGATCGCATCCATCTGTCCGGGATGGTGCACAGCAGTGGGAGCATGTCCCACTATAAAAATGCAAACAGTCCTGCGTCATGGTCACACACAGAGAAAAGCTTGCATTCTGAGATATAATTGCCGTAGTAGTTTATTCAAAAGTGTATTCAAAAGACTGACGTGTTTCTACCGGAACGGTCTTTGTGGTGTTATTTCTTATATTTATATGTGTTGATCGTCTTCATTGCTTAATTTTACTAGCAAGAAAGTGTCACTCATAGTCATTGAAATGTCACTCATAATTACACTGACATTATGAAAATGTCACACATGGCAATCTGAAACCTTGGCAGCTCTGCCCCCAGCAGCCCCTGTTTTCCAGCCTCCAGGGGCCCCATCAGCGCTGTAGCGCACACAGGCAGCACTACTTTCTCTCGCCGGCGTTAGTTGCACGAGTGAGTTGCCTCATAACAGTCCTACTTCATAAATTGTACATTTACTGCTGTAGTATGAGAATGCATTTCATGAAAAGGGATATAAAGTAGGGTTGCCAAAAGAAAAATGACAGCCATGTGTTTAAAGAGCCTGGAAAGACCTTGTCTTGGCACTAAATAGGGTGATAAATAAAAAATAATGTATTCATTTGTAATGTGACTTTTCTGTCTTTGTTACCTTTAATTATCAGTCATGGATCTCCTCATCCAGGCAGCCCCAGAAGACATTTAAAGTGCATTCTATTTATATTTGCTGTTAGAAGTATGCACAGAATAAGTGCTGAAAATACGGCTTTGGGTGACTGCTTATTTTTGTTGTTGGGGCAAAGTGGTAGGTGGTGGGCCAGGCCCATGGGGGGGCGGACCTCATTGTGCTTTGCAGGGGGGGGCGGGCTTAAGTTTTGTTACGCCACTGATTTGTTGACAGCTTTGAACAAGAACAAACCTCGGGTCCTCCTCGAATGCCTCCTTCGAATAGGCAAGTTACTGGGAATAAATCATTTGTTTCAGTCAGTGCTCCTGCGAACTGAAGAAAGCACCCCTTCGTTCCTTCCTAAAGGCTCCAGGTCTATTGTCTAGACGTGTTTGTTGCCCCTGACCAGTTTCACCATATTACGCGCTTCTTACCAAATAAACCTTCCTAGTTTATGTATTCATGATTGCAGTTACTGTAGAAATGAATGAATGTTCTTTTGTAGCACATGCTACAAATTCCGTTGCCTCTAGGAGCTCATATTTTGGTAGATAAGGGATACTACTAGGCAGAAAGATGTCAAATGGTTTGCACAGTATCACAGTGTTGTTTAGTATGGGAGCTGGGCATTTTTACAAGGCCTCCTGAAATGACGCTTCTAATCTAAACTATATCTCCTTCTCTAACGTCACTACGATATCTAAATTACGGCAACTGAGTAATGCATGGGTCGAAAGTGCATGCACAAATGAGCTGTAGAACACACTACAGTAGGTTAAATGTGCTATATGGGGTTAATCAATCAGTGGGGAGGAGGGAAAAGGGGTCCATTCAAATCCCCAAAGTAATAATCAGATTTATAAATCTAAATGTGCTATATGTCATCTGTAGAATAAGTGTGTGCTTTGGGATGTGCTAAATACTATAAATGACCGTAAGTAAGCACTTAAGCATGAGTGTTTTCTACATCTCCCACAAATAAGTATTTTCTAGCCACACCTGCGCCTTAAAATACCCATAACACAGAGTTATTTTGCAGAGTATTTACTAAATCCTACAACATAGAAACCCTGCCCGTGTCAATGCACATTCAGAACCATCGATGGTAGTTGATAGTAGCAACTGTACAACTGTTGCCTTATTTTCTAAGTTGTCCTACGTGCAAAGATTGGTCAACACAGCTTAAAATATGAAGTCTAGACATGTTCACATGTACACAAATAGCAGGAGGAAGTAATGTAGTTGAATGCTTTTCTATCCTTGACTAACCAGTAATGCGATCACTGTTTTTTTTAATGCTGTGCATATTTGATATCTAGCCAAGATGGCCTCTTGGTTATTTTGGTCTGTTTTGTCAGTCTTATGCTGGTGTGTACCTGTAATCCTCATCAGGGGGATGTTTACAGTTGCATCATGAACTGGAAGCAGAAGAAAAGGACGGAGAGTACCCATTTAAAATGGAAAACAGCGTTATATATAGAACGTATTTCAGGTTACAAATTACCGAGACAATCAATGCAAATAATGTACGTTATTCTGCATTCTGATGTGTAGGGAAGGAAGTGTTTTAATCCATTGGGAATGTTTGGAATGCTGCTAACAAGAAGTCTTACTAGATTCGGGTTTTGTGGCTTCGGTACTTCATCATGACATCATGTTGGCGCCTGTTTCTTTGTCGTATTTAGCAATTAAAACATGTCCTGCAGGCCTGAAGGGCACAGCGGACGTCACACAGTAATTTTTGGTTGTTTTATTTATAGGGCAGCCACCTGACATGAATGAGGAAATATATGGATAAGAAGAGCAAGGAAATACTCATGCATTGGGAACTTGGAACACACCCACAATGGCAGAAATAAAAAATACCAGCATGGACAACAGGAAATAAGCACACTAGCACTGGTTAAAGGAAAAACACTGGCACAGGCAACAAGGAGCACACTAAAATGGGTGACAAGGAATGCACCAGCACACTGTAGGAGGATGAACTTGACTTACGTGAAGGGAGAATCATGTGCTGTGATGGTTCATTCATCGAAGTGGGGCACCGGCAACCCGGTGGAAAAGAAATACAACATGGTCAGTATATTAAGGAAAATGAGGAAAGAGTAGACAGGGAAAACGTACACAGGAAGGAAAGACTACGAGGGGGCAAAACAGAAAGACTATAATAAAGAAAAGGGGCTTAATGTCTTCTGGTTCACTCTTTGATATGCAAAATCAATAAAATATGTTTTAAAAAAAATACAGAGAAGGGGCTAATTCCTTGTCGTTGGGGAAATTTAGAAGGCAGCCTTTTACTGAGAATGACGCAGTCCCAAAGGAGGAACACGAGGCTCGCAATTCTAGAGAAGAGAAAGGCGGGGCCGACATCGGCCCCGCCGGAGGTATGGTGGGGCGCACCAGCCCCCATCCGCTACCCGCTCTAGCTGTCAGGGCGCACCCCCATCGTGTCACCATGACGCGGCAGGCGCGCATCAACGTGGACTCGACCCGGGTCCCCTAGTGACCCTATGGAACAAAGGCAAGGCCGGTTAGATCCGGCCTGGCGGATGAGGGGTTAAAAGGCCGGAGAGCGCGGGAATCTGCTTCTCTGACTCCGCGCTCCACGGCCTGCCCCTCCAGCCTCTAGGAGGCTGTAATTCTTTTTCCCCACCCACCATCCCCTGAAGCAGATGTTTGGTATTGTGTGTTATGAAGGTTTTCACAGGTTTGTTACAAATGTTTATAGATGACAGGAGTGTCTGACTAATACGTTTTTGTTCCTTAGAACTTTATCCCGTTTACAGGTCATAAATCGTCGTATTTATTGCTATTCCTTGGTCAGGCGGTAAGGTCATGATTGGTGAGCAGTTAATTTACGGTCCTTAGGGGGCGGCGCCATTCTTGAATGGGGTCGCCCAAAGGGAGGGACAAGTGGTCTCTCCTAGAACTCCAGGGGCAGTTACAGGGATGGCTACATGGGTGCGGGGGAGGGGAGAGTCCTGCTTTCTCTAGGCTGGTTGGCCACCCCGCACATGCACAATGACACCAGTAAATGGCACAGAGATGCAAGGGCCCCCTTTAATGGAGTTAATAGGTAACCGGGGGGCGGAAGTACCCTCACGGTAAGCGGGCCCTCTGCGCATGCGCACTTCGATGGAAGGGCATGGTTAATAGGGCGTACAAGAGTTACCGGGGGGGGGGGAGTACCCTCACGGTAAACAGACCCTCTGCGCATGCGCACTCCATCAGGAGGGCGTGGTTTAAGTGATAAGGATCTGACACCAGTTAGTGACCTTGCCGTAGGCCCAAATAGGATACGCAGAAAAGAAATATTGTATAATATGATTGATACGTTAGATTCAGATAGAAAATACCTTGTACTAGAATTATGTTAAGGTTAGCCATCTGATATCTGTATATATCAATTGTAATCAAATGTTGTGTAACGTTTTCTGCGTAATTGTGTAAAAAATTGTTTATTTCAATCTTTGATTAAATTTTATGTTTTAATAAATACGGCCAGGGGTTGTACAACCCCTGCCTCCAAAGAAAATAAATCCCTTTCATGTCCTTTTTAATAGTGTTTGTTAACGGAACAGGAGGGAGTCCTCCGGCAGTCCCTGGCTATATTCTGCAGATTTAGTGCACAGTGGTGCCCGAACCCCAGAAGGAAGACACTAGCCTAGAGATGCCCCAACACGAAAAGAAAGTTAAATGTAATCCTTTACAAATTTCAAGTAGATCAAACAGTGCCATAGTTATTAGTAAATAAAAAATATTTTTGACAACCCCTCCCTGCCATTTGACCTTCGTAAAATCTCGTATACGCGCACTGGGTATCACTTGCAAACTACTTGCCACGCTTGACACGGATTGATTTATAAGCAGATTAAAAATGTATTGCGTCCCCCAACAATGCTTTCCCTGTATAGATTGCCACTAAACTTGAGATACCAATAGAAAATTAATATTTCCTAGCTCAAACCAAATTTTGTGCAGGTTCATCATTTAGTGCCAAACCTATTAGCAAATGTCAACATTTTCCCTCTCCACTTTTAATTGCCCTCTTCTTTAATGGATATGCTCAAATTCGAAAATATAATTTGTAATCTGAGCCTAGTAAATGTCTGCCACATTTCAGGCATATTTGTCACATGGTGACAAAGGTATAAGCAAATTAATGGCTTTTCAACTTACAAGATATGCAAACGTGCTAACCATTTCAAGCCCATGCAGCACCTTTTTCAAATTCTTATATCTCAAAAACTACTGAATGGATGTACACCAAATCAATAAAAGCACAATTCTGAGTTAAGTTCTATCTTTATACCAACATTTGGGCAAATCCCTTCAGTGGTTTTTATTCTCTTTTTTTGAAAAATTTCCTGTGGGAGCTAAAATGGGAAGGATAACATTTTTCACCACTCCTTAACTTTTTTTCCTTGGACAGCTCTCCACAAAGTTTGGCATGTTGTGATGACCTCCTTCAGGTCACTGTGGATTAACTTTTAAGTAGTTTAGAATCTGGAGCATTGAGACCTGATAGGAGTGTAAAGCTCAGCCTGGCGTGTAGTAAGGACATTTATCTATCAACAAAGAGAGCCTTGATTGTAACATCCTTGATGCTCGATGCTCAATGCTTTAAATTGTCATTGTTTCATGATGAAAGCTAACACATGATTGTTGCACTGAGAATATCAGATCCATCGCAAGTCCCTCGAATGAGCTCTAGATTCTCTGCGGTTTATGAACAAATGAAACAGGTCTCTGTTTTCTAAAATGAATATGCAATAAGTAATAACTCGGGGCCGATTCACAGAACTAATCTGAGCCAAAACCTTAAACTTACTACTTTTGGTATTCACAGAAGGCACTTATGATTTTTGGTATTCACAGAATACACTTACAACTCCTAACTTTACGTCCGCAATCGGGCCAGAATTTCCGCACTTGTGCCCGAATTTCCGCTCCCAGGCCAGAATATCTGCTTCTGGGACGGAATGCCCGCACTCTGGCCGTTGATCATTTTTCCTCATGGTTAAACACCTGTCCAAGTGACTACCATCTCCCAACATGCATTAGCTGACACACTACAGCCAATCCCAGCCCTGCAGTATGTATGAAAGCAGAGCAGACACACACAAACTCTTTCAACATGTTGCTGAATGTGTTTGTTGCTCTGCCCCTTGCCATGCGGCAAGACAACTTGATGATGATGATGAGGAGGAGGAGGAGGAGGAGGAGAGTAGAGAGGATCTTCAAAGGATCAACCTATTTGGGATGTGCAGCCAAGATGTCAGGGCCAGATACCGTTTCCCTCCAGAAGTCATCTTGGAGATGGTATGTGAGTAGGAGCAGGAACTTGACTCTGTGACTTGCAGCTCCCATGCCATTCTAGCCTATCTCAAGATCCTTTTTGCTCTCCAATTCTTTGCCACAGGGTCGTTCCAAAGGGTCTCCAGTGACCTTGTGGGCATTTCCCAGGCAAGCCATTCACGGTGTTTGCATCAGGTACTTAGCTGCATCACTGCAAGAGACCACCACCCCATATGAATGCCCCATACACTGGCCATGAGACAAAGGGCAGCTATAGATTTCTATCTCCTTGCTCGCTTCCCACGTGTGCTGGGTTCAATTAATTGTACCCATTTGGCCCTTCAGCCACCCGCCGCATTGCAAACATCTTCTGCAACATACACCAATGACATTACATCAATGTGCAAGCTGTCTGTGATGCCAGAGGGAGATTCATTGATGTGCATGCAGTGTTTCCAGGCAGTACCCATGACAGCTTTGTATTCCGCATCTCAACTCTTGCCCAACGGATGGGTGCGGGAGAATTTGGCAACATTTGACTACTGGGTAAGTGTCAAGCACTAAAAATGAGTGGTATGTGTAAATGAAATGTATGAATGCCACCTTACATTAACAACCATTGCACAATCAGAATCATAAAGCAACATACACGGTCTCAACAGACACTGCATGTACCAAAGTATAGATCATGTTCTGTGTAAATGAAAGAGGACAATTTAACCAATTGCCCTCTCTTTCCTCCTGAGGCGACGCTGGGTATGCACTCTCCCCGCAACTCCTCACCCCTTACAGTTCTCCAACCACTGTACCCCAGCGTAGATACAATAAGGCACACATATGAACTCGAGCCATCATAGAGTGCACTTTGGTCTGTTGAAGTCGCGATTCAGATGTCTTGACCATACAGGGGGTGTGCTGCTGTGCTCCCCTGAAGTCTTGTGCAAGATCATATTAGCCTGTTGTGTTTTGCACAACATAGCTTTAACACATGGCTTCCACATACCTCTTATACCTCGGCTAGCTCTGAATCCGGGTAACCCGGCAATTGCACATAACCGAGGTCAGGGTATGCAAGTGCATGATCAGCTGGATGCCACGTTTTTCACATGAGCAACCTGTTGTGTCATGGCAAAATGTGGTTTGCAGTCTGTTGTCAATGATGAAAGTTGAATAATTACGACTTTCCAGAAATTCCATCCTGAGACTACTGTGCAAGCCACACTAACTGCATGTATAACACAGCTGTAGTCAAAATATTGACTGTGCTTCAGGTCTTGTGTCTATGTCAGCGTTCAGTGTAGTGGATGTCCCTAAGGAATCTATTGACGCAGAGGAAAAAAATGACATGTTCCGAGAGACCTTCATGGACCTTATGAGATAGGTTTATTAATCACAAAAGGACCTAACTATTGCATTCTCAGAGTTTTTGGCCTTAACAGATTTGACTCCCCCACAAATGATGGGCCCACAACATGATTGACGATGTAATGGGTGAATCTGGCACTATGTGTCTGGGATACACAGCTCTGTTTCCCCCCAATTTTCCATAATACAACACAGAACTCTTGTGTTGGGCACTAAATATGGACTGGATGTACCATAATGCAAAGGAGGAGAAAACTAAACTGGGGTTTGATGTTGTGTCAGCCCTCCCCTTGCCTGAGCCAAAATGTCATTAACTGGTCTGTTCTCCCTTTTGTTACATGTCTATGACTTTTTCTTGCACTGTCATTTAAGGTTTCTCCACTACAGAACAATATGATGGTAGTGGATTTGATGTGTGACTGTGGATAAAACTGAATGAATACAAAATGGCTGTCAACTACTTCTTGTGATGTATTGGTATATCATTTCCTGTATGAAAGAATGGGCTCCGGTTCAATTTCAGAGATCACGGCCCGGAAACGTAATTTCCCATTCCGGAGCATGCGCCGCACATGTGGACCCGATGCTCCGGAACCGTAATCTCCCAAATTCAACCGGAGCCCATTATTTCATACAGGAAGTGGGAGACAGGAAATACATCACAGAAAGTTGTTGACAGCCATTTTGTGTTCATTCTGAGTCATCCTCTCTCACAGATCAGATCCTCTGCCATTCTGCTGCTCTTTTCAACCTTATTAACCCCAAAGTGGCTGAGGGATATGAGGAGAAAGCACCCCCTTTCACTGAAAGGTAATTAGTCATTTTGACTGAGGGGGTGCAGTCCAAATATCCTCAGCTATATGGGTGGTAAGAAAACCATGAGCAATGCAGCGCGGGCCAGACTCGGGGCCGACATTGGTGAGTGCTGCAGTGCAGTGGGCGTTCACACCAGGAAGGTGAGGGCATGCCTCAAGCGCTGGGAGAACCTAAAACACTGGGCCCGGCATGAGGAGCTACTGCACCAGTCTTCCCAGCATCATGTGCATCGTCCCCGCATAGGAAGGTCCTTTGTGCCGCTCCTCCGACCCTCCAAGCTCAGCTGGAGGAGCATGAGCAGCAGAGACCTTCTAAGTACATTATATGCAATATGTGTCTGGGAGTATGATGTGAGTGAAGACAGAGCTGTACCATTGTGTGTCCTATGCCTCCATTCACCTATTCTGTGTCTATGCAGCAGTCATCATGAAGCAAAAGGCTCACTGTAGCACATTGACTGTACAGGGCAGAGTGCATTCTGGGAGTTGTAATTTCTTAATAACACCTGGGGAATTGAGCCACACACATGCATTTGTACAGAAATTTGCACTGCCAGCACCACTAACAGTGAACCAAGGGAATCATAACTGATGTGTGCATTGGATGAGGAATGGTACAGACACTGTCCAGTGTGTGTATGAGAGGCCAATGGGTATTGGATGCTGTGACTTGCATTGCATGCATTGAGTTTGGGTTCTTATTGAGACAGATCATCATGTGCCTTGGAGTCAAGACAGACTTTAAGATCCTTGCCTCACTCTTAAGTGTTTCCAATTTTGCCAAATCTGTCCACAGACACACATCTTACCCTCAGTGGCTTGTATGCCATTGTTCATGTACAGGTAGCTGTAACAACGAGCCACTACTGTTTAACAATCCACAGCACTACCATATCAGTCTCCAAAGCCAATATGTGGCTCTGGATTGTGAACTTTTGTAAGGGAATATCAAAAGGTTAGACTCACAACTTAGCAAACCGAATAGCCCAGACCCTATATGGCATTTGTCTTGTCTCATACAATGCTACACAGTAGATAACATTTGTCCAGACGTAAAAGTGCTGAGACTTCATATCACAGGCCCTTTTCAATAGCATCTGGACTCTCTCTAATCTCCTTTTGTAGACTGGTTTTAGAACCTGCCCATGTAGCAGTGACAGAACACACCGATCACAAGAATGCCAAAGTTGAGGGGTGGCCAATACAGTTGTGTAAGCCACCAAAAATCTCATGAGATGTCCATGTCAGACTCAAATCAGGAGATGACAGTGCACATACACGTAATTTAAGCTCATAAACACGGACAACTGTATAATGTGATCAGAGGAGAACAAAGTCTGACCTTGGCTCATCTAGGTATGTGTCTTGTCCTGACATGTACAACCACTACATAATGATATCTCTTACATTTCAGTGGGCTCAGCTGGCCAAATGGAACAACAGCAGGACACTGTTCGGAGTAGGACATCTTTGGTGCGCCAGCAGCTATGACCTCTTTCAACGAGTGAGGAAGAAGAGGATGAGGCGGGACCCTCAACATCAGGAGGCAGTGGGATTGCACCCACCCGGTCTGACCAGGAAGACAACTCTGGTGCTACAGACCGGGTGGAGGCTGTGGACTTTGAAGTGGGGGGGGGGGAGAACTTGACACCTCTGGGCAGGGGAGGTTAGAGAGCTACTCTCCCCCGGACCATTCACCAGTATGTTTTGTCGAGGTGTCCCTGGTACAGGCCACTACCCAACCTGGTCTGCCATCACCCCCTCCCTAATTCTAGAGGCCACCATTCCATCTGGGCCTCCAGCTGCATCCTCTGCAACCTGACCTCCTCATCGTAGCTGCCAGGTCAACACCAACATTGACTCCGAACCTGAGGCACCACACCTCTCATGTTCAACCCAAACCCCTCCCTGTATTGTTCCTTTTGTGGCTGTCCCAGAGGACTTGATGTGGGCATGTGAGGGTCAGCCAGACATGTCCTCTTGCATCATGTTGTAGATGTGCCTAGAGATGCGCATGATGCGAGAGGAAATTGCCAGAGCTCTGGCCACACTCACTGCCAGTGTCAATTCCCTGGATGCAGCCATGTCATCTTTTGTTTCCCAATCTCCTTCCTACACCACAGTCAATGTCTCCCCCTGTCCGTTGCGCCACACTGTTTCCCCCGTACTCCTCGTGTGTCCTGACTCTGTGTGGTGCCTCTTCTTGTAACAGCCAGCCAGAAGCCCGCATCCAACTCAGAGAATCTGGACATTGTGGTACTAGAGGATGACCAAAAAGACACTTGTCCTGTTGGACATAATTTTCTTTGTGGACAATTATTTACGTTTCCCCTTGTAAATAGACTGGTTCCACTGACGCTCCCTGATGTGTTATATTTTTGATGCCCCACCCCAATCCAAGTTCCCTTCTCCTTTTGTATTAAGAACATCATTTGTCTTCCTTTCTACCTTTCAAACGGACTGTTGTTGTTTTTCAAATCCCACACTTTTATTTACATAAAATCTATTTTTGGATCATACTTTCTCTAACTTGTTTAACTTCATTGTGAATGTCTTGTGCAACATATGGACATGTATTTTGTGAGCCATCTGCTCTGTACATTATGGCTTGTTGCAAGGATGGAGTTACACCTGTACATGGGTCACACACACACACACATACATCCTCACATCTCTAGGCCACCAAAATTGGTATACATATAGGACATGAAACGCAACAGAGTCTTGACTTGTGATGACTTTATTTACACATATTCACAGTGGTCAATTCGTTTTTGGGATGTTCTCAATGGGGATTGTGCTTGCGACTTCGCAATTTCGGAGGTGAGGATCGCTGAGGGATCATGTCTGGGTTGTCACCCATGTGCATTTGGGTGTTGTGCATGTGACTGTGCAGGGTGACGTCATGTGCAGGGGCAGATGGTGTATGTACAGTTGGTGTTTATGCGTGAACAGGGGTTGGTTGTGCAGGTGTTTGTAGAGCTTGTTCAGGGGTGGTGGTGGTTGTGCAGGAGGTGGGAGTAAAGTGTGATATATGAGGAAAAAAAGAAAAAACTAAATAAAATGTGAAATAATAGTAACACATTAATTTTGTGTGGAGAAGAATATCATTAATGCCCCGTATTTAAGCTTATGAGAGCCAATAACAAAGAAATACAGTTCATGATGGAGTGTGTTCTTGTACTTTTGGTTGTTTTTTTCCCCTTTCTCCCTGACCTTTAAAGTATATTTTTAGGTCTCGCCTGAGCCAGTGCATGCGCTGCTCTGCGAGACATTTAGTTAGTGGGTTTTCAAAGTGCTACCAGAGGCTTTTGCTGGCCTCAAGCTTGCGGTTACAAGGGCGTGCACGCGCGCAGCCGCCATCTGCCTTTCTTTCATAGCTCATTAAGCCTCACAGCATGCTCCTCCACCCCCTTGCTCTCTGCTCTCACTACCCCCTCCCACGCAGCCCTCCTCCTCTGTAACAACCCCTTCCCTGCCTAGCCTTTCCTCACGACCAAAACATAAACACACAACCCGGCCCCCCTCCCGCACACACACACAACCCGCCCCTCCTCCCGGCCACTCACTGCCTATCAGCCTCCTCTCAGCCAGTTAGCGCGATCGCAATCAGTTTCACTTTCACGGCCGCGCGGCCAATGCTTGTCTCCTTTGAAACCCAGCTAACTTAGATTCTATTCAGTTTTTTCCAAACCCCTTTGTAAAGTTGGATTTAAATTCCATAATATTTTGCATAACGTATTAAATATTAAACAAACTTCAAAGGGAGCCATTTATCGTAAATTTCCGAGCACCAAAGGCAATGCCACCAAACCACATTGTTATCATCACATTGTTATCATCACATCATATTGAAGCCCCCTTGCCCCCTCCCCTTCCTCCTAAACATCTACTTCTAGCCGCGAGCTTAAGCTGTGGAGAAAGAAAGTTCCAACATTTTCCAAACACTGCTTCAGCCGAGAACAAAATTACGTAACACTACACCGGCGCAGTTCAATTGTGAACAGCAGTTTACTACTGCCACCGCACTTGCAATACTATTGTATTTGTTTATGTTTATCGTGGTTGTACCAGTAGACTGCTTCGAATATTTTCACTCTGGTCGGCCCATGCAAGAGTTGGCACAGAATTCAATACATTATTATTATTTATTGTACATTTTACGCGATGTAGTAAACTATGCATGTAGAGTTTAACAGGCTATGGAAGGTAGAAGGCGGTGTACGACACTCACCCCTTCCCCTCTCTGCCGGTGCCTCCCGCCTATTCCCAGCGTATGCGTCCGGCCACCACAGTAGCCCCGCCCCTTCCAAACAAATGTTTTTACAAAACTTTCTCCAGCAGCGCGAGCTGTTGCTGAGGTAGGTTGCGGGCACAGGGCTCTGTGGCAAGGATGAGGCATCGCCCAGCTGCAGCAAAACTCCTTGCACAGGAAATCAACAGAAAGAAGGGGCATCTGTCAATCACTGCCGCAAAGTAGAGTTCGGAAGAGAGAAACTGGCAGGGAGGGGAGCAGCCTAGCAGCCGCTCCCACTTCTTGAAGGGTCGGATCCTTGGCACCCACCAGAGTGCTGCTGCTTGCGGCCCCTCTGGCAGCCACCAAAGCCCCATTATCTGCCGAGACCCTGAATGCCCTGACAGGAGGAGGAGAGATGCACCACAGAGGGGTCGCCTGCTGCTGGTGCCGGAGCTGGCTAGCCTGTCCCCCGTATTCCTCCTGCTCTGCTCTCGAGGTAGGTCTCACCCCTCCCTAATGGTTTCCAGACTTAGGAATGTGTGTGTAAAAGGCCTCTAGCCCTGTGTTTAAAGGAATGCCCGCAGGGGAAGACAGTTATGTTTGCTTCTGTCACTGGAGCATATGGTACTTTCACTGAGTGGGTAGCTGGCTGCTTCCCGATAAACTTTTAATCACCGGCTTCTAGGGTGAGATAGATTCTTCTCTTTTTTTACTTTTTGCCACAGTAACCACAACTGTGTGGCATAAGCCTAGCTGATCTGAGTTATTGGGTAAAGTCGTCTGTACGGCTATTAGTTGCACCTGTAAAACGTGTCAATTACTATTATCAAATTCTGGCACGGCATAGTTACTGCTTGTGTCCACTGACCTAATAGGATTTCCTGGCAGGGTGTATTACAGAATCATTTTGCACAGGCCATATTGGAGTAAATTGATTTGCCGCAAAATTCAAGTATACCACAGTCTAATTGCTCCTCGTGCATTACATGAACAGGGAAAATAGTGTTAAATCTAAACAAACCCATCAGGAGTTGAACTTGTGGCATGGAAGTAACAAAAAGATCTCTGTAGCAAAAGCGGAATTAGCCGAACTACCTTAATTAACTACACTTCTAATATTCTGACATCTATGGGAGTGAGGCTTCGTGCTTCTATGTTACACTCGGAGCTTGTTCCTACTAAATTATCCTAAAAGAAAAGTGACACTGTGTACTTTAGAAGCAAAGGTGCATTTATTGTAAGTTCTGTACGTACCTGCCGTGATTACGCAGATTGCGGGGAACAGCCTAAACACATTGTAACGTGACCAGGGTCAGTGGATGGGGAAGGTGGGAGGGGGTTAGGGGTGTAGGTTGACTCCAAAAAAGGACCACGTTGTGATGTCTTTATTACTCTCTAGAATGTTACATCATTAAATGGCCACGCAGTTGAGTGTACATTTTCTCGTTTTTTGTAAACTTGACCAGCTTTTAAGTCCTTTATTTCTCCCTCCTGGAAATTATTTACACACCCCGCAAACTCCGTCCCCATTGACTTATACCTAAATGTTTCTTATGTGTTTACTCGGTTGGTTTGTTCAGGTCATGAGAACCTGGTTTGTATTGTTTTGGTCTCTCGACAATGTCTCACGCTCCACCCCTTTTCAAGATTAACTCCTTTTAATCCTTTCAGCCTATTCTCCATAGTCAACCACACTTAATTGGGCAGTGATATAATCAAATCCAATTAAGGCTAAGCAGAGGTCTCAGGTTTCATGTCATCTGGTCCTGCTTTTAAGTCGGGCTAGAGATACCTTTGGTTGTTTTCGAGAAGATCCATAATAAAAAATACTTACATATATACCAGATTTTGTACAGTCCTCTTCACCCATTGGGCTATTTCAGGGCCATTCACAATTCATGCCCACCCACCACAGAATACAGAATGGAGTAAAGGGTCAGCCAAACCTCGTTAGCGGCCTTACAGAGTAAGTGATGGCATTTAGTCTCACCACATGTTCATCGGTGCCCATTTACATATTTTTCTTTTGAAACATGTGCCCGCCACCTTTTGACAGCAGCATTTAAGCTTTTTTACTTAAGCTTTCGATTTGTATTGCATACGCTGGCAAAAGAAAATAAAATAAAAACCATGGCACAGTGTCCAAGGACAAACCTATTGACTTTGCTAGTGCTTGTTTTCTTTGCATTCTGGGATCTGTAACCATGCTTAACCCATTAAAAAGTCAGCACAACCATTCACAGAAACACAATTATAAACCTGTACTGGAGGAGATACTTACACCTGGATCTGAGAAACTTGGGAGCCCCCCAGCACTGAAGACCACTTTCAAGTCATGTCTAATTGTTTCCAGGAGCAAGTGGCTAATTTGGCCCATTTTATTCTTTGCATTTCGATTCTTGCTCTGTTCATTCCGTTTTAAATTCTGTGACATAGGGACAATAATTGAAACAAAAAAGTGGAGTAAATAAGCTACTTTTGTGTAAATAAAAAAACTTCAGAAATGCTTATTTATCTTTGACCGTCAAAGAGGCGAGTATAGTGACATTGTCTGGATAATGACATTATTTGACATTTCCCTCCTCAGTGAACTTCTTAGTCATCTGATGATGTGACATTGTCTGGATAATAACATTATTTGACATTTCCCTCATGCAATTTGCATGCTGGAACTTGTAGAATCCCTCTTCTAGAGAACACAGAAATACAAGTCCCGTCATGCAAAGTTCTAATGGCTTCAAAGTCAGGATGGCTGCAGGTGCCCCTTATGATACCACACCTGCCAAATCACACGGTGCCACCGTGTGACACACGGTGAGATTGTTCTTCAAGTTGGCAGGTATGTGATACTGTCTCAGCAAATGGACATCGGGAGACCAGAGGATGGTTTTATGCGGTCAGTCCTGCCTTTATATAACAAGCATTGGCATAGCCAATAGGTCTCGCCATGGGGACCTTATAAGTGTTTAGCCATGCAACGGTTGATGTTGTTGCACCAAGGATATTGTGCTGCATAACTAAATACTTATAAGGTCCCAAAAGCTAGACCTATTGGCTATGCCAATGCTTGTTTCAGGAGGTCGCCTTGTCAGTTTAAATGTTTTGGTGGCAGCCTGCGAGCAGCCATTTGAGACCCTTTGTTTACCTGTATGGAGATAGCTACTCTCCCTGCCGAGACTTTAAATCTGCTTTTGCCTTGCCAGGAGGAGTCTTTTCTTTTTAACTACAGTTTCCCAGCAACAGTTGGCGAGCCAGAGCCAAGAGTCCCATTTGTCAGCAACCGACTGCTGCCACTTGAATACCACCTACCCTCGTTGCTTAGATTATTGCGCATCTTTGATGAGGAAAGCAGACAACGCATTGCGTAAAGTTCTGCCTATTCACGGGTTATATATTGTATGACTTGGCAATGGTAAAGGTAATTGTAATGTAAATAAGGTTATTGAATGCAAGATTGTCTTCAAGTGTTGAACAATATTAAGTTAAGGCGCTGTGTAGCAGGAGTGTTTATCCCACTATAAAGTTGGAAGTGGTCAATGTGGGTGATGTGAAGTTGGGAGTCCAAAATGTGTTCCAATATTTTGACATAGAGGGATGGCTGAAAGGCCAATGCTGCTAAACTTACCTCCAAGTACGATCTGATCACTTGATTAACTGTCATGGACCCAATATTTTTAAATATGTTGATGATGAGTGCATGTGTATTCATGTCAATAGAAATGTTGTCAAAGAGCAATGTTATTGTATAATGTGGTTGTGTTGTATAATGTTTAAACATATGACTGAAAAGACAAATTGACGTATTTCTTATTTGTGAGGACTAGTATAAGAAAAAAAAAGAAGAAATATTAAGTAGACAAATAAACTATTAGATTATAAAATTGCTAGGAATATTGGGGACTATGGAGACTCTCTTAGAACATACGCGAAATACATTTGCAGGTGATCAGAATAAGTTACAAAAATATTGTAGGGAATGGTTTAAAGCCATTCAGAAACACGAGTACCCCTGACCATTGATGACAAAATATTAGAGCACATTGATACAAATCTTAAGAGTAAATATGCAGGAATTTGAAAACTCTTCACAATTCCTGAAGGGATCTCCTAGTGTTGCCTTACAGATGTCAAAACTGAGACACACAAGTACTTAGAGACAACAAGTAGGGGTGGTTGACACTCAGTTTTCAGGACAATTAGAAGCACATGCATGTAGATCCATCCTCTCCCCAGTAGGGTAGAGGTGAAGATCAGGGTCCAGGAGACAGTGATGCTCAGTCGCTTGTTTCATCAGCAACATTACACCTGTTACAGAAGAGAGATATAACAGGAAGAGTAGTTAAGGAGCAAATATCTACCCAACAACGAAGAGATGCAGATGATGCTAGATGGATTGTCTGTGTAGACAGAACCGTCAGTATGATGCAATGGCCAGTATCGCAAGAAACAGATGAAGATTTTATGAGGACTGAAGATAGTTTACCACCCTGGCAGACGGAAAAGGAGAGCGGAATAGTTTTACCATAGAGTGTTCAGGAATGGTTATCCCGAAGTGAGTACAGAAGAGATGCGAGGGAGGCAAAGTTTGTGAAAATGTATCAGGACAGATTCAGGGAAGTTTTGGGAGAATGGCAGAGTAGAATCAATACATAAGTGCGTAGACAACATGGGTGAAATACTTCGATCTCCAAAGGCTATGCACCCTACCTATGACATTAGTACTCGAGAAAGGTCCCTTATTGACCTTGACCATATGAAGAGAATGATGGGATTGCCTAATCTCTATAGCTTTAGAGAAGGAAAACAGGACATGGTCTCTAAACCTAGGAGACATTGAGCAACAGAGCTTGAGCGATTGTGATTTCTGTGAACACATGGCCAACCAGATTCCAGGATGGGAACTTGTGAAGCTATAGGATGATTGACACGTCATGATAGACCAACTCAGCAGATGAGTGTTCTATCAGCTCGACACAGCACTGATTTCACCCCTAATGAGCCCGTTATTGAACTTTCTGCTGGTTGTTTGTTTCGCGCGATAGTGGACCGGGGCGAGAGAGGACCACAAGCCCCAAGCAGCCACACGGCCACCAGCGTCCCCATCAGCGCCCGGAGGCGCATTTAAGGCCGACGCGGCTCCCGCAGCGCGGGAGCCCATTATTGAACTTTCTGCCGGTTGTTTGTTTTGCGCCATAGAGGAACGGGAAGAGAGAGGACCACAAGCCCCAAGCTGCCACGCGGCCACCAGCGTCACCATCAGCGCCCGGAGGCACATTTAAGGCGGACGTGGCTCCCGCAGCACGGGAGCCCGTTATTGAACTTTCTGCCGGTTGTTTGTTTTGCGCAATAGCGGATCGGGGCGAGAGAGGACCACAAGCCATAAGCTGCCACGCTGCCACCAGCGTCACCATCAGCGACTGGAGGGGCATTTAAGGCCGACGTGGCTCCCGCAGCACGGGAGCCCGTTATTGAACTTTCTGCCGGTTGTTTGTTTTGCGCCATAGAGGAACTGGGCGAGAGAGGACCACAAGCCCCAAGCTGCCACTCGGCCACCAGCATCACCATCAGCTCCGGAGGCGCATTTAAGGCCGACGCAGCTCCCGCAGCGCTGGAACCCGTTATTGAACTTTTTGCCGGTTGTTTGTTTTGCGCAATAGCGGACCGGGGAGAGAGAGGACCACAAGCCCAAAGCTGCCACGCGGCCACCAGCGTCACCATCAGCGCCCGGAGGCGCATTTAAGGCCGACACGGCTCCCACAGATCGGGAGCCCGTTATTGAACTTTCTGCCGGTTGTTTGTTTTGCGCAATAGCGGACCGGGGCGAGAGAGGACCACAAACCTCAAGCTGCCACGCGGCCACCAGCGTCACCATCAGCGCCCGGAGGCACATTTAAGGTGGGCGCGGCTCCGGCAGCATGGGAGCCCGCTATTGAACTTTCTGCCGGTTGTTTGTTTTGCGCAATAGCGGACCGGGCGAGACAGGACCGCAAGCCCAAAGCTGCCACGCTGCCACCAGAGTCACCATCAGCGCCCGGAGGCGCATTTAAGGCCGACGCTGCTCCTGAAGCGCGGGAGCCAGTTATTGAACTTTCTGTCGGTTGTTTGTTATGCGCAATAGCGGACCGGGGCGAGAGAGGACCACAAGCCCCAAGCTTCCATGCGGCCACCAGCGTCACCATCAGTGCCCGGAGGCACATTTAAGGCGGACGCGGCTCCCGCAGCGCGGGACCCCATTATTGAACTTTTTGCCGGTTGTTTGTTTTGCGCAATAGCGGACCGGGGAGAGAGAGGACCACAAGCCCAAAGCTGCCACGCGGCCACCAGCGTCACCATCAGCGCCCGGAGGCGCATTTAAGGCCGACACGGCTCCCACAGATCGGGAGCCCGTTATTGAACTTTCTGCCGGTTGTTTGTTTTGCGCAATAGCGGACCGGGGCGAGAGAGGACCACAAACCTCAAGCTGCCACGCGGCCACCAGCGTCACCATCAGCGCCCGGAGGCACATTTAAGGTGGGCGCGGCTCCGGCAGCATGGGAGCCCGCTATTGAACTTTCTGCCGGTTGTTTGTTTTGCGCAATAGCGGACCGGGCGAGACAGGACCGCAAGCCCAAAGCTGCCACGCTGCCACCAGAGTCACCATCAGCGCCCGGAGGCGCATTTAAGGCCGACGCTGCTCCTGAAGCGCGGGAGCCAGTTATTGAACTTTCTGTCGGTTGTTTGTTATGCGCAATAGCGGACCGGGGCGAGAGAGGACCACAAGCCCCAAGCTTCCATGCGGCCACCAGCGTCACCATCAGTGCCCGGAGGCACATTTAAGGCGGACGCGGCTCCCGCAGCGCGGGACCCCATTATTGAACTTTCTGCCGTTGTTTGTTTTGCGCGAATGCGGACTGGGGCGAGAGAGGATTACAAGCCCCAAGCTGCCACGCGGCCACCAGCGTCACCATCAGCGCCTGGAGGTGCATTTAAGGCCGACGCGGCTCCCGCAGCGCGGGAGCCTGTTATTGAACTTTCTGCCAGTTGTTTGTTTTGCGCAATAGGGGACCTGGACGAGAGAAGACCACAAGCCCCAAGCTGCCACGCGGCCACCAGCGTGACCATCAGCGCCCAGAGGCGCATTTAAAGCTGACGCGGCTCCCGCAGCGCGGGAGCCTGTTATTGAACTTTCTGCCGGTTGTTTGTTTTGCGCGATAGCAGACCGGGGCGAGGGAGGACCACAAGCCCCAAGCTGCCACGCGGCCACCAGCGTTACCATAAAGCGCCCAGAGGCACATTTATGGCCGACACGGCTCCCGCAGCGCGGGACGCGCGCTGGCGAAGCCCGGGCCAAGGGCGGGCCCATCAGCTTCCGTCACAGCCCGGAAGAGGCTGGGCTGGGCCGGTCTCTTGGTCTCCCGATCTGAAGATGTTGGGGCAATATCAATTAGAAGGTACGAACTTCGGCGGGCAGATTTAATCGATCAGAGATTTCTATATTGTATTGACTGACAGGGGCCGTCATTGCAGAAGATGGGAAAGAGGAAGCTAAATAAAGCAATCCCGGGACAGATGACTCATAAGCCAAAACCAGATATTATGTCGTTAATGAACTATCTGAAAAGGGGGTTGGGGGCCATTGAAAAACAAATTTTGAGTGTGGAAGATGCACTGACTAAGGATAAGGAGGCATTGACATCAACAGAGGCTAGTAGGGGTCTTAGCCCTCCTTTGGTAACGTCCCCTGAGATAAATAATACCTGTAACATGCCTACTGAGCCATTAAATGGCTGTATACTTATAGGAGGTGATGAGATTTTGTCAGATGATCAGGACACGGCCACATTTTCTCCACCAAAGAGATCTTGTTTTATGAAAAAGAAAGCTTCCCCTATTAGTCTTCCACCTTTGATCCACAAAACTGCTGTATCTCTTAAAGGTACTGTCCCTGTACCTAAATTAAATCAAAGCAAGGAATCCTCAGGGCTAACCAAGGCTAAGAAAAGGGCGAATCAAACAAAGAGTGTAAACAATGCAAAAGGCCTACATAACAATCTATCCTCTGAAATTAAGAGTTCCCTCATTGAATTAACTTCTACTATAAAAGCGTTAATTGGACCACTAGAGATTAGACTAAATCAATTAGAAGCAGGTCAAGCTTCAATAATAGTTGGATTAAATGAAGTTGAGTACCCTTGTTAGTCTAGGATGAGGGTGGAGATTAAACCTGTGGGCAAATACCACGTAGTCTTAATCAGGGAGAAAGTAATAACTTCAGTAATTTGAAGGGAAATACAACCAGTATAAAGGGTATATCCCTGAGGGGTTTGGGGTTAAATAGTAAAGATGCTAAAGGCGGAGTAAGCTGCAGTGATAAAGACAATAGGGGGTTGTTACCCATTGCAAAAGTTCATTTACCTCAGATGCCCATAGGACCTTCCAATCAGGAGGCTCCCCTTGAACTTATTACTTTAAACCTCCCCCTGCTACGGCCCCTTACATCATTTTTCTAGCAAACGTCCCTCCGACAAAAGAGCTTGATAAACAAACTTGGGCTGTATTACGGAATAAGACCATACACCACCTGGGCACTAAGGCAGGATTAACAAAGGAGATGTTCAACACATTTAAGATGGTGAGACGCGTTTCATGGATTGGAACCACGTAGTCCCCCCTGGGGAAAACCCCAGGGGGGACTACGTGGTTCTGACTCTGAGTTCCCCAGCTCTGGTTCGCGAAATTTTACTTCGCTCTAGTGCTGAAGAGGTGAGAAAGGATAGCATCAATGTTCTCCCCCTGGGCTTTTTTTTACCGCCCGTGTATGACAGGAAAGCAATATTCATTCCATGGCATTACTTGCCCCACCAATAATCTGAGTTATACCCTAGGGGTAAGAAACAGGTTTGAACCTTTACAATACCTTGAGGATGTGGATTGACATCATGGTCCTTGTCACATTAAGGGGAAACCTGCGACAGAATGGAACACGGGAATTCTGGAGAGGGTGTATAATAATGACCGATGTCCATTTATTGGGGTTCTCACTAAGGTAACTCCTCAAGACCCTGGAGATCCGATTAGTAGAAAAGCACCAAGTGTAGTACCCCCTAAACAGCAAAAATTAAATCGTCACCTAGAAACCCAGAGTGAGACTGACCCATCCCCTATAGCAACTTTGGTAACTACCCTGCATGAATTGAGTAATAACGGGACAAGGGAATCTGTTGACCTATTATTTGTAGTTGAAGATCGTGTGGAAATTCCGTCGCAGGCGATGGCACCCATGGCCTTGTTAGACAGAGCGTGTGAGCCAGCCTGTCAATCAGCTTTAGTGGCCGGAGTGGTTAGAATTGCTTCCTGGAATATTTATGGCCTTGATTCGAAGGTTACAGATGAAACCTGGGGCGATTTTATCCATAACTTTGACATACTCTGTCTTCAAGAGACGTGGTTAATAAATAAGACACACCTGGAGGGTTATAAAACATTCCACCTCCCTGCATTGCGGTCAGCACATGGGAAACACAAGGCGGGAATTTGTGTATTAATATCTAATATGCTGAGGGTAATGGATATTAAGATGTTGAAAAGTACTGCCTATTACCAAATAGTTACCATTTGTTTGCCCTCATTGGTAAAGCTGCTGGTTGTAAATCTTTACAATAATATTGATAAAGTTAACTTTGTGGATGTTATGAACAGTGGATAACCGGGCCTTATGGGCCGGGCGGCGCAGGGCACGCCTAAATCCCCGGATTCACCTGCCTTGTTACTGACAGAGACACAAGACACTCCGTTGAGCGTGGAAGCCAGGTTTAATAGCTGCAGCTAAGCACAGTTGTCCTAGAAGTACATACAGGGTGTAAGTTCTAAGGAGACTGCCATTTCAATCCGTGGCGCACAATCTCTTATACTAAACACATTTACAATATCCCACTCCCGACACATACAAAACGAACCAATGAGAAAAGTTGAAAAACAAGCTATCAGATATTTCAGTATCCGCCTCTTTCTCGGACCCCGCGTGTCACCCCTCCCAACAAATTAATCAGTGATGGTGTTCACAATCCCCTCTCGCAGGTGGCAGGACATGCTGGTGTGTCTCAAAGGATAGTTGTGTCATAGGAGCATACAAGGAGAGAATAGTGAAGGTCAGTCGGATAAGATAGTGTAGGGGAAGAATAGGAGAGGGCAAATAGTCGGCTGAGACAGGGATCAATCGAACCAGACATAGATTAGCGAACTCAGCCAGACCCTGACATCGGGTTTCATGAACAAGGACAATAGAGTTACTTTTTAACTGAAAGGACACGTAGCAGCTGGAAAAGCAAAAGCATCGCGTTCGCCGTGCCGCCTGAGTGAGGGCAACACAAAATTGCGACAGGACACAAAATGGCGGCTAGATACGGGACGAAATCTGAAATCGCAGAACCTCAGACCCTCCTTTTGCCATTACTCAGGCAATACATCAGGGACTCAAGTCAATCTGAATCGATATCAATTGCCATGAGGTCCTCGAGCTGTTGCTGTAACATCATCCTAATATTCTCTGTTTTTCGTGATGCAGGCTTCGGGACACACATAGCGGCACAAAGACCACATATTGCAGGTCCACACTGCACACAAAGGCAACAGGAGAAAATAATAGCTAAGACCATTCCAAGGAAAGTTAGTATCTTCCATCCCCATGTGGACAGTAGTCCCCAAAACCATCCCATCACAGACCAATCTCCTGTGTCCTGATGTATAGACTCGGAGATGGTATGTAACTTAGAGATAGCTTGGTATACTGTAGGGGCATTATCAGGAATGTAAACACAGCAACTAGACCCGATCAATTTACAGACTCCACCCCTATCTGCAAGGATAATATCTAAAACTATCCGATTTTGTAAAGTCATAAGACGATCCGCCTGAAGCTCGGCTGTCACATTACTCAAGGCTCTGGAAGTTTCGTTTATGGTAGCCTCAACAACACAAGCTAGGTGTCTGATGTCTCTGCTATTGGCCATTGGGCCCCAGAAAGGAAGCAACCCTTTGATGAAGTCAGCTGCCTCCTGTCCTGCTGTGTCCTTCTGGTCAAAGACTCCCCTACCATGTCTCTTTTTGTGATGACTTGAAAGAGCGGTATACGTTGGGGGGAGAAGAAAAGCCACATAACATGTTCCCGAGAAGTTTGTAGGAAGCCATGTATAGGCTCTATCATGACAGATGAAATATGTGCCTTGTGATGGCACTAGCGGTGAGGGAATCTGAGGTGTATAGACATGGGTATAAGAACAAATACTCCTCTCTGGCTGATTCTTGACATTCTGACCATTAATTTGTAAACAAAATTACCTCAATGAGGTACAGTCCAGATTGGCGGAGAGCTCCTTAGTTTAGCCTTTTCTGTAAGGCTATTGACAAATCGTGTTATGTTCCATCCATCATATGCTCTCTTCTCATCTACAGCAATCTTACTAATCTGAGCAATCTTAGCCATAGTCACAATTCCCTTAATCAAAGTACTATGACTAAAGTCTGCTCCACCACCATATGGAATGCCAGGACAATATCGCAACTGATTTTGGTAAAGATTAGAAAACATAGCCAAATAAGCCCAGGCGAAACCTTCATAGGAAAATGGAAAAACCAAATATGGCATGCCTCTCTCTGTATTATGAGGCATGAGCCCACAAACCCAACAATCAGTAGTATTCATTACTAACTGGTGTTGGTGTAATAGCAGAATGAACGAATTGTTGAAATATTCGGTCCTCCTAATCTGTTCGCGCGCTGAGAGTGTATAGAACCGGTGTGGGGATGCAGTAGCAGAAAAAGATACGGGGACAGAAGTAGGAACAGGTAACGGCAGTAGGACATAAACAATCCAGCTTCCACATGCTAATAGAGTACATAAGCATATCAAAATACATAAGGTTATCCCACATGGACTAACCATAAGTTTCTTAAATCGCTCTTTCATATTTACAGTCTGATCATTAATTTCCACTTTTGCATCCATTACTCTAAAGGCGTTGCTCATGATAATCTTCCTAGATCATTTAGCTGAGGTTGTTAGCCGTCCTATGACACTGCAAGTCCTGTGGAACCTAGGTCACAACTCAGGTCACAGCTTAAGACTCATACCGTGACCCTGCAACTTGATGGATAGTGGAAGAAAATATATAAACAAAATGTCTTTTCAAAACAAAAAGGTATGACCAGAAAAATTTGTTAAAGAAAAATTCAATTATCCTCGACCCTTCTTGGTCGCAAGTTATATCGAGTCTTATTGGGGATCGTCTGGTCCTTAACCAAGGTTTCTGGATTCACAGTGGTTAAACGCAGATGTGTTGGGACGGCCTCCTGTAACACGTTGTCGTCTTTTTTCTCACAGTTCGTGTGGTCCAGGCGTGCACTACTAAATGGTACAAATCTAGGCACTGTCTCACTTTCGTTGTCTGCTATACCCTCTCGAACCCATTGGTCAAAAGGCAAGGGCAGGGGTATCTTTTTACAGTGCACGCCGTGGACCCAGTTCTTTTTCCCAGAAACCTTCACTGCCGTCCTTGTGGTTAGTAGCACTTGACGTGGTGGGCCCCAACGAGGTTCCAGATTCCGCTTCCGCTGAAAATTATTGACGCAGACCCAGTCACAAGGTTGGATGGAATGACCTGGGTCTGCGGAGGCCTCTGGCAAAGTGTTTTGAACCTGTTGGTGAAGAACACGTAATTTAGTGGTGAGGTCATGCAAGTAATCAATCAGCATTGGGTACGGAATGTCAGAATATTTTTTAGGTCGAGGCACTCCCCAGACAATTGCTGGTTGCCCAAAGACGACCTCATACAGACTTAGACCTAAACGTGAATGAGCAGTAGTTCTTGTAGACAGAAGTGCTAATGGTAAGGCATCAGGCTAGGCGAGACCTGTGCTCGCCTGAATCTTTGCCAATTTGAGCTTAAGGGTACCATTATAACACTCTACCAATCCCGCTGACTGAGGGTGATTTGCTGCATGGAATTTCTGTTTGATACCAAGACCTGCACATACTTTCTGCATGATCTCACCCACGAATTCACTTCCATTGTCAGACCAGACAATGCGCGGCAAACCAAACCTCGGGAAAAACCCCTTTAAAAGAACTTTAGCAGTAGATAAGGCAGTATTGTCCTTTAGGGGGTAGGCCTCCATCCATCTGGAAAGGGCACAAACCACCATCAGAACATACTTGAGGTTATTGCAGCGATCCATATGAATGAAATCGATTTGCAATACCTCAAAAGGATACGTAGGGGGAGCAAAATGACCTTCTGGAGTCGGGGTTTCCTTTCCTGGATTAGCCAAACAATGCAATGCTTCACTACGTTTTCTGCACATTTCGGAATTCCCTCATTCTGCCATACTGGAGCCAAAACTTTACAAATGCCCTTTGCACTAATGTGGGCTGGACCATGCGCCATAGTAACTACAGGTAGTACATAGGCATCTGGTAACAGCCATCGTTGATGCTCTGATAACTCCGTCCAACACCCAGTTGCGTCCAACATTCCCATGCTTTCTCTCCACTTACTCAACTCTTTCTCAGTAGCCTCTCCTTGAATAATTCTCACACTTTCTATTGTGTCCTCACACATTCCTCCTTCTCTGATCCATCTTGCAGGGCCCGCAACATACATTTGACTCGTAATATCTCTCGCTGTCTCTTTTGCTACCTCGTCTGCAAAAGCATTCCCACGGCTCATATCATCAGTAATCTTTTTGTGAGTGCTACACTTGGTTATTGCTATTTGTGTAGGCAAAGCAAGTGAGTCAAGAAGATCAGTCACCAACTGACCATGCTGTATTTTAGTCCCATGGGAAGTAAAGAATCCTCTTTCCTTCCACAAGCGACCGTAACTATGAGCTACACCGAAAGCATATTGGCTATTAGATGTTTACTCTCCTTCCTTTCGCCAAAACACATGCTCTTGTTAAAGCAATTAACTCAGCTGCTTGGGCTGCATTCTGTGCAATACGTGCTGTCTCCACTACAGTATACAAAGTAGTAACAGCGTAGGCTGCAGTTGTCTCTCCATTTGGAAGCTTGAAACAACATCCATCCACCCATAGGATCCCATCCGGATCCACAAGTGGTGTATCTTTTAGATCTATTCTGCCTTTCGTTTCCTCCTCTGTTCGGAGAAAGCAATCATGCTGTTCCTGAATGCCTTTCTCATCTGGTATGGGCAACAATGTCGCCGGGTTCAGAGTAATACACCGTTTGATATGTATATGACTAGCCGAAAGCGTTAGCTCATATCCAGACAAGCGAGCACTCGTCAGGTGTTGTGTCTTAGTTCTATTCAAAAGGGTATCTGTATGTGGTACCATAACAACAAGGGTGTTGTCCAATACCAATCCAGCAGACTGACGAATAGAAATTGCTGCAGCTGCTGTAGCTCTGAGACAACTAGGCAATGCCTTGGCTACTGGATCCAACATAGCCGAAAAATAGGCACATGGCTGTTGTTTGTCTCCAAATTGTTGTGTTAAAACTGACAATGCACAACTTTCTCTTTCATGTACATAGAGTGTAAAAGGCTTACTGTAATCCGGAGTACCTAACACAGGTGCAGAACACAAAGCATTACGTAAATCAGACAAACTCTTTTGGCATTCATCGGTCCAAGGGAGAGGTTGTGGCGTATCTTTCAACGTAAGCGCCAGCAAAGGCTTAGCTAACAAAGAAAAATTAGGAAACCATTGCCTACAATATGAGGTAATGCCCAGAAAGGCACGTACCTCTCTCTGTGTGGTTGGCGCAGACATTTGTGCAATCGCTTGAATTCGTTCTGGGGTCAATCGTCTTCCCTCCTTCGACAAGAAATGACCTAAATAGGTAACCTCTTGGCGGCAATATTGCAACTTAGAAGAGGACACTTTATGATGCAAGTCAGACAAATGACGCAACAAAGAGACCGTCACATCTTTGCAAACATCCTCCGAATCAGCAGCAATCATCAAATCGTCAACATATTGGATCAAAGTAGCACCTGGAGGCAAAGTGAACGCGTCAAGCTGAGATTTCAAAGCCTGACTGTAAATGGAGGGACTTTCACAATAACCTTGAGGAGCACGCTTGAACCGGAAACTTTGGCCTCCAAGAGAGAAGCCAAAAATATCTCTGTTCTCCTCAGCAATGGGAATAGTAAAGAAAGCATTCTTTAGATCGATAACAGAAAATCATGCCGCTGAGGCGGGTATCATATTAAGCAAAGCAGTGATATCTGGAACAACAGGAAACTGGGGGACAACAATCTTGTTGACCTCCCGAAGATCAATCACAAAACGATACACAGGTGGTTGAGAAGGATCGCTACGTTTAAGAACGGGGAGAACAGGACTGTTACATACATTCCCTCTTGTTTCCTCAACCACGCCCTTCTGAACCAGATCATAGATAAAGGCCATCAAGGCTCGCTCACCATCATTAGAGATCTTGTATTGCGGAATACGTTGCAGTTTAACATTAGGCTTGATAGTAACCACATACGGAGGAATCTGTGACAAACCAACATCGTTCGGACCTGTAGCCCAAAGAGTAGCAGGAAGAGATTGCAACTCGGGTGGAAAACTATCCTTCGATGGATATATGGTAGAAACCAATTTCTTACCCAAAGTAAGATGCACACCAGAGGAGGAACAGTACAACGTTGCATGAAGATGTTTCAACAGATCCAGACCCAACAAATTCTCTCCGCAACCAGTCGTTAAAATAAGTGGAGCTTCCAGATCGTAAGGACCAATCGAAAGAGGCAAAGGACAAGAAACTGGGTTAGCACCTGGGGCGCCAGAAAATCCTACAGACACGTTCGTTAAGCCAGACAAAGGTGCCCCAGGGAGTTTTGAATGGAACATAGAACTTCTCATTGCACCAATATCCAAAAGAAATGGCTCTGCAACACCCAAAGCAACTACCTCAACATAAGGGCCATTCTGATCCACTGGAACTGATACAACTCCCTTTCTTTGTCCATGGCTGTCCTAACTAGAGTGAAAATCCTGAACTTCACCCTCAACACAATAATCATCATTGTAATATTGCGCAGACTGAACATTCTGCTGATCAAAATAATTCAAAGAATTCTGAAGGGGAAAGGAACGCTGTCCTTGAGGCAACGCACCTCGCCCTCTACCCCTAGGTGCCAATTGGAAACCACCACGGCCTTGCTGTCCTTGAAATCCACCATTACGCTACAATAAAATCGGGCAACTATTCTTAAAATGGACTTCCTCCTTACAATAGGTGCACTGATTAGGACCAAGGAAAGGTCGCGGAACAAAAGGCACAGGTTTCTGCAACAACCTTTGAGACTGAATAGGTTGCTGGAACTGACGCTGACCGGAACGAGGAGGATAAGCCTGCTGAAGAAGAACTTTCGTTTTTAAATCCTTAGTCTTCTTCTCAGCCTTACCTATATCCTCCTTGTCCCTATTCTCATAATATTGAGCAGTAGCCAATATTTGAGCAGATGAAGAAACAGCCCAAGAACTTTCTGAATCTTTCAACTTATGAGACAATTCAGGAAGTAAATTGAAAACAAATTTATCCACAAATAATCGCTGTCCCCCTTTAGTACTCAAGTCCTGACCACTCTGGTCAATAAATGTCTCTTCAAACCGAGTAAAGAAATCGGAAACACTCTCATCTTTCTTCTGCGTGCACGTAGCTAACTTATCCCAGTTAACGCGTAAGGCCGGCATCATCGTCTTCATTAAAGCGATGATTCTAGCAGGCAACTGTGTAATCAAATCATCTGGCTTAGCACCGCCCACTTGTGCTGTATCCGCAGCAACTATATCATTCCAAGTACCACCTAAAGCTTGGTCGTGGTCCTCTCTACGAATCTGAGCCCACAATGCTTGTGGAACTACATTCCCTATCAGCATATCAATATCGGCCAAATTCATAAGACATGCATCAACAGTCTGGGACAACTCTTTATATTAACCAGCAGGATTTTGACGACGGTCCGGCAAAGACTGCTTAAGTGCCAAAACTTCAGCTCTCTTCCAAGGAACATGTACCCATACACGCTGAAAATGAGCAGGGACAGGTGGAGCAGCACCTACTTGCGGAACTGCTTCCCTCCATACTGGAGGAACTTCTCTCATAGGATAATTCTCAGTTTTCTGTCTTACTGCAGGATCAGGTTGAGGAATAGTTTGGGAAGAATATAAGGACCTAAAAGTGACAAGTGTCTGTATGGCATCCTGAACATCAGGACCTACTATAAGTCCCTTATCAAACTTATCCTGTATCTCCAATAAACCCTGAGGAGTTAGATCCAATCCCATATCCTCCCACCCTTTAGTGAGTATGTCACACATAACATAAAAAACGTATCTTTGTGTAGGCGCATTCCATTGAAGAAAGGTACTCAATATATCAGGACTATATAATGGACCATTCATCATCCACCTATGAGCAAGGTAGTTAAATACAACCCGTTCCTCGGAATCTGGGAGCTGACTACGGGATTGCCTTCGAGAAAAAGCAGGAGTCCTATTAAACGAACCAAAGAGGGGGGAGAAAAGACCAGAAACAGTATCAATTAACCGATTACGAATCGGAGAAGAAGTAGGGAGTAAAACTGCAGATGAAGTATTAAGCAAAGGCAGGGAAGGACTACCTGTTACAAGAGACACAAAAGGCAAAGGAGACTGAGGTACAGAAGTTTGTGGCAAAAGAGATGCTGGTGGTATTACTGGAAGAGCCAAAGGTGCAGGAGCCGGAGCTCCTGGCTGAACAACAGTTTGCTGCGCAGGTGGCAATAATACAGGTGCATTAGCGCCTGGCGCATAAGGCAGAGGCAATTTCAGCAAGTGAGACATTAAGGGATCTTCCTCAAGATCTTTATGTTGTGGGGGTAACACAGGATATCACCTATCTATTGCCATCCGATGCTGTCTATCCGAGACCTCAATCGCTCGATCAGTCTCATCGTCTTTAAATTGCTGGGCAGCCTGTATAACCGTCATATCTTTCATTTTCCTATCTCTTTTTGCTTGTTTAATTTCTCTCTGTTTGGCTTCCTTACGCCAAAGGCGGAAAGAGTCAAACATTGCCGGCCGGGCTTTTCTTTTAAACATAATTGACTCCAAATTATCTAGTATGTCAGGCTCAAAGCTACCATTTTGTGGCCACCGTAAGATACCATCTTTCTTTGTGTATCGGATCCATGCATCGTTAAAAGCAATGGGACCAACACCATGTTTGGAATAGAGCTCATAAGTGGGAGTTCCAACCGGAGGAATCGGACATGATTCCTCAAGCCGGGAATCCCTAGAACAGCAAAAACAACAAAGTTTCCTAAATCCGCTCGGACCAGGCATTTTAAGCACACTGATCCGTTCACTAACTTCGAGGAGTAAAAGCAAAGAACACAATACAAAGGTACTCATCCCTCGGCTTCGACTATTGCAACAGGCGAATAACAAAAATCAAAAACAAAACAAAGAAGTGGGCGCTACCCATGAATACTTAACTAGATGGTCTTCTCACGCCAACGGAGGTCCATCTAACGTCTCGCGATACCAATCATCACCAGAGGGTCCAAGGCAGGGCGGTAGTCAGGGCAGCAGTCATCAGCAGCCGTCGGAAAGGAGTAGCAGCGCTGCAAAAGACCTTCGGTCTACTTTGATGTACAGGGGTCGCTTCGTGTGGCTCGCGAATCCTCCGGTATTTTCTTGCGGGGCTTCTCACGGCCCTCGGGCTGAAACGCTACCACTGAAACCGCCCCACGTTGGGCGCCAGTTGGAGAACCGGGCCTTATGGGCCGGGTGGCGCAGGGCACACCTAAATCCCCGGATTCACCTGCCTTGTTACTGACAGAGACACGAGACACTCCGTTGAGCGTGGAAGCCAGGTTTAATAGCTGCAGCTAAGCACAGTTGTCCTAGAAGTACATACAGGGTGTAAGTTCTAAGGAGACTGCCACTTCAATCCGTGGCGTACAATCTCTTATACTAAACACATTTACAATATCCCACTCCCTACACATACAAAACGAACCAATGAGAAAAGTTGAAAAACAAGCTATCAGATATCTCAGTATCCGCCTCCTTCTCGGACCCCGTGTGTCACCCCCCCAACAAATTAATCAGTGATGGTGTTCACAATCCCCTCTCGCAGGTGGCAGGACATGCTGGTGTGTCTCAAAGGATAGTTGTGTCATAGGAGCATACAAGGAGAGAATAGTGAAGGTCAGTCGGATAAGATAGTGTAGGGGAAGAATAGGAGAGGGCAAATAGTCGGCTGAAACAGGGATCAATCGAACCAGACATAGATTAGCGTACTCGGCCAGACCCTGACATCGGGTTTCATGAACAAGGACAATAGAGTTACTTTTTAACTGAAAGGACACATAGCAGCTGGAAAAGCAAAAGCATCGCGTTCGCCGTGCCGCCTGAGTGAGGGCAACACAAAATGGCGACAGGACACAAAATGGCGGCTAGATACGGGACGAAATCTGAAATCGCAGAACCTCAACAGTTTTATTGAGGATTTAAACAGTCAGAATTTTTCTAAAGGGAGTGATGTGATTTTGATATGGGGAAGGGATTTTAACACCAGTGTTTGTAACAATAATGATTGTGGCTATGGGGACAATGAACGAGAAGAAAGCGGCCACTCTAAGCACTTTATTCATACTGACAGAGGGGAAAAGTTTAATGATATCATGGACATGTATGACTTGGGTTTTGCAAATTTGTTGTGTTCCCCAATGGTGAACTTTGATCCAACATTAATAGGAAGAGGATTTAAATCAGTGATTGATTTCATCATTATTCCTACCCGATACGCTGATAGGGTGACAAAGGTTATGATTCCTAATTGCCTCAGTGACCATTTACCACTCAGTATGAATTTAACTGTATTTGATAAAAACGCTCCCACCCCCATAGAGAGTCAGGCGTGGACTCAAGATATTGTGTTGGCCTGCCAAAATGGCTATTCCTTGCGGTGGGGAAAAAGAGATCCGAGAGTTTTGAATAGCAAAATTATATGAAGGGCCCTAACCCCCATGTTAACGTCTCTAAAAGAAGATACTCCCTATGATGTCATTTTAAATGCTTTCACACAGATTACACATGAGGTACAGAATATATTGCAAAAAAGTGAGACACCGGGGGGTCCCGATGCCTATGGTAACATCTTGCACACTTTCACATGAACCACTGGGTTCTCCTCTGGTATATGTGTATGCCAAAAATAATGATAATTCAAACTGTTTTCATTTGTATCAATATTCTTTGTTTATTCTTTCTTTTTCATTCGCTTGAATCCTTATATTTTCAAACCAATCCTGTATCTCATCTCCCATTTACCCAATGCATTTCGGGTCTATGGTGACCCTTCTTCGGGGGTCTCTAATAAAGAAAATCAAGAAAAGGTCGCAATCAGCCCTTAAACTAAGATTACATTAATACATAGTACACTGCGTTTATACAATGTGAACAAACATCCATAGTTCACCAAATAACCTGTTTATATCATCACGGTCATTATTTACATTACACTTCTTTGTGTGTACCAACGCTGGAAATTTCAAATACCAAAAAAGCCGAATATAACCAAAAATAATAAAGCCCCATGTTAGAAAATTATGCCAACTACCATTCCGTTGTTCCGCTAAAATAAATCAAAGTTTACTTAGATAAACAATCTTAACGCGCATTCTGTGCCTTCCTCGTGTGTGTACTTACTGGGAAATGGAAAGTGGAAAGCGTCCCTCGCTTACGTGTTCTCAGCGAATCCGCTGTTACCTAACATTCTAAGTCTCGCCTTTTAAAGCTCTCTGCGCGCATATGTGGAGGAGAAAAAACCCTAATGCTTGAACTACTACAGTTTGCTCTACTACATAGTTATTTTAATTGGGAAGGTGAGTTTTATGAACAATGAACTATGGATGTTTGTTCACATTGTATAAACGCAGTGTACTATGTATTAATGTAATCTTAGTTTAAGGGCTGATTGCGACCTTTTCTTGATTTTCTTTATTAGAGACCCCCGAAGAAGGGTCACCATAGACCCGAAATGCATTGGGTAAATGGGAGATGAGATACAGGATTGGTTTGAAAATATAAGGATTCAAGCGAATGAAAAAGAAAGAATAAACAAAGAATATTGATACAAATGAAAACAGTTTGAATTATCATTATTTTTGGCATACACATATACCAGAGGAGAACCCAGTGGTTCATGTGAAAGTGTGCAAGATGTTACCATAGGCATCGGGACCCCCCGGTGTCTCACTTTTTTGCTAGACATTGATAAAAGTGGTTGTAGACTAAACCACTAAAGGTAACAGTGCACAACAACGAAGGAGATTTAAGTAAGAATAAGTCAAGTACAAGAGTGCTGGACGGACCCTATTACGGTACAGAATATATTGTCCATCCCAAATAAGAAGCCGCCGAATAGGAGCAATGGGTGGTTTGACAGCCAATGCACAAATACCTATTCCCGCCTTACGGTTGCCCTCAGCAAGCCATCAAGGGATTACGTAGAAATTAAAGTTTGTAGGAAGGTTTATAACCTAGCCAGGAAAAACCGTAAAAAAGAAATAAAGGAGCAGGCATGGGATAATCTCTATGAGGCCGCTCAGCGTAGAGACTCACAGTCTTTCTGGCAGGCAGTGAATGCCCCAGTCTTTGTCAACAAGGAGAGGGCGAGGGTAGAAGTTGTGATCGATGATAATACATGGATCAACTTCTTCTCTAAAGTTTATAGTATCGAGGTGGATGATCCTATAAGCGATCCAGACCCAGTGGAGGAGCGGGGAGGCCAACAAGCTCAATTCCCGATCGACATCGAGATCTCCTATGAGGAAGTGCTGATGGCTAATAATTTGAGTAAAGGAAGTAAAGCCCCGGGCCCGGATGGGATTCCCATTGATCTATTTTAATTGACTATTGATCTTTGGGCCCCTCTCCTCACTCGTGTTTTAGAGGCATGCTCTTCAATGGAGTTTATAAAAACCTGGTCGGAATCAATTATTATACTGATTTTTAAAAATGGCAACCGGGACAGCCCCTCTAGTTATAGACCGATATCGCTTTTGGACTCCTTAATGAAAGTTGCAGGAAGGGTGGTGTTAAACAAACTCCACACTTAGGCAGAGGACAATAACATTTTGAGCCCTGTCCAATACGGTTTCAGGGAAGGGATGGGTACTGTAGAACAAGTTAAAAATTGTATTTTAATACAAGGAAAATATACCCAAGCAAAACCAGGGCGCTTGTACGCAGTATTCGTTGACCTTACGGCCGCCTTCGATTGCTTAGATCATAATAAGCTATGGAAAACTCTGGAGGAGATAAGGGTAGAACCTGCAATTGTGCAATTTTTAAAACAATTATATATAGGAGCCACCCCGAAGGTACGATATGGCCTTAAGGGAGAGTGCACCAAGTCATTCCACTTGGAGAAGGGTGTACGGCAAGGCTGCGTTTTGGTCCCGTTCCTCTTCTCCATATATACCAATGCTCTGGAAGAGGAACTGGGGGCCAAAGTAAGAGACTCACCAAGATACAACAGTAAGCATATTGTCTCCCTTCTCTACGCGGGTGATGCAGTGCTAATGGCCAGAACCAAGATAGGTCTACAGAGAGCACTTTCTACCTACATAGTGTTTATGGCTAGTAGGGGCCTAAAGCTCGAATCTAGGAAAACCGTTGTGATGACGTGTGGAAAAGGCAGGAATAAATGTAAAAATGTCGTAGTAGGGGATGACAGAATTGGATCCAATAATACATTTTCTTATCTTGGAATACTTATCGAGGAATCAGGATTGTGGGTCCCCGCGGTCAAGAGTAGAACTCTCCAGTTTAAATGTTCGACAGCTGCGTTAATGAATTTTGCTCAAAAGCTCGGAAAAAGACCTCCAGAAATTCTACTAAAAATGTACATAGCAAAATGTAGAAGTATAGCAATCTATGGGGCAGGCATTCAAGGTTTTTATAATATAGGTCCTTTACAAGTTGTTGAAAACGCATTTTTAAGGTTTATTTTAGCGGTCGCCAGAGTACCTCAGTTTTTAACTGCCATAGCAAACTGGGACTTGAGTATATTACAGACCTCATTAAAATGCAACCAATCTTACTCTGGCACAGTGTCTGGTCTTTGCCCACTTTGGGCTTAAACCGAGAAATTATCAAGGATATAATGTTTCTGGATTATGTTAGAAACATTCCGTGGTAAATTATATACAAAAATTGTTAAACAACCTAAATAGACCAGAATTTTATGAAAATCCAGAGACGATTTCTTCTTTATCCAGAAAAGAATTGAAAAAATTATGTATTAATCATTTTAAACTGCTTAGATTATCTGGGGAAATCAATAAGAAAACTGAGATTCAGCATCAAAAGACCCTAACGTGTTATACCATCCAACCCTATCTGGCTTTTTGTTTAAAGGGCTTTGATAGATATGTTTTAACCAGGTTGAGATTTGAGACCTTTCATCGTCTGGTAACATTTCCAAACATAAATGCCCAGCTTTTTTTATTCTTGCAAACATTGGATAATGAATATTGTATTGCTATCATGATCGGATTTTTAAAGTGCATTATGAGGAAATGGAACGCTATAACATGCTAGTTACTGTTGAGGGGAAAAGTATTATTAATATATGGAATAACTTTTTAAAATGTGATTAAATATGAATTTGCTTATTTTTAAATGCTGCTTTTATGATTGTTATTTGTATGTTAAAATCGAATAAAGCAATTTTCTGATTCTCTTTCACCCCTAATGAGATAGTTGCTGAAGAAAAAAACTGTTGGTATAGTTGCCGAAGGGGAAAAAAGTTGGTACAGTGCTGTTCACTATGTGGAAAATTTAGCAGGATGAACTGAAGGTTTAACACCCCAGATGAGTCCATGGTCACAAGAAGAGTGCTTTGATCCACTTGGCATGACACATGCTGAGGACTTCTTTCTTTATGGTGAGGGACATCCAGACTGGGAGTATCTCTACATGGGGAAATGTTTGCACATGTATCAAAAATATGTCAGACAGCACAACCCCCAACATTCTGTTACTCCCGTATACCAGATTCCCATGATACATAATGGACCTGGGTCAACTCATTTTGTTCCTTGGCCACAAATGGTCAAGTAGAATCTTAAAAAGTTGTTACCATACTTATAGAGGGAACAGGGAAATGGATTAGAAACAAACTGCAGCCATTACCCTGGTAGTAGAGAATATAAAGAGTTTACTTAGCTCTCTCATAGGAGATGAGACAGACACAGTTTTTCATAAGGCAGGAGTGAGAAATGTTACCCTCACTGAGACTAGGTATCATGGGTCTCCATTCAACTCATCCCGGGCAGTAATTTAGGATAAGTTGGGGAAAAGGTATCCTGACAGACCAGCCATTGGGTCATGGCTCAATCAGTGCAGCCAAATAAGGACCATGCTCAGTTTCTCAGCGGGTGACTGACTAACTGATAGCTTATAAAGCGCACTATTGCCGAGGCGTCTTGGCGCTGAGGTGAGTGGGAACCAACCAGGCAACTGATGGATCTTAAGGCATTGAGAAGAGCAAGGTCTTTATCGATTTCCTGAAAAGGGCCCTGTTTGGTTGTAATCAGATGAAAGAAAAATGAACTCAAGAAGTAGGTCAGGGTTCGGAAGTAACAGGGGGAAATATGTTGTTTTATAATGTAGGGAAGAAGGGTTTACCCTTTGACTTGCAGGATAATCTTGACAATATAGTGGCATTGGAAGCCAAACCCTAGACAGAGATATAGGCACATATAATCATTTTTTGTAAAAAGAAGCAGGAGAAAGAGAGAAATAAGCAGGAGGTAACAGAGAAAGCAGCAGCCAAGTTGGTGCAGTAAACGTTGGCAAAGAAGGGAGCGATAGAAGAAGCTGTAGTAGCAGCTCCCACTCAGATGACTACAATATCGGTGAGGCTGACCCCAGGGAATGGCCAACAACAGTACCTGCAACAGCTTGTAACGGCACAAAGAAGCTGCAGAGGAGGACAAGGAGGAATAGAAAGGGGCAGGATAGGTCCCCAGAGAATGGATCAAACATTTCATTATTGTCACAGATATAGATATTTCATTAAAGACTGCAGGACTAAGAGATGGGATGAACAAAATAAAAGGACAGGAGTTTACAGTCATCCTGAGAATTCAGTAGTGCAGCCACAGTCAAAACCGTAAATAACATATGTACCTAAAATGACACCACAAAATGTGCAGCAACTAGGAAGGCCTCAAGTACAACAAATGCTGCCACATCAAAGTTACCAAGCACCCCCAATGACAGTTCCACTTCAAAGTGGGCAGGGAAGTGTGATTGCGAGAGGAGTAAATTCCTGACAAACAAATAATGTGGGAGGATATAAGCAATGAAGGTACCCACAGAATAGTTCCATGTGTCCAGTATTGTCAGTGATACACAGGCCATATAAAGAACCCACTATGACGGCAGCTATCAATAACAAGAGGTATGCATTCCTCATAGATACGGGGGCAACCCGATCTTGTATGAGAGAGGGATACCTTCCAATTTTAATAGATCAATGGACAGACACAGATTCTCTGGCGTGGTGATGAGGGTTCCGTTTAATAAGCCAGTCGAGATGGAAATAGGAGGGAGGTACATTTATGGCTGTTTACTATTCTCTCCGGCTGTCTCAACTAATCTATTGAAGAGATATCTTATGAATAAGTTAAGCATGACTAGTCATTTGGAATCTGACTTTACTATGATGTGTTCTACTCCTGCAGTTCCACCTTCCAATATCATGGCGCTGTAACAGTAGATTTGTCTACTGGAGACCAAATTAGAGCTCAACCCACTGATATAGATGCATTTACCACAGCAGTATATACAATAATAACAGAAATGCAAGGGGTATTATGAAAGGAGGTCCAGTTACCCAAATAGTTCCTTTTCGATGACAAGGGCAAGATTCTTGAATATCTGACAATAAGTTGATACTGCAACTAGAGGTCTTAGGGTGAACACTGACCTAAGATGCTCTGATAGCCAGTGATCATAAACATGTTTTATGGGCATGTGTCATATTCATTGAGCCAGGTAAAATCGTTAAAGAAATACTGGATGATCAACTGTTTAATGATAATTCTAAGAAAACAGGTATAGTCTTTCAGGATGACATATCATTGAGAACAGTATTGGAAGTCAGGCTGCCCCCATCAGGTAGAGCCTTTGATTCTGTTAGGGATGCAGGTCTTTTCCAAGTACCAGACACTTTGTGGACTATGGGTCCCCATGATGTAAGCCTTATTTGTCCTGCTAATCCATTTACAATTACCTTGGATGAAGGTGCTATTTTACCTAGGGTGAGACAATATCCCCTTTCCGGGGAAGCAGATGAGGCCATTGCTCCTACTATGCAAGCGTTGCTAGAGCAAGGAGTAATATATCCTAGAGTACCGCGCGGTGCCTGCCTCTTCGATCATGCAAAGGCAGGGGGGTACCACAGGTACCCCCCCTTGTGCCACCCCCTTTGGCCTTCACTCTGGGGGCCCACAGGGGGCCCCTAGAGTGAACACCGCATGCCTGCCGCCACGGAAAGGCATTGAAAAAAGCCCATTGTAATGTTGCGGGCGGTGTCTGACAGACACTGCCTGCATGTTACTCATTTTCCGCTCCGGCCGCAAGGCGACCGGGGCGGAAAACAGGCGGGCGGTATTTTGCACCGCCACCTTCCCCTCCGCCATCCTAATATGGCGGGGGGAATTGGGCTTGCGATGTCGGGCGGTTTGCCTCCGCCAGGCCGGCGGTGGCCACCGCCAGCCTGGCGGAGGCAAACCGCCCAACATCGTAATGGACCCCTTAGTGTTGATAGAGTCAACAACAGGGAGGATATTTAAATCTGGGATTTTAGCGACTGCAGGGGTAATTTTAACTCCGAGACATATTGCTTCAGTCACGACAGAGACATCAGAGAGGGGCGTGGCAGCAGACTGAATGACCTGAGTTTTTACAATATTTAACTTATAGCCTGAGCATGCCCCAAATTGTTCAGCAAGAGACTCTAAGGCTGGGAAGGCAGATCCTACATCACTGGTTAAGACCACAATATCGTTGCCGTAAGCCAGAATCTTATATTCTTCCCCTTACCCTAATCGGACAAATAGCTACACTCTCTTCAATTTTACTAAGAAAGGGTTCGATGTACAGGGCGAAGAGCAGGGGTGAGCAAGGACATCCTTGTCTGGTAGCCCTGCTGATGTTAAGAGTGAAAACAACAGTGGTCCTATGCAAGGAAGGAATGTACTCAAGGGATAAATATAGACACAATGGAAACTATATTGTAAATTGACTTGCCCAGCCGGGCAGAGGTCTGATATTTAATTTTTAACACAGTTTTTAGAAAAATACCTTCAACAGTTTCTTGGAGGAGGGCACAAGCCTGTGCCCAAATGTTTACAAATTGTCATGGTTAGCAGAGTGGATAGAGAGTAGAAAAGAGTTTTTAGTCAAAAAGCTATTATGTTCTGTGCATATAGCAATAACAGAATTCACATTCACACCATTACTTGAGTTATAGTGATTAATACACAACACAGTATATGGTGTAGTAATTGTCGACGGCGTTTCGATCCCATTACACAGTTACAGGGATCATCATCAGGACTGAATAAAGCCTAATTATTCCTAGCCATGATAGCCTAAAGGAAAAAGGGGAAAAAATAAAGAGATTTGTCCAAGAGGGGACGCATTTTAGTGATCGCTACTAGCATACATTTGTCAATGATCTCAATATAAGACATAAGTGGCATTCAGTGTCGCCTTACGGGCCTATGTCAAGGATTTGTGCACATTGAGTGAAGTGAAGTTTAAAAATTGAGAAGTTTGCAGAGTATAAAAACTACCGTGGTGACAAAAGCATTTGTTTAAGGCAGCAGCATTCATGCAGTACCCGCGTTTTCCAAGCCGATGTCAATGTACCAGGTAAGGACAAGGATGAACTTAATAATGCCATATACCCAGAGGGCGTGTAAACATACGATAATTACAGGACTATTCCGGCGATTGTGAATAGCTCCATTGGTGGTACTACAATAGTGGTAACTGGTTTGTGACAAGGCGTGGGCGATTGGCGGTGGTAAAAGAAAGGGGGGGTCGTGATACGACGTACGTGACTTGACGGTGATCAGTGAGGGGTGATAAAAACGGCGCGTCAAGGATTTGGAGAGTGCCTAGAAAGCATGCCGCACAAAATCAGACTAGCCCGCTGACAAAGGGGGTGGGATTGTCCTACAAAATATAACTAACTACAAAACCGAACTTTCGCGTCAGGTTTCCAACACAGACCACTACTGTAGGCTGAATACCAATCCCACGAAAGAACTCCAAACTTTGATTAGAAAGGTTATGACAGAAGCCTTTGAAACCGGATTCCTTACCAAACATGAATTAAACTTCTTGAATGTGGACCATCCCCGTATTCCGGTTATCTACACCCTCCCTAAGATTCATAAACGGCTGGAGAACCCCCCCGGCCGCCCTATAGTCTCTGGTTGTGGCTCTGTGTTGGAACCCTTGGGGCATTATGTGAATCATTTTTTGAAAGATTTTGTGCCTTGTACAGTCTGCTATGTGCGTGCCAGCATGTATATGATTAACCTAATCGAGAACCATCCATTTGACCCAACTATTGAAACTCTATGTACTCTTGATGTTGAATCACTGTACACGAACATTCCTCAAACAGAAGACCTACTGATCATGGAAAAAATTCTTAACACCCGACCACGCCCACACACTGTACCCATTATCCAACTACTTGAAATTTGCCTAACTCAGAATTTCTTTATGTTTGATGGTGAATACTATCAACAGGTGAAGGGAACTTCGATGGGTGCAATTTTTGCCCCTACCCTGGCCATTCTTTATATGGACTGGCTTGAGTGTGACATCATCTTACCGGCCACCAACCCATTCCATCTGGGACTGGTACAATGGAAACGTTATATAGACGATGTCTTTATGATCTGGAAAGGCCCGATTGAAGCCCTGCCATTATTCCAGCATTGGCACAACAACAATTGTAATGGCTTAACGTTTACCTTAACCCACAGTAAAACTAGCATTCCATTCCTGGATCTCTGCATACAACACAAAGACGGCCTACTGTTTACATCCTTATTCCGTAAGCCTACGGAAAGGAATACTCTGCTGAGTTACAGTAGCTGTCACCCACGAGCCCTGAAAGACAGCTTACCCTATTCCCAATTTTTACGCCTGAGACGCAATTGCTTTCTCAAGATGTATTATTTTAGGGAAGCAAACATACTGGCAGACAAACTAAGATTCAGAGGCTACCCACGCCGGCTAGTCAAAAATGCCATGAAAAGGGCCTGGTATTGCCCGCGTGAATCCCTTTTGGAACCTAAAGAAAAAAAGCAATCCGACCAATTAGTATGTGTCACGACTTTTTCGGCAGTGTCCAATAAGATTCGCAAAAGTATTAAGAAAAACTGGCACATCCTTAACTCTGGAGACCTAAATCTTGAACGCCCCATGTTTGCTTTTAAGAGAAGCAAAAATCTCAAGGACCATCTGGTAAGGGCTGCTCTCCCTTCGCCCAAACCAGCAAACACACTCAGAGATTTATGGGAACTTCCCCCACTAAAGGGACATTCTAAATGTGGTAGTTGTGTGGTGTGTGATTTTTGCATTGAGTCAAAAGAATTTGTCTTTGGTGAGGTGAAAAATGTTTTGCGAACTTTTACCAATTGTAACAGCTGTAACTTGGTATACGCTATCTTGTGCCCGTGCTATCTGATCTACGTGGGACAAACCAAGCAGAAGATCAAACTGAGAATTTGACAACATCGCAGTAGGATCAGATGCAAAACTGAAAAAGCCCCTCTCGTTGAACATTTCATTGACAAAGGGCACACCGAGAATGATCTAAGATGGACTGTGATCAGCCAAATTACTCTACCCCCCAGAGGTGGAGACTTGTCCAAGCTTCTCAATAAGGAAGAACTGAAATGGATACTACGAACTGATAGCTTAAATTCTGGACTCAACCAGCAAGAGGACTGGACCAACCTAACATAGATGGTTGTAATTTGGGTCTTTACAGTTAATTTCTAAGTGGAATGTGTGGAGTATCAATTTGTGCATGTTTAAACCCGTCCGTCACCTTTTCCACCAACACGGTATGCTTCCACACTGTCACCCGGTCAATTGAATCACTACCACATTACTTCAATGAGACTCTCACTCACTTAATATGGCTGCCCCCGTGTCATTCCTTTATTTCTTCACTTAGCCATGTGACTGCCCTATCCAACCATTGAGTTTATACTCACTTCCTGGTTGGCCTGCCACTGCATCGGCTCGGAAAGCATGTCCTTCCTTTATTTCTACCCAAATCATGTGACCGCCCCCACCAATCATGCAGCTATAATTCACTTCCTGGCTGGTTTGCCATTGCACCGACCCGGGAAGCATCTGCAGTCCTACGTGAAGGTCAGCCCCTGGCTGCTTCCTTTCCTAGATCCTGCGGGGTTATTTCTACTCCGTGCTCTTTTAATATGCCTGCTCCCTCTTTTTGTATCCCCCTAGGCTCCTTCTGACGACCAAGCCCATTGCTGGCGCGTCTACTTTATAACGGGGTAAGCTCCTTGCCTGCGCGCCTCACTTTGCACGGTCCGCCTTTCGATTTCCGACACTTATGGCTGTCCCCCCGCCTTTTAGGAGATTGTTCCCTTTTGGAAAACCTGCCCGAACACTTATGTCCACAGTGACAATTGCCTGATTGATCAAGAACAAACTGTTCCTTCACGGGTAAGTATCCGCTTTAAAGAGTGTTTCAGTCACTTGCTCCTAACTGTACCTGACTGCTCACAGACCTCCTGGTCTCTTGCAGGTCACAACTGCAGTCCTCATCCTGTACCGGCCGGTACCCACTGCATGTCTCTTACCCATCGAGGTAGGTTAGGATTGTGCGTGGCATGCTTTCTAGGCACTCTCCAAATCCTTGACGCGCCGTTTTTATCACCCCTCACTGATCACCGTCAAGTCACGTACGTCGTATCACGACCCCCTCTTTCTTTTACCACCGCCAATCGCCGACGCCTTGTCACAAACCAGTTACCACTATTGTAGTACCACCAACGGAGCTATTCACAATCGCCGGAATAGTCCTGTAATTATCGTATGTTTACACGCCCACTGGGTATATGGCATTATCAAGTTCATCCTTGTCCTTACCTGGTACATTGACATCGGCTTGGAAAACGCGGGTACTGCATGAATGCTCCTGCCTTAAACAAATGCTTTTGTCACCACGGTAGTTTTTATACTCTGCAAACTTCTCAATTCTTAAACTTCACTTCACTCAATGTGCACAAATCCTTGACATAGGCCCGTAAGGCGACACTGAATGTCACTTATGTCTTATATTAAGATCATTGACAAATGCATGCTAGTAGCGATCACTAAAATGCGTCTCCTCTTGGACAAATCTCTTTATTTTTTCCCCTTTTTCCTTTAGGCTATCATGGCTAGGAATAATTAGGCTTTATTCAGTCCTGATGATGATCCCTGTAACTGTGTAATGGGATCGAAACGCTGTCGACAATTACTACACCATATACTGTGTTGTGTATTAATCACTATAACTCAAGTAATGGTGTGAATGTGAATTCTGTTATTGCTATTGTCAGATTCCACGACGCCCAAGCACTGCAGGAACGTAGCATGCACCAGTCCCCTTCCCCAGCCCACAGGACACCCACAGGAATAACTCTATGGGTGCACCGATAGACCTGAAAAGAGGGTGGTAAGTTGAAAAGACACCAAGTCTTCCACCCTTGTTGGTACCGGGACCCGGCTTCCTTGATCTTTACACTTCTGCACCTAGGTATAAGCAGGACAGAACAATACCATTCATGTGCACTGTACACCAATATAGCCAACCCCCTGTGACCACGCTTTAACAAACACACAACCCTCCTCACCTGTGGCACATGCAGGCTCCGCCTTGTAAAGAGATGGAGTACTGTAACTTCAATCACCATGCACTCCTGTAGCTGCTCTAGGAAACTGGGCAGCAGGTGAAGGGGCCGTTTAGCGTAAGGTCCTCGTACCAAAAAAGAATAATGAGGGGGAAAAGGTAGGCTTTAATGTGCAGCCATTACCGAAAAAACCCCGTGATAAACAAAAAGAACAAGGAAGGACTAAGAACAGGGAGCCCTCCGTTGCGCTATACTCTCGGCGCGTTTCCAAAACAAGGCAGCCGCGGAGTGACCCAAAACGTCACTATCGCACACAAAGAGGCGAAGCGCCTTCAAACAGAGACGCACTCGCGCTTGCAGCGAACCTCAGCACTTCAGCGTATTAGACACGCTGGAGAGAACGGGAGCCCCCGAACCCTCACTAAACGTACACACAAGGCGCTGGGACAAAAAAAAGACAAGGGTAGACAACAAAAGGAAGGGTTACCTGGATACCTCTAACACTCTATTGACAGACAACACGTAACACGAAAAACGGGTCAAAAGCAAGGCAGGCAAGGAAACAAAAAAGAAAAGCCTCTATACGAGCCCGTGAGAGGGGATGGGTCCACTACAGAGGATTAGGGCAGCAGAGAGGAGGCTCTGCTCAGCACGTTTCAGCAACCAACAACCAGGAAGGGAATCCTAACACTGGCAATATCGAGCACTGAGCCAAAGGTAGGACTAGTTTTTGTACACCTATCCCCGGTCATGTGATGTAAAAGCATGGTCACAAAGAAAGGACTAGCCCGAATCCTAACAGTACCCCCCCCCAACAATCCTCCCCACCGTTCTAGGCTTGGAGGGATGTGATCTATGGAATAGCCGAACCAACCGTGGAGCATGAACCCCCCCTGCCGGCTCCCACGTCCTATCCTCTTTCGTATACCCCTTCCAATCTACCAAGTAGAAAAGACGGCCCCGGACCCGCTTGGAATCAAGTATAGCCTGGACCTCAAATTCCTCTTGGCCATCTACCAGGACCGAAGGAGGGGGTGGCAACACCTGGTCTGTCGGTACATAGGGCTTGAGCAGAGAGGTGTGAAAAACAGGGTGTACACTATACTCCTGAGGTAGCTTGAGCTTCATCGCTACAGGATTGATTACCTGGAGAATGGGATATGGGCCCACAAACCTAGGCTGCAATTTACGAGATCCCGGTAACCTCAAGTTACGGGAAGACAGCCATACCTGATCCCCCAATTTGTAGGCTGGAGCAGGGATTCGGTGTTTGTCTGCCTGCTCCTTCATGGCCTCCTTTGCTTCTAACAGGCTCTTTCTGGCCAAGATGTCTCCCAAATGCCTACACACGTCGTCGATGGCTGGCACGCGTCCCGTGGGCTGTATAGCCATCGCCCTCGGATGGTATCCCAAGGAAAAAAAAAAAGGTGTCATGCCCAAGGCGGAATGCACACTGTTGTTATAGGCGAACTCCGCGATGGGTAGTGCAGTTACCCAATCACAGGACAAGGACGCAATCAGACACCGCAAGTATTGCTCCATCGTCTGATTAGTGCGCTCAGTCTGACCATCCGACTGAGGATGGTACGCCGAGGACAGACTGATCTTGGTCTTCAACACCCCACACAACTCAGTCCAAAAGTGTGAAACGAACTGTGCCCCTCTGTCAGATATGATTACCTCCGGCAACCCATGTAAACGCACAATTGAAGACATGAACACCACCGCCATCTCCTTTGCGGTAGGAAGTTTGGGAAATGGTATGAAGTGGGCCATCTTGGTGAATAAATCTACCACCACCAACACGGCGGTGATGCCTGCGACGGAAGGTAGATCGGTTACAAAATCCATGCTCAAAGAATGCCACGGGCCAGGTGGAACCGGCAAAGGCTGTAACAGTCCTGAGGGTTTACAATGCGAATGTTTACTAGTCGCACACACCGGACATGCACCTACATACCCCTGAACATCTTTTGACATGGACTCCCACCAAAACCACCTCATACACAAGTCCTTGGTCTTTCTCACTCCTGGATGTGCTGCCAGAGCGGAGGAATGACACCACTCCAACACCTCTTCCCTCAACCCAGGGGGAATAAACAACCTGTCCTCCTTATACAACAGTCCATCTTGTAACACCACCTGGGGTAGGGTTAACCAAGGGGCCAGATCCAAGTGACTTAATCGGTCTTTCACGAGAGCAGGAAAATCCTTCCCTGTCAATGCCCCTATTATTCTCTCACTAGCGATCATAGCCCTACTCGTACATGAAGTGCCTTCATCTCTGGCATCCACGTGTATTCGGGAAAGCGCATCAGATTTCACCTGTTGAGCTGCAGGTCTATATGTTATAATGAAGTCGTATTCATTAAAGAATAGAACCCATCTCATCTGACGTGGTGTTAATGCCCTGGCTGAACGAAAGAATTCAAGATTCTTATGGTCAGTGTAGATGGTAATCACGTGACGAGCACCCCACAAGTAATGCCGCCATTCCTCAAACGCCAGTTTCACCGCCAGAAGTTCTCTCTCTGCCACCGTATAATTGCGTTCGGCTGGCAGTAAAGTTTTGGAAAAGAACGCAATCGGATGCATATGACCTGTGGCATCATCTCTTTGTGACAATACACCGCCTACAGCACACAAGGAAGCATCTGTTTCTACGTAATACGGCAGGGCAGGATCTGGATGCACCAACACCGGGGCAGACACAAACTGTTTAAGCAACATACGAAAGGCGTTTTGAGTCTCACTGGTCCACTCAAAAGGGACACCCTTTCTCAAGAGGCGAGTCATTGGGGCCACTATATCAGAGAAATGCAGGATAAATCGCCGATAAAAATTAGCGAATCCAAGAAGCACCTGTATCTGTTTCACATTCGTAGGCACTGGCCAGGTCTCAATAGCCTGAATCTTTTTGGGATCCATACGAATGCCTGCAGCAGAGATGACAAACCCCAAGAACTCCACTTCAGAAGCTCCAAACTGACATTTCTCCAACTTAGCGTACAACTGATGTTCCTGTAACGTCTGCAATACTTGCAACACATGCTCAGTATGATCAAGCCCTTTCTCTGAATAAATAAGGATGTCATCCAAATACACTATAACGGTTTGGTCCAGATATCTACCAAGAACTTCATTTATGAAGAATTGAAACGCCGCGGGCGCGTTGCACAACCCAAAGGGCATTACAGTGTATTCGAATAATCCATACTTAGTTTTAAAAGCCGTCTTCCACTCATCCCCTGGCCGAACCCTTATGAGATGGTATGCGCCCCGCAAGTCCAGCTTCGTGAAGATTGTAGCCTTGCGGAGCTGGTCCAGTAACACGGAGATGAGCGGAAGAGGGTATCTATTCTTTACTGTGGCAGAGTTCAATGTGCGATAATCCACACACGCCCTCAAAGACCCTTCCTTCTTAGGTATAAAAAAGATTGCCGATGACACAGGCGAGGAAGAAGGACGTATGTAACCCATCGACAACATCTCATCTATATATGTCTTCAGATGAACCTCCTCAGGTTCAGAGAGAGCATAAACCCTGCTGCATGGTAAAGGGGCCCCTGGTATTAGGTCGATCTTACAATCATAGGACCTGTGTGGAGGGAGACCTTGGGCACATCCTTTATCAAACACATCCTTATAGGCGGAATACTGTGGAGGAATCCTACTCGTGTCCGTCACCGCACAGGACAAGGGATCAATCTGCTCTGCCGCCACAACATAACAATTCTTTAAACAGTGAACCGAGTCCAATGTAACCAGTCTCTGCACCCAGTCGATCCTGGGGTTATGTGTTTGTAACCACGGGACTCCCAGTACCACGCCGAATGAAGGTGCGTCAATCAAATCAAAGACCACGGATTCTACATGCCCGTTATCACACAATAACCCTAGAGGTTCCGTCTGTCGGGTGATACACCCCGACGTCAACTCAGTCCCATCGATGGCTCTCACAGGCTCTGGTTGTTCCTTTAAATGACACGGAACCATCAGCTTGTCTGCCATCGAGATGTCCATGAAGTTCCCAGTGGCCCCGGAATCAAGCAATACCGACACCGGGACTCGGTTCTGTGCTGATAACAACAAGTGAGCAGTAATCACAAAATGTCTGGGAGCCTGATCTATCGCCCCTACCACTTCATACTGTGCCTTTATTTCCCTATCAGCTTTTTGCTCCACTTGTATGCATGCCACCTTTTTCCCAAACCCCACACCAGAGGGCTTCACTGGACAGTCACGTGCGAAGTGTCCCCCCTGCCCGCAGTACAGACACAAATTCTTCTCTCTCCTTCTTTTCTTTTCTTCTGGAGTCAAAGGACCCCGTACTCCACCAATCTCCATTGGCTCAGGAACGGTCTTACTCTCCCCTACCGGCTTCCCCACAGGTTTCATGTAGCCACCCCGTGAATACTGCAGCCGACTACGTTCTCCTCGCCTTTCCGTCACCCTGTGATTCAATTTCACCACCAAATCGATGAAAGCCGCACAATCCTCAGGCGGATCCACCACCTGTGACACAATATCCTTCAACTCCTCGCATAACCCCTGATAGAATAGTGATGTTCTCTTCTCGGTAGGCCAATGCGTCTCAGACACCAATCGGTTGAAGTTGGCTATATAAGACAACAGGTCCTGCCTGCCCTGCCGTAATTTCAACAATTCTGCGTCACTAGCCTGCATGAACGCGTGTTTGGCGAATAGGCTACGCATCAAATCTTTGAACGCCAGATAATTATACAACACACGGTCATTGTTTTCTACTAGCGGAATAGCCCATTGGGCCACGTTGCCAGCCAGGTACGACAATATGAACGCAACTTTTGCGGAATCATCAGGAAAGGCATTTGTTCTACACATAAAGTGAAGCTGGCACTGGTTCATAAAAGTACCAAATTTCTCGCTCTCTCCTGAGAATCTCTCTGGGGGGGCTAAGGGTACTGCTACAGGGGTTGAAACTGTCACTGCTATGGGTGAGCTGCTGCTTGCAGTACTTGCTCCTGCCCCTGCTGAGTACTGGAAAGTGGCCGGCTGGATCACGGGACTAGGTCCCCTATGCTGTGACTGTTCTCTAGCCCTTACCGCCACTAACTCCTGTTTCAGACCCACATTCTCCTGTTGTAACTCTTGCACTTGTGCCTGTAGGGTGTGTACTGCCCCCATAATATCCTGCATTGAGGGCCCTCCCGTACCCCCACCCTCGTCATCCATGCTCGTCCGGTCAGTGCTATATTAACGTGGGCTCGATATTCTGTCAGATTCCACGACGCCCAAGCACTGCAGGAACGTAGCATGCACCAGTCCCCTTCCCCAGCCCACAGGACACCCACAGGAATAACTCTATGGGTGCACCGGTAGACCTGAAAAGAGGGTGGTAAGTTGAAAAGACACCAAGTCTTCCACCCTTGTTGGTACCGGGACCCGGCTTCCTTGATCTTTACACTTCTGCACCTAGGTATAAGCAGGACAGAACAATACCATTCATGTGCACTGTACACCAATATATCCAACCCCCCGTGACCACGCTTTAACAAACACACAACCCTCCTCACCTGTGGCACATGCAGGCTCCGCCTTGTAAAGAGATGGAGTACTGTAACTTCAATCACCATGCACTCCTGTAGCTGCTCTAGGAAACTGGGCAGCAGGTGAAGGGGCCATTTAGCGTAAGGTCCTCGTACCAAAAAAGAATAATGAGGGGGAAAAGGTAGGCTTTAATGTGCAGCCATTACCGAAAAAACCCCGTGATAAACAAAAAGAACAAGGAAGGACTAAGAACAGGGAGCCCTCCGTTGCGCTATACTCTCGGCGCGTTTCCAAAACAAGGCAGCCGCGGAGTGACCCAAAACGTCACTACCGCACACAAAGAGGCGAAGCGCCTTCAAACAGAGACGCACTCGCGCTTGCAGCGAACCTCAGCACTTCAGCGTATTAGACACGCTGGAGAGAACGGGAGCCCCCGAACCCTCACTAAACGTACACACAAGGCGCTGGGACAAAAAAAAGACAAGGGTAGACAACAAAAGGAAGTGTTACCTGGATACCTCTAACACTCTATTGACAGACAACACGTAACACGAAAAACGGGTCAAAAGCAAGGCAGGCAAGGAAACAAAAAAGAAATGCTCTACACGAGCCCGTGAGAGGGGATGGGTCAACTACAGAGGATTAGGGCAGCAGAGAGGAGGCTCTGCTCAGCACGTTTCAGCAACCAACAACCAGGAAGGGAATCCAAACACTGGCAATATCGAGCACTGAGCCAAAGGTAGGACTAGTTTTTGTACACCTATCCCCGGTCATGTGATGTAAAAGCATGGTCACAAAGAAAGGACTAGCCCGAATCCTAACAGCTATATGCACAGAACATAATAGCTTTTTGCCTAAAAACTCTTTTCTACTCTCTATCCGCTCTGCTAACCATGACAATTTGTAAACGTTTGGGCACAGGCTTGTGCCCTCCTCCAAGAAACTGTTGAAGGTATTTTTCTAAAAACTGTGTTCAAAATTAAATATCAGACCTCTGCCCGGCTGGGCAAGTCAATTTACAATATAGTTTCCATTGTGTCTATATTTATCCCTTGAGTACATTCCTTCCTTGCATAGGACCACTGTTGTTTTCACTCATATGTTCCCCGAGGTCCTGTGCTGACTCGTTTGGGTGCCCTTGTTGCGTTTCATATCCTGACTGCGCAATCGATTGATTGCAAGGGCTTTGCTTGTCCTTCCACTTCTAGGAGTGGGTCACTTTCCTCACTACCTTCTCGTCGATCACTTTGTCCCCTATATTTTTCCTCCACTTTCCGACTTGTAATGTCTGACCCACCTCCACTTTATTCTGACGAATATATTGATAAAATATGTGCTGGACGCTCTCTGTTCACTGATCAAGATGATAGTACAGTCCCAGGTAGCCCTAATCTCCTGGACGACTTGGAAAAACAAAAAAAGAAATGTGTACGCCTGGAGCTTATGACCCTTATGCTGACTGAATATTTAAGATCTAAAACGATACCCTTGGGGTTACAGGTACGCAATATCCCAGGTGTCTTCACAGACAACCCCAAATACATTACAGGGTTCAGCCATATTGGAACCACCTGTTCCAGACATTGGCTGGTTCTAGGAATTGAAACGGCTGGGGAGGAGCTGGAAAAAATAGCAGCCACTATTAAAGATCTAGAGAAACAGATTAATGAAAATGATACAATTACTGATGTTAAGAAACTGCTAGAAAAAATTGAAAAAAACGTTGCTGAATTCCATCGCATAGAACAAAATAAAAAATCTGTGAAGGTCAAGAAAGATATTAAATCTTTCACCCAAGAGAGGACATATCCTTATCTTAATAAAGACTTGTATACCAACCGCAACTTCAACCGGAACCCACAAAACCCCAGACCCTGGGGCCGTTTCAACCGAAGAAATACGGTGGTTGGCTTCACGGATTCCTCAGCTGACTCTTCAGACAACTCTGACTCCTGTGAAGGCCCCAGCACTTCAAACCGCAACACTAACCAACAATTTTTAGGAAGAGGACGAGGGGAAGAACCCAAACGGGGAAGGGTAAAGCAGCAAGCGAGATGGCACAACCCCCCAGGGGAGAGACAAACGAGGAGCAAATTCTATCAGTGGTAGCCGAAACAGCTCCATCTGTTTTGGCTATTCCCATATTTAACTTGTCCGAACACAATCTTTCATCACAAGAAATTTCCATCTTAAGTAAGGGACTCTCCTTTGTACCAACAATCTACCCCGACTTTTTGAATCTCCAGTCTGAACTGATGGGGTTCTTCAGGAAAATCAGACCCCGAGCCTTCTTTGCCCTTAATGCAGCCCAACCTAGAGCTGCCCTAACTCCGTTCCGACCCCCGTCTACCTTTTCTCCCACATCTGGCATGATACCAAAAGAGATCACTACCTTCGAGAAAGTCGTCCTCAAGGAAACCACCACTTTGGCTAAATCCCACACATTCATTCCTTACAACATATCCCTTGATGAGAAAAATGCCATTTCCTCCTTACGTGATAGGAATGAGTTAATCATTAAGCCCGCTGACAAAGGGGGTGGGATTGTCCTACAAAATATAACTAACTACAAAACCGAACTTTCGCGTCAGGTTTCCAACACAGACCACTACTGTAGGCTGAATACCAATCCCACAAAAGAACTCCAAACTTTGATTAGAAAGGTTACGACAGAAGCCTTTGAAACCGGATTCCTTACCAAACATGAATTAAACTTCTTGAATGTGGACCATCCCCGTATTCCGGTTATCTACACCCTCCCTAAGATTCATAAACGGCTGGAGAACCCCCCCAGCCGCCTTATAGTCTCTGGTTGTGGCTCTGTGTTGGAACCCTTGGGGCATTATGTGATTAATTTTTTGAAAGATTTTGTGCCTTGTACAGTCTGCTATGTGCGTGCCAGCATGTATATGATTAACCTAATCGAGAACCATCCATTTGACCCAACTATTGAAACTCTATGTACTCTTGATGTTGAATCACTGTACACGAACATTCCTCAAACAGAAGCCCTACTGATCATGGAAAAAATTCTTAACACCCGACCACGCCCACACACTGTACCCACTCTTTTCATTATCCAACTACTTGAAATTTGCCTAACTCAGAATTTCTTTATGTTTGATGGTGAATACTATCAACAGGTGAAGGGAACTTCGATGGGTGCAATTTTTGCCCCTACCCTGGCCATTCTTTATATGGACTGGCTTGAGTGTGACATCATCTTACCGGCCACCAACCCATTCCATCTGGGACTGGTACAATGGAAATGTTATATAGACGATGTCTTTATGATCTGGAAAGGCCCGATTGAAGCCCTGCCATTATTCCAGCATTGGCTCAACAATAATTGTAATGGCTTAACGTTTACCTTAACCCACAGTAAAACTAGCATTCCATTCCTGGATCTCTGCATACAACACAAAGACGGCCTACTGTTTACATCCTTATTCCGTAAGCCTATGGAAAGGAATACTCTGCTGAGTTACAGTAGCTGTCACCCACGAGCCCTGAAAGACAGCTTACCCTATTCCCAATTTTTATGCCTGAGACGCAATTGCTTTCTCAAGACGTATTATTTTAGGGAAGGAAACATACTGGCAGACAAACTAAGATTCAGAGGCTACCCACGCCGGCTAGTCAAAAATGCCATGAAAAGGGCCTGGTATTGCCCGCGTGAATCCCTTTTGGAACCTAAAGAAAAAAAGCAATCCGACCAATTAGTATGTGTCACGACTTTTTCTGCAGTGTCCAATAAGATTCGCAAAAGTATTACGAAAAACTGGCACATCCTTAACTCTGGAGACCTAAATCTTGAACCCCCCATGTTTGCTTTTAAGAGAAGCAAAAATCTCAAGGACCATCTGGTAAGGGCTGCTCTCCCTTCGCCCAAACCAGCAAACACACTCAGAGATTTATGGGAACTTCCACCACTAAAGGGACATTCTAAATGTGGTAGTTGTGTGGTGTGTGATTTTTGCATTGAGTCAAAAGAATTTGTCTTTGGTGAGGTGAAAAATGTTTTGCGAACTTTTACCAATTGTAACAGCTGTAACTTGGTATACGCTATCTTGTGCCCGTGCTATCTGATCTACGTGGGACAAACCAACCAGAAGATCAAACTGAGAATTTCACAACATCGCAGTAGGATCAGATGCAAAACTGAAAAAGCCCCTCTCGTTGAACATTTCATTGACAAAGGGCACACCGAGAATGATCTAAGATGGACTGTGATCAGCCAAATTACTCTACCCCCCAGAGGTGGAGACTTGTCCAAGCTTCTCAATAAGGAAGAACTGAAATGGATACTACGAACTGATAGCTTAAATTCTGGACTCAACCAGCAAGAGGACTGGACCAACCTAACATAGATTGTTGTAATTTGGGTCTTTACAGTTAATTTCTAAGTGGAATGTGTGGAGTATCAATTTGTGCATGTTTAAACCTGTCCGTCACCTTTTCCACCAACACGGTATGCTTCCACACTGTCACCCGGTCAATTGAATCACTACCACATTACTTCAATGAGACTCTCACTCACTTAATATGGCTGCCCCCGTGTCATTCCTTTATTTCTTCACTTAGCCATGTGACTGCCCTATCCAACCATTGAGTTTATACTCACTTCCTGGTTGGCCTGCCACTGCATCGGCTCGGAAAGCATGTCCTTCCTTTATTTCTACCCAAATCATGTGACCGCCACCACCAATCATGCAGCTATAATTCACTTCCTGACTGGTTTGCCATTGCACCGACCCGGGAAGCATCTGCAGTCCTACGTAAAGGTCAGCCCCTGGCTGCTTCCTTTCCTAGATCCTGCGGGGTTATTTCTACTCCGTGCTCTTTTAATATGCCTCCCCCCTCTTTTTGTATCCCCCTAGGCTCCTTCTGACGACCAAGCCCATTGCTGGCGCGTCTACTTTATAACGGGGTAAGCTCCTTGCCTGCGCGCCTCACTTTGCACGGTCCGCCTTTCGATTTCCGACACTTATGGCTGTCCCCCCGCCTTTTAGGAGATTGTTCCCCTTTGGAAAACCTGCCCGAACACTTATGTCCACAGTGACAATTGCCTGATTGATCAAGAACAAACTGTTCCTTCACGGGTAAGTACCCGCTTTAAAGAGTGTTTCAGTCACTTGCTCCTAACTGTACCTGACTGCTCACAGACCTCCTGGTCTCTTGCAGGTCACAACTGCAGTCCTCATCCTGTACCGGCTGGTACCCACTGCATGTCTCTTACCCATCGCGGTAGGTTAGGATTTTGCGCGGCATGCTTTCTAGGCACTCTCCAAATCCTTGACGCGCCGTTTTTATCACCCCTCACTGATCACCGTCAAGTCACGTACGTCATATCACGACCCCCTCTTTCTTTTACCACCGCCAATCGCCGACGCCTTGTCACAAACCAGTTACCACTATTGTAGTACCACCAACGGAGCTATTCACAATCGCCGGAATAGTCCTGTAATTATCGTATGTTTACACTCCCACTGGGTATATGGCATTATTAAGTTCATCCTTGTCCTTACCTGGTACATTGACATTGGCTTGGAAAATGCGGGTACTGCATGAATGCTGCTGCCTTAAACAAATGCTTTTGTCACCACGGTAGTTTTTATACTCTGCAAACTTCTCAATTTTTAAACTTCACTTCACTCAATGTGCACAAATCCTTGACATAGGCCCGTAAGACGACACTGAATGACACTTATGTCTTATATTAAGATCATTGACAAATGTATGCTAGTAGCGATCACTAAAATGCGTCTCCTCTTGGACAAATCTCTTTATTTTTTCCCCTTTTTTCTTTAGGCTATCAAGGCTAGGAATAATTAGGCTTTATTCAGTCCTGATGATGATCCCTGTAACTGTGTAATGGGATCGAAACGCTGTCGACAATTACTACACCATATACTGTGTTGTGTATTAATCACTATAACTCAAGTAATGGTGTGAATGTGAATTCTGTTATTGCTATATGCACAGAACATAATAGCTTTTTGCCTAAAAACTCTTTTCTACTCTCTATCCGCTCTGCTAACCATGACAATTTGTAAACGTTTGGGCACAGGCTTGTGCCCTCCTCCAAGAAACTGTTGAAGGTATTTTTCTAAAAACTGTGTTAAAAGTTAAATATCAGACCTCTGCCCGGCTGGGCAAGTCAATTTACAATATAGTTTCCATTGTGTCTATATTTATCCCTTGAGTACATTCCTTCCTTGCATAGGACCACTGTTGTTTTCACTCATATGTTCCCCGAGGTCCTGTGCTGACTCGTTTGGGTGCCCTTGTTGCGTTTCATATTCTGACTGCGCAATCGATTGATTGCAAGGGCTTTGCTTGTCCTTCCACTTCTAGGAGTGGGTCACTTTCCTCACTACCTTCTCGTCGATCACTTTGTCCCCTATATTTTTCCTCCACTTTCCGACTTGTAATGTCTGACCCACCTCCACTTTATTCTGACGAATATATTGATAAAATATGTGCTGGACGCTCTCTGTTCACTGATCAAGATGATAGTACAGTCCCAGGTAGCCCTAATCTCCTGGACGACTTGAAAAAACAAAAAAAGAAATTTGTACACCTGGAGCTTATGACCCTTATGCTGACTGAATATTTAAGATCTAAAACGATACCCTTAGGGTTACAGGTACGCAATATCCCAGGTGTCTTCACAGACAACCGCAACTTCAACCGGAACCCACAAAACCCCAGACCCTGGGGCCGTTTCAACCGAAGAAATACGGTGGTTGGCTTCACAGATTCCTCAGCTGAATCTTCAGACAACTCTGACTCCTGTGAAGGCCCCAGCACTTCAAACCGCAACCCTAACCAACAATTTTTAGGGAGAGGACGAGGGGAAGAACCCAAACGGGGAAGGGTAAAGCAGCAAGCGAGATGGCACAACCCCCCAGGGGAGAGACAAACGAGGAGCAAATTCTATCAGTGGTAGCCGAAACTGCTCCATCTGTTTTGGCTATTCCCATATTTAACTTGTCCGAACACAATCTTTCATCACAAGAAATTTCCATCTTAAGTAAGGGACTCTCCTTTGTACCAACAATCTACCCCGACTTTTTGAATCTCCAGTCTGAACTGATGGGGTTCTTCAGGAAAATCAGACCCCGAGCCTTCTTTGCCCTTAATCCAGCCCAACCTAGAGCTGCCCTAACCCCGTTCCGACCCCGTCTACCTTTTCTCCCACATCTGGCATGATACCAAAAGAGATCACTACCTTCAAAAAAGTCGTCCTCAAGGAAACCACCACTTTGGCTAAATCCCACACATTCATTCCTTACAACATATCCCTTGATGAGAAAAATGCCATTTCCTCCTTACGTGATAGGAATGAGTTAATCATTAAGCCCGCTGACAAAGGAGGTGGGATTGTCCTACAAAATATACCTAACTACAAAACCGAACTTTCGCGTCAGGTTTCCAACACAGACCACTACTGTAGGCTGAATACCAATCCCACGAAAGAACTCCAAACTTTGATTAGAAAGGTTACGACAGAAGCCTTTGAAACCGGATTCCTTACCAAACATGAATTAAACTTCTTGAATGTGGACCATCCCCGTATTCCGGTTATCTACACCCTCCCTAACAACAACAACAACAACAACAACAAAGGAGTTTATAAAGCGCCTGGTGACGCCATCCCGGCGTGTCCCCGCGCTGTGGAAAGAAGTCAAGTACAGAGTGGGGAGTTACAGGGAAAACAGGTGGGTTTTTAAGCTTTTCCTGAAGGCGGTCTCCGAGTCCGCTAGTCTGATCTCCATAGGGAGAGCGTTCCATTCCCTGGCAGCCATAACCCGAAACGAGCGGCCACCCATCCTGGCCTTCCTGATACGGGGTACAGTGAGCAAGCCAGTTCCCCCAGAGCGAAGAGTTCTATTGGGCTCATAGGGAATGGCTAAGTCATTCATATAGGAAGGAGCTTTTTGGGAGATGATCCTATGGCACATTAGTAGTGCTTTAAACAGAACTCTTTTTTTTTATGGGTAGCCAGTGGAGGGTATCTAGAGCAGGTTTGGATGGAGCTCTCTTGGGAAGTCTGAGGACTAGGCGTGCTGCTGTGTTCTGTAGGACTTGAAGTCTCCTGATGTTATTTTGCGATGTTCCAAGCAGCAGCACGTTCCCATAGTCTATTCTAGAAGTCACTAGAGCCTGTGTCATAGTGCGCCTCGCTTCAAGAGGAAGGAGATCAAGGGTATGGTTAAGGGTTTTCAAGACCCCATAGCATTTACCGACCACCCTGTTCACGTGGCAATCGTAGGAGAGTTTGGGGTCAACCCAAATCCCCAGGTTCTTGGCTGCTTCACAGGGGGTGGGTAGCGGCCCCAGACATAAAGGCCACCACTCCTTGGTCCAGCTCGTATCCCTGCCTCCCATAACCAGAACCTCTGTTTTCGAGCCATTGAGCTTCAGGCAGTGTTGGGTCATCCAACCTGCCAGAGCCTGCATGCAAGATTTGAAGTTGTTTGCAGAAACAGAGGGGGCTTGGGATAGGGTGATGAGAAGTTGAGTATCGTCGGCATATGAAACTAGTTCAATGCCGAACGATTGAACCACTTCAGCCAAAGGGGCCATATACAGGTTGAACAGGGTAGGGCTCAGGGCAGAGCCCTGAGGCACCCCCTGTTCCAAGGCAATGCTGTCGGAGAGAGAAGCACCTCTCTGAACCTGAAAGCAACGGTTGGTGAGGAAAGCCTTCAACCAGCCCAAAGCTTCCTGGGTGACCCCGGCTTTGTTCAGACACTGTAGCAAGATGGAGTGTGCCACAGTGTCGAATGCCGCACTCAGGTCCAGCATTATAAGTGCCATGGTCTGTCCTGCATCTACCCCTGCCCGTAAGGTTTCTGTCGCTCTCAGTAGGGCGGTTTCAGTAGAATAGCCTGACCTGAATCCTGATTGGGAGCTGTGAAAAGCACCGTTAGATTCTAAATGGGCCATGAGTTGGCTATTAGCTATTTTCTCAGCCGCCTTCGCTAAGTAGGGTAACAACGAGATGGGCCGAAGGTTTTCTAGAGTATCCTGACTGATATTGGGTTTTTTCTTTATCGGCAGCACAATGGCTTTTTTCCATTCCATAGGGAGGGTGGCCGTAGAGAAAGAGAGTTGGAGGATGTGCCTGAAGTGACTCTCAAGGACCTCCAGACTGGCTGTGAGTATCCTGGGGGGGGCAGGGTCCCGGGGAGAACCAGACTTTATGCTCCTACAGATGCTAGTTAAAGCAGTAATGTGAGGTACAGAGAAGCTGGTCAGACATTTTTTATCATGGATGAGCTCCAGATTTTCAGTAAAATCAGATCCTGGTGGCAGATGGGTGGAGAAATTAGAGTAGATGGTAGTGATTTTATTAGCAAAGTATTTGGCAATATCATTGCATTTCGCCACCGAGTCAGTATGGGCATTGCTCTCGTTTGTGACTACCGAAATTTCCTTAAAAATTTTAAAAAGCTCTTTAGAGGAATTTTCTGCTTCACCTATACGGGTCTTATAGTGTAGAGCTTTAGCGGAGCGGATCAGTTTATAGTATCTCGCTTGCTCTTTTTTATAGTGGTCTTTAGCAGTGGGGCAGAAATTGACACGCCAATCTCGTTCCAGTCTTTTACAGGCGGTTTTAGCATCTTGAAGTTCAGATGTAAACCATGGTGATGGTTTTCTCAATTTCTTATTGGTCGCTGAACTCCGGATGGGAGCGGTCTCATCAAGAGCCGTAAGGATAACATTTTTTAGGCAAGTATAGGCGGTCTCACAGTCAGAGCCTCTGGGGGGTCCAGCCAATTCAAGCTTGTCGACAAACGTGTTAGAGTTAAAATTTTTCCACTTGCGACATCGATAGGTCTGTAAGTTTTCATTCTTAACTGCAGTTTCGGTTGCAAGTATATGTAGGGGAATCACAAAATGGTCGGACCAGGGAACGGGAATTGGAGGAAGTACTTTTACTCCGTTCCAGTTACCAAATACTGGGTCGAGCAGGTGACCCTGTCTATGAGTGGGGCTTTGATGTTTAAGATCTAGCTGCAGAGAAAGTAGTTCTGCTTTTATGCTGGTGGCGACTTTGTCCCCAGCATCATCAAAGTGTATATTCATGTCACCTAGTACCAAGAGTCTAGATTTCCTGAGAGCAAGATGGGCTGTGGCTTCTATAAGGCTGCTCGTAAAGTCAAACAGTCTGCCCGGGGGTCTGTACAAGAGAATGCCAGATAGGGAGTATTTGGGACTCACTATGATAGTAAAAGATCCAGCTTCGCAGTGATCAATATTCACCGGCGATAAAGAGCATTCCAGAGGGGCTCTGACGGCAATGGCTATTCCACCACCCCTACCATCCTGCCTGTCGAGCCTGGCGAGGGAGTATCCTGGAGGCATCGCCTCGATGATATCAGGATCAGAATATTCACCAAGCCAGGTTTCGGTCAGAAATAGGATCTCAAGAGCTTCATCCTCAAGGAGGTGATATATTTGGACATTGTGTTTGCTTAGAGAGCGGCAGTTAAGTAGTGCGGCTTTTAAAACACTTTTATGGGGGTTGTCGGAAGAGCAGGTGTTAGGTGTAAAATGGCATACAGAACAGTCGTGTATAGATATCGCCTCCATAGAATGTAAGCAAGATGACATAGGTACAGGACGTAGATTGAGCAGAGTATGTTTATCATACCGTAATCGAGGGGGCTGTGGTTGACCAGGGTTTGTGGCCCCGCGCCCCGTCCGGCCGCGGACGGGCGCAGACGGGCTTGACTTTGGCTCGACTTCGGCGCGCTTCCGGCGCGCCCGCTGCACGCGTCCGCTGCGCGGTCGCTGGCCCATACACATTTATAGGCTGTAGGGGCAACTAGAGCGCTGACCATCCGCCCGAGCCCGGAAGTGCTAGGCTCCTCCTCACCCTCCGCAAACAAACGCCCAGAAATGGACGCGGCGGACCGGGGCGGGAGTCGGCAGATAGGTAAGTGAAGTCAGTTACAGTCCAACAAAGCAATTTTTAAAATGAGGCTGAGATCATTAGCAATTAAAAGGACGCTGAAATAGCGCTAAACAAAATGAGCTGTGAGCTGTGTCAGCGCGAGCGGATAGAGCCTGCCACTGCCACCGGCAAGACTCCTTTCCACAGCGCGAGTGCAGGAACCAGGTGGTTAAATACAATTAGCCTACAGCGCAACTAGAGCGCTGACCATCCGCCCGAGCCCGGAAGTGCTAGGCTCCTGGGCTAAGATTCATAAACGGCTGGAGAACCCCCCCTGGTTGTGGCTCTGTGTTGGAACCCTTGGGGCATTATGTGAATCATTTTTTGAAAGATTTTGTGCCTTGTACAGTCTGCTATGTGCGTGCCAGCATGTATATGATTAACCTAATCGAGAACCATCCATTTGACCCAACTATTGAAACTCTATGTACTCTTGATGTTGAATCACTGTACACGAACATTCCTCAAACAGAAGCCCTACTGATCATGGAAAAAATTCTTAACACCCGACCACGCCCACACACTGTACCCACTCTTTTCATTATCCAACTACTTGAAATTTGCCTAACTCAGAATTTCTTTATGTTTGATGGTGAATACTATCAACAGGTGAAGGGAACTTCGATGGGTGCAATTTTTGCCCCTACCCTGGCCATTCTTTATATGGACTGGCTTGAGTGTGACATCATCTTACCGGCCACCAACCCATTCCATCTGGGACTGGTACAATGGAAACATTATATAGACGATGTCTTTATGATCTGGAAAGGCCCGATTGAAGCCCTGCCATTATTCCAGCATTGGCTCAACAATAATTGTAATGGCTTAACGTTTACCTTAAATGTAAATGTAAATGTATTGGCATTTATATAGCGCACTACTTACCCGTAGGGTCCCAAGGCGCTTCGACCGCTGCGAAACCCTTCCTGGCTTCCCTGAGAGATGGTCCCTTAATGGGTATCTCCAGGGTTAGACCAGGCATCCCCGTCGGTCTGGTGGGGCCGTTAGTGAAGATGAGGCAAGCTAATGCCCAGAGTTGCCGAGTGTGATCGCTGATCAGAGTGGGCACCGAGGCGAGAGAATTATCGAGTCCGCTGACCCTGGTCCAGAAACCTGCCGCGCCGGGAATCGAACCCTGGTCCCGGGCCGTCCTCTGCTCTCGGGTCTGCCGCCTCTAACCAGTGAGCCACACTACTTAACCCACAGTAAAACTAGCATTCCATTCCTGGATCTCTGCATACAACACAAAGAGGGCCTACTGTTTACATCCTTATTCCGTAAGCCTACGGAAAGGAATACTCTGCTGAGTTACAGTAGCTGTCACCCACGAGCCCTGAAAGACAGCTTACCCTATTCCCAATTTTTACGCCTGAGACGCAATTGCTTTCTCAAGACGGATTATTTTAGGGAAGCAAACATACTGGCAGACAAACTAAGATTCAGAGGCTACCCACGCCGGCTAGTCAAAAATGCCATGAAAAGGGCCTGGTATTGCCCGCGTGAATCCCTTTTGGAACCTAAAGAAAAAAAGCAATCCGACCAATTAGTATATGTCACGACTTTTTCGGCAGTGTCCAATAAGATTCGCAAAAGTATTAAGAAAAACTGGCACATCCTTAACTCTGGAGACCTAAATCTTGAACCCCCCATGTTTGCTTTTAAGAGAAGCAAAAATCTCAAGGACCATCTGGTAAGGGCTGCTCTCCCTTCGCCCAAACCAGCAAACACACTCAGAGATTTATGGGAACTTCCCCCACTAAAGGGACATTCTAAATGTGGTAGTTGTGTGGTGTGTGATTTTTGCATTGAGTCAAAAGAATTTGTCTTTGGTGAGGTGAAAAATGTTTTGCAAACTTTTACCAATTGTAACAGCTGTAACTTGGTATACGCTATCTTGTGCCCGTGCAATCTGATCTACGTGGGACAAACCAAGCAGAAGATCAAACTGAGAATTTCACAACATCGCAGTAGGATCAGATGCAAAACTGAAAAAGCCCCTCTCGTTGAACATTTCATTGACAAAGGGCACACCGAGAATGATCTAAGATGGACTGTGATCAGCCAAATTACTCTACCCCCAGAGGTGGAGACTTGTCCAAGCTTCTCAATAAGGAAGAACTGAAATGGATACTATGCACTGATAGCTTAAATTCTGGACTCAACCAGCAAGAGGACTGGACCAACCTAACATAGATTGTTGTAATTTGGGTCTTTACAGTTAATTTCTAAGTGGAATGTGTGGAGTATCAATTTGTGCATGTTTAAACCCGTCCGTCACCTTTTCCACCAACACGGTATGCTTCCACACTGTCACCCGGTCAATTGAATCACTACCACATTACTTCAATGAGACTCTCCCTCACTTAATATGGCTGCCCCTGTGTCATTCCTTTATTTCTTCACTTAGCCATGTGACTGCCCTATCCAACCATTGAGTTTATACTCACTTCCTGGTTGGCCTGCCACTGCACCGGCTCGGAAAGCATGTCCTTCCTTTATTTCTACCCAAATCATGTGACCGCCCCCACCAATCATTCAGCTATAATTAACTTCCTGGCTGGTTTGCCATTGCACCGGCCCGGGAAGCATCTGCAGTCCTACGTGAAGGTAAGCCCCTGGCTGCTTCCTTTCCTAGATCCTGCGGGGTTATTTCTACTCCGTGCTCTTTTAATATGCCTCCCCCTCTTTTTGTATCCCCCTAGGCTCCTTCTGACGACCAAGCCCATTGCTGGCGCGTCTACTTTATAATAGGGTAAGCTCCTTGCCTGCGCGCCTCACTTTGCACGGTCCGCCTTTCGATTTCCGACACTTATGGCTGTCTCCCCGCCTTTTAGGAGATTGTTCCCCTTTGGAAAACCTGCCCGAACACTTATGTCCACAGTGACAATTGCCCGATTGATCAAGAACAAACTGTTCCTTCACGGGTAAGTACCCGCTTTAAAGAGTGTTTCAGTCACTTGCTCCTAACTGTACCTGACTGCTCACAGACCTCCTGGTCTCTTGCAGGTCACAACTGCAGTCCTCATCCTGTACCAGCCGGTACCCACTGCGTGTCTCTTACCCATCGCGGTAGGTTAGGATTTTGCACGGCATGCTTTCTAGGCACTCTCCAAATCCTTGACGCGACGTTTTTATCACCCCTCACTGATCACCGTCAAGTCACGTACGTCGTATCACGACCCCCCCTTTCTTTTACCACCGCAATCGCCCACGCCTTGTCACAAACCAGTTACCACTATTGTAGTACCACCAACGGAGCTATTCACAATCGCCGGAATAGTCCTGTAATTATCGTATGTTTACACGCCCACTTGGTTTATGGCATTATTAAGTTCATCCTTGTCCTTACCTGGTACATTGACATCGGCTTGGAAAACGCGGGTACTGCATGAATGCTGCTGCCTTAAACAAATGCTTTTGTCACCACGGTAGTTTTTATACTCTGCAAACTTCTCAATTTTTAAACTTCACTTCACTCAATGTGCACAAATCCTTAACATAGGCCCGTAAGGCGACACTGAATGTCACTTATGTCTTATATTAATATCATTGACAAATGTATGCTAGTAGTGATCACTAAAATGCATCCCCTCTTGGACAAATCTCTTTATTTTTTCCCCTTTTTCCTTTAGGCTATCATGGCTAGAAATAATTAGGCTTTATTCAGTCCTGATGATGATCCCTGTAACTTTGTAATGGGATCGAAACGTCGTCGACAATTACTACACCATATACTGTGTTGTGTATTAATCACTATAACTCAGGTAGTGGTGTGAATGTGAATTCTGTTATTGCTATATGCACAGAACATAATAGCTTTTTGCCTAAAAACTCTTTTCTACTCTCTATCCACTCTGCTAACCATGACAATTTGTAAACGTTTGGGCACAGGCTTGTGCCCTCCTCCAAGAAACTGTTGAAGGTATTTTTCTAAAAACTGTGTTAAAAATTAAATATCAGACCTCTGCCCGGCTGGGCAAGTCAATTTACAATATAGTTTCCATTGTGTCTATATTTATCCCTTGAGTACATTCCTTCCTTGCATAGGACCACTGTTGTTTTCACTCATATGTTCCCTGAGGTCCTGTGCTGACTCGTTTGGGTGCCCTTGTTGTGTTTCATATCCTGCTGATGTTAAAGCACCCTGATTCCTGCCCAGAGATCTGAATTGTAGCTACTGGGGAAATATATAATGACTGAATGGCCCGTAAGACCTCAGGGTTAAAGCCCTTACAGCGCGGCACGGACCAGAGGAACCCCCTAGAGACCCTGTCGAATGACGTACTCGGCGTCCAACAGGATCACGCCAAGGGGGGTTCCCGTAGTCTGGGCCCAGTCCAGAAGGGCAATGACTCGACGGACATGGCCAGCCGTGTTCCTGCACGGGATAAACCTGTGCTGACGCAACGAAACCAAGGGCGTGATGACCTGTGCCAATCTAGAGGATAATATTCTAGAATATATTTTGCTGTCGGTATTTATAAGTGAGATTGGCCAATAGGATGAAGGATTTAGCTCAGGCTTATCTTTTTTTTTAAACAGTACTACTGTTAAAGATTAGACTGCAAACGTCAACATTATCGGCGCCACCTTGCCCCTTTTCGAGCCCATTCGTGCGCGTAAGCGGCAGCCATTTTGAGCACCATGGCCTCCCTGCCCCTCGCTGATAGCCAGCGCGTCTCTCTCTCTCTTAACCTCGCAAGCATCCCCCCGCACGCTGACAACCCCCGCTCTCTCATGCCTTGGGTCATAAACCCCTCTTCAGCGCAGCTTCACCACAGAATCCCATCCTGTTCCCAGCGCGACACCTCCCCTCATTCCTTTCATGGCCTCAGATCCTTTTGATGCAAACCCCCTTTTCCTGTGTCCCCGTTTGTCTTCCTTGTTCCCAGGCCGCCACCTGGCCCTGCGGATACTGTTTATTACCCCGTACAGTAGGAAGCTTCCCCTCCCCATCAAAAGACCCTCGAGCCGATCAAAGCCCCCACCCTATGAGATCCGATCAACCCCATGCATTCCGTGAATCGGCGGAATGCCCTGCTGTGCGACAACCATCACCTGTTGTGACCGGGGTGGGGAATCCAACTGAAAATGTATGTGGGAACGGGCCTGAAGGGGAGATTCCGAGGATGTTCTTTCAAATATCAAAGTGTTGCGAGAATGTGTAACGTGCAATAAAGGTCATAAACCCTAGTATAAGAGGCCAGGCCTGAGAGATGTGGTTAGAGCACCTCGTGACGATACTTGCTGTCTGAATTGATGTGTTCTCCTCCGGAGAGAATAAAATCCTCGTTTCCTGCCTTCCAGTCTCCAGCGCCTGCTTCTTCATTGATTAACATTGGTGGGTCATAGAGGCGATACCGCCGGGCAACATAAAAGGGTCTTTGGTTACTGGTTGTCTTTGAAACCCCTTTTTAACAATTGGCGTCCCAAACGTGGGGCCCATCAGCGACTCGTGGATCCAGTGGGAGAGGTCCTGACGATAGAGTGAACGACTGCAACGATCGGAAGGTACCCTGTCCGATAGACCCTCGTCTGACAGCCGATCATCCGAACTTCACTGGTTCCGAACAGACCTCTCTCGAGTGATCTGCGGTCCTGACTGGGAACCATCAGGAGTGCCACGAGAAGTACGAAGAGAAGAGGACGATCGGGCGCTGGATTCGGAAGACAAGAAACTGTCCATGCGGTCCGGGTAAGGTCGTGTAAACACGACGAATTGCGAAAGTGATTGATAATTGAAAGTGATTGATAATTGATGAGAAAATACTAGTATTACTTTTTGTTAATTTATTTGGAGATTCACTGTCTGCAAACGGAGAAACAACAGGCTCTCCCTTTATAAACAGCGAAGGATAGGTACGCACCCGTCGGACCTATCTTTCTCCCCCATTGAACAATTGCCCCCCCCCCATTGATTAACTGTTATAGATTGTTTTCTGGAGATTCTCTGTCTGCAAACAGGGAAGAATAGGTCCCCTCTTTGCAGATAGTGAAAGGGTAGGTGACGCGAACCTTTGCGAGCCTACTTATTCTCCCCATTGACCATATTGATTTTTTATTTTTGACCTAACATTGATTGCTCAAGATTGGTTCATGAGGTATTCACTACGTACAAACAACGTAGAATAGAAATATTCTGTCTAGTCTTTGCACGCAGCGATAAGATAGGTAGTGCTGACTATTATCCCATTGTGATCCGTCATGCCTGTCTTCTCCCCACTGGTTAGTAGCCTGTTTAGCCCGGACCGCTTATTAGAGATGAACCATCCGGCTCCGCTGGAAGGCACCCCTAATAAGGACATGTTCATGAAGCATGGATTAATCGCTATAGCCTATAGCCAGCTGTGGCATAAATATACGAAAAAGGATCGAGAAAGTCAGTGGCCACTGATAGGATCCTTTGAAGACGATAGAATAAACGCACTAGAAACAGCCCTTGGTAAAAACAAGACAACGCCCACTATGCTTGACAGCTTCGGCATGTGGCGAAAAGAAGCCGAACAACGCAAAAAGAGAACTGAGAGTAGGTTGGGAAAAGAGCTGCGGAAAGCAGCCCACCTAGCGGCCCAGAAACTAGAGAAAGAGATAAAAGAAAGAGAGGATACCAAACAGAAACTAGAAATAGGAACGTCAAGCCAGTGTCTGGTTAGAACACCCTCCACGCTCTACCCTGAATTACACTCGAAACAGCGAACCAACGATGATCTGCTGCTAGGTCCTCCGATCATCCACATGCCCCCTCCATATGCCCCTTCCCAACCCTTAGCACAGCACCCACTACCCCCAGGTACAAGCGAGAGTAGCACCACGGCTTCAGCCCCCATGACCTCTGTGCCGGCTGAACTCCTTGTATTAGATGCTACGCAAACGACAACGTTGGGCGACCCAGAGGCCCGAAGGGTTGGTCCTGCCAGAACATACAGACTAAGCAAAAATGAGCGAGCAGGGGTCGATAAGATAGCAAAGATACTGGTAGAGAAGAGGGAAGATGAAGAGTCCGTCACGGATGTGTTTAATTCTTATACAGGGAGTCACAGACGACACTTTACTGTACAACTGTGTTACCACGTCTTAAATGCATACGAGGACCGATATCAAGAAAAAGGTCCCCAGAGCCTAACGACTCTGTACCGGAAGGTCGATATCGGGGATGAGAGTGAGAGTGATGTGACGGACCTCCTTACGCGTACGCTTGAGGTTTTCCGCCACCTCACTGAACAAAAGCCGAAAATCGAATCCACAACATCCGTAGCAACCGAACCACAAACTGAACGATCTAACACCATGATGCCGATACGAGAGGCTGCCCCTTACTGGGTTCCTCCACGAGGTGAAGGGACTCACGATGACGCAAACAACAAAGATGCAAAGGGAAGGGTAGTGTACAATTGGGTCTACCAACCATGGGACCGGCAAGAGATTCTGACCTTCCGGAAATCTCTGCCTGACCTACGTAAAAACCCCACTGCCTTCTATACTGAGTTGGGTACAGCCCTAGGATCGACGATTATGACTCTGGCTGACATCGACTTGTTTTTCGGGTTATGTCTACCAGCTGATGTGTGGAAGCAAATCCGGAAAGTCGACCACTCTGAGCTGTTTGGACATAACTGGTCACAACTCGATGGCATAGATAGACAACGAGAACCCGGACAAAAGCCTTTGAAAGCCATTTTAGACCTCCCGGATAAAATCGTACAGAAATTAAAAACCCTGATTCCAGAAAAGAAAGTGGACTGGTCGATAGTAACGGCCTGTCGCCAGAAACCTCAGGAGGATGTATCGGAATACTTCTCCCGATTTGAAACGGTGTTCTCCGATTACAGCGGCCAGGACCTGACCACTGCAACCGGACACCATCTGTTTGTCCAGAATTACGTTAAGGGTTTATCACCGGAGGTCTCGCAGAAACTGCAGGCCAGCGAAAGTAGTTGGGCAGCCTCCAAACCTACGGCTATCCTCCAGATGGCCCAATATTATGAACATCAGAAAAACGAAAACGATAGAACAACAGAGAGAAAGAAGAAAGACTTAAAGGAGAGGGTGATGATGGCTCAACTGCAAGGGGTGACGATGGGACGAGACCAATACCGGGGAAACCATCAGCTGAACGTCCCTAAAACCGCACCTCCCAAGGACCGTACTTCGACTCCCCACATTGGACGTACAGACATTAGGGAGGACCAGTGTGCTTTCTGCAAAGGAACGGGCCACTGGAAATCTCAGTGCCCAGTTCTTTTGGAACTCATCAGAAATAGAGATCCTAGGGATACAGCAAGTGGACCAAGAAATAGGGGACCACAGCGAGGGCCCCCAAACGACGCAACTAATGATAGATCAGGTAGACCAAACACATTTGACCGACCCCGACAGAACCAATGCCAGCAATCTGACTACGATGATGTTCATGACTTTGCATAGGACTGCCTAGGGCAAGGGAGGGATCCAGTCGAGCTCCATGTTGACCAGCAAGGCCCTTATGTCACTGCTAAGGTCTTGGGTACAAAGTCACCATTCCTGGTAGACACTGGCGCAACACGTAGTGCATTATCTAAACGACTGATTCCAAGGGCACCCTTGTCTGGCTCACTAATAACATCGACAGGTTTCGATGGAACGCCCTCCACTAACCCTTTGTCCGCCCCGATCCTCTTTGACTTAGAAAACAACACCACTGACACCACGTTTTTGCTTTCCTCCAATAGCCCTGACGCAATTATGGGACTCGACTTATTGAAACACTTCCGAGCAACGATTAGATGTTCCCAAGATGGAGTCCGAGTTTTCCTTTACGACAATCCCGTTCTGCTTAGACATTGCCCCCCCAGACGCATGTTTTCCATCACCGACGCTGACACTTCCCTGCTCGACACTCTGCCTCCGTATCTGTGGGCCAAAACGGATTCGGATGTAGGACGCATGATGATCGACCCAGTGCACATTACTGTTCGACCAGATGCAACACTCCCAAAACTTCCACAATATCGGATATCGCCCGAGGGCGAGAAGGCATTGGTAGAAATCATCCAATCACTGATAGACGCAGGAGTGGTAGAGGAAGTGGTTAGCAACGTTTGCAACAGCCCAATCTTGCCCATCATTAAGAAACAGGGAGAGGGAGATGAGAAAGCATACCGCTTCATCATTGACCTTCGAGAGATCAACAAAGTGGTGGTACCCCAGTACCCTGTGGTCTCGGACATTACTACCATCCTGACTTTGATTCCCTCCACTGCCACCACCTTCACTGTCATTGACCTCAAAAACGCATTCTTTTCCATCCCCATCCACCCAGACAGCCGATATCTCTTCGGTTTCACCCTAAAAGCCCGCTCATATAGGTTCTGCCGAGCACCCCAGGGCTACACAGAAAGCCCTAGCATCTACAGCCAGGCCCTCAAGAGACAACTGGATCAAGTCCAGTTACCCGATGGAGTGGTGTTAGTACAATATGTCGATGACATCCTCTTGGCAGCCGACACCACTCCACTAGCTGTCACAGCCACCATTCAACTCCTGCATTTCCTTGCAGAAAATGGCCACAAGGTCTCTAAGAAGAAGTTGCAATTCTGCCAACCCCAGGTCACTTACCTAGGCCACCTTTTGTCCAAAGACGGAAGGAAATTGACTCCTGACCGGATCCAAACCATTCTCGACACCCCCATCCCTAGGACCCAGAAACAGGTCCGCTCCCTACTAGGCCTCACCTCCTTCTGCCGACAGTGGTTACCCAACTTTAGTCTCGTAGTAAAACCACTGCTTTCACTGCTAGCTAAGGATATCCCTTTCCCACTCCCTTGGACCCCTGAGTGTCAGGCTTCCTTCATGCAACTACGAGATGCCCTTTGCTCGGCCCCTGTGTTGGGTACCCCCGATTACACAAAGCCCTTCTCCCTTTACACTCACGAAAGGGAGGGGTGCGCTTTATCTGTCCTGACCCAGTCCATCAGCTCAAAGCAACGACCATGCGCTTACTTCTCAGCCACCCTTGATCCTGTAGCCAGAGCCCTGCCTGCTTGCCTTCGAGCTGTAGCTGCTGCTGCGATCTCTATCCGACAGAGTGAGGGGATCGTGCTCTCGAATTCCCTCACAGTACTGGTACCCCATGCAGTTGACACCCTCCTGAACCAAACCAAAACGCAACACCTGACGAGTGCACGACTGACTGGATACGAACTGACTCTGCTTGCACCCCACATCACTCTGAAGAGATGCACCACACTGAACCCAGCAACCCTGCTGCCCTTACCAGAAAACGATCCCAATGCGCACCCTGTACACGACTGTGTGACCCTCACAGACGAACAGACCAGAAGTAGGGTTGACCTCAGAGACACGGCCTTTCCCGACCCCGACGGAGAGCTGTGGGTGGACGGTTCTTGCATCAAACTCCCCGATGGCACCACTTCAGCTGCCTATGCAGTCACCACGGCTCGAACTGTAGTCGAGACAGCCCGCATAACGCAACGATCTGCCCAGGCAGCGGAACTGATTGCCCTGACACGAGCCTGTATTCTAGCAGCAGGAACCACAGCAAACATTTACACCGACAGCCAGTATGCCTTCGGGGTGGTCCACCATTTTGGGCTCCTTTGGAGGGAGAGGGGATTCTTGACCTCACACGGCACCCCCATTCTGCACGGGGATCTAGTCTCCGCCTTGATCGAAGCCGTCCTTCTCCCCAAAAAGCTTGCAGTCATCAAATGCCATGCACACAAAAAGGTGACAGACATTGTTGGACAGGGAAATGCACTAGCCGACACCACTGCCCGAACGACAGCTGAAAATAGGACGACAACACGCATGTACGTGACCAGGTCACAAGCAGAAAAATGGTCTGGCGCTAGGGACACTATTAGAGACATTCAAATGGCTAGCACCCAACACGAACTGACTGAATGGACACGGGTGGGATTAAAAGATGACGAAGGCTGCTGGCGGACAAAAGACACAAACAAATGGTTGCTACCTGACTCGTATCTGATTCCCATACTGACTATGGCACACTCCCCTGCCCACATAGGATCAGCCCCCATGATTGAACTTGTCTCCAGAGTTTGGCACAATGATAAGATCACAGAGTCCGCCAAGCGTCTGGTCCAACAATGCTTGATATGCCTGCAACACAACCCCGGGAAAGGAACTGTAGTACCCCGGGGAGGGTTTGGGGTCCCAAATCACCCGTTTGAAGTCCTGCAGATGGACTACATCCAACTAGACAGATGTCAAGGCCTGAAATATGTACTTGTTGTGGTGTGCGCATTTAGCAAATGGGTGGAAGCATACCCAACCCGTGACAACACTGCTATGGCCACGGCAAAGGTACTGTTAAAGGAGTTTTTCCCCCGTTACGGCCTTTGTCGAATTTTGTGGAGCGACAATGGCCCCCACTTCGTAGCCGAAGTTATCCAACTCATTTTGAAGGGGTTGGGTGTAAAACAAAAGTTCCACGCAGTCTTCCACCCCCAATCTGCTGGACTAGTTGAACGACATAACGCCACACTGAAACTAAAATTGGCCAAAATAGTAGCTACCACAGGACTGAAATGGCCAGACGCACTCCCCCTGGCATTGCTCTCAATGCGTTCCACCCCTACCAAACACCACTTGACGCCATACGAGGTTGTATTCGGCCGGCCTATGAATGTCTGGTCTGCACCGAAACCAACTTCCATTCATGACGTCCCGGACGTCCTAATGTCTGATTACTTATGCCAGTTGACTAAAACACTGTCTGTTATCCATCAACAGGTGCTGCATGCCATCCCTGACACTTCCAGGGGTCCCGGACACACCATCCAGCCTGGGGATTTCGTCCTGATCCGGAACTTCCAGCGTGCCAAGAGTCTGGAACCCCGGTGGACGGGCCCCTGGCAAGTCCTCATCACCACCCGAACAGCACTTCGGGTGGAGGGAAAACGCAACTGGCTGCATGCACACCACTGTAAGAAGATCTCCTCGACCCTGACCTCGACCGAAAACATTGACAACCAAGAAGAGCTCCTGAACAAGGACCGACCGTCACTAACCTGCTATCCTGATACCGAAACACTTGAACTTTCAAAATTCTCTGATCCCACAGTGCCATCGAAAGAAGGGTATTTCCTGCGTCGAAAGGAGGGAGCCTCGGCTAAGTAGACCACGGACTGAGTTAAATCTCAGAACGGTGACCTAAACACTACCAAGGGTTACCCGGAGAGAAGCAAAACAAAGTCTGTGGTTCTGCCCGCTACCGAGCACCTTGAAGATGATGGAAGCGCCAGATAAGAAGATGATGGAAGCGCCAAATAAGAAGATGATGGAGGCAACAGGAAATACCCACCACAGAAACCCAAAAGCAGACAGACTCCACAGCTCAAAGACAATTGCACTCTTCATCACAATCCTTTTCTGCTTTCTCCTCATGACCACACTCTGGATTGTGGAAGAAAATGCACCTGCTCACGAAACATTCCTGACCACTGCCCAGCCTACCACCATGAAGGAACATTATCTGATTTCGCTCTCTCCCCAACTCAGAGAGAGGCGAAAGGAATTTTGGAATAACTCCTTCGTACAACTACTTCACCAGCACAACCTTGCCACCAATGCCACCAACTGTTGGATCTGTGGGTTGCTACCCCACGCCACTGGACACTCGATACCATTCATCCCTTCACCTTTCTCAGTTCACGGCTCCTGTCTTGCTTGGCTGATGCTTCTGCAAGAAAGCTTTAAGGACAATGCCACCTCCAGCAAAACCGTAACGCATTTCTACCACGGGGTCTGGCGGAACAGAACAAAGACACACTTCTGCCCGCAGACCACCAACAACACAATCCACTTGGACATCCCTGCTAAAGAACAAGTTGAAATGCAAGTGTTCAATAATCCAACCAGAACCACCTTCTCCTACCTGCGAAAACGAACGGCTGCCACTCTGACTGTGGCCCTGTCAGTCATCAACGTCACCGGCCACATGTGTATGGAAGGGCTTGGGACTCAGCTGGTAGGCCACAGTGCTTGCCGGTTTTCCAGAACTCTGGACTCCACCGACCCTCCTTCCTTTGTGGCATCTCCAAACACGTATTTCGTCTGCGGCACGAAGGCTTACACCTGGCTCCCCAAAGGCTGGGGGGGCACTTGTTTCATTTCCTTCATCCTTCCTCCGACTTATGTGGCACCAGCAAATCATCACAGACAAAAACGAGCCAAGGACATTGAACAAGCCGACTCAACAGGAGCGCAGTTCATCGATGCTATGAAAGGACTTGTCCCCCTCTGGGGCCCGATGGCAAACAGCCGTGCCATCCGACATCTGACTCAAGCAGTTGAAACAACAATGAACATCACGGCTGGTATCCTTGCTAACAACACCGCTGAACTTCAAGCGGTCCGCTTGGTGGCCCTCCAGAACCGCCTTGTCCTAGATGTGGTTCTTGCGGATCGTGGTGGGGCATGCCGCATTATTGGGTCCAGCTGCTGTACGTACATACCGGACAACTCACCCTCAGTGTACAAAGCCATCGAACATCTTCATAGACTCTCTTCAGAAGTCCACCAAGAACAAGAAGAATGGTCGCTTGGTGGGTGGTTCTGGAGCACCGTTAAGAACTGGGGCTGGAGACTATTCACCGTTATCCTGATTCCTGTGGTTGTAATATGCGGTTTATGCTTAGGAATTCAATGTCTACCACCTCTGTGTACATTATGCGTAAATTGTATTTGCCCTAAGACTGTGGACTTTGGAAACGAACATATGAGAGCAATATATGATGCCGAGGTTAGGAATTTGATGAAGATTGACATTGAGTAAGCAAGTTGGCTAAGATATGTTGAAAAGGGAGGACTGTTAAAGATTAGACTGCAAACGTCAACATTATCGGCGCCACCTTGCCCCTTTTCGAGCCCATTCGTGCGCGTAAGCGGCAGCCATTTTGAGCACCATGGCCTCCCTGCCCCTCGCTGATAGCCAGCGCGTCTCTCTCTCTCTTAACCTCGCAAGCATCCCCCCGCACGCTGACAACCCCCGCTCTCTCATGCCTTGGGTCATAAACCCCTCTTCAGCGCAGCTTCACCACAGAATCCCATCCTGTTCCCAGCGCGACACCTCCCCTCATTCCTTTCATGGTCTCAGATCCTTTTGATGCAAACCCCCTTTTCCTGTGTCCCCGTTTGTCTTCCTTGTTCCCAGGCCGCCACCTGGCCCTGCGGATACTGTTTATTACCCCGTACAGTAGGAAGCTTCCCCTCCCCATCAAAAGACCCTCGAGCCGATCAAAGCCCCCACCCTATGAGATCCGATCAACCCCATGCATTCCGTGAATCGGCGGAATGCCCTGCTGTGCGACAACCATCACCTGTTGTGACCGGGGTGGGGAATCCAACTGAAAATGTATGTGGGAACGGGCCTGAAGGGGAGATTCCGAGGATGTTCTTTCAAATATCAAAGTGTTGCGAGAATGTGTAACGTGCAATAAAGGTCATAAACCCTAGTATAAGAGGCCAGGCCTGAGAGATGTGGTTAGAGCACCTCGTGACGATACTTGCTGTCTGAATTGATGTGTTCTCCTCCGGAGAGAATAAAATCCTCGTTTCCTGCCTTCCAGTCTCCAGCGCCTGCTTCTTCATTGATTAACATTGGTGGGTCATAGAGGCGATACCGCCGGGCAACATAAAAGGGTCTTTGGTTACTGGTTGTCTTTGAAACCCCTTTTTAACACTACCGTGGTTTGACGCCAGGAGCCCAGTATAACAACTCTCTTCGCAGCCCTAAAGATTGATGCATATCCTGACTAATCAATGCCGAAAACGTATTATAAAATTCCAGAGGAATAGTATCCGGGCTGGCGGCCTTCCCATTAGCCAAAGATTTAATTGCAGACTCAACCTCTTCCATAGTAATTAGCGCAGAGAGTACCTCATTCTTCTCCTATGTGATCACCGAGGTATCGACAGTCTGCAGGAAATCATCCCACAGAATCTCACTTTGATATCTACAAAGATCCTCCTCATACAACATAGTATAAAAATTCTTTAAAACATCCATTACCCCCTCTGGTGTATCCTGGATAACCCTCTGCTGATCCTGAACACGGACAATTTGGTTTGCGATGCTTTTATGTTGTAATCTTTTGGCGAGGACTTTGCCCGAATTTTCTTCAAATTCATACATCGGTGTGCGATATTGCACATATTTCGCAGCTAGATCCCGACCAAAAAACTCAAGAAGTTTAGATTTTAATATAGCAACCGCCTGCTGGCTCTGATCGATTTCAAGACCAAGCTGAATATTAGTTGTTAATTCCAACTCGGCCACCCGAAGCTCCTCAAATCGTCTTTTCATCTGTGCCTGGGTATTCTTCCAGCGATGAGCTGCAAAACATTTGATCTCGCCACGCAATGCTGCCTTAAACGTGTCCCAGATTATATAGTCGGGAGCAGTCCCCCTATTGATGTTCAGAAATTCAACAATCCAGCATTCCATATGATCCCGATAGGATTGATCAAAAAGAAGCTTTCTTTCGAATGTCCAAGATCTAGGAATTTTAATAGGATGCTCCCAAGGACAATCAATTACCAGTGCATTATGATCTGATAAAGTCCTTGGCAGAGCTGCAATAATGACTGCCCCCACCTTCTGAGCAGAAACAATAAAATAATCCAAGCGGACCATTTTATTATGAGGAGCAGAGTAATATGTTTAACCGTCATCGTCTTGGTTATGAGGATGCCAGGCATCGATCACCCCATGCTCTAAGACTACAGTCTGAAAAGTCTTGAAAACCCGGGGTTTCCTACCGGAATAATTTTGATCGCTCATCAAATAAAATTGACTTGTCAGATTGATATTAAAATCCCCACAAAAGAACATTGGGTGTGGCCATGCTGCTAATTCAAAATTTTGACATTTAATAACTTCTGGGTCATCTAAATTAGGCCCATAGATCGTACAAACGGATAATGACCTACTATTTATGACGATTTCAGCTATCACCCACCTGCCCGCCATATCCTCTTTAACTTTCTTACAAAGCCCAACTCCTTTCTTTAGCAGAACGGCCACCCCTCTGTTCATAGATGTCTGGCGAGAGCAAGCGATAAGATCATAACCGGGCAGTTTCAGACACTCACGCTTCCCCCACAGTATGTGTGTCTCTTGCAGACACAAAATTTCTACCTGCATTGCTTGGACAATCTTAGACAGCAAAGCCCGCTTTTTCTCATCATTCAACCCACAGATATTCAATGAATTCAGTCGCAATCTGCTCTGCCCCGCCCCATTAGATAAAAAAAATGTAATCCTACTCTCCACTCCAGCCATCACCAGTACCATGACTGAAGCTTACAACCGAAAACAGACTAACCCACCCCATCCACCATCCCCCCTGTCCCTTCACCCTGAACCCACCACAGGCCCCTCCCAAGCAACCCACACCACGCCCCTCACCCCCCTCATGTGGCATCAGGACCTAGGTCTTTGTGATGGTTTAGGTTGGTATCCCCCACTCTCCCCTGAATCCTACCTCACTCTAAACAACAACTGAGGATCTGAGCTGATCCTACCTAAACAAGAAACTTCCAGAAAGAGCCAAAAAAGAAGAAAAATCAGCCCAGTCCCCATTATAATACATCATCAACAAGTGCCCCGACCCTAATGATCAAAGAAAAAAGAAGAAGCAGGTTATTGACTAAATGGAACTCAGAAATTCCTTAGCCTGGACCTCGGATACAAAATACTTAGTCTGCCCCTGAAAAATGACTTTCAATTTGGAAAGGAAAAGAGGGAAGGATTGGGCACCCTTGGCCTGAAACGGGGCAATTAGCTGGCGGAGCTGCCACCTGAGCTCAACAGTAACTGGGCAACAGTCCGGTCTAACAAAAAATTAACAATCCTTCCCAACCCTCCTCCTATCTGGCCTAGTGAGATCATAAATCTTCTCCCTGGCCAAAAAATTATTTAGACAAATTAGAATTGCTCGAGGCTTATCGCCAGCCAGGCCAGAATTCTGCTTCTTCTTAAAAGGGAACCGATGCACCCCTTGGACTTCCAATTGCCAGTCCTACTGTGTAACCTCCGGGAAGGCTTCGGTGAACAGTTCAACAACAAACTGCCTGACATCTTGACCTTCCTTACCTTCAGCAATCCCTAAAATCCTTAAATTGTTCAGTCGAGCCCTATTTACCAGGTCAGTCAGCTTCCATAACATATCCTCCCTTTGTTCTTTAATTGTATTAGCAAGACCTTTCTGAGTAGCCATCGCATCTTCCAGAGTAGAAATACGTTCCTCAGCTTCAACAATCCTAGCAGCAAAGTCTGAGCATGTTTTCGCAACCATTCAAATTGAATTTTGCACCCTGCGACATGCAGCCTGGGTGCGGCGCTCTCCAGTCGCGTTTCCGCTCGATGAGCCATTATAGTTTGGTAAATAATAGACAAAGTCATTTCCCCAGGAGGCTCTGGAGGAACACCACCCATATCATCTACACATATAGAACCATCATCACCGGCTGAGCGAGGCTGTGCAGAAAAAGACCCACGTCATTGAGCCAGGAGACCCCGGATCCTTACTTAAAGCCAATCCCCATTGATCTTTCAGCTTCATAGCTTTGCGAACCGTACTGGGGCCATAATATGAGGCCTCATCCTTGGACACCTGAGTCGAGCGCCAATCTGCAGATTCACTGTCGTAATCTGACCATTCTTGATCTGGACCCTCGTCTTCTGATGTACCAGAATGATTCGGCATTGAATAAAATGTATCAATTGCTTCAGTAACTACTGAAATAGGATCAAGACAGGCACCTTGGATGTTCGAGGTTGCATTAGTAGTAGGTTGAGCAAAGACTTCAGAAATAGATTGAACCACAGGACCCACACTGCACTGCTCTGGAGATAGGGTGCCAGAATGTATTGGTTGTTCCCTGCATTGACAGCAGCCAGGGGTTCCTCACCCCCCCTCCCCCCCCCCCCCCCCACTGGCAGCACCCCACCATCAGAGACAGCCCCATCCAGGCCCGATAGACCACCCTGGGTAAGTTCCTGTAGCCCAGAGTTAATTTTCTGGACGGGGGGTCGCGACACTGCAAACCTCCACATAGCTAGAGACTGAAGGTAAGTTGGCAGGAACTCTCCCTTTCAATTTTCCAGTGAGGTCTTTTGGCGATTTTGAAATGTTTGGTGATTCCTACTTGATACCACCCCCACCTGTAGGTGCTTTTCCCTTCGCCGTTTGGAGTTTGAATAGAGCAGGAAGGGTCTTCTTGCCCTTCCCACACGCCACGGAGACTGGCTGTAAGCTACATGCCACACCCGTCGCTGCCTCCTCACCTCAACGGGCAGCGCGCGGCTCCTTTACACCAGCGGCCACTTTACCTGGGCTATTGGAGTTTGTGGAAACTCGAGTCTTCACGGTTGCAGCCGCATTCTTTGCAGCTATCTTCGGAGTCAGTCAGTCAGTCAGTCAGTCAAAAATAACTTTATTTGGTTTTCACAAACCATAAAGCATATAAAACACATTTCATTTAAAACTTTTTCAGTTCTTAAAATTCCACATACTTCCTTTGTGGCACCAAGCCTTCAGTCTTTGCCCTCGTTTATAAGTAAGCTTTCTACAGCTATCATAAATTTTACCCCCCTGCATATTAAAATATTTGATGCGGCACCCAGCCAACTTGTCGCCGCCTGTCTGCAGGTGCGGATGTTTAAATCATTAAAAACAGTTCTCAGCAGCTTCCTTCTTTCTGATTTCACAGTTTCACAGACACACAGCAAGTGGCTCAGAGTTTCAGTGTGATAGCCACATAAACGACATGTCTTTGTTTGATGCTTGTTTTTCCAGGAGGGCGCCAAGTCTAATGAACAAAGGTCTCCAAATCTGTATGCCATGAATCTCCTTTTTAAGGACAATCGGAAATGAGCTGCTAGATAGGGTTGTGGTCTTAGCCGTGTGTAAGAATTTATTATGACCCATGCGTGGCGGCGTCTTAGTAATCCCCTTTTATCCTCCATGAAGGATAATGCTTTTGCTTTGTTATTGCAAGCTTTTTTAAAAGTGGACTTTTCCATCTTGCTGTTCCAAAGCCCATTGATCTCTAATTCATCCAGTGCTATCCGCAGTTGGTCCCCCCACGTATTTGGGGTTCTTTGCTCCATTTGTTGTTTTATTTCGAACCAGCATAAGTTGTTTAAAGTTCCCAACTCTGCTGCTCTGAGTTTCCAGCATAGATTTACCATGGTTGCCTTCCTTTGGAATTCCTGGTTCTGTAATCCGAATTCCAAACGAATTTGTGCTGGCGATGAACCTTTGAAGAGGTTGAATACCGTTTTATAAACCTTGGTTTGTAATTTGTTTAAGATGTTACATTCTTGGCCATGCCAGGTTTCCAGACCGTAGGACAAGGTTGGTAGCAATTGGGCTGCCATGATTTTTAAGAGATGCCCGTGTGAAGGGCTTTCCAGTTTCTTGGATAATTGTTTGTAGGCAAATATTAAGGATTGGGCTTTTGATGTAATCTCCTTTTTCTGCTCCACCGTTGACAGATTTCTTGACATTTTAATGCCTAGGTATTTATAAACACTTGTTTCCTCTATTTGACAGTTCTTTGCATACCATTTATAGTTTACTTGTCTTGGGCCCGCTAATCTTACCACCTTCGTTTTAGATTTATTCAATTCTAAACCTTGGGTGTCCAGGTAGTCTATAAGTTTGTTTATTGTCCTTTGCAGCCCTATCGGAGTTTGACTTACCAGGACAATATCATCTGCATACTGTAAGTATTGAACCGGCTCCTTTGCCAAAATCGGAGGGTGTCCATTTATTTGTTCTAAATGACTGTTCAAGTCTGCTAAGTATAAATTAAACAAGCATGGTGAAAGGACGCAGCCCTGTTTTAGTCCGTTTGTTATATTTATTTTTGAGGAGACTCTTTGTCCGTCCCCAAGTTTAACAGTGGCCCATGTTTCACTGTATAGTGATTGTATTGCATTAATCAGTGGCTGTGGCAATCCCCATACTTTAAGTTTCTTCCACAAACGGTCCCGCGGCACTCTGTCGAATGCTGCTTTTAGGTCTTCGGAGTCATGCCGGGGAAGGAAAAATGTGGAAAACGCAACCACAGGAAGCTGAAACCGTTAGCGGCGGATCCCGACCAAAGCCACAGCTTCTTGGCGGTGAGTCCTTCCTGAAGCTGCACGAGTCTAGTGAGCATATCGCTGTGGTAAGAAAACACTTGTAGAAGTTTTTCAGTTCAGAGATTTTTCCAGTTTATCAGAGTTTCATCATCGAAACAGGGCAGGGGCAGAGAAACCAGCTACGGGAGGAATTCTTCAGAGGAGCCCTGACACCAGCCTACTCAGCTGAATGACCGACCGCCATCTTGCTGAGACAAAATTGCTACTTTCCTGTTATTTTAATTATTCCAAGTCCTAGTCTTTCTTGTTCTACCGAAGACGATGGTTGAGAGGGTAATGACTTCTACTGCTCTGTGTTGCTTCTTTCATTACATTGGAAAGACCATTGGATACTGCTGCTCTAGAAGCATTTAACATGCATAGATCCCAACAGATCATATGATGCTGTCTGGCTAGAAGACTGCATCTCGGCTAAGCTCCTGCTCTCTCCGTAAACCACATTAACATTTGAGAATTCTGCCTAGGGTTATATGGTGCTAAATTGCAGGACTTGTTGGGGGTAGTCTTACTGCTTGTAATGAGGGCAAATCAGACAAAGGCAGAAGAGAATAGAAGACTTTTTCTAACACTACAAAGCGGTGCCCCGAGGCATCCTGCTGCAGACAACATGGCCAAGTGTGAATCAGTGGCACTTGCTCGTCAGGATACAAAGCACTCTGCAAAATATTTCACACTTCTGGGTGAATTGAGGAACACGTAAACTATGTTGGCTAACAAGGTGGAAACTGTTGATATTAAGCTGGAACAGATGCAGAAACATTTGAGATTCATAGCTGGCAGAGTCGCAGTAATAAAAGACAGAGCAAGTGCTGCAGAGATTTCTTCCATACACTGCAGGAGAGGGTACATACATTCTCTTTTTTTTTTTATCCTCATCTGCCCAACTCTCGTTCTATGGATGCAAAAGGAAACACACCAACCACCTTACTGCCTTGGGGAGCAAGGCCCTTACATTGAGCCGCTTCCCACTGAAGACAGAACTTAGCAACGTTGGCGGGAGATGTCTTGCACAGAGTTAAACTCCTCTAAGCAACTTCCTGCCTGTTGGGCCAGTTTAGAAATAACGTGATCGGAGCCAACCTCAAAACTGGGCCATGAAGTGAATGGGCATAATCATCGGACCTTGGGGGGAAAAAAAAAAACCCCAACGAGCCTAGATAATGTTCAGTTCCACTCAATCAGTAGGTTCCAAAAGGTGACGCTCTGTGGACTGCAAGATCTGGCCAGGTCTAGCTTAGATGTTTCGTACAGGGATGTCAGCCAGGCAGAGTGTGTGGGAGCGATGGTATCTACCCAGTATGTACATATCTGGCGTCTAGCTAAGAGAATAGCATAGAATAGGAAAGACCGCGCCACCCCGTGATGTTCTGATCTAAACCAAATTTAACTAATGATAGAGTAAGAGAAAGGTTTGTCTTAAGGATTGATTCCAAGGTGACTTTTACCTCTTCCCAGAAAACGTTTATGTTAGGGCAATCCCAAAACATGTGGGAGTCGGAGGCTGCTGGGAGTAGACACTTGTTGCAACATTTCCCTGCCTGGTATTTGGATAGCCGTAAGGGGGAGAGATATGCCCGATGTAAGGTGAACAAATGGTTCCGTCTCAACCAAGCCGGTTTAACAACTTTATATAGAAGAGAAAAGGAGTTTATCCATACTTCCCCATCCTGCAACCCAGTTTCTCTTCCCCATAGCTCCATCGGGAGATTGAAATCCCCACCCGACTCCTCCAAGATGGACCAATACCAGAAGGCAACCTCCTTACTTCCCGTTTGTCTTCCTACTAAGTGGTGTTCAAGGAGGATAGCTCTCCCAATGTTAGGATTCTTCCTGGTTTGTTCCCTGGCCCAACTACTAAGTTGCATGTATTTGAATCTTGATAAAGTTGGCCCTACTCTCTTTTTAAGCTCCTCCCACTCCACCAGTGTCCCTCCAACAAACAGTTCACCCCATCTTGAGAGCCCGGCTTCAACCAAAGGGACTGCCAGGCTGTCTTTCAAACACATTGGGAGTCCGGGGGAGTCCCATATCTGGGCATAGTTGGAGAAGTATGCCAGCCCCACTTTTGCTTTAATTTGCACCCAGATCTTCAATAGTGCTAGAGAATCTTTAGCCTCACCTTTTTAAAGAACCTTCGATCCCCGAACTTAAATAGAAACCCGTCTAGGGGAAGGTTAGCCCCGACCAACATTGCCTTAAATAGTCTCCCATTTGAGGAATTGACTGGGGACTTTAGGAGCATCCTTGCATGGGAAAGCTGGAATGCCCACGCATAATACTGCAGGTCTGGCAGGGCGAGCCCTCCCTTTTCCCTCCTCCTCCTTAGTTTTTTCCATGCCAGCCTTGTTGCTTTGTTTCCCCAGATGAAAGAATTAATTTCCTGTTGACATTTTTGAAGTTGCTTAGAGTCAAATGCCAGGGGAATGGTGCTGAAAATAAAAGTGAGTTTAGGGAGGATAGACATTTTCACAATGTTGACTTTCCCAAAAATTGATAGTTGGAGACCGGCCCAAGATTTCAGTAAGGCCCTACATTCCTGGAAAACCAGATCTAAGTTGGATTTAGCCAGGATGCTGCAGAGATATCTTCCATACACTGCAGGAGAGGGTACATACATTCTCATCATGCTTTCACATCCTGCGAAAGCAACACAAGATTTTCAGGTGTATCCCACTGAACACCAGGGTCTTATCACAAGTAGACCTGCTTAAGGAAATGCCTTCTACATCAGAATCCTAGCCCATGTCCAACATTGATTCCAAACCACCCAGAAAGCCATGTCTGAATCATCCTGAGCATACTGCAAAATAACCACATCACAACAATCTCTACTGGCTCCCAGTCCAGGAAACAAGTAAGTGCAAGCTACTCACCTACGCCTAAAAGCTCTCCACAACACCGGTCCAGCTTACCTCAACTACAGGCTCAATTTCTACCAACCCACCAGACACCTTCGATCTGCATCCTAGGGAAGAGCACGCCTTCCTTGCATCAAGAAAACTAGAAGCGAAAGAAGCTCCTTCTCATACCTTGCAGCCATGACCTAGTACAACCTCCTGAAACACCTCAGAATCTCCCCATCCCTCATGGACTTCTGAAGGAACCTCAAGACATGGCTCTTCCAGACGAACCAGGCATGATCTCCTCCTGCACCTCAGGCCTGCCCTACTTAGGCATGGATATCCTCACAGGTAGCCGGGCTCTACATATTCACATAACATAACGTAACATTTCCATTTGCCTGGCCTGTCTCCAGATTAACTGCAGGGGGTATGCAATGCTTTGTGTGGGGGCAGGATGCAGCATATTCAAGTGTAAGCAGGACTGTACCCAGCTCTGGCCTTCCATCCTGCCAGTAATGGCTCATCCAGGCACACCTAGTCTCTCTCTATTGTGTATAGCTGTCTAGGAGGAATACACAAAGCCCAACTGTCAACTACTCCCAGGCATGTGACCAAGAAGTAGGCTGCAGGCAATAAATGGCTAAGGCAGGAAAAAACCCATCCTTCTAAAAGTGGCTTTTACACAATTGTAATTTAAAGTCCAACTTCACCATATGAGAGGATATTTCATTACAATTCCAAACACAGAAGACATGAACTGGCTGTCTGCTCCCATTTGGAAATTATTCCTTTTTTAAATTTTTCCTACAGTGTTATCCTATGGGAGAGGTAGATTTTGCAGTAGTGAAAAACAAATGTAAGCATTTTTCACTACCAGGACATGTAATTAAAAGTACATGTTCAAAATTTTAAACATATTGCACCCTGCCCTCTCAGCTGTCCCAAGCCTACCCTGGGTTGACTTACATGTGTTAAAAAGGTGGGATTAGGCCTGATAAAATGTTTCTTTTACCCGGTCGACATGGCGGCTTAAAACTGCACACACTGCCTGCAATGACAGGCCTGAGACATGTTTAAAGGGTTACTTAAGTTGGTGGGGCAATCAGTGTTGCAGGCCCACTAGTAGCATTTAATTTACAGGTCCTGGACACAGGTAGTACCACTTTACTAGGGATTTACAAGTAAATAAAATATGTAAATGGGGTATAAGCCAATTCTGCCATGTTTTAAGGAGAGAGCACAAGCACTTTAGCACTCGTTAGCAGTGATGAAGTGCACAGAGTCCCAAAGTCAGCAAAACCTAAGTCAGCAAAACAAGCGGGTTGAAGGCAAAAAGCTAGGGGTCACACTACGCCAAGGATGTCAAGTTTAACAGTACTATTACAGGGAAAATGAGGTCACAACACCCATACCTTAATTGAGTGGGAAGCATTTAAAATCATTTTAAGGGTTATTGTAAGTACACTTTACACAGGGTTAAAAAAGAAATGGAGACAAAAGCTCTGGACAACAAAACCCATATCTGTACTTTGGAAAAGGAATGCAGTTTCAGAAACTTTACGAGTGACTACAGCCTAACTTGGAAATATTGAGCTGAATAAATTATAAATAATACATGAACAGAAAATACGTAGAGGCAAACAAAACAGGAAGGTATTTTGCTTGGCTAATAAAACTAAAGGGTCTCTGGTAGTAAGCATAGGAGATGGGAAGGGTGAATCGGTGCACTCTCTGGAGGAAATACATTTGATATTTCCAGGGTATTATTCTGGATTAAATATGACAGAAGGTAAACTCATAGACGACATCATTCTCGTCTAGTGTGGCCCTGAACCAAGATGGGATGCAATTGATATGTTTTCATTCCACCCACTGTCTACTCTATACTGAGATTACAAAATACTGAGGAAAGTGATTGCTACAATATTTCTCCAATCAGCGTGGTTTCATCTCAGGATGGAAAAGGTTGACAATACTATTATACAAACAACCAATGCAAGTTTGTGGTAAGATATTAATGTTCCTGACAAAAAAAAAGAGACCATCATGAATTGCAAGGTACTGACAGATGGGGGTCACATTGCTGGATGATAAAGTAAAAATAGGTCAAATCAAACCAAACTAGAACCATAGGAAAACACCTGTGCACAATACATGCTGAATACTATACCAGTAAGGTAATATCTGAACTTTAGATGTAACTGAGGAGTGGCTATCAGTGACAGTTTTATGACAAAATATTGTGTGGAAAAACATCGAAACATTTAAATAGTGAGTCAAAAATATTGTTTACATTAATATTACCTTCTTATTCTCCTAATAGAATGAACAAAATATGGTGACAAGAACATTGTCCATCTTGAGTCCGCTTCTCTTCAACCTTTATGTAAAGCCTTTGGCGGAGTTGGCTGAGGAGTCGGGACTCACGATCTGTTCCTATGCAGATGATTCACAAGTGATTTTCTCACTTGCGACTCAAAATGCAAATGACATCTCGATGCTTAAAATAGGACTTAATAACATCGCAACTTGGATGAAGGCAAATTTCCTAAAACTCAACGAAGAAAAAACTGAGGTAGTAATTTTTGGGAAACAGAAGCACCTATGGAGCCGACAACACTGGCCAGAAAAAATGGGTGATCTCCCGATCCCAGTATCACAAGTAGGTAATCTTGGTATACTCCTTGATGATACTTTGAGCATGCATGCACAATCAGTTAAAGTTGCAGCCACCTGCTTTTCCATCATTCGGTGACTGAGAAAAATCTGCTGGATGCTCCCAGAGTCAACAAAAAAAACGGTAGTCAATGCCTTGATCACGTCCCGTTTAGAATACGGTAATGTTCTTTATCTAGGATCAAATAAAACAATCCTCCACCGTTTACAGATGCCCCAAAATGCGGCAGTTAGAGTATTATGCAAAGTACCAAAAAGGGAATCAGTTTCTGCATTTCGACGCAAGCTACATTGGCTAAATTTAGAAAACCGAGTGGAAATATAAGCACTCATCTATAGGCACAAAATTAAAGCCAACACAGCCCCTAAGTACCTCGGCACACTGGCAAAAACATATATCCCGTCCAGGAACCTCAGATTGTCCACTCAAGGCCGCTTTGTGATCCCTAAATTCAAGCGTGCACGCATTGGAGGAAAATCCTTTGCCTACCTGGGCCCATTTCATTGGAATTCTCTCCCCATCGCACTGAGAAACGATCCAAACTACTCCAGCTTTCGCAAGTTGCTAAAAACCTGGCTGTTTGATAAATAAGATACTTTATCCATACAGAAGTGGCTAGATGCGCCGGGAAACCCTCCTTGGATAGCCGTTGCGCACTACAAGTACAAAAAATAAATAAAATTGTGGAAGGGAATACCGTTCAAAACAAGATAAGACTATTCTATTTTTTTTAATAAATAAAGATTGTAAAATAATGTATTTAAAATATCATTATACTTAAATGTGATGTAATGTAAATGAAATCGTTTAATCAAATATTTCAGTATAAATATATACATATATTTACATATAAATCTACATTTTAAAAATTGAAACAACACTAAAACATATTTTTAGAAAAAATAAATTAAAATAGTAAAGTACATTTAAAATAACAAATAATATACATAGTATGTGCACCATTGGAAATATACATAAATAATAATCAATTAATTATTGTTTACAATGAAATGAAAAATCTTATAACTTCAATAATAACCAACCCATTCCCCTACAAAACCAACAACCCAGTATTAATATATGTTACTTACAAAAATGTTACAATTTGAGTAGACTATAAAATTTAGAAAACACAATTAAAGCTATTTAAAAAATAACAATTAAAAACAATACAATGTACATGATAAATAATAAAGTACATAATTAACAATTAAAAATGAATCACAATTAATATACAATTATTTATACATATTTATAATTTAATTAACTCCCCACCCTACTCTACAAACCTATTAATCTGCTACTAAAAACAACATAATTTGAAAAAAATAAAATGTATGTATATATTAAAAATAACAAAGTAAACTTAAATACATAAAATACGTGTTGAACAATAAAATAATTTCGGTCTATCCTTGCTGTGGCAGATGAGTGCAGGAGACTTAATCAGTTCTTTAGTGAGAACAGCAAGAGTTACAACGCTTTTTAGAATGCAACATGGTCCCTCATGGTCCACTTTGGTGGAGAACAGCAAAGCTTAGTGGTCTGAACGAGGAAACCATCATCTCCCATCTGGTGTATTTTGAACCTATGAATGACAACGATTCTGACTCTTAAGCATTTGTGCCCCTTCTTGGTTGGAAGGCTGCAAGTTACTGTTACAGGAAGGGGGACCTGCACTGTTGATTTTCCTAATTGCATTGCAGATTGCTTTAATTGAGATCCATCTGGCATGCTCTGAGACCTGGCACTGCTTGCAGGGCTGGCAAAATGTGGTCCCACAGTCCAGCACCGAATCGAGAAGCTTGTTTTCATTATTTCAATTCATAAAATTCTTATATTGGTTTATTTTCTTAGCTCTCTCTGATGCAGAAAGGATTTCTGTGTGGCACGTCCTAGTATTGGGCCTCTCCTTATTTTATGTAGTGTCTCCTCATTCCTACTTAACCCTTCTTTCTCTAGGGAAATACAAATTAGATCCCCTTTCTGATTCCAACATTTCATAATTTTTTGGCCGCAAAATCGTGATTGTTATTTTCTGCTAAACATTGAAAATAATTTTATTTGCACTTTAGAGATAGTATGACCTTAGTGTGCACAGGATCTGCAATGCTGAGAATACTTCATGCAAGTCGGGTAGAACTTTTGTGCACTGTACAAATGTATGGCAAAGTTCAACCAGTTCAACCTGAAATATTCAGGCATCAGAACTTTCAGCTCTGATCTGACTCGACCTCTTAGCAGCCTTCGACACTGTATCCCACCACATGCTGACTGAAAAACTCCACTACATCGGCATCCAAGGGGATGCACTCAGATGGATCCCCTCCTTCCTTACTGAAGAACCCAGAGGATCCACCTCCCACTTTTCACCTCTGAATCCAAGGAGATCACCTGCCGTGTCCCCCAGGGCTCATCCCTCAGCCCCACGCTCTTCAAAGCATATATGAATCTGCTGGCCGGACGACACCCAACTCTTTTTCTCACTCACCAGTGACCCAACCACCACCAGAACCAACTTCCACAGATACATTACAAGTGCGGCTGACTAGATAAAGAACAACTGCCTGCTGCTGAACTCAGAAAAGATTGAAGTACTGATCTTCAGCAACAGCAACAACACATTCAATGATGTCTGGTGGCCATCAGACCTAGAGCCCGCACCCACTCCCTTCGTCCATGCTAGAAACCTCAGAATCATCATTGACAACAAGCTCATCATAAAATCACAGATCAACGCTGTGTCCTCTGCCTACTTCCTCAGTCTCTGGATGCTACATAAGATCCTCAAGTGGTTACCCCTACACACAAGACACACCATGACACAGGCCCTCATCACCAGCCGGCTGGACAACGTCAATGCCCTCCACGTAGAAATCGCTGCAAATCTCCTACAGAGATTTCAGACCGCATAGAACGGCTCAACCAGACTTATCCTCTGCCTTCCCCGATGAACCCACATCACAGCCCACTTCAGACAACTCCACTTGCTCTTCATACAGAAGAGATGCAGTTCAAGCTGCTGACCCACGCACACAAGCCTCTACACAACTAAGGACCCGCCTACCATGACCACCACCTGAACTTTCATCAACCATTGAGAAGACTACACTCCACCTCCCTCTCACTTGCCCATGCTCCCAGCATCTACCGAAGCAGAAGTGATGGATGCTCCTTCTTCCACATTGTGGCAAAGACCTGGAACTGACTCCCCACGCAAATCCAGACCATCACCTGCCTTCCGGAATTCTGAATGGCCCTCAAGGGCTGGCTGCTCGAATAAGCCTCCGGGACCTGCAAGTGCAAGGGGGTGCTGTTTCTAAACTTACTTATGGGTTTAAAAGCACCCTCCCAATGCTTGTGGTAGAGCTTCACCGACAGCTGTAAGTACAAACTGCATTGCAGTGTGTGGCAATGTTCCATCAAATTTGTGTCCTTGCTGCACTGCTCAGTTAGGTATCTTAGGCCCATAAAGCTGAGGGCACGTTTGGAGGACCTCATCAAACATGGTCTCCAATTCTCCTCTGGTGAATGCGGGGGCCCTCTTATCTTGTCCTTCAGCCATACCGGGAATTTGATTATAGAAAGTAGCAGCAGGATGGAGGAGGTGGCTTTGTGGTGTTGAGAAAATGGCTTAGAACCGCAGTGAAATGGCTGACTTTTTCTTCCTCTATGTAATTGCATATCCATTGTGGTAGATCACTCAACATGTGGAAGGGAACCCTCTGCATGCAGAGGGGGTACCCCCAAATGCAAGTGGGCAACCCCTGCATGCAGAGAAACCCCAAAACTATTGATAGGATCACAAAACTGACTTTTGAACTAATTACTGCTGCAGTGTTCCTTGTGTGTCCAGCAGTTTTCAGAGAACAATAAGATTGTCACAATAACTCAGGTGATTAATGTTCCTGCTGGAGAGAGGTCAAAGTTTTGTCAAGTGGCAGTATGCCTCATCATAAATGAGTGCAGAGGTTAATGTGCATGCTGCACATAATGTGTACCATGCACATTACAGAATTGAGTGTAAGTGAACTATGAGTAGGTCTATTTCAAATTAAATGTATGTAAGAGAGGGGCTAAGGAGAGATGAGGGACATTGTTGGAAGGTGGTAGTGAGGGAATTAGTGGAGAAGGAGGTCATAGAGGGGCAAAAATGATTGTCTCACTGGGTGCCTGCTCATGTTATCCAGTAATCACAAAACAATGGGGTAACCCAAAATTAACCCGAAGGACCTGGGCAACTTAGGATACAGACAAACAATGGCCCGATCAGAAAAAGGAACTAGAGGCATAGGAGTACTGAATGGTAAACAGACAAAATATCAACTACAAAATATCGAATGGACATAATATCGAGTACAAAATATAGGCTGGACAGAATATCGAATGGACAGACTATAGACATCAAAAATATCGTTTTGAAGGTAAGTAACGTAATATCGAATTTTAAAATATAGATAGTCAAAATATCGAAGTACATAATATAGGTTAATAAAAATATCAAACATTTAATAATATTGAATTTTTTATAGTGTATTTTATGTGTTAAAAGTGTTTATTTATGTTATAATGTAATTTAATTAATGAATCTAATGTTATTTAAATTTTGCGTAATTTAATTCTGTAGTGGGTGGTGGGTTTATAGGGGAATAGGGTGGGAAGTAATTTAATTATAATTCATTAAATATGTACATTTATTTATTGGTATTTGTTTATAATTAATTGTTAATTAATTTTAATTTTGTAATTAATTACATTTTAATTGCCAATTAATTTTATTTATTTGATTAATTGATAATTATGTTAATTTAACTAAGTTATTTCTGTAGCGGGTTGTGGATTTATAGGGGAGTAGGGTGGGAAGTAATTTAAATATAATTAATTAAGTATGTTAATTTATGTAGTGTTATTTATTTATAATTAATTGTTAAATAATTGTTATTTGGTAATTAATTAAATTTTAATTGCCTATTAATTTTATTTATTTGATTAAGTGATAATTATGTTAATTTAACTAATTTAATTTCTGTAGCGGTTTGTGGGTTTATAGGGGAATAGGGTGGGAAGTAATTTAATTATAATTAATTAAATATGTTAATTTATGTAGTGTTATTTATTTATAATTAATTGTTAAATATTTGTCATTTGGTAATTAATTAAATTTTAATTGCAAATTAATTTTATTTAATTGATTAAGCGATAATTATGTTGATTTAACTAATTTAATTTCTGTACCGGGTTGTGGGTTTATAGGGGAATGGGGTGGGAAGTAATTTAATTATAATTCATTTAAAATGTTAATTTATGTAGTGGTATTTATTTATAATGAATTGTTAAATAATTGTTACTTGGTAATTAATTAAATTTTAATTGGGAATTAATTTTATTAAATTGATTAATTGATAATTATGTTAATTTTACAAATTTATTTTCTGTAGTGGGTTGTGGGTTTATAGGGGAATAGGGTGGGAAGTAATTTAATTATAACTAATTACATATGTTAATTTTTATTTGGTATTTATTAGATTTTAATTGTTAAGTAACTTTTTAATTACTAATTAATTAATTGTTAATTTGTAATTAATTAGTATTAATAGATAACTAATTGTAATGATTACATTAAATTAGTATTTATAATTAATTAATTATTATATTATATTAAATTCGTAATTACTTTTAATTAATTTTTTATAGATATATATATATATATATATACTTTTAAATAATATATGAAGTATCTACTTTCCCTACTGTTGCACTCACTGGAGTGGGAATAGTAATTTCTACCCCTACGCTATCCAACGCTTTCCCTACTGTTGCATTCTATGGAGTGGGGATAGTAATTTTTACCCCTACACTTTCCAACGCTTTCCCTACGGTTGCACTCTCTGGAGTGGGAATAGTAATTTTTACCCCTACGCTATCCAACGCTTTCCCTACTGTTGCACTCTCTGGAGTGGGAATAGTAATTTTTACCCCTACGCTATCCAACGCTTTCTTTACTGTTGCACTCTCTGGAGTGGGAATAGTAATTTTTACCCCTACGCTATCCAACGCTTTCCCTACTGTTGCACTCTCTGGAGTGGGAATAGTAATTTTTACCCCTACGCTATCCAACGCTTTCCTTACTGTTGCATTCTCTGGAGTGGGAATAGTAATTTTTACCCCTACGCTATCCAACGCTTTCCCTACTGTTGCACTCTCTGGAGTGGGAATAGTAATTTTTACCCCTACGCTATCCAACCCTTTCCCTACTGTTGCACTCTCTGGAGTGGGAATAGTAATTTTTACCTCTACGCTATCCAAAGCCTTACCTACTGTTGCACTTTCTGGAGTGGGAATAGTAATTTTTACCCCTACGCTATCCAACGCTTTCCCTACCGTTGCACTCTTTGGAGTGGTAATAGTAATTTTACCCCCTACGCTATCCAACGCTTTCCCTTCTGTTGCACTCTTTGGAGTGGGAATAGTCATTTTTACCCCTACGCTATCCAACGCTTTCCCTACTGTTGCACTCACTGGAGTGGGAATAGTAATTTTTACCCCTACGCTATCCAACCCTTTCCCTACTGTTGCATTCTCTGGAGTGGGAATAGTAATTTTTACCCCTACGCTATCCAACGCTTTCCCTTCTGTTGCACTCTTTGGAGTGGGAATAGTGATTTTTACCCCTACGCTATCTAACGCTTTCCCTACTGTTGCACTCTCTGGAGTGGGAATAGTAATTTTTACCCATACGCTATCCAACCCTTTCCCTACTGTTGCATTCTCTGGAGTGGGAATAGTAATTTTACCCCTACGCTATCCAACCCTTTCTCTACTGTTGCACTCTCTGGAGTGGGAATAGTAATTTTTACCCTTACGCTATCCAACCCTTTCTCTACTGTTGCACTCACTGGAGTGGGAATATTAATTTGTACCCCTACGCTATCCAACGCTTTCCCTACTGTTGCACTCTCCGAAGTGGGAATAGTAATTTTTACCTCTACGCTATCCAACGCCTTATCTACTGTTGCACTCTCTGGAGTGGGAATAGTAATTTTTACACTTCCGCTATCCTACGGTAATAATATTGGATATTTTTAATTATATTATGTTACTATATATATATATGTTTTAACAAGTATGATTGCACATTGTTTTTTTTATAAGTTTAATTAATTATTTAATTATTATAAGGTAATTTAAGTATGTTTAAGTATATTTTAGTAATTACATTTTTTATATTAATTTAATTTAACATTGTTTTTAATAAAGTCGATATTTTTACAAACTATATTTTTGTAAACAATATTTTTACTCTATATTTTTGTACTTACCTGTTTGTAGATACAAAGTCGATATTCTGTCTGTCGATATTTTTTTCGCCTATATTTTTGCTAGTCGATATTATGTCCCTCGATATTATGTCAGTGATCCAACTGAATATATCAAAAGATCTCCTACCACTATATGGAAAAGAAGAAAAACAGTTTTGTAGATTCAATCCACAGTTACGAAGTTAGGGCAGCAGGCAAGTTTTCAAAACCAGAAGATTAAGACCCATACACATAATTGCATTTCTGAAAGTTTAGTTACATATAAGTCAGTCTCAAACATTCTTATTTACACATTATTTTTAAAACCCCTAGATCCACAAATGGATAAAGTGATAAAGATGAGTACCCGGAGAAGGTGCTTGAGTGGATAAGTAATAGAAAATGGAAAAGAACAAGAAAAAAGGGGGGGCCTTTAGACCTTTTCACAAATCATATTATTATACATGTCCGGGATACAACTTCTAATAACTTATATTGCATCCAGAAGGGGTCCAGTTGTTAAGTTACTATTGCCACTCTGCACAGATATCCAAACGATCCAGACTTAATGAAAAAGAGTCGACGTTTCAACCCGACATGCGGGACTTCATCAGGACTAGGAAGGTGAAGGAGCGACCTGGATGCCAAAGTCATCCAACTGAGAAAATAGACAAGGATAATTCCATGAGGCAGAAGGGTCCAAAGGCTCCACTCTGATGGGTGAACAATCTCCACTTTAACCCCTTTAGTGCTCACAACGGACCCCGCCATCACGTGTCACAGTGGGCAATGCTAATGATGACCAGGAGATGTGCAGGAGAATTATCACCGCGTGCAAGGGGTTAATACGTGGTCGTACCAATGACCAAAATGGGGAGAAAACAAGCCTTCAAATTCAGCTTAGCCACGTGGTTCAGCCTCGTTTCCACCAACTGGCCATGGCTAGGAAAAGATCCACAATTTGGATTTGGTATACATAAAATGAAGTTAATCACATGGGTCCTGCAGCTAACACAGCATATGCATCCTCTCTCAAACAAAGTCATTCACCTCAAAATGATAAAAAGCTAATTGGGCCAGATAGTATTCAAATCTGGGAAATTTGGTTCATCCATTGATCTTTACCATGGATGCTTTAGTCCAGTTAGGATTGATATGTGCGTCCTTAATAATTCTATGCACCTAAACCAGAACGGCGTTGCGAAGCACAACAGTAAACACAAGGAGATGATGAACGGAGCGCTGAAACGTTTGAAACACTCAGCCCTCAGTCACAGATCTGACGTTAATCAGTCAGTCAGTCAATTATCTTTATTCGATTATTAAAAATCATAAAAGAGCGAGCGTAATTACATAGCAATAATTCATCAGAGCACAAGTTAATACATAATTATAACAGATAATCAATTTTTAAAAGACACTAAAATCACAATATACAAAACGAATCATATAAAGATGTTAAAAATATTAAAAAGAGACCCTCTAATAAACAAACGCTTAAAAATAAATATGGTAAAAAGGGAAGTCAGTGTTCAGGAGTAAAGTGCCTAACTCTTGTACGATGCTTATTTGTGTGTGCTCCTGCGACTAAAAAACTAGCAACATGGGAGGCTACTCTTACGTTAGGAAGGAGTTGCAAGAACATCAGGGCTGGTTTAACCTGAATAAAGCCCTGATTACACAAAATTGGAAGCAAATATCTTTTTCTAATCTCAGTATAATGGCCACAAAACATGATAAAATGAGTCGTATCCTGGGTGGAAAAGTGATCGCAGTCACATGGTTCAGCATCATCGGGTCTGTTCCAAGTTTTAAAATTGCCCAGAATGAGGTGGATCAAATCAAAATGAAATCTTGTTAAAAGGAAACGATGGTATGGTTTAGTTACCAGGAAAAGGTATGGTTCCATTCCTGGGACAGATGTCAGCATACAATGTTTCCTTACCGTGGGTTTCTTTAACTCTATGGCTTCCCTCTCCAAGACATATAAGTTAGTCAAGGTATTTTTTTACTGTTTTAAGGTCTTCCTGTCTTATCAAGTCTGGAGATGAGAAAAGCTCCGGTCGACCCGCTAAGGTCAACTGCATTTGTACATATTTTACCCACGGAATGTGTAGGGCTCTATCCAGGGCTAAACAATCTTTTAAGATAGTGTGGTTTAATGTGAGCTCCTGGTTAAGCCAAGTTTTCATCCATCCAATGACTGGGGCTAATTTTAAGGTGTCAGTTATATAGCCCAATCCTAGCTCTGTATGTAATGCATAAGTAGGAGTCGACTGGGGGACTGAAAGCAGGGATCTCAAAAATTTATTTTCTACTTTCTGGATTTTATCGTGACTAGTGTACCCCCAAATAGCAGAGCCGTACTGGGCAACGGATACACATTTTGCTTTATAGACCTTAATGATGCTTTCCATGGGACGGGCGCCTAATTTCTTAGCAAAACCAAGCAACCCTGCTGCCGCTCTTGCAACAGCGTTGCTTTTAACGTAATGCTGGGGGCCCCAAGTGCCCTTTTCGTCAAAGGTCACCCCTAAATATGGAAAGGATGGAACTCTCCTAACCTCTTTCCCTGCACAGAAAAATGTTTTAGTCTTTCTTTTCCTGCCTGCAGCTCCTGCGATCATTACATGAGATTTCTCTGTATTTGTTTTCATGTCCAACGAAGTCATGAAATCTCCAAAAGATGAAAGAAGTTTATTCAATGCCACTCCGGAGCGTGCCAGTAGGACTGCATCGTCCGCGTACAGGAGGACAGGTAACTTTGTCTCACCAGCACGCGGAATGTCAGTGTGGGATGCTGCCATAACTACCTACAGGTCATTTATATAGAGAGTAAAGAGGAGGGGGGCAAGGATACACCCTTGCCTAACCCCCCTCTCCGAATTAAAGTGGCAAGTGCATCTTCCTTCCCTAGTCACTCTGACCGAGGTCATAAGGTCCCTATGTAACTCGGCTAGATATCCAACCAAAGGGGGGTCGATGCCCATGGTCAGAAGGATCCTCCACAGCTTTGTCCTGTTGACCAGGTCAAAAGCCGATGAGAGGTCCATAAAGGCCATGTACAGGGAACCCCCCTTGGCGACTACATATTTATTTAAAATTAGTTCTAGATTTAGGCACTGATCTAAGGTTCCTCTTTTGGCTCTGAAGCCGTATTGTGCGTTTGATAGGACACCCTTCCCTTCTAAGAGCTGAGTCAGTCTTCCTAAAAGGACTCTTCCCAAGATTTTAACACTTGAATCTATGAGAGAAATTGGCCTATAACAGGCCGGGCCTGTCCTCTGTCCTTTTTGAAGATCGGTACTATTGTGGACTTGGCCCAGGTGGTAGGAAAAATGAGGTCTCTAGTAGCATTAAAAATATTTGTGAGAATCTTGGTACTTAATTCAGGAGCACTCTTAAAGAAATCTGCGGGGACCCCATCGGGTCCCGGTGCCTTTTTATGGAGTGTATCATTAATTGCTTTCTTCACCTCCTCTAAACTAAAGGGAGAGATGGTAGTTGTTGGTTGTATGAGTGACATCTCACGGTCTGTGATGGTATCAGAGCAGCTGTAGATGTTACTGAAATGTGTCACCCACTGATCATCTGATATAATGCAGTCTGCTCTCTGATTGTCTTGTCCTGCAAAATATGGGTGGTTTATGATTGCCCAGAATTTGGCACTATCTCGTTGTGTTTCGGGCAATAATAAATCACTCCAGGCCTCATTTTTTATCTCGGATTTCCTCACCCTGATAGCGTAATTATATTGTTTCCTCAATGACGCTATCTGCTCTTTATCTCTAGGTTCATTTTTTAGAGCCTTTTGGAGGATTGAGTGGGCCTTAGAGCAGTTTGAGTCAAACCATCTGGGGCCCCTGATCCTATTTGGCTTTGTTTTTACGGTCAGGTCTAAATTGACCTGACGACAGATAGCGTTGAAAGCCTCAATCATGGTGGCACCAGAGTTCTTATTATCCAGACAGATAGCAACCTCCCCCTCAACTTTAGCTCGAGTTTCCTGCAAAAAGGTGATTGGGATTACTTGGTCCCATTTCAGTCTCCGATTCTGGTCTTTCGGGACTAATTCTGTCGAGCATGAAGCAACAATCTTCCTTTTTCCCAAGACTCCCTGAGATATAGTCTCTAAAATCACAGGGTTGTGGTCACTAAAAACTGTAGTTTCTAGCTTATAATTAGTAACTTCGGGCAGAATACTAGGAGATAAAAAGATATAATCTATGATTGTACCTGAGTCATTGCCTACATATGTCGGTAACCTCGGGCCTATAGAACAACTACATGATTCATAAAGGTTAAAAGTAGCTAAGAGCAATTCCAAGGCCTGTCCACGTGATGTATGTTCAAAATGCGGTGGGGAGGAATAGGGGGAAAATTCCTCATGTTCCACGTGGCAATCCGCATGGCAAGGATGGATGTTAAAGCCTCCCATAAGGATCACCTCGTACCCATAAGCGCTATTCTCACTATGGGTGAACAGGAATTCCTCTAAAGTTACCAAGTGCTCATTTGGGGTTTGACTGACAGGGGAATTATAAAAATTAACAAATAATATGGGGTAGGAATTTGATGTAGTTAGTTCAACCGCTAAGCAATTTGCTGAGTTAGATTTAACATGTCTTGGCTTTCCTTGAATGTCTAATGAAATGTATATTGCCAAGCCCCCCTTTGCCCTTCCAGCTTTACTAGGGTCTGCAGGTACAGTAAAGTGGGAAAAGCCGTCCAGAACCAGACTGTCTGACGTTTCCCATGTTTCTTGAAAGGCAAGAACATCGTAGGATCTAACTATATCCAGCCAGTTCTTATCATTAAATTTGGCTCTGAGACCAGCGATGTTCCAGCTCATGATTTTACAGGCCCTAATACCTGCAGAGTTCTGAACTAAAGGACTGAGAGCAGACTGAGAGTCCTCGCCTTTACTATCTTGTCTTGGGGAGAGTCAATCGTTTTGATCCATGAAAGATAACGGGGCAAAGCGGTTGAACAGTTGAAGGGGTTGTGCAACAGGGTTATACTGTACTGGATGGTAATGGTGAGCTGCTACATTGTGCCTTGGGCCCTGATCGCATCTGAAGTTTGAATCCCAATTGCTATCCCACCCTGGGGCAGGGGTCCTTGGATAAGTAACGTTCTGCTGTTCACCATAGAAAAACTTTAGAGTTAAGGGAACAACAGTACCCCGTCTGCGTTGGGGAGGGAATAAGTTAGCAAGGATATTGGGAAGGACATCATTAGTTGAAAAACTCACTGCTACACAGTCTCCTTTAAAATTTTTTGGCCGGTTTCCCAACTAGGGGACCCTAGTTACTGACTTAATTACACTTGCCAGATGGTGCTTTCCCCCTGGTGCTAGCCGCGTGTTACTGGTCAGCCAGTGTAAGGCCTTGCTACTGAGAGAAGTGGGACTTTCCACTGTTCCCCCTTCCAGTGGAGGGACATTTGCTAAAACTAAAACCACTGGTGTGGCTTCTACTATAAATTGTAGAGGGTCTGTTGAGTGTGCTTGTACTGGGGGGATATTGACCAAAGGGGTTGTATCTGTTGGGATATTGACTGATAAAGGACCCTCGTTGTTAACAGTCAATGTTGGTGGGTGAGATGGTAAGTTCTCCTCAGACAATTGATTTCCTACACCTTCACTAACAACATCTCCAACAACATGACCCCCTGTGGTATTACTCAAGTGTGTGACTATTGTAGTTATGTTTTCTACCCCACCAGCAACCAAAGTATGAAGTCCACCCAACTTCTTAACCTCCGCTTGAAGTTTGTTGATTTTTGATATTAGAGGTTTGATAATAGTGTTGATTTTTAACTCAAGGAAATCAGTGATTTCTTCGAAAAAGACATCCTCAAAAGTATGATTTGATGTATCCTCAACACTATTCACTTGCTTAAGTTTTGGGGTAATAGCCCTCTTCCGTCTTGCCCCTGAACGTAACCCAACTCGCTTTGGTGGGTTTTTAGTGCAAAGTCGTCTGGACCTGGCGGTATGCCCTGTGGGGGACTGCTCATCAGCTGAGGCACGAGTCTGTTTCTCTTGTTCAGGTTCAATGTCAGTGTCTGTGTCGCCCTCAGCCTCTGCATTCGATCCCTCAGAGGCCGGGGTAGCGTTGTCAAGTGTACCAGTTAATCCTTGGGAGATAGGGCCGCTAGTAGTGGCCACACAGTGAGCTTCTTGCAATATAGTGTCATCAATCAAAATAGATGCGGAAGGGGATGGGCATCGTAAATCAGGGGATTGGCTCAACCCCAAAGACTCTCTCCTCTGCATATTTATCTTTTTAACAGTCTGCACCAAATAATTGTTAATAGTGTTTGACTGAACTTCCTCAGGTTTCTTGGGCATGATTAGCAGAATGCGCACAAAATCAGTGTTCAGCAAGCACAATAGCAGGTAGCAAAGTCTTAAAACAACAAGTCTTACTTGGGGAGTGGGTCACACGAGTATTTCCTGCAGCGTTTCTGGCCCAGCCCAGCCTCTTCTGGCCGATGAGGGCCGTAGAGGGCCCGCCCTTTGCGCGGGCTTCGCTCCGGGCGTCCCGCGAAGCGGGTTTCTGTGGCGCTTTTGTGCGCCTCCTGGCGCCCTCGCGTTGTTGGAAAGCGCGCCGCCGCGGAGGCTGCCGGGAATTGGATTCCCGGAGCGGCGGCGCGTGTAGTCAGGTGTAAAATGACTCTTGGCGGTGGCGGCGTGCTTCTAGGTGCCTGGGTGCCTTTGAAATGACTCCTGGCGGTGGCGGCGTCTGGCAGGTAAGTGTAGTTTTCGTTTCCCCCGCTCCGCCGGTTTCTGTGGCGCTTTTGTGCGCCTCCTGGCGCCCTCGCGTTGTTGGAAAGCGCGCCGCCGCATAGGCTGCCGGGAATTGGAGTCCCGGAGCGGCGGCGCGTGTAGTCAGGTGTAAAATGACTCTTGGCGGTGGCGGCGTGCTACTAGGTGCCTGGGTGCCTTTGAAATGACTCCTGGCGGTGGCGGCGTCTGGCAGGTCAGTGTAGTTTTCGTTTCCCCCGCTCCGCTGGTTTCTGTGGCGCTTTTGTGCGCCTCCTGGCACCCTTGCGTTGTTGGAAAGCGCGCCGCCACGTAGGCTGCCGGGAATTGGAGTCCCGGAGCGGCGGCGCGTGTAGTCAGGTGTAAAATGACTCTTGGCGGTGGCGGCGTGCTTCTAGGTGCCTGGGTGCCTTTGAAATGACTCCTGGCGGTGGCGGCGTCTGGCAGGTAAGTGTAGTTTTCGTTTCCCCCGCTCCGCCGGTTTCTGTGGCGCTTTTGTGCGCCTCCTGGCGCCCTCGCGTTGTTGGAAAGCGCGCCGCCGCGTAGGCTGCCGGGAATTGGAGTCCCGGAGCGGCGGCGCGTGTAGTCAGGTGTAAAATGACTCTTGGCGGTGGCGGCGTGCTTCTAGGTGCCTGGGTGCCTTTGAAATGACTCCTGGCGGTGGCGGCGTCTGGCAGGTAAGTGTAGTTTTCGTTTCCCCCGCTCCGCCGGTTTCTGTGGCGCTTTTGTGCGCCTCCTGGCGCCCTCGCGTTGTTGGAAAGCGCGCCGCCGCGTAGGCTGCCGGGAATTGGAGTCCCGGAGCGGCGGCGCATGTAGTCGGGTGTAAAATGACTCTTGGCGGTGGCGGCGTGCTTCTAGGTGCCTGGGTGCCTTTGAAATGACTCCTGGCGGTGGCGGCGTCTGGCAGGTAAGTGTAGTTTTCGTTTCCCCCGCTCCGCCAGTTTCTGTGGTGCTTTTGTGCGCCTCCTGGCGCCCTCGCATTGTTGGAAAGCGCGCCGCCGCGTAGGCTGCCGGGAATTGGAGTCCCGGAGCGGCGGCGCGTGTAGTCAGGTGTAAAATGACTCTTGGCGGTGGTGGCGTGCTTCTAGGTGCCTGGGTGACTTTGAAATGACTCCTGGCGGTGGCGGCGTCTGACAGGTAAGTGTAGTTTTCGTTTCCCACGCTCCGCCGGTTTCTGTGGCGCTTTTGTGCGCCTCCTGGCGCCCTCGCGTTGTTGGAAAGCGCGCCGCCGCGTAGGCTGCCGGGAATTGGAGTCCCGGAGCGGGGGCGCGTGTAGTCAGGTGTAAAATGACTCTTGGCGGTGGTGGCGTGCTTCTAGGTGCCTGGGTGCCTTTGAAATGACTCCTGGCGGTGGCGGCGTCTGGCGGGTAAGTGTAGTTTTCGTTTCCCCCGCTCCGCCGGTTTCTGAGGCGCTTTTGTGCGCCTCCTGGCGCCCTCGCGTTGTTGGAAAGCGCGTCGCTGCGTAGGCTGCCGGGAATTGGAGTCCCGGAGCGGCGCCGCGTGTAGTCAGGTGTAAAATGACTCTTGGCGGTGGCGGCGTGCTTCTAGGTGCCTGGGTGCCTTTGAAATGACTCCTGGCGGTGGCGGCGTCTGGCAGGTAAGTGTAGTTTTCGTTTCCCCCGCTCCGCCGGTTTCTGTGGCGCTTTTGTGCGCCTCCTGGCGCCCTCGCGTTGTTGGAAAGCGTGCCGCCGTGTAGGCTGCCGGGAATTTGAGTCCCGGAGCGGCGGCGCGTGTAGTCAGGTGTAAAATGACTCTTGGCGGTGGCGGCGTGCTTCTAGGTGCCTGGGTGCCTTTGAAATGACTCCTGGCGGTGGCGGCGTCTGGCAGGTAAGTGTAGTTTTCGTTTCCCCGCTCCGCCGGTTTCTGTGGCGCTTTTGTGCGCCTCCTGGCGCCCTCGCGTTGTTGGAAAGCGCGCCGCCGCGTAGGCTGCCGGGAATTGGAGTCCCGGAGCGGCGGCGCGTGTAGTCAGGTGTAAAATTACTCTTGGCGGTGGCGGCGTGCTTCTAGGTGCCTGGGTGCCTTTGAAATGACTCCTGGCGGTGGCGGCGTCTGGCAGGTAAGTGTAGTTTTCGTTTACCCCCGTTAATCCATCGTCGTTCTTTAGCTCACTTCGCCACCTCATTTCAGACCCAGGTATATGCAAATCAGTGACAGAATGCGTTCCATGTGCTTTTTTAAACAATTTGTATTAGATTTTGTGGTTAACATTTCTTTGGCATGTTTTGACCAATTGTACCTCTAATGTCTTTCTCCCCAGGCTGAAAGGTCCATGGGGGTCACCTGTTTTCTAAAAGGTATTTCGAACGCCAAACACCATTCATTAAAAAAAAAAAGTTATAGCCATTTAGAAGGCAAACTGCGCCCCATATAAATGCATAGAACATAATATAACATATCACATATTGAGCCTTTCCCTTTAGTCTGCTTTGACCTCTTTGTTTTTTTAGCATTTCCAATATAATTGTTTTCCCAGTTTAGGACTGGAGTGTTATATGGATAGGGTAAAACGGAATTTGTCCTTCAAATTGATTGGCCTATTTATGGGTCTCGGGGCAGTAGCGTAACTAGTGCTTTATTTGAACCCGTGGGTTTCTGGTGCTCAGAACCAGAATGTAATCATCAACACCAGCGCTTTTCATGAGCTCCAGATAAGAACACATTCACATTAATTTATGATAGGCATAGGCAGATTAACAGCCTGATTCATCAAGCCGAAATCGGCTCGCAAAGGGCCAGCAGCCTTATTCATGAAGGCTAAATCGGCTCGCAAAGGGCCGGATTCTGAGAATCTGGCCCTTTGCGAGCTCTATTTTTGCATTTGGGATTCATCATCCCAAATGCAAAAATCGGTAATAGCGATGTCGCAATTTTGCGAGGAATTACATTTAAGGAATCTCTATTTGAGAATCCTTAAATGCAAATCATCATCCATTAAAAAATTGCAAATTCGCAATTTCGGACCGCTATTTACCGCGAGGTCAAACCTCGTGGTAAATAGCGAAAACTTAGAACAATGCTTTTAAAAGCATTTTTCTAAGTTGCATGTTGCTCACACACATGTCCTTTGGACATGTGTGTGCGCAACACCTGTTTCAATTTGCATTTAAGGGGTGCTACAGGGTGTCCTTTGGACACCCCTGGCACCCTTTAAATCGCTATCTTATTTGCGATTAGCTAATTGCTAATCGCAAATAAGGAATACTCCCCATTCATTCCTATGGGCCTTTTGGCCCGTAGGAATGAATGGGTAGTAATTCCTTATTTGCAATTAGCAATTTGCTAATCGCAAATAAGGATTGTGTAGGAATCGCAAATCTTTTTGCGATTCCTACATGAATCCCGTTTTGCGAGTCTGTAATAGCGATTCCTTATGAATCGCTATTATAGACTCGCAAAACGGGTCTATGATGAATCAGGCTGTAAGTGACTTGCCCAGAATCACAGGACGTAGAGCCAACGCCAAGAGACAAACCTGGTTCTTCAACTCCGAAGTCGGCAGCTCTGGTCATTACGCCACATTCTCTCCCCTCTTTGATGGTTGGTAGTTGGTTCTGTTTTAGGCGGCGCTAACAGGATAAATGGGCTGGTGCAAGCTGCCTCCTGTCAAGACCCCGGACTTTTTTTGTGCAAATTAACCACTGCAACGTAACGCTAAATAATGGTCCCCACTAACTTACTGATACATTTATTGGCCTTGGGCTACGTTAGGCCCCAATGAAGGGTTTTTGGCTGGTGGGTCTATGTTATGCCCACCTTAGGTTCTTTCTTTGCATTTATGTACAGAAAGTCTGGGTAAAATGCTGCCGCCGGTTTCAATGAACAATAAACTATTATGGGATGACGATCAACGTAGGCAATTATCTACATTCATTTTTTTTTAAAAGGTTTTGTTAATAGCCTTTTGTCAAGATGTTCTTCATTAGAATGTATTTCCGTTGCACCAAATCTTTTTCTATCCAGATATTACAAGACGGAAATCAGCTGAATGTATGTTTTTATTTTGCGCTAAACACAGCGGGGCTTTCTCAGCCACAATTCTCTTGAACATTTACAGGCCTTTCAATTTGTAATGTCGACTTGACCTCTAGTGGTAGCAATTGGAACGTTCCCTGGTGTTGTCATCTTATTGTAAAAAACAGGCAAGAATAAATAAATATGTTCTAAACCTGTTATATGGCATAATCGTGTGAAGTCCAATAATGAATCTAAAATTGATGAAGCGAAAGGGAGCAATACGGTCTGTTCGAAAGACACCCGTATAACTTCCGCTTCACAATAACACCCCTTGTTGTGCAGCATGGGTCGGTTTATTTTCCGTCTCTTAACTGACTACTATATACCAATCGTTTAGATCGAGTCACAAAAAACTACGGTATTAATAATCCAAACATTACATTTTTATGCGTAAGTCATATGTGAAGGATCTGTAAAAAGCATTGAGTTCACAAATATCTTAGGACTGTACTTAGAAGAGTAATTTATCTTGTTCCAGAATATTTTTGGAAAAAGAACAGCTACATTTCTACTGGAATGTTCTGAATCAAAGCACTTCAGTGAAAAGTACTGGCCAGTGTACATTTTAAGGAAACAATTCAAACAAAATGTTTCTATAAAAAGTCATTTAATTTCCTTTGACTGAAACACTTAGCGCCCGATTCACAAAGGTAAACTTTGACGTTTGTTCTAAATTTACGACTTTGGGAATTCACAAAGGGCATTTATGAGCACTATCTTTATGTCCGCACTAGGACCTGATCTCCGACCGAGTGTGGACATAATACTCGTAAATACCCTTTGTGAATTCCCAAAGTCGTAAACTTAAACCAAATGTCTAAGTTTATCTTTGTGAATCGGGCCCTTGGATCTCAGAAAACAAAGTGATGCGTGAGTGCAGTCACGCATTAGGAGATTGATGGAAATATTTTACATGTGAATAATGTGTAAATTTAGTTTTACACTTCGTCTTAACTTCTCTGCTTTTGCTATTCACAATTTCCCAGTGTAAACTTAACTACTCGGGGCCCGATTTACAAAGGTAAACTATAGGCCTGTAGTCTAACTATAGACATGAGGTCTAAGTTTAGACCTGAAGACTAAGTTTAGACCAGAAGTCTAAATTTAGACCTGAAGTCTTAAGTTTAGACCTAAAGTCTAAATTTAGACTTCAGGGCTAAACTTACGCCTTCGCTGCTTGGCCTTTTACCCCCTGTGCTATGCCTTTTTTGGGCTATTTGGGGTAGTTTGCGCTTAGGCCACTGTACGTTTTTGACCACATAAGGTATCCATGCCAAATTTGCGTCTTTCTCTTCCAACATCATGGGGATTCTAGAGGTACCCAGGGTTTGTGGATTCCCCTGGAGGGGACCCAGAAATTAGCCCAAATACAGCTAAGCTTCGTTTTTAGGGGAAAAAATGGGAAAAAAGGGCTACAGATGAAAGCGTCTGTGTTTTTTTCCTGAAAATGGTATCAACAAAGGGGTTGTGGTGCTGAAATCACCATCTTCCCAGCTTTCAGGGACAAGCAGACTTTTGTTAGAAAACCAAAATCTTTTACACAGTTTTTTTTTCTTTTCTGGGACATAGCCTATTTTTGCTATTTTTTGTGCTTTCAACATCCTTTCAGTTAATGGAAGAAATGGGTATGAAAGCAAACATGGATCCTGTAAAGCTATACATTTTAGGAAAGTAGACACAATTCTGAATTCAGCAAAGGGTCCTTTGTGTAGATCTTTCACGGTTTCTCTATAGAAACTAACAGTTGAATATAGGAGAAATTGAAAATGAGTTGACAAAAACAGCCAGTTGTGTAAACGTTTTCACCTGCAACTTCTTCTAATCATGACAGCTATTTAAAAGCAATATTCCCTGACATGCCTGGACATTTCTGGTTGTGGGTATATATAGGACTTGTAGGTTCACCAAGAACCCGACGAACCCAGAGCCAATAACTGAGCAGCATCTTGAAATGGTTTTTTATTCTGTACAGGGTATATAGCAATTAATTTGGGAACATATATACATGGAAAAATGGGTATGAAAGACACCTATGATTTTCTGAAATTGGAACAAAAAATAGAGTTTAGAAACAGTAGATAGTTGCACATTTCCGAAATTGTGGGTACCCATACTAGCATGAGAATTATAGGTCATTTTTCAAAATGACTTATTTTTTTACACATTGTCTTTCATTTGGAAGGCAGAAATGCATCGAAAGTCAATAGGTAATAACAGTTGCTCTAAATTCTATATTACCCTAAGTATCCCGATAAAAGTGATACCTCACTTGTGTGGGTAGGCCTAGTGCCCACGACAGGAAACGGCTCAAAACGCAACGTGGACACACTTTATTTTTTGGCTAAGTGCCGAGCTGTAGATGTTGAACCCTAGCTCTGCCAGCATCTAGGGAAACCTAGCAAGCCTATATATTTTTTAAAATTAGACACCCCAGGGAATCCAGGATGGGGTGACTTGACAGGCTCTCATCAGATCTATTACCCGGACTCCCTTGCAAACCTAAAAATGTGTAAAACAAAACATATTTTTCTCACATTTCTGTGAAAACGGACCCTTATTTTGCAAAGTGCCTATCTGTAGATTATGTACCCTAATTCTGCCAGTACCTAGGTAAACCTAGCAAACCTATACCTTTTTTAAAACTAGATACCCAGGGGAATCCAGGATGGGTGACTTGACTGGCTCTCACCAGATTCTGTTACCCAGAATCTCTTGCAAACCTAAATATGTGTAAAAAAAGCACATGTTCCCCACATTTCTGTGGTGGAAAGTTCTAGAATCTGCGTGGATCCACGAAATTCCACCCACCCCACATTCCCCAAAGTCTTCAGAGAAAAATGGTACCTCACTTGTGTGGGTAAGTCTCGTGCCCGCGACAGGAAACGGCCCAAAATGCAACGTGGACACACCACATTTTCACAGCGAAAACTGACTCTTTTTTTGCAAAGTGTCTAGCTGTACATTTTAAACCCTAACTCTGCCAGCACCTAGGGAAACCTAGCAAACCTATACATTTTTTAAAACTAGACACCCAGAGAAAACCAGGTTAGGGTGACTTGACTGGCTCTCACCAGGTTTTGTTACCCAGAATCACTTGCAAACCTTAAAAACCAGGCCGCTGCTTGACCCCATCGAAGTTCGGAGCCGGTGAATTATTTTTATACTCCCAGCTCGCCCTACTTCAGTGAGACTGTTGTTCCAGCCTACACTGGTTTTCATATTCGATGATTTCCCAAATTTCTTGGGAGAAGTATCCATCGCTGCCACAAAAGCTTGGGGAAACATCCCTTGTGTTCCTGTTTGAAATTTCCTTTGTAACGGCTACTCTGATGAAATCTTTGCTTAGAAGTGCCATTTTTGCTCAAATCGCCCTGAAGAAGTCCACCTTCTGGACGAAACGCGTCGGCTGTTCTCCTCAATGTTTTTTTAACACAAATTGAATAAAAGAAGAAATTTGAAGAACAGATACCATGGACACAGACTTTACAATTTGTTATGTGTATATTTATTCTTGTGTTTAGCGGTGCACCTTTATGTTTGCTTTAAAAAAAGCAAATCATAAAATGTTTTGAAAGAAACTTAGGGAGGGGATTTCAATGTTTCGACCTGTAGGTAGTCTTCGGGACTCATCAAGACAAAAGTCATCTGACTAAAGCTACCTTGAAATCATGGAATCTTGGGACCTTGAATAAGGCATCCTGTAAGCAATAAGAATCCTGTAAGCAATACATGCAAGATTACTTCAAGACACAATGTATATCATGCCACTGCGTTAGTCGGACACTTCTGGTGTGGTAAACAAATTATGCGGGAGAAGTACACCGGAGAAGTACACCTTTGTATTGTGAGAAAAAAAGTGGTCAGACATATACATACAAGAGTATTTCTAGACAAAGCGTATAATGCAAAACGGGCCGCTAAGTTCCCTAGACTGTCCGGTAGAGGTAAATGGATTACTCAGGAAAAGCACACCTTTGCATTGTGTCACGCCACCAGCACAACTGGGGTTATGCTGGGTGGTAGGAATTTTGTGGATTCCTAAGGATTTCCATCATAGAATTGTAAGAAAAATGTGTAGTTTCAGGCAGTATTGTAGGTTTCCAGAGCATTGTAGGTAAGAACATCTCATGAGAACCATGCAATGCATACCATCCTGGAATACCCTGGTTGTCTAGTTTAAAAAAAATGTCTGTGGTTTGTAGGTTTTCATGGGTAATGCCACAGCATAGCCCCAAATGCAACAGGTACCTCTCTCGCTTATCTCTCAATGTAGCAATATAGGGCCTTTTGTGTTGGTGTGGCTTGGCCCACCCACACAAGTGAGGTACTGTTCTTATCAGGAGATGTGTGGGAACTCAGGGAGGTAGGAAATTTGGGACTCCCCACCATTTCCAGTACGTTCTGTCGCAGAAATGTGAGGAAAATGAGTTTTTCTTACAAATGTTTTGATGGTTGCAAAAGCTTCTGGGTAAAGTAACCAGATGATAGCCATGCAAGGCATGCACCCTTGGATTGCCCAGGTGCCTAGTTTTCATAAATGGGAATGTTTGCTAGGTTTTCCTATGAGCTGACTAAGATTGGTCCCAAATTCCATAGCTACCCACTTTGCAAAAATAGGAATGGGAAGTAATTTAATTATAATCAAATTATTAATTTTTTTAATTTAATAACATTTAATTTATATTTTATATTGTTAATTGTGGGAATTGATTTATTATTAAATATTCATTAATTGGTTGTTTATTATTGTTAATTTATTGGTAGTTATGTTAATTGTGTCATTTTTGTAGGAGCAGGTAGTAGGCTGATAGGGGAACAGAGTGGGAAATAATGTATTTATAATTAATTGTTAATTAATGGTAATTAATTAAAAAATAAATATGGCAATTGTGTAATTAATTTGAGATGAGAGTTGTGGGGTATATAGTCGTAAAGATTGGGAAGTAAATTCTTTTAAATTAATCAATAAGTTGTTGTTAATTGATAGTAATGTAATAATGTAAAATTAGTTATGGAAATTGTGTAATGCATTTTTGGTGTGTGTTGTGGTGTGTATTTGGGTAGAGGGTGGAAAGTAATAATTAGCTGCTCATTAATAATCATTAATTAATTGATGAATATTTATGGTAATTGTTTATTTTTATTTTGAGTGTGGTTTTTGGTTTTATAGGGGTAATGTTTGGTGAGTAAATTAATTTTTAATTTGTTTTAATTTGTTTTTTGATTAATAATATTTGTTTATTTGCTGGCTAAATATTTTAATACACTGGGCTTGACTGATCAATGGTGTTGCATCCACCCGGTGGAGCATATCTACTCCTTTTTTTCAGGAGCCCATTGAGTTTTTTCCAGGTTGAATTATCTCGTCACACCAGCAGGGGAGATTGAGACAGTAGAAAGGGCTGACTACCTAGTGAGAGGTATATCTGATCATTCACCCTTATGGCTAACGGTAGGTGGGAATTCGGGTGGAGGCGAGCAGGAGAGGATACAGAATGCATGGGATTTGAGAGACAGGATAGTGGCAGGCACGATTAGAGCAGACTCTGAGGTGTACTTCCAGGAGAACCTGGGTTTAGTTGTCTCGGCTGTCACTCTATGGGAAGCTTACAAAACGGTACTGAGAGACAGATCTCAAAATACAATAGCCCTCAAAAAGAGAGACGAGACCCACGAGATAGAGGCTTTGGAACAGAAGCTGTCAGAGCTGGAGAGACTGGTAGATACTAACACAGACAGGTTCACATACCGACAGCTTGCAGTAAAATTCAGGGAATATCGAGCCCTGGCAGAGCGAGAGACTAAACTTATAGTCCAGGCCACACAACATAGACTCTATGAAATAGGAGACAAGACAGGGAAGCTGCTGGCATGGTTGGGTAGAAAGGAAATAGGGGCAAGGTTGGTTGATACGATTTGTGTCAAGAAGGAGAGGCACACAACAACACAGGCGATTGCGGGCGCATGTGCTAAATACTACACTGAACTCTACAAAGCAGGACCCCTAGCGGATGAGGCTCTAATTAGTGAATACCTAAACACGATTACAACGCCGAACCTAGCACAGGCGGGAAAGTTAGAACCTGAAAAGGATATCTCCTTGACAGAAGTACTAGATGATATTGGTAATATGAAAGCGGGGGAAACACCGGGCCCAAACGAGCTACAGGCAGAATTTTTTTAAAGTAATGCCAGCCTGCTGGGACCCCATCTGTTGAACATGTACCTTGCCGCTCAAACAGAGAAGTTGCTCTCCCCAGATCTCTGTAATGCCACAATAGTTGTGATCCACAAAAAGGGGAAGCCCCCATGGAATGTGGGTCTTATCGCCCCATTTCATTACTTAATATAGAGACGAAGATCCTGGCCTCTATCCTTGTGGCTCGATTACTGCAGGTGATCACGTCGCTTGTTCACTGAGACCAATCACGATTTATGCAGGTTTTAATGCCTAAGCGAGCCACGCGCTTTAACCTTTGTCGCTTGGCCAACTGGCTGGACACAGTGAAGGAGATGTCTGCCCCACATGTATTTCTTTCATTAGATGCCAAATAGGCCTTTGATGTAGTTCATTGGACGTATGTGCAACAGACTGTGTTGAAGTTTGGATTTGGCTCCATCTTCCTTGCATGGGTAGAGTTACTATACACCAACCCGAGTGCTAGGGTGCGAGTAAACGGGACATTATCAGATGCATTCCCTATAAAGAGAGGCACCAGGCTGGGTTGTCCGCTGTTTGCCCTGGTATTGGAGCCATTGGCATGCCTGATTAGGGATCACGTGTCCTTGAGTGGCTTCTCCAACGAAAAGGGTTGTCTCCTGGAAGAGCGAATTTCAATCTGCACTGATGACATACTGTTGTATGTTACTGACCCTAACAGGACACTTCCTCAAATCTTACAGGTGTTTGAAGAGTATGGCAGATGCACAGGGCATAAAATAAACTGGGACAAATCCACCTTATACACGGTTGGAGGTACTTTAGATACTCAAACATTCCCACAATGTCTAAGAGTTGTTCGGGTAGGGTTCCAATATCTGGGTCTATTTATAACTATTAACGACCCCGTGAACCTTGCACAAATTAAGCAGGTTCTAATGGACTTGAGGGACAATGTTAGAAGATGGAGACGATTGCCCCTAATGATCTTGGGTAGAGCAGCCATGTACAAGATGACAACACTTCCAAAATTACTTTATATATTGCAAAATACGTACTGTAAGCTACTGTAGACAATCTTCAAGAAGATAAACCAGTAGTTACGCATGCTATTATGGGATGGGAGACACCGAGAGTAGCATTGAGGACACTACACTGTAGTCACTACAATGCTGGCATTGCCCTACCAGACATACAATCATACTACAGAGCCGCACACCTGTTTGTGATTAATGACTGGGAACATATAGCAGGAGGACATCCAGCCTATGCCCTTGAAAGGACCCAATTCCAGGAACGCACACATTGTCACTACATATATGGGGCACAGGACCCAGCCGCCTACTCCCTGCCACTCAAAGAACTCTAGAGGCCTGGAAAGGTGCAGAGAAACAAATATAATAGGCAAAGAACCTAACGAGGGAAACCCCACTGTGGAAGGGTACGAGACTGCCTGAGATATCCAAACTCCAAGGTTTTAGGCACTGAAACACAATCAGGATTTCCCGGCTCGGTGACATCTTGAAAGAAGGAGTCTTCACTCCTTTTGTGATACTCCAAGCCGAGTATCGTCTGAATGAGACCCAAAGATATAAATACCTCTAACTAGAACACGCCTGAAGGGTGGAAAAAATAGACACTACAGGTATCTCAGAATATGTGCCCCTATATGGTAGGTTGCTGCAGGGGTAGATGCCTTATAAGGCAATCTCTTGGACGTACAAAACAATAATCAATAATATTCCTGACAACTTGACCGCCTTACGATCTAAATGGGAACACATCACAGAACCACTAGAAGACATAGACTGGGAGGTAGCCCTAATGAACCCACGAGAACTAGCCATTAAGTCTAGGCTTCGCCTGATTCAACTCAAAATATTACACAGGTGTACTATGACAGGGCTCGACTGAACAAAATGGGGAGGTCAGAGACACCAAATTGCTTGCGCTGTAGGATGGAAGAGGTACATTCATACATACACTTTGGAAATGTCAACAAATTAGAACTTATTGGTCTTGAGTACTGGAGGAGCTTGGACAGATACTGGGAATGAAACTCCCTAGGATGCCAAGTTCATTCTCCTAGGAGTGTCCTTGGAATCTGTAGATATCCCACATACTAAACTTCTGCTGTGTAATCTGGGCCTTAAGGTGGCTAAGAGAGATGTAGCCCGGCATTGGGGAGCGTCCACTCTCCTGATGCGGCTAGAATGGAGAGCGAGAATGGACATGTATATGGTCGCTGAGAGGTTGGTATAAGGCGAGAGGATGCCCCAAAAAGTTTAAGATGATTTGGTCCCCCTGGATGAGCTTCTATGGGATGGAGGTAGAGGAGGGAGGAATAGAATCACCAACGACCCCTCAAAATCATGGAGAGTTGAAGAAGAGATGAAGGGCTTCCTGCCCCTACCCCCTTTTCCTCTCACTAGCCCAAGAACTCAGGCACGAAATGCTAAACAGCTGCACTAAGCATACGCAAGGAATGGGCAACTGGATTGGCAAGTTTGTATGTGAAATGTTCCTCCTGAGGTGTTGTTATGTGACCCATTGTCAGGAGTCGGATTTTCCTTCAGGAACAATTTTTGTTACCACGAACTACAAGTCCCAGAAACCCTGTGATCAGGGAGGAGTATATAAGGGCGGAACCTACGGAGAAAGGCAGCGGATATTTTCGTACCTGACCCGGTGTTGGAGTAGGAGGTACGTCGTTTGGAGTGCTTATTCTTTGTGTTTCCTCGTCCTGGTTCTCGCTGTTCCTTCCTGCCGATTTTGTATGATTCCCCGTTGGCTGAGCCTTATTGCACCGGCTCGTGCGGGGAACTTTTCTTTAGTTTCCGTACTCGCCAAACCAAGGCGTGTTTCCCAAGTCCTGGAGGTGTTCTCCGTTGGCTGAGCCTTCTTGTACCGGCTCGTGCGGAGTATGCCTGGGGCTGTTGTCTGTTTGCTATTACTCGTCCCCGTTGGCTGAGCCTTCTTTCTTCGGCTCGTGCGGTGAGCGTGTAGAGTTTCCTGTTCTCGGTGCTCTCCGTTGGCTGAGCCTTCTTTCAAAGGCTCTTGCGGAGTAGCACTGTTGGTGGTTTTCACGTCTTGTGGGAACCTTCCTTCGGACCCAGACCTGTGGGCTCTTCGACCAGGTACTGTACTTATATCTTCTAGGGGTGACGTAACCCCAACCTTTTACTTTGGTTTGGTTCTAATGCATAACTTGGTCCTTGCTTTGATATGGTGAATCGTGATCTCAGCCAATCATCTGTTCTGTCATGGTATGTACTATTGAGTAGTATTGTCATTTAGTAGAGAGGGAAAAAAGTCTACCCCAGCTAAAGTCACGGCTGATTGTGTATTTCAGGTGGAGAACCTACACGCTTCATACACATATCCAGGACCAGTTAGTAGGGGAAGAGAATTATCTTCAGGGCCTCTCTTATTTTCGTTACAGGTATAGGGAACCGCTATATTGAGTATTTTCATGTGTCCATCCTTTACCGTAAAGAGAGATACGATCATTATTGTTCTTTTGTCATTCCAGATCTCCCTCCCTGCTGTCCCCTTCCTTTCCTTCCTGTTTCCTTTCCCTCTGCCCTCACTTGATCCTTCCTTGACCCAGGCTATCATAGCTTTCTGGGTCCGGTTAGATCAGGAGGTGGCTTTAATTTCATCATCCCGCTGATCCCGAGGACTTGGAGGATAACACCCATATCCCAATGTATTGGCTTATTCTGTATTGTTCGTGAAGAAAAACAAATAAAAACACAGGCAAGATTGCCGGGTGGACGTGATTCACCTCGGCTTCGGGTCCGCATCGTTGTCCCGAGCTTATAAGCTCCATCAGAACTCAACAAACTTGCTCCAGAAGCTGAGAAAGTGCAAATGACCACAGAGAGACTGAGTGGGCGACCCATCGGGCCGAAATAGGTCTACTTTTTAGCTTCAGCGCGGCTCTGGAAGATCATCAGCGGAGCAGTGCAAAATGGCGGCCACCACAGTCAGAATAAGGATTAGCCGCTAGCGCCTATGCACCTCACCAGGGCAGATTGAGAGGCTTTGAGGTGTCTGCTCCCCATTGCTGACACTGACTACATGAACAAGATGCTGCACACCACTACCTGTGCAACAAAACTGTATCCTTTGCGCAAACACGGGGAGCCTAGGACGGCGCGCTTGCTGAAGCCAGTGAGGAGGGGGTGTACCACAGCGACCTGGTTTAGGGCAGAAGGCAGCGGGAGAGGTATAGGCATCGGACAGAAGGGCAGTGACTAGAAGACTTAAGCACAATGAACCCTGCCTGGCCCTAAAATGGTGGCCGGCTCTCTGCCGAAGGTACTGTGAATAGAGGTGACTATGCGCCAGATGACGCGCCACCCAGGTGACAGTCACTCTTCCATGAAGCAGCAACTGTTATTGCTTTTAAATTGAATCATACTTTTTTAAAAATTAAGGTGAACTGTTTTTAAATCTGAAGTGGCAGCTAGAAATGTAAACCAGCCTTTAGTGTTCCTGTTAGTTTAATTTGCACATTGCACCAGCCAGACTTACTTTTCCCGCTTCTGGGAATTATCTTTCCACCTCCCCGGTCCACCGCGATCTCGCTCGTTTGTTGTGGAGGGATGGTCTTGCCTTTCCTGACCTCTCTATTTTTCCCTCACTTCTGGCGGGTTGCGAGTGAATGGTCTAGTGGTTGGCCGTCTCTCCCCATATAACCGGATGTGTTCGCCATCGCGCAGCGGACCCGCGCTACCCAGGTGACAGGCACTTTTCCGTGAAGCGGCAACTGTTATTGCTTTTAAATTGAATCATACTTTTTTAAAAATTAAGGCGAACTGTTTTTAAATCTGAAGTGGCAGCTAGAAATGTAAACCAGCATTTAGTGTTCCTGTTAGTTTAATTTGTACAATGCACCAGCCAGACTTACTTTTCCCGCTTCTGGGAATTATCTTTCCACCTCCCCGGTCCACTGTGAGCTCGCTCGTTTGTTGTGGAGGGAGGGTCTTGCTATTCTTGACCTCTCTATCTTTCCCTCACTTCCAGCGGGTTGCAAGTGAACGGTTTATTGTTTGGCCGTCTCTCCCCCATTTAACCGGAGGTGTTGGCCATCGCGCAGGGGTCGCGCACAGCGTGCGTGCCGGCGTCGCGCCGAAGGTGCGCCAAAGGCAAGCCCGTCTGCTCCCGTCCGCGGCAGCCCGGGGCAAGGGGTCCGTTACTATGCCCGAGCACTAACTTACTCCCCGATCAACTAAAGCACCTCCAAGGTGACTACAAGATAGATAACCCTCTTAGGCGGACCTTGGAGCAACTCAGCTTACTGCTGGTGGCTGGTCCCTTCCAGACCTGTACAGGCCAAACATTGACGCAAACTGGCAAGCCTTCTAACCCTGATATTCACGCACAAATCGCACGAATCGACACCAACTCCTCCTCTGTCACGCACAGGGGCAGTGAAATGTCAATCTACTATCTTAACCCTCGCTCCTTGTGTAAACATCAGATAGAGCTATTTTCCTTGCTGGACACATACAGACCGGACATCTTATTCCTGACAGAAACATGGCTGACCCCCGAATCCATTCCAGATATCCTAGCAGCCATTCCCGACCCCTTCTACATTTTGCAGGTGGACAGAGCTACGGGCAAAATGGGAGTAGGGGTTGCGGCAATTATTAACAAAAAGTACCTGTTTTCCTCACTTATCACCACTCAAGTTCCGCACACGGAAATCTTAACAATAAAACTGGAATCAAACCAGCTCTCCTTAGTATGCATGGTTGCATATCGCCCACCTCAATCCATGCCTTCATTTCCTCAAGTATTTGGTGATTTGACCGCACAACTCGTGATCAACCACACTAGGGTGCTGATAGTCGGTGACTTTAATTATTGGCCTGAGAACAGCAAGGAAGACCCCAAATCCCGTGACTTCACGGACATCATGATGAGCCTAAATTGTACTCAGCACATACATACAGCCACGCACAATAAAGGACATATCTTAGACCAAGTATGGACCCAGAATTTAACTATCTCTCCTATAACAATCATGCCCTGCGTGTGGTCTGACCACTATTTGATCATGTTCATGATTCCGGATACCACCGCACTTGTTACCCCCAAGCCTGACGGTCTGTTAACCAGGAATTAGAGTCGAGCAAACATTGCGAAATTTCACACCATATTAGCTAATACTGCCCCTCAGACCCAAGACTGCTCCACCTCTAGCCAATCTACTAACCTCACTATATGGCTAGAGAATGCATGCAACTCAGTCGCCCCTCAAAAATATATTAAATTGTGCAGACATCATGATGCCCAAAAGTGGTTTCCCCAGAGCTTAAAGAAGCTAAATTAAAACTTCGACGAGCTGAACGGAAATGGACAAAACATTACAACCCTGCACTCAAACCAATGTACCTTCTTCTCCTTAGAGACTATAAATCTTCAAATCTTTTATGTAAAACGGAGTACTTCTCCGCAAAAATAGCAAACTCAGCCAACAAATCAAAAGAAATCTTCTCTATTGTAGAGGAACTTGCAGGACTGGCAAGAGTGACGGCACAGCCTGAGCAATCTCAGCAGCTCCGCGACTCATTAAACCACTGCTTCTTCGATAAAATTAAATAATAAATGGCTTTCACGGCCTCTCCGTATCCCCCTTTATCCTTTCTCAACTCCTCACTCAGTAGCGGACTGGTCCAAGAATCCTTCAAGGTGGCAGAGATTCTTGCTATCTTGAAGAAACCTGGCGCAAACCCTCAGTAATTATCGTCCAATTTCCCTTCTACCCTACCTTAGCAAGATCTTGGAGGCTCATGTAGCAGGCTGTCTGAGTTCTTTTGTAGAAGCATCTTCTCACCTAGACTCCAGCCAGGCCGGTGTTCGACCTGCTCATTCGACTGAAACAGTCATTCTGTTAGTCATGGATGAATTTGAGCAGAGAAAAACACCTCTCAGGCTCTAATCCTCCTCGATTTATCAGCAGCATTGGACACGGTCGACCACAACATCTTGGTCGACCGTGTCCGTAAGGCAGGTGTTGGATGTCTAGCATTGAAATGGATCCAGTCGTTCCTGTCAGACAGGTTTCAATCTGTCAGCCTGGGCCATTACCGCTCTACGAAGGGAAGACTCCCCTATTGGGTTCCACAGGGCTCTTCTTTGTCTCCCCTCCTGTTCAATCTTTATATGCAGCCTCTGATCACCGCGTTGCGGGAGATGAATGTCTTGGTATTTAATTACGCAGACGATCTGCAATTGATTTTCAATTTACATTCCACCGGCTCATCTGAATCCTTTTTGCGTGACACAATGACTTACATTAGCAATTGGAGGAACTCTAATCAGCTCAAATTAAATCCAAACAAAACTGAGCTGCTCCTGACAGGTGGGAGCGCCAGCTCATGGAACTTCAATTTTTGGCCGATTTCCTTGGGTTCTCCTCCTATTCCTGCAGAAACAGTGAAGAGCCTGGGGATTACGATAAGCAAGGATCTATCTATGTACCCTCAGATTAACTCAGTGGTGTCTGTTTGCTTCTTTATGCTAAGGAAAATAAAGAAGATAAAAAGATTTCTCTAGAAAGAAGCATCTATCCTGGTAGTCCAGGCGTTGATCATTTCCAGACTTGATTACGCAAACTCACTTTACGCAGGCATTCCAGCCTACCAAGTGCAACGCCTGCAATTGATACAGAATCATGCGGCTAGGCTTATCTTCCAAGTCCCCACCCGCCATCATGTCAAACCCCTGCTGCAACAACTCCACTGGCTCCCTGTGAGCCAACGCAGTGTATTTAAATTAAGCTGCATCGTACACAAAGCGCTGTCGGACACCGGCCCGTTGTTCATATCCAACAAGATCAAGAAGTACCCTTCGGTCATCCTGCCAACGTCTTTTGAGCACTCCAAGATTCAAACGAATCAAACATGGCGAGATGTGCTTCTCAACGTTGGCTCCCCAACTTTGGAATTCTCTCCCCCTCTCTTTACGGCTCATTGACAATCATCTTCAATTTAGGAAGCACCTTAAAACTTGGCTATTCACGTCCGCCTATCTCAACTAACTCACATTTTTGTTGTAGCGCCCTGCTCTCAAGCGCCAAGAAACCTACCCAGTGAACGTTGCGCTATATACATTTTTTTATTATATTATAACATAACAGATGCCCCTCCTTCATCGAGTATTACAGCGCAGCAAGAGTTATGCATAGGAAGCTGAGCACTGTGCTTTCCCCATCATCAACAAGCATTGACAATGCTCAGAGGTCGGCCCCCAGATCAAAGAAATAGTCCCCTAGGGACAGACAGCGCTGCATACCTGGCCCATCTTATTGATGAGCGGGGGCGTGCGTGCAGAGCCGGCGGCCAGTGGCTCTGATGACCTTTGAGAGGGGAGATATACGCGCTCTCCACGGCAGACCACACCAGTGTAAACGCAAGGGAGCCACCTGGCCTGCACCTATGCCACCAAAGAAGGGGAGGAACACAGTTTCCAACTTTTTTACTCCTCTGGAGAAAAGGCAACAACCAGAACAAGGTGAACCCTCCAACACCATGGCCCTCACAAAGGAAGACTTGATGACATCATTGAGAGAATTCAAGAAAGAATTATGCTCTGAGATTAACCAGGAAATCAAAGCTTCTATTGAGCAACTTAAAACGGACTTAAACATCCACATGTCAACACTCCAACAGAATGTGGACACGATGGGCACGAGAGTTATGGATCTAGAAGCTCAGACCCAGGACCTGTACAAGCGGGCCACGGAGGCACAAGAAAAGATACAAGATCTCCCGAGTTAACTGCACCTGGACCTATTGAAGTAAGCGGATTTAGAATATAGATCCAGTAGGGGTAACATTCGAATCCGGGACTTGGAGGAAGGAGCGGAGTGACCAGACTTGGAGGCCTAGTTTTAGAAAATTGGACAGACGGCACCGGGTTTCGTGCATAAGTATATAAAACAGTGCATGCGTTGAACACTTCTAGATACAAAACAGGTAGAACAAAGGTCTAGAAAAATATTCTTTTTATTTAATATATTCTCTTTTTTTAAAGTTGAAAAATATATAACTTTTTTATTCTTTCTTTTATCAAAATATATATTTTTACTGTTTGTCTTGATACATATAAATCATACTCTCTACCATTTAATAACCAGTCTCATTATATCTTGTTTCAGCAAAGGATAATTAGTCACAATTACACATATGTTGATTTATCACACGAATTGATGACAATATTTCATTAGGATGGTTACAATCAAGATGATCACTGATAATAATATACAGAACCAATCAACGCGTTTCGGCCAATGCCTTCTTCAGGAATTCTGTATAACCAGAAAAAAATTACTGAGGAATAGATTCCTATATTAAGCGTCCTGCTATAGATGATAAATTCTCTCTCTGGTCGAGGGTACAGATGATATAGAGGTATCCTGCAGTACTAAAAGACTTGCATTACTGAGGCATGGATTCCTATGTTAAGCGTCCTGATATAGATGATATATTCTCTCTCTGGTTTAGGGTACAGGTGATATAGAGGTATCCTGCAGTACTAAAAGACTTGGTTTAATACATAAGCGTGTCGCACATCTAGGGATGGCACATGCTGAGCCCAGTTCCTCCTCTGAGTTTGAGTTGTTTAAGGCGCGTGATATGGCATCTAAAATGTTATGAATTGATAACACAATCAAGATTTAAGCGGTAACTTGAGACTGATGGTCTATGTTCACTGAGGTTGCGCTCTTCATGGGGATCGAATTTAAAGGCAGCCTTGGAACGGGTGTATGGTGCAGGTCCACCTGTGGGGCAATGAAAGCCTCCAATATACGTATGTCTCAGGGCTGGTCATGGTGTCAATATCGCTGAAACCAGACTTGGAGGCCTCCCTTGAGGGACTTTTTGCAGAGATTCTAGGCCCACGTCAGCTCAAAATCAAGATAGAACGAGCGCACCGCGTTGGGGGCCAGGGGGCTGGAGATCATCACTGTGCACATGATGTCCTCGCCAAGTTCCACTCTTTTAAGGTGAAGGAGGAAGAAGGCTATTCTACAGGAGGCTAGGAAAAAGGGGGACATCTCCTTTCAAGGGTTTTGATGCAGGTTCTACCATGACATAGCGCCCGCCACGCTGGCGAGTGAGCAGCAATTTAGGCCGATCACCACAAAACTCAGAGAAGGCCAAATAAAATACCGGTGGACATATCCATTTGGACTGAGTTTCGAGCACAATACCAAGATGCACCACATCACAGAACTCGAAGAGGGGCTGAGAATACTGAGGCTCCCTCCTGCAGACAACATGAGCGCACAAGACACGTCAGGGGGACAGACTGAGACATTAATAAAAAACTGCAATGGAGCACAAGCACTAAGGGAGGACGCATAAGACTGAAAACGGTTGAGGGGACTTGATTCGAGACCTAACAGGTCCTGTGTAGTTGGTGCATTCAAAGGGAGGACATATAAGAATTAAAACCGAACTCTTCATGAACAATGGCTGATGCACCCAGGCACGCCGACAGAGCACTCTGAGCATCCAAAGTGTGTGCCGCCAGATGGCGATCACTTTGAACAGATGCGATGGGCGTGGGCGTGGACTTGGACTCCGGTAGAGTCACCCACCAACATTTCCCAATAAGTCGTGACTCACACAGCCAGAGATTCAACACCTTTCCGGCATACGTTGATGTTGGTATTGTTGTTTGTTTTGTTGGGGGGAGGGATTCTGGGTATTGGTGGGGGTTGACAGAGTATATTACCCATATACAGACTCTGGCCCGAGTGGATTTTACATGGGGGGTGAGGCCAGGGGGACCAATGGCTAGAGAACGAGGAGACAAAACAAGGATTGCTGATCCAGAAGGCGTTTGGGAGGAAAGGGAAATTAATATAGTGCCATGGTGATTTCCATAGTGTCATGGGATGTAAAAGGATTAAACTCGCCGCTTAAGAGACAAAAAATGTGGAAATATCTGATGGATCATCATTTCGATATAGTGGCTCTCCAGGAGACACACTTAGAATGTGCAGAAGAGTTTAGAACACGCCACAAACAATATCCCCTCATCTTTAGGTCAGCAGTTACCAAAGAATGAGGGGTAGTTCTCCTTTTTCATAGCTTGACTAAATTCCATTCAGAGGCCGTTAAATCCGATAGAGGCCGGATAGTCATGGTGAAGGAGACACTGAGAAAGACTTTGTACATTTGTTGCAGCCTACACAACCAATGTGGGCCAACCCGCCTTTTTGACAACACTTCTAGACCAAGAGGGAGAATTTGCGGAAGGCCCGACGATTCCGTTGCGAGTTTTCAATCTCACATGACAGGCAGAGATAGATAGTACACACCCCCACAGAACGGTTACAAGGTCCTTGCCTATGAGTGCTAAACAGACACTGCACAATCTCGGACTCATGGATGCCTGGCGTACTCTCTATCCCTCGACCAGAGACTACACTTTTTTTCACATGTACATCAAACCTACTCCAAGGCTCGATTATGTTTTTACATTGGAGGAATACTTGATAGGGAGGGCAAAATAGTGAACTCAGATACGGAAAAGGCCAACATGTTTTGGGGAATTTTATGAGACGTTATACACTGGGAACCACGGGAGGTGGACGGGCAAAATAGATGCCTACAGACACTGAAGTTCCCAAAGGTCTCCCAGGCCTGGAACGATGCCCTCAACGCATCTATAACACAGGAAGAAGTGGACGCGGGGATCAAATCCCTTAAGCTCCGAGCCGGGATGGCCTGATGGCCAATTTCTGTAAAGCATTCACACCAGATATCATTCCACACCTAACACAGCTCTTTAATAAAATGGCATAAGATGGCAGAAGATGTTGGGGTGACCCCTTCCATGGCAGAGGCAGTGATAACGGTGATCCCTAAGCCGCGGGAACACGTACACCATTGCGCATCATATAGACCCATTGCACTTCTGAATTTAGATGCTAAGCTATATTCAGCTATTTTGGTGGTGAGGTTAAGCGCATCGTGGGCGTGACGGAACCAATCCGTCATCAGCACAGCCCAACCGTGACTCATGACAGAATGGTTCCGTCACCAGCATGGAAGGGGGTTAAACGATCTGATGCTAGATCTACTCCACCCTGACCAGTCTGGCATCATAAAGGGCAGGCAGACTTACGATAATACACGTAAAACTGTACATCTGATTGAAAAAGTAACTAAGCGCAAGAAACCGGCAATTCTAGTGGGTCTGGATGCCAAAAAGGCCTTTGACAGTGTGGACTGGTCATTTCTTTTTAAACCACTCCAACATTTCGGTTTCGAGTATAAATTCCTTAATATGATCAAGGCCACCTACGTACAACCACGATCTACAGTACAGATTAATGGGACTGCATCTACCTCATTTCCCCTTACTAGAGGGACTAGACAGGGATGCCCGCTATCACCCCTGTTTTTGCTTTAAGCATTGCACCGCTGGCGATGCATATCCAGGAGACTCCAGAGATGAAAGGAACTCCCTTTGGGGGAGATATACACAAAATGTTACTATTCGCAGATGATGTGCTACTGTCCCTCACCCATCCATCTCTCTCGCTTCCTGCTCTGCAGAAGGAGCTGGCCCTGTTTGAGAAAGTAGCAGGATATAAAGTTAACTTAGATAAATCTTTTATATTCAACCTCACGATTCTGGCGGCTGAGGCTAATGACCTTCGAGAGCTCACTCCTTTTCAATGGCCCAAGCGCTCACTTCAATACCTGTGTATACAACTAACACCACGCCTGGAGGGGTTATATAAGGCCAACTTCCCACCTCTCCTTCTCCAGCTCCAACACAACCTCAAGCAATGGAAATCCCGCTTTATTTTCTGGTTAGGCTGTATTCATATGATTAAAATGACAGTGCTCCCTAAATATCTGTATCTTTTTCAAGCACTACCCATTGATTTAGAAAGGGAACTTCTCCCCAAAATCCGATCACTAATCATCCGCTTTATCTGGCAAATAGGTAGGGCCCGTCTATCATTCCATACCATGAGGCGGACAAAAGTTGAAGGAGGAGTGGGACTTCCTGACTTGAGCTTATACTATAAAGCAGCCCCCGCTCTCTGCGAAGGCCTTTTTAACCCACTGAAGGAGGGCGGATGCCTCATGCTGTCAGGCCTCTTCCATAAACATGATATCTTGACATTTGAGAACTGCCAAAGGGAGATTCACTTATACCCGGACAAACACTTCCACTATCTTCAGCTTAAGTACTAGGCTCTCACCCCGCAGATTAAAGATGCTGCAACACAAGAGAGAACAATTTTTTAAACATTTGTGCAACAGGTGGGATCCATGAGGGGGGTAATTTCCTTTTTATATAGTACCTTGCTACGGCCTCACATTGCCTGAGACCTAAGTATATGACCAAGTGGGAGGAGGCGGCACAAAGAGAGATATCCGATAAGGAATGGATGTGGGTCTGGTCTGATATCGCCAAATGTAATCACTCCCTAGAATTGCGGGAAGCCCACATTAAAACTTTGATGGATTGGTATTTATACCCCACCAAACTTAAAAGGATATTTCCAAACACCTCTGATATGTGATGGAGGGGTTTGTGGTCTTCTAGATGATTTCCAACACATAGCGGGAGTCCTCCTGGGCGTTAGAGACCCGTCACTCGAACATCAAACCAAAGCGGACAAAGATATTATGTGAACCTATCTGGGGGCCACTAAAGTCACGATTGTGGCGGCTTGGAAGAAGAAAGTGGCCCACCATTCTTTATTACATTCTTGTCTCTGGAAAATCCTCTGTTTTGAGAGAATGACGGATATTTTCAGGGGTGCCTATAAGAACTTCGAATACAAATGGGGTTCATTAGTTACTTACCTTACGCAGGGTCTCCCTCTGGAGGTATGCCCACCCTCAATTAGGGACATGCACCTATTCCAGTTCTAGATCATATACCCATGGGAACAGGGCACAGCTACTGAGATACTCAGGTTTGGAAGACTAGAGCATAACAGACAACTACATGAACCACCATGGGGTCTGCCCCTTATACGACTGGGCCGAATAATACATTACACACTCACCACCACCACTAATTATTTATTTTATATAGAGGGGGTTGGGTTTAGTTTTTAGGGGGACCTTCCCTGTTGGAAGGGTTTGATTAAAAAACCTGTCGCAAAAGAATAGATGGGTTGAGCATGCACGGAATTTATGTTAAAACTTTGTTCCTTTGCAATGTTTGAAACTGTACTCTTATTTTCATATTCCATAAAGGAGGATGCCTTTGTTTTTTCTTAAAGTGTGATCAACCTCGGCACAGCTTAGTATACTACATTCTGTAAAACTGTTCAAGCTTATTGTTTGCCACAGCATTGCTAAGTGCAAACCAAATGCTAATAAAGATAAGTTTGAAATTAAACAAAATTGGAAAAATGGCCTACCTCTTTCCAAAATGCCAAAACTGTGGTACAAAATTTGGGTTTTGATTAATCTCTGCATGTTCCTAAAAGCTAGGAAGATGGTGACTTTTTCACGGCGAACTGTTTGTTGATGCCATTTTTAGGAAAACACAGACTTTATCTGGAGCACTTTTTTTTACTAATATTCTCAAAAGCTCAAAACGTTGCCATCTTTTGCTTATTTTCTCACTCCCCTCCATGGAAATCCACAAACCCTGGGTACCTTTAGAATTCCCTGGATGTTGGAAAAAAGGGGCGCAAATTTGCTATGGATACCTTAAATGGAAAAATAGTTATGGAGCCCTAAGTGTGAACTAACCCAAATAGCCAAAAAAGGGTTCAGCACTGGGGGCGAAAAGGCCCAGCAAGTAAGGGGTTGACTCCCATAGGAATCTTTTTTGTAGGTGGCATTGAGGACCCCAAATGTCTGTCAGACAGGAGGGCATTCTAGTTCACCTGCACTGGGAACTGAAACAAACAAATCCTTGTATCTGCACTTGTAGGTTTAGATGTAGCTAGGTTTTTGCTGGTTGGCTCAGAGTTACAGAAAGGTTGGTTGGTGAAGATCTCATTATGGCTTTGAAAGCCAGGATCAGTAGCCTGTATAACGACGGTCTGTTAACAAGCCAGCTTGGTGGTAGTATTGTGAGATAGGTGTGTGTCTTGGAGAATTGAAGAGAGTTCTTTGAGCGAAATGTAGAGATTGTTGTTACTATATATTATTTTACCAAGACCATAGCTGAGAATGGAGACAGAGTCTAGGGTCATTACTGTGGTCCTTCTGGATGCACTATAAACAGTATATCACATGGCCTTCTTTATTGATCTACCCTTTATTTCTAGTAAGTGTCTACAGTTCAGAAGTCAGTGTTTAATTTGTAAATAAGTGCAGGGGCTCAAAGTATTTCTTACAGGCCTGCCAACTTCGCTGCTGCAAGGCTGTCTAGTCTTGATTCTACCATGTACTTCTTTTGTACACCACTCTGTACTTCCTGTCTCTGTGTCTCACTGTTACAGGTTATTTTTGTATTTGTATTGGGTGCTTTTATACAGTGCTCTTACACACACGTGCACCAGGTCAGTAACTGAAAATAATGACTAAAGAGCAAATGGTTAGGACTGCCTGTTACTGGCAAGATATAGCAAGACTTTACAAAATGTAGGTAAACTGGGTCTAAGCAAATGGTAGGTTAGAGCAGATTCCAATGTGTGGCAGCCACCACAGAGAAGGCCCGTCTTCCCATCTTGGGCTGTTTTACCTTTGGGACCCGAAACAGATACCGTTTTGAAGATTTCAGCAACCAGGATGGGAAGTATCAGTTAACACATGCTGATAAAGGTGTAAACAGGTAAATAGTTATAAACAGTACACTTTGCTTGATAGGAAGCAAATGCATTGAACAACTGCTAGAGAGACATAACATGGCGTGTAAACCTGTGACCACACCAAGGGCTTCACTAATTACTAATTGCAGTCTATGGAGTAAGCTGTCTGGATGCCTAAGTAGATTGCATTGCAATAGTCCAGTGAGGAGAAATTAAAGCATTTCTGATCAGAACTTTACGTGAGAAGGAAAAAAGATAGATAAACCTAGTCAATATTTGTAGTTGAAAGAAGTTTGTGGAATAAGGCTCAGTTGTGCATACAATTAATCCCAAGGTTTTTCACAGCTGGGGCCTCGATTTAACACTTACTTTCGTTTCTCTCTTTGTCACTGTTTTCTTATCCATCCCTGGCTGCCTTTTTTTTGCCTTTGTCTCTGTTACTCTGGGTCAATTTAAAGAATGATGGTGAAAATAGGCTCAGATCCCTAAAAATAAGTGCTAGGGCACCAGTCATAGCAAAGGTGTCATGGCACCTAATGCAAAATGCACCAGTGCTGTCCCAAGCCACTGTACTAAACACAGGGCCAGAGATATCAATACCGCAGAAGGTACGGTGATGAAGGGACCCAGGAATGTTTTGGGAGACCTTGTACTTCTTAATCTGGTGCATTTTAATTACACCATGCCGCCTACAGTGTAATGAAAGACATTGGTATAAAGATTGCAATGGGTTCATCACATTCTCGAGCCACGTTCTTCTTTGTTGCTGCTACTCTCCTTTGTAAAGCTTGAGAGCTGGACAGGCCTTTCATTTCGCTGGGCATTCCCTGGTGGCCTGGAGCCCTTAAAGTCCGGTTTTGAAACCAAGTGCTGCTCCTGGTGCTTCTGTCACTTTTTCTAGCTCCCCAAGATTGATTGAAGTAGGCACGGAGGCTTCAAGACAGAGAGAGAGAGAGAGAGAGAGAGAGAGAGAGAGAGAGAGAGAGAGAGAGAGAGAGAGAGAGAGAGATAAAGGGAGGGTCAGGGAAGGTGGTTAGATAGCAATCAGTGAGGGATGGTAGAGAGAGGAGAGAATGAGAGATGATGAATGTATGGATGGATGGAGGAATGGAGGGAGGAAGGGATTGATGGAAGCTGGCTGGTTTGAGCATTTATGTCAGGGCTTTCAATGTTTTATATTCTGGCCCTGGAACGCCCGCCCCCGCCAGCAAGCGTGCACTTCTCAGACCCATATCCGTTGAGGAAAGCAGGAACAACACCTCCTCATCTATTTTTATGAGAGCTCCTCTCAGGATTATTGCAGCCCAAGACCTGACCAGTGCCTCCACAGACCCATTTACAGTGTGTGTGGAGGACACCCAATCCTCAGTATACCACTAAGAAACCCCCTTCCCCAGTAACTTTGGGGCAGATCTACTAGGAAGTGCCGCAGCGCGGCAACGGAGGCCTTTGGGCTGCGCCACACTGCGGCACATTTGCGAAGCACATGAATGCGACATATTTACAATAATATGTTGCATTCCTGTGCTGTCCCCTGTGCTGGCGCACAAACTGCAGCCATGCGCTGGCGCACGCGCCCCTGCACCATGGTGCAAGGGTGCCTGCATCATGGGGAGATTGTTTTTGTAGAGGAAGAGGCTTTTTTCTCTTTTCAATGCACGCTGTAGAATGCAGCACTCTATGAAAGAGGGAAAAATGAAGAGAAATGAAAACATTTCTCCTCGTTGCGCATCGCTACGCATCCCCTGGGGAGGTGTAGCATTGACACGTATTTCCAGATTTACGATTCCTCGTAAATCTGGAAATGTGTCTCATTCCATGGGTGTTGCGTGGGAGCACCCACAGCAAAACCCTTGGAACGCCCCTTCCACGCAAAGTGCTGCGTGTGAAGGGGACATATTTACAAGGAGAGGAAAGTCATGTAAATATGGAGAAGTGAAGTGCGCCTCCAGTACGTTACAAAAAGTGACGTACTGGTGGCACAGGAGGCTTGTAAATCTACCCCTCTGTCTGTAGAAACAAGTCACCCACAACAGAAAGCACTCAACTAAAATAAGCCATAGAAAGGCTGAGAGGTGTGCTTTACAGAAAATTACTAACATAATCAATCAATCAATCAGTCTTTGTCTAGCATGGGTAATCACATGTGAGGATATCCAAGCACTGTGTTGGCTCAGTCGAAAAGGCAGGTCTTGAGTCTCTTCCTGAAGTCCATCAGAGAGGATGAAGTCTGGAAGTGGGGGGAAGGCCATTCCGGAACTTGGTGGCGAGGCAGGGGAAGCAGCGGCACCTGCTGTGGCTTCGGCAGATGCACAGTGTCTGTTCGAGGGTGTGGGTGGAGGATCAAAGGTTTCTGGATGATTGGTGGAAGTTCACTTGGTGGTTGGTGTATGCTGGTCCTACGTTGTGGAGGGCTTTGAAGGCTTTTGTAAAAATTTCTGGACGGGGAGCCAGTGGTCATTCCTGAAGTGTGGGGAGTAGGCCTGTTTGGACAATTCAATGATGAGTCTTGCTGCTGAGTTCTGTATCGTCTAAAGTATCTTCATGAGGTCGGTGGTAGTTCCTGCGTACAGTGCGTTGCTGTAATCCAGCCGACTGGTCAGTAGTGCTTGAGTGACGGTTTTTCTTGTGCTGATGGGAGCCATTTGAAGATTCTTCAGAGCATACAGCAGGTGTAGAAGCAAACGGAGGAGACTGCGTTGATCATCTGCTTCATGGTGAGCTTGCTGTCCAGGATAATGCCAAGGTAGTGGGTATGGTCTGTTGGTGTGGGCGTAGGTCTGAGTTTGGCGATGCAACAGGTGTTGTTCCAGGGATATGTGTTGTGGCCAAACATCAGTACTTCGGTCTTGTCAGTGTTGAGCTTTAGGCAGTTGGCCTTCATCCAGTTAGCAGCGTTCTTCATGTGACTGTAGAAATTGGTCTCTGTGGTGTCAGGGTCTGCTGAGAGAGAGAGGTTGAGCTGTGTGTCGTTGGTGTAGAATACAATGTTGAGGTTGTGGGTTCTGACGATGTCGGCAAGGTGTGTCATGTAGATGTTGAAGAGGGTGGGGCTGGGGTATGAGCTATTATTGACAACGCAGCTAGTGCTTTTGGGTTCTGAGGCCAAGGGGGGTAAGCGGATCCTCTGTGTTTGTTCTATGAAGAATGATGCGATCCATCTAAGGGCATTTCCCTGGATTACGAATTGGTGTAGTCTCTTGATGAGTGTGTTGTGGGATACGATGTTGAACACCACAGAGAGGTCAAGAAGGATCAGGGCCGCTAAATCTCCTCTGCCAAGGTGGATGCGGATTTTGTCTGTGGTGGCGATCAAGGCCGTCTCCGTCCTGTGGTTGGCACGGAATACGGATTAGGAGGCATCAGGCAGATTGTTTCTGTACAGGTGTTAGGTGAGCTGCTGGTTTATGGCCTTCTCGTGGACTTTGGCAGGGAAAGGATGCAGCGAGATGGGATGGTACTGGCAGGGAAAGGATGCAGCAAGATGGGGTGGTAGTTCTGGAGTTTTCTGGGGTCTGTGGAGGGTTTCTTAATGAGGGGTCTGACTACAAATTGTTTCCGGGCGTCGGGGAAGATGGCTGTGGTGATGGATGTGTTGAGGATGGTGGTGAGTTGGCTGCTGATGTCTTTTTCTCCGATGTTGAAGAAGTGGTGGAGGCAAGGGTCCATGGGTGTCCTGAGTGGATGGAGTTCATGATGGTTGTGGTGTTCTGAGTGGGTAGCTGTTCCGATGTGGTGAGTAGCGGATCGTGGGCATCTTCTGTTGGGGCGAGGAGGATGTGGAGGTCCATAGATTGGGGCTCTAAGTTCTTGTAGATGGTGGATATCTTGTTGTGAAAGTGGTCAGCTAGAGTGTTGCAGAATCCCTGTGAGGGAGGGATGGTGTTCTCGATGGCCATAGGGCAGGCGAACTCTGTGACAATTCTGAAGAGTTGCTTGGAGAGGTTGGTGCTTCCTTCAATGTGGTTTGCCAGGGCTTATTTTTTAGCATGTTTGAGTCATTGGTGGCATTTGTTCAGGACTGATGTGAAGATGGTACGGTTGGTGGTGTCTTTGCTGGTGCACAATCATCAGCCCAGTTGTTTGCAGTTGCGTTTTATTGCTCTGAGTTCTGGTGTGTATCAGCTGGCTTGTTTGGTGGATTTGCAGGTTGAGGCAGGTTTGATGCTTGTGACTAAAAACATAAAACTTAGGTTTTTGTCAGTTTTATCCTACAACTGTTCTGGATTGAATCTACTCCCCTCTCAGAATACAATGTGTCACTTAACCCGTTTACCGCTGCCGAATTTCACCGCGGTGTTGGTGAAATAAAGGGTGGGCGTGGTTCAGACGGCCCCCGGCCATCCTCCGTTCACGCCCACCGTGACGTCGGGTGGCCGTTATCTTAAATTCCCCCTGATTCTTGAGGACAGTGGAAGACCACTTGGGATCCCAGATGAATATTTTAAAATCATGACACTTCATGTATTTAATAAATATGGTGGCTCTGAGTAAACGTACACAGCATGATGCTACATGATGAACTTTGTAGAGTGTATAGCCTGGTTGCCACAATAGATGCATTGGGGGCAGAACTGGGTCCAAGAGCTGACGTATTCACAGCTGACACCCACTGGCTGGATTGGTCAATGCTGCACTTAATTTGTAAACAAATGAGTGCCGTTGCCCAAAGCTCTGCTTGTCCACCGCTATTAAACATCCGCGAGCCGAATACCAAGACTGCATAGTGTTGATATCACATTAGGCCTCCTTTAATCCACTACCAGACACTTCTGCCCCTTTATCTCACCTTTGCCGATCCTTGCATTCTCCTTTTGGGCCGGTTTTTCCGTCTTTCTCTCCATCTTTTGCTGTGTCGTTTCTCTCTTGCTCGTGTTCGATGTCTTATGAGATAAATTAAGTACCTGGTCCCCAAAAAATAAGTGTTGGTGTGCCCCACTGGCTCAGATTAAGCACTGGGTCCAAGCAGAATGTCACTGTGCCACAGTCCAGCAGCCCATGGCAGTGTGCACAACACAGTTCTCCGTTGCGCATGTAGAAGGCTGCCTGCCAAATCCTGGTGCCGGACATACATTGGAGCCATTACATGCGCTCGCCAAACCCTGCTGCAACGCCTCCACGAAAGTGCTCATGGCGTGTAACAAACCATCCACACATATAGGAACACCTGTGAATACCTGCTTACCCCACTGTACCATCTCTGATTCGCATGACAGCTTCTGCCTAGGCCTCTCTCTCTCTCTCTCTCTCTCTCTCTCTCTCTCTCTCTCTCTCTCCCTGTCTGTCTCTGTCTCTGTCTCTCTCTCTCTCTCTCTCTCTAGCAAACAAAGCACCAGGCCTCAGTGAGATCCTTTTAAAAGACCTATTAAACAACGGCAGCTGGTGAAACAGTCTGTGACCCCAATCCCCGTGGGCCCTGGTGCCACTGCACCCGCTGCACCACTGATACCTACACCCCTGTATGCCACCCATCACACAAAGGTATCATTGTCATTCATCGGTTGATGTGTGATGTGCTTTATAAAGTATGTACTGTTAGTATATTCTAATTATGGTTTATTTGATCACCTTCAAGCTAAAACCCACGTGACGCCTCTGAGATGGAACTAACAAGGAACCATCTGAACCACAGGATGAGCTGCCCCCAGGGCTGATACAGACAGAGTCAGAGAAGGGCTGAACAACTAATTTGTACAATCGAATGTGGTCTATAATGAACTCTTAATTAGTCTAAGTAATAGATAATTGGTCTTCAGTTAAAAGTCACTGAGTTGCAGAATTGGGTGTAACAATTCATGCAGCATCCATAAATCCTGAGAGGAAGCACTTCTTTTCCAGCCCCGATCTTCCTTGTTTCATCTAAATGTATTACTTTTCCACGGAAAGCTTTCTTCCCAGAATATGGGGCATATTACCAAGCAATAGCGATAATTATCTCTATTGCTTGGTTAGAGACAAAAATTTACAATGAGCTGCGGCGATTTTTACCACAAATAAACCTTGGTATTACCAAGGTTTATCGCAAATGCGATAAAAATGGCCGCAATGCATGAATATCGCTGAAACGTCAGTGATATTCTTGCATTACCGAGCTAATGCTCTTAGCCATGTTATCCACCTCCCATTGGATAACATGGCTAAGAACTGCTCAGGGCAGGTGTTTGCTTTTGGAGATATTCGCGCTTAGCGCAAATAGCTCCAAAAGTTGGTAATAGGAGATAGCGATGTTAGCGACTGTTTTCAGTCGCTAACATCTTGGCACGCCCACTTTGCATGTCATTAGTGATAAATATCACTGACATGCAAAGTGGGGCCCAAGATGGTCGCTATCTCCTACTAGCTGTCGCTAACTGGTGTTAGCGACAGCTAGGTAATAGGGAGATATTTTTATCTCCGCTTTCTTGGCTTTTAAAGCCAAAAAAGCAGAGATAAACCCCCTTGATAATATGCCGGATGTTTCGTTCATAGGACGACTTTCTCATGATGAAAGCATATATGTAAAATATAACCTAAATCTTGATTTGACCGAAAGATGCCACCAGCACACCTAATAGATCTGCAGTTGTCTATCTCATATTATATGTACAAAAACACCCTTGTAGTACAAGTAAAAAATATGTCTTTACCTGATAACCCAGTCTTAGCATACATGCCGGATTAGTAACTGCACCCCCTAATTGTTATTGTCAAATTATAAAAAAAATGGGTACGGTCCTGAATAGCCATGCATTGGTCATGGTGTGATCACCTAAATTAAGGTGAAGCAGTGCGTCAGGTAGTGGTGGTGTGGTCATATTTAAATAATCATATAAATATCAGTTTATTAATGGAACTTAAAAATAAATGTGAGAAAGAGGCTGGGATCAAAATGAATAAATAATTGATGGAAATCTCTAATTTATTAATGATTCATTTCATTTTGCCTATTTAAGATATATGACTTTTAATAGAGGGTAGATGGTTTATTATCCTGAATCCCATAGCTGCTGAGGCTATTCGACCCCCCCCCCCCAGCTGAAGCCTTATTTGGATGTTTGAGGCACTTCACAATTAGGCCTTCATCCTTTTTTTTCCACCAAAGGTATCCAGGTCGAATATTCATCCTTTTTTTACCATACTGAGTGATTCTAAAAATACCCAGGATTTGTCGATTTCCCTGGAGAGAAAAAAGAAAATAGCAAAATCTAGCAACTTTTTTTTTAAAAGAAACTTTATAGATCAGCACATATTATTCGTCAGATCATTATAGCCATTACTATGTGGTATTTTCGTTTTCTTGCTGCTAGTACATGCTTGTCTATACATACTGATGTGTGCACACAGACACAACCTGGAATGTCTCAAAGAATACACACAAAGCTAGTATGGTGTAGAGGTAAAAAGGCCTTGATCTGAATAGGTTTACAACATAATTCCTTACATTTCCCTTAATACAAAAACCTTCCTCCCCCCACTCAATTTCTGGCCCGCCCGGTACAAACTCCTACTCTGAGAAACTGCTAGTGTGGCTGACGCTCGTCCATGCTGACTATTGTTGTTGTACGGGAGCAGATGTTGTACGTTCACTTGGCCGTTACTGTACCTAAAACAGCACAGCCTGATCTTTACTATGAAGTGGGGATAGCTAGGCATGGGACGAGGTCCAGTGTTTTAAACACCTCCAGCAAGGTATCCCATTCCATTGAAATGGGGCGTTCGCGCAATCTGTGTGCCTCTTTGCTCCTAATTGCCGCGCTCTCCTCACTGCTCCAACGTACTACCTCGTCATACCATCCGGATAATGTAGGTTGTCTTGTGGATTTCCATCGCATTATAATGGCGCGTACAGCTAGTATAAGGGCAAGATCTAGGAAATGAAGTTGAATTTTATGGGCGCTTGTGCACCTGCGGAGACCCAACAGGCATCCTGTTATATTATCTTCAATCTGTAAGTGTGTAACCTCACAATCACATTGCATACCCCCTCCCAGTAGTTACTAAGATGGGGACACGCTCATAGCATGTGGGTGAAGCCCGCCTCCTCAGTCATGCCTCGAGGACAGCAGTGTTGGGTGTCCGGAAACATGTGGTGTAAGCACCGCAGGCTTAAATAGGATCTATGCAGTACCATGCTTTGTATGAATTTAAATTTGGCGTTAGGGGACACTCGCTTGGGATGCTCCAGAATACTTGCCCATGTGACGTATCACAAAAATAATCTAAGGAGCTATACCTACCAATAGCCCCCACTTATCTTCTTACCAAATAATCAATCAGTTGGCAGTGAAGAAAAGTCAATCGTTTATTAGACAACCACTGCTCTATAGAGGAGCCATTCCGACGTCACCCAGCCAGTGCGTGGAGAAGACTGCCGATTCACACTCAGTACATGGCATATATACTTTCATCACGTTACATGAGATCACCGTACATGGAAAATTACTGGCAGGCACAGTAGCTTAAAGGAAAGAACATATATGGCACACAAAGCCCATTTAGAAGTCTGCTTCTGCTATTATTGGGGAGGGTCAGGAGGGGTGACTCCCTTTCGTCTCGGTGCCTGTGAGCACAAGTACGGCACCTCCAGGAATGCGCTTATCACCTCTGAAACCAGATGCGACCTTGGGTCTCAGAACAATAAAGAATAGTATGAATTCAGCTGTCTGTATAACTCAACTAACAGAGCTTACTCGGCTGCTGGAGGGTGACACGTGACCACTGTTCGAGTCTAATACATGTTCAGGCAAAATGGAGTCTGTTTGGTTCTCAGTCTGCGTCCAAAGGAAATATAATGCAAAAGCGGAACGGAAGATCCGGCATTGACATAACTAATTAGTGTATTTTATTATATACATGTGAATACAGATACATCGTGCTAACACAAAAGATTAATATAAATGTAGGAAATCGATGTTATCCCTCAGAACCACCCTTTTAGCATGATGCAGCTAATCATGAAAATTAGTCCTCAAAAATACCCTCGTCAATCTGCATCATCTCTTGTATTTCTTGTTGGACCATTTGGACTTTGACTTTAGTCGGGGATGACTCTGTCATAGAGGAAGTTAATTTGGATGCACAGTAAGAACAACAGGCGGATCCACAGTGTACGCAGAGACAACAGGTAAAGATAACGCTTGCTATACCAGCTAACACCATCAGGATCTTCCAACCCCAGGTAGACAATAAACCCCAAAGCCATCCAGAAAGGGACTAGGTACCTGTGTCCGCATGTACTTCAGAAGCTAAACGATGCAATTTTTGAATAGCCAAATGGACAGAAGGGGTGGAGTCAGGGATATACACGCAACAGGAACTGCCGATCACCGGGCAAGCTCCTCCTCGATCTGCTAAGATAACGTCTAACACCATACGGTTTTGAAGAGAAACGAGTCTCGTAGCCTGAAGCTCTACAGTCAGATCAGTTAATATACCAGCTGTGGTATTTATAACTCTCTCAACTACATTAGATAGGCGCCTTATTTCTTTACTAGTGATGATGGGCCCCCAGATAGGAAATACTCCCTTGACAATGTCAATAAAGTGTTGTTCAGGAGTCAGTCTGATCTATCTCAGATGTATCCAATTCCCGTTTATCTCATATTACAGGCAGACTTTGTCCGTCTAACCTATGATCTTTATGATAATTGGAGGGTGCTATATAGACAGGTGGATACAGGAAGGACAAGTAACAACGACCCATCCATCCCCGAGGTAGCGATGTGTAGGCATTCTCGCCACACACAAAGTAAACATTTGGAGGTGTTAACAGTGGAGGGCTACTAAAGGTGCGCAGTCGGTATGTATAATTACACCGGCTGTCTCCTACTGAAATGTGTCCGGTTCCCTGTACACAGAAGGCAGAGGTGCTATTCAATATAGGCAACGGGATAGCTTTGTCATCAGTAACATTCCGATCCTGAAATTGCTGGAAGTACTGAGTAAAGTTAAATTCTGCAAAGTCAAGGATTTCACTCTTCAACCATGTAACATTCTCATATTCTGTATATAGATTCATGCAGGCATTTGGGTCTAGAGATCCTTCTCCATCATTCCCTTGTGCATCAAAACCCTGGTGTACCTCTATATAAGCCAGGATCATTTCATAATCACGCTCAGAATATCAAGAAGAATCTACCGTGTAGTGGAGGTACATCATTGACAGCAATTTGAACCAGGCCTCACAACTTACCAAATAAGATAAGGGCAATGAGATAAAGAGATCATGTCTATGCAGCAAACCACAAACCCAACAATTTGTTGTATTGGTAGCACTATGCGTTTGATGCAACATCTCCACAAATACATTTTTAACATAAGTCTGGCAATTCCTTTCCTTATGAGGAGCTAACGTAAGAAAATAATGTTCAGTCGGTGGAGTAGAAGTTCCCAACACAGTATGCATAGGATGGTGGAGTTCTAAATATAAAAACACACTCCTTATTATAATAAAAAATGCTGCAATGGTGATTACAAAAGCAACTTTCACACGTGCTGTCCAAGAAGAAAACATGGGTATATAAGTAGGCATATATCGAGGAGCGAGGGGGCGTTTCTCCTGAGGAATAAAACGACCAAAGGGATACATTCTAACTAAAAGTCCAAACTACACTAAGGGCGGTGTTCTGAGAACCATTGTATCCCCATGAGTGGCTGCCCCCCCTACGTCACGGGGTGCAGATTTAGACATATTGAGAGACAAAGTGGCAGAGAGCGCCCGCGGGGTCCTTGTGCCGACCGCGTTCACAGCCTCGAGCCGCCAGCAGCCCGAGGCGGTGTACGAGGCTGAGTGTTGTATTGTAAGTGCAGTTATAAAACGTATTGTAAGAGCATGTATTAAACACTGGCCACCCCTTTATTTTAACTCCAATTATAAAACGCTTACCGTCCCTGACGAAGCGCTTTAGGCGGGGCAGTGCTGCTCCGGGAACCCAAGGCCAGTTCATTGTTTATTGCCTCCAGAGCAGCACTGCCCCGCCTAAAGCGCCTCGTCAGGGACAGTAATCGTTTTATAATTGGAGTTAAAATACAGGGCTGGCGACTCCAACCTTATGAACGCGGTCGGCACAAGGACCCCGCGGGCGCTTTCTGCCCGAGACACGAGCCATGTCTCAACAGAGCATGCGCAAATGGCAAATGTTAGGGGGTACATGGAATGATGGTGGGCGTGATGACACGTCATCGGCACGTCATCGGGCCGCAATGTGCGCATGCATGCGCTTGCGCAAAGCAGGGGGGTCCACTGCCTCACGGGGGGCAGCGGATCATAGAACAGCGGCAGTCCAACCTGCCAGAGGGTGCTTCTTTCCTGTGTCTGTCTAGAGCCTCATAGGCAGGCTCATATCGTTCATCAAAGAAAAAACTGATCAGTGCAATGACGTTATATATACAGTTGCACCCTGGCCCTTTCTTCAGCTTCTTAGTCTTTCTTTTTGAACAGAGCAATACAATATTGCAGCTCTCAACGTGCTCAGTCCAGTGTCTCGCTCAGTACCCCCGAACTAATCTAGCAATACCCTAGTACTCAAGTCTCTCCCTAACTTCTGCCGTGTTCATCGGGGGTACCGCGTTGTTTTCTGGGCCGCAGGTTGTAGCAAACATGACCAGGTAACTCCTGGTCAACAAACAAAGCAGATGAAGTGGCATTCGTGATAGCTGAGTTATCATGAACTCTTTGTGTATCAATAGGGGCAACCGATTCTGGGGCCAATTTTACTGTTGATGACAAGACCCCTCTCGTGCCTGATGCTCCTTCCTCTTGCCTTTTCTCAATTTCTTGGGCATCAGAAAAAGGAACAACACAAGGAGCTCTCTCACTCTCCTGGGTCAAAATTCCTTCTGGATTCGGTTGATCAAAAGGAAGCAGGAAAGGTACTCTCTTCAGATGGGAAACATGGATCCAATGGTTTCGACCATTCACCTTCACCGCTGTCCGAGTAGCCAGTAGAATTTGGACTGGTTCAGTCCACCTGGGCTCCAGACTAGATTTCCGCTGATAATTTCTCACCATCACCCATTGGCCGGGCTCCAAACGATGTCCGTGACCCTCCGGCAAGGGCTGCAGCATGTCTGACACCTGTTGATGGATAGAACGAAGATCTTTAGTCAAAGTGTACAAATAATCTGTCATCATTGGGTAATCAATTTCTCGAAAGATCCTTGGTCGTGGAACATCCCACACATTAGCTGGCCGCCCAAAAATGACCTCGTCGGGTGACAATCCTGACTGGGAATGGGGGGTGACCCGCAAAGACATTAATGCTAAAGGCAACGCGTCAGGCCACTTTAACTCGGTGCTTTCCTGAATTTTTGCCATTTTCAATTTCAAACTTCCATTGTATTTTTCAACCAATCCTGCAGACTGGGGATGTTATGTTATGTTATGTTAATATATACTTTTACAGCGCACGTACACCCGTAGGTTTCATGGCGCTATCTTCAAGGAGCACAGGGAACAGACTCTACGCGTAAGCTTGTTGGAATAGCCATGTTTTCAAAGACTTCCTAAATGATAGAAGGTCCTGGCAGTGTCGAATGAGCGGGGGGAGAGAGTTCCAGAAGGTGGCGGCCAGGTAATAAAAGCAGCTGCCTCCTTGCCGCTTTTTTCTAACTAAAGGGACTTTTGCTAAGCCAAGATGGGCAGAACGCAAGTTACGTACCGGGGTATAGTTAGTTATCATATTCCTGATGAACTTGGGGCCGCTACCATGCAATGCTTTAAAGGTGATACATCCTGTTTTAAAGGCAATCCTTTGTGCCACTGGTAGCCAGTGAAGTTTTTCCAGTCCAGCTCTGATTGATAACCACTTGGGTTGCTTCCAGATGAGTCTGGCCGCCTGATTCTGGACTATCTGCAGCCGTTTCAACAAGCCCGCTGGGAGGCCTAGGTAAAGGCTGTTAGAGAAGTCCAAACGGGAGAGTACAAGGGCAATGACTACTTGGATGAGAGCTGAGTGTGTGAGTAGGTGAGCAATCTTTTTAATTTTCCGTAGTTGAAAGAAGCTTGAAGATACAACAGCCCTGACCTGTCCTTTGAGTGACAGGTCGGTGTTGAGTGTAATCCACAGACTTTTGACCGAGTGGGACTTAATCGGTGGAGAGCCCATGTCTTGTGGCCAGAAATGTTGTCCCCAGCTTAATTCACTTTTCCCGGGCAGAATAAATTCAGTTTTGCCCGGGTTAAGTTTAAGATGGTTGGTATTCATCCATCTTTGTATGTGTGTCATTGTAGCCTGGAATTCAGCCACCGAGTCCGTTGTACTTAGCGGGATGATTAGCCGGAGGTCATCAGCATAGTTATATATCGTAATTTTGTAATTCTTCAAGGAATGGAGTAGCGGGCAAAGATATATGTTAAATAACAGAGGTGATAGTGATGAACCCTGTGGTACCCCACAGGTAGATGGAATCCTAGGGGCTGTGAAGGTCCCTAGCTTTATGTTTAAAGTACTTTATTCAGCATGACACACCAAGACAAATACACAATGCAATCTGTGGAAGCTGGAAGTATCAAGATCCTGGCAAAGGGCTAGTAGACGCAGGTCACATGTGTTAATCGAACACGGCAGTAGGAAGAATGCATTGTCCCAGTATGACACAACATTTTATTGCAAACACCCCCCAAACCCCAACTTCCAACTCCCCTAACACAGCCCCCCCCCACCCTCCCCACCCGTCGTCCAGTGCACAGGCTCCATCCAAAGCGTACCTCAAGGCCACCTCTCACGGGGGAAAGGGAATCTCGTACCGGGTCACTGGTCAGGCGATGTCGGGCTCGTGAGCCTCATGAGGCGGAGGTATTTGGGACAGGTAAGTTCCCCAAACTCTGTGAGCAGTAAGGAGTGAAATGGTTGCCAGAGTTCGTTAAATTGCGCTATGTCCCCTGCCACCACGAGGGACAATTTTTCCATACCCAGCACATGCCACAGCCTATGGAGCCAGCCCGTGATGGTGGGTGTTGTGGTGGTGCGCCAATGTATCAAAATGTTCTGGACCGCTGAACCTAGGGTGATGGCTATTTGCCTACCTCTATGGGATCTGAGGGGGTACATCAGCCCATTCGGGAGTCCCAGCAGGGTGTATGCAGGGAAGCGCGGGAGTTCAATACCAAAATGAGAGTCTATTTCATCCAGCACCTCCTTCCAATAGGCGGCCAGGAGAGGGCAGTCCCATAGAATGTGCGTGAGTGTACCCCTGTGCCCGCACCCTCGCCAACACGTGTCTTCCTTACTACGGTCAAACTTGTGAATCCGCTCAGGTGTGTAGTACCAGTAGGTGGAGACCTTGGTCAGTGTGTCGGTGAGGCCCATGCGATATGCCGAGTGGCGCGCTCTATAGGAAATGTGTTCCCACTCCTTGGGGCTTAACGTTCTCCCTAGCTCTCGCTCCCAGCGTTCTCTCCCCGGGTTGTAAAAGTGCGGTGAAGGATGTGGTAAAAACCTATAGAGATCCGTGATCAGTTTTGAATCCGATGTACGTGACAGCACCCATCTCTCGTACAATGAAAGGTGTCTATCTGCCGTCTCTTTCACCTGAGGTTGAAGAGCCCAGTGGCGGGCTTGCATATAGCGATGTCGATCAGTCTCAGGGAGAGAAAATTCCTGACGGAACTGCGGAAAGGAGACAACTCCTTCAGGGCCGTACATATGGCACAAAGCTCTGCACCCCGCCTGCCGCCAGTGTGTGAACGCCCCTTTTTCCATTCCTGGGGCAAAGTCTGGGTTGTCCACTAACGGCGTGAGCGGCGACGGGAACGTGGTAAGGTCATACTTGATGCAAGTGGCATCCCAGACCCTCAGAGGCACCCTAGTGATAAAAGAGGCGTACAGGTTCTTAGGTCGGTGAGGCCGGCGTAAGAACGGGACTTCCTGCAGAGGCCTGCCTGCCACCGCCTGATCCTGGAAGAGCCAATTCTTATCAGACTCCCATCTGCACCATTCCACGAAGTACCGCAGCTGCGCGGCCTGGAAATATTTACGAAAGTCAGGAATTCCCAGCCCCCCCGCCTCGGGAGCCAGAAGTGAGAGGGCCCTGCGCATTCTGGGTTTTTTCCCTTGCCAAATGAAACGCGCCACCTCCGACTGCAGTTGTGGGATCCAGCCTGCCGGCGGCTGGAGCAGCAGAGCCCTGAATAAATAAAGAACCTGCGGTAAAACCGTCATTTTAATAGCTGCAATCCTGCCCAACCAAGAAAGGATGACACGGTTCCATCGACCCAATTCCTCCCTAATCTTTGCCCCTAGAGCTGAGTAGTTAGCCGAAACCATAGCCGGCAACATGGGGACTATCAAGATCCCCAGGTAGGGTATCGCTTCTGACGACCAGAGCATGGGGAATCTATTCTGCAGGTAGGTCCTAGTGGCCGGTTCCAGGGAGACATCTAAAGCCACCGACTTCCCCATGTTCATCTTAAAGCCTGCGACCGCTCCAAAGGAGGCCAGCTCCTCTATGCAGGCTGGTAAGGCCGTCCGGGGCGTAGCCAATGAGAAGATGACATCGTCAGCATAAAGGCTGATAGCGTGCGTGAATCCTCCCATCCGTATCCCCGCCAACGCCGGATTGTCACAGACTCGCTGAGCAAACGGTTCCAGGTATAAAGCGAAGAGCAGGGGCGAGAGTGGGCATCCCTGCCTAGTGCCCCTTTCGATGGTAAAGGCTGCAGAAGTGTACCCATTCACGCGGACCACGGCCGTCGGCCCCCTGTAGCAGTTGAGGATCATGGAGCGGAACTTTTCCCCTATGCCCGCCTTCACCAGGACCCGTTCCAGGTAGGGCCAATGCACTCGGTCGAACGCCTTCTCCGCGTCCACTGCTAGCAACATTCGTTCCCCCGGAATCTGGGAGGCCTTCTCCAGCAGGTGGACCACCCGTTTTGTATTGTCGACCGTCTGCCTCCCCGGGACAAAGCCCGCCTGATCAGGGTCGATAAGACCGGGTAGGTGAGGTGCAAGTCGACTGGCCAGGATCCCCGTGTAGAGTTTTAAGTCAACGTTCAAAAGGGATATCGGCCTGTAGGAACCACAGTGTTTCGGGTCCTTCCCTGACTTAGGGATGACCGTAACGGAAGCTCACAGGAGGTCAGGCCAGATGGCCCCTGGTTCCGCAAATGAGTTAAAAAGGCGAGTAAGGATAGGGGCTAGCGACGTGCAAAACGTTTTATAAAAGAGCGCGGTGTAACCATCCGGGCCCGGGGCCTTGCCGTGTTTAAGTCGAGCAATGGCCAACACCACCTCTTCTATCCTAATCTCCCTATTCAGGTGTTCCGCTTGCAGAGGATCTAGGGAGGGCAAGATGACCGAATCCAGATAAAAGGCCATGGCCGCTTTGTCCGGCGGTTCGCCGGTATAAAGCTTCGCGTAAAACCCGCGGAACACGGCTGAGATACGAGCATCTTCCATTTCCACTGCCCCTGCAGAGTCGATAATCTCCCTCCCTAGCTGGCTCTGACGTGCCACTCGGAGCCTATTGGCCAACAGCTTACCACAACGGTCTCCCCCTGTATAAAAGGCGTGGCGCAGCCGGAGTGCCGCGTACTACGCTTGATCCAGATCTAGGGCTGCTAGAAGCTTTCTCGCTTCCTTAAGCTGGCGCCAGATTCTAGGTGCCCCCGTTCTGCGGTGTATCAGTTCTAGCTCCCGGACTCTGTCAGTAAGTTCTTCCCTCTTGGCCCGTCGTTCTTTGTTGTCGGCCGCAGAGATCGCTAAGAATTCTCCCCGAAGGACTGCTTTCAGGGCCGCCCACTGTGTGGCCTGGGTGGTGTCAGCGTTATCATTATGGGCCAAGTAGTCCCGGAGCGCAACCTCAATACGGTCCACCACGACTTTCCTATGTAACAGGGTGTCCTGGAGGCGCCATGTCTTCGGAGGATGAGCTGCAGGGGGTAGACACAGCGTGGCCTCCACTGGAGCGTGGTCCGATAAAGATAACACACCCATGTCCGCCCCTGAGACCAGCGCCTGCACCGAAGACGTAACCAAAAGATGGTCCAGCCTTGCATATGTCTTATGCGCGTGGGAATAATAGGAGTAATCCCTATCCGTGGGGTGCATATGACGCCAAAGATCCAGAAGGTCTACCTCCGCTAGCCGCGCTTTACAGCAGGCTGAGAATTCCCCGACCTGCGGAGAGCGCTGGGCTGATCTGTCCACAGTAGAGTCAAAGACCATATTAAAATCTCCACCGAGAATAATATGTCTGTCCGGCGAGGCAGTGATATCCTCCACCGCTGACTGCAGGAAGCGTTCCTGCCAATCATTAGGGCTATAGAGTGACCCGATAGTGAATGTGAGTCCCCCTATCCTGAACCTGTGTGCTAGCAATCGACCCTTCTGTTCGGCCAACTTATGGAGCTGATCCCCTTGAAAGTGTCTAGCTACCAGAATTTCCACCCCCACAGTCTTAGTAGTGCAAGAGGAGAAGAATTGGACCGGGAACTTATGTGAGCGTAGCCTATGCGTGTCCTGTGGCAGCAGATGTGCCTCTTGGAGGAGGCATATGTCCGCATGAGCATTCTCCAAGAGGGAAAGCACTGCCCTCCTCTTGACGGGATTACTCAAACCCCGGACATTTAGGGTCACAACCTTAAAAGTGTAAGGGGGCATAATGGATTATGTGTGTGAAAGCGCGGTTACCTTGACCTAAGGCCACAGAAGTCGTGGGCACCCACCCCGGTGTCATAAGCAAAATGGCAAAGAAAAAATGGTATGTGGGCATGCAACGCCCTCCGCCAGGCAACCTGCAATGTGTGGCCGACTCCAGTGTATCCGTTAGCTGCGCAGCGCGTTGATCAGCCGTCACCATTCTCCCCGTAGGCGCGCCATGCCCCCATCCAGCCAAGACACAGCAAACGAAAGTTGTGAACGCGGCAATTATCTGCGTGGTGCACTGGACGACCCCTTTTCCCTCACCCAACTCCCGGATCCCTCCCTGAAACTCCCACTCCCCAACTAAGCCCCCCCCTGCAGCCCCCACCTAACACCCCCCTTCCCCCAAACTGTTCCAGAGGAACCAATGTCCCAGTCCGGTCCATAACGGACAAGTCTGTGGAAAGTCACAGAAGTGGACGTCCAGTCACTACACAACCACCCGCTCCCCCCTCCCCCCTCTAGGCCCCCAAACCTGCGACATCAATAAAGCGATGTTGATCTCCCCCCGGAGTTCTTCTTAGGCAGTCAGCGCAACTTCACCGGTTGCCGTATCCCTGGCCACTCCTCTCGCTGCGCTATCCATTTCCGCCCGGATAGTAGGTGAATCCGGTCTTGCCGATGAGGTAGAATGCCGGCGGCCAGGGACCGACTGCCAGCCATCCCTGGTGACACGTCTGCGTCGTGGGGTGGGCGCGTCCTCGTCAGTTGCGGTGATGCCCAGCACCCCGCAGATGTCCTGAAGGGAGCGCAATTGATGCAGTGTGCCATTCCATCGGAATTTGAGGCGAAACGGGTGGCCCCACGAATACTGAGTGTCATGCTCCCTCAGGAAATCAGTCGCTATCTTAAAGGATTTGCGTTTCTGCAACGTGATCACTGAGAGATCTTGGAAGAGGGCCACTCGGTGACCCCTAAACTCCAGGGAAGGCCTGGTCCGGGCCTCACGGAGGATCCTCTGCTTCAGGGGATAATCCGGTAGGAAAGCCAAGAGGTCGGGAGGGGTGCGGAAGAACGTCGCCGCAGGCCCACTCTATGTGCCCTGTCTATCCTGATCAGAAAATCGGTCGGCTCACCCAGTATCTCTTTGAACAGGTCACGCAAGTAGCCCGCGGTGTCCTCCCCTTCCTCTCCGAGAGGCACACCCGGGACCCGGATGTTGTTCCTCCGGGACCGATTCTCAAGGTCCTCCGCGTGTGATTGAAGATCGATTTGCTGGTCCCGGAGCCGTATCACTTCCTGCTGGAGTTGCGTGATCTCTTCATCTCGGGCGTGTCCGGCTTCTTCCTCTGAGTTCACTCTTTCCCCCAGGCTATCGACTTCCCTCCGAACTTCTAGAACCTCCCCCGCCACTTCCTGCTTCAATGTTTGAAAGTCCTCTCGCAGGGAGCTAAAGAGTGACTCAAGAAAGGACCTGGTGACCGGCGGCTCGCCTCCACTCGCCCCCTGGGAGCCGCTCGATTGTCTTGGGGAGTGCTGTCCCCGGTCCTGCCTTGCAGTGCCCCTGTTCAGCATGTCCGGTAGTGTGCGCTCACCCTTCCTATTTCCTTTGTTGCCGGCCATTCCGCGCGATATACTGGATTCCCTGGTCACCTGCCGGAACCCTAAATCTCCGCAGCCCTTCGCCGCTCCCCCAGGCCACTAGTCAAGAGGTCAGCACGTCTCTCTCAGGTCCCCTGTGCTCCTACGCCGTCATCTGCTGACCGCACTCCCAAAAATCCGGCTGTCTCCTAAGATGTCTGCGCCACTTGCCAGGCCTGCACCGGTCCTCGCTGTCTCACTTGCAAGTAGTGAAGGCGCAGTGCATCCCACGACTCGGCACGCCACTCGGTAACCACCTTGCGCCACCTCCTAATTCACCAACTGCGTCTCAGACCGCGCTGCTGCTAACCACAGCCCCTCATTCCAAGCGAGGGTAGGGCTTTTTCGTTGGCGCAATCACATACCGGGGGTCAGGTCTGGACAACCACTTTCTCGTCGCGCCGCCTCTTCTCCAGTGGGCCCGGAAGTCCACTCACAGACCGGGCAAGCAGGCACTTCAACCTCTCCTAAGCTTTGCGGGGGGAGAGCCAGGCGGGGTCCCCCAAATTAGCCAGCGAGGCCCCTCGTCCACAGGCACCTCTGGAATCGCAGGCCCCAGCCGCGGCGTCGCGCAGGTTTCCACTCCGTTAGGCGCCCAGGTCCCTAGCCGAACAACTGGGCCTCCCACTCCGCTGCCCGGTCCACGTATGATACGGGGGGTAGAGCTGCACTCCCCTCTCAGGCCCTCCAGCAGCCCCCGGCGATTGAGGGCAACTCTAAGCCCCTCCGGCTTCCTGAGTCCCCTCTTTGCAGGGCACTCGGCTCCAACAGTTCCAGCCTTTTGAGGAGGGCCGCCTCCGAATTGGGCCCCACGTCCCGGGACCTGCCAGAACTCCAGGATAAGCCCAATCAATCTACTGCAGCAGCCGGTACAGTCACACAGGGGGGGCCCGGTGCGGTTTCCACCATGCACGCAACTCACTACCGTCCCCCCCCCCAAGTCCAGGGAGCTATTCGCCAGGCAGGCTGCTATATAGTGGGGCCCCCTCCCTGCCAGATAACGCGGGGCGTCGACACTGCAGGCAGGATCGATTCCAGCAGGAGGGAGTAGCCCGCCCGCCTCAGGCCCCTCCGGAGCGAGGCCGGAGGCGCAGGCCGCAGACGCGGCATTGCGTGATTCAGCTCCCCCAGCGGTGGCTCAGCAGGTGGGTGACGCTCAAAGGCCTTCTCCCCCCAACCGGGGTCACTCACGTCCACCAGGATTCACTCTGGTTCATCCCCAGTACCTCCGGTGGGGCTTAGCAGATCGGGAGCCCCTCCTAGCGCCTTCTAGGTCCGGTGCACGAACCTCGACCTCAGTCCAGCTCAGCGCCTGGTCCCGGGCCTGCACCCTCCGCACCTGCACGACCAAAGGTCAGCCGTCCGGGCCCCCGGGGATCTCCGCAGGACCGGGGGCGCGCCGCTCTCCTCACCAGGCGAACTCTGCAGCCGCGGGGCACTCTCCAGTTTCAGACCCCGCCACAGGGCAAACTCGGCTCCGCCTCCAGCCTGCGGCTAAGGCCGCCTCTGCACTCTACCTCGCTCCCGGGGCCCTCCGATCACGGCACCAGGCTTCCGCTTCTCTTGGGACCGACACCCGGGGGTCCCTCTCACCTTCCGCTGCCAAGTGGTAGCAAATTGGGGGGAGATCAGCTAAATTTCAACGGCTTAGGGGCCCAGGCTCGGAGGAGATCGTGGTGAATGCGACCACTCACTCCGCCATCTTGGTCACGCCCCCCCCTAGCTTTACAGATTGTGTGCGATTCGTGATAAAGGAGGCTGTCCAATCAAGGGTGGGACCTCTGAGGCCGGCCTGCTCGACACGGTTCAACAGTATGTTATAGTCTACCGCGTCGAACGCGGCCGACAAATCAAGAAGTACCAGGGCCTGATGGATGCCTTTGTCCGCGTTTGATCTAAGGGTATCCTGAACTGCCAAGATCACGGTCTCTGTAGAATGGGATGGCCGAAAGCCAGCTTGATTTGCCTCCAAGTACTCAGATTTTTCAATAAAGTTTGACAAGCATCTGGATACGAGGGCTTCCAGAAGCTTTGATGGAAACGGGAGGAGCGAAATGGGCCTATAATTGGATAGGTCCAGGGGATAGGCTCCGGGTTTCTTCAATAATGGGATCACCGTAGCATTTTTATAGTTATTAGGGACTTTACCTTGTACCAGAGATTCACTTAGTAGTGAGATAATGCTAGATGGTATAGCAAAGCAGACCTCTTTAAAAACATGAGGGGGGCATATGTCATTGGGTGAGCCAGATTTAACAGGGGAAAGCAATTCTACAAATATTTCAGCAGTAATAGGAGGAAGAGCATCCAGTGTAATTGGATTTTGGAAAATATCATCTATGGGGTCCATACCAGGCAGATTTTGGATGCTCTTTTTTATAATAGCAATTTTATCTGTGCCGAGCAGCATGAAATTTCTGTTTGATCTGCAATCCATTACAGATATGCTTGATAAGCTCTGTATTAAAATGTTTCCCGTTATCTGACCAGATCACTTTAGGTAATCCCTACCTAGGGAAATACTCCTTATTCAAGGCTTTGGCTGTCGCTAGGGCAGTGTTTTCCTTGGTGGGGTAGGCTTCTACCCATTTACTAAAAGTTCAAACCACCACCAAAACGTATTTCAAAATATTCACTCTTTCTAACTGTATGTAGTCCATCTGGAGTACTTCAAAAGGTAAGGACGGGGGTGCAAAGTTTCCACCAAGGACAGATTCCCCCACTCCTGGGTTATGTCGTAAGCAAACCATGCAATGTTAAACTAAATGAGTTGCAGTCTTGGCAATATTAGGGTTATTCCAAACTAGGTCTAACGAAGCGCAAATACCCTTTGTTCCAACATGCGCTGTTCCGTGAGCCATAACTACTACAGCATTAACAAATGCATTGGGAAGCATCCACCTTTGTTTCTCACTTAAGTCGATCCAACAACCATTGTCATCCAACCTCCCCACCTCATATTCCCAACGGAACAGTTCAGCAGGGGTAGCTCCTTTCTGTATCTCTCGGACACTTTCCATGGTGTTATCAAACATATCAGACTCCTCGACCCATCTAGCCAAACTTACATACATGGGAGACACATTAGATCTAGCTGTCATCTTTGCTATTTGATCAGCAAAAGCATTCCCCTCTCCTACAGTATCCACTATTGCCTTGTGTGCACTTCATTTCACAATTGCTACCTTTCGGGGCAGTGTCAAAGCAGTTAGCACCCTTAAGATCAAAGGGCCATGTTGTATTCGTTGGCCATGTGAGGTGAGAAATCCCCTTTCTGCCCACAATTTTCCAAAACTATGAGCCACGCCAAAGGCGTATTGGCTATCAGTATAAATGTTTACCTTCAATCCCTCACTTAACTCACAGGCTCGCAGCAGTGCTATTAGCTCAGCTGCTTGCGCAGAATGATAGGGAAGTCGAGAATCCTCAACTACGGTGTGAAGAGTAGTGATTGCATAAGCAGCTTTCGTTGTGCCATCTGGTAACTTGAAACAGGAGCCATTTACATACAACTTCCCTTGGGGGTCAGATAGGGGCGTGTCTGTGAGGTCCACCCATCCCTTCGTTTCTTCCTCAGTCCGAAATATACAATTGGGTATGTCATTAATTGGTTCATCCGAAGGGAGGGGTAGTAACGTGGCTGGGTTCAGAGTGGCACACCTTTTGATAGTGATATGGGGAGCGAATAAAGTTAATTCATATCCAGTAAGTCATGCACTCGTAAGGTGCTGAGTCTTAGTTTTATTCAAGAGGGTGTCCACAGCGTGCGGTACCATCACTGTTAGGTCGGAATTTAAAACGAGTCCTTCCGACTGTCGGATGGCCACCGCCACTGCGGCAGTAGCCCTCAAACAGCTAGAAAGTGCTCTTGCAACATAATCTAATACTGCCGAAAAATAAGCACAAGGCCTTTGCTTACCACCAAATCCTTGTGTTACCACAGAAAGCGAATAACCGTCTACCTCGTGTACATAAAGCACAAAGGCTTTCGGTAGTCAGGAGTCCCTAAGACAGGAGCCGAACAGAGAGCAGTTTTCAAAGAATCAAAAGCCTTCTGACACTCATCAGTCCAAGGTAAGGGTTCATGTACATCCTTAGTGGTTAGATACAAAAGAGGTTTAGTAAGAAGGGAAAAATTAGGAATCCACTGGAGACAGTAAGAGGTTATGCCCAGAAATGCACGAACATCACGTTGAGTACGAGGAACAGGCATGTTAAAAATAGTAGACACACGTTCAGGAGTTAGTTTCCTCCCCTCTTTCAACAGTAGATGACCGAGATAGGTCACCTCCTGTCGACAATATTGAAACTTCGAAAGAGACACTTTATCACCATTAGCTGCTAAATGCGACAATAATTTAACAGTAGCTTCCTTACAACCTTCCTCCGTATCTGATGCCACTAATAAATCGTCCTATTATTGGAGGAGGACGTTACTTGGGGGCAAAGTCAATTCATCTAAAAGTACTTTCAAAGCTTGACTGTAAATACTAGGACTCTCCGTATAGCCCTGAGGGGTGCGATAAAATCTAAAGCTGCGCCCAGATAACGAGAAGCCGAAAATATGACAGCTATCAGGGTGTATCGGAATGCTAAAAAAAGCATTTTTCAGGTCTATAACGGAGAAAAACTTAGCTGTTGGGGGAATCATGGTAAGAATGGTGATAATATCTGAAACCACAGGATATTGAGGGACCACTACTTTATTAATTTTGCGCAAGTCAATTACAAAACGATAAGTATCAGCATAATCAGGGCCACTTCCTGTAGGGGCCTTTTTCAAAATTGGTAATATGGGGCTATTACACGTATTGGGAACCGTTTCTTCCACTACACCTTTGTCGATTAGGTCCTGTATGATCGTCAACAATGCCTTCTCACCAGCCGGTGAGATCTTGTACTGTGGAATACGGGGCAGACGAGCATTCGGTTTTAAAGTAATAGAGATTGGCGGAATATTTAAGAGGCCGACATCCGTATCACCAGTTGCCCACAACGTAGATGGAATGACAGCCAACTCAGGACAAAGGGGTTCTTTTTTCGTAAAGTTCTGCAGAGAGTACTGACCAGGCGATTGAACAGTTAAATACACTCCATCAGGAGAACAATACATTTTTGCATGCAACTTTTTCAACAGGTCCAATCCCAATAAATTTTCCCTACAATGTGACGCCAACAAAAATGGAGAATCCACCGTGACTGGACCTATGGTAAGCAGGAAAGGCTTAGAAATGAGGTTCACTACCGGGGTTCCAGAAAAACTGACTGAAATATTATTTTACCCGGACAGAGCAGCCCCTGGGACCAGTGAACGAGCAATCGAACTATTCATTGCACCTGTGTCTACTAGAAAATCCTCAACAGTTCCCATTAATTGTCCTTTAACATAAGGCCCTCTCTGATTGACGAGTACTGCCACTCGGCCCCTGCTCTGTCCGTGGCTGTCCTACGCGTAGTAATACCCATCTGGCCCTCCAGTTCCACAATCTTCATTATAGTACTGCCTCCCTTTTGTCTTATCAAGACAGTTTCCCCCCTGCCTCACCTCGTGTCACTTCTTCTCTTCTTATGTCACTTCAATCAACTCCTCCTCGTCCTCTCCCTCTACCTCTCACAGCTCCATTTTGTGCTAAGAGGAAAGGACACTGATACTCAGCCTGGTGCTCAGGCTGATTCACCTACAATGCAACCTCCGGACCGCATGCAGGTGAATCAGCCTGAGTATCTTGAGACCAAATCGAAGAGATACCACCAACTCTCCGCGTCCATGGGGCAAAGCTAGGTCCCCTATTATATACTACGTGACTATCAATTTACGTATGTACTAATGCATGCCTTACTTTTGCAGCATTTAATTAATTTTTAAAACCTCACTTGAGCACAATTAGGAGTGGCGAACACAGGGATGGTCTCATTGTTACTAGGACCCCTAGTATTCTACCCCTAGGAGCAAAAATAAATTATTAGTAGCCGACTAGGTAGGTAGTTTTAACTCACCTTATAATTCCACTCCACTTCACAAACACCGATTGCACTACACATAGTCCATCACTTAAGGGCTCCTACGTATTTCACAAGTCGCAGCACTCCCCAGTCCACAGAGGGCTGGGATGGCCCCAATTATGAAGCATGTCACCGTGGGGAAACCCTGGTGAGTGGGGGGACTCAAGAAAGGAAAAGTTTTTCCTTTCTAAATAAACATAACTATTCCAACCCCAGTGAGTGTTGTGAATACCGGTTTCTGATAGGCTAGGCTCTTGAGCCCTGTTTTCAGGAGTTACATGTTCACTCATGTTCAATCTCTCCTCGAACAAGATCCGTCACATAAAAAGACGAACAAAACATACAATATTTTACATTGACATGTGACCAAACAACCAAAGAACGGAATCCGTCGACTACCGTTCCCATATATTTTCAACCACCAGACCAACAGCAGGCAGTCCGGAGACTACCAAGAGGCCATCAGACAGGAATTAACCACAGACCGGCCTACAGACATCCCGTAGTCTCCCTGGTTTACCTTCAGGACTATTCTGATTGAGCCCGCTGCCTTAGCGCCGCTTCAGATGTGTCCAAAAGGCTACCCAGTTGCAACCTCGGGCCTTTCCGAGAACAGTCCGGCCGGGTGCGCACCACACGTGCCACACCAAGGCATGTCTGATCGAAAACCTCTATTATTCACCAAACAAGTCCGTGGAGCATCTGCCCGTGCAGCCTCAATGCCACCCCGTCAGACCTCCAAAGTTCTCTGTGGCACACCGATCACCAGCCAAATACAGTTAACTATTTTCCCAAAACGCCGCTCATCAGCGTAATCCAAAGACACCAAGTCAATACACTCACCTGGTGCACACAGGTATGATTGCGTGTTCTCCACTACCCACTCTTGAAGACCAACACGGTCAGCTCCTGGGTTACGCCCGTATGACTCCGGCGAGGGGTCACTAGCAGCTGGGGCTCTCTGATCATGAGAGCGGAGTTCAGCCAGAATCGTTAGTCAGTCCATCCCCTCAACCAGAGTACCCCTTTGTTTGTCCTTTCTCGCCCCGTGTTATGGGAGGACGACCCCAAACGCGGATTCCCACCAGAGTCGCCAACTGACGTATTACAAAAATAATATAAGGAGCTATACCTACCAATAGCCCCCCACTTATTGTCTTACCAAATAATCAATCAGTTGGCAGTGAAGAAAAGTCAATCGTTTATTAGACAACCAATACTCTATAGAGGAGCCCCTCCGACGTCACCCAGCCAGTGCGTGGAGAAGACTGCCGCTTCACACTCAGTACATGGCATATATACTTTCATTACGCTACATGAGATCACCGTACATGGAAAATTACTGGTGGGCACAGTAGCTTAAAGGAAAGACCATATATGGCACACAAAGCTCATTCAGAAGTCTGCTTCTGCTATTATTGGGGATGGGCAGGAGGGGTGACTCCCTTTCGTCTCGGTGCCTGGGAGCACGAGTATGGTGCCTCCAGGAATGCGCTTTTCACCTCTGAAACCAGATGCGACCTTGGGTCTCAGAACAATAAAGAATAGTATGAATTCAGCTGTCTGTATAACTCAACTAACAGAGCATACTCGGCTGCTGGAGGGTGGCACGTGACCACCGTTCGAGTCTAATACATGTTCAGGCAAAATGGAGTCTGCTTGGTTCTCAGTCTGCGTACAAAGGAAATATAATACAAAAGCGGAAAGGAAGTTCCTGCATTGACATAACTAATTAGTGTATTTTATAATATACAATGTGAATATAGATACATCGTGCTAACAAAAAAAAATTTATATTAATGTAGGAAATCGATTTTATCCCTCACATGCTTTATCGGGCAATAAACAATCAGTAGTTTCCGCCCATTTTGTTCGCAAGTCAATGAGTGGGACAGACGCCTGTGCCCGGATACCAATGAACAACCATTTAATAAGGTGACAGCCCCCTCCCTTTCAGTATAGTGTATGAACCATTTCATGTGGTGGAGGCTCCTGTCACTAAGGGGATCTAGCAACGTTTTTATTGGAAATTTGGGAACAAAATACAGTGCAAGAAAGTATGAGTTTGTTTTAAAAATGGCACCGACAAATGGTTTGCTGTGCTAAAATTACCATCTTTCCAGCTTTCAGGAATAAGCAGAATTGTGAAACAAAAACATTCTTTTACCACAGTTTTTGCACTTTTCTAATATGTGATTTAAGCCAAAGTTTGAGGTTTGGGGACATTTTTGGTAGGAAAAGGTAGTGGGATCCATGTATGTCACCCACCATGCACTCATTTGGGTGTTCAGTTTTCCGAAATGTCTGGGTTTAGTATGGTTCCTTGGATGCCAGGGGACCCAGAGCCTGAACAGTGCAGCCATACAGCATGGCAAGTTATAGGATTCCCACCCACTCTGCCTGTCTGTATGTCAAATGACGCCCACAAAAGTAAACATTTCCTCTTATTTGCCATGGTGATGCTCTTGGCCTCAGGCATGCTGAAAGACTCTTGGGGCTTTAGGGGTAGGGGAAATACCCAATAGCGGGATCTCCTTCACACACTACATATTTCCCCCCTCCCCAAAAATATGTATCCCTGGTGTCTAGTGGGCTTTCTCCCCCCGAGTGTAGAGTGGGTGCAACCCAACTCAATCTGCCCTTGAGGGGCAGAAAGCCTGTTGAGCCCATTCTGGAGTAAGGCACAGCCCAATGTCTGGGTGCGCGGCCTTACAACTTCTTTAATTGTTACACTTTTTTTCCCTGGTGTCTAGTGGCATTTTTGCCCCCGCCCCGGGAGGCAACTTGTAAGCAAACACCTCAACCTGCCCCTGTAGAGTGTAGAAAGAGTTTTGGGCCCACTCTAGGGTGAGGGCACAGCCTTATGCCTGGATGGGCTGCCCCGGTACTACTTTTATTTTTACGTTTTTTCCCTGGTCCCTAGTGGGCTTTCTGGCATCCTTGGGCTCCTCGAGGGCAAAAAGACTGTTGGGCCATTTTAATGTAGACGGCACGGCCTGATGAATGGGCTCGCCCCTTTTTCATTTTTGACAGTGTTTTCTTGGTGTCTAATGGGGTGTATGCTCCCCCAGTAGTCAGATTGTTGTACATTTCTCAGTCTATCTGCCACTGGAAGGTGTGGGGGAGCAGAAAGATTGTTCGGTCCTTTCTGAGGGGGGGCCTGGCTCAATGCATGGGCAGACTGCCCCTCCCCTTCTTTTTTTTTAACCATATTTCCCTGGTGTCTAGTGGGCTTTCTATCTCCTGTAGGGGAGGGGGCAGATTGGAGTAAAAGCCCCCAATCCACCCCTAGTAGGGGGCAAAAGACTGTTGGGCCCATTTTCGGGTTGGAACACTACCTAATGCTGTGCAGTCCAACCACCCATTTACTTCTTTGGCAATTGTTTCCTCCTTATTGAGTGAGCTTTCTGCCCCTCTTGGGAGCAGATTTGGGGAGGGGGGGGTAAAGGCAGCTGTGGTAGCTAAGGGTGGAGCTGAGGCCCTCAGTGAAACTCTTACCAAAGAACTTGAAGAGGCCATATTGGATTGTCCAAGAACGCTGTGCAGCAGGGTTGGGACAGGGGTGGAGGGATGATGTGGGATCTTAGAATTGGACAGTGCCTGGCCCCTAAAACTTTCAACCCTCACTTAAAAACCCCAGCACATGGAGGAGATAGATGAGAAAACCCTTGACCTACAAGAGACAACAGCGAAAGCATGTCCAGCTGGAAGGAGAATCCACCTTATGATCTATCAGGATAGACTAAGGACTTTGACAACAACTGACCGCCAGGGCTAGGATGGGTCTCTCCAGTGCTAGTGACTCTGGCAAACCTATCCCCCTGAGGACCTGTTGGACAAAAGGACCTGGACTTAACTGCCAGTTAGGTGCCCATCCAGATGCCAGGAAGCAGTGGGACCTGGGGAATGTGTTAAGGAGGTTGTTTTGCTGGCTGGTTGAGGAGGAGCTGCACAAGATGCCCCACCAGCAAAAGAGGAGCACCAGGAGTGAGGCAGAGGACAGGTCTGGTCCAGTGACCCTGAAAATCCAGCTCCCCACAAATGCACCCTTTTAGAGGCCAAGAAACCTGAATCAAGTACTCCTGGTGGCTATGCCTGACCTCTACAGGGCCAGAGATATGCATCTTTAAAAATGTGCTCTTTATATCAGGAAATAAAGTGCATGGCACTCTACCTGATTCCTTTAAAATACCTCTGGGGTGGTCCAGAACCTGGAGGGCAGCGTAAAGTGAATTCTATTGTAAAATCTTCCCATTTTGGGGTGGGGGCGTGCGTAGGCCCTCCTCCCCGTATTGGTTCATACCCTTTGGGACTATTTTCTCTCAGGAGCCGACACACGAATGAAACCAGAGGGCCAGGTATGTTGCCACCTCTGTGCCCATGCCTCGGGGGCAGGCACTCAGTGTCTTACCTCCCTGCCAGTGCCACTCATGGGCAGGGTAGTGTGCAATGCCCCTACTGCAGGCAGAAACAAGGCTGCTTTCACCAAGTCAGACCACAGCAAGCTATAGCCGGGTCCCAAGTGGGGGCTATGTGACGGTAGCCAGCATGGCTGTGGGGGGCTTGAGGCTCACCCCAGAGCCTCCTACAACCATCTAGGCAGTGGGTGTCTCGGGTGGGACTGCAACATCCTTAAAAAAAGACATATAAAAGGAAAATGTCTTTATTAAGTACTGAAATGAACGAAATTACTTGCCCGAAATACCTTCAGCTTCTCAGACTCAATGACGCAGATGAGTCCCACAGAGATACCTGAGGGGAACCCAGGATGAGGTCTTCCTGGTCGGCCAACACTGAGAAAGGTCCTAGCACACCAGTACGTGGGTGGGAAAGGGGGAAGGGTTGTTGTGTCTCTATTTCTTAATACAGATATGTACAGAACTTTGCGATCAGCCACAGCAGGAAACCACTCTAAAGATGTACCCTAGATACAGGGGATGGTTCACACAGGGCCAACCTTGGCTAAATACATACCCAGAAAGGGGGGCATCCAAGGCAGGGGGTGCGGGCCTTTTTGATGTAAATGTGGCTTTCTTACTGCTGATTGTTATTAAAAACAAAGTTAACCATAAAAGGAAAATGCATGCTGTGTGAGGCTGCAGAGGAAGAGCCACTTCTACTTAATAAATATGTATAGCGCCACCATTTGAAGCACTCCCAGAGTGGTGGATTTTGTCTGTGGCTCTGGAGTGTGGAGACCCCTTGTGGGTGGTCCTAAGACTGCATTATTTTTCCTGGCGCAAGGGTGTATGCATGCCCCTCACATTTCAGGGGATAATGTTAGTGTGGCTCATGTGGAAAATGTGTTAACTCCTTGCAAGTGGACAATTTGCATAGGGCGGGGATCCCGTTGCTGGCAGTGGTATTGTTAAACGAGGCTGGTCAGGGGGGCTGAGCATTCCTGGGCAAGCTGTCATAACATGGGGAGGGAGAAAAAGCAAAACATGAAACATTATCAGAGTGGAGGAACAACAGGTATCCACCCAAACTGCCAAACTAGCAGTGGCAAGCAACCGTCCCTACAGGCTGGTCAAAGGGAGCATGCGGGGAAGGCACAAAACCAAAGATGCTTCCACCCTTTTATGCAGGATGCAGAGGTACCAACTGTAATAGTAAGTTAACAATCAACTGTATTGCATTATAGAATGTGAACTGCCCAGCTGGTACAATATAAGAGATGTTAGCACTTGATACAAGAATAAAACAACTGACAGTAGTGTAGGCACATCTGCAGGATTGACTGCTGCCCACAAGCCATATAATGTCATCTGCAGTCTGTAGAGTCACATCAGGTGGGGCCTGCCAGTCTGCTTTAGAGGGCCAGAGGAACCATCATCACTGAAGGATTTCATGGAGCATGCATTGCGGATCCGGACTCTGGGCATGATCTTGCATCATGGATGCTATCTGCAAGGCTTTGTGTCTCTCTAAGATTACTTGCTCTAGGTTCGGTGCATTGCTAAGCTGTGAAGATTGGTATACCCGCCTGAGGCGCTGTAGCAGTGGCCCCCTGTCGCACCTCATGATTTCCTTGTCTCAGTGGACAAGGGGCACGAAGCAGAAAGTCTGGTGGACATCCAGTCCCACGTCTCCACAGAGGAGTCTAAAACGTGTGTAGTCCCGTCAACCACCACACCGAGATGGGCAGGGAACAGGTGCAAGTAGGGTATCTCCAAATCCTGGAGATGCTGCTTAATGGCTAGATAGGATTTCCCCTGCCTCTGCACCACCCTAGTATAGACAGGAAAGAGCATGACAGAGGCATTGTTCACCTTTATCTTCTATATTTAAAATGCCGCACACAGGATGGAATCGCAATCTCTGTAGTTTAGCAAATGGAAGAGAAAAGGCCTGGGGTTGGTGCCGGTTGGTGGCCTGCAGGTCGGCACACGGAGTGCACGTTCGATAGAGAAGAAGGGTGAGAGTGCACAACTGCCAGCTGGGTACAGATCCAGGTTTCAGCATAGATCACTGCATCTTGGCCCTCCACACCTTGAGGAAGATCGACCACCCGTATGTTGTTTCTCCTAGAGTGGACCTTTCTGTCTTCTGCTCTGCATTCCAGTGTCTGCAACAGGGAAGCTGATTTGTGGGTTGTCAGTTGAAGTTCGACTAGAGTGTGCTCAACACTATATACTTTGTCAGCAAGTTTGTGGTGGGCAGCATGTAATAGGGTGAAGTCCGAAGTCCCTTTGTCAATTCTGCTTTCAAGTGACGAGTGTGTCTGCTCAGATCTTCTCCACAGCCTGTAGCACAGTGTCTAGCTTAGCGCCAGGGGACAGATCTGAGTCAGGTGGTCCCGTTGCCACCAGTTCTCCATATGGCCGCTCCACAGCTGATGTCTGACATGGTGTCGCAGGCTGGGTAGCCGAGCACAGGTGATCCATGGCCAACTGTCTTGCGTTGGGCATCAGAGGGTCTAAAGGGATATGCTTGTGGTCCCCTGTCTCCGTTTTCCCACCAGGCCTGATGACTTGAAAGGACGCCGGTGGCACAGTATGCGACATCCGCCAGGGGCCGAAGCTAGTGATGAGTGAGGGTGTCTGCAACTCTTCACCGGTAGCTTCAGAGTTCCTGTGACAGCACCACCAGAGAGGGCACACTTGTGTACCATAGTGTGCGATGAGGTGCCACTGCACGAGCGGCCCAGAAAGACAACTGGCAGGAGCACCAACCAAGAGGCAGCAGAGGAGTCATGAAATGTGGGGCCCGCTTGCATGCCCTAGATGGAGGACGATGGCGCTGCAGCATGAGCAGCCCATTCATATAGAAAACTGTGTCTGCAGGGCAAAGACTTAGGTAACTATGTGTGGGCTTGTCTGTCACTTGACCTTGCCCCTATGGTATTCCCCAGTTGGGCCTTCTTGATGACACATGAAGGTGTCACGCAAGCAACCTTGTGAGGCTCCTGTTTCCCCACTTCCAGGCTCCACTGCGCTGAGCCTCCGATGTTGGGTAGGCAGGAGTGGCTGATCAGTTGCCCACATCAAACCGCAGGCTGGCAAAGCTACAAAAGTTAGGGAATCGCTCCCTTAATTGGCTGGGGGGTATGGGGGTTGTGTTCTCCAGTAGGTCAGGTCCTGTTCAGCAAAATAAGAGTGACTAGTGGTGCTCAGTGCAGGAGTATTCAGTGCGACAACTAGGGCATAGGGTGCTGCATTTCCCAGATGTCACAAGGTATTTCCATGTCATAGCAGAGAAGAGTGAACTCTGATTGCTGTGTCCCTGAGGGCAACTAGAGGGGCACAGGCACATGCAACTAGTGCTGGGTAGGTAAGGCCACAGGGCACAATACCAGGCCAGAAAGGGCAGTCAGAAGGTAGACTGGGGCACGCTCAATTGCAGGCTTCAACCCCCACAGGAGCCACAGGCCGCATCAGTGCTTCACAACTTGCCCAACCCCAACAGTGCAACATTTGTGTGTCCAAATGTGCACCCACCTTCCCAAGGGGCACACCAAAGCCCGACGCAGTTTTAGCAGTCGGGCTTAAGCCCAATCTGACCTCTGGACCCCACCCACCACTCTACAAGCTATGGCTCAATCAATGTGCATGGCAAGTGGCAGGCTCCAGTGGGAACAGTCGAATGAAAGGGGGGTAGCACCCACAGCTGCAGCCAAATACAATGTACGGCATGGTCCCGGAGTCTCTTCAAAGGCTGCGCCACCGGTTACAGCCTATTTCATGGCTGCCCAACACAGAGAACACCCCCGATTCCATGGGCCCCGATCAAGGGTGCAGGACAGCCACAAGTGCTCATAGAGGCCTCACTGCTCCCGCAGTGCCACCTGCGCCCAAGCCCCGTGTCACCACACTGGAGGCCTGAGGCAGTGTTTTGTCACCCACTGGTGCACCAAAGTCCCTTGCTCACTTTGCCACTGGATTCAAGCTAGCCTGGCTGATGAGGGGTGTTACCCTGAGGCCGGTCCCAGGGTGATTGTTTCCAGTCCAGGGAGGACCTGACTTGGTAGTTCGGGCTGGAATGTTCCCATCAGGAGCAGGGCCAAGACTGATTTGCATATGGCTTGGTCTGAACTGGGCTGGCAAAGTGAGCAAAAGAAACGGTGATGGATTTATCCCAAATTTCATAGCGACTGAGGGTGAGGGTCTGAAAAGGTGCAGTGCTCCATTCATCATCTTATTACATTTGCTTGAGGCACTGAAGGGTGCCAGGCCCGAATCATAGGCACAATGTGATAGGAGTCACCTCCCCTTGTGGCTAAGCCTAGGTCTGACACAACCTCCGGCTCGTCAGAAACACAGCAATGAGGGGTAAAAGGCAGTTGATAGGGCAGTGGCCCCACGGTATCCCCACTCTCCTGTCACAGTCAGACTCAACAGTCAGCAGCTAACCCACCCTCTTGTCTCGTGGGCACAGTGTACTCACTCACCAGAGGGGGTAGCTCTTGTGTCGGGTTCCACCCGATCAGTGCTCCTCCGGCAGCTGCCAAAACAAGTGCCCCCATGGACGTGTCACCAGGCAAGCAGGGGGCAGTCAGGGCCGCTGGTCTGCACACCTCCTCAAAAAGCGTTGTGAATGCAGCCGCCTTTAGCCCACCTCCACGCTGGCACAGGCCTCAGCAGGGTTCCTGCCGTAAAGTCAGCTCTTGAGGGTTGTATGGCACTGCAGAAGAATTTAGGACAGTAGGGGACAGCAGCAGGAGGTAGTTGAAACAGGTTAAAGCAGCAGATGGTTCATTTTGGCCAGGATTAATGGCGGATATTGAGTAGATGTGCTGTGCCTCGTTAGAGTGCACCAGCCATTGTACCCTTGCTAGCCACCTTTAGAATATATAATGTTTGGGCAGTTTAAGTTTAGTTTGTACAGAAAAAATAAATAAACTTTTCTTAACTATAACTAAGTTTTAACCTTTGTTTTTGTAATTGAATATACATATATATTACAGCTTGGCGGTAGCCACTCTGTAGTTATAGTTAGGATTCCCAGACATAGGAATTCATTGTTTTTTTGCTCATTATTAATGTTGCCCCCTTTTGTTGAATCTCCATGAAACCTTGCAGACGTATTGCCTTTTCTACATTGGTGGACAATACAAAGTTTTGCTCTGAATAATCAAGGGAGTGCAAAGAAAAGGGGGGGACAAAAAGCATTTTTTTCACCAATACATTTTCAATTGACTTTTGAAAAAACATTTTAGACAGAAACAGTGCTAAAACTGCTTAACGCATTTTCCTGAAATTTGGCAGGAGTATAGATTTTGGTGTGGAAAGCATTCTTTTTGGGATTTCATGAAAATATGTTCAGCCGCTTGGACTTATAAGGCACTAACAGTTTATGATATCTGGGGCCATGAAATACCGCAAACGTTCATAAAATATAGCAAATTTAATGCAGTTTTTGTGGGACATGCTGAAGACAGGCAGTATATCAGTGGATAATGGCTGCCTTCACAAAAGTAAAAGGCAGCCATGTTGTTTTACCCACACTTCAGCTGGGTTCTGGGTTAGGGTCTTAGATATAGGTAAGTAGTAGGTTTTATATTTTTCCCAACCTATTACCACTTTATTAAAGTAGTAAAAGGTAGGAAAAATTAATTATGTCTTTTTTTTAGATTAAATATATATATCAAATGTGTAACAAAATGAAAAATACACTGTTTCAAACATAGTGTACTACAGTGTATAATCAATTTTAGAACATATTTAATTCTTTACAGAAAAGTCTTCAACTACCACAGTAATATCTACAAATGACTGCGCAAATTAAAATAAAATTATTTGTTACAAAAATTAAAAATATGCTGTACTACACTATATTTCACTAATACACAGTCCTACAGTGTATTTTTCATTTTTGGAATATTTTCCTTTTTCTTTTGTTTTGATAACTACTGCAGTACTTTCTAGGTTCTAGAGTGGTACTCAATTAAACGTTTTTAAAAATATATAGAAAAATAGAAATACATTTCCCTACATCTAATTGCTGTTATGTAGACCAATGATAAAACTTACTACTTACCTATATTTAAGGCTCTAACCCAGAATACAACCAAAGTGTGGTAAAAACATCATCGCTCTCTTTTAGTTTTGTAAAGGCAGACATGCTGTTAAAGATTGCAGGAATCGCTGTTAGCATGAGCTCAAAGCCATTTTGTACTTGGCAGCCATTTTAGTTAGCCATGTGCTTGCCATGTGCGCTCTCTCCCTCTTCCAGAGCCTTGCACATGCTCAGAAAGGCCTAGCTAGTAGAGTGCATCTGCTCCTAGTATAGAACTGTCAGACTATTCTTACTGATGTGTTCAGTTTAGTCTCCCCTCCCACTTTGTTGAGCTGAGGAAATATAATTTTTGATCGAGTAGTGTTCCCCAGCGCGTACCCCACCGTCTCCATGTACTAGCTTGCAGTGCATGTGATTTCCCTCCTGTGTCAGCTATGAAGACGCAAATACATTTGCGTCCATCTTTAACAAGTCCTCTTTCAGATCCGCCATGAACGGATTGAATATTCAGTTCCTATATATACCGTGCCACCGTCTTTTCGTGGTACACTTTACACGTTTTTCAGCCCTGGCGAAGTAGGCCCTGATTCTGCCATTAAACCTTTTTCCTGCTTCCCGACTCTGAGGGCCTCAACCCAGGCTGCCCCTGTACCAGTCACCCCTGCCTTACTCCTTGCGCGGCTCCAGCCCAGCCTTCTGCCTGCCAAGACTGTATTCAACCTTCGAATAATCTGCTCCACTCCTCGAAAATACATTCCTGTCTCGTAGCTCAAGTAAACATCCTCTCAGCTGCAGGAGCATTGGGCCCGGTCTTTCTGTCTCCGTGCAAGTAACTCATAGGCTCTGTTGCCATGGTAGGCCCATGCCCCCTCACTCCGCATGCCGACACGTAGACACATATGCACGCATTCACAACCAGTATAGGGTAGCCTCCGCCCGAGAGACCTTTTCCCTTCCAGACACTACAGTTCCTTAAACATACGATATCAGATACGATTTGGGATTAGGTTGATCTGACATCCCAGACTTATGTCTACACTTGTAGTGCTAAAAGTCAAGTCCCCTTCACCCTCCGGTTACACGTCAGACACACGTTAAGCTGCTGCGCGCGCATCTCTGCCATGAATTTCTTGCTGACATTGCAATATACTCCTATGTATCCACCCATTTGTGACCTCATGATAAATGACGTCTCTAGTACACGCCTTCATGCACGCCTATTGTAACGCCTTTTCTATGACGTATTCATGTTTTATCTCCTTTTTTTCCAGCTGTCACGCCTACTGCCTATTCGTTAATGTAATGCATTGACTATATATACGAACTTCTGTAAATAAAATGTTGTCTGTCTGCCCCTTCCCGAACCTGTGTGGTGACGGAATGGTATGCCACCTTGGCTCGAGCCAATAACCCAATTCCTTTTACAGGAATAAAACCCTTTTGAGTTAACCTCAATATCCCGGATTTTGCCTCTTATTTATCTGAGTTATTCTTATTGATTATTGATTCTAAATTATGCATAGGTAATTGATTTTACCACAGTTCTGGCGCCCGAACAGGGACCCCTCCCCCACCCCACGCGCCGGAGGTGCGTTGCAGGCCTAGCCCCCTGCCACAGCCGGATGGACAACTACGCGTACCCGCAGGATTTCCTGTATCTCCCTCAGGCCAACGGAGGTGACTGAGGCTGCGATCGACACCCAGACGAGGCGGTGAGGAGTGCGGAGGATCCCGACCTGAGCCTAGCTGAGAGAGCAAGATCCGAGGTATACGGAGGCCCACCAGATTTCGAAGTTCCGAAGTATCTGCGTCACGAGTCGAGTCCGAATCCAGTCCGAGCCCAGTCCAGTCCAGGGTTTCCGAGGCCTTCTGTTTCCGTGCTTCCTGGTGAGTACCGTTGCTAGGAACGCATCCTGACGTGCGCATTAGTTTGTGCCGGTCAAGACAGGTTCGGGTACACGAGCCTGGTCTGCACTGTTTAGCAGTGTATCTATACTGTTTAGCAGTATATCTAGTTTGCATCTGTAAGGTGTATCTGTACTGTTTAGCGGTACATCCTGTTTCACGTGGTTGGTAGGTTTTCAATGTAATTAATGTGGTTCGTTCTTGAAATGTTTTAATGTGTCATTCAAATGTCGTGGTATGAGTGAATGTTCGATCTTCATTGTTGTGCTTACACGCGTTTTATGTGTAGTGTGTTCATGTTCATATTTAAGTAAGAACCAAGTAGCCAGATTTCAGAATGCCGTTGTTTTCCAAACTAAGACAAATAAAAACCCGTAAAGGGGTTCTAGAAGAAGCTGTTCCCGTTCCACCTAGGGACACTCCAGGGTACTTTATGTACCATAAGCACGGCCTAGATGCCGTTTTATTTCTCGACTTATGGGTGGATTACACTAAAGAACTGTCAGAGAATCAGAGATGGCCCGCTGCTGGGACATGGGATGCAGATTGCATCATGAGAGTAGAAGAAGCTTTATGGAAAAAGAAAGCCAGACAGTCACAGAAGGATGCCATCGAGTTATGGCGTAAAGAATCACATAGGCGTACAGAAAAAGCTCACAGACTAGAAGAAAAGAGTAAGGAGGAGTCTGACAAGACCCGAGAAAATGCATTAGTTGAGGAAGGTATCAGAGTAAATTTAGAACAAGTAGACAGACAGCGAAATACACTTATGAATGGCATGTTCCCCATCCTGTCAAAGGGCTTGCCAAAGGCCTCTCCGGAAGTACCGAAGGACCTACCACCTCCATTGCTCCCGACTAAAACACACCAGAAGACAGCAAAGGACATTTTCCTCTCCTCCTATTTAGACGATGTAGCTCCCGCATATGTAAATACCGCATTGCCACAAGTGCCTGCGCCTAACGGTCAGAACGATTATGCTCTTCCTCCCCCACAACAAGCTGCTCCAGTTTTCCCTCCACCTCCTACTTCCCTTGATACGGACCCGACTAACCCCTTCGGAGCCGGCGCCTCAGGAGGCGCGTCCGGAGGAGCGATAGGTTTCCAGACCCCGCCATCCACCCATCGCATGAGCTTTAGAGAGCTAGCGCAACAGCGTACACCTAGAACAGATATTACAATTTATGGAGATCGCCTTGCAGACTGTAGATATGATCCTGTACCTGGTAGAAAGAATGACGAGAGAATGTTACTCGCATCAATACGTTTACGGCGAGTCACGAACTTCCTAATGACATTACCTGGAATGACAGAACACCTAGATCGAATATATAAGTTTGTTCAGACAGGAGTAGGGCCTGACAGTATTAAGGAGGCCATGACCTATCAGAAAGTGGATACTAAAGCCAAGATATTGCGGTTTCTCATAAACTGCTTCATTAGAGAAGTGGATAGGCCGGGTATGAACCCGGAAGATGTAAAAGCACTCCACAGATGGGGTCAGAATATAGCAGATGGACAGCATGACAAAGAGGCCTGTGTAGATAATATGTACCGAAGAATCAGAACTGCAATTAATAAGATGCATGAGAGAAGACAGCCCGTACCGGAAGTAGATTCCGACAAACATGAATCCACGGAGGAGGAGCCAGAGGAGGAAGCCGAGACACCGGAACACACACAGTTGCCGGCCAGGGAAATGATAGCTTATGTAGGTAAAGGAAGACCATATAATAATTCGATGCGCCCAGTGCGCCCAGAAAGTAAAAGGTTATATCAGGAAGCCATGTGTAATCCTACAACACCCGAACACTTATTCCAAGCCACTGACAGAATACTTCAAGAGCGAATGGGGTACCATGTACTCGATTCTATGGATGAACAAGAATTAGCTAGGTCAGCCGTGCAATGGGCTGACAGCTCTGAGAAATATGGTGATGATGCGTTGGCACATACGTTCTTGAACTTGACTCCGAGTGAACAGCGTTTAGCTGGTATGTACATGATACAACATCTGCTCTTATTGTATAAAAGCCAACATTCTGATCCAGGTCCTCTGCCTGACATATTAATAGAACTGGTCACGAACAGATGGAAAGGTCTAAGTACTGATCTAATTAAAGTAATTCTAGAACACCGCCACAAGTATAGTACATTCTTATGTCCGCAGATCAATTCAGCACCCATCAGGGAACGAAAAACCATGTATTATATGGATAGACAGAATCCGTTGCGAGAAGTGCACCCCGTACAGAACGCAGACAGCACGCTTAGACGCGTGTTTGTGTATACACCAGTAACTAAAATGGAATTATTGGAAATGAAGAAACTAGTACCCAGTCATGACAAAGATCCCGCAGGGTTTCACCGCGAAATAAAAGATATGTTATTAATGGGCGATTACACTTATCCCGATCTTATGAAAATACTGAAAGTATTACTACCTCCAGGAATATACGAGAAACTCAAAGAAAAAGAGTGGGAGGTGGGAGACACAAAGATTGATTGGGCTGCATTACAAAATGAAGAGGATACCCGAGTGCCAGGCCTAGGGCTTGGAGACAAAGTTAAAGTGTTACCAGGTTTATTAGTACAAGTGCTGCCACGTTTATTGAGTACGAAAAAGGAAGATTGGGGTGCAATCTCAGCATGCAAACAGAAACCTGATGAAGACACTAGTGATTTCTATACACGATTTGAGAAATGTTTTGGTATTAACAGCGGTCTGAAAGCAAGTAGCGAGTCATATCCACATCTTTTTGTAACGAAATTAGTCGAGAATTCCTTGCCCCAGGTTAAGAATAGAGTACTGAAAGTAGAAAGCACTTGGCAAGCTAATACTCCTTCACAAATGTTACAAATGTTACAGTACCACCAGAATAGACTTAGAGAGGAACAAGAACATGAACAAAGACGCATGAAAGATACAAAAATGAAAATGTTAGTTGCTCAGTCGGTTCCTGCCGACGGTCAGAAAAAGGGTGCGACCCATCCCAGTAATTCAACAGTTTCTGTAAAGGGTGTATGTAATTATTGTAAACAGCCAGGTCATTATATAAATGATTGTGCAGTTCTGAAACATAATATCGCCACGGGTAAGACTAAAGAGAGACCGCGTCCTCCTAGACAAGATCAGCCCTTACAACAAGTACCCCAGAATATACAACATATTGCACCCATGCCAGCATCTACACAGACCGTAGCGATACCTCAACAACAGCCCATTACCGCAACACAAAACACAACACAGCAGATGTACCAGTATGCGCAGAACGATTACCCTGATTACCAGCGATACACATGAAACAGCCTGGAGAGGGAATTCCGCTTGCCTCTTATTGAAGTTCCTGTAGATCAAAATGGTCCTTATTTACATAGTCAAGTATTAGGGAAAGACAGAAAGTTTCTCATTGATACAGGGGCAAGCAGAACCACGATAAGCCACAACGAAGTACCAGGGGCACCCCTCTCAGGCTCACAGAACGTGTCCCTTGGGTTTTCAGGAAAACCCATTATTAATGAAGTATCACAACCCCTCCCTCTTGCAGTAGGTCCTTTGACACGGACTACAGATTTATTGCTCACGAAGTCATGTCCAGAAAACTTGTTGGGCATAAAAACATTGAAAGCTCTAGGAGCTATTATATGCTGTTCTCCGGAAGGAGTACGATTGTTTTTGCGAGATTTCAAAGGCCATTATGTATTGAGAGATATGGATCCCCGACTACAGAACGTCCCTGCACACTTGTGGGCGCAGGGCCCCACTGATGTAGGTTGCATGCACATTACCCCATATCGAGTCACACTCAAGGCAGGAGTGGTATTACCACGAATTCGACAATACAAGTTACCCCCAGATGCTGTAGTGGCTTTACTGAGAATCATTGACGAGCTCATTGCACAAGGAGTGGTTGTGGAAACTGACTCCAATGTGTGTAATTCCCCTATCATTCCTGTTCTTAAACGTACTGACCCAAATGCTCCACCTGTTTATCGATTAGTTATTGATCTGCGCGAATTGAATAAATGTATTGTACCGCAGTACCCTGTGGTCCCAGATATCTCTTCATTACTAACTGTTATTGATTCAGAAGCAACGTTCTTCACTGTAATTGACCTCAAGAACGCCTTCTTCAGTGTCCCTATTGATCCGGAGAGCCAATATTTGTTCGGATTCAGTTTAAATGGTCGATCTTTCAAATTCGCCCGCGCACCTCAAGGATTCACAGAAAGCCCCAGCATCTATAGTCAAGCATTGAAAAAGCAACTCGACAGTATCCACATGCCAGTTCACACTGCCCTGCTTCAATATGTCGATGATCTGCTGATCACCGCTCGAAGCGAACCCGAATGTGAAAATGCTTCACTGACTGTTTTGAACTTTCTGGCCGACAAGGGACACAAGGTGTCTCCTTCGAAGCTACAATTCTGTGTTCAGCAAGTTGTGTACCTGGGTCACTTGCTGTCCAAAGTGGGGAGGCAGCTCACACCTGATCGCATTCAGTTAATTATTAATATGGCACCACCCAGAACACAAAAGGAAGTACGGGCTTTCATAGGCCTAACTTCATACTGCAGACAATGGATTCCCCAATATGCATTTCTAGCGAAACCACTTATTCAGTTAACGACACAGGAGGCAGCGACTTCGACTGTCCTCCCTTGGACCCAGGAACATACCCAAGCTTTTGAAGACTTGAAGAAAGCCTTATGCCAAGCACCTGTTTTAGCAACACCATGTTACAGTAAGCCTTTTACACTTTTTGTCACAGAACGTGAGGGTACTGCCTTGTCAGTCCTCACTCAGGAACAAGCAGGTTCACACAAGCCTTGTGCTTACTTTTCTAGCACATTAGACCCAGTAGCCCAGGCCCTTCCGGCGTGTTTGAAATCAGTTGCAGCAACAGCTTTAGCAATCAGACAGAGTGATTCCATTGTGTTAGGACATCCATTGACAGTACAGGTTCCGCATTCTGTAGAAGTCCTTTTAAATCGAACTCAGACCCAACACCTGACCATAGCAAGATTGACAGGTTACGAACTGACGTTGTTTCAACCACACATCGAAATCAGACGCTGCAGCACATTAAATCCTGCCACGTTATTGCCACTAAATGGAGTAGATCCATTGGCACATGATTGTATTGAAGTTATTACTATCACAACAAAACCCAGACAAGACTTGACAGATGTTCCGTTACCAGATCCAGACCTGACACTTTATGTGGATGGTTCATGTATGAGAACAAGGACAGGTGAATTAGTGGCAGCCTACGCCGTCACGACAGACACTGAAGTCATTGAAACCAATTGTATTGACACTTTGTCAGCTCAAGCAGCAGAGCTTATTGCTCTGACACAAGCATGTATTCAAGCCAGAAATAAGAAAGTCAACATATATACTGATTCACGTTATGCATTTGGAGTCGTTCACGACTTTGGAGTCCTCTGGCGAGAGAGAGGTTACTTAACTTCTCACGGGGCCAACATCCAACACGGTCCCCTCATTCAAGCCCTGTTAGATGCAATACATCTACCCACTGCAATCTCTATCATGAAGTGTAAGGCACATACAAAGGTTACTGATATCATCTCCCAGGGTAACGACCTGGCAGACCGAACAGCAAAGCAAACTGCTCAGAACCGGACTCATGTAACTGATCAGACACAATTAGTGTTACCATCGCACTGCATGACAGTCAGGGATCCCGCACATGATGTGATCGACATACAGACACATGCAACACCAGATGAAATTAAGGAATGGACTAAACTAGGAGGGATCCAAACAGACCAGGGTTGGATGACGAAGGGAAAATCTACATGGTTTCTCCCCGACTCTATGGTACAAGTCATCATTAACACGATACATAGTCCCGCACACCTAGGAGAGAAAGCAATGCTAGACAGTATTCAACACATATGGTCCAATAAGAACTTACGGGCAGCAGCCAAACAGAAAGTGCGTACTTGCATGATTTGTGGTCAGTTCAATCCAGGTAAAAGCATCCCCGTAGAACAAGGTGGATTTCAGCCTCCCGAACATCCTTTTGAAATACTCCAGATGGATTATATCCAGATGGAACGCTGTCGAGGATTCAAGTATGTCCTCGTAGTTGTGTGTGCTCTTTCCCGATGGATAGAAGCATACCCAGTTCCTGATTACACTGCTCCGACCACTGCCAAGCAGCTGGTTCGTGAATACTTCCCACGGTATGGTTTGCCCCGCATCGTGTACTCAGATAATGGCCAGCCATTCTCATCCGAGCTTGTGAAACACATTACACTTTTGTTAGGCTATCAGTGGAAGTTCCATTGTGTCCGGCATCCCGAGGCAGCAGGTCTCGTGGAGCGCCATAATCAGACTTTAAAAATCCGACTTTCCAAGATCTGTAGAGAGAAGGGTGTGGACTGGATAGTTGCCTTGCCGGTCGCCCTCTTCTATATGAGGATGGTGGTCCATTCCCGATCTGGGCTATCCCCGTACGAAGTGGTTTTTGGTAGACCACCGAATATGTGGGGGACGCCTATTCCACGAAAAATAACTGATGTTGATTGTCTTATGCTGACAGATTACCTTGCCTCCTTGATGTCTGCACTACAATCTTGTCGTTCACAGGTAGCTGCAGCCTTTCCCGACAACACCGAGGTGAAGCCCCACGAGGTGGTCCCGGGTGACTACGTGTACACCCGCAACTTTGATCGGAGAAGTCCATTGGAGCCCCGCTGGCAAGCCCCGAAATTGGTTCTGCTCACGACGAGGACAGCTGTAAAGATTGAGGGCAGGAAGGGATGGCTGCATTCCAGCCACATTAAAAAGTTTCACGGACTTCCTTCGGACTTGGTCTCTAAGCCCTGCCCTCCTACACAAACTGACTCAGACTCAAAACTCCCTTTGGTTGAAAAATCCGCTTCTGAAGAATACAGAACAAAATTACGATCTAGCAAGTCAGACAGTTTAATTGTTTAAGTCCTCCCCTAGGTGAATCGGTTAAATTAGTTTCTGACATGTATCCCCTAGATCGAGATAGAGAGAGAGATAGACAAAGACAACATAAGAAGAATGCATATTGTAAATCACTTCGCAGTCGCTGTATAGTGACACTACTTATCATGTTTTTCTTAAGTCTGCTGGTTATTACTGCTAGTGTTTTATTGCACATATATTATCCTATATTCAAGCGTGCACAATCTGCTTATAATGTTACTGACGAACATTCTTTTAGTGAATTACCCCCACACGAATTGTCCTACAGACTTGCGCTGCGCAATAACACTTTCATTAGTATGTTACATCACTCCCATCAGACTACCAATGCTACAAACTGTTGGATATGTGGTCGACTCCCTCCCTACCAAGAAAACAAGGGAGTTCTGCCCCTTTTTCCGTACCCGTTCACTCACAATGGCACATGTGGTGCATGGTTCAAAATACTCAATTCCCTAGTTTCTGATGCTGCTATTTACGAAGGTAACTGGGTTTGGGGAAACCTGAACTTAGCCTTGCTTAAAGTATGCTACCCTGACAAGGAGGGACTCCCCGTAGGTACTGGAACTGATCTAGAAAATGAAGTATATGGATTAGGTAATTACACAGTTACATTCATGATTTTATCTGTCGAATCTGAAGCTGCTCCTGTTCTACCTGCTATGGCAGTATTGCCAGTTACTGGTGAACTCTGTGTTCGTAAGAATGGTTCCGTACACTTAGGTCATAGTAAATGTACTACTGTGGTCGATTTCAGTGATTATGGTAGATCCACATTTAGGGCTTTACGTCATTCCTATTTTGTTTGCGGCCATACTGCATACGCCCGTTTGCCTCTAGATTGGGATGGTACCTGTTACATTGCATTCCTTCTGCCGCCTGTTCTTCTAGCCCCTCCTGACTACCATAGAAACACCAAGCTGGTTAAGCATAGACTCCGAAGAGATCTCCCGCTCGTCGATTATACTGAAACAACATGGGAGCAATATACCGATTTTAATAAAGGTTTTTTCCCCTACCTAGGTACTGTTTCTAATAGTAAACTGATCCGTAGATTAACCAGAACTCTCGAAGCAGTGGTGCTTGAGACCACTTCAGCTCTAGGTAACTTGACGGAGGAGCAGTCCGCTATGCGGGTTGTTGTTCTTCAAAATCGTCTAGTTATTGACGTCATCTTGGCAGATAGGAGTGGAGCTTGTAAGGTCATCGGGTCAAGTTGCTGTGTTTTCATCCCAAATAACGCGCCAACCGTGTATAAAGCTATTACACGTCTCCATAAAATTGCAAGTTTAATACATCAGACTCCAGGCACCTGGACTTGGTCTGGTTGGTTCTGGACAACGTTATCTGCCTGGGGGTGGAAGATCCTATCCCTCCTAGGTATTGGCCTTCTCATAGTACTCAGTTGTTGCCTGTGTCTCCAATGTGGACCGGCGATTTGCGGCCTGTGTGCCACTTCATGTATTCCACATCCAAGTTCCTATTCAAAACACGAAAAGAAAGAAGAGCAAATGATGTTAAGTGAACAAGTTGATCAATTGATGAGAATCGATGTATCATGAAGGGTCCGTGGGGAACAAGGAGGGAATGAGGAAATATAATTTTTGATCGAGTAGTGTTCCCCAGCGCGTACCCCACCGTCTCCATGTACTAGCTTGCAGTGCATGTGATTTCCCTCCTGTGTCAGCTATGAAGACGCAAATACATTTGCGTCCATCTTTAACAAGTCCTCTTTCAGATCCGCCATGAACGGATTGAATATTCAGTTCCTATATATACCGTGCCACCGTCTTTTCGTGGTACACTTTACACGTTTTTCAGCCCTGGCGAAGTAGGCCCTGATTCTGCCATTAAACCTTTTTCCTGCTTCCCGACTCTGAGGGCCTCAACCCAGGCTGCCCCTGTACCAGTCACCCCTGCCTTACTCCTTGCGCGGCTCCAGCCCAGCCTTCTGCCTGCCAAGACTGTATTCAACCTTCGAATAATCTGCTCCACTCCTCGAAAATACATTCCTGTCTCGTAGCTCAAGTAAACATCCTCTCAGCTGCAGGAGCATTGGGCCCGGTCTTTCTGTCTCCGTGCAAGTAACTCATAGGCTCTGTTGCCATGGTAGGCCCATGCCCCCTCACTCCGCATGCCGACACGTAGACACATATGCACGCATTCACAACCAGTATAGGGTAGCCTCCGCCCGAGAGACCTTTTCCCTTCCAGACACTACAGTTCCTTAAACATACGATATCAGATACGATTTGGGATTAGGTTGATCTGACATCCCAGACTTATGTCTACACTTGTAGTGCTAAAAGGCAAGTCCCCTTCACCCTCCGGTTACACGTCAGACACACGTTAAGCTGCTGCGCGCGCATCTCTGCCATGAATTTCTTGCTGACATTGCAATATACTCCTATGTATCCACCCATTTGTGACCTCATGATAAATTACGTCTCTAGTACACGCCTTCATGCACGCCTATTGTAACGCCTTTTCTATGACGTATTCATGTTTTATCTCCTTTTTTTCCAGCTGTCACGCCTACTGCCTATTCGTTAATGTAATGCATTGACTATATATACGAACTTCTGTAAATAAAATGTTGTCTGTCTGCCCCTTCCCGAACCTGTGTGGTGACGGAATGGTATGCCACCTTGGCTCGAGCCAATAACCCAATTCCTTTTACAGGAATAAAACCCTTTTGAGTTAACCTCAATATCCCGGATTTTGCCTCTTATTTATCTGAGTTATTCTTATTGATTATTGATTCTAAATTATGCATAGGTAATTGATTTTACCACAGAGCACGCACATTTTGTATACCCATATTAGTCAATTTGCATGCTTGTATGTGCCAGGACCTCCCCTTGGTTTTATGATGTATATGTAACCTATGCATATACAAGGCCCCTGTCTCTGTACTCCCTAGAATTCCTCCAACAGTGGCCTGAGGGTACTGTGTGATGCAATCTCCCTCATGTGAGGTTAATAAATGCATTGTTTTTATATTACAGCTTCCGTGCCAATTTCTTCTTTGTTGGTTTAAAGGACCAGGTGTATCAGTTAGCCCCTTATAAGGTTTCTATTTCTTCAATGCCACTATACTCTATGCCCCTCAACTCTACTCCACAATATGCTACTCCACTGTATGCCACTCTAATGCACGCCACTCCATGATATGTCACTCCACTTTACGCTATTCAACTGTGCGCTACTCCACTCTTCCCCACTCCACTCTGTGCCACTCCACTCTACGCTATTCCACTGTATGCAACTCCAACCCATTCCACTCCACACTATTCCACTGTATGCCACTCCACTGTCCGCCACTCCACTCTGTTCCACCGTATGCCATTACACTTTATGCCAATGCACTCAGCGCTATTCCTCTCTATGCCACTCCACTCTACGCTACTCCGCTCTGTGCCACTCCAATTTACACTAATGTACTGTATGCTACTCCACTCTACATTAATGTACTATATGCCACTCCTCTGTACACCACTCCAGGCCACTCCACTCCATGCTGTTCCACGGTACACCATTCCTCTCTACGCCACTCCACTCTACACTATTCCACCGTACGCCACTCCACTCTGTGGTATTCCACTCTACGGTACAATACATTACTCGAGTGTATGACCCGCCACTCCACTGTACGACATGCTACTTCACTTTATGACATCCTAGTTCACTGTATTAAACATTATATGATTTGAACATTTTTCTTTTTTTTAAACCATAGAACGTCTATGCGGTCACCTGGTCATATAAGACAGCTAGGCGGGAGTGGGGTTGTCAAGGGTTTAATGAAAAAAAACAAAGAGTACAAGAGAGTCCGGGGTAGGGTAGAGGCCGGACTCTACAACAAAAGAAAACAGTAGTGTCTGTATGCCAGTTTAGTCAATGTCCATCTGGATAATCCTCTTTCTCTAGGGTCTTGGACTGGTGCTTGGAGTCGCCTTCGGTTCTTTCTTTCGTCCCATTCCAGCGTGATAAGGGGCACCAAACAGATATCAAGGGGAGACCGAGGAGAGTTCTCAGTGTGAGAGGAATTCTGTCGGATAGCAAAATGTTTACTTCCTTCTTTATTTTTTTTTGTGGAGTTTTTATACAGGTCAAACTTGACCAGGTATTATGTATCAGAGCAATTAACATAGCACCAGTTGCGTTACATGAGGACACATTCATTTTTGTTACGGGGAGATTAAGTGATTTGCCCAGAATCACAGGATGTTCAGCGTCATTGTCGAGACTTGAACCCGGTTTCCCAGATTTGAGGTTGACCACCCTAGCTGTTAGGCCAAATCCTCTCCCCAATTCCTGAAGATAAATGTGGGATTGTGTCTGATCTCGGTAGGGAGAGAGTCCCATATTTATGGTGCATTTACGGAGAAGGATCTGTTGTATATTGTCTTCTTCTTGAATTTGTGTGGCTTAAGAAGTAAGGTTCTAGTGCTTCTAAAAGATCTGATTCCACTGGCATGGGCAGGGAAACCATGGGCAGGGACCGTAACATAACGGACAACGGGGTAAAACAACAAAAAGCGATGTGTTGGGAGGAGGAAGAGAGCAGCAACACAGTGTGCAGAGGGAGAGAGCATGGTAGGGGGCACGCAACACGAGGAAGGTATAGGAGAAGAGGGAGGAACCAACAACAAAAACAGACTGCAGGAGGAGCGTACAAGCAGCACGAAGGAGGTGTGGGGCTGGGAAGAGGGAGCAGCAACACAATGGACAGTGGGAGTAAGGATGTTTGAGGCAAGAGCACAGGAGGAGGGAGGGACTGCAGACACAGGCACTCCTATAGCGTGCATGAAAAAAAAAGTGCCTGCATAAGCGTGCGGCCACTGGAAAGACACTGGCAGTAGACAGGAAGCTGTACTTTGTCCATGCTCCAGGGCAGGGACAAACTCGAAGCACCAGGAAGAAGAAGGAGACACTGACTAAAAGGAAGCAAGGAAACAAGAGTGACATCAAAACCAACCATTGGTACGTAAAGTGTGTGGGCTGTGAGCCGGTTTTCCGCTTTATTTTTATTACTAACGTTTTTGTTGATAGCGTATACACTGTTTCAGACAAAATCTAAAAAGCCATCTTGTGACAGTGCTTCTGGAAGTTACGTGTGGACTGGAGGGTGCTGCTGCATTCCCTGGTATGCAGAAGGCAGGTATATGGGGTAAAACGTTACATTTGAAAGAATTACCAACCTCTCTTTACAGTCAAACATGGAACAACTTGTAACAACGTGCTGAAAAATAGGGATATGGAAATATATGCAAGGCTAACAGTGAAAGCGAACTTTCTGTAACATCAACCTAATGATAACTTGTATGACTGGGACATAGGGGAGCACGAAACAAGGTTTTTGAAAGTGTTTCTTAAAACACAAATTTGAAAAAACAGTACTTCTTCTATTATGAAACATACAAATATTTTGAGTACAACCCTCATTAAAAGTGAAAATAAAACCAGTCACCTTTTAATGCTCGACTGTCATGGCAAAACATCATTTTGGCATCCTCAGAAGGACCCAAGTTACAGTATTCTATACATACCAGGCTAAACTAACCAACTTTGTATTTCTGTAGCAGCACATTTTCTTTTTCAGAGTAAATTGACACCATTAGAACTCCACAAATCAGTTTATTTTTTACTGTGAAAAGGTGTGGTATCTTAGCAGTTCTATATCAAAAGCGACAATTTAAATGTTACGTTTTATCAAATGTTATATTTCAGCTGTGTACCACCATTGTTATTAGTTCTGTTCCTGTTTAATGTATTATCGATTTTGTGCAAAAGGTGCGCGGCCCCACCAAGCTGCCATTCCGTGTAAAATATTGTTTGAAGATCACCTACTGACTAGGAGAACCCATTATGTGTTTGCATTCTAAATTAGACAACTGAAGCTGGACTGATGTTATGCATAGGTTCTAAAATAAAGTGCCTCTCAAGCTCTACACACATTTAGTAGTCCAAGGTTTGCTCAGAGACATGGAATAGGCTACAAAATTAGGACTCTGTAATGCATTACAATTATTACACCTTTGGAAAAGTGATTTAAAATATGCACACAGCTAAATGCTACACACAGAACTCGAATGCACACGGTTCATTAGCCAGACCACTCTAGTAACTCCAGTCTTATTGCAGTGCATAAATAGGGCTTGCGCAGTGCACCCTATATATCTGCGTGCTACCTGTGACGCAGCGTTAGCACCAAGTACTTGTCGCTGCCTTCTGTATTTGACACAGGTTGCAACACAATGGAGTACTACCTTGGTTAGCCTCCCAAAATCCTCACTTGCAACATTAAAGGCTACACTGAATGTGGCAGCTAGACTCATCACTGGTCTAAAAGAAGCGATCATATCACCCCGACCTTCAATCATTTAAATAGCTACCCTTCAAGGCCAGGATTAATTTCGAAATTGCTTGTATGACCCACAAAGTGCTGCATCACAATACACCATCTACCTGCCCCGGAAACTGACCCTATTGAGTGGAATCAGATCTTTTAGAAGCACTAGAACCTTACTTCTTAAGCCACGCAAATTCAAGAAAAAGACAATATACAACCGATCCTTCTCCGTAAATGCACCAGAAATATGGGACTCTCTCCCTACCGAGATCAGACACAACCCCACATTCATCTTCAGGAATTGGGGAGAGGATTTGGCCTAACAGCTAGGGTGGTCGACCTCAAATCTGAGGGACCGGGTTCAAGTCTCAGCAATGACGCTGAACATCCTGTGATTCTGGGCAAATAACTTAATCTCCCCTTGCTTAACAAAAATGAATGTGTCCTCATGTAACGCAACTGGTGCTATTTTAATTGTTTCAAAGTATATTACTGCCTATTTTTACACATCTATTTTGGTATATAGTGTATTTTTATATATTGTATCTATATGTCTCCCTGTTCTATCCCATATTTTTGTACACTTCTGTGAAGCTCTCTGTCACTCGAAAGGGTCTTGTTCGCGCTGCATAAAACTTCAAATAAATAAATAATTAGCACTGTACCTGGAAGCAATACAAACTGTGATGGAAGTTGCGGCATTTTGTGAACAAGACAACAGCGTACAAAAAGTACAGGAGGAAGGCAAGTTTAATATTGATGCCATATATTCGAAAATTAGATATTAAAATGGTGAACTAAGAAGTTAGTTTTTTATTGGCTGGGGATGTTATTTAACAATAGTGTATCTACCCACTTGAAGTAAAGCTGGGGCATATTATCAAGCCCCTGCGATAATTATTGCTTAGCGCGCATTGCGCGTTTTAAATTATCGCCGGCTAACACTGGAATATATTGGCAAGCTAGCGCTATATTATCAAAGCATTGCGCTATGGAGATAAATATTGCAGCGATAGTGGGGTTTTCCATGGAACATCGCTGGTTTACCAGCGATGTTCCATGGAAAACGTCGAAAACATGCTGATTTGTCCTGTGGCCTTAGCCCTACAATCCACCTCCCATGTTAGGTATGACTAAGTCAGGAATTTAACAGACCTTAAATTCCTGCGTTAAGGCAAAGTTAACGCAATTTCAAATATCGCTACCCCTCGTTGATAATATCGCGAAGCTAGGTTAGCGATATTTTCGCATGGAGTTTTGTCAGGCACTCCTCCTTTGCATCTCATTAACGATGTGAGGCATGCTGACAACGGGCGCTAAGGCGAGAAAACACGCGCTAGCGTGTCCTTGTTAATAAAGTGATAATATTATCGCCGCTTTTTGCCCAAAAACAGACGCTAAAGCGGCGATAATGTTATCGTCAGCCCTTGATAATAGGCCCCGCTGCCTTTACACAGCCTTTTTCGCCATCTGTCCAGGGAAGCTCTAGGTATGAATGGTGGATGGAAACAGAGGCATTGAGGGGCAATGCATGGGGAGAGAAAATGGCACAGGGGAGGAGTTGTGTAAAGCGAAAGTGCAGGGCACCTTCTTCCTACCACACGTCCGGGACGCTTGGCTCCCTGGCCCGTAAAAAGAAAAATCCCCACACACAAACCAGCACTGTTGATATCACTTACAGAGAAAAAGAATGAGAAAAAGAGGAATTGTTCGGATTTCTTTAGAAAAGGTGAGGGATTACAAAATTTTACCATTTACGTTATGTAGGGGCAGTATCGTCTGATGTTGTAGACTAGTGGCCGGGTGGGTGCGGGGAGGAAGGGCAAAATAAAATATAAAATATATGAATTTTAAAAACGTACCTGCAGCCAGCCGTGCTGCGCTCTTCTGCTCCTCTTCACAAGGCACAGGCCTCCAGACTGTCCTGCGGCCAATCCTAAAGCTATTCTCATGCATGAGATCAGCTTCAGGATTGGCCTGGTCCATTCAATTTGCGCTACAGACAAACTGGGAGTCTTTGCCTGCTCTCTCCAACCCAGCAACGCAGCTAATTTGAAGAGAGCTTCACTGCACATGATGGTTTGGCATCCCTAAGATGACCAGCCAAACCGCCATGCGCACTGAAGGCAGTGCCCACCACTCCTCCTGTCTTCCTCCTGGCCCCGCCCCCAAGGCATGGCAGGAAGGGAAAAATAGAACAAGTGTTTAATATCGTTTTACCTTTTCTTTCCTGGCGTTTTGGGGGTGGAGAGACGCTCCTCCACCTGATAAGGAAGGATTTGGGGCCCGATGTAGGTGGCCCAATACCGATCGGTAACGGCCGAAAATACCGATTTTCGGCCCTTACCGATCGGTATCCAGCCATCGGGATGTAGGAGGCTGAAAACCGTCCGATTCGGTATTAATACCAAATCGGTATAGATACCGAATCGGTAATAAACCGAATCGGAAATACACAGAATCGGTAAAAGAACGAATCGCTAACATACCGAATCGGTAAATATACCGAATCGGACCATGTACCGAATCGGTAGATATACCGAATCGGTAAATAGTCCGAATCGGACAATCTACCGATTCGGTAGAGTTACCGAATTGGTAAATTACCGAATCGGACAGGCAAAAACTCTGATAGAGATGTAGGGAAGCACAGAAATACCGATTTTGCCTCAAAATCGGTATTTCAAAATCGGTATTTACCATGGATTTGAATCAGGTGGTAACCAACTGCAACCTATAAAATGAGACCCAAAATGCAATGCTACTTGCAGGATGGCGGCATTTTATGTCATTGCAAGGCGGCTACGGCTACAGCAGGAAGGAGAGAGGGAATGGCAAAGAGAGGAACAGGTCTACACACAGAGGATCACCCTGTTCATTCTCACAGAGGCAGAGATCCTACAGAGGTACAGGCTGGACTCAGACACCATTCTGGAGCTCATCAGGGACCTTAAACCACTGATGGACCACCCCACCCCAAGGGCACACGCCATCCCAACGCACGTGCAGGTGCTATGCAGCCTACACCTGCTTGCGTCTGGCAGCTATCAAAGTGGAGTTGCTGCGGTAGGAGGGGGGACCCAGAGCAGCCTGTCAAGGTTTTTCAACAAATTCCTTGACGCCATGATACAGAGGATGGACCAATACATTTCTTTCCCTGCAACCCATGCGGAACTGGTACAAACAAAAGCAGACTTTTACCAGATGGCACGATTCCCCCACATCATCGGCTGCATTGATGGCACGCACATTCTGATTTGCCCCCCTGCTGACACAGAATACATCTACCGCAATAGGAAGTCTACGCACACCATCAATGTGCAGGTGATATGCAATGCTAAGTGCACCATCACAGACCTGATAGCAAAATTCCCAGGGAGTACCCACGACTCGTACATTTTCCAAAACAGCGGCATCTATGCACGGCTGACGGCTGGGGAATTTGGTGAAGGATACCTCCTAGGTGAGACACATCATCATACCCCCATAACAAAATGTAGCACTGTAAAGTACATGTATGCATGTGAGTAATGTTACCCCTTTTCCTTCTAGGCGACAGTGCATATGCTCTCCGCTCATTCATACTCACCCCCTACCTCAACCCCTCTACACCCAGCCAAAGGAGGTATAACCGGGCCCACAAAAGCACAAGGAATGTAGTAGAACGGACCTTTGGCATCTGGAAAAGCAGGTTCAGATGCTTGCACAAGAGTGGAGGTGCAAGGCAGTATACCCCCATCACCTGCTGCAAGATCATAGCTGTCTGTGCAATGTTGCACAACCTTGCGGTGAAGAAGGGCACTGAGGTGGAGTTGTCAGACTACGAGGACCATGACGATGACGTTGCTGTGCCACAAACACAACCTGCTGGGGTGTCTACACCAAGTGATGGCAGATACAGACGTGAGGAGATAACAGAAAACTATTTCTGAGTGAGTACAGATGCACAGACAGGTCATGGATGTGAACAAAAATAAATTTAATAATGTTGGCACAACGTTACAGCACTGATGTGCAACAAATCAAATATGTACAGTAAAGGTGGGGAATGTAAATGGGCCGGGTTGCCTCACCCACCCTGGCAGTCTCATTTCCTGCTGCGCTTTGCTGAACCACTGGGATGTGGCTCCCCCCCTTCTACATGTCCGGCTGCCTCAGCGGAGCGCCTGGTGCTCCGGCGCGGCTCAGACACAGCGCTGGCCGGGCTGCTGCGGCTGCTGCTGTCGCCAGCCTCGGCCAGGTCCAGGGCAGGATTCACCACCGTATTGGAGATGATGAGGGCCTCCATGGCAGTGGTGATGCGGGCCATGCCCCTGGTCACCTCTGCAGTGTTCTGAGTGAGGCAGTCCTCCATATTTGCCCCTCGGCGGCATAGCAGGGCGGTTGCTGCGGCAAGACGGTTGATTGCCCGGTTTTGTACGCGGGCATCCCTGCGCCTAGTGTGCTCATGCTCCTCCATCTTGGCACACAGCTGTGTTATGGCAGTTGTCATGCGCCCCAGTCCTGTTGCTATTTCCCTGTTACTTGCCACGAAATTCACAAAACCCTTCGACATCTCCCCCATCTGCAGGTTGTGTTCCCGCAATTGGCGCTGGCAAGCCAGGATGGACTTGGCCTGCATCCGTTGGATCCGGACCATGCTCCCCTCCAGCCCTTGGAAGACGATGCCCTCCCGTGCTGGTGAAGCACTGCTGGAAGTGCGTGTCCGGCGCCGATTGGTGCTGCCCTGCTGGGTGGCCTGCTGTGCCTCAGGTGTTGCAGGTGCTGGTGCTGGTGCCTGACCCGCAGCTCCCTCCATGATGGTCAATGGGGCCACAATGATCCTCCTGGCAGGAGATGTGGCAGCTGCTGGCTGGGTCCGTGTGGGTGAGTTCTCCGGTGAGAACTGCAATGGGGGAGATAGTGACAGTAGGGGGGAGTGGGGAAATGAGAGGGTATGTCCTGGGTCATCCTCATTAGCCATGGCACTGCTGTCCTCCTCCTCCTCCTGTGAAGGAACCATGCTGCTTGTCCCTGCCACCGCACTGTCCGCTGGAGCTGGAGCTGTTCCCTGTGGAGCTGCTGCTCCACTGCCTGATGGTGCCCCTAGGTATAAAGAAGCATTTGTGAACTGAGTGCAAATGTCTTACAGTCACTACAATAAAAGCATTGCACATATCATTTTCTATACTCTGATTCTATTTTTAAGTGCATTGTGGTTTAATGTGCACTGGCATTTGTTACTACATTAGCTGACTACATTTACCATGATGCATTGCTCATGTATGTTGCTAGCAGTACTGGGCTGGGGTTTGGCTGTGCATTGGGGCTAAAGGGGAGGTGTCTGGTAGGGTGTGTCATGCTGCGCATGCTTCTTACCTTTTGATGTAGCTCTGGCTGAGCTGTCCAGGTCCCCAACTCCCACCACACTCTCGGTCTCAATCGTCGTGGACACTGAAGGACTGGGTTCTTTAAGACCCAGCGGTGCCAGGGCACAACACCTGAAACCTTCGTGGGTAACCTGCTCCGGCGTACAAGTCACAGAGACACGGGACACTTCCTTCGACGTCAAAGATTCAAGGTTTATTTGCTGCAGGGAACACAGAGATCACGACAAGTACACAGCGTGCAACTTGGGGAGACTGCTTCAAATTGGTTCTGTGGATCGCTCCTTTTATACAGTTTTTACCCATAGGATAACATGATACACAAAAGTTTACAACCCGGTTCCCACAATTATCCCCCAGAGGGGTCGCTTTGGTCACTTTGAGGCACATGAGGTCCGGAACATAAGTGCGGAAACATTTGGCGGATCCCAACTGTAAAAACCCATCTTCCCACCATTAGCAAATTCCAATCAACAGTAAAAATAGATCGAAAATAGGAACGAGGACAGGTGCAGAGGAAGACGGAGACAGAGGGGAGATCGGAAAGGGTGTAAAAGGGGAGGTATCGGGAAACACGAGATACAGGCATCAAAGGGACGTGCCTAATGAGATGCACGGCTGAGACAATAAGTCCATGCGGCAAGATGAGCCTCGAGCGGCGCCATCTGCTTTACAGTAGCATCCCCCTCGTCATAAAGACACTTACAAAGAACATGTGTCTTCCGCAAATATCTTGGGAGTCCCAGGGTCGCGAAGCGGACAACGTCCGTTCGCTGGCTACTTGAGGGCAAGAGACAAAATGGATGCCGTATCTAAGATGGAACCCGTGGGTACAGATGAAAAACCCACATAACAAACGAACGGTTTAAGTTAGCACAGCGAAACTGCGCACACTTACTAAACTCATCATTTGCGGTTCATAGATACCAGACTCGACCGTATTCGTGCGAGTCGAAAACACCACTTACAATTGTCACGGAACCTCAGACGCTCCTTTTGCCCTCATGTAGGCAAGCACTAGTCGGAATCATATTCGATATTCATCAGACCATCGAGATGTTGCTGTAGCATAGCTCTGTCCAACCGAGTCCCCTTGGTAACAGATGGTTGTCTCATACACATTGTAGCACAGAGGCCACATAAGGCAGGACCACACTGCACACAAAGGCAACACGTGAACAGGAACACTACCACAACTCCAATGATCATCAGAATCTTCCAACCCCAAGTCGACATCAGGCCCCAAAACCATCCAAGTAGCGTCCAATCCCCTACATCCACGTGTATGGATTCGGAGATCTTATGCAACCTCGAGATGGCTTGATAGACAGTTGGAGCATTATCTGGAATAAAAATGCAGCAGCTCGAATGGATCACCTTACATACCCCACCGCGATCTGCTAAGATGACATCTAAAACCATACGGTTTTGTAACGTCATAAGTCTCTCCGCCTGAAGTTCTGTGGTAATATTACCAAGGGCACTGGCAGTAATATTAGCTGTCGATTCTACCACTCGAGTCAACTGTCTCAGGTTCCTACTATTGACCATAGGTCCCCAAAACGGGAGGAAACCCTTGAAAAAGTCTCCTGCCTCTTGACCGGCAGTATCCTCTTCACTAATTACGCCTCGCACAACTCTAGTCTTATGATAATCGGCATCTACAGTGAACGTCGGAGGCAACAGATTTGCAATAAAACAGGAGCCCATGAAGTCAGCGGGCAACCATGTGTATGCACGATCATAACAGATAAAGTATGTACCCTTGGCAGCCAGAAACACAGGGGACGAGAACATCGGCAGAATGTAATTTTCAGTGCAAGCACTTGCTCCAAGTCGGGCTTGCGATCTTCGGCCACGACCCATAAGACAAAAATTACCAGTGTGGGGTACGACCCATATTGGAGGCGAGCTTTTAAGTTGTTTTTCGCTGCTGAACACACTATATTCACCTCTACTTAGGACTCTATAGGCTTGTACCTCTTCTTCAGGGATAAGCGAAGGATCATAGATCTCACTATCTAAATCCTCTATGGCTATCGACAAAGGCTTCTGATACGAGGTAGGGCCAGAGTAGGGGGAACGTGGTTCTCGAATGGGGTGGAAACCCAGTGCGCTTCGAAACATTGTTTGAAATGCTCGAGCTGACCCTTGGGAACTATACGGTAACACCAGATATGGAATTCCCTTATCCGTAGTATGTGGCATCAACCCACACACCCAACAATTAGTAGTGTTAACCACTAACTGATGCTGATGGAGGAGCTGAATAAAGGAATTGTTGCGGAATTCTACACGTCTAGCCTGCTCGTGTTCCGGTAACATGTGAAAGGAATGGGGAGAAGCAGTAGAGGTAAGATTAGGGTAAGGAGTAGGAGTAGGTGTAGCAGGTAAGAAATAAGACATCGTGTAATACACCCCACCCGCCAATAATGCAGAAGCAGTCAAAAACAATACAAACAATTGGAATATAAAACATTTGGTACGACTGAGTTGCTGCAGCTTGAATCTATAGACTTGAGCCCCTTCCAAATCATTCAGCTTCGAGAATGCCATTCCCTACGACCGTCCGCAACGTTTCTTGACGCACTTCGTTCTGTGCAGCAATAGTCAATCCCTAGGAGTTCCTAGGAACCGACGGCCTTTAACCTAGCGTCAAGACCTACTGTCCAGAAGGAAGTACGCGCGCGGCCCTACGGCCTTCAATACACAATATGTATATACAAGCACAAAGTCTCTCGGCTGTGGAAGTAAAAAGATACAAGGGAGGAAGCTCAATATATATATATATGTACACAAATCACAGTGATACGAATGTTCAAAACTGATCACGGGAAACGGGGATAATGCAGTTGTCAATTTCAGCAAAGCAAGAAAAAATTTTTATTTGTCCTTAGTGCGAGATCGCAAAGAATATCGGTGTTTCCCGGGACGTGTCTGCTCGTCGAACAAAGGATCCGTTGAAGAGACAGCGTCCTGCTGATCAGTTGATTGCTCTGGTCTTGAGTCTTTTGCTAACAATGTTTCAACAGTGGCTTTCTGCTGCGCTGAGGATTCTCCAACAGGCTGTGCGTCGCTGAAAGGCACAAACGCCGGCAATGTTTCTGTTTCAGATGACGCAATGCCTTTCCTTACCCACGGGTCTGCGGGCAAAGGGATAGGGACTCGCTTAGTATGGGTGGCATGCACCCAGTTTTTACGCCCCTCAAGACGAACGGCAGTCCTCGTGGCCAGGAGCACCTGGTAAGGTCCGGTGAACCTTGGGTCCAGATTATTCTTGCGTGAAAAGTTTCGTGTTACCACCCAGTCTCCGGGCTGGAGCTGGTGGCCTGGACCCTCCGTCTGCGTCGGCAATGCGTCGTAAACCTGTTGGTGAATTAACCTCAGTTTAGCAGTCAAGTCATGTAAATAGTCAATCAACATTGGATACTCAAGATCAGAAAACATTCCTGGCCTAGGAACCCCCCACACATTCGCAGGACGGCCGAACACTATCTCATAGGGACTAAGCCCTATTCGGGAGTGTACCGTCGCCCTAGTTGACAGTAATGCTAAGGGTAAAGCGTCAGGCCACGAAAGACCAGTCGTAGCCTGAATCTTTGCTAGCTTTAGTTTAAGGGTGCCGTTATACCCCTCAACTAATCCAGCTGACTGGGGATGATTGGCGCTGTGGAATTTTTGATTTATTCCAAGGCCCTTACACACACTCTTCATCACACTTCCAACAAACTCACTTCCGTTATCTGACCACACGACTCTAGGCATTCCATACCGAGGAAAATATTCCTTCAGTAGGATTTTCGCAGTAGACAACGCAGTATTGTCTTTGAGGGGATAGGCCTCAATCCATCGGGAGAATGCGCAAACCACAACTAAAACGTATTTCAGGTTATTGCATCGCTCCATATGGATGAAGTCCAATTGAATCACCTCAAAGGGATATGAAGGGGGAGCAAAACTGCCAGGAGGAGTTGGGGTTCCTTTGCCAGGATTGTACATTATACACACCATACAATTCTTCACCAGACGTTCAGCACATTTCGTAATGCCATCATTCTTCCACACAGCAGCCAGCAACTTGCAAATACCTTTCGCGCTAATATGTGCTAACCCATGTGCCATTGTCACAACGGCCAGCACATACGCATCAGGCAACATCCATCTTTTCTGATCCGACAAATCAATCCAACAACCATTCGCATCCAACTTTCCCGTACTTTCTTTCCACTTCGCCTTTTCAGTCTCGGTGGCCTCATTCTGAATTGCTTTCACACTCTCAATAGTGTCTTCACACATACTCGATTCTGTGGGCCACCTAACCGAACTCGTCACATACATTCGAGTGCTAAGGTTCCGGGCAGTCTCCTTAGCAATCTCATCCGCAAACGCATTACCACGACCAACATCATCCGTCACTTTACGATGCGCACTACACTTAACAATCGCAACTTGCGTAGGCAGAATCAATGCATCCAAAAGATCATTCACAAGCTGGCCATGCTGTATCTTCGTACCGTGCGACGTCAAGAAACCTCTCTCTCGCCACAATCGTCCAAAACTATGCGCTACACCAAAAGCGTATTGGCTATCGGTGTACACATTCACACGTTTCCCTTTTGCTAACACACATGCTCTAGTGAGAGCAATCAATTCCGCAGCTTGGGCAGAATTCTGATTCAATCTTGCAGTTTCAACAACAGTGTTCAATGTTACAACAGCATAAGCGGTAGTCACATCGCCATTCGGCAACTTAAAGCATGACCCATCCACATACAGAGTGCCATCCGGATCTTCCAATGGGGTGTTTTTAAGGTCCACTCGACCTTTCGTCTCCTCTTCAGTCCTCAAGTAGCAGTCATGTTCTGCTACTTCATCTGACTCTGTGCTAATTGGTAACAAAGTTGCCGGATTTAGGACATTACAACGTTTTATCTGAATATGGCTTGCCAAGAGCGTCAATTCGTACCCAGACAACCTCGCACTCGTCAAGTGCTGAGTTTTCGTTCGATTCAAAAGAGTATCGACTGCATGCGGAACCATCACCGTAAGCATATTATCCATGACCAATCCTGCTAATTGTCGGATGGAGACCGCAGCTGCCGCAGTTGCTCTCAAACAACTCGGCAATGCTCTAGCTACTGGGTCCAAGGTCGAGGAAAAATATGCACATGGACGTTGCTTACCACCAAAAGGTTGCGTTAGAACACTCAAAGCACAACCTTCCCTCTCGTGAACATATAACGTGAACGGCTTACCGTAGTCAGGGGTACCTAACACAGGAGCCGAACACAATGAATCACGCAGTTCAGAAAAACTTTTCTGACATTCTTCCGTCCATGGTAAAGGAGTTGAAACATCCTTGCACGTAAGAGCCACCAATGGTTTCGCTAGCAATGAAAAATTAGGAATCCATTGCCTGCAGTACGACGTGATACCTAGGAAGGCACGCACATCTCTTTGGGTGTTTGGCACAGCCATTCGCGCAATCGCTGCAATTCTCTCTGGGGTCAATCTCCTTCCCTCCTTTGACAATAAGTGACCTAGATAGGTTACTTCTTGACAACAATATTGGAGTTTAGAAGGTGACACCTTGTGATTTAACTCACAGAGATGTTGCAGCAATGACACCGTAGCGATTTTACAAATGTCCTGAGTATCAGCAGCCACCAATAAGTCGTCGACGTATTGGATTAAGGCCGCACCAACCGGCAACCGAAACGCATCCAGTTGACCCTTCAAGGCTTGACTGTAAATCGATGGACTTTCACAGTAGCCCTGAGGAGCGCGTTTGAACCGGAAACTACGTCCACCGAGAGAGAAACCGAAAAGGTCCCTGCTCTCTTCGGCAATCGGAATGCTGAAAAACGCATTTTTCAAGTCAATCACCGAAAACCATGATGCAGAAGCCGGAATCAGAGTCAGTAGCGCCGTGATGTCAGGCACAACAGGAAATTGAGGAACCACAATTTTATTTACCTCCCGTAAATCGATAACAAAGCGATAAACAGGCGGTTTTGAAGGATCAGTACGTTTAAGAATGGGCAGCACAGGGCTATTGCACACGTTTCCCCGAGTCTCTTCAATAACATCCTTCTCGATCAGATCATAAATGATCGCTAACAAAGCTCGTTCACCATCAAGGGAGATACGATATTGGGGGATACGCGGCAATCGCACATTAGCTTTCAACTGAACAACATAAGGGGAGATATCAAGTAGGCCCACGTCATTTGGACCCGTCGCCCACAAAGACGCAGGAAGAGAACTCAATTCCGGTGGGAGCTTATCGAGGGACAAATACATGGGAGAGACTACCCTCTCTCCGAACGTAAGCTTTACACCCGCAGGAGAACAATACAAAGTTGCATACAAACGTTTAAGCAAATCCAGGCCCAAAAGATTTTCGCCACAACCCGTGGTTAAAATCAACGGAGCTTCTAGCACACGTGGCCCAATTTGAAGGGGCAAAGGGCGTGAAACTGGATTGCTAACGGGGGCGCCAGAGAATCCAACGGAAACATTTGTTAAGCCAGACAAAGGTGCGCCAGGGAGTTTCGAATGCATGATAGAACTTTTCGCTGCACCAGTGTCCAACAGAAAAGGCTCAACGACGCCCGATGTAGCAACTGCGACGTAAGGCCCTCTCTGATCAACCGGAACTGATACCACTCCCTCTCCTTGTCTTTGGCTGTCCTAGTAATTACTGTCGTCAGTTCCCTGATCGACGTAATAATCGTCTACATTGTACTGCGCAGATCGTTCTTGCGATGATCCACGTTGATCGAAACAGTTATTAGAATTCGATGAATTGTCTGAGCGATCGTTTTGAGCACCACGACCTCTACCACGTGATGCCTGCTGTGAACCACCACGGCCTCCTTTAGACGAATTACCACTATTACGTTCATTTAAAACAGGGCAGTTGAATTTAATGTGTCCCTCCTGTCTACAATAAGCACATTGATTGTACCCTAACGAAGATCTTTGGGAGGAGGAATCATTACGCGGCTGCGATCGATTCGATTGCGACTGCGATCTATTCTGTTGGGGCGCATTCTGATTAGAACGCGGCGGATACGCTTGTTGCAACAACACTTTAGTTTTCAGTTCTTTCGTCTTTTTGTCAGCACGGTCATTCTCCTCTTTCTCCCTATTCTCATAATATTGTGCCGTAGCCAATATCTGAGCTGAGGTAGAAACGGCCCATGCACTCTCCGAATTCTTTAATTTATTACTCAAATCGGGCAACAAACTTGACACAAATTTATCCACAAACAACCTTTGTCCACCCTCGGTACCCATATCCTGTCCACTATGGTCAATGAACGCTTCCTCAAACCTTGTAAAGAAGTCCGAAACACTCTCGTCTTTCTTTTGTTTGCAAGCTGACAATTTGTCCCAATTTACCCTCATAGCTGGCATAAGAGTCTTCATTAATGTTATTATTCGCTGAGGAAGAGCAGTAATCAATTGGTCGGGTTTAGTAGCAGCCACTTGTCCAGCATCTGCCGCTGTAATAGCAGCCCAATCACCGCCTAATTCATTTGCGTGATCTTGCTGGCGAATCTTAGCCCATACCGGTTGCGGTACGACGTTGCCAAACAACATGTCGATATCGGCAAGATTCATTACCGTAGCATCTACGAGCTGCGATAATTCCTTGTAATACCCAGTAGGATTTTTGCGAGGATCGGGCAAAGATTGTTTCACCTGTAGCACTTCCGAACGTTTCCATGGGAGATGTATCCACACTCTCTGGAAATGCGCCGCTGTCGCAGGATTAGCATTAGGATCAGCCGGTACCCAAACCGGCGGAACTTCACGCATAGGATATTGGCCAGACTCGTCTGGTTGGTTTTCAATATCCTCAACAAACAGTGCATGAGGTATTGGAGCGGGACGGAAAGATAGTAACCGCTCAATAGCACGTCGGACGTTAGTATCTACTATCAGTCCGTTTGCGAACTGAAGCCGAAGTTCAGACAGGGCGGTCAGCACCTCGTCAGGCGCATCGGCCACTATCTGATCATGAAGGAACTTGCACATTTCGTCAAACACATATCTCTGGGTTGGTATGTTAAATTGACAAAACGTTTCGAGGACAACACGGGGTGGATTTCTAAGAGGGTTTACCATCCAACCCATCGCCATATTATATAGCGCAACGCGTTCTCTGTTGCCAGGAAGCTGACTACGTCTCTGAGGACCATCGGAACCAGCAGACCCATGAACAGGTCCGAGCGAATGAAAGAAGCTAGTCGCAAGGGGAGAATTACGATTACGAGTAGAGGGAGAGAGATACGACACAGGACTAACAAGAGAAGGAGTAGAGACAGTAGCAACGACAGGGGTTAACAAAACAGGAGCAGTAGCGGGAGCAGGAGTATGTGGAAGCGGAGGAGCAGTAGGAACAGCAACAGGCAAAGGAGCAGGAACAGTCGGAAGAACAGGTGCAGGTTGAGGAACAGGCGGAGGAACAATAGGTGGAAGAACAGGTACGGCAGGGACCACAGGAACTGCGGTACCCTGTACGTACGGAGGTGGCGACTTCATAAGATAGGACATTAAAGGATCCTCAACTGCCTCTTCCTTCTTATCCGACTCCGTAGGCAAAGCAGGATAACATTTATCTATGGTCATACGCTGTAGTCTTTCAAACACTTCCTTATCCTTATCCTCCTTATCACGCTGGAACTGCTCAGCTTTCTTCACTATGGTAGCAACATTATCTCGCTGACTACGTTTATTCTGTCTGATCTCTTTCTGTCGGGCTTCTTTGCGCCACAACCGAAAGGCATCAAACATGGCCGGCCTTGATTTACGTTCGAACAGCTTCATTTCTAGATTATCTAAGATCAACGCCTCAAAGCTACCGTGAGGTGGCCAACGAAGGTCGCCGTCTTTCTTTGTATATTTAATCCAATAATCGTTAAAGGTAATCGGGCCTAGCCCATGTTTGCTATACAAGTCATAAGTAGGAGTCCCAACCGGAGGTATCGGACACGAGTCCTCCAGTCGGGAATCCGCACCACAAGGTCTAAAACAACTGAACAAAGTACTGCGACCAGGCATCTTGCACACTAGTCGAGTTTCACAAACTTCAAGGGTTACGGGATTTACCAAGTCCCAGCAAAGAACAAAACCCTCGGTTTTTTGGCGGCTGCAGTCGTCAAACAACACAACAAAGTACCAAGAACCACAAGTGCAATGGAACCATGCAACCACTAAGTAACCACAACCAAGAACTCTGGGAGCGACCCACAAATACTTAACTCAAAGATCGATGGCGTCACCAGGAAGGCCCGTCAATCGTCTCGCTATACCAAGGTCTACGCCAGGCGCCAAAACAGGTCTACAGTCAGGGCAGCAGTCCGTCGCAGCCGTCAGGAGGCGGGAATCTTCGCGGGAAAAGTCTTCGGGCCACTTATTTCGACAACAGGATCGATGAAGCGGAGTGCACCTTCCCTCGGAGATTTCACACGAAGTTCCTCACGATCGTCGGGCTTGGACCGGTACCACTGATGCAGCCCCACGTTGGGCGCCAACTGAAGGACTGGGTTCTTTAAGACCCAGCGGTGCCAGGGCACAACACCTGAAACCTTCGTGGGTAACCTGCTCCGGCGTACAAGTCACAGAGACACGGGACACTTCCTTCGGCGTCAAAGATTCAAGGTTTATTTGCTGCAGGGAACACAGAGATCACGACAAGTACACAGCGTGCAACTTGGGGAGACTGCTTCAAATTGGTTCTGTGGATCGCTCCTTTTATACAGTTTTTACCCATAGGATAACATGATACACAAAAGTTTACAACCCGGTTCCCACAATTATCCCCCAGAGGGGTCGCTTTGGTCACTTTGAGGCACATGAGGTCCGGAACATAAGTGCGGAAACATTTGGCGGTTCCCAACTGTAAAAACCCATCTTCCCACCATTAGCAAATTCCAATCAACAGTAAAAATAGATCGAAAATAGGAACGAGGACAGGTGCAGAGGAAGACGGAGACAGAGGGGAGATCGGAAAGGGTGTAAAAGGGGAGGTATCGGGAAACACGAGATACAGGCATCAAAGGGACGTGCCTAATGAGATGCACGGCTGAGACAATAAGTCCATGCGGCAAGATGAGCCTCGAGCGGCGCCATCTGCTTTACAGTAGCATCCCCCTCGTCATAAAGACACTTACAAAGAACATGTGTCTTCCGCAAATATCTTGGGAGTCCCAGGGTCGCGAAGCGGACAACGTCCGTTCGCTGGCTACTTGAGGGCAAGAGACAAAATGGATGCCGTATCTAAGATGGAACCCGTGGGTACAGATGAAAAACCCACATAACAAACGAACGGTTTAAGTTAGCACAGCGAAACTGCGCACACTTACTAAACTCATCATTTGCGGTTCATAGATACCAGACTCGACCGTATTCGTGCGAGTCGAAAACACCACTTACAATTGTCACGGAACCTCAACACAAGTTCCTCCAGTTCAGTGAGGGGTGGCGCCGGGTTCCTGCCTCCACCGGTCAGACCTGCCTGCTTGTGCAGCTCCGCCAATTTCCTCTTGGTGAGGCTGCGTATGTCATAAAACCTCTTCTTGAGGTTGTCCAGGCTCCTGGGGGTGACACCAACTGCCTTCACCCTCTCACCGATGCCACTCCACAGCTTCCTCTTGGTGGACTCAGGGACTGTGAGGGACAGCCTCCCAAACAGCTGCCTGTGGACCCTCACCACCTCCTCCACCAATACTTGCAGCTCCATGCTGATGAACTTGACCTTGCGCTTGCGCTCAGCCGTCTGGCTCTCAGAGCTGCTTGCCATTTCCACTGTGATCAGGATTGTGCTACCACTCTCTCTGCTGCTCACTCTGAAAGCTCTGCTCTGGCTGCCTCTCCAGAAAGTTCTAATGAGTTGCACCTGCCTGGGTAGCCACTCCCTGCTAGGGTGGGGGAGGGTGGTTCCACTTCATTGGCTGTTGTCATTAGTTTCACTTTTACTTGCTCGTCGATTCCGTATTTACCGAATCGGTATTTACCGAATCGGTATTTACCGATTCGGTAATTGCCGAATCGGTAATTGCCGATTCTGTATTTACAATGCATTCCTATGGGCCTTTTGGCCCATAGGGTTGTATTGCTATACCGAATCGGTATTTACCGATTCTGTATTTACCGATTCGGTAAATACCGATTCAGTGAATACCGATTCAGTAAGTTTCGAAACACGATACCGATTGTTTCCGAATCGGTATTTTACCGATTTTTTTTATCTACATCTCATTTTCCGAATTCAAAATACCGATTCGGTAAAAATCGGTATTTTAAATTCGGTAAATGACTTTTACCTACATCGGGGCCTTGAAGCGGTGGTATGGGTTTGAAGGTGGGGTGGGATCTAAGATGAGGCCGGAAGAAGAAAACACAAAGAAGTAACGATGAATTATAATGAATTATAAGACGAGACAGTTATGAAGTAGGCAAAAATTGAAACTGAACAGCCCAGTGCCTGAGAGGAGCAAGCTGGGCAGGAATTGACCCTGAGTGTCCGAGTGTCATTCGCTGCCCCCTCCCAGCCCAAGCGTACCAGGCTGCGCCACCTAAAAATATGTTCTAACGTTTATTCCCACAAATCTGGATTCATTGAATCTCCATCTCTTCACGTCCAGTGGTGACCCTCCTACATGAATTTCAAAATGTGCTGATTTTTTTTTAACATGGCCTTTCTAGTAACCTGAAAGGCGGCAGAATGAATGGTGTCAAATCCTAAATTTCTAAATATTCACTTCACAATCTTTTTGTTTTATTTGTATTATTTTCAGATATACTGGTCTTATCCAAAGACAACGCATTCCACTGCTTCCTGTACTTTTCTTTTAGAATTGCCTGACTTTAAAACAATTATATGTCCTCTGACGCACATTTTTTACATTGAACTGCATGAGCCCTTAATCCGGCCAAATAGCTATGAATGCGTATGCTGTGACTTACTGTACCTGCTACCCGCCGCACTCCCACGATGTGACCTTTACTAATACAATCTCTTTTGAAAAGAAGCATTTCCCGCGAGGCCATTTTCATGAGGGGAACAAATAACGGAGTCCTTACGGGAGCGCTGACAGTTTAACTATTTACTTTCTACAATAAAGTTTCCTTTACGAACATCATCACAGTTGTTTCCCATTTCCTCTAATTTGGAGTCAATATTTCTAATATTTGGCCTGTGCGATCCTGTAAAACATTTTTTTTAAACAATAGAACTTTTGTCTTGAAAGCCACGCTAGTGTGCACTGGTACTTTACACGTAGACAGAGGCATTTATTATATCTGTCTGTCTATTTGTTTCTATTTTTGGATCACTTATATTTTCCTTGTTTGTCTATTGTCTATGCTAATGTTAAATATGACCCAATAGCTACTATTCATAGACTTTAAATTAAATATGATTATTATACTGCTATTTGTTCACCTGTCCCCAATTACATATGTGTTGATGTGTAGAAAATGTGTTGCTCAAGGGAAATACATTTTGAAGTCATCTGATGAAAGGTTACACAGCTGGTTTTATTGTATAATTGCCAATATCAATGGTCGAAGTGTGAAACAAGCACTGGCAAAGCCAATTGGTCCTGGGTAATGTTCTAATGCATGAAGTGTAAGCACATTAAACACATAGAAGACACCTAAGGCAGACTGTTTGAAGACTCTCTTGGCTTCGATATAATCCCCCTTTTGTCTCTATTCCAAATTAGGGTAGATAGCAATTTAGCCTTCATTATAGTTCTTTCTTAGTTTTCATGGCATAGGAAGGAAGGAAGGGCTATAATAAAGCCTCCCTTATACCCCACCGTTTTTGACATGGAAAAAAAATATGACTGTTGGAGGCAAAGTACCTTTCAATATAGCCTACCTTTCATTTCCATAAAACATTAAAAAGAAATACCCATACGTGGCGCCACTTTTGAGAAGCTGACTGGAGGGAGCGGTGGGCGGGGAGAAATAGGATGTATGGAGAGGTTTGAGGGAGATATGAGAGGGTGGCAGTTGGAGGAACAAGGAGCGTGCAGTGCAAGGAGAGAGTGGTGGGAGGGAAAAAAAAGAGGATCAAAGTTAGACACACAAGAGGTTTCCCGCAAGACCAGAGAAGGATATTGTTGTGAAGCAGTCTCTAATGCAGATCAATGCAACACTATATGGTACTGTGCTAATCCTATGCTTAAAAACGTAGCTAGAAAAATAGATGTTTGAGGTGAGCAGATTCTGAGTGTCTCTGGTGGTGTAGGGTGCTCTACGCAGGAACTGCTCTCCACCTAAACTTGGGAACTACTCAGAGTTCTTTGCTTACTTTTTGCATAACTTATGTGGTACTCTAAGACTGAAAGGGTATTATTTTGACTTTTACTGGGTGCTCCCTTGTGTCTGGACGAAGTTAAACCTCTCTGGTGAGTTATAATGATAGCGCAGGACGTGTCAAAGGTTGCTTTTATTAATTCCAGGTTGACTTGGATGGTATTTTACCAATCCTAACCTGTAATACTGTGCCTGGAGTGGTAAAAGGATTTTGTTGTTTTACAGCTCAGACTGGATGGCACTGTGCTAATCCTATGCATAAAGTCTTTGCTGTGGAAATGGCAACTGACTTTGTCCCTTTCTAACTTGGCGTGGATGGCACTGTGCTAATCCTATGCTTAAAAACTTTGCTAGAAAAACGGACATTTGAGGTGGCCAGACACAGAGTGTCACTGGTGTTGTATGGTGCTCTATACAGAATCTGCTCTCCGTCTAATTTTGGGAACTACCTAGAGTTCTCTCCTACTTTTTTGCATAATTTATGCAGCACTCTAAGCCTGAAAGGTTATTGCTTTGACTAATACTGGGTGCTCGCTTCTGTCTGGACAATTTTAAACCTCTCTGAAGAGCTATAATGATAGAGAAACACATGTCAAGAGTTGCTTTTATTCATTCCAGATATCCTGCTTCCGGTGCATAGATTAATCTGGGGGAAGACTGCTCTTCTCACTGCCAATGGTGTGTGAATTCATCTTGGTGTGCTGCATCTCATATAACATATGTGTGCAGACAGAAGTCACATAGCTACATGACAATGGTGAGCAGGATCACCTGGATGGTAGGGAGTGCGAAGAAGAAAAGGATGAGGTAGTGTTGCAAAGTAATTCTGTGCACTGGGCACCCCCAAATTCTTTGAAGACTGATACTGGTGGTAACAGGCTCTGACTGACCCTATACTCTGCCTAACCAAACTCAGGGCCGGTGCAATGCTCAAGACACACTTAGAATACAGTGAAAACATCTACATACACTAGGGTACACTCTGGGTTAGGGTACCCTTATTATTGGCATGGCCTCTCCTATAAGGCCCTGGTATGTAAAAGGACAAGGGGATTGAAACCACCTTTACATCCCTAGTAAATAAAAGGGCATGGTAGTTTACAGGCCAGCAGCCGTTCTGCACTTGCATGTGTGCACTGTTGAAGCCTGAGGTCAGTTAAAATCAGCCCTGTGCGTGCCCTTGCACTAGTGCCCACAAATCTGGGCAGTGCCAGTGCTGGCACACTTGTGCCGTATAGCAAACGTTACTGCGCTAAATGGTTATTTTTTCTGTGCTGAAGGGACACCTTCCAGAACAAAAATAATCTAGAAAGGGGAATTGCCTCATCCATATTTGCTGCAGCACACATGGAATGAGCTGAAACACACAAGAAATTTGCATTTGTGCATTGTATGCATGCCCCCAAATCTTTGACAAAGTAGTAAATGCTTGCTTGACACATATGTGTGTATGTGTCAACCCCATGACAGTGGTACACACCTTACTGGAATGGGGTAAGTACTTGCCACATATGTAGTCACACATACAACATATGTAAAACAGTATAAATTGTACAATTACATGCATTGCCAAACAAACATTGTGAAGTATGGCACAGCATGCATCTGTTTAGGTTTTCATGTTGAGAGCCTAGACACATTTAGAACCAAATACATCTGACCAATCAAAGCCACATACACAACATATGTCACATGCCATTGGCATAGACTGTTGCCAGGAATGCAACAGCTAAAAAATTGTTCAAATACATGTCACATACCACTTAGCGTTAATTTTTTAACAGCATTACATGTTAGTGTTAAGTATTCATTCCCGCAGTGGAAGAAACTTTCAAAGTACATGAGTTGTCAATGTAAAATCTAATCTAAACCGTTAGCGGCAAAAACATTAACACAAACTACACTGGATTGCCACCTCTGGTCTGCAATGCAGCCTGTCAATTGATAGCCAGTTTTTGCTTATTTTTGCATTTGATATCATGCCAGCGCTTCTTCAGTCTGTCGCTGTCCTCTTGACTTCTGCGATGGAGTTCACTTTGTTGACATATAGCGTTTTTGGTCCCCAATGACACCTTGGAGCTGACCAAGACCTGGTGTTGATGCTCAGTCACCTCCACAATCAGGATCTCATTCTCCTCCTGACTGAGCCCCTTATTTATGAGGGCTTGTGCCTCCATTGCGTCACTTTTTTGTGATGTGGCGGCAGCGTGAACAATGTCCCCCACTTCCCCGATTTACAAAGTGACGCATCTAGGGTGATGCATCACTTTGTAAAGCCCTGCGCATATTATTCCTGCATCAGATATAATGTATGCAGGCTGGGCATAACCATGTAAAAAATACCTTGTAGAAGTGGCGCAGTGAAATCTATGAGATTTTGCGGTGCCACTCCTACAACTTGGTTGCGTCACAATCTGCTTCAAGCATACTTAAGGAGTGATGCAGGGCTTTTCACATGGGACTTGCCTATGTGTATTGACACATTGCTCGACTTGTGTCAGTTATCCGACACACTCCAGAAATGCGTCATTATTGCGGCACCAGATACATCAGGATTCCTGACGTATCTGTTGAGGCCTTGTGACATGGAGCACCGTACTGTAAATATGGTGCATCCATGGTGTCACCTGGATGGTGCAATGAAAAGTGACACATTTCTGGTTTTCCCCGGCAATGCTTCACTTGTCATAAATGAGGCCCTGAATCTGCATTTCCTCTTCCCTTGAGACTCTGGTTGGTCATCCTGGATGTTGGAGGGTTTGGGGGGAGGGGGGTATTGTTAACCTGTGCTGAACTTGATCCTGGCTGCTCCATTCTGCATTCCGGTGTTTTTTTTTCCTTAGAGGTGTATTTGTAAGCTCTTTTTGCCTCTAGACACTGAAAAGTGACGTTGGGTTGACTAACGTGATTTTTTTTGCCGCTAATTGGCCAGCCGTCACTTTTTTAATGCTACATATATTTTCTATTGCCTTGACGCTAGTGTTAGCAACAATTTTCCCAGCCTCTAGCTGATCCTAACGCCATGTAGCGAAGCAAACATACCGTTAGGATTTGGCGATCAGCAGCGGTAAAAGAATTACTGCTAAGCAACCTGAAAATTGCTTAGCAGCAATTCTTGTAAATATGCCCCATAGTCTATGCATGAAAGACAAAAAATATACTCCAAAATGTACTTTTTTCAAACCAAAGTGCATTGCTTTGTTATGAGGTATATAAAACGTGGGTTTAAATTATTCTTTTCATGAAATAACAAGGAACACCAGTACAAAAGGCCTCACAGATGTTTATTTAAAACAAAAACTCAAGAGACAAAATAATGTTATGAAATAATGTTCTGTAATCCTATGTCAAAATATCATAGCCAGTAGTATTGTCTGGCATAAATATTGTGTCGTAAAAATTGTTTACAAAAATATTGTTCCGTTGGATGCAGAAGTCCAATGGGGCCTTGTTTTTGTAAACAATATTTAGGACATGATATTCTGGCTAAAGTATAGTACTACTCATCTGTTATATTGGAACCAGTGCCTGTACATTTTCACTACAGTGGATGTTAAAACTATGTGTTTGTGTAAATGGCCCATTTGATTTATTTCATATTAGCTTTCAGAGGACAGTTAGGATTTTAAGCACTAGCAATTAGGAAGACATACTCCTCTACACTATGATATAAACGTACATAAACTGAAAGATATTACTGATTAGTGTTATAAAGGATTATGTAGATGGGTATATTATGGTGTATGTTGCAAAAGCATGAATATTGTTCGTTTATGCCAGGGGTCTGCAAACATTTTGTTTCGACCACCTCTCTGATCAAAATGTTTTGAAGTCAGCCCCCCCCAAAAAAACTTTATGATAAGGAAGAGGACAAGTAAGCAGGGCTGGGATAGAGTGAGGAAGTGCGCCTTACATAATAAATTTAGGGAAACCTTTTATGTAGCCCATAGCCCACACTAAATGTGACCATTAAAACAAAACAATTGCATCAAATGTAACAGAAACTGACCAAAAAACACTACTCCACATACATGGGGTACAATAAGTCCTTCAAACCTCTGGACTGTGATCCAACTACAGCTGCTGCACCAAAGGTACCTACAGCCTTGCAAAGCAGATACTCTCCTTTCCCTATATCACACCTCGCTCTAACCAGTGCCCCAGACCCACAACAGATCTTTACTCCCCCTAGGAGAACAAGCATTTGCAATGCAATAGGTCTCACAATAATTAAGTTTGAGCTATTGGCATTGCTAAATATTGCAACACCAATTGCTACAAAAGTCTATAAATTGTAGGCCAAAAAATTGTGTATTTATTTTTGTAGCAATGGTTGCATGCTGCACTTTAGATGAATATGTTTAAAAGTATAGTGCGCCATACTGTGATTGCTACAATAGGTAATTGTGGATGCATTAACAATTGATGTGTGCACTGATGGCTGGTGGTGTGTGTGTCTGTAGAAATTGTGCGCTGATGGTGTGTGTGCCTGGTGGAAGTGTGCACTGCTGGCTGGTGGTGTGTGTTCCTGGTGGAAGCGTGCATTGCCGACTGGTGGTGTGTGGGCCTGGTGAAAGTGTGCATTGAGAGCTGGTGATGTGTGCCTGGTGAAAGCGTGCACTAACGGCTGGTGGTGTGTGTGTGCCTGGTGAAAGCGTGCAATGATGGCTGGTAGTGTGTGTGTGCCTGGTGAAAGCGTGCACTGGCATCTGGTGGTGTGTGCCTGGTGGAAGCATGGACAGACAGCTGGTGGTGTTTGTGCCCGGTGAAAGCACGCACTGACGGCTGGTAGTGTGTGTGCCAGGTGAAAGCGCGCACTGATGACTGATGGTGTCTGTGCCCGGTGAAAGTGTGCACTGACGGTGTGGTTGTGTGTGTGTGGTTGTGTGTGTCGTTCTATGTGTGGTTGTGGTTGTGCACTGACGGTGTGGTTGTGTGTGTGGTTGTGTGTGTGGTTCTATGTGTGGTTGTGTGTGTGGTTGTGGTTGTGTGTGTGGTTGTGGTTGAGTGTGTGTGTATGGTTGTGTGTGCATGGTTATATGTATGGTTGTGTGTGTGGTTGTGTGCGGTTTTGTGTGTGTGTGTGGTTGTGTGCGTGTGTGTGTGTGTGTGTGCGTGTGTGTGTGTTAGTGTGTGTGTGTGTATGTGTGGTTGTGTGTGTGTGGTTGTATGTGTGGTTGTGTGTGTGTGGTTGTGTGTGTGTGGTTGTGTGTGTGGTTGTATATGCGGTTGTGTGTGTGTGTGTGGTTGTGGTTGTGTGTGTGGTTGTGTGTGTGGTTGTGTGTGTGGTTGTATGTGTGGTTGTGAGTGTGGTTGTGTGCATGGTTGTGTGTGCATGGTTGTGTGTGTGTGGTTGTGTGTGTGTGGTTGTGTGTGTGTGTTGTTGTATGTATGGTTGTGTGTGTGGTTGTGTGTGTGGTTGTGTGCGTGGTTGTGTGTGTGTGTGTGTGTGTGTGTGATGGATGGATGGATGGAACGGGAGACCTGTGGTGTTCCTCATCCTTCCCTGCATATCCGCATACTTGATTTCCTGTATAGATTGATGGGAAATTCTGTAACATGATAAAGAAGGCTGGTAATGTTTCATGGTGGCACTTACTGGCACACCCACTCTCCTTTCTGATGTTAATTTATTTTCTCCAATGAAGAACATATTTCTTAATTGATGATCTTGTCATTTCCCTTTCCTTCTGTGTTACCTGTTGTGATAAAAAACACATAACCATTTTTATATTTTCGCTTAAAATATTTCTTTATGCACTAAACTTGGTGCTGTGTGTTTTTTATTCAAATTTAATACACATTTGTCCTTCTTCCATGATTAGTACCAATAGCCTAAGAGCCGTGTAAATGTTTTGCCTGTTGTGTACTGTACCAGATTTGGGTAGTTGTATATGTCTCATATGTGTTTCCTATTGCTCAGTATGCCTAGTTGCCCAATCGGCGATGTTGCCATGCACATCTGGATACAGTCAATTCCTGAACATGACACGCTGACTGTAGGACTGTAATCAATTAACCAATTATCTGATGCTCTATATATTAGGTCTCAACTCATAACAGCGTCACGGCAATTATGCTCTATGCCCCATGTTGCAAGCACTATGGAACTTATTTTGAGACCCCTATGGCACATTCTTTGCCTTTGCTTGATCAGGCTTTCTTAGGTTCACCCTCTTTTCCCTTAAAGGCACATGATGGAACAGAGGTTAGCACCAAATAGTGTGCCAATTTTTAACTTTAGGAAACGTCAGTACAGGAAACAATTGTATAGAGTCGTCGATAAAAAAATATTTTCAACACATATTTTTAGTTGCATCTCAGCAATTTTCCATCTGGCTACTGCAGTCTAGGTGGACTGAAAATAAAGGGGAGTGAAAAACTCTATTAATGAAAAGTATTTTTAGTAAATACAATCTGATTTCACTGTTCATTGGCAATAAAGTCTCAAAGCAACAAAGAATTTCAGAAAAACCCAAACAGGTAGTACAGAGGCACGGCGAGTACTATGCCATGTCCACGAGATGGCAAAGGTTAGTTGAGACTTGGTTGAAGCCGTCAATCATTTTTTTTTCTTGAATGAAAGACTTCACATGGCCGCAGGAAGTCTTTGAATTCAGAAGAGAGAGGGGTGATGAAGGCAGCGAATGGATGCTTCGTTCATCCAGGCATTAGCGTGTTCTTTCTCCTCCCGAGTGACACAGCATCGATCTGGAGCGCCAGTTAGAAAGCAAGGATTGTTAACGGCCGCTGTGCGAGCTAAAAAGCAAAACCCATCGCCCAGGAGAACTTGCCACCGAGGCAGAGAAGCTAGCCTTCTCTCTTCACAGAGGAAAGAGGACAACTGGATTTTCGCGAATGTAGTACATGTAAACAGCTGGTTAGCAATTAGGTTTTTGTTCCCGCCCCTGACATCCCGCTCCACTACTACATCACCTCAATGCTCCGGACGGCTTCCTGTCTTCTATGCACTATGGATAGGGTGACCAGAATTTTAAAGCCAAAAAACCGGGACATTATACGGAAATAGAAGAAGGACTTCAATTTTACTTGAAGCATGCGGGCAGAATGACAGCGCTCCTCAGCAGAGAATTACAGAACAGGAGGTTAGAAAATACATAAAATTTAATTGTTTGAATCCAATAGCTTGCCTGGCAACTAGATTGCTTTCTTGAAACAACTGATAACTATCCCTGCTTTGTACAACAGGAAAAAGCCACTCCCAACGTTTTTTAATAAACCCTCTCTAAAAACCAGGACAGGAGCTAAATTTCCTGAAATCTGACGAGACAGCTGGTGACTGTCGTGTCCTTGTAGCCGGACTGCCGATACACCACACACGGGACTCAGGTTAGTGTATGCAGTATTCTTTATTGTGTTTGCAGCAGCGAGCCTCAGCACGTCTGTCCCCTTGCTCAGTCCTCCTTGTGTGTCCGTCCCCTTCCTGTCCCCTACCAGGATGTGGAGTCTGGTGACCTGGTCACCTCCCTCATGACCCACAGGGTCCTAGTGTCCCCTCCTGTCCAGTCGCCCATCTGTCAGGTCACTACAGTGACCGGGACCGGGACCAGCCTGGCAAATCCAGGGCGCCTGGTCACCCTAACTATGGAAAAAGCTGAAACATATGGCTAGGGAAGTGCTGATGAAATGAAGCTTTCCCTGGTCAAGGTTTAGAGACAATGCTGCCCTATCCCCTGTGGATATTCAACTACATTTGCTGAATAAAAATATCTCGCTGCGCCTTTAGTTCAATGTCTAGTTGAGTCATGTTTCTTTTTACTTTCTTGAGATGAAAATCAATCATTAATAGATGCTATGCGCTGACTTGAAACAACTGGCAGTGCTTAATTTGAGCCGGTGGATGCAGGTGGGGCCCACCGACACTATTTTTGGGGACCTTCCCTTATTTTCCCCTTCAGGCTTTGTTCCAGTACAAGGGAGAGAAAAGCACGAACAGGGGAAGAAGGAGAAAGGGAAAGACGGAAAAATATTGACAAGTGGGGAAACCAGGGATGAAAAAAAACCCGCCATGTGTCAGATAAAGAAGGAGGGAGTGTCTGTTTGTGGATGAAAAACAGGAGAAGGAATCAAGGCTAAGCAGCTTTAGTATTTGACACCCCAGAATTCTGCAGCATATGCACCTGCACTCTTTCTTTAAAAAACAAGCAATGAGGTAACTTAAATTGCATTTTGCATACCAAAGTTTCCACCTGTACAAAAGTATTTTTTTTAGTCCTAGATTTGATGTTTTTACTTTTACATCAATGTACTTGCGGAAAACTCCAAAGGCAACTAGAACACTTTCAGAGTAGGGGTTCTGCCATCAATGTTGCATCAATGAAGTCATAGGGACTGAGAAATATACAAGTGGCACTCAAAGAACGAATAAAGCTAATGAGTCACGTCAGTTCAGCAGAACAGTGATGTAGTTTGTAACTTGTAGTGTATTATGGAGCACACTGCCGCAAATATATTACTAAAGCATGGTGTGGTAGTGCACTGTTATCTACAGAGAGCACATTTTTTATTGAAATGGCCAATAAATTGGCACAGACTTGCAGCTTTAGTGATAAAACTATTGGAGCAGCTTAAGTTGGCTCCTCCCTTACATGTTACCTCTTTACAATGTTTTAGATTAGCATTACTTTTTTTTGCATGTTACAACTTTTAATAATTAAAGGGGAGTTTGAATGTATTACTTAAATGGTTCATGATAAACTTTAAAAGAATAATTTGATGAGTGTGTATTAATGTTGAATATTTAAAAAAAGTTTAGCTCTTACTCACAATTATGTAGATGAGTTAAATGTAACACATAATTCTATGTAATGATGATATATTCTGCTAAATATTTCATACATGTATTAATTTAAATGTGCATGCACGTTTATTCAAACGTCAGAATGCACTCCAACTGCTGTGTTTACTTAGCATAACCAAAGCCCCTAAACATCTGAATATCAACGTTTAAATTTCACATGATAATTGTTTTGCTTGAATGTTCTCTCCTCTGCGGGTGCAGATACAAGGCTTCGTTAGAGGAAGGCATTGTTTGCTTGTAGCAATAGTAAGGTACAGGAGGAATTTCTTGGCAAGAAGAAGACATGTTATTGAGGTGGGAGACGAGATCCCATGAAGGAGAAGGGATGCTCAAGGACGATCAAATGTGCCCCATTGAGGGTGTGGGAGAAGAGTTGAATGTTGCAAATGTCTACCTAGGATGATGGAAATGTACTGGAAAGTGACAATGTTGGTTATCTTGAATGCTTGGTGTGTTAACAGATGTTGTATTGTTAGTGAGACAGCGGAGATCTTTAGGATTTCATGAGATACAGACCTCTGATGTGATTCCTCTCACCGTGTAGCTTCATGCCATACTCTGTAGATTGGTAGTACTTGTACTAAAGACTCCATCACACTGACTCCTGTTCCTGGCTTCACATAGTTTATTAGGGCTTTTCGGAGTTAGTATAGAGTAGGATAATTCAGATTTTATCTGGAATATTAATGATTAGGCAGGAGGAGTGAATTCTGCAAATAAACCTCCAGATACTTTTTCTCAGTTTTTGCATTGAAACTACTGAGTTTTTGGTGTGTTTCTTATTGTTTAGACTAGATTTTATTAGGCCGCTCAGATTTACTCTTGTGATGCTATATTTCTATGATATGCTTCTGAGACTCATTTATATCCGGTTTCTTTTGAGTCTGTAATAAAACTCTTTAACTTTCATTAGTGGTCGTAGCCTCATTGTGTGACTAATTGGTTACACTGTTATTGGATTTTGCAAATTATGTTTACCCCCTCTAACCTCTCATGTAACTAATAAAGGTCCACCGGACAAGAATGGGAAAACATAAATGGAGCTTTCTCACTACAAAGTGCACAAACAATAATATATTGAAGTAGGGTTTCAGCAAATGTTTATCATTTACAAATCCCCCAAAAAATGTCTTCATTTGTTTTGATCCTATTAAAATCTTTGTTTTCATGACAATTACCATTTAAAAAAGATAAGATGCAATTGGTTGGATGCCATAGCCTAATTTTTAGCTTCTGTCTTTGAAGACTCAACAAATAGGACAAGATAATAACATAATATAAAGATCTCATTAATGCTAATTCACTTTTTGAACTCCAGCATGGCAAATTTTTGGGTGCTGCAGCACCCTCCCCTCCCCCCTCCCCCACCACCACCCCTACTTCCAGCGCATATGATATTCATCATTAAAAAAAACATTGACAAAGTCAATTTGGCAAGCATCTGCAATGACTTTGATTTGTTTATATTTTATTGCACGAACTTGGTACAAAAATGTAAAAAAGAAAAAAACATGATGCCACCTAAACGTTGCAACCTTATTGCTTGCAATAAAAAAGAAACAAAATAGCCTTTACTTATAATCTTTATCTAATGTATTTACATAATATTATGATTATGTATGTGTGTAATAGAGCTGTCATAGGAAATCCACATTTTCTGAGAGGTCACCCCATATTTTTAACCTTTTTCTGGGGCCTATGTGCACTTTAAGCCTGCTAACCAGTGGTAAAATGCTTGTGCCCCCCTCCTTAAACATGATTGAATTTCCATATTACTAATTTGTATAGCCAATTTACGTTAAGGTTCCTGGTATATTGTATAAAATGTACCCAGGGCCTGTAAGTTAAATTTCACTAGTGGAATGCAGCACGTATTGTGCCATCCACTACAGTGCCAGTACAAACATGGCTTCAGGCTTACCCTGTAGCCTGACTGTACCAGTTAAAAACTGCAATTCAACCTATCTAAAAAAAACTTTTGACAAGTCAACATCTTTCTTTTTAATATTAATAAGTCATCACTGTTAGAACTGGCATCTTCAGTGTGATTTCCCTTGTCTTTTTGCTTCTGACCACTGTTTTTTTAACTCTGTGCTGCATTTAGTTTTTGCTGGTTATAGGACGCTGGGGACTTTGCCAGTGCTGACCAGTGCAAGTGTTTACTGTGTAAATTGTATTGGTGATTGGTTTAATCATGATTGAAATATTTTATTTACTAGTTATTCCCTAGTAAAGTGCACAAGGAGAGCCCAGGACCAGAAAATCAAATGCTACTAGTCGGCCTGCAGAACTGATTGTGCCACCCACATGAGTTGCCCTGAAAATATGTCTCAGAGGTGCCACTGCAGGGCCAGAAAATCAAATGCTAGTGATTGGTTTATTCATGATTGGCATATTTGATTTACTAGTTAGTCCCTAGTAAAGTGCACCAGGTGTGCCCAGGGCCAGAAAATCAAATGCTACTAGTGGGCCTGCAGCACTGATTGTGCCACCCACTGAGTAGCCCTGAAAATATGTCTCAGACCTGCCACTGCAGTGTCTGTGTTTGCAGCTTGAACTGCCATTTCGACCTGACAAGTGCACCCACATGCCAGGCTCAAAACCTCCCTTTTACACCATGTAAGGCACCCCTAAGGTAGGCCCAAGGCAGGCCCAAGGACAGGGTGCAGTGTATTTAAAAGGTAGACAGGGTTATGGGTTTGGCATCTGATCAATTCGATCAAAGATTGCCTTCAGGAAAAACATTTCTTTCTTTAGTCCCATCACTCACCAGGGTTTCCCCACTGTGACATGCTTGATCATAGGGGTATCATAGCTCTCATATCTTACTCGGTCATTTCAGGTAAACCGGTGCATTATAGGTGAAATCCCCCGGCGCCCTGCTCTGCCCTGCCCTCCATTTTGAGATTCTCGTTGTTGTTGTTGTGCTCCGTCCCTTGAGCCCGCCACGCCCCCCCAGCTGAGCCGCCCTCCCACTAGCAATTTAACGCGCCCTCTGACCACGCAGCATTGTGATTCTCTCGTCGCTTCCTCCGCGAGAGATCGCTCCCCTGCCTGCGCTCTGTGTGGCATTTGGTATCGTTATTCTGAAGCTGCAATATTTGTCATTGTGAAGGCTTGTGCACTTCTTACCACTGCTCGCTCATTTCTGCGCTCTGTGTGTCATTTGGTATCGCTACTCTTAAGCTGCAATATTTGTCATTGTGAAGGCTTGTGCACTTCTTACCACTGCTCGCTCATTTCTGCGCTCTGTGTGTCATTTGGTATCGCTACTCTTAAGCTGCAATATTTGTCATTGTGAAGGCTTGTGCATTTCTTACCACTGCTCGCTCATTTCTGCGCTCTGTGTAACATTTGCTATCGCTACTCTTAAGCTGCACTGTATTGGCGCTGTGAAAACGCGTGCATTCACTTGACCTTACTCGGTCATTTCAGGTAAACCGGTGCATTATAGGTGAAATCCCCCGGCGCCCTGCTCTGCCCTGCCCTCCATTTTGAGATTCTCGTTGTTGTTGTTGTGCTCCGTCCCTTGAGCCCGCCACGCCCCCCCAGCTGAGCCGCCCTCGCCCCTCCCCCCCACCATCCATATATGACAGGAGTTCCCGCGCGCAGCGTTCACGCGCAGCGACCGCGCCCAACCCGCGCCGAAGGTGCGCCAAAGGTAAGCCCGTCTACGCCCGTCCGCGCCTGGACCGCGCCCAGCGCCAGACCCCCTGCCCCTCGCGCTCCCCAGCCCCCCCGCATTACCTATGATGCCGCCACCCTCCTAGCCCTTAACCCCGGTCGCGCCCCCAACTGCGTCCAAACCGCTCCTGGACGCACCCATGGACCGTTCTCCTGCTTCTCCTGCAAATTTAGCGGCACCGACAACATCTCCGCTACGACCACACCACAGATTCCCGACCCCAACCACCTAGAATGCATCCTTCTCAACACCCGCTCGGTCCACAGGCACGCCATTGACCTTTGGAACCTACTAGACACCATCTCTCCTGACGTCGCCTTCCTAACGGAAACATGGATGAACGCTTCCTCCGCCCCTGACATCGCCATCGCTATCCCTGAAGACTATAAGATCACACGCAAGGACCGCACCGACCATACAGGAGGTGGAATCGCTATCGTCCATAAGAAATCCATCCGCATCTCAACCAGCTCCGACGCCAACCTCGCTAACTCCGAACACCTTCACTTCCAGATCCACATCGACCCCAAGACCACACTCAGAGGCACCCTCCTCTACAGACCACCAGGACCCCGCGCAAAATTCAGTGAAGACATCACGGACTTCGTCACTCCACACGCGCTCCCCTCCAAAGACTACATGCTTCTGGGAGACCTCAACTTCCACCTTGAAAAGATCAACGACCGCAACACCGCCACCCTCTTAGACAACCTCGCCAACCTCGGACTTAAACAACTGGTCACTTCCCCCACCCACATCGCAGGTCACACTCTCGACCCCATCTTCACCTCCAGCAATCATGTCTCCTTCAGCCACACTACGGATCTCCTCTGGACTGACCACAGCTGCGTTCACTTCACCTACAACAAGCCGAAACCCATCATCCACCTCCAACCAACTCTACAAAGAAACTGGAACAAAATCACCACAGAGCAGATCTCCACATCACTCCTTCAAACCTCCCCAGCCCTCTCTTCTAACGCCAACGAAGCCGCCTCCAACCTCACCCTTTGGTTATCCAACACTGCCGACACCTTAGCACCACTGAAAAAACGTCAACACAAACTTGGCATGAAAAAGGCCTCATGGTTCAACGACGACCTCAAGAAATCCAAGAAACTGTGCCGCTCCCTTGAAAAGGCCTGGAAAAAAGACCCATCCACCAGCAACAAGGTCGCCTTCAAAAGCGCCATCCGTACTCACCACCAACTGATCCGAAAAGCCAAGAAAACAGCATTCAAAGATCGACTTGACAACAACGCCCACAACAGCAAGGAACTTTTCAACATCGTCAAGGAATTTTCCAACCCCTCGGCCAACTCCAACGACATCACCCCCTCTCAAACCCTCTGCGATTCCCTAACCTCTTTTTTCCACAACAAGATTGCTGACATCCACAACAGCTTTGACAACCAACCCGGAAGCCAACCCACCCTACCATCAGCTGACCACCTTCCCCCCGTTAACACCCTTAACGCCTGGAACCCTATCTCCACTGAGGACACCATCCGCCTGATGAATTCCATCCATTCTGGATCCCCAACAGACCCATGCCCCCACCACATCTTCAACAAAGCAGACTCCGTCATAGCTCCGCACCTCCGAGACGTCATCAACTGCTCCTTCAACTCCGCTACCTTCCCAGAAGATTGGAAACACGCTGAACTCACCGCCCTTCTGAAAAAACCAACAGCAGACCCCACCAAACTCAAAAACTACCGCCCCATCTCGCTTCTCCCATTCCCGGCCAAAGTCATCGAGAAAGCTGTCAACAACCAGCTCGCCGCCTTCCTCGAAGCCAACAAATCACTCGACCCTTCACAATCTGGCTTCCGAGCCAAACACAGCACTGAGACCGCCCTCATCGCAGCAACAGACGACATTCGAACTCTACTGGACAATGGAGACACAGTCGCCCTCATCCTCCTCGACCTCTCTGCAGCCTTCGACACAGTCTGCCACAGCACCCTTTTACAACGCCTCAGAAACATCGGAATCCAAGGAAAGGCACTGGAATGGATCACCTCGTTCCTCACCGGAAGAACCCAGAGAGTCCGCCTCCCACCATTCAAGTCCGAGGCCTCTGAAATCATCTGCGGCGTACCACAAGGATCCTCACTCAGTCCCACCCTCTTCAACGTATACATGAGCCCCCTCGCGGCCATCGCCCGCCAACACAACCTCAACATCATCTCTTACGCGGATGACACTCAACTGATCCTATCTCTCACCAAGGACCCCAGTACCGCTAAAACTAACCTACACGAAGGAATGAAAGAAGTCGCCGATTGGATGAAACAAAGCCGTCTGAAACTGAACTCAGACAAAACAGAAGTCCTCATCTTAGGTAAATCCCCCTCTGCATGGGACGACTCCTGGTGGCCGGAAGCCCTCGGAAATGCACCCATCCCGACAGACCACGCACGGAACCTTGGCGTCATCCTGGACTCTTCACTCTCAATGAACAGACAAGTCAGCGCCGTATCCTCTTCCTGCTTTAACATTCTTCGCATGCTCAGAAAAACTTTTCGCTGGATCCCCTCCGAAACAAGGAAAACAGTCACCCACGCTCTAGTCACGAGCCGACTGGACTACGGAAACACCCTCTACGCAGGTACCACCGCTAAACTCCAGAAGAAACTACAACGAATCCAAAACGCCTCAGCCAGGCTCATATTAGACATCCCACGCAACGAACACATCTCTGGTCACCTTAAAGACCTCCACTGGCTACCCGTCAATAAGAGGATCACTTTCCGACTGCTCACCCACGCGCACAAATCACTCTACGACATCGGACCAGATTGCCTCAACTCTCGACTATCCTTCTACACCCCCTCCCGCCAACTTCGCTCTTCCAGCCAAGCCTTCGCCACTGTACCTCGCATCAACAAGACCACCATGGGAGGCAGATCCTTCTCATACCTGGCTGCCAAAACATGGAACTCACTTCCCGCTTACCTTCGCCTCACCCAGAATCACCTAGCGTTCAGAAAGCAGCTTAAAACGTGGATATTTGACAAATAATCCACCCCCCCTTCCTAAGCGCCTTGAAACCCTCTGGGTATGTAGTGCGCTATATAAATGTTATGACTTGACTTGACTTGACTCTTCGTCAGGACCACACATCTTCAAGATGCGGTTCGACAGGGAGACAACTGGGTCTGAATGCACGAGGTTCTCCTAGCTGAAATATTACTTTCAGGGAGACCTCCCCCCTATCGAGTCCATGAGGCACAGTTTTGCTAAAAATTAACCATACTACGTGACATAGCGATCGTATGTATAAACACACATGCTTTTATTAGTTGCAGCATTTTGGTTCATTTGAATTTATCAATTACTTATTTCCACATTTAGGATTATTAGGAGTGGCAAACACAGGGCTGGTCCCTGTATGGTCCTGACGAAGAGCTAGGGGTAGGCTCGAAACATGTTGATCTTACACTGAATTACTAGCCCATTAATAGTTAGTCCTTTTGTGTAACTACACATTTTAATATACCAACCTAGGAGCTATAATAAAATAGTCTTCCTAAAAGTGCTCCTACGTAGTTTCTGCAAGTCACAGCACTCCCCAGTTTGTAGAGAACTGGTATGGCCCCTATGATGAAGCATGTCACCGTGGGGAAACCCTGGTGAGTGAGGGGACTCAAGAAAGACATTTTTCTTTCCTGAAGGCAATCTTTGATTGAATTGATCAGATTCCAAACCCACAACATTGTCTAGGTCCTCAAACCCGACAAGTTGGGTTGTTTGGAAGTATTAACTGTGGAGGACGGACCTAGATGTACACCTCTACCTCCCCCCTATTTGTGAATTATTTAAAAGGTAGGACATGTATTGGTGTGTTTTACATGTCCTAATAGTGAAATACTGCTAATTTCAGTTTTCACTATTTCAAGGGCTATCCCTTCCATACAATAACATAGGAATTACCTTGAAATATCTTTTAAGTGTAATTTCTCATTGGGAGCTGATAAAGATTTGGAGTTTGGGGTCTTTGAACTCACAATTAAAAAGTACATCTTTTGGTGAAGTTGGTTTTTAAATTGCATGTTTGAAAATGTCACTTTTAGAAAGTGAATTGAATTGCGTGACCCTTAATTGAGTGACGTCCCCTGGTCACAGCGGTATCCCAATAATTGGGTTGTAAAGTTCCACGAATATTTTGAAATATAAGTTCAAAATTTTCAAATTTCAAAATTCTTTATTTTCATAATTTTGTTATTCTCAAATCTCCAAGATTGATTCAACAAAACAAGCCAAGTAATCCAGCCTTATAGTTAATGCTTCCTTGTCCAATGCATTTCGGCTAAGCAATAGCCTTCATCAGGGACTGGATTCTACAAATTAAATGATCACATGTAAGGATATATCAGGGACTGTGTATCAAACTCATTTCTAATGTAACAATAACATCTTAAAACAATATCGGGTGGCATTGCCATTAAACAATAATAACACCCCGTAAGTCAGAGTGATATGGTTGATAAACAATAGCTAAATCTGAATGTAATCAAACTATATACGGGCGTGAAAAGAAGGTAAAGGTGCCAATTGTATAGAACCAAGATCAGGTGATTGAAAACGTGGAATGCATACACCCGCTCACCAAACGGATGAAAACAAACTATACGCAAACGAGAAAAGAAGGTAAAAGTGCCAGTTGCATAGAGCCCACGATGTGAAATAAAGTCCGGGGATAGAAAAAGTGAAGCGCATACACCCGCTTACTAGGCGTGGGCGGAAAATCCGTTCCGCTCGCGGATTTTGCGGATTTTCGGGAAATCCGCAATCCGCGAGATTTGCGAATTTCCCGCAAAATCCGCAAATCCGCGAGCAGCGGATTTTGCTCGCACTGCTCGCACTGTTCGCGTGAGTTCGCGCCCCGCGAATAAGTGCAAAATTGCAGAAATACGATTTTAGCAAAACTGAAAGTAACTACTTACCAGGTTCAAAAGTTCAGGCTCATCATTAGTAGCCATTTCCTGGAGTGCTTCCTGAGGGGCCCCTCCAGAGTTCAGTTGCCAGTTGAAACTAGTATGTGACCCTGCTCTGAACCTCAGAATAGTTACACATATGCCACAAAGGTCCTGAATTACAGCTAAGGGAGACAAGCAGGAGCCAGGCTGGAAGTTAAAATCCATTAATCAGCCCCTAATTCATTATTGTCAGTTGGGGCAGGGCAGGTGTTGTAACTAATTTTGCAACAATGAAAGCACTTAGCAAGTGCAAAAGATCACTAATCAGGGCGCACTAAGGAAGCAGGTGCCAGCTAAAAAAATATTCTGTGACACATGAATCAGCCCCAAATTAATTCAGGTCACTTGAGGCAGGGAAGGTGTGCTTTGCTTTGCCGAAAATAATGTACACTGGACAACCAGAGGGTGTGGTGATGAAACAGAGGGTGGCATGGGTGGGCCAGAGGGTGGCATGAGTAGTCAGAGAGTGGCAGTGGTGACAGAGAGTGGCAGTGATGAAGAAGAGTGTCCCAAACAGGCTGGACACGTAGAAACAACAAGTTCGCGAAACTTGCGACCCGACAGGTAAGTTCGCAATTTGCGAAAGTGTACAAAACCCTCGCGAACTGGCAGAAACACGGGCGAACACAAAAAAAAAAAAAATCCGCAAATTCGCGGGAATTCGCGGATTTTGCGGATTGCGAATCCGCAAATCCGCAAAATTCGCGAACGCGAGATCCGCAAAATTCGCTCATGCTTACCGCTTACCTATTAGACATTAGTCTAAGATACTCACTCGAAAGGACAAGAGATTCATGCATTCTTAATCGCCATTCACGGAAAACGCTGTTCACCGATCCGTGCATGAAGAGCAAGTTAAATCGCCATGATGCTAATAGATAGTGAAAACGGACCACGTCCGTAATCGTTAATAAGGCGATTAATGTACAACCCAATTATTGGGATACCGCTGTGACCAGGGGACGTCACTCAATTAAGGGTCACGCAATTCAATTGATTTACTTGTACTTTGGAAGGAGGGTACACCCTGGAGCACGCAACAACAGCAAATAGAGGTGATTTAAGAGTGCAAGCGTGACAAAATTATTTCTGTCATTACTTTTAGAAAGTGGACATTTTCTCGCTTAACCATTCTGTGCTTCTGACTGTTATTAGAATCCACATCTGGGTTAGGAAGACAGTCGGGCTCTTGTGCATCCACTCTAGACAGTCACACAAAGGGACCTGAGATGTGCCTTGCATATCCTGATGGGCCATCATCGACTGATGGGCCTTCCTGAGCTTTTTTGGCTTTAAAAGCCAAGAAAGTGGAGATAAAATTATCTCCCGATTACCTAGCTGTCGCTAACACCAGTTAGCGACAGCTAGTAGGAGATAGCGACCATCTTGGGCCCCGCTTTGCATGTCAGTGATATTTATCACTAATGATATGCAAAGTGGGTGTACCAAGATGTTAGCGACTGGAAACAGTCGCTAACATCGCTATCTCCTATTACCAACTTTTGGAGATATTCCCGCTAAGCGAGAATATCTCCAAAAGCTAACACCTGCCCCTGAGCAGTTCCTAGCCATGTTATCCAATGGTAGGTGGATAACATGGCTAAGAGCATTAGCTCGGTAATGCATGAATATCGCTGACTTTTCAGCGATATTCATGCATTTCGGCCGATTTTTATTGCTTAGGAGATAAACCTTGATAATAGCAAGGTTCCTAAGCGATAAAAAGGGCCGCAGCTCGGCGATAGAAATATCGCCGCTAAACCAACATTGCGATAATTATCGCTAGTTGTTGTTAATATGCCCCCTGGTATCTACATGGGCGTAGCCTGGCCAGTAAGACTGGGGGGTGTGAGCTTCAGATTTTCTGAAAATCACATTGTCATATTATGCCAATTGTTATATGAGAAGCCGCGCATGAGGGGGGCTTAAAGGCAAGTGGAAAGGGAAAGGAGTACGGATTGTGAGGGGGTACTTAAAACCCAATATTTTGTAAAATAACAATGTTTTAAGACCTTTAAAATAGAGCCGAGTGTGTTGTCTGAGTGAGTATTCAAAAATCCCAGATGAAATCCAAGAGACCCTTTACCATACCCGACTGAAAGCTCCTGTACTTAATAATTTATAAAAAAAATACATTTATTTAGGGGGTGTAACACTCCAAACACCAGTGCTTAATTTGATCAAGTGGTTTCCGGTGCTCGGCACCAGCACTTAATTGTCAACACCGGCACTTATGATAATCTGCAACATGGTGGACGATTACAAGAAAAGTTGTTTGTTAATTCAATATAGCTCAATAATGACTATTACCTGCCTCCCAAGTCATTCCTATAGCTGTGGGGACCTGGAATTGTCTGAAGTGTCACACTTGGAGGAGTGTGACCGTTAGTAGTTGGTACTGTCATTCGCAGGGCAGGTAAGGGCAACAATAGGAGGTGCAAGCTAGAGTAGCCTCCTGACAAGGGCCCTGGCACTTATTTTTCTCAAATGAAGCAATGCCATACACCCCCTTGAAGCTACCCCCTGGGTATTTGAAGCCATGTGAACAGATGAATCTGTGGCTGCTGCATTTGACCACCAGAGTTTGAAAGATGATCTGAAGGACACTTTGTCAAAGTTAGTAAGTCAACCAACCACGTCCACGGTGTTAATTGGTTTAATACTTCAAATAGAAACTCAACCTCGAACCGTAGAGCTGTAAACTTTCAAAAGCATGGTCTCTGATTTCAAAGGCCATGACGGTGAACGTGTGGATGCTGAAGAAAGACTACCAGTAAAAGAAAAAGAATTCCAAAGGAAACTGAAACTCTGTTTCTTTTTATTGCAGAAAAATCGGTTATGTGGTGAAAGCTTGTCCATTGCTTCAAGGAAACAAGAAATAGATGACCGAAATGTCGGCTACAGACAGAGCATATTATTTACTACAGGTACAGATCACTTCTCAAGCCCCGACTGTGGTACATACCTTGGTAGACTATGGAGCGTCCGGGGCCTAGATGTATCAAGCCTTTTGCGATTCGTTAAGGCCGAAATTCGCAGAATTTCGGCCTTAAGGAATCGCAAACGGACATTTAGCATCTTTTGGGATGTATCAGAAATTAGCAAAATAAGGAATCGCAAAAAATTGCGATTCCTTATTTTGCTTATGCATTTAAGGAATCGCAATTTTGCGATTCCTTAAATGGCATGTATGAAACTTTTTCAAATTGCAAATTTGGGTTAAGGAATCGCAAATTAACACCAATTTGAGGTTCGTGTTAATTTGCGAAATCCTTTTAAAAAACAAAATATGACTATTTTGAAGGTGGCATGTGACACACATACATGCCCATAGGGCATGTATGTGTGCCATATGCTCACACATGTAAGTTTCAGGGGTGCAGCAGGGTGTCCATGAGACACCCCTGCACCCTTGAAATAATTCTCAAATTGCGATTAGCAAATTGCGAATTCGCAATTTGAGAAATACTGCACAATCATTCCTATGGGCCTCTTGGCCCATAGGAATGCATGGGGAATTATTCCTTATTTGTGAATTCGCAAAATGCGAATTCGCAAATAAAGATAATTAAGGAATCGCAAAAAAAATGCAATTTTTTACATACATTCCATTTTGCGAATTCTAAATAGCGATTCGCAAAAAATCGCTATTTAAGATTCGCAAAATGGAATCTTGATACATCTAGGCCCGGATGTTTTAAGGATATCAGGTTTCACGCAGAACAACAAATTCCTATCACTGAGAAACTAGTCAAAGTGGTGATTCAAGAATCAATTGAACTGCGCTCACATTGGAAGCAGTGTGCCACAAGACACTTCGGTTGCCTATGGCAACCCAGGTCAAACTAGTGAAAATTATTTATTTTGACCTCACTGACGCCTCACCTTTCCCCAGTGGTCTGGGCCTCACCTTGTTGAGGCACCATAAGCCCCAAATCAATTTGAACACTCAAGACATATAATTTAATTAGTTATACTGTGCTGAGCATTGCTTTACAAAATCACCAACAGAGAAAACACAGCCCTTGACTTGTTTTAATTTAGTACATACTCATGAGGGGTATTGGACCTGGCCCTCTCTGCAGGGTAATACCAAACATTTTGCCTTCATCCCTCCTGTTCTGCTGAGTTTGTTTTTGTTGGCTTTAGCACTCTGTGGGGCAGATTTACAAGTCCCTTGCATGACTTTTGAGTCGCTGTTGGGTCACTTTTGTGACGCAGCCTCAGCGTTAATGTTGCGACCCATTTACACTGTGACGCATCTAGGGAGATGCATCACATTGTAAAGCCCTGCATCACATTATACCTGCGTCAAGTATAATGTATGCAGGGTGGGCGTTCCCACGCAAAAAGCCATGTGGAACTGACGCAGTGAAAAGTACAAGATTTCACTGCTTCACTCTACGCCTTCACTGCATCAAAATCCCTACACCTGCTCAGAGCAGGCTTAAGGAATGACAAAGGGATTTTTGAATGGGACTCAACCATCTATTGTGGCGCATTGCAGGAGTTACGTCACTTTCATGAGCAACTCAAGCAATGATTCACTTTTGCGCCAACAGATATGTCAGAATTTCTGACACATCTGATAATCCTTGCGCCATAGAGCACTGTATTGTAAATACAGTGCATCCATAGTGGTGCAAGGACATTCGGCGCTAACGCAAGGAAATTGACGCATCTATGCAGATGCGTCAGTCCTTGTAAATCTGCCCTGCAGTACTTTACCACTACTAACCATTCCTGAAGTGCTTTGCTTTCTCCCTCTAAAACATGGTAAAAGTGGCCTAACCTGATTGAATCATTTAATTTTACTTGTAAGTCCCTAGTGTATGATACTAACTGCACCCAGGGACTGTAAATTAAGTGCAACTATTAAGCAGCAGCACTCCTTGTGCCATCCACTAAAGTTGCTAATTGCCACTACAGCCTGTAGGGCAGTTTTAAACTGCCATTTCAGCCTAGCCCAAAAAGCCTTTTGTCAGGCCTAAGCCTTCCTTTTTAGGTCTCGACTACAGCATTGCTTTAGCATTGCTTGTTTGTCGCGATTATAGTAAGGCTTTCAAAAGTCTACCCAAAACTGCGGATCATGTACAGTTCATGTGAGCCAGGCGCGTGCACATCCCCAGCCACATCCCACACCATTTGTCTGAGCCTCGGCATCAGACTTCAAAGAATCCGCTCCCTCGCCCCCCTCCGCGCAATGCCAGAGCTTGTTTTAAGCAGGATCTAAATTCCCTCCCACCATTCCTTTGCTTTTCTCTCCCACTCCCAGCCGCTCATCTTTTTTTTTTCTCGGAGTAGCTCGGCATACTATTCTGAGGACTCTCTCGTTTTCTTTCGATCACGGCAGACACTCTTGTTTTGCTTCCGACTGCAATCTCGCTGATAAGGATAATTACCTTTTTCAAGTGGAATTCAAGGTTTTACTGAAGCTAAAACATATGCAGCGCTTCTGTGCTAGAGAATGGCACTGTGTATTTGTGATGAATTATTCCAGTCGTTTAAATCAGCTTGCAATTGTGTTTTTCATGCAGTCAAAGGTATGTGAGAAAGGCTGGTGGAAAGTGCGGTATTCTTTCTAATGTGCGTCACTAAGCCATTTATAGCCATTTCAGATGTAAACTTCCAAGCTGTTATATTTGTGCTCTCAATACATGCTCGCTTCATTTGCCAGGTCTGTTTTGTTTGCATAAATCACATCATGTACAAAAACACAACAATTTGCAACTTTCCTTTGACGAATAATGCCTATCATTAACATCCAACTGTACCTTCAGTGCTGACTTCAGCTGTAAAGCTTCTTTAGAATTAGCGCATCTTCCAGTCCCATGCCCCCCGCTGTTCTCCCTGACAGCAGTTTTGTACTCAGTCAGTGCGGAGAACAAGGGGCAGGTCAGGTTTCTGTTGCCCGTAGAGAGCCAGGACAACTCCCTGGTTTTTTTCCTTTTCGTGTGCTTGTTTGACTAATAAACGCCAATGCTTTTTGTTCTTCGCTACTTTGGTGGTTGAATATAACTTGCATTTAAGATAGCACCAACTGCCCCAGTTTGCTTTTTCTCTCAGTGCTAACCAGTAAGTAACTTGTTTACATCACTTTTGCGAAGGACCAGCAGCTTTGCACTGTTGCCAGACCATTTGCTTCCCTGCTTGTCTGTTTGCATGCCATTTCTGCTTATATTTATTTATCACTAGCAGCCCGTCCCGACCTTGTCCGGGAGCGTTCAGGCTTCCCCTACCCCTGCCTCCCCCGACATTGCCCAGCAGCCCATGCCCCTGAAAGCCCCGTCCCCCGCCTGCCCCGACCCCTGCCTGCCCCAACCTTGCCTTTCCTCAGCCGATCTGTTTTCACGCCTGGCCCGACCCCGCCTGTCCTGAGTCAATGGAGGTTGGACAAAATGTTCCACCCGTCACCTTGTTAGTCCCCGTCCCCCGCCTGCCCCGACATTGCCTTTCCTCAGCCGATCTGTTTTCCCACCTGGCCCGACCCCCGCCTGTCCTGAGTCAATGGAGGTCGAACAGTAGTACATGGAAAATGTTCCACCCGTCACCTTGGGGAGAAGTGTGGCTCACTGGTTAGAGCGGCAGACTCTGAAGCAGAGATCGGGCCCGGGACCAGGGTTCAAGTCCTGAAGCGGCAGGGTTTTGGGCTCAATGTCTGCGAACTTGATAATTCTCGCCTCGGCGCCTACTCTAATCATGGGTCCCACGCTGCAACTCTGGGCAATTGCTTGTTTAATCTCCACAACGGCCCCTAAAACACTGGGAGGCCCACGAGGGGCATCTCACAGGAAGAGCCAGGAAGGGTTATACAGCGCCGGGACGCCCCATTGGGGCAGCTGTGCGCTTTACAAAATACACTACATTTACATTTGTTAGTCCCCGTCCCCCGGCTGCCCCGACCCCTGCCTGCCCCGACATTGCCTTTCCTCAGCCGATCTGTTGTGTTGTAACTCCCCGTCCCCCGCCTGGCCCGACACCCGCCTGCCCCGACATTGTCCCTGGAGCCTTACCTCAGCCGCCGCTCCTCAGTTCACCGCTTCTCTCCTCACTGCCTGTCTGCCACCGCTCCTCCCCCGCACCGTGTCCGCCTCTCCGCTGCTCGCACCGCCGCTGGCCTGTCCGCTGCTCCTCACGTCACCGTTCCTCCACTGCGCCATCTCCGCCGCTCCTCCCCGTGCTCCTGACGTGAGCACGCACGTCGCGGCCAGTGCTACTTTGGAGGGCCTACTTTTTTTTTAATATAAAGTTTGTAAATAACATTTATTTTTTTATATTTATATAGCCTATAACCATCTACACACCCTGGCGATTTCAACGGTGTATCGGGTGTGTAGATTGGCGCCGTGGTTCCCGAGTTTACCCGCCTCAAAGCCTGAAAGTTCTTACTTTATTATAGTACTAGCAGCCCGCCCCAGCGTTGCCTGGGGCAGAAAGGGGCTGGGGGCAGCATTGTAAGCCTCTGTGCACCGCACCCCCCCCCCCGGCATTGCTCAGTCCGCATCCCTCCCGCCGCCCGCCTCCCGCCTTGACATTGGCTATACCGCCTCCCGCTTTAAGCCTGCCGCCCGCCGCCCCGCCCGACCCGACATTGAGCATTGAGCATAGCGCATAGCGTCTACCGCCTCCCGCCTCACGCCTCGAGTCTCCCGCCCACCTCCCGCCTCCTGCCCCGGCTTTGTAAACCCCCCCCCCCAAGGTTCCGACTTACCTCCCCGCGCTGCCACTGCTCCTCCGCTTCTCACCGCTCCGTATTACTGTTGCTGGTGAACTCCGCTCCTCCCGCTCCTCCCCTCACGCAGACGCTACTCATTTCCTCGCTCTTCCTGTTGCTGAGAACGACGCTACTCCCCTCACGCATACGTCGCGGCCGGCGCTACTTGCAAGGGACTACTTTATTTTTTATTAGTAAATATTTTAAACAACGTTTTATTTTTATTTTTATGTAGCCTATGTCCTTCTGCTTGCCCTAAGGTTTTTTAAGATGTCTTGGGTGTTCAGATTGGTGGTGTAGTTTTCGAGTTTACCTTGCCAAAAGGTGCAAGTTCTCTCTTTATAATACTAGTATAGACTATAGATTTCAAAAAATCTGTGTGCCATATTGTAATTGTAAATTAAGAATTAAGTATGACAAAAAAATACAAGATGGCTGCCGTTATTTAGCACACATATGCACGCCCCAGCACCAGTCTTGGAATGATTTTTGATCTGCTTTTGAGAGAAAAAAAAACAAGTTGACAACCTCTGTGTGTGGACTTTTTTTGGGTTATCTTTTACATCTGCCCTTGCATTCGAAAAGCAAGACCTGTTGGCCTTTTCAAAGAGTGTTATTGGGGGCTCTTTCTCTTCTTTTTCCCTAGCAAGGGGCATGTGTGTATATATCGCCCTCACTCTATCTATCTATCTATCTATCTATCTATCTATCTATCTATCTATCTATCTATCTATCTATCTATCTATCTATCTATCTATCTATCTATCTATCTATCTATCTATCTATCTATCTATCTATCTATCTATCTATCTATCTATCTATCTATTTATCTATCTATCTATCTATCTATCTACCTCACTCTAGCTATCTATCGCCCTCACTCTATCAATCTATCTATCGCCCTCACTCTATCAATCTATCTATCGCCCTCACTCTTTCTATCTATCGCCCTCAGTCTATCTATCTACCACCCTCAATCTATCTATCTATCGCCCTCACTCTATCTATCTATTGCCGTCACTCTATCTATCGCCCTCACTCTATCTATCTATCGCCCTCACTCTATCTATCGCCCTCACTCGTATCTATCGCCCTCACTCTTATCTATCTATCTATCTATCTATCTATCTATCTATCTATCTATCTATCTATCTATCTATCTATCTATCGCCCTCACTCTATCTATCTATCGCCCTCACTCTATATATCTATCGCCCTCACTCTATCAATCTATCACCCTCACTCTATCAATCTATCTATCAACCTCCCTCTATCTATGTATCTATCTATCGCCTTCACTCTATCTATCGCCCTCACTCTATCTATCTATTCCCCTCACTCTATCTATCACCCTCACTCTATCTATCTATCACCCTCACTCTATCTATCTATCGCCGTCACACTATCTATCGCCCTCACTCTATCTATCTATCGCCCTCAGTCTATCTATCGCACTCACTCGTATCTATCGCCCTCACTCTTATCTATCGCCCTCACTTGTATCTATCGCCCTCACTCTTATCTATCTATCTATCGCCCTCACTCTATCTATCTATCGCCCTCACTCTATCGCCCTCACTCTATCAATCTATCTATCTATCTATCTATCTATCTATCTATCTATCTATCTATCTATCTATCTATCTATCTATCTATCTATCTATCTATCTATCTATCTATCTATCTATCTATCTATCTATCTATCTATCTATCTATCTATCTATCTATCTATCTATCTATCTATCTATCTATCTATCTATCTATCTATCTATCTATCTATCTATCTATCTATCTATCTATCTATCTATCTATCTATCTGTCTGTCTGTCTATCTATCTATCTATCTATCTTTCTATCTATCTATCTATCTATCTATCTATCTATCTATCTATCTACCTCACTCTAGCTATCTATCGCCCTCACTCTATCTATCTATCGCCCTCACTCTATCAATCTATCTATCGCCCTCACTCTATCAATCTATCTATCGCCCTCACTCTATCTATCTATCGCTCTCACTCTATATATCTACCACCCTCACTCTATCTATCTATCGCCCTCACTCTATCTATCTATCGCCGTCACTCTATCTATCGCCCTCACTCTATCTATCTATCGCCCTCACTCTATCTATTGCCCTCACTCGTATCTATCGCCCTCACTCTTATCTATCTATCTATCTATCTATCTATCTATCTATCTATCTATCTATCTATCTATCTATCTATCTATCTATCTATCTATCTTTCTATCTATCTATCTATCGCCCTCACTCTATCTATCTATCGCCCTCACTCTATCTATCTATCGCCCTCACTCTATCAATCTATCGCCCTTACTCTATCAATCTATCTATCGCCCTCCCTCTATCTATCTATCTATCGCCTTCACTCTATCTATCGCCCTCACTCTATCTATCTATCGCCCTCACTCTATCTATCACCCTCACTCTATCTATCTATCGCCCTCACTCTATCTATCGCCCTCACTCGTATCTATCGCCCTCACTCTTATCTATCGCCCTCACTCGTATCTATCGCCCTCACTCTTATCTATCTATCTTACGCCCTCACTCTACCTATCTATCGCCCTCACTCTATCAATCTATCTATCACCCTCACTCTTTCAATCTATCTATCGCCCTCCCTCTATCTATCTATCGCCCTCACTCTATCTATCGCCTCACTCTATCTATCGCCCTCACTCTTATCTATCGCCTCACTCTTACCTATCGCCCTCACTCTATCTATCGCCCTCACTCTATCTATCTATCGCCCTCACTCTATCTATCTATTGCCCTCACTCTATCTATCACCCTCACTCTGTCTATTGCCCTCACTCTATCTATTGCCCTCACTCTATCTATATCCCTCACTCTATCAATCTATCTATCGCCCTCACTCTATCTATCTATCGCCCTCACTCTATCGCCCACACTCTCTATCTATCACCCTCACTCTATCTATCGTCCTCACTCCATCTATCGCCCTCTACGCCATCCACGCTAGGATGTGCGTCTGCTTTCTGCCTTGGCCTGCCAATAAGCTTTGGTACCAGCAAATACACTTCATCTGTTTCAGGAGCCCTGGTGTCTGTATTTTCTTGGCGTCACTCCGAGGAGGATTGGAAAAGTTGTCCCCTAACATACATTGTCAGACAAGTCTTCGCTATGATCTTTTGTCCATGCAACACAAAAAGATGATAGAAAGAATGTTGAACATTGTCAAACATTTACCCCCAATCACAGATCAGGGTTTAATCCATCGTTATTTTGCTCCCCATGCCATTCCAATTTGTACCCAGCCATATGCAAATCAGCCTTGACCCTCTTCCCCATGAGAACAGTCCAGCCTGAACTGTCAGGCCAGGCCCTCGCTCGACTGAAAAACAAGCATCCTGGGACCGGTTCACCGCATGTCAGCCAGGCTAGTTGGAAACTATTGGCGTAGCAAGCACGAGACCCTCGTCTGGACAAAGTTTCCGCACTCCGTCCATCATTCTGTTATGTTTGCTATGTTCCCCCTAATTGGCTTAGGGTCTGTGACTGAGGATGAGTGGTTGAAGACTGTCAGCATTCTGTCCCTAATCCTGCTGTGTTTGCTATCCTATGTCTCATCACATCCTTCTTAAGACCAATGGATTGAACAAGAGCCCCTGAAAAGATCGCTTCAGAATGGCCTTTTGTATTAAGGTGAACCCTTGTCACATCTGTGTAAATCAATTCACTCCTAAACTGTAAAGATTTATGATGATTCTCCACAGTAGGACATTCCGGTCAGTAGAAGATAGTGAAAATAACCACAAGAGATTTTTGGTGGCCTGGAATAAAGTCCTTCGTCAAAGAATATATTAAAATGCATACAATATGTGGCATGGCCAAAGAATTATATATGTCGGCTGGAGACCTGCAACCTCTCCCATCCGCCAGCATTCATGCAACATGATCTCTATCAACTTCATAGTTGATTTACCTACCTTTCAGGTTATGCCACTGTAATAGTGGTTATAGACATTGTCACAAAGATGGGATATTTTATTCCAGTTAAAAAAATACGTCCAACAACATTAGAATTGGCTGGGAATTGTATTATCCATGTTTTCTGCCTCCATGCTCTGCTTGAGATCATCGTCACAGACAAAGGAACAGAATTCACCTCTCTACTTTGGAAAGAATTATTGAAAGTGTTGGTGTCAAGCACTTTAAGTTAGCCAGTTTCCTTCTGCAAACCAACGGAAAGACAGAAAGACTGAGTCAGTTATTGGAGCACTATCTTCAAATTTTTTCTCATGGATCACCCAAATGCCTGGTATCCAAGAAATGCAGTACATGAATTTGTATACAGCAACTTGTTGCACTCATCTTTGAGAAGATGTGCTTTCTCCCATACCTTTCTCCTGCACCTATGATTACCATCCACAGATTATTCCACAGAAGGGCTCCACTTTAACTGTTCCCTTTTTCACCACTCTATTACAGGTACAGAGGGACAGATTTACAAACATTTTGTGCTGTGTTTGCATCACAAAAATGATGCAAACCAGTACAGAATAATAATGTTGTTATGTACCATTAAGTGCAAAACTGTTTTTTTGCTGGAACGTTTCCTAAAAATAATGCAAATCAGAGCAAAACACTGCTCTGTGTTACATAGTGTTAAGGGGGCATTACATGGGTGGGACATGGGCATTACGATGCAACCACCCCTGCTTTTTGATGCAGACCCTATCTGCCAAAATGTTAGACAGGGTTTTGAGTAAAAAATGTATGCCACTTAAAAGCAGGCATAAAAAGGAGAAGTGTTTTCATTTTTCCTTTCTTTTCTTACTTTACATGTGTGCTGAGCTACACAGCATGTGTACAAAGTAGGAAACGTTTTCAAAGGTATCTGGGGATAGTATTTTGTACTGGAACGGTACCCTTCTGTACAAAACCTATGCTAGAATCTTGTGTGTGCGTGGAACTCAGCAGCAAAGGTCTGTTCTAGGGAGAGGGGAGGAGAGAACCATATATTTGTAGATAGAGCACTCCCGTTCTCTCTCCTTCTAACGCAGCGTAGTTCATTATATTCGGCTGCTGTACTGTGTTGTGAGGGAATTCAGTAAATCTGACCCAGAATGTCATACAGAAAGCAACTGGAAAAAATGTGTTACAGGCTAATGCAGCGTACAAAAGCTTTGCTGAGAGGCAATATAGAAAGGCAACAGATTATCAGAAAGGTGACATAGTTTATTCGGAAAAATGGAATTGGGGTTAGCATTCCCTTGCCATTAGCTCATACATCCTGCATTCCCTGTGTCACAAGTTACGCCTGCAATCAGTGACACAGTCAGTAATGAGTCATCAGAATGTGAAGTTGAAGGGCTCATTTATTCTCATATCTTCTGAGACCATTTATAATATCTCTAAGCCTGGAAGGTTTATAATGTATCAAAAATATCATGTGAGCCAGCAGACTTTGTTCATGCTTTTAGTCGTTAGAGGGGGTTTCATAGCTTGGCATGAATTGAAACATGGGCCCAACCCTGTTTCCTGGGGGAAGGAGGCTTTTTTCACAGGGAGCAGTGCAAGGGTTCAGGCCAGACAACGGGCACATGAGTGCAGGAGACACTGGGAAACGAGCCAGTGGAAACTTAAAAGGGCTGCAACATTAGACAGCTAACCTCAGTTTAGACTTGCACTTATTCATTTCCTGCATTAGTGGTCATTTCAGGACGAACAATGGTGGCCCATATGTACGTAAATTTCCGTCTTGTGATTCCCAAATAGCAAATCCGTAGAAGTTGTTATTTGGGAATCGCAAAAAAGGAATGTATGTAATTCTGAGTCGCAATCACTATTAGGAAATCGCAAATTAGGAAATCGCTAAATTGCAATTTCCTAATCGGAAAACGCACAATATACAAATATGGGTCTATAATTGCCACAGACTACTCTGAAAGGCCAGCAACATGTCACTTCATCAGGGTCAGACTAGGACAAAGAATTGGCTTGCGCACCACTATAACAAAGGTCCTCATTAGCGAACCACATAGTGGCCACAATTGCAGATCAGGCCGGTCTAGAACTTACTTGTAAAGATACACTGTAAGGTTTTCATGCAAGGTATGGGAGCTAGCACTCATTTGTGTATGCTGCAGGCAATGCATGTGGTAACATCATAAACTTCAACGGTAAAAACCAGCATTACCAATGCCAATAGGTCTGGCTTTACAATAATGTTGTTTGGCAATGTAATGCATTACTAATAAATAGTATGGTAACAAGTATGTATTTTTGTGGAAGCAAAGAACTGTAGAATAATATTTGTGTAGGTTAAAAGGTCAGGTGGCATGTGCTGAAGGCAAGCCTTTTTGCATACTTCTTCACCTGGACCGCATCCAGGACCAGGAACTCTGCCGGTCTGCCACCTACAGCTAATCTGCCACCGAACTCCGAGCCCTGGACCCCAGACACCACAACAAAGGCTACCGCGCTTCTCCTCGCTCAATGGCAGGGCCGTTCACCTGACACTGGTGTCTTCACCTGCAACTCAGGACCACCCGTCTTCACAGACACCTGCGCCACTCCAATTTTGCAGACTGCAACCCCACGGAACCTCTCCAATGCCTCCTGCTCAACGCCGTATCTCTCTGCAAACACACCACCTAAGTCTGGGTTACCATCACCACCCTCGCCCCTGACGTGATTGCCATCACAGACACCTGGCTCAACCCCTTGTTCAACCCCGACATCACAATACCCAATGGCTACAAGATAGCATACTAAAAATGCACCAACAAACACGGCGGAGGCACACCATCATTCACAAGGAAACAATCCAATGTACCACCACAGAAGACAACATCACCCCGACCATGGAAAACCTCAATTTTAAAATCCACACCAATGACAGAATGACCATAAGATGCATTCTTGCCTGCAGACCCCCAGGACCACAAACAAGTTTCTGCGATGCCATCACCTACTTCATTGTCCCACTAGTCATCAAGTCAAAGCACTATATCTTCCTCTGAGACTGAAACCTCTACCTGGACCAACCTATAGACAATACCTCCGCCAACCTCTTGGAATGCTTGAGAAGCAGAGGCCTGACCTAGCTGGTCACCAACCTCACACACAAGGCAGGACACACACTAGACCTGATCTCATGGCCAGCAACAGAGTCAAATATAGCCATGTCACAAAAATCACATGGACCGACCACTCCATCATTCATTTCACCATCTCAAGATCACAATGCACCGCCACCAGCCCCCCCCCCCCAATGCCCCCTTCCAAAGCTGGAACAAAGCAACACAGACACAATGGATGGACACCCTCAACATCTCCCTGCCTGACTCAGCAACCAACCTGGAACTGATGAAGTGGATATTTCTATGATACCAAATAAATTTTGTTTCCAGGCCTATAGTCTTCTTTGAGCTACTAAAGAATTGACACCAGCAGGAATTCACAAAACTTGTCGCACGCTCCATTTTGTGTGTCATTCAGCTACAACGTGCAAAGCAACGCAAGGCTTTCCCAGAACAAACACGCCAGCTTCCAGCTAGCTATTGCAAAACCTCACATTTCAGTAATCATGTCGACATGACCTGTCCGGTCACGTCTGTGCCAAGTCCACGTATACCAGAGGCACAGATTTCACCTTTAGGGGAAAGCCCAAATCTACTCTTGTAGATAGCACGTGGGCAGCAACGCCGTGGTATAGACATATTTCGAGCCTTAAAAGGGTATCACACCACAATTTCCCTTCATTGATTGGTCCAGCAGGACATAGTCTGATCTAGGTTGCGTATGCTATGATGCCCATCCTGTAGGGCTTGTACCTATAAAATGTCTCTGCACTGTCATACCAATTGGGCACTCAGTAAGCTTTGCTGCGGTCTCCGTGCCGCACGTATATTTGCATTCTGATTGCATTCTGATTGGGTTCCCAATAAACCTTGCAAACCTGTGTGCTGAGAGCGAATTGTTTATTTCAGTGTTGTCATTTATCCTTTATTTTCACAGTTTCACAGTGAGCTTCGACAGAACAAGCAGTCCAGAACTTCAGCACCTGTATCACCAATGCCATCTACTAAGTCACCCCCATCAAACAAGGCAGGACCCGCAGAGACACCAAAAAAGCTAGCTGTTACACACCAGAACTCAGGACAATGAAATGCAGCTGCAAACTACTAGAGAGAACATGGTGCACCAGTGGGGACACAACAGACTGAGCCACTGTCAAGGTCAGCCTAAAGAAATATCACCAGAGACTCAAAGACGCAAAAAAAGACGTCCAGACAAACCGCATAGAAGTAAGTTAGTGGCAAACACCTCAAGGATCTCTTCAGCAATATTAGATTTGATGCAGGATCCTGCGTTGTTAGCCAAATGGTGTTTAAAAAAAAAAATAATGTTGTATGATTGAACGACACATGCCATTACCACACAAGTCGATACCACGACTTTGCCTTTACCACACGTGCCTTTGCAATGAAACTGTGAGTTTTTTTCTTTACAGGCAAGTATAATATATATGTATTTAAACATATATGAAAATCAGGAGTATATAACCAAAGCAAGAAGTGAAATACAAGGACGGCTGCGAAAACATGACAACAATATTAAATTAAACCGCGATCGCATAGAGTATTAAACAGGGCAAATCTTCACATTTGCTCGATAATTCGACAACGCGAAGAGACAGTGTTTCAGGAATACTGCCCGAGTAGGTGTTACTTCACAGAAAGCTACAAACAATATAATAAGTGAGACTCACATTAGCTGAGGAACTTGGGGGCATATTATCAAGGGGGTTTATCTCTGCTTTTTTGGCTTTAAAAGCCAAGAAAGCGGAGATAAAATTATCTCCCTATCACCTAGCTGTCGCCAACACCAGTTAGGGACAGCTAGTAGGAGATAGCGACCATCTTGGGCCCCACTTTGCATATCAGTGATATTTATCACTAATGACATGCAAAGTGGGCGTGCCAAGATGTTAGCGACTGGAAACAGTCGCTAGCATCGCTATCTCCTATTACCAACTTTTGGAGATATTCGCGCTTCTGCCCTGAGCAGTTCTTAGCCATGTTATCCAATGGGAGGTGGATAACATGGCTAAGAGCATTAGCTCGGTAATGCATGAATATCGCTGACTTTTCAGCGATATTCATGCATTGCGGCCTATTTTTATCGCATTTGCGATAAACCTTGGTAATACCAAGGTTTATCAGCGGTAAAAATCACCGCAGCTCAGTGGTAAATTTTTGTCTCTAACCAAGCGTTGGCGATAATTATCGCTATTGCTTGGCAATATGCCCCTTGATTTTTTTAGGTTTGGACATGTAGCAAACCTTAAGGCAACGGAACCCTCCAAAAGCACCAGAGAAAGGAGAAACAAAAGGAGAAGAGAGAGGCGCCAATGTAGGAAAACGCAAAAAACAGAGGCAACAATTGAGGAAATGATGAATATTACCTACTGGCTGTCGCCAGTAGGTAGTTATAGTTAGGACCGAGTTTCCATAGGAAGAGCATTTTTGTTTTGTTTTAGCGACGTTTGATGAATCTTCATGAAATTTTCAAAACAAATTTTTTGTCGATATCAGCTCCTATGTTGAACGTTTGGGGGTGATTCATCAAGGGGGGGCTGAGAAAAAAGGGGGGTCCCAAAACGTGCTTTCTCCATGTTAATTTCCATAGGAAACTTTAGACAAGGCTACAGGTCGAACGGGTAAACGGAATTACCCCAAATTTGACAGGGAGAAGGGCCTTTATCTAGAAAGCATGCTTTTGTTTATTTGTTGTAAATCCGTTCAGTAGTTTTTGAGAAATATATACATTTACAGATATTGATATTTGGGAATTCTGCCATCTGATTGACTGAGGAGTTATGAGCACGTGCTTGCTGCTTATAGGTTGCAAGCGCTGCGAGCAGTTGCTACTAAGAAGTGTTGGCCGCCATTTTGTGATTCTGTTGAAGTGAGTAAGGGGAAAAAAGGGCAAAAAAGGTGGGAAGGAGGAGGGTAGGAGCACTGTAACCTCTGTGGGGTGTTTAGGGCGTGCTATAGAGGGTGTGTGTAAAGCAAAGTATTGACCCCTACTGGTGTGAAAGTGCTGGGCGACGGAAATGTAGTGAGGTATTGCGTAGAGTCTGATGCTGGCAAGGTGAGGTGGTGCGGGACTCGGGGATTAAAGCGTGAGCCCAAACTGTGTGTCTTATGCTGTGAAGTCATGTGCCATGGCTACTGCTCTACAGCTGTGGAAGTAGTGTCAGCATGTGTTTATACCTACTACCTTTTTTTTAATTGTAAAGTTTTTATACTTGTTGTTTCTCTTTTAGCTAATTTATCTATACATTGCACTATGCACTTTCCAAAACTGACTGTGTAAGACTTGCCGTATCCCAAATCTCAAAGTATCCAAACTAATTCCACTATGAGAATATGTGTAGAATTTTAATCGGTTTTAGTTTTTTTTATTAATTACGACTAACAGTATGATGTAACAACATGATGTAGCTTTATCTTTTATGTAAATGTCTGTTTTGGGTTATACTTTTTAGGTCATATTGACCGAAATAAAGTTTTTTTTTAACTGTTTATACCTACTAGGATGAATTACTGAACCGTACTGGTCTGAAAGTCCTGGGGTACGGAAAATATGTGAGGTACTGTCTAGAGTCTCATGCTGCTACGGTGAGATGCTGCCGGACTCGGGATGAAATCGTGAGCCCAAACTGTGTGTCATATGATGTGACGTCATGTGCTCTGGACTCTGTGCCACATCTGTCCAAGTAGTATCAGCATGTAGTTATACCTACTCAGAGGAACTTTAGTTTCGAACATTGTACATTGTGTATGGAGCTTAGGGGGTGTCATATAGGGAGTGCAAAGGTAAATTTGTGAGTATCAAATGAATTCGGTATTTGTAAAGTGGAAAGCACTGACTCCTAAGGGTCTGATGACGCTGTTGGTGTAAGCTGAGCCGCTGGAGTTGGGGATAAACCTGATGAACTACAGACCCCTATTGTGAACTTTTAACCTGCACGTGATGTTAAATGTTCGAAAAAATGTTGCAAAAGTATATAGTTAGGTTAAAAAACATTTGATTACATTTTAACCTGCAGGTGTCGTAGAATGTTCCAGAAAGTGTGGTGATAAAATAGGTTGAACTTTTGACCTGTATGTGGCGCGGAATATTAAGTAGCTTTTCGTATGGAAAATTCTAAATTAACCAATGGAGATAAGTTTTGGAATGTCGATGAAGGAATGAAGTATTCTGATTTGTTCTTTACATGTATTCATGTGTGGAGCGATAGAGAAATTGTGCCATTCCTGGTTCCATTCTTGATGAAATTGGTGCTTTACATGTACTATGTGACAAAGAAAGAATTGTATGCGTCTGTAAAATTTGAAATCTGCATACCAACTACAAAGGTGAGTTAGAAATTAACAAGGTGTGTTATGTGTTCTGTAGTAGTGATTAACTATTTGAGGTGATGTTTTCAAGTTTGAAAGTATTTTTTATTTGAAAGTAATATAGTGTAAGTAAAGTGTGGTGACTGATATTGGTCATAACATATGGATAAAATTTGACCTGTTGTTAAATAAGTACTTTATACATGTTTAGGAATTTTCACAAAGAAGAAGTGTAGTTTGTCATCTTTACAGGATTGTATTGTTTTGAAAATGAGGTAAGCGTTAATTTGAGTTTGTAATGTATTCGGACGAGATAAACAAAATGTCGCACGTTTGCAAGTTATACTTTTTTTTAAAATAGTGGGCTGGGGGGGTGGTGGTAGGAGATGTATGTGTTATTAAGCTAAAAGCGATAAAACGAAACCCAGAAATGTTATTTGGCAGGTTGTGGTCTCATTTTTGACACTGAGAGGCTAAAATATTCCATGCTAGTAAACAAAAGAACCCAAGAGAATTCTGGAAAATCATCAATGGACTTGTTAGACTAAACAAACAGGTGGTTACATCTCCACTAACTGAGCAAGAATGGGTTACATTTCTGAGAAATCATCTAAACCAGAAGAATACAGGGACAAGGAAACCAGAAATGTATCTCACCAGCAACAATAATACAGTCACAGAAATAGGAAGTAATGACAGTGATACGGAAATACCTATACAAATAACAAAGGAGGAAATAATAAAATTAATTAAAAAACAGAAGGATGGAGCTCCTGGACAAAACGGCATACCATTTGCACTCTACAAAGAAAATCCAGAACTTTGGGCGATGTACTTAGAAAAACTATATGGAGAAGTCATTAAAAAAGAAGTTATACCTGAGTCATGGCGAGGATCTTTAATCACGCCAATTTTCAAAAAAGGAAATTGGGCACTCGCAAAAAATTACAGGCTGATTACATTACAGGACACAGACGCCAAGTTGTTTGCTAGGATTTTGCTAACGAATCTTAGTGAATGGGTACTCGAAAAGAAGATACTGCCCTTGAACCAAACGGGCTTCATACAAGGTTTGGGGACAACGACAAATATATTTTGTCTCTGCTTATGGATAAGTCAATCAAAGCTAAACAACCACTCTATCTATGTTTTGTAGATTTCAAATCTGCATTTGACTGTGTTCAAAGATACCTATTATGGAAAAAACTCCAAGAACAGAAAATACCAGCGGTTCTTCTTAGGCTGATTCGTCTCCTATTTAGTAATTCGTGGGTTAGGGTGAGGATGGGGGATGGCCAGACCTTATCAAAGGAAATCCCCGCAACTGAAGGACTAAAACAAGTATGTGTTTTAGCTCCTCTGCTCTTTAATCTGTTCCTGTCTGATCTAACTGGGATATTGGATGAATTGAACGCTCACCCACTGAAATTAGGTGGAAAGCACATCACCAATCTGGTGTACGCAGACGATGTCATCCTTCTGAGTCACACTAAAGTTGGATTACAACGTCTAATCAGTCGGACACAAATGTACGCCAAGGAAAATGGGATGGTGATCAATGAAACAAAAACCAAGATTATGGTAGTCACCAAGAATAACAAAATAAGATATAAAAGCAAATGGTACTTGGAACAAAACCCAACTAGAACAAGTAGATGTATATAAATACTTGGGTGTGCTTTTCGATGACAAGGGTAATTACCAGTTACAAAAAAAAGGATATACAACGGAAGGCTAACGCACTGACTGCAGCATTTAGAATTGTACAGAAGTCACTCAGTAACCTTACATATGGTCCACTTCTGAACATTATAGGCGCAAGACTCCTACCTACTATCACGTACGGTAGTGAAGCTTCAATGGGAAAGGACACCAAAATAATAAATAAGGCCCTTACAAGAACATATAGGGCACTATTTCAACTCCCAGCGAAGGCATCATCTGCACAAATTAGGTTGGAGTTTGGATTAACCAATCAACACTACGGGAGGCAAGGTCATTGTATTAAAATCTGGAAACGAATAAAAAATGACCATGATAATGAAATATCACAGCTACTTTGGAATGAAATAAATAATAATGTAAACTCAACCGCTTGGACCTACCTCAAGGAAGCGATAGATGAGTTTGCAGTTACCTCTATCTGGGAAAATAATATAACCAATGCTTCGTTTAAAAATATAATGAATAGAACTGCAAGCCAATTATCCATTGTAAGAGACAAAGCTATCCTTATAAAGAGGAAACATGTTTGGATAATTATAAATGCTTACAAAAAAAGGAAATACAACATTATTTGGAAACACCTTGGACTGAAAAAAATAAAAAGGTGTTTCTTAAAGCAAGATTTGGAATTATGCCGGGATTGTGTCATCTTCCCCCGTGGAAAAACATGGAAAAACAAACATTATGTAAACTGTGTAATAAGGGTGAGGAGAATATCCTTCACCTATTATGTATTTGTCCTGTCCTGAACTCCATTTTAGCAAAAACAAGGACCCCCTGATAAGGATACAGTTCCTGGGTCAGGGCAATGAATTATAGAAAATAAAACACCCAGGCCACAAATATACACTGGCAAAGTATCAGACAACAAATCCCCTTTTGTATCGCTTTGTTCGCCCTAAGTTGGCAGGGTATGCTCAGACGTGAGTCCCTTGCTCACTTGGCCACTGGATTCAAGATAGCCTGGCTGATGAGGATTATGAATCCGAAACCGGTCCCAGGATGCTTGTTTCCGGTCCAGGGAAAACATGGCTTGGCAGTTCGGGCTGGACTGTTCCCATGAGGCACAGGGTCAGACTGATTTGCATATGGCCATGTCTGAACTGGGGTGGCTGAGTGAGCTAAAGAATGGTGATGGATTAAACCCAGATCAGTTGACTGGGGTGAGTGTTTTATTGGCTCAAACGCTCCATCCATCATCCCCTTTTGTATCGCTTTGTTCGCCCTAAATTGGCAGGGTATGCTCAGACGTGAGCCCCTTGCTCACTTGGCCACTGGATTCAAGATAGCCTGGCTGATGAGGATTATGAATCCGAAACCGGTCCCAGGATGCTTGTTTCCGGTCCAGGGAAGACTGGCTTGGCAGTTCGGGCTGGACTGTTCCCATGAGGCACAGGGTCAGACTGATTTGCATATGGCTATGTCTGGACTGGGGTGGCTGAGTGAGCTAAAGAATGGTGATGGATTAAACCCAGATCAGTTGACTGGGGTGAGTGTTTGATTGGCTCAAACGCTCCGTCCATCATCCCCTTTTGTATGGCTTTGTTCGCCCTAAGTTGGCAGGGTATGCTCAGACGTGAGTCCCTTGCTCACTTGGCCACTGGATTCAAGATAGCCTGGCTGATGAGGATTATGAATCCGAAACCGGTCCCAGGATGCTTGTTTCCGGTCCAGGGAAGACATGGCTTGGCAGTTCGGGCTGGACTGTTCCCATGAGGCACAGGGTCAGACTGATTTGCATATGGCCATGTCTGAACTGGGGTGGCTGAGTGAGCTAAAAAATGGTGATGGATTAAACCTAGATCAGTTGACTGGGGGTGAGTGTTTGATTGGCTCAAACGCTCCGTCCATCATCCCCTTCTGTATCACTTTGCTTGCCCAAAATTGGCAGGGTATGCTCAGACGTGAGTCCCTTGCTCACTTGGCCACTGGATTCAAGATAGCCTGGCTGATGAGGATTATGAATCCGACACCGGTCCCAGGATGCATGTTTCCGGTCCAGGGAAGACATGGCTTGGCAGTTCGGGCTGGACTGTTCCCATGAGGCACAGGGTCAGACTGATTTGCATATGGCCATGTCTGAACTGGGGTGGCTGAGTGAGCTAAAGAATGGTGATGGATTAAACCCAGATCAGTTGACTGGGGGTGAGTGTTTGATTGGCTCAAACGCTCCGTCCATAATCCCCTTTTGTATCGCTTTGTTCGCCCTAAATTGGCAGGGTATGCTCAAACGTGAGTCCCTTGCTCACTTGGCCACTGGATTCAAGATAGCCTGGCTGATGAGGATTATGAATCCGAAACCGGTCCCAGGATGCTTGTTTTCGGTCCAGGGAAGACATGGCTTGGCAGTTCGGGCTGGACTGTTCCCATGAGGCCCAGGGTCAGACTGATTTGCATATGGCCATGTCTGAACTGGGGTTGATTGGGTGAGCTAAAGAATGGTGATGGATTAAACCCAGATCAGTTGACTGTGGGTGAGTGTTTGATTGGCTCAAACGCTCCGTCCATCATCCCCTTTTGTATCGCTTTGTTCGCCCTAAGTTGGCAGGGTATGCTCAGACGTGAGTCCCTTGCTCACTTGGCCACTGGATTCAAGATAGCCTGGCTGATGAGGGTTATGAATCCGAAACCGGTCCCAGGATGCTTGTTTCCGGTTCAGGGAAGACATGCTTGGCAGTTCGGGCTGGACTGTTCCCATGAGGCACAGGGTCAGACTGTTTACATATGGCCATGTCTGAACTGGGGTGGCTGAGTGAGCTAAAGAATGGTGATGGATTAAACCCAGATCAGTTGACTGTGGGTGAGTGTTTGATTGGCTCAAACGCTCCGTCCATCATCCCCTTTTGTATCGCTTTGTTCGCCCTAAGTTGGCAGGGTATGCTCAGACGTGAGTCCCTTGCTCACTTGGCCACTGGATTCAAGATAGCCTGGCTGATGAGGGTTATGAATCCGAAACCGGTCCCAGGATGCTTGTTTCCGGTCCAGGGAAGACATGCTTGGCAGTTCGGGCTGGACTGTTCCCATGAGGCACAGGGTCAGACTGTTTACATATGGCCATGTCTGAACTGGGGTGGCTGAGTGAGCTAAAGAATGGTGATGGATTAAACCCAGATCAGTTGACTGGGGGTGAGTGTTTGATTGGCTCAAACGCTCCGTCCATCATCCCCTTTTGTATCAAAAATATACACTGGCAAAGTATCAGACAACAAATTATTAAGAAATAATGAAGCACTGAAATTAGCACAAAGGTTTCAATTTAATAAATTGTATAAAAATGTCATGTACAGATTAATTGACATATGGATTTAAAAAGCAATAAAAAAGTTTCTCAATTGATATAGTACAAAGCTATGTTTTGATTTCTATAGTCGAGTGATACAATGTGGAGATTGTTCCGTCTACGCGTTTCGACACAGTAAAAGTGCCTTCCTCAGGACACTACCATCTTGTAACTGAAAATAGAATTGACAATATATAAAATATTATATTTCTGTGCTAAACAGTACATGATTGTCAATATAATTCATTCGAACAACTTCGCCGGTGTTTTTTAATGCAATAACTTGATGGTCCGCATAACATGTATTCATTCTATTATCTTAATAGTGACTACAGCATTTTTGAAACATGATTAAATTGAAACATAGATCATTTCATCATATATAAAAGAGCATGATTTATAGCCATTGTCCTGAACTCTTAAATGAGAGAAGAGCATTACTTAAATTACCGCTCAATGTACGTGGAATAAGGACATGCAGACAGGCCCTGATAAGGTGCCTTCACTCAGATGACATAAGTTTGAATGCTACTTTTGTAAGGTTCCTACTAAAATTGGAAAGGAAATTAGGAGAATAATACTTTTAAAATGTAATGTATTATGAAACAAATGAATTTTATGATGTAAGGGTAATTTTAACTGTTTTAAACTTAACTTAATTTAAACTTGTTTTCTGCATTTGCAATTGTAAGATTTTAAATAATCAAACACTAAAGATTTACTTACTGGCATTACTGACACTGAGAGGTGGATTTGAATGTAAGTCGAGGTAGGTTGTTGTACTGTGAGGCCGTCTACAGTGTTTGGAGATTACATGGAGAGGAGATGGAAATAGGAAAAGTGATACGTTCCTTTTATACTTCCGCATAATTTGAATCATTTGATCATAGGTTGATATATAATATGAACATGGTTTCTGGTTTGCGTTTGGGTATAGTTAATAGTTTTAGTAGTTTCTTACTAGTGAATAATAAAAAGGTAGACATACTAAAATATATGGTAGCAAACGTATTAATGATTGTCTGTTCTTATGGAATAGAAGTGGTTGGGGAGTGCTTCTTTAGAAGAGATGTTTTATACATGTGTGAGAGATAAAAAAGAAATGAAAATGTGCGGTATATTTCCTGTATGACTTTGTTGACATTAGAGATCTAAATGTGATTTTAAGTGCTAGTATTTGTTAGGCTGTGTCCCTGTGCTGGATATATGTAGGTGTTGAAGTGGATCGGGTTTTATCGGTGCTCAGCTTCCCTATTCCTTTTGAGACACTCGTCAATTTTTTCATTCCATTTAATGTCTTTAATATAGATACAGTAAAGGAACGGTATATCAAAGGTTTGGGAATTAGAACTTTGTTTACTCTCCCCATCCCCTGCTATACACTCTACAGAGTGTTTAAACAACTTTAGTAACATATAGATGTCTACCTAGTAAAGGTGGTGTAGTTCCACTGGGCCCATTTATAAACCGTGCTATGGGAGGGTTTATGTTTGACCCGCCAATTTGCATGTTTGAATACTTTTTGCTGATAAGTGTTACGGCAGACACCTGTTAAAATTAAGCCTGTGTATGGGTATAGTGGCGTTACTAGGAATGGTGGGGGTTTCTGTTTGATTACGTATGATTAAGGAAGGGCGGTGGTGGGTGTGGGGGAGGTGGGTATGTCGGTGATTAAAACACAGAACTTAGTAACGCGTAGATGTCGAGCTACTAAAGGTGATGTAGTACCACTGGGAGCACTTATAAAGCGCCCTACGGCATGGTATATGTTTTACCTGCAAATTTGCATGTTTTAATACGCTTTGCTCATGAGCATTCCGGCAGACAGTTGTTGAAATGAAGATTCCTGTATTGAGGTAGTGTCTACTAGGTTTGGTGTGGCTCTTTCTTTGATTTTGTAAGGTTAAGGAAGGATGGGGAAGAGGGTGGTGTAGTGGCAGTGTGCCCATTTATGAATCGGTTTATGGTATGGTATATGTTTTTCTGGCAAATTCCCATGTTTTAATATCTTTTGGTGATGAGTGTTCCAGCAGACAGCTACACAAATTACACAACATTTCTGTGGATAAGAAATGTTTGTGTTGATAGACATTCTTGCACTGTGGTACAAGGCTGCCAGCGTTGATGGCAAATTATGAATCTTGGAGCCATGGTAGATTTCAATGGAAGCTTAGAGTGTTTCTTTGTTACTGTGGTGTAGTCAGGGGTTTAAGTGGGAAAAAAACTGGGGGTGCTCTAAAAGGGGGTGGGGACAAACCTCATAAAGTGGTGTGGGCTAAGCAAGTAGGAGTGTGGGCTAAATGGTGATAAGCATTGGCAGACAGATGTTTCTTATAAAGAACAACAAAGCTTTGGTTTGCTCTTTGTGCAGCATACTTTACCACCCTTCTCTGGTGGTGTTTTTTTTATTTCAAAATGTTTTTATTGATTTTTACATACATATAATATCACACATCTAGCAAAAGAAATGTAAAGGAGCTTTTCAGTGTAAGAAGTTAATTTAGAAACAACATTTTGTCGAGTTGTATATAGCTACACTGTTTTAAAGTGGCTGTGACTGACAGATACTGAATACCTGTACTTCTTACATTTGGGAAAGTATACTAGAGAGCTAATTTTGGTGTTGAGAACCTGCACTTCTATATTTCCATCTGAAGCACAGTATAGGAATATAAAAGTAATTGGTAAGCTTTTATGTTCATATTAAAGTGGGGGTGTGGGAACTAAGTGAGTTAGGCAAAGCATGTGTTTTCGTAGCACTAAAATAAGAGAGTGTGTAAGGTCAGAGCAGGGTTGTGCTGAAGCTGCCTGCTTGTGGTCGTTTCCAGAGGCACAACCAGAGTAAAATTTCGGGAGAGACTAATTCTTTCAGCAATAGGCAGAGTGGGGATGTAGGGGCTGTAAAAAGGGGTGAAAAAGAGCAGAGTCTTAATTACAAAAAAATTATCTTTTGAAGACTTGTGAAGTACTTGGGTGCGGCTCTGTGTGTGCGCCCGGGATGCTGTCTGAGAGAGTCCGGGGCAATGGGTCTGCCAATTACCCCACGATGATGTTGCTCCTGCGTAGCAAAAAGAGAAGGGAAATCCTGAGAGAAAATGTCTCTTTTTAAAGGATTTCCCTTCTCCTACAATGCAAGTCACCTGGCATAATGTCTGCACTTATAAGTAGTGAGCAATGTGCATGCTCTCACAGTCTCACTGCAGTGCAATAAAGAAAATAAAACAGATGAGGATTGCGGGACCCGAAAATAGAGTCCCATAAAGACACATTTGGAGGTCCCCACAAATAAAGTCCTGGCGCTCAGAACCACACAGACACCCCCTCCCCACTTAGAGCCAGGGGTGCATTGTTATGTTTGCAAAGTTGTAGATAAAATTGTAGGCTAATAATGGTAATTTTTGTGTGTGCAGTTTGGTTAATAATATCATCCTAAGTACATAGATTAACATTTTTAAAAATACTTTCTATAAAGTTGTCTGCGGTGGGTTGCAGAGAGAGTGCTGTGGGGTGGTGGGGTGGTGGGGTGGGGCGGAGAGGTGAAAAGTACGAGGTAGTGCAGTTAGATATAAATTGTAAAGGTGTATGTAAATAATTAAATAAATACTTGCTGTATGTTCTATGGCACTACTAGTCATCCTAGTGCTCCTCTGTCGTGCTCCATTACATTGCAGCACTGGGTCTGGAAGTCGTTAGTGAAAGTTTTGTAATTGTATGTTATTATTTTAACATAGTGAACAAATGTGAAAAATAATTGAATCTAATTTTTGTTTTTCAGAAAATTATTTCGTTTGGATTAAAATTTGGAAATGCCAAGAAGAAGTGAAAAAAAGAGAAAAGAGAAGAAAAATATGTATTTCAGCAAAAGGCAAAGAGCCCGATTCACAGAACTAACTTAAGACAAAATCCTAAACTTACTACCATTTTGGTATTCACAGAAGGCACTTACTCATTTTGGTATTCACAGAAGGCACTTACTCATTTTGGTATTCACAGAAGTTAGGAGTCCTAGCTTTAGGACTCCTAAATGCCTTCTGTGAATACCGAAAGTCTTAAAATTAGGGTTATTCTCAGTTTAGTAGTAGTAAAGTTAGGACTCCTAACTTTAGGACTCATAAACGCCTTCTGAGAATACCGAAAGTCTTAAAATTAGTTTTTTTCTCAGTTTAGTAGTAGTAAAGTTATGACTCCTAACTTTAGGACTCCTAAATGCCTTCTATGAATACCGAAAGTCTTAAAATTAAGATTTTTCTCAGTTTAGGAGTAGTAAAGTTAGGTCTCCTAACTGTGTACTATGTAAAAAGTCCTGCATTATGTTTGAGTGAACTGAGTACAAGTCTTTTATATGGTTCTTTATTAGTTGTTCAAAAAAAGTATGATGATATTGAAATGCGATATTTTGGGTCAGAGGAGTAGTTCAAAGAAAGTGAAAGTTTGACAATTACAGAAGTTGGAGGAGATAAGAAAGTGATTAGCACTGATCAGTTTGAAGAAGAAATTGGAAAGTTTAATGTACTGTGCTCTGAAATACGTAACTATGTTTGTGTTTGTTGTCAATGTACTCATTATAAAAGTCAAAGTAGGAATGTTGATTTGTATTTGAAAAGTGAAAAGGAGAACAATGGTAAGTGGGTAGAATGTGCAATTTACTTGTTGGTGGAAGGTCAATTTGAGTAGGTAGTGATCAACGTATATGTAAATATTGTTACAACAAATTAGAAGAGAACAAAATGCCTGCTAGAGCAGTACATAATAACGTAGAATTAGTAGCTATTCCGGAGGAAGTGGCAGAATTTAAACAAACGAGTCTGTTCTAATTCAATCTGTTCATTCTTTTCAAACTATAATTCGGATGGAGCCTAAAACAGGTAACCTGCCACCAACAGACTTGCAAAAAGGTCTGAAAGGAAGAGTGGTGTACTTACCTTTGGATTTTGAGAAAAATATTGAAAGTATTGCTGGAGAGGAAGAGGAAAATGAGGCAGTAGTCATTCTAGTAAATGGTGTAGTAACAAAAAGTCGGAAAATATTGCAAGAATTTGTGGATGTTAATAAAGTTGAAAAGGCTACCTTTTATCTTATAGAGAACAATATTTATTACAAAACTGTAAATGTGGATAAGCAGGTAATAAGTTTAGAAGATGAATCTTGTTGACCGATATTCTGAAGCTGCAATCCGTACAGGTCGATCATCATACCGTCCACCTTCTCCTGTAGGAAACAGCTGTGGAAAATAATGACCTTCCAAGCTTTTCTCCCATACACTCATTGGAGTTCCCTGTGCTTTTTTAATTTTAAATAACTCAATGTTGCTTCCTATTACTTCTTTTGAATGCAAAGGAGATTTCCTGTAATGTCCATAAATATCTTCAGTCATTGACTTGTCCACTTTCTCTATTTGACCACTTGAAATTTCAGATTATATTCTGAAGATCCTAGATTTCGAAAGTGGATTTCATACATATTTCACCTTTTGTTTGAAAGTGATTTGTCTTCTCTGTCGTATGCAGTGAACCACATACTTAAAACTAAAGTTCATCAATAAGTTCTTTCTGCAAAAGAATTTGTGGAGAAAGTTCAAGAAACAGATGAAAATTTAGAAGGACACTTAATCAATTTGATGGTATGTCAACGTGGAACAAATGGGTATTGGTACTGTCGTCATGAAGAACTCAAGTATATGCTACGGAATTTAGATACACCAACATGGTTTGTCACACTTAGCTGTGCAGAGTATGCATGGGAAAACTTGCTTGACTTTCTAAGAGAAGCGAATTCCAATATAAAAAATGTTGAAATAAAGACTTGTGGTGAACTATGTTCATTGGATCCTGTAAATGTGTGCAAATATTTTAATCATAGGTTTCAAGCTATGATCTCTTTTATCTGCAATAAAACGAATCCACCTCTTGGAGAGGTTACTGATTTCTTTTAGAGAAAGGAGTATCAAGCAAGAGGTGAACCTCATATATATAAGCTACTATGGATCAAGGATGAACCTAAATTTGGAAATGATTCTGATGAAACAGTATTGTCTTTTATTGAATAGTATTTGACATGTGAGATACCAAGAGAGGAAGGAGATAGAAGCTTGAGATAGCAAGTTTTACGTTTCCAAAGTCACTGTTGAAAGTATTGCAGAAGAAAATGCAAGTCTAAAGGAAAGTTTTACACCAGATGTCTGTTTGGTTTTTCCTGTCGAGTCATTTGTAAAGGAAGAGTAAATTCTTTTTTTTCTTTTGTAAGGCACTCAATAACTCGAAAATCTCCACAGAATACCTACAACTTAAAAAGAACATAAGTGTTAAAGTATATCAATGATTACAAACCAGCCATTTTAAAAATGTGGAATGCGAACATGGACATTCAGTATGTTGCAGATAACTCAATTGCTGTTGCATGTTATGTTACATCGCACATAACAAAATTAGAAAAAATAGAGATGAAAGAAATGTGGGAAGAAATTGCTCAAGAGAAAAGCCTTAGTAAAGAATTGTACAACTTTACTTTGAAAATGCTTTCCCACCAAGAAATTGGATTGTATGAATGTTCAGACCACTTGTGCTCTTCAAGTTTAAATTCAAAGTCACAAGGAATAATTTGGGTAAGTTTAGGTCTTGCCTGTAAATGAAATAGAGTGTTGAAATTATTTGAAGAAATTGAAAAATTAGCAGTAAATGAACCAGACAGTACAGACAATCTTAAAATTAATATGTTGGGCACATACTAACCGAAAAGGAGTCAGTATCTGGAACAGCTATGTCTGTATGAAGCACTTCAACATTACAGCTTGAAAAGAAATGGTAAAGTAAAATAAGGAAAATATGCAGTAGTTGGATGTCATGGTTGTTAAGTAAAACCTGCAAAGAGTAATCTCATAAACCACAAGAAAGTTAGTTGTGAAACTTCAGATAAGCAAGAATTTTACTATTTAGCACTTCTGCAACTGCTAAAACCATGGTTTAGTGAAAGTGAATTACTTGGAGACTTTGACTGCTACGAAGATTCTTGTATTGCATGTAAAGGTAGAGTTGCATGTACAATTTTTGCTATATATTTTAAAATGTTGAATGATGAAGTTGAACAGAAAAAGACTATTACAGCTGAAATTAGTAATGAAAGTTCTCAAGATAGTCAAACTAGTGGTCCATGTAGTCACGATCTTCTTGGACGACCAATACTGGAAAATGAAGCAGCCATTGCTATTAATGAAGTTGAAATTGCAATGTGGTACAGCATGTCCGAACAGTGAAAAGGGGCTTCGATTCCATGATTGAGGATGTCAGAAGTTAAAGTGTGTGATAATTTCTGTGTACCCCCTCTGACTAGGTGCAACCAACCCTAGGTACCAACAGTGGGACAGTGTTTTTTTCCCCACAATGGATGATGTTAGAACTGCATCTTAGAGTGGAGATGAATGTACTCCCATTGACCAGGTGCAACCAACTCTAGGTCCCAATAGTGGAACGGTGTCTTGATTCCACAATGGATGATGTCTGACATTACCTGAAGGTGGATTTTCACAGAGGTCCTTCTGTTGAGGTGCATCAGACTGTGCTTTCCTAGTTAACTGCTGCACATGCCTATTGGGCTGAGTTGACTGCTGTCACTGGAATAGACTGCGGTACAGCAGGTCCGAACAGTGAAACGGGGTCTTGATTCTATGATTGAGGATGTCAGAAGTCACAGTTTGTGATGATTTCTATGTACCCCCTCCAATTAGGTGCATCATACTCTAGGTCCCAACAGTGGAACGGTGTCTTGATCCCACAATGGAGGATGTTAGAACTGCATCTGAGAGTGGAGATGGAGGTACTCCCTTCGACCAGGTGCAACCAACTCTAGGTCCCAACAGTGGAACAGTGTCTTGATTCCACAGTGGAAGATGTCTGATATTACTTGCTGCTTGGTTTTGATAGAACTCCCTCCGTTGAGGTGCATCAGACTCGGTGCTTGCGCAGCTAACTGTTGCACATGATTATTGTGCTTGGTTGACACTAGTCGGTGCAGTACACCGTGGTACAGCAGGTTCGAACAGTGAAACGGGGTCTCGAATCTATGATATGAGAGAAGTTCAAGTTTGTTATTATTTCTGTGTACCCCCTCTGATCTGCTGCAACCAACTCCATGCTTTCGAATTCAACGGTACGTGGGAGTCAGGCGTTAATTAATAGTGCCTCTGGCCTACACTGTATACAGAAGTGTTCACATTTCAGATCAAGTGCTGATTGTTTAATTATAGACTCCAGTAGTCAAGTAACGTCTATTGGAATGTACATATAATCCTTTTAGTATACTTGCTTGAAGACATTTTTTGAAATTACTTATAGGTTCACTACAATGACTCAATTTAATTTGCAAGTGCAAAGGAACACTGAATATTATTTATTCCAGATTTTTCTGCAATTTATGTTGTGTTTTGTGAAGAGGAAGTGAAAGAAAGTATTCATGAATGTGTGTGTGAGTACTGTCTTCAATTAACACTGCAGACAGCAGTGTTCACAATTCAGACCGAGTTAGTATTGTAGATGAGGTAGTCCTGTAATAAAAGACATTGCTGCTGTGCACTCTGTCCGCACCATGCATACGCATCATCGTAGGCTCTGCACACGCTTTTTCTTGCTTCGTGTATGACAAATTGTGTAGCTCAAGTCCACCTTAATCTATAAACCCCATGGGTTTCCAATTTCACATGTATATAGATCCAACCATGTTTGCACTGTGTAATTTATGTATATATCTTTCATATATGGATTATATGTAATTATCTAAATAATAATTGTTGGTTTTGTGATTACAGTCACTATATATTTTTCTTTTGCACCTTAATGTGATATTGTAATTATATATGCACTTACAAATGACATGGTCACAGTATATTCATCTCCAATCATTGTGTAATTGTATGCGCAACACATGTTAACTGAAGTAAGAAAAGTGATTTTATCCTCCCTTCGTTTCCATTCATTGTATAATTGTATGCGCAACACATGTTTACTGGTATTTCACTGACGTGAGGATAAGGGATTTTCTCCTCCCTCCGTCTGAATAACGATCCATGCCTCTGGGCTCGTCTTTGCCGGTTGACAGCAACGTGCACGTTACGAACACGCCTCCAAAGTAGTTATCTACCAGGCCGGCTGATCACTCATTCCTTGTCAGCATTAGATGGGAGCGGCACGCTGTAACCGGAGGTCCTCTGAATAAGGTATTTTCAAGCTGGGTTATTGCCAGATGAGGGGTGATTATCCACACGAGTGTTCCGTAGCCCTTATGACTCATTAACACGAGTGAGATGAGGGGGGATTATCCACACGAGTGTTCCGAAGCCCTTATGACTTCTTGTATTATGACCTTCTCTCACTAATTAACACGAGTGGGTAGGAGTCTTCTGACTCCTTGAGCATGCGTTCATTTTCATACAGTTTAGAGTTACCTTTGGCCCTTATGTTGGGCGGAACACAATTTCAGTATGATTAACCATCCCAGCGATTAACGCTTTCTCAGGGGTCTGTTTACAAACTAGCCTCACATTTGAGATGCATGTTCCTAGAATGTTGGTTGTAGACACAGTGTGCATCCATGCATGGTCAATATATGTTGGCAGTCGCTGAGATACTTTCTATGGGTGTATGGCAGTATCGGGCTGACATATGGCTTTATACACTTTTCAGATATGGGCAGAGATTCGATAATCGCATAATAAGGAATCCACATATGGTGATGTAAACACCAGCATAACCGTACCTAGGCAACAGTGGGCCTAGGGGCACGCCGATAGAATCTTACCTGAGTAGCCAGGCTTGGCTCCAGGGTCAGGTCAGTAGATATCATTACTCGACCGTATACTTGACCACACACACACTAGTTTCCATCTAACTTAGCATTCTCTACTATAGGTTGCAACACACAGTCCTGAAGAAGACTCGCAGCAAAGGTTTGAATTCCCCATTGCATAGTCAAGTCGAAACGTTGACGCTCTCCCACAGATCAAGACCTGTACCTACATCTTAATTGTCATACTATGGAAATCTGCATTGAATGCACATTTAAATTTACAGAGTACATGTACATTTTACTTGGACAGGCTTGCATTGTCTGGTCTTAGTTACCAGTAATTGTGAAAAATTTCTAATTGACTATCCCTACTTCTTTGATTCACAGTTTCACCACCTATCACCACTACCCTATTACCTTTTACTCTTCTTCTGCGCGCAACCTATGGTTATTGTAAAAGTATCTCAGATTGATACGAAAATAAATATCTTGTATTTAATTTATGTGTGGTCAGTTTACTCTTATATATGCATTAGTAGGTATTTGTGTACATGCATCAAAAATTCCCTTTTTGAATTATTCAGTAACCTTGTTGTAGTACTTCACACAACAAAAATTGTTAATTCTTGGTCACTGACTGTTGTATTTATTCCCTTATATAGCTGTGGGTTCTTGGTGACCGCTGTCTCTGGCCTACACTGCAGACAGCAGTGTTCAGAATTCAGATTGAGTCGCTATTGTAGATGATGCTGTGCTGATGGCAACAGATATTACTCCTAGTATGGTCCCCCCGCAGCACGCATCATTGCTGGCTGTGCACATGCTGAATGCTTTTGATGTGGCTATCTGAGTGCACTAGAACTGATGGATCCTTTATGATACAATCTTTGTGTGTATTATTTCAGATCTATTGTTTGTGTCTCAGTATACCACAAGTTGTTGTTCTTTTACAATAGAATATTTTTCTGTATTATTTCACATCTACTGTGCCTACTTTACTGCAGCAGAAAACTATTGATTCTTTTATTATTCAATGTCTGTTTGTGATCCAGTGATTCCTGTTGTAGTTGATGGTAGCAGCAACTATTCCCTGAGGACTGATTTACGCTCACTGCACATGCATCCACCACAGACGTCACTGGATATGTGACCCTGGTAATAAAAAGGTGTTGAGCACACATGCCCCTACCCACTTCCACTATCTATCTGTGTACGTGTGTTCATCATTATCCATGTATGATACTGCGCCTGGGCCGTACTACATTACATTGTTCTGTGGACAGCCTGTAGGCCCATAGGAATTAATGCAGTCACATTTGAGATTCCTACATGCATAGCATTTTGTGATTCCCAAATAGCGAATCAGTAAAATTTTCTATTTGGGTATTGCAAAATGCAGGCTTGATACATGTGTCCTTTAGTCTTTGCCTGGCAACTAGTCACTTGGTTACATCACTTTCTGATTTTGATTTACTTTCCATTCTTTTTGGCATCCACTGGTTTATTATTTTTTCTCCCTCTTTGTTCTCTCGGTTCGTCCTTCTCTTTATTATCCTTGTGTTGTGCTGCCTCTTGTTCTGTTCTTCTGTGGAGTCTTGTTGGTTGTAATGCTGCAGCGGCCTGGGGCCTTCCACTAGATTCCTGGTTTGCTTACAGATTGTTAAATAAAAATCCACAGCTGGAACTGGAAAGCTTGGTTTTGTTTGTTATTTATTATTGGTTAAAACTTTAGCATCATTTACGTACCATCTGTCCTCTGTCTAACAGCCAGTTCAGATTTATCAACTTTTGTACTAACCTTCAGCTAAACCAGTGCCATCCCCTTAAACAAACGTGACATGTAGGAGAATGGTCTCTAGTCTAGTATTTCTCTCTCACTTCCTATACATGTTTCTCTCCAGATTCCTCCATCTGGTGGCCCAGTCCTTTCTTTCCAACAGCACAGGATTTAAGAGAGAGCATGAACTTTCAGCAGGTTTTCAACTTAGGAACCTGACACAAACCTTTATTCTATAGGCATCTCATGAATCCAATATTTTTATTGCTAAAAAACGATTCTATGTTATGTGCTTGTGTGTTTCTTTATTTTATTCCAAGTTATGTATTTGGTATGCACTGCAAAGTTAATTGTCTCACGGTGCCTAGTTATATTAATCTCTTCAGCATATATAAGTTATAGTTTGGTATTCCTTGAGGGGACATCGTGAACAGAGGACTCAGGAGCTGAACAAGAATCTTCTTCATGATTCACTGTGCTCTGGCATAATGGGTTTTGGGCAGCCGCGGTCCGTGCAGGTAACAGCGGTGGGGCTGGGTGGGGGGATTTCGAGGGACAATTTATTATTTATTTAATTTTCCCTCTGCATCGTCCCTCAAAATCCTTCCCCCCAAACGGCCCCACCGCCCCACCGCTGTTACCTGCACGGACTGCGGCTGGTTTTGGGGGCAGCTGACTGCAGTGAGATGTGCCCCAGGGATACTAGATGAATGAATCAGCCCAGGCTACGTATGAGATATATTTGGGCTATAAGCATTTGGAATAGAGCCCAAAATAAATACGGCCATCTTAGGTTCATAGTCACCATTTTGGGAAGGTGACACAGTGGCCGGAGCAATGGCACTTACAAATTCAAATTTTTCAGGATTATGTTATTAGTATATACTCTGGGTATGTAGGGCAAAAGAGTACGAGAAGCCATGCTGCAGATTGCATGGACTTAATAGCACAGGGCGCATATGTCTCAGCGTGTTCGGCATGTTGGGTGGCAGGCGGGGTTGCTGTGGCCGTTATGGCGTGTTTGTCACCATGTGGGTTGTTTTTGGAGTCCGGGCAGCTGAAGGTAGGAACCAGGGACCTCTCGAGAGGCAGGAGGGAAGCCCCCTTGTCAGTGTGCTGTGTGCAAGGAAGCCACAATGTGTAAGGCACCCCATTTTACAATTTATAGAGAGGAAGGGGTGGGGCTAAAGCAAGACAAGCCATGCCAGGAGAAGTGCGCGAGCTACAGTCAGGGGGACTGCAGAGAAAGCAGCCCTGCTTGGGGAAATGGAAGCGGTGGCAGCGCTAGTGTGCTCCGGGCCCCCACAACCGCATAGGAAGGATGCAGGTGGTGCTGGGGGGAGGGGCCATGAGGGTTTACTAGCAAAAGTGGTCTTTCAGGTCTAGGCCCCTAACAAGACCAAAGAAGGAGACAGATGGCAGTGGGAGGGAGGGGACATGGGGGTTGACTCGTGAGGGCAGTTATTTGGTATGCACTACAAATTTAATTGTCTCTGGATGCCTAGTTCTACTAATATATTCAGCATATAAATGATAGTGTGGTATTTCTTGAAGGGATATTGTGAACAGAAGACTTAAAAGCTGAACAAAATTGACACATGAAAGCGACATGTAGGGGAAGTGCCACGAGTGGTTACTCACGAGGGTGGTCCTAGAGGACCCGGGCTCCTGAAAAGACAGATGAAGGCAGCAGGTGGTGCCAGGGGACATATTGCAGGCATACAATGCTGGACAGAGCCTGCAAAAGCCGGAGAGGTGCTGGGAGCTCAGGGGGGAACCTGCAGACAGACAGAGAGAAGGGGGTGGGGGGACTGAGCCAGCGGAGCCCAAAGAACCGGGGTGGAGGATTATGGGTGGGTGAAGTAGCTGGGATTGGAAAAAGGTAGAAGCAGAGCTGGCCAGAGGAGGGGGGTGCAGGGTGAAGACAGAAGCACATGGCAATGGCCCACAGTGTCTTTGTTGTGGAGAGGGTGGCTTGACAGGGCCACATCGGGGTTCAGGTCCTGCTGGTCGAAGAGAGCGGGTGGGTACAGGGCGCAGTCACAGATCACTGTTACGGCCAGGCAAGCAGCGTGCAGGAAACAAACTGGGCATGGTGAAGGGCCCAAGGGCGGCTCAGCTATGGCCCAGCTATTGGCTCTGTTTTAATGGAGCAGAGGTGAAGAGGAGGACATCTGGGAGGGAGGGCTTTGGGGCATGGGGATGGCTGGGCAGATAATACGCCACACCACGAAATATATGTGGGTAAGAATGTGGAGCGGGACGCAACACCACCTCAGTGGGTGGGACACTCAGCAGTGACATGTTGGGGCGGGTGGAGTATATGAAAGTTTAAGATTGTAATATGATATATTAATGAGTTTCCCAATAAAATGACATGATTTGGTTTTAAAGTAAATGAACTGCTGAAGAATAGATTTTTTTGTTGTATTTGCACAGGTGATTTATTATAACTTTATTAAAAAATATGCTAATTTTAGTTTATTCCATATTCTATTAGGGGTCAATTACTTTGAACATTTTTAGCCCTGAAGATGGTCTCACTAACGAAAGCCTAGAGACCGAAACGTCGACTTGTTCACTTCTTCCCTAAAATTCATCAACTGTGATTGTGAAAAGGTGTTGACAATTATAACAGTGAATCCCTAAATTATAGAATATTGTCTTCTTGTTTAATTGTTATTGTTTCATATTTGTACCCTTTATGAAATTCGAAGATAAAATGTATTTGTTTTAGATACACCCGTGTTTTTGTTAATTTTATGCTATTAGTTGGTACCTGCTTTGCAATATATATTCTTTTAGGATATATTTCACATGATTAGTTCAGAAGTAAAAATGGTATTATAAAATAGATTGATAAAAGAAATTGACCAGCAAATAAAGAACGAATCTTGCAACTAACTGTGACTAAGAATAATGTAACTAAGTTATTTAATAATACCTTTAAAGGCACACTTACCTGTTCATTGATCTTGCCCAAGCCCTCAAGGGTATATTGGGTTATCCCTTATACGTACCAGTATTTAGCATGAGGAAGGCAGGCAAAGATATTAACAACAGCACGTCTCACATTTATTTTTGCAAGATCATCACCACCTGTGGTTTGGCAAACTTAGACCGTTTAGTGCACCTTGTTGGCCACAAGGAGAAGAGAAGGTAGGGTCTAGTACGGCCAGCCGGATGCCAGCATTGGACAGATCCACAAAGTCTGATGTAGTCTCAGCAGTGCTTGGACCCGGATGTGTAATTTTGGCCCTCAGGTTGGGTGGGTGCAGTAAGGAGCAGCAGAAAGCAGAGAAATAGCCAGAAGGGTGTACCACAGCCCCCTGGCAGCACTCAGAAAATTGGTATTGGTATTGGTATTCGGTATTTGTAAAGCGCAACTATCGCTCCGGAAGGAGCATCCTGGCGCTAACTGGAAAGTATGCATAAGGTTGTGGTTACAGAGGCAGGATTAGATGGCATCCAACACATACTCGTCTGATAGACTGAAGATCCATGTTTTTAGTTGTTTCCTAAAATGAGTTTCTTTGGTCAAAGACCTCAGGTGGTGGGGCATGGAGCTCCATGCTCTGGAAGATAGATGGGTCAGGGTTTTACCCCCTTTGGTTTTTAAGTTGAAATTAGCTAGTTTTAGCAGGTTGTTGTTGGAGGATCTTAGGGTCCTCTGGGGGTTGTAGTGTGGGTAGCGTTTAATTAGGTATTTGGGGCCAGTGTGGTTAAAAGCCCGGAAGGAGACGATTAGGATCTTAAAAAGAATCCGGTATGCAGAGGCAGCCAGTGGAGGGTTCTCAGAGCAGTTGATGCTGAGGACCTCCTGGGGAGTTTGAGCACCAATCTGGCAGCGGAATGCTGGACGCTCTGCAGTTTTTTGAGTGTGACTTTTTTCACACCTGCCATTAGACCGTTGCAGTAATCAAGGCGCGAGAGGATTTGCGCGACCGCTACCGCCTTTCTAGCATCCGTTGGTAGGAAGTCAAAGAATTTTTTGAGGGATTTGATGATTCCGAAGCAGCTTCCTGCCACCTTCCTGACGTGTTGGTCGAAGGATAGGTCAGTATCGAAGATAACTCCGAGGTTTCTTGCTGTTGTGACGGTCTGGGGGGGAGCTGTGGAATCCTCAGGCCACCAAAGATAAGGACAGAAGTTGACATTTTTCCCCATGGGGAGGATTTCTGTCTTGCTAGTATTGCACTTAAGGTGGTTTGTTTCCATCCACAGAAAGACGTCTTTCAAGCAGTTTTTTTAGATTTTGTTCGGCAGTTGTTGAGTTCTCATCTAACGGGACTATGAGTTGGGTGTCGTCGGCATATGATGTAACAGTAATGCCGAATGATTCGATCAGGGAAATAAGGGGAATAAGGTAGACGTTAAAAAGCAGGGGGCTTAAGATGGAGACTTGTGGGACTCCAGATCGAATCTTTTTCTCTGCAGAACTCAAAGGTCCTAGTGTGATGGATTGTGATTTTCTGTTAGAAAGGATGTTATCCAGTCCAATGCCAGGTCGGAGATACCGATGTCCTTAAGTCTGTCCAGGAGTATAGGGTGAGAAATTGTGTCTAACGCTGCTGTGAGGTCCAACAAAATCAGCACGGCGTTCTTTCTTTGGTCCTGTAATAGTTTTATGGAATCAGTCAATTTGATCAAGGCTGTTTCCGTCGAGTGCTGGGGGCGAAAACCTGATTGTTGGGGGTGGAGGATATTGTTAGTTTCTAGATGGTTTTTGAGTTCCCTGTAGACTATCTGTTCCGTGATTTTTCCCAGAACTGGGAGAAGTGAGATTGGGCGGAGATTCATTTTTTTCATTAAGGGCTTTACAATGCCTTGTTTCCATACCCTAGGGACAATGCCTGTGCTGAGGGAGGTATTTACTATTTTGTTTATGATGGGATTAACAGCTTCAATCGGTTGGTGAAGGATTCTAGGAGGGCAGGAATCGGAGGGGGCACCTGACTTGCACGCTAGAATAACTTCCCGGGTTTGGGCTAGACTGACCTGTGAGAACGTCTTTAGATTTCTGGTTATTTTTCCTGCTTGTTCCGGGAGGATGGGGGACTGGGAGCTTTGGTATGGGGGAAAGCCTTTCTGAATGAGGTTGATTTTCTCTTCAAAGAAGTCTGCTATTTGATCGCAGAAATCTTGGGAGGGAGGTATTTCGGGCTGTAAGGCTTTTGGATGAGTGAAGGTTTTAACTATTGCGAACAGGGTTTTTTGTTTTTGCTTAGCCTCATTGATGGCTTTGGTGTAGAAATCTTTTTTGGCGCTTTTTATAATGGAGTGGTAGCTTTTCCTTAGTTGGACATAGGAGTATCTGTCCGTACTGTCGTATGTTTTAAGCCATTTGCGTTCACCTTGTTTGCAGAGAAGATGGGCCTTGGCTAATTCTGGCGTGAACCAGGGGGCGTTTATTTTACCTTTATTATCAGTTTTCCTGGTGCGTTTGGGTGGAGCGCGTGCTCTGATTTCGTGTAGTATCCAGTTATGGAAGAGTTTGGAGTCCTGTTCCACGTTACCCGTCAGGCTAGGGGTCTGAGTCTCGAAGGTAGGCTTGAGTTTGAAGGTGTCTTCTACCGTTTTCCAGTTGACGTGGTTCTCTGGGAGTGAACTGGGTTTGATTGAATTTTTAGGGTGCGGGGCTCTGATGAAGAACGGGATCAGGTTATGGTCTGTCCAGATTTGTGGGACAGGGGTATGGGTTTCTAGCGGGGGAAAGTTAGTACAGACCCCGTCTAGTGTGTGTCCGGCTAGATGAGTGGGTTGCTTGACCCTTTGTTGAAGGTTGAAAATTTCCAAGGTTTGGTGGAAGTTTAGTGTCTGAGCGTCCTCTGTGGAGTCGAGGTGCAGATTAAAGTCGCCCAGGAGGGTGACATGCGGGTATCGGGTTAGGAGCTGACCAAGGGTATCACTGAGAGTTTCTAGAAATCTGGTAGCAGTACCTGGGGGGCGGTGGATAAGTCCTCCTGAGAAGGAGGCGGACTCATTAAGTTTGATAGAGAATCCAAGGGATTCGGCTCCTTTTAGTGAGTCAAGGGTGAAGGTATGGCATTTGAAGGAGTTGCGTAGCAGCAGGGCTACTCCTCCGCCTCTCCCCTTCAGTCTGTCTTGCCTGAAAATGGTATAGCCTTGTGGGAGGGCAGTGGCTAAGTCAGGATTACTGTTGTCCGTGAGCCAGGTCTCGGTTATGAGAAGACAGTCAAGGTCTAATTCCTGGATGAGGTCTTTTATATCTTGGTTATGGCAACCCATGGAGCGTGCATTAATCAACCCCCCTTTAAAAAGTGGACTGTTGTCCCTAGGGTTTATTTGAGGGACTGAGGTCTTGACCGGGGAGGAGGTCCATCTGCATAGCCTGCAGCTGAATGGCCCCTTGATGGTATTCATGTCAACTTTACAAGCACAGTTTTTACCGCTGCGTAGGTTTAAAAGAAAGTTGGCCTAGTAACTTACAATGGGGAGCCCGGGTCCAGAGTCTCCTGCGCCTGTCGCGGTCTTGGCGTGGACGGGCGCAGACGGGCTTGCCTTAGGCGCGCCTTCGGTGCGCAAACGGCGCTCCCGCTTCGCTCGTCCGCTGCGCTTGCGGGGGAGGCACATTTATGGAGAGGGGGGTGTGGGCGTGGTCTGTCAGGTGGGCGTGGCCTCGCGTCTGCTGCGATGGCGGCCGTGAAGAAACACTTTCACAAAACAGCGCTAGTTCCGCTGAGTGTGATATGCCTGCTTGGCGATTTAACCCAGAAAAGAGCTCTGGTGAGGGTAATAAGTTTTAAAATATGCAGCAACACAAAGTATACAATTTTAAAAAGAACGAGTAGCTCCTCCGGCTTCCGCCTCAGAGGTAGATTCCAGTGGGCGCGCTTTTAGTCAGCGCTTGTTTTTATAGGCGGGGGTGTGGGCGTGGCCTGTCAGGTGGGCGTGGCCTCGCATCTGCTACGATGGCGGCCGTGAAGAAACACTTTCACAAAACAGCGCTAGTTCCGCTGAGTGTGATATGTGAAATACAGGTGTGCATTGGCAAAAAGGGTTGCGAAGAGACACAGGTTGTCTCGCCTACAGGGCTGCTGGTTTTCGGAGAGATTGCTACGCAGTTGGATTATGATGAGTGAGTTTAGGGGAGGGAAAAGTGGTAGATGTCCCTGTGGAGAAGGAACACAGGTAGAAACAAAGCGGTTCATGGGGGCCATGGTGGCACGGATAATAAGGTTGTTCCTAGTGTTTTACAAGCATGGCCTAACAATCGGAGTACACGAGGCTCAGGAGTCATCAGTGGAGACCCTTCACAACTGGTTAGGCAGCTGGATCCAGAGTTTAGGCCGACCTGACACCAGGTAAGGGTGCTAGAAGTTTGGAGGTTTGGGGGGAGGAATGGAGAGGGTGCCCACAGTGGTGGATGCAGGAGGAGAGAGGATGATAAAAGCCAGGAGCACAGGACACAGGGAGTAAGGAGAGTAAGGAACTCAAGATCATGAAGTTACTTTATATGGGGGTGTTGAAGCCCCTTGGTGCCCATTTAATGTTGACAATAAAAGAAAAGATGTGGATATGTTGAGATGTTGAAGTTGCAACGCAGGGAGCTGAGGGCAGCAGAGGGTTACATAGAAAAAGAGTATGAGTTGTCAAAACAGCCTAACATGCCGAAGACAATTGAGGAATGAACCGTAGCATTTTTGATTTTCACAAGTGTATATTGCGAAAAATACCCAGAAAGGTCAGTGTTGTTATTCAAATACATTGATGTGATCAGAAAAGCCCAGATCAATTATGGGGGTTACGCCTGGGTGCAATAAGATGACAAGTTTCGCGAGCTGCTAGCATGGGACCCTGAGGCAAAATGGGGGTAAATTGGCAATAATCTGTGGCAGCAAACGATGGGCCCGTCTAAGTTTGGAAAGACGATACTTATGGCAAGTGGTCTTCCATTAGTGCACCAGCCCTTTCAGCTGTGTCCCACCCGAAGAGAGGTGGGGACAGCGGCGAAGAGTCAGGGAGGGGATCTCCAGAGGGTCGAAACACCGTCGACCGTAAAGATGAAAACAAACTACTGATTCAGCACTTATTATTGTATATAGTTGCTGTATATTTCATGTATAAATTCAGAAATGGTCGGTTTCTGTAGAAAGAATCCTTGAAACCTTGTAAATATTGTCACTTTATGTCACATATTTTTTAGGTTCTTGTTTCACTTGGGACACTTCGCACAACTGCCTATTTCAGTTTATTATTTGAGTAATACATACAAATGTGTTCAGCAAAACCTTTGGTGTATGTGTTTTTTTCTTTCTGACATCACCCTAACCCTTGTATCGCGATTGCGCATTTCTGCACCAATATATGACTATACCATTCCACAGGAACCGCTGTTTCTTCTTTTGCTTAATCACCCTGGTTCCTTAGTGAGTAGTGTTCCCTTGTTTTCTGTTTTTGTCTGGTTCAGAGTGGGCAGTTTAGTGCATAGGGGCCGATTATGATGGCGGGCACTCCGCCATCAACCTTAATATTCCCACCGCCACATCAGGATGGCAGTGGGAATGGGATTGGTACTGCGACGGACGGAAAGACTGTCCGCCGTGGTCCCGCAAGGCGGTCCTTTTCCACCCATAGTTTTTATTCTCCCTTACCGCCATGAGAAACTTGGTGAGAAGGGACAGTAAAAATCTTTAAATGACCCCCACACAATGGAAGTAAATCCTAACTTTACTACTACTAAATTGAGAAAAATCCTAATTTTAAGACTTTCGGTATTCACAGAAGGCATTTAGGTGTCCTAAAGTTAGTAGTCCTAACTTTACTACTACTAAATTGAGAAAAATCCTAATTTTAAGACTTTCGGTATTCACAGAAGGCATTTAGGCGTCCTAAAGTTAGTAGTCCTAACTTTACTACTACTAAATTGAGAACAATCCTAATTTTAAGACTTTCGGGATTCACAGAAGGCATTTAGGCGTCCTAAAGTTAGTAGTCCTAACTTTACTACTACTAAATTGAGAAAAATCCTAATTTTAAGACTTTCGGTATTCACAGAAGGCATTTAGGAGTCCTAAAGTTAGTAGTCCTAACTTCTGTGAATACCGAAATGAGTAAGTTCATTCTGTGAATACCAAAAGTAGTAAGTGCATTCTGTGAATGCCAAAAGTAGTAAGTTCATTCTGTGAATCGGGCCCATAGACCTTATGTTATGTAGTCTGACAATTTTATAGTACTCATTATACGGAGGGACCAGTGTGTTTAGATGTCGAGATGTATGGTTGACCTGGTCATGTAATAAAGTTGGTGATGCTGATATGAATGCAGAAATTCAAAGGAGTATATGGAACATTAGTTCCTCTTTCATGCAGGATGTTTTCACATACCTATTTGAAGAGTTGAAACCTGGTGGAAGAATTGTTATTCCTCCTAAGTGTTGACACCACAGTATGTGAGGATTGAATCACTGGTGACACAATTCAAATCGTTTATTGGACCCTGAGAAAATGGTGACAGTGCAGCGATAGACAATTCACTGACAGTTCATTAGAGGGCTTGAGGCATGCCCAGGGGCCGAGGAAGAGGCAACCAAGAAGAGTCAATGGCACCTCAGTAGATGGTCTATAAGGTCCATCCGGAAGTGGTGATGTCACATCCCAGGGAAATCTACTTACAAATTTTTGTGGAAGGTCTATAGGGCAAACCTGTAAGTGGTGAAAGCACTTCCTGACAAAACTCTGTACAGAGTATCTGGGGTCCACTCAACACTAGGAAAACTACTGAGAGTGCAGCCCACCATTATTGGTGTACTCAGGACAAATTGGAAGGTATTTAAATTAACAGAAAAAGTACAGGAGTATGTGGGGAGATGTGGGGAGATGTTCAAGGCAAGGATGTAAGTGCAGAATTCAGGGTTTCTGGCCATAAGGCATTCGAGGGCATAACACATTCAAATAAGGGAAAGCCATAAATGTACTTTCCCTTTAGCTGGATGCCTGAGCTGGATCCTCTGGGAGAAGGATGTTGTAAAGATGGGGAGGGTCGGTCTGTGGCGAATGGGCATTTGTTCTGTCAGAATCTAGACATGGTGAAGAAAGGCAATAAAGGCACCTTGGGCAGGGGGAAATATGCATGGAATTACAAGTTCTATGCTTAGATGATAATAGCAAATACATTATCTTCTTCAGAAAATTATGCCAGTCTAGTGGGTTATTGTTTGCACATTCATGTCATTGTGCATTAAGCCTAGATGCATCCACAAGGAAATAAAAGGCCTGAGGGCGTCTCTGAACCACGCTAACATTATTTCTGAAGAGGGCAGCCACTGGATAAGGAGTTAGGCAAGGTGAATAGGTCTTGCAGAGGCCTAGACATTAGACCAGAGTAATTCGTTTAAACAAAATAAAATCCACTCAGAAGGTGGTAGTGCTCCCTAAAGTGATGGGGAGCACACAGTGTTGTTTAAATGCCCCTCACACACCAACAGGCCCCTTGGTGTCATGCTTCATCATCGGGGCCTTCGCACCCCTCTACGGGATGCGGCGTGCTGCGACTCACGGATACGTAGGAGCACTGATAGTGAACTATGTGTTTGTGTGTGTGAGAGAGGGAGTGTGAGTGGTGAGGTGAAAAGAGTGAAGGTTAAAAAATACCTGGCTCGTAGGAAAAAATTATTTATTATGTCCTCGGCTGGTATTGTTAAAAGGGTGCAAGGTGAGGTTGACAATTATACGTATTAGGGTATATCAACCTCTATAAAATGCGTTGACATGTTTCGGAGTACAGCGACTCCTTCTTCAAGACGAGGATATGCACGGTTATCCTCACCTTACTCACATGGATGTAAAATGTAAAAGTGTATTTTACCAAAAAACACTAGGTGAAATGTACCTATCAGTGTAGAATTGCGGATAAGCTCTGTTGCGCCCAATCGGCGTTTGAAGAACCTGTAGGGTGAAAAACATAATAAACATAACAGTCGGACGTCCAGGCACAGGGAAAAAAGATTTCCAGTTATGTGAAGGTAAAAATAGAACCGAAAATAAGGTTCAAGGACCCTGTAAAATAAAACAATAAAAAGACACACAGTAGACACAGACATACACTTAGTGGAAACACGCCAAAACATCTTTCCCAACATTGACTGTGGAGGAAGGAAGAGAATTTGATAATAGTGGCTTACTTATAGATCAAGGTTGTCTGACCTCATAAGCCTAAGCGTGGTATTGGGGGTTCCTTCCTCACTGCTCAGTATAGCAACCTATAGGATGTTAAAAGTAGGTTTTAGGGTCATATAGTTGTAATGGGAGAAATCAGTAGCCCTTGTTTTTTACAACCCAACTCACGGTTACTGCACGGCCTAGTAGACTGCCTTCCCCTCAACGCGGCTCCGACAGTGTGTCGGGTCAAATTGATTCTAGCCTCTTATATACTGCCAGCCACTTCAATTAGTGAGTAATTAGAAGGGGAATCATGCCCAAACAAGGATAAAGTATTCAGACCAGGTCCGGTATTGCGTGCTGGTCAAGGGTGTGTTGCGCGGAGAGACTGCGCATGCTCTGGAAGTGAGTGTTCCTGCACTAGCGCATGCGTACTGCCGGCAAAGATGCCGTTCGGTAGACACGGCAAATCAAAGCGGTGCGCATGCTTGTTGGTGTTTTCTTCAGACGCTAATTGTCTGCGCATGCCTCTGGGGTGGGGAGTGGCACTGAAGATATTCAGCACTACGGGGTAGTCGAAGGGGCACCAAGGACAGCGTTATTTTACAACAAAAGTCATAACCATGTGGAGGTGATGGTGTTCATAGACTCTTAGAAAAGACAACCCTAATGTATAGATGTTTTTACATAGGTTCTCTGCCAACATGGAAGGATAATGAAGGATGCCCATTTTATCAAAACAGATCAACGTAATTGGCTCCATGGAATGGAGTCATTTAGCCCAGTGGTGTCTGTTCCGAGGCGGAACACCCACCTCTGCTCTTTTTCAAATAGCCCCACATCTGTCGGCAGTTGCTCAATCACTGTCCAATGTATTTCGTTTACACAGTGTTGGTATTCTAGAAAGTGGGCTGCCATTTTTGTGGTTGATTTCTTGCATCTTATGTTGCTTTTATGTTCATTGACCCTGATATTTACTGCCCTTGTTGTCATGCCCACATATTCTTTGTTGCAGGGGCATGTGATTAGGTACACAACGTTCTTACTATTACAGATAGTGAACGTGCATTGTTCCCATCTGGTACCATTCGTGAAGGTGAGGGTCTGGCTCTTTTTGGTTAAATGACAGCTATTACAGTTACCACAGGGGTGGTGACCATGTACTCCTTGTAACCTTGTTTGTTGTTCTTTGGTTGTTGGAGGTCTCATATGGACAAGCATGTCCTTTAGATTCCTGCCCCGTCTGTGGGCAAACAGTGGTTTTTCCAGATTAAGTGAACCGCTTGTTAGAATATGCCAGTGTTTATTAACCAGTTTGGAAACTTGGTTCGAGACTTGTCCACTTGTTTCTCTCCCTCCCTCCTTTTGTTGTATTCATGTTCTAGACAGCGCGCAGCTGTGGAAGCCCCTCCCTATTTTAAACACACTAAGACATTCGACATACACCACACCCAACGCCTAAATCTTCCCATTCACCATCCCAATATGGAGGACGAACACGGCCTAACCTTCAGTGAGGACGACATCGATAGAATTCTTGCAGATGCCAATCCTTTTGAAGGGTTAAGCAACAGCGACCCGAGCCCAGCAGTAGCAGACTGGGATGAATTGATGAACTTAAGAAAAGTCCAAATAAGGGCGGCCCTACATGGCCTACTGATGAGGGAATATTTGAGGAATAAAATAGCCCCGCAGGGTCTATTGGTCAGAAATGAACCTTTCACCTTCTAGGATGACCTCACCTTTAAAAAAGCTTGGTCCCTTATCTCCTGGCATTGCACCAGAGATTGACTGGTGTTGATAGTCCAAATAGCCACAAGAAAATCATTGGAATTAAAAGTAGAAATTCAGAAACTCGAGGTACAATTGAAAGCTTTTATTTCACCAGCAGACTTAAAGAAAGGGTTGGAAGAACTCAATCAGCAAATGAAGGATTTTGAGGCCACTTTAAAACAAAGCAAATTTAACAAACTGAAAAAGGATAAGGACTGCTTTACCCGAGAGAGAGCATACCCTTACACAAGAGCTGATTATGTGATGAAAGGTAATGTGAGTGACACAGACAGCATAAGTTCGGATGGTAGTTCCACCAGCACTAACTCAGGTGGTTTCCAACAAAAGAAACAACAGAGGGGAGGTTTTCATTTCCAGTTCCCTCAATACCAATTTGGCCCACCACAAATGGGACAAATGTATCCCCAATGGGTGCTAGACCAAACTACCGTACCCCAGAATGCTCAGCCTTTTTTATCATGGGGCCAAGGACCCCGCAGAGGGAGGAACAAGAAGGGCAACAATGTCAACTGGCAACCCGCAGACGAAGCAGACCCCAGGGTCCATACCAGGAGCATGACTGCGAACCAAGCATCAACGAGCAAGAGGGGACCTAGTCATTAACATAACCCCATGGCCCCTAACAAACCTACAACATGAGGTACTCAATAAAGGCCTAGGATATGTCCCCACTAATAAACCTGACTCTTTCCTTTTGCATAAAGAAATCCAGGATTTCATCAGAACCATCAAACTGAGGGCCTTCTTTAAAGATAAAGAACAATCTCAAGAAACCTCTGATACGGGTTTAAGACCAAAGTGTAGTTTTACACCCCTAGACAACCAACTCCCTGTGGAAGTTTTGGCATTCGAAAATGCCATTATGCTTGAACTGAGTAAATTAAACACCAAGCAAAATGTTTTCCAAAACATGAGCAAACTGGAGAATGAGGCGATAAGAGAACTCAAACAAAACAAAAATCTCATCATAAAACCTGCAGATAAAGGTGGGGCAGTGGTCATTCAGACCACAACTGCATATGACAAAGAATGCAGGAGACTTCTCTCTGATAGAAGGAATTATCAGGTTTTGGCAGAAGATCCCACCGAATCTCTACGTGTGCAAATAGAGGCAATGATTGAGGAAGCCTTGGCGCACAATTGGCTTACCAAAAAAGAATCCGAATTCCTTGTTCAAAAAAAATCCCTGCACTCCTTACTTCTATTCAATACCCAAGGTCCACAGAAACCTTGAAAGTCTACCAGGCCGCCCTATTGTGTCCGGCATTTCATCCATTCTAGAACCACTGTCAAAGTTTGCCGATGCCTTTTTAAGACCTTTGGTGCAAGCAACCGACATGTATCTAAGAGACACCAGAGCGGTTCTGCAATTACTACAGAACCATCCTTTTGATCCTGAATCGCAAATGCTGTTGAGCCTTGATGTGGAGAGTCTCTGCACTAGCCTTCCACATGACGAGACACTACTGATCATTGAGGAAGTTCTTCACTCTGACCGATGGAAATACCAAACCCCCCGTGGAGTGGTTATGGAGTGTATCTCGCTAGCACTTACCAAAAACTTTTTTGAATACGAGGGCACTCTGTATTGGCAAAGCCATGGAACTAGTATGGGGAGCACATTTGCGCCGAGCCTGGCGGGATTGTACGTTCAACATCTAGAATCCTCCAGGATTCTCCACCCAGACAATCCTTTCAGGGAGAGAATCCAAGCGTGGCGACGCTATATTGATGACATCCTGGTGATCTGGGAAGGGGATGGCCAATCGATCACTGAGTTCATGCATTGGCTCAATAACCAAAACTCTTTCCTTAAGTTCACCCACCAAATGTCCAACAGTTCAATGGTCTTCCTAGATCTTAACATCTATCATGAGGCTGGTCTGTTGAAAACTGAGACCCATTTCAAACTGACGGCAAGGAACTGCCTCCTCAGGTTTGACAGCTTCCATCCACGTCACCTGAGGGAGAATTTACCATACGGGCAGTTCTTACGCCTACGTCGCAACTGTAGCGACATAGCCAAGTACAAACCTCAGGCCAAGGACCTGGGTGAAAAACTGAAACAGAGAAAATACCCTAACCAGGTTATTCAAAAGGCAATGAAAAGAGCTAGAAACAATAACCGTGAAGCCCTTCTGGAAGACAAACCTCCCAGAGAAAACCAACCTAACAGAACAGTCTGTGTCACGACTTACAGTCCAGTCTCGAACCAAGTTTCCAAACTGGTTAATAAACACTGGCGTATTCTAACAAGCGGTTCACTTAATCTGGAAAAACCACTGTTTGCCCACAGACGGGGCAGGAATCTAAAGGACATGCTTGTCCATACGAGACCTCCAACAACCAAAGAACAACAAACAAGGTTACAAGGAGTACATGGTCACCACCCCTGTGGTAACTGTAATAGCTGTCATTTACTCAAAAAGAGCCAGACCCTCACCTTCACGAATGGTACCAGATAGGAAAAACGCACGTTCACTAACTGTAATAGTAAGAACGTTGTGTACCTGATCACATGCCCCTGCAACAAAGAATATGTTGGCATGACAACAAGGGCAGTCAAAATCAGGATCAATGAACATAAAAGCAACATAAGATGCAAGAAATCAACCACAAAAATGGCAGCCCACTTTCTAGAATACCAACACTGTGTAAACGAAATACATTGGACAGTGATTGAGCAACTGCCGACAGATGTGGGGCTATTTGAAAAAGAGCAGAGGTGGGTGTTCCGCCTCGGAACAGACACCACTGGGCTAAATGACTCCATTCCATGGAGCCAATTACGTTGATCTGTTTTGATAAAATGGGCATCCTTCATTATCCTTCCATGTTGGCAGTGAACCTATGTAAAAACATCTATACATTAGGGTTGTCTTTTCTAAGAGTCTATGAACACCATCACCGCCACATGGTTATGACTTTTGTTGTAAAATAACGCTGTCCTTGGTACACCTTCGACTACCCCGTAGTGCTGAATATCTTCAGTGCCACTCCCTACCCCAGAGGCATGTGCAGACAATTAGCGTCTGAAGAAAACACCAACACGCTTGCGCGCCGATTTGATTTGCTGTGTTTACCAAACGGCATCTTTGCCGGCAGTACGCATGCGCTAGTGCAGGAACACTCACTTCCAGCGCATGCGCAGTCTCACCGCGCAACACTCCCTTGACCAGCGCGCAATACCGGACCTGGTCTTAATACTTTATCCTTGTTTGGGCATGGTTCCGCTTCTAATTACTCACTAATTGAAGCGGCTGGCAGTGTATAAGAGGCCAGAATCAACTTGACCCGACACACCGTCGGAGCCGCGTTGAGGGGAAGGCGTCTACTAGACCGTACAGTAACCGTGAGTTGGGTTGTAAAAAACAAGGGCTACTGATTTCTCCCATTACAACTATATGACCCTAAAACCTACCTTTAACATCCTATAGGTTGCTATACTGAGCAGTGAAGAAGGAACCCCCAATACCACGCTTAGGCTTATGAGGTCAGACAACCTTGATCTATAAGTAAGCCAATATTATCAAATTCTCTTCCTTCCTCCACAGTCAATGTTGGGAAAGATGTTTTGGCGTGTTTCCACTAAGTGTATGTCTGTGTCTACTGTGTGTCTTTTTATTGTTTTATTTTACAGGGTCCTTGAACCTTATTTTCGGTTCTATTTTTACCCTCACATAACTGGAAATCTTTTTTCCCTGTGCCTGGACGTCCGACTGTTATGTTTATTATGTTTTTCACCCTACAGGTTCTTCAAACGCCAATTGGGCGCAACAGAGCTTATCCGCAATTCTACACTGATAGGTACATTTCACCTAGTGTTTTTTGGTAAAATACACTTTTACATTTTACATCCATGTGAGTAAGGTGAGGATAACCGTGCATATCCTCGTCCTGAAGAAGGAGTCGCTGTACTCCGAAACATGTCAACGCATTTTATAGAGGTTGATATACCCTAATACGTATAATTGTCAACCTCACCTTGCACCCTTTTAACAATACCAGCCGAGGACATAATAAATAATTTTTTCTTACGAGCCAGGTATTTTTTAACCTTCACTCTTTTCACCTCACCACTCACACTCCCTCTCTCACACATACAAAACACATAGTTCACTATCAGTGCTCCTACGTATCCGTGAGTCGTAGCACGCCGCATCCCATAGAGGGGTGCGAAGGCCCCGATGATGAAGCATGACACCAAGGGGCCTGTTGGTGTGTGAGGGGCATTTAAACAACACTGTGTGCTCCCCATCACTTTAGGGATCACTACCACCTTCTGAGTGGATTCTATTTTGTTTAAACGAATTACCAGGGGAGACTGAATCCACTTGTTTCTCTCCCTCCCTCCTTTTGTTGTATTCATTAGACCAGAGTAACCATGGGAGAGTTGATAGGAATTATCTTGTTATCCACTCAGTGTCTGAAAGTTGAAGGCCACATTTTGTTACGTTCTAGAAAGTAAAGGGGATCTGTAATTTCCATATCCTGAAGGGGATGGAATTCCAAAGTTTTCTGGATTGAACTGAAAAGAAACATCCCTCAAATTGAGTTCTGCATATCCAGTCTGAACTTTTTGTTGGAAGTATATTACTCGCATTCCTTGGAGTGCTTGCTGTGTTCAACACAGTACACACCTTATCTTCAGAAAACTACTCAAGATTTGGATCTTCCCCACATAAGCACCATACACAAACAGAAATTTACAGCATATCCCTCTGTATACAAGCATTTGTTTTCACTATAGATATGTACCTATCTTTGTGTATTACTTTGTATAAACATGTAAAATAGTTTTGTTGTTGAGAGAAAAAAATAATAATAATAAATAAAAATCATCTTTGATCTACATGTACATACTTCCATTGTGCATCTATGTAACTTACATGTACCTGGATTTGTGTGTCTGTTACTTTTCTCCTGAAAAAGCAAATCCGATGCACTACCCTATTTCTCATCCTGTGCCTCTATCAATATCTGTAATCTACATATACTTACCTCCTTTATGTATCTATATACTTTCAATGCAATTATGTATCTATATATTTATCACTTTCTTCTAATTTAGCATTTCCAATGCACTACCCTATTTCTCAGCCTATACTTTGCTCAATATATCTTCTAGCACAACCTTCTGACTCATCTCAAACTTCTTCTACTACGCCTTCCAATGCACTATCCTATTTCTCGCCCTATACATCTATCAATATATCCTCTACATGCACTCTCTCATTTATCCCAAACCCCATACCACAACTATGATTGCCAAAATAACCCTTTCTAGACTCTCTCCTACTCTACCCCTCCTTGCATCATCTGACACCTCTTTTACTATACCAATCCCCTAAAAAACCCTTCTAAACTCTTCCCTCTGAGTCCTCCCCTCCAAAACTCCTTTTTACTCATTCAAAAACCTCCTCCTACTGCTAAGACCAAAAAAAATAAAAAATAAAAATCTTTCACTCTTTTATCCCTCCACTATCCTTTTCAATCGAAATTAACAGACTAACATGTTCACTTCTCAAATTCCATATTAAACTATACTAATTCACTACCAAAATAACTGAATAACATATCCGCTACTCAAATTACTTCATATTTTTTACTATACTAATTTCAACATTAATCCTTTATGGATTCCGGAGTGGTGTGCTACTCGCCAGAAAAGCGCTTCAACACCCATCAGGGGTAACATGTGCTATATCAATGAAATCTTTCTTCCCCTTTTATCTCTCCGCTATCCTTCTCACTCCAAGTAACTGACTAATATCCACCACTAAAATTACTTCATATTTCAGCATATTAATTTACCACGAATCCTTTGTAGGCTTCCTGAATAGCGTGCGTCAACAAGCGCTATATAAATACAAACCTTTGTCCTCCTCTATCCTTCTACTAGCATTCCAAATCCAAATAACTGACTAACCTATCCACCACTTAAAATGTACTTGCATGTTTCACTATACTAATTCAACACTAATCCTCTATGGGTCCCGGAGTAGCGTGCTACTAGCCGAAAAAGCGCTTTGACGCCTCGTCAGGGGAAGTAAGCGCTATATAAATGCAATTACAATTACAATGCAATACATTGAAAGCAATCCGGTGATTAACCAGAAGCCAGTGCAGAGTCAAAAATATTGGGGTAATATGATCTTAGTTTTTAAGATGCGCAAGTAGGCTGAGCATTGTAATTTGTTAAGGATGAAAACTGGTGGTCCTAGTTAAAATCCATTTTTGTAATTCAGACGGGCAAGAATAAGAGCAGCTTTGCCTTGTGCTGCATGCGGAAAATCTAGATATCAGAAAATCTGCCTTAGTATTCAGCATATACTCAGAGGATTTAACCACAGCATTTATTTGGAGTTCCGGGGTAAGGTCCGCATTTATGATGATCCCTTGTCCTACATTCACACTGTAGTAGTATAGTGTTGCTGCTCAGCATTCTTAGGTAGACATATTCATTGAGCTAAAAAACACGCTACATCTTCCTCTTCTCTCGAATAAGAAACTCTTTTTGACGAAATACATCTGTATTAAAATTGTCAGCACGCCAAACGCCGCCCGCGAGTGAAGAGAGCAGATCGCCTACCTCACATAGCAAGTTTGTGCCGTAAATCGCCGAAGAACTAAGAAACACTTGAATGTGTATTGAAGATCCCCGAGCCAAGGCGCAGGCCTCTCCAAACAAAGTAGGCTCCTGCTGGAATACGCCCACGAACTCCAATTAATTGCATAAGTGATGCACCTTGATACTAAGAACCCCGGTACGCGTGAGGCCTGAGATATTACTACAGCGATACACGAGTGACAATCATCTGTCATGCCCAGTTTCGGCTCCATCCAGTCCGTGTCCTGAGGAGAACCCATACTAACATTGTGGTTCGAAACGCGTTGACCCAATGCCTGGGAAAAAGAAGAAGGGTGCCACTAGGGCCGTTTAAATCTATAAAGTGTCATCCCTAGTTTGGCAACCCTACAATTCACTTCCTTATCCCTGGTTTAGTAAGACAGGCAGGCAGTGCTTTTGAACTGGGTGTCCGCATGTCTTATTGTGCCTAATATAAAGGACTGGTTCCTAATGTGAATTTATTGTTAGGTATTGTATTAATGGTTTTTTGGTGTTGCCTGTATGAACTGATAGTATTGATTAAATACATTTTGAGCACTTGTATAGCACTTGTACATTTATGCACACTTTACTTGTCTGCATGTATTTTTTCACTGTTCGTTGACTGTCTGTTTGATGACATATACAAATCAAATGGTTAAATGTTTTTTCTAAAAATACTAAAATACTAAAATAAAATAGATGACCCTCCAGAACTGATCGGCTGTGTGGGATCAAAAATCCAAAAAACAAATCTCTCTGACTATTTTGTTTGCTGTGCATATTCGAGTGGTCCAAGCCAGTACAGACACAGGACCCAAACCTTTCCCCTTGCCCCACCTTTTGCTTAAGTCAGGCATTTCATGTGTATGTACCAATTTCTGCATCTAAGGATTTCTATTTTATTGGGATTTGACTTTAAGATTGTTATCAGCAATCCAGTTTTTGAGGAATTTAAAGCCTCCTATCTGTATTGACATTAACTTCTTTGAAAATGTTTCTGGATCAACTGCATAATTAAAGTGGGTAAGACCGAAGGGTTGAATCAGCCGAGGCAGTGGGCTGAGATAAATGTTGAAGACAAATGGAAGAAGGTGGAGCCTTGGTAAAAACCAGTGTCCACCCATGTGGTAAAATTCAGAGCTGCCTGGTAGTGAGTAGATTATATGGTCGTGGACTGAAAGGAAGAATGCAATCCATTCAAAGGATTTGTCATGTGGTGTTGGGTGATGGAATTTGGCTAAGACAGAAGAAAGATCTAATGAAATTAGCACAGTTGGCACATTGAAGTCAGCCCTTATTCTGAGATCGTCCTTGGTGGAGATTTGGCTAGATTTTGTCCCTTTGTAGTATAAGGAGAGTAAATATGTACGGGATAGTTTTATTTTTTACCTAAAAAAGGCAGTGTTCTGCAAAATCTGCATTTTTTGCTTGGCACCAAATTACTACCAGCTGCGCCCGCATGGAAAATGTGCACACTATGGCGTTTTTATTGCAGCATTAATAACATTGCCTGATGGCACCATGTTCATAAAATAGCAGGAAATGTGCAGGAAATCTGTTTTAAGGAAAACAACCCAAAACAGCGAAACAGGAAGATATAATAAGGTAGGCCCAGGTAGATGGGAAGGGTAACAAATCAACTAAACAAGTACCCATTCTCCCTTGAAGAGAACGTTAATAATGGCTGCCACGCTCGATAATACCGGGGTTGAAGAATTCTCGTAAGCAATTATTTTCACAGCCCTCAGAAGCTCCAAAACAAGCCCAGAACAGAGAAAGACTTTGAAGCAATATACAATTAAAGAACTTAGGGGCATATTATCAAAAGGGTTTATCTCTGCATTTTTGGCTTTAGAAAGCGGAGATAAAATTATCTCCCTATTACCTAGCTGTCGCTAACATCACTTAGCGACAGCTGGTAGGAGATAGCGACCATCTTGGGCCCCACTTTGCATGTCAGTGATATTTATCACTAATGACATGCAAAGTGGGCGTGCCAAGATGTTAGCAAATGGAAACAGTCGCTAACATCGCTATCTCCTATTACCAACATTTGGAGATATTCGCGCTAAGCGCGAATATCTCCAAAAGCTAACACCTGCCCTGAGCAGTTCTTAGCCATGTTATCCAATGGGAGGTGGATAACATGGCTAAGAGCATTAGCTCGCTAATGCATGAATATCGCTGACTTTTCAGCGATATTCATGCATTGCAGCGATTTTTATCGCATTTGCGATAAACCTTGGTAATACCAAGGTTTATTTGCGGTAAAAATCGCCGCAGCTCAGCGGTAAATTTTGGTCTCTAACCAAGCAATAGCGATAATTATCGCTATTGCTTGGTAATGTGCCCCTTACACATCGCATATTTCCCTATCGCCGGCTATTGCTATCGCCGGATTTTATCGCTGTGTTAGCGCGTCATTATCAACGCGCAACACGTAGGCGATATTAAACCCGGCGATAGCCGGTGATAGGGAACATTAGCGCGTGAAAATAAGCGTTGTTGTCACCCGCTAATGTGTGCCTTGATAATATGGGGGGGATGGATTCAGCTTTATGATCCACACCTCCATGTTATCATGCCTAACACCTGATCAGAGCAGGCGTTGGGAGACCTGCAATAAACGAGTTTATCGCAGGTCTCCTTCTCCCAACGCCTGCCTTGGTAATAGGGTGTTACCACCTCCAACCACATTTTACATGTGGTTGGACGTGGGAACGCCCACTTTGCATGTCATTAGCGATGTTTCTCGCTGACATGCAAAGTGGGCTTGAGGCAGGCGTTAGCATGCCGTTGTTAATAGGGCGCTAGAAGTATCGCCACTTTCTCAGCACAATTCGCAGAAAAAGCGGCGATACTTCACCTTGGTAATATGGCCCCAATTTATTTAACAATTTGGAATCCAGCAAATCAACATATTGTCTCTGAGTCTACGGATATGTTGTGAATCAATTTATAACTGCACTCTGGTTAATTTAGGTAATCACAATGAGCATAGAAAAGAATGCCGTAGGAAAATCAATCTTCAATGTTCAGTTTTCATACTTGGGCACACCTTACCAGAGGCTTCTTAAGCTACAAGTAATGCATTTTAAATTGTACACACGCTGTCATTTGCAGAGTACCGAGATAATAGAAATGTCAAAAACAAATCACAGTGCAAATGCGTACAAAGCGTAATTGCACAAAATATATTACAATGCTGTAAGAAAAACTGAGACTAAAATTGTGACTACCTGAGTAATGCCAGTGCTTATAAAACAATAAATGAAACAGATCTTTTGGGGTTCGTTCGGGAATCAACACAAAAAAAATAGATAGCAAAAGCCAAACTTCTTCGCCTCAAATGTCTTGGGGTGAAGATCCCGAAAATGGTTTGCCAATTAAAAATATTCACAAGAAAAACATTAGTTTCAAAATGTAGCACAGGACAATGTAATTGCAATGTTCTGAAAGTGTAATTTCTGAATGCAGGGAAAAAACGCTTCAAAGGGCATGTGTGCGTTCAATACTGTTACAGGTTGTGAGCCGGGAGCTAAGCACTATGTAGTCAGGTAAGTGCAAGGATTTAGGTGTATTGGTTTATTTGTTCACAAACAGAACTCAAACATCCGTTCGTCTGGGCCTGAAAACAATAAAAACAACTTGCAGCCTTCTCCCGTTTGGTTGATCAGTGCTACACATCGTGCTGAACGCTCATTAGTAGTATTTGGGATTAACACCAGTCGGAATTTTTCCCTCCACTCGTGGAATTGGAGGTATTTATCGACTCTGCGTTACTCTTTTAACGCAAAGTTCTTGCCAAATTCCGCCTACCGCTGCCTGGCGGAATTGTTTGCCTGCTTGAGCAACTGATGACAATGGAAACAACGTGAGGCTCCAGTAATTGAGCTGGCAAGCTAGATTTGGCACAATTTCCAGTTGCTAGGAAGCCTTCCAGCGCCATTTTCGGCAGTCAGTAGGGCTGATTTATCGAATAGAGGGGCATATTACCAAGCAATATCGATAATTATCGCTATTGCTTGGTTAGAGACAAAAATGTATCGCCGACCTGCGGCGATTTTTATCGCAGATACACCTTGGTATTAACAAGGTTTATCGCAAATGCGATAAAAATCGCCGCAATGCATGAATATCGCTGAAAAGTCAGCAATATTCATGCATTACCGAGCTAATGCTCTTAGCCATGTTATCCACCTCCCATTGGATAACATGGCTAAGAACTGCTCAGGGGCAGGTGTTAGCTTTTGGAGATATTCGCGCTTAGCGCGAATATCTCCAAAAGTTGGTAATAGGAGATAGCGATGTTAGCGACTGTTTCCAGTCGCTAACATCTTGGCACGCCCACTTTGCATGTCATTAGTGATAAATATCACTGACATGCAAAGTGGGGCCCAAGATGGTCGCTATCTCCTACTAGCTGTCGCTAACTGGTGTTAGCGACAGCTAGGTAATAGGGAGATAATTTTATCTCCGCTTTCTTGGCTTTTAAAGCCAAAAAAGCGGAGATAAACCCCCCTTGATAATATGCCCCTTGGTTTTCAAGTAGGTATTCTACCCAGTAGGACAGTTCATGTAGTTTTATTTTAACGCAAAGCATATTGGGGCATATTACCGAGATGAGCGTTGCAAAATGCACAACGCACATCTCCGTATCGCCGGCTATCGCCGGATTTCATCGCCTAATTAGCGCGCAATTATCAATGCGCATCAGGCAGGCGATCAGAAATCTGGCGATAGTCTGCGATATGGCACATTAGCACATGAAAACAAACGTTGTTTTCATGCGCTAATGTGGTCCTTGTTAATATAGGGGGGTGGATTCAGCTTTATGATCCACACCCCCATGTTAACAGTGACTAATGCCTGGTCGGAGCAGGCGTTGGGAGACCTGCGATAAATGTGTTTATCGCAGGTTTTTGTCTCCCAGCGCCTGCCTTGGTAATAGGGTGTTCCCACCTCCAACCACATTTTACATGTGGTTGGACGTGGCAACGCCCACTTTGCATGTCATTAGCGATGTTTATCGCCGACATGCAAAGTGGGCTCGGGCCAGGCTTTAAAGTGCCCTTAGTAATAGGGCTCTAGCTGTATCGCCGCTTTCTCAGCACAATTCTCTGAGAAAGCGGCGATACAAGCCCTTGGTAATATGCCCCATTATTTTTATTTTACTTTTTTTTTCCGAACAGGAAGGAAGTGGCAAAAAGACTGCAACATTTTCTTCCTATGTAGAAGACTCCTCTCAGTGCTTTGTCCACTTTTCATTTGGATTTTGATGTGAAAGTATAATTTTCTTTGTCTGCAATCCCTGCTGCTTATGTACCATTGGATTTTAAGGTTTTTGTTGGTGAGAAATCAAGTAGGTTAAAGAACTTTGGATATGTTTGTTGTTTGATGGAGGACAAGCACAAGTATTTATAAATCTTTTTCTTACATTTTAAAATTTGACTGTGGGTGGCCTGGAGTTGCAGTAGGGACCTATTTTGCATTCACTTATTTCTAAAGCGAAAATGTTTGCATATTTTTGGATGGGCTGGGGGATTGGTTTCAAAGCTCTTTTTCTCAATTTTCTTTTTTGTTATTTGTGAGTTTGGCACTATTCTGCTCTTTTTGCAGTCTGGGGCCTAACCTGCCCAAGGGCCACGGCCATCCAGTAATAGACATTAGATATATACAGATATAGATTGATATATATATAAAATATATATAAAAATGTTCAAGTGCTATGTGTTTTTTAAACATCTAGGGGTATATGTATGAAACTATTTTGCGATTGCAAACACTGCAAATCGCAAAAAACAGTGTTTGTGATCACCAAATAGACAAATGCGATGTATGACACATTTTCACATCGCAAAAAAAAATTGCAATTTTTGCGATTTCTTATTTTGCACATCAATTTCACCACCAATTCAATGCAGGTGGTAACCAGGTGCAAGCTATATGAACAAGCCCACAATGCAACAGGGACTTCCACAATGGCAGCACTATATGTGATAGCCAGGAGGCTGCGAATTCAGGCAGCAGCACAGAGGAGGCGATCGGAACGGATCTTCAGAGTGCGCATCACTCTGTTCCAGCAGACTGAGGAGGAGATCCATGAGAAGTACAGGCTGGACTCAAAGACCGTTTTAGACCTGATAGCGGAGCTGAAACCCCATCTGGAACACCCAACACACAGGACCAAAACAACTCCAACCCATGTGCAGGTCCTGTGCTCACTGCACCTACTGGCCTCAGGTAGTTTTCAAGGGGTGATAGCAGTGGCAGGTGGGGTCTCCCAGAGTTGCCTGTCACGCTTCTTCCATGCATTCCTAGATGCAATGGTACAGAGGCTACAACATCACATACAATTCTCCAGCACACAACAGGCATTACAGCAAACAAAACTGGACTTCTACCGTGTTGCAAAATTCCCCCACGTGATTTGGCTTCATAGATGGGACCCATGTGGCCCTCTCACCGCCCTTCAACTAATGAATATGTATTTAGAAACCGTAAATCATATAATTCCCTAAACACAAAGGTCATCTGCAATGCCAAACATATCATCAATGATATTGTAGCTAAATACCCAGGCAGTACTCACAACTTTTTTTATCTTTAGACATAGTGGGATATACAGACGTCTCAATGCTGGCGAGTTTGGAGAGGGCTATCTGCTAGGTAAATGTATGTCAAATATCCCAACATACTGTACATCATTTGGGTGGTGGACATTGACTCACCTCTTGTTTCCATTCCTGAAGGTGGCAGTGCATATGCAGTGCGGGGCTTCATCCTGACACCATCCCTAAATCCAACCAATGCATGGAGAGGAGATACAACTATGCTCACAAATCTATGCGCTGTGTAATAGAGCAGATATTTGGTATCCTGAAGAGCTGGTTCCGCTGCCTGCATAAAAGCAGAGGAGCACTCCAATACAGCCCTGAGACCTGCTGCAAGATTGTGGCTACCTGTGCAATGCTCCACAACATAGCTATGAAAAAGGCATCCCAATAGAACTGACTGATACTGATACTTCTGACGATGAGGGCCCAGGTCTCCCTGGCAGACCAGCAGTTGGAGTTGGGGCAGCTGCCGAACGACGGAGACAAGATGAAATCACAGAGAACTACTTCTAGGTGAGTAATAATGACATTATGCAAAATATATTTTGTAGCAGGTCTCTGTTTATTCAAACCCACAGCTGCAGGATAATATTTCGTCACACAGCCTGACAGACTCCATGAGTGTTGCTATACATAGCACATGTTATGTCCACAGTGCAGGTATGTATGCAAGTCTGGAGTCCTGTTGGAATGGGCTGCCTCACCCATTTGCGTGACTCAGTGTTGCCAGTTCATCTCCTCCTGGGATGGACTGCTGCTGCCCACTCTGGGTGCTGACTGCTCTCCCTTGAGTCCAGAGGTGTTGCACCCTGTCTCCCACTGTGCCGTCTTGTATCGATCACTAGTGGGGTGATGCTACTCCTGCAGGACACGTCCTCACTCTCCCCTGAGCCCAGGAGTGCTGTACCACCTGTGTTTGCTTTATACAGTTGTTCCACAGCAGTGGTGACCTGCACCAGGCCTTTCGCCACATCCTGGCAGCAGTGGGACATCTCCACTTGCATGCTGACAGTGCGACGAGTCAGCTGTCTAGAGGCAGTGCACTGATGGTTCACCACCTTGGTGTAGCTGTTCAGACGGCTGTCAGCACGTTGGCTTACCCTGCGCCTGGCTGCCTGATTCCTCTTTAATGTGGCACACAGTTCATGGATAGCATCTGCCATGTCCATGATGACCTCTCCCATGTAACGTAGGCTTTTGTTGACTGTGAACAGCTGCCGGTTAATGGAACGCATTGATTTTTGTTGCAGGCGGTGTATCTGCAGCATGCTGTCCTCCAGACCAGCAAACACCGTGGCCTCTTCATTTGTGGCAAAGCTGGTGCTCGCACTTGACCTGCTTTTCACGGCTCCTTGCTCTCTATGTTGCAATGTGTGGTGTTCCGGCACCTGTGTCACACACTGCCCTGACTCAACCTGAGCATCATCTTCCCCTCTAGACTGCGTGCCTACCTCCAGAGGTGGCAGTGGCGCCACAATGGTGCGCTTTCTCCATGGGACAGGTGTGGTTTATGTGGTATCATCGAGGTCCCCCTGCCCTGCCTGCTCATCCACATGTTCCACCTCCTCAGCTCCTGGGCTGCCATCCTGTGTCCTAGGTTGTGCTCTGGATGGAAAGGGAAATTTTGATTTTGTGACGTCTGCATTTCTCACTCAATCAAGTTTTCTCAATTTGCATTGGCTAACTGCTATCTATCGCTTTTTCCTTTACAGGATTTCACATACTGCTTCAACATTGCTGTGTCTCATTGCCCCACTGTTATGCATCTGACTACGTCTCCCATGATGCATTGCTATGTGTGCCGGAAAAAGTGGACCGGAGTGGCATAAGTAGCTTGTGCTTGGTGCATTCCTGACTTGTGAATGGGATGGTGATGTGTGTGGCTGCATTTGGCATGCATCTTACCTTGGCTGGTGTTTGCAGGGTCAGAGTTGTCTAAGTCAGCCACATCACTGACGCACTCGGGCAGGAGGGTGGACTCCACCAACTCCTTACGGGGTGTTGAGTCGGTTGCAGTTGATTTGCCTCCCCCGGTCTTCTTGGCCTCCGCCAGCCTGATTGCCACCTTCTCCTTGGAACTTTGGCACATGTCGTACCATCTCTTCCTTAGCTTCTCGACTGTGCGCTGGGTCACACCGACAGCCTTTACCTTGTCCTGTATATCTAGCCAGATCGTCCTCTTTCTGGAATCAGGTACACGGAGTGCCTTTTGCCAAATAGTAGTTCATGGCTGCCCACCATCTCCTCTATCAGCACATCCTGCTCCCTCTCGCTGAACTTGTGCTTTTTCGTTCTCACTGCCCCCTCCTTGTCCTTCTCTTTGTCCTGGGAATCCATTGTAACTGTTTAGGAATGCTGTGTTCACTTCTCTGCCTCTCCTTACATCCTCTGACTCTGCCTCAGGAAACCAGGTGCAGCATGTCTCTCCCACTTCCTGTGTATGATGTCATCAAGCTGCACCTGAATTGCAGATTCCCTAAATTTGCAATTTTTTATTTGCGAATTTCGCAAAAAAGGAATCGCTAAAACGGGATTCGCAGTCTATTCTGAGAATGTTTAGAAATCGCAAAATATTTGCGACTTTTTATTTACATCGCGGTTTGCGATTCTCAAAATGCGATTGCTGAAAATCACATTTTGAGAATCGCAAATCTCTTTTTTTTATACATTAGCCCCCTAGTGAATAATGTATGGCCTTGGTTTAAATGCAAGATGTGTATTTTTGAGTGGTAAAGTGTATTTTGGTGTGATCATTTTTAATGCCCTGGAATGTATGTGTTGAGGAATTTTTAAAGTTGACTTAATCTCTGTTTCTGGCATTGCTAAATTAATGGTAGTGCTTTCTTGTTTGTTTACCATAACTCCTTTCTTTTCTGGCCAACTGGCCATTTTGAGTGGCCAGTATGTGTGTGTGTGTTTGCCAAAGGTCACATTTTTGTCTTTGTTGTTGGCCTACTCTGTTCCCCATGCCATGTGGCAAGGCGGCCATTTAGTGTAGCCAGTGTGCTTTTGTTATAGGCCTCTATGTGTACTTTGTTGTCTATGCCTTCTCTCTTGTTGTTCTGAACATGTGGCCGGCTGCCATTTAGTGTGGTCAGTGTACTTTTGCAGAAGCCTGCATGTGGTCTTCATTGTACATGCCTTTACCCTTAGTGGCCACATGGCCAGCTGAAAGTTTGTGTAGTCAATGTGCTTTTTGCCAAAGGCCTGCACGTGTTCTTTGTTGTCCTTGGCTTGCCTTCCCCACTGGTGGTCATGTGGCCTGCAGACATTTTGTATAGTCAGTGTGCTTTTACCATAGGCCAGCATGTGTTCTTTGTTGACCATGCCCTCACCCTTGGTGGCCGTGTGACTGGTGGACATTTTGTGTAGTCAGTGTGTTTTTGCCATAGGCCTGCATGTGTTCTTTGTTGTCTATGCCTTTGCACTTGGTGGCCATGTGAGAGGGCGGTACAAAAGGGGGTGGTGATGGACGGAGCATCTGAATCAATCAAACACTCACACCCAGTCAAAAGATCAGGGTTTAATCCAGCACCGTTCTTTAGCCCATTCTGCCACCCCAGTTCAGACATGGCTATATGCAAATGAGTCTGACCCTGTGCCTCATGGGAACAGTCCAGCCTGAACTGCCAAGCCGTGTCTTCCCTGGACCGGAAACAAGCTTCCGAGGACCGGTTTCTGGCATTCCAGCCGTCTTCAGCCCGGCTTGCTTGAATCCAGTGGCAAAGTGAGCAAGGGACTCACGTCTGAGCATACCCTGCCACACTTATGGCGGCCAAAAGCGGTAAAAAAGGGGGTGGTGATGGATGGAGCATCTGAATCAATCAAAAACTCACCGCCAGTCAAAAGATCTGGGTTTTATCCATCACCGTTCTTTAGCCCACTCTGCCACCCCAGTTCAGACATGGCCATATGCAAATCAGTCTGACCCTGTGCCTCATGGGAACAGTCCAGCCCGAACTGCCAAGCAATGTCTTCCCTGGACCGGAAACAAGCTTCCGAGGACCGGTTTCTAATATTCCAGCCGTCTCTGCCCGGCTTGCTTGAATCCAGTGGCAAAGTGAGCAAGGGACTCACGTCTGAGCATACCCTGCCACACTTATGGCAGCCAAAAGCGATACAAAATAGGGTGGTGATGGCCATGTCTGAACTGGGGTGGTGTGGAGTGCAAAAAAAGATGGATTTAGGCCCATATCTCTGTACTGGGGTGAATGTATGACATTTTTCTGCATTCTGTCCATCAACTGTGGTTTTTGCATTTGTCACCCCGAGTGGGATGGGTATGCTCAGACGTGAGTCCGATGCTCGCCACACCACTGGATTCAAGCAAGCCGGGCTGAAGACAGCTGAAATGCCAGAAACCGGCCCTCGGAAGCTTGTTTCCGGTCCAGGGAAGGCATGGCTTGGCAGTTTGGGCTGGACTGTTCCCATGAGGCACAGGGTCAGACTGATATGCATTTGGTCATGTCTGAACTGGGGTGGTGTGGAGTGCAAAAAAACGATGGATTTAGGCCCAGATCTCTGTACTGGGGTGAATGTATGACATTGTTCTGCATTCTGTCCATCAATGTGGTTTTTGCATTTGTCACCCCGAGTGGGATGGGTATGCTCAGACGTGAGTCCCATGCTCTCCACACCACTGGATTCAAGCAAGCCGGGCTGAAGATGGCTGGAATGCCAGAAACCGGTCCTCAGAAGCTTGTTTCCGGTCCAGGAAAGGCATGGCTTGGCAGATCGGGCTGGACTGTTCCCATGAGGCACAGGGTCAGACTGATTTGCATATGGCCATGTCTGAACCGGGGTGGTGTGGAGGGCAAAAAAAACGATGTATTTAGGCCCAGATCTCTGTACTGGGGTGAATGTATGACATTGTTCTGCATTCTGTCCATCAACTGTGGTTTTTGTATTTGTCACCCCGAGTGGGATGGGTATGCTCAGACGTGAGTCCCGTGCTCTCCACACCACTGGATTCAAGCAAGCCGGGCTGATGACGGCTGGAATGCCAGAAACCGGTCTACTTTGGCAGTTCGGGCTGGACTGTTGACATGAGGCACAGGGTCAGACTGATTTGCATATGGCCATGTCTGAACTGGGGTGGAGTGGAGTGCAAAAAAACGATGGATTTAGACCCGGATCTCTGTACTGGGGTGAATGTATGACATTGTTCTGCATTCTGTCCATCAACTGTGGTTTTTGCATGTGAGAGGGCAGCCATTTTATGGAGCCAATCTTCTTTGCTTTTGCCATAGGCCTGTATGTGTTCTTTGTTGTGCAGGCCTTCGACCTTTGTGGCCACATGGCCAGCGGGCATTTTGTGTAGTCAGTGCGTAAATTCTTTTCTTCCACTTTGAGTTTTCAAAGCCATTTTCTAGGGACATTGATAGAAGAGGCCTATGCCATTTTGTTTTTTGTTCATTATTTATTTGTTCCCTGATACCCCGTGCTTTCTTGCCTCCTATAGGAATTTTCATAGTCCCAGGGAGACATCAGCAATATTTATTATCAACTATTTTTTCTCCTCACCCCCTACCTGCCATAGGTGTGTCATAGGGCATAGGGGCACACCTTAAAGATTATTCAATTTTCACCTGCCTGCCAAAGGTGTCTCAAAGGTGCACACCAGCAATAATTTTTTTAAGGATGATTCTACTATTTTGCCCTGCACCCCCTGCCTGCCATAGGTGTGCCACTGGCACACACCAGCAATAATTTTTTAAGGATTATTCCATTTCCCCTTAACACTGTATATATCGTATAGGCACACACCAACAATAATGTATTACAAAATGATTCAATTTTCCCCTACACCCCTTGCCTGCACAGGCATTTCATAGGCCTTAGAGGCACATTTAGTAACCTTTTCAATCTGTATGTTATTGAAATATTATGCTTCTTGCACAAGAGACATCACATACAGTATTGCCAGACAGACAACCGACAGTGACACATCATCACCGGAGACCTACTCTGCTTCCGCTTGTGCAGCTAGATGGCAACTACCAGAGCTACGAAAGAACTTGAAGACGGCCCCACAGAAGGGTGTTCCTGCCAAGAAAGTGTGCAGTAAGAAGGAGAAGCACGATATTGACACTAGTGGCATGCCGCCTTCCACCTTCTTAAGCAAACGTGGTATACCTGCTTCACGTTCCACTGGGTGGCAAAAGGCTGGGAGCAGCACTCCTACATCAACCGCACCACCCCACCCCAACCTAAGGCTAAGCCCATGTCAGCGAAGTAGAAATCTACGATGGATCGCACACCGCTAGCCTCTCCTCTGGATCGCCCCTGAGCACTCTGGTATATGAAGTGCATGAAGTTTGAAGAGTTGAAACAAAAGTTCATGAGTGGTTCAACAAAGTTGGTGCAAGTAAGTCCTTGTGGTTCCCAGGATCTCTAGATCGGGATAGTTTCCCTCATCAGTAGAGACAAGATTTGGGGTGGATGAGAAGGCCGCCAAGTAACCGTCACAGGCCTCGATGCCTCTCCGGCGCGCAGGTGCGTGTCCAAAAGCTCGTCAGCTTATGGGCTCATGGGAGCCCTTTAACAGAAATCTACGATGGATCGCACACTTCTAGCCTCTCCTCCGGATCACCCCTGAGCACTCTGGTATATGAAGTGCATGAAGTTTGAAGAGTTGAAACAAAAGTTCATGAGTGGTTCACCAAAGTTGAAGCAAGTAAGTACTTGTGGTACCCAGGATCTCTAAGACCCGGGGCATGGCCCGGGTTTTGGGATAATTTCCCTCATCAGTAGAGACAAGATTTGGGGTGGATGAGAAGGCCACCAAGTAACCGTCACAGGCCTCAATGCCTCTCCGGCGCGCAGGTGCGTCTCCAAAAGCTAGTCAGCTTATGGGCTCATGGGAGCCCTTTAACAGAAATCTACGATGGGTCGCACACCGCTAGCCTCTACGCCTATTCCCTGCTGATGAAGGGTAACGACCCAGAAACACGTGTTCAGGGATGGCCAGCACAATGGTGAACACACTCGGGACTTTACAAGAAGCACACACGCTGAATCGAATTGCATTGACCATAATGCCTAGGGGCGAACCCGCTGGTGGGTGGATCAGTGTGCGACCCAATGGATGACTGTTTATTAAGGCTCCCTTGAGCCGGTTGAGGTGACGACCTCGGGATCACGCAACTACGCGCCGTGGAGAGGTACCAGACCTGAGAACACTTTTGGCAGCCTACACAGCAACCCCATACGTACGTCTATTCCCTGATGATGAAGGGTAACGACCCAGAAACACGTGTCCAGAATTGCCCAGCACAACGGTGAACACACTCAGGACTTTACAAGAAGCACACATGCTGAATCGAACTGCAGTGACCATAATGCCTAGGGGCGAACTCGCTGGTGGGTGGATCAGTGTGCGACCCCATGGATGACTGTTTATTAAGGCTCTCTTGAGCCGGTTGAGGTGACGACCTCGGGATCACTCACCTGCACGCCGTGGAGAGGTACCAGACCTGAGAACACTTTTGGCAGCCTACACAGCAACCCCATATGTTGCCTATTCCCTGCTGATGAAGGGTAATGACCCAGAAACACGAGTCCAGGGATGGCCAGCACAACAGTGAACACACTCAGGACTTTACAAGAAGCACACACGCTGAATCGAACTGCATTGACCATAATACCTAGGGGCGCACCCGCTGGTGGGTGGAGCAGTGTGCGACCCCATGGATGACTGTTTATTAAGGCTCCCTTGAGCCGGTTGAGGTGACGACCTCGGGATCACGCACCTGAGCACCGTGGAGAGGTACCAGGCCTGAGAACACTTTTGGCAGCCTACACAACAACCCCATACGTACGCCTATTCCCTGCTGATGAAGGGTAGCGACCCAGAAACATGTGTCCAGGGATGGCCAGCACAACGGTGAACACACTCGGGACTTTACAAAAAGCACACACGCTGAATCGAACTGCATTGACCATACATAATGCCTAGGGATGAACCTGCTGGTGGGTGGAGCACTGTGTGACCCCATGGATGACTGTTTCTTAAGGCTCTCTTGAGCCGGTTGAGGTGACGACCTCGGGATCACGCACCTGCGTGCCGTGGAGAGGTACCAGACCTGAGAACACTTTTGGCAGCCCACACAGCAACCCCATGCCTACGCCTATTCCCTGCTGATGAAGGGTAACGACCCAGAAACACATGTCCAGGGATGGCCAGCACAACGGTGAACACACTCGGGACTTTACAAGAAGCACACACGCTGAATCGAACTGCATTGACCATAATGCCTAGGGGCGAACCCGCTGGTGGGTGGAGTAGTGTGCGACCCCATGGATGACTGTTTATTAAGGCTCCCTTGAGCCGGTTGAAATGACGACCTCAGGATCACGCACCTGCGCGCCGTGGAGAGGTACCAGAGCTGAGAACACTTTTGGCAGCCTACACAGCAACCCTATACGTATGCCTATTCCCTGCTTATGAAGGGTAACGACCCAGAAACACGTGTCCAGGGATGGCCAGCACAACGGTGAACACACTCGGGACTTTACAAGAAGCACACACGCTGAATCGAACTGCATTGACCATAATACCTAGGGGCGCACCCGCTGGTGGGTGGAGCAGTGTGCGACCCCATGGATGACTGTTTATTAAGGCTCTCTTGAGCCGGTTGAGGTGACGACCTCAGGATCACGCACCTGCACGCCGTGGAGAGGTACCAGACCTGAGAACACTTTTGGCAGCCTACACAGCAACCCCATATGTACGCCTATTCCCTGCTGATGAAGGGTAATGACCCAGAAACACGAGTCCAGGGATGGCCAGCACAACAGTGAACACACTCAGGACTTTACAAGAAGCACACACGCTGAATCGAACTGCATTGACCATAATACCTAGGGGCGCACCCGCTGGTGGGTGGAGCAGTGTGCGACCCCATGGATGACTGTTTATTAAGGCTCCCTTGAGCCAGTTGAGGTGACGACCTCGGGATCACGCACCTGAGCGCCGTGGAGAGGTACCAGGCCTGAGAACACTTTTGGCAGCCTACACAACAACCCCATACGTACGCCTATTCCCTGCTGATGAAGGGTAGCGACCCAGAAACATGTGTCCAGGGATGGCCAGCACAACGGTGAACACACTCGGGACTTTACAAGAAGCACACACGCTGAATCGAACTGCATTGACCATAATGCCTAGGGGCGAACCCGCTGGTGGGTGGAGTAGTGTGCGACCCCATGGATGACTGTTTATTAAGGCTCCCTTGAGCCGGTTGAAATGACGACCTCAGGATCACGCACCTGCGCGCCGTGGAGAGGTACCAGACCTGAGAACACTTTTGGCAGCCTACACAGCAACCCCATATGTACGCCTATTCCCTGCTGATGAAGGATAACGACCCAGAAACACTTGTCCAGGGATGGCCAGCACAACGGTGAACACACTCAGGACTTTACAAGAAGCACACACGCTGAATCGAACTGCATTGACCATAATGCCTAGGGGCGCACCCGCTGGTGGGTGGAGCAGTGTGCAACCCCATGGATGACTGTTTATTAAGGCTCCCTTGAGCCAGTTGGGGTGACGACCTCGAGATCACACACCTGCGCACCGTGGAAAGGTACCAGACCTGAGAACACTTTTGGCAGCCTACACAGCAACCCCATACGTACGCCTATTCCCTGCTGATGAAGGGTAACGACCCAGAAACACGTGTCCAGGGATGGCCAGCACAACGGTGAATACACTCAGGACTTTGCAAGAAGCACACACGCTGAATCGAACTGCATTGACCATAATTCCTAGGGGCGAACCTACTGGTGGGAGGAGCAGTGTACGACCCCATGGATGACTATCTCTCAGCGATGTAGTAATGGCAACGAGCAGCAAGTCTGAACTGTATTATCTCAGCCACAAAGTACCCAATCGTCATAGGAATGTGGGCAACAGGAGCAGCCACCACCAATTGTTCTTTTTTAATAAGGAGTAAAAGAAGAGGTTGAGCTTCCTGCTGAGCAACAGCTTCAAGTGCTCAGTTCACAGTAATGGAAGGTGAAGGTGGTCATGAGGAAGACGAGGATGAATGCATTCAACAAAGCACCCCTGTCCTGTATAGTGTGTCAGCATCACCCGTATTAGCAACCTCCAACTGGCACAAGACTCAGATGCAGACACCTCTGTCACATACAGTGATTCCCCCAAGACCCACATTCAGTCTACCACCATCCGGTTCTCTCTGTAAGTCATCTGCGTCAGTAAATGTAAATGTAAATGTACATGTATTTATATAGCGCAAATTGCCCACATCGCAGGCATCTATGCGCTTGCTTAGGGAACCCGTCTTGGTATTCCCCTGTGAGATACTCCGGCAGGGTATCCACAAGGTGAAAGCCAGGCATCCCGCCGCGAGGGGCCGTTGTGGAGATTAAGCAAGCTATTGCCCAGAGTCGCAGAGTGTGAACCCGTGAGTCGAGTAGGCACCGGAGCGAGAATTATCGAGTCCGTGGAATTATTGAGCCCAACCCCCGTCGGGGCGGGGAATTGAACCCTGGTCCAGGGCCGATCTCAGCTTCCGGGTCTGCCGCCTCTAACCCCTGAGCCACACATCTCCACTCCGTCAGTGGCACCACAACAAAAAAAAACAATCTACTATTATGGGCATATTTAGGCAGGAGAGGCCCTATGAATGCAACCTCCCAATGGCACATTTGTACAACAGGAACCTGGCTAAAATGTTAGTGCTGGACCTTTTTGGTGTTCATCTGCCCACAATATGAGGTTCCCTATTTAGCCAGAGTTGCTGTTCCAGATCTCCATTGTTATATGCTGTAAATTCTTATCCAAGTTATGCAGCTGAGTGCTGTTCACACTATTCACCTGATGACAGACATGTGTATCAGTAGTCAAACAACTGATTACATGTGTATCTCAGCAAATTGATTTCTTTTGTGGAGGTTAGTTTTGCAAATGGCCCTTTTTGGAGGGTTATCCCCGACCTTTTTGCTTCTTCCTCCTATTTTTTCCTGACCTGCTGATGTTGGTTTTAGGACTCTGGTCACTTTACCACTGCAGATCAGTGCTAAAGTGCGTATGCGCTCTGTGTAAAATGTGTTATGGCTTAGTGTTTCCATGTTTGGGTATTTGATTTACTAGTAAAGTGCACTGAGTATGCCAAGCCCTGTAAATCAAATGCTACTAGTGGGCCTGCAGCACTGATTGTGACACCCACGCAAGTAGCCCTAAAAAGGTAACTCAGACCTGCCATTGCAGAGTCTGCGTGCAGTTTGTAACTGCCATGTCGACTTGGTGAGTGCACCCACTTGCCAGGCCCTAACCCTTCCTTTTTCTACATGTCAGTCACCCTGAAGGAAGGCCCAAGGTTTAACTGTGGGCAGGGTGCAGTGTATGTGAAAGGAAGGGCATGCCCTGGTGTGTGTGTGGCATGTCCTGATAGTGAATTACAGCCAATTTCATTTTTTACTATTGCAAGGCTATCAGTTCTTATAGGCCAGAATGGGCAGTTTGATTATAACATCCTATAATCCTAAACTGACTCAGGAAACAAGGTAGAAATTCAAGTTTAGTATGCCTGAACTTAGAATGTTACAATACATCTTTCATGAAGGGAATTTTTACATTCTGTGTGTGAAAACACCACTTTTAGAAAGTAGGTATTTTCTTGCTCGGTCATCCCGTATGCCTCTGCTGGAATGTGGATTGCCTGTCTGGGTTTTGGCCGACAGATGGCTAGGAAGCAAGGGTGGCTCCCGATAGTCTAGGTAGGTCAGGAAAGGGTTGAATAGACTCGGGCTGCAATGGGGGAAGAGGCAGGAGATTTCCTTGCACCTCAAAGGATCTGGTCTGCCTCTGACAATGCCGTCTCGACCCCCTGCTGGGAAATCACACCAGAGAAGGTAGAACTGGTTCTCGCTGGGCACAGGCACCCTCTGCCTAGAGGATCAAAGGATTTTTGGATACAAATACTGGGGCCCAGACCCCTGACCTTTAGAACTCTTTTGGACCAAGAAGACTGCCAAGAAGAAGTTGGCCTGCAGTGGCTGCTTCTGTCTTGGGCAGTGAAAGGACGGGACTGAACTTTCTGCAATCTACTTTTGTGAGTTTCTCAAGTGCTTGACGTAGAGCTTGCCCCCTGTTCAAGAAGTCTCAGGAACAAAAAGAATTCAAGCTCTTCTGCCCTCAGCACTGGGGATTGTGAGTTTTGTGCTGCAACAGAAGAAATGCAACACAACGACATCTACAACGCCGCTGCCAACTCCATATCCTGAAAGCACCGCAGAGGGCACCACCACAATGCCGCAACGTGACCTTGGTCTCACCGACAACGACTGCTGACGCAGACAACCGAGCCGCTGCTCACACCGTAACCTGTGAGCACCGCACTCTGCACCGCCTCGCTTCATGCCGAAGCCTGGGCACCGCAGAGAGCACCACCACAATGCCGCACCGCGACCCTGGTCTCATTGACGATGCCTGCTGATGCCGCCAACGAGCAGTTGCTCGCACCGTGACCTGTGGGCACCACACTCTGCCCCACCTCGCTTCACGACGACCCCTTGGTCTCCCTGATGCCACTGCTCCACGCCAAAATCGACGCACCTGCTTGCATTGTGGTTCGAGGGCACCGCTCGTAAAGTTACATGATGCACCGCCCTCATCCCACACCGCAGCCTTGGCCTAATGACGCCGGCTCCATCGACACCCATTCATCAGCCGACGACAGCGCTTCAGCAACGACGACGACGCTGCTTGCACCGTGGCCTGCCGGCACGGTGATGAGCACTGCCTTCACCTCGCACCCCTACCCTGGTCTCACTGACGACGCCATCTGACGCCACCACCGAGTCGCTGCTCGCACCACAACCTCAGCACCGCAGCACCCGATGCCTGCCGATGCCAGCCTGATCCCAACAGAAAGGATCTCGACCTGCAACACGAGTGACATCAAGGGCCTTGGTGCAGTGCATCTCTAACAACTGGTATTATTGAGGAAAAGGCAATATTACATGTATGTACAAAACATTACACGAAGGAAGAAGGGAGACTCATGTTAAGTGAGGCGACGGCGTTTCAATCATATCGAGTCAGGATCATCTTCAGGACCAGTTCACTTGTACTACATCGCACACGAACGTGGCGGCCCGGGACTGATGCCTGCACTTCCCGCAGACTCCGGAAAATTTCCTCTACCAATACTATGACTTCGTATACCGCTTGGTACTGTGTCTGGCACTGACCGCCACGCACACCACGGCTGGCTTCATTCTGCGCCGCCCACAGGGTTCCTTCCTTGGATAGCTGAAATCCCCTAACGGATACGCCTCCCAGTGGTTCGGGGCTCCGACCACTTTGCCTCACTGCCTACCCGTTCAACTTACAGACAACACCCGTCAATCGGCAACCTGGTCCTGAAGATGATCCTGACTCGATAGGATCGAAACGCTGTCGACCCACTTTCAGCGCAATTTGCGGCGCTCATATCTCTAACTTTTATAGTTGAACCATAACTCTGTATATATTCTTCACATTGTCAACTTGCGCCTTTAGTTGTTCTTCACCACATGCCACTTGCGCCGTCACTTTTCATGTCACGAGCACAACGTGCGGCTATTGGTTTTGGGTTGCCTTTGTAATTTATGCCCACAGTGCTGATTTAACTGTATTGTATAAATTGCCATAACTTAATATATGATGCCATGAGCACTTCCAAAACCAAATAACATGAGTCTCCCTTCTTCCTTCGTGTAATGTTTTGTACATACATGTAAAATTGCCATTTCCTCATAAATACCAGTTGAGACACTGTTGCTAATCTTCACAAGATCTTCACAAGACAAGAGCTCAGAAACGGTCGCTCCCTTTACCCTGCTGCCTGCTCCTGCCTGGTATCGTTGCTCAGTGCCACATTGCTATGTGATTTGCTTTTGCCATTTAATTATTATTTAATTCACTACTCTGGCTAACGCTGCAGCGCGAGGATATTTACTTGTTCTGGGACATTTCTAGAGCCTCGGGGGGACTGCTGACACGGCGCTCACTGTCACACAGAAAGGAAAACTTTGTGGGCATTGTTTGCACGGCGCTCGACTTTCTAACGCTAATTAACATAGCGCAACCCTACTGCTAGCACAGACAGTCACCTGAGCCCCAGCCTACCTCCAGTTGCGTTTCTCCCCACGCTGCCGCCATCTTACGCGTGTTGTTGTTTGTTGTTGGTGCCTCAGAGCCTGACCCCCACAGCCCGCCCCGCCTCCCTGCTGACCCGCCCTCCCACATACTATACTGCCTGCCCTGACCCCGCTCGCGCCGTGACCGTCCTGAAGAGCTCAGAAACGGTCGCTCCCTTTACCCTGCTGCCTGCTCCTGCCTGGTATCGTTGCTCAGTGCCACATTGCTGTGTGATTTGCTTTTGCCATTTAATTATTATTTAATTCACTACTCTGGCTAACGCTGCAGCGCGAGGATATTTACTTGTTCTGGGACATTTCTAGAGCCTCGGGGGGACTGCTGACACGGCGCTCACTGTCACACAGAAAGGAAAACTTTGTGGGCATTGTTTGCACGGCGCTCGACTTTCTAACGCTAATTAACATAGCGTGACCCTACTGCTAGCACAGACAGTCACCTGAGCCCCAGCCTACCTCCAGTTGCGTTTCTCCCCACGCTGCCGCCATCTTACGCGTGTTGTTGTTTGTTGTTGGTGCCTTAGAGCCTGACCCCCACAGCCCGCCCCGCCTCCCTGCTGACCCGCCCTCCCACATACTATACTGCCTGCCCTGACCCCGCTCTCGCCGTGACCGTCCTGAAGAGCTCAGAAACGGTCGCTCCCTTTACCCTGCTGCCTGCTCCTGCCTGGTATCGTTGCTCAGTGCCACATTGCTGTGTGATTTGCTTTTGCCATTTAATTATTATTTAATTCACTACTCTGGCTAACGCTGCAGCGCGAGGATATTTACTTGTTCTGGGACATTTCTAGAGCCTCGGGGGGACTGCTGACACGGCGCTCACTGTCACACAGAAAGGAAAACTTTGTGGGCATTGTTTGCACGGCGCTCGACTTTCTAACGCTAATTAACATAGCGCGACCCTACTGCTAGCACAGACAGTCACCTGAGCCCCAGCCTACCTCCAGCTGCGTTTCTCCCCACGCTGCCGCCATCTTACGCGTGTTGTTGTTTGTTGTTGGTGCCTCAGAGCCTGACCCCCACAGCCCGCCCCGCCTCCCTGCTGACCCGCCCTCCCACATACTATACTGCCTGCCCTGACCCCGCTCACGCCGTGACCGTCCTGAAGAGCTCAGAAACGGTCGCTCCCTTTACCCTGCTGCCTGCTCCTGCCTGGTATCGTTGCTCAGTGCCACATTGCTGTGTGATTGGCTTTTGCCATTTAATTATTATTTAATTCACTACTCTGGCTAACGCTGCAGCGCGAGGATATTTACTTGTTCTGGGACATTTCTAGAGCCTCGGGGGGACTGCTGACACGGCGCTCACTGTCACACAGAAAAGAAAACTTTGTGGGCATTGTTTGCACGGCGCTCGACTTTCTAACGCTAATTAACATAGCGCGACCCTACTGCTAGCACAGACAGTCACCTGAGCCCCAGCCTACCTCCAGTTGCGTTTCTCCCCACGCTGCCGCCATCTTACGCGTGTTGTTGTTTGTTGTTGGTGCCTCAGAGCCTGACCCCCACAGCCCGCCCCGCCTCCCTGCTGACCCGCCCTCCCACTTACTATACTGCCTGCCCTGACCCCGCTCGCGCCGTGACCGTCCTGAAGAGCTCAGAAACGGTCGCTCCCTTTACCCTGCTGCCTGCTCCTGCCTGGTATCGTTGCTCAGTGCCACATTGCTGTGTGATTTGCTTTTGCCATTTAATTATTATTTAATTCACTACTCTGGCTAACGCTGCAGCGCGAGGATATTTACTTGTTCTGGGACATTTCTAGAGCCTCGGGGGGACTGCTGACACGGCGCTCACTGTCACACAGAAAGGAAAACTTTGTGGGCATTGTTTGCACGGCGCTCAACTTTCTAACGCTAATTAACATAGCGCGACCCTACTGCTAGCACAGACAGTCACCTGAGCCCCAGCCTACCTCCAGTTGCGTTTCTCCCCACGCTGCCGCCATCTTACGCGTGTTGTTGTTTGTTGTTGGTGCCTCAGAGCCTGACCCCCACAGCCCGCCCCGCCTCCCTGCTGACCCGCCCTCGCCCCTCCCCCTCCCCCAACCATTTATGACCGTAGCATTTGCGTGCAGCGTTAACGCGCAGCGACCGCGCCCAACCCGCGCCGAAGGTGCGCCAAAGGTAAGCCCGTCTACGCCCGTCCGCGCCTGGACCGCGCCCAGCGCCAGTCCCCCTGGCCCTCGCACTGCCCAGCCCTCCCGCATTACCTACGATGCCACCACCCTCCAAGCCCTTAACCCCGGCCGCTCCCCCAACTGCGTCCAAGCCGCTCCCGGACACACCCATGGACCTTTCTCATGCTACGCCTGCAGATTCATCGGCACCGTCAACAACTCTGCTACGGTCACACCACAGATTCCCGACCCCAACCACCTACAATGCATCTTGCTCAACACCCGATCGGTCCACAGGCACGCCATTGACCTATGGAATCTACTAGACACCATCTCTCCGGACGTCGCCTTCCTAACAGAAACATGGATGAACGCCTCCTCCGCCCCAGACATCACCATTGCCATCCCGGAAGGCTATAAGATCATACGCAAGGACCGTACCGGCCACACAGGAAGAGGAATCGCTATCGTCCATAAGAAATCCATCCACATCTCAACCAGCTCTGACGTCAATCTCGCCAACTCTGAACACCTTCACTTCCAGATCCACATCGACCCCAAGACCACACTCAGAGGCACCCTCCTTTACAGACCCCCAGGACCCCGCGCACAATTTAGTGAGGACATCACGGACTTCATCACTCCACACGCGCTCCCCTCCAAAGATTACATCCTTCTGGGAGACCTCAATTTTCACCTTGAAAAGAACAACGACCGCAACTCAACCACCCTTTTGGACAACCTCGCCAACCTCGAACTTAAACAACTGGTCACTTCCCCCACCCACATCGAAGGTCACACTCTCGACCCTATCTTCACCTCCAGCAATCATGTCTCCTTCAGCCACACCACGGCTCTCCTCTGGACTGACCACAGCTGCGTTCACTTTACCGACAACAAGCCCAAACCCAACAACCACCCCCAACCAACTCTGCAAAGAAATTGGAACAAAATCACCATCGACCAGATCTCCTCATCGCTTCTTCAAAACCCCCCAGCCCACTCCTCAAACCCCGACCAAGCCGCCACCAACCTCACCCTATGGTTATCCAACAGCGCCGACATCCTAGCACCACTGAAAAAACGACAAAGCAAACTTGGCAGCAAGAAGGCCTCGTGGTTCAACGATGATCTTAAGAAATCCAAGAAACTCTGCCGCTCCCTTGAGAAGACCTGGAAAAAAGACCCAACCACCAGCACCAAGGACGCCTTCAAAAACGCCACCCGCACACACCACCAACTGATCCGAAAGGCCAAGAAAACCGCCTTCAAGGACCGACTAGATAACAACGCCCACAACAGCAAGGAACTTTTCAACATCGTCAAGGAATTTACCAATCCCTCGGCCAACTCCAACGACATCACCCCCTCTCAAGCCCTCTGCGACTCCCTAGCTTCATTCTTCCACAACAAAATTGCAGACATCCACAACAGCTTCGACAACCAACCCGTAGACCAACCCACCCAACCATCTGCTGGACCTTCACCCCCCTCGAACATCCTTAATGACTGGAACCCAATCTCCACTGAGGACACCATCCGCCTGATGAACTCCATCCACTCAGGATCCCCCACAGACCCATGCCCTCACCACATCTTCAACAAAGCAGACTCCATTATAGCAACACACCTCCGAGACGTCATCAACTGCTCCTTCAACTCCGCCACCTTCCCGGAAAGCTGGAAACACGCTGAACTCAGCGCCCTTCTGAAAAAACCCACAGCGGACCCCACCGAACTCAAAAATTACCGCCCCCATCTCGCTCCTTCCATTCCCGGCCAAAGTCATCGAGAAAGCTGTCAACAACCAGCTCGCCGCCTTCCTCGAAGCCAACAAATCCCTTGACTCCTCACAGTCCGGCTTCCGAGCAAAACACAGCACTGAGACCGCCCTCATCGCAGCAACAGACGACATTCGAACTCTACTGGACAATGGAGACACAGTCGCCCTCATCCTCCTCGACCTCTCCGCAGCCTTCGACACAGTCTGCCATAGCACCCTTCTACAGCGCCTCAAAAACATCGGAATCCAAGGTAAAGCACTAGAATGGATCACCTCGTTCCTCACCGGAAGAACCCAGAGAGTCCGCCTTCCACCATTCAAGTCAGAGGCCACTGAAGTCATCTGCGGCGTACCACAAGGATCTTCACTCAGACCCACCCTTTTCAACGTATACATGAGCCCCCTCGTGGCCATCGCCCGCCAACACAACCTCAACATCATCTCCTACGCGGATGACACTCAACTGATCCTATCACTCACCAATGACCCTAGCACCGCCAAAACTAACCTACACGAAGGAATGAAAGAAGTAGCCGAATGGATAAAACACAGCCGTCTGAAACTGAACTCAGATAAAACAGAAGTCCTCATCCTAGGTACCTCCCCCTCCGCATGGGACGACTCTTGGTGGCCAGAAGCCCTTGGAAAAGCACCCATCCCTTCTAGACCACGCACGGAACCTGGGCGTCATCCTGGATTCCTCACTTTCAATGAACAGACAAGTCAACGCCGTCTCCTCATCCTGCTTCAACATTCTTCGCATGCTCAAAAAACATTTCGTTGGATCCCCACCGAAACTAGGAAAACTGTCACCCACGCTCTGGTCACGAGCCGACTGGACTATGGAAACACCCTCTACGCCGGTACTACCACTAAACTCCAGAAAAAACTCCAACGAATCCAAAACGCCTCAGCCAGGCTCATATTAGACATCCCGCGTAAAGAACATATCTCTGGTCACCTGAAAAACCTCCCCTGGCTTCCCGTCAATAAGAGGATCACTTTCCGGCTCCTAACCCACGCACACAAAGCACTCTACGAAATCGGACCAGAATGCCTCAACACACGACTATCCTTCTACACCCCCTCCCGCCAGCTTCGATCTTCCAACCAAGCCCTTGCCAATGTACCTCGCATCAACAAAACCACCATGGGAGGTAGATCCTTCTCCTACCTGGCAGCTAAAACCTGGAACTCACTTCCCACTTACCTTCGCCTTACCCAGAACCACCTAGCATTCAGAAAGCAACTTAAAACGTGGATATTTGACAAGTAACTCCCCACCCCTCCTCAAGCGCCTTGAGACCCGCTGGGTATGTAGTGCGCTATATAAATTCTCTGACTTGACTTGACTTGACTTGACTTGACAAATGTACCCAGATATCAACGTGGTTTATGGGTTTTTGCTCCTGTTGCTATCTACTGCATCTCTAACAGGTACTGTTGGCGGATCTTCCTGACACCGTAGCTGGTCCGCGACGCCGCGACCAGCCTGAACTGTTTGGATTTGTTTGCTCACAATGCCGTTATAGCCCCGGACGAAGCCATCGACATCAAGGAACTATTTTTAAAGCATATTTTGAAGTACTGTATTGTGGATTTTTATCATTTTTGGTCTGGTCTCAAGTATATAAAAATATTGGATATTTTTCTAAACTGGTGTGGTGTCCTTTTGTAGTGCTTACACTGTATTACTGTTGCTTATGTGCAAATGCTTTACACACTGCCTCTAAGATAAACCTGACTGCTCTTGCCAAGCTTCCAAGGGGGTGATCAGGGGTTATTTTAGGAGTGTAACTCCCTTATCCTGACTAGAGTGGTGTTTTCTGCCTGGCTTTGGCACATGCCCTGGCCTGCCAAAAATCTAATTTCTAACAGTTAGGCAACAGCCATCTGTAGGTCTCATCACTGAACATAGTTTTAAGGGCACTCAATAGCATGCAATAGTAGCAATGTTCGCCATGATAAAATTCCATACACCTGTAAACATCTTGGAAGAGTTTAACCGCAAGGTGTTTGAATAGCTTCGACCCAGAGGTCTCAGAACTGGATTTGCTACCACAGAGAATGGCAGCTATTTATTCAAAGCCACTGCAGATGGCGGATATTTCAGGGTCCTGGGTTTGCCGCCATTCATCAACCTGATTGTACAGGTCTTTCTAAAAAAGGAAGACATAGTTAGCAGCATCGTGGCCATCTGTTGAAAAATCTGCACCCATTTCTGTCTCTCTTTTAAATCCTGTACACAGTTGAGGATCATTCAGTGTACTAATAGAGTACTGGTTAAAGCCCTCATTCAGGATATGCCAGCTCAACCTAGCACATGCTGTAACGTCTGTTTGAGCAGTACAGACCGATTGCAGACTATGGCATTCAAAGAGAAGGGGATGCATCTGGGAAAAGCATGACAATGGAGATAGACAAATGGGGGCTAGTCAAGTGTCTTGACACAAATGCCACTTCCTTTTGAGGTTTTCACAAGGAGAAGTCAGCAAGGAGGAAAGTACGATGAGCCAAGGAATCCAGTTGTTGCATCTGCTACAGGACCAGTTAAATAGGTGTTGTAAAGGTTCGCTGGTATGAAGGAAGAAGCATATGAGTTTGGTCAGAACTTAATCCTTTGCTTGGCTGTTACTCCAAGGCTGCAAAGAGAAATTGTGTGCTCCAAAGTGCACATATGTGCCACAATATTTTATCCACGGTACAACAAAATAATGTCCACTTTAGTTTCTTTTTCAGAAGATGTTTCCATGTACAAGACTTGGATTGTCTATCAAGGGAAAAACCTGGAGGGAGAACAGCTGGAAGATAGAGGCCTGGGCAGGAGTTCCAGCATGCAGCCTTACACCTCCAGAGAGGGCAGTACTCTAACTGTTTTCTCACAGCTAACATCATCATCATCACCACCAACAGAATAATCTAACCCAAGCTCTACTATGGCTTGGTTTCACATGGCAGGGCTTAAGTCAATTGTAGAGCCACAGGAAACAGAGGTCTAGCAAGTGGCAGCACCAGCGACCATTCAGAAGATGGTCCAAGACGCAAAAGAAGTCTACTTAGGTCAAAACTCATTTGTCTATTGGTATGGTGAGATGCGACAATGGCCAGAGCTCGGAAGGCTGGCAACAAAATATCTGCCTTGCCGTTAGCCAGTGTGTCTTCTGAGCAAGTGGTCAGTGCAGCTGGCACAGCTGGCAAAGTCCGAAAGGACCATTCCCTTTCCTCAAAATGTGGAGAGATTGACCAGGATTAAAATGAACCATCACTTCAGACAACAGAATTGCACTGTGCCTGATACAACAGAGAGAGAAGATGAGGGCAATTAGTCAGACTCAAGTGTGTTGTCTGATGAATTTCCAAGAAATCCCCCCGACTTTGAGGATGAACCCCACTTCCCTGACAAATAGCCCACAACAGAACTTGCATATATATCATCGAACTGCTTTGAAAAACACTATATAAACATGAACATTTATATATTTGGTATCTGACTTGAGCTATCCTATTCAATCACAAGAACATTTATATGTAACACTTTTCTATGCACTTGCTGATATCATTGACATTAGTGTCAGATTGTACATTTCATGCCTTTGTCATAATCATGTAATAAAGATACACAGTGAGATACATTTTTCATCAATGCTTTTCCAATAATAAGTCGTTGGTGTTCTCTTGTTCTTTTATTTCATGCGAAAATGCTCAGCAACATGTGTTTTGTCGTATGAAATGTCCCAAACGACTTCTTCAGGGCTACAAGAAAGAAAATTTCGTATGGGATCAACCGATCCACTACTGTTTCATATATAGCTTTAAAATTGTGATGGTAAACACCTAGTGACTGATCATTAGGAACATGTCACCTGACAATGTGATCAGTCTCATATAACGTTGTGACCAATCTCATATAACGTTGTCCCAGTGAACCTAAGTGTGTCCCCATAACCAAACACTCCAGACACAGGTGGGAAATCTTAACACATTGCAATAGTACTTCATATTACATTAGTGCCATTCTCTTCGTGATTTTACTCCTGTGTGCTGAACAAACATCTGTGATCATATTAAACCCCAAAGATCTTGCATAATTAAGAAAGCCGAAATCTTGTGGCATAAAGTGAGTGCACACAACGAGTTGGAGGGAATATGACCAAATGCCAAGTGCAATTTGTTGCAATCTTTATATGTTACTCATGTTCATAATGGTCTAGTTCCTTTAGATCGAGTGTGATATTAATTAGGCATTATTTTTCTAACCTGACAGACAAAGCAAATAAAATTATCCCAGTTTCAAAAAAGAATAAAAATGGCGTGTAGTTCTTACCTAATTGCTTATTTAAAGTCAAGCTCAGTGTCCGAATCTCGAGTGATCCAAACACCCTCCTGTTGAGAGTAGTTATTACCACGGACGAGTATCTGTCAAATGTAAAAGTGGTGTTGTCTTTACTTTTCAGTGTGAAATATAACGCCCTTCATCTCTTCACTCCAAGTTAATGCAGGATAGCGTCAGCTTACCTAAGCGTGTGTGCTACCTCTCATTCGGCCGCCTCCTGCGTTGGTTAATTAACCCGGAAGTGCTGTGTTTTCTTCCAGTCTATTTGTATACTCGTGGCCTATAATTGAGCTAAAACACTAGACCAACCCATTGGTTGTTTAGTGAGCCAATTCATGTCGTTCCTGACCTGAGGGATGCTGGGACTGAGAATAGTTTTTAATGTTCTGTTCCTCCTATACGTAAACCAGGGGTCGTCCTGTGGTAAATACTACCAAAGTCTTATCAGTTCTGAGAATACCCCATTGTCTGTTCATGCTTTTGAACAATGATTTGGTCAAAGAGTTGGTCAAATTGACAATAAACAACCTGACTGGTTGTTTATTGTCAGTGTCAGCATCTATCCTCTGTGCGGCTAAAATCCTTCGTTCTACCCTCTTTAATGTTTGTTGGTTATAACCCCTTTTTTAGAATCTGTCTTTCATTTCCACCAAACAGGAGATGAACTCTTGTTCTTCGCTACTATTTCTCCGAGCCCTTGTGAACTTCCCAAAGGGAATGGCTTGTTTCCGGTGTGGGGGCTGAGCACTACTGGCATCCAATAATGAATTGCACGCTGTGGTCTTTCGGTATAGCCTGCTATGGAGAGTGTTGTTACTGTTTTAAGATTTGAGAGCGACCCCTTAGCACACCAGGGGAGTAGGGTACTTTAAACAGTAGAGAAAGTTGTCCCCTTGGCGGACAAGCTTAAGTTACATACACTGTATATTAGTATAGGTCATCCAAACATAAACACTGGGTCCTACACACTATAGTACACCCACACGAAAGTATTGTAGCACAATATTTATTTTTAGTTAAAAAGAAAAAAAAATTCATAGATTTTACTCTTTTTTAAAAAAACAGTAACATATTACGCGCCTGCATTAAAACACATTACAATTTCATTAGCACAGTTTTTACACACATGAATAATTAAAAACACGTTAGCTTACAATAAATTTTCATCAGCATTAGTTGGCTATAAGGAGAAATCACATAGGGGGAGAGACATACAAAGACATTCCTTATTAGTCATTAGATTTTGCACATCTGAGAACCTGACAATCACAAAATCTAAACCTGGACCCGTTTTATATCTTGTCTACAGGGTAGATTTGTTCTCTTGATTGTGCAGAGGTGTGGTCGACGCGTTTCGATGGCTTTTATTGATATTCTACCATCTTTATCAAGACTAAATAATCAGTCTCTCGTTGTTTCTGGGCACCTGTTGGTTGCCACTGACAAAGTTGTTCCTGGTTACATAGCAATTGGTCGTTTTTTCAGGGGTTCTCGAGTTTCAATTACAGCCCTTCACTGTAGTATATTCCTTCTTTTAGCGAGTGTTTCTTCTCATAGGGTCCGCCCTTTACTTTCCATTTGGAATGCACCTTAATTGTCTCAGTTGCGTCTTAATCTCGATTCGAAACCAGGTTCAGGCGTTCCACTCCTGGCACCCTTTTACTCCAGTGCTCTTTGTTTCTGCTTTACCGCTCGAAATTAAATTAAGACAAAACCACCCCGTGAAGTGGAGTTCTCTGCATAACCACGAGACGAGGACTTGTGGAATATCGGTATGTGGGGAAACCGAAAGAACGAATTAAATAGAGCCCGCTCATATAAATCCATAGGAAAAACCGCAAGAGGACCGTTTCCCAAATTTTAAATAGCAGGCAATAAGGTGTATTCCAAATGGAAAGTCACAAAACTTCAGCTAGAAATTAGCACTTTAGAAGGGGAAATCAGGGACGTAGGCCTGAAAGAGGCAACAGAAAAAAATTATGCGATCTTTACAGAAGTCTTCGAGAGACATTAGGAGGACATTAAACAAAGCAAAACAAGGAAACTCAGGAGAGATGAGATAGACTATAGGGATGGGAGGATCTTCACGTTCGCGAAGAAGTATGATCAGATCACACGCAGTGTGAAAACAGGGGAGATCCAAACAGCACCAGACACCATATCTATCTCATCAAGCTCCACATCTTTAAGTGGTCCTTTTAGCAGTGAGAGAGAAGTGAGAGTGTGGCAGGCACACCAGGAGAAAACACACAGGGTAACTCTTTTTTAAGGGAATTACGGATGATAAAAAAGGGAACAGAATACAACCCAAACAGGTGGACACTACAAAAAAAAAAAACTATCAGGACGAAAATATCAGACTCAAGAAGGTATCAGGATGAAGCTCAGGTCAGGAGACAAGAGAGTTTAGAAGAGAGACAGAGCAAGGAAGTAAAGGGAATGAATTTGTCATTGAAATAGTTGACAAATGATATGATCACAGTATTGGAAAAAGGACTATGTTTTTGTCCAGTGAATGAGGGTGATGTGTGTAAAGGAAAAATTGATCTGTTTATATTTATCAGAAATGTTAAACACATTTTTTTCAGAATAATACAACAATAAACAAATGCAACAAGAATATACCTGTATGTTTAATAATAAATGCACAAAGTATACAATATATTCGAGATACCCAACTATTATTATCAATCACTGATGAAGAACAGTCACCAACCCATATGGAAACATTACAGAGAGAATTGACATTGACACAGACTACAGCGTGGCATGTGGGCTCAAACAAAATCAAGGTGGTCACCGACTTTAGCAGGAGGTAACTCGATAGACACTTTCTCTAAATTGGTGTAAGAGGACTTAGACCAAGGAGACGGTAGAAAAAGGTAGAGAAAACATAGAGGGGTGGACAACCTTACATGTGGGGAATGGAAAGTATTACAATCACTCACATCAGATAACCAAATAGTCATTAGGGAGGCTGACATGGGGGGTCATAGACAAAGATGATTATGACAAAGAAATAATCTCCCAGTTGAACACCACAGTCTGTTATGAAAAACTAGAGATGAAGCCCTTGGGGCCACTAGTAATGAACATCAACAAATACTTGGAGAATTGGTGTACAGAGGGACTTTTAGATGAGTCGGAATACCTCTATTTTAGGATTTTCAGACCTACTAACCCTTGTATATACACCCTACCCAAGGTGCATAAGGATCTCCCGTTCCCCCGGGGAAACCAATTGTGTCTGACATTGGCGATCCCATCGAAAGACTTTCGGAGTACATAGACTTATTCCTTCAACGCATGGTACAAAACCCCCCATCACACAAAAGAGACACCAAACACATCTTAAGCATTTCATCATATCTGACATGGAAAGAACCAATGTTGCTCGTGACATTAGATGTGGTGGCTTTATACACCAGCATCCAACCAGATCTGGGATATAGAGGTATCAAAAACCAGCTAGAAAAAAGACCTGCACCACTTTGGAAATATAAAGAGATGCTACTTGCAATGATGAACCTTATTCTCCACAACAATGTATTTCTATTAACTAACGTTTGGTATAGACAAAAACAGGGGGTGGCGATGGGAACGAAATTTTCCCCATCGTTTGCTAACCTGTTTATGGGGCATTTGGAAGACACTTGGATTTGGGGCACAGAGGGCAGTCAATGGAAGAAATATATCATGTATTGTTGAAGATTTATAGACGACTGCCATCTTTTGTGGACGGATCCCAAAGCAGAACTGTTGGGCTTCTGCCGACATTTGAATTCCAATAAAATGGGAATCAAATTAACCTCAAAACACAGTAGTACACAAATGGAGTTCTTGTATATAATACTCTATGTCAGTAACAACACACTCCATAGCAAGATATATCGAAAGACCACAGCGTGCAATTCATTATTGCATGCCAGTTGTGCTCACCCCCACACCAGACACAAGCCATTCCCTTTGGGGGGTTCACAAGGGCTCAGAGAAATTATAGCGAAGATCAAGAGTTCATCTCCTGTTTGGTGGAAATGAAACACAGATTTAAAAAAAGGGGTTATAACTAACAGACATTAAAGAGGGCGGAAAGAAGGATTTTAGCCACACAGAAGACAGATACACCAAAAGACAAAAACAGAGACACTGACAATAAACAACCAGTCAAGTTAATAACTAATTTCAATACTTAAAGCATGAACAGACACTGGGGTATTCTCAGAACAGATAAAACTTTGGAAGTATTCACCACCAGACGACCCCTGGTTACGTATAGGAGGAACAGAACATTAAAAACTATTCTCAGTCCCAGCATCCCTTAGGTCAGGAACGACATGAATTGGTTCACTAAACAATCATTGGGTTTTTACAAATGTTCATGTTGTGGAGTGTGCAGGTGGGCGGAAGACAAGAGAAAGAGCTTTACGGGAATTGATGGACAAACATACACAATAAGACACAATATCAACTTTACATAAAAGTTTGTTGTATATGTAATCAAAAGCAAATGCAACAAAATGTACGCTGGTAGCACTATTAAGACACTAAGAAAAAGGATCAGCAAACACATGTGGGCTTTGAAACAGGGAGACGAGAGATACCCTCTGGCCATACATGCAAGCACCTGCGAATCTCTGGGTCCCTACAAAGAGTTCTCTTTCTTTGGGATGGACTTGGTCCAACAAAACCAAGGTGAGGGCAACAGAGAAATAAGACTGTGCCACACAGAGGCTACATGGATCATGCGCCTTAAAACGGTAGCAAGGGGGTTAAACTCAGACCATGAGATGCAATATTTCCCACTTCATTCGAAAGTACTTTGATTCACTGTCAGACAGATGACAATTTTGTTTTAATTACCCTGTAATTTTTCTTGGAAGTGTAATTTTATTTCACTGTTGCTTGAACTTGTGATAATCAGTACAAAACAGTATATGAATCATGATGTGGTTAAACATTAATGTAAGAGCAAGCCAATAGACGTTACGATATACTTTTCCTCAACTTATACCCAAAGACCTGCCACCCTTTCAAACATTACGATCCTCATAAATCAGCATTGCACATCTTAAAGATATTCATGGTTGCAATGGCACAAACAGGAATTGAAATTGACGATTTAAATATTTACATTAACTAAGTCCGAATATTGGATATGTATAATTCAAAATAACTGAATGAACACCTCATTATCTGAGAAACAATCATAGTTTAGAACCAGGATATGCATGCAGGGCAGCGGTGTAACTAATACGAAACAGTAGTGGATCAGTTGATCCCATACGAAATGTTCTTTCTTGTAGCCCTGAAAAACTCGTTTGGGACCTTTCCCAATGAAGAAACACGTGTTGCTGGGCATTTTTACATGAGATAAATGAACAACAGAACACTAACGACTTATTATTGGAAAAGAATTGATGAAATATTTGATCTCACTGTGTATCTCTATTACATGATTATGAAAAAGGCATGAAATGTACAATCTGACACTAATGTCAATGATATCAGCGTGTGCATAGGACAAGTGTTACAATTGAATAGTGGACCGTATAGACGGTCTAGTGGAAGGGATCAGGATGTTTATTTCCCTCACCTTTTTGCACCGCATAGAGAGTGGATAAAAAGTTACGCATACTCAGGAGGCGCCAAGACCACACTTACGCAAAACCACCCCACCTTTTGTTTTTACAAGAACAAATTAAAATATTTGATGTCTGAGTTGCGCTTCCCTATTTAGTCACATCACATTCATGAGTCGACTAATGTGCACACAAGAAGCCTTTATTTACTTAAAGGAGATGAAGACAACAAACCCCGCATTCCTATCTTTCTTTTCTTCATTCACTAGCTGGGCTGCCACTGAAAATCATCATTAATTATAGAGGACTGCCCTTGTGTATTGCTTCCATGGGAAAAGAGATATAATAGACAAATGTGCACCACGCTTGGAACAGGTAACTATTGCAGCAATGAGCAACGGCGGGCCGCCATAACCAAAGGGTATTGGGGTGGGTGGGGCCGCGTGTTAGGCATCGCACGGGGAGGGGTAATACAATAAATAAATAAACATACCTTTAGTCGCTGGCCGCCTCCAGCATGACCTTGCATCTCATGCGCTGCCTCTCCTATTCTTCCTCGGTCCCAGAAGCCCCTGGGACAGACTCCCTGTGAAGGCAGGAAAGAACCCCTGTTCAGACCAGGGAGTCTGTTGGGTTTCTCCAGCCCGGCTGATCAATGCAGCTGGGCTGGAGAAAACCTGAGTGTGCATGTGTGTTTTGGTCTGCTTGAGACGGCCGGACAAAACACATATGCGCACTTAGGGAGTGGAGTGCAAGTAGGACTCCTTCCCCCTTTCATGCCTAAGCCCCACTCCTCCCAACACCACTGGCTAAGAGCTGGCAAATATAAAAAAAACAATGCAAGAACATAGTTTTATTTTACATTTAATGGTTGTTAGATTTGGGGGTCTCTAGATGGCACAGGTAGGTACCTGTGACAAATAGGGACCCTCGCCTCAAGTCAGGATAAGGGGATTACACTCCTAAAATAACCCCTGCTCACCCCCTTGGTAGCTTGGCACGAGCAGACAGGCTTTATATCAGAGGCGTCGTGTGTTAAGCATTTGTGATCACATACAGTAACCCAGTGACAACACTACAAATGGACACCACACAAGGTTTTATATCAAAATAAGTATACTTTATATAGAGTTACCACAAGAAAATAAACGACAAACATACACAATACTGTTACTTTAAGATGGTAGATTAAGCTTTGTTCAGTTCTTAGATGCAACGCTTTGCGTCAATGTACCTTAGGTTGCATTGCGCTTCCACAACAAGCAATGTCGCAGCGAGGGAAATGTGGCAAAGTTCAGGTGCAAAGAAATATAGACGTAGAGATCTTCCAGATGTGGCACGCTTCTCGGGGATGCGAGAAGTTCTCGGTTCGATGCGTGGACTTCAGCGGCGACACCCTTGTTCCGCGATGCGATGGCAGCAGATCCACTTGCGGCACTCTTCTCCCACGATGCGTAAAACTTCCGCACGATGCGACAACTACAGCGGTGACATCCACGATGTGCCTGCAGCTGCTCCGACGGTGGCACGCTTCTCAGGAATGCAAGGTGCTTTTCTACTATGCGGTGCAGTGCGACAGTTCCAGCGGCGACACCCTCCCTTGGAGTTGTGACAGCAGGCACAGCGACACGCTCCGACCTCGTTGCGAGACTTTTCTTTCGATGCGGTGCAATGCGACAGCTACAGTGGCGACACCCTCCTTCGGAGTTGCGATGGCAGCAGCAGCGATGGCGACACGCTTCCTCTTCATTGCGGCACCCTTCTCTCGATGCGGTGCAGTGTGAACGTTCCAGCGGCGACACCCTGCTTCGGAGTTGCAACGGCAGGCACAGCAACGGCGACATGCTTCTCCTAGTTGAGTCGCGCTTCCAGCTCCTTGCGACACGCAGTTCCTCTGAAGGCCCAAAACAGCAGCAGGCACTTCCAAAGAACTCTGGGGAGCTGGGGGTTGAAGTCTGTTGTCCCTGAGACTTCAGCAGGAGGCAAGCTCTTTTCCAAGCCCTTGGAGATCCTTCACAAGTTGAAAGTAGAGTACACAAAATTCTTTTCTCCTTCCTTTGGCAGTAAGGCAACCACTGCAGGCCAATCCCCAAAGCAGCACTTCAGCTTGGGAATAGTCTCTCCTCAGTTTCTTCAGGTTCCTCTCCTCAGTAAAGGTTTCTTCTTGTAGTCCAAAGTGATCTAATTTCATGGGATCAGGGTCCCAATATTTATATCCCAAAATCCTTTGTTCTCTGAGGGAGAGGGGCCTTTGCCCAGTCCAAACCAGTTCTGAAGCACTCGGTTTACCAGACTTCCCCTTTCCTTTCAAAGTGCAGGGCAGGCACATCTGACGCCCCACAGGCGGTGGAGCCAGCATTGTGGAAGGCAAGTACAGTCCTGAAGCACTTTGTTTACAGGACTCCTTCTCGTCTTTCAGTGTGCAGGGCAGAGACATCAGTCGCTCCCCAGGGGATGGAGCCAGCATTGTGAAAGGCAGGCACAGCACTATTCAAGGTTCAGGTGCAACTCCTCCCTCCCATCTAGATGCAGATCTCTCTATTCACAGCTTGGTGACTCAGCCTGTCTCTTGGAATACCCCAGCCCTGTCACTCACAAAACCAGACAAAGTAGTAGAGGCAGGTTTGAATGGTTAGACAAGCAAATACCTGCTTTCTAAAAGTGGTATTCGCAAACACAGACTGTTTAAACCAACTTCACTAAAAGATGTATTTTATCATTCTGAGTTCAGGCATACTAAACTTGAATTTCCACCATGTTCTCTGAGACAGTTAGGATTATAAACAGGTAATAATCTAACAGCCCATTCTGGCCTATGGAGAACAAATAGCCTTGCAATAGTGAAAAACGAAAATGCCTGTAATTCACTATTAGGACATGCCACACACATCAGGGCTTGTCCTACCTTATACTTACAATGCACCCTGCCCTTGGGCCTACCATAGTGGTGACTGATATGAAGAAAAGGGAAGGTTTAGGGACTGGCAAGTGGGTGCACTTGCTCAGTCAGCATGATAGTACCAGACTGCACGCAGGCTCTGCAATCGCAGACCTTAGACACATTTTACAAGGCTGCTTCTGTGGGTGGCACAACCAGTGCTGCAAGCCTACCAGCAGCATTTGGATTTACACGCCCTGGGCACACTCAGTGCACTAGACTAGGGTCTGACAAGTAAACCAAATAGCCAAACATGGAACCACTGATTAATACATCAATGTACAATAGAGAGCACTTGCACTGGGGCACTGGACAGCAATGGCACAGTGCCCAAAGCATCTAACACCAGCAAAAACACATGAGGCAACAGCAAAAAATGGAAGGGAGACCCACGCCAATGGTGCCAGGTCTAACAATGGCTCTGAGCCAGGCAGTGGGGCGATGCTCCTCCACCATTGCCGAGGAGCCAGCACTGGCAATGAGTGAAAAATTGAGTGATTGATGACTCATGTGGTGGCCGGGGGATGATTCTGCCTGCATGATTGCCTTGCTTTCACATTTCACTATAATTACTTACATAGTCCACTACTTTCCTGTACTTCCTTTTTTTTCTTCAGAAAACAGTCTGTTTAGTTCAGAAAACTATACAAAATTTTAAAATTATTTTCTTTTTCTTGTTCCTCAGCACTACAGGTCTATCTCATTTGGGTTGGGATGCGGGACTGGGCTTCCACAAGAAGCAGAAAAAGAAAGTTGGGAACAATGCCTCGCTACTTAAATGGGAAACAGCATGCCTTAAAGAGGCCTACTCCTGTGGACTGGAGCGAGGTGCGTTGATTAGGAAAATGCAGAGTAATGGTCTGGCCCTAACGTGAAACTCTAATTAGGTGCTTGTGTCCTGGGGGACTGTCACTGGACACATGTCACATGATGGATGCACACATCAAAAAGTCATTGACATTTGTGAGATTGATCAGCCAGGTACATGCAACTACTAGTCTGGGATTGGTGGTAGAAATTTGTTCTCACTTCTCAATTAATCGTACATGACTGCTCCAGCTTATGTTCATTCCCCTTGATCCTCATCAACCATGAAGCTCACATTGACTCTGCAATATTGAAATATACATTTTTTGCATTCCATAGGCCTTCTCTTCTTATGCACAAAAGCGCCATTACTCTGATACTCTTGCTTACTTGACTATCTCAGCCCTGCACCCAAGCAGAAGAGCGCATATGGATCATACTTTTTTGCATTTATGCATCATTATTTTTGTTTTACTAACAATATCAATTTGTAGAACTTTTTGGGTCCTCGCTTTTTTGTATTTTTTAACCATTAGATAACTTGGAACTCTGGTGCACATTTGGTAACTCAGCCAATCAGTAGATGTGTAGAGTGCTTCTTGTCACTCGTGAGGGTATCCAGGCACTGGCAGGGTCCAGTGAATTCGCTGAAAAGCCAAGTCTTCAGGGACCTTTAGAACTCTGGAAGAGATGGGTAGGTCCGTAGATGAAAGGGTAGCTCATTTCATGTCTTCACAGCTAGGTAGGAGAAGGAGAGACCTCCGTATCCACTACATCGGATGTGGGGGGTGAGGTTTAGGGAAAGGGACGTGGAGCGGAGTTGTCTAGTGGGCTGAAGGAAGTTCAGGTGGTGGTATAAGTAGGCCGGTCCGCAGTTGTGTAGGGTCTTGTATGCATGGGTCATGAGCTTGAATTGACATCTTTTCTGTACAGGGAGTCAGTGAAGTTCCCTGACATAGGGGGTGATGTGGGTTTATCTAGGGAGATGCAGGACAAGTCTGGCTGCAGCATTTTATATGCTCTGCAGTCATCAGAGTAGGTGAGCTGTGATCACTGCCTACAGAGCGTTGTCGTAGTCCAGTCGGCTAGACTATGACAACGCTCTGTAGGCAGTGATCACAGCTTACTAGTTGTTAACTTACACTGAAAGAATAAAATAACATCAAAAGTGTAACTTCCTTTACCTTTGTGAATTGGCCTTGTGTTGCATACAAAGTCTATGAAACATGGAGTAAAATTCTCCTGAGTCCTGACTCGAGGTATTTGTAAATTTAGCTTTAATTTTTTGAATACATTAAATACTAGCTCCCTGGATTGCTGCCTACTCATAGTTGTTGTTTGTATGACTTAGATGTCATTGGATTATCCCCTATGTGTTTTCTTTCAGTCTACTTGCCTGTGATGGATAATCCTTCTGAATAATCCTACAGTTGGAGTTCACCTCGCAAGAATCATTTGGAATATGTGGGGCCTAATTTTGTGATGTCTTCCCTGTTAGTACCGGTCCACTACTACTACTAGCATTAGAAGGCTTTTTTGAGAAACCCTGCAATACAGTTTGGAAAGACTGAGTGAGGAAGCAGACATTTAGTAATTTATTCAGGTAAACTAGTTAAAAACATAATAATACTGAAGATGTTCTCAGGAAAAAGAGATAAGATTGATATTTTTGTGTATGGGTTGTATGTAGGTCTGGGCGTAGGACTACGCTAGGTTTGCGTAGTTTGTGTATTTTGCACAACTACGTGCTATGCGAATTGCACGTAGCACAGTGCAAAAACACGTAGCGTAGCGGGCATTTTTTGCTTGCTTGCGGTTATCAACTTCAAGTTGGAGACCGTGAGGGAGCAAAATAACATCCCGGCGAGACTTTTCCCTCGTTCGCGATCAGCAACATCAAGTTGCCGATCGCGAGCATGGAAAATAAACCTCCCGGTGAGATTCTCAATGCGGGGAGGTCAGGTTTCTCATTGCGAGTGGTTGCGATTGTTCGCGACCGCTCGCGATGATAAAGTACCAGTCTGCGTTGAGAAAGTTGATGCTCGAGTTCAAATCTACTTGAGTGGCAGAAAACGACCGCTTGCACTGTGCAAGATGCGGTTTGCACTGATTGCACAGTGCGGACAAGCATCCGGCACTGTGCAATCAGTGCGAACAGCATTTTGCACAGTGCACTACACAGTTCGCGTAGCTACGCATAGCTCGCGTACTGCGAAGTGCCCTTCGCTTACCATTCAGTATTTACAACGCATATTCAATTACCACGCACATCTTTACCACATGTCTTCACCACAACCATACATCTAAATGCATTCAATGAACCGCTAACATGTGTACTACTACCAAGCATACTTTTACCATGCAAACCTTTACAACGTGACTTTTTTTATTTTAAAAAAAATTGTAATATGTATGGTTTGAAAAAATAATACATTGATCTACTATAGAATTATAATGCTGGTTATCATATTTTTTAATAACACTTTCCGGCTTTTAAAACAATAAATGTGCTGCACATCTCCATGCAACATAAGACAACACAATGCAACATATCGCAAGTCAATGCAATACTTCGAAATCCTACACACATTTTTCAACTTGCTATGACAGCGCAACAGAATGCAACAGCACAACAGTGGGTACATTTTGAGGCACCACTATTAATTAACACAACAGAGCGCAAACAATATCAACACTTCAGAAATATTTCCAAACATAAGTAAACATTAAAGCAAACCACTTGGCTTCAATAAGGAGCCAATGCAGCTTCCCAAGTGTTGGAAAAATATGGTTCAATTTCCTGGCCGAAGGGAGTAGATTGGCAGTTGCATGTAAAACAGCTTTTAGAAGAGTAAAGTCAGATTGAGATACTTCTGCTGAAACTGCATTACCAAAGTCTAATCTAGCTAATATGAGAGCATGGACGGCTGCATTTAGGCGGTCTGGTTGTAGGATGGGGTGATAATAGGTTGATGACATTATCTTTTCTTTCATTTACTGCTGTTAATACAACACATAGGTATTAAAAGGGGATAGATGATAGGTTCCACGGGGTTCTTGTGAGAGAGTTGGAAGGAGATCTGGGGTGGGCAAGACTTGAACCATTTTAATGTGATACTATCCATCATCTGCTAGCCAGACTCTATTGATAGGGTTTGAACCTAAAAATGAAAAAAAAGAGGGTATGTAATTTAGCAAACCTTATAAGTGGGAGAACACGCATACCCTAGATAATAAATCAGAAGGCAGTAATAGTTCCCTTTTCTCCTCCATGAAGCTGCCGCGCAGCGGTGACAGTCTGACAGGGAGACCACCAATGGTGTATCTATCCCCTGTAGAGGAGTGGAGTGTACATATTCGGATCCCCACAACTGTGTTGTGGCCTGTGTTACAGCAGATGCTATTAAAATCTCTAGAGCCTGGACTATTCATGTGATTCCCATGTAATCTATGTAAACCTGGTTGAGTAATTAATTATCTTTTTTCGTCAAAACAAGATGTATACTAAATATCATTGGCATTATCTATTTTATGCCAAATGTTTGAAATGTTAAATGTTCGTAATGTTAATTGTAATCTAAAGGGGTGTGATGGAGCAGGGTTTTTGCGAAAATAAAACCTGCTCGGGTTGAACCCTCAGTAACATTTACTAACCGTGTGCAGTGAAAATTATGTGGAAAAAGGCCTAACATGAGGGAAAATGCTACTGCGCAAGCGAGTACTAAAGTAGGGTACAAATGCTTTTTGACTAACAAAAATAAAAAGGACTAAGACTGCTTTTATGCGCATTATTAATGTCTGCTAGGGAAAAGGTCATAATTAACACGGGTTGCACAGGGATAAATGCAGCATTGGGTTGGTGCGTAGAGAAAAAGCATTTCAAGTGAATAATAAATGCTTGTGTTTGTTTTTCATAGAAGCATGGTTTTCTATTCTGCATGACAAATAATGGGTTTAGGAGATGAAAGAAAATAAAATGCATTAAAAGATGAAAATTCGAGAGCGGTGAGGAAGTTGGAACATGATTCTGTCCTTCCAATCCTGAGTGCCTGTCAAAACTTGTATGAAAGAACAACGCGACAAGCTGAGGGAAGCTTCCTCTGCAGAGTCATGATCAGCACAAAAGTTATACAAAGTTGTTACATTACCAGAGTAGAGGACGAGAAGAATGACAGTGGCTCGAATTTGTATTTCCTGGGGTGGAAGTTTATGTGATTGAATAAATAAAACACTGGGACATTTAGTGTGATGGACATGCTGCGAGTGGTGTGACAATACACCCCCTTCCTCAACCAATCAAAAGTAGAGAAAACCCTTAGCTTAGATACATATGTGGGTTGGACAATTGGGTTTTAGGGTATAAATGAAGTGCCTGGAGGGAGGGGTTTTGGGCTGACATTTTTGAAGATTGTTGAGGTGAGATCGCCATTTGTCGTCGGTTTGCTGACCTACCTGGGTGAGGAGAGGCCTTGTTTGCTGTCTCCTATTCTAGTGTTGACCGTTCCTGTCCACTGATTCCTGACTTAGTCTTTACCTCTTCAAAACTTCTTGATGGGCCCTTGCTGCTCTCATGGCCAGAGAGTAGTATTTCCTTATTTCCTATTTGGGTTAGTATAGCCCAAAATCTGAATTTGCATAAACATTTGCAAATGTATTTTGCCTCTGAATATTTAGTCTCTTTGCCTATCCTGTCCTTTATGCATTGTCATTGATATGAATTTGACATTTTCTCTTCTGCTGTTGTTGCCTTATGACGATCTATGATTTGTACTGTATGTTGGTACTGATGAGCATTATTTCACATTATTTTAGACAAACATTAAAGATGTACTATTGAGTATGTCTTTATTAGGACTGTTTTATTCTAGATTATAGTGTTTTGATCTAAGTATTGGTTTGCCAAGTGTAATCAATTATATAAAGATTGCATTGCCAAATTTAGTATTCTAGAAATGAGAGTACTAGATAATAATTGGTAAGTTGGTATCGTTTTTTGAATTACACTAACCCAGCGTGAAGGGACTTGTTAGGTATTGGGAATTGGGCCTTGTCATTAAAAAAGTATTAGTCCCAGATCACTGGATCAGGTGCAAACTATTTTCCTCGCCCCCATTGGGGTACTAGAATTTGGGATCGCAATTCAGAGATACCTGGGATGCATGATTCGTGAGTAAGGCTCTTATTTCAATAGAGCCTGCACAAAAACGTTGCATTTTTGCAGTAACTGCTTGTTCATCTAATCAGGTTATTTTGCCTTATCAAGGGTGACTTGATCCAGCCAGTTTCCCAACTAATTTCAAAATATTGCTTTAGGTTGCACCTCTGAATAGCGATTGTATTGAATTAACCTGATTTTAGCTGACCAGCCTACAGCAACAAGTCTTGATTTCCCGTCTTCTCGATACTGCAACTCAGCCATGGCTAAGTCTTCCTGTAAATTTGTAATTTGTAACTGAGTTTTGTATCGCGCCAACTCACCGACAGGTCTCAAAGCGCTACTGACAAAGTACAGCAACAAAGACGGAATGAGGATAAAAAAGTGATAACATAGACTATGGAGATCTAAACGCATCCTTAAAAAGTAGAGTTTTCAAGGTTTTCCTAAAACGGAGGAGGTTGGCTTCTCTACGGAGCGCCTCCGGTAGCTTGTTCCAGATGGTAGGAGCTTGGACTGAGAAAGCTCTACCTCCTTTTGTTGCCAGTTTGAAACGTGTTTTAGAAAGAAGGCCAGCAAGGGATTTTGTTTAATTGCTAATTGATCAGCAATATTAGGACTTGTTAAACATCTGTCATCCAATACCAAAATTGTTGGAACCATTGATGTTCCGTGAAACAGAGGGAAGACCTTTATACTCATATTAAAAAGGGTCATCCATTGTATGTTAAAATTCATCGTCCTGATGATGGTCTTGTGAAAAATCTATAAAGACCGAAACGTCGACAATCTATCCCAATTCTGCACATGATTCAATGTACCATATTTTGATTTTCTTCTTTTTCAGTTGAAATCATTATGTTATTTCATATGAGCAGTTTGGTTTTTTCTGTTTAGATAGACCTAAGGTTAAAATAATCTGTACCTTGAATATCTAAACCATATCTGTGTATGCACCCTTCTTTACAAAAAACATCTGTTTTGTATATACTTTTTGTGTTTGAAAACAAATAATAATTTTCAGACAAAACGAAATCCTGTTTTTTGAAGTTATTTACTATGTTAGTGTGGTAACATTGTAGACACTGATCTCATATGACGGTTTATTTCAAATCAACAAGTAATTACAGCAACAGATTCACTATAGTTTTAGGATCCTTGATTGTTTAACAAGTCCTAATATTGCTGATCAATTAGCAATTAAACAAAATCCCTTGCTGGCCTTCTTTCTAAAACACGTATTGCCCGAGCCCGTAAGGGTATATTGGGTTGCTCACCTCTCTATTTTCTATAGTTTGAAACGTGGGCAAGATAGCAGGAGGGAGTCGGAGGATCTCAAGGTGCGCTTAGGTTCGTAGATTTTTAGCCTATCCTTGATATAGGCTGGTGCCTGGCCGTGAATAGCTTTGTGACAGATGCACAAGCTCTTAAATTCAACTCTTTGTGATATAGGGAGCCAGTGCAGCCTATAAAGTAAGGGAGAGGCGTGAGTTCGCCTTGGTGCTCCAAATATCAGACGAGCTGCGTCATTTAAGATGACCTGTAGGCGATTGATGGAGTATTTTGGGAGGCCTAAGTATAATGCATTACCATAATCTATTCTAGACACAATCGTAGCTGAAACGATTGTTCGAAGCAAGCTCCTTGAAAGTAAAGGGACAAGCTTGCGTAGTTGCCTGATCAGATTCGTGCATGAGCCAACCACAGCGGACACTTGGTTAGACATTGATAGTTCCTGATCTATCTTCATCCCAAGGCTCTTTACACTAGAGCATGGTTTTGGGGTGGGTCCAAGTTCTTCTGGCCAGAACAAATCATTCCAGGGGGAGGTAGATGTTGAAACTACAAGAACCTCCGTTTTATCCGGATTAATTTTCAATAGGTTGGCCGACATCCAATTCACTGTGAATCGTAAAATATCTTGGGCCATGGACTGAGCCGATATAGTATTGTCGATGCTCAGCAGTAGCTGAGTATCATCGGCATAATTAAAAACTTTACAGCCCATATTTGCCAGGGATTCTATCAGTGGTTGTAGATATAGGTTGAATAAAAGTGGGGAAAGCGCGGACCCTTGCGGGACTCCACATACTAGGGCACCCACTTCGGAGACCTGGTCTGCTAGCTGGATCCTCTGCGTCCTCCCTGATAAGAAGGCTGTCAGCCATAGGAGAGCTTGCTCTCTTATCCCGGCCCTGGCTAGTCTGTCCAGGAGCAGTGCATGGCTGACAGTATCAAACGCTGCTGATAGGTCTAATAGTATCAGGGCGCTTGGTTTTTTACTGTCAGCCATGCCTCTGAGCTCATCCAGTACTGACAGCATTACTAGTTCCATGCTATGGTGGGCACGAAAGCCAGCTTGCCGTTCCTGGAGATGATGATGGGCTTCCAGGAGGGATGACAGGGATTTTAGTACATGTTGTTCTAGTACTTTTGATAAAAAAGGCAGCTGGGAAATTGGCCTGTAGTTCTTTAGGCTAGTTGGATCGGCTCCAGGCTTTTTTTATCAATGGTCTGACACGGGCCTCTTTAAAGGATGTTGGTAGTGATCCAGTGGCTAATGAGATGTTTAAGAGGTCTAAAATCTGGTCCTCTAGGATCGGGATTGCTAGTCGGAAAATATCAGGCGGGCAAGGGTCGGCAGGGGAGCCTGACTTGGTAGATGCTACTAGCTGTCTAAGGGAGGTAGCATCAATTTCAGGAAATTTAGTGACAATAGGGGTTGAAGAATGTGAAGGGGGCAGTGGCAAGGTATATGTGGCTGGGTTATCCTTCTTAATGTCTGATAGTATGGTCGCTACTTTATCAAGGAAATATCCCTGGAAGGTGTCACAATTAATCAATATGTCTGCCTTTTCCTCCTTCTTACTTAGCTCTTTCAGGATTTGAAAGGTCTCTTTTTGGATATTGGTGGCGTTATTCATGCGTGCTTCATAGTAATCCTTCTTGGCTGAAATGATGAGTTTTTTATACAATTGGAATGATGTTCTGTATAATTCCCTATCCGTATCCATTTTAGATTTCCTCCAGCGTCTTTCGAGAATACGGAGCTTTCTTTTTTGGTCTCGTAGACTCTGGGTGAACCAAGGGGCTCCTTTTTCTGCACCCTTTACTTTTTGTGTTTTTTCAGGGGCTATCTCCTCAATAGATTGTGTGAGGGTAGTTATTATCCTGTCGTAGTTAGAGTCTAAGTCAGTACCATCTGATGAATTTATGGATTTCTGTTTATGTTTAAGCAGAGCTTTAGTCAAGGTATCAAAGTTGACTTTTTTCCACTGGCGCACTTTTCTAGTTTTAAGTGGAAGTTTAGTCTGAAGATTGTGATGCGGTATGTTGTACAAGATTAGATGGTGATCCGACCAAATGCAGGGTGTTATATTAGTAATGGCCGCCTTTGGCATAGAGGACCAAATGAGATCAAGAATATGGCCTTTTGTATGAGTTGGAGATTCCACAAGTTGTATCAAACCAAGAGCGGTCATAGAGGTCTCCAATTTCTGAGCTAGTGAATCTGTGTCTCTTTTCTCCCAGTGGATGTTAAAGTCACCAGTCACCAAGATGTTTTTGTAACGTGTGCATAGATCCGATATTATAGGGAAAAAGAGATCATTAAACATTGAGGTGCTTTGAGGTGGGCAGTATATAGTTAAAATGATGAAACAAGAATTATTCAAGGTGACTTTTATCCCTAGTAGGTCCGCGGCATTTACAGTCTCAGTTAGAATTTTTGTTACCACAAGCTGACTTTTGAAAATCGTTGCGACACCACCGCCTCGGGTCCCCTCTGGTCGATTATGCCAGACCATGTCGTACCCGCTGGGGAGGGCAGCTATGATATCCGGGGAAGAGGAATCATTCAACTAAGTTTCGGTGAGTGTCAGGATATCGATGGTCTCATCCTGTAGGAGGGTAAATATTTCTAAATGGTGTTTCTGTAGTGACCTGGTGTTAAGGGTGGCTAATTTTAGGGGAGGTGGCTGACTCGAGTTCACAGTGTAAGGGGTGCGGAAGATGTTATTTTCCTTAATAATAGCACAAGTGGTTGGAGGCAAACAGTACCTGTCGGACTTCAGTGCTAGGAGATCCGCTGAAGTGTGACAGGTACAGGTGCCAGAGTCCCTAAGCCCTAAGCCCGGTCGTGCGCGGACGGGCGCAGACGGGCAGGACTCTGGCACGACTCCGGCGCAGGTCCGGCGCGTCCGCTGGTCGCGTCCGCTGCGCGGAGCCATCACTGTCTGTTTTTATTGCGCTGTCGATGGCCTCACCAACCCAGCCCGACCCAAGATGGCCGCCAAAACCGGCGCCCAGCGCTCTCGGCGTCAATACTCAGGCGAGAGCGGGACCGGAGCTGCAGGGAGGGGGTAAAGATGATTTCTAGGCGCTGCTGAGCGCTGGGGGGTCTCAACACACCTTTTAAGTTCAGGTGTGACAAGTACCTGACAAGTACAAATACTGTTGGCACCCTATATGCAATTACTGGCTATCTGTTTTCATGCAGGTGACACAATCCTACAAATGCATATTGAGCAACACTTGTTGAACCACTTTACGCTTATTAGGGTATATAGAGGTGGTAAGAGATCCCTGCTTGCGAACATGCATAGGGTCCTTCAAGGTCTGTGCTTCGCTACTGTGGACCTGTCATACATGCTCATCTGGGTTAACTCAGCATGTCTCTCTTTGAAGAACTTGGCAGATGTTTAAGAACATAACACTAGTATGATGAGTCCACACTTAAGTGAATCCCTTTAACAGTAATGGGATATAGCTGAGTTTTACGTCCAGAATTACAAATACCTTAAGTTTGTCTTGCTGCAATGCTGGGGTACCAAAATCATACTCCCTCCTGCTAAAAATGTCTGACTCTGAGTATTGCCCAAATATTATGACATGGCATCTCATTTAGGAAAACATCAGGTCTCCTCTAGAGCAAATGGTAGGAGATATGGTGTGTTTACTGTCCTCAAACTAATAGAAATATTGTCATCCATTCAATAGTCTTATATGAAGGTACACCGGACACATGCTGGTAAGCAGTGGCAGCTCGCAGTAGGAGTGCTGCAGGACGGTGAGGTGGGGCGAGGGAGGGGCAGGTTGGGGGGATAGTGGAGTCGGACATACAACAGCATGGAGTAAGGTGAGTAAATAAATACATACAACTATTTACTGTGCGCTCGCTGCCCCCCCCCCCCCCTCCCTGCCCCTCCCCGCCCCACCGTTCTGCAGCACTCCCACTGCGAGCCACCACTGCTGGTAAGAATATGAATCCTATAAAGAACATATAGAACACTAGTTACTCATTCTGCCATTATACTGCCCTGTCTGAATTCGAGAATGTAGCTTGTCCCGCCTCTTAATATTTGTATAGAAAACTCTAATATGCACAGTATGCTCAGTCAGAAAACATTACATGGGAAATTCTCACAGCCTCCAGAGATAGTGGGAAATACATTTGTCTAGTTATTGCCTGTAATCAGGGGGGAAGACAAGTCTAAGGTGTTGACATATCAGGTGCCTTTTTCATTCTTTCCAGACTGCACCCACCACCAGCCTCAAACTGATTGGCTAACTGTCAGATAAAGATCATATTACAGGTTAATGATGGTAAGGTACTCGTGGCACTTCTCTTACTTGTCTTAAGGATACTCTGTCATGCTACACGCCTTCTTATTTTTTGTGTTCAAGAATACATAGGGGTTAATTACAAGTTTGGCGGTGCAAAAGCTGACCACCGCGGCGGAGGCTAGTCCCGCACATCCAAACCTGCATGTGCACCGCCTGCCAGATTACGAGTTTCCTTGTGTCTGGCAAGCTTTTTGTGGCGGTGCCTCTGAATACGGGCACTGCAATGGGAATGTCAAAAACTGTTCCTGTACGGCATGGACTGAAGTCCATGCTGTGCAGAAATTGTGGTGTATGCACACAGGGGGGCACATGTTGCACCCCCCTGCATGCTTTGCCATGCACATGGGCAACAGGGGACCTCCATGACACCGCTGACGGTCCTGAAACTCAGACTGCAGCACCTGACTGCAGCACCACTGCCAGGGAATGGCAGTTCCTTGGCGGTTGCGGCTGTGCAATGACTGTCTGACCACCAACGTTGTGATAGGGGGGTTGGACCGCCGGTACACATCCCGCGAGGCGGTCTTCAGACCACCAGACTCGTAATTAGGCCTGTACTCTGCAAAACATTTGGCAATCTACATATGTCTTAACAAGAATTATATTGATTACATTTTTACTGTAACTCTCCTCCTGACAACATATGAACTATCCATAGTCTTCCAACAGCACTGAAATGTCTCGGTACATTGAAATATTGTATTGCAATGTACTGCAACCTTGAGAAGGCTGGTCAGTTGGACCAGTTGCTTGGTCATACAAATGAGTTTGTTGTGTAAAGACACCCTCAAATATTCTTCACATTTTCTAGAAGACATTTCATCAAGTGTTATAGCTGCGGTGGTTATTGTGCACATGATCTTCCAAGCATCTAATCCACAACTATTATGTAGGTCTATGTGGTAGATATTGTGAATACTTTCTCTTTTACATTTGCTTCTTACTGCTTCCAATGCCCAAAAGGTTGCATTGGAGGACATGTTGCATGCTGTGATGAGCAGTGCATGTGCATCTGAAGCATTGGAAGGCCTTCTAAATGAACATCCTGACTGAGTGCATGTATTGTCAGGCTAGACGTTTGACCAATATATATCTGACCACTGTGGAATTTTGCGAACCAACTATATACTAATAGGTCAGTCTGCAAAATCCCAAATTGTACTGCGTCACAATGTGACCTACTTCATCAATATGCATGAGGTAGGTCACAAAAAAGTCAACTGGACCACTGCCTACTCTCTGAAAAAATATTACATTCACAAAAGGAACAGGTCCCCAAGTGACACCTAAAATGCACCCCTTCCAAATAGTGAATCCTTATTAATTTCTAAACCCATTTTAGGTGTCCGAAAAAAGTTACTGAATCGTACGATAGGTGTAGTGCACTGCAAAATGTATTTCTGTGGTGGAAACTCTGAATAGGAGAGCTTACAACCACAAAACGCCTTAAATATCTGGCCCATCCTTCAGAAGATATCAGGGTAGACTGCCCATGTTCTTACATTCATGTGCTAAGGCACCAAGGTAAAAATGTCAATGTTACTGTGATGTTTTCTGATATACTGTGTGTTCCGTTACTGGATGTATGCCGGCCCTGAGTCCATAGTCATAGTGTTGGTTTACTGGCAAAAGAGCAAAAAAGCGACAAATGGATCTCTGCTCGTAGAACTAAAAAAACAGAGGATGGTGTGTGATTGGCAATTTGTGCAAGTACTGGCGTATGTTTTTTGAGGAGATCACACATTTGTTTTTAGCCGAAGCATAAGCAAGACATGTAAGAAGTGTTGTTGAACCCATATTTATTGCTACTTGTAACATTGAGTTCAATTTTGCAGCATGGGGAAATGTATCAAGCTGTTTAGCAGCTCGCATTTGGCAGTAATTGGAAATTCCTAATGCGAGTTTATAAGGGAAGATTTTGGTAGGTTTGAATTCACAATACGCCATACTTTTATGGTTATTGGGGTGGGCACCTTATTACTTGTGACAAAATATTGGGCAGGTAGCACGCTTAACAATGCTTAACAACGCTTAACAATGTTGGCTTATTTTGAATTGAGTATTAAACAAGGTACTTTACTTCTTCTGACATAATATCGGGTAAATAGGTGTTATATATATTAGAATATATACTTCATCCTGTAAAATCAGGCTCTCCTCTGAATGTTATCCCAGCAAAAGTAGTCTCCTCCCTTTCCAACCAACTCTCTTCACCCATAGGCACAATCCTCAACCTCTCTATGAAAGAGGGGCATTTCCCACAGGAATGGCAGGTGGCACAGGTCATCCCTATCTGTAAAAACCCCAAGGTCCCTATGGAAGAGCTCTCCAACCTCCACCCCATTTCCCTACTACCTCTCCTAAGCAAAGTTCTGGAAAAACACATTAATCAACATCTATCTGTCCATGTCAAAAATAATGGCAGCCTGGACCCTTTTCAATCCGGTTTTAGGCCCAAATACAATACAGAGTCGGCCCTGCTGGAGGTCACGGACAACATCAAGATGACCTTGGACAGTGGCCACTCTACAATACTCATGCTATTGGACCTTTCTGCCGCTTTCGACACGGTCTCACACCAGATCTTGCTCAGGAGATTGGAGCAGATTGGACTTAAAGGACCTGCCCTTCAGTGGATGATGAGCTTCCTTTCCAACCGTACCCAAGCTGTCAATCTAGGTCCTTTTCGGTCGAAGACGATGGAACTAATCAAGGGGATTCCTCAGGGCTCATGTTTGAGCCCTACATTGTTTAACATCTACATTGCCCCCTGGTTACGGGCTCACGCAAGAAAAACATGAAGCTTAAAACCTTTAGTTGCAACAAAACTTCCATCTCGAGGGTACCTTCCTTCTGTTATTTAGGCGTCACTTTTGACGAAAGAGGAACTTGGGGTGCCCAGCTGAAACTGAAGGAAAATGGAGTTACTAGATCAACTACAGCTCTCATGCACTTTTCTAAAAGACTTGGTTCGAGACCTATGGAGGCCATGACTCGTATTTATAAATCCAAATGTGTAGCAATTGCATCTTACGGGGCAGATATTTGGGGCTATGTCTCAGCCCCAGGTATCCAAATTATAGAAAATAACTTTATACGAGCTTTGTTGTCACTCCCAAAGTCATCTCCCACATATTCAATTCATAATGAAATGGGCTTGGGCTACATCACTGATCTCCTAAAAATGTCCCCACTGCTATGCTGGGTTAAAACTTGGACAAATGGGGAGATTAAGTTGAATCACTGCATACTCAAAGACTGCATGGCCCTGGATAAAGCGGACAGCATACCTTGGTTGGCGTATGTTAGAGCGGCATGCGCGAGGCTAGGGGGTCCGGACATGTACTCTTTACCACAGGGCCTCAACAAAGAGGATGTAGGGTGGGTCAAGCTGCATTTCCGAAATGTGTTGGAGATAGAGAGGGAAGAGGTTGAGCTCAGTAAACTAATGGTGAGGACAATATATCAACTTTCTTCCTCCTTGGCTATGGAACCTTACCTAAAATATGTAACCAAACCATACCACCGTTTTCTTTTAATAAGGTTTAGGTTCAACCTCATACATCTCATGCTTGGATCCTATACAAAGTGGGGGACTCCAGAAAATACCCCACCCTGCACCTGTGATAGCTTTTCTACACAGGATACGCTTCATTTAGTAATGCTTTGCGAACATTATTTGGTGACCCGTAAAAAATTCTTGTTTCCAATCTTGAAAGACCTAAACTTTGGTCAGGTGAGGCCCGCCCTCCTACACCTCCAAATGCTTAATTCTGTGCAGGTCACATATGGTGTAGCTTGCTTTCTGGTAGCAGCTGCCCGATCAAATAAAATAAGACTCTCCCAGACAAATAACCACCAAAACTGATATTTTGTTAAAATACGTTCCGGGGAAACGTGTTAAATATACTGGGAAGTGGCGCCTTATGTGACTTTAGGCTGCTTAGTATCTATTCTCTGTATCTAATCGTTTTTTTAAATATCTTTTTAAACATCCTTTTTAATGAACTTACATAGGATCTGCAATCATGTGTAAACTTGTTTAATTGTAATTTTATTTTTGTATTATGAACTGTGTATTGCTTTTATGGTTTTAATTAACCGAAATAAAGATATTTGACTGACTGACATTGCCCCCTTGGCCAACCTCCTCAGGTCCAGCGGCTTACTGCCCATTTCATATGCTGATGACACCCAGCATCTCTTCTCTTTAAACAAATCCTCCACGTCAGCTTTGCCCAGTTTTTCGGAGGGAATGACAGCCATTGCTCATTGGATGAAAAGCAATTTTCTCCAACTTAATGCAGGGAAGATGGAGATTATGCTCTTCAGGGATGCCCCTCTTCTGTGGACCTAAGACTGGTGGCTGGCTGCCCTTGCTGCCCCTCCTTGCCCTAAGGCCCTAGTTAAAAACGTGGGCATTTGTCTAGACCGTGCCTTAACATTAAAGGAGCATGCTGCTCACACCGGCTGGAACCTGCATTTACGTGATGGGCTTGCTACGTCAAGTCTTTCCTTTTCTTCCAGAATATACCCATAAAACCCTCATTCAGACTATGGTTATGAGCCATCTCGACTACTGTAACGCTCTCCTGGTCTCTACAAAGGAGTCTTCACTCAGCAGGCTGCAGGTGGTCCAGAACACAGCTGTGCGCCTCGTCACGAATGCTCCGTCCAAAACTCCCTCCCTTCCCCTTCTCCAACAGCTCCACTGGCTCCCAATCCGCAAGCGTGTCAAATTTAAAGTCTGCTGTATTGTCCATAAACCCCTGCATAACAAAGGCCCTCTTCACATCTTTACATCCCATGAGAGACTAAATTGTGTCGAAGAAGTTACAACACAGAATTAGTGATGAGTTGAAGTGGCACGAGGTCCGGCATATATGTACTTTTACATACCTATTCCTGTTGAGAGACGATCTCCATGCAGTGTGTCATTGCTGAAGTTGCCCCTCTGGCTATATCATTACCACACTGTGAGAGTGATTGTGCATGCAGTCGGATCCATGCAACCCTAAAAGTCAGAGAGGACGTGGTCGTAGGTAACAAGGATTGTAGAGGAAGTGCTGCCATCTTGAATAGGGCAGGGATCGCATAAAAGCCATTTTGAATGGTGATTGAGAAGGAAGTACTATCATCTTAAATTAGTCAAGGATCGCGTAGAAGCCCCGCCATTTTGAACCATGATCATGATGGAGATACTGCCTTTTTTATTTGGGCAGGGATTGTGAGGAAGCACTGCCATTTTGGATTGGCTGGGAATTGTGAGGAAGACATTAAGAGGTGGAATGCAGACGAGGAAGAGGGTTTGGAGATTTTTAATTACATTGAAAAGAAACAAAGGGTACAAGTCAAGGGAATGTATTACTGATGCTTTAGAGAATTTGGATGCATATTTTAATCCCACAGCATTTATGGGAATTAACAGGTACAACTTTTTCACAGGAAACAGGGTAATGAGGAAACAATTAAGGATGTTGCTGCATCCATTAAATTTGGCATTATTCTGCCGGTTTGGGGTTCTGATCCTGATTAAACCAGGACTACCACAAGACCTCATTTATGTCCTGTGAGTGATCCGAGCATTCCGTGGGAAAAGATTGGAATAGACATTATGGATCCGATAAGGAAGAAGGACACATACAGTTTACCATACTTATAATGGATTATTTCTTGAAATGTCCAGAGGTAGAAATTGTTTCCAGAGCAGACTTAGAAACACTTGTAAAATTCCTTGATGGAGTCTTATTGAGAGAAGGATTACCTAAAACTATACTTAGTGATACTTGTCCACAATTTGCTTCTGATGCACTTAATCCATTTGTTAGGCCATTATACATAGAACCACCCCTGTTTCCTATTCTGCTGGTAATGGTGCTGTAGAGCCATTTAACAGGAAGATAAAAGGTTGCAGTTAATGTGAAGTTGAGTTGGAGAAAAGAAGTTCTGTGCATGGTGCGGTCATACAAAATTACTCCTTGTGTCACGGCTGACCACAGTTTTTTTGAGCATATGAGAGGCAGGATGGCTATTACTAAGGATACTCTGGGACGGATGTCAGATTTGAGGAGGTTGGATTGGTCACCCACTGCAGTAAAGAGGTGATTGTTCAGAGCTCAAATTGTGTACAGAGAGTATTTTTAGTATATAGACATAAGTACAAACAGTGTATTGCAAAAGTTGAAGATTGTGTGAAAGTGAAAAGACCTGGGATAATCACAAAAGGAGAGAGTACATTTACAAGACCTTTACAAGTGGAAAAAGTGTTTTGCAATTCATTTCTCCTGAGTGACTGTCAGGTCTGTCATTTAAGTTGCATTTTATTATGCAAGGATGTGATATGTGGTAAATTCCCTATCACTACCAATTATGATTGGCTTTCACAGGATGATACTGATGAGGAAGGTAACAAGAGTCAACCAACATGATGATTCTCCTTTCTCTTTGCAAATAGAAATGAAGACAGCTCATCAATGTGTTGTATCTAATCAGTGGAAGCTGAGAAGAAGATTTGGATGGTTTATAAACAAACCGTACAGACTCACATATTACATTTGTGAGTAGCAGTAGTGGCTGTTACTGGATCCGGGGGGTGGGGGGGGGGGAGTACAGGAGGGGGTAGCGGGGAAGGGAACAAAAAAAGCCACTTACCTTGCTAAGGCCGGCCGCATCTCTCGTACGTCCTCTTCTTCCTGGCTCTGGTCGGCAGCAGGAAGCTTCCAGGCTCCCCTAAGCCAATCACAACACTGCAATTCAGCGTTGTGATTGGTCTGTGGCTCGGGGCTTCGACAGGGATTGGGAGGTTTTGCATGTTCCTCACTAGGCTGTGTAATGCCGCCTGGTGGGGAACATGCAAAGTGCGCATGACTGCTTGGGCGGCCCGAGAGGGCCTGCTAAGCAGTCTTGTGCACTTAAGGAGTGCAAACAATCCTCTCCTTGCTATGCCCAGCCTCACCCGCCCGAAGATCACTGACTATAATAGGAAAACTAAAATGATAATAATGATACGTTATAATCATTTTAATTTGCCTATTGAGCAGTGGTGCGATGCTCCTCCACTTAGGGAAGGAGCCGCCAGTGTTGTTAATCCTGTTGTCAGTTTATGCTACTTTGGAATAACAGAAGCAACCATAAGTACACCTGTGTTATTTTATTGCAAATCTTTTACTTTACATCTCAGTGTTTGGTTTATTCTTTTCTGTAGAGGGTTATTGGTTTGTAGGTCTGAGTGATCAATTATGTGATTGTCAGTCTTTGTTTGTGCTTCATTGGAAGTTCTTCTTACGATTCCTTCTCTCTTTCCTTCTTCCAGGTGGTTTGTTTTCCTCCTGGATCATTCCCAAAGAAAGTTACAGGTAAGTTGTTATTCTATTTTAATTTATTTATACTTCTTTTCACTTTCTGTTCTTGTTTTATCCTTTTCTTATATTTCTCCTAGTTCTATTTCTATACATCCTTCCTAGATTTTAACAACAGTTCCTAGCTGTTTAAAGTTCTGGGGCTTCTTACGTATTCCCGTTTTCCTGCTGCCTTTGTTGGTTTGAGAGTAGGGGTTGGCACTATACAGAAAAATCAGATATGCAAAAAAAAAAGGTATACCCAAAAATTAATAATAAAAAAAAATATGCTTCCACAGTTTTTGCTTTATAATATAATGGTGATTATTCCTCTAATAGTCCGATTGCCAGTGCTTAATCTGAGTCAGTGGTCCCCGTGCTCAGAACCTGCACGTATTTGTCAGCACTGGCTCTAATGACAGTCCACCACATGGTGGTGCTGTCTGAGATGAGCACAACAACTGTGCTTATTAAGTCAAAGGCATTGAAAATGAATAATACCAGCCTCTCTTGACATTGTTTTAGCTTTGTGTAACCTGAAACATTCTGAATTGTCACATTTGTAGGAGTTAGATGGTTAGGTGTTATGTTGGCACTGTCATTGGCAGCACTGGCGCATTACATTGTGCAGGCTGTAGTGGCCTACCAAGAAAGGCCTTCCCACTTTAATTTTTACAAATTAAGCACTGCTGGTTGCCTCATTACTAGTTCCCAGCTTTCTTCTGTGCTATGCCTTACTGATGCCCTTTCCACCTTCCAGAAGTTCTTCCCACGAGCAGGATGCCGCTCTGGCTCATCATATTTTCTTTGTTGCTTCTCAGATGTCAGGCTTTCTCGGAGCTCCAAGTTCTGGGCGCCTGTATCTCTCTCGCTCAATGGTCTCTCCTCGTCGGTCTCCTCCTCCTCTTTTGTAACCAGGGCCGGCGCTAGGCATGGGCAGTATAGGCAGTATGGGCAGCTGCCCAGGGCGTCGCACTAAGCCCACCAGCACAGGGCCACGCACTAGTGCAACACACCACCAAACCTCTTGTGCCCATGCCGATCTCATTGAAGAAAGGTGTCTGTTTGTAATTGGGCTTACAGGAGGGGGCCCCCTCCCTGGGCCTCTCAGGGAGGGGGCCCCCTCTCAGGGATGGTGTGTGGAGGCCTGGGGGAGGGGGACACTTCATCTTGTGCCATTTGCAAGGAGACGCATTTTGACCTGCAATTATGCCTCCTGCCTGGCTACCATTTGAGAGACACTGCGGGACGCCTATTGTCAGCCCTTTACAGTCTGCACAGTTTTAACTCTCAGCCCCAAAGCTATTCTCACACCTTCAGCCAGATATGAGCTGTGAAAGAGGTGCTTGTAGGTGGCAAAGAGGGGAGCTGCGGCCAAGGAGGAGTCTGCACAAAGCAGCTTCCGGATCCCGAAGGTGTCACTTATGTAAATTAGAGGGGCCTTGCAAATCCCCCTTCACCAGGGGCCCCAAACATCCCAGTACCAGACCTGTTTTTAACCCTGTGTCCTTCTCTTTCCATCTTTTCTCCAAACTCCAGCAAGGGGAAAAGTCTTTGTTATGGCAAGTCACAGGCCAATCTAATTTTCTAGTTTCAGTACGCCCAGATACAACCGCACTGGCAGAGCAACCAGCGTCCATGAAATCCGTTTCTAACTCTGCCATGAACACCTCATATAAATACAATTATATTATTCCACATTCTATGTGTCTATGTCACCATTTTTATTTAATTTTTTTTATTTGCATTTTGTAAAAAACAAGAAACAAAAGAAAGCGGAGTCCCTTCGGTTACAGTCATGCAAAGGCATACATGTAAAATCTTCATCACAAAGAATCCCACATTGTCATCCCTTCGGGTTTCTGGAGTTTGTATAACTCACCAGTTCCCCATTCCCCACTGCAGTGTGCCATGATTGTTCCCCGTCTGGAATGTTCGGGGACGTGCAGGTCAACAGTCACCTCTAATGGGAATGTAAGGACCTATGGAGGGCCTGCTAGTCATCACCCATTCCTCGATCCAGCCCATAGTATGCCCTCCAGTTCTTCCATACATTACAGAACTTTCTCTGGCAGCCCCTCACCTTGTATGTGGCCCTCTCTGCCCCCATGCACATATCCATTCCCATCTTCCAGTCTCTGAGCTGAGGTGAGGCTGTCGCTTCCCATGTTCTAGCTACATCCCATTTTGCCACCACCAGAGCCAACAGGGAAAAAATGAGCTGCAAACAGCCTAAGTCTACATCCCCGGGAATGCCCTGCAGTGTGAACTTAGGGTCCCGTGGTAGTGTTACGCCTAAGACCTTGTTCAACTCACCCAACACCGTTTCTCAATATCTTTGTATAACTGGGCAGCCCCAGATGGTATGGTAGAAGTCCCCCTGTGTTTGTCCACATCTCAGGCAATTCGGGTCACTGGCACAGCCCATGCGGTGGAGTCGGGCCCTATCGTAATAGACCATATGTCTGACCTTGTATTAAATGAGACGAAGACATGATTTAATGGCCACCTAGCGGTGGTGCATGAAAGCTGCCTCCCAGTCTATATTTTTTCAAGTGTACCTAGGTTATGTTCACAGGACTCCCTCAGTCTCCCCAGCCCCTCTTGAGAGGCATCCAGGTAAATCTGCAGGAGGTGTGTACCTATGAGATCGTCACTTTTCTTGTAGAATTCTGCAGGGAGGCCATTTGGGCCCGGGGTCTTCCCAGGACATAGTCTAGTAATAGCCATTTTGATTTCATCTACATATATATCTGAATCTAGACCCTCCCTGTCATCGTCGTCCAATGATGGGGTTTGAATGCCCATCAGATAGTCGGATATGGCCGCAGGAACCCTCAGGGCTCAAGCTTCGTAAAAGCGCTGATAGTAGGACGCAAATGTCTGTACTATCCGCGTATCTTGAGTCTGTGTAATTCCTTGGGAATCTAATACGTTCTCCATCTATCGGGATTCCATCTCCCTACGGCTAAACCATGCCAGGAGCTTTCCCGACTTGTTGCCCACGTCGTAAAGCCTATGCAATGTCGCTTGGCCCTGTACCTTAGCCTCCTGCGTGGCAAGAGCCCTATTTTGGTGTTGCGTGCCCTTAAACTGCCTCAACACCTGCGGGTCTCTATGTGTGAGATCCTGCCGCTCTAGGGTAAGAATTTGGGCTTCCAATGTGGTGAGTTCTTCCTGGGTCTTCCTTTTTTCCCAGGCAATCCGGTTCTGAGCCCTACTTCATAACACTGTTTTATAGGCTTCCTTTATCGTGACCCCTGACGGCACCGAACTCACATTTTCGGCAAAGAAGACCTTAGTATCTGCACTGAGACCCTGGATCCCCCCCTTACTCTGTAGGTCCGAGGCTGATTATCTCCAGCCCTCCCGACAGATGCGGGTCCTCTCTCCCACCCGAACATATAGGGGGCGGGTGGTCAGACATCACACGAGCCATGTATTCGGCCTCATAAATGTCCTGGATGGCTCCCTGGGGGAGCAGCACATAATCCAATTGCCAATTGACTCTGTGCGCCCCGATTAATACGAGTACTGTCAATCCCCCGGGTGCAAGTGCCATACATCCACCAGACTCACAGTGTTGGCCAGGTGGGCTAATTGTGTGACCGGCGGGGGGTGTGAGCTTGAGTTCTCGAGTGTTCTAGTGGAGCATGCATTACGTCATTAAAGTCACCCTGATGATGTGCGTCGATCCCAGTGTCTCTAGCAGTATATCTGTCACCCTGTGTAGGGTCCTGGTCTGCAACTTCGGCGGGGCATAAACAGAAAGGATAGTGACATTCCTCCTCCCCCATGTCCCAGTCACTTCCACATAGGTTCCCAGGGGATCTATCCATGTCCGTGTGATACGGAAAGGCGGTGGCTTTTTAATCAGGATAGCAACCCCTCTAGAGCCTGAGGTGTATCCCGCATGTGCCAGGACCATATAGGCCCCCCGTGCAAGAAACCCACACTTTGTGCCCTTGAGATGGGTCTCCTGCAAGAACACCACATCCGGGTGGGAGCATTTTATAAATGCTGCCACCAGTCCTCTCTTCATTTTGTCACCCAAGCCGTTAACATTTCAGGTAAGCACTGCAAAGGAGCTAGCCTCCAAACCGATCACAGTCGATTATTGTGTATTGGTGGGCCACGTGTAGGTGGGTAAGGAAATAATACCCAGTCCGGGAGATGGGATGAATGTGTGCGTTTTTGAACCTCTGTGACTGTGCCTCAGCAAAAACATTATGAACCATAAGAACCAAAGAAACTACGTGTAACCCCTTACTCCCAACCCCCCACCCCACTTCCCTCCTCCCCAGTGTCACACCTTTTGCCAGGTGCTCAAGATAGTGTATAAGGGCGGTGGAGGTCTGTCGCCTGCCCAAGCCCAACTTATGCTACAAGTTCAAACTCCTGCAGCAACCCCAATCAAACTAAAAAGAACAATCCTGAGACAACAATAGACAGGCAGGCCCAAGGACCGGAAGTTTAGAAAGGGGAAGGGAAGAGTCAAGTGAGGAGAAGAAAAGCAGGAAGAAGAAAAGGGAAAAAGTAAGGGCTTTCCAAAGCCCGAGTCTGTGGTCAGTCCAGGCCTCTCACCTGCGATGGAAGACTTCAAGCACTCTGCAGGACTCGCTGTCTATATATCTCGGGGGAGGGGGGGACTATCCTTCAGACAGCTTCTCCGGTTACCCCTTGAATGTAGCGTTCCTTAACGGTCCGAGGATCGGGGCGCTCCCTGCGGGTGGCTGGCTACGACGTGGTGGGATTCCCGGTTGCTTCAAGACGGGCCACGCTTCCTCCGGTGTTTGGAAGAAGTGGGTCTTCCCCAGGAATAACACTTTCATTTTTGCGAGGAATAGGACCATATATTGAATTTTGCGCTCTCGAAGTTTTGCCTTCACCGAATCAAAGAACCACTCATGCTTCTGAACCTCCCTGCTATAGTCCGGGAAATCATTATACGCGTGTTCTAGTGTCTGAAGCTTCTCGAAGGATCATGTCCCTGTCCAGGAATTTCAAAAAAATGCGCTATAACTGGATGCGGCTGACCATCAAGGCCCTATGCGCCCTTTCTATGATGAAACAGGCGGAGAACAGATATGAGCCAAGCGTGAAGAAATTCCATCATATTTGTCCCTTCAATGCCTTCTCTAAAACTCACAAAGCGGAGGTTGTTGCATCGTGCCCTGTTTTCTGCATCGTCAACACGCCACTGAAGATCTTTGGTTGAGGACTGGAGGTCAGACAAGCCTTTGCGGAGGTCCTGAAGGGCATCTTCAGCCTCACCCAACCTAGTCTCCGATTCTGTGACCCTGGCTACCAAGTTTTGTAGGTCTTGCCTCAAGAGCGTCACCCACTGCTCCTATCTTACCCTCCAATGCCGTCCTAGAAGACTGGATCACCTGGAGGAGAATGTCCGTACAGTGTCGCAGCGGCTTTGGGTCTTTGTCCTTGCCCATATTTGCAGCTCCCCGGGGTGGGGCTCGTGATGCAGGACGTCAACGCTGGGGTGGAGCGCCTCGACATTGGCGAGGAGAGGGGGTACCAGTTCTTCACCACCCCACTGCAGGATGATCTCTCAAGACAACCCCAAGCCGCAGAGCCCCTCGCCGTCTCAACTGGGGGCTGTTCTGTTCCACCAGGGTACGTTTGCTCCTTCATCAAAACGGCCAAATGTCGAGCCCTCCAGCCGAAACGGGAGAACAGATGCGCTTTACAGGACCGCCCACCCATGCACATGCCGATCAGAACCACCAGGGACCATCAGAAGCAACCCCCTTAGCGGCAGGGCAGTTGAACAAGTGTCGTCCTCACTTCAGGTCCTCCGAACCCCTCGCCGAAACAGCAGGGTGTAGGATGAGTGTCACTGCCTTCCGGTAACAGGTCTCAGCAGGCGCGCACAGCGTATGGAGGATGGCCGTTCACCCTCAGAGACGGTCGGCTCCTACTCCAGCTCGGTCCCGGCCCCAGCTCACAGAGGGAGTGGGAGGCGAAAACACAGTCTCAGGGAACTGAAGGGTTTACCTCTGTAGGCCGCAGTCCCATCGGGGTCAGTCGTTGCCCAGCGCTCTGTCCCGATCTCTTGGGCCCCCTCTGCCAAAGTCCTGACCCCCAGGCCTCGCCACCGGGCAGCACAGAGTCTCTCAGCCACCCGGCTCACCTGGGGTCATGGGGCGTTGCAGCACTCTCCAATCTCCGCCTCAGGCCGCAGGCCCCAGGCGACAGGACGTGCCTTCCTCACGATGCCGATCGACAGGAGACCAACTTTACGGGTGCAACTCAGCCCTGCAACGCACAGCAGGCATTGGGGAACAGCCCCTACAGCACCACCCCGCTGGGCTCTGGGCGGAGGCACACACGCCCGCGGAGCCCGATAGTCCTCCCGAGCAGGTCTCCAGGGCTCCGCTCTGCAGAGGAGAGGTTCCAGATCGCCTCAGAGCTGCATCGGCGCAATTTTCTCAGCACGGGCCCAGCGTCTCTCCCGGAACTAGATCCGCGGCTCCAGGGCAAGAAACTACTCAATAGTCATCCTTGAGGGTGGTTTGGGTGTCAGCTGCACCTGAGATAGCAAAAAAGTATTCTCGGAGCCTGTAGACTGCCGTAATTATTGTCAGATGGTGCTTTCCGCTGGAGCTCGGTGAAAACGCTTCTTACACGGCCATGCTGTTGGCCAGGCCCCTTGTCTATATCACTATTAATGTTCATTCGTTAATAAGTGTGGTCAGGTGAAAATTTGAATGTTTGGTGTTCTATATGTACAACTGCATGAATGTTTGCATGTATGTTTGTAAGTATGTGGTGTTAGGTGACCATGTATTGATGCAATTAAATACAACAGTCATTCTATTGTTTCTACTGGTCCTTCCTTTCCTTTCAGTTTCTTATGTGTTTCCTGTGCTTTAACTGCTGCCTTTCCTTTTTCAGAAAAAGGTGTCCTCATGGGCCAATGGAGGATTTCAGGTAAGTCGTATACCTCTTTTTCTCTATTTGGGGGCTCACTGTTCTGACGCTTGTGTAATGTAGTCTCACAATTGTACCATTTGAGAAATATTGTTAACTTTGCAATGGGAGGATTATATGACAGTTGATGCAGATTTGAATCAGTTGGGTATGGAACCAAGCTGCATTACTGTGCCAGGTTTCTACATTAAACCTCACGAGAGACTAAACTGTGTTGGAGAAGTTAGTACAATAGGGTCAATCACACTGGATTATTTTGTGATGATTATTTAAACAGGTATATAACCAAAGAAGTCCAAGTGACAAGGAGGATGCGACTAGTCAGGACTGGCTGCATCAAGCAGCTAAGCCAGGAAAGGAAGGAACAAATGATTATAGTGGGTGCTGTATTGAATGGTATTGTGTAGATGCATCTCAGAATTTTCCATAACAAGTTGGCTAAGTTGCCCGAAGTCATCCTAAGATAGTTGGAAGAGCTGCTATTTGCCTGACTCATTTTAGATTCACTTAGGGCTAGATGTAGGTAATTTTATTTTACCACTTCTTAAATACCGAATTTTACCGATTCGGTATTTAAGAAGTGGTAAAATAGAGGGGGGGGGGGGTGATGTAGGTATTACAGAATCGGTAAATACCGAATAATTAAGATTCGGTATTTACCGATTCTGTAAATACCGATTCCAGCAAGGGTGCAGGGGGTGTCACTTTGACACCCTCTAGCACCCCAAATACAGGCATGTGTGCCTGTCACATGGCATAGGTGTGCATGCACACATGTGCATGCACACCTGGATTCGGTATTTTACCACCCAATTGGATTGGGTGGTAAAATACCGAATCTGAAAGGCCTTTGGGACTCAGAAGAGTCCCACCTACATCTGGAAGTTTCCGAATCGGTAATTCGGTATTTTACCGAATCGGTAAATTTACCGAATCGGTAAAATTGGCCCCCTACATCCCAAAAACCCATTTACCGGTCGGCAACGGCCGAAATCGGCCGTTACCGGCCGGTAAATGGCCACCTACATCGGGCCCATACTCACTACGCCTCACCAGAGCACTGATAAAAAGGTGTACTGTCTCATACTATACAAGTCTATACAATGGAGTTGAACTTGATTAATACCCAAACTCAATGGAAATGAAACTCTAGAATACGTTAATGGCAGTAAATAGTTTAAAATGTAGGATTCCAATTTCAGTTGCTGCCAGATTACAATGAGAGGCGAAGATAAAGAGAACACACTTTTTTGGTCCTTACGATTTGCTCACTCCAACAGCATGCTGTGTGAAAATCAGAAGTGACTACTTCCTTCCAATAGCGGATAGGAAATAGGCATGGGCGGAAAATCCGTTCCGCTCGCGGATTTTGCGGATTTTCGGGAAATCCGCAATCCGCGAGATTTGCGAATCTCCCGCAAAATCCGCAAATCCGCGAGCAGCGGATTTTGCTCGCACTGCTCGCACTGTTCGCGTGAGTTCGCGCCCCGCGAATAAGTGCAAAAATTGCAGAAATACGATCTTAGCAAAACTGAAAGTAACTACTTACCAGGTTCAAAAGTTCAGGCTCATCATTAGTAGCCATTTCCTGTAGTGCTTCCTGAGGGGCCCCTCCAGAGTTCAGTTGCCAGTTGAAACTATTATGTGACCCTGCTCTGAACCTCAGAATAGTTACACATATGCCACAAAGGTCCTGAATTACAGCTAAGGGAGACAAGCAGGAGCCAGGCTGGAAGTTAAAATCCATTAATCAGCCCCTAATTCATTATTGTCAGTTGGGGCAGGGCAGGTGTTGTAACTAATTTTGCAACAATGAAAGCACTTAGCAAGTGCAAAAGATTACTAATCAGGGCGCACTAAGGAAGCAGGTGCCAGCTAAAAAAATATTCTGTGACACATTAATCAGCCCCAAATTAATTCAGGTCACTTGAGGCAGGGAAGGTGTGCTTTGCTTTGCCGAAAATAATGTACACTGGACAACCAGAGGGTGTGGTGATGAAACAGAGGGTGGCATGGGTGGGCCAGAGGGTGGCATGAGTAGTCAGAGAGTGGCAGTGGTGACAGAGAGTGGCAGTGATGAAGAAGAGTGTCCCAAACAGGCTGGACACGTAGAAACAACAAGTTCGCAAAACTTGCGACCCGACAGGTAAGTTCGCAAATTGCGAAATTGTAAAAACCCTCGCGAACTGGCAGAAACACGGGCGAACACAAAAAAAAAAAAATCCGCAAATTCGCGGGAATTCGCGGATTTTGCGGATTGCGAGTCCGCAAATCCGCAAAATTCGCGAACGCGAGATCCGCAAAATTCGCTCATGCCTAAGGAAAAAAAACTGAATTTCATTAAAAACTTGCTGAAAAGGCTAGTGCATTTAAATGACTTTCAACAGACCGTGGAAGAACAAAATTAGTGTTTGATGAAAGTTCCAAACCGATTAATATTCTCGAAGGACAAATGTAACTGTAACATAAGCTATGGACTAAGTTAAATATATTGGGCACATTGGGGCACATTTTCTAAGTTTGACGCAACGCAGCTCATCAGCCAAGGTTGCTGCATGTTGCATCAAAGGTTCAGAGAAAACAGCACCACAACTACTAAGATATGGCTGATATGGCTCTGCTTCTCTCTCCCCCAGCGCTGGCGCACTTTAGCTTGCCATCTGCCAACACTCACACCCCTGCCCCACAGTTTAAGAATGCTTGCGCTGGGAGAGCATAGCTTTGTTCTGGAAGGGGGCCCTTTTTGTACAAAAACTAAGCTTTAATACTTTTTCCACTTAGTATGTTTGCTGTACGCTGCAACACACATGCAAACTTGGTAAAATGTGGAGACTTTTAAAAGTTGCTCCTCTGTTACACCAGCCTCGAGAAGGCATAATTTTTTGGGGCGCAAATCCCTCTCTACAAATGATAGTAGACAGAGATGTGTGTCAAAACCCATGGGTGATTGCATGGGAATGATCAGATAGCACTCCTGGTATGCCCCACTGACACAAAGTAGCGCACTGTGTTACTTTGCATACATGGGGCAACTTTTCAACGCAAATCATGATTTGAACTATAAAGTAAATCTCACAAGACTTGTTCAGTATTTGTGTTTCCTTTTGCAACACAAATGATATTGATGTATAAATGCAATCATTTAATGAATATAGTATTCGAAAAAAATGCAAGGGCCAAATATTCATTATAAAACATACATAGAGTCTTACTGTATATTCTCCATTGATATAACAGTAATAGATCTGAAAGAGCAGATGAGATGGTGCGGTGCTCTATGACAAGTGAAACACACAGAAAATCACACAGAATGCTAAGCAGAATACTGCAAACAGAAGGAGATGATGGACGGAGCGCTGATATTTTTCAGACGCTCACCCCCAGTCACAGATCTGGATTGAATCCATCATCATTCTTTACCTCACTTCACCACCCCAGTTCAGACACAGCTATATGCAAATCAGTCTTGACCCTGTGCCTCATGGGAAGAGTCCGGCCCGAACTGCCAAGCCATGTCTTCACTGGACCGGAAACAAGCATCCTGGGACCATTTTCGGGCTAACAGCCCTCATCAGCAAGGCTAGCTTGAATCCAGTGGATTTAGGCCCAGATCTCTGTACTGGGGTGAATGTATGACATTGCTCTACATTCTGTCCATCAAGTATTCTTTTTGCATATGTCACCCAGAGTGGGACGGGTATGCCCAGACGTGGGTCCCGTGCTCTCGATGCTACTGGAGGCAAGCTATCCTGGCTGATGAAGGGTGAAACCACGAAACAGGTCCTAGGATGTGTGTTTCCAGTCCAGGGAAGACCTGGCCAGGCAGTTCAGGCTGGACTGTTCCCATGGGGCACAGGGTCAAGACTGATTTGCATATGACTGGGTTCATACTGCAATGGCATGGTGAGCAAAGAAACTATGGATTTAGGCCCGGATCTCTGCACTGGGGTGAATGTATGACATTGTTCTGCATTCTGTCCATCAATTGTTCTTTTTGCACAAGCAGAATACTGTAGCATCTTTTTCACTCAAAAGGATGAAGAGTCAATTTGGTCTGTGTAGCCTACATGTTACTCGTTTTCCAAGAAGTCTCAGTATAACAGTGAAGTAACGAAATAAAGGTTATCCACGATAAGAAGTCTAGTTGTTGAGATCTTATGGCAGAAATGGAGATGAGAGAAATGGTGGATTGCAATTGAAGCAGAACACCAACATTAGGAGATAACGGCGAAGGAAACAAGCATTGGAAAAGCCAATAGGTATCACCTGTTTGAGAGCTATTGGCTTTGCCAATCAATGTCTTTGAGCCATGTTGTAAGGCAGCATGGCTCTAAGTTAATTGTGTGGCGTAGAGTAGAACAGCACAGAGGAGGGTGGCGTAAAGTAGAGTGGAGTAGACTGGCGTAGAGTGAAGTGGCGTGGAGAAGTGAAGAGTGGAGTGGCATAGATTAGAGTGGCACAGAGTGTACTGGAATTGAATGGAGTGGCATAGTGTATAGTGTAGAGCGGAGTGGCACAGAGCGGAGTGGCATAGAGTGAAGTAGCATACAGTAGAGTGGCATACAGTAGCATAGAGTAGAGTGTCAAAAATAGAGTAGTGCTGAGTAGAGTAGAGTGGCATAGAGTAGAGCGGCATAAAGTGGAGCCGCATAAAGTAGAGTGGCATAGAGTAGAGTGGCGTAGAGTAAAGGTGCGTGGCATAGAATGACATAGGGTAGAATGGAGTGGCGCAGAGTTGAGTAGCATTGAGTGGAGTGGTGCAGAGTGGTGTAGTGTAGAATGGAGATGTGTAGAGTGGAGTGGCATTGAGTAGAGAGGAGTGATGTAGAGTGGAGTGGCATAGACTAGAGTGGCGTACAGTGCTACAGAATGGCAGTGTGTCGAGTGGATTAGTACAGCTGTGGGTGTAAGTATCTAAAGCATCAATAGAAGGGTGAAAGCAATATAAATAAGAAGCCATATGCCTGTATTAAAAATAGAAAAGCATATTGGGCGTTCAGGAATAATATCGAAATGGTTATACAATAAAAAAATATATAGTGTGTTGCAAAAAGACTAAGGAAGTACAAAAACAAGGAAGAACACATGTACTTGGTCCATGCTCTAAGGGGGAGCTAACCGAAGAAAGAATGAAAGCCTATGGGAGCTAACCAATCGATAGACTGCAAATGAGAGTGACAACTAAAACAACTAATGATATGCTGTGGCCACTGAATTGTAAACAATATGTCTTGCAGCACCGCGCATGCACTGTATAGACAAGTAAAAAGCGGTGGACCTCCATTTGAGGAGAATTGTCAAATTACCTCCTGGCAAAGATTTGTGTAGCGTTGAAATTCTTTTGGGTTATATGTTTGACATTATCCAAATATTTCAGACATAACGCATAAAGAAACATAAGAGGTATGTTTTAAAATGAATTGAAATGGTTAACAAAATAATATGATACAATTATGATATTAATTCACTCGAATTCATCAACGAAATAATTGGGAGGACCCAATTAACAGGGACATGAATAAAACCCTCCAGAATTGCAGCAAAACAAAAACAAAAATCAATCTAAAATTGTTAAAAGAAGTAAAATAAGGAGAGTGCACACCCACATTGCAATTGAAGTTCCTTTACTATGTGATTTTGAAACTAAAATGTATAAGAACAAGAGGCAAAACAAATGGAATCATGACAAGTAATATACAGTGTCACTATGTCTTTTCCATCAGGAGATTGAGTTTGAGTTTGAGTTTGAAAATTCTTGTAAAGCGCACGTATACCAGCGGCTTCTTGGCGCTAAAGTCAACGGGGACTGAGGTTAGAGGCAGGGAGGTCAGAGGGAACATTTAATCAAAAGATTTTGTGAATAGATGGGTTTTAAGGCATTTGCGGAATTGTGAGTAGAGGGGGATGGAGCGGAGTTCAAGGGGAAGGGAATTCCAGAAGGTAGGGGCAAGGATAGCAAATTTAGATCCACCCCACTTCTTTCTCCGGAAGCGTGGGATGGTAAGGAGGGACTGGGAGGAGGAACGTAAAGCCCTGGTAGGGACGTAAGAGACAATCTCAGAGGAGATGAAGGCTGGCGCCGAACCCGTTCGGGCCCGGAAGGTGATGGATGCGAGCTTGAATTGGATTCTAGCTCGCACGGGGAGCCAATGAAGTGATTTCAAGAGAGGGGTAGAGTGGTGGAATTTAGGGAGATTGAAGGCTAGGCGGGCCGCCTGGTTTTGTATTTGTTGTAGGCGACGCAGACTGTATGCAGGAATACCGGCATACAGGGCGTTCCCATAGTCCAGGCGGGACAACACCATGGCCAGGATGATAAGTTTGAGGGCAGAGAAAGTGAAGAAACGGGACACCCTGCGTATAGTACGCAGTGAAAGAAAGGAAGAAGATACCACAGAGCTAACCTGGGAGTGAAGGGTGAGTTGAGAGTTAAGTTTTATGCCTAAAGTTTTAACTGAGGAAGAGGGAACAGGAGAAGAACCAAGAGAGGGGGGCCAAAAGAGAGGGGACCAGGGGCTGGATGAACCACCCGTCAACACCAGTTCGGTTTTATCAGGGTTGAGTTTAAGGTGGTTGTGGTTCATCCAGTCCCTGATATGAAGCATGACAGTTTGAAAATTAAGAACAGCAGAAGGAGAGGAGAGATTAAAGACCAGCTGGAGGTCATCCGCATAATTAAATACGGTGACCTCCATCTGTTGAAGAGAGAAAATCAGAGGGGCAATATACAGATTAAACAAGAGGGGAGAAAGAGAGGAACCTTGGGGGACCCCGCACTGAACTTTTCGGATGTCCGCTGTGAAATCACCCAGGCGGACAGCCTGGGTGCGGTCGCTCAGGAAGGAGGATAACCAGACCAGGGCACTCCCCCCGATCCCCGCCGCCGCGATACGGGAAAGTAAGATGTTATGATCCACCGTATCGAAGGCGGCTGAGAGATCTAGGAGCACAAGAGCCTGGTACTGATTGGTGTCCATACCCTCCCTGAGGGTGTCAAGAACCGACATAACAACGGACTCCGTAGAGTGTGCGGGTCGAAAACCGGCTTGACGGGGGGCAAGGGCTCCATGCTTCTCCACAAAGGAGCTCAGAGCGCAGGTGACATGGCGCTCGAGCACCTTAGCCATGCAGAAGGGAAATGGGGCGGAAATTGGCCGGGACAGAAGGATCTGCCCCAGGTTTCTTCAGAATGGGCACAATGACCACGGATTTCAAGGAGTTGGGGACTATGCCTTGAGAAAGGGAACTGTTGAGGAGGTGAAGGGGAGGGTCTGGGCAAGAGACAAAAGCGTGACGGAGGACGTGGGCAGGACAGGGATCGAGCGGAGAGCCAGATTTGATCAGAGGCACCACAGAGGTCAGACTTTCCCGAGTGATAGGGGGAAAGGTGGTCAGTGCGCCTTTGGGTGGAGGATATTGGGGATCAACAAAAGATGGGGAAGGAGGGGGGATGTTGGCCTTGATGGTAGCGATTTTGTGAATGAAATAGTTATTAAGAGAGAAGCAGAGATCTTCGGAAGGAGCTGGTTTTAGAGTAGTTCTGTCCGAGAACGCCAGGTTGTGGACGATGGTAAATATCTCTTTGGACTGGTTCTCTGCTGCTAAGATTTTGGAGGAGAAATAAGATGTTTTGGCCTCCAAGATGGCTTTTTTGTACTGGCTCAGGATGTTAGTGTATTCCAGTTTCAAAGTGGGGCAATAGTTTCTCCTCCAAGCCCGCTCCGCGCGACGGACTGTTAGTTTGGTGGTTTTAAGCTCGTTATTAAACCACCGATTGGCGTCTTTGTCGCGTTTGGAGGTAATGCGTTTGAGCGGGGCAGCGGAGTCGCAGCTATGAGAGAGCCATTGATTTATGGCGTCAACCTGGGAAGCGGTGGTAAGGCCCTGAAGAGAGGGAGGAGAGTTAGTCAGGAGGGAGGAGAGATTTTCAAGATTGACACGGCTCCATGATCGGACCCAGGTGTTTTTGGGCCGAAGGGGCTTAGCTGGGGGGAGAATAGGAAGGAGAAAGGAAATCAAGTGATGGTCAGACCAAGGGCAAGGGGAAATAGAAAGTGATTCCACAGGGCAGTTCAGGGACCAGATCTGGTCAAGCCGATGACCTTTAATGTGGGTGGGGGAGTGAACATGGGATGTAAAGTTGAGGGAGTGAAGGGTTTCAGAGAATTCCTTTGATGGCGGACATTCGGCGGGATCAGAGGGCCAGAAATTAAAGTCGCCAAGGAGCAAGATGGAAGAATTGTTGACTGTAATGGTGGCCAGGATATCCAAAAAGTCGGGGAGGAACTGTAGGGGGGACTGGGGGGGACGGTAAGTGAGGAAGCAGGTTAGGGGGGGAGAGGTGGAGACTGTGCGGATCACCAGAAATTCAGTAGTGGCAATGATAGGTAGGGATAGAATTTGAAAGGGGAGATCGGTACGTGCGACCACCGCCACGCCGCCCCCGGCTCTGCCTGACGAGCGATCCGCCCTGAGGGCATAGTAGGAGGCCGGTAAGGTGGATAGAAGGGCAGGGAGGGAGTCGTCGCAGAACCAGGTCTCAGTTAGGAAGAGGAGATCGGGAGCGTGAAGGTCCAACAGGACCGAAAGTTCGTGCGCATGGGCAACAGCAGATCGGGTATTGAGGTAGAGAGCTGTGAGGTTTTTAGGGATTGGCAGAGGAACAGACCCACAGATCGTGGGAGGAGTAGTGACTGTGGGAGGTGAGTGAGAGAGGGGGGTGGGGGGAGTTATGCCAAGAGCAGTGATGCGAGAGCTTGTTGTGGCCGAGATGGGCCAGGGACCCTGGTAGCTGCGAAGTAGGTCTGGGGTGTAGGTGATGAGTGGGGCAGAGTGGAGCGCCCCTAGTCCCGGCCGGTCGCGGACGGGCGCAGACGGGCTTGCCTTAGGCGCGCAATCGACGCGCCCGCTGCGCTCGTCCGCTGCGCTTCCTGCCACAACACATGATTTATAGCAGCAGGGCAGGATGTTGGAAGGGGTGTGGCCAACCGAGGGGGCGTGTCTGATTAACGCGCCGCGCCCTCGAGAATGGCTGCCCAGGAAGAGAGTCGTTGCAGCGTGTAGCGCTGTTCAAGGATGCCAGAAAGTGCTGGTAGGTGGGGGGGGGGGTAATCAGAACAAAGCATCACATTCAATTTTAAAAGTTTTAAAAATCGGCGTTTTTCCTCGCTCCCGACTTTTCGCCTCAGGAGTCCTGTCGTTAGTGCGGCGCCTAGCGTCGGCGCGCACTATTTATGGTCTGGTGAGGGGGCGTGGCCAACCGAGGGGGCGTGTCTGATTAACGCGCCGCGCCCTCGAGAATGGCTGCCCAGGAAGAGAGTCGTTGCAGCGTGTAGCGCTGTTCAAGGATGCCAGAAAGTGCTGGTAGGAGGGGGGGGTAATCAGAACAAAGTATCACATTCAATTTTAAAAGTTTTAAAGTAACTTGATATTCTTAGATATTCCATAGCAATAACTTCCTTGTGTGACGTTTTGCTGTGCACATAACTGTGTCAGATTATCAGGCATAGTACTTATAAATGTTCATACTATCTTATACTGGTATATCCTGGCTTTGATGTTATTTATGCAATCTCTTGCTCTGCCATCCAATGTTCATCCAATGATGTGTTACAGAATGCTGGGAGCCGGAGATGTCAGTTGAGAAGGGCTGAGCAGCATGCTGGCTGCTCCTGGTGGGGTCTTGTTTTGGATTTAACTGGATGACATAACTATGTACAAATAAACATCTAAAGATCCTCTACACGTCTGGACTCAGTTACTACAACTGTTGGCAATGATCTTCCAAAGAACCTGCATCTTTCACCTTTTCAAACTTCAATCAACTACTATCACAGACTTAGCAGTAACTGAAGCTGTTTCTACCTTCAACTGGCACCCTTAGTCACACAACGTGACATTCATACCTCCCCACATTCTTGTAACCCTTCCATCCCGCTGTGCCCAAGAACTCTCAGACTCAGGATATGTTGTTCAAAGGCATATCTTTTTTTTGTATTCACATCAGTCAGGGTACTTCACCACAGTTCATTACGATAGTAAACTTATCCTCCTGGTATATATCAAAGTATTCGCAGCTTCACAGTTTAACAACATCAACATATGTCAGGCAGAAAGAACTTTTAGTCATGACATTGCACTTGATCGTCAACTTGTCCCCACACTTTACTTGGCCGTACACTTGAACTTGGCCATACACTTGAACCTGGCCATACACTTGAACTTGGCTGTACACTTGAACTTGGCCTACTCGGCCCACCCAGCGCCCACTCTGCTGCGTCCATTTCACCAGCAGGCCCCAACGGACTACAGCCAGCAGTGGCACAACTTGAAATCCAGGGCACTGCATACCGCACCTGCCCAGTGGGGTTCCTGAACACAGGCAGCCCCCCTCCAACATTCTACTCCAGTCAATCCGTGTTGGGTTAGGGCAGTAGAGTCCAGGACCACCAGCAGGCCAGTCCCCTCCCCACCTACCCTCTTCACATGTGGAAACTACCCCCTCATGGGGTCCATCCAGTAGCTGAAACACCATTCTTTATTGTTAATTGTCAGCACTCTGCCGCCGCTCCTACTCCATGAGGCCTTGCTCTTCTGCCAGGTGGATGCGTGGTCGACGACACTCATGCTGCCACAGTAAGGTCTGAGAGTACAAAGAGGCTGAACCACTGGGACACATCTGTAAATACTCTACTCGTCTAGGATTCCCTGCCCCGCCTGATGATTTCAACTGCGCCCCTCCTTTATCCATCTACTTTCCCTGCCCTCGGAGGAATCTCAGCCACACAGCGCAACTAAGGGCGCCCCTCCCCTAGTTGCGGGGGGGGCGCCTGTTCATTCCGTCTGTATGCCAATTCCTGTTTACCTGCTTGTGCCTTTCTACTTACTGCCAGTACCTGTCATGCCTACTGCCTATAATTCTGCCTCCCTGTCTTTCTACCTTGGAGGAGTGCTTATTTCGATTGTCCTGACCTGCTGGGTCCCTATTTTCTCTTCTGGCTGCACCTTTTGCCAGTTTAAAGCTCAGCTATGTGCCTTTGAACTTTCACATTTTGTTGTGTTTACCAGTCTTGTGCTGCTTGAGCATTCTACTGTAGTGTCTTGTACTGTGGCATCGGCACTGCTGGTGAGCATCTGCGATGGTGCTTTGGTTCCAATGTGTTTTGGCGCTTTACTGGAAAGACTTTATTGCTGTGCTATTTAAAAAACCAACTACATCAAGTGTGGAACCTCCCTAAAGTCACAGGTCACTACCCCTGTGGCGACTGCAGCATCTGCCATCTCACGACACATACCAAAACCCTCAATCTGCAAACCGGTAAAACATGGCACCAACACAAGCACACAAACTAACCTAGTGTACTTGATTGAGTGCCCATGCCAGCTCCGATACGTGGAGATGACCTCGAGAAAAGTGCACACCAGAATCACTGAACACAGAAGTACGATTCGGTGCAAGAAGACTATCAGCAAACTCACAGACCACTTCCTTAGACTTGGACATACCACCAATGACCTCAGATGGACAGTCATCGAGCAGATCCCTGTCCACACCACAGACAACGAGAAGCAGTTATTGTCCAAAGAACAACGCTTGATCTACAGATTTTCTACCCACACGGAGGGACTGAAAGATAATATTCCGTGGAACAGCCTCAGCAGATGAGGCTCCCCTTCTGTCAACACCTGACACATCATCTCCACTCTTGCAGTGCCATCTTGCCAACTGGGCCCGCGCAGGGCCAGGGATGACCATGCCCTGTTACATGTCCCAACACCAAACGTCCTCAGTGCGACGTACTGGCTCTAACACCTATGTGGTGACCAACTCACTCATAGGTCATTCTCTAACTGCGCTAAACCATCACTCTGTGGGACGACATCAAATCACGCCCACTGATGCCCTGAGAACCTTACTGAACCCGGCAGGGCACTTAAACTCCACGGCCCGCCTGGACCCACTACACTGTGCCAGGGTATACACACTCCGCGATGTCCCTTCCCTGAAGAACACGTGTACCCCCCATGGGTAATCCCCCTGCACATTCCCATGAGCCCCCGCTCAGTGGGTTCATCACCTCCGTTTAGGGCAGGGCCAATATGCAGCAACTTCACTGCACATTAGAGTACGTCAACTCCTCTGCCCCACCTAGTTTACCGCTTTACATCTAAATAGATAGGGCGTCCCTCCTTTATATTGATGGAGCAAGGATTCGCACGTTACGCGACTTGCTTGTATTCATGAATCTCGAATAACGTTAACGTCATAATCAACCTGTTTGTCTTATTAATATTGCACTTTTTTCACTACACGAGGGTGTCCCAGTGATGCTTGCCTATGTGTTTACTAATCCTTACTACGCTTGCATAAAAATGGTCGCTGCTTTGCGGGATTCTAGTCTGCGCATGCGTCGGTCATACCCATGTGATGTGACGCACTCGCAGTTCTGGAGGGAACTTGTCGCTCATGCGCAGTACTGCTAAAGACGGCTGCTTTGTTTCTCACATGCACTTCGCTTGCACTGCTGCTTTTGCCCAGCCGTTTCGTTCTGCTTAACTTCTAATGATATAGTTATTACAAAGTAAGGGATGTAGTATAGCCAATCATGGTATACAGTGTATTCATTTTTTCTGTGTTTCTAAATTGTTTTCGCTTACTTTTCATGATACACTCTCCAGGGGCCTGGGAAAGGGGTGACACTCCATCTTGGAAGCCCGTGCGTTACCAATCACGTGATGGGGGAAAAGAGAGTCTTGCAGCAGTGGAACTCAGCCAGCTGGCTGCAGAAGCTAAGATGCTCCTGGGAAACTGACCCATGCCCAGCGAGAAGAAATCAACTCGTACCTGCATTTGATACATTTGCGATATTTTTCTGTATGCTCTATTGTATTCTGAATTTCTATGCCATGGGAACTGGAATGTAAGGGGTGGGTTCGAAAACTGAATATTTAGTCTGGGAAAGTGCAAATTATAGGTGGTGTCATGACATAACCACCTCTCTTGTCCAATCCGAAGTCGGGGATCCTTACACTTGCAACATTGGTGGGTGGTACACTGACCCGAAAACAGTATAACTGGCCTAGGTTTAGCTAGAGAAATTGTCCGACTTGTCCGAATAGCTGACCTGTCACTGACCCTACGAACTCTATAGGTGATTGATACAGAGAGCTGCGGAGCACTCTGTCCGTAATTTCCACAAACTCAGTCTGGGGTGGAGAAACCTTAAGTGCTGGCGAAGCACTTTGCTGGGAGATTCGAGAACCCAATCGGGGTTATTGGCAGATTCCTTGCAGAGAGGGCGTAGCGCATTCGTTGCATCCGAAGCTGCAGGTGTTGGTCGTACCCTTTGGTGAGCCCAGTCCTGATCCAAATCCTGGGGTTATCCTGTCTTGACTGTACATGAGCTGTACCTGGCTGCCTACTGGCATCCTAAGTCCTTGAGGGTCCTTTCCCGCCTTTCCCAACTAACCCGTGGCCAAGGTTTGTCTCCGTCCTGTTCTAGGTAAATATATTCTGTGTGGGTTTTTGTCTATCTAAACTCTCTCTCATTTCTTAAATAAAGCAAACTTGCCTATGTCAATCTCTCTGTCATTTGACTCTCACGTAAAGTATCTTACTAGCATGTTCCATATCTTCTCCCTACCTTTAGTCAAATACTGAACTGTCTGCGTATATAGCATGTTCCAATTTTTCCCTTCCTATAGAAAATAAGCACATCTTGATAAGTTTCGTTTTCCTCTGAATCGTTAGTATATTTCAAAAGTCAACATTGATTAGTATGTTCCCTTCTTCTTACCCACCTTTAGTAACGTTGTAAAGTCTGTTAGACAAAATTAGCGTGCTCCTTATTTTCCCTTTCCTTTATTCTTCGATTTATAGAGGATTCTTACTCTAATTCATAGTTACACTATATTCTTGATTTTAGTTATAGATGTTTTGATCTGTGTGAATTTCATTCTCATGGCATATGAAGAAAATGATGATTAGATAATGGTTTTTAAAACATCTTGCGTTTGTGGTTATTACAAAAGTGCAAACATTTTCAATTGTATATGGTATTTGGTTTGTGTTATCTTCCTACCCTCTAATAGCTCCTGATCCATTGAGATCTTAGGTACCTGTGACAAGGAGTGGTAAGTCAGGTACATGGAAATAAATGTAAGGGAACAAGAATTACTGATAGAGGTGTGTAAGTTACCTGACCAATAAAATATTGTGATAAACACGTTATGGGCCCAGGAGTGCATATTTGATAAAATAAAAGTCGGGTGACCTGCGCGCTCTATCAGTAATTTTCTGGTAGCAGAGTATGGTTAGGACTAGTTAAGATAGGTAGATAAATTACTTGCTGATAAATCGTGAACATTTAAATATACTGTTAACAATTATTTTTTCCTTAAGATCGATCTGCTGTAAAAGAATTATTGCTTTGAAATGTTATAAAATGTTTTGAAATTATATTTTATGAAATGCTTCTATATTAAGTGTTTACTAACAAATTGTTAGTGGTTGTTATATGTTGTCTGGAAATTCCCCGGGGATAGAATAGCGGGTGGTGAGTAGAATCCACTCCGCGGAGAGGCTGTGAGGAAAATTAGTGCATGGTTAGGCAGAACTGGAAGCGCTAGTGAAACTTCAGTTGTGATATAACCTAGTAAGGGTCACACGAGGAAGGAGTAGTAGGTTCCTCGAAGCTTGAATGATAGCAAAGGAGTTCACTGGTGAAACTTTAGACTTAGTATATATCCCGGAAAGAGTGGATGAGTCAAAGAAGTAACAGGTTCTCTAATGCTTGTGTGAAGGGTAGGCAGAAGGGTCTATCCGTAGTGTATGAAAAGTAGACAGAAGAGGTTTACTTGCAGTGAAACAAAGCGTTCTCTATAGACACTCGAGTACAGTGGCGAATGTTATACGTTGTATATTAAACTGAGCACTTGCACTTTAAGAAAATTCAAACGTTTCCGTTACCTTGTGAAGGAGGGAGTCGGTCGCGGAGCTGCGCTGACGTCACTCTGTGTCGCGCTGGTATTGGTTGAAACAGCGGGTGTGTAACAAAGCTAGTATTGTAAAGGAGGGGTGAGTGCCGGAGCGTGAGACCGCGTCTCGCGAAAAAAGGCAGCGCACCCATTGGTCGGACACAATTGTAATCATAGTGTTGATTGGTGGTTGAAAAATTGAAAGACGCGCTAGCATTGGAAAAGGATTTGTAAACAAAATACGTAGTTTAACACGCAAATTAAGGTTACGAAGTATATGTGGTATCCCAAATTTTTACCTGATCCGCAACACTTAGGTTTTCGTAAGGATCAGATGCTAAGAGGCAGACCTTACAATATCTACGGAAGCAAGAGAAAAATGTCTTTCACAGACAAGGTCAAAAATTATTTCAAGAAAGATAAATCCATTAAAACTAGAGAAGGGGTAATCATTCCACCACCTAATACTCCTGCATCATTTATGATGTTGGACAAAGGATATCATACCTGTGTATGGTTGGAAAATTGGGTAAAGTATACCAAGGACGACGGAATCCTAGCATTTCCCCTAGATAGCACCTTTAATAGTAGAATCTTGTTTAATTTGAGGACCCGAATGAATGACTTACACCCCAGACCAAGATTGACGCAATATGAGGCTTTAGAGGAATGGGAAATTGAGGCCTTGGAGCGAGACAGACCCAGGATGGATAAGGGAATAAGTAAATGGTACCCGAAAATGCAGAGAGAAACTAAAGAGAAAAAGATGAAACAATGGAGACAGAATATGATGGTTGAGGGATTATTTCCAGTATTTGGTGTAGACGAGCATGCAGGAGGAAAAAGCACAGAGAAAACCCGACACCAAATGGCTGCGGGTGATTCAGAAGATGAATACTTGGAGGATTTATTTATGAAAAATCCACCACCCTATGATGAGGAATCTAGGTCCCTAAGTTCGAAAAACCCATTTTTCAGGCATCCTAGGGATAGAAGGGCCAGTACCACTGAAGCAACAGGACTAGGCACCAGACCTAGTGGCAATGAGGGATCAAGCATGTCGGATCCAACTATTCCTTGTTATAGACCGATTTGTGGTGAGGGACCAAGTAGGACAGATCCAACTGCCCGAGTCTTTACCCTCCTTTGGTTCTGCACGTAATACCTGAAACCTCTATGGAAAGGATTTTGCAGGAACGAGAAAAGGAAGCCTTAGAGAAACAGAGAATTGAACTCATTCAGAAAATAACCCAGCTAAATACCAGTCCTGAAGCTTTGACCATTCCAGTAACTATTGGCCCAGTTGTTCCCCTCTATGGGGATAGACAGGCTAGTCCAACAACTCCAGTTATTACTCCAGCTATAGTACCGCCCAGAAAGGAGCCTTTAATAGTTGATGAACAGACAAGTGAATGCGAGTCTGTAATTTCCCTAATGGATTTGCCCATAAGAGAACCAGAAGACAGTGCACAGAGAACCAGAAACCAGACTAGTGTAAGAGAAGTCCTAATAGAGTCATCTGCAGGTACTCAGAGTGCCACGGTAGTGACTCCGGAAGAGATAGATCGATGGACCCGAGAATTAGAAAAAATAAATCCTCAGCCAAAACCATTAGATATTTACAAATTAATAATCGAACTGGAAGAACTAATGGCAGGGAACGTGGGGCTGGACAGGTTGAACACCCTTAGTGAGGAAGAGTTATTATTCATCTGTAAAAGCATTACCAGAAACACCAGAGTGTTCCATGACAAATTAATGGACACAGCAGCTAGTATGGGAATAGATTTTAGCAGATCCAAAGTATTACAAAAGCCCTACAGAGCAGAATTTTCTGACAAGGATTTAGAAAACATGAATGTGTCAGGGAAAAGGGTACAGATAAGAGAATTGTTGAATCTGTTACAGAAATGGGGAGATTTAGAAAAATGGAAAGCCATATGGGCAAAGAAAAAGGAAGACAGTAATGCCAGACAAAGGACTTCTGAATATGTTCTAAAAGAAGTCGACGAGGCAGAGACTTTGTATCCTATGAGAGAAGTGCCAGGTGGGAAATATGTACATGTACCATGGTCCCGACAAGATATTGTGTCATTTACAAATGATTTCCCGAAATTACGAGAGAAGCCTGTAGAGTGGTATAGACAGGTTGAAAGATTTGTAAAAGTTAAAAAATGTCTTTTGAAGGACCTAGATGGATTCTTTGACATAGTAGTTCCTGTAGATTTATGGACAGAATGTAAAATTGCAGTTGATTGGCCCAGTGAGGAGTATGACAGGGACTCAAGAACAGGAGCTCCCTCCCCGGAGGTGATGAGACAGTATGACAAAGTAATACTGTATTTAAAAGGAAAAGTGCCAGCAAAAGAAACTGATTGGACCCGCATAGATAGAACAACCCAAAATCGTGATGAAACTGTTCACTCATATTATGAACGACTGTTACAAGTGTTCAAAACTTACAGTGGAATCAATAACATTGAGATGAAGGATATGACCCATTTTATTTATCGATTTGTGTTAGGGCTAAGACCTGAAATCTCACAGTGGATTAGAGATAATAAAATCTGTTGGCAAGGAAAACCTATAGATGAGGTCCTGAAATACGCCAAGTATTGTGAAGATGAGATGGAAAATAAACAGAAAGCACTAAAAGAAAAAGTCATGTGGTCACAAGTGAAATTGGCAGAACAACAAGAAAAGCAGTTAGGTGAAATGAATAGTAATACCCCGAATACAGGCCCTGGGGGTGGCGGGAAACCCCGAGTAAAAATGAGTCGAGAGGAAGCCCGAAAGAAATTCCCTTGTCACGGGTGCGGACAGATAGGGCACTGGAGAGACGAGTGTCCCCTGCTACAGAATGGTAATGTGCCAAATAATGATTTAAATCCACAGGTGCAGAAAGAGGGGCCACGAAAGACACAGCAGCAGGTAAAGCAGACTCAGTTGCCTCGCACCTAGGCCAAACTATAAGAATAGAGCACAGCACAATGAGGAAATCGAGGTATGGGAGGATAGAAATGCAGCAACTTCGCAATTCCCATTGAATGATACGTTGCTCTGTGATGAACCTTACTGACGGGGCCTGAGGGGGGAGGACGAGGAGTGCGTGCTTGGCGCCTCCTTACTGGTAGACCAGACAGGGCCATACATTGAAGGAAAGGTTGAAGGAAATGACGTCACCTTTCTGTTGGACACTGGTGCTACCCGTTCTACTGTGAGAACAGCAGACGTTCCAAACCTACCCCTCTCGGGAGAAGCAATCCAAGTAGTGGGTGTGTCTAATCAGATAATTAGTACCCCTGTAACTGAGCCCATGGAAATCTCAATAGGGAATTTCAAAGAGATGCACAGATTTGTCGTCTGTGATTCCAGTCCTGTGAACTTACCGGGACGTGATTTGCTGTGCAAAATGAACTGTACCATCTTTTGCACCCCAAAGGGCGTTGAAATTCAGACCCCAGATGAAGATGGACTGTATAAATTAATGTTAATAAGGCCTGACTCCGAAATTAAGAAATTGACAATACAAGACTTACCTGAAGAGCTCCAACAGACAGTGAAACCAGAGGTGTGGGATTTCACGGGAAAAGATGTAGGATTAATGGCAAATGTAGACCCGATCCAAATAGCCATAAAAGCGAATGCAGTTTACCCAAACACCAAGCAGTATAAAATGAGTGCAGAAGTGAAAGCAGGGGTTGCCATTGAAATAAAAAGATTGCTGGAAGCAAACATCATACAAGAAGTAATGAGCAGTCCTTGTAATTCGCCTATAATTGGAATCAAAAAGCCTAGTGGGAAGTACAGGGTAGTGCAAGACCTGCGCATGGTAAACACAATTGTTGTCCCTTGCTGTCCTATTGTGCCAAACCCTGCAGTGAGTTTGTACCAAATTCCATGGAATGCTGGATGGTTTACCGTCATTGACTTATGTCACGCATTCTTTTCGATCCCATTGCATCCAGACAGCAAATTTCTTTTCTCATTTGAATTTGACAGTCATGTCTATGTCTGGAATCGTGTTCCTAAAGGTTATACAGAGAGTCCTTCGATTTTCAATCAGATTTTGAAAAGGTGCCTTGAATCATTAGTCCTACCTGGAGAATCAGTCCTGGTCCAGTACATAGACGACCTCTTGGTGGTGTCTAAAAGTCGGAACGACTGTGTTACTGATACTATTGCATTATTGAATCATTTAGGTAAAGGTGGACATAAAGTATCACCAGACAAATTACAGTTCTGTACAAATTCAGTGAAATATCTGGGGCACCAGATAGAAAAAGGTATCCGGAAGGTTACCTCAGAACGAATTAGGATAATTTGAGACATGGAATTACCAAATACTCAGAAAGAAATCAGAATGTTCCTGAGAGTGGTAGGATACTGTAGACAGTGGATTGTGGGATTTGCAGTCCTAGCAAAGCCATTAATAAAAATGACAAAGAAAGGAGCAAAAGATCCAGTTGAGTGGGATGATGAAAGCATGACATATTTTGTGAAATTGCAAGACTGTCTATGCACAGCCCCCGCATTGGGAATGCCTGACTATTCAAAAGTCTTTGCCCTGTTTTGTGATACACAAGACAATTGTGCACTCTCAGGCCTAACTCAAATTCATGGTCTAACTAGACGTCCAGTGGCATATTTTTCTGCTACCTTGGATCCAGTGGCTAATGGATTGCCTGGATGTCTGAAAGCAGTAGCTGCAACTTGCATGAGTCTTGAACAAAGTGAATCCATTGTCATGGGACATCCAGTAACTGTGTATGTCCCACATGCAGTTTTAATCCTACTGACCCGAACCAAGACTTAGTACCTCACACCCAGTCGGCTGACTAAGTATGAAAGAATCCTGGTGGGTGCAGCAAATGTAACCATCACTAGATGTAATATACTGAATCTAGCAACTCTATTACCAGATACACTGGTTGCAGAAGTTAAAGAAGAGGTCGAGCATAACTGCATTGACCTGACTGAATTTAGCACAAAACCACGCCCAGATATCAAGGAAGCGGCCCTGCCTATAGAAGATTTTGAATTTTTTGTAGATGCCTCATGTTTAAGACATAGGGATGGAGGTCTAAGTGCTGCCTATGCTGTGTGCACTCTAGAAAAGACAATAGAAGCATCCTACCTATTTGGAGTAAAGTCTGCGCAAGTATCCAAATTGGTTGCATTGGAAAGAGCCTGTAAAAATGGGAAAAACAAAAGAGTAACCATATACACTGATAGCCAGTATGGTTACGGGGTTGTGCATGACTTCGGCCAATTGTGGCTGCAAAGAGAATTTATGACTTCCTCGGGCACTCCTATCAGAAATGGGAAAGTGGTACAGAACCTACTGGAAGCAATCCAGTTACCAAAAGAATTGGCAGTGGTCAAGTGTGCTGCTCACAAATCTGGCAATGACGATCTGACAGCCGGAAATAGATATGCTGACCCAGTAGCCCAACATTGTGCAAGACATAGAATGTCAGTGAATATCAAATTGGGGGGAATCGGAAACAGCTGCCAACTTATGGTATTTGAGGATGTGTCAACTTGAGAGGAACTGAAAGATTTGCAAAGGGCAGCAGAACCAGAGGAAAAGGAAAGATGCAGAAAATCTGGTTGTCAGCCAAGGAATCAAGATGGTGTCATTGTCTGTAGTGATGGTATGCCTGTGTTGCCAGACAGCTTGATTGCTCCTATGGCTAGACTGATACATGGAGACACACACATAGGGAGAGATGCAATGATCCGTGTTTTCAAACAAGAGTGGTACAATTTGAAGTTCAGGAACATTGCAGAGGCACTCTGCCAGAGGTGCTTAACTTGTCAGCAGTTTAATCCTGGGAAGAAAACAGTGGTGTTGCCAAGTACAATTGGAAAAGCAGAGGGCCCTTTTATCAGACTACAAGTTGACTTTATACAGTTACACCGTTGTAAAGGAATGAAGTACTTCCTTGTCATAGTCTGCCTATTCTCAAAATGGGTGGAAGCTTACCCAGCTAAGAAAAATGATGCCATTACTGTAGCCAAATTGTTACTAAGGGAACTGATACCTAGGTTCGGTTTTCCGGTCACAATTGAATCAGACAGAGGTGGGATTTTGCAAATGACGTAATAACTCAGCTCTGTGAAGCATTCATAATTACACAAAAACTGCACTGTGCATATCATCCAGAGGCTTCTGGAGTAGTAGAACAGCTGAATGGCACTATAAAGTCAAGATTGGGAAAAATGTGTAACTCTACCGGATTGAATTGGATAGACGCTTTACCCCTTGTCCTGATGGGACTGAAAAGTATTCCAGACCGAAAAACAGGCCTGAGTCCCCATGAGATACTGATGGGAAGAGTGATGCGGCAGGCATGGGTACCAGGACACAAACTGCTAAGTATTTCTGATGATTTGGTACTAGAGTACTGCAACCAAATGGGTGACCAAGTGCGTTCTATCTCTCACCAGATTGGGGAAGACGCCGTCGCCAGGCCAACAACTCCAGTCCATAATCTGAACCCAGGTGATTGGGTTGTTCTAAAGAAACACACCCAGTCGAGTTGCCTTGCACCGAAGTGGGGGAAACCGAGACAAGTGATTCTTGTCACCACAACCGCGGTGAAGTGTGCAGGTGTGCCAAAGTGGATCCATGCCAGTCATACCAAGAGGGTGACAGAAGAAGAAGCAACTGAGGCTGAAGGTTGTGCAGCTGAAGGGTCGCCAGACGTTGGTCCTGAAATAGCTGATGACGAACAACCGAGCACCAGTCAAGACGAGTGGGTCCCAGCAGATGATCTGACTCTCGATCCAATAAGAACCCGAAGATACACCTACTTAGATAGAGAGTGGGAGAGTGAGGACGAGACAGGATTAGAAGGGGATAATCAGATAATCGAAATCCATGTCAAATCTGATGAGGAGGAAGGTCAGATAGGGACAGGGCAGGTTATCGACACACCTCCAAGAACTCCAGAGACTGAAAAGGGACTGTTAGAAATTAGGGCTGAAGTTCATGCGGAAGAAAATCAAGGGTTCGAAGTGCATGAACAGGATCGAATAGAAATAGACGAATGTGTTCAGGAAACAGCATTTGAAACAAACGAAAGTCACAATCAGCTCACACCTGAACAAGGCCAGCTTAGTAACCAGGCAGAAGAGACTGAAATAAGACCTGGAACTAGTCAGACAGGAAGGGAAGAAGACAGTGTTGAAATAAATGTGCCCCAACTAAATGAAAATAAACGACCATTAGAAGAAAGCAAAACCACAGTGCCAGTTAAAAGACTCAAAAAGAAGAAGAGTGAACCAAGATTCATAAAAAGACTGAGACTAAGATTGAAAACTGTAGAGGAAAAGCTAGAAGACAGGAAAAAAGCCTCCATTGAAAAAGAGAAAGCTGGAGCCAAGCCTAAAAGAAGAAGTAGCAGAATAAAAAGACAAAACGAAAAGTATCAGAGTCCCGAATGGACTTACCTAGTGCTAGAGGAATTTGAAGACTTCGAGATCAGTGACGAGAGTGATCAAGAACTGATTACTGACCAAGTTTCCGAAGAAGAAGATCCAACCTGAAAGTTACCCTGCGTAAGCAACCTGTGTAAAGTTACAAAGAGGGGTTGGAAAACTTCTTTTGAGCCACAATGTCTGATTCTAATGTGAATGGAAGACCTAGACGAAATTGTTGTAAAACATGCTGTAAAATATGTTTGTGTAGTGTAGCAATAGTACTGATATTATGGATAGGACTAACAATTACAATACCGCTCATGATGAGTAAAGACTCTAACCTGCATCCTACTAAACAAGTGACAAAAGACACAGAAGTTCTGCTGACAGAAGAGACACCACGAAGTGTAGAAAGACGTGAGAAAACATTTAGTCTTAGACAGACAAAAATGGACTTAGATGCATCAGATGAGGGAGGACTACATTATCACAGAATCAAAAACAGAACACATTTAAATGTACTTGCAAACCTTTTAGTACACTATGAAGAAGCCATGGAAATAAAAGACTGCTATGTCTGTATGAAGCTACCCACTTCTGTAGCTGAAGGTGTGACCTATCACCATTTACCCCATACCTATGGAATTACCTGTAGTATTTTAGCAAGCTTATTTTATAGAGGAACTTTACAGTATTATTATTCTAACTCTGACGTAATCTTTTCTGAACTTCCTATTCGTGGAAACCTGAATATTGTACATACTAAAAGTGACGTGACACGTTATATGGGAGAATACTTTCTGACAATAGATACTATAGATTTAGGTGAAGCACACCGAGACAACTTGACCTGTTCATTACATGAACAAGAGAAAATGTTTCTAAACATGGCAGAGAAAAGGAGGGAAAGTTTCCAAAGAAAGGCAAATGATAAAAGACAGAAAACCCCTAAATGGGCAGAAAACATGGAAAGCACCTCAAATGGTGAAGCAAACCCTGCACTGTTGCTGGATTTCGAAAGAAAAGGGAAACTTTGTCTTCATAGAGAAAAGACCAGTTATTATAATATTATATTCATTGGTTCCAGTGAATGCGAACACAATTACAAGGTAATCGGAGGTTGGGGTTTCAAAAATGGGTCAGAACCTGTGTTTCCCGGAATTTAATATATATGTGGAAACAAGGCTTATTTCAAATTGCCGGATCACTGGTATGGAAGCTGCTATTTTGGAATTGTCTTCCCGAAAATATACCATGTGAATGACGCCGCTGGAAGCAATGAAAATACTAATGGTTTAGTGCGTAGTAGAAGAGAAAGTGTAGGAGAAATTTTAGGTGATATATTTAGTGCATTGATACCTGGAGTGGAAGTGGTTCTGAATACACACCGAATTTGCAAATTGTCTACAGTGGTGGATCGGTTATCTACTGACACTGCTGCTGGTTTCCTGCTGGTCAATACTGAAATGGTTGCGATCAGGTAAATGGTTTTACAAAATCGACTTGCTCTTGATACCTTATTTGCAAAAGAGGGCGGAGTCTGTAGAATGTTGAAAGCGCAACATTGTTGCACTTACATTCCTGATAAGAGTGTTGAAATTACGAAATATGTGAGAAACATAACTAATTTGAAAAATAACTCAAACCACTGGAGGTTGACAGTGCCTGGAAGAGACTAACTGATGGTCTCTCCTCTGTAGGTAGTTGGTTTTCTAACATAGGTAAAAGTCTTGTGAGTAAAATACTGATGCCAATAGCAGGAATAAGTTTAATTGTGCTAATAATAATAATTTGCTGTAAGTGCCAAAAATGCAAAAAGAAGTATGCTGTGAATAAGAGAGGAGTGAAACGGAATGTTGATGAGCTTGAATTGGAAGACCTGAATAATAAAATCTATAAAAGAATGAAGAATTACCATCCTAATAAGGATGCAGAAAAAAGGCTCAACAAGAAGTTTGTAGAAATTGAAATGGGTGAGCTGTGAAAGGGAAAAGTTGGCATCTGGTTCCATTAATAGTGATGATAGTAAATATCATCAAAGAGGGGATTGATGGAGCAAGGATTCGCACGTTACGCGACTTGCTTGTATTCATGAACCTCGAATAACGTTAACGTCATAATCAACCTGTTTGTCTTATTAATATTGCACTTTTTTCACTACACGAGGGTGTCCCAGTGATGCTTGCCTATGTGTTTACTAGTTCTAACTACGCTTGCATAAAAATGGTCGCTGCTTTGCGGGATTCTAGTCTGCGCATGCATCGGTCATACCCATGTGATGTGACGCACTTGCAGTTCTGGAGGGAACTTGTCGCTCAGGCGCAGTACTGCTAAAGATGGCTGCTTTGTTTCTCGCATGTTCTTCGCTTGCACTGCTGCTTTTGCCCAGCCGTTTCGTTCTGCTTAACTCCTAATGCTATAGTTATTATAAAGTAAGGGATGTAGTATAGCCAATCATGGTATATAGTGTATTCATTTTTTCTGTGTTTCTAAATTGTTTTCGCTTACTTTTCATGATACACTCTCCGGGGGGCTGGGAAAGGGGTGCCACTCCATCTTGGAAGCCCGTACGGTACCAATCACATGATGGGGGAAAAGAGAGTCTTGCAGCAGTGGAACTCAGCCAGCTGGCTGCCGAAGCTAAGATGCTCCTGGGAAACTGACCCATGCCCAGCGAGAAGAAATCAACTCGTACCTGCATTTGATACATTTGCGATGTTTTTCTGTATGCTCTATTGTATCCTGAATTTCTATGCCATGGGAACTGGAATGTAAGGGGTGGGTTCGAAAATTGAATATTTAGTCTGGGAAAGTGCAAATTATAGGTGGTGTCATGACATAACCACCTCTCTTGTCCAATCCGAAGTTGGGGATCCCTACACTTGCAACATTGGTGGGTGGTACACTGACCCGAAAACAGTATAACTGGCCTAGGTTTAGCTAGAGAAATTGTCAGACTTGTCCGAATAGCTGACCTGTCACTGACCCTACGAACTCTATAGGTGATTTATACAGAGAGCTGCGGAGCACTCTGTCCGTAATTTCCACAAACTCAGTCTGGGTTGGAGAAACCTTAAGTGGTGGCGAAGCACTTTGCTGGGAGATTCGAGAACCCAATCGGGGTTATTGGCAGATTTCTTGCAGAGAGGGCGTAGCACAGGCGTTGCATCCGAAGCTGCAGGTGTTGGTCGTACCCTTTGGTGAGCCCAGTCCTGATCCAAATCCTGGGGTTATCCTGTCTTGACTGTCCATGAGCAGTACCTGCTCGCCTACTGGCATCCTAAGTCCCCGAGGGTCCTTTCCCGCCTTTCCCAATTGACCCGTGGCCAGGGTTAGTCTCCGTCCTGTTCTAGGTAAATATATTCTGTGTGGGTGTTTGTCTATCTAAACTCTCTCTCATTTCTTAAATAAAGCAAACTTGCCTATGTCAATCTCTCTGTCATTTGACTCTCACGTTGAGGTTCCGTGACAATTGTAAGTGGTGTTTTCGACTCGCACGAATATGGTCGAGTCTGGTATCTACGAACCGCAAATGACGAGTTTAGTAAGTGTGCGCAGTTTCGCTGTGCTAACTTAAACCGTTCGTTTGTTACGTGGGTTATTCATCTGTACCCACGGGTTCCATCTTAGATACGGCATCCATTTTGTTTCTTGCCCTCAAGTAGCCAGCGAACGGACGTTGTCCGTTTCGCGACCCTGGGATTCCCAAGACTCTTGCGGAAGACACGTTTCCTTTGAAAGTGTCTTTATGATGAGGGGGATGATGCTGTAAGGCAGATGGCCCTGCTCGAGGCTCATCTTGCCGTGCCGGTCTATTTTCTCAGCCGTGCATCTCATTAGGCACGTCCCTTTGATGCCTGTAGCTCGTGTTCCCTGATACCTCCCCTTTTACACCCTTTTCGATCTCCCCACTGTTTCCATCTTCCTCTGCACCTGTCCTTGTTCCTTCTTCGATCTGTTTTACTGCCGATTGGAATGTACTAATGGTGGGAAGATGGGTTTTTACAGTTGGGAACCGTCAAATGTTTCCGCACTTATGCCCCGGACCCTGGATGTATCAAAGCGACCAAAGTGACCCCTCTCGGGGATAATTATGGGAACCGAGTTGTAAACTTTTGTGTACCATGCAATCTTATGGGAGAAATTTGTATAAAAGGAGCGATCCACAGTAGCAATTTGAAGCAGTCTCCTCGAACCTACATTCGTTGTACTTCCTGTGACTTCTGTGTTCCCTGCAGTAAATAAACCTTGAATCTTTGACGCCGAAGGAAGTGTCCCGTGTCTCTGTCATTCGTACGCCGGAGCAGGTTACCCACGAAGGTTTCAGGTGTTGTCCCCTGGCACCGCTGGGTCTTAAATAACCCAGTCCTTCAGTTGGCGCCCAATGTGGGGCTGCATCAGTGGTGCCGGTCCAAGCCCGACGATCGTGAGGAACTTCGTGTGAAATCTCCGAGGGAAGGTGCACTCCGCTTCATCGATCCTGTTGTCGAAACAAGTGGACCTTAAAAACACTCCTTTGGAAAATCCAGACGGAACTTTGTATGTGGATGGTTCATGTTTTAAATTGCCGAATGGTGATGTGACTACTGCGTATGCTGTTGTGACTTTGAATACTGTAGTGGAAACTGCGAGATTGAATCAGAACTCTGCTCAGGCTGCAGAGCTGATCGCTCTAACTACAGCGTGTGTGTTAGCGAAAGGGAAACGTGTGAATGTGTTTACCGACAGCCAATATGCATTTGGCGTCGCACATAGCTTTGGACGGTTGTGGAGAGAGAGAGGTTTTATGACGTCGCATGGTACGAAGATTCAGCATGGACAACTTGTGAATGATCTTTTGGATGCACTTACGTTGCCTAAACAGGTAGCGATTGTTAAATGTAGTGCACATCGTAAGGTGACGGATGATGTTGGTCGTGGTAATGCATTTGCGGATGAGATTGCTAAGGAGACTGCCCGGAACCTTAGCACCAGAATGTATGTGACGACTTCGGTTAGGTGGCCTACGGAGACTAGTATGTGTGAGGACACTATCGAGAGTGTGAAAGTGATTCAAGATGAGGCCACCGAGACTGAAAAGACGAAGTGGAAAGAAAGTACGGGAAAGTTGGATGCGAATGGTTGTTGGGTTGATTTGTCGGAACATAAGAGATGGATGTTGCCAGACGCGTATGTGCTAGCTGTTGTGACAATGGCGCATGGGTTAGCACATATTAGTGTGAAAGGTATTTGTAAGTTGCTATCCCATGTGTGGAAGAATGATGGTATCACGAAATGTGCTGAACGGTTGGTTAAAAATTGTATGGTATGTATGTTATACAATCCTGGTAAGGGAACCCCAACTCCTCCTGGACACTTTGCTCCCCCTTCATGTCCTTTTGAGGTGATCCAATTAGACTTCATCCATATGGAGAGATGCAACAACCTGAAATACGTTTTAGTTGTGGTTTGCGCGTTCTCCCGATGGATTGAAGCCTACCCTCTTAAAGACAATACTGCCCTGTCGACTGCGAAAATCCTACTGAAGGAATACTTTCCTCGGTATGGAATGCCTCGGATTGTATGGTCTGATAACGGAAGTGAGTTTGTGGGGAGTGTGATGAAGAGTGTGTGTAAGGGCCTTGGAATTAATCAAAAATTCCATAGCGCCAATCATCCCCAGTCAGCTGGTTTGGTTGAAGGGTATAACGGCACCCTTAAGCTGAAACTAGCGAAGATTCAGGCTACGACTGGTCTTTCGTGGCCTGACGCTTTACCCTTAGCTTTATTGTCAACTAGGGCAACCGTACACTCCCGAGTAGGGCTTAGTCCCTATGAAATAGTGTTCGGTCGTCCTGCGAATGTGTGGGGGGTCCCTAGACCGGGTGTGTTCTCCAGTCTCGAATATCCAATGTTGATTGACTATCTTCATGATCTGACTGCTAAACTGAGGTTAATTCACCAACAGGTTTACGAAGCATTGCCGAAGCAGACGGAGGGTCCAGGCCACCAGCTCCAGCCTGGAGACTGGGTGGTAACCAGAAATTTTGCCCGCAAGAAGAATTTGGAACCCCGGTTTACTGGACCCTACCAGGTCCTCCTTGCCACGAGAACTGCCGTCCGTTTAGAGGGTCGAAAAAATTGGGTGCATGCCACCCATACGAAGAAAGTTCCTATTCCTTTACCGGCAGACTCGTGGGTGAGGAGGGGCATTGCTTCAACTGAATCCGAAGGATTGCCGTCGTTTGTACCTTTTAGTGACGCACAACCCGTCGGAGAATCCTCAGTGCAGCAGAAAGACACTGTTGAACATTTGTCATCAAAAGACTCGAGACCAGAACATTTGACTGATCGACAGGACTCTGCTTCCTCATCGGATCCTTTGTTTGATGAACATACACGTCCTGGGAAAACTCGATACTTTTTGCGTTCCAGCACTAAGGACAAATAAAAAGATTTCGTTCTGTCCCTTGATAATTGCATTATCCCGTTTTCCACGATCAGTCTGAACACCCGTATCATTGTAATTATTTTTGTATATATTGAGTTTCGTTCCACATGTATTTTTGCTTCCACAGCTGAGAGACATTTTGCATATACATTGTAAATAAAGGCCGTAGGGCCGCGCGTGTACTTCCTTCTGGTTAGTAGGTCTTGACGCTAGGTTAAAGACCGTTGGTTCCTGGGAACTCCTAGGGATTGACTACTGCTACACAGAACGAAGTGCGTCAAGAAACGCTGCGGACGGTCATAGGGGATGGCGTTTTCAAAGCTGATGGACTTGGAAGAAGCTCAGGCGCAAAGGTTCAAGCTACAACAACTAATTCGTACCAAATGTTTTATGTTTCAAATGTTTGTATTGCTTTTGACTGTTTCTGCATTATTGGCGGGTGGGGTGTACTACATGATGTCATACTTCTTACCTTCTGCCATACCTACTCCTACTTCTGACCCTAAACTTACCTCCACTGCATCCCCTCATTCTTTCCATATCCTACCTGAACACGAGCAGGCTAGACGTGCAGAATTCCGAAATAATTCCTTTATTCAGCTCCTTTATCAGCACCAGTTAGTGGTTAATACTACTAATTGTTGGGTGTGTGGATTAATGCCACATACCACGGATAAGGGAATTCCATATCTGGTCTTACCGTATAGTTCCCAGGGTTCAGCTCGAGCATTCCAAACAATGTTTCGAAGCGCACTAGATTCTTACCCCAGTCGAGAGCCACGTTCTCCCTACTTTAGCCCTGGCTCGTATCATAAGCCTTTGTCTATAGCGATAGAAGATCTAGATAGAGATATCTATGAGCCATCGCTCATCCCAGAGGAAGAGGTACAAGCCTATAGGGTCCTGAGTAAGGTCGAGTATAGTGCGCTCACGAGTGAAAAACAGCTTAAAAGCTCGCCTCCGATATGGGTCGTACCCCACATTGGTAATTTTTGTCTAATGGGTCGTGGCCGAAGATCGAAAGCCCGACTTGGAGAGAGTGCTTGCACCGAGAATTACATTCTGCCGATGGTCTCGTCCCCTGTGTTCCTGGCTGCCAAGGGTACATACTTTGTTTGCCACGATCGTGCGTATGCATGGTTGCCCTCTGACTTTATGGGCTCATGTTTTATCGCAAATCTGTTGCCTCCGACGTTCACTGTAGACGCAGACTATCACAAAACTAGAGTTGTGAGAGGCGTAATTAGTGAAGAGGATACTGCTGGTCAAGAGGCAGGAGACTTTTTCAAGGGTTTCCTCCCGTTTTGGGGGCCTATGGTTAATAGTAGGAACCTGAGACAGTTGACTCGAGTGGTAGAATCGACAGCTAATATTACTGCCAGTGCCCTTGGTAATATCACCACAGAACTTCAGGCGGATAGACTTATGACGTTACAAAACCGTATGGTTTTAGACGTGATCTTAGCAGATCGAGGTGGGGTATGTAAGGTGATCCATTCGAGCTGCTGTATTTTCATTCCAGATAATGCTCCGACCGTCTATCAAGCCATCTCAAAGTTGCATAAGATCTCTGAATCCATACACGTGGATGTAGGGGATTGGACGCTACTTGGGTGGTTTTGGGGCCTGATGTCGACTTGGGGTTGGAAGATTCTGATGATTATTGTAGTTGTTGTAGCGTTCCTGTTCACGTGCTGCCTTTGTGTGCAGTGTGGTCCTGCCTTATGTGGCCTCTGTGCTACAACGTGTATAAGACAGCCACCTGTTACCAAGGGGACTCGGTTGGACAGAGCTATGTTACAGGAACATCTAGATGGTTTGATGAATATCGAGTATGATTCTGACTAGTGCTTGCCTACATGAGGGCAAAAGGAGCGTCTGAGGTTCCGTGACAATTGTAAGTGGTGTTTTCGACTCGCACGAATATGGTCGAGTCTGGTATCTACGAACCGCAAATGAAGAGTTTAGTAAGTGTGCGCAGTTTCGCTGTGCTAACTTAAACCGTTCGTTTGTTACGTGGGTTATTCATCTGTACCCACGGGTTCCATCTTAGATACGGCATCCATTTTGTTTCTTGCCCTCAAGTAGCCAGCGAACGGACGTTGTCCGTTTCGCGACCCTGGGATTCCCAAGACTCTTGCGGAAGACACGTTTCCTTTGAAAGTGTCTTTATGATGAGGGGGATGATGCTGTAAGGCAGATGGCCCTGCTCGAGGCTCATCTTGCCGTGCCGGTCTATTGTCTCAGCCGTGCATCTCATTAGGCACGTCCCTTTGATGCCTGTAGCTTGTGTTCCCTGATACCTCCCCTTTTACACCCTTTTCGATCTCCCAACTGTTTCCATCTTCCTCTGCACCTGTCCTTGTTCCTTCTTCGATCTGTTTTACTGCCGATTGGAATGTACTAATGGTGGGAAGATGGGTTTTTACAGTTGGGAACCGCCAAATGTTTCCGCACTTATGCCCCGGACCCTGGATGTATCAAAGCGACCAAAGTGACCCCTCTCGGGGATAATTATGGGAACCGAGTTGTAAACTTTTGTGTACCATGCAATCTTATGGGAGAAATTTGTATAAAAGGAGCGATCCACAGTAGCAATTTGAAGCAGTCTCCTCGAACCTACATTCGTTGTACTTCCTGTGACTTCTGTGTTCCCTGCAGTAAATAAACCTTGAATCTTTGACGCCGAAGGAAGTGTCCCGTGTCTCTGTCATTCGTACGCCGGAGCAGGTTACCCACGAAGGTTTCAGGTGTTGTCCCCTGGCACCGCTGGGTCTTAAATAACCCAGTCCTTCAACGTAAAGTATCTTACTAGCATGTTCCATATCTTCTCCCTACCTTTAGTCAAATACTGAACTGTCTGTGTATATAGCATGTTCCAATTTTTCCCTTCCTATAGAAAATAAGCACATCTTGATAAGTTTTGTTTTCCTCTGAATCGTTAGTATATTTCAAAAGTCAACATTCATTAGTATGTTCCCTTCTTCTTACCCACCTTTAGTAACGTTGTAAAGTCTGTTAGACAAAATTAGCGTGTTCCTTATTTTCCCTTTCCTTTATTCTTCGATTTATAGATGATTCTTACTCTAATTCATAGTTACACTATATTCTTGATTTTAGTTATAGATGTTTTGATCTGTGTGAATTTCATTCTCATGGCATATGAAGAAAATGATGATTAGATAATGGTTTTTAAAGCATCTTGCGTTTGTGGTTATTACAAAAGTGCAAACATTTTCAATTGTATATAGTATTTGGTTTGTGTTATCTTCCTACCCTCTAATAGCTCCTGATCCATTGAGATCTTAAGTACCTGTGACAAGGAGTGGTAAGTCAGGTACACGGAAATAAATTTAAGGGAACAAGAATTACTGATAGAGGTGTGTAAGTTACCTGACCAATAAAATATTGTGATAAACACGTTATGGGCCCAGGAGTGCATATTTGGTAAAATAAGAGTCGGGTGACCAGCCCGCTCTATCAATAGTGCACAGAAGGAGCGCAACTCCCCTAAATGAATTAACACTCCCCTAGACAACCGCACATTTGCACGCGCATATTAGCAATTTAGACTTTCAATTGCACTATGAAAATAAATAGAGAGAGTGCTACATACACCTACATACGAGTATTTCTTCTATTTCCTCTACTACAGGCATCTCCTCGAGACAACAGGAAGCTGAACACGCCCCGTGACACGTGCCCAGGCCAGGACACCTGACACAGCTAACAAGCAACACCTGGCGCTTTCCACAGGTATTTAAGCGCTCTCCACACTGAAGCTCACTTCCCACAGATTCTCTGCCCGGACAACAGGTTCATTGCGGGCCCAGCGACATCGCTCAGTAAGTACCTGAACTCGACTTTGCTAACGGTACAGCCACCATTCATGCTGCCCCCGGCCGTGTTTGTGTGTGCATCCTTTACCGTTACCTTGTTGGGTGCAGACTACCTCCCTTCCCCAACAGCCTTTTTCCTTTTCCCCCCAATTTAGAGTGCATATGGTACTGGCCCCCAGCTGAGCTCCATGCTGAGTTGCTCACTAAAATCAGATGTAAGCAACTCCATTTTAATGTTTTTTATTCCTTCACCACTGTTTACGCCAACTGTGGTTACAGTACTTAGGCCTAATTTCACATATAATAACGCATATTGTGAGACCGGCCACACTTTCACTACCCGCCACTGACGCCAACACTGCCGCCTTGTCCGTGCTCACGTCTAAGCACCTGGCGCGGCCTCACTAAATGCTTTTAGCCCGCTACAAGGAGCCTTTACTTAAATGTTATGTCTGTCCTTTTTTACCCCCAACAGGTACAACTCGAGAGGAAACACCTCTTGCACATATAAGCACTGTAGCGTGTGCTTTACACACAGGGCACTGACAAACTCATACTAACCTCTGTAACACCCTACACATATAAGGTCGTGACGAAAGCCAGTAGAAGAAAAGGCCTAGCTGAAACTAGTTGACCGCACAAGACATCGGAGGCCATAAGACTACTGTGCACGTCCGATAGCCTTTGTTTTTATTGACTACCTGGGGCCCACCATTAAAACAGTCTATGGGACACCCAGGACAGTATTTTAAACCTCACTCAGAGCACACTCACAGCACCCTCACGAACCACAAAACCCGCTCCGCAGTAATCTGGAGTCAAAGCACACCTGAGGTACACTCGGTACCTTGGGTGGGGCCCGATGATGAAGCATGCCACCAACTAGGTTGGTGGGTGAGGGCCTTCATAAAATCTAACGGTTTTCCTCCACCCGCAGACATATAAACAATTTGAACCAGAGCTAGTTCTCATTGATTACTAACATACTATTTAAAAAACCGTCATCTCCTATCAGCATTCGTTGGTGCCAGCGCGAGCCTTACCTATTTTTAAGTTTATTCATGCTCGCGCACCTTACCGTCATTGTGGTGCTGTGCGCGGTATCGGAGGAATCCCTCATGACGTTCTTGCCTCTGCATTTCTCACTGCCGCCAAGAAATGCCTGCATGCAGCAACGTGCCGAGAGCCACCCGGCACGCCGTCACCTACGTGCTGCCATCTTGTGGCTGGCAAAAGCCACTAGCTTCGTTTTTTTTACACTGGGCATATTTAGCACTCTGTCATCACCCGTCAGTCAGTTCATCCGTTCAAGGAAGTGGTTATTTTGAAATGTTTAAACTCCAGCTCATAGTGAAATGCAAGATATTGTCAAGTTCTAAGAAAAGGATTGTTTCATCAAGGTACTTTTTTATTTTCATTCCGTTTTTTTCACTCAAGCAACAGGAAGCTGGAGTTTTCCTCTTCTTTTCTACTCAAAGTGCAACTTGTGTTCGTCATCAAGTCCTCACTTAAATAATTTACTCAAGTCAGCGATGTGCAAGCGCTGCCACACTTTTATTTTTCTTCGGGTGAGAGATCTCTCACCGGAGTTTCATGTGTCCTTTCTCATTATTGCATCTTGTTTTTCTAATGCTTTAATGTTCTGTTTACATTTCCATCTCTACAGCACACAACATGTTTGCCTCTACATGAGGTGTCTCATATGGGTTACATTCCCATCTCTACGGTGCACAACATGTTTGCCTCTACATGAGGTGTCTCACATGGGTTATAGTCCCATCCTCTACGGTGCACAACATTTTTTTTGTCTCTCAGGAGATGTCCCACATGGATTAAAGTCCCATCCTCTACGGTGCACAACATTTTTTTGTCTCAGGAGATGTTTCACATGGGTTATAGTCTCATATGTACTGTGAACAAGAAATGACCTCCATGGTATTTCTTTCATTACAGTGCCCAACAATTTTATTTTAGTTTTACCCTGCTTAGTGTGTTTTGTTTAACAGTGCACAATATTTTAAGGTGGTGTGTTTAATTGGGTGTGGTCTTATCACAGTGTGCATCTGTTCACCACCTGTTTATTACAACATTACCTTCACCAGGTTTTTGGTCTGAATACCAATTGGTTATTTTCTCAAATTTAATGTGTTTTGTTTACAGCTTTCATTTGGTATTCAACGTCATCATTCATTATATTGAAATTTTTATTTATGGGAAGTATAAGTGATTTATTTTAATTGGCTCACTATTTCCTGTTACTGTCCAGTTTTCCTTTTGATATCTCTTATTGGTGTCATCTGTGGATTCTGGTTTCTTTTCTTCTGAGTTATTTATTTTTCTTTTACTGTGGTGTTCTTTCGTTCATTGGAAGTTTTCTTCTCCCTCTATTTTTTTAGTGTCTGGTATGACTAGTCTCTTTTTATACATGCCTGGCCAGCAAGTATTTCTTGAGGTAGTCGTTGGTGTTTTCTCTTTTCGTTTCTTTAGTTGTGGTAGAAGGGAGGATGGCATTCTCACCTTTTGTTTTTCTTTTCTGTTTTCTTCACTTTTTCACTTTTGGTTGCTTTTTTCTCTCATTGCTTTGCGATGTTTGCGGTGTTTCTAATTCACTCTTTGTCTTTCCTCTATATTTGTTTTCTTTCTCTTGTATTTCTTTATCTTATTGTTTCATATGGAAGGAAAGGGGATATGTTATATCCTTGCTTTGATCGTATTTATGCAATCTCTTGCTCTGCCAGTGGAATGTTCATCCAATGATGTGTTACAGAATGTTGGGAGCCAGAGATGTCAGTTGAGAAGGGCTGAACAGCATGCTGGCTGCTCCTGGTGGGGTCTTGTATAGGATTTAACTGGATGACTTATAACTATCTACAAATAAACATCTAAAGATCCTCTACACGTCTGGACTCAGTTACTACAATTATGTAGTATCTTGGTAATTATGCTTTACATGCCATCCACTGCTTCACCAGTGGAATCCTCTTGAGATGATGTGACATAGAATGTTGGTGTATGAAATGCACAGTTGTAGAAGGGCTGAGCGCCTTGCTGGCTGCTCCTGGTGGGGCTGAACTACTGCTGTATTACTGATCTTGTAACTAACTTGAAAAAATCCGCTTGAATCACTTCTACCTGCTTGGACTTGATTACTACAATTTTATGGCGACGAGGATGGGATCAGTGTTGTGCACTAAAGTAGCGGGACTAAAACCCTTGCGAGACACCTCGTGTGGAGGTAAGGACAATGTGCACTGTAATGACGGGACTAAAACCCCTGCGAGACACCTCATGTTGAGGTACAGACGTTGTGCACTGTGTGACAGGATTAAAACTCTTGTGAAAAAGAGATAGTACACACTGCTCGCATGAAACAAAAAAAGCAACCTAACTGGTTCTGTAGCTTGACTAGTCACACTATTAAAAGGTCACTGAGCAGTTTTAGAAAACGCAGAGTTAACCACAACACAGGAGGTTGAAACAGTGCAAACTGTAAATGGAATGAATCACTGTAAACTGTAAAATATTAGACCTTCAAAATTGGCATATTAATACTGAACAGTGAGGCATTGAACATGGAGCTTACAGATACAGATTTGCCAACATTGAACTCCATGTACAAAAACAGACAAGCAGTAGGAATAAATTCTATTCACTTTTCCAGCTTGTCACTAAATGATAAACATGCAGAAAAAGAGTCTTGAGCCAAACAGAAGCACTACACTTGACACTGGAGGCAGACACACAGGCAACCACTTATTACCTTGCTTCTTATACTTTAGGGGAAAGTCCTAAATTACATACTCTCAAATCACACATTCATACCATACTCACACATTTGTACACATACCACAGCCTCTTACAAAACACAACAAGAAACTGACAATTTACATAGTATGTGAAACCTAACTAGCCACAGTTTAACAAAGTAGAGCATCACCTTCACAAAAGATGCAGAAACAATTCCAGGCTTAGTGGACCACATAAGCAGTATCAGTGTTCCCAGTGATACAAACTTGCCTCCCAATGATAAAGTAAATCACAACACTTGGGCAAAGCCTATAAAGTATAACGTATTTAATGCAAAAATAGCCAGCAAGCAAGCAAAACAGTATGCAGCAATTGCCACTTCAATGGACCAGAACTTCCGCCCTCAATGAGTTGTACCATATAATGCTAAAATCCATACATTTAGAGCACATTTTCATACAGCTTTTTCTCAATACAAGTCAACAGAACTCAGTGCACATGACCGATGCAGTTACTAAATGAAACTAAATAATGAGCAGGTGTCAGAGTCTTTTCACATCAAAGAATGCGAGAAGTTATGGAAAACTTGATACTGAAGACAAAAATAAGTGCTGAATCCACTACTTTCTAAAATTCTTTCTTTCCGTCCTGAGAAAGAGGCTATGCTTACTTCACAGTGTAGAAAATGTGCGAATATAAAAAACGGATGCGCCAATTCGAGTTTGGCTGTCCTCCTGCAGCACTGCCACCACACCCGCAAGAGGATCGCCAAGCCCGTAGTGCGCCTGGCTGCCGGATTATGACTGTAATCTGGGTCAGGCGGGCAGTGCTGCGATGGTTTTGTAGCGGCAGCTGTGTTAGGCTAATAGGAGAGCCTTAACAGCAGACCGCCACTGTGACAGTGCCTGCCGCATGGTTGTGAAAGGTGTGGCATGCACCCTGTCGTGCATACAACATCTTGCAGAAACAGGGTGCAATTTCAGGGAGGCACAACATGTGCCCCCCCCCACCCCCCCACATGTACTCTGAGGCCCAGGAGCAGCAGGGCTACTGTTAAGGCCTCCTTAGTTGCATCTCCCACACCCTTTCCATGGTGGGCTCACCACCACGAAAAGGGCGGTGGACATGCAACTCTTAATATGCCAGCATATTGCTGCCCTTTTGGTGGAGGCAGTGATTCAAAATAAAAATACTGTGGGTGGATCCGCAGTAGTAGTGGTGGTTGGACTGCCACCGCCAGGGACCGCTGTACTCGTAATGAGGCCCTAAATAAAATTCATATGGTACATTGGAAATACATAAAACTTAACAGGCATACTAGAATTAATGTCATCTACAGGTTAATATAAAATAATATTACAATTCAGCAATAAATGTATCACTGCATTTTAAAGGCATACATGAGCATTAGTATTTTCACAATACAGGTTGGGTCCCCAGGGGCACTTGGCAAAGCCAATGTCCCCCTGGGGTATTTCGCGCGAGGGACGACCTCACGCGGCCTGATTGGGTGGTGGGAGGGGCTAGGTCCAAGTGAAGGGAGGGGAGGGAGGGTTTGACGTCACTCTGAGCGAGTGAGAGGAGCGGTGGTGTCGTGTTTGACAGGAGCAGCTGTGAGGTAATCCTGTCAGTGCTGTCACACGTTCTGCGGGTTGTTTTTCGACGATTTTTCTGTCAGAAAGTGAAGAATGGCGGCTGAGGATATTGCATTGGAGGCAGTGCGAGCATTGCTGGCTGTTGGTCGGAGCGATTTGCTGAGACCTGGCGCTGTGGTGGATACCTCAGTGGCGGTGAAGCGTCCTCGTCGCCTAGCAGCGGAGGGAGTGTCAAGAGCTGTGGCTGCTTGTCAGCCGGTTCACAGTAATGCTTCTGAGGAGGAAGGAGTAGTGAAATTGCCGGCAGCAAGAGCCAGGAGAGCGCTTTCTGTGAGCAGAGGAGGCCAGGGTAAGAAAATTCCACCCCTGTGCTCGTCTTCGGCCCCAAGTGTGTTGAGGGAGGGCCGTAAGTTGGTCGCTACACCGACCAGACGTCGGGCCGGCAGGCGTGGAGGCAGTGCCAACAGCGCCTTTGACGTTCGTGTATCGCATTACCAGCTGGCTGAGGGAGAGGTTGACAGGGAGTATGAGGAACATCTGTCGACTGCGCCACAGGAGCCTAGAGGTGCGAAGTCTCGCCCCGGCATGAAAGTTGTGTCAGAGGCGCGCACAAGGTTGGACGGCCCATCGGTGAGCGGCAAGAGAATTGATATAGCACCGTCATTAGAGGCTGACAGGCAGAGACAGACTTTGGTGGACTATTCCAGCGATAGCGAGTCTGAGGAATATGCTCTGTCAGAAGTTGATGAAGGCGACGACGGCAGGGGTGCTTCGCCTGACGTCGAGGACCAGCTCCGGCGGGACGAGTTTATGGACTGCCAGGACATTCTGGTCCCTCAGCCTAGAGGCCCCCTACACAATTTCGTGATGAAAATGTTCATGTTAATGTAACATATGATTCTCATTTTTCACAGGATCAGCAGTGGAGGGAAAGTGTGCTGTGGCAGCCTCACGTCAGGCAATTCAGAGGTGGGAGGTGGGGGGACGTGGTTGGCAGGGGTGGGGATAGGCAGCTGAGGGAGGCCGCGGCGGTGTTTCCAGACGCCAGGCCTCCGCCTGGGCGTCCTGAGGTATCTTTTCACGATGGGTCTGCGTCTCTGCAAGGCCAATGGGTGTGGGTGGAGCACACGGAGCTGCCAGTGCCAAAACGGTCTGGCTCCTCTGCTTCACGAACAGCTGGTAAGTATGTCACAGGTCCTCGCTCGAGCGGCGAGTACCTCATGGGGGCTGCTGGTCTAGTGACGGACGAGCAGTTCTTTTTCTCTCAGTCAGAGCCGCAGAGCGCGGTACTTGGGGGAGGGGTTAGTTCTAAACACGGATCTAGTGCGGATTTCATACCTACGACTGGGCGCTTTTCACAGAGGCCTGAGTCAGAGGTTCGAAAGCGTGTTCTTAACTTAGCGTCTGGCTCTAGGCCAGGTACAAGTTTCGCTATATCGGAAACTGACAAACAGTTTGGAGGTGTTGATGATGAATCAGATAAGGAAAATGAGTATTATGAAAGAGTTGGATTGTCTCAGGGAGGCAAGGAGGGGACTGGGAGGGGGGTGAGAAAAATAGCTTCTGCCAGTGTGTTTCAGAGTTCTGGAGCGGTTCTCTCACCGGCACGTGGGCAGACTGGACATCATCAGCGTAATGGTCTGGAAGACTTTCGTCAACGGGCTGCGCAGTTACCAGCAGGTAAGACAGACTGGTGGGCTGCTTGGACACGGCCGTTGGAAGGTGGTACAGGTGTGGCGCCTGCTGAGGGAGGGCATGGGTTGGCGGTTGGGGGTGAAGGTTTGGGGTCGAATCATGGGGAATGCCCGCAGGGTACGTCAGGGCAAGGGGGGAGGGTGGATAAGGAAGGGGGAGGGAGCCCCAGGTCGTTGGTGACTAGTTCAGGCCAGGATGAGACTCCGAGAGCAAGCGGCGCGAAACTGCCCTATATGGGGGTGTCGATGCCATTAGTTATACATTTGTCCAATAGAACCAGGCAGCGTATCTGGAATCATGAATATGTGGATGTGTTCAGGCTTCTGCATAGGGATTTACAGGCAAGGGAAGGTTCCAAAGAGGAGGAGGCTGAGTTGTCTCGTAGGCCCAAGGTGCCGAAAACAATTGAAAATTGGACAGCGGCGTTTCTTATTTATGCCAGCGTGTATTGCGAACGTTATCCTGAGAGGGCGGTTTCGCTATTCAAATACGTAGATGTCATTCGAAGGGCGCACTTGCAAGCAGGAGGATATGCGTGGCTCAACTACGATGAGGAGTTTCGGGCGAGAATGAGTTTATTCAACGATAAGCCGTGGGGGGAGGTCGATCAGGAGTTGTGGTTGCAGTGGTTGTCGGGTCACTCTTCTGCTAACACGATCCATACGGCCAGTGGGTTGCCGATTCCTTACCGGCCCTTTTCTCAGCGTCCCGCCACAATGGGGGCGGGTAGTGTTGGACGGGGTCAGTTGCCCACAACTGGTGCTTGCTGGAGCTTTAACAGGGGTTCCTGTGTGCGCCAGTATTGTAAATTCAAGCACGAATGCGCTCAGTGCGGCGGCAGACATGCCATTTTTCAGTGCTTTCCCAACCAGCATCCAGGAGAGCACGGTAGAGGTCAGAGGGGGAGGCGAGGATCAGTACCGCCTCTTATGCCAAAAGGCGCCTACCCCAATTAGATTACAGGCCATGTTGGATTCCTTGGAGAGGTACCCGGACGTGGAAGGAGCGGCCAAATTATTTTGGGGGTTCCGGCTTGGCTTTAGGATCGGCTACCAAGGCCCCAGAGCTTTGCGATGGGCGGATAATCTCAAGTCAGCAAAAGAGTTGGCTCCAGTGGTGAAGGCGAAGTTAAAGAAGGAATTGGACTTGGGGAGAATCGTTGGCCCTTTCGCGGTTTGCCCTTTACCCAATTTAATTGTGTCACCCCTTGGTGTGATCCCAAAGAAAGCCCAAGGCGAGTTTCGCCTGATACATCATTTGTCTTGGCCCGAAGTGCAGTCAGTCAACGACTTCATCTCCACCACTGACTCTGCAGTGTCATATTCGTCAGTGGATGACGCGTTGGAATTGGTACGTAAGGCCGGGGTGGGAGCTGACCTTGCTAAATGTGACATCCAGGCTGCCTTCCGCCTGTTGCCTATTCATCCGGTGGATTTCGAGTTGCTGGGCATGTATTTTGATGGAGAGTACTATGTGGATCGGGTGTTACCCATGGGCTGTGCTATCTCTTGCTCACTTTTTGAAACCTTTAGTACATTTCTGGAGTGGTGTGTAGTTCAGCGCTCGGAGCACGTGGCGTTATGTCACTACTTGGATGATTTTTTGTTTGTGGGCAAAGCGGGTACGGAGCAGTGTGCCAAGGTTTTGGCCTGTTTCCAGGCAGTGGCTAAGGAATTTGGTGTGCCTTTGGCTGAAGACAAGACGGAGGGTCCAACGTCTACGTTGACCTTTTTGGGTATAGAAATAGACACCATCGAAATGGTGGCTCGTTTGCCTCGAGCGAAAGTGCAGGAGATCAGGCTTTGTCTGCAGGAAGTGTTGGGAGCCAGGAAAGTGCAGTTGCGGCAAGTCCAGAGGCTTCTGGGCTACTTGACTTTTGCATGTAGAGTTGTCAGGGCTGGCAGGACGTTTTGTAGGCGTCTGGGCTTTGCTATGGCGGGGGCGTCCTTGCCCCACCATCACATCCGTTTGACAACGAAAATTAAGGAAGATTTACGCATCTGGTTGCGTTTTTTGGATGAGTTCAATGGCGTATCCGTCAATTTTGTATCGGAAGACACGGTCTGGCAGGTGCAAATATTCTCGGATGCGGCCGGAGCCATGGGTTTCGGCTTGTTTTGGGAAGGCAGGTGGTGCGCTGAGCGGTGGCCGGCAGAGTGGTTGCAACAAGGCCACAGCATCGCTTTTCTGGAATTCTTCCCCTTGCTAGTAGCGCTGCAGGTTTGGGGCGAGGAGTTCAAGGACCGCTGTGTGCTGTTTCATATCGATAACATGGCAGTGGTCAGCCTGGTTAATGGGCAGCGGGCCAAAGATGTACGGGTGCTGCAATTGTTGCGGGCTTTCATGTTTCGTGTTCTGAGGTTGAATATTGTTTTTAGAGCTCAACACATCCCTGGTGTCAACAATTCAATTGCCGACGCTTTGTCTCGTTGTCAGTGGCAGAGGTTTCGGGACTTGGCACCTGGAGCGGACCGATGCAGGACACCGATTCCGTCGAACATGTGGGACCTGGGGAATTGAGAATGGCAGAGTTTGTTGAACAGTCCTTGGCTGTCTCCACGCGACGCAGTTATCAGCTGGCATGGTCTGGTTTTTTGGGATATGCGGCACAGCGCGGCAGAAACGGTACAGCAGTTCAAAGTGAGAAGTTTATGTGGGAGTTTGTGTTATATCTGATAGACAAAGGTTTGTCGCCATCCACCATTTCAGGCAAGTTGGCGGGAATTTCGTTTTATAGTCAATTATTCTTGGGGTGTGAGGTTCGAATGGGTTTCCGTTTACTAAAAATGTTGAAAGGTTTTGGGAGGTCGGTTTCGAGGGAGAAAAAGTTGAGAAATCCTATTACATTTACATTGTTACAAAGTCTGTTGGGCGTACTGCCCGTTTGTTGTTATGATGAATGGGAATGGACTAGATTCAGGTTATGTATGGTATGGTTGTTCTTCGGTGCATTCAGGATATCAGACCTACTGGGGTTGCATAATCAAGTGGGGATCCTGTCATCGGATATTGAAATCCTGGGTAATAGAGTGTTGCAGATTACATTACGACAGTAGAAGACAGACCAGGCAGGAAAGGGGATGTTTGTGCGGCTGGGTCGGAGTGGGGTCAAAGGTTGTTGTCCGGTGGGGGATTGGGAGTCATTTGTTGAGTCTGGTATTTTCCAAGAGGGCGGGATATTTTGCCATAAGAATAAAACGCAATTGAATTCTTTCCAATTTTTAGCTGTTTTACGGAAGGCCTTGGTGTTGGTGGGGGAGAATCCACAATGTTTTGGGACACATTCTTTCCGAATCGGTGCAGCTACCGAAGCACCGAGGTTGGGTTGGGGGAAAGAGGAGCTGCAGCGAATCGGGCGGTGGAAATCCAATTGTTGTTTTAAATACGTTAGGTCGTAAATGTTTAAAAAAAAAAAAAAATGACAATGAGAGGGGTTTCGAGTTAGTTAATGTTCCTTTTTCCATCGCAGGTCGAATGGCGGATTTTCCTCGGAAAAAGAGGACCTGGATTGTCTGCCATTCGATAGTGAAATGGGCAGCGAACTTTGCTGAACAGCAGCTCTGTGGGAGAGGTCTGGGCTTGTATGGTAATGACCATGAGGTGATTTGGAAAGGTTTAGGGGGGATGAAATGGGGACAGTTGTTCCCCGTTCTAAATAAAATGGCTGAAGTCTTGGGCATTCCGGACTTACTGATCCTACATTTAGGAGAAAATGATCTGGTTGACTGTTCTGGATTGGCTTTAATCAAGCAAATGAAGCTTGATTTGGCGGTGATAAAAGACAGGTGGGAAGGGACCCGGGTAGTGTGGACGGAATTTTTGTACAGGAGCCAGTGGAAAGGAGCCAGGGTCCATGCGGCAGTGGAAAGGGCTCGCCGAAAGGTGAACAAGGCTTTGAAATCGTACTGTGTGGCGATGGGCATCACGGTCATTGCACACGAGCATTTTAATAATGAAATGTTGCATTTGTTGAGGAATGATGGGGTTCATCTCTCGCAGATGGGTCAGTCCTATTACTTGATGGAACTTAGAGACACTTTGGCCAATCTCTGGTGTGTGGACTTGTGGTGTTTCAAACCGAAAAGTTGAATGGACAAATAATAAAGGCAGTGTTTTCCTTCACTGGGTATTCTTACAATGACTTGAGCGGTCCATTTACGACTTGGGAGGAAGGTTTTTGGGGTGGGGCAGGAAAACTCAGAGGTTTTCCTGGGTGGCGTGTGTTATGGGGATTGGATAATCTAGAGCGGATTCATCCTTTCTCTACGGGGGAGGGCTTGGGAGGGTAGGTGGGGATGAGATGGAAAGAAGAAGGAAAACATACGGATGGTATAAAACAAGTCATGGTTTTGGAAATAAAGCATTGGAAATGGAAATGGTTATATGGAAGGTTGAAAATAAAGCAAAAGGTTGTTTGGAAAAGTTTATGTTGCGGGTCTGTCTTTGGCTGTCCTGGTAATAAAGGTGACCTTTTATGCTATATTCAGAGTTGTGTGAGAGTCCTTATTTGCGCGATGGGTCCCCAGGGGCACTTGGCAAAGCCAATGTCCCCCTGGGGTATTTCGCGCGAGGGACGACCTCACGCGGCCTGATTGGGTGGTGGGAGGGGCTAGGTCCAAGTGAAGGGAGGGGAGGGAGGGTTTGACGTCACTCTGAGCGAGTGAGAGGAGCGGTGGTGTCGTGTTTGGTGGTTGCACAAATCAAGGGTAGGGTGTTTCTTGTTACTGTCGCGTGTCAATGTTTGTTATGTGTATATAAAAAAAAAAAAAAGTGAATAAGACAAGAAATAAATATATAAATAAGTACATGTATAATATCTCTGATACGACAAAATGTCAGGATGTCACCTCAGGACACTACAGGCAGACTTTTTTTGTTGTGTTGTCGGCGTGTGTTATGGGGATTGGATAATCTAGAGCGGATTCATCCTTTCTCTAAGGGGGAGGGCTTGGGAGGGTAGGTGGGGATGAGATGGAAAGAAGAAGGAAAACATACGGATGGTATAAAACAAGTGATGGTTTTGGAAATAAAGCATTGGAAATGGAAATGGTTATATGGAAGGTTGAAAATAAAGCAAAAGGTTGTTTGGAAAAGTTTATGTTGCGGGTCTGTCTTTGGCTGTCCTGGTAATAAAGGTGACCTTTTATGCTATATTCAGAGTTGTGTGAGAGTCCTTATTTGCACGAAATGGTGTTGAGCTCCATAAACAAGTAATTTGGCTCTCTTACCAATAACGATCTGAAATATTAATCTGTAAAGTGGCAGGTTGCTTTGGTCAATAATACATGAAGGAAGCTACAATGATTAAACTTGGAACTTTACAAAGAGTAGCTTGGGGTATTATAAGTTAATCTAATAGGCCTTATGTTTTACAATTAGTAATCAATTTTTCTATTGTTTGTTCTTTTACAATTGCTTCCATTAAGTGAATTACGTGGTCTTCACTAAAGAGTTCTACAGGATAAATTCACTACACATTACTCATGGATGCACCAGTTGCATTTAATGTTCATCCCAATAAATGCTCTGATATCGACATCAAATAATCTACAGTCCTACAAATTGTATAGTCACAGAAAACACCTCTAGTGTCTTGCTACAATTTTAAAGCTAACCGTTATCTTGTTTGCTGTGATTTGCTAATTAAGATGCTAAGGGGCAGATTTACAAGACCCTTGCGATAACTTTACGCCGCCGTTGTGTCACTTCTGTGATACAGCGGCATCTTAACAATGTGCCACGTTGCGACATATTTACAACGTAACGCATCTATGGAGATGCGTCACGTTGTAAAGCCCTGTGCCACATTATACCTGCGTCAGGTCTAATGTATGCTGGGTGGGCCTTCCGTCGCAAGGAAGACTCGTAAAAGTGACGCAGTGAAATCTACAAGATTTCACTGAGTCACTTTTACGACGCCACTGCGCCTGCTTGAAGCAGGCGAAAGGAATGACGAAGCATGATGGGAATAGGCATTCCTGACTATTGCTGGAGTTGTGTTGTGCATACGACACGACTCCAACAATGCGCTGCCTTTCTGCCAAAAGATGTGTCACATATCTGTCTATCCTTGCGCCATGGTGCGCCACATTGTAAATGTTACGCATCCATGGTGGAGCAAGGCTTTTTTACGTCACTCAATTTAGCTGGCGCATCTCTGCTACTATTCAGAGATGCGCCAGTTCTTGTAAATCTGCCCCGAAATTTCTATATCATCTTCTTCATAGTTACCTACATGTAGGTTTTGAATATTCTTCCAGTACCTACTTCTTTTTATACAGTGATTACAGGCTTGACCAAGTCCTGCAGTTTTTACACTTCACATAGTTCATATGGGGCCAGATGTAGGAGCCCAAATACCGGTCGGTAACGGCCGATTTCGGCCGTTACCGATCGGTATTTGGGTTTTGCTATGTAGGGGGCTGAAAATTACAGAATCTGTATATTTACCGAATAGGTAAAATTACCGAATCGGTAAATATACCGATTCTGTATTTCCAAATGTAGGTGGCACAGTTTACAGTGCCACAGGCCCTTAGAAATTCGTTATTTAACATGTAATACTGTTGCATGGTAAATTACGAATTTCTGTGTACATGCACATCTGTGCATGTACACCTGTGCAATGTGGCACACATACATGCCCTAAGTGCATGTATGTGTGTCACATTGCGCACAAGCCAAAAACTGGGGTGCTACAGGGTGTCAAAGTGACACCCTTTACCCCTTGGCAATTCGGTATTTTTACTGATTCTGTAATTACCGAATCGGTATTTGGCATTGATTCCTATGGGCTTCAAGGCCCATAGGAATCAATGGCAAATACCGATTCTGTAATTACAGAATCGGTAAATACCGAATCATACAGATTCGGTATTTTTTACCGAATGAATACCTACATCAGATTTACCGATTCATGAATACCCAATCGGTAAAATTCGGTATTTATGAAGCGGTAAATCTGATTTACCTATATTGGGCCCATGGTTGCTTATAGTTAATGTAAATTCTGGTAACCAGAGTTGGTATCAATTTAGGAGATATCACAGCATATTCATTAAACCATCTAGGAGAAGTTGTCACCCAGACTGTCAGAAGCCCCAATATGTATGGTTTAAATTTCTTTCTTAAGTTGTACACCAATAAGCAATACAAGTCCATTGGCCTATTGGCTATGATATCTTGAAACTCTCAAACAATCCCAACCTCCCCCAGAACCAACTGTGTTAAGAAAAGGGAAGAAACAATCTCTTGGGCTTATGTAGAAGTTATCTGAATCTCTCTCAGGTAGAGCTATAGGAGAACTCTATTGGTTGTATGAGATGAAAGTATTTGGGCAGGTGAGTTCATGAAACTCAGAAGACAACAATTACAGGAACAGGCGCCAAAGCTCAGGGAAGGATGTCCCTTGGTTGAATAAAGAAAGGGACAATCGTTCCATGCCAAGAATATAACAGATGCAGCCATCCCTGGTGTATCTGGATCAGCCGGGCCCCAATGTGGCAGTATACTTTGCAAAGCTGCACACAATGCAACACCAATCTGCCTGCCTCTTTGAGACTTAAGTGGGAAATTGAGTTCATTAGGTAGGCTCAGAATAATATAGGCAGGAAAGCGAGGCAGTTGCATTTTAAAATGGGGATCAATATCATCGAGCACTTGTGTCCAGTAAGTGTAGGGCAATCCCATAATCGATGTATTAACGTGCCTAAGGAATCCCAATTACGACAAAACTCAGGCTTACAAGTTGGATTCCCTTTGTGTAACCGGAGAGGTGTGAGATACCAGCAAGGAACAATTTTGGTTGCCCTTTCGATGCCATCGACATTGTGTGTGGTGTGCCTAGTAGATATACCCCCATTCCCGCTGTGTCAATGTATGACCTATTTTTAATTCCCATCGTCTATGACCCGCAGATTTGGAGGCATATCAGCAACAGACGGGGATAAATATCGCAAAGCGTGCTTAGTGCTTTTATATTTATCGCCGTCTATTGCTGGAATTTCTCGCCTGATTAGCGCGTTATCAACTACGCTTTACTCCAGTGCACTAATATTCCAGCGATATCCAGGGAAAAGGGCCAACATCGCTGGAAAACCAGCGATGTTGCACTCAAAGCCTTGGTGATACGACTCTGTGCTGTGGTAATATCAGCATAATCCACCTCCCATGTTAGGTATGCCTTAGTCGGGAATTTAACAGACGTTGAAATCCTGCGTTAAAGCATAGTTAACGCAATGATTATTATCGCTAAGGCTCTTTGCTGATATGGTGAAGCTACCTTAGTGATAATTTCCAATGTAGTTTTCCAAACCATGCCTACTTTGCATCTCATTAGCGATGTTTATCGCTGAGATGCCAGGCGTTGGGAATTCGGCAGCTAACATGCACTAATGCATGTTAGTGCTGCCTTGTTGATAGGGCGTTAAAATTATCACCACTTGGGGCGTGGCTACGCGAGCGGAGATGGCGGTCGCAGCTTGATAGAGCTCCCGCCGGCCCGCCATTAATCCGGCGATTTATCCTGGTCCCCGAGCCCACGAACCCGCAACCAGAACGGGGCAACTGTTACCGGAGGCGCCAGGGACCGTCCGGTGTGCTCGGTGGTGATCCCGCGCTCCCAAACGGAGCTGGGCGGCGAAGTGCGAGGTGCGGCCTGGTGGACTGCGGAGCAGCCGGGGCCTCGATTTTGGCGGAGCTGTGGAGTGCGTTGCTTGGCCCGGTGACCGCCGCGGCGCCCGCTCGTCCTGAGGCCGAGAGACTGCTGGCGATTCTTCTCCCGGGGCCTGGCTGGGCTGGGAAGAGGTGCGGGCGCAACGAACGGCCCGGAGTAGCAGAGGTGGCCTGGTGGCCCAGGCGCAGCCGGGACCTCGATTTTCACGGCCCCGTGACTACCGGGGGCCGGCGGCCTCGGAGGGAGACGGACGTCCTGGCGATCCTGGCCAGCGGTGGATGGACCGAGGCTGCTCTGTGGACCGACTGGCAGCAACAGTGAGTAGTGGCCCTCCCCCTCCCCCCCCCCCCCTCCCCGGGCCCACAGACCAGAGGAGACACCGGCGCGGTGGCGCGGGACGCAGTGGATCCACACACCTTCTGGGAGAGCAACACTGGTCACAGGGGGCCCTGTCCATCGGCGGCTGGGGGGGCAGCTTTAGGGGGCAGTGGCTGAAGTCCGCCCTGCTCTGTATCCGGTGCTGGGCTGTCCCGGAGCGACTTTTCCAAGACTCCCCTCCCGGGGGCCGGCGACTGTCTGGTGGCCCTAATACCCTTGCCAATCATGACCAGAGGTGGTAGCGGTTCCACTAAGCAAGTAACGATCGACAAATTTACGGGACCCGGTGGGGGACCTGGACCATCGGGGGGTGGTCCATCTGGAGGGGGGCCGGACAATGCAGCCCTTATGGCGGCCATAACCCAGTCAAGAGACATGCTGGATGCCAAAATAGGGGCAGTTGGCGCAGATGTGACCTTGTTGCGCCAGGACCTAAGAAATGCCGTGGCGCGCATCACGGAAGCCGAGTCCAGGGTGTTGGTGACGGAAGAGGACGTAAATACCCTTAAAAAGAAAATGGCGGCGATGGAAACTGCGCAGCGGACCACAGCGCTCCGTGTGGAAGATGCGGAAGGGCGGGCACGCTGCAACAACCTTCGCCTCCTTGGATTTCCGGAGCGCTGTGAAAAGGGCAGCATGGAACAATTCCTCACACAGTGGCTGGAGTCATGGATGCCCCCAGGGTCGCTATCTGCCTGCTTTATTATTGAAAGAGCACACCGCGCCTTGACGCAAAGGCCACCTGAGGGCGAGCGGCCCAGGGCGGTAATCGCTAGGCTGTTAAATTATCACGACAGGGACGCCATATTGAGGGAAGCTAGAACTAAGGAAACCCTCCTCTATGAAAACCAAAAGATCATGATCTTCCCTGACTATACCAAACTCGTACAGCAGCAGCGCCATTCTTTCTTGGCCGCCAAGGCAAAGTTGAGAGGCCTCAAGCTACAATACTCCCTGTTGTACCCGGCGCGCCTGAGGGTGATCTTCCAATCACGGACACTGTTCTTTGATACGCGGAGGACCTTTTCAGGTGGACGGATGAAACGGTACAGGTCAGACCGAATTCTCAACCAGGGCTTAACCCGGGCACTCCCGAGAGTTCACCACAGGCACAGAGAGACCGGACGACAAAGAACAGACGCAACAAACGCTCCAGGTCACGCAAGCGCGCGGCCTCGGTCGATGGCACGCAGGACACTGGTAGAACCGAGGATTCAGATCAGTCTGGAACGGATCACTGAAGACTCCGGGGCCTAGGCCCCCTCTTCTGCTGTTAATGCTGTGAATCCTGGCTGAACACGCCTGATCGCCTGGGACCCATTGAATCACTAGCTGTATTGCAGCCTTGAGACAATACTGCTTCTGTCTCCTGATCGTAGATAGAGTTGTGGGGTGGGGGGTTCGGGGACTACATGACAGGGGCTACCACTCTCCCATTCGTGAGAGAGACACTGAGGGAGGGGGAGTGAGCTCACTGTTCTTTTGTTGGGATGTTGGGATCCATTGGTATGGGTGGGCCCGGGCCCTCTGTTTTGGTCTCGAGACTACCCATGCCGCGACAGGTACTTCATAGTTCATTGAGGTATAGGGTGGGGGGAGGTAGGGGATGGGCGGCCGGGGATGTGGCTGCTGAGTTGGGGATGGGAACTGTTGGGGATTGTGAGACTGAGGGGTTGGTGGTTTTTCTTGGGGTAGATAGTAAAATGCATGTGTGTGTCGCAATAATGTTCCATGTGATGTGCGGTGGGTGGCGCTGGAATAAGGGGCTCGCCTGGTGGATTCCAATGGACTATGGCTGAATCGACTCATAGACTTCCTGAAGACTCTATGCGGGTGATTACGTGGAATGTCAGGGGTTTACTAGACAAGATTAAACGTGGGGCAGTGTTACGCTGGGGGAAAAAAGAAGCTGCGGATGTATTATTGCTTCAAGAAACTCACATGATGGGCACAAAGGCACTGGGCCTACAGAGGTTTGGTTATCAGCAAGTTTTTCATGCGGGGTTCTCCAGGGGAGTGGCCATATTGATACACCGCAGAGTGGCATACGTCCATGAGAAGCAATGGGTGGATCCTCAGGGTCGCTTCCTGTTTGTTAAGGGCATGGTGGGCACAGAACCGGTTGTGTTTGGGAGTGTATACGCCCCCCCCCCTGCAGTGGGCCCTGGCCGAGAGGCTGTTCGCAGTGTGGGAAGACGTCTCTGGATCACTGGCAGTGATTGGGGGAGATTGGAATGACGTGATGGATGTATGTGTGGATCGCCGGAGGCGTCAGGAGGTGACCGAGACTCCCCCCCCCCTTCCCTTCCACCCACCAAATTACATGCAATGAGTGAGGGGCTGGGCTGGGTGGATGCTTGGCGACATATGCACCCTGCAACCCGTGAGTATACCTATGTATCGGCTGTGCATGGCTCATTCTCGCGGCTGGATTGTGTGTTTGTACCTAGAGAATGCTTGTGTAGGGTGAAGGGTGCTGACATATTGCCGAGAGGCCTATCCGACCACTCCCCAGTTTCAGTTAGAATGGACCTCCTTCGGAAACGGCAGCCGTTCAGATGGAGAATGTCCTCGTGGCATCTCCTGCAACCGGCATACACTAAACACTTGCGAGAATCCATTGACCACTATTGGCGGGAAAACCTGGTAGAGGGTGTTGATGAAGGAGTGGTGTGGGAGGCTATGAAGCCTACCATACGGGGGATAGACATCGCATGGTGCTCGGCGGCCCGTCGGCAGCGTCGAGAACAGACTACGGAGGCGGCTGCGCGAGTGGCGACCCTGGAACGGGACCACCGCGAGGGAGGCGATGAGGTCGGGCTACGGCTGCTGCTGCAGGCACAGCAATCGTACGCGTCCCTGTTGATGGATGAAGCCAAACAGGCGTGGCTGGCCACAAGAAGTAGGGTGTACCAATGGGGAGACAAGTCGTGCTCAATGCTCCATAGACTATGCCAACACAACTTCCAACCTCTCATGCTACCGGGTCTCACGAACGGCGATGGGGAGGTCCTGACCGACCCAAACGAATTGGCGGCGAGCTTCGCCACGTACTTTACAGCCCAGTACGCCCCATGTGACCAATTACTTGAGGGCGATCTAGCCCGATATCTTGCAGAGTTGCCGCCCGTACCGGTGTCGGATGAGACCAAGAAGGCCCTAGAAGCACCCCTCACAGCGGAGGAACTAGGAGACGCTCTGGGGCAACTCAATGCTGGTAAGGCCCCTGGCCCGAATGGCTACCCGTGTGAATTTTTTTAAAAATTTCATGTACAGCTGGGGCCACACTATCGCCGAGTGATTGAGGTGGCACGTGCACGGGGTATACTGCCCCCAGACTGGCGCCATGCTGAAATAGTGGTTTTTCAGAAGCCTGGTAGACCCCCAGATAGCCATGACTCGTATAGACCCATCTCCTTAATTAATATTGAGGCTAAGGCCCTGGCGAACCGCCTGGCTCCGCATATCACGGACTTGGTCCATTCGGACCAAGCAGGTTTTATGCCCCACAGGGCAACGCGACATAATATCCGACGCGCACAGGCGGCGATCGACGCTGTTGGGGCCTTTGGGGACCAAGCGGCGTTGTTGCTGGCCGATATCAACAGGGCCTTCGACTCGGTTAGCTGGTCATACCTATTTACCTTACTGTCTCGGCTTAATCTGGGCCCTGTCTTCCTGTTATACGTCAAGCTCCTCTATACGGACATCACAGCCTCGGTGCGGGTCGCCGGGGCGGTGTCAGAAACATTCCGCATTGGCCGAGGGACCAGACAGGGATGCCCTCTTTCCCCCTATCTATTTGCACTGGCCATGGAGCCCCTGGCTGCCAGAGTGCGCAGTGACGCGCTGATACGGGGCTTTGTGTGGAATGCCACCCTGTCGGATAAGATTGCGTTATACGCAGACGATGTCCTCTTTTTCCTTACTGATTTGCAGCGCTCAGGCCCACGAGTTCTGGAAGTCATGCAACGGTTTGGGGAGGCTTCAGGCTTATATCTGAACCTGCATAAATCCACCCTATGGGTACTAACCGGAGGTACGGTGACAGATCCCTGGGCTTCGGGACTGCGAGTGGCCACAGCTGGCCTGAAATATCTTGGGGTGTTTCTCTCTGACTCGGCGGACACTGCCTGGGAGCGTAACCTGCTGCCCGTCTGGGAGCGGGTCCAGACGGATGTTAAAACTTGGTCTCGTATGCCCCTGTCAATCTTTGGCCGCTCTGCTATTTTCAAGATGGTTCCGCTCCCGCGCTTACTCTACCAGCTACAGAACCATCCGTATCCTATCCCACCCCAGTGGTTTAGACAGGTTAATTCAGTGCGGGGCCGCTTTCTTTGGGCTGGAGGTGCCGCCAGGGTAGCACTGCGCACGTGCTTTTTGTCCACCTACTGTGGGGGCTTGGCCACCTCGGATCTGCAGTCGTATTACCAAGCCGCGCATCTTCTCGTTCTGAACGAATGGTGGTATGGTGACTGTGAGGATCCAGCCTATGCCCTAGAACGTACTTTGATGGGCGATAACTTGCTCCACACCATCTTATACTCACCCCGACTGCGTCGTTCGTTGCCGAGGGTTACTAAACTTGTCTTTGCTGTATGGCGACAGGCCTTGCGTCGCATGGGCTGGTGGGGCAGACTGACCGCGGAAACGCCACTGTGGCGTAACGGTATCCTACCCGAACTGTCTAAATTATCAGGCTTCGATGGCTGGGACGCGATAGGTATCTCGCAGCTGGGTCATGTGATGTCCGGGACGACGCTCAAGTCCTTTCAGGCCCTCAGTACCGAATTCGATATGCCCCAATCTCAATTCTTTCGATACCTACAATTCCGGCATGCATTGACGCCCAGTATTACCAACCTTGACTCACTCCCTGAATTTAGCCCGATTGAGGCGAAGGTCTTCATGGGTGATCTTGGGGATAAAAAAGTATCATGTATTTACCAGACGATGGTCACCCACTGCTCCTCCACCCTTCTTCCACTAAAGACGACCTGGGAGACGGATATCGGTCCATTAGATGAGGATGATTGGCGGGAAGCCTTAGAATCCCCGAGGGGAGCAGCTATCGCAATACGGTTCCGACTCATACAATTCAAGATTCTTCATAGAGCCTACTATACCCGTGAGCGTCTGTGGAAGGCGGGCCTGATTGGGTCCCCAGTGTGTCTGCGATGTGGGGCGGAGGTGGGTACGTTGCTCCACACAGTATGGTCGTGCTCCAAACTGGTTGGCTTCTGGAGGGGTGTATGGGGCTGCCTATCGGAGGTGCTGGGCTGGACCCTCCCCCGTACTCACCGTCTGGGTCTATTGCACATTTTAGAAGGGGTTGGTGGTAATATCTATAAGCGTCACCTGCTCCTCCTGGGGCTAGTGGTAGCCAAAAGAGACCTGGCCCGAGCATGGAAGAACGTGAGCCCCCCCCCCTGAATGTATGGAAGGCTGGTATGGACTTCTGTATGGGTCTGGAGAGACCAATATTTGAAGCGCAGGGATGCCCCCGCAAACATTTTAAAGTATGGAAGAGGTGGGCGGACTACAGGGGCTTGACGCTAGACCCCCCGGCGGAACAAGATGAAGATCTTTAGCCCCATATGGTCCGGCGAAACCCATTCCCACGCACACGATAGCCACGTCGAGAGCTTACATCAGCGCAGTTCGTACACACATGCATGGGGTTAGGGCGGGTTCCAGGGAGGGCTCTGGGAGTTGGGTGGGTGGTTAACTGAAAAGATGAGGGTGGGGTAAATGTTTCCGTGCATCCTTGATTACATTGGTTCCTTGCTTGGACACTCAGTCTTATGTTACGATTGTACCAAAATGTCTGGTGGTATTATCCTGAATGTGGGGTGCCACTTTATTTCATATGCTCATCTTTATCAATAAAATTGTTGTGAAAAAATTATCACCACTTTAGCAGCAAAAAATTAACGCTAAAGCGGCGATAATGCCCTTGATGATATGCCACTTGGATTGTGGAGTAGCAGGGCAGAGGAAGCCGTATAGCTCTGTAATAAGAGGGGTATTAGATGTTTTAGAGAACAATCACTTTTCAAAAGGGGTGAGGTATTGTTGTGCTTAAGGGCCAACCGAAGTGAACATCACCCAGTGTCAGATCTGAATTTAATGAAAACACTCAGGCATGGCATAGTCAGCACAGAGTCTCTCAAAGGGCACAGGTCCTCCCTCATCAAATAGATTTCTAATAGATCTAAAACCCTCCTGGTTCCAGTGTCTAAACGGCAAGGAATCTAGACCTGGAGTAAAATCAGGAAGTGAGTCTGTTCCGGACAGCCACTTTGTCCCAGGAATTTAGTGAGACTCTGGTGATGGGAGATTGATACAGACTTTTAGGACGTGTGTTATTGCTACATTGGTGAGTAGGTAAAAAAATCTGCTTGGTCTGGAGCTATAAGGACAGGTAATAAGGGGCTCAAGTTGAAAGCCAGAACACCAGTAAAGAGTTTAAGATCTACATTCAAAAGGGATATTGGTCTATATGATGCACAATACCGTTTATCATTACCTGTCTTTGGGAGAACACCAAGGGAAGCTGTTAACATCAGAGGAAATTGCGGAAAGGTCTCTGATTACATTAATAATCTAGTGCGGATGGGGGCCAAGATCTGGCAGGATGTTTTATAAAATGGGCATGGAAACCATCTAGGCCTGGGATTTGAGTGGTTTTTGGCAGGCAAGAATCGAATAGGGCGGTCAAGGTCAGCCATCGGATCTGATATTAATTTTGAAGTGTGAGCGCCTTGTGTGGTGGAATGGTGTGTCTAAGGGCAGCTGTTGATCCGTGTTGAAGTTTTCATTAAAGTTTTAAAAGCCTCTATGATATGGGGGTCATCCTTACACTTCAACCAGTCAACTCAAACACTGTCTGGACCCCCCACCGCATGTCGATATACCCGCAATTTATTTGCCAAGAGGTGTCCGCATCTGTTGCCTCTCACATAGCATGTATGACGCAACTGGTGTGTATCCAGCTCGATGCCCACCAGTTGCAAACGGGCAGGCTCGAGTTGTCTCCATATACGTGGAGCCCCAGTTTCATTGTGAATAAGTTCCAATTTTCAGAATCTGATCGGGGAGCTGGTCCCGCTTGTCTTTACGAATCTTATTGTCCACCGTGGAAATTGTGATGAATTCACCCCTAATAACAGCTTTTAGAGTTTCCTATCGGGTGGTGATAGTGCTATCGGGAGTGTCATTAAAAGCTAGGAAGTCTTCTAGTGCTTTATTAATATGCTTTACAACTTCAGGTGAATGCAATAAAGTTTCTCCTACTCGCCAAGTTTTGGAGGGTGGACTAGTTGGGGGGATGGTCATAGTAATGGTCACTGTGGCATGGTCTGATAACGAGCGAGGTTCTATCTCGGATGCCTTAGCCTTGGAAGTGATCCCAGCCAAGCCCAAAAAGTAATCTACTCTGACATAGGTTTTGTGTGTGTGGGAATAAACAGTATAGTCCCTTGTGTGAGAATCAAGGGTCCACCATTTATCTGCCAGGCCTGTGTTATGTGGCCATAGTGCCTCTTCATGGGAAAGGGTCCTGGTTCGCCCATGGTGTTGGGCGGATCTGTCTTGCTCATTATCAAAGGCTAGGTTGAGGTCTCCCCCCAACAAAATCAACCAACCTGTTTTTTTTTCATTTCTGCCACTGCATGGTGGAGGAAGTGTTCCTGCCCTTCATTAGGGGCATAAACCGTATCCAGGGTTAGATTATGAGAACCCATTGTTACCGTATACGCCAGCAATCTGCCTTTAATTTCGGCCCTTTTGGGACCTATCTTTCTGTGAAACAGCTAGAAATTAGAATGGTTAATCTTGCAGTTTTAGTAGAAAGGGATGAAAAGCATTGCCTAGGAAATGCTTTGGATGGGAACCTATGAGTATAACCCGCGAGGATGTGTGCTTCTTGAAGGAGACAGATATGAGCCCATGAGGGTTTCAGGAGCTAGAGAATGGCGCACCTCTTGATTGAATTAATTAGGCCCTTAATATTAATGGTGAGAATCTAAAGATCATTGTGCTACATGCAGAGAGCCAACGGTGGACTCCAGATGCCGCACTGACATCTTGCTATTCCCCAATATTTGCTATAAATGTCTGTAGTTTCGTGGTGTGTATACACAACTCCTATGCCCACTGTTGAAGGGTACAACCCGTGGTCGGGGAACGAAATTGGAAAGAAGATGGAGTGGTGCACTACCAAAATGTTCAAGGATTAATAATGAAGACCGATCAGTTTCTTCGTAGAAAAGATGGTGAACCAAAAAACAATGGATTTAGGCCCAGATCCCTGTACTGGGGTGAATGTATGACATTGTTCTACATTATGTCCCTCAACTGTTGCTTTTGTTGCCAATGCATTAATACTAAACAACAGCCAACGCGATTTGTTCTTGAAAGAACTTGGTCAGGGCGTTTTGCCACAACGCGATCACTTTGATTCAGTGTCCCGATTCTGGCCCTTATCATGGCGGCCCGTTTTTCACCTTGATGACACTACTGAGCAACGCGTCCCAGAACCCTTGGAACTTATTTTCCAGTGATATTCTTATTCGACTCAACAAACGCCCTGACGAAGTTCTTTCAAGAACGAAACGCGTTGGCTGTTGTTTAGTATTCATGCATTTGGATTTATATCTACGAAGAAACTGATCGGGCTTCATTATTAATCCTTGAACATTTTGGCAGTGCACCACTCCATCTTCTTTCCAGAATCTGAAGATCAGTTGTCATAGGCGTGCAAGTCAGAGAAAGCTACAGAGGAGTCTTTGTGAAATGCTTGGGCTATGTACATGTAGAACTCCAAGAGTGTCGAGGGGGAGTTCACATCTAAGGTGAATTGCCTGAGGAAGAGATCAGAGATGGAAGGGTCCCAGGAATAAACAAGAAGTGAACAACCTACTGGTAAGCAAATACAGAAACATTACAAACAATGTCAATGTCCCAGGCACAGTGCCCTATGGAAAGGAAAAGAAGGGGGTATATAGTGGCCAGTGATTCTCTCTCCCCGGGAGTTGGCATGCGTCTCTAGAATTGTATTGGGTGTTTGTCTCAAGCCATTTGAAGAATGTACTCTTTTAGCGGAAACTCATGGATGCACGTCAAGATATCAGCAAGAGGAGTGGGAGTAGGTCTCTTGGGGCCCGCACATGTGTGCAATCCAATTAAATTTCAAGGTCTGGAGGTGCTTCAAGAATTGAGCAAAAAAGTTCAGTCACGTATGCAGTGACATCCGACCCCTCTGCACCTGATGGGATACACCTAATGCGGATATTGTTACATCACAATTGATTTTCCAAATCCTCCACATCCGCATAAGCCTTTAGATCCAGATGTTGGTCGTGAAGACGAAGGATCTCCTGTTGGAGTTGCTCGATTTCTTCATCTTGTGTCATTTCACAATCTTCAAGCATTGACACTGTCACCGAGGGTGTCTATGTCTCGACTGACCTCTTTGAAATCACTAGAGAGTTCTTTTTTTAATGATTTGAAGATCTTCTCGCAGAGAGGTAAACAGAAATGAAAGAGTTAGTGAGTGGAGCTTCAGATCAACCAGATTCTGATAGCTCTGCTGCTCCCAGGGTTGGCAAATGGTATTCCATCTGAGAACCAGACATTTTGAGTAGCATGTCCTTCACAGAACTGTCTTTTTCCCCTGACCTGTGGCCATGGTCGTGTAGGCTCTGGTGCTCATAGTATAGCTATAGCGTTGATGGGTTTGCAGTGCGTCCGTTAGATGTGCTCCGGGATGCGTTGAGGAGACTTGAAAAAGTGACCCCAGGAATATGCGGCTATTGAAATGTAAAGCCTGTGTTCTGAATAAGAAATTCTCCTGACTCCTTGAGTGATTATGATATGATAGGATCCTTATCAAATCCTGTGCAGCGGGGCTATTATCCATTCGTCATTCAAAGTCCTCTGAATAGGTACATGCAGAACATTAGCTGGGGGTCTCCTGATTCAGCATCAGCCAGCAATGCCTCAGTGCTCAATGCCACTTGTGAGGAGTCAGGCAGCTTAAAAGAGTCCAAATGAAGGCCAGATTGAGATCTCTCAAGTCTCTTGTCACTCTAGCAATAGGGAGAGTAGGCAGCTCGCTTTATTGGGGTCCGTCCCTGAGCGCCAGCCCGTTGCAGGAAGAAAGCCGCCAGTAGCGCTGTATGATAATGCCAGGAAACACTTATCTGAGTCCTGAGGGCTTCATCTAGCAATTAGGAGGCAGCTGTGTCTTGTAAGTGCCAATCATCAGCGATTTTGGTCTGTGGGGACTATCCCAGGCTTAGAATTGCAGAAAAGAGTGCCCCTAGCCACCCAGCAATGGTGCCAACCATTGTGATTTATGAATTGCCGAAGCACTCTAATATGAGTATATCGATTGTTCAGTAACAATTTACAATAAATCAAAACACCAATTCTGACAGAAGTGACAAAGGTTCCAATAGATGAGTGAATCTTGGAGTCTTTAATGAAGATTACAGCCAGCCGACACGTGTTTCATCGCCTTCGCGATTCCTCAGGGCTGAAACAAACAAATGAGTAGCGTCTAGCATATTCTTTGAGCAGATGGATTTACATACAAGACCATAGTGTATGGCCATTACACACATACAATAAAGCTTCCTCCTGCAGTGAGCATACAGTGATTTTTTCATTTTTTCAAGTTTGTTTCGCTAGTGCCACCACAACACATCCGTGTCGAAATTAGGGTGTATATTACCGATGTTCTATAAGGACGTGGATATATGTGATAGTGATTGTGATGGATATGTGCAGGGACGAGATAATCATCGTATATCTCAAACGGCAAGCAATGACACGTGCTCTACATTTTAGCGGAAGTGTCCTATTCGTGTGCGGCTCTTTCATCCTACATGCCAATCCTTTGTGAAAAAGTGAAAACAAGTGTCATTGTGAAGGCATACCTAGATGGCCGTATCAACGTCAGAAGGTCTGCATATTTATTGAAAAGAAGAAGACCACCGTGATAACGTCTCAGACACCATGTATTTGAGGTGACATATATTGCTTTTACTCTGTCATAGAAATAAAGATATTGACCGCTGCTGGACGCACTCGAATTAGTGCAGCTGGTCAAGGGCCCGGCTGGGTCGGAATTATCACCAGCTGAGCGGTGAGTCTTCATGTAGTTATTGGCGGGCAGTCTCATTGTGGTGACATCTTGCCTGAATATCACTAAAGTACGGTTAGTGATGAGATTTTTCGTTTTTGTCTTCTTCTTTTCAATAAATATGCAGACCTTCTGACGTTGATACGGCCATCTAGGTATGCCTTCACAATGACACTTGTTTTCACTTTTTCACAAAGGATTGGCATGTAGGATGAAAGAGCCGCACACGAATAGGACACTTCCGCTAAAATGTAGAGCACGTGTCATTGCTTGCCGTTTGAGATATACGATGATTATCTCGTCCCTGCACATATCCATCACAATCACTATCACATATATCCACGTCCTTATAGAACATCGGTAATATACACCCTAATTTCGACACGGATGTGTTGTGGTGGCACTAGCGAAACAAACTTGAAAAAATGAAAAAATCACTGTATGCTCACTGCAGGAGGAAGCTTTATTGTATGTGTGTAATGGCCATACACTATGGTCTTGTATGTAAATCCATCTGCTCAAAGAATATGCTAGACGCTACTCATTTGTTTGTTTCAGCCCTGAGGAATCGCGAAGGCGATGAAACACGTGTCGGCTGGCTGTAATCTTCATTAAAGACTCCAAGATTCACTCATCTATTGGAACCTTTGTCACTTCTGTCAGAATTGGTGTTTTGATTTATTGTAAATTGTTACTGAACAATCGATATACTCATATTAGAGTGCTTCGGCAATTCATAAACTAGATAGCAGTAGTTTTCTACTCAAGGGAGTGGTTTAGGTTTGTCCACTCGCCGGTTAGCACCTAGGAGACTTACATTATTTATAACTGAATGCGTATAAACTGGCAGTGCACCCACTTATAACTGATCTAAAAACCTTCCTTTCTCTAGCCAACCATTGTGATGTCCGCAATGTGGACCTCGCTCATCTCAGTCCAGCAAGCAGCAGGTAGTCCCCTGACACTCACAATGGGCGGGCCATAAGACAGTGATGCTCCTGTATCACCACCTGTTCATCCGAAATCCAGTGCTGTGGGTCCTCTAGAGGACTCCTGTGTAGCTGGGCCTTCTCTTTTCTTCAGCGCAGCCCCCTCCAGGTGGCTCCACACCCTGGCAGGCAGGTCACCACAATGGGCAGAGATGGCCTGGCCCTCAGTGGGCCTCTAAGAAAGTGACCCGGTCCAAGCAGTCAGTGCCGCACCCCCTTTCCGTGCAGGCACTTGCCAGGTCTCAATGCAATCTCAGACGAACTCGGAGAGGAAACAAATAGAGGCCGGGTGTCCGGGTTCTCAGGTCGGCTTGTTTGCCATCTTACAGCCCAGCTTGCGACACGCCTTGGAGGTAAATGCTCTAGAAGGTGTCCGGCAGGATGTCGGGTCTGCTACTGCTCGAATCCGACACTCAATTCCAGCTATGAAACTCTTAGGCGTTGTTGTGTCATGTGCCGGCCTGACAGTAAGGCTGGCGCCGACACACAAGGGGGCAGTTAGTATGGGGCCTAGGGTATTTAATAACCACTCTGGAGCCAAAGGCTGTGCTTGCAGGTCTCACCGCCGTAGCCCTACTGGTGTAAATGTGCGTGCAACCACTTTATTAAACTGAGGTCACATGACCTTCAGGCAGGCGCCTGTTGAGTCACAGGCGCAACACAACATTCCTCCCCAACAAACATCAAAACAACATTAGCAAATAACCCTCCGGTTGGACTCATAACTTGTCAGGTTAATAACAAAATGTTCAGCAAGTATAAAAAAGAACAGTCTTACGTGAAGTAGTCCTTCAGTCGGCAAGAGGGCACTGGATTTCCCCCGCAGTCGGTGTTGAGACAGACCACGGCTCTGGGTGACCCGGGTTCCGGCTTCAGGTGTAAGGTGTAGTTTTGCTTGGCCTGGCCTCTGGATGACTGCGACTACTCTCCAGCACGTCGCCTGCTTCCCCTTCACACTGAGTCGACATGAGGTCAGGTGACTCCCGACCATTCTGTGGGGGAGGCATGTCTGCCACCCCGCTTGCGTCGAACAAAGCGATACGAAAGGGGATGATGGACGGAGCGTTTGAGCAAATCAAACACTCACCCCCAGTCAACTGATCTGGGTTTAATCCATCACCATTCTTTAGCTCATCAACCACCCCAGTTCAGACATGGCCATATGCAAATGAGTCTGACCCTGTGCCTCATGGGAACAGTCCAGCCCGAACTGCCAAGCCATGTCTTTCCTGGACCGGAAACAAGCATCCTGGTACCGGTTTCGGATTCATAATCCTCATCAGCCAGGCTATCTTGAATACAGTGGCCAAGTGAGCAAGGCACTCACGTCTGAGCATACCCTGCCAACTTAGGGTAAACAAAGCGATACAAAAGGGAATGATGGACGGAGCGTTTGAGCAAATCAAACACTCACCCCCAGTCAACTGATCTGGGTTTAATCCATCACCATTCTTTAGCTCACTCAGCCACCCCAGTTCAGACATGGCCATATGCAAATCAGTCTGACCCTGTGCCTCATGGGAACAGTCCAGCCCGAACTGCCAAGCCATGTCTTCTCTGGACCGGAAACAAGCATCCTGGGACCGGTTTCGGATTCATAACCCTCATCAGCCAGGCTATCTTGAATCCAGTGGCCAAGTGAGCAAGGGACTCACGTCTGAGCATACCCTGCCAACTTAGGGCGAACAAAGCGATACACCCCGCTTGCATCAACATCCTCCTAGGACATGATGTCAGGACCAATCTCAAGGTCGGGTCGGGGAGGACACGGACACCTCTGACTGGTATTTCTTGAAATGTGATACATTTCCGGTTACAGTTTCTCTTCCTCGAGTGGCGATGATACGGGTCCCTTTAACACTGACCACAGTCCAGGGATCCTTTTCGTATGGTAACCGAAACTTGTCGCTGGTAATATGATTCTTGAGCAACACCACGTCCCCTCTTTTGAGTTGTGGAAGTTTGGCCTTCCGCCGGTGACTGGCTTGGGCATGCGCCTGGCCGCGTCTGGTGGCGATTTGGTTGTCATGGGGTGTCTCAGGCCGCCACTGGGGATGGTGAGTAATCGAGTCCGTGACCACTCAGCCCATGAGAAGATGTGCTGGGGCTATGTCCGTCGTGGTGTGGGGTGTCTGGCGGTAGCTTCTTAGAAAGGTGAAGATGGCTAGCTCTATGGACTGTCCCTTGTCATGACCAATTCAGGTCACCTTATTTAAAGTCCGCATGAATCTCTCCACTTCGGCATTTGCTTGGGCCCACCTGGGTGTGATTCTTCGATGATGGATGTCAAGGGAGCTCAGATATGTGGCTAGTTATTGCCCTTGAATAGGGGTTCTGTTGTCTGTCTGTAGCTCCTGTATGAGGCCGTGAGTAGCCATGATCTTTTCAAACTTTGGGATTACCTCCGTGGCTTTAGATGCTGCTATTATTTCAACCTCCGGATACTTGGAGTGATCGTCGATAGCCACAAATGTGTGGCGGCCATCAGGAAGGCTGCCAAAGTCTAAGCTAACAAAGGACCACGGGGATTTCAGCCTTGGTTCCACGATGATCAGAGCGGGCCGGGGCATTTCCCCCATCACTTGGCAGGCAGCGCATGACCAGACAGTGGCCTCCACAAGTTCGTCCATCAGTGGAAACCACACCTTGGTTCTGAGTTGGGACTTGGTCTTGAACATGCCTTGATGCCCGATGTGAGCAAGCTGAACAACTTGAGCAGTGAGTGATGTCAGAATCACCAGCCGGTGTCCTTTTAGCAGGCATCCCGTGGCGTCTTCATTGAGCTCGTCTGTAACGTGGTACAAGCTGTCCATGATGCGCTGTGCATTGGTCGTTAGGATCTTCCATTCCTTCTTAGCCTTGTGCCAAAAATGGAGACACCCCCAGTGGATGGCAATGGCTTTCCTCTCTATTTGGGAGTACAGTTGCTCCGTTTCAGTGAGCGACCGGCTGGCAAAGGCCACAGGGGCCCAATCCTCGTCCTGGTGTCGTCTTTGCAACAGCACGGCCCCTAGTCCCATGTTACCGCCATTCACCGCTACCAGTGTCAGCTTTCTTGGATCAAAGAAGGCAAGCGTAGTTGCCTCTGAAAGGGCCTCTTTGATTTCCATGAAAGCTTTGGCTTGATCTGGGCCCCACTTCCAGGGGGTGGAGTCTTCGGTGAGCTCCCTCAGCGGTAAGGTCAGGTTGGTAAGATCCCGAATGAACCTCCCACAATAGTTCACCATACCGGGGAAGCTGCGTACCTTGGTAACATTAGTGGGGGCGACAGCATCTTTGATATCTCGGACCTTTTCAGGGTCGGGGTTGACTCCTTCTGTAGAGAACGTGTAAACAAAAAACTGTAACTTCCTTTTTAAGAATTTGCATTTCTCCCAGTGGAGGGTGAGTCTCGCATCTCGTAGTCGACGAAGCACTTGAGTGAGGCGAGTGGTGTGCTCCGGGATGGTTTTCGCATGTATCATGATGTCGTCCCTGACGTTGACAATGCCAGGGATGTCCATGACTAGTTCCTGTACGATATTCTGAAAGACTTCGGCCACACTGGGAACCCCGAAGCTCAACCGGGTATATCTCCGGAGCCCCACTTGAGTTGAGAAGGTTGTGATGATATTGCGTGACGCTATTAGCATAAGAATGGGACCCCCTCTATTATTGCTGCAATGGTCAGGGAAAGAGAGGAAAAGCAATGCACTATTTTTTGATAGATATTGCGTGACGCCTCATCTAGCACCAGCTGTTCCTCTACCAGGGGGCGCAGGTGAAAGGCTATTCTCCGATGCGGCAAGGCCATCGGTTGGACTGCGGGGTCAATGTGGAGATGGATCTCTTTACCCTTGAACCTTCCAATTCCTTCGAAGACTTCTGAAAATTCAGTTAGAAGATGCTGGATGGACTCCTGGTGCACCCGGAAGGCAAATGTCACCACACCAAGATCTTCGGCGGCTCGGCACCCCAGTAGCATGCCTTGTCCGTCTTTGGTGACATAGACGTTGGTGGTGATAGACTGGGCACCATGTGATATGGACGTTCTGAACCGTCCTCGTATCTTCAGGGGTGTGTCTTGGCCATAGGCGAATACGGTGATTGCCGAGAGGTAGAGAACTGGCATTGGATTCAGGGTTTGGTGGAGGACAGAGGCCATAATATTGATGGTGGCGCCAGTGTCAAATAGTGCCATGATGTCTTATGAGCCCACGGGAATGCTGCACTGGGGTAGACGTCATGCCCTCCGGGTTGTGGTGCCGATCATGTGTACTTTGTGCACTACCCGCTCTTCCTCCTCATCGTCGTCCATGTCACTTGTTGGCCCTTTCTCTCCTTCTGGCAGGGCATTGACCACTTGTTGGGCCTTGCGATATCTCTTGGACCTGCAGACTTTCTCACAGAGATTGAATAGTCCGCAACCAGAGCATCTCTTGACTTTGGCGGGGCACTCAGCCGCCTGATGGGGTGGTCCTCCGCAGTATCAGCATGTTTTGGCTTGCCCTGAGGTCGACGTTCCGGGTCCCTTCTGGACCCACCTCATCAGGGTTTGGTTGTCACGGCATTCACCAGCTGGGCCTTTACAGGCGACTGGAGGGCTGCTTCCATGTGTGCGGCCCATGCTTTTGACTGTTTCTTGGTGCGCCCCAGGGTCAATATGTCGGCGAGGGACTTTCTGGACTCTTCCAGTATCCGTTCACGGAGCTTGGAAGACGCGCAGCCCTGAATTACCTGTCCCCTGATCTCCTCTGTTTCGTCAGGGAACCTGCACTTGGACGCCAGGTTTTTGAGTCTGGCGGGATAGGTGTCCAGCGACTCTTCGGGGAGTTGACGCATTGCCTAAATATGAACCTTTCGTAGTCTTGATTGGCCATTGGTTCGAAGTGTCCATTGAGGGCGTTTATCAGTGTGTGAGGATTCTTGGGTATAGCCTCTACCAGTGTCTTGGCGATGTTATGGATGTCCTTTCCCCCCAGATGAAGTAGCAGGGCTCTCCTCTGGTCCTTGTGGACCTTAGTGGCCTCGAAAAATATGAGTAGGCAGTCCACCCAGTCTTTCCACTTGGGTGATGAGGGCGACCCCTCCACTGTGAAGGGCTCTATGGGGGGTATCGTGGACATGATTGGCGCCTTGACCGTGGTGTGTGGTGTCTCTGAAGGCTCCCTTGAGGGCTCGCTGTCTCTCCTGATCGCCGCTGCACCAGGGTGTCAGCCCCCCAGGGCTTTGTGATGCTTGCTCCCTGCTATTTGTGTGGGATTACTTTCCACTCTGCCTCCTGTGTTGCACTGACTTGGGGGTGATGCCTGTACTAGTGCTTGTCAGCCTCCCCAGACTGCCAGGACCCACAGCTTTCTAGTTGGCCTGTGGCAAAGGCCCTTCACTACTCTGAGGATCAGGGAGGTTGCTTCTTCTATGGTGAGCTCCTCCACTCACACAACCAGCTCCCAACCAGGCCTGTGATGTAGGCCTACCTCTTGTCCCACATGCACTGCAAGGGGGGGCGTCTGCCCATGCAGGGTGCACCTCAATTCCTAATTCAGCCTGTTCAGGGGGGCAGACGACAAGGCCCTTTGAGACCCTCACAGCAAACCGAGGCACTGCAGTGCCTCCTGGGCCCACACAGGGCGTGGTAACACATGGCTGGCCGCCGAGACCACACTTGCGGCAGGCAGTGGAGCGGGGAACAGCGTCGCGCCTCCTCACCTTTGTGGGCCCTTGACAGTGTTCCGGGGTCGCCTTCGCAGTCGCACCAGGCTCCAGGCGCTCCGACTGACCAGCCGATCACGGGGGCGCAGCGCGCCGCACACCAGGACACAAGAGCCGCGAGCCGATGGCAGAGCTCGCGGCCACCACTTTGAGCACGGCGAGGTCACGCCCATCCTCGTCGCCAGTTGTTTTGTCATGTACCCTGATGCAAAGGTCTAGCCCGGGACCGGGGTTCAATTCCCCGCCTCGGCGGGTCTTGGGCTCAGAAATTAAACGGACCTGATAATTCTCGCCTTGGTGCCTATTCCAATCATTGAGTCCCACTCTGCAATTCTGCAATAGCTTGCTTAATCTCCACAACGGCCGCCACAACGCTAAGGATGCCTGGCTTCCACCTTGGGGGTGCCCAGGAGTGGATGCCTCACAGGGAAAGCCAGGATGGGTTCCACAGCGGTATTCGTACAAGCGCCTTGAGACCCTTGCGGGTGAGTAGTGCACTATACAAGTATCAATTTACATTTTTTATTTACATTTACAGTAAGGCTTGTGCTGATACACGAGGGGGGCAGTTAGTATGGGGCCTAGGGTATTTAATAACTACTCGGGAGCCAAATGTTGTGCTTGCAGGTCTCACCGCCGTAGCCCTACTGGCGTACTTTATTAAACTGAGGTCACGTGACCTTCACGCAGGGCGCCTGTTGCGTCACAGGCGCAACACAACAGGCGTGTGGGCCCGGCGACATGCGATGGAGAGACAGAAAGGTACGTCTCAACTGTCTGGCATCTTGGCCACGCCCCTCAATTGGCACATTTATATGGTAATAATGACTCTTTGATTTTCCTACTTCTTCTCTTTTCTCTCTTGTATTCCAGATCACTGTGGTCTCCTTATTATATGTTAAAGATGTGAGCCCTAATGTTTGCAGCAGTCAACATTCAGTTGATCACTCATTCCAAAGACAATTTGCTACCTGAATCACAAAAACCTTAACACAGGGGTCTTTCTGACAGCCTTTGGTAACTTAAATGGCCCTAGTTAGAAGAAACTTCTACACTTCCATTCTAAAAAGCAATGTTGACATGATGTTGCATTATTAAAAGAAATGAAAATGGGAACAAAAAAAGTAACAAAATTGAAAAGTAAATGTATATCAAATTCAAAAAGGCAGAACAATGGAGTTGTTATAGCTATTGAGAAATTAACAAATACTAAACTATGTGCTGGGAAGCATATTCAGAAGGGGGTTGGGTACTAATACACTTACAAAGGATATATACTGCCATTTGCATCTGAGGGCATCATCACGAGCAACAGACAGCTGGGTGGCGGTCCCATCAACAGACAGCCTTCGGGCCGACCGCTGTATTCCAATACAGGCGATCGGACCACTGAATCTTGGGGGAAAGACTGCCGCCACATCTAGATATATGTCACTAGATGTAGGCTCCACAACTTAAAAACACAGTGCAAGTCTAGAATCTCTTTCCAACATGAAAGTAATTCTGGATAAAAAATTGAATTTCTAGAATATAAACAAACCAATCTATATCTATATAACAATTTTATGGGATGCATTAAAAGCCGCAAGACAAGCAAACTTATAGCCATAATGGCCCCAAAAAACAGAATGTTGAGACAGGAGCTAGAGCAGTTAGAAACAAAATACAAAGGTTCTGGAAATGAAACCTTTTGTAATTCACTCACCTGATACAACATTATTAGAAACTTGATATATGAATAGAACAACTTGTCGCGGAAGAGCAGGTATAAAGTTAGAAAAGGCTTCCTTATGAAAATATTACGAGTCCGATATTTCACATGTCTGTTCATGTAGTTAATAAATCATGTCCGAGCTCATTTACAAATCCTCTCCCTCCCCCAACAACTTTCATCGTCCCGTCTTTTCACACACCCCTGGCAGGTCGCAGGAATGTTTGGTAGAGCCCCTCATCTGTATTCCTCCATTTTCTAGGTTCTCCTTCGTCAGTCATTGAGGTCTAGAGCTCTAAAATATTGCAGACTTGCCATGATAATTTCATTCCTTTCAAGGTGTTCTACTAGAGTCACTGCCAGATTGGTTTAAAGATCTTGTGTGAGCTCTTTGCATCATCCATTATTTTTTTCATGGCGAGTACCATCCATAATTTGGAAATCCATCTGAGTATTGCAGGAAGTTCCATATTTTCCAGTCAATGGCTAGAGAAATAAAAACTAGGGGGCAACCATACACACCTAGGCACCAGGGTAAATTTGAAATGTCAAAAAGTATTGACTTCCTTTGGATTCATTTGTACCAAGTAGTAGCTCAACGGATCCTAGTCACAAGCTGGAGCAGCCCTTCACTTGGACAAAACAGAAAAAAATGAAATCATAACATAAGGAAATACACTTAGGGCATGACAAAATTACATAAAGACATGAATTCGTAACTATTGCTCCGGCAAATACACAGTACAAGTGAAAAAACTGCTAGGTGCACAAAAAACCCAAATTGAAATAGTCACAAGTACAGTTGCTTTACACCCTGACATCCAATAATGGTCAGGGGTATAGTGTCAAGTATTTCTCTATGTCCAAGCAAACAATCTTCGATGTTTTGACTCCCAAAGTAATTTAGAACAGGTGCTCTTCAGGACACGATAAAAGGTCACAACCACCTATGGTCCTTGTTGGGGTGGGATGGGAATGTCCCCTGCACGGTAAAGGCCTGATTCATCACCAAGGTAAATGTACACTTATGATGGTTTTCTATTCCCAAAGGAATGTATGAGTAGTATCTTTACGAGTGAAGTCTCCACACATTAAAAGACATCTTTTTATGTGCCGAGAATCTGTACTCTTCATGATACTTTGGTGACTCATGCCACCAGAACTTACTTTTGGGGTTCAGCACTTATTTTTCTGCATTAACCTTGTACTCAGAGCAATAGAAGAAAAACAAACAAAGCAGAAAGATGGAGCAAGAGAAAGATGGAAAAACTGTCATAAATGGAGAAAGTCGAATCATGCAAGAGAGAGATAAAGGAGCAGGGTTTTTCTGGTAGTATATTAAAGAGGCAAGAGTTGGATTAAAGGCTACAAACTTTGGCATTGGGTCAGCCAACATTTATTTGCACCGACGGCAGGCTTTTAAGCAGAGATTTGGGCAGCAACATTCATTCTTTTATGAATTAAATGCTGCCCTGAGTCATCTGGCTACAAGTGAGTCTGGTATCTTGATTCTGGTTTGGGAAAGCACACATGAAATCCTGCGAAGGTTCAAAACTGATTAGGAGACCTCGAGACTGGCTCTCACGTCAAGCAGAGGCTCCAAAATCACACTCTGTAGTTCACCTAAGACTACCATTTGTGTTTTTGGGACAGGTAAAGTGAGCATACCATGTTTGTATCCAAAGGCTTTCTACAGGCCTTTTACCTGTTCCTGTGAGGTTGCAGGGGGGAGAATGGAGGCGAGTAAGCAGATTCAGTTGTATGAGAAGGGGAGGATTTTAGGCAGAGCCGGACCTTTTGTCCAGAGCCGGACCTTTTGTCTTCCCTTTGAAAGGTTGATGGTGCAGAGCTTCACACTTAGCTTGTGTTAACAGCCTCCAGCTTACTACCAGCATCATAACCACCTTACGAAAAGAATCAGTGGGCATTTTAGAAAGAACATTAAGTTATGAGAGTTAACCCTCCCAAACTGGTTCCAGATCTGTAGACAGTGGATTCAAATACCCTCCATGGAAATCATGTATAGACGTGGACTCAAATATTCCAAATGTTTGCAGAGTTGGAAGCTGCTTCACGATCCAAGCCCAGAGGATCCCCTCAAAATACTTGAAGGGCTGCCCTGATCCAGGGCTCGTATCACCAGTAGCCAGTCTTGCAGAGGCAAACAGACATCGCCCAAAATATGCCAGAGTATGCAAATCTTTCTTGAGGTAGTGCGGGTCTGCCCAAAACCTTGTGACATGTCTGCCACGAGTCCATGGAGAGGAGCAGGCCAGAAGAGGCAGGTTCACAGAAAAGCTGCCCTGTGTGAAGCCAAGGGTCCCTCAACCTCTGTGTCCGACCAAATCCCAATGATCTCCCTGAGTGCCCGCTCCAGCGATCACTACAGTGGAAGACACCGGATCTGTGCAGACGCTTACTTTGCTACACAATGAGGACCTCGCTTCAGCAACATGGGCTGGAAAGAATCTCCTAAGCTGGAAGCACTTGCCAGAAGTACCTTCACCAAGCAGCTTCAGTCTTCACTGGCCCCATAAAGAGAAAAAGAGGGGGGCTTCCCAAATAAACTCTGATAACTGCAAGCAAGACTACTTGTCACATGCAGACAAAAGCTGCACACATGCGCTTGGAAAACTGAGTGTGCTTCACATCAGGTAAACCACGTAATAGCTCAAAAACCACAAACATTTGCAGAGGAGGAAACTCTAGCGGTTTTTCACTATAGAATAAAGCACTGCAAAATATACAACTCTACAACTGCATATGCACGTAAGTTACAAATATATTTAAACTAAAAAGGGAAAATAATGCTAAAATAAAACATAATTAATTAACAAAAAAATTCAAAAATACCGTTTAATTTTTATTGTTTTACACAAAATAATGAAATTAAAGTAGAAACCTTTCAGGTGACAAAACTGTTACAAAATCCCATCTAAAACAACACATCGAAAATGACAAAATAAAGTAAGTATAAATAAATAATAATTTTAAACTTACCTCGTCGGCAACGCAAAAAAATCCTGAACCCCTAAACTTTGTGAAACATAAAAAATTTTGCTCTCCCAACATAAAAGAAGCACCTGGTTCACGTTCATTGGCTGAAAGAAATCACTGCAAAACCATACAATACTTCTCTAAGAGACATACAAGTAAGTAAATAAAATAACTAGTAAATGCATCTATATATATAATATTAAATAACATACATAATGTAGCTATATTTTATATTTATAGTATTACAGTAATTACAGATATAATAACATAATGTGCCAAATGTATCACTTCCCCAAAAGGTGTACACCTACAGTCAAGAAAAAGTATCTACAGAAAATATTTACTTGAAATGTACTAAATATTATTCCAGTGTATACTATGGGAGGGCAACTACAAAAGAAACTATTGCAATTAATGTAAGAGAGCCTAACCACCCCCTAAATGTCAAAGGAATCGATGTGAGAGATGTTTTACAAGACATAATGGAAGCGGGCACTAGTCCGCAACAACCCACAGCCCAAATCCTAATACATATTCCTACCAAAGTCCCTGAACATAAATCCGGCCAACTATCATCAATCCCCACCTTAAAACGCCTAATCTCATGCACTAAAAAGGCCACCAGTGATACCCCACCTGCTCCTAGAACCTACTGGGATATAGGCATACCAACACATATAACAATAACACATAAAGAGGGACCCTTCCTCCTACATGACAATAAAAAATAATGAAAAACAAACCCTAATCTTCTCTACTGCAAATAACGTAATCAAACTATCCCAAAGCCAATCCTGGATGATGGATGGGACCTTCAAAATGTGTCCCAAATCATTCAATCAAATATACACCATATATGGTGAATTTCAAAACACCAATATCCCTTTTATAGGCACATTACTCCCTTATAAACAAAGAAGAACCTATATGAAACTCCTAACCCATCTAAAACAACAAACAATTAACGATTACAGCAATTGGCTTTACATGGAGGATGTTTGAATGAACAGTACCACACACAGGGGTCCATAAAAAACAAAATTTTATCGATTACAGGTCAACCAACAAGACCTTTTAAAAAGAGTACAAATACAGAGGCAAGAGAGTAACCATATTGGCAGGTATGTGCTAATTTACCATAAGGTAACAGTAAAATTGATTAGAATAGCGTAAAACAGTGATAGGTGTTACACATTTTGTGTTTTTAGAGGAGTCCAATGTGGGATAGTAAGATGCCCTGATGAGAGCCCACAGCGACAACAGTGAGGCTCGAAAAGCGTCGGTGCAGCGATTAATTTAGCTGGTTTCAGAAAAAAGGAGCAAGATAAAGGAATAAGAATTGATACCTGATAAATACACAATAGCGTTCATAAATCAAACAAGGACTTCTCCCCATTTTTTGTGTAAAAAAAGAGTTCAATCTTTGTTCCACATTGGTATTGTGTTCATGTGATTGTAATGTTAAAGTTTAAATGTCTCATTTATTGGCCAGATTTTTGTGTTAGTTGTATTTATAAATGTAAATTGTGTATTATATAAATGTATGTGATATATGTCTTTATTTTGGTGGTGTAACTGTGTGAAGGCCAGATTCCTTCTCTCAAAAAAATGATGATCTGAAAAAAACAGGGTGATTAAATAACCTAATCACGAAAGGAATATAGCGTGGTTTCTTTCAAGTTTTAAAGTTTAAGTGACAAGGATACCAGGTAATTTATTTGTGTATACTATATGGCAGCACCTTGGCACAGGAAGCCACAATAAACAATGCAATGGAAGGATGGCATAATGTCTTCCAATCCACACTAGGCAGAATGCAACCTACACTATACAAATTAATCAAAGCACTAAAAAAAGAACAAAGCTACCAAGAACTAAGAATAGAACAACCTGTTAGTGAAATTGGCCCTAAACTAACTATCCTCTCAAACATGTATAAACTTCATTAATCACTATATATTCGACCACAAAAATTCAAATATGTTTTTTTAAAATACTAATATAATAATCTTATTAAATCAGTGTCTAAATCATACAAAAAAAACATATTACCCACTGATATAATAAAAATATCAATATTAGCAATTAAAAAATATATATAACACTCATAAGCCAAGTATCAAACAAACCCATAATATCAAATCAATGCAACTCATATTATTAAGAAAACAACATATTAATAACATTAACATAAAATTTATAAAATCATGTCACATTTCCCACCCATGGTAAAATATAAATAAACTCGTGATTTTGCAGCTGCAGATCTCTCGTCAAATCCATATACTAAAAATAGGTAATCCACCAATAAATAAATACATTGAATTCCAAAATCCCATCAAAAAATCAAAAAATAGAAAAAATGCAGTTGATATCCCTCGAAGCAATCAGCAGTCTGTAGCTTCCATAAAAATAACTGAAAAAAGATTTTGAAAATAACCACTCAAGGAAACTCAAAAAATAAGGAAATCTACATTAAAAAATGTGTTTATAATAAACCTGCCATATTATAATAAGCACCCACCACAATGTTAAAGCCCATGTTGTGGATTGCCATGCACAACGTGACAGGCACGGCCCATTGCCTGCCACCTTGTGCATGGCAATGATGGGAGTACCACTGGTACCTCCCAATGCAGCCACCCACACCCCCCACCCCTATGAGCCCGCAATGGGCCCCCACTCTGATTTCCTGCATGCCTGCAAGACACAGCCACCATAACTGTGCCTTTTCTGCAGGGTCGGCAATCCGACCGGCGGAAAAGAGGCGGATGGTCTTTCCGTCTGCCGCGGTGCCCCTCGCCATACTGATATGGTGGGGGTGTAAATGGGTCATTTGGCGGGCAGATCGCCGTGATCATAATAGGCCCCTTAGTTGTCAGTCATGGTGTTTGAAATCATGGGAGTAGAGCCACAATTGTTAAGAGCCGAAGTCCAACATACTCCTCTCAGTAGGAAAAGGGATATGTAGGGCAAGATAGCCAACAGATAGAATTCTGTGGGTACCACCATGAGCATAAAGGAGGAAACTAGAAAGAGGTGAAACATCCTAAGGGGGAAGAGCACCACCTGGAGGCCTAGAGAACTGGCAGTGGTCCTTCCAGCACCCCATTACAACTCTTTCCCTGAGAGGAGAAGGTCTTGGCCATCCTGCATTCTGAGGGTTTGACAGTAGTACCTGGGGGAGTGGAGTCTGGTAAGTTACACCTCACTAATAGTCACAACACTTCAACATCCTGTATGCTCTCATTGCAGCTATTGTGTTGTCTATATACTTTTCTAACATCCAATACTCAAAGTATCAGAGATGTTTGATTGTCCGTGTCAATGTGTATTGTTGAAGATCACATGTATCAATCTCCATTACATGCCACATGTTGGAATGGTGTCTGTAAGTGTATTACTATTAAATCCTCATCCCTAGACCCATGATATGTGCCAATATGTAAATGTATGGTCCAGCCCGACTGCATTTTGACAACATGTATGTTACACTAATCATTTTGCAAGTATTGGCAAGTAGAGATTTAAATTACTACAACCACCATAAGGCCCTGTTTCTGTTACTCAAAACAATATGAAATTTTTATTTTGCCCATTCACACTTGTCTGCCATGTTACAACTGATGCTCATTTCTCATGCAGATAACCAATTTGTCAATTGTTGGCAAGCAGACATTGAAATGACTACAGCTACTATGAGGCACTGTGTCTGTATCTCAAAACAAGATGACATGGGGGTGTGGTCTTGCTGCTGATGGAGTGAGACACACGCCATCGAAGCTCAGGGCTGCCGCTGGCTAAATTAGCATTTTTAAGCAGCACAACTGTCCCGGGGCACCTTAATTGGGGGCGATCAGAGTGCAGAGGTGCCCGGGCTGCTTGTGGGAGGCCTCAGGCCCCCCAGGATCGGGTGACAGCGTGGGCACACAGTGCTGGAGAGGAGGCCCGGGCCTGAGCCATCCAATTTGTGCGACTGGAACCAGTGCACTCCGGGGAAGTCGAGCCTCAGGTTCATTGGCTGGGGGCCCCCAGCGGCGAGGCGCTGGAGCGCTGTGGAGCGGTGTGGTGATCGGACCGGGCCAGCATTCCTGACATCCTACCCTAGTCGGCTGCACAGCAGAGGGGGCCGGACGGCAGGAGAGATTGCGACCGCCATTTTGTGGCCTTGGCCCTGAAGCACCCTGAGCGAGCTCCGGCCCCGGCCAGCGGCCCATATCTGAGGACTTACAGTGACAATCTTGAACTCTTGAGGTACAGGACCTGGGGTGCGCTGGCATTACTCTGTGGGAGAAGTCTCATCGGGCGGCACCCTGCCTCATCGTTGATCCCCTTACCTCGGACTCCCCACAGGCTGCAGTGTCTGGGGGGACTGCTTCGCAGGAGGAGAGGCATCTACACATGACCACCGGATGCTGCAGGCCTCCCGCTGTCTCCTTGCCCTGAAGCTGCGGGGGTGTCAAGGTGCACAACCCCCCGGGCAGCTGCTGAACTCTGGTGAGCCTCTGGTACTCCGCCGGGGCATAGTGAGGACCACAGTGGGGTGCTTGGCATTGCGGGCCCACATCTGGGGTAAGAGATTGGGAATCTTGGGCCCAAGCCGCCTCAAGGTTGAGCCCTCGAGCCTCTAATCGAAGCCATAGAAGGCCCCAAACCCCCCACAGCCAACTACAGGGCTGCCATTGGTCACGTCTGGGCCGAACCTGGAACACTGACTGCCTGATGAGACTGGTTCCCCCTCTGTGGTCTACACGCATCTGCTGCCCTGGTGGGGGGTTTTTCAGACATGGTTGAATCCTCAAGCCGCTGTTCAATGCCACAGAAGACCCCCAACCCCCCACAGCCAGTTACGGGGCTGCCGCTGGCCGCGTCTGGGCCGGATCTGGAACGCTTATTGACTGCTGAGACTGTTTCCCCCTCTATGGCCTACACTCTCAGTTGGGGCTTGCATCGCTGCGTGATAACTTGAATTGTCGCCCCAAGGACCAGGGCACTTGCAAGAGGCCCACGCCACCCCTGCCACACCCCCGGACCAAAGACCTTGTGTGGTGGAGTCTGAGGCCCTACCTTGCCTCCCTGTTGGGCCGAAGTGATCTCATCGTACAGATTCGGATGAGTGCAGGTTGAATGGGGATGACTGATAGTGCCCTTGTAGAAGCGATCGCCTTGCCCTCCACCGCCTCCAGCGCCATTGTAGAATCAGACCGACCTCTGGGGTTGCCACGGGGACAAGGCCAAACTGTGTCCTACTACCGCTCACAACTGTCTCTGCTCTTCATCCCGCTAATAGACCCGTGGATTCTCTGGGGGGACACAGGGGGCTTGATCTTTGGCTGCCTCCGCGTCAGACAGCCTGCACAGGATTGTGAGACACAGGCCTCCTGACAGAGTAGCCCGACTTACCCTGCTCAGCTGGACAATACCGCAGCCAACCCAACAGGTGCATTTCGCCTGTGACGCCACTCCTGGGGGACATGACTCGCTCGCGGACTGGGAAGGAAGCCTCCACCGCCCCAAAAGACAACCCCATCACAGCTTTGTGGAACAAACCTGGAGCAGCCTCGGCGGCAAACATGGGTAAGCGGCCGGGGGATCCTCTGAGCCTGTCACACAGTCCTTCATGGCCACCTTCATGCATGAACTTAAATCCGAAATCTGATTGCTCAGAACAGAGGTCCAGTACTGCATCAAAGAACTCCGGAGGGATGTCGTGGAGCTTGGGGGGAGGGTGGACGATCTGGAAAAGACACTTTATGCCCGATCGGAGGACCAGGAACATCTATGGCAGCGCTTGGCCAGTTCGGAGGAGCAACATATTGAGCTGCAGGTCAAACAGGAGGACTTTGAGAACAGGGGTCGCCGGAACAACCTGCGCTTGAGAGGGGTCCCTATTAGAGCAGAAGGTTCAGACATCACGACTTTTGTGGCAGCCCTGTTTCAAGAAATATGGATGCATCGCCACCAGCCTTGTACCATGCACAACGGGTGTCGGCCCATCCTGGACGACCAGGCCTCATCCCAGACTTCCTGGGATGAGGCACTTTTTTACAGAAAAGAAAGCCATCCTCAAGGCAGCCCGCAACAAACCAGATCTCTCCATCAAGGGTACCCCCATTCAGCTGTTCCAAGATTGTGCACTCACAATGCTCCGTTGCCGCAGAGACTTCCAGTCTATAACAGATAAGCTATAAGAACTGGGTATCCGTTACAAATGGGGCCATCCATTTGCACTTATTTTCCAGTGGGAAACCAAGTGCCGGGTGCTACGATCCTCCCAAGAGGCTGCCCAAGTGCTTCAGGTCCCGGACACACCACCCTCGAGCCCCACACGCCCACCCGCCAGGGTCCGCGAGCTTACAAAATCCCAGTGGACCACAGTTCATCGCTCCAGACATCCTTCAACTCGTGGTACCTACACTTTATCCCAAGAGAAACAGGACATTATAAAGCATATCCGCTCCTTGGAGGGTCGACACTCGCCTCACAGCCATCCACCAAGTGACTGCTCTATACACCCTTTAACTTGTCCACTTGGTTTCTCTATGCCCCTTAGACTTAGCACTTTGCTGTGGAGGGAGGTCTTGCGACCTCAGGCTCCCAGCCCACAGCAAAATAGGCATTAGACACCTTGCCCAACGACCTACCTTCTCGCTCTCCATTGTCCATAGAACTGACCCTTTGGGGAAGTGGGACAGACAACCCACACCCCCGTCTTCATCCTGTTGCAACGGCCGCTCAGTGCCTGAACTGCACCCTGACGGCGGCACCGGATCCAGCTCCTTGTTGGCGATGCTGATCTCCTATGACTCGCTTCCAATTCTATTCCTTGGATAGTGACATCTCTGGGTCGGCTTGTGCCTCTGCGCCTCGCCCTTCCCTGGACTGGAATAGACCTTGTTGGTCATGTTAGCCATTGTTAGTTTTTGAAAACTATATCTCTTCTCTCCCACTTCTCTCTCTTCCCTCTATCTTTTCCTATTCCAGATAGGGGGGTGGCTATGCCCTCTGCTTTAAGGCAGCAACTAAATACCCTTGGCCAAATAGATGTGTGGCGTTACCACTCCCAGGATGTCTGAGATTACTCATATTACTCCCATGTTCATCGCTCCTACTCGCGCACAGATTATCTCTTCGTATTACACTCCCTTAATAAGGATACTCTCTCAGCATCGATATCAGACATCTCTGTCTCCGACCACGTTCATGTGGAACTCCTTATGCAGGATCACTCTTCTCGCCCACACTGTTCCTCTTGGTGGCGCTTTCCACCCCATATCCTTAGGTACCCGGTAGATGTTACTGAACTTCGGGAAGCTATCACTTCCTAATTTGAGACCAACGATCTCCCAGAGACTACACTCCCTATAGTCTGGGATGCGTTTAAGGCCACGATCCTCGGTAATATCACCTCCATCGCGATCACTAGGGCTCGGGAAGCTCGCTTGTTCGAAGACAAACTCTCTCAGGACATAAAGGCGCTTGAGCGACTGGACCAGACACGCCCCTTGGTGCTCCACAAAAGGCACCTAGCTATACTCCGAGGCCAGCTCCGGGCGCACAGGACCAACAAGGCAGAACACGCTCTCTTAGCTTTATAACAACGATACTATGATGGGGGCGATAAGGTGGGTAAGGTCTTGGCACGCCGCCTTGGAACGCAGGCAGCCAAAGGCCACATCACTAAACTTAAACTGGGAGATGGTACCTGGGCCACCACTGAATTTGCCAAACAACATGCTTTCCAGTCTAATTACTCATCACTCTATACCAGGGAGTCACCAGATCTTTTTTGGGTACTTGCTGCATTGGAGGCCTTTGAGGGATCCCCGATTAGTGGCTACCACTCTCAACTGATGGAGGAACCTTACACCCAGGAGGAGTTGGCCGGCGCGCTGAGGGACCTTCCTCTCGGTAAAACCCCCTGGACCTGATGGTCCACCGGTCTCGTTTTACTGTGCCTTCCCCCCACAACTTAAACCTCATATGCTCTGTCTTTCTCAGGCACGGTTGGGCCCTCCGTGAATATGGCATGGGTGAAATTGCTTTCATCCCCAAACCAGGCATGGACCATAAGCTCTCCTCCTCCTTTCGCCCCATAGCACTCCTAAACACAACTCTACACTACAATCTTAGCTAAACGCCTTGCCTTGCACCTCCCTGGGCTAATAGAGGTGGATCAGGTGGGCTTTATCCATCAACTTTAGGGGCAGACAACGTACGGCGGATTGCCCAATTAATCAGAAAGGTACATCATTGGAAGATACCCTCCTGTTTGTTATCTCTTGCCACTGAGAAAGGGTTTGATCAAGTGGATTGAGTCTTCCTTCGGGTGTTCCTATAGAAAATAGGGCTAGGTCCACAGATGGTCATCAGAATTATGGCCCCCTATCTCTCCCCGCTGGTTCGAGTGTGGGTCAATGGCCAGCTCACACAACCCATCTCTATCCACAGGGGAACACAACAGGGTATCCGCTGTCCCCCTTTTACTTGCCCTCGTAGTGAAACCTCTGGCCATCATTATTCGCAAGGCCCCCAACATTCAAGGGATTACACTTGAGTGTCTGGACCAAACAAAATAGCGTTGTTCACTGATGACCTTCTTCTAACCCTATCAAAACCGCGAACCTCTTTATCATCTCTACATACTTTAATTTGCTCATTTGAACGGTGTCGGAGCCTAAAATCAGCATGAGAAATCATGGGCCTTTAACCTCACGATTCCTCCAGAAGAGGTCACCATACACACATCCCTTGTCCCTTACCAGTGGGCTGCACACTCTATCAGGTATCTGGGGCTCAATTTGACTCCCAATCGTGCCACATGGTCAAGCCAACTGGCAGGAATGTAAAGCTTCAGTCGTAGCTGTCCTGGGATCCTGGAAATCCCTTCCCTTATCATGGCTGTGTAGCCTGCACACTGTTAAAATATCGATCCTCCCTAAGATACTCTATCTCTTCCAGACGTTACCCACGCCTATACCGGAGCAACAGATCCAGGGTCTACAGCGCAAACTCACTGCCTATATATGGGGTGACAACAAGCCACGTTTCTCCAACAAAGTTCTTATGTTGCCACGGGACAGGGGTGGACTGGCTTGCCCCAACCTGTTAGAATACCATTGGGCATCACATCTCCGCTTTATTACGGAATGGATGGCATGGGAGAGCAAAAAAGTCTGGTTTCATATGTATAGGGCGGTGACCGGTTGTCCCATTTGTGACCTTGCATGGCTCTCACAGGAAGCCCGCTCTTGCAGCGCCTAAATTGCAGTCCCTACTAGGACGGTGCGTGAAATCTGGGACAAGGTAGCAACACGCAGAGGTCTAACATCCTTCCCGTCCCCCCACACCCCTATTGCTCGCAACTCTCACTTCCTGTCTGCTTTTTTTAACCCCCCCTTACTTCGCTGACCTCGCCGCAAATTGTTCAACATCCCTATTAACTGCGGTGGCAAGTGGCCTCGGACACTGATATCACACCCACCCAATGGGCACACTTGTGGCGAGATATCCCGAAGGTTTTCCGTAGCATACCTCAACGGGAGTCTGCATATAAGGTTATGATTCAATGGTACTGTACCCCCCATTGATTACATAAAATGTTTCCCAACTCGTCTCCACTATGCTGGCGATGTGTCAAGGTCCCAGGGTATTTCCTGCACATTTTGTGGACGTGCCCACTCTTGACCATCTACTGGAAGGAGGTTCTTAACCACATTAGACTGGTAATAAGGTTCCCACTGCCCAAAAACCCACTAGCGCTCGTCCTGGGCCTTCGGCTGGTGAATCTGCGTGCTATGACTCGTAGCGTCTGACATCTTAGTCTCCACATGTTTGGGGCTGACAAGCAAATCATGGCTTTTTACTGGAAAAAGGCTGAAAACGCCCCCAATCAATCTCTGGTACAACCGCCTATGGCACACAATGGCCATGGAGCTACTCAGGGCATGATTGAAGCTGCAGGATACTAAATTCACCAAATTGTGGCAGCCACTTGTGGATGATCTCTGCAGACTTGAAAATGCCAGAATGAAACCCCTGAGGCTAAGGGCCTTGCGCCTCATTGAGGATGCAATACAGCCACCGGATCCTGATAGTCTCTGGAAGCCCACGGATTGACCTATCCGAACACCACCCTAGGAGGCGCTTACACACCTGACCCTAGATGCTCCTAGCCCATCCCAGACATAGATGACCCTAGTCCATGTCTACCGAAGGATAGCGATTGCCACAGAACCTGCCCGACATAATGCAGACAGCACCTTCAGAGTCAGGTGATGGTAGAGCACCCCCCCACTCGTCACCTCCCACGCATGTCCTACCCTCCTCCCCCTCCCACCTGTTTCCTTTTTGCTTTCCCTCTCTCTTCCTTTAATTTCTGGGTTTGGGTGATGGTTTTGGTGTTTTTTGTTAGTGATTATGGTCCCCATGATTAGATGGACATGATATGCCTCTTCAGCCAAAAGCATGGTAAGCTAGAGCTTCGATATGTTATATGTTCCTAGGCAGAGGACCCTTGGCAACTCAAGTATGCGATCATAGCCATAAGAGGCCTGAACTTGCTAATATGTTCCCTCCTGTAATAGTTATTCTGCAATGCATGTATTGTCTCTGATTCCAGTCCCACTGCAAGTGAATGAGGCCACCGCTAGACACTGTACATTGACCTCGGCCTAGAGACAGGAACGCTAAGAGGTAATGTTATGGGAGAAATTGCAGACCATAATATTGCGACTTGTTCCTGTGTATCCACTATAAATACCAATAAAACAAGGGTTAAAAAAGAAAAACCAAGATTACATGGTGATTTTGACTATACTCACTTGTCTGATATTTTACAACTGATGTTCATTTTTCATGGAAAAAAAACAATCTACATAAAATGCTCGACTCAGAGACATTTCTACCTACTTAGCTTGATGTTGTCCTGGTCTCCTCCACTGACACTATTGATAGCATGAGTGACACCATACTAAGTGTGTACCTCAAAGATTTGTAAGGCATTAAGCTAATTCAGCTGGTTAAAAGTGGCAGGTGGCCGATTGACTCTGCGCTACTCACATGATGACTAACGCTAAATATACAAGTTGTGTGTTCACCTGTTTTTTACACAACTAGGCCTTGGAATGGTCAAATACACATGTTACTTCTCGACTGCTTTGGCTTAAATGTTTGGGAGATGTCATGTTTATTCCTTAATCTAAATTGCAACATATCATCACACCTAATGAGCTGCTCAATTCTAGTACATGTATTGAATGTCTCAACATGTCTTGTTAACAAGTCCAATACCACTGAAATATATCACAATAGTAATCTCTACCTAATTTGTTTTTCCTGGGTCTCTACTTACCGTGATACAAAACATTTGGATGTAGATGCCACAATTCCACCAATAATAATGTTCTTTATTTCAGAACAGGTCGATCTGGCACAGCACCTGGGCCGAGCTTGGCCATCGAACAGACTCCAACTCCACTCCCAAATGAGGCCTCTGTGATGACAACACTACTGGGTATGTGGACGTGGATCACCATTCAACACTCCGTCCATCATCCCCTTTGGTGTTGCTTTGTTCGCCCTAAGTTAGCAGGGTATGCCCAGACGTGGGTCCCTTGCTCACTTTGCCACTGGATTCAAGCTAGCCTGGCTGGTGGCGGCTGATTAGCCAGAAACTGATCCCTCGATAATTGTTTCCGGTCCAGGAAAGACATGGCTTGGCAGTTCGGGCTGGACTGTTCCCATGAGGCACAGGGTCAGACTGATTTGCATATGGCCATGTCTGAACTGGGTTGGCGGTGTAGGCTAAAGGATGATGATGATGGATTAAACTCTGATCAGTTGACTGGGGTGAGTGATTCCAATGTTCAACACTCCGTCCATCATCCCCTTTGGTTTTGCTTTCTTCGCCCTAAGTTGGCTGGGTATGCCCAGACGTGGGTCCCTTTCTCACTTTTCCACTAGATTCAAGCTAGCCTGGCTGATTACGGCTGATTAGCCAGAAACCGGTCCGATGGATGCTTGTTTCCGGTCCAGGGAAGACATGGCTTTGCAGTTTGGGCTGGACTGGGGTGGTGGATGGAGCTAAAGAATGATGATGGATTAAACCCAGATCAGTTGACTGGGGGAGAGTGCTTGCAATGTTCAACACTCCGTCCATCATCCCCTTTGGTTTTGCTGTGGATGACCAACCTGGCACATCTAGTCAGCCAGTCACCAGAATTATGGCCCCCTATCTCTCCCTGCTGATTCGAGTGTGGGTCAATGGCCAGCTCACACAACCCATCTCTATCCACAGGGGAACACAACAGGGTATCCGCTGTCCCCCTTTTACTTGCCCTCGTAGTGAAACCTCTGGCCATCATTATTCGCAAGGCCCCCAACATTCAAGGGATTACACTTGAGTGTCTGGACCAAACAAAATAGCGTTGTTCACTGATGACCTTCTTCTAACCCTATCAAAACCGCGAACCTCTTTATCATCCCTACATACTTTAATTTGCTCATTTGAACGGTGTCGGAGCCTAAAATCAGCATGAGAAATCATGGGCCTTTAACCTCACGATTCCTCCAGAAGAGGTCACCATACACACATCCCTTGTCCCTTACCAGTGGGCCGCACACTCTATCAGGTATCTGGGGCTCAATTTGACTCCCAATCGTGCCACATGGTCAAGCCAACTGGCAGGAATGTAAAGCTTCAGTCGTAGCTGTCCTGGGATCCTGGAAATCCCTTCCCTTATCATGGCTGTGTAGCCTGCACACTGTTAAAATATCGATCCTCCCTAAGATACTCTATCTCTTCCAGACGTTACCCACGCCTATACCGGAGCAACAGATCCAGGGTCTACAGCGCAAACTCACTGCCTATATATGGGGTGACAACAAGCCACGTTTCTCCAACAAAGTTCTTATGTTGCCACGGGACAGGGGTGGACTGGCTTGCCCCAACCTGTTAGAATACCATTGGGCATCACATCTCCGCTTTATTACGGAATGGATGGCATGGGAGAGCAAAAAAGTCTGGTTTCATATGTATAGGGCGGTGACCGGTTGTCCCATTTGTGACCTTGCATGGCTCTCACAGGAAGCCCGCTCTCGCAGCGCCTAAATTGCAGTCCCTACTAGGACGGTGCGTGAAATCTGGGACAAGGTAGCAACACGCAGAGGTCTAACATCCTTCCCGTCCCCCCACACCCCTATTGCTCGCAACTCTCACTTCCTGTCTGCTTTTTTTAACCCCCCCTTACTTCGCTGACCTCGCCGCAAATTGTTCAACATCCCTATTAACTGCGGTGGCAAGCGGCCTCGGACACTGATATCACACCCACCCAATGGGCACACTTGTGGCGAGATATCCCGAAGGTTTTCCGTAGCATACCTCAACGGGAGTCTGCATATAAGGTTATGATTCAATGGTACTGTACCCCCCCATTGATTACATAAAATGTTTCCCAACTCGTCTCCACTATGCTGGCGATGTGTCAAGGTCCCAGGGTATTTCCTGCACATTTTGTGGACGTGCCCACTCTTGACCATCTACTGGAAGGAGGTTCTTAACCACATTAGACTGGTAATAAGGTTCCCACTGCCCAAAAACCCACTAGCGCTCGTCCTGGGCCTTCGGCTGGTGAATCTGCGTGCTATGACTCGTAGCGTCTGACATCTTAGTCTCCACATGTTTGGGGCTGACAAGCAAATCATGGCTCTTTACTGGAAAAAGGCTGAAAACGCCCCCAATCAATCTCTGGTACAACCGCCTATGGCACACAATGGCCATGGAGCTACTCAGGGCATGATTGAAGCTGCAGGATACTAAATTCACCAAATTGTGGCAGCCACTTGTGGATGATCTCTGCAGACTTGAAAATGCCAGAATGAAACCCCTGAGGCTAAGGGCCTTGCGCCTCATTGAGGATGCAATACAGCCACCGGATCCTGATAGTCTCTGGAAGCCCACGGATTGACCTATCCGAACACCACCCTAGGAGGCGCTTACACACCTGACCCTAGATGCTCCTAGCCCATCCCAGACATAGATGACCCTAGTCCATATCTACCGAAGGATAGCGATTGCCACAGAACCTGCCCGACATAATGCAGACAGCACCTTCAGAGTCAGGTGATGGTAGAGCACCCCCCCCACTCGTCACCTCCCACGCATGTCCTACCCTCCTCCCCCTCCCACCTGTTTCCTTTTCTTGCTGCTTTCCCTCTCTCTTCCTTTAATTTCTGGGTTTGGGTGATGGTTTTGGTGTTTTTTGTTAGTGATTATGGTCCCCATGATTAGATGGACATGATATGCCTCTTCAGCCAAAAGCATGGTAAGCTAGAGCTTCGATATGTTATATGTTCCTAGGCAGAGGACCCTTGGCAACTCAAGTATGCGATCATAGCCATAAGAGGCCTGAACTTGCTAATATGTTCCCTCCTGTAATAGTTATTCTGCAATGCATGTATTGTCTCTGATTCCAGTCCCACTGCAAGTGAATGAGGCCACCGCTAGACACTGTACATTGACCTCGGCCTAGAGACAGGAACGCTAAGAGGTAATGTTATGGGAGAAATTGCAGACCATAATATTGTGACTTGTTCCTGTGTATCCACTATAAATACCAATAAAACAAGGGTTAAAAAAGAAAAACCAAGATGACATGGTGATTTTGACTATACTCACTTGTCTGATATTTTACAACTGATGTTCATTTTTCATGGAAAAAAAACAATCTACATAAAATGCTCGACTCAGAAACATTTCTACCTACTTAGCTTGATGTTGTCCTGGTCTCCTCAACTGACACTATTGATAGCATGAGTGACACCATACTAAGTGTGTACCTCAAAGATTTGTAAGGCATTAAGCTAATTCAGCTGGTTAAAAGTGGCAGGTGGCCGATTGACTCTGCGCTACTCACATGATGACTAACGCTAAATATACAAGTTGTGTGTTCACCGGTTTTTTACACAACTAGGCCTTGGAATGGTCAAATACACATGTTACTTCTCGACTGCTTTGGCTTAAATGTTTGGGAGATGTCATGTTTATTCCTTAATCTAAATTGCAACATATCATCACACCTAATGAGCTGCTCAATTCTAGTACATGTATTGAATGTCTCAACATGTCTTGTTAACAAGTCCAATACCACTGAAATATATCACAATAGTAATCTATACCTAATTTGTTTTTCCTGGGTCTCTACTTACCGTGATACAAAACATTTGGATGTAGATGCCACAATTCCACCAATAATAATGTTCTTTATTTCAGAACAGGTCGATCTGGCACAGCACCTGGGCCGAGCTTGGCCATCGAACAGACTCCAACTCCACTCCCAAATGAGGCCTCTGTGATGACAACACTACTGGGTATGTGGACGTGGATCACCATTCAACACTCCGTCCATCATCCCCTTTGGTGTTGCTTTGTTCGCCCTAAGTTAGCAGGGTATGCCCAGACGTGGGTCCCTTGCTCACTTTGCCACTGGATTCAAGCTAGCCTGGCTGGTGGCGGCTGATTAGCCAGAAACTGATCCCTCGATAATTGTTTCCGGTCCAGGAAAGACATGGCTTGCCAGTTCGGGCTGGACTGTTCCCATGAGGCACAGGGTTAGACTGATTTGCATATGGCCATGTCTGAACTGGGTTGGCGGTGTAGGCTAAAGGATGATGATGATGGATTAAACTCTGATCAGTTGACTGGGGTGAGTGATTCCAATGTTCAACACTCCGTCCATCATCCCCTTTGGTTTTGCTTTCTTCGCCCTAAGTTGGCTGGGTATGCCCAGACGTGGGTCCCTTTCTCACTTTTCCACTAGATTCAAGCTAGCCTGGCTGATTACGGCTGATTAGCCAGAAACCGGTCCGATGGATGCTTGTTTCCGGTCCAGGGAAGACATGGCTTTGCAGTTTGGGCTGGGGTGGTGGATGGAGCTAAAGAATGATGATGGATTAAACCCAGATCAGTTGACTGGGGGAGAGTGCTTGCAATGTTCAACACTCCGTCCATCATCCCCTTTGGTTTTGCTGTGGATGACCAACCTGGCACATCTAGTCAGCCTGTGCAGACGGCAAAAGTAAGTCTCACTGTGTCCACAACAACACTTCTCATCCCAGCTTCAGCTAACCTGTCCTCCCAAACTGTGTACCTAACACAGTCACTATCATTTTGGGCCTCCCAGTCCTGGATCCAGAGGCGACAATAACCAACCCAGTCACAGAGAAACCAGCACCCAGTGGGAGAGTGGACCCTGGGCCTAGGGCACAGGCCTGTTGGGATAGGGTTATTTGAAGGGTAATGGTGGGCCAGTTAAGTGAGCCACTGGGGCTATTCACACCCAGGCCACCATCGACCAAGTCTTGGAAGCAAATCAGGACTCCCAAGACGTGATTGGCCAGGCATTGATAGAAATTCTGGAGATGAAGCAGCTACAGAAGGACATACACCAGGAGCTGGCCAGCCACAACACCAACATGGGTCAGCTTATTGGGGTGCTGCAGCACATCAACACAACCCTCTGCAGGGCTTTTCCACCACCATCACCTACCTCTTCCTATGTTCCAAGTACATCCGGCCCATCTACATCTGCGGCAACCATAGGAAGGGAGACCTTGTTAGAGGAAGACAAGCCTGCAGACACCCCTGTTTTAGCAGCACCGGACCTCTCCATCTCCACAGTAGGGGACGTCCATGCAAAAATCCAGGAGGTGCAGATGGCAAGACACCCACTACCGTTAGCAAGAAACCTCAACCTTAATTTCCTCCAGTGTGTGCAACACATTCACTCTGTGGACTATTTCTGAACACTTTTCCCTTTATGATGTGAGTAGTATTTTGGACTTCAGATAATTTGCCATCTAGAACTATGGTTTCATTCAACATGACTGACATCTTCACTTTTGTGTTTCCATGTTTTGTTTTGCACTATGCTTATTTTCTCCTTGTTCATTGCAATAAATGCACTAGTCAGAAACGCATTGCCTGCTGTAGTATATCTCACATCTAGTAATGTATATATGTACCCTCATGTGAACTTTACAATGCCAAAACAATCTATTTGAGTAAACAATTTTTAACTCAGGATCACAACCGGTTCATACCAACATATATATACAACTGTCTGGTCTTATAGCATCTTTATTACAATCATAGGCTGGTATGATATCAGAAACATAGCAAATCAAACATGGCTCCAAAATTCTGTGTCAGTGATTGTATTATCAGGTGCAGACCTTAACAACATGGAAGGAGGGGATATATCAGACAATTTCCGAATGAATAGGCAAACCAAAATTGGTCTATGTCATCAGCTGGAGTAATATCACCTACCTCACAAAAGGAATCCCACATTGTTTAAACCAATAAATAGACACATGGCAGTACTATAGTTTCTTATCACTGAGTCATTCCAATCTAGCGTTGCTGCATCTGCTGGAATGTCACAAAACAAATTTCAGTGATGTATCACAAGCAATTTCAGTGATGTATCACAAGCACATTGGCCTACATTGAGGGGACACCTCAACAGCTACATACACACTGAGGATTTAGTCAAAGTGAAGGAAGCCTAGCATGATTTGGGCCCATAACAACATTTTGTTAGAGCTCATGATGGCTTACATATTGCATTAGAACCACCACACGACAAGGAACAAGTCCATGGAGTCCTCTTAACTTTCATCCTATTGCTGTGCAAGCTGTCTTTGTACAGCTTTTGTACACCCAAAGTCTAGGACAGACATTCCCAAGAACAATCCATGTTCACTTTGTACATCCAAACAGCATCATATACCTGCTGTCACAAATCTGAAAGGTTCAAATGAAGACGCCATGGTGAATGTACCTAAAATAGGCCAAAATAAAGAAATTAGCTATGAAACCAGACATCTGACACAATTCACATTCTTCTGGAGAACACAGTCAATGACAAAAGTCTAAGCTAAACAAAGCTACGCTAACAAAATGAGCATGTGTCAAAGCCTTTCTCCACAAACACCATTCACCAGAATTTGCCAGAGCTTTATCCTCCTAATATTTACCCTAAACATACTCCACGTATCATCACAACAAGAGTTGCTTTAAAAGTCAAAGTCATGACATTTCACAAAATACTTACACTCAAGAGAAGAAGTTGTTGAGATCTTGACGCAAGTCAGCTCTTTCCTCTTCACCACTATCATCATCATTTCTGATTTCAGGATCCTCACCTGGTGCCACTTCCTGGTCTCCATCCTCTGCGATATAAGGGATGTTCCATCACCGAGTGATATTGTGGAGCATGCAGCAGGCCAATGTGATTTGACACACCTTCCTCGGGAGTATAGGAGGGCTCCCCAGTCTTGTCCAGACATCTGAATCTGGCCTTCAGGAACCCAAAAGCCCACTCTACTGACTGATGTGTTCTTCCATGGGCATCATTGAAGCAGACTTCCTCTGGCGTAGTTGGATTCCTCAGCGGTGCCAACAAACAGGGAAGGTTGGGATACGCTGAGTCTCCGGAAGACAGACATAGGTCCTAGACTCCTAGACGCCTTCAGGCATTCGACCGCTTAATAAATTGTAAATTCATTCATTCATAGGTGCAACAATAAGTTACACACTTTCTGATCATACTCCCTAACATCAGATACACAAAGTTAGGACAGATCAAACTTACTAACAAGCCAGGCCTTCTCTTGTCCTAGTTGTGACATCGGCTGGGGAATGGGGCTGTTCCGCAGTATAAAGGAATCATGGGCTGATCCTGAGAACCGGGTACAGATGTTGAGATGTACAAATCCGATAAGCAGATAAATTACACGTTGATAGAATGGAAGTGCTTTCTGTTACAGGAAACTTGTTCCCTTGCTTGTGGAGGCACCAAGGCAACATGGGTGCCATCAATGGTTCCAACAACATGTGGGATGTGAACAAATCCCTAGAAGACAACCTTCACAATGGCTAAATACTCACGTCTGGGGAACTTGATGCAGCTGTCAATGTGCCTCATCTTTGCTGAAAGCCCTTCTTGTAGTACACCACTGAACATTGATTGTGACATACCACCAGCTATAGCAAGAGTGTTTTAAAAGGAACCTTTGGCCAGAACATGCAATACTGCCATAAGCCTCACAATAGGTTGGATACATGTGGGATTAGTGTTTTGAGGAAGGAGACCAGGCTCCAACTGATGACATAAATCCTGCATTGTTTGCCTAACCAAACAAAACTTCTTGACGACATCCCTTTCTTCCGTGGTCTGAAGGTCTGGACAAGGGCGGTACACTGAAGGCTGTCTTGTCCTCCCTCTCCCAGGGTACATATATGTGGAGTGAAAACAATTTTGTGCATATATGAAAAGTAAGCCAAAAGTCATGTGACAAAACAAAACTTCTTCAAAAAGCATAACACATTATCCACATGATTATTACCTACTGTCCAACATCCACCAATTATCCCTATTGTGGCCTTCACGTTTGTCTGTAACAAAAATTAGCAAATTATACATTTAGAAATGTATTCTTGTCACAATAATGTCAAAAACCATCAACCGCATTTTACAATGCACCGCACACATTTTGCGTTTATGCACAGTAATGCACTACACAGATGATTTGTGTCATGGAAATCACATGGCACATGTAAAGAAATTGTCAGATGCCTGACCTCGCATACAGGACATTCAGAATCGGTCACAGCGGAAAGAAGTTGACCGCAAGGTGGGCAGTTTCATCCATGGCAGTGATAGCCATAGGCTAACATTCGTGATTGTGATGGTAGTGAGCCAATGGCTGGGTCCTTTTACGCTGATGACGGCGTACATGTGCGCCATGGTTTGAAAAATAACTCACTTGCCTCCTGACATCAATACTTCCTACACTTTAGAAGCTGTTTGCCACCTCTAGCCAAGCTGGTGTGAGGGCCCCTGCCTACTCTCCAGAGAAGCTAGAGAAACTAGTCGAAGACATCCTTCCCCTGTATGGCCAACTCTATGGCTCATCAGAGAATCAGGTACCTATCTCACATACATATTTTACTCAGTTCACCTCCATCCTTTCCATTCTCACAGGCTACAATGTGTCTCTGAGTCCCAGAGTGAAGTTAGATTACTGTTGTAGCATTTTGTGGCCCCAACATAGGATAATCATGTAATGTATTGTGCATCACTGTATTTTGTGTACTTAACATCCCCATTGTGACGTGTGATGTGTGATATGACCTAGATCCTACTTGTGTTGCATGCACATAACTATGCATGCATTCATTTCATGGTACTTATGATATATTTGCTAATCAGATCATGGTAAATGTGCAAAGATATGTATAGGCTTTACAGCATGAGCTGTATATGTATACTGTAAGAAGCAGTTGGGGATGATGTTAGCTATGTATACAGTCCCACATATCACTCAGCCCACATCAGGCCTTCCAAACTATTGTTTGGAAGGTAGCAATACCTCAGCAACCCTTTCAGAGTGCAGCACAACCTTGAGGTCATGTATTGGATGGCCACAAAATATCCTTTTTTTAATTGAAATGGTGGAAATGTGATGTTCATGTGGGATCGATCAGTATGCTCAGCCTGCAGAGAGCAAGGCCTAACAATGAGTTCTGCCCAGTCTAGGCCATGGCCAAGGCTGGAGCAGAGTTACTGCATACAACTGATGCAGAGTAATCTCCCTGTAGACTCGCTGATCCTTCGATGTTCCCAAAATGAGTTTTCTGACCCAATATTAGCCCTGATTGCTTTTATATAGACTACATTTGGAATGGTGACTAAGGTAACCACCGGACATAATACTTCTTTACATTAACCCACACTGTGAATGTATGACATTTACTAATGACAGGGCTCTTACTCCCACAGGTCTGTTGTCACTTTTCCATAAGTCCTGCTTTCACTGTACAAGCCTATTGCACATGTGACACAATAACAGTGCAGATAGTTGGTTACTTCTGATGTGAATTTGATATGTGAATCACCAGCTTTGCTACATTCAACCAATCAAACAAGACATACAACAGTATGTTGAATTTCATCACTATAATGTCATCACTATAACATTTCGGTTATCCCTATAACAGTGCCACATATGGAAAAAGGTGTGTCCTGTGATGGCAGTACATAGTACACAAGCTCAATCAGACGTAGTATTATATCCCTTTAAGTAGTCGGCATAACCGAATGTCCCCAGAGAAGAAGCTCTCACTAACTCATATGCCCGCTCTTTCATTGTGATCTAAGTTTTAGGATGTAGACTATGCCATGGTACCAGCTTGTATGAACCGTATACATCAAGTCAATGGGCCTGACTCTACAGTCATGCAGAAGTAGTTTACCCCTCAGAAATTCACAGTGGTCTGTTGTGTTTGATAGCAGCTCACATCACAGCACATGTAGGTTGGCCCTGGGCTATATGATGTTAGTGGTTGGCTTAGTCAGTGTAGGCCATGACCAGGAATGAGGATAGACAGCAGATGACTCCAAAAGTGAGTATTCATGTCTTTGTGGTGCTTAGCATGTGAGAACTACACATGTAGTGTGTTAACTATTGATTAATGCTTGTGCTAGGTGTAGGAAGCTGGCTTTGTATATACTGTACCAAAAAGAGGTATCGTGTGCACAGAGTCCAGTGAGTGTCCAAAGGTATGGCAGAGGTTAAAGTAGATAATAACTTACTCTCAATTTAATGGTAGCAGGTCTGAGCAGTCAGGCTTATCAGAGGGCAGTGCAAATGCATTTGTTGTACACATTCATACAAGACAGGAACACACACTTAATGACTAACCCCAGACCATTGTTTTGCAAAACATTACTGTAGTTACTTTTTATTTTATGAACCAAGTTGAACTCAGTTACAGGTAAGTAAACTTTTCCAAAAGGTAATACTTTCAAAAGGAAGTAAAAATTCTTTATGGTCTTGGAAATACTTTGGGATTGTCAGTCTGAAACAGTAACAAATCATACTTGAAAGAGATAGACAGTTGTATGCAATAGATAGAATGCAATGCAATCCTAAGCAAGGAAAACAGTGTTATACATCAGCAGGTAACTACATGACTTACTTTTCCAGTCTTTAAGGGTTCAGACCGGCCTGGGCAAGGGTCAGTTTAAGGTAGGCACTGCACTCCTAGCTGCACTGGGATGGCCGGGTGCAGAGTTTGTGGAGTCCAAGACTAGTCAATGGAGACTGGGTGCACCCAAAGAGGTGCAGAGTTCAGTTACTATGCCTCAGCGGTCGATATTGGCAATGATGGTTGCTCTCACGGAGAGCAATGGGGATGGGAGTCAGTAGGCCGCCAATGCTGGTATCATCGTAATGTTCATCAGCAAGTCACTATATGTCGAACGAAGGCACCACCAGCCCAGCTGTCACAGTTGTGGGGATGGAGATGCACAGGGGATGGAAGAGTTCTGTGGGCTGCCTCGAAGAGGTCGCAGACGTGCAGGCGGGGCAAGATGAGGACGGGAGGGCCACTTGAAGGAGGGTACAGGCTCTCAGGAACGGAGCTGTGAACAACTTGGTTTATTGGGCTGAGAGGATCCCTCTAGGGTTGTGAAGGCAGTCCAGCTGTGGTGCTTTCTACTGGCAGGGCAGAGTAATCAGTCCACAACTACTGCTGTTCTCGTACCGGCGGATGCTGAAGTCCAGAGCCTTTAGCCCAAAGGGAGGTTCTTGGAGATATGGTGAAGGATTGCAGGTCCCCGGGGTTTCTTGGAGACCTGGCAGGGTTTCTGGAAGGACAACAGGTTCAGTTGTCGAACCGGTTACAGGTGGTGGGGTTCTTGCAGAGTTCTGTGTCCAGTGGTTCAATTCCTGGTCCGGCAGCGGTCTTCCTCTGTCTGCTTCTTTGGTCCCTCAAACTGGTCAGACTGGTCAGAGCAGTAGCCAATGGCTACTGCCCACTAGGGTGACCACACCCTTTGGGTGCCCCTTCCCTTTGGAGAAAGGGGCACATTCCTGTTTATATTGGACGTACTTCTCCAATTCAAGAGGGAGAATTTCTAAGAGGGGGGCTCACCTCAGCACCTAGTGACCCTAGAAGTGTGCCAGGCTAAGGTGGAATAACCTACTCTGCCTACTAATTTTCCCGCCTGTCCAGTTGCCAAAAGTGTGGCTTGGACAGGGGGGCAGGCATCTCTACTCTTTGGAGCGGCCCAAATCAGCACATAACTCAGTTAGAGCATTTGAGGCTTACCTCCAAGTTTTGCTGTTCCTGCTAGGGGGAGGTGTGAAGCACCCATGAGGTCAGAAACCCGTCTGGTGGTGGCTGGCTGGCGGGGACCAGTCAGGCACCAGTGTGGGTATTATTATCCTGAGAGGTTTGGTACCAAACTTCCCAGCTTGCAGTAGAGCCATCATGGAGCTGAGGAGTTCACAATGACAAACTCCCAGTCCATGTACTCAATATGGCTTCACTGTGCTTACAATGTCTGTGAATGGCACAGACACTGTAGGGGAATATTGCTCAAGCAGCTATACTCTCATCTGTGGGATTGTGCACCCTGCCTTAGGGCTGTGAGGCCTGCTAGAGGGGTGACTTATCCATGCCATAGGCAGTGTTGGGCATTGCATACAGGGATATGTGCCATGTAGACTCTTCATTTTGGTCTGTACAAAAAACACGCAGCCTGCAATGGCAGTGTGTGGTTTTTAAGGTGAGGGATCTATGAGGGTAGTATAATACATGCTGCAGCCCTCAGACGCCCTCTCTGGTCACAACACCCTTAATGGTACTTGTTACAAGGGGATTGCATATGGCCCAGAGGTGTTCCAATTGTTGAAACAATGGAACATTTTAGGGGAAGAACGCAGGTGCTGAGGCCTGGTTAGAAGGATCCCAGCACTCATCAGACAAGTTAGCATCAGGTATCTAGCAAAAAGCTAGGGGGTAACCTTGCAAAAGGGGTCACTTTCTTACACTGAGGGTATACAAAAGTTAATGGCACTGGCACCATCGAAAAGTTTTAGAAACAACATTAGGCTGAATGATTCCCCTTTGGAACTTGTTGAAGCCTTTGACTACCTGGGAGTACGGATTAACAGCCTGATGAAGTGGTCCTCCCATCTGGGAAAAATGCTGCTTAATCATAAACGCGTGTCGGAGGCCATTGCAAAACACCAGAACCTTTCCCATAGTCGACGTGTGGCTCCTGCCATTAAGGTCTACAAGGGAAAAGACCTGCCGTCATCACTATACGGGGCGGAACTGTGGGGTTTTGAGAATGTTACAGACTTAATAACATCAGAGAACAAATTTTTTAGGGATCTGGTTTCGCTCCCTCCATTGACCCCATTAGTCCCGCTCCGTTATGATCTCGGGAGACATCCAATAAATGAGGTGGCAAGGCTGCGCCCCCTACTGTTTTGGACACGCCTCAGAAAGGCCCTGGAACTATGTCACCATGCCTCTGCACTGACTGAGCTGATTCAACTAGATGTAGGACATACGATAGCCTGGCTATCCAAGTTGAAACAGCTAGTGGGGGACATTGGCTTGGGAGAGGCCTGGGTGAGCCAGAACTCTCCGTCTAAACAGGTTGTAAAGAAGGCCTATTGGGACTGGGTTTCTGTAGCTGCAACAAGAAATCAGAATCACGGCACCCTGACGGAATTTCTTTTAGATGTGAAGCCTGTACCTAAACTAGAATCCTTCCTGGATCTTATTGAGTCCCCGAAAGATAGGGCACTTTATCTGAAGTTTAGGTTTGTTACCCTCCCACTGAATGATTTCAGAGCAGGCTGGAGGAAGTCGAGGGAGAGTGACACAGGGTGCCCGGGCTGTGCCTCCCCTACGGAATCTGTCGCTCATTTTCTCTTCGCCTGCCCAGTGTATGGTCAGGCGAGGAGAAAATGGCTGAAACCCGTCTGTTCCAACTTGGGATGTAAAAACCATAGGGAGGCACTGTGTATCCTAACATCTGTGACCTTGATCCCCAGTGTGATTTGTGGAACAGCTAAGTACCTGGGCTGCGCCTGGTTGACAAGAGCGAAGCTTTCTAGGGTGACCCAGGTCCAGGCAGTGGATCCGTAGATTGTCACCTTCCATCGGGCTGTACTCTGTTTTTTATGATAAACCACCTTTTTAAATTCATGTCTAGTATTTTTTATTATGATCAATTGTATATATCAAATATTGAGGATTGATTACGCTATATATTTTTTTACATATTGTGCGAATGTAATAACAAAGGACTGTCTCTCTCCTCTATCCTCTTTTTAACTTGTTTTAAATTGCTTTTATACTTTTGTGATATTGTATATCGAATAAAGTTATATACATACATACGTATGCAAATGCGTGTTAACCAAAAAGATATCTTAAAACTTGCAGTTATGTTCTGTTTCTTCATCTTTTGCATCCCTACATGCCAATGCCCATCAGAAGCAAGCCATTTGGAGAGCCATCACCCCGGAAGGTGCGGACTCTGGGTGGGTCTATCGCTGGCGCATGTCAATTGCAGGAAGAGGTGGGAGCACCTGAGTCGCTGGACATGGAAGATCACGGCAGTCAGCTGGAGATGCCATCCCAATATGGACAGGGCGTGCGCTGGACCCTGCCGCCCTAATGGCCCGCAAACTGGTGGTGGCCTAGCCAGAGCTTGATGGGCAGTTAAAGGCCTAACGGCAGCTGAAGCTGAGTACAGATGAGTTTCAGCCTTTTATCCCTCCCTTTCCGCCAGCTCAATGGTTTGGTTGGACCGCCACAGTTATGCTGGTAGAAAGGCACATCATAAATGGGCCGGCGGTAACAATGGCGGTCTGCCTTCCAATAGACTCATTAGCCTATCCCTCTGTGTCACGGTCGAGATTTTCTGGCCGCAGGACCCCAGCGTCTTTCATCTATGAAACCGCATGCATCGTAATAGGGCAGTCGGACCTCAAATGGTGCAGTGGTGATTCCAATGCCATTTTGACAGTGGTACCATGACCGCCAAACTTGTAACATTTACTATTCCTACTCCACTATAAACCAACTAACGGAAGGTATTTAACACTAAAGGGGTTACATTTACTATCCCCTCTGAAATGTACACAAACAAGAAACATATAACAAAATAAAAAAATACTAATTAAATAATTCCAAATAAACGTCCTTAACAACAATATTATTTTTTGTAAAATACATAGCACTTAATTTATACTACACATTATGCAATTAAATGTTTACATTTTTATTAAACTTTTACATTATAACTCACTATTTAAAATTACTACTACATATATTATAAATGTAATGTAAAATAAAATTGCAAATGTATAAAAAACTTTTTCCTTAATATTTAAAAAATATTTTCTACCACTCATACATTTTTGAAAAAAATACCACTACATTTAAAATAAATATCACTAATAAAACTCAAATTCATTTTAAATTATTAAAATTCTAATGTATTTTTTATTTTTCACGTCACCTAACATTTTTTATACAATTTTAAAAGGATGATCAAATTTAATTGGCACCAAAACATTATTAATTCATATTTAAACATAAAAATAAATACATTTATTACAATTCTATTTACTTAAATATTGTCTTTAAACTGTAAATATGTATTCAATTTTTATACAAATATATTTTTTTACATCAAATATTTATGGGGAATTATAAAAGTATCATAACACAATTTTCACACTAAAACTATATTTCACTAACCAAAAGAAATATTAATAAATAATATTTAAAAATGTTGCCACCCTTATCCCCTATAAACTCAACATCCCGCTAATAAAATTATGTTTTTAAAAATCAAACCAACATTAAAACATTTTAAATTACAAACTAAACATTTTTATAAATAAAACATTGAAAAATTCTAAAACTTCAAAATAAATAATAAACCGATATAACATAAAAAAATATATCACACTATTCACCACTAAAAAACGATATTATCACCAATGACATATGCTACATCAATATTAAAAAAATAGATATTTTAAACAACACCTAAAACGATATTGGCAATGATAATGATACAGCGCGGGGACACGCCGGGATGGCGTCACTATGCGCTTTACAAACCCCCTTTATTATTATTATTATTATATCAACAGCCACATATTAATCTTATAACGATACTCAAGACAGGATATTTTTGTAACACAATATTTTTGATTCACTATTTTGGCCAATTACCATCTGACCTTCAGTGTGAAAGTTTGCTCTGGTTGCAATGTTTTTCGTCTTTGCAGGTGCACTCATATGATCTCATAGTAAGTTAAAGACACATTGTATATGAGAGGGAGTGAATCGTGGGAGAAGAACTTTGGCAAGGACGAGAGGTGCTAACGAACAAAGGGAGGACACTTATTCATGGTATATTTAGAGATGGGAGGAATGCAAACACGACCTGATATTCAGACTGTGCAATAGTGTGTATTGAATAAGGTTGTGAAGTCCTACTGTGAGAAGGTGAACAAAGTAATGGGACACTTAGGACCCGATTCCGATCCGGTAAAATTACAGTCTGTACGAATCGCATCCGGAGCCGTCTCCGTACAACTCGTACACACGCCGTATGATCCGACGAGTATGATCCAGACCGGGGTATCAGGACGCGAGTCGTACGGTCCACCTCAGGTAAGGGCGATTCGTACGGAAAAGCACACAATCACATACACACAGTACGGCGCGTACCCCCCATGATCGCAGGGGTACGGCATGTACCCCTGCGATCATGGGGGGTATGCGCCGTATACCCAGCGTACATGGGGTATGCGCCGTACACCCAGCGTACATGGGGTACGGTGCGTACCCCATGTACGCTGGGTATATGGCGCGTACCCCCCATGATCGCGGGGGTACGTGCCGTACCCCTGCAATCATGGGGGTCACACGTCATACCCGGGGGTGGCCGTACCGTACCTGTTTCGGGGCGAACCCTGCTTTTACGACTGTTTTCAGCTCCCGTAGAAAAAGGGTCGTACGGTGCGTACCCAACACATATCGTACTTGCTGGGTCGTATAAACCAGCCGCGAACCGTACAGATGTCACGTACAGCGGGTTCTGAGTGAGACTTGTACGGGGATTTGATTTGCACGGTCTCTGTACGATTCGTACGGAGTCCAGCTCCTGGTACGAATCATACTTCGTTGTATGTACGGGGGACGTTGCAGGGTACGATTCGTACGGGAAAAATGCTCCAAAGGCTATTCGGAGTGCTTTTTACCGGATCGGAATCGGCCCATTGATGTGTGATTCTCTAATGTTCCATGGAGTTTTAATTGGTAATCACACTTTAGCTGTAGACAGATTCTTTTTAGACTCAGAAGGGTCCGGACCTCTTTGCTATATTTCTGTTGTGTGGCTTTATGCTATACAATACTCCTGAATTTGTAGAACTTCTACAGAAGTCTCTGCAATGTGGACACCTTCTTGCTTTACTGGATCTAATTAGGGCTTTCTCCAACTAATGCTACTAAGTTTGGGCCTGTCTAGGTAATTCAGATGTACTCATGTGTAAGCAAAAAGACTGAAAATCATATCCTGATCACCATATTTTGTTCCTTATTTTTTGCATTGGTTTTACTGAATTCCTTGTATGCTTTATGTTGTTGAGACTATTTTGTTTTTCAGAGGTTTTGGCTTGCCAATAGTGATTCGGTATTTTTACAATATATTCTTGAGACTTGAATACATCAGCCTGGTATTGAATTTGTAAAAAACCTACATTCAATCAAATTTACCGACTTTTGGGTCCTCTCCGTGTAACCAAATAGGCTGCACTGTAAACTGAATTACGATGTTAACTCCTCTTTATTTCTCAGGCATCTAAAATGGTCTATTAAAGGGGAATTTGGAAACTGGATATTTGGCTCAGTGCTCTCCAGTAATGAGCCTGCATATTTACTTAATTTTAAGACTTTAATTTTCTCTGTGTAGTGAACCCAGAGTGCTCCATACTGTGAATCCCAGCAGTGCTAGCTTTTCTTTGTGTATAGTGTTATGTTTTATTATGATTAAAGTTCTTCTCTTTTCTTAAAAATAAAAGCACTGGGCTGGACATTCGCTTATTGTGCCGATTGTTTGGTTACTTGAGTTATCAGTCTCTACAACCCACACTACCTTCCCAAGATGCTTGGACTAGTTATCACTACCCTGAGAGCTAAGTGTATGGGTGTACTTGGCCCAGTTTGCTGAGCCGTAGAAGGGTGGACTCCAGCAGGTTCCAACCACCATGGGTGATGCCCTGTAAATCTGACATGCCGTTTGCCCCCACCCCAAACGGGGACTTATACCTTGATTAAACTATAAGTAAAACGAACAAGGAGATATCAATTTCCTAAACTTCTAAAAATATCAGACCGCTTCCTGGAAAACAAGTAACACTAGTTCTGGCATCACTCAGCATATACTCAATGTCCTCGATGGCTAGAAGCCGAAAGGAAATTATGCACACATATTAATATCCTAGTACTTTCGCAAATTCCAAAGATCTACCTCCACAAATAACTCTCGAGGTTCCAGAGACCAGAAAATGTGGTTTGTAATTTCTTGCATCTCAAATACCATAGAGAAAATTAAATGTAAAAGAAATGGGCACCTATCTAAACTTTTTTTTTTAATGATTGGCGCAATTAGCAAAATCAAGGTTGATGGCCCTACATCAAACATCCTGGATCCAACTTACTATGCATGAAGCTCTTTCCCCTCACTACCGCGCTGGTACTGTCATAATGTAATATATTCTTACTTCCGTGTTATATGTATGAAAATTTCAGGGACGAGACAAAAAAAAAACATAATTATTTCGCTATCTAATGATCTCAAATCAGCTCTATCATGCTTCGGCTTTCATGCTTCAGCAGCCGGGTTGCCCTTAACCAGAACAAAATCGTAGCGCTTTAATCTGCAATAAAACATTCTTTCCCACCAGTGTAAACAAGCAGTGAAATTCTCCAGTCACCCATGGTCGGCCTGCCTAGCAAACATCCATAAATGACACAGCACAGTACTAGGAAACCTTGACCTCTAGCTGTATTACATATTGTGCCCGAGGGGCGCTATGGATGTGCGCCCCTTCTGTAATATTGATAGCGCTGGTTCATATGTAGTACCAGCACCATCTTCAGAAGGCTTTCACTCATCTGCAAATGAAGGAATCACATTGCCTCAGTGCATGCGCTGTATTACCAGTGCAGATACAGAAAAGGGGGTGGTGATGAACAGAGTATCTGAATTAAGCAGACCACTCTTACCCAGTCACCCTAAGCGTGGAAGGGTATACTCAGATGTGAGTCCCTTGCTCATTGCACCATCAGGATTCAAGTAAGCCGGGCCGAAGACGGCTGAAATGCCAGAAACCGGTCCCCGGTAGCTTGTTTCCTTCCCAGTGTAAGAATTGGCTTTTGTAGTTTGGTTTGCCCTGTTCCCATCATGCACTGGGACAGGAACAGACTAATTTGCATACAGCCAGGTTCTGAAACTGGGATGGTGCAGTGAGCTAAAAAACGGTGTTGGATCTAGCCCTGATCTCTTGACTGGGTGAGAGTATTCTGTTTAATTCAGAGACTCTGTCCCTCACCACCCCTTGTTGTAAATATTTTTGTCCACCCTAAGCGTGGAAGGGTATACTCAGATGTGAGTCCCTTGCTCATTGCACCATCAGGATTCAAGCAAGCCGGGCCGAAGACGGCTGAAATGCCAGAAACCGGTCCCGGGTAGCTTGTTTCCTTCCCAGTGTAAGAATTGGCTTTTGTAGTTTGGTTTGCCCTGTTCCCATCATGCACTGGGACAGGAACAGACTAATTTGCATACAGCCAGGTTCTGAAACTGGGATGGTGCAGTGAGCTAAAAAACGGTGTTGGATCTAGCCCTGATCTCTTGACTGGGTGAGAGTATTCTGTTTAATTCAGAGACTCTGTCCCTCACCACCCCTTGTTGTAAATATTTTTGTCCACCCTAAGCGTGGAAGGGTATACTCAGATGTGAGTCCCTTGCTCATTGCACCATCAGGATTCAAGCAAGCCGGGCCGAAGACGGCTGAAATGCCAGAAACCGGTCCCCGGTAGCTTGTTTCCTTCCCAGTGTAAGAATTGGCTTTTGTAGTTTGGTTTGCCCTGTTCCCATCATGCACTGGGACAGGAACAGACTAATTTGCATACAGCCAGGTTCTGAAACTGGGATGGTGCAGTGAGCTAAAAAACGGTGTTGGATCTAGCCCTGATCTCTTGACTGGGTGAGAGTATTCTGTTTAATTCAGAGACTCTGTCCCTCACCACCCCTTGTTGTAAGTATTACCAATGCAGGCGCAGAGGCAAACATGCTCTTAGGAGGCACACTGAAAGTGCACCACAGGAAGGTGGCACACTGTCAATATGCCCCCTGATGGCAGTCCACTGGAGGGGGTGAAGGGTGTCCCATGGACCGCCCCACAGGTGTGTGCAGTTAATCACTGCACCTGCCTGCAGGGGATCTTTAACCCCTCTTTAAAGTGCAGGCGGGTTGCTGCCCACACATAGAAACAAATGACAGCTTTGAAACAGCTGTTCTGTATTTCACTGCCCCCAGGGCAGCGCATGCTTGTGGCTGCCCTTGGGGTAGTGCATTCATTGTAATAGAGTGCACTGTCCCTGTTTACACCTGGAGCACCTGCTTAAAGGCGCAAACAAGGAGAGTGTGCCCTATGTCAGTAATGACATAACGCTATGGAACCGTCTCAAAAGAGCTTAACCTCCTTGAAACCCTCCATCAAGTATACCATCAATGTCTGACACTGGACTTTCATCTGCTCTTTTATATCCACATATCACCTAATAGAACATCATGTAATTCTCTGTTCCCTTATTCTAACCTTCTCTGTTTTTTCCAACTCACATGATTGCAAGATGATAAAAATGATTTCTATTTATCTGATTGTAATTAAAGATTTCTGGGACCTTATTACAGAAAGTGCCCCAGGCCGCAACGGGTATGTGTGCCCGCCTTGTGTACCCCCGGGGCACTTTGGTATTACAGAAGGGGTCACAGACGCCTGTGCGCCCCCTTTCTGTAATACTGAAAGCACTGGTGCACAGATAGCGCCAGCACTATCTTCAGAGGGTGTTCACTCATGTGCATGGGGGCACAGACCTATGCAATTGATGGAATCACTTTACCTTTGCACCCTTGCAGTATTATGGATGTGGGTGGAGAGGCAAACAGGCCCTTAGGAGGCGCATTGAAAGTACACCACTGTCAGTGCGACCTCTGAGGGCCGCTTACTGGAGGGATGAAAGTGGGTCACAGACCCATAACAGACATCACCCGCCAGGTACATACAGTCACTCGCTGCACCAGCCTGCAAGAGAATCTATCTTCACTCTTCAAAGTGCAGGCAGATTGCTGTCTGCCTAGAGAAACACTGAGTGGCTTTGAAGCAGCTGCTCCAGATTTCCCTAAATGGGCTGCCGTCAGGGCATGACGAGTATGCAGCTACCCTCAGGGCAACACATTCAATCATAGTACGGTGCAGTATCCCTCTTTGCACCCTTGGTACCTGTTTAGATGTGCGCTGTGGGGCAAATAGGGAAAGAGCTCCCTATTTGTAATATGGCCTCTGATTTTATTACAACAGATTATCACGATGACCCTTATTAACACCAACTGCAATTGATAGATGGTATTGTTTTCATGTAAGAGACTTAGGGCCCGATGTAGGTAGGCCGTTACCGATCGGTAACGGCCGAAAATACCGATTTTCGGCCCTTACCGATCGGTATCCAGCCATCGAGATGTAGGGCAATGAAAATCGTCCAAATCGGTAAATATACCGATTCGGAATGGCTACCGAATCGGACATAATCCGAATCGGAAATACCCCGAATCGGTAACAGAAAGAATCGGTAACATACCGATTCGATAAAAATACCGAATCGGTACATGTACCGAATCGGTAGTGACACCGAATCGGAAAAAATACCGATTCGGTCCATGTATCGAATCGGTAGAGACAGCGAATCTGAAAAATTCCGATTCGGATAACCTACCGATTCGGTAGAGTAACCGAATCGGGAAATCTCCGAATCGGACAGAGAGAGAGATGTAGGGAAGCACAGAAATACCGATTTTGCCTCAAAATCGGTATTTCAACATCGGTATTTACCATGGATTACAATCAGGTGGTAACCAACTCCAACCTACAAAAATAGACCCAAAATGCATTGCAACTTGCAGGATGGCTGCTTTTTATGTCATTGCAAGGCGGCTACGGCTACAGCAGGAAGGAGAGAGGGAATGGCAAAGAGAGGAACAGGTCTACAGACAGAGGATCACCCTGTTCATGCTCACAGAGGCAGAGATCCTACAGAGGTACAGGCTGGACTCAGACACCATTCTGGAGCTCATCAGGGACCTCAAACCACTGTTGGACCACCCCACCCCAAGGGCACACGCCATCCCAGCGCACGTGCAGGTGCTATGCAGCCTACACCTGCTTGCGTCTGGCAGCTATCAAAGTGGAGTAGCTGCGGTAGGAGGGGTGACCCAGAGCAGCCTATCAAGGTTCTTCCACAATTACCTTGACGCCATGATACACAGGATGGACCAATACATCTCTTTCCCTGCAACCCACGCAGAACTGGTACAAACAAAAGCTGACTTTTACCAGATGGCACAATTTCCCCAAATCATCGGCTGTATAGATGGCACGCACATTCCAATTTGCCCCCCTGCTGACACAGAATACATATACCGCAATAGGAAGTCTACGCACACCATCAATGTTCAGGTGATCTGCAATGCGAAGTGCACCATCACAGACCTGGTCGCAAAATTCCCAGGGAGTACCCACGACTCCTACATTTTTCAACAGAGCGGCATCTATTCACGGCTGACGGCAGGCGAATTTGGTGACGGATACCTCCTAGGTGAGACACATCATCAGACTCCCATAACACAAAGTAGCTAAGTGAAATACATGTATGCATGTGAGTAATGTTACCCCTTTTCCTCCTAGGCGACAGTGCATATGCCCTCCGCTCATTCATACTCACCCCCTACCTCAACCCCTCTACACCCAGCCAAAGGAGGTATAACCGGGCCCACAAAAGCACAAGGAATGTAGTTGAACGGACCTTTGGCATCTGGAAAAGCAGATTCAGATGCTTGCACAAGAGTGGAGATGCAAGGCAGTATACCCCCATCACCTGCTGCAAGATCATAGCAGTCTGTGCAATGTTGAACAACCTTGCGGTGAAGAAGGGCACTGAGGTGGAGTTGTCAGACTACGAGGACCATGACGACGATGTTGCTGTGCCACAAACACAACCTGCTGGGGTGTCTACGCCAAGTGATGGCAGATACAGACGTGAGGAGATAACAGAAAACTATTTCTGAGTGAGTACAGATGCACAGACAGGTCAATGGATGTTAGGAAAAGAAATATTTAATAATGTTGCAACAACGTTACTGCACTGATGTGCAACAAAAGAAAATGTAAAACAAAGTTCTTAAATGTCATTTGTTCAGGTTGCCTCACCCGCCCTGGCAAGCTTATTTTTTGCTGCGCTTAGCAGCCCCACTGGGATGAGCCTCTCCCCCTTCCGCATGTCCAGCAGCCTCAGCAGAGCGCCTGCTGCTCCGGCGCGGCTCTGACACTGCGCTGGCTGGGCTGCTGCTGTCCCCAGCCTCGCCCAGGTCCAGGGCTGGATTGCCAACAGTGTTTGAAATTATAAGTGCCTCCATGGCGGTCGTAATGCGGGCCATGCCCCTAGTGACCTCAGCCGTGTTCTGGGTCAGGCTGGCCTCCATATTTGCCCCACGTTGGCATAGCTGGGCGGTAGCAGCAGCAAGGCGGTTGATTGCCCTATTATGCATCCGTGCATCCCTGCGGCGAGAGTGCTCGTGGTCATCAAGTTTTGTACAGAGCTGCGTGATGGCAGTGGTCATCCTGCCAAGACCTGTAGCAATGTCCTTATTGCTTTCTACAAATGTTTTAAACCCCTGCGCCATCTCTCCCATCTGCAGGTTATGCAGCCGCAACTGGCGCTGGCAGGCCAAGATGGATTTCGCCTGCATGCGCTGGATCTTTACCATGCTGCCCTCCAGCCCCTGAAACACGCTGCCCTCCCGTGCTGGAAGAGCACTGGTGGATGTTGTTCGCCTCCGGGGATTGCTGCTGCCCTGCTGCGTGGGCTGGGGTGCCACAGGTGTGACTGTGTTGCTAGCTGGGGCCTGACCCGCTGCTCCCTCGATGGGGTTCAATGGAGGTACAATAATGCTCCTGGCAGGAGATGTGGCAGGTGCAGGGTGGCTCTGTGGTGGAGAGTTATCTGGGGAGAACTGCAATGGGGGTGTGCCGGATAGTCGGGGGGAGTGTAGAAATGTGAGGGAATGTCCTAGGTCCTCCTCATTTTCCAGGGCACTGGTGTTCTCATCCGCCTCCTCCTCCTGTGCTGCTTGACTGGTGCTTGGCCCTGCCACCGCACTGGCAGATGGTGCTGGTGCTGGTGCTTGACTATCACCTGCTCCTCCGCCTGATGGTGCCCCTAGGTATAAAGAAGCATTTGTGAATTGAGTGCTGGTGTATTACAGTCACTACAATTAAAGCATTGCACATATCATTTCAAATACTTTGATTCAGTTTCACAGTTCTTTTAATTATGCTTCTGCACTGGCATTTGTGCCTAGTTCTGCTGACTACATTTACCATGTGGCATTTCTCATGTCTGTTGGAAGTAGTACTGGGCTGGGGTTTGGCTGTGCATTGGGTCTAAAGGGGAGGTGTCTGGAAGGGTGTGTCATGATGCACATGCTTCTTACCTTTAGCTGTAGCTCTGGCTGAGCTATCCAGGTCCCCAACTCCAACCACACTCTCCCTCTCGATGGTAGTCGCCACTAGTTCCTCCAGGTCAGTGAGGGGTGGCGCCGGGTTCCTGCCTCCACCAGTAAGTCCGGCTTGCCTCTGCAGCTCTGCCATTTTGCGCTTTGTGAGGCTGCGGATATCATAGAACCTCTTCTTGAGGTCGTCAAGGCTCCTGGGGGTGACACCGACAGCGTTGACTTTCTCCCCTATGTCGCTCCACAGCCTCCTCTTCGTGCTCTCAGGTACAGTGAGGGACAGCCTCCCAAACAGCTGCCTGTGTACCCTCACCACCTCCTCCACCAACACTTGCAGCTCCATGGTGCTGAATTTTGGTTTCCTCTTCTGCCCAGCCTTCTGGCTCTCAGTGCTGCTAGCCATGTTTCACAGTGCTCTGGATCCTTCTTCCACTGCTGCTCACTGTGAATGCTCAGCTCAGGCTGCCTCTCCAGAAAGTTCTTAATGAGCTGCACCTGCCTGGGTAGCCACTCCCTGCTAGGGTGGGGGAGGGTGGTTCCACCTCATTGGCTGTTGTCTTTAGTTTCAGTTTGACTTGCTTGCCGAATCGGCATTCACCGATTCGGTATTTACTGAATCAGATTTTACCGAATCGGATCTTACCGATTCGGTAAATACCGATTCGGTATTTGCAATGCATTCCTATGGGCCTTTTGGCCATGGGGATGTATTGCGATTACCGAATCAGTATTTGCCGAATCGGTTGTAGCCGATTCGGTAAATTCCGATTCGGTGAATGCGGATTCGGTACGTATCGAATCACAATACCAAATCCTACCGATTCGGTATTTTGCCGACTTTTTTTTCCTACATCTCGTTTTCCGATTTCAAAATACCGATTCGGTGCGAATCGGTATTTTGAAATCGGAAAATGCGGATGACCTACATCGGGCCCTAAACACCTTTTCTTCTTTCAATGACACCTTGCAATGCCCTCACTATGTTTTTGTTTCATTATCAACATTAATGTAAACTTTTGAAATGTAAAGAAAATGTTGACACATATGTTCATAACTCCTAAGTCCATTAAATGATATCCTTAATTACTGAAGCGGGCTACTGCTGAAGTTGTACTGTGAAGGTCACATATGGCAAAACAGTGACCATTCACCCCTGTTTGTAAAGATTGTTTAGTTGTGCATACCCATTTTCAAAAACATAATTTCTTGCATGAAATGAGGGCGACAACATTTTTAAGGCCCGATTACAAGTTTGGTGGTTCGACTGCCTGAACTCCTTGGTCACGACCGCCAGAAGACTGCAGTGCCTGAGGTCTTCTGACTGCCATATTACGAGTTGACTCTGGTGTTCATACTGTGGCTGCGGAGATCTTGTGACAGTGGTGATTATTTTTTAAAATTTATCGATGCCTGTGTGAGCATTTCTTCTGCATATGTGTCGGATGCCAATATATGCAAGATACATGTGAAAATTATACCACCTACCCATTGCCGGAGTCTGGCCCATATGTGGGTAGTCCAGGTAATGGGTATATGGTACATAAGTGACTCACCTGTATACCCCTGCAAACAGGGTCGTAATCCTCGGGTTGAAGATGCTGCTGTGAAGGGAGACCTGAAGCAAGGAATGTACGACAAACTCTGATAGGAAGTACAGGAAAGGGGTGAGTATGCACCCCAAATTCTTCGTTTTGGCCAACTTGAACCAGACGGCCCAACCGGCGCGCTCAGCTTGCCAGAAAGCCAACTCGTAATACGGATGGCGAGTTTACTCCTCTGTATCACCTAATGGCAGCTATTTTTCCCCGACCCCGGCGGTCTGCGGTGTGTTGGCAGTGTCAGCAGTTTAGCTGCGGTCTTTCCAAAGGCAATCCCCCAATCTCGTAATACGGCAGTCGCACAGACTGCGGGTATGGCGGTTCATCGACCACCAAACTAGGAATAAGGCCCTTAATGTACTTCAAAAGATTTTATTACATTTTATTGGAAATGCTTTAAAATGTTTAGTCACAGACATATGTGTAGGCTCTGCATTTCTAGATGCCACATAGGCTACCACATTTCTATTTTCTTCTTCCTCCCAATTACTCAACCTACTTATTAACAATTATCAACTGTCCTACTGTGCACAACAGAACTGACCAACCAATGAGGAATACAGTGACATCATGTGTCATCAGACGGTTGTCTGACAATGTCTATTTGGGTTATTTTCAACCTCTCAGTCTTATATCCATTTTTAAAATCTATTATATTAGACTTCTTTGACGGCGTAGATGTCATTGTAAGACACATATATTTTAACGTTTATGAGGCTGTTCGCACAGACTTTTGCATTTTGGCCAGAACCTGTTGATTACACCCCTCCAAGAAAACTATTTTGCGGTATCCAGTCCTAGAAATGTGGATCTTCACAGCACAAACATAGGTTTTCTTCTACATCTCTGAAATGACCTATCTCTTTTATGAGTGATAAAGGGCTGTAATTCCTTAAAATCTTATCTGACAGATACCTCTGTGCTTCCATACTTTGTGTATCCTGCCTCTTCTACCACATGACTTTTTTCTCTCCAAGTTATCTTTTTATTTAATTTCAACATGTACGAAAGGTAAACAAATACCAAATACAGTGGCCCACATCTTACCATAATGCATCTACTTACGGCTATACAGTTTCCCCATGAGTGTCACTGAAACAATATGAAAAACTAACACGTGGATGGAATATTCCCCTCCACTACCCATTGACTACACCTCTCTTAACATTCCAAAATACAGACCAGGAAACAGTTCACTGAAGAGTAGTTCACTTTAACCAATGGATATTGTGGCTGGAAACCATGCATGAGAGCTCCAAATCAGTATCAAAGGCGACTTCTGCCAACTGACTTTTGCTCTAACCCTAGTGGTCATTAAAAAGGGGGGGAATGCGAAGCCCAGGATCTAACTCCAGTCCTGCATGAAGGCATCCATAGCCATTGCAAGGGGGTCTGGCCTCTAGCTGAGAAACTGTGGAAGTTCATGGTGTAGGCAAGAAGCAAACAGGGCCAGCTCCCCAGAAACTCACCTGTCCATGATTACTTTCAATATGGCTGAACCCAAGGTTCATGGGATGAAGTTGCTCAAATGCCTGGAATTCTAATGAATTTGAATTTCCAGGGAGGCACTGTGCCCTGACCGGGTTTTCCTGCCCAGGCAGAAGTCCCAGAAGTCCTTGGCAAGCTCTGCCAGCCGCTTTGATCACTTCCCGCAGAGATTATTGATGTATTGAACTGCTGAAACAATGTCCATTTTCAGTAGGATGAAGCACAGCACCTTGTGCCTTGAGAGAGTGCACGACGAAGCAACCTGCAAGCATTTCTAAGCAGTTCTTTTTCTTGCTATGACCACGGACCTCCGGTAATGAACTTTTCACATTCAGCCATTCCAGGCTACCCACCATTGCATCTCTGTCTAGGCCTCTGCAGATGATCGGACTAAGGCTGTGTGAGACAGTCTGCAGATGTGCTGATCTGAGCCGCTGAAGAGTACTGTAGTGCAGCGGGCCCGGAAAGCTTTCTTGGATAGAGGACCCCAGGAGTCCAACTATCCTGGCCAGGTAGCTAAGAGATATGATTACCTTTGCTATGGTGCACCTTATCTCCTTCCTTATGAGGAACAACTTTTTGTGGGGAAGTTTCAGAACCTGCTGAACTGAGTCTATGACTAAGCGTAGGAAGCACATTGACTGTAAGAGAGCGAACTCTCATTTCTGTTCGTTGACATTGAAATCCAGTGACAGTAGCAGAAATCAAGTCAATTCCAAGTTATGGAGGAGGCCAATGTAGTAGCAGGAGGTCATCTAGATAAATTATCAGCCTGACAGCCCTGAAGCATATACATTCCACCACCGGTCGCATGACCTTGGTGAAGCACCAAGGAGCAGATGACAGTTAAGAACTCATGAACCTGTTTGTTCCACATTAACTGCAGAAATCTACTGTGCGGGGAAAATCGGAATGGTGAAATACATGTACTTGTGGTCTAGTCTCACCATCCAGCTGTTTGGTAAAAGAATGTCCCACAGAAGATGGAGGTCCTCCCTCCATTTTGAAATGGTGATAAACCAACCATTGATTGAACTCCCATAAATGTATCACTGGTTACATGGCTTTGTCCTCCGTTTTGACTAAAAACAAGCTGCTGAGAAACAATCACAGATGTAAAACTGCTGGAACTATTGTTTCCTTGTCCAAGAGGGGATGTACCTTCTTAGTGATCAGGAGACTGTCTGCAGCTGTTAGAACAAGGGGCCAAGTTCTTCTGACCAGAACGTGGATTGCGTAGAGTTCCATCTGAAATCCCCAACGGTTTGCAAGACCTATGTCTCCCCCATCACTTTGCTCCAATTGAAAAAGAACCGTCCCAGTCAACCTACCTCTTTTGGTTGGGAAGAATGGATACCCCTTACCTGGTTCCCTACATGGAGTGCTAGCTGCTCTGATGAATCTTCCTCAACCCTCACAACCCGACAACCACTTGAGATCCTGGTATTGGTATAGGTAAGTTCAAGTTCAGGAACTTGTATAGCGCACTACTCACCCAGAGGGTCTCAAGGCGCTTGAGGGAGGGTGTGTGCATTACTTATCGAATAGCCAGGTTTTTAGCTGCTTTCTGAAGGAGAGGTGGTTCTGTGTAAGGTGGAGGTGAGTGGGGAGAGAATTACAGGTTTTGGCCGCTAAGTAGGATCTTCCTCCCATGGTGGATCTATGGATCTGCGGAATTGCGGCGAGGGCTTGATTGGATGATCGTAGTTGGCGGGTGGGTATGTAGAAGGACAGTGGTGTGTTGAGGCATTCGGGTCCTAGGTCGTAGAGGGCTTTGTGTGCGTGGGTGAGGAGACGGAACGTTATTCTCTTGTTGACGGGGAGCCAGTGGAGGTCTTTCAGGTGACCGGAAATGTGAGCTTGACGGTGGATGTCCAATATGAGTCTGGCTGAGGCATTTTGGATGCGTTGGAGTTTTTTCTGTAGTTTGGCTGTGGTTCCGGCGTAGGAAGCTGCCTGGAAATCTTTGGGAGGCTTGGGAGACAGGCCTGCCGGAACAGTGTCTCCTGCCTCTCCCAGTCCTCCCAAAAGCATGCTTGTTGAACACCCTCTTCATAGACTGCTGGGCCCTATCCAGAAAGGAAAAAGTGGTAAAAATCTTTCCCAGTCCTCTTATAAATGAGCCCCGAAAAAGACGCCATCAGCTACTGATCCTGCCTCAGAGATAGCCAGTTCCCTCTATTTGGGGCCAATCTTTATGAGGAGGGAACGTCTTTACCATTTATGTTCCCAGAAAGCATATTGCTCTCTGTGCCCAACCATACAGTACTTATGGAGAGATAAGGTTGCAAGTATATTTGGCTACTTTGGCCATGTCCAGGATCTTTGTTAAAGGCCCCAGGATGACCAGTAATTTATCCTAGCAGGCTTTATAGGAACACTCAATCCTTTTCTAAGGGTCTTTAATAACATTGTTATGAATGTGGCCATTTTGCCGTCTCTTTACATCATCAGTGCAGTTTTCGTGTCTAGGCATATGTTTGGACACTCCTCTCTAACATGGCTTCCTGCTTGTCCTTGGGCTTCCAAATGTGATTGTCCACATGCTAGGCAACTCATTACCCCGGGACCCACTCCGCGCATCGTCAGTGTAAATATCATCTGCGTCTAACATGCCTTCTGCTTCAAAAACCCCTGATGATCTGCTGGTAGGGAGGCTATCTAACCTGGGATGCCTGGGACTACCTTCCAGTCGCCATGGTCTACTGGGCCCTGGTTCAGTATATGAATCATCCTCATGGTTCCAGTCACCTAAATCTTCCTCACTGTTCATCGTCCTCACTGAGTAGCTGCCCTTCATCATCGATGGGGGTGACCCAGGATGATTGGGAACACTGGGATTCATCGGGGAGGAGGCTCAGCATTTCAGAAATGCCAGTCTGAGCCTCTCTAAGGCATCGACTGGAGGTCACCCAAAGGCTTTGGCTTTAGCTTTGTCCTTATCATGCACCTTAGGAGCCTCTTGAGTTTCTAGTTGCTTCCAATAATCCAGTTTTTCCCTCAGTGGAGGGTTCATACTGCACTAAGCAGCCACATCTAGTATTTGCCTGCTCAAGGGCTTCAAGGTAAGCGTCATAGCCCCTGCATCCACCACAACAAACACATCATCCAAAGCAAGCGGAGAATGGGCCTCCCTAATCCCTATTGTGGTCCCCTCATCGGTTGCGACCACTGTGAGAAATGCGCCCTATTTAAGTAAAGGGCTTTATACTGGAACGCCCCTATTCTGACCCTATCACATGAGACACTGAAAAAATAAAACCTGGGATCCAATGCGCTAGTGCGTAATCCCGCACTGAAATCTGCCTAATGGCAACTTGTGAAAACAGTAAGGCAAATCATAGGCCCTGGGGCAGTCTCCGCTTGCGCCACTCATCTTTCTGGCAGTGTGGTAGGAGATGATAGAAACTTAAGTAGTAACACAAACTTTCCTGGGCCTGCTGCACCCCTAGTAGTCTTTGCATGTAACAGCACATCACGGTCCGAGCCTCTGAAAGTGTTGTCTTCCAGGAGCATTTCTTCATGTGGGAGAAACTCGTGGAGAGACCCCCAACCATGCCCTGCAATCTTTCAGGGCAGGAAAACAAAGCCCTCACCCGGGTCTGCACCTGGCGTTCCTCCATGGGTAAAATGCGTGAAGAGGCCCCAACTGTGCATGAGTCCCAGTGAGCACAGTGGAACCCTTGAGCACACCTGATAGGGAATTACCCTACATGATGATGATGGGTGAAAACACTGTGTAAGGTATAATAAGCACAATATGCAACCAACGCTTCATAAAGCTAAGCAGTCAGACAATAAAACCATTTTCAAAGAAAAGCAGTTATCTGGCTTATATGGCGAGGAAAGAGGAAGTGCTATTCCTTGAGGGAAGTTTTATGTGGTGCTTGAACTACCTGATTGGTGGACGTTTGTGGTTTCCCTAACTCATGGGATTTGTAGTTCCTTGTATTAATATGGTTGGTTCTCAATCTGTTGGGCTACTGAGCTAAATAGAAGAAAGAAAAGCATAATTTAAAGCCTCCAGTCCTGTCATATAGAATATAGGTACCTATAATGGTACTGTTAAAAAAATAGAAGGAGACACCTCACAGGAATGTAAATGTAAATGTAAATGTAAATGTACATGTATTTATATAGCGCAAATCGCCCACATCGCAGGCATCTATGCGCTTGCTTAGGGAACCCGTCCTGGTATTCCCCTGTGAGATACCCCGGCAGGGTATCCACAAGGTGAAAGCCAGGCATCCCGCCGCGAGGGGCCGTTGTGGAGAATAAGCAAGCTTCCAGTTGGTACATTGATATGTCATATAAAGGTTCCTAAGCTTTTAATCATAGGTATGCTCCTTCGATCAGGCATAGGGTGTTTACGAGTTGAGTTTTAATGAATTTTTTCTAAATATCTATTGTCACTTGTGTTGTCGTGACTGTCTAAGGTAGGGCACAACCAGTTGTTTTACTCAGTCACCTATAGACTGTTCGATAGGGTACATCTAGAAGACTCCCTGTCCTGTATTGTGATGAATATTCGTAACAGTCACATAAAATTAAAAATGTGCTTGGTGTTCCGCTCTTTTTTGGAATCTTTTTTGAAGAAAGCTACATGTAGTAAGTAGATTGCACGTTATTTGATTCAACAGAAGTAGTTTATTGGGAGAAAGAACAGCAGTCTACCCAACGCTTGTTGGCCAGGAACAAACTGACTCTAGCAGAGTTCTACATAAGTCAGAGCCCACAGAGTTCTGGAACATAAGCAAAGGACATAGAGAACAGGAACCATAGAGTTGTAGAAACATGTAAAATACAACACTACAATATAAAGATTAGAACAACAAACGCCCCAACTCCAGTATAGCTAAAAGAAAGTGAACAGACGACTCAGGTGTACTCCGGCTAGATCTGTAAGCCGACTTTGACCACAACAAGACAAATATATGACTCAGTGACTGATCCAATATTAGACAATTCAACAATGCACCCAGTAAGAAGTTCCCATAATCCTGTCCAATCCGCTTCACTGGCCCGTAGGCAAAGACCCAAGCAGGCATTTAGCACATCTCACCAGGAAATGAGGCAAAGTAGGTCAAGTAGTAGAGTCAGCGTGCTCAGCAGTCCCTGTCCTGATCTGTTGTGACATTAGATAGGACGCCGATGGAGTCCAAATATCTTTGGGATGAGAATCAAACAGCATCAAATCACAATCAGAGTCAAGTTGTTCATGGCAAAACGCAGCGTCCTGTATCCAACGGGCCAGTTAGGGGATAGGACAGTGGCGCCGGTGGATAGCCACTCTGCTCCTGGCCAAGAGCAGCAGAACAGCGATGAGTCTACAAACATCAATAGGGGCATCTTTGACATAACCAAGCAGAGCAACAAGCGGTATCCGTTAAGACGCGTAGTCCGTGATGAGCTCAATAGTATTAAAAACGTTGGACTAGAAGCGTTAAATGCTGAGACAGTCCCATGCCAAATGCAAAAAATTGGCGACAGGCACAGCACAGCGCGAGCAATGGGAGGCACCAATCAGTCCCGCCGTAAGTAGCTGAGCAGAAGTGTGGTACAATCTGCGCAGATATTTAAAGTAAAATATGCTGAGTCTATCATTTGGGGACAGGGTCATGGCCTGAGAACAACAGTTGCACCACTGTTTCTATCTGGTGGGGATTGCTAAATCATCCACCCAATGAGCATTGACTCAAGCACTTAGAAGGTTAGGGTGTTGCTGGATAATGTGTAATGGATGGCACGCAGAACAGCCCGCAGCTAAAAATAAGTAAGTACATCCAAAGGCGTAGAGGTAGGATCCCCCGATACCGGGTGCAGTGGCATGAAGGTCCCCTCTGGGTAGAGGGGATGTTCAATAGCTGCAGTTGCCCCAAGCGGCTGCGAGTGGCCACATCTGCGGTCACAGGGAGCAGGGGGATGGCGCATAAGTGACATCGCCAGAACGTACAGGTGCTTCAATCATGCACACTGACTCAGCCTATCCCACACCCAGATCATACATGTCAGGGTATCAATCTGAGCGTGGGGACACTTGGGGTGAGGTATAAAGCAGCCCGTAGCAGGCAGGGTGCTTTCTTGTCATTTCCTGGCTCTGTGTGTGGCTGATACAGACCAGGGTGAAGCCTGTGATGGGCAAACTGTGCTTGATCGCAATAGAAGAGAAAAGTTTATGTCTGAGACACACAGTTCACCTTGCAGGAGAGGGAAAGTCTGCACCTCCCATACAATCCAATTAGTCTGCCCACCCAAACCAGCGTGAGGAGGTGGGATCTGAGATGACATCTTAATTGAGCAGTCAATGGTATATGGAGATTTTTAAAAAGGTACAAGAATTTGGATAGTATTAACACTTTTGGCCAATGCGATCCGACCCAGAAATGACAGCTGTGGTCTTGGCCTTGCAGTAACCCGGCCCTCAAGCCAGGTCATCAGCTGACTATAATTCTCTTGCCATAGTTCATCCAGTTCCCGACTGAGCCAAACCCCCAGGTATTATTCTGAGTCAGTTGCCCATGTCAAACGGAATTCAGACTCCAAGATTAACGTGGCATCAGTGAGGGGGAATATGATAGATTTGGCCCAAATTAAGAGTAATGCCCCAAAGCGAATAATTTCCAGAAGGAGTGGATCCAGGTTAGACCAAGGGTCTTGTGAGATTATGCTCGCTGATGCTGTTTAAAGCCATGCATAAGTAGCATTCGCTACGCCATTTTCTCTTTTAGACGCCATTTTGTCTTGTTCGATTCCGAGAAATGCTCTTTGCTAAGTTTCGTTTCTGCAACAAAGAACGGTTAGTGCCAGCGCATAGCTTTCCCTCTCGGTCAAGGCCCTCTCCCACCTGTCTGGCAGTTTATTGCAGCCCAGTGTGGAAGGGCCTTGAAAATGTTCTAAGTTGTACTAGATACGAGAGTAGAAGTTTTTTTTGTCTTTACGCTCTTCATCCACATCTATTTGGAAAATTCCACTGTGGGCATGTAAATAGTTGACCATGCAATGCATATAATGCATCTTTATGCTTACAGTTTCTCAGTTCCCTCTGTAACACTCTCTCAAGACTGGAAAGACGGGGCCCCGCTCTGAGCGTGTGCAATAAATTATTATTGGTGTATATTCTCAACTGTTTCTCTGACTCTTCATTTGGTATGGAAGGCTGAGAGGTGGTTGGTGGTGATCCAGGTGGCACTAATCGGGTCACTTCATTCAGTCTCAGACGTACAAGGCGATGTCATCTGCGTACATGGAGACCAGTATTCTCCGAGGGGTAAACGGAATCCCCAGGGCACACGTGATGTTGCCGGAGTTGAGCAGCTAAGTGCACCATTGCAACAGCGATGAGTATAGGTGACTGGACACAGCTCATCCGCATTTCTCTAATCATAGCAAAAGAGGGAGTGATCACCCTGTTAACACGGAAACGGGCCACAGATTGAAAAGCAGCTTAATCAGGCATAGAAAAGTACCCCTGATTCTGATACATGTCAGAAGATGATAAGGCCACTCAAGCAAATCGAATGCCTTATTGGCATCAAGCAGCTTGGCCGCAGCACTAAAGTTAGGGTCAATTGAATGTAAGAGCTCAAAAAAAGTCCGCAAATTGTGCGTGTGTACACACAGCCGGATAGATCTGGTCGGACTATACTCAACAGCACGGAAGGAGCCGGGAAGCAAACAGCTTCACCAAGATATTATTGTCAAAATTGATCATGGAAAGAGGTCTGTGAGAGCCACAACACTGGGGGTCCCTATCAGGTTTCAAAATAGTAACAAGAAGTGCCTCCCTGAGGGATGGCGGGAATACATCACGCGCTAATGAGTCTTCGTAAATAGCTAGAAGACGAGGAGGGGGTGTTCCCCTCTTTTTACATACACACTCCTCAGCACATAATCAAAACCAAAGGCATATAGTTAATGAAGGTCCATTAATTCTGCACACCCAAGAGCTAAACATTAGGGCCCTTTTCCCCACTTTTCTTTTCCGTTTTCCAATTAGAGGAAAGAAGTTGGTATTGTACAGGTCTGCTACTTGGGGTGTTAATTTAATGTATAAGTGTGCTCAATAGAGGGCCTATTCCTCCCTAATATTTCTCTCTAGAGCTGTGGGAATCGACAGAGAACGTCAGACTTGTCCATTTATACAGTTCTACCCTCCCAAACTCCCATAACAATCTAAAAAACCCTGGCAGAGAAAAGGAAGGTTCACTCAGAGGCAGGTGCCCATCATCCAAGTATAGGACTATTTTGTAGTTCTCTGCCTCAAACAGAATCCCTCAAATGTCTGAAAAGTGGTGGATATGGCAGGCGAGTGGTTCTATACTCAGGGCAAATACCAGCAGGTACATTGGGTCATACCTGCCCAGTGCCACTGTGTAGGCCAAATGGTCTAAATGCATTTAACAATTACTAAGTCCACCTCCCAAATAGATTAAAAAGATGTGTTAGTTTAGGAATTAATTGCACATTATATTTCTTCCAAACATTACCTGTGAATCTATCTGGCCTCAGGGTGTTGTTATTTTTCAAAGCTTTGATTGCTTTGTGGACCTCTTCCTGCTATCTATCATGCTGGACGAGTGGGCGAAAGGTCATCTGCTTGGTATATAGCTGCATAGATATACCTGAAGTGGTCCAGCTTTTCAAGATCATGTCATTCGAAACCCCCTGAGCTATTTCAATCTCTCTGACACCCTCTTTTTCCCTCTTGCCTCTAAATCGAGATGCCAAAGACATGCTTAGTTTATTGACAGACAGTTATGAGAGGTGGCACAAGTGATGCAATGCCAGCCCTGCTTTATTTAAATATACAGTGGTCAGCACCCCCCTGGTAGATGTGAGTTTCTCTTAATACTCCCTTATTTAGAATGAACTATTCATCAATCTGTTTTCCAGATTTCGCCATAATTACAGGGTCCATTGGCACTTACCAGACCAAGACTGGGGCCTGCCCAGTTCCAGGTTCAAGCTTAGTGACATGTTCAAAGGTGGCCATCACTCCTTTCTCTGTCTCCACAACTGTGGGGGCTAGGGCATCACTCACTAAAATGTAGTGTATGCAAGACTGTGATGGATGGACATGGGATAAATAAGTAACATGTACATCCTTAGGGTATAGTTCTTGCCACATATCTCTCATACATACTTTTGTTATAATGCCCTTGAGTTTCTTGGAGAATGTGCCTGTATGATCTTAATTCCTTTAGATCTATCCCACTGCTGTCAATGTCCTTTGTTAGAACAATCAACTGTAAAGTCAGCTAGTGTTGTTAGGAAGTGTGGAGCTCCTGGGCCACATTCAGGGACTATATTATAGTTGTGATCACAGAGTGGGCAGCTAGTTGCCCCGGTTCCTCAGAAATCTACCCTCATTATCTGATTTCGTGCCAGTCCCACTCAGGGGAGGTCCCTTTTCAGAAAGGTGGTTACTCCATTATGTCTGCTATCTGAGGAGGGGTCAAATACCATCTGCATCTGGGAATGCCTTGTGTTTCATATGCCCCTGGTCACCTCCCTTTAGGTGTATTTCATGTAAAAAAAAATGACATCGGGTTGGATTTTACTGAAGCCATCCAAACCTCTTCTTATTCACCCGGGCATTTAACCCCTTATCATTCAAAGACACAATTTTTAACACAAAACAATCTTGACACCTAATTTCCACAAAGCCCTTTTAAAGAAGTAGCTCTGCCAGCATGTCTGAACCTCCATTATTCCATTCCAGGGGAGATATCTTGCCTTAGTCTTTCCTTCATACCATCAACCCACCCTTCTAATTTGGACCACTTATAAACACCTGTCTGCCCGATACCCAACCCAACTTACAAATGGAACAGCAAAACCTTATGTGCATCTGAATAGGATTCTGTCAATCATTTGTTCCTTTAGCTTTTGTAGCCCTAAGTGGGAAGGGTATGCCCAGACGTGGGTACCGTGCTCACTGTGCCACTGGATTCAAGCTAGCCTGGCTGAGGAGGGGTGATTCCCCGAAAACGAGCCCCAGATGCTTTTTTCAGTCCAGGGAGAACGTGGCTTGGCAGTTGGGGCTGGACTGTTCCCATGAGGAGCAGAGTCAAGACTGATTTGCATATGGCGGCGTCCAAACTGGGGTGGGCAGGTGAGCATAAGAACAATGGATTTAACCCCCATCTTTGTGACTGGGGGTGAAAGATTGTATTGTTCAGCATTCTGTCCATCATTTGTTCCTTTAGCGAAGGACGATGTAGCCCATCCCCCTCCTCCTTGCTTTCATTATGTTCTTAGACTTGCCATGTTAGGACCCACCAGCACCCACTTGTGGTCACTGTGGTTGGATATGTGGTAGTACTCTTAACCCCAACAGCAGAACCCAGCACTCCAGTAGGCCCAGCTACCTTTGTAGCCTCACTGTTCAGTTTTCTAATTGAAATTTGACCTTTCAAAATAACCCCTTCTTCTTGACAGGCCTAAACCTTCCTTTTAAATATTTAGAAATCACCCCTAAGTACTCCTTATTACCCACATGGCAGGGGGCAGGGTGCACGGTATTTAAAAGAAGGACTTGTAAAAGTTTAATATTAAACATCTATTTACAGTGATGAGCACCTCAAAGCTATTTTCACAGTAGAAGGGCTGGCTGTTCCATAGGAAAGCTCCTGGATGCAAAATTAAATACTAATAATGTATCCCAGGGATAGGACTAGCTAGAAAAATAATTAAACATCTAGTTTTAATAGTTAATAAACATCCAATTAAATGGCGAAACCAGATTTTTATTGGATATTATAGAAAAGTAACTTTTAGAAAGTTACCTTTGCCATGCCTGTAGTCCATGAAAGCTAAATCTACATTTTGCTCCCTAGCTTCTGTTAGCTAGTAATTAGCATTTCAGTAGGGATGAATAGGGTGTGAACTTGCTACAAGGACAAAAAGGCTTTCAGTATGGGGATGTGTTGTTGTGCCCTTGATAGGATTGCCAGTTGGCTGGGCCCAAAGACTTGATTAACTTCAAAGGGACCTAAGGCCTACCTTGTGACAAACAGATGTAGCTAACACCTTGGCCTGCACCGTTCTCTTGATCCCTCAAACTAGACTGCCTCCATCACAGAGGACCACTTGTACACATCACAGTGTCAGATCCTGCTAGAGTGTCAAGACCTGCTTGACAGGTCTGCTACGTTTTTTTCATATGGAATTTGGGGAACACTTCAAAGGAGGGAAACAGAATGCCAAAACATTTGTGTGTATCCATTGTCTGGCTGCTGAACTCTCACCTTTGTCCAACTAAACCTCTGTCTGTGAGTTTGTTGGGGTACAGAAACTGCCTAAAACTAGATTTTAGAGTTAGATGTGGGAGGACATTAGTACTGTCTCTAAACATACTCCCAGGTCTCGGAGCCAAAGTTTAAAAATGCCCAAAGTGGGTAGGGTTAACCCTGGGAACCTTTACCTCATTGATTAGGTTGTCCCCAGGGCTCATTTTCACCCACTCGCTCATTGCAGGCATACATCTGGTATCTCCAGGAATCCACTTCAACACTCCTGGACCTGTGGTAGACCAGGAGAGGACTGAATCTGATGTCTAAGACCTAGGAACAGCCATAAAGGACTGGACCTGCGCTCCCTCTTGCATCCAGGACAAATAAATGTTCTTCAAGGGTCCTAACGTTGACCTCTTCTTCAAACTACAGGCATACAACAAGCTACAATAGACTTTTCCTGCAAATGCTGCGGTGATCAGTGGCAACTGGACCTGGACCTGACTCTGCTTGACAATCTGCTTCCCCTGAGGTTCTGGGGGCTTTAAAAGGGCACTCCTGTGGTGGATTGGGACTTAAAGTACTAAAGTCAGAGAGCGGAATCTTTGACAGGACAAGCCTGGTTGGTGTATGCGACCCATGCTCCATCACCGCCAGCATCAGATTGAGCCCAGGCCCTGGGCTATCGCGACCGTTTACTATCATTGGCACTTTGTACTTCTTGGTGCTAGTTCTACCTAAAACTTTAAAAATTAATATTTCCTGTTCCCTTATGTTATATTTGGGGATGGACCACCCCATGTTGGAAGACCACGCAGAGGTGTTCAGGACGTGTACCCCGTGAATAGTTGTCTGTTGTTCAAGGCCATGACGTGACCGCCGTAATCAATAAAAATGGTCCGGACCCGACCTCGTGGTTTTTAGCCAGGGTATCACTAAACGGAGCCTGTGATTTTTTTCATTTTACCAGCCGTGCAGCCTAGCACCTACACTCTGCAGTCACACAACACCTTTATTGGATTTTTGTCATTTTGGTGTAATTTTTTTAGAAATTGTTTCACTATTTCTCTGCTGGAGAAAGTAACGGGGGCCCATGGCCTGTTGAAAGCATTAAGAACAAACAATGGGCCTCTGTTTCAAGCCCAGGAAATTGCAGAAAATCTCTGATTGTGGAACATTGTGCAATGAAAAAAATGACTCCTCATTGGTTCCAATGTAATGGGGAAGTAGAATGGTTCATGCGAACCATAAAAAAGGTTTTTAGGATTGCGCATACCAGTCACCAGCCATTGGAGAGGGCCATGTATGCCCCCCCCCTAATCTTAATAATGAAAGCATATTCACGAAGGTAAAGCCTGAATAGCACTACATAAACTCACAAAAGGGGATGGTATAAAGGTGGGATTGCCCTTCTGACATTCAAAAATAATACTGGGCGGCGCAACCGACTATCATAAATGGCTTGGCTTTTCAGCCCCTTGATGAACACACATACCGAATGGACAGACTGAGGATGCACCCCAAGGGACACCTTGGTGCTTGTCAGACTTGGCATTTTTTGGCGTGTTTTCCCCAAGTTTTTGCTTTCTGCCCTCCTGGTTTTGACTCTGTTTTTGCTGGTATAACATTTCTGTGCGCTTTTCGCACTGCTGATCAGTGGTAAAGCACGGGTGCTCCTGTGGTAAATTGTGTAATGATTGGATGTGCAGCTCACTTGTCAGCCCCCAGTAAAGGGCACTGCAAGTGCCGGGGCTTGTGAGTCCGCTGCTGCTCATGGGCCTGCAGCACGGATTGTGCCGCCCACGGACGTAGCTCGAAAAACGTATAAGTGAATGAAGTTTGGTATGCCTGAACTCAGCATCTAAAGACGCAGCATTTAGCAAGAGTGCCCTTTTCATTCTGAGTTCATAAAGGCCACTTTTAGAAAGTGGGTATTACTTTGCTTGGTCATCCCGTGTGCCTCTGCTGGAATGAGGATTGCCTCTCTGCTTTTTGGGACGACAGATGGCTGGGGAGCGGGGTAGCTCCTGATAGTCTAGGTAGGTCAGGAAAGGGCTCAACAGACCTGGATTGCGATGGGGGAAGAGGGAGGGAATCTCCATGCACCTCAAAGGGCCTGGTCTGCCTCTGACAAAGCCGTCTCTACCTCCTGCCAGGAATTCACGCCAGAGACGGTCCAACTGGTTCTGGCCAGACAGACACCCTCTGCTGGATAGATCAATGGATTTTAGGATACAAATGCTGGGTCCCAGACCCCTGAATTTTAGAACTCATCTGGATCAAGAATACTGCCAAGAGGAAGCCCCAGAGAAGCTGTGAAAGGAACGACTGCTTTGCTGGGTTCTTTGCAGGACTGACCTGCAGTGGCTGCTTCTGTCTTGGGCAGTGAAAGGCCTGGACTGGATTTTCTGCAACCGAAGTGATGAGACTCTCCAAGGGCTTGAGCTAGAGCTTGCCCCCTGTTCACGAAGTTTCAGGAACAGCAAAGACCTCAGGTTCTTCGACCGCAGCACTGAAGGAACCGCAAAGGGCACCGCCACAACGTCGCACCACGATCCTGGTCTCACTGACGACGCCTGTTGACGCCATCACCGAGCCGCTGCTCGTACTGCGACCTGTGGGCACCATACTCCACACCGCCTTGCTTCACGCCAAAGCTTGGGCACCGCAGAGGGCAGTGCCTCAATGCCGCACCACGACCCTGGTCTCACCGTCTACGTCTTTTGACGACGTAACTGAGCCACTGCTCGTACTGCTACCTGTGGCCACCGCACTCTGTACCGCCTCGTTACGCGACAATGCTGTGGCCTTCCTGACGCCACCACTTTCTGCCAAAATCGACGCTGCTGCCTGTACTGTGGTTTGGGGGCACCGCTTGTGAGTTAACACAACGCACCGCCCTCATCCCACACGGCAGTCTTGGCCTACCAACGCCGGCGCCATCGACTCCAGCTCATTAGCCGACGACAGCGCTTTTAGCAATGACAACGCCGCTGCTTGCACCGTGACCTGCTAGCACCATGACAAGCAAAGCCTCCATCTCGCACCGCGACCCTGGTCTCACCGATGACGCCACCTGATGCCGCCACCGAGCCGTTGCTCTCACCCAGACCTGGGGACACAGCACGGCTGCGCTTCACACCCCAGCACCAGATGACTGTTGGCACCGGCACTCTGAATCCCATCAGAAAGGAGCTCGACCTGCAACACGAGTGACTTCAAGGGCCCCATAGCCCTGCATCTCTGAAAGGTACTGTGTGCGGGTCTTTCCGACACCGTAGTTGGCCTGCGACCCCGCGGTCAGCCAGAACTGTTTTTGGATTTGTTGTTCACGACGCCGCGATAGCCCCGGACAGAGCTATCGACCTTAAGGAACTATTTTTGAAAAGTATATTTGGATAAGCGAAGATTTTGAAGTATAGTATTTGTGGATTCTTTTTATCGTATTTGGTCTTGAAGTATATACAAATTGGATATTCTTCTAAACTGGTGTGGTGTCATTTTGTAGTGCGTACACTGTATTACTGTTGGTTATGTGCAAATGCTTTACATACTTCCTCCAAGATAAGCCTAACTGCTCATGCCAGGCTACCAAGGGGGTGAGCAGGGGTTATTTTAGAAGTGTAACTTCCTTATCCTGACTAGAGTGGAGGTTCCTGCCTCGCTTTGATGCAAGTCTCAGCTAGCCAGAAATCCTATTTCTAACATTGGTTGTCAGCGATGAGGATCGGACTTGCGTTTGCACTTGACTTATAGTGAATGGTGTGCACTACGGCCATATCGCAGACCATTACGTGCCACATACTAACATGTGTTCTTTTTGGCCGATTTTTGTGATCTTGCCAGGTGAACTTTCGGCTTCATCATGCGAGAATCAGTAGCATCATCTGTTGCATCCATGGACATTGCTTTGAGGAGGATAGGTTGGAGCTTTGCTCGATGGGAGAATTGAAGTCCTTGTGCAAAAACCTCAAAGTCCATGTCAGAGGCCTCACTAGGAAGGACGAGCTGCAAAAGGCGCTGAGGGCCTGGGTAGCAGCCAGAGACGCGAGCGGGCAATCTGGTGACCTTAGTGCAGAGGTGGGGGAGTCTAGTCCTAGGATGGAGGTGCTTTTGGGAGACGGAGAACCCTTCTGATCAGGCAGCAGCGGCCTATCCCCAGAGGAGCTGGAGGACAGGCGGGAAGCAAGGAGAGACGCCATGGAGCTAAAAAGGATTATATTAGCCATGGAGGAGAAGAGAATGGTATTGGAACATGAAGCTAGGATGAAGGAGCCGGATCGAGAGAAGAGAACCAGCTCAGATGGTGGCAGCAACTCATCGAGACAGGCAGATAGAATCGTGCATATCCCTAAGAATTTTGGGAAAGGAATTCAAGAAAGGGGATGACATACAAAGGTGTTTTCAGGGGTACGAAGCAGCGATCCACATGAATGGGGTCCCTGAAGAGAATTGGGAGCAGGATTGTGGCCTCTCTTCCCTGAAGAAGCGAGGGACACTTTAATAGCTTTGGGTAAGGGGTATCACCTCACCTATTCAGACACAAAGGATGCCCTCCTCACTAAGTATGGTCTTACTCCCGAAAAGTACAGGGACCAGTATTGGTTCAGTAAGAAGTCTGATGCCAGCACATGGTTGGAGTGTGTGGATGTGTTTTGCCGATTGTTGGATGGCTGGGTAAAGGGCAGTAATGTGATGGATTATCAGGGGCTCTACAACTTGATTGTATGGGAGCACCTGTCCAGTCTATGTTTCGCAGATCTGCTCCAGCACCTAGTGGATAGTAAACTGACTGACCCCAGGAAGCTGGCTATGGAGGCGGACCGCTGGGTGAGTACCAGGGTTCACAAGAATGCGTTTGGGGGAGACTCAGCCAAGGGTGGGCAGGGTCCCCAGCAGAAAGGTGGGGGGACAAGGGTAAAACACAGGAGTTCTCTACAGGGCTCCAAAATAACACCCATGGTAAAGGTTCCCATCCCCACGGAGATAAAAAGCCAGTGGTCTCAACCGGAAAGCCGGCTGAGACCGCCCCCGCAGATGTTTCGCTTGTGACCAGGTGGGGCACATGAAGGGGGACCCCAGGTGCTCCAAGGGGACACAGTCACCCACCAGTGGGCAGCCAAGGTGTTGGCTAGCGTATCGCTTGGGGAGGAGGAGGAGTACCCACAGGAGGGTGGGGACCCCGCAGAAATTACCTTCATCTCATTAGGGGACAGTGAGATGGTCCCAGGAGCCCAGGTGCTCCCTAACACAAAGAAATACTACACCTGGGTGGCCATCAACGGGAAAAGGGTAGAGGCTTTCAGGGATACTGGAGCCAGTGTGACCTCCGTTCGGTGTCACCTGGTCCCTGAGACGCAGGTAGTCCTCAGGGCATTCCACCAGGTTTTCACAGTTGACAATTCAGAGTGCCAGTGTCTAGTGGTGCAGGTTCCTTCGAGTGGGGGGGGGTCTCAGGTCCTCTGAGGGTAGTTGTGAGCCCTTTCATGCCTGTCGATTGTCTGCTCGGTAACGACCTGGGGCAGTCCTTGTGGAACGATGTTGAGTTCAGGTCCTACTTGGAGATGCTTGGGTTGCCAGAGTGGGCATGCATGTCCACTCGGTCCATGGCGGCCAGAGAGGGTAATCAGAAGGACCCGGAGCCTGAAACAGTGGCCCAGGTCCCTGCTAAGAGAAAGGGAAAGGGGCGCGGGAAACCAGCCTCAGACTCCCACGGCCCAGGCGGAGGCGGCCCTCGAGGGGTACACTCCGGTGCCTACAGGGGACCAGGTAGTCGAACTGGGGTACATTTCTGAGATGACGCATTTGCAGCAAGAAGGGGGTCTCACCAGGGAGGAGTTCTGCCGCGAGCAGAAAGACTGCCCTTCTCCGGAGGGTCTGCCGCGGCAGGCCGCAGCCCAGGCGACTGGTGAACAGACCGGATCATAGTAGATCTATTGGGAGAATAATCTCCTGTAAAGCAATCCTAAGGTCGGAGAACCTGGATCAGCCTGTGTGCTTGTGGTACCCCAGCTCTTCCGGACCTTCCTACTGGGTCTGGCTAACGACGTGCCTTTGGCAGGACATTTGGGGCAGGACAAGACCTTTGACCGGCTTGTCACCCACCTTTTCTGGCCCCAAATGCGAAGGCAGTCTGATGTGCATTGTCGGTCTTGCCAAACTTGCCAGGAGAGTGGCAAGAGTGAGAGGAAGGTCAAAGCACCTCTCCAACTGTTCCACGTGGTGGGGACACCCTTTGAAAGAGTAGGGATGGACATTGTGGGGCTACTGGACCCCAAGACAGGCATGGGTAACAGGTACATCCTGGTCTTGGATGGACCATGCCACCCGGTACCTGGAGGCAATCCCTCTCAGGACAACGAGGTTGTCATTTTAGGAAAACACAAGCACCTTTGGGGGCCCCAACATTGGCCGTTGGAAATGGCCACTCTTCCTCAACTGGTTACCCAAGTCCGTAACCCGGGGTTTATTATTTATAACAACCTCTCAATGCGGCAACAGGCGGTTAGCGTTGCTTCCACCTGCTTTACTATTCTAAGATGGCTGCGGAAGATCATCTTGATGCTTCCAGACCCAACAAAAAGAACGGTAGTCCAGGCACTTGTCACCTCGCGCCTGGACTACAGGAACGTTCTGTACCTGGGGGAAATCAGGAGATGCTGAAGAAACGCCAGGTGGTCCAGAATTCCGCAGCCCGCCTTGTATGTCATATCCCAAGGAGATCATCCATCTCTCCTGTTTTGCGGAATTTACACTGGCTCCGCATTGAGAGCCGCATCAAATTTAAAACCCTGTGCCTTGTTTTTAAAATCAAACAAGGGTCAGCCCTTCTCTACCTTCAGGAGATTGTCCAGCCTTATGTCCCTCTCCGGCCCCTACGTTCAGCCACCCAAGGCAATTTGGTAACACCGAGCTGTAGATTATCTAGAATGGGTGGTCGTTCCTTCGCATTTCTCGGCCCCAGATTATGGAATTCTCTTCCTTGGTCTATGAAACAGGAACCTGTTTATTTTAAGTTTTGCCGAGATCTTAAGACCTGGCTTTTTTCTCAGTGATTAGCTATCCGGTAATTCAGTTGAACTACCTGCGCCGGGAAACCCTGTCTAGGGTAGCTGTGCGCATTATAAATCTAATTAATAAATAAATGAATAAAAAAACAATGGCGCCAGTGGTGGACCGGTCGTAAATGGGAATCTTTTCTCGCATGTGGTTCCCCAGAGGGGTGGTTTCCGACAAGGGACGTAGATACCGGAAGAAAGGGTGGACGCTAGGGTAGCTGGGGCAAAGTGAGTAAGTAAGGTGCAACAGGCGAGCAGAGAAGACCCCCTAACCGCACAACAGTATGTCAATGAAAACTAACATACTAAAACAATCACTACAGTATTGCCTATGCACACAATCAAAAAATCTTTTACAGTCGTGTGCAGATATGGCACATAATTCACAGAAGGCCAAAGTCAACAATAAAATAAGCAAAATTCTTGGCACAGAAATGCTGTGAAAATAGCGGTTTAATGGTTCCACAACCAGTCGACACGTGTTTCGTCGCGTGGGAACAGTGTCTTCGCGACTCCTCAGGGCTGGGAAAAGATACAAAAATATGTACATAGAACATCTGATAGTGCAAGAATCTATAAAGTACAATTATACGGCATCCGTTATAGTGTACAGCCCAAAGCGTAAGAATCACCCGGTGTTGTCTACGATGTAGTGTTGGCAAAGCAGGGGCCCTAAATCTCAAGGGCTAGTGATGTAGTGACCCCTCCGGTATTCTGCAAGCAGATGCTGACTACCCGAGAGGTAAATCTATAGTTGCATAAACGTATCATTCAACATGCAATCAAGTTCAAATGTACTACAGTGAAGGGGTAATGGTGTGAGAAGTGTGACGGACGGGTCAACCATTAGGCAAACCCCTATCCCCGTGCTTGAGAAGAACACGTGCTCTGTGTGAGGGGTATGATCAGTAAAATCATACCTGCGCTATAGTATGTATGACGCAACTATAGTGAAGAGGCAGAGTTCACAAAATGCCTGGACAACATGAAAGACAGATTTTCCAAGACAAGATACCCTGAAGCTACCTTACATAAGGCAGACAAAAGACTTAAAAAGATCAAGCGATCGGACATTTTGAAAACACAAGTCACAACCAAACCCACTGACAATTGTGTACGCCTGATCACAGATTTCAACTCCTTACACAGCCCAATTCGAAAGAGCATTACCAAGCATTGGCAGATCCTGGGGGCAGACGCAACAATCAGAGAGTTTATTTCGGAAACACCAGAGATTACGTTCAGAAATGGAAAGACTCTGAGAAACAGTTTGAGCCCCACAGTTCGACACAACACTGCCGTTGCTACATGGATCATGCAACACAGTATTGTTTTTTTCAAGTGTGGGTTCTGCTCCATGTGCAGATGGGCGAAACATGGAACCAAAGCTTTCACTGGCCATTGCAATGAGAACTTCACCATCAGACAGAACATTTATTGCACAACCAAATTTGTAGTTTAGATAATAGAATGCCCATGTGGCAAGCACTACGTGGGCAGGACTATTAGAGCATTGAAAGAGAATTGCAGAGCATATGAGGGCCATACAGAAACAAGACCCCAAATATCCAGTGGCTCTACATGTGGCGATGTGCCACACACAGTAGGATGTCATTAAAGTGCGCTTCTTTGGCATTGACACAGTACCAATGAGCATAAGGGGAGGTAATAGGGGACTTAGAATGCGACGCAAAGAGGCAATGTGCTTGCCCAGTATCGAACACGGGCTCAATTATGATCAGGAGTTACAATATTTCCTGGGGGACTAGTACCATACAATATCAGCCGTGTCTGACACATAGAACTGAAAATTTCCATAGTTTCACTTTGTAATTTAGGCTGTTTTTGACTCGTGATGTTGTTGTTCTCTCCCATTCTGAACCTCCACATGTATTGGGAGAGCCATAGGACTGCTCTCTCTTTTTTCAATATTGTGCTACTTACAATATCAGTTGATGTTCTGTATTTGTTTTTGCTATTGAAATGAATTTCTGCATACACTATTTTCCTTCGAAATGTTGCCATATCAAGTGAGACATGCATCACTTTTCAAATGGTGACTTAGACCTGTATTTTTCGTTCATTTAAATAATATATTTAGTTTTGTGACTGTTGTTCTAATATTACATGACTTATTCATGATACAGCTCATTTAATCCTAATGGTTTGCAATGAACTGGTTTATTGCTTTATACACCTGTGAAATCGGCTAGAATAGGGTAGTGTTTGAGTACACCAGAGATGCTCCTTCTATATGTTTTTTCTGCAATCTCTTCATAATCTAATTACTTTGTGAGATTTACTGTCATTATATGCTGTACCCTTTAATCAACGCATATTATCATGAATGATACTTCTTCTGGGTGCGGTTTGTTTATTTTAATGCACCGACGTGAACACCCGTTCCCCGTTTTTCACCCAATTCAATTTCAATTTATAGTCTTTATTCGGTACTTAAAAAGACACCATAAAAGCACATATACAATATACACACAATATTACATACAAATTTTTGTTTAAAATGAGATATAAGTAAAATTTAGCTAAAAACATATTTCATTAGACTAGTGGGAACGGAGTAAATTTTAAGGGATTGAGTGATATTAAGGTCAATTTTCTCTGGTGTCCCTTAACCGCAGAGCTACCCGGATAAAATTTACAGTGCAAAATAGTGTATAGGCGTCTTCAGCTTCCTGTAAAAACTTTAGAGCCAGTTTTGCATGTCTGAGTTTTGATTCTTTCAGAATCCCCACTAAAAACGTACGTCTTGGGGCAGAATAAAAGGGACATAAAACAAAGTGAAGGGTATCCTGCGGAGACCTAGTGTCGCAGCCGCAGGTACCCTTCGCCTCCACTGTAAGGGTGAACCCTGAAGGAACCGCAAATATGTGATGAAGCATATTGAGTCTGAAGCGGGTCATGTAATAACGATCCTGCGCATTATGCATGACCCTCAGATATGGTTCCATTCCTTGCTTTGCTGTAAGTTGACAATAGGATGAGACAGTGGGCTTGTGTCTTTCACTCTCTGCCCTAATCGTCCGTAACTGTTCTAAGAAAAGTTTTATTACCATCGTTTTACTCTCAGCAGTTATGGATTCTGGGGATGTGAAGAAGTTTGTACAGTCAATCTCATCTAACGAGTCCTTAATATACTTCAACCAGGGAATATGGTGTCCTTTATCCCGTTTGAGGCAGTCTATTATGATTTGTCTCGTTAGGTCCGCCTCGGGGTTAGTCCATATTTTGACCCAGGCCAGAAGGGGTTTAACTTTAATCCGGTCTTCGATAAAGGGCTCTCCCACTTCTTTGTGAATAATGTAGGCCGGGACGCTCTGTGGTAGTTTCAGGATTCTTCTCAGGAATTTGTTTTCTTCCACCTGTATTTGTTGTAGTTTATTGTCTATGTAACCCCATACTTCCGCTCCATAGGTGACCTTTGCACAGCAAATCGATCTGTACAAATGTAATATTTGTTCTGGAGACCACCTTCCCAGTCTTTGACCATACCCCATAATGGCTCCTGATGACGCCGCCAATTTAGTTGCATGTTTCTCCACCAGGGGTTTAAAGTTCAAGTGGTTATCAAAGAGTACACCCAGGTATGAGAAGGTCTTGACCTGACCAATCTTGTGTGATCCAATGTTATAAGTGAAGTTCCCCTTTTTCTTTGCTCCTGTTGTCATGATATAAGATTTTTCAAGGTTTGTCGATAATTCAAGTTTGGCCATGAAATCGACAAAACCATCAATCAACTTTTGTAGACCTAAGGGAGTTCTGGCCAATAGTACCGCGTCATCGGCATAAAGTAATACCGGCACTGCGCGTTGGCCAATTTGTGGCTAGTCTACCTTTAGCTTTAGAAGCTCTTTTTCCAGGAGATTAATATATATAGAGAAAAGGAAGGGCGCTAAGATGCAGCCCTGCCTCACTCCACTGGTGCAGCTAAAGGGGTCCGTCTTACTTCCGTCTTGATTATACCTCACACTTGCAGATGTGTTCCAGTGCAGGGTTTGTAGGGTGTCCACAAGGGGTTGATCCACTCCTGAATTTATCAGTAATGACCAAAGTTTTCCTCTGTTTACGCGGTCAAAGGCCACCGAGAGGTCCATGAATCCCATAATCCCATGGTCCATGAATCCCATAAATACATTCCCATTGCCAGCGATGGTATATTCTCAGGGGTTAGAGGCGGCAGACCCGGAATCTGAGATCGGTCCTGGACCAGGGTTCAATTCCCCGCCCCGGCGGGTCTTGGGCTAAAAATTCCACGGACTCGATAATTCTCGTCCCGGTGCCTCCTCGACTCTAGGGTTCACACTCTGCGACTCTGGGCAATAGCTTGCTTAATCTCCACAACGGCCCCTCGCGGCGGGATGCCTGACTTTCACCCTGTGGACACCCTGTTGGGACTTCTCACAGGGGAATACCAGGACGGGTTCCCTAGGCAAGCGCCAGGATGCCCTTTGTGGTGACAGGTTGCGCTATATAAGTATACCTACATTTACATTTACATTTACATATTTTGCTGCCAGAAGGTACAGGTTCAGACATTGATCAGTGGTGGATCTACCTTCCCTGAAGCCGTATTGGACGTCTGAAAAAACCTGATGCTCCTCAGCCCAATCCTGCAGACGATGTAAGATCACTAGGCCCAGTACTTTCGCTGTCACATCTATAAGAGAGATGGGGCGATAGCATTGGGGGTCGTTGCGGTTCCCCTTTTTGTAAATCGGAACTATGGTTGCTGTTGACCAAGAACGAGGCAATCCTGCCACCACTGCCTCGTTCAGGACCCTCGTTAGTAGCGGGGCCCACTGTTCAATTTTGCTCAGGTAGAGATCGGGTGGTATTCCGTCCGGGCCTGGTGCTTTGTTTTTACTGAGCCCTGCTATTCCCAGTTCAACTTCTTTCAGGGAAAAGTCCAGTTTTAAGGGCTGTGTTGGTCTTATCTCTTCCCCCTGGGTTAAATGTCCTGTGTGATTGTAAAGGCTCTTGAAGTGATTCTGCCATTGGTCGGGTAAAATAGTGTTCATTATTTTTGGTGCTCCTTGATCCTGGAAGCATGGGGTGTTAATGACCTTCCAGAAGCCTGATATATCTCGCCTTTCTGCAGCATCCCTTAAATCCTCCCAGGCTTGCTTTTGTAAGCTCTTTTTACGACTGTTCAATGCTTTTTTATATTCAGCTCTATTCTGTGCAATCAAGAGCTTATTCCTGGGTACGGCGTGAAGGCTAAGTTTCAGTTTTTTATGCGCCTTAGTACAAAGGGAGTCGAACCAACGAGGGGTGGAGGGAACTTTACTTGATTTGGAGGTCGTCAGGAGATTGTTTACATGGCATGCAATTTCTTCAAATGCGCTGACCACTAGAGCTCCCTCCACCCTAGGATCAAGGCATGTGTTTATTGCGTTTAGACCCTCTGCGATCAATTGTTTGTAAAATCTATCCCCGTCAGTCCTAGCCCACTTGATTCTCCTTCCTTGATCCACTGCCTTTTCTATCACATCTGTTCTCTTTGAGACTGTTTTAAAATCAAACCCTTTTAATGTGAGTGTCACAGGGTTGTGGTCACTGAAGATGCTTGCATCTATGGCCATATTACTGATGTTTCTTTTTAATAGAGGCAAGACTAGAATATAGTCAATATAGGACTGGCAACCTCTGCCTCTAAATGTTGGGTTGAGGTCTCCGTTGTCGCCCAGTTTGGCAAGATCCAAAGTGTGGACCAAGTTATGCCTTTTGGTTAATTTCTCGAGATCCCATCCCTCTCTTACATGAACAAAATGTGGCCCTTTCATTATGGTGCATCTAGACCAATCTTTAATAAATGGTTTTAATTTGTCACAAAGGTGACAATTAAAGTCCCCTAAAAGTATTAAACTTGGAGGGTTTGGTGTCTTATTTAAAGAAAACATTTTTTCTAGACAGGAGTCCAATTCATTAACAGCGGCTCCCGTTGCCATTGAGTTGACAGCGTTATACCAATTGAGTAGGAAGAGGTTTAATCTTTTAGAACGAAACCTTACTACTTGTAAGTTATGTGAGTCCCAATTGAATTTTGACCATACTCCCTGAATATGTAAATTTACGTAAATTGTGAGTCCCCCACTGGCTCTCCCCGATGATACCTTTGTGGCCGGGACAGAAAAACATTTGTATCCCTCAAGACTGTAGTCATTTGGCTCGACCGCCCATGTTTCTTGCAAGCATACAATTTTAAATTTATTTATATAGTCGTGCCATTCTTGAGATTCAAATTTGGCTGCTAGGCCTGCGATATTCCAGGATACAATTCGAAGGTTTTCGTGGGTATCCACTCTAGGTTGTTCTAGTAAACCTCTTAATGGGTGCGCTTCCTGGACTACTTCTGTAGTTGGTGTATTAGTGCGGGGTTGTGGGCTGATGTTGCTAGCCGGTGTACCTTGTTCAGTGGTTATCCTGTAATCTGGATGTTTTAACAATTTACACCTTCCCTTTTGAGTTTTTAGACTCTTTTTACCACCCCCTTTCCTGCCCGTGAGTCCTATACTATTCTCAGTGCCCATTCCTGTTATCTTCGGCCCTTCCTCCCTTGATCTTATGGGTGTATAAAAAAGGTATCCCCGGGCGTGTCAATCAACCTCTTCGAGTGCACTGAACCTATTCCAATGTGCATGCTGCATTAAAAAAGAATCATAATTTGGTGTCGCATGGTATGGCATTTGCCACTGGGCCGATCTATATTGAGGTTCCATCTGATAGAACCTGTTCATCGGGATTTTATTTCTCTGCACAGGTCTTTGGGGAGCATAAGGGTAAAAGTATGATAGATGTACAGGGTGGATTTGTGAGTGGGCAGTGCTAGGGGGTGCATTGCAAATAAAGTTTACTGCTGCAATGTCTCTGAAGTTCACTGTTATTATGTCCCCTGCTATTGTTTTTGTTCCTCTCCCAATCCACTCCCCCCTTCTTACTGAAAGAATTTCTCCATGAATATTAGGGGGTAGCGTTCTATGTATTTGTAGCCACTGTGCACATTTGTTTTTTAATTCCACTTGTGTTTCCCTTTTACCCTCTCTTAGGGGGGCACTCCTGTCAACACGACTACAAAGGGCAGAGCTTCAGGGGGTAGATTAATAGTCCTGAATCGAGATGAAGTTTTGTTTTCTGTGGCCTTTGCTGGTGGGGTGGAGTTTGCCTTAGATTTCTCTTTTGAAGTTTGATCTTTATTTCCGTGTGGTGTTTGGACAGTTCCTTGGCATGATTGTTTTGTTTGGGCGTTTGTTTGCCTACTATTATTGCCAGTACTTTGTGATATTGTGACATTTTGTACATCTTTTATATTCGTTTGTGGGGCTTTCGGGGGGTTATTTGATGCCAGTTCAGTTGTTGGGCTTGCCTTGTCTTTTGTTGGTTTTTCGGTTGGGCCCCCGTCCTGTCTTGCTTTTGTAGAAGCATTATCTTGTGCTAGTTGACTTTTTGGGCCAACACCCTTATTATTTATCAAAGAGGTTAGCCTATCAATTTTGGCCATGAGGGGTTTAATCGATGCTGTGATGGTTTCTTCTAGATCCGCTTTTAAATCAGCCACCATATTAGTAATCCAACAGGGTATTCCAGGTGTGAGTGGATTTATAGGTGTCACCAAGTTGTGATTTTTGGTATTACTTTGGCCTTTTTTCCCCCCGCGTTTCGAACATTCTTTGGGCCATTTGTTCTCCTTGGTGTTTGATATCGTCTTTTTTGTGTGTGTGTCCATTGACTCCCTCCTATTTTCGGTGGGGGCCTGGGCGCACGGAAGATCAACAAAGGAAGAGGAGGTAACAGCCAGGCTAGTATCAAGATCCTTTGTGGGGTCTATGGTAACTACAGAGAGGTTGATAGCAGCTTCCTGTGTATCTTGAACAATAGTCATGGGTGGTAAAGACATCCTTCTCTCCGTGTTAGCTATAGCGTTAGTTACAGCCCCTATTGTTTGCTTCAACATAATGTCATAGGGTCTGATTTGGGTTTTGTGCTTGATCTTAATGTGGGCATTTTTGACTTTTTCGCCGGTTTCCTCATAATAGAGCACTAGGCAATGCGATATGAATAGTTTGTTGCACGAGCAGTTACCTTGTGAACTCGATGGTTTGATGGTTGTTCTGCCTTTTAGGGGGGTGGCCCAGCCCAGCCTCTTCTGGCCGATGAGGGCCGTAGAGGGCCCGCCCTTTGCCCGGGCTTCGCCCGGCGTCCCGCTCGCGTCCCGCTGAGCGTTGGTCTAAGCGTTATATAGGCGGCGTTGCGAGCGTGGGGCGTGTCTCCCAGGGGGCACGTCCAACAGCAACACCTGGTCAGCGCAGGGACTCCTGGTCTAGAGAGTCCCTGCTCGCGCTCCGCCTCCCAGGCTCCTCCGGTCTTCCTTTTACCACAAAGGCAGCCTCTGCCCCTCACCGCTAGCCGCGAAGCGGCACCCGCAAAGCGGGTGCTGCGAGTTGTAGCGTGGAAGCGGCGGTGTCCCCCAGCAAGGGGGAGAGGGCAGGCTGCACGGATTCAGTTCCTCCAACTGCAAAAAGGTATCAGCGTCTCAGCGTTTGGTCGTTCAGTGTCCCCTTTACGGATAATCACGCATGCAGGCACTTGAATCTGCGCTCCTGCCAACTCTTCTACACGTTATTATTTTCGGGCCGATTTCCATCTGAATGCACAGGATCCTTTTTACTTTAGATTATCTGTTATTTCCATTTTCTTTGCACGGTCTCTTCTCTCTTTTTATGTCAGTTTATCTATGGATGGACTGTTTGCTGACTGTCCACTCAGTAAGTACCTCTTTAATGGGATAGGTCAACGTTCTAGTCCTTTTGTTCACGAGGACGTTAATAACGACATGCACAGTATTTAAACACTACCAACTTCCGGTCACGTGTCCTACACTTGGAACACGGAGACCCGGGAGAAACCGACTTTGGCCTTCACCTTGTGTCCACTTAGTAAGTGTATATGGCTCTGTTTCTACTAGCTTTACGTGATGATATGCCAATTATTTAGTGGCGCACTTCGGATAGACTAATTCCGGGGTTTTCTGCGTTTTTCTACAGAAATCGCACCACATGGAAGTAATCCGCTCCAGGAAGTTTCCCGGATCCCCTCCCGGACTTAAAGCCAGTTAACACATGTCCTTATTAAGAAATTTCCTTTACTTGGTCAAGGGCCCTGCCGGGTCGGAAATATCACCGGTGGAGCTGTGAGCATACCATTAATACATTAGAAACTCCCTTAACTTCGAGATATATTTGCCCTTGTGGCATCTTTCTATATGTCTTTTTTGCGCATTCACCCCTAAAGTTTTTTTTTCCCTTGCTCTTCTTTTCCTTCCCTCTGCAGACCTTTTTGCCATACATACTATAGCGCAGGTATAATTTCACTGATCATACCCCTCACACAGAGCACGTGTTCTTCTCAAGCACAGGGATAGGGGTTTGCATAATGGTTGACCAGTCCGTCACACTTCTCACACTATTACCCCTTCACTGTAGTACATTTGAACTTGATTGCATGTTGAATGATACGTTTATGCAACTATAGATTTACCTCTCGGGTAGTCAGCATCTGCTTGCAGAATACCGGAGGGGGTCACTACATCACTAGCCCTTGAGATTTAGGGCCCCTGCTTTGCCAACACTACGTCGTAGACAACACCGGGTGATTCTTACGCTTTGGGCTATACACTATAACGGATGCCGTATGATTGTACTTTATAGATTCTTGTACTATCAGATGTTCTATGTACATATTTTTGTATCTTTTCCCAGCCCTGAGGAGTCGCGAAGACACTGTTCCCACGCGACGAAACACGTGTCGGCTGGTTGTGGAACCATTAAAACACTATTTTCACAGCATTTCTGTGCCAAGAATTTTGCTTATTTTATTGTTGACTTTGGCTTTCTGTGAATTGTGTGCCATATCTGCACACGACTGTAAAAGATTTTTTGAATGTGTGCAAAGGCAATAATGTATTGATTGTTTCCAACAGGGGGACCAACTTCATATCAAGGTTTATGACATCCCTGTGGAAGGAGTGTGGAGTTACTTACAAGTTGACCACTCCTTACCACCCCCAAGGTAACAGTCTGGTGGAAAGGTTCAACTGGACCTTAAAGGGCATGATCAAGGGTCTCATTGAACCCATTAGGCGTAAGTGGGACGTCCTCTTACCATGCCTGCTCTTTGCATACAGGGAGGTACCCCAGAAGTCTTTCGGGATCAGGCCATTCGAGCTTTTGTACAGTCACCCTGTGGAAGGACCTCTCAGCTTGGTGAAGGAGGGCTGGGAGGCCGCTCCCAAGAAGACACCCCAGGATGTGTTCAGCTACGTGCTGGCCTTCCGCAACCAAACGGCCTGCTTCAGGAAACTCGCTCAGGCAAACCTTGAGGCCAGCCAGGAAGAAATGAGGAAGTGGAGTGACCAGAATACCACTCCGGTAGAGTTTCAACCTGGCCAGAAAGTGTGGGTTATGGCCCCTGTGCAACCTTTTCCCTTGCAGGACAGGTGGACGGGGCCCTTCGAGGTGGTGGAGCGCAAAAGTGAGGTCACCTACCTGGTGGATTTGCGGGCTCCTCGAAACCCGCTGCAGCCCCTCCACGTGAACTGCCTCAAACCCCACTTCGAGAGGTCCAGAATGAGCATGCTCTTGGCGACAGACGACGGGGAGGAAGCGGAGAGTGAACCTCTCCCGGATCTCTTGTTCGCCCAAGCGGCGGATGGATCAGTGGACGGTGTGACCCTCTCCCCGACCGCGAAGCAACAGAGTGAGTGTCGCCAGTTGCTGGGGTAGTTTTCCCCCGTTTTCCTTGACCCCCGGTGTTACTGGTGTACAGTTACTGGTGTACCCACGAAGTGGATACCGGTGACAGCTCCCCGGTGAAACACAAGATTTACCGGTTGGCTGACAGGGTCAAGACCAGCATCAAAGAAGAGGGCTCAAAGATGTTGGCGTTGGGGGTGGTCGAGCCTTCCAGCAGCCCCTGTGCCAGCTAGTGGTCTTGGTACCGGAGGCCACGGCACCCGGAGCCGCGCCAGAATTGCCCTTCTGCGTGGACTATTGGGGGCTCAATGCCGTCACGCGAACTGACGCACACCCCATCCCCCGAGCCGTTGAGCTCATCGACCGGTTGGGAGCGGCCCCATTCCTGAGTACGTTCGATTTAACGTCAGGGTACTGGCAGATCGCCCCAACCGAGGGGGCAAAGTAATATCTGCATTCTCGACCCCGGATGGGCATTACCAGTTCCGTGTGATGCCCTTCGGCTTGAAGAATGCCCCTGCCACTTTTCAGAGGTTGATCAACCAGGTGTTGGCCAGGCTGGAGGAATTCAGCGCTGCATACCTGGACAACATCGCGATGTTCAGTCCCAGTTGGGACGAACACCTTCACCCCCTCGGGGAAGTATTGAGGGCGCTGCAGACGGTAGGCCTCACAATTAAGGCCAGTAAGTGCCAAATCGGGCAGGGGTCAGTGGTGTACTTGGGGCACCAGGTAGGGAGCAGCCAGGTAGCACCCCTACAGCCCAAGATCGACACCATTCTGGCTTGGAAGCCCCCAAGACCCAGACCGAGGTGAGGGCCTTCTTAGGACTCACCGGATACTACTGGAGGTTTTTTAAGGGATACAGCACCATGGTGGCCCCCTTAACTAAGCTGACTTCCAAGAAGTAGCCGAAAAAGGTGATCTGAACTGAATCCTGCCAGAGGGCGTTTGATACCCTGAAGCCGCCATGTGCACGGCTCCCGTGCTTAAGGCCCCCGACTTTGCCAAGGAATTTGTCATGCAGACCCACGCGTCAGAGCATGGAGTGGGAGCGGTGCTCTCACAACTGAACGAAGAGGGCCAAGACCAACCAGTAGTCTTCCTTAGCAGGAGACTACTCCCCAGGGAGCAAAGGTGGAGTGCCATAGAAAGGGAAGCTTTCGATGTGGTCTGGGCGCTGAAGAAGCTGAGGCCCTACCTATTTGGGACTCACTTCTGGGTTCAGACTGACCATAGGCCCCTCAGGTGGTTAATGCAGATGAGGGGGGGGGGACTCCAAAGCAGCTGAGGTGGTCCATCTCCCTACAGACAATGGACGTCACAGTGGAACACCGTCCTGGGACAGAACACGCCAACATAGATGGCCTGTTCCAGTTCATCCGCCTTAGTGAAGAGAACTCCCAGGAGTGTAGGTAGTTCCCCCTACTTTCAGCTGGAGGGAACGTGTGTTAGACTTGGCATCTTTTGGCGTGTTTCCCCTGAGTTTTTGCTTTATGCCCTCCCGATTTTGACTCTGTTTTTGCTGGTATAATGTTTCTGCACGCTTCTCGCACTGCTGATCAGTGGTAAAGCGGGGGTGCTCCTGTGGTAAATTGTTATGATTGGATGTGCGACTCACTTGCCAGCCCCCAGTAACTGGCACTGCAAGTGCCGGGGCTTGTGAGTCCGCCACTGCTCGTGGGCCTGCAGCACGGATTGCGCCACCCATGAACGTAGCTCGAAAAAGGTGTAAGTGAATGAAGCTTGGTATGCCTGAACTCAGCGTCTAAAGACGCATCCTTTAGCTAGAGTGCCCTTTTCATTCTGAGTTCATAAAGGCCACTTTTAGAAAGTGGGTATTACTTTGCTTGGTCATCCCGTGTGCCTCTGCTGGAATGTGGATTGCCTCTCTGGTTTTTGGGACGACAGATGGCTGGGGAGCGGGGTGGCCTCTGATAGTCTAGGTAGGTGAGGAAAGGGCTCAACAGACCTGGATTGCGATGGGGGAAGAGGGAGGTAATCTACTTGCACCTCAAAGGGCTCAGTCTGCCTCTGACAAAGTATTCTCCACCTCCTGCCAGGAATTCACGCCAGAGACGGTCCAACATGCTTCTGCCCGGACACAGACACCCTCTGCCGGAAAGATCAAAGGATTTTTTGGATACATATGCTGGGTCCCAGACCCCTGAATTTTAGAACTTATCTGGATCAAGAAGACAAAAAGAAGCGCCGGAGAAGCTGCGAAAGGTACAACTGCTTTGCTGGGTGTTTTGCTGGACTGACCTGCAATGGCTGCTTCTATCTTGGGCAGTGAAAGTCCTGGACTAGACTTTCTGCAACCGAAGTGGTCAGACTCTCCAAGGGCTTGAGGTACAGCTTGCCCCCTGTTCACGAAGTTTCAGGGACAGCAAAGACTTCAGGTTCTTCAACCGCAGCACTGGGGACTGTGTGTTTCGTGCTGACCGGGATGAACGCCCCTCGACGACGCCTATGACATCCCTGCTGACCCCGTTTCCTGAAGGCACTGCAGAGGGCACCGCTGCAATGGACCCTGGTCTTACCGACGAAGCCTGCTGATGCCATCACCGAGCCGCTGCTCGCACCGTGACCTGTGGGCACCGCACTCTACACCGCCTTACTTCACGCCGATGCTTAGGCACTGCAGGGGCACCACCGCAATGCCGCACCACGACCCACGCTGCCACTGAGCCGCTGCTCACACCGCGACCTGTAGGCACCGCACTCTGCACAGCCTTGCTACACAACGACGCCGTGGCCTTCCTGACACTGCCACTTCCCGTCGAAATTGACGTCGCTGCCTGCACCGTGGTTCGGGGGCACTGCTCGTGAGTTAGCACGATGCACCGCCTTCAGCCCACACCGCAGCCTTGGCCTACCGACGCCAGTGCCATGGATTTCAGCTCGTCAGCCGATGACAGCGCTTCAGCAACGACAACGTTGCTGCTTGCACCGTGACCGGCTAGCACCGTGACGAGCACTGCCTCCATCTCGCACCGCGACCCTGGTCTCACTGAGGACGCCATCTGACGCCGCCACTAAGCCGCTGCTCGCAGCGTGACCTGGGGACACCGCATGTTGCTGCGCTTCACACCGCAGCACCCGACACCTGTTGGCGCCAGAGCTCCGAATCCCATCAGAAAGGAGCTCGACCTGCAATTCGAGTGACTTCAAGGGCCCTGCATCTCTGAAAGGTACTGTTTGCGGGTCTTCCCGAAAACGTAGTTGGCCTGCGACCCCACGGTCAGCTAGAACTGTTTTTGGATTTGTTGTTCACGACGCTGCGATAGCCCCGGATGGAGCTATCGACCTTAAGGAACTATTTTTGAAAAGTATATTTGGATAAGTGAAGATCTTGAAGTATAGTATTGTGAATTCTTTTTATCGTATTTGGTCTTGTCTTATGTATATAAAAATTGGATATTCTAAACTGGTGCGGTGTCATTTTGTAGTGTGTACACTGTATTACTGTTGGTTATGTGCAAATGCTTTTCACACTGCCTCTATGATAAGCCTGACTGCTCGTGCCAGGCTACCAAGGGAGTCCAACTAAAAATACTACATCGCTCCTACTACGCACAACACAGTATGTTCAAAATGGGTATAGAGATGGATGAAGGTAGTAGGCGTGGATGTGGACAACCTGGTACCTTTTACTTCATACTATGGGACTGGTACAACGATTTTGGGACTCGATTGTGAGAAATATGGGTTCCATGTGAAAACCCAGTTTTACTATCTCTTCCAAATGCTGTCTACTTAACGTCTGAGGGAAACCGACCTCACTCGTATGAAAGGAATATGTGTTACATTGGGACTGTGAGCGGCCAAAAGAAACCTTGCACACCTCTGGAGAGACGGAACAGATGCCGCAACTACTGGATTGAAGAGGGATATGGACTGGTGTATGCTAGCAGAGAAAGTGGTGTATGAGGGTCGGGAGGCCGCCACAAATGGACTAATGTTTGGGGACGCCGGACCGAATATCAAGATTTTATCTGTGACTATTCTGGTCCAAGCACTGAGGAAAGATCTATATGTCTGAAAACTTGGGGTTTACAACTATTGTCCATATAGTGGATGAGGGGGGATAAAACGTTCATACTGAAGTATGCGGAGATGTTATTATCGTTTTTTGACTGTCAATGCATGACCAGATTTACTTTGTGTTTCCTACAATAATAACAATAAAAAAAGATCTATAAAAAATTAAATCCTATTCATTATTAACATTTTGTCTGTGCAAGGTATACCCTTTCTCAACTGGGTTCTCTTTCATTTCAGGACACAAAATGTAGTGAAACAAAATTAAGGAACTGAAAGCCACATGGCTTGCTTCAAATACAGTACAGAAAGACGCGTCCTTACAAGTATCAATTTCTACATTTATTAGCAAGATTTGTCTGAAAATAGTGCCTTTGGTCTGGAGATGAGCTTTTCTGTAGCAGTTCAGAGTCCCATTTGCCAGGACTACTGCCTGGGCCTGTCCTAAAATAAGATCATGGTAAAGAATTAACATCACTCTCTCAGATAGCAGACAGTCGCCTTTGATTTGAATGTATTTGTTATTGTTTTCAAAGTTGCAAGTTAATTACTCCCACTGGAGAAACCTTCTTGTCCGTGTTATGTTTCCACTACATCTTTTACTCATTTGAACTTTTGCTACACACCATCAAAGCAGCACAAGTTCTTTTACTCAAGTTAATAATATTCCACCACTTATTGGTACTCGTTTTGCAGACCTGAGAAGGACGAAAAGCAGAGCAGGCGTTAGACCACTAAGATCCTACGACTTGACTCCCTGAAAGATTTTACTATCTCGGATAATTTATCAAGATACAGTCAAGAGTACCCAAAACACTACAGGCAAAGAAAGAAATAGGAAAGAACTCTCTTTTGTCACATGCCTGAAGGTCAATAGCACTTTAAATAGTGTGCATTTCTGCCATCCAGCACTATGTTAGATATGTTATCACTCTCAGAAGGATGAAAGACTTTGCCGGACCTACCAGAATTCGAATATGTGATCTGAAGACTAGTAGGATGAACACATTTCCATAAGCTGTCCGTGCAGCTAAGAGCGGTGAGGCGGTAGAACCGGGTTGGGATTTCGACAAATGATGACGAGGGGAAAATCAATTATTTATTTAATTTTCCCTTGTGGTCATCTGTCGGGTAACCCCCCCCCCCCCCTCCCCCCAAGGTGGCCCCACTGCTCTTACCTGCATGGGCAGCTCCTGCATATTTCACTGGAGAAGTTGGTTCTAGTACCTTGCAAGCATTAACAAGACTGAACGAGAAATCCATTACTTTGGATCATGCAACCCAATGGAAAGCAAAAAGAGACAGACATGGTAGTCAATGTTACAGTAATACAAATTAGGAAAAGTGGATTGTCTGTGCAATGGCTATCTAAATATAGCATTTTCTGTAGATTTCCAATGGAGTAACTAGGAGCGAGTGACAGGTTCAAAAAGCAAATGCCTCTGGGAAGCCTGTGAATTTAGACAGGGTCAACAGGTCAGGCATCGTAGACTCCTTACCAGTCCCATTTACATTTCAGAACCCCCTGGGCCTGCTGTGGAATTTCTCATGGAGAACTGTGGCTAGCCCAAACGCCATTAAAAGGCACTCATTTCTGTTTACATGTCAACAGAGTGAGAAAGTGTCCCTTGCCAGATGGGAGTGGCTCATCCAGGTCTGTTTTTCTGGTGTTAGTAGTTCTGCTTTTCCTATTACAAATCTACACCTGAAAGGAGCACATTGCATAGCTAAATCAGACACGTACTAGTCTGCAGACACATCTGTACGGCTAAATTAAGGTTGATGCATCTTATGGTACTCTTTGTAAACCAACCTCTTGTTCTACCACAGTGAGCTACAGCTGTCCACTGTTCTTTTGTTACTCCTTGGGAAGCAGAGCTTCCATGATGCCCCATTGTTATAATGCCGGATATGGCTTCTTTAGAGATGGGCACGGCTGCTTATTCCTACAGGTGGCTGACCCACAGACATTAGAAAATATTGAAAGATTGGACATGTAAATGATGGAAACATATAGAAAGACTCATTAAAATAAAAGGGCTATTTCTTTAATATCAGTACATGTTTCACATTAATACATTAGATTAGATCACTAGTGTGTCATTTAAAGTAATAGTTTCTGCATATGCACTTAGAAACATTTAAGAATACCTTTTTGCGCTAATGACATTATCATGAGTCAACTAATAAAGGCATTGGGTTGACCTGTGCCCTGTATATACACCTAATGTTGTAGTTATATTTCTTTTTATGGTACTATCGCTGCTTTCCTCTGCCTTAACAGGCTGCTTTCAGATGTCACACCTCAATGATAGCATTTTGACAACAATTTGTCTTTTCCTCGGACAGGAGTGCAGGTTTTCAAGATATGCATTATGGTTCATAATAACAGCCTCTGCTGAGATCCTATGTTAGAGCCAACAGAAGAAAATCAGCACAGGCAGGCAAGGATGTGGGCTGTAAACAATGATATCGTACAGGCTCTGGCTCCAACCCCTCCACCACACTCTTCGCTCTCTCCCATCAAAAACCTCCAACCTTGCAGGCAAAATTTCCAATCACCTCTTCCAATGGCAAACCATTAACAGAGACAAGTGGGTTCTACGCCTGATACAATTTGGTCACACACTGGAATGTATCCAAAAACCGCCTATAACCCCATAGCAACTGTAGTGTAGTTCCTATATTCCCAATAGGCTCTGCGAATTGGAATAATATATCCTATAGATTAGACATAGGACTGAGGTCAACTAGGTCTCTATCGAATATACTAAACTTAATAGTGAGTGCCAGCTAGCTCAGAGGTCACTAGAAACTTTCTCGAATTCACAAGAAGGGATTAGTTTCTGACAACCGCATAAACATGACAACTTTGTTTCCAAAGAATAAGAAATATATCTCTCAGAGTCGCGGAAACAATAGATAAGTATTTCAGTCAGTCATTCGTGCATGCTTCGTTTCAACAGAGTTGTAGAGAAATAGAGAGACAGGCGTTTTAAATAAAAAAGGTTTATTGAACAGTCTTCTTTCTCATACAAGAGAAGTGAACTGCTACAATAGTTAAGCAGACTGCAAAGTATAATGCGTACAGCGAGAATAATATTCTAAAATAATGCTGTAAAAGCATTGTATAAGTCATAAAAATACATACATAAATAACATTGACTAAAATACTCAACTGGTGCTTCTAAAATACGCCTACCCCAATGTACCTAACCTAAGTCTAGTACGAGGGAAGAAGTAAGTATTGTGTAGCATAGGTTAAGTTGTTTTTGCCAAGAATCTACCAAAGGTTTCTCTAGGTTCTAATCGGCTCCATACCTTAGTTAGAAGGAAGGAGGTCTGGTATTATAGTCTCGGGACTCGACTTCCCAACACCCTGCAAGGGGAGCTTGTAAACACTGGAGCTGGATACTCGGTGAGAGAAGGGCAGCCTCTTGATCAGTACGTCAGCTGGACAGTCGGCTTCCTTCAGCACTTGCTGTAGCGAGCTGAGTCGGGCAAGGAGGTCTTCGAACTGCTCCGAACGACCGTAGTTTGCCATAGCAAGTGAAGGTATATTTATACCTTGAAGGTGTTTAGAAATGCCACAGTATGACGTAAAGTTGGGCATATGAACGTCAGCAAAAGAACCCCTAGGGAATAGTTGCTCTTTGCAAAGTACATGAGTTCTTGGCCAAATCTATTTTCAAGCAAGGACTGCTTAAGCCGTTTTCCAAGAAATCGTTGTGACGTTTTGCACGGGTGGAAGTAGCCATGCATGTATTTGGGTAGCATGGTCTACGCCTAAATAAGGGATTGATTTACATGCCTATATAAGGACAATGTGAATTGTACCTATATATGGCATGAATCGGGAAAATTCACTTGGAGCTTAAAACACCACACAACACAACCTTTTCACCTAAAACATCTCACAGCTCTTCAACAAGAGGTCAAAATAATGCTTGCCAAAGGGGCGATAGAGAAGGTCCCAGTCTCCCAGAGGGGCAAAGGTTTCTACTCCCATTTCTTTTTAATCAGAAAGAAGTTAAGGCAGTGACGACCAAATCTCGACTTCAGAAGCCTCAATGTTTACCTGAAAAAGCAATCCTTTCGGATGATTACTCTGCAGGAGGGTCTGAGACTTTTAAACCAATCCGATTAAATGACCTTATTAGACCTTCAAGACGTATATATTTCCACATACCCATTCATCCAAATCACAGGAAATATCTGAGGTTTTTAGTTGCCGGACGCCATTTTCAAGTTCAAAGTGCTCATGTTTGGTCTCAATTCAGCACCCAGGATTTTCACAAAGTGCCTTGCACCGGTCGCAGCATTCCTCAGGCAAAACCAGCATCAGATCTTCCTGTATTTGGACGACTGGCTGATAAAGGCACCTTCCGAGTCAAGCATCAACACAAGCCTGCACAGATCTTTTTCTTCGTTTTGGTCTCACTCTCAATCTGGAAAAATCTAAACAGAACCCATCGCAAAAGATTGTCTTTCTAGGAGGCAAGCTAGACACAGTGTGCTTAAAAGTGTATCCTGCGGAAGAATGGCAACAACGACTTCTCCTGCTAGCTGTATCCATGAGAATGAGTCTCTTTCAGTCTGACTATACAAGTCACTCTTGGGAATGATGTTTTCATGCATACCTCTATTCCCATTCTGGACTTCAAAATGCGACTTATCCAAGAGCAACTGGACAACCAGTGGGTACAATCCAAAGGCTCGTTTGACAACATTGTTAAGGTAACCCCATGAATTCTAAAAGCGGTGGGTAGGCAATAACCATCTGTCAGTAGGGCTGTCTCTCAAGCACATGCTGGCACCCTTTGTAATCACCATGGATGCTTTCCTGGAGGGCTGGGGAGTTTACCTCCAAGAGCTACAAGTAAGCAGCAAGTGGCATCGGACTCAAAGTCAATCCCACATAAATAAGCTTTTAGATTCTGACAAACCTGACCTACTTCTTCTTTCTGAAACCTGGCTATCAGTAGAGTCCACCCCAGACATAATAGCAGCTCTTCTCAGCCACCTTTACATTCTTCAAGCTAATAGGGACCCCTGGAAGAAAGGGTGTGGGGTAGCGGCTATAATCCATCAGAAGCTAAAGTTTTCCTCTCTCATCACCCTGCTTAAGCATAAAACTAGAATCCCCACATACCTCTCTGGTGTGCGTCCTAATATATAGACCCCCCCTACCACATGCCACGTTTTTCCCCAACATCTGGGTGAAAAAAATTCCCATGTAGCTATCAACTATGCCAGAACCCTAATAATTGGGGATTTTAACTATTGGGCTAATGATGCAATGGGTGGCACCAGCTCAGCTGAACTGTCCGAGTTATTTGGAGGACTGAATTGTGTCCAACATGTGACCGCTCCCACTCATATCAAAGGCCACACCCATGACCAAGTCTGGACATCTAACCTGATGGTTACTAATTTGAAGGTTTCTTCTTGTACTTAGTCAGATAACCAGTTCATCAATTCTCCCTTTGCAACTTGTACTTACCAAAACCCAAAGGCAAGGTGAGCCGCATGGTAAGAAATTGGAGCTGCTGCAAACTCGATGACTTTTGTAATCTGCTAGCTACTTCGGCCGCCTCTGAACAGTCCTTGATTACCAAGCACGAAGAAAGCATCAAATCTTAGCTACTAGCTGCCAGTGACAGTGATGCCCCTTATAGGAAAATCAACACAGTCAGAAACCACAATGCTCATCGTTGGTTCTCTGAAGATTTCAAACTAAGAAAACTCGCCCTCCGCCGTACTGAGTGCGACTGGAGACGAGACTATTCCTTAGAAAAAAGAGACCCATACCTAACCATACTTAAACAGTGTGAAAATGCCATTTTACAAACTAAGGCAACTTACTTTTCCAATAAAATATTGAGCTCCACCAACAGATCTAAGGACATCTTCGCTATTGGTAACAAGCTATCTAAACCGGACAGAGTTACAGCGAAACTCGGCCCCACTTAAGCACTATGTGACTCACTCAATACCTACTTCATTGATAACATTATCACCATCGAGACTAGTATTACCGCTTCCTCTCCCCTTAATGCCCAGCCACCCTGCTCAGGAACTCTCATTCCTTGGAGCAATTCCTTCCCATCACCAAAAGACTTCTCAAATCTACTGGGGAAGGCTAGATCAGGCTCTCAGAGAGACTGCTCCCCCCGCACATCTTAAGGGGCATTTTCCTCTCACCCTCCCCAAGTGCTACTGAATAACTCTCTCACTCAGGGGTCAGTCCCCAAGACATTTAAAGAAGCAGAAATTGTCCCCATTCTGAAGTAAGTAGGGGGAGACCCTTTAGCTATTATGAATTACCGCCTCATTTCCTTACTTCCTTTCTCAAACAAGATCCTTGAAGCTCACGTTGCAAACTGTCTCTGTTCTTTTATTGAACAATCCCACTTTCTTGATCCCCATCAGGCGGGCTTCCAACCCTCTGACTCCACTGAGGCTGTTATCCTGACAATTCTAGACGAGTTCAGAAATGGGGAAGATAAGGGTAAAACACAGCCCCTGGTGTTCCTCGAACTCTCTGCCGCATTCGATACGATCGACCACGAACTCCTAGTCAACTGTGTCAGCAACGCAGGGATACAGGGTCTGGTCCTCAAGTGGCTTATATCTTTTTTTGAGGATCGCTCGCAAGTGGTGCGCATCACTCAATTCCATTCCTCTAAAGTTAATTGACATGTGGAGTACTGAAGGCTTCTCCTATCGCCACACCTTTTTAAATTATATATGTTTACCCTTATTCATTCCCTGGGTGAAAAGAATGTGTGCACCTTCAATTATGCTGATGATCTTCAACTGATCTCAGACGTGAGTCCCATGCTTTTCGAGCCACTGGAATCAAGCTATCCTGGCTAAAGAGGGGTGATACCCCGAAACCGGTCCTAGGATGCTTCGGTCCAGGGAGGACCTGGCTTGGCAGTTTGGGCTGGACTGTTCCCATGAGGCACAGGGTCAAGACTGATTTGCATATGGCTGGGTTCAAACTGGAATGGCATGGTGAGCAAAAAAAGATGGATTTAGGCCCAGATCTCTGTACTGGGGTGAATGTATGACATTGTTCTGCATTCTGTCCATCAACTGTTGTTTTTGCATTTGTCACCCCGAGTGGGACGGGTATGCTCAGACGTGAGTCCCGTGCTCTACATGCCACTGGAATCAAGCTATCCTGGCTGAAGAGGGGTGAAACCCCGAAACCGGTCCTAGGATGCTTGTTTCCAGTCCAGGGAGGGTCTGGCTTGGCAGTTCTCGCTGGACTGTTCCCATGAGGCACAGGGTCAAGACTGATTTGCATATGGCTGGGTTCAAACTGGCATGGCATGGTGAGTAAAAAAAGATGGATTTAGGCCCAGATCTCTGTACTGGGGTGAATGTATGACATTGTTCAGCAATCTGTCCATCAACTGTTGTTGTTGCATTCTTCAACTGATCCTCGACATTGACAATTCCCCTGCCTCCGACTCCAAATTTCAAACAACTATGCAACACATTAGTAACTGGGTGCACGGCAATCACTTGAAGCTAAATCCAGATAAAACTGAATTGATCATAATATGATGGCCCTCAAACCCCTGGAACTCTAACTTCTGGGAGCCAGAGTTGGGAAATTACCCCCTTCCGTCCATAAAAAGCCTCTGCATCACTACTGATAGTGACCTGTCGATGTAATCTCAGATTGGGACAGTGGTTTCTACCTGTTTCTTCCAGCTCCGGAGGATCAGAAAAATCTGAAGATTTCTTACCACCAATGCCCTGACCCAAGTAGTACTGGCCTTCACCATCTCTCACATTGACTATGCCAACTCTCTTTACTTTGGTGTACCAGCATACCAATCCAAAAGACTGCAACTGGTGCAAAATCAGGCCGCTGCATTAATTTATCACCAGCCCAGATGGCACCATGTCACCCTGATCATGAAAAAGTTACACTGGTTACCAGTTGCTGAACGCAGTGCATTCAATTTGGGATGCATCATATTTAAAGCACTCCAAAGCAAATGACCTGCATTTGTTTTCTCTCGGGTACAGAGATACTCCCCTACTCGGAATCTTATGTCTTCCCACCTCAACCTTTTGTTACTTCTTCTTTCAAACGTAAGAAACTGGGGGGTCTACGATTCGCAGTCATGGACCCAACATTCTGGAATTCACTTCCTCCTGTCATTAGAGCAACAACTTCGTACTCTCAATTCAGGAAGCTTTTAAAGACCTGGCCCTTTTGCCAGGCATACAAATTAACTTCCCAGCGGCAGCACTCCCTGGATCTTAGCGCCATGAATCCGCTTGGTGTACATGCGCTCAACAAATACCTTTAACATTATAATTAAAAGCAGTTCATCTAGCCCTTCAAGCCTTTCTTCCCAGAATACAAGGTTCGTCGGTGCTTGTCCGAACAGACAACACCACAGCAATGCATTCTATAAACAAGCAGGGCGGCGGATCTCGCCGGCTTTCCAGGATGGCACAGAGGTTATGGGAATGGGCTATAATTCACAAAATCTGCCTCCGAGCAGAACATGTTCCTGGAACACAAAACATAAATGTTTCTGTTAATTTATTTGTTTGATTAATTAAAATCTTACAAAACGAATAAAATGTATACGATACTTAAATACTGATACATTGCATATATTCAAATACTTCTCATAAAACAATAAAAAGTACTCTGACCATTAAAATTATTCCATTAATCAACTTGACAGTATTAGTTACACACTATTCAAACACAAGCGTCCAACTTTTTCTTGGCCAATATAAGAAATTTCACAAATGCTGAATTAATTGCTAAGTCTTCGGGATCTAAGCTTGCCATAAGAGCCTGTCTACAGGTCCTTATACCACGTTCATTAAATAGTTTCTTATGTACAGCTTTTCTTTCGACTTCCAGGTTCGGGCAAAGGCACATTAGGTGTATGATGTTTTCTTGACCAGATTTACAAAGCGTACACGCCCCGAATTCTTCAGGTCTTTTCCATGGTGCCAAATGACATGAGCCTGGAAAGATACCAAACCTAGCATTCATAAAGATTTATTTACACAAAACATGATTGCAGACACACTCAGCAGGCTCACAACATCGTGCCACGAGTGGGAACTACACCAATAGACCCTGCAGGACATCTTCAGCCGCTGGGGCTTATATCTATTCGCAACCCCCAGGACCGCAAATGCCAGTACTATGCAAGCTGGCATCCACAACCGGGGTCATTGGGGAATGCCTTTTCAATTGCATCTGATTTCTATTTGAGTGAGCCGGTGGTACTACAGACTTTCTTCCCGAATCCATCCTTCATTCACTAGATGTCAGGTGTTGCCTTAAGTTATATGTGCAAAGAACAACTCCTTTTTGCAAGACTTCTCAACTATTTGTCACATACAGTGCTCCATGGAAGGGACGCTCAACATCCTGTGATTCTGGCCAAATGACTTAATCTACCCGCACCTAACAAAAATTAATGTGTCCGTCTGTAACCAAACTGGTGCTCATGTAAAGCGCTCTGATATCTTCGGGTCAAGTTCGCGCTATATAAAACTCTACAAATAAAAAAAGCATATATTTCAATTTCCTTTGCCAATGCCCTTTGTTCTTTTATTCGTTTTTATGCTCCAAACCAAAGTCGTTCATGCCATTTCAGAATACGATGAAGATAAAAAAAGGGGTGGCTGGTGAGAATTGAGACGTGCTCAGCTTAGGAGCCTTAAGGCCCATCAGGGGTGCAGGAGAGGTGCATTGTTTTGCATCCTAGATTGAATACCCAATGTACTTAAAATATCAACTTTCCCATATTCCTTACGTCCCAGTTTCTTGGGGAAATAATGCAGAATTTCCTTGTTCCACCTTTCTCATAGGGAGTAACATAGCGTACACCATCCTTCTGTTCTATAGAAAATAATGCAACTACCCCATCGGTCTGTTCTATGGAGAAAGACACAATGTTTCCCTTCTCCAACTTTCTCCAGTAGGGAATAAGTATGTCTTTCACTTTTTGACTTTTCTGCTCTGTAATGGAATAATACAGCCCCTCCTTTTCACTGAAAAGTGCTAGATTAAACCCCGTGAGGCCCCTAGCCCGTAGAAATGTTGCCCTCCCCCTTGCAAATGATCTCCTAATAAGTTTCTAATTTTACCAAGATCAAACCAATAATATTTTGATCCGTTGTCGCGGGGCACCTAGAAGGAGTGGGGCCCATAGGCCGGTGCCTACTTTGCCTATTTGATAAACCGAAACTGCTTTTCAGCCACACTTTAGCAGTTCTCTCGTAGAAAAAACAATGCTTATATTAATGACAGAAAGTAAGATTTGGAAACAGAACAGAGTACTGTAACTTCTGCACACACATTGCCTAGCCTTTCTTCTTATGCAATTACATAAAACATACTTTTAGGATCCATCATTCTTAACTCCTCTGCTGTAAAGATATTTTAAATGTTATTTCTACACTCGTGCCCAAAATATCTTCTTGGAGATCTTTGAAAGATCTTAGTCCACAATGCTCTTTCAGGGTTACATGTTTATTGGATGTTAATTTAATACCAAATTATTCAAGCGTGTTTCCACTCACACTCTGCATAAATAATTGACCATTTTTGGGTGACCACAACACATCTGTATATCCACACAGTGCACGATCTCTGCACAGATGTGCTACAGTGGTGGTTAGCATCTACTTTAAACTCATTTAGCGTTGAGTGTCGATGTAGTGCAAGTCAGAGATGAATATTTAGACAGCATGTTTCTACTGCCTTTCGAACTGCGGCCCTGGAAAGTTGACAGACGACTTGTTCTTGAGGGGGGGGGGGCGGTGTAGTCAGCAGAGGACTTGCTCACCCCTGCCGCCCCCAAAGAGTGCATCCATAGCGAATCGGATTCACTTTCAAAAGATGACACTTAGAACAATTTCTGAACAGTTCAATGTTATCTACGGGGAAAACAATATCGCGGTTGAACAGGAGTATCACACTTAGAATTCCAGTCTTTGGGACCAAAGGTCAGCAAGCGGCAAGGGTTAGGCGAGTACCAAAACTCCATCAGCAGGGGCACAGGGGCGGCAGAGTGCAGAGGTCAAAATCAGAGTTCGGCCCAATGTGTTTCAATGGAGACTTAGGGTGCTTCAAGGCACACTGCTTGCAAATAAGGGGATCGGTTGCAGTGGCCAAGCTTTGGGTATTAGAGCGAGCACTGGAGGAGGGCGGGGGGAGGACAAAGCTGCACCAAACATACTCCACCAGCGGCACAGAGGCAGCCAGGTGAAGGGTGCAAATTCAGCGTCGGACGGCCAATGCTCTTCAATGAGGATTCTGTTGTTGGCAAATATGCTGCTTGTGTGGTACCGGAGGCTGCCGGAGGAAGACCAACGACAGGTAAATAGAGGTGTAGGGGGTCATAGGGGCACCATTGGTTCAGTTCATCAAGGACCAGGGGCTTTGGGTGAAAGGGTGCCTTTCGATGTTGGAGTCTTCTTACCGGAACCGGTCGTGGTCAAAGGGATTCTCTGGGATCACACTGAAGGTGCCGTTGTGGGGATCAGGAGAGGTCAGTCAATGCTGGACTCCTGGTCAGGATGGCTGGGGAAACTTCACTGCACAGGTGAGCAACTCAGATTCGGGCGTGGGCACAGGGACAGAGTGGGCAGGAAACGGGGATCCTCCTGGATCTGGGGTCCTTGGAGTAGATTTCTTCTGGACAGGGCCGCTGACCTTGGGAATTTGGAGTCTTTTTGAAGGCAGCTTCATCCCACGGTTTTCAGAGGTTGCTGGCTGCAAAGCAGGTTGCAGGTTCATCGAAGCTGGTGGCAGGCTGGTAGGGCTTGGGCCAAGGCAGTCGTCAACTTCAGGCTTCTCTGCAGGGATGTCTTCTTTCTTCTTAGGTCATCGCAGATCTAGTTTCCAGGTGTGGGGGAGCAACCTAAATACTAAATTTAGGGGCATTTTAGGGGAGTATCACGTAGGGCCAATGTGCACCTTACTTGGGGGTGACTACACTCACTATTATGCCACCCTCCTGTGGGAGGGGGCATAGGCCTGGCCCTGTTTGGAGGGGTCCCAATCACTTCAAGATAGCAGGGACTGAAAGATGTGCTTCATCTCGCCTCCCACACATTAGGGGTGGAGTTGGCAGAGGTGGGCCCACCTCCTATTCTTCTATGTTTTTTGGCCGGTTTGCCCCACCGAAGTGGGGGTGTAAACCGGGGGCTGCCATCTGCTGCTAGCAGCAGAGGTGAGGGGTTGCATTACAATGGCGGCAGGCCTTTGACGCTTCCACTTCAAGCACTGGTCCATGCTATGGGAGGAGGTGTGACTCCTATTCCCAGGATGTGCATTGTTTCTGGCCCCAGAGAGCAGAGGCTCTCCACCCAGTGGTCCAGAAACATTTCTGAGTGTGGCAGGCTGCCTAAAGCCCGTCAGTGCCCACACCGGAGTTGGTAGGTTTTCAGGGGGCAAGTTTGAGGTGCTCTCTGAGTGCATGGTGTGATAAATCTTTATTGCAAAGAGTTATTTGGTACCAAACACTCCTGTTTTCAGTGAAGCCATTGTGGGACTGTGAAACTAGAGTTGTTGAGTTTCCAGCCCATGTACTCCTCATAGCTTCCCTGGCATTTACAATATTTACGAATTGACTTGAGTATTGTAGGAGCATATCTACTCATGCAGATATGCCCTCACCTTGGGTATAGTGCACCCTGCCTTAGGGCTGTGAGGCCTGCTAGAGGTGTGACTTCCCTATACCAACAGGCAGTGCTGGATGGCAGGGCACCCAGGCAGGGTGCCATGTTGAATTTGTTGTTTTTCCCCTCCGAAGGGAATGCAAGGGCAGTGGCTTGGTTCTAGTGGGGGTCCCAGGGGACCTGATTCAGTTACCTAGGTACTCAGGGTAAGAATTACTAGGGACTTACAGGGAGGCAGACATACCAATTGTGGGTATGTTTTAGGGACGAAGCACTGGCTCAGGGAACCTGGTTGGCAGGAACCCTGTACATCAAGAACAATGGATTTAATCAAGATCTCTTGAATTGGGGTGAATGTATGATTCATTCAGCATTCCATCCATCATTTGTTTGCATAGCACTTTCCGCCCTAAGTGGGATAGGTATGCCCAGACGTGGGTCCCTTGTTCATTGTACCACTGGATTCTGGTTTCAAGCTAGCCTTGCATATGGCTTGGTATAAACTGGGGTGTGAGGGTGAGCAAAAGAACAATGGATTTAATCCCCGAATTTTGGATTGGGGGTGACTGTATAATTTTTTCTGCATTAAGTCCATCATTGTTTTGCGTAGCACAACTTTCTAAAGATGAGGTTCTTAAAACAGTAACTAAACATTTAGCCATTTCCTAACTGAAGTTATGCATTATAAAGTGTTATAATGCAGCCCAGTGCTTTTCTAAAGGAGGGCCAGTCATGCCACAGTGGTAACTACTTTGGAGATTTTTCACTGCCAAGGCATGTAAAATTAAGTGCACATGTCCTACTTTTTAATACTATCCATTCTGCCCTTTGTGCATTTAAAGGCCTACTTTAGAGGTGGCTTATAAGTATTAAAATGTCAGCTTTAGGTCTGTTAAAAGATTAAGTTTGCCAGGTCGAATTTCCAGTTTTTAGAACTGCACACTCAAGTTACAGGGATAGGTCTGAAGACATGCTTTGTATTGTCACTTTAGTGGTGTCACAAATACTGCAGTCCACTAGAGATATTTAACTTACAGGCCTCTGGGTGCCATATACTAGATACCTATAGGTAAGTTAAATGTTCCAGTTAGGATTATTAACTACTTCAACAAGTTTTTAGGGAGTCAGAGCACACGCTCTAGGGCCATGTTAGCAGGGAACTAGTGTACACAGGCCAAAAACCAACAGCATCAATTAAAAAAAATGGGAGTCATCCACCTGCTCAATGATGTCATCTTCTACACATTTCCTCAACTCAGCTTGCACTTTTGGATTCCACTTTGGGTTATAATGAGTGATCAATGTGCAGCTTCATGGTCTTCAGCTTTAAAGATTCTATTACTTGAAAGATGTCACAGAATGCTTCAGCATATACTCCATTTCAGTTGTATGCACTCTGAATGCAAATTGCGCCAGCCAGTTGGAGTTTCTCTGCCACCCGGAAACTCAGTAACACTCCGGACACCACCCTTTGTGCCATATACCTTGGCCTGAGTTTCGATTGAGGGATATGTTGGTCACGAACATACCAGCCAGGGCCAGTGGCTGGGTCTGGCTGTAGGTGTAGGCCTTGACATTTGCCCTTCTCAAGAACTAATCATACTTCACCTGTCTCATAAGTCTCTTTCCCTATGATGTTGATGGAGGCCCCAATGTCTAAGATAGTCGCTACCGGCCTCTCTTCATCCTTTTTTTTTTACTTTATTTTCCAAATATGTAGCATTTACAAATATCGCAAATAAGGCACCATGTCCCACATATCATAAACAATCATTGTGAAAGTTGTACATGTCAATCCTGGTAATATAGTTTCAGGTGTCAATTGGCACATCTAGTACAATGGCATATCGTGAAAAAGGATATCTTAGCAAATACGGCCCCACCACTAGCCCACCCACAGTTCATATCCCCGATGCGCCTGACTCCCAACCTCCCACCCACCACCAACCCAGGCACGCAGCAACACAATACCATTCATGGTTGACCGGAATGTAGACTTTGATAGTCGATAGAATCACCCACTCCCTCAGGCACAATACCATTTTCTGACTGAGTGTTTGAGGCCTGCTTAGTGGCTTTCACATATCTCCTAAATGGGCCCCATATATCCTTGGGTCGGGACATAGACGGGTTGATGCAAGCATAATTCTCTGCATTAACATTGCATTAGGCTAAACTGCGCAGCCAATCCTGCACTTTGGGTACCGTTTTCCTGCCCCAGTGTATTGCAATCTCACGTTTTGCCAGCAGGAGCCCCAACGATGCAAAACGCCTAACTCTCTTTGGTAAGTTCACTGTGTACCCCAGTAGTGCAACCTCTGGAATAGGCTCAAGCCGATCATCGTTCCCAGTGTAGAGTGAATGTCTGATGGAGCAAGGATTCGCACGTAAAGCGACTTGCTCTCATTCATGAACCTCGTTTAATGTATAATCATATTAATCCAACAGTTCGTCATTTATTTTTACATTTTCCCCAGCACGTGGGTGTCCCCAAGAGGCTTGCCTGTGTGTCTTTTCATACTAACAAAGCTTGCACTAGAAGAAATGGCTGCTTCGCTGAAATTCAGTCTGCGCATGCGTCGGTCATACCCATGTGATGTGACGCACTCGCATTCTGGAGGGAATCTGTGCTCATGCGCACTGTTGCAAACATGGCCGCTTGTCTCTTACCACGCTCTACGCTTGCTACTGCTGCTTTAGCCTATCTGTCTTTTCGCACTAAAATGTAATACTATAGAAGTTATAAAATAAGGGATGTGTTTTTATCTATCACGGTATACAGTGTGATCGTTTTATACATGATTCTAATTTGTTCTCGCTTACTTTTCATGTATCGTGTCTCTGGGGCTGGGAAAATCGGGAGCGGAGCCATACTTGAGGCTCTGCTGGGCACCGTCATGTGACCGGGGAGAAACTCTACTGCGCAGAAGCTGAAACCAGCCAGCTGGCTCCTGAAGCCCAATGCGCCTGAGAACCCAGCACAAGATGATGAAACTCACCTTGAAACCAAGAGACTTTGTTGCAATGCCTTGTGCACTCGTATTTTCTATTGTATTCCTATGGATGGGAACGTGAACCCAAGGGGCGGATAAGAAAATTTAAAATTCATGATGGGAACGTTGAATTCTAGGAGGTGACAATGTCCAAATCACCTCTTCTGACCAATCATAATGTGAGAAACTGTCACTTGCAACATTGGTGGGTGGTCTAAGGGTCCCCAAACAGTATAACTGCCCTAGTTTAGCTTAGGAAAATTGTCCGACTTGTCCGAGTAGCAGACCTGTCACTGACCCTACGAACTCTATAGGTGATCCAATCTTGAGTGCTGCGGAGCACTCTGTCCATACTTTCCACAAACTCCTAGGGGTGGAAATAGTCTTAAGTGCTGGCGGAGCACTTTGCTGGGAAATTCGAAAACCCAATCGGGGTTACTGGCGGATTACTTGCAGAAAGGGGTAACGCAGGCGTTGCTTCTGAAGCTGTGGGTGTTGGTCGTACCTTGGTGAGCCCAGTCCTGATCCCAAATCCTGAGGGGTATCCTGTCCTGACTGTCCGTGAGCTGTACCTGCTCGCTTTCTGGCATTCCTTTTCTGACGGTCCTTATCCCCGTCCTTCCAACTGACCCGTGGCCAGGGTTGGTCTTAATTCTGAACTAGGTAATTATTAGTCTGTGGGTTTGCGTCTCTCTCTCTCTCTCTCTCTCTCTCACTCTATTTTCTTAATAAAGCACTCTTGCCCGTGATATTGCTCTATCACCTTGAAAAGCAAGTTATATGCAATTGTTTATTAGAATTGTTCCACTTCTCTCCCCACCTTTAGAGGATTGCCAAACTGTCGTATTTTATTAGTATGTTCCCGTTTTTCCCTTTCCCTTAGTACGTTTGCCGTGAACTTAGCAAGATAGCATAATAGCCTAGATAAAAGTTATAGGTCCCGTTCATATCCCATGTCCTAGTATAATCTTGCAGTGACTAGTTGGTTCCTAATATTTTTACCCATAGTGTTCACGTATACTCAAATGGTTCTTGCTTTAATTCATGGTTACATTTTAGTTGTGATTCTAATGCTTGATGTGTTATTTTGTGTATTGCTTATCCTAACCTATTCACTTTGAAATCTTCAGATACATTTTCAAACCTATCAGGTGTCTGTGGTTATTTTTCTGATTTATAATGTGGAAATTGTATGGTGGTTTATAAAGTGTATTTTCTTCTAGGACCCCTGTCACCTATTCGCTGCTAGCTCCTGATCCGTCTGGAGTAATGTGCCTGTGGTAAGTCAGGTACATGATCAGCAGTGGTGAGAAATCACCCCCCGGATTACTCATAGTAGCGTGTATAAACTCACCCGGTTCACGCCAAACGCGAGTCATTGGTTTGAATGCGCACGCCAGGGCCCAGTGCATGTGAGAATCGGGAAACCCAGTGACCCGGGTGAACTGCGCGCTCTATCATGTCCACCCAGTAACCCTGCAAATGGGGGAAAGTCCATGTCATATGCATGAAGTTGGCGTGAGGTGCCACACATTTCAAACATGTGTGGCTTGAAGGCGTCTATCCTATGTGCTTTGGCTGGTGTAAAATAAGCATGGCGTAGAAACATAAAATGTAGTAGCTTGTGTTTGCAGTTAAGGGAGATGTTTTTGGTTACCTCGCAGCATTTGGACCATTGTTCGTCCGTTTTCGGACCTCCCAAATCTGTTTCCGAGTCTTGTCGGATCTTGTCGGATCTTGTCATCACACGCCGGTCTCATATCAGAACCTGGTCTGTACATTTTAGAAATGAGGCGTGCTCCATCTGGGCTATCTATTACAAGTGTGAGTCGGGGAAACAAATCTGGCTCAATTGAGAACGTGGGGAGTGTTGCTCTCAAGGCCGACCTCATTTGGGTCATAACAAATTGCGTCATAAAACTGCTGCCAGTATATCGTGTATCATCGTCCAGTGAGAACGCATGTCCTCCCGGATACAAATCCCCTATTTTGTCTACGCCTAACGTAGTCAGTGTGCGCTGTACTAGGCCTTCCTCAGTGATAGGGAACCATTTGGCGTTATGCAGTGGAGGGGCGAATGAGTATAGTGTTGTAGCACCAGTAAGCTTCCTCAGTCTGCCCCATGCCCAGCAGGTGGTGGACACAGTTTGTATGTCGTGAGGGTCTCGGGGAAGCCTCTAAGAAGGATTGTAGATAACCTGTCGGGAAGAACGAGGTCCGCCTCCGGCTGCAAGAACAGTATTCTCGCGTCAGGGTGAAACCAGGTGTGCGCATAGCGACATTGAGCCACTAAATAATACAATTGTGAGTCCGGCAGGCCAAATCCTCCCCGCACGCATGGTAGTGTGAGGACCGTCCAGCGGACACGTGGTTGCTTACCCCCCCAGACCAGTCGTGTGAGGTGTGATCGTGGTGTTCGAAAAAAGCAGTCAGTGAGAGACATGGGAATATTGTTCAAGAGGTATAAACACTTAGGAAGGACGACCATCTTTAGTATTGCTACTCGTCCCGCTAGTGATAAGGGTAGCTTTAGCCAACGCTTCACCTGTGTTTCTAATGTATGCACTGCCTGCCCGTAATTTAGACGTTTAATTTGTGTGGTGTGCAAATGTATGTGTTTCCCGAGGTATTTTACCGAGTCAGAACACCACTCCAGGGGATACTCACATTCCCACTTAGCAGTGCTCGTGGTTAATGGAAAAATAATGGACTTATGCCAATTTACGCCCATTGCAGAGTATCTGCCGAATCGGAGGATTTCCCTAATGAGCGGAGCTAAGTTAGTTTGGGGTTCCCGGAAGTACAAAATGGTGTCATCTGCATGGAGGGAGGCAAGAAGGGGGCCGGTCTTAAACTGCAATCCCCGGTGGAGGTTGCGTTCTTGGAAATGCCTAATCAACGAGTCCATTGCTAGTATGAACAGAAGTGGCAATAGTGGACAGGCCTGCCTAGTACCACGGGAGAGCGCCAATGGTCTGGAAAGCGCGCCGTTCAAACGTAGCCTTGCCGTGGGTTTGCCATAGAGTAGTGTTGCAGTGGCAATAAATCCCAGCGGCATGCCCATACGTCTCAATATTGCAAATATAAATGGCCATTCCAAAGAATCAAAGGCCTTCTCCGCATCCAACAAGATAGCGCCCGCTGGGGTGTCCGGGTTAATTTTGTGAAGGACTGCGAACAGCGTCCAAAGATTCAAGGAGGTGGAACAACGAGGTACAAAGCCAGATTGCACTGGGGAGATAATAAATTCCATTAATTGAGATAAACGGTTCGCGAGGACCTTGGCTAAAATTTTGTAATCTAAATTCAATAAGAAAAGTGGGTGATACGATCCGCAAAGACTGGGGTCTTTGCCCGGTTTGGGGAGGAGTACAATGACGGCCTCGCGTAGCGTAGGAGGAGGTTCTTGTTTCTCCAATGCCTCCGCAAGGACCTCAATTAGCTGCAGTTGTAAAAATCCCTCGTGAACCCATCTAACCCTGGGGCCGTGGAGCCTCGGATCGTGTCGATGGGGAGTGATACGTCCGCCTCCGAGATGGGCTCTGCCAGGAAGTCCTGCATGTACTTTTCCAGGTAAACCAGCGAGATTTCAGACAGATAATCGTCTTGGGCTGTGGTATCTGAACCCGCCCTTGAGGTGTACAGCGAGGTGTAATAATCCAAAAACTTGTCGCGAATATCGGAGGTGCTATTGAGTCTGTGCCCAGAAGAGGTGTGTAGTTCAGTGATGTATGATTTGCTGTATGGCGGTCTCAACATTTGTGCCAATACTCTCCCCGTTCTCGCCCCTTCCCCATAGCGCTTGACAGTGTGGTATTTCCCCAGGTACAGTATCTCCCGGTCCGCAGTATCTCTGTATTCTGCCAGAAGGGCCAATCATTTAGCCTGGTCTACAGGGTCCAGGTTTCCTGAGGGGGTTAGTGTCAAGTGCAGTGACGTCGCGTTCAATGCATGTCATCGTGTTGCGAAGGTCTCTGAGTACCACTCCATGTTTAGAGATGCTCACGCCCCTAATAACCGCTTTAAAACCCTCCCATAGTGTTGCCCAGGTGCTCACCGATCCGGTGTTAATCTCGAAGTACTCTTCAATGGCTTCACGCATTTCAGCTTTAAATCCTGTAGGGCTCGACCAGGGAAGCGTCATTGGCGTTCATATCTTGAGAGTTTCAAGTGTAATACTATTGAAGAGTGATCAGAGTACGTCCTAGGAAGCATCGTTAGTGAGGTAAACCAGTCAGTGAATTCGGGGAAATCAACCAATAATCTATCCGTGTCCAAGTATTATGCTGGCCGGAGTAGTGAGTGTATTCAGTCTGGGCAGGATTAGGCTTCTGCCATATATCCATGAGGGTGTGCTGCTCACATAGATCCCTCAGGTCTCGTCTTGCCCGTGGCTTAGTGTCAGGCACCCATGAAGTGCTGTCAAGTCTGGGGTCCAGTACTAAGTTAAGGTCCCTCCCCCATTAAGAGCTTGTGAGGCCCCAACTTCGACAGTTGGGTACTGAGCGTGTGAAAGTATTCAGGGGAGTCTGTGTTCGGGGCATATATCTTTACCAGTGCGACCCTGTGGCCACTTAGGGAGCCAGTGACAATAAAGTATCGGCCCTCCGGGTCACGAACCACATTGCTGAGACTAAAGGGAACTCTTTTGTGTACTAGAATGGCGGTGCCCCTGGCATAACTGCTGTAGTTGGCAAAATATCTGTGTGTGCCCCAACTGGCGCCGAATTGTGTCGCATCTGTGGGGGGGAGATGTGTCTCCTGTAAATAGGCAATATCCGCCTTGTGTCAAATCAGGTACTGAATCACCTGCCGTCTTTTGCGGTAGTCATTTAGACCTTTAACATTCCACGAGATCAATGAGAGGGCAGAGGGGCAGTCAACATTACCCAGGCTCACCATCAGAAATGAGTGTACAATCTATTTTGACTGACCCTCGATGTGTGTCTAACATTGTTCGCGATGGTGAACAATGGTGCAAACTATAAAATTTAAATCTCACAATCGGAACAACCCCCTGCACCCCACACCCAGCTACCTTACAACCCAAAGGCGGCAAACTCTCTGAAAACATTCAAAGAAGTACAATTCTACTTTAGATGAGACTGATGTGGCCCAAGCATAGAACCCCAGTGTGGAGAAGAACAAACTCAGTGGATATACCATGGCGGAAGGGGGGGTGGCAACGCAGGGATGCATACCAGCCCAATGACACAACAATGCAACATGAATAGCATTTTCCCAATTGAATACACTAGCATAAGGAGACTGAACTGATGTGTCAACCAGTGCCTGAAATAGAGGTCTGCACTGGCATCAGAGCCACTGTACGGTGGGGAAGGAAGGTTCGCCCTTGAAGACGACGGGTTGTTTAATTGTTTGTATGTCCGGAAAAATTCCTGAGCCTCCGCCAGAGTGTCGAACATGCGGGCTCTGCCCCCCACATCCACCCTCAGTCTTTCTGGATATAGCATGCCATATTTGAGACCTAGATTGAGCAGCGTGGCCTTTACTCCAGTGAATTTGCGACGGGCGCCCTGAACCATCAAAGTAAAGTCAAGACAGAAGGACAATTTTGAACCTTCCCCCTCCTGTGTCTCCACGCTCTCTGGCTAGCCTTAGTACTGTGTTGCGGTCTATGAAGTTTATTAGGCGAGCTATTATGGGCCTGGGGGAAGACCAGGATTAGGTCTGGGGCCCAGCGACCTATGAGCCCTCTCCACTACGAATCCCTCTGTGAATGATTCTTTGCCGAAGAGGTCAATAAGTAGATTTTCCACGAAAATGTCCATGCATCCGGTGGCTGTCGTCTCGGGAACTCCCAGAATGCGAACGTTATTGCAGCGACTGGGGGCCTCCAAATCTTTATTTTTTATGGCGACTTCCTTGAGTATGCGCTCCACTCGTTAGAGTCTTTTGGAGGACCGCGCTGTTCCATCCTCGATGTCCGAAATGCGAGCCTCCGCTACATCTAGCCGTCGATCGTGGGCCTGGATTTTAGCCCCTTATTCCGCCATGTTTTTGTCTAGCTGGTCAAATCGAGAGTCCAGAGATTTGAATCCTGCTCTCATTTCCTGCAGCATAGTAGTAGTAGAGGCCATCTCAGCGGACGTTGAGTGCTCTGGTATGTGCGTGTTGTCGGCCATTTTAGTAGAGTCTAGCTGTGTTCTGTCACCTACTTTCTCGAAGGGGAGGGTTCTCTGTTTGGGGTCTTTGCAGCCCATTCCACCCTGGGGGGGCAATGTAGTGCAAGGACTGTGCGCAAAGCCGGTGATGAAAGCCAGTCGCAATGGGTGATGCGTGGTACCTAACACTGGGTCTTCAATCACGCAATTGATTTAAGTGGAGATCGGCCTCGCGAAGTAAAATGGCGACCGGGCACACAATGAGCGAGAGGCGCCTCAGTGCTCTCCCCAGGTCCGCTAATGATGTGATCCTATAAGTGATGCAGACATCAGGCCATTGAGTTGACCTTGCTCTCACCAACTGAGATGATCAAGTGTTTTGTTTTTGCTAGGTCTGCAAAGAGGACACCACCAATCGGGCACTGATTACTGCGTTCAGGGTGTAATCGCCATACACTCCCTTCTGGCTTGGACTGCGGGGATCAGTAAAACACTCTTCTGAATCCAGAGCCTCATGTGTCGTGCCTTCAGACCTCCCCCCCCCCGCAGCAGGAATCAGCTCCACCGACACTTCCACCCACTGTGGCCGCAGCAGACCGGCCCTATCTCCGTGTTCCATGCGCACTCATCGTGGGGGGTGGCGCAAGGCCGGGAGCCCGGTCAGCAGCGTCCTGGATGTGGCAGGGAGATGAGGGGGGTCAGGGCCACCGTCGAGGCGTGGTCTCCCGCAACTCAGCGCACTGGTGTCGGGCCGCGCCTCCTACGCTTCTGCTGATATTTCCGGGCCTCCACTGAAGGATGTCTTCAGGCGGTGTGTAGCTGCAGGGTCCTCCCCGGTCTCACTCTGCAGGCTGTGTCTTCGCTATCCGGACTGCTCTCATGACGGAATGTGGCTTCGCTTGGTCCATGCGCCCTCAACCATTCAGCACTGCGGTTTGCCGAAGCTGCAGTTTGTTTCTGCGTGGGAAAATGTCGATCGGATGGTACTTCCTCTGGAGCTTCGCTACCGAGCAGCCATTTTAGCCACCGGCTTGGCCAAACCCACCCCCGCCTCTCTCCATCCTTGACCTGACATTAAGGAAGGGACTGAGTGTCAGGTCGAGTTTGATCCACCCTGACTTCTACTTCTTCATCACCCTGTTCACCTTCTTTTTCATACGGAGAGCCCGAGGCTAGGCGTGCAGCTGTGGATGTCATTGATTTTGGTTTGCAGATGGAAACGGCACACTTGTACAAAATAGTTAATTTTACCGCACAAGTCACCGTGCTCTGCTTTGACTTGTCCAGCAGTGATTTCTTTGGTTCTTTGAGTATTTGTTCTCTCAATTTCAAGCCTATCAGAGAGTGAACCTTCTGCATATTAATCTTGTGAACTTTACTTGGTTGCGAGTGTTCTAACTCAACCTGTATGATAGAGTGACATTTCATTCATTGTTCTAGAGTATGTTAGAAGTAGGGTGAGATTTTCCTAACAAGCATTTTCATCGTTTTTCTCTATTCAGGGTGTCAGCATCATAAGTCGCTGTGATACAAATTTATAGATATACTCTTATGGTATAAGAAATTAAAGGAGAGTTGTGGAAAAAGAGGTGTTGGTAAACCCGCTATTAGTCTGCTTTACAAAATGCAATATTGGAATTTAGCTTATAGTAGTATTAACAAAACTTGTAAGCAGAAAGCCAATGCACACAACAAGTCAATGTGATATGGGTAATCACCAGCAAATGTTAAGAAAGGAGTGACACGGATGTGTTCTTTTTGTGTCGTTTTTTAAAATTTTTGATATATATATTGAGAACATGAAACCAGCCGACACGTGTTTCGTCAAGCAGGGTGTTAACCCGTGACTCTTCAGGGCTGTAAAGAGGACATGAGGAGCGGGGTCGGTGGAACGGTGATACTTCCGACCCGGTCCTAATCGGGTGTTCCCACAAAGCGAACTTGATTGCGGGGTACGTCTGGGTATACATCGATGGGTGATGAAAACGGCGGGTAAAGCCGAGAAGTAAAGGGATGTCGTGGATCACAACTAGTGTTCGAGGTCAGTCCAAATGTAGAATGGATGGGGGTCTCGCCGGGTATGGTGCAGACCCAGCGTTGTGATCCACAACATCCCTTTACTTCTCGGCTTTACCCGCCGTTTTCATCACCCATCGACGTATACCCAGACATACCCCGCAATCAAGTTCGCTTTGTGGGAACACCCGATTAGGACCGGGTCGGAAGTATCACCGTTCCACCGACCCCGCTCCTCATGTCCTCTTTACAGCCCTGAAGAGTCACGGGTTAACACCCTGCTTGACGAAACACGTGTCGGCTGGTTTCATGTTCTCAATATATATATCAAAAATTTAAAAAAACGACACAAAAAGAACACATCCGTGTCACTCCTTTCTTAACATTTGCTGGTGATTACCCATATCACATTGACTTGTTGTGTGCATTGGCTTTCTGCTTACAAGTAACTACAGGGAAGGTCCTCTGCCATCCCTGTTTCTCTGAGTTTAGGGTTTTTTCTCTGATCCATTTGCACCAACTATAAACAAACATTGCTTTCAACTGATCCACTACCTGTTGAGCGCCACAGTACTTCTGAAAACAAACAAACCCATTGCAGAACCTCAAGTATTAACAAAACTGACAGGGAGAGTTTGAGCAAGCTCTGGTGTATTTATGGTATTCGATCCAGAACAATGACTTCTGGTAAGTCCCCAGAGTTTCAAGGCACCACTGCCCTTGTAACTCAGGTTGAGCCCCACCTCGGGGAACTTGTGTATTTGATCTAACAGTTAAGGGCCTCCTAGTACATCACCATGCTTCAAAAGCAGGGTTCAGGTTCCTATATCACTGTTCACGCGCTGTGGGTTGTAATGCCAGCAGACTTCCTCTTTTCTAATGAATTAATTTTCATTATGCTCAGGAGCTATACCATAATGGCCTGATATTGAGACAGATTGTGTCACAATACTCACTGGTGTCTCTGCTAGTTTTGGGAAAAAGTGAACACCGGTTTAGGGTCCCACTGGTAGTTGTTGGCTCTAACAACACCCCATTTAGGCCTGATTTGTAGTTTCAAATGCTCGGGGCACCCCCTGGTGGCTGTTCTAATCACTGGGTACCTTCTGGGTGATCATTGGGCGGCGTCTACACAGCTGCATCTGTATTGTCACTGCTCATCTACACAAAGTTGGCAGATCAGTGGAAGGATTTGCCAGCACTCCCTTTATTCTCTTCTGCATGGCAGGGAGTCTTCACAGTGTTAAGGGCCCTCCTTTGTGCCTCTTCAATTGTTGGTTGCAACCACACCCCACTAAGCCTGATTTGTAGTGTAAAGTGTTCTGGTTCCCGCTGGGGGCTGTTTGTGTCACCACATATGTTGTGGGTAGTCGTCGGGTGGCATCTGGACAGCGAACTTCTGTATTGTCACTGCCCAGCTACACAATGCTGGCTGATAAATGTCTGAACTGGGGTGGCTTGGTGAGCAAAATAACGATGGATTAAACCCAGATCTGTGACTGGGGGTGAAGGTTTTGCCATTGTGCAACATTCCGTCCATCATCTTGTGTGTTTTGCTGTTGACCCTATGTGGGAAGGGTATGCCCAGATGTGGGTCCCGTGCTCACGACGCCACTGGAGTCCAGCTATCCTGGCTGGTGAAGGCTGATAGCCAGAAACCGGTCCTAGGATGCTTGATTCCGGTCCAGGGAAGTCATGGCTTGGCAGTTCGGTCTGGACTGTTCCCATGAGGCACAGGGTCAAGACTGATTTGCATATGGCCATGTCTGAACTGGGGTGGCTTGGTGAGCAAAATAACGATGGATTAAACCCAGATCTGTGACTGGGGGTGAATGTTTTGCCATTGTGCAACATTCCGTCCATCATCTTGTGTGTTTTGCGGTTCATCCTATGTGGGAAGGGTATGCGCAGACGTGGGTCCCGTGCTCACTATGCTACTGGAGTCAAGCTATCCTGGCTGATGAAGGTTGATAGCCAGAAACCGGTCCTAGGATGCTTGATTCCGGTCCAGGGAAGACATGGCTTAGCAGTTCGGTCTGGCCTATTCCCATGAGGCACAGGGTCAAGACTGATTTGCATATGGCCATGTCTGAACTGGGGTGGCTTGGTGAGCAAAATAACGATGGATTAAACCCAGATCTGTGACTGGGGGTGAATGTTTTGCCATTGTGCAACATTCCGTCCATCATCTTGTGTGTTTTGCTGTTCACCCTATGTGGGAAGGGTTTACCCAGACCTGGGTCCCGTGCTCACTACGCCACTGGAGTCAAGCTATCCTGGCTGATTAATGCTGATAACCAGAAACCGGTCCTAGGATGCTTGATTCCGGTCCAGGAAGACATGGCTTGACAGTTTGGTCTGGACTGTTCCCATGAGGCACAGGGTCAAGACTGATTTGCATATGGCCATGTCTGAACTGGGGTGGCTTGGTGAGCAAAATAACGATGGATTAAATGCAGATCTGTGACTGGTGGTGAATGTTTTGCCATTGTGCAACATTCCGTCCATCATCTTGTGTGTTTTGCTGATCAATGGGTGGCATGGGCCACCAATCGCTTTGTCCTCTTCTGTGTGAGACAGCAAGCATGCGCATCCATCACAGTGTTGAGGGCCTTTCTTTGCGCCTCTGTAGACTGGGGTGCGGAGAAGCAGTAGGGCCTAGACTCGTCATGTACTGGAGCACTGTGGTAGGTTGTGGCGAGTATTGAACCAGCCCTTGTCGCCAATTTGTGGTGTTGGAGTTCTAGGCCTTTTTGCTGCTGCAATAAATAAAACTCACATCAGCTGAGCAGTTTGTGGTGTAGGACCCTGGGATTCGCCAGGGAACCACCTTTTATTAGCTCTCCCCGTGTCACCCAGCACAACCCACTGTGTTCACTCACACAGAGAACATTCCAATATACCCTACGCCCCATAGCACCCTGGACATTAAAGATGGTCTGAGGGCTGGTTGGAAAGGTTTGAGATGTAGGAAAGTACATCCAGTACTACACTTTGGGCTTCAGGGTTAACACCCAGTACCCTCTCACTAACCTTATTGAAAAAGCAGATGGTGTTAGAATGATAATTATTGCTACGATTATGTTAAACTTGTGTATTAGCTGGGAGGCCCAAGTGCATTAAGAAGAGGTTTGCGTTTGGCTTGCTATTAATTGCAGAATCTTGTGGAACATTCAGTAACAAGTTAGAAATTGAAATCTTCACTGAAGCAATAGCCGAGTCACCCTGATGACCTGGTTATTCTATACCTGTCTGAGGTCCTTCCTTCTTGAAACTAACTGGCAAGCAGGCTGGCTGAACAAAACAACAAGGTGATCAAAGGAATGCTTGAATTAATCTCAGCCTCTGGTGTTCACTCTGGGCTGGATACCAGACCACTGTTCTTCTCCCACTGTGCCATTCTAGACACAGAATAGACTTTCCTTATGCAAATCAATATTGGTCTGCTCCAGTAGGAACAGTACAAACCGGACTCCCAGGCCAGATTCCATCCAGATGGAAACACAAGCAACCCCAGACTATTTCAACATACTTAGGTCTCATTAGTAAGGTAGAACTTAAGTCCTATAGCACAATGAGCATGGACTCATTGTCTGGATGTAACCGTCATACTTAGGGCGACTATTGTGCCATGGGCTGATTTGAAAAATTTGCTTGAAACTATCTGGTAAATTCAGAAGAATAAACTCAAAACTTTCAGTAGCCATGCTGCTAGTTGATGTGAATCTCAGTTGGGTTGTAGGGCCTGACCCTTGTGTCTGGAGAGTAGTCAATGGCCTCGCTTGTATTTTATCTGTACACAGCAACCACAAGCAAAGTTTGAAGAAATAAAAACATTTCTTCAAGTTAATGCTTGCCTTAATAAAGTGTTACTTTTGGCACAAAGCTCTACCTCCAATTGTTAGTAGAGCTTTGTCAAAAACATTGGGTGGCAGCATGAGAATACCCAAAAGAGCTAGAAATTCCAGCAGTGGCTCACTGACCACAAAAGAGGCTCACAGTGCTTGCAAAGTTAATAATTTTTCTGTTGAGCACCAACTACATCAATGTCAGGTGAGGAACTCCAAAATCACCAGATTACAGACTAAACGCTGGAGGAAGGAGAAAGCAAGAAACAAGCAGTCTCACTTTATGCTCCCAGCATCAGAACACTGTACTAGCTCTACCATCTCCTTTTGTCCCTCTGCCCCAATGGATACCCATTGGGGCCTGCCCCCTTTACAGCACTCAATTGCTAGCCACCTAGGTTTGTACTTTAGAACACCAAAACCTATGTACATACAACTCTGTTAGCTGTGGCTAATAAAGAGACACGAGCTTTCTGAAGTCTGTTGCTCAGAATGATGATTTTGCAAACAACGTCTCAAAATATAATGAACATGGAGGTCTAGGAGACCTAGCTCTGGTGCTGACCATATTGTATATTGGCAGTAATAAGTTTGCAATTGGTCACAATCAGTATTGGTATGCGCCCTTTATATAATGTTGTACAGCAGGTCCAGATAAGAGAGTGTTGGTTTAAGACAGTTCTACCTCACGGTCACTGGACACACTCAAACGTTTCTTGAAACAGAAATGGTGGGACCGCTTTATTGCCATAAGAAAGCACAACATAATTAGAAAGAGAGACAGGAAACCCCTGAATGGCGTAGCTTTGGAGCAGTACACAACACCAGTTACCATCAACTTTGAATTGGACTTTGAGAAGCTTCACAAACTGTCAGATAATGCATTGAAGTCAAGAGACAGGACTGACAATTTCTCCATACTGGAGACTGCCCTTGACAAATATGCAGCAAAAGATATGGCCTATGGATAGAGTAAGCAGTAACTACACCTGGAAATCGGTGTGAATCAAGGCTTAGCTTGAGATTCCAACAAGGGAGCACTCTTAGGCTGGTTGTCCCAGTTACACTACAGGCAAGGTCAAGCTATTGATCAAATCCACAGCCAATTGGAAGATCTAACAAACATCTATTTTTCCTTGCAAAGTATTAACATAAAGAGACTGGATCTGGGCCATTCCGGCTAGCAGAATAAACTTTTTCTCCTAGTAATTGCGCAATAATGGTGACAGAATTTCTCAAATTCAAGGTGCCATATCGGAGGATGCCAATATGAGGGGCAGCGCAACTTCAATATGTTTTGGAGTTTTAAATATTGAATAACATCTGAATAAAGGATCAGATGTTCTCACAAACATTTACGAGTTAGTGTCATATGTCACGGTGGTCTCCCATGCCCATTGAGGAAAATGTCATTGAAAATGAGACATGTGCCTCCAAGAATGTTGATCAACTATGTCACGGTGACTCGATCAACATTGGCTCTAGTGTGCTGCAAATAATAAAGATAGTAGTAAAGTGATTGTAAAGCCAGGAAAAGGGAGAAAAAGAAATAAGACTTCTGAACCCAGTGGCTAAATAAACAAACATATTGGAAAGTTACTTCAAAATGCAGGGAAGCAAAGTGTAATGTAGAGCTCGCCAGAGCCTCAGCAAGTAACAATCAATCTAATGGAGAAGAACATTTAGAATCTGCAGTAGAGGAACCTGGTGTAATGATCAAATCTAAGCCACCAGTAAGTATTAGCATTGATCCACGGAGTTCAAGTAAGTTAAGGGTTCGGCCCCAAGGTATAATCTGCCTATCTCTAGATACTTCAAGCAGAAGTAGGGGGAAGAGGCTGTTAAACTCCAATAAGTCATATGGCCATGTAAAAATCTGTCCTTATGCTACAGAAGATTGTTACCTAGTGCAAAGGACTGCTTTAAAACTTGTGACCGCCTCCGAGAGTAATAAAGCTGAACATCGCTATTTTCTAATGCATAATTCTTTGTCCCCTGTCCTTTTCGCATATTTACTATGGTTAAGCTTACCTCAAGTTTGTAATAAGTCTCATTGAGGAGTATATCAAGGCCTTACATGTACTCCGACATGACATCCTTTCTACCTATGTTCCTGATGCAGTGGAACATTTTAGTTTGGAAAGGGGCCTAACCTCTTAGCTGGGGATAATGAAAAAGACCATAACAACGTGTCTCTTCCCATTGGTATAAAAGGTGGGAATAAACCTATCCTAGTCATTCGTGGCCGAGGCTGAAATTCAAATGTTGTCCAGTTTTGGTGAGGTTGGAAGACGCAGTGCAAAATCTATAACACTATGATGATCAAGTACTGGAAGATGGTGGTACCTCTGTCCAATAATGCCCATGAATTTCCAACACCCGGTGGGACTGACTGGCTGGCACTCTCAGACAAAAGTGTGTGTGGTAGCAAGAATATTTAGATCAAACTGATGAGGTGCCGAAGCATGGGTGCATTTATTTCAATTCATGGGATTCAGCAGGCCAGGTTGGCATATGATGAAAAAGGAGAGACCTGTGGTTTGCATACAACTAAATAGAGTCACAAATACTGACTTGAACTAGACTATGCTAAGTGGAAACCGATTCATGTATATCAGTCACTGCAACACATTGTGGGAATGGTTTGAATTTCAAGCACTGTCCATTTTTATCGCTCCCTAGAAGATTATAATCAATAAACAAAATCTAACAGGTAAACACACAACAATAGAATTAAAAGGTATAAACACAATGTATTAAAATACCTCCCTGTGAGGGTTACAATCTAAATAAAATACAATAAAATATTCACACAGGTGAAATTAATCTAAAAAAGAAGGGGTCAAAGTACAAAGGTCGACGCTGCGTTTCAGTGTTCGTTATTATTGGTTAACACCTTCTTCAGGACACTTTGACGATTCACAAATGAATCTGATATTGTTTGAAGATCCTCTTTTAAACATTAAGAGGACTTCATGGTCAACCAGTTATATATATATCATCTGGTGTGTTTGCGTCATCAATTACTGCGATTTTCGCTGTCACCTGTTTGTGAATTCAAGGTGCAGATTAAATAAACCACGGAGGAGCCACCGGACTTCTCTCTTCAATTGGAGTCTATATGGTGGGGTGTCGGGTCCTTGTTAGAACTTTTGAGATCCCGCACTTATATAGCCTTCTTGCAAACGGTGTGTGTATTTGAATAATAGCGATTCATCACCTTAAGCTTTCGGGTCGGCCTCCCGGCTCCTCCGTGCTCCGCGTCATTCGAGTGGCAGGTTGGCATATGCGCATTTCAAAGATTATGACCTTTCTTAGTCAAACTGTTTTGTGTTTACTACACAAAACCTGGGAATATGAGGTTGCAACACTGGATGATTTTGATATATTTTGAAATGCTGCAACTCCCCTGGTATGAAGCCACCTAGGAGAGTTACACATCTAAGGATTGTAGAAACTGATTCACTACAATCCTTAGATGTGTTACTGTGTGCTTTGACACACCATTGGTGTATTTTGTAACTGTGGCAATTACTTTCTGTACCCAGTCATTATGCACTGCTGAAATGGTGATGATCAAATGTTACTTATTCCTGGAAGTTAGCATGATGAATCAATATATGCTGAACTACTAGAGCTATGTAATTCTTTTGAACATAATAATTTGCTTGTTTCTGTTATATTAAGGGGCAATTTTAATGCCAGTTCTACAGCAATTGTAATAGCCCCTATGGAGCGGAGGTTCATTAATGGAAAGATAAAGGGCGAAGTGCCAGGGAACATAAGAAAACCTAGTGATGTGCCAAACACAATTGTCTTTAGATTTGTATCATGGCAGACGTTTTTAACCAGAAAGGAATTACAGTTCATAAATCGGTTACAGAGTGCTAGTGGTCACAAGTAGTCAAGTTGGATGTTGGCTAGGGGGGGGGCTGTAAACCCTGGGAGGGTTCCACAAAACCGTGCCGGTTCCCTGGAGTTGCTTCATCTGGAAGAAAGGAAGAAGCAAAGAAATTGTCTTATGGAAATCCGCAGTTATAGGAGGTCTATTAGAATGGCTCCCATGGATAAGGGTTTGAGAGGAAAGGGGCTAAAGTAGAAATGCAAAAATGTTTTCAAGTGTAGGAAACACAAATTAAGAAAGCTGTTTTGGCAGGTGGTCACAGATGTTTTTATGGTTAGCAAGTGGACCAGTCGAATGTAGGGACCCCGCACAACGAATGGGTTGGAATTTTAGCACCCTTGATCCATGTTAAAATTGTGTACACCTTGGTAGCTGCTCCCTCTTGAATCCAATCTGTGACAGCGGAGGAGGACTTAATTGGAGAGATTATCCTGGGCCTTTAAAATGTTAAAGCTTGAAGTTCCGATGGATCATCTACTCCATCAAGTATGCGGCTAGTGTATTGCTGGGTGCCATTGCTGGCAACTTTACTTCATGCTTACCTTAAAATCCATAAGTTCCCCGAAATATGGAAAGGTTTAGCGTTTCAGTACAGAGGGAAGATACGACTGGCCTTCTAGCAATGCTGTGGCCATCCGCTAAAATAGCCACAAAGTCCTTATGTGTTATCTAATAGAATGGGTGGACCAATGTAACATTTTCCCGAAAGTGTAAACTGGGTTCTGGTAGGTGTATCAACAGTGTAGAATGCGGCAGCTCCTACAATGATGACCTCTAAGGAAGTCCATGGCAAGGCTAGATCGCAGCATTGTGTATTTGTGCTTCTCTACATCGTTTGACACTGTGGACAAAAATCAACTGTGGGAGACAATGATAGTCAAGGGAGTTCCAGGGTGGTTTGACCACATTATTAGAGAGCTTTAGAGTTACACATCATTTAAACTGAGCTCTGCAAGCACAAAAAAGACGATTTCCGATTCTATTAAAAGCCATCTAGTGGTTCAATAAAGCTGCGTCCTTGCCTAACTACAATTTAGCATTTACGTATTCTTGTAAATGAAGACGGGAGTGCAGGATTTCTCGAATGTTGGGCTGAATACATGTAGGTTCTCTGTTATATGCAATGGCATAATATTGATAGACAGGACCCCAATTAGTTTGCAATGGGGCCCAAGCTTTCATAAACGCTATGCCAAGAATAACGTCAGAATTTAACTGGGGAAAAACAAACGTTCTGTGTGCAAACAAGTTATATATAGAGAGTAGTGGGCACTATAAAATTAGAGGTTGTAACATACATAAATATCTTCGTTCACAGTTGAACCAAGGATTGAGCTGCACCTCAATATTTGACAAGAGGCTATCTATGGTTGCCACGGAATTGAATCTGAACTATGGTGGTTATTGTTTATTAGCTCCATGAAGCTGATGTTTGGTGAAAAATTATTGAAGTACCAAAATGGATTTAAAGCTGATATTTGAGTGATAAGTCACACAGCTCTATGGGGACTTATTCCTAAAATTATTACCTTGGCGCCAGGGGGATTGCAGATATGGCTGTTGTGTATGTAGAAGCATTCCATTTTGCCAGCGTTTTCAGGTCTTTCCTAGCCAGCGCGCATGCGCTGCATAGGAGAAGACCTTTAGGAAACTATATGCTTTTTCGCCCAAAAACGTGCAGTCTTTGCATCGCTATCAATGGCAACATGTGCACGTTTGGCGATTCCCTTGCGGGAGCGAGCTTTGGCGACATCGGTTTGTAATTAACTTTCAAACAGATGGTGCCCCTGCTCGCTCCCGCAAGGGAAACGCTTTGTGGGTCTTTTTTTTCTTTTGTTTTGTTAGTTTCTTTAGGCACACTTCCCCCAGTTTTTTCATTCCACTTAAAACCCTTTGTACATGTGGCTGCTACATGTATGCTGTGCTTTTAAAGTTATATGAACAAAAACAATCCACCGAGTGTTATCGGTATGGTACCTACAATGCTGGGGAGCATACCGTGTTCTTTAAATACCCCTCACACACAAAAAGGACCCTTGATGTCATGCTTCATCAAAGGGAACTTTGCAACCCTCTACGGAACCCGGCATGCTACTAACCAACGTCTACGCGGGAGCACTGATGTAATCACTATGTATGGTGCGTGGGGGTTTTGGATGATACGTGAGTGGTGGGGTCAGAAGTGATTTAATGTGATTTAATGTGTGAAAGTTAAAAAATACCTGGCACTTGAGGTCTAAAAAGATTTTTAATGAGCCTCCGTGCTGGTATTGCTAAAAGGGGTGTGGTGGAGGTATTTTGTATTTTAATGTACAATACCTCTCGTGCGCGTCAACATGTTTCGAAGCAAGAGCTTCTTCTTCAGGACGGGGTGCACAGATCTCCACCTTACTCACATCATGGAAGTGGTTAATTGGCGATACTATACCAATACTCCATGTAATGAATACAAAAGATAGACCAACATGTGCCTATTTACTTAATTCCTAAATGTAAGTACCTGCAATGAGGACCTGGAATAAAAAGAAAAAAAGAACACAGGGCAAAAAAAGGTATACAGTGTATTTAGGTTACAATATCCAGCATCAAAGGCTAGTGACCTAAAAATGTGAGATAGCACTCTCTAGACATATTATGTCATCCTAATCCAGTGCAGTGCCCTGTAAAAAAATATTTTGACATGTACAAGACTAACGAACACATAACATAAAACACACACTCATAAGTCCACTGGTAGGTCTGGTGATCTATGTTTCAGAAAAGGTTTTGCTGTGGTAAAAAACGAAAAGGCAAGAGAAGAAATGTGCATACTTGCTACCATTTGTCGAATGGCATCATGAGCCTGAAAAACGGAGGGACCCCGTGCTAAATAGCAATCTGCATATTAAGTGAGGAAAGAAACACACACATAGTCTTTCTTTTGCGTTCAGAATAGTACTCACTTCATTCGATGTGTTGGAAATGCTTGTGGGTATCCATTCAGTTATGCCGTACTTACGAATCAGAAGGTGCTCCCTGCCACAACCGTCCCGTCCGCGGCTCCGTGGTTAAATGTGGAGCGCGGCGGGACCGGTTTAAATACCCAACTAAATTGGATAATTCATAAAATCATTGTGACCAGCCGGGAGACGTAAGCTGCTAGCGGCGTGGTTGCGAGCCCAAACAGATGTCTTGCGCCTAATCCGTGCATGGAACAGGGGTTCCTTGCACATGCTGGTTGAATCAGGTTACCGAAGCTTCTGTGTGGAGAGACAGGGCTTGTTCGCACATGCGCGTGAGGTCCGGTTTCATTAGAAATTGGAGCGTATGCGAGGGGTAACTAACTTTATTATTCAATCCTGCAAAAAAGGAAATAGAGATAACATATGTAATGCACTCAGACCAGTCTCGAGATATATTTCGATTGCCTTATTTGATCTTAGATGTTGACTATCCGTCTACTATAGGGCTAGTGTGGGGTCAAATGCCTTACCCAACGTCAGTAGACGTGGCTTGAAAGGCCAAAATGGTAGAAAGGATGCGGGCACACCTGCTCAGTACTAGTTTGGGTGGTAAAATGGTTATATACTATGCCCAACGCGGGAAGAATGATTGACCTTATGGGTTTAACAGCTCAACGGTAGTCAGGGTGGTCAAAAGGGGAGTGCTACAGGAAACGGTGATTATCGCCCCTCAAGAAATAGGGTAGTTAGCTAAATTGATTCCACAGGACATCATCATTCAATCCATTATTACTGGTCCCTAGGTGGAAAACCCACCCTGTTCCTTCTCAAAAAGCCCATTCTCTGAAGGTAGCTGTTCTATTATTGTCCAGTTCAGATCATTCACTGTATGTGTTTCAGATAACAAATGGGACGCCATTTTGGTCGTGCTCTTACATTTGACATTACTTTTGTGTTCTCCAATTCTGGTTTTGGCTGGTCTAGACGTCCTCCCAATGTATTCAAGGCCACACGGGCACATGATCATGTACACGACATTACTGCTATTGCAGTTGGTAAATTTCCTTTGCTGCCATTCACTCCCATTGCGGAATTTCAGTCATCTACTTTTTTTAGTTAGGTGGCAACTGCTACAGTTGTCACAGGGGGGATGCCCCTGAACCCATTGGACAGTTGATTGCTCATGTTGGTTTGTCCGTGGCCGAGTGAAAGACCAGGATATCTTTCAGGTTCCTACCCCTCCTGTGAGTGAACAATGGTTTCTCCAGGTCAAGGTCGCTACTCACAAGGGTCCTCCAGTGTTTGTTCACGATTTTAGAAATCTCGTTGGAGTGGGTGTTATAGGTGGTTACACAGATAGGTCTTCTGTTAGGACCTTTTTGAACCATATCCTCCAAGAGTACATCCCTGTTATTATTGTGCGCTCTTTTCATAGCTCTATCTATGGTTGGCACTGGGTATTTTTGGTTTCTGAGCTTACATTTAAGTTCCACAGCTTGTGCTTTGTAATCACTCAAGTTGGAACAGTTCCGTCTCAAGCGGAGAAACTGTCCGTAAAGAAAATTTCTCACGTAGGTGACTTGGGTGGAAACTGTCGTACCTCAGCAGGCAGTTTTGGGATGTAGGCTTAAAGTGAGTGGTTGTCCTTAGTTGCCCCTTTTCTGGGTAGATGTTGAGATCAAGGAAAACCATCTAGTCGTGTGATGCGGTGCTGGTGAATTTCAGGAAAGGGTTCTGTAAGTTGAATTGTTCAATGGATTGATAATCACCTTCTCAGATTACCAGCACATCGTCGATGTAGCGCCTCCAGGACTTAAAGTTCTGTTTGTAGGGGTTACTTTGGTGGAGAATTTTGTGATCTTCCAAATGGTGGACATAGAGACCAGCCAAACTAGGAGCATAAGTGCTGCCCATGCTGGTCCCATGACTTTGTAAGTACAGAGTTCTTTTGTACTGAAATAAATTCTTTGTGAGTGCTAAGGTGATACACTCCATCACAAGGTTACTGGGAGTTTGGTAATCCCATGGTGTAGAGAACAGGATCTCTTCAATGATGTTGAGTGTTTCGTCATGGGGAAGGCTGCTGTAGAGACTTTCTACATCCAGGCTTAGTAGCAGTTGTTTATCAGGGCTGAAAGGCAGATTTTGTAATAGCTGGAGTATTGCTTTTGTGTCTTTTAGATAGGTGTCTGTGGCCTGGACCAAGGGACGTAGAAAAGCGTCCGCAAATCTGGACAAGGGTTTCAGGATGGACCCGATTCCGGAGACTGTCCGTCTCCCTGGCGGATGTTCCAGGTCTTTGTGTAACTTGGGAATGGTGTAAAAGTATGGAGTCCTTGGTGATTTTTGGAACAGAAAATCTGCCTCCTTTTTGGACAGCCAGTTGTGTGCTAGGGCTTCTTCCGCCATTCCCATGATTCTGATACGTAATGACTCTGTTGGGTCCTCATGTAAGATGGTGTAGTTTCTTCTGTCTGATAGGAGTTTGCGGCACTCCTGGTCATATGCCAATGACGTTTGGATTACAATTGCCCCCCTTTGTCGGCAGGTTTGATAGTGATTTCCTTATTGCCAGAAAGGTGGCAGATAGGCTCCTGTTCCAATTTGCCTTTTCGTTTTTTACCACAGCAAAAACTTTTCTGAAACATAGACCACCAGACCTACCAGTGGACTTATGATAGAGTGTGCGTTTTATGTTATGTGTTCGTTAGTCTAGTACATGTCAAAAACATTTTTTACAGGGCACTGCACTGGTTTAGGATGACATAATATGTCTAGAGAGTGCTTTATCTAACATTTTTAGGTCACTAGCCCATGATGCTGGATATTATAACCTAAATACACTGTGTACCTTTTTTCCCTGTGTTCTTTTTTCTGTCTATTCCAGGTCCTCATTGCAGGTACTTACATTTAGGAATTAAGTAAATAGGTAGGCACATTTTGGTCTATCTTTTGTATTCATTACATACCTAGGGGTTGTTAAGGTTAGAGTGTGTTGTGTGCTGTGCAGTATGTCTACAGGTCAGCTGCCAGTGTTACTGGGTTCAGAGTATAAATGTGGGCTGCTGCTTACAGCAGTGTACAGTGTTTGTATACGTTAACCGCTAGGGCTGATTCATACTGTGTATATTTAATAAGTATGGGCGAAATTTGCAAATTCGCGGTACGCGAATCTGTGCGAATACATACTCACGGTCTGCAAAATTTGCAAATCTGTATGAATTTGCGGATTTTTTATTTTTGCGTGTTCGCTGGGTTTTTTTTCAGTGCAGCTACCGCGAAGTTACCCATGCGGTCGTACATGGGCGCGGCCATCTTGTTTTCAGTGTTCGCATTGCGTATTTCCGTTTCCGGGCGCTAGTTGCATGCTCGCGTTGGGCATTTCCAACATGCGAGGTGCAATTACGTGATCGCGTCCGTTTTTGCGTGCTAACGGGAAAAATATCGCACGAACTTACCCACATGGTCGCAATGGGAGCTGCCATTTTATTTTTCATTCATTGCTGTAGTTCTGGGCATTCTTTTTCTATCCTGCTTTAATCTTTGCAATCCTCTGTTTGTTTGAATTTTTTTGGGATCTTTTTTACTCATTATCTATCCCTCTCTTTTTCTACATCTATATTTTGTGTTTTTTTCAACTTTTTGTTACTTTAATAACTACTTTTTTTGTTTAGCTCTCTCTTTTCTTTTACTTACTTTTTTCCCTATTCTTTTCTTCTTTCACCCATGACCATGGCAAGGGGAGCCGGCAAGTCAAAGCGCAAGGGTCCCGCACCCCGTAGCCGGCTCCCTTGTGGGCGCTCAAGGGGGGAGGATGTAATTGCCCGGGAGATATTTAGCACGATGGAGGTGGCAGCACTGGTTTTCTTCGTCCAGGGCCACCTCCCCAAGATCGTTGCGGCAGGCAGCAGGCCCGGTACCGGGTACGGGCTCCGGGAGCGTCGCCAGCTATGGGGGAAGGTGTGCCGGGCATGTATCGGGAGTCTGGGGTCCGGCGCACCTACAACCAGGCGACGCACCGGTGGTCAGACATCCTGGACCGGGAACATGACCTGCTCGACCTGCTTGGCGTGGAGATCCCTGGGCTTGGTGAGTAGTAGTAGCTATTTAATCACTACTTTGTTTTCTCCTGCTCTGTGTTATGATGGTGCAAATATTTGTTTTTTTCCGAAGAGCAAGAATGCTGCAGATTACATTGCAGGTAAATTATGTTTCAAAAGCTTCTGTGATTTCAGGTGCTCACCTGCTCACTGGCGGTGCTACTATGCTTACTTGTTTTCAATTTTGTGCTCATTTAGCCTGGGTGATTATGTAGGAGTGTACTCTACAGAAGTGCGTAATGCTAGACACTAGAGATTAATTGCAGGTAAATTATGTTTCAAAAGCTTCTGTGATTGCAGGTGCTCATCTGCTCACTGGCGGTGCTACTATGCTTACTTATTTTCAAGTTTGTGCTCATTTGGCCTGAGTGATTATATATGAGTGTACTTTTTACAGAACTGCGTAATGCTAGACACTAGAGACTCAAGTCCACTCCTTCCTTTGTACTCCTGCCACTAAGAAGAGATAGTGGTGGTGGATTGATAGGTTAAGTATATTATGACTGGTTATTTACTATTTAGTAGGAAACTTTTTAGTGGTCCGCAATCATGACGGACTGTGTCTGTCACTTCGCGTGCTGCGGAGTGCTGCCTGCCAGTCCTAGTAGAACCTTTTTGTAGTTGGTTTAGTGAGTTACATAACTTTCCAACTAGATGGTCCGTGAATCCAGCAATACTAGTATCCTAGTAGACCACATCAGATAGGTCAATAAATTTAGTGCAATTGTTGTCTATTTCCCTGAAATAATTTGTTATTGTTTTTTTAAATGTTTGATTTAGTTGACAACAATCATCCATGTTTGTGTCTTTCTTTCATGTTGTACATCAGTTCCCTCCAGGGGAAAGAGGACAGAGAAGGAGGAGGTAGCAGCGCCGGCGCAGCAGGAAAAACAGGAAGGCCAAGATACGTCCGCCGAGGGCTCCTCTGCTGGCCCCAGTACATTTTCCTGTTAATATTATTATTTATACTTCCCTATCTTTTACAGCACCTATTTATTCCAAACGTTCCTCATAATTCAATTTTTTCCTAAATTGTCTTTGATCTTCTTGTAGACTGTTTCTAAATTCTTATCCTGCCTCTACTATGACTGTCTGTGCTACTACTAGATTATTATTAGTCTGTCTGTGTAGCAAGCTAAGCTTGCACAGTTGGCAAAAGGTGTTAAACAAAACTCCTATTCAGCAATAGGTCTAGGCACTGAGTGCAGTCCTCTGGGTTGTCCATAATGTCTATTGAAGTCTTCTAAATGTTTATGCTTTGACAATTCCCAACAATAAAATGTCAATGGCCACCATGAATAAGATACTGGTTTACTTTTTGATTGGATAGGAGGACATACTACTACTGTTGCAGGGACTATTCTGCATATACAGAACTATGGACAAAAATAGGGCATTGGTGATAATAGGTACAGTTAGACTTTCCACATACCTTGGTCATAACAGAAGTTGAACCCCCAATCTCCTTACTGACTAGCTAGTGTGTCATGTGAGAAGTTGGCCCGATATGCAACGTTCGCTATTCTAGCGACCGCTATGTATCGTTCCAACGACCCTTATGGTGTTTGGTTGTAAGTCAACCTATAGACCAGCTATCCTAGTAGCGTGGATACGAGCAGTCTAAGGCTAAAGACTCGAGAGGGCGCGTTAAGCCAGCTGTTTACCACACATGTACCCCTTGAACACCCAGTGAAAGGACACCACACAAGTGTTATGAAAATAAACAGGATATTTATTAAGATTCACAACAGCCCTGGACTCTTTATGAGGACAGGGTACTAAGCACAAACCAAATCTCTTAGGAAAATACTTCAAGTGCACAATTAAAACAAGTGTCCGAGGACCCGGAAAGTTTAAGGTCTCGGGCGGACCCGATAAGGCAAGTCGGAAGCGAGGGACTCGGGACCCTAGAGTAAAGAGGCTATGCAGGCACCGGAATGCCGAGTTACCTAGCCACGAGGGCTGCGGCTGCACAAGTCTTACAGGCGTCGGGGTCTTCGCTGACGAGCCAGGAGCCGGAAGAAAAGGAGTTGCTGGCCGGCGACCAGTGATGAATAGTTCGTAGAGATCCAAGCCTGGATCAGAGATTGATGATACCTGAAAGCAGAGGGGACCAAGTTCGTACTACTAGCCAGTAGTCAGAGGGTACCAGGAAGGCACCGGTTGGCCGTCACCTCGACCAGGTGAGTGGGCGACGCTAGGCTCTGCAGTCTCGCGGACCAGGAGGCGTTGTCGGCGACCACGGTGGAGGTGCGAGCTGTCCCACGAAGGATGATGCTGTCGGCGTCGCTGGGCCCAGGATGGGGCAACAAGCCTTGGCAGATCTCAGGGCCACGTGGTGGGCCTAAGATGGCGTCTTGAGTGGACCAGGAGGGCCCGGGATGCTTCTCGCAAAGATGGAAGCAAGGGCCAGTCTGGAGCAACCAGACCAGCAGTGTTGATTGTCGGATGTCGTCGCAGAAGGGCACAAGCCAGCGGCTAGTGACCAGACAACGTGCTGAGCAGCGAGCAGAAGGGCCCCACGCAGATCGTGGAGATGCTGGGAGACTGCACTTCGGTGCTGGAGCGGCTCAGGGTCGGGGCTTCTCGGACCCCAGAGCACTCACCAGAGAATTACTTCGATGGTCGTGCTGGTTAAGAAAGCGTGCAGGTTTTGATGATGGCCGGTCCCTCGAGGTCTCGTCGCACCCACCGATCACAGCTGAGCTGATGACGTGGGTAGAGGTCAGAGGTGCCAGGGAAGTCGGTTCTCGTCGAGCTGGGCCGTCGGATTCCTTGAGGAAGGACTTACAGCAAACCGCAGAGTTCTTAGATGGTGCCTGCTGATGCAGGGTGACTACTCCTTAGTCACAAGGGAGAAATCTTGAGAAGAGTCTCGAAGGTCCTTTCGTAGAAAGTAGTTCTTGATTCAAAGATGATCTCATTTGGAAGGGTCCCCGCTCCGGTCTTTATCCTAAAGAAAGGGGTGGGTACATGACTAGGTCCTGCCCTAAGGGTGGGACCAGGAAGGGGGTAGTTACACCCCTCTCCCCTGCCGGACTTTCCCCAGGCCAGGGCTGGCGCCCCTGGAACTGGTTCTGACCGGCAGATGCGTAGTGAGCACCGGGGTGCCACTCCGCAGTCACCTTCTCGCAAAAGCCCTACCTACCCAGAATACACAAACCCTGTCTGGGACGGCGCGAACACCGCCCTCGACAGGAAACCCTTTGTCCAAGCTCTCCTCGCTGGAAGGACTCCCAGCAGCAGGAGGTCAGACTCGTGTCTGTGGTGGCAGCATCCATTTTGTGGAGCTGAGGCTTGAGTTAACTTTAACCGGGGTTCACAGTTACGTACATGTCGTGTCCCTCTAGAAGGGCGGAATGCTAACCTCGTCGCCAGAATTGGTGAGGGGGCAGCATCCCGATTCGTATGACACCTTACTCGACATGCCGTGATAACGCGACACCGAAGTTACCGATGTGGTACGCGTTATCATGGAACAGCCATTGGGTCTTGATTCCGCAAGCTGCAACCGGGCTCGGCTCGGGCCAGAACCTAGTTCACACGAGCCCACGCACTCTGCCTTCAGGATTGTCAAGGCCTGCCATAGGAGTGACTGATAGGGACTCGGGTGTCCATTGTATGGTTAGATATAGAGCTACTATACCTAAAGCAAAGGGTGATTACACGACTTTGCCCCAGCTGTCATGCAGCCAGTTGTGTCAAATTTAGGAGACCAGCCAGGGGTGGCATAATACATGCTGCAGCCCCTGGCGGCCCTGGGTACACCTATGCCCTGCGTTACGGGGTCTGATAAGGTGGTCCAGCACCAATTGGTAAATGCACCTAGGGTACATATCGTAATTTAGAAAGAGAACAGCCAGGCTGTGGGTCTGATTGGCAGGCCCACAGCCAGAGAAAGTCGTAAACCAGTGAAACAAAAGCAAAAAATCTGGGTGATCATAGGATTGCAGACCCTACTCTCCTACATGACCCCCCCCCAAACGTCGGAACAATAAGCTAACCTTGACCAGGTGAGTCTTCTTGTTCTAAGTGGAAATATCTGGAGAGCCCATCGGCATTGCCATGATCAGTACCAGGTCTATGTTCCACTGTAAAGTCCATCCCCTGTAGGGAAATGGACCACCTAAGCAGTTTGGGGTTTTCACCCTTCATCTGATTTAGCCATAAGAGGGGCTTATGGTCGGTCTGAATCTTGAAGTGAGTGCCAAACAAGTATGGCCTCAGCTTCTTCAGGGCCCAAACCACAGCAAAGGCCTCCCTCTCAATAGCTGACCAATTCTTCTCTCTAGGGGTCAGCCTTCTGCTTATAAAAGCAATGGGCTGGTCTTGACCATCAAAATTCAGTTGAGAAAGAACAGCTCCCACACCCAACTCAGAAGCATCTGTTTGGACAATGAATGGTTTGGAGTAGTCCGGACTTTTGAGGATAGGCGCCGTGCACATGGCCTGCTTTAGGTCATCGAATGCTTTTTGACAGCTCGCTGTCCACTGAACCTTTTTTGGCATTTTCTTACTTGTCAGTTCATTTAATGGTGTCACAATTGAACCATAGTTCCTGACAAACTTCCTATAGTAACCAGTCAGGCCCAAGAAAGCTCGAACCTGCGTCTGGGTGGTTGGAGGAGCCCAGTCCCTGATTGACTGTATCTTGCTCTCCAGTGGCTGAACCTGGCCTCCACCTACAAGGTGGCCCAGGTATACAACCTGTGTCTGCCCTATCTGGCACTTGGTGGCCTTGATAGTGAGGCCTGCTGCTTGCAGAGCCTCTAACGCTTTCCGCAGGTGGACCAGGTGATCCTCCCAGGTGGAGCTAAAGACAGCAATATCGTCAAGATACGCCGCACAGAAGTCATCCAGCCCAGTAAGGACTTGATTCACCAACCTTTGGAAGGTGGCAGGTGCATTTTTCAGACCAAAGGGCATCACCACGAACTGATAATGCCCACCAGGGGTTGAAAATGCGGTTTTAGGCTTGGCGTCCTCAGCTAACCTGATTTGCCAATACCCAGCTGTCAGGTCAAACGTACTTAAGTAGTTGGCCGAAGCCAATCTATCGATAAGCTCGTCTGCCATTGGTATTGGGTAGGCGTCAGTCTTAGTGACTGCATTGAGACCCCGGTAGTCTACGCAGAACCTCATCTCTTTCTTACCGCCCGGGGTGTGAGGTTTCGGCACTAGAACTACGGGACTAGCCCAAGGGCTATCCGAGGGTTCAATGACTCCCAGCTCCAACATTTTCTGCACTTCACTCTTGATGCAGTCTCTAACGTGATCAGGCTGCCGGTAGATTTTACTCTTGACGGGCAAGCTGTCACCAGTGTCAACCTCATGGGTGCACCAATCGGTCTGACTGGGTGTTAGAGAAAACATATGTCTGAAAGACTGAAGAACCTGTTTACAGTCTTTCTGTTGATGTTCGGAGAGGCTGCCACAAAAGACAACACCATCTACCGATCCATCGTCAGGATTCTGAGTGAGCAGGTCGGGGAGAGGGTCACTCTCCTCCTCCTGTCCCTCATCTAGGGCCATGAGCAAACTCATGTCCTTCCTGTCGACATATGCCTTGAGCCTGTTGACATGAAGCACCCTGTGGGGGCTCCGGGGAGTTCCCAGGTCGACCAAGTAGGTGACCTCTCCCTTTTTCTCCAGGATGGTGTAGGGCCCGGACCATTTGTCCTTGAGTGCTGCTGGGGCCACTGGCTCCAACACCCACACCTTCTGTCCGGGCTGGTAAACAGTCAAGACAGCCTTTTGGTCATGCCAAGCTTTTTGGAGTTCTTGGCTGGCCTTAAGGTTTTCAGATGCCTTCTCCATGTATTCAGCCATCCGCGAGCGGAGGCCAAGCACATAGTCCACTATGTTGGCTGCAGGCTTTTTGAGAGGTCTCTCCCATCCTTCCTTCACCAAACACAGGGGTCCTCTTACAGGATGCCCGTACAAAAGTTCAAAAGGGCTGTAGCCAACCCCCTTCTGTGGGACTTCTCTGTAGGCGAACAAGAGGCAGGGGATCAGGACGTCCCATCTACGCCGAAGCTTTTCCGGTAGTCCATGAATCATCCCTTTCAGGGTCCTGTTGAATCTCTCAACAAGCCCATTGCACTGTGGATGATAGGGTGTAGTGAACCTGTAGTTGACACCACATTCCTTCCACATAGCAGTTAAGTAGCTCGACATAAAGTTTGCACCTCTGTCGGAGACGACCTCCTTAGGGAAGCCCACTCTGGAGAATACTCCAACTAGGGCTCTTGCCACAACAGGTGCTGTAGTGGTCCTAAGGGGAATAGCTTCAGGATACCTGGTGGCATGATCCACTACCACCAGTATAAACTTGTGCCCTGATGCTGTTGGTGGTTCCATGGGACTGACGATGTCGATCCCCACCCGTTCAAAGGGCACCCCCACCACAGGCATTGGTATAAGGGGGGCCTTTGTCGTGCCACCTGACTTACCACTGGCTTGGCAAGTGACACAGGAGCGGCAAAACTCCTTGGTATCTTCGTTCATGTGAGGCCAGTGAAAGTGTGAGACAAGCCTGTCCCACGTTTTCGTCTGGCCTAAGTGACCTGCTAAGGGAATCTCGTGGGCCAAGGTAAGTAGGAAACCACGCTGAGACAAGGGTACAACCAGCCTCCTGGTCATGCCAGGCTTGGGGTCTCTTGACTCAGTGTACAGGAGTCCATCTTCCCAGTATACCTTGTGGGTACCTGTGGCGTTCCCAGCAGCCTCAGCAGCAGCCTGCTGTCTGAGGGGTTCAAGAGAAGGGCAGTCTAACTGGTCCTTCCCCAGGTCTTCCCTTGAGGGTCCCCCTGAACCCAAGAATTCAACTTGATCAAGTTCGAACTCCCTAGGCTCAGTTTCCCTCAATTCCTGTAGGTCAGCCTCCTCTGAGACTTGATCCACGACCTGGGGCAAGGGGGAAGGCACAGCCTTAACCCTACCGCTCTTTTTCTTGGGAGGTGTCTGGTCCGTTGTTCCAGGATCCAGCACCTGTTCAGTGGGGCATTTCCTGACCTGTGACCTGGTCACAGCGAACACATGTGCTGGCAAGCCTAACATTTCCATGTGAGTCCGGTGCTCCACTTCTGACCATTGTGATGACTCCAAATCATTGCCCAACAAACAATCCACTGGGAGGTCTGAACTAACTACAACCTTCTTTTGGCCAGTTACCCCTCCCCAGGAGAAAGCTACAATTGCCATACTGTGATTGGTAGTGACATTGCTTGCATTGGTCACCAGGAATTCCGTACCTGGCATGATCTGTCCAGGGTCCACAAAGTTAGGCGTCACCATGGTGACGCTGGCACAAGTGTCCCTATAGGCCTGAGCCATCTTTCCATTTATGAAAGGCGTCTGTCGGTATTTGCCCAAGGTATTGGGACTTACGTCAGGGGACACGTCCACGTCCCCTGTACTGACAAGGACAGCCTGAGTGAGTGTGCCAACTAAGTGGTCACGCCCCTCAGAACCCAGGGTTAACCCTACTAAACCCTTGGGAGGTGCACTACCACTGCTGGCTGTCCTAGGGGGCACAGGTGCCTTAGGGGCTGCAGTGGCAGGAGCCTGCCCTCCTCCTTTCTTGGTGCACTCACTAAACCAGTGAGATTTACTTTTGCAGTACTGGCACCATCTTTTGGATTGGCCTTCTTTCTTCTTTTGGGGAGCCTGACCCCCACCCTCTTTGGGTTGTTGGGGACCTGTCGAAGACTTCTGGTCATTTTGTTCCCCCTTAGAATCTTTACCCTTCTGGTCTGCTTTCTTCTGACCACCTTGATTCTGGCCCTGGTTCTGTTTCACTCTTGTACGAACCCATCTGTCTGCCTTCTTTCCCAATTCTTGGGGAGAGGTCAGATCTGAGTCGACAAGATGCTGATGCAACAACTGGTTCTGACAATTGTTTAAAATTTGTTCTCTCATCATCAAATTATACAATCCTTTGTAATCAGTAACCTTACTGTCCAGCAACCAGCCCTCAAAAGCCTTAGTGGCACAATCGACAAAGTCAGCCCAATCTTGAGACTGCGTTTTCTGGGTATCCCTGAACAGCACCCTGTACTGCTCAGTGGTTAGGCCGAACCCTTCAACGAGTGTATTTTTCAAGACTTGGTAATCGTTAGCGTCCTCCACCCTTGTGGTGAGGAGCTTGTCTCTTCCTTTTCCTTCAAAGGAGAGCCACAAGATAGCTGCCCACTGACTCTGGGGAACACCCTGCACAGTGCAGGCCCTCTCCAAAGCAGTTATCCATTTGTGGATGTCGTCCCCTTGTTTAAAGGGGGGCACTATCTTACCAAGGTGTTTCGTATCAAAATTCCTTTCCCTATTGCTAGGTACATTGCTGCCACCAGTGGGGACTACCCCACTTAACTGTTGCTCTCTAGCAAAGGCAAGCCTCTCTTTGGCCAGGGCAAGTTCTTCCCTTTCAATCCTCAGATTAGCTGCCCTTTCCTTAGCTTCGTACACTCTCCTCTGTGGGGACGTCATCCCTCTTTGAGAAGAGTTGTGAGAGCCATTGGTTTGAAGGGATCTGCCAGAGTCTCTTGACAGAGATCGGGCTCGTCCATTCCCAATGTTAAGCTGACCTGATAGTGGCCCCAGGGGTCCCCCAGTACCACTGTCATGCTTGTTTAAGTTGGACCTGCTTAGTCTAACGACTTCTACCTGTCCCTTATCTGCCTCATCCCCAGAGGGATCCTCATCCTCATCATCCTCCACATCTTCGTTCTCAGTTGCGAGGTGGATGAGGTCAGGATCGTCTCTGGTTCCCTCGAGGGGAGGCATGTCTCCTTCTGGATTAGAAGAGCTGGGAAGGATCTCAGCTTTTCTGGCATCATAAGTCTCCAAGAGACCAATCAGAAAGGACGTTGTGGGGTTAGACCCCTGCTTGATCTTCCTGGAGTGACACACTTGTCTTAACTCCTTGAAGCTCAGCACAGTATATCTCGAAGGGATGACCTGTGGAGGGTCAACTGACACAAGGGGAGACTCAGAGTTTCCTCCTTTGTCCGACATACTGTTTCTAGTGTGGTGTAAGTGATGCACCTACCTACACTACGTGTTTACCTACTATTCCCTTGTATAAGAGTTGCAGCCAAGGTGTGCTAAGCCTTGAGGAGCTGCAACAGCTGGTTCAGTAGAACTCAGAGTATTCTAAGCTTTAGTTATATGTACTAACAGTACTTATGTGATCTTTCAACAAGATATTCTTAGGATACGTGTGGTAAAACAACAGCAAGCTCAAATCCCAACCGCTGCTCACCAATGTGAGAAGTTGGCCCGATATGCAACGTTCGCTATTCTAGCGACCGCTATGTATCGTTCCAACGACCCTTATGGTGTTTGGTTGTAAGTCAACCTATAGACCAGCTATCCTAGTAGCGTGGATACGAGCAGTCTAAGGCTAAAGACTCGAGAGGGCGCGTTAAGCCAGCTGTTTACCACACATGTACCCCTTGAACACCCAGTGAAAGGACACCACACAAGTGTTATGAAAATAAACAGAATATTTATTAAGATTCACAACAGCCCTGGACTCTTTATGAGGACAGGGTACTAAGCACAAACCAAATCTCTTAGGAAAATACTTCAAGTGCACAATTAAAACAAGTGTCCGAGGACCCGGAAAGTTTAAGGTCTCGGGCGGACCCGATAAGGCAAGTCGGAAGCGAAGGACTCGGGACCCTAGAGTAAAGAGGCTATGCAGGCACCGGAATGCCGAGTTACCTAGCCACGAGGGCTGCGGCTGCACAAGTCTTACAGGCGTCGGGGTCTTCGCTGACGAGCCAGGAGCCGGAAGAAAAGGAGTTGCTGGCCGGCGACCAGTGATGAATAGTTCGTAGAGATCCAAGCCTGGATCAGAGATTGATGATACCTGAAAGCAGAGGGGACCAAGTTCGTACTACTAGCCAGTAGTCAGAGGGTACCAGGAAGGCACCGGTTGGCCGTCACCTCGACCAGGTGAGTGGGCGACGCTAGGCTCTGCAGTCTCACGGACCAGGAGGCGTTGTCGGCGACCACGGTGGAGGTGCGAGCTGTCCCACGAAGGATGATGCTGTCGGCGTCGCTGGGCCCAGGATGGGGCAACAAGCCTTGGCAGATCTCAGGGCCACGCGGTGGGCCTAAGATGGCATCTTGAGTGGACCAGGAGGGCCTGGGATGCTTCTCGCAAAGATGGAAGCAAGGGCCAGTCTGGAGCAACCAGACCAGCAGTGTTGATTGTCGGATGTCGTCGCAGAAGGGCACAAGCCAGCGGCTAGTGACCAGACAACGTGCTGAGCAGCGAGCAGAAGGGCCCCACGCAGATCGTGGAGATGCTGGGAGACTGCACTTCGGTGCTGGAGCGGCTCAGGGTCGGGGCTTCTCGGACCCCAGAGCACTCACCAGAGAATTACTTCGATGGTCGTGCTGGTTAAGAAAGCGTGCAGGTTTTGATGATGGCCGGTCCCTCGAGGTCTCGTCGCACCCACCGATCACAGCTGAGCTGATGACGTGGGTAGAGGTCAGAGGTGCCAGGGAAGTCGGTTCTCGTCGAGCTGGGCCGTCGGATTCCTTGAGGAAGGACTTACAGCAAACCGCAGAGTTCTTAGATGGTGCCTGCTGATGCAGGGTGACTACTCCTTAGTCACAAGGGAGAAATCTTGAGAAGAGTCTCGAAGGTCCTTTCGTAGAAAGTAGTTCTTGATTCAAAGATGATCTAATTTGGAAGGGTCCCCGCTCCGGTCTTTATCCTAAAGAAAGGGGTGGGTACATGACTAGGTCCTGCCCTAAGGGTGGGACCAGGAAGGGGGTAGTTACACCCCTCTCCCCTGCCGGACTTTCCCCAGGCCAGGGCTGGCGCCCCTGGAACTGGTTCTGACCGGCAGATGCGTAGTGAGCACCGGGGTGCCACTCCGCAGTCACCTTCTCGCAAAAGCCCTACCTACCCAGAATACACAAACCCTGTCTGGGACGGCGCGAACACCGCCCTCGACAGGAAACCCTTTGTCCAAGCTCTCCTCGCTGGAAGGACTCCCAGCAGCAGGAGGTCAGACTCGTGTCTGTGGTGGCAGCATCCATTTTGTGGAGCTGAGGCTTGAGTTAACTTTAACCGGGGTTCACAGTTACGTACATGTCGTGTCCCTCTAGAAGGGCGGAATGCTAACCTCGTCGCCAGAATTGGTGAGGGGGCAGCATCCCGATTCGTATGACACCTTACTCGACATGCCGTGATAACGCGACACCGAAGTTACCGATGTGGTACGCGTTATCATGGAACAGCCATTGGGTCTTGATTCCGCAAGCTGCAACCGGGCTCGGCTCGGGCCAGAACCTAGTTCACACGAGCCCACGCACTCTGCCTTCAGGATTGTCAAGGCCTGCCATAGGAGTGACTGATAGGGACTTGGGTGTCCATTGTATGGTTAGATATAGAGCTACTATACCTAAAGCAAAGGGTGATTACACGACTTTGCCCCAGCTGTCATGCAGCCAGTTGTGTCAAATTTAGGAGGCCAGCCAGGGGTGGCATAATACATGCTGCAGCCCCTGGCGGCCCTGGGTACACCTATGCCCTGCGTTACGGGGTCTGATAAGGTGGCCCAGCGCCAATTGGTAAATGCACCTAGGGTACATATCGTAATTTAGAAAGAGAACAGCCAGGCTGTGGGTCTGATTGGCAGGCCCACAGCCAGAGAAAGTCGTAAACCAGTGAAACAAAAGCAAAAAATCTGGGTGATCATAGGATTGCAGACCCTACTCTCCTACATCAGAGTCCTTATTTAGCTCCCAAATGCAGCGATGATCCCCAATGATTATACAACCCAGAACATAAGACTACGGAGTCAGAGTCCCGACCTCTCAGACTCACGGACTCATGCTTGCAAATTGCAAACACTTTTGCTCACTCACTCATGAGAAAAAACCACAGAGTCTATGTAAGTATTAAGCTTTATTAAAAGTAAAACAACTAGCTCTGTGTGTACTCTGTAAAAATTTAAATTGTGCATTATATAAAAACATTTATGAAAATCAACTTATATAAGATAAACGGTGAACGAATGAAAAGTGGCTGATTTCACACATTAATTGTGGGAGAGCCCTCACCTATTGGAACTTAAAGTCTTGGTGGGGATGAATCGTTGACGACTCCAACTAATCATGATCTTGCTCTTGTTCGTTGATGGGAAGCTTCTATCTGCTAGGAGAAAAATGGTGAGTGTTAAAAAGCAAGCATTCATCAGTTGTGCCAAAAAGTGTAGCATCACATGTTATGGCTAAGCATAAATAAAAAATACCCTTCCCTGAAGAAAGGTACATTTTTAGTTTAGACTAGAGAGTCACAAGTTATTAAATTTGTTTATGTAGTACTAGTAACATTGTTTTATTCCTAGACAAAATAGGGAGTTGTGTATATGGCATCTAAAAAAATAAATGTATTTTCTAGGCATAACACCATCGGCACAGCCATCCACCAGTGCCGGGGCCAGGACAGAGGTGGGCACTCCAGGGGCGGATGCGTTGCCACAGCCAGCAGGAACTACTGTGGGGGATGCCATGGTAGTGGCGGGCAGTGGTAAGCTATTATATTCCTTACTTATTGAGATTGCAGAGTGGGCTCCCTGCAGGGGTGTATATGTTGTTAAGTACAAGTACACTTTACTGTAGGAAGACTTACAAATTTACAACTAAGTTTTTGTCAACCAGGTAGAAGACAGTCACCCTTGACTTTTCATTAGCAATAGCATTAGCGCCGGGAGTTGACCAGTAACCAACCTCTAAATTTGACTTCAACTCAGCTGTGAAAGTTTTATCGAGAAGCCAAGTCAGATCAGAGATTAATTTGATGGATGGGATGAATGAAAAGGGAAAGAAGGGTGTAAGGAAGGACAAACGAGTTAAAATTAATGACTGGCAAAGAATGATACGTGTTTTTGAATGCTGCCCGAGGTGGCTGGGAATCTGATGCATGGCCAGTTGAAGGCTGAAGCAAGGATAGGTGGAAGGAGAAAGAAAAGAGGACTGCCTGGGTGGGTGAAACAAACTGTATGTGTGCGCAATATATCCTTTGGTTCAAATTCAAATGCAAGTCAAGCACGGATGCATGGCTGGCGGTTTTTCAAAATAAAATAAAAAGGTTATTTTTCGGTGAGAAAAAGTAAGTTTTGTCCAGTTGAGACATTATGAAGAGTGATTGACATTTACTTTGAATGGATGGATGCCGGGATGGTATCTTCCTCATAGATAGCATAGGTGTATGTAGACAGAGTAGATGGTCACTGGATGAAGAGTGTTACTTTGAAGAGCAAGTAACACCGCACCTCCTTGCCAGAGTAGCAAAGCAGAGGAAAGAAGTTGTATTTTTTCAGAATACTACCATGACTAGTAACAGTAGTTTGCAAGCACAGCATATATCCAGCGATTACAGGGACCACTCACTACCTCTGTTAAAAAAAATGTCACAACTCTGTCTTGACATCGATGTGTGGCCTATCTGTGTTCAGTCAATCAAAAACAAGGCACCTAAAGTCATCCCATATGTAAGCAAATATCCTGTGAAGGGATAGATGATCATATTATCTTCTTCATTTACCTTTTGTAGTAGTCAGGGGCAGGCCAGGGTGAAAGTTAAATTAATTGAGCAGTAGCCCTTGTGACAGAGTATGGCCAGGGCCACCCGTAATACAAAAGTAAGAGCTTCATCACCTGCATGTACTGGACTGGTAACAGTAACGCAAGTCTGTGTCATCATGACTTGCATCTGTTTATCTCGGGTGCAATTTGACTGCGCTAGCATTATGCCGGCTTCCACAAGTTTACGTACCAATTTCGCTAAACAAGAGAGAAGAAGAAGACTGGTGTACTGTCTGAGTCTAATGTAGTGAGTCCATATAGTGCTAGTAGAATTCCTGAAACTCCCACTAATGTGATAGCAGAGGCCGACGAAGTGGGAGGTTAGATAGATATGTGCAACAAATGTTATGTACTGTGCTTGCAAGTTGCTAGTGCTACTGTGACACAACTTTCTGCTGAATTATTTTGTGTTAATCTTAAAGAGCATTGGTTACAGTATGTTTTTCTTTCTTCAAATAGATACTCCTTCTAAACTAACTAGGAAGGAGTTGGCTAGACGGGACCGGCAACGGAAGCTGGAGGCAATTGTCGCCGAATATCGGCGGCTGGTGGCCCTTGAGGAGGAGGACTCGCAGTCTGTCAAAAACAACATCCACGACAGCTGCATCCTACTCCACTGCCCCTGGGTCATACGGTCAACGCAAACCTCCAGCGGAACGGAGCCGCGGTCCGGCAGCCACCCGCCACCGCCGAGCAGCAAAAACAGCTTCCCCCCATAGTACCTGCAAGTGCAAGGGTTGTGTGCACCGCTTGACCCTGAAAGTGTCCCACCTTGAGCAGGAGGTGGCGAGGCAGAAAGCCCTGCTCAAGGACCTCCGGAGAGAGCTGCGTGACCACCTGGCCAAAGGACACCGCCGGCGGAAGTAGAGGGACTGTCCCTTGCCCCTTTTTTAAAGACTTTTGGGGGGGTGGGAATTGGGCGTTGGGGTTTTTGGACTTGATTCATGGACATTGGTTGGGGTTAGGGAGGGGGGTGGGTCGGGTCTTCTTGTGGGATAGTTTATTTTTGTTAGGGCTCCAATAATTATTTATTTCTCTACTTAAACATAGCATATGCTTTTTTTTTTTTACTGTTTTGTGGGAGAGGCGGGGGGGTTTAACTGTACGTTTGTTTTCCTGAAACTTAACTGGCTGGTTGATTCAAATAGTCTAATCGCCCAAATTTGTACAAAAGTGCCACTGACAGAGTTAGTGAATTCAATTGTCCTACTACTTTACTAGTACTACCGTCAGTCTCTCCTCTCCTCCTACTCCATTATTCTTCCTCCCCAAAATGCTTATCTTACCTGTGATTCATGTTTGAGAATAGGGCTAGGCACAGGGCTGGCTGCATGGCAAATGGCGATTAAGGTTGGCTATGGAATCCTGGACATATGAAATGTCATAGTTGTGGTGGTAGTAGTAGTGGTAGTGGTACACACTGGCAGTAGCAGCATATGAAAAAAAAAGGAAATTAAACATTGAGTGGCCTGAGCGTAGCCTTAGAACAGTATGATAGATAGTACAGTACACAAGAACAGTGCCATAAATTGTAGCCTAATTAATGCTAAAGTATTCAAAATATAAGTACTAGTTGCGTGGAGTATGGCTACTACAAGAAATAGTACTGAAGGTGAAGGACACAGCAGCGTAAGCATTCGATTCGTCACGTGTAGGAGGAGGATGTTGTTGATCAATCTACTTGATGGCGCACTTGAAATTCTGATTTGATTTGCACATACTCATGGTGGGTGGGTGTCAAGGAGAATAAGAATATATCCTCGGATTCCTTCACCAGCCTTGAAATTGATTTTCTGTTGCTTTGACCTTATCCTCCCCAGCAACTGTGTGGAATTATTGTTGTCATTTAGTCACACCTCAATGAAAACCACACCGCCTGGGGGAAGAGGGTTAGGGTTTGAAAATTGGATGGGAATGGGGGGTTTTGGGAAAGTTTTGTGGAAAGAGGAAAAAACAAACAGCATGGATAAACAACAAATGAAGAAAAACAAATCTTTCGATACAAAGACATCCATAAATCTTTTAAGGGACATAAAGGAAGTGCACTACTGCATGCATGAAGTTGTTTGCTAAATGGATGGTTAGGTTACTGAAAAGTAGTACTTACTACAACTTACTAACTATGAAGAAACAATTTGACAGTGCAGGGCTGCAGTAATTACGCAATTTCACTTGCCTATCTGCCCTCAGAGAGAATAAACACTTATTAGTACATTAAATTAGTTTTAAAAATAGCAAAGAAACTTATCAAATAGCTGGAGGGATGAATTTGAAGCAAAGAGTAAACAAAAGCACAGAGTCACACTCATAGAAGTTCACAATAACATTATTTAAAAGATAAAGAGAAGTGAAGAGGATACTGTAACTGTATGTTATAGTTGTCCTGTTCAATTTGGGAAGTTGCATGCATCCAGCCATTCCTCTTATTCGTGGTACTCCTCCATTCCATCTGACGTTCCGTCGATCAATCTTGGTGACCAGACAGACACACTGTCCACTGCCTGCCTGGCGGATGCGGAATTGCGGATTGCTAATGGTAAGCCTGAGTTAATCGTTTTTCCCATCGCACAGGGTAAAAGCTGACCTGTAATTGTTGATGGAAAAACAGGAAGTGATATTAAAAAACACCACGGAGAAAAAAATATAAGGTACGGTGTGTAGTGCAAAAATAACACTTTCAGTTTCAGAGGCGACAGTATTACATACAAGCGTCATTTCTAAAATGCGTACTCGGAGTCTCCTTATCAAGGATAGTAATTAGCACACAGCAGGCCAGGGCCATGCAGACGGTCAAGGCAGGCAACACTGAGTGAAGCAACCTGATGTAGCATACCTGTTTGACACAGAAAGACAAAGCATATCTAATTGTATGCAGCAAGCCACATAGCCGCAATTTTACATGACTGCTGTCTGGACCCTTGCATAACAACACTACACTGGCTCGACCACTCCATACCACGACTAGACAGACATGTAGTCCTGCTGTAGTTGTTGTTGACTAGTTTACCTGTTTGCCACTCACGAAATGGTCATAGTTCTTCCGTATACCGACGATGATGATCCATCCATCGCAGTGAGTGACTGTGAAGAAAAAAGATATTATGTAACTTTGATTATCAAGACTCATCATCATCATGGTATAATTGGCAAACTCAATGTTGTTCATGCAGTCGCAGTCTACACACACAGTGAGTCCAAGGACATTTTGCTTATTAAGAAATGCAACCTAGTGGCCCCTGCAGTAGAAGTACAATTTGAATTAAACAAGGTAAATAAAAACAGAGTAGGCATGAGTTACATTTAGTGTGTAAAAGATTAAATAATAATAGAAGACATATGATTCATTTCATGCACAACAAACAAACCGCAATTGCTTTCATCAGAGCCAGACAGCCAGAGCTGTCCACTGCATGCATTCTCATTATTCATTACCTGTTCCACTTTTTGTCCACATCTTGTTCTTAAAGTGAAGGCCCACAGGGCAGCCTCATATAGTCAGTAATTCCAGTCCCACTTCTTTTGAGGGGACTCGTCTACGAAGCAACAGTTTCTTCATTCTGCGTAATCCAGCCATCTGCCTTGAGGGAAACGGATAGGGGGAGTCTGGAGGAGGAGGATAGAGGAGCATGACTGAGTTGTGAACTTGTGAACTTCAGGATTGCAGACAGTGGCACCTTCAATAAGGAAGTAAGACGAAGACAGTGCTGCTGATGGATTTGTTGTGATTAGAGTTTTGTTGTGGTAAAAGTTGCAAAACAAAGAAAGACACACAGGAGTAAAACTGTATAGGAAGTCAGGACGGAAAAAAAGGAAGTCAGTTTCAGGCCTAGGTGTCAGGGAAGTAGAGCTCATCCTCTAACTCTGTGAATTGAGACGGGAGTAGGTCAGCTAACAGAGAAGAACTTCCGTCACCTAAGTCGGTGTCCTCTTCTTCCTGCGTGGATTCACGTATTTTGTAATCTGGTGGTATGAAGTGCTGATTTATCTTGATAATTGTTAACCTCTCCACATTTTTGGGCAAGAGGCGGGTTCTTTATGAAGTTACAATGGCACCAGCAGCACTGAAAACACGTTCAGAAGACACACTTGCGAGTGGGCAAGACAAATAATTTAGAGCTAGCTTGGTGATCAGTGGCCATTGACCCGTTTTCCCATACCAATACAACAATGGGTTGTGATCAATGTCGACCTCTGTTGGGTCATCTAGATAGGCCTGCACCATCCACTCAAGGTCATCCAGGGGTGCTGAACTTTGCGTACCATCTGAGGCCTTTGCATCAACACTGGAACGAGCAAACCCTTGATGAGTTATTCAATCCGCTTCCGACAATATTATGGCTGGGCCTGGTGCAGGTGAGGATGATGATACGTTGCTGGTGTCGGTAATGGCTGTGAGGGAAAGTGACTGCCTTCGGCCACAGAAGTGGACCTTGACGCCGGATGGCCTGCTGATTCAGTAGTACTTCTGCCGGTTCCTTCAATTTCCTGCCGCTCTTTTTCGAACCAAGTGGCTGACAGAGCCAGCCAATGTTTGTACTTTGAAACATCTGCTTCATTAAAAGGAATGAATGCTTTGCTGGCCAGTGCCTTTTTGTACAGTGGATCCAGAATAGCGGCACAAATGTAATGTTGTTCTGTATGTATTTTGTTAAGCCTTTCATTGTCAACTATGCGGGTTAATAAGCTCTCCCCCAACTGATATGAGTCTTGCTTGTCAGTATCATCTTTGAACGTGGAAGACACCGCCTTCAGTTGGTGCTCTAGCATGTGCAACAATGGGATAGCTTCTCCCAAAGTACAGTCCTCCCTGCTGACTTCACGCGTGAAGACTTCAAAAGGAGGAAGCAAGTCTGTCAGGCTTTTAACTAGGTCCAATTCCTCTAACTCTAGCCTCATGTCTTTCATAGAAGAACCTTGTGCAAACACATACTCATTGATTACCAAGCACTGCTCAAACAGACGCTCAAGCATGTAGAATGTTGAGTTCCAACATGTTACCACCTCCTGGGTGAGTCCTCTGACTGGCACTTTACGGCCACGTTGAATGATCCTCAGCTGCTTCCGGGCCTTAAAAGAATGGCTGAAATGTGTGGAGATTCTTCGGCAGGTGGTCAGTAACTTGCTGACTTTGTTTTCTTTTTTCAAGAAATCTTGAACAACAATGTTAATACTGTGCGCCAAACACGGCACTCTGAAATAGCCACCATCATTCATGGCCCTAACTATATTACTGCCATTATCCGTGGAAACATAACCAATCATGCGCTTTCTTGGATGCAGCCATTCGAAGACCTTACTGTCAAACTCCTCCAAAATGTTTACTGCAGTATGAGATTTCCCCATGGCAAACATGGCTACTGTTGCATGTTTCCGACTAACTTGAAAAATTGTGGCAGTGTCAACACCTGCAGACATCTTGTCTCTAACCCCTGCAAAAGAGACCCAGTGTGCAGTGATGCACATGTAATCAAGGGCTTGGCAACTGGTCCACATGTCTGTTGTCAGGTGGATAGTGTGAACAGCACTCTTCTGCAAAGCTGCCCCAATTACCTCCAGCACATATTGATGTAATGATGGAACCGCAACTCTGGCAAAATAGGACCGGCTAGGAACCTTCCATTTAGGGCAGACTGTTGCCACAAATTCTCAAAAACGCACCCCTTCCACGAAAGAAAAAAGGGAGAAGGTCCAGCGCTAACATTTTAGCCCGCATTACATTATAAAGACGTGCCGTTGGGTGGTTGCGTTCAAATGGCGCCTCCGACCAAAACATGCTTTTAATGGTGGTCTGGACCGTTTTCATATGTGATGAGGAGGAACCAGACCTCTTCAACCCAGTTAGGCTCATTGATGTATTTTTTCGCATTGGTGTCTCTACCGGACTACTGTGCCTCCTTGATGTTGTTGGGTAGAGGAGGGTGTGGGCCCTACCACTGCAGTGCTGCTGCCAGGGGTATTGTGTGTACCAGAAAAAATGTCTCTCGGTTGTTCACCTCCCCCTGCACGATCAGCACCTCTTCGTCATCAGATGCAATATCAATGTCTACATTTGGATTTATACTTTTGGCTTTCCGGATGTTACTTAGGTGCGCCTCCCACTGGATAATGTAGTGTTTTTTGAGATGACCTCTCTGGCCTCCGGTACCATAGTTGGTACGAAGCTTACCCCGACTAACTACTTGTTTACAAATCGAACAAATGACTAATACTAAAGAAGTCCCAAACTGGGGATTGGAGATTTCTGGTGGTGGTGGAGGTGATACTTTCAATGCCAGATGAAGAGGAGGGTGGGTGTGGCTGAATTTGACTCTGTTGTGCACTTACAGCACCACTACTTGAGGTAACGGAGGTTGAGCTGGATGGTGGTCCCTGCCCGCCCTTCTGATGAGAAAATATGGAAGCTGTAGGTCGTGTTGGTGTAGTAGTTACCTGTGTTGGTGGTGGTACCAGTGCAACGCCGCCCACATCCCGCTCAGCAGCAATTCAGGGTAGGGTAAAAATGTCTGTCTGCTGCATGGCCCCTGGGGCTGGAGTGACGACTGTGATGACTGGGTCGTCATCGCCAGACTGTTCATCAGCAGCAGAATACATCACTTCTACTTCTTGTTCGTCGTCATCACCCATAAGTGAAAGCCTCGCTGGAACCTTCCTTTTAGGCTTAGCTACCTTTGTCGGCTCATAGCGTGCCTCCCTCTCAGACTGCATTGGTGGGTTTTAATCAAGATCTAGATCATCAGAAGGAAGGGGGCTTGAAGAAGAACTTGTACTAGCCCTCCTTGACCTTTTTCTTGCTGGGGATCTGGAAGACAATGGATTATCAGGAGGAGTGGCTTGCTCGGATGATACCTCTGCTTGAATCTCGATTTCCTGATGTGCCCCTACTTCTGGAGGAACAAGCATTGGGGCAGTTGTGCCTCTCCATGCGCCTCTACTTGCGCCTCTCCATGCGCCTCTCCATGTGCCACTCTATGCGCCTCTCCTTGCGCCACTCCTTGAACCACTCCTTGCGCCACTCCTTGCGCCACTCCTTGCGCCACTCCTTGCGCCTCTCCTTGCGCCTCTCCTTGCACCTGTCCTTGCGCCACTCCTTGCGCCACTCCTTGCGCCACTCCTTGCGCCACTCCTTGCGCCACTCCTTGCGCCTCTCCTTGCGTCTCTCCGTGTTGCACCTGTGGTTGTCGTTGCAGCTGTGGTTGAACACTCGTCAGATGAGTTACACCATGCGTTGATTGTATGCTACTTTCTTGCGATGAGTCCACACCAACATCACTGGTCGATGGTGATTGAGCAATTAAAGTGGCTGCCTCTGCGGCACTCATGGCCTTGGGCCTAACTTGGTGTGGTGGCACTGAGACCAATGAAGCTGAGGTACTGCTCCCAGCTTGGTCCCCGGCAGACACCGCTCCTACAGGCATATGTTTTTTTTTCCCCAAAAAAGTGTCTGTGGGCACACCAGTTTCCTTGGTAAGTGGCGCCACTTGCTTCTTCTGCTCCTTCTTACTGGCAGTGGCACTGGCAACTTTCTTGGTAGAGAAGCTATGGCCACTTTTCTTTGGGCTCATCTTCTTCAGATGTCAGAACAGCAGGCCGCAGACGCACAAGTTGCAGAGTTGTCTGTTGCCACACGTGACGTCACGTGACGTTGTGCTGCACACACTGCAGCAGGACTTCTTCCTGGCACTGATGATGAACGATGAGGATGATTTGCGGTTCTCTTTGTGCACCTAAAAGCAAAGGAACTTCAGTTAAATAAATGTTGCATATGTCGTGCTTCAATTAATATTTGCAACTAGGCATTTATTATTATCACAACACACCCAAAAACGGAAAGACCAAAAATAAAAATTGCAATTATTTCTAATCAAAAATTGATGTTTACATTAATAGAAGAGAGACCACACAGAGTACCCCTGGGCATAATGGATGAAAGCAGGGCAAACTGGGTGCAGGCCTATGGCACAAAGCAGACTGTCTGGCTTCAAAATGGCCCCTTGACCCCCACCCACATGGCCAGGCCCTGCCTGGACCAGGCCTCAAAATGGCCCCCACCCCCACCCACATGGCCAGGCCCCCACACCACCCCAAAAAATCGAAACACACACAAAAATCACCACAATCCAATTCCATCCATGCCCTAAATGATGTTTAAATTCAAGACACGCCACAGAAAGCCTTGGTCCATGCACCACTGAGTACCCCTGGGCATAATGGATGAAAGCAGGGCAGACTGGGTGCAGGCCTATGGCACAAAGCACACTGCCTGGCTTCAAAATGGCCCCTTGACCCCCATCCACATGGCCAGGCCCAGCCTGGACCAGGCCTCAAAATTGCCCCCACCCACATGGCCAGGCTCCAACACCACCCCAAAAAAATCGAAAAACACACAAAAATCACCACAATCCAATGCCATCCATGCCCTAAATGATGTTTAAATTCAAGACACCCCACAGAAAGACTTGGTCCATGCACCAATGACTACCCCTGGGCCTACTGGCTAGTGTGGCTTTACACACACCCCAAAATTAAAAAAAGTATTCCACATATAACAGTGAGCTATTCAATTCCATGACATAAATGATATTTAAGTTCAACAAAACTCACAGAAACAGTTGTATCATGCACCCATGACTAACAATGGGCCTACTAGATACTGTGCCTACCCACAATATATTTTTTTTAAAGTTGTGAAAAAGTTTAAATATTGTAGTTGCAGCAACTGCAATGTTCCAAACAACCAACACCAACTTACTTGTAAAATCTCAAATCCAAAAGTAATCCAAAAGTGATCCAAACAAAAAGTCCTCAAATACAAATATACAGCAGCAGCCACAAAAAGTAATCCTTCCAGCTCCAGATCCAAATGAAAAGTGACCAGGACATGGACCAAGCACTGGGAGGAGCCTGCTGGACAGGAACAGGAAGTTGGAGACTCTGGGGCACTTCCTTCCTCCCACCCTCCCAAAAATGGACTCCTTGCACAAAAAAGTGCAGCCAAATGTCAATCTGAGAAGTTATTCTGATCCAAATCATCATTTTCAGAAGGTTTATGCTGCCTGCGGTAGATTTCTTGTGCAGAATTGCAATTTTTGCAAGTTCGGGAAAGCGAGCTGTTCAAATCTCCCGTCGGAAGTCAGCTGCGTGTCGCATCTACGAGTTCGCAATTGTTTACTCCTGCGATGCGTGATCGCGGGCCTTTAACTTCAAACTCTTGCAATGCAAGATGGCGGGCCGCTATGACGTACTCGCGGTCGAAAAGTCTTGCGCGATCACGCAGCCAGATCCAAAATGGCGCACGCAAACCGGGAGGAAAAACAACTCGCCGAACTCAGAATCACGGTAAGTCAACGCCACGCGCGCAAGATTGTATTTGTGAAGCGCGACCAAGCAAAAAAATCCAGCAGCTTGCGAATTTTTTGACAATTTCGTGTGATTCCCGGACCACGAAATTGCCAAAAATTCACAAATTCCGCGAGCAGAACGGATTTTCAGCCCACACTTAATATTTAAAGGCTGTTCCCCTTACAGCGTATCATATGTGTGGGGGTCACTGTGTGCAGTGTCTATTAAGATCTGCCAGGCTTCATTGTGCTTTACTTATACAAAGATGCAGAATGCACCCTGTCGCCATGTGTCTCAGTACTCGTATACAACAGTGACGTCATGCTCATAAGCTGCGTTGGCCGAGTGGTTAATTGGTTGGACTCGAAATCCAATGGGGTTTCCCCGTACAGGTTAAAATCCTGCTTGCAGCGTGATGAGATTTTGCAAGAACACCATTCGGTGTAGTTACGTCATAATCCTCATCGAGTCACAGAGTTAAACGGCAAATACGTAATCTAGATGCAAACAATGAGACCATTTCAACACCCAGGAAGTGTTTTAGAGAGCAGGTGGTTCGAAAGGGTTCATAGTCTGGGCCGGTCTTGGCACATCTTAACGTGTCCCGAAAAGAAGATTTTTTTGCAACAACTACAATTTTTATGAAGCGTGTCTATTTTAGGGTTTTGAGCTCTTTCTGACTACACTTAAGGGCCTGTTCCCAGCGCCGTACTTAGGATTAAGAGAGTGGAAATGCGCGGTGACTGATTACCGCACATCTGTGCCCTGCCACAGACTTTGACTGATGTGTGTTGCTTTTTTTATTAATTGTCTCAAAGCATGCTAAAAAATAAGCGATGACAACAGGGCACTGCTGGTACATGCCCCGTCTTTCCATTACTTATTTTTTTAGGTCGAGCCTCTGCGTCTTATAAATGGATAGAAACACATTCGCCAGAGCACGTGAAATGGTGGTGAACCTCCTTCCAATGCTCATTCGAAGCCGAATATCGGCACACAGCTAGAAATCCCACTCCCATGGGATCACAAAATTAAATAACACATAATTACATACAACATAATTACACTCAACTCAATACAACATTAATACAAGCCACATAATATCACTCAGTGCCACACCCCACAAATTTATAACTACACTCAATACAATATACATACACTACACATAACACATAATTACACTCCACATAATACCACTAAGTACCACATATAACACTTTTTATTGCAACTTTTCTACATAAAACACATCGGCCACAATACTCTACAATATAGCCAAAATGTATTAATAGACACATAAGGTCCCAAAAGCGAGACCTATTGGCTATGCCAATGCTTGTTTACATTGCTGCTGGCTGACATACACATAAGGTCCCAAAAGCGAGACATATTGGCTATGCCAATGCTTGTTTACATTGCTGCTGGCTGACATGCCGGACTAATTGAGTTGATCACTGCTAGTAATCTTGCACATGGAGGCCACCAACTGTCTGATATGGCCACTATTACTACACTAATAGCAATGCAAGTAGCTCTGGATACATTTCTTTGAACGTAAGTAGCTCTTATTGCTGAAAGGTTTGCCCCCCCCCCCGTTGAGCAAGAAAACATCTTGCCTTCTGTACTGGTTCATGTGCAATAGAGCGTCAAGCCCTGTTCTAACCCTTATCTACACCATAATGAGATAATTAGACAGTGCCTGTAGGGAATCAAGTCGAAGGCCCTGCTGAGCCCAGTCTGCTTTGTCAATGGCACTGACTGAATACTTACAGAAATTTGCTGCTCACAGATGTCCGGAATACTGCATTCATGGCATCCCTAAGTTAATCACGGCTCACCTGACGCAGTTGTGTGTCAGATGTGCGGAGTGGAAATGCCTGGTGCTGCTGCACTGGTAGTTCAATGTGGTTGGTACCTGTAAGTATGATACTCATCCACCTCTGCTGCGTTTAGTGGCGGGAGCATGATGGTTTGTCCCAGCAGGGAAGAGTAAGTGTTGTCACCATGCTGCATTGCTGCCAGCGGTCAGGAGACATGCAATTAAGGTTCAGGGCCTGAAGTCTTACTTTGTGATGCTAACTCTAGTTTAAGCTGCTAGCGAAAGGATCCTAGTGACCTACAGTCTGGTACTAGAAGTGGGGTTTCAAATAAGAAGCCTTCTAGGCTCTTAAAGAACTCTGTCTGATCTTCAGTGACAGTGATTGAAAACTGCTGGGCACTCGGGAGAAAGATTCAGCTCTGGGGAATTTATGGCTGCCTCCTTATTTACATTCAGCAAAAACACCTGGTGAAATTGATCCCAACTGGAATTTTCATCATTGCTCTGTAACACAGTAAGTCCTGGTCTTTTCCAGTTTTCTGAGTGCCCACAGCTACTTCTCTTCAAAGTTAGTGGTAAGGTGCCACTACCGATTCCATAATCTGCTTCTTGGGATCTCTTGTCCTCTCCTGTTTTGTGGAAGCAGTACTTCTCCAGCACAGGCTCAGGCATCAGTGATGGTCTCAGGTGACTTGGACTACTGCAGCTGTATCACTGGAGAAGGCAGGGGGCGATCACTCTCCCAGACCTATAAGACCCTGTCAATGTTGTTTCCTTGGGAGCTTCACTTTACAACACCGTAAGGGAACTTTGTGGAGAAGCTTTTTGCACTTTAACATTTGTGGCTCAATCTGGAATAATCTTGCCAAAATCTTGATCTGAGCTTTTTATATGATCTTCAGGAAGTTGTACTGTAAGGTTTTGGGACTTTTTGTCAGTTTTTATGAACTTCAGGTGGAGTCTGATTGTCCTAATTATTTTTTAGGTTTTTCATAGGTGACAACTTTGCGTCAGGAAAATTATTATGCCTATACCAGGTTCTTTTTAAAAGAGGGATGGATAATAAACAGTGCTGCAATTAGTGACCTAAAGTTCTTCATTTAGGTGCAGAATTTGAATTTTAGAAAAATCAGTACATTGATATTTATTTCTCTGTTGGAAATGTAGAGGAGGTAGAAGGAGATGCATCTTACACTAGGAAACCAATGTAGGGTCTGGAGGAAAAGTGTGATGTGATCGCTTCTATTCAGGCAAATAACTCACTTAGTGGCAGCATTCTGAATTCCTTCAAATTTGTTGTTTAGATGCTTTGCAAGCCCAATTTAGAGCATGTTGGCCTGGCCTAAGTGTGATTTCACTAGGGTGTTGTTGGCGTTTTTGCAAAGTGGAAGTTAAAAAGAGTTGAAAAATTCAGAGAGAGGAGATGAGTAAATACAATTCATAGAAGAGGTGCAATGGTGGAGCTTTGAGGAACATTTGCCGAGGATGGTGCTTATAGGAATGGAGGCAGTGATACAACTTGAGTTATAGCTGTGAATTAGTACTGAAACCACGTAAGGTCCGCTTCCTGTCATCCTTCATTTTGTTTTTTTCAGTAGAAATTGGTCTGTGGTTTTGAAAGCTGCTGAGATGTCAAGGGAGGGTAAAGCAACTCCGATTCCTACTGTATTCTTGAGATCTTCCCATCATGCAATTAATGCTCCTTCAGTACCTCTGCAAGGTCGGGGACTTCCCTATTGGATGAAGGGGAGATAGTTTTTTTGGTGGAAAACTTAAATCTAAAAGAAGGCTGCTTTTTCAGTCATTTTACTAACCCTCGGCGGTGAACTCCGCTCGTGCAGTTTTCCGCACTCCGCGTTACGTGGAGCTCGCGGAGTTCCGAAAAGCTTAGCTCTTTTCAGCTGAGTTGTTTTCCTTGCTCGAGTTCGTTAATGTCAAGTTGGCGACTGTGAGCGAGGAAAATCAACCTCTGGGTGAGATTTTTCCTTGTTCGTGATCGTCACACCAAGTTGGCGAGTGGGAGTGTGGAAAATGAACATCCAGGTGAAATTTCTCAACGACGGGGTGTCAGGTTTCTCATTGCGAGTCTTTTTGTATGCTCGCGTTAGAAACTGCCCGTTTGTGTTGAGAAAGCTGCAGCTCGAGTAAAAATCTAATCGAGCGGCAGAAAAGGAAAGAAGGGAGCGCTTGCGCCTGCAAGCGACCGTTGGCAATGATTGCACAGTGAGGACAAGCATCCGCCACTGTGCAATGACAGCGAACTGCATTTTTCTATGGAACTCTGCCGCTTGTGGAGCTCAGCGTAGTGCAACATAGTTTTTTGCCACCTCGCGGAGTTCTGCGCAGTGCAAATACACGAACTCTGTCCAGGGTTACATTTTAACTAGAAACTGGTTCGTATTTCGTTTGGTCCAGTCCCAATCATTGCTTCTTCAGAATCGGCTTTGTGTAGGATGTTTTTAATTTCACTGGCAAATTTTCTGGACAATATTGATTAATTGATGATATTTCATTGGGTGGTAACAATGGAATCAAGAATGTTTTGCTAGATGCTGGGATGTGTTTGTGATCAAATGCATTCATGGAGAGTCTTACAAGACTTTCCCATGCAAAGATTACCTTAGTTTACATCTGTGCTTGGCCATAAAATAAACTTTCAGCCTCCATTTCCCTTCCCCCTCCCATATGACGTGTTCAACCAAAAAATAGATGGACATTTCATGTTATCGTTTTTTCCTTTTTTAAGTATATATTCAATCCCAGGAAGTCTTGAAGATAAGGTGTGTCTATTTAAATGCAAACCAATGTAGAGCCTTCACTGCAAGTGCTGCACTGTCCACGTCGCACTCTCCCCCCAGCAGAAGTGCTAAGGAGGTTTGCAATTCAGCATATTTGTCAATAAGAACTGCTGTAACTGAGCCAAGCACTTCTCTTTATCAGCAGGTGGGGAGTGTGGGGCGTATACTATCACAGATGTGGAGCTTGAGTTTTTTTAAAACACTGAATGTGCCAGCTTTGGAACGTCCCTATCCATAGACATTTCTTACCTAGCAGTGATAAATTGATTTCCTTGCGTTGTCAGCAATGTGGGGTTTGAATTTGAGTGCTGTGAGGAAAAAGAGGGCGCTGCTGGAGGTAGAATCTAAAGACGCCGCTGGGGTACTTGCATGGGATTATTCTTTCTCCTCTGGTTTTAGGAGTGAGGGGGTGTTGAGACTATACATACTACCCCATGCCCACTGGAAGCCACTGAGGAGATCTCACTCTCCGTCATTTATCAGAGCATTATGGCGCATAGAGAGGAAACAAGGATGGAGAGCCAAAGAACCCAAGGGGCATGGCGCAAACTACAAAACTCTATTTGGGGTGTCACTAAGTCGTGTTCTGAATTCACTGAGAGGATCAGTGAGGCATAGATGCAAATTTAATGCTGGAAGATAAGCTTGTAGTTCAAAAGGCTCTTACATACTCAAAAGGATTACACACAAAGGAAGCTGGTAGAATTAGAGAATTGCCTTAGGAGAACAACCTTAGAGTTCTTGGCATACCCGAAGGCATGGAAGGGTCTGGCGTTCTGAAATTTATTGTAGAACCTTTCACTGAAGCATTGGACTTGGGATTTGGAAGTTCAGAGAGCTCATGGATTCCCCTTCAAACAGCTCCAGCATCTAGGTTAGACAGCATACAATCCTAGGGCAGTTTTAATCTGTCTTAATAATTTCTTGGCTCGACAGGCTGTTTATGATCTTGCACAGCCAGACAGGAAAAGGACGGGAAAGGGGAATTATTTTTCAGACCGGATTTTTGTCATGCGACAGTTGAGAAGCGCTGGCCATTGCAGCAATTAATGCCATTATTACAGGTAAAAAGTCCCAGGTGTTTCTCCTTAATCCGGTAAAATTAAAGGTCATTTGCAAAGGTCAAACACAGTTTTTCTATTCTGAGGTGCAAGCCAAGGAGTTTTTGCAAACAATGTAGGCTAAATAAATGGGGACAGACTTGGTTAAAGGATAAATATCTAAAGGTTGCGTTGGGTGCTATTAAGACTCGGTAGGAGATGTGAGGGGGGAACCTGGCGTGGGAGGGGGGAAGAGCTTCCCATCACACCAGACCATTGGGTCCCTATGCCTCCGTAGTTGGTTGGGAGGGGAGTGGGATCTCACAGGGAGGGTGGGATGGTAGGGTGCAGGGGGGTTAGTCAGGGGGGGTGCTAACCTTTCAGGGTGCTTAGATGGGATTCTGCTAATATTATCATCTTTAAAAAGAAAGGCAAACCATCTACTGTGCCGGGTTCATATAGGCCTATATCCCTGTTGAATTGTGACGATAAAATCTATGCAAAAATTCAGGATACGCGTTTAGCCAGGGTAATCACCCCTTTGGTCTGAATTCAACAGCACAGTTTTATTCCGGAAAGAGGCACAGTCAACCATATCAGCATGGTGGTGACCTTATTTGACTTGGCCAATGTACATCAGGCCCCACTGGAGCTGGTACTACTTGATGCCAAAAAGGCATTTGACCGTGTCCCCTGGGAGTTTTTATGGGTGGTGCTTTGACGCTTGGGCTTTGGATCGGGTTTCATTAAATAAGTAAAAGTCACTTATATAGCCAAATTTGTGTGATAGGTTTAGAATATGAGAGTTATAATTTATAGAGGGACAAGACAGGGATGTCCTTGTTCTCCCTTATTGTTTGCTATGTATATTAATGCTTTTTTGGTCATGTTGGCGCACAGTATGATTATCAAATTAGTTCAATTAAGGCAGTAAGATTACAGAGTTTTTGCCTATGCAGATGATGTGGCCCTTGTTACTTCGGAACCAGATGCAGCAATGCCAGAATTAGAGCGACTGGCTTCTTTGTTTGGGCAATTTTCGGGGTATAAATTAAACATTGCAAAAACACAGATTACTTGCACAAACAAAGCTCACTTTAATGATCCAAGAGTTACTGATGAAGTAATATATTTAGGCATTAAAATCAGAGTTTGTCTGGACAAATTGTCGAGGCAAATTGGGATCCTATGTTGGCTGGAATTAAAAGAGAGCTAGATAGAATTGAATGTTTACATCTCTCGCTGGTCGCTGTAACCTTTTAAAAATTAATGTTCTACCCAGGGCACTATATTACTTCAGGTCAGTACCATTGGAGCTTACTAGAGTCCTGCTCCAAAATTTACAGTCAATATGTGGCAGATTTATCTGGGCCCAGAAGAAACCCCACAGGGCAATGAAACTCATGACGCTGCCTAGAAACCGGGGAGGTTTGAGGTTCCGTGACAATTGTAAGTGGTGTTTTTAACTCGCACGAATATGGTCGAGTCTAGTATCTATGAACCGCAAATGACGAGTTTTGTAAGTGTGCGCAGTTTCGCTGTGCTAACTTAAACCGTTCGTTTGTTATGTGGGTTTGTCATCTGTACCCACGGGTTCCATCTTAGATACGGCATCCATTTTGTCTCTTGCCCTCAAGTAGCCAGCGAACGGACGCTGTCCGCTTCGCGACCCTGGGACTCCCAAGATATGGCGGAAGACGCATGTTCTTTGTAAGTGTCTTTATGACGAGGGGGATGCTACTGTAAGGCAGATGGCGCCGCTCGAGGCTCATCTTGCCGCACGGGCTTATTGTCTCAGTCGTGCATCTCATTAGGCACGTCCCTTTGATGCCTGTATCTCGTGCTTCTCGACACTCCCCTTTTACACCCTTTCCGATCTCCCTACTGTCTCCGTCTTCCTCTGCACCTGTCTTCGTTCCTATTTCGATCTACTTTACTGCTGATTGGAATTTGCTAATGGTGGGAAGATGGGTTTTTACAGTTGGGAACCGCCAAATGTTTCCGCACTTATGTTCCGGATCTTGTGTGTTTCAAAGTGATCTAAGCGACCCCTCTGAGAGCGACTTGTGGGAACCAGGTTGTAAACTATTGTGTATCATGTTATCCTATGGGTAAAAACTGTATAAAAGGAGCGATCCACAAATACAATTTGAAGCAGTCTCCCCGAACTACACTCGATGTACTTCCTGTGACTTCTGTGTTCCCTGCAGTAAATAAACCTTGACTCTTTGACGCCGAAGGAAGTGTCCCGTGTCTCTGTGACTTGTACGCCGGAGCAGGTTACCCACGAAGGTTTCAGGTGTTGTGCCCTGGCACCGCTGGGTCCAAAGAACCCAGTCCTTCAGTTTTGGCGCCCAACGTGGGGCTGCATCAGTGGTACCGGTCCAAGCCCGACGATCGTGAGGAACTTCGTGTGAAATCTCCGAGGGAAGGTGCACCCCGCTTCATCGATCCTGTTGTCGAAATAAGTGGCCCGAAGACTTTTCCCGCGAAGATTCCCGCCTCCTAACGGCTGCGACGGACTGCTGCCCTGACTGTAGACCTGTTTTGGCGCCTGGCGTAGACCTTGGTATAGCGAGACGATTGACGGGCCTTCCTGAGGACGCCATTGATCTTTGAGTTAAGTATTTGTGGGTCGCTCCCAGAGTTCTTGGTTGTAGACACTTTAGCGAGTGTCTTTGTTGTAAACACTTTAGCGAGTGTTTTTGTTGTAGACACTTTAGCGGGTGTCTTTGTTGTACACGCTGTGTGAGTGTTTTTGTCGGTGACACTTTGCTAGCGTACTTTGTTGTTGTTGTATTTGTTTGACGACTGCAGCCGCCAAAGACCGAGGGTTTAGTTCTTTGCTGGGACTTGGTAAATCCCGAAATCCCGTAACCCTTGAAGTTTGTGAAACTCGGCTAGTGTGCAAGATGCCTGGTCGCAGTACTTTGTTCAGTTGCTTTAGACCTTGTGGTGCGGATTCCCTGCTGGAGGACTCGTGTCCGATACCTCCGGTTGGAACTCCTACATATGACTTATATAGCAAACATGGGCTAGGCCCGATTGCTTTTAACGATTATTGGATCAAATATACAAAGAAAGACGGCGATCTTCGTTGGCCACCTCACGGTAGCTTCGAAGCGTCGATCTTAGATAATTTGGAAATAAAGTTGTTCGAACGTAAATCAAGGCCGGCCATGTTTGATGCCTTTCGGTTCTGGCGCAAAGAAGCCCGACAGAAAGAGATCAGACAAAATAAACGTAGTCAGCGAGATACTGTTGCTACTATAGTGAAGAAAGCTGAGCAGTTTCAGCGTGATAAGGAGGATAAGGATAAGGAAGTGTTTGAGAGATTACAGCGTATGTCCATAGACAAATGCTATCCTGTTTTGCCTACGGAGTCGGATAAGAAGGAAGAGGCAGTTGAGGATTCTTTAATGTCCTATCTTATGAAGTCGCCACCTCCGTACGTACAGGGTACCGCAGCTCCTGTGGTCCCTGCCGTACCTGTTCTTCCACCTGTTATTCCTCCACCAGTTCCTCAACCTGCACCTGCTCTTCCGACTGTTCCTGCTCCTTTGCCTATTTCTATTCCTACTGCTCCTCCGCTTCCACATACTCCTGTTCCCGCTACTGCTCACGCTACTGCTCCTGTGTTGTTAACCCCTGTTGCTGCTAACGTCTCTACTCCTTCTCTTGTTAGTCCTGTGTCTTACTCTTCTCCCTCTACTCGTAATCATGATTCTCCCCTTGCGACAAACTTCTTTCAGTCGCTCGGACCTGTTTTTGGGTCTGCAGGTTCTGATGGTCCACAGAGACGTAGCCAGCTTCCTGGTAATAGAGAACGTGTTGCGCTATACAATATGGCGATGGGTTGGATGATAAACCCTGTTAGAAATCCACCTCGTGTTGTCCTCGAAACGTTTGATCAATTCAACATACCTACTCAGAGATATGTGTTTGATGAAATGTGCAAGTTCTTACATGATCAGATAGCGGCCAATGCGCCTGACGAGGTGCTGACCGCCCTGTCTGAACTCCGGCTTCAGTTCGCAACTGGACTGATAGTCGACACTAATGTCCGACGTGCTATTGAGCGGTTGCTATCTCTTCGTCCCGCTCCTATTCCTCATGCATTGTTCGTTGAGGACATTGAACAACGAGATGGGTCTGGCCAATATCCTATGCGTGAAGTTCCGCCAGTTTGGGTACCCGCTGATAATACTAATGCTAATGCTCCAATACCAGCACATTTCCAGAGAGTGTGGATACACCTCCCTTGGAAACGATCGGAAGTGCTTCAGGTGAAACAAACTTTGCCTGATCCTCGCAAAAATCCTGCGGGGTATTACAAAGAATTATCGCAGCTCGTAGACGCTACGATAATGAATCTGGCCGATATCGACATGTTGTTTGGCAATGTCGTACCGCAACCGGTATGGGCCAAGATTCGTCACCAAGATCACGCGAATGAATTAGGTGGTGATTGGGCTGCCATTACAGCGGCAGACGCTGGACAAGTGGCTGCTACTAAACCCGATCAGTTGATTGAACTTCTTCCCCAGCGAATCATTACATTAATGAAAACGCTTATGCCAGCTATGAGGGTAAATTGGGACAAGTTGTCAGCCTGTAAGCAGAAGAAAGATGAGAGTGTTTCAGACTTCTTTACGAGGTTCGAGGAAACATTCGTCGATCATAGTGGGCAGGATATGGGTACTGAGGGTGGACAGAGGTTGTTTGTGGATAAATTCGTATCGAACTTATTGCCCGACTTGAGCCATAAATTGAAAAATTCAGAAAGTTCATGGGCCGTTTCTACCTCAGCTCAGATATTGGCTACGGCACAATATTACGAAAATAGAGAAAAAGAGGAAAATGACCGTGCCGATAAAAAGACGAAAGAGCTGAAAACTAAAGTGTTGTTACAACAAGCATATCCGCCGCGTTCTAATCAGAATGCGCCTCAGCAGAATAGATCGCAGTCGCAATCGAATCGATCGCAGCCGCGTAATGATTCATCTTTTCAGAGATCTTCATTAGGGTACAATCAATGTGCTTATTGTAGACAGGAGGGACACATTAAATTCAATTGTCCTGCTTTAAATGACCGTAGTGGTGGTAATTCGTCTAGAGGAGGTCGTGGTGGTGCACAGCACGCATCACGTGGTAGAGGTCGTGGTGCTCAGAATGATCGCTCTGACCATTCATCAAATTCTAATAACTGTTTCGATCAACGTGGATCATCGCAAGGACGATCTGCGCAGTACAATGTAGACGATTATTACGTCGATCAGGGACCTGACGATAGTAATTACTAGGACAGCCAAAGACAAGGAGAGGGAGTGGTATCAGTTCCGGTTGATCAGAGAGGGCCTTACGTCGCAGTTGCTACATCGGGCGTCGTTGAGCCTTTTCTGTTGGACACTGGTGCAGCGAAAAGTTCTATCATGCATTCGAAACTCCCTGGCGCACCTTTGTCTGGCTTAACAAATGTTTCCGTTGGATTCTCTGGCGCCCCCGTTAGCAATCCAGTTTCGCGCCCTTTGCCCCTTAAAATTGGGCCACGTGAGCTCGAAGCTCCATTGATTTTGTCTACTGGTTGTGGCGAAAATCTTTTGGGTCTGGATTTGCTTAAACGCTTGTATGCGACTTTGTATTGTTCTCCTGCGGGTGTAAAGCTTACGTTCGGAGAGAGGGTAGTCTCTCCCATGTACTTGTCCCTCGATAAGCTTCCACCGGAATTGAGTTCTCTTCCTGCATCTTTGTGGGCGACGGGTCCAAATGACGTGGGCCTACTTGATATCTCCCCTTATGTTGTTCAGTTGAAATCGAATGTGCGATTGCCACGTATTCCCCAATATCGTATCTCCCTTGATGGTGAACGAGCTTTGTTAGCGATCATCTATGATTTGATCGAGAAAGATGTCATTGAAGAAACTCGGGGAAACGTGTGCAATAGTCCTGTACTGCCCATTCTTAAACGTACTGATCCTACCAAACCGCCTGTTTATCGTTTTGTTATCGATTTACGGGAGGTGAATAAAATTGTGGTTCCTCAATTCCCTGTTGTGCCTGACATTACGGCGCTACTGACTCTGATTCCAGCTACAGCTTCATGGTTTTCGGTGATTGATTTGAAAAATGCGTTTTTCAGCATCCCGATTGCCGAAGAGAGCAGGGACCTTTTCGGTTTCTCTCTTGGTGGACGTAGCTTCCGGTTCAAACGCGCTCCTCAGGGCTACTGTGAAAGTCCATCGATTTACAGTCAAGCTTTGAAGGGTCAACTAGATGCGTTTAGGTTGCCGGTTGGTGCGGCTTTAATCCAATACGTCGACGACTTATTGGTGGCTGCTGATACTCAGGACATTTGCAAAATTGCTACAGTGTCGTTGCTGCAACATCTCTGTGAGTTAAATCACAAGGTGTCACCTTCTAAACTCCAATATTGTTGTCAAGAAGTAACCTACCTAGGTCACTTATTGTCAAAGGAGGGAAGGAGATTGACCCCAGAGAGAATTGCAGCGATTGCGCGCATGGCTGTGCCACAAACCCAAAGAGATGTGCGTGCCTTTCTAGGTATCACATCGTACTGCAGGCAGTGGATTCCTAATTTTTCATTGCTAGCGAAACCATTGGTGGCTCTTACGTGCAAGGATGTTTCGACTCCTTTACCATGGACGGAAGAATGTCAGAAAAGTTTTTCTGAATTACGTGATTCATTGTGTTCGGCTCCTGTGTTAGGTACCCCTGATTACAGTAAACCGTTCACGTTATATGTTCACGAGAGGGAAGGTTGTGCTTTAAGCGTCTTAACGCAACCTTTTGGTGGTAAGCAACGTCCATGTGCATATTTTTCCTCGACCTTAGACCCAGTAGCTAGAGCATTGCCGAGTTGTTTGAGAGCAACTGCGGCAGCTGCGGTCTCCATCCGACAATCAGCAGGATTGGTCATGGATAATATGCTTACGGTGATGGTTCCGCATGCAGTCGATACTCTTTTGAACCGTACGAAAACTCAGCACTTGACGAGTGCGAGGTTATCTGGGTACGAATTGACGCTCTTGGCAAGCCACATTCAGATAAAACGTTGTAATGTCCTAAATCCGGCAACTTTGTTACCAATTAGTGCAGAGTCAGATGCAGTAACAGAACATGACTGTTACTTGCGGACAGAGGAGGAAACAAAAGGTCGTGTGGACCTTAAAAACACCCCATTGGAAGACCCGGATGGCATCCTGTATGTGGATGGGTCATGTTTTAAATTGCCGAATGGTGATGTGACTACTGCTTATGCTGTGGTGACATTGAATACTGTTGTTGAGACTGCGAGATTGAATCAGAATTCTGCCCAAGCTGCAGAGCTGATCGCTCTTACTAGAGCATGTGTATTAGCAAAAGGTAAACGTGTGAATGTGTACACCGATAGTCAGTATGCTTTCGGTGTAGCGCATAGTTTCGGACGATTGTGGCGAGAACGTGGTTTCTTGACGTCACATGGCACGAAAATACAGCATGGCCAGCTTGTGAACGATCTTTTGGATGCATTGACTTTGCCTGCTCAAGTTGCAATTGTTAAATGTAGTGCGCATCGTAAAGTGACGGATGATGTTGGTCGTGGTAATGCGTTTGCAGATGAGATTGCTAAGGAGACTGCCCGGAACCTTAGCACTCGAATGTATGTGACGAATTCGGTTAGGTGGCCTACAGAATCAAGTATGTGTGAGAATACTATAGAGAGTGTGAAAGCAATTCAGAATGAGGCCACCGACACTGAAAAGATGAAGTGGAAAGAAAGTACGGGAAGGTTGGATGTGAATGGTTGCTGGATTGATTTGTCAGATCAGAAAAGATGGATGTTGCCTGATGCGTATGTACTGGCCGTTGTGCAAATGGCACATGGGTTAGCACATATTAGCGCGAAAGGTATTTGCAAGTTGTTGGCTGATGTGTGGAAGAATGATGGAATTACTAAGTGTGCTGAACGTTTGGTGAAGAATTGTATGGTGTGTATAATGTACAATCCTGGCAAAGGAACCCCAACTCCCCCTGGCAGTTTTGCTCCTCCTTTGTATCCCTTTGAGGTGATCCAATTGGACTTCATCCATATGGAGCGATGCAATAACCTGAAATACGTTTTGGTTGTGGTTTGCGCATTCTCCCGATGGATCGAGGCCTATCCCCTCAAAGACAATACTGCTTTGTCTACTGCGAAAATCCTACTGAAGGAATACTTTCCTCGGTATGGAATGCCTAGAGTCGTGTGGTCAGATAACGGAAGTGAGTTTGTTGGAAGTGTGATGAAGAGTGTGTGTAAGGGCCTTGGAATAAATCAGAAATTCCATAGCGCCAATCATCCCCAGTCAGCTGGATTGGTTGAAGGGTACAATGGCACCCTTAAACTAAAATTAGCGAAGATTCAAGCTACGACTGGACTTTCGTGGCCTGATGCTTTGCCTCTAGCATTACTGTCAACTAGGGCGACTGTACACTCCCGAATAGGGCTCAGTCCCTATGAAATAGTGTTCGGCCGTCCTGCGAATGTGTGGGGGGTTCCTAGGCCAGGAATATTCTCTGATCTTGAGTTTCCGATGTTGATTGATTACTTACATGACTTGACTGCTAAACTGAGGTTAATTCATCAACAGGTTTACGACGCCTTGCCGACGCAGACGGAGGGTCCAGGCCACCAGCTCCAGCCCGGAGATTGGGTGGTTACCCGAAATTTTTCACGAAAAAACAATCTGGACCCTCGCTTCACCGGACCTTACCAGGTGCTCCTGGCCACGAGGACTGCCGTTCGTCTTGAGGGGCGGAAAAATTGGGTACATGCTACCCATTGTAAGCGAGTCCCTATTCCTTTGTCGGCAGACCCGTGGGTAAGGAAAGGCATTGCGTCAACAGAAACAGAAACATTGCCGGCGTTTGTACCTTTTAGCGACGCACAGCTTGTTGGAGAACCCTCAGCGCAGCAGAAAGCCACTGTTGAACATTTGTCAGCAAGAGACTCAAGACCAGACCAACGAACTGATCAGCAGGACGCTGTCTCTTCGACAGATCCTTTGTTCGACGTGCAGACACGTCCCGGGAAACATCGATATTCTTTGCGATCTCACACTAAGGACAAATAAAAATTTGCTTGCTTTGCTGAAATTGATAACTGCAATATCTTCGTTTCCCATGATCAACTTTGAACATTCGTATCATTGAAAATTGTTTTGTATATATATATATATCAAGCTTCTTCCTTGTATCTTTTTCTTCCACAGCTGAGAAATATTGTGCTAATATATACATATTGTGTATTGAGGGCCGTAGGGCCGCGCGCGTACTTCCTTCTGGACAGTAGGTCTTGACACTAGGTTAAAGACCGTCGGTTCCTAGGAACTCCTGGGGATTGACTATTGCTGCACAGAACGAAGTGCGTCAAGAAACGTTGCGGACGGTCGTAGGGAAATGGCATTTTCGAAGCTGAATGATTTGGAAGGAGCTCAGGCATATAGAGTCAAGCTGCAGAAACTTAGTCGTACGAAATGTTTTGTATCCCAGTTGTTTGTTTTGTTTTTAACTGCTTCTGCATTTTTGGCGGGTGGGGTGTATTACACTATGTCTTACTTCTTACTTCCTACCCCTACTCCTACTCCTTACCCTAACATTACTTCTACTGCTTCTCCTCATTCCTTTCATATGTTACCAGAACACGAACAGGCTAGACGTGTAGAATTCCGCAACAATTCCTTTATCCAGCTCCTCCATCAGCATCAGTTAGTGGTTAACACTACTAATTGTTGGGTGTGTGGGTTGATGCCACATACTACGGGTAAGGGAATTCCATATCTGGTGTTACCGTATAGTTCCCAAGGGTCAGCTCGAGCATTCCAAACAATGCTTCGAAGCGCACTGGGTTTCCACCCCACTCCAGAACAACGTTCCCCCAACGCTGGTCCTACCTCGTATCAGTGGGTGCTATCGATGGCAATAGAGGAGATGGAAGATGAGATCCATGATCCTTTTCTTATCCCTAAAGAAGAGGTACAAGCCTATAGGGTCCTAAGTAGAGGGGAATATAGTATGTTCATTAATGAAAAGCAGCTTAAAAGCTCGTCTCCAATATGGGTCGTACCCCACACTGGTAATCTTTGTCTTGTGGGTCGTGGCTCGCAAGCCTCACTTGGAGTAAGTGCTTGCACTGAAAGTTACGTTTTGCCAATGTCCCCGTCCCCTGTGTTTCTGGCTGCCAAGGGTACATACTTTATCTGTCATGATCGTGCATACACATGGTTGCCCGCAGACTTCATGGGCTCATGTTTTGTTGCAAATCTGTTGCCTCCGACGTTTACTGTAGATGCCGATTATCATAAGACTAGAGTTGTACGAGGCGTAATTAGCGAAGAGGATACTGCCGGTCAAGAGGCAGGAGACTTTTTCAAGGGTTTCCTCCCGTTTTGGGGACCTATGGTTAATAGTAGGAACCTGAGACATTTGACTCGAGTGGTAGAATCGACAGCTAACATTACTGCCAGTGCCCTTGGTAATATCACCACAGAACTTCAGGCGGAGAGACTTATGACATTACAAAACCGTATGGTTTTAGATGTTGTCTTAGCAGATCGCGGTGGGGTATGTAAAGTGATCCATTCGAGCTGTTGCATTTTCATTCCAGATAATGCTCCTACTGTCTATCAAGCCATCTCGAAGTTGCACAAGATCTCCGAATCCATACACGTGGATGTAGGGGATTGGACGCTACTTGGTTGGTTTTGGGGCCTGGTGTCGACTTGGGGTTGGAAGATTCTGACGATCATCGGGGTTGTGGTAGTGTTCCTGTTCACGTGTTGCCTTTGTGTGCAGTGTGGTCCTGCCTTATGTGGCCTCTGTGCTACAACGTGTATGAGACAACCATCTGTTACCAAGGGGACTCGGTTGGACAGAGCTATGCTACAACGACATCTTGATGGTCTGATGAATATCGAGTATGATTCCGACTAGTGCTTGCCTACATGAGGGCAAAAGGAGCGTCTGAGGTTCCGTGACAATTGTAAGTGGTGTTTTTAACTCGCACGAATATGGTCGAGTCTAGTATCTATGAACCGCAAATGACGAGTTTTGTAAGTGTGCGCAGTTTCGCTGTGCTAACTTAAACCGTTCGTTTGTTATGTGGGTTTGTCATCTGTACCCACGGGTTCCATCTTAGATACGGCATCCATTTTGTCTCTTGCCCTCAAGTAGCCAGCGAACGGACGCTGTCCGCTTCGCGACCCTGGGACTCCCAAGATATGGCGGAAGACGCATGTTCTTTGTAAGTGTCTTTATGACGAGGGGGATGCTACTGTAAGGCAGATGGCGCCGCTCGAGGCTCATCTTGCCGCACGGGCTTATTGTCTCAGTCGTGCATCTCATTAGGCACGTCCCTTTGATGCCTGTATCTCGTGCTTCTCGACACTCCCCTTTTACACCCTTTCCGATCTCCCTACTGTCTCCGTCTTCCTCTGCACCTGTCTTCGTTCCTATTTCGATCTACTTTACTGCTGATTGGAATTTGCTAATGGTGGGAAGATGGGTTTTTACAGTTGGGAACCGCCAAATGTTTCCGCACTTATGTTCCGGATCTTGTGTGTTTCAAAGTGATCTAAGCGACCCCTCTGAGAGCGACTTGTGGGAACCAGGTTGTAAACTATTGTGTATCATGTTATCCTATGGGTAAAAACTGTATAAAAGGAGCGATCCACAAATACAATTTGAAGCAGTCTCCCCGAACTACACTCGATGTACTTCCTGTGACTTCTGTGTTCCCTGCAGTAAATAAACCTTGACTCTTTGACGCCGAAGGAAGTGTCCCGTGTCTCTGTGACTTGTACGCCGGAGCAGGTTACCCACGAAGGTTTCAGGTGTTGTGCCCTGGCACCGCTGGGTCCAAAGAACCCAGTCCTTCAGGTTGGGCAGGCCCGAATTTCGCTTTTTACTATTATGCGTGCTTTTTGCAGAATATGCAGATTTTATTAACTGGTGAAGGGATTAAGGATGTGGCAGAGGCTCCTTCTATTTATCAGATGCTGCATGGTTCAGACGCAGAGAGGTGTTTGTTTAGGATGGTGGAACCAAGCTATTATAAGACAACGCGCCTTAAGGTTCTCTGGGCAGCTTTTAAAGTTTGGAAGCAGGCCCACGGAAGCTTTAAGTTTGATAGAATTTGTTACTATATACCTACTTCTGCATCTCTGTTATTACCTCCTGTCTTCTGGGATACCACAATGGCTAGATGGAGACATAAGGGGATTTTGATTATAGGGAATTTCTATGATAAAGATTATATTTGTGCATTCTCTGCGCTAGCGGAGAAACACTATTTCCCCCAAACTGATTTTTTTAAAGTTCCTGCAGGTTCGGGATTATCTGCAGAAAAAGCTACATCAAGTAGCCATAGTCAAAAATACTTTGGTCAAAGCAATCAGCCGTAGGGACAGTAGATCAGTAACTTATATAAGTGCTTTGACGAAAGACAGTAGGATGACTTGGAGGTACAACATTCTAAATGGAACATTATTTTGGATGAAGAGGGTGGACTCCTGCAGGGATCTATTGAGATGGCGCACAGCACTTTACAACTATATTTAATTTGTATTACACTCCGGCTAAAATGCTTAAATGGGGTGGAGAAAACAATGGTAAATGCTTTCGCTGTTGGGTTTATTTGCCCGATACCATCCATACGTTTTTTTTTTATAAGTTCTAAATTAAATCAATATGTCTGGGGAATGGAGGGGTTTCTAGCCAATCGGATTGGTGTAGAAATTACGATTTTACCCATGGCGATGCTTTTGGGTTTGTCAAGGAGGTCTGTGATAGGTCGGGCTGAGCAGCAAGCTAGGTATCTGATATTTATGGAAACCGTGGTGGGCTGACTATGGAAAGGGTCTTCTTGGCTGCAAAGTGAAGCCCCCATCCTTTGAGATGTGGAGAGCAAGATTGTATGCTATTTTTAGTCTTGAGCACAACCTATACTCTCTTAAAGGACCCCGTAGACGCAAATTAGGATTAGGGAGTTGGAGGCAATGCTAGATTATATGAACTACGAATTAAATTTGATTTTAATACCTTGCAAGTACTTATTCTTCTACTGTTAAGACCATTTTTATCTGTGTAGTGTTTTCTGCCATTCTAAATGCGCATCTGTATGAACTTTTCAGTATGTGGCTTACATGTATGATGTGTTTGTGCACCAATTGAGATTTATTTTTTATGTAATTGCATTATTTAATAGCAATAAAAAGAGTTGCTATTTCCTACATAACCTCCACACTCAAACACAGATGCACAGCATATTCCTGTGTATATAAACATTTCATTTGATTATATGTATGTAGCTAGATATGTGTATTTCCTGATATACATGTGTATATGTACTTATGTATCTTAATATATTTATTACTTTACCCCTACTGTTAAAAAAAATCTGATGCTCTTCAATGCACTACCCTATATTTGACCCTTTACCTCTCTCAATATATCCTCTACGGCCACTGACTCATCCCAAATCTTATTCCATTACTATGATCTGCAAAATAACCATTTCAAGACTCTTTCCTTCTTTGACTCATCCCAAAACTCATTTTACTACTATGATCTCCCTAATCCATTTCTAGAGACTCTTCTCTTCTGCATCTTCTAAAAATATCTTATACTATGATCTCTCAATAAACGCTTTGTAGACTCGTCCCTTTTCTATCCCCAATCTCGTTTTCAATCAAACTAACAGACTCACTTGTCCACCGCTCAAAATAACTCAAATGTCACTATACTAATCCACCACTAATCCTAAACACTTCAACACCTCGTCAGGGGTAGTAAGAGCTATATAAGGAAAATGCTACTTACCAGTTTGCATCTGTTCTTGACATGTAGAGCTGCAGAGTTACACACTGTGCACAGATGGCCACCTAGTGTTGGGCCCGGATGTTTGCAGTTTGTTTTGTTGTAGAAAAGTCTTTGGAAGTCACGGGATAGGTGATTCCTCCTTTGGATGATACTGCACATGGGCATCAGCTTCATCCCCAGATTATTTTCGCCATTAAGTAAGTGATGGAGCTGTACAGGAAGTAGTGATGTCCATGAAATTTGTATCTAATTAAGATAATACTTCAACAGATACAGGTAGCCGGGTGGGCGTGTGTAACTCTGCAGCTCACCATGCCAAGAACAGATGCATACGGGTAAGTAGCATTTTCCGTTCGAGGCATATGAGCTGCAGATTACACACTGTGCATAGATTGTACAGCAGTACCCACAACTAGTGGCGACCACCAGAATCTGTTGCAGTAGTTTGAAACAGAGTTTTTAGTACAGCCTGGCCCACAGTGACTTGTTGTTTAGTTTGCACATCTACACAATAGTGTTTTGTGAATTTGTGCGGTGTAGACCATTTAGCTGCTTTGCATATATCATCTAGGGGAATGTTCCCTAAGAATGCCATTGAAGCCCCTATTTTCCTTGTAGAATGGGCTTTTGGAGGAATTGTTAAAGTACGTTGGGCTTTCTGGTAACATATTTGTATGCATTTAACAATCCACCTAGCTATCCCTGATTTTGACATGGGGTTGCCTTTATGTGGTGGTGAAAAAGACACAAAAAGTTGTTTAGTCTTACGAAAAGTTTGTGTCCTTTCGATGTAGTACAGTAATGCTCTTTTGACGTCTAAGGTGTGTAGAGCTCTTTCTGCGACTGTTTGTGGCTGCGTGAAAAAAACGGGCAGTTCAACAGATTGATTTAGATGAAATGGTGAAATGACTTTTGGAAGGAATTTAGGATTAGTGCGTAGAATCACTTTGTTATGATGCATTTGCAAAAAGGGTTCTTGAATGGTAAATGCATGTAGTTCACTGACTCTTCTGAGAGAAGTAATAGCTACTAAGAAAGCTACTTTCCAAGTTAGGAATTGTAATTCGCATTTATGTAATGGTTCAAAGGGAAGTCCCATTAACCGTGTAAGAATAATGTTTAAGTTCCATACTGGTGAAGGTGGTGTTCTGGGAGGGATTATTCTTTTGAGTCTTTCCATGAAAGCTTTTATAGCAGGTACTCTAAACAGAGATAGATGTTGTCTATTTTGTAAATATGCTGCAATGGCAGCAAGCTGTAGTCTGATAGACGTGTAAGCTAAATTACACTTTTGAGGGTGTAATACGTATCCTATGATGTGCTGAATAGACACATCTATAGGATTTATGTGGTTGTTTTGACAGTATATTACAAATCGCTTCCACTTAGCATCATAACATGCTCTTGTAGTGGGACGTCTGGCTTCTTTATTTATTTAAGAAGTTTTCTATAGCGCAGTCAAGACCAAGGGTATCAGAGCGCTTTACAGTAGGAGCATAGCATATAATCAAACAGATACATGACATAGGAGCGATATAACAATAAACGAGTGACAGAGTAAAGAGTGGCTTATTGTAATTCAGAGCCTCTTTGGCTTCAAGATTCTTCAGGGTCGTAGGATTGGAGCATAGCTGTGTGGCTGCTGTCTGTACCAGGTTATTCACATCCTAGGGAGCGGTTGAGGAACAGGGATTTGAGTTGTCTTTTGAATTCCACAAAGGAAGGTAAGGTTCTGATGTGCGGGGGATGGAGTTCCAGATTTTGGGGGCGCTTCCAGTGAAAGAGCATTCCGCTGTTCTATTCCTTCTAGTTTTAGGTGGGATGAGTAGGAGGGAGTTGGAGCTTCTCAGATTCCTGGATTGGCCTGCTTTTTTGATTTTTTTCGCCATGTATTCGGGGTTGCCTGTGTGAAGGGCTTTATGGGTTAGGCAGGTTGTTCTGAAGCTACTTCACATTTCTACCGGAAGCCATTTGAGTTCTTTGAGTGCAGGGGAGATAAGATCAGATTTTTTGATGCCGGTGATCATTCTGGCTGCCGCATGTAATGTTGTTTTGATCGGTGCCAGGTGCGATTTAGGGATTCCTGTTAGGACTGCGTTCCCATAGTCCAGTCTTGACAGTACCAGAGATTGTGTGGCCAGTTTGAGATCCTTGGTTGGAATGTAGGGTTTGATTTTGTTCAGAAGTCTGAGGTTAAAGAACGCACTCTTTGCCGAGTTCTTAATGTGTCTCATCATGTTCAGTTTTTTGGTCTAAGGTGATGCCTAGAGATTTGACAGAGTCTGATAGAGTAAGATTCCCTTTGAGCACCTCGATAGCCTTTAAACATTCAGTGATTTGTGGGTTATCCTCCTTGTTCGAGATGAGGAGTGTCTCGGTCTTGTTAGGATTTAGTTCCAGGTAGTTGTTTGTCCGCCAGTCTTGAACATCTTTCAGGACATCATTTAGTCTTTGGATGTCTTTGAGAGAGGTAGTTTCCAGATAGATCTGCGTATCGTCCGCATAGAGGTGGAAGCGAATATTAGCTTTTCTGAGTAGTTTGGAAAGCGGTTCCATGTAGATGTTAGAGTTGTGGCGAGAGCACCGATCCTTGGGGTACGCCCTTGTTGACTTGCTGGATTTTGGAGGTGAAGTTTTTGATTTTGATTTTTTGCTTGCGATTGTGTATGAAGAAGGAGAACCACTTGAGAACTACCTGGCTGAGACCAGCTCTTTCTTAAAGAGCCCTAAAGAGGAGTTTGTGGTCAACCGTATCAAATACTGCCGAGAGGTCAAGGAGAATGAGGAGGCAGCATTTGCAGGGGTGGCTGGTGACATTTGAAAGTGGTGAGGCGCAAAGTGATTTGCATACTGCACCGTAGCGAGCGAGCGCAGCGAGCGAGCCGAACCCCATAAGGGGGGTTTGGAGGGAGTTACCCTCCCAAGAAAAATTTGAAAAAAAAGAAGAAAAATCGTGCATTTTCAAGCAAATTTGAGAAAGCAGGAAGGTTAATAAAGCAATTGTGAAAGTGCAGTTATTACATTAATAGATGGCATAACATAGGTAGCTGCTTATTCAGTATAACCACAGAGCTTCATACATTCCATCCTATTATGCTCAGGTGCTGAATTCAGACTATAAGACTTTCATGAAAATCTCACCTCTAAGAGTAGAAGAAGTTGCACAGCAGTTGGGAAACACCATACTGTGTGGGGTCGCAACTAAAAATATTATCCACGGTTGGTCATTACACACATTAGCCCCGCTCAAGCATATGTCTGTAGCACAGAAACATCTTTTTTTACCGTGTGTAGTCTTAACCATGGGTAAAGACGAGCTCCGTGCTCGACGCCCCTTGCCCACACTCTGATATTGTGCGGCGCAGCACATCGCAGCTATTAAGCATGCAGAGAGCCTAACGTCATTATGCGTTATTGTGACTGACTATGCCCCCTCCCGCTCCACCGCCCGTCCTTTCTCTGTGCCTGTCTACAGAGCTGGCACTGCCCCCCGCTCTTACAAATGGCTGGCCTCGTGGGCCAGAGAGGCAGCGAGGAGTGCTGGTAAAATGCAGCGATAATTTCACTATCCATTCTAAATGGGTCTGTGTTGAACATAATTAACACCACCCTGAAGCGGCAGCCATTCATTCAAATTCAGTCTTTTTCCGAGCAAACATTTTAGAAGTTGTGTTTGCTTTTGGAAATATCATGGCATTGTTTCTCCTTTTTTGTACTTTAACAGTTTTGCATTCACGTTTTCTAGATTTCCTATAAAATATGGACTTTAAACTTTACCCTCTTCTTCTCATCAAGCTGTACTTGTGTCTTCTGTAACCGAAAGGCGACACACATGACTATACCGCTTAAATAAAGAGTGCTTAGATGCGGTACGGCTCGTAGTGTGTGCTATTCAAGAAAAAAAAACACTAATTCGCAACACATGAACGACCAAACAAAGCAAACGAAAACTAGAACAAAAAGTAAACTAAGCACGGCACAAATGACAAGTGTCTGCGTGCTGCCTGTTGTTTGCACCACTCTCCCCGTCCCTGTAGGTCCTCAGTCCGCTCACCTCCTTGCCCGAACACGAACCATGATCTTGTTGCCGGGTGAAATCTGAAACCGGACTGTTATTACATTTAGACACAAAACCATGTGGAACTCCACTATTAAAACCCCATAGCACCGCAGTATATATCCGACCGAAGCTAGGACGGAACTGCATACACCCCGGGCCCCGGCCTCTCATGACATTGTTCCTCCTAAAAAACAAGTACACCTGAGATACTCACTAAAAGAAGAGACTACTAGTACTATGTACTGTCTGTCTACTGTAAGTAGTGGTGATGACGACGAGGAGACTCGGGAAAGCAAAGCACAGGCTGGTGATGAGCACACTCCACTCGACCACACACCACGAGGCGAGTCCCAGGGTCCCAGAACCGGATCAAACGTCAGCAGCGCCGCGCGCCGTGAATGGCCAATCACTGCATGACTACATGAAGTCAGACACAGTCATTGGCCATTGTGCAGTGCGGCTGAGCCACCCACGCGCGGCATCCAATAATGGATTGCCCTGCTGCGCGGTGACCGGCCAATCCTGGCGCTGCATGCAGCCGGGGGCTGCCGCCCGGTTTAAACAGCACACCCCTGGTCACTAGCTGTAATGGGGGAACTTTCATGCGCATGCTCGGGCTAGTTTCAGCCCCAAGCAGCACTTGCGCGTTAGGTCTGCCTGCAGTGTCTGACAAATGTACGTCACGTGGATTCGTCCTGGTGTCACTCAAACTAGCCCCGCCAGCCCCCCTGCGCAGCGCACTCCTGTTTCAGTCGGGTGATGCCCGGATTCCCGGTGGCGCTCGGAAAATCCCGATAATTAATTAAAAAAATACAGTGACATTTATTTTACTTGCAGCCGCGGGTCCATGGGCTGTGGGGCTACGCCCCTACGCCCCAATAGACGCACAGCGGCTGAGCATTTGTCAGAGTCTAGTGATCCATGGATATCGTCCATGATGTTCAGAATCGCGGTTAGTGTGCTGCAACCTTTTCTGAAGCCAGACTGGTGGGGGTCCAATAGGTTGATGTTGTCCAGGTGCTGTGTTAGTTGATGAAGTATGCATCGTTCGAGTGTTTGAGAGCAAGGGGAGGTATGACACAGGTCTGAAATTGTTTAGATCTGTCGGATCTAGGCCGGGTTTTTTCAGCAGGGGGGTGACTTGCCCCATTTTAAGGCAATCAGGAACCACTCCGTTTTTTAAGGTGCTATTTATGATTTTGCTCCATAGCGGTGCAAAGGCGTGCTTCATTTTTTTGATTAATAGGGGAGTAATGGGGTCCAGGGCATGCGCTGATGTTTTGGAGGTGGAGATCAACGTGATTATCTCGTTTCTTGAACGGGGCGAAAGCTAAGCCAGGGGATGGGAGAAGAGCCAGGAGAGAGAGCATGAGGCACAGCCTTGATGCTCTTCAAGGGGTGTGATTTGTTGATGTCTAATGATAGTTCGATTTTTGAGATCTTATCCTTGAAGAAGTGGGGGAAGTTCTCACAGAGTTCCTTGGACGCCTGTACAGATGAGGACACTGGCTTGGAGGTTTGTCTAATAATGCTATAGAGTTCCTTAGGTCTGTTTTTGGCACTGTCCAGTGCCTCACAGAAGAAGCTGGATTTCTTGTTTTTGATGTGGTTGTTGTACTTCCTACGGGCAGATTTCTGTTGATCACGAACGAAGGCGGTCAGGTTGTTTCTCCACTTTCTTTCTTTGGCTCTTAAGTTCCTCCTTTCGGAGTTGAGGTTAGAGTTGAACCATGTTCTGGATGGAATCACTCTGCTCTTTTTGAGTGTTAATGGAGCTATTTTGTCGAGTAAGGACACTAGCTCAGTATTGTACCGGTCAGTGAGGTCATTGGTGGAGAGGTGGACTTTGTTGTCCGGGAGAAGTGAGCTTATCTGATCTTCCAGGATATCCAGGGGAACTTGGAAGAGGTTTCTCAGCCATTTGGGGTGGGGGGGTCTTGTGGGGGTGGTTGGGAGAGAGTGAGGTGATAGATATGAAATAGGATCATGTGGTGGTCTGACCAGTCGACGCGGAGTATGTGGTTGACCGTGATTGTGTTCTTTTGTGCAATGATGGCATCCAGTGTGGTTCCTTTGTAATGTGTCTCCTCTGTACAGTATTGGATAAGATTGTTATCACAGAGGAGACTGGATAGCGATTGGATCAGAGGGTTGTTTGTCTCGTTCCACCGTAGATTCAGATCACCGAGAATTAAATTATTGGTATCACCGAGAGCACCTTGCGCTTTCAGGTTGGGTAATTGTTCTCCAAATGAGGCGTTTCTACATGGGAGGTGATAGAGCAGGTGACAGTAAAGAACCGCTATCTTTGCTCTTGATGTTGGAGGAGAGACATTCAAATAAATCATAATCGAAATAGTTGGTTTCCGTGATGGCCAAACTATCCTTGTGGATAATAGCAACCCCCACCTCCTCGCGGATCTATCCTGTCTTTGTTGATAAGGGAGAAACCTGGGGGTACCAGCATGTCTAGGCAGGGAGGAGATATCTTATTCAGCCAGGTCTCCGTGAGGAACGCAATGTCAATGTCATGTGAAAGGATAGCCTCAGCTAGTTCAGTTGCGTAAAGTGAGGCCGATCTGCAGTTGATCAGTAAGCAATTGGTGAAAAGCTCTTGATTGCTGGCAGTTCTTTCTTTGGTCGCCCTAGGTATAGTGGTGAGGACAGGCCGTCTCAGCGGTTTTGTGCAGGGAAGGTCTTTCCGGAGGCCTGTGATCACTTGGATTTTGGATTTAGAGGAGGAAGTGTCGTATGAGGAGGCTAGCATGGCTGCTTCGTTGTCTGACATAGGTGCTTGTGTTCTAATGGGCCTTGAGGTCAGGTGTTTTATGTCAGACAATGCATGGATCTTGGTCCTAGGGGAGGGGGGGGACTCCGGTTCTTGAGGGTTTTTGTGGGCATGATTCCATGACCCTGGTAGGGGGACTTTGAGGCTGGGTACCAAGGGATTCTGTGGGCCAGAGGGGGCTTTTTACGTTGACGGTGGGGGGAGTCCAGGGAGGGGATTTAAGGGATCTGCGGGCTTTACCTAGGTTGGAGAGGATTTCGGTTTAGCCCTGGGACATTATGCCTATCTGGCTTTCAAGTGCCGCGAGACGCTGCGCCGTGGAGTTGGGGGCATCTAGGGCTTCGTCTTGCGTGGTGAGGATCGGGTTGAGGTCTCTTATTAGTAGAGCTGGGCGGGTTGTCCTTTTTAGAGATCGAGGGAGAGGTCAAAGGAGGGGGATGGGTAAGGACAGGAGCAGGCTTTGAGTGTCTGAAAGCTGAGATGAAGCAAGTGGGGAAAGGGGTCTCTATCGACGGGTCACGTCTGTAAGGTTGCGGAGGAGGGATCCAGTAAGGGGGCAAGGTAGTGCTTTCCGTAAGGAGCTGGGGGATAAGCTTGGTAGGGGAAGTGTGATTGGTGGTGGGGGGAAGTGAAGGTGTAGTTGGAGTTTCCTGTTGTGGCTGGCTGGCTGTAGGTGTGGGTTGAGTTGCGGCGGGGCAAAGCGTGTGAGGAGGAGCGTAGCGGGACTGAGCGGAACGGAGTGGGTGGAAGAGAGAATCGTAGGCTTTGAGGTTAGCTGAGTTTGTAGGCTGGATTAGGATTGAGGCGGGGTGCGGCAGGGGTGGGAGGGCGGATCTTAATGAGGGAAATAGGGAGTCGAAAGCTTTGAGGTTCTCATTGTTTGCCTGAATGAGGACCGTGCCATTCGTGTAGATGGTCACGGATGTGGTCCCTCTTCTGGCCGAACTGTTGGGGAGTATGGAAGTTAGTTTGCAACTGTGGGAAGTGGATGTGGTTTTGGCGATATAAAGTTGCGTTCTGATCATGGAGATCCAGTCTTCAGGTCTCTCCGTGTGGAATATTAGGTCCATCTTAGTCGGACCTTTGGAGGCTGAGTGGTAGATGTCTGTGAATAGGGTTTCTTTGTGTTGACGGATTAGTTTCTGTTTGAAGATGCATCTCATTTTTGTAGAGAGGAGGAGGGGGAAGATGATGGTGAATGAGTTCCGGTTATGGGGTTTCAGGTGGGTAGGTAGGGATTGTGTGAGAGGGGATGGCGAGTCAAGAGCCATTGTGTAGATAATGTGAACAGAAGGGTGCCTTTGCGGGGGGGACGGGGTGAGTCGATCAAGATGGATGTGGGGTGGGTGAATGTGTTAATATTTCCCGTTGGGGCCTGATCGGGCCTGTTGATAGGTGTAGCCAGGACTCAGGCCGGATTGGGACCTAGGAGGGGTCGTAGATCCTGGTAGGCTTACTGATCTACTTTTTTTTTTTAACTTTATTTTCCATTTTTGCATGAAGAAAAAAACAGCAATAAAACTGCAACATGATAACATAAAATGAAATTTGTGAGGGTTCTGAAAAACATTTCAATTGAAACATAAATACAAATCATGATAACAAAAAAGCAATGTGATATATAAGCACCGACAACGCCCAATGTGATACACATAATGAAAAAATAAATCTCGTGACATAACTGAAAACAATATATACTGTCGAGAACAAAAACAAAAAGCCAAATAAATGCAATATAATCATCTCCCCGCTGTTCCTCTCCGGAGTCTGTAGGGAACTATCCCACACCGGTAGGGGTAATGACGGACTGTAACTCAGGATCATGCGCTAATTGGCGCCGGGAGACGTAATCCCTATATTGGCCCCAAATATCGATTGGCCTGGAAGAATTGGGGAGTAAAGTGCTAAATTCCTCGCAATTCACATAACAGAACGCTAGGCTGTTCAACCAGGAGCGGAGGGTAGGAGCGCGTCTACTGCCCCACAGCATTGCAATCTCCTGTTTGGCAAAAAGGAAGCCAAGCGCAGCTTATCTACGAACCTTCTTAGGAAAGTTCACCTCATAACCTAATAGTGCAATCTCAGATAAAGGAAAGAGTAGCATGGACAATATATCACCCAAGGTGGAGTGGCTTTCCAGCCAATACTGGTGTATTTTAGGGCAAGTCCAGGTTAAGTGTGCAAAATCAGCAAAGGGGGCCAGACATTTCCGACAGTGGTATGGCCTGGAGTTGTCAATTCTGTGTGCGTGGGTCGGAGTGAAATACATCCGGCGAAGGAATTTAAACTGAAGCAACTTATGATGACCGTTCAAAGAAACGTCCGTCGTGGTCCTACAGCAGTATGCCCACTGATCATCTGACATAGGTCCACCCATGTCCCCCTCCCAAGCAGCCCTGAGCATAGAGTCATCTATTGGTTTTAGTGTCCCACACTGTTTATACAATTTTGAAATCAGCTGTGCACTATTTGGGTTCTGAATCAACAAGGTGAGGGGAGGGGTCTCAACCGGGGCCAAAGGGAAGGAGGGAAATCCAGCCCTCAAAGCAGAGCGTATCCGGGTGAGAATGAATGTGTCCATAAAGGAGCGATCACTAAATCGAGCCTCCTCCGACAAGGAGAATACATGCCCGTCCGGGAACAAGTCTCCGAGGATACACATGTTGAATTTCGTAAAGTGCGCTCTACCAAAGTTTCCCTGGTAATAGGAAAAAGGGAGGAATTGGGCAAGGGTAAGGCTGGGGAATATAAAAGATCTAATCCCAAAAGTCTACGCAATCTGATCCAAGCCCAGTAGGTGGTGGAAACTGTTTGGATGTCTCTGGGGTCCCGAGGGAAGTCGGTGGGAAGAATCGTAAGAAGCCGTCTCGGGAGAACCAGATCTGCCTCTGGCCTCAAATACGGGATGCGTGCCTCCGGATGGAACCAGGCGTCTGCGTAGCAGCACTGCACGACTAAATAATACAAACAAAAATCTGGTGCACCCAACCCTCCTCTGTCCGGTGGCAAAGTTAAGATTTTCCAATTGACCCGGGGTGTCTTGTCTCCCCAGATCAAGCGAATCAAAATAGAGCAGAGTTGCGTGAAAAAGACCTTGGTTAAGGGAACAGGAATATTATTAGAATAGTACAAAAAACGGGCCAAAACAATAATTTTAATGATTGCAATTTTACCCGCCATGGACAGGGGTAAGCGGAGCCACCGGGTGACCTGCGATTCCAATGTGTCAATTGCGGAGCCATTGTTGAGAAGGATCACCGATGCGGTGTCAAGATGAAGGTGGATACCAAGATACTTAATAGAATCATCGCACCATTCCAGCGGAAACTCGCATGACCAAGGCACGATGCTGGCTGTAAGCGGGAAAAAGACAGATTTGTGCCAATTGATATGGAGCCCGGAAAAATTGCCAAATCGTATGATTTCCCGAATCAACAGTGACAGATTATCGTGAGGCAGTCGGACATACAGCGCCATGTCGTCCGCGTACATGGAAAGCAACAAAGGGCCAGTGCGAAATTGCAAACCGCGCTGGAGATGGTTCTCCTGAAATTGTCGAGCTAAGGGATCCATGGCTAAAATAAAACGGAGAGGGGATGGGGCAACCCTGCCTGGTGCCGCGCGACGGAGGGAAAGGGTCAGACAAAGTGCTGTAAAGACACAACCGGGCAGTGGGTTTAGTGTATAAAAGAGTAACAGTGGCCACGAAACATTCCGGCACACCCATCCAACGCATGACTGAAAGGAAAAAGGGCCACTCAAGGGAGTCGAAGGCTTTCTCCGCATCAAGTAAAATTGCGGTGGCGGGGTCAATGCGGTGCAGCACGGTGAATAATGTCCGGAGATTAAGAGAGGTGGACCTGTGTGGAACAAAGCCCGACTGCACAGGGAGAAGACAAATTCCATCAATAGTGATAATCTAATGGCGATGACTTTGGCTAAGATCTTGTAGTCCAAATTTAACAAGGACAGTGACCTGTACGAGCCGCACTGCATAGGATCTTTCCCGGGTTTGGGCAATAAAATGATCACCGCTTCTCGAAACGTCGGTGGAAGGCTACCCACCTTCAGGGCCTCGGCATAGACCTCAAGCAAGCGCGGCACCAATAGGTCTTTGTAAGCTTTATAAAAGTCAGCCGAAAAGCCGTCAAGCCCAGAGGCAGAGGATGCACGCAGGGCATTGATCACCTCCACGATACTGTCCGAAGTGATGGGGTAAGAAGAAACTCCTGCATGTATCGCTTCAGATAGACCAGAGCCACCGCGGATAAATAATCTTCCTGACTGCCGGGATCCCCGGAGAGGCGTGAGGAATAAAGCGTCTTATAATAAGTGAGAAACAACTACCCGACAGCTGGGGTGGAATGGATGGGGGAGCTGTCCAGTCCAGTCATAGAGATGGTATACGTGGGGCCCATGGGGGAGCGCAGCGTGTTAGCCAATAAGCAGGCCGGGCACTCACCCTCCCCGTACCGCCGCGCCACATAGTGTTTATTAAGGAACGATAGTTCCCTATCAGCCGCGTTCCGAAACTCGACACACAATTACAAACGATGGGCATCAAGAGAGTCAGAGGTAAAGGTAAGCAATTTGCGATCTGCTGCAGCAATTTTCTTCTCGATCTGATCCAAAGTAGAAAGCAGATCGCGGAGGACTCCGGCATGTTTTGAAATACAGACTCCCCTTATATAAGCTTTAAAGTCCTCCCACAAGACCGCTCACGTGTCGACAGAGCCAGTGTTCAGGTCAAAATAATCTATTATAGCCTGTCTGACTTCCTCTCTGAAAACGGGGTCCATCAAGGCCCGGCCGGGGAAGCGCCACTGCCGTTCATAACCACCCTCACGGGGAATAAATAAGTGAAGGAGAACCGGGGAGTGATCGGAAAGAGTGCGTGGGAGAGTCTGGACCGATCCCAACCAGCTAGCAACCCCGGGGGAGACCAGCCAATAATCAATTCTGGTCCAGGTGTTGTGGAATCCAGAGTAATGGGTGAAGGCAGGATGGTGTGCGTGTAGATGGGACTCCACGTTTACCAAGGAGTACTGTGTGCAAATCTCTCGAAGGGCTAGTCGAGCATGGGGCTTGGAGTCAGGAGTAGAAGCAGTACTGTCCCTAGAATGGTCCAAAAGGAGGTTAAAGTCCCCACCCAGGATCAAGAGCCCAGTGTCCACAGCAAGGAGGCGAGTCAACAGGGAATGAAAGAAGGAAGGAGAATCAGTGTTCGGACCATATACGCACAACAGGGAAACCCTATGTCCCATCAGCAGACCAGTGACTATCAAGAACCGGCCTCCGGGGTCCCGTTGTGTGGAGCATTGTGCAAACTGAATTCTTTTGTGTACAAAAATGGAAACGCCTCTTGAATACGAGCTGTAGGTAGAGAAGAACCTTTGTGGGCCCCATCCAGAAGCTATTGAGTTAGCGCCCCTGTCTGCCAAGTGGGTCTCCTGCATAAAGAGGATATCTGTCTCATGTCGTGCTACATAATTCAAAACTTGTCGACGTTTACTATTATTATTCAGGCCACGCACATTCCACGTTAATAACGAAAGCCCGGAAGGACCGGGCACATTTCCTAACTGTACCATATATACTGTAACAAAAAAGGGAAGTCATTGCAAAAATTCATCACATCACATAAAGCAAACCTAATCTTCTGCAAGTGAAATATTCATTATTAAACAAAACAAAAACCCCCTCCACCCACCACCCAACCTCTCACTTCCCAGGAAGAGGAACACCCTAACATCAAATCCCAAAAAACAAACCATGGAGGTATTCACCATGGGGCATGGCGACGCCACGCCAGTCGGGCAAACCAGCAATCAAACAGCAGAATAGGCGGAAAACAGGAAAACATGTGAAAGAGCCAAAGTCAATGAAACACCACAAGGGCCAATTAACAAAACTGCACTCAGCCATTCCCTGTTGAGGAGAAAAGGTCCACGCTGGATTGTGATGCCTGCAGTGGAGGAGAATTGGATCTAGAGCCACTCGATGCCCCACTTTTATTATTCTTGAAGTCACGAAAGTACTCCTGTGCAGCATTCGGTGTGTCGAAGATCCTAGGCCTGCCATCAATTTCCACCTTGAGATGAGCTGGATAAAGCATGCCGTAGTGGAGCCCCAGATTTCTAAGCATGGCCTTGACACTTTGATACTTGCGCTTGGCCTCCTGCACCATGACTGTGAAGTCCGGAAAGAAAGAGAGACTGCATCCCTGCCACTGGATCTCACCCCTCTCGCGGGCCACTCGAAGGGCAGTGTCCCGATCGCGGAAGTTCATAAGTCTGGCGACAATTGGTCTGGAAGGCAAACCAGGTCTGGGGCGAGGGCCTAAGGATTGAGGTGCACGCTCTGCAACAAAGCCCTGGGTGAAGGATTCCCTGCCAAACCGATCAGAAAGAAGCTGCTCCATGAATGAGTCCAGTTGACTAGTGGCTGTCGTCTCCGGTACGCCGAGAACGCGTATGTTATTGCGGCGCCCCGATCCTCCAAATCTTCGTTTTTATAGCCACTTCCTTAAGGATCTTCCCGACCCTCTCCAGCCGCTTCAGAGAGAAGGAAGCCCCATCTTCAAGATTCGAAACCCTAGATCCAACCACATCCAGCCTACGATCGAGACCCTGGACCTTTGCGTTCATGTCAGCAAGTTTCTTATCAAGGTCATCGAACCGGGCATCCAGAGCCTTGAAGCCCGCTCTCATTTCGGCAAGCATGGCAGAGGCCAGGGGGGCCGAGTCGGTCGCGTCCTGAAGGGGTGCAGTCTCTGTGGCCGAGTCCGCCGCGGGATGCGACGTGGCACCCGGTGTCTTTTCAAATTGAAGCTTGGGCTGCCTAGGCTCCTTCTTGACCATCGTGGCAAGCAAGTTGAACCAGAATTGCGAGGAAGATTACCAATTCTTAGACCGTCAAGTAGGACACGCGAGGCGGAACAAGAAGGTGCAGCAAGGCAAGAGGGCAGGTGCAGGAGCGAAAACCAGGAGAAGGAGGGCCACCAGGAAGGAGCAGCAGGAAGGTGAGACCAGTATAGCGCCAAAGGGAAGCGTTGCCGCGGTGTAGATATGGCGGGACGGCCAGGATTGGTTCATGCGGCAATCAGTAGTGGCAGGAAATGTTCAGCAGGTCTCCGGTTGCAGGATGGCCAAAGTGCACGGCAACCAGTCAGGCAGGACAAGAAGCAAATGTTGGCCCATCAAGCAGGGACGGCTGTGTATCAAGGAGCCCAGGTAGCCACCAACACAGCTGGGCCATCAGGGCCACAGGTGTATCCCAGAAGGGCCCCAAACCAGAAGGAAGGGGGGCCAGAGAAGGCCCTCAGCCCAGCCGGCTACGGAGCACCCCCCAGGCACCGAGTAGGGGGAGCCCAACCGCCCACCACCACAAATCCACCACCAATCCCCGACCCCCACCCTAACCCCGGATCACCTCCCCCGCAGCCGGTACTCAGGACCGGCCCACTCTCCTACTCGAGGCCCCGGCTTTTACAGCGCGGTAGGCCCGAAGGCCAAGAGGTCCGCACTAGCGGCGGGGGCCGGGCAGGAGAGAGAGCGGGCCGCGAGAGTAGGCTCCAGGGCAGGCCGGAGCAGGGAAAGCGATCGGGCAGGGGGCAGCAAGGGGCGCAGACTCGCTCCGTCTCAGGCGGCACCACGGTGGAGTATGGCAGGCCCAAGCCAGGGGCCGGTGTCATCGGGTGTTGGCGGCGTCCCGCAAAGTGCCCCAGCAGCTACGGCGGCATCAAGCACCGTCGCGGAGCCCCGCGGTCACAGGGGGGCGGTGCAGGCATGTGGAGAGGCTCCCTCACCGCAGGATTGGGGCTGCTGACATCGCCCGACCGGCGGAGCTCTAATCGGAAGCGGCCATCTTGGTCGCCTCTGTAGCCACGCCCCCAGCTTAGTGATCTACTTCCCGGGATCTTCTTAGGCATTCTGGAGGAAGGTTGAGGTAACCGAACTCTATGGCTTCAGGAGCCAGATCGCTAGGTTGAGCTGAGCTGGGCCCGGGTGTCTGATCTCTCCATGGTTCTATGTCAAGAGATGTGGAGCTAGGCTTAGTTTTTGGTGTGGTACCACGGATAGTTGCAGCAGTGTGGTGTACCACGGTTGTCTGGGCCAAGTTGGAGCTACTAGAAGGAGTGTTAGGGAATGTTGCTATAGCTTGCGTATCACTAACGGAAGTAGTGGGAGAGGAGGAAAAACGTACGCAAATTTTCCAGACCAGTTCTTCCATATCGCATTGCCTTTGGACAGCGGGTGTGGATATCTGGTGGCGAAGTTTGGGCATTTTGCTTTTTCGTGGGTTGCGAAGAGGTCTATCTGAGGTTGTCCCCACATTTGAAAGAACAGTTGAAGACCTTGTGGATGAAGTTCCCACTCGTGGATCTGCTGTGTCTGTCGACTTAGCAGATCTGCCATGGTGTTTTGTACTCCTGAAACGTGTGGTCTAAGAGAAAGATTTTTAGTGGTATAGCCAATCTCCATATCTGCTGTGCTAACAGAGAGCTGCAGAGAGTGTGTTCCCCCTGGTTTGTATATGTAGTGCATGGCTGTCATATTGTCTGTGCGGACTAAGGCAGCTTTGCCTGATACTTGTTTTTGGAATACTTTTGGGGCTAGAAAAACAGCTAGTAACTCCAAGTGGTTGATGTGGAGTAACTTTAGTTGCGGTGTCCACCTGCCTTGCATGGTGTGATGCAGTAGGTGAGCTCCCCAGCCAGAGAGCGATGCGTCCGATGTCAGGATTATCTGAGGAAGTTACTCTCGGAACGGTCGGCCCTTTGAAAGGTTTTTGGTGCTCCACCATTGCTCAGAGCGATGAGTCCAACTGTCTACCAACACTAGGTCTGTTAATTGACCACGAGCCTGGTTCCACTGGCCTGCTAGGCACTATTGAAGTGGACGCATTTGCAGTCTTGCGTGAGGTACTATAAATATGCAAGATGCCATCATTCCTATGAGCTGCATGAACACTCGAGCTGGAAGCGAGTGTTTCAGTTTGAAATTTGTTAGGAGAGTTTGTACACTTGTTATCCTGTTTGCAGAGGGATATGCTAGTGTTAGTTGGGTGTTTATTGTAGCGCCGAGATATTGTTGTATGTGTGAAGGTTGCAGATGTGATTTGGTGTGATTTACTGTGAATACCAAGTCGTGGAGCAGTTGAACAGTAGTGTGAGTGTGTTGTACACACTGGCTGTATGAGATGACTTTTATGAGCCAATCGTCTAGGTATGGGAAGAAGTGAATCTGTTGTCTTCTTAAGTGTGCTGCTACTACTGCTAGGCATTTGGTAAACACCATTGGCGCTGTTTTGACTCCGAATGGGAGCACTTTGAACTGGTAGTGCTGCCCATGTAGCACAAATCTGAGATATTTTCTGTGCGCTGGGTGGATGGGAATGTGGAAGTAGGTGTCCTTGAGATCTAGAGTGACAAGGAAGTCGTTTTGAAACAGGAGTGGAAGGACTTTTTGGAGTGTGACCATATGAAAATGTTCCGACTGTATGTAAATGTTTAGAGGTCTGAGGTCTAGGATAGGTCTTAGAGATCTGTCCTTCTTTGGGATTAGAAAATATAGGGAGTATACTCCTTTGTTTTGCTGATGCTTTGGGACTATTTCTATTGCATTTTTCTGCAGGAGGGATATTACTTCCTGTCTGAGCAGTGTTAAATGTTCTTGTGACATTGGACGCTGCTTGGGTGGTATGTTTTGGGGGGTGGATGTTAGCTCTAGACAGTATCCTGATTGAATTATTTGAAGCACCCACCTGTCTGATGTGATGTTTTCCCAGGCTGGTAGGTATTGTTGTAGTCTTCCCCCGACAGGAGTGGAACGGGACGAGGGAAGGGAAGGGGAGTCATTGGGCAGGGGTAGAGGCAGAGCGGGAGTTGTTGTTTTTACCTCTGCCTTTGTTATTGTTACCCCTGTAACCTCCCCATCTGTAGCCCTTACTATATGTGGATTGTGTACGGGCTTTGTATGAGGTAGAAGGTGTGTCTGAGGAGTATCCCCTGGTGGCGCCTCGATAAGATGAGCAGCGAAATGAACGTCTGGGAGCCTGCGACTGCAGGGCTCCCATAGATTTGGCTGTACCTGTATCCTTTTTCATTTTTTCAAGTGATACATCTACATTGGGTCCGAATAAGTGTTGCTCATCGAAGGGTTAAGTATAGCACTTTGGAATTCAGGTTTGAACCCTGATATGCGTAGCCAGGCATATCTACGTAATAAAACACTGGTGTTAACTGCCCTGGAGGCGGTGTCCGCTGCACCAAGTGCACACCGAATAGAGGTGTTTGTAATATTTTTCCCTTCTTGAATAAGTTCATTTCCTCTATCGTTGTATTTATCAGGGAGGTGTCGTATTAGTGATTCTAATTTGTCATAATGTGCCCTGTCATATCTGGCCAATAATGCTTGTGTATTGGCAATACACCACGTTTGCTGCTTGAGACGCAGTTCTTTTCCCTGATGCGTCAAGTAGCTTAGACTCTTTATCTGGTGGGGCAGCTTCACCCGATGTTTGTGAGTTTGCTCTATTGCGTGCGTTGGAAACTACAAGTGAGTCTAGTGGTACTGGACCTTTAATATAAGCTGGGTCTGAAGGGGCAGCTTTATACTTTTTTTCTATTTGCGGGTTAATGAGCCGAGTTCTGACTGGGTCTTTGAAGACTTCAGGAGCAGGCTTAATCACTCCTTTAAGCATTGGTAAAATGGATGAGGACCTTTGTGCATTATCAAAGGTATCCATTAGAAAGTCTTCATCTACAGGGTCTGTATGCATATGTACTCCATGATATTGCGCAGCTCTGTGTATCAACTGATTAAAACCCATAGTGTCTTCTGGTGGGGAAGGCCTTGAGGGGTATATGTCATCGTGAGGGACATTTGGGACGTCTGGGGTATTATAACCATCCCACGGGTCAGGTCAGCCTGAAGGAATAGATGGATCATCTATGTTAGCCCCTATATCATCAGAGCTATCATCCCTATTGTCATCGTCTGGTATGATAGAGGATGCAGGGGAATGTTGTGGTAGGGGAGCAGGTGGTCATGGTATATGTGGAGGAGGAAGGTAAGGAAGTCTTAAAGGCGAGGTAGCCATGTCCTTTTTCTTTGGCTCTGGTGTATCCAATGGTCGGTCTTTTGAAGCTAAAGTTAGTTGCCCAGTGATTGGGTCTTTAGCTAGAGTCTTTTGTGCAGGGTCTGGATGAAATAAGTCCTCTGCAGGAGGTCGATCTTTTGGTGCGGAGGGAGGCTTCGGCACCAAAGCGGTCTCTTTTGTTTTTTTGGCAATGTCCTTAACCGGAGAAGCAGGAGTATTTTTCGGCTCCGAAGATTTTTTCGGCTCCGATGATTTTTTTGGCTCCGGTATATTTTTGGGATCGGATGTTTTTTTCGGTTCTGGTGGTCTTTTTGAATCCGAAGGGGGTTTGCTTGGTTCCGACCTGGGTTTTGGTGCCGAAGGAGTAGTGGTAGGCTTCGGTGCCCGTGGTTTGTATGTCGACGTGGCCGGTGGCGTTGTCTTTTTTGGTGCCACCCCCTTTTCTGAATCGGTAAGTGTGTGCCGGCACCGTGGGAAGGCCGACTCGAGCCTGAGTCGCCTGAAGGCTTAGTTAGCTTCTTAGCCGGGCGCGAAGGTGGGGCAGTAGAAGCAGTGTGTCGGTGTGCACCCGAGGGTGAGGGTGTGACAAGGGCCTTCTTTGGATGTGTCGAGGAAGAGTCGGGTCGACGGTCTTACTTACGACCCACTGGGCTGGAGAGATGTCCTCGACGTCTGAATCTTCTGCCTCAGAGTTGCTGTCGACGTCGTGTTGTTCTGGGATGTCGACACCTTCTTCAAAGATTTCGTCCGGAATCTGAGCTGAAGATCGAGCCATTGTTCTCCTAGCTCTTCGGTCCCGGATAGTCTTTTTGGAGCGGAAAGAGGCACAGGCGGAACAGTCTCTGGCCTCGTGCTCTGGGGAGAGGCAAAGGTTACACATTTCATGAAGGTCAGTGTGGGGAAACTTCGACCCACATTGCGGACACTTTTTAAATGGCGTCCTTTCCATGAGCTGAAGTCGAGGCCTAGTTAGGCCCGAAGGCCGTCGACGATGACCGGAATCGAAATCTTCGGTGTTGAGAGTAGCGTCGACTGGAAAAGCGTTCGGAACTAATTTCTGTAAGTTGGTGAAGATTGCGCGCCGAAGGAAAATGGTTCCAACACGGAGCGCTGGAAACACATCCGAGCCCGTTGGCAGGAAAAAACAATCTGGGGATAGAGCCGATGAACAAGTTACTTACCTTCGGTAACGATATATCTGTAAGAAACAGTAGTTAGTATTAGATTCCTTACCTTAGAATATCCCCAGGCGTCAGACTGGATCCGGAAATTTTTGCGTAGCAGTACCCTTGTGTGTCGGTAGACGTCGTCCGCGGCCGTCGTCCGCGTCGTGGGCGCCGTGATGACGTTGTCAGAGTACTTAGATGCCGCCTCTGCGCGCTGACGTCAGTTCTTATACACAGATTTTCCACGCCAAAAACGCAGAGCCATGTTAAAAACCAACACTGGTGCACTTGAAACTAGGGCCCTGAAAGGAGATGACCTCAACCCTAGATATCGGTTCGGAGAACGGGTAGGATGGGCGGGGCGGTAAGAAATCTAATACTAACTACTGTTTCTTACTGATATATCGTTACCGAAGGTAAGTAACTTGTTCATCTGAAAGAAATAGGTTAGTATTAGATTCCTTACCTTAGAATAGATACCCCAGCAATACTAACCCCGGTGGTGGGTCTGCAAACCAATAATCACACAAGAAAGTCCTGGAGGACGGAACGGCCAAAGAAGCCATCCCTCCGGACTAGGCTGTCCAGGCAGTAGTGTCTTGCAAACGTGTGCAGCGAGGCCCACGTAGCTGCCTGACAGATGTCCTGCAAGGGGACTCCCCGGCCCAGGGCTGTGGTAGCCGCCGTGGCCCGAGTAGAATGGGCCCTCAGCCCAACAGGAGGCTCCTTCTTCACCAAGGAGTAACAAGCCTTGATACACAAGATGACCCACTGAGAGATGGTCCGCTTGTGCACTGCCCGTCCATTCTTAGCGCCCACGTAACCAACAAAGAGTTGGTCATTCACACGGAACTGGCGTGTGCGATCTAGATAGAACGAAAGCGCACGTTTTGGGTCTAGACGGTGGAGGGATGCGGAGGCGGAAAGAAGGTGGGCAAGGTGATAGACTGCCCGATGTGGAAGGCCATGACAACCTTGGGCAGGAAAGAGGGTATAGTCCGCAACACAACCTTGTCCGGATGGACAGAAAGGAGGTTTGGAAGAAAGAGCCTGGAGCTCACTCACTCTCCTGGCAGAGGTGATGGCAACCAGGAAGGCAGTCTTCAGAGTAAGAAGGCGGAGAGGACAGTTGTGAAGTGGCTCAAAGGGAGCGCACATCAGATAGGTAAGAACAAGGTTCAAGTACCACTGAGGCATCACAAACGGAACAGGGGGAAACATGTGTGTGATACCTTTCAGAAAACGAGTTACAATAGGGGACTTGAACAAAGATGGTTGATCAGGCAGCCGTAGAAAGGCTGAAAGGGCAGAAAGGTAGCCCTCGATAGTGCCCAGAGCAGAGCCCTGCTGGGCAAGAGAATGAAGGAAGAGAAGAACCTCAGAAAGGAGGGGCAGAGAGAGGATCCACAGCCTTTGCTGTGCACCATGCCACAAATCTGTTCCACCTGCAGGCGTATACAGACTTTGTGGAGGGACGCCTGGCTGCCAGAATAACATTACAGACTTTAGGAAGCAAGTTAAATGGCCTCAACTGTCGCCGCTCAATCTCCAAGCATGGAGGTGGAGACTGGACAGGTTCGGGTGGAGGACCGTCCCCTGCTGCTGCGACAGAAGGTCCTCCTGAAGAGGCAGACGAACCGGGGGATCGACTGACATACTGAGTAGCTTGTGATACCAGTACCTTCGTGCCCAGTCCGGAGCCACAAGGATGACTTGGGCCCGGTCGCGTTTGATCTTCTTCAGCACTCTGGGCAAAAGTGGTATAGGCGGAAAGGCGTACAACAGACCGCAACTCCACTCGCGACGAAAAGCGTCTCAGAGCGAGTGCCGCCTTAGAAATTCTAACGCGCAGAACTGATGACATTGTGCATTCTCTTTGGTGGCGAATAGATCTAACCAAGGCTCTCCCCACTGCAGAAAGAGACCTTGCGCCACGTCCAAGTTCAGACACCATTTGTGATCAATCATGCACCGGCAGCTGAGTTTGTCCGCCCTGGCGTTCAGAGAACCTGCCAGGTGTTGAACCACCAGGGTCACGCCCTGATGTTCCAGCCACTGCCAGAGGCACAGAGCCTCCTGGCAGAGGGTCCATGACCCCACCCCGCCCTGTTTTTTTGCAGTACCACATGGCGGTGGTATTGTCCGTGAACACCTGCACTACACTCCCCCGGACAGAGGGGAGGAATGCCCTTAGTACTAGACGAACCGCCCGCAGCTCCAAAAGTTTGATATGGAGCCAGGACTCCGCCGGAGACCAGAGGCCTTTGATCTCCTCCTCTCCCATGTGGCCTCCCCAGCACTGTAGGGACACATCCGTCACAACTACGTGCTCCGGTTGGGGAAGGGAGAGGGATCTGCCGCTGACCCAATCGCTGTACGTGAGCCACCACTGCAGCTTTCTCGCAGTGCCCTCCGAGATCAGGACATGGTCGGACAAGTTGCCCTCATGCTGGGCCCACTGAAACTTCAGGTCCCACTGCAGAGCCCGCATCCGCCAACGTGCGTGATGCACCAGAAGGATGCAGGAGGCCATCAGTCCCAGAATCCGCAGCGTCAACCTGACCGAGACTCGGGATAAAGGCTGAAAGATCGGAATCAGAGCCTGAATATCCCAAACCCACTGTTCTGGAGGATAAACCCGAAACTGTGCCGAGTCGAGAACCGCTCCGATGAAGTTGGGCTTCTGGGAGGGGCACAGGTGTGACTTCGGCACATTGATGGAGAACCCCAGCTGGTGCAGGAGGTCTGCCGTCGTCTGGAGGTGTCTGACGACTGTCTGGGGCGAGCCCGCCTTCAACCGTTGAGGTAGGGGAAGACTGAAACCCCTAACCTGCGCAGATGAGCTGCAACCACCGCCATCACCTTTGTGAACACCAGTGGGGCGCTGGTAAGGCCGAAGGGGAGCACGGTAAACTGAAAAAGCTTGTGGCCTACCGTGAACCGCAGGTAGCGCCAGTGGGCCGGCAGAACGGGAATGTGGAAATAAGCGTCCTACAAGTCCAACGCAACCATCCAGTCTCCTGGATCCAGGGCAGCTAAGATTGAGCCAGTGTCAGCATTTTGAACTTCTCCTTCCGGAGGAAGCCGCTGACGTTCGTAAGATCCAGGATAGGGCATAGGCCCCCTCTGCCCTTCTTGGGCACCAGAAAGTAGTGGGAGTAACAACCACACCCTACTTCTGGCCCAGGAATGCGCTTGATGGCCCCCTTGGCCAAGAGGGCCGTAACTTCCTCTTGCAGAAGTCGCAAGTGATCCCCCGACACGTGGTGGTATTGCTGTGGCATGGCTGGAGGGGTCACCTCGAAGGGGAGGGAGTAGCCCCTTTGGACGATTTGCCACACCCACCTGTTAGATGTGACAGTGCGCCAGTTGAGGAGGTGATGGCGAACCCGGCCCCCCACTGGCGTCACATGGGCCTGAAAGCTCGGACTAGGAGGGTTTTGAGGTGGATGCTGCAGGGGTAGGTGTGGACTGACCTCGCCGTTGTCCCCGACCGCCACCACGGTGATTTCCATGGCCACCACCGCGTTGGAAATTAGTCTGCAGTGTGTGGTAGGCAGCACATGTGGGGGCGCCCCTTCCTTGGCCACGAAAGGAGCGAAAGGCACCCGTTTGCTGGTGCGGGCCGAGAGGCCCAAGAACTTGGCCGTAGGCCTAGAGTCCTTAAAGCGCTCAAGCGCATGGTCTGCCTTGTCGCCAAAAAGGCGACGGCCATCAAACGGCATGTCCAGGAGTGTATTCTGGACATCGGCTGAAAAGATGGCGGACCTCAACCAGGCGTGGCGTCGAATCGCCACCGTCGTTGCCATTGCTCTGCCCAGTGAGTCGGTGGTATCCAGCCCACACCGGATGGAAAAACGTGCTGCATCTCGACCCTCCGCAAGGGCTTGGGTGAGTTTAGCCCTGACCTCCACCGGGCATTTTGGCAGCACGTCCGCGACCGTGTCCCACAGAGAGTGGGTGTAGCGGCCCAAGAGGCATGCGGTGTTTGAAGACCGCAGTCCCAAACTCAGGGAGGAGAATACCTTCTTGCCATATTGCTCGTACCCCTTGGATTCCCGATCGGGCGGAGCCGTCGGGAATGCGGTCTGGTAGTTGGAGGCCTGGATGACCAGACTCTCGGGGGTGGGATGGGTGGACAGGAAACAAGGGTTGCCCGGGGCCGGGCGGTAGCGTCTGGCCACGTTCCTATCTACAGGCGGACCTGTAGCGGTCCTGGACCAAGTGCCCAAAAGAACGTCAGTCAGGGCTTCATTAAACGGCAGCAGAGGCTCAGCCGAGCTTGACTGCGGTTTAAGGACCTCAGTGAGGAGGTTAGTCCTCACGGTCGCGACCGGGAGCTCAAGGCCCAAGGCCTTGGCCGCCTGCGTCAGCACCACACTGTAGGTTACCCCCTCCTTCGTAGCCACGGTAGGAGGTGAGACAAAACCAGAGTCCGGTGAAGTGTCCAGACCACTGGCATTCCCATGTTCACCTGTCCAGTCCTGCTGGGACTTACAATCACGTGTCAGAGGGTCCTCAGACCCCTCCCAATACTCCTCATCACCCAGTTTCTGATAATCAGGGTTGTCAAAAGATGGGGCTGGTTCGTTGAAGTAGAACTCTCCAAGCGGTGTCGAGAGCGGCGCCCAGTGGCGCCGCTCCTACGCCGAAACCGGATCGAGTGAGGCATCGGGGACAGTGTCGCCTGAAGGCGGCGCCGGAGGTGACACCCTAGGGATCGGTGCCGGTGAGGTCGTCAGTGTAGGAAGGTAGATACCTGACTATGGTTACCCCCGACTTTTTGCCTGGTGTTTTGCTGGTTTTCTGACTTAGTTGACCTGGGGCCCCGCCAATCAGGACCCCAGGCCTACTGCTCTCTCTCTAAAATGGATTCCATGTACCTTAGGTACATTTCCAATTGGAACTGGCCACCCTGTCAGACCCTGTAACTCAGGGCATCGGTGCACCCAGGGCCTACCAGGGGCTGAAGCATGTATTATGCCACCCCTGGATGGCCATCTAAATCTGACACAACTGGCTGCACGACAGCTGGGGCAACGTGGCGTACTCGCCCGTTGCTGTAGGTATAGTATCCCTATACCTAACCTTAAAATGGACACCCGAGTTCCTATCAGTCACTCCAATGGCAGGCCTTGACAATCCTGAAGGCAGAGTGCATGGAACTGTGTGAATTGGGCTCTGGCACGAGCCGAGCCCGGTTGCAGCTTGCGGAACAAAGACCCAATGGCTGTTCCATGATAACGCATATCATATCGGTAACTTGGGTATCGCGTTATCAAGACATGTCGAGTAAGGTGTCATACGAATCGGGATGCTGCCCCCTCACCAATTCTGGCGACGAGGTTAGCATTCCGCCCTTCTAGAGGGACACGACATGTACGTAACTGTGAACCCCGGTTAAAGTTAACTGAAGCCTCAGCTCCACAAAATGGACGCTGCCACCACAGACACGAGTCCGACCTCCTGCTGCTGGGAGTCCTTCCAGCGAGGAGAGCTTGGACAAAGGGTTTCCTGTCAAGGGCGGTGTTCGCACCGTCCCAGACAGGGTTTGTGTATTCTGGGTAGGTAGGGCTTTGCCAGAAGGTGACTGCGGAGTGGCACCCCGGTGCTCACTACGCATCTGCCGGCTAGAACCAGTTCCAGGGGCGCACAGACCCTGACCTGGGGAAAGTCCAGCAGGGGGAGAGGGGTGTAACTACCCCCCTTCCTGGTCCCACCCCTAGGGCAGGACCTAGTCATGTACCCACCCCTTTCTTTAGGATAAAGGCCGGAGCGGGGACCCTTCCAAATTAGATCATCTTTGAATCAAGAACTACTTTCTACGAAAGGACATTCGAGACTCTTCTCAAGATTTCTCCCTTGTGGCTAAGGAGTAGTCACCCTGCATCCGCAGGCACCATCTAAGAACTCTGCGGTTTGCTGCATGTCCTTCCTCAGGAATCCGACGACCCAGCTCGACGAGAACCGGCTTCCCTGGCACCTCTGACCTCTACCCACATCGTCAGCTCAGCTGAGATCTGTGGGTGCGACGAGACCTCGAGGGACCGGCCATCATCAAAACCTGCATGCTTTCTTAATCCAGCACGACCACCGAAGGAATCCTCTGGTGAGTGCTCTGGGGTCCGAGAAGCCCCGATCCTGAGCAGCTCCAGCACCGAAGTGCAGCCTCCCAGCATCTCCACGATCTGCGTGGGGCCCTTCTGCTCGCCGCTCAACACGGTGTCAGATCACTAGTCGCTGGCTTGTGATCTCCTTGACGACATCAGACAACCAACGCTGCTGGTCTGGTTGCTCCAGACCGGCCCTTGCTCCCTTTTCCGAGAGGAGCACCCCAAACCCTCCTGGTCCACTCAAGACGCCATTTTAGGCCCACCACGTGGCCCTGAAATCTGCCAAGGCTTGTTGCCCCAATCCTGGGCCCAGTGACGCCGACAGCATCAACCTTCGTGGGACAGCTCGCACCTCCATCCTGGTCGCCGACAACGCCTCCTGGTCCGTGAGACTGCAGAGCCTAGCGTCGCCCACTCACCTAGTCGAGGTGACGGCCATCCGGTGCCTTCCTGGTACCCTCTGACTACTGGCTAGTAGTACGAACTTGGTCCCCTCTGCTTTCAGGTATCATCGATCTCTGATCCAGGCTTGGATCTCTACGAACTATTCTTCACTGGTCGCCGGCCAGCAGCTTCTTCCTTCCGGCTCCTGGCTCGTCAGCGAAGACCCCCGACGCCTGTAAGACTTGTGCAGCCGCAGCCCTTGTGGCTAGGTAACTCCGGCATTTCGGTGCCCGCATAGCCTCCTTAGTTAAGGGTCCTGAGTCCCTCGCTTCCGACTTGCCTTATCGGGTCCGCCCGAGACCACTAAACTTTCCGTGCCCTCGGGCACTTGTATTGATTGTGCACTTGAAGTATTTTCCTAAGAGTTTTGTTCTGTGCTTAGTACCCTGTCCAGATAAAGAGTACAGGGCTGTTGTGATTCTAATAAATATACTGTTTATTTTCATAACACTTGTGTGGTGTCCTTTCACTTGGTGTTCAAGGGGTATGTGATGGTAATACAGCTGGCTTAACACGCCCTCTAGAGTTTAGCCCGAAGACTGCTCGTATCCACGCTACTAGGATAGCTGGTCTAAGGTTGACTTACAACCAATCACCATAAGGGTCGTTTGGACCGATGCATAGTGGTCACTAGAATAGTGAACACTGCATATCGGGCCAACTTCTCACAGTCAGGTCAACCGGCAACGACCCGGATCCGGAAGCGGATCCAGTGGGGCCCTGCGGCGCCGTGCCCGAAGGCGTCGGCGGCGGCGGGCCGAAGCACCCGCAGGCGTCAGGGCCGAAGGACCCGACCCGCTGGGGCCACCAGACGGGTCCGCTGGGCCCGAAGGAGTCGCGGAGCCCGTCGGAGGAGAGATCGACCTTATGGCCATGAGGAAGCGCTCGATCTCCTCCGACGTCGCGTCCTGCCTAGGGACCGGAGGGTATGAAGCAGGCCGCGACGCCCACGACTCCAACGTTCAAGTGACACCGCCGCGTGGGCGGTGTCACTTGAACCCCTGGCCACATCGCGTGAGCGTCGGGGGTAGTCGGAAGAGCGATGACGTCTCTTTGACTTCTTGTGCTTACCTGACGACGTCGAGCCCGAAGACCGATGGTGACTCCCGGAGCTACGATGGCTCCGACCCCGCGACCGGTCTCACGACCTCTGTCCGGACCGGAACCTCTCGCAGCGCGGGGCCCACTGCCGGAGTTCGAGCCGCTTGTGGGACCGCTCCCTCCTAGCTTTCGACATCAGGGCTCGGCAGTCGGGGCAGACCTTGTCATTGTGATCGAAGCAGAGACAGTGAGGGCACCGGCGGTGAGGGTCGGTAACCGACATCAGTCGGTCGCAGTCCTCACAGGGTTTAAATCCAGGCATCCCTACAGGCAATCGGAGTCGAAGACTCTGAAAAATGATCAAAAAGGATCGAAAAAGTTAGTCAAAAATTGACTATGGGTACAACTTTTTCCGGATCTGCGCTGCTGGCGCGGAAAAAAGAAGAACTGACGTCAGCGCGCGGAGGCGGCGTCTAATTACTCCGACGATGTCATCACGGCGAGGACGATGCCGAAGACGGACGCAGAACCGCGGACGACGCCTATCGACGCGCAAGGGTACTGCTACGCAAACATTTCCCGATCCAGTCTGACGCCTGGGGATATTCTAAGGTAAGGAATCTAATACTAACCTGTTTCTTTCAGATGCCCATGCGCAGTATCATCCAAAGGAGGAGTCACCTATCCTGTGACTTCCAAAGACTTTTATACAACAAAACAAACTGCAAACATCGGGACCCAACACTAGGTGGCCATCTATGCACAGTGTGTAATCTGCAGCTCATATGCCTCGAACATACAATTACAATACAATATGTGAAGACAAACTGGAAGCCAAAACTGGAGCAGCTACACTGACGAAGACGGAAAAACCCACTTACCCTAACACAGCGACAGCCTCCCCAAAGCCATCAATAATTTCAACAGACAGAAGCAGACGGAAGACATTCAAATCTGCCCTTAAACACTACCACCAAATGATCTGGGCCACCAAACATGCCACTTTGGTGGTCTGTATCGATGCCAGCACCAACAGAACAAATAAATCTTCACCATTGTGAAGGATTTCACCTCACTAGCAGCTTCCTCCGACTCGATAACCATGTTGCAAGACCAATGCAACAATCTCTCTTGATGCAACAAAATCAGCGCCATTGACAGCAACTTCAACCGGATCCGAAAGAAATCGCCAAATACCTCCCAGTCTCATCCACTGAATTTGGCCCATACTTACTCCAGAAAAAAACACTGCCACAATGTAGTCCATCCACTCAGGGGCCCCTTTGCAACCCTGCCCCTACCATACCTACTCCAGAGGACTTCAACCAATCAGCACCATGCTCACATCCATTTTGAATGCATTCACCTCTTCCAAGACCTTCCTAGACGCTTGGAAATACGCAAATGTCCTCCCATTGCTGAAGAAAACCTTCAAAGCTCGCCGACTACAGACCAGGAACTGGGCTGTGGTTTACCTTGGGAGATCCTTCATTAAGAACATTTTTCTGCAGCCAGACTACATCAACACGGCAACTGAAAGCCTTTCTACTTGCCAGTATCAAACGGTGTCCTCTCTAAAAAACAAGACCCATTTAGCTAAGTGCTATTGTGGTAAAACTCTGTAGTTATAGAGTCATAACTTTTACTGGGTTTGACTACCTAAAGCTTTATGTCTTTGAGATAGAGACACAGCAACATATAATTATGAACTTCTGTCCTTTTATGGATGGTATCATACCTTTGCCCACATTTTGTTTAACTAAGAGTTTTAATGCAAATGAAATAAGCTAATCAGCCTTTTGCCTATTGTTTTACAATTTTAAGTGAAACAACTGCTGAAATGTAAGTGTTTTGAGAGCCAATAGGTTTATATACGTGGATGTCTTGGTCAAAATATAATTACGGTGCCCCCCATACCTCCAATTGAATATTTGACTGTGACCAATATTGATGATAGTAACGCTGTGTTTGCTATGGTTTGAGCTGAACAATTTTTGTAATGTCTGTTTAGGATTACCAACTATGTGTAACAAAACTGGACTATATCATTCATTTGTAACATTTATTTTATTTATTTATTTAAATTTGTATGCCAGCGCACAGCTATCCACAAGGGTTTCCCGGCACCATGAAGGAACAGCAGAGGGTGGAGAAACCTATTGGCTGAAAAGCCATGTCTTAAGGGATCTGCGGAATAAAAGAAGGTATGGTTGCATGCGGAGGGGCAATGGCAAAGCGTTCCATAAGGTGGGGCCCAGGTAGGCAAAAGAGCACCCTCCCACACGAGAAAGTCTGACTTTAGGGACTTGGAATTTCTCTTGGGTGGAAGATCTGAGAGTGCGAGAGGGAACATAAGGACATGCTAGATGTTGCAAATAGCAGGGGGACTTTGCATGCTTAATACGGAACATGTAAGTAAGGGCCTTGAACTTGACCCGTTTCTCCACTGGAAGCCAGTGGAGATCTACCAGCAGCGCGGGCGTCGATGGAGTTTTGGATGCTCGGCAAAGCAATCTAGCAGCAGAGTTTTGTACTCGCTGCAATTTACGTGTTACCTCTTTGTTGACACCCAAGTAAAGAATATTCCCGTTATCCAGCCTAGAAGTAACAAGGGCTTGAATTACTGTGCGCTGGGTGTGAGATGGGAGCATCCACACGATCTTCCTCAACCATTTCAGAATGGTAACGCATGTAGCAGCAACCTTGGTGACCTGTTGCTGCATAGAGAGTCGTCAACAATGAAACCAAGGTTGCGTTCTTGAGTAGAGGGTTGTGGGAGCATACCCATTTCTGGCGGCCAATGCTGAGGGTCCCAGAGACCTCTATGTTTGCCCAGGATCAGGACCTCCATTAAGTTTTACAAAGTTGACGTTCATCCAGGCCATGACTTTACCGAGGCCAGATCTACGTGCAGAGGTCAGATCTACGTGCAGAGGTTTTTTCAGCTGAGAGAGAGAAGAGGATCTGGGTATCGCCAGCATATGAAAAAAGCGACAACCCAGATTCCTCAACCAAAGCTGCCAGAGGTCTGACGTAAATGTTGAACAGGGGGCTGAGAATCGAACCCTGGGGGACCCCTTAGGGTGAGGAGTGAGGCTTGGATTTGGAGGTGGATGGAAAGACCTGAAAGGTGCGGTCAGTGAGAAAAGAGCTACGCCAGTTCAGGGCCGCCCGATGACATCAGAGGATTGGAGGGCCTTTATGAGTACTGTATGAGAGATCGTATCGAAGGCCGCACTCAGGAAAAGCAATACCAAGGCCATGGTTTCGCCCGCGTCAATGTTATGTCGAAGCACTTCTGTAACCCCTAGGAGGGTGGACTCAGTGGAGTAACCAGTCCTAAAGCCGGACTGGGAAGGATGTAAAAGCCCATTGGTTTCAATAAACTTGGACAAATGCTTAATAATATGTCTCTCAATAATCTTTGTGACAGCAGGAAGGAGTGAAATTGGACGAAAGTTAGAGTGGAGGGTCAGTGTTAGTTTTTTACAATAATGGGACAACCATCGCATGTTTCCTATCTGTGGGAACAATGGAGTTTGTTAGGGATGTGTTGAGCAGTTGAAGAATGTGATTAAGAGAGGGTGGTTCGATTTGTCGTAAAACCGAAATGGGCAGTAAGTCACAGCGGGATCCCGATTTAATTTGACTGAGATGTTGTGTAAGTGCTACCATGTCCAAGAGTGGCCAGGTGTCAAGAGTAATCATATGTATCTGGACAGTGCAGTTTTCGGGCACTGAGACGGGACGATCAGCGGACGCAGTAGGTGAGGGAGAAGAAGAGGGGGCAGTGCTAGCCAGAGCAGAATAAATAGTTTCCACTTTATTTAGGAAAAATTGGGCAAGATCCTCGCATTGTGTTGTATTGAGGCTGGGAGGTGGTTGCGTGGCAGCTAAGCCGGATAGATCTTTGACCATGTTGAATAAGATTTTAGGAAAATTATTGGCCTGAGTGATAGATGTAGAAATATAGTTGGCAAGTGCACCCCCACAGTGAGAATGATAGGCCCTTTTGCTACTGAGGTAGGCGGATTTGGCTTCAGTTGCATAAGTCTTTCGCCACTGACGCTCCAAGTTTTTACATTTGGTTTTCTCCTTCTTTAATTCGTCGGAGAACCAGGGGGCGGAGGTCAGTGATTATTGAACTTCCTGACTGAGATTGGGAGGCAAGTAACAAGGGCCGACTGAATTCAATCTTGAAAAGCTACCAGGTCCGAGGTGATAATGTTATGGAAAGTGGGAGCACTAGTGGACAGCAATAAATTAAACTTGGTGATGTCAAGATTTTTCCAATTCCTAGAAGGTTTGGCAGCGAGGTTACTATTCGCATGTGCGAAACGGGGGCTTCAAAACTGAAGCCCACTAAAACGTGATCAGTCCAGCATAGCAGAATGGCGGCTGGGCAGTGTAAGGAAGGTAAATTGGAAAAAATGGGGTCAAGGAGGTGACCTGCTTTGTGTGTGGGTCGACTATTATGGAGTTAAATATTCATGGCTGCCAAATCGGAGACAAAAGTGCTGCGAATGTTACAGCTAGAGTCCTCTAGATGGAGGTTAAGATCACCTATAATTGTAAAATTGGTTGAGTGAAGCAATAGAGGGGTAACGAGATCGGGGAAGTTTGTTGCCCATGAGCCAGCAGGGCCTGGGGGTGGTACACCAGCATCCCAGAAAGAGTAAAATGAGGAGTCCAATTAAGTTTAAAAACAGTAGCTTCACAGTCGGGAATCAGTAATTCATCTAATTTACAGCAAAAAGTATTTTTAAAAATAATGGCGATCCCTCCTCCCGCCCTATCTTTTCTATCCTTCCTAACAATAGCGTAGTTAGGAGGCAGAGCTCTGGCCAAATCAAGCCCCGAGCAGCCGTTGAGCCTTGTCTCTGTGAGGAAGATGGCATCAGGTTGTAAGTCCACTAGGAGATCAAAGATGTCTGCCTGATGTTTAGGGAGGGAGTGACAGTTAATATTGAAAAAGGAGAAGTTATTAGGGAGAGCTGGCTTGGACTTAATAGACTTACCTGGTTCATCAAGGTAAGTTTTAAATGTGAAATTGCAGCCTGGGCAGGCGGAGGAGTTACCATCTGAATCGAGGCAAGAGCACGTGGGTCGGGAATTCATGCGAAGGTTGAATTGCTGGGTGGAAGAAAAAAATGTATATTTACGGAATTCTTTTTAGACCTATGTTTGAGTTATGGATTTTTTACAGTGGCGGCTGGTAGGGGACTGTGGCTGGAGGCAGGAAGGTGGGGTGTTTAGAAGAGAGAAAAAAAAAACTTACCTTGCCATTGCCGGCAGCCTCTTCTCTGTCCCCGCTGTTCTAGCTTCCGGCAGCACCCAGGCCCCTAGGTTCCCCTAAGCCAATCACGATGCTGCTGTCACCATGAAAGCGGAACAAAAGGGGGTGATGATGGACGGAGCATCTGAACCCATCAAACACTCACACCCAGTCAAGAGATCTGGGTTTAATCCATCACCGTTCTTTAGCCCACTCTGCCACCCCAGTTCAGACATGGCCATATGCAAATCAGTCTGACCCAGTGCTTCATGGGAACAGTCCAGCCCGAACTGCCAAGCCATGCCTTCCCTGGACCGGAAAAAAGCTTCCTAGGACCGGTTTCTGGCATTACAGCCATCTCCAGCCAGGCTTGCTTGAATCCAGTGGCAAAGTGAGCAAGGAACTCACATCAGAGCATACCTTGCCAACTTATGGCGAACAAAGCGGAACAAAAGGGGGTGGTGATGGACAGAGCATCTGAACCAATCAAACACTCACACCCAGTCAAGAGATCTGGGTTTAATCCATCACTCGGTCACCCCAGTTCAGACATGGCCTTTTGTATCGCTTTGGTCACCATGAAAGCAGCGTCATAATTGGTCAGATGGGGACTGGGAGGCTGTGCATGTTCTACACCCAGGCTGTAAAATCCAGCCTGTGGAGAACATGCAAAATGCGCAAGACAGTTTGGCTGGCCTAACAAAGCCGGCCAAACCACCATGCGCACTTACTGTGCAGCAGCAGCCAATCCTCCTCCCTCAGTCCCTCTTCCCGTGATGAGCCTAGCCACGCTCCAACCTGGCTTGCTCTTTCCAGAAGAAGAAAATGATAAAAACGTAACGCTATTAGTACTGCTTGATTATCCTTTTCTATTTACACCTAGTGGGGCGACGCCCCTCCGCCTTAGTGGAGGAGCCGTTCTTGATTTTATGATGTCTTAATCGTTTGTACTCACTTGTTTTTAGACCACTGACAAACATTATAAATTAAAACAATAAAGGAGTAGGGCCAAGGCACAGTATACATTACTTGTGTACTTGTGTGTGGAGTCTGCAAATATCTACTTAAGCCCATGTGGGACACAAGAGCTACAAAAGGATTTCTTCTCTTTTAAAGATTCAGTCGTCATTAGTGCCTGTAATCCCGCGCTATCCATTAGTGGGCATTCCAAGATGGTGCCGGCTGAGAGCACCCGGCAAAGTGAGGTGAGCGTTCTAGACACTGCGACGCCGCACGCTCGTTCGGAGGAGCAGGAAGAGGCTGAAAATGACGCTGAGGAGGGAGAAAACTCTCTCGTCATCCCGAAGGAGGAACCCGAGACTGAAGCGCCTCGACAGACCCCCAGGAAGACCGAAGAAACCCAGGAGAGAGGAGAAGACCCCGAGCACCCGCCGGAACCGCCCAGAGGCACCGCAGTTAAGTCCACCAGACCCGGAGGAAAGGAGGGCGGGGTGAGATCTCCCTCCGCCACTACCCCGGAGGGCCGTGCCTTTTCTTCCTTTCTTCACTGCGGGGTGGTGGAAACTGGGTGTGCAGCCACACTACTCAGAGAACGCACTAGAGATCCCACTGTTTAACCCTGCACTACCACCCCGGGGACAGGTGACGGTATACACCCCTCTTTAGTCAGAAGAATTGACTATTGTTTTTGTTTCTTTTCCAAGGGCCATACAACCACAATTCTCACCCTCCCGTGGACTTGGCTGAGATCACCAGGAAACCACCATATTAACGCCCAGGCCCTAATAGACGACCAGTACTCTTCGGACAGTGAACGGACTGAATTATAAGGAAGTTTCCTGTCCTTTTTTTTTTGTTTTGCTGTTCCCCACTTCTTGTGTCATTATTGTTTTGGCGTTTCTAGACATGCTCACCTTTATACATTCAATAAATCCTTTTCATCCCACACTCCCGCCTAAGTGTCCTGCATAGTTGGATGACCACAGGGCCCTAGTCCAAAATTCCAAAAATAACACCCATCTCCTGGAAGGTTCCTAGAAGGTTTGGTGAGTCAGAATCAGAGAAAAGGGAAAGAAACATAGAAGTATTAAAGTATGTTAGACCTGGCACCTTGGCGTGAGTTTCCCTTCCACTTTTTGCTGGTGTGCCTCCGATGTTTTGCTGGTTTTCCGATACTCAGGGCACTGAGCCACGGCCGACCCGTGCCGCAGTGCAAGTGCTCCCTACTGTAAATTGTACATGCGATTGGTATCCATGATTGGTTCATTGGATTTACTGTTAGTCCCTAGTAAAGTACACTAGGAGTGCCAGGGCTTGTAGATGCCAATACTGCTGGTGGGCCTGCAGCGCTGGTTGCGCCACCCACAGAAGCAGCCGTAAGATGTGTCTGGGGACTGCCACCGCAGAACCCGCGTGCAGTCTCGTACTGTCATGCCGGCTGGGCAAGTGCAACCACTTGCCAGCCCCTGAACCTTCCCTTGACTGCATATTAGTCACCCCTATGGTAGGCCTGCGGGCAGGGTGCATTGTAGGTGAAGGGTAGGACAAGCCCTGATGTGTGTGGCATGTCCTAGTAGTGACTTACAACTAAATTCGTATTTCACTATTGAAGGCGACCTGCTCCCATTAGGCCAGACTGAGCTGCTGGAATTATTACACCCTATAATCCCAGCAGGCTCAGGGAGCATGGTAGAGAGTCGTGTTTAGTATGCCTGAACTCAGGATGATGAAATATTTCTTTTAGTAAAGTTTATTTTAATATCCTGTGTTTGCAAATGCTACTTTTAGAAAGTTAGCATTTGCTTGCCTAACCATTTCAGCCCGCCTCTGCTGGTATGTGTATCTGACTGTCTGGGATGTGTGAGTGACAGGGCTGGGGGATGACAGGTGGTGAATGCGCAGATTACACCTTAGTGTGAGGTAGGAGTGGCTCTTGACTCTGAATCTTGCTGTGCTCTGCCACCACAATGCTGGCTCCACCCTCCTGGGGAGCGACTGATGACTCAGCCGACACCTGTCCCAGGAAGGGCGAAGCCCCATCAACAAGGTACTCTGGCTGCCCCTGTCCGCACAATGCTGGCTCCACCTCCTGTGGGGCGTCTGATGCGCCTGCCCCTCACACTGAAAGCAGAAGCCGGATTACACCCACCAGAGTACTCAAGGACTGAAAGTGGCTATGCAAAGGCCCCCCTGGCCTGCGAGAACAAAAGAAATTCAGTATAAAAGAAGGAGCCTTGCTCCTTGTAAATTAGATCATGTTTGTGCTACAGAAGGAACTCTACCCGACGAGAAGGACCGGGAAGGACAAGGAAGAGTACTGAGCAAGCCTGCCACGCTCCCCGTAATCCAAGGCATCGACATCCCCCCAAGCACCGTGACCGGGCCCCAAAACAACAGCGAGAGCAACGTGAGGTCCAGCCGCCGCTGGCCCGAGCACCGTGACCGCAACTGCACCGGGAGCCCGAGAGCAAAGTGAAGGAGGACCCGTCCGGTCCAAGCTCCCGAATTGACTGCGCTTCGAGCCGTCAATCCACCTGCGAAGACGAACAGCCGCCCTGTGATAACCCCCCTCTGGTCGGTAGCCTGCCCGACAGCTCAGCTGTGAGCGCACAGCTGCAACCGGTACTTTGGCTGGGTACGTCCTGCACTTGGGGACCGTACTGCCACTTGCCGCCACCGCACAGCCGCCGCCTCCAGGGTCGGAGCGAACGAGGAGGAAAGGACCCTGCCGCCACAGAGCACCGCCGCCCCGGATGACCCGTGACCTGCCCGGCTGAGAGCCGCAGCGAACAGCGACCCCGGAAAAGCAACGCGACGTGGGACAGCTCCCCTGGAAGCCGCCCGCTCCACAAGAATTTGAAAGGTACTGTGTGGTATCCTCACGGTGCGAGCGACCTGCAACTCGAGCTCGCACCGCGCTATCTGCTCCCAACGCGAGCCGCCTCTGAAACCGAGGCTCGCACAGCTCCTGGCCCTCGAGGCCCACGCAGAGCGCATTGAGGCGCTACGAGACACTGAACCTTGTCGAACCTGAACCGAAGGCCCGAAAGATTGCTTATTGCTAAAAGAGAACTGTGGCAACCCGAACTTAAGTAAACTGGAACCGCTATTGAAAGTTGACAACTGTATTTACAAGCCTGCTTGAAATTTATATAAAGAATATATATTTTTACAAATACAGTTTGGTGTCGTTGTGTGGTGGGTTGGTTGTGACGGTGTGATATTGCAAATGTTTAACCCTATGTGCCCCAAAGATTAGCCTAAGACTGCTTAAGCCACACTACCTAGAGGGTAAGCAGAGGTTGTCTGGAAGGTAACCCTCAGCCCTGACGAGGAAGAGAGAGTCCCTGCTTGTCGCTAGTGCTGCACTGCGCCAACTAGAGCCTCCCCCTTCCTACATTGGTGGCAGCGGTGGGATTTTCGAATTTACATTTGCAGTGTCTATACCTTAACTTCTGACCATTGCACAGTGATTTCAGTCCAGTTACTTGGCCACAGGTTTTGTTGTAATTTTGCCGAGAGAAGATCCCTAGCGAAGAAACCATGCCGGGCACGAAGAGCCTGGATGGAGCGGAGTCCACGACCTCCGAGATGTTGGAGGTGGAGTGGGACGCCGCAAAGCTGGATAAATACACTAGAGTTGAACTGAAGTTTTTTTGCAAGAAACTCAAGGTTCCGCACGCCGGTTGCAAGAACAAGCCAGAGCTCTACAAGGCCCTGAAAGCCTGGATAGAGTCCAGAAAGGCCCCGGAGGATCAAGATGCCCTCGCGGAGCAAGATGCATCTGAGGAGCAGAATGCACCTATGGATCTGGTGGATCTCGAAAGGCAAGACAGCGTGCACAGCTTTGGTAAAGGCCTGTCGCCAGAGGAGCTGGCAGACAGGAAAGAAACGAGGGATAATGAAAGAAAGCTGGCAGAATTAAAAATCCAAATGGAGCTTGAAACCAAAAGAATGGCGCTGGAAGAGCGAAAGCACCAAATGGATTACGAATTGAAAATGAGGGAGATGAGTCTAAAGGAGAGAAACTTGGATCATCCTCCCTCTGGTGGCAGCACAACGCCGGTGCAGGTAGAGTCAAGAGTGCACATCCCCAAAGATGTAGTTAAAGAGTTCTTTAAGGGGGATGACATAGGACAGTTGTTTAGGGCATACGAGGTAGCCATGTCCTCCCACCGGGTCCCCGACAAGGATTGGGGAGCGGGGTTGTGGGGAAGGTTCCTTAGCGAAGGGCGAGATACCCTGCTAGATTTGCCCGTTGAAAACCAGAGATCCTATTCCCACATGAAAGAAGCTTTAATGAACAGGTACGGGCTTACCCCTGAAATGTATAGACAGAAGTTTAGGGGATGTACTAAGCGGCCTGGGAATACGTATGTGGAGTATGTGACTTATTTTTGCAGAGCACTGGATGGTTGGGTGAAGGGTAGCAAAGTGAATGATTTTCAAGGTCTCTTTGATTTAATTGCATGGGAGCACTTGTCTGATCACTGTTTTCCTGAGTTACGCCAACACCTGATCGATAGCAAGCTGTCCAACCCGAGGAAGCTTGCTGAGGAGGCGGACCGCTGGCTCAGCACCAGGGTCCACAAGGGTCCAGTGGGAGACTCCGCCACAAGTGGGCAGGGTCCCCAGCAGAAGAGTGGGGGGGACAAGGGAAAACAGAAAGGGTTCCAAAAAGGCCCCCAAAGTAATCCCCAAGGGAACCAGCAGAAAGGTTCTCAGCCTCCCCCACCCCCAAAGCAGAATGGGGCCCCGACAGGTAAACCTGTTCCAAAGGGGCCCTTCAATTGTTTCAAATGTGGTGAGCCGGGGCACATATCCAGTGACCCCAAGTGTCGCCTGTTTGGAAAACCCGCACCCACTGGTGCTCCGCCCCGTCAAGTGACTAGTGTTCACTTAGGAGAAGAAGTGATGGTCCCGGGGGGTGGAGATCCCGTTCACATGACCCTAGTCTCACTAGGAGACAGTGAGATGATCCCTACAAACTACTTGCCCTCTAACACTAAGAAATATGGGCAGGTGGTGATCATCAATGGTAAGGAAGCTGAGGCTCTTAGAGATACAGGAGCCAGTGTGACTGCAGTGAGGCAGCACCTGCTGTCTCAAGAGCAGGTTGTACCGCATGCCTACTGTAGGGTTATCAATGCTGATAATTCAGAGAGTCAGTGTCCGATGGCTCAAGTTCCCTTCGAGTGGGGGGGGGGGTCTCTGGTACTCTGCAGGTCTGTGTAAGGAAAACCATGCCTGTTGACTGTTTGCTAGGGAATGACTTGGAGCACTCCCCTTGGGAAAAGGTGGAGAAGACGACTCACCTGCGGATGGTGGGTCTGCCTGACTGGGCGTGCGTGACCACCCGGTCAATGGCAGCCAGTAGGGGTGATCAAGAGGTCCTGGGGCCTGAGGGAGAGGCCCAGGAACCGGCCTTAGGGAGAAGGCGCAGGGGGCGCGGGAAACCGGCCCCTGAAGTTCCCACGGTCCAGGAGGAAGCAGACCTTGAGGGGGATGCCCTGGAGCCTACAGGGGAACAGATTGCCGAACTGGGGGACCTGCCTGAGCTGACCCATTGGCAGCAAGAAGGAGGACCCTCCAGGGAGGAATTCTGCAAGGAGCAGAAAGAATGCCCTTCTCTCGTGGGTATGCGGCAGCAGGCTACAGACCAGGCCAATGGTGTTCAGGCCAAAACACATTATGTGTACTGGGAGAACGACCTCCTGTATTCAGAGCCTAAGGCTGCTGAACCTGGGTCAGCCCGTGTGCTGGTGGTACCCCAGAAGTTCAGAGCTTTCCTACTGGGTCTGGCTCACGATGTGCCTTTAGCAGGACATTTGGGGATGGACAAGACCTGTGACAGGCTTGTCACCCACTTTTACTGGCCCCAAATGCACAAGAGCTCAGACGCTCATTGTAGAACCTGTCCGACTTGCCAGGCAAGTGGGAAGAGCGGAGGAAGGAACAAGGCTCCCCTCCAACCCTTCCCTGTGGTTGGTACGCCATTCCAGCAAGTGGGTATTGATATTGTTGGGCCTCTGGACCCCAAGACAGCCATGGGCAACAGGTTCATCCTGGTCTTGGTGGACCATGCCACCCGGTACCCTGAAGCCATCCCTCTGAGGACAGTGACGGCCCCCGTGGTGGGACGTGCACTGATGGGAATTTTCTCACGAGTAGAATTCCCTCTAGAGGTGGTGAGCGACAGGGGGACCAACTTCATATCCAAGTATATGAAGTCCCTTTGGCAAGAGTGTGGTGTAACTTACAAGTTCACCACGCCTTACCATCCCCAAGGTAACAGGTTGGTTGAAAGATTCAACCGAACCCTGAAAGGCATGATCATGGGCCTGGAAGGTCCAATGAGGCGTAAGTGGGACGTCCTCTTACCATGCCTGCTCTTTGCATATCGCGAGGTACCACAGAAGTCCCTAGGGTTCAGTCCCTTTGAACTGCTGTACGGTCACCCCGTGAGAGGACCACTGAGTTTGGTAAAGGAAGGCTGGGAGCAATCTCCCAGGAAACCTCCCCAGAATGTATATAGCTACATGCTGGCCTTCAGAAACCAAACCAGGCGCTTCAGACAACTTGCCGAGGCAAATCTGGAAGCAAGCCAGGAGGAGATGAAGCGGTGGTACGACCAGAATGCCACTCTGGTCGAGCTTCAGCCTGGACAAGAGGTGTATGTCCTGGCCCCAGTGGAACCCTGTGCCCTTCAGGATAAGTGGACAGGTCCATTTGAGGTTGTGGAGCGCAAGAGCCCAGTGACATACTTGGTGGACATGAAGACGCCCAGGAACCCTTTGAGGGTCCTACATGTCAACCGCCTCAAGCCCCACTTAAGAAGGTCCGAAGTGGGCATGTTGTTGGCAACTAATGATGGAATGGAGGAGGAGTCGGAGCCTCTTCCTGACCTCTTAGTGGCCTGTGAGAAGGACGGGTCAGTGGAGGGAGTTAACCTCTCCCCCACCCTGGCCCCCGAACAACAGGAAGACTGCCGCCAGTTGCTGGGGCAGTTTCCGGATCTGTTCTCCCTGGTTCCGAGTGTCACGGATTGGTGCGTCCATGATGTGGACACTGGAGACAGCTTACCTGTGAAGCATAAGGCTTACAGAGTGACTGACAGGGTCCGGGCCTGCATCAAGGAGGCGGTCTCCAAGATGCTTGCCCTTGGGGTGGTTGAGTCTTCCAGCAGTCCTTGGTCCAGCCCCGTGGTCTTGGTCCCAATGGCTGCTGCGCCGGGAGCCACACCCGAACTCCGGTTCTGTGTGGACTACAGAGGATTCAATTCAGTCACGAAGACTGACGTGCACCCCATCCCCAGAGCTGATGAGCTCATTGATCGGCTAGGGGCTGCCCGGTTCCTCAGCACGTTTGATTTAACGTCTGGGTACTGGCAGATCGCCTTGACCGATGGGGCAAAGGAGAGGTCAGCATTCTCTACACCAGATGGGCATTTCCAGTTCCGGGTTATGCCATTTGGAATGAAGAATGCCCCTGCCACCTTTCAGAGATTGGTCAACCAGGTGTTGGCTGGGCTGGATGAGTTCAGTGCCGCCTACCTGGATGACATCGCGGTGTTCAGTGGCACCTGGCCAGAACACCTGCGACACCTCTGGGAAGTGTTGATGGCCCTGCGCAGAGCAGGCCTCACAATCAAGTGCCAGATTGGGCAGGGTTCCGTGGTGTACTTGGGACACCAGGTGGGGAGTGGCAAGGTAGCACCCTTGCAACCCAAAATCGAGACCATCCTGGCTTGGGAACCCCCCAAGACCCAGACTGCAGTGAGAGCCTTCCTGGGGCTCACTGGGTATTACAGGAGGTTTGTCAAGGGCTATGGCACGATTGTGACCCCCTTGACAGAGCTGACTTCGAAGAAGCAGCCCAGGAATGTGATTTGGACTGACACCTGTCAGAAGGCTTTTGACACCCTGAAGACTGCCATGTGCACGGCGCCTGTGCTCCTGGCTCCTGATTTCTCCAAGGAATTCATAGTGCAAACAGACGCTTCAGAGCATGGTGTAGGGGCTGTTCTTTCACAGATGACTGAGGAGGGCTTTGACCAACCCGTAGCCTTCATAAGTAGGAGGTTACTTCCACGGGAAAGTAGGTGGAGTGCAATAGAGCGTGAAGCATTTGCTGTGGTCTGGGCGCTGAAGAAGCGAAGACCCTACTTGTTTGGGTCTCACTTCCGAGTTCAGACGGACCACAGGCCCCTCAGATGGTTGATGCAAATGAGGGGTGAGAACCCGAAACTGTTGAGGTGGTCCATTTCTCTACAGAGTATGGACTTTACGGTGGAACACCGCCCTGGCACAGATCACGCCAATGCTGACGGTCTGTCCAGGTTTTTCCGCCTTAGTGATGTGGAACTCCCTGGGGAAGGGTAGTTCCCCCCACATTTCAGCTGGAGGGGACACATGTTAGACCTGGCACCTTGGCGTGAGTTTCCCTTCCACTTTTTGCTGGTGTGCCTCCGATGTTTTGCTGGTTTTCCGATACTCAGGGCACTGCGCCACGGCCGACCCGTGCCGCAGTGTAAGTGCTCCCTACTGTAAATTGTACATGCGATTGGTATCCATGATTGGTTCATTGGATTTACTGTTAGTCCCTAGTAAAGTGCACTAGGAGTGCCAGGGCTTGTAGATGCCAATACTGCTGGTGGGCCTGCAGCGCTGGTTGCGCCACCCACAGAAGCAGCCGTAAGATGTGTCTGGGGACTGCCACCGCAGAACCCGCGTGCAGTCTCGTACTGTCATGCCGGCTGGGCAAGTGCAACCACTTGCCATCCCCTGAACCTTCCCTTGACTGCATATTAGTCACCCCTATGGTAGGCCTGCGGGCAGGGTGCATTGTAGGTGTAGGGTAGGACAAGCCCTGATGTGTGTGGCATGTCCTAGTAGTGACTTACAACTAAATTCGTATTTCACTATTGAAGGCTACCTGCTCCCATTAGGCCAGACTGAGCTGCTGGAATTATTACACCCTATAATCCCAGCAGGCTCAGGGAGCATGGTAGAGAGTCGTGTTTAGTATGCCTGAACTCAGGATGATGAAATATTTCTTTTAGTAAAGTTTATTTTAATATCCTGTGTTTGCAAATGCTACTTTTAGAAAGTTAGCATTTGCTTGCCTAACCATTTCAGCCCGCCTCTGCTGGTATGTGTATCTGACTGTCTGGGATGTGTGAGTGACAGGGCTGGGGGATGACAGGTGGTGAATGCGCAGATTACACCTTAGTGGGAGGTAGGAGTGGCTCTTGACTCTGAATCTTGCTGTGCTCTGCCACCACAATGCTGGCTCCACCCTCCTGGGGAGCGACTGATGACTCAGCCGACACCTGGCCCAGGAAGGGCGAAGCCCCATCAACAAGGTACTCTGGCTGCCCCTGTCCGCACAATGCTGGCTCCACCTCCTGTGGGGCGTCTGATGCGCCTGCCCCTCACACTGAAAGCAGAAGCCGGATTACACCCACCAGAGTACTCAAGGACTGAAAGTGGCTATGCAAAGGCCCCCCTGGCCTGCGAGAACAAAAGAAATTCAGTATAAAAGAAGGAGCCTTGCTCCTTGTAAATTAGATCCTGTTTGTGCTACAGAAGGAACTCTACCCGACGAGAAGGACCGGGAAGGACAAGGAAGAGTGCTGACTCTTGCCTGTGTCTGGTGCCTTGCTGCAGAAGGAGAGGAAAAGAAAAGACTACAAGAAGACTTTTGCTTTGAGAAACTTTGTGCTAAACTCTGCTGAAAGATCTCCACGGGCTTGCTGTTGAACTTGCCCCCTGACCAGCGCCCCAGGACCAGTGGGCGCTACATCCTGAAGAACGCGACTGTGTGTGCTGCTTATCGCTGCAGTACTGACAGAGGGGTCTGGGAGCACTGAGCAAGCCTGCCACGCTCCCCGTAATCCAAGGCATCGACATCCCCCCAAGCACCGTGACCGGGGCCCAAAACAACAGCGAGAGCAACGTGAGGTCCAGCCGCCGCTGGCCCGAGCACCGTGACCGCAACTGCACCGGGAGCCCGAGAGCAAAGTGAAGGAGGACCCGTCCGGTCCAAGCTCCCGAATTGACTGCGCTCCGAGCCGTCAATCCACCTGCGAAGACGGACAGCCGCCCTGTGATAACCCCCCTCTGGTCGGTAGCCTGCCCGACAGCTCAGCTGTGAGCGCACAGCTGCAACCGGTACTTTGGCTGGGTACGTCCTGCACTTGGGGACCGTACTGCCACTTGCCGCCACCGCACAGCCGCCGCCTCCAGGGTCGGAGCGAACGAGGAGGAAAGGACCCTGCCGCCACAGAGCACCGCCGCCCCGGATGACCCGTGACCTGCCCGGCTGAGAGCCGCAGCGAACAGCGACCCCGGAAAAGCAACGCGACGTGGGACAGCTCCCCTGGAAGCCGCCCGCTCCACAAGAATTTGAAAGGTACTGTGTGGTATCCTCACGGTGCGAGCGACCTGCAACTCGAGCTCGCACCGCGCTATCTGCTCCCAACGTGAGCCGCCTCTGAAACCTGGCCCTCGAGGCCCACGCAGAGAGCGCATTGAGGCGCTACGAGACACTGAACCTTGTCGAACCTGGGCCGAAGGCCCGAAAGATTGCTTATTGCTAAAAGAGAACTGTGGCAACCCGAACTTAAGTAAACTGGAACCGCTATTGAAAGTTGACAACTGTATTTACAAGCCTGCTTGAAATTTATATAAAGAATATATATTTTTACAAATACAGTTTGGTGTAGTTGTGTGGTGGGTTGGTTGTGACGGTGTGATATTGCAAATGTTTAACCCTATGTGCCCCAAAGATTAGCCTAAGACTGCTTAAGCCACACTACCTAGAGGGTAAGCAGAGGTTGTCTGGAAGGTAACCCTCAGCCCTGACGAGGAAGAGAGAGTCCCTGCTTGTCGCTAGTGCTACACTGCGCCAACTAGAGCCTCCCCCTTCCTACAAAGTATTTAGTTGATTTGATTTTTTTTACAGAACACTGATGTGAGAAAGTGCCATCTTTCTTGCATTGGTATGCCCCCACTTTTTCTGACTGCCTATGTGCTTTGTCTGACTGTGCCCTGGGCTCCTGCCAACCAGGTACCCAGGGCCTGTGTTCCTTCCCTAAAACTGCGTTACAACTAAACCCCAATTGACATCTCTGGCCACCTGTCAGCCCCTAGTAAATGGTACCCTAGGTACCCAGGGCATGGTGACCAGAGAAGACCGCTAAGGGCTGCAGCACTTATTGTACCACCCTCAGGGGCCCTGTACCCTGACAACCACACACTGCCTTTGCAGGCTGAGTGTCTAGGTACAGAACTAAACAGAGAGTCGACATGGCACACATCCCTGTGTGCCATGCCCACAGAACCCACTGCCCTGGCAAACTTCAGTCACTCCTCTAGCTGGGTGCCCTATGCCAGAGGTGTGGGCACAGGTGCATGAGCCCTGTGCCCCTACAGTACCCAGGGCAATTCCTGGGCACTGTAAGTGCAGTAATGCCATTAAGAGTATATGGTGCTGGGAGGTTGTCATTATGAACTCCACAGCACCATAATGGCTACACTGAAGACTGACAAGTTTGGTACCAAACTTCTCAGCACATTAAACCCGCACTGATGCCAGTGTGGGATTTAATGTAAAATGCACCAGAGGGCATCTTAGAGATGCCCCCTGAAAACCTAGCCTACAATCCACGTCTGGGCTAGGTGGCTGCAGAGGCTGCCACACAGCAGACATGTCGCTGGACCTCTGGGTGGAGAGCCCCCCGCTCTCCTGGGCCTGCAACAATGCACATCCTGGGCGAGGTGCTAGGTCTCCTCCTCCAGGATGGGCAGGGGGAAGCTTCAAAGGCATGCCGCTTCTGTGAGCTTCTCCAGACCATTTGCTGTACCCAGCAACTGGCCCCCACCAGTCCTGACCCCCACTCTGGCGGGAAGACTGGCAGGAAAAACTACGTCAGAAAGGGGGGTGTCCCAGCCTGTGCCAACCCCACCCCTCAGGTGGGGGAGACTAGGTGAAGCACGACCCCGGGCTTTGGCCATCTTGAAGATGAGGAGCCCTGCCCAATCACAGCTGGGCTCCTGCCCCCTCCCACAGGAGAGGAGCAGGCTAGGGGGTATACCCACCTCAGGACTGGGACCTATTGGTCCCTGTCCTTGCCCTACCTGTAACACCCCTAAATTCAGTATTTAGGGTCTCCCTTAACCTTCCTTCCTCAGAACCAGATAAGGAAAGAAGAAAGAAGATCAAGAAGAAAGAAGATCAAGAAGAAGAAGACCCGCCGTGCAGCTGCTAACAACAGGACAACAACAACTGACTTGGTCCCTGTCCTACCAGCCTGTCCATCCTAAAACATGCTCCTGCCTAACCCCGGCAACTCCTGCGGACAGAAACCTTGGGACACCCAGAGGACCTGCCTGCCTTGACCCCCTTAAAGCCTGGGACTCCCATCAGCAGAGGCTCTGCTGCAACAACACCCCTGGCGCCAGCCAGGAAGCTCTGGACAAACCCACTCTGCACCAGCCGAGCCCGGACAGTGCCCGAGTGATCCAGGACTACGAGGCGGTCCCCCCCGGCGACTGGGACCCAAAGTCCAGTGCCCAAAGAACCCCCTCGACGACCCCGACGACGCCTGCAGCCTCAGGAAATAGGACCCCTCTGACCGCGACCAGCAGGGGGTAAGATTTCCCGACCTCAAAAGACACCCCTGCACCGGCGCCCCACGGCCCCCTGTACCCAACTCCTGGGTGCCTACCTATCCTCCAAGATCCCAACTTACCCCTCGAAGTGTTGGTCGCTCCAGAAGATCCTTCGTCCCTGAGCCTGCAGCCTTTGTTCGCTTTTCAAGTTCCTCATTGAATAACATTGAGCGCCCGATGGCTCAAAAGCACCCTGCCCCCAGCTGCCCGAGTGCCCCTGGCAGTGCAACTGGTACCCTATCCTACTTCCCCAATTGCCCTGAGCAAGTGACCAGGAGCCCAGCTCCCACAGCCGCTTGGCCTGCTAGCCAGCAGCAACCAACCGGAGGCCCCCTTTCCCTCATTGGATAACATTAGGCCTAACTACCTCTGCACCCGGCCGCCCCTGTGCTGCTGGGGGTGAAACAACTGTACTTACCTGACCCTGGGGGACCCCTGAGTCTATGCCCAGAACCCTAAATTCACCAGCCAAGTACTCAGCTGGAAACCGATAACTCACTTACCTGCCATTGGATAACATTGACTGGTTTGACTCGAAAAATCTTCTAAGTGTGAAGTTTTGGAAACTAAAAATATTCATACAAAATCACCCGAATTCTGAAGTACTCACCTGTGATCATGGGAGAAGCCAGTACTGTACCTTGTACCCCAGTACTGAACCGCAAAAGTAATCCTTACCGGGTTTACTAGTAATCTGTATTTTCTCCATAGGAATCTATTGTATGCTTTTCTATGAAATTTCTTCTAAGTGTCTACTTTTGAAAATTTGAAATATTCAGTAAAAATCATACGAAATACTGAAACGCAATTACTCACCTGTTTTAAGTTGAGACCCCAGTGCTGGACCTAGGAGCGTAGTACTGGATTACAAAAGTAACTAGATCATACTTTACCGGCAACCTGAACTTTTAAAACAGCTTTATATTCCTGAAAAACCACGACCATAACTAAAACGATTTTACTAAATTAGTTTCAGCTTAGACCCCAGGACTGAACCTAGGATCCAGTACTGGAACTACCAAATTAATCTACAAAGTAATCAACTGTACATATATGATGAAAACCCACTGAGTTGAATGCTATAGTGTGTTTAGAATTGTGTTGCCTACTGCAACCCCTGTATCTATTGTATTCACAAAGTTTATTACCTCTTTACAAAGTAATTACATGAGAGTACTCATATCGAGAAAAGTATATTTTTTATACCTGTTGGTTTTAAAAATTAAAACTATATCTGTTGATATAAAAACAATTGGCCTGGAGTTCAATCCTTGAGTGTGTGAAACCTTTTTTCTGACTGAGTGTGTACAACAAATGCTTTACACTGTCCTCTGGTACTGCCTTACTGCTCGGCCAAGCTACCACTTTTGAGAGTAAGGTCAGTCCTGACTTTAACCTCTGTTATATCTCTGGGGTTTGTGGACTCTATACACACTGTACCTTATTCTGGTCCAGAATATATAGAGCCACTTTCTCACAACTGATTCTCCAATCTGGCGTTTTAGCATTAACCAAAATTAAAGCAAAATGGGAGAACAAAATAGATGGGTTTTTAGGGCCTTTCTGAATATGAAGTGCGATTAAATGCCATTGATGAAGAAAAGCAGAATATTCCAGATTTGAAGATCATGAAGACTACGGGATGGGCCATCTGGACATCAGTGTTTGACCTCAGGTGTCAAGAAGAGAAGCTGCAAGTTAGAGGACTGGGCTCTTGTCAATAGTATCAAATGAAACGCTCCAAACGGATCATTTAGTTAATTTCGTAAAAGACCTTCTGCGTATGTCAGAGTACATTGAGGAGAATTCTCTGGTTGACCAGGAGCCAGCGGAGTTGCCATCTGGAGAGAAGACGTAGTTGAATTTTATTACACTGCTAACTCTGCAAATTAGCTAGAGCAATATCAGACAGGCTAAGGTAAACAGTAATGCAGTAGTCTATTCTAGATAAAATGCATGCCGAGACAACCTGCACAGGAAGTTTATGAGGAAGAAAGAGGCAAATTCTTCCCAGGAAGTCTCAGTGAACAGAAGTAAGATAAGAGATGTCATTACTCCGAGCAATAAGAGAGGTTTTAATCCTGTAAGACTCCTAGACACTTGACCTTAGATATTTGGAGGGGGTTTCTCAGAGTTATGTCATTAAGAGGCTGTGATGCAATTTCTCAGGATTGTTGCCTGCCAGAAGGATTTCTGTTTTGCTGGAATTAAACATAAGAAAGTTTTGTGACATCCAATTTCGAATTTCAGCTAAGCAAATTAGTCAGAATGGTTGTTGAGTTATGGGCATAATGGTGAAATCCAACAACTAGCTGTGTGTAATCTGCGAATGAAACAGCTAAGCACCAGAAGGACTAATCAACTGCCCTACATTGCAAAATTAAATAATAATGGAGAGAGGGAGGAGCTCTATGAGGCTCTGCATTTGATGTCAGAGTAAGTGAAATGAAAAGGTGGGAAGGCAATCGAATGAAAGAAAGGAGAAAAAACAGGCTGTGACTACACCACGAAGTTCGTTCTCCTAGAAAGGTATTGAAAAGGTGGCACGATCTACTATATCGAGGCCACTAAGAGGATTAGGGCGTTTCGTGCGATTGAAGACCTTCAGAGAAAGTTGATATGGGATGGTAGACCTCGTATTGCCCTTGCCAAACAAGAGCTCCCCTGGTATGACAGGGGAACCGCTCTCCGTGACATCAAACGCTACTACTGGGCTACTCAATTGAGTGCCATTAACCATGGGATGTACGGTACAGGCAGTCTGCGATCTCCTCTCCCAAGGAGGTCGCGATTCCAGCTCGACTCCGACTGATACAACTTAAGATCCTCCATAGAATTTAGGTAATGGGCCCCCGCTTAGTCCAGATGGGTTTTTCTGAGGACGGGTTATGTAAGCGAGGATGCGGACAGATTGCTACCTTTCTCCATATCATTTGGGAATGTCGAGAGATTGCTGCCTATTGGAGTAGAGTCCATAAAGTCATAAAGGAAGTGACCGGTGTTGCTCTCCTTCCGGAAGCCAGACGCTGCCTGTTGAACGTCTGGGAACCTACGGATTATAATGTGGCTCAGACTCAGTGGGCGTCTCTGGGGGCTATGATTGCCAAGCGCGATATTGCTCAGCTATGGGGGTCCCAGAGGCCTCCTACAGTGGATCTATGGAAGGAAAACATGGACTGGTGCATGTTCAGGGAAAAGACTGTGTACCTAGCCAGGGGCCGCCCATGGAAGTGGTGCAGAGTGTGGGGACCGTGGAATAGTTATCGTGGGAATATATGTATACCGCCTGTAAGTGTTAACACTGACGTCCCACCTTACCCCTGACCCATACGTTTTGATCAATCTATTGTATTGTCATTATACTTGACCCTTGTCTCACCCATCCTTTTCCTTCCTATTGAATGCTGTTCAATGTATTTTTCCCCCCATATTTGAACTGGCGCTTTGTATGACATGTCTTATGCCTTGCTTGTTTGTATATATTTCAATAAAAAGAAACAAAAAAAAAAAAGAGGATTAGGGCGAAGGAGTTACCCTTAGTGAGTCTAGGTTTATCATGTGCAAAAGTGAGGGCAGTTTTTCGAGACCCCTACCAAGGCAAAAGCTCCTTGGCAAGAGATCAAGGGAGTGAGACTATTCCAGCTTTCTCTTCAAAGTGGGGTAGCACTCTCAAGGGGCTCCGTTTACAGAAGAAGTGCAGGAAAAATCTGAGCTATGGTGGTTTCTGGGGGCAGGCCATTCCCATATATATAAAAGCTTGGGTGTATTTCAATCAGATTAATGCACTATTAAAGAAAGAGTATTGAAGGTCCTTTCAGGCATGTAACTCCTGCTTCATTCTACTGTAAAGTACTGTGGCACTCCCAACTCAACAAGCCTGTGGATTTATGAAAGATATGCTGCTCGAAAATGCATCTTTAGTGCTCGACTCGGGAAACTGTGACAAATTAATACTTATATTTTATCACTTTCATTTTAGAACGTACCTGACTACAAGAATATGATTGCATCCTGCTTGACTTATTTCTTCAAATAAAGGGCCTAACTAAGGGTGAGTTCGATTTAGTTGCAAGGATACTGGGTGGCCAGTATCAATATTTTCGGGTGGTATTCCCAGCAACTAAATCAAGCTATTCTGATCTTTTTTTCCTGGATTAGGGAATAACATGTGGATCCGAATTTACAGGGTCCTGTTCCACATGTGGAGTCCCCATTCTAGGCATAATGTTCTCCCACTTACCATCTGCTATCAGCAGGTGGTAAATGGGTGCAGGTAGGAGGGGAGGGTCTGTACAGGATGACTGGAGAGGCTGAGTGTCAGTTGGCTCGGCATGCTGTAGGCTGGCAACAGGGAGCGGTCCATCATCCCTGCCCAATGCCCTCCATAGGAGGGCAGGGGCAAGGATGCGCTTTTGGCTTAGGCCCTGTCCAATCCACATGTTTTAATGAAATATGGCCCAGTGTTCTGAAAAACAAGCAACATGCCGGTGTTGTGTAATATGTGGTATCCCCCTGGTATCGTGTATCCCCTGGCCTTCGGCTCTCTTCGGAGAATACACTCAGCCCCGGGCAGGATCAGACAGAAGCAGTCGATCTCTGCTTGGGCTGAGCACGGGGATACACTGTTTCACGGGAACCATGAAGGCACGGAGCTCGGGCTATTAGTCACACAAGAGACTGGAAAGGAACGCGAGTAAACGTGAAATAAATGAAAAAACAAAGGCATGCAGAAACGGAGCTCAGGCTCTTAATTACTCGGCGTGTCATTAATATTGCAGTCAATGCTGCTGAAGAGGCGACAGGAAGGAAACGCGAGTAAAGGTGAAATAAATAAAAGTTAAAGGCATGCATGCGCGGAGCCCAGGCTCTTAATTAAATTACCCGACGTTTCATTAATATTGGAATAAATGCTGCTCAAAAAGAGACAGGAAGTAAACGTGAGTAGCGCAAACAAACAAGCGTTTGCAATGAAATAGGTCTCGCATTTAAGCGAGTTTAAGCTATTGGCATTGTAAATGACAATGCCTTTAATTTCTGTTTTAAAAAGCAAAACAAAAAAAGGCATTGTCGTTTACAAGCACAATAGCTCAAACTTGCGGAATTGTGAGTTTTTGTTTTTTTACCATCTGCTGATTATGCAGCCCATGATGAGTTATGTGGCACGTGTCAAATCTATACTTTACTTAGGCGAAAATCGCAGCAGCCCCAAAATCGCATAATTTCAGGGTCTCTGGTCATAGATAAGGCCCAATACAGTGCAACATTTATAAGGTGATTGAGTTCAATGAGAGAACTAAAATATGTAATGCTTGATTGGTTATGATGTACCCTAGATGGGTTACTCTGTTGCCCAGGTCGATTTCATTCTTAGTAACATTATTACATTGATGACGTCGCAATTTGAAACATACTACATGGTCAGTTTGTGCAAAATTTTGTGTCTGCATTTGTCAAGTGATCCAAAGGTCAGTGAAAAATGGCGCCAGTACAGTATAATTAAACAAACTGTCTTGAGTTCATTTACATTTAATTATTTTGTGATGTTCTAAGTAAAGACACAGCTATGGGAACCCGGTGGCTGCAGAGGAGTGACAGTGGATGTGATTGAAATAGTTCCTGATGCTCCGCCAGCCACTGTAACATAAGCTTTCGGATGCATATGTTAAGCAATGCACAAGGCGTCTTGACTTGGACACTGTTTAACAAGATGCACGCTAGACTGGCATATGAAAAACATCCAGAGAAAGATTCAATTTTACGCAATGTAACTGACGAAAACAGGCACTTGATCTCTGCACTTGACAACCCCTCCCACGCACGTTATTTGCTGTGTAATGTCACTTAGCTATATTCACAAGTTTATTGTTTAAGCAAATTGCATGTGGTGTCAGGATATGGACTCTTTACCGACAAAGCAATGTATTTGCACAAAGTAGCAATTGTAACGCCAAACGCTCATTAGAGATATCATAAAATAAAGTATAGTTTGTTTTAAAATACACATGTATGTGGTTGGCATGCTGCACCTTGTGGACCCTCTTGACCTGTGTTATTTGATTATAAATGGTCTCCAAATACCAGTACATGTTTAAGAGACCTTGCCCTTCATTACACTTGTTAGGAAGTATGCTTCTTCCAGCGCTCAGATGCCAGCTGGCCTCCAGCCACTTAGTATCCTGGTCGTAAGCACCTAGCATGCTAGTATTTGTAGGCCTGCGTTTACTATGGCAAAGGCAAAACTACAAGTCCCAGCATCCAGAGTGCTATTGGTTAGAATGCTCAGATTGTCTAATATCCAGAGTGCTATTGGTTTGAATGCTCAGATTGTCTAATATTGACCTCAATGGCACAAAGTTAGTTAGTAGTTACATCATTCAGCGCCAGTTCATCTTACCTTTTAAAAAATAGATTTAGGCACACCTTGTAGTTGGGCGTTCGTGCAGTCTTTCGTAAAAGGGCACTCTGTGCTGACCCCACCCACTTACAATCGAGTCATTGGGGCGAATTATCTGCCGGGAGAGGGAGTCGATGATGGTATTTGCACAGTTGAGCTAGGAAGATGCTTTACACGCTTCAGACTAGTGAGTGCCTTAATGAATAGCTCAGAAGGAGAGTGTGCCTGGTGTATGGTGACACTGATGGCAGTCTTCAGCCCCCCTCTGTGCTAGAATCAAGATCCTTGTCTTGCCTATTCTGGATATTTAGGAAGGCGCTTGCGCTGCAGTGCACTCCCCCAGCTGGGGAGAGGGCCTGTCCTTCAGGCCTGGGCAAGGAGTGAGATCGCACTAGGAAGAGTGTCTGTTCAGACAGTTCTGCCTTTTTACACTTTTAGCATAATAAATACTTGTAACATCCTCAAAGCAGATTTAAAAACACATACTGAATTCTGGAAAAACAATTATTTTTCTCCATACTTAAGTTTAACAGTAAAAGAAAAAACATCTATTAAATGTAAGAAACTGATTCATGGTGACTAGGGAGAGCAAAGAGAAGGATGTTCGCAGATTGCTCCAGTGAGTTACTTGCAGTGAGGCGTGTCTCACGCTTGAATCCTGAAGACACAGGCAATGGACTCATAATGCACACTAATTTTTAGAAAGAAGTTGAAATCTTAGCCCTCTTGAGCACCAATGGTACTTGCATGTATTTGAATCATGTCTCAAGGCTGAAATAAAGTACTGCCCTTTCTCAACACACACAGAATTTCTTCAAATGGAAAGGGGGATTCTGAAACTGCCTGTAAAAAGGTCCTATATGTGGTTAGAACACTGCAGGCTGCCCGGGGTCCATGACGGGGACCCTTCTAAGAGGGTGGCCGTCTTAGTGCCACATGAGGGCACATGAGGCAGCTGCCCAGTGTTGAGGAGTCCCTCAGGGTCTGCGCGCCAGCGTTACATCCGGGCAGGAGTGGGAGGAGGACGGGGCACAAATACCTCTCTCGCCCACCTGGCGCCCTCTTTGCCCACAACCCTGACGCTGTTTAGTTCGTCCTGGTGATGCAGTCTTATCCTTAGCCTCGGTTTTGTTCCGATGAGTGTGAGGGCAAGGCCCCCCTTAGGCCTTTCCCCTTCGGGCTATGGCTGTCGGAACCTAGTTGCATGGGTCGAGCTGGGCGAGCCCTTTTGGCCTGGTGAGGTGTGCTGTTGGGGGTCAGCATGGGCCAGAGCCTGCGACCTGCTGCGGGCATTGCTTTCTGGTGTGCCTCATTGCGGGGGGGGGGCGGTGGCGGAGCAAGAGTGGTATTGGGCGGCGTGGTGGTGCTCCCTCCTCCCTTACATTATCATGGGTTCCCTGCGGCTTGCTGCCGGACAGTTGCGGCTCAGGAATTCCAAGCTGTGCTAATGGGCAGTCCGACACAACTCTTGTAAAGGATGAGCCGAGTGTGCATCAGCACCAGGGCTCGGGCTCCGGCCCGGTTTGGACTGAGGTTGCGGGTGGGGAGGCAGCGGCTGCTAGCTCTCTTCCCCCTTCTGATAAGGTGCTTCTTGGGAGACATAACTGCAGTTCCTGACAGTCAAAAACAGGTTGTGAAAAAAAGTGAAATCTAGTAAGAGGAGGGAAATCCTCTTATCGGAATTAGGACCCTCACACACCCAGACCGCTAGGTGTCATGCTTCATTATTGGGTCTGCTCTTCGTCGGGTCTGCGCTGCAATACCGAAGAGCAAAACACACAAGATGATGGACGGAATGTTGCACAATGGCAAAACATTCACCCCCAGTCACAGATCTGGGTTTAATCCATCGTTATTTTGCTCACCAAGCCACCCCAGTTCAGACATGGCCATATGCAAATCAGTCTTGACCCTGTGCCTCATGGGAACAGTCCAGCCCGAACTGCCAAGCCATGTCTTTCCTGGACCGGAATCAAGCATCCTAGGACCGGTTTCTGGCTATCAGCCGTCTTCAGCCAGGATAGCTTGACTCCAATGGCCTAGTGAGCACGGAACCCACGTCTGGGCATACCCTTCCCACATAGGGTGAACAGCAAAACACAAAAGATGATGGACGGAATGTTGCACAATGGCAAAACATTCACCCCCAGTCACAGAGCTGTCTGAACTGGGGTGGCAGAGTGGGCTAAAGAACGGTGATGGATTCAACCCAGATGTGTTGACTGAGTGTGAGTGTTTGATTGGTTCAGATGCTCCGTCCATCACCACCCCCTTTTGTACCGCAATTCCCGAAAGGGCACCCATGAAGGGGTTCTTTAGCTGAGATCTTTTGTTCCTTGCTGTAATGTGCAGTGCGTGTGAGAGGCCTGGTGAGTGTAGATGTATAAGAGAGTGAGGTTTAAATAGGAGGTAGGAGTCCAGTCAGAACAATTTTAATGAGTGTGGCTCCTCTCCTAGTTAAAAATAAGTGTGGCGCACCCCTGAATTAATGGTACAGGGTACCGCACATGTTGGTCTCTTCTTGGGAGACAGCATGCCCGCGGGGATCTGTTGTGGCAGTGAGTGTCGCGGGGCTCCCTCCTCAGTTCAGTCAGGCCTCCCGATACCAGGTAGGTTTGCGGCATCGAGCATCGCGTGGCTCCTCCTCCCCCTTCCACAGTTGGCATTCCTCTGGGCCCTTCGGTGCCCGGCACCATCGGGAGAAACTATACAAATCGGTCTTTCATTTGTGAGAGTTAGAGGTATTGTGCTATAATTGACATTGTCTTTTTCGCTTCTGTTTTCGATTGGCGTAGAGTGGATATATGTGGTGTGGAGTGGAATTATGTGGGTTGGGTTGGAATTGTGTGGTGTGGAATTAAGTAGAATGTTCTTCAGTTGAAATATGTGTATAGTAGTTGTGTGGTATTGAGTGTACTGGAATTATGTGGAGTGTAATTGTGTCACCGAGTGCAGTTATGTGGAATGGCATTTTGTGCTGTGGAGTTGAATGTTGTGAATTTTAATTATGTGGTGTTCTGTTGATGTGGAATTCTGTGGTGTGGTTTGGATGTATGTAGTGTGCTGTGTAATTTTGTTGGGAGGAAATATGTGGCTTGTTGTCGAATTATGTGTGGTGAATGAAAATGTGTCGAGTTGAATTGTGTGACGTGGAAGTGACTGGTGTTGAGTGAAATTATGCTGATTCGAATTATTTTGCATGGCATGGGGTTTATTTGTGTGGATTGTGTTACAAAGTTTTAAAATGATGACACATAATTAGAAAGAAAAGGGGCCTTTCATCGCACACAAATTTACAAAACCTTATTATATGCAAAGAGTTGTCCAAATATCTCAAATAACACATGAATATCGAATCCCCAGTGACATTTGTGTTGGTGAATTTTATGGAGGGCTTGAACAATGTGGAGTTCTGTTTTGATTGCTAATGGTGCTAGGGCGCTGCACATCTGTGGCGGGGGTATGTTCATCTAAACTTAGCTTTGCACATTTGTGATGGGAATTCTGATTTCGATTGTACAAACAAAGCACCCATAGATGTGTATGTGATTCATGGGATTTTTAATTCATTCACTTCTCAGCAGGCAGTGAGTGGGTTGCTTGTGAAACTGTAAACATATTAAATGCCTGAGCATTAGAGAGCTATTGTGTGAGGTAAAAAAACAAGCATGAACATTTATGTCCCATTAAAGAGTAAAGACACATGCATCATTGCTTCTGGCCGCACAGAGTAGGGTTAATACCGACCTTTTCCTTGCTGCATTCTTAATCTGTAATTGCCTTGTTTAACTTTTGAGATTCCTCCTGAGTCCAAGAGTGATCTAATTCTCTTGGGTGTAAGGTCCACTACTTATACCCCATTTTGTCTTTGTAATAAGGGTCTCTGAGCCCAGACTAAACCAGTTCTGTCCTCTCTGGTGCAGCAGGCCCACAGGAAGTGGAAACAGCATTGTGCAAAGGAGACACTGCCTATTTAGGTGCAAGGGAAACTCTTCCCACCACTCTAAAGGCAGCCAAAGTTTATTCAGCCCAGCAATGAGTCTCCCAGGAAAAGACAGGTCACTCCTCTACCCCTCCTGGTGGCTGTCTACAGTGAAAGCACATCCCTAGCCCCTGTTACTCCAACACCAGACAGTCAATACACAAACCAGTAGAGGCACACAGAATGGTTAAACAAGAAAATGCCTACTTTCTAAAAGTGCAAAAACTGGGGTGGCGAAGTGAGCGCAAGAACGTTAATCAATTCAGCCTAGCTCTGTGACTGGGGGTGAGTGTCTAAAAAGTTTCAGCGCTCCGTCCATCATCTTTTTATGCTTCCTTTGTTCGCCCTAATTTGGCAAGGTATGCCCAGACGTTGGTCGATTGCTCTCTTTGCCACTGGAGTCAAGCAAGCCTGGCTGATGAGGGGTGTTACCCTGAACCCAGTCCCAGGATGCTTGTTTCCGGTCCAGGGAAGACCTGCTTTCGCAGTTCAGTCAGGCCTGTTTCCATGAGGAACAGAGTCAAGACTGATTTGCATATGGCTGGGTCTGAACTGGGGAGGTGAAGTGAGCTAAAGAACGATGATGAATACATCCCAGATCTAAGACTGGGGAGAGTGTCTGAAAAGTTTTAGTGCTCTGTCCATCATCTTTTTGTGCTTGTTTTGTTCGCCCTAATTTGGCTAGGTAGGCCCAGACATGGGTCCCTTTCCCACTGGATTCAAACTAGCCTGGCTGATGAGGGGTGTTACCCCAAAACTGGTCCAAGGATGCTTCTTTCCCATCCAGGGAAGACCTGGCTTGGCATTTCAGGCTGGACTGATCCCATGAAAGACAGGGTCAAGACTGATTTGCATATGGCTGGGTCTGAACTGGGGTGGCAAAGTGAATGAAAGAACGATGATGGAATCTAATCAGATCTGTGACTTGGGTTAGTGTCCAAAAAGTTTCAGTTCTCCGTCCATCTTTTTGTGTTTGCGCCACTTTCATAAAGTGGCATTTTCAAACACACAATTTAAAAACCATATTTACTAAAAGATGTGTTATTAAATTCTGAGTTTTTAGAGCCTAAACTCCATTTCTATTTCTTGTCCCATTGGAAAGTTATGATTGAGAAGTTATAACGCTACAAAATAGGGTCAACCCAAAAAGAAGTCACTGGGACCCGGGTATGCAGTAATATAGGAAGAGGGGTCCCAGAACGGGAGGACAGATAAACACAAAAATCAGGAAAAAATTAGGAAAAAGTTACGTAGATTTGGAGTACAGTGTTATTTATTCACAGAGTACTCGACCACATCTTGGTGTACATTGCATGAAAATATCAACCATAATTTTTTCTTGATTTTTGTGAGATGTTATAAAGCAACTCCTATGTTAGCCTATGTAACAGCTAGCCTTTCAATAGTGAAAAACTAAATGTGCAGTATTTCAGGACATTTAAAACACAGCAGTACATGGCCTACCTTTCTTATACACTGCACCCAAACCATGGGGGAACCTGGGCCTACCAGATGGGTGGTTCTACATGTAAGAAAAGGGAGGGTTAGGGCCTGGCAAGTGGTTTTACTTGCCAGGTCGACATGGCAGCTTTAAACTGCGCACAGGCACTGTAGTGGAGGTCTGAGATACTTTTACAGGGCTGCTCATGTGGGTGGCACAATCAGTGCTGCAAGCCCACAAGTAGCCTTTGATTTATAGGCCCTGGGCTTACACAGTGCACTGTACTAGAGACTTACCAGTAAATCAAATATACCAATCAGGGATAACCAATTGCAATAACAATTTATACAGGGAGCACATGCACTTTTGACACTAATCAAGGCCAAAGTTCCCAAAGCATCTAAGCCAGCAAAAACTAAGTCTAGCACAGCACAAATAAATACAGGAGATAGAGGCAAAATATCAGGGAATACCACGCCAAGGATGCCAAGTCTAACAACCACAATGTCAAATTTCCCCCACGTGACTCAATCTCCGTCTGTGAACAACGAAAGTAAGTCTAACTTGCAATATTGCTCGCTTCAGCAGAAACATGCCTAATAAACAGAGAAACACGCAGTGGTCAAGATGTCCGTCTGTTTGAAGCATGCAGTTTATAGTGCAAATGCGCCCATGCTTAAAGTTAAAGCTCAACGTGCCATGCAGAAGAATGCATTAAGTGCTGCGTGCCGCACTGATCAACAGGGAAAGAGCAGAGGAAGCGCACATTGTGATTGGCGACCAGGAGGAACCAAGAACACGTGTTGGCCTATCTAAAGGAATAATGAGTGAAATCGCCTAAGCGTGAACCAAGCACGCATAGGAGTGACAATTACAAGCAATGCACCAATAAAAAGCCAACATTTCTGAAAAGCACAAAAAGAATGAAAAGCAATCAATGGTTTTGGGTAAAGCTCATATTGTAGATATATTCTGCCTCACAGAGCAGCGCATGCTCGTGGACTCTATGCTCAACTTGAAAAGGAGATAGGATATGGTCCTAACTCTAATTTGTATTGCTGGCGGAGTAGAAGGAAAGGCAGGGGGCACAAGGAGGGAGTGAAGGGATGGGTATGGGGGTAAAATGGACAATGGAAGGTGTGGGGAATAAAACAATTTGGAGGCACAGCTCTGCCTAGTATTATGTATCAGTTGTAAGACCAATGCAGTTTAGTGTGGTTGTCCTCAACACGCACTAAAATGCAGTCATGCATTTTTAGCACCTCCGAACACAACAGCACTATGAGGTACAAGAAACTGCAAATAGGAACAGGCCATTGCAAAAGCGCGAGCAGCAGGATCCCTGCTGGCAGTAGTGTGCATACTGTGCAGCCAGTGAGCCTGCATTATACAGTGCTGCCCTCAAGGTTGAGTTTCTTCACTCACAATAAAGAACACAATTTGTCATCACACGGCGCAGTGCCACCCTCAGACTCAATGATTCAGAAAAGGGGGTGGTGATGGACAGAGTATCTGAATCAAGCAGAACACTCCTACCCAGTCAACAGATCAGGGCTTGATCCATCACCGTTTTTTAGCTCACTGCACCAACCCAGCTCAGAACCTGGCTACATGCAAATTAGTCTGTCCCTGGCCCAGTGCATCATGGGAACAGGGCAGACCAAACTACCAATCCAATTCTTTTACCCTCAGACTCAGGCAACAGTGCACCATAAAGCTTTGCCTCAGGAATTCATCCACGAGACATGCCATGGCTCAGGCTCTCAAACCGACACTGACAATTCATCCTCTCTGGTTAGTGATAATCAACCTGAGACCACCAAGCAGTGCACTGCCCCATGTCCAGGCTGATACAGAGAGTGATGATCCATCTAGGGGGCGGCGACTTGGCTTTTTTGTATTTCGAAAACTGGCGCCACCTGCACATCACCGTTAGTGCCATTTAACTCAAGTCCACAAACAAGACCTAGCAACTGGTGGGCAAAACTAAGTTTTTGTGTTACAGCATGCCATATGCTCCCCCGCTAGTTTAGAGTGAGCAGAGGTGCCTGCACCTCTCAGACCATGCAGCGCTACAGACCCTCAGACCAATTTGGCAGTGCTGTACTTGGATTACCTTATGCACTAGTGTGTTGACACACTGACAGACTGGCACCAGAATGCTGCCGACCCTGAGGAAGGCATCTGTTATATTGTATTGAGATGCTGGCTGGAATGGCACATCTCTGTGATGTACTCTACATTTCAGCATGATGTCACCTTAGTGGCATCATTGACAGTTGGTCCAGTTGTGTCTGGCAAGGTCATCGTTTGGGTGCTTTCTCCTATCAAATAAACCCTACTTGAAGATTGTCACCTGCTGTCTCCTGCATTTAATCGTAACAATTTTGGCGACGAGAATGGGTGTTTTTTATTCTTTTTATTATTCATTATTTTTTTACATATAGCTTGATGTACCTTTTATTTTTCTTCTGTTTCTTAGTTCTTTGTTTTACTGTAATATGGGGAGATGTATTATATTGTATTGAGATGCTGGCTGGAATGGCACATCTCTGTGATGTACTCTACATTTCAGCATGATGTCACCTTAGTGGCATCATTGACAGTTGGTCCAGCTGTGTCTGGCAAGGACATCGTTTGGGGGCTTTCTCCTATCAAATAAACCCTACTTGAAGATTGTCACCTGCTGTCTCTTGCATTTAATCATAACAATGTTGGCGACGAGGATGGGTGTTTTTTATTCTTTTTGTTATTCATTATTTTTTTACATATAGCTTGATGTATCTTTTATTTTTCTTCTGTTTCATTCTTAGTTATTTGTTTTACTGTAAGATGGGGAGATGTGTTATATTGTATTGAGATGCTGGCTGGAATGGCACATCTCTGTGATGTACTCTACATTCCAACATGATATCACCTTAGTGTTATCATTGACAGTTGGTCCAGCTGTGTCTGGCAAGGACATCGTTTGGGGGCTTTCTCCAATCAAATAAACCCTACTTGAAGATTGTCAACTGCTGTCTCCTGCATTTAATCATAACAGCAATGCTGCCAGTGGATAGGGCCTACAAGGCAAACCTGCTCGCAGGAGAAAAATGACAAGTGACTTGTGTCACACATGCTACTTTGGACAAGCATTCAAAAGAGGGAGAGCATAGGATGGCTGTCTGCTTGTGACCGGTCATGGTAATGAGGTGCCACGCTGCCATGTTTTAGAAATCTTTTGCGGCTGCAAAGTGTGGCAGACTTTCAATGAGCAGGGAGTTTGTCCCCGTGTACACCCATGAAAGAGAGCGTACGGTCTCCATCTACTCTTACTCCAAATTGGCACCAGCAGCAGTGAGCAGTAAAGCATGACAGAAGACTGCATGGCAGCATGACAGAAGATGGCAGCATCTCTGCACTAGCTGAATGTCAAAAGACAGCCAGTATGAGTACACACACAGGTATAGCATGATCATCAGTGCACAGAGGGCCAGCAGAGAAAGTGGGTAAGTTGCAGGCAGGGTAACTATTAAGAGAAAGACAAAGTGACCTGCCTGTCACAGTGATGTTTGGAGTGATCATGCTTGTATGTCATATTGTGGTTCTGATGATTAATGCAGATTTCAAGGCACCCTTGGTAAGGAGTGGCCGGTCCAGGATTTTCTCATATTTTCATAATGGAGAGTGGTTGTGATAGTGACCTTTCATTTTAGCAGCTGTTTCAAGATTGTTGTAGAGCTCTTCACTGCTCAAAATCTCATCTTTGGTTGTTGAATCTCACTCATAAATACGCTTAAACCATGGAAATTTCACACACAAGCCGCACTTAAGCTGCTATGGAGGCAGCATGGGTGAGTGACTGAATTAGGCGGGCACCATGTACAATGGATGATGGAAGGGAAGTGCTCACAGCAAGCACATGGATAAAGCATGGTTGGTGCATGCAAACACTGGCAACAACACAGACCACAACAGGAGTGAGGGTGGGTAAGGTATAGAACAATACAGGCAACAACTGAGATGGGTAAGTGGGGTAAGCAACAACACAAGAAAAATGGAAGGAGCGAGGGGGGCTTACAAGCAACAACACAAGCAACAATGGAAGAAGTTAGTATAGGTGCAGGCGAGCAACACCTCAGGCAGCAAATGAATGTGGCTAGGCGTTGAAAGCAACTACACAGGAAAAAACTGAAGAAATGAGAGTTAGTGGGTGAAATCAACATTAAGTGGTGCAACAATGGAAGTAGGGAGGGTGGATGGAAGAAAGCAACGTCATAGGCAACAATAGAATGTGGATGGAGTTTGGATGTTGCAAGCAACAAGTGCAACAATGGAAGCATGGTGGACAGGTAGAAACAAGCATTAACGCAGACAACAATGGAATGAGAGAGTGTGGGGGCAAGGAAGCAACAACACTGGCAACATTAGAAGGAATATCAAATTGGGTAACCTTACACAGTGTAAAGTATAACCTCGAGTTCACCGTATGCGAGGACCTCACAGTATTAAAGATAATCAGGTAGTCGCTGGGTAAGTTTCTTGGTACAAACAATTTTAATCATAAGCTGATATTCAGTTCATATTGTAGTAATATGTTGAATATATTCATAAGTTAAATATCATTCTTCAAAGTCAAAATGTATAACCATCACAATCATCCATAGCAAGTATCCGTTAACTTAGTCAATGCGTCCCCAATGCATTTCGAGCATCTGCTCTTCGTCAGGGAGAAAGTTCTATAAAGAAAACACTAGGATATCCAGGTGTAATGCGCAGTACAGGAATCAGTATCGCAGTAATTACAAAGTGGTGCATGTAGCAATGCAAATTATTGATGCCCAAGAAAAACAATGGTGCCCAAGAAAGACGAAGCAACAAAGCATGAAAGAGCACTCATGCAATGGTGTGAAATTCAGTGATGTGAAGAAACAAAATAAATCAGAAACGTCAGGGTGTAAATAAAGGTCCCAAATGAATCGTCTAGGAAAGTACGGCTGTGAGTGGCACGCGTAAACAGCTGTGTGAGGGGTCCGGGTGCATTAATGCTCACATGTAACTTCAAGGAGTGATGAAACAATCTGCGTAAAAACGCGGTGTGCAACGAAAGAAAACGACAAATATCCGATAGTAAGTGAAGCACGACGTGCTCAGTGTGAAACTGATTGAGGGTGGAGTCGGGCTCAAATAGTGAAGAGCGAAGTGCGGCAAACTTTGAAGTCTGTCGAGTGACTATAATACAAAAGTGAATAGCGGGTAATCAGAAGGTTAAAATAATAATCTTACCGCATACGTGAGTGGGGAAGAACAGAACCGGGTGCCGCTATGTGAAAAAAGCATTCAAACGAAGTGGACGCGCCGAGACGGCGTTATCTACAGGACGAAAATGAAAATAGAAAGAGAACTGTGGCGTGGGCTAACACAGCAGGGTTAGTGAACACAAACAAGAGTCATAATAAAAGCTGAGAAAGTTCTGCATAACGTGCCAAAAAAGTAAACAATTAGAACCTGTGGAGAAAAGGCATTATTACCGTCAAACAGTAAAACGAGACGATGATACAGCATCATCTGAGTATGAGAAGTAAAAATAGGAGAAAGACTAGAGAAACTGGGTGAAAGGATGAGAGGTAAACGTGTGTAAGACTGAACGAACAATAAAGTTGAGTGAAGAATAAAATAAAAAAAGGTGAAGGAACAATAATAGATGAGCTCGGTGAACGATGAGGTAGTCCTGAAGGCAAAAGGAAACATTTCAATGTGAGCCAATGAGTCAATGAAGCGGGGCGCTGGCACAGCGTGATATGTATGAAAATAAAATAAAATAAAAAACGGACCAAAAGAGGGATGAGTGTGATTAAACACGAGGAATAAGTAAGATAAGGAGGTGGCAAGGAAAGAGCACCTGTAATAGGGGTGATACGTGAAGTGAGAAAAGAAGGATGGGGCCATGAGGGCATGGTGTTAATACAAGGTAAGTAGGAAATGGCTGGCAAAACGGAACACAAATGTAGAGCCAGATAACTGGAACAAAGTGAAAGAAAGATACAGGTAGGTCAAGGAACAAAAGTAAACGGAATAGTGGGTAAATATCCCAAATTATACAACCTTGCACGAACAAAAAGGAACAAGTGAGAGGGAGAACAGGCAAGTGGTTGATAAGACCAGCCAGGGTCTCAACACAGGGTTAGAACAGCGAGGCACAAGAAAAAGGGTTTCATAAGTAGCACCTATATTCAAGTCTTTCATTGAGCCCTTTCGGGTGAATTGAGTTCAGTTTATGCATCCAACGCAGCTCTCTTTGGAGTAGAAATGTTCTGTTATCTCTACCCACTGCTTTATCCACGACCTCCAAAACCAGGAACCTTAGTTGGCTGGCATTGTGTGAGTGGGTGGTAAAATGAGCAGCCACACAAGACTTTAGGTTTTGTGTGCGGATTCAGTCAAATTTTCATTTTTCTTTCAGCCTTGCCTACGTACGGAAAGCCACACGGGCATTTCAATAGGTAAACCACGTTGGCAGTGTCACATGTGGCATTGACACGGATGTTGATGGGCGTGCCTTGAGTAGGATGTTGAATAACTGTGCCTTTGATTATACTGTTACAATTGCCACAGTTATGGCAGGGAACTGTCCCCTTGAACGTAGTATGTGTCGGGTTTTTCCGTGGTTTCAACATCTGTTGGATGTTCTTTGATCGTTGGTAGGCAAAAGTCGGTGAGATTTGAAATATGTTATTAAAATCCGGTTCCAATTGTAAAAGTTGCCAATGTTTTTTGATAACAGCTTTGATTTTAGCACTGGTAGTAGAATATTTGGAAACAAAGACAGAGCGACTGTCCGCAGGTTCAGTAGTGACTTTCTTGGTAAGTAGTTGTGTGCGTTCTTTAGTCCGTACTCGAGACTCTGCGAGTTGAGTGATATTGGTGGGATAGCCTCTTTGGTGGAATTTATTTATGATGACAGACTTGTTGTGCTCACACTTGTTGTCAGTAGACGCAATGCGTTTGGCTCTGAGCAGTTGGGAGTATGGTAAATGTTGTTTGAGACTCAACTGGTGAAAGCTATTGAAATGTAAGTAATATATTGCGGTCGGTTGGTTTGATAAAGATAGAGGTTTCCAAATTGTTGTTCCTGATCCTGAAGTCTACATCCAGGAATGATATGTGAGTTTGGATGATGGTGTGTGTGAATTGTATCCGGGTGGCAACATTGTTCAGGTGGTTGATGGCTGTCAAGAGTTGTGATTCGGAACCGTCCCAAATGAGGAATATGTCATCAATGTAACAATGGTAACAAATGAGATGATCTTGCCATGCTGGATTTGAAGTGATGTGTTCTGATTCGAACTGCTGCATAAACAGGTTCGCATATGCTGGTGCGGCGCAGTTGCCCATCGCCACGCCTGATAGTTGGATGTAGAACTTGTCCATGCGAATTAGAAGGAAGAAAGGAGGATGGGGGAGGAAGCAACAATATGGGCAACAACGAAAGGAGGGACGGGGGTGTTGCAAGCAAAAACACAGACAAGAACAAAAGGAAGTTGGATAGTTGGGGCAAGCAACAACATGGACAAATGGGAGGAGGGACGGTGGCTACGCAACATGGATGAGGGAGGAACCCTGAGGGGGAGAAGTAAATGAGGGAGCCAGCTGAACAATAATCACTCTAGTATAGTGCTTAATGGCAAAAAAAGTAATGCTTACAAAACATTAGCAGTGGAAGGATAAAGGTAATGTACCTATGCTCAAGTGGAGGGACAAACACTTAAAAAGTAAGGAAGCCTTCCTAGGAAGCCTAAAGCAAACAAATGAGAGTGACGACATTTCTTGGGGCAGAGCGGACTCACCTTCTTTTCGCCGCCAGCATTCTTTCTGGGCCCCTCACGCTGCCTGTTTCCCCCGCAGCCGCTGCTTGAGACACCGCACGGCTCGGAGGGGGGAAACTACAGCTCCCAGCAGGCGCAGCGGTCAGCACCGCCCACCCCAGCCGCAGCGCGCCCCGAGGCGCTTAAAACTAGGGAGGCTCCCTCGGAGGAGCGGGGACGACATTTCTTGGGGCAGAGCGGACTCACCTTCTTTTCGCCGCCAGCATTCTTTCTGGGCCCCTGACGCTGCCTGTTTCCCCCGCAGCCGCTGCTTGAGACACCGCATGGCTCGGAGGGGGGAAACTACAGCTCCCAGCAGACGCAGCGGTCAGCACCACCCACCCCAGCCGCAGCGCGCCCGGAGGCGCTTAAAACAACGGAGGCTCCCTCGGAGGAGCGGGGACGACATTTCTTGGGGCAGAGCGGACTTACCTTCTTTTCGGCGCCAGCATTCTTTCTGGGCCCCTTGACGCTGCCTGTTTCCCCCACAGCCGCTGCTTGAGACACCGCACGGCTCGGAGGGGGGAAACTACAGCTCCCAGCAGGCGCAGCGGTCAGCAACGCCCACCCCAGCCGCAGCGCGCCCGGAGGCGCTTAATACAACGGAGGCTCCCCCAGTGTCGCGCGGTGCCGGGGCAGGACGAGGCTGAGCTGGGCCATAGACCCTGGCTAACAGAAACTTGACGTGGCCCCCTACTCTGCACACAGTGAGACTTTCCTATATACCTGGTTTGTGCATAACTGCTGTGTCTCCTTTAAAGTTGTATGCTACTAGGCGGAGACATAGCATATAGTGTATATTGTGAGATTTATGTGACCTTCACTTGGTCTTTTAAATTTCTGTCTGATTAGCTTTTAAACATGTCTTAACATATTGCCCTACCTGCGCTTGTCACCTTGGATAACTACTTAGTTAAGGTTGTCAACAAAATTAATAGTGAAAGGCGACAGTCGTTAGGATTGAGTAGCGACCCTTTACCCCCTATTATGCGCACTTCCCCCGTCGTACTGGCACGGGACGACTGCAGTAATCCCAATAACCTCGATGAATCTGACGGAGAAATGCCTGAGCAGTCTACTTCTACCCAAGTTGAGTTGGACGATTCTATAGACACTACAGTACAGCATCCTCCGACCCCTGTGACCAGAGTGGTCAGAGCATGCAGAAAAGTTCAGACTAAACGCGGGGGTACCCGTACCACTAGGAAAAAAATAGCCACACCCCTCAAAAACCCAGATAAGGAAAATGTTGCTTCAGTGGAAGCTGGGACTGTAAAATTGGATGATGACCAACTTAATCACTTAGTTAGCATCATTGATTTAAAGATAAAGGGTGTCATCAAACCTCTAGTGGTTAAACTTGATCGGATGTCTGCGGAGGTTAATAGATTAGGAGGACTCCTGAACAAGTATATGGATGCAGCAGGTAGCTTAACTGCTCCAATCAAGAACACCAGTGAATATCAAGTTCTCCCCTCTGGGAGTGGTGCATGCGATAGAGAGATACCGGTACCTCAAGCAACTCCCCAGGGCGTAGTACCTAGTATCCCATCGTTAGTGTCAAAAACCACTGGAGCCACCCAGGGAGAGATACAGGGTCTACGGTTGCCTGTGGGGAGATTAAGCCCACAGACACAGCCCCCCAAGAGAGAGTTGTCATTACACCTTCCAGTAGAGGCATGCCCTTATACTGTAATCCTTGCAAATGTCCCCAAAATTGAGGGTGGCCAAAAAGAACATTGGACTTCATTAAAAAATAAAGCCCTCCACTATCTGTCTAATAAAACAGTCTTGGGAGAACATTTGGATCACAACTTAAGGATGATCAGAAGGGTGCCGTGGGTAGGTAAGACCAAGAAAAGCTTAGAAGGCGACTGTGTCGTCATAAGCTTTAGATCCCCCAGGCTGGTTGATGACATATTGAGGCAGGCGTATGTAAATACACTCCCTCTTGGCTTTTTTTATCCCCCACATAACATCAGGCCAGTGCATAGTGATCCATTTAAAGGGAGAGGTCCTCATGAATTTTCTGTTCCAGTTTTGAACAGATTTGATATTTTTTCTAATCTGGGAGAAAATGAGTGACTAGGGACCCAACAAGCTACTATTACCCCTGTTACCTTAGCTAGAGCCCCTAGTGCAGTTATACCGGTAAGAAACGTCCATCCTGTAGCTAAGCGGGCTCAAGGGCCTAGGGGTACATCCATAAAGCTAGTAACTTGGAATGTTGCGGGTCTTAAAAATAGAATAGATGACCCAGCATGGAGAGAACTTATTAGTATGGGTGATATTATAAGACTGCAAGAAACTTGGGACACAAGGAACACTCTGAGTTTGGATGGCTATCTGTGTTATTTTATTCCTGCGGTTCAATCTAACATGGGGAGGGCGAAGGGTGGCTTGTTCACTCTCATTTCGCCTACCATTCCTGGCACTCACACCCAAATAGATACAGGATCACGACACTGCCTGGCAGTACAAATCTCTTTGAGTGGGGTTGGAAATCTTTTAATTATTAATTTTTATAATTCTTACGATAGGGTCACCGCGACCGATCACCTGGCCACGCTAAATCTTTTTTTGGCAGAATATAAGGAGGTCAATAAAAATCAATGCTTTATCATAGTCTTGGGTGACTTTAATATTCATGGCTGTCCGGACAAATGTCTGTCATTAGATTTACTAGGTCCTGAAGAGCAAGGGGACACCCATTTTGAACACTCTGCACAGGGAGGCCTCATTGAAACAATCTTGGCAGATAATGGTCTGATACTTCCATCCACGCTGGATGAGGAGATACCTACTTTCAAAGGGAATGGTAGTCACTCAGTTATTGACTATATCTTCATCAGTTCAGCACTGGGGGAAAAGATTTATGGATACTCGCCGGTTTGGTCACATTTTAGCGATCACAATCCAGTGGTACTCAGTGTTTCGGACCTGATCATTAAGCCTGAGATAGTCCAAAAAAGAACGGACAAATCTGATATCCGTCCGACAGATCAGGCCCTTAGAATTAGATGGAGTAGAGTCATACTGGGAGACTTCCATACCAAGTTCAAAATGAAAGTAGGATCTGAGCTGGACACGTGTTTGAATTTGGAAGCAGGGAATGAGGAGGTCTTAGAGGCTTATTCAATAATTTGTACCCAGGTCTCAGCAGACCTTAGACGTACAGGGAAAGCTAAGAACCCTGCTGAGTTTGGGTGGTTTGACCAAAATTGTTCGTCAGGCAATCAAAAGCTAAAGGCTGCACTGAAATGTAATCGAGTGAATAAGGCTACTGTGGCATTATTAAGGAAAAGTTATAATAAAGCACTGGAAACTAGAAGACGGGAGATTAGGGAGGAGGCCTGGGAAGAATTAACTTCCGTAGATGTGCTCAGGAACAGTGCTAAATTCTGGGCTGTTGTAAATAAACCCTTTTTCCATGACCCTTGTAATGACCAACTAGATTGTGGTATTCAGGAACAGGTGTGGTGCTCTCATTTTAAGTCAGTCTATGAAGGGGAAAACCTTGGGGAGGTGATTATGCCTACCCCTATTTTAGATCCCTATACTTTAACGGTTACTGAGATGGAGGTGGCAGACGCCATCGGGAAGATGACGAGTAATAAGGCTCCGGGTCCCGATGGCGTTCCAGCCGACCTCTTTAAATCAGATGTCAAGACCTGGTCCACAGTTTTAAGAAATGTTTTTAATAGGGTATGTATAGCAGGCATTCCGGACACTTGGTCTGAATCTGTCATCGTACCAATTTTTAAGAAAGGAAACAGAGGGTACCCGAGTTTCTATCGCCCTATCTCTCTCATTGACTCTGCAGTGAAAGTGCTAGGGCGAGTGGTCCTAGGAAAAGTAACAGCTTGGCTGGAGGATACAGACACCCTTTCATGTTTACAATATGGGTTCAGGAAGGGACGAGGCACTGTAGATCAATGCCTCAACCTTCAACTATTAATTGGAAAATACACCATTGCCAAAAGGGGCACGTTATATTTAACCTTTATGGACCTGTCCTCGGCCTTTGACCGAGTGAACAGGTCCAAACTTTGGGGACTGCTCCTGAAGCTTGGCATTGATAAAAATATAGTGTTTTTTCTTGCAGATCTACATAGGGACCTTTCGGCCACAGTCAGATATGATCGCCTGGGTAATTGTACGGGCAAGATTGGGATCACTAACGGGGTTAGGCAGGGGTGTATTTTAGCCCCTCTACTTTTTACCCTTTACATCAACGACCTGGGCGCTGTTTTATTTGAGGCGTGCAAAGATATACCAAGGGCTGGCAAGCATTCTATTCCGGCATTACTTCATGCGGATGATGCCGCTTTAATAGCACGCACAGCAGTGGGGTTGCAATGTCTTTTAAACTCATTTGCTACTTTTATGAAAGCGCTGGATTTAAGTGTGAACTTTTCAAAATCGCTTGTAATGATTGTGGGCAGCAAGCCCAAAATAATTAAGACCATGCACTGTGAAGGGAATGTTTTATCTAGGGTCACAAGATTTCCTTATCTGGGGGTCATTTTTGATGATAAGTCTGCCTGGTTACCCCAACTAGTTGCCAAACGTAATGCCTTTGCTAGGTCTATCCTGGCTGTCTTGGACTTTGCCCGTAAATTGTGGGTAAAGCCATTACAGGCTGTGCTGAAAACCTATGACGCTAAATGCATCTCAATAGCTTTGTACGGAGTTGATCTGTGGGGGTTCAAAAATGTAAAGGCCTTGCAGGTGGCAGAGGATACGTTTCTGAAATCTATCTTATCTGTCCCCCAGTCAACACCGGGATACATTGTTCACCAAGAGTATGGGGTAGAATATATAGAAGACCGCATAGCCTTAGCCCCGCTATTGAAATGGATTTCAATATGGTTGAACCCTGAATTAAAGTTGAATCATGAGATTCTCAGGGATTGTCTAGCCCTCGAGTACGGTAACACCATCCCCTGGTTGAATTATGTTAAAAAACTAGCAACTAAACTGGATCGCCCAGAATTGTTTGACCACCCAGATAAGTTATTGAAGGGGGATTTGATATGGGTAAAGGACACATACAAGCAGTCTGCATATCTAGCAAGAGAAGAAAAGGAATTATGCAAACCTACAGTAAGGGCTCACCAGCTTTTAATGACCATCAGTGGTATAGAACCCTATCTGACAATCGTCAATAATATGAACCATCGATACTTATTGACTAAGTTTAGATTGAAAAAGTTCCACCTTCTTCTTACAGAACGCCCAGGTTGGACTAAGGAGATGGAATTGGAGATTTGTTCTTGTGACGGATTCTCTATTAAAGACACTGTGCACTTTATTTTCTTCTGTAAGCATCTTTGTCCCATTCGTAAGAAGTTCATTATTCCTCTTATTAAAGACAAGGGCTTCAGACAAGTCAAACCTGCACTTTTGTATTTACCTCTGTTGTCTAATACCTGGGAGATTTTTAACATAGCAAACTTTTTGACAATAGCAATGAGACTCAGGAGGAAAATTTATTGGATACATTGCACATAGCGGTAAACTTATGAACTATGATCGAGCGCTTTGCTTCTTTTAAATTGTCTTTCGTATTTGTATTACTCTTTTTATTGATATTTAGAATGTATGTTTTTTTATATATATATGTTATAGTACTGTATGGCTTGTAAAATTTGCACAATTTTTTCGGTTGTATTTTCAAAAAAATGTGGTCTTGACGTCGATGTATTATGTAATATACTTTTATGGTTTTTGGTATGAACCGAATAAAGTATTTTTGACTGACTGGGAAAGTGACACTGAAGCCAAAAAATGTTAAGCAATGAGCGGGCTTTAAGCTCACTCTTAGAAAACAAAAGATCTCTAATTCACAACTCTTTTCTGCCTAGGCAAGACCAACAAAGTAAAGGCATACAATTCTGTATGTTGTCTTTTGGAATATAAACCTAAAACAGCAAGTATGCAAATAAATCATTCAAAAGTGTCTAATTTTCAATACTTATTAAAGGAAACAGAGGCCTTATTATGACCAATGAGGGCTAAGCTTTTAGCACACATTTGTTTTCACCTACCAGGTCTTGCCTGTTCCAAAATATCAAACATAAGCAAACAAGATTTTTTTTCTAGTGTAACACGATTATCAAGTAGCTGTATGTCATGTGAGATAGAATCTTTCCCTTCTTAATTTACATCATATTGTATTCTGGGATGGGGAAAGTTTCTCTTTATGATAGTACAGCTGAAAAATGATAGCACGTAAAGTACTGATATGGCTAAATGAGAAGGACCCTAAATATCCTGTGTGGGCATCAACAGTGCAATAGTCAACAATTGGAACAGAATCAGTACTTCCCGCCATTTGCAGTGCAAGCCTCAGTCAAACAGAGAATTGCTACAGTCTGGTACACTAGTACACCTCTTGATTGTTGCATGCACCGATGTACTAGATGACTTCTTAAAGAGCCGAGAAAAGTGCATTCAAAATTTAGGAAAATATTGTCACATAAAAACAAATTCAATTAGAAAAAAACCTTAGTCTAGATCTTTTGTTGGACTTTGCAGTTGGATGCACTGTCTATTCGGTTTGCTTATGGTGTTGTGTTAGTTAATGGCAGTAAAGTCTGGTTTGCCACTGATTATAGCACACACCTACTTTGCACTATAGCACTGTGTATTTGACATTTTGCAAAAATTACAAATTGGTAGATAACACAACATGGCAATATTAGCAAAGTAAACAGAGTACCCAAAAATAATGTGCCATACTGGCTAAATATGGTAGCCCGTGTTAACATTTTCCGGCATAGAATATGGACTGATCTTCACTTGTTGACTAATTCAGCACAGTATTTCTCTGTCACATCACACCCTTCCTAGTAATTTCCACTCTATTTTATCAGAATACCAAATATTACAGATTATACATTGCTGTAGTATCTCGTATTCCGTTCTATTCTAGGGTTACCTTTTGGCCATTGACTATTTGAAAATTCCTTTTATTTGGCAGGGGATTACAGCAGGTCTATCTATATTTGACATTTTTAATGCACCCTCACATTGAGTTCATGTGGAGGATATATGTACCTGTATTCTGCTATAATATTTTGTATCACCTACTTTTCAAGAGTTAACACTTACCTTGATAAGATTTGAAACTGTTTTATGTTGGCCTGCTGACTACAGTATTTTCCCCCCAAATCAGACCCTTCTTTGTGTTTTCCGACATCATCTTCTACTGGGACGCAAAATATTATTGCTCATTTATTGCTATATCTTGTATTCCATACATTTCAAAGCTTATCTTTCAGTTATTTACCAGTTGAAATGGCTTTTTATTCAATAGGAGATTACAGTATCTATTAGCACTTTTGATACACTTCCAAAAGCTTTCCCTTCTGGTTCCATTAGGGGATACCAAATATAATGACCTATAAGGGATATAATATTTGGTATCCAATGTTCCTTGGGTTAAAACGTACCAGGATACAATTTGACATGGTCTTATAATGTTGTGGGAAACACAATGCTTTTCTGACACATCGCACACTTGTTTATGTTTTCCATTCTCTCTTTAAATGGGGAACTATATTTTGTGGAACATGCAGTTACGTAATATCTGCTATCCTCTAGTTTTTAAAGCTGCCGCTTTGACCATTGACAAGTTAAAATTGCCTTTTATTTGACAGCAGATTACAGTATCTTCAAGCACTTTTAATTGAATTCCAAGCTGGTTTCTTTGGGGATAACACATATAATGGCCAACACGGGCTACAAGTACTTGCTATTCCATATGTTATTAGGGTTAAAGCTTACCAGGACACAATTTGACATGTCCTTCGTGACCAGAGTGTTTTTCTGCCTTATCGCAGCCTTTTCATGTGTATTCCAGAGCTCTTTCGATGTGGACAACATGCAGATCTTTTTTTGCTATAATATTATGTATCTCCTACTTTTCATGGTTTACCTTTTAACAATGAACACATTGAAAATGTCTTTTATTTGACACCAAATAACAGTATCTTTTAGTACTTTCGAATGTATTTCACAAGCTTTCATAACGGTGAACAACCTTTACAACGCAACTTTTACCACGCAGTGCCTTTACAACGCGGGATTTACAACGCAAACCATTACAACGCATTGCGCTGAGGGGCGCTCTAGGATAGGGAATAAGTTTAATTTACTATCCAACACCTTCCCTAGTGTCCACGGGGAATGGTGTTGGAATAGTAAATTAAACTTTTCACTATCCAGCACCCCAAAGCGCTATGCGTTGTAATGGTTTGCGATGTAAAAACCGCATTGTAAAGGCATGCGTGGTAAAAGCATGCGTTGTAATGTCATACATCCTTTCATAACAAGTTAATTTTGGGGATACATAATATAATGGTTAACACAGAATATAATATTTAATATCACCTAAGATTTTAGGCTTAAAACATACCAGAATTACAATGGACATAGTCTTATGTTGGATTGGTAACAACTGTATTTGTCTGCCCACTGACACCCTTCCTTGAGATTTCTAACATCTCTTACTATGGGAATACAAAATATTATAGTTCATGCATTGTTGTAATATCTCGTATCCCCAATGTTTCATGTGTCATCTTTTAGCCATTGACCAGTTGAAGTTGCCTTTTATGTGAAAGCAGACTACATTAGCTTTTCAGACTTTATACATAATTCGACAAGGTTTTACAACCAGTTCCATTAGGGGATACCAAATTATAATGGGCTATGCCAGCTATCATATTTGGTATCTCCTGTGTTTCTCTGGTTATAACATACCAAGATTCATTTTGACATGGTCTTATGTTGGATGGGTAAGCACAGTATTTCTATGCCAAAACCCACCCTTCAGTTTGCTTTCCAACTTCGGTTACTATGGGTTTACTAAATATTATGGCTCACGCATTGCTGTAATATCTTGTATCCCCTACATTTCATGTGCTACCATTCAGCCATTGACCAGTTGAGGTGGACATTTATTTGATAGCAGACGGCAGTAGCTTTTCACATTTTCTACATCATTCCACATTATTTTACATCAGGTTCCATTAGGGGATACTATATAATATGGGCTACACCAGCTATAATATTTAGTATCCCCTGTGTTTCTCTGGTTAGAAATTAACAGGATTTAATTTGACATGGTCGTTTGTTGGATGGGTGAGCACAGTATTTCTATGCCAAAACGCACCCTTCCGTTTGCTTTCCAACTTCAGTTACTATGGGGATACCAAATATTATGGCTCACACATTGCTGTAGTAGCTGGTATCCCCTAGATTTCATGGACTACCATTCAGCCATTGACCAGTTGAGGTGGAAATGTATTTGATAGCAGACTACAGTTGCTTTTCACATTTTATACATCATTCCACAACATTTTAGAAGCGGTTCCTTTAGGGGATACCATACATAATGGGCAATACCACCTATAATATTTGGTATCCCCTGTGTTTCTCGGGTTAAAACTTACCAGGATTCATTTTTACATGGTCTTATGTTGGATGGGTAAGCACAGTATTTCTATGCCAAAACGCACCCTCTCGTTTGCTTTCCAACTTAGGTTCCTATGGGGATACTAAATATTATGGCTCACGCATTGCTGTAATGTCTTGTATCCCCTACATTTCATGGGCTACCATTCGAGCATTAAACAGTTGAAGTTGACTTTTATTTGACAGCAGACTACAGTACCTTTTCACATTTTATATATAATTCCACAAGATTTTACAAAAGGTTCCTTCAGGGGATACTATATATAATGGGATATACCACCTAAAATATCTGGAATTCCATGGGTTTCTCGGGTTAGAACTTGACAGGATTTAATTTGACATGGCCATGTGTTGGATGGGTGAGCACAGTATCTCTATGCCAAGTAGCACCCTTTCCTTTGCTTTTCAACATTGATTACTATGGGGATACCAAATATTATGGCTCAACCATTGCTGTAATATCTCGTATCCCCTACATTTCATGGACTACCATTCAGCCATTGACCAGTTGAAGTTGACATTTATTTGATAGCAGACTACAGCACCTTTTCACATTTTATCCATCATTCCACAACATTTTACAACAGGTTCCTTTACGGGATACTATATATAATGGCATATGCCACCTATAATATCCGGTATCCCCTAGGTTTCTCGGGTTAGAACTTAACAGGATTTAATTTGACATGTTTGTTTGTTGGATGGGTGAGCAAAGTATCTCTATTCCAAAGAGCACCCTTTATTTTGCTTTTCAACATTGATTACTATGGGGATACCAAATATTATGCCTCACATATTGCTGTAATATCTGTTATCCCCTAGATTTGATGGACTACCATTCAGCCATTGACCAGTTGAGGTGGACATTTATTTGACAGCAGTCTACATTAGCTTTTCACATTTTATATATCATTCCATTTTAGAACCGGTTCCTTTAGGGGATACCATATATAACTTGCAATACCACTTATAATATGTGATATCCCCTGTGTTTCTCTGGTTAAAACTTACCAGGATTCAATTTGACAAGGTCTTATGTTGGATGGGTAAGCACAGTATTTCTATGCCAAAAAGCACTCTCCCGTTTGCTTTCCAACTTCGGTTACTATGAGGATACCAAATATTATGGCTCACACATTGCTGTAATATCTGGTATCCCCTAGATTTCATGGACTACCATTCAACCATTGACCAGTTGAGGTGGACATTTATTTGATAGCAGACTACAGTAGCTTTTCACATTTATACATCATTCCACAACATTTTAGAACCGGTTCCTTTGGGGCATACCATACATAATGTGCAAAACCACCTATAATATTTGGTATCCCCTGTGTTTTTCGGGGTAAAAATTACCAGGATTCAATTAGACACGGTGTTATGTTGGATGGGTGAGAACAGTAGCTCTATGCGAAAGAGCACCCTTCCTTTTGCTTTCCAACATTGGTTACAATGGGGATCTAAATATTATGGCTTCTGCATTGCTGTAATATGTCGTATCCCCTACATTTCATGGGCTACCATTCTGCCATTAAACAGTTGAAGTTGACATTTATTTGATAGCAGACTACAGTAGCTTCTCACAGTTTATACATAATTTCACAAGATTTTAAAACCGGTTCCTTCAGGGGACACTATATATAATGGGATATGCCACCTATAATATCCAGTATCCCCTGGGTTTCTCGGGTTAAAACTTAACAGGATTTAATTTGACTTGGTTGTTTGTTGGATAGGTGAGCACAGTATTTCTATGCCAAAGAGCACCCTTCCTTTTGCTTCCCAACATCGGTTACTATGGGAATACTAAATATTATGGCTCACGCATTTCTGTAATATCTCGTATCCCCTACATTTCATGGGCTACCATTCTGCCATTAAACAGTTGAAGTTGACATTTATTTGATAGCAGACTACAGTAGCTTCTCACAGTTTATACATAATTTCACAAGATTTTATAATATCTGGCATCCCCTGGGTTTCTCGGGTTAGAACTTGACAGGATGTAATTTGACATGGCCATTTCTTGGATGGGTGAGCACAGTATCTCCATGCCAAATAGCACCCTTTCTTTTGCTTTTCAACATTGATTACTATGGGGATACCAAATATTATGGCTCACACATTGCTGTAATATCTGGCAGATATCCCCTAGATTTCATGGACTACCATTAAGCCATTGACAAATTGAGGTGGACATTTCTTTGATAGCAGACTACAGTAGCTTTTCACATTTTATACATCTTTCCATTTTAGAACCGTTTCCTTTAGGGGATACCATATATAATGGGCAATACCACATATATAATATTTGGTATCCCCTGTGTTTCTTGGGTTAAAACTTACCAGGATTCAATTTGACATGGTGTTATGTTGGATGGGTAAGCACAGTATTTATATGCCAAAACGCACCCTCCCGTTTGCTTTCCAACTTCGGTTACTATGGGGATACCAAATATTATGGCTCACACATTACTGTAATATCTGGTATCCCCTAGATTTCATGGACTACCATTCAGCCATGGACCAGTTGAGGTGGACATTTATTTGATAGCAGACTACAGTAGCTTTTCACATTTTATACATCATTCCACAAGATTTTACAACCAGTTCCTTCTGGGGATACTATAATAATGGGATATACCTCCATATAATATCTGGTATCCCCTGGGTTTCTCTGGTTAGAACTTGACAGGATTTAATTTGACATGGTCGTTTTTTGGATGGGTGAGCACAGTATTTCTATGCCAAAGAGCCCCCTTTCGTTTGATTTTCAACATTGATTACTATGGGGATCTAAATATTAAGGCTTAAACATTGCTGTAATATGTTGTATCCCCTACATTTCATGGGCTACCATTCTGCCATTAAACAGTTGAAGTTGACATTTATTTGAAAGCAAACTACAATAGCTTTTCACATTTTATTCATCATTCCACAAGATTTTACAACCGGTTCATTCAGGGGACACTACTATATATAATGGGATATGCCACCTATAATATCCGGTATCCCCTGGGTTTCTCGGGTTAAAACTTAACAGGATTTAATTTGACATGGTTGTTTGTTGGATGGGTGAGCACAGTATTTCTATGCCAAAGAGCACCCTTCCTTTTGCTTTCCAACATCGGTTACTATGGTAATACTAAATATTATGGCTCACGCATTGCTGTAATATCTTGTATCCCCTACATTTCATGGGCTGCCATTCTGCCATTAAACAGTTGAAGTTGACATTTATTTGAAAGCAGACTACAATAGCTTTTCACATTTTATACATCATTCCACAAGATTTTACAACCGGTTTCTTCAGGGGACACTATATACAATGGGATATGCCACCTATAATATCCGGTATCCCCAGGGTTTCTCGGGTGAGAATTTAGCAGGATTTAAATTGACATGGTTGTTTGTTGGATGGGTGAGCACAGTATTTCTGTGCCAAAGGGCACCCTTCCTTTTGCTTTCCAAGATCGGTTACTATGGGGATACTAAATATTATGGCTCTCGCATTGCTGTAATATCTCTTATCCCCTGCATTTCATGGGCTACCATTCTGTCATTAAACAGTTGAAGTGGACATTTATTTGAAAGCAGACTACAGTAGCTTCTCACAGTTTATACATCATTCCACAAGATTTTAAAACCGGTTCCTTCAGGGGACAATACATATAATGGGATATAAGACCTATAATATCTGGTATCCCCTGGGTTTCTCGGGTTAGAACTTGACAGGATGTAATTTGACATGGCCATTTGTTGGATGGGTGAGCACAGTATCTCCATGCCAAATAGCACCCTTTATTTTGCTTTTCAACATTAATTACTATGGGATACCAAATATTATGGCTCACACATTGCTGTAATATCTGGCTGGTATCCCCTAGATTTCATGGACTACCATTCAGCCATTGACCAGTTGAGGTGGACATTTATTTGATAGCAGACTACAGTAGCTTTTCACATTTTATACATCATTCCACAACATTTTAGAACCGGTTCCTTTAGGGCATACCATACATAATGTGCAATACCACCTATAATATTTGGTATCCCCTGTGTTTTTCGGGGTAAAAATGACCAGGATTCAATTAGACATGGTGTTATGTTGGATGGGTGAGAACAGTAGCTCTATGCCAAAGAGCACCCTTCCTTTTGCTTTCCAACATTGGTTACTATGGGGATCTAAATATTATGGCTTCTGCATTGCTGTAATATGTCGTATCCCCTACATTTCATGGGCTACCATTCTGCCATCAAACAGTTGAAGTTGACATTTATTTGATAGCAGACTACAGTAGCTTCTCACAGTTTATACATAATTTCACAAGATTTTAAAACCGGTTCCTTCAGGGGACACTATATATAATGGGATATGCCACCTATAATATCCAGTATCCCCTGGGTTTCTCGGGTTAAAACTTAACAGGATTTAATTTGACTTGGTTGTTTGTTGGATGGGTGAGCACATTATTTCTATGCCAAAGAGCACCCTTCCTTTTGCTTCCCAACATCGGTTACTATGGGAATACTAAATATTATGGCTCACGCATTTCTGTAATATCTCGTATCCCCTACATTTCATGGGCTACCATTCTGCCATTAAACAGTTGAAGTTGACATTTATTTGATAGCAGACTACAGTAGCTTCTCACAGTTTATACATAATTTCACAAGATTTTAAAACCAGTTCCTTCAGGGGACACTATATATAATGGGATATACCACCTATAATATCTGCTATCCCCTGGGTTTCTCGGGTTAGAACTTGACAGGATGTAATTTGACATGGCCATTTCTTGGATGGGCGAGCACAGTATCTCCATGCCAAATAGCACCCTTTCTTTTGCTTTTCAACATTGATTACGATGGGTATACCAAATATTATGGCTCACACATTGCTGTAATATCTGGTATCGCCTAGATTTCATGGACTACCATTCAGCCATTGACCAGTTGAGGTGGACATTTATTTGATAGCAGACTACAGTAGCTTTTCACATTTTATACATCATTCCACAAGATTTTACAACCAGTTCCTTTTGGGGATACTATATATAATGGGATATACCTCCTATAATATCTGGTATCCCCTGGGTTTCTCTGGTTAGAACTTGACAGGATTTAATTTGACATGGTCGTTTGTTGGATGGGTGAGCACTGTATTTCTATGCCAAAGAGCACCCTTTCGTTTGATTTTCAACATTGATTACTATGGGGATACCAAATATTATGGCTCATGCATTGCTGTAATATCTGGCTGGTATCCCCTAGATTTCATGGACTACCATTCAGCCATTGACCAGTTGAGTAGCTTTTCACATTTTATACATCTTTCCATTTCAGAACGAATTCCTTTAGGGGATACCATATATAATGGGCAATACCACATATAATATTTGGTATCCCCTGTTTTTCTTGGGTTAAAACTTACCAGGATTCAATTTGACATGGTGTTATGTTGAATGGGTAAGCACAGTATTTATATGCCAAAACGTACCCTCCCGTTTGCTTTCCAACTTCGGTTACTATGGGTATACCAAATATTATGGCTCACACATTACTGTAATATCTGGTATCCCCTAGATTTCATGGACTACCATTCAGCCATTGACCAGTTGAGGTGGACATTTATTTGATAGCAGACTACAGTAGCTTTTCACATTTTATACATCATTCCACAAGATTTTACAACCAGTTCCTTTTGGGGATACTATATATAATGGGATATACCTCCTATAATATCTGGTGTCCCCTAGGTTTCTCTGGTTAGAACTTGACAGGATTTAATTTGACATGGTCATTTGTTGGATGGGCGAGCACTGTATTTCTATGCCAAAGAGCACCCTTTCGTTTGATTTTCAACATTGATTACTATGGGGATACCAAATATTATGGCTCACGCATTGCTGTAATATCTCGTATCCCCTACATTTAATGGGTCACCCTTTAACCATTGACCACTTGAAGTCGCCTTTTACTTGATAGCAGACTACAGTAACTTTTCACTGTTTTTTACATCATTCCACCAGATTTTACATCCGGTTCCCTTAAGGGATACCAAATATTATGGCCTATACCGGCTATAATATGTGGTGTCCCCAGTGTTCCTTTGTTTAGAACTTACCAGGATTAAATTAGACATGGTCTTAAGTTGGATGGGTGAGCACAGTACTTACATGCCAAATAGCAACCTTCCTTTTGTTTTCCAACATCGTTTACTATGGGGACACCAAATATTATGGCTCACGCATTACTGTAATATCTTGTATCCCCTACGTTTCATGGGTTATCCTTTAGCCATCGGCCACTTGAAGTTGTCTTTTATTTGATAGCAGAAAACAGTATCTTTTCACATTTTTTACATCATTCCACAAGATTGTACGTCCGGTTCCCTCAGGGGATACCTTATATAATGGCCCATACAGCCTATTAAATTTGGTATCTCCTGTGTTACTTGGGTTAGAACGTACCAGGATTCAATTTGTCATGGTCTTTTGTTGGATGGGTGGGCACAGTACTTCTATGTCAAATAGCGCCCTTCCTTTTGCTTTCCAACATCGTTTACTAAGGGGATACTAAATATTATGGCTCACAAATTGCTGTAATATCGCGTATCCCCTACATTTTATGGGTTACCCTCTAGCCATTGACCACTTGAAGTTGTGTTTTACTTGATAGCAGACTACTGTATCTTTTCACATTTTTCACATCATTCCACAAGATTGTACGTCCGGTTCCCTCAGGGGATACCTTATATAATGGCCCATACCGACTATAATATTTGGTATCTCCTCTGTTACTTGGGTTAGAACTTACCAGGATTCAATTAGACATAGTCTTATTTTGGATGGGTGAGCATAGTACTTAGTGCCAAATAGTGGCTTTCCTTTTGCTTTCCAACATCGTTTACTATGGGGATACCAAATATTATGGCTCACCCCTTGCTGTAATATCTCGTATCCCCCACGTTTCATGGGTTACCTGTTAGCCATTGGCCACTTGAAGTTGTCTTTTATTTGGTAGCAGTCAACAGTAACTTTTCAGATGTTTTACATCATTCCAGAAGATTTGTATCCCATATAATGGCCTATACTGGCTAAAATATCTGGTATCTTGTCCAACACGTTTACTATCGGGATACCAAATATTAATGCTCACATATTGCTGTAATATCTTGTATCCGCTACGTTTCATGGGTTACCCTTTAGTCATTGACCACTTGAAGTCGTGTTTTACTTCATAGCAGACTACAGTAACCTTTCCCATTTTTTACATCATTCCACAAGATTGTATGTCCGGTTCCCTTAGGGGATACCATACATAATGGCCTATACCGGCAATAATATTTGGTATCCCCTGTTTTTCTGGTGTTAGAACTTACCAGTATTCAATTTGACATGGTCTTATGTTGGATGGAAGAGCACAGTATTTTTATGCTGATTATAACCCTTCGTTTGCTTTCCATCATAGTTTACCATGGGGATACCAAATATTATGGCTCACTCCTTGCTGTAATATCTCGTATCCCCTACGTTTAATGGGTTATTCTTTAGCCATTGACCACTTGAAGTCACCTTTTACTTGATGGCAGACTACAGTAACTTTTCACATTCTTTACATTGTTCCACAAGATTGTATGTCCGGTTCCCTCAGGGGATACCTTATATAATGGCCCATACCGCCTATAATATTTGGTATCCCCTGTGTTTCTTCGGTTAGAACTTACCAGGATTCACTTTGACATAGTCTTATGTTGGATGGGTTAGCACAGTACTTCTGTGCCAAATAGCTGCCTTCTTTTGCTTTCCAACATCGTTTACTATGGGGATACCAAATATTATGGCTCACTCATTGCTGTATTATCTTGTGTCCCCTAGGTTTCATAGGCTACCCTTTAGCCATTGACCACTTGAAGTTGTGTTTTACTTAATAGCAGACTACAGTAACCTTTCACATTTTTTACATCATTCCACAATGTTGTACGTCCGGTTCCCTTAGGGGATACCATATATAATGGCCTATACAGGCAATATTATTTGGTATCCCCTGTTTTTCGGGTGTCAGAACCTACCAGTATTCAATTTCGTAGCGCTATACCGCATTGACTGCATATTGACTTGTGCCAGATTTATATCGTAGCACTATATCGCATTGACTGCAGATTGACTTGTGCCAGATTTATATCGTAGCGCTATATCGCATTGACTGCAGATTGACTTGTGCCAGATTTATATTGTAGCGCTAGATTGCACTGCTTGTTTAATAATTTTTGCCTGATTGTGCCGGTGCCTCTGCCCATATCATTGCGACTTCCCAGACTGTGCCCCAATCTCGCCTTGTTTCGCTTTTGTTTCTGCTGCCATTTTGTTGTTTGTTTGCCTCCCAGCCTGTCCCTCCACCCCGCTCCCGCCTCCCAGCTGCTCCTCCCTCCCACACAGAGTAAAGGAACGTCCTGCCTGCCTTAACGATGTGACCGTCCTGACTCGTGCTGAAGCGGTCGCTCCCCACGCTCCCTGGTATTGTAGCGCTTGACTGCTCACTGCTAAATCTAAGCATTCTGTGCATTGCTCACATTGCCTGCATATTGACTTGTGCCAGATTTATTTTGTAGCGCTATACCGCATTGACTGCATATTGACTTGTGCCAGATTTATTTCGTAGCGCTATACCGCATTGACTGCATATTGACTTGTGCCAGATTGATATCGTAGCGCTATATCGCATTGACTGCAGATTGACTTGTGCCAGATTTATATTGTAGCGCTAGATTGCACTGCTTGTTTAATAATTTTTGCCTGATTGTGCCGGTGCCTCTGCCCATATCATTGCGACTTCCCAGACTGTGCCCCAATCTCGCCTTGTTTCGCTTTTGTTTCTGCTGCCATTTTGTTGTTTGTTTGCCTCCCAGCCTGTCCCTCCACCCCGCTCCCGCCTCCCAGCTGCTCCTCCCTCCCACACAGAGTAAAGGAACGTCCTGCCTGCCTTAACGCTGTGACCGTCCTGACTCGTGCTGAAGCGGTCGCTCCCCACGCTCCCTGGTATTGTAGCGCTTGACTGCTCACTGCTAAATCTAAGCATTCTGTGCATTGCTCACATTGCCTGCATATTGACTTGTGCCAGATTTATTTTGTAGCGCTATACCGCATTGACTGCATATTGACTTGTGCCAGAATTATATCGTAGCGATATATCGCATTGACTGCAGATTGACTTGTGCCAGATTTATATCGTAGCGCTATATCGCATTGACTGCAGATTGACTTGTGCCAGATTTATATCGTAGCTCTAGATTGCACTGCTTGTTTAATAATTTTTGCCTGTTTGTGCCGGTGCCTCTGCCCATATCATTGCGACTTCCCAGACTGTGCCCCAATCTCGCCTTGTTTCGCTTTTGTTTCTGCTGCCATTTTGTTGTTTGTTTGCCTCCCAGCCCGTCCCTCCACCCCGCTCCTGCCTCCCAGCTGCTCCTCCCTCCCACAGAGAGTAAAGGAACGTCCTGCCTGCCTTAACGCTGTGACCGTCCTGACTCGTGCTGAAGCGGTCGCTCCCCACGCTCCCTGGTATCGTAGCGCTTGACTGCTCACTGCTAAATCTAAGCATTCTGTGCATTGCTCACATTGCCTGCATATTGACTTGTGCCAGATTTATTTCGTAGCGCTATACCGCATTGACTGCATATTGACTTGTGCCAGATTGATATCGTAGCGCTATATCGCATTGACTGCAGATTGACTTGTGCCAGATTTATATCGTAGCGCTAGATTGCACTGCTTGTTTAATAATTTTTGACTGATTGTGCCTGTGCCTCTGCCCATATTATTGCGACTTCCCAGACTGTGCCCCAATCTCGCCTTGTTTCGCTTTTGTTTCTGCTGCCATTTTGTTGTTTGTTTGCCTCCCAGCCCGTCCCTCCACCCCACTCCCGCCTCCCAGCTGCTCCTCCCTCCCACAGAGAGTAAAGGAACGTCCTGCCTGCCTTAACGCTGTGACCGTCCTGACTCGTGCAGAAGCGGTCGCTCCCCACGCTCCCTGGTATCGTAGCGCTTGACTGCTCACTGCTAAATCTAAGCATTCTGTGCATTGCTCACATTGCCTGCATATTGACTTGTGCCAGATTTATTTCGTAGCGCTATACCGCATTGACTGCATATTGACTTGTGCCAGATTTATATTGTAGCGCTATACCGCATTGACTGCATATTGACTTGTGCCAGATTTATATCGTAGCGCTATATCGCATTGACTGCAGATTGACTTGTGCCAGATTTATATCGTAGCGCTAGATTGCACTGCTTGTTTAATAATTTTTGACTGATTGTGCCGGTGCCTCTGCCCATATCATTACGACTTCCCAGACTGTGTCCCAATCTCGCCTTGTTTCGCTTTTGTTTCTGCTGCCATTTTGTTGTTTGTTTGCCTCCCAGCCCGTCCCTCAACCCCGCTCCCGCCTCCCAGCTGCTCCTCCCTCGCTCCTCCCCCCTCCACTATCTACATATGTCAGAGCAACAGACGCGCAGCGGACGCGCCCTATGTGCGCTGAAGGCGCGCCAAAGGTAAGCCCGTCTAAGCCCGTCCGCGCCTGGACCGCGCCCAGCGCCAGACCCCCTGTTCCCTGCAAACTCCACTCCACCCGCATAACGTACGAAGCCGCAACCCTCTCAGCACTTAACCCCGGCTGACTCCCAAACTGCTACCAAGCCGCCCCAGGACACACCCATGGACCCTTCACCTGCCACTCCTGCAAGTTCAACTGCATCCGGACCCACACCAAATCCACAAACTCCAAACAGAGCTCCGACAACAACCACCTGAAGTGCATCCTGCTCAACACCCACTCGGTCCACAGACACGCCATTGAACTATGGAACCTACTCGACACCACATCGCCGGACGTCGCCTTTCTTACAGAAACCTGGATGAACGCCTCATCAGCGCCCGACATCTCCATAGCCATCCTGGACGGCTACAAGATCATCCGAAAAGACCGCATCAACCAAACAGGAGGAGGCATCGCCATCGTCCACAAGAACATCATCCGCATCACGACCAGTTCCGACGATAACCTCGCAGCCGCCGAACACCTTCACTTCCAGATCCACACGACCTCAAGTCCACACTCAGAGGCACCCTCCTCTACAGGCCACCAGGACCCCGCACACAATTCAGCAAAGACATCACTGACTTCATCAGCCCACACGCCCTCCCCTCCGAGGACTACATTCTACTGGGAGACCTCAACTTCCACCTGGAAAAGAACAACGACAGCAACACCACCACCCTTCTGGACAACCTCGCCAATCTCGGACTCAAACAACTTGTTGACACCCCCACCCACTATGCCGGGCACACGCTTGACCCAATCTTCACCTCCAGCAAGGACATCTCCTTCAATCACACCTTAGCTCTCCATTGGACGGACCACAGCTGCGTTCACTTCAACTACAAAAAGACTACGACCCACAACCACCCACAACCAATTCACCGCAGAAACTGGAACAAAATCACCACCGACCAGCTCTTCACATCGCTCTACCAAAACCCTCCTGCCAATTCATCGGACCCAAACCAAGCAGCCACCAACCTCACACAATGGATCACCCACAGTGCTGACGAATTAGCACCCTTGAAAAACAATCAAACCAAGCAAGGTAGCAAAAAAGCCCCCTGGTTCAATGATGACCTTAAGAAATCCAAGAAGATCTGTCGCACCCTCGAGAAAGCCTGGCGAAAAAACCCAACCACTGACAACCTGGCCACCCTCAAGAACGCCATCCGCAAACACCACCAACTGATCCGATCCACCAAGAAATCAGCATTCAAGGATCGACTCAACAACAACGCCCACAACAGCAAGGAACTGTTCAACATGGTCAAAGAGTTTACCAACCCCACCGCCGGCACCAACGATATCACTCCCTCCCAAGACCTCTGCGACTCTCTAGCCTCGTTCTTCCACAACAAAATCGCTGACATACATAACAGCTTTGGAGACCAGTCCACCCCACCCACCTCCGAACTAAAACCCCCCTCCAACAACCTCTGCGCCTGGAACCCAATCACCACTGAAGACACCATCCGCCTGATGAACACCATCCACTCAGGATCGCCAACCGACCCATGCCCCCACCACATTTTCAACAAAGCAGACTCCATTATCGCACCCCATCTCCGAGACATCATCAACTGCTCCCTCAACTCCGCTACCTTCCCGAAAAGCTGGAAACATGCCGAACTCAGCGCCCTCCTGAAGAAACCCACAGCAGACCCCACTGAACTTAAGAACTACCGCCCCATTTTGCTCCTCCCATTCCCTGCAAAAGTCATCGAAAAAGCCTTCAACAATCAGCTCGCCGCCTTCCTCGAATCCAACAAAGCCCTCGACCCTTCTCAGTCCGGATTCAGAGCCAAACACAGCACCGAGACCGCCCTCATCGCAGCAACAGACGACATTCGAACTCTTCTGGACAACGGAGAAACAGCTGCCCTCATCCTACTTGACCTCTCCGCAGCCTTCGACACAGTCTGTCATAGCACCCTTATACAACGTCTCAGCAACGTCGGAATACAAGGAAAAGCACTGGACTGGATCATCTCGTTCCTCGCCGGAAGAACGCAGAGAGTCCGCCTCCCCCCTTTTAGATCAGAGGCCACCGAAGTCATCTGCGGCGTACCACAAGGATCATCACTGAGTCCCACCCTCTTCAACGTATACATGAGTCCCCTCGCATCCATCGCGCGCCAACACAACCTCAACATCATCTCCTACGCAGACGACACCCAGTTGATCCTCTCCCTCACCAAAGACCCAAACACCGCCAAAACCAACCTACACGAAGGGATGAAAGAAGTAGCCGAATGGATGAAGAACAGCCGTTTAAAACTGAACTCAGACAAAACGGAAGTCCTCATCTTAGGATCATCCCCCTCCGCCTGGGATGACTCATGGTGGCCCCCGGCCCTGGGAACCGCACCCATACCAACGGACCACGCACGCAACCTGGGCTTCATCCTGGACTCCTCCCACTCGATGACCAGACAAGTCAACGCCGTCTCATCATCTTGCTTCAAAATCCTACGTATGCTCAAAAAAATCTTCCGTTGGATCCCCACCGAAACAAGAAAGACGGTCACCCATGCACTGGTCACAGCCGACTGGACTACGGAAACACCCTTTACGCCGGAACCACAGCCAAACTACAGAAAAAACTCCAACGCATCCAAAACGCCTAGGCCAGACTCATCCTAGACATCCCCCGCCAAGCTCACATTTCCGGTCACCTGAAAGACCTCCACTGGCTCCCCGTCAACAAGAGAATAACGTTCCGCCTCCTCACCCACGCACACAAAGCCCTCTACGACCTAGGACCCGAATTCCTCAACACGGGCCTGTCCTTTTACACCCCCACCCGCCAACTACGCTCGTCCAATCAAGCCCTCGCCGCAATTCCAGGCATCCAAAGATCCACCATGGGGGGGAAGATCCTTCTCCTACTTAGCGGCCAAGACCTGGAATTCTCTCCCCACCCACCTCCGCCTTACACAGAACCACCTCTCCTTCAGAAAACAACTAAAAACTTGGATATTCGATAAGTAAAGTACCCCCTCCCTCAAGCGCCTTGAGACCCTCTGGGTGAGTAGTGCGCTATACAAATTTCAAACTTGAACTTGAACTTGAACTTGATGGAAGAGCACAGTATTTTATGCTGATTATAACCCTTCCTTTGCTTTCCATCATAGTTTACCATGGGGATACCAAATCTTATGGATCACAAATTGCTGTAATATCTCGTATCCCCTATGTTTTATTAGTTACCCTTTAGCCGTTCACCAGTTAAAGTTGCCTTTTATTGTTATTGTATAGTAGATTACAGTATCTTTTCGGATTTCTTACATGACTCCCACAAGATTTTACATCCGGTTCCCTTAGGGAATACCTTTTATAATGGCCTTTACAGGCTATATCTGGTATCCCCTGTGTTTCTGGTGTTAGAACTTACCAGTATTCAAATTGATATGGACTTATGTTGGATGGGTGAGCACAGTATTTCCTTTTCAAATAGCGACCTTCCTTTTGCTGTCCAACACGTTTACTATCGGGATACAAAATATTATGGCTCACTCATTGCTGTAATATCTTGTATCCCCTACGTTTAATGGGTTACTCTTTAGCCATTGACCACTTAAAGCTGTCTTATCTTTGATAACAGACTATGGTATATTTTCACATTTTTTACATTATTCTACAAGATTGTACGTCCGGATCTCTTAGGGGATACCATATTTATTGACCCATACCGGCTATAATATTCAGTATCCCCTGTGTATCTTGGATTAGAACATACCAGTATTTAATTTGACATGGTCTTATGTTGGATGGATGAGCCCAGTATTTATATGGCAAAGAGCACCATTCCTTTTGCTTCCAACATCATTTACAATGGGGATACCAAATATTATGCCTCATGCATTGCTGTAATATCTTCTATCCCCTATGTTTCATGGGTTACATTTTAGCCATTGACCACTTAAAGTTGTCTTTTCTTTGATAAGAGACTACAGTATCTTTTCAATTTTTTTACGTTATTCAACAAGTTTGTACGTCAGGTTCTGTATGGGGATACCATATATAATGGCCTATACCAGCTATAATATTTGATATCCCCTGTGTTTCTGGGGTTACAACTTACCAGTATTCCATTTGACATTTGTCTTTTGTGCTGTGGGTGGGCACAGTATTTCTATGCCAAATAGCACCATTCCTTTTGCTCTCCAACATCTTTTACAATGGGGATACCAAATATATGGCTCACCCATTGCTGTAATATATTGTATTCACTATGTTTCCTTTGTTACCCATTAGTCATTGACCACTTGAAGTTGCCTTTTATATGATAGCAGACAAATGTATATTTTTAAATTTATTTTTTTACATCATTCCACAAGATTGTATGTCTGCTTCTCTTAGGGGATAGCATATATAATGGCCTATACCGGCTATAATATTTGGTATCTCCTGTGTTTCTTTGGTTAGAATTTACCAGGATTCGATTTGGCAAGGTCATATGTTAGAGGGGTGAGCACAGTATTTCTTTGCCAAATAGCACCCTTCCTTTTGCTTTCCAATTTAATTTCAATGGGGATACCAAATATTATAGCTCACGCATTTCTGTAATATCTCATATCCCCTGTGTTCCAAGTGTTACTCTTTAGCCATTGACCAGTTGAAGTTGCCTCTTATTTGATAGCAAACTACAGTATCTTTTAACATCCTTTTACATCGTTCCACAAGATTGTAGGTCCGGTTTACTTGGGGGATACCATATATAATGGCCTATACTGGCTACATTATTTGGTATCCCCTTTGTTTCTTTTGTTAGAAATTACCAGGAATCAATTTGACATGGTCTTATGGGTGGGTGAGCACAGTATTTCTATGCTAAGTATAACCCTTCCTTTTGCTTTCCAACACTGTTTACTATGGGGATACCAAATATTATGCCTCACGCATAGCTGTAATATCTTGTATCCCCTTGGTTACCCTTTAGCCATTCAACAGGTGAAGTTGCCTTTTATTTGATAGCAGACAAAAGTAGCTTTTCTGATTTTTTTACATCATTCCACAAGAGTTTAGATCTAGTTCCGTTAGGGGATACCAAATATAATGGCTTTTACCATCTTTAATATTTCGTATCCCCTGTGTTTCTGGGGTTAGAACTTACCAGTATTCATTTTGGCATGGTCTTATGTTGGATGGATGAGCCCAGTATTTCTATAGGAAAGAGCACCCTTCCTTCATGCTTTTCAATATAGTTTATAACGGGGATACCAAATACTATGGCTCATGCATTGCTGTAATATCTTGTATCCCCTACCTTTCATGGGTTACCCATTAGCCATTGACCACTTGAAGTTGTCTTTTCTTTGATAACAGACTACAGTATCTTTTGACATCATCCCACACAATTGTACGTCTGGTTCCCTTAGGGGATAACATATATAATGGCCTATACCAGCTATAATATTTGGTATTGCTTATGTTTATTGGGTTAGAACTTCCCAGGATTAAATTTGACATGGTCTTATGTTGGTTGGGTGAGCACAGTATTTCTATGCTAAATAGCACCCTTCCTTTTGCTTTCCAACATCACTTACTATGGGTATACCAAATATTATGGCTCAAGCATTACTGTAATATCTCGCATCACCTAAGTTTCATGGGTTACCCTTTAGCCACTCACCAGTTGAAATTTCCTTTTATTTTATAGCAGGCTACAGTATCTTTTCAGATGTTTTACATGATTCCACAAGATTTTACATCCGGTTCCCTTTGGATGGATAAGCACAGTATTTCTATGGCAAATAGCACCCTTCCTTTTGCTTTAAAACATCGTTTGCAATGGGGATAACAAATATTATGGCTCACGCATTGCTGTAATATCATGTATCTCCTACCTTTCATGGGTTACCCTTTAGCCATTGACCACTTTAGGTTGCCTTTTATTTGATAGCAGACTACAGTAACTTTTCACATTTTATACATCATTACCAAGATTTTGGGTTGCGCTCTCTCTCCTTTGCTGTTTGCTCTGGCCATAGAGCCACTAGCGGCACGGGCTAGGATGGGCTTGCACTATCCAGGGTTAAGAGTACAAGAGCAAATTTACCATATTGCGTTATATGCTGACGACCTCCTTATGTTTTTGGCTGATTGTGACGGTGCCTTTCTAGGCACGAAGGAGTTATTGGAGAACCTTAGCAAAATTGCCAGTCTGAAGGTAAATTGGGCAAAGACTTGCCTGTTCCCTGCAGCGCTGCAGCCTGAGAGCTGGGATTATATGCAGGGGGTACAATGGGAGCCACAATGTCTGACATTTCTTGGCACTCGCAGTTATTATACCCATACTGGCTTATTGGAGGGCAATGTAGGCAGGACCATTAGAGCACTTAAGGGTAGTATTGAGTTCTGGGGCACACTTTCACTATCAGTAGCTGGGCACGTGGCCATACTTAAGATGGTGGCGCCCCCCAGATTGTTGTACTTTTTCAGAACACTGCCGATTTGGGTTCCAGCGTCGATCTTTAAGCAACTTCAGTCAATGGTGGTTGGGTTACTTTGGGCTGGGGGGCGACGGAGACTGGCTCTCAGCACACTGATGAGACCGCGTTCGGAGGGTGGTCTGGGGGTCACTGATTTTGAATTGTAATATTTGGCAGCGCAATTACAGTGGCTCACTCAAGCAGTGGCATGGTCATTTTGTGGTGATGATGAGGGGAAAAGGACTCAGTTCAATAGGTAAACACTTTCCCAAAAATTATTACAATTGCCAATTCCAGCCTCCTTTATGACTCGAGAGATGGGGACCTTTAAGCTCTCCAGGAATAGAAGTCAACGGCGGGCACAAATAGAGCATCTGTATGCCCCTGAACTCCCATTGGCGATATGTAGTGCTCTACCGCACGGCGGAAATTGGGCGGAGCTGGGGAACTGGGCGGAGAGGGGGCTGGCCACCATGGGAGATCTATATGAAGATGGATCCGTGATTCCGTATGAGATGTTGCAGGATGGATATGATCTGGCTTGGGGAGACTATCTATTGCACCTAGCGCTCCTAACAGCCATCCAGGCGCATTGGAAATTGGGACTCAGTGAAGTGGTCCTGGCCGCTGGCACCATCAAGGCGGTCACATGTTTATATTGCCAAATGACCACTGAACGACTGACTCCATTGGTAGTGCTTCGGCAGCGGTGGGAAGTGGACTTAGGTGACGAAATCCCTGAGGGGAAATGCGCTAGAAATGCGCACTTCCAGTTGGTACATTTTTTTATTCTACATCGGGCATACCTTACGCCGGAAAAAATTAATAAGTATTTTAATGTGACTTCGGCTATGTGCCCGCGCTGCGGTAGGGTAGGAGCGGATTTCGGCCACATGCTGTGGAATTGTCCTCCACTTGGCACATTCTGGGAGGAGGTGGATGCTCTTCTGCGGGCTATTACAGAAAGGGACATCAAAGCCCTTATAGGCCTTTGTTTACTGCACTGGTTTCCCCATACCTCTCGGAATAAGATATCAAGTAAATGTCTAAATTTGGGGCTTGTATTGGCAAAGAGAGAAATCACGGCCCACTGGAAGGCCAAGAAGGGCCCTAGTTTTCAGAGATGGTGTACTGACTTTCTTTAATGGGCGGAATGCGAGGCATCCAAGCGTCTGCAGCTAGCGACACGCGCTAAAAGCGATAGGGTGCTGGAGCTGGCAAGGGCTTGGGAGGCACTAGTACACTAGTGCACTTGTTGAGGGCACCACGTTCTGACTCTGATGACGATTCGGGCACGTCGGGGTTAGACACTCCACCTCGAGGGATTGCACCTCCTTAAGAGGACGGCTTCACTGTTTCTACTCATGCAATTACCCCTGTCAGTGCAGAATGTTTTTTTGGACAACTGAGTTGGACACACTAATGTGATTTGTTGTTGCTGATACATTTTTGCTACGCCATTGAGGAGGTGGTAGGGATAAGCGGAATGCCAGAAACCGGTCCTCGGTAGCTTGTTTCCGGTCCAGTCAAGGCATGGCTTGGCAGTTCGGGCTGGACTGTTCCCATGAGGCACAGGGTCAGACTGAATTGCATATAGCCATGTCTGAACTGGGGTGGCAGAGTGGGCTAAAGAACGGTGATGGATTAAACCCAGATCTTTTGACTGGGTGTGAGTGTTTGATTGGTTCAGATGCTCCGTCCATTACCACCCCCTTTTGTACCGCTTTTCACCAAGGATCATCATCATTTTCTAATTCCATTGGTAAATTGTTATGGAGGGCAGCTGATGGCTGTGCTGGGAGAGAGCAGGCTGGCAAAGTTCTGTACAAACTTTAGAATGTTGTGGCGCAATTTAAAAGTGCATAGTATACTGTTTGTATCAGTTTGCACTGAACTGAAACCAGTTGAAGCGGTCTGTAATACTGCCTTCACATGCTTGTGGCTTGTGGCCTGGGCCCACCAAAAACTGCAGTCACTGTCAAAACTCAGTGCACATGTACTGCTCTGCACTGACACTGTATAAAAACTGCTACCAGTCTAATTGCTCAGCGGCGTGAGCATGGGAGTGGCAGCATTACAGAGAGCAATCACGGTAGGCCAAGCAGAACTATCAGTCACTGGCACCTGCCTGCCTGGCCTCCACTGATTAGAGCATGACGGTGACCTGCTGTGACCAGCCATCACCATATCATCCCTCCTCACTGAGCCGGTAAGTGGTGGTGGATAGGTCATTGGGGGGATGGTGTGTGTGTGTGTGTATGTTTAAATGACCGACTCTCTGGGGCGGTGCATGTGTGTGTGTATCCTCACCCAAGCCTGACATTAGCAAAGTGCATTAACCCTTGGTAGTGTCTGCAAGGTACTTCTTTCTGTTATTTTTGTATTTATTATCTTTAAAAACCCTTTTTTTATGCATGTTTGCAATGTTACTACCCCTTTATAACTTTATATCAAATTTGGCCCATCTTTGTAGCTTATAGAGCCACAAAAAAAAATTTGATATGTGAGTGCTTTGAAGCCTGCCAGACATGTGCTAGAGTACGTACTAAAGAAACTGGCTCTCGTCCAGCACGGGCGCTGAAGAGAGGCTTTACCACATGTCCATTAAAGCAACATTTTGTCATGCAATTGGCAAGCCCAAAGTGCTGCCAACCACTCTCAGTGGATGACGCCTGCAAAGGATGTGTCTTCAAGTCATAAGGGAACTGTAATAAGGTCATCCAGGTGCAGCACAGTAATTCTCCCAACCAACCTCCCCCTCCTGGCCAAATCATGGGAAAATGTATGCTGGCTCATTTCAAAAACCACTTTGAAAAATACAACCTGCACTACACCTTCCAATCAGGGTTCAGGAAAGGTTGCAGCACAGAGACTGCAATACTGAGTATTGTAGATGACCTACACCAGAGGTACTCATAGTACGGCCCGCGGGCCGCCAGCGGCCCGGCAAGCCTTCCTTGGCGGCCAGCGGACCTTGCAGACATCGTACCAGTTTTAAAACATTTTTTTTTTCGAGAGTGTCAGGAAACATCGTCGGTTGCATCTGCCTGGACTCGGAGAGGCTCTACTCTAGGGGGCGGGAGATTCCAGCCATAGAGTGGAGCTGCAGGGGCCTCAGAAGAGGTGAAACAGAACAAAGCCTCATTAACACGTTAATGGTCTTTCAAAGACCTGTGAAGTGCTCGGGGCTGTGTGCGCGCCAGGCAAGCTGTCTCATCCCGGGCTGTCACACACGAGGAGGAAGGGGGGCGAGGGGGGGGGGGGGGCATTTGAACTCAATAGGCGTTGCACGCCTGTATGAGGCACATATATTTCCTCTGTAGAAGCTCATGCTCCCCCGAGTAGCATTTGTTTTATCAACACTGAGGGGATGATAGTCTGAGTCAGCCCAGCCTTACTTGGAATCTCTGCCCTCCGGATTACACCTAATCTCTGCTGCAGCGGTCCAGCTGGCTCTCGTGCACCCTCTACATTAGGGTGTCATTACTAATGTGCTGCAGATTTAGGGAAGGCTGTGGAAGATGGCTTGATGTGTGCAGCAAAGGGCTCTTGCTTTTCGTGATATTTCAGAGGCGTCACTAGTGGGGTGCGGACAGCACATGGGGTGACACCACATCAATCTGGTTACGCTGTGTAAGCTCTGGCAGTATTTCCAGCAGTCAAACACCTTGACTAGTCTCCCATCCTCATCGCACACGTGCAAACACACTTCCGAATCAGCTCGTCTCCCTAACAAAGCCAATCCCTTCAGATGCAGCGGCGAGAAGCTCCCCTCCAATTTGAGAGCATCACTCAGAGCTTAAGTGTTGCACAGAATGAGATAGACGCGCATCTTTAGGCATCCTTGGGCGATCTGCTTCAGGAAGCACCCAGCAGAGCGAAGCTTGGTGTGTGAACACGGAGGTCATTTAACCAATCATGCAACATCGGCAATGCCTTTAATTATGCGGTGTATACAATGCGGTGAACAACCTTTACAACGCAACTTTTACAACGCACTACCATTACAACGAAACTTTTACAACGCCAGTGTATTTACAACGCATGTTTTTACAACGCAAGTACCTTTACAACGCAAGTACCTTTACATCGTAAGTATTATGTTTCTTTATTATTTTTTTATTTTAGTTGTTTTTTATTTATTGTAATATTAATAATAGTATAATATTATAATAATATGTAATTTATAATAAAATTATAATAATATTTAAATATTTTTGTATTAGATATATTAATTTCAGTATTTAGAAATAATACTTTAGTATTAATATATAATATAGATTATTTATTTTTTCTATTTATAGATTATTTTGAAAATTGTTATAGGGTTCAGGGAAAGGTTTGGGTTTTGGGGTACAGGGGTATTTTTAGGGTTCAGGGTTAGGTTTGGGTTTTTGGGTACAGGGCTATTTTAGGGTTCAGGGGTAGGTTTGTGTTTTGGGGTACAGGGGTATTTTAGGGTTCAGGGGTAGGTTTGGGTTTTGGGGTACAGGGGTATTTTTCGGGTTCAGGGCTAGGTTTGGGTTTTTGGGTACAGAGCTATTTTAGGGTTCAGGGGTAGGTTTGTGTTTTGGGGTACAGGGGTATTTTTAGGGTTCAGCGGTAGGTTTGCGTTTTGAGGTACAGGGGTATTTATAGGGTTCAGGGCTAGGTTTGGGTTATGGGGTACAGGGACATTTTTAGGGTTTAGGGATAGGTTTGGGTTTTTGGGGGTACAGGGGTATTTTTAGGGTTTAGGGATAGGTTTGGGTTTCGGGGTACAGGGTATATTTATAGAGTTAAGATGGGTTAGTGTTTAAGGGTGTTTAATGATCAGTTTTTCTCTACATTTTAAAACACTTCCCCACCCAAAACCCCCATTTTTCCTGCAACCCGTGCCAGGATTTATTTAACAAAAAAAAAAACGACATTTATGCGTTGTAAAGGTATGCGTTGTAATTGTATTCATTGTAATGGCACTTTTCAATTAATAATACTATCTCGCGTTGTAACAGTTTTCGATGTAAAAACATGCGTTGTAAAAGTATTTGCGTTGTAAAAAATGCGTTGTAAATACATGCATTGTATTAGCCTGCGTTGTAACGTCATACATCCATACAATGAATACATGTTACGACAACTTCCTCACGACATATTAAAACATATCTGAGTAGGATAAGTGAGCCACTATGCAATAACATTTTAAAAAACACACAGTTTGAAAAACCTTTTATTTCACAAGTCTATTCGGTGGGTGAAGGGTACAGTCAAAATGTGTGTATGTTGGGGGGGTAGCGGCTATGCATCATACTGTGCAAGCTCTTTCTCGGGTTAGTTAATTAATAAGGATTCCAACCATAGCCCACCCCTCACTCTGAGTTTCTAGTGAACCAGGGTTCCTACCTCATGCAAATAAGTCACTGTTACGAGAAACCCTTCCCTAAAGCAAGGAGTGTCATTAATCGCAAATCTGCAGACGCTTGCATTATCCCGTCCGTCCCTGCCGTTCTCTAAGCGCTGTGAAGCAGCAGGGGATGTCTGACTATAAAGGGCTGTGGTGTGCTGTCCAGTGTACGGCAGCTCCCGGGGGTGCTATAAGACAAAGCCCTACACGCATGCAGCAGGGACTGAAGCCCCCTATCTCTTCTGTGTTTATCTGCACCTAAAGAATGTTGCTGATGCTGACCCATGTGGACTTCTTCTTCGAGGGAGGGAGAGACAGGGGAGGGCGAGGGAGGGAAAGAGTGGGAGGGGTCGAGGGAGGGAGAGACAGAGGGAGGGCGAGGGAGGGAGGGAGAGACAGGGGAGAGCGAGGGAGGGAGAGACTGAGGGAGGGAGAGTCAGGGGAGGGTGAGGGAGGGAGGGAGAGAGTCAAAGGAGGACGAGGGTGGGAGAGAGTCTAGAGAGGACGAGGGAGGGTGAGAGTCAAGGGAGGGAGACAGGGAGATAGAGGGAGGGAGACGGAAGGAGGGAGAGAGGGAGGGAGACAGAAAGAGTGAAGGATACAGAGCGGGGGAGGGAGGGAGAGAGGGAGGGAGACAGAGGGAGGGATGGGGACAGGGAGGGAGACAGAGGGTGAGAAGGAGGGAGACAGAGAGAGAGGGAGGGAATGACAGGGAGGGAGGGAGATGGAGAGGGAGCGTGACAGAGAGGGAGAGAGAGAGTGAGAGGGAGAGAGACAGAGGGAGGGATAGAGACAGAGGGAGGGAGACAGAGAGAGAGAGAGAGGGGGGGAAGACTGAGAGAGGGAGGGAGAGAGAGAGGGAGGGAGACAGGGAGGGAGACAGAGAGAGAGGGGGAGGGAGACAGAGAGATAGGGAGGGAGACAGAGAGAGAGAGATGTGTGTATGCTGGGTCTGGTGGCTCCGTGGACGAAGACACACGCAGCAGGGGCCTGTGTTCAACCTCATGGTCACAGGTTTTTTTGGCTCTAGCCCCGCCCCCCTCTCTCACTGACCCCGCCCCCACCATTGCAGCCCTCGGCCACAAACCACACTGTAAATTTGGCCCCTGAGAGAAAGTTTGTGAGTACCCATGACCTACACAGATCTCTGGACGAAGGCCAGGCCTGCCTCTTAGTCCAAGTCCTCCTGGACCTCACAGCTGCCGTTGCCACTGTCAACGATGACATCCTCCTTAACATCCTCGCACTACATGAAGGTATCAATGACACTGTCCTTCAGTGGTTTGCTTCCTTCCTGAATGAATGCTCATAGTTAATCAAATTAATTAAACAACTCCATCTCAAAAGTAACACCAGAATTACAAGGAGGTCCGCAAGGGTCTCCTGCCTTATTGAAACACTATATGAAACCCCTTGCAATGATCCTGAAACAAGACAGAATTGCCTATCCTATGACACTGAAATCTACATAAAAATGTTATCAACTAAAAACATTTAAACAGCAGTCTCTCCATGGTTCAATCCTGGCTGTCCAACAACCATCGTAAGCTTAATCCTTGCAAAACCTTCCCTGTTGATATCTGGCTTGACGGCCTCACTGCATTAAACTGCACATTATCCATCTCTAACTCTGTAAAATCTCTGAGGATTACACTTGACAAAAACCTGACTATGAAAGAGTATATTAATGCCTCAGTTAAACGTGCCTTCTGCCCGTTAAAACACGTTAAAAAATTTTTAAAAACATTCATCTCCATCAAAGACCTAAAGACAGTGGTACAAGTCTTCGTCCTCTCCAAACTGTACTATGGTAACGCAACGATTACGGGTGCCTCAAATACACACTTAGCTCCTTTGAAATCTACACTCCTGTTGGGAAAGAGCCACTTCGACCACATTACTTCCACTCTTTGTACCTCAACAGGTTACCAATATAGTCAAGATGTATATTCAAAAGTGCTTGATTAACACTCAAAGCTCTGTACATGAAGAAAACAGTTTATCTTGCAAACAATTCATCAAAGCCAGCCAAAAGAGACCTATTTGAAGCTCCAAGAGTCTACTCCTGATTCCGCCATGATTCAAGAAAGAAAAATAGTACACCTGCTCCTTCTCTGGGAATGCTCTCAGAATCTGGAACTCGTTGCCTCAAGATTTACGTGACAATCACTCATTCCCTCACTTTAAGACGAAACTTAAACTTCTTCTTATTGATAAATATCTAAACCCTTGCCACTAAATGACCAGATTGGCCTAATGCTCCTACCCCACAACCTCCATTGAAATGTCAGTAACATTGCCCTTGGCAAAAACTGTTTCTCTATTCTCACCATCTTCGCAACACCCAACCGTAACTACCTCAGAACTATATAATTTGCATATGCTACTGTCTAGTATATACTTTTTTTTATACAGTTACTAGGTACTTCTACTTACTCTTTTTATGTACACTTTGTGTAATTGCTGCTATATCATTCATATATCCTGCTGTCTATCGTATGCTACTTTTTATACGGTTACTATGTACTTTCATTTGCCCTTTATGTAAATTGTGTAATTGCTGCTGTGCTAACTCTGTAAAGCGTTCTGATGCCTTCGGTTCTAGTTCCTGCTATACAAAACTCTAAAGATAAATAATACATTCTAAAGGTCGACTCAGAGTATTTAGCATCCATTTTAGCACCATACCATCAAAAGTCCCTGCTGTGAATGAAGTGCCATGAAGCCACCTGAGCAAGAAATGTTAAGAGCAGCTGGTTCTGGCCAGGGTAAAGGACGAACTCTAGGGAGTAGGCAATTGAGTGAGGCTGTGCTGTGTGTTCAACAATAAATGAGTGTGTGCACAGTATCAAACTGTTTAGTAAAGTGAAAAGTCAAACACAGATCTAGCTCAGCCAGGGCATATAAATGTTGTTCCATTGGGATATTTATTAAAAACGTTTTGCCCCAAAACCCAGGAGACTCAATGAAATACAACCGCACAGCCACTACCAACACACAGCTAAGCTGCCACATGTGGATAGGTTTCAGCTTCTATCTAGCTTGGAAGATAACAATTGACAACTGATTGGGAAGTGTGACCTGGATACAGTTCAAATTAGGGGGGCTTTGTACGACAATCTTGGACTCCCCCTAGATTCCCCCCTGTCTCAAGTCCCCGAGCAAGTATTAATAATATAGGGCTACCCGAAGAAGTGCTGAATCTTTCACCTACAGTGGACCTGTTCAGAGGCTCTCAAGCGTCATGATACACTTTTGGGCCCCAGCTCACCCATGTTTAATTTGGGTACTCAGTTTGATGGTTTTAAACGCCCAGATACCATCTATACTAACAGGGTCAGCTTGAATACTCATGACTTATCTGCCCAATCCCAAATTTACAATATTGGCATACCTTGGTTATTGTGTACTGGTAATGATTCTCCAGTTCTAGAAGTCTCAAATAGCACACTAACTGAATCCGAAGGCACTTTGTCCCCTCCCAAAGTGATCCATTAAAAATCATGATTTACCACTGATCTTTGTGGTTTCTTGTAATGTGGCTGGCCTCAAAGCCAGGATGATGCAGCCACCATGGGGTGAATTGTCGACAAGCATGACATATGCCACTTCCAGAAACTTGGTCAATAGAATCTCTACATAAAGTGGGGTACTTGTGAAGGAAGGTAGGATCCTTCTGCATGTGTACCCCCACGTTTGCCTGGTACTAAGCTGGTTTTCGACTAGTCTGACTGGGATCCTGCTAATCAGGACCCCAGTCTATCTGCTTTCTCCCTAAACAGTTATGTTATGTACTTAGGTATACTCCAGATTGGATAATGGTGTACCCTTGTCAGTCCCTAGTATATGGTACCCATGTACCCCAGAGGCCTCCCATTAAGCATGTATAATGCCCCCCATGAAAGGCCATGCAAAATGGAACTAGAGGTCTGCCAATGCATCCTGTGTAAGTCGGTGCATGCACCACTTACTTCAGACATAGGTTTACTGTATCTAAGGTTCACTGCACTTAAAACATATCAGTCACCCCTATAGCAGGCCTTTGCAATCCTGAAGGCAGGGTGCTTGGTTCTAAGTGAGAGGGTGCCACTGCATGAGCAGGACACCCCTGCAGCCTACGGAGTCCATTCTCCGGGGTTGTCAGTGAAGCAGCCATATCCAATATATAGAGGGGCATTACGCGACTGCGTGATGACCAACTCTAAAATGGCTGAACCTAACCCTATTGTGTTAGGTATCAAACATTTTGGAATCATACCCCCACACTGGTAACCGGTGTGGGAGGTATGATTCCACCCCTCAGAAGGGAGCTTCGTGGGGTCCCTGGTGTTCTCGTTACCCGCCTTTTAGTCCTGGACAGCACAAAATGGTTGCTGTCGACCAGAGACACATTTCTGCCCTCCTGCTGCTGAGCCAAGCTCAAGCAGAGGAAGGCAGAACAATAGGCATCCTGTACAGGGAGGTGTGACCACCTCCCAGACAGGGTTTAGGGGATTAGGGCTAGGTGGGTGCGCTTGCCAGTGACTGAAAGCCTGCATGAGGGCCACACTTGGTGTCCCTGTTCATAGCCCAGTTCAAACCAGTCCTGGAGGCTCCCAATCTGGCACAAAACTAGACAAAGGACATGGGAGTAACCTCCACACTGTCCAGACCATCCCCTGAGAAGGTCCACAGAATCTTTCCAACCTTCTTCCATGGGTAAATATGGGCTTACTTGGCTGTAGGACCTTTGATTCGATGTGGACAAGATTCTGAACGAAAATCCACACAACTTTGACCATTTGGACACTGTGGACTTCGCTGGACTTCGTTTGGGACGACTTTGTCTCCCACTCAGTCTGCTGCATCGTCTGTGCCTGTGCACCATACAGGACACATGCAGGACCTGTGGAGCATCAAGGACAACCAAAAAATATCTACCTCGGAGTCAAGGAGTCCCTCCCCTGCATTCACGGGCACCTCATCACTGTTGACCAGTCTGTTGATCCCAAGCTCCTACGTTCTCTGAAGGGTCCAGCAACACAGGAGGTGGGTTTCTATGTCCCTCGAGGCCCAAGCTGCCCTCTTACCAATTTTGAGGCTAGTATCTCTCATGGGGGCTGCAATACCCGAACCTCTGTGCACTGTCTTCATTTGCAAGTACATTGGGATCTGAGTAGCCCCAACCTCTGGCACCATTTCCTACCAAGAGCTTTGACCTCCTCACACCGAAAGCTCTGTGGGCTGTTGTTTGGTGAAATGCTTGAGGTCCTCTCGCGACTCCTGTGCCTCTGGCCTTTGGGTCCACTTGATGGTCCACTTTTCTTTTCTTGGGGTCCCCCGGTTGCTTCAGGCCTGCCAGGACTCCTCTAGCTGTGGTGAGTCTCCTGGATCTTGCTGGTCTGAGCCATACCCATTCTTGACCTTCTGCGTGGGTTGCAGTTGCCAAGGCTTGTTGGTGCTCCTACCAGACACCGACCCCTCAGCACCCTACATCTTTGATGGGACAGCTCATATCCAGCTCCTGGTTGTCCTTGACGTCTCCTGGTCCCTGTAGCTACAGAGTCAAGGACTCCATCCACTCACCTGAAGCACCCGACATCGGTGAGCATTCGTCTACCAAGCCCCTGGACACTCACAAGTGACCCAGACTCTGTCCCCTCTGCTTTCAGGTACTACTCGATAAGAATCCACCTTTGGATTCCAACTGACACTTTTCTTCCTTCCAGCAGCAGTTCTTCTTCCAAGTCCTCCATTGGGCTTGACTGCGGTTTCCGACACCACTTCAGACCTATGCACCCGGCTTCCCTGGGATAGGTAACTTGGGTTTCTCAGTATCCACAGGTGGGGTGGCTCTACAACCTTCTGTCTTCCACTGGGTTTCTTTGAAGTCCAGTGGGAAGGGTCCTTAAACTCTAAACCTTCCACTGCGACTTTCCCGTACAATTGTGCAGAGTTCCCAAACTGCACCCGACCTCAGTGGGGTCCCTATGTACTCACCTTGGGTGGTTTCTTGGGGTCCCAGCGATTCTACGTTCTCTCGACACTGTCTTGACTTGAGTTGTGGTTATTATACCACTCACTTAGTATATGGTTTGGTCCCCCACTGGGGCCCACTGTAAATTAGTGCTATTTACTGTCATTTCTGTGCTTAAGTAGTGTGTGCTTTGTGATTATCTCCATGTAGGAGATACTGTGTCATACTAGATAGTGTTATATTAATAAATACATATTTGTATAACTACTGTGTGGTTCTCCTTTCCTTTAACCAATACTATAATACTGCATTCTGGTAAAATAAGCTACTTAACATTCCTTCAAGACTAAGCCTGAAGGCTGCTCTCAACAGCTACTACTTGGAAAGCTTTCCAAGGTCCTCTTTGACCTCTTAAATCACCATAAAGGTTGTTTGGACTGGTGCAAGTTGCCCACTTTAATTAGTGGACAGCATATACCAGGCCAACTTCTCACAACTTGTCTTTTCAATTTTTCAGCTAAGCCTAATAAGTTTGTAAGACCTATGGGTGGTCTAACAATATGGGTGAATTCCTTCCCAAATTGTAAGATTTTCTGATTAACAATTGATTGTACTGACATACTAGGTATTGAAGTAAGTAGGGCGAGGGACCATAGTGTGATGATCTTCAACATATATGCACATGTGGTTAAGGGTAGACACACTTCGGTGACAATTCAAGCCCTAGAGTCTCATCTGGCTAAGTCTTGTTCAAGTTTATATATGATCATTGCAGGGGATTTAATTCTTCATTTGAGCCCCTAGTCATGGATAATATTGAAATCACTGCTGAGGAGAAAGAATCTTGGGCTATCCCCCAGCTGGAGCCTCACTCAATCACAAGATGGACCCAAGCCATTTTTCAGATGATAGCGCTCTCCATTGAATTGGGGGTCGTACTAATTCCGATACCAAGGGGGCATACACTTTTAAAAACCATTCGTCCAAAATCCGAATTGATTACATCCTAATCGACTTAAGATTGTGCTCCAGAGTGGGTGACATGGTAGTACAGGTAGTAGGAAAGAGTGGAGATAGACTATGACCCTGTATGTCTTAGGCTGCTAGCTTTCTTTGATAAGTATATAATAGTTGTACATATATATGGGAGATGTCGCCTCAAATGGCATCAGGTTATGAAAAGCCAGAAATCTTGTCAAACATCGACAAAGATGTTCAGGCAACTCGGAGTACCATTGCAAAAAGTATGGAAAAGGAAGAAGACCAACTAGACTTTAGTGTGTTGCAAAAAGACTTTTTGCGAGGATTGCACTTTATTTTAGGATTTAAGAAGAAGCCCCCCAAATAAAAGACAATGGATGGTCTAACAGGGAGTGTGGGCACCTGAGGCACACTCTAGCTAGGGCGATCAAGTTGAAAAGGCCATCCATGATTGCAGCCATCAGAAAGTAATACAAACTTAGCATATTGAATGCAAAGAAGGAGTGTGACAATAATGGATAGCAGGAGTTAGCGGAAGCATGTCAATCCAGAGGCTGTTCGCACTTCACTTGGTTACCAGTGGTACAAATCCCAGGGGGGGAAGAACCGCAAAACCATGTTCCACTCTCAGAATAGGTTAATCATTTTGCTGCCCCGTACTATGAGAAGGTAGTTCCTGGCACCAAAGTTACTCTGTTGTATAGTAGCCTCCAGAATGTTACCTCTTCCCCATTCACTAGAGAGAAAGTTCTAGACTCACTGTCTACATTTGCGAGGAAAAGGGCTCCAGGCCCAGTTGCCATTCCTCTTTATTTGGTTGCTCATAATGCTGATGCCTAGGCTGACAATATACTAGCTTTATCAAATGTGATTGCTCTGGGAAACATCTATTCAGGAATCTTGGCTGGGTGCCTTAAGTTATACCAATATATATGAAGGGCGACATTATGTCATTATATATGAACATCTATTCCAGAATCTTTGGCAGGGCGCCAAAGTTATACCAGTATATATGAATTATAGGTTCATTAGTCTTATTGTTGTGTTAAAAAAGTCTATTCTCGTTTGGTTCTGGTATGAAATCAAATGTGGATATCAGGTTGGGATATTATAAGCCAACTTCAAGTGGGATTCAGAGCCAAAACCTCTACGATTGAGCAGGAATTTAGGTTTATCCTAATTGTTTTGGAAGATTGATCTGATCAGCAAGGGCAACTTATTTGTCGCTTCTGTCAATCTAAAATGTGTCTTTGACCTGGTTCTATGCTTGAGGCTGTTGCAGGTTTTGAAGGCGATGGGTATACCTCACAATATTCCGTCAATACTGATTAAGCTACATGAGAATAACTTTGCCCGTGTCAGATGGGGGTAACAGGGCCAACTGATCGACAAGATCCCAGTGCTGAAAGGTATTCTGCAAGGGTGTGTACTAGTTCCCACTCTCTTCACTTTGTATCTAAATGGATTGGGCGACTATCTTTCTGACTGCCCAGTGGATGTCCCTGTGATAGCTAACACCAAGATCCGTATATTTGACACTCTTTTAATATTGAAAACTCTGAGTGACCTGAACATTCTTCAAATTTGCTGCCTTTTGTCAAGTTGTGGCTTAGAAATCAACGCAGACAAAACAAAATGTATGCTGTTTAGCAACCATAAAAAGGTAAGGAAAAGCTGATGCCAGGCGATAAGGTCCTAGAGAGGGTTGATGTGTTTAATTACCTAGGAATCAAATTGTCAGCCAATATGTCATGGTGTCCACATATCAGTAGTGCTTGCTTGAAGCACAGACAGACTATTGGTGCCGTCCTGAAAGAACACCAGGCTTCTTTCACTACGCCAATAGTGCCAGCTTCACAGGTGTATGAGCCCAAGGCCCTTGGCTCAGCACTATATGGTGGTGAGCTGTGGGGCTTTGGTGACGTCTCGGTTGTGGAGCAATTGGAGAATTTTTTAAGATCACTGATTTCCCTTCCACGAAGTACACCATTGCACCTTCTATTTTTTGAAATGGGAGATAAAAAGGTAGCCCTTAATGTCCCCCTTTGGTCTCTGTTATTCTGATGAAGATGATGGGCTACCCCAGAGCTTGCTCAATATGCTGCTACCTTACAAGTCATCATTAGGTTAGATAGAAATTAAAACATTCTCTGGTTGACCGCAACCAAAACATTGTCTGTTTTGTTAGGCTTTAGGGATATTTGACACTACTGAACCCCTACTGAACTCCAAATACCCTCCTAGGAGACACAAAAAGACCAGTATTGGTCATTTATGCTGCAGAGGGAAAAGCAAAATGTTGCAGGCACTTCACTGACAGGGGAATTTATTATGTTTAACTCAGTGTATGGCCTAGAGAAGTACTATGACTTAATTATGGGGCCTTTAGACACAATCAATGTAAAGTAGGGACGCTCCATCTGAAATCATTCACTGCAAGATGGTTGGAATCTGTCTCTCGGAATTACCCTTTTTGTCTTGATCAAAAAGAGTCTTTGCCACATTTGCTGTTTACATGCCCAGCTTATATCCAGTCACACTCTGCACTGCTGTCTCCCATTTGCAGACAATTGGACACATCTAGCCACTGCATTGCTTTGAGGCTATTTAAATCGGACCCTTCAGTTAATGTATACCTGTGCAGTCGTAAAAATTTGAGGGCGGATGTGGGCGAAGAGCAGAACTGTCATAAAATGATTATGTCTTTTATATACATTATTGGTATAAAACATTGTATGGTCTGGACATTTTTAATGATTTTAAAATGGATCCTATATTATCAAAGCGGGAGTTGAAGGTCTCGTTTTTGAAAATATACTGCAGAGACTAGAGTGAAAAAATATAATAAACAAAGTACATTCAATCTCTATCAACAATATAACATCGATGTAGGTTTCCAATTTTACCTTGTAATAGTTAGTATTCCCTCCCATCGATTTGTGTTAACCCGTCTCCGCTTAGGAATTGTGCATCACCTTGTGGCTTTCCCTGTGTCTAAAAAACCTGGAACTTGTCTGTGCCCATGTGATGGCAAATCAAAACAGAGCACGTGTCACTTTATGTTATTTTGCACTTTTTATACCTCTTTTAGGAAATATTACTTGAAACCCATCTTTTTAAAATATAATACGCATCATTTACAAACAGCAATGAAATTAGTGTTTAATCTAGAGTCCCCAGATGTATGTTTTTATGTTGCCACTTATATTTTAAAATGTATTTCTGCAAGAAAATCAATTATTGTATGAATTTTCCCAACTGCTAAATGTATTATGCACTTTAAAACAAGATGCTGATGACATCATGTATTAGTATGCTAATTTGCACATATATGTATGTTGGAGTAATTGCTGCTATTGTATAATATCTGTTGTTGGAATGGCCTAGCACTTGCACTTTGTCATAGTTATTCCTTGTGAATAGCCAGACTAGGCGCTGCTCTCTGCATATTGCACTTTAGGAAGGATGTTGCAGAATTCTTCTTTAGAATTGCCAATTTGCACATATATTAATATAGAGATGATACTTAGCACTTTAACTGCATATTTGCACACTATCAAAGGCCGTATAAATGTTAATATTACAGCTAAAAGCATTTTCTTTAAATAGTCTAATGATTTTGTACTATTAATGCTGCTAAATGTCTATATTTTTAAGTGCCATCCTGTTACATGTTTTTCCTTTTTTTTTGTAGCCTACTCCAGTATTGTGTAAATTTTTATGTCTGTTGCTATATGGTTGTATTTTCTTTACAAACCGAATAAAGCATCTTTGAAATTGAAAAATTGAAATTGATTATGTCTTTTATATTGATTTTAGGATTGTGATGCACTGGTATTGGTGTTATCAATTTTTGAATGTTATGTTATTTTTAACAATTTGGGGGTTCCAATGTTGATTGATACTTGGCATTGTGACAACTTCCACATTAACAATGTAATAATGTGTCACACTTTTCTTTTACCTATATATTTCTTGTATTTCATCAAACTTTTATGGCTTTGCTGAAATAGAGTTATATTTGACGTGAAAATTCAGGATTAAAACTGAGGTGATCTCTAACAAAGAAGGTAGTGTTAACCTTTTTACTGACAGAAATGATGTCATACCGTAGATTATTTGAAATTTTGTAGTGAGTGTTGATCCCTTTGTATTCCCTGTTTGATGAAAAAATCAGACCAAAGGGATCTGGCATTACATCATAGCGCCGACTTTGCAACTGGGAATCAGCTGTGAGTCTCGGCGTCAGGGCTCAGCATCCTGTGATTCTCGGCAAATCTCTTAATCTCCCTGTGCAACCCCCCCCCCCCAAAAAAAATCATTGCATAATACAGCTAGTGCTCATATGAAGGACTTGTGTGCCTTCGGGTGGAGTTTACGCTATATAAATATACCAGAATAAACATTTTAAAAATATGACGTTGGAAGCTGTTTACAACTGTGCACTATCAGTAATTGATGACTGGCTGTAACATAAGAGTAAATAAATTACATTGGAATACCCTTAGGTACCAGATGTTTCTCATGTCTGAGCATCATCTCAAGTCTCTTGTTTTATGCGTTTTGTCTTTGTCATTCTGAAGTTTTCAGGATGATGATTTGCATAGAAACGTACATCATTTTTTCTATGGAGGTAGGTTTGTTTTTGCTCAAATATAAAGGTTCTAAACTACAATATGAGCAGTTTTACCAACAGTGCTTCTTGGTTGATGGGAGATGGGCCATGCAGCACCTGGATATCTTTAGTGAGTCTACTGCTCGCCGAAGGTGACTAGGTATAATACTAAGGAAAGAACTACTCGAGGACTTGGTGAATCTATTTTCTCAAATGCCTGGTGAGCACAAATGAAAGTTGCAATAATGTATATTGTAGGTGGTACCAATTGCACATTGCAACTCAGAAAAGAAAAAACAATTAAACATAGTGAAAGCTGTTTAATATTTAACAGTTTGAAGACTCACTCTTTTGATACCTTAGGATGAAAAAGCGAAGGGCAGGGAAAGCGCGGTGCATGCCCCTGTGTGAGAGTCAGGCCCTGACTGAGTTCCAGTCTGTCCCAAGTAATGCCTGCTTTCTCAGCCTTCCACTCTCTAGTTCCTTGCTCCCCAGCAGTGGTTGCTCTTACTCTTTATATTCCCTTTCGGCCTGGACATTCTTTCCTCAGCAGTCATTGCTCTCCCTCTTCCTCCCAAAATTCTTGCCTACAAATCTCCTGCTCTAATGCGTTTCCTCCCTTGGCCCCCTCTATGCGCAGCAGTGCATGCTCTCTCACTGTCTCTCCCCCTGCCTGCTCTGTATTTCCTTATCTTATTTCCTCACTCTCCTTGGCCACTCTCCTCTCAACAGTGCCTTCTTTCTATCCTGTCCCTTCTCCTGAGCACTACTTTCTCTGACGTTTTGCTCTGCGTTGTAAAACAGGGTGCTCCACTTTTCCTGGTGAGACTGACCACAGCCACATCCCAGATCTTGGTGTCACGTATCTACAAAATGAATGTTATAAGGCTGTTGTGGGAAATTGGGTTGTTGGTTGAGGGGAAGGAACAGTCACAATACCGGTCAGAGAAAACCTTAAAAGTTACTAAATTAATCTTCTTTAACCTTCTGGTAGCTTGGCAAAAAACACAGTCAGGCTTAACTTAGAGGCAATGTGTAAAGTATTTATGTAGCATATAAACAGTAATAAAGTGAAACACAAGACAAGAAAAATCCCAACCCAATGTAGAAAATGTAGATACATTTTAATAAATGTAATTACACCAAAACAAATCCAATCAGCACAACTGAAGTTATGATGTTTAAAAGTTTTCAGTAAAATCTAGAGCCTAAAAGATCAAAGTGCCAACCATGGGTATTTGGTTGCGCAAGACCGGTATAAAGTCAAAAGTTAGAGTTTACTGCAATGGAGCACATGTCAGATACACAAGGTGGATTGGATCTGGTCTTGGCTTACCTTTGGACTGAGAAGAAAGTTTGAAGAAAAGAAGAAGGAAAAGGTGAGGTTCAATGGGGCAAGGCAGCATGCTGTGCCCAAAGAGGATTCATCATCGCTGGGGAGCGCTGGACAAAGTCTTGGTGAAGCAAATGACAATGGCAGGAAAAAGCTCTGAGCAGAAAAAGCTGAATTTCCAGGCTAAGGAGTTTGGCATTGTTGACGGAGAGTTGATTGACATTGAGCCAGGTGAAGACTATTTCCTTTCAGCTTAGACAACTTCCAGCGGGACAAAGCTACAAGATGTAGGCAAAGAGGGCTCCACAAGGCCAGATGCCATCACTGAGAAATCCAGGTGAACAGGATTTGCTGCTGAGGTGAAGAAATTAGCTGGAGCTACTCCATAGTTAAACCAACTAGCAATGCACCTTGGGTGGCTCGATTGGCTGGTCGGTTCCAGTCTTCTGCAGGTTCTTCTAGCACTTTATGGTGAAAGGTTTTTGAAGTCAAAAGATTTAAGGGTAGGTGGGAGCAGCACCTCTAACACCACTTCTAAAGGTGCAGGATGGGGGAGGGGGCAGCATTTAGAGGCTGTAAGGACTAACTCTAGCAGAGTGACCAGGTGAGGGTTCACGGTCTCTGGAGCTCGTTATGCTCCTGTAGCTCACACAGGAGGCCCAATTAAACCATAGAGTCAGATCTAGCTGTCCTGCTTTCAAGGAGATGGTGCAGTTCTCTTCTAGCAGAGAGGTTGGGCTCTAGAAGCAGGGCCATCTTCTGGGAAGCAAGGCGGGTCTCAACCAGCAGTGCAGTATTTTGGTAGCAACATGGCAGTCCTCTGGGGATCACGGCAGGCCTCAAGCAGCAGGGCAGTAATCTGGCGGTCCATGAAATCCTTCTAAAGTCTTCCACAGGTTCAGAAACATACTGAAAAGATGATCCGAGGTTCCAATAGTTATACCTGGTGACGGCCTAGGAAGTGGAGGCATTTCTTATGCTACCCCCACATCTGGTTCTAAGGCTCTAAGAATTCTGGGGTGAAAAAGACTAGTGCCAGGTTTGATTGGGTGTGTATGGTAAAGTCAGCCCTTTTGAATCGTAGGTGTGGCAAGAAACAGCTCCATCCCCAGCTATCCCGGCAGCATGGCACAACCTGCCAACACCTAATCCCCTTGTGTCTCACTTGGAGTGATATACGAATCCAAACTGCTAAATTACTCACAGTCTTGTGACCCAGAACACTGGCAGCAGGCACCAAATGGCCAGGACAAGAAAAAGTAATCTTTCTAAAAGTGGCAGTCTCTGAATTTTAACTAAAAATCAAACTTTACAATTAAAGACGATTTTAAGTTATAATTCTTTTGAGTCCAAATTTGACATCCTTACCTGTTCCCCATCAAAAAGCACATTTTAAATGTACTACAGTAACACAATGTTATCAAATGGGCGAGACAGTCCTAACAGTAGTGAAAAATTAATGTAAGAGTTTTTTCACGACCAGGAAATGCAAACTTAAAAACATATGCCCTACTTTGTATTTACAATGCACCATGCCCTGTGGGCTTTTTAGGGACTAAACAAGGAATGCCATATGTATTAAAAAAGAAGGTTTCGGCCTGGCAAAAAGTTATTTCACCAGGTCGGATTGGCAGTTTAAAACTGCCATGGCAGGTTTGAGTTATGTTTTGAAGTGCTACTTTAGTGGGTTGCAAAATCAATGCTGCAAGCCCACTGACAGCATTTCAGGTCAGATTTCTCAAAATGTCATGCAACACAGTGGAGCAAGACACCTTGCAGTGCTGCGTGACAGTTAGACAGTATGAATGCACCATATTTACCATTACATTGTGCATTCCTGTTCTTTGCTTGCGCTGGTGCACTTGTCGCTGCCTACCCCAGACGTAGATACCCTTGTACCATGGTGCAATGGGTCTGCGAGGAAAGCAAGATTGTTTTTGTGCAGGAGGGGACATCTTCCTGCAGAAATACAATACTGTGAGGCTTGTCCCTCTTTCTACGTGTGCTGCATTCTGCAGCACACATTGATAGAGGAACAAACAAGTCGAAATATAGATATTTCTCCTTATTATGCCTCCCCTGGATTTTGACGCATTCCCAGGCCTGCCACTCATGGTAAATCTGGGAAGGCACCCAAATTCATGGGTGGGTTCGCAGGAACGCCCATGCTCCACCCATTGAATTCCTCCCTGGGACAGAGTAATGCAAGACAGCGACTTGAGCTGCTTTGCGTTACTCCAGATTTACCAAGTCACTCAGGCTCATGTAAGCTGACCTTGATTGACCTCTTAAATCTCAGCCTAGATTTGCATCACCCTGTGTCCCGTTGCTTGGCTCTAGAATGACGCAAAACCTTTGATAAATATGACCCTTAATTTACAGGTCATTGGTACATGTAGTACCATATAGTCAGGGCCGGACTGACCTTTGCCGGCACCAGGCTTTCCCCCAATGGGCCACCAGGACGGGGGCCGTATTTGGACGCGGGTGGGGGGGCGTTTTTGTTACCGAGGGCCAGTTTTGCAGCATAGCTGCAATATCGGTAAACTGTAAAAAAAAGTGGCCAAAACTGACCCTGACAAACAGCTCCTCCGTCCCTTCTCCTCCCTGGTATGCCAGCCGAGCTAGTTGCCAAGGCCGGTTTTGGTTCCCAGTCCGGCCGTGCATATACTAGGGACATACAAAAATAAATTAAATGTACCACTCAGATGTATCATGTTTTAAGGAGAAATCACAAGCATTTAAACACTGGTTGGAAGTAGTAAAGTTGAGAGTCCTAACACCAACAAAAACTAATTAAGAAACATAAGAGATAAAAGCAAAAAAGGTTTAGGAGTGACCCCGCAAAGAGGGCCAGGTCCAACAGGTACCTTGATTAAGAAAGGACTTTAGTGAAGTCATTAGGCGGCTGACCATACTTGCTTTCTCAATATGGAAGGGCAAAGGTCTAGCAGAGGACCATATTTAATTCTCAAAAATAATTTGGTCAGAGTATCAATGCCAACTGGATGAAATTCTGATCTTAATGTAACATAGAACAGATCAAGCTTTGAATTCACTTATAAAAACATCTTTTTTGGGGGCAGGGCCAAGATTGCACTCGCTAGGTCATGTCTCTCTGTCTCTTCGCAGCCCGCTGTGACGAGAAACAGACTGTGAGGACCCGGCGTTAAAGATACTGGGTGGCCCGAGAACTAGTCCACGAGGGGCCGGGGGAGCGGCAGCGTGGCTGAGAGAGGCCCCGTATAATGCCGCACCAGCTATTGAGCAACACAGACCGCAGACGGAAGAGCTGTGCTGAGTCTGGGGGGTGCGGCCTCCAGTGAGCCTGGTGCACGGGCAGCTGTGGAAGAGAAGCTGTGCCAGGAGAGTTGGTGCCGGGGTTTTGGCGGTGCAGGGTCGCTGAAACCTTGGTGCTGTCCAGCAATGAGGCCAGGGCCAATGAGCACCCACAACGGGCCAGTCGCATCGATGAGGAGCACCACAGGCTGCGGGGCAGTGCCACCATTGCCTGGGGAGGAACTCTGGCCAGCATCCGGGCCGAGCTGATGGCCAGAAAACCTTGATCCAAAGGGCAGGGGTAAAACAAGGCCTACAGACGAAGAGGAATGCAGATGGTGCAGGGGACTGTGGCGGCTGAGGGGAGCGGCGGAACGGCTGAGGCCTCGTTCCGTGAATTCCTGGAGAAGCAGGCAACACAAGGCCAAGGAGGTGAGGGGCTGTGGTGGGCTGAAATAAGGAGCACAGAGATGGCAGCGGCCTGAAAAACTTTGCAGCGCAACGGCGATGCCACCCCCCAACCCAACTCAAAAGGAAGTCCTTCCATGGACAAGTTCCACTGAAGAGCACCTTGCGGGCCTGGGATCCCCCACCATAACTAGGAGGGCAGTGACACCTTCAGTTATGCTCAACGAGTGGGGAGTGCCAAAGGGGAGAGCGGAGGCAGCAGAAGGGGGACAGACCTAGGCCTGGACTCCACCACACGATCTAGAGGACCGCCTCGTCCCCCCTGAGGGCCCCTTGATTACTGGCGATTCCCCACTGAGCCGAAGCCCTGCGAAGGACATTGCTGCTCCCCTATCTCAAGCTCCTCAACCCCCAGGGCAACCTATCTAACATGCAGAGTGCTATAAGCTACCAAGGAGCCTGTGGTTTGGCCAATCTTCTAACTACACGCATACCAAGATGAGGTGGACTACAGCCTGCAAGACGGGGTGTGAACCTGGTCATGGCCTCCGGTAGAGTAAAGAAGGATAGATCGGTAAAGGACATGCTTCTCAAGACAACCCAATCGCAATCTGAGAATCACCCTCCCCTGTAACCCGCAACAGAAGTGGAGAGAGCTGAGGACACGGAGACCCGGTCAGCCGCCCCTTTCTGGAATCCCTTTTTGCTTCCCTTCAAGAAGACCTCACCTCTATGAAGGGTGACTAATCAGCAGACCTCAGGGAGGGGCGCCGGGACTTAGATTCACTAGGAGAGAGAGTAAACTCCCTGTAAGATAATGAATCCAGCAGGGTTAAGGAGTTAGAGGGCCTGTAACAAGAGGTTCTTCGCCTGTGAGAACCAAACCTTGACCTCCAGGCGCACACATAGGACCTCGAAAAATAGGTCCCGGTTCAACAACATACATAGCAGAGGTATTGCATCTGGGACGAAGGATGCAACCATCCAGCCCATGGTGACAGACCTTTTCCACACGCTTCTCAGGGAGCCGAAGGACTTCCACATTAAACTCGATCGTACACATAGAGTCGGTCCTTGGAGGCATGCCCACCCCCTCCTGGCCTATATCTTAACTTGTGTACACGATTTGCAGCAATAAAGAGCAGATCTTATGTGCTGCTAGAGACGATCCCACATTTAAATACAAGGACCAGAAACCTGCTCTATACCAACACCTGGCCGCCTCAACCGTGCTGAAATGCAAAGCTTTCAGGCCTTTTACCATGCATCTCAGATCAGCTGGCATCTCTTACTCCTGGGATCATCCATTTAGATTAGAATCCTGCGTATTGAGGTCCAGTGGGAGGAAGAACCTCAATGAAGCAAGACAAACAGAAACCAAAGTAGCAGCCATGGATGGACTACAATTAAAGCCCCAGCAAGCAAACTGCCCCCCTGACCCAGATACCATGGCCAAGGAATGGCAAGCCATGGGACTCCTCCAGTGAATGCAGTGAATGAAGGCTGGCATAAGTGGGAGGAAATAGTGGACATTCTGCAGATACCTCCTCCTGATCCTTTTTTTTTAATGGCTGTTGGGGCTGGGTTCAGGCGGGGGCAGGGCGAAACTGGTCACAAGTACCCGTTCATTGTTTCTTCTTTGGAGCACACTGCTCCAGACTGAGGTTCACTCCGTGATGCTGGACATTTGCCTCATGGGTTCAATTGTTGGGGTTCATTATGCTTCTTTTTATTTTACTTTGTTTGTCCCACGAATCTCTATCCTTACCTATAGACACTGCTTCCCACAGGGTGAGACTCCTAGATCTCAAGGGAAGGCTCACAGGGGGGGCGCTGGGAGGACACTGGCATCCCGCATGGCTTTCAATTGATATCATAGTTACATGCTGGAGAACATTAATAGCCTCAAGCTAAATGTAAAAGGGCTGAATAACCCGATAAAGCAGAAAACTATTCTAACTTACTTACAACCTTCAGGCCCACACATATGCTCATTACAGGAAGCTCACATCCTGGCCAGGGACACGCGCAGACTTAGATTGAGGGCTTTCCCACAACAATATTTCTCTTCTCACTCAGCTAAACCAGTCGGAGTTGCTATCCTCATCTCATGCCCGTTTAGGGGCAAAATAGGCAGGAAACAGGCTGAAATTAAGGGGAGACTCCTGGCCCTCTTGGTTACCATTAATGCGCATACTTATACTCTAGGCACCATTTGCGCCCCTACGAGGGAAGGAGGCATTCCTAAGACGGGCAGTGATGGAACTATCAGCTTCGCCAGACCAGCAACTTATACTAAGAAGTGATATTAGCTCCATTTTTGACTATCAGTTAGACCGTTCAGCGCAACAACATGGGCAGGCCAGGGCTTTCTCACAGACGGGGCAGGAGTGGCTGCGGGATCTAGGACTATTGGACATCTGGTGCACTATATGTCCCCAGGCGACAGATTACACATTCTACTCGCATGCTCATAAAACCTATGCCACAATTGATTATTTTATCAGGTCCAGTTCGATCCTGCAGCACACGCTGACCTCAGATATTGAACCTCGTTCCCACTCTGACCAAGCCGCATTGACACTTACGCTTGTAATTCCCTCCCCAGACAGACCATCATACACATGGCAGCTGCCCAACACACTTTTACATGTCCAGGGGTGATCACACACCTCGATAAGGCACTGAAGGAATTCCTGATTTTTAATGATATCCCCGGCACCTCCATCACTATGCCTTGGGAAACACTCAAAGTATTCGCTAGAGGGGAACTCATCGCTATATCCACAGCGGACAATCTAATTAGATGGGACAAAAGAGAGGGCCTCAACAGGCAGGTGCAGGAGCTAGAATGCATTCATAAATGAACCGGGACCCCTGGGTATGGCGACAGTTAGAGGCAATGCGCCTGCAACTCACTCGCCTAGATTTGGATAAGGCGGAGTTTGCAGCCCTTAAGCTGCGACATTCTTTCTACATGGGGGAGATAGGTGCGGACGCCTTTTGGCTAATGAGCTCCGCGCCCAACGCCAAGCAGCCTCCGTGCATACAGTATTCAACGAGTCTGGCAATGAGTTCTCAGATGACACAGCCATAACGCGCGCATTCCGTGATTTTAATGCAAAACTATACACAGCCCAACACCTTTCAGAACAAGATTCTCTCACCTACACACAGGGGGCAATTCACCCCAGACTAACACCGGATCAGGCAGCCAGCATGGAGAGCCCTATTCACATAGAGGAGGTGATAACAGCTATAGCCTCTTAAGTCCCAGGGCCCTGATGGGTTCCCCATCATCTTCTACAAGACCTTTTGCACAACATTGACGCCAATTCTCACCAAGCTTTTCAACGAGGTAGGCGAAACCTCGGACATTCCCCCCCATGATGCTAATGGCCTCGGTTGTAGTGATTCCAAAACCTGTCAAGGATGTTCGACTCTGTGCCTCTTAAGACCGATATCCATTTTAAACACTGATTTAAAGCTCTTTACAGGGCTAGGTCCAATGATGGCAGGATTGCTGGATCCCGAACAGTCTGGCTTTGTGGCCACCAGACAGTGAAGTGACAACACATGGAGGCTACTTCACCTTCTCGACAAAGCTGAACACCAGAAAGAGGAACGTGTGGTGCTGTAGGTTGATGCTGAAAAAGCATTCGACCGAGTACATTGGAAGAGTCTGGAGACCACCCTTGCGCGGTTTGGGATGGGCGACTGTTTTTGTAAATGGATATTGAGCAGCTGTAGCCACCCCATGGCCATGGTGCGGGTGAATGACTGCTCCTCCGACTCTTTCCCAATCGCCCGCGGCATGAGGCAGGAGTGTCCACTCTGTCCCCTGCTCTTCGCTCTTTACATGGAGCCTGTGGCCCAGAGGGTTCAGGAGAACCCGCTGTTCTCTGAGGTTAGAATCAGGGGGGACCTTCCCACTATCAGTCTGTAAGCAGACGACGCAGAAGCTACACTGGAGAAACCCCAGACTTCCATCCCCGTGTTTTTCGCTTAACTCGAGAGCTTTACGGAGGGCTCTGGGTTCCAGGTCAACGTTACGAAATCGTGAGTCCTAGGGATTTCCCAACAGCCTTCCACCCGGGAGACCCTTGCGCGTCCTGTTCCACTTCAGTGGGAGACGGAATCCATTCCATATCTAGGGATCATGCTGACGCTGTCCACGTGTGCTACGGCTAACCTGAACTATCAGCATCTTCTCTCCCAGGTTCATAAAGATCTGCGGCTCTGGAAGCCATTCGGCCTTTCCTTGCTTAGCCGAGTAGCAGCACTCATGATGAACGTGTTACCCAAGATACTATGTATGTATGTAAATGTATAGGCATTTATATAGCGCACTACTTACCCGGAGGGTCCCAAGGCGCTTCGACCGCTGCGAAACCCTTCCTGGCTTCCCTGAGAGATGGTCCCTTAATGGGTATCTCCAGGGTGAGACCAGGCATCCCCGGCGGTCTGGTGGGGCCGTTAGTGAAGATGAGGCAAGCTAATGCCCAGAGTTGCTGAGTGTGATCGCTGATCAGAGTGGGCACCGAGGCGAGAGAATTATCGAGTCCGCTGACCCTGGTCCAGAAACCTGCCGCGCCGGGAATCGAACCCTGGTCCCGGGCCATTCTCTGCTCTCGGGTCTGCCGCCTCTAACCAGTGAGCCACACTACTTCTATACTACTACTATACATCTTTAAAATGCTCCCAGTGAAGCCTCCCACTGGTATTACTAAATCGCTTCAGCTGGAATTCTGTTTGCTCGTGTGGGCTGACAAAAAAGGCTAGCATGAGCAGGAATTGAGCTACAGGCCCTCCCGAGAGGGAGGACTGGGAGTCCCCAATATAGCTTGTTACTACCAAGCTACCCAATTGCGTGTTTTTGTAGAATGGTCCCGTAGTGAGTTGGAGAAACATTGACTGTTTATGGAAAGAGCGATCTCAGGTCATGCGCTGTGGGCGATCCCTTTCCTTCACAAGAATCAATGCCCAGCTGGTTTACATGGCTCGCCAATCACTCACATGACTTTGAGGGTATAGAACAACACTGCAACAAGATATGTCTTAACTTCCTTACCATCACCCCTCAGACCTATAGTCAAAAATGCGGAATTCACCCCAGATCTAGATCAGAGTGCTTTCGAATGCTGGGATAGAGAACGGTGTAGGTCAATAGGACACCTTTTTGACTTGGAGGGTCCTTTGACCTTCGAAGATCTTCGTTCCGAACTCGTCTCTGCCATGGTCTGAGCGGTACCACTTACATCAGGTACGACATTGGCTGATGCACCCCTCAATGCGACTAGGGGCAATGTCTAATTGTGCAACAGTAATAGAGTGAAAACACTCCACAAAAGGATTCCACACCAGTTTAGAAAATTACAGTACATTTTTATAAATAAAAGAAGATAAAATCAACAAAAATCAAATAAATAGAACCAGAGATATCTAGGTTTTAAGATTTCAGCAAAAATAGAATCAAAAGTCACTAAGTGTCAACTTTGGATACCTGGTTGCACCAGACCAGGACAAAGTAACAGGTTCAGGCCAACCCTTGATGGAGCGTGGGCCAGCTACAAGAACCCAGTTAGGCCTACTGAACAAGGTACCTTCAATCCTGGTTTGCACAGCATTGTGTGGTTCTGAGTCAAAGATGCATCGCCCAACTGAAGGGATGCGTCAGTTCTGAGGTGCAGCAACACTGCGGTGCAAGTTCCTGCGCGGTCTTTGACGATACTATTGATGAGGGCTTGCATGCAATTTCCATATTCAAGATAAGGTTGCACTGTCTGGGCAATGCACCGGTTCTGAGGAGCTAAGAGGCTGCGATGCTCCACTCTGCATCGTATTCGAGGCTGCTGTCCATTAGGGATGAGAAGCCCTGCACCAAGAATGCATCGCACATTGGCAGTTCCGATGTGTCAATGGGCTGAGATGCAATACAGCTCTTTGTCGCGGTACTGATCCACTCAGCAGTGGCAAACATCGGTTCTGCTCAGAGTTGTGCTTGGAAGCAGTGGAGATGAATCCATTCCACTGGATTCACAAAACCTGGCAGAGCACCTTAGGCCCATTTACAAGGGTTCGGGACTGAGGTGGCACCACTTTAGAGGGTAGACTCACAAATGGCACAGTCCAAGAGCTGAGTTCAAGATTACTGGAGGCTACTGTCCCTGAATCAGGATGACCGCCAACTGGCCCATTCAATCAATCAATCAATCAGAGTACTTGTAAAGCGCACTACTTACCCGTGAGGGTCTCAAGGCGCTGAGGGGAAGGGGGGTGCCGCTACTGCTCGAAGAGCCAGGTCTTGAGGAGTCTTCTGAAGGCGAGTAGGTCTTGGGTCTGCCGTAGGTGGGTAGGGAGGGTGTTCCAGGTCTTGGAGGTGAGGTAGGAGAAGAATCTGCCACCGGAGGTCGTTCGTTGGCTGCGGGGGACAGCGGCGAGGGCGAGGCTGGCGGGTGTAGAAGCTGAGTCTGCTGTTCAGGTAGACTGGTCCGGCGTTGTGGAGTGCTTTGTGTGCGTGGGTGAGGAGCTTGAAGGTGATCCTCTTGTTGACCGGGAGCCAGTGTAGGTCTCTCAGGTGGGGGGTGATGTGGCTGATGCGGGGGATGTTGACGATCAGTCAGGCGGAGGCGTTTCGGATGTATTGTAGTCGTCATAGGTGTTTGGCAGGGATTCCTGCGTAGAGTGCGTTGCCATAGTCCAGTCTGCTGCTGACGAGGGCCTGTGTCACCGTTCTTCTTCTTTCGGTAGGGATCCACTTGTAGATCCTGCGGAGCATGTGGACGGTGTTGTAGCAGGAGGAGGAAATGGCGTTGACCTGCTTAGACATGGAGAGGGAGGAATCGAGGATGAATCCTAGGTTGCGTGCATGGTTGGTGGGTGTCGGTGCTGTTCCCAGTGTGGTCGGCCACCAGAAGTTGTCCCAGGCAGAGGGGGTGCGTCCGAGGATGAGGACTTCCATCTTGCCCGAGTTCAGCTTCAGACTGCTGCTCCTCATCCAGTCGGCAACGGCCTTCATTCCCTCGTGGATGTTGGTTTTGGCGGTGTGTGGGTCCTTGGTGAGGGAGAGGATAAGCTGGGTGTCATCGGCGTAGGAGATGATGTTGAGGTCGTGATGGCGGGCCACTTGTGCGAGGGGGGCCATGTAGATGTTGAACAGCGTCTGGCTGAGGGATGAGCCCTGGGGGATGCCGCAGATGATGTCGTTGGCTTCGGATCGGAAGGGTAGGAGGCAGACGCTCTGGGTTCTGCCGGAGAGGAAGGACGTGGTCTAGTCAAGGGCCTTCTCATGGATTCCGGCTTCTAGGAGGTGTGCCTTTAGAGTGTGATGGCAGACCCTGTCGAAGGCGGCTGACAGGTCCAGGAGGATGAGGGCTCGCCGTTGTCTAGTTGGCGCCTGATGTCGTCTGTGGCGGCGATGAGGGCTGTCTCGGTGCTGTGGTTTCGTCTGAATCCGGACTGGGACGGGTCCAAGATGTTGTTGTCTTCAAGGTGGCGGGCCAATTGCATGTTGACTATTTTCTCGATGACCTTTGCCAGGAACGGGAGCAGGGAGATAGGCTGGAAGTTCTTGAGGTCCTTGGGGTCCGCCTTGGGCTTATTGAGGAGGGCGTGGATTTTGGCGTGCTTCCAGCTTTCCGGGAATGTCACTGTTTCGAAGGAGATGTTGATGACCTTCCGTAGTTGGGGTGCGATGGCTGTGTCTGCTTTGTTGAATACGTGGTGTGGGCACGGGTCTGACGGAGATCCTGAGTAGATGGAGTTCATGACCTTGCGTGTCTCGTCGTCGTTGACGTTGGACCAGGAGGTCAGGCGGTTGGCGCTGGTGGTGTTCACAGGGAAGGTGGAGTCTGGCGTAGTCGGGCGGTCGTGGTGTTGAAGCTGTTGTGGATGTCAGCGATCTTGCGATGGAAGAAGATGGCTAGTGAGTCGCACAGTTCTTGTGAGGGCGGGATGTTGTTGGTGTTGGTGCTGGGGTTGGAGAGCTCTTTGCTTGCGTGTGCGTTGTTACCCAGGCGGTCTTTGAAGGAGGATCTCTTGGCTAATCTGATGAGGTGGTGATGTCTGCGGGTGGCGTCCTTGTGGGCTGCGTGGTTGTCCGGTGTGCGTTTGTGGAGCCATATCTTCTCCAGTTTCCGGCATGCGTGTTTTGAGTACTGGAGTTTGTCTGTGAACCAGGTGGTTCTCTTGCTGGTGTGGCTGTTGGAGGGTCTCTTGAGCGGGGCGAGGGTGATGGCGCAGTCGTCGATTCACTGTCTGAGGTTGCGGGCTGCGGCGTCTGGGTTGGTGGGGTCGGTGGGTGGGTTCTGAGGTGGTGATCAGCTGGTCTTCTTTGACTTTGCTCCAGCAGCAGCGAGGCAGCTTTTGGGTGCGGTGGTGCGTTGTTGGCTTCTTGAAGGTTAAATGGATGCAGCAGTGGTCGGTCCAGTGGAGTTCGGTGGTGTGGTCGAAGGTGACGTGGGTGTCTGTGGAGAAGATGTGGTCCAGCGTGTGGCCGGCAGCGTGGGTGGGTGCGGTGACAAGTTGTCTGAGGCCGAGGTTGGCGAGGATGTTGATCAGGGTGGCGGAGTTGGCGTTGTTGTTGTTCTTGAGGTGGAAGTTCAGGTCCCCGAGGAGGATGTAGTCCGTGGAGGCGAGTGCATGGGTGCTGGCGAGGTCGGCGATGGAGTCGCTGAACTGAGCCCAGGGTCAAGGGGGTCTGTAGATGAGTGTTCCTCTGAGGGTGATGTTGGGGTCGGTGTGGATCCGGAAGTGCAGGTGTTCGGCGGTGTTGAGGGTGTCGTCTGTGTGGGTGGTGACCTTGAGGGTGGACTTGTGGATGATGGCTATTGCTCCTCCGATTCCATTGGCGCGATCCCTGCGGGTGATTTTGTAGCCGTCCGGGATGGCTATGGCGATGTCGGGCACCGAGGAGTCTTTCCACCAGGTCTCGGTCAAGAAGGCAATGTCTGGGGTGGAGGTGTCGAGCAGGTCCCAGAGCTCGCCGGCATGTTTGGGTGCAGAGCGGGTGTTTAGGAGTAAGCAGCGGAGGTGGTTGGGTCCGGTCCTTGGTGGTTTGGTGGCTCTGTCGCAGGTGAAGCTGCAGTTGCGGCAGGAGAAAGGTCCCTGGGTGTGTTTCGGGGCGGCCCGGAAGCAGCTGCGGTCTCGGCCGGCGTTGAGTGCATGGAGGGTGCTGGCGTCGTATCAGAGTCTGGTGTTATGGCGTTCGCGGGGGCCAGGGGTTCTGGCGCTGGGCGCGGTCCAGGCGCAGACGGGCTTGCCTGCGGTGCGCCTTTGGCGCGCCAGCGGCGCAGCCGCGCAACGTCCAGCATATAAGTAGAGGTGGTAGGGAGGAGCAGCTGGGAGGCGGGAGCAGTGAGTGGGCATGGGGCGGGGCCGCAAGGGGCACAGCAGCGGGGAGAACGAGTGGCACAGAAAGAAAAATGGGGCAGAAAAGAGGGGGAAATAGTGGCACAGAGCAGAGAAAACGGGGCACACAGGAGGGGGAAACCGAGTGACACAGAAGAAAGACGGGGCAGAAAAGGGGGAAGCAGTGGCACAGAGCAGAAAAAAATGGGGCGCAAAGGAGGGGGGAAAACGAGTGACACAGAAAGAAAAACGGGGCAGAAAAGAGGGGGAAACAGAGCACAGAGCAGAAAAAACAGGACATAAAGGAGGGGGGAAAACGAGTGGCACAGAAAGAAAAACGGGGCACAAAGGAGGAGAAAAACGAGTGACACAGAAAGAAAAGAAAACGGATGGGCACAGCGAGTCTTTAGCAGCGGCAGCAGGGGCAGGGGCACACAGGCGGAGCTGCGTGGAGGGGGAGCGACCTACGAGGAGGGTCAGGGGTTGCTCTATTAAGACCATTTAATCACTTTGTGGCCCTGGGTTCAACAGATGCAGATCCAGTCCTTCTCACTCTGGCAAGATGACAGCAGGTCAGCATAGCAGGGCAGTGGTCCGTCTTCCTGGCAGAGTATCTACAGCTCCAGAAGTGTACTGAAGAGTTTGGTCTCGAGGTCCAGTATTTATATCAAACTGTGCATTAGAAGTGGGGAGGAGCTTCTAGATGTTTACCTCTAAAGTCCTCAGTGATCCTGCCTTCCCTGCCTTGACTAACTACAGGGGGTATGCAGCCCTTAGTGTGGAGTCAGGACACAGCCTATTCAAGTGTAACTAGGGCTGGGTCCAGCCCCACCCTCCAATCCTGCCAGTGATGGAAACTACTAGGCACACCGTAGCTCTCTAGTGTGTGTGCTTGTCTAGGAGGAACATACAAAGCCCATCTGTCAGCTACACCCAGTCATGTGACCAAGAGAAATGTTACAGGCACTAAATGGCTAGGCAAGGAAAATGTCAACTTTCCAAAAGTGGTATTTTCAAAATTGTAACCTAATATCTGACTTAATCATAAGTTAGGATGTTTCAATACAATTCCAAAACCACCAAACATGAACTGGTTACCTGCTCCCATTTAGACATTACAGCTTAATAAAAGTAATAGAGTAACAGCAATGCTATTCTGTGGAAGAGATATGCCTTGCAGAAGAAAAAAAGTGAATTTAAGGGTTTTTGACCACCCCGACATGTCCACACTGCACCCTGCCCTCAGGGCTGTCCACGGTCTACCCTGGGGGTGTCTTATATGTATTAAACAGGAAGGTTTGGACCTAGATAAAAGGTTTATTTTGCCAGGTTCAAATGGAAGTTTAAATGAGCTTCCACATTTTGTGATGACAGCCTTAGAAATGTTCAGAGGGCTATTTCAGTGGGTGTCCCAATCAGTGATGTAGTCCTATGAGTAGCATTTAATTTACAGACCCTGAGCAAAGGTGCCACTTTACTAGGGACTTAAAGGATATTAAATATGCCAATTGGGGATAAGATAACGTGACCATGTTTAAAGGATTGAGCACATGCACTTTAGCACCGGTTAGCAGAGGTAAAGTGTGCAGAATCCATGAAGGAAGAAAGCCAAATGTTTGGGGAAATTCCACCTGATGGCTGGCAGATCTATCAGAGCTTCTCACTTCATAACTACTCAAGAGGTAAACTAGGGTAGATGCTTCATGGTGGAGGTGGAAGATGTTTGACCCATCCATCATTTGGTGTAATGTTTGAAATTTCCAAACTAAGACATATGTAAGATTTATTAGAATGTCAGATGCATCTTTCTGAGTCATTATTAGGATACATTTACTAATACAAGGATCACCACACAAAAAAGTAATAACCCACTGAGATGTCCACTTAAAACACAAAGCTATCACACAAGAAAACATACTTGCATGTTACACACTGTGCTTTGCAACAGGCATATTAACCCTTAATAAGATTTAAAAACAATCTTTTATTGTGTATTTAAAGTGAAAAATACAATGAATACACAATAATGCATTTGAGTCACCATTCATTATACAACGCAGCATACGTATCAAGGTGTAAACATCTTGGGGGAGGGAGGATCATGCCCTCTGCTGGTAGTGTTGGAGCAAGATCTGGTGAGAAGTCTATGCTATTTTATGATAAATGAAACCTGTAACTAGGCTGTACACAGATCTGTTCAGCAAGGGCATTAACATTCATAGATATCTCATCAATGTTATACATAGGAATTTGCTTACACAGTGATCTCAACAGCAAGTGCCTTATTGAGAGGTAATATAAAATGTAGACTATTTTTGACTGAAAAAGTACACATTTACTGTAATATGTCAATTTCTTTGGATCTGATTATATATATAGCAGCATCAGTGTTTATTAAGGAGATCAATGTCAACAGTCTCAATCTGAATTTTACTGGCCATGTCAGCAAGGTTTCTATAACCTTTTTGGATGTTGAGGTGTGTTTCCGACAATTGCCTGGCAACTCGGTTACACCACAAAGCTACCGCCAGCAATACGGTCCTTCATGCCTCTAGCCATCATCCGGATCACCTTATACGCAGCATCCCCTACGGGGAGATGTTGCGTATCAGACGCATCTGCAGTGTTGACTCTGAGTGTGTGAAAGCACAGGGTGAGAGCAAGCTTAGATTCCTAGCCAGGGGTTATTCTGCCAACGCATTGGACATTGCAATCAGAAAAGCGAACAATGTCCCCCGTGCAACAGCTCTCAGCCCGAAACCGGTAGGGTCACCTGCGAGTCAAAGTGATATCTTAGAACCCCCCAGGTTAATCACACAATTCAGTCGCCAGCACAACAAATTGCGTACAATCATTAACAGCAATTGGTCGGTTGTTCAGAGAGATCCGGTCATTGGACATACCCTTCCTAGGAATCCGGAGTTAACTTTCTGTAGGGCACGCTCCATGAGCGATATGCTCGTTAAGAGCAGCCCAGAGGCAACCCCTGCCAGTTCTTGGTTACAGCAAACTAAAGGCTTTATTAAATGTGCTTCTTGTAAAGCATGTAAGCTGGGAAAGAACAAAATGACGTACAAGAGCCCCTTTAGTGATGTCCCTAGGGTGATCAGCAAGAAACTCACATGCAAATCTGATTATGCTGTGTACGTGCTGGAGTGCACGTGTGGCCTGCAATATGTTGGTAGCACCAAGTTGTAGGTCCACAAACATGTACTCCAGCATGAGGGCCATTAGCAACAACGATGCCACGTATCCGGTGGCCAGACATTTTAAAGAGACCCACAGGAGTAGCTTGGAACATCTTAGCTACTTTATGGTGGACATGGTGCCCCCTCTTCGTGAGGTGGAGATCGTGAGGCCCTACTCAGGAAATTGGAAACCAGATATATCCTCTAGCTGAATACTAAGAGCCTCAATGGGCTCAACTCGAGTGAGGATTTTTCCCGTTCCCAAAAGAGATGCCATTGAGTTTTTTCCGTATCACAGTAGCCAGTGTGCCCGCCTCAAGGACAGATTGCGGCTGAGGTGATCGCAGAGTCACCAGATACACTTGCAACACATGCAGTGTACTAAGAATCATCAGTGTGCTTACAACTGGCAGACTATCTGCAGGAGAGGTGACGGGCCTAGTCAGCATGCTTTCCTTCCGAGCAGGATATAGTACGCAAAAGAGTGCTGGCATGGCAGGACTAGTCAGCATCTTATCCTTCCAACCTTGATGTAGTACGCATGGGAGTGATGGAACGAAGGGCCTAATCAGCATCTTACTGTTCCTAGCTCAATAGAGTGTGCATCAGAGTGCTGGCACGAGGGGCCTAATTAGCATCTTATTCTTCTGAGCTCTATATAGTACGCATCAGAGTGCTGGCACGAGTAGCCTAGTCAGCATCTTAACCTTTGGAGCTGGATATAGTATGCATTAGAGTGCTGGTACGACGGGCCTAGTCAGCCCTCTGTCTTTCCAAGGTCGATACAGTGTGCTTCAGAGTTCTGACACGATGGGCCTAGTCAGCATCTTATCCTTCCCTGCTGGATATAGTGTGCATCAGAATGCTGGCACACGGGGCATAGTCGGCATCATATCCTTCCGACCTTGGTATAGTACGCATGAGAGTGATGGCTGAAGGGACCTAATCAGCATCTTATCCTCCAGAGTGTGATAGAGTGTACACCAGAGTGCTGGCACAAGGGGCCTAATCAGCATCTTATCCTTCCAAGCTCGATATAGTAAGCATCAGAGCGCTGGCACGAGTGGCCTAGTCAGCATCTTATCCTTTGGAGCTGGATATAGTATACATCAGAGTGCTGGTACTACGGACCTAGTCAGCCCTCTGTCCTTCCAAGGTCGATAGTGTGCTTCAGATTGCTTGGACGAGGGTCCTAGTCAGCATATTATCCTTCTGAGCTTAATGTAGTATGCATCAAAGTGCTGGCAAGAGGGGTCTAGTCAGCATCTTGTCCTTCCGAGTTGGATATAGTACACATCACAGTGCTGGCACGAGGGGCCTAGTCAGCATCTTGTCCTTCAGAGCTGGATATAGTAAACAGCGGAGTGCTGGTACGATGGGTCCAGTAAGCCCTCCATCCTTCCAAGGTCGATGTGCTTCAGATTGCTGGGACAAGGGGCCTAGTCAGCATTTTATCCTTACAAGCTTAATAGAGTATGCATCAGACTGCTGACACAAGGAGTTTGATCAGCATCCAAGGTCGATATAGTGTGCTTCAAATTGCTGGGACGAGGGGGCCTAGTCAGCATATTATCCTTCTTCGCTGAATGTAGTATACATCAGAGTGCTGGCACGAGGCGCCTAGTCAGCATCTTATCCTTCCCAGCTGGATATATTGTACGCATCAGATTGCTGGCACGAGGGAAATCGTCAGCATCTTATCCTTCCGAGCTTGCTATACTATGCATGGAAGTGCTGGCACAAGGGGTCTAATCAGAATCTTATCATTCTGAGCTGGATATACTGTGCATCAGAGTGATGGCACAATGGCCTAATCAGAATATTAACCTTCCGAGCTGGATATAGTACACATCATCAGAGTGCTGGCACGAGGGGCCTAATCAGCAAATTATCCCTCCGAGCTGGATCTAGTATGGATCAAAGTGCTGGCACGAGGGCCCTAATTGGCATCTTATACTTCCGAGCTGTTTATAGTATGCATCAGAATGCTGGCACAAGGGCCTAATCAGCATCTTATCCTTCTGAGCTGTATATAGTACGCATCAGAGTGCCGACACGAAGGGCCCAGTCAGCTCTCCGTCCTTCCAGTGTGCTTCAGAATGCTGAGACGAGGGTCATAGTCAGGACCTTATCCTTCAGAGCTGAATATAGTACGCATCAGGGTGCTGGCACAAGGGGCCTAGTCAGCATCTTATCCTTCCGAGTTGAATGTAGTACACATCTGAGTGCTGGCACGAGGGGCCTAGTCAGCATCTTATCCTTCCCAGCTGAATATAGTATGCATCGAAGAGCTGACATGAGGGGAATTTTCAGAATCTGATCTTTCTGAGCTCAATAGAGTGTGCATCGGAGTGCTGCCATGAGGGGCCTAGTCAAAATCTTATCCTTCCGAGTTGGATTAGGTATGCATCAGAGTGCTGGCACGAGGTGCCTAATCAGCATCTTATCCTTCTGAGCTGAATATAGTACACATTAGAGTTCTGGCTCGAGGGCCTAATCAGCATATTATCATTCTGAGCTGAATATAGTACGCATCAGAGTGCTGACATGAAGGGCCTAATGAGCATTTTATCATTCTGAGCGGAATTTAGTATGCCTCAGAGTGCTGGCACAAAGGGCCTAGTCAGCCCTCCGTCCTTCCAACAGTGTGTTTCAGAGTACTAGGATGAGGGGGCTAGTCAGCATCTTATCCTTCTGAGCTCAATAGAGTGTAGATCAGAGTGCTGGCATGAGGGGCCTAGTCAGCAACTTATCCTTCTGAGCTCAATAGAGTGTGCATCAGAGTGCTGGCACGAGTGGCCTAGTCAGCATCTTATCCTTCTGAGTTCGATAGAGTGTAGATCAGAGTGGTGGCATGAGGGGCCTCGTCAGCATCTTATCCTTCTGAGTTCAATAGAGTGTAGATTAGAGTGCTGGCATGAGGAGCCTAGTCGGCATCTTATCCTTCTGAGCTGAATGTAGTACGCATCAAAGTGCAAGTATGAGGGGCCTCGTCAGCATCTTATCCTTCTGAGTTCAATAGAGTGTAGATTAGAGTGCTGGCATGAGGAGCCTAGTCGGCATCTTATCCTTCTGAGCTGAATGTAGTACACATCTGAGTGCTAGGATGAGGGGCCTAGTCAGCAACTTATCCTTCTGAGTTCGATAGAGTGTAGATCAGAGTGGTGGCATGAGGAGCCTAGTCGGCATCTTATCCTTCTGAGCTGAATGTAGTACGCATCAGAGTGCAAGTATGAGGGGCCTCGTCAGCATCTTATCCTTCTAAGTTCAATAGAGTGTAGATTAGAGTGCTGGCATGAAGGGCCTAGTCAGCAACGTATCCTTCTGAGCTCGATAGAGTGTGCATCAAGGTATTGGCATGAGGGGCCTAGTCAGCATCTTATCCTTCCGAGCTTGATATAGTATGCATCAGAGTGCTGGCATGAGGAGCCTAGTCAGCATCTTATCCTTCTGAGATCGATAGAGTGTGCATCAGAGTGCTGGCATGAGGAGCCTAGTCAGCATCTTATCCTTTGGAGTTGGATATAGTATACATCAGAGTGCTGGTACGATGGGCCTAGTCAGCCCTCTGCCTTTCCAAGGTCGATAGTGTGCTTCAGATTGCTGGCAAGAGGGTCCTAGTCAGCATATTATCATTCTGAGCTTAATGTAGTATGCCACAGAGTGCTGGCAAGAGGGGTCTAGTCAGCATCTTGTACTTCCGAGCTGGATATAGTACACATCACAGTTGCTGGCACAAGGGGCCTTGTCAGCATCTTATCCTTCGGAGCTGGATATAGTATACAGCGGAGTGCTGGTACGGTGGGCCCAGTAAGCCCTCCATCCTTCCAAGGTCAATGTGCTTCAGTTTGCTTGGACGAGGGGCCTAGTCAGCATTGTATCCTTCCAAGCTCAATAGAGTGTGCATAAGACTGCTGACACGAGGGGCTTGATCAGCATCGTATCCTTCTGAGCTGGATACAGTACACATCAGAGTGCTGACACAAGGGGCCTAGTCAGCATCTTATCCTTCCAAGCTGGATAGAATATGGATTAGAGTGCTGGCATGAGGGGCCTAATCAGCATCTTATCCTTTGAAGCTGGATATAGTATGCATCAGAGTGCCCGCAAGAGAGGCCTGACCAGCATCTTATCCTTCCAAACTGGATATAGTATGCATCAGAGTGCAGGCACGAGGGGTCTTATTAGCATCTTATCCTTCCAAGCTGGATATAGTATACATCTGAATGCTGGCATGAGGTGCCTAGTCAGCATCTTATCCTTCTGAGCTGGATATAGTACGCATCAGAGTGCTGTCACGATGGGCCTAGTCAGCCCTTCGTCCTTCCAAGGTTGATACAGTTGGCATCAGTGTGCTGGCATGAGGGGCCTAGTCAGCATCTTATCCTTCTGAGCTCAATAGAGTGTTCATCAGAGTGCTGGCACGATGGGCCTAGTCAGCCTTCCACCCTTCCAAGGTTGATACAGTTTGCATCAGAGTGGTGGCACGAGGGTCCTAGTCAGCATCTTATCCTTCTGAGCTCAATAGAGTGTGCATCAGAGTGGTGGCACGAGGGGCTTGGTAAGCATTTTATCCTTCCAAGCTGGATATAGTACGCATTAGATTGCTGGTACGAGGGGCCTAGTCAACATCTTACCTTAAAAGCTGGATATAGTATGCATCAGAGTGCTGGCATGAGGTGCGTAATAAGCATCTTACCCTTCCAAGCTGGATATAGTATGCATCAGAGTGCTGGCAAGCAGGCCCGGACTGGCCATAGCGGGCACCAGGCAATCCCCCGGTGTGCCGCACGGGTAGGTGCCGGTTTGGGGCCCCTAGGTGCCATTTTTGTTACAGGGCTGTTTTTGCAGCACAGCGGCAAAATCGGCCCTGTACCAAAATCGGCCGAAAACCGGCCCGGCAAAGAGCTTGGCGGCACCTCCAACCTCCCGAGTGGGGAGGGGGGGGGGGGGGGGGGTGGGGGGGGCTGGTCGAGCACTTTGCCAGGGCTGGTTGGGGTTCCCAGTCCGGCCCTGCTGGCAAGAGGGACTTACTCAGCAACTTATCCTTTTGAGCTCAATAGAGTGTGCATCAGAGTGCTGACACGATGGGCCTAGTCAGCATCTTATACTTCTGAGCTCGATAGAGTGTGCATCAGAGTGGTGGTACTAGGGGCCTAATCAGCATCTTATCATTCTGAGCTCGATAGAGTGTGCTTCAGAGTGCTGGCACGACAGGCCTAGTCAGCCCTCCATCCTTCCAAGGTTGATAGAGTATGCATCAGAGTGCTGGTACAAAGGGCCTAGTCAGCATCTTAACATTCTGAGCTCAATAGAGTGTGCATCAGTGTGCTGGCACAAGGGCTAGTCAGACCACCTTCATTCCAAGGTACATTCCAAGGTAGGAAATCTTCTGCATGCTGACAACAGCCAGATTGTCTGCAGACTAGCTAGCCTCCCATTCTTCCGAGCTTGATACATTGTGCCTCTAAGTACTGGCACGATGGGCCTGGTGAGTCTCCCATCCTTCTGAGCTCGATACGGTGGTCTGTGCCGTGATGACTAGATAGTTAGACAGATAGATAGATAGATAGATAGATAGATAGATAGATAGATAGATAGATAGATAGATAGACAGATAGACAGATAGATAGATACACACTGCACACCTTAGACACACCACCCTAGTTTTTTAAAATCTTCATAACTTTGTAAAGGAACAATGGTTCTAAAGTACTGGCAGCATTTTGACTTGCTGTCTTCAAATAAACATCAGGGACGTGGTTCTTCATGGATTTGCAATGTTATCTTCCTTGAGAATCCCTTACCCCATATAGGCATGGGCGGAAAATCCGTTCCGCTCGCGGATTTTGCGGATTTTCGGGAAATCCGCAATCCGCGAGATTTGCGAATTTCCTGCAAAATCCGCAAATCCGCGAGCAGCGGATTTTGCTCGCACTGCTCGCACTGTTCGCGTGAGTTCGCGCCCCGCGAATAAGTGCGAAATTGCAGAAATACGATCTAAGCAAAACTGAAAGTAACTACTTACCAGGTTCAAAAGTTCAGGCACATCATTAGTAGCCATTTCCTGTAGTGCTTCCTGAGGGGCCCCTCCAGAGTTCAGTTGCCAGTTGAAACTATTATGTGACCCTGCTCTGAACCTCAGAATAGTTACACATATGCCACAAAGGTCATGAATTACAGCTAAGGGAGACAAGCAGGAGCCAGGCTGGAAGTTAAAATCCATTAATCAGCCCCTAATTCATTATTGTCAGTTGGGGCAGGGCAGGTGTTGTAACTAATTTTGCAACAATGAAAGCACTTAGCAAGTGCAAAAGATCACTAATCAGGGCGCACTAAGGAAGCAGGTGCCAGCTAAAAAAATATTCTGTGACACATTAATCAGCCCCAAATTAATTCAGGTCACTTGAGGCAGGGAAGGTGTGCTTTGCTTTGCCGAAAATAATGTACACTGGACAACCAGAGGGTGTGGTGATGAAACAGAGGGTGGCATGGGTGGGCCAGAGGGTGGCATGAGTAGTCAGAGAGTGGCAGTGGTGACAGAGAGTGGCAGTGATGAAGAAGAGTGTCCCAAACAGGTTGGACACGTAGAAACAACAAGTTCGCAAAACTTGCGACCCGACAGGTAAGTTCGCAAATTGCAAAATTGTAAAAACCCTCGCGAACTGGCAGAAACACGGGCGAACACAAAAAAAAAAAAAAATCCGCAAATTCGCGGGAATTCGCGGATTTTGCGGATTGCGAATCCGCAAATCCGCAAAATTCGCGAACGCGAGATCCGCAAAATTCGCTCATGCTTAACCCCATAGTCTACCTGCGTCTCATGAAAGAGCTCGACCTTAGGACCGCTTATTTTGTACATGCCAGGCGCGCAGCGCCCAAAGGACTGAAAGGGCTTCAGCCCTTCCCGTCGTGTGTCCCAGCCCGTGCTGCTGCAGCTCGAGCTGCTGTAGGCTAGGAAGTGTCTGGAGTGTCCGGCACGCCCGAGTTTTTCACAGGTCTTTAAAGACCATTTGCATATATACATACCTTTGTAAACTGGTCACCGACGCTTCGTTTATTTTCTGGTTTCAGTACCCCCTGGGCCCCCTTACATTTGTATTTTACATTTACTGTCGTAGTGTAAGAATGCATTTCATGAAAAGGAATGCAATGTAGGGTTGCCGAAAGAAAAATGCCAGCCATGTGTTGTTTAAAGAGCCAGCAAAGACATTGTCTTGACCCTAAATAGGGTTATAAATAAAAAAGTATGTATTCATTTGCAATGTGACTTCTCTGTCTTTGTTCCCTTTAATTATCAGTCATGGATCATTCAGGCAGCCCTAGACACAATTAAAAGTGCTTTCTATATATATTTGCTGTTTGAAGTATGCACAGATAAATGCTGAAAATACAGTGTTATGTGACTGTTCATTTTTGTACCGTCTGGGACATCAAAATAATGAGCTGGCAACCCTAATCATAAGACTGGACGTTTGTTGCAGGATCAGCACATTATTTATTTCCTCCTCCCTTGATCCCTGGTCAAGGCCATGATAGCAGGGCTTTAAGTGGGCCAGGACCTGCCGGTGCTCAGCACTGTAGTTTTTAAAAGCAGGTGCTGAGACGGTGTCTATATGGCTCTACATTTTCACCTTCATACTCAGAATGGAAAAAAATCTTAACTCTGCAGCAGTTCACTGTTTTGATGTAACTTTTATTTTTTTGCTGTTCTGTATTGCCAAACTCAAAGTGCTTTACATCAACACCAACATGGATGTCTTCATTTATTTTTTGGTAGGCACAGACGATTAAGTGATTTGCCTTTATAACGCACGTTGAGCCGATGTTGAGACCCAAACCTGCTTACTCAGCACCAAAGTTGACAGCTCTAGCCATTACGCCATAACTGCTTGCGAAAGAACTAAATCATTTTCTATTATAATATACCAAAAAGCCATAGTTGTATGTATGCATGTAGTATATTTATCTTATGCAACTAACAACCTTTGACAAAGCCAATAGTCCTGGCTTATTGTAGGTGCAATGTTACCTATTTAGAGGCAATAACAGAAGCAGTGAAATACCAGTTGGGCGGCACATTATGCTGAGCACAGACTTTTAGCATAAATGTTTTCATCATATCATCCACGCCCCTTTGAGAGACCCCCTATTTTTTTACCCCACTCAAAGCCCTGCATATTAGCAATAGTTTAACTTTTATCTGAAACCCTACGCTGCCATCATTAACATGCTGAGTTACTCCAAGTGTCTGGGAATGCACCCTGCATTCAGACAACTCACTCCTCATTCTCGCCCCTTCACTTTCATGCTCCCCCTGCACTCATAGCGATCACAATGCACTCACACTGATCACCATGCACTCACACCATTCACCCACTCACAGTGATCACTCTGCACTCATAATGCACTTGCGCTGTTCACCCTGTACCTCACCCTGCAGTCACACAAGCACACTACACCCTGCACTTATGTGACACTTTACTCACCTTTCAGCCTCAATTCTCACTTTGCAATCTAACTCAAACAAGCCCATCACTAACCATGCATTCATCAGTCCCATTTTGCACTAACATGCGCGCCCAAATTCATATGGTCACCTCACTCACCCTACTCTCACACTATCGCTTCGCTCACATGGGCACTCCTGCCAACCACACAACGCAGAGGATTAATGTGCCTGCTACCAAGAAAATGTACCATGCAGATCATAGAACTGAGTGTAAGTAAACTATAAGTATCGCTATAAAAAATGAAATTTTTGTCAGAAAGGTGCTACAGCGAGATGAGGTGCATTGTTGGTGAGTGGTAGTGAGGGAATTTATGAAGAAGGAGGAAATGGGGCAGGGGGCCCCCAAAAAAACGGTTACACTGTGCCAACCCCTCCCTCCCCCGCCTCCCGAAGTTCGGGTCTTGTTGTGCCCAGGTGCGCAACGCCCATTGGACTCAAAGGGCTTCAGTGCACCCCCCCCCCCCCCCCCAGCCAGGGATGAGACACCTTCCCGGGCACACACACAGTACCCGAGTACTTTAAAGGTCTTTAAAATACCTTTTTCTTGTTAATGAGGCTTTGATGTTTTTCACCCCTTCTTAGAGCCCCTGCAGCTCGCCTCTGCCTTTTGCTTGAAGAATCAACCCCCCAGAATTTTTTTTCTAGCCCCCCCCCCCCTTCGCCCCCCCACCCCCACCGGAATTTGGCTCTAGTTGCGCCTTTGGTTGTGCCCCTGGTACATGTCCACACCCAAAGCGCACTGGGGCAGGGATCTTGTGTCTAGTAGCGCTTTACCAAAGCCCTTATTATTACAATAAACTAAAACATTATCATTCTACATATGGCAATATACAACATAGCGCTGTGCTTACAAAGATGTAAACCACTCTATTAATAAAAAAAAACGAATGTCTGCCTGAGAGGTTCAAAATTGGAGCAAGGTACACGCATTTCACGGTACTAGTAATGCCACGTTTCTGTTGCTTTTAAATGAGTGAAAGCGTGTCCTAAATACAAGTTAGAGGAAAAACAACTCGTACAACAAGGGCTCATAGTGAAAATAATACGAACATGTCACCAAGCCTTTCAGGTCATGTGCACTGTTTTAATCATCCTGTTTACGGACTACTTCCAATCATACGATTTCTGTTCATTTGTAAACTGGTGGTTTCCTTTTACAATTGCATTGAGAGAATCAACATACGGCGTCTTAACCCTGTATGAATGAAATGGCTCCTCGGCTTTAGAGCAGAAAGGTGCAGTCCCAACAGCAGTTTGGCTCGGCACGCTGCTGCTTCTGCCTGCTAAAGCCGAGGCTCGCATCTCCAGCGGTGGGCGGGGCTTCCGTGGGCTCGTCCGAGGTGTCCAATAGACAGGACCTCCGGAGGGTGCCGAAGGCCAGGGGATACCCGATCCCAAGGGGATACCTGATATTACACAACACCGGAACACCGCAGCAGTTATGATCGAGCACAGTAGTATCTCATCCAGGTATACCACTGCAACCAAATCCTAGTCGGGGTCTCTGTGTTTGGTATGACATAGGCAATTACATAGCTGTTGTTGGGGCTGGTGCAAACATCAAAATATATATATTTTTTTAAATGAAACGTTAAAGTCTTACATTTGGCAATGAAGGATAAGATTGAAGAGCTGAGCATTACTTCTGAATGTATGTGCAAGTGAGGAGATGGTGGGGGCAAACAAAGTACACTTTCTGAAGCAATAACAAAAGAAGTACTACAGCGTCACCAGTTAATTATTGGCAAAAATTATTATAAGGGTCTTGGCAAAACCCTTATGACGAAAGGAGGACAGATCTGCAAACACAAAAACATGGTGCATTGGTAAAATGATAATGGCCCCACATTTTTATTAACAGGTTAGCAAAAAAAAGTTTGATAGATTGCAATATTTACAAGTTGTTTAAAAATAAAGTAGTGATGAAAGAATGTCACAATCATTTGTATAGTTTTTGGTAAACGTTTGCAAACACCGACTCTTAGACAGGAAACAGTGTATGCATATGAAGATTAAGCCAATTGAATAAACAGGAGTACCCAGGGTTCATCTAAAATGTGCTGTACAACCAAGTGTCGATTTCTAAAGCAGATGCTCATTTTCTGACCCTGAAATAAGATCAATAAAACAAATTTGAAAAAACTAAAACATTTACATAAGCATGCTTTTTCAGCCAGCACTCACAATCGTGCTTTCCTGGGAAGATTTAATTTATCTTAGCTGTTGGGAGCAACAATCAATTATTGCTTACTTCTTCATCCAACCGACACCAATCTAGTCAATATGCACTGATGACACAAATCCTGCATTTTTGTACTTGATCACAAAACTACAGATTTTTCAACATCTATCTATACTTTTTAACTGTTAACATCCCTAACTGTCTGATTAGCATAAAGCAAAGGCCTAGCAGCAGTCTTTGTTGTGAGATCAAATGTTATCTTGATTTCTAGGTAATATGACCATGTCCTCCCCTTTTATAGAATAATTTTTTTACAGACTGTACCCTCCCTGCTTTGCATACGGAAATAAGTCACAAAGCGGTTATGAGGCCCCGCTGCTCGCACCTACGCACTGCATAGCTCTGCCACACAGAAATTAGTTTATTCATTAAATAGTTTCATTTCATCAATTATATAGGTGTTCCTCAACAGTCACTACTCACATCAAAGCAAAGAGTACTGTGAGAAAACAAAAAAACTATAAGAAAGCTAGGCTCTCAAACAGCAACTTTTTACTTCCATACCAAAAACTTGAATTGTGCTCTACTGGCGACATCTAAGGCCAATCAGAAAATAGAGAATCGAAACCTGAAACAGGAGACAACCCAGTCAGTCCCTTGAATTGCGCCTTGGAAGTCGCCAATCTGAAATTATTAATTCCTAAATTGAAAGTGAAACACAAAGTAATGGATGGAAAGAAGGTAATTGTCACCCCAAACATTATTTAGTAAGTTGTAGTCCGCTTGTTTTTTGCTTTTCATTTTTTTTACTAAAATAATATAAAAAAAATCACAGTATTTTAAGAAATAAAACCCACGTTGTGGATCAGTTTCTTTCACGCCAATGTGGGTAGAAGTTACCATGCCAAGGAGGATCAACATTTTCCCCACAGCGACAACAGGTAGTACTGAGAAATGTAGTCTTCCCTTGGTTCATTTTGAGGTACTAGAACAGTTTTGAGTTTTAGTTTATGTTGTGGTTCTGTGGCTTTTGTTTCTTCATACAACAGTCTGGAAAAGCACACCATATTTAAAATTACTTTAAAAAAAAAAAAATGGAAAAAAACACCTTTGAAAGGTCCCATGGTAAGACGTCCTTCTTTGAGTCACTTGCTCCCCAGGCAGAAAGATCTTCCTGTTTGGAAAATGATCCGAAACCCTCTTGCAAAGTACAATGTTTAACGGAGTTGCCTTATAAGGTCCACATGAATTAAGTTCCTGTCCCAGGTGTCAGCAAGTATAAAATTATAATAAACCGATGTGGTGAAAACCAGGGAGTCAAATTATTTTGACTGTTAAATAACTTTAATATACATACTCCTAGGAGTACCAGTGCTTTGAAAATAGATCTTTTGTCCTAAAAGCAGCTTTGTTTCCTTTGAGTTTGTGCGTGCCCCGAACAATTATTCACATGGGCTCATTCTGTTTCAACCGTTGTCTCTGCCAAATCTCTGTGCGAAGTATTTGCGGACCAAGACAACACGGCATTCTGCATGGTGTATGCCATCTCAATGGTTTGCCTTTCCTGCCTTTTATCCAACACAGGCACCTTGACGACTGCCACGTTTTTTTCTTTTAGTTGTAGATCTTCGGTGTGTCCTCGTCTTTTGCTATCATTCACAATCCTGCAAAAAGTTTGTTTAAAAAAGAAGGAACAATGTATTAGAACAGTAAAAGTAAAATGCTTAAAAAAATTCCACCGAGATCACCTGTACACAGTGTGGACACCAATACACATTTACAGCACTTATAAATGTAGATGGAACTGCATGTGCTTACCATGACATTAGTGGGGCACAGCAGAGATAAGCATATGTTAGGTTACTGGCATTTTTACAATCCTCACCACCACTGTTATGGCACTGTATCAAATTCTCTATCTGGGAGCCCTTGCAGGCTTAAATGTGAGTCCCATCAAACAAGCTGGGCTTTTGTTGTTTGGTTGTGTGTGCTTTGTAACTAGTTTTTTCAATGTTTAGTTCGGAAGTGGGTTCAAACAAGAAAAATCTAGCGATTTTAATGTGTATGGATGGGTAAATCTATATATATATCCCAAAGGTTACGTTATAGTTAAGAAAACGTTATTTATCGTTGTTATACAAACCGAACTTAAACAATACAAACATTAGAAATTCTAAACTCAGTTATAACTTACATTTCGAAATGTACGTGCCACCTTCACCTTCTGGTCTGAGTCGCTACACTACATGAACTATAACGCGCACTCTCGCCAAGCACTGCACTACCCTGCCCTTTTATAATCTTTTCCTAAATTTACTCCTGGAATCGGGGAGAGAGTCCTAAGACAGTGGTGCAACATTTGCCTCTAGGTTTCGGCCAATCAATGGAATCCTGCGCTTTGGCTCAGGGATCCTGCGCTTTGGCTCAGGGATCCTTTAAGAATAGTCGTGGTCAACTGATCACAGCGCGGATTGTTCCACGGTTCCTCTGCGAAGGATCAGCAAACGGTCTTTGGTGTGAAATACCTATATTTTTTATCCTTAGTTTCTCAAAAATTACTGAAAGGAATTACACCAAATCAAAACAAGCACTCTTTCTGTGCCAAGATCTAACTTTCTGCTAAATTTGGTCTAAATCTGTTCGTTCGTTTTGGCTGTAGCTGGGTCTAATTTTCTAATAAATGTATTTATTTCTTCTCAGTTGGCCAAAAATTAAAAATATGTAGAATTTCTGTAAAATCTCTTGATTGAATAACCTGTTAGTACTTGCAGCAATGTTTGCCCTTTGCACAGATTTTTATATCCACAATAAACTTACATGCCATGTCTTAAAACGTGACGTTCCCATTCGGATCCAAGCGCAAAGGTTCTTCCACAGAACTCGCATGGAAATCGCTTGGCCTGAGGAGGGTCATCAGTACAAGGAAACTCCACTGGGGCTAAAAGAAATCAGGAAAATAGAGTATTTATGCGCATAACTTTACATAGTGCAGTCTACATTATTCTTTCTCCGTTTCACCTAAAAACAGACCTCATTCAGAAGTGTTTTTGCAGTCGTAAATCGCATTTACAATTTCAAAAACTTTAAATAAGTCACAAATTTTATTTCGGAGACTCTGGATTTTTCTACACTTAAATCCCACTAGTTAAGTAGAAATGTATCAGCCAGGCCGGTTTTTCATTTGAACAAATTTGGCATTAGGAGTGGGAACATTCCCAGGGAAGGGTTGCCCTGTAGGTATTATCAAACTTTGTTAAAGAGTTTAACAACTGATTTGCAAATGTAATTTTTAGTGCCAGAAAAAAAGACAAAAATTGTTCTATACAATTTGGTGGGAAAAACACAGAAATCCAGCATGTTTGCAATGTGGAAGTGGTCTTCTACACCGGGACACACAATTATCAGGTGGTACAAAGATTAAAGCCCTGTTCAAGGAAAAATTCTAATCTCTGTGCAAACCACTGTTTGCACTGGGATCGGAATAAAGAGTTGTAAAATAATTTACCCTAGCTGTTTTCCCATGATTAATTCTAGCAGTTCAAACCTGTTGAAATGTATCAGGCAAAAGGTTCATAAAAAGGCATACCATGCAGCTCTGAGTCAGCCTAGGTCTTGAGGCTCTTCCTGACGGTGTGCAGAGTGGGGGAGCGTCTGATGCTGATTGGGAGCTCGTTCCAGGTCTTTGCCGCGATGTAGGAGAAGGCTCTTCCACCCCTTCTGGCTCTGCGGACATGCGGGGTTTCAGCAAGGGCGAGGTCGGCGGAGCAGGTGTTTCTCTTGGGTACGTGGACGGAGACTCTTTCATTGAGGTATTGGGGTCCAGTGTTGGGGAGGGATTTGTAGGCGTGAGTGAGTAGCTTGAAGGTTACTGTCTTCTCAACGGGGAGCAAGTGGAGGTCTCGAAGGTGTTGGGTGATGTGTTACTGTTGTGGGATGCCGAGGACAAGTCTGGCCGCAGTGTTCAGGATGGTCTGGAGTTTGAAGGAGCAGAGATTTGTTGATTCCAGTGTAGAGGGCGTTTCCGTAGTCCAGTCTGCTTGTTACGAGTGTGTGGCAGGTGAAATAGCACTCAAGGAAATTTATGACTTGCATAGATTTTCATGCATAATGTGGTTGATTTTTGTGAATCCCAAAAAGTCTGAACTCTTCTTAAATCGTGGGAGTTATAGCATTTCATTGTGAGCATTTACAGCCAATCGAAGCAGCAAATGTAGCCATCGAAAGCACTGAACCACTTTACGTAATCAATCAATCAATCAGTGACACTTATAAAGCGCGCTACATACCCGTAGGGTCTCAAGGCGCTGGGGGGGGGTGCCGCTACTGCTCGAACAGCCAGGTCTTCAGCTTCTTCCTGAAGGAGAGGTGGTCTTGGGTCAGGCGCAGGTCGGTCGGGAGGGAGTTCCAGGTCTTGGCGGCCAGGTAGGAGAAGGACCTTCCTCCTGTAGTCGCTCTTCGGATGCGGGGGACGGCGGCGAGGGCGTGGTTGGCTGATCGGAGGTGGCGTTTGGGAGCGTAGAAGTTGCCTCGTCTGTTGAGGTAGCTCGGGCCTTGGTCGTGTAGGGCCTTGTGTGTGTGGGTGAGGAGGCGGAAGGTGATTCTTTTGTTGACGGGGAGCCAGTGGAGGTCTCTCAGATGTCCGGAGATGTGGCTGGTTCGTGGGATGTCGAGGATGAGTCTGGCCGAGGCGTTCTGGATCCGCTGGAGTCTCTTCTGGAGCTTGGCGGTGGTACCGGCGTAGAGGGCGTTGCCGTAGTCCAGTCGGCTGGTGACGAGGGCCTGGGTGACGGTCTTCCTGGTCTCGGTGGGGATCCACCAGAAGATCTTCCGTAGCATGCGTAGGATGTTGAAGCACGCCGAGGAGACGTTGTTGACTTGCCTGGTCATGGAGAGGGAGGAGTCCAGGATGAAGCCCAGGTTTCGTGCATGGTCTGTCGGTTTGGGTGCGGTGCCCAGGGCGGGAGGCCACCAGGAGTCGTCCCAGGCGGAGGGTGAGGAGCCCAGGATGAGGACCTCCGTCTTGTCCGAGTTCAGTTTCAGGCGGCTGGTTGTCATCCACTCGGCTACCTCTTTCATCCCTTCGTGCAGGTTGGCTCTGGCGGCGGCGGGGTCGTTGGTCAGGGAGAGGATCAGCTGGGTGTCGTCGGCGTAGGAGATTATGCTGAGGTTGTGTTTGCGTACGATGGCCGCGAGGGGGCTCATGTAGACGTTGAAGAGGGTGGGGCTCAGAGATGATCCCTGGGGGACGCCGCAGATGACTTCGGAGGCCTCTGACTTGTACGGTGGAAGGCGGACTCTCTGTGTTCTTCCGTCGAGGAAGGAGATGATCCATTCCAGCGCCTTGTCCTGGATGCCGATGTTGCTGAGGCGCCGTACTAGGGTGCGGTGGCAGACCGTGTCGAATGCCGCGGAGAGGTCTAGGAGGATGAGGGCCGCTGTTTCTCCCTTGTCCATCAGGGCTCGGATGTCATCGGTGGCGGCGATGAGGGCGGTCTCGGTGCTGTGGTTGGCTCGGAAGCCGGATTGTGAGGGGTCGAGGGATCCGTTAGTCTCGAGGAAGGCGGCCATCTGCTTGTTGACGGTCTTCTCGATGACTTTGGCTGGAAACGGGAGGAGCGAGATGGGGCGGTAGTTCTTGAGTTCGGTGGGGTCCGCTGTGGGTTTCTTGAGTAGAGCGCTGAGTTCGGCGTGCTTCCAGCTCTCAGGGAAGGTGGCGGTGTCGAAGGATGTGTTGATGATGTCTCGCAGGTGGGGTGCGATGACAGCGTCGGCCTTGTTGAAGACGTGGTGAGGGCAGGGGTCGGTCGGTGATCCGGAGTGGATGGAGTTCATCGTGTGGATGGAGTCTTCGGTGCTGATCGGGGTCCAGGCGTGGAGGGTGGCGGTGGGGGGCGGTTGTTCGTTCATGGTGTGCGTTGGTTGGTTGTTGAAGCTGCTGTGTATGTCCGCGATCTTGTTGTGGAAGTATGAAGCGAGGGAGTTGCAGAGGTCTTGCGATGAGGTGATGTCGTTGTTTCCTGCGCTGGGGTTGGAAAGCTCTTTCACGATGTTGAAGAGTTCCTTGCAGTTGTGTGCGTTGTTGTCCAACCGGTCCTTGAATGCTGTTTTCTTGGCGGCGCAGATCAGCTGGTGGTGTTTCCGGGTGGCAAGTTTGAAGGAGGTCCTGTTGTCCGGTGTCGGTTCCCTTTTCCAGACTTTCTCGAGGGCTCGGCAGTTCTTCTTGGAGCTTTTGAGTTAGTCGGTGAACCATGGGGCCTTCTTGCTGCCGGGTCTGCTAGGCGGGTTCCTCAGTGGGGCGAGTTCGTCCACGCAGTTGCTGATCCACTTCGTGAGGTTGTCGGCGGCCTGGCTGGGGTTCGCTGTGCTGGCAGGAGGGTGCTGGCTCAGGGAGGTGGCGAGCTGGTCTGCTGTGATCTTGTTCCAGCTGCTGCGGGCGGCCTGTTGCTGGTGGTGGTGGGTCGTCGTTCTCTTGAAGGTGAAGTGGACGCAGCTGTGGTCCGTCCATTGAAGCTCAGTGGCGTGGCTGAAGTCGATGTCTGTGCTGGAGGAGAAGACTGCGTCGAGTGTGTGTCCGGCGAGGTGGGTGGGGGTGGACACCAGTTGCTTGAGTCCCAGGTTGGCGAGGTTGTCGAGCAGGGTGCTGGTGTTGCGGTCGTTGTTGTTCTCCAGATGGAAGTTGAGGTCTCCCAGGAGGATGTAGTCAGCGGAGGGGAGGGCATGCGGGCTGACGAAGTCGGCGATGTCCTCGCTGAATTGTGTGCGTGGTCCAGGGGGTCGGTAGATCAGGGTGCCTCTGAGGGTGGTGTTCGGGTTGGTGTGGATCTGGAAATGCAGGTGTTCGGCGCTGGTCAGGGTGTTGTCGGTGCTGGTCGTGAGACGGATGGTGCTCTTGTGGACGATGGCGATGCCTCCTCCCATCTGATTGGCGTTTCGGTCCCTCCGGACGATCTTGTAGCCCTCTGGGATAGCGATGGCGATGTCGGGAGCTGAAGAGGCGTTCATCCAGGTCTCCGTGAGGAAGGCAACGTCAGGGGCTGTGGCGTCTAGGAGGTTCCAGAGTTCGATGGCGTGTCTGTGGACGGAGCGGGTGTTGAGCAGGATGCACTTGAGGTGGGTGCTGCTGGTGTTCGACTTGGCGGGTGTTGCTGCGAGGCAGGTCCGGATGCAGGAGAACTTGCAGGCGTGGCAGCTGAAGGGTCCGTGGGTGCGACGTGGTGTGGCTTGGTGGCACTCTGGGCGTCGGCCGGTGTTGAGTGCGTAGAGGGTGGCGGCTGAGTACGTCCTGCGGGTCGGTCGGGGTCTTCGAGGACCAGGGGTCCTGGCGCTGGTCGCGATCCGGTCGCGGACGGGCGCAGACGGGCTTACCTTTGGCGCACAAACGGCGCACCCGCTGCGCGTGACCGCTGCGCGTTCGCACGGTCGCCATTTAAGGCGAAGTGCGCGGGTGGGCGGAGCAGCTGGGAGGCGGGAGCGGGGAGGGTTACAGAAGAGAAAAAAGGGGCGGGGACAAGCGGCGGTGGCGGGAAGGGAGGGCGGAGGGCGGCGAGGTAGGCGGACAACAAGGAAGGAAAGCCAAAAACACGGGCCAAAAGGAAATAAGCAATACAGGCTTATACAGGCACAAATACGTGACAAAACAAGGGAAAAACGAAGTTTAGGCAAAAACAGGCACAAATACGTGACAAAACAAGGCAAAAACAATCCCCGCAGCGGAGGCAGCCGGCAACCGGCAAAACGAGGCGGCAGAGGGCAGGCAAGGGGCACACGCAGCAGCTGGTGGCCGTGCGGCGCGGGGGTGTCCCACAAGTGGGTCACACTCACCTGCGTCGCACGGTCGCCATTGAAGGCCAAGTGCGCAGGTGGGCGGAGCAGCTGGGAGGCGGGAGCGGGGAGGGTTACAGAAGAGAAAAAAGGGGCGGGGACAAGCGGCGGTGGCGGGAAGGGAGGGCGGAGGGCGGCGAGGTAGGCGGACAACAAGGAAGGAAAGCCAAAAACACGGGCCAAAAGGAAATAAGCAATACAGGCTTATACAGGCACAAATACGTGACAAAACAAGGGAAAAACGAAGTTTAGGCAAAAACAGGCACAAATACGTGACAAAACAAGGCAAAAACAATCCCCGCAGCGGAGGCAGCCGGCAACCGGCAAAACGAGGCAGCAGCGAGGCAGAGGGCAGGCAAGGGGCACACGCAGCAGCTGGTGGCCGTGCGGCGCGGGGGTGTCCCACAAGTGGAGATAATATTGCTCTTGTATACAAGTTCCATTAACAAAAGCATAGTGAAGTAAATAAATTTCACTAAACAGAAACTTGTGTCTTTTTTTAATAGATTATTTAATTCCCATTATATCAAAACTCTGCACAGAACTTCATTGGTAGGAGTTTCCCAGGAACCTTTCATTGGGGGATCCCTTGTTTCTTTCAGATCCTGTTATTCTCAGAAGAAAAGCATTTGGTCTTAGCTGGGGAGCAACTTTGGGAAAGCTCTCCACTCATGGCCACTGATCGTCAGAGAAGTCAACCAGGTCATTAAGACTTTTGTGCTATCTCTCCAAGGACAGTTTGTAGTCTGTGATAGTCTGGACAGATCTTAGTAACGACTGATGTCTATTAAGTGTTTTTGATAAGTTTGTGAGTATATTATATTTATTTTTATTGGACCAGAATTAAGAAACAGACAATGAATACCCACTGAATTGACAATGTTAAAAAAGTCTTATTAGGTTTTATACTTTTGAGGCTCATTTTTCTATTGTTTAATTGATCTAGTTTAAATTAACCTTAATAAAGAGGACAACTGAGACGACCGCATTAAAAGCATTTGTCAATTGTCAGGGAAGTTTCAGGTCAATCTCCCTCGAGACAACTGCAGATCAGATTTTTTCATGGGCAGAAGGACACCTGGCTCTAAAAGCGGTTCACATTAGGGGGGTGAACAACTGAAGAGCAGGTACGCTAAGCTATGGTTTCCAGTGCTCTCACAGTTTTTGTCTCTCACTGTGGATATTAATTGCAATATACAATCACTTTTAACCTCCCTCTCTAGACCTATCTGCTTTAAGAGCTAATGCTTTGCTTCCTCTGGTACAGTTTTCCAGGATAAGGAAGCTGGGGAAGTGGATAATCTTATACTTCCTGAGCCCCAACTCTGTTTTATTCTCCCCTTTCCACTGATTTCTAGAGTATTCGCCAGGATGCGGTTAGAGAACAGGGAAGTCATCTTAAGTGTCCATTTTCAGAAATAGATGGAGGTATTCCCTTTATTACAACAGCAATAATCAAGGAATAGCTTTCTCCTCTGTTTACTTGTACTCTCAGCTTTCCAGTCCTTCTTCAGATGTTTTTTCCAGAAATTCCAACTGTCAGTTTGGATGCTGAAAGTTGGGGGCTCCAGCATTTACATCTGAGCAAAGGTCTATGAACAGCAGTTTATAACACCTGACATTCTTGTACTTTAAAAACGTATAGCTATGATTAGTAATCCTTCAATTTGTGGCGCTATTCCAAGGGGTTTAGAATTGCGATTGTTCCCAAATCTTTATTCTAGAATTTGGTGGAATGGGCTGCCCTTCTGCTCTTTCGAGAAACTTGAGAGTGCAGGGGATAGAAGGAGATAAATTGTTTGTAGGACAGGTTACTGAATGGGACTTATTTGGTTATGCCCCATTTGTAAATATTCTCATACTACAGATCTGCCTTTTGTTCTGTTTTTTATTTTTTTACAGAGAGCTACTTTCAGGCTACAGAATCCCGTCCTCCGTAATATCTTTCCTTCCAGGTTTTATTCTATGTAGCAATTATCTCTGTATGTAGGTTGAATGATCTGAGAGTTTGTTACCCAAACACATCCTCGGATTTGTCCTGACCACTGGGTTATCCGCCACAGTCTAGGTTTTGTTCTTAAGGTCAACTCAGTTTTCCATTGATTGCAAAACATTTACAGGAGAAAGAGCGTGCTTGAGTTGATTTCTTTTTAACCAAGGCAGGGACCCGCATGAGGGCATTGGAGCTTCTCAATTCTCTAGAGCAGCCAGCTTTGTGAAGTCTTTAGAAGAGATACATTGGGGTTTGAGGGTGCAAGGCCTTATGCGTAATACAGGTGTTTTTGTAGATGTATCTGCCATCCAGGGGAAGCCATTGGAGATCTTTGAGGATGGGCGAGTTGTGATCCCGCTTCTTAGAACCCGTGATAAGCCTGGCCGCAAGGTTCAAGACTGACTTGATTGGGGCTAGATGGACTTTAGGAGTACCTAAGAGCAAAGAGTTGCCGTAGTCGAGTCTGGAGAGAACTAATGATTGTACGACAGATTTAAAGTCATCAGCAGGGATGAAGGGTTTGATTTTTTTGAGGTGAAGAAGTGAAAAGAGTGCTTCTTTGGCAGCACTTTTTATGTGAGGGGAAAGGCTGATGTTTTGGTCAATGCTAATACCAAGAGATTTGACGGAGTTAGAGATGGAAAGGGAGCAGTTGAGAGCATTAAGGTCAGAAAGCCAGTGTTGTATGGGGAGCCGGTTATTTTTAGGGGCAAAGAGAATGATTTCAGTTTTTTTAAGGTTCAGTTTCAGGTGGTTGTGATTGAACCATTGTTGGATCTTAGTCAGGGTGTCATTGAAGTGCAGAATGTCAGAGAGGGATTTAATTTTACAGTAAAGTTGGGTGTCATCAGTGTAGAGGTGGTAGTTCATACCTGCATTCATTAGAATAAGGGTGAGGGGCTCCATGAAGAGGTTAAAAAGAGAGGGAGAGAGAATAGACCCCTGGGGTACACCAAGGGAATCAGGTGTAGGTTTCGAGAGGCAACTGCTGATTTTGATTTGTTGGGATCTGTGCTGGAAGAAGGAGGTGAACCATTTAAAATCGGACGCATTGAGGCCAAAGCGATCTTTAAGGGTATTGAGTAGGGCAGAGTGGTTGACAGTACCGAAGGCAGCAGAAAGGTCAAGAAGGATGAGAAGGGAAGCCTCCCCCTTGTCAAGGGAGTGGGGGATGTCATCGACAATGTTGAGCATTGCAGTTTCAGTGCTACAACCCTTTCGAAAACCTGACTGAAATACAACAAGAAGGGAAAATGAGTCAATGTGTTTATCCAGTTGGAGCAGGACGCATTTTTCGAAAGCTTAAGAGAGAAGAGGAAGATTAGAGATGGGGCGAAGTTTGTTGAGGTCGTTAGGCTCGGCTGTAGAATTTTTACGGATGGGTGAGATTTGGCCCAGCTGGAGGGAGACAGGGACACAACCAGTGGCCAGGGATGCGTTGATGATGGTGGTCCAATAAGGAGTGAAGATATGCTTTAGGTCTTGAATGATATTGAAAGGGAAAGGGTCCAGGGTATGAGAGGAGAGCTTGAGCTTGGAGATGATGTCGAGAACTTCTCGCTCAGAAACTGGGCTAAAATGAAGCCAGGAGGCATTATTTGTAGGCTGTGCGCAAGGGAGGAAGGGGATCTTGGGGGGTGGCAGTGAGCGAGTGAAGAGCAGGATCCGAGTGGGGGGAAAGGATCAAGAGTAGGCGGAGGAGATAAAGGAGATAAGGGTGGGAGGACAAGGAGGGGCGAGACACCTTGCGGGGGGATTTGAAGCAAAGGATGCGTCGATTTTGGCAATTTTTTCAGAGAAGAAATTCGCAATTTTCTGCGGTGGCGGTCAACTTGGGGGTGGCGGAAGTAGATTGTTTTTTGATGATGTTAAATAATTCCCTGGGTCTATTCTTGGCTCGATCCAGTTGAGCGCGGAAGAAGGACGCCTTTTCACTAAGGATTGTTTCTTGTAGAATCTGAGGAGGGCGAGGTTCAATGGAGAGGGGTGTTGTCTCCAGGAGCGCTCGGACATTCTGAGTGCACGTCTTTCATGGTTAAGTTCAGCATTAAACCAGGACTTGGAAGGCATTTTTTTTGCGGTTTTAGTTTGGCTGGTGCAATTTGGTCAAGGATTTCAGTGATTGTTTTGGTGTAGTGTTCGGTAATATCGTTAGCACTTTGTGTGGGAGGGGGAAGATGAAGTTTGGCTTTGAGTGAGGATTCTAGTGCACCTGGGGGAATAAGGTGAAGGTTTCTGGTTAGTTTCTTAATATTAAGGTTAGTGGTGGGAGGGAAGGGGGGAGAGAATCTGTTGATCATGAAGAGGATGAGGTGATTGTTCCACCAATCGATGGGGACAATGTTAGAGAGGGAGGCTACATCTTTGCTGGTGATGATCGCATCTAGCGTCGCTCCTTTATCGTGGGTAGGGGAATAGCAAAGTTGGATCAAGTCAGTAACGTCAAGGAGATCATTGAGGGTTAAAACCGAGGGGTCATTATTATTGTTCCAGTGAATATTGAAGTCTCAGAGAAAAATGTTATTGGAGTAGGAAATCGAGGCTTGGGAAAGAAGGTCCGCCAGTTCTTCTACAAACGGAAAAGGGTCACCAGGGGGATGATAGATATTGTGGAGCCGAATAGGAGGGGCCCCCTGAAATATAAGTTCAGCTACTAGATATTCGAAAGTGGTTTGGTCGGCGTTCTTGACAAGTGAGAGATGGAGGTCATCTTTATAGATAATGGCTAGGCCACCCCCGATTTTGTAATTACATGAATGTAATAGATTTCAGTGTTCGTATCAGAGTAAGATGCCACTTTTTAAATTTAATTTAGGATTAAGGATAACATTAGTATTAGGGTAGGATAACTTTGTAACGTCAACCTTAATTACATTAAACGTAATGTAATTAATGATTAACTTCAGGTAAGCATTTTTTTAAAGAGCAATTCAATTAAACTGAATTTGATGTAAGGGTATAGGTAGATTTATTATTCAAAGATGTATTAGGGTTGGGGCTAGCATTAAGATCGTGTTTACGGTGTTAATGTAATGGAAGGCCTAAATAATGATGTCCTAAGTAATAGTCATTTCAGTGTTAGAGATAGAGTGTTGCAGTAATAGTATGTCAGAGTAAACGTATTAAAGTGGTGGTATAACACAAATTGACTGCCTAGAAAAAGAAATATCCTTCCGGGGCTGTTCGAGGTTTTATTGACAGAGCCATTTTGTGCCTATTTCTCCATAAATCCTAAATTGACTATCAGCAATGTCAACATTTTTTTACAACTGCATCTTCAAACCACATAGCTGCTCCCATAGCTGCTCTTCACATCATGCACCAATACTCTAGTGCGCCCTGATTCTGCAGCCAGAGTTGCATGTGGAACCTGTTGAACAATGCATGCATGTTTACGCGATGTATGCAATGCAGCCCGACATAAGTGTACTCACATTCTACGCATGTACAAAAAATAAATGGACCTCATCTAATTCACCTTATGTAAGAGAGTGCGGTCATACTGAGGGCAAGAGTGTGTGGAGTCATCCTTTATGAAGAGAACAAGATGGTGTTGCTCTTGTCATTTATTTTGCAAATTTACGTTTTAACCATATGCACTTTAGGTGGAAAATTATCCCAAATTCTTTCAAATGAAAGCTAAATGTAATTTCTGCACATCTCCTTCAGACTTACCAGTCTCTTCAGACTTGTTAGTTTCTTCTTTTTCTTTCACGTCCTTTCCTTCTTCCTTCTCGTCCTCATATTTTTCTTCATCTTCATCATCCTTCTCTTCCTCATCACTGCTGAAAGCCTCTGTTTTTCCCTTCAATTGCTCCAGCTGATCCAAGTTAACTTTGCCAACCAGCTCAAAGTTCCGACTGACCTAAAAACAGCAGCAGACTTTAAATATAGAAACATGTATGTGCGTGTGTGTATTTTCATGAGCTATCCATCATTAGATTTCCTCCTGCCTGCGCCAGGCCAACTCTGCAATTTTATTCTTGCAGTTCACAGCACCAGTCTACACCTCCATGTTTCCACTCTACTAGTGGACAGTCGCGTTACAGCTCACCATACTAAAATACTTAAAGTAGCAATATGTAGGCGGTGATCGCCTGACGTGAAACAATGGCACTTTAACGTCCATATACAAGGTACAATTTTACACGGGCTTGGTGATATAACTCAGTAGTGTGGTGTTGGGGGTTTTGATGTGCCTTCATAAAGCGATGTTGAATTGAACCATTTTACTTTTCTGTGCATACAAATCTTTTAAGTCATGGTCCATTTCCAGGAGAGTAGTTAACTGGAAACAAGTAGAGGGAACGAGGCAATACCACTTTCCTGCAAGCATGTCATATGAAGAAAAAATCAAAGCCTTGTTTATAAGTCTTGGAGGCCTTTAAGGCAGTTTGATAGCGATCTTTTTCTGGGGTATTTACTCTGCGTCCATTCTTGCAGGAGATTTTGTATTTCTTTGAGTGGAAGGGATAGTCTACAATCGACTGATCAAATATCACTGGACACTGAAAAGACTCTCCTTGGCCTCGTTTCAATACCTCTCATTTATGGTATGGCTGTTTCATACAGTGCATTGTAGTACCTACTGGCCCAATGGTGCTAGCAGCAAGGAACTTCAGCCAATGTGTTTTTCGTTGCTTACTGATTAAAGAGACATTTTCAGAAGCCTACAAAACTGGGTAATCAAGGCTGGGGGCAATAAACTAGAGGAGCCAAAACATGGCTTGCTATGCGGGAGAAGGTTTCTTTATGCAAACCAATAAGACTTTCGCACGAGTGTGGACACAAAACCAACACATTGCGTTTGATGCATTACAACTTAACAGTAATGCAAACAGTGTGAAAAAGAAAATCATTTGCTTGGTACAAAATGGATATGTGAGGGGCATATCAATACTCTTGAAAAAACAAAGGATCAGACTATAAAAAATGAATTCACGGCGAGCAACACAAAATACAAAAGCATGAGAATACCAGTAGGTAGCCAAATTGTACACAGTATATAGAGCGGAGGAAGGAATGGCAGAGGTAAAGATCAAGGGGAAGATCAGGGCAGATTGCCTTCCTGGTAAGCACACTGCATAGATATTTATGGCAGTATGGGCATTCACCACTGGTCAAAACCATGAAATAAATTCACAGAACGAATATGCTACCTACCAGTATGCATCTGTTCTTGGCATGTAGGGCTGCTGACATTCATATCTATGCATAGATCGCCGCCTAGTGTTGGGTCCGGATGATCGCACATTGTTGTCCTGGAAGAGTCTTCGAAGTATCACGAGATAGGTGGCTCCTCCCCTGGACTACAGTGTGCATGGGCATCGACTCCATCCTCAGATTGTTTTTAGCCATTGCGGCAAAGATGGAGTGTAACTCAGTGAGTGATGACCATGCTAAGAGTATTAGTGAGTGCTGCAGCCGCTACAGGCGCCGGGGAGGAGGGCAGGCGATATGAATGTCAGCAGCCCTACATGCCAAGAACAGATGCATACTGGTAAGTAGCATATTCGGTTCGAGGCATGTGGGCTGCTGAATTCATATCTGTGCATAGAATATATAGCAGTCCCTCCATTAGCGGCGGCCGCCTGTGCCAGCTGCAGCAGTTTGGAAAAGTGTTTTTAGAACAGCCTGCCCTACAGCTGCCTGCTGTTTGGAGTGCACATCTACACAGTAGTGTTTTGTAAATGTGTGTGTGGTAGACCATGTGGCTGCTCTACATATGTCCTCTAAAGGAATATTTCCAAGGAAAGCCATGGAGCCACCAAATTCCGGGTGGAGTGGGCCCGCGGGGGGGATCAGTAGAGTGCGCTTAGCTTTCTGATAGCAGATCTGAATACACTTAACGATCCACCTGGCTATACCAGCCTTGGAAATGGGATTGCCTTTGTGTTGTGGCGAAAAGGCAACAAATAGTTGTTTTGTCTTCCGAAAATCTTTGGTCCTATCAATGTAGTACATCAAGGCTCTCTTGGCGTCAAGCGTGTGGAGCATTCTCTCCGCAACTGACTCAGGATTTTGGAAGAACACAGGCAGTTCTATAGTCTGGTTGATATGGAACTGTGAAACCACCTTAGGAAGGAACTTAGGGTTAGTGCGAAGCACCACACTGTTGGAATGAATCTGTATGAATGGCTCTTGGATAGTTAGTGCCTGGAGTTCACTAACGCGTCGTAGTGACGTAATCGCGATCAGGAAAGCCACTTTCCATGTTAAGAACTGAATCTCGCATGAATGCAGTGGCTCAAAAGATGGACCCATCAGTCTTGTGAGGACCTCATTCAGGTTCCATTCAGGAGCTGGTGGGGTCCGGGGGAATGACTCGTTTGAGTCCTTCCAGAAAAGCTTTGATGGCAGGCACTCTGAAAAGGGAGAGATGCTGCCTGTTTTGGAGATAAGCAGCTATTGCGGATAAATGTATACGAATGGAAGCGTAGGCCAGATTACATTTGTATAGATGTAACAGATAACAAATGAGGTTTTGAGTAGAAGCGTCCAGCGGGTTGATGTTGTGGTCTGCATAATAAATGACAAACCGCTTCCATTTCGCCGCATAGCATGCTCTGGTGGTGGGCCTCCTCGCCTCCCTGATGATGTCCATACAGTCACGAGGCAAGTTGAGGTAGCCAAACTCTAAGACCTCAGGAGCCAGATCGCCAGGTTGAGCTGTTGCGGATCTGGATGCTGAATGTCGCCATGGCTCTGCGTCAAAAGCCTGGGTGTGAGGTGCAGCCTTTGATGCAGTACCACGGATAGTTCCAGAAACGTGGTGTACCATGGTTGGCGTGCCCACGTTGGCGCAACCAGGAAGAGAGTCATCGAGTGTTGCCTCAGTTTGCGTGCCACCAGCGGTATTAGAGGTGCTGGGGGAAATGCGTACGCAAAGATGCCTGGCCATTTCATCCATATCGCATTGCCCTGCGACTGTGGGTGTGGAAACCTGGCGGCAAAGCTTCGGCATTTGGCGTTTTCCTTTGTGGCGAACAGGTCTATCTCTGGATGACCCCACCTTTGGAAGTACGGGTGGAGTACTGATGGATGTATCTCCCACTCGTGCATTTGGTGGCTGTACCTGCTGAGCAGGTCCGCCATCTGATTGTCCTTGCCCGGGAGGTGTTCCGCCATGAGGAAGATGTTCCTTTGAATGGCCCACTTCCACATGCTCTGAGCCAGATGAGACAACTGTGGAGAGTGTGTACCTCCCTGCTTCTAAATGTAGTACATGGCCATCATGTTGTCCGTCCGGATCAACAGGACCTTGTTGCACAGATGTACTTTGAATGCTTTCATCGCAATGAAGATAGCCATCAGTTCTAGAACGTTGATGTGCATCTTCCTCTGCTGCGTTGTCCATAGTCCCTGCACCGTGTAGTGGAGAACATGAGCTCCCCAACCCTGGAGAGATGCGTCCGTCGTCAGAATGATCTGTGGCACAGGCTACTGGAACGGTCGTCCCTTGCAAAGGTTGTGTGGATTCCACCAATGCAGAGAGTTGTATGCACGACCAGTTACCAACACTAGGTCTTTCAACTGTCCGTGAGCCTGATTCCACGGACGTGCTGAGCACTCCTGAAGCGGACGCATATGTAGTCTCGCGTGCGGGACTATAAAAATGCAGGAGGCCATCATGCCTATCAACTGCATGAACACTCGGGCCTGAAGCGAGTGTTGAGGTCTGAATTTTTGTATCAGCGATTGAATTTTGCTGATCCTCACTGAATTTGGCTGTGCTTTGGCTGCCAGAGTGTCTATGGTCGCACCCAGAAACTGCCGTATGTGGGCGGGTTGCAGGTGGGCCTTTGGGTAATTCAGTGACAACCCCAGATCGTGAAGAAGGTGAATGGTGTGGGACATGTGGGCGGACTTTACCTGGATAAGCCAGTCGTCCAGATAAGGGTAGACGTGAATGTCTGTCTCCGTAAGTGTGCCGCCACCGTCGCCAGGCACTTTGTAAACACCCTGGAGGCACTTTGTAAACACCCTGGGTGCCGTGGTCACTCCGAAAGGTAGGACCTTGAATTGGTAATGTTGATTTTGGATGGTGAACCTGAGGTATTTTCTGTGTGACGGGTGTAGCGGAATATGAAAGTACGCATCCTTCAGATCTAATGTTGCGAGAAAATCTCCCTGACTGAGCAACGGCAGGACTTGCTGCAGTGTTAGCATGTGAAAGTGCTCTGATAGAATGTACTGATTGAGGGGTCTGAGGTCCAGTATGGGTCTGAGGGACCCGTCCTTTTTTGGGATCAAGAAGTACAGAGAGTAAACTCCTGTGCCCCTTTCTTCCACAGGCACGAGCTCGATTGCTCCTTTTTGCAGCATGATGAGCACCTCCTGCTGCAATAAGTGCAAATGCTCTGTGGACATAGGACGGTGTCTTGGGGGTATGTTGGGTGGAGTGGATGTTGACTCCAGACAATAACCGTACTAGATAAGCTTTGTGACCCACCTGTCTGTGGTGATGGACTTCCAGACTGAAAGGAACTGTTAGAGTCTCCCCCCGACCGGAATGGTATGGTCGGGGGGCAGGGACAAGGCGTCACTGTTTGTTAGTGACGGAGGACCTGGAGCTTTTGTTTCCACGACCTCTACCCTTGACGCTGTTTCCACGATAGCCACCTCTACTTTGCTTTGCATAGGTGGTTTGCGCGCCACCTTTATGGTACTGTGTCTGCTGGCCTCTGGAAACACCTCTAATGCTTGAGCGACGAAAAGAACCACCCCTGAACTGCTGGGACTGGAGAGCCCCCATAGACTTCGGAGTCTCAGTGTCCTTCTTGATCTTCTCCAAGGTGGTGTCTACCTGTGGACCAAATAAATGATCAGGGTTTACTGGCTGATTGAGAATGGTGGTCTGTATCTCTGGCTTGAACCCGGAGATTCTAAGCCAGGCATGTCGCCTCAACATGACACTTGTGTTAACGGCTCTGGCCGCGGTGTCTGCTGCGTCCAGTGCACATTTAATAGAAGCATTTGATATGAGCTTTCCTTCCTGTATAAGCATCTCAGCTGACTCCTTATATTCATCTGGCAGGTGCTGCAACAGGATCTCCAGTATGTCATAATGGGCCCTGTCATACCTGGCTAAGAGTGCATGAGTGTTTCAAATGCGCCAGATGTTGGCCACTTGAGCCGCCACCCTTTTCCCTGATGCCTCTAGCACCTTAGATTCCTTATCTGGGGGAGGAGCATCACCCGTTGTTTGTGAATTAGCCCTCTTCCGGGCATTAGAAACAACAAGAGAGTCCAACGGCAACTGCCCCTTGATGTAGGTAGGGTCCCCAGGCGCCGGTTTGTACTTCTTTTCAATCCTGGGGTTTATCACCCTGGCTCTTGTAGGCTCTTTAAATATTTCCCCAGCATGTTTCAAGACACCCTTCAACATAGGCAGAGTCTTGACAGTCCTCTCTGAGGTGGAAAAGGTGTCAAACAGAAAGTCTACTTCAATAGGGTCAGCATGGAGCTGGGCGTCATGATTCTTGGCTGCCCTTTCAATAAGGGCATTAAACGCCGCTGAATCCTCAGTAGGCGATGTCTTTACAGTATACACATGAGTGTCTGGGGCAGTGTGTGGATTCCCAGGGTCAGCAGCATCTGCCCAAGGTTCAGTAGTATCTTCTGGATCAGTGTCCACAGGATAACTGTATTCGTCATTGTCACCTTCCCCAGTTTCCACATCTGAATAAGTGGGTGAGACATCATGGCCACGTGGAGATACATGCTCTACAAGAACTGGTGTTGCAATAGAATCCTTTTTCTTTTTCAGTGGGATTTTATACGACTCCATTGGCGGTTCCGGGGCGATCTTTCGCTTATAAATAGAAAGTCTGCCTGTATCTGCATTGATAAACTGTTCCTGTTGCTCTTCAAGCGAGGGCTGTCGATGCTTTGTGGCTGGGACCACAGTTGTGGGCTTCGGCCCCGTGGACACCTTCTTGGGCACCTCGACGGCCGTTTTAGGGACGAAGGCCTTCGGCACCACTTTCGGTGGCAGCGTGAAGTGGATGGGCGTTGACGTCTTTTGAGGCTTATCGGCAGGCTTCGATGGTGGAGGATCCTTCGGTCCAACAGCCGAAGCCTTGTCTTTAATGCGCTTCAGGGATTCCGCCACCTGCTTCGAGAAGGAGGCGAACGGCTGCGTCGACTCGACAGAATCCTTCGAGGCACCACCAGGCGTGGACTCGGGGTGGTACTGCTTTCAGCCTTGTACGGTCGACACGCAGGCTCGAGGACCTTCTGATCACCGAGTCCTTTGTCGGTGTCGACTGTCTTCTGCGCCTATTTTTTCGGGTCGACGTCCTGGACCTTTGCCTTCGGCGTCCCAGATTTCGGCTCGACGGCCTTTAGCGGCCTCTTCTGGTCGATAACACTTTTATGCTTCGTCGGTGCCGAAAAGATCCGAGGACTTCGAGCCGACCAAAGCAATATGCACTTTCGGTTTCGATTTACCCTCAAGTGCTTTAGGTTGCGTAGACACCGAAGCTTTCTCTTTCGGTTTCGATTTTGCAACTTGCAGCTCCTTAGACATGTCCGAAGCCGAGCCCGAAGGCGGGGCCGTAGAACTAATTGGAAGATCTTGGGTAAGGCCCTGTGGCGATCCCTCGACCTGAGCCTTATGAAGTGTTTTGGCCCCAGTGTCAGTTTGTGGGCCTAGCTCCTCGCTCGAGCTATCTTCCATGGCCCCAGGGGCCCCATCGTCGTCTCCTACCTCATCGACGACGTCTTCCGCATCAAGCATCTCAACATCAGTGTCGTAGCTGGAGTCGACCTCCGATGCGGGATCCGACAGGTTTTCTCGAACCTCCCGCTCTGCTCCTTCATCATCCCGGCATCGAAGATGTTCACCGGTTCAGGTGCCGTCTGCTGGGCTTCCTTGCGCGCAGCGCGCCGATGCAGAATTGTCTTTTTGGATCGGAAACTGGAACAAGCCATACAGCTGGCTTCATCATGATCCGGCGACAGGCACTTGTTGCACACCGGGTGGACGTCGATGTGGGGATATTTCGAGTTGCACAAGGGACATCTTTTGAACGGGCTCTGTTCCATGATGGTTCGTCGATAAGGCCTCTGGCGTCGACCGGGCCTTCAGCGCCGAAAAGCACGCGGCTCTTCTGGATATCCGGCTCGGGAACTGAGCTGGAACAGAACTGGGCACCGATCGCAAGACAATACCGACGAAAAACTAAAGGTCTTTTGGCCAAAAGAAAGTTTTATATTGATTCCGACTTGAGTGAACCAATATGCATCCGAACCCAATGGCGGAAAAAAACAATCTGAGGATGGAGTCGATGCCCATGCGCACTGTAGTCCAGGGGAGGAGCCACCTATCTCGTGATACTTCGAAGACTCTTCCAGGACAACAATGTGCGATCATCCGGACCCAACACTAGGCAGCGATCTATGCACAGATATGAATTCAGCAGCCCACATGCCTCGAACAGCCAATTTTAACCATTTACCTTGAATAGGTTTAGGCATCCTCTTTAAATGCACAGCCTAATGGTTATGTCCTATTAAAACCTATATAAAACCTACTGGGCTAGGATACTGCGCTAGGATACAAAGAAGCGCTCTGATATCCTTCGGGATCATGTTCGCCCTATATAAAACTTTATAAATAAAATAAAATAAAGACAGAAGTCAGATTTTGAAAGAAAAGATGTGTTTTTTAGTTATCTGCGAATAGATACGGGAGTGTGTTCCATAAGGGAGAGACTAATACGTAGAAACAGGCTCTTTTAAAGCGAGGTGTCACCAAAAGAAGCTTATTAGAGGAGCAGATGGACCTGACGGGATTAAACCTCACAATTTAATAGTTTGGGAAAGCTGGAAGATTGACGAACAAACACTTGAATATAAGGCACAATACCTTTAAAAAAGTGTGCTGCTGGATTAGTAACTGGCGTAATGTTTGCAACATGCAAACAAAGTTACTACTACTCTGGGCAGTCGTGAGTACATATGAATATTTTTTCCCAGTCAACAATCCCACAGTTCTTAACCCTTTCGATGCTGATGACGAGCTCAGCTCGTCATCACCCACGGGTGTTGTGTGCTGATGACGAGCTGAGCTCGTCATAGTGCCACTAAAATGGCATTTTCCAGCACACAGCGGGAAAACGCCTAGCAGCCAAGAGGTTAACATTCAAGTGTTCTAGACCCACTTTCACTTGAGTTCCTTTCACAAGTGTACAATTCCTTCCTTTAAGTATTGCTATTGGATTAAAAAAACTCATGTGATCTTACGCGGCTGTAAAAAGCCTACATTCTGTCAAAAGAATGGGGGCAAATGAGTGTGGGGAGAAGAGAAGGCTCACCTTGTGCTCGTCCCTCAGGTGATCGTCCAGCTCCTCGCTCTCCTTGGAGTCATAGTAACAGAGCTGGCACTTGTATGGCCTGAGCTCGTTGTGCTTCTCTATGTGCTGCTGCAAGGTTTCGTCACTGGAGCAAGTGAAGGTGCATTTGTCGCAGCGGAAAACTACTCCCTGCAGGTGCTTCGACAGCTTAGAGCGGCACACTTCAATGGGAACCACTCTCTCTTCTGTGAAGGGAACAAGCAATATGAAAGATAAAAATACTGTTTGAAAAGATGCAACCAGAGGGTGCTTATACAATCCCACAACATCAAATTCTGCATGCAATCCAGGATTGTCCGACTTCTTCAATTCATAAAAAAAGGATCAATGAGATCTCCACGCAAAGGGTGCAACAGTGGGCAATATGCTGCAGAAAACATATATTTTATTACGTGCACATATAGCCACTAGCTATCTGACCACTGTGTGTGCCACACAGAACAGTTAAATCAGAACAATAAACATGAATTGGCACAAAGTGTCGGTAAGTGGGGTTATGTCTTTCAACTGAATAACGTTTTCAAATGAGGAGTCTGGCAAGCATGTTCAGTTTAACTTAGAGCCCCGGGCATTGGTTTATTTTGAGCCGGAATGTAAATCACTTCTCTCAGTAGTCGGCTACACTCAAACCAGGCTAGAGCTTGGATTAACAACTACATGGGAATGTGTTTACTGCTTACACAAAAGACAAAACCATCCTCGAGAAAGATTAACACTGTGCAACAAGGAGTTGAAATAGCACTTTAAAGAAACCAAATGCAACTTGCAAACTAGGCTAGAAGCACTTATATAGGCTCAGTGCTCTCTGAATCAATGTAAACCAGAATCTGTGTTTGTTTTTCTGCTGGTGGTAAGATGTAGCAGAGAGACCCCCACACTACCGACAATACCTCGCAACAACCTCAACAACAAGCATGAATGCAATAATCAACGTATTTAGGTCTTAAAGGAATGCATTATCACCAACTGCACACACAGTGAAAATTGGCTGTTTGGATTCACCTGAGCAACAAAACTCATAGAAAGAGCATCTACAGGTGCTTGGAAAACCAAATGTGCAGGAATATGGATTTAGCATAGTAACGAATGGGGTGGTCTATTTATAATTTTGCCTACTCTACTGGGAAGATATCCTCCGTTATCCTAGCAAATATATGGGCCCTGTGTGGATAAAAGACTATGGGCACAATTCACAAAGGTAAACTTAGATGTTTGATCTAAACTTAGACCAAACATCTAAGTTTATGATTTTGGGAACTCACAAAGGGCATTTATGAGTACTACCTTTGTGTCTGCACTCAGGGCGCATATCTGTCGCGAGTGCAAATATAAATATAGTACTCGTAAATGCCCTTTGTGAATACCCAAAGTCGTAAAATTAGACGTTTGGTCTAAGTTTAGACTAAAAGTCTAAGTTTACTGTTGTGAATCAGGCCCTATAGAACAAGTTACTTACCTTCAGTAACAATATATCTGTAAGAAACATAGGATAGTTTTAGATTCCTTACCTTAGAATTACCCCCAGACCTCAGAGTGGATCCAGAAAGTTTTTCATCAGCAGTACCCCTGCACGTCGGAAGGTGGCGTCGGTCAACTCCGTGTCCGTCGCTGGCATCGTGGTCACCAGGATGACATTGCGGAAGCTACATAGATGCCGCCCTCATGCGCTGGTGTCAGTTCTGTACACGACTTTCCACGCTAGACGATCAGAGCCATGCAAGCCACTGACCAGTGGTGCACAAAACTAGGGCCCTGACAGGAAATCCTTAACCCTAGAAGTCAGTTCGAAGAACGGGGAGGATGGGTGGGGCGGTAAGGATTCTATAACTAACCTTTCTTACAGATATATTGTTACCGGAGATAAGTAACTTGTTCATCTGAAAGAAACAGTTAGTAATAGATTATTTACCGTAGAATTGATACCCCAGCAATACCAACCCCGTAGGTGGGTCTGCAAACTAAGTTCACATCAGAAGGTCCTGGAGAACAGAACGTCCAAAGAAGCTGTCTCTCCAGACTTGGCTGTCCAGGCAGTAGTGCTTGGTTAATGTGTGCAGTGAGGCCTACGTAGCTGAATGACAGATGTCATTTAGGGGGGACTCCCCATCCCAAAGCAGTAGTAGCTGCCATCGCCCTGGTGGAATGGGCGTGCAACCCCACTGGAGGTTCCTTCTTTGCCAAAGAATACCAGGCCTTGATGCACAAAACGACCCACCTGGAGATGGTCCGTTTGTGCAAGGCCCAACCTTTCTTAGCGCCCACGTAACTAACAAAGAGCTGGTCGTCCACCCGGAATTGTTTGGTGCGATCCAAATAAAAGGAGAGCGCACGTTTTGGATCCAGACGATGGAGCCTCTCTTCCTCTTTTGAAGGATGCGGAGGCGGAAAGAAGGTGGTCAAAGTGATGGTTTGGCCAATATGAAAAGAAGTGACCAGCTTTGGAATAAAGGAAGGTTGAGTTCTGAGAACGACCATGTCCGGATGAACAGCCAGAAAAGGAAGCTTCGAAGACAGAGCTTGTAGCTCACTCACCCGGAGCGCAGAGGTGATGCTCTGGGCTGAAGTGGTACAGGCGGAAAGGCGTATAGAAGTCCGCAACTCCACTTGCGACAAAAGCGTCGCCTAGCGAGTGCCGCCTTGGAAATTCCAACGCACAGAATTGCTATCATTGCGCGTTCTCTTCGGAGGCGAATAGATCTAACTAAGGCTCTTCCCACTGTTGAAAGAGACCTTGCACCACCTCCGAGTGAAGACGCAATTTGTGATCCATCATGCACCTGGCGGCTGAGTTTGTTCGCCCTGGCATTCAGTGAATTTATCAGGTGTGGAACCACCAGGGATATGCCCTGATGTTCCAGACATGTCCAGAGACGGAGGGCCTCTTGACATAGGGTCCACGACCCCACCCCACCTTGTTTGTTGCAGTACCACATGGTGGTGGTGTTGTCCATGAACACCTGCACTACTCTTCCCCGGACAGAGGGAAGGAATGCTTTTAGTGCAAGACGGATTGCCTGAAGCTCCAGAAGGTTAATGTGGAGCTCGGACTGCGCCGGAGACCAGAGGCCTCTGATCTCCACCTCTCCCATTTTGCCGCCCCATCCCAGAAGGTGTGTTCTGGTTGGTAAAGGGAGTGGGATCTGCCGTTGACCTAATCCTGGTTCGCGAGCCACCACTGCAATTGTCATACAGTGCGCTCCGAGATCTGGACGCATTCAGACAGATTCCCCTGATGCTGCACCCTCTGGAACTTCAAATCCCACTGCAGAGCTCACATGTCACCTGGCATGATCGACCAGCAGGATGCAGAGGGCCATGAGGCCGATCCTGACCGAAACCTGGGATAGAGGCTGAAAGATCGGAATCCTAGCCCGAATATCCCGGACCCATTGTTCAGGGGAATAAACCCGAAACTGCGTCGTGTCCAGAACTTCTCCGATGAAGAGGAGCTTCTGAGAGGGGGTCAGGTGCGACATTGATGATTGATGGAGAACCCCCGTGAATGCAAGAGGTTGGCCATAGTCTGCAGGTGGGAGACGACTGCCTGGGGTGAGCTAGCCTTCAACAACCAGTCGTCGAGATAGGAGAAGACTGGAACCCCTGATCTGCGCAGATGAGCTGCGACCACTGCCATCACTTTCGTGAACACCCGAGGGGGCGCTGAAAAGGCCAAAGGAGGGCAAGGCCAAAGGAGAGCACGGTAAAGTGAAAGTGCTTGTGGCCTACCGTGAACCGCAGGTAACGCCGGTGGGCTGGCAGGACAGGGAAATGAAAATAAGCGTCCTTCAAGTCCAAAGCTACCATTCAGTCTCCAGGGTGGGGGGCACACAAGACCTGAGCCAGGCTCAACATTTTGAACTTCTCCTTCCGGAGGAAGTGGTTGATGTCCCTGAGATCCGAGAAAGTACGCAGGCCCTTGTTCTTCTTTGGCACCAGAAAGTAGTGGGAATAGTAACCAGGACCTACTTCTGGAGCAGGAACGCGCTTGATGGCTCCCTTGGCTTAGAGAGCCGTAACTTCCTGTTGGAGAAGGGCCAGTTGATCCCCTGACATGCTATGGTACTGAGGTGGCATGGCTGGAGGGATAGTCTGTAAGGGGAGGGAGTAGCCCCTTCGCACTATCTGCAAAACCCACCTGTCCGACGTGGTGGTACGCTAGTGGAGGAGGTGATGGCGGATCCTGCCGCCCACTGGCGTTTGGTGGGCCTGAAAGGTCGGACTAGAAGGGTTTGGAGGCTGCCACAGAGGGTGGTGGACTAGCCTGCCTGCTGACTTCCAGAACCACGTTGGTGATTCCCATGTCCCCGGCCACCCTGAGGTGGAACAGCTTGCGCTGGCCTGTGGCTCTGAAAGGAACGTGTTGGGGCACCCCTTCCATGGCCACGAAAGGGGCGAAAGGCAGACCTTGCAGGGTGCTTGATGGAGAGGCCTAAGGTCATGAAAGTAGCCAGAGAGTCCTTAAAGCGCTCTAGTGCACTGTCTGCCTTGTCGCCGAACAGGTGATGGCAATCAAAAGGCATGTCCATCAAGGTGTTCTGGACATCCCCAGAAAAGCCAGTCGTTCTCAACCAGGCGTGACGGTGAAGTGCCACCGACGTTCAAATGGTCCTATCCAGTGAGTCGGCAGTGTCCAGTCCACAGTGGATGGCTAACTTTGCTGCGCCTCTCCCCTCGGCAACAGCACGGGAGAGTATGGCCCGGTCCGCCTCCCGGACACTGAGGCAGCATTTGCGCCACCGTATTCCACACGGAGTGGGAATAATGGCGCAAGAGGCATGCAGTGTTCACTGACCGCAGCCTTAAGCTGGAGAAGAAAACAACTTATTCCCAAGCTGATCCACCTTCTTGGATTCCCTGTCTGGTGGCGTGTTAGGGAAATTGCTTTGGGACGTTGAAGCTTGGACCCCCAAGCTCTCAGGGAGGGGAGTTGGGAAAGGAAAGTGGGGTCGCCTGGAGCCGGGCGGTGGCATTGGGCAAGTATTCTATCCACAGGAGCCCCTGTGTTGGACCTGGAACAGGTGCCCAAAAGGACGTCCGTGAGGGCTTCATTAAATGGAAACTGGGGCTCTGAAGAGCTCACTGCCGGCTGAAGCACCTCTGTCAGGAGGTTAGTCCTGACTGCCACAGTAGATAGCTCGAGGTTTAGGGCCTCGCCCGCCCTAAGCAACACCACTGTGTAAGACGCTCCCTCCTCCGTAGCTACAGTAGGCGGAGACAACATGCCAAGGTCTGGTGAGGTGTCCAGAACACTGGCATCCCCAAGTTTCTCTCTCCAGTCCTGGTCGAACTGCAACTGGTCAGTTAAAAGGTCACCAGACGCCTCCCAGTCTTCCTCACCCTCCTCTGGCAGACAAACTGGCTGAAAATGGCCAGGATGGAATACAGGCATAAAAGTACCCATCTGTGCCGGTCTGGCTCCGTATCCACATTGGGGCGGAAGCCGGGGTCGACGCTGGCTGGACCGGCGTTGGCTGCAGACGTGGTGCCAGTGGAATTAGCGCCGGTGGAGGTGTAATAAGGTCAACCTCCGCCGATCCAGAAAAAGGCCTGGATTTAAGGGGGTCATGCGGTGCCGAGGCCAGAACCGCTGGCATCAAAGGCCTAGGGCCCCTAGCCGAGTACGTGGGGCCTAAAGGCGCACCGGCAGAGTTGGGTTGCCCAAAGATGGCGTGCATCGCTTCGTAGAACTGACGAAACTGGGCAGGTGTTGCTCCCGGAGTCGACCCCGCAGGAGGTGCACCACCAGCACACTTTGTCGCGTCTGTCCGACGGACGAGGGGAAGTCAAAGAGCGGTGATGCTTCTTCGACTTCTTGTGCTTTGACTTACCTGATCCCGAGTGCTAAGACTTAGATGAGGAGTGGTGATGGCTCCAGGATCTGTCCCGTGACCTCCCACACAACCGGGACCTCAAACGACGTGGAGCACACTACCGGGCCTTGAGCAGCTTTCGAGACTGCTCCCACAAAGACTTCGGGGCCATGGTTTGGCAGTCGGAGCACGACTTGGGGTCATGGTCGCACTCCAGACAGTAGAGGCACACGCGGGGGATCCATCACCGATATCAGTTGAGTACAGGAAACGCAGGCCTTGAAACCAGGCATACCTCGTGCACCAGGAGTCGATGTTAGACTCGAAAAAGAAGTCGGCTAAAGTCGCAAAAAATTCAGTCAAAAAGTGACTGGGGGGACCGCTCTCTCTGGATCTGCGCCTGCTGGTGCAGAAAAAGAAAGAACGGACATCACTGGGCGAGGGCGGCGTCTATGTAGCTTCCCCGACGTCATCCCAAAGACCACGACGCCAACGACAGACGTGGAGTCGACCGACGCGCAGGGGTACTGCTAACAACAAAAATTCCAGATCCAGTCTGACGCCTGGGGGTAATTCGAAGGTAAGGAATCTATAACTAACTGTTTCTTTCAGATTTTATTTTTCACAAGGTAATGGAATACCATAAACATTTAATAAAGGTAGAATTTTAAGTGAGTTCTGATGTGACATTCCAAAAACACAACAAGAAACATTAAATTACAATTAAAGCAATGGAGAATCGTGCAGTAGTCCATCTCACAGCTTCAAATCAATTCTTACAGCAGGGATAGTAGAATATGAAACAATATGGTTGTGCATTTAGTTAATACTAAAAAACAATATTTTCAGGTCATTGGGCAATATAGCACATGTAAGTTTGGTTCTGCAAAAGGAAAGTAGGAAATATGCTGTTTGAAACAGGACAATGTGCATCACACTAACTTCTGGTTAGTTAAACGAGTCTAGTGGGATTAAGGCGCAGCCCAACCTTGCCTCCTAACCAACTACTGCAGTCCGTGAAGACTTCTAAGTCACCCGGGCTTTTCATTAGGTAAACAGAACTGTGTGTGTGGTGCATTGCATCATGCAGAGCTACCCACAAGAGTGCTGGTTTTATATGACATGTCCCCATTTCTCATAGAATTGCGCTCTGCTTTAGAACCAGTGATGCATGTTCAATTAATGTCTAATATTTTAGAAAGAAAAGTATGTTCTGGTCAAACACGTACAAACAAGTGTGAACCAGCAATTTAATAAACTTTTTGATACTTGTGAGAATTTATTTTTTAAACCAATTTATCAAGTTTATCCCAATACTAAGAAGAAAAGAATAACCATCACTGAACCCACATGCCAAAGCTAGAACTATGAACTACAGCTTAATGAGTAGTCTATAAAGTCTTTCATGTCAACGGCAAAATAGTTATACTGGGCTCCCTGTCCCCCAAAAATAACCAAATATTTTCTATTATGTTACATTTAAGAGCAAGTTGGGGCATGAGGAAATTTCCTCAAAAAAAAATAAAAAAAAATGTAGGAACACTATCATTTAGTTATGCTTTTCAAATTTTCACAGAGCAAAATATGTAGTATACGAACACCATAAGCAAGACAAACACCGATTGTTTTTTTCTGACAATTAAACAATATGTATTGTAAGTGAAAGAGTCCGTGTGTCGAAGGAGCTTTTAGAGAGTGGGTTTATTATACACAACTTGGGGGAAAAAATAATCGCTACTTTTTATTTGCTCAGATGACCATATTTAACGTTTCAGCCACTGTAATGATATGTAGTTGGATCTCAATCTAGTACCTCTCCGTAGCAATGAGCTAAAGACCTATACACTGAACAATCATGTACTAAAAAAATAAAAATAAACACCCTCATAGGGACTGAGAAAACCAGCGTGTAGCAAATGTGTTCATTAAAAGTCTAGAATATAACAAATATAGCAAAGTCAGTGAGCAACGGATCCCAGAAAAGACATGAACAATGGTGGTGTGATTGGCATAAAGGTTAAAAGATTAAAGGAAACAAGCTTTGGCAACACGAATAGGTCGCGCCCGTGACACCTACTGGATACATCTTGCCCGCGACACATACTGGCTTTGCTAAAGATTATTTTTCCCCCAGATCGCCACCACGAGACCATGGGTATGCTCGTCGGCCATCATGTAATGGTTTTGTTGTAATGTTAGGAAAATCATTACAAAACAGCATCCGTGCATTCCTATGCATGCACCACGGCCATCTCAGAGACATTAAAAGAAAAACAATTACAAGATGGCCACAGTACAGGTTATGTGCACACATGGTAGCCACCTTTCAAGAAGTTATTTTTTTTTTTTACTAAAACAAAAAACCATTACAAGATGGCCAATGTGCAGGCATGCACACACACATATGATTATCTTGGAATAGTTTAAAAAACATTTTTAAGCAGGTGCCCGTCAATACTTCAGCAAGTGGGGTGAGTAGCCACAGTGTGGAGCAGAGGACGGAGTCTTTTTTTTTTTCAAACAGAGTGGGGTAGAAAGGAGCAGAGAAGCAGAAAGACACTGAGGGAGAAGATACACCCCTTAATGCACTGCAAGGTCTGTAATCAACTGTGGATGGATTCACTCATTGAAACAAAACAGGAGACCAAAATGCTCCCTTGCCAAGACCACCACAACAATAGGGAAGAAAGCCATAGAATCCGAAGCAGAACATTGGACTGGCTGAGTCAGACTGTATAGATACTTGGGACTTGCAGCCGTGGACTATATGAAAGTCCTCTAAACTGACCACCGAGGTGTAACAGATCTCTTCAGTTATTCCATGCCTGTTCATTTGGGGATGGCTCTTTTTTGGGCTGCACAATGCTGGTGATGGACATTCAGCTCTTTATAAACAATGATGGATGATTTACCTACTCAACTTCACAGCAACACTTTGCACTTCACCAAATATAAGTTTGGCCAGAAGCATCTGATGAAGGTTATTTTCCAGGGGCAGTAAACACAATATAAATGCTGCAATACAAGAAAGCCCATCTAATTGTGAGCAAGGGAAGGACACAAAACTCTCTCTAAGAATACATTAGATACAGCTGATCTGTTTGCCAAAAGACAGCTTACGTTGTTAGTAGGAGAGGCCTAAAAAGGACACACTTATGAGAAAAGTAAAAAAAATATAAAAAGGGGGGGGGGGGCAGATCTAGTGATGGCCTTAATTCTGAAGTGCTCCTTTACTCAAAATCATAGAAGGACCGCTGCATTAAACGGATCCTTAAACACAGAAGACCATGTTTGAAACTAGTAGTCGACCTAATAGGTTTAATGTAAGCCGTTCCTCTCTGTCCTGTTGCTGACATCACATCAGGCCACCGATCTCGAAAAAACAGTCAGTCTTAAAACGTTCAAAGTTTGTGTGGTAGTCGAGTTTGAATAATGATGAAGTTCTTTTTGGAAATCTGATGATCAATTTTATAACTCCTATTCCTTAGCTTCAAGTTCACTATGCATTATCTCTACATCCTTTTTCCTATGCTTGATTTCATAAACGTTAGATGTTATTTTGAATTTAAACTATACATTATTTTGTGCAAATAACACTTCCCAAAGTGTCCTTCCAAGGACTTCTGTTGCAGCACCGAGGCACAGGAGAAGGCATAATTGCCTGAAAATTGCTGGTAAACATTAACTGCAGCCCATTAATACTGTGCATTCCAATTAACCCCATGCCTTCCTGCAAACAAACATATGTTATGTGGTGGAGAGGCACTGAAGTATGTTTACTAGAATTAAAACCAGCTCAGGATCTGTACTAAATGCCACTAGTGTATGACAGGGCTCTGGTAAGTCTATTATAACAAAAAGGGAAACCATGCAACCTCTTCAGAAAAAGCCTTCATAAACACCACTGATGCTCTGAAAGGAAAATAGCATCTACCTGTTACAATAGTTTTGCAGTTTGATATGTGGGATACATTAGGCATACTCCTGCCATTTAGTGGTTGGGTGGCAAATCGTATATACCCCCGGAGCGCAAACTTTAAGTTACAAAATGAAACAAATAATTCTAGATCCAACCAATTAGCAGCATGTGAATCTGTAGAAGAATCAAGCTGAAAAAACATACTACCACTGGCTTGTATTTAAATTGCTTATGTGTGAATTAATTTGAATGCTGAAATACTAACTTACTGACACGCACACACATAACACAACTTTTACTAAAGAAAACTAGAGACTGCAGGACAAATACCATTAGCCCTTGCGCATACACGTTCTAACAAAGATTTTTAAAATGTCTTCTCTAAGATTCCGTAAATGACCGATTTCATTACAAAGATGAACTGTTAATATATGGTCATTCGCTCAAGAAGCTGAATACAACATTAAATTATCGAAAAAGGAAGTGCTTGTCCTACAATGGTCATTTGTGAGTAACGTACAAATACCCACTTTCTTACCTCTGTGTAAGACTATGTGGTCAATCATGTTGCGCTTATATTTGGTGTGGTAAAGGCAGAGGGGGCAGCGTAAATCTTTGGGTCCCTCTTCAGGAGTCGACGAATGCCCAGCATCGACATGCATAGTAAAAGCAGACCTAGAAACACAGTTGATAAATACAAAATGTTAACAGGGACCATCTTTAAACCTATCTATTTCAACAGTAAACACAAGGATATCTACAATGCTAAGTAAGCATTTTTACCTCCATTCGGAGCTTTCAGCAAATGCGCAATAGCTGAAGGTAGACAGACATTAAGAGACTTTTGTTTGGGGTTAAGATAACTACTTTCTAATCCTGCTTTCAAAATTGGCAAGAGAAGTTTGCGATCTGAAAAAAAAGCCAATGAATATGTATGGGAAGGGACTGAAACAGAAACACTGAGACAAGCATCAGACTAAGCTTAAAAGACGCAATAACACATCAACAGAATTAAACCACCTAACTGAAATGAGAAACTGCAGCGAGGCAAGTGAACAATCTTTGAAAGAGCATACATTGAAAAAGTGTTTTTACCAAGAAGATGGTTCAAATGGCAGTTCAATGTGTGAGATTATTAATTAATACATGTTTAAATAGATGAACTCCCTGCAAAGGCACCTGGATGCTGGAGCAGTTGTGATGCATCTCTGGAGTACTGCCAAAAACATTACTGTGTTGAAACTCCTGATGCTATGAATGTGTATCATTTATAGGTCTGCTGTGTTCCAATGATCCAAGCCCCCAGTCTATCGTTGCCTCCCTGAAGAGACAATATTTATATGCCTTCCCCCGAAACTCATAGAAGAGGCATAGAAAGATCCTCAAATATTCAAAGATGATTTACTTTATTAACTCAAATCCTCCAATAGTTGGGGGAAGTGTTTCTGAGCACTGCTGTACTTTCGGCAAATAAGATGAAAAATACATACATGTTAGTACATACACACAAAATATTTTGGCAAGTACATTGGAGGCTATGGGGCATTATTAGACAGAGCGCTTAAACAGACGAAACACAGGCACTATATATATATATATATATCAAAAAACATTGGGGCGGGGGGTAGAGTTGAGGGGCTGGCATCTCCTTCACATGGCAGAAGAAGAAACCGACACTCACTCAGCATTTGCATGAAATTCTCTTAAATGAATCCGTGTAATAGCTACAGTACTTACAAATACACTGGCATTTCCGTTGCTGATAGGCTATAAATTGCTTGGAGGAACTGACTGGGTTGTGAATTACCACAATAATTGCAAGGCGTTCAATCCTTGGATTTTCCAATAAAAATAGCACATTGTATACAGAAGCTTACTACACCATCACTACCCTGCACTCGTACTACTAAATAAAATAATAATAAAACCATACAAGGAGATGAACCTGATGAACTCCAGAGACCAGAAAATAGCTTGGTGCAGAGCACACAACTAGCAGCAAGCTTTTAAAATATTTTACTTTTGCCAGAGACCACTTGTGCCCAGAAGTTCCATCACGGCCAGACTCAAACATTGGCGCATTCGATTTCACCACTCAAAGCTGCCCCATGAGCACACACGGGGCACACACTGTTCCGCACGCCATCCAAGAAATAGATTTACCTACAAACTTACTTAAACGCTGTATAAAAAGGACAATCTTTGCACTTGAACAGCTTCTTCCCTCCATGTTTATCTCTGTAGTGACGCCTGATGCTCTGAATGTAACCAGAGGAGAAGTCGCAGAATTCACAGTTATGGATGGCTTCCGGTTTCTGGTCACCTCTGCTTCCAGGCCCAGCATGGCCATTCTTTTTGGCCAACACCGCTGACTGGTAATGATTCAACTGCTGCTGAACGTCAGGAGGCTCAGAATAAGAGTTGTCTGTAGAAAGACAGAGGAAAACAGTGAGTTTAGTTGTCATAATTCCAAAGTCTGCAGCGTCAGTAAAATAGATTCATTAATTAGAGGACAACACCCCCTGGGGGTGTACAAGGCATTGAATTTTTATTTTTTCCCATACAGATTTTTTTTTAGTTTTTTGTTACTTGTTTTTAAATAAAGCACTCTTACAACCAAACGTTTCATGGCTCGATGGGGGACTGCAGGAGGTGACACCCAGTTAGCTACTCCAGCAGATACTAAAGACTAGATCCAGACTTAACTGGTCAGGAATTAGGTGAGGCCTACCTTGAGCATGAGAACTTCAGACACAAAGTTGAAAAGTACCTCTGAAAGCTCTGCTTGCCCTCTATATTCAAATAAAAGTAGAAATCCATTATAGAAGTTAACAGAAGTTTGAGTAAGGACATATATGTGTTGATCTGTGCATTGCACTGTACTGCCTTTGCATTTATTTGCAGTGAGACTAGAGGCAAAAGAAACAAAAAAACAAGACATTTGTCTTCGACATAAAAAGTAATTTATAATTTTAAACATGCCGGACTTTAAAGCATCACTGGCCAACCTGAAAATGAGATAAATTACTAATTTGCCTCATCACCCCAATAACGCTTAAATATAGGAATTTGATGGGGTTGTCCTGCAGCATAAAACAATAAAATACCTTATTTTGGGAGCATACTATTAAAATGAGCAAAATCTGTAATCTAAATTATTTGAAAGCAGGAGACAGATGGATTGCAAAATGATCTGCTTAGGGTCAGGTGATCAAGTGTTTGCTTATTTCCGATGGCTAAAAGCATGAAATGTGCAGTATCGGGCTTCGAAGCACAGGAACTAAAGCCCTTCTGTGGATGACGGAGCGGTTCACGGACTGCATTTTCAAAACAAACCGAACATCACAACGTTTAAGGGTGTTCAAAGATTTTTTGTTTTGTTACCTTAGTGAAGATCTTAGTGAAGATCAAAAACTTTGCCACATGCATGTGAAAATCGTGACTTTAGCTACGATTTATGTGCGAACATTCTTAATCACGTATAACACAAGTGACTAAATGGATCTGCATAAAACATTCAACTAGTGTTCATCTCTTGCACAAGGCAGTCGTGAACAGAAAAATTACACAAAAAGTAAACTTGTAGAAAAATTTTGAACATTTTCCAACTATGTTCAGAGGGAGCATTATCTTGATGTGTGGAGAACATGGTCACAGACTAGGCCCTAGGGTATACCAGCAAACTTTGTAATGAGGCAAACAAGTGGGAACTTTGGAGGCAGAGCAAAAAAATCTTTGCACCCCCAGGTGAGAACAATAATATTACCTATTAAAAAATCGCCATCTCAGAGGCAACGGATGAGCAGGATACAATTACTGCATGAGGAAATAGGGCAACTAACGGAAAATAGAGCACACCGCTTTATGGCATCAACAGCATGTGAAATCAATATCGTAATGTAATAATGTTTTATTTGTACACAAATCTATTCCCAAGGGCATAGACCAAAGTGCCGCATTCGAGGAAATCTACATGTCCGTGTCGTGAACGGATTTGTCCATTGAGGAGAGACAAGCGTCCAGACATTTTACGATCGCAAACCCTACAATGTGCAACATTACAGGGTCTCAGATCACAAATGGCTTTTAAGTCAGTATTAGCCCATTTTGCAAGTCGAAAAAGTTCTTTTTTTTTTACATACTGGGTTTTGAGACCCATGCTAAACTGCAATTGGGAAGGGTGAGAAAGGTTCGTGCATTCTCTCCTAACTGCGATTTGGAGTGGCATGTATCATGGTTGCAAACCACTGATCAGTTTCCAACACCACAATGGAAGCAGTAACTGATTAGCAAAGGTAAAAAATCCTCTTGGAGACACCTTCGCCTTTGTGAATGGGGTTGGGTAACCTCAGACCACTGCCTGCGCCCTACCAAGATTTTTCAAAAGGGATACATATTTTTATTTTATTTTTAAGCAGTACTGGTTTGTTGCCCTTGCAAGCCACAACCCTTAAGTGTGTTGCCAATCACAGCTGGAAAATGAATATTTACTATGCACAGTGTTTTGCAACCCTCTGCAAGTGGACATTTTGCTAAGGGAGTAATTAGTACATAGGTCGGATTACAAAATCAGAGACTGGTCGCAAAATGTTGGTGCGCAGTTTGTGACCAGTCTCATAACATCAGGCCCAAGGTTTGAATTTATTTATTTGACAAACTTATAATGCACACAGCTACCCCAAGGGTGAATACTCGTAGGATAACGTATAGTAGTTGCTGCGTATCAAATGCTTCGAAAGATCATTGAAATTGGTGACTCACAACAGTATAGAAGCTATTTTGCTGATGGTTGATAAGATTTACATAATTAATTAATTAGCAAACTTAACTGGAATGTGTCTCCAGGATGGTGTACCCTTAAAACCAGGCACAACATCTTGTCTCCCCAGCAACACTTTCTTGGCCAGGCACAGATGTTCCCCCATCTTCAAAGAGTGAAATTCCAGGAGGTGCATCCTCGCAGACAGATGTCAAAGCAAAAGTTGTCAGGCAAAGTAGGATCTGCACATTTACCAGCTCCCTGCCATTTATGAACAAGCATTAGCAAAGCCAATAGGGTCGTCTTTGGGAGCTAGTGACTTTGTCACTGGTTTTTGTCAATGCTGTGGAGCACCGGCCAAAAAAACAAAAACAAAAAAACAGTGCATAGTGACGCATCAAGTGTGTATGCGCCACCCATCATAACACTACTGGTTTCCCTATCATTGAGCAGGGGTGAGCATGCATGCACGATGTCTGCATGTGCAATGATCACCAAGCATGCGCGTGCCTACTGCAGGTGTCATTTTGTTTATTTTCCAACCTAAGATGGCAGGCGGTGGAAATTTAAAAAGTGCATTTTCTATTTCGCTAATGCCCATTTCAGCAAGCAGACCATCCTGGCAGCAAATGGCAGCTCCAGGGTCCTCCCAAAAAGGTTTTTTTAAAAGCTGGGTGGTGGGGAGAAAGGATAATAGAGTCACACAAGTGAGAAAGCAATGCAGAGCGAAGGAGGGGCTTTTGGTGTTGAGGGAGCTCACGAGACAGAGCACCACAGGAGGTAGAGAGCAATACAGAGAACAGGGGACGATTGGTTGGCAAGAGAATAAGCACACGAGGGAAAGAACTGGAAAGCACATGCACACTCGTGGAGTGAAGAAAGAGAGAAAAGCCACGTAATTTCCTAAACCTCCTTGGAACAGCTGAAGACAGTAAAGTTTTTGACGAATAAACTGCAATGTGGCCCAGACTGAAAGACCAAATCAAATGGTTTGAATAGTTCAACTGAATGATTAGCACTTTGGAATGTTGGAAGCTGCACTGAAGACAATGGAGAGGCTGAGGGCCAATAACTAGTGCAACAGACCTTCTGCTCCGACATGCCAATGATTGTCCTTCTGTTTCCTCAGTTTAATTTAGAACCGTCTTTCCTCGGCGGGTACATTGTTCTGATAGCATTCGATCTCTTGTGCCTAAGGCCGCTAAACGTCCATGCCCCACTTTATAGCTCGTTGACTGCAGTTAAGGCCCAACATTCAGGAAATTGTCACTAGCAACTTCAGTAGCCCTCAACATCAGGCTATACTGCTACCTTTAAAAACTTCAACTAGATAAGAAACTAAACCTTTCCCGACAAGAACACAGAAACCTGCAGAATACTTCACCCTGGGAAAGAGAGTTCCTCCTGCTGTCATCTCCCGGGGCTTATTCTGTTTATAACGAAAGATGTTCCAAAGCCAAGCACCCAAAAGGAGGGCAGGAATACTTCCGCTTCCTGGGTTTGTTTTTTTAAAACAAGCATGTGATGATTTAAGAGGGCGTTTGGAGATACAGCGACATATTCCTGCTTTTGTCACACTTGTTCCATAGGTTAAACGAAATGAAATCTTAAACACAGATCGATCGGGTGACAGAAACATTTCTGAACTTTAGAGTCACAACTCGAGGTCTGAATCACCTCATCACAGGACAAAATGGTCCTGGTTTATGATGGGAGCCTGGGAACCATCTGCAAAGTCACCCAGGAGTCACAAATAGCAATAACAAACATACATCGGATTGCAAACTGGCTGATGGGTAAATGGAAGGCCTAAAAAACCTGGAGTTCGAGATGGATGCTTTGAAATGTCTGTCCCGTGTCAAGTTAATAAAGTGGTACCTTCCTTTTAAAGGGCCAGTTAAACCGCCGGAAAGAGAATACAGATGAATCAATCAATCAGGGGGATTGAAAGCACACTACTCACCCGTGAGGGTCTCAAGGCGCTAAAAGGGTGGGAGGGGGTGGGGGGGGCGGGAGGGAAGGCGATGGTCTGATTAGCCAAAGAGCCAGGTCTTGAGAGTCTGCCTGAAGGAAAAAGAAAGATCTTTGAAATTAAGAGTTTGAACCCTAAGTAGGATTGAAAAGATTCTATGGTGCAATTTGGACTGTTCTTCTTGAGTCCTCCATGGTTGCCATGTAGCACTAGCCATGTGGGACACCTTCGGACATTCCTGGTTGTTCACCCTACTGAACGGCATTCTGGGACTTGTAGTTTTGCTTAACCGTAATTATTTATGAGCTCAAAATCTCAGCACGCAAAGTGCAGTTCGCTAAAAAGCCAGTCCGGGATGAACATGTTACACACCACATAAAAGCACTAGGTAATTGTGTATAGACACACAGAAGATACCACGGCCAGTCCAGCAATACAGAAAAAAGCCCACAATCAAGGCATTCAAGAAAATCCCATAACATGCTTGAGACAGCGATGCAAGGTTTTCATCCAGAACCATTTCAGCACACCTCCAGCAGGGACAACTCAGAACACCCTCTTCCAAACCAAAAGAACCAAACAACAAAGGACAACAAAAAAAGAGAAAGCCAGCTTGACTTCTTCCAGCCCGCTGCCCCAGAATGGGAGGATAAGACGTTCGTGCATGTTGTCTAGCAGCTGTCCGGGATGGTGGATAGATCGGCACTGCAGATGAATGCAGCGCAGCTGGGCCTCAGTGCAGATAAGCAGACAAAGGGCTTTTTCTTGGCCTTTCCTAATGAAAGGGCTGTAACTACTCACATCATCCCGTGACTCTGAATGCCGCATTCATTGTTCGCAGGCATGCCAGGTGCAAGCCACCAGTGAATGTAGGGGAACAAGATTAACTTCCCCTAAGAAGTACCTACGGCCAAGGACAAGCACATGCTTGACAAACGCATCCCTCTTTCCTTGCTGGATAAATGCTCCACAGAAATTAATGTTTTCGTCAGCCAACACATTAAGGTTCTGTAAACGAGATGCACTCCATACGTACATACTTGCAACACGACGCCTGGTTAAAGTAAAAGTAGGCGATCAGAACTCCATACTATTCGAGGGGATCATTCATGACATTGTCCTCCAGCTGCATTTTGATAGTGGAAACGTATTTTGCTATGTTTTTAGTTGTCTGCGTCCATGGCAGAAAACAGCCCATCTTTGATCTCTGTGATCACATTCAACAGACCATTGTGATCCCAAAGCCAGTGCAGAAACATCGATTCCTGGAGGTCATGCCCAATTATCTCAAAAGCAAAAGTAATCCACCGGAATACTGTACTCATTGATTCCCGCAGTATTTCTAATTCTGTGCCACATACTGGTGCTTTAGGATCACCCTTCCACCACCGCGCCACTTTGTTACACCGCCAGTACTATTCTAACACATCACTATTACCATCCTAACTCTACTACCACAATGCCACCTCAAAGGATTGCACATTCGAGCTCGGCAGCACACTTCCAACCACAACACTATACTCTTATATTAACATACAACACATCAAAACCAACCATACATGATTACAGCGCTCCCTCCCTGCACCACCATTCCAGCACTGCACTGCTATACCTACCACCACACTGTTCCTGAAATGTTATCAAAGTATCACACTTAGCTCTGCACTCCCCCCACCACCACACAACCATTGCCACAACTACCTACACAGCACCTTTTGCTACCACCGTATTACTACACCCAGAGATGTACAACGTCCTGCAACATGGTCCCTGCCCTGCCCAGCATTAACACAACACTCTAAACAAAGTAGTACCATTCACCAGCAATTCATCATCGTCACCTCCTCAACAGCACTTCCTGATTAATACACTACCACAATCAGCTGTTTCACAACAATATCACCTTAGCACTTCACGACTACTCGGATTGCTACAGAACTCCCACCACTGCGCCACACTCAAATGCAACCCCAGTAAACCTCCAGCCACTGTAACACTATCACCAGCATCAGCGCATGAGTGTAGCGCTGCCTACAACTACCCTTCTGCTATTTCCTTTCGGCACAGCACCTTCACCTCATAGAAAATCCCACAACATGCAGAAATACACACCCACTTCCCAGGGTCACAATACCACGCATGAGGGACCTCTCCCAAACACAAACCACTCCAAGACTACATACCATTGACTACACAATACTTTTTATTAATATGAAAATGTTGCCCTGCATCACAATACAGACTCTTCAGTCACATAGCTCACCGCACCAACTACCTCACAAACTAGATGAAGTTATCTGGGCACCTAAATAAAACATAGATGTTATTGAGTAAGTTAGGAGACACCTACCTTCTGCAGATAGTTGTCATACCCTGTAAAGCAAGGACTTTGCTACCTCAGGTTGCCTTCTGTACATAGACATGTGTACTTCACACCTACACGTATTTCACAACTACTATCCAGTGTTCTCTGCAATGCAGGTGTTACCATGTCCCACTTAAAAAGTGTTACAGCATATGCTGGAGTTCAAGCCCCTTCTCTTACACCTTAAACGGATCAATGACAAATCGAACAAACAGCAGTGCAAAGGTGACTCATTGAAAACGTTCTTGACAACATATGCATGTAGTATGAAGGTTAGTAGTGCAGAACTGCTGGTTACACGAGGCTCAAGATAAAAAGCTAAACTCATCAGACTGGAAAACCCCTTTTCAGACAGAAACCCTCAACAGCAAATACGAAACAAAGCCATCCTCGTGAAAAAACACAAGAGCAACAGAGGTTCCATTGCTTCTCAGTCAATGGTACAAAAGCGAATGTTGGCAAGGCAAGCAAAAGAAAGGTTGTTGGCATGCAAAATGCCAGCAATTTGGGCAGAAATGTGATCTTAATATTTTACTACCACGCAAAACTTCCAGAATCCTTTCAGCGCTCAATTATTTCTCAAGTGAATCAGAAATATTTGGGTGGGAAAATTACCAGGTCTGGTTTATAGGCTGAGTCTAAAAAAAAGAAAACAATTTGGACTCTCCTCTGGACACAGTAAGGGAAACCACAGGGAAACCTCCAACTAGCACATTTGGGTGGGAGTAGGGAGGTCGAAAAGGGTAAAGCTAAGTAAGGAAAAGATATCTTTGATGAGACAATTTAGATCTATGTTTTTTCCTCTCAAATATTTGATCTGGATTTAATGCCAGGGATGGTGCAGGGTTTCACTTGAAAATCTCCCCTAGTGAGTTGCGGTTCATGGTCTACTGAAGAAGGTACACCCTTGATCAGCTAAGGCATTCAGTCCTGTCTCTGTACGCTTGTGCCAAAGAAACTGTTGGGCCGCAGAGTAAATACATGAACAACTGTTTTGTATTGTAATTGCATTTATATATCGCTTACTATCCCGAAGGTGTGCTGAAGAGCTTTATGGCGGGTAGTATGCTACTCCGCAACCCTGTTAATGGTCAACCTTGTGGTCATTATTGTTTTCATACAAATAACAGCACTTTTGACTTACTGCAAGTCGAAAGAGGCACACAAACCATGCCCCCCGGAACATAAAAGGCAAATGCAATGAACCAGCTGCCATTACAGTTTCTAAATAAGATTCTTCAGCGGGGCAAGGCCAACTGATACTAGCCGTGGTGAAACTAGAAAACAAGGGCCTGCAGATTCACGCCTCGTTTCGAGTAGCCTTTTCACAGCAATTACTTCTTGGTTCTGTGAACACTGGCTTCCTACCACAAAGTGATGCAAGGTGATTGTCCAACGATTTGTGTACCTTCATTATTTGCACAGTTATTAACTTGTGCTGAGCAGTAATTCTAGGGGAAGCTGCAAGTCTTCCTCATAATCCAGTATGAGCACAAAGCAGACTCTGAAAATCAATTTTCTTTTCCCTCTGCTGGCTGGCTCTAGGAGGCAGCTATGTTTATTCATTACATTCTGGGACAAGTTTCTTTCCCGCAGTTTCTTAATGTGGGAGCTGGCTTTGCCCCATGCATCACCTGACAGGCTTTGGCTCAGGCTACTGAGGACATTGTTCATTTACTGTTATTTCATTGTGTACATACAATTAATTGAAAAAGCTTGGGTTTTTTAAGCTTTTGGAGTCTCCACAGAAGGCATTTTAGAAAGGACAGGGGGTGGAAAAGGGAGAGTGTGAAATTTCAAAAACTTCTTTTTTTTAAACTAAGTAGAGGGTGCTTTTAGAGGTTACCATATTTATAGCATTTCAAATTAGTTGCTGAATTCCGGCAAATAAAAAGCATAGGAGAGAATAAGCATGGACTACATCAAGTCAGTGGAGTAAGAGAAATAATGGGTAAAAAAAGACAGCGGTGTCAGTGGTAGCTACAATGAAACAATTATGGTGGGCTTGGATTATACGCACTTGCACTTTAAACTCTCTAGAAGTTAGCTAAAGAACTCGAAGACATCTAAAAACATATGATTGATCTTGTTCTATGTATAATTTTAGCTGTTTTTAAAATACTTTTAAAAAAAATACTTTTTAACTCTATAAATGACAGCCATAAAGATTTAATAACCTTTTAACATTGTAATGTTTTGGCTATGTAGTATTTATAATGTTTGTGATAGGATGTTTATTCTGCTTTTATGACATGGTGTCGAATAAAGCTTTGAAATTGATTGGTACACAATGATCTATCAATGTAGTCACTACCAGTGTGCATCACAACGGTGAATTTCCATCTTGCTTCTATAAGGCCATGGAAGCTGACGTGCTTCAGAAATCTTTTGCTCTTTTGTACCCTACTATTCTCACTGACTTCCACCTTCTGGTTGACATATTCCTAGACATTCTAATTTGCCATGAGCCTTTTCTGGTTGAGCGAGACAGCGCCCTGAAACATTCAAGTTGCAACACAGAATAAGACATACAACTTAATACCTTGCCGTAACTGATAGCCCCATAACTATGTTCTGTGCATGTGAAGGTCCTACAAGCAATATGATCTTCAGATGCATTCATCATTCACAAGCAATCGTCACACAAAAAGAAAAGACATTTCAGTGCAAATGCAGTATGCATTAGCTGGAGCACCTGAGGAGGGTATGGGGCGGACTGCAAGCATCCTTTTTAGCTGGCAAGCTAAAGCTGCCACTGTAGCAGGTGTAACCGGGGCAGTGATGTCAAGCAAATACGAACCACGTCTGCTAGGCCAACTCTCCAGATGAGAGAAGTGTGCGACCCACTTTAAGTTTGCAGAGCTGACCATCTTGGTAGCCATATGGAGGAAAGCGAAGTCCTGCATGTCACCTCAGGCAACCAAATCATATGTATGGAAAGGGACCTATTAAAAAATACTGAATGGAAGAAAGTGGGTCTGACCAGGCAGAATTGTTCATAGTGTAAGGCTACATTTTTTAATTCTTAGGACGTGATCTTGCTGGTTCTGATGCTGTGATCCAACAATATGTACCCTTGAGACTGAACAATAAATGTGACTTTTCATAATAAATAAAACATTTAAGCAACATATTTACTGAGGGATGGCAACTGCTGAAGTGCAAAAAGGAAGGACAGGTATACCTTGCCTGCAGGGGCGGCTCCTCCATTAGAGTAGAGGACCATACCCCACTAACTAAAATGACCCCAGACACTGCCCAGAGATCAAAAGTTAAATGGTAATACATTTAATTTATTATCATTTTATGTGTTAACAACCCGTCTCGAACATGGTGTCAGGACAGGATGAGGGGAGGGGATGGGGAGGTCTCCTGAGTAGCAGCAGCCGGGAGGAGTGGTGGGCTGCCTGTGCACTTAAAGTGTACATGTCTCTTTGGCTGGCTGTCTTGTGATGGCCAGCCAGACAGAAATGCGCACTTTAAACCTCTCAACCCAGCAGTCTTAGCTGGGTTGAGAGCAAGCACAGGCCTCAAATGCCCTCAGGAGCGCAGAGAGAGGCTGCTCCCTCCAATCCTGGCGCTTCTCGCATGCTGGTTAACAGCATGAGAGTAGCACCAGGATTGGTTAAGGGAGTTGGCTGGGTCCCACGCTGGAGCCTGGATGAGAGAAGAACACCGGACCGGAGCAAGGAGGACGTGTCGTGTAGCAAACAGGGTCGGTGACTTTTTTTTTTATCTGTGCAGGGTGTAGATTCACAAAGATGCCTAGGTCCTTGAATAACTACCTGAGTGGAGCAAATGTGAAAAATCACTAACCCCATTTCTTGTCCAGTGGAGATGCCCGGAGTTATGCAAACTCTGCAAGGCTCTAACACAACATCACATAAGCCACTGCTCCTTAGACTGCATTATGCTGTTAATGACCAAGTTATTTATAATTTTTGTACTGATCCTTATTCTGAGACACAGAGTTGCACTTTTAATGCGTACTAATTTTACATTGATTGACTGACCGTAACTACTATGTAATGCCACTCCGCATGCAACTACCGAAAATTATTTAAAACAAAAAATCATTCTTGGTGATACCATAGTGATAAGGAAAAAACGTTGCATATAAAATTTAAATATCTCTGGAAATAGCCCAGTTTGACAGGAGAAAGACCAGTCTGCGTGACGCTTGTACATTTAAGGAGACATTCAATAAGAACTATGACTGAGCGAGGCAGTTCCCAGATGAGTCAGAGTGATCAGAGTTAACCATAATGACAATATAATTTTCTCAGTGCCGTAGGACAGACAAAAGAAAAAGTACACGACATTAAGGAAGAATTCAGAAGGCAGTAATTAGTTGTTTAAAAAAAAAATGTGCAAGCACAAACATATCAAATAACTAGACACGGCAAACAAAAATAAAACGTCCACCATAGCGAAAGGCTGTATAGCACCAAGGATAAATACATTGGGCAGAACCCACAGAAAAAAAAAAGATTAAATTGCTTTTACATATTTCAATGTAGGTGACCAGCGTACATGCTACAGGAACTTCCACATTAGAGTAGACCTCTGCTACCTTCTAGCATGAGCCCCCAACCCCACCAGAAAAAGTAGAAATATAGGGCGAAAAAAGACAGGCCCGACTGAAGCAGACCCTTGAGCTATGGGGCATGGCGGCAGGTATGCTAAAATCCTCAATCATGAACTGACTCCGGTAGCTCACCGCCCAGTAAGCAGCACAACCTACTGATGAGTCTAAAAGTATAGTGTTACTTAAGAGGTTGACTGCAACTTGAAATAGGGGCAATGCACTATTTCCCTTTTTAGGTTTCCTAAATTTAGGTTGAAGGCCTAGAGCAAAAAGGGATGAATTGACAAAAGGTTTTCTTAAGTTTGTGGTGTTCCAGCTCTTAGTATTCACCGTAATTCATCCAGTGTATTGGCACTATAATAGGCAACCGCAATGTTCCAGATTTACACTGATGACTGCTTTGTGGCAGGTAGAGGAATGCCTGAGAATAACTCCTGTAAAAGGTGAAATAACTCTACAAAGCACAATGCTTTTGCAATTACACATAAGAGCAAACAGTCCTTGTCAGTCACCTTCGACAAGGAGGCACTCCCAAATTACTGTTAGGTGCTTTTTTGTATTTTTTTTTTATTAATGAATTCTTTACGTAATATCAAACAAAAGGCTGAATTGAACCATTAGGTTAACACGTTGAGATTCCTCAGAGCCCTCAGCAATCAAGTATCATCAATCGTGAATAAATGGGCGTCTATTCAACTTGTAGTACAGAACAAAGGGGCTGATTATGATGGCGGGTGGACCCTATCAGAAAACAGGCCCGCCCGACAGGCGGTCGGTGGTCCAGACATATGCATTACAATGTGACTGCCACCACGGTTGTCGCAATGCCTATATTTTATATTGCGGCGGGTGCTGCTGGCTGCAGCACACGCTGCAAGACAAAATGGGGTCACTGCACATATCCGTGCACTATGTAGCAGGCACCATGTGGTGCCTGCCACATGGTGCAGGGATATGTAGGGGGGCATCATGGGTGACCCCCAGTGCCCACAGCTTAGGGCCAGGGGGAACTGGGGGCCAGGTAGGGGCCCCCAAAGTCCCTTTCAACAGCCTTTTCATGGCGGGTCAACCACCATGAAAAGGCTGACGGAAAGGGACATTGTAATCCCTACGGCGGTGCCTGCCAGGCAACGCCATCATGATAGGGACTACAACCCCCTCAGCGGCACCAGCGGGCTCCAGGAGCCCGTCGGATGCGTGGTGGTCGGTTTTTCCGACCGCCACCCCTTTGTCCGTTATCCTAATGTGGCGGACGGTGAAAATGGTTCTGATCAGCCCTAAAGTGGCCACAAACAAAAAGAAAAGAATCATTAAAAAAAAGGAATAACTGAAGTTAAACATCCCCAGCAGCTTGAACATCTCTACATGTAGCCCAATAAGGGAGAAAAGAACGAGAAGATCTTGATATTTGTAATATTTTCTAGCGTGGTAGTAACGTGATGGAAAGAATAGGACTATCCTGCATAAAGTAGTCACCCATTTATCCCCATCAACATGAGGCCCAGAACACAGAGTATGATGATGCATCCATTCCCGCCCAATGCACACTCATCCCCAAGCAATTGGCAATGTGTAGTGGCCATGGAGCCGGCCCACTACTGGTAATACTGGGGCCACCCGCGCCAGAGGCTACTGCTAGTGTTGCCTCTGTCAATGTGAGTTTGTATCACAGCCTGGATAATTCCTTAGAAAGTCTGTAGCAAGGACGAGCAGCTTAATTTCGATAATGTGGCACAGCTGTGACATGTTGCTCTTGTGGTCTTTAAAGAAGACCTGGCAGTCTAGCATGCAAGAGATCTGGTGAGTCCAGCCATGTCATCTAGTTATGACTGTATATGGTTTTGCAAGGCAATAATGTGGAGAAGGAAACACGGATTAGCTGGAATTTAGATTTAGGGAATTAGAAGGCATTTAGTATAAGAAATAGACAAAACCGTAGCTGATGTTCACTGGGGCACCAGCCGGAACAATAGGCAACATAAATGGGACTCCGTATCACTGACAAGGACTGGGTCGCAAATTTAGAGCACACCCCATGCACCTCAAGAAACACCAGAATTAAACATATTCAATATTATTTTATGCATAGAGTGTACCTCACACCAAAAGGAATCAACCTTCTTCCCGGTGGCCTAGGCATCATGCCCATGAAGAAACCTGATGATTGCTGACTTCTATCATATGCTCTAGGCCTGTTCCATGCTTCTACACTATTGGGAAACCGTTGTCCGATACATTCACCGTACCACAGAGCATCATATCCTATGACACTTCCCTATTGCCTATTGGGAATCTTCAACCAGACCCAAGGTGTGAGATCTTACGTCCCAATTCCTCCACCTGGCTTTAGTATTGGCTCATCGCAAGGTTGCCATCTCCTGGAAGGACTTCCGGGGGACCCAGACTGCTGTCCTGACATGCTGAATTTTTATAGTGGGTGGAATGTGAGGAGATGGCCCTTAAGAGGGAGGTACGTCGTGGCCTCAGGGCTGCAGATCACACCCAGGCTTGCTGAACAATAGTGCAGGATTGCCTCCTGATGGATGATATGGACAGGATCCTCTTTCCCCTGGAAAACGAAGTTGAAAGTGATGACGATAAGTGTCCTCACCCCAGGTCGAGTCTAGCCCATATCAGACCCACCCTGGAGTTTTCACTAGACCCCCATAAACCCTAGAGCTAAAGGTAGGTCTTGTGATTAGGGGTGATGTTCGAATGTAATTGTAGTGCCATTACTCTTTCTAGAACAATGCCTACGAAGAGTAGGCATGTGATGTACCATAGGAATATATTTTTAAAAAGAAGACTTTTTAGAGGGAAATACCCACTGGCTAGAAACAATGTGCCTTCCTCCTGTGATAAACATTTGGAATTTTGATTTGCATCACCTTAGCGTACTCCTAGCAGTTCGCCGATGGACCCCGTGACTGCTACCAAGGTACCTCTCAGAGCTGGTTACTTTGTAGATGCTACATAGACATTGATTCTTGGGGGCTAACTGTGTTTTCTATTTAATTTTTTATAACACAAATGAAAAATGCAGAACCAGGCTGACTTCTCCAAAACAAATACAACAGACACAGTAAAGCCCAACAGTAGTAAAATGGTACAATTTTTCGGTGAACACATTTTCTGCTTACACTTGCTGAAACCTCACTCATCCGTGACACCCAAAAAACAAATTATTCAGAGATTAAGTTAGTAGCTTCCTAGGCACAGCACATTGCTATAGGCTGCTGGTGTTTTAGACTACTTTGTCCATGCTTGTCCACTTGGACCAGGTTTACAAAAGGCCAGCACATGACTAATGAATTTTGAGTTTTATGTGTAGCACCTGAGGACATGTCCACTATGTTTCTGTGCATAAATTATTATGTTTTTCCCATTAACCCATCTCTTGGATGTAACTTGTTCCTTACGTCTGTGATGCAGTGCTGAAGTGATCAACCGCAATGTGCATGGTTTTGTCATTCTGATGCTTGTGAGAAACCTTGTGCTGAAGGTCTTCGATGTACTCTGACTGTTTCCTAGCAGATCAATTAATGGCGATTGATATGCGTTTTATCATTCACTGCATTTTGGGGGCAAGCGTCTGGGTTGATCACTCGCTTATAGGCAATTATATAGGGCAAATCTAGACACCGGGCCAACTGAGAGCTTTAGCTTTACACCAAAAGAGTAACCCAGATGGTGACAGTAGCAGAAGCAAAAAAACATTTTAAAAGACATATAAAGCCTACACTGGACATTTACACAAAAGATGTGTGAATGATAATTGCTACAGTAATGTGGGAGGCAGCCTGGAAGAGTACTGTACTGGACAAGAGTTTGACAACGCCGCCGCCCCCCCTCCTCCAATTCATTCGCACAGAGCTGAATGGCCATACGTTTGTCCGATTTGCATGGTAATCCTGCACTTGGAGCTGCTGTCCCAAAAAGAGTACCTGTTCATGCCTGTCTTGGATCATCCTATTTTTCTTGTGCCTCCCTATCTTCCTGGTCCAAAATCTTATCTTAGATCACATGTTATTTTGTTGTGTTGTAAGTAAATAGTCCTAACTAAAGTGTCTCTCAGTAGGGAATGATATCTCAGGGAAAGAAACCACAAGAGTTTGTAACAGAGGAGCTGCACTTTGATTGCACTGCTGGAACATGGTCACCAATATAAAGCAGACTTAGTAAGAAATGTGATTCTCATTTTACAATCTTAGACCGGTCATCGAATAGAGTAATTTCTGCATCACTAAATTCTGCTTATAATGTAGGCCATCTGGATATTTTATACTTTTAACTCATTTTCGTATTGCACAGGAAACGGAGGAGGTCGATAGATGAGCAAATGTAATTTCAACTTGTAACTACAAAGAAGCCTACTCTTAGGAAAAAGCTAATTTGTCATCAAAACTTGCTTTCATGTACAATGTTTGTCATATATTTATGGATACCTTCTTGTTACTTCGTTTTATGTTCGCTTGCGATTTTTAACTCTAGCGCTCAGTAGAACAGTATCTATGCAATTAGTAAAAAAATTAACACTATGGTGTCCTGAAGAGAGGTAAATAAATATAAGGCTATTCATCCACAATTTAGTTTCCGTTTGAAGATCTTATGTATCACTGCAACATAAAAACAAATGGCAGCTCATGTGATCTTTGTCTTGGCCCAGAATGAATTAATTTCTGTACCCCAAACATCAGACTAAATCAGCAAAAATAGGAATTTGTGTCTAACTGCTGTCCAGAAAAATAATTTGTCCTCTCGGCCTTAGAAACCAAGGAGAGTTCTTTGAATGTCAAGGCCAATGTGTCCCATACAGCTCGGTTGAAGTCCTGCAGTCTTCCATCAAAAACATACAATAAGCTTTGCAAATCAGAACTAGCAAACAAGAAAGCAATCAAAGCATTAGACAATGCATGCCCAGAAAACGACTGATGGGATAAGACGGCAAAAGCATTACGAGGAAAAGCAGAGAGTCTAGCTGTGATATCAATGAATGAAGGAGAAGCTTTCTGTGGAGTAAGCGTAGGAGGTACAAGGATAACGAAGGGAAGACAGCTCTAAAAGATGACAGCTCAGTGTAAGCAAAGGCATTAATACAAGTCCAGAGGAGATGAAAGCCATTGAGCCAATAACGAAGGTGAGTTTAATGCACACAGATATCATTAATTCCAAATATTGTATTGCAATCAAGCTGATGGAAATGACAGGTCTAGAAAAAAATCAACTGTTTTTCACCAAGTGACTGCAAAGTTCCTTTCTCTTAAAACATTAAGCTAACAATGCAGCAGTGCTCCCCTGGTTGAAATGAACAGCAACAAAGAAAGTCGGTTACACTTGCCCAGTTTTTAGAGTTTAACTGATGCACACATGGCTACAATGCGACACTTGAAGAAGGGTGCACATTGGTTTCCACTCGGAAGAAAAATGGGTTGGTGTCACATTGTCCCATTAACCATGTGTTGAACTCCAGGGACTCGGGTAATTTTCAACTGGGTGACGTCATTGTGTTTTACTAGCCCAGTCATTATTTTACCAGCTCTTTAAAAAGATCTTCCACTCATGTCCTTGAAGTTAGTTGACTAACTAATATACAAATCAGGGTTCAACTTTACTAGCTTTGAATTAGTAGGAAAGTAGATTTTTCCTGGGGTAGGCCAGCGTCTTCACAATCTCCATACTGCAAATCTCTTAATACTTGTAAACTGGCAAACAAATTCGAAGGGGTTTCGCAAAGACATTCACACTGTGACAAGCTGAAATTTTGTAATTGATGGCCATTTTGCCACCCCTAAAATTGCCTTCACTATATGAAAACTTTTTAAGGGAGTGTTGAATTTAATTGCAAATGAGACTTCGCTTGCACCAAATGTAAATTGAGCGCAAGATACACGCTATTGTATTTGAGTATAAAGCTCTAAAAGTGCACAAGGTAACCTCCCATGATTTGTGATCACCATTATCTTTAAGAAATTGAAAGACACTCAGTTTGTACCGTGCAAACACACCAACAGTGTACCAACCTGCGACAGTGTTGTGCGTCGCCTTCCAGGACTCTCTGGCTCTGCGCTTCCTCTGCGCAGAATAGTAGAAATCTTGCAAGAGATTGAGAAAATGCAGCAAAGTTGTTGCCAATGCAAGGTATTTTGCCATAGTACTACAATTGCTAAAATATTTCGGCAGGGTAAAGAGATCACACTCAACATTTCTAAATTACAAAAATAACATTCTGATTCCAAGAAAATTCTTTGCCTCAAAAAAGACTAGAGTGTATACGGACCGTAACGAAACAGTAGTTTTCTTTTGGTCTTAACTGCTTGCATGCAGTGGAACCAATCATGAATTTTCATATCATATGCATATTCTAGTCATCACCATTCAACAAATGGACCATGGGAGATTAACTAGGGAAATGGACTAAATTGGTGGAGATGGGGGGATGATCAATATGTTGACAGTATCTCTTTTGTTCGCACAACATACATTAAGGAGTGCACAATCTCTCCTCACAGTTGTCAAGCTCCATGTATTTTACTTCAAAGACCTCAACTGGGCAGATTCATATATAAGTTAACAAACACATCACTTGAAACTCTTTCGAAATGCACGATTAGTAAATTCATTACTATCCAAAAATGTGCTTACCCTCCTTGGAAGCGAGTTTTACCAATAAAGCTCATCTATTGACTGCTGTTGGTTCTTGCAACACATATCCCAATGATTCTGCAGAATTTGCTCTCTCCAGTCCCCAGGAAAACCTCCTAACCCACATCTGCTAGCTTTCTATGCGTTCTGGGACTTGTGGTCTTGGTTTTATAATGGGATGTGGAAAATTATAAGTCCCAGGATGCAACGTGCGAAGAGCTACTCAAGCATGAATCTAGGAAACTTGGAAGGGCAGATTACCCCAGGCCATTTAACACCCCTCATTCTATTCGCTTGCACTACCCCCTCCCTCCAGGCTTCACCTGCTCGGGACTGGAACTAAATTCTGTAGCACCCCGCATTAACTGCCCCCTGCAACCCCCTCCCTTTTGCCTCCTGTAGGGCTCCATCACTCAAGGAATCTGCAGCACTTCCGTCTCAGGTTGCCATTTTTCTCAGAGAATTCCAAGCCTTTTGGGGTTCTGGAAAAGCCATGAACTGGTACCGGAACAACTGTTTCTGTATAATCATTTTAGATTGAAAGGTAAGTGATTTATATGATATTGGGCCGAGGCAGGGTCTTCAATGTGTAGTATGACAGTCATTTCACGTTATTAACAGACCACAAACTTCTGGAGCCAAATTCTAGAGTCAGTTCCTCACCACGATGGTCAAGAAAAAGAGGTCTCAAACACAAGCTGTGGGCTTTGAATTTGCATAGATGAACAGTGCATATGCCACCAACTGGTGGTAACAAATTCAGAAGCGTAAAAGACAAAAAAAGCGCAGCTCCATATGAAGTTTCTGTTGAATCTGCTCAAACCCTTCCCTATTTTACGTAAGCCCACAGGCCAGAATGAGAGTTAATGGCCAGACATTGCTTTCGACCCCCACTGGCAGGAGCACTAAGTAGGGGTGAGCTCTATAGCCGATTATCAATAAAAGCCTTGGCCTGCATTATTGGGCAATACCACCACATGTAAGGAATCCAGTTCAATATGCATAGACTTGTTAATTCATTATATGCAGATGGCATTCTGCTGCTAATAAAGAATCCTGGTAACACCTTATCCCCAGTAATAAATTAAATAATTGAGTGTGGGATCGCTCTTGATGCCCTTTACTGCTTTTACCACTGAACCACATCTGACAATACCCTTACAGTGGCAGACAGTCTACCCACTACCTGGGTATCTGACATCACAGCGATCGGGAAGTTCTGCTTTGTGAAAACTATGGAAAATGTATAGATAGCCTGGAATAGCAGATTGAGGGCTGGATTGAACTTCTAATGACAATGGCAGGTATGATAATTCTCATGACAATGGTGATCCACCTAAAACTACTGCTTCAAAACATTCCCATCCCATTATTGAGACCTTTCTTAACCCATCTCCGATCTCTCGTGATTAGACTAGCATGGTCTGGCAGACAGCCTAGGATTGCATGGTACAAGTTGCAGCTACCCTATAGCCTATGGAGTTTCGTTGCACCCAATTCCCAGGCATATCATCTGGTGGCACAGCTGCAATCTGCTTTTTACTTGCTATAGGACACTCAACAGTCTCCACAAAGTAATTCAGAGGTCGGATTGATAGCCCCATTTCCACTTTGTAAAGCTGTCACGTAAACGAGCACCCACCCAAATGCTGAGATCCACAACAGAAAATGAACCAACTGCCTGTTCACAAGCATCGCCAATTTGTCAATTCACTTCCCATATCTGACATTGCTACGTAATCCATGACAAGAGATGACCAATGAGCCATGGGTAATTGGGCATTTACAAGCTCACCGGTGCCGGACCTTGAGTGCCCTTTTTGAGAATGGAGGCTTCTTTCATTCCAAGAGTTTGTGGAGCTGAAGCAGGCTAACTCCATGACTATGCTGCCGTACAATAGACTCTGTAGTGTCCTCAAGAGTTATATGCATTCTTCTCCGCAGAACCTCCGGAACTGCCGCTTCTACCAATGCTGCTTACAAATCCCAGTCCAGCTAAAATGGTGACACAGATGTACAACAGTACGCATAATAACAGCATACACAAACCTGAAATTAAGGCTGGGTCGGATGAGGACCTTGGCTATGAATTACCAGATTCGCAATGGTCTTATTGTTGTGAACAAACCAAACAGGTCTCATCTAATGGCATGTTAAGATTTATTCAGCTCAAATTTCTTCACAGAGCTTACTATACTCTGGTATCTATGGTGTGATATGGGCTAGCCGTCTAGTCAAATTGTTGGAGATGTAACGCCCCTAAAGACTTTTTTTTCACATATAGAAAACTCTGCCCCTAATAAATACATATTAGATAAAGCTCAACCAAGAACAAAGGCAGAAGGTGCCTATAGACCTATCACTCATGCCTGTAATGGCTCTCTTGGAAAACGTCAAAGACTTTGCTAAGCCATATAATAAGTTTATGGCAATTCACTCATGGTAGGGAAGGGGAGAGTCACTATGGCATGGCAGAAGAATTCTGTCAATAGATATGCTCACTGGTTAAGAGACCTGACAACCTGCTCATTCACTCCAAGACCTCAAGATCTCTGTTAACACATGCGTCCTGCCGCAGAGATATATGGGAACCACTCCACACTTACCTGGCAGACCTCCAGTGGAATCAATCACATGCTGGGGATCTCCGTCCCCTTAGCCTATTAAAGCGGATATCTCTGACATTTGAAATGTGATGCTTGTATTGCTACCTTTGTAGATACAACATAATACTGACAGTTACACTGATTGCAATATACACTGATTTATAATTGTATAGAGCGCGCGAATGCCCATGGGCGTCTTGGCGCTATAATTGCTGATTGCTATGTACAAGTGTTTTGATCCGATTGTCTGTACAAAATGGTGTGTCTAATGCCTACGTTTTGGTTTAAAAATCAAAAAAAGAACATGCTCTGTCACTAGAGTAGATGCAAACATTTGCCTCAGGCTAAAAAGCTGGCAACTGAGTCTACAGGCAGAAGTGTTTGCCTGAGAGGACTGTTGTTGGGAGCTCTGCAATTGGTAATGGCACATAAATTGATGCACGTAGTTCTAGACTTTCGTGATTTTTTTAAGCAAGCAATTTTGCCTTCTCATTTAGAAATGCCCTGGACAACATTTAGATTAGTTTTATCATCCAGTTATTGCCTTTTTCAGCTCAAATTTAAAGTAGAAACAAATATATTTTGAAAGCGCTGCCACAGATATTCCTACCTTTGTCTGAATGCCAATACTGGCAGGGCCTGTGAAATACTAGTCAGCTGGCTACCTTATCCCCTTCTTGCAGTGTCTCCTCTTTCTGGACACCTTCTTCTGTCCTTGGGACCCCACACTACTACACCGATTGCACACTGAGTCATCACTCCTTGCACGGGTTTACAAAACAAGTACACCTGGAAGGAAATAATTAGAAAACAAGCCTAACTCACTCAACAATGCTGATAAACTTTTCACCATCATTGTGTGAGTTGATCTTGTTTTGGGCTTGCTTTTATAGGCAGGTGTACTGGTTTGCTATTTTCAACACTCGATTCATAGAGGATGAATTATATCAAGTGTATCAGATGTAGAAAAGTGCCGAACCCTCTTTAAGATGAAGCCACGGTACCCTTGGGTGGGGTGCACCCCACAGTTTTCAGCCCACTAAGTTAAGTAGACCGTGGGAATCTATGCTTGCCAAATATCTCACACTTACATATCACCTATTGGGGGTCGCCACTTGCTAGTTTCAGTCAGATCTGCTTTTTACCTAGTAGGCACGTTTTTAGGTTTGCTAATAACTTTGGCCCCGTTTGACGACTCTTCACGAAAACGTATAAAAAAGTTTTTTTGAGCCTCTGATTGTTCCTGTAAAGTTTTGGGGTGATCCATCCAGTGGTGGGGCAAGGAAAAAGGCGGTTCCCAAAACTCAACTCTTTTCCATAGGTTTTTTTAGACAGGGTTACAGCAAAAAACTGTGGAACTGACTTACAACAAATTTGGCAGGAAGCTAGATCTTGGTCCGCAGATTGTGCTTTTTGTGATTTGGTGTAAATACACTCAGTAGTTTTTGAGAATACAAAGTAATTGTATATCTAGATGGTTGTGTCCAAAAGTCTCGAGAGACTCTTGCGGGAGAGCCAATTTAGAAATAGAGTGTTGTGATTGGCCAGGGAGCTTTATTTCCCTTGGGGCCATTTCGCTGCTGCAGGAGTCAGACTCCTGTGGGAGCGAATGCTCCGATTGGCTGCCAGCAATATGAGAAAAATTTAACTGGAAGCCATCACAAGACTTGGTCTCCTGTCCTGAAGTAAAAATAAACTATATTGGGGGCAGGGCAGGGATACCCTGACCCCCCCCAAGACCCCTCAGGGTGGGGTGGGGGACCCAGAGGGACCTCTCCTCTCCCTCTGCCAAAAAAAGTTTATGTGTTACTGTAATATTATCAATGGTGTCCTAGAAGATGTCATGAGTGATCTAATATGTGGGGTAATTAGCAGTACTACCTGGTAAGGGAACGAGTTGTAGTTACCTTAGGATAAGAGCTATAGTAACTTGAGATAACTATAACGGGTGACTTTTGGTGGTTTTTATAGTATATAGTAGTATGCATGCCACGTTAGCAAAAATACATAGGACTAAATCCAACGTTATTTATTACAACTGTACTAATAGGAGCACATACACACATTTATTAGTGCAAAGGTCAAACTACAGTTTATTTCCACAGTAGAGCGAACTTACCATGAAAAAACACTGTTTGAGCCAGACGAATTGTACATTACAATTAATTAACACATTAAATAATTTTCACAAGGACTCGTCAATGTGATTTTTTTTACTACACAATGTTAATCCCTTGCATCCTAATTTTGGTGAAATATCTTATTCAAAACAAGCAAATCTGAAATAATGGCGCAGACTATATATGCAGATGCTCAAAATGTAATATGGGCAATGGTGTAACATAAAATGATGGGGCACACCTGCAGTCTGCATATCTCATAGGTAATCATTGACTTTGACCTGAATGTGGGTCCCCTGAAAGGCTGAGGGGGCTTTTGAAGAGGTGGGTCTACCCGTGCCACAGGGCTGCAGGGGCATGTGCTGCGCCCCAGAATATGGGGTTTACTACCACGGTTGAGGGAAGGGCAGTATCGGCTTGTGGAGGGAGTGCCGTGGGGCGGTGGGGCGGGGCGAGGAAGGGCAGGGTGGGGGGTAGTAAACTCCGGCTCACGGCCGACCAGAGTAATGTAAACAAAGAAATAAAACAAACGTAATTGCGCGCGCTGAAGCGCCAAATGCATTTCAGCGCGTGCAATGAAATGAGTTTTATTTATTTATTTGTTTGCATTACTCCGGTCTGCCGTGAGCGGGAGTTTCCTACCCCCCACCCTGCCCCTCCTTTGCCCAACAAGCCACTACTGGGGATGGGGCATCACAACCCTCTCAAGGTTTCATCTCTCATGAGTCATGGCTCCTCCGACACTCAATAACTGTAATAAATAGCTTATTACACCCTATAGGAAATATTTCACAGTTCCCTGTGAAATACAGATATAGAAGTTTTATCACCATAATGACAGTTCCCACGTCACTCTACAGAGTATTCACTATTGCCAGGGCTGCTATGATTATACAGCCACGTTATTTACATTTTGTAACATATTGCCTACCAGTAATATTTTCATTCATTTGAGCTAGAAGCAACATTGTTGGTAAAATCTTCAAATTATATGGCAAATGTAGCAAATTCATGATATGTGATAGAGGATCTAAAAATCAACTGGCCCGCCCCATTGTCTGTTGTTTTTATCAACAATTTTAATTCCATGCAGTGCCCCATTTTTAGCCTTTCAAGGATACAGCTTCTTTGCACTAGCCACCCCAAAATAAACATGTAATATTAAAAATACACAAAGGGTAACATCTGTAACAGGGTCTCAAACTGCCATCTCAGTATTGCCACGACATTGTCAAATGACCAGATGGCACTGAATGATGGCAATATTGGAGGATCATATTATATATATATATATATATATATATATATATATATCCTACTGGGTGTAGTTCTAGTTAGGTCTGCGTTTCCTTAGGGATGCCTTTTCTGTATGTTTTTTAAAATTTGCAAATAACTTGTACATTGTTTGACGAATCTTAAAAAAAATTTTAAAAAATCACAAAAATATTACTTTACATAAAAAAAAAACTAGATATTCACTGAAAAATACAAAGGTTAATGTGAATTTAATGGTAGGGATTGAAATTATATCTTACTTTACATTAAAAAACAACTTAGAAATTCACAGGAAAAAACAAAGATTAATGTAAAGTTATAGTGAAGTGAAAGTTTTAGTGACATCATAAAGCGCTAAACTAAAAAAAAATGAAATTTACCAGTTAGAGTTACTCAAGTAACAATAACTCGTGCCCTAAGGCAACTATAGCTCGGGCCCTCCTCATGCACAGCTAATTACCCCTCATATGACATCATGCAAGACATGTTCTATAATATCATTGATGCCGTCACTGCAACATTTGAAATGACATAACTGATGACGTAACTGAGCATGGCAGGTTCAAGATGACCTCTGGCTTGAATTTGCTGTTGGAGTTTGAGTTGAGGTGTTAGTAACTGGATGGTCTAGAGAATAAGGGATTGTTCAATAGGATGGACATGAGAATAAGGGATTCGTCAGAATGGGGTGGGTCAGCATGAGTGAAGTGTAAGTGAAAATAGCACCAGTCCCCACACCTAACAGTGGAGCAAATACAGACGTTGAAAAGAACACTGTGTTGAGGTCTAGGGCCTTTGGCTGATTTAGTGGGTTGAGCTGTTGATATTTAACAAAGTATCATATTCCTTAGAGTCTAGCAATGGCTCTGACCGAGACATTCAGGAATCACTACATTTACGAATGGAAAAAGATAGGCAGGTACTCAAAATAGGCACAATGTCTCGGATAATATACAGTGGTCTAACGGGCCCACTCAACAAAGTATCGAATCCATCATGATTCTGGAGGTGCAAGTGGTGTTTGCAAAATATATGTGGTTAGCATGGAAGACAGCAGCAATGGACCTCAAATATACTGGTACTTTGATTCATATAATTTCGATATTGCGCAATGCAGATGCCTTTGGAATTTTATACAAAAAATAAGATTGTGCACCTCTTTGAATCACTCAGCACTTTCTTGTTGTCAGTTTCGCTCAAGATTTACTTCTTCTGAAGTGCTAAAAGGAGGGAATCTAGGGCCAGTTTAAATGCTCAGATCAGGCTTTACAAACATGATGACCATCAGACTTGAACTCAAAGAAACACTAGCGGGATGGCCTGAACACACAGGTAATGTCTTTCACTTGTCTAGACCAGGGCCGGACTGGGAACCTAAACCGGCCCTGGCAAAGTGCTCGGCCGCCCCCCCCGCCCCCTCCTCCCCACTCGGGGGTGGGGGGGATTGGAGTTGCCGCCGAGCGCTTTGCCGGGGCCGGTTTTCGGCCACAGGGCCGATTTTGCAGCTATGCTGCAAAACTGTCCCTGTACCAAAATCGGCCCCCAGGGACTCAAAACCGGTCCCCACCCTTGCGGCGCACCAGGGGATTGCCCTATGCCCGCTATGGCCAGTCCGGGCCTGGTCTAGACTGGCACCATTAGAAGAATATTCCTAGAATGCATCGTTAATTTCGACCATTACATTTAGATACAAGTTACATGTTAATCAGTTGAAATGTCAAGTAGGTTTTTTTGAGCAAGTCTCTTACAGAGGTGCTGGGCAATGTACTTCGTTCAAACTTTAGTAAAGTACAAAAAGTCTACTTGCCCCCATTTTTAGTGGCCACCTGAGCTATTTATTCAGTATTTTAAGCTGGGTTGAAAATCAAGATCTAGTAATTGTATTCTCTTGTACAAACGATTTATATTCTAGTCAAAAAAAGAACAGTAACTACCTTTGCTGTCGGCACTGGACCACCGTACAGCATTCTCTTGTAGGACCAGTGCCTTATTTGAGCAGATGGTTACAGGCGGGACCCAGCAGCACTTAATTTTGTGACCAGCACTTACTTTTCCTCATCAGTTTTTGACCCAGGGAAAAAGAGAGAACAAAAACTCAAAGGGAAGAAAGGAGAGGGAAGAGAAAGATGGAATAACAGTAACAAAGGGGGAAAGAAGGGATTAAAAAGAACCTGCAAGAGTGAAATAAAGGGGCAGAGTGCCTGGTAGTGGATGAAAAAGACACAAGATGAAATCAAGACCACGCAGTCTTAATATTCAGCAATCCCAACATAATTCAGCGCAAGCTGTGGGCTTCTGAGAAAAACTTTAGGGACTGATACCTCTTATTTTACAACTCAAGCACTTAGTAGGACATGCGCTTTGGCTAGGCACCTTGGGATCATCTTGCCCCTAACGCAACAACTTTCAAGATGTAGTTCAGACATCGGCAGGGATTAAAATAAGTATTAAATAATTCTAGCAAGGACAGTATGTTGGGGGCTTTATCTATAATTGTTCTGTTCCCATGCAAAGTAAATAGAAGTTCCCACAGATTAACTAACCAACTACTACTAATAAGGACATTCATCATTACTGCGCAAAAAATATGGTAAGTACTACATATAACAATTCAGACAGAATACTTGGCTTCCGATTGCTTCTTACCCTCACATTTCTCATCATCTGCCTCTTCATGGAATGGTGAGTGGAGGCTGCTGGAGGACGTCTGATGAAAAGAGCGTAGTCTGGGAAGAGCCAGCGCTTTACCATGTATTTTCAGGGAATGCTCCTTTAGTTGGCTTATTGTCATAGTGGAGAAGGAGCACAAGGAGCATTTGTAAGCATGTTCACCTTAATAAAGAGAAAACACTAATCACAGTGGGTCAAAAGCAATTGCATGATATTTAGTATATGACTGTACATTTAATTTACCCCAAAATCCAGTTATATCTTATAAGTATTTTTACTGCCCTAGGTGCTTGGTAAAACATGAATAAGCCACAATAAAATAATAACTTTTACAGGCTTGCTTTGTAGAATTTGTTACTTTGGTCTTCAAAAGCACACATATGAACTTCATGTGAGAAAATAGCTATACTAAACATGTACTACCTGTCCTAATTATATCATATAAAGGCACAATTAGAGGCTGGACAAAGCGGTATCCCTGGCAGGGATATAGCTCTACCTGATCAAAAGTGCCCCTCTGTTCTCTAATTAGGATTCCTGGGTGTGGGAATGCTTAGCCTGAATTTGCCGGGCGGTAATGTTGGCAGTAAAATGGAGTGCAGGTTCGTTTACGAGCTGCAAGCGCTGCACAGCCACCTGATCCTGCCCCCAACTATATGAAGTAGCCTGGTAGTCTCTTCTGCTCCAGACACCCTCCCCGCTACTCACCCACAGGTGGCAAATAGAAGTGGAAGAGCAAAACACACAAGGACTGGGGTGGCTTGGTGAGCAAACAAACGATGGATTTAGGCCCAGATCTCTGTACTGGGATGAATGTATGACATTGTTCTGCATTCTGTCCATCAACTGTTGTTTTTGCATTTGTCACCCCGAGTGGGACGGGTATGCTCAGACATGAGTCCCGTGCTCTCCACGCCACTGGAGTCAAGCTATCCTGGCTGATGACGGCTGATAGCCAGAAACCGGTCCTAGGATGCTTGTTTTCGGTTCAGGGAAGACGTGGCTTGGCAGTTCGGGCTGGACTGTTCCCATGAGGCACAGGGTCAAGGCTAATTTGCATATGGCCATGTCTGAACTGGGGTGGCTTGGTGAGCAAAAAAAGATGGATTTAGGCCCAGATCTCTGTACTGGGGTGAATGTATGACATTGTTCTGCATTCTGTCCATCAACTGTTGTTTTTGTAGAAGTGGAAGAGGGCATATTATTTGGCCTAGATTTGGAATCTATATGCTGCTTTTTACCCTACTATACTCATGTCAATGTGTTAGTTCCCATACCTAGAAGAATAACTTCTAACTGCACAGTTACAGGGGTGGATTATCAGCTGGAATCAGTGATTCTAGACCTGACAATTTTGCTGACTATGCAACCTAGTAAGGCCCTTAATGCTTCCATGTTGGACCACAGGGGCAGCGGGTGCTTTTGTTACGCCACTGACCAGAGCACGTTTTTGTTTACTGCAGCTGAAAATCCTACAGATCATGCATATCCTCTAACGTCATCGTGGAGATGGGTGAAATGTCAGAATATAGTTGTTGACGAAAATGTGGGAGTGAGGGATCCTTCTTGCACATCATTTGGAAATGCCCAATTATTCAGACCTTCTGGGGCATGGTTATAAACTGTATCAGTATTGTATGTGGAACAACATTTATGCCTTCAGACAAATGGTGTCTGTTGAATGTTTGGGAGGCCACATATTTAAATCGTGTGGAACAAAAGGGGGTGAACCTCTGTATAATGATCGTTCAACTAAATATAGCTTGTTTGTGGACAGTAAAAGAGGCATTGCACTTTAGTGACTGGAAAAGAGACCTAGACTAGTGCATGGTTGCAGAAACAGTAAGATATACAAGGGAGCTGCCCTAAAAAATGGGAGAAAATATGGGGTAAATGGAATACATATAAGAGAAGCCCATGTGCTGACCCCACAGTACTGTTTCTGAGAACTAATGAAAATGGCTGTTTTGTAACTGAACAACATTGGTTGTACAGGTGAATCGCAGATTGGGATGGTTTGGTAGGCGCAAGTGCGCGGATCTGTACCTATGAAACCGGTCTGTATTTATAATGGAATTCAAACTGTGTATTCTGATATTAAGTGTCAAATAAAAATAGAGATGTTACCAAGGTGTAGATCGGAATGCTATGTCAGAAGCTATTGACTATGACTATATCTGGTACTGTTTGGATGGGAGTTGGGGGATGGGAGGGAAAGTTAGTTTCAAATTGTAAATATGTGAAAGTGACATTATATTAGTTGCAAGGAACATATGCGAACGGGTATAGTAAATGCGAAAAATGACGCTGCCTGCCCGCTGGGTTGTTGGCCATTATAGTTGTGTCGAATGTACTCCGTCACACATGCCTCCAGACCACGGGTTGTGGCAAAAAGGCTGTGTATGTTCCGAAATATGCAATAAAACTTGTTTAAAAAAATAAATAAAATAAAAAATAGAGTTGTTACCAAAATAAAAAAAAGATTTCTCAGTCTCACCAGACACCCTCTGCAAAAGTCTATCACCTTCATTAAGAAATGAAGCATCATAAATGCCTCAATCAACTTCGGAGGACATTCAAATGGAGGCAGTGGGCCAAACACAAAAAAAAGCACGACTGCCTAAACACAAAGATAAGCATAAATTGGCATCTACAAATGCAATTTGGTTGATAGGTACTTACCAGGATGTGCTTTGAGGACATGAGTCTTCAGGCGACTATTGTAGGATGACTTGAATGGGCAGAGTTTGCAGCGGAATGGCTTGTGATGGCCATGATGAGTCTGCATGTGGCGCTCCAAACTGCAATAGTGGCAGACGAAGATATGTTTGTGTTACAGAACAGAACACTTGAGGCCTAAATTAGAAATATTTATTCCTGTTTCTGTGGCACCCAGTGTTTTCATTGTCTGAAAAGCCTCTGCACTATCAAATATGCTTTTTCAGGGTCAGATTTCCAGTTCAAACAACACATTCAGTTAAAAGTTGCGGACGGAGGTAAAAGTGCAAAGGAACATACACTTGAATATTTTAAGGGCACTGCTTAACTGTTTTTTTTACACCACAGATTTAGTTCTAAGTTATTGAACCCAATGGCGAGGCAGGATCAGAATTAGAGAGTGGGCTGGCAAAGCCTGATGTTGAAAGGACATTGAAATGCTGAGGCAACGTTAACTACAAAATGGAGGTTCACAGTATAAATGAAATACATTTAAAAAACTGGAAAACATAGGTTGTGAATGAGAACGATGAGCAGAGCATTCCCTCCATGATAAGTACTGCATGACATTTCAAATGACTTGGAGCTCATTTCATTGGTCAGTACTATTCAACACACTAGGAGCACCCACTGTCTGTAAAACGGTTTTTCAACCAGGGAACTATGGCAATACGCACTTTCATTAAGTGAAAAAGTGGAAGGCGGACAATCTATTTGCGTTTGCAATTACTTGCACTGATATTTAATTAGAGTTATCCATTCATGGAATTACTGATGTCCCATCTATTGAAAAATGTCCACCACAATGGTTACAGCAGATACAGATGGGGACAGCTATACCTTTAAGGCAATAAAAAGGAAATTATATTACGCAATAACAACACCTACTTGTGTCTGAAGGCGGAAACAAAGGAGCAGTAATGACAGCTGTATTTGTCTTCACGGGTAAACATGGCCAAAGCCAAATGGCTCCTCTCATGAGAGCGCAGTCCCTGCATGGACATTAGCACTCTGTCGCACTGGGAGCACGGGTAGCCATCTTGATTCAGTTCTTCCAAGCTGCCGCTATCAGCATCTGATTTTCCTTCCACTGAGGCCTCAAGTTCTTTTACAAGATCACCATCTACAAAATCAGAGGCATCAAAAACCTGCAGAGAGAAAGAAACACTTCAACAATTCTTCCCAATTTAATTCCCAGGTTAACTCACAAGATTAACACCAGAAATTAATTTACAATTTGGGAGTGAGTAATCCAGACATGGACAGTGAGTGCGATAATCAGGTAGGTGTCCTAAACTTGTTTTAAAAGGAGCAAAACATAAGCAGCAATGCCTTTGCAACAAAAACAACATCGATTTGCTGTAAGAAGAGCCTCAATTCGATAGTTGTATTTAATGGGTAAGTGTTGTAGAATAGAGCACGTCCCAGAGCTACACAATTCTTAATATAGACAGCCCAGGACAGCATTGGCGTGTATGAGTCTTTTATTCATGCAGTATCAAATGTGAGACAAGCTCCACAATGTGTAGGTGGATGAAAATTACAAGCCTAAAATGTACACAAGTTTCATTATCATAAATTAGGTTTTACTGGGATAAAAGAAAATCCACCAAGCACATCTCTAGCAAGCAAAACAATAAAAAGTAATTTCCTCGTCAATGAATTGTAGAAAGGCCAGTGTAGGACATGTAGGTGCCATGAAGTGGATGTCTTAACAGCACCAATTATAATGGATTGAGTTTTAAGGGAGTGTTTTTGCCATAATCGCGAAAAATGTTGCAAATGATATTCAATGTGCAATTATAGAAAAAATTATTTTATCTGCATATGGACCAAAATAGTATAATCAGGCACACATCTGGACAAGAAGAAACAATCAATCCATCTAGTACTAGCCTTTACTTTTGCATACTTCACAGAAAAAGAAATCTAATTTGTACTTTTGTATTATTCTCTCACTGACTTGACTGAGGAACACCAAATGCAAATATGTTGTACCAACGTAACATTAGAGTATTTCCTAGTTACCCTTTCTATTGGTACATGAAATCATACCCTTGGCATTTTTGTTTGTTGCTAAGATATCTGTGCTGGTGTACCCCAGATGCAGAGAACTTTGCCTAAAAGATTTCAATGTATTTCTCATTTGTATGCCTCTCCCATTTCTCTCCCATTGCATGGTGTTGTAGCACCTCCATAGTGCTTTTCTTCCTCACTGATAGGCACCAAAGCACTTATGGTTGGTTGAGAAAGCATCTACTTAATTTGATGTGATTGGTTGGAAGAGGATGTTGATTGGGGAGTAACCTTTGAGCAGTATGATTCAGTGTTGCGCATTATGTCCAGAGATGAACTCCAGACTTAATAAAACAGCATGCAGCAGTGTGTAATGCATGCAGCATTAGGTGGGGGGAATGTACATTCCGTGTACACAAACCAGAGTTATGTGAAGCCAGAGACATATTTGATTCATGATTTTTGAAAGAGCCAGGTCTTGGTCTTTCTAAATTATAGACTACTGTCGATGATACTTATTCTTTTTAGGAGAGTGTTCCAGAGCATGTATTCCTGAACAGAGAAGGAGCTCACTTGTGCGTGTGGTTGTTTTTTTAAAAGGGGCTATTATCAGGAGTGGAGCCATTTTGGATCCGAGGTTTCTTCTTTAGCTGCCTGGTTTTTAGTTACAACAGAAAGAAGGTGAGCCTTGTCCGAAGGATGACCAAGTGTGTGAAGCACATGCTTTATGAAACTAGTAACCAGTGTAAAGCTTTGACGTCCGCCACAATAAGGTCTTGTCTGCTCAGGTTTGTTACTTGTATGGTTGTGATGTTTTAGATTTGTTGAAGCATGCATATTAGTTTTTTTATTTATTTTATTTATTTTTAAAGTTTTATATAGCGCGAACAAGATCTTTGCAGATATCAGAGCGCTTTACAGAAACAGTAGGTAGGATAAACAAGACTCTTACATCAATATGAGATTCCGTAGACAGTGAGTTGCAAGAATAGGGTATCAATCATACAAGAGTATACAGGGTAATAACAATCAAGAAATAATAATATGGAAGCAGTACAATGTCTAAACGGATAAGATTATAGCACCCCCGAGGTGAGTAAAGACAATGTTGACAGCAAAGCAGTAGTCAGTAGTGGGTGCGATGCAGGTTATTGAGGCACTCAAATCCTAGTGTACAAAGGTAAGTATTCAGACAGCCGATAATGAGGGAGCCAAATACTGTCATTGTTCCAGTATCAATAGTGTTCAGGTGTATTTAGCCATAAGGATGGCCTTCACCTCTTTCTTGAAGAGTATAGTGGACGGGATAAGCCTGATTTCTGGCGGGAGTGCATTCCAGATCCTAGGTGCCATTCCAGAGAAGGAGCGTTTGTATGTTTTTTCCTTCCGGAATCTCCGTGGTTTCAGGAGGAGAGTGTTTGTGCTTCTGTTGGATCTTGAGCCTCCTGATATGGTCAGCTTATGAGAGAGGTAGTTGGGTGCCTTGTGGTGTACGGACGAGTGTGTCATACAGGCAATTTTCAACTGAATTCTGGCTTCAATAGGCAGCCAGTTCAGGGCTTTTAAGTCAGGGGATATATGCGAGTGTTTTCTTGAGCCAGTGATGAGTCTCGCGGCCGCGTTCAGGGAGGCTCTTAGGGGAGCCGTTGTTGTCAGGGGGAGCCCGCTGAGAGCCACAATTCCGTAGTCTATGCGAGGAATGACTAAGGCTTGTACCGCAGTTTGGAAGTCCTTGGGTGGTAGGAAGGGTTTGAGTTTTCTCAGCGTGTTGATTTGGAAGTTGGCTCCTTTAGTTGCTATGCTAATATGTTGCTGCATGTCGAGGTTGCAGTCCAGTGTGATGCCAAGGGATTTCGCTGAGTCCACGATGGTGGGTTGGACATTGAGTGCGGTTAGATGATTGAGCCAGGTTTGGGTGATGGCCTTTTTCGCAGGAGGAGAGATCAGAAGGAACTCAGTTTTCAGAGCATTTAGTTTGAGGTGATTGTCGGCCAGCCAAGCTTGAGTGTTTCTTAGTGTGGCATTCAACAGATTGATGTCTTCAGGGGATTGAAGCTTGATGTAGAGCTGAGTGTCATCGGCGTACATATGGAAATGTACCTTAGAAGATTGAAGCAAGGTGGTGAGTTGTTCCATGACGAGGTTGAACAATGTGGGGGATAAGGAGGAACCTTGCGGAACGCCCAGTGTTACTGGCACAGGCGAGGACAGTGCGTTGTTGATCTTGAACCTCTGAGAACGGTTGTGCAGAAAGGACGTGAACCATTTGAGAACCGTCCCGGATATGCCCATTCTGGTATTTAGGAGCTCCAGAAGATTCTCGTGTTTGACCGTATCAAATGCTGAAGAAAGGTCAAGGAGGATGAGGAGGCAAGACTCATTGTGATCAAGGATTTGGAGGGCATCATCTATTATGTGTGTCATGGCCGTTTCCGTGCTATGCTTTGCTCTGAATCCGGATTGGTGAGAGTTGAGGAGGTCAAACTGCTCAATGTGTTTTGTCAGTTGGAGTTGTACGCATTTTTCTAACAGTTTTGCTAGAGTGGTGATATTGGTGATAGGACGATAGTTGTTTAGGTCGGCCGGGTCAGCTGTGGGTTTCTTGAGTATAGGCGTGACTTGCCCAATCTTGAGGGAGTCTGGGATGAGCCCTTGTTGCAGGGAACAGTTGATGATTTTAGTCCAGAGTGGGAGGAACAGGGGGGTGAGGACTTTAACAGCATTGGCAGGTAGGGGATCTGTGTGATGATTGGCGGGTTTCAAGGTGACCAGCAGCTTGTGAATTGATTCTTCAGAATAGGTGTCGAAGGACGTCCATGAAGCGTTGTTTTTAGCATGAGTGTTAGTCATGCATATGGAGCCGGCGAATCGACTTACATCCTTGATGAGATCGCTTCTTATAGTGTCATTCTTTTGCTTGAAGAAAGCAGAGAAGTCTTCGCAACTTGGGATAGCCTTTGTTAAGTTGTTGGGTTGTGGAGGTTGCGTTTTGGTTTGGGTTTTGACTAACTCGAACAGTTTTTTTGGTCGGTTTTTAGCTTGATCCAGCTGTTGGCTAAAGAATATTGATTTCGAGCGTTTGATTTTTCTGAAGTAGGCGTTTCTCTTACTCTTAAGCATTCTAAGGTTCAGTGCTGAGGGGTCCGATCTCCACGCGCGCTCAGCTAAGCGCATCACACGTCTGTCTTCATTGAGTCTGCCATCGTACCATGGGTTCGAGTTCTTGGTGGAGACTCTCTTCAATTGCAAGGGTGCGGCTTCATTGATTATTGTAGACATGGAGTCTAGGTAGAGGTTGGTCAATGAATGCACATCAGAGACGTCCGTCGGGGGAAGAAGGAGACTGCCTGTGTGGGCAGGCAAGGACTTTGGGTTAAGGTTCTTCAGGTCCCTCTTCCAAATCTTGGTTTTGGCAGGTTGCGCCGGGTTAAGTTTGACTTTTTCGTTGATGAAGAAGGTGATGATGTGGTGGTCTGACCAGTCACATGGTTCGATTGCGACTAGTTGGGTAGAGTCTTCTTTGGCGATGATAAGGTCAATGATAGAGCCTTTTTCATGTGTCGGACCGTTGCAGATTTGGGTGAGGTCAAGTGCGTCGAGGAAAGTCTTAAGGCTCTTCACCACAGTGTCTTTCTGGTCATTCCAGTGGAGGTTGAAGTCTCCCCGGTAAATTTGATTGAGCTGTCGACCGGCGTTGGAGGATATCGTGTCCATTAGTTGTTGGGAGAAGATGAAGTTGTCACCGGGTGGGTGGTAAATAACATGAAGGGAGCACACAGGTTTGCCCTTACTAGAAATCCCAAGGCAGATGAGTTCGCAGGAGGAGAGAGAGGGGGAGGGGCCTTCAGTGACAACTAGGTTGCTCCTGTAGATGCATGCGATGCCCCCGCCCATCTTGCCATTCCTGTCGAGTCTAATAATGCGATAGTTGGGGGGGACTAGTATGTCCATTATAGGTGTGGATGTTTCAGTTAACCACGTTTCAGTCAGAATGGCTAGATCAATGCCCCTTGATAAGATGAGCTCCGCAACGCCAGAAGAGTGTCTCCGGGCCGATCTGCAGTTGAGCAGGATACACTTTAGTCTAGGGGTGAGGAGGGTGGGAGAATGTTCTAAGGAGAGGGGGATATTTTTGAGATTTAAAGTTTTGCATTCACAAAATCAAGAAGGGAATACACTACGGTTAGTGATAGCCTAATCATGTGGTCTCTCTGTCACGTCGCTTCCTTTGATGTGGTGGCTGGTGGGCCTAGATCCTGGAGCCAAGGGGATATTTGGGTCATAAATTTTCCATAATCCACAAGTGAGTATTTCCATTTTGAATTAGTTGACTTAAAGTCTGTCCTTTAGCATCCAATGATTTATTCCCCAACTAGCATTCACAAAGGCCGGAAGTCTCAACATTTTCTCATTTTACGATGCTGTGGATATCTTCAGCATTGCTGCACCATACAAGTGTGAAAGAGTTGGTAAGGTTAGAAAGTAGCGGCAAATTTACACTGAATAGGAGAGCGGCGATTGTTGACCCATAGGGAGCTCTTACCTGTCAGGTGAAAAGCATTGAGTATAACTGTGTAAAATTGGCACTGTAGGCCAAGTCAGTGAGGTACGATTTTATCCAATTGAAGGTGGTGCCCTTGATTCCTACATCATTTAGTATTTGAAATAGTAGTTGGTACTCTAGAGTGGTGAATACTGATGACAGTCCAAACAGGAGGAACGCTGTAACTCCATTAATATCTAAAGCATTTTTTAGATCATTTGGAGATCAATGCTGATTCAGTACTCATTTTAAGTCTGAAACCATGTCGGTCTGGCTAAAATAAAACTGTTTTGTTCAATGAAGCTGTATATCTGAGAGAAAGTTTACTTTTCAATTAATTTATCTAGAAATATTGAGTATTGGTCTATCATTTGTATGGTTGGACTAATTGAGTACGCTCTTCATAAGAATGGGTTTAACAAAAGATATTTGGTGTTCGCTCTGGAACTCTCCAGTTGATAGGTGGTTATTGTAGGTTTCTTGAAAAATGCTCATATATAGGTTTTGAGTGCAAGGGTCTGATAAAGATCCTGCTGTGTTTATCACTTTGATAAGTTCACTTTTTTATCATAAGCTCATCTAGAATATGCTGTGGAGGAATAATGTTTGCACAAGTTTGCAGTTGGGGAGCAGTTAACTACCTGCTTTTAAGAGAAGGCGGGCTTCAATATTACCTATGTTTTTATGAAGTAATTGGCCAAGGAGCTGCAGAGCTTCAGTGTATCCCATCACAACTGAGCCGTAGGCCAGGTTATGGAATTTAGCTCAACAATGTGTCTTCTGGATCAGGCTGTGCTACTAGGATGATACCTCTGTACAATGGTGACCATCATAATTTATTGAACTCTGTGCAAGAGCCAGAGCTTACGTGTCACGTTGAATCCACCATTGCTTTTTTACTTCTGCACAGAAATCCCTCCCTGCAGTCTCCCCTTGACTAGGGTGCTGCATGTGTGCTATTTGAAGTGGCGAGCCACTGTATCTGGGTGGCAGTACCTCTTACACTGGCAATCCCACTTTATGGCTCTTCCTTCATTTGGTCTATATATCTCCACCATTGAACCTATTTGCTAATGAGGCTTTGTTATTGGTAGCTTTGGACTTGACTTGGGAAAGGCTGCTTTTTTATTTTACATGTTTCACTGTGTTAGGTGATGATGCAACATAACAGAATGTTCAATGATGCTTTAAAATGTGAACTGTCAGATGAGACTCTGAGGCAGAAGATACCTAAAGCTGTATGATGGATGGGGTGGTACATTCCCTTCAACAAAATAAAGTGTTGGTAGATGTTCATCCCAACTCCAGCAGGGGACTACAAGATTTCCTGGTTAACGAGGGTGGGATGTGTTCTGCTTCATGTTTGGAAATTGAGCGTACACAGCACTTCAACATCTGATGTTTACTGGTTACGTGCATCTCTTATTCTTAAATGCTGCATGTTTGGAAAGATGAACTTTAAAAAAAATTAAAAGTGACAAACTTTTTCAAGCTATCGGCATTAGAGTGGTGCAAGCCATTGTCACTTTTAGAGGTTCACAGGGCAGGTTAATCCTGGGCACAAGGCTAGTCTTTTAAATTAAATGCATCGCGCCTGCTTCTAACTGTTAGGGTTCCTAAGCTTGAGGATATCTGGGAGGTAGCATGTATGCTTCCTGTGAGAGTCATTAGGAGACGCAGGGGTTTGAGCACGGGCACAGGGCTCCGCATAGCAATGTTGATGGTATGTCCCGAAGTAACACCGCTTGATTGTGACTGCCCCCACATGATTACTCTCACCATTCGCAGGCAAGCCTTTCGATAGAGAAACTTTCTTTTGCCCTGACTGACCAGCCCAGCAAGAACCTACAAATACATGTGACCTGTATATGGGAGGCCCCAATTTTATGTATGTGATTATATTCTTATGCAGTTTTACACATCCTTGTATTGTCCCAAGGAGGCCATGAACAACTAAGCCGAAACGCATCCACTATACATATTCTGAGAAGCCAGCTGCAAAGATCTTAAGAGGACAATTTGACTGTGAACCATTGCTCCCCATTTACACAGATGGTGGAGACACATTTTTCTGACGGTCTCAACCTTGAGAGGACTATCTTTTCAGACAGTTCATACTTGGAAATTCTTTAATGCCAGTCACCAGACGAAGTCATGTTTATGCAAGGATTGTGTATAAACAGTCTTATATTATTTTGAGACTTAGTTGTTATATCTCAAATACATTTTTGTTGTACATGTACTACTGATGACTGCATTTTCTTAGAGGAAAAGAGCAAGAGATATACATTTAATAACATCCAAATACCATATGAAAAATGTTAACAATATAGCCAATAACAGCTGGAGAGTTATTTTTGATGAGAACAAAATGTAGATTGGTCTTGCTAGAGTCCCTTTCTTTTGGTTTGTTGTAATTGAGACGTCAGGCATCATCCATGGAGTCCTTGGGGACACAGCTCTGGGGAAGAGAAGTTAACGTGAGTGTGCACTACGGTGAAATGCACACCTCTTCTCATGTTGACAAAATGCTATTCTTGGGAATAGGTAACATGCATGTGGCACACACCTTGACAAGTTTAGAAATAACAGTCCCATTTCTTTGAAAGTGTATCTCACTTGACGGTAATACGCACACCATATTCTGTGCAAAGTTGAGTCTCATTTCAGGGTGAAATCTTCTTTAAGTCTCAGAATCTATTGTGGTGAAACGTTCACCATCAAAATGTAGGTGGTGAGGAGTCTAATTTAAGTAGCTTTGGGTATAGAACAGCGCACCAGAGTGACGAGGAGACTGTTTTCAAGTACCATATTGGGTACCAGCGTGATTTTATAGAGATTTCCTCATGTAATGGTTTTGTTATTATTATATGAACACTCTTACTTTGTGGTACTTTATACCAGGTTTTTGTGTGAACACCATTGTGGTACTTTAAAGCAAACTTTTATTGTAAACAACCTAACTTCATACAGAATGCTACAATACATTTATTTTATTTTTTCCTCACCTGGTAAATCATCTTTCAAATGGGCTAAGTAGAGAAAGGAATATGAGCTGTATGCTAGGGTTTGTGGAACCTTTTTAAGTGCTGTGAGGAAGATTTCTTTATTGCTGCAGTGTTTAGTTTCTGAAGGACAAGAAGAGTTGGATCACGTTCCCGAAATAAAAAATGAAGAAGCAAAGGGACTCAATGAGTTTGAAATCTGTATCAAGAATCTTTACATACACTACTTACCTAAGGTCAGCACAACTCAAGAAAGGTATCACTTTAGCAAAAGGACACAAAGATCTAAAGAGTCAGTAGAAAATTGTAATACAGATTTGAACAAACTGGCTTCTACTTTCAAGTTTGAAGGGACTCTGGAGGAACGTATTAGGAAGAGATTTATGTTGTGCTGCAGTATAGATATAGTTAGGGAAGAGGTGTGGCAGAAGAATTACCTTGAGCTGGAAGACATGTTTGCTATTGATAAGAAAATGGAATACTCCTCGGCCTTCCACAAGGAGTTCAAGAAGGATAATAGTGTCTATGAGAAAAATGTAGAAGAAATTCAAAGCATTTCACTGAAAAAGGAAATTAATAGTTTATAGAAAAATCTTTAGAGTTAAGTGCTTTAGATGTGGTACTCCTTAGTCATGAGGTTAATTATAAAGGTTGCCCAATGTTAAATATTGTAAGTAAGCTGTGTGGAAGGAAATGTCCTTATGGAAAGAATTGCCGGTCTAAGTAAAATGAGATAAGAGAAGTAGATGTTGAAGACATTATGAATGACAGTGACTTGGGCCACGGTGAAATAGTGGTGGAAGTCATTGGTAGTCAAAAGAATAGGGTAGATTGGGTGAAAGTCAATGGTTTGGATGTATTGATATTGTTTTATTTAAGGGCAAACATGATACTGGTGCCCAAGAGGTTTTTGTGAGCAATCTGAAAGGCAATGTTCTCTTTAAGAGGTTATTTCAGCAATGACTGCTGAAGAGTAGTTTTGATAAGAAGGAATAATCCAGAGTGAAAATGTCCTCACTCTCCTAGTTCTCATTAGATAAACAAATTCTGCTAAATGCGATTTCAGCACTGAAAAAGTGTGCCTAATGTTTGCCACTTCATCCTGATGTTACTGTAGAGCTACTACGTGTTGAAACTTCACTTGCCTTAATCTTCAGAGCTTTGTAGTCGTTTTTGCTTTTTTGCTTTTGTACTCTAAGACCAGAATTGTCTTTCAAATGTGTCCCAAGATTGTGTGGAGGTTGCAGTTTTGGTATCCCGTTGAAGGTTTAAGACGTATTAGTGTCTGTTCTTTTCACTTCTAAAGGCCTGTGCTCTTCATCTTACGCATGCATCGTCAATGCATCTCCACTGACAGCGCAATTTCTAACAGCCTTTTGGAGCATCTCAGGCCACACAGAAAAATCCGTCATATTTTTCAGAGCCATATACAGCTTGTGATCATAAAGTTCATCATCATATTTCCATGCAGATTATCTTTCTTTTGCAGCCTCTTAAGTTCTTACAGAGACTATGGCAAATAGTATACAACACCACTGCTTATGCATCTCCAGTGTTCTGGATCGAAACTCACTGGAAGTCCTTCTTTACGATGGCCTTAAGGCAAGGTCGTTTATGTTTTTCACAGTTTCCTTAGGTGAAACCTGGGACGGAACTAAAACTGCTTTTTTTGCTCACCCAAAAATACTAAAGTGCGGGAACACAAATAGTCTCACTAATTTTTTAAACATACAAATCGGACCTAGTGCCTGAATAATTCCCAAGAAACCTGCCATGTACAGCAACACAGAACTCTAGTCTTCCATATTCAAATAAACTGAAAATCGTCAGTGTTTGTCCTCATCGACGGACCAGACAGAAATATAAATACACAAATAACAACTAACGATTGCCCTGCTTCATGAGACATCATGGAGCACTGATCAACATCACAGTGGAGGTATTACAGCAGACATAACTAGTGCCACAATGAAACAAGCATTAGTAAAGCCAGTAGGCGAGCTATTGGCTTTGTCAATGTTTTTTGCCAAGTTTTCTAATTGGACTGCTTGTCAGTAGCTTATTACATCTGGTTGCGTTAGCTCCTCTTTTCTTTTAGAGGACATACACCTCTGTTCAAAGTCCTCACTAAATTAAAAAGGGAGGTTAAGACTTTAAACATCCTAAGGTTCTCAGAAAACATGAAGATTGGAAGGGTCTGAAAAACATACATCAGTTTGGGTAGCATTTTCATCTTGACCACCATAATATGGCCTAGCCACCTAAGTACATATGTTTTCAGATCTGCTGTCTGCCTCCAGTTCCCTAATCAGTCATAAATAGACAGTTTGATTAATATCTCTGTGTCCCTTGTTAGGTTTATTTACATGTCCTGAATTGTTTCTAATTCCCACTTAAAACTATACCTGTGTTGCAGCCCATCTACAGCCTATTGGTATAAGTTGAGATTTACGATATCTATTTTGGTAAGCTATCATTACTTAACAGTTTTTGTATAGCAAAAACTGCTCCAAATGCTATGAGTATAATTTACATGGAAGTAGAACAAGAACACATTGGCAAGTAGAACACATGGTAGAAGATAAGAGCAATTGGAGCTCTTGTTGGTAAGCACACAGAATCAGAGTTTCAGATAAAAAATGATCTTGTTATATGAAGTGGATAGGGTTCTTATCCAAGGGAATTCAGAGGGCCGTATTAGATTAGGTCAATGCAGAAAAAACACATTTTCACTATTTCAGACCAGAAAAAAAGAATGTTGAAAGTTCTCAGGTGGGTGAGGAGGCAGTTCTATAGGATGGTAGCCATTCAGAAGAAGGAGTGCTTGTGTCTTCTGGAATAGCAAGCCATTGCTTTCCAACCCTGTTGTTCTCAGGATACAGTCAGTGGGATGTCCAAGTAAGGTGCTCTTAGCCGTTCAAATACAAGGCCTTATACTGCTTTTCAGGGACCTCCCTTTTTCACCTTTGTATTCCTCCCTTAACGCTATTTCCCCTCTACATGTACGTTTTTTTAGGTCCCTTCTCCACTTCCTTGGTGCCACCTCCCCTTTTGCTTAGTGCTACCTCTCTTAAGCTTCTCCACTCCTGCATCATTTCCTAACACCTCTCCCATGTGATTCACTTGTGGGATCCAGATTGAGATCTCACTCCACTTGGGTTTAGTTATTTTTTGTACGGTCCAAAACCATTTACACAACATTCCATACTTTAGCCATAGGTGTCAATGGGGTTTTTCCTGCTCAAATCCTTATGGAAGGCCTCATCAGCCCTAGGCATCAGTGCTAGAGTCACTTTTTCTGCTGTCACCATTCTTTGGATCCTTGCCCCTATTAGATCCTTGCCAATAGCAGAAGTACACTTGTTATATGTGTGTCCAACTGAGTGAGACCCTCTGCTGCTAGTTTCAAAGAATGCACTCAGCTGCCATCTCACAGGATCCCACACTGAGATTACGGCCAGGGGTTGGAAACGTGTGAGGCAAGCTGCTCCTCATTCAGCAGCTATCCATGGTAGGAAGGACTGGTTTCCTCCACGAATCAGGAAAGACCAAATGTGTTCTCTACCTATCTAGAGTTCACAGGAACTGCATCCGCTTGGCTGTTCTCCAAGGCTAAATAAAGTGTTCCCTTCATGGCCTCTTGAGTCACAAGGCCACATACAAAAACAGTGCCATCATGGAGTGTGTTGGTTGCTAAAGTTCAGGTCAACACTTACTCATACATCTGTAATTACTACTGAAGACTGTCCATCCAAATCATTTTGAGGAAGATCTTTACTGAAAAGTTATTATTATTGTATTTCTTATATAGCGTAGAATCGACCCCCGAAGGAGTATCTCCGCGCTTGCCTTGGGAACCCGTCCTGGTTTTTTCCTGTGAGATAGCCCCTACAGGGCATCCCCAAGGTGAAAGCCAGGCGTCCCGCCGCGGGGGCCGTTGTGGAGATTAAGCAAGCTTAATGCCCAGAGTTGCAGAGTGTGAACCCATGATTAGGTCAGGCACCGAAGCGAGAATTATCGAGTCCGTGGACATTTGAGCTCAACACCCTGCCGCATCGGGAATCGAACCCTGGTCCCTGGTCTGACCTCTGCTTCAGGGTCTGCCTGCTCTAACCAGTGAGCCACACTTCTCCCCAAAAAAGTGAAGCCTTCAAAAACAATAAACAATTACCCTTTTTGTGATTCATGTAAAAGGAGGGTAGTCCAGTCATGTGATGATAAAAAAAGATAAAAGAATTAACTTGGCTGGCATTTGATCTTCCATTCTAGGTTAGTTTCATTTATAACATCTCACCTTAATTTCAGCTGCAGCTGCTGGGCCATTTCCATACTGAACATGTTTACGAAGGTGATTACAGATGGCTCGAAGAGTAGGATGTACCTCAACACAAAATTTACATTTGTAGCCTACAACAGTCCTTTCTTTACCAGGCTTCAGTGTGTCATCCAAACTCTGTTGAAACAAACATATATTTTAATGCCTTTGAAACGCAACACGTTCTTAGTAACATTAGAAATGTTCCCTGCAAATGAATCAAGATCAACACTGTCATCTTTTTTGGTCAACACCAACATCTGGGTTGAGTACTTAAATTAGGTTCAATAATGTATTTCTTAAAATTCAAATGATACAAAACAGCACACTAAGATATAAAATCATTAGCCACCTCAGTACTCAGACCACATCTTTTTCATCCAAACGAATGCCAGCATTACTGAACACCACAATGGGTTTTACGTAGGAAAGTGGGTGATCTATTCTTACAAAATTGACCATGTTACTCAGGTGTAACACCGCTTGCACTGATAAGGAACTCAAACTGGAGAATATCACTTTTGTAATAAGTTAAGGTCTGTAAGAATTCCTTAACTCATTTACATTGACAGAAAAGCTGTTGACAATACAACTATTTACTTGGCCCTATTAAAACTAGGTCGCATGCCATGTTCCTTACATTATATTATCATAAAAGTAATCTGCTTTTAACACATTGCAACACAAGCAACACTCAATGGTACCAATAAAGTCCAATATTGTGTGGAAACAGAGTTTAAAGTGGAGCCCAATTCACAACCAATATAGTAATACAAGTGAGAAAATGTCATCTTTAAGGGAAGTTTCATTTTAAACGCTGAAAGTAATATACAAGAAGCACAAATCCTCGTTTGAGTGTGTGATAAGAGAGATCAATTTTCTCCAGAGTAAGATACCAGTTTCCTTTTCTATATGTCTACAAATTTAGAGCTCTACTAACATGAGATGAGCTATGTTTACTTCACAAGACCCTTCCTATCAGACTCTCCTCCCATGCCGTACCTTACATGCTTATTTAGCTACTAAGCAGTGTTTCTATAAATGAAGTAGTTGTGATTGTGGTAGTTCACTAAATCCTTTTGAAGTTGCTAAAGCAACAGCCAGAAAAACAATCCAGCCTGTCAGAGATCCAAATTCTCTGCTACTTCCAGGGTGAAACATTGTATATTATGGCAAAACAGGAATGAGAGATATTTGCATATTCAAAGTATGCACACCCTTGCTTCAGCTTTGTGGTAATCTGATTCACTCTTCGATTCAGCACTGCACATGGATGGTGAGTGCGGACGAAAGTCAATGCTAAGCTGAAGTGATTTCTAAATACTCCATGAATGGATATGCATTGTGCTCTAGAGATGCCACTCAGGGAGCAGTGCTTACAAAAAGGTCATGCCACAGACGTACTAAGTGAGTACTTTACCGATGGCCATTACTTTGGAAAGGTATAGAGACTGCCTTAAATTTGGCACACTTTTTTCCTATGGGCGGACAATGAATAATGTAGGATTTAACCACTACCTTGCTCAATGCATTCACTCTGATGGTGAAAACCTTAAATCCCTGATGTCCTTAGAACAAGTAATGTAAAATATAGGTACTCTACTACTGAGGTCCTATTATCAAAATTGCCCTAGGATTGCAGTGATTCTGTGTCCCCACTTTTTTGCACCTTCATGGAACTATAGTATAACACAAGGAGTCACAGATGCTTGTGTGGCCGATTCTGTAAAACAGACAACACCAGTGCCTGAACTCAATGGGTAGTGACACCATGTATTTGGACTATCTTTGCCTCTCTTCCCACACTGTATTACAGGTACAGAGGCAGAGAGACAGAAAGGAAGCATACAGACTGTGCACCACGTACAAGCAGCGCACAATCTGTGTGCATTTCCTTAGACCTATGTACTGCAGACCACCTCTGGCAGGTGGATTCTTACTCCCTTTCAAGTGGAGTACAGGCTGTCACCTGCACAGTGAAAGGTAGAACAATAGAATTAAACAGCTGGTGTGCCCTTCACTAATGCACTAACCCCAGGGCAAGCATGAGTTTGCAGCTGGCAATGGGCAAACCTAATTATTGTGCTAGGGTGCACAGACCGAGTCTGCATCCTGTGCACCCAGTTAAAGAAGTGACATGGCTCACAGAAGGGCAGCGTTTCCTAACGGTACTATGGGCCCTGGTGTCAATGCTGCAGCTTCTCAGCGCTCTATGGGATAGGAGAAGGGTAAAACATGGAAGAACATATTTGCTGGTTCATGCATAAGGCATAGATGACCCTATAGATGAAAGAAACCAAGATTTTAACATAAAATGATTATGAACTGTGTAAAAATATCCTTCAGAAGACCAGACATGCTTAAAGAACGACAGTTACAAAGACTATTATTGCTTTTCACAAAGCCTAATCAATATAGCCAAAACAATGTTAAGATCCTCTTTGAGGGAAAGTGAAAATGTAACTGCGGTGGACAAAAATGGAAGTATGTAATGCAAGGCAATTTGACCACCCTTTCCAAGTAAGATGAGACTTGTGCTAGGATTCGGAGAAGCTCAGAGGTGCTCAAAGGGGATGTCCATGATATGAGAATTGTGCTGATAATTGGGCAAGAGCAGAAAGCATAGCCTTGCACAGGGAAGAAACAGCGGGACTCCGAGCATATCACATAGCCCAGATCTGGGATGACACCTTGGCCGCTTTTCACCGGGCATGCCTGCAGAGTGGAATCACTTAGGCGCACCCCACATAACTCAACTCTCGGCTTTGACGCCAACTCCAGACATGGTCCAGCACTGTAGTTCTGCACTTGGATCCCGGCATGGGTGAGGGCTCTGCCGGAGCAAACGAGACGCGCCCACACAACGCAACCAGACAAATATGGCTCCCGCCGTACCAGAGCGGAGGCCGTTGCTGCCCCCTTTGCGCCTCCCCGCCGCCCCCCTCCTGCACCTGCCTCACCCCCCCCCCTCCTCCCCCTTGGACTGCGCCACCTGCGTACCCCCCCCCCCCTGTTTCCCGGGACAGCCGCACTACACATTGGATATCCCACATTAGCGATAGCACTGCACGAACGACCAGCCACTCTTTTGTTTCTTTGCTTTTGATTTTTCACGCATCATGATGTCATTGTTTATTATGTTATGGTTAAAAGTTCTAAAAAACAAGTATAATGTTCTGAATATCGAATGGCACGCACACCACATTGGGCCTGCCCCAATAACTGTCCGAGTGGGATCAGTTGTAGTGACACTATGGCCTGGTGGAAAGGCGCGTTTTCCCGAGGAAAACGACAGAGCGTGCCATTGCAGCGGCACCACTGGATATTGATGCACATGATTAGGTACATTGCAATGCCATGTATGCCCTGCATTTTTCTTGTTTCATATGCTTTCAAAGCCTACCGGCACCTTTGATGAAGTGGCATTGATTCCCTTTGGATGATGTTCTCCTTATCACCTTTATGTGACCACACCATTTCATGGCTAATTGTTTTTAGGTACATGTGCCTTAGGCCACACGCTTGATACGCAAATGATGTATAGCAAGTAATGACATTACAGCAAACTGTTGTTGCCAACATACACCTTTGTATGACCGCGATTTTTTTGAGATAGGTCTCCATTGTAAATTCTTTGACATGTTATGCAATCCAAATAAGAAATGCAATAAAAGATATTCAAACAATGATATGAAAATTGTGCACAGGCAACACTGCTATTAGAATTATGCTTCAATGTAGTTTCTCTGCATATATTTTTCGTTTTCCCATCGCTGCATGTTCAGCGATGAGGAAATGGAAAAATGTAAGGTTCTCCACAAAGTTCCCCAATCCCGGTTTTATAAATTTTTCATTGCTGGGACTTGGCAGCTCACCCAAACAGCTGCTTCCCACTACTCAAGCCACGCTAAGAACAGTTCAAATGTGACCATAGTGCAGAGCTTCTCTGTGGTATCGACCAGGAATTCGCCATGTTGGGGGTTCCTATTTTAAAAGCCTGAAAGACTATTTAGCCTCCTCACAATCACTTACTCCTCCCTCCAGGCACTTCCCTGCACTATTTGTGGTATCACCAGCACCTTCTGGCTTCTACCACTCGGCTCCCTCCTCCATCATCAAAGTGCTTTTGCTTTCCCGGGCTTGCTTGCCTTTGTGACCACTGACTCATCTGCTACACAAGTTTCCTTTCTGACCATGCGCAAGACCTCCACTCTTCTTTTGGCATTTGGGAGGAAAAGGGGTGGAACAAGTCAGCAACTGTGATAGCTTTGTACCCGCTGACGTACTTTTCACTTGATTGGAGCCTATTTATGCGCCAGGAATTTTTCCAGTCACACTGGGCACTATAAACTGAATCTGCACTCCACAGAATAAGTAATGAACATGGTAATGCACAAACATACCTCATGCTGATCATATACTAGTTGACACTAGTGCAACATTCAATATTAGCCTTGCATGACATTCAAAAAGTGACTCACTGGTCAGTGTTGAGAAATCCTGTAATGAAGGTTAGGTTCCTTATGGACAAGAAAGTGCAGACCCAAGACCAGCTAAGGTAAAACAAATTGAAAATATCCCTGCACTACATAAGTAAGGGTACTATCAATTCACCTTAAAAAATGTAGAAGTCCTAGAACTGAAGGAAAACATCATCACGCTGTGCAGCATTCAAGGGCTGTGTTCGCAGGTGGAAAAATAGAAAACTGAGGCATAGCTGCATAAGACCCTAAAGGTTTATCCAGGATTTGTCTGGTCAAACTAGCTTCCATTACTTCAAACATGATGTCGGGGAACACAACAGCTTGAAAAGGTAAACAGTCCGAATGGAAGATATGTGTATTTAGTTTCTTTGTGATCAATATGCATGAACAATAAAAGAAACGTTTCTGATTGCTCCATTTTATTACAGATTAATTTGGAATTAAATATACAGTCATTGCTATACTGGAGTACTTTTCCTCTTGTTGAAGAAAGCTGTCAAGAAACCACCAACACATTCTACACTGGATTCCTTTTGGACACATCTGCTGAACACTTGGGCTGTTGCACATTTCATTGTTACTTACATTTTCAGGCTGCACCACAACTCCGTGATGAACAAGTTACTTACCTTCGGTAACGTCTTATCTGGTAGAGACATGACCTAGCAGCAGATTCCTTACCTTTGAATTTCCCTGGTGTCAGAGTGGATACAGATTTTTCTTCGAGCAATAGCCTTGCGTGCCTGTAGGTGGCGATGGTTGGCTCCGCATGATGTCGCCGGCGTTGTCTCCGTGATTATGACGTTCGCATCACGTATAAAGGCGCCACCTCAGCACACTGACACCAGTTACTTCCACGTCTTTCCATGCCAGGAGTGTGGAGCCAAATAGTGGATGCTTTGAACAACTAGGGCCCTGAAAGGCAACAGACTTGACCCTGAATCCTGCCCCCTGTGCGGGGAGGATGGGTGGTTAGGTAAGAAATCTGCAGCTAGATCATGTCTCTACCAGATAAGGCATTATCGAAAGTAAGTAACTTTTCCATCTGATAGAGAAATCTAGCGGCAGATTCCTTACCTTTGAATAGCTATCCAAGCAATACCATCTCCGGAGGAGGGACTGCCGACAAGTTTAGATCAGGAAGTCCTGCAGGACAAAGTGGCCAAAAAGGCCATCCCGGCGGACTTGCCTGTCCAGGCAGTAGTGCTTGGTGAACGTGTGCAGTGATGCCCATGTTACTGCCTGACAAATGTTGAGGACTGGGACTCCACGTTGCAAAGCTGTGGTAGCAGCCTTAGCTCTGGTAGAATGAGCCCTTAAGCCTTAAGGAGGCTAATTTTTGGCCAGAGCATAGCGGATTTTAATGCAAAGTACAACCCATCGAGAGATCATCCTTTTTTGCACCACACAACACTTCTTCGCTCCCAAGTATCTCACGAAGATTTGGTCATCCACCAGGAACTCTTTTGTACGGTCAAGGTAGAACAACAACATTCCTTTTGGGTCCAGAGGGTGAAGTAGCTCCTCTTCTTTAGAGGGGTCGGGAGGAACATAGAAAGTGGGGAAGGTGACAGATTGCCCCACGTGGAATGGTGTTACCACTTTTGGTAAGAAAGAGGCCATAGTGCGCAGCACCAATTTATCAGAGAAGATGATCAGATAAGGAGGCTTAGATGACAGAATCTGCAATTTGCTCACCCTCCTGGCAAACGTTATTGCCACTAGATAGGCTGTTTTGATGGTAAGCAGCCAGGCAGTTGTACAGAGGTTCAAACAGAGTACACATCAGAAAGGCGAGAACCAAATTAAGGTCCCACTGAGGAATGATGAAAGGGGCAGGTGGAAACATATGTGCAAGCCCCTAGCGAAATCAATTTACAATAGTGGATTTAAATAAAGAGGGTTGCTCTGGTAAACTAAAAAAGAAAGATAAGGCTGAAAGGTACCCTTCTTAGTAGAGAGACTCCTGGCTGCCAAAGTAACATTACAGACTTCGGGAGAAAGGTTGTATGCTATCAAATGCTGCTGTTCAATCTCCACGCTAAAAGGCATAGAGTTGACAGGTTTGGTGGAGGACCCTCCTCTGCTGCTGTGACAGAAGATCCTCATGCAGGGGCGCCTGATAGGAGGATCGATACTCAATTGGAGAAGCTCAGGATACCAGACTCTCCGTGCCCAGTCCGGAGCCACAAAAATGACTTGGATACGGTTGCTCCTGATCTTCTTCAGCACTCTAGGCAGGAGCAGTATGGGCAGAAAGGCGTATAGAAGGCTTGAGCTCCACTCAAGACGAAACAAGAGAAAAACTGTCTTGGAAACTCCATTGCACAACACTGTTGACATTGCACATTCATGGAGGAGGCAAATAGATCAAACCAAGACTCACCTCACTGTTGTAAGAGACCTTGCGTCACCCCCGGAAGGAGACGCCATTTATGGTCCGCTAGGCATTGACGGCAGAGTTCGTCCACCCTGGCGTTCAGAGAACCTGCCAGGTGTTGAACCACCAGGGATTACCCTGCTGTTCCAGCCATTTCCAGCAACGCAGGGCCTCTTGACAAAGAGTCCACGACCCCAGCCCGATGTTGCAGCATCACATGGCGGTGGGATTGTCCGCAAACACTTGAACCAGCTTTCCCTTGATTGAAGATAGAAAGGCTTTCAATGCTAAGCGAATCACACTGAGCTCCAGCAGGTTGATGTGGAGTCCGGATTGTGCATGAGACCAGAGTCCTCTGATCTCCACCTCTCCCAGATGGCCGCCCCATCCCAGGAGTGATGCATCTGTCACTACTGTGTGATCTGAGTGGGAAAGCGAGAGGGATATGCCTCTGACCCAATCATGGTTGATCAGCAACCACTGCAGATCCTGCACAGTTCCCTCCGAGATCTGGACCATGTTGGAGAGATTCCCATGATGCTGCGTCCACTGGAACTTCAGTTCCCACAGCAGACCCCGCATAGTGTCACAAGCAGGATGCAGTAGGCCATGAGGCCCAGCAGCAGTCATTCTCACCAAAATCCAGGAAGGAGGCTGAAACATCCGTATCATAACCAGAATATCCTGGACTTGCAGCTCGGAAGAATAGGCCAGAAACTGCACTGTGTCCAGAACAGCTCTGATGAAAGGGAGCGTCTTAGAAGGAGTTAGGTGTGACTTCAGCATGTTCATAGTAAACCCCAGCGAATGCAGTAGGTACTGACATAGTCTAGAGTTGGGAGACAACAGCCTGGGATGAGTTCGCCTTCAACAGTCAGTCGTCTAGATGGGAAAAGATTGACACCCCTGATCGCACAGATGAGCTGCGACCAAAGCTATTGCCTTGGCGAACACCCAAGCGGCGTTGTCAAGGCCAAAGGGGAGCAAGATGAAGTGTAAGTGCTCGTGGCCTACTGTAAACCGCAGGTAGAATCGATGAGCAGGCAGAAAGGGATTGTGAAAATAGGTGCCCTGCAAGTCCAACGCAATCATCCAGTATCCTGGTTCCAGGGCACACAAGACCTGAGCTAGAGTGAGCATCTTGTACTTTTCCTTTTTGTTGAAGTAACTGAGTTCTCGCAGACCTAGGATAGGGTGCAGGCCTTTTTCTTTCTTCTGGACCAGAAAGTAGCGGGAGTAACAACCACAGCCTACTTCTGGTGCCAGAACCCTCTCTATTGCTCCTTTGGCCAAGAGTCATGACTTCCTCCTGAAGGAAAATCAATGGATTCTCCGGCAGCCGGTAGTAATTTTGAGGCAATGAGGGAGGGGTAGTCTTGTAGGGAAGGGACAAGCCCCTTTGGCCTTTCTGAAGAACCCACCTGTTTGATGTGATATTTTGTCAGTGGTGGAGGTGATGGCTCATCCTGCCACCACCTGGCTGCCCATGATCTTGAAGGGCCAACCTAGAAGGGTTTGGAGGCTGTGGATGCAGGGGTGTTAGGTGGATTGACCTGACCTCTGGCCACCTGACCCATGGGGCCGGAACAAGCCGCGCCCAGGCCGCTCAGAGGTTGCTGAACTTGCGGTGCCTTGTGGCTGGGGTATGGCTGTAGTAACTCAAAGCCCCTTCTGTAGCCACGAAAGGGACGAACACCAGACAGGAGATGTGTGGCCACTGTGAGGCCCAAGGACTTGGCCATAGCCTGCGAGTGAGTTCTTATAGCTCTCTAGGGCCATGTCTCCTTTGTCTCCGAAGAGATGGGTACCATCAAAGGGAATGTCCATGAGGAAAGTATTGACCTCCAGAAAAAAGCCAGACGTTCTCAGCCAGGTGTGGCGTCAAACAGCTACTGTTGATGACATCACTCTGCCCAGCGAGTCGGTTGTGTCAAGCTCACAATGACTGGTGAACTTCGCGCATCTCTCCCATTTGTTACCGCTTGGGAGAGGATGGCACGGGCCTCTACGGGAGTGGGAATAACAGCCTAATAGGCATGCAGTGTTCACTGACCGCAACGCAAGGCTGGCCAAAGAAAAGATTTTCTTACCCCAACTATCCAGCCTCTTGGATTCTCTGTCCGGGGGTGCGGAAGGGAACACGCCTTGTGAAGAAGAGGCGTGGACAAGCATGCTCTCATGGTAGGGTGGTTGGTGGGCCACCCGGTGCAGGGCGATAGTGGTGAGCGATTGTCCTATTCACAGGAGCCCCAATGCTGGGCTTAGACCAGGTTCTTAGAAGGACATCAATCAAGGTCTTGTTGAATGGCAGCAGGGGTTATGAGGAGGAGACACCCGGCTGCAAGACCTCTGTCAAGATTGTTAGTCTTCACTTCCACTAAAGGGAGCTGAAGGTCCAGGACTTCAGCTGCTCTTCTCAACACCATAGCATATGAAGCTCCCTCCTCCATAGCCATGGTAGGGGGAGAATGCAGGCCAGAATCTGGAGAGGTATCCAGTCCACTAGCCTCACCCAATTCCTCATACCAGTCCAATTAGTGTTCAGGCTGGTCTTGTAAAGGGTCCAGCGACCCCTCCCAATCTTTCTCTATTCCTAGCCCTTCAAAATAAGGCTGAGGAACTAACCTAGGACCCAAGCCTGTAGTTGGCACCGGATCAGGAGATCCGGCTCAGGGATAAGAACGGGGCTGGAGCCACCAGGTGGGCGGGGGGACCAGTGGCGACAGGGCTGGCACCAGGGAAGGTCACAGTGGCGTGATCGGCATACATCCGGCTCCACTACCGGATCCGGGGAGCATCGGAACGTTATTGAGTCTCCTCTAAACTTCCAGGGCCCTAAGGCGCTCCAGGAGGGTCCAGCCGCCCAAATATGAGGTACATGGCTTCATAAAACTCTTTGAGCTGCGTCGGGGTTGCGGCTCTCGGAAAGGCATGAAAGCGTGGAGCCGACCAAGGCACAGGTATCGCAGAACGAGGCCTGGAGTGCCGAGACTCCTCAGTCACGTCGGCCGACAGACAGGGAGAAGTCGAAGCATGCTTTGACTTCTTGAGTTTCTTATGCCTCTTACCTGACCTACTCAATGACTGTGAGGACGAGGACTTAGGACTCCAGGAGCGGTGCCTGGACCAGGACTGAGAACGAGGTCTCCAGGGAAAACGACGCGGTGCCCAACTCCGGGCCACAAGCAACTTTAGGGACAGCTTCCTCAAAGCTTTTGGAGCCATGGCCTGGCAGTCTGAGCACGACTTCCGAGTTTGGTAGCGCTCCTGTCACCAAAGACATCAGGTGTTGATTATTCTCCGACATGGTGCAGCGGCAGGCGCCGCATGGTTTCAATCAATCAACAAGGAGTTATAAAGAGTAAATATTCACCCAATAGGGTATCCACACGCTTGCAGGTTCCAGAGGCTTGTTTCACCAGCCAGGTCTTGAGGGCCATTTGTAATTCTAGAAGTGAGGTGATAGTCAAGAGGTGCGTGGGGAGGCTGTTTCAGGTCTTTGCTGCGAAGTGGGAGAAGGAATGTCCTCCAATTCTGCTTTAGTAGATGCAGGGAGAATGGGCAAGTTAAAGGGAGGCGGAGCACAGTCTTCTCGACAGTTGGTGGATGTTCAGGCAGTGGTTAATGTAGGTGGGCCCTTGGTTGCGTAGAGCCTTGTGTGAATGGGTTAACAGCTTGAATTGGCATCTCTTCTGTGTGGGGAGCCAGTGGAGTTGGAAAACAAAGGTTAAGGAGGGTCAAGGGGACTATGTTTATAGACCTACCAAACTCTAAACCCCCAAGTCAAGCTACAATAAACAAAGAGAGTCGGAAGGTCTGTTAAACAACGTATCTGAGTCAGTGAGGTCCTAATAAAGTGACCCTTTTGGATTGCACTGAACCAGGCCCAGTGGTCACACGACACAAATATGTATAAGAAATCCTATCAGCCCACCCATCTGGCGGAGCCTCGTCATGTAGGACCTCTAACCAGAGTGGTGAGTCAAAGCCCAGATGACATGGCCAGACAACACACACTACTGGATCATCTTGTGAAAGTGTCCGTGCCACAGAGTGGTGCTGAAAAAGTGCAGTGCAAAACAGGGAATAAAGTGTAAGTGATCTAAAATGGCGGTCGAGGCAAAGAAAAAATGTTTTTATTAAAGGTATTCACCAGGACGCCAGATTAAAAAGAAGTGTAGAACAGTGTGACAAAATCACTGTGATGCTTTGCTGTGTTGTAAATTAGGCCAACATGTTTCTGCCGAAGGTGACACTACACCGGCATTCTTCAGGGCCAACTACAAAAAGATGTTGCTACTGCAAAGGTACACTTAGACATTTGAAAGTGAAAAAAGAAGGAACAGACCAAAATGTTTGTTAAAGGCCTGTCCGTACTCCTGGTGTGGTCAACTAGACCATCCTACCATATCCTCCGGATCAGAAGTTGATAGAGGAAGATATCCTAAAAATGAAAACACAAAAGAAACAACAATTGTTGTACATTGTACAGTCAAAATAGACTATTCACAATATCAGGACCAACAAATGAACTCAGCTAGGCAAGTCCCTATTAGGACGGCCATATATTATAAGGGTTTCATATTAAAGTAAACCACCAGTCAATGCTGAACATTAATTCCATGCATGATGTAAAAGGACTTACCCAGCTATATGTGGGAGTCAAGCCTCACCTCACCCGGCAACGGCTCGGAGATTGAGGCCCCGCTCTGTGCACAGAACAAAGAAATATGTTTTGAACTTATCACCCTGAGTTGACTAGGAGAACTGTAGTCAAACTTAGGTTGTACAATCTATGCATGAAACTGGTTGTATAACTAATCCCACTGAACGCTATCCCCTGGGAGACAAGGAAGGGTCTGGCTAAAAACTAGTGTCTAGTAAGTGGCAAGCACAGTCAATCTGGAATGAGCACCTGTATATCACTAGTGCCTCTTCTATGGATATGCCATCAGTTGTATCCACTGAGCCAAGGGCTAGATGTGGAAAAATATATATATGGCTCAGGGATTGACTATATTAGACCGGTGGGTCTAAAGTAGAAGAAGTAGAAGGAGGGGCTCACCTCTCCGTCGGTACCCCTAGGCAGACACCAAAGCTTTGGTGTCTGCCTAGGGGTACCGACGGAGAGGTGAGCAGCTGGTTCATTTGGCGCAGCGCTTAGCCCTGTGGTCCTTATGTGGCCCCTCCTTCTTCTTCTTTTCATGTTTAGCTTTGCTGTAGGTGACATTCCTTGAAAGCAGACGCTATTGTGAGCTTTAGTTTTATCTTTGAGCTCCTCTTCTCTTTTACATCAACAGACTCTAAGGATTTGTCCAGGTTCACTTGACTGTATGTAACCTTCCTTTTGGGCACAGGACAGGGGGTGTTGAACTTTAGACCCACCGGTCTAATATAGTCAATCCCTGAGCCATATATATATTTTTCCACATCTAGCCCTTGGCTCAGTGGATACAACTGATGGCATATCCATAGAAGAGGCACTAGTGATATACAGGTGCTCATTCCAGATTGACTGTGCTTGCCACTTACTAGACACTAGTTTTTAGCCAGACCCTTCCTTGTCTCCCAGGGGATAGCGTTCAGTGGGGATAGTTTTACAACCAGTTTCATGCATAGATTGTACAACCTAAGTTTGACTACAGTTCTCCTAGTCAACTCAGGGTGATAAGTTCAAAACATATTTCTTTGTTCTGTGCACAGAGCGGGGCCTCAATCTCCGAGCCGTTGCCGGGTGAGGTGAGGCTTGACTCCCACATATAGCTGGGTAAGTCCTTTTACATCATGCATGGAATTAATGTTCAGCATTGACTGGTGGTTTACTTTAATATGAAACCCTTATAATATATGGCCGTCCTAATAGGGACTTGCCTAGCTGAGTTCATTTGTTGGTCCTGATATTGTGAATAGTCTATTTTGACTGTACAATGTACAACAATTGTTGTTTCTTTTGTGTTTTCATTTTTAGGATATCTTCCTCTATCAACTTCTGATCCGGAGGATATGGTAGGATGGTCTAGTTGACCACACCAGGAGTACGGACAGGCCTTTAACAAACATTTTGGTCTGTTCCTTCTTTTTTCACTTTCAAATGTCTAAGTGTACCTTTGCAGTAGCAACATCTTTTTGTAGTTGGCCCTGAAGAATGCCGGTGTAGTGTCACCTTCGGCAGAAACATGTTGGCCTAATTTACAACACAGCAAAGCATCACAGTGATTTTGTCACACTGTTCTACACTTCTTTTTAATCTGGCGTCCTGGTGAATACCTTTAATAAAAACATTTTTTCTTTGCCTCGACCGCCATTTTAGATCACTTACACTTTATTCCCTGTTTTGCACTGCACTCTTTCAGCACCACTCTGTGGCACGGACACTTTCACAAGATGATCCAGTAGTGTGTGTTGTCTGGCCATGTCATCTGGGCTTTGACTCACCACTCTGGTTAGAGGTCCTACATGACGAGGCTCCGCCAGATGGGTGGGCTGATAGGATTTCTTATACATATTTGTGTCGTGTGACCACTGGGCCTGGTTCAGTGCAATCCAAAAGGGTCACTTTATTAGGACCTCACTGACTCAGATACGTTGTTTAACAGACCTTCCGACTCTCTTTGTTTATTGGAGCCAGTGGAGTTTCCAGAGGTGGGGTGTGATGTGGGTTCGTCAGGGAAGGACGAGGAGTCGGACTGCGGCGTTCTGTATGGTCTGAAGTCTCTGTAGGAGGTGTGCGGAGATTCCTATGTTGAGGGCATAGCCGAAGTCCAGTCAAGTGGTGACAAGCACTTGTGTCATGGTGCGTCTCGTGTGCAGGGCTAGCCATTAGAAGATCTTGCGCAACATGCGCAGAGTGAGGAAGCAGACGGAGGAGACGGCATTGATCTGTGATATTAAGGTGAGCTTGTCGATGATGATTGCGAGGTTTCAGGCACTCATGGAGTGGGTGAGAGTCCTAGGTCTGATGGCCACCAGGAGTAGTTCCATGTGTTGATGCTATAGACAAAGATCAGTATTTCCGTCTTGCCGGTGTTCAGCTGCAGGTTGCTGTTTTTCATCTATTCAGCTACATTTATAATGCATCTGTGGAAGTTAGTTCGGGTGTCATCTGAATAGGAAAATATGTTGAGACCATGGAATCTAACAATTTTGGCCATCTGGGTCATATATATGTTGAAGAGCGTGGAGCTGAGGGATGAGCCCTGAGGGACACCCCAGATGATCTCCTTGGGTTCAGAGGTGAAGGTGGGAGGTGGATCCTCTGGGTTGTTCTAGTGATGAAAGAGGGGATCCATCTGAGCCCGTCTCCTTGGATGCCGATGTGGTGTAGTCTTTCGATCAGTGTGTGGTGGGATATGGTGTTGAAGGCTGCCAAGAGGTCAAGGAGGATCAAAGCTGCTGTTTCTCCTTGGTCGAAGAGGGGTCAGATGTTGTCGGTGGCTGCGATCAGGGCAGTTTTGGGGCTGGGATTGCTGCAGAAGCTGGATTGGGAGGCCTTGAGTAGTTGCTCCAGGTGTGTCATGAGTTGATTGCTGATGATATTTTTCAGACCCTTAAGTGGGAATGGGAGCAGGGAGATTGGATAGTATTTTTTCAGTTTGCTGGGGTCGGTGAAGGGTTTTTTGAGTGCAGGCCTGACTTCAGCGTGTTTCCAAGCGTCGGAAAATAATGCGGTAGTGATAGAGGTATTGAGTAGGGTGGTGAGTTCCTGGCCGATCCATTGGTTTCCAAGGTTGAATATGTGGTGCAGGCATGGGTCTGTGGGAGCTCGCGAGTGGAAGGATTTCATGGTGGAGGTGGTGTCCAGGGTGGAGAGGATGTTCCAGGATGGTCAGTGTGTAGTACGTGTCCGTTACGGTGGTGGTGTATCCGTCGAGGAAGTCCGTTGGTGTCAGTTGGGGTTTGAAGTTTCCGTATATGGTTGCAATCTTGTCGTGGAATAAGTGGGTGAGGTTGTCGCACAGCTCCTGTGAAGGTGTGATGTTGTTTTTGCTGGCAACCGGGTTGGAGAATTCCTCAATGATGTTGAAAAGTTCCTTGGTGTTGTTGGCACTGGTTTCGATGCATGTGGTAAGGGATGTCTTCTTTGTTGCCCTCAGTAGGCAATGGTAGAGACTGAGAAAGGTCTTTAAGGCGGCCCTCTCCGAGATGCCCTTGCTGGTGCGCCATCTCCTCTTCAACTGTTTGTGGTCTCTTTAGTTGATCTGAGTTCTTAGGTGTACCAGCAGGCCTTTTTGGAGGATTGTCTCTAGATGTTGCTCTTGATGGGGATGATGCGGTCTGCACAATTAGTGATCTATGCGTTGACGTTTTTCACTCCCTGTTCGAGGTTGGTGGCGGTAACAGGGTTGGAGGTATTGAGGGCACTCGCCCATGTGGTATCTGAGATTTTGCTCCAACTCTGGTGGGGGGCGTTGGTCATCATGGGGATGGCGGTGCGGGGGAAGGAGATGCTGGAGAGAACAATAGAGTAATAGGTCTATGTGAGTTCTGTGACATGGCTGTATATGACACTGTTGCTGGAGGTGAAAATTGGGTCCAGCATGTCCTGCAGTGTTTGTAGGGTCGTGGATGATCTGCGTCAATTAGAGGCTGCTTATACTGTCAAGGAGGTATGCAGTGTTTTTGTTGTTCGATATGGAAATTTAGGTCGCCTAGGAAGATGTAGCCCTTGGAGTCTAAGGGTTAGGGGCCTGGGGGTAGGTATGTGAGAGTGCCTCTGATGGTTGTCTTCTCATTCGTGTGGAACTTGAAGTAGAGATGTTCCATGGGGGTGTGGTGGTGGTGTTGATGGTTGTGGTACACTGTATGTTATCTTTGTGGATGATGGCTATTCCTCCTCCCGGCTTGGTGGTGCAGTCCTCGTGAGTGATTTTATATCCGTCGGGGATCACTGTGGCAATGTCTAGGACAGATGTGGGGTTGAGCCAGGTCTCCGTGAGGAAGACTATGTTGGGTGCAAGGGTGGCGATGAGGTGCCATAATTCGGTGAAAGCTTGCATAGTGAGTGTGTGTTGAGAAGGGTGCATGTGAGTTGGTGCTTTTGTTCAGGGTAATGCCGGTGTGTGGGCTGGTGTTGGTGCAGTGGCAGGTGAAGTGGCAGTGGGCGCAGCCAACAGGTCCTACTGTGGAGCGTGGGTCACTACTGTTGCAGTGTTTTTGAGAGCCCTTCACTGGCTACCTGTCAACAAGAGAATCACCTTCAAGCTTCTCAAATACACCTACTAAGCCCTTCACAACGCGGGACCTGCATACCTCAATCACTGCCTCCCCTTCTACACATTCACCAGACATCTCCGATCCACCCAACTGGCCCTCGTCACCGTCCCACAGATCTGCAAGACGACGGCTGGAGGAAGATCCTTCTCCTACCTCGCTGCAAAGACATGGAACTCCCTGCCTCTGCACCTCAGGCAATCACCATCGCTGCTGCAATTCAGGAAGGCCCTCAAGACCTGGCTCTTCAACTGAACCGCAGACCTAGGTCCCCCCCAATCCAACGCCTTGAGACCCTCACAGTTGAGTAGTCACACTTTAGAAGATTGTTTGATTGATGTATTGCAGCCTCGAGGGTGCAGAACTAGCCGATGGTGTATCTTTGGAGGGCCATGGGTCATGGCGCTAGGCGCGGTCCAGACGCGGATGGGCGCATTCAGACTCGCCTTTGATGAGCTAGTAGGTGCTGCAGCTAGAATTAAGCAGGTCCTGGAGTGGACAAGCTTCTGTTGGCAGGAAGAACAGTGAGAGGGAAAACCCAGTCTGGAAAACTCCAGCTGGAAATCCCGAAAAAAAGGCTGTCAAAAAGTGACAGAGGGTAGCTCTCTTCACGAATCTGCACTTAGAAAAGAATGGACATCAGCATGCCGAGGTGGCACCTATATAGGTGATGCAGACGTCACAACGGCAGACACGACAACGCTGAGGTAATGTGGAGCCAACCGATGCCACCTACCGGCGCACAAGGTTATTGCTGGAAGAAAAATCTTACGGATCCAGTCAGATGCCAGGGAAATTCAAAGGTAATGAATCTGTGGTTAGATGTCCCTCTCTGATAGAAGCAGTATTAGTGATTGTGGAAAAGACTTAGGATACTTGACAGGCTTAAGACCAGCAGTCACAAAGATTATTATTGTTTTTCACAATTCCTAATCAGTATAGCCAAAACAATGGCAAGATTCTCTTAGAGGGAAAGTAAAAATGTAACTGCAGTGGACAAAAAAAATGGAAGAATGTAATGCAAAGTAATTAGTCTACCCTTTCCAAGTAAAACAAGAACATCTGCTATGAATTTGAGGAGCTCTGAGGTGCTTAAAGGGGTTGGTTAAGAAATGCGGTTATTAACCTTTTGACTGCTGTGGATCCCCATTGAATCATTACTTGAATCTGAAGACCTCCATTGAGTCAGTATTAGAAGCTGAGTGCCCCAACCGAAGCAATTTCTATGATTTGAACTTCAAACCAATGCACACAAATACAAAAACAATCATACACCAAACAAATGCCTAAATACTGAAATATGCAGCTTAATTCACAATCAAATTTGGAAATGTTTTACAATTGTAATTTTTTTTATTTGTAGATCATACAGTAATTTTAATTTATTAATTTTAATAATATGTAATTTTGGAAAATAGACACAAACTCTCTGAATAGGCCTTGCGGATCCAGAGTGGCTCCCAGGCTGCAGGTTCACAAACACTGGTCTGAGATATACATCTTGGGGGGAGAAGGGAGAATGGGTTGGAGGTAATGAATAATATGTGTATGCATTGGTGGGTCTCAATTGGGGGGTTGCAGGGGTTACGTCAATGTTTGGTGGGAGGTTCGGTCGTGGGAGGTGGGCCTAATCATTGTTTGTGCAGCTGTGGTCTATTTTATTATTGATTGTCAGTGTATTACCATTGCTAACCGATGTGCAAAGTTACGGAGCTGGTTCTTCAATAAAAAGATTTTTTTTAAAGATATACATCTTGTGCGAAATCAAGACTGTAGATCTGTCTTTGACAGAGCCCCAGTACATTGTTTTACAGATACTTGTTCTGGAAAATAAGGATAGCCTTTGTTACTTTAGGGAAAGAAACAAAACTTCCTTAAGTAGATTTGTAGCAAGTGTCCTCCAGATGCAAGCTGAAATTGGAGTGCATAGAAGTCACTAGTGCAGGTCTATTGAAAGCAATGGCTTGAGACTGCTGGGCTTTGAACTGGGACTCCTGTAGAAGAAGCAATCATGTTCTTGGGTTCACTATACCGATGATGGGTTTGGTCACAAAAACGTGGCAACAGCATCCAAATGAGGAAAACTCAATATCTATACAATAACATCCTAGTTAGAGGGTAATTTAATATTTGCTAGTTGGCCAAGAAACCTGTTAGTACAAATTGTGAAAAAGATAACTTCTAGACAAGCAGACATGCAACACTTGTCGGGCTAAGGACAGACATGGATAGATTGACTGAGGTTTTTGTCAGAACTCTGGGATTGCTTTGGGCAGATAGACAGTTTATAATATAAACAAGCTCAACACCAAATATACAAGAGAGAACTCTTGAGTGCTGGAGAAGGACTGGAAATTGAATTTGGCATCTTTGAAGTGTATTTAGTAGACCAGATTAAATCCCCCAGAAGAAAGACTACTTGTAATAAGTCCCTATCTTTGCCTTCTCTTATGTTTCTAACGACACACTCTATTTCTTTATAAAGGATCTCTATTATAAAGTTGAGGCTTCTGGAGGGTCAAGATGAGGAGTAAAGACGGGTGAGGAGGGAAGGGGTAGGAGGAACGAACACCTATTGTTCTTTTAATTTGGAGTGTGTAACAGTACTATTAGAATGTTAATACTATTACTCAGGAAGCTTGTTTCATCCTTCAGTGGTGGATCTCGCTTCATTGAGCTTTATTGAAACTAGAAGAAAAATAGGTCTGCACTTTATGAAGAAACCTCCGCTTCATCAATCAAATCAGCTACACATTTCAATGAAAAGTAGGTGAAATCATAAGAAAGAGAATCTAAGGATACTTGCTACTACTGAGGCTTTTCTATGAGTGAAAAGTAATTCTCTGCCACATAATGCTTAAAAGAATCTCTAGCGATGAGGTCATCAGGGCCAAGCCAAAGAAGACCTTATCCAATGAGACCTTATCCAATGAGCTTGATAATTATGCTACTTTGTACTGCCTCAAAATGTCTGCAGAAACATCACACAGACGTTTTGTTAATTTACCTTATAAGGAAAATGCTCCTTCATTAAATTTCTACTGAGGTGTAGGTTAACACCTTGACTCACAAACTGAGTCAACTCTAAAATTAAAAAATGTAGCTCAAATTGCTTCATTAAAGACTAAACCAATGCCCTTGTAATGCTAAACTTCCAACTCTGTGAACACACTGAGCTCAGTCAGGTCACCTATGAAAAATACAAGCCACCATACGAAACATTGTGGAGGCAATGTGGAATATGCGTGGTGTTAGGACTATGAGAGAGTGTGTTTGTGCAGTTGTTTTGGTCTTTCTTTCTGTGAGAATGAATAATTTCCCTTCATTATTTATCATTGGGTTCATTGGCTGAAAAAATTAGGTATTCCCACAACTCAAAATACTTTTAGTTGTCCTGCTCAGCTGTCATCTCTTTCTGGTGAGAGACCTCAAGCCAGAAAGTAAGATGTGTTTTCACTTATAGTTTAGATTCTCTTTTTAGCCACTCTCTCAGCAACTCTTCGTTCTTTGTAGGATACTGCAAGACCATTGGGCCACTCTTTCCTCCCTTCTCATACATTGCCCGTTTGATCAACTTTTTACTGACTTCTTAAACCTGAGAGTCCACTGGTAAGCATAATCAGTATGTTCAGCAATCTGTTTACATTTTCCAACTTCTCCGCCCTGTATTTATGTGTGCGCTATTTATACAGACGAAACCTAACCAAAAGGCAGCAGAGCACTGTACAGAGTTCAAGCCAAATTCAATGTGATGTGTAAATAAAGTGGTAGCTGATTTCTAGGGGCAAAAGTGAACTAGCACGGCATCATGGTGTACGATTATTTAAAGGTGTGTTCAGCTATACCCTAAATTAGACCAGTGTGGGAGCAATCCTGATGAATATGTTGTTCAAGATCCTGGGTGCATAGATGGAGAAGGCCTGTTGCCTTGTATTCCTTTTTTTGCACTTCTTCGTCTACAATCCGATGGTGTACTGGCAGAAATTGTACAACGATTCAATGGAGATGGCCCTAAAGACAAGATTTGTTTTTAGCCTTTTGCACAGTGACTTATTTAACGGAAGTTCATCTGTACCTGCCTCAGTATTCCCTCTTCTCTCTCTGAGCCGAAGCACTCTTATACACGTTATATGTCGTTCATATTTCACCTTCTTTTGTACATGGTTGATTTGTGGCCTTCAAACGACCTTTATCAAAATTTCTATGAAGATCTAACACAGATATGCATATTGCCAGCAATAAATATTTCCTTCCGTTCTTAATTTCCATCGGAATGATGCCAAAATGTTGTTTCTTTGCCATACATTTTTTATTTCCCCCATCACAGCATGTTCAGATTGTGCCCTTACGTTCCACAAAGTACCCCAAACCCAGTTTCATTAATTTCTTTGAGCTGTGACTCAGCAGCTCATCAGGACAGTTTGTGCCTAACTACTCAAAGCACACTAAAAACAGTTCAAACGTGCCTCGAGCTTTTCTGTGGTGCCCACCAGGAATTCGCCATGTAGGGGGGTCCTATTTTAAAAGCCTGGAAGCTTCCTTACAATCACTTACTCCTCCCTCCAGGCAGTGGACTGTCCCTACACTGTGGTATCAACAGCAGCTTCTGGGTACTCTCGCTTGGGATCCTCCTACATTCCCATGCTTTTTTGCCTATGTGAGCACCGACTCAACCGCTACACAAGTTTACTGTCTGTCAAAGCCTCTGCTCTTCCTTTAGCATTAGAGGGGAACAGGGGTCCCATAAGCCAACAACTGTGGAAACTCTGCACCTGTTGATGTACTATCCATTGGAGCCTACTTAAGCACCAGGACATCCTCCAGTCACACGGGGCACTAGAAACTGAATCTGCACTCCGTAGAATAATAAGTAATGGATCTGGTAACACAAGCAAAGTGACTTGTGCTAATCATACATTGCTTTGACCAGTGCCACATTCAGCATTAGATTTACATGACATTCCGGAAGAGACTGACAGGCCTGTTTTGTGAACTTCTGAAATGAAGGTTAGGTTCCTTATGGCCCAGAAAGTGTAGTCCCAAAACCAGCTAAGGGAAAACAGATTAAGAATAACTGCGTTACCCGAGCAAGCACTTGAGAGACCATCTTAAAATGTTGTAGAAAAGCCCTAGAACTGAAGTAAAACATCATTATGCAGTGCAACATTCAAAGGATGAGTCGGTAGGTAGAGAAATAGCAAACTGAGGCATAGCTGCATTAAATCCTAAAGTTTTATCCAGGAGTTGTCTTGTCAAACTAGCTTTTAGTCTTTCAAACATGATGACAAAGAGCACAACAGATTGGAAAGATAAAGAGTGAGAATGAAAGATATGTGCATTCAGTTTCTTAGAGATCAATAGCATTAACAATTGTAGCAAAGTTTCTGACTGTTACATTTTATTAGTGATGAATTTGTAATCAAATATACGGCCAGTGCTATACTGGAGTACTGCTCCAATTACTTTGTATACTTGATTTCTTTTGGACTCATCTGCTGAACACCAGGTCTGTTATGCATTTAATTTGAATTTACATTTTCAGATTGCACTACAACTCAGTGATAAAAGGTGTATTAGTGATAATTCAGACTCACAAGTGAGGGCCACTTACCTTCCCTAGTTTGAAGTCTGCAAAAGCACCATCTGTATATTTTTGCTTGATCAGAAGTTGTTTCCTCCTCTCCTGTCGTTTTGCTCGCTTTTGGAACTCTTCGTTGTGACCATTTAGGTGCAAAGTTAAGTCTTCTATGCTGCTAAGTTTACTATCGCAGTGTTTGCACTGGAACGCACTGTTGTGAGATCGCGTGCTGTTGTCCAGTATGACGAAGTCCTTTTTCAAATCTTTGCTGTGGTGGTCAGTGTAGTGCATGCAGAGGAGCTCAGCTGTGCTAAAAGATAACTTGAAGCACTTCACGCATCGGTAGGGGAGCAGTTCGGTCTCCTTCGGTTCAGGTTCTGGCTCCTCCACCGTTTCAACATCCACGTCATTGCTCTCATCAGGCAGGCTGGGTGTTTCGTTTTCACTAGCATACACTGCAGTGAAGTACCCTTCCAACTTGCTTGCATGCTGCTTTTTGGGGAAGACACCAGGATGGCGCTTCATGTAATGGGACACAATCCCCTTTTTACTGTAAGACTGGAATGAGCAAAGTGAGCATTTCTTTCTTTCAACAGCACTCTTAAGCTCTTCGCTTAATTCAGGCGAATCGTCCTTTGGAGGAGATGGAATGATCACTTTGTGTGGCTTATCACTCACCGTTCTTGAGGCTGCTAAACAGTGGGTATAGTAAGCATCGATGTCATGCCGTTTCTGATAGTGTGCAGCGAGGCCTTTTCGAATAGGGTTGGTGTACGTGCATAATGCACAGGAGAAAAGGTTATTCTCCCCCGCTGGCTGTGCTCGCACATTGTTGTGTTTGATACGGTAGTGTCTAGCAATCCCCTTTCTGGTGGAGCAGAAATACTTGCACAACTGGCATTTGAACACAGTGTGAGAGGACAGTGGTGAAGTGGAATAGGGGGGATCGCGTAGGTCAATGTCCAATTCGTCCTCTTCTGCATCAGGTTCCGGACTAGCCTCTTCGATGGCAGGTTCCGGCTCCACTGGGGCAATTTGGGGGGATGACTTTGAGTACAAGTCAAACTCTGGCTGATTATGATATTTTTCATAATGGATTTTGAGTTTTTCTAAAGTGCCATGAGTGTAGGGACATATTTTGCATCTGTATGCACCAAAACCCTGTTTAAAAATCCTATTTGTGTCCTCCACTTCATTCTGCGATGTGTCATGTGGTTGATCCACATCATGTACAAAATCCTCAGCTGTGACTTTGATAGCCGGATGGCGTTTTTGGTAGTGTGTGAGAACGCCATGGATGCGAGTGTTAATGTAAGGACAGTGACGACACTTATATACAGATGTAGGGTTTATATCTATGTCTTGTGCAAAATCTGCAGCCTTCACTTTCATGCCTGGGTGCTTTTTGCCATAGTGGGTTAGAAGGCCATGCAAGTTATTGTATTCAGAGTGGCATACAGTGCATTGGTAAGGGGAGGAGGACAACGCAGGATGCATAGAAGACAAATGGACTGATGTTTCTCGATGAACGTTTAAATCCTCTAATGGCTCTTCTGCTGGAGCGTGTTTCTGGGCAGAAGCACCCTGAGCTTGTATAGCTTCCTCTGTTTGAACATTGGCCTTAGAGGAAGGATCCTTATTGTCCTTGATGATATCAAGTAACACAGATTCATCACCATTCAAAGCCCAAGGATGGAAAGACTGGTAGTGGTTTGAAATATCCCAAATTGTAGAGGCTTCAAAAGTACATTCTTTGCATTTATACGTCTTTGACTCTGCCAGAGCTGCCTGGGATGGAGGGGACTGGTCTGGACCTGCCCAGAGCTTAGTAGCCATATATGTGTAGTCTACATAATGCTCAGGATGTCTTCTTTGGTAATGTATAAGCAAACCGTTAGGCTCTGGATGTGAATAAATGCACCACTCACAGTGATATCCAGCCTCAACTAATCCATCTAAAAATGCCCAACGCATAATGGAGGTAACCGTTGCCTTCAAGTTCGGGTGATCTTTCTTCATGTGCTTTTTAAGCGCATAGAAATACGGTGAAGAATAGGCACACTGCCTGCACTTTAGATTCCTAAGTTTAGATTTTTCTCGCCCGGTGCTAGAAGCAGCTGATTGAGTGTTGCTAGCATTTTTCTTCTGTCCCCGGTCACAGAGACTTCTCATTTCACCAGCATGTGCTCTCACCAAATCTGCATTCATCGAGTAATCGTGGTGCTTTTTTTGATAGTGGATGAGTACTCCTTTGACTGTTTGGTTTCCATAATCACAATGCTGACAAAAGTACATCAAATTTTCCTGAGACACAGGAGGCTTGGGCTTCGGCTTGGGCCCTGGTTTCTTTGGTGGAGGCTTAGGTGGGGCCCCTTCGCCTCGCATCATGGCTGCTGTGGGAGCAGCCTGCTTGATGTATTTTGCAGTCACCTTGATTTCGGGATGTCTTTTCTGATAATGGACAAGGACGCCCACAACTGAACGATTGCTGTATGAACAATGTTTGCAGTAGAATAGCTCATAACTATAGTCAGGCTGTGAGGTGGGTATTGATGCAGGTTTGGGAGAAGGAGCAGGGCTAGACTCCAAAGCCATTTGTGAAATTGCAGCAGCCTTCTCTGCAGACACCATACGCATTGTTTTCTGAATACGGAAATAGGAAGCTTTTTCTTCTGGATGTTTTTTCTGATAATGCACCAACACCGAATGCATATTTGGGCTTGCAAATGAGCATACATCACAGTCATAAACTACAACTGTATTAAGTGGTGTCTCCTTTTGGGTCTCAGGGTTGGGCTCTGGGTCTTTAGAAGGGGTTTTACTAAATGATGGAGGCGTATCATTTCCACCTTGGGCAACGGGTGTAGATGTGGCCATATTTTTAGGAGCAGAATTCAGGATTTCTCTTAGTGTCTGAGATTCTGAACTCAGATCCTCTTGTTGCTCTGAAACATAGCTGGAAAAAATCATTGCATTGTTTATTTTAACTGTAGGGTGCATTCTTTGGTAATGGGGCATCAGACTTCTAACATTCGGACTAGTGTATGAACAAAAACGGCATCTATATATTAAGTCTGACTGATCAAAGTTAAGCACATTCATAGCTTCGGGGTGATGCTCAACATAGTGCTGATGCAGATCATCAAAATTGTTATAGTCAATATAACATTCTAAACAGCGATACACTGCACTGTGATCATTGGGATCCAATATGTACCTAAAACTAAATTTAATGTATGGATGCATTCGCTGGTAGTGAGTGCTTACACTCCTAGCTGACTTGTTGCTAAAATCACAGTGTTTACAATAATAGAGATGACCAGACTCTTCGCTATACTCTGCGTTTTCATTGTGCTCAAGTCCGCCATAGAGTCCGGACTGGTTGCCTGACAAACTCTCTCCATGTTGATCCTTGAGATTCTGGTAAAAGTATTCCTCCTCCTCCTCTTCTTCTTCTTCATCCTCCGATATTGTCAGCTCAATTTCAGCCCCATTTGTAGAAGTGTAGTCCTGTTGGTTATTTCTGAAGTTGGCCTCTTTGCTAGATTCATTGTGACCTCTGGACCACATTGGCTGAAGTGCATATGACTCTGGAGTATCCAAAGGCTGCTCTGCTGGTTCTTCCTCCCTTTCCAATTCTACTTCTATCTCCACCTCATTCTCTTCCTCCTCTTCTTCATCATCCTCTACATTAATAATAGAATCTTCTTGCTGCTTGTTTTGGCTAATCTTACTTTGAAGGTTACTTGCTATCTCATCAATTCTAGTTCTCTTCTTCACTGGTGACAAATCCAGAGGGAAGTCACCAGACAACTTTCTAGACGCTTTGGCAATAAAATTATTTTTAGAGGATAACCCGAGAATTGAGGTCTGGCTTTTCTTTACAGTATTAAAAGGTGCATTCATCTCTGCTTCACTGTCCTGTGACACACTTGCTTGGTCATTTATTTTTGTCAGGTTGTCACAAAATGAATGCTTATGTTGCTGGTGAACTCGTAGACCTTTCAAAGTAGTGGTAGAATAGCTGCACATAGAACATTTGTAGGGGTTTTCTGTAAGAGATTCGTACATTAGTCCAGACTTTTTGCCATTTACATTTCCAACCTCATAGCTTGCCGAGCTATCACTCAAAGAAGGAGGCATGCTATCCGTATGGGAACTGAGGGCGTCCCAGTCTACCGTTCCACCCGTGTGGCACTGTTTATGGGCTCCAAGCTTTATTGGGCTTTTGCAGGTGAAGGGGCATTCTTCACATTTGTACACTGGGGTCTTACCAGAAAGGTGGATGTTCTCAATATGACGAGAGATGCTACGCCTATGCATGGTAAGGAATGGGCAAAAGGGACACTGGAACCTGTTCATGTACCTTCGGAAAGGAATTCCTTTAGTTTCCAAAAGTTTGTTGTTTTCTGATCCTAAAAGAGGCTCATCAGTTAACCCCGACATATCATGATCCATGGAGTTGAAACCATTTTCACCATCTATTTCATTAAGCTCGTCATCTGAACTGGAATCATTCAACATACTGTTTGGGTCCATGTCACAACTAGGGTCCATCATGTCAGTCATTCCATAAGGGTGTTGCTCCTCCATAGTCATCATGCTATCATTGTAATGGGACTTGGGTTTCACGGATGTGTAAGGAGAAAACTTAGAAGTATTGCCTCTGGGTGCTGCATTCCCCATAGAGCTTCTGAAATGTTGAGTCTGAGCATTGGACAACTCGTGTCCCACAGCATTTTGGGGAATATAGTTCGCATTTGAGGTAGGGCTCTCAACACGTTTTGGTGTCAGATCATGCACATTGGGGCCTTCCTGCTGCCTTAGACTTGACAGAATTTTAACCATGCCACGATGCTTTTTCATCATATGGTCACACCAACGTTCCCTTCTTGGAGTTTGATAGCTACACCATTCACAACAGAAGTTGCCCCTTGATTTTGTTAAAGGTTTGACCATAGATTCTAATATACTGCGTTCGACTACTTCAGCTGGCAGCTCCTTAACAGCTTCTTGCACAGACATGGAGACAGTCTCGGCAACAGCGGCCGATACTGTAGATTCTTTCAGGCTGCTTTTGTGGTACATTTTTTGGTGCTTGAGGATTCTAGCACGCCTTGGTGACTTGTAGGTACAAAACTGGCATGAAAATACTTTCCCAAAACCTTCATGCATCATAATATTATAATTTGGAGAATTAACAGAAACGGCTCCAGTGGCATGACTGTGAACCTTTCTTGTGTGCTCTACAAGTAGGGTTTTGGATCTGAAGTAGCGAACACAATATTTGCACTGGAAGAATTTGTTTGTTGGTTTTGAATGAGCAGAAGGAGATTGCCCATAGTATCCAGAGCTGTGCGCATAGTAGGTATCGTTTCCCATCTGAGCTGTATTGTGTTCTACAAGATAAAAAAAGAAAATTTGTGACAATGCCAAACATGTATATTTCTCACAATTTTTAAAAGAAAAACATTCAGATGAATTTGCGGATTTTCTTTTCACTGTTATTTCAAAATCTGGAAAACATGCATAGGTTATATGACACAGAAGAGAGGCAACAAATTAGTGCCTAATTCTCAAACCACGGAGAATTCTAATACTCTATATTAAAAAATAATTCAATGTTTTGATAGAGGGTTGTTTCTGTGACCATATTCAATAAGTAAAATTTGTATCAATTGATTTTAATGACCTGAATAAAACCTAAAACTTTGAGTATAAGTGAAGCCCCTTTTTAGTTTATGAAGCGGACCACATAATATGAAAAGCAAAATGCTTGTGGGCGGCAACTTAGGGGTCCATTACGATGGTGGGCGGACAAAGTCCGCCCACCACCGTAAAGGAATGCGGGACCGTCCGCCAGGGGTGCGGCGGTCCCGCACCTCCAATTATGATGCCACCGCGGCGGTGGCATCCCCTATACCCAGCATTGTGGTGGGTGGTGCTCACAGCACCGCCCGCCACAATGCTGGGAATTCATGTTGTGTATTGGCATGCATAAGGTGACATGCACCGCGCGGTGCCTGCCACCTTGTCCATGCCAATATGTGCACCTCCCCCAACACCCAGGGGGGCCCGTAACAAAGAAAGCATGCCTTTCCAAGGCGGCAAGCCGCCATGGAAAGGCTGATCTCCGCCGTAATCCTAATATGGATGGCGGTGTCTTGCAGACACCGCCACCATATTAACCATGTTTTCCGCCCAGTCGACGAGTCGACCGGCGGAAAAGCGGTGGGCGGTCTTTCCATCCGCCGCAGACCCCCCAGCCATCCTAATATGGTGGGGGGTCTTAGAGGTGTGGATGGCGGGCGAATCGCCCGCCGGGCCAGCGGTGGCTACAGCCGGCCCGGCGGGGAGATCCACACGCCATTCTAGTGGGTACCTTAGTGTTGCTCCCACATGCCACATTGTTTTTCCCTGGTAATAGCCAGAGGAAGTGAGGAAAGGCTCAAGAGCGGAGTGGCCACCCCTCTTTACTTTCCAGGTTGCGTCAAGAACAGGGAGTGCCTAAGTCGTGGTACTCCACTTTCTTGTTTCTTTCGGGGATGGACTAGTTTTGGCTCACACAGGAGGAACACTTGCCTGCGCTGCAGAGCCCAGTTTTGTGGCAAACATTAAAGAGGACAACACCAGAAGTTTACTACTCACAGTGTTTGTTTGATACTCAGGCAGGCACACAGCCTAGATTGCATGGCCACAGAGTTCCATTGGATCGCAATCATTACGTTGTTTAATAATCTTGCAACATAATCGTCTTATAATGGATAACGGCGAGGTCCCATTTATTTTTGTCCAAAGGAAATTTGATGCATACATTATCTGTCTTACCTAGCTACGTAATAGCAACACTATGCTACTTACACCTGTTTAGAACATTATCCGTCACTGTCTTGTTCCGTAACTAAGATAATCTAAGCATTATAGATTCATATTTTAAAATGCATACCTTGTTTAACAGAAGGTACAGCCCTAGCCTAGAAAATTATTTGTTTATTAGCTATCCATGCCACCTTTTATTTGAGCTTTGGAACCAGATCTTTTTAATAGTTCCTGGCACTATAAAGGGTTTTTAGATCACCTCCAAGAAGGGTACAACCCTCAGATACAATCAGAGAAATATGCCTATAGCTAATAATACATAGGTCCTTTCGGTTCTGTGTTTAATTTGGGACTTTTTTTTAAGCGCAATCTTTTCAGTGGAGCTTACATTTAGAGGATGGATAGTGAACATCATCTTTGTTGCCACTCTACAGATTAGACTCCAAGTGGCCCAGTCTGCTTTTGATCCTGCTTTGCTCAATGATGAGATAAAGCAAGTCCACAATATGCAGTTTTCTGCTTTTGTTACAAGTATGTTCCTCTAGGCTGACGGGTACTATGGTCCAAAATAGGAGGGTAATATGAATTACAGTTTACAGAGAAGACTCTTCTGTTTTAGTTGGGAATTTTTAAATATTTTGTAAACCTTTACAATCCTCCTGTCCTAGGCATCCTTATAGGTTTCCTCAGTGTCTCAGCACGTAGGCATTAAGTATGGATGTAACATTCATTTTTGCCATATGCCTGCTTTTTCTCACCCTACTTCTGATCAATTTAAATACTGCACGCACAACTTTCAGAAAATGCAAATGTATTGTTTTTAAAACGTTTTCCTTTTTATACAAGGTATTTTTCCTTGAAATTATCACCATCTACCAAGTCCCCAAAAATGGAGCATAAGGATTCACCTTCTAACACTTAGTGCATAGCTAGACAGTGATCATTCAGGTGAAGCTCCAGAAGACTGCGATACATCTGTGGGAGTGTTGTCACACTGTCATGTTTAAACCTTTTTCCTCAGTCCTATCCCCACTTGGCCATTCTCTGGGAATGCCCACAACTAGTCTTCCAGATGGCACTTGCCAATGCTAAAAATTCATGTGAAGTCATTTGTGCAGGCGGAACCTTTAACACCTCGTGAAAAACTGGCTTTGCTAATCAGCTGGGGGTCTTCTGCATGCAGAGTTTCAGATATTTCCGTCATCAAGTTCCAGTAGCCCAAAGAAAAATATTTGTGTCTCGAGTTCATAGTTCTTTTTTTACATTTCTTGATTTCCTGAGTCAAAGAGAAGATGAGGTTTGACCAAGATTACATTTATTTTGTTTCTTTTATGTAGAACTGTAGACCAGGAGGTAATCAAGAGCTTTACATCAGAGAAGACATCCACTTGCAATCAATAACTACAAGTACAGGCAGTGGGGACAAGTAGAAGGGGAAAAGCGGGAGAGGGAACGGAAAGGTGGAAGAGGGCCGGATGGAAAATAGCAGTGCCATTATTTCAGAGCGTTATAAAGAAAACAAGATCGGTCACTCAGTCAGGAGCTTGTATGAGAGGAACTTCTGCGAAGATCAGGAGATAGTGCATTCCAGGGGGCGTGACTGAGTAACTTTGACTACATACCTCAAACAAGCCCAATCCCACAAAACCTGCTCAAGTAAAAGAATCAAACATTTACTTGTGAAAATTAGGACTCCTGCACCCAATATAAAAATAACTATTGTGCTACTGATCCTGTCACCCACAGACTAATGCAACAAAGATGACAATGTATATGTAATACAAGCAGATTTACCAGTTGTTTCCTCAGTGGCCACAAACTCGTTCTTAACATGCGAAAATATCTCCTCCATCTGGTTGTTAGTGTTGAGATCCCCACCAGATCCAGAGAGGTTGGTGTTCTCCTCAGTAACATCAGTGGGCTGCAGGAAGATCGTGTGAACATCCTGAATGTGGACTTTCAGTTCCTCGTGGGAATGAGCTCGAAAATCACAACCATCGCACTGCAGGACCTCCATGATTGTTAATTATGTTTTCACATTAGAAGGTTCTGAAATACGTAAAAGAGAAAACACAGTTTACAGACTGCCATTGGCCAGGCATGCGCAGCTCGTCCAGTCCAAAGCTATCCTTTGCAGTCTAAAAGTAGAGTTACACCGAGAACGGCAAAACTACAATTTCCAGAATAAAAAGAATAAAATAGCATTTAGTGAATTACTCACATCTGACATGGGACAAATTGAGAGCTCGTACACTCATGGATAGAGAAAAGGGAACAAGCTATTCAACAGATCAATAGCATAAACATATTGAACACAGGCACTATGATATTATGTGGGGAATAAATTAGACTACCCAATTATAGGACCGATTACCAGTGGGTCGGTTAATTGCGACCCATGTGTAAACCCATGCTTACGCACGGATTGGAATTAAAAGGTAAAGGTCAATCCTGTTGAAATTTAGCAGGGTAAATGTGTATGGTATTTACCGTACTATGCGGATTTTGGTGAGCTAGTCACCAAAATCCGCATGTTATTCCCCACAAGTTTGTAATAGCAGCTATTTACCGCATCTGTTAAATAACGTACCCCGCTAAATTATAAAAAAAATCTTAGACTATTTTGCTGAGACACACTGCATCATTAGGGCTTATTCCTGTGAAATTCTTACATGGCTGTCTGCAGCACAGCAGAAAGCAAAAATAGAAATAGAGGAAAGTAAACCATCTTGCCTTAAACGGAGTAAATGTAGGAGGAATTCAGTACAGTCATGTATCCCTGAGGACTCATCTTCAATTTCTCTCGGACAGAGGAATGCAGCCAAATTCTGAACGTCACAAAAACTCCTCAAAGTAAACCCAAACTACTTGGAACCTTGTGACAGTGTGTACAGGTAAACAGCTGCAAGCCAAGGTAAGACGATTGCTGTTTGGATCATCATCAGATGCATACAAGTACCACTTGTACTGCAGTTTCTTGTCTGAACACTACTGTAGCAAATTACCTCAATCTGTAAGAGCAAGAATACTGATTCTCTCCTCGTCAGTAAGATTTCACATTTGTGACAAAATAAATAATTTACATTAAAATGATACCAAAGGCAAATAAATTCCTAACTCTTTCATAATGAAAGCAGGTTGCAAAACGCATGTACTTCCAATTAGCACACGTTCCAAGAGGTTTGCATAGTTCATAGAGAAAAGTGCACGAGCCTACTACAGTTTCCACATTATGAGGTACAGGAATTTTCAGTCATAGGTATCACATGCAAGTGCTTCACCACTGACAGTCACGATAACCCAAATTAGTTGGCTAAAATACATTTCATACTTAAAAATCTAGACAAACTGGCACACATATGCGACAATACACTGGAACCATTTGTGGGGAATTCTCAAGAACTAAGATGATCTATCTACTGGATTTTGATCAACCTGAATCAAAGATCTCTTATTTATTTTTATTTGAGCACTAGGGGTTGCTATCTGTTCTTGATCAGATCACTATAGTGCCTCAATCCCCCCACCCCACCTACTTCTTCACCGCAGCCCATTAAACCTGAAAGCAATTTTTCCATGGTGCAGACAGCTCCAGCACTGAGGCGCAGAGAGACAAAAAAAATCATACCAGACACTTCTACCCATCCCCCAAGCTCAGCCCTTTCATTCTCCGAGACAGGCGAGTCGCAGCTCTGCAGAATGTGTTTATCACACTGCCAAGAGACAGGAGCTCCTGCGTCAGTTACTAAGCTTCCCTAGTTCTCTGATCTTTGAGCAGCAGCCATTTTAGCTCAGCAAGCCAAGCTCTGAGCTTTTAGCCTGTCATCAACACTGAGATCCTACTCTCACACATCTGAGATAGCACATTAGATACCACTGGTAGGACACACTAAATCAAGATGACACATTTATAAATGATGCACCTCTTCTACCTTTTATCATTCTTAGCTTCATGTTGAAAAAAATGTTTGAATATCTATACTGAACAACGTGATGCCCCATTCAAACCCACCTTCCCTCTTTTCCTGCTTAAAATTAAATGTTTACCTTCTCCTCTTTTGAAAATTATACTAGGTGATCGTAAATTTGCAAACCTACAACACCAAACATTTATCAATCACAGATCTAGTATCTTCTCTTCCTTCCATAGGTAAGCAAAAGGAGTGTGTTGAGAAGTAGAATATTACACATTTCAACTCCGTGCCGTAGAGAGAAGTATTAGTCTGCCCTCTGCTTACATTTCTTGTTGCAACAAATTCAATTCAGTGGCATTTAAAGACTAGACTAAAGCATCAGGAAAAAGAAACAGCTTTCTGTCCTTTCCTCCATGGCATAAGGGTGAGTTTCAGCTAGCCTTGTTTTTAAATCTGACAACACCCTGCACACTGGCACTTGCCGATTCATGTTGCCTACTCTAAGAATGACCCAACATGACCCAGCATGCTTAGTATAGCTGGCTGAAAAACCTGGACAGGCTGAAGGGCAACCTCGTGGCACGGGGACAAAGGACACATTCATGCAATGGCAATTTCAACATACCACTCCATAAAAAGAGCAAATGCGACAACACTTGCAATTTATAGGCTTATCTCACACAGGTACATGGCACAGTCAATACTACAAATCGGAATGACTTGGCCCTTCCTGCAGGACACAATAGACTATCTAGTAATCTTGACAGGAGTGAGGGAACTTAGCCTACTTGTTAAATTCACTTGTGCAAAGGGTTTGCTGTTGCTAAGGGCAGCCTTACAGAATCCTCAACTGTGGGCAATATTGTCAGGATAGGTTATTCACTGGCATCACTTGTCCTACAACTTTACAGACCACTTGGAGACGTTGTTGACCGGACAATTCTCAAAAGATTAGTAACCCATGATGTCCTCATCTAATATGCAAGCTTGTCACGACTTCTGAACATAATGCTTTTAGGACTTCAAAGACAACTAGATACAGTTATTAACATAAACACCATCTCCAATGCGGAAAACAAAAAAAATACACTAGAATTAGCTAGTCCAAAGATAGAGGCACACATATTCTAATCAATATCTTCTCAAGAAGCATGGGACAAACATCTAATTGTACCACCAACCTCTGCAACAACAAATGAAAATCTTGAGAAGCACAAAATCGACATACTGCTCTGCTAATCCCATCCTAAGTTTGCGTAAAAGAATTTGATAATCAATCTTGCATCCAAACGGGTCACTCTAGTGAATTCTTTTTCATTCTGCTTGAGTGAAAACCTCTAATTGTTTTAAATAAAATAAAAACACTTCTCTATGCAATCCTCATGTTATAGACCTATCACTAGTAGACTATACCAACTGAAGATCTAGGAGACTCCCATAAATAAGCCATCAAATGTCATCTCACCTACAAATCTTTTTGGGAGCTCATTCAGGTTTGTATCTTGGAAAGGCAACAAAAAAGATTGCCAGACATTCAAAGTGTTATCAGCCGCTTGACGCCGGCAATGCAGCCATTCTATGTGTAATAAATCTCTCCTCTTCATTTTACACAATTAACCATTATGTTTAAGTAGATCACATTTTGCAGGGTGTCAAGAGATGTTTGGGATTGTTCGCCATGCCACATTTGCATGAAATCTATTCCTAAATCCAAGATAGTATTCAAATGGGTTAGAGTCTGATTTTAAGTCTGGTGATAATACTAAGATTTCTGGAATGGTTGGTAAACCAGGGTGGCAGTCCACAAGTGGATTTTCTACCAGTTTTCTGTACATTCTTCTGATATATACCACTACCACCAAAATCAAACTCAGCCCATTTGTCTTCACAGTGACAGGGCAGAACAACTGAGAGCTTGCAAACCCTGTTCTCCACGTAATGAATGGTTGGCAGGTCAGTTGCTACTCAATACAATACGGGGAATGGGTTGGGGAAAAGGGCAGACTGCACACAAACGCATCCATCAAAAAATTCAGTAAAACAGGTAATGGCACAGGACAACAAACAAAAGTGGTGCATCGACACAATCTCTATACAGAAGCAAACACCAAATATGTAGTAAACTCTCCATTTAATAAACAATTTAGACTTATTTGTGAAAGAAATTAATACACTTTTTACAAGATTCTTATGGAAAGATAAGCTACAGTGAATTGGGTAAACAATAAACAAAAGCCTGCCAGGAGGTAAATTTGCACAAATTAACAAAATACCATAAAGAGATGACCGTGTGAATTGCCAATAATGATGAAGGTAGTCACCATTTAACTTAAAAATGAAGAAAAAAAAACTATTCCTGTCATCAATTCGATCTAGATTATATCCACCTACATAATGAATTAGTGGTCCTTTAATGCTTAACAGAGGAGCGATCCTACCAGTGAAAACAAATGTAGAAACCGAACATTCATTGATGGTCTTGATGTGGGGTAATCTGTTATTCAAAACGGTAACTAATCTCCAGATTAGTTCCTGCTTCAGGACCTATTACAAGAGAAAGAATCCCTCAAAATATGTATCCCTCGTGAAAAGATTTTTTTATATCCACAGAAAAATATATTAATTTTCTTCTACCTCCTCACCCTTCTCAAACTCAGAATTTTTTACAATGCAAAATTGATAATTTAACACGCTGCTTGCAACAGGAAAGCCAAACTAACAACAGGTCCATTGATCTAGGAGTGCCAACCATCCTTGTAACTGTTGCTAATTATCTGGAATAACTTCAAAAACATATACCAAATTAGGACGTTTCAATCATTACATATGCTCGATAGAATTGGAGGAATAGATAATTGGTAAGACTGTATTCCGTGATACAACCTTCTTCTATGTGGGGTCTTGAAAGGTAGTGGGATTATGTTGCACCAGGACTTCCTTAAAAAAGTACCAACAAATATGAAGATTCAAACATGACAAAGTATTCAAGATCTAAAGAGCATATCAGCAACCCACTGGACTTCGCAAACCTAAAAACCCAGAGACATGCCTTATTCACTATCAAGAATCTGATCAGATTTAAGTAAATAACTCAAATCATCTCTTGGACAAAATAAAATTACTGAATCATCTGGACAGGACCAATCAATCACACCTGGTGATTTCTGCAAATGAGAATGAAAATGAATGAGATTGTAAATCTTCAGCCTACCCTAAGTGAGTGAATCAGTAAGTTTATGGTATGTAGCTCTGTACTCATGAAGATACCATGCGGTTCAAAAACCATTGGTAGCAGAAAACATAACCTCCAGTGGTACAAAAACACACAGCAAACAAAAACAGATATGGAATGCTGTAAAATTGAGAATTTAATACATCCATGTTCTAACGTAAGGCTAGATAGAGGAAGTGCAGGCATCATATCCAGTGTAAACATCATCAAAACAATATGAACATGACACACACAACGTACTACTAACAATAAACAAGCATATTCATGAAGGATCCTAAAAACAACCATCAGTCACTCAATCAACACTTTCACATCTGCCCATCCACGTCTAACCATTTACAATCACTTTCACCCTCAAGTCCACATTAAAAGTCAACTATAACTTCTACACAATACAAGCTTTCTACCTGCACCAACAGACTAGATCAAGCTTTTTAATTACATGCATTTTAACTTAAAAATTATAAATAACAGTTTTGATTGGGTCATTCGACTAAAAGTTACTTATTTTAGATACCTAAGTCATAATTTTTCAATGTCAACATGCGTATTAATATGGATTACCTAATACAATTTTTTTTAAACTTTTTAATACATTTTGGACATGTTGACAAAGGTTACACAGATAAGAATACCAAGGGCTTAATTCTTAGTTTTACAATCCAAGCTTTATATTTACATTTTAAAATATACATGGTTAAATACACAAATTCCTAATCAGAAACACACTTAGGTTTACACTTGACAGAAAAGAGGGATACATTAGGTGGTAGCACGATTTTAATTCTAGTTCTTTATCTGTGTTACTTTTCTCAATAATTTTAACTCAGTTCTGGTATTTCAAATAAATGACCCACAGTATCAGAGCGCTATCCTGCATGAGAAGAAAACCCTATTAGTAGGTGTGATGAGTTTGTAATGTTAAGGGGCGCTGCAATCCAATTAAGTACATCATCTTTGACCAAAGTTAAAGGGAATGCCATAAATCAGGTAAAAAAAAGGTGCTTGTTGATTCCTATGAGATGACTCACTGGTTAAAAGCAGGAAAATTAGTGACTGTTTGGCAGGATAGCATTGTGACGTCACCTAAATCTAATATTCACCCCTCCTACCAGAAAATGTTATCGTTTTATAGCCTGCTGATGAGGGCTCTGCCAGCTGGAGAGGGCCTATAAGAAGGGAGAGGGCCTTTAACAACCGGTACAGCCTGAAGCAGAACAGCTATAATTCTATTAGAAGTGTCCACCCATTGTTAGGCTTCCATATTAAATACAGAGAAACAGAAGAACAAATATTGGAACGCTACCAAGTTCCAATGTAAGGATTATCATGGAAAGGGTTGAAGAGCTGCTAGGTTTCACAGTTCAAACACAGATTTGTTTACCCAGACATCTAAGAAGGAAAACCTAATTGTTCAATAGATGTGAGGAAATAAAGAAATGGCCCTAACTGAGGAATAACTAAAAATATACATATGAAATAAGAACAACTAGGCCTACAGCTACTGCACAAAAATCTAATTGTAACAAATGTTAAGAATCCTTTTGAATCACATACTATGCACAATATGCACGGTCTAGCATGCTGCTATGGGTGCATCGTGTACCTTGTTTTCTCGAGGGAAGTAGCATACTAAAGGTTCACCTATCAGTTCTCTAGTTTGTAGCAGACACTCGACTTCACCAAGCTGGAGGTGACTGTTCAATTTAAATAACCAACTGCATACAGCATTTCTTTTCATTATTAGTAGTAATCATGATCAGGGGATGCTTCTCTATATATTGTTTTCCTTCTACAGAGAAAAAAGAGATGAAATGAATATTTGTGTGTCCTGAATTATTGCAAATGATCTTCATAAATCCAACAGGGCTCTCAAACTGTCTAACACACCCAGGCTACACAGTGTAACGTATCAGGTAACGGGCGTGAATGGCATCTTGGAGTCAAACCTCTTCGCCCAATTATGCCAACATTTAGTTTTCAGTTGAAGCTCGTTAAAAAACATCACCCTGGCCCAGACGGATCCAATGAATTCACCCTGTTTTTGACACACAATTGATAGTAAAAAAATAAACCTAATCACCACCATTACACATCTAGCAATCTCATAATTTCCTTCAGAAAGCACCCTTACCAACCCTGTATGCTCGAGCCTCTTGGATGTATATATTTATCCTATGTGACTGTTAGCATTAGTTCACTTGTAACTTGCAGTCTTTAGCAGTTGGATAATACGTGTCCCCTAAACAGTCTTTTCCCTTTAAAGCCTTTGGACATTTCTAAAACTACCTCCTCTTACTGACAACCTGATACTTAGAACCTTGAAAATATTCAGGCAGCTTGTACAATCAGGAAGCTGCAAGCCCCGTTACAGCCTGCGCTCCTCCTTCCTACACACATTACCCATTAGGGCAGCAACTACTCCAAAAAACTCCTGCAACAAATGACCTCAAAATGTGTTAGAACAGGGCTTCTGTGTTTCACCCCGTCAATAAATCTTTCACTGGTTTAAAAATGCCTTACCACCTTATGCACAATGGAAGAAGGTGATAAATACTTTCTCTTCCCTCAGGTCAGGAGGTAAAGAAAATAGTCGAAGGAAATGGTTAAGAGTTAACAGTTAACAGTCCACAGAACAGTGGTTCCGCAAGAAAAGGTCTAGAAATAAATGTTCAGTCGGCTCTATGGAAGAGCTGCATAAGAATCTCATGAGAAGGAATGCTCCCCCAGATCGCCTGTAAAAACAGGTATTGTGTCATGAAAGAAGTTGGCAGACTAGCATGCGCTTTCAAAAATATAAATGGACAAAATGTCCTGCTTTCTCCTTAAAGTAAGGTAATCTTTCCTGTGGATTCAGGTCAAGCTAACAGCAAAGACCTTTCAGGCATTTCTGTGTGAGCATCAGTGGTTGCTAACTGCAATGGATCAGATTACAGCAGAGCCTGAAACACCACTCCACCTCTTCCTTCAGCACAGTCCATTGGATCTGAAAGCACATTTTTCCATGGTGCAGACAGCTCCTGCATTTAGAGCGCTGACTCGCAGGGAAAAAAAGCAGACCAGCCACTTCCCAGTACCCATCCCCCAAGCGTAGTCCTTTCTCCCAGACCGGCGAGCCACGGCTCTGCAGAATGTGTTTATCACAGAAGAGGCAGGAGTTCGTGCGTCACTGAAGCTTCAAGCCTCCGAAACCCTCCCTAGTCATCTGAGCTTTGAGGAGCAGCCATTTTAGCTCAACCTGTCCATGTACTGAGAAGCTCAGAGCTTTCAGCCTGCATACAACATGGAGGTCTCATCCATCTGATGCAGCAGGGAAGATACCACTGGTAGAACACAGGAGATGTGTTTTGCAAAAGATGATTTACGTTTTCCAACATGGAATTAGCTGCTTCCTTGAATTGTCAGTTATGCTATCTACAAATAATTATGGCTGCAAGGTACCCTTCAGCCACCTTAACATTAAATGCTTTCTGTGCGCTCTTTCTAACCTGGAATGCAGTTCATTCACTATCATTTATAACCCTATGGTGATCTAGGTATGGAAACGTTTGTTGCTGTAAAAATAGTCTGTGACGAGAACAGCAAAAGAAAGCTGCAAGTCACAAAGAAGTTCCACAGAGTGAAGCAACACTGCAACCCTGAGCAGAGATAAAAATCATACAACCGCCTAATGCCAGTCAAATCAAACAAAGGACCCAACAAATTCAGGAAGATTGGTAAAAACAAAATATCCCTAATATCTGGTGAAGATATCATTAATATCTGGTGTAGGCTTTCAAATGGGAAGTGGATGGGTGAAAGTCCACAGAAAGCCATCCCTGACTGGGGATCCCGTTGAAAGAGAGAGACACAATTTATTTGAATGCTCCAAACGTACCTTTGTGATGCATGGGATAGAGGAGGAACTACACTGGTTTTTCCATCCCATGAGGCTTGAGGGGATCTTGACTTGTACCAGCCTATCAAAAGTTCTTGAGGTACAGTAGCTGCGAACTAAGAAAGATACCTACAGACCATCACCACCAATCTAAATTTAGTATGCTCTGGTAAGTCTGTTTTTTTCTATATGACTATTTGCTTTTTTGCAATTATTACTATGATCATCATGGAATAACGAACACTGGAAGAAGTGTGGCGGAAGATTGATTGTGATCACCTTTTTTCTAAACTGAATGTAATATGAAAGGGAGATGATGGTCTTAGAAAAAAATACAGTCCGCCCACCACCCTCTTCTATCTTATTCTCCTCCAATGGCTGTGTGAATGGAATACCCCTTTCTTCCTGCTAGAAAAGTGTTCCTGGAGTTACCTTAATATAGTGGAAACTAACTACTAGCACCACCAACACATGCTGGGGGAAGTACAACTTTATTCTGTCCAGCAACAGCTCCAGATACCCAGAAGTGCAAAACACGGCTTTAGCCATATAGGTTGGGATGTCAAACTTATGGGTGGCAGTAGCCACCTGCAGAACAGCCCCTGAAAGTAAATTTACACCTCAGCTACCCAGCAACTTATTGGAGAGCTGCACTATTGCAAACCAGCGTTGACCCTGTTCAATTTCTTCCTGGAAATTGAAGCCTTAGGTTACCACTTTCCTTTGTGCTAGGGACGAAGCCTCCAAGAGCGTTGTAATGTTCTGCTGCAAAACTTGCTGCTATTGCTGTAAAGACACCATAAATGCTTCAGTCTGCTCTAGGAGTTCAAAGAAGCCGACCATCTATAAGGCCTCTCTACTCATCATCAGAATTCGGAAAGGACAGCCCAGGGCACCAGTTCTTAAAGAGCATACAAGTATCATGAAACAGTGATTCTAACAGGCTTCTTTGCATCACCAAACTATTCATTGACTTTGTAGTACCAAACCCCTTCCAAACTTGCCGCTCCGTGTTCCCACTCGCCTCCACCTGACATGGCACATTTACTATCCTTAAAATCAAATAAAATTTGACCCAGGCGAGCAGGAGGAGGATAGTTTTGTCATACTGAACGCACTACCAAGACTCTGCACCCGTGCGCCACCTCTACACTGACATCTGAGGCATAGCCGATCGATTCACTGGGCTGGACAATCATTTTAACTATGAACAAGTAGGTACCTCCCTTTTAGAGGGGAACCTTTTATAACGATTTAATTGCGGGGTAGGCTTATTACCCTTCTGATCCTGAAGAAGAGCCATGGATTATTTAGAGACCACAGAGGCACGAAACATGTTGACCCAGCTTTTATTTCATTTGCATACAATGAGCTACGTGTGTACAGTATAACCCCTAAGTAGCAGTAGCCAATCCTGTTTTTTTAACCTTGCAGGGAAGTCTATATATTAAAAGCTGTTTTTACATTCCCTAGTCAGTTTCAAATAATTTTGTCGCACACACCACAACCACCCCACATGGACAACCTTGCACTCATCAAATGGCAGTAAATCTAAAAGATCTCCGCTAAAGTGACCCTTAGGGGGACCCACAGAGCACTGCAGCGTCAGCCCGTCGAGAAGCACCCTCCCGATGTTGAAGCCCGACATCCCTAGGGGTGTGTGAGGGCAACAAGAGGCAGCCCCGATGACTGCTCTTAATGTCCTGTCTAGAACCTAGATATCTTTTTTTTGTGTCTCTCTTTCAGGGACAGTCTCTCTTTTCCCCCGCCCCGCCCCCCCAATTTGGTTTGATTTGATTTGATTTCTGAGGAAACGGGTACTGGCCTTTATTTGCTCCTAGTCCCGCCCTTTTTCCTTCAATTATATACATTTACTGTTCTTCCCCCATCATCTTGACTGGAGCAGAGGAGTACTTGTTTCTGAACTACTCTTGTGGGGAGGGGGTCTCATGGACATTCCTTCATCTGTGGAGATACAACACTGAGCCTGTTTACCTGCTTCTGTGCCCCTTTGTCTTTGTGGGCTCACACTGAATCTGTATTCGAGTACCTGAGCCAAGGCTAACACTTTTCATCTCCAATCCTGAACTGGAAGGTGTTGATCTAGTGCCACTGCCATCTTGGAAGTTAATGGTAATCAACCTTTTAAGGTCTTTGTGAACACCAATCCAAAACTGGGAGAAGTGATAAGTCTTTCTCATCAAAATATTGTTGTAAAATCCCAAGGGCAAACTTCAGGAACCAACGTAAACATGTTTCATAACATTTTTTTATCATTGGTGAATCAATTGTTGTGTTTACAATCAGTTAATGATCACAAACAGTGTTCCAAGGGCAATTAGCTTTGGTGGGCATATTGGGAATCCAATCTTTTCTCATAGCATGATACTAGTTAATTTTTTTCAATGAGACAGCATAGTGATCTTTACATTCAGAGAAAATCTTTACAATAATCCTAATGATCACAAACATGAGAATGCTAGCTACCGCTTTTTTCAGGAAGACTGGCAGACAAATATAAAGGATAACATTGGTCTATTCTTTCCTATAACTCGATTACAATCCTTATTGTTTGCAAGCAATTTGTTATGAACATTATAGTGACTGCAATCATTAGCATGAATGCGGACAGTACGTTTTAACTTCAGTATTCAGTGGTTGATGATTTGTGGTTTATGCTTTGTATGATTTTACAGTTTGTTTTAAGTATTTACCAGACATAATTTTAAGGTTTGCTGCCAGGACCTAGAGCAACTTCCCCTTGATGGATGGGAAAGAGTCCTTAAAGGCTCACCAGATGACACACAGCTCCAGAAGACTGAAATGGTGCCTTTGCTCCACCAGAGACCAAAGGCCCCAGAGTCCACCTTGTCCACGTGACCTCCTCAGCCCAGAGACGATGCATCTGTCACTACTGTGAGCTCGGGGTGAGGCAGGGAGAACTTCCTGCCACAGATCTGGTCATCATCTACCAGCCATTACTGAAGGTCCTGATCTGCATCATCCAAGACACAGATGCTTTACAAGAAGCAGCTCTAGGGAAGATCCCACAACAGGCAAAGGCTTCACTGCAGAACTTCCATGCGGCAATGGACATAGGAACCCCGACAATGCTTGAGGCTAGGAAACCAAGAAGCCTCAGAATTGGTGAGGCAGAACACAGGACTGAGGCTAACAGATCAACACCATAACCTGGATGTCCCGGATTTGCTGCAAGGGTACAACGCCCTTAAAAGTAACTGTGTTCAGGATGGCCCCAAAGAATAGAAACCTCTGCATTGGCGCCAGATATGACTTTGGCTTTTTTGATGGAGAACCCCAGGGAGGACAGCAGAGAGACTGCTCTCTACAGGTGGGGTGCAACTGAGCAATACACGCGTGCTTTCATCTGGCAATTAACTAGGTATGGCAGTATGTGAACCCTCAACCTGCGAAGATGGAGCACAACTACCACCATCACCTTTTTAAATACCCGATGGAACAAGGTGATATCAAAAGGCTGGATGGCAAACTGAAAATGTTCCAATCCTACCACAAACTGAAGAAATGCCAGTGGGACTGTAGGACAGGTACATGTAAGTCCTACAAGTCCAATGATGCCATCAAGTCTAGACTACACTTTGAACTTTTGAAGGAAAGCATTCAAGAACCGAAGATCTAGAATGGTTCGGAGTCTACTTACACACTGTCATCAGTATAACAAGGGGGGAGTAAATTGTCATCATTATCATCATCCTCATAATCATGTGGAGTGCTTTGATGGCTCTGGACAGCAGAGGAATCGGATCAAAATAAAGCTTCTAGCCTTAGGCAGAACTGTAGTTGAAGTAGTGGATCTGCCTAGGAATCCTCTCAGACCAGAGGCTGCGCCTTTTGTCATCTCATAACAAGACATCATCTGGGGTCAGCATAATGAGTGTTCTCGATCCGAAACTGGTGTTGGTGACAAATTCATAATCTGCGTCTCAGGAGCTAAGACTGCCGCCGGAGAGGTTGGGTCCGGCATATCCTTCGGTGCAAGTGTGTAGATATGGTCCCACGCCAGCTGGTGTAAGGCAGGGGCCATTCAGGTGCTGGGGTACACTTGGCGCAAAAGTACAGAAAAGGGTGCTAGAATTATATGAAAGAGTTGTAGCATGGCGTCTTCAAAGACCTCCTCATGCTGCAGGGTCGATGAGGGCCTGGAAAACTCTGGGAACATTGACACCAGTTTAGGAATAGGCTCAGAGTCAGACAAATATGCCAGTGAGGAGTCCCTCAACTGCTGACTGTGTGGCTTATTCCCAGAGTGGGAGTGACAGGAAGAAGATTAATTGATCGTGTTCTTCTTATGTTTATAACAAGACCGGTCTATCAATTTTGTCTTGCACATACCCAAGGACGGTAACTTGGAATGGGACCTGGACCAGCAGCAGAAACAGGCACAGAATGATCTGCCTCCCTACATACAACTTTGTCTCATGCTCACTGACATCCTTTGTTTGCATCAGAGGCGCACAACTTTGAGACATGGTGGACCCTAGACATCACAGAGAGACGCCGTGCAAATCTATGACTGGCATCGGTTTCTTCCATATACAGCACAGTTTGAGGTGTATTGTCTTCAGGAAAGACATTCCCCTAGCACACCATCATAAAAAAATGAAAATTTGAGGGTGGGTAAAACAGCAACAAACAATTTGGAAGCAGAGCTCTGGATCTGCAAGCAAGAGTGGGAAAGAAAATAAATGACAGTACACAGGGCTATGTGTGGGTCAGTTCTGGGGGCAGTATGATGCTGTTCATACAGGAGCAAATGCTAAAAAAGCTACAAATTCAATCTAGAACCTGGGGTAAAATCAAAAGCTGAGGAATCTACGGTTAGAAGTGTCCATCAGAAAGCCGGAGCCGCTTCAACAACGCTAGAAGCATTGTAGCACACACCAAAACAATTATCACCTAGGCACCAAAAAAGGCCAGGAGGAGGAAACCATAAAGGTCCCAGATGCATAAAGTTTTCTGACCACACTGGCAAACTAAACAAACCAAGGCAACAGCAGAAGATTAAAAAAAGGAGTGTTCAGGAGTGCTGGAGATTTGATAACAGAGAACAAAGAATCCAGACTGTAATTAAAAAATCCAGGCATGAGATAGTGGAAAGGAGGAGTGTTTCAAATCCACTGATAGTCTGCATCAGGCGCTCAGGCTAAACACCTATATAAAGTCTGCAATGGGTCTGAGGAAACCGTTCTAATCACTTATATTCTACAAGACTTACCCAAACAAGCTTGATTCAATGCTACCAACCCTAAACGTTAAAAGTTCAATTCTGTCAAAGTCGCCCCTAGCCCATTAGGATTCATTAGCATTGTTCAGATGTCAAAATAAGAGTTTTATGACGTGCCAAAGTCTTAGAAATCTGGATCTTCACATTTCATAACAAAATAAACTGTCCAAATCAAGGGGCTCCTACTACTAGTTTTAAAACCTGCAGTTGTTAATCTGATTATTTTACACCCAGGCTAAACAAGTTGACATGTGCAAGTCAAATAGCATCAAAGTCATTGCAAATTGCAAATATGCAACCAATTGCCACACACTACCGAGAGAAGAAATATTTGGCCAGTGCTATAAAAATGTGGCCTCCAGTTGAAATAAACATCCAAAAAAAGATATGCAACCCAGAGTCAGACTGAATTGATGAGGGTAGCTTTTTCCTAATTGTACTATGTAAATTCAAAGAAAATCGCAATAACAAACCCATTTCTGGGAATTCAAGTAATCCACCTATTAATGTTTGCAGCTGGGTTAAAAATAATAGAAAACAAGAAATATTAATTTGCTTTAAAATTATTTTTAAAGAAAAGTACAAAAAAAGAAAATGCAAGAAAAAAACCTGTAAAACTTCAGTAAATCCTGTTTAGAGAATGTAGGCCATAATTTACAAATACAAGCGTAATTTAAGACTCAAATTACGACAGCCTGTTTTTCAGGAAAGCTGGTTCAGGATAATCACCAACATTCTCCAAACAGGCATAATTTAGGACTATCTTAAGGAACAATCTTACGTGTGTGGAATCCTTTACAGAGTCCCCTATGGCTGTTTTCATCTGCATAAATGTCTTATTCCAAGAAAATGTGTAAATATGGCAGTTTCTTAGGAAATGTACACAGTTTTGAACAAATAATATTATAAAACGTTATTCTCATATTTAATATATTTCCTAATATGCAATTTAATTCTGTACCCCTCTAGTGAAAATTAGGGTGACTGGTGCTCATTCCCACATACTTGTATCAAGTGAACCAGGATCTTCCATTTTTAACTTGTGTGGGGGAATTACTCATAAAGTGTTTGTGAATAGCAAAAAGGTTATACCCGAGTGGATATGGACCACATTTGCATGGAATTTCCCCATCAACTCCAGCCCTAAGAGGAAACTTGAGAATGCCTAATTTACCCAGATGTAGGTACCTTAACCATTCTTAATTCATTGACTTACACCACTTTGTGAATATTGTGTAACTTACTCAAGAGTACATTAGACCTACTTACAGATGTAGAACAATCCTAAATCAGAAAATATTCTCTCTAAATCAGGTCCATAGTTTTAATATTAAAGAAGGCAACGATTCAAAAGTAGACAATGATGAAGAATGGAAGGGTAGAGAAAGTGTGAAGATGAGGAACAGAAGGGAGACTCCGTAAAATAAAGATGAAAAAGGAGGATGTGGAGGGAAATAAACTATTTGTATACACTGGTGAAGAAGGATAAATTGGAGATCCCGAAAATATAACAAGGATGTAGGGGAGAAAGAGGATATGGGAGAGAGCATTAACGAGGGAGGAAAAGCAGTGGAAAGAAAGGAGGTAGTTCTGCGGGTCCCTGAAACAGCAACTTGAAAAAAAAAGAAAAACGTCATCCAATGACATGAAGTATAGGGAAAAAGGATTCAAAAATACTCCATAGTTAACACACAAAACAAAGAGAATCCATTGTTAAGACTAAGACATTTACAACGTAAAAAATCATGTATCAAAGACAACTCCATGAATTGGTTCCAACCAAATAGTGCGTAATTTATTTTGAAATTTTCAATTAGCCAGTTTAGGTGAAACGGTTTCTCTGAATTATTATTCTATGAAGTAGGCTTTATGAGGTACTCATTATTACTCCGGCAACCACGGCTCAAAGCTATCTCATCATCTCACTGAAAAACCCATTCATATTATATGCTGAACCTTAAAACCAGCACAATTATTCTTTTGTACAATCTTCACCAATGCTCCATTCATGGTTAACCATGGTCTCATTATTGCTGTATTCACATGGCACAGTAGTCAAAAGCAACTTAAATAACTTTATAGCATGCTTTTATCAAATTTCAGTCTTCCCCCTGAACAGACACTAAATTCCTGCTGGCGTACAGTAAGTTTGATCCTTTAAAACCTCCAATGACAGCTTTGACAATTAAACAGCTACAACGATCTCCAATCTAAATCTAGTACACAAATGTAGGGCAGCACCTACTGCAAAATAACTGGTTGAAGGAAATTAACTCAAAAAGTGCCAAGATAAGGAAGAAGACCGAGACTTACACCTTGTCTTTAAGCTTTGAGTGGTAATATAAAATATTCCACTAATGAAACAAAAATGTAAAAGGTAAAGGTCAATCAACTACTAAACACCAGAAGAAAGCTGCAGAAACATGCCCTTTCCAAATATAGATATTTAGGGTGGTACAAGAAATGGTAATGGGTGAAGGGATGCAGCCTCCTTCAGCTCCAATCATTGCTACAGCAACAAAAGGTCTGGTAATGTTCAGTCAGCGCTTACAAGAAAATGTTGCATCAGGATTTCATGAGAAGGAATGCTCCCATGGTAGCCTGTTAAAAAACAATGAGGCATCTAAGAACAAAGAAAGATTAGCAGACGCATAAAAAAATAGAACAGAACTAAGTGTCTTGTTTTTCTCCTGAACGGAGATAACATTTCCACAGGATTATTATGATCAGCTCAGAACCATGAACCTCCAAGCATTTCTGTGTGAGCACCAGGGGTTGCTATCTGCTCTGTATCAGATTACTGCAGTGCCTGAACCCCCACCCACCTCTTCCATCAGCACAGCCCATTAGACCTGAAAGCAAATTTTTCCATAGTGCAGACAGCTCCTGCATTTAGAGCACCGAGGCGCAGAAAAAAAAGCAGACCAGCCACTTCTCACTACCCATCCCCCAAGCTTAGTCCTTTCATTCTCCGAGCCAGGCGAGCCACGGCTCTGCAGAATGTGTTTATCACACTGCCAGGAGACAGGAGCTCCTGCGTCACTGAAGCTTTAAGACTCAGTAAGCTTCCCTAGTCCTCTGAGCTTTGAGCAGCAGCCATTTTAGCTCCACAAGCTCATGCACTGAGAAGCTCTGGGCTTTCAGCCTGTACACAACATGGAGCCCTTGCTCTCACATCTGGTGAAGCAGGTAAGATATCATTGGTAGGAGATAGGATTTCTTGAGATAAAATGTTTAAATGTACCCCATTAAAGTGGGGTATTTACTTCTTTAATTTCTAAAAGGTGAATCAAACATTTTATAAATAACAAACAGGAGGTCCTCTCTACCCCATAAAGTGATTTGCTTCCTTCCTCCATTTAAAAAACGTGTCTTCATGAATCTATCCGGCACCCTGAAGAGAAAAAGTATGTTGCAAGTTCCAACTCGACCCCATGGAGTTAAACAACAGTGTGACCTTAGGCAGAGAAGAAGGGGGAAAGGAAAAAAAAGTGTCTAGAATGCCTGTGATCTCCTGGGAGGCGCTCTCCTGCACGCAGAAGACATACCATCTGACACGGCTTGCCAGATTCCAAAGTCTAATGACCTTTGTTAATCACCAGCCAGTCTGTCTGCCTCAGCAAAGCCCTGCCAACAGACACACCCTTCAACACAAAGGCTGTAGCCATTCCTTTTAAATGAGGTTCTCTGAAAGCTTCATTGTGCAGCTGGGAAGAAAAAGGCCCTTCAACTGTAAACCGTTCACGCAGCAGGACAAAAATGGTCTCAACAAGGTAGCCTTTGGATTGTACAGCCTACTAGATAAACACAGGAAACAACGCGTCCTACCAAAAAAGAACTTTAACTGGCGATAACAACAATTAGTGTTCCTAATTTCAGATAAAATCAGATGTAACCGTTTAATTACTATCCCGATACAAGCAGTTTCGTACTAAGGTCTTCCAAGCTGATCAGAGCATGAAGGTTTGAAATGTGCAATTACTGTGGCTTTTGCATAAGACCATTCAGAATGTTCCAGCTTGTCACATGGGCCGAGTGTTATCTTCTACTCAGCAGCACATGAAAACTAGATTAATTTCACAGCACCTCAGAACAGCAGCATGAACCAGTGGCTGTTCAACGGTCTTCAGATCTGTTTTAACCCATAAATGGTCAGCCTTGATACTACTTAGCTTGTAAAGGGGACAGTCTGGCGTTAGACCTTTCTACAATTTCCTGACCAAGTCGAAAATGAAAACACAAAAACCAGAATAAGCAACTACAAATGAATATCTAGATTTTCTGAATGAGAAAGGATCAACAATTATACTAGTTCAGTTCAAGGAACAGAGAACTAAAAATAAGAAACATATGTCCATGATGTCCATCCTGTGATGAGACAAGTCGTAAAATAAAGAAAATGAGAAACATACAAGTATATTTCTGGAGAAAAAAAACTCTTTGCCAGAATATTTATTTAGGTTAATAAATTAGCACAGCTAAAAGAAGACAACTCTTGAGACCATTCTACTAAATATATGTTAACTCCTGCTATTATTCATTAATTTATTTAGTTAGAAGTTAGTGGCACGCAGAGTGTAATTGCCAGAGCCTGTATGATTTGAAGCTGGGAGAAGCAAGCTAAATGGTATATTAAAGGGCCTCAAGGCGATATTCGAGTCACCACCCATATAAGGGTGGAATTATATAAGTATAATAAGAATTAGTTGTAAGTGAGCTAGAAAAGTTTTTCATGCCTTTTCCTGAATCAGAAGTCATCTATATGTTACCCTAAGGCATGGATTCACTCCAATCCACAGCCTGAGGCCCATGAGTGCCCCACTTCAAGGCTTGTTGGGTAATGAGAAGTGTTGCTACTGAGTGCACAGTTCTTCTGGGCGGATAGTGTGGCTTTAGTTTTTTGCAAATATCCTGGACATCTACCCCTATTTACGTAGTGCAGAATGAAAGGACCTTTAAACTCGAAGGCTGCATTCACTGGAAACAAAAGAAATGTATTCCAAGCTTGTTTTATGTACCCTCACACCTGTAAGTTTAGGCACGACCTAGACCCTGATAAATGGTAATACACTGGTATAGCTGTGTCATGATTAGGGCTCTAGAGAGATTAACCCAGTTTTCGATTGGGGAGTGGAAAATTCTACAAGTAGGGAAAGCTTCAAGCTGATGCCCTTTCACCAATATAGTTGTAATTGTAAATGGCATTCATTTAGAGCTCACTACTCCCGACGAGGCGTTGAAGCACTTTGTGGCAAGCAGCACACTATTCCGTTAACTAAGATTAATGTAGTACCTTGGGGGATGAAGTAGTGCTCAGGGTCTGCTATTTATGCCAGTTTCCTTATTTCCGGTGCTGAGGAGTGGAGTTAGTGTTCTGAGGCTAAATGTTACTCCATGCAAAGCAACAGATTCTGTTAATCCCAAAATCAGGATTGCAATCTTGCCTCCTTTCAGGCATTGGAGACTTTCACCTAGCTGATCACAGAGTAGAAGCAGTTAGTGATGTTGGTATGGTTACCATGCCTCTTTCTAACTTGAACTGGATTGGACTATAAATCAGATACAGAAGTTCAGTCAGAAGCCACAAATGGAGGTTGACAAGCAGGCACGAGAGGGATGGGGTCAGAGGAACAAGACATGACATCTACGGGATGACTTTTCCATTGGTCCAATGTAACCTTTTTTGCTGTATATGGAGAGTAAGGACTGCATCTATTCTGGAGCTGGATAAGCAACTCTAACAGATTATTTGGATCTACAAAGTATTATCTCACAAACCACAGTGTCGTAGACTGGTAAGACATTGAGCATAATCGCTGATTTTTTCTTTTCATCCAAGACTGCAACATTTGTTTTTTAATACTAGCCTTCAAGATTTCAGTGCCACCCGGGTGACTGAATCTAGACTGGTGGTCATGCAAGAAGAGGATTAGTTCAACAAAATCTGTAGATGTCTTGTGACTTTCCTTTCCATAATCTTGCTGGGTAAACTGATGTTCTGCTGTTGTTTAAAGAGAATATTTAGGTAAGCTTATTCTTCAGCAAAGGCTTTATAACCGATCAGGCGAAATCCACATCATTGAGATCTACCTCGAACAAATGAAGGATTTGCTTCCTGTCGTAACTATGCAGGGCTTGCATTTTTGTCTTTTGTGTCAGACTAGTAAAATCTTTCGTCTTTGGGGAGAAGTTAGTGAAGGTGGCTTGAAGCAGAGGTAGATACCAAGAAAGTTAATAAGTGGATAAAGTCTTCTGGATACGGAGTCCTGAATGTTCTTTGTACTTGACAAATAGTAGGAGTTCATTGTGGAGCAAGTAGATTTGCTGAACGAGTTTCTGTGCAGAGCCTTTGGACTGGTAAACTCATGGTTGGTGTTAAAAGCCTACCTTGTTTGGTTTTAGGCTGCGCTAAAGCATTGTCAGTACGTGTCTTCTGAAATCTCTAGACAGCTTTGGGGTTGTTCTTTCTATATCTCTTGCAACAGAGTTCTTTTTCATATGCCAATCATTTCTTCTAGTGTCTTTCAAGGTGATGGCTTCTATGCTTCAACTTTGGCCAGTTTACCATTGCAGTGTTTATTCATGGCTTTGACCCCTGGCTATAACGATCTGCTTACGATTGGAGCAAGTGTGGCCTGTATAAAAGAAATATTGTGGTAGAGATTTTCCAACAGGAACTCGTGACAGGAGACATTTGAGTAGGTAAACTTGGTTATTCTTTAGGTTGCCTCCAATTCTTCAAGGCTTACCCCTCAAAGTCCAGCTGTTGGGTAAGAATTGAACGGCGGGGGAATGGAGCAATAGTACAGCAGGGTTGAGAAAAAAGCAAATGAGAGTGTTCAGACAACATAAACTTATAACCAGTTACATATGTCATTCTGAAGTCGCGTTTATGTCGCAGTTATAGTGAATGTTGGACTCTTGTACAAACAAATCAATGTTTCTCCACAAAATGTTGGAATACCTGCTTTGATCAACCTATATTTATTATATATGTCCAGCAAATAAAGCCAGGATATTTCCAATCCATAACCTTCAAATGATAGATTCTTCCAGATATCTCACTACAGGCTCAGAATGCCCAAAAAGGCATGCCACCATAAAAAAATCATAAAGAAATTCCACCACTGCAGAGCCAAAAATGAACATGACACGCGAAAATTGAAAGTCAGGGGTAGCTCTCCAGAAGCAGATAGGTATATATTGTGAGCTAAACAATGGGTGGTTGAAGTGGTTTGCTTACAGGGTTAATTTCTTAGGCCCTCACTACAACTGGCCTTTTAATTCCGATGTGATCTGGGTATTAAAATGTTTGTTGCTGTAAAAACAGTCTGTGACAACAACAGCAAAAGAAAGCTGCAAGTCGCAACGCAGTTCCGCATAGTGAAGCAACACTGAAACCCTCAGCAGAGATAAAAATCATACAATTGCGTGATAGCAGTCAAATTACAGAAAAGACCTGACAAATTCAGGAAGATTGGTCAAAAGACCAAGATATCCTTAATATCTGGGGTAGGCTTCCAAAGGAGAAGTGGAAGGGTGAACGGCCACAGAAGGCCAACCCTGTTTGAGGATTCCTTTAACAAAGAGACACACAAACTGCAATTTATTTAAATGCTCCAAAAGTACAACCTTTGTGATGCCTGGGATAGAGAAGACACTACACTGGTTTTCCAATCCCAGAAGGCTTGAGGGGATCTTGACTTATAACAGCCTATCAACAGTTTTTGGGGTACAGTAGCTGCAAACTAGGAAAGATGCCTGCAGACCTCCACCACTAATCTAAATTTAGTAATCTCCGGTAACTCGGTTTTTTTCTATATAACAATATGTTTTTTTGCAATTATTACTATGATAGTCATGGAAGAACAAACACTAGAAGAAGTGTGGAGGAAGATTTATTGTGATCAACTTTTTTCTTGTTGACACAAACTGAATGTAATATGGAGAAGAGATGATGGTCTCAGAAAATAAAATAAAAATAGGGTCAGCCCACCACCCTATTGTAGCTTATTCTCCTCCAATTGCTGTGTGAATGGAATGACCCTTTCTTCCTGCTAGAAAAGTGATTCTGGAGTTACCTCATTATGGTGCAAACTAACTACTAGCACCACCAACCCAGGAAATCCAAGAAATGGCATGAAGTAATAGCATTGTTATTTGAGAGCATTATGCCATTCACTTATTGTATACAGGGTGTACAAAAAGAGCAAATTGAACACGAGTAAGATTTGTAATTTAAAAAATGTGTTTCATTGAAGAGTTGTGCGCGCCAGTAAGCTAGTGAAAGAACAACTCAGGATCTTTCTTCCAATTCTTCCAAAGGTGGAGATGCGGCAAGCAGACCAGCGTAGAGGTAACTTGGCTTGCAAGGATGAAATCCCTCAAAGGGACATAGAGGGTACCTTAAAAGCCAGTAGTGTTGGCTGTTCCTCAACTACTACCCATGAACCTTCAAAGAAAATAAATGTTTGTGTTCTTTTTCTTTTCCATTTAATTCATCACAACCGAGCTGTCTGAACAGCACAACTGAGCTTATATTGCAACATTTTAGCACAAGAAATCAATTACAAGGTATCAGGCACTCAGTTTGCTAATAGGCATTTTAGTAATATCCATAATTAATAAAACGTAATTTGTGCAATAATAAGCAATTAAAAGTCCATGGAAATGTAAATCTCCCAATAGAAATCCATGCAAGTCCCCTAGCTGAAGGCTGAGCAAAAACACCTCATATTAACAATGCCCAGGTGTGGTTATTGGCGAGCTTTGAAAAGCCATGTCTAATCCCAATTAGATGCTAGATCTCTGTTGAGTGAATGACTTTGGGAATGGAGTGAGAAAGATACTTGGAACCCTATGCTGCATACACGGGAGACCTGGGACTCTCATAGGGCATTTCTGATTTGTGGTTACCTATAATAGTTAATCCGGGTTTTGAATAGTGGCAAATGTACATGGGATTAATTTCTTAGCTCCAGCAGATGGCCTGTCTCTTCCACTTGTAGTACGACTTTCAGATGGATGACTGCTCTGACTAAATAGGTCACAACAGGAAGAGGCGAATTGTGAGGGCCGTTATTTTATCTCTGCAATAATACCCTGCTCAATTTTTTGTTTTGTTTCAATAGCCAAATACATAACAGGCTTACCAAGCTCATAATATCATGCTTCAAGAAGGCTGTGTTCACATTCTATCCACTCCCTCGTCGCACGCCAATAAGGCCGTAAAAATGTTTCCACTCACCAAGATAGTGGACAAGCTTTTTGCAAATTCACTCTCTTCTTGCTTGGTTGGAAGGGAGGCAAGGTAAAAGGCAAATAGTGTGCAATTCAGTACACTCCTGAAGCTGCGCCTCCTTTGCACAACACCTCTTTCCTACATGCTGAAGGCCCAAGTTTCCCAAATGTAGCAATATGTTCAGATGCCGTTAAGAAGAGTCTGTGCCTGAGTAGGATACTACATTGTCCATCACCTTCCTGCACATAGGTTTAAAGGTGTGCCCATACTGTCTACAAGTTAGCATTATTATTTTGAAGGAAGGAAGGAAAGATGCTCCTATAGACTTCTTTCAGGGAGAAGGATCTTCCTGTATATAGGTAAGGAACGCCTTCACATTAATTACGCGAATCGCTTTCAAAAGCGGCAATGGAAATAAAGCACTGCTCCTTCTAGGTCTATAATCGATTCACTGTAAAAACAAATTAGGCTGACTAAGTGCATGTGGGCACTACACAGATCTTTTCAAAAATCATTTAAAAAACTGATGCTGTAACAGATTGCTGAGAAGGAAGACAGGGAGAGGAGAAACTTGCAGCAAAAGATTTGACCCACCTGGTCATTATCTTAAGATATAGAATAGCTTGTGTCATGAATAAAGGTTTTCTTCGAGCGTTAGACTTCTCAAACGACAATGGTAGCTTGAAAAAAACTTAGCTACAATTTGTCACTTTCCCTGATAGATAAAAATGAACGGAGGTTCAATACTAAAACACATGATTAAGTCACAATGCATGGAACGAAAAAGTCAATGTTGCAATATTAACTGCCTGCATGCTACAAAGCTATGTGATCATAGGTAGATGAAAGCAAATTTAAGTGCAGAGACAAATTTGTAGGATTAATGTCACAGATCACAAACTCATTAAATACCAGAGTTGTTTAAATGCCAATCGGGTTTAAATCATGAACTTACTTTAGTGTCCTGCATATAATAGCAAAAATAAAATACTAGGCTATTCATTTAACCGTGTTACTCAACACAAGTCACATCTAGTTCCCTGCCACCAGAACAGGAAGACGTTTGTGTGAGGAGGAAGCGAGAGCGGTCAAAATGCAGCAGAGCAGCTTTTGTCGGTATGTCCTGCAATTGACCAACTGAGGAGATTTAGAGAGTCACTTGTGCTGCTGGCTTCTGATGTTCAGCAGCCCTGAACATATCAAGAATGCGTTCATGGAAGAACACAACATATAAGGCCTGCACCCATTTTATTCCTGCTGCACTAAGCATCCTGAAGAAGTGCCTCTCCTTGAACCAGTGGCATTAGATGTTACGTAACCAGCTTAAGATAAATTCATCAAAAACCAAGATTCCCACCAGTGAAAAAAGGTCCACCTCAGCTCATAACAACCTAACCAAGTAGTAGATCCTCCAACCAATGCAAGCAAGAAGAATCCTGAAGTGTTTATGGAAGCCTAGCTCTCTTATACCTTAGAAAAGCCAGGCTAACAAGAATACTTTTTTACACCTTGCAACACACTTCCCCCTCCCCAGTGGTTTCACATTAATATTGCTGTAGTTCTCTCTTGCCTACAGAGTGCCAAAAAGAGCACAACCTGGTCATCCAGTCTAACGTAGACTTCTTTGTATCCTAAACACCACCACAAGAGTTTTACTTCATCGTCAAAGCACGCCCACACCACCTCCGACCTTCAAACTTTTCATCAGCCCCCCAAGACCTGGTTGATCTTTGCAAAATCCTTCTGCATTGGACATTCAGCCCTCCATGATGCTGGGCCAATTTTTCTGCAGCACAAATTCCTCCCAGACTATTGAAGAAGGCCCCTCCTTTATAGAAACCTAACAAGCAATACATCGGCCCAGAGTATTTTCAATTGGAGAAGGTACCCATCAATAAGAGCCACTTTACATTGTTGAGCTTTATTGACATGCATTTGTGGAGCTCCAAGTCCAGAACAGTACGTCCTGCATCTTTCACCACACCCAAAAATGACCAAATATATCACTCTATGAAACTAGACAAGCCAGGTATGTTTCCCACAATTCTTACAGGTAGTATACAGCCACTGTGCTTTGTGATAATACCAGTGGTAGTAATGTGCGATATAAGTGACGAACTATAATAGAAAACAGTGACACACTAACCAGGCCTCCATGTAAGCGCAAATAACTATACAACAGACGGTTTGAAACCATGTACAGAACTAATGAACACAACAACAATCCATCCATGTTATACTCAGCCATACACTGCAAAGGACAACCAGTACTGACGCACACATAAGTGAATTGCTAAATATGCACAAATACACCTCACTTTAGCGAACGGCAATCAGAACACTTTAAATATGTATACATCACTCTGGCATATGGAACGATTCATGTCAATCTCGGTTCTGGTCCCCACTACAAATCGAGGGGAAAGTAACAAACAGATCATTCAGTCACACCGTACATCTAACAAACACCATAAGCATTGAACCAGCAGGAACATTCAAGGTAAATGCAGAAACTCCGCACTCCCAAGAACTGACGGATATCATAAACATAAAATCTACATTTCTGGATGAATAATGGAAATATGTACGTATATACAAAAGCAAAAGTGCACTATAACCTCTCGATTATTCCTATCAGAAGTGCGTACGCTAAGAAGTACACTGAAAGCATTGCTATAAATCTCCACCACAAGCCCGAACTAACTTGCCGGGAAGCATTGTAATTCCCCAATACAAGTCAACACTTTGTGAAATATTAGTTCTGGTATATCATATACATATCAAAGAGTACTGGATGCCAAGGACACCGATCTCCTCTGCTCCAACAAACTTTTTTTTAACGTGTGCAGTATTTAAATGTAAATGGAACCCTAAAGTCCAAAAGACAGCCATGGTGTGGCCCTAAAACACACAAATTAAGCACAGCTTGAGTATAAAATCAGAACGATTCTTTGTATTCTAAATGGTACAGATGCCGCAGGGAACAATTACTGGGAATTAAAATGCCAGTTCCACACATGATGTCATACTCGGTGCTTACTTTGATCCGATTGTTGCCGATGGGGCCCACCAGCACTCATTTTTGGAGACAGGCATTTTTTATCCCTATCAAACATTGACCACGTGCAAGACAGAGAAAAATGCACAATGGGAGAGAAGTAGGAAGAGAAAGATGTAAAAAACAAATTGCAAAGGGACAAAACAGGTACATGCACGAGTGAGATGAACGTGCAGAACGTGTCTAATAGTGGACGGAAGAGTCACAAGGTTGAGTCAAGACTAGGCAGCCTTGGTATTAGGTGCACCGACATTTAAAAAGCACTGGTCTATGGTTTCTAAGCAGAGCTTAGGGCACAGGGACTTATTCTTTTACAAATCTGACACTGGTCATACTGAAGAAGAAGACAGACACACTAAAGTCCCGAGAGGCTTCATTCACATGACCCAATGATTTTAAAACAAACAAATGAGGGTCTTGTGTACAGCAATCATTCAAATGTGCTCCTCCCTGCTCATGGAATAAGTTCACTGACACTTAAAAGAGGGACAAAAGGTAAAATCCTTCCTGTCTAGCACACCAGGCAGCACCTTCATGAAGGACATGTACACAAAACACTGTACTTCTATCTTAAAAGTGCCTCTCTTCATACTTTATGATACATTTCTGGACACATCAACTTCATTGTGGATCTCATGAAAATTGATGATCCTCGCATGAAATTGGATCCCTTTAATGGTTTCCACATTCTTTTTTTAAAGCAGCATACAATGCACTTCTGAGGTGGCCTTGAGATGCTGGACTGGAAAATGCAACCCCCCCCCCCCCCCCCCCCCCCCACTCCATTCTGCAAGTAATGCCAAACCGTCCTCACAGTAAGCAGATGCAACTAAACTAACATTCAACAGTGGTGAGAGGGATATTTTCCAGTTCCAGTAGCTATAGTTAAAGTTGCCATGTTGCCTGCAGACCAAAATCGAAAGTTGCATTAGAAAATACTAATACTTATTCAAGAGATGTAATTTGCGTTACCCTCTTCTAAAATGTTATAGTAAGGTGAAGGGAGTCTAAAGAAGCTAGATAGTGAAAAGCCATGCTTCATAAATGTTTACATTAATTCAGGGTTGCATAGTTAAATTCTGTGGTTCTTTATAATTAACATTTTCTTGCAATTCACATGATTTCCTGGATGTGCTGTTCAAACATTTTGTCAACATTGTATCATTTAGCCAGTCCACAGCAAAATAGCTATTTTCTTATCTGTAAATGGAGACTTTCACTCTAGCAACAGTTAGCAGTGGCATTCTTCTGTCTGCTATGTAGCATCTTCGAATATCAACAGCAAATGCTGTACCTAGTACATGAAAAAAGCCAAGCATGTATCTAAACACTCGGCTTTCCTTATGGCAATTTTTCTACAAGCAATTTTCAAGAGCCAGCGTCAGCATACATCTTTGTGATTGAAATACCCAGTACTATGCCATATTTTTGCAATAATTAGAAGTTAAAGTGCCACAGCATTTAACTACACTAAGAATATAAATTTACATTTTATGAACAATGATATGACATACAACTTACTTAAACATGCAGTGCTTACTTTTTTTTTTTTTTTAGCTCAAATACCTCTAATGAAAAATACATTAGGAAATCTTTTGCTAGCAGTTTCGTGGTTAGTGTAATTTCAGAGTTTTGATATTCAGGCCATTTTCTCTTTTGGCCATTTATCTACCAAACATAAGCAGAAAAGTGATCTGTTTTCGACAATATTTTCAAGTATGACAATTTTTGCAAATATTAGTTTAACACTTCAAATGCTACTGAAGTTTGCATTGTTAACCCCTCTGACAAGGCAAACGTTGATACACCCAGAGGCAGATTTTTTGCTCAGAGAATCAGTTTCAGGTAGCCTGAAAGAAAGTTGAGAGTGGTCAATGTATAAATATAGAAACATTTTCGAGCAAAGGTACGGGAGACATTGGTAAGAACTCTACAATCATACTTTTCAAATTTGAACTGAATTATAAATAGCCAATGGCATTCATAATGAGTTATCTTAACCTTCTTTTCCTTTAGAAAGCATCAGGAAAGTTCTTAAATTGAGTATGCAGTATGTAGAAATGATTGAGTACTTGGAAAAGCATGGCTTCAAGAAAGGAGCAGGAGTGGGGATAAGTAAGGGGAGGGGGGTGACGGTCTACAATTGAATCTTAACAATACATTAAATCTACTCTCCCACACTATTAAGTGTCCCATAAATAGTCCTAGATCAAAGAAGTATTATTCTGTGTCATATAAAAAAAATGTTTAACTAGAACATCCAGTACAAGGTCGTTTCTTACAGTTGCCATGTGTTACAACCAAACAGCCTCTATAAAGCAAGTATACATTTTATTGGGGGACATTCTCAAACACCTACATAATTTTAAGGGGGCAGTAAACAAGTACCTCATTAATTGGCGCCTATACAGACACCTTCGGGTAGTAGTTTGCGGTACAAATTAAATTTTCATTTCATTCCATCGTACTTACTGCTTGCCAAATATTTTCTAAGGTCATATATATTCCTTCAGAAAAGAAAACGTTCACTAAAGTCTTTCAAAAAGCAACATGGAGAATCTGAGAAGGCCTGCAGGAACCTAAAGATTGCAAAAGGCACTTCAGAGATCAGACATTTTGCAGGCCTTGTTCTAACTTCTCGCATCGCCCTTTAGGTGAGTACCAAAAAGGTTCATCCTTGCTAGTTTCTAAAGATGCCGTCACCTCCACTGGCTTAGATGGTATGAACTTGGCAAAATGAAGTTCAGTCACTTTCACAATACATTTTTAACAAGGCGCAAAGGTCAAGTTGTTTTGGCTATGAAGTACTTTGACAATTCTAATTCTCAAGATTATACTAAGGGCAACAGCAATCCATCATGTCTTTGCACCTACTAACAAGTGCCCTAGACCTTTCAGTGCATTAAAAACATCATATTAAAGTTGAGGTGTTTACTAGTTACACTTAAAAGCTTTGTTTGCTCACAGTTGCACCCACAAGGACACTTGGTGTATATTTTTATTACTGTACCAATCATGTAGTGACAATTACATGCGTCAATTATGATAGAATGATAGCATACTATTATATTTAGCACAAACCTAAATCTTATTTTTGTAAAAACTGTATTAACCCCTTCGATGCTCATGACGAACCGTTCCGTCATGACCGCACCCGCCAATGGAATGTTCAGCACCGGGTGAGAATCGGCGCCGCAGGTAAGGTGTTATGTCAAGGAGGTTTCTACTCCAGTACATATGAAATCAGATCTGTGTGAAATGGAGAGACTTGATGAGGCAAATCTTGGCCAAAGGGCAGACAAAAAAGAAAACAACACATTTGTGTGACATTTTGGGTGACAATTCATTGTTTCTGCTGTCTATAAAAAGTATGAAGTTATTTTCTGCATAGATCACTTCAGAAGAGCCAAGACTTCAAAGAAAACAATATAGTACAATTATCCACCCCAAGATATGTACTAAGGAATTATTCCTTATAGTAAGAGAATATCAGGCAATTGCCATACAGACGCATAGGTAATCATTAATGATGATATTTTATTGCCGCCATAAAAAATATTGACCGTTGCTCGGGGTTACAGCTCTAGCTTCATCAACTCTGCATTTGTTTTCCGGCCCCAAAATTAAATAGTTCTAAATTTACTAATCCTATCATCCAGGGATACCAACAATCTGTCAACGTTTCCCATGTTGCATCAAAGAACTAAAAGACACATTAAATAAATGTGAACATGTGAATGCAGGTTTTTAGACATAGATCATATAATCCAAAATGCATTCACATAACAGATACATACATAGGGACCTTGGAATCAAAAATCAGACATGAACAACTTTTTGTCTAACTTTGAAATATAAGGAAGTCACAATCAAAATAAAAATGGCTTGAGTTCATAAAAAAGCGATATATGACGCACATTGAATATCACTACAAAAAAGACAAATTGCATCGGTTTTGGATTTTGTGAAGCTACTGTATTAATCGTTTTTCTTAGTTCACATATGCTGGAGCAGTCAGTAAAAGTAACTAACCGTGGTGATTTTTTTTTACAGGGCTAGTCCTTAGTCTGATTTACTACAGATTAACAGGAAGCCCTGGTCACATGTCAGGCTACCAAGACAACACAATTGAATGGGATTGGAGGCGCATATGCCAGTGCTGGTCTGGTACCAGTACAAGCCCACTAGCTCCTAGAAATCACTCCTTTTGTAGTTTGTTCTGCATCCAGGCAACTTTCCTCCAGAGTACAGAAGAATTGGAAAACATTTTAAAGAGGGGATCACAAAACAATTACTAGATTATTAGCAAAACGACTACTTATTTAGAGTCTCGACAAAGGGTTTATGCTCCAGCAACTCTCATCCACCATGGAGAGCAGGGATTTTCAGCAACATCAATGGTCCACACGGGTGTATGCCATTCCATTTCCGAATTTCTACGTAAATGATTCACATTTATATTAACTAGGTGCACATTTATCTAATGAATGGCCTAATAACTTGCCATGTCCTTGACTTTAATGGACCAATGTTGGAAATCCATTCCAGAGAATTTTACTAAGGTGTATGCAGTGAACCATGGGGCTACCATGCAGATAAAATCCAAGAGGGCATGGCATTGAGAATTGATGGCTCTCAATGCATGGAAGAGGGATAGCAGAAGGGATATAAAATCTCTAGAGTTCTGTTGTTTAGAGAAACAGCCACCGTGGGTGATGAAGAGACTATTGGAACAACACGGTTTTGTCCAGTAAAAATATAATTTATGGAATCTCTGTATATGCAAATAATAGAATGTCTTTGAATCATGGTGTAATTGATTTGGAAAAACTCAAGTAAGACTCGCAAGGGGAGCAGTCTGACCAGGGCCCTCATGCCATGGCAACCACAAATATTCTTGGGGAGCGCTGGGGAAAGGGAACATGCACAAGTGGAATCGCGTGCAGTCTCTCACTGAGAAATCACGTCTGACGAGGGTATAACTAACTGTGAGAAGAACAACTGCTGGTGCTGCGAGAAGGTCATACTAGCTGAACCACAACAAATGGAATGAGTTTGGAAGTCAAGTCAGTGGGTGCACATATGCCTCGGTACCAATTCAAAAGTGTAATTCCTTGCTGTACAAAAGATGTTTAAGTATGCTGTTTCGGTATTCTTCATCCGCTATTCTTTTGGGTAAAGTTGCAATCTCAAACTTCTATGAAGAAATAGGCTATGTTAAAACATTCATGAAATATATAATATCCAGGAAATTATAAAAAGTGAATACATTCTGCTAAGTACAAGTGTTTGCCGCTGTAATCTTAACGTTTAAGAAGACTTCATCCTTGCCTACAATGTAGCAGAAGGATTTAATTTAGTGGTTGCGAAGCAAACAGTGATTCAAAGACAGCTTGTGTCCACATGCATTCATCAGATGATCACACATACCCGAGAAGTAGATTATTTAACTAAATGCTACTCTTAGAGAAGACCCCAGTCCGATTTCTTCTCCAGATCCTACCATAGCACACTATGAAACATGCATGAATACTAGTGTGCTCACCAAAGAATCTCAGAAAACAATGTAGTTAAGAAGAAAACTAATGTATTTAAAACATTACACTTCAACCCCATGTCCCAAACTGTGGTTATATTGCAACCTTTGGGAAAAAGGGTAAAAAATTATAAATTATCAATAGCTGAAGTAATGATTATGTAGAATTCTCTTGTCTTTAAGGACACTCTGAAAAAGCAATCAAAAATGTTTCCAGCCTCCCAAAAAAAAAACACTTGCTGCAGAACTACAGAGCCATTGTGCAAAGAACTTGTGTATTATTTAAACGGAGAAAAAAATACTTCAAAATGAGATCAATGTAATAATCCTTCAGGCACTCTCTGTACCAGAATGAGCCTATAGCAAACATTCTGCGGCCTTTTTGGATAGAGATGCTTAATGCCAAACTCTTGGTAAATAAATCTCATTTCCTTTTTGAACACAGCTCTTTCAATTAGCAACAGAATGACGTTAACACTGTTTTACCTTAGGCAATACAAAACATAAGTCTCTAAGCGTTAAAAGAATCTACTCAGTGCATCCTTTCAATGGGCTATGTATGTGAAATAACGCTCCCAGGCATATACTTAATTACACAATAGATTAAATAAACAAACTAGTGCAGTTTAGAAAAAATACATTTTTAATATAATTAAAAAGAGAATGATAAAATTCAGTGCATTAATCAGACTTGATAAAATAACAATAAAGTGATACATATGTATTCACAAGAAATTAAAAAAGATTAGATGGTATCCAGTCGACGCGTTTCGACATTTAAGGGTATGCCTTCATCAGGACTTTACCATCAATTTCTAAAGTAGTACTTGTGTACAGGAGCAGTACTGTTCTCTTGTAGCATTGGATTTTTTTAGAGACCAGAGAGATGACACTTCCCTACCCTAGAGAGTTATGGTATATTCCTCATCTGGGGTCTGTTTCTCATTGTGACACCACGACTAATGTACTTTTATACTGTTTAAAACCAAGGTTAGTTTGGGCGCTGCCTTGTAGCGGTGTCACTCATTCCTCATGATTATTAGATGTTAGACACTTTTAATCTGTCTGTATCTGGGCGTCGTGTCTATTCCTCCGACGAATTGCCGATTTAATGTGGCTTCTGCAGCAAATGCGGCGTTGATAATCCCTAATGCCGGTTTTCCCTCCGTGGTTCAAATTCCTAAAGTAGGGCGATGGCGTTGCACGCGCTGTCTTCTTTTTGTGTAGCACGTCCGTTACTCCGGGACAAACGAAGGGTCTTGCCGATAGGGGTTACGCTCCCAGCAGGTCAGCTTTCCGGAAAGGCATCCTTTCAATGGGCTTCCACAAGTGAGGACAATCAGTCGCTGGGTTACCTTTGGCTGGGATTTAAGACTAGACCAAAGAAAAATGGGCAATCAAGCTCCTCGCCTAGTACCCTTGCTATGTTACCCATTAATAGAAATGATACATAAATCCACATTTAAGGGTGAGTATGTTCAATTCCAGAGCACAGACTATGGAACCTATATGTGTTATCTGGCCTACAGAAGCAAGGTTGTTAAACATTTTAAGGTAGGCCCATCCCTTCTGAATTAGAACAGCAGTTACATAAATTGCTCCAGTTCTGACAGAGCCTGACCTTTGCCTGAATATGCCCACAAATCAGCCCTGGTGTGCTCTGTGTAATGTTGTGCTGTCAAAATACAGTTTGAAAAAGTTAGGTTCCAGTAATCCTCTTACGCAAATAGAATGGAATTTGTTTTTCTCTGCCCAGATCAGTCAGGCATTAGATACAGGAAATGTGATGGCTGATCTTGGAAACATTTGCTGCCAATACACCAAAGAGTAAAGTACTGAGATGCTGCTAACAGTGGAACAAGAAAATCCCACACAACTGCACTATATGATTTGGAGAATAGGCTCCTTCGAAGTTTGTAATTGGAAAACTTAACTGCTTTACTAAACTAATTTCTGTGCATGTTCAACTCGGTCAGGAAAAAACACACTAGGCTCACCTTTCATCTTTCCGGGGACCATGAATGTTTGAAACCTCATGTGAATTCACATTCCAGTTCCTTACAATTCCTTGAATTACATTTCATGTTATATTTAAACCCCAAACAGATACGATTCAGCGATGTTTAATAATCTAAGATTGGTGGATCAATACCATATCCAATTGTCTTCTCTGGTGCAACAAACCCGAGGCATATTAATTTGAAGATGTATGTTTGCTATGATACTAAATAAAAGTGTTTTAATAACATTTTTGTGGCATTATAGCCAGAAATCCTAGACATTTTACATATTCGCTTATTACTTGAATGCCTCGTCAGTCTTAAAACAGATACATGCCACAACTCGAATAACATGGATGGGTTAAGGGATCTGAAAACAATCAGTGCAAGTGTAACTTCTTGAAGAAAAATAAAGTTAACCAGGTTGTCAGAGACTACAAGTTGCTCTGTCAGGTTTTAGTAATTATGCCAGCCATATCTCATTCTTTACTCCCAGCTCCTTGTAATTCGGAATTTTAAACAAAAAGTATCACAGGTCAAAGATAATAAAACAGTGATGGATCAACTACTGTCGCTCGACCTAACAAAATTTCAGGACTCAGGGCCCAATTCACAAAAGTAATCTGAGACAAAATCCTAACTTTACGACTTTCGGTATTCACAAAAGGTATTTAGTAGTAATAAAGTAAGGAATCCTAACTTTACTACTACTAAATGCCTTTTGTGAATACCGAAAGTCGTAAAGTTAGGATTTTGTGTTCGTTTAGTAGTAGTAAAGTTAGGATTCCTAACTTTACTACTACTAAACTGAGACAAAATCCTACAAAAGTTATTTAGTAGTAATAAAGTAAGGAATCCTAACTTTACTACTACTAAATGCCTCTTGTGAATTCCGAAAGTCGTAAAGTTAGGATTTTGTCTCAGTTTAGTAGTAGTAAAGTTAGGAATCCTAACTTTACTACTACTAAATGCATTTTGTGAATACCGAAAGTCGTATAGTTAGGATTTTGTCTCAGATTACTTTTGTGAATCGGGCCCTCACTGTTGCATCCAGTGCAAACTGCATACTGTCCTGAATACACCTCAGTTCAAAATCTCTGCTTTTAAAGGCTTAAAGTGGATAACCCCAAGAAGCCGCTTTCTAATACTACTTCGGCATTCTACTACTGGGCAAAGTCTATGGCATTCATAGCAAAGTAGACGTATCAAGAGAGAGAGAGAGAGGACTAGTTAGCTAGTCCAAGTACCTGTGGGATTCTATGTATCATCAGATAAGACTAGCTACATGTGACTTTATGAGTTAGACGCTGACCTGTTTTGTCAGGTGGCCCCTTGTCGGTGTGGTCATGAAACCCTCACCCACCAACCTAGTTGGTGACATGCTTCATCATCGGGCCCACCCAGTGACACCTAATGTGTCCCGGGTGTGCTACGACGCCTGATTACAGCGGAGCTGCTACTTTTCTGAGAGTGCAGTGTTGGGATTTAGTGAAGTGAAAGATTAAAACGGCTTGGCGGGAGTCCCAGTACCCGAGGGTAAATTACATTTTAATGACTGGGCCACCGTTAGTGGTTAAAATAAGGCAGAAGGATGTTTGGTGGTTAGTTATGACCTCCTACATCCATTATGGGTCGACATGTTTCAGCCAGTGCCTTAAAATGAATCTGGCTTTCCTCTGGACCTTTATAAAAACGTGTTGGTGTGAATTTAAATGGGGAGTGTTATACAGACTATGTGTTACATTCGCTAAGGTGTTTTTCTAGGTGTGTGGAGACGGCGCCACAGGTACACGGCAGGCCTTGACCAGAACAGCTGGTCAGCCCTTTGCCGCTTCACTCCAGGAAGCATCGGCTGCTAATCCCCAGCTTATGCATAAGAAGGGAATCCCCCTATCACACCTAGAAAAACACCTTAGCGAGTGTAACACATAGTATATATAACACTCCCCATTTTAATTCACACCAGCATGTTTTTATAAAGGTCCAGAGGAAAGCCAGATTAATTTTAAGGCACTGGCTGAAACATGTCGACCCATAATGGATGTAGGAGGTCGTATCTAACCACCAAACATCCTTCTGCCTTATTTTAACCGCTAACGGTGCCCCAGTTATTAAAATGTAATTTACCCTCGGGTACTGGGACCCCCGCCAAGCCGTTTTAATCTTTCACTTCACTAAATCTCAACACTGCACTCTCAGAAACACATTAGGTGTCACTGGGTGGGCCCGATGATGAAGCATGCCACCAACTAGGTTGGTGGGTGAGGGCTTCATGACCACACCAACAAGGTGCCACCTGACAAAACAGGTCAGAGTCTAACTCAGAGATACTCCCCTGGGAGTTTATTCAAGCGCTCTATAAACACGCAAAATAAATAAACTCATAAAGTCACATGTAGCTAGTCTTCTCTGATGATACATTCATAGCAAAGTATCAGCTGACTACTTAATAAAGTAACCTAAAATGCATATTTATTCAATAGGTATTTTCTGGACCGGTTTGTATCACTGCCTTCTTTCCCTTTGTTATTTGCATACGACTTATGATGCAATTAATGGTCATTCAAGCAGGTATTTGGGCTTCTGGGCTCATTGGTTTGTATCATAATAGTGCCTTTATGCAACGGCTAGACAGACATTACAAATCCGGCTATAAGACCTCAATTATGTTTAGCACAACACTTTACACAACCTAATCATAAAATCACTGAAGTCAATACTCATTCGAAATTCCCAGCCTTACCCTTAAGCAGATTACAAGCATAACGCTGTTGGCTAGGAAACAACATGCTTTCTGACTTCCCAACGAGATACAGTTCCCACAAATGATGATCCCAGGCTAACTGTAGCACATCCTTCATATCAGAGTGCGTTCCAGGAAGCATATGGCAACATAAATAGGTCAGACACTAACCAAACAACAGGAAACTACTCTGGAGAGTACACCCCCGAGGGCACTGCATAAGGGACTGGCGCCTGTGAAATTCTCTTTAGTTCTTTTAGCAGAAAAACATTGAACCAAGGGATTGTTCTAAAGCTGCAAAGTCCTTAGGTCCTCAGCAAAACTAGGATTCATAAATACCAGAAGTAGCAAATGTGTTTTTCTTTTTTTAGTCAAATATTTACATTTAATCACTCCATGCTGATGTTATATTGAATTCTGTAAATATAAGCTTCAGGTAGCCATGAACTCCCAAACCCATTCCCAGGGATACCTGATTGAAGGCGAAACCCTGGGTTCTCGTGAAGGCAGCTAACAGCCTCATAGTCCTTGGACAGTGAGCTGTTGACTGGACGTGGGCTGTGTGGCCTACTGTCAGGGAAGAGAACCGCCAGGGTAAGGTGACCTTGGTTACAGACAGAGCCCATTTCTATAAAAAACATGTGGAAGCAGCAGCTAGTTTAGGAGGCTGTATTTGCTCCTAAGCTTAGATGTGTGAGCGGCCCAGCAGGGCAACGAACCCCAATCCGCCAGAGCACAGAAAGAACACTCTAAGGTGGCGAAAAGGACATGAGATGGAGACATGCACCGCAAACCTTCCCCATTCCCTGCATGACAATAAACTGAATGTGGGAAGTGGGTGGCATATTGATTAAATGAAGCAATGAATGAGACTGGGACTGTGAGGATGACTACTGGCTCTTGTCGATGAAGCTCCTACAATCAGATGATAGAAAAACTGACTGGCAAATTTCAAGAATCTGTGCTGTTACCCGCTGGGGATATGAGAAGTGCCTGCATTGTGGATTGCTGACAGCACAGATAACTGCAGCTACCATCTGAGGCCGTGCAGCATATTTCTCTTTGACAGATAACTGCAGCTACCATCTGAGGCCGTGCAGCATATTTCTCTTTGACACAATTATTAGGATTATTAAGATGTGGTCCATTGCGATAAAGCGATTTCCTCCCCAACCTCTTACTTTGGGGTTGTGGTCTATGGGATGGCCTAGTGGGCTCCTTAGCCCTCGCATACAGAAGAATCAGTTGTCTTCTGGTGCTTCTGTCTATAGTAACCCCCTTGCAAGACCTAGCCTAAGGTGATGTATTGTATGAGACTGTGAGAGATACTCGCAGCGCTACAGAGGCATTTGTTTAAAGACAATGAGGAAAACACAGAGCAATGCATAGACATTGAAGAGACAGAAGGCCATCCATGTACGTAGATAGTTTATAATCTGGTCCTCCAGACAATCATCATATAGAGAGATTATTGATGAAGGCCTCAATAAGCACCTGTAAGTTTGATACCATCCTGGATGTCATTACTGCATCCTGCGAGGTGTTAGAATCAAAGATTGACAAGGTAGCCTCTGATCTGAGCTTGGTCAAAGCAGATCAGTACAAGCCGTCAGAAAGGGTGGATGAAGCAGAATCGGCCATGGCAACCATACAACAGAGCAGGAACTGTAGAAGTAGGCTTCAGATTTCAAGTACAGAACAGAGGTGATGAAATCGCGAGTAGAAGACGCAGAGGGCCCCTCTTGAAGGAACAATAATAGGATCACTGGGTTGTCTGAAAACACAGAGACTCCATAGAACTATTCTTAGAACAACGGCTTGTGAAGCAAGTAGCCCCTTGGGGACTTTCCAACTTTTTCACCATGGAAAGGACGCACAAAATGCAATCAATGCTTTAGAAACTGGGAATTCCTCCCTAGCCAAATGTGGAAAGGTTACGTAACTATAGGGAAAGAAACCATATTTTGCAAATGGCAAGGAAGAATGGTTGTAATGAAGTGGCAGGGAGCACATTTTTTTTTACCCTGACTATACCATCTGGGTCCAACAATAATGAAACTCCTTCAATTTTAAGTGCAACCTATGGACACTTGGCCTCAATATAAACAATTGTATCCAGCTAAACTTGGAGCTGTAGATGGTGGGAACATTTGCAAAGTAGATGTGGTGACACTGCTAGAAAGCAAAACCAAAGGGGATGATGGACGGAGTGTTGAGCATTGCCAGCACTCACCCTCAGTTAACTGATCTGGGTTTAATCCATCATCATTCTTTAGTTCACTCTGCCACCCCAGTTCAGACATGGCCATATGCAAATCAGTCTGACCCTGTGCCTCATGGGAACAGTCGAGCTGAACTGCCAAGCCATGTCTTCTCTGGACCGGAAACAAGCATCCTGGGACCGGTTTCTGGCTAATTAGCTGTCATTAGCCAGGCTAGCTTGAATCCAGTGGCAAAGTGAGCAAGGGACCCACGTCTGGGCATACCCTGCCAACTTAGGGCAAACAAAGCAAAACCAAAGGGGATGACGAAAGGGGTGTTTAACAATGCAAACACTCACCCCCAGTCAACTGATCTGGGTTTTGTCCATCATCATTCTTTTGCTCACTCCGTCACCCCAGTTCAGACATGGCCATATGCAAATCAGTCTGACCCTGTGCCTCATGGAAACAGTCCAGCTTGAACTGCCAAGCCATGTCTTCCCTGCACAGAAAACAAGCATCCTGGAACAGGTTTCTGGCTAATCAGCCGTCATCAGCCAGGCTAGCTTGAATCCAGTGGCAAAGTGAGCAAGGGACCCACGTCTGGGCATACCTTGCCAACTTAGGGCGAACAAAGCAAAACCAAAGAGGGTGATGGATGGAGTGTTGAACATTGCAAGCACTTACCCCCAGTCAACTGATCTGGGTTTTGTCCATCATCATTCTTTAGCTCACTCCGCCACTCCAGTTCAGACATTGCCATATGCAAATCAGTCTGACCCTGTGCCTCATGGGAACAGTTCAGCCTGAACTGCCAAGCCATGTCTTCCCTGGACAGGTAACAAGCATCCTGGGACCGGTTTTTGGCTAATCAGCCGTCACCAGCCAGGCTAGCTTAAAAAAAGTGACAAGGGGACCAAGGGACCCATGTCTGGGCATACCCTGCTAGAAAGACTGGCAGCAGAACAGAAAGTCAAACTGGATCTGCTGCCGGGGGCAATTAACACCCAACAGAAAACGTTTCAAGAATAAGAAAACATCATAACACACTACAACGTCAAAACAAGTCAGGACCGATCACCAGAGGATGGTTACAGAGCTATGTGGAGAAATTGCGCCATGATTCCCCCGATCGCCGCTCAGGCAGTGCAGAAGGTGGCACTAGGTTTGGGTCCAGTAATGCTAAATCCAAAAGTGAAGGAATGCCAGTGTTGATTACTGGGACAGATGACGACCGGTTATAAAAAAGGTTATAGACTTTGTAGCAGGTCTGGGGTTCAATTGCTGAATGTGATTGAGAGGTTGGTATGCATGAATATACTGACCTGGAGCAAATAAGCATGAGAGCTCTAAATAATGTTTTTCTTTTGTGGGAAAAGTAACAATTTACGGTAATGAGGAATCATAGGTTAAAACGTGTTCTAAAGGCACAGAGCCCCTACAACAAACGGGCCAAGTTTCCTGCCTTATACATCTGTAGAATCCAAAGTATTATAAAGAGGACTGTTTTTTCTTCCTTTTGTTGTTTGCTATACAAATATTGGTGTTGTTTAATTGCTGCCAACTAGTTCTTTGTAAGCTGTCGGACATAGCTGCGATGGCACGTAATTGAAGATATCCAGTGTTCAAGATTTGGCAAAAAGATGCATGATGTTAATAAGGTCTAGGCATATACTGAATTATAGTTAGCACTGTCTGAGATTTGCATCCTTTGGCTGATACCATAGGGCAACTTGACTGAATGTCAGAATCAAATAGATCAATTGCTGATCTAGAATGTGCAAGGAATGGGAAAAAAGCTATAGTATTTGGTATGCAGCAGGAAACCCATTTGATGAGATTTGAAAGAGATATAATATGCAGAAAATGAACGGAAAAGCTGAATTGTACTGAGTACTCCTTTAGCAAACGGGAGTTAGTCTGGATGAGGCCGGGAATCCCATATGCAAAAAAAGTTATATCAATACACACATTGAGGGTAGATTTGGGTTTGTAGATGGGCAGCTGGCTAAAAAGGCACCTACATTAGAATATATATGCACCCGACTCAGACCAAGGGGACTTTTTGAATACATTGCAATCACAGATAGTTCTTAGACTTTCTACTCTGCCTATTTGGGGCAGAGACTTTAATGGTGTGCTGATCAAGACACTAGACAGATCTTCCCTAACACTCCCCTATAGGAATATGGCAAGAGCCTCGGATATACTGGGTGTCTGGTTAGAACATGGGCAAATATAGGATATCTGGCGGTTGCCCTACTGACACTTAGATGTTATAGCCATTACTCATAGGTAAATATTTTGTATTCTATGCTGGATCTGTTTCTTTATTCAGAACACTTTGCTGGAACTATGGCCCCTGTAGAGCATATGGGAAGGATAATCTCAGACCATGGACCAGAACTGGATGTACTCAGATGGGGAAATGGATAGTTCCTATCCTGAACTGGAAATTGAGAGCTGAGGCCCTAGAGAATAGGCTGTACAGGGAAAAGATAGCGTTAAACATCAAGCAGTATTTTGAACTGAACAAAGCCTCAACAGATGACATCTGAATCAAGTGGGATACCTTTAAGGGGTGCATACACAGTATTTGCATATAAACAAGTATGGGGGGGGGGGGGGGGAGGGGGGGTCAGTGTTGAGACCAGATACTCGGGCCCTTGAAAAGTAGATAGACGAACTTGACAGGAAAATGGCGGTGGGTATAGAAGTTTGAAACTGTGACCCAAATTAAAATAAGACATCATAGGGTGACAAATAGTTTGTGTAAATTGAATTAGAAGGGAGCATCCCTCAGGCAGCATGCCGAGGGAAATAAACCTGGTCCCTGTTGACCTGGCTTACAAGAAATGAGGAAAATCGGGACAGATAATGGTGTTAAGAAATGAAGGAGTAGACATATTAACCATACAAGAGCAGATTAATATAGAGATGTCAGACTAATATTGAGCCTTGTTGCAAAGTCCAAACCAATGTGACAAAAGTATTAAGGTTGCATATGTGATGGATGCAGAGGTTAAAAAACTGAATGAAGCACGAATGGTGAATCCGGAGACCCTGCTGACCGTGGAAAACATAAGCACTGTCACTGAGATACTTTCCACTGGCAATACTCCAGGAGGTGTTAAGACTCCAGGTGCAATTTTATTCTACATAGGTTGTAACTTTGGCTCCCAAGAACATGTATGAGGCAGCGTACAGTGGTTGGGTATTGCTACAATATGCAAGAGAGGCAATTATAGTTGCACTCCCCAAAGCAGGGAGTTTTGGCTATGAGATATTGGTCAAGCTTATAGCTATAAAGCTGACTGATGGCAGAACTGTTCCACCCAGATAGGACAGGTTTTATTCGCAATAGGTGTACAGCAACGTTCATTGGACAGGTTTTCCTCGTTATGGCTCAATGCTCTGCACCACAGCAATCGCTGGTAGTTATATCAATAGACATAGAAAAAACCTTTGACAATTAGAGATTGGAATGTTTATATACAGTCCTGGAGAGTTTGAGATTTGGTGGTAGAACCCTTAGTAGGATCCACCTCCTGTATGCACACATGAAAGCAAGAATGGGTAGGACCCTCTCAACAGCCTGGTCAATTGTCTCTTTTTTCCACTCATGTTTACTTCAGCCATGGAGTCTTTAGCCTCAAGATATAGAAGAGAAGCTCAACATTGGGGATGGTCGTAGGCCAACATGTGCACAATCTCTCACTGTGTGCGGAGAATGTCCTGTTACACTTACACAAAAACTGAAAGGGTGTCGGGATTGAGGATTAACCTGTGTTTATCCTGTATTGCATCAAGGAGGCGGATACCCCTATTCGCTGGGAGGAGGGTATTTTTCAATATCTTGGTACACAAATATATTGCACAAATATTAGCTGGTAACATATTAAGTTGTCTTGCAAAAACTAGAAGGTCAATAGGGTTTTGGAAAAGGCTGCCTATTTTAGTCTAGGTCACGATATCCCTTACGAAAATGATTATCCTTCCGAGCTTACTTTAGTATTTTGCCAGAGTCCTGGTGAAGTAGCCTCAGAGTTTGTTCATGGGGGATCAATAGGCTTCTGGTCAATCTGATATGGCGGAGTTGCCAATATGAATATACTGAGAAAATTCCAGCTACATGCTACAGAAGCAAGGCTTTCAGCATAGTATATAGAGCTCTACTACCTGGCTTAGCGACTGCAATGGATGGCCAGACAGCTAATCGATACAGCTGGCATGGATTTAAATTATGGGATGTCTGCTCTGGAGGGTCAAGATCTACTATTTTGTTTGCTTAAACCTCATGCCAAAAATGTTAAAGACTGATGTTAGTCATGAGTCGTCCGGGATGTTATTGCACACTTAATTTAAAGCGCCTTTCATGCCTGATATGTTGCTATGGTCACTACCGGTTTTCCATAAAACCCAAAAGGATAACTATGGGTGCATGGGAAGCGGAGGAAGTACTGAGGGTTCGGAAGGCTGTGTTTCAGATGCTACAAAATACATGGGGCTCAATGACTGAACTCCTGGACACACACATACTGCAAGACAGTGTCTCAGTTATATTGGACATTAGTGGACACAACCAAGATCAGTGTGACAGTGCAAAGTGAACACTAGGAGGAAGATGTGAATAGGCCATTTCGGGCAGTTCTTGGAGAATAATTGTGGCATAAAACTGTTGCCCGAAACAAGAGGTCCAAGCTTTTACAATTTACCACATTTCACTGATTGAATCTCACGCCCAAAAGACAGCATCAAATGTCTCCTGGGGTCTCAGATAGATTTCCAAGGTGTTGGGCGAGTGTGGCTGATCTCTTGCACATGTTTTGGACATGTCTAACACTGGCTCCATACTGGACAAGAATACCTGAAGTTAGGAGAGGTGTTTGTACTCTGGCTATAACTGAGCAGAGGGTCTCCCTTTTGGGTCACCTTCCCAGGTCAGGTTTGTATAGAACCAAGAGAGAGAAAGCAATGTGCTGCATGAGTGGAAGTGATCCCTCTCTCAACGGGTGGAGTACTGAGTTGCGGAGTTAGGAAAAGGCTGTAATCACAGTGCTAACTACGCTGGTGAAAAGAGAGGAGTCACAACATAAACATTGGTGGATGGGATACATTCTTGATTAAGATAACCAACAAAAACGATGACAGACCGCCATGAGCACCTATATAGACACTTGCAGAAAGTCGGGACATTTTATGAATGTCCAGATTGCTCACCCAGGAGCAAAATGGTTGCGAACCATTCATGAATATAAAACTCAGACACATATAATACAGGCGGAGACAAGGAAGAACGAAATGTTGGAAGTGGAAAAAAAGCAGATGTTTTTAACTAATGCTTAATGTATGCAGTGCTTTGATCCTAATCTTCTATATTCTAGTCTAGGCAAACGTTTTGAAGAACTGCAGACAGATGCAAGTAACCTGTAAGCAATTGCTGCACGATACAAAATGCAATCTGCTTATCTGTTTTATGTAAGCATTAAAAAAAAAGTTTAATAGGAACATTTAAAAAATAAAAAGTTAAGAAGCTGACCCAAGATTAGCATTAATAGATTTAAAATAGTTGCACAGGTGGAAAAGTGGAAGAAATTGATGATGGTCAACTCAGAATTGGCAGTGCTCAGAGTTCAAGAAGGAAGAAGAGGCCTTGGACTGACGGTTGCAAGCTATCTTAGTTATGGCCTACAATTTCCTTCTGAAGAAAACCCTGCATTTCACTACAGCCTGTTCACCAGTGATCTGTACTGGGACAGATGGAGCTCTAATGATATATTCAAAAATGAAGACCGCAGTGATGCCATAAAAAAGGCGCCACTGCTCCCATCAACCGCATAAACTGCCCCCCATGACATTGGGCTTCCCTTGGAGCTCCAAGATGGTGCCTAGGAACACTCACTGGAGTCAAGTGACTTGCATCTGAAAGTTGATGATCAGAGTCTATAATCTCTATAACCACACAAGCGTGATGGTGTAGAGCAGGACAAGACAAACAATCTGTAGTCAAGATATACCTCAAGGACTTTCTATTATTGAGAACAAAAAATGAGTGGTTTGATTTTCCTTAATTCACTGTGAATTGAACGACTATCATGTACAACTAATCTTGATGTAAGGACGAGGATGTCTCCTGAAGATCAGTGGACTTGGAAAAGCTATGTCTGGCTTACTCTCTACCTTAATAGGCTTGTGATCCTTCCTTTTCTGCCTCAGGTATGTGTTCCCCTCATATCCAAGACGCATAAGGAGAGGAGTTAATCCAAGCAGAAGGCATTTTGCATTTTTTGAGTCACATTTCCAGAAATGGGGGCTGAAGAAATAAAGATGTTGAGGGGGTCCTTAATGAGCTGGGGATGGAAGTTGTATTGAAACCCCACTACACCACCTAAGCAATGAGAAAAAGATTACCTCTGCGGGTGGGAGTCATTCTGAACTGATTCAGTGTGCAAACAGCACCTTACCAGAATTGTAGGACATGCCGTTGGCAATTATAAGACAATTAGGGAATTCACACTCTGCTCTATCACATTTGACTTACAAACTAAAACAAAGCGCAAGTGTATGCAGAATGAGTCAAGATCCTTCAATAGCTTCTCAGCAGTCATTAAGGAAATTAATCTGTTCACCTCTTTCCAAGATGACAACTGATTACATTTTCTGTCTTTCTCAGAAAATCCATTTTAGTTTTCTGTATGCTTCTCATGATTGGTCCTTGGTAATATCCTATTGTCGGCTGAAAATGCGTCCCTCTCAGCTCTCTACAGCAATCAAGAAAGGTTTACTTTTTAACTTGCCTTTGACTCAGCTCCTAGTGAGATGACTCAACAGGTCAAGCAAGTGAGTGCTCCGGCAAAAGCCGAAGAGCAAAACAAGTGTCCATTCGCTCATATGAAGGATGTCCTGATAAACACCATGATCCTCTGCAGAAATTTTAGAATCTAATAGGTCAAAGGAAATGTTGATTACAATTCAACATGAGGCTGTCCCCAGAGCACAGGCCAACTTTTCAACCAGGATGTGCGCTGTTAGCAACTGGAGTTTTAGTGGGACACAAATGCATGGATAGTTGGGAGCCCCTGCCACACAGATTTACTCAAGAACTTCTTGGATGATTTCCCACTTGTGAGGTGAATAGGGTTATTTCTCAGGCTGTCCTCAGTCTTCTTGCTGCCCCAACTATTGTAGGAGACTAGAAGAAACATTATCTGGGAGATGACGGAATGCCAAAGCTCTCCTACAATCCAGCAGATTTGTTCAGAGTGAGTCTCTCCTGGATGTAGGATGTGATGGTATCTATGTGGGTCATAACATAGACAATGGTATGATGGTTTTGAGGGCATAACATGCCATTTTTAGAGCCAGTACATGTGGAGTGACACATGATATGTCCTGCAAGGCACTCAATAAGAGAGGCTCTAACCTGAATTTCGATGAGCTGGTCAGGACAGTAAGTTTCTGCTTTTTTGGAGCATCACACCACGAGATTGGGCTCACTATCCCAAAGTAGGCTCAAGAGTTGGATGTAGCAGGATAGAGATGGGCTGGCTAACCAACATCTAAACCAAATGCCCTACCAGTTAAATCAGCAGAAAATGCAAATGAAGAATGGCAAGGGGGACCAGCTCTTTACAAGATGTTTTGGTCCCAGAAGCATCTGGAACCATCAAGTTGATATAACGCGATGCTCCAGAAAGTGGTCCACAATCTGGCAGATGTCAATACACCAAGAGAAGGAAGGCCTTTCCAATGTTCTATGGCTAAAATGGCACAAATGATCGGAGTGATCCTTAAATTTTTAAAGCGCAAACAAATACCCTTAATGGGGTAAATGAGGATTTGGGATAGTTCACAGAGTACTGAACAGCAATCAGGTTGCTGAGGGCCAGGACAGTTGTCTTGGCTCCAAGACATGATCTGATAGCAAAATGATGTAATAGTCCTCTTTGGCCCGTATGTGTGCATGTATGCGTGCATGTATGCATGTGTGTACGTATGAATGCATGTGTTATTTGTAAAGTGAAAACCTAGGTAAGAGGCATCTGAGCGCTGTACAGGATTAAAAGCCTACATTCAACCAGTGATAGTAGAGGGAGCTGGATTCCGGGAGTAGAGATGTACTGCATTTTGATGTAGGGTTCGTTAAAGATGTGCATTTTCACTTCTTTCCTGAACTGGAGCAGCATTAGGGCAGTCCTGATAGATATGGGAATGTAGTTCCAGAACCCGGGTACATAGATCAAAAACACCTATCTTGGTTTTTTTTTTGGTTCGTTTTTACACTTTTAGTCTTTGGTCTAACAATGCCCTGCTAAGAGCGACCAGAGATGGTGAGCCCGTCTCCAAAATAAGTGGGTGTGTTGAACAGGATGGATTTGTAAATGACCTATCTGGTTTTGAAGATGGTGCAGGCTAGCAAAGGGAGCCAATGGAGTTCCATCAGGATTGTGGGGATGTTAACATATCTTTCGGCTCTGGATGAGTTTTGCTGCAGGCTGTCCTAAAGAGGGGCCAATGAGAGGTGCGGCCATGGAGCTGAGTGATACCATCATCCACCATTCACATTAATGATGTTTCAGGGCAAAGTGGCCAAAGAGTTTCTTGGCGCTTTCTCACCTTTTAATCTCTACCAATTAGTCCAAGGGCCCACCTATGCTGCCAGTCACACCATCAACCTAACTTTTGCACAACAGTCTAATCGACTCAATATCGCCCACTAGAGCTCACATTGATTGATCAATGCAATTAATAGGCCTAACCATAATAAAACCTGCTGCACTTTTTCAACTCAATAATTGTACCAGCCTTGATCTAAACTGCACCTCTCTCATTTTCTTCTGTCTCATACAGAGCCAAGCTGACTCCTCAAGAATATGTAAATACTAATACGAACCTCTTCAATAATTGGATTGGGAAAGCTTTTGAAAATGTCCTCTCTGCGAAAGTTCAGAACATCCACAGGGTATCTCCTTCAGCCCCCTGGTACACGGAGGAACTTACTTTGTCCGGTGAGATAAATGGAATATTCAAAATCTCCTAGATAGGTTTCCACTGACAGGTTTGTTCCTTCCGATTAGAGTTCTATGAAGCTCAAATAAGAGTTTGAAAGATATGTTCTAAGGAGGCATTTTCTCACAAGGGAAAATTCACTACTGTGTCAAAGGGGCATTTTTTTTATCAAATGCCTCACTTTAAAATAACTTAATATTTTGGAGTTGCTGCCTTATAACGTTAAAAGCCTGACCCAGATGGAAAGACTCAAGAGGCCTGCTGCCGTTTGAACGTAGTAAAAGACCAACCTTTACCTAAATTCTAATAAATGGCTACTTTCAAGAAACTGGTTCCCTCTCAATATGTAAATCTGCCTCCACCTGAAACAAAGCAATGATGAACTCCCACAAAACACAGGACGACTCACCTGCCACCAATATATTCTTTTTGTCCGTGACGCACTTTGACAATTCATGCCAAACTTCAAACAGTTCAGATCAAGAAAAGAAATAGCTATTCTTGCTAAACATAAATCAGTTGAAAAAAAATCCAAGGCGTAGGAATGTGCAAGATGAGAACCAGAAAAGGAGACAGGCAGATAGAAAATTCCTTAGGGTTTCCTGCTCTGGCATGAAATGGCCGCTTCCCCTTCTCTCCCTCTCTGCCTGCCAGCTCCAATGCTTCATGTTGACATTACACATCCTGCAGTGCGATCCTCCCCCCATGCTGCTGCTGGCCCAACAGAATTATCTCCTGCGTCACATCAGTGGCAGAAGAAGTGCTCAGCTTTCAGTACCTGAGGAACCATTTCAGAGCTCCTGACAAGCAGAAAGGACTGTTTTACCAGATAATAAGACCTGGTTGTGTGGCAGCCTCAACAATACTTTGCTCGAACTGCCCTTCTGCTCGCCAGATGGTCTCATCTCCCCGGAGGTTAAAACCATTACACTCAGCTTGAATACAGTCTATCAAACCCCACGAAGATTTCAGACCTTAATCGCAAACAGAACAACTGAAGCGAAAAAACAGGCCCAGAGGCAATTTGCTGTTCCCTACCTGAAAAACCAGGTTCTACATTTTTCTCTTTACAAAGCCCCGGATCACACATGCACTTTGTTTACAGCGAAAACAAAGGCGCAACTTAAACAAAAGAGGCATTCTCCTCACTGAAATATTCCAAACCTGGAAAATAATATTTTAGTAGGTGACACGTGTGCACATTGATAAAAGCAAGGTTTTCAAATCATTCAGGTGTCTTCCTTTTTACAAATCTATTTTTCACAGTATGTAAACTCTGCATTGCTCACAAATAATCCTGGTCGTAGTCGTCTTTGTTCTCATCACAAGTCAAAATATTTTGCTCAATGAGCTTAATGAAAATTTCCATACGGATCCCAAGCGCAACCATAACAAACGTATTTATGTGTATTAGTAAGACACCAAAAAACCATTTTATCTACTGGGCAGGAGTACCTTTCCAGTGATGAAGGTTTTAAACTCTATGAACTGTCTCCTCTTTGGACAAGACAAACTATCATAGAAGGCGTGTCTACGGTCTTGCTCTGCCGTGCTTTTTGCAATCACTTTTTATTTATAAAGAGGGGTGGGTTCGCACACTACTCACACACCGGCAGAAGTTGCCCCTGAGGACTCTGGTCATTGTAGTAGAGTGTTCGCGATGCATCATCTTTCGATCTTGCTATCTTCGCTGTCTTCGCCATCCCTGGACACGTGTTTCGGGTTATCAACCCTCGTCAGCAGGGATAGGCAGTGTTCTGGGGTCGCCGATGGCTGCCAATATCTGCCAGGTATAGTACCACTCCGGCGCGTAGGTGCGGGATCCCAGGCTCGTCAGCCCGCTGCTCATTTATGCTGGCATGTCTGCAAACACTTTGGCGCACAGGGGGAAAATTCCTAGCAAAGATATAAAGAATTTAAGACCAGCACTAATCATATTCTTCTGGTCATACTTTATATCTGGTAGCAGCAAATAACACAAAGAAACTCCCAATCCTAGCAGTCCTGAGAAAAAGAAAACAGGAACAAATACGTAGTCCAGGCGTACCAACTCATAGGCGCTGATGACCACAGCTGTAGCCGCCTCTAGTCCTCACCCATGGCTAGTTCGCCATTTAGGTCTCTATAGGCTCTCTGGAACAAACAGTTATCACCATATCCTCATGAAATAAAAAAGATCAGAAGATGCAAAGATGCCAGCAAACAAATGACCAATCTCTAACCACTCTTTACTCAGCAAGATCACAGAGCGAGAGGTCAGGAGACAATTTCAAGAATATATGACATTTAACCTTCCTCTCCAGAACTACCAATAATGTTATAGGCTCTCAGGGCTATTAAAATAAGGAAGGTCTTCCTTCTAGCCATGGATGACACAGGAAACAGCCCTTCTAGTCCATCAGTCAGTTGTTTACGACATGCTCGACTACATAACTTTGTTGGAAAGGCTGGCACAATGGGCCTAGAAGGTTAGGCTATGGCTGCCATGGATATGTCAAAATGCTTTGATTGGTACTACTGAATCATACATGTGCCTTTGTCTGTGCAAGCATCAACTCTTATGTCTGTTTAGTGTCTACCTCTGTCCTCTTTTATAGCCACATCAATAGCACATGAACTTCTACATATACACAGCTAAAAACACAAATCCACTTCCATTTAGAAAACAAACCGGACAACACTTCCAACAACAATTTGTGCTTGTATATATGTTTTTGTGAGATGATGGGGAGCTTTTCCCACATGAACATACAAAAAACTCAGCTCTTTACTCAGTGGAGCAACCAGGTAAAAAGCATCAATCTGCAGCTCTTTTGCTCCGAACAATACTACCACTACTTCAAGCCCATCACCTGGATGCAGTAACAAGAGCATTGATCATGGCACACCTGGACTACTGCATCGTCGTCCATACTGGCCTCTCCAAGAAAGACATCACCAAGCTACATATGCTAGAATTTGGTACCAAAAACAGTAAACTTCTGTAGAAGCAACCACTGCACACCCAACCTTAAAGAACTCAACTGGCATTCAGCCGATGGCAGGATAAAATGTAAGGTTGTCTGCACCGTCCACAAAGCATACTGGGCCAAGGCCCACAACTACTAAGGAAGTTCACATCTTCACTATATACCCTTAAAATATTTTCCATAAGTGTCTATTAATCAACTATCTTTCAAAAGGATAAAGCACAAAGGCAGGTATTTAAGAATACAATTACCTAGAACATGGAGCACCCTCAACCCGATTCTGATTACATCGGAACTAAACTAAGCATTTTAGGAAACTTATGAAAACCAAAGAAGTACCAGCTTTTAATGGGTGACACCAGAGACCCAAGTGTTGCAACTGAATAACCTATATATGGCTTGTATCTCATCAAATAGGACTATAACTATCCCCATTTTTATATAAATGCTTCTTGATGGAACCATTTCAATGCTTTGACGAACTCGCACAGATACATGTAGCGCTTTGCCAAACGCCGTCCCAAATAAATTAATTTTCAAATAACTTTTCAAAGCCTGTGCGCCTGGGTGACAGGGTTTCGGACCCGATACACATCGGTAGAGGTACCCGACAGGGGTGCCCCTTGTCCCCCCTGCTGTATGCGCTGGTGGCGGAACCCCTAGCATATGCCATGCGAGAATACCATAGCCTGGAAGGTGTCAGCTTCCCCACCTATAAGATTGGCATCTCAACATATGCAGACGACACCTTACTGTATGTCCGGGACCCAGAAACCAATTTGTCGTCGATACTCAGGGAAGTGGTACGATTTGGAGCACTGTCTGGACTCAGGGTGAACTGGGACAAGTCCATTGCTTTCCCCCTTACCCCAGTCACGAGGCCGTCTGAGATGGAGTATCCCCTACAGTGGACTGACGACTCGGTGCGATACCTGGGCATCCGTCTACACACGGACCCTGAGATCCTGATCCGAGACAACTACGGGGTCGCATTTAACAAACTGGTGGACGATGTGGATGCCTGGATCAGACTCCCCCTCTCCTTGTTGGGCAGAATTGCCCTCATGAAAATGATAGTGCTTCCCCGGTTCCTCTTCCTTTTTGTTAACGTTCCGGTGGTTCTGTCGAGAATATTCTTTAAGCGATTAACTCAGGTCCTAGTCAGGCTCGCCTGGGGCGGAAAGCAACCTCGTGTCAAATGGGCGACACTGATACTCCCATGCGAATTGGGGGGACTGGGAGCGCCGGACTTAGAGCGCTACTATCGAGTGGCACAGGCAATACACTTACATTCATGGATCCATGGAGATGCACGTACTCCACATCTCCTCCTAGAGCGGCTGTTCGCTGACCCACTTCCCCTGCCGGCCACGATCTGTCTTCCGTCGGACCGAGCGGTCGGACAGATGGACTCGCTCAAGGCGACCAACCATGCGTGGCACGCACTGCTGAGAGAACGGGGATGTGACTTGCTGTACTCCCCACAGATGCCGGTGGCCTGGGCCCTGTGGCTTGACCCGCTCAATGAGAAGGGGGTGACAGAGGCCCTAAAAGCTCTTGGCGTACAAACTATGGAGGACTTGTTCTTGGACGGTACACTGAAAACCTGGGAACAACTCCCCCCTATCACCCCAGCTCCCTCGCTGCTACAGAGGTTCCAGTATCACAGGATCCGGTCAGCCTGCAGAGACGTACTGGGCCCCACGCTACAGGAACCTGAGGAGGTCCCTGAATTGACATATATAATCAAAACTAAAACTCCTGCAAAATTGGTCTCTATGGTCAACAAGCTCGGACCATCGTACCAGACGTTACCCACTTCTGCCCCTAGGGCGGCGTGGGAATCGGATCTCCAGGCCCCCATCGATGACGCCATGTGGCGCTACTGTTGCGCCAACACTCGTAGAGTTTCTCTCAACGGCAGGCATCGCTTGGTGCACTTTAAATTTCTGCAGAGAGTATACTATACCCCTGAGCGACTTCACCGCTATGGCCTACGTGGCTCTTCGGAGTGTGAGCGCTGTCGGGCCCGTATGGCTGATTTCTTTCATTTGGCGTGGTTGTGCCCGGGGGTGAGCTCCTTCTGGGAGGAGGTCTTTGCGGAGCTGGAAAGGATTTTGGGGGAGCCACTGCTGAGATCTCCATCGCTCGCACTGTTGGGCTTCTCCAAGCCGCTGGCCCCTTCGTTGCGTAGCTTAGTGGATGTAGCGCTGCTGTTGGCTAGAAGGGTGGTGGCAACGTGCTGGATGCGCGGACCACTCCCCACCAAGGCGAGATGGCTCAGGGATCTCCAATACTGCTGCACTCAGACGGAATTGTACAGCGAGCTGCTGCCGCCCAAGAGCAGGCCGAAGTCCTTCTGGGACCTATACAAGGATCACCTACTGAAGGGGGAGGGGGACGACACTGACACGTCGGAGGTAGAAGAACTGCAGGCCGAGGAGTTAGAGAATGCTATGGAACTGGGGCAATTGCCGCAGGAGGGGCTTTAAAGCTTTTCTTGGGGGAGGTGGGACCCGGGAGGGTGTAGACGGTTCACGGGGAGGGTGGGTCGGGTGCGACACGAATTACTAGACGGTTCAGGCGGGGGGTGGGTGCAGCCCACTCTTAGTGCATACGTGACATCACTTACATAGGAAGCGTTACAGAGACTCCATCACAGTACTCAATAGCAAACGGGGAGGACATTGGGGTTGTTCAGGGGTAGTTCCTTTTTTTGTTTTATCTTTCCCACTTTTTCCTGCCCTTTCCTGGTTGTTGCAAGACCGCTCTACTCTATTTGCAATGTGTGAATGCCGACTGTTTCGATGCTCAGCTGAGGCCTTACAGTGCACGATAAGCCTGTCGTATATTGATTTGTTCCATCACCTTGCGCCGCCGGGCCTCCGGGATGCCGGCACTCAGGCTGTGTATAATGTTCTGCAGACCTGCCCACTGGGCTTCCACGAAGTTTTGTGCACTGTACAGTTGAACTGCAAAGTCTATTTATGCTGACGGTTGGCGATGCTCACAATAAAGGTCTTTTCAAAAATAAAAAAAACTTTTCAAAGCCTTTATTTGTCTGTCGGTTTGACCCTGATTGAGTTGAGCAGCAATATGCAGTTCAGAAACTTTCGGAAATAAAGACAAAGATCATTTATTTTTATCTAAGAAAGAAGTCCATAAAAAGTATCACTCTACTTACAAATCAAGACTTTGCAGTATCTCTCTAAGTAAGTAGAACAGATCAATTGCAAGTTTATTGCAGCTTTACTGGTGCCAAATGCCACTTTTTCTTTTTTTTTGCACTGGTTAGTAATTATTTATTTCTACCCTAATACATTCCATAAAATATCCAATTCCTCTTGTCCCATACTGTAGCATTGCCCAAGGTTTTATCTGAGAAATAAGATGACCTTTGACAGGCGTTTGCAAAGGGTGTGATCTATTTGTTTTTTTAACTTTCAATCCAATTTTTATCCGCATTCGCGTTCTGCTGTTTTACTGAAGTATGAAATAAGTTACTTCAGTCAGTATAGTTTGCCACATTACTTCCTCGTCTCAGTCCTAACACCCATGAGCAATAGCTCCTCCCCACAGATATCCCAAGCTGAAAACTCCCTTGGTCCCATCCCTACCCTCCAGGCCTTTCCCACATCATGTAGCACATAATCCCTGACCTACCACCAAGCACAAGAAGCCGAAACAGGGAGGGAGGGATGGATGGGAACCAGGACTGTGACAGGGAGGTCTACGACTCGGAGTAATTAATATTACCGGTAAGTAGCCAGTCATAGCTTTGCATAAACAACTACCCAACAATGAGGTGCAAATAACAGTTCAACACTTTGCTTACCTAGCATGCTGGACACAGACAAATTTGAACTGAGCCTTGAAAGGAAACAGAGACATGCCAACGCTTAGGCACACAACAATCGGCTACATAATGAAACTGAATAATTATTGAACTGTAGTCAGGTGTTCTAGGGAAGTCTGTTATAAAAACTGTATCATAGAGCCCACCCTCTCAAATTAAGCACTTTTATTCATTCTGAGGGTTTCCTAGAAACGGCATGCCACCAATTTCACTGCTGCAGTATATTTGTTTTAGTTAGCATTCATTACCACAGTAGACAAAACATTCTTTTGAAGTATACAACAAACATTTTTCCATAGGAAAATTTTTGGGGACTTGCCTATATCTTTGGAAAACACAGGGAGATGCTGGACGGAGCGCTTAAACTTGGACGCTCATCCCCAGTCACAGATCTGGGTTTAATCCATCATCATTGTTTAGCTCAATTCGCCACCCCGGTTCAGACCCAGCCATATGCAAATCAGCCATGACCCTATCCCTCATGGGAACAGTCCAGTCCGAACTGCAAAGTCAGGTCTTCCCTGGAACAGAAACAAGCATCCTGGGACTGGTTTCGGGGTAACACTGCTCATCAGCCAGGTTAGCTTGAATACAGTGGCAAAGTGAGCAAGGGACCCACGTCTGGGCATACCCTGCCAACTTAGGGCGAACAAAGCAAACACAAGATGATGATGGAAGGAGCGCTGAAACTTTTTAGACACTCACCCCCAGTCACAGATCTGGGTTGAATCCATCATCATTCTTTAGCTCACTTCGCCACCCCAGTTCAGACCCAGCCATATGCAAATCAGTCTTGACCCTGTTCCTCATGGGAACAGTCCATTCCGATCTGCCCATCCAGGTCTTCCTTGGACCGGTAACAAGCATCCTAGGACCCGTTTCGGGGTAACACCCCTCACCAGCCAGGCTAATTAGAGTCCAGTGACAAAGTGAGCAAAGGACTCACATCTGGGCATACCCTGCCAACTTAGGGCGAACAAAAAAAACACACAAATAAAAAAATCATGGCACCTACAGTAAGCCATCTATTGCACATGCACTAGCTCGCTTTTGCTTCTCTATGTATACTTCATGCATTTAAATGTAACATGCACATTTTGACCTCTTTAGCAACAAAAAAGACTCAACAATCTTCATATGCGGAGGACACTGGGGTATGCACACAAACCAATAGAACCGACTTTAACAGCCGAAAATGGCTTTATTTTAGATATCTCATGCCTAAAATTACCTCTATTCCAATGTTACTCACGGGGGGAAATAAATGTCGCCAGGTTTTTTACTATCTCCGTCTTTCCCGCTTTGAAATGTTGGCATGTATAAGTATCAGCACCATGCTTTAAGGATTTCACAATAGTTAGACTTGCACAAGCTTTCTGAAAAGTGTGCATCAGTTGGCACCTGCTGGATTTTCTGATAAGGGAGAACAAGCTCGATTTCTGACCAACATGTGATAAATTAAAACATCTGCAGTACAATTAAATTCACACGATTTGACGATCACAATGGAAACGTACATCAACATTAGCTCAATGCAACAGTATTTTACCAAGCAGATCTCTTAAAGAAATTAAGCTGGGATGTAATCCAATAGATTACTTTGAACTTCCCAGACCTTAGAAACCAATTCCATTTCCTATTTTTCTCAGAAAAGACAGAGTAACTCACAAAATTACCAAATTTTACATCTAACTCAGTCTTTGAGGGAATACTAAACTATAGTTCAATATTGATTATGCATCATCAAAATCCACAATCTGTAGAAAATTTGTAAAATTCGAAGATCTGCAACCAAGAGCCCCAGGTTTAAATCCCAGCGTCTGCACTTGCGCACAATGTGTGATCATGTGGCAGTCACCCTATCTTCCTTTATTGCAGCTCAGAAACAGAGTAAACATAAGTACTACATCTGATGTAAGCAAGTGGACCTTTATAACTCAACCTTTAAGGATGTAATTGCAGGATCTCTAACATCCAATGATCAAGTTGTTTAAAAATAGGGAAATTATTGCCAGATGACTCAATCTCATCATAGTCGCCTAGAATTGTAGTGGAATAGTTCCAATTAACATGAACTTGGACTGCTTCTCCTGGAATGCAATGTGCTCTTTAAATGAAAGCAATATAAGGACTTGATATTTGGGATCATCTGGCAAATCTTGTGTAATGCAATTTAGAAAAACCCTAAAGGCAAAGCAGTTTTGAAATGCAGATATTTGCAGCTTCTTCTCGGAGTCCAAATCCTTGCATCTCTTGAGAAATGCTCGCCTTATTGGATTGTAGCACAGCTCGTGGAAGGACATTTCATAACAGAAACACAATCTACTTATCAGCCAAGCTAAAAATAACAAACCCCATTCCAGAGATTCGAACAGGCCTTCTGATGTTACACCATGCAGGATAAGGAAATTCAGGTTGAAATGGATGCTCAAAATAAACATGTCCACGACAAAGGCGGAAAACCTTCATGCAAAGTCTACAATAGCTACTCCAAACAAAGTCAGTGAGCAGACTGCTCCAAGCTCAGACAAGTATGAATAAGCAGGAACAATTTACACAAGGGTGAGGATTTCAAATACAACTTTGCACGTCAATCCATGTAACTACCAATCAATTACCAAAGGCTCTTGTAAAATCCGTTTCTTAGTTTATAAAAATCTGCTTCTCCATGAAATCTTTGAGTTTCCAAAATGTCTTTCTAATAAACACTATATATAAAAAACTAAACAAAAAATACTGTCAAGTCTCTGTCTTCACAACTGTATAAATTGCCACATAAAGTTAGCCAGTATTTCCATGAATATTGCTTTTTTTAGTTAATGCTCGTTATTAGCCAAATATAGTTAAGGATTCAAGGCGGTCTGCTTGACAACTGCTCATAAATAGGGACAACAGAGGTGCTTAATTAACATCACACATTTGCCTACAGAGCAAGAATGCCTCAGTAACACGCCAACCAGAGATGCTGTATACAATCTACTCGATATTTCCACACAGTGGAACACGACCTTCCCGTGAAAAAGACCAGCATTGATGGAAACAGATTATCCTGCAACAGTCACAGCGACCGCCTATGAGCTACAAAATTAGAAGGATGCAAATGCACAACTTCGTTACTAAATGTATTCAATGAGGCATAGTATGAAATTCCATTGAATAATTCAAATGTGATGGATTGTATCCCTTACCCGACCCCTGGATGCTTTAACTCGATGATTCTGTCAGAGCCTTTTATGAGAAAGGACCTGGGCAGGCTGGTTCCTAGTTCCATGTCGGTCAACGTGGAGTTCTGCATGGCTCTCTATAGTCACTTCTCCTGTTTTAACGGTTACGGGCAGCCACTCCAGTACCTTCTCAGAACCCCCAAGTTAAAGTTTATTTCTAATGCCAATGATGCACAGGTTTACCACGTTTGTGATGTGCAAGCTCAACTGGCCACCTTGTTAAGTGGATTAGCCGCTGTACAGTTGTGAATGACCCAAAACTGCATTAAGCCTATGGAGGGGCGACATTCTTCATGGCAAAGTTGTTGCTTTTACTGAAGACTACTGTCCCAATTCTACCTTCTTTAAAGTAATTATACAGATTAGGCCGGGCAAACACTGGTAGTTTGTTGAGATGTTCGCCTGTGGAGACAATTGCCTTTCTAAATTGAATGTGCTTGAAAATAAAATGACCCTATATTGTCAGGGAGACTATGCAGTGGTAATAGGACCGTCATTATTGCCACAATGGATCACGTCACTAGTAGTTTATGCAGAACTTAACTAAACAAAAACACGCCTGCATGCTCAGAATACTAAGAGAGGTTTTTACTTAGTAGAGTTCACTTTATTTTATTTATGTAGATTGGTCTTTCCAATGTGAGACTGCAAGTAACGTAAAAGATGTACTTTTGGTGAAACAGGTCACATGTATTGGGTTCTCCAGGGCTTTCTGGCATTTCAAGTGGATGCCCTCCAAATAAAGGGTGCTTTATTTACGGAATTAAAGTGGGTGGAAAGACATTAGTTGCCTGCTTTTGAAAGGTATTTCAAGATTTCTTCTTTGAGGAAGAGTGGCCCACAGTCAACATAGGGTCTGTGTCTGATACACAGGGAGTTAAAGTGGATTTGATTGCATACTGGAAATCCAGGAAACGAGTCCGTTCCAACGAGATAGCATGGTTTTCAATGTTAGTATGATTAGGAACTTCGTTGCAAACTGCAGTTTGCTAGCTCAAGTCCCATGTAGACCATGTAGGCATTAATTATTCTGGGGGCACTGAAGGCATGAATTGTGGGAGGAAATAAAGTAAGGTAGGACTCGCCAAAGACGTTTCAGCTAGTAGAAAACAGATTTTTTCAACATTGTGCTGCTGCTGATTTTGAAAGTATCAGCCAGTTTGCCTGGGAAATGTGGGATAGAAACTGGGCTAGAATTCAGCAGATCAGAAGGCTTCAGTGTGGGATTTTCCAGGAGACGCATAACCACGAAGGTCTTATATTGGAAGGGGCCTGCTCAGAGACTAGAGAGCAATTAATCAGATGTAATGACACGGTCATGACCAGGTCAGGGAATTCTATAAAATTCTACCCAAGTAAAGACTTCTAAGTGATTTTAGAGGACACATTTTTAATGAACATCTGTCAAAATAAATTTTTGCTAGGGTTTCAAAATGCCGAACCGGAGGGCAAAATACCAGAATGACCAGATAGCTGACAATTTTGTAAAGGTTCTTTAGTTATGAATATTTCTCACAAATGTCCCCGCATTACTGATAAAAGTACCAGCAGTTTATTATTTTGAACTTATTTTGGCTATAAGACTCAAAAGACTACATACGTTCTATTCATTTATAAAGGCGGTAGCATACACTTGTCACTACGCCTGTTCTAAACAGGAGGTCTGCCTTTTATTCAAGCAGCCTAATAGAAAACCATTTGGAGATAAAAATAGTGCAAACAGATGACGCAAAAGAGAAAGCAGGGCCACAGTTATCTGAAATGTATATCCATCAAACGTTCCGTTGGCTGAAATGAACTCTTAGTATCGATTCTAGAAGTAGGTGTGATAGTCTGGATGTTGGCTTATCAAATTGTGTGTTTGGATTCTCTAGCAGCAGCCTTTAGTACATACCGAGTACCTGCCATGCTACCAGGTCAAGAATGAAGTAAAGAAAAGAGGTAGGCATGGAAATGTACTGTCATATAAAAAGAAGAAGAACCAGATTTGTTAGATAAAGATATCGTTAGGCTGTCAATCCAAGAAAAGTGGAATCAAAGTTGAGATTTAGATTACTTTTGGAAATAGGTATTTCCACAACAGAATTTTGCTATGGTTTTAGAGCTACGAGGGACCAGATTAAGCACAATGAGGAGGTAATCTCAGATTAGTAAGGATTATTCTTTTTTTTTATTTCATGACACTAAATCTGAGCTTGACTTCAGATTTCCACGTGATTAAGAGAATGTTTAGATTTTTGTCAATTAGTCTCTTGCTGGTCAAGAGTGAACCTTGAAGTGCAAGAAAGAGAGGTAAATATTTCCTGCCTAAACAGAAGAAATAGCTGTATATTACCGCTTGTAATGATAACAGAACAAAGGCACATGATGTTTACTTGTATAACGGAGACCAGTCAGCCCCCACTTTACTCTGAATGGGTAGACTGAATGAAGTTAAACTGTCTGAACCTTTTGGGCATGCAGTCCTTTCGACAAATGATTCAGCTATGTCAACCATTTTCTTCTTGTGTTACGCTGAAGGTCTTCTGGCAATGTTGTCCAGTTGAGCAGCGTATCTACTGTATTTCGAACTATGACTTCTTAATTGTCCTCCTACCAAGCACTGAAAACATTGCTTTTTTAAGTAAATTGTGGGATGGCAGTATGTTACAAGCCATGTATTGAGCACAACAAACAGGACTGGACTCTATCATTTTCGGACCATACCGTGCACTGTTAGGAGAACAGCCATGTCTTAAGGCTTATCCAAAAAGACAGATTTGTTTTTAATGAAGGAGATGAAGTAAAGGAAGTTCTTTCACAATGTAGCTGTCAAGACTGAATAGGTACCCTCTCCCAATTAGAACAGGGGAAATGAGGAACCTTAATCAGTTCCACAGTACAAGCTCTTATGGTCCTAGTTAGTTGGCTGAGGTGGTGAGCCCTGACACTGCAAGGCGCAATGCACAACACATGCCATTAAATTGTTACTGGCCATCTACTAAGTACAAGTGCTATCAATGTAAATACATGGGTGTAAGCACTGTTATAGGAATAACAATGATGGCATCCAATGAGCTAATGTCAATTTCTACCTGCTGCACTGATGGTTCTCTTGAGGAGCTCTAGCCTATCTAGCCTTTATCTGCTACAGCAGCCAAGGGCAGTTTAGCTTATAGTTGGCACTCTATAAACAAAAGTGGTATCTAAGGCAAAAAATTACTTTGAAACTGCTCCGACATTAAGCAACGGGCATACTCAATAGACCTGTATATGGAGAAGTGTGGCTCAGGGGTTAGAGGCGGCAGACCTGGAGCTTGAGTTTGGCCCGGGACCAGGGTTCAATTCCCCGCCTCGGCGGGTCTTGGGCTAAAAAATTCCACGGACTCGTTAATTCTCGCTCCGGTGCCTTCTCGACTCACGGGTTCACACTCTGCGACTCTGGGCAATAGCTTGCTTAATCTCCACAACGGCCCCTCGCGGTGGGATGCCTGACTTTCACCTTGTGGATACCCTGCCAGGGTTATCTCACAGGGGAATACCAGGACGGGTTCCCTAAGCAAGCGCTGATATGCCCCAGGGTAATTCATGCGCTATATAAGTCTCATTCATTTCATTTCATGATATCGAATGAGCAGGGCAGACCTCACTTAGGATGGATCCCTGTCCCCACAAGGAGGGAGCATTTCAGGGTCAATAAACAATACCTCACCTTTGAGAAGAAGCACAACTAAGTTTCAAATCAGGTTGCTGTCTAAAATGTATGAAAAAACATATATTCACAACTTCCTCTAGTGTTGCACGCAAGAGGCCGAGGTCTACAAGATTTTTATAGTTCTTAGCCTGATGTCTTTCTTGTAAGAGAGTCACTGATAAGTAGACCATGGGCATCTCGAAGACAGCACTTTTACCGGAGAGGGTTATGTCTTACATTGTGCCTTATACAAAGAAAAACAAAAGGATGGTGGTAAATCGAGCCTTCACCATACACCTGAATTTATGCGTGGTGAATCAGAATTATAAGGAAGGAATACAGGAGCTGGATCCACAGCAAACGCTGCATTTATTTCTTCATGTCATGGCCTATACGACTCCTACATGAGTCAAAAAAGTCATGCACCGTGTGAGGCAGGGGATACCATTGTTTTGGATGTGTTCAAGATGGTCTGTCTGATCTGGAAGACCAACTCAACCTATGAATATATTATTTAATTCCAATAGTTTAATTATAGTGGTGATTATTTGCCCATTCCATATTTACAAGTTGTACAAATGGTTCATGTTTAAACCCACTAGCGGATGCATGGCTATGCTTTTGTGAAAACCCACAAGTGGTGGTGAAAACTATTGCATGGTTACCAATCTGATTTAACAGATGGCTGTGTATAAACAGATCAAAGGAGAGTAATTCTTGGCACTTTAATGGCAACCTGAGGCCATCTCATGAGGCTTTATGAAGATGCAAAACATCAATTTAAAAATAGCAAACAAATAAAAGCCTCAGTTACATGGGGCTATGATAAGTCTCACAGCTCGCTTGAATGGGAGATACTCTTTTTAATAACAGCTGTTCACATCTATAGTCCAATGTCCTGTTAGCAGCAGCAGCTGGTGTTTCTCTAGGAAAAATCGTGCTTATATTTTCTGAGATTCTCTATGGAAGAGAGAAATCACCCTGAAATTCATATAAATAGTTGATAAGTGAAAACGATTTTACTTCTCCTCAAAGATAAAAGAATACAATAGACAGGATTAAGTCACAGAGGGCATGGTAATGCAGGATTGGCTTCAATATACATTCCTACATCCTTCCTTTTTTGTTTTTGGGTGGGTAGGTAGGCAATAATCCAAGTCATTAATTCTGACTGCTGAAATCTTGGTGGTGAATTTCTATTGTAAAACATTATATGCTTAGATAGCTATAACAAGAAATGCTGTACTTGCAGAACGTCCACTCCTTACTCAGGGCAAATTTTAGTAGGTGGCATATAAATCCCTTGTTAGCTACCTCTTGCTTGAAGCAAAGGCTCAATTGTTATCTTTGCTTATTCCACCCATCATTTGCTCTCAAAAGTCCAACAGAAAAGAAGTGTACTTCACTTTACAGCATGCGCGTAGTTCTCAATGTCCAGTAGTACTCAACCCCTTCACCAGAGTATAACGTAACACACCTCTTTTTACAAGTGTTTTGCATTTCCAAATAAAATGTAATATGTCTTGAAATTACTTAATGTATTGTTTCATTTGTGATAATTGGTACACTTTGAAGTAATTAAAATAAAAACGGAGAACGAGCCTGGCCTGGGAGGTCAAGATGGAGGCAGCTTTCTAAAGCACTCCATCCCACTCCCCTAGCATCCATTGCGATCCTGTTCCCGGCCTTCCCAGGATGATGTCCCCTCCTGCCTGGGAAGGTTTAAATGAAGGGAGGAGAGTATGCCCAGGGAAGCTTCTTTCGATTAATGCTTGCACTCAATAGTGCAGGCTTACAGGGCCTCTCAGCCTTACCCCACAGGACAGGCAAAAAATGGCAGTTGCGGGCCGCGGTGGCCCTGAAGGGGGCCTTTAAGCCTGGCCTTGGCATTCAGCCTGCGCGGCTCACCTAAGGAGGGTGTTGGGTGGGGGTGCAGGCAGGTACCCCCACTCCCCTCCCATTTAGCACGCTACCTGTGGTCCCCCCAGGGTGCGTTTCTCCTAATGGCACTGGGAAGGAGGGGGGCAGAGTGAATGTTAGGCTGGTGAGGCTTGATGAGTTTTCGCAGATGAGAGGAACAGGGATTCATTCGCCTACAATTCTGGGAGCCGTCCACAGCACAGAGGTAAGTGGTTCCCTTGCTCTATGGACTACGCAGACATGGAGCCCTGGCGGGGACTACTTTGCCTGGCACATATCCCAGCACAATAACTGATGCTGCCACGGAGTGGGAAGGCAACAATTCAGCAAGCATACTATTACTGAAAAGTAGCATGTGATATGGCCCACAGACCAGGGCTGAGATGGATCAAGAAGCGCTGGATCTCCATAGGGCCAAGTGGTCCAGCACTAACTGGTTATTGATCCCAGGACCCAACCAGGGGTGAATCTAGGTTTGACCTGAAGCCCGGTAAAGGGGAGAGCTGTCTTGGACCGCTATCTCGCTCTCTCCCAACATCTAGACCATAATTATTGAGCCAAGGAGGCCAGCCATCCTCACCTAGGCCCGTGGATTTATGATACAAACTGTGTGGGAGTGAGGTGACCTGGATGTCCATGCTGCCACAGACTAAACAAACTCTGTGGGCCAATACAGCATTGCCACCCACTTCTTTACACAACAGCTTACGAATACCTTGATCACAGTGGCTAAAGCAAAAACTGAAGCAACAGGCTGGCTCCCACCCGCTCTTGGATCAACTGGACCTATGTAGCTTGAGAAGGAGTTACTGGCACCTCACGTCCTTCAAGCAGAAGAAGTGGGCAGTGAACTTGAAGTGCATACTCATATCCACAGCCAGGCTCAAAAGTCATCATGAATCTCGCTCCATCTTTTTTTAAATCACCAGCAGTAGTCTGGGACTGAGAGGTGGGAAAAAAATAATTTAAAACAGTATCCCATAAATAATGCAGTGATAATGACTAAAGGGCCACCTTCTGGAAACACCAGACTCATCTGAAATCAGAGTAAATCGCCCACATTGTAAGATTGTAAGATTGCAGCGATGGAGGTTGGGCTGCCTGAGCCCTCCAGGTAGCAGACCTTAACCCCTGAGAGAGGCGTGTCCCTTGGCTCAGTGTGACGCAGTCGCTCAATAATGCAAGAATGAATATCTGGCAAAATCACTCCTTCCGATTCATCCTTCTGTATCTTCAACTTTTCTAGCAACAGGTTATCCTTACATACTGTACTGTATAAGGGAGGTTTGACTCATACTTTATTAAACTATTTTGAGGGTTAAATAGAGCTAGTTATGGCAATAGATGCTTCTGCAGTGGAAGTGTAGAGTGTGGGGCAGTTTAGGGAAGTTGGGTTTACAGACCTGTTTGTTATGTGTTTATCATGTTTGCATTCAATCTTTCTCCAGTCTGTCTCCCTGGTTATAACTAATCAACAAGGTAGATTTTGTGGCAGTAGAGGATTTGATTGAATGGATGCAATATAACTTCATCACAGCGCACATCCCTCAGCTTTCTAAATCCACCCTGGGGATGACCTCAAAGATCTAGTGTTAGGACTGCCACACGCCTAACTGCAAAGGATGGGGATTTTGGGATGTACCCAACTACTGTCCACCAAAGTTGGCGTGCAAGTCAGAGCAGTGATCAACTTGGTCCATTTCTTTGTTTCCAGGGAGTTAATAGGGGAGATTAGAAACAATTCTGTCTTTTGCGAGGTTAGCTTGAGGAAGTTGGTCGTTAGCCAGTAGACGGTCTTGAGTGCCAGGTTCATTGTATTTATGTCTTCAATGGAGGAGATCTTGATGTAAAATTGAGTGTCGTCCGCGTACATATGGTAGGCAATGTTTGCTTGCTGGAGTAGTTCAGTTAGTGGTTCCACATATAGGTTGAATAGGGTGGGTGATAGGGTTGATCCTTGTGGTACTCCTAGAAGGTTCAGTGAAGAGGGAGAGAGATTTTTGTTCACCTTGAACGATTGTGTTCTGTTTTCCAGGAAGGATTTGAACGATTGAAGGACTGTGCCAGATAAACCCATCCTGTTTTCCAGCCTTCTTAAAATTTTGTCATGATTGATCATGTTGAAGGCTGAGGAAAGGTCAAGCAGGACTAGTAGACAGGTTTCATTGCGGTCAAGAGCTAGGAGGGCGTCGTCAATTATGTGAAGAATGGGTGTTTCTGTGCTATGGCCGGGCTGAAGCCCGATTGGTGGATGTTCAGAAGGTTGAAGTCCATGATGTGTTGGTTCAGTTGTTGTTGAACACATTTTTCCAGGACCTTGGCTAGCATGGGAATGTTGGTTATGGGTCTGAAATTATTGGGGTCGGCGCAGTTTGCCGTCGGTTGACTTGGCCCGTTTTTAGGCAGTCCGGTATGTGTCCTTGTGCAAGTGATGCATTGGCGATTTTGGTCCAGAGAGGGGAGATGACTTGGTAGATGTGGGGAAGGCAGTTTGAGGGGACTGGGTTGTTGAAGTGGTTGTTGAGTTTAGTCGTTGCTATAGTTTTGGTGATGTCATTAATATTGTAGAGTTTGAAAATGGACCAGTGAGAGTTGTTTTTTGGCAGAGGTAGCTCATTATTCAGCGTTTTTGGTTTGAATGCTTTTTGGGGTGGCTGAGTTGGTTGCTGCTGCGTTAAGCTCAAGTTGGAGGGAGTTCGCTTTTGCTGTGAAGGAGGAAGAGAATCAAGATTGGTGCCCTCTAGAAGAGGGGAAAGCCAGATGTGACATCTGAATGCTTGGTATATACCACTAACATGCAGCATTCAATTCCTACCCCAAGAAGTAAAAGCACATTTGAGCCCAACAAGTGCTCCGTAGGGTCCCCCAGTACCCGATAGACGGTGAGGAAAGCCACTCTGCATGGCAAGGCCAAAGTATTTCTGAAAGAGAAACAGTAGGAGAAAAGTCAACTTCTATCTATTGTGCATGCAAGTGTTCTCAAACGTAATACCTCACCAAAAGCGCAGAAGGGACCTAGCACAAGACTGCGAATAAGAGATCCTCCTTGTGCCACTTTTATCTGGATATTATTAGACAACGGTGGGTTGTCTCGAAAATAGGTGGGTTTACAAAATGGGAGCCAAAGATGGGAAACTGTACTACTGGCCGGCAACCTGAGTTGTCTCCTTCAAGGTGTTCCCAAATATAGTAGATTTCGATGGGAAAGTGGTGTACACGGCTGCAGAGATCACCTCACCTTTGTCTTTTGCTACCAAAACCATTATGCACAATAGGAGCGCTCTGAACGGGAATCCCTCATGGATGTCTTCATATTAGCAACTCTGATCACACCAGGCAAAGACGAACTTGAGGAACCGGTCACAGTAGAGGAGATTCAGGAGGGCATTAGTGACATACATCCCACAAAGCACCAGGGCCACTCAAATACTACAGTAAATTTAAGTCCCGTCTCTCTCCCCACCTACAGAATCTGTATCAGGAGGCGATAAAGACAGGCTGCCTCTCACAGAAGCTTGATGTGGCAACAACTGTGGTCATTGATAAACCGGGACACTCACTAGAGCAATACTCCTCCTATCACCCATGAATACGGAGATCAAGATTTACCCCAGAGTCCTGGCCAAAAGACTACTGCAGGATATCACATCCCTGGTTCATCCAGATCAATGTGGCTTAATTCCCCACTGCAGTGCCCGACATTATATCCGTACAGTGCATGTTTCCTTGGCACACACCCTGGTGCCTTTATGTTCCTTCAGTTTGATACAGCATTGGACTCCCTCGATTGCTCCTTCCTTTTTAGAGTCATGGCATGGATGGGATTTGAACCCCATTTTTTTCCTTTGTTAGAATGCCATATGCTCAACCTCAAGTTCAGGCGAAAAGAAACTACACTGCATCACCCCTTTTCCTATTCACAGAGGAACCAGGAGGGGTTGTAACTTGTCTACCCTACTTTTCACCCGGGTAATGTAGCCTCTGGTGGCGTGGGTCTGATGTGATGCTAAAATGTGAGGGTTCCTTTGGGAGGGAGAACTAGAGGATCGCACTACACTTTATGCAGGTGATGTACTCTTATTTGTGGGTCGTCCTAAAGACACAGGACCCAGGCTGTTTAACACGCTAGAGTTATGTGGTGAAGCCTCCGGTTTAAAGGGCACCTGGTTAAAATCATTCCTTGGCTCCTATAGCGGAGGCACAGACATGGTCAAGTGGTAATCCAGCCCTAGTGCTAGCAAACTCACTTTCAAACATCGTGGTATACATATAGCATTAGAACCTGGGCTGACATGGAGCCTAAATCCTCGCAGCTCACATGAACATGTAGACTCAAGTAAGTGGGCCAGTCTTTCAGTCAACATCCTAGTGAAAGAGGCCCTTTGGAAAATGCTGGCCCTGCCACGTTTTCACACATACTACAGATTTTTCCATGACAATTCCCCAAAGCTGGTTCATGGAACTGAGAGCCAGGGAGCGTTATTTCATATGGCGAACCAGACCCACACGCACAGGGTTCGATAGAAGTACAAAATCCACTTATTAGAGCAGCAGGAGTATGGCACGCCTCCGAATATTACTAGGACTCACAAAAGCTGGTGCTGCATAATTGGTTGCATGGGACAATGAAGACTCAGTATTTTGCCATAGTTGGGGGAGAGAACAAACTGGGCCTAATGTACTCGGATTCTCTACCGCACTAAGTCCCAGAGGTAACCAAGATAGTCATTTTGTGCTGGTGCTCTGACCTAAACTGGATAGGATAGGATTATAAAAAAAACATGAACAACAGTTTTTTGGCTTCCTCACAATAACAGATCAGAGGGATTTGATCATTGGGACCTCATCAGGCTCTCTGAACTGAAAAACGTTTGGCATGGTACAAAAATGAAATCGTCCCTGATCCTTCAAGAATTAGCCCCACCTGAGATTATCATTCCATCGCTTCTGGAACTCAAACAATCAAATTATTTGCATGCGGCTTAACTTGACCCCAAGAAGGTATGGCGAGTTGGCAAGATTACATCACCCTCTTGGTGTAAAGTTAATGAACGTTTTTCCCCCCAGTGATTTGGAACTGCTTGGTACATCATAGCAAAATACTGGTCAAAGATATATACCACTCTTTCTAGATTAATAGTAGGCTCGTAGACCTCTCCACAGTGTTGCTCTCTTAGGAATTCTAGAAGATGTAGGGGTTTGCAGAGGGAATCCTACATTGGTTGGCACTGGGGGTATGATTTCCAAGAGAGACCATGCCCGTTATTGCAAACCTCCTGACTCTACTCATACTGTTGAATGGCAGAAAGCATGAACTGTGCAAAAACAGAGGAATCCATCCACACGGCTAGAGGCTGCCCACATAAATACAGCAACACGTGGGGGAGATGGTGAGGCTGTTATGGTTTATCAGATGGGCACAGTGATCTCATGAAATACATCGATTTCTTGATGAATTTCAATACTGTGATTCTACTGTGTATCTTAATCCTAATATTAGGTTATACTAGTATAATAACATTTGGCTTGGTTTATTAAAAAAAAACATTATATATTAATCTGTGGAGAAAGTTAGTTTACCCTTACAGTCTGTTCCATTTTTCCTGCTCCGGCAAGAGCTCTCTATCCGAGGAGATAAAATATTACGTGCATGGAAAGAATTCCAGGTGACTGTAATATTGATTTACAATTATTTTAAAATCAATCATTCGTCCAGCGGAATTCATGGGATAGTTTCAACTGTGCAACTTCTAGGATTTGTTCAGATACATTTAAACACTCTTGACACTTAGGTCTGCACCTCTGAAAAGTATTACATTATTTAGTTATGTGAAAGTATTTGTATTTTGCTTGTATTATACGAAAAAGATATATGCAAACAACTGCATGTTATCTTCAAAGTTGTTGCTAATATACACTTTCCTAATATCTACATATTTCCCTGATTTCCTGGGCAAGTGATTCTACTATCCTGGTGAACAGAAAAAAGAATAACATGATTCACAAAACATATTTGATGGGTTAAATTACTGATAGACCTGACATTGTTGGCATTGTAATCCAGTTTGCTGAATTTGTTCATATTGGCCTTAGTACTCTGAGCACTTTACCAGTGCTACAGTGCATGTGCTCTCTCCTTAAAAAAGTGTAAAATTGGACTACACCTAACTGCACCAACCTGGCACATTCAATTTACTTGTAACTCCCTAGTAAAAAATACTGCATGAGCCCTGGGCCTGTGAATAAAGTGCTACTCGTGGGACTGTAGCTCTCTATTTGACATACAGTGCAGTAGTTTTCAGGCCTACCACTGAAGCCAGCCCACTTCAACCTGGCAAAATACACTTTTTCCCTGGCCCAAAACTTCCTTTTTAATACCTATACATCACCCCTAAGGTAGGACCGAAAAAGCCTATAGGGCAGGGTACATGGTATTTAAAAGGAGGACATTTGGGTTTATGTTTTACATGTTTTGGTAGTGAAAAACTCACTACTGTAAGGCCTATCTCTCCTATTGACCAACACTGGGTTACCTTATTACATATAAAAAATGCTAACCTTGGAGTGAGAGCAAAAAGCAACATGCTATTTGGACTCTAATGAATTGCAATTTAAAATCCCTTTTAATGCTAAAGTCAGACTCCAAGTCACAATCCTGAAAATGCCTCTTTTAGAACGGTGGCATTTTCTTTCCCTGACCATTTGTGCCTTCTGCCAGTGTCTTGGGTCATATACCTGTGAATCGCTCTGCTGTTGGGGGTTGTGTGTTCCTCCCAGCCAGTGACACAAGGGGGGACTAGTGGTGACCAAATGGGCTATCCTGCCAGCTGTGCCCTGCCCCACAAGCACTTCAACCGGCTAGCCTCCAACACACACAAAGGACCCTAACACCGGACTATTGTCACCACATACTTCTTGAAGCCTAGACAAGGGAAGGGAAGAACTTTCCAGAACCAGATGTGGGAGTTGGACAGAGTGTTCCCCCACACACACAGGCTGGCACCAGATATAAATAGTGGCCTTCCTGAGCCACTCATTAGTACACTACTGATCCTGTGGATATTACAGAAGAACTGCCATGCTGCTATCAGAGGGCTTCCCTACTGCGTTAGGACTGTTTTGTTCTCTGTGAAGGAAGAATGGACCTGTTCCATTCATCCCAGGCTTACCTGAATGGTTCCATGGGTCAGTTAACTGACCACTTGTTTGAGCTAAAGGGACATAACAACCTCCAGAGGCCTCCCTGCAACTGCCAAACTGACATGTTGCAACTGGACCTGTCTGAGCCCTGCTAGAGTGAGTTAATGCTCCCCTTGAGGTGGCACCCCAGGTCCTCTGCCCTTGGCTGGCATCAGTCTAAACTCCTACCAAGAAAGAATGTGAAACACTGAGGTATTGGGCTGTTTGTGTCCGCGAACTGCCGATTCATGTCAAGGTCTGCACTTCGCGTTACAGCAACAACAGCCCGTGGTGACCGCTAAAGTGAAATTCCAGCTACTACCGTACGGGATGGCTGACCTGCTCTTCGCGCTAGAGTAATAGCTCGCGCCACCCAGCCTGCTCTTCACACTACCATGACAACTATCCACAATCCTCTCACAGCAGTCAATTCGACTGCAAAAGTAACTCTTCGTACTGGACTTTGTGAAGATAACTTTTTCAGCTGGACTAACCTAGCCCCAGTATCCAACCCAGGCTCCATCACAATTGGCCTGAACTTGTGACTTTCTGCTGGTCTATCACATCTAGATAACCTTAAGTGTTGCTTTGTGCTTTTAGGTGCTATAGCTACCTAAAACTTTCAAATTGCATAGCTTCAGTTTCATTGATTGAATTTTTGTCTTTCTGAGATCATTGCATCTAAGTAAAGCCTGACTGCATTTGTGCCAAGCTACAAAAGGGTTAAGTACAGGTTAATTTAGCTACTCTTGTGGTTCACCCGGAGAAGGATTTGGTGGTTGCCCCAAGTAGGGCTTCCATTCCTCTCAACCAATAACCTGATTTCTTACAATTATTGCAATTTAGGTTTTTGTTAGTAAAATGTGGATTAGTCCTGAGACCTTAGAATTAGGATCTGAGTCTTAATTAATGAAGAGCCAAATTAATAAATGTAATACACTGGCAAGTGATGCAGTCAAGTTATTTTCTGAAAAAGAGAAAGCAAGGTATTAGGGTTCCATAATAATCGTGCAGATTTATCATAACGATCATTAACTGACCAGATAATAGCAAGCATTTGCCTTTCCTTTATGAATTCTGTCTTATATGATTTCGTTAAACAGTATACAATTATTTCAGAATAGTTTACCAGTACTCTGGCAGGTATTGTCAAATCATAATTAAGTTGAGATATGGTGTGAAACAACTAGTCTGGCCAGATTTTGTACGGCTGGACACAACTGCCAGTCTGCTGAAACGGTTTAAAGAGTTTGATTAGGTCAGGTTTCAATATTTTTCAGAATGTGTTAATGTCAATGTCTAATGTGTTTTTTGTTAGTTGAGGAAGAAATAGTAGCTAATGTTATCTTCCAAGACCACTTTCTCATGGTCTTTGAACGTGTCCGATATAGTAGTGAATCCAATCAATAATAGCAAAGATACATGTCCAACTAAATCATTATGTATTCCTGTACACGGGTATGTATGATACCTAGTAAAAGCCAGAGATTTTCACATTTTATCATATGTGATATTGCTCAGATCAAATAAATTTCAAGGTTACCTTTCTTTCAATTTATAATCCAAAAAGCAGTTTATCATTTTCCATACGTATAATGAAACTGCTTGCTTTTTAATAGGATTTAGTTTGATAATTTTTCCAACTGGGCTTTAAGAGACAATAGCTCCTAATGATTTATCTCCCCAGAATTGTTTGTGCTGCATTTCCAGTAGTAATGTATTAAACTTCATCCCTACTCCTATCAACTCTGCCACACTGCATCCTTCTCATTAAGTGGACGTATTATTTACCAGCGTATTCAATGCTACAGTCTTTTATTAGTTATTCTATTCTGATTAGTTTCTAGTCTGGCATACCTCTGATGGTTGACAATTTTCTACCCTAGACTTCTTGACAAGTGTGTGCACCTCAGTTAACAATACTCTTCCTTAGTCCGCACTGGGTGTCAGTCAAGGTGGTACTTGTAACACCAAATTTGTCTCCAATTGTTAGTTCTGTGTTTACACTGGTAAAGCTAAAAACGGTCTTTGATTTGAATAGTTTTGTAAAGAATGCAACACTAACCCCACTAACTCCCATCCTGTGGTGAAATTGTATCCCTTTAATAAAATGTTAAAGCACATTTCTGATTACACGTTTGAGGGCAAAACCATTAGCTGCTAATTCATGTAATGCATTGGGGTGCAGTTTCAAACCAGAAAAGAGACCCAAGGAACAAGTGTGGACACACACATTTTGTACTGAGGAACTGCCACTGTATGCTTGTATAGTTTTAGGAAGAAAGTTGGAATAATGGCAGACTCTCAGGCTCCACTTCCATAAAAGGTGCCTTTGTCTGCCAGAGAAAGGCCCCTCTGTTACACGGGCCTAAGCCAATTATAGCAGCGCAAACCTTCAAGTAAACATATTATGAATAGAGCTTTTATTTAGATTTTTTGAAAGGTATGACCTTCACACATTAGAGTACTCACTTAATAGAAACTACCAATATGAAAAAGGTAAAACAATATTTTCGATTAAGCTTTTAATGCTAAAACTAAACCCAAAATCATTCCGGAGACTCAACTTCAAGTGCAGCGTACCAGAAGTTATCTCGCTACATTATCATAAACATTTCAACAGTTATGTTAGTCAAGAGGCAAGTAAGACTACCCTGTGGTGCACCAAACTCATATCGGATGTTGAGACATAGCAGGGCTTCACGTATTGAGATAGAATTAGCATCACAAACCTGGATCACGTCTCATGCTCATCTGGATTGAGATCGTTTAACCAGATGCGGTCAGACTTTAGCTTATCTGAAACTGAAAAATGTCTTTATTTACAGGCTTCTCACGCTCCTAGGAGACACCAAGATATTATCAAAATACGCAAAATAGCTCAACTCTCGAATAGGGGATCCTGGAACACCCGCTGAAAATCAAGGCAATGTCCCAAATAAATTGGTCCATGGTTTGCATGGTTCACAATGCCTGTTATGGCCTGGAACGTTTATGGGGATGTTGGGAGGAATATATAGGCCCCATGGACGATCCAGATTGAGAGGAAGTTTAGGGCAACCCTATTGATGTTGCCCTTTAATCTGGGTTTATATTAATGTAGTACAAAATCCTAAATCTATTTCCAGAAACAAGTCCATGCTTTGGGGGAGCCGGGACATGCAGAAAGCGGGATTCTAGCTCTCCAACAAAGACTAGTGCTTATCCATGAAAAGAACAATCTAATCTCCCAGAGGCTGCCTTAGAAATGTTTTAATATAATGTCAATGACCTTTGTTCCTGGTTAGAAGTCAGAGGGGTCCAAAGGGTTTCGTAGTATCAATACCTGATGCCGATCATAGACTGCTGTTGCAAAGCGTATCCTCTGTCCCTTTTCTCTGGCTGAATATTGCTTTTGTTTGCATTAGATGTGCAATATGTTGCAAGACATATACATTGCTGACTGCCACTGCATCCCCCGTCTGAGGGCATCTCCAATTGCCCTCATCCATTTGATTATTTTTTTAGTTTGTTTTTTGGGAAATCAATAAAAGTGTATTACAAAAAAAATCCGTCCTGTCATATTTGGTGGCTAAAGTAAGAGACAACTAGTTAATCGGCCACCTTCAACCACATCTTGTTGGCTTAATGACAATGTTGTAAAGAGCAAAGGTGAGTCAAGGCAGTATAACTCTTCTGAAGAAAGAGCAGGTTAAGCCTATCAGCCAACGGGGCTAACTGGCCAGTACAACAAAAAGTTCCATTGTACAATAACTGCTTGTGAAAGAAGTTGGACGTTCTGATGATGCAAAGCCGTTTCATGTGAAAAACCTCAAGGACAAATACTGCTGGTGGCGTACACAGATGAAGGAGCCAGCCAGTTACAACATGCAATGGAATGTCAATGACTCCTTCAACCAGATATCTCTCAGGGAGGGCTGCCAGTACAAGCCTGCATTCCACCCTAAGGCTTGGGTTCTGTGCACTTTCTAAACTTTCTATGGATCTAACTGCAAAAGACAAAGATTTGTTAAAAACTGTGCCTCAGAAAGAAGTTGTTTACTACCACCTTCCTGGCTCTTGGCTGTGGTCAATACGGAAATTCAACCTTGCTACTTACTCATTAGGAAGGTTTCCTGTCAGAGAGACAAGATTTGTACTGAGGCAACATCTCATGACAACAAACAAGATCAAGGCCAGTACTGTTCAGTTGGAAACGAGAAAGAATAACAAAACCATCTGCTGGAAAAATATTATTATGCACCAAGTCAGTTTTTCCGAATTACCTAGACTGAGCTAAACAATCTGGAGAGAAGGGAGGGTGTCAGGAATGTTGCTAGGCAGGGCTGGACTTTCTGGCAGTTTTTTCCACGTTCTAAATCGCAGAAGCATTCAATTCTCTCACTTCTAGTCTACTCTACATGAACATTCTAAAATCTCACAGAATAAAAATGAAGATCTATTATTCTCAAGCGACAACAATCACTGTTTTCGACCGCACATAAACCCGGGCAGAAGGTAGATTGGTAGAAACTCTAGCGCCTGTTCTGAAGCAATCACCACAAACTGCCCCATCACTTAGCATTTACTTAATTAAGTTGTTCTTATCCAACTCCTGGGTGCTCATTTTAGAAACCCAAGGATGGAAAAAGAAGCCTTAGTGACCCAGACAAAGATGTTGGCAGCATGTTCAACCCACTGAGCTATCTTTCCCTGAAATGGATGGAAGGATGGATGGCAAAGCTTTGGTCCACACGTTGAATGACCAAGGAACATCATGTAATTTTTTTACTCTGCGCACCACAGTGCACTTTCCCGTCATCCAGCATTCATCGTGTGCTCTTGCCTCATCTCCTCGACCTATTCCCACAACATGGGATTTCTGCAACTGCACTTTGTCTTACAGTGATTCTGCAGCCCTCCCTCATGAAACTTTAAGACCTCCATTGCAGAAAATGCTTCTGGTATCGTATTCCTTCACGTATTTGGATTCCATTGCAGCATTGCTTGCTTCATATTAGAGCTTGGTTTACTCACCCCCCCCCCCCACCCCTCCCTCTGCCCCGCAGCCTTTTAACTCCTTGCATCACCTCATAAGCAGGCAGCCGGAACTGCATTCACCTGCCTGCGCCCACATTTTTCACATTAATGAGACACCAGGTCTCCTTTTGCGCCTTGTTGCAGAAGGCCTCCCAATTCCACATTTAACTGTGCTTGGAAAACTGCTGCTGAATTCATTACTTAACAAAGAATTTGAAGAAACGCAATAAATGTATAATCAAGAAGTTAACCTGCATGCTGAGATCTTGAGTTTAGTCACAGGAACTTATCCTAATGTTTCGCCAACTACTCAGTCTGCACAGTAAACAATATTAGCAAGGCATGAAGCAAGTCCTAAGAAGATGTCCATCGGAGTGAAGCGCTTGCCTCCTGCACAATCAGGACTACACCAAGAGCTTGGAATGCTGCAGCCTGACAAATTATGTACTAGGTTCTTAACCATTGGTGAACGAGAAGGGTGTTGTTGTCCTTTGGTATATGATTTTTACTCCATTTCAACAACAGAATGAATTTGATCTCCAAAACGTCCACGTCTAAAGATCAGGTCGAAGGCCTCCACGAATATCGTCCATGTCCAAAAAAAAAAGCTTCTGACGTTTGAAAGTACAACCCACAGTGTTCTTGCCCAAAGTTTAATCCGATCAATAGGACTCAAAAATACAAACGGTGGTCTAACGCATAAAACGGCCTAAAGCAGTTCAAGCTATTTTAATACAAGAGTGTGAAGTTAAAAAGCACAGCACTTTAAATAAATGTTCCAAGACGATCAATTCCCCTTTAATTCGCCTTGAAAGATTTTGTATAAACCTTGTGCATGTGAATCACAAAATAGATAAGATTTAACAAAACAAAATCCGATGCGAGCAACACCTTGGAAAGTTAGAAGCTTCGCCTTGTTTGCCCGTTCTTTCAGCGGTGCAGTTCCTTCAAGACCAGAGTGACTCATCAATGACTAGCGCTTCATGGAATGTGCCACTCATTTTGTGAAGAGGCGCTGTGCCCTCGCGGAGAGGCGCGATCCTGTCAAAGGGCGGCTGGGGCTCAAGGTGTTAATAGGACTGTCCCCTCTTGATTGGGGTGGTCACTGCAGCCCCATGCGTTTCGCAACCCATTAACATATGAAAGCAGGCGTCGTTGCAACTCGCCCCTCCTAGTTCTGCCACGTCTTCTATCTAGCTTGCACGACTGAGGATGAATTGTGATGTCCCCATTAGCACAACAAAGCCCCACGGACTGTGACCCTACCCACAGATCACTTTTACAACTCACGGAGCACTGGTGTGTGCAGTCACCACCTGAGCAGAGGCGTGCAAAGCAAATAGAGCTGGGTAGGGGCGGTTTCGGAACTGCACAGCAGCCCTATAAGAAGAATACATATCTATCTAGCAATGGGGTGAGGAGGGACGGGCAAGATGTAAACACAGGCTGCCAGAGTTACAGGGGCTTCACAAGCTATTTTCATGGTGGGCATGGGAGGGGTCATTCGTTTTAGAGAACAGCTCTTCTGGCTGGTTCGTAAGGCACTGTCCTGCACAATGGGTAGAAAGACCATTAAAGGTTAAAAGAAACAAGTTACTGACCATGCACAACCCTACCCCACCCAGTCCAAATGCACATTATGCTCAATCTGTTTCTAATGTGAAAGACTTCTGAGAACCGTAACAATCTAGAACTTATTCAGGGTACTCCCAAGATGCAGATCAGGCAACTTTTCACACGAGACTGGAACCTATCAAAGAGGAAGTGTTCCTGCGAGGGAGAAAGAAATAATACAACATGCATGAGAAATAGGGGGAAAGTGGGAGAGAACTCTAGGGGTGGGGGAAAAATCAGTCCTTAAAGTAAGATGAGTTTTTGCTGTGAGGGTACGTTTTGTAGCATTTTTATAAAGTCTCCCAAAGAGGTGGATAGCAAGGACTCAAAATCATTTAACTTGCCCAAACGAGCTTCATGCATTTTTCAATGTTCAGGGCCGCAGTGGCAAAGTATTAACTGGGAATTATTATGTTGGGTAGATGTTCTGAATTTTCCAACAGAACTGTTATGAAACCCAAATGGAACTATAAAAATAATATTGTCCATGAACCCAAGATCCCATGGCAGCACCAAAACCAGAGTTTTTGTAGGATGTCATCAAACGACAACTTCGGCCTGCTTGAAAGTTCTGAAGAGGAGCCTTAAAAAAGTAACATCCATTGAATAACTACAGGTAAACTAGGAGCCTTGAAAGTGGCTTTGCAGAGTGGAAAGTGCAGCCAGTGAACAAAGGCACACAGAGTAGTACTGTGAAACATATTCAACAATATCCTACAGGCTCCTTCAAGAGGACAATTATACCTCAGAATTCTGGGTCTGGATTTAAGACCTATGGTTATGCATTTGCCAATTTTTCAGATGATATAAACAGATATGCTCATATTGCAGTGCTCAGTCATTGAGACTAAGATGGCATCTCTCCACAAGTTCAATGTCAGCTGTGCATGCTGTCGCATGAAAGCTGCTGCCACATGCTTTCTTGTAAGAGGACCCACCCATATGTACATAACTCTTTTAAAGCAGATTTGGAATATAATCTAGCCAGTGGCTTTACTTCTGTTATGCAATTACTTTTTTTTTTAAATCACAAACTTTATTGAATTTCGTTGGTTATACATGGGTGACAACATTTGGTAGACCTCAGTAAATCAAAGCAGTTCACACAATAGGAACAAAGATGGTCACAGTAGGAGTCGTACATCACAGTAGCTTTTCTCCAATGCATTTTTGTTTTAAATGGTCATCATTTGTTAAAAATAAAAGCAGGATTATTAAGGCAAGATTTGAATAAATATTTGAAAGCTGCTTTTTCTGTGAAAGAAATGTCACCACTTGTTGGTGCACCCATAGTGTCCTGTTGAATTGTCATTAAACAGTAAAATTGGAACAGAATGTCTTAAATCTGTGTAGTAAGATTAAAAACTCCATACACAAACACACCTGTGCACTGGATTAAATAGGCCAAACCTAGGCTGATCCTATTCACTTCCATGATAGCACTAATAAAAAAATAAAAGGATTGGAAAAGCAGACCCCCACTACAATATTCTAGAACTCGTGTAGTTAATCCAAGACATCATTTTCAAATGGCTGCATACAGTAGACATGCCAAATGCTGGAGTTATCATACACCAATATAGGGGGGAAAGGGTTTCTAAACATCGATACATTTCAGCGATTTTGGCGTACAATGAATTAAAAAGAATAAAAACGAACACCAGCTAAATCTGGACATACAGAAAAAAGAAAGGAGCAAAGGGTAAGAATTTAGAATAAGTTTGTAGCAATGATCTTACTACAGCCACACATTTAGAATTGGCACATAGAAGAGTTGGCAAGATCTAAACATGCTGCTCCTCCAAAAACATAGCCAGTCATTACACCTTACACTGTTAATCCAGTTAAAAGCTTGAAGTAAACTACACTTATAAGAAGCAGCAAACAGGAAGTCCATTACAGAACACTCATTTAGATGCAGTAAAAGATCTTCCTGACCCAGGATAAACATTTCTTTTTTAAAACCACTATTTCCAGCACAAACTGTAAAGGTTTTCAACACAGTCATTCCTCCCATCCATAATTATAAATACATTATTTCTACTCTTTGGGCCTACCTTTCTCTTACCAAGGACTGCTCCTTCAACAGACACTTTAGTAGTGTCCCTTTCCTTCCAACGGCTAAATTTAAACTGTCCATACTTCTGCGCCCAGCATATGACCAGACAAGTCTCCAGGCATATCACATGCAGAGTAGCAGTTTCTTTAAAGGAAACCTATCCTCCTACTTCCCTTATAATGAACTCACTTTTTCCAAAAGTAAACTCTTGAAGAAGGCACAAAAACATGGAGAAACATAGGGTCACTGCAGTGCTATAGACGACTATGCACAGCGAGAAATCATAAGCAGCATCTTCTGAGAGAAGTATGGAAACCCCTGGGTTTTTATGCATTTCTAACTTCTCAGATATTTTGGTCAACTTCCACCTCTTTCTATTTCAATCATCTGCTGATACAGAATGGAAACGCATTTAGATTGCAGTCCTAGTAATATATGTTGACTTAATGGCCTGCATAGAATGCAGAACATCAGCTCAACTTCCCAGCCTCGGACAATATCCAGCAATAGTTCGTATGCATTACATTAGTAGACTGTGCTTGCAATCAGTGCTTTCAGTCAAAGCAGCTGCACATAGATCTAGCTGCATGCCAAATGTTTGTAATACAGCTGATATAAGGCACTTTTCTAAGGCAAAGGCAAATGGCGACCACTGCCTCAAAATGTGTTCCAAGATGAACACATTGGCAGTTTTACCCAAGAAGAGGTTGAAGCAGTCAATGAATACTCAACCCACTATATCAAACAATGGTCATTGAAAAAAACTTTTTTCCTCCGTACTTCTTTGCCATAGCTTTGTTCAAGCTTTGTCCCAGAGATTAAATTACGCAAAATTATCAATCTGATTATTATCATTACTGCAGTTTGAGTCTTCAAGTTGGGTACACTGTCCATGCCTTCAATGGAGAGATGATCTTCATTCCTGAAAACATGGTATTTTAAGATGATTCTTCAACAATGTTGTGGCTGTTTTTCTTATGGATATGGTAGGTCAAGGTATGGATCTACAATGGAGTAAGACAGCAACATACATGCAAATCAAGATATAAAAGCTTTAAGCCTTTGAAACCACGTTGTGCCAAACCCAGGACCATGATGGGCACACCCCTTTAAACAGGTTTTGGTATGCCATCTGGAAATACTTCTGACAAACCCCACCTTCTGATGTCACACCTCTGATATTCGTTGAGGCATTATTCAGTTTGCTGAATTATAACTCACAAGTAGAGGGAGTTTTTCCAGAGGAGCAACGGGCCTTGTAAATGCTCCACTCCATTCTGTTTCCTAGGAATATACAAAAGATGGTTTTTAACAATAGCGATGTGACTTTCAGGAAAAAATACACCCAACAGGCACTTTGGTGCCAACTCCTGGTGTAAGAATCTGGTATTCTCATGTTTATTTTTGAATGACCACTTCAGCCACATATTAGAGTGCCTTCATTGCGGTATCCGTGAAATTGGAGTAGAGTAGGAAGATGTATGTTTGTTGCAATTAGTATGTTGCACGTTCTTTACACATCCTTATTTCTTCTGGTGATGCTTCTTTTCACGTTGTAGGACCCAAACAAAATGTCTGATTGTCAAAACTATTACAGAACCTAGAGTCCTTTTTTTCTGAAATTATGTCGACCACTGAATGTTCTGTTTTTGTAGCACCAAAAAACAAACAATTTTTTCTTTGTCTTCTGACAGTACCCTTGTGGATAGATTCAGGAATTAACACAAACAAGAGAAAAAACACCACTCATCATCTTACCCAGGTTCAAAACATCCCTCACAATCATGAGGCAAACTTCTGGCCCGCAAAACAAAATATCAAATGTTCCTATGATTCATTTGCAATAGTGGATCTTAACCTGTGAGTCCTTGACAGCTATTCAGGGGGACCACAACTACTTAGAAAATTAAGTATTAACAAATTAATAAAAAAAAGGTATGTAAATAAAGGAGCAAAATGGAAAATTGAACATATTAAAACATTCTGGTAATGTGAAGGAATTTGAAATTGGAGACTAAAAATGAAGTAGGCATCCTCAGATTGACTCATGGGAGCAGTGCATGTACATCAAACAGAATAGAATAGGGATAATGGGTGGTCTCAGTAGAATTTAGAACACTTACAACCTTCCCATTCAAATTTTTAGTTTTCTATGTTTGATTGTGAATTTAAAAAAACGGTTACATCATTTGTATATTTGTTTAATGAATGTTTGTGCCTGTACTTTTGTATATTATTTTGCAATTAAAAAAAACACCAAAATTGATCAGACGTGGAGCCCTGGCTTCCAGTCATGACTCTGTGAGGGTCCCCACATTCCAATAATAATTCGGTGGGGTTTCACAGATTCAAGTAATAAGTACTTGGCGGTCAAGATAAGTCAAAAGGATACGAATCACTTATCTATAATATTTTAAATAAGCTTACCTCTGATTTACTACAGTCCTCCCTCCACCTTTCCTTCAACCTGAATTGGTATAAATGCCATACCTCTGACACAGTGGGGCAGTAAACATCATGCCCACAAGTGACCTTCACTATTCCTCACACATTATATTACGCAAACCCAGTGACCAATCAAATAATTGTGTGCTGTTTCCAAGGTACTTAGAAATTTCTTATCCAGCAATTAACCAACAGTATACAGCAAATCTTGAAAACATAGGCGTGAAAGAAAAGTGCAAAAAAAAAAAAAACTTCACACAAAAAAAAGAAAACAGGATTTTAAACAATATACAAAAACACAATGAATAAAAAAATTCTAGTTTTGGAGCACTAGAAAACAAAATTACAATGGTCAAACAGACTGTGAGGCAAGACCATTGTTTCTTAGAAAGTTAAGGAGATGGGTGTAGAAATAGGAATTGTGAATTCATATGCTTGTGATGATGTAAGAAGATAATTACAATGGAATTTAGAGTCGTGTTATGCGTAAACTGAACAGTATCCCCAAGGAAAGCAACAAAATAGAAACAGGAAATTTCTATTCCAGGAAAAAAGCCCCCACAGATGTAAAACAAGGAACCAAACACAAGTTGGGGCTTGTATTTCTTTGATTCAGGGGCTGAAACTCTCTATCCAAGTACTAAATAAACTAGGCAAGACATTCAACCATATTGGCCCTACAGTCTGTTTCCTGGATGTAAAAGAACACTGAACTTGTTGACAGAAGGATAACCTGCAACTGAAATAGCCCTGATAAACCTCTTCTCCCATGAGGGAGAGGAAGAACTTCAGAAACAGGGGCAAAGGGGATATTCATTCAAATGCCAACTACTACGATCAGCATACTGAATTGGCCGCAATGTAATTAATATATGTCATGCTTTACCAAACTCCTAATTAAACAGTAAAAACAAAAGGATAGGCAAACTACATATTCTTCACGTCCATATATGGCTGTTGCAGTAGAAACGGATACAATTAAGGGATCTCTTAAACTATACTGAAAGGTTTTGAGCAAGAGCCCAGAGTAGGTGGAAATATCCAAATACTGATTGCTTTGCAAAATAGCCAAGATGAAGTTTATCTGAAGCGGACTAAAAAACACTTTTAAAAAGACCGGATTATTTTCAAGAAAATCTTAGGAGAGCGTTTGGGCAATTTAAAAGATTTACTTTAGAGAAATTAAACATAATCTCCGTAAGCAAAGTCAAAAGCAATAGGTAAATCCTTGAAGGTAATCACAACAATGACCAAACTACATCCAGACAACTTTATTAAGAAAAATCTTTTGCGCCTGATAAGACAATAGGCCAAACACAAGCATATGATATGAGGTCACAGATACTAAAATGTTTAACTTATTGATGGAGGGGTTTCCTCTGGAACCAGATTCAAGAGAGGGCAGGAAGGTGAATCTGTTTAGAGGAGAGCTGAATGGTATGAATGCTAATGTGTATCCTTTACATCTACGTGGAGAGCTCAGATTATCCTGGTTTGTACCTTCTGCCAGCTGTTCATGTGCACACGAGTAGACATTACGGCGCTGAGACACCATTCGCTAACTCCATTCACATGTAGGGTGTGGGAGACTGCTACAGGTGGGACGGATGCAGATTTCTTGGAGTAAAAAAAGGAACCGGAGTGGGGGCCCAGTAAGTTGCTGAAGATCCCATTTAAGTGCCTTGCATTAGTGATTCCAAAAGCAGTTACTTATGAGTACATGCAGGAAATTTCCTGGCATTAAAGATGCCAGGTAACTGGAAAAAGGGAGCGACATATTTTATGAGACAGGAAACGGATGAAGAAACAGCTGAGCTCATAATACATTTTACAGAAAAACTGACTTTGAAGGTCTAGTTTGGGGACAAGAGAATAGCAGATGACAATGTTTGGTGACAATAAGGTCAAAGCTACATAGTCGAAATCAGAGGAACCCACAAAGCATTCTTGGCATAACAAGGCACAATGGCAATTGAAATGGAGACCAATTGTTTTACCAAAGGAATAAAGAAAAGTGAGTCTCACATGTACCTGCCGTTAACAGATGTTAATGGAAATGATTCACAAAATGAGAGAACAAAGCCACTATGAGATCCGAATTTAACATTTCACCTATGGACTGGGTGGCCCATTCTCAATCTTTCTACAGTGAGGTTAAGCCAACTCATTCAAACCAGGACTTGGCTGTACAGCAGACGCTGCCTGTTGATCCACACTACATGGAGGTTGATCCTCCCAGACCTCATCAACAGTTTACTAACCTCAATATGGCATTCACTGTGGCTGAGACACAGCAAGCTATTTGCGAGCTGAAAACTGGGAAAGCTCCTGGCTCAGGCAAGATTCCCAGGGAGCTGTTTAAATCTGCGACAGAGGTCTGGGTGCCATACTTAAATTGTATTTCCACTGCTATTTTAGCAGGTGGGCCGATTCCCGATTCCTGGAGGGGTGCAGAAATAGTCCCTATACACAATAAGGGTTTGAGATACCTTATATCAAACTATCAGCCTAGAAGTCTGATAGATATACCCCAGAAGATTTTTAGCGAACAGTTTCTGGCCCCAATTAATATTTGGATAGAAGATAATAAGATACCGTCCCCATTTCAGGGGGGTATCCACCTCTAAATAAGCACTGTTGACCAAGTCTTCAGGTTTCTGATGTTGAGGTGGAAAATAGTAGATGTCAACAGAGGGAGTCTCTATGTAGCATTTGTGGACCTCAAAGCTGCATTCGAGATGGTCCCCAGAGTTAAACTCAGGACAGTCTTGAGAGACTTGGACCTTCCTCTTGTGCTACTTGAAATTATTGTTCAAGGTCTCCATACTTGCTCAAGTAAGATGGGGCCACAATGGTGAATTAACAGAACGCATACTAGTAGACAAGGGTGTGAGGAATGAATGTGTGTCCCCCACCAACACTTTTTCCAATATTTATTAATAAGTGTGTTGACTTTTTAATGGGCTGTGCAAACAACTCGCGGTCCTGGGAGGCATCAATCTTCCATCGCTATTATTTGCCCGCCACACCCTTTTGGTGTCAAAAACCTCCAAGGGCCTGGAACTGTTACTAGATAGATTTGACTTGTTCTGCAAAAGCCATGGGTTAGCCATAAATGCAGCCAAAACAAAAGTATGGCTATCCACCCCCTTAAACAATTCCGCTGAACAGTCATGCTGGGGCGTGACCCTGGAGAGAGTCACAGACTTCGACTCTCTGGGTATTCGTCTGTCCAGCACTAGTTTATGGAATAGCCAGGTTATGAAGAGTGGGCTTCTTCCAAATCATAGGGCTGCTGTCACGTTGAATTTTGCAAGAAATACAACTTTCCGCCCCATGTCCCCATTATTGGAAATTTGGAGAGTCCAAGCTGTAGCCGTGGCCACCTATGGTTCTGAACTTTGGGGTCACAGTAATATTAAATCCTTGGGGGTAGCTGAGAACAAGTTCCTGAGGGCAGTGCTTAAACTTCTCCAAGGTACGCCCCTGTTTTTTTTCAGTGTAGACCTGAAGGTTTATCCAATTGATGCCAGAGTTTGGCTATAACCATCTTATACTGGCTGAGAGTATGGCTGGTCCCGGAGCTTGAATGCTTCATGAACAGGCTTAATGATATCCTTCTAATTCCCAGGTATTTTGCTGCTGTGCAATGGTTAAGACATGTTATACAGTCCCTTTTTGCGATGGGGTTCCTTGATCTGTGGCAATGTCCAGAGTCTATCTCCACCTCCTCCGTTAAAAAAGTTAAAGATCCTTACTGGGCATATGAGTGGCGGAAGATGTTGACATTAACCATTGGCGGTAGTGCTGCTGAGCATTTGTTGAACCATAAATGCGAGCCAAAGATTGAATCCTTTTTAGATGAGATTGACCCGCCATTTACCAGATTGTTGTACAGAAGATTCAGGCTTGGTACTGTGTTGCTTGCATCTTTCACCTGTAAGTGGAGGCCTCGTTCAGAGGCCAGTGCAGCTTGCCCAACCTGTGGAGCAGAGCAGGAAACAGATGCCCATCTACGTTTCTCTAGCCAGTGAAGATGCTGGATTGTACCCATGTGCAGATATCTTGGGAGTACGTATCCAGAAACAAGCGTGGGGAATCTGTAGGTCAGATACTAGGCCATATGTTTTTTCTATTGCTAAACTTGCAGAAGCAATCTGGTCTATCCCTGTAAGGATTGTCAAGCAAGCAATAGTTGTTAACCCAGAACATAGGAACCAGCTTGTTTCTATGATTGTTGCAATGCATGTTTTGCCAAGCTCAGCAGCTGGTCAGCAAGCTTAACCTACAAAGGAACTTCTGTGCATATGTTGCCTGAGTGTCCAACTATGCAGTTAGTTTTCAAAATTTAATGTGACATCCTTTTATACTGTTTTTATATTGTGTTCTTACTTTCAAGGTCAGAAATGCATGCTGATTTTTACCTAAATACAATACAAATGTTAACGATTCTGGATATTCCAATTGTAAAATCTCTTGAACAATGCTCCAATTTTACCTTGTTTTTGCTAAACTAGTACTTTAATGTATTTTTATTTTTGTGTTGCTTTTAACGTCTTTGACTGAAATATAGTATTTAAAGGAAACAGAGAACAAAGCTAGGAACCAATGTGCGTTTAGGATAGACATAATTGAACAGAAGATGATGATGCACCAGATAAGAGCTTCAATCCATAAAAATCATTAAGGAAAGTAGGAACTCACTGTGAAATAAAGAGAATAATACCCTAGAAACAAAAGTTGAGAGCATGGAGAATCCCTTCAAAGTCAGAGATTTAAAAAAATTGAATTCATCTAGAGGATTCAGAGCTCAGAGAGTGCTTATGAAAACTGATTCAAATTGAAGTCATTGGTGATAGCATTCCTGTGTAAATAACTCAAAGTTACCATAGCATGCCCAGCAACGGACAAAACTCTAATTGATAGGGGTGCAGAAATAGTCCCTATACACAATAAGGGTTTGAGATACCTTATATCAAACTATCAGCCTAGAAGTCTGATAGATATACCCCAGAAGATTTTTAGCGAACAGTTTCTGGCCCCAATTAATATTTGGATAGAAGATAATAAGATACCGTCCCCATTTCAGGGGGGTATCCACCTCTAAATAAGCACTGTTGACCAAGTCTTCAGGTTTCTGATGTTGAGGTGGAAAATAGTAGATGTCAACAGAGGGAGTCTCTATGTAGCATTTGTGGACCTCAAAGCTGCATTCGAGATGGTCCCCAGAGTTAAACTCAGGACAGTCTTGAGAGACTTGGACCTTCCTCTTGTGCTACTTGAAATTATTGTTCAAGGTCTCCATACTTGCTCAAGTAAGATGGGGCCACAATGGTAAATTAACAGAACGCATACTAGTAGACAAGGGTGTGAGGAATGAATGTGTGTCCCCCACCAACACTTTTTCCAATATTTATTAATAAGTGTGTTGACTTTTTAATGGGCTGTGCAAACAACTCGCGGTCCTGGGAGGCATCAATCTTCCATCGCTATTATTTGCCCGCCACACCCTTTTGGTGTCAAAAACCTCCAAGGGCCTGGAACTGTTACTAGATAGATTTGACTTGTTCTGCAAAAGCCATGGGTTAGCCATAAATGCAGCCAAAACAAAAGTATGGCTATCCACCCCCTTAAACAATTCCGCTGAACAGTCATGCTGGGGCGTGACCCTGGAGAGAGTCACAGACTTCGACTCTCTGGGTATTCGTCTGTCCAGCACTAGTTTATGGAATAGCCAGGTTATGAAGAGTGGGCTTCTTCCAAATCATAGGGCTGCTGTCACGTTGAATTTTGCAAGAAATACAACTTTCCGCCCCATGTCCCCATTATTGGAAATTTGGAGAGTCCAAGCTGTAGCCGTGGCCACCTATGGTTCTGAACTTTGGGGTCACAGTAATATTAAATCCTTGGGGGTAGCTGAGAACAAGTTCCTGAGGGCAGTGCTTAAACTTCCCCAAGGTACGCCCCTGTTTTTTTTCAGTGTAGACCTGAAGGTTTATCCAATTGATGCCAGAGTTTGGCTATAACCATCTTATACTGGCTGAGAGTATGGCTGGTCCCGGAGCTTGAATGTTTCATGAACAGGCTTAATGATATCCTTCTAATTCCCAGGTATTTTGCTGCTGTGCAATGGTTAAGACATGTTATACAGTCCCTTTTTGCGATGGGGTTCCTTGATCTGTGGCAATGTCCAGAGTCTATCTCCACCTCCTCCGTTAAAAAAGTTAAAGATCCTTACTGGGCATATGAGTGGCGGAAGATGTTGACATTAACCAGTGGCGGTAGTGCTGCTGAGCATTTGTTGAACCATAAATGCGAGCCAAAGATTGAATCCTTTTTAGATGAGATTGACCCGCCATTTACCAGATTGTTGTACAGAAGATTCAGGCTTGGTACTGTGTTGCTTGCATCTTTCACCTGTAAGTGGAGGCCTCGTTCAGAGGCCAGTGCAGCTTGCCCAACCTGTGGAGCAGAGCAGGAAACAGATGCCCATCTACGTTTCTCTAGCCAGTGAAGATGCTGGATTGTACCCATGTGCAGATATCTTGGGAGTACGTATCCAGAAACAAGCGTGGGGAATCTGTAGGTCAGATACTAGGCCATATGTTTTTTCTATTGCTAAACTTGCAGAAGCAATCTGGTCTATCCCTGTAAGGATTGTCAAGCAAGCAATAGTTGTTAACCCAGAACATAGGAACCAGCTTGTTTCTATGATTGTTGCAATGCATGTTTTGCCAAGCTCAGCAGCTGGTCAGCAAGCTTAACCTACAAAGGAACTTCTGTGCATATGTTGCCTGAGTGTCCAACTATGCAGTTAGTTTTCAAAATTTAATGTGACATCCTTTTATACTGTTTTTATATTGTGTTCTTACTTTCAAGGTCAGAAATGCATGCTGATTTTTACCTAAATACAATACAAATGTTAACGATTCTGGATATTCCAATTGTAAAATCTCTTGAACAATGCTCCAATTTTACCTTGTTTTTGCTAAACTAGTACTTTAATGTATTTTTATTTTTGTGTTGCTTTTAACGTCTTTGACTGAAATATAGTATTTAAAGGAAACAGAGAACAAAGCTAGGAACCAATGTGCGTTTAGGATAGACATAATTGAACAGAAGATGATGATGCACCAGATAAGAGCTTCAATCCATAAAAATCATTAAGGAAAGTAGGAACTCACTGTGAAATAAAGAGAATAATACCCTAGAAACAAAAGTTGAGAGCATGGAGAATCCCTTCAAAGTCAGAGATTTAAAAAAATTGAATTCATCTAGAGGATTCAGAGCTCAGAGAGTGCTTATGAAAACTGATTCAAATTGAAGTCATTGGTGATAGCATTCCTGTGTAAATAACTCAAAGTTACCATAGCATGCCCAGCAACGGACAAAACTCTAATTGATAGGGGTGCAGAAATAGTCCCTATACACAATAAGGGTTTGAGATACCTTATATCAAACTATCAGCCTAGAAGTCTGATAGATATACCCCAGAAGATTTTTAGCGAACAGTTTCTGGCCCCAATTAATATTTGGATAGAAGATAATAAGATACCGTCCCCATTTCAGGGGGGTATCCACCTCTAAATAAGCACTGTTGACCAAGTCTTCAGGTTTCTGATGTTGAGGTGGAAAATAGTAGATGTCAACAGAGGGAGTCTCTATGTAGCATTTGTGGACCTCAAAGCTGCATTCGAGATGGTCCCCAGAGTTAAACTCAGGACAGTCTTGAGAGACTTGGACCTTCCTCTTGTGCTACTTGAAATTATTGTTCAAGGTCTCCATACTTGCTCAAGTAAGATGGGGCCACAATGGTAAATTAACAGAACGCATACTAGTAGACAAGGGTGTGAGGAATGAATGTGTGTCCCCCACCAACACTTTTTCCAATATTTATTAATAAGTGTGTTGACTTTTTAATGGGCTGTGCAAACAACTCGCGGTCCTGGGAGGCATCAATCTTCCATCGCTATTATTTGCCCGCCACACCCTTTTGGTGTCAAAAACCTCCAAGGGCCTGGAACTGTTACTAGATAGATTTGACTTGTTCTGCAAAAGCCATGGGTTAGCCATAAATGCAGCCAAAACAAAAGTATGGCTATCCACCCCCTTAAACAATTCCGCTGAACAGTCATGCTGGGGCGTGACCCTGGAGAGAGTCACAGACTTCGACTCTCTGGGTATTCGTCTGTCCAGCACTAGTTTATGGAATAGCCAGGTTATGAAGAGTGGGCTTCTTCCAAATCATAGGGCTGCTGTCACGTTGAATTTTGCAAGAAATACAACTTTCCGCCCCATGTCCCCATTATTGGAAATTTGGAGAGTCCAAGCTGTAGCCGTGGCCACCTATGGTTCTGAACTTTGGGGTCACAGTAATATTAAATCCTTGGGGGTAGCTGAGAACAAGTTCCTGAGGGCAGTGCTTAAACTTCCCCAAGGTACGCCCCTGTTTTTTTTCAGTGTAGACCTGAAGGTTTATCCAATTGATGCCAGAGTTTGGCTATAACCATCTTATACTGGCTGAGAGTATGGCTGGTCCCGGAGCTTGAATGTTTCATGAACAGGCTTAATGATATCCTTCTAATTCCCAGGTATTTTGCTGCTGTGCAATGGTTAAGACATGTTATACAGTCCCTTTTTGCGATGGGGTTCCTTGATCTGTGGCAATGTCCAGAGTCTATCTCCACCTCCTCCGTTAAAAAAGTTAAAGATCCTTACTGGGCATATGAGTGGCGGAAGATGTTGACATTAACCAGTGGCGGTAGTGCTGCTGAGCATTTGTTGAACCATAAATGCGAGCCAAAGATTGAATCCTTTTTAGATGAGATTGACCCGCCATTTACCAGATTGTTGTACAGAAGATTCAGGCTTGGTACTGTGTTGCTTGCATCTTTCACCTGTAAGTGGAGGCCTCGTTCAGAGGCCAGTGCAGCTTGCCCAACCTGTGGAGCAGAGCAGGAAACAGATGCCCATCTACGTTTCTCTAGCCAGTGAAGATGCTGGATTGTACCCATGTGCAGATATCTTGGGAGTACGTATCCAGAAACAAGCGTGGGGAATCTGTAGGTCAGATACTAGGCCATATGTTTTTTCTATTGCTAAACTTGCAGAAGCAATCTGGTCTATCCCTGTAAGGATTGTCAAGCAAGCAATAGTTGTTAACCCAGAACATAGGAACCAGCTTGTTTCTATGATTGTTGCAATGCATGTTTTGCCAAGCTCAGCAGCTGGTCAGCAAGCTTAACCTACAAAGGAACTTCTGTGCATATGTTGCCTGAGTGTCCAACTATGCAGTTAGTTTTCAAAATTTAATGTGACATCCTTTTATACTGTTTTTATATTGTGTTCTTACTTTCAAGGTCAGAAATGCATGCTGATTTTTACCTAAATACAATACAAATGTTAACGATTCTGGATATTCCAATTGTAAAATCTCTTGAACAATGCTCCAATTTTACCTTGTTTTTGCTAAACTAGTACTTTAATGTATTTTTATTTTTGTGTTGCTTTTAACGTCTTTGACTGAAATATAGTATTTAAAGGAAACAGAGAACAAAGCTAGGAACCAATGTGCGTTTAGGATAGACATAATTGAACAGAAGATGATGATGCACCAGATAAGAGCTTCAATCCATAAAAATCATTAAGGAAAGTAGGAACTCACTGTGAAATAAAGAGAATAATACCCTAGAAACAAAAGTTGAGAGCATGGAGAATCCCTTCAAAGTCAGAGATTTAAAAAAATTGAATTCATCTAGAGGATTCAGAGCTCAGAGAGTGCTTATGAAAACTGATTCAAATTGAAGTCATTGGTGATAGCATTCCTGTGTAAATAACTCAAAGTTACCATAGCATGCCCAGCAACGGACAAAACTCTAATTGATAGGGCTCGATGATTACAATGTGCTTTCACAGCATGGAAGGCAATTTTGAAGGAAATTGGGAGGAAGAAAAACTCCAATGTATCTGCTTTCCAATATACCTCTTCCCTGATTTTATCAAAGATACAAGTAAAATCTGACTACATGAAGAATGATTTTCAGGTTTATGGCATGAAAGTGCATATACGTAAGGCAAAAATAAAAGTCAAGGACAAAGAGAAAACCTGCAACTGAGGGCTACGATCATCAAAATCTTTACTGATTAAATGGTGAAGATTCAGAACCTATGGGGCTTTGAGCACAGGCAAGAGTAAAAACAGAGCCTTCTTTGGAAGGCTTAGCTGAAGGACCAAAGAAAATGCAGACAGAGGCTTGAGGAGGTAAACATTGGAATGACTCAGAATTTAAGTAAATCAAACCCAGCCACATGACGAAAGGGACATTAACCCTCCTCCCCCGATAGGGAAGAGTGGCTGACATGAGACACTCAACAATAGGTAACCTAAACCCACATAAACCACGGGCAGTTCTATGGGTAGAAAACTTTGAATGAGATATAGCACATTGAACTTCCAAGTAGTGGGTCTTTCACACTGGTGACATGCAATATTTTCAGACAGAGGAAACGTTTTTTTAAAAAGTATAAAATTAAAAAATATATATATATATATATATCTTTATCTTAGCTCCTAGATTAAAAGTTACCTAGAAGCCATCCTCCAACAAACAAACACTAAACTAGCTGCTTGATTTCAAAAACTTTAGATACACATTCAAGCCAGTAATATTACAGAAGAACAACACACTCTGCAATCTCCAAACAGCCTTCAGCTGAGCCAGGAGAATACAATTGATGCCAGAGATCTAACCACATTTTACAAAGGCTGAGCAGCAATATAAATTTGTGCTTCTATAGTGCATTTTTAACCAAACACTTCAAGACCCTATAGAGAAGTTGGCAGACGCTGAACAATGAGCCATAGTTAAACTTTGGATTAAATCCCAAATGTCAGTTTTGGTGTTCCAGAATCAGCTTATTGTCCAGTTTAAAGCCAAGATTCCTCACCAAAGTAACCACATAGCATACTATGGTATTCTGGAGGTCTTCACTGCCAGCGACAATCACATCTTGTTGCATTTAGCGAAGGGAAATGTTTAGTCATCTAATCACTGATAAAGAATCAGGAGTCTCAAAAATGAGAGGGCGGGATATCCATAGTTGAGAAGGATTTGGTTATCTACTGTTGGCATAGGTGTAAAACTAGAAGCCAAATGAGTACGTGAAGATAGTTAAAGGCTGGACATCGATGCTAAACATGAACAGTGATATTGTGGATTCTAAAGAGACACTGCAGGTGATCTGGCAATTCTCTATGAATTGAAAAACAGAAGAGAGAAATATTGTGATTGTCATTTCTGAGAGACCAATTAAATAGAATTCTTTCAATAGCTGCGGATGAGAATCTCCTAATTGGTGAGCTGTGGTTCAATATGTCAAAAGCTGCAGAGAACCACAGCCTCATGATTGTCTGCTTCAGTCATCATCAAATACTGACACAGGCGGAGACTCTATTTCTCTTGCTGCTGAAAAATCAGCAGTCTGAAGAGCAGTCATCCACAGTTTTCTCATATGATGATCCAATACGCACATGGGCATCACATATGTCATGTTCAAAGAGGGGTATTCCCTCGAAACAGGAAAACAAAGCAAATCAAGATTGGCAAAATCATCTTCTATAACAAGCATTTCATTTAGAATATGCAAAAGGTCAGTTCCCTCCTTGTTCAATGCGTACATGCCATCACTTGAAGATAATTGGTTGCTACAACCTGAAATACAAGATGTAAGTCAACCATACACAGATACACCTCCCTATTAAAAAAGCCCACACCAACTTTACCTCTCAGAATGGCTCATACTCCAGCTTGAATGCAAGGACATTCATTCCTTGAATAAGTCAAAAACATTTTTTTCTGACATTTTTCTAGGGACCACAAAAACCTTTATAACTGGTTCACCAAATGCAAAACAGTTGACAGCTTCAACAAATGTCTGTAAACATCAATTAATGCTCTCCTTGGCCCTCTCACATCAACATAGTAACTAAATGTGCATGGTTCCTGCTTCTCTGCCTGACCAAAATATGTCAATCAGATCACAACGCAAATTGGACTGTTCTAATATGGTTAGCTTGGAATGTCACAAAAAAGACTCCATATTAGCAGGTTCTTTATAATAGGCTGCTAAATACATTACTGAACTTACTCGATATTTCAAAACTCTACGCGGACTCTAGCATAGATGCTAATCATTACACCACTGTTTAGTATATTTACAATAACCAGTAAATATATAAATAAAGCATTAGCATACCCCACAATGTCATGGCATAATATGCATGACCTACTGGTCACCCAGCCCTAGCTGTTCATCAACTAGGCCTCCAAAACATACAGAGATTCTAAATGGCAGAAATACATCATTAAGATATAAAAACTACAAGTACAAGCCCATGTGTGCAATGTAACAGCCTAAATGTGCCAGAAGTATGGGATTTGTCTGCTCATAAGCTCAGTACCTGAGAGCAACTGAACTTCAGAATTGAGGAAGATCCCCAGGCTTTATGTGGCTAGTCCCTACTTGGTGAATCTGTATCTGCTGGTCCATTTCTTACCTGAACCACATGAATCCCTGACTGGTTATGCACCAACCTACAAATGTACTTTTTTCTGTCAGGTGTAGCCTTTTCGCCTTAACTACCGCCCACACAATCAGCCAGTTGAGTAACTAAATTGCTGTAATGTGGTATCCAATAAATCACCAAAGTAAAAAAGAAAGGAAGACTATGGGCCTGATTTAGATCTAGGCGGACAGGTTACTCCGTCACAACGGTGAGGGATATCCCGTATGACGAAATATAAATTCTGTTATATCGTATGAGATTTATACTTTGGCAGATGAGATATTCATCACCCCTGTGACGGAGTAACTCATCCGCCGAGATCTAAATCAGAACCCAGGTCACTTTATTGAGGTTTGAATAATAGCTTGTCCAACATCGAACCTGTGAAGTTCAGGTTCAAGAGCATACACGTTTTCGGTCTTAATCTATCTGAGCAGGCATGATGCCTCAGCAAGCTGAACACTTGCTGATGAAACATGTTGACCTTCAAAACCATGAGTTTCGATCCTGTAAAGGAAATTAAAAATCATAACATTGGGTAATAGTAACATCTTCTACAGTATCCATGCATCTAAGCTTCTCTTAGATGCACAACCCTCATCACATCAATGTGCACCTAAAATTCCTCTTTCATAAACAGCAATGAGTCTATTGCCAATCCCAGGATGGGTTGTTGTTAGGACATTTCGCCCGCAATAAAAAAAGAATTGTTATGTTGAACATTTCTAAAAGGTGATGGAAGCATGATGCCTCTGAATTTTGGTAGGATTCATCCGCAGACCTCACTCACTACGGATCTGTGAGCGTAACCTCAAAATACGATTCCTTTATCGATACGCACAGTGTTGCTCTATATTAACTTTATAATGAGTAAAAAGAATTTTGAAGATAAGTTAGGCATTTGTTGTTGAGCTACGATTTTTTTGCAATGGCTACAGAGAGTACAGTATGAACTCATAAATAACCTGATTCAATAGTATTTCCGGAGCAGAACAAGTAAAGGTTTTGGAGCATCAGAAGAAATTCTGCCACATTCCCTTGAAGATGCTTAATAACAAGTGTTCTTAACTGGCCAGCTATGTACAACTGCACACCTTTGAAAAACAGTATATTTCCTCAAAGATATACCATTGTTAATGATAGATGATAACCATCTCAGTGATGAGAAGCACCTAAAAAAGATGCAATCATTGGGCCACTTTCATCATCTCAAGAGCAGGTCAGTATAGATTCCTAATGTGACAAAGCAGATATGCGCCTGCCAGCATAGTGGGCACTGAGACAAGGCAGACCTATCTGAACCATATTTAGTAGAGGCCAAAACAGAACACATCAGAATAAATCAGATATCTAAGCACCTACCTTGACCCAAGTTCGTTCAAGATGAAGTAATGAAAAGGAAATTGTTTCACCATATCATAAAACATGTGAGAATCATGTTAATGGACTTGATAAAAGGGATGGATCAATGGTAGAGAGAAGCATATGTTGGAAATATTAATTGCCTTTTAAAAGTGCCAAGTCTTCAACTTGTGGCATTACTGATTGGGAACAGACAGACAAGTCAACCGTGATTATTGCTTGAGTGAACTAAACATGATGAGAGTTATGTTTAAAGAAGAATACAAGCTGATCCCAAGGTATCTGAGGCAGCACATAGTCGTACATCATTCAGTAACTGAATATAGCGTTCTGAATGTGAGATGGAGGCGACCAGAGATATTTACAGTAAAGGGAGTGGCTATGAGACCACTAAAGCTTAATGGACATAAATAGATGTCAATAATAACACTTATGAGGAAAGGGCAATATAAAAACAGAGATGGCATTGGAATATGTCTCAACAGGATCAATTCAGGAAATGGTCTGTCACAGGGGTGTGTGCTGACAGTAAAAATTGCTAACATTCTAGAGTCTGTACAGACACGAGTAGTTCTAGAGGACTGCATTATGCCTCAGAGTTCATGCTCTCAAATATTTGAAAGGAGCCAATGTAACCGGATGACAGGATGCACAAGTAAGACAGAGCTTGAGCAGGAGTCAAATAAGACAAGGAAAACATAGTTCAATGGTAGCAAAGTGTGCAACAACTAGACGTCATGTAAATGTTAACTTATTTCTATACTGGACATACAAAAAAACAACTGTAAAGGAAACAGAAGTGGTACTATCATAGGAGAGATAGATCAGGATGAAGCACATCAGATAGCCCAAGGTGGCCAAGAAATTAAACAAAAAATATTAAAGTCAAAATGATTAGGATGCCCATATTAATGGTTATATTCCAGGAGGTGGCGTTGAGAAGAGGGAGTGTTGAGGAATACAGCAAGCAGAATTCACAACTCTGTTAAATAAGCTCAGGCAGGCCTAAAAAAAAAAATAAGAAAGAAAGAGAAGGCTCTGGTCTAATAAAGTGATAGATGAGAGATGTATAGGTCTAAATGGCACAAACACGGACAGAATTTAGAAAGAGAAACATGTTCAAATATATCTGAATACTTCGCATAAGTCAAAACTATTAAAGGCAGACGTTTTATGACAAGGAGGTTATGAGAGGGAGAAAAAAAATATATAATCACATAATAAATAATGAGATTAAAGAATTGCCTGGGTAAAAGAAACAATGATGGTAAGTGCTTTCTCAGACATCGAAGGAGACGTGGATCGTGCATAGAGAGTCCTTTCTAGAGTTAGGGAAAAGCAGGCAGCAGTCACCAAGAAGGAACATCAGCTAGCAAGTAAAAAGTAACAATGATTTAGACATTGTATGAAAGAGGTAGGCTAAGCCAAGCTTTCCTAAGTGTTGACAAGTAAACTCTTACAGAATACGTATTGCCCATAAATGTAAGTCTCAAAAACGTTTGAATTCAAAATTCTGTATCTTTCATTTATCCCAGTAGCTTGGCAGGTTAGTATTCTGTAGGCCTGTGGTTTGCAAAATGGATCCTTATCCAAATGTACAGATTTATGTGCTTTTTGTACTTCTCAGAACATCTGAACAGATGCTTAATCTGTGCAACGTTCACACAATGCTGAGTGTGGTGGAATAGACTCCATGCCAATCAACTTTAATCAAATTCCATTAGCAACAATGTTATGGATATCAAACCACTCACATTCAAAATCAATAACTCCATCTGACATGGCCCTCCCTTCATTTCAGCTTAATCTCAGCCATGTCAAGAGAGACTGTGAAAGCCACTTGGGAATTATGAAAAACACTTCTTACATTGGCACAAGATTCTCAGAGGTTGCCACTGATTTCATCATGCAGCTTGCCTTGGCAACAAAGAGAAGATGTGAATACAACCTAAGCTCATTGTGTACAAGAATATACAGTTTATTAATACATTAACTCCATTTTGAAATCCAATGATTTTTAGGATGTTAGCTGTTCACATCTACTGGGGTGTGGATGAGTGGAACCAGGCCCAGCATACAACCAATGCATAGATATATCAAAGAAAGAAATCTGTTACTCTTTAAACATTACTATGCCATCTTTATTAAACTACATAACACAACATGACAAGTGTTCTTCAAGTAGCTTCCCATAAATAAATTCAAAAAAGAATAATCAACAAATACCTGCTTCAAATAATAGACCTTGCAAATAAAGCTGTGCATACAAAAAATATCATGAAGAAACAATGATGGGAAACCAAAAAGCTGATGATCAATTGCCATACAAAACTAATAAAAAATTACCAGCTCTGCTCAGGAAAAGCTTCCATAATGAGGTTGACCAGACACTGTTCCCTCTTTACCCCATCTCAGTTTTAATCCACCAATACAGACTGTTCTCCTCCATTTTCTGGTAGAGCTGTTACAACATGGCTTACCTGACTCAGATCACAGCTCTGCATAAGAGAAAAAAAAACACCACCACTAACTGGGTAGTCACTTCCTCTTCTTGTATGCAAGCAGCTTCAAGAAAAAGAGAAAAAAAGCAGTGGAACAAAAGCTAGCATGAAGGTCCTTCCAAATCCAGAAACAAAAACCATAAAGTTCCATTAAGATGAACAAATATTGTCTCACACAGAAATCAAGCAGTGTGGACAGTTTTAAAAATGTGTTGAGAAAACAAAATCAAGCAAGGTCACCCACAGAAACTCAAAACATTGAAGACAGTGAGGTGAAAGAGCTTTCTGCTGTCAGAGTCTGGAATGAAACCAAACCAGACAGCTTGCAAATGGAGGACAGCAACAGCAGCAGGGAGATAAAGAAGGCGGAGAGGCAGAAGCTGGTGAGGCCAGTTCCTCTGTCTGTTGCTTACTCTTGGCTAGAGCAGAGTGTCAGTGAACACAAGAGAGGAGATATGGGCACCTCCAACCACACTTCCTTCTTATGCTTTTTTATGCATGTGTGCGTCTGGTCTGACCTTCTGAACGAGAGCACAGCGTGAGCAATGGCTTCTCTTCTCCTGCTCCTCCTCTTCCAGGCAGCCCCTTCATCAGACACGCACACACCACCACCAGAGAGCCTGGAGCAGCAGCAACGCGACACCCTCCTCCTCCCTGCTCCTAGGAGCGAATCCGACCCAGAATCCAGCCCTTCCCCCTGCAGGACAACTTCTGAAAAGGAGGAGGAGGAAGGGGGACCTCTGAAGAATAGACAAATCCAAACCAAGCAATGCAATCGGCCGTGAAAAAAAGAGGTCACCCTTAGCCCGAGCTTTTCCCAGGGCAGTGTTTTTCTCTCGCTCTGCTATACCGTGTCCCTTACTGTGTTTTGAGATCCAAGTCCACACAGAGACAACACACACTGCACACACCAAACCACCCCTGCCCGCAGCTCTACTGCACACGGGATTTTCGCTATACCCGCTCATGAGTCTCTGTTAACCAATTCCTCCCGCAAACCACCTCATGAAACACCAGCAGCGAGAAACCCCCCCAGCCAGATGAACCATCTCCCGTTTGGACATAAAAAGCCCTCCTCCCGCCGCGCTCGCTCTCCCAGAGCGCGTGGGCTGCATTTATTTATTTAAATACACAATTACCAATCGGAGATGGGGGTTAATTGCAAGGAACTTACAAGAGCTTGCCCGGGACGCCCACTGCTGCCGCTGCACTCAGGCGGGCTCTGCTGCTCCTACCGCTTTCTCTGTGGGGGTTTTTTTAGCGGCTCCACGCAGCTTCTCGCCGGTGCTTTGTTGTTGTTTTTGAGGCGAGGGGAGCCGCCGGTGAAGTTTTGTGCGCTGGAGGCTTCTCGCGCAGGGTCTGCTCACCAGCGGAGGAGGAGTTGGATCGCCATCTTCCTCTCACTTCCCTCGCCTGCTGCTTGCTGCTGCAGCAGATGACCTGAGAGGGATCCGTCTCACTCACACTGTGCGCGTCTCTCTCCTCGCTCTGAATAATGAGCAACCAGAGGCCAGGCAGAGCGAGAGACAAGGAAGACAACCTCGCAGTCCTTCTCCTCCACCACCGAGAAAGCCAGAGCACCAGGGGGTGCAAGACTCCTTTCTATCACAGCACAACGGCGGCAGACTTGGTGCAGCTGCTGCTTGGGGGAAGAAGAAAGCCTCTATGAAGCACACAAAAGAGCAGCAGAAGAAGAGGAGGGGAAGCCAGGAGGACATACTGGAGAACTTTTTTTTCCCAAGCCTTGTGAATTCACACATTGCATCAACTCTGTCCAATGAAGGGTTTGGTGGACATGTTGAGAAATGTGCAGAGATGAGGTTTTCAATTCATCTTTGCGAAAGCAAGATGGATTTTTTTTAAAGTGCCTTTGCAATTGGACTGTCAATGTACACCAACTAATGAAATTACCACCTTCACACACAATTGCACAATGCTATTAAAAACGGTCAAGCGTACACAATTGTATCCGCTGCTGCCCACGCTGGGCGTCTCCTCCCCCACGTAAGCAGGAAGCTGCTGAGGCCGGACGTTGCACGCACAGTCGGCCACGCCATGGCGACCAGCGCTGGTGCCGAGCTGGCCAGGAGCTCTCGGGTTTCTCCAGGGGATTTTGTCCCAGGCGGGCGCCCAAGGCAGAAGCTGATACGTATTTTGAAGTCTTCTCTACACGGGCAGCCTGGCACTGCCTTCCATTCAGGCAATTGAATGTTAGAAAAAGGAGATAATAGCTGTCGAAAAACACACCAGTGTCATGATGTCTTTTGGCCCCCAAATTCACCCAACAACTTTATACTGCCTGATACCTTATTTCAGCCCCCCCAAAACTGCTTTTTTGTCCACAGTTTGTTGACCAGACTTACAGTACAGGTTCCAAGTTATGTATTAGCTAGTCTTCTGCAACGTTTTTGTAAATTGATTTCACATGTGTAATCGGTCTATTTTGTAAACGAAAATGCCAGAAAATAATTTCACTTTTCCATATATTTATCAGCTGCCCATGTTATGAGATCCACCATGTTCTCTTTAGTTGTAGCAACTTGTGACAGACTGTCACGTAGTCTACATGAGATAGTTTAAGACACAGATTGGCTCTCATTTCCACGTTACAAAATTGCTAAAGGCCTTCCAACTGTGTTGAGACGGGTGCAGCTGTTTTCCAATATCTCAAATCCCCCATATTTTCCAACATTTAAGATCTCTGAACGCCAGGATCATTTGCTAACCCACCATTGACGTGTTTTTTGGAGAAAGGGGATTTCTTATCATGGAAAAAATGGGGAAAAAAGTTTGCCCAAAAACCGTTACAGAATGTGCAAATATGTTTTGACCTTATAGTAACAAGCATGCAGCAGTCTACTGGGGTAGCTCTATGCAATGCAGCCAGTTTTACTGAATTCATCCCACACCTCTTGTAAGAGGAGCATTACATTAACTTCCACCTCATACCTTAAATACTGATTCTGGAATATATACATGTAATAATATTTTATTTGAGGCGTGGAGAGAAGCATGCCTACCCTATACAATGGTTCCATCTTTTATCTTCTGAAACCATGTTAATGTTGTTTGATCGCAGTAGCAGGTCCTGTTATTTGCTTTGCCTGGTTTCATAAGTTATCAGGTAGGAGCTTCAAAGCGCTTTCTTTAGTAGTTCTCCATGAAATCACAATTGTGAGGACAATTAAACAAGGCAGAGTAGATGAAAGGTTCTTCATCACTGGTACACAACTTGCAATATAAGCAGATGTGTCTAGAAGAATATTTTAAAGTGGGTTGTAGCTGTCAATAAGGATTTGTAGCTAGGAATCAAAAAGAATAAATGGTGCCACTGCCGATTTATCGAAGTGTAAAAATAATTTAAAGTACAACAAATCCATTTGGACAGTGTGCACCACAGCTTTTCCTATCCATTTAGGGAGATATGTGTAGTAGTGTAGTTCCATGCGTAGAGGTGATGAAGTAGACGTAGTCAAGTAGAGTCTTTGTAGGTTATTTATTAAGTTGTAACCTCACTGGTAACAGCCCCACCAGGAGCAGCCTGCTTGCTGCTCAGCCCATCTTACAACTATCAACACTCACATCAGGCACCAAAGCATTCCACTCATGTCCATTCTATACAGAACACTCACACTGGCTGTGCAATGAGAAACCAGGTAAAAGGGAACATTATAAACATAACATGAAGATACTACATTATCTTCTCCCTTTAAAATTGAAAAATAAGACCATACTTAAAATGAAAACAACTATGCACAACAATGTACAAATGAAGTCAATAGTCCATAACCCAGGGATGAATAGTAAAGACCACACCACAAGAGGGAACCCAGACTAGACAAAAGAATGGAGGAAAGAAGAATGAAAAGATACACACGAACCCTCACCATCCTCCTCCTTAAATTTTAAAACAAAAAGAACAATTGTGGATACGTACAGCTCAGTGACACAAAGTGAGACAACACCACATGAAAAGACATGTGAACACTGTGAAAAGAGTGGGTGGACCGCACCCATGAAAGTACTCCTCATGTAAGGAACTAAACCATAGTAACTGTGGGGAAGGGACTATAACCCAACCTGCCACCACTCTTGTAAGGGACAATACATGCGAAAATGGGACAGTGACCCACAACGCGAACTCTAAATGGGACTAAAACCCATTACTAGCATAAAAGGGAAAGATACCTCTTAAACCACCCCACCTGTAAGGGTCATGTGACTGCCGAGTGGAAATGGGACAAAACCCATTCCTTGCGTAAAAGGGAAACAAACCCCTTAAGTCACCCCTCCTGTAAAGGTACTGTGGCTTACAATGGGGACATGGGACTAAAACCCATTCCTTGCGTAAAAGGGAAACCAACCCCTTAAACCACCTCTCTAGTAAGGGTACAGTGGCTTACAACATGCAAGTGGGACTAAAACCCCTTTCCATCCCTCAAGAAAGGGATACAGGCTTTGTAAAAAAACAGCCATAAACACATAAAAAACCAAAATGATCACCGTCCTTTGAGGGTCGACACACCCACCCAACATAGAGAGCGTGAACTCTGCCATGACCAACAGATGCCCACGTGAATGAGCAACAACAACCTTCAACAAAAATGAGCCTGCATGCCTTGAATGCACATTTCCAGAAGATATAAGTACGTGGATCAGAGCACAGCATGCCTGGGCTGGGGCTGTCCGGTGTAATGGACACTGGTGGGGCTGCAAGGCGTGCTGCTCCAGTTTCTTTTGTTTCTTGTGTATATTCTTGAATTTCAAAATTTATTCTTCAGAGATTACTGTCGCAGTCTGTGTGGTCCTTTGTCACCCAGTCTTTCTGAGAATTTTTTTGTGTGCAGTCTGCGCTTGTAATTCATGTAGCTTCTTTCCAACTTGAAGACTTCTTGTAAACATCATGTTTAGCTTGCTTAAGACCACTTGTAGAGCTGCTGTTTGAGACAGATGTTTCCGTAGGTTCCTTCCAACATGAAGACTTTTTTGGCCTGTTATCTTTATCTTCCTTGAGAGGACAGGTAGGGCATGAGTTTGTCTCCAGATCGTCGCCAAAATGTAGTAGTGTAGTTCCATGCATAGAGGAGATGAAGTAGACCTAGTCAAGTAGAGTCTTTGTAGGTTATTTATTAAGTTGCAACATCACTGGTAACAGCCCCACCAGGAGCTGCCTGCCTGCTGCTCAGCCCATCTTCCAACTGTCAACACTCACACCAGGCACCCTAGCATTCCACGCATGTACATCACACCAACATTCCATAGAGAACACTCACACTGGCTGAGCAGCAAGAAACCAGGGAAAAGGGAACATTATAAACATAACATGAAGATACTACAATATATCATTGATTTTAGTCGATGACTCAAAACATAGTACACAATGGGAAGGATTTCAGGTTTTCTGAAGTAGGCCATTGATTAATGCATGTTGTTCAAGTTACAGTTGGCAAAGCAGGGCATGTATTTTCTTGTTTTACTTGGAGTTAGAAATGTATGGTTAGAGATGATCCTTGTCAGTGTGTTGCTCCCCCCACCGCACAGCTCCACCGTGTAGTGGTCTGTCATCCAGTGCCCAGGAGCTGAGTTTGAGGCCCTCCTCCACCTGCAGGCCCCCGCCTGCGCCTCATCCCTGGTGGCCCAGTGGTGAGCTCTTGTTCTTGTCTGCTGTTGTTTCTTTTCTTCTTGCCTTTTTCTTCTGCCTCTTTTTCTGTCCAGTGTCAGTTCTGCTCTGTTCTTACTTTACTCTTGTTTACTTTAGTTCGTTTAGTTTGCTCTCACCTTCCTGCCCTCGCCGCTGCTTGCTCCCTGCAGCCCGCCTCCTTCCAGCACCATTTTCCCACCTCCCAGCTGACCAGCCCTCCCACCTCCCCAATACTACTCAATGGCAGCCACTGCACAGTAAATGAGTAATCTCACTGAGCATTTCAGTGCGTTGTTCCCCCACTACACAGTTCCGCCTTGTGGTGGTCTGCCCACCAGTGTCTAGATCCTAAGTTCTAGGCCATCATCCAGCCGCAGGCCCCTGGCTCGGTCTCATCCCTGGTGGCCCAGTGGTGAGCTCTTGTTTCTGTCTGCTATTTATTTTCTTTTTGCCTTTTTCTGTCTTTTTCTTCTGCCTCTTTTCCTGTCCAGTTTCAATTCTGCTCTGTCCTTACTTTGCTCTGGTTCGCTTTTATTCATTTTGTTCGCTCTCCCCTTCCCACTCTAGCCACTTCTCGGTCCCTGTGGCCCTGCCCCCTTCCAATTGCCATTTTGACGCCTCCCAGCTGACCATCCCTCCCTAACACTACTTAATGGTGACCTGGTGTGCCGGTGGCATGCCAAAGGCAAGCTCGTTTGTGCCCGGCTGCACTTGGATCATGCCCAGCACCATGGACCCTGGTTCCCGCTGCTCCCACCGCTATGCCAGCACCCTCCACACACTGAACCCCAGACGTTCCTCTGCCTGCCACTTCGCTTTGCTGAAGGACACCCAAGTCCCATTCACCTGCCGCAACTGCACCTGCCTCCGCACACCAGACCCACCAACCACACAACCCTCAAGAACCGGACCCAACCACTTCTGCTGCATGCTACTCAACACCTGCTCCCTCAAACAACCCGCTGTGGAGATCTGGGACCTGTTAGATTCAATCTCCCCAATGTTGCCTTCTTTACAGAAACATGGCTGAATCCCACCTCATCCTTGGACATTGCAACCAACATCCCCAATGGCTACAAAATCATCCACAAGGACCACAGCAACTGGCTCAGAGGAGGTATCGCCATCGTACACAAAACACCCTCTGCTTCAAAACCAGCTCAGACGACCACTCACCCTACATGGAACACCTCCACTTCCAGATCCAGACCAGCTTGAATGCCACCCTCCACGGCACTCTCGTCTACAGACCTCCTGGACTCCGCTTCCCTTCAGCAAAGCCATAGCTAAATTCATCACCCACCACGCTCTCGCCTCAACAAACTAAATCCTCCTCAGTGACCTTAATTTCCACATGGACAACCTCGATAATCAAAACCCATCATCCCTATTGCAGGACATCGCCACCATCAAACACAAACAACTGGTCACCTCTCCAACCCACTCAGCAGGACGCACGCCCAACCCAATCTTCTCCACAGGCAACAACATCTTTATCAGCACACGTCTGGCCACATTTGACCGACTACCACTGTGGCCACTTCTCATTCACCAAACCCACCGTACACCACCACACCCACGGCTACCCTCACAGAAGCCGGAACAAGGTCACTGAAGACCAAATGACCACCTCCCTCAGCATAACCCTACCACTGACATCCACATACGCCAACGCCTCAGCATGCACCTCCACCGTTGGATCTCCAACTGCGGCAATCACTGGCTCCCCTCAGGAAACCCTTGAGCAAGCAGCCCCCAAGAAAACCAGCTGGTTCTCTCCTGCCCTCCAAGAGTCCAGGCGCACCTGCAGACCGCTCAAGAAAAGATGGGGGAAGCAGCAAGATCTTGGCAGACCACACAGCCTTCAAAGCCACTGTCACCGCACACCACCACCTCATCAGATTAACCTAGAAAACTGCTACACAGGAACACATCAATGCCAACGCACACAACAGCAAAGAACTCTTCATTGTGCTCAAAGAATTCACCAAACCCAGCACGGAGAACGGCAGGCATTCGCCCCTCTCAAAACCTCGCCACCTTCTTCCACCGCAAGATCTAGGAGATGTATGACAGCTTTGCAACCCAGGAGCCACCCATCCTACCCACAACCACCGCACCCAATAGCTCCAGACCCTGGTCAACTGGACCACCCTAAACTCCGCAGACAGTCTCAGGATCATGAAGAGCATGCACTCCGGAGCCCCTTTAAATTTCTGCCTACACCACATCTTCAACAGAGCCAGCACCTGCATCGCCCCCAAACTCTACTGCACCATCAACTGTTCTATCAAGTCCTGCACCTTCCCCAAAGACTGGAAACATACAGAGATCAACCCCCTGCTGAAGAAACCCTCTGCCAACCTGACGGCCCTCAAGAACTAGAGGCCCATCTCTCTGCTCACCTTACCTGCCAAAGTCATTGAGAAGCCCATCAACGCCCAACTCTTAGAGTTCCTTGAAACAAACCAAATCCTGGACCCCTCCCAGTCGGGTTCAGAAGCAACCACAGGACTAACACTGCTGTCCTCAATGCTACAGACAACATCAGCACCCTCCTCGACTGAGACGAAACTGAAGCCCTTATCCTCCTGGACGTCTCAGCCGCCTTGGACTGACGCGTACCTCCCCCTCTGCACAAGACTCCATGACGCCGGCATCCGTGACAAAGCTCTAGAATGTATCCGCCCCTTCCTTACCGGCCGAACCCAGAGAGTCAGACTTCCTCCATTCTACTCAGAACACACAGCGATTAGCTGCGGAGTGCCTCAGGGATCCTCCTCATGCAGGGCTCCACCTACGACAATTCCTGGTGGCCTGCAGTGCTCTGAGCCCCCTCCACACCCACAGATCAGGCACAAAACCTCAGCATCATCCTGGTCTCCTTGCTCTCAATGAACCACCAAATCAACGTTGTATCGTCCACCTGCTTACACGCGGTCAGCATGCTTGAGAAGATCTTCAAGTGGATCCCCACTGAGTCCAGGAAAACTGTCACCCATTGTTAGACCTGGCACCATTGGCATGGGTCTCCCTTCCATTTTTGCTGTTGCCGCATGTGTTTTTTGCTGGTGTTAGATGCTTTGGGCACTGTGCCACTGCTGTCCAGTGCCACAGTGTGAGTGCTCCCTACTGTAAACTGATGTATTAATTAGTTGTTCCATGATTGAATGTTTGGTTTACTTGTCAGACCCTCGTACAGTGCACTGAGTGTGCCCAGGGCGTATAAATCCAGATGCTGCTAGTGGGCTTGCGGTGAAAATTGCAAAAAACACAGTTGATGGATAGAATGTAGAACAATGTCATACATTCACCCCAGTACAAGGATCTGGGCCTAAATCCATCGTTTATTTGCACTCCACACCACCCTGGGTTAGACACTGGCTATATGCATATCAGCTCTGACCCTGTGCCTCATGGGAACAGTCCAGTCCGAACTACCAAGCCATGTCTTTCCCAGACCGGAATCAAGCATCCAAGGACCGGTTTCTGGCTATCAGCCTTCATCAGCCTGGATAGCTTAACTCCAGTGGTGCGGAGAGTCTGGGACTCACGTCTGAGTATACCTTGCACACTCGGGGAGAAAATTGCAAAAAACACAGTTGATGGACAGAATGTAGAACAATGTCATACATTCACCCCAGTACAAGGATCTGGGCCTAAATCCATTGTTTTTTTGCACTCCACACCACCTTGGGTTAGACACTGGCTATATGCAAATCAGCTCTGACCCTGTGCCTCTTGGGAACAGTCCAGTCCGAACTACCAAGCCATGTCTTTCCCAGACCGGAATCAAGCATCCAAGGACCAGTTTCTGGCTATCAGCCTTTATCAGCCTGGATAGCTTGACTCCAGTGGTGTGGAGAGCCTGGGACTCACGTCTGAGTATACCCAGCACACTCGGGGTGAAAATTGCAAAAAACACAGTTGATGGACAGAATGTAGAACAATGTCATACATTCACCCCAGTACAAGGATCTGGGCCTAAATCCATCGTTTTTTTGCACTCCACACCACCCTGGGTTAGACACTGGCTATATGCAAATCAGCTCTGACCCTGTGCCTCATGGGAACAGTCCAGTCCGAACTACCAAGCCATGTCTTTCCCAGACCAGAATCAAGCATCCAAGGACCGGTTTCTGGCTATCAGCCTTCATCAGCCTGGATAGCTTGACTCCAGTGGTGTGGAGAGCCTGGGACTCACGTCTGAGTATACCCAGCACACTCGGGGTGAAAATTGCAAAAAACACAGTTGATGGACAGAATGTAGAACAATGTCATACATTTACCCCAGTACAAGGATCTGGGCCTAAATCCATCGTTTTTTTGCACTCCACACCACCCTGGGTTAGACACTGGCTATATGCAAATCAGCTCTGACCCTGTGCCTCATGGGAACAGTCCAGTCCAAACTACCAAGCCATGTCTTTCCCAGACCGGAATCAAGCATCCAAGGACCGGTTTCTGGCTATCAGCCTTCATCAGCCTGGATAGCTTGACTCCAGTGGTGTGGAGAGCCTGGGACTCACGTCTGAGTATACCCAGCACACTCGGGGTGAAAATTGCAAAAAACACAGTTGATGGACAGAATGTAGAACAATGTCATACATTCACCCCAGTACAAGGATCTGGGCCTAAATCCATCGTTTTTTTGCACTCCACACCACCCTTGGTTAGACACTGGCTATATGCAAATCAGCTCTGACCCTGTGCCTCATGGGAACAGTCCAGTCCGAACTTCCAAGCCATGTCTTTCCCAGACCGGAATCAAGCATCCAAGGACCGGTTTCTGGCTATCAGCCTTCATCAGCCTGGATAGCATGACTCCAGTGGTGTGGAGAGCCTGGGACTCACGTCTGAGTATACCCAGCACACTCGGGGTGAAAATTGCAAAAAACACAGTTGATGGACAGAATGTAGAACAATGTCATACATTCACCCCAGTACAAGGATCTGGGCCTAAATCCATTGTTTTTTTGCACTCCACACCACCCTGGGTTAGACACTGGCTATATGCAAATCAGCTCTGACCCTGTGCCTCATGGGAACAGTCCAGTCCGAACTACCAAGCCATGTCTTTCCCAGACCGGAATCAAGCATCCAAGGACCGGTTTCTGGCTATCAGCCTTCATCAGCCTGGATAGCTTGACTCCAGTGGTGTGGAGAGCCTGGGACTCACGTCTGAGTATACCCAGCACACTCGCTAGTGGGCTTGCAGCACTGATTGTGCCACCCCCAGAAGCGGCCTTGTAAAAAGTGTCTAAGGTCTGCCATTGCAGAGCCTGCGTGCAGTCTAGTACTGTCATGCTGACTGGGCAAGTGCACCCACTTGCCAGTCCCTAAACCTTCCCTTGACTTCATATTAGTCACCCCTATGGTAGGCCCAAGGGCAGGGTGCATTATAAGTATACGGTTGGACAAGCCCTGATGTGTGTGGCATGTCCTAATAGTGAATTACAGCCATTTTCGTTTTCCACTATTGCAAGGCTTCCTGTTCTCCATAGCCAGAGTGGGCTTCTGGATTGTTACATGTTTGTAGTCCTAGCAGACTCAGAGAACATGGTAGAAATTCGAGTTTAGTATGCCTGGACTCAGAATAATAAAAGACATCTTTTAGTGAAGTTTATTTTAATATTCTGTGTTTGTAAATACCACTTTTAGAAAGTAGGTATTTCCTTGCCTAACCATTTGAGCCCGCCTCTGCGAGGTTGTGTATTACTTGTCTGGGGTTGTGTGTGACATGACTGGGGAATTCCAGGAGACAGGCTGGGGCTGCCCGGTGGTAAATAGGGAGATCTGCATGTAGATGGGAGGGAGGAGTTGCAGGAGTTGGGAGGAGTTGCACCTGGAACCTGAATAGGTAAGGCTGGGCCTTCCCTCTACAATGCTGGCTCCACCCCTGTGGTGTGTCTGATGTCTCTGCCCTGCACACTGAAAGAAGAGGAGGAAGACTATCAACAGAGTGCTCAAGGAATGTACTTGCCTTCCACTATGCTGGTTTCACCTCCTGTGGGGCGTTTGATGTGCCTGCCCTGCGCTGTGAAAGGAAAGGAGCAGTCTGGTAAACAGAGTGCTTCAGAACTGGCTTGAACTGGGCACAGGCCCCTCTCCCGTCAGAGAACAAAGGAGTTTGGGGTATAAGTATTGGGACCCTGATCCCATGAAATTAGATCACTTCTGGACTTACAAGACAAAACCTCTGCTGAGGAGAAGGAACCTGAAGAAACTGAGGAGAAACTATTCCCAAGCTGATGTGCTGCTTGGGGAATTGGCCTGCAGTGTTTGCCTTGCTGCCAAAGGGAGGAGAAAGAACTTTGTGGACTTTTCTTTCAACTTGTGCAAAGATCTCCAAGGGCTTGGAAGAGAGCTTGCCCCCCGACCGAAGTCCAAGGACCAGTGGACTTCACCAGCCTTTGTGAATTGCTGCTGGAAACAAGTGGCTACAGAGGCAGGGAGCTGTGACCGACTCTCACGTCCGGCCCTGTGTCCTGTAGGCACCGCACCAAGCAACGTCCGCCTCAAACAACGCAAGCTCTGCTCTCACTGACTCCGTCACGAGCCGTCGGAAACGCAAGAATAGAGACCGAAACGTCGACGATTGCTTTTTCTACCGGATAATAAATTAGATTGTAAATAGGTAGAAAAGCTTTTGCAATTGTTGTATAGAGAATTTGTATAGATCAATTTATTTGTATGTTCTCTTACAACGTTGTTTATCTATCATGTACCCTTGTAACAAATATTAAATCCGAATACTCTTTCATATACACCCTTTCTCTTGCTCTCTTTTGTCTCAAAAAGATCACTGTTCAGTGACAAACAGAAATTAACTTAAAAAGACATTTGTCACAGTTGTTGTGCATTAAAGGCATCAAATATATCAGGTCGTACAATTGTAGATATTTAAAATAATATTCGAAACATTAAGACAATTAAAACCCTTGAAGGTTCAATTACCATAACACATATTGGAAATGGCTCTTTTTGTAGGGTTATACCCAAACGTTTTGCTTCTTCCTCCTATTTTATCTGACCTGTTTTTGTTGACTTAGGGACCATGGGCACTTTACCACTGATAATCAGTGCTAAAGTTCATATTCTCTGTGTGTAAATTGTTATTATGATTGGTTAGGATCCTGCATGCTATAGGCCAATTTCACTGATAGATTCCTCAGTTAAGATTCTAGGGAGAGTCATATTAGTGAAATTGAACGAATGGGCCACTGAGAACAACATCTTGAGTAATGTGCAATATGGGTTTAGACCCAAAAGAAGTACCCTGGATCAGTGTCTTAATCTCCACCTGCTGATCGAGAAATACACCAGGGCTAAGGATGGGTCCATGTACCTTGGGTTCATGGACCTCTCCTCTGCGTTTGACATGGTCAACAGAACTAAGCTCTGGCTAAAATTACTTGACATGGGCCTGGATAGATCCATAGTTAATTTATTGGCTGGCCTTACCGCTAAAATTAGAGTATCCACGAATGGAAGGTGCACAGATGTTTTTGCGTCTGAAAAGGGAGTCAGACAGGGTTGTATACTGGCACCACTGTTGTTCACGTTATATGTGAACGCCCTGGAGCCTGCCCTCAGGGGCGTTACAAGCGACATCCCACGTGCAGGGGAACAGGGGATACCAGTTCTCCTTTACGCGGACGACGCGGTTCTTCTTGCACGTACTGGGGTGGGGCTTCAACGACTCCTGGATGCTTTTGAATCCTTTATGGGCTCACTTGACCTGAAAATAAACGCGAAAAAATCACAGGTTATGCTCATGGGCATGGCCTCTAGGAGACCTTTTCATAAAACCTTTCTCTGTGGGCAGGAAAAGCTTGCACGCGTCTCCTCTTTTCCCTACCTGGGGATCACCTTTGACAAGAAAGGTAGCTGGGGTCCTCATGTTAAAAGCAGAGCAGCCATGCTGGCCAGGACATCTGCTGCCCTCCATGGGTTTTCTAAAAAACTGGGGGGTAGGCCAATTGCAGCTGTCAGTAAAATATACAAAGCTAAATGCATCTCAGTTGCAACATATGGTGGCTCATTGTGGGGATATAGGGGAGTGGAACCCATACAGACAATGGAAAACAAATTTTTTAGATCTGTTTTGGGTGTCCCACAGTCAACCCCGTCCTATACCGTTCATATGGAATTGGGGGAAGGCTACATCTCAGATCTGATTAGAATAGCACCTTTAATCGCCTGGCTTAGGATGTGGCTTAATACAGAAATTCCTCTAAATCATATCATAATGAGGGACTGTTTGACCCTAGATAACGTACATAGGATTAGGTGGTTGATGTATATTAAGGATAGTTTTTCGAGGTTGGGGAGGCCTGAACTTTACTCTGTTATTGACTCTATAACATCCAAAGACATTGTTTACACCAAAGTTGCAATGAAGGAGCTCCTATCCTTGGAGAGGGAAGAAACTGAGCTGAAGAAACCCTGTGTCAGGGCCGGTTTATTGTTGGCTATACCCAATGGTCCTGACAGTTACCTCATTGTGGTGACCCATCCCTATCACAGGTTCATTTTAACTCGTTTTCGATTTAATTTGATACATTTTAACTTGGGTTTTTATCCCGTTTGGAGTACCCCTGAAAAGGCACCGCCCTGTTCCTGCGATCATTTCTCTGAGCAAAGTACTATGCACTTTATAATGTTCTGTAGTTATTACAATGAAGCTCGGAGATTGTTTCTCGTACCTATACTCAAGGAAGCAGGATTTATTTTAGTCAGACCTGCTCTTATTTATTTGCAAATGTTACAAACTCCCAGGATTATGTTTCATGTGGCCAGCTTCCTGGTGAGAGCTATTAGAAGCAGGAATATCAGACTTAAAAACGCGTCTACCTCCCTTTGTAGTATAGACCAGCACACTAGTTAGTCTGTTTGCTGGTGACCTTTGGGTCAGCATTTTTAGAAAGCACTGTAACAGGGTTAGTAGTTGCCCGTTCTAAACATTCTGTTGGGGACATCCTTAGTATTTTTTAAACCGTTTTTTAAGCCTTCTTTGCACTTTAGCACCTTGCACTTTAGCACTTTGCACTTTGTATCAATCTTATAATTATAAAATGAAATATGGTGCATGTTGGTTTTTTAACATGTTAATCCTAAATTGTTTTTAACTGTTCTTAACGTGTTCGTTGTCTGTAACTTTGTGTATATATTTGCCATTGTCTTTGTATGATATTAAGTTATCGCAATAAAGTATTTTGACTGACTGATTGGTTATCCATGATTGGTATATTTGATTTACTGGTAAGTCCCTAGTACAGTGCACTGAGTATGCCAGAGCCTGTCAATTGAACTCTACTAGTTAGCTTACAGCACTGGTTGTGCCACCCACACAAGTAGCCTGTAGATGTATCTCAGTCCTGCCACTGCAGTGTCTGCGCACTCAGTTTTCAACTGCCATGTCGACCGAACAAGTGCACCCCACTTGCCAGGCCCCCTAACCATCCCTTTTCTTACACGCAAGGCATCCCTCAGGTAGGCCCAAGTAACCCCCATAGGCAGGGTGCAGTGTTTGTAAAAGGTGGGACATGTACTGGGGTGTTTTTGCATGTTCTAATAGATAAATTCTGCCTATTTTGTTTTACACTATTGAAAGGCTATCTGTCCCCTAGGCTAACATGGGAGTTACTTTGTAACATCTTACAAAGATAACTTTGCATTGGGACAAGATATAGAAGTGGAGTTTAGTCTCTCTGAACTCAGAATCTAATAACACATCTATTTAGGGAGATGGTTTTTAAATTGTGTGTTTGAAAATGCCACTTTTCGAAAGGAGGCATTTTGATTTTTAACCATTCTGTGTGCCTCTGTTGATTTGTGTATAAACTGTCCGGTTTTTGATTTACAGGGGCTGGGGATTTGCATTCATTGTAGACAGTCTCAAGAGGGGGGGTTGAGGTGTGTCCTGCCTTTCCTTGATGACTCAGAGCTGAGCTGAATAGACTGTGGCTGCATTGAGAGTGGTGGGAGGAGTTTCACTTACACCTGAATAGGCCGTGTCTTCTCTGCACAATGTTGTCTCCACCTTCTCTAGTGATGCTGCACTAGAGTGAACAGAACTGGTTTGGACTGGGCTCAGAGACCCTTGCCACAAAAAGAACAAAGAAAAAATGGGGTATAGGTATTGGACCTTAAACCCCAGAGAATTGAATCACTTCTGGACTCAAGAGGAACCTTTGCCAAGGAGAAGAGCTAGAGAGCTTTGAGGAGGAGACCTGACCCTTTGCTGAGTGCTGTGTGGGGTTGGCCTGTAGTTGCTGCTTCTGCCAAGGAAAGTACAAAGATTGGAAGTTTGCTGAGGCCCCTACTTGAAAATGAATCTCCAGGGGCTTGTGTGTGCAGGACTCCTGTTCTGAAGTTTCAGGAACACAAAGACTTCACCCCCAGCTCCCCTGAACTACACTGCTGAAAGTTCTAACCACACATCACTAAGTGATACCGCCACAGCCCAGACTATTCCATAATGCACAACACAACTTCACAGCACCAACCTAATTCCAGTACAACACAACACCAAACACGGTACCATACCAGTTAACACCATAGAACAAATATCTTAACACACCGAGCAGATTAAACAGTAATACCAAAACACAATGTTCTAGTACTCATGCAAAAATATTATTTTTATTGTTGTGAAAAAAAACAAATGAGTAATATAAAGCCATTCAAAATTACAGTTGAGTAAAGCTCGAAAAAGGTATAAAGATCAAAGTAAAGAGCATAACCACGAGAAAAAGGTACACCCACCCATTTAATACATCCATTGTGAATGTGATGCGGAGTACAAAACTGTTACATTTCATGACAACTTTGAGGATAAAGTTTCCCCAGATATGTAATGCACTGTGTAAGTATAGTCACTCAGCTCCTTGCATCATACCAAGGTTATGTGTTGTTTACGGTACTGATAAAATAAAAACAATTAGAGAGCCCCCAGTCTAGGAGGGGAAACGCATGGGTTTCTAACTTGGAGAAGTACTGTATTACTGATATTCACCACATTGTAAATTTACGGTTGGTCAAGGCTATATCGTAAAGCTTTACAGGGGTGGCATGATGGGCTAAAGAATGATGGATTTAACCCAGATCTCTTGACTGGGGGTGAATGTATGATTTATTCAGCATTCTGTCCATCATTTGTTTGCGTAGCACTTTTCACTCTAAGTGGGATGGGTATGCCGAGACGTGGGTCCCTTGCTCACTGTGACACTGAATTCAAACGAGAATGGCTGATGAAGGATAATACTCAGAAACTGGTCCCAGGATGCTTATGACTGGTCCAGGGAGGGCCTGGCTTGACAGTTCAGTCTGGACTGTTCCCATGGGGCACAGGGTCAAGACTGATTTGCATATGGCTGGGTCTAATTAGGGGTGGCATGGTGAGCAAAAGAACAATTGATTTAACCCAAACCTTTGACTGGGGGTGAATGTATGATTTATTCAGCATTCTGTCCATCATTTGTTTGCGTAGCACTTTTCACCCTAAGTGGAATAGGTATGCTGAGACGTGGGTGCCTTGCTCACTCTGCCACTGAATTCAAGCTAGCCTGGCTGATGAAGGATAATACCCAGAAACTGGTCCCAGGATGCTTGTTTCCGGTCAATGGAGGACCTGGCTTGGCAGTTCAGTCTGGACTGTTCCCATGGGGCACAGGGTCAAGACTGATTTGCATATGGCCGGGTCTAAGCGGGGGTGGCATGGTGAGCAAAAGAACAATGGATTTAACCCAGAACTCTTGACGGAGGGTGAATGTATGATTTATTCAGCATTAAGCCCATCATTTGTTTGCGTAGTACTTTTCACCCTAAGTGGGATGGGTATGCCCAGACGTGGGTCCCTTGCTTACTGTGCCACTGGATTCAAGCTAGCCTTGCTGATGAAGGGTAATACCCAGAAACCGGTCCCAGGAGGCTTGCTTCTGGTTTTCACCATAAGTGAGATGGGCATGCCCAGGCGTGGGTCCCTCGCTCACTGTGCCACTAGATTCAAGCTTGCCTAGCTCATGAAGGGTAATACCCAGAAACCGGTCCCAGGATGCTTGTTTCCGGCCCACAGAGGACCTGGCTTTGCAGTTCGGTCTGGACTGTTCCCATTGGGCACCGGGTCAAGACTGATTTGCATATAGCTGGGTCTAAACTGGGGTGGCATGGTGAGCAAAAGAACAATGGATTTAACCCAGAACTCTTGACGGAGGGTGAATGTATGATTTATTCAGCATTCCGTCCAACTTTTGTTCGTGTAGCACTTTTCACCCTTAGTGGGATGGGTATGCCCAGACGTGGGTCCCTCGCTCACAGTATCACGGGATTCAAGCTAGCCTAAGTGATTAAGGGTATTACCCAGGAACCGGTCACAGGATGCTTGTTTCTGGTCCAGGGAGGACCTGGCTTGGCAGTTCGGTCTGGACTGTTTCCCTGGGGCACAGGATCAATACTAATTTGCATATGGCTGGACTACACTGGGGTGGCATGGTGAGCAAAAGAACAATGGTTTTAACCCAGATCTCTTGACTGGGGTTGAATGTAGGATTTATTCAGCATTCCGTCCATCATTTGTTTGCATAGCATTTTTCCCCCTAAGGGGGATGGGTATGACCTGATGTGGGTCTCTTGCTCACTGTGCCACTGGATTCAAGGTAGCCTTGCTGATGAAGGATAATACCCAGAAACCAGTCCCAGGATGTTTGTTACCGGTCCAGGGAAGACCTGGTTTGACAATTCGGTCTGGACTGTTCCCATGGGGCACAGGCTCAAGACTAATTTGCATATGGCTGGGTCTGAACTGGGGAAGCATGGTGAGCAAAGGAACGATGGATTTAATCGAGATCCTTGACTGGGATGAATGTATGATTTATTCAGCATTCCATCCATCATTTGCTTGCCTAGCACTTTTCACCCTAAGTGGGCTGGGTTTGATCAGACGTGGGTCCCTTGCTCACTATGCCACTGGATTCAAGCTAGCCTGGCGGATGAAGGGTAATACCCAGAAATCAGTCCCAGGATGCTTGTTTCTGGTCCAGGGAGGACCTGGTTTGGCAGTTCGGTCTGGCCTGTTTCCATGGGCAAGGGGTCAATACTGATTTGCATATGGCTGGAGCTAAACTGAAGTGGCATGGTGAGCAAAAGAACAATGGATTTAACCGAGATCTCTAGACTGTGGTGAATGTATGATTTATTCAGCATTCCATCCATCATTTGCTTTCGCAGCACTTTTCACCATAAGTGGTATGGGTTTGCCCAGATATGGGTCCCTCGCTCTCTGTGCCACTGGATTTAAGCTAGCCTTGCTGATGAAGAGTAATACACAGAAGCCGGTCCCAGGATGCTTGTTTCTGGTCAAGGGAGGACCTGGCTCGGCAGTTCGGTCTGGACTGTTTCCATGGGGGACAGGTTCAAGTCTGATTTTCATATGACTGGGTCTAAACTGGGGTGGCATGCTGAGCAAAAGAACAATGGATTTAACTCAGATCTCTTGAATGGGGGTGAACGTATGATTTATTCAGCATTCCATCCATCATTTGTTTTCATAGCATATTTCACCCTAAGGGGGCTGGGTATTCCAAGATGTGGCTCCCTTGCTCATTCTGCCACTGGATTCAAGCTAGCCTGGCTGATGAAGGAGAATACCCAGAAACCGGTCCCAGGATGCTTGTTTCTGGTCCATGGAGGACCTAGCTCTGCAGTTCTGTCTCGACTGTTTCCTTGGGGCACAGAGTCAATACTGATTTGCATATGGATGTCTCTAAACTGGGGTGGCATGGTGAGCAAATGAACGATGGATTTAACCCAGATCTCTTCACTGGCGGTGAATTAATGATTTATTCAGCATTCCGTCCATCATTTGTTTCTGTAGCATTTTTCTCCCTAAGTGGGATGGGTATGCAAAGACGTGGCTCCCTTGCTCACTGTGCCACTGGATTCTAGCTAGCCTGGCTGATGAAGGGTAATACCCAGAAACCGGTCACAAGATGCTTGTTTCTGGTCCAGGGAGGACCTGGCTTGGCAGTCCGGTCTGGACTGTTTCCATGGGGCACAGGGTCAAGACTGATTTGCATATGGCTGGACTAACCTGGGGTGGCATGGTGAGCAAATGAACGATGGATTCAACCCAGATCTCTTCACTGGGGGTGAATGAATGATTTATTCAGCATTCCGTCCATCATTTGTTTCCGTAGCATTTTTCTCCCTAAGGGGGATGGGTATGCCCTGATCTGGCTCCCTTGCTCCCTTTGCCACTGGATTCAAGGTAGCCTTGCTGATGAAGGGTAATACCCAGAAACCTGTCCCAGGATGTTTGTTTCCGGTCCAGGGAGGACCTAGCTTGACAATTCCATCTGGCCTGTTCTCATGGGGCACAGGGCCAAGATTGATTTGCATATGGCTGGGTCTAAACTGGGGTAGCATGGTGAGCAAAAGAACAATGGATTTACCCCAGATCTCTTGACTGGGGGCGAATGTATGATTTATTCAGCATTCCGTCCATCATTTGTTCATGTAGAACTTTTCACCCTCAGTGGTGTGGGTAGGCCCAGACATGGGTCCCTCCATAACTGTGCCACTGGATTCAAGCTAGCCAAGCTGATGAAGGGTAATACCCAAAAACCGGTCCCAGGATGCCTGTTTCCGGTCCAGGGGGGACCTGGCTTGGCAGTTTGGTCTGGACTGTTCCCATGGGGCACAAGGACAAGACTGATTTGCATATGGCTGGGTCTAAACTGGGGTGGCATGAGGAGCAAAAGAACAATGGATTTAATCCATATCTCTTGACTGGGGTGAATGTATGATTTATTCAGCATTCCATCCATCATTTGCTTGCAAAGCACTTTTCACCCTAAGTGGGATGGGTTTACCCAGACATGGGTCCCTTGCTCACTGTGCCACTGGATTCAAGGTAGCCTGGCTGATGAAGGGTAATACCCTGGAGACGGTCCCAGGATGCTTGTTTCTCGTCAGAGAGGACCTGACTTGGAAGATCGGTCTGGACTGTTCCCATGGCGCACAGGGTTAAGACTGATTTGCATATGGCTTGGTCTAAACTGGTGTGGCATGGTGAGCAAAAGTACAATGGACTTAACCCAGATCCTTGAATGGGGGTGAATATATGATTCATTCTGCATTCTGCCCATCATTTGTTTGCGTAGCACTTTTCACCCTAAGTGGGATGGGTATGCCCAGACGTGGGTCCCTTGCTTACTGTGCCACTGGATTCAAGCTAGCCTGGCTGATGAAGGGTAATACCCAGAAACCGGTCCTAGAATGCTTGATTCTGGTTTTCACCCTAAGTTGGATGGGTATGCCCAGATGTGGGTCCCTTGCTCACTGTGCCACTGAATTCAAGCTAGCCTGGCTGATGAAGGATAATACCCAGAAACCGGTCCCAGAATGCTTGTTTCTGGTTTTCACCCTAAGTGGGATGGGTATGCCCAGACGTGGGTCCCTCGTTCACAGTGCCACTGGTTTCAAGCTAGCCTGGCTCATGAAGGGTAGTACCCAGAAACCGGTCCCAGGATGCGTGTTTCCGGTCCACCGTGGACCTGGCTTTGCAGCTCGGTCTGGACTCTTCCCATGGGGCACAGGGTCAAGACTGATTTGCATATGGCTGGGCCTAAACTGGAGTGGCATGGTGAGCAAAAGAACAATGGATTTAACCCAGATCTCTTGATTGGGGGGAATGTATGATTTATTCAGCATTCCGTCCATCATTTGTTTCCGTAGCATTTTTCTCCCTAAGTGGGATGGGTATGCAAAGACGTGGCTCCCTTGCTCACTGTGCCACTGGATTCTAGCTAGCCTGGCTGATGAAGGGTAATACCCAGAAACCGGTCACAAGATGCTTGTTTCTGGTCCAGGGAGGACCTGGCTTGGCAGTCCGGTCTGGACTGTTTCCATGGGGCACAGGGTCAAGACTGATTTGCATATGGCTGGACTAACCTGGGGTGGCATGGTGAGCAAATGAACGATGGATTCAACCCAGATCTCTTCACTGGGGGTGAATGAATGATTTATTCAGCATTCCGTCCATCATTTGTTTCCGTAGCATTTTTCTCCCTAAGGGGGATGGGTATGCCCTGATCTGGCCCCCTTGCTCCCTTTGCCACTGGATTCAAGGTAGCCTTACTGATGAAGGGTAATACCCAGAAACCTGTCCCAGGATGTTTGTTTCCGGTCCAGGGAGGACCTAGCTTGACAATTCCATCTGGCCTGTTCTCATGGGGCACAGGGTCAAGATTGATTTGCATATGGCTGGGTCTAAACTGGGGTAGCATGGTGAGCAAAAGAACAATGGATTTACCCCAGATCTCTTGACTGGGGGCGAATGTATGATTTATTCAGCATTCCGTCCATCATTTGTTCATGTAGAACTTTTCACCCTCAGTAGTGTGGGTAGGCCCAGACGTGGGTCCCTCCATAACTGTGCTACTGGATTCAAGCTAGCCAAGCTGATGAAGGGTAATACCCAGAAACCGGTCCCAGGATGCCTGTTTCCGGTCCAGGGGGGACCTGGCTTGGCAGTTTGGTCTGGACTGTTCCCATGGGGCACAAGGACAAGACTGATTTGCATATGGCTGTGTCTAAACTGGGGTGGCATGAGGAGCAAAAGAACAATGGATTTAATCCATATCTCTTGACTGGGGTGAATGTATGATTTATTCAGCATTCCATCCATCGTTTGCTTGCAAAGCACTTTTCACTCTAAGTGGGATGGGTTTACCCAGACATGGGTCCCTTGCTCACTGTGCCACTGGATTCAAGGTAGCCTGGTTGATGAAGGGTAATACCCTGGAGACGGTCCCAGGATGCTTGTTTCTCGTCAGAGAAGACCTGACTTGGAAGATCGGTCTGGACTGTTCCCATGGCACACAGGGTTAAGACTGATTTGCATATGGCTTGGTCTAAACTGGTGTGGCATGGTGAGCAAAAGTACAATGGACTTAACCCAGATCCTTGAATGGGGGTGAATATATGATTCATTCTGCATTCTGCCCATCATTTGTTTGCGTAGCACTTTTCACCCTAAGTGGGATGGGTATGCCCAGACGTGGGTCCCTTGCTTACTGTGCCACTGGATTCAAGCTAGCCTGGCTGATGAAGGGTAATACCCAGAAACCGGTCCTAGAATGCTTGATTCTGGTTTTCACCCTAAGTTGGATGGGTATGCCCAGATGTGGGTCCCTTGCTCACTGTGCCACTGAATTCAAGCTAGCCTGGCTGATGAAGGATAATATCCAGAAACCGGTCCCAGAATGCTTGTTTCTGGTTTTCACCCTAAGTGGGATGGGTATGCCCAGACGTGGGTCCCTCGTTCACAGTGCCACTGGTTTCAAGCTAGCCTGGCTCATGAATTGTAGTACCCAGAAACCGGTCCCAGGATGCGTGTTTCCGGTCCACCGTGGACCTGGCTTTGCAGCTCGGTCTGGACTCTTCCCATGGGGCACAGGGTCAAGACTGATTTGCATATGGCTGGGTCTAAACTGGAGTGGCATGGTGAGCAAAAGAACAATGGATTTAACCCAGATCTCTTGATTGGGGGGAATGTATGATTTATTCAGCATTCTTTCCATCATTTGTTCGCGTAGCACTTTTCACCCTAAGTGGGATGGGTATGCCCAGATGTGGGTCCCTTGCTCACTGTGCCTCTGAATTCAAGCTAGCCTGGCTGATGAAGGATAATACCCAGAAACTGGTCCCAGGATGCTTATGTCCGGTCCAGGGAGGACCTGACTTGGAAGTTCGGTCTGGACTGTTCCCATGGGGCACAGGGTTAAGACTGATTTGCATATGGCTGGGTCTAAACTGGTGTGGCATGGTGAGCAAAAGTACAATGGACTTAACCCAGATCCTTGAATGGGGGTGAATATGTGATGCATTCTGCATTCTGTCCATCATTTGTTTGCGTAGCACTTTTCACCCTAAGTGGGATGGGTATGCCCAGACGTGGGTCCCTTGCTTACTGTGCCACTGGATTCAAGAAATCCTGGCTGATGAAAGGCAATACCCAGAAACCGGTACCAGGATGCTTGTTTCTTGTTTTCACCCTAAGTGGGATGGGTATGCCCAGACGTGGGTCCCTTGCTCACTGAGCCACTGAATTCAAGCTAGCCTAGCTGATGAAGGATAATACCCAGAAACTGGTCCCAGGATGCTTATGTCTGGTCCATGGAGGGCCTGACTGTTCAGTTGGGTCTGGACTGTTCCCATAGGGAACAGGGTCAAGAAAGATTTGCATTTGGCTGGGTCTAAACTGGGGTGGCATGGTGAGCAATAGTATAATGGATTTAACACAGATCTCTTGACTGCGGGAGAATGTATGATTTATTCAGCATTCTGTACATCATTTGTTTGCGTAGCACTTTTCACCCTAAGTGGGATGGGTATGCCCAGACGTGGGTCCCTTGCTTACTGTGCCAATGGATTCAAGCTAGCCTTGCTGATGAAGGGTAATACCCAGAAACCAGACCCAGAATGCTTGTTTCTGGTTTTCACCGTAAGTGGGATGGTATGCCCAGACGTGGATCCCTCGCTCACTGTGGCACTGGTTTCAAGCTAGCCTGGCTCATGAAAGGTTTTACCCAGAATGCGTGTTTTGCGGTCCACGGAGGACCTGGCTTTGCAGTTCGGTCTGGACTCTTCCCATGGGGCACAGGGTCAAGAGTGATTTGCATATGGCTGGTCTAAACTGGAGTTGCATGGTGAGCAAAAGAACAATGGATTTAACCCAGATCTCTTGATTGGGGGTGAATATATGATTTATTCAGCATTCTGTCCAAAATTTGTTCGCGTAGTACTTTTCACCCTTAGTGGGATGGGTATGCCCAGACGTGGGTCCCTCGCTAACTGAGCCACTGGATTCAAGCTAGCCTAGCTGATGAAGGGTAATTCCCAGAAACAAGTCCCAGGATGCTTGTTTCCGGTCGAGGGAGGACCTGGCTTCGAAGTTCGGTCTGGACTGTTCCCATGGGGCACAGAGTCAAGATTGATATGCATATGGCTGGATCTAAACTGGGGTGGCATGGTGAGCAAAAGAATAATGGATTTAACCCAGATCTCTTGACTGGGTGTGAATGTATGATTTATTCAGCATTCCGTCCATCATTTGTTTGCATAACATTTTACCCCCTAAGGGGGATGAGTATGCCCTGATGTGGCTCCCTTGCTCACTTTGCCATTGGATTCAAGGTAGCCTTGCTGATGAAGGATAATACCCAGAAACCAGTCCCCTGATGTTAGTTTCCGGTCCAGGGAGGACTTGGCTTGACAATTCGGTCTGGACTGTTCACATGGGGGACAGGGTTAAGACTGATTTGCATATGGCTGGGTCTAAATTGGGGAAGCATGGTGAGCAAAAGAACAATGGATTTAACCCACATCTCTTGACTGGTGGTGATTGTATGATTTATTCAGCATTCCATCCATCATTTGCTTGCGTAGCACTTTTCACCCTAAGTGGGATGGGTTTGCCCAGACGTGGGTCCCTTGCTCACTGTGCCACTGGATTCAAGCTAGACAGGCTGATGAAGGGTAATACCCAGAAATCAGTCCCAGGAGGCTTGTTTACGGTCGAGGGAGGACCTGGCTTGGCAGTTCGGTCCGGACTGTTCCCATGGGGCACAGGGTTAAGACTGATTTGCATATGGCTGAGTCTAAACTGGGGTGGCATGGTGAGCAAAAGAATAATGGATTTAACCCAGATCTCTTGACTGGTGGGTGAATGTATTATTTATTCAGGATTCCATCCATCATTTGCTTGCAAAGCACTTTTCACCCTAAGTGGGATGGCTTTGCCCAGACATGAGTCCCTTGCTCACTGTACCACTGGATTCAAGGTAGCCTGGCTGAGGAAGGGTAATACCCTGGAGACGGTCCCAGGAAGCTTGTTTCTGGTCAGAGAGGACCAGACTGGAAGTTCTGTCTGGGCTGTTTCCATGGGGCACAGGGTGAAGACTGATTTGCATATGGCTGGGTCTAAACTGGGGTGGCATGGTGAGCAATAGAACAATGGATTTAACCCAGATCTCATGACTGGGTGTGAATGTATGATTTATTCATCATTCCTTCCATCATTTGTTTGCATAACATTTTACCCCCTAAGGGGGATGAGTATGCCCTGATGTGGCTCCCTTGCTCACTTTGCCATTGGATTTAAGCTAGCCTAGCTGATGAAGGGTAGTACCCAGAAACCGGTCCCAGAATGCTTGTTTCTGGTTTTCACCCTAAGTGGGATGGGTATGCCCAGACGTGGGTCCCTTGCTCACTGTGCCACTGGTTTCAAGCTAGCCTGGCTCATGAAGGGTAGTACCCAGAATTCGGTCCCAGGATGCGTGTTTCCGGTCCACGGAGGACCTGGCTTTGCAGTTCGGTCTGGACTCTTCCCATGGGGCACAGGGTCAAGACTGATTTGCATATGGCTGGGTCTAAACTGGAGTGGCATGGTGAGCAAAAGAACAATGGATTTAACCCAGATCTCTTGATTGGGGGTGAATGTATGATTTATTCAGCATTCTGTCCATCATTTGTTCACGTAGCACTTTTCACCCTTAGTGGGATGGGTATGCCCAGTTGTGGGTCCCTCGCTCACTCAGCCACTGGATTCTAGCTAGCCTATCTGATGAAGGGTAACACCCAGAAACAAGTCCCAGGATGCTTGTTTCCGATCAAGGGAGGACCTGGCTTTGCAGTTCGGTCTGGACTGTTCCCATGGGGGACAGAGTCAAGATTGATTTGCATATGGCTGGATCTAAACTGGGGTGGCATGGTGAGCAAAAGAACAATAATAATAATAATAATAATAATAATAGGGGCATTTATAGAGCGCTGAGTTACGCACACCGGCGTGTCCCCGCGCTGACGATGAGATAGGCGGAAAACAGGGAAATGAAGCTGCCAGGCAGGCCACTATCTAACATAGAGGTAGGTTTTTAATTTTGCTCGAAACCTCGTTTCTGCTGGTTCCAAGCGTAGGTCTACTGGGAGTTTGTTCCAGTGGTTTGGCGCTAAATACCTAAAGGATCTGCCTCCCATGCGAGCTTTCTTCACCTTGGGGATCCTCAGCAGTCCCCCACCCGCAGATCTAAGCGCTCGGGCAGGTTCATAGGCTTCAATCAATCTCTGCAGTGGTCGAGGTGCCCTGCCATTCAGAATCCGATGACAGGTGCAGAGAGCCTTGTACTCGACTCTGCTCCTCACAGGGAGCCAATGTAGCTTCTGCAGGGCCACCTTCAAGGGCGCCCTTTTGGGCAGCCTAAGGATCAAACGTGCTGCCGCATTCTGCAGCACTTGAAGGCGACCAACACTTTTACTCGGTGCCCCCAGATACAGCAGGTTCGCATAGTCCAGCCTTGCGGTCACCAATGCATGTACCAGGGTTTGACGAGCTTCCATCGGCAGTAGGTCAAGGACTTTTTTCAGCCTTTTCAAGACCCCAAAACACACACCGACCACACGGTTGATCTGGGGCCCAAAAGTAAGACCTGCGTCGAACCATACCCCTAGATTTTTTGCCTCCTGACAAGGGGTGGGGGTCGGTCCTAGACAGGATGGCCACCAGGCTGATGACCAGGCAGACTGGGCTCTCCCTACCACCAGCACCTCTGTCTTGCTGCCGTTAAGTTTCAAACAGTTCATGGCCATCCAATCGGCAAGATCTTTCATGCACGATCGGAAGCCATCTGCAGCAAGACAGGGCGCGTGCGATAGGGAGATGACCAGCTGCGTATCATCAGCGTGAGATACCATTTGGAGGCCATGACTTTCCACAATAGAGGCAACAGGCGCTACATACAAGTTAAAAAGGGTCGGGCTCAGGGACGAGCCCTGAGGCACGCCCTGGCCCAAAAGTACCCCTTTGGAGTAGCAGTCGCCCTGCCTCACTTGGAAGCTTCTTCCCGTTAGGAAGGCCTGGATCCACCTCAGCGCGGTGTTGGCGATGCCACCTTTGCTCAGACACTGTAGCAAGGTGGAGTGTGCTACAGTGTCGAACGCCGCGCTGAGGTCTAGCAGGATCAAGGCCATAGTTTGCCCCTCATCTACACCCTGTCTCAGATGTTCTGTTGCCATAAGAAGGGCGGACTCTGTGGAGTGACGCGGTCTAAAACCGAACTGCGTAGCGTGGAGCAAACCCGCCTCCTCCACATGTTCCATAATTTGAGTGTTTACCACCTTCTCAGCCACTTTGGACAGAAAAGGCAGGAGTGAGATGGGCCTCAGATTTTCCAACACCTCAAAACCAATGTGAGATTTCTTCCGGAGAGGGAGCACCACCGCCTGTTTCCACCCCTTGGGTAACATGCCAGACTTAAAGGAGGTATCCAGGACATGCCTTATGTAGGGCTCCAGGACTTCCAAGCTGTCCCCCAGCCGTTTAGGGGACACCGGGTCCAGGGGGGAGCCAGATTTTACTGAGAGACATACCCTGACTAGCTCTTCAGGAGGGGGAGTGGTGAAATTTGTGAGGAGCCCCGAAATCTCCGTGCCCACCGATGTTACCTCAAACTCAACCCCCGTGGGGGGAGGATTAGGGAAGGTCGAGTAAATTTTCTCAATGGATTTAACCCAGATCTATTGGTTGGGGTTGAATGTATGATTTATCCAGCATTCTGTCCATCATTTGTTCGCGTAGCACTTTTCACCCTTAGTGGGGTGGGTTTGCCCAGATGTGAGTCCCTTGCTCACTGTGCCACTGGATGCAAGCTAGCCTGACCGATGAAGGGTAATACCCAGAAATCAGTCCCAGGATGCTTGTTTCTGGTCCAGGGAGGACCTTGCTTGGCAGTTCGGTCCGGACTGTTCCCATGGGGCACAGGGTCAAGACTGATTTGCATATGGCTGGGTCTAAAATGGAGTGGCATGGTGAGCAAAAGAACAATGGACTTAACCCAGATCCTGGAATGGGGGTGAATATATGATTCATTCTGCATCCTGCCATCATTTGTTTGCGTAGCACTTTTCACCCTAAGTGGGATGGGTATGCTCAGACGTGGGTCCCTTGCTTACTGTGCCACTGGATTCAAGATATCCTGGCTGATGAAAGGTAATACCCAGAAACCGGTACCAAGATGCTTGTTTCTGGTTTTTACCCTAAGTGGGATGGGTATGCCCAGACGTGGGTCCCTCGCTCAATGTGCCACTGGTTTCAAGCTAGCCTGGCTGATGAAGGATAATACCCAGAAACTGGTCCCAGGATGCTTATGTCTCGTCCAGGGAGGGCCTGACTTTGCAGTTTGGTCTGGACTGTTCCCATGGGGCACAGGGTCAAGACTGATTTGCATTTGGCTGGGTCTAAACTGGGGTGGCATGGTGAACAATAGTATAATGGATTTAACACAGATCTCTTGACTGGGGGAGAATGTATGATTTATTCAGCATTCTGTCCATCATTTGTTTGCGTAGCACTTTTCACCCTTAGTGGGATGGGTATGCCCAGACGTGGGTCCCTCGTTCACTGAGCCACTGGATTCAAGCTAGCCTAGTTGATGAAGGGTAATACCCAGAAACAAGTCCCAGGATGCTTGTTTCCGGTCGAGGGAGGACCTGGCTTGGCAGTTCGGTCTGGACTGTTTCCATAGGGCACAGGGTGAAGACTGATTTGCATATGGCTGGGTCTAAAGTGGGGTGGCATGGTGAGCAAAAGAACACTGGATTTAACCCAAATCTCTTGATTGGGGGTGAATGTATGATGTATTCAGCATTCCGTCCATCATTTGTTCGCATAGCACTTTTCACCCTCAGTGGGATGGGTATGCCCAGACGTGGGTCCCTCGCTCACCCGGCCATAGGATTCAAGCTAGCCTAGCTGATGAAGGGTAATACCCAGAAACCGGTCCCAGGATGCTTGTTTCTGGTCCAGAGAGGACTGAGCTCAGCAGTTCGGTCTGGACTGTTCCCATGGGGCACAGGGTCAAGACTGATTTGCATATTGCTGGGTCTAAACTGGGGTGGCATGGTGAGCAAAAGAACAATGGATTTACCCAAGATCCTTCAATGGGGTGAATGTATGATTCATTCAGCATTCTGTCCATCATTTGTTTGTGTAGCACCTTTCACCCTAAGTGGGATGGGTATGCCCAGACGTGGGTCCCTCGCTCACTGTGCCACTGGTTTCAAGCTAGCCTGGCTCATGAAGGGTAGTACCCAGAAACCGGTCCCAGGATGCTTGTTTCTGGTCCACGGAGGACCTGGCTTTGCAGTTCGGTCTGGACTCTTCCCATGGGGCACAGGGTCAAAACTGATTTGCATATGGCTGGGTCTAAACTGGAGTGGCATTGTGAGCAAAAGAACAATGGATTTAACCCAGATCTCTTGATTGGGGGTGAACGTATGATTTATTCAGCATTCTGTCCATCATTTGTCTGCGTAGCACTTTTTACCCTTAGTGAGATGGGTATGCCCAGACGTGGGTCCCTTGCTCACTGAGCCACTGGATTCAAGCTAGCCTAGCTGATGAAGGGTAATACCCAGAAACCGGTCCCAGGATGCTTGTTTCCGGCCGAGGGAGGAACTGGCTTGGCAATTCAGTCTGGACTGTTCACATGGTGGACAGGGTTAAGACTGATTTGCATATGGCTGGGTCTAAACTGGGGAAGCATGATGAGCAAAAGAACAATGGATTTCACTCAGATCGCTTGACTGGTGATGATTGTATGATTTATTCAGCATTCCATCCATTATTTCCTTGCGTAGCACTTTTCACCCAAGTGGGATGGGTTTTGCCCAGACGTGGGTCCCTTGCTCACTGTGCCACTGGATTCAAGCTAGCCTGGCTGATGAAGGGTTATACCCAGAAATCAGTCCCAGGATGCTTGTTAACGGTCCAGGGAGGACCTTGCTTGGCAGTTTGGTCTGGACTGTTCCCATGGGGCTCAGGGTCAAGACTGATTTGCATATGGCTGGGTCTAAACTGGAGTGGCATGGTGAGCAAAAGAACAATGGATTTAACTCAGATCTCTTGACTGGGGGTGAACGTATGATGTATACAGCATTCCATCCATCATTTGTTTTCATAGCACCTTTCACCCTAAGTGGGGTGGGCTTTCCCAGACTTGACTCCCTTGCTCATTCTGCCACTGGATTCAAGCTAGCCTGGCGGATGAAGGTGAATACCCAGAAACCGGTCCCAGGATGCTTGTTTCAGGGCCAGGGAGGACCTGGCTCTGCAGTTCGGTCTTGCCTGTTTCCATGGGGCACAGAGTCAATACTGATTTGCATATGGATGTGTCTAAACTCGGGTGGCATGGTGAGCAAAAGAACAATGGATTTAACCCAGATCTATTGACTGGGGGTGAATATATGATTTATTCAACATACCGTCCATCATTTGTTTGTGTAGCACTTTTCACCCTAAAGGGGATGGGTATGCAAAGACGTGGGTCCCTTGCTCACTGTGCCACTGGATTCAAGCTAGCCTGGCTGATGAAGGGTAATACCCAGAAACCGGTCAAAAGATGCTTATTTCTGGTCCAGGAAGGACCTGGCTTGGCAGTCCGGTCTGGACTGTTTCCATGGGGCACAAGGTCAAGACTGATTTGTATATGGCTGGTCTAAACTGGGGTGGCATGGTGAGCAAAAGAACAATGGATTTAACCCAGATCTCTTGACTGGGGGTGAATGTATGTTTTATTCAGCACTCCGTCCATCATTTGTTTGCGTGGCATTTTTCTCCCTAAGGGGGATGGGTATGCCCTGATCTGGCTCCCTTGCTCACTTTGCCACTGGATTCAAGGTAGCCTTGCTGATGAAGGGTAATACCCAGAAACCAGTCCCGGGATGTTTGTTTCCGGTTCAGGGAAGACCTAGCTCAACAATTCCGTCTGGCCTGTTCCCATGGGGCACAGGGTCAATACTGATTTGCATATGGCTGGGTCTAAACTGGGGTAGCTTGGTGAGCAAAAGAACATTGGAGTTAACCCAGATCTCTTCACTGGGGGGTGAATGTATGATTTATTCAGAATTCCGTCCATCATTTGTTCATGTAGAACTTTTCAGCCTCAGTGGTATGGGTAGGCCCAGACGTGGGTCCCTCCATAACTGTGCCACTGGATTCAAGCTAGCCAAGCTGATGAAGGGTAATACCCAGAAACCGGTCCCAGGATGCCTGTTTCCGGTCCAGGAAGCCCTTGGCTTGGCAGTTTGGCTGGACTGTTCCCATGGGGCACAGGGACAAGACTGATTTGCATATGGCTGGGTCTAAACTGGGGTTGCATGGTGAGCAAAAGAACAATGGATTTAATCGATATCTCTTGACTGGGGGTGAATGTATGATTTATTCAGCATTCCATCGATCATTTGCTTGCAAAGCACTTTTCACCCTAAGTGGGATGGGTTTGTCCAGACATGGGTCCCTTGCTCACTGTGCCACTGGATTCAAGGTAGCCCGGCTGCTGAAGGGTAATACCCTGGAGACGGTCCCAGGATACTTGTTTCTGGTCCAGGGAGGACTGAGCTCAGCAGTTCGGTCTGGACTGTTCCCATGGGGCACAGGGTCAAGACTGATTTGCATATGGCTGGGTCTAAACTGGGATGGCATGGTGAGCAAAAGAACAATGGATTTAACCGAGATCCTTCAATGGGGGTGAATGTATGATTCATTCAGCATTCTGTCCATCATTTATTTGCGTAGCACCTTTCACCCTAAGTGGGATGGGTATGCCCAGACGTGGGTCCATTGCTACTGTGCCAATGGATTCAAGCTAGCCTGGCTGATGAAGGGTAATACCCAGAAACCGGTCCCAGAATGCTTGTTTCTGGTTTTCCCCCTAATTGGGATGGGTATGCCCAGACGCGGGTCCCTCGCTCACTGTGCCACTGGTTTCAAGCTAGCCTGGCTCATGAAGGGTAGTACCCAGAAACAGGTCCCAGGATGCTTGTTTCTGGTCCACGGAGGACCTGGCTTTGCAGTTCGGTCTGGACTCTTCCCATGGAGCACAGGGTCAAGACTGATTTGCATATGGCTGGGTCTAAACTGGAGTGGCATTGTGAGCAAAAGAACAATGGATTTAACCCAGATCTGTTGATTGGGGGTGAACTTATGATTTATTCAGCATTCTGTCCATCATTTGTTTGCGTAGCACTTTTCACCCTCAATGAGTTGGGTATGCCCAGACGTGGGTCCCTCGCTCACTGAGCCACTGGATTCAAGCAAGCCTAGCTGATGAAGGGTAATACCCAGAAACCGGTCCCAGGATGCTTGTTTCCGGTCGAGGGAGGAACTGGCTTGGCAATTCAGTCTGGACTGTTCACATGGGGGACAGGGTTAAGACTGATTTGCATATGGCTGGGTCAAAACTGGAGTGGCATGGTGAGCAAAAGAACATTCGATTTAACCCAGATCTCTTGGCTGGGGGTGAATGTATGATCTATTCAGCATTCCATCCATCATTTGCTTTCGTAGCACTTTTCACCCTAAGTGGGATGGGTTTGCCTAGACATGGGTCCCTTGCTCGCTATGCCACTGGGTTCAAGCTAGCCTTGCTGATGAAGGGTAATACACAAAAACCAGTCCCAGGATGCTTGTTTCTGGTCCAGGGAGGACCTGACTCGGCAGTTCGGTCTGGACCGTTTCCATGGGGCACAGGGTCAAGACTGATTTTCATTTGCTGGGTCTAAACTTGTGTGGCATGGTGAGCAAAAAAACAATGGATTTAACTCAGATCTCTTGACTGGGGGTGAACGTATGATTTATACAGCATTCCATCCATCATTTGTTTTCATAGCATATTTCACCCTAAGGGGGCTGGGTATTCCCAGACCTGGCTCCCTTGCTCATTCTGCCACTGGATTCACGCTAGCCTGGCTGATGAAGGTGAATACCCAGAAACCGGTCCCAGGTGCTTGCTTCTAGGCCAGGGAGGACCTGGCTCGGCAGTTCGGTCTGGACTGTTTCCATGGTGCACAGAGTCAATACTGATTTGCATATGGATGTGTCTAAACTCGGGTGGCATGGTGAGCAAAAGAACAATGGATTTAACCCAGATCTATTGACTGGGGGTGAATGTATTATTTATTCAACATACCGTCCATCATTTGTTTGTGTGGCACTTTTCACCCTAAAGGGGATGGGTATGCAAAGATGTGGGTCCCTTGCTCACTGTGCCACTGGATTCAAGCTAGCCTGGCTGATGAACGGTAATACCCAGACACCGGTCACAAGATGCTTGTTTCTGGTCCAGGGAGGACCTGGCTTGCCGGTCCGGTCTGGACTGTTTCCATGGGGAACAAGGTCAAGACTGATTTGTATATGGCTGGTCTAAACTGGAATGGCATGGTGAACAAAAGAACAATGCATTTAACCCAGATCTCTTGACTGGGGGTGAATGTATGATTTATTCAGCTTTCCGTCCATCATTTGTTTGCGTAGCATTTTTCTCCCTAAGGGGGATGGGTATGCCCTGATCTGGCTCCCTTGCTCACTTTGCCACTGGATTCAAGGTAGCCTTGCTGATGAAGGGTAATACCCAGAAACCAGTCATAGGATGTTTGTTTCCGGTCCAGGGAGGACCTAGCTTAACAATTCCATCTGGCCTGTTCCCATGGGGCACAGGGTCAATACTGATTTGCATATGGCTGGGTCTAAACTGGGGTAGCTTGGTGAGCAAAAGAACAATGGATTTAACCCAGATCTCTTCACTGGGGGATGAATGTATGATTTATTCAGCATTCCATCATCATTTGTTCGTGTAGAACTTTTCACCCTCAGTGGTATGGGTAGGCCCAGACGTGGGCCCCTCCATAACTGTGCCACTGGATTCAAGCTAGCCAAGCTGATGAAGGGTAATACCCAGAAACCGGTCACAGGATGCCTGTTTCCGGTCCAGGGAGCACCTGGCTTGGCAGTTTGGTCTGGACTGTTCCCATGGGGCACAGGGACAAGACTGATTTGCATATGGCTGGGTCTAAACTGGTGTGGCATGGTGAGCAAAAGAACAATGGATTTAATTGATATCTCTTGACTGGGGGTGAATGTATGATTTATTCAGCATTCCTTCCATCATTTGCTAGCAAAGCACTTTTCACCCTAAGTGGGATGGGTTTGCCCAGACATGGGTCCCTTGCTCAGTGTGTCACTGGATTCAAGGTAGCCTGGCTGATGAAGGGTAATACCCTGGAGACGGTCCCAGGATACTTGTTTCTGGTCAGAGAGGACCTGACGTGGGAGTTCGGTCTGGGATGTTTCCATGGGGCACAGGGTGAAGACTGATTTGCATTTGGCTGGGTCTAAACTAGGGTGGCATGGTGAGCAAAAGAACAATGGATTCAACCCAGATCTCTTGCTTGGGGGTGAATGTATGATTTCTTCAGCATTCCGTCCATCATTTGTTCGCATAGCACTTTTCACCCTCAGTGGGATGTTTATGCCCAGACGTGGGTCTCTCGCTCACTGTGCCCTAGGATTAAATCTAGCCTAGCCGATGAAGGGTAATGCCCAGAAACCGGTCCCAGGATGCTTGTTTCTGGTCCAGGGAGGACCGAGCGCAGCAGTTCGGTCTGGACTGTTCCCATGGGGCACAGGGTCAAGACTTATTTGCGTATGGCTCAGTCTAAACTGGGGTGGTATGGTGAGCAAAAGAACAATGGATTTAACCCAGATCCTTGAATGGGGGTGAATATATGATTCATTAAGCATTCTGTCCATCATTTATTTGCGTAGCACTTTTCACCCTAACTGGGATGGGTATGCCCAGACGTGGGTCCCTTGCCTCCTGTGCCACCGGATTCAAGATATCCTGGCTGATGAAAGGTAATACCCAGAAACCGGTACCAGGATGCTTGTTTCTGGTTTTCACCCTACGTGGGATGGGTATTCCCAGATGTGGGTCTCTTGCTCACTGTGCCACTGGATTCAAGCTACCCTGGCTCATGAAGAGTAATACCCAGAAACCGATCCAAGGATGCTTGTTTCCGGTCCACGGAGGACCTGGCTTTGCAGTTCGGTCTGGACTGTTCCCATGGGGCACAGGGTCAAGATTGATTTGCATATGGCTGGGTCTAAACTGGGGTGGCATGGTGAGCAACAGGATTGATTTAACCCAGATCCTTGACTGGGGGAGAATGTATGATTTATTCAGCATTCCGTCCATCATTTGTTCGTGTAGCAGTTTTTACCCTCAGTGGGATGGGTATGCCCAGACGTGGATCCCTTGCTCACTGTGCCACTGGATTCAAGCTAGCCTAGCTGATGAAGGGTAACACCCAGAAACCGTTCCTAAGATGCTTGTTTCCGGTCGAGGGAGGACCTGGCTTGACAATTCGGTCTGGACTGTTCCTATGGGGCACAGGGTCAATACTTATTTGCATATGACTCGGTCTAAACTGGAGTATCATGGTGAGCAAAAGAACAATGGATTTAACCCAGATCTCTTGACTGGGGGTGAATGTATGATTTATTCAGCATTCCGTCCATCATTTGCTCGTGTAGCACTTTTCACTCTCAGTGGGATGTGTATGCCCAGACGTGGATCCCTTGCTCACTGTGCCACTGGATTCAAGCTTGCCTAGCTGATGAAAGGTATTACCCAGAAACCAGTCCCAGACTGTTTGTTTCTGATCGAGGGAGGACCTGGCTTGGCAGTTTGGTCTGGGCCGTTCCCATCGGGCACAGCATCAAGACTGATTTGTATATGGATGGGTCTAAACTGGGGTGGCATGGTCAGCAAAAGAATGATGGATTTAACCCAGGTCCTTGACTGGGGTGAATGTATTATTTATTTAGCATCCCATCCATCATATGCTTGCCTAGCACTTTTCAGCCTAAGTGGGATTGGTTTGCCCAGAGGCGGGACCCTTGCTCACTGGGCCACTGGATTCAAGCTAGCCTGGCTGATGAAGGTTAATAACCAGAAACCAGTCCCAGAATGTTTGTTTCTGATCCAGGGAGGACTTGGCTTGACAAATCGGTCTGGACTTTTCCCAAGAGGCACAGGGTCAAGACTGATTTGTATATGGCTGGGTCTAAACTAGAGTGCCATGGTGAGCAAAAGAACAATGGATTTAACCGAGATCTCTTGACTTGGGGTGAATGTATCATTTATTCAGCATTCCGTCCATCATTTGTTTGAAAAGCACTTTTCACCCTAAGTGGAATGGGTATGCCCAGAGGTGAGTCCCTTGCTCACTGTGCCAGTGGATTCAAGCTAGCTTGGCTGATGAAGGGTAATACCCAGAAACTGGTCTCAGGATGGGCTTTTCTGGTCCAGGGAGGACCTGGCTTGGCAGTTTGGTCTGGACTGTTCCTATGGGGCAAAGGGTCAGGTCTGATTTGCATAACTGGGTCTAAACTGGGGTGGCATGGTGAGCAAAAGAACAATGGATTTATCCCAGATCTTTTGACTGGGGGTGAATGTATGATTTATTCAGCATTCCGTTCATCATTTGCTTGCATAGCACTTTTCACCCTAAGCGGAATGGGTATGCCCAGACGTGGTTCCCTTGCTCACTGTGCCACTGGATTCAAGCTAGTCTGGCTGATGAAGGGTAATACCCAGAAACTGGTCCCAGGATGCTTGTTTCTGGTCCAGGGAGGACCTGGCTTGGCAGTTCGGTCTGGACTGTTCCCATGGGGCACAGGGTCAAGGCTGATTTGCATATGGCTGGGCCTTAACTGGGGTGGCATGGTGAGTAAAAGAACGATGGATTTAACACAGATCTCTTGAATGGGGGTGAATGTATGATGTATTCTTCAATCAAAGCGGGGGAGAAGGAAATCGACGATCCAACCAGTTTCCTTAGGCTCAAATCTTTAAATCAGTGTGGGGTTGGATCACTTGTCCTGCCAACTTGGATTACTCAGGTATTCTGTACGTCCCTCTGTAAAAAACCCTCATACACTCGAGATGGAATCGTGGGTAGCGGTATATCTTGATTCTCCGCTGGAATTATCGAGTGTCTGCATAATCACGGGGTTCTTTGGTATGCAGCCTCCGCCCGGAGGTAGTCATCCAAGGTTGTGTGCAGTAGTGTCCAGTGATTTGTGAGAGTGGTGAATTTAAAATAACTCGAAGAGCCAGAGAGTGAATTTTATTATTCTGGGTACGAGTTAGTGAAAGTGAAAATATCCTTGGTATGCGATTTGAGAATTATTAGGGTTCTCTTCGCTACCTATTTTCGTGGGTTAAAAGGTCGACATGTTTCAGCCCTTGTCCGTCAAAGTGATCGTCGGGCTTTCTTCAGGACCGGGTGAATTGGTGAGAAGGGATCATTAATATCTCCTTCCTTATGAGGTCAACTTTTGTGCCTGTGGAAAAAGGGATGTGTCAGTTTTAGGGAGGGTATTAAAACGGGCGTTTACTTAGTCTATCTATATGTTATGTGTTCAAGGTAAATTATTTACCATTCATAGCTTCGCCACAATCCTGTCTTGGGTAACCACATACGCAAAGAACTTGCCAATTGAGATCACACTTAAAGTCACAGATTTACTCTATCATCAACCCTCATTCAGAAATGAAGTTTTTCTTATCGCTGTTCGCAAAAATATCACGTGATTTTTATCGCGTATCTTGCTTAAACATTTAGCATTATCCACTAAGATTTTTTCTATACTGACTATATATATTCTAAACATTTTACAAAATTGATCTCATCTGGTGTTTAGAATGACTAAAGCTGTTATATGTTCCAAACATAGGGCGTGTTCTCAATAGCATGCTCGTTACATACCTCCGCACGTGTTAATCCGCGCTTCCACGGGTGCCTTGGGAGTCTGTTGGGAGGTCTTATCTAAAATTTAAGAAAATTTAAGAATGTTGGGATTGTTAAGATTCAGCGGGGATAGCTGTACTTATCTGTTTTTTCTGGAGTGATTCCCGCGTTCTACCTGTAGATCCTCCTCTGCGACTTGTGCTGACTCTGCCATCCAGGACCCGGTTATGTTACCCAGTTCCTGGTTCCCTTTTATCCTGACCTATGGATATGGAAAAAAGACTTAAAACTTAGTTCGGGAACATTGTAGTAGCTATTAATAGTGGATCAATGCTAAAGATTAATTATAATTAAATGAGTGTAGATCATCTATTCATGCTGGCCCATGGGATGTTATCATTTAGACCGTGTACATCTGTGCCCAATCGGTGTACCCACCTTTGTTCTTTCTCGAACAGTATGCGTTCCGCATTGTGGTCCTTGGTCTGTAATGTTTCTAGGATCACCCACTGAAGATCATCTACTGTGTGGCCTTTCTCCAGATAATGTGTTGCCATTTTAGTTGTTTCCTTCTTACATCTCACGTTGCTGCGATGTTCGCTGATTCTTGTTTTTGCCTTTCGGCATGTCATCCCAATGTAAGTTTTACTGCAGGGACATGTAATCATATAAATTATATGACTCGTGTTGCAGTTTGTGTGGCTCCGTATTGTCCATTTGAAATTTGGCAAGAGTTGTAGTTCTTTTGTCGGTCTCGTGAGTGGACAGACCGAACATGAGCCACATGGGAAGTGTCCCACAATCGGTGGTAAGTTCCACAGTGTCGTTTCTCTTGGGAGTGCAGCAGGTTTAGGTCTCGTGTGGACTAGTTGGTCTTTTAAATTCCCAGTTTGCTTGTTAGCGAAACGTGGTTTAGGCCATGATATATTTGCTGATGTAAGTATTCGCCAATGCTTGTTTATGATTTTCTTCACTTGATTCGCTATTGGACTGTATGTGGTAACACATGTTAGGAGATCTTCTTGTTGGGGTTTTTCCGTATTCTCCAGGAGTCCCTCTCGATTCTGATTCTTAGCTCTCTTGTTGCATTTATTGATAACTCTCTTTGGGTAGTCTCGTGCTCTCAGTTTTGTACAGAGGTCTTTTGCTTGTGATTTATAATCCTCCTTTTTGCTGCAATTCCTACGTAACCGTAAGAATTGACTATAGGGAAGATTTTCAAGCAAGATACGCGATAAAAATCACGTGATATTTTTGCGAACAGCGATAAGAAAAACTTCATTTCTGAATGAGGGTTGATGATAGAGTAACTCTGTGACTTTAAGTGTGATCTCAATTGGCAAGTTCTTTGAGTATGTGGTTACCCAAGACAGGATTGTGGCGAAGCTATGAATGGTAAATAATTTACCTTGAACACATAACATATAGATAGACTAAGTAAACGCCCCATTTTAATACCCTCCCTAAAACTGACACATCCCTTTTTCCACAGGCACAAAAGTTGACCTCATAAGGAAGGAGATGTTAATGATCCCTTCTCACCAATTCACCCGGTCCTGAAGAAAGCCCGATGATCACTTTGACGGACAAGGGCTGAAACATGTCGACCTTTTAACCCACGAAAATAGGTAGCGAAGAGAACCCTAATAATTCTCAAATCGCATACCAAGGATATTTTCACTTTCACTAACTCGTACCCAGAATAATAAAATTCACTCTCTGGCTCTTCGAGTTATTTTAAATTCACCACTCTCACAAATCACTGGACACTACTGCACACAACCTTGGATGACTACCTCCGGGCGGAGGCTGCATACCAAAGAACCCCGTGATTATGCAGACACTCGATAATTCCAGCGGAGAATCAAGATATACCGCTACCCACGATTCCATCTCGAGTGTATGAGAGTTTTTTACAGAGGGACGTACAGAATACCTGAGTAATCCAAGTTGGCAGGACAAGTGATCCAACCCCACACTGATTTAAAGAATGTATGATGTATTCAGCATTCGTCCATCATTTGTTTGCGTAAAGCTTTCTAGTGCAGCACTTGCTGTAACTTATTAAGCCAAAGTGTTATAGGTAGGGGATCCTTGTTTATCCCAAAGGCTAGCCACTGACAACAAATAAAAAAAAGGGACCCTCTGTTGGGAGATCATTCTCTTGAAGAGGTCTGATTGTAAGTATAAACTGCCAGGTCTTCAGGATGTAGAGCCTCAGGGCCTAAGCACTTCGTTCACCAAGATTGTTTAAAAGAACTATCAGATATGAAGCAAGGGCAAACTGGTTTACTTATATCAATAATTTGCATCCAACAGGAAGGGTGAGCGAAAGAACAATGGGTTTGGGGTGCTACCCCAAGCTACTGTCAGTAGTTAGGCTTATTGCAAGCAGCCTCCCATTACCTTTTGTGTTTTTCAATGTGGTGAGACAGACAGGGTCATATGCCATTGAAACTTATTTTTTTTATGGTGACTTCTTCTGTCTTATACTTCCATATGTTCCGAGTATATCAGTCCAGAGTTTTGTCCTTCCTCTTCAGTGAGCTATCTAACATTCTAGAACTACTTCTCACTTTGTCAGATACTGTGTCTTCTTTATTGGTTCGCCTAGCTGCAGTATCTGATAAGGTACCTCTAGAGTCCTGGTAAACTAGACCAGTTTTTCAAAATTGTTGTGTGGTCTAAACGCTGGTAGAACATTGATGGGATGAAGAGACCAGAGGGCAGAACTGACCATATTTGAGCATGTCTGTCTCCGGTATGGCAAGGTCAGTCTGCACTGGAAAAAGGACTGTCTGGGAGCATATCTTGAGGTTTGTGTTCCAGCAAACTTGCAGTCATGGTGCTCAAAACCTGCTTGAACTGAGGTTACCACAGTGAATGAAGGACTGGCAGTATGTGCATATACAGGCACAACCTGGCTTTATGATACACGCTCATGGTGATGATCTTGTAGGATGGTGTTCTGCCTATGAACTACATGTTCCAGAATTTCTTAACTCTCACAGTGTTTGCATATAGCTGCGGCCCGCTTTTATTACATGTATATCATGCTTTGTGTTTCACAGTGTCTGAGCTAGGTACTCGCGTTGCTATGTTGTTGCAGCCATCATCTTTGCTCATGGATTCTTAATTCGTGTTTGTGAAACTTGCTTCTTTGTGAGTTGATGAAGATGACCGAGGAGCAAAGAAGTATTCTCGAAGACAAGATGTTTGGGAAAATGTGCTTTGCACTAAGCTTGAGTAAAGAATTTAACCATTGAACTGTTTGTTTTGAGATTATCATCAGAAACAGTTGGAACATATTCAGACTTTTGAACTTGATTTCATTTGTGAATTAACAATAGAAATTCTTTCATCATGAATCATTCATATTACTGTGTATATGTTATGGGCACTAGTGATGTTTTGTGAGAGATCTTTGTGTTGCCAGCATAGAACTCTACAAAGCATTAACAAATGTTCAATTACTTTTATGTTTTATTGATGTATTCAGGACAGAACCAACAATTGCAGAATGTGCATATGTATGAAGTCAAAGGTAGTCATCCTATTGGTAGAGCTGAGCCAGCATTACATTAGGCACTTATATCTATATCTTGTATTATTTCAGTTTTTGGAACAGCTGCATATTATATTAAACAGAGAGTTGATTACACAGAGAGAACAATGCATCAATTTAGTGTTGAAGGTAGATGCTAGAGGTATATGACCAATTACTAAATATGTAATTTACCTTCCATTCCATTCTGCAAATGTCCATGCAAAGCATTGTGGCAAGTTAGAGATTGATGCCATTGTCATTTTCTCTATTACCCCATCCCCCTATCCCAACTTCTACTGTCTCCTTATATAAGCTGCTATTGGACGTTACATCTGTGAACTGAAAGGTGGCAGTAACTGGTGTTTCTATTGGGCTTAGGGTTAGTGTTCTGATTGGATGATATGTCTAACGTTCTGAATGATCCCTGGGTCAGTGATTTTCTTGGACATAAGGCTAAGAGTCAGAGGTCTGATTGGTGGATAAGTTTTGGAGTTTTTTAGGTCTGCCCCTAGCGTTGCAGTGCGCAGCACGAGACATTAATTAGGTGAAAACAGGGTTTCAGCACTGACCTAGGAATCGCACACGCTTGTGCGTGTGCTTTTCCTTTTGTGCGACGCCATTGGCCTTTGCATGCGTCTTTTTTACCAACACTGCACGCAATTGGCCAAAGGCGGATGCATAGCTCCGCCCATGGCCTATTGGTGTCTGTTACCGCAGCAGCAGCAGCAGCAGCATATGTTTCTAATTATCGTGCCCAGACACGGGCACGATAATTGGAAATATATGCTGCTGCTGCGTGTAACCGCTCGTGCACACTAGCAGCTCCCGCATCTCAGCAGGCTTTGCGCGCTCTTCCTCTCTTGTCATGTTATGGGGTGTGGTTCAAGGCGCGTGAAGCCACGCACGTGGGGTACTCTGAGGGATGTGCTTGTTACGTGACGCGAGCGGCGTCTCGACGTCGCTTCCTGTGATGGGAGCCAGTGGCTGGTAGGACCGCTCATCTTGTCCGCATTAGTAGCACAGCTCCAGCAGACCCAATCTTTGTGCTTTGCAGCAGCCCACATGCTGTCCGAAAAGAAGTCTGAGCTCAGCCGCAGTGGTAGCAGCACTGCGGCCGGGGGCAAAAACGGCCTGGACTCACAGCCTCCATCTAGCGTAGCTTCATCCTCCTCTTCGGACATGGGATCAGCGGCCGAACGGACTCTGCGCAAAAAGGAGCGAGCCTCACCTGGTGGAGATCCCGGAGCCCCGGGGAGTTTGGGCAGCACAGACGGCGGTCAACCAGATGTTAAAATCTAGTTTGCAGCGTGAACATTATCAGCGCCATCTTGTCCCTTTTCTAGGCCCATACGTGTGCGTAAGCGGCAGCCATTTTGAGTACCATGGCCTCTCTGCCCATTGCCGATCGCCAGCGTGTCTCTCTGACCTCGCAAGCATCCCCAGCGCACTGCCAGCCCCCGCACTCACATGCCCGGGCCATAAACCACCCCTTCAGCGCGGCCCTGCCTCGGAGCCGCATCCCGTACCAAACCAACACCTCCCTCCATCCCTTTCATGACCACGGATCCTTTGACAACCCCCTTCCTCCGTGCTCGATTGTCTGAACTGATCCCAGGCCATCACCTAGCCCTGCGGATGTAGTTTATTGCTCCTACTGTAAAACTCACCCCTCTTCAAAGGGGCTAAGATTAATCAATGTCTCCACCCCATGAGATCCGATCGATCGCACACATTCCGGGAACCGGCGGAATGTCCAGCTGCGCGATAGTCAGCACCTACTGAGATTGGGGTGGGGACCTCTACTGTAGATATGTGTTGGAACGGGCCTGAAGCGGGGATTACGAGGATGTCTTTCTTTACATCAAAGCATTTGCAAGAATGTGTCATATGTAATAAACTGCAATAAAAGTCATAAACCTGTGTATAAGAAGCCAGGGCCTCGGAGATGCAGTTAGAGCACCTCGAGACGACACCCTGTTTGTCTGATCTGACGTGTTCTGTTCCGATGGAATTAAACTTTGTTTCCCGCTTTCCAGTTGCCAGCGCCTGCCTCTTTATTTGATAATCCTCGAATGGTATGAGAGGCGACTAACGCCAAGCAGCGTCTAAAGGTTATCTATAAGAACTGCTTTTTCCACAATTGGCGTCCCAAGCGTGGGGCCCATCAGCGACACGTGGATCCAGTGGGAGAGGTCCTGACGACAGAGTGAACGACTGCAACGATCGGGAAGAGCTCCTGCCCGATAGACCCTCCTCTGGCAGCCGATCATCCGAACTTCACCGGTTCCGAGCAGACCTCTCGCGAGTGATCTACGGTCCTGACTGGGAACCCTCAGGAGTGCTGTGGCAACAACGGAGAATAGAGGACGATCGGGCGCTGGAAGTGGAAGACGGGAAACTGCCCATACGGTCCGGGTAAGGTCGTGTAACATGACGAATTGTGAAATGATTGTTTGAAAATACTAGTATTACTCATTGATTGCATCGCTTAACCTCGGTTAACGATATTGATTGCTTTTTGAGACATTCTCTGTCTGCAAACGGTGAAGAATAGAAATATTCTCTATCCCTTTGAAGGTAGTGAAGGATAGGTAGCGCAGACTTTTTGTCCATATCGGTAAGGGCTGATAATACGCCGCGCCTATCTTCTCCCCACTGATTGATTTTGGTTCTATTGAGATATTCCCTATTTGCAAATAACGTAGAATAGAAATATTCTGTCTAGCCTTTGCAAGTAGCGAAGGATAGGTAGTGCGGACCTTTGCCCACTATTGTTTGAACTCTTTTTGACCGCTATACTTCATGCCTATCTTCTCCCCACTGATTGGTAGTTGGTTTAGCCCGGACCGTTTATTAGAGGCGGATCATCCAGCTCCACTGGAAGGCACCCCTAATAAGGACATGTTCACGAAATATGGACTAGTCGCCGTAGCCTATAGTAAACTATGGCATAAAAATACCAAGAAAGATCGAGAAAGTCAGTGGCCACTGATAGGATCTTTTGATATAAATAAAATAGAAGCTCTAGAAATAGCCCTTCGTAAACATAAAACTACGCCAACCATGCTTGATAGTCTCGGCATGTTGCGCAAAGAAGCAACGCAACGTAAAAAGAGAGACAAAGCGAAGACAGACAAAGAGCTACGGAAGGCAGCTCACCTAGCTGGTAGAAAACTAGAGGAAGAGATCAAAGAAAGAGAGAGAGTTAAGAGAGAACGAGAGTCCGAAACATCGGGCCAATGCCCTGTTAGAACACCCTCCACGCTCTACCCCGAGCTACCCTCAAAGCAAAAAGCAACGATGATTTATTATTAGGTCCCCCAATCATCTATATGCCCCCTCCATATGCTCCCTCCCATCCTTTAGTACCGCACCCCCAACCCCCAAACCCAAGTGAAGGTAGTGCCAGGGTCTCGGTCTCTACGGCCTCCGCGCCGGCCGAGCCTCTCGTACTAAGCATAGCACCAGCAGAAACGCTAGACGAACCCGAAGCTAAAAGAAAAGATTCCACGAGATTGAACCATTTGAGCAAAAGTGAACGTGCGGGGATTGATAAAGTAGTGAAAACACTGGTGGAACGGAAAGAAAGCGAAGAGTATATATTGGATATGTATAATTCATATGCCGATAACCATAGATGACACTTTGTCGTGCGATATTGCTATCACACCCTCACTGCCTATGAGGAGAGATATCAGAATAAAAGCCCTGAACGCCTCGCGGCCTTGTATAGGAAAGTTGATATTGGAGATGAAAGTGAGTGTGATGTGACGGACCTCTTCTCACATACGCTTGAAGTTTTCCGCCACCTCACTGAACAAAGGCAGGTAGCTAAGACTACGACTCCTGTAACGTTTGAACCCCAAACAGAGTAGATTGACACGATGATGCCTATAAAGGAGGCCGCTCCCTACTGGGTCCCCCCACGAGGTCAGGGAACACACGACGACATTAATCATCAAGATGCAAAGGGAAGGCTAGTATATAACTGGGTCTACCAACCATGGAATCGACAAGACATCCTGACGTTCCGAAAATCCTTGCTAGACTTACGGAAGAACCCCACTGCCTTTTACACAGAACTAGGAACAGCCTTAGGATCGACAATTATGACCCTAGCAGACATCGACTTGTTTTTCGGGCTATGTCTGCCAGCTGATGTGTGGAAGCAGATCCGGAAAGTCGACCACCTTGGGCTGTTCGGACATACCTGGATACAACTCAATGGCATAGATAAACAGCAAGACCCAGGACAGAAACCGTTAAAAACCATTTTAGATCTCCTGGACAAAATTGTCCAGAAATTGAAGACCCTGATCCCAGAAAAGAAGGTGGACTGGTCAATAGTGACAGCTTGCTGCCAGAAACCTCAGGAAGATGTCTCAGAGTACTTCTCCCGGTTCGAGACGGTGTTCTCCGATTATAGTGGCCAAGACATGACCATTGCAACCGGACATCATCTGTTCGTCCAAAATTATGTTAAAGGTCTGCTGCAGGAAGTCTCACAGAAGCTGCAGTCCAGTGAGAGTAGTTGGGCAGCCTCCAAACCCGCGGCTATCCTTCAGATGGCCCAGTACTACGAACATCAAAAGAACGAAAATGATAGAGTATCGGAGAAAAAGAAGAAAGACCTCAAAGAAAGGGTCATGATTGCACAGTTACAAGGGGTGACTATAGGAAAGGAACCCTACAAGGGAAATTATCAATCGAATGCCCCTAGAAACCCAACTCCTAGAAATCGCACGTCCACACCCTACACTGGACGGAAGTATTTAGATGAGAACCAGTGTGCGTTCTATAAGGGATTCGGACACTGGAAGTCTCAGTGCCCGGTCCTTCTAGAAATGAATAAAAATAAGGAGGCGAGGGATTCAGAAATTGGACTGAGGAATAGAGGACGAGGACGAGGGTACGCAAATGACACAAACGACGACAGGCCCGGTAGACCGAATACATTTGACCGTCCCCGACAGAACCAGTGCCAACAGTCTGACTACGATAACGCCCACGACTTCGTATAGGACTGCCAAGGGCAAGGGAGGGATCCAGTCGAGCTCTATGTGGACCAGCAAGGCCCTTACGTCACCGCTAAGGTCCTAGGCACAACATCTCCACCGGAGCAACACGTAGTGCGTTATCTAAACGACTGATTCCAAGGGCACCCTTGTCTGGCTCAAAAGTAACATCAATAGGTTTTGATGGAACGCCCTCCACTAATCCCTTATCCACACCGATCTCTTTTGACTTAGAAAATAACACCACTGACACAACATTTCTGCTCTCCTCCAACACCCCCGATGCCATTATGGGTCTTGATTTGTTGAAACATTTCCGAGCCGCCATTAGATGCTCACCGGACGCAGTTCGAGTCATTCTGTACGACAACCCTAATCTGCTCAGACCTTGTCCCGCACGACACATGTTTTCTATGACCGACTCTGACATAACCCTGCTTGACACATTACCCCCGTACTTATGGGCAAAAACCGACTCGGACGTAGGACGCATGATGATTGACCCTGTGCATGTGACTGTACGACAGGACGCTACGCTCCCAAAGCTCCCACAGTATCGGATATCACCCGAAGGCGAGAAGGCATAGGTAAAGATCATCCAGTGGATGCAGGAGTGGTAGAGGAAGTAGTCAGTAATGTTTGCAATAGCCCTATCCTACCCATTGTAAAGAAGCAAGGTGAGGGGGATGAGAAAGCGCACCGCTTCATCATCGACCAACGAGAGGTTAACAAAGTAGTCGTGCCTCAGTACCCCGTAGTCTCTGACATCACCACCATTCTGACCCTGATTCCGTCCACCGCCATCACCTTTACTGTAATTGATCTCAAGAATTCTTTGTTTTCTATCCCCATCCACCGAGACAGCCGCTACCTCTTCGGCTTCACCCTAAAATCCCGCTCGTACAGATTCTGTAGAGCACCCCAAAGCTACACCGAAAGTCCCAGCATCTACAGTCAGGCCCTCAAAAGACAGCTAGACGCAGTTCAGCTACCGGATGGAGTGGTGTTGATACAGTACGTAGATGATATCCTTCTGGCAGCCGACACCACTCCACTTGCAGTCAAAGCTACCATCCAACTCCTACACTTCCTCGCAGAGAATGGTCACAAAATCTCCAGAAAGAAATTGCAATTCTGCCAACCCCAAGTAACATACCTAGGCCACCTCTTGTCCAAAGACGGGAGGAAACTTAAGCCCGACAGAATTCAGACCATTTTGGAAACCCCGTCCCTAAGAACCAGAAGCAAGTCTGCTCTCTAGTAGGCCTCACCTCATTCTGTCGACAATGGTTGCCAAACTTCAGCCTTATTGTTAAGCCCTTACTTTCCCTTCTGGCCAAAGATGTCCCCTTCCCACTCCCTTGGACCCCCGAATGCCAATGTTCCTTCAAAGAATTACGAGATGCCCTTTGCTCAGCACCAGTTCTAGGAACCCCAGACTACTCCAAGCCCTTCTCCCTCTACACTCACGAAAGGGAGGGATGCACTTTATCTGTTCTAACTCAATCCATCGGTCCCAAACAACGCCCTTGTGCTTACTTCTCTGCCACTCTTGATCCCGTAGCCAGAGCTTTGCCTGCCTGCCTTCGAGCTGTAACCGCCGCTGCTGTCTCTATTCGACAGAGTGAAGGAATCGTGCTTTCGACCTCCCTCACAGTGTTAGTACCCCACTCGGTTGACACCTTCCTGAACCAGACTAAGAGTCAGCATCTGACTAGCACACGACTGACTGGATACGAGTTGACTCTACTGGCACCCCACATAACTTTGAAAAGATGCACCACCCTGAATCGGGCCACCCTGTTACCCCTACCTGAGAACGATCCCAATGTGACTCCTATACACGACTGTGTGACCCTCACGGACGAACAGACTAGGAGTAGAGTTGACCTCCGAGACACTGCTTTCCCAGAACCGGACGGAGAGCTATGGGTAGATGGCTCATGCATCAAACTCCCCGACGGCACCACTTCAGCTGCTTATGCAGTTACTAAGCATGGGCGAATTTTGCGAATCTGGCGTTCGCGAATTTGCGTATTTACGAACTCGCAATCCGCAAAATCCGCTAATTCTCGCGAATTAGCAGATTTTTTTGTGTGTTTGCAATGGTTTCTGCCAGTTCACGAGGGTTTGGTACCAGTGCGCAATTGCAAACTTACTTGTTGGCTCGCAACGGTCGCGACTATGTTGTTTCTACGTCTGGTTCATCATCACAGGTTCCCAGCACCCTCTGTTTCACCACTGCCATCCTCTGTTTCACCAATGCCACCCTCTGTTACATCAATGCCACCCTCTGGTTCATCATCACTGTAGATTATGGGGGGGAAAAGCAAGCACACCTGCCCTGCTTCAACTGACATGAATTAATTTGGGGTTAGTTTATTAATGTGTCACTGTTTTAAAATTCCAGGTCTGGCCCCTGCTTCATTATCAGTAATTTGCTTTCTGTTGCAGTGCAATTTTTTTTCCAGGACCTTTGTGGCCTACTTGTAGCTATTCTATGAGCCTGCTGTGAGGGTCAGAGCAGGGTCATACAATTGTTGCAACTAGCAACTGAACTCTGGAGGGGCCCCAGTCAGGAAGCACTACAGGGAATGGTTACTAATGATGAGTTTGAACTCTTGCACCTGCTGAGTGCTTTCAGTTTTGCAAAACTCGTTTTTCTGCAATTTCGCGGGATTCGGCTGGCGCGAACTTGCGCGAGATCGGATTCGGAAGCCGCGAATTCGTGCGAATATGCGATTTGTTTTTTTGCTGCGTGTTAGTTCGCAAGGTTTTGTGCGTTTTAGCGAGCCGCTTGTAGCGCAAGGCGCGAAGTTACCCTCGCGGTCGTTCAAGGGTGTGGCCATCTTGTTTGCATGACGTATTTCCGTTTCCGGGCGCGAAGTGTAATCTCGCAAAGTGTGCGGCTCGCTAGTACAATTTCGCGGGTGTTCGCGAGGAAAATCTCGCGCGAACTTACCCGCGCGGTCGTGAACGGGCGCGGCCATCTTGTTTCTCATTCATTGCTATGGTTCTGGGCATGCTTTTGGTATTCTCTCTGTATCTCTGCCATCCTTTGCTTGTTTGAAGTTTTTTTAAATCTATTTTACTTATTATCTATCTCTCTATTTTTCTTGCTCTATATTTTTGTGTTTTCTGCTACTTTTGGTTAATTTTAAACTACTTTTTTCAACTCTTCACTTTTCTTCTCTTCCCTATTCTATTTTCTTTATTATTTAGCTTCCTTTCTGCCCAGACCATGGTGAAGGGAGCCGGGAAGCATCCCGAGAAGGGGAAGGGTCCCGCACCCCGTGCCCGGCTCCCGTGCGGGCGTTTGAGGGGGGAGCAGGTCGTACCCCGGGAGATCTTCAGCCCGGAGGAGGTGGCCGCACTAATTTTTTATGTTCAGTGCCGCCTCCCCAGGACCATCATGGCAGGCGGCAGGATCGGTAGCGGGTACGGGATCCGGGAGCGCCGGAAGCGGTGGGTGAAGGTGTGCCGGGCCATGTACCACCACTCTCGGGTCCGGCGCACCTACAACCAGGCCACCCACCGCTGGACGGATGTCCTGGACCGTGAACGCGATCTGCTCGACCTGCTTGGCCTTGAGATCCCCGGGCTTGGTGAGTAGTAGTAGCTATTTCTTTACTACTTTGTTTTCTCCTGCTGTGTCTTATTATATTGCAAATTTTTGTTTTTTACCAAGAGCAATAATGCTGCTCATTACATTGTAGGTAAATTATATTTCAAAATCTTCTGTGCATTTCAGGTGCACTGCTCTCCTTCTCAGTAGTGTTGCTACTATGTTTATTTGTTTTCGATTTTGTGTTCATTTCATTGGCCTGTGAAATTATGTATGAGTGTAGTTTAAAGAACTGCGTAATGCTAGACACTAAGGTTCGGATTTTTAATTACCGGCGCATCCCTGCAAAGTAGCAGGGATGCGCCAGTAATTGTGCGCCACACCACCATCACCCATGGTGCGCCGTATTTACCATGCGGCGCACCATGGGCCCAAAACATCACCAAAGCGTTACGCATCTGTGCCGTAAAGGCGGCGCATTGCTTGAGTTGCGTCGCAACGATGGCGTAGCTCCATCAATGCTCTGGGGTGCCCTATCTCCCCAATGCTGCGTCAAGCCGTACGTCTGCTTCAAGCAGGCGCAGGGTTTGAGTCACGCATCATTGTCGTTAAAGTGAGTGATTGAAATCTTGTAGATTTCCCTCAGCCACTTTTAGGATGCGTTCCTGCGCAGGAACGCCCTCCCTTGCGCCGGAACGCCCCCTGATGGCGCAGGGCTTTACAACGTGATGCATCTCCCATATGCGTCACGTTGTTAATATACGCCGCACCATTGCGCCTCTTTTGTTCTGCCGCTGCGTCACAAAAGTCACGCAACAATGGAGCAAAAGAGCCGCAAGGGGCTTCTAAATCAGCCCCTACAGACTCAAGTCCAGTCCTTCCTTTGTACACATGGCGATAAGAAGAAATAGTGGTGGTGGATTGATAGTTTGAGTATTTTAATGACTGGTTAATGTAGTAGGAAACTTTAGTGTTGTCGCTGATCTGCAATCACGATGGACTTTGTCTGTCACTTCGCGTGCTGCGGACTGCTGCCTGCCAATCCTAGGCAAACCTTTTTAGTACTTTGTTTAGTGAGTTACATAAGAAGTTTCCAATTCGACGGTCCGCAAATCAAGCAATACTAATAACGTAGTAGACCACATGAGATCGGTCAATATATCCAATGGAATAGTTGTCTATTTGCTATTTCGCCAAAATATTTTGTTATTGTTCTTTTGAAATGTTTGATTTGGTTGACAAATATCATCCATGTTTTCTGGTCTTTCTTTCTTTCATGTTGTACATCAGCTCCCCCCAGGGGCAAGAGGACACAGGAGGAGGAGGAGGAGGGTGCTGTTCAGGATGCAGGCCAGGATCGGGCAGGCGAGGGCTTCTTTGCTGGCCCCAGTAAGTTTTAATTTTAATATAGAGTACTTATTTTTTCCTAGCGTTCCTCATTCGATTTTTTCTAAATCGTCTTTGATCTTCTTGTAGACTGGATCTAAATTCTTATCCTGCCTCGACTATGACTCCCTGTGGTATTACTAGATTATTCTTATTAGTCTGTCTGTGTAGCTAACTAAGATTGCACATTTGGCAATTCCATTGGACTCCCATTCTAGTCAGCAATAGCTCTATGCACTGAGTGCAGTCCTCTGGGATTGTCCATAATGTCTTTTCAAGTCTTCTAAATGTTTATGCTTTGACAATTGCCAACAATAAAAAGGTGAATGACCACCAAGAAAGAATAAGATACTACTTTACTTTTGGTTTGGATAGTAGGACAATCCATTCTACTACTGTTGCAGGGACAAATCTGCACAAACAGAACTATGGACACTAAATAATGCATTGCTTAGCTTATCAATTATAATAGGTTCTATTAGACTTTCCACATACCTCAGTGATAACAGACTTTGTAGTTGAACCCTCAATCTCCTTACTGACTAGATAGTGTGGCAGAGTCATTTAGCTCCCAAAGTCACCGATGATTGATCCCCAATGATGTCAGATGACTCATGCTTGCAAAAATTCCAAAACCTTTAGCTCATCCACTCTATTCTGGAGGACCAAAAATCACAGAGTCTATTTAAGTTTAAAAGCTTTATTAAAAGTAAACACATTTATTAAAATCAAGTTTGTCATAAAAGTAAACGTTTAACTGAAAATGGAAAAGTGCTTAGTGCTGACGATTAATTGGACACATTTCTTGTGGTCGAGCCGAGCTCTCACCTGGTTTGAACTTGATCCTGCTCGTGTTCTTAGAAGTCAAGCTTCTGTCTGTTAGGAGAAAAAGTGGTGCGTGTTAAAAATAAAAAGCAAGCATTCATCAGTTGTGCCAAAAAGGTGCAGCAAGACAACAGCCTTCCCTGGAAAAAGGGACATTTTTACTTTAGAGTAGACAGTCACAAATTGATACATTGTATTCTGTTTTTTTCACAATTATTTCTTCCTCCTAGACCAAATATTATATAGTAGTGAGTGGTGTATTCTAACATTCTTAAATGTACTTTGTAGGTGGAACATCTGGAGGCGGGGCCAGCGCGGAGGTGCTGGTATTGGACGAGGGGAACAACTCTGGGGAGGAGGCGGTGCAAGTGCTGGACAATCCTGTGAGGGATAACACGGTGGAGGCGGGTAGAGGTAAGCTATATATTCCTTACTTATTGAGATTGAAGTCTGCAGAGTGTGCTTTCTGCTTGGGTGTATTATAAATCAACCAGGTAGTAGCCTCCTCTAAATGTACTTCGACTTAGCTGTGAAGTTTTTGGCGAGAAGAATCCCAATCAGATCTGAGATGAACTTGATGGATGAGATGAACGAAAAGCGAAAGAAGGGTGTAAGTAAGTGTGGAAGGACGAGAAATGTAATGATGACTGGCAAAGAAGAATGATATGTGTTTGCTTGGTCCCCGAGGTGGCTGGGAAGGAAAGAATATGGTATGGTGCATGGCTGGGTGAATGATGAAGCAAAGATGGGTGGAAGGAGAACAGCCTGGGTGGGTGAAACAGAAACTGTATGTGTGCATATACTTTGAATGGATGGATGCCTGGATCATGGTACTATCTGACTCTTAGATAGCATATGTGTATCTAGAGAGAGTAGACGGTCACTGGATGAACTAAGTGTTACTTTGAAGAGCATGTAACACCGCACCCGCACGTCCGTTCCAGTGTAGGAAAGGCAAGGACGTTGGACACTCCCTACCTCTCTTAATAACTTTAGTTTAGTAGTAGTACGTCATTCATGTGTGGGTGTATCACTGTTCACTCAATAATAAGCAAAGCACCTAAAGTCATCCCATATGTCATCAAATACATCCCATGTGAAGTGATAGATAGTCAGATTTTTTAGCTTCTTCATTTTCCTTTTGTAGTACTCATTTGCACTGTAGGGTGAAAGCTAAATTAATTAAGCAGTAGCCCTTTTAACAGAGTATTCTCAGTGCCACCCGTAATAGAAAAGTAAGAGCTTCACCACCTGCATGTACTGGACCGGTACAGTAACGCAAGTCTGTCTCACTCATCATGGTGTGCGTCTGTTTTTCTCGGGTGCAAGTTCACTGCGCAGGCAATGCATATGATAACGTACCAATTTTCCTAAACAAGAGAGAAGAAGAAGAATAAGACTGGTGTACTGTCATAGTCGACTGTACTGGAAGTCCATAGTGCTCGTAGAATTTGTTCCTTAAACTCCCACTAATGTTAGAGCAAGGATGAAGAAGTCGAAGGTTACATAGATACTGTCCTCAATAGTTATGTACTGTGCTTTCAATTTGCTACTTGTACTGTGACACAACTTTCTGCTCAATCATTTTGTGTTAATCTTAAGGAGCATTGGTTACAGACTATGTCTTTCTTTCTTCATATAGTTGCTCCTTCCAAATCCAACAGACCATCAAGGAGGAGGGAGCTGGCTCGAATGGCCCGGCAACGGAGGCTGGATGCCACTGTCGCCGAATATCGGCGGCTGGTGGCCCTGGAGGAGGAGGAGACGCAGTCTACCGGTACAACAACAACATCCACTGAGACAGCTGCATCCTCCTCCGTGCCCCCACGGGCTGCCAGCCAGCGCAGTGCTCCAGCGGTATGGAGCCGGGTCACCAAAGCCAACCGCCACCGCCGAGCAGCAAAGACAGCAGCTGCCCCCCACAGGATTTGCAAGGCACGCCAGCGCCGCTTATGCCTCAGAGTGTCCTACCTGGAGCAGGAGGTCCTAACCTATAAGAACTTGGTGGAGGGCCTCCGCTTCGACCATGCCACCCTCCCCAAGGAGCATGATGCCCTGGCCGCTAAAGTCAACAGCACCCTGCCGTAGTGTCCCTTGCCCCTTTTTTAGAGACTTTTGGGGGGTGGGAATTGGGAGTTGGGTTGTTTTTGGGACTTTTGAAGGACAATCGTTGGGGTTAGGGAGGGTCTTGCGGGAGATTATTTTGTTAGGGCTACAAAAATATACTTTTTGGAACTTTATCTGACCATACCTGTTTTTTACTGCTTTTGAGTCTGGTGGGTGGGGGTTTAACAGTAAGTTTGTTTTCCTGAATAGTCCTAGGACTTTAGTAGTGCTACCGTCAATCTCTCATCTCTCCTAATACTCCATTATACTACCTCCAACCAAACGTTTATCTTACCTGTAATTTGTTTTTGAAAGTAGGGCTAGGCCCAGGGCTGGCTCCACGGGAAATGGCAATTAAGGTTGGCAATCCAGGGCGGATGAAATTTCCTCCTCATTGCGGTGGTACTAGTGGTGTGACACAGTGGCAGTTGCATGCCTATGGAAAAAAAGAAAATGAAACCTGCTTTGTCCTTACTGGAGCATTGCAACAGTACGATAGAGAATATAACAGGTGACAGTACACTAGAACAGTGCCACAATGTAGCCTAACAAATGGTAAAGTATTGAAAGTATAACTTGTACTTGTGTTGGATTTCTTTGACATTGGCTACTACTACAAGAAATAGTACTGAAGCTGAGTAAGTCTAGAATATATCCTCGGATTCCTTCACCAGCCTGTTGCTATGACCTTATCCTCCCCAGCAAGTGTGTGGAATTATTGATGTCATTTAGTCACACATCAAGCAAAACCACACAGCCCGGGGGAAGAGGGTTAGGGTTTGGAGAATGGATGGGAATGGGGGTTTCTTTTTGGGTAGGTTTTGTTGAGAGAAAAAAAAAAAGCACAGCATGGACAAACAATAATTGAACATAAAGACATTTTTGGGTACAAAGCTAACCATAAATCTTTTACGTGACATAAAGGAAGTGTATGCACTACTGAATGCATTGTTACTGAAAAGTAAGTAGTACTTTCGACAACCGTGAATAATAGAATGCGACAGTACAGGGCTACATTAAATTAGGTTTAAAAAATAGCCGAAGTAAAACCTATAGAATGGCTGTAGGGATCAATTTAGAAGCAGAGAGAGATCCAAGAAATGCAGTCACACTCATAGAAGAAAACAATCGATACTGTATCTGTATGTTGTTGTAGTTGTCCTATTGAATTTGGTAAGTAAGTTGCATGCAGCAAACAATTCCGCTTATTAGCGGCACTACTCCATTCCAGCTGACGCTTCGTCCATCAATGTTGGTGACCAGAAGACACCCTGTCCACTGCCTGCCTGGCGGATGCTGAATTGCGGCTCGCTAATGTGAAGCCTGACTCCATCCTTTTTTCCCCATTGCACAGACTGAAACCCGGCCTGTAATTATTGAACGAAAAACAGGAAGTGATATAATATTACAACACCACTGATAAATAAATATAAGGTATGTACGCTGTGTAGTGCAAAAAGTCACACTTTGATTTTCCTAATAGACAGTACAATATTTTTGAAAGTGCGTACTCTGTCTGAGTCACCTTTTGAAGGATAAATAAGTATGGGCAAATTAATTTAGCGGATCTTTCCCCTCAAGCTAGGTGTACTGTAAACTGTGTTTTAGAACAAAATTAGACCTTCCCAGCAGTGCTCCCACCCAGACCCTTACTAAAGCCAGTCGCAAAAATGTAGAAGACCCCCAATCAGATCTCAAAAAACGAGGCCTAGCAGAAAACTGGTGACAAAACATACTTTGAAAGTAAAAGTAGGCCCAAATACCCCCTTACCCACCGTGGATTTTATTCAAACCACTTGCAAGCAAGCAAAAGTATCCATAGCCAGCATCGCTCCAAGACTCGAAAACCCCCCCACCCAAACACATGCAATAGAAATACTGCTAACCCTAACGAGCCCTAAGTTAAGAATAGTGGCAAAGGCTTTCTTTAACTATGCCAAATCCCCCCTTTCCCACCATGGATTTTCTTCAAATGACTTGCAACCAAAATTACACATTCTCACGAGTGCTCTAAGACCCCAGAACTCAGTTGCAAAAATCTAGAACACCCCGAAACACATGCAATCCTGCTGCTAGGGCTAACCCTAACGAACCCTAAGTTACAAAAAGTGCCAAAAGGCTTTTCCTTATGGATTTTGTCCCAACCACTTCTATCCGGTATTAGACCTTCCCAGGAATACCCCAAGACCCGCCAACCCACCCGCCAAAAAGCACAACACCCCCAAACAGCCAAAAAGGAAAATCTCATACTTATATTTCTCGGCCTTCGGTCCAAACGCGCTGTGCAGCTAGGTCATAACTCCCGTTTTCCACCACGGATTTCCTGAAAAGCAAATGCAATCAAGATTAGACTGTCCCAGCAGTGCTCCCAGACCCCAAAACTCACCCACAAACACCCGGAACCCCCCCAAAGAGCACCTCAAAGGCAAGCAAGTCAGCAAAAACACAAAAAAATTCCGCCTCCGATTTGGTCCAAACCACTTTTATCCGGTATTAGAGCTTCCCAGCAATGGCCCCAGAGCCGTCAACCCAGGAGAAAACTAGTAGAAGACCCCCAAACAGCCAAAAAGCAAAAGTACAAAAATGGGGACTTCGTCATTTTCTTGCCAATTTCCCAAATCACTCCGCGCGCGCTCTGCAGCTAGGCCCTAACTCCCCTCTGCCACCATGGATTTGCTTCAAACCTCTTGCAAACTAAAGTATCCATAGCCAGCAGTGCATCCAGACCCCGAAACCCACCCACAAACACCAGGAAGCCCCCCAAACAGGCCCCCGAAAACGCTACATTGAGCAAAATGTCAGAAATAGCAAAAAAAAAATTCTGCATGGATTTTGTCCCAACCACTTCTATCCGGTATTAGACCTTCCCAGGAATGCCCCAAGACCCGCCAACCCACCCGCAAAAAAGCACAAAACCCCCAAACAGCCAAAAAGGAAAATCTCATACTTACAATATTTCTCGGCCTTCGGTTCAAACGCGCTGTGCAGCTAGGTCATAACTCCCGTTTTCCACCACGGATTTCCTGAAAAGCAAATGCAATCAAGATTAGACTGTCCCAGCAGTGCTCCCAGACCCCAAATCTCACCCACAAACACCCGTAACCCCCCCAAAGAGCACCTGAAAGGCAAGCAAGTCAGCAAAAACACAAAAAAATGTCCGCCTCCGATTTGGTCCAAACCACTTTTATCCGGTATTAGAGCTTCCCAGCAATGGCCCCAGAGCCGTCAATTCACCCGCAAAGAAGTAGAACACCCCACAAGTGCTGAGTCTTTCTTCATTGGGCGTAATCCAGCCCTCTGCTTTGAGGGAAATAGGAGTCTGGAGGAGGAGGATAGAGGAGCATGTTCTTCTGAACTTGTGAACCTGAGGAATGCAGACTGCGGCACCTTCAAATCAATAAGCAAACAAGTGAAGACAGTTCTGCTGATGGGCTTCTTTTTGTGATTAGGTGATTAAAGTTTGAATTATATTAACTCTGCGCAACAAAGAAAGACAGACACACAGGAATAAAAGTGAATAAGGACGAAAAAGAAAGTTATTGATTCATTGTCTCATTTTCAGGGCTCGGTGTCGTGGTCCAGGAGTAAGAATAAGGCTTCGTCATCATACTCTGCGAATTCAGGCAGGGTGAGCTCAGTGTCACCTAACAGAGAAGAAATTCCCTCATCTACGTTGCTGTCCACCTCGTCTTCATCCGGCGTGCTTTCTTGTACTTTGTAATCTGGTGGTATGAGGTGCTGATTCATCTTGATCATTGTTAACCTCTCCAAATTTTTGGGCGAGAGGCGGCTCCGTTTGGGAGTTACAATGCCACCAGCAGCACTGAAAACACGTTCAGAAGAGACGCTTGTGAGTGGGTAAGACAAGTAGTTTAAAGCCAGGTTGGAGAGCTGTGGCCACAATTCTTTTTTCCCATGCCAATACGCCAATGGGTCAGCATTAACATAGACCTCTGTTGAGTCATTCAGATAGTCCTGCACCATCGACTCAAGGTCCTCCAAGGTTCCTCCACTTTGCTTAGCTGTTGCTGTGACCTTTTGAGAACCAAACCCAAGCAGAGTTAGCCAATCCTCTTCAGCATCCAATGTTACTGTTGTGTCTGGTGCAGATTATCTGGTTGCCGGTGTCTTTACAGCTGAGAGATCACTTGTGCCACAGCCACAGGTGCAGAAGTGGATTGTTTTGACTGGGGATGGCCTGCTGATGCTGATGCTGATGTACTGCCTTTTCCTTCAATGAGCTGCCGTTCTCTTTAAAACCTCTTGGCTGACAAGGCTAGCCAACGTTTGTACTTTGTAACATCTTCATCAGCAAAAGGAAAGAATGCTCGGCCTGCCAGCGCCTTTTTGTAGCGTGGATCCAGAATAGTAGCACAAATGTAATGCTGTTCTGAGTGGATCATTTTAAGACGTTCATCACCTTGTAGGCGCTCTAATAATTTCTCTGCCAAAACAAAAGGGTCTTGGTTTTTTTCATCTTTTTGAAACACAGAAGACACCGCCTTCAGTTGGTGCTCCAGCATGTACAACAATGGGATAGCTTTTCCCAAATTACAGTCCTCCTTGCTGACTGCACGTATGAAGAACTCAAAAGGACGAAGCATTTCTGTCAGGCTTTTAACTAGCTCCCATTGCGCCGCATCCATCCTCAGGTCCTTCTGAGCTGTACCCTGTTTTAAGAAATAGTGATCGAGTACCGTATACTGCTCATATAGACGCTCAAGCATGTAGAAGGTTGAGTTCCAACGTATTGCCACCTCCTGGATGAGTGCTTTCACTGGCATTCGACGTTCATGTAGCAGGCTCCTCAGATGCTTCCGGGCCTTAAAAGAATGGCTGAAATGGTTGCACACTTTTCGGCAGGTGTCCACTACCTCGCACGCTGGACTGTCTTTATCACTCAAGAATTTTTTAACAACCAGGTTTATACAGTGCGCCAAACACAGCACTCTGAAATAGTGACCCAGCTCCATGGTCTTAACTACATTGGCGCCATTATCCGTGGAAACATAACCAATCTGGCGTTTTTTTGGGGACACCCAGTGAAGGACGTTTGTGTTAAACTCATCCAAAATGTTTTGTGCTGTGTGACGTTTCTCCAAGCCAAACATGGCTAGTGTTGCATGTTTCCGAGCAGCTTTAAAAACTTGGTCCGGGTCAACACCTGCGTTTAGCTTTGCTTTAACCCCTGAAAAAGAGACCCAGTGTGCAGTGATGCACATGTAATCAGCGCCTGCGCCACTGGTCCACATGTCTGTTGTCAGATGTATAGTGTGAACAGCACTCTTCTGCAAAGCTGCCCCAATCACCTCCAGCACATCTTCATGTAGTGCTGGAACCGCAACTCTGGCAAAATAGAACCGGCTAGGAACCTTCCATTTAGGGCAGAGCGCTGCCACTAATTCTAGAAAACCAACCCCTTCTACAAAAGAAAAAGGGAGAAGGTCCAGAGCTAGCATTTTAGCCAGCTTAGTGTTATACAGACGCGTCAGTGGGTGGTTGCGATCATATGGCGCTTCTGTAAACAACATGTTTCTAATGTTGCCCTGGACCAAGCATTTACGGGATGATGATGATTTCTTCGACCCAGTTACGCTCGCTGATGAAATTTTTCGCATTGGTGTCTCACTCTCTCCCACACTCTTAGTGTGGCTCACATGGGGTGTGCTGCTGACAGGGGTACTGGGTGTAAGTGAAGTGTTTGACACGTCTTCTTCCTCCTCGTCCTCATCAGATGAAACATCAACATTTTCTTGACGTGCAATTCGGGCTTCCTTGATTGCCTGTAAGTGCGCTAACCATTGGACAGTGTGCTGTCTCTTAAGATGACCTCTCTGGCCTCCGGTACCATAGTTGGTACCAAGCTTACCACGACTAACTGCAACCTTACAAATGCTACAAATGGCGAAGTTTTCCCTTTTTGAGCAAACACTAAAGAAGTCCCAAGCTGGGGACTTGATTTGTCTGTGGGGGCCGGAGGAGGCGGCGATACTGGTGGTGGGGGTCATGCTGCTAATGCCAGGTGAAGTGGAGGATGTGGATTGCCGAACTTTAGTACGTTGTGCACTTTCACCACCACTAATTGAGGTCGAGGTGGATGGAGGTCCCTTCAGGCGAGGAAGAAATATGGAAGCGGTACGTGTTGGTGTACTAGTTAACTCCAATGATTGTTGTGTTCCCATTGCCTCCTCGTCGACATCATCATCACGCTCAGCAGCTTCTCGGGCTAGGGTCAAAATGCCTGTTTGCTGCATGCCCGCTGGGGCTGCAGTGACCTTTATGATGACTGGGTCGTCGTCGTGAGAGCCTTCATCAGAAGCAGTATCCGCCACTTCTTGTTGAGCCTCATCACACTCCATAACTATGAGTTTTTTTTACGACCTTCCTTTTACGCTTAACTACCTTTGTCAGATCATGGTGTGCCTCACTCTTAGACGGCCGTGGTGGTTCCCAATTTTCATCCATATCATCAGAAGGAGGTGGTCTTGAAGAAGATGTAGACACCACCCTTGATCTTTTCCTTGCTAGGGATGTGGAAGACAATGAATGATCATCAGGAGGAGAGACTTCCTCAAATGATACCTCGGCTTGATTGTCGATTTCCTGATGTGCCCCTACTTCGGGAGGAACAACTATTGTGGGCACTTGTGACCCTCCATGCACCTCTGCTTGCGCATCTCCTTGCGCTGCCTCTCCTTCCACATGTACTTGGGCGTGTACTTGCACATGTGGTTGTTGTTGCGGCTGTGGTTGTTCAACACTCGTCAGATGAGCTACAACAACCTGTGTTGATTGAGGGACATTGCTGCTACTTTCTTGCGATGAGCCAACATCACTGGTCGATGGTGATTGAACAACTAGACTAAGTGCCTCTGCAGCACTCAAGGGCTTGGACTTAAGTTGGCGTGGTGGTGGTGGTGGCACTGAGCCCAATGGAGCGGGGGTGCTGCTCCCAGCTTGGTCCCCAGCAGATCCCGCTGCTGCTGCAGGCGTACTTTTTTTTTACTCCCAAAAAATGTGGCGGGCGGCACACCAGTCTCCTTGGTAACTTGCTTCTTCTGCTCCTTACTGGCAACTTTCTTGCTAGAGGAGCTACGGGGAACTTTTTTTGGGGCCATCTTCTTCAGAGCAGGTCAGAACAGCAGGCCGCAGTTGCACGAGTTGCAGAGTTGTCTGTGGCCAGACGTGACGTCGCGTGACGTTATGCTGCACACACACACCGCTGCAGGACTTCTTCCTGGCACTGGTGGTTCTCTTGAGTCTTGTGCACCTAAAAGCAATGGAAGACAGAGGAACATCAGTTCAGTTATACACCCCAAAAAAATCGAAAAACACAGAAAAATCAGCACAATCCCATGCCCTCCATGATGTTTAAATTCAAGACACCCCACAGAAAGACTAGGCACATGCACCACTCACTACCCCTGGTGAAAAGGCCACAACAACAGCCCAAAAAAACAAAAATCACAGAAAAATCAGCACAATCCCAAGCCCTCCATGATGTTTAAATTCAAGACACCCCACAGAAAGACTAGGCCTATGCACCACTCACTACCCCTGGGCATAAAGGTTGAAAGCTAGGCAAAATGGTTGCACACCTAAGAACACTGTCTGCATTCAAAATGGCCCCCTCCCTCTCAGCACATGGCCAGGGTCTGTAGCAGCACTCAAAATGGCCCCCACCCACATGGCCTGTCCCCATGAACACCCCAAAAAATCGAAAAACACAGAAAAATCAGCACAATCCCATGCCAACCAGGCCCTCCATGATGTTTAAATTCAAGACACCCCACTGAAAGACTAGGCACATGCACCACTCACTACCCCTGGTGAAAAGGCCACAACAACAGCCCAAAAAAAATGAAAACCACAGAAAAATCAGCACAATCCCAAGCCCTCCATGATGTTTAAATTCAAGACACCCCACAGAAAGACTAGGCCTATGCACCACTCACTACCCCTGGGCATAAAGTTTGAAAGCTAGGCAAAATGGTTGCAGACCTAAGAACACTGCCTGCATTCAAAATGGCCCCCTCCCTCCCAGCACATGGTCAGGGCCTGTAGCAGCACTCAAAATGGCCCCCACCCACATGGCCTGTCCCCATGAACACCCCAAAAAATCGAAAAACACAGAAAAATCAGCACAATCCCATGCCATCCAGGCCCTCCATGATGTTTAAATTCAAGACACCCCACAGAAAGACTCAGTCCACCCACAACTGAGTACCCCTGGGCAAAAGGCCCCAACAACAGCCCAAAAATCAAAAATTACAAAATTGTAGTTGCAGCAACTGTAATGCTCCAAAGAAACTTACTTGTGAAATTTCTAATCCAAAAGTGATCCAAAGAAAGTCAAAAAGGCCTCAAATCCAAATATCCAGCAGCATCCACAAAAAGTAATCCTTCCAGGTGAAGAATCCGAATGAAAGTGACCAGCACATGAAGAAAGCACTGGGAGGAGCCTGCTGGACAAGAACAGGAAGTTGGAGACTGTGGGGCACTTCCTTCCCCCCCCCCCAAAAATGGACTCCTTGCAAAAAAAGTGCAGGCAAATGTCAACTTGAGGAGTTATTCTGATAAAAATCATCATTTCCAGAAGGTTTATGCTGCTTGCTGGTGGATTTCTTGTGCAGAATTGCAAATTTTGTATTTTCGCGAGTGCGAGATTGTTGCTGCCCGCCGCATGTACGGGTTCACGATTGCGAACTCCCGCGATACGTGATCACGGTGTACTCGCGTTGACAAACTCTCGCTGTGCAAGGTGGCGAGCGCGATGACGTAATCGCGGTCGCCAAACTCCCGCGGGATCTCGCAGCAAGATCCAAAATGGCGCAGCACTCGCAAAATATCGATAAAAACAACTCGGCAAACTCTGAATGACGGTAAGTGAACGCCGCACGCCGCAAAATTGTATCACCAAGAAAAAAAAATCCGCTGCGTGCGAATTTGCGGATTTTCGGTAAATTTGCCAAAAATCCGCAAAATCCGCGAGCGGAACGGATTTTCCGCCCATGCTTAGCAGTTACCACAGCCCGAACCGTAGTTGAGACAGCTCGCATTACACAACGATCCGCACAGCCGGCAGAACTGATTGCCCTCACACGAGCATGTATCTTAGCAGCAGGAACGACAACCAACATATACACCGACAGCCAGTATGCCTTCGGGGTGGTTCATCATTTTGGGCTCTTATGGAAGGAAAGAGGATTCTTGACCTCACATGGCACACCGATCTTACACTGGGATCTAGTCTCCGCCCTGACTGAATCAGTCCTCCTCCCCAAACAACTAGCTGTGATCAAGTGCCAGGCACACAAAAAGACGACGGACATTGTAGGGCAGGGGAATGCACTGGCTGACATTACTGCCCGAACCACGGCCGAGAATAGGACGACAACACGCATGTATGTGACCAGGTCACAAGCAGAAAAGTGGAAGGACTCTAGGGAGACTATTAGGGACATTCAAACAGCCAGCACACCACACAAATTGACTGAATGGGCACGAGTGGGACTAAAAGACGATGAAGGCTGCTGGCGGACGAAAGACGCAAACAAATGGTTGTTACCCAATTCCTATCTGATCCCCATACTGACCATGATACACTCCCCAGGACACATAGGATCTGCTCCCATGACTGAACTTGTTTCCAGAATTTGGCACAACGACAAAATAGCAGACGCAGCGAAACACTTGGTTCAACAATGCCTGATATGTCTGCAACATAACCCAGGAAAAGGGACTGTAGTACCTCGGGGAGGGTTTGGGGTCCCTGACCATCCCTTCGAAGTCCTCCAAATGGACTACATTCAGCTAGAAAGATGCCACAGTCTGTAATACATACGCGCATAAGGCAAGCTGGTCTGCGCTCGTCCGCGCCGAGGCCGGGCCTAGGGCCACCCCCCCTGCTCTGCCTGGCCCGTGGCCCATCACCAACTCTCCTCTGCTATCCTACTCCTCCGCAGAACTCCTGAGTTATAAACCATACGCCGAGAAAGCCCATCCCATACCCCTCCTTAACTACAACTCTTGCATCGGACCGCTTAAATGTCCCACATGCACGGAGACGCCGTCTACAGACACCACTACCCCCACACCCACAGTGTCTGCAGCCCTAATAAACGTCCGTTCCTTACCTAAACACAAAATTGAAATCGCCGAGTTCAATGACTCCCATGATCTGGATATATTATTTATTACCGAGACATGGGGAGACGAATCCTCTGGACCTGACTTCAGAGACGCCATGCCTAACAACTATTGTGTAAGCAAGCTAGATAGACCCTTAAGAAAAGGCGGAGGAATAGCAATTATACACAAAGAGCACCTAAAACTAACAACCTCAGAAACAACTCTTCCTGAGTGCGAGGCTCTCCTTTTCGCCACACGCATCGCCAGTAAAACTACCTTTAGAGGTTTGCTAATCTACCGCCCCCCAGGATCCAGATCAAAATTTCTCTCAAGCTTAGACAAAATCATCGAGATGTCTATTGGATCCCAACACTTCACCGTTTTAGGTGACTTCAATTTTCATCTTGAATCTCATGAAGACCCTGATACAGGAACATTACTCGGTGACTTGGAGACAGTAGACCTCCTGCAAATTGTCAAATCACCCACCCACTTAGCAGGGCATACCCTAGATGGCCTATTTACCAACAACAGAGACATCACAATCACTAAGGTCATCCCTCTAATATGGACAGACCATTCTGCAGTATGCTTTTCAGTTCCCATTAATCCTTGCCCTCCCTCCCAGACAACTTCTGGATCAACGAAATTCAGAGACTGGAAGAACATTAATCTCAACCAGCTCACTCAGATCATACATGACAGCCCTCCGCTAAACAATCAGGACCCTGTAGCTGCTTCAGCCACCTACCTGGAGAATCTGAACGCAGCCTGTAACAAACTAGCCCCCACAAAAACCTCTCACAGGAACAGAAAGCTTCCATCCGCCCCCTGGTTCTCGGAATCCCTCAGATTACAGCGCCAATATTGCAGAAACTTAGAAAGGCAGTGGCGCCGACACTATAATAACCCGGACAAGATTAGCTATAAAAACGCCCTCTCTAATTACAAAAAACTGATTACATCCGAGAAAACCACCTACTACACCAACCAAATTAATCAGGCCAAAAACTCATCAGGAAAACTGTTCCAGGTGGTAACATACCTGTCCAATCCTCAGCCACCCTCCTCAGAGGGATCCCAGGCCCTTTCAGATGCACTGGCCAAATTTTTCGAAGATAAGGTCAGAGCCATCTTCTCCACTTTTTTGCCTGACCCTTCCTTATCCCATACCGAGCACTCCACTGCCAATAATACTCCACAATTTTCAGCCTTCGAAAATACCACGAAAGAAACTGTTCAACCCCTGATCGCCCGAACCAAATCCGGATCACCACTTGACCCATGCCCTCCTGCCGTTCTCAACCTCGTCGCAGAAGCCGTTGCCCCGTCACTCACCACTATCTGCAACGCAATGTTCACATCCGGCACCTACCCTTCGGTATGGAAGGAAGCCATTATTAAACCGCTACTCAAAAAACCCAGTTTAGACCCTTCTCTTCCAGCCAGCTACAGGCCTATTGCATGCCTCCCTTTTCCGGCCAAAATCTTTGAAAAGATCATGAACCAGCAATTGTCAACATACATCCACAACAACAACTTACTGGATGACACCCAGTTCGGGTTCCGTCAGGGACACGGCACGGAGACAGCACTCCTGAAAGCTGCGGACGAGATACGATCCACTATGGACAATGGAGGAGCTGCAATCCTCATACTTTTAGATCTGTCCGCAGCCTTCGACACGGTCGATCATACCACACTGATCGACCGTGTCGCGGCTATAGGAATAAGGGACAAGGCTAAGGAGCTTCTCGCCTCATTCTTGTCAAACCGCCCACAAACGGTGAAGTTGGGACAATACACCTCCCAGACTTTCTCCTTGCCTTGCGGTGTACCACAGGGATCCTCGCTAAGCCCGACACTGTTTAATATATATGTGTCTGACTTAGCGAGGGTCATCAAATCCCACGGAATTTCTCTCACCACATACGCAGACGACACACAACTGGTGTTGTCCGTATTCGATGATGGCCAAACAGTAGCTTCAAACTTCCAATCTGGTATGAAAGCAATAAGCTCCTGGATGTCATCAAACTGCCTCAAGCTAAATTCTGATAAAACAGAAGTGATGACATTCGGGAGACTACAACCAATCTGGTCTCCACAATGGTGGCCCCAACAAATGGGACAACCTCCAGAACCAGTAGTCAAGGTACGAAATCTGGGGGTTATCTTTGACAACAAATTGTCCTTCCAGCAGCATGCTAATTCAGTGGTTTCATCCTCCTTCCACAGCTTAAAAAAGATCAAAAAACTCATTACGTACTTACCATCTTCTGCAGGCAAAACTTTAGTCAGCACGTTAGTCTTTTCTAAAACGGACTATTGTAATGCCTTGCTTCTAAATGCACAACAAAAGGTCCTCAACAAACTACAGACTGTACAGAATGCAGCAGCTAGGACCCTGCTACCCATTCCCAAATTTGCATCTGTCTCCCCCTACATCCAACAGCTACATTGGCTGCCGGTGAGGAGCCGCATCAAATTTAAAGCCTTGTGCATAGCTTATAAAGCAATCCACAATCATGGCCCCCTATTCCTAAAACAAGCCTTTCACCCGCCCGAACAGCGAAGAACACTGCGTTCATCCTCAGCCCATCTGCTAACAGTCCCCCGCACAAGAAGGGCTAACTGGGGAGACAAACGCTTCACCGTTGCCACAGCCAGACTGTGGAACACTCTCCCTCTCCACATCAAATGTGCACCAACTCTGCTCAATTTCAGAAAAAAACTGAAAACATGGTTGTTCCAAGCCTAAACCCCCTTCTCCGACAGAGAGTTCTGTGACAACAGCGCCGAGACACCCTCGGGTATTTGCGCGCTCTAAAAATCGCCATAAATAAATAAATAAATACATACTCGTCATTGTGTGTGTATTCAGCAAATGGGTGGAAGCTTATCCCACGCGGGACAATACCGCCATCACTACTGCAAAGGTGTTATTGAAAGAATTCTTCCCACGCTATGGCCTTTGTCGAATTTTGATGAGCGACAACGGCCCCCACTTCGTTGCCGAGGTTATCCAACTTATCTTGAAAGGGTTGGGTGTAAAACAAAAATTTCGTGCAGTGTTCCACCCCCAATCTGCAGTCCTAGTAGAACGACATAACGCCACACTGAAACTCAAGCTAGCAAAGATAGTTGCCACCACAGGACTGAAATGGCCAGACGCCCTCCCACTGGCATTGCTATCAATGCGCTCCACTCCTACCAAACACCCCCTGACTCCCTATGAGGTTGTTTTTTACTCCGACCCATGAATATCTGGGCTGCACCAAAGCCAACATCCATCCATGATGTACCGGACATCCTAATGTCTGATTACCTACATAACTTGACAAAAACGCTAACTGTTATCCACCAACAGGTGCAGCAAGCCCTACCAGATGCATCCAGGGGCCCTGGACATGACATCCAGCCCGGAGAGTTCGTCTTGATTCGAAATTTCCAAAGGATGAAGAGTCTGGAACCCAGGTGGACGGCCCCTGGCAAGTCTTGATCACCACCCGAACTGCACTCCGAGTGGAAGGGAAACGAAATTGGCTGCATGCACATCATTGCAAGAAGATATCACTGACAACAAAAGAAGACGTAGACACCCAAGAAGAACTCCTGAACAAAGACAGACCAGCCCTGAGTTGCTACCCTGACACAGAGACACTTGAGTGGATAGAATTTACAGATCCCACTGTGCCATCCAGAGAAGGGTACAACTGACGTCGAAAGGAGAGCGCTTCGGCCAAGCAGACCACTGACTAAGTCAAAAATCTCGAAGCAGTAGCCTAACACTACTAAGGTTATCAAGAGAGAAGCTAGACGAAGTTTGTGGTCTTGCCCGTCACCGAGCCTCTTGAAGGTGATGGAAGCTCCCAACATGAAGATGATGGAAGCGTCCGACATGAAGGTGATGGAACTAACCGGACGTCCAAAGACCCACTATAAAGACCCAAAGACTGACAAAATGCACAGCTCAAAGACAATTGCCCTTTTCATCGCTCTTCTCTTTTGCTTCCTCCTCATGGCCACCTTCTGGATCGTGGAAGAAAGCGCACCCGCCCATGAGACTTTGATACCCACTGTGCAACCCACCACCAAGAGAGAACACTATCTCATTTAATTTTCACCCCAGCTCCGAGAAAGACGCTAGGAGTTCTGGAACAATTCATTTGTGCAGTTGCTACACCAACACAACCTTGCTACCAATGCCACGAACTGCTGGATCTGTGGGCTGCTACCACATGCAACTGAACATTCTATCCCTTTCATCCCCTCGCCTTTTTCCATTCATGGGTCCTGCCTTGCCTGGCTGATACTCTTGCAAGAGAGTTACAAGGACAATGCAACATCTAGCGAAACCATTTCGCATATCTACAATGAGTTCTGGCTGAACAAAACTGGAAAAACTTCTGCTCCCTTTTGCCCCTTGACATTCAACACCACCTTTCAAATGAACATCCCTGCAAAGGAACAAATTGAAATACAGGTGTTCAACAATCCAGCCAGACCCACCTTCTCTTATCTCCGGAAGCGAACTGCCACCACACTGACTGTGGCCCTATCTGTGGTGAACGTCTCAGGCCTTGTCTGCATTGAAGGTCATGGGACAAAATCAGTGGGTCACAGCTCCTGCCACATCACAAAAACCTTACACACGACTTATCCACCCTCTTTTGTTGCCTCCCCGAATATGTACTTCGTCTGTGGAACCAACGCCTACACCTGGCTCCCAAAGGGCTGGGAAGGCACCTGCTACATCGCTTTTGTCCTCCCTCCGACATATGTGGCACCAGCAAACCATCACCGACAAAAGCGAGCAAAGGACATCGAACAAGCAGACTCCCCTGGAGCGCAGTTCTTAGACGCAGTAAAGGGACGTGTTCCATTTTGGGTCTCGATGGCAAACAGCCGTGCCATCCGACATTTGACCCAGGCAGTTGAAACAACTATGAACATCACAGCTGGCATCCTCACGAACAACACAGCCGAGCTTCAGGCGGTCCGCCTGGTGGCTCTTCAGAACCGCCTTGTTCTAGATGTGGTTCTAGCTAATCGTGGAGGAGCATGCCGCATCATCGGATCTAGCTGCTACACCTACGTGCCGGACAACTCGCCCTCAGTCTACAAGGCAATTGAACATCTCCACAGACTCTCCTCAGAGGTTCACCAAGAACAAGAAGGATGGTCGTTTGGGAGCTGGTTCTGAAGTACTGTAAAAGACTGGGGGTGGAGGTTGTTTACGATCATATTGATACCAATTGTAATAATATGTGGATTCTGCCTGGGTATTCAATGCTTGCTCACTTTTTGCGAACTGTATCTGCCCTAAGACTCTGGACTTTGAAGCTGAACGAATGAAAGCTTTATACAAAGTGGAAGTCCGTAACATAATGGGGATAAATACAGACTGACAAGCTGGCTAGATATGTTAAAAGGGAGGACTGTTAAAATCTAGTTTGCAGCGTGAACATTATCGGCACCATCTTGTCCCTTTTCTAGGCCCATACGTGTGCGTAAGCGGCAGCCATTTTGAGTACCATGGCCTCTCTGCCCATTGCCGATCGCCAGCGCGTCTCTCTGACCTCGCAAGCATCCCCCGCGCACTGACAGCCCCCGCAATCACATGCCCGGGCCATAAACCACCCCATCAGCGTGGCCCTGCCTCGGAGCCACATCCCGTACCAAACCAACACCTCCCTCCATCCCTTTCATGACCACGGATCCTTTGACAACCCCCTTCCTCCGTGCATGATTGTCTGAACTGATCCCAGGCCATCACCTAGCCCTGCGGATGTAGTTTATTGCTCCTACTGTAAAACTCACCCCTCTTTAAAGGAGCTAAGATTAATCAATGTCTCCACCCCATGAGATCCGATCGATCGCACACATTCCGGGAACCGGCGGAATGTCCAGCTGCGCGATAGTCATCACCTACTGAGATTGGAGTGGGGATTTCTACTGTAGATATGTGTGGGAACGGGCCTGAAGCGGGGATTCCGAGGATGTCTTTCTTTACATCAAAGCATTTGCAAGAATGTGTCATATATAATAAACTGCAATAAAAGTCATAAACCTGTGTATAAGAAGCCAGGGCTTAGGAGATGCAGTTAGAGCACCTCGAGACGACACCCTGTTTGTTTGATCTGACGTGTTCTGTTCCGACGGAATTAAACTTTGTTTCCTGCTTTCCAGTTCCCAGCGCCTGCCTCTTTAGTTGATAATCCTCGAATGGTATGAGAGGCGACTAACGCCAAGCAGCATCTAAAGGTTATCTATAAGAACTGCTTTTTCCACACAGAGACCTCGAAGAGGAGAAGGACCAGCCGGCACAAGAGAGCAAAGGCAAGTGTGCTGTGTGCCTACCTGACCTAACTGAGGGACGGGAAGATAAGGGCACATTGGATTTGTGGGGTCTGGACAGGTGTCAGCATGTCAAAATAACAATAACGTATTTGTTGGCTACACTTTTAAAATAATCATTGGTATAAATATATTCCACACAGGACCCCAACTATTGGCGAATGCCGCTACTCCTAAGCGTGATCAAACGCGTGAATGTGTTATCGGGCCCCGCCACCAGTGTAACATACACACGCCCTGATGATAGCATCTCTTGCTATGAAGAAGCGCAATCACTGGTTTAGGTTGAAGAAAGGGCCCACCAGGTGTACAGTGACAGTTCTGCATGTGATAGCATCTTGACTGTAACGTGTTTACGCACATCTCGCCTCTCTACATGAGCGTGCATTAATGTATTTATATTGTTAGCAGCTCCAAATGGTACAACACGCAGTCACAATCACTCTATCAGAAAGATTCATGAAGGTGAATTGCGCTTGCAAAGGGCCAGATTCTCAGAATCTTTCCCTTTGCGAGCGCAATTTTTGCATTTGGGATTCATTATCCCAAATGCAAAAATCGGTAATGGCGATTTCGCTATTTTGCGAGTAATTACATTTAAGGAATCTCTATTTGAGATTCCTTAAATGCAATTCATCATCCATTTTACAATTGCGAATTCGCAATTTCGGCCCGCTATTTACCGCGAGGTCAAACCTCGTGGTAAATAGCGAAAACTTAGAAAAATGCTTTTAAAAGCATTTTTCTAAGTTGCATGTTGCACACACACATGTCCTTTGGACATGTGTGTGCGCAATACCTGTTTAAATTTGCATTTAAGGGGTGCTACAGGGTGTCCTTTGGACACCCCTGGCACCCTTTAAATCGCTATCTTATTTGCGATTAGCTAATTGCTAATCGCAAATAAGGAATACTCCCCATTCATTCATATGGGCCTTTTGGCCCTTAGGAATGAATGGGGAGTTATTCCTTATTTGCGATTAGCAATTTGCTAATCGCAAATAAGGAATTTGTAGGAATCGCATTTTATTTTGCGATTCCTACATGAATCCCGTTTTGCGAGTCTGTAATAGCGATTCCTTATGAATCGCTATTAAAGACTCGCAAAACGGGTCTTTGATGAATCAGGCTGTAAGACACCATCTATAGGTATACAGAGTTACAGATCCCATTAATCGCTCCCACCAGTTTAAGTGTGTACAAACTCTGCCCGGTATTTGATGATCCCATCACGAGTGTGTACGTACAGGTCACTATTAGTGTAAGCGCCTGCCACGAGTGCCCCGGTACTGGCTTCTTTAGGGAAAATATTACTACAAGAGTGCTTGTAAGCATAGATGCTTCTGGTATGCATCCACCATGATTTTCTGCAGCAAAATCCCTTCTGTTAACCCCCCCCCCCCGTGACTGCGCAGAAAGACCGGTTGACATTGGTTTAAGCTTAAAATAATGTAGTCAAGAACAAACTAATACTGACCTAAGAAGCCTCCAACATGTTTGTAAACATTTGTTGTTATTAACTGTAGTAACCTGTGTTGTATGTATCTGGTTAAAACTCACCTTGCATGTTCATATGCAGACAACCCTACCTGTAGTAGAAGACCATGAATGCAAATCATTAGGATTGTTGCTTCTGAGTACCCGCTTGCTCATTGTGGCTGCTTTCTGGTCTCATAACAACATATGAGTGTTTCCTAACTCTGCTTGCCAGTGTTTACAAACACTACTTGCTACATAAGATCCGAATCCAAGTATTTGCAAACGCTCCCTCTTAGTCACATACTAATCTCTAATTGTTCGTGATACAAACACTTGTATATTTGTTAGATATGAAGCTACAGATGGTTTTACAAACACTGCTTCCTGGCCACAAACAAAGCTCACAATTGAGTGTTCATACAAAGTGCTTTGAAATTAGATATGACACTCCAATATAGGTACTTATAAAAGCTGCTTTCTAGTCACTGCGTAAGTTTCTACTGCAAGTGTTTACGACACTGCTTTTTAGTAATTTGAAGTTCCCAGCTTGTGTTTACAAACTGCTTCCCATTCACAAGTAAAACACCCACCATGTTGATAAACACTCTTCGTAGTCTCTTATAAGGATCTTATTTTACATGCTTACAAATATGACCCAGTCAATTCAAGCGCCTACAATATTGGTTTCTAGCTACTGTATTTTAATAATTGATGCAGGTATTTAAAACCATTAGTTGATAAAAGAAGCACGTTGCAAGTGTAAAAACAGATAAAAGATACAAAAGCACACGAGAGTCAAGAGATCTCTACTATAATTGTGTTTAATGGTGGAAAACATGCCAAAAAATAAAAGTGCCAGTGCTTAGAAAATGCATATAGCGGAGGCGGAGCATGTGGGAGTGGTAAAAGGACACGTTACGTTTGTAAAAACAGTCAACAGATGCAAAAGCCCGGGGCGTGGCTAATAAGCCACGATGGCGGACGCGGTCTGCTGAGGCTCCGCAGCCGGGCGGCCCAGAAGACGGCACTTTCTCGTCGGCCAGGGAGGTAAATTTCCCTCCCTGTCTTCTGAATCGCGGCAGCGCCGGAGGGTGCCTCCGGACCCTAGAAATTTGTGGCGCTTGGTGGAAAAAAGCAGAGTTACTAATCCCCGGGCCCGGACACAACATGGCGGCCGCCAACTTCTAGCCCGGTTGGACCTGCAATGGCGCTCCCGTCAGGCGATGTCCTGCGTTGGACGATCCTAGCGGACTCTCCACACCCAGTCAGAGCGAGGTGGCGACTTCTCCCCCCTCCGACACCAACCAATGAGGACCCGCTTTGCCGCGGCAGATGACAGGGAGCAGCCGGGGATCGACAACATTGTCTCAATTCTGCTGTTGCTTCACTCAGAACCATTGACTTTCATGTTATTCTTGTCTGAAGTCAAAGTTATAATTTATCAGCAGTTTAGACTTTTTTCCAGATATACCATGTGAATGAACAACACTGCTTTAGTATATCCAACTCGCATTTTTATGTACCCTTGATTATGCACAAGAGATAAAGTCTCTCTCTGATAATAAAATATAAAGAAATATTTTTGATAACAATATCCTGGTTTTCGTATTATTACTGTTTTATTTCATATAATGTTAGTGTGGTAACATTGTTGATTTATAGTGATAATTTAGCTTTCCAGTTACAACCAAAAGATCAGTGTAAGCACACAATCAAATTGAGTTCTGCACTTACTGGTCCCTAACCATAGTAAACGAATTCCCTTGCTGGCCCAATCTATTACCCATCCTTCTGCCCAAGCCCGCAAGGGTATATTGGGTCGCTCACCTCCACATACATACATTTTTGCGCAGAATCTTTCTGCTGTGAGCCATTCTTTAGTGGTAAAACTGTTAGTTTAACAGTTCCTTCTCTTCAGAATCCTCAAAACGTTTGGATGTCTGAACTTGAAACTCTGTCATATACGGATGATTACATCCTGAAGATAGCGGCCGGGCCCTCTCTTCTAGGCAACAGAAGCACATTAGTCAGCTTACCAGTCGAATCTGACTTAAACCAACTTGAACGTCTGAAAAAGAAACTCGTGAGGACTGAACTCCACGCGAAATTTCTAACAGACTGCCTCAGTGCAAATATCATCCCAACTGGGCTCCAAATTCGCAACATTCCCATTATCTTCATAGATGATGGAGACTTCAAAATAGGCTTTAGTCACGCCGCCAACAAATGCTCACGCACCTGGATGGTGCTGAGTATAGAGACGGCTTTTAAGCAAATAAAACTCCTGCTTAAAGAAATTGAGACTTTGGAAAACAAAATCAACAGTGATTCCACTGTAACTAATGCCAAAACTCTCTTAGATAAAGTAGCACTTACCATCAAAGAATTCGAAGAGTTTAACTCTTTGAAAAAAACAGATAAATTACAAAAAGACATCCGTGGGTACAACAAAGAGAAAACTTACCCTTACCTCCACAAAGACTTTTATCAGCCCCAAAACAGCTCACGCAACCCGAACCACAATCAACAACAATATAAAAGAGTCACCTTTTCTGACACAGGGTCAGAATCCGACGGGGAGCAAATTTCAACTGCCCAATACAGACCAACATATGATCAACAACCATCAACCTCACTACAAGTTTTTTTAGGACAGGACGGGAGGGGATCACGTCCCCCTCGGGGAACAAGGGGAGCAAGACGAGGTTGGTACAGGAACCAGTATACCCCCGGCCAACGCCAGACCCGAAATCAGCATTACGAATGGTAAACAGTTCATCTATGATACCAATCTTCAATCTATCAAAACATACTCTGTCACCAGCTGAAATTTCTGTGTTAACATCGGGTCTTTCCTTTGTACCGACCTACAGAAACAACAAGTTTCAAACTAAATTAGAACTGTATAAATTTTTCCGTACAGTTCGGCTCAAAAATTTCTTTGCATCAAAACCCGACACAAGGACAATGAATTTTACAGGGCTCACTCCACCATCAACGTTTTTTACTTTAAATAACATGGTGGCTAAAAATATCCCACCTTCGAAAACGTTGTTTTGATTGAAATTGAAAAACTTTTCCAAGAAACAACTTTTTGCAAAAAGAACCTTAACAAAGAAGAACATCAGGCACTCAGAAATCTTGAATCACTGCCCAATACGCTAATTAAACCAGCGGACAAGGGAGGTGGGCTAGTGCTTTGGGACCGTGATGCATATAGACAGGAAATGCTAAAACAACTATCTGTTCCTGAAAACTACAAACTCCTTAGATCTGATCCGACTAAAAGATTAGAAGCAGAGATAATAGCTCTTAGCTGCAGAGGAAAGGAAGGAGGCTGGCTCAGCGACAAGGAGGCAGCTTTCCTAGTAAATAAGACCCCTACTGTTCCTGCAATATACATCCTCCCTAAGGGACACGCCACAGAACCACCAGGGAGACCAATCGTATCTGGCTGTAATTCCATCTTAAAACCACTCGCCCAATACTCTGATTTTTTCATCAGACCCTTTGTTCTAGAATCAAAAACGTATATCAAGGACACCACCTCTGTTATCAACAAACTTGAAAACTACAGCTTTGACCCCCAAGAGGAACATTTAGTGACTATGGATATTACGAGCCTATACACCAACATCCCCCAGGATGAGGCTCTAACTATTCTGTACAGCACTTTGGAAGGCAGAGAGAGACCACATAATGTACCTACAGAGTTCATTATTGACTGTATTCGGCTCTCTATGTGTGAGAATTTTTTCCTTTTTGAAAAAAACTATTACCAACAACTTAAAGGAGTAGCAATGGGGGCAGTTTATGCCCCCAACATAGCCAATATTTATGTTTCAAACTTTGAACAGAATTCAATCTACCATCCTTTGAATCCATTTTCAGCCAATATATCCTGTTGGATCAGGTATATTGACGACGTGTTTTTAATCTGGAGAGGCAACATTGACCATCTCACCCAATTTCACAAATGGATCAATAACATCAATCCGAATCTGCAATTCACGCTCGAACACAATAACAGAGAGATGAACTTTCTTGATATCACTATCAAGGTTGATAATGACAATACAATTTACACTACTCTGTATACCAAACCAACAGTAAGAAACACCTTGCTCAAATATAATAGTCATCACCCGAAAGCACTGCGAGATGGGCTTCCTTTTGGCCAATTCCTACGGGTCCGTAGAAATTGTGCCAACGGGCTGACTATTTTTATGAGGCCAAAATTCTAAAAATCAAATTGGCTGAGAGAGGCTACCCAAACAAGCTCCTCAAGAATTCACTTAAAAGAGCATGGTACAATAATCGCGAATCTCTCTTGATTAACAAACCCAAAAAATCAGAAATATCCCTAGTATGTGTAACGACCTTTGGGACCATGAGTCATCAAGTCAAAAAAATAGTAACCAAGAATTGGCCACTATTAGAGGAACTCCCACAATTGAGACAAAAACCCCTCTTTACCTTCAAACGTGGATCCAACCTGAGAGACCGCCTTGTCCATGCCTACGACAAACCAAACTTTGATACTGTCGACAATATGAGACAGCTAGTGCCATTAAAAGGCCATTTTAAATGCAATGGTTGCACAGCTTGTAACACCACTAATAACATAAAGTCCTTCGAAATTAATGGCAAGACTATCTTGATCAATCATTTTTCTAACTGTCGTACCACAAATGTCATATACTGTATCAGGTGCCCCTGCCATCAATTATATATTGGCAAAACTACACAAATGATAAAACAGAGGATCCTTCAACATCAATCACGTATCCGCTGTAAAGTGGACAATGCACCTATGGTAGACCACTACCTTCAATGCCAACACACAGCTCAGGAAATGACCTGGTGGGTCATTGAATTAGTGAAACCTACACTTAGGCAGAAAAATGTCGAAAGGATCCTAACCGTTAAAGAAAACAGATGGATTGAATTTGCAGACAGTGTGAGGAAGGGCATGAATTCATCAACTGAATGGCATTCCTTGGCATGCCTTTCCTAAACCCTTATCATTCTATTCACTGTTAAAGAAATCTCTACTTCATATACTGTTAATGAAAACCTGACGTCATATTAAGATTGTGATTCACTGTTTAAGTTGATACGCTCTAATATGGCTAGTAGAAATCTACACTTGATATAATGTAAATGAAAACATGGCTGTCAGAAATCTGCACTTGATATAATGTAAACGAAAACAAGGCGGTATATCAAGATTGTGAGCGCGTCCCCAAGAGCGACAGTCTGACAAATTGTATGCTACGCTTTGAGGTATGAATCAACTGTTATTTCCACTTTCAATCATGAACTATCATCTTGCTGCCATTATGCACCACAACTTATGACATCCTCTGTGTTTGTTTTTCTACACAAGCTTGGACAATAACAGTCATATCTTGCATATCGCGTTGCCTCACGTAGAATGTACGCGCAAAGCAGAGCGCCAGTTTCATTTGTCAAATGTTTTTAATATTTTTAATATATTTCCCACAGGTGTGCAATATTGTTTATTTTTTGCCAATATTATGAATTACTGTCGTCGTTGACGACTAAAATCATTTATTTAATCCGACATGTACCTATAGTTCTACTGATTATCAGTCAATTCAAACACATTAAAACATGGCAGCCAAAAACTTCTCGTTCCTGTCGACATAGCGAAATCTCGCGAGATCAGTCGCATAGATTTAAACAAGGGACAATATTACAGCAGCCTCCATCAGCGGTTGTGACTGCTGACGCTGCCGCCTTTGATCGAGAGAAGTACCACTCCTCGCTGAGCAACAAGACGTTTTTGCCGAAATCCACAAACTTTAAGTAAGTTCAATCAGCCAGTACCGTGCACTACCCGTCGGCGCTAATCTATTCTGATTTTCACAAACACTGGCCAGCGCCAATATCTTTAAATAGAATGCCGGTGTTTTTTACCAATAGGCAGCATGCCCAGTTGCCGCTCTTGATGGATCCCAGTGAGAAAACATCCGCTAGCCAGTACTCCTTTTCACTGATAAAAACGGACTTGACATCGGTCTTTTGAGTCATCCCGCACATCTCATGATGTACTGTTTTGTCAAACACACCCAGAGAAACTAACACAAATCTTCTGTGTATCCATTGCTCTTTAAGCAATTCATTTTTAAATTTATAATGAAGGATTGAAAATCTTAATGCTGTGCAAATTATGGACAACAATGCAGTCCCTTAGTCTATTTTGTTCTACAATCTACCCAACCAGTGACCTCAACAAAAAGTGAAACTAGTATAAGCAAGCACGTCCCAAACTCCTTTTTAAATTTGCAATGTAAAAATCTTAATGCTGTGCAAATTATGGACAATAATGCAGTCCCCGAGTCCATTTTGTTGCACAATTTCCCCAACTAGTGACCCTTGTAAAAAGTGCAACCAGTACAAGCAAGCACGTCGCTACAATCAGACATGCTTTATACTCCGATACTTTAGATCTCTAATTTTATGTTCTAAACATGCATGTTTGTCTAAACCACACCCCGCCATTCTATTTTCATTTTAGAACGCGAGAACAACAACCCGAATTCATAACCAAACGCACATCGTTTTTTCAAAACAATTTGAAGAACTGCTCTTCTCCTCAAAGGTAAATTTGACTGTACTACACCTCAACATCCCCAACATAACTGTGTATTCATGCGCCTATACTGATGTAATTTTATATACTTTACAGTTTTGTCGCCCAGAATGGCTGATTTTTAACTGCCTGCACTACCGTTTTTCTGGCTTTACAAGTTAGCCTACAACAATTTGACTACAAGTAAGTAGTCCCCTCTTCATAAAGAATGATTTCCTTAGTTGACTCAGACAAATGAAAATAGTTCTAGCAGGATTTCCTTAAGTTTCTTAAATTTATTTCCTCAGTTGACCCAGGCAAATGAAAACAGTCCTAGCAGGATTTCCTTACGCTTCTCAAATCTATTTACTCCATGAATGCTACTTGCAGTTGGCACCAGCATAGTAAATGATTGCTTTGTGTCCTCACTCATACCGATGGTCGCCACACCGACTGTTGACAAGTGACTCGTTAAACTTTCTAAAATTCATATGTCGACAAATGTGACACTTTTTTCATGTCTAAACCAGAATGTAACATGAATTTGTTTTGAATCGTATATGTAAACCAGGTTGTAATACTGTTTTTTCTATACTTTTACTGTTTCATAGGGTCTCCAACCTAATGCTTTGTAAAACCCACGTCCTGAAGATGGTCTTATGAATTTATAAGAAAGACCGAAACGTCGACAACATTGTCTCAATTCTGCTGTTGTTTCACTCAGAACCATTGACTTTCATGTTATTCTTGTCTGAAGTCAAAGTTATAATTTATCAGCAGTTTAGACTTTTTTCCAGATATACCATGTGAATGAACAACACTGCTTTAGTATATCCAACTCGCATTTTTATGTACCCTTGATTATGCACAAGAGATTAAGTCTCTCTCTGATAATAAAATATAAAGAAATATTTTTGATAACAATATCCTGGTTTTCGTATTATTACTGTTTTATTTCATATAATGTTAGTGTGGTAACATTGTTGATTTATAGTGATAATTTAGCTTTCCAGTTACAACCAAAAGATCAGTGTAAGCACACAATCAAATTGAGTTCTGCACTTACTGGTCCCTAACCATAGTAAACGAAATCCCTTGCTGGCCCAATCTATTACCCATCCTTCTGCCCAAGCCCGCAAGGGTATATTGGGTCGCTCACCTCCACATACATACATTTAATGGTGGAAAACATGCCAAAAAATAAAAGTGCCAGTGCTTAGAAAATGCATATAGCGGAGGCGGAGCATGTGGGAGTGGTAAAAGGACACGTTACGTTTGTAAAAACAGTCAACAGATGCAAAAGCCCGGGGCGTGGCTAATAAGCCACGATGGCGGACGCGGTCTGCTGAGGCTCCGCAGCCGGGCGGCCCAGAAGACGGCACTTTCTCGTTGGCCAGGGAGGTAAATTGCCCTCCCTGGCATCTGAATCGCGGCAGCGCCGGAGGGTGCCTCCGGACCCTAGAAATTTGTGGAGCGTGGTGGAAAAAAGCAGAGTTACTAATCCCCGGGCCCGGACACAACATGGCGGCCGCCAACTTCTAGCCCGGACGGACCTGCAATGGCACTCCCGTCAGGCGATGTCCTGCGTTGGACGATCCTAGCGGACTCTCCACACCCAGTCAGAGCGAGGTGGCGACTTCTCCCCCCTCCGACATCAACCAATGAGGACCCGCTTTGCCGCGGCAGATGACAGGGAGCAGCCGGGGATCGGCGGCAGCACCCCCCGCAGTGACGGTGTTACCGGGGAATTGAACACCTGCGGCGGCATCGGCGATTGTCACTAGCCCTCCACAGGGGACAGACTTTGGGGCTGGTGGCACAGAGGCCCCCCCTTTTTCTCCTTCAGCCGGCCGCACAGGACTGCTTCTCACACCAAGGTTGCCTGCTTTCAAGATGGCGCCCGCGTGGTGAGGCTGCCGTGTTCACCAACAGGACCTCCGCAGTGCACCGGAGGGTGAGTACCATGAGCTCGGAGCCTCCGCTGCCCATACGCTCCTCCCTGCCAGTCACACCGTCCGGGGGACCGGACTACAGACCACCCTTGCCTGACCCCAACATGGCGGCTGCCGGGACAGCTCAGGAGCAATGAACAAACCACCACCGGACCCCCACAACGTTCCAGGACTCTGAAAGTGAATACCACAAGCTCGGACCCTCTGCTGCCCATACGCTCCCCCTTGCCAGTCACACTGTCAGGGGGGCTGGACTACAGACCACCCTTGCCTGACCTCAATATGGCGACTGAGGGGACAGCTTAGGCGCAGTGAACAAACCACCACCGGACCCCCACAGTGTTCCAGGTCTCTGCGAGTGGGCTCTCAGACTGTCCCTGCCCGGAAGTACTGCACCAGGCCAAAGGAGTGTCGCGGAGCCTGGACCCCCCACGGTGACCCCCCTGGGATTGACAAGACAAGCGCTGTGGTGGTCGCTGTAGGACCCCCACATGTGCGGGGGAGGACGATGACCTAGATAAGGGACTACTGTGTCATACGGACCCTCGCTGTGTGCACACCTGGCGGTGCGGGGGAACGGGCCCCCGCTGGGGTGCCGGAGACTTGCGCGCGCACTACACCCCCTACACCGAGAGGTCCACGAGTACGTCTACCGACTCCCAAAGGTGTGCAACCTCGACCTCGCCCCCCCGGCTGACATAGCACAGAGTGAGGGAAATTACTTCAGAAGGCAGAATGGGAAAACCCAGGGCCACGCAGCAGACGTCGGTCCCAGAAACGGCGCCTGAGAACCAGCCTCGCATCATACACGACCCAGCCGGACCCGACCATATCTGATAAGCTGGACCGAGTCCTGGCGGCTATTGAACTCTTCAGAGCCTCCATGGAAGAGCACCTGGGCACCCTCACCACAGACATCAACCTTATCCGCGTCAACCACCGGACGCTAGCCGACAAGGTGAGGGAAGGAGAGCAATCCCTCGCTGATTTACAACCCACCGTGAGCAAACAACAGCAAACACTTAGATCGGTCCTGGGTCGCCTGACAACCGTAGAGGAACGTATGGATGACTTAGAAGGGCGCTCTCGGCGCTGTAACATATGCGTGCTGGGTCTTCCGGAGGGCATCGAGGGGGCCCACCCAATCGAATATGTGGAGGCATGGGTCAAATCCTTCACTCCAACTACGGACCACACAGCTTTCTTTTCCATAGAGCTAGCCCACCGGGTGCCAGCCGGCTAACCACCACCTGGTAAGGCACCCCGCCCGCTCCTTGCAAAGTTCCTACATTTCCATGATCGCGATGCGGTGCTGCGGGCCGCCAGACGCGTGGGTCCCCTACAAGTAGAAAATCAGCACGTCAAGATCTTCCCTGACTATGCCCAAGCGGTGAAGAAGCTTTGAACATCCTTCCTAGAGGTGAAACCTCGCTTGCAAGCGAACAAAGTACAGTATTCGTTGTTATTCCCAGCTCGTCTGAAAGTCATTCATGCCGGTACTACGCACTTCTTCTCCACTGCCGCAGATGCGTGCAAATGGGCAGACCACCACTGCACACAAGACCCCCCTATGGATGCACCACGAGGGTGCACTCAGAGAGCACAGCGCAATGGGAAGCGCGCCCCACAACCGAAGCAAACGCAAGGATGACAGGGCTGGAGGGGATCCACGGGGCTCCTTGTGATGAACTCCCCGGACTTGGAGCAAATTATACAGGAACGTCGCAAGGCCCTCCAGGCTGGTACTGAGTTCGGGGCGCCGCCCTCTGAGGAGGACATTGAGGGAGTCCCCCATCTCTTCTCTTCGGGAGGTGAAGAAGACAGCAATGAGGCCCATTCTGCAGCTGACTCCATTACCTTGCCCCCGGTCACTCCACAAATCGCGGACACCCTGCTTTGAGAGAAACAACAGTGGCAGACCGGAAACATTCTGCCTCAATGGGCATATGGGAGCGGGCGCCCCCAGGAAGAGGGAGTCGTCCGCATCAAGTGTCACGATGGATACAGCGCTACATTCTTACAAGACAAACATTGATCCTTCCAACGCCCTGGCGGGACCAAGCCACGCAGCAGCAGGCCACCAACTCCACACATTGACTTTTCGCTCTTTTGTTCTATGAGCGCTGGTTTGGACGTATCGGGCCTACCGATATGCCCCAGGTAATGGAACAGTTTCCCCCCGTTACATGTTGTACTCACCCTGTTTTTCTTTACCCTACACCACGCGGGGGACGCGAGTATCAGGGCCACCAGCACATCTGGGTGGGAGTTAGATGGGCCTTCGACGGGGACCGGGCGACTCGGTCGCTATTCATGCCGACAACCCCCACACTCAGGGCTGCGCTACTGGGCGCAGGGAACGCTAATCAAACTCCCCAATGCAGTGCGCAGATGTTAGTTTTCTGACCCTAAATGCACGGGGCCTCCACACACCACGCAAGAGATATGCAGCCTACGCCTACATCAAACGCCAACACACACAAATTGCGTTCCTTCAAGAGACACATCTCACAGCGCCAGGGATTGACAAACAACGTCCCGATGGCGGGGAACAATATGTGCCACGTCATACTCTGCATTCGCGCCGGGTGCGCTGATTTGGGTCCGCCCAGGCACCCCATTCCAGGAAACACGCAGAGTAGTGGACAGGAAGGGTAGATATGCCCTTTTGGAGGGAATACTGGACGGTCAATCTGTACTGCTTGGCAGCAGATACGCGCCGAATATAGAGCAGGATGAGTTCTGAGACTCCCTTACAGGCACCCTGGCCCAATTTGCATCTCTTCCATGGATCTTAGGGGGTGACTACAATTGCGAGCTCGATGTTGCACTCGACAGATCACACCCACCACCGCCACGCTCCCTCGTCCTCGCGCGATCAGAGCGCTTCCGCCGCTTGGTCAGTCACTGGGCGTTAGTGGACGCATGGAGAGCTCATCACCCCCAGACGAGGCTTTACTCATTTCATTCCACAACTTGTGGATCCTCTTAGATTTTTAAGCTCCCCGTCACTGATTTCTAAAGTCCAATACACAGATTATCTTGGTCGGGTAATCTCAGACCACGATGCACACATATTGCGTGTTCAATGGCGACCTCCTCATCCCCCGGTTCCCACATGGCGCCTCCCGCGTGACTGTCTGACATACCAGTTTTTCTGGCACGAACACTCAGGAAGGACGCGCACTTCCAACACATGTTCTGGAGCTGCCTCATCCCGAGACAATACTGGTCTACCATCCTTGACACAGTTCGAACACTTACAGGCCTCATAGACCTACACACGTGGGAAGCGGTAGCTCTTGGAATATTCCGAAGGCCGAAAACACACAAGGTGCAGGTCTGCTTCGCGGCTCTGTCCCTACTCCTAGCCAAAAGAAACATCACAATGCAGTGGCGAGCGGCATCCAGACCTAAGTTAGAGGCATGGGTGGGAGCGGTGCAGAAATGAGCGAAAGCTGAGGAGGAAACCCTGAGGGAGGAGGAAGAAAAGGGACAGCGAAAACATCTCATATCATTGGAGTGGGCCATGCTGACCCACCAGTTCACAGAGGCACACACGTGCACGGCTCCTGATGCTTCTCAAGGTGATCCTACAGTCCCGGCGACGCAAACATCACAGTACATGTGTGGCAGCCCCCGTGCTCCCAGGCCACCTGAAGTGGTATGGACACACCTTTACATGCGACTCTTCGTACTGCGCCTGATGACTTTCTCTATCGGACGGCCCCTATGCACAATGTGACACCCTACTGACAGATAGTGGCTGACGCGACCCGAACATCCTCCACGATTCTCAGTCCCTGACCATGTCCCCCCCTCTCCCCGACATGACGTCCACAGTTTCATCTTCCCCAGTTCCCCCCCTTGAACTTGCATTACCACGACGATGGGTGGACTAACACCACCAATGTTCCTGCTGTATGTACACTACATGCCTGCATGTGGTATACCCAAACCCCTACTGTGTACTTATGTGTATCATAAGGTAATGTGAGCATATTTGAAAAATCTCAATAACATTTTTTTTTTTAAACAGATGCAAAAGCCCATGAGTCAGGGCATCTCTTCAGTAATTGCTGTTGATGGTGTCAAACATACAAGAACAAAAGTGCCAGTGTGTGGAAAGTGCAAATGGAGGAGGGGGAGCATTTAGGGATACGTTCTTCAGGTAGGTTGTACACCAACTCAGTGGCGTCACTAGGGTTGGTGTCACCCGGTGCGGGTAACTCATGGTGTCACCCCCTCACGACTTACCACATGGACCATCTCACCCTCTGCCTGCACCATCTCCCCTCTGCCTGCACCATATCCCCTCTGCCTGCCCCATCTCTCCCTCTGTGCGCACCATCTCCCCTCTGCCTGCACCATCTCTTCCTCTGCCTGCACCATCTCTCCCTCTGCCTGCACCATCTCTCCCTCTGCCTGCACCATCTCCCCTCTGCCTGCACCATCTCCCTTCCACCATCTCTCCCTCTGCCTGCACCATCTCTCCCTCCGCCTGCACCATCTCTCCCTCCGCCTGCACCATCTCTCCCCCTGCCTGCACCATCTCTCCCTCCGCCTGCACCATCTCTCCCCCTGCCTGCACCATCTCTCCCTCCGCCTGCACCATCTCTCCCTCCGCCTGCACCATCTCTCCCCCTGCCTGCACCATCTCTTCCTCTGCCTGCACCATCTCTCCCTCTGTCTGCACCATCTCTCCCTCTGCCTGCACCATCTCCCCTCTGCCTGCACCATCCCCCCTCCGCCTGCACCATCTCTCCCTCTGCCTGCACCATCTCTCGCTCCGCCTGCACCATCTCCCCTCCGCCCGCACCATCTCCCCTCTGCCCGCACCATCTCCCCTCTGCCTGCACCATCTCCCCTCTGCCCGCACCATCTCCCCTCTGCCTGCATCATCTCTTCTTTGCCTGCACCATCTCTCCCTCTGCCTGCACCATCTCTCCCTCTGCCTGCACCATTTCCCCTCCGCCTGCACCATTTCCCCTCCGCCTGCACCATCTCTCCCTCTGTCTGCACCATCTCACGTCCGCATGCACCATCTCACCCCCGCCTGCACCATCTCACCCGCCCGCCTGCACCATCTCTCCCTCCGCCTGCACCATCTCTCCCCCTGCCTGCACCATCTCTCCCTCTGCCTGCACCATCTCCCCTCCGCCTGCACCACCTCACCCCGCCTGCACCATCTCTCCACCTGCCTGCACCATCCCACCCTCTGCCTGCACCATCTCACCCTCTGCCTGCACCATCTCACCCCCTGCCTGCACCATCTCACCCTCTGCCTGCACAATCTCACCCCTGCCAGCACCATCTCACCCTCTGCCTGCACCATCTCACCCTCTGCCTGCACCATCTCCCTCTCTGCCTGCACCATCCACCCCATCCGCCTGCACTCCCCTCCCCCGCCTGCTGCTCTTTTAACCCTTTCCTCGTCGCCTTCTCCGACATAACAGCTACTCCTTCTCACTCTAGCATCTTCAGCTTGTGTCAGCATTCAATTTGTTTTACCTATCTCCTTTAGTCGTCCACTATCTTAAGCTCTGTAACCACTCCAGTTTCACACTTGCTGGAATATAGGGTCACCTGTCTGGTCATATATTGTAGCATAATGACGAGGAAGTCGCTGGTGGTGGTGGGCTACTGTATGTCTTTTCTACCTCCTCTACAGGTTCTGCAAGATGGTAACAGGCCAGCAAACCAATAAGGTGACAGAACTACTGTACAGTTTGGGCCATGTCTGGCAATGCGTGTAGCAGACAGCAAGAAGCGGTGCCTGCCATGAAGCACACCATGCTCCCAAACACATGTACCCAACATACCTAATGGGGACTTCGGCCCTGTTACTTTGTTCTAGTTAAGAGAGCATAAACAGTCATATTTCTGGTTCAAGGAAGTACAAATTGCGAGACAGGAAAATAAAATGCAAATAGCAGGGGGTGGGGGTGGGGGGGGGGCTGGCCAGGATGGGGGCAGAAAACGTCTAAAATGGAGGTTTACTTTTACTGAGAAAACGTGACCAGAAAACATGCGCCTTGCAGTGGATATAAACACTCGAGAAGCTAATTAACTAAAAGTCAAACTTAGTTCGCATTATAATTCTTTGCTGCTCACTCTGCTCTCAGTCTCACCTCGAACTACCAGCTTGTTCTGCGGGGACATTAGTTGTCTGTCAACTCAAGCATGCTAGAAGGGCTCCGAGTCCAGGGTGGGCAGGCGTCACGGGGCTGGCATGAAGAAATCCACTGGGCACTCGTGAAATGTAGCATAGGCAAAGCGGCCTTCTTCTCAAACGCACAATGGCATCACCAGGCTCAATGACCTCTGGCGCGGAGGAAGCAATGGGATGGATGCTGCGAAGAGGAAACCAGGCCTGGCAGCAGGAGAAAGAAAGAGACGGGTCCTTGGGAGAGAGGGTAACATGGCCGCAAGTCGTGTCCTTAAATAACACTTCATGTCCACTTCAGCGCTCGCCGCTCGTTGTTAATGAATTATCACTGAGCCTTCTGTATAAATAATTGGCGGTAACAAAGCACCCACCGAATCCGAGGCCTAATCATGGCAAGTTCCTAGGACCCTGTGTCAGTGCGTACAGCGCGCTGGTGGCTGCAGGAACTGACTGCGGCTGCGCTAACCTGTTGATCCGAGCCCGTCATCGACATCAATTAACTTAACCAACAGAAGGGGGGGGGGGCTGATACTCAGTGATGATGACGTCAAGGAGCCTGGGACTGGGAGAGCAGCCTCTGCGCTTGTCAGAGAGGCACAACGTTTCATTAGGCTCAGGGTTTATTATAAAGCAAAGCAGAGCAGACTCGGTGAGGTGAGGCTGCAGCGTAATGGTGTCACCCCATGTGATGGACACTGATGGTGTCACCCGGTGCGGTCCGCCCCCCCCGCACCCCCCTAGTGACGCCACTGCACCAACTTTAAACAGCTTCTCTTCAATGGTGTTACATTTTTACCAGACAAGCTATTACTTGGGCATTGCAAACAGAAAAGTAGGGATTGATTGATTGTCTGATCGTACTCCTTTAGTAATAACTAGCAGCCCGTCCCGACGTTGTACGGGTATGAAATAGAATGTGTGCAATGTGTGTAATAGGCAAGGGAAATTTATTTTAAAATCTTGCGGTAGACAACTACTCGCTACTTAGCTCCTCATGCTTGGAATGACCTTCCAATTTCTTTGAGACAGGCCTCTAGCCTTCTGTCTTTCCGAAAGGCCCTTAAGACTTGGCTTTTCCCTTAACTGGGTGTTGCTGCCTGTATCTGCGTGTCCTTTCAGTGTTATGTTCTCCCTTCTTCGGTTGGGTTTTCTTCGATAAAGCGCCGGGATACTCCGTGGAGTGGCTGTGCGCTATAGAAGTATAATAATAACAATAACATAACAACATTTTTAGCATGAACTGTCACAATAGTTAGGCATGTGTGTGCAGATACTGTGTGTACCTCGGAGTAAGAAGTATTAGCAGATGTCTCTAGTGTGTATGTACTCCACTTCCGTAGGTAAGCGTGTGTGAAAGTGCATTCAGTTGTAAATTTCGTGTCCCCTCAGGCACGCTGAATCGCGTCTTCCCCCGCTTGAGGCACAGCTCCAGTTTTGTTTGATGTTGTGCTTGTGGTGTAAAGTCATTGATGCAGAGAGTTGAGTGGGTGACAACGTGCGCTGGAGACGCTGCGCGTGTGGGAAAGTGCAGTCAGTTCAAAGGTTAGTGTCCCAGCAGGCATGCTTACTCGCGTCATCCGCTACCTGAGCCCGGTCCAGCCTGGTTGATGTTGTACGCCTGGTGTCAATTCGTTTCTGCAGAGAGTTCAGTGTGTGACAGCACGCAGGAGACGCTGCGGTTAGTGTCCCTGCAGGCACGGTCCTTTATGCAGAGAGTTGACTCGCTGACAGCGCGCAGGATACTGTGCAGTTATTGTCCCCGCAGGCACGATCAGTCGCGTCTGCCACCGCCTAAGCCCCGGCAATTGCCGTGCCCATTGGCCACTCCCCTTGCTCCAGCACAATTGCCGCACCCATTGGCCTTGGCCACGCCCCGGACCCAATGCACACGTTTGTTTTCCACACGCCCTCAAGGCACGTTTCACTTTTTTTTGGGAGGATGTGCCGCGCGAGTGTTGCCGTTTGTTGCGCCCATTGCCCACAACCCTCGGTGCCGCGCAATTGCAATTGCCGTGCCCATTGGCCTTGTTCACGCCCCCAGCACAATGCACACGTTTAAGGAACGCATTTTTTTTGTCGTCATGCCGCCCCCCACCCACGCCCGTCCCCACAAGGGACTACTTTACCGGTAAGGTTCTTTTACGTCTCTAATGTATGTGGTGGGCACCTGTACAGCCTATGTCCATCTGCTGCAACTGTCCTTTCCAATGCTGTATTGGGTGTTGTGATTGGCGCTGTGGTTCCAGAGATTACCCGCCACAAAGGTTTGGGCTCTCTCTTTATTATATTAGTATAGTATAGACAAGCATTTGCAATGCAATAGGTCTTGCATTACTGAAAGTTTGAGCTATTGGCGTTGCATTATTGTTTGCAACAGCAATAGCTCAAACTTTCAGTAATGCGAGACCTATTGCATTGCAAATGCTTGTTTCTTTGGTTTTTGGGGCTAGGATTTCTATTCAACTTAGGGCTTAGGGTTTGGTTTCTGATTAGCTGTTAGGACTAAGGTTGTGATTGGCTGTAAGGGCCTGGTCTGTTATTGGTCCTAATGCTAGTGTTGTCATTTGTTAGGATTAAGGTTCTCGTTGGGTGAAGGGATCACCGGATCACTAGCGCTCTATTTGAGGGCAGGGTTTAGGGCATCTCAGCCTGGGTGTCGAAGCTAAGGGAGGAGAGGACAAGGGCAGCTGCCTGTTTGGGGTTGTATGGGGCTGGTCTGGCCTAGGGCCAGGAATACTGCTCATTTTCACATTCACCAGCACCCATCCAATCCCATCCACAGACACAACCGTATGAAAATACTCACAGCAAATGTACACTTCTCATTTAATACAAACTAACTCTAAACACACTTCAATATCTCAGCACGAACTACAAAACCCAACAAACAACACCTATACACGCTTCTACCCCAAGTTCCACAAATTTGTAGCTTCACTAACACACAAAGTACTACTCTTTGCTATACCAATAACCAATCCACTCATCACAAACATAACCCAAATCCATACCATACGTATATGGACTGAACCTACATCAGATCTTCCACAAACCCACACACTTCGCTGGACACATCCTAGATGCCTTTTTTTCAAATATAGAACTAGTTACCTTTCAAACAATGACTCCAGTGAAATGGTCAGACCACGAATTGATTGCTTTCCAACATAAAACAACACAAAGCAACACACCTAAAACCACCCTGCTGCATTCACATATCGACCGTGGAATAAACTAAATTTTGAACACTTAGGGGTCGATTCCGATCCTGGTAAAAAACTGTCCGTACGATTCGTATCCGGAGCCCTTTCCGTACGAATCGTACCCGTCCGTCCGTGTCGCGTAGTACGATCTGCATTCCGTGAATCCATCCGAATCATCGCGATCCGTACGTATTGCAAGGCTGAAAGCTTGAACCATACGACTCGTACACACGCTGTACGACCCGACAAGTACGAATCGAACCGGGGAATCAGGACGCGATTCGTACGGTCCACGTCAGGTAAAGGCGATTCGTACGGTAAAGCGCACAATCACATACACACCGTACGGCGCATACCCCCCATGATCGCAGGGGTACGCGCCGTACCCCTGCGATCATGGGGGATACGCGCCGTACCCCACGATCGCAGGGTGTATTCGCCGTACCCCGCGATCGCAGGGTGTATGCACCGTACACCCAGAGAACATGAGGTACGGTGCGTACACCCCTAGATCAAGGGGTACGGCGCGTACCCCCCATGATCGCAGTGGTACGCGCCATACCCCTGCGATCATGGGGGGTAGGCGCCGTACCCGGGGGGGGCGTTCCGTACCTGTTTCGGGGCGAATTCTGCTTTTACGGCTGTTTTGAGCTCTCGTAGGAAAAGGGTCGTACAGTGCGTACCCAACATGACTCGTACTTGCCGGGTCGGAAAAAGCAGCCGCGATCCGTACAGATGTCGCGTACAGCGTGTTCTGAGGGAGAATCGTGCGAAGAATCTAGTCGTACGGTCTTTGTACGATTCGTACGGAGTCCTGCTCCTGGTACGAATCGTACTTTGTCAGACGTACGTTGCAGGGTACGATTCGTATCGGAAAAACACTCCGTACGGCTAATCGGAGCGCTTTTTCTAGGATCGGAATCGGCCCCTTAGAAACACAATTAACATCCAGAACAGACCTAGACACACTAAATTCTGTTCACAAATTTTATGTTGGCTACAGGAAGCTTTTGATATTCTAATACCACTAAAACAACACAACAGAACAGAACAAAAGAAAACAGGAAACTGGGAGAAATACAGAGATAAAACAGCAAATTAGAAAGGTACAACGCACCTGGCTCAAAACAAACACCAATCAGGACAAACTTCACGTACAGACACTTAACAGATTATGCGAGCCAGACATAAAAAAAAGCTAAAAAAAAAAAAAGATACTATTCAGAGGAATTCAAAATGCTAGATGTGCAAATAAACAATTTAAAAAAATTCTTTACGAATTTCGTAAACCTAATTGCCTAGAAGAAGTTTATCCCAGTACTCAAGAATTTATAGACAAATGGGCAAATACTTACATGACCAAAGCATACACATTGGACTCCGCTTTAAAACAAAGAAAAAGCAGCAGCACCGACCCTTTTCCAAAACATCAAGCCAAGAGTATGCTAACCCTGCCTCTCCATTCCTTCCAACAAATTTCACACAATTAATTTATGGACTTTGTCAAAGTAAGCAGGCTTGCTGGCAGCCTTTCTGCCCGTGTCCCCGATAAACCTTAAAGAAAATTCTTCAAACTACCTCTGCTACTACACCAGTAAGAAAAATTATCAACAATTCCTTAGCTACTGGAATATTTCCAGAAGTTCTCATAAAGTCCTACATATGCCCATTACTGAAGAAAACAAACCTGGACCCTCTTGACTCCAACAACTACAGACCGATTTCAAATGGACCTTTCCTGGGCAAACTGATAGAAAGAGCAGCATACACCCAGCTGTCCAAATTCATTGAAGATAATTCCATATTTTCAGACTTCTGAACAGGATTCCTTCCAGTAAGAGGCACAGAATCTGCCATCTGCGATGACCTTAAGAACACAGTTAACCGGAACGAGATTGCTGCACTACTTTTCTTGGACCTCTCCACTGCCTTTTACGCGGGTGACCATGACGCACTAATACAGAGACTCTATGTAACTGGCATAGATGGGACTGCTCTCGACTGGATCACATCCTACCTTCACAACAGAACTAATGTCATCCATAACCCCCTGTCTCATCCAAACCTACTTCACAAAAGCAGGGCTCCCTCAAGGTTCTATCATCTCACCCATGCTTTTCTTTTTTTTTATGTTCAGAAAGATTTTATTAAGTTTTAAGACAAAATGAAAAAGAACAAGTACAATACAAAAAAGAGGAAGGAAGTTACAAGCGTAAGCGGTCAAATAATCAATATGAAATGCATTAAACCAAAATACGCAATATTGACATATAAAAATAAAAGAGAATCGCAATTAAAGAGGAAGGAGATGGAGGAAAAGGGGGGAGAGGGGAAGGAAATAACATGTCATAGGATCATAAATTCATAAACTACAGAGTTACAGTTAAAATGTAATGTAAAAATAGAACATAAGAAAATATATAACAATATCATTGCAGAACATATGAATCAATAGGAGACCAAAACGACTGAAATGATTGTGGATTATGAGTGACGCCTTTAAGAGATAGCTGCGCACCTCTTCTCGTAAAGGTGATCCATGACCACCAAGCATGGACTGAAAGAGAAGAAGCATCTTTCCAACAGAAAGTAATGGATTTTAAGGCAGCTGTGATTAGAAAATTAAACAATTTTGCCTCTGACTCAGTAAGGGGATAAGTTAGGGCAATCGATTTGAAAATTAATAAAGTAAAGGAAATATCATCTTGTAAAGATAACATTTTCAAAATTACACTCCATACTTCCAACCAAAATTTCATAATAACTGGACAATCAAATAACATATGGCGAAGTGAACCAGGGCTAGCGTTGCAGTGCCAACAAACATCAGAAGGTAACAGTTTTGCACGACATAGACGTGATGGAGTCCACAAAGTGTTAAATAAAATATAAGCATTGGTTTGGTAAAGGGACACTGGGAGCCAGCCAGAGATACTGTTAAGCTATATAGAGGACCAGGAGTCATCTGACAGGGAGATGGAAAGTTCATTGTTCCAGAACGACGAAATAATCTGAACATTGGAGCCCTGTGAGGTGGTAAGTTTTTTTATAAAAAACAGAGACAGCTTTAGGGGACGATGTTACAGCTGTGAGGTAAATTAATAGGTCATTTGTGGTGGAAGAGGGAATACCATTGGGGAAGGAATCCAAAATAGAGTTACATAAAAATTGATATTTCAAAAGGTCAGTAGCTGGGATACCGAACTTTAACTGTAGCTGTTCAAAAGGAAAAAAAGCATTACCATTAAATACATCTTTAAGATATAAAATCCCTCTTGAAATCCAAGAGGACCAGAAGGTAATGTTTCTGTTCAATTTAAGTAGTGCACTGTTCCATAAAGACAAGTGGACTGTGGAGAGTAGGGGTAATTCAAAATTAGAATCTAAATCATTAATTATCAATCTGGAGGACTTAATGATAGATGAAAGATGAACAAGCTTCGCTGTGGATGACATCGACATCAATGAGGGTAAAGAAAAGGGCCGCACAATGGATGCTTCAATATCCAACCAAATTGGAGGTTTTACCATATGTGAAGTATTAAACCAAAGGGCACTCTGCTTTAAGATAAAAGCTTTATGGTAAAGGTGAAAGTCTGGCAGGGAAAAACCAGCCTGGTACTTAGGAGTTTTTAACTTTTTGTAAGCAATACGAGGGACTTTGTTAGACCAAAGGAATTTAGATAAGAGTGTGTCAACAGTTTTATAAAAACTGAGAGGAAATTGGGTGGGGATCATAGCTAAAGAATAAAAGACTTTAGGCGCTATATTCATTTTTATAGATTCCTTTCTTCCCCACCAAGTGAGATGAAGGGCAGACCACTTGGACGTTTTGTTTTTAATGTAGTCAATTATGAAATCAGAGTTAGGTTTTAATGTAGCTGGCAGCGATGAAGCAAATAGAATACCCAAATACTTAATTTTGGTTGTTTGCCAAAGAATATCTGTATTCGGGAGCATCTCCGAGGTACAAAACATATTCAAAGGAAAAAATTCAGTCTTGCTTACATTCAATTTGTAACCTGAAACCATAGAGTATTGAGCAATAATGTCTAATAGGGAAGGAACAGAAGAAAGAGGGTTATTAATAAATAATAAAACATCATCTGCATAGGCTAAAGTTTTAACAGTTACATCATTGATCACAATACCCTGAATGTCATCACAAAGGCGAATATAATTAAGAAAAGGTTCAATACCTAAGAGAAATAACAGTGGAGAAAGGGGACAACCTTGCCTAGTTCCTCTAAAGAGAGGAAATTGACTAGAAATGTGACCATTAATAAACAAACGAGCAGTAGGGGCAAAATATAAAGCAGAAATCATACAAATAAAAGGGGCACCAAAATCAAAGGACAATAAAGTTTTAAATAAAAATTGCCAGTGAATCTTGTCAAATGCTTGTTCTGCATCTAAGGCCATCACTCCCGCAGGAGAAGTAAGGTGAGAACTTTGTTCAATAATGTGTAGTAGAGTTCTAGTATTATTAGCAGAATATCTATTTTTCATGAAACCAGATTGATCTGGGTGAATAATGGAATGGAGGACAGAAGCTAATCTAGTAGCAAGGATTTTCGCATAAAGCTTACAATCCTGGTTTATTAGGGAGATGGGGCGATAATTAGATACCAAGGTAGGATCTTTATCAGGCTTGGGCAGAACAATGATTAAGGCGTCTGCAAAAGAGCCCGAGTAGTACCAGAGGAGCCAAAATGAGAGAAAAGGGTATTCAAATAAGGGAGGAGATGAGATTGAAATTCTTTGTAAAATTCTGCTGGGATACCATCCGGACCTGGGGATTTATTCTTGGGAAGTGACTTGATGGCAAGCAAAATTTCCTCAGATGTAATTGGTGAATCTAGACCTGTTCTATCTGATAAAGAAATATGGGGTAAATTGCACTTATTTAAAAAAGAATCGATTAAAGATTCAGGGCAGGTGTCAGGTTTACTATAAAGGGTAGAATAAAAACGTAAAAATTCTTGCACAATATCGTTATGAGAAATAGCCACTTTGCCTTGAGATCCTCGTATTGAGGTAATCTGAGTCTTATCTCTTTTAATTCGTAAGTAGTTAGCAAGGAGTTTTCCAGATCTATTGGTATTAAAACGAAATTTAGCATTGGATTTTGTAAGTTGGACTCCTGCTCTCTGACTAAGGATGGCATTAAATTCATAGCGGAGTTTTTGAAGTGTAAGTTTGTACTGAGGGCCATTAGAAGAGATAAACAAACGCTCAAATTTAGCAATTTGCTTTTCCAAATGCTTAATGGTAGCGTTAAATTGTTTGTTCTCATGAGCCATAATAGAAATAGTGGTACCTCTAATGTAGGCCTTAAATGCATCCCATCTGGTGACAATTGATGTGGAATCTTCAGGGTTGAACAAAAAATAGTCTTGTATAGCCTGCAATAATTTAGGTTTATGCTTATCAGTAAGGACAATGCTCGAGTTCATACGCCACCTATTTTGTTTAGTAAAAGTAGAAGAGATATTTAAGACAAATGAAATTAAAGCACAGTCTGAAATGTCTATAGTACCTATAACAGGATTTGTAGCTGACTGAAGTAGGGAAGGTGAAATCAAAAAATAATCAATCCTTGAATGAGAATTATGGGGATTAAAGAAAAAAGAAAACCATTTTTCAGTGGGAAAGTGTAGTCTCCATATATCAGCCAGTTTGGTTGTACTAAGGAAAGATTTAAAATCAAGAAAAACTTTAGGGGGTCTAAACTTGGTAGTAGAAAGTCTATCAAGTAGTGGATCAATGATCACATTAAAATCCCCTCCAACAATCAAAGGAACTTGTCCCAACTTTAGAACTTCTGTAGATAAGTTAGACCAAAACGAAGGATCATCGGCTGTGGGGCCATAGATATTAAGCAAAAAGAAGGTGGAGTCATGAATTTTAACTTTAACAACAATAAATCTACCTTCTGTATCTGTAAATTTATTAATAATCTGACAGTGTAATCTCTTTGCAAAGAAAATCGCAACCCCATTTTTCTTACCAAGGGCAGGTGACGAGACAATAATGTCCACCCACTTTTTTTTCATATATTGTAAAATGTTGTCATCAACATGTGTTTCTTGAAGAAAACATATGTCAGCTTTAGAAGCACCCAAGTAGTCTAAAATTTGTGTTCTTTTAACTGGATGTCGCAGACCTTTAACATTAAGAGAAACAATTTTAACATCATGAGTAGCAGCCATGAAGAAGTAAAATGAGGATGAAGAAAGGAGTTAAAGGAAGAGAAGAGGGAGAACAGCCATGGAAGAAAAGTAACTCTACGTAGAAAGCCAGAAAAGGTAGGGAGAGACACAAAAGGAAGAAACAGAAAAGGAAGAAAAAGCTACAAACAGGGCACATAAATAAGGACACAGAGACGCACACCCATTCCACAAGCATGGCCAGAAACCGTTGGAGCCCATGAAGAAAGAAGAATCGCCAGGAATGCTCAAATTAAATGCATTCAGGTAATAGGAGCTTGAGTATCCATTGATGACGAAGCTTGTTGGTCCAGAAAAAGTCTTAAGTCTTCAGGACGATGAAAAGATTTTGAGAAGGTGTCTTTCCAAACTCTCATTGTAGACGGATCAAATAGACCATACTTAAAACCAAGGCTTCTCAATTGTGGACGCAGAAAGGAAAATTCCTTGCGAATAGCAACCGTTTCCTTAGCAAAGTCTTGATGGATAAATATTTTGGAACCATTTACCAGAAGCGAAGGAATGCCTCTGGCTGCTTTCCTTATGAGGACCAAGTGATGGTGACGCAAGACCTTGAAAATCGTTTGCCTGGGTTTGGTATGGCGTGGATTCTTGTGTGAGGGAATTCTATGCGCTTTGTCCACCTCAAATGTTTCCGGAAATTTGATATTTAGAAGACCAGGCAGCAAAGATTCCAAGTACAAGCGACAGTCGGAGCCCTCAACTTCCTCAGGCAAATTGAAAATGCGGAGATTATATTGTCTATTACGGTTCTCCAATTTCAGTAATTGGTTATGCATTGGTACTATCTGAGCCATCAAAGGTGTAAAAGCGTCGAGTTTGGTTTTATTGTCCTGAATTTTAATAGTATTATCAGAAACTTTCATGGACATGGACGCCATATCTTTGCGAACATTTTTCACTTCGTTTGCAATAGTATCAGTATTCATGTGCAGCACTTTAATTTCTTCCAGTATCAGAGTAAGTGAGGGTTCAGAAGTTTCAACAACCTTAGATTTATTTGGGGGAGGAGACACCTGCTGCTTCCTTTTGTTGTTAGCAGAATTTTTGTTATCCATCTTGAGGAGAAAAAACAACTTTTTGCGTCAGAAAAATGTAAATAATCAAAATCCACCTCAAAATTTAATAAATATGAGGGAAAAGGGTATTAAAAGCTCCAGAAGCTCTTGAGAAAAAGGCAGTGTAAGAGTTAAGGTGAGCCGTGGGAGTGGCTAGGCCCAAGCCAGGCCCTTTCTTCGTAAATGCACCGCCCCCTGTGCTGAGGAAATCGGCAGAACCGGAGCAGAGGCAGGGGAGAGGAGCCAGGAAGCAGGCAGAGGGATCCCCGTATGATGAAAACGCCTAAAAATCACAGATAAGGTAGGGGGTCGGCATAGGAGGCAAGCGCTGCCAGAATTGAGCAAACCTTGTGAGGAAATCGTCGTAATTCAGCTCATTGGGCTGAAAAAGTTACGGAGCTCCGGTGGCGGCGGCCATCTTGTTGACGCGCTCGCGCGACTCCCTTCACCCATGCTTTTCAATATCTACATGAAGTCATTACTGGGACTGATCAATCAATTTCACCTCACATGCTATAACTATGCATATGACACACACATTCTCCTTACACTGGAAAGTCCCAAAAACATTGGACACTCACAAATGTTCAGTTGTCTCAGAGCAGGGGATCAGTAAATGACATGGAGCCATCTCAAATTGAATGCTTACAAAATGGAAATTGTAGGAAGCTGGCTCTGAATATGATATTATCACTAGGTGGTCCAGGGGTTCCACAAAAGTGTACAGGGCCCAATGAAAACCCCAAAGGGCTCTATTAGTTGTGGTGAGAGTGAGCAGCCTTAGGCCTAACACGGTGGAGTGTAAGACATTTTTTTGCACCACAGTGATCAATAATGGACACACGACTCAAAAAGGAGACCCAGACCATATTTTGTTTGTACTTTATTTTAAGACCCAGGTGCTCGTAATCATGTAAGTATGTTTTTAATTAAAAGTACTTTTCACTTTGAAAAATCGACACACACTTTTTCACACTATCCAATGTTAATATATGGGGAAAACAATATTGTGGTTAACAGGTAAGTGGTAAACTTACAATTTCAGTCTTCAGAGCCAAACGTCAGCAAGGGCCAGGTAAGTACTAAAACTCCACCACCTGCGGCAGAGGGGCGACCGGGTGCAGAGGTCAGAATTGGAGTTCGCCCCACTGCTTCCCAATGGAGGTAAGGAGTGCTTGGTGCCACACTGCTTGCAAGTAAGTAGATTGATTGCAGGGGCCAAGCTTTTGGGGTTAGGTTAAGTACAGGGTGCCACAAAGCAGCCCAAACATGCACCACCAGCGGAACAGGGGCAGCTGGCTACAGTGTGCAAAATTGACATCGGCGCCCAGTGCTTTTCAATGAGGTCTTCTTGACGGTAAAGAAGCTGATTTTGTGGCACCGGAGGTTGCAGAAGGAGAGCCATGGCAGCAGAGGTAAGTTGGGGTGTAGAGGGTCGTAGGGGCACCGTCAGTTCAGCTCACCAAGGCCCCGGGGCTTCGGGTGCAGGGGTGTACTTGGACATGGGAGTTTTCTTACCGGACCCGGTTGCGGTCTGGGGAAGCCTCTGAATTTACACTACAGCCACCATCCTGGAGGGCAGGAGAGGTCAGCCAATGCTGGACATGAGGTCAGGATTGCCTGGGAGACTTCACTGCACAGGTGAACCACTCAAGACTTGGGCCATGGGCCTCAGGTGCAGAGTGGGCTGGGGTCGTGGATCTGCCTGGATCCAGAGTCTTTGAAGCCGGTTTCTTCTGTACAGGTCCACTGTCCTCGGGAGATTGGAGTCTTTATTGAAGGCAACAGGCCCCCCAAGGGTTTTGGAGGTCATTGTTGCAAGACAGGTCGCAGGGTCGTCGAAGCTGGAGAAAGGCTGGTATGGCTGAGGCCACTGCTGTTGTCGTCTTCTGGCTTCTGCTGCATGGTGTCTTCTCTCTTTTTAGGTCGTCGCGCATTTAAGGGTCAGGTCTGGGGGAGCCACCTAAGTACTAAATTTAGGAGGAATTTTAGGGGAGTAGCAGGTAGGGCCAATGTGCACCTTGTAGGGGGTGACTGCACCCTGCCTACTATGCCACCCTCCTGTGGAAGAGGGCATTGACCTAGCCCTGATTGGAGGGGTCCCCCATCTCTAAGATGGTGGGGACTGAAAGTTGTGCTTTACCTTGCTCCCCATTAGAGGTGGGGTTGGCAGAGTGGGGCGGTATAGAGTCAAAATATCGAGTTTTAATTATCGACTAGACATAATATCGAGTAAAAAATATAGAATAGACATAATATCGACTAGACAGAATATAGACTACCAAAATATCGACTAGAAAATGTTAATATCGAATAGAATGGACATAATATCGAATCAAAAATGTAGAATGGACATAATATCGACTAGACAGAATATAGACAACAAAAATATCGAATTTAAGGTAAGTTAATATTAATTTTTTATTTTTGTGTAATATAATTCTGTAGCGGGTTGTGGGTTTATAGGGGAATAGGGTGGGAAGTAATTTAATTATAATTAATTAAATATGGTATTTTATTTATTGGTATTTATTTAGAATTAATTGTTAATTAATTATTAATTGGTAATTAATTAAAATATAATTGGTAATTAATTTTAAATGATCAATTGATAAATGTGCTAATTTTAGTCATTTATTTTCTGTAGCAGGCTGTGGTTTTATAGGGGAATAGGGTGGGAAGTAATTTAATTATAATTAATTAAATATGTTATTTTATTTATTGGTATTTATTTAAATTTATTGTCAATTAATTATTAATTGGTAATTAATTAAAATATAATTGGTAATTAATTTTAATTGATTAATTGATAAATATATTAATTTTAGTAATTTATTTTCTGTAGCAGGTTGTGGGTTTATAGGGGAATAGGGTGGGAAGTAATTTAATTATAATTAATTAAATATGTTATTTTATTTATTGGTATTTTTTTGGAAATAATTGTGAATTAATTATTACTTTGTAAATAATTAAAATATAATTGGTAATCAATTTTAATTGATTAATTGATAAATATGTTAATTTTAGTAATTTATTTTCTGTAGTGGATTGTGGGTTTATAGGGGAATAGGGTGGGAAGTAATTTAATTAAAATTAATTAAATATGTTATTTTATTTATTGTTATTTATTTAGAATTAATTGTTAATTAATTAATAATTGGTAATTAATTAAAATATAATTTGTAATTTATTGTAATTGATTAATTGATAAATATGTTACTTTTATTACATTATTTTCTGTAGTGGGTTGTGTGTTTATAGGGGAATAGCTTGGGAAGTAATTTAATTGTAAGTAATGACATTTTTTAAATATTTTTTTGTGTCTAATTTTTATTTATTTTTATATTGTAAATTAATGTATTGGTAATTGGTAAATAATTAGTATTAGTTGGTAATTTTTATTATTAGTTATTTTTTATTTGTAATTTTAATTGATTAATTAATATATTTTATAACATTGTAAAATATTTTAAATATTTTGTAATTGGTATTAATATTTATGTTATTTATATTTATATATGAAGGATTTACTTTCCCTACTATTGCACTCACTGGAGTGGGAATAGTAATTTTTAACCCTATGCGATCCAACGCTTTCCCTACTGTTGCACTCTCAGGCGTAGGAATAGTAATTTTTACCCCTACGCTATCCAACGCTTTCCTACTGTTGCGCTCACTGGAGTGGGAATAGTAATTTTTTCCCCTACGCTATCCAACGATTTCCCTACTGTTGCGCTCTCTGGAGTTGGAATAGTAATTTTTACCCCTACGCTATCCAACGCTTTCCCTACTGTTGCACTCTCTGGAGTGGGAATAGTAAATGTAACCCTCTCGCTATCCTACGGAAAAAATATTGTATATGTTTTGCTAATAATATGTACATATATATATATATATATATATGTTTTATAATTAATATTGTTTTTATTTAAAGTTACATTAATTATTTATTAATTTTAAGTTTATTTAAGTATTTTAAGTATGTTTAAATTAATTATATTTATTATTATATTAGTTTTAAATTACTTTTAAGATATTTAAAAAATTCGATATTTTGACTGTCTATATTTTTTCCTATCGATATTTTGGAGTCGATATTTTTGTACTTACCTGTTTGTAGATAGGAAGTTGATATTCTGGCATTCAATATTTTTACCTCGATATTTTGGCAAGTCGATATTTTGACTGTCGATATTCTGTCAGTGATCCGAGTGGGGCACGCCTCCTATCTTTTTTAATCTTCCCACCATTTCTCCCACCCAAAGTGGAGGTGTAAACCAGGGACTGTCATCTGATGCTAGCAGCAGAGGCTGGGGGTCGCCTTACAAAAGCATCAGGCCTTTAAAGCTTTCCTTCTTCGAGCCCTGGCCCATTCTGCATGACACTTCTGCCCACGATGTACATTGCTTCTGGCCCCAGATAGCAGGGGCTCTCTACCCAAGGGTCCAGAAACATGTTTGGTGGCGGCTGGCTTCCGACAGCCAGTCAGAGACCACACTAGGGTTGGTAGGGACACAGAGGGTACCTCTGAGTTGCCCTCTGGGTACATGGTACAATAAATCCCACACTGGCATCAGTGTGGATTTATTGAAAGGAGTAGTTTGGTACCAAACACTCCTATATTCAGTTAAACCATCATGGTGCTGTGGAACTCGAGTTGCCGAATTCCCAGTCCAAGTACTCTCTATGGCTTCACTGACACTTACAATATTGGGAAATAGTGCCCACTATTGTAGGGGCACATCAGCTCAGGCAGATATGCCCTCACCTGGAGTATAGTGCACCCTTCCTTAGGGCTGTGAGGCCTGCTAGAGGGGTGACTTACCTATACTGTCAGCCGGTGCAAGTTGGCATCGCACCCACACAAGGTGTCATATCAACTGTTGTTTTTTCCTTCACAGGGGCATGCAGGCTGCAAGGGCAGTGGCATGGTCCCAGTGAGGGGGTCCCAAGAGACCCTCTTCAGCTTCCAAAGACTTGATACCCTGGGTGCCATTTACTGGGGACTTACAGGAGGCAGAAGTACCAGAGCACTGGCACAGGGGACCTGATAGCAGGGACCCTGTGCACTACATTTGAAACCACATCAGAACCAGGCAAAAAGTGGGTGCTAACTCTGCAAAAGAGGCACTTTCTCACATGATCCTCCCACCTCCCCCCCCCCCCCATTGAAAGAGGATGAAACTAATCTTTCCATGGAAGTCCTCAACTTCTAAGTGGAAGAACAAGGAAAGGCAATCTTCATTGGTATGGACAGTCCCAGGTCTGTGTTCCACTGTGAAGTCCATTACATGTAGGGATATGGGCCACCTTAGCAGTTTGGAGTTCTCACCCTTCAGCTGTTGTAACCACCTGAGAGGCCTGTGGTCTGTCAGAACTAGGAAGTGAATACCAAACAGGTATGGCCTCAACTTCTTAAGGGCCCAGACTGCATCTAAGGTTTCCCTCTCTAAGGCACTCATTCACTGTTCTCTAGGGAGTAGTCTTCTGCTTATGAAAAGCAACAGGTTGGTCATGTCTGTCATCATTTGTTTGGGCTAGGACTGCACCTACCCCATGCTCATAGGCATCTGTCTGCACAATGAACTACTTAGTATAGTCTAGAGCTTTCAGGACTGGGCAGAGAACATTGCATCATTCAGTGCCACGAAAGCCGTTTGACAGCCAACAGTCCAGTCGACTTTCTTTGACATCCTTTTGGAGGTAAGTTCTGTGAGGGGAGTCACTATGGATTCATACTCCTTCACAACCCTCCTATAGTACCCAGTCAAGCCAAAGAATGCCCTGACTTAGGTATGGGTGGTTGGAGCTACCCAGTCCAGAAGGGTCTGGATCTTGGGTAGGAGTGGCTGAACTTGGCCTTCACCTACCAGGTGACCCAAGTACACAACCTTGCCCTGCCCTATCTGGCACTTGCTTGCCTTGATAGTAAGGACTGCACTGCTCAAAGCCTCCAGGATCTTGACAAGGTGAATCAGTTGATCCTGCCAGGTGAAGCTGTAGACAGCAATATCATCAAGATAAGCTGCACTAAAGGATTCTAATCCAGCAAAGACTGTGTTCGCCAACCGTTGAAAGGTGGCAGGGCATTCTTTAGTCCAAAGGGCATCACAGTAAACTGGAAGTGTCTATTTGGAGTGGAGAATGTAGATTTCTCTTTTGCTCTAGGAGTCAGACCTATCTACCAGTACCCAGATGTTAGATCAAAGGTATTGGCTGCCCCTAACCAGTCAATTAGCTAATCTGCTCTTTTCACCCTTAGAGTGAGGTTTGGGGACTGAGACAACTTGTCTGGCCCAGGGTTTCTCTGTGGATTCAATGACACCCAATTCCAGCATCGTGCTGACTCTCATTTTGTTGTCTCTCATCTGTGACCATGCTCTGTCATAATAGGTCATCAAGCGTTTGACATGTATTACCCTTTTGGGGTGTTTGTAACTGCCAAGGTACATTAGATAAGTGACCCCCCCCTTTTCTTTCAAATACTGGGTAAGGACCACTTCACTTGTCTTGTAATGCCCATCCACATCCTAACCTCTGTATAGCCAGCTTGGGGGTAAGGTGGGTCCGGTGGTGGTGACTCATGTCGTCTCTGCAAGATCACTTCGCAATTCAAAGGTAAGACTTGTGGGGTCCCTGACACCCTGGCACAGATCCATCCTAGAGGGTCCCCCTGGGCCCAAGAGAACTGCCTGGTAAGGCCCAATCTATTCAGGCTCAGTTCCTTCTAAGCATACCAAGTCCTCTTCCTGAGAAGAGGGGTTCTGCTCTGGGATCTGTTTAGAAGCTGGTCCCCCAGTCTTCTTGCCCTTTCTCGTGGAGGGTTGGTCCATTTTTCCAGGATCCAGCACCTATTTTGCACTCAGAGCTCTGTTCTGTGCTCTGGTTTTAACACAATCCCATCCTGAGAGATCAAACATGATGGCATGGGTCCTAAGTTCAACTTCAGTCCAAGAAGAAGTCTCCAGGTCATTTCCAAGCGGGCAATCTCCAGGAACATTAGGGCACACAACCACCTATTTCTGTCCAACTACTCCCCTCCAGCCCAAAGTGACCATAGCCTTGGGATGGACTGTGGTGACACTGTAAGCATTGGTGACTGGATAGGACCTTCCAATCAGGTACTTATCTTAGTAAACTAGCTGCTGGGTCACCATTGTGACACTAGCCCCAGTATTCCTCAAAGCTTCTATCCTGGACCCATTAATCTTGGGAAACTGCCTGTATTTTGTCATATTATCTGCTCAGGCGGCACACACTAAGTCTATGTCTCCCTGAAAGACTAATGTTGCTGCAGTGGCATTGCTTACATGGTCAAGCCATAACTGTGATCCCATATGGATGTTAGCAACTGCAGGTATGGTAGGTGGACAAGAGACGTTTTCTTTGTTTTACAGTTAATGTCTCCGGTTCGGTGCCCTTGTGAATTACAATCATGACACCAAGCCTTGTTGGGATCCCAGTTCTTAACCTGGTACCCTCCCTTAGAATGTGTAGAGACCATGGACCCACCACCTGGGCAGGTTTTTGGGGGCCTATAGAATACTCTTGGTGATTTTTTAAGTTAGCCTCTTTCCCTGGGGTGAGGAGAGGGCTTTTTGGCCTCTTTCTTTTGGCCTCCCCCACCAGTGTTAGTTTTGATGGCCGTTGTATTGGCCTAGTGGTCTGCCTTCTTCCCCAATTCTTAAGGAGAAAGTGGACCTAGGTCTACCAGGAATTGATGTAATTTCTCATGGTGACAATTACTTAAAAGGTGCTCTTTATAACAAAATTATACAGCCCTTCATAATCAAGTACATTGTTACCACTCAACCAACCTCCCAGGGTTTTCACTGAGTAATCTACAAAATCTACCCAGGATTGGCCTTGGGTTTGCTTGGCTTCCCTGAACATGATCCTATATTCCTCAGTGCTGAATCCAAAGCCCGCAAGCAGGGTAACCTTCATGAGGTCATATGATATAGCATCTTTCTCATTGTGAGTCAGGAGTCTGTCCCTGCACATTCCTGAGAACATTTCCCACAGGATAGCACTCCACAGCTTCCTGTGGACCTGTGTACTAAGACAGGCTGGCTCAAAAGCAATGAGCAACTTGGTGACATCATCACCCTCGAAATATTTAGGGCCAATCCCTTTGGAGATTTTGGAGTCTGCAGAATCTGCCTCCCTATTTTTTATTTTGCTGCCACCAGAGATAGGTCCTAAGCCTGTCTCAGCTCTTTCTGTTTCTATGGCTAGGAGTTTAGCTTCTAGAGTTATTCTCCTTGCAAGTTTCTGAAGATCTGCATCTTCAGTGCCTGCTTCATCTGGGACACTACTTGGGTCATTACTACCAGAAGTGTTGCTATGTGAGGAGGTAGTGACAGAGGCAACATCCTCCTCATCTACCTCTTCATCTTCTTCAACTTCTTCCCCAGTGGGGGGAAGATTTGTTTGCCAGGGCCTTACCATTCTCTGCCAGCAACTGCTGGAGCTGGGCTTCATGGGGTTTAGAGCCCATGGCAATTTTCCATGCTTTGCACAAATCTTTAGGTTGAGAAACTTTAAAATGTGTTTTGGGACCCAGCCTGAGCTCCTGGTTGGTCCCTGCAATATCAGTCATGGTGTTTAACGTAAGTGGGGTCTTTTTAGAGAATTACCAAAAACTCTAAGGGCAAGATGTATCATTGTTTTTTGCAGTCAATAACAGGATATCGGCCTGTTTGCGACAGCAAAAAACGTCTGCCCTATGTACAAACCCTATTACCGACTCACAAAATAGGGTTTGCAACTCGCTGTTAGGAAGGGGCGTGCCAAGGACATCCCTCGCTAATAGCGACTCGCACTTCAATGTAAGATTGTTTTGCAACCGCAATTGCGGCCCCAATACACCCGCAGTTTACCACCCATTTCAAATGGGTGGTAAGCCTCTCGCAAATGGGTAGGGGTCCCCAGGAGACCTCTTCCCCTTTGTGACTGGCATTAAAAATATTTTTTAAGAGCAGGCAGTGGTCCCACAAACCACGGCCTTCTCTTAAAAGTAACGTTTAACTTTTCTTTTTTAAATGCATCCCGTTTTTCTTTAAGGAAAATGGGCTGCATTTAAAAAAAACTGCTTTATTGAAAATAGAGTCACAGACATGGTGGTCTGCTGATCCCAGCAGGCCACCATATCTGGAGGGTTTGCCATTCCCAATGGGGTCGCAAATTGCACCTGCCTCATGAATATGAATGAGGCAGGCAATTTGTGACCCCATTAGGAATCGCAAACAGTGTCTAAGACGCTGTGGTAAATTCCAAAATTGCGAGTCGCAAATTGCGAGTCACTAAACAACTCACAAATTGGAAGGGTCGTACATCTGGCCCTAAGTATTTCTAAGGTCTACCTACTTTTACGTTTCTAAAACAGTGGGGGACTTAACAAAGGGTCTACACTACTTTTAAACCATTTGGAAAAATTCAAAACTTAAAATAAAAATTCTATTCTAAAGACAATTTCAGTGAAATCAATTATCAATCAAGTGGTATGACAAATATCAAAGTCTTGTAACCCACCGTTGCACCACCAATTTGGGAGCAGGCTCTGTAAATGATATTATCACTAGGTGGTAATACCGTGCACAGAGTCCAGGGTTCCCCAAAAGTCTACATGGCTCAATCTAAAACCCACAGTGCTCTCTTAGTGATAATGTGGGCAAGCAGCCTTAGACCTAACACAGAGGAGTTTAAGACAGTTATTACGCCACAGTGATCAATAATGGACACACGACTCAAGAAGGAGATCTAGACTAATTTTATAAAGTATATTTTGTACTTTATTTTAAGACCGAGGTCTTCGCAATCAGGTAGATATATTTTTAATTAAAAATACGTTTCACTTAGACAAATTGACCCTTAGAAACTTTTTCAAACAATTCAATGTTATCATATGGGGAAAACAATATTGCGGTTATACAGGTAAGGGCTGAATTAGCAATTTCACTTTTCGGAGCCAAAACTCAGCAAGGGCCAGGGGTCAGGTAAGTAGCAAAACTGCACCACCAGCTGCACAGGGGCGGCCGGGTGCAGAGGTCAGAATTGGAGTTCAACACAATGCTTCCCAATGGAGACAGGGGGTGCCTAGAGCCACACTCTTTGCAGGTAAGTAGATGGATTGCAGGGGGCCAAGATTTAGGAGCAAGGTTAAACACAGGGGCACAAAGCAGCCCCAAACATACACCACCAACGGCACGGAGAAGGCCGGGTGCAAGGTGCAAATTTGACGTTGGGCACCAAATGCTTTTCAATTAGGTTCTTCTTGATGGTAAAGAGGCTGCTTGCATGGCAATGGAGGTTGTGAAGGACTGGGTTCTGATAAAACCCAGCGGTGCCAGGGACAACACCTGAAACCTTCGTGGGTTACCTGTTCCGGCGTACAAATGACAGAGACACGGGACACTTCCTTCGGCGTCAAAGATTCAAGGTTTATTTACTGCAGGGAACACAGAAGTCACGAGAAGTACATAACATGTAGGTTCACGGAGACTGCTTCGAATTGTATCTGTGGATCGCTCCTTTTATACAGTTTTTCGTCATAAGATAACATGGCAAACAAAAGGTTACAACCCGGTTCCCACAGTAAATTTCATAGGGGGTCGCTTTCATGTATTCAGGGCCCGGAACATAATTACAGTAGCATTTGTCGATTCCCAACTGTAAAAGTACACCTTCTCACCATTAGTGCATTCCGTTTGGCTGTAAACGAATCAAGGAAGAGTCAGAAACAGATGCAAAGGAAGACGAAGATAGCGAACAGATCGAAGAGAGTATAAAAAGGGGTGGCATCAGGAAACACGATTGCAGGGATCAAAAGAGACGTGCCTAATGAATGCACAACTAAGACAATAGACCGGCACGGCAAGATGAGCCTTGAGCGGGGCCATCTGCCTTACAGTGTCATCCCCCTCATCATAAAAGACACCCTCAAAGGAACACGTGTCTTCCGCAAGAGTTTGGGAATCCCAGGGTCACGAAGCGGACAGTGTCCGTTCGCTGGCTACTTGAGGGCAAGAAACAAAATGGATGCCATATCTAAAATGGAACCAGTGGGTGCAGATGAAGAAACCCACGAAACAAACGAACGGTTTAGGTTAGCACAGTGAAAACGCGTACACCCACTAAACTCGTCATTTGCGGTTCATAGATACCAGACTCGACCATATGCGGGCAAGTCGAAAACACCACTTACAATTGTCAAGGAACCTCAGATGCTCCTTTTGCCCTCATGTAGGCAAGCACTAGTCGTCATCGAAATCGATCTCGATATTCATCAGACCATCCAGATGTTGCTGCAACATTATTCTATCCATCAGTGCTTCCTTGGTAACAGGTGGCCGTCTTATACACGTCGTAGCACAGAGGCCACATAAGGCGGGACCACACTGCACACAAAGACAACACGTGAACAGAAATGCTACAACAACCCCAATGATCATCAGAATCTTCCAACCCCACGTCGACATCAGGCCCCAAACCCACCCTAGTAGCGTCCAATCCCCTACGTCCACGTGTATGGACTCGGAGATTTTATGCAACTTCGAGATGGCTTGATAGACAGTTGGAGCGTTATCAGGAATGAAAATGCAGCAACTCGAATGGATCACCTTACATACTCCACCTCTATCTGCAAGGACAACGTCTAAAACCATACGATTTTGTAACGTCATAAGCCTGTCAGCCTGAAGCTCTGCTGTAATATTACCAAGGGCGCTCGCAGTGATATTAGCGGTCGATTCCACCACTCGAGTCAACTGTCTCAGGCTCCTACTATTGATCATAGGTCCCCAAAACGGCAAGAATCCCTTAAAGAAGTCTCCTGTCTCTTGACCGGCAGTGTCCTCTTCGCTAATGACGCCTCTCACAACTCTAGTCTTGTGATAATCCGACCCAACAGTAAAGGTCGGTGGCAACAAGTTCGCAATATAACATGTGCCTGAGAAGTCACGAGGCAGCCATGTATATGCGCGGTCGTAACAAACAAAGTAAGTACCCTTGGCAGTCAAAAGAACAGGGGAGGAGGCCGTCGGCAAAACATACGTTTCGGTACAGGCACTCCTCCCAAGTTGAGCTTTCAGACAGAAATTACCAAGGTGGGGTACGATCCAGATCGGAGACAAGCTTTTAAGCTGCCGATCACCCACTGACATACTATACTCAGCCTCACTCAGATCTCTGTATGCTCGCACCTCTTCCTCTGGAATAAGCGATGCGTCGAAGATATCCCTATCTAAATCGGCAATCGCTCTTGCCAAAGGCTTGTGGTACGGGCCAGGACCATGATCTGCAGTGCGTGGCTCTCGATGGGTGTAGGAATCTAGTGCGCTACGAAACATTGTTTGGAATGCTCGAGCTGAACCCTGGGAACTATAAGGAAGACATAACTCAAACAACAGGAGAGTGTTAGTATCCACAACAGACAAACTCAACTAGCCAAAATTAGTACTAAATACCACTAAGTTATTAGACATGGCTGTTATTGTCAGTTGGAAAGATAGAGTGCACGTGTTCAAATAACTAGCTAAAAGGACCCTCAGGCCCCAGTGAAACACTGGTAGCCAGTTGTCTTCATTGGGTCCCTTTTGTCGCTAGGGAAGTGAAAGTGAATCTAAAAAGAGTATGCACTACTCCTCAAAGTTATTTAATAAGAGGGTAGCTCTAACTCTATTAAAAACAGTGATCGAAAAACATAGTTATTTTTCTGGACTACTCAGGGTTGTGCAAGTTTGAACCAAATAGTCCCATTAGTAAAGTGAAAAGAAAGTATTTAAAACGCGGTCAACATGTTTCTGCCAGTTGAGCTAAATTTGCTCGGCATTCGTCAGGACCAGGAAGAAGAATAGACTCACTGTTCTGGGCACACTAAAGTGCACAGATACAGGGAGTAGTGACACTTAATGATACGACCTGTAATTTGTCGAAGCACTTAGTAGAAAAGTCTTCCCCAAGTTGCTATAGGCTCCTTCTTATAGGAGACACCATTGGATCTGTAAGGGTAGATAGAAAAGTGAAAGAAATCAAAATATGGAATGTCAAACTCAGGAACCATAAATATATGCTTCTACCCTATTAGAGCTCCAATCATGTGCACCTAATTATTAATACCAAAATGTGTCCACATTCAGAAGGAAGGAGGAGAATTGTACCTTCAAAACACCAAGCCGGACCCATGTTATAGGTATGTCCACCATTCAGTTAACATTGTAGACAAAGGCTTTACTTTATCTTGACAGGCATTAGATACCGAAAATGAAGAGGGAATGTGATTGCCTTAAAAACAGTGCTTAAATAAACCGAGTGGGTTTAAAAACTCGAAAAGATTACATCTGAAAACACACACACACACCTTTGCAAGTAGCATACAGAGCACAAGGTACTCCAAAAAGAGGTAAGCCGAGTTGTGCACTTACATATCATTTAATGAAAATGAGCCCCATGGGCAATGCGGCAGGAGGAATCTTCACGTTTGGGCGCTGAAAAAATTATTTACAAAAACGCGTTATAGCGTATTTCCAAAACCAATGGTAGTTAAGTAACAAGTCTAATGTCCCGTGTGGGCTGGCAAGAGACTTACTTTTTACCAAACGGCTCCCTGCTGGATCACCTGCAAACGGCCACATCCGCCGCCCGTATCATCCAACGTGGTAATGACGCCGTGTTCAAGATATACGCTGAGAACGCGCAATGCGTCCGGGGCGATGACGCCAGTCACGTGACCTTTGCGATCGCGTCATTTTTTAAAGGGGCCGATTTGTTTATGGGCACAGTGTAGAGCGATCATTGCACAACGGGGAAACTATGAGAAAGATACCTCAAAAGAAAGGACGAACAGCGTGATTACGTTGTACAGCCCAGTGATATTATTACAATGTATATTCACGCTTCAAGTGGAATGGATGTCTCATATTATTGTTGTATTGTAAGTGAAACAAAATTCAGAAAGCCTACTGCGTATGTCACGTGGGTAGATGCTACATTGTCTAATTTCAATAATAGACAGCTAAACAGACACCATGGAGTGTGAAAACAAGTAAACTGATAGTTTAAGTGGGTGGACCATCTAACGACGCATTACCGATCCCCAGGGGATGTGGTCATTGAGGCCCTGTCTATGCGCGGACAGACGGTATATCCAACGCTGCTCCTTTTCGAACAGTGTATTTTCATCAGTGTTGTTCAGCTGTTCAATTATCACTCACTTGACATCATTAGCACAGTGGCCTTGCTCCAAAAAATGAGTGGTCATTTTTGTAGTGGCTCTGCCACATCGGATGTTACTTCGATGCTCTCCTATTCTTGTTTTGATTTTTCTAGTGGTCATCCCTATATACCTAAGACCACAGGGACATGTAATCATGTAGATAACGTTACATGAATTACAGTTACATTGTTTGGAATGCTCGAGCTGAACCCTGGGAACTATAAGGAAGAACCAAGTACGGAATTCCCCTATCGGTGGTATGTGGCATTAACCCACACACCCAACAATTGGTAGTGCTCATTACCAACTGATGCTGATGAAGGAGCTGAACGAAGGAATTGTTCATAAATTCCGCACATCTAACCTGCTCGTGTTGGGGTAAGATATGAAAGGAATGAGGGGAAACAGTGGTAGTAGGTTTAGGTTCAGAAGAAGGGGTAGGTGAAGCAGAAGGCAATAATGACTGTATCGCATAATACACTCCACCCACCAATAACGAGGAAACAGTTAGGAACAGAAGGAACACCTGAAACATGAAGCATTTAGTACGTATAATCCTATGCAATTCGAATCTTTGAGATTGAGTATTCTCCAATTCCGACAGCTTTGAGAAAGCCATCCTCTAAAACCGTCCGCAACGTTCTTGACGCACTTCGTTCTGTGTAGCAAAAGTCAATCCCCAGGAGTTCCTAGGAATCAACGTTCTCCAACCTAGTGTCAGGACCTACTAAACAGAAGGAAGTACCCGCACGGCCCTACGGTCCACCCGGATGTAAGGTTCTTTTAATTAAACTATATATACAAAATCTCCTAGCTGTGGAAACAAACACACATATGCGGAAAAAACTCAGAATTCATACAAAAATCACAGTTATTCGAAAATGTTCAGAGTGATAATGGGGTAACGTGCATTTCAAAAGGAAAAAGCAAAAATAATTTTCTTTATTAGTCTCTAGTGTTGACACAGAGAAAATATCTGCTTCTTCCAGGACGAGTCTGCTCTTCAAACAGTTGGTCGGATGATGAAACAGAGTCCTGTCGGTCAGACAATAGTTCAAATCTTGAATTCTGCACTGGCAAAGGTTGAACAGTATTATCCGGCTGCACTGAGGTATCTCCCACAGGCTGAGCGTCACTGAATGGCACAAAGTTTGGCAAAACCTCAGTTTCAGATGAGGTGATGCCCGTCCTCACCCACGAGTCCGCTGGTAAAGGTATTGGTCATTGGGACCTGTTGCCCACAAAGATGCAGGAAGAGAACTCAATTCCGGTGGAAGCTTATCAATGGACAAGTACATAGGAGAGATCACTCTCTCACCCAACGTAAGCTTTACTCCCGCAGGAGAACAATACAAAGTCGCATACAAACGTTTCAACAAATCCAGGCCCAAAAGATTTTCACCACAACCAGTAGGCAAAATCAAAGGAGCTTTCAGCTCACGTGGCCCAATTGTAAGGGGCAAAGGGCGAGAAACCGGATTGCTAACAGGGGCGCCGGAGAATCCAACAGAAACATTTGTTAAGCCAGACAAAGGTGCGCCAGGGAGTTTCGAATGCATGATGGAACTTTTCGATGTACCAGTGTCCAACAGAAAAGGCTCAACTACGCCCGAGGTGGCAACTGCGACGTAAGGCCCTCTCTGATCAACCGGAACTGATACTACTCCCTCTCCTTGTCTATGGCTGTCCTAGTAATTACCGTCATCAGTACCCTGATCGACGTAATAATCGTCCACATTGTACTGTGCGGATCTACCTGATGATGATCCACGCTGATCAAAACAATTATTAGAATCAGAGGAATTATTAGAACGATCATTTTGATTCTGCGTAGCACCACGACCTCTACCTCGTGAAGCCTGCTGAGGACCACTACGGCCTCCTCTAGATGAATTTCCACTATTTCGATCACGCAAAACTGGACAATCGAATTTCAAATGACCCTCACCTCTACAATAGGCACACTGATTGTACCCAAGCATAGATCTCTGCGAAGAAAAGTCATTTCGCGATTGTGACCTAGCGGGCTGTGACTGCGATCTATTCCGCTGCTGAGAATCATTCTGATTCGAGCGCGGAGGATATGCTTGTTGCAGCAAAACTTTCGTTTTGAGCTCTTTCGTCTTTTTATCTGCACGATCTGTTTCTTCTTTTTCTCTATTTTCATAATATTGAGCCGTAGCCAATATCTGGGCAGAAGTAGAAACAGCCCACGCACTCTCTGAATTTTTCAATTTATTGCTTAGGTCAGGCAACAAATTCGACACAAATTTGTCCACAAACAATCTCTGACCTCCCTCAGTGCCCATATCTTGACCACTATGATCGATGAATGCCTCCTCAAATCTCGTAAAGAAATCGGAGACACTCTCGTCCTTCTTTTGCTTGCAAGCAGACAATTTGTCCCAGTTAACTTTCATAGCTGGCATAAGCGTTTTCATAAGGGTAATTATTCTCTGAGGAAGATCGGAAATGAGCTGTTCAGGCTTAGCCCCACCAACTTGTCGGACATCAGCCGCCACAAGAGCAGGCCAATCACCGCCTAATTCGGCGACATGGTTTTCCTGACGAATTTTCGCCCATACCGGTTGCGGTACGACATTGCCGAACAACATATCAATGTCGGCAAGATTCATTATCGTAGCATCCACTAACTGAGACAATTCTTTATAGTACCCTGCAGGATTTTTACGAGGGTCTGGCAAAGTTTGCTTAACCTGCAAAACTTCCGATCGTTTCCATAGAAGGTGTATCCATACTCTCTGGAAGTGTGGCGGAATAATAGGAACGGCATTAGCATCACCTGGCATCCACACTGGTGGAACTTCGCGCATGGGATACTGACCAGGCGTTGCCATCCACTCCTCAGTTTCGTCTTTAAACAATGCTCGAGGCATTATAGCAGGACGAAAGGATAGTAGCTGCTCGACAGCACGTCGAACATTGCTACCCACAATTATACCGCTCGAAAACTGAAGCTGAAGGTCAGTTAGAGCAGCCAGTACATCATCAGCCGCATCGACTGATATCTCATCGCGTAAGAGCTTGCACATTTCTTCGAACACGAATATTTGTGTTGGTTCATTGAATTGAGAGAAAGTCTCAACAACTATACGTGGAGGATTCTTAAGGGGGTATCTAATCCAATTTTTCGCCATATTATATAGCGTGCCTCGTTCCCTACCACCAGGAAGCTGACTTCGTCTTTGGGGAGCATCAGAATCAGCAGACCCAAGAATCGGTCCAAGAGGAGTGTAGAAGTTGGCAACAATGTTAGGAATACAAAGCCGAACAGACGGGGAAGAAGAGAGAAGCAAAGGGGTAACAACAGAAGGAGTAGCCACAAGAGTGGAAGTAGTGGGAACAGGAGCTTGAGAAGGTATAGACGGTGGAGCAGTAGGGACAGTAGCAGGTAGAGGAATAGAGACAAAAGGATTCGCAGGAACAGGACCAACGGCAGGCTGATTAACAGCCGCCGGAACAGCAGGTTGAGTAACAGGAGGAACCACGGGAACTGTGGTATCCTGTGCATATGGAGGTGGCGACTTCAAAAGATAGGACAACAAAGGGTCCTCTACTGCGTCCTCTCCCTTCTTATCCGTATCCGTCGGTAAAGCGGGGTAACATTTATCCACTGTCATACGTTGCAATCTATCAAAAATTTCCTTTTCCTTCTCTTCTTTATCTCGCTGAAACTGCTCTGCATTCCTCATCGTTGTAACGATACCTTCTCTCTTATTGCGTTTAAGCTGTTTGATTTCTTTTTGCTTGGATTCTTTACGCCACAACCGAAAGGAATCAAACATGGCCGGCCTTGCTTTTCTTTGGAACAATTTAGCTTCAAGATTATCTAAAATCGGGGTCTCAAAGCTACCATGAGGTGGCCAACTAAGGACACCGTCATCTTTGGTGTAGCGAACCCAGCAATCATTGAATGTAATAGGACCCAAACCATGTCGACTATATAATTCGTAAATTGGAGTTCCGACCGGAGGTATCGGACACGAGTCCTCCAATCGGGAATCCACACCACAACCTCTAAAGCAACTGAACAAAGTACTATGGCTAGTCATCGTGCACACTAGCCAAGTTTCACAAACGTCAAGGGTTATTGGATTACAAAATCCCCGCAAAAATGCAAAAACCCTCGGTTTTTGGCGACTGCAGCCGTCAAATAGAACAACTAAGAACAAAATACAAAGGACCACAAATGCAATGGAACCATGCAACAACTAAGCACCCGCAACAACTAAGGACTCTGGCAGCGACCCACAAATACTTAACTCAAAGAACAATGGCGTCACCAGAAAGGCCCGTCAATCGTCTCGCTGTACCAAGGTCTACGCCAGGTGCCAAAACAGGTCGACAGTCAGGGCAGCAGTCCGTCGCAGCCATCAGGAGGCGGGGATCTTCGCGGGAAAAGTCGTCGGGCCACTTATTTCGACAACAGGATCGATGAAGCGGGGTGCACCTTCCCTCGGAGATTTCACACGAAGTTCCTCACGATCGTCGGGCTTTGGACCGGTACCGCTGATGCCGCCCCACGTTGGGCGCCAACTGAAGGACTGGGTTCTGATAAAACCCAGCGGTGCCAGGGACAACACCTGAAACCTTCGTGGGTTACCTGTTCCGGCGTACAAATGACAGAGACACGGGACACTTCCTTCGGCGTCAAAGATTCGAGGTTTATTTACTGCAGGGAACACAGAAGTCACGAGAAGTACATAACATGTAGGTTCACGGAGACTGCTTCGAATTGTATCTGTGGATCGCTCCTTTTATACAGTTTTTCGTCATAAGATAACATGGCAAACAAAAGGTTACAACCCGGTTCCCACAGTAAATTTCATAGGGGGTCGCTTTCATGTATTCAGGGCCCGGAACATAATTACAGTAGCATTTGTCGGTTCCCAACTGTAAAAGTACATCTTCTCACCATTAGTGCATTCCGTTTGGCTGTAAACGAATCAAGGAAGAGTCAGAAACAGATGCAAAGGAAGACGAAGATAGCGAACAGATCGAAGAGAGTATAAAAAGGGGTGGCATCAGGAAACACGATTTCAGGGATCAAAAGAGACGTGCCTAACGAATGCACAACTAAGACAATAGACCGGCACGGCAAGATGAGCCTTGAGCGGGGCCATCTGCCTTACAGTGTCATCCCCCTCATCATAAAAGACACCCTCAAAGGAACACGTGTCTTCCGCAAGAGTTTGGGAATCCCAGGGGCACGAAGCGGACAGTGTCCGTTCGCTGGCTACTTGAGGGCAAGAAACAAAATGGATGCCATATCTAAAATGGAACCCGTGGGTGCAGATGAAGAAACCCACGAAACAAATGAACGGTTTAGGTTAGCACAGTGAAAACGCGTACACCCACTAAACTCGTCATTTGCGGTTCATAGATACCAGACTCGACCATATGCGGGCAAGTCGAAAACACCACTTACAATTGTCAAGGAACCTCAGTTGCAGGAGGAAGACCAGCAACAGCAGAGGTAAGTTGGGATGCGGGGGGTTGTAAGGGCACCGTCGGTACAGCTCACCAAGGCCCAGGGGCTTCGGGTACAGGAGTGCCTCAGGATGACAGAGTCTTCTTACCGGAGCCTGTCGCGACCGGAGGAAGCCTCTGGATTCACACTGCAGGCGCCATCGTGGAGGGCAGGAGAGGTCAGCCAACAATGGGCACAAGGTCAGGATTGCCAGGGAGACTTCAATCCACAGGTGAGCCACTCAGATTCGGGCTGTGGGCGTCGGGTGCAGAGTGGGCTGGGGACACGGATCCGCCTGCATAGGAAGTCTTTGGAGTCGGTTTCTTCTGGGCAGGTCCTCAGGAGATTGGAATCTTTATTGAAGGCAACAGTCCTCCCAGGGGTCTTAGTGGTCATTGTTGCAAGACAGGTTGTAAGGTCGTCAAAGCTGGAGACAGGCCGGAAGGGATGGGACCAAGGCAGTTGTCATCTTCAGGCTTCTGCTGCAGGGTGTCTTCTCTCTTCTTAGGTCGTAGCAGATCTGAGGGTCAGGTCTGTGGAAGCCAATGTGCACGTTCCCTGGGGTGACTATACACTCTGTCCGGGTGGCTTACTTCGCCAATGAAATCAAGTTAAGTCGCAACCCGGCCAAGTGTATCTTCAAAATACTTAAGGATCTCAAAGTTAGGAGAAACTTTACTGCCTCTGTGATTATGTCTGAGCAACATTGTGAGGACCTTGCCACTTTCTTTGTTAATAATGTGAAAAAATCTATAGGTCTTTTCCTTTTGCGCCTCCTTCTCCTATTTCTCCTACGGACCACCTACAATTCATTCTTTGGAGGTTATTCCTTTCATTTTGCAGGATGTGTTTTTACTACTGAGTGGTAAAGTTAAATCTGGCTCTCCTGTAGACCTTCTGAAGCCTTCCCAATTCAGGGACTCCCTATCTGTGCTCCTGGCACCTTTGTGCCAGGTTGTTAATACTTCTTTTTCCGCAGCTGTTGTCCCTGAGCTATGGAAGCAGGCCAAGGTAGTTCATCTACTCATAAAACCTTCACTGGATCCGGCTAAGTTGGAAAACTTTCGTCCAATATCTCTCCTGCCATGGGTAGCCAAGATTGCTGAGGCTCACAAGAATAACATCTTAACGGGGTTCTTGAATATTAATGGCACCTTGGACCTCTCCCAGAATGGCTTCCGCCCTGGTCACAGTATAAGAGACTGCTCTCTTGGCTGTGACCGAACATCTGCGGACCATTCTCGATGCAGGGCACACTGCGGCACTGATACTGCTTGACCTCAGTGCTGCATTTGACACGGTCTCCCACAAGATTCTTTTACATCGTCTGGAGGTGCATTGGCGTAGCTCTAGAATGGTTCAGATCTTTCCTGTCAGAGAGAACATTCCAAGTGACTACCCCCTCTTTTTTCTCCCGTGTCCAGTCCATCGGGCAGGGTGTGCCTCAGGGCTCTGCTCTGTGTCCTGTACTATTTAACCTGTACGTTCAACCTCTTGCTACGGTGGCTAGGGACAAAGGCCTTACCATGGGCTCGTATGCAGACGACAAGCAGTTGGTGGTGGCGCTCTCCGACGACTCCACGCAGGACGCCTCCAAATTTAGGAGTGGCCTGACGGCAGTCGCGGAGTGGATGACCACCAACTGCCTCCAGCTTAATGCCAATAAATCTGAGGTGTTGCTTGTGTGGAGAAACAAGGGACTATGGAGTGAGCAATGGTGGCCCATCACCCTTGGTAGTGCACCCACCCCTAAGGCGGTGGTAAAAAACCTAGGGGTATGGATGGACTCTTCACTCAGCTTCCAGGATCACACCAAGAAAGTGTCCGGCACTTGTTTTGGTCTCCTCCGGGGACTTAGGCCCCTGCTGGGGTTTTTTGATCCACCAACCCGTCAGTTGATTGTTCAAGCAGCTATCTTTTCTAGACTGGATTGTGCCAGCTCGCTCCTCTTAGGGGCTAATCAGACAGAGGTAGTGCGCCTGCAGCATGTTCAAAATGCAGCAGCCAGAGCCCTGCTGGGGCTCCCGCAAAACTGCTCAACATTCGGCGCCATCCGGCAGTTACACTGGTTGCCTATGGCCAAGCGGATCAAATTCATGCTTGTCCTTTAAAATTCTGAAGTTTCCGTCTCCCGGGATTTGGCTAACTTGCTGGTACCTTATATCCCTACGTGCCAGCTGTGCTCTTTGGAGCAATACTTGGTTGTTGCCCCTCGAGTGAACCGTCTCCGTGCCGGGGGGCGGTCCTTCCGTTGTTTGGAAGCCAAATTGTGGAACTCCCTGCCCTTTCAAATTCGCAGTCTGGATAGCCTGCTGGCCTTTCGAAAAGCCATTAATACATACCTTTTCCCCGTGGCCTAGTTTCTACCCTCTATGTTCACTGCTTTCAGCGCCGGGACGCCTAGTTATTAGCCTCTACGTTACACTGCTTTCAGCGCAGGGAGACCTCTTTGCTGAGGCAGCTGTGCACTATATAAGTCTAGTTAACTTTAACATTAACTACACCCCCTAGCATGCTACCCTTCTGTGGGAGGGGGCATAGACCTAGCCCTGATTGGAGTCCTGATTGGAGGAGCATCTTCAAGATGGCAGGGACTGAAAGTTGTGCTCCACCTCGCTCCCACCACCTTAGGGGTGGGGTTGGCAGAGGTGGGCACTCCTCCTATCTTTTCGAATCCTCCTGCCGGTTTTCCTGCTCAAAGTGGGGGTGTTAACCAGGGGCTGCCATCTGCTGCTAGCAGCAGAGGTAGGGGGGTCACGTTAACAAGGCAGCAGAACCTTTGAAAGATACGCAAGCAAACAAATCGTCACCGATCCTTTAAAAATAGCAGGAGCGTAATCATATAACTACCTGGGCATTTGGCTTTCGGCAAACGGTGGACGCAAAATACCTCTGAGTCATCTTAAGGATAATTATCATCAGACTGTGCCAACTGAACGCCTCCCTTGAAAGCCCTACTTCAGCCCCAATCCGAAAAGTGCTTAGGGCCACATTACCTTCCACCATCAGCTATGGCAGTGAGCCTTTCCCGGGAGTACTCATCGAAAGAATGGAAAAATGACATCTAACAGCATATAAAAGAGTGTTTAGGATGTCACATCAAAACAGGGGATCGCTGGTGAGACTAGAATTTGGCCTAAAGGGCCTAAAATTGACCAACAGGGGCCCTATCCTAAAATATTGTCATAGATACATTACGGCCCTATCCTAAAATATTATCATAGATGCATAACAGCCATGCCCGGTATGATGAAGTTTGTTCTTCAAAATATATTCAAAAACAACCCCTGCAGCACACATTTAATGGCATCAGCAGACGCCCAAGCGCATTAAATTCTCTATTGCTCTAGCACACAACAGTGAAAAGCAAACTAAAGAAACAGACAAGATTTCTCTCTAAACTTGTTGATGTGGAAAATATCAAGACCATCCCACTCTCACAAGCCCTGGCAATTTCTTACAACAATGAATACCAGGTCAGCCTAATGCCAGAGCCATATCTAAGTTGTTCAGTTGGGAAAGTCTGCGTCAATCAAATCTTGGCTGGGAGAACGATGACACTACAAATTACAGACTTCAACTCAAACTGGTTGCTCCTCTCCATATTGTGAAGTGCAGGCTATGTGGCTATAAACTTGAAACTTTCCCGCACTTACTCTGCTGTTGTCCGTCACTACTGCATTCTAGGTGGACATTAGTAAAGCCACTGTTTTTAGCTATGGCTTAAGAACCTATAGTGACGCTACGACCTAGATTTTTACTACCATGGTCCCTTCGGAACTGGCAAGTATCGGCAAATGCTTCAAGGCAGTGAAAGACATGCTAAAAAAAAAACTACGTGCGGCGATGATTGTCGATTTAATAAAATGCATCGTGCACCCTGCTTATTTGCAACAGATTTTAAACAATTACATGATTTTCTATGTACTGGCTGCTGATTTTAAAATATGCATGTTATGCTTTTGATACCACAAGCTTGGGAAGGTTTACAAGCCTCACAAAGATCTATTTATCCCAACGCACTGTGCACATTCGCTTAATTGCAATTGACTTTAAATAACCACATTGCCATCAGGATAACTATAACAGATTTTAAATCGCCTGTCCTATTTTTTACTCCAGTATGCCACATGGCATTATAATGAACAAACTACCTTTTAATTTTCTTTCAATGTTCTATATTGTCAAGTTTTTAATAATCATATAATACATTTATTACTACAAAAAACAAAAAGAGTAGGTTGGTACCAAAGACTCCTATATTCAGTAAAGCCATCATAGTGCCATGGAACTCGAGTTGTCGAGTTCCCCGTCCATGTACTCTCTATGGCTTCACTGGAGTATATAGCACCCTGCCTTAGGAATGTGAGGCCTGCTAGAGGGGTGACTTACCTATACTATCAGGTAGAGCTAGCTGGCATGGAACCCAGGCAGGGTGCTATACCGACGTTGCCATTTTAGCCCTCACAGGGGCATGCAGGCTCCAAGGGCAGTGGCATTGTGCCAGTGAGTGGGGTCCCAAGGGACCCTCTTCAGCTTCTAGGCCCTAGGTACACACTGTACCATTTACTAGGGACTTACAGGAAGCAGAATTACCTATTGTGGGTTTGTTTTAGGTAAAGAGCACTGGCACTGGGGACCTCGATGGCAGGGACCCTGTGCACTACATTTGAAAGCACATCAAAATCATGCAAAAAGTGGGGGCTAACCACGAAAAAAGGCACTTTCTTACAGAAATACTCATGTGTGGCGATTGGAAAGATTATGACCAATTCACCGCCTGGCCTGATGACCTGGGAACACAGCTTAAAGTATCATAGTAAGAAACCCCAGAATTCCCAAGGACTCCAAGATTTCAATGAATGTCCAAGTGGACAAACTAGCAAGATCAAGTTTTGTTACTATAAAAACTCTGCAATGCATCTTCCCCCACCTAGGATTTCCACACAAGGTCCAGGCTACAATCTCTATTGTCCTGCCTAAACTCGATTACAGCAACAGCCTCTACCACAGATCACTTTTAACAACTACGAAAAGACTACAAAGGATTCAGAACTCTGCTACCAGACTACTCTTACATATAAATCCACAAGCCCACATCTCCCCTGCCTTGAAAGCCCTATATTGGTTACCGGTTGCCAGAAGATCCACAATCAAGCTACTTGGTATCACCCACAAAGCGATACATGGAACGGGATTGCTTTTCATCAGGAATAAAATCACCACATACATTCAACGAAGGAACCTCAGCTCTAGTTTGGCACCTCACCTCAAAACCCCATCATACAAGAAAAAACCATAGATGGTACATCCTTCACTGTTGAAGCAGCCAAAATATGGAACTCTTTACCCCCAAACATAAGATCCTCAGATAACTACCTTATCTTCAGAAGACCGCTCAAGATTTGGCTCTTCCCCACATAACCACCATACTCAACCTTAAATATGCAGCATATCCCTCTGTATATAAGCATTTATTTGGACTATAGATGTGTACTTACATATGTGTATTACTTTGTATAACTGTGTTTAATAAAAATGGATTTAAATATATAGATATTCGTTAGTTATTCTTACAAATTTACATATTACTTATGGTTATATTATTCTATGTTTAACATGTATATAGGTGACAGCATAAATAAATACATCTTTTATCATATCATATCATAACTATTTACCTACAATTGCTTCACTATTGAATTGAAAAATGTTTTTTCATAAAAACAAACTAATTTTAAATACAGCACCCCTTGAAAGTTTGAGTTTATTAAATAGAACTCAACTCAAATCTTTGCTTCTAATTCAGCATTTTCAATGCACTATCCTACATCTCACCCTATACCTCTCGCAATATATCCTCTACCCCCACTCTGACTCATTCTACTACCTTCTCCAATGCACTCCGCTATTTCTCACCCTATACCTACCTCAATATATACTCTACCTCCATTCTCTGACTCATCTCAAATCTCATTCTACTACTCTTTACAAAACACTACCCTGTTTCTCACCCTACACCTCTCTCAATATATCCTCTACCTCCACTCTCTCACTCATCCCAAACACCACTCTACTGCTATGATCCCCAAAATAAAAATTTTTAGACTCTCACCTATTTCTACCTCTATCTCCACTCTCACTCATGCCAAACCCCATTCTACTACTATGATCCCCAAAATAACCCTTTCTATATTCTTCCCTCCTCGATCCCTCCTTGCATCATTTCATACCTCTTTTACTATTCCGATCTCCCAAACAAGCCTTTCTAAACCCTTCCTTCTGACTCTTCCCCCTCAACCTCCCCTTTACTCATCCTGAACCTCCTCCTACTGCTATGAGCTCCACAAAAAAAGAAAATTCTAAAAGCCTTCCCTCTTCTTTCCCCCACTAAATTTTTCAATCCAAATAACAGACTAACATGTCCACCATTCAAATCAATTTCATATTTCCCTATACTAATTCCCCACTAATCCTGTTTGGGTTTCAGAGTAGTGTGCTACCTGATGAAAAGCGCTTCCACATCTCATCAGGGGTAGCAATCGCTATATAAATGCGAACCCTTCCCTCTTCTATCCCTCCACTATCCTTTTTCAATCCAAATAATAGAAAGACATGTCCACTGCTCAAATTAATTTAATATTTCACTATACTAATTAACCTCTAATCCTTTTTGGGTACCGGAGCAGATTGCTGCCTGCCGAAAAGCTCTACAACACCTCATCTGGGGTAGCAAGCGCTGTGTAAATGGAAACCCTTCCCTCTTCTATCCCTCCACTATCCTTTTCCAATACAAATAACAAACTCGCATGTCTACCGATCAAATTAATTTCATATTCCCCTATACTAATTTCCCCACTAATCCTGCTTGGGTTCCGGAGTAGAGTGCTACCCGACGAAAAGCACTTCAACACCTCATCAGGGGTAGCAAGTGCTATATAAATGCAAACCCTTCCCTCTTCTACCTCTTAACTATCCTTTTTAATCCAAATAACAGACTAACATGTCCACCTCTCAAATTAAGGTCATATTTCCTTATAGTAATTCACCACTAATCCTTTTTAGGTTCCAGAGAAGTGTGCTACTTGCCGAAAAAGCACTTTGATGCCTTGTCAGGGGTAGTAAATGCTATATAAATGCAATTACAACCTCACCTATCGTAATATATGTAGTCAGTAGTTGTTGTAGAGAAGGGTGGCAGAGTGCATTGCTCCTGTTGCATCCATGGTACATGGTTACTGCTTTATGACCAGGATTTAATCTGAGCCCGTTATTGTTCTACACTCTCCTGGTTTCAGTATTAAAATCTGTCTCCCTACACAGACATTGTGAAGCGTGGGTCGAGCTTAATACTGTCTGATTGGAAGGAAAGGAAGTTAGGCTATCCTTCTGGTCTGTGTCTTATATGGTATATCCATCTGTCTATTATTGCTATACTTGTATATGAATTTTTACTTTTGATGGCCTTTTATTTATTTATTTATTTAATTTAAATATGTTTTTATTGCAGAGTTATAAACAAAGCATCGGAGTAGGTCAACCTTCTCGCTCATGACATCTGAAAGCACATTCGTGCCATAAAATTGCACACAGCCATTCAGCCCACATCCTGGAGGCTGGGCGGCGAACCAGTACATTCCAGCGTAGATGTCATGGTGGCCACCTCATAGAGATGTCCGGTCAACAACACAATTTAGTATCTGCATTTTACACCCCCCAAACTTCCTCCCCCAATTCACCGCCAATTATAGTCAGCCACCCATTATGAGTGGCGCCAGTATCCTCAGTGCCCGCACCTTCCAGTCACATTCTAGTGCCCTCCCGTGGAGGTATTCTCTAGGGACTATCGTTAACTAATCCATATGTACACAAAGTGCCATGGCCCGACTGTATCCACCTTCATTTATAACCACAATTCCCTCCCGCGGGCATCCCTCCTGTCGCTATGGCGGGTCCCTAGTAACCCCCCTCGCCCCTCCCTCCCCCAACTGCTGCTGATGTGGGTTGTAATTGTAGGATCTGACTCAAGAGTTCGCCACCTGATGATTCAATGCATTCGTTCTTACATGCCCCATGGAACCCCCCTCTCCGGATGCCTCTATTCCTCATCCTCTGTCAGGTAATCTTTCAAAGCCTGCACTATTGTTTCCCAAGCCCTCGCCATCTCCAGGCCCTTAACGTTTGCAGTCCTAGCGGCCTGCCGCAGCCTAATCACACCTTCACAACTTGACCATTTCAGCAGCTCATTCATCCATCTCCTAACTGATGGACCCTCTTTGGATTTCCAGTGCCAGGTGATCTCTCTCTGGGCTAATATGAGTCCTAGGTCAATAAATTTACTAGTGATCTTCGTCCTGGCTGTGTGAGGGAACCAAAGCAGTAGACATGTAGCCATGTCAAACTCCACTTCACGATCAGTAACTGCGTTCAGAAGCTCCCCCACCTCTGGCCAATATGTCCCCAGCTTCGGGCAACCCCACAATAAATGGTCAAGCTCTACCTCAGGCGCTAAGCATCTTGGGCATGCTGCGTCTTGTACCAGGAAGTACCGTCTGATCTTCCCCGGGGTCAGATAGGCCCTGTGTAGTACAAAGAAATGCACTTGCTGGAAGCGGGCATTTCTGCAACCCTTCCATGTTCTCTTCAGAATATGTCCCCAGAACATGTCTGGTATAGGTTTGCCTATACGTTCCTCCCATTTCTCTTTCAGTGTAGTAAGCGGCTCTAATCCCTCATGCAGCATTCTAGAGTGGAGGCAGGTGACCGCTTTGATCGTTCCCGCAGCCATCACCACATATTGACAGGCCATGGTCGTGTCGGGTTCCGCCAGCCCCCCTTCCAGTGTTTTTGCATCGCCGCGACCACTGCCGCATGCAAGAGGTAGCTCCCATCCGAGAGACCAAACTGGTCTTGTAACACCCTAAAGGGGACAAGCATCCCATCAACATATAAGTCTCCCACCATCTGCAAGCCCAGTTCTTCCCATTCCAATAGTGGAGACCAATCGCCGCCGTGCGGCAGCGCCGTCAACATCCCCAGAGGAATCTCCGGCGCGTATGGTCTTGCCGCTTTCGCTCTTTTCAAGCTCCTATGCCAGCACAACCGTAGGGTTTTCTCTTCCATGGACAAGCCCCTCAACTCTAATTTCTGTTGCATAATATATATGATAGGATGTGTCTTTGGATACCTGTCCCTCGTTCCTGGTCTGGGCCTTTAAATTCTTTAGCAATGTTTTGGGTTAATATCTGTAATTGCGCCGCAAGGTAATACAATTCAAACTTGGGAACCGCCATCCCTCCTTCGAGTTTGGGCCTTATCAGAGTATTCAATGCCACCCTGCGCCTCCCGTGCCCCCAAAGAAAGTCAATAACCATTGTTCTCAATTCTTTAAAGATCTGCTGAGGAACCCACACCGGTAAGGTACGGAAGTAATAAAGCAACCTGGGCAACGCCACCATCTTTAATAAAGCCACCCAGCCTTGCACCGATAAAGGCAGGAAGGTCCAAAAGGTCATACACCCCCTCAGAGCTCTTATGCAGCGCCCTATATTGCCTTCCAGCAGGTTCATGGCATCGTGGTATATACGGACCCCTAGATAGGTAAAACAAGTTCCCTCCCAGACCACATCTACTGTAAGCGGGGGATACGGCGTATCCGCCTGCAACGGGAAAACACAGGTTTTATTCCAGTTTACCTTGAGGGCCGACAGCCTACCAAAACTTGACAGCATCTCTACCGCCCCTTCTAGTGCCCTCTCCGTATCCTCTAGGTAAAGATCGTCTGCGTACAGTGATATGTGATGAAACTCCCCACCATTTCCAAACCCATTGTACAACGCCCCCGTCCTCGCCTGTGCTGCCAGTGGTTCCATCGCTAACGCAAACAACAGGGGAGACAGCGAGCATCCCTGCCTCGTTCCCCTACACACCGGGTAGTCGGAGGATATAATAGACCCCAGTCAAACCTAGGCCATCGCCGAAGAGTAGAGAACTCTTGTCCAGCGCCCAAAGCCGCCCCCTAGTCCGAACCTCTCTAACACCCTATCAAGGTACCTCCACTCTAGGCTATCGAACGCCTTTTCAATATCCACGACAGTACTGCTGGTTTTTGATCCGCTTCCAAGGTGCCATCCAGTAGCCGGACCAGACGGCGGATGTTTATTGAGGTGTTCCTAGTAATAATCAACCTGGCTTGGTCCCTGTGGATCAGCATGGTCATGTGCGGTAGCAATCTAGTGGCCAAAATGCAACTCAGAATCTTGTAATCCACCGTCAGCATAGACAGGGGTCTATACGATGTCACGTCGGTGGCCTCCTTACCAGGTTTCAACAGCGGGACCACCAGTGCTTCCCTCATCGATTGGGGTAGATGCCCCAGTTCCATGGCTTCAGAGTATACCTATAGAAGCCTGGGCGCCAGAACATCAATATATTTCACATAGAATTCAATCGGTAGGCCATCCCCCCCGGTGTCTTATTTTGTAGCCATCTGCTTGATGGCCACCTTAATCTCCGAAACAGTTATGGCACTGCCCAGGTCCTTCTCAGTAGCTTTGTCCAGCACTGGGAGAAGTACATTCTCTAAGTAGTCATCAATTGCAGGGGTGTCCACCTCTAGCCGACTTTCATACAAAGTCATATAGTATGTCAGGAAGCGCGTCAGAACTGCCGTTTGCGAATAGACTACCTCACCCGTCTCTGTCTTTATGCTCATGATCGGGCAACCTCCAGGTTCCGGGTTAGCAAGTTTAGCTAGGAGGGTTACCACCTTATCTCTTTCCGCATGCACCTTGGTGATATACAACTTATAGTCATAACACCGCAGGAGCTCTGTTTCCGTCGCAACCAATTCCTTCGCCTCTAACAGCCGGTCCGGTAAGTCTGGTCGCTCAGGCCTACGCTGCTCTAGATCTCTCAGCACACATTCCGCCTTCCCCAAATCAGCCAAAACCATTGTTCTCTCATTCGAAAAGCTGCCCATGCAGATGCCCCTCACTACCACCTTCATGGCATCCCATTCTATCGACCTTGTGGCGGCTGAGCCCTCGTTCTCATCAAAATAGCGCTTGATGCCCTGGTGGACCGTATCACTGAACACCAGGTCCTCCAATGTATCAGGCCGCAGTTTCCATGTTGGAACCGCCAACCTCGTTCGCTGCCACTGAACAGTCATCAGTAAGGGATTGTGGTCCGAAATGGTTTCTAGCCAGGTATTCTGTGTGCTATCATGGCGGCCAGGGGGCCACTACACAAGATGGAGTCTATTTTAACATGTAATGCATGCAGCGCCGAGAATAAGGAATAGTCCCTAAAATCAGGATGTTGCTCCCTCCATACATCAATAAGGCCCCATCTCTCTTGCCAATCTTTCCTGTGTGTGGCTAACCTGCGCACTGGGGAGTCGGCCAACGGCGGGTGTGATCTGTCCAGTAAGACATCGGTAATCGAATTGAAGTCACCTCCCAATATTATGGGGCCCGCTAGGAAGTGTGCCAGCGAGCCCATTAGTTTATCAAAAAAACGGGCCTGATCAGCATTGGGGGTGTATATACTACATAAAACCACATCACGGCCATACAGCCTTCCCTCCACCGCTACAAATCGACCTTCAGGGTCAACCAGATGGTTCGTGGCCTGGAAAGGGACCCCCGCTCTCACCCATATCAACACCCCCCTGGCAAACGCCGAGTACGATGTGCCAAATACCTGGCCATGCCACCTCCCCTGCAGTGCAGTGCATTCCTGCTTGGTTAAATGAGTTTCTTGCAGCAGCGCTATTTGAATACCACGCCTCACCAGATAGGCGTGCACCTTGTATCGCCTTGACATAGTTCGAAGTCCACGGACATTCCATGTGAGGCATTTCAAATTAGGTATCGTCCCCATTGCAGCCATCTCCCAACCACCCCAACAGTATCAATCGGCCACCCACATCATTGCAGCAAAACCCCCCACTCAAAACTCCCCCAACCCCTCTCCCCAAAACAGGACCTAATAACGCGTCTTCAGCCCCCATCTAAACCTGTAACGCAACACACATTCTACTACTCTGTAGTCGTCACTACAGAAGGCCTTAAGGGCAACGAGAGGGTGATTCAGGGCCGACCGGGGGCAGGCAGGGCCCTCACCCGTGCCTATAATCCCATGTGGTGTTTCAACACAGTACCTGCTACCCTGCAGAACACCAGGTTAAGCTGCCCCAACAGGATTAGTGTTCATTGACCTTACTCGAAATGTCATTCGTTAAAGATCCCATCTGCCGTCTGTGGGGTGACCGCCGGACCTCCAGAGCTATCAACGTCTGAAATGTCTCCTCCAGATTTTCCTCCTTCCTCTTCAGAATCCGATCCTATTGATTGACCCTCCTGTTATGACCGCCGTCGCTGCCAAAGCTCCTTTTTTGTCCGCTGCCATCTGGTCATCCTGCATCGCTCTCTTGAGTCTATTTCGCTTGCGGATGCGTTGGGACTTTCGCACCTGGACAGGTTTTTGTCTCTCTTTCTCTCCTTTACCCCTTCGGTCCTTTCCAGCATGATATAACTCAAGCCATGACCACACCTTGTCGGGAGTCTGAAAGAAATGAGTCGTCCCGTCCAGGATCACTCGCAACTTGGCAGGGAAGAGCAAGGAATATTGTATGCCTTCATCCCGCAGTTCTTTTTTCACTGCCAGATATGAGGCCCTGCGTTTTTGGACCTCCTGTGTGTAGTCGGGAAAGATCGTGACCGAACTGTTGTCCACCCGGAAGGGACCCGTCGAGCGCGCCCTTTGTATCAGCAGGTCTCTGTCTCTGAAATGCAATATCTTGACCACCATCGGTGTGGGTGGGCGGCCCTGCAAGGGCCGGTGGGCAGGGACCCGGTGCGCTTGTTCCAGGGAAAAGAAAGGGGAGAGTCCCTCCGGGGCCACAATCGTTTTAAACCAGTTCTCCATGTAGGCTACTGCGTCATCCCCTCAACTTTCTCCAGAAGGCCTACCACCCTCACGTTGTTCCTCCTATTACGGCTTTCGGAATCTTCTGCCCGCTTCTCCGGCGTCGCCAGGCGATCAAGGATATCCGTCAGTTTGTGCTCTGCAGTCACCACCGCCGGTTTGAGTTCCTGAAGGAGTAGCTCATTTTCTTTCACCCTGTCAGCTAGTTTAGCATGATCCACCCTCAAGAGAGACAGTCCTGTGGCGACCTGCGCTATATCTTGATGCAGGGATTCCTTGGTCGCGGCTATTGCCTCCAATATCCCATCTAGTCTTTTATTCAGTCTCTGTTCCTGCGCCGAGCCTTCTGGGTCGGTGTGGGTCCTGCCATCTGTTTCTGGCTCTTTCGCCTGGTCATGCCCCTGTTTCACTTTCAGTTCACGACCATTGGCGGCCATCTTGATCATCGAGAACGCCGTTTCGGTTTCACCTCCCGGGGATTTCTCGGTCTCTATGTCAGTCCGCCGAGCAATGTTGGCCCCTCGATCTTACTCCCCGTGTAGTAGTGTCAGTGTCCCTTCCGATGAGTGGCTACCACTTTCAGGGGTCAAGTTGTTTTCAGTCAGCCTGAGGGCTTCATATCTGTGTCCAAAATGGCCGTTCGCTATCCGTTACGTCTCTCTCCGTGAGGGCAGCGATCACACCAGACAGTACTCCAGCAGGGACCTAGTGGCCCAAGAGCTTCTCTGTGCTCAGTCTATTGTCGCCCTCTGTGCGGGCTCACCATGTCCCTTTGACAGAAGAATCGAGGAAGTCCCAATGCAATAGTATCGTGGCTGCTATGTAATTGTGGAGATGCCAATAGTGCACTCCAGGTCTAGCAAGCAAATGCTGTTTTGAGCCAAATTGGTGTGCCGTGTGGAGTGTTGCTCCATATTGATCCGGTGTGCAGACCCCCTGCACCAACCGATCTCGACACAACCGCCTCCTGCATGCTGCTTCAGGTCTCTGGCCTCGTCACCAGTCGTCGGCCTGTGCCACCGCGTTCAACGGGTGAAGCCCGCCCGTGCTCACTCCTCATTCAGCGCAGCGATCGCCCTCGTGATCAATCGCTCCGCTCAGGGAGTAAAGCCTTGTCGGGGCTCTTGCTCGGTGCTATCGACCTGCCATGAGGTCGGGTTGAGGCTCTATTCGTCCCCACTTCCACTCCTTCCCCGTTATGCACCTCTTCACAAGTCCTCCATGGCTCGCCGTTGTCGGACTCTCAGCGGCAGCAATCGTCTCGGGCCGCGTTCAGGAAACGAGGTCTTCCTCACACGGTCACCATCTTAGGTAGCGGAGATCGTCACCTTGATCATACTTCTCCGAGGTGCACTTTATCGCAGCCCCATCTGTTGAGCTGTGCGTGGTATTGAGGTTCCGTGACGATTCGAACCCGTGTTTTTGACATCGTCCTAGACCTATAATTCCGGTACCAGTGAACCGTAAATGATCCATATAGTATATCCTGGTGTTTTCGCTATGCTACGAGCAAGAGCACTCTTGTTATGAGCCCATTTCCGGTACACCAATGGCATCCATTTTTAGAAAACGGCATCCATCTTGTATTCTTGCCCTCACATAGTCAATGAACAAACAGTGACCTCTGATCAATTAATTTTCGCTAAAGGACCCGTAGGCTTTTGCCGGCGATTCCCCTTGTTAATGACACGTACACCTTAGTTCAGAAACGCTGTGGCCGCATGACTCGGCAGAAGCTGCCTCCTCTGCCTGAGGCCAGTCCTGCTATACTGGTTCTCGTGCTCGTTGGCCTAATCATGATTAGGCGGCCGAAGTCGGTAGCCTTGCCCATTTACGACCCACAAAACATCTCTTATCCTGTTTTTCTATCTCCTACACCTGGCTCTGCTCTTTTCCTTCTGGGTCTTTATAATGGGGAGGTAACGAAATTTATGATGAGGCGGTCCGGCTCTTGAATGAGAAGATGACATGAGATTATGATTGAACAGTGGGAACCCCTCATTCGAAATGTTTGATATCAGAAACTTTGTTGACTGTTCCTGTTTAACGCCAAATATTTATTGTTTAGGATACAAAGTTTAAGAAATGTACGAGTATGAGAAGAATGTTGCCTACAGCTAAAAATCGTGTATTTAAGGAGCAACCCACTTAGTACAAATCGAACAGGCTCCTAGAATCTGCCCGTGTGTAGTTTCTGTGACTTCTGTATCCCTGCAGTAATAAACCTTTGGTCTTTGACGCCACCATCGAGAAGCTCGTGTTTCTGTTTATTTGTGCACCGAGACAGGTAGAACTCAGGGGTCTTTGGGTGTTGTCCCTGACACCTCTGGACCTTAATACAGTCCAGAACTCCAATATGAACCCCACTCTGCTCGCTCCTTCAGATAGTTTTCTCCACTATATCCCAGTCGCGGTCCTTCGCACCTCGTTGTTCATTCTCTTCAGTTCGGGGCTGTCGCCATTTTGTAGTCAGAACGTAACACCTCCAACTCCAAAATCGGCTCTCCTTACACCATTCGGCCTCCTGCTTCTCCAAAAGTATGCTCCTTCGCTACCCCTGGTGTTCCGAGCAGAGTGTCCGCGCTACAATCGGCGCGTAGACGAGGTTTATCAGGAGAAATTGCGGGATCGGGCACGGAGCTACAGGCTCACACCGCCATCCCTATCGGCGTCCAAGCCACGCCTCTTTGATGGCCTTTTATGACCCAAATAAAGTTTGTTGAAATGGTAATGGTATTTCCAATACTGTCCTCACCAGAATGGAAAGGTAGGTTTTTCAAGGATGCTGACTTTTCTGTAACAAGGCCAAGTCCAATGATGAGTGATCCACTTCATGATAACAGGAGATGAGCTGCTCAGTAATATTTTGAATGGTTAGGGTGGCTAAAATGGTGGCTGTGTAATGGAGAGCTCCTGCCAGGCTGCCAAAATTCTTACCTTAAAGCCACAACTCCCCACATCACGCAAGATCCTGAGAATTACAGGAGTGTTCTCTATGCACCACACTTTTTGGCAGACACCTGTTGGTGAGGATGTGGAGTGGGGCACTGAACAACTGTCTGTGAAAACTCCACAGTAAGTGAGGGGAAGTGGTGAGAGAGACTGCTGGGACCCAGTTGACAAAGTGTCTGTGCAGCCTTATCTCCCTGGACATTTAATGTTTTTGTGAAGTGAACCCAGGACTGGTGCGTGGGAGTAGAGATCCATGGGCAAGCGAGACCCAGAGGAGGGCTAACGGACCCATGGGAGATCAGAGACAATTGAAACTAAGACACCTGTGACCCCGCAGGTTTGGCAATGTGCATGAACCCTTGTGGTGACTGCAGTTGCAAGGGCACACATGTACTGCATAGGGACTCCTCCAGCTGGATGGGTTGGCCATTAGACACACTGTCCGTGCCTCTTTGGATGGACCTTGTGGATGGTTGTCCCACACTCTGGAAGACTGGAGAATAGTTGTGCCTCTGTCAGACAACTGTGACAGCCTCCCAGACCCTGAGGCCCCAATGTCTGTTGAAGGATCCGCTCGCCAGAAGTGGATGAAGGTGGCTGGCAATTCTGTAGGCTCTAGACAAAGGCATTGAGCTTAGGCATTGCGCCTAGGATGGAAAGAAGGTGCACCAGACTGGGATACATCAGGAACTAACCTGGAAGTGTGGAAAGAGAATCATCCTCCTATCTTCAGTTGGGCCAGTTGTCAGAGGGTCACCAGGTCTGAAGCGACACAAGAAATCGAATGTAGTACGTACCTCCCTCCGGTACTCATAATAGCAGGTCTAAAATATGGTAAGCATGGCTGGTGCACACTAGGCCGTGGGATGAGATGCTGAAAGGTTGCAGATTCAGCTAAGGTTCCCCAAGGTTTTTCCAGAACAGGGTAGGTATGGGATGTCCAGTAAATGGGAGCCCAGCAGCTGTAGGAAATAAGGACCCAAATATGTGCTTTCCTTATCTTTACAAAGACCTAAGTGTTCCTCTAAAACTCTGATGTACCTGTAAATGGTGTGCACTGGGCTCCAGATGCTGGTAGTAAGGGAAGCAAGTGCTTCACCAGAATACAGACAAAGGCATGGATTCAAGGAGATTTCCTGAAGAGAAATTACTCCATTGAAAGAGCAATAACCAAACTCCAAAGCCAAAGTTCCAAGTACAACAAAACACTAGTTTGTTAGACCCATATGCACCCCAAGTGCAGAACGAGTAGTCTATTTGTTTGGTACGAACGAGTTGCAAAAGCTTGCAGCCGGTGAAAAGAGTTACAAACATGTCGTTTTCGCAATCTTTGCTAATGGCATAGGAAATTGGGGAGGACGAGATCAGACAGCAGCAAGAATAAACTAATTTCCCAAAACTTTCCTAGGCCTCAGAGTTCCAAAACGGAGACATTAGGGATAAAACACAAAATGAATCCAGCAATTCCTTACCAGAGCACAAAGTTAAACAAATGAGGGCAGTTTAACTGATGCAGCTCCCCTCCTAACCTGCCACAATTCAGGACATGAATGTAGCAATGTGATCTGAAATTCTATGGGGCATTAGCGCTTTTTTATTTATCGCCGTCTATTGATAACGTCTCATAATATGCTGTGGGCCGCCTTGTAAATATCGCAATGTGCACTTAGCAATATGCTACATGTCTTTCTGTGTGAGGTACACCCACTGACTTAAAGCGAGGCATCGGGAAAACGGCTGCTAACATGCGCTAATGCATGTTAGCACCGCGTTGTAAATAGGGCAAAAAGATTATGGGGCATACTATCAATAGACGGCGATAAATATCGCAAAGCGCGCTTAGCGCTTTTTTATTTATTGCCGTCTATCGCTGGAATTTATCGCCCGTTTAGCACGGTATTAACAACGCGTATCACTGAGGCGATAACAATTCCAGCGATATCGGCTTTAGTGAGGGGATATCGCTGGAAAACAAGAGAAATTACTACTTAGATGGCGAAAATGTTGCTAATAGTCCAAGGTGCACTTAGCCTTATGATCCACCTGCAATGGGATAACTAAGGTAAGTCAGCATTTTATCAGTTTTTTGTGAAAATCGCAGATTTTGCCAAAAACTAACGTCTGATAATATTTTGTGGGCCGCCTTGTAAATATCGCGATGTGCACTTAGTGATATTTTACATGTCTTTCTGTGTGAGGTACGTCCAGTGACGCCCACTTTGCATCTCATTAGCGATGCAAAGCGAGGCATCGGGAAAATGGCTGCTAACATGCGCTAAGGCATGTTAACACTGCGTTGTAAATAGGGGGAAAAGATTATCTCCGCTTTTTTGGCTATTCAAGACAAAAAAGCAGAGATAAGGCCCTTGATAATATTCCCCTATGTTTTCAAGGCAAAAAGGATCAGTCTGGGCATTTTTAATGGTGTCCCACTTGAGTATGCAAAAAAGTGATGAATGGAATTCTTGAATTAATCTCAACCACTACTAATTACTTGGGACGCACCCCAGCCGATTGCTATTTTGCACACGAGCTCCTAATTTTCATCCAATAAACTAGTGGTTTCTACTGGTTATATTTACAACTGAATCATAGCCTAAATTCTTATATAGGGGCAGAGTGGCGGAAGATTTAGATAAACTAAGAAGTCATTTTAAAAACAATTTTTCATTAACCTCATCGCTGCTATTGATATTTTCTCCATGTGATGGGCCCTAATAATAATGGGTGTGGTCGTGACGGAACCATTCCGTCATCAGCACAGCTCAACCGTTTCTGATGACGGAATGGTTCCGTCACCAGCATCGAAGGGGTTAATAGCTTATTTTTCGCAATTATGGCATCATCCTGCATCATAAATCATGTCACTTGGCTTCTTGGAAAAATTCCAGATTATGTTTGAGAGACCTAATAGAGAAGCCTTTGCAAAAGATGTGCTAAGCGACATATTCCAAGGAAACTCGGGTGTTCACATATATAGTACCTGTTCTTGAGAGTTGGTAGTTGAAAGCACTTGGGTGAAGTGCACTTAATTGTTCCTGCTTCGGAGAGGGCTAAAGGAAAAACTCAAAGACAAACTAATTAGAACTCCAAAAGCTTCCTCTTTCTCCAGTCTCGTGGATCAAGTCTTACTAAGTGAATATAGGCTTGGAGCGAGAAGACTGGCGAGATGTGTAAGAGCTGGACTGGACCCTCAGTTATTTTACCTCTATGTTTCAGAGGGCCTAAGCCAACCCCAAACCTCAAAACTTTACCACAGGAGGAACCCATGCAAATTGGATCCACTAGGGTGCCTCTTTTCAATAGCGCAAGATTGGCCTATGTTTACACTGTTCAGACAGATGCCACTTCGTAAGACAATGCCCCATCTGGCCTGCCAGGTTTGAGAGAAAAGCCAGGTTCCAAACTTTATAAGGGAGAAATGGATGGGAGAGTCTCTTGCTCCAAAATCAGAGACCTTGAATTCTTCTACAGGATCCGGATCATGCCTGTTTATCCTACAATACAAGTGTTTCCTTCAGTTTGCTCCAGGAAGTCCTGCCTTCCTGGCTGCCTGCTTTGTTGGATTCTGAGGCTTTGGGAACATATATGGCTAAGGAGTGGGCCTCAAACTGTCCATTATCAATCATATAGAAGGTCTCTCCAGAGCATGTCCAGACATTAGATGGTTCTTTCTTGTCAGTAAGATTTGTGACTTCTAAGACAGTTCCATTAATGCTTTCCTCATGCAATCATAAGGACATGGTGACATACAGGGTGTAGAATTCCTCCACACGTTTTGCCTTCAACCCTCCTGCTTTTTGAATTCGTTTTTTTTGGCTTTAGGACTCTGTACTTTACCATTGCTAACCAGTGCTAAAGTGCTTGTGTTCTCTCTCTAAACATGGTAAAATTGGCCTACACCAGATTGACACATTCAATTTACTTGTAAGTCCATAGTATCTGCTATTACATGTACCTAGGGCCTGTAAATCTAATTTTTCTAGTGGGCCTGCAGCACTCACTGTGCAACCCACTCTAGCAACCTCTTCAAACATGTCTTAGGCCTGCCATTGTAGCCCGTAGTGCAGTTTTAAATTGTCATTGTGGCCTGTTTGCCATTTTTTATTACCATTTGCCAAGCCTAAACCTTCCTTCTTATCACATATAAATCACCCCTAAGGTAGGCATTAAAGGCACATAGGGCAGAGTGCATTTTATTTAAAAAGAAGGCCACGTCGATTTAAGTTTTACATATCCTTGTGGTGGAAAAAACCTTAAAGTCATTTTTCACTACTATATGGCCTATCTCTCCTTTGAATAACACTGGGTTCATTTATTATATTTAATAAGTGCTGAATTGGATTAGGAGCAGATAGTGACAATAAAACACCATGATGGAGGGTACATAAAAGAGCCTACAAATCATGAGTGCAAACAACCATTCCATCCTTCTCCCTACATATCGTTGGAATGGTTGTTTACACTCATGATTTGTAGGCTCTCTTATGTGTTCTATTGTCTTTAAAACATACCCCAGATTTAATTTTTTGTCTCCCATTAACCACATGGATGCTGCAGATATTCCTCTGCTGTGCTGGACCTTAATGTAAATGGGTGTGGTCATGACAAGCTCAGCTCGTCATGAGCACACGAGAGGTGTACCTCATGACGAGCTGAGTTCATCATGAGCATCGAAGAGGTTAAAACTGTGTCTCTTGAAAAAAAGTTATAGCTGTATCATTTGAACTACATTGTTGAATATCCACTTCATAAACAATTACATTGATGTTTTGATTAAGTTTAAGGTTTAGCCACTACTTAGGGCTCAACGCATTAGTAATAGGTTCACACTAAATTTGACTAAGATCTGAAAATAAAATCCCTTGCAGGCAATCCTTACCTAACATGTTTAGTAAGTTGGGATTTTCTTGTCCTAACCATTTGTGTCTTCTGTAGTGTCCTGGGTCACATGACTGTGAAAGGCTCTGCTGTTGGGGTCTGTGTATTCCTCCTAGACAGTGACGTGGGCAGGAAAGCTAGGTGCACAGCTATGCCTTGCCCCACTTATACTTCACAGGGCTTGCATCCAGCACACACAAAGGGACATAACACTAGCCTATTGTCAATCCATCTTTCTTGGATCCTGGACAGGGGAAGGGGAGACCTTTCCAGAACCACATATAGGGGTAGTGCAGGATGTTCCCGCACACACAAAGGCTGGCACCAGGTATAAATACTGCTCCCTCAGAACATCTCTCCAGTCCACTCCTGGACCTGTGATAGACTTCAGAAGGACTGCCCTGCCACCAGAGGCCTGCCCTGCTGCTTGAAGGAGAAGTGGACCATTTTCGTGAACCCAAGACCATCAGAGGTGACACCACAGGCTAGTTGGCTGTCCTCCTATGTGAGCTGTAGGGACATAACATACTCCTGAGGCCTTGAATTCTGCTGCTGGCCTCTGCTGGAGTGAGTCCTAACCCTCCCAAGTTGTACACCACCTGGTTCCAGACCCTTTGTAGTGGCGTTGTTGGCACTTCTCCAAAAGCTCAGACTTACAAAAATTTCCACCAAAAACCTTCCTAGAGAACCAACAAAAGACCAGGACCTACCTGCCAGCCGATCTGCCCAAGGTGCATTGCTGGTCGGCCTGAGTTCATGGTAGCTCCAGCTATGTTCTTCTCTACAGCAGTATATCCTGCTCAGCGGGACGTTCCGGCGACGGTGGGGACCTCTTCGGCTACAACTTCATCCTTCTGGAGATTTTTAACTTCCAAAACGTTGTCTAAGTCGTAAAGTAAAAATCTTCACCGGGCTCAACAACGACCTCCTTGGCCTAAAATTCAGCTTTTCCCACTCTGAGCTTTTGTTAAAAAACATTTTATTGTCATTTCTCAATAGTACAATCACCAACATTTGGAATATTATTAAACAACAAATCTCTCCGATTCTGTATGAATGAGCAGTTTACATCAACACTTCAAATATTATAGGTTAATATAGGCAGTTCAACAGTTCCCCACGTCTGTAATACCGTTCTCTACTGTGTCTACCCCCCTGTGGCCTTTCATGGATACCTACCACCCTGACCTTTGAATCAGATCTCGATCATGGGCTACCTTCCGGGGTGAAAGTCACCTGTGGCGGATCACAAATATTCCCCCTTGATGCATTCCATTTCCCCCATATTCTGGACCATTTCTTGGGGCAGCCCCTGTGAGTGTATACCACTTTTTCGGCCATCATGGCTATGTCCATGAATGTGTCCCACTGACTTAATGTTGGCGGTGGCCCTGCGCCCCAGAGTTTGGCAATGTTCCGCTTGGCGATTGTTATGCCCAGTGTAGCCCAATTCTGTAGTGCCAGGTTTAGGTCAGTAGGTGGCCAGATGTTTAAGAGGCAACACCGGGGGTCTCGCCGGACCTCAGCCCCCCCCACCTCCGAGATTTCGGTTGTCACTTGATCCCAGTATGATTGTATTTGGGGGCAGTCCCAGATGATATGATAGAATGTCCCGACTTGCCCACAACCTCTAAGGCAGAAAGGACCCGAAGCACGCCCTAACTTATGTAAGAGGGTTCGGGAGTAGTACACCCGGTGCAGTACCTTGAGTTGTATCAGCTTGAGTCGTGACGGAATCGCCGCCTCACGGACCGACGCCATTGCGGCCAACCAGTCAGTGTCATCCATGTTTCTCAGATCCGCTTCCCATTTGGCCCGATGAAGCAGTGTGAGGTTGGGTTGATTATTAAGTAACTTTCTATAGGTTTGTGACATAGCTTTTTTGTCCATGTAGTCCGTTAGAATTCTGTCCTCTAGGGGTGAGGAATCAGCCAGTGTGGCATCCTGGGGGATTGCGTCCTGGAGGGCGTGCCTAATTTGTAGGTATCGATAATGTTCTGTGTCCCCCATATTATACTTGGCTTGTAATGTAGCGAAAGGGAGGATTTCTCCTCGCACCCATATGTCGCCAATCTTTGATATACCGATGAGGTCCCATTGTCTGAATCCCTTGGTGTTTGCTAGGGTGCCAAGCCGTCTAGTCTCCCAAAGTGGCGTGGCTAGTGTTAGCACTCCCTCCCATCCCAGCGCCCTCTGAGCAGTGTGCCATATTTCAATTGTGTGTGCGGTGGGACCCGTGAGCGCATGTTTCCTTTTATTAGTGTATAGAGCTTTCATCAGGTTCTGTGCAGGAAGGATGTCTCTATCTAGCCGGAATGCTGGTTCGTCATGGGGGACATGCAGGCATTGATTTATGATCGTCAGTTTTGAGGCCCAGTAGTAAGGCTTCACATCCAGTAGGGCAATGCCACCGTCATACCAGCTTTGTACCAGCTTGCGTTGCGCAATACAGGGAGGTCTTCCGTCCCACAACAGCAAGGTGACTTCCGCTTCAATTGCCTTAACATAAGAAAGGGGGACCAGGAAGGGGTTGTTTTGGAGGGCGTAGAGGAACCTGGGCAGTGCCAGCATTTTAAATAACTCCGCCCGTCCCAGCAGTGTCAAAGGCAGAGTCCGCCAAAGCCCGATGTCAGCCTTAAGCTGCGTAAGGGGTTTTATTAGGTTTTCTGTCATGAACACATCGTTCTTCGGGGTGATATATATCCCCAGATATTTGAACCTGTTACTCGCAATTTGGAGTGTACAACTCGGGGCTAGTTCGGGTGTAGGTCCGTGTAGGACGTACAAGAGTGATTTTGACCAATTGATGGAAAACCCGGACACTGACCTGAACCGTGCAAGAATGTCCATTAGGGCCCTCAGGGAGTCCGCCAGGGATGTTAGGTATATTAATGCATCATCGGCATATAGGGAGACCCGGTCTTCCCAATCTGCCTCCCATCGTAACCCCCGAATTTGCAGCCCTGTCTCAACCATGCGGCCAGAGGTTCCAGCACGAGGGAGAAGAGGAGAGGGGACAGTGGGCAACCCTGCCGCGTTCCCCTCCCAAGCCGGAATACCCGTGAAAGATGGCCATTCGCCACCACCTGCGCCAACGGCGCCATATATAGCAGGTCGATCCATCCGCAGAATTTGGGACCGAATCCCATTCTCCGAAGTACCGCGAAAAGGAATGGCCATTCGACCAGGTCGAACGCCATTGTGGCGTCTAGTGAGAGTATGGCCGCGTTCTCTTTTATCAGGGGTATGCGGGCCATCACCCCATGTAGGCGCCTTAGGTTGAGTGCGGTGTTGCGGCCGGGCATAATACCAGACTGGTCTGGGTGGACCAAGGTGGTAAGGTGTGGCTGTAGCCGGAGCGCCAGCGCCTTCGCCAGTATTTTAGCTTCTGCATTTAGCAGTGAGTTCGGGCGGTAGGACGACGGCTGTGTCACAGGTTTGCCAGGTTTGTGAATTGCCACAATCGTCGCTAGTCTCTGATCTTTGGGCAAGATACCTTGCCCTCGGCAGTCGTTATACATAGCGAGCAAGTGCGGTGTGACCGTGCCTGACATCTTTTTATAAAGTTCAACTGGTAAACCATTGGGTCCCATGGCCTTTCCTGTGTGAAGGGCCTTTAATGCTGATCCCAATTCTTCGGTCGTAAGGTCTGGTTCTAATGTTTGCATATCTTCCGGTGGCAACGCCGGTAGGTCTATATTTTGTAAGAGGCTTGTAATATCATCTGCCGCGGCCATGGTACTCGGTGTATATACCCGTTCGTAATAGGTACCTAATTCCTCTACAATAAGCTGGGGGTCAGTGGTGACGGTGCCATCGTCTAGTGTCAGCTGTGCGATGCATCTGTTTGCTCTCTCCTTTTTTTCTAGCCAAGCCAGCATCTTCCCTGTCATGTCCCAAGTTCATATACTCTGTGTAAGGTATGTAGTTGCCTAGTTTTTGCCTTGAGCTTTTGTTTTTAGCCGCCATTGTCGATGGCTTCACTGAGACTTCGTCCAGTGGCTCCCCGGCATCAACCACTCATCCTCGGACATAGCCGGCTGCCTTCCCCATTAAACTCTATCTTCTTAGGAACTTTTCTTCAAAAATGTTTCTAAGTCGGAAGGTAAGTCATGACGAGGCCCAATTCACCCCTTGTTTCCAATCAACGCTCCATTGCAGTGGGTCATAACTTTTGACCCAGTCCAGCACAACCATATAATACTCGCGGTTGGTGCATTGATCCTTTAGGCGCTAGATGTCACTAAAAACTTCAGAAATTTATAACTCCGGTTCTACTGATTGAATGTAATTCATTTGTTATTTTATTTATTAAAATGTTCTCTATCTTTCTAAATATGTTTGTGATTTTTCTTGTGTTGAGTTTTTACTTTATTACTGTTTGTGTGCTGGATAAATACTTTACACAGTGCTTCTTAGTTAAGTCTGACTGCTTTTGCATCAAGCTACTAAAGGGTTAAGCACTGGTTCATTTAGTAACTATATTGGTTCACTCTGGCTAGGATTGTTGTTGTTGCCCGAGTGGGGTTAACACCCCATAACCAGTAACCATTTTCTTCACATTCATCTAACTGTATAAGCATATTAAAGATTCCTTGGCTGGAACATCATAACCCATGCATCAATTGAGAGACTGTTATCTGGATAGCAGCTACTAGTCACCTATTGAGCCGGAATCAGCAGAAATGAAACCCGCTTTCACCATAGTCCTGGCGGCCATTGTCCCCAGTACATATCAATAATATCTGAATGCTTTCCAAACACTTTCTGCAGTTTCTCTACTTCCACACAAAGTTTTGGTTTGTTCCATTCCTACTTTGCCTAAAGCTATGATTTACTTTGGAATGAGTTATTGTCCCAGAAAAAAGGAGGGTCTGAAACAACACCTGGCGGGAACTCTTCAGAATGGTTTGATTGTGTGGCTTCCTCTCCTGCTTTGTTTTTCATGCCAAAGAAGATTTGAGCCCATTTATCGACTATCAAGGGTTTAATGAGGTCACGATCAAGGGTTGTTACCCTCTCCCCTGATTAAGGACATCTTAGAATTGGTGATGAGGGTTACTTATTTTGCCAAGCTTGACCTCTGAGAACCGTACCACTAGACCTAAATCCAGAAGAGGGATGAGTGGAAGACAACCTTCCTAACTCTTTAGGGGCACTGTGAATTTTGAGTCATGCCCTTTGGACTCACAAATGTTCCAACAGCCATCCAAATATTAACCAACAGCATTTTCTCGGACATTCTGATTCAGTATGTGGTTGTCTGTCTAGACAACATTCTGATTTTCTCTTCCTTCATGTAAAAGCTTCAGAAGCATATCATCTCTCTTCTTCTTTGTCTTCTAAAAAAAACATTTAGCTTACTAGAAAAGTGGCAATTCAATAAGTGAGAAGTTGAATACTTGAGATATGGCCTGTCAGAGCAAGTTCTATCTATGGATCCACTCAAGATCTCGGCTATCCTGGATTGGTCTGTCCCAACTTCCATCAAGGACACTCAGAGCTTTCTGCGTCTGGGCAATTTTTACAGATAGTTTTTTAAAGAAATTTGACTTATTGACCTGCCCTATCTTTCCCAACTTGATGAAAGACATTTTTAACAGGTTTTTCTCAGGACCACAGAAGGAAAAGAAGCTTTTCTTTTTTTATCTCAAGAGATTGTTTACCCAAGCGCCCAATTTCAAGACCACGTATCCAAACTCTATATTTATTGTAGAGGCTGATACTTCCCACTCGATGTTTGGTGCTAATTTACTTCAGTTCCAAGAGGAAGATCATCTTGAGCACCCCCTGTTTTGTTTATCTCATGACCTAAATTCCGGCAGGCACAAGCATGCAGTCTTGGAGCAAAACGTTTTGGCCCCAAAACATACTTACATTGAGCGGCGTGTACATTTGTACTTAGGCGGCATCCACCAAACCAGTTGTGATGATTGTGTGATATTTACCAGTATGGCCCAACCAATGGGTATATTTGTTAAGTAAAGTCTCTTTATTCTCAAATTAGTTTTGTTTCACCTTGGGCACTTCGAATGAAAACACTTTGGGAGCGGAAGGTGCAAAAAGGACATTTACTTGTCTATGCGGTTCAAATGGAGAAATAGTAACCAGAGACACAGACGTATCAGAATGAGGATGCTCAAATTACTGTCCAATATTAGGGTTTCTGGGCATAGAACCTAAAAGGGGAATTGATTAGCAAGCAGTTGTAGAACATCCATCATAGGTGTCTAGTTAACCCTACTTTCTGTCGAATAAATATAAACATCGCAGGAGAAGTTTTTTTCCCTTTTGATTAATTGCCATTGGAAGTTCATTACTACCTACTACACGGGAACCGGGGCGTGAGCAGATGTTAGAGTTAGTTTATAGTCACACAAGGGTCGTTTATATATAATTAATTTGAGATTGTATGACACACAATTTAGAGAGTATTAATCGTATCTAACAATGTATTAATCAAATCATTGATCTTAGACCATAAGTCATGTCGACAAATTTTAGGGTCGGGAATAATCACATTGCTAATTGTGGAAGAGGTTTCCTTAGCTAAAACATTCTCTGCTGGCTCTAGGGATAAGGAGCAAATCTTTTGGCATACATAATTGGAGGTATAGCCCTTGTTTTATAGCAACTCGAGGAGAAAATGAAGTCACCTTCAGGCACTCTTCCAAGGGGCCAGGACTGGGTTGGAACCCCATGGGTGTAGGATTCACAGCAGACAGTTTCCAGGTGCTGGGTTCAAGGTGGTGGGAGCTTTTCCATCCCTGAGGCTTTGATCAGAAAGCCAGACAACTAGCCTTTGGAGTCACTCTGGTGGACCTGGATTCAAGATGCAGATCTAGTCTTTTTCACTCAGGCAGCAGGGTATCAGGGCAACAGAGTAGCAGTCCTTCTTGCAGAGCAGCACAGTGGTCTTTCCGAGTCTTACACAAGTCCAGGATTGTACTGAAGAGTTGGGTCAGAGGGTTCACTATTTATAGCTAGTGCCTACTTTGAAGCAGGAGAAGGTTTTGGAATTTTCCAAGTTAGTCTAGAGAAAATCCCTGGAATAGTATTAGAGATTACAGCGAATAGGGGACAGATGTACTTTCTATGTCCACAGGACCCGTAGGTCTATTGTGAAGGGACACACCAAATAACAAAGTATAGCGTTTACAATCTTTTATTAAAAATGAAAGTCTAATATTAAAATTTCAGAAGGAAATCAATCAATTCTTCTGAACACATACAATCCATTTAAGAAAAATACAATGTCAACAAAGTAGATTACATTTCATACTAAAAATTTGTTTAAAAAAACACATACATAACATATTCTGGATTTAAAAAGAAGATCATATGAGGATCTAGACATGAACCATATACATTACAATACAGAAATAGCAATAACGCAGAATACACAGAACAAAAAAACAACAACCCCACTAGTAACACTAGCTCGAATATTGTGTCAACTGATCTATGGGATCCAATAGCCTTACTAGATTTGCAAAGTTATACCACAATTATTAGATTTTGTATACAGTTGGTATCTTCTAGGCTTTCTTGGATTCTCAATATTTTCCGGGCATCGACGCGTTTCGGTGTTAGTACCCTTGATACGGTTACACCTTCCTCAGGACAATTAGTACTGGGGTCCAAAATTTCATAGAGAAAAAGTTTTTTTCTTTCTGTGTATTAAAGCGATATCTATCATTATTGTTCACATGGAGATTTTACATATTTTACGATGATAGCATTCGCATCTACATTTCCGTACTAACACGCATTTACTCTTTACATGTCACAAGAGAACTGTTATATATATGCGGTTCCAAATGTGTATGGGTCTCACCAGTGTCTATTTCACAATTTACATAGATCTCTGTACTCTCCACATTTTACTTATCTAGATATCACAACTTGAGGAGGGAAAATCACAGGGGTGCCAGCCACCTTTGTGCAAGCCTTCACACTATACGGCATATTTACAAATCCATAAAATCTTACAAATGACCATCCCTTTGTAGGTATCCAAAACCTCCGCAATACTTTGATCAATGGTATTAGTGGGATGGGTGTATAGGGGAGCCCTTTGGTTCCTAATATCATATTCAGTGGTGGAAAGGTGGGCGAGGGTCCCATTCCTAATCTCATCCGCAGTTCGTTGATAATTAATATCAACAACCGGCAACAATTAGCCATTTAGTTTCTGATTTTCTGGTCAGGACATACAAATTACTAACCTGTAGGGATCTTGACAGTAGGACCCAATAGTGTATTTACGTTCTCCCTTAGTGGCAAGTTTCCCTGGGTTCTTGCGATATGGAATTGCTTTGCGGATTATTGATCATTTCTATCTGTCAAACATAATTATTATGCCAGTTATATTTTAGTTTTCTATGACATTTTACTCTGCTCGTTAGTACTTAAGCCTGATACCTATCTTACCTTCTGCAAAGGAATTAAGTATCTACATTTGATTCAAGTGATGATGAGTTTTTTCGTGGTGTTTCCTGCTCTTCGAATTCCACGTGTGGCTACTTCGTGGGCATCTGTTGTTTAAAGTTAGGTATAAATCTGGCTTAGTTTTTATTTTTATATATTATTTGTACAAAGCCCCTACCTCCTAAGTTATTAACATTTTGGTCAGTGGCTTACCTGTTCTTAAGTTTAGAGACGATTGCCCACAGAAAAAACCTTGGTTACAGGGGGTGGCTGGTTTTGGCGTTTGTCTGCGGTTTCAAAACCTGATATGGTCTAGGGAGAAGATCAGAATGATAATAGCTCTATTTATTTAGGCAATATACATGTTATGTCAAACCCAGAGATGTTTGAAATGACCTGCCTTCCTGCCCTAGCCACAACTTGTCTGGGGTCACAAAAGACTAGTGTAAAACCCTTTTTAAGTGTGCTCAGGCAGAGCCTTTGTGATGTGGAAACGTGGAAGGTGACAGCTCCTCCCCCTCATCAGGCCAGAGATGGCTCATCCTGTCAACACCTAGTCACCCTTTGCCCCATTGGCTGGGATCAATACACATCTGCCAGGTACCCCAAGCCATGTGACGGCAGATACAGGCACAAATTGGTTGGGACAAGAAGATGCCAATTTTCTAAAAGTGTCTTTTTTAGAATTATGACTTTAAATCAAACTTTCCCTTTAAAGAGGGTTTAACGTTTAAATTCTTTAGACACCAAACTCAATAGTCCTATCTCCTCCCAATTGAAAGTTATCACTTGTTACATTTAATAAGGTAACCCAATGTTATTCTATGGGAGCGGTTGACCTTGTAGTAGTGAAAAATTAATTGAGGAGTCTTTTACTACGAGGGCATATACAACTTGAAAGTACATGTCCAACGTTTGAAATACACCGCACCCTGCTCACTGGGCTATTTATAGTCTCCTGTAGGAGTGACTTATATGTATTAAAAAGGAAGGTTTTTCATGCCAGGTTGAAATGGCAGTTTAAAACTGGAAACACAGGCTGCAGTGGCAGGCCTGAGAAGTGCTTAACAAGGCTACACAGGTGATGCCACAATAAACGATGCAGGCCCACCAGTAGCTTTTTAATTTACAGGTCCTGTGTACATGTAGTACTAGTTTACTAGGGACTTACAAGTAAATTAAATGTACCAATTGGTAGGAGAAAGTAGAAAGCACAAGCACTTCAGCAGTGGTTAGTGCAGTCACAAGGCAGATGTAAATTAAATCTTCTTTATTTAGTAAGAAGTACTGCAACCTCTAGCCAGCTGACAGCTAATCCAACTTCCAGCCCCAAGAATTCTCATTACTCTCCCATTCCACATTACATCATAGGAGGAACATTCCTACATGTCTTCCCCCATGCAAAATGTGGAAGAAGCAAACATATATACATACATTTTCTAAAGCATAAATATAAAGGATTTTTTCTCCAATTAAGGAACATACCCAACTTCAGAATACAATTGTGAACAGATAGAATACATGCATAAACATTCTAAACAATTAGCAACATCATTACTTTCGCCCCTTTACACATCAGGCCCAACCACACTACTCAAACTCCATTCTTTTCCATCATCCAACACAGCAACATTTCTTTTCACTTCAATTACCCTCTGAGATTGTTAACGTTTTCTCTCACTTTTTTTGTACAATTTATACACACTTCTTTTATTTTCATGGCCCTCCGAACAACACACTCTCGTTTCACATTGGTGATTCTTTGGTGGCAGTTTCTCTTCCTTTGAGAGAAATAAAAGATGACACTCCCATCATTGAATGTGGCCTAATCCTATGAGTCCACATTATTTTGTCCAGCTCATCCTTCCTAGCCAGTCCATCAGCAATTGAAAGCTGTATGCTTTCCATTATGTCACGGTTCACTCTCTCGATCAAACCATTGGCCGGCGGCCAAACAATGCTACTTTTTCATGCCTGACACCCAGTTGTCTCAAGAAATTCACCATCACTGATTAAGTTAATTTGCACTCCATTATCTGTGGTAATCATTCTTGGAATTTCTTCTTCCCTGAAAACCTCTGTTAGAAACTTCACAACACACTCCATACTTACATGTTCCATACTCTTCACAACAAAACACTTACTATGGTAGTCAACAATGACGGCCAAGAATCTATCTTGTCTCCCATGGATTTGCACAGGACCAATAAAATCTATTGTCAAATGTTCCTAAGGTTTCTCATGCAATTTCCTACAGCTCAGAGGTGGTTCCCCACTTATCTTGCAGTTATCACTATTACCATATACACTGTAGTCTCTGACCTTATCCTCTACCTTTCTATCCATTCCCGCCCACCAGAAAAACTGCCGCAACCTTCTTTTAGTCAGACTTCTACCCAGATGTCCTTCATGTTCCATCTCAATCAATCTTGCTGTTAAATTACTTGGTAGAACAATACGATTACATCTTAATACCTTGAACTCACAAATACTCAACTCATCTTTGACCACACTATATGGTTTCATCACTTCACTTTCTCTACCATCCTGATGCCAACCATCACTGATAAGGCGCTTCAACTCTGAATAGGCTTTATCATCTGCCACAGCCCAGTCATCAATCATCTTCTGTCAATGCAAGTTCATCCACATCACAAATATCCACAGGCTTTGTTCTTCTCCCTTTTCAATATACAAACTGTCATCCAGTGGCATTTGGGACAAGCAGTCTGCCAAGCATATTCCTTACCATTGACATAATATACCACAAAATTGAAATCCGTCACTGATAATAACCATCTTGTGATTCTTGGTGTCACACCACCCTCTAACACCTTGCCACACTTAAATATGTGTAACAAGGGTTTCTGGTCTGTTCGACAGTAAAGGGTAAACCCCACAGATAGTACTTGAAAGAGTTTATCCCCCAGCAACACACCAGTGCCTCTTTTTCTATGGTGGAATTAAACTGTTCCTCTCCTTACAATCTTCTGGATGCAAACATTACCCTTTGCTGCCCAACCACCTTCTGGGATAACATAGCGCTCAATCCGATATTGCTTACATCAGGGGTAACTACAGTTTTCTTATTTACATTAAAATGACATAGTGATGGTGACTTAATGAAAGTTTGCTTAATCTCAACAAATACACTTTCACACTCCCTGCCCCCCTCAAACTCACACTAATTCTTTAACAACAGCCGCCTGGGTTTAACTTTCAGTGTGAAATTGCATATACCCTTAAAACAGTACTCTACCAATCCCAAACAATTCTGGGGCTTAGGCACATCAGATACAGCCTTGATAAATAATGCTGTTCTTAGGCTTAAATCCCATTGCTGAAATGTCATGGCCTAAATAATCCACCTTGCTCTTTTTCAACTGATATTTTTCCCTCTTTATGGTCAGTCCTTTCCCTCTTTATGGTCAGTCCTTGTTTTTCAATCCTTGATAAAACTTCCTTCAACACCACATCATGCTCCTTTTACGATCCGAATACCACTTAAGGTGTCGTCCTGGAAGCAGAAAACCTTCTCCATTCCATGGAAAATGCTTTGCATCATTCTTTGGAAGACAACATAGATGGATGAGAGGCTACAATATTGACAAGCTCCCAGAGGTGTGATAAATGAAGTTAGTGGCCTTGAATCTTCGTGTAGGTTTACTTTGTGGTATGCCGATGACATGGCAAGTACACTAAACCATTTTCATCCACCCATGATGCTTAACATTTCAGAGATATTGGGTAATGGTTGTCACCCATATGTTACTGTTCAGCTCCTGCAAATCTATACATAAGCACATCTTCCCACCATCCTTCGGAGTCACTATCACTGGAGACAACAACTCTGGTGACTCAATTGTCTCTTTAATCCCTTCTGCAAGAAACGTATCCAGCTCTTTTTGCAATGGTGCTCTCATCGGTTATGGAATTGCCCTACATTGTGGACCACTGGGACAGCTTTTTCTTTTAAAATTACTCTAAGGGAGAAACCCTTTTATTTATAATCCCAATTTGTCAAAAAAACATGTGGAAATTTAAGCACCTTATTCTCACAATCACTTTCCTCTTTTTCCTGCACATTAACTATTTCTACTATCATGACAGGTTCATCAGCATACAGATCCAAAACAATATTCATATCCTTCTGGGGCCACCACCCTAGAAGATACAAACACTCTATACACCTTTCCTCGTACCTCACTGTTCTTGAATGCAATGTTCATCCATCTTATCCCCACAATCTTAATTCTCTTTCCCCATACACTACTGCCATCATGTCAGACACTTGTAACTCCGCTAAATTCCCCTTGAATTGCTCCTCATAGGTATTCATTCCAATGAGAGTGAATAAAATGCCAGAATCTACCAAGACCCAAATCCTCACTCCATTTCAAGTCACTGTTTCTCCAACTTCCAAGTTATAAAACCTGATCCACTGATAACACAACTTCCTTTATCTCTTCGCAAACGTCATCTGTCATCTTCACACCTTGCGATCTTGCCTTTGTTCTAAACACTTTAGCTAGATGTCCTCTTCTACCACAACTTCTACAAATAACATTCTTAGCTCCACACATGAACTTGAGCTAATATGTCCCGGAATACCACACTTATATTAAATAACAGTTCTACGCTCACGCCCTGAACTCTTATTCACCATAGTACCAAATTCACTACTTGTTCCATAGTTAACTCCCCTACTATTACCATATGTTTTAACTTGTTTTTCTTTTCCATTTTTCACTTCAGCCACACATTCCTCTTTAACTTGCCTCACTTTCTCATGAACCATATCCACTCCTTTGAGCCACAACTCTGCATGCTCTTCGCAATTTGGATAGTCTCCTCTAAATTTGAATCCTTTGTAAATAATTTTTCTTTAACCCATTTGTTATTTGTACAAAGTACAATTTGATCCCTAACCAAACTATCAGCCAAATCTGAAATTGACAAGTAATGGCCAATACCCCCAATGCTGCCACATAACTCAAAATGTCATCATCCGCCCCTTGGGCACGGGAAACAAACTTGTGGCTTTAAAAAACAATATTTACCTTAGGAATAAAAGGTTTATTAAGCATTATTAATGACATGTCATATACATTTGCAGCTTGACCATCCCCCACACCCCATGATCCCTTCACTATTTTATCATATACTTTCCTCCCTTTTGCTCTTAAATGATGTAAGAGGATAGCTTGTCTCCTTATCAGTCCGTATTTGCCGCCACCTATAGCCAACATATTGGCAAAAAACATATTTTTTCATCTCTTCCGTGGAATTGTTGGTTCACCAGGTGTAGGTAGGAAAGTGGGTGGTGCATCACACTCTGTTCAGCCATTCTGTTTAGTTTAAAGTAATTAACTAAAATAATTAATTAATAAAATAAGTTAATATAACTAACATAACAATCTAAAATAAGAAACCGCTCTGAAGCAATTGTAGTCTTTTCTTTGTTTCTCTGAGATTGAGTTACTACAGTAGTAGTTTCTTTGTGTTGCCAATAATGAATTAACACAGTAGTCCTTTGACTATGTTTATAATTAGAGTCCTGAGCCTGCTCGAGGAGATTAGTTCAGTATGAACATGCCAGTATAATTATATATATTTTAAATTGCTAAATTGTCTTCTTCCTTGTAGAGAATCCTAATATGATCATGGCATTAATACACAGCAGTGGCAAACGTCTGTTATTAATACCTAGAAAACAGATTAAGCAGCATGTCTTGTACAAAGTGCCACTTTAAACCCTGCAATCGTGGGAGGGTGAAAGGATTGCTTAGTCACTATTTATTTATTTAAGAGCTTTATATAGCCCTGGCCAGACCCGAAGGTATCGGAGTGCTTTACATCATGATCACTCGTAAGATGCATAGACATACTGGTATGTCCCCCTCACCCCATCATAGCCAAGCATAACCTGTTGTCTGCAAACATCGTTCACTCACACAAGCCCTTGAACGCCACCCTTCTTCAACTTGCATCTCCGAGTAACCCAACTATCTACACTATTCCGACCATCTCCTCTGTCAGAACCAGGCATCCACCTAAACCCTCCAGTGCACCCCCAATATAAGTACAATATCCCTATCACCCTTCTTAGCCCAAGTGCATCCGTCACCAAAACAGTCTTGAGAGAGCTGCGCTGTCTGCTCCACAACTGCAGATCTGCAATAAAACACAAACTCGAAATCTCCGATACCATCACCCTTCACAATATTGACATGCTCTTCCTAACAGAGACCTGATTCAACGATACCTCTCACTCTATGTTTGATCTCCTACTATCCACAGGTTATTCTATTTTTAGGAATGACAGAACTGTCAAAGTTGGGGGAGGTGTTGCAGTCATCTTTAGAAACTCCCTTCAACTTAAGGCTTTTCCTATCAGCGCCTTCCGCACGTTTGAATGCCTATCTCTTGAGCTTCAACTACACCACTGCTCACCCCTTAGATTCCATGCCATTTACCGCCCACCTAGCAGCGGCCCTTCGTTTATGGAGGAACTCACTGACTTCATCAGCGACCAATACTCGCAAAGTGACAATCAGACCTTCGTGGATGACTTCAATCTCCACTGGGGCTCTCCGCAAGACTCTTCAACAAATTTGCTGGCCACCTTCCTCTCTAAAAGCTATCTTATCCAACACTGCACAGGATCAACACACTCTAAGGGCTCAATCCTGGACCTTGTTATTTCTAAAGCAGGCATGCTTTCTATCGCTACCCCTATTGATGTAGACTGGTCTGACCACCTCCTTATCCCATTCTCTCTTCACCTAGCACACTCTATAACTCTTGGCCAGCCTATGAGGGCTACCTCCTGGTTCCATGACACAAAAATATTGACAAAGTTTCCCTCTGTGAATCAGCTTTGCTGCCACTTCCAAGGCTAGACCCAAACCTAGATGTTGACGAACTCACCTCCCAATGCCTCTCAGTCCTTGTAGTCAGAATCAATAACGTTGCTCCTCTCCAAAGCAAAAAGAAAAGGCCCATTCCATCAGCACCTTGGTTCAACAAATCCCTCTATGTAGAAAGGAAGCACCTAAGACTCCTGGAGAAACAATGGAGTCAAGCGCCAACCACCGATAATTTGGACACGCTTCGTTCAGCAAGATCCAAGTACCACAAGTACATCTTCCTTGGGAAAGCATCACACTTCAGAACCCTCCTTGACTCAGCAAAAAATAGACCCAAAAAACAATTTGATCTCATCAAGAATACTAACTGCTCTCCCCCAACCTCCAAGTTGGAGGATTCTACAAAGAAAGCAGCGGATTTGGCTGTATTCTTTGACGAAAACGTGAAATCACTTGTGGATCAGGCCGCTCATCCTACCCCTCCAGAGGAACGCAAATCACTAGCCATTTGGCAGAACTTCGACCCCATTTCTGAAGATGTCATCCTCAAGTGCATCCTCGAAACAAAGCCCTCCAACCATTCTCTTGACCCCATCCCTAGTGCCATTGCCATTGACTTCTATACCCATTCTCTTCCCTATTGGACCACTCTGGTCAACCTCTTCCTCTGTCAAGGCTCCCTTCCTGTTCCCTTCAAAACTGGGCAGGTCACCCCTCTGCTTAAAAACCCACTGCTGATGCGAATGACCTCAACAACTTCCGCCCCATCACTAACCTATCCTTTCTTGCGAAGATCACAGAAAGATGTGTTGCGAAAAAACTCTCTCGTCATATCAAGGACAATGATCTTCGTGACAATTTTCAGTCCGGCTTCATCCAAAACTGCAGCACTGAAACAGCCCTGCAGCAAGTGATTGATGACGCGCTGCGGATACTCGATTCGGGGGGGTCTAGTCTTTTAATTCTCCTTGACCTTTCTGCAGTCTTTGACATTGTCAATCACAACACCCTCCTCAACAGTCTTCAACAGAGAATGGACATGGAGGGCACTGTGCTTAAATGGTTTGCTTCCTTCCTCTCTGATAGATCCCAAATGATCAAAATAGCGGACAGTCTTTCATCTCCTTTGGCGGTAAGTCAAGGTTTTCCTCAAGGCTCTATACTTGCACCCACATTTTGGATCCTGGTGTTCTGAAAAACGTCCGTCCCATATCACTTCTTCCTGCTCCTGCAAAGATGTTGGAATTCCATCTTAATCAGCATCTGAGCACTTTCCTTAGGGATTCTGCCCTACTGGATGTCTCCCAGCACAGCTTTAGGAGATCACACAGTACCAAATCCGCCCTTACTGCAGTTGTGAGTAACATTCGCTCCCAGGTTGATAAGGACCATACCACTCTCCTGGTCCTGTTAGACCTGACGGCAGCCTTTGATACTCTGTCTCCATCTATTCTGGTCGCCCGTCTTAGGGAGATAGGGGTTGGAAGTCCGGCACTGAGCCTTCTGGCCCCCTTTCTTAATGAAAGGGAACAGAGAGTCAAGCTTGGCCAGTTTCTATCTGCCCCTAAGCCTGTACACTGTGGGGTTCCTCAGGGCTCTTCATTGAGCCCTACCCTGTTTAACATATATGTGGCCCCACTTGCCAGGGTAGCTAGATCTTTTGGGCTGGAGGTGCTGTCCTATGCTGACGACACCCAAATTATGGTCTCTCTCACGCAGCCCGTAAAGGACTCTGCCAGGAATTTCAGGAACTGCATGGAGGCTGTGTCTCGATGGATGATACAGAACTTCCTGAAATTGAACAGGGAGAAAACGGAGGTGCTGATCTTCGGAGGCTGCCAGGAAATCTGGTCAAATGACTGGTGGCCGCCTTCACTTGGGGACTGTGCGCCTCCCCGTCAGTTTGCCAAGAACCTAGGGGTGCTAATGGACATTTCACTCTCCTTTGATCGTCAGGTCAGTAGGACTGTTTCAACCTGCTGTGGCATCATTAGGATCCTCAGAAGGATGGCCCATTTTCTTTCCCCCGATTCCCAGAAACAGACCACCGTGGCATTAGTCTCCTCAAGGCTAGACTATTGCAATGGCCTTTATGTTGGCATTAACAAGAGCCTTATCCACCATTTGCAAATGGTCCAGAAGGCGGCGGCGAAGATGGTTCTCAACCTCCCCAGACTTGCCTCGGCCACGTCAGCTAGGAGAAATCTACATTGGCTCCCTATTCAGTCCAGGATCTTGTATAAGATTCTCTGTCTTGCCCATGGGGCCTTCCATGGTCTAGGCCCTGAGGGGATCAGGTCTCTGGTTCAACCTTACTTACCTAGTCGATCTCTTCGTTCTTCCAACAAAAATCTTCTCAAAGTGACAAGGTTCGTTAGAGTGAAATGGGGAGGCAGAACTTTTTCCTCGGTTGCACCCAGGTTATGGAACTCTCTCCCCCCAAACTCCTAGGGCAACCGTCGCTTGCTCTCTTCCGCAAGGCTTTAAAAATCTAGCTTTTTTTGGAAGCCTATCAGCAATAGTCTACTTCGGCTGATTGCAATTCATTTTTGACCTGCCTTGGCGCCTTGATGCCCTTGGGCTAAGTTGCGTGGTAAAAGTCCCCCTTCATTCATTCACATTGTTCAATCTCTATTTGGAACCACTGGGAAATCTCCTAAGTAAATCGGGGGTCCACTATCATCTCTACGCAGACGACACTCAAATCTACCTCAAGGTTGCCTCCACTCACGATCTCTGCGTCCTAAGCTCTACTCTGGACTCCATTCAAAACTGGATGTCAACACATCAACTGATTCTGAATCCCTCCAAAACTGAATTCCTCCTCCTCTCCTCCTCACTTTCTCCTCCCCCGGTTCAATCATGGATGGACCAGATGAATCTACTGAACAATAAACCCATCATTGTCGACAGCGCAAAATCCCTTGGTGTCATACTCGACACAAAACTCAATCTACTCTCCCACATTAATTCAATTGCAAAGTCTGCTCGATACCAACTGCCCCTTCTTTGGGGGATTCGTCACTTCTTCCCGGGGCATGACCTTAAAACCCTGGTCTAATCGCTGGTTCTCTCCAGACTGGACTACTGCAATTCTCTTCTTACTGGTCTCCCCAAATCCCACCTGTCCCCCCTTAAGTCTGTTCTCCATTCAGTAGCTCGTTTCATTTATGGGGCCAAAAGAAGCTACCACATCACACCCATGTTATCCACCCTCCGCTGGCTTCCCATCGAGGCAAGATCCATCTACAAGACTGCCTGCATCACCCACAAAGGCTTGCACTCCTCCTCTCCTCGCTACCTGGCGAATAAACTGAAACTCTGTGAAGGCTCTAGACCATCACGAAATGCGGAAAATGTACTGCTTGAACCTCCCACTTTCAAGAAGGAAAGATTGATGGCCCAATCCTTTCCAGGCAACGCAGTGAGAATCTGGAACTCACTTCCACCTCAGCTCCGGACCACCTCCTCCTCCCAGGCCTTCCAAACTGACCTCAAAGTTCTCCTCCTTCAAAGACACTTTCAAATTTAATTCATGCCCTCTCTATTATCTGAAGGAAGACATTTTATTGTAGACAATTCTATTCTCCATGACTATGGAAGTTCCTTCCCAGTGTGTTCTTGTGGTTTGAGAGTCTGCCATTTATTGCAGTATTTCACTTTTACCTGTGTTTGGTATTCTTTTGTAACATGCACACATCACTTTTCTCTTGTAACACACTGTTTGCTACCTCTTACATTTTGTTTGCTTTCAATACTTGCACAAGTGCCACCATTGCCTACGTAACGTTTGTTCTTGTGTTTGAGTGTCTGCCATGCATTGCAGTATTTTACCTCTACTTGAACTTTGTACGCTTTTGTAACCTGCACACATGTCACTTTTTCCTCCTGTAATGCACCGTTTGCAACCTCTTGTATTTGTTTGCTCACGATTGTCACTTTTGCCTCATGTAACTTAGCGTTTGCTTTTGTAATTTGTTCACTTGTAATGTTCTCATGTATCAGTTCTGTTCCTATTGTGAAGCGCTCTGACACCTTCAGGTAAAGTCTGCGCTATATAAAAAAGCATAAATAAATGTACAATGCCTCCAGACGTATCATAATAATATTGTCTAGAGCCCGCAGGGTATGTTATCACAATAGTATCTACACGGCCTTGACGTCAGAGAGAGCACAGCGACCGAGACGGGATTGGCCTGGGGGGTATGGGGGATAGTGAGGTAGAGTTCCTAATGTCAAAGTGTCTTGTGAGCTGTTGTGGGCCTGCTTCAATGGTTAGGTCATAGCTATCCCTACAAGAGAGATTGTTTGAGGAACAATTTTTTCAGCTGCCTTTTCAATTGTAGGTAGGATGCGTTTTTTTGTTTGCGGCAGGTGGGTCTGAAGTTGGCCCGCATTTAGATTGGGAGCCATATGAGCTCTCTGAGCCCAGGGGAGATGTGTTATATTTCTTTACTCCGGTGACCATTCTGGCCACTTCGTTCAGAGTTGATCTAAGGGGAGCTAGGTGAGATTAAGCTGATCCTGTGAGGGTTGCAATCCCGTAGTCCAGTCTGGACAGCACCAGGGATTGAGTAGCTTGTTTGAAGTCGCTCTGAGGGATGAATATTTTTATTTTGTTGAGTAGTTTCAGGTTGAGGAAGGCGTTCTTTGCGGTGTTCTTGATGTTTGTTCATGATTATTTTGGGGTCCAGGGTGATTCCTAACGATTTTGCAGAGTCGGCTAAGGTAAGGTTGTAGTTGAGTGGATCGATCGCTTTATCCATTCTGAGATTTTATTTTTTTTCTCATCATTGGAGATAAGGAGTATTTCTGTCTTGCCTTGATTGAGTTTTAGCAGTTGCATGATAGCCAGTGTTGAAATTCTCTTAGAGTGCAGTTCAGTCTCTGAATGTCTTTAATAGAGGAGGTTTCCAAGTAGATCTGAGTATTGTCTGCATAGAAGTGGAAGGGTATGTTGGATTTTTGGAGTATGGTGGTGAGGGGTTCCATTTATATGTTGAAAAGTTGCGGGGAGAGTACTGATCTTTGGGAGACGCCCCTGCTAACTGGGAGTGGGTCTAATGAGAATTTTTTGATTTTTATACTTTGGGTGCGATTCTGTGGAAAAGTGGTGACCATTGTAGTACCATCTGTTCAGCTCCAGCCTTTTCTTGAAGTGCTTTGATGAGTAGTTTATGGTCAACCGTATCAAAGGCTGCCGAGAGGTCCAGGAGTATGAGTAGGCAACATTGGCAAATATCAAGAGATTTGTGCATATCATCTATTATGTTTAGCATCACTGTCTCTGCGCTGCAGCCTTTTCTGAAGTCTGATTGGTGAGGGTCTAGGAAGTTGGTGCTGTCTAGGTGTTGGGTGAGTTGGAGGAGAACACATCTTTCCAGGATTTTCGCTAGAAGAGGGAGGTTGGAGACAGGTCTGAAGTTGTTTAGATTGTTTGAGTCCGTGCCCTTTTTTTTCAGTAGAGGTGTGACTTGGCTGCTTTTGAGACAGTCCGCCATGACTCCAGTACTCAAGGAGCTGTTTATGATCTTGGTCCAGTGCGGGACTAGTGAGAGTTTACGTTTTTTGACCAGTTGGGCCGGTATGAGATCCAAGACGTGTGCTGAGGGTTTGGAGGTGGAAATCATTTTGATGACCTCAGCTTCGGAGATGGGGTTTACTTATGAACTTAGGAGTGTCAGGAAATGCCATCACCTGGTTTAGGTCGTTCCTAGCTGACCACTCCTTCCAGGTTTTCGAGGACGATGTTGCCTCCACCAGTTTCCCACTCAGTTGTGGTGTGCCTCAGGGCTCCTCCCTGAGCCCCACACTATTCTGGATGCGTTTTTTTGTTTGTGAGTTCTTGGAGGGATAAGGAGTAGGGTGTAGGTACTCCTTAGGCTTCTTGTCTGACCGGCCTTCTGGAGTTAGGTGGCCAGGTAGGCTGGTTTGCCTGTGTCCAGCGCTTTGTGCGTGAGGCAGGGGGTTCTGAAGTTGGCCCGCATTTCGATTGGGAGCCATATGAGCTCTCTGAGCCCAGGTGAGATGTGTTCATATTTATTTACTTCTGTGACCATTCTGGCTGCTGCGTTCAGAGTTAATCTAAGATGAGCTAGGTGAGATTAAGCTGATCCTGTGATATATATATGAGCTCCCTAGATGAGATTGTCCATCCTTTTGGCATAAAAATCATCACTTATGCCGAAGACACTCAGCTAGTGGTGGCCCTCTATCAGCCAAACATCTCTCCAACCAACTTAAGTAGCTGTCTAGAGGAGTTGGCAAGTGGATGACAATTTCCTTTTCTAAAATTGAACTGGACAAAACTGAGCTCATGCTATTAGGAAATACTCCCTCATTCAATGCAAATCTACTGTGGCCCACTTTCCTCGGCCCCGCTCCAGCCCCAAAAAACACAATTAATTTCCTAGGCATCTGACTAGACCAATCTCTTAATTTTAACCATCAAGCAGCAAAACTTTCAGCCTCCTGCTATAGCCTGCTCAGGCTATTGCGAAAAATACTTCCCCAGCTCCCATTTCAGGCAAGACAAATCATGGTACAGGGCCTCATCTTATCTCGCCTGGACTACGGGAACGCCTACTACTTAGGGGCCCCTCAATCTACTACCCGCAAACTTCAGATTATTCAAAACTGTGCAGGCCGCACACTCCTTTGGATCCCCTGTCAGCAGTCAACCCATCTAGGACTCAAGAGCCTGCACTGGCTCCCGGTTAGGGAAATAATTCAATTTAAGGCCCTGTGCATTGCTCACAGGGCTTTCTGGAAGATTGGCCCGGCCATCAGCCAATCAGTTATCACTCCCTACCAACCGAACAGACAGCTTTGTTCGGCCTTCCTCGCCCTAGTCCCCAAAGTCAAGAGAACAAGGTGTAGTGGCCGCTCATTGGCCTGCAATTCAGCCAAACTGTGGAACTCTCTTCCCCTCCACATGGCGGCAGAGCCCAACCTACTACCTTTCTGCAAACTCCTAAAAACTCTGCTTTTCAATAAACCCTTATAGACCTTAAGCAGGGTTCTTGCCCGCGTATGTCTGCAGCGCTAGGACGCCTCAGGGTAGCTAACGCGCTCTACAAATGGTCTTTTCATTTCATTTCATTTCAAGAGTTCCATAGCTTAAGGGGGTGCTTGAGTGTTAGATCATCGTTTGTCTCTCTGGAAGTATTACTGTTAGGGGGACTGCTTTGTACGTCCAAGGAGAGTTCTATCTTGGTGATTTTGTTGTTGAAAAAATTGGCAAAGTTGTCACTCAGGTCTTTGGCAGCCACAACTTGAGTCGAAGGGGGATTGGAGGTTTGTTGTCTGATAACATTGAAAAGTTCTCTTGGTCGATTTTTGCGTTGCCAAGGGCATTGTGAATGACCAACGCTTTTTCTATCATTATGTTGTTTTTGTATTTCCTTTGTACTGACTTGAGTCTCACTTGTAAGATTGAGGACAGGTTTTTTTGCCAGAGACTTTCTGTTGCTCTTAGTTCTCTTCTTTGGGAGTTAATATCTGTGTTGAACCATAGTCTGGATGGTGTGCTTCTGACTCTTTTCAGTTTGGGGGTGCTATTTGGTCCATAATGGAAGTCATAGTAGAGTTGTAGTGGGAGGTGAGTTCTGTTATTGAGAGCTCATCAGAGTTGTTGCGGAGGAGGGAGCTTACCCTAGCTTCCAGTTTTGACTTAGATTTCTTGCCCAGTGTGGGGGGTCCTTCATGCGGGGCTAGGATAGGGTCCTTTGGTTCATGTGAAACAGAATGAGTTGGTGGTCGGACCAGTCAACAGGCAGGGTGTGGTCGATGGAGACTGTGTCTGCTTGAGTGATGATGGCATCGAGGATTGAGCCCCTGTTGTGGGTTTTCTCTGTGCAGTGTTGGGTGAGGTTGTAGTTGCTTAAGAGATTGTGTATGGTTTTAATTAACTTGGTGTTTTCCTCATTCCAGTGAAGTTTGAGGTCACCAAGGATAATGATATTAGAATCACGGAGTGAGCATTGAGTAATCAGGTCGGCAAGGTGCTCACCTAAAGAGGAGGTGTTTCCTGGTGGGTGGTATATAAGGTGGCAGAGTAGTGATCTGTTGTCATTTATCTTAATAGTGGCAGTAAGACATTCGAAGGAGTTATACTTGAGTGCATCACAGAGAGTCCGCCTACCACCGTACAAGTCAGAGGCCACCGAAGTCATCTGCGGCGTCCCCCAAGGATCATCTCTGAGCCCCACCCTCTTCAACGTCTACATGAGCCCCCTCGCGGCCATCGTACGCAAACACAACCTCAGCATAATCTCCTACGCCGACGACACCCAGCTGATCCTCTCCCTGACCAACGACCCCGCCGCCGCCAGAGCCAACCTGCACGAAGGGATGAAAGAGGTAGCCGAGTGGATGACGACCAGCCGCCTGAAACTGAACTCGGACAAGACGGAGGTCCTCATCCTGGGCTCCTCTCCCTCCGCCTGGGACGACTCCTGGTGGCCTCCCGCCCTGGGCACCGCACCCAAACCGACAGACCATGCACGCAACCTGGGCTTCATCCTGGACTCCTCCCTCTCCATGACCAGGCAAGTCAACAACGTCTCCTCGGCATGCTTCAACATCCTACGCATGCTACGGAAGATCTTCTGGTGGATCCCCACCGAGACCAGGAAGACCGTCACCCAGGCCCTCGTCACCAGCCGACTGGACTACGGCAACGCCCTCTACGCCGGGACCACCGCCAAGCTCCAGAAGAGACTCCAGCGGATCCAGAACGCCTCAGCCAGACTCATCCTCGACATCCCACGAACCAGCCACATCTCCGGACATCTGCGAGACCTTCACTGGCTCCCCGTCAACAAAAGAATCACCTTCCGCCTCCTCACCCACGCACACAAAGCCCTACACGACCAAGGCCCGAGCTACCTCAACAGCCGAGTCAACTTCTACGCTCCCAACCGCCACCTCCGATCAGCCAACCACGCCCTCGCCGCCGTCCCCCGCATCCGAAGAGCGACTACAGGAGGAAGGTCCTTCTCCCACCTGGCCGCCAAGACCTGGAACTCCCTCCCGACCGACCTGCGCCTGACCCAAGACCACCTCTCCTTCAGGAAGAAGCTGAAGACCTGGCTGTTCGAGCAGTAGCGGCTCCCCCCCCCCCCAGCGCCTTGAGACCCCACGGGTATGTAGCGCGCTTTATAAGTGTCACTGATTGATTGATTGATTGATTGATTTTTATCACATAAATGTTGTTCTTATGTATGATTGCTAGACCCCTTCCTCGTTGGATTGTTCTGTATTTATGGATGATTGTGAAGCCCAGGGGCACAAGCATGTCCATGTTTGGGGGAGAGAACTCGTTTAGCTGGTTTCAGTGATGAACGTAATGTCTATGTTGTGGGTAAGGATAGACTCTGCCAGTTCTGTTGTTTGTTTGGTGGCCGACTGCAGTTTATGAGCATGCAGTTGGTGTTGGAGCCTTCATTCGTAAGATTCTTCGAAAGCGGGGCCCTTGGGATAATGGTGAGGAAGGCTGGGGGTCCAATAGGTCTTGGGGGGGAGCGGTCTCTTTTGAATCCTGTGACAACCTGGATTCTTGGAGTTAGAGGTGACAGAAGTGTAAGTCGGTAAACAAAAGTGGTTCTGTCGGGTAGAGCAAGCATAAATTGATGCAATCTGAAAGGTAAGCCCTCAAACACAAAATGATTAAATAAGGTATCAATACTCTAATGTCTTAGCACTTAATGAATAAGACCTGAGATGAAAGGTTTCGATGATATTATTTATCAGAATTACTTCATTCAATGATAAGTATATTAAAATGGTAGACTGTCAGGATCAATAATGTACATCAATGTAAAGTGCATATGGGTGACAGATGTAGTGATCAAGTGGTGAACAATATATACCGTGTAAACATTTTTATATATACAGGTGTTAAAAATAGGCCAGAAGTTGATTTCAATCCAGGAGTTCCTATCTTTCCTAGTATAGAATCCTGGTGGTGCTAGACCTAGAAACGTTTCGACTCTATGGTGCCCCAATTGGTGGTCACAGTGGGTCTTCCTCTTCAACCCAAGGGCATCACCCAGAACTGAAAGTGACCTTCTGGGGTAGAGAACACACACCTCTCTTTAGCCTCATTAGTTAAGGCAATCTGTCAGTACCCAGATATCAGAACAAGCATACCGGGGAACTTATCAGCCCCCAATCAATCAATGAACTTATCAGCATGGGGGATGTGGTGAGCATCAGTCTTAGTGACTCAACAGAGCTCCTAGTAATCCACACAAAGGGCTGTTTGAGATCTCAATTACTCCCAGCTGCAGCCTTTTGGAGACTTCTTCTTTTATGGAGTCTCCCATTTTGTCAGAGAGCATGTGGAACTTAATCTTCACAGGCATACTGACCTCAATGTCAATATGATGGGTACACCATGTAGTGAGTCCTGGGGTTAGTGAGAAGAGAGAGGCAAACTGCCCCAACACTTGGCGACAGTTGCTCTAGAGTGAGGGTAGGGAACACCCACCACTGACCCTTCCTGCTTCTTAGAAGAAATGAGGTCGGGGAGAGGTTCGCGCTCCTCCTCCATGCCATCATCCACGATCAGGAGCATGGTAACCTCGTACCTCTCAAATTAGGGCTTGAGGCGATTGATATGTAAGACTCATAAAGGGTTGTTGGGGATCTTGAGGCCCACAAGGTAGGTAACAACCCCCTTTGCGTGCCTTCACCTCATTGGTCATAGGTCAATCACCCAAGGGCTCATTCTATCACACTTGGACTATGGAAATTCTATTTTCCTGGGAATGCCACGGCCTGTGTCTTGTTAGGTCTTTCCAAATAGGAATAAGTGTTTTGCCCTGGCTAAACTTCACTGGCTTCCAATAGCCAAAAGAATATAATTTAAAGCTTTGTGTATTGCTCATAAGCTAAAATATACATCTAGCTCCAATATCCTTTCAAATCTCATCATTCCTCACAAAGCTGGCAGAGAGCTGGGATCTAATGACCTCTTCCTGCTGAGGGTCCCCACAATTAGGAGAGCAAGAGGTGGAAGTCATTCTGTTGCATATCAGGTCACGAAACTATGGAATTCCCTCCCCCTCAGTCTGTTAAGTTTAAGGAAACAGCTGACAACACATCTGTTTAACTAAAATCATGTAGGCTCTACCAGTTCTGGCATCCCTGGTCTTGGGTAGCAATGAGCTCTACAAAAACCAAGACATAGGTCCCAGACCATTGGTTTTGTATGGCGCTGTACTCCACAGGCTCCATTACCCACAGTGGCCTGCTGGTCATAGCACTGTTTCATAACCTACTGGCTGGCTGCCATATTATCCTTTCCCTTCCTCTAGAAGTGTTTCATCTGGGTGTGTAGGGCCAGCATGTAGCAGACCACATCCTGAGGGGCTTTCTTGGAAGCGTACTCCTAACCCTCCTTTAACAAGCTGAGAGACCCTCTGACAGGGTGCTCATACAGATGTTTAAAGGGGTTGAATCCAACTCCTCTACATGGTACCTCCCTGCATGCAAACAACAAGCATTGCAAGAGGATGTCCTACTTCTTCCTCAAGCACTGTGACAGACCCATGATTATGCCTCTAAGGGTTTGTTGAATTTCTCAGCAAGACTATTGGTTTGGGGAGGATAGGGTGTGGAGAACTTGTATGTTTCACTCACTCGCCCCACATGAGCTTCATGCACGGCAACATGAAGTTGGTGCCACGGTTAGATATTACTTCCTTGGGGAACCAATCACGGCTAAATATCCCCATCAGTACCCTGGGTACAGAAGGCGCAGTCACTGTCCTCAAAGTTATACCCTCTGGGTACCGGGTTTTATGGTCCACCAAGACTAGATGGACGTGTTGCCCAGGGCGGGCTTCGGGGCCAGAAGCCCAACAATGTTGATGCTCACTCTTTCAAAGGGGATGCCAACCACTGGAAGTGGAGCCTGCGGAGCCTTGTGTTTCCCTCCTGATTTACCACTGCATTATCAGGTGGGACAAGACTAGCAGAACACCTCTAAAACCATCTTTGTCGAGGGACAATAATAGTAGGTGAAAAGCCTGAAAATGGTCTTGTCTTGACCCATATGACCTGCCAGGGGAACATGAGCAAGCTCCAGTAGGAAGGCCCTGTACCACTGGGGGACAACCAACACACAGGCTGCACCAGGCTCAGGAACCATAGAATTGCCGTACAGGAGACCATTTTCCCAGTAAATAAGATGATCCCCAGAGGTGCGGCCAGATGCCTAGGCATCGGCCTTGCGCTTAGGCCCTCCAGAGTAGGGCACCCGTCCTGCGCTCCACAGACCTCCTTCCTGATGGGACCACCTTCCTTCTGCCAAATGGTCAGTTCAGGTAGGTTTCCAAGGGCAGAAATGGCCTCCCATGTAAGCTCTAGGTCTTCACCATCAGGCTCTGCCTCCTTTCAAGAACAGGTTTCCCGCATTACTTGCCCTTCTTCCTATTGGCAGGTACCTGGGCCATTTTTCTAGGCTCCAGGTCCTCCTGACTACCCACTCAGGCGGCAATGGACTGTGTGGTAATGCACTCCCATTTAGACAATCTAGACATCTCCAGGGCGATCATAGCTCCACCTTTTTCCAGATGTGTGCTCAAGATCGTTATTGAGCAGACAATCTACAAACATGGATGAATTCACAGCTATCCGCAAGGAACCTGAGACCCCCCATTCAAAGGGAACCAGAGCTACTGGATAGTGACTCTCGTGGTTGTCAGCTACTACAACCTGATGGACTACATTAAGGACTACCTACTTTGAGGATACCAGCCAACTCCTGACAATTACGATGCTGGCTCCTGTGTCTCTCAGAGCCTCCACCCTCTGCCTACTGATGGTGACACACTACCTATACATCTTGGTATTGATTAATGTGTTGGCTCTTGGCACCATCTCACCTTCACTCAGGGACACTAGCATAACTTCTGCACTACCCCCCATAATTACAGGGCCAATCTCCTCCCCAAATGCTACACTAGCCAGCCCCGGTGTCTGCCCAAAAGTTGGGGAGGGGGCTGTGCCCACTTTGGATACTTTGCATCACCCTAGAAGTGCCCAACCTCTTGGCACTCATATCACTTAGGGGTGAAATTCTCTAAGGAATTATGTCCAGGAAACCCATTCGTCTTTTTCTCAGGTGGGTATTGGCAATCCTGCACCATGGAACTACTTGTAATTGTAAGAATTGTAATTGTAAGAATATTTGTTAAGCGCGGTTGCTGTCCGTAGGCGTCCAAGCGCTGAGTTAAAACAGAGAAGTGACTGGAAGAGGAGCTAAGGTACACAGGATTTGGCAAACAGCAGTGTCTTTAGGTTTTTACGGAATAAGAGGAGGTCTGGGTTGGACCGGAGTGAGAGGGGAAGAGCATTCCAGAGCCTGGCGGTATTCAAAGAGAACAGCCTACCCCCAGCCCTGGCTCGCTTCACACTGGGAACAACGGCGAGGAACGCCTCCGTCGACCGAAGATTCCTGTTAGAGTGGTAGGGGATGACAAGGTCGTTGTTAATGGCTGGGCCCGATTTCCAGAAGGCGCGGTGCGCCAAGCACAGCGCCTTGAAGGCCACTCTCTGCCTCACTGGCAACCAGTGGAGACTTTTTAGAGCAGGTCTGGCAGACTGGGTGCGCGGAATTTTCAGCAGGGAACGTGCTGCACAGTTTTGTACAACCTGCAATTTTCGGAGGGTCATCTCAGGTGCCCCCACGTATAGGGCATTGTTCGAATCCAGGCGAGACTGGATGAGACCTTGTACCGCCACCTTTTTGGCCTCTAGGGGAAGTAGCGGGAGAACCTTCCTCAAGATTCTAAGTAGGCCAAAGCATGTGGCAGACAGTTTTGTGGCCTGGGTGGAGAAGGAGAGTTTGTTGTCCAGCCACACTCCCAGGCTTTTAACACTTTCCTTAGGGGTGGGGGGGGGGGGGCAGTGCACTGGGCCACAAGGAGGTGAAAGGCACAGGAGAGGTTGGGCCTAGGAGCATGAGCTCCGTCTTTTCTCCGTTTAGTTTTAGGGAGGAGTTGGTCATCCATCCGTTAACGTCCTCTAGGCATTTTAACAGATCGGCTGGGGAATGCCTGTTGTTCTCAGTAGCCAGCGAGACCACAAGCTGGGTGTCGTCGGCGTATGACACGATTTTAATGCCATACGGTTCGACAACACCCGCCAGCGGCCTCATGTACACGTTGAACAATACAGGGCTCAGGGAGGAGCCCTGTGGTACTCCGCAGCTCAGGGGTTTGCTAGAGGACACTGTCTCACCGTCGAAGATCTGAAACGACCTCCCAGACAGAAAGGAGTCAAACCACCTTAAAGCGTCACCTGAAACTCCGATGTTATGGAGACGGTCCAGCAAGGTGGAATAGCTGACCGTATCAAGGCGGCACTTAGATCAAGGAGGATCACTGCCACTGATCCTCCCTGGTCCAGTATCCTTCTAGTTTTTTCGGTGACCGCTAACAAGGCGGTTTCCGTGCCATGCTTCGGTCTGAAGCCTGTCTGGGATGTGTGTAGTAGAGAGTGGTCCTCCAGGAACTGGACCAGCTGCGCGTTTATATACTTCTCTAACACCTTGCTAGCCCAAGGGAGAAGTGAGATGGGGCGGTAGCTGGAGTGGTCATCTGGGTCTAGGCTGGGTTTCTTCAACAACGCCCGTACCATGGCCTGCTTCCAAGCTGTGGGGACAGAGCAAGCGGATATGGACGTGTTTAGAAGATCCAGGATTACAGGCAGGGTGGCTTTGCTTGCCTGCATCAGGACTTCTGGAGGAGCAGGATCACAGGGAGAGCCCGACTTGACTTGTCGTGCCACTTTACTTAAAGTGTCGAGGTCCAGAGGAGGGAAGTGCTCGAGGGAAGGCTGGTCTGGGTGAAGAGGTGGTCTAGGGGGGAGTGGATTAATCGCATCCGGGGTTGTGGCTGCAGTTGGGAAGGTAGAGTAAATTTTTAGAACTTTGTTATGAAAGAAATCCGCAAGCTCGTTGCATTAGTCCTGGGTTTTGTTAGGAGGGGGTGCCCTGTTGGCACTGGAACATTGCTTTATTATTTGGAAAATTTATTTGGGCTTTGATTTCGCTTCTAGTATTTTCTCAGAGTAGTGAGTTGCCTGGGCCGTTCTGATCCCTTCTTTGTAGGCTTTGATCGCCTCTTTGTAGGAAGCCTTTTTATCTGGGAGGAAGTCTAAACGCCAGGCTCTCTCTCGTTGCCTGCAAAGGCGTTTTAGCTGTCTTAGAGAGTCGGAGAACCAGGGGGCAGATTTCTGTAGTCTCTTCGAGGAGGATCTACGAAGCGGGAGGATCGAGTCTAGCGAGTGGGTGATCCAACTTCTGTAGTTGACGTTTGCCACATTGGGGTCTAGGCAGGGTGAAGGGCGAGTGGAGTCCAGGTTATGCAGCCAGGACTCCAAAGGGAGTTTTGACCAGTTCCTCCTGGTGGTGACTTGGGGAGGTACTTGGGGGGTCTTGTGTGTGACCCAGGTAAACGGGACCAGAAAATGGTCTGACCATGGAAGGGGGGTGGGTTGATCGACAGTTAGATCCAGGCAGTTACTAAATATAGGGTCAAGTAAATTGCCTTTTTCATGGGTCGGGGCTGCAACCAGTTGGGACAGTTGGAGAGCTTCCAGATCATCTAGTAATTCCTGAGCAATGTGGTCTGAGGGGGAGTTAAAATGGAGATTAAGGTCCCCTAGGATTGTGTGGTTAGCGGAAGAAAGAATTCTTTCCGCTATAATTTCTGGAAGAGACCTATGGAACACTTTTACAGGCTCATGGGGGCGGTAGATCAGGGTGCCTGAGAAAGAGCTATTTGCGTTGAACTCTATGCAGAATGCTACACTCTCGCACTCAGGGATAGTTTCTGCTGTAGTACGGCATCGGTACTGGTTCTTCAATATGATCGCCAGACCTCCGCCTCTCCCTACCGGTCTATCCAATCTAAGGATATGGTAGCCTACGGGTAAGGCTTGAACCACGTCTGGCTCAGAGTGAGCAGTGAGCCACGTTTCTGTCAGGAAAGCCGCGTCTGGCTTTTGCTCCTCGAGCAGCATGGCAATCTGTGTGCTATGTTTTGGTAAGGAGCGGCAATTTAGCGCGTACATACGGTACGTTTGTGCCGCGGCCGACGGGGATTTGCGGAAGGAGTGTTTGCACCCCGAACATCGGGCGGGTAGCTCTGTGGGAGCATAGATATGGGAGCACTGGGGAGTGGCAGTCCTACCTATGCTGTGTAAGGCCGCCGAGCTGTAGGTCCTGCTCTGGGTAGGATGGGAGCCAGGGTTTGTGGCCCCGGGTCCCGGCTGGTCGCGGACGGGCGCAGACGGGCTTGCCTTAGGCGCTCCCGCTGCGCTCGTCCGCTGCGCTTCCTGTGCATGCACATTTCTAGAGTGAGGGGGCGTGGCCTCTAGTGGGCGTTGTCGGCGAGCGCGCCTGGTCTAATGGCGGCCGCTTTAGTAGCGAGAATAGCGCGACAGCGTTTGCTCCGCTGTGTGCTTGAAGAGGCTTTTACTGTTGTGGTAAGTACAGTACAAAGTGCAAATATTACAGTGACACCACACAAGGTTTAAAAACAAGATTTTGCCAAGGTTTGTTCAGTACCTCCAGCTCCCGGCTTCCGCCTCAGGACTGGGTCAGGGAATCGGTCGTTGCGCTGTTGATCAGCGTTTAAGTAGGCGGAGAAGGGGGGCGTGGCCTCAAGTGGGCGTGGTCCGCGAGCGCGCCTGGTCTAATGGCGGCCGCTTTAGTAGCGAGAATAGCGCGACAGCGTTTGCTCCGCTGTGTGCTTGAAGAGGCTTTACTGTTGTGGTAAGTACAGTACAAGTGCAAATATTACAGTGACACCACACAAGGTTTAAAAACAAGATTTTGCCAAGGTTTGTTCAGTACCTCCAGCTCCTGGCTTCCGCCTCAGGACTGGGTCAGGGAATCGGTCGTTGCGCTGTTGATCAGTGTTTAAGTAGGCGGAGAAGGGGGGCGTGGCCTCTAGTGGGCGTTGTCGGCAAGCGCACCTGGTCTAATGGCGGCCGCTTTAGTAGCGAGAATAGCGCTCAGTGTTTGCTCCGCTGTGTGCTTGAAGAGGCTTTACTGTTGTGGTAAGTACAGTACAAAGTGCAAATATTACAGTGACACCACACAAGGTTTAAAAACAAGATTTTGCCAAGGTTTGTTCAGTACCTCCAGCTCCCGGCTTCCGCCTCAGGACTGGGTCAGGGAATCGGTCGTTGCGCTGTTGATCAGCGTTTAAGTAGGCGGAGAAGGGGGGCGTGGCCTCTAGTGGGCGTTGTCGGCGAGCGCGCCTGGTCTAATGGCGGCCGCTTTAGTAGCGAGAATAGCGCGACAGCGTTTGCTCCGCTGTGTGCTTGAAGAGGCTTTTACTGTTGTGGTAAGTACAGTACAAAGTGCAAATATTACAGTGACACCACACAAGGTTTAAAAACAAGATTTTGCCAAGGTTTGTTCAGTACCTCCAGCTCCCGGCTTCCGCCTCAGGACTGGGTCAGGGAATCTTCGAATCTTCGAGGATTGTTAGAGAACTCTCTGTTTCTATGCTTATCTCCCCCCCTTTTGTTTGGTGCTGACCCTGCCCACCCTTGTGGTGTTTCCCCCCAGCCATTTTACTTGTGTTCCCTGGTGCTGAGCCAGTGGTCTGCCACCTTGGCTAGCTCTTTGGGGTCAGTGAGATTGCTATTGATCATGTGAACATGTGCTCTGTTGCCACCAAACTGTATAGTCCCTGGTAATCTTTTACTTTACTTCCCTTCACTCAAGCATCCATTGCCTTGCAAAAGGAATCTACACAATCCACCGGGGACTGATATGGCAGCTTCTGGCTGTTCTTCTTGAACGTCTGCCTGTACTTTTCTGGTGTGAGGTCATACTTCCTGACTACAATGCCCTGTCCCCCTTCTCTAAGGTTAGTAGAGTGTCCTGCCCTTCACTAGGTATAGTCCTCCAAAGACTGCCCCCGATCCTCTTCAGGGATCCTTTGCATCTCCAAAGCATCCTCATAGAATTAAACCACTTGTCAATGTCAACCTCACAAAAAAAGTTAGGTACCAGATCATTTGGAGTGTGAGCACTCTTGACTCTAGAGGAGGCACAACATGTATACTGCCACCATGAATGCTAGACTCCACTTGCCTAGCTTTTATGTCCTGGTCTCTGGGACTTAGCTTATGGGCCATTCTCCTTTCTTCCATGGCCAGTTTCCATGGCTTTCCTCACTTGTGCTTCAAACTTGAGCTTTGACATTTGCAACCAGAACTCCTTTTCCGCCTTACTGTATGCCAGCTCCTCTGGGGACAGGCCTTAGACACACTGCTCTTTGCTCTGGAAGTGAGTTCCAATGCAGGAGTTGAGTCCTCCCCTGGCTCTGCATCTAGGCCCTCATTTTGCCCCTCCATATCATCCTCCTCATCTGCTGTAACCAGTGATTGGTGGACTTCCGCCAGGCCCTCTGTGCCTTTTGGAGCTTCAGCTTTGTGGGGTTGCTCTTGACTTGAAGTCACCTAACCTTGCAGAATTGCTTAAGCTCAACCAGAGTGTAGCTATCCAGGTTGGCAAGCTCAAATTCCATATTGCAGGTGTAGCCACAGGGACAACAGCCAAGTAGAATGGGAAAATATTTCAAAAAAGCAAATAAAACAATCAAGGAGACTAAAAAACTTGAATTAGTAGCAAATTATTTACCTGGGTTTTCTAGTGCAACACAAAATCACTGTTTGGCACTTCACAAACACAAGTCGAAATGTCGCTGCTGAACACCAATGTAGAAAAATAGATCATGGTGAAACCCTTATCAAGTAGCAACAACAATTCCTGTCAAGTAAACCCCAAATTAACCTGTGCTTTCGTCTGGTAGCTTGGCACAAAAGTAGTCAGGCTTAAATTAGAGGTGATGTGTAAAGTATTTTTGCAGGGATTCGGCTCTGGAACAGAACAATGCTTGGAACCATGGAACATCAGTACGTAGTGACTAAGTCACCATACCAACTTAGTATCCACGAATCCGACTTGCTATAGTGCCTCACTTGCCCTCCTCACCTTACCAGAGAAACAAGTGAATTGGCACCCCGGAACAAAACACTCTCGGCCATCTCAGGAATCATGGTAACAGGACACACCCTTTCACTCTCTTAATGGTCCACAACAAGATAACCATGAGACACGAAGAAAGTTTCAAATATTTATTTAAACTATTGTGCTCTGAAATGCGGTATACATGCCACAATTAGAAAACAAATGCATAAGTAAAAATATTGTTAGCATGGTTAAGAATCCATATACCCTGTTATCCAAAAACCCTATTATTTCATAGGACAGAGGGACCTAAACCCCCTCTCCTGCTACTAAAGCTAGATGACTATATATAAAAGATCTCTGGGATTATTGGCAGATGCCGTACCTTAGCATACACAGATTGACCCTCTACATCTCAGTGCTCCTGTCTCTTTCGTTCCATATGTATGTTTTTGACGCATATGCTCATCTATATGATCGGACATGTGTGCACATAAACAACAGCTGCATTCTTGTGTTATGTCTAGGTGCTAGTGCCTGGCCAGGAAGAATAACAAGGGATATTGTTGTTTGGCCTTGTATGTGGTGTTCAAACTAAATCCCAGGAGAAGGGCAGAGCGCAAAAACATATGCAGGTTCCGTGTGAAACTACAATGTGGCACAAAAGCATGTTTATATAGTAACGTGTGCAAAGGAAAATGTGAACTACAACGTGCCCAGGTAGGTTAACGTAGGGAAAACCACAATTGGCCTTACAGGAAACACACAACAGTATTTATGCAGTACTTTAAACAGTAATGAATTGAAAAATCACACAAGGAAAATCACACCCCAATGTATATAAATAGAGCAAAATGTAATAAAGTATTTGATACCAAAATGACAAAAATCCAATCAGTAGAACTGGAGATATGCAATTTAAACGTTTTAAGTAAAAATAGTGCCTTAAAACACAAAGTCCCAACTGTCGTTATCTGGTCGCCTCATACCAGGACAAAGTCACAAGTTCAGGCTGACCATGATAGAGCACGGGCCAGATACAGGGACCAAGTTAGGTGCACTGAACAAAGTACACTAAATCCTGCTTGGAGAGCGTTGCAAGATCCTACTTTGAGGATGTGTTGCGCAGCTGTGGTTCCGAGGAAGCTGCAGGGCTGCGATGCAGAGTCCTGCATCATCATCAAGGATGCCATTGATGAAGGGCTTGGAATGCACAGTCCTGGGCCGAAGATGCTGTGCACACCAGTGGTTCTCTACAATACATTAACTATAACTCATGCCTTCTCTGTGCACTGGTTATACCCTTGCATATTAAATCACTTCTATCATGTGAAATCATAGCATTGATAACAATGCTTATGACATCGTAAATCACATTATTTGTGGGAGCACAGTGCTTGCTAGATTGGCAAGTTATAGCTAATGTAGTCTGGCAAGTGAGGTGACAACACTGTGTACGGAGGTGCACAATTTATAGTAATTGGAAGGTGTCGCTTAGATTATACATATAAGGTATAAGTTTCGAATTTCTAAAAATTGTGTATGTTAAGTTTTGTTTGTATAGAAACAATAAAACTACAGTATTTAAATGGAAAATGTAAGGTACAACTAGACTTTAGCATTTCCCTAACTATAACAAAGGTTTACCCTGTGGTTATTTCATTGACATATATATAATAATCAGAAAAAGGTTACTAGGCCTACAGGTCTTGTGACTTAACTAATCTACTCGATCTACTTGTAATGCTCTTGACCTATAAACTGGTTTCAAATGATGTGATCATGGGCAAATAATTTAATTAATGGAGCCACCATTATCTTCATAATCACGTATGAGAGCACCTTCAAATGTGCGAGTTCAGCATGTCTGTTGTTTGATTTAATAGACATACATAATATAAATCTAGCCACATATAGGATACACATGACCCCTGACTTGCCTCTTAATTCATTAATAGCAGTAGAGTTTCTGAAAATATGTGTCATTTGCACATCACCAAGTAAAGTGTTGTGGTTTGTTGTGCTCCTATTTAACTCTTTGTTTGCATCACTCTTCTTAATTACAAAACACTTTGCTTTTGGTATTCCGGATATATTTTGAAATATTGTTAATATTAATTTAAAGGCTATTTATTTAAATGCTATGTGTTAGAGAAAAATAACTGACATCTTCAAACAGCTCACTTGACAAAAACCTTTAACTCTTGTATGAGAGAGAAAAATAAATCTCATTTTCCAAGCAGCAAGATAAAAACAAGATTTAATAGCATCTTTATTGCGCATTCACTTTCTGAATGAACAGAACACCTGTACTTTTTCAGCCTAAGTTTACTCTCAAGATGAGACTAGTAGGTGCTAAAAATAGGGCAAGTATATTTTTCAAGATATATATATATATATATATCGCCACACACTTCCAAAATGCTTGGATGTGAAAAAAAAAACGGCACTCCAAGTCAGCGTTTTCACCAGAGATGGTTTATTTGGCAGACCCCCCTGCCTCCTTTGACAAACGCGTTTCACCCTTTAGGCTTCGTCAGTGTCAGCCATTGCTATGTGCAGTACACCGTTTTATTCCCAACCACTCCTTAAAACATCAAGAGTGGACTAAAGCTCGCCTCGGTCTTAACGGCGGCCATCTTAAGATGTGCAATTTCACAATTCATTTATACACATTAAAACATTATATACATGGGAAAAATGGTGATAGAAAAAGTGCTCGTGCAGTATTAAAAACAGGCAACAGGGTATATATATTACATTGTCGGTTATTCATACACATACTTTTACATAAAGTGCTATAGTGCAGGAAACCATAGTACTGGTATCTCATTTTCTCTATACCGATACTCTGTGTATCACAGTATTTCTTTTCTGTACAGTATCTCGCCCTGTATGGGCTTAGCCGACTAATGTTACAACCCCTGTTTGTTGTGTGCATACAGCCCTGTATGGGCCTAATCCATTAGGTAATTTTTTCGTTCATCCCAGATAGGTTTCTTAAAACTGGAAAGAGTAATGGGTATGGTGATAGAGTCCAATCCATAGGACTCACATTCAGTTACCCTATCATGAGACACCCAAATATGGATGGTTTAAAATGAAGTTGTCCGGTTGCAGGATTCCTATAAATCTCGACAGTAACAGCTTAGGGGGTAGATTTCTTTTATTCCAAGTGAACCCAGAGTTCCTCATCGTTGTTTAGCCCTTTCGGCTGCATACTTTGGAGATCAATTATATACCTGGATTCCATCGCTCTTAGGGATCTAACTCTGTCCCCACCTCGTTCTTTTCTGTCTAGTTGGTCTATCAGATAGAAAGACAATGTTGGATTCCACAGGCCCAAACACTGCAGGAACGATGTATGTCCAAATCCACCACCCTGACTCAAACACCTCCCATGAGATAAAGAACCATGAGAGGATACCCGAGCCCAGGGCAGGGGACAGGAATTCAAAACGAAGGGACTCCAAAAGGCTTCACCCCTGAACTGGATTGAGCGAAGAGACTCGACCACCACCTCCACGCCTCTGCACCTATGGAATAATGTACACACAATTACTCTGTGTCCCTCATACCTGTGTACCCCCTTAGTCTCCCAATCCCATAACCACACTCCACCATGTATTCACAAAACACCTCCTTACTTGTATTATGTACAGGATTAGCCTCGGGAGGTCTTTGGCAGCAGGTAATAAGGGTACACCGATATGAATATCTCATCAGCTCCAGTCAGAGATAGTGAGAAACAAGCGAAACAAACCCCTGCCAAAACGGGATTCTTTAAGGGGAAAAAGCCATAGAACTCGGCATAAAAAACCCCTGCCAAATGTCCTTATACGTTATAATAGTCCTGGAATCAAGACGGGGAGCACAACAAACAATCGAGTCCCTCTTCCGGGATCTGCAGCTCCTCCGTTCTCAGCGCGACAGATTGCGCCCAAGCAGCACACAACGAGGCGGATAGCCTACCAAAATGCGGAAGAACGCTGCGAAGGATCCACGCAGCTAACACGCCAGCTGGCGTCCCTAGGGGAAAGTATCCCTGACAGTCCGAGGAGCAGTGATACGAGGGGACCGGAGCCCCAGTTCCCTCGAGTAAACCAACACCACAGCTCAAAACTCAGAAACGAGGGAAAGAGGGAGTGAAAAAGAAGGAGGGGGCGGGGTGGAATAAAGGCTACTCTAAACTAAAAGGGAAAAAACGAAACAACTTGGAAACGGGAAGGGCAAGGCACAAAACAGGACTAAAGTCACAAAGGGGACTCAGTTAAATTGGAACACGAGCCCGTGAACCAAACTTTCATTCAACGTGGATAGCAAGACCCAGAACCTGGAACCCAAAGCTAAAAGATACCAAGCACTGAGCAAAGGTAAGGGCGGTTCCTAAATACCCTCAGAGCTAATCATGTGATGGTGGAGCATGGAAATGGAAGATAGACTAGACCCAATTCCTAACAGTATCTCCCCCCAAGGGTCCTTCCCACCGGACGGGGCTTAGAGGGGTGTTGTCTATGGAACAAACGAACCAGCCGTGGCGCATGCACACTACCCGCTGGCTCCCATGTCCGATCTTCAGGTGTATAACCCTTCCAGTCAACAAGGTAAAAGAGGCGCCCTCTCCTCCGCTTGGAATCCATAATAGCCTGAACCTCAAACTCTTCTTCCCCATTGACTAGCAAAGGAGGAGGTGGTGGCAAAACCTGTGTTGTTGGTATATAGGGTTTCAACAGTGACGTATGAAACACTGGATGAACCCTGTACTCATCCGGTAAGGCAAGCTTCATAGCCACAGGGTTTATCACTTGTGAAATGGCAAATGGTCCCACAAACCTAGGCTGCAATTTACGAGACCCCTGCAACCTAAGGTTGCGCGAAGCTAGCCACACCTGATCACCCACCTTATAAGAAGGAGCAGGAACCCTATGCTTATCTGCCTGGGCCTTCATGGAAACCTTAGTTGCCTGTAACTGTTCACGTGCTCTGTCCCAAATTCCACCCAAAGACCTACAAATATCATCTATGGCTGGCACATGCCCACTAGGTTGGATAGCTAATGCCCTAGGATGGTAACCCAATGAACAAAAGAAGGGGGTCATGCCTACTGCGGAATGCAGACTGTTATTGTAGGCAAATTCCGCAATAGGAAGAGCCATCATCCAATCACAAGACAATGACGACACCAGACACCTCAAATACTGCTCCATAGTCTGGTTCGTCCTCTCAGTCTGACCATCTGATTGCGGGTGGTACGCAGATGACAAACGTACATCAATCTTCAACACAGAACACAGTTCCGTCCAAAAGTGAGACACGAATTGAGCTCCCCTGTCCGAAACAATCACAGATGGCAACCCATGGATCCTAACTACGGATGACATAAACACCAAAGCCATCTCCCTGGCAGTAGGTATCTTAAGTAACGGGATGAAATGTGCCATCTTTGTAAACAGGTCTACTACCACCATTATGGCGGTATGTCCTGACACAGGGGGTAGATCCGTCACAAAGTCCATACTAATGGTGTGCCAAGAAGAGGGAGGGATCTCTAAGGGCTGCAACAGACCCGACGGCATGCTATGTGTAGGTTTGCTAGTTGCACAAATGGGACAAGTGGTCACATAACTCAGTATATCCTTACTCAACGAGTCCCACCAGAACCATCGCAAACACATCTCCTTCGTCTTACGTATCCCTGGATGTGCTACCAACGAGGAGGAATGACACCCCTCCAAGACCATCTTTCTCAAGGCAGGAGGAATAAACAAACGGTTCCCCTGATACAACAACCCATCCTGCATCGATACCAGGGGTAAAGCCCTCCAAGGAGATAAATCCAATTGTCGTAAATGCCCTTTGACGAGGGAGGGGAAATCCTCAGTGTGTGTCACCCCTACGATTTTCTCTTCACTAATCATAGGCCTGTCTTCCTTCACTCGTCTCTCCTCCTTCCCTTCCACATGTATCCTAGAAAGGGCATCAGAATTTATCTGCTGTGCGGCGGGTCGATAAGTAATGACAAAGTCATACTCGTTAAAAAACAAGACCCACCGCATCTGGCGAGGTGTTAACGCCCGAGCAGACCGAAAGAATTCAAGATTCTTATGATCGGTATAGATCGTGACTGTGTGTCGTGCGCCCCAGAGATAATGACGCCACTCCTCAAAGGACAATTTCACTGCCAGCAATTCCCTCTCAGCCACCGTGTAATTACGCTCCGCGGGCAACAGGGTCTTGGAAAAAAAGGCAATGGGGTGCATCAGACCCGTTTCCGCATCCCTTTGGGACAAAACCCCTCCCACTGCACATAATGAGGCATCCGTTTCCACAAAAAACGGTAAGGCAGTATCGGGATGCACCAAAACAGGAGCTGATGTGAAGGATCGCAACAACAGTTGAAAAGCATCCTGGACTTCGGTGGACCAGACAAAGGGAACCCCCTTCCTTAGTAATCGGGTCAATGGAGATACGACATCAGAAAAGTGGGAGATGAAGCGCCGATAGAAATTGGCGAACCCCAGAAGGGCCTGGATCTGCTTAACAGTAGATGGTATAGGCCAGGTGATAATAGCCTCTATCTTTCTAGGGTCCATTCGGATACCCTCTGCTGTAATAACAAACCCCAGGAATTCTACCTTCCGTGTACCGAACTGGCATTTCTCCAGTTTGGCATATAGCTGATGGTCCTGTAACTTTTGTAATACCTTAGATACATGGTCATGATGTTCAGCTTCCGACTCCGAGAAAATCAAGATGTCGTCCAAATAGACGATGACACTTCTGTCTAGATATTCCCGGAGCACCTCGTTAATGAAGTATTGGAATGCCGCCGGCGCGTTGCACAGGCCAAACGGCATCACACAATACTCGAATAGGCCAAATTTGGTTTTAAACGCCGTCTTCCATTCATCCCCGGGTCTGACTCGAATGAGATGGTAAGCACCCCGCAAGTCCAGTTTGGTAAAGATGGTTGCCTTGCGGAGCTGGTCCAACAACACGGGGATAAGTGGAAGAGGGTACCTATTCTTCACGGTAGCCTTGTTTAGAGCCCGGTAGTCCACACATGCCCTCAACGTCCCTTCCTTTTTTGGAATGAAAAAGATTGCCGATGACACAGGCGAACAAGAGGGACGAATAAAACCCATCCCCAACATTTCTTCCAAATACTCCTTCAGATGTAACTCCTCGGGTTCAGAGAGCGCATATATGCGGCAAGAAGGCAAAGGAACGCCAGATATCAAATCGATTTTACAGTCAAAGGACCGATGAGGAGGGAGACCCTGTGCTTTAACCTTATCAAAAACACCCCGGAACTCGGAATACTGAGAGGGAACCGTTACCGCCTCCACCCCTGCACAAGACAAGGGATGAATCCGTTCGACAGCCTCCCTATAACAATGCGTAAGGCAATGTTTGGAATCCAGCGTCACCAAACGTTGCACCCAGTCTATCTTGGGGTTATGTTCCTGAAGCCAAGGAACTCCTAACACCAACCCAAAAGAGGGGGCGTCAATAAGGTCAAAGACCACCAATTCTGAGTGCCCGTTCTCACACAACAACGTCACAGGTTCCGTCTGGCGTGTAATGGACCCCGAGGTCAATTCAGTCCCATCGATGGCTCTCACAGGTTCTGGTTGTCTCTTATATTGACATGGGATTTCTAGCGTTTCCGCCAAGGAGATGTCAATGAAATTCCCAGTCGCCCCGGAGTCCAATAAAACAGACACTGGTACACGTCTACTCCCTGACATCAAGAGTTGTGCCGAAATAATGAAGTGTCTTGGCACCTGATCGATCACACCCAGCACCTGATAGGTCCCCCCCACTCCACTGGTCATGTCTTGACTACGATCCACCTGTACACATGCCACCTTTTTATGGAAAGCCTGTCCAGAGGGTTTAACAGGACACTCACGGGCAAAGTGCCCCCCTTGACCGCAATACAAACATAAGTTCAACTCCCTCCTCCTTCTTTTCTCTTCCATAGTTAATGGGCCTCTCACCCCTCCTATCTCCATTGGTTCGGGAGCAAGCTTACTCTCCCCAATGGGTCTTGTTTCCGGTTTCGTGTAACTCCTCCATGGTCCCTGAAACCGACTGCGATCACCCCGCCTCTCTGTCAACCTGTGGTTTAACTTCACCACCAGATCTATAAAAGCAGCACAGTCATCAGGAGGATCAACCACCTGGGATACCACATCTTTTAGTTCATCGCATAAACCCTGATAAAACAAGGAGGTTCTCTTATCGGTGGGCCAATGTGTCTCTGACACTAACCTATTAAACGTTGACACATAGGTTAGCAAATCCTGTTTGCCCTGTCTTAACTTGAGGAGCTCCGCATCACTCGCCTGCATAAAAGCATGCTTAGCAAATAGACCCCTCATTAATTCTTTAAAGGCCAGGTAATCTTGCAATACCGGAGCATCACTTTCTACAAGAGGGATAGCCCATTGTGCCGCAGTGCCAGCCAAATAAGATATTGTGAACGCCACCTTAGCCTTATCGTCCGGAAAAGCGGTCGGCCTGCACATAAAGTGTAGTTGACATTGAGTCATGAAGGTCCCGTATTTATTGCTGTCTCCCATAAACCGCTCAGGGGGGGCCAAGGGAACAGGAACAGGTGTCGTAACAGTAACAGCCACAGGGGCTCCCCCCTCTGCTCTCTGACCCATCCCCCCTCCATACTGAAAGGTAGCTGGTTGGACAATGGGAGCCTGTGTCCTATCTCTCTGCTGTTCTCTGGCCTTCACAGCCCCCAGTTCCTGTTTAAGTCCCAGATTTTCCTGTTGTAAATCCTGTACCTGAGCCTGAAGGGCCGCTACAGCCCCCACTATGTCCTGCATTGTAGGTGTCCTCTCGGCAACCCCCAAGTTCTCGTCCATACCTCGTCCGGGCAGTGTATATATCGTGGGCTTGGTATTCTGTTGGATTCCACAGGCCCAAACACTGCAGGAACGATGTATGTCCAAATCCACCACCCTGACTCAAACACCTCCCATGAGATAAAGAACCATGAGAGGATACCCGAGCCCAGGGCAGGGGACAGGAATTCAAAACGAAGGGACTCCAAAAGGCTTCACCCCTGAACTGGATTGAGCGAAGAGACTCGACCACCACCTCCACGCCTCTGCACCTATGGAATAATGTACACACAATTACTCTGTGTCCCTCATACCTGTGTACCCCCTTAGTCTCCCAATCCCATAACCACACTCCACCATGTATTCACAAAACACCTCCTTACTTGTATTATGTACAGGATTAGCCTCGGGAGGTCTTTGGCAGCAGGTAATAAGGGTACACCGATATGAATATCTCATCAGCTCCAGTCAGAGATAGTGAGAAACAAGCGAAACAAACCCCTGCCAAAACGGGATTCTTTAAGGGGAAAAAGCCATAGAACTCGGCATAAAAAACCCCTGCCAAATGTCCTTATACGTTATAATAGTCCTGGAATCAAGACGGGGAGCACAACAAACAATCGAGTCCCTCTTCCGGGATCTGCAGCTCCTCCGTTCTCAGCGCGACAGATTGCGCCCAAGCAGCACACAACGAGGCGGATAGCCTACCAAAATGCGGAAGAACGCTGCGAAGGATCCACGCAGCTAACACGCCAGCTGGCGTCCCTAGGGGAAAGTATCCCTGACAGTCCGAGGAGCAGTGATACGAGGGGACCGGAGCCCCAGTTCCCTCGAGTAAACCAACACCACAGCTCAAAACTCAGAAACGAGGGAAAGAGGGAGTGAAAAAGAAGGAGGGGGCGGGGTGGAATAAAGGCTACTCTAAACTAAAAGGGAAAAAACGAAACAACTTGGAAACGGGAAGGGCAAGGCACAAAACAGGACTAAAGTCACAAAGGGGACTCAGTTAAATTGGAACACGAGCCCGTGAACCAAACTTTCATTCAACGTGGATAGCAAGACCCAGAACCTGGAACCCAAAGCTAAAAGATACCAAGCACTGAGCAAAGGTAAGGGCGGTTCCTAAATACCCTCAGAGCTAATCATGTGATGGTGGAGCATGGAAATGGAAGATAGACTAGACCCAATTCCTAACAGACAATAGGTCCCTATTGCTTTTATGGTGGGTCTCAAAGTGGCGTGCCACAGGATGGTTTTTGTCTTTATTTGTGATGGCACGCATGTGCTCTAAGATACGTTTTTTAGCTGGGTTAATTGTACTCCCAATGCATCTTTGTGAACACGGGCATACCAGGCAATAAATTACAAACTCCGAGTTCCAATTCAGGAATTTTGTGATCTCTCTTGTGAGCTGTGGGTCATTGGTTCTCCCCACATATTTAGTTCGCTTCTTGCTGTACTTGCATGCTTTGCATTGCATGCACGGAAAGAAACCATTTATGGGTTTAGATTTTAATGTTCTGGGCGGTTCCTCGTAGTGGCTGCTAGTTAGATGGTCACTGAGAGACTGGCAATGTCTGTAGGTTATAGACGGTTTAGATGGTAATACCTTTTTCATGGTCGGGTCAGTACCCAGGATGTGCCAGTTTCGATTAAATATCTGTACCAGTTTGCTGGATCTCATGCTAAAACTGGTAATCATCCTCACTGTACTGTCCTCCTCAGTCTCCCTTATTTTAGTTTTAATGAGGTCTTTTCTCTCTATTAGATCCACTCTGCTTGCTGCTTCTGTAAGAAGTGATCTAGAGTACCCTCTATTCTTGAACCTGGATACCGCTTCATCCCGTGCCTGTGAGAAATCCCTAGGATCTGAGCAGTTTCTCTTCAGGCGTAGTAGCTCCCCAAATGGGATGTTTTTAATCATACTTTTGGGATGGTGGCTCGCCGCGTGCGAGACGGTGTTGCCAGCCGTAGGCTTGCGGTAAAGTCTGGGTTGTAGGGAGTTATCATTGACAAAGACCTCTAGGTCGAGATAATGTACCGATGTCCTGCTAATGGTACTTGTAAATCTCAAATTGAGATCATTATCATTTAGCATTGCCACATACTCCTCAGCCGAGGATATGTCGCCCCGCCAGATGATAAACAAGTCATCGATATATCTCGACCAGATCATAATGTGATCCAGCCACTTCTCATTGGACCCCCCCCAGGCCACGTGCTTCTCCCACCAGCCCACAAACAAGTTTGCGTAGCTGGGGGCGAAGCACGTGCCCATGGCGGCCCCTCTCAACTGCAGATACATATTACCTGCAAAAAGAAAGATGTTGTTATAAAGGTAAAATTCAGTCATCCTCAATAGCATTTTGTTATGCTGATGGTATTGCAAGTTTTTCTTTCCCAAAAACCACTTAATTGCAGAGACCCCATTTTGGTGTTCTATACATGTATACAGACTGGTTGCATCGAGGGGAATGAGAAGCATGTCCTCCTCCCATCTGATGCCATCAATCTGTCGTATAAAGTCTTGGGTATCCCTGACATAGGAAGGTAAGTCTCTGACAAAGGGGGCCAGATAGCTGTCAATAAATCTCGATGTATTCTCCAGTAGGCTTCCTATAGAGGAAACAATGGGCCTTCCCGGGGGGTTTGTAATGTCCTTATGCACCTTATGGAGGTGGTAAAATGTAGGAATGATTGGATGCTCACAGAACAAATAATCATATTCATGTTTATTCAGCATGACCTCCTCCTTCCAACCAGTCAGTAGTGCATGATATTCTATTAGACAATTTGAAAAACCCCTTTTGTCTATAATTGCATAGCAATTTTTGTCCTGTAATTGTCTCAAGGCCTCCTTTTTGTATTGTATTTTACTGAAGATAACAATGTTCCCCCCCTTGTCAGAGGGTTTGATCTCGATAGTATTGTCATCCTTGAGAGACTTAATCGCTTCCAACTCCAATCTTGATATATTGGAGTTCTTTTTGGTTAGTTCCATGTTTTTAGCTGTAATTTTTTCCAGATCTTGGAGGATGGCGTCATTAAAGACGTCTATCGCATCATGTGACACATGAGGTAAAAATCTCGATTTACGTTTTAGGTTGCTCGGGTCTCTTATTTGAGCAATCTCTTCCCTCCTTAGTAACTCCATGGATCCGGGTATTTCCTCAGGGTCCGCGAGTTCGTGTGCTGTCGTTAGGAGTGTTAGATCATTGTCTATGAGAGCAGATCCGGGCGTTGTTGTTTCCCCCGGAGTCATTTGGGTTTCAGAGAGGTTTTTCAGGGTAAATATTTTTTGCAGTTTGAGCTTGCGGACAAACTTGAAGAGATCTATTCTGGTCTGTACCGGGTCAAACTTGGCTGTGGGGCAAAATGTCATTCCTTTCTGTAGAACTCTTTCCTCATGTATTGTGAAAAAAAAATATATATATATATATATATATATATATATATATTTATTTATATATATATATATATTTATATATATATATATATAAATATATATTTATACTAGCAGCCCGTCCCGAGGTTGTCCGGGTATGAATTGCTGCTGGCCAGTAGTATATTGTTTTGTAGGATTTCGTTTTGATAGCATTTCTTATCTGTGACAGGCCTGTGAAACGCTCCGATTCACAGTGCACTCCTGATGCACGTAAGAGTGCGCGTTCAGTAGTGTGTGAACGCGAGTTTCCCTACTTTATTTTTCCTTGCAATATTATATAGCGCAAACTCGACAACATGGCATGAGCACAATTTACATTACAGAAGAACACCTTAATTTGTGGTAGGCACGGGGAGACAAAGTGATTTGCCTGGAATCACAGGATGTTGAGCCGATGCTGAGATTCGAACGTAGCTCCCCAGCTCTAAAGTTCGCAATTCTAGAACTTGTGGCGGGAGGTGTGTCCAAAAGTGTATGTCGGTGCTGGCTATCAATGAGAGAGACCTGTGCATTTTTCAAATGGGTGGTGAAAAAATATGAGTATGTTGCTGGAGATGTGGGCCGCTGTGCCATCAATGTACTTACCGGGGGAGGGTAAACACCCATTATTTCGCAACTTTCTTTCCGCATACCATCACACCGCATACTTTCATTACGAAAGTACCATGACTCCGCAATGCCATTATAACGCATGCCATTACATTTTATATGCTTTTACCACACATACATTTACAACGAAATTTGTTGTAAATGCATGAATGGTAAAAGCATATATTTTTTTTAATGTTTGGATAAGGTAAGTATGGGTATAGGGGTATATGTTTTGGGGTACTAAGGTATATGTTTTGGGGTATTTGGGTATTTTAAGGGTTCAGATATAGTTTTGGGTTATGGGGTACAGGGGTAGTTTTAGGGTTTAAGGATAGGTATGGGTTTTGGAGTACAGGGGTATTTTTAGGGTTCAGGGCTAGGTTTGGGTTTTGGGGTACAGGGGTATTTTTAGGGTTCAGGGGTAGGTTTGGGTTTTGGGGTACAGAGGTATTTTAAGGGTTCAGGGCTAGGTTTGGGTTTTGGGGTACAGGGGTATTTTTAGGGTTCAGGGCTAGGTTTGGGTTTTGGGGTACAGGGGTATTTTAGGGTTCAGGGATAGGTTTGGGTTTTGGGATACAGGGTTATTTTTAGGGTTCAGGGCTAGGTTTGGGTTTTGGGGTACAGGGGTATTTTTAGGGTTCAGGGGTAGGTTTGGGTTTTGGGGTACAGGGTTATTTTAAGGGTTCAAAGCTAGGTTTGGGTTTGGGGGTACAGGGGCATTTTGGGTTCAGGGGTAGGTTTGGGTTTCGGGGTACAGTGGTATTTTTAGGGTTCAGGGCTAGGTTTGGGATTTGGGGTACAGGGGTATTTTTAGGGTTCAGGGGTAGGTTTGGGGTTTGAGGTACAGGGGTATTTATAGGGTTCAGGGTTAGGTTTGGGTTTTGGGGTACAGGGGTATTTTTAGGGTTTAGGGATAGGTTTGGGTTTTGGGGTACAGGGTATATTTATAGGGTTAAGATGGGTTAGTGTTTAAGGGTGTTGGGTATTTTAAGGAGTAAGGATGGGTTATGATTATGGTGTGCAGGGGTTTTTAAAAGTAGCAGGGTGGGATTAGCACACGATATGAGACATGGCATGAAGGGCGGAACGTACCACATGCCCCCAGCGTTTGTCACGCCCCCAGCACACGCCCACGGCACAACGCAGACACGCCCACAAGCGACTGCTTTGCTGGCACGGTTCTTTTACCTTTTAAATGTATATGGTGGGCGTCTGAATAGCCTATGTCCTTCTGCTGCAACTGCCCTTTCCAACGCTGCATTGGGTGTTGTGATTGGTTCTGTGGTTCCTGAGATTACCCGCCTCAAAGGTTTGGGCTCTCTCTTTATTATATTAGTATAGATATATATACATAGATATATAGTTAGGTTCACAATTTACTCACAAAGCATAGAAATTCAGCAGTTATAGTTAGTGTTATCCCAAGAAACTATAACTCATTCCCTAAGGTAATTATAACTCACGCCCTCGCTATGCAGTGTTTTCTCATCAATAACTTTACCACAAATATTGCACTAATATTATCAATGATGTCATAGAAGATGTCATGAGTGATTTAATATGTGGAATAATTTGTAGTGCATGCCGAGGGCACGAGTTACAGTTACACTGGGGCATGATTTATAGTTTGTTGAGATAATTCTAACTATAGCGTTTTAATAGCCTTTGTTTTTCTTAGTGAATTTCTACGGTTTTTCAAAATCTAATACCCAACCGAAACATCTCTATAACCTTTGGTTTGTTCAGTGAATGTCAATGTTTTTGTAATGTAAAGTAATATTTCGGCCCAGGGACCATCTCCTCCGGGGTCCACCATATTTATTTAGGGGAGACAGGGTGCATAGTGCCCCTCCCTGTGCCATATTTGGCCCTGGGAACCCCATCACCCAAGGCCCATTCAATTATTAATTGGGGAGGAGGGGCCCTCCCCGGGATGATTTCTGGCCCTGGGGCCCCCATCTCCTGGAGTCCGGCCACATTAAGAACGGGGGAAGGGGACACACAGCCCCCCTGCCGGGCCAAAATTGCCAGTAAGTAGTTATAGTTAGAACCTATTTTCCATAGGAAAAGCGTTTTTGATTTGCTAATAACTTTGCGAAATTCTCCCAAAAAAGGTCTATCCAGGTTAGCTCCCATCCTGAAAGTTTGGGGGTGATTTGTCAAAAGGGGGCTGATAAAAAACGGGGGCCCAAAAATTGTTTTCTCCATGTTAATTTCTATAGAAAACTTTAGCCAAGGCTACAGCCCGAACTGCTGAACGGAATTACACCAAATTTGGCAAAAAGGTAGCACTTGGTTCAGAAAGCGACCTTTTTTAAATGGTGTAAATCTGTTCAGTAGGTGCTGAGAATTTTGAAAACAAAAAAAGTCCAAAAACTATTTCCCATAGGAAACTTTAGCCAAGGCTACTGCCGAACTGCTGAACAGAATTACACCAAAATTGGCAAAAAGGTAGTTCTTGGTTCAGAAAGCGACCTTTTGTAAAATGGTGCAAATCCATTCAGTAGTTGCTGAGAAAAAATATTGATATTTAGGGGCACGGTTGATTCGCGAACCCTCCAGACCACGCGCTTCATTTTAATTGGCTGCCAACACTCCAAACCAGGAAGTGTTGGCAGCCATCTTGTGACTCAGTAGAACCGAGTCACAAGAAAACAGTAAAAGAAAGTGAAAAATGAAGAAAAGGGGGCAGGGTAGAAACATCCTGAACCCTTATGCCTGGTCAGGGGGTCCCAGAAGGACCCCCCTATTTGTTTTTTTAAAACGTCCGAATGGGACTGGGTGCGTGAATCTGAACGAAATAATTTTTTATAAATCAGCGGGGGCTCCCCCACTTATTTAAATGAGCCCCTAGGTGGGCCAGGTCCGGGGGCCATTGTATAATCATACCATAACCTCCTCTGGGCTATGTAAATTAGATGCAGGAGGGCACACAGCTCTCCCGCAGCCCCGGGACCACTAACACCCCGGGGGTTTTAAAATAGAGGGTGGGGGTCCTTGCAACCCCCTCCTGGAACACTTGATGGCCCTGGGGATCGCCACCCCCCAGGGCTGGCTCCTGCAATGTCCCGGGGTGTCCACCCCCGGGACATTGCTGTTTGCTATGACAGGGCTGGAGCATGGCTTCCACCCTATGATAGCAAACCCTGCTTTGCTTTGTTGAAGCGAGAGGAGGAAAACCTCCTCTTGCTTCAATAAAGGAAAGGAGAATTGCTTTTGGACAAGATAGGCTGCATGTTAGCAACTCCTGTTGCCCAAAAGCAATGCCAGTGGGACCGTGGGGGCATTGGGGCTCCCCCCACGGTCCCCAACAGAGAGCCCAGACCCCGGGGGATGGGGGTACAGGGCCAGAAGTGGACTGGGAGGGGGGCCACATTAATTTACATCCTCAAGGCAAATGTAAATTAATGAAAGTGAACGCTTTTTCTTTTTCAAAAAAAGTTTGGAGTTGTGACCCTAGAGCGGCCTCCTAGTGTGAGCACGAAGGGTGCGCGGCACCCTGGTGTGAATGCGAAGGGTGCTCGGTTCTCAGCGCTTCACTCGAGTACTTCTCAGGTCTTTAAAACACCGATGGGCATATTCTCAAGAAGACATTGCCGAGTTAACAGCACTTTATCGCAGCCAAAATGGTGATAACTTTAACGCACCATTCACAAGCTGGTGCAAACAGCCCATATCACCAGTGTACCAGCGATAGCAGCCTCAAAAAGTATTGTCACGGATGACCCCCGGCAAGTATCGCTAATTAAAAGCAGAGTAGACGTTCCAGTGCAAAAAGCAGCGAACACACCACGTCGCAACCACCAGCAAGATCGGCGAAGAGAATACAAAACAGGCGATAAGGTGCGTTAGCACCAAGAAGTTTACACCTGCTCTGACCTGGTGTAAAGTCAGACTACAACCTGCAACATGAAATGGAGCCCAGCCCAGAGCCACAAGTGAACAACAACAGATGCAATGGAGCCAACAATCATGCAGCTCGAACACCCAAGATTGCCCCGACCACCCGCCACCAGCAGTTTGTCCGCCATCCCCCTCTGACCCCGACAAACAAATGTGACAGCAACCTTCCGAAATCTGGAACAAAACAAATCAGCTGATGTTGCACAATTATAATAAAATAGATGCATGTGGGGTTGGACAAATGAGAATCACAGTCATCTATAGATTTATATTTAAAACATTTTATTTAATCAAAACAGCAAAATAAAAGTAGATATAGCCATGGCGTGTCATCCCTTAACAATCTTTGAATCCCAGCGTGCAAGACAAAAAGCCAGATAAGATTGTGCGTCATGTGCCTATCAAAGGAGAGAGAGAGAGAGAAAGAGAGAAAGAGAGAAAGAGTGAGAGGAAGAGAGAGAGAGTGAGAGGAAGAGAGAGAGAAAAAAGGAAGAGTGAGAGAGAGAGGAAGACAAAGAAAGAGAGAAAGAGTGAGAGAGAGGAAGAGAGAGAGAAAAAGAGTGAAACTGTGTGAGAGAGAGAAAGAGAGAGAGAAAGAGTGAGAGAGAGAAGAAGAGAGAGAGACAAAGAGTGTGTGAGAGAAAAGGAAGAGATGGAAAGGGAGAGTGAGTGCCGACACTGTGGACAAAACCCTCACAGCTCACCTTTTCACCACCGGTGTGTCTCCAACCACGTGCTGGGACATAGTGCAGCCCTCGAGCTCACTCATCTGAAACATAGTACAGAATCAGTAATGGCAGAGTACATACAACTGCACACGCCTAAATCGATGTCCTGCCCCTGCGCACCCAGGCTGCTGCACCCCATCCACTCCCGCCACCCAGATGTGTCTACCCGCCCCTGTGCACCCAGGCTGCCACAGCCCGTCCACTCCCACCGCCCAGAGGTGTCTGCCTGCTCCTGCGCACCCCGGCTGCTGCACACCATCCACTCCCACCGCCCACCGGTGACTGCCCGCCACTGCACAAACAAGCCTCTCTTCTCACCTTCCGCCACCGGCGTGTGTCCATGAGGGCCCACCCCGTGCTGAAGCAACCTCTTCAGCCGTGGCGTACACGCGGTCCAGCCGAGCTCACAATTTAAATCGTACCTTGATTGCCGGGATAGTGTATCGAGGCCATGCATCATCGCAGGCTGCACACCCTCTCAGCTCTGGTGGCACTAACTCAGTGGAACTCAAGTCATCGCCACATGGCGGGAGGCCCGTTTTGGGCAAAGTGCCTTGGCTGCCACCAACTCTGTGTAGTTCAAGTCAAGGGAGAGAATGGAAATGGCCTCCAGCATGTGCGCCCGGCCCTTTTTATTGGCAGGGTCACATGTTCTGTGATGCCTGTGCTGCATGGGTGTGGTGTGGGTGTAAACCAGCCATGAGGGAGTGCTAACAACTAGACCTGTGATCAGCAGATCACTACAGGGAAGACCTGGACATGTAGCGTTGTCATTCCTCCCTGTCAGCGTGATCGGTGTGGGCTAGCCTGGCGTATGCCAGTCCTGGATGAGGCTGTGAACAATGACTCCGGAGCTCTGGTCGTGGTTCCATCCTGGGCTGTATGAGGAATCAACTGATGCAGGTGTCTCTGTTGTAGTTTTGCTGCCACGCGAGCCACAAGCGCCAATATGTCACCCTGTGACCCAAGTCCCACAACATGGCTAACATGGAAGGTAGGGGGAATCACTGACCCTACATTCATCCATAATTCCACACATGAAAGATCGTGGACATGACATATCTGTGTGGATATGAATGTTTATTGCACATTCAGTGGAGTGTTGCAGCTGTAGCAATACAGGGCCATGCAAAGCCCAAATTTCAGTTTTTGGAACATGGAGGGCAGCCCATTAGAGCCAAGTTCATGCTGGGGGGGGGTTAGGCTCCGCCAACATATGTACTTATCCAATCACTCCGCCAATCCCCAAGCACTTATAAATTCACTATACACTCTCCTTGCAGTACTCTAATGATCCAGTCTCTACCTATGTACTTGTACAATGACAGAGAAAAAGTTACATAACCAAAGTTTTCCCCACTGCCAGATGTAACATGGTTGCTTGTGTTGTCCACAGCACAATGTAATGTGGTAGGGCCCAGGGGCAGCATCATGCATACAGAATGAACACATGGACACAGCTAGATAGATAGTGGAACTGGGTACGGGCACGTGCGCTCGGCCCCTTTTTATTACCAGGGTTACATGTCCAGTGATGTCTCTGCTGGATGCATGTGAGGTGAGTGTAAGCCAGCCCTCAGGTAATGGTTAGTGCTGGACACAAGTACAACAATAATTATCGGACCACACACAGAGATACAATCAAAAAGGGTCTATGACTTGTGCTGCACTAAGATAGGGGCACCAGATGTGAAATAATACACAAAAGATTTTATCATAAAGGGTCCATGACTTGTGGTGCACTGAGGTGGGGGCAGCAGATCTGAAATCATACACAAAAGATTCTATCATAAAGGGTCCATGAGTAGGAGTTCACTGAGGTAGGGGCATCAGAAGCATTCAGCGTGTGCACAGCAAGCAATGATGCGTGGTCCGGGAGGGCCGCACTGGTAGCAATGGCCATAAAAAATGCGCAAGCAGCCCACTATACCCATAAAATTACTGTGGCAAAATCTAAACCGAAAGAAATATACCACATAGTAAACTCTCTGATAAAACCACCCGCGCCCGCTTCAGACAATAACAACTCAGTGTCCAAATGCAACAACCTGGCTGAATTCTTTTTCCAAAAAGTAAATAAAATTTACTCCTCTTTCCCCAATTTACCCACCGATCAGTCCTCTCAATGCTTGGACTTTGCCCCTGACAGGGATATTGAGCTGAAATCATTTCCCTTGCTAACTATGGAAATTTTGAAGAAACTAGCCCTACAAATAAAAACAGGCTCTCCCCGCGATCCAGCCCCTCCAGGCCCACTGGGTCTAGCCAGTGATATTGTCTTTCCCACCCTGTTGGAGCTGCTGAACTCCTCTATACTGAGCAAGACAGTACCCGTAACCTGGAAGCACGCAATGGTGCGGGCCCTCCTAAAGAAACCCTCCCTGGACCCAGCTAATGCGGGTAACTATCGTCCTATCTCTTTGCTCCCTTGGGTGTCAAAAATCCTGGAGAAGCACGTCAATGCCACTCTGACGACTTTTCTCGAGGACAACCACCTCCTTGATGCTTCCCAGACGGGTTTTCGCCCCAAACACGGGACAGAGACTGCCCTTTTAGCTGTAACCGAGGACGCAAGACGGATCTTGGATCGAGGGGGATCAGTGGCAGTGATCCTCCTCGATCTAAGCGCCGCGTTCGACACGGTACATCACAAGATCCTGTTGAACCGTCTTGCCGACCTAGGGGTATCCGGAGATGCCCTGTCGTGGCTGGAATCCTTCCTGTCAGACAGGACCTTCCAGGTCTTCGATGGCACAGCAGTATCCTCCAGTAGGCCACTGGGGTGCGGAGTGCCGCAGGGCTCCTCCCTAAGCCCTACGCTCTTCAATGTGTACATGAGGCCGCTGGCTGGGATTGTTCGTCCGCATGGTGTTAATATCATCTCCTATGCGGACGACACCCAGCTGGTGGTCTCCCTTGCACAGAAGAGCGGTCTTCAGACTCCACCTGACCTGGCGGCCTGTCTGGAGGACGTAAAAGGGTGGATGTCGAGCTCATGCTTGAAACTTAATGATGATAAAACGGAGCTGATGCTCCTTGGCCCAGCAACTCCCTCTACTCTGGAGCTAATTTGGCCCTCAAGTATGGGCTCCCCCCCCCTCCCCAAAGATACTATCAAAAGTCTGGGAGTATGGCTTGACAAGTCGCTGAGCCTAAACACTCAAGCCACCAAAGTGTCAGCCACTTGTATTGGCCTTCTCAGGGTAATTAAAAAAATCCTTCCCCTCCTTCCATTCGAGGCCAGACAAATTGTCATACAGGGCTTGATCCAATCACGGCTGGATTTTAACAATGCCCTTTATCTTGGAGCCCCGGACTATACTCTACAAAAACTTCAGCGCACTCAAAACTGTGCTGCCCGGGTGCTCCTGGGAATCCCTCGGAGGACCTCAATAAAATCCGGCCTAAAAACTTTGCACTGGCTGCCTGTCAGGGAGAGAGTAAAGTTTAAGGCTCTCTGCATCGCCCACCAGACTTTCTGGAAAACGGGCCCAGAAATCAACTCTTCCCTGATCTCCCCATACCAACCCAATAAAATTCTACGTTCCTCAACTGCTACTCTTGCCACAATCCCTCGAATATTTAGATCCAGAGCAGGAGGACGCTCATTTTCATACAACATTGCTAAACTGTGGAATACTCTCCCGCTGCAGATGCGAAACAATACAAATCTCACCAGCTTTAGGAAACAGCTCAAAACTCTCCTGTTCAACAATTAACAGCCTTAGCGGTCAGGTTTGTTAGGTTAGCTTCAGCGCCTGGACGCCTCAGGGCAACTGCAGCGCTTTATAAACCTAATTTTCATTTCATTTCATTTCAATGTCTGTTGCCTACTGGACAGCGTCCTCTGCAATCGCAACTCGATCTGAATTGTGAGCCCTGCTGTCCGTAATGTAGATCGAAAGCAGTAGACAGCACAGATATCGAGGAATGCTTTTTGTCACTTCCTCTTGACAAAATCTGAATACATAGAGTACAATTCTTTCTGTAATTAATAAATCAAGACTGAATCCGAATTGCGAGCCCTGCTGACTGCAGTGTAGGCGTATGGAACAAAAGATGAAATATGTATGGAAAACATTGTCGAAATATGTAGGTTTCAGGGAAGTTATAGTTAGTCGCCTACTGGACTCTGAAATTAATGAATAAAGACTGAATTTGAATTGTGAGCCCTGCTGACCGCAGTGCAGGCCCGAGGCAGGGATCAGCAAAGGCCCACAGCAACGTGACGTTGACTTGAGCTGCACAGATTGCGAGCATTTTGTCTTCTTAACCAATTATAGTCTCTTACACAATTCGGTACTAATCTTGAATTGTGAGCCCTGCTGACCGCAGTGTAGACAGGAGGCAGCGGTCAGCCCACAGCCACGTGGCATTGACCTGAGCTCCACAGAGTTAGTGGTACCTGAAGCACTCAGCGTGTGAGCAGCCAGCAATGATGCGTGGTCCGGGCAGGCTGCGCTGGTAGCAATGTTTGTTGCCTACTGGACTGCGTCATCTGCAATCGCGACTCTATCTGAACTATCAGCCCTGTTGCTTGTAGTGTAAGCCGGAGATAGAGGTCAGCAAGGGTCAACAGTCACGTGGTGTTCACTTCAGCTGCACAGTTAATGGCACCTGAATCACTCAGCGTGTGTGCAGCCAGCGATGATGCTTGGTCCGGGCGTGCCGCACTGGGTGCAATGTCTGTTGCCTACTGAACTGCGTCATCTGCAATCGTGACTCGATCTGAATTGTGAGCCCTGCTGTCTTCAGTGTAGATCGAAGGCACTAGTCAGCACAGACATCGAGGAATGCTTTTTGTCACTTCCTCTTGACAAAATCTGAGAACATAGAGTACAGTTCACTCTGCAATTATTAAATCAAAACTGAATTCGAACTGTGAGCTCTGCTGTCCGCAGTGTAGACTGCCATTCAGTGTTTCTTTGGACTTGCAAGATTAATTTTGTCATTGTACTAAAGCTATAACTGAATAAAACAAGTGTACTAAAAGGATATTATGTAGGTTTTAGGGACGTTTAACTTAGTTGCCTACTGGACTCTGCAATTAATGAATCAAGACTCAATTTTATTTTTGAGCCCTGATGACCGCAGTGTAGGCCATCAGTGATGCTGTGATGTCATCAGTGATGTCATTTGAGATGTCATCAGTGATGTCACTGATCATGATGTAATATGTGTAGTCATCAGCAGCGCATTGCGGGGCGTGAGTTATAGTTAGCTGAACTAACTATAACGGGAGAATTTCTATTGTTTTTTACGAGAAGAATGTCCAACTAACTATAACGCCCCTGAAACCTATGTTTTTTTCAGTGAATATATATATATATATTGTTGTGATCAAGTCCGGGTTCCCCGGATGAAACGCACCATGCTGCTGCCCATTCTGGAATAAAGCACTTTTTTTCATCCATCGCTGTGGTCTGTACCTGTTTGTGCTGGTGTTCGTTTGGATCCGTGTACTGCAGGATTGTGGACTTCGAGATATATATATATATATATATATATATATATATATATATATATATATATATATATATATATATATATATATATATATATACATACATACATACATACATACATACATACATACATACATATATATATATATATATATATATATATATATATATATATATATATATATATATATATATATGCTCCATGAACCACCAGCCTGCTGCACACTCGAGCGGGTGCTCTTTCCAGCGGGGGTGTGCCCGCTGAATAAATGACTGCTCTCAAACTTCCTCCACGTTCCGTACGAACAAGGAAGCAGCACTCACAGGGGGGGGTTATCGGTGCCAACGTTTTTTTATTAGCAACCCAGCGCAGACAAGACGCGTTTCGGCGCTTAGCCTTTGTCAATTGCAACACAGAACGCGCCGCCATTCTTTTTAAAGAGCATTGCTTCAATAATCATGTGGTCAATCATCAACATAGAAAGAAGACTATACAATTGCAATTTGAGTCGCCATATTGGAAAATGCAATTCAAACGTGAAAAAAAGTATATACAATCAGAATTCACGGTCTTTCGTTCTATGGTTATAGAGGTGTAAATACAACCTTACTAATGCCTATTACAGAAATCTTTAAATATTGCCCTGGATGGGCTTACTTCACAGTGTTATTTTTTATCTCGCCCACCGATGGGCATATCCTCCTGACAAACCACATATTTATATGCAATGCAATGTTTCAGTTCAACAAGCAACAATTCATTATACGGTACACAAAAACCAGATCATTTTAACATTTGAACAATACATAGATAAATAGTTAATTAACTATGCAAGATCCTACATAGTTATTTAATACCCCAGATGTACCGCTAATTCCTCATGTGTGTTAAGGCCAAATGGACTTTTACTCTGAAGGTCTATGATATAGCGTGACTCTAACCGTCGTAGTTTCTGCAGATGGTCTCCTCCTCTAGGGAGGGGTGGTACGCAGTCCAGACAAAAATAGGCCAATAGATCCCTATTGTGCCCATGCAGTTTCTTAAAATGTCTGGCGACTGGGTAGGATTCGTCGGTGTTATTAATTGCACGCATATGTTCCAATATGCGCAATTTCACAGGATTAATCGTGCTTCTGACGTATCTCAAACCACAGGGGCATACTAAGCAATAAATTGCATATGGTGTGGTACAAGTCAGAAATGTGATCTTTTTAGGGAATTTAAGGCCTGGGATGGTATACGTAGTAGTTCTTTTACTAATTTTACAGGCTTTACACCGGCCACAGGGATAGAAACCATTCAATGGTATTTTACTGGAGATGGAGGTTTTTGCTATATGATGGCTATGTACCAAATCATCTCTCAGGGCTCTCGCTTTACGGAATGTAATAAGAGGATTCGATGGTAAATCATCTTTAATAACATTGTCAGTGAGTAGGATATTCCAATTTTTACGGAGTATCTTCCTCACTTGTTCTGAATTTTCCGAAAAGGTCGTAATGAGTCTAAAAGTTCCTTGATCTTTGGACTCTATTTGTTTAGGTTTCAACAATTTAGACCTGGGCCGTTTTTTTACTTTATTGAAGGCTTGTGCCAACACTCCCTCTTCATATCCATGCACTCTAGAGCGATTTTTGAAATTCACTTTCTTTGGAATTGTTCCTTTTTAACCTTAAAAGTTCACCATACAGGATACTATTGATTAGTTTTTTGGAGTGATTACTGCTCGCATGCAATGTACAATTGCCGGCAGTACTTTTACGAAACAATTTAGTATGCAATTTCCCTCCTTCAACGTACACAGTTAAGTCCAAATAGTTAACACTTAGTTCACTGATCTCTCGACTGAATCTCAAATTCACATTGTTGTTGTTTAACACATCGACATATGTTTTGGCCTCCTCTATTGATCCTTCAAAAATAATAAAAAGATCATCAATATATCGATGCCATGCTTTGATCCAAAAGATCAAAGCATGGCATCGATATATTGATGATCAGGGTTCTTTTGTATTCAAATGTAATATAGCAACAACAAATATGAATATATATATAGCCACAACCAATTCTGGCACATGAAATCTCCTCACCAGACTACGACACCGCAGTTCCATGCATGTAAGTGTTATTGAATTATTCTCGGGCTGTAATGCGTTTCGGCAGGATCCCCTGCCTTGTTCACACCTTTTATATATGTATATACTAGTCATTTCCAATGTCACCATTCGTTTAGGCTCGGACTTGTTTCCACCCTACAAACAACTAGAAAATTAAGACCAGGGACAAAGCATTCCCAAAGATGGCAGCCAAATTGCGGAACAAGCTTCCTAGAGATTATGGCAAGGTGAAAGACCATTACAGGCCAGATAGCAATTAAACACCCTATTGTTTCCTTGCTAATGGTGATTATGCAGCCCAGGGTCAGTCCTATCTTAGCGTCAAGAAGCACCATATGTACACTTGATGCCAAGAATTCTAATAGCATTAGATAATGTAACTAAGCCTGGGTGAATTTGCATAGTTTTCTTTGTATAATACACATATTTATTTCACAAATACAGGTTTTAGGTGAGGTATGGAAGAATGAACATATGTGTGAATATCAGGACTCTCACATTGCTTTTGATCTCCAGATCCTCACTTCCACAATTTGTTCATGAGTATAAAATGATTTCACACAGCTTTCCCTGGCAACTGTCTACTTTCCCATCAGTTGTAACATACCTGATGTAGGTACTCACAGACAAAAGGATACTTAACTCCAATGTTTGTCCAACTAGTTTCTGTAAGTGTGGTGAATGTTTCAAACAGAGCATCTGTGACTCACATATCCATTTTTATAGGTCATGCAAGATGTTGCTGCGTAAACCGACTCTCACAAGATAAAAAGTGGTAGATAAAGGAAAAAGGAAAATGGGAATTTATTTGAGCAGCATGTAGCACAATAATCAGGTTCTACATGAGACTATGCTTGCATAGTTAAAATTACGCACAGGCCTAAACATAACAGAGCAGAACATCACATACCTGCATTGGAGCTGGTAGATCCTTCTGAACCTGTAATCACAAGATAGAGAGAACCAGAGAATGACCCCAGAGCTTAATTTCAAATAACTACTCTAGTCAGTCAGAAAACTTTATTAGGTCCTTACGACTATGAAAGTGCAAGTGTGTACAGTACAAAGATTCGATATTGCATTTATTACAGTAATTCATTGTATGGACAAAGTTAACTGACAAATCAAAAAATACCAGCTTGATATAAATATTTAAAATAACATTTTAAGAAGCGAAGAGTGAGATAGACAAAGTGCTAATAATTTGGAGCCCCTATTGGTTTACAGGAAAGAGCAAGTGCATACCGTGCAAAAATACAATATTGCATACATGGCAATAGTTTGTTATGAGCACGGCGTCTATTTTCCATTCAAGTAGCTCAGTCAAAATGTAATAGCTAAATTCAGCAGCTAGAAACAGTAATTCATTGCATGGACACAGTTAACTGACAAATCAAGAAACACCAGCTTGATATAAATATTTAAAATTACATTTTGGGAAGCGAAGGGTGGGATAGATAAAGTGCTAATAATTTTGTGCCCCTATTGGGTTACATGAAATTGCACATGTGTACCTTGCAAAAATACAATGTTGCATACATAGCAATAGTTTGTTGTGGACACAGCGTCCATTTTCCAATCAAAAAGCTCTGTCAAAATGTAATAGCTACAACCAGCAGATAGTAAAACCGTACTACAACTGGGATGGGACCCCTAAAGTATTGCACTGATAACCCATAGTTTAGTCACAAAGTATAGACACAATTCAGCACAGTACTAAAGCAATGGACTTATAAAGTTACTAGAAAGCGAGCTAAAAAGAGCACTAGGAAGTCCAAAGATATGCTTTAACTTTCCTATAGTGCAAACCTTCTAATAAGCCACATTCTTCCCAAACATTTAGCCACTGCACAGATAACTGATGGCATTGTATCAGATGCTTCTTGATGGCATCGGGTTACTATCAGCCTACAGACAGGAGCTAACCATTTGAGTCTGGGGGATTTATATAACGGACATGCAAAAAAAGTGTGATTGATCGTCTCAACAGTCCTGGGGCAACATGGGCAGTACTGTGTTGCGGCTGAAGATCCCCTCTGCCATGCCCCTGTGAATGACTTCAGAGGGAGGGAACCAAATCTAAATTGAATATATAACTTCCTGTCAAGAGGGACCGTAATGGCCTCCATGTATTGCTCATATGCACCCAGTAGCTTGAACTCCATAAATTCTAGTGTAAGGCGGCCTTCAGGTGAATGGGTAATGGTGGTCTGCACCATCCAGTTCCAATAGTGGGTCTTAATGAGTTCTCTACTGAGCAGTAAGCTGGAGTCGGATATGTCCCACAGGTTCCCCAGACCTATAGCAGAAAGCAGTGTCTGGATCTTGGTGAACCACCCAATTTTTTTTAAACCGATCAAGTTTAAAGACTTCTTCAAAAGCAGCTGCATAATGAATGAGCTCAGGAGTTTGTTTCAAACGCAACCAGAAAAGAAGGGAGCGAAGCCTTGCTTTGTCCACTATAGATGTTCTGCCCATATCTAAGTGGAGTGCTCTAGGGGAGGGAACATAGCAATCTGAAAAAATGTGTTTTCTGTAAGAAGGAGTCCCTCTAAATTGTCAAATTCCCAGATTTCAGCCCAGTGCAAGGCAGAACTTACCACCTTCTGATCATTTATCTGGAGCAGGGCTGTGATCAGTCTAGTTTGGGAGGCCCTGTGTTCCTAAATCAGAGCTCCAGAGGTTTTTCTCTGCTGTAAGATTCGCTTAGCGATATGGCACTTCCAGCCCATTTTCTCCAAGAGGGTTACGCCCAGGTATTCAAAAGTGACAACTCACTCCAGAGGAATCCCCCCCAACAGCAATTTGCCTTTGTTCGATTTGTGGGGGTTCATCAGCACGAGCTTGGTTTTCGAGGTATTAACCTCCAAACCTCTCATTCCACAGAAGACCAAGAAGCGATCGAGTAGCAGTTGAAGACCACTGGGGGTCTTGGAGACCAATAGCGTGTCGTCTCCGAAATATAAAGTTACTAGCAGCCCGTCCCGACGTTGTCCGGGTATGAATTGCTGCCGGCCAGTAGTATATTCTTTTGTAGGATTTCGTTTTGATAGCATTTCTTATCTGTGACAGCCCAGTGAAACGCTCCGATTCACAGTGCACTGCTGATGCACTTAAGAGTGTGCATTCAGTAGTGTGTGAACTCTAGTTTCCCTACTTTATTTTTCCTTGCAATATTATATAGTGCGAACTCGACAACGTGGCATAAGCTCAATTTACATTACAGAAGAACACATTCATTTGTGGTAGGCACGGGGAGACAAAGCGATTTGTCTGGAATCACAGGATGTTGAGCTGATGCCGAGATTCGAACGTAGCTCCCCAGCTCTAAAGTTCGCAATTCTAGAACTTGTGGTGGGAGGTGTGTCTAAAAGTGTATGTCGGTGCTTGCCATCAATATGAGGGACCTGTGCATTTTTCAAATGGGTGGTGAAAAAATATGAGTATGTTGCTGGAGATGTGGGCCGCCGTGCCGCCAATGTACTTACCGGGGAGGGTAAATACCCATTATTCCGCAACTTTCTTTCCGCATACCATCACTCCGCATACTTTCATTACGAAAGTACCATGACTCTGCAATGCCATTATAACGCATGGCATTACATTTAATATGCTTTCACCACGCATACATTTACAACGAAATTCGTTGTAAATGCATGAATGGTAAAAGCATGTTTTTTTTAAATGTTTGGATAAGGTAAGTATGGGTATAGGGATATATGTTTTGGGGCACTGAGGTATATGTTTTGGTGTGTTTGGGTATTTTAAGGGTTCAGATATAGTTTTTGGTTATGGGGTACAGGGGTAGGTTTAGGGATAGGTATGGGTTTTGGGGTACAGGGGTATTTTTAGGGTTCAGGGCTAGGTTTTGGTGTTGGGGTATAGGGGATTTTTAGGGTTCAGGGGTAGGTTTGGGTTTTGGGGTACAGGGGTATTTTAAGGGTTCAGGGCTAGGTTTGGGTTTTGAGGTACAGGGGTATTTTAAGGGTTCAGGGGTAGGTTTGGGTTTTGGGGTACAGGGGTCTTTTAAGGGTTCAGGGCTATGTTTGGGTTTTGGGGTACAGGGGTATTTTAGGGTTCAGGGCTAGGTTTGGGTTTTGGGGTACAGGGGTATTTTAGGGTTCAGGGGTAGGTTTGGGTTTTGGGGTAAAGGGTTATTTTTAGGGTTCAGGGCTAGGTTTGGGTTTTGGGGTACAGGGGTATTTTAAGGGTTCAGGGCTAGGTTTGGGTTTGGGGTGCAGGGGTATTTTAGGGTTCAGGGGTTCAGGGGGTTTGGGGTACAGTGGTATGTCTAGGGTTCAGGGCTAGGTTTGGGTTTTGGGGTACAGGGGTATTTTTAGGGTTCAGGGATAGGTTTGGGTTTTGAGGTACAGGGGTATTTATAGGGTTCAAGGCTAGGTTTGGGTTTTGGGGTACAGGCGTATTTTTAGGGTTTAGGGATAGGTTTGGGTTTTGGGTTACATATTTATAGAGTAAAGATGGGTTAGTGTTTAACAGTGTTTTAAGGAGTAAGGGTGGGTTATGATTATGGGGTGCAGGAGTATTTAAAGGGAGCAGGGTGTGATTAGCACACAATATGAGACATGGCATGAAGGGCGGAACGTACCACACGCCCCAAGCGTTTGTCGCGCCCCCAGCACACGCCCACAGCACAACACAGACACGCCCACAAGGGACTACTTTGCTGGCACGGTTCTTTTACCTTTCAAATGTATATGGTGGGCGTCTGCATAGCCTATGTCCTTCTGCTGCAACTGCCCTTTCCAACGCTGTATTGGGTGTTGTGATTGGTGCTGTGGTTCCTGAGATTACCCGCCTCAAAGGTTTGGGCTCTCTCTTTATTATATTAGTATAGATTACTTTTGCACTTCTCAATGTGAGGGCATCCGCAAGGACTTCCGCTAGACATTTCACCACTCCGTTGATGAACAGCGAAAACAGGTTGGCGGCCAGAACACATCCCTGTCGTACCCCTCTATTGATTCTTATTGAGTCTGTCAGTTGCCCTTGGTCCCCCCATGGACATTGCATAGTTATCCTCATGCAAGTGGAATAGCAGCACAAGGATCTCTGATGGAAGCCTCAGTTCATACAAGATGTGCCATAGTTTAAATATAGGAATGAGGTCAAAGGCTGACTTTAGATCAATAAAAGCAGTATCAAGACTGCCCTGTTCTATTGTCACTGTTTTTCAGGCCAGTAAGGTGAAACGGAAGACCTGATCAATGGTGCTGACTTTCCTCCTGAACCCGGCTTGGAAGGGAGATAGTATGTTCTTCTCCTCCATCCATTCAGTGATCTTAGTTAGACGAGCACGGGAGAAGACCTTCTGTTCACCATCATTCAGGCTGATCGGCCGGTAGTCTGAAGGCAGTGAAAAATCTCCCTTCTTAAAGACTGGAAGGACCTCTGCTCCCTGCCACGACGGAGGTATTGGGGTCCCAGCAGCGATTCCGTTTAATAATTCCGGATGTATTTGGACCAGTTCAGAATATCATTGAGAGAGACATCGCCGGGTACACCATCAGGACCCGAGGCTTTGTTCCTGACTATGGAATTTGTACTTCGGGTAATATCAGCTGAGGAAAATAGATCATCATTGGACTTTGTACCGATGTAATCAGTGATGGAATTTTCAGTAACAATTACAAGTGTAAGAGACAAAGGTCCACTGCCTGTGAATTTTATAGAATCCTTGAGCTTGACATGGCTGTGGGAACTGCCTACCCTACTCTTGAACAGCCAGCCTTGTGAAGTACAATCAGGGTCTACAGTAATCACTGAAACAATTAATAGGACACAAAGTTGCAGACATTTCTGCCACCCACAGCACTTTTGCTGCAATAGAAAATTGTTTATTAGTGTGGGCATGAAAAATAAATTGACTCTACCGGCTTGGTTGTGTTTCTTACACCATTGAATTCCACTTTAAACTACAATGAAGAGAAGTACTATCTGAGCATTGTGAGGGTCTGCTATCTTATGAAAAAAACTGTGTCAACATATTATGGGTTCCTTTGTCTGTACAACCGCCAAGAGATATCGTCTTGGGCAAAGTTTTGCTACTTGAGATTTCTGTCATTGGAAATCTATAAGCCTGCAAACTTTCCATAGAGCTACATTGATAAAAACCACAACACATTTTTAAAAAGTTCCTGAGGTACCTGATTGCCCACCAAATCGAATACTTTAAGTTTTATTTGTTCATAGACATTTATTTCAGGACTCTGCAATCCACACCACATAGCCTTTCAAATTAGGTTTGGTAATCGTCTTCGCTTTAGATTTGTTTTACCCTCACCACTAAGAACATGTTTTAATGTTTTCTTTTTATTATTATTTTCAAACATTTGACAATGACCATCTTTCATGGACAATAAAGAATACAAACACAAAGTAAAAGAAACCTTCAGGTTAATTGTGGCATATCTTTAATAGTAATGCTTGATAACGGGTTATTATGTTTGACATAGACATGTTTAGATTGCTACAAATATACTGAGTGGGCTGGCACTATACTATCCCTGCTTCATCTTTCCCTTCCTAGCCCTTGAGCGTACTCCAACATTACTAGAGACATTCCCAATATCCTAAAAGTGGAATAGTTTACAAGTTTTTTTTACTTTGCATAGTTATTTAAAACCATTGCAACATTTGCTTAAAAAAGTATGTTAAAATTGTTATTGTACAATAGTAAGACCCATAAAACAGGGACCACATTTACTATACAGAGAAACGTAGCTAAACAGGAGATGATAAGGTTCATTTGTTCGCAAGAAAAAGTGCAGTGCATTCGCTGTTCCTAGCTGGTACTGGGTGTGGGCGTGTTAATCGAGCCCTTTAGTCTGTATTGTTCTTGTTGTTCGTTTTTTTTTGTTCAAGAAAAGTGCTAATGCTCTATCCTTTGAGGGGGGCCAGTCCCGGATTATAAATTAGTTAATTGCATCACTAGGGCTTCTTCCTTGTGTGGCTTACTTATACAGCTATTTCAATATTAAGTATTTTTTGTTCAGCCAACTTTAAGAATTTTACTAATCTGCAGTTCATCTGCGTATTTCCCGGATTGAAGCAAGCCAACACCGCTTGTCTCCTGATGCGGATACCTAACTGCTTAAGGGGAGCTTTTAACAGAAGTATCCGTTCTTGATGTAGATCCTTACAGGTGCAGATTAGGTGTAAAATGTCTCCTTGCTTAGAATTGCACAGCCTACACGTGTTTTGAGTTGTGGCCCTCACCCATGGTGGAAGATGCTGGATGCACGGGAGGATGCCCAGTCTGTGCTTTAAGAATTTCATTTTGTGGCATAGGCAACTCCTATGTAGACTCTGAGTATAGACAGAGCTCTTCGCTTTTGCTGTATATTACATGTTCCTTAGCTACTTTTGGCTGTGGCTAATTTCTTCAAATAGGTGCTAGCATCCTAGTAAATTCCTTCTGGATTTATGCACATCTGACTATCCACTTTTGTATTTCTAACTCCAGTGATTTGTAATATATTTATTCCTGTTTAGTCCACTTTTCTGAAGAGTGTTGTTCTCTGCTTTTCTACTCGGAAATATAAGCTGGTTGAAAGAGATTTTACAGTCCCTGTAAAGTCTGATAAATATATCAACTAAATTGTTTCTTTACACAGAGCAGACATAACTCGCACTGAATCACATATTATGGGTGATTATGGGAGGGGGTGTCTACCTTTGGTAAGCGATGAGATGGGGGATTAACCCTTTTTAGGTCGAGCCTAATGCTTGCTGGCGAGATTATTATATGAGCTATAATTGTGAAATTCCCTGATTATTAGCCTGAGCACCAACCCGCTGGAAGGTCTAGCCATCATATTTGTTTTAAACAGTCCTTTTTATATCATCATTTGAAATGGGACTTTTATGAGAATTGATTCATCCACACCAGGGCAAACTCCTTAAATACCAAAAACATCTCAAGCCAGCAAATACAAGACAAGCAACGTTTGCAAAGATCTTTAAGGGTTACACCAACCAAGTGTAATTTGCTCCTTAACAGTCATGAAAACAGACTACCATATTTGAGAGAAGAGAATTGTAGTACAACTCAAGGAGAACCCGCTAGTGTTAATCAGTAATTACAGTTTCTAGGAGGGGAGGGCTCCAAATGCAGGATTTTCTGATTGAGGTAATAATATTTTACAGAAAACAATACATTTGGTCTTTTTGTGTTTTTAATAAACGGCTCATGGAAAAGGGTACTAGAAATATCCTGTTTGTATAGATATCTACCATGGTGTACTGTATAGACAACTATGGAAGAAAACTAGAGGAAGACTATTCAACAGGGATAACAAATGCAGACTTCAGGTGAATGTTTCAATTTGTGAAGAATAAATAGCAAGCGGGGAACTGTTACAAGCTTAGCAATTAGGAAGCGAAAGCTGCATTGCGCAACCACTGACAGCAAGGAGGGACATAAACTCAAGCAACTTTGGGTTGCATATAAAAATAGTTTTCTTTGACGCTATAACCATGCAATGGGTTTTAATGATCAATGGTTACTAACTCATGTAAATTTGGAGAATTTGTGCACAGAGGTAAAATGAGGGGCTTCTGTAGCAGACGCACTTTATAGTAGTGGTGACGGAAGAGATAACTAGTCTGGTCAGGTGGGGATTTGTAATAGCATTCAATAGAATTTGATAGATGCATCATCAGACACGGGGTGAATCACGTATTCATAAACTTAAGCCTGCCGGTGACATGTAGGATGATTATAACTCTAGAAGTGTTAGAGGACAGAAGCAGTGACAGCGAGAAAGGAGTACTGCTTTCCCCGGCTTCATTGTTTGCCCTGAAACTTGGTATTCAAGCAGGGCTGTTTGCAGATGGCACGTGAGGTAGTTCACATACCTGCTCTACAGAATAAATCATGGGGATGTTTACTCTAAGAAGAGCCTGAAGCTCTCTTGGCTCTGATAAAGAGATAATGTATGTCTTCTGGCCAATGGCATAGCACTTGGAAATGTATGACACTACCTAGTGGCCAAGAGAATCAGCAGCTCTGTGTCTCCCTAGCCATACTGATGCACAAAGAGAAGGGCGGGGAGCTAAGGGAAAAAATAGGTCCTGTACTAGTACTCCCAAGGAAAATGTTTCAATCACTAAAGAGTAACTGTTCCTAAAAAAAGAGAAACTGTGATTGCTACCCAAAGTGGCTAGTATGAAGTATAGGTGAGGGGACACCTATCTTCCTGTGTGATTAGAGGTTGGAATCAGGGGGGGATTACTCCTATTTGGAGTGTTGCCCTCACACACCCGTTAAGGTGTCATGCATCATCATTGGGCGTTTTGCTCCTCGTGGGGGTGGCGCTGCAGTCCCCCATGGGCCGCGCGATTGGGCTCTTTGGCCGAGTTCTTTTGTAGAGGAGCACTGCAGTGGTGAGTGCGGGTGTGTGGGTGGTGCAAGTGAATTAGAAATAGCGTAACAGTACCCTGAATAGTATTTATTCTTGGGTCCATACGATATCGTTAAAAACAGGCGAATAAAGAAACTGATGTGCCCTGCTTTCAGTGAATAGGGTTCTTTCTTTTCTGGCAATAAATAGTGAACAGTGACAATAATATATCAGGTCTTATTCAGATCAATGACATGTTTCACGCCTATTGGTCCTTAATGGATCCCTGGTGTTTCATCAAGACCAGGAGAGTATGTGAAAGTTGAAATAAATGTGTGGCACAGGAGTTCAGGAAAGAAACCTACAATACACCCTGTGATGTTAACCTGATTCAGGTTGGTGGTCTAGGCATCTCTGCACCCAGTCGATAACGACAACCTTTACATGTACATCCAGCCTAAAAGAATAAAGAAATGGGTAGAAAATAAAGTTTCAATGCATTTGTGCTAATAGGGCTAAGAGAGGTGAGCAAATGTCACAGGTTAAGTGGTAAACATTAAGCATGAGCGAATTTTGCGGATCTCGCGTTCGCGAATTTTGCGGATTTGCGGATTCGCAATCCGCAAAATCCGCGAATTCCCGCGAATTTGCGGATTTTTTTTTTTTTGTGTTCGCCCGTGTTTCTGCCAGTTCGCGAGGGTTTTTCACAATTTCGCAATTTGCGAACTTACCTGTCGGGTCGCAAGTTTTGCGAACTTGTTGTTTCTACGTGTCCAGCCTGTTTGGGACACTCTTCTTCATCACTGCCACTCTCTGTCACCACTGCCACTCTCTGACTACTCATGCCACCCTCTGGCCCACCCATGCCACCCTCTGTTTCATCACCACACCCTCTGGTTGTCCAGTGTACATTATTTTCGGCAAAGCAAAGCACACCTTCCCTGCCTCAAGTGACCTGAATTAATTTGGGGCTGATTAATGTGTCACAGAATATTTTTTTAGCTGACACCTGCTTCCTTAGTGCGCCCTGATTAGTGATCTTTTGCACTTGCTAAGTGCTTTCATTGTTGCAAAATTAGTTACAACACCTGCCCTGCCCCAACTGACAATAATGAATTAGGGGTTGATTAATGGATTTTAACTTCCAGCCTGGCTCCTGCTTGTCTCCCTTAGCTGTAATTCAGGACCTTTGTGGCATATGTGTAACTATTCTGAGGTTCAGAGCAGGGTCACATAATAGTTTCAACTGGCAACTGAACTCTGGAGGGGCCCCTCAGGAAGCACTACAGGAAATGGCTACTAATGATGAGCCTGAACTTTTGAACCTGGTAAGTAGTTACTTTCAGTTTTGCTAAGATCGTATTTCTGCAATTTTGCACTTATTCGCGGGGCGCGAACTCACGCGAACTCACGCGAACAGTGCGAGCAGTGCGAGCAAAATCCGCTGCTCGCGGATTTGCGGATTTTGCGGGAGATTCGCGAATCTCGCGGATTGCGGATTTCCCGAAAATCCGCAAAATCCGCGAGCGGAACGGATTTTCCGCCCATGCCTAGTAAACATTCAACTGGCGTAGACACTTCATGCATGATCGTAGCACGCACAATTAGTCACAATATTGCAATAAATACACGAAGGTGTGTAACTGTAACGATCTCGCGTACCCCTTCAAGTCTGGGAGTGCGTGGATACAATGATACAGTTATTGCTAAAAAAGACACACAAATAGTCCTTAGCCCGAAGGTAGTCCGGAGGTGTCTCGACGGCAGGAGAAGTGGCTCAAGAGGTTACCTAGAGTAGACGGGGGTGACATAATGGTTGTGGCTCAACTTTTATGCCAGAAAAAATCCCCCGAGAACAGAGCTGTGAAAAGACGAGGGCGCATTGGTATTGCGTTGCTTCGTCATGTAAAGATAAAACAAAGTACTCACATTGACCTCTTGGTGAACAAGCATCCAAACCTGCCCTCAGCCACTGAATAGCCGGAGAGCTGATGGCTTTAGGATACCCGTATAAATACGGGAGGAAAATTAGGGAAAAGGGAGCTGGGGCAGTCTGCTTCCACTCTGAATGCGGAAGTGTAGGTGGTGTCAGAAACTAGAACATTCATAATGGATCGTCATGGCTAGTTAGCGGGGCCATCTTGAAGGGACCGGGCATGCTGTAGTGCAGGTCAATGTAAAAAAATTTTGTGAAAATTCCGTTAAAACTATTGAGACAAGGTGGGAAGGCAGGATAATGATCTCTGCTTATCAAGTGTAATCATGCTAATTGCGGTGTAGTGGCTGGTCATCTATCGGTTATTAGCAAAGGGTGGCGGCCATGATTACAAGGTGTTGGTAGGAGGAATAAAAAGGTGGTGGCCATGGTTAAATGAAGGTGGTAGCACACATCTGGAGTTGGGACAGGCATCAGCTAATGTTAAACGGACTCCCCTTGTGAGCGCCATGGGGCATTCCAACTTGTCAATGGCATTGGGAAGAGGATGGCGAAGAAAAGTGTTTGCTAGATCAAGTTTCTATATCATACGTGTTGGGGAGTCATTGAGGTGAAAGTTCCACAGTGGCCAGGAATGGTCTACAGATGTGATCTTGTCGTACTGGCAGTAGAAATTGAGGGGTTGTAGGAGATAATTTATTATTGAATTCAGCCCAGGGTATGTCATCATTTAATCCCTGGGTATCTGATCTCAAGCGGAACACCCAGCATTGTTCCTTATTAAACAGCATCCTAGCTGGCCAGCTTGGTTTGGAGTAAATATTAGTCCAGCATATACTGTCTGGTGTATGTTGTGCGTCAAGGAAGTGTGAGCACATATTGGTATTAGTTTTCTTGCAGCGTATCATGCTGCGGTGCTCGCAGATCCGTGTTTTGACAGGTCTATATGTCATACCCACATAACGGAGTTGGCAAGGGCACGTAATTATAGTAGATACAATTCCTAGTATTGCAGTTAGCGTGCCGTTTTTGTTGCCATGGTCTTTGAAGGTCCAGGTCTATGCTCTTCGTTGTGGTAGTGAGGGGGGCATATTGAGCAGGATCCACAAGGGAAATGACCCTCGACTGGTCGGAGGGCCCATAAGGTCTTGTATGTAGAGCACGGGGAAGTGTATGTACAAGAGAGCCCTTCAGATTCTGTGTGTGTTTATAAGCAAACAGGGGAACTGGTCTTGGAGTAAAATTGCCTGTATTCAGGATTGCCCAATGTTTCTTAATAACTTTCTGTATTTTGTTAGTTGTGGGGGGAATGTTGTCACTCATGTAAGTGTGTCAGTCAAGACTTTTTCTCTTCTCTCTAGTAGGATGTGCCTATGATTGTTCTTAGCCCTCTTGTAGGCCAGATGTTTCACTCTGTGTTGGTAGTGACGGTCCAGTAAGTTGGATCTGAGGGAGGATGCCTGTCTTTCATATTCGCTAATAGTATTACAGTTCCTGCGTAATCTAAGGAATTGACCTTCTGGTAGGTTGCCCCTGATGGATTTTGGGTTGTGACTCTCGTAGAGTAGCAGACTGTTTCTATCAGTAGGTTTTTTGCAGTTAGTGGTAAGCAATTGACCCTCTTGGATGGAGATGGACAGGTCTAGAAATGGTATGGAACTGCTTGACATGGTGTTGGTGAATTTCAGATATGGGTCCCATGTGTTGACCCGATTGCAGAAAGCCTCACGTTTCTGAGTCACCACTCCAGAACACCAGGATGTCATCAATATAACAACAATTGATATGAACCGCTGCACTCCGGATGTAGATCAAGGTGGAACTAAGTTATCAGCTTCAAAATTTCAGGGTGCTCAAGAAGGTTGCCTTCTGCCCTGAAGGCGCAAATGTGTATTAAACAGCTATGATGCCTTACAAGTGTAAGGGGAGAAACTTGAGCACTCCTATATGCAGAATCAATGGCTGCTGTGTTAATAAAATTCAAATGTCCAAACAAGGTCTGACTGATATGTTCAAAAGATTGAAGACGTCGAATCACAAATTGATCAAACTCATCAAACAATCCATCATAAAACACTGGCAACTCTAGCAATTGGACAGAGACTTTAAGCACATTTTTCAAAATACTCCTATATTTGCATATCAAAGTTCACGTAATTTGCAATACATGTTAAAACTGAGACCCATTGAACCCACAACGTACAAAGGAACAATTCCATGTCATAACTGTGCAAATTGCAACAACCTCATCCCAGGTACCATAGTGACACACCCGACCCAAGGCACCCCAATTCATCTCAAAGTCAACGCAACATGCGATACAACTAACGTTGTGTACATTTTGAAATGTCCTTGTGGCCTACCCTATGTTGGGAAAACAGAGCGCAAAATGAAAATATGACTTACAGAACACCGCAGCAACATCAGAACCAAGAAATTAAAATCATGTGTTGTTGCACACTATGTGAATAACAGTCATAATATCAGTCAAATTAGTTTCCAGATCTTGGAAGTGGTAAGAAAACCCAGTGGAATGGACCCTAAAAAGTTTCTGTTGCAACGTGAACTGTACTGGATGCACAAACGTCGTTCCATCCACCCGACGGGCTTCAATGAGAGACTAGAATACAGCAGTTTTCTCTGATTCTATGGTTCATCTCACTTTCATTCGTTATTGCTCTCTCTCTGCTCATCCTCCCTTTCTTTCTCCTCCCCCTCTTTCTCCCATGACCCCTGCACTTTACTTTATATGTCTTCTACCCTTATTACCATTAATTTTATATTCAGTTCTTTCACATATATATATTTTTCCCCTCCCTTTTTTTCCTACTTTCTGTACTCTTTCAACCTTCTCGCTGTATGTTGCGTTTCGTTTCACTTTCTTTCGCTTTTTCAGCAATCGTATGCGTTCGAACACGCACTTGACTCTTGTTCACATTTGTGTTTCCCTTATATCAAGTTATACTCCCTTTGTTCTTTATTTGACCCTTGCTTATTTTCTGTTTGTATTCGTAGTACTGTTTCACCCTTATCTGTTCTCCCTTAAGTCATGTGTGACATTTTTTGCTCCATAACCTGTGTTTTATTTTCAATATACTGTTATTGTAGTCCCTCCTTTTTCTTTCAGCCCTTCACTACGTTCTTACTCTCACACCGTAGTCCTGTTTCTACATTCACTAACAAAGCACTTATTGCGCATGCTCACGCATCGGTCACTGTTTCTCTTCGGAGAAGGTTGAACGCCACAAGTCGCGGACACCGGCGCTTTTCATCTCACTTTGGCACGGTAAGCACTGCAGAACACGTACTACCTCTTGATAATTACTACGCTAGCATGTCATTCCGTAAGCACGCACTTATTTCAGCTGCACACACGAGTACTAATACAGCCGACCACTATTCACTCCGTCACCTTTCCACAGCGCCTAGAACCAGAGCACTTCACTTGCTCGGGTTTCCATCTATAACATTAACTTGTTTTAGCCGTCACCTGTGGATTCACTGCTTTTTCGTAACCAAGCTAGTTATTTCTTTTTAAGTTCCTTCGGGATTCACGTTATACCACCATCCACTCGGACATCATTTTATTTATTTTTTTGCATGCATCAGCATTGAGTTGTCGTCCTATCGGGCCTTATTCTTTACACGTTTAGCACGTTTGGTACAGTTTTTTCGAAGCAAGTTACTTTCTTGGCCGTCACATTCTTGAACCATCGGGCAAATCTAAGTGATTCTTTTTTCAGCACAATTTGATTTACTTTTTTCTTTTTTTGCACTTATATCGGGCTCTTGTTCTGAACCCAGTTATGTACATTTTCTCCTTAGACATATTCCCCCTGAAGAAGAGCCCAGGCGCGAAATGCACGGGGTGACTTTTACAACATTATGCCACAGTAATAATTGCAAGTACTGTATATGTACAACAATTCTTGGATTTGTTTACATCTTTGAACTTACATGAAGGATATGAAGTAATATGACTCTAAATATGGATTAAAATGATCTTTTGAACATATCAGTCAGACTTTGTTTGGACATTTGAATTTTACTAACACAGCAGCCATTGAATCTGCATGTAGGAGTGCTCAAGTTTCTCCCGTTACACTTGTAAGGCATCATAGCTGTATCAATATAACAACGCCACAGTAGTATGTTATTGCGAAATGAGTTGGTGTCATGCTCAAAATAGTTGCTTTCGAAAGCAGCCATATAGAGACATGCTAAACTTGGGGCAAAGGTGCTTCCCATGCATGTCCCCTGTATCTGGTGGTATAGATGACTTTGAAATTCAAAGTAATTTTCTTTGAGGGCCAAGAAGGCGGACTCAACAATAAATGTAATGGGGGTCTTAAATGGCCATGGCTCCTCCTGTTAAAGTATGTTCTCCAGGACTTCTAAAGTAGCGTCCTGGGGTTGGTATATTAAGATTCAACGTCCAGTTTCACCAGCAGGTCAAAATTATCAGCTGCTGGAAAAGTCTGTATCAGGTTAAGAACATCCGTTGTGTCTTTAAGGTATGTAGGAGTCTACATTACAATTGGTCTCAGGAGAAAAAGTCACAAAATTTGCTGAGTGGTTTCAGGAGTGAATCGATGCCCGAGACAATTGGGTGTCCCAGTGGAGGGTTCAGTCCCTTGTGAATTTTGTGGAGGGTGTAGAAGTATGGTGAGCGAGGTTGTTTATTATGAAGGAAGTTCACCTCTTGTTTAGTAATACACCCCTCCGTCTCTGCTTCCGTGATGAGTCCATTGATCTTGACAGTGAGACGTACAGCGGGATCCGTTTCGATCTGGAGGTAGTAACGTATGTCTGCCAGTTGCCATTGGCATTAATTATCATAGGTTGTCACATCCTGTAGAACAATGGCACCCCCTTTGTCAGCTGGTTTTACCACAATAGATATATTATCCATGATTCCATCGAGTAGGTACTTCTGTCGTTGGGACATGTTGTTGAAAGGTGGGTGTCGATTCATAAGTGCTATCTCTTTAAGGACAGCCTGCTCAAAGGTGAGTATTGGGGGGGGGGCAGTAGCAGGAGGCATGAATCTTGACTTGTTGCATAAGGGTAGTACCCTCATCCAGGGTGTAGGGTTTGACTTGAAAGTAGGCCCGTAGTCTGATTTCACAAAAAAATTTATGTAATTCCTGGTAAAGAGGAGATGTGTTTTTTCGTGGGGTGGGGACGAATACAAGTACCTTTTCCAACATGGTGTTTTCATATGGATCAAGTTGTCGTAACGAGAGGTTGACTACGAGTGTTTGGGTCCCGTTGTCTTGCTCCTCAATAGCATCTGGGCTTCTGGTTCCTGCCAATGCACGTTCTTGGTGGGTCCTCTTCTTTTTCTTCTTCCTCTGCCCCTCCCTCTGTTGAAAAAAAGGGGGGTTCGGAATTGTTGGTACATGTGGAATTGTTGGGGGTGACCAGGTTGTACATTCCACATAGGGGCGTGGGGTGGAGGTCCCATCCATTGTCCAAGGAACATGTTGGTCTGGTATGGATGTGTTGGAAAATTGGTGAAGAGTGGGGGGGATGGTTGGTGAAATTACCCCTCTGTCTGTTGGAATTATTCCTGCTTTCGTAGCTGGAATCGCTACTCACCGAACCCAATCTCTTGAAGAAGCTGGTAGAGCCCTCATCAGTTGATATTTCATTGGTTGAGAACTGATAATCTTCTTTCGTGTTTGGGTACACCTTCTCTTGATCGAAGCGTTTGACAAAGTTTTGTAGCTTATTGATTTTCTGTTGAGTGAGATATTCTTTATGCTCATTAATTTCCTCATTAATTTCTGCCAGGCGAGATATGAATGCTGTCATTGTTATTCCTGTCTTCAATACATTTCCTGCTATGGTAATCTGAATGAGTAGGGCATCAGAAAGGCGTTTGGCCATATTGATAATGAGGATGAGCCAATTGCACGTACACTTACATGCAATTTTAGACCATTCCCTGCGAAAAGTGATATCTTCAAGGAAGATCCTTGGTGTTTGGGTGACGAGCAGGCGTTAGGGGCTATGTTAGCCCTGAGGTATTCTGTCATGATCGACCTGTGTGGGGCCGTCTTAATCTGTTGTTTCTTTAAGGCTGCTAAGGCTTTCCAGTCCTCTTACTTACTGCCTGATGCTAAGTTACCCTCTACTGTAAGTAACAATGGTGTTGTCAGGATTCCTGCTATGGTGTCATCTGTCATATTGGAGCAATGTGTAGTTAAATTAGATCGTAGGTGATTAGATGGTATTTTTTTATTTATTTATTTATGCGATTTTATATAGCGCAAACTTTACCCGAAGGTGTCAGAGCGCTTTACATAAGAACCAGTTGAGAAACATAAGGACTAGGGGAAGGAAGGGGAAGGGACTAGGGGGTGGGTAGGGGGGTCCTCAGGTTTAGCTCAAGGTACCTACATGAGGCAGCAGAAGGGGTCTCATGTGGTTTGTCCTAGATGGAAAGAGTGAAACGCTAGGGGAGAGAAACGGCTAGTTACTAAAGAGTAACTATTTCCAACCTCTAATCACACAGGAAGATAGGTGTCCCCTCACCTGTACTTCATACTAGCAATTTTGGCTTGCAAGCACCTTTTCTCTTTTTTAGAAAGAGTTACTCTTTAGTGATTTGAACATTTTCCCCAACCATCTTCCCATAGTTGGAAGTGTGCCTCGAAGACTTCCTGGTTACCCTTGTCCTGCCGATGCAACATTTCAGTGCTTGCTTTGTATTCAGATTGTGGATCACCGCTCCTCCCCTATGATTATGCAGCCTATAAAGAATTGCATAAAAACATGATTAATGTGGAAGACTTAATACCTTAAAAATGAATAAGTGATATGTCCTGTCTTTTGACACTTTTCATATGATTCAGATAGCAAAAGTGAAAATGTAAGTTTCACATGCGGTCAGGCACTCCGGGAAAGTTCACACATTTAGCATGCAGGAGTTAGTCCCATCCCACCATTCATCAGTCAGTGTATTTAAAAATGCCACAATGTTTTTGGTAAATTATTTGCACATCTGGCATCTTGTAGGCCACTTTCTTTAAAATAATGTACACATTTCTGAACGGTAACCTGCATCCACGTCATATGAGACCATATCTATGGGTTTGACAATAATGTCCTTATCTACGACATCTAAACCACTGGTTCTCTTACGGCGCAGCCGAATCCTTCCCTTGAAAATGGGTGTTCAATTTGAGCATGGCTATTCTGCATATTTTGGGTTGGCAGCTTTTTTACTTCTGTTGCGATATTCTCAGTTGCACTGAAATTATGTTTCATAAATGCTTTGTTGTTGAGAAAAAACAGATATCTGTTTGCCAGTCTGTGCAGTTCTGGACACTGCTCCATTTTGCATGCCAATATTTTTATAGAATGCCCTTTGCCAATCACTTTTTAAATGCCCATGCACCCTTCATTTCCCCCAAGTCAGACCTCTTCGTTCTAGTTCTTACATTATGAGGATGCCCGGCCCCTAAGAACGCTTGCAAGCGCTCTACTATTTCTGCGTGAGCATAAGATCCATTCTTATGTCTCTGTCCTTCACACAATATGCTGCGTGAAAATGAGGTAAGACACTAGGGATTTTGTTTATATTTTACCTTTGTCCGCTGCTGCTTTAGCTCTGGCACTTGATGCACGAGCTTTCTCCCGCGTTCTCACTGGGGTGCTTTAGCAGGGGCGTGGCCGGTCAATGTGGGGGGAGTCATTCTGGCAATGAGCTTGCACGGGGACCTGCTCTTGCTGTGGTGTGGTGCTCCTGTGAGCGTGCGTGTCGTGGTAGGCGCGCACCAAGGTTTACAATAGGTTTTATGTCGCAAGATGAAACCTGGGTGTCAAGGTTGCCAATAAACATGAAGTTCATGCTGTAGCGGGAGTCAATGCAAGTAATGGAGGAGCAACTGGGTAATGTAGCAGCAAGCCTTTCCGGTGAAGAGATAACCACTGTATCCATGGCAGACTTACAAGCACTGATTTATGATGTAGTTTCCTCTGCTTCGGCACAGCGTGCTACAAAGAAACAGATCTATGCCAGATGATGAAGATGAAGGCGAATCATCTTCAAGCGGGAGATATGTGCAAGGAACCCATATTAAAAGTACTACGTTGCTAAACACATAAGGCAAATGTGGGGGGTCGCCACAAAAAAGAGGTTAGCTCGGTTGACTATTTTGCCCAATTCAACCCCCCCAACCCCCCCCCCTCCGGCTGACGATCTTCCAATTCATGTTGTCATCCACGGCATATAGCTAAAAAAGTACGTTTTCCATGTTTCCTCTCCAAAAGACACCTATTAGAGACATTTGATGACAAATTTCCACATGCTCCGAAAATAAGTACAAAGCTGGCCAATATGTAATCAAAGGCATCCGAGGCTTCAGAAGGAGCCTATCAGACTCTATTGATAAGAAAATAGATGCTTCTCTAAAATGCTCCTATGCAGCGTCGAATTTAGTTCTTCGAACAGCCACATTTGCTGCTTACTCTTCACAGATGCCTTTAAAGGATTTCCAGCTCCTTTTTTTAGGTCTCGCCTAGCATTGCAGCGCACATGCGCTGTTCACTCTACGAGAGCTATAGTAATCGATATTTTAGAAGGGGACTTTAAGCCATGTCCTTGTTTTCAATTGGCTGGCGTCATAGTTTAGGGTAAACGCTGGCTTCTGATTAGGAATCCGGCTTTTTGGTTACCGCCCTGTTGTTTTTTGGGATAGCCCATCTGGACTGGCCCAGGCCATCTTTGTTTCTCATTGCAGCGCATACATGCCCTGCTCGCTCTGCGAGAGCTTGTTTGAATAACGCTTGACTTCAGAGAACTAAAAGGCACCAAAAGAGGTAAAGGCAGGATCCTGGGGACTAGGAGTAGATGAGAGGTGGAACAGAGAAACGGAGATTCGTTTTGGGCTGGCTGTTGTCTCTTCAGCCGCTTCCCAGCGTTTCAATCTTTTCTATCGGCTTTCTGACTGTCTTTAGATTTCCACCACCTTTTTCCTTTAACGCTAACATGCTCTCTTTTCCCTCTGTGTGTCCTTCTTTTGGATTTTGTGTTCAGATTATCACCTATCTCGTTTCCGTCTGTTTTCATAATCTGTCCCCTGTCACTCATTTCCCTCCATTTTGACCCTCTTGTTTTTCCAGCTTTAACTCGTTATTTATTGTTTCCCTCTGTTTGCGCCCCTTCCCGTTTTACACCCCAACCCTCCATTTGCATCGCCTTTAACCCTTTTTGCACCCTATACTTTCTGAATTCACACCTTCTCCACCATTTTCAGCCCTCCCTCTGTTTTCAGACCCTTCCATGGTTTTGGACTTGTTTCTTTCGTCTGTGTCCTATACACCCCTATCCCCACTGTGGAGTGCACATTTCTGGCCCCTCTCTGTGCTCTCCCTTCCAGCTGGGTCTGCTCAGCCCTCCTGGCTCTGGAAGTATCTGCACCAGCAGCTACTCCGCTGACTTCTCTCCTATTTGAGTTACAGCCATGCAAGTGCGCCTTATCCCCCCCTGGGAGCCACTGACAGCAGTTCCAGGAATGCGGGGACCTCCCACTCACACGGGCCGCAACTTTGAACTTGGCACACACAAAAAAAGGCAGTGAGTTATTTATAGGTCCGGGGTAGGTTCTCGAACTTGGTGTCACCTACCCCGGAAGTCGGGTTTGGCGGAGGCTTGTTTGCCTGGGAACCCAACAAGCAGCATGCCAAGCAAGGAAGCCCATGAGAAAATCGGGCCTGGAACGCTCTTTGAGGCTCACCACTGCGATTGAAATCGACCCCTCATATTTACTGGGCAGCACTGCCCCCTAGCTGACTCCACATGCCCGTCACCGCTACCAACTTGCCCCTGCACCCCACGTGCCAACCAGACAAGCTTTCCACTGCTAACTTGGGTCACCTCGTGCCATTCTGTGTCTCCATTCCTCCTCCTCGAGCCAAGGAGCCCACCAGCCAGATCTGCCCCTACGTACCATTCCCCTCTAAACCCTCCAGCACATTTTCATGCCAGGTAGTTTGGGGTTCCCCGGCCCTGCCAGGCATGGATACCCCTTTGTGTCAGGACACTGCCCCACCCTCCCACATCAAACCAGTTCCCTTCCCTGGAGAGCGGCTGGGCACTGCCCCTCTTGCTTTCAGTTTAGGGAAGGGCGAGATTGCTTGCCAGATTAAGCACAGGATGTTCTGTGTTGCTTATAATGTCCCTCTCGCCGCTCAACCCCTGCACTTGGTCTAACTTCCCCTCGCTTCTGTGTGTCTGAGAACATTATGGGTTTATGTTTTCCTAAGCATTAGACCTCAGGCTGGAGGGCTGCGTTCCCCGGCACTCTCCAACTCACGCGAGTGCTCATTCATAGTGCTCTCTCCGTTGTCTTGAGTTGGCGGGTGACGTCAGCACTCATCACTGGGGGGCATGCAGGCTGCTATCTTCCCAAAGCGCAAAGCATTTGCAATGCAATAGGTCTCACATTTGAGAGAGTTTAAGCTTTTGGCATTATAAATGACAATGCCTGTTATTTATCTGTTTTTATAATTAACACAAACATAAGTAATTGTCATTTACAATGCTGCCAAGAGCTCAAACTCTTGTAAATGTGAGATCTATTTCATTTCAAAGAAGCGTCCGCCATTTTTAGGGGCTGCTTGGAAATTGAAAGCGTGCATGGCGTGCAGAATGTTGCAGGGAAGCATGATGTGCCTCCAGTAGGAGAAACTCATTAAAGAAAATAGTGCTTACAGATTAAATACGAAGTAAAAGGGCCAGTCCTCATGGGAGGTTAAAATGAAGACAGGGAGGGACTAACAAGCCTATTAAAGAATCCGAAGCCAGCATTTACAAATGACAATGATGCAAGCCAATGAAAAATATGGGCGGAGAGTGGGCAGAGCTTCAAGTCCATACTCAAACACAGCATGCCTCTCAGGCGCGACCTAAAAAGACTGGCCACCCAGAACAGCTAATTCCTATATCCTCTGAATGGGAATACAGTGATCCTGGACTTCTGTTGACCCTGCTGTGCGAATGAGGTATAACTTGAGTACTTGTGGTACAGCGAAATATAGGACCCACATCTAGGCATGCATGTTCCTTTGACCACTATAACATAGTTTAATACATATATCTCAGCACATCCACTAACTGCTGGAGGAGGGGCTCATTTCCTTCCTTCTCCATTTCTTCATCAGCAGCAGTAGTTTCTAAATGTGTAGTTTGTTAGAATAATGCCATTTCTCTAAATTGCAAATTTCAAGCAGTGAAGGCCATAATTAAAGGTGTATTTTTCCATAACAAAGCAAGAACCACCCACCCACTGATGTAATTACAGAGCAACAATACAATGATTCCACAGCAGATATGAGGTATCATTTTTGAAGACTTGGTTCCTTTGTCACTATCTGGGCTGTAACTTACAATGGAGACGTTCCCAATTTCCCCTCTTCATGAGCCTGCAAACGTTTGTAGACTTCATAAGTTAATGGAGAAATTTCTGGGAAAAAGGTTTTGGCGTAGAATTTTTCATAAAACACATTTATTAATTGTAATCGCTCCCACAAAAAAGTAGGTTCCTCTGTTTTTAGGTCGAGCCTCGAGCCAGCGCGCAGGCGCTGCTCGCCATACTTGTTGTAGTGGAGTAGGGAAGAAGCCCCGACCACTCCCCGCCCATATTTGTCATTGGCTTGTGTCATTGTCTGTCCTAAATGCTGGCTTCTGATTCATAAATAGCCTTGTTAGTCCCGCCTTTGTACTGCCTCCTCTTCATTTGATACCTCCCATGGAGACTGGCCCCTTTACTTTGGTTGTTACACAGTACGTGTTATTCAGACTGTGAGCACTATTTTCTGTCCAGTTTCTCTTACTGCAGGCACAACGTGCTTTGGTGCCTTTATTACAACCCCGCCCTGACTTTCTCCTGTTGTCCAAGCCTTCTATAGCCCCCTCCCTCCCTCCCTTAGTCATGCCTTTTTACCCCCTCCTGTTGTCTGTGCCTTCTCCCCCCACCGACCCCCTCCCACCCTCCCTCGTTGTCCATGATGCCTACCATTTGCAATGCAATAGGTCTCGCATGTATGCGAGTTAGAGCTATTGGCATTGTAAATGACAATGCCTTTCATTTATGTTTTGGTATTTAAAACATAAATAAAACGCATTATTATTTACAGAGCCAATCAATAGCTTAAACTTGCATAAATGCAAGACAATTACGATCCCACAGACATGCCCTTGAAACTCTTGGCTCAATTTTGATCAGATGTCTCTTTTGACTCCTTATGGTCCTCAGCAACTTCGTAGGAACCTCGATTGCAGCCAGGCAACACTTGAGGTTTAAATAATGGAAAATGGACTAATCACAAAAGAATCTTGTTCTAGTCTGCTTTCACAGGGGATAAGCTCTTTTCATCTCAGCTTTATGATTTGGTTAAAAAGGCATCAGAAGAGAAAAAGGTGTTGCAGCCCTCCAAATCATCTCATACAAGGCAATCCTTCTTCCCCAATTTAAAAAAAAAAATGCATTCTACAATAAGCAGCCATTTCGAGGCTTGGCTCGTGGTCGTTAGCCGTGGTTGCAGGAAAAACTCGATCACAGATGTTGCAGTCCCAACAACCACAGCAACAGAATAAATGACAACAAATCACATATGGTGGGCGGCAGAATAAGTTATTGGGACAGACCACAGCCTCCGACAGGCTCAAGGAGACCGTCTGGGCGGTGGTTGGACCATAATCCCTACAATGAAGGCATTGCCTGTGCAGGCACCGCCATAGGGATTATGATGTCCATTTCCCACAGCCTTTTTATCGCAGTCCCACCGTCATAGAAAGGCTTTAGGAAAGGGACTTTGGGGGCCTCTAGCTGGGCCCTGGCGGCCCTCCGCTATGTAGTCATATGTGGTGCTCCCCCAAACATGCCAGGCATCACATGAATGTTTAAAAATATTCCTTTTTACTACTTCTGATTGTGCTGCGGCCCTATTCCAGGCCTCAGCATGAGCCGCAATAGTAAAATACATGTTTATGAACGCCTACAGGGAGGTCACATCATAATCTGGCTGGTGGAGCCGTCAACTACTTGTCAGCGGTCTCCATCCTTCTACGGTGGTGGTTAGATGCTCGTACAACTACCAGCATCATGAAGGCCCATAGTCCGAACGAAAAAATCTTCACCACTGCTCGGACCCAAGGTTATCCGACGACGACGCTCCCTTCTCAGACACCTGCTGCATCCTTGCTGTGCTGAACTTTACCTTCTCAGAATATTTTTCTCAGAAATTCTTCTAAGTCCGGAGGTAAGCACTGACCGGGTCCGACCAACTTCTTGTATCCGAGCAGCGCTCTGTCCATATTTTTTTAATTTGACCCCTCTCATGTGTCTAGGTTGAGCGATTGACGCTTTGAACTTCTAGGCACTAGTTTTCACTAAAAACATTTTACATACGTAACTCTGGTTCTACTGGTTGGATTGTTGTCGTTTTGTTTTCAAATTCAATTCAATTTAATCAGTTGTATTTGTATAGTGCATGGCTACCTATACCGGCCTCCATGAGCTAGATGCAAAGCACTCCCTCCATGAAACTGAGATGATCCATTTCCTCAAACCACGTTTAAAAAGGTGATTTTTTAGCATTTTCCTGAAGCAGGCTTCTGACGGCAGACTTATAAGGGAACGGAAGCCAGCAGAGCATTCCAGAATCTGAAGGTGAGGAATGCAAAAGAGCGGCCTCAACACCTGTTTTTTTTTATTTTATCCACCACCAAAAGTCCTTGGTTATCCTGGGGGTAAGCAGAAATTAAATGATAGGTGCGCCTTTTCCATGGATGGCCTTGTGTGTGATACGGAGAGCCTTAAATGAAATTCTATGTCCGGACTGGAGGCCTCAGATTATGCTTTACTCTTTCTTTACTGTTTATTAACATATTTTCACAGCAGACAATTAAAATTCAACATTTCATAAAATGACCTTTCTCAGTAATCCCCACGTGACTTTATCCACAATGCACCCAAACAGGTCATGCCTCTACCATATAATGACAGGACACCCTATATATTCCTCTTTCTTTGCTACTCCGCAAAAGAGATAAGTACTTCTGACCTTTATTCTTGGTATTATGTGTATAGTAATTATCAGGGGCGCAACTAGGTCTTAAGTTCGGGGGGGGCTAACATGACATACAAAGGGGCGTGGTTAACATGTTAATCAATGGGGGCGGGGCTAAAATGGCAGACAATCAGGATCGGGTAATGCCCAGGCCAATCTAAGAAAAAGAAATGGCAAATTCTGCATTCGAAACTAGACAACAATCAGACAAGGGATGTGTTCATCTTTTAATAAAGTGTCACTCAAATACATTAAATTGTCTCACAACGATATTATGTAGATGGTTAAATTTACAACCTTTTTTCTAATGGAATGCCCATGAAACTGGGTCAAAAGAGCCCAGAACAACATGCTACTCTCTCTCTCAGATATAATTCACACAAAAAAAGGGGACTCTGTCCACCCCGCAAAGACAGAGAAGGAATTTGAGATTTTGCAATGTGTCCATTTGAAGTGTTGTTACAAACTATAGCACCAACAAACATTAATTTATTGGCAGCACAGACATTAAAGCGTTGTGCTTTAATGTGCAGGCAGTGGAAGTAGTGGCGGGTGGGATACTGTGCAGCAGCACCCCAATCATCACCATGCTAGAATTCAGAGGGTGCATGAGAAATAATAAAGCATTTACATTTTGATAATATCATGTTACATTTGCTGTTCTTCAAAAGACAGGTCAATTGCCAGGCTGTTGATACTGCAAAAACACAGAACTTGGTAATTGTATCCCTGTCACAAAGTTCCAGTCCTCACTTCTTCGGCTGGTGCAGCTCCTATTATAATTGCATTTATATAGCGCTCACTAACCCTGATGAGGCGATTAAGAGCTTTTTCGGTGAGTAGCACGCTACTCTGGGACCCATAGAGGATCAGTGGTGAATTAGTATAATGAAATATGAAAGTAATTTGAGCACTGGACATGTTAGTCTATTATTTGGATTGAGAAGCATAGCGCAGGGATAGAAGAGGGAAAAGGTTTGCATTTATATTGCACTTACTACCCCATGTGAGGTGTTGAAGCGCTTTTTGGTGGGTAGCACGCTACTCTGGAACTCAAACAGAATTAGTGGGGACTGATATAGGGAAATATGAAATTAATCTGAGTGGTGGAAATCTTAGTCTTTTATTTGTATTGAAAAGGAATAGTGGAGGGATAGAAAAAGGAAGGGTCTAGAATGTGTTTTTTTGGGGAGTTCATAGCAGTAGGAAGGGATTTGGGATGGAGGTGGAAGAGTCAGAGGGAAGGGTTTAGAAAGGTTTGTTTGTGAGATCTGAATAGTAAAAGAGGTATGAGATGATGGAAGGAGGGGTAGAGGAGAGAAGAGTATTGGGTTTAGGATGAATGAAAGAGTGTAGGTAGAGAATATACTGATAGAGGTATAGGGTTAGAAATAGGGCAGTGCATTGGAGAGAGTAGTAGAGAGAGGTTTGAGATGAGTCAGAGTGGAGGTAGGGAATATATTGCGAGAGATATATGGTGAGATCTAGGGTAGTGCAAAGTAATCAATATAAAGATACGTAAGTACATGAAAGGTATCTAAATGCATAAGGAAGGGAATCTATATAGAATAAAGTTGCATTTAATAAACTAAGACTTTCAAATGGTGTTGTACTTGTGTGTTTGTGTAAGGTGTTAGATTATTCTGTACCATTACAGACCACTATCCCGCCTGAAATAAAGGAAAAAGCAAAAAAACTGTATTTTCACTCTATAATTCCTTCCACCAAGCTGAATCTGTTATCAGTTTCATATCTATAGCACCAAGAGGCTCCAGGCGTACATGTTTAACAAATGGCCAAATAATACTGTAGAATGAAGAAAATAACAAAATGAGACCACACACAAGCCAAATTGTCTAGTAAACAAAATATGAAATGAAACTAAGAAAAAGTAATTATCCTAGTCTAGACTTATGGCCTGGGAACAAGCCTGGTGTTATATATCAGCTTAACAAATTGGGCCTGGCTTCAGATGGAGGAAATTCTTACAAAGAACCAGTAGCGGTCAGTGGTGGGAGTGCTGCCGGGCGGTGACGTGGGGTGGAAAGGGGCAGGGTGGGGGGTAGTAAACTATGGAATACAGCCAAATACAGGTAAGTAAACGTAAAAATATATAAAACGAATTTTGTTGCGTGCACTGCATCGCCAAATGCAATGCAGTGCGCACAACAAAATTTGTTTTATTTATTTTTATGTTCTTAAATTGTGTATTATGCTGATGTAACAATTGAATTACTGCACAGTAAATGTTTAAGATTTGCAGGTATTATCGGTCTTTATTGAGATAGAGGGTGAATCGAAGAAAAACTTGAAAATATACAAAAAATCCACAAACAAACTTACGAACCTGATTACAATACACATACCACCAATCCAAACCAAGGACATGGTAGATATATTTGGCCATCATCTGTTGTTACAGTACTGCGGACTACTTTAGAAAGGCCAACCTACCCCTTGACTTGATGTATTAGAAATGGGCCCCATATGCTTCAAACAACATCCCAGGGACCCCTTCCCCACCTTTGGCACCACTGGTCGGGCCACTCAGCAGATAAGGGGGCTTGTTCTGCTTCACATCAGCATCTCATCTCTTGCAAGGACATGCCAGGGGCTCCACCGCCTCAAGGCCACTTGCTGAAAATGAGGCTACGATCTGCTTTGCAACAGCATCACTTGCAAGTACCACCCTTCCATAGTACCACTGTCCAGCCCACTCAGCAGACATGGGGGCAGGTATCTGAGGCATCACTGCCCCAAGCCCACACAGCTGAACTGAGGCCTAGCACGCGCTCCTGACCACCACCTTCATTACACTTTTGGTGTAAGGTGAGGACACACCAGGTGTCGCACAACTTCACAGCCATCATTCTCAACGCAGGATCTCTGCTCTCACTTCACCATGTGACCCTACAGCCCACACAGGAGTGCAAAAACTGAATCCAAGCACTTGCATCCATCGATGCACAAACATTGTGGGGTACCAGGGCCCAACATATTATTTCCAACCAAGTAACGCCCTCCAGTGGCAAGATTTGTTAAAAATAATAAAATCGGATTGATTATAGAACGGACCAGTCAAGCATTAAATTAGAGTTGCTTTCTGCTCAGCTGGTAGCGCCTTCCTATTAGAAGTTGGGCCACTGTTGCCAGCATCTGGTGACAGCGCAACCCCAGGTACCAACTGTAGGTGCTTCCATGCACCCTACCTCAATGTGCCGCTTTCATAGCCAGCACAAGCCCTGTCGCCAGTGCCAAAACCCACTAGGTGCTATATCCGTGCTTACGCACATTCACAGCTCCTCTCCACCCCAACAATCACTTCCAACCAATGAAGGGGCCATAGGACGCAATGAGCAGCACTATCGTGCGCCCCTATTCACTGTGTTCAGTCGGGAAACTGATGCGTGTAAACCCGGGATGTACTGCGCGTACAGCGCCGGGTCACATGAAGAATGCCTGTACAGGACTCACAGGACGCAAGTGTGGTGCTCTTAACACAGCCCTCTAACATTTACCATTGCAATGTGTCTCCTCTCCTCGAGCAGATCTGTGGGTTGAGCAATGCTCTAAGTACAGACTGGATACAAGTAAGGACAGCTCCTGAAAAAAAAATCAGTTGAGGTGTTCCTCGAAAAGCTGTGTCCAAAATGCGCAGGGCAGGCGGGGCCTCACTTGAGAGGCGAGTCATGAAACACAAGCTCACACAGCAGGACTCTTGGAGCAGAGAGTGCGAAGATGTGCACAGCAGGGGGAAAGGGATGGCCAGTGCAGGGGACGCTTTTCCTTTGTAAAGGAATTCCTGCTGGTGTCATATCCCCCTGCTGTGCACATCTTCACACTCCATGCTGCACCGCACATCAAACGTGCTTAGGTGAAATCCCTGCTTCAGGCAAGGAAATCACCTCGTGGCACCCCTCTTACAGAAAACAAAAGGTAGGGGGCAGGGAGGGTCACTGAAACCATCAGAGGCGGCTGGCTCGGGCTGGTTCTGGGCCTCTTTGAAGGGGTCATTAAATCACAATCTCGGATACTAAAGCATCCAAGAATAAAAGTGGAGCCTTCAATACAAATGAAACTGGAGAAACGGTTTTCATGCTTTCATTATTTTTACATAATTGTAAATCAGGAAAGTGTGTCGGGCTGTCATCTGAACCTTGGCAGCCCGGGCTGAAGATGACGACGGGGGGGGGCTGAAGCCCGTTCAGCCCAATGGGTGTTGCGCGCCTGGTAATTATAATGTTTTGACCTGCGCATCGCGGACTGTTTGCCGCATATAGCGCACCTGATATGTGTGCTCAGGTGGCAGGAAGCGGAGGGTTTATCACTCCGATGATCGTTTCCCATTTCTATCCCGCCGCCTGGGCTTTACGTATGCTGAAGGAAGCCCTGGGATACTGGGCAGAGTGTGCCATGCTGCCTCTCAAGCTGAGCGCCTGCACTCCGTTAGCTGAAATTGCCGACGGGCACATCGTAACGCTTCCCTACGCCCGCCTGTGCAAGTAAAATCAAACAGTACAGGCTTCGCCCAGGGGCCCAGTGTCACTTGAGTTTACCTCCTGGGAGCCCTAATTGCAGTAATATACTTGGGGCTGCCCCCACAAAGCTGCTTGTGCCAGCCTTGTGTGCCTTCCTACAAGTGTGCCCAACAAGCCTGATTTGCCTTTCGTTATCATGACAGAAAGTTTTCTTCTCTTTTTTTAATGATTTGTTCCCTTGTTCATTACAGTTTTAAATCATGTGTTTTTTCTTTTTCATGTCATCAATATTGTAAAGGTTTTAATTAACTACATACAATAAAAATTTTACTTACTCATTATCATGGCAGAGCGCCAGTACTTTGTTGAGGACGCCTACCAAACAGACATGCAGGACAATCAGGCCATAGATACCTCAGTGACACATTCTGTAAACCGGGCCCTAACAGCCGCCCTCCAGCCTTTAACTAGTCACCTGCAGCAGACTGGCCTCATATTACGATTATGACCCACATTTCCTGCACCTTTACCTCCTACAACGCGTACTCCACGCGCAACATGTCACCAGCGGTGGTAATTTCCACTCCCTCCACCTCACTTGACCGAGACTCTGACCCACCCTCCTCCGCCCCTTCGGAAACCAATTACTCTACCCCTCCACCCCAGAAATACCTGAGGGCCTAAAGGGACTGCGTACGCCGCTCCACCCCCATTGACGCTGCTGGACTTTGACCCAGATGCTATCATCCACCCCAGCTCTTCAGCCTGGGCTCCCCTTCCTCCTGTCACAGACTACATCAACGAACATGTCAGGAAAGGATTTGATAAAGAAGTGTGCAATAGTTTGCGCTCGGAGTGCTCCCTGCCCAACACCATTGACAAAGTCACAGAAACCCCAGAACTAGACCCTTTTTGAAACGCTCAGCCAAAGACCCCAAGAAGGGGATTGACAGGTTCTGGAAAGCCTGTCAGGAAAAGGTCCTCGACTTGACATGTCCCCTATGCGAAATTTTGGAAATGGCAGTCTCAGCTAAAGATACAGGCTTTCCTCTCGATTCCGGCGCATTGACTGGATGGGCCCAAAGGGCGCTATGCATGCTGGGAAATGCAAATTATGCCATGTCGGCGGTGCACCGTAGATCCATACTCATCCACATATACCCCAAACTAGGGGAACTGCCCAATGCAGAACTGGGCTGAAAGGTCAATGGCCTCCTCTTCGGAGACAGATTCTTTAGCGATATCAAAAAAGTTGTGCAAACCTTTACAAAGCTTGGCAAAGCACAGTCCTCGCTGCACAAAGTATTCGGCCAACAATGCATTTTCGGGCAGGCCGGCCGATACAGAGGGCGTCTGACCAGTCGTCCATATACATAAAGCCCTTCCAGAACATACCAAAGCTGAAGCTGCTCCTATAATACAGAGGCACGCTCCAACTTCTATCCTTACAGAACCTGTGCAGGGCGCTATCTTTACCAAAGAGGTCCTCCCAGAGGCCTAGGATATTTTAACAATTCTTCAGGTGCCTCAGGTAAGACTAATTTCCCCTTCATCCATTCAGCTAGGGGGCAGGATGCAAAACTTCCTCCCCAAGTGGAAGTCCATCACACAGGACCTGTAAGTTCTGGAAATGGTCTCCGGTTTCTAACTGAAGTTTTTCAGGACACCTCACCAACCAGTCCTCCCACAACCTCTCCTTTTTCCCATCATGATCAAGCTTTTTATTCAAGATGAACTGACCCAACTAGGTCAGAAAGGGGCGATCACCCATTCCCCCCCAAACCCCCTGGCTTTTGCAGCAACATCTTTGTGGTCCCCAAAAAGGGAAAGGTGCCCGACTGGTCATCAACTTGAAAGAGTTCAATTCTTGGACTCTTTATCACCATTTCAAAATGTAGGGGATTAATCTCCTCAGCGACCTCTTTCAGGATGGAAATTGGATGGTCCGTCTTGACCTGAAGGAATCATATCTCTACATTTCCATTTTTCCTCCTCATCACAAGTTCCTCCAATTCACCTGGGCGGGTCAATAGTTCCATTTCAAAGTCCTTCCTTTCTGTCTGCCCTCAGCACTGTGGTGCTTCACCCAGGTGATGCGGTCTGTAGTAGAACAACTCTGCGACTGAGGAGTTTGTCTTATCATATATCTCAACGGCATCCTCTTGATGGTGCAGGACAGACACCTGTTGCTAACCCACCTATCATGGACCATTCAACTGCTCCAGGATTTGGGCTTTCTAGGCAATCAGAAGAAGTCCAGTCTTTGCCCCTCACAGTACATAGAATTCCTTTACTTCCAAATAGACTCAGTGTTAACCATCCTCTCCCTTCTCTGTCCAAAGTTGAAAGTAGTTCAGAAGAAAATTAGTTTGGCCCTCTCCAAAGACAGAGGGCCAGATTTACCATCACAAATGGGAAATCGTCCCGTTTGCAACTGCAAAATAGGACTGGCCCATGTACAAACTCTATTTTACAAGTCAGTAACTCGCTATTAGAAAGAGGCGTGCCAATGGCGTCCCTTCCTAATACCGAGTCCCACTGGTATATACCATTGTTTTGAGAACGCAATTGCGGTTGCAAAACATTTGGGGCCCGATTCACTGAACTAACTTAAGACAAAATCCTAAACTTACTACCATTTTGATATTGACAGAAGGCACTTACTCATTTTGATATTCACAGAAGGTACTTAAGACTTTCGGTATTCACAGAAGTTAGGACTCCTAACTTTAGGACTCCTAAATGCCTTCTGTGAATACCGAAAGTCTTAAAATTAGGATTTTTCTCAGTTTAGTAGTAGTAAAGTTAGGACTCCTAACTTTAGGACTCCTAAATGACTTCTGTGAGTACCGAAAGTCTTAAAATTAGGATTATTCTCATTTTAGTAGTAGTAAAGTTAGGACTCCTAACTTTAGGACTCCGAAATGCCTTCTGTGAGTACCAAAAGTCTTAAAATAAGGACTTTTACTCCTAAACTGAGAAAAATACGAACTTTACGACTTTAAGTATTCACAGAAGGCATTTAGGAGTCCTAAAGTTAGGAGTTCTAACTTCTGTGAATACCAAAATGAGTAAGTGTCTTCTGTGAATTCCAAAATGGTAGTAAGTTTAGTACTTTGTCTTCAGTTAGTTCTGTGAATCGGGCCCTTGCAGTTCACCACCTACTTCAAGAAGGTTGTTAGCCACTCGCAAACAGGAAGGGGTCCCCAGGGAATCCCTTTCTCTTGGTGACTGGCATTCAAAATATTTTTTAAGAGCAGGCAATGGTCCCAATGACCACTGCCTACTCTCAAAAAATGAAACAGTAACGTTTCTTTTATCTTTTTTTAAAGGCATCCCGTTTTCCTTTAAGGAAAACAGACTGCATTTCTTTTAAAACTGCTTTATTTCAAAAGCAGTGACAGACATGTTGGTCTGCTGACCCCAGCAGGCCACTATCCCTGGGACTGCTAGCCATTCCTAATGGGGTCGCAAATAGCACCTGCCTCATAAATATTAGACACTGTTGTACATTCCTATTTGCGAGTCGCAAAAACAACGCAATTTGCGACTCGCAAATTGGAAGGATCGTACTTCTGGCCCAGAGTCTCTCTGAGGGTTCTGGCCAGAATTGTGGATATGTTAACCTCCTCCATGCAAGCTGTATTCCCAGCCCCTTTATACTATCCGGCTTTACAACGCCTAATGATCCGGCACCTTCAACTTGATCTTTCCTATTCCAAAAAGATTGGCCTCATACCAGATACCCGAGAAGAGCTGCAATGTTGGCTCGATCACAAGGCCATATTTGGCCCCCGTCCGAACTAGGTGATCAAATCAGATGCCAGCCAGTGTAGTTGGGAATCCAGATGCTGCAATGTTTCCACAGGAGGGTGTTGGAAGCCCAACAAATTGCAACTCCACATAAATTGCTTGGATCTCTTGGGGTGTACTTTTGCCATCAAGACTCTCACCCGCGCTCTTTCAAATGTTGTGTATTACTGAGAATGGACAATGTTACATCAAGAGACTGAGCGGGCCAAATCCCAAGTTCTAGTGGAGAGTGCCAAGGAATGTTGGCATTATTTGTTTCAACACAGAATCAAGTGATTCTTGAATATCTCCTAAGTCTTGACCATGTTGTGGTGGACTGCAATTCCCTGCACCTTTGGGATGCCAGCAAGTGGAAACTTCACCGTCTGTATTCCACTTACAATGGGGCCTGTGCGGCACAGATCTATACACTACCTGCCTATCCAATCAACTTCCAAAATTCTTTTCCTGGTGCCGGAATCTGATGGCTCTGGCCACAGAAGCTCTCTTTCAGGACTGGCACGGCCCTCTCCACTATGTCTTCCCTCCATTTCTCTTGATTCCGAGAGTGTTGGCTCCAGCCAGCAGGCAGAACTAATTGTGATCACTCCACTGTGGAGATCCCAACCTTGGTTCCGCGTTCAGCTGGAGATTTCTTGCGCATGTCCATCTCAGCTTACTCAATTTCCGGATCTTCTTCTAGAAGCGTCAGGACTTTGGCATTCCTTACTGATGCAAGGACATCTACATCTCATGGTATGGCACATTTCAGGGACCATTGGCTCTTGCCTGGCCTCTCAGAACAATCTGAAAGTTTCCTTCTCCAAACTTCGTCAGATGCCACACATAAACGTTATGCCTCCGCTTGGCGACGCTGGCTGGGTTGGTGCAACAAACTGAGCTTGGATGTCTTGGGGACCCACTGTCTTTGTTATCAATTTCCTAGTGGGTTTGGCATCTTCAGGATTTGCTTATTCTTTAGTTAACAACTATCGTTCTGCTGTTTCAGCCGGTCATGCTGTGGTGAATGGGGACCCGGTGGGCAATCAACCATTGGTGAGCCGGGCCATGTGTGGTATTTGTTGAAGCAATCCTCCGTGACCTAAATATGTATACCTATGGGGCGTAAATATTGTCCTTTCTTTCCTATAGAAGTGGCTGGCCAATTCTGACCTTGCAAGGAAGCAACTGTCAGTGAAGCTAACTATTCTGCTCTTAGTGTCTTGTAGGAGAGTGTCCGACGTGAAAGCACTGGATTTAACAGGTAGAGTGTTCACTCCCAATGGAGTTTCTTTTACTTCACTCAGCAGAACAAAAACTGATTCCAGGGAAATTTCATATCTCTAGTTTCTGAACAAACTAAAATTGTGTATTGCACAATGATTGAAGGAATATGAGGATCAGACTAGAGAATTTTGCCACTCTGTTGGCGGCCTGTTATTGATTTCCCTTCAAAAGAATTTCAATGTTGTTTCCTCTGCCACCTTAGCAAGATGAGTGAAGTGGCTCTTAGGGGAAGCGGGTGTTGACACCACTAAATTTGGAGCCCACACGTTAAGGGGAGCAATGGTTTCCATATCTTTTCTCCTGGATTCTCAACTACAGGACATTGTGACGGCCGCTGATTGGTCCTCAGATTCTACTTTTAAAACATTCTACTGTAATCCTATTTTAGATGTGGCCTCAGTAATAATAGCATTGTGAATATTGGTTTTAATCATGTTGTGGCGTGCTAACTGAGACATGGTTTGTCCCAAAAATCATGAGATAATTATATAATTTTATTTTGACACGTCCTTGTGTGTTACTCATTTGCACAGCCTATACTGAGAAACTCTTCTCTCAATCAAACTAGTGATAAAAGATCAGATTTGAACCAGTGGTAGAAGTGGGCGGGAACGGAAGGGCACGGCGTACCCCTACTTCTAAAAAATATTTCAGTCCGTTCCCCTACTTCTTACTTTCATTATAAAGCATCCCGGGACGGCAAGAATAGTCCTACTAAAAAAAAGATAACTTTTTTCATTCAGATTCCAGGGGCTGCTCGCACTTCTCTGTGAACTCCATAGGCTGCAGCAGCCCCTCCCTGAGCTCGCACAGATCGAGGGCAGGCCCATTGTCATTCTGATTGAGGCTGATTATCCCCTTTGGAATGACAATGCGCCCGCCCTCTGCCTTTAGCACATCAAGTGAGTGAGATCGGAGTTGGTGATTACGAGGGCCTGACTGGGTACAGAAACCAGCCCTGGCAAACTGCTCAGCGGGCCTCCCCTGGGGTGAGGGGGAGTGCAGCCCAGCAGCTTGAGCATATGTGCTTTCTGTTTTGGGCAATAAATCTGCCTTTTACCAAGTGAACTCACAAATAAGAATTTATGGTCATATTTCAGAGACCAGTTTCACCCAGACCTATAACAAAAAGCTTCATTGCACTATTGTCGTAATGCTTTGTACCTTCCTGTACTTTACTACAGACTTCTTGCTACCACTCATTGCCACTTGTGTTCAGCGGTCCTTATTGTCAGGAGTTGAGAGACATTTCTTGATATTCTCATCATCAGTCATTTGCAAATCAATAGGATTACCTATCTTTTGATATTAGTCCTTATCACCGTCAACCCTATCCCTGCGTTATATTTGTTTATTTATTTACTATGCATTTATTTTTATAGTTTTATATAGTGCAAACTTAACATATTAGGTATAAGAGCACTTTACATTAAAACAGTTTCATACATACATTTTTCATTTCTTTTCGGCGAAATTCACAATGTACCAGTATTAGGTCACAGATAATATTTCCAGTTCAATTTCAGTTGTGGCCTATTTTGTTACAGGGGGCAGATATTGCCGACCCCCCGTAACAAAATCAGCCTCACAGGGGCCCAAAACCGGCCCCCACCCTAGCAGCCTACCAGGGAAATGCCCGGCCCGCTATGGCCATTCCGGGCCTGGTGATTACAGAGGAGCTTTCTCCAGACAGAGTACTGTGGGGAACTTGACACCTTGCGTAATTTGTCAATGTTGTACACGGATTGAACTGGGCAGGAGCAGTGGGAGCAGTGAACGGACAGAAGAGGTGACAGGAAAGGAGAGGTACTAGGGCAGGAGAGGTGACCGGGCAGGAGAAGTTACAGGTAGGAGGAGTGATGGGCAGGAGAAGTAACGGATAGGAGAAGCGACAGGGAAAGGGGAGTTGACATGTCAGGAGCAGTAGCGGGATAGGAGAGGTGACAGGAAAGGAGAGGTGACGGGGCAGGAGAAGTGACGGGGCAGGAGAAGTGACAGGGCAGGAGAAGGGACTGGGCAGGAGAAGGGACTGGGCAGGAGAAGTGAAGGGGCAGGAGCGGTGATTAGGCATGGGCAGGAGCGGTAACTGGCAGGAGCAGTGTACGGATAGGGGCAGTGAACGGATAAGAGCTGTGAACGGGGCAGGAGAAGTGATGGGACAGGAGAAGTGATGAGACAGAAGAAGTTATGGGGCTGGAGCGGTGATTGGGCAGGAGTGCTGACCAAACAGGAGCAGTGAACGAGCAGGAGCCATGACGGGGCAGGAAAAGTGACGGGTGGCAAATGTGACGAGGCAGGAAAAGTGAGAGGCCAGGAGCAGTGACGGGGGAGGAGAGGCAACAGGAAAGGAGAGGTGACTGGGCAGGAGAGGTAATTGGGCAGGAGAAGTGACGGGGCAGGAGAAGTGACGGAGCAGGAGAAGTGATCGGGCAGGAGAGGTGACGGGGCAGGAGAGGTGACGTGGCAGGAGAGGTGACGGGGCAGGAGAGGTGAAGGGGCATGAGCTAGAGCAGTAACGGGGCGGGAGCGGTAAAAGGACAGGAGAGGTGAACGGGGCAGGAGCAGTGAACAGGACATGAACAGTGAACAGAGCAGGAGCAGTGAATGGGGCAGGAGCAGTGAATGGGGCAGGAGCAGTAAACAGGGCAGGAGCAGTGAACGGGGTAGGAGCAGTGAACTGGGCAGGAGCAGTGAACGGGGCAGGAGCAGTGACGGGGCTGGAGCAGTGCCAAGGCAGGAGAAGTGATGGGGCAGGAGAGGCGACAGAGCAGGAGAGGTGACGTTGAAGGAGAGGCAACAGCACAGGAGAGGTGGCCAGGCACAAGAAGTGACTGGCAGGTGACATGACAGGCAGGTGATGTGATGGGCAGGAGAGTTGATGGGCAGGAGAGGTGATGGGCAGGAGAAGTGACTGGGCAGGAGAGGTGACGGGGCAGGAGAGGTTACGGGGCAGGAGAAGTGATGAAGCAGTAGAAGTAATGGGGCAGGAGCGGTGATTAGGCATGAGCAGGAGCAGTGAACGGGGCAGGAGCAGTAAACCGGGCAGGAGCAGTGAACGAGGCAGGAGCAGTAAACGGGGCAGGAGCAGTGAATGAGGCAAGAGCAGTGAATGGGGCAGGAGTAGTGAATTAGGCAGGAGCAATGAACGGGGCAGAAGTGACGGTGCAGGAAAAGTGACAGGACAGGAGAAGTGACGGGACAGGAGAAGTGATGGGACAGGAAAGTGACAGGACAGGAATAGTGATGGGACAGGAAAAGTGCCGGAGCAGGAGAAGTGACGGGACAGGAGTAGTGACGGGACTGGAGAAGTGACGGGACTGGAGAAGTGATGAGACTGGAGAAGTGACGGGACAGGAGAAGTGACGGGACAGGAGAAGTGATGGGGAAGGAGAGGCAACAGGTCAGGAGAAGTGACCGGGCAGGAGAAGTGACGGGCAGGAGAAGTAACTGGGCAGAAGAAGTGACGGGCAGAAGAAGTGACGGGCAGGTGACATGACTGGCAGGTGACGTGACAGGGCAGGAGAGGAGTAGTGACCGGTCTGGAGAAGTGACCGGGCCAGAGAAGTGACGGGCAGGAGAGGTGACGGGGCAGGAGAGGTGACAGGGCAGGAGTGGTGGTGAGCAAAAAACAATGGATTTTTAAGCCCAGATTTCTGAACTGGGGTGAATGTATGACATTGTTCTGCATTATGTCCATCAATTGTTCTTTTTGCATTGGTCACCCTGAGTGGGACGGGTATGCCCAGACGTGGGTTCCGTGCTCTCCATGCCACTGGAAGCAAGCTATCCTGGCTGATGAGGGCTGAAAGCCCGAAACCGGTCCTAGGATACTTGTTTCCAGTCCAGGGAGGCCCTGGCTTGGCAGTTCAGGCTGGGCTGTTCCCATGAGGCTCAGGGTCAAGACTGGTTTGTATATGGCTGGGTCCAAACTGGAATGGCATGGTGAGCAAAGAAACAATGGATTTAGGCCCAGATCTCTGTACTGGGGTGAATGTATGATATTGTTCTGCATTCTGTCCACCAATTGTTCTTTTTGCTATATTATGATTGAGCAGCTAGCTGGCTGACATGAATATGAAGGAGCCTTTGTGGGTTTCCGTGAGTCTAGATTCTCCTGAAGAGTCCCTTTCTCCCCTTTGAGCCCTGCTTAACACATGTGTACAGGAGGAGCCCTGTATTCATGACCTCAATGTTTGAGACAAAAAATAATCATGGATTTATGAACAACGCATTAAGGTAACATGTTGTTCCTGCTTATATTTCACACGCTTTACATAAACCTGTATTCCCTATGAGTGTTTGCTTTTTCCTGAATTAAACCTCAAATAAACATGTTTATCCATTGTTTTAATTAAACAACGTTATAAGCTGCAACTGGTCAGTGAAATGCTAAACGTACTGAAAATTGGTATGTTTTGCAATTTCTAGCCACACCCCTGACTCCGTCCACTGATTCAATCTTTGGTTATTCCCGCCCCCTGATTCTCCACCCACAGTTCCCCTACTTTTTTTCCCCCACTTCGACCACTGATTTGAACAAGCATAATCCGAAGACTCCTGACATGTAATAAAACTTTTTCTAGCTAATGCGTCTAAAATGTTCAATTCTCTTAAGGACTTGGAGGCGTGGATTATCCCACCCGATTCATCTTCCAAATTATGTCTGGTGTGTTTTTCATATAACGTATTATTGCCTCCCCTTATGTTTCACTTGCATGATTTGACCTTTCATTGATGAATTAAGGATTTTGTCGCAATGAGAATTTTAGAGATTTTTCCTCACAATACGGATATCACCATTTTTTGCCATTTTTGAGCAAAAATAGAATAGGTGTGTTTCAGTGGATTGATGGCAAATTCCAGTTTGAGTTTCCGGAGGTTCCTGCAAGAGATTCCGCTCTAGTTCGTCAGAAGTGTGGACAGTTGGGTTTGCCCATTTCAACAGTTCTCAGCCTATTCAAGTTCATAAGACTGTATGATTCGCTGGCAAAGAAAGAGGAATGGATAAGGCTTCCTGGCATTATATTGGCAGAGGCATGACCTGAATGGGTGCATTGTGGATGACGTCACATGTGGATTACTTGGAAAAGTAGTTTTGTGAAATATTGAATTTTGATTGGCCGTTGTGAAAGTATGTTAATACACAGTGAGGAAAGAGGAAAGCATAATCCTCGTCTCCCAGTCCTTAAAAGAATTGAAAATTCTAGCCACCTTAGTTAGAACATTTTTTTTTCTTTTCTGAACTGGAATCCAGTGCAGGGCTGCAAGGACTGGTTTGGCTGATTGATGCGTTGGTAGCGTTTGAAGAATTCTTGCAGCAGCAATTTTTACCACTTGGAGCCTTTTGGTCACATATTGTGGGCTCCCAAGAAACAGGGAGTTGCCTTAATCAAGGTGAGAGTTTATAAGACTCTGCACCACTATCCTTCTAGTGGGGAAAGGTAGGACCTGCAAGGATTTTCTTAGAGATCTTAAAATACCAAAGCATGAGCCTGCCAATTTTTTTACTTGTGTCTCCATTGTAAGCTTTCCGACTATCCAGGGTTTTTTACTGTTTGGGCTGGCTTATGGCGGTCACCCAGATAGTCATAAGAGTTCCTACCACCGGAACCTCTGTTCTATCACTATTAAGCTTTAGACTACTGCTGGACATCCAATCTGTGACCTCCTTGTGGCAGGAGTTTAGTTGGGAGGTAATTTGAGTGGTATTGGCTTTTAGGGCATGCATGACCTGTATTATAAGCATATGATTCTAGGACAATCCCATGTGAGTGAACAATATCTGTCGGGGGACGTACATATAGGTTAAACAATGTAGGTATAAGTGAGGAGCCCTGAGGGACCTCACACAACAGAGAATGAATGGAGGAGGAAAAAGAGTCTTCAAATACTTTTAAACTCCTGGCCTCTAGAAAGGCTTCCAGCCATTTAATGGTGATCCCTGCTATGCCAATATCCAGCATCCTCTGGATGAAGATGGTGTGTGACAAAGAATAGAAGACAGAGCTTAGGTCCAGCATGATGACTGCTGCTGAGTCACCTTGATCAAAAATGGACTGGAGTTCTTTGGTGGCTACCAGCAGTGCAGTTTCCGTACTGTGACCAGACCTAAAACCTGTCTGACCGGAATGTTAAATGTATTTTTCCAATATTTTGCTTGCTACAGAGAGCAAGGAGTTGGGTCTGTAGCTGTCGGTTAGCCAAGGGTTTGCGGTTGGTTTCTTTAATAGTGGTTTCACTATAGCATATTTCCAGACATAAGGAATATGTCCTGTTTCAAGTGAGTGGTTTAGGATATTCCTGAGGATATCTAATAGAAGCATGCTACCTTGTCTTAGAATGCCTGGCGGGGCTGGGTCCAGAAGAGAGGATTTTTTTCATAATTTTGCTATTTAGTGCATGAAAGGCCACATGTTGCTTTGAATGGTCATAGGTATTGGAAGTGGTAGCTGATGGAAAGAGGGTCAGAATTGTATTGATTTTGTTAGTGAAATGTTTGGCGTACGTGTTGAAACATTCTTTAGAGGGTGAAGGTCCTGGTGCTCATGACTGAGGAGTCATTACATTATTAACTATTGAAAATAGTTCCCTTGATGTGTCAATAAATTTATTAAAATTTACTATGCTTTTCTAAATTTGATTGGGATTTTTTGTGATGTGTTATCACTTTATTACTGTTTGTGTGCTCCATAAACACTTCACACAAAGCCTCTAATTTGAGCCTGACTGCCTTTTGTGCCAAGCTACTCAGGGTTAAGCACATGTTAATTTAGGGACTAACAACCCTATTTCTCACACCTAGAAAATTCCATCCATTTCCATCATGGGATCTCTGAACTGTTTTAGAAAGGCTGTCTGGGTATAGGCCGTAGTTGCTTTCCTAGGGGCAATTACTTCAGCAAGGAGGATAGGAGCGCTTACTTCCTTACTTGGGTGAGTCAAACTGTATTTGGCACAATTAAAAGCAGCCATAAAAATGTAGTACAGTATAACATCAACAAATATAAAACAGAAAATGCACTAGTAAGAATAAAAACATGTAATTAAAAAACAGCGGTGTCATCCCTTGTTTTAAAGTCTAGCATACAATACTTTTCGTGAGATGTATTGACCCCTTATAAAAAAGTGCAACATTAAACATAGAGAGGGGTCTTCAAGGGCAAACAGATAACTTAGTGTCATTTTGTTGTTTCTAATATTCTGTGCAAGAAGTATTGGTATCTTCTTATATTCTTATAAAAAATCACTGAATAATATAAAGTGTTGTGTCCTTTACTTAGACCGACCATCGCAGGGACAAAGGACCATATCTGGTGGTCATACCTTCATTTCAGGAAAGGCAACTAGGTGATGTACTGTGCCAAAGTGCAACTTAGTCAGAGCCAAACGGTGCTGAATGTTATTCACTGACGACAAGTAATGTTGACATCCAACCTGTAAATCAATTGACATGTAAAACGCAACTGTTGACTTTCTCAGTTAATCACACACTCAACGGTCCAGCCTATATGTAAAAAAGGATGCCTTATTTGTACTCTTATTTAGGGATAAAGACCTGTGTGGATCTTGTAAAATTAACATTAATTAGTGTTCTAAAAGATTAATTTATATAAGAAAGCAAGGGATATTAAAAACATGATCCAAAGTAAGACAATCTAAAATAACCGATTTGTCAAAACTTGTTTCAGCTTTAGACCAGATAGAAAACCAAAGTAATAAGGGTTTTCATGAAAGCAGATCTTCCATAAATTGCACCCCAACCTCCTTATGAACAGTCTTGGATGACGTGGAGGCTGGTAAACAAAGCAAATGCTTTAAAAAAGGAATTCTCCTCTGCCTGAAGGTGGTTACTAGGGTTGTAGCCCCACAGCCCTCCTCCACATGTAGCAGTAGACATTCCTCTTGCCTTATATATATATATCAATCATTTCCTTAATCAGTCGCTGCCCAACTTATGAGAAAACCTAAAAATCCTCTTGCAATTTCTGCTCATATTTGATCTAACATTTAAAACCTCTTGGGCCCATGTGAGGTTGCTCGAGAAAAGGATTCCTAAGTAACAGGAAAGAGTTTACTCTTGCTATTGGTGAGTCCCCCCAACAAAATGTTCTACACTTCTGCACCTTCTTCTCACAGACCATTATATCATTTTTTGATTCATTAATCACCATTTTCCTAGATTCCAAAAAGGCCCCAAATGCATTCATCAGTTTCTGCATGCCAATGGGGGTCCTAGATAGTAGGGCAGTGTCGTCGGCATATAACAAGACAGGAACGGGCTGGCCAGTGACACTGGACATATTGGCCTCTAGAGCTTGAAGAGCGCCATCGACCCCATTAATAAAGAGAGAAAACAAAATGGTGCCAATACACAGCTCTGTCTAATTCTCCTCTTTACTCTGAATGGAGGGAACATCTTTCATTGGGGCCAGGCAGGACCTTGAATGACAAGTTTTTGTACAACCATACAAGAAAGCAAATAATCTCCTCTGGGGCACCAAGGGAGATCAAGGTTGACCACAGAATTGAGAGGGCAAGCAAGTCAAATGCACTGCTTAAATCAGGAAACAAAGATAAAGGGATCCTACCCTGGCCCTGGCATACTTTCCAATCAGCAACTCGAGATTCACACATTGCTTGACTGTCCCCAAGCCCCACCTAAATCCAAACTGTACCTTTGAATCTAGGAGGGAAATGGGGTAATAACATTTGGGGTCTGATTTGTCTCCCTTCTTAAAGATGGGAACTATAATTGAGGCTGCCCGGGTGGTGGGATTGTGCACTCAGCAGCCGCATTAAACACCTTTGTCAAGATGGGGCCCCATAAATCCCCCTATGCTTTAAGCGCATTGACTGGTACCAAGTGGTGACCCGGTACTTTCCCACCTACACTTTGTTCTAGGATAAGTAGAACCTCCTCGAGGGTAATGTCTAATGGGAGATAATTCCTACAGAACTGCCTCCCACCCATGGCTGGCTAGGTAACCCACTGATGCGAATCAAAAATGCCCGAAAAGTATACCATCCATGATTCACAGGAGACAAAAGAATTGCGCTCTGAAATAAAATCACTTTTTAAAAAAGGGGAATTAATCTTACTTCAGACCAACTTTGTGTCTTTCATCTCAGCAGCCTGAAGCAAATTTTGATCAGGCCTCTTCCTGTAACAACTTCTTCCTGGCTGCTAGTACATGATTATAGTTTTTACGCAGAAGCTTAATAACTGAATGGTCCCTGGAGGAGCTTTGCAAGCCTGATTTAAACGAAACTTGGAAGGCTGGATGCACGAGTGGTTAAAGCACCCGGGGTTTCTAGTTTGGATAGATCTTGGGGGTCGTGTGAGTAATGAGTCTAATGTCCAGGTAATCTGATCAAAGGTGGACAGTAACTTATCGTGATTTACCACCTTCAGCAAACAATAACTGAACTCAATGGAGTTCTTAGTTACTAGTTGTTGTAGGACCCTACGGGGATCTATTCCTGTCCATTTCACATGGACACCATTAGGCCTAACTGGGTCAATATTGGCTACACATACAGATTCTTTGGCACTTTTAACCCAAATGGACATTGTCAAGACTAGTGGGTTATGGTCACTCAATGATGTTGGAATAATGTGAGGTGCACAGACCAAATCCCTTATGGAAAAGGAGATCAAAACATGGTCAATAATAGTGAGGGCATCTCTACCGATAAAAGAGGGAATCTGCTCACCATTATATGTACATCTACTTTCCAGCAAAAGAAGGTCATGTTTAAAAATTTGTGAAGTCGCTGCCTTCCCATAGTCATTGTGTGGAAAATGTGGAGTACCTACCCCCTCTACATTGGTAACCCCACATATCCGCTTTGCTGAAGGGACATACCTGGGTATTAAAATCACATGACCATATTATAAAGAAATTAGAGTGGATTGGGTGCAGCTTCAAACCCTGCATCAAGGGCATCTACCACAGTGCTGCGAGAGGAGTCAAATACATTACTATAAAAGTTGACTATCACTAAATCGGGGCCAACCTTATTTGACAACCAAAGCAACTGGGAATGGGGCGAGTCAAACACCAGCCTTCTTGTGATAATAGATATCTGATTTCGATATTAGCACCTGTAAGCCCCCTTTTGCCCGCCCTGCTGGAGATGGTAAGGCACCCAAGTGGGAAGAGAAACCCACAATATGAATTGGGTCCATACAGCAAGTTTCCTGGATGCAGATAACATCAAAGATAGAAGTAAAATAGAGCCAATCTGGGGAATTCAACTTATTTTGAAGCCCTCATACATTTCATGAAGCAAATTGGCATGCTTCTTCATAAGCCTGTTGGTTAGCTCTCAGGGATAACTCAGCGGGTCAGCTAATGACTGGGTTAACATTCACTGTTGAAGAAGAACAATGACAGTGGTAGGATCCACAATTTGGAATGTATATAACAGGTCACACTTTATCGACCCTAGAACCTGGTCCATCCGTTTGTCCGCACAATTGTCAATGATGCTGAAGGAGAAAGTTCCTCTGAGGGACAGAGTCAATCATTGTCCTGTAGGGAACTCAATGGATGAAACCTGTTGGATATGGCAATATAAGGGGTGTGGGATGAATTATGCGCAGTTTGCGGCTGATTATGTGATTTGCAAAAGAGGAGCATTGGTGCATGGCGTAGATGTCAATAGTAGCCCAATTGGAGTAGTGTAATGTTCCTGGCTAATGGACTAATTGACGCCGACCTTGACAGAGACTCTCCCGCAAGTCTTGTTGCTTGTAATTAATAATGACACAGTCCTCCTTGAAAGCTTTTCGTAATCATCCAATCCATCCCACTCTTCTAGTCATCAAGATTTAATAATCGGAAATATGTCCTTGGATTGAAGCGAGTGTAAAACTTTAATCATTAGCTGATCCTGGGTTTCGTTTGCACCAGGTGCCAAAGGGGGAACATTGACCATTACTGCCACATAAGGGCATCAGGACTTTGGCAGATTAATGGTCACTAGATGAAAGGGATCTTCAATGCTGTTCCTGTTCCCAGTCCCCACAGATCTGTCACGAGGAAGTACAGGAGGTTGATTCAAACGAGTGAGTAGTGAGGGCCGATGTTGACTAACTTGAGGCAGTAAATTTTACGGTGGGAGTTATCCTCCCATTGCATTCTGATCAGGGGCATGACAGAAGACAGTGAAGATGAAGGTGAAGGTCCGCTGATTTACCCAGGCGACCTGATTGTTCGGGCATCCCTAGACGGCATATTAATTACGCCAAGTGATTGGAAGCGATTTGAAGCTTTGGAATACAGTGATTCTCGACCGTCTTTCAGCCTGTCGTCTCCTGAATCAAGCTAACAAGCGAGGAACATACCAAAGGTCCAGTCTTGCTGGTCATTCACTGACCGCACAGGAAGTGTTCTCACTCTACATTGTCCTGATGAAGACCCCAAAATGAGGTGTGAATAACCCTTATAGCAAGCGGGGTCGAAACGTAGACTACACCATCACCTCACACTTATGGGACTGAACTAGAATTGAGGAATCCATCCCATGTGTGAAGAGTTTTAGGGAACTTGTGATCTTGTTAGACTGTAAAGGTTTTTCTTCAATTATTTTGTGATTGTGCTATTGTCACACTACCTTTACCCAGTCCCCCACCTTTCCAATCACACCCCATCTTACCCAATTTACCCTTTCTTTCCCCTCACTGAGATCACGCTCAATTATATATACAGACAACTTTGACTAACAAGAGTTATGTTTGTATTCTGTTGACTTAATATTGTGAGTAATACTTTTGGAGCTATATAATTGATTTTGAGTCTCCATTTTTCTCTATGTTCATTAAATTCATGGTGTGCAAAAGTTATATGATGACTATGGGATGAATTTTTGCTATTTCACTAACTATTTGAATGTTTGTAAGCCATTACATACCTGAATGATCAAACACTGACCCTTTTTTCAATGTACTTAACTAATGACCCAGGTCAGGCAGTTTCAGGGTAGACCCCGTTGAAACTCAACATTGACTTCTTAGAGCCAAGAGGGAAGCAAGAATCAGTTACCACACAGGTCACATTAATTTCATCATCATGGGTTGAACCAATTCTGATGAAATCTGCAATTTTAGAAGGCTGGGGTAAAAAGGTCAAAAGAGTGAAGGTTAAAGGATAATCCAACCATGCTCTCTCAACATGTCATCCCTTCCACTTCCTCCATCTTAAAAAATGTATGAGGAGCTCAAGGTCTTAAAAACCCTGCCCCGCAAATGAGTTTGGCTCCCCAGATAAGCCACGTGGGAGTTATAAGGGCATGCAAAGCAAATGGCCCCAGGAAAACCGAGACACACCAAACTGGTTGGAACTGGCTGCCAAATGCCCTCCAGGCAAGGAATTCTCTGTGACAAGGCAACAAATGCCATCCCAATCAATCTTCAGTCAGGGCTAAACTCAACCTATGTTCATGAATATTCACGGACGGCCTTATGCAAAAACTGGAAAACAAAGAAATCACACCATTCTGGAGTGGCTTAGACCACATCGCAGTACAAAAAACTTGGGCTCAAACTACAGTCCCTCTGACCAGGTATGTCGACTACCAGAAAGTCACCATTAAAATCAATAGACATGCTTCGACAATGGGAGTCCTAGCCATTTACATTTCTACATTGCTGCATTTGTTGGCTGAATAGATTGCTCCGGAAGTACCATGGGCCCAAGCAATTCACCCCAGCATATATCACACTGACAAAAAGTACGGGCTTCTGATCATTAATGTCTAGATTAACCTCACCAAGTCTGGGAAGAAGAAGAACCTCAGGGACTGAGGGCCAGATGTAGGTAGCCCTTTACCGATCGGAATCGGCCGAAAATACCGATTTTCGTCCGTTTCCGATCGGTAAAGGGCTAGGGAGATGTAGGTGCACATATTCGGTAATTTTACCGAATCGTTATTATTACCAAATCGGTAATAAGTACCGATTCGGTAATAATTACCGAATCGGTAATGTTTACCGATTCGGTAAAATTACCGAAAATGCTATGTGGGTAGCCAATTTTCCAGTGGCACATGGCTTACAGAATCGGTATTTTACCATGGAATACAAATCCATGGTAAAATACCGATTCCTGTGTACATGCAAATCTGTGCATGTACACATGTACCATGTGACAGACAGACGTGCCCTTAGGGCATGTCTGTGTGCCACATTGCACACATGCCCGTTTTGGGGGTGCTAGAGGGTGTCAAAGTGACACCCCCTGCATCCTTGTGAATTCTTTAATTACCGATTCGGTAAATACCGAATCGGTAATGCCTAATCATTCCTATGGGCTTCAAAGCCCATAGTAATGAATGGGCATAACCGATTCGGTATTTACCGAATCGGTAATTAAAGAATTGTTAAGGATTCGGTAACGAATCCAGATGTTGGGACCTACATCCCATTTACCGATTTTGAAATACCGAATCGGTAAAATTCGGTATTTCAAAATCGGTAAATGGGATTTACCTACATCGGGCCTATAGTGTCCACTCTAACAGAACTTAAGTTAAAATTGCAAAGAGTAAATGTTCTGTTATCTGGTAATCTTAACACCAACCTATTCGGCAGGTTGATTGATTGTGAGGTTAACAGCCTGGACATCATGTATGACATCCCAGCCAAGAAATAACCTGCTGCAACTCAAAGGAGCAATTTGGCGAAGTCCTTTATGACAGAGTGCAAGCCCTTACGCCTCAGACACCTCTATGGGTGCTTCAGCTGCAATACACCACCAGGCTGAACGAGAGCCACAGGGAAACTCACCTCCTACATTGACTTAACCTTAGGTACAGTCAGACTTTTCAAGAACATCAACGACTTTGTTCTAGGGGCCCACGTTTATGGTGACCATAGACTCCAGCAAATCTATGTCTGTATCTGCCCATCAAAACTGGAAGCCACTCCTCTCACCAGTACTGGAGTGCGCACTGAAAATCTTGAATGCTAAAATGAGACAACAAGATCCGTTAGTAATCTTTGTCATGGGTGAGAGCTCTATACAATGCATCCACCGTCCTAAGAATTTCTCAGATAAGAAAGTGGATGCTCTTCATTGACCATATTCTCCAGAAACTTCAAACCAACTTTCCTTCACATGTCAAGCCATGCTACTCTTCTTCTAAACCTAAATTCAAACTGACAGAATCCCAGAAAATCCTGAAAGGTGAAGTCAGCCACAACATGCAAATTGTTGTCCTACCGCCCTCCTCACCAACCACAAAATAAAATCTAAACAAATCAAGGTCCCTTTTTAGGAAACAATCTGGCTCTCTAAAAACATAAAGGAAAGAAATTAGGATTTCTGGACCTGACTGCTGTTTGCTACTAAGGAAAAGAATACAAAACAATTCTGGTCAATGGTCAATCAAGTAAGAGGTGCTCAAACACGAATATTCCAGAATCTGATTTGGTCTCAATCTTGATACCACACTTTTCATCGGACGCTGATTGCTTGACCATACAACATCCTCATCGCCTGCCAAGTGATCCCCCACAATTCTAGAAACTGCAAAAGTGCCTGCAGTGAACATGCTCAACAATGGACCACCCACCGACTGCCACACACCTAGCCAAACAGAGGAATGTCGCCAAGACTGGCGGGGCTGCGGAAAAAGGGGGTGTCAGGTCCTAACGGACTCCCCATCGGTTTCATTACATCTTATACAGCATTTTGGGCCAAGGCTCTAACAGCTTTGACCATTGTTAGGAATGAACAGTGAAGGACTGGGTTATTTAAGACCCAGCGGTGCCAGGGGACAACACCTGAAACCTTCGTGGGTAACCTGCTCCGGCGTACGAATGACAGAGACACGGGACACTTCCTTCGGCGTCAAAGATTCAAGGTTTATTTACTGCAGGGAAACACAGAAGTCACAGGAAGTACAACGAGTGTAGTTCGGGGAGACTGCTTCAAATTGGTTCTGTGGATCGCTCCTTTTATACACGATTCTCCCATAGGTTAACATGGTACACAAAGGTTTACGACTTGGTTCCCACAATTATCCCCGAGAGGGGTCGCTTTGGTCACTTTGATACATTCAAGGTCCGGAATATAAGTGCGGAAACATTTGGCGGTTCCCAACTGTAAAAACCCATCTTCCCACCTTTAGTACATTCCAATCAGCAGTAAAACAGATCGAAGAAGGAACAAGAACAGGTGTGGAGGAAGATGGAAACAGTAGGGAGATTGGAAAGGGTGTAAAAGGGGAGGTATCGGGAAACACGAGCTACAGGCATCAAAGGGACGTGCCTAATGAGATGCACGGCTGAGACAATAAACCGGCACGGCAAGATGAGCCTCGAGCGGGGCCATCTGCCTTACAGTATCATCCCCCTCGTCATAAAGACACTTTCAAAGGACATGTGTCTTCCGCAGATATCTTGGGAATCCCAGGGTCGCGAAGCGGACAACGTCCGTTCGCTGGCTACTTGAGGGCAAGAGACAAAATGGATGCCGTATCTAAGATGGAACCCGTGGGTACAGATGAAAAACCCACGTAACAAACGAACGGTTTAAGTTAGCACAGCGAAACTGCGCACACTTACTAAACTCGTCATTTGCGATTCGTAGATACCAGACTCGACCATATTCGTGCGAGTCGAAAACACCACTTACAATTGTCACGGAACCTCAGACGCTCCTTTTGCCCTCATGTAGGCAAGCACTAGTCGGAATCATACTCGATATTCATCAGACCATCTAGATGTTGCTGTAACATAGCTCTGTCCAACCGAGTCCCCTTGGTAACAGGTGGCTGTCTTATACACGTCGTAGCACAGAGGCCACATAAGGCAGGACCACACTGCACACAAAGGCAACACGTGAACAGGAACGCCACAACAACTCCGATGATCATCAGAATCTTCCAACCCCAAGTCGACATCAGGCCCCAAAACCACCCAAGTAGCGTCCAATCCCCTACATCCACGTGTATGGATTCAGAGATTTTATGCAACTTTGAGATGGCTTGATAGACAGTCGGAGCATTATCCGGAATGAAAATACAGCAGCTCGAATGGATCACCTTACATACCCCACCTCGATCTGCTAAGATCACGTCTAAAACCATACGGTTTTGTAACGTCATAAGTCTATCCGCCTGAAGTTCTGTGGTGATATTACCAAGGGCACTGGCAGTAATATTAGCTGTCGATTCTACCACTCGAGTCAACTGTCTCAGGTTCCTACTATTAACCATAGGCCCCCAAAACGGGAGGAAACCCTTGAAAAAGTCTCCTGCCTCTTGACCGGCAGTATCCTCTTCGCTAATTACGCCTCTCACAACTCTTGTCTTGTGATAATCTGCATCTACAGTGAACGTCGGAGGCAACAAATTTGTGATAAAGCATGCGCCGACAAAGTCGGAGGGCAACCATGCATACGCACGATCATGGCAGACAAAGTACGTACCCTTGGCAGCCAGAAACACAGGGGACGAGACCATCGGCAGAATGTAATTCTCGGTGCAAGCACTCTCTCCAAGTCGGGCTTTCGATCTTCGGCCACGACCCATTAGACAAAAATTACCAATGTGGGGTACGACCCATATCGGAGGTGAGCTTTTAAGCTGTTTATCACTCGTGAGCGCACTGTACTCGACCTTACTCAAGACCCTATAGGCTTGTACCTCTTCCTCTGGGATGAGCGACGGCTCATAGATATCTCTATCTAAATCTTCTATCGCTATGGACAAAGGCTTATAATACGAGCCAAGGCCAAGGTAGGGAGAACGTGGCTCTTGACTGGGGTGAGAATCTAGTGCGCTTCGAAACATTGTTTGGAATGCTCGAGCTGAACCCTGGGAACTATACGGTAAGACCAAATATGGAATTCCCTTATCCGTGGTATGTGGCATCAACCCACACACCCAACAATTAGTAGTATTTACCACTAACTGGTGCTGGTGAAGGAGCTGAATAAAGGAATTATTGCGGAATTCTGCACGTCTAGCCTGCTCGTGTTCGGGTAAGATATGAAAGGAATGAGGGGATGCAGTGGAGGTAAGTTTGGGGTCAGAAGTAGGAGTAGGTATGGCAGAAGGTAAGAAGTAAGACATCATGTAATACACCCCACCCGCCAATAGTGCAGAAACAATCAGAAGCAGTACGAATATTTGAAACATAAAACATTTGGTACGAGTAAGTTGTTGTAACTTGAACCTTTGCGCCTGAGCTTCTTCCAAGTCCATCAGCTTCAAAAACGCCATCCCCTATGACCGTCCGCAACGTTTCTTGACAGACTTCGTTCTGTGTAGCAGTAGTCAATCCCTAGGAGTTCCCAGGAACCGACGGTCTTTAACCTAGCGTCAAGACCTGCTAACCAGAAGGAAGTACACGCGCGGCCCTACGGCCTTTATTCACAATGTATATGCAAAAAAATGTCTCTCAGCTGTGGAAGCAAAACACATATGGAACGAAACTCAATATATATACAAAAATATTTACAATGTTACGGGTGTTCGGACTGATCGTGGAAAGCGGGATAATGCAATTATCAAGGGGCAGAACGGGATTTTTTATTTGTCCTTAGTACTGGAACGCAAAAAGTATCGAGTTTTCCCAGGACGTGTATGTTCATCAAACAAAGGATCCGATGAGGGAACAGAGTCCTGTTGATCAGCCGAATGTTCTGGTCTCGAGTCTTTTGATGACAAATGGTCAACAGTGTCTTTCTACTGCACTGAGGATTCTCCAACAGTTTGTGCGTCGCTGAAAGGTACAAACGCCGGCAATCCTTCAGATTCAGATGAAGCAATGCCCCTCCTCACCCACGAGTCTGCCGGCAAAGGAATAGGAACTTTCTTCGTATGGGTGGCATGCACCCAATTTTTCCGGCCCTCTAAACGAACGGCAGTTCTCGTGGCAAGGAGGACTTGGTAGGGTCCAGTAAACCGGGGTTCCAAGTTCTTCTTGCGGGCAAAATGTCTGGTGACCACCCAGTCTCCGGGCTGGAGCTGGTGGCCTGGACCCTTCGTCTGCGTCGGCAATGCTTCGTAAACCTGTTGGTGAATTAACCTCAGTTTAGTAGTCAGGTCATGAAGATAGTCAATCAACATTGGGTATTCAAGACTGGAGAACACACCCGGTCTAGGGACCCCCCACACATTCGCAGGACGACCGAACACTATTTCATAGGGGCTAAGCCCTACTCGGGAGTGTACGGTTGCCCTAGTTGATAACAAAGCTAAGGGTAAAGCATCAGGCCACGAAAGACCAGTCGTAGCCTGAATCTTCGCTAGTTTCAATTTAAGGGTGCCATTATACCCTTCAACCAAGCCAGCTGACTGGGGGTGATTGGCGCTATGGAATTTTTGATTAATTCCAAGGCCCTTACACACACTCTTCATCACACTCCCCACAAACTCACTTCCGTTATCCGACCATACAATCCGAGGCATTCCATACCGAGGAAAGTATTCCTTCAGTAGGATTTTCGCAGTAGACAAAGCAGTATTGTCTTTGAGGGGATAGGCTTCAATCCATCGGGAGAACGCGCAAACCACAACTAAAACGTATTTCAGGTTATTGCATCGCTCCATATGGATGAAGTCTAATTGGATCACCTCAAAGGGACATGAAGGGGGAGCAAAACTACCAGGAGGAGTTGGGGTTCCCTTACCAGGATTGTACAACATACATACCATACAATTCTTAACCAATCGTTCAGCACATTTCGTGATACCATCATTCTTCCACACATGGGACAGCAACTTACAAATACCTTTCACGCTAATATGTGCTAACCCATGCGCCATTGTCACAACAGCCAGCACATACGCATCCGGTAACATCCATCTCTTATGTTCCGACAAATCAACCCAACAACCATTCGCATTCAACTTTCCCGTACTTTCTTTCCACTTCGTCTTTTCAGTCTCGGTGGCCTCATTCTGAATTGCTTTCACACTCTCGATAGTGTCCTCACACATACTCGATTCTGTAGGCCACCTAACCGAACTCGTCACATACATTCGAGTGCTAAGATTCCGTGCAGTCTCCTTAGCAATGTCATCCGCAAAGGCATTACCACGACCAACATCATCCGTCACCTTACGATGCGCACTACATTTAACAATCGCTACCTGCTTAGGCAACGTAAGTGCATCCAAAAGATCATTCACGAGCTGTCCATGCTGAATCTTCGTACCATGCGATGTCATAAAACCTCTCTCTCTCCACAACCGTCCAAAGCTATGGGCGACGCCAAAAGCGTATTGGCTGTCGGTAAACACATTCACACGTTTCCCTTTCGCTAACACACACGCTCTAGTTAGAGCGATCAGCTCTGCAGCCTGAGCAGAGTTCTGATTCAATCTCGCAGTTTCAACAACAGTATTCAATGTTACAACAGCATATGCAGTAGTCACATCACCATTCGGCAATTTAAAACATGAACCATCCACATACAATGTTCCGTCTGGATTTTCCAAAGGAGTGTTTTTAAGGTCCACTCGACCTTTTGTTTCCTCTTCAGTTCTCAAATAGCAGTCATGGGCTGCTATTTCATCTGACTCTGTGCTAACGGGTAACAAAGTTGCCGGATTCAGGACATTACAACGTTTTATCTGAATGTGGCTTGCCAACAGCGTCAACTCGTACCCAGACAACCTCGCACTCGTCAAGTGCTGAGTTTTCGTACGATTCAAAAGAGTATCGACTGCATGCGGAACCATCACCGTAAGCATATTATCCATGACCAATCCTGCTGATTGTCGAATGGACACCGCAGCTGCCGCTGTTGCTCTCAAACAACTCGGCAATGCTCTAGCTACCGGGTCCAAGGTTGAGGAAAAATATGCACATGGACGTTGCTTACCACCAAAAGGTTGCGTTAAGACACTCAAAGCACAACCTTCCCTCTCGTGAACATATAGTGTAAACGGCTTGCTATAGTCAGGAGTACCTAACACAGGAGCCGAACACAATGAGTCACGTAATTCAGAAAAACTTTTCTGACATTCGTCCGTCCATGGTAAAGGAGTTGAAACATCCTTGCACGTAAGAGCTACCAATGGTTTCGCTAGCAATGAAAAATTTGGAATCCATTGCCTGCAATACGACGTGATACCTAGAAAGGCACGCACATCTCGTTGGGTTGTTGGCACAGTCATTCGTGCAATTGCTGCAATTCTCTCTGGGGTCAACCGTCTTCCCTCCTTTGACAATAAGTGACCTAGATAGGTTACTTCTTGACAACAATATTGGAGTTTAGAAGGTGACACCTTGTGATGTAAGTCACAGAGATGTTGCAGCAACGACACCGTAGCAATTTTGCAAATGTCCTGAGTATCTGCGGCTACCAACAAGTCATCGACATATTGGATTAAGGCCGCACCAGCCGGCAACGTAAACGCATCCAGTTGACCCTTCAAGGCTTGACTGTAAATCGATGGACTCTCACAGTAGCCCTGAGGAGCGCGTTTAAACCGGAAGCTGCGTCCACCAAGAGAGAAACCGAAAAGGTCTCTGCTCTCTTCTGCAATTGGAATGCTGAAAAACGCATTCTTCAAATCGATCACCGAAAACCACGATGCAGAAGCTGGAATCAGAGTCAGTAGCACCGTGATGTCAGGCACAACAGGAAACTGAGGAATCACAATTTTATTTACCTCCCGTAAATCGATAACGAAACGATAAACAGGTGGTTTCGAGGGATCAGTACGTTTTAGAATGGGCAGTACAGGGCTGTTGCACACGTTTCCCCGTGTTTCTTCAATAACGTCTTTCTCGATCAAATCATAGATGATCGCTAACAGTGCTCGTTCACCATCAAGAGAGATACGATACTGGGGAATACGTGGCAACCGCACATTAGATTTCAGCTGAACAACATAAGGGGAGATGTCAAGCAGGCCCACATCATTGGGACCTGTTGCCCACAAAGATGCAGGAAGAGAACTCAATTCCGGTGGAAGCTTATCGAGAGACAGGTACATAGGAGAGACAACCCTCTCTCCTAAAGTAAGCTTTACACCCGCAGGAGAACAATACAGAGTTGCATACAAACGTTTTAGCAAATCCAGGCCCAAAAGATTTTCACCACAACCCGTAGTCAAAATCAACGGAGCTTCTAGCTCACGAGGCCCAATTGTAAGGGGCAAAGGGCGTGAAACCGGATTGCTAACGGGGGCGCCAGAGAATCCAACGGAAACATTTGTTAAGCCAGACAAAGGTGCGCCAGGGAGTTTCGAATGCATTATGGAACTTTTCGCTGCACCAGTGTCCAACAGAAAAGGCTCAACGACGCCCGATGTAGCAACTGCGACGTAAGGCCCTCTCTGATCAACCGGAACTGATACCACTCCCTCTCCTTGTCTATGGCTGTCCTAGTAATTACTGTCGTCATTTTCCTGATCGACGTAATAATCGTCTACATTGTACTGCGCAGATCGTCCTTGCGACGATCCACGTTGATCGAAACAATTATTGGAATTTGATGAGTTATCTGAACGGTCATTTTGAACACCGCGACCTCTACCACGTGGTGCCTGCTGAGAACCACCATGACCTCCTCGAGATGAGTTACCACTGTTACGATCGTTTAAAACGGGACAGTTAAATTTTAAATGACCCTCCTGTCTACAATAGGCACACTGATTGTACCCTAACGAAGATCTTTGGGAAGAGGAGTCATTTCGAGGTTGTGACCTATTTGATTGCGACTGCGGTCTATTTTGCTGCGAAGCATTCTGATTCGAGCGCGGAGGATACGCCTGCTGTAACAACACTTTAGTTTTGAGTTCTTTCGTCTTTTTATCAGCGCGGTCGTTCTCCTCTTTCTCTCTGTTCTCATAATACTGAGCCGTAGCCAATATTTGAGCCGAGGTAGAAACGGGCCACGCACTCTCAGAATTTTTCAATTTATTGCTCAAATCGGGCAATAAGTTAGAGACAAATTTGTCCACGAACAACCGTTGACCACCCTCAGTGCTCATATCCTGACCACTGTGATCGATGAATGCCTCCTCAAATCTCGTAAAGAAATCAGAGACACTCTCGTCCTTTTTCTGTTTACAAGCTGACAATTTGTCCCAGTTCACCCTCATAGCTGGCATAAGTGTTTTCATTAAGGTAATTATTCTTTGAGGGAGAGCAGTAATGAGCTGTTCAGGCTTAGCCCCACCAACTTGTCGCGTATCGGCCGCAGTAAGAGTAGCCCAATCGCCACCTAATTCGTTTGCGTGATCTTCGTGCCGAATCTTAACCCATACCGGTTGCGGTACGACATTGCCGAACAACATGTCGATATCGGCAAGATTCATTATCGTAGCGTCTACAAGCTGCGACAATTCCTTATAATACCCTGTAGGATTTTTGCGAGGGTCAGGCAAAGATTGCTTCACCTGTAAAACTTCTGATCGTTTCCATGGGAGATGTATCCATACTCTCTGGAAATGTGGCAGGACAATAGGAACAGCATTAGCATCACCTGGCATCCACACTGGTGGAACTTCCCGCATAGGAAACTGACCGGACGCATCTAACTGCCTCTCAACATCCTCAACAAACAAAGCTTGAGGTATAGGAGCGGGACGGAAAGATAACAACCGTTCAACAGCACGTCGAACGTTAGTATCCACTATAAGTCCATTCGAGAACTGAAGCTGTAGATCAGACAAAGCGGTCAACACCTCGTCAGGTGCATCGGCCGATATCTGATCATGCAGAACTTTGCACATTTCTTCGAACACGTATCTTTGTGTCGGTACAGTGAATTGGCAAAACGTATCAAGTACAACACGCGGAGGATTTCTAAGAGGGTGCGTCATCCAACCCATCGCCATATTGTATAGCGAAGCACGTTCCCTGTTACCGGGAAGCTGACTACGTCTCTGAGGACCGTCTGAACCAGCGGACCCAAAAACGGGTCCGAGAGAATGGAAAAAACTAGCCGCAACAGGAGAAGTACGACTACGAGTAGACGGAGAAGTATAGCACAAGAGAAGAGGTAGAAACAGAAGAAGCAGCAGGAGTAAGTAAAGCAGGAGCAGTAGCGGGAGCAGGAGTTTGTGGAAGCGAAGGAGCAGTAGGAATAGCAATAGGCAAAGGAGCGGGAACAGTCGGAAGAACGGGTGCAGGTTGAGGAACAGGTACAGGGGGGACCACAGGAGCTGCGGTACCCTGCACGTACGGAGGTGGTGACTTCATAAGATAAGACATTAAAGGATCCTCAACTGATTCGTCCTTCTTATCCGACTCCGTTGGCAAAGCAGGATAACACTTATCTATGGACATACGCTGTAGCCTATCAAACACTTCCTTTTCCTTAACCTCCTTATCACGCTGAAACTGCTCTGCTTTCTTTACAATGGTGGCAACACCATCTCTCTGATTACGTTTAGTCTGTCTGATCTCTTTCTGTCGGGCTTCTTTATGCCACAACCGAAAGGCATCAAACATGGCCGGCCTTGACTTTCTCTCAAACAATTTAGTCTCAAGATTATCTAAGATCGTTGTCTCAAAACTACCATGAGGTGGCCAACTAAGGGCACCATCCTTCTTAGTGTAACGGATCCAGTAATCATTAAAAGCAATCGGGCCTAGCCCGTGTTTGCTGTACAGCTCATAAGTTGGAGTTCCAACCGGAGGTATCGGACACGAGTCCTCCAGTCGGGAATCCGTACCACAACGTCTGAAACAACTAAACAAAGTACTGCGACCAGGCATCTTGCACACTAGCCGAGTTTCACAAACGTCAAGGGTTACGGGATTTACCAAGTCCCAGCAAAGAGCAAAAACCCTCGGTTTTTGGCGACTGCAGACGTCAAATATCACAACAAAGTACCAAGAACCACAAATGCAATGGAACCATGCAACAACTAAGCAACCACAACCAAGAACTCTGGGAGCGACCCACAAATACTTAACTCAAAGATCGATGGCGTCACCAGGAAGGCCCGTCAGTCGTCTCGCTATACCAAGGTCTACGCCAGGCGCCAAAACAGGTCTACAGTCAGGGCAGCAGTCCGTCGCAGCCGTCAGGAGGCGGGAATCTTCGCGGGAAAAGTCTTCGGGCCACTTGTTTCGACAACAGGATCGATGAAGCGGAGTGCACCTTCCCTCGGAGATTTCACACGAAGTTCCTCACGATCGTCGGGCTTGGACCGGTACCACTGATGCAGCCCCACGTTGGGCGCCAACTGAAGGACTGGGTTATTTAAGACCCAGCGGTGCCAGGGGACAACACCTGAAACCTTCGTGGGTAACCTGCTCCGGCGTACGAATGACAGAGACACGGGACACTTCCTTCGGCGTCAAAGATTCAAGGTTTATTTACTGCAGGGAAACACAGAAGTCACAGGAAGTACAACGAGTGTAGTTCGGGGAGACTGCTTCAAATTGGTTCTGTGGATCGCTCCTTTTATACACGATTCTCCCATAGGTTAACATGGTACACAAAGGTTTACGACTTGGTTCCCACAATTATCCCCGAGAGGGGTCGCTTTGGTCACTTTGATACATTCAAGGTCCGGAATATAAGTGCGGAAACATTTGGCGGTTCCCAACTGTAAAAACCCATCTTCCCACCTTTAGTACATTCCAATCAGCAGTAAAACAGATCGAAGAAGGAACAAGAACAGGTGTGGAGGAAGATGGAAACAGTAGGGAGATTGGAAAGGGTGTAAAAGGGGAGGTATCGGGAAACACGAGCTACAGGCATCAAAGGGACGTGCCTAATGAGATGCACGGCTGAGACAATAAACCGGCACGGCAAGATGAGCCTCGAGCGGGGCCATCTGCCTTACAGTATCATCCCCCTCGTCATAAAGACACTTTCAAAGGACATGTGTCTTCCGCAGATATCTTGGGAATCCCAGGGTCGCGAAGCGGACAACGTCCGTTCGCTGGCTACTTGAGGGCAAGAGACAAAATGGATGCCGTATCTAAGATGGAACCCGTGGGTACAGATGAAAAACCCACGTAACAAACGAACGGTTTAAGTTAGCACAGCGAAACTGCGCACACTTACTAAACTCGTCATTTGCGGTTCGTAGATACCAGACTCGACCATATTCGTGCGAGTCGAAAACACCACTTACAATTGTCACGGAACCTCAACAGCATACCAGATTCCTGGAGAGGCTCCATTATCCAGCCAATATTGAAAGGGGTCTCGAAATCCTATACTCGCCATTCTCAACTCATTGCTTTACTCAATAATGATGCTAAGCTCTATGCCAACCTGCTCCTTGACAATCTAAGAGCCTGGGCAGAGGAAAGTCAGGCCATCCCAATAAATCAGTGTGGCTTCAAGGAAAAATGCAGCAGGCCTCCAATTTGATAGAGCTGACACTGATATGTGACAAAGCCCTCAGAAATAAACAGGCGCTTTACTCCTGCTTTGTGGATTTCAAAGCTGCTTTCGATAGTGTAGCAAGGGGCCCTTAATGGGGTAGACTGTAGGCCTGGGGCCTGCTAGCAGCCTTGCTGAAATCAATTGAGCAGCTATATACTAACATCTGGGTGAGGGTCAATCTTGGAGACAGCTCCTGGATCTCAAGGAAGCTTCACACAAAATCATGGCTGAAGCAAGGATGTGTGCTTGCTCCCCTGCTCTTCTATTTATTCATGGCTGATATACCATGGTATTTCGATGAGGAAAACTGTCGCCCGCTCAAACTGGGAGGCAGACGCATGACCCACCTTCTATACGCAGATGACTTTGTGCAGCCTTGAAAAAAAGGAATTGGGTTTAATGACTTAGGGCTCATACTAAAGATATAGGGGCTCATTATGATGCTGGTCGGAAAGCCTCCAGCCGCAAGTCGGAAGCTTTCGGACTGCGGTCTGGGGCTTTCGGACCGACACGGTCGGTTGGTGGTGTGTCCCCCAAATTACGATGTTGGCGGTCTGAGCGTGAACCGGTTTGTCATTGGCGGTTCCGACCAGCTCTCTGAGTCTTCCAGCCTCCAGAACCTATGGATGGCTTTTCCGCCATTGAGATTACGATATTGGTTTTCCACAGCCTTTCCGTGCGGCCTTTCTGACATGGAAAGGCTACCAGAAAGCGACTTTGTGGGCTCCGAACAGGGCCCCCTTGCCTCCATGGCCTATGGTTAGTAGCCAAAGGTGTACCTAGGGACCCGCCTGTAAAGCCATGTCCATGTGGTAGGCACCATGGGGATCTTGCCACAGGGTGCAGGGTTTTACACTTACACCCATTTCTCTATGGGAACCTGTATTACGTCCGGTTTACCGCTGTAACACAGACTCCCATTGGAAAATGTGAGTACCCAACCGAACAGTGTTCCGTCACATCGTAATCAGGCAGTCGGAGCCGCTGACCAGAGGTCGGTCCGAGCCGCCGACCAAAGGTTGGTCGGACCGACATCATGATAAGCCCCTAGTTGAAAAAAGAAGTGAGTTGGGTGACCTACGTAAATACAGAGAATGATGGAAGAAAGGGATGACAAGTAAAAAGGAAGCTACAAAAATACGGAAGAAAATGAAGAGGTCCAATAGTGAATCAGAAATAGGGACCGTTACAGAATTTCCATTTTTTTACCTCAATATAACTTTATTTGGTCACAGAACAACCATAAAAGTGTGCATAAATGAATACTCATTAACAGAAGTACACAGAGGGAATTATGTGCATGTGCCCTATTTGAGAGCTGATCTTTAGAGAGGAACCTGAAATGTGGGTACAAGGAACATCCTAGGTTGACTACCATTTCAAAAATGCTTTGGACTGATCTCTATTGGTTATTTGAGATTGTAGTTACTAGTTAATTATGAACTGAGTGTAAGGTTGCTGTTGTTTGGCTGACTGAAGAACCAGCTAGGGTTGCTCCTAATAATGCACCTTCTGACAAAGTAGCTGTCAAATACAAACAGATAATGAAGCATTTGAAAAAGAAAGTGCCAGAGAGAGACAGTAATTAGGCAAAGAGTTTGAGGACTTCACAAGAGCTGAAAGAATCAACACGTGCTTATTATGAGAGACTTATGCAGGTCGTCAAGAACTATAGTGAAGTTGACGAACCTAAGAAAGATTGTACTAGTGGTTTCATCTCTGCTTTTGATCTGGGTCTGGAGGTTAGTAATCAGACATAGCAAGGTGACACATGCTGGTAAACAAAGAGTATAGATGACATTCTGTAGCTAGCCAAATACAGCAGAAATTGGTTTGATGCAAAGCAGAAGAAAATTACAGAGAAGATGATGGTTGCTCAGACTAAGCAATTTTGAGAGAAGTGCCAGGAATCAGTTGATTGGTTAGAATGTAGTATATGTTCAATCTGGCAATGATGGAATGAATGGGATGTCCCTAATGTTGGAATGAATGGGATGTCCTCAATGCAAGGAGTGGGAAATGGAACAATGCAAATGCAGGGTCATGGAAGAACAGTGAGTAATTCTGGAATTAATCTAAGTATCAATGTGTTGAAGAAGAACACTGCTTCTAATTTCTGGGGTAAAATTGGGCATTGAAAACAGGAATGTCAACAAAATCCAGATTGAATACACAATAAAAGTGTTCCCCCTAGATGCAGAGAGACATACAGCCATTAGCCCTGAACCAACTAACTTCTTCGTGGAGTATGCAACGTCTGGAAATATTAAAAACAAGATGCCATATAACCCAGAATACCAGAAGAATCCATTGATTCTGAGTAATGATTTTATTCAGTTTTCATAAATTTTTTTTTAACAATTATTGTGGTAGAAGGGGGAGGAGGATTGCCTACTTGGAGCTGTCCTAGAGGTAGACCAAAGCGGCCCATAACGCTGAAGTCAATGGCCACCTTGTTTCTTTTTTAATAGATAGAGGAGCTACCTGTTCTACAGTTCATTCTGTGTAAGTCCCAAACCTACCCCTCATTGAAAGAGAAGTCAAAGTTGTAGGACTGGGTAATCAACAAGTTGTTAATCAGGCCATAGCATATGTCTCAGTTAACCGCTTCAGCGCGGCGCGAATTTTCGCGCTGTGCTGAAGATTAAAAAACGGGCGTGGTCGTGACAGAACAGTTCCGTCTCGAGCACAGCCCAACCGACGCTCGTGATGGAACCGTTCCGTCATGAGCGTCGAAGGGGTTAAAATAGGGTCAAAGGAAAATAATTATCACTTCATTCTATGTGTTTCAAGTCCTGTACATTTGTTGGGCGGAGACTTGCTGTGCAAGATGAACCGTGTGATTTATTGCACACCAGATGGTGTTGCATTTGAAACTCAAAATAATGAGTCAGTATTTACAATTAAACCACAGGATTCAAAAGTTCAACTGTTCCCAGTCCTAACTAAAGATGATTTACCTCTGGATTTGAGAAATGCTGTCAAAGAAAAGCGGTGGGATTTCTCTTGTAAAAGACAGATTATTAAAAAGTCCCAAGATGGTAAAAATTGATGTAATCCATAATGCTATTGTCCTTAGAACTAAATTATACAGACTTTCATGAAAAGCAGAAGAAACCCTCCCATGATGGGAATGAATAAATTGAGTGGTAAATGGAGAATTGTGCAGGATTTAAAAGAAAGAAATAGTGATCTCATGTTGTCCAGTGGTACCAAATCCAATGATAATTCTGTTCCAAATCCCATCAGGTGCAGAATGGCATACAGTTATTGACTTATGCCAAGCATTCATCTTGAGTCCTCTTTACGAGGAAAATCAGTTTCAATTAGCATTTCAATTTCAAAATAAAGCTCTTGTTTGGTGCCGGATTCCACAAGGGCGTCCCAAAAGTCCATAAAGTTTTAGTCAAATCCTGGAGAAAGATCTAGAAAGTTTAAGATACCCAGAAACTCAGGGTTGGTGTAGTAGATTGATGACATACTCATCACGTCAAGACAAAAGAAGATTGAAAACTTAACACAATTGCATTGTTAAATCATTTAGCTGCCAACGGTCATAAGCTTTCCCCAACAAAAATGCAGTACTCTAAAGGAAGTGATTTATTTTGGTCATCACATTGGAAAGGGTACAAGGAAAGTCTCATAAGTATGTGTCTCTGCAATTCTTAAAATTATTCTTCCTACCAGCCAGAGGGAGGTGTGGATGTTCCTGGGAACTGTTGACTAATGTGATCAGTTGATTCCATATTTTTCCTTGATTACAAAACCTTTAGTATGTTTGACCCATATCACTATAAAGAATCCAGTACCATTTGACGAAGAATGTTCAGAGGCTTTGTGACAGAATCTCACCTTGTTTTCCGCAGTAGCAATAGGAAGACACAGTGCTAGCTCCCAACTTCTCCCTCAACCTAGGCAACCCAACATAAGTCTATATTAATCAAGATCGACGGGGAAGAGAGGAAGGGAAGAGAAAAACAAGTTGTCCCTCAGACGCGATACTGTAGTACGAACATTTACCCAGGCCGGGCAATGCTCTTTTTACCGAAGATAGGAAAGAAGAGGGTGTCACAACATATGCTAAAGTCAGGTAAGTGTATTCTTCACTATGTATTGTTTAGCATATACCTTAGTAATTCCCCTCACCGGTCTATAGAAGGATGATTTTTTTTTAACACATACTTCATTGATTTTATGTAAGGTCGCGCCCTGCGTAAGTGCTGTTGCAATGAATTCATAGACTTTGTAACGTAGGTCCAATGAGCTTGAACATGTCTTTTTTATTCAAGGTACAGATAATAGCCCATTTGGGATATTGACATTTTATTATTGACCGATTACAACAGCTGTTCCACTGGTAAATTGTCCATCAAAAACAAGTAAAAACAAAACATTCCTTAACTATTCACCCTCCTCCCTCTAGTCAGGCTCACCCCCGGTTGAGATGTTTTGGGCCCAAGTTACAGACTTGTTCCACTGCATACGTCATGTGGGGATCTCCGACATAGGGGTGTAACACGACAGGTCCGTATCAAACAGGGATGGAGGAGACCATTCCTGCCTCATGCTGGGGGGAGGGGCACCTACCAAATGCACGGTGTGGTATAGGGGGATTGATGGCCTTGAATGCCTCCAGCATCAGATCCCATTCCATGGAGATCTGCTTTTTTTCGCAACCTGCGGTTTTCCTCTCTTCTAATGACTGTGATTTCTGCTCCACCCCAGTAGGCCCTCTCTCCATGCCAAGTGAGTATTGTTGGGGGAAGGGCCGATTTCCACCTCATTGTAATGGAGAGCTTCGCTATAACTAGGGCCAAGTCAGCGAATCGGAGCTGCACTTTCTATGACTTAGGGCGGCGGTATAGTCCTAGTATACAACGCTCCACTGTGTTCCAGTTGGGGATTCCTGTGATATTTCCCATAATTTTGTGCGACCTCGGATCAGAACCCTCTAAGGCGTGGGCACATCCACAACATATGAAGAATGTCCGCATCCTCTGTCTAACATCAGGGGCAACAAGAGTGGAGAATCATATATTGTATTGACTTGAATTTGGCATTACATGACACCTTCTTAGGGTATTCCAGGAGAGAGGACCAGTCCTTGTACGTTAGGTCCGTCCCAAGATCTCTGGACCACTTTTCATGAGGGAGGTCCTTGCTTGTGCCCGGACGCCCCTGTATAGTTATCGTATGAGGTGGCGGCCCTCGCCTATCAGGTATACAGCATGTATTAGCTCGTGTGGAGGGGGTTCTTCACCACCTGGTGTCCAGTGCTTCCTTACATACCAGACGATAGCTGCATGTAGCATAAAGAGAGAACGCAGGACTTCTTGTTCCCGAGCGAAATTCTTGTGATTCATCAAGGCGCAGTCCGCAAACAGCCACCCCAATGTGGAGATCCTCTCCTGAGACCAACAAAGTATACTCCGCTTAGGTACCAAGCCAGTTGTAGTGGAGTTTCCAAGTAGAGTGTTAGAGGCGTAGGGGAGGCACCTCTTTGTGTATTGTAAGGCCTTTTTCCAATAAGAAAGCGCTCTATGTAGGAACAGGGGGGGAGTCAGGAGGTATTCTACTCCGCGTTAGTAGCAAGGTGTGTAGGGTGCCCCAGCTCAGGGATTATGGTGTATAGCCAAGCTTGTGCAAATTGCGCCCTGCAACCCAGTACAACAACCATGGCAACTGACTTGCAAAGCAGTAGGAGTGGAAATCAGTCACCCCTAGGCCCCCTTTGTCTGGCGCCAGCTGCAGTTTACCTAGTCACACCCTTCTGCGTCCTGTTACCCTGCTGAGATCCGATAGGACTGAATTCAGTGTTTTAAAAATGGAGGAAGGAAATAGTACTGGCAAATTTGTGAAGAAGTACAATAGGCGTGGGATTACAACCATTTTAGAAATGGCTATTCTGCCCATTATTGAGAGAGGCAACAACACCCAGAGGGATATCTAAGTATGTAGCACCCTAAGCGCCCTCATCAGATTGCCCTCTAATAAAGCCTGTGGAGTCCTGTATATTTGGATACCAGATATTTCAAAGCGTTTGGGCGAATAATAGGGAGAGCTGTCCAAACTTAACAGTTTCAGGGCGCTCTCCAGGATGAAAGAACGCATGGGATTTCTCATTTATGGTTAGGCCCAAAATGCGTTTGAACTGTTTAAAAATACGTGGTATGGGCTCTAAGACGCCCGTCAAGTCATGAGTGTATAAGATAAGAATGTCTGAATATGCTGACAATACATGCATTGAGTTGCCTAGCCGGATCCCTATTGTTTCTGCTTCCCTCCTGAGTTTGAGTGCGAGAGGTTCAAGCGCCAACACGAACAGCAATGGTGACAAGGGACAACCCTGCCGTGTGCCTCTGCCCACTGGATAAGGTCATGAGATATGGGCGTCAGAGTGGACTTGTGCTGTAGGGGCCATGTATAGCGGTACAGAAGGGGGTGGTGATGGACGGAGCATCTGAATCAATCAAACACTCACACCCAGTCAAAACATCTGGGTTTAATCCATCACTGTTCTTTAGCCCATTCTGCCACCCCAGTTCAGACATGGCTATATGCAAATCAGTCTGACCCTGTGCCTCATGGGAACAGTCCAGCCCGAACTGCCAAGCCATGTCTTCCCTGGACCGGAAACAAGCTTCCGAGGACCGGTTTCTGGCATTCCAGCCGTATTCAGCCTGGCTTGCTTGAATCCAGTGGCAAAGTGAGCAAGGGACTCACGTCTGAGCATACCCTGCCACACTTATGGAGGCCAAAAGCGGTACAAAAGGGAGTGGTGATGGACGGAGCATCTGAATCAATCAAACACTCACACCCAGTCAAAACATCTGGGTTTAATCCATCACCGTTCTTTTGCCCACTCTGCCACCCCAGTTCAGACATGGCTATATGCAAATAAGTCTGACCCTATGCCTCATGGGAACAGTCCAGCCCGAACTGCCAAGCCATGTCTTCCCTGGACCGGAAACAAGCTTCCGAGGACCGGTTTCTGGCATTCCAGCCGTCTTCAGCCCGGCTTGCTTGAATCCAGTGGCAAAGTGAGCAAGGGACTCACGTCTGAGCATACCCTGCCACACTTATGGTGGCCAAAAGCGGTACAAAAGGGGGTGGTGATGGACGGAGCATCTGAATCAATCAAACCCTCACACCCAGTCAAAACATCTGGGTTTAATCCATCACCGTTCTTTAGCCCACTCTGCCACCCCAGTTCAGACATGGCTATATGCAAATCAGTCTGACCCTGTGCCTCATGGGAACAGTCCAGCCCGAACTGCCAAGCCATGTCTTCCCTGGACCGGAAACAAGCTTCCGAGGACCCAACTCATGTACCCCGGTGGGCCACCAAACTTGTCCATAGCCTTTATCATGTACTCCCAATTAAGGGTGTCAAAAGATTGGCACAAATCAAGAGAGATGCATCCAGAAGCTTGAAAGTATTCACGAGTGGCCTCCATTACATAGTGGAGGCGTCTGATGTTCAAGGAGGTTCTACGGGCTGAGACAAAGCCCCACTGATCAGGTTGGATCAGTTGTGGCAGGTAGGGGAGTAGCCAGCGAGCCAAGATTTTGCTTAGAATCTTGTGTTCTGTACTAAACACGATAGTGGGCGATAGCCTGACATATCCGTTGGATCGCTACCCTGGTTTAGGGAGGGAAGTGACAATTGACTGCATGGTGGAGGGAAGGAGATTACCAGTATACTGGGCTGTTTGGTATAGGCGTTCCAGGTGGGGTTTAGTTTATCCGAGAAGATATCAAAGAACTCTGCCGGCAGGCCATCAAGACCCAGAGCCTTATTACGTGGAAGTTCTCGGATTGCCGCCTTAATTTCAGCCTTGGTAATGGGACCAGACAGGTGATTCTGGGCTGCGTGTGTGAGTTTGGGGTAGGTTAGATCGCTCAAAAAGCCTGCCATGGGCTCCCCCGCTGAGTCACCAGGGCTCGGGATAGTGCTTTGTAGTATTCACAATAGGCCAGATTTATTTCTTGCTGTCTGTGCACTGTGGTTCCATTTGACAGGGCTATCTCATGTATAGGAGTGGGAGGGGGGTGCATCTCGCAGTAATCGTGCCAGAAGTGCTCCAGATTTATCTGTCTCCACGTGTTTGCGCTAGGTAAATGATTGATAATCTATTGCTCACAGTTGCTCCAGCAGTTTGGCGTATTGTATACGCTCCTCCTGCAGTGCCTCCTTTTTCGAGGGATCGCTGACCGCTTCCTGCTCTACTTAGAGTGTCTTCTACCGATTTAGGATTATTGTGGATCTCCTGTCTGACACCCACAGTGGTGCTGATAGCATCACTGTCTTAAATGCATCCCACTCTATGAGGCATGAGGGTGCCAAATTGGCATTCTCACTAAAGTAATTAGTGATAACCGATGCCATAATGTCGCGGAAAATTGCATCTCCCAGCATTTGCAGCCATAGCCTCCAACTAGGGACAGGTGTGGGCATTCTTGCATAATATAACGTGGTCTCTGGCAGGTTGTGATCTGAAAAGGTCTTCCCCAGGTATGTGGTGGGGGATACTTGGAGGGAACAGAGTATCCTATCTATCCGTGCATATAGTTGGTAGGACGGGGAGTAGAAGGAATATTCGCGGCTATTTGGGTTTTTAAACCACCGGACCTCTCCCAACGACCAGCCCGCTGCCTATCTGCAAAGGGCATCTGTTTGCCTGATAGAGACTGCTTCCTGGACAGGGGGATGAGAGCAATTCATCTGAACAACTAGGACTGTGTTATAACCCCCCCCCATTACCCATGGGTAGCCCGCCCAGTCTGCCAGCATTGTGTTGAGGTTTGTTAAAATGTGCCCTGATTGTAGTTTAGAGCATATATGCTGCCCATGTGTACCGTCTATTGACTGGGAGTGACTGTTTGATTGGTTCAGATGCTCCGTCCATCACCACCCCCTTTTGTACCGCTTTGTTCGCCATAAGTTGGCAGGGTATGCTCAGACGTGAGTCCCTTGCTCACTTTGCCACTGGATTCAAGCAAGCCTGGCTGAAGACGGCTGTAATGCCAGAAACCGGTCCTAGGAAGCTTGTTTCCAGTCCAGGGAAGGCATGACTTGGCAGTTCGGGCTGGACTGATTTGCATATGGCCATGTCTGAACTGGGGTGGCAGAGTGGGCTAAAGAACGGTGATGGATTAATCCCAGATCTGTTGACTGGGTGTGAGTGTTTGATTGGTTCAGATGCTCCGTCCATCACCACCCCCTTTTGTACCGCTTTGTTCGCCATAAGTTGGCAGGGTATTCTCAGACGTGAGTCCCTTGCTCACATTGCCACTGGATTCAAGCAAACCTGGCTGAAGACGGCTGTAATGCCAAAAACCAGTCCTTGGAAGCTTGTTTCCAGTTCAGGGAAGGCATTGCTTGGCAGTTCGGGCTGGACCGTTCCCATGAGGCACAGGGTCCGACTGATTTGCATATGGCCATGTCTGAACTGGGGTGGCAGAGTGGGCTAAAGAACGGTGATGGATTAAACCCAGATTTGGTGACTGGGTGTGAGTGTTTGATTGGTTCAGATGCTCCGTCCATCACCACCCCCTTTTGTACCGCTTTGTTCGCCATAAGTTGGCAGGGTATGCTCAGACGTGAGTCCCTAGCTCACTTTGCCACTGGATTCAAGCAAGCCTGGCTGAAGATGGCTGCAATTCCAGAAACTGGTCCTAGGGAGCTTGTTTCCAGTCCAGGGAAGGCATGGCCTGGTAGTTCGGGCTGGACTGTTCCCATGAGGCACAGGGTCAGACAGATTTGCATATGGCCATGGCTATACTGGCCATGGCTGAACTGGGGTGGCAGAGTGGGCTAAAGAACGGCAATGGATTAAACCCAGATCTGTTGACTCGGTGTGAGTGTTTGATTGGTTCAGACGCTCCGTCCATCACCACCCCCTTTTGTACCGCTTTTTTCGCCATAAGTTGGCAGGGTATGCTCAGACGTGAGTCCCTTGCTCGCTGTGCCATTGGATTCAAGCAAAACTGGCTGAAGACGGCTGTAATGTCAGAAGCCAGTCCTAGGAAGCTTGTTTCCAGTCCAGGGAAGGCATGGCTTGGTAGTTCGGGCTGGACTGTTCCCATGAGGAACAGGGTCAGACTGATTTGCATATGGCCATGGCTATACTGGCCATGGCTGAACTGGGGTGGCAGAGTGGGCTAAAGAACGGTAATGGATTAAACCCAGATCTGTTGACTGGGTGTGAGTGTTTGATTGGTTCAGATGCTCCGTCCATCACCACCCCCTTTTGTACCACTTTTTTCGCCATAAGTTGGCAGGGTATGCTCAGACGTGAGTCCCTTGCTCACTGTGCCACTGGATTCAAGCAAACCTGGCTGAAGACGGCTGTAATGTCAGAAGCCAGTCCTAGGAAGCTTATTTCCAGTCCAGGGAAGGCATGGCTTGGCAGTTCGGGCTGGACTGTTCCCATGAGGCACAGGGTCAGACTGATTTGCATATGGCCATGTCTGAACTGGGGTGGCAGAGTGGGCTAAAGAACGGTGATGGATTAAACCCAGATTTGGTGACTGGGTGTGAGTGTTTGATTGGTTCAGATGCTCCGTCCATCACCACCCCCTTTTGTACCGCTTTGTTTGCCATAAGTTGGCAGGGTATGCTCAGACGTGAGTCCCTAGCTCACTTTGCCACTGGATTCAAGCAAGCCTGGCTGAAGATGGCTGCAATGCCAGAAACTGGTCCTAGGGAGCTTGTTTCCAGTCCAGGGAAGGCATGGCCTGGTAGTTCGGGCTGGACTGTTCCCATGAGGCACAGGGTCAGACAGATTTGCATATGGCCATGGCTATACTGGCCATGGCTGAACTGGGGTGGCAGAGTGGGCTAAAGAACGGCAATGGATTAAACTCAGATCTGTTGACTCAGTGTGAGTGTTTGATTGGTTCAGACGCTCCGTCCATCACCACCCCCTTTTGTACCGCTTTTTTCGCCATAAGTTGGCAGGGCATGCTCAGACGTGAGTCCCTTGCTCACTGTGCCACTGGATTCAAGCAAACCTGGCTGAAGACGGCTGTAATGTCAGAAGCCAGTCCTAGGAAGCTTGTTTCCAGTCCAGGGAAGGCATGGCTTGGTAGTTCGGGCTGGACTGTTCCCATGAGGAACAGGGTCAGACTGATTTGCATATGGCCATGGCTATACTGGCCATGGCTGAACTGGGGTGGCAGAGTGGGCTAAAGAACGGTAATGGATTAAACCCAGATCTGTTGACTGGGTGTGAGTGTTTGATTGGTTCAGATGCTCCGTCCATCACCACCCCCTTTTGTACCGCTTTTTTCGCCATAAGTTGGCAGGGTATGCTCAGACGTGAGTCCCTTGCTCACTGTGCCACTGGATTCAAGCAAACCTGGCTGAAGACGGCTGTAATGTCAGAAGCCAGTCCTAGGAAGCTTATTTCCAGTCCAGGGAAGGCATGGCTTGGCAGTTCGGGCTGGACTGTTCCCATGAGGCACAGGGTCAGACTGATTTGCATATGGCCATGTCTGAACTGGGGTGGCAGAGTGGGCTAAAGAACGGTGATGGATTAAACCCAGATCTGTTGACTGGGTGTGAGTGTTTGATTGGTTCAGATGCTCCGTCCATCTCCACCCCCTTTTGTACCGCTTTGTTCGCCATAAGTTGGCAGGGTATGCTCAGACGTGAGTCCCTTGCTCACTTTGCCACTGGATTCATGCAAGCCTGGCTGAAGACGGCTGTAATGCAAGAAACTGGTCCTAGGAAGCTTGTTTCCAGTCCAGGGAAGGCATGGCTTGGGAGTTCGGGCTGGACTGTTCCCATGAGGCACAGGGCCAGATTGATTTGCATATGGGCATTTCTGAACTGGGGTGGCAGAGTGGGCTAAAGAACGGTGATGGATTAAACCCAGATATGTTGACTGGGTGTGAGTGTTTGATTTGTTCAGATGCTCCGTCCATCACCACCCCCTTTGTACCGCTTTGTTCGCCATAAGTTGTCAGGGTATGCTCAGACGTGAGTCCCTTGCTCACTTTGCCACTGGATTCAAGCAAGCCTGGCTGAAGACCGCTGTAATGCCATAAACCGGTCCTAGGAATCTTGTTTCCTGTCCAGGGAAGGCATGGCTTGCCAGTTCAGGCCGGACTGTTCCCATGAGGCACAGGGTCAGACTGATTTGCATATGGCCATGGCTGAAGTGGGGTGGCAGAGTGGGCTAAAGAACGGTAATGGATTAAACCCAGATCTGTTGACTGGGATGTGAGTGTTTGATTGGTTCAGATGCTCCGTCCATCGCCACCCCCTTTTGTACCGCTTTGTTCGCCATAAGTTGGCAGGGTATGCTCAGACGTGAGTCCCTTGCTCACTTTGCCACTGGATTCAAGCAAGCCTGGCTGAAGACGGCTGTAATGTCAGAAATCGGTCCTAAGAAGCTTGTTTCCAGTCCAGGGAAGGCAGGGCTTGGCAGTTCGGGCTTGACTGTTCCCATGAAGCACAGGGTCAGACTGATTTGCATATGGCCATGTCTGAACTGGGGTTGGAGAGTGGGCTAAAGAACGGTGATGGATTAAACCCAGATCTGTTGACTGGGTGTGAGTGTTTGATTGGTTCAGATGATCCGTTCATCACCACCCCCTTTTGTACCGCTTTGTTCGCCATAAGTTGGCAGGGTATGCTCAGACGTGAGTCCCTTGCTCACTTTGCCACTGGATTCAAGCAAGCCTGGCTGAAGACGGCTGTAATGCCAGAAACCAGTCCTAGGAAGGTTGTTTCCAGTCCAGGGAAGGCAGGGCTTGGCAGTTCGAGGTGGACTGTTCCCATGAGGCACAGGGTCAGACTGATTTGCATATGGCCATGGCTGAACTGGGGTGGCAGAGTGGGCTAAAGAACGGTGATGGATTAATCCCAGATCTGTTGACTGGGTGTGAGTGTTTGATTGGTTCAGATGCTCCGTCCATCACCACCCCCTTTTGTACCGCTTTGTTCGCCATAAGTTGACAGGGTATGCTCAGACGTGAGTCCCTTGCTCACTTTGCCACTGGATTCAAGCAAACCTGGCTGAAGACGGCAGTAATGTCAGAAGCCGGTCCTAGGAAGCTTGTTTCCAGTCCAGGAAAGGCATGGCTTGGCAGTTTGGGCTGGACTGTTCCCATGAGGCACAGGGTCAGACTGATTTGCATATGGCCATGTCTGAACTGGGGTGGCAGAGTGGGCTAAAGAATGGTGATGGATTAAACCCAGATCTGTTGACTGGGTATCAGTGTTTGATTGGTTCAGATGCTCCGTCCATCACCACCCCTTTTTGTACCGCTTTGTTCGCCATAAGTTGGCAGGGTATGCTCAGACGTGAGTCCCTTGCTCACTTTGCCACTGGATTCAAGCAAGCCTGGTTGAAGACGGCTGTAATGCCAGAAACCGGTCCTAGGAAGCTTGTTTCCAGTCCAGGGAAGGCATGGCTTGGCAGTTCGGGCTGGACTGTTCCCATGAGGCACAGGGTCATACTGATTTGCATATGGCCATGTCTGAACTGGGGGTGGGAGAGTGGGCTGTTCTGTTTCAGTGCAACCACTGCCACCATGGATATTTTACAGAAAAAGTGAATCACAAATATATTATACATTGTGAACTTATCACTGCCACCGGGGATATTTATGGAAATAAAAAATAATATATAAATTAAGAAACCTCAGTAAAACACTGAACATAATCTAGGGAGGGGAGGCATTATTTAATAAACCAAGGACCCAGTTGTCCATTCTTCCTAGCATACCAGTTGCGCATTATAGCGGCATGCAGTGGCTAGAGTTGGAATCCTGGCAGAGAGAAGAGACTGAAATGCAAGATGTCATATTTGGTGCTTACAACCAACTAATCATGATAGAGGAGACAACAAGAAACAAGCAATAAATGATACATATTGTGTTATAATTTCAGGATTAATCAATTCTTATTGTGTTTTTAGTGATTATAGAATAATCAGAGGGGGTATTTGTAAAAGATGTATTATGGATTTATAATTTTGTGCATTATTAACAATGATCAAAATGTAACTATACTCTTGATTTTACATTTAAAGACTGATGTAATGTGATCACTGGAAAAGAATACTTATTCGTTACTGTAGATCTAAATACAACCATGGAACCTCTGGTAGCAGCCCCGCCAGATTAAACATCTGAAGAAGATAGTTAATGGAGGAGCCCACTGTCGGCCGCCCCCCCCCCCCAGGGGGTTTGGAGATGCGACCGCGCTCTTTGCCAGGGCCGGTTTTCGGCCGATTTGTTACAGGCCCGTTTTTGCAACAACGCTGCAAAAACGGCTCTGTAACAAAAACGGCCCCCAGGGGCCCAAAACCGGCCCCCACCCTTGCGGCGCACCGGGGGATTGTCCGGTGCCCGCAATGGCCAGTCCGGGCCTGGGCACAAGTGTTGGTACTGGTGCTAAGTTGAGATTTTAGAGAAGCTAATAGGGCAACACATTCAGATAGGGAAGGCTTGTTCATTAATAATAGACCAGGTCATTCCAGCCGAATTGATTATTTTTTAATTGACATATAATGATGGCCCTACTTGTCTGGTATGATTGTATTATAAAGAGTTGACAGTGATCTTAATGCTTTGAGCTTGACTTTATTGGATAACATAGCGAAGAGACCTTTGACTATAGGTAGTGCAGATATAGGGGATATAACCCATACTGATAATGGGAAATCCATTCGGTGGGAATGGGTAGTTAAGAACGAAGAGACTTTGGAAGCAGTAGTTCGGCAGGTTAAGAAAGATGTAGGGAAACTAAAGACCTCTCCCTTGAGGACAGAACAACAACAATACAGGAATACCATGAAGAACTTTGCTCCCTGATTAGAGAGATTCTAGTCCAGGGTTAAAGGACTGAAACTAACAACTTGAAGGAGGCAGCATGGTATAATAAAACATGCAGGATAGCAAAAGCAGACTAAGTAGCCGCAGTCAAATCCAAAAGAAGGAACGATTTGGTGATGTGCAGAGCAGTATATAGGAGGGAGCTGTCTAAAGCCAAGAGAGACTGGGAGAACACCTTATGGCAAAATATGTATTGTGCAATGAGTACCAAGAACAATAAATCTTTTTGGAAAATAGCTACAATGAGTGCTCATGGTATCTGGAAAGATCTGGAATATTTTGTTCAACCCCAAGATTGGGTAGCCCATTTTAGTAACTTAAGCTCGGGCAGAGTGGAATCATGTTGGGACAGTGTAGATCTGCTGTTGGCTTTCAAATTGGGAAATCAAAACAACCTATAATGTGAGTTATGCGAGACCTTAGTGGCCATCAATCCAGTAAAGCATCCAGAGCTCCTGGGCCTGATAAAATCCCAAATGACCTTTATATGGCCCATCCGGAAGTGTGGGGTCTCTATATTAATTCCATATACAATACAATCTTGAAGGGCATGGAGATCCCTCTATCTTGGAAGTAAGTAAATAAGTAAGTAAGTAAACGTTTATTTGTACATGATTAATTAAAATCTTTGCAAAATTATAAAAACACCAGTAGGTACAATTAAAAAGCCATTTGTACTTAAACTTAGTGAGTTAGATTAATTTAAAAGTAAGAAATTGATTAGGATCAGTTCGTGTTTATCATCAGAACCCTATAATGTTCGTCAAACGCTGTTAAGTCTTTTTCTTGTTAGGTCAAAGAACTTCACGACCTGGCAATTCAATTTAGTGTTGCTGGCGTTAAAGCACAATTTAACTGCCTGCTGCAAGTCCGAATAGCATGCAGTTTGAAGGATGGTTGTAGAAAGTTATACCTCAGGTCCTTTAGTCTAGGACAGATGCAAATCACATGCATGATGTCCTCCTTGGCGATTTTGCACAGGTGACAGTGCTGTGAACAGTTTTTTCTCTCCCATGGTGGGAGTTTTGGAAGTATGGGGATTACTTCGAGTCGTAGTTTTAGAAACTTCTCTTTTACTTTTATTTTCATACCGATATTGAGGTATGCTTGTGACTGTATTTTTCCGTAATCACTCAACGTTATCCAGCCGTGCGCCCTATTTGATAGATCCTTCTTGTCTTCGATCGCTGAAATAATACATGCTGATTTTTGGCGATTTTTTTGAAAGACAAGAGGCCTATTGGCGTTTCCCAGATGTCTAGCAAGCCTAGAACTTGGAGTGATTCAAATAAATAATCTCTGGGCAAGGAGTTGCGGTGCCGAAGTAACTATTCCCATACGTTAGAGTTTAAGGAACTGGTCTCTGCATTGCGAATCTTGTGCCAGCTGGATACGCACACACTCCGCCTTTCTAATGTTTGTTTGAGGATGCCGAATTCTAATCGGATCTGAGCAGGAGAGACATATTTTGGAAGATTAAAAATAGCCCTGTATGAGTTGGGGATGACTGTGTCCAATAGTGTGGCATCCTTCCCGTGAAGTGATTCGCTCCCGTATGTAAGGGTAGGCTGTAGTTTTGCACGCAAGACTTCAAGGAGAGTTTTAAGTGTAAGATCGGGTAGTTTGGCTTTTAATGAATTTAATGCCAAGTAGGTTATTGTCCCCTTACCTTGTAGTGAGTCAAGTTGTGCCCTAGACATGTTTTTTGAGTCCAAGATCACTCCTAGATACTTGTATGTGTTTACCCGATCGAGCTTTACTCCATTCAGGTGCCAGCAAAGATTCCTTTTTTTCCTGTAATTCACAGCCATGACCTTTGATTTGTTGAAGTTTATTTGAAGGGCATTCTTTGCTGAGAAAGTGTGAGCTGCATTCAAGAGATGCTGAAGGCATTTGTCGAGTTCCCCAGGTAGGTCGGCTAAAAAGAGGTTGAATAAGATTGGTGCTAGTACGCACCCCTGTTTTAAAACGTTTGTTGTCCTAGTGGGCTTCGAGAGGTGTGTACCTGCCCCAAGCTTAATTTTAATCCAGGTTTTTGAATGGAGTAGTATTAGCATGTCTAGTAGATGCTTAGGTATTCCCCAATTGTCCAGTTTCTGCCAGAGTTTATTGCGGTCAACATGATCAAATGCCGCAGTATAGTCAATAAACGAGAGGTATAAGGATAACTTAATCTCTTTTGCTGCTCCCATCAGCAGGAAAGTGCCATGATGTTGGTTCTGGTCCCTTGGCCTTTGCAGAAACCAGTTTGGTTAATTGGGATGATGGAGTTTTCAGATGTCCATGATGTTAATTCCTCCAGGATGATTCCTGCGAAATATTTTTCCTCCACATCTAATAAGGCAATAAGCCAATAGTTATTTGGATGCTTCTTGTTAACGTGTTTGTAAATCGGGCTGATGACTGACCCGTGCCATGACTCAGGAAGATCTGGGTGTGCCTTATATTGTTGAATACTGGTGCTAATGATACACTCCAAAACTCCGCGTCTGATTTGTACAGCATAGGTGGTATGCTGTTCGGACCCGGAGCTCCAGTGGGTCTCCCCCTTGTTATTTGCTGTCTGATGTCTACCGGGAAAATTTTCTTTGGCCCTGACTTAACAACCTTCGCAGGGTTTCCTTCCGTTTTCGATTTGTCAAGTTTTGATGGACTCGTAGCCCCTTGCCCCCACATTTCTTGGGTTTTTATGCCTGTGTAGTAGTTGGGTTTCCCTTCTGTTTTAGGCCTTGTGGCTTTTGAGCAGGGATTGTTTATAACGGCATCCTCTGAGGTGTCATCGTTATTGAAATGCGTCAATAGGTACTTTGTCCATGCATCCTCTGATATGTGCGAGTTTTGACCTAGATGCTCAGGATTCTGTATTCTTTTGACCTTTTGCCAAAACTTAGAGCTGTTTTTCTGCTTCCCTTCATAAAGACGTTTTACCCACATGTCTTCACTTCTTAGCTTCTGTTTTTCCCATTGCAACTGTTTTAACTGTTTTTTGCATCCCGTAGATCAGCTTGCAGGCTGTGGTTGGTTTGGTCCTTCCGCATTTGTCTTAATGTTTGATTTATTAATCGTTTTTGTATTTTCATTTCTGGGGTTAGTTGTTTTTCGTTTGAAATTCCCTTCCATTGGCGTAAATTATTAGGCAAGATATTTACCATTTCCTCTCTAATGGCTTGACTGAAGATTTGCCAGACATCCAACGCCTTGGTCAAGTAACTGGCAGTTAGGGTGAAAAGGGATTTTGCTGTGGAACTTATGGAGTCAATATTGCTGGTGTTACACAGTAGCCGCTTTAAGTTTGAACTGACTTCTGTCGAGGCCTGTAAATGATTCAGTTTCCAGCTGATAATTAGATCTTATTTTGGCCTCTTGTGGCAGGTGGTCGCTGAGGTCGCTCGTCCCTATTCTGAAGGTTGTTACCCAACAGAACATGTTTAGAGATACGAACATGTAATCAAGATGAGAGGATTGTTTGTTGGAATGGAAGGAGGCTGGTGGTGGGTCATCATCGACATAGCGACCATTTAGGACCCTTAAGTTAAGTTGTTCCAGTTGTCGAAGTAAGTTTTTTGAGTGCTTTCTTAGTTTCTTATTTTTTTGTTGGGCCTTGTGTTGGCACGCCCCACACTGCATTCAAATCTTGGATGAGGTCCGTGTCTTGATCTTTATTAATGAGAAGCATGTTAAAGTCGCCGGCCAAGATGAATGAGTCGGACTCCCTTGCTTCCATTATTTTTTCCAGCACTTTTGCCAGGTCTTCCGCAACTTTTTGTTTCTGTTTGGGGTGAATGTATATGTTAATTCAATTCAGTTCAACTGTCTTTATTTCGATTTTTTAAATCATAAAAGACTACAAGATCAATACATACATTTACATAAGAACAGATTAAAAAAAATATCCACAATGTTCGTTAAAACGTCATCAATGCATTAACCATTAAAACTTGATTAAATATGCTTTTAAAGACGTGCAGAAATTCATTCATATAAAAGATTTAAAAAAAATGTTTTCATCCAATTATGTGTCTAATAGGTGCCTAGCTCTAATAACCCATACCCATCCTAAAAATTTAGCCACTCCTATTGTCAACCATTCGGAGGTATTAGATCGTAAAGTCCAAAGTGCTTCCAAGTATCCCCTTGCAAATGGGTTCGAGCCATTTGCGGCGGGGAGCAGTATAGGCAGGGCAGGCAAAAAAGATGTGGCCTATAGTTTCTTTTTTGTCGTTACACCTCGGGCAAAACTCTGTATGTTGACCACGCCATTTGTGTGTATACGTCCTAACTGGTAAAGAGCCTATTCTAAATTGATGGTAGAGTTTTCTATCCAGACTTTTAGTAATGTTATCCCAATAGGGTTCTAAACAGAAGTCTACCTTATGACTAAAAAACAAACCTGTCAGGGATACAGATTGCGATGACTTGACATGTTGTGCTTTTACAGTCGCCCAATACAGTAATTTAAATTCTTGTTTTGATGGCAAAACATTATTTCCCGGATCGGACCACTGCAGACTTAAGCCCATGTTTTGTAGTGTAGACTTCCCTACCCGGAACCACGGGAGGTTACCCGACCCCATAATTGATCTTAAATCCAATATTTCATTGGCAAACAAGATCAATTCTGGAGTAGTCCAAATGAGTCGCCACAAAGCTACCATCCTCTAACATGCTAAATCTTTGATGGAATGACATCCCATATCTAAAAGAATCAGTAGTATTGGGGTAGATTGAGGGAGACTGGCTAAGCTCCGCAAAAACTTGTTTTGAATTTTGTCCAGAGGTGCAAGGTCCAGAAACCCCATAGATCGGCACCGTAAAGAATTTCAGATCTAATTTTTGCATTATATATTTTTATTGCTGGTAAGATCCTTTTAGTGTGCGAGCAACGTTGCTCCTTAACCAGACACCCCGTTAGACGGGCAGATTTCAGGCATAAGGCTTCAATCTGTGGCTTCCACCGCAGCCTATAATCCAAACCACCCCCAGGTACGTCATGACATTAACCTGTTCAAGGTCAATGCCATTCATACAGACATGGCTACGTTGTGGCTTATTTTTAGTTAAGACCATGAATTTTGTTTTTGAGACATTTATCTCTAAATCGTTAATATTACAAAAATCCATGAACTTATTTATGGCAGACTGTAACCCATCTGAGTTTTTGCCAGAACCAACGTATCGTCTGCGAAGATAAGCAGAGGAAATGTCCTACCTCCTAGGACTGGGGCATCGGTGGGGGTGTCTTCAAGATACTGTACTACTTGATTAATAAATAATAAGAATAAGGTGGGAGCAAGCACACAACCCTGCATTACACCGCGGGTGACCGGAAAGGGCTCAGTCACCTGGCCCTGCCTGCCCCATCTTACTCTAGCAAAATTATTCTCATGCAGTCTTACAGTTAGATCTAGGAGTTCTGGTGGCATTCCCATTTTTCCCAGTGCAGTCCACATCTTCTCTCTCGGTACAAGATCAAATGCGGATTTGAGGTCCACAAACGCTGCATAGATGGTCCCCCCTCCCAAAAATACAACCTTCCAGTAGATCAAGATAAATCTTAGCACTTGATCAATGACTCGAGGAACAAAAAGCGAATTTCACCAAAGAAATGATCATGGCTACAGTAGATGTGAAGTCGTGATACACTTCCATACCACACAACTTGGGTATGAACGCAGTCGAAAGCTTCTTGGTAAATGAAGAAAAAAGTGAGGAATTAAAGGTATTCATAATGGAACTCATCCATTTCACCTTATTTCATAGTTATTTTGTATGGAAAGAGAAATTTTATGTTTAATCCTCTGGAACATCGATGGGCAATTGTGCGGCGCCGACGTACGCCAACACATTTATGTACCGATTTGAACTTGACAACATATTGAATCAGCAGCTATGGCAAGACAATCTAATCCTATACAAACGTTACATCGACGATATATTCGTATGATGGAAGGGAACTGCAGAGAGTCTAGAAACAGCCTTGCAACATCTCAATGACATAAATGAAAGGATCCAATTCACCTATACCATTAACAAGGATGAAATATCCTTTTTGGATGTGGCTATATCTAACCATGAGGAGAGTTAACCACCAGTGTATTTACAAAAACTACAGACAGAAGCAATTTATTGCATTACAAAAGTTTCCATCAACCATCACTTAAAAAGCATTTACCTTTTTCACAACTGGTCAAAATCAAGAGGATAGCATCAACCCAAGAATTGTACAGCAAACACAAACAAGAAACCCTATTGAAATTCAAGAATAGAGGATATCCAAGGTCCATTTTGGATGCAGCGGCTGAAAGAGCAGATAAACTACAGAGACAACATCTATTATCAACACACACAAAGGCAGAGGAACAAAGAACAGTATTTGTGTCGAAATTCTCAACCAGAAGTTTCTCAATCAAAAAAGTGATTACAAAAAACTGGCCTCTATTGGCACTTGAGGGAGATTTCAAAGGGTCATTTTCTAGACCCCCAATTTTCGCATATGAAAGAACTAAAAATCTGAAGGAAATAATAAAAAAACCCAAACTAAAAGAAACGGAGACATACAAAGGAACCTTACCATGTCATAATTGTGGAAATTGTTCAGCAATCATAAAGGGTAATGAAATGAATCATCCCACCAAGGGAACACCAGTGAAATTGAAAGTATCAGGTACCTGCGACAGCAGCAATGTCGTGTACATGTTGAAATGTCCGTGTGGATTATCATACGTGGGGAAAACCCAGAGAAAAATCAAGACCAGAATGGTTGAACACAAAAGTAACATCAGGTTAAAAAACCAGAAATCCACTGTGGCTACACATTTCAATGAAGCAAATCATAATCCGTCACAATTACAATTTTGCATTCTAGAAACTGTTGCAATTCTACCCGGAAGAGACAACAATAATCATTTATTGAGGAGAGAGACTTTTTGGATCAACTTCCTATGTACATTACACCCGAAAGGGTTAAATGAAAGGATTGAACTTAGTTGTTTTTTATAATAACGAACATTGGTGTTACTTAAAAACTGTTTTGACCGTGTCAGGCATGGCACGTCCGATCGATTATCGACATGTGCAGTTTCCATTTGATTAATTTTGACAATGTTTTGTGTACGTTTTTCATGGATGTTATAATTACGTTTTATTTATCGTAAAAACAGGTTGAGCACGCGGTTTATTACCAACCACCATGATCGTATTGTCCCTTTAAACCAAATCACACGCAACGAGACATAACATGAGGGTAGAGCAGCGCGTAAAACACTCAACGCAATTTTAGCGTCCATAGCAACCAATAAACAGGAAGTAACTTGCCCAGCGCGCACACAAATACGTGCATACCACGTGACTGGTTTAACCAGAGACTCACAGTCAGAGCTAGAGCGTCGCACGCCAACAGCGAGATTAAGGAAACTGAATGAAACTTCACACACGGTAAGAGATTGATAGAACACCGCTTCTGTGAATTAAATTCACGTGACTTTTTCATCTACCGTATAGATTCATTCCGTTACAATCAGTCCCATTTATTTTTGCAGCTCTACCATTATTGCCGAACGAAAAGGGTTCAGGTTAGTGTCACATATAATTACATACACCCGTACCTCTCACGAACAACGGGATAAAACAGAGGGCTATAAGATGACACTACGTATAATCGCATGCATTATGAGTTATAGAATTTGGTCTATGAAATGACAGACATTGTTGATAAAATTTGTTTTGATTGTATTAAGTGTAAAGACGTATATCTTTTTTCAGATCAATTGTCCCCTGAGGAAGAGATGTGTAGCTCGAAATGCATCGGGCAGTATATATAAAAAATGATGATGTATCATACTGATAAATTTGGAATAACAAAGACATTTTGAATAAGCAACAATTTCATGAGAATAATGAAATCAACTAACTAAAGTTTATTTGCTACCAAAATTGAGTAAATATATTCTTTCACCACGAGTATGAAAGAGTGCTGGTGTGAATGTGAATCTTGAGGTTCAAGAAACACGTGTTGGTATCTTCATTTAACCCTGTGGCTCAGAAAGGGAATTCACACCAAGCACCAACCACATTTTCGAACTTTATCAACCTTACAAAGTACAAGAGCAAAGATATTCGAGTGCAGAGTCAGTTTTCCAATTGGCCTTGAGGGATAAAGATTGAACATCTCCCACTTTACCAAACCTTGGGTTTCTACGGATGAAATCCACCACCCAAGGATCCCTAAAACTGACTATGATAAAGTCTCCCTCCAGATCTTTTGGGCAATACCCCACCCAATTTACTCTCCTAACATTGAGGATTTCTGTCGAGGACATTGGTGGGAGTGTTCTATTTTTGTTAAGCCAGAATTTAACTTTGTTATGGAGATCCCTATGTGTTTCAGTTTTCCCCACCCAATTTACTCTCCTAACATTGAGGATTTCTGTCGAGGACATTGGTGGGAGTGTTCTATTTTTGTTAAGCCAGAATTTAACTTTGTTATGGAGATCCCTATGTGTTTCAGTTTTCCCCGCCTTCAATGGAACAACCCCTGTTAAGATGATGGTATAAGGTGCTGAATCAGGAGGTAAGTTAACACAGGGAGGTTTAGGTTTAACAAACTTAGTTTCCAGTTGGCCTTGACCTAAGGGCTTGGTTGCCTTATCTATCTTACTAGGGGCAGGCTGAGTTTTGGATACTATGCCATCTGTTGACGTTGTATCCCTATTTTTGGGAATAACTTTATTTTTCCCCTGCTTCTGATGAGCTTGTTGGTGCGACTTGGATACTGGATTGGCAGTTCGCCCTACCCTAGTAGTATCATTGGTGGGCTGCGACTGATCACCAGATTGGACATTTCCCATATAAGCATCAGCTCTGGGTATCTTTCCCAACAGAACCGTGTTTTCTCTGACTCGCAGCTCCAACTGGTCCATTTTATCGTTTAACAGCCTTGTCCTTTCTAGCAATGGCAACATTAGTGACTTCATCGAAAATTCGATTTTACCCAAGAGGATATCATCAATATTGTTATTAGATGAGGGGTGATTGGTGGTTTGTTCATTGGTTTTTTTTAGCACAGGGGTGTTTGTGGGGGATATTATTGGGGTCAGAGTGGGTTTAATTGTGCACTTATTTTTGGATAACTTAGCGTTACCCCCTTTTGAACCTTCTCAACCCTCTTCCTATTGTTATTTTTGGATCTAGTTGATGGTTCCTTAATTGGACTTATGCCCCCTGCACTGGATATAGAACTAGAATGGACAGTAGTATTGTCGATGTTCAATAAATCGTTAAGAAGAGAACTACCTGATGATAACTCCAAATCATGGGTAACTACATCATGTTCCATATTCTTAGATACCATTTCAGGGATTTTATATAGATTATCACTAGGATCAATATCAAGATTGCATAGTGGAACAGGGGATGCAGTCTGCCCTATTGTCCCCAACGAGGACTGTTTCCCAGTTACTAAATCAATAGAAAGCCATTTCTCGACAAAGGCTATTTCCTTTTCCAATATACTTGTGGTGCACTTAAAAAAGTGGTCAATGGTGCCGGTAAATACACCATTGGTTGTCGAGACTGGAACTAGTCTTTCTTTGCCTGATCTCAGAGGCATTAAACCGGCTTTTACTAAACTACCAACCTGCCTTGAGAATGACAAGCGAAATTAATTGCGCTAACAACAGTCCCAAATTATTGCCAAGAAAAATTTAAATCGGTAACCTAACCCCGTAATAGTACAGTTTGGCAAAGTCTCACTTGGAAGGGGGGTGGCCCAGCCCGACCTCTTTCGTCCTCGGACGGCCTCAGACGGCCCGCCCTTTGCCCGGGCTTCGCCCCGGTCTTCGTCCCGCGCGCGTCCCGCGTATCGCGTATTATGTTAATTATAATTACTTCCCGGAGCTGCTTCTTTAACCAGAGTGAGATTTTTACCACCTGTATGGTGCTTGGGGAAGGTATGTGAAAATCCTTTGCCTCAATTTCACCTATTGTTGGTATTGAGGTGAAGAACATCAAGCTCCTGATCTTTGTCCAAAGGTAAAGTTTTTATTTGCCGGAATACAGCAAGATGTAAACCCTTGGAGCTCAAACGCCTTTTCAGCCCAAGTTTCTTGGAGCAGTAGAAGGTCAAATGTACTTAGGTATAGAAGAAATTCGGGATCATTGATTTTCCTGGCTAAACCATTGATGTTCCAGGAGCAGATTCTAATTTCCCTGTGCGTAGCTAAGGGGTTGGTATCTTCTTTCCTTTTTTGTCAATTATTGACAGTCGTTGTGACGATTGTACGTTGAATTGACTATCTTGGAAGACAACCGACATTATACCCACATATAAGAAGGGGCAATGTAATGATACAAGTAACTATCGACAAAATAGTTTGGGAGGTGCTCTGCAGCAAAATCTTTTGTAAACAGGTGCTAGCTCATCTCCAAAAGGGGATTCAAAATAATGATGTGCTAATGGAATTTCAGGCAGGTTTTAGAGGTGGCATTAGTACACTAGATCAGGTCTTTCATTTTAATTGTATTTACTGGAATACTGCAGAAATCAACAGGGGCAAATAGTATTTCACCTTTGTCGATTTGCATGCAGCCTTTGACTTGTTCCCCAGCGAGAAGGTGTGGATGGTCTTGGATGCAATGGATATTCCCTGAAACCTTTTGGCAATCCTAGTGCAACTACATTCAGAAAAATATGCTCAAGTGAGTTGGGGGTCGGGGCAACTATCTGACCCAATACGGATTAAACGTGTAGTCAGGCTAAGACATAAACAGGGTTGTGAATTGTGTTAGGAATTGGGTCTAGTCTATCTTCCATTTCCATGCTCCACCATCACATGATTAGCTCTGAGGGTATTTAGGAACCGCCCTTACCTTTGCTCAGTGCTTGGTATCTTTTAGCTTTGGGTTCCAGGTTCTGGGTCTTGCTATCCACGTTGAATGAAAGTTTGGTTCACGGGCTCGTGTTCCAATTTAACTGAGTCCCCTTTGTGACTTTAGTCCTGTTTTGTGCCTTGCCCTTCCCGTTTCCAAGTTGTTTCGTTTTTTCCCTTTTAGTTTAGAGTAGCCTTTATTCCACCCCGCCCCCTCCTTCTTTTTCACTCCCTCTTTCCCTCGTTTCTGAGTTTTGAGCTGTGGTGTTGGTTTACTCGAGGGAACTGGGGCTCCGGTCCCCTCGTATCACTGCTCCTCGGACTGTCAGGGATACTTTCCCCTAGGGACGCCAGCTGGCGTGTTAGCTGCGTGGATCCTTCGCAGCGTTCTTCCGCATTTTGGTAGGCTATCCGCCTCGTTGTGTGCTGCTTGGGCGCAATCTGTCGCGCTGAGAACGGAGGAGCTGCAGATCCCGGAAGAGGGACTCGATTGTTTGTTGTGCTCCCCGTCTTGATTCCAGGACTATTATAACGTATAAGGACATTTGGCAGGGGTTTTTTATGCCGAGTTCTATGGCTTTTTCCCCTTAAAGAATCCCGTTTTGGCAGGGGTTTGTTTCGCTTGTTTCTCACTATCTCTGACTGGAGCTGATGAGATATTCATATCGGTGTACCCTTATTACCTGCTGCCAAAGACCTCCCGAGGCTAATCCTGTACATAATACAAGTAAGGAGGTGTTTTGTGAATACATGGTGGAGTGTGGTTATGGGATTGGGAGACTAAGGGGGTACACAGGTATGAGGGACACAGAGTAATTGTGTGTACATTATTCCATAGGTGCAGAGGCGTGGAGGTGGTGGTCGAGTCTCTTCGCTCAATCCAGTTCAGGGGTGAAGCCTTTTGGAGTCCCTTCGTTTTGAATTCCTGTCCCCTGCCCTGGGCTCGGGTATCCTCTCATGGTTCTTTATCTCATGGGAGGTGTTTGAGTCAGGGTGGTGGATTTGGACATACATCGTTCCTGCAGTGTTTGGGCCTGTGGAATCCAACAGAATACCAAGCCCACGATATATACACTGCCCGGACGAGGTATGGACGAGAACTTGGGGGTTGCCGAGAGGACACCTACAATGCAGGACATAGTGGGGGCTGTAGCGGCCCTTCAGGCTCAGGTACAGGATTTACAACAGGAAAATCTGGGACTTAAACAGGAACTGGGGGCTGTGAAGGCCAGAGAACAGCAGAGAGATAGGACACAGGCTCCCATTGTCCAACCAGCTACCTTTCAGTATGGAGGGGGGATGGGTCAGAGAGCAGAGGGGGGAGCCCCTGTGGCTGTTACTGTTACGACACCTGTTCCTGTTCCCTTGGCCCCCCCTGAGCGGTTTATGGGAGACAGCAATAAATACGGGACCTTCATGACTCAATGTCAACTACACTTTATGTGCAGGCCGACCGCTTTTCCGGACGATAAGGCTAAGGTGGCGTTCACAATATCTTATTTGGCTGGCACTGCGGCACAATGGGCTATCCCTCTTGTAGAAAGTGATGCTCCGGTATTGCAAGATTACCTGGCCTTTAAAGAATTAATGAGGGGTCTATTTGCTAAGCATGCTTTTATGCAGGCGAGTGATGCGGAGCTCCTCAAGTTAAGACAGGGCAAACAGGATTTGCTAACCTATGTGTCAACGTTTAATAGGTTAGTGTCAGAGACACATTGGCCCACCGATAAGAGAACCTCCTTGTTTTATCAGGGTTTATGCGATGAACTAAAAGATGTGGTATCCCAGGTGGTTGATCCTCCTGATGACTGTGCTGCTTTTATAGATCTGGTGGTGAAGTTAAACCACAGGTTGACAGAGAGGCGGGGTGATCGCAGTCGGTTTCAGGGACCATGGAGGAGTTACACGAAACCGGAAACAAGACCCATTGGGGAGAGTAAGCTTGCTCCCGAACCAATGGAGATAGGAGGGGTGAGAGGCCCATTAACTATGGAAGAGAAAAGAAGGAGGAGGGAGTTGAACTTATGTTTGTATTGCGGTCAAGGGGGGCACTTTGCCCGTGAGTGTCCTGTTAAACCCTCTGGACAGGCTTTCCATAAAAAGGTGGCATGTGTACAGGTGGATCGTAGTCAAGACATGACCAGTGGAGTGGGGGGGACCTATCAGGTGCTGGGTGTGATCGATCAGGTGCCAAGACACTTCATTATTTCGGCACAACTCTTGATGTCAGGGAGTAGACGTGTACCAGTGTCTGTTTTATTGGACTCCGGGGCGACTGGGAATTTCATTGACATCTCCTTGGCGGAAACGCTAGAAATCCCATGTCAATATAAGAGACAACCAGAACCTGTGAGAGCCATCGATGGGACTGAATTGACCTCGGGGTCCATTACACGCCAGACGGAACCTGTGACGTTGTTGTGTGAGAACGGGCACTCAGAATTGGTGGTCTTTGACCTTATTGACGCCCCCTCTTTTGGGTTGGTGTTAGGAGTTCCTTGGCTTCAGGAACATAACCCCAAGATAGACTGGGTGCAACGTTTGGTGACGCTGGATTCCAAACATTGCCTTACGCATTGTTATAGGGAGGCTGTCGAACGGATTCATCCCTTGTCTTGTGCAGGGGTGGAGGCGGTAACGGTTCCCTCTCAGTATTCCGAGTTCCGGGGTGTTTTTGATAAGGTTAAAGCACAGGGTCTCCCTCCTCATCGGTCCTTTGACTGTAAAATCGATTTGATATCTGGCGTTCCTTTGCCTTCTTGCCGCATATATGCGCTCTCTGAACCCGAGGAGTTACATCTGAAGGAGTATTTGGAAGAAATGTTGGGGATGGGTTTTATTCGTCCCTCTTGTTCGCCTGTGTCATCGGCAATCTTTTTCATTCCAAAAAAGGAAGGGACGTTGAGGGCATGTGTGGACTACCGGGCTCTAAACAAGGCTACCGTGAAGAATAGGTACCCTCTTCCACTTATCCCCGTGTTGTTGGACCAGCTCCGCAAGGCAACCATCTTTACCAAACTGGACTTGCGGGGTGCTTACCATCTCATTCGAGTCAGACCCGGGGATGAATGGAAGACGGCGTTTAAAACCAAATTTGGCCTATTCGAGTATTGTGTGATGCCGTTTGGCCTGTGCAACGCGCCGGCGGCATTCCAATACTTCATTAACGAGGTGCTCCGGGAATATCTAGACAGAAGTGTCATCGTCTATTTGGACGACATCTTGATTTTCTCGGAGTCGGAAGCTGAACATCATGACCATGTATCTAAGGTATTACAAAAGTTACAGGACCATCAGCTATATGCCAAACTGGAGAAATGCCAGTTCGGTACACGGAAGGTAGAATTCCTGGGGTTTGTTATTACAGCAGAGGGTATCCGAATGGACCCTAGAAAGATAGAGGCTATTATCACCTGGCCTATACCATCTACTGTTAAGCAGATCCAGGCCCTTCTGGGGTTCGCCAATTTCTATCGGCGCTTCATCTCCCACTTTTCTGATGTCGTATCTCCATTGACCCGATTACTAAGGAAGGGGGTTCCCTTTGTCTGGTCCACCGAAGTCCAGGATGCTTTTCAACTGTTGTTGCGATCCTTCACATCAGCTCCTGTTTTGGTGCATCCCGATACTGCCTTACCGTTTTTTGTGGAAACGGATGCCTCATTATGTGCAGTGGGAGGGGTTTTGTCCCAAAGGGATGCGGAAACGGGTCTGATGCACCCCATTGCCTTTTTTTCCAAGACCCTGTTGCCCGCGGAGCGTAATTACACGGTGGCTGAGAGGGAATTGCTGGCAGTGAAATTGTCCTTTGAGGAGTGGCGTCATTATCTCTGGGGCGCACGACACACAGTCACGATTTATACCGATCATAAGAATCTTGAATTCTTTCGGTCTGCTCGGGCGTTAACACCTCGCCAGATGCGGTGGGTCTTGTTTTTTAACGAGTATGACTTTGTCATTACTTATCGACCCGCCGCACAGCAGATAAAGTCTGATGCCCTTTCTAGGATACATGTGGAAGGGAAGGAGGAGAGACGAGTGAAGGAAGACAGGCCTATGATTAGTGAAGAGAAAATCGTAGGGGTGACACACACTGAGGATTTCCCCTCCCTCGTCAAAGGGCATTTACGACAATTGGATTTATCTCCTTGGAGGGCTTTACCCCTGGTATCGATGCAGGATGGGTTGTTGTATCAGGGGAACCGTTTGTTTATTCCTCCTGCCTTGAGAAAGATGGTCTTGGAGGGGTGTCATTCCTCCTCGTTGGTAGCACATCCAGGGATACGTAAGACGAAGGAGATGTGTTTGCGATGGTTCTGGTGGGACTCGTTGAGTAAGGATATACTGAGTTATGTGACCACTTGTCCCATTTGTGCAACTAGCAAACCTACACATAGCATGCCGTCGGGTCTGTTGCAGCCCTTAGAGATCCCTCCCTCTCCTTGGCACACCATTAGTATGGACTTTGTGACGGATCTACCCCCTGTGTCAGGACATACCGCCATAATGGTGGTAGTAGACCTGTTTACAAAGATGGCACATTTCATCCCGTTACTTAAGATACCTACTGCCAGGGAGATGGCTTTGGTGTTTATGTCATCCGTAGTTAGGATCCATGGGTTGCCATCTGTGATTGTTTCGGACAGGGGAGCTCAATTCGTGTCTCACTTTTGGACGGAACTGTGTTCTGTGTTGAAGATTGATGTACGTTTGTCATCTGCGTACCACCCGCAATCAGATGGTCAGACTGAGAGGACGAACCAGACTATGGAGCAGTATTTGAGGTGTCTGGTGTCGTCATTGTCTTGTGATTGGATGATGGCTCTTCCTATTGCGGAATTTGCCTACAATAACAGTCTGCATTCCGCAGTAGGCATGACCCCCTTCTTTTGTTCATTGGGTTACCATCCTAGGGCATTAGCTATCCAACCTAGTGGGCATGTGCCAGCCATAGATGATATTTGTAGGTCTTTGGGTGGAATTTGGGACAGAGCACGTGAACAGTTACAGGCAACTAAGGTTTCCATGAAGGCCCAGGCAGATAAGCATAGGGTTCCTGCTCCTTCTTATAAGGTGGGTGATCAGGTGTGGCTAGCTTCGCGCAACCTTAGGTTGCAGGGGTCTCGTAAATTGCAGCCTAGGTTTGTGGGACCATTTGCCATTTCACAAGTGATAAACCCTGTGGCTATGAAGCTTGCCTTACCGGATGAGTACAGGGTTCATCCAGTGTTTCATACGTCACTGTTGAAACCCTATATACCAACAACACAGGTTTTGCCACCACCTCCTCCTTTGCTAGTCAATGGGGAAGAAGAGTTTGAGGTTCAGGCTATTATGGATTCCAAGCGGAGGAGAGGGCGCCTCTTTTACCTTGTTGACTGGAAGGGTTATACACCTGAAGATCGGACATGGGAGCCAGCGGGTAGTGTGCATGCGCCACGGCTGGTTCGTTTGTTCCATAGACAACACCCCTCTAAGCCCCGTCCGGTGGGAAGGACCCTTGGGGGGAGATACTGTTAGGAATTGGGTCTAGTCTATCTTCCATTTCCATGCTCCACCATCACATGATTAGCTCTGAGGGTATTTAGGAACCGCCCTTACCTTTGCTCAGTGCTTGGTATCTTTTAGCTTTGGGTTCCAGGTTCTGGGTCTTGCTATCCACGTTGAATGAAAGTTTGGTTCACGGGCTCGTGTTCCAATTTAACTGAGTCCCCTTTGTGACTTTAGTCCTGTTTTGTGCCTTGCCCTTCCCGTTTCCAAGTTGTTTCGTTTTTTCCCTTTTAGTTTAGAGTAGCCTTTATTCCACCCCGCCCCCTCCTTCTTTTTCACTCCCTCTTTCCCTCGTTTCTGAGTTTTGAGCTGTGGTGTTGGTTTACTCGAGGGAACTGGGGCTCCGGTCCCCTCGTATCACTGCTCCTCGGACTGTCAGGGATACTTTCCCCTAGGGACGCCAGCTGGCGTGTTAGCTGCGTGGATCCTTCGCAGCGTTCTTCCGCATTTTGGTAGGCTATCCGCCTCGTTGTGTGCTGCTTGGGCGCAATCTGTCGCGCTGAGAACGGAGGAGCTGCAGATCCCGGAAGAGGGACTCGATTGTTTGTTGTGCTCCCCGTCTTGATTCCAGGACTATTATAACGTATAAGGACATTTGGCAGGGGTTTTTTATGCCGAGTTCTATGGCTTTTTCCCCTTAAAGAATCCCGTTTTGGCAGGGGTTTGTTTCGCTTGTTTCTCACTATCTCTGACTGGAGCTGATGAGATATTCATATCGGTGTACCCTTATTACCTGCTGCCAAAGACCTCCCGAGGCTAATCCTGTACATAATACAAGTAAGGAGGTGTTTTGTGAATACATGGTGGAGTGTGGTTATGGGATTGGGAGACTAAGGGGGTACACAGGTATGAGGGACACAGAGTAATTGTGTGTACATTATTCCATAGGTGCAGAGGCGTGGAGGTGGTGGTCGAGTCTCTTCGCTCAATCCAGTTCAGGGGTGAAGCCTTTTGGAGTCCCTTCGTTTTGAATTCCTGTCCCCTGCCCTGGGCTCGGGTATCCTCTCATGGTTCTTTATCTCATGGGAGGTGTTTGAGTCAGGGTGGTGGATTTGGACATACATCGTTCCTGCAGTGTTTGGGCCTGTGGAATCCAACAAATTGGCTGTATAGGGATTGCTGCGATTCACCAAAAATGGCTGGTCGGAGGGTGCCTGCCCTGCTTTTTGCAGATGACACCCTATTGCTCTTGGAAACCCCCTCAGGGTATACAGCTGTTGTTAACTATGTTTAATGCATTCTGTGTTGTGCGCGGGTTAGTGCTGAATAGCTCAAAGACCAAATGTATGATCTTCGGACCTGTAAAGTAAAAAATCATAAGTGTAATATGTATGTGTGCAAGGATCCAATTAAACAGTTCTCTAACTTTGATTATGTGGGGTTAAGATTAAACCAAATTTAACTTGGGCACTGCAAATAAAAAAATCGTAACTATCATTAATTCATCATACTGTGAGAATATTGAAGATTAAAAAACGGCCTCTAGATAAGATAGCTACCCCGGCCTCGGAGATAGACAATGTTAAGGCTTTAGGGGCAACCCTGTATGGTTTTAATAATTTGTCAGTGTTTGAAAATAAGTTAATTAGATCCCTTATGGGAATCCCATTGAATATGTTAATGACTCCTTTGTACTTGGATATGGTAATAAACCAGATTACTCAGAAGGTTGAGTGCAGATTCTTGATCTACTGGTGCCGGTTATGGACCTCCACAGCGCTAGAAGCATATCGATAAGCAGGGGCTGAAAATTCGTTCAGCTCGCGGAATTTGCGGATTTTCTGCGATTTCGCGATCCGCGAATCTCGCGAAATCGAGGTAAAATCCGGGAATCAGCGGGGACGAATTTTCAGCCAAGCACTTACAGGGTTACAGCAGCAGGTGCAAAAGTTAAAGCTAATTTTTTGTAACCTTTTACAAAAGGGTTACAAAGAAATTAACTTCAACTTGGGCACCTGCTGCTGTAAGCCTGTAAGTGCTTCCTGGCGCCTTGTTGCCTACTTGCAAATATTCTCTGACCCTGCTCTGACCCTTGAAGCAGGGTCAGAGAAAAGTTACAAGTAGGCAATGAGGCGCCTGTCACGAAAATTAAACCTCAACAGGAAGCACTGACAGATATAAAAACAAGCATTTGCAATGCAATAGGTCTCGCATTAGGAAAGTTTGAGCTATTGGTCTTGTAAATGACAATTTTTTTTATTTATGTGTTGGTTTTGAAAATAGCTAAATTAATAGCTTTGTCATTTACAATGCCAATAGTTATAACTTTCGCAAATGTGACACCTATAGCATTTGTAATGCAACATGTTTTGTATTTACGTGACTTAGCTGTATTGATATTACAAATTATAATGGCTTTTAATTTTTTTAAATAATTAATGCTTAAATAAAATTGATTTTAATTTATAATGGCAATAGCTTATACTTTTGTATAGATTATGTTCAGTGTATTTTATTGTGACGAAAATCCAAGAACAGAAGTGAAATATTAACATCTTTTTGTGACATTTGTAATAAAGTTTGAAACATTGAGAGAACATATTTGAACCAGTTGATGTCGAATAGTTGCGCAGATTGATGCTGGGGTGGCGCTGAGTGGTGCTGTGGTGGTGCTGAGTGGTGCTGTGGTGATGCTGAGTGGTGCTGTGGTGGTGTTGAGTGGTGCTGTGGTGGTGCTGAGTGATAATGTGGTGGCACTGAGTGATGCTGTGGTGGCGCTGAGTGATGCTGTGGTGGCCCTGAGTGCTGCTGTGGTGGTGCTGAGTGATAATGTGGTGGTGCGGAGTGATAATGTGGTGGTGCTGAGTGATGATGGGGTAGCGCTGAGTGATGATGTGGTGATGCAGAGGGCACAAAGGCACAAAAAGCAGTCTAACAAAGGGCAAAAGGGCAGAAAAAAAGGGAAAAACGAGTCTAACAGAGGGCAGAAGGGCACAAAAAACAGTCTAACAGAGGACAGAAGGGCAGAAAAACAAGGGAAAAACGAGTATAACAGAGGGCAGAAGGGCACAAAAAACCAGTCTAACAGAGGGCAGAAGGGCACAAAAACAAGGGAATAACAGAGGGCAGAAGGCCACAAAAAACGAGTCTAACAGAGGGCAGAAGGGCAGAAAAACAAGGGAAAAATGAGTCTAACAGAGAGCAGAAGGGCACAAAAAACGAGTCTAACAGGGGGTAGAAGGGAAGAAAAACAAGGGAAAAACGAGTCTTACAGAGGGCAGAAGGGCACAAAAAACGAGTCTAACAGGGGGCAGAATGAATCCCGCCCTGCGTGTTTGTCCACGAAGATGCCACCTTTTTGTGCAATACCTCTACTCAACTGGAGTACTTTCTACAGTCTAATCAGTAAGTGCTCCCTCGTTGGCTAAATGTATAGGGGCAGATTTACAATAACTGGCGCATCCCCAGGGATGCACCAATCATTGTGCACCGCAGCTCCGCCACCCATGGTGCGCCGCATTTACAATGCGGAGCACCATGTGGCAAAAACAGCACAGATGCGTCACGCATCTGTGCCGTAAAAGCAGCGCATTGCTGGAAGTGCGTCGAGCTTGCGATGCAGCTCCAGCAATGCTCTAGGGGGCCCTATCTCCCCAATGCTGCATCAAGCCTTGCGCCTGCTTCAAGCAGGCGCAGGGTTTTGACGCAGCATTGGCCTAAAAGTGACTGAGTGAATTCTTGTAGATTTCACTCAGCCACTTTTAGGAGGCGTTCCTGCGCAGGAACGCCCTCCCCTGTGCCGGAACACCTCCTGATGGCGCAGGGCTTTACAACGTGACGCATCTCTCAGATGCATTATGTTGTTAATACCCAGCACAATGGCGCATCTTTTGTGCTGCCGCTGCGTCACAAAAGTTCTGGGTAGAGGGTGGGAGTGGTGAACCAGAGGGTGGCAGTGATGAACCAGAGGGTGACAGTGATGAACCAGAGTGTGGCAGGGGTGAACCAGGGGGTGGCAGTGATGAACCGGATTGTGGCAGGGGTGAACCAGAGGGTGGCAGGGGTGAACCAGAGGGTGACATGGGTGAACCAGAGGGTGGCAGTGGTGAACCAGAGAGTCGCAGTGGTGAACCAGAGGGTGGCAGTGCTGAACCAGAGGGTGACAGTGGTTAACCAGAGGGTGGCAGTGGTGAACCAGAGGTGCTGTGATGAACCAGAGGATGGCAGTCATGAACCAGAGGGTGGCAGTGGTGATTCAGAGGGTGACAGTGCTGTACCAGAGGGTGGCAGGGGTGAACCAGAGGGTGTTGTGATGAACCAGAGGGTGGCAGTGGTGAACCAGAGGGTGGCAGGGGTGAACCAGAGGGTGACAGTGGTGAACCAAAGGGTGGCAGTGCTGAACCAGAGGGTGACAGTGGTTAACCAGAGGGTGGCAGTGGTGAACCAGAGGTGCTGTGATGAACCAGAGGGTGGCAGTCGTGAACCAGAGGGTGGCAGTGGTGAACCAGAGGGTGACAGTGCTGTACCAGAGGGTGACAGTGGTTAACCAGAGGGTGGCAGTGGTGAACCAGAGGTGCTGTGATGAACCAGAGGGTGGCAGTCGTGAACCAGAGGGTGGCAGTGGTGAACCAGAGGGTGACAGTGCTGAACCAGAAGGTGGCAGGGGTGAACCAGAGAGTGGCAGTGCTGAACCAGAGGGTGGCAGTGGTGAACCAGAGGGTGGCAGGGGTGAACCAGAGGGTGGCAGTGATGAACCAGAGGGTGGCAGTGGTGAACCAGAGGGTGCTGTGCCCATACACGACCGCATGGGTAACTTCGCCATGCAAACGGCGCGCGAACACGCAAAAAGCCCAGCGAACACACAAAAAACCCAGCGAACACGCAAAAAATCCTGCGAACACGCAAACAAACAAAAATCCGCAAATTCGCATGAATTCGCGGATTTCGCGGATTGCGAATTTGATTTTGCGTGAATTCGAGGAGCGCGAATTCGCAAATTTCGCCCATACTTACATATTGAGAGGGCCTAAGTGATATTATGTCTCCTGCGTGTGCTTGGAAAATACATTGGTTTAGTTTTGTTAAAGTATTACTGGAGAAATTTGGTCTAGAGAGATTTTGGTCATCCCCAGAGGAATTAAACTCCCTCTCTAAAGCAGGTTAAAAGAACTGTACTGGGAATATGTGGATGTTCAAACTGCTCGCAATTGTAAAGGATAACTGACAGTGGAAGTTACAGAATTCAAAGCATTCCATCAGTATGAGCCTTCAATTGATTAAATCACTCCTTCACTCGCTCACAAATTGTATATCCAATTTAGATATAAATCCCTTCCAACAAGAAAGAGTTTTTTGTAGCCAGTGGGCCGTAGACGCACCTATGGGTGACCTCTGCCCCGCTTGCAAGGGGGTTCCAGAATCAATAAAAACATATAATATTATTTTACTCGGCCTATGGATATTAATGAACCAAATGGGTAGTGCCCTCATACAGGAAACTGGCCACAAGTTGGCACATGGAGGCTTACATTTGGGATTTTTTAAACGAACACAAACCCGACCTGGCTTTTTTAACTGAAACATGGCTGGATGATCACAATACTCCAGATATAGCCACAGCCCTCCCTCCAGAATATAAGATTCTGAACGTGAATAGAATGAGGACAAAGGGAGGAGGCGTCGCTCTTTTATTTAGAGACTTTCTCACTTGTAAGCAAGAGACCGACATACAAGTGGAAAACTGTGAAACTATGGCTTTTTCAGTGTCCTTAAACACTAATGTGTTATTTGGAGGAGTACTAATCTACAATCCTCCTGGCTGCACATTAAATTTCAGTACACAATTACTGGAGCAAATTATGCCAGTCTGTTTGAAGAATAAAAATATCCACCTCCTCGGAGATTTTAACATACATTTTGATAAATGCAATAACCCCCTAACAAAACAATTAGTGGAGGATATGGAAATCTTGCAGATATCCCAAAGAGTTAATCATCCTACACACACGGCAGGTCACATATTGGACTTTCTAACATGGAATCGATTGACATTGACTCTGTAACACCTCTGCTATGGACAGATCACTATATGATCACTTTCCGTATCAATCTACCTACTATACACACGAGAACACTGGGTCTAAGTGTAGCAAGCACGAGGAGTTGGAAAAATTTCTCAATAGACAAATTCAAACAACATTTTTCACACCTGAGTTTAGCATCTACTGACATTCATGAAGAAATAGATTTACTTCACGCAAGTATTAAGACTGCACTTGAGTTCTGTTCCACCCTCCGAGTTCATCACAAACCCAGAACTACAAAATCGGAAAGGTGGTACGGACCAGAATTGAAATCTCTAAAGAGAAAATGTACATCTCTGGAACATAAATGGAGAATAGGCAAGTCAGACGAGACCAGAAACACTTATAAACAAGCATTCGTACTCTACAATAAAGCAATCAAGAAGGCTAAAAAGGAGTATTTTACACGTAGAATCACTGAGAATAAAAATTCCTCAAAGGAACTTTTTAAAATTGTCGGGGAATTATGTAACCCAACAAATCTTTCAGTAAAACTTACTCCATCACAAGAGAACTGCAATAAACTAAATGATTTTTTCTGTGAGAAAATTGATATCATTTATGCCTCTTTTCCTAATTGTAGACCAGAAACTATTGAGCGCAGTATGCCAACCACAACTCAAGTTACCTGTTCAAGTTTCGGCCCTTTTTCAGAAGCCGAGGTAGGCAATGTCATGCTCGAAGTTAAGTCAGGATCCTCACTAGATCCATGTCCGCACCACATTTTTTCTCAGCTAACCCCTGTAATTTGCCCTGCCGTAACGAAAGCACTCAATCTTTCCTTAGGCTCTGCTAAATTTCCAAGATCTTGGAAGCAGGCCCTAGTCACCCCATTAGTAAAAAAAGCAGGATTAGATGTAAAGAACCCTGCCAACTATCGACCAATATCCCAGTTACCTTACCTCTCAAAAGTGCTGGAGAAACTGGTCAATAGACGGCTATCCACTTATTTGGAAGCCAATGAACTGTTGGATGTCTCTCAGACAGGTTTCAGGGCAAACAACAGTACTGAAACAACAATTTTGGCGGTGACGGATAATATCAGGGCCCAGGTGGATCAGGGTAAGACAGTCGTCCTGATACTCTTGGATTTATCGGCGGCTTTTGATACCGTACCACACGACCAACTACTGAAAGCCCTGGAAGGGAAAGGTATTCCAGACAAGGCATTGGGATGGCTACAATCCTTTTTGGCGGATCGAACACAATCAGTGTGTCTGGGTGATTTCATTTCTCCCCAGCGAAACATTAAATATGGGGTTCCTCAGGGGGCTTCATTAAGCCCAACCCTGTTTAATGTATTTGTTTCCTCATTGGCAGCCATTGGAAGAAAGTGGGGTGTTGAAATGTGTTCTTATGCTGACGACACCCAGCTGATGGTCACCATTGATGAGAAAGATGATCCTAAAACTCGACTACTAAAATGCCTGACTGAGCTGGCCAATTGGATGCAAGAGCACTGTCTGAGATTAAATGCAGACAAGTCAGAAATCCTCCTGTTTGGCAAAAATCCCCAGCTCTGGGACAACAGCTGGTGGCCAAGTAACCTGGGCTTGGCCCCAAATCCTACCATAAAAGCGAAAAACTTGGGTGTGGTACTGGACAGTGCTCTGTCCATGAAATCACATGTGTTCCACTGTCTGTGGCAGAGGCTTTGCATTATTGAAAATGCTCAGACGAGTCTTCCCCTGGATTCCGACTGAGTGTAGGAAGACCCTGGTCCAGTCGCTGCTGATGAGCAGACTGGACTACGGCAACTCTCTGTTTGTTGGAATGGCAGACTATCTTTTCTCTAAACTGCAGATAGTGCAAAATGCCGCGGCAAAGGCTGTATGCAATAAGAAGAGATATGATTCGGCCAAAAGTTGCATGCGAGAACTACATTGGCTCCCAATGCGACAAAGAGCCAACTTCAAATTACTGTGTATCACACACAAGGTACTTTACAATACAGGCCCTACCATTCTACACAATAAAGTCAAATTCCATAGACCATCGAGGAACCTTCGATCCAGAACTTCAGGAAGAGCAAACACTACCCACGTGAAGACTGTCAGGATGGGAGAGCGGGCTTTCTCTCATCTAGCTGCAACCAAGTGGAATGAACTACCTCCCAATCTCAGACTGACAGAATATCTCTTATCATTTAGGAAACAATTAAAGACACTACTCTTCCCTAAACCAGAATAATCAGTAATCAATGCGGTCACCGTACCCCTCAGCACCAAACCTCAGCGCCGTGATATCCTACCTAGGATGATTGTTAGCGCTTTATAAATAAATTAAATACAAATAAATACAAATTATAGGATTCTCACTCCGGACACTAATGATTTGTGGCAATTCCATCTCAAGATTCCTTACGTTGTTTTTTTGTTTTGTTTTTTTAAACAGATTTTATACGTCAAACAGCACATATAACGCAGAGCTCTGTACCCCAGAAACTTCTGCATAAGAAACGGACATCATCATGACTTTGACTGTTTACATGAGAAAATCAATGAGAAAGGGAGAGCGGTACAAATGAAAACAAACAAGGAAAACATAACCCTCCCCCATCGCACTAACGTCCACCCCAGAGCAGCATAATAACAGAAACATTGGTTTGGAGTTGACGAAACAAGTGTATCCATACAAGAGAGTAGTTGTTGATATTATGCTCCGTTATGAAGGTGGTCTGATCATTGCTATGTTGCACTGGTCCCTATGAACACAAGGGATGGGTAGGGAGAGCCAATATGAAATTCTCTACCTCATTGTTACTTTGTCTTCTAATCTTTTGCACATATCTTTCTAGAGTACAGAAGGATTACCGACCTGAGCGGATACGAGGGATTTTTAATGCATTTACACTTCTTTGGGATTTTGCACATCTTTTTGCACATGTTCCCAGAGTTTATAAGAATAATTAATGTGAGCGGATATGTGGGATTTATGACGTCCTTGCACTTTACTATAAATTTGCACAAGTCCAGCAGTGTAGTAGAACAGTGGGATGTGTGGCATTTAGGCAAATAAATAGTTGTTTTCTGTTCTTCAGTAGGCCTTATGGTTTTAAACTGTGGGTTCTCTGTTGACATTCTGCCAGCATGAACGAGAATAATGAACGACCGCCTCCAATACCTAGACTATACCATAGCACAAATCGTCTTATTTAATCAGATCCAACAGTACAGTATCGATCAGGTTATTCCTTTGGCAGCACGTACGCAAGTTCTAACTGTACCAAAAATGATACTATCAGATGGATATACAATGAATTAAAAAAAAATATTAAGATGGGAAGAAGAAATTGCAGAAGATATTAAAAGCTTTGCAAGTTTTATTTTTTAAAATTCAGGTCATAAAGACCCGTAAGTAGTTGGGAATATTTAATAAAGTACATTACAATGAAATTTCCTAGAAAGTACTTCATCCAAGGCTATGCCTTCCAGACTCGGACAACACAGTGGCTCCTATATGAATTGAGGCGCTCTAAGACTAAGAAAAATGTAAACAGGCCCATGCAACCGTTCAGTGTGAATGGGTTGTGTCAGTTTCGCAAAGCTGAAGTGATCTGTCAGAGGAGTACATTGAAAAAAGAGCTCTGGCTCTATAGAACACCAGTTTGCAGTGATTTTTGGGCTAGACTCATTCACGCCATCAAAAGTAAGGATAAAATGAACTTCTGGCAGATGGTTAACACGAAGGAGTTTGGGCCGTGACAGAGATATGTAAACTTCAATGAGTAGGCGTGGGTGAGTTATCAAGCAGCCCATTTTTTGAACCCAGGACCTTCTGCTGACACTCCAGTCTGCTGCCCAAATAGCGTCTATCAAAAAATGAAATTTGATTTGCGGGTTTCTAACATGCTAGAATCGACTCCCGAAGGAGTATCTCTGCACAATAGACCGCTGGGGAACCCGTCCTGGCTTTCCATGTGAGATGGTCCCTACTGGGTATCTCCAAGGTGAAACCAGGCATCCCCGGCATATGTGGGGGGCCGTTGTGGAGATGATGCAAGCTAATGCCCAGAGTTGCTGAGTGTGATCTCTGGTTAGAGTAGGCACCGAGGTGAGAATTATCGAGTCCGCTGACCCTGGTCCACGACCCGGCCGCCTCAGGAATTGAACCCTGGTCCCAGGCCGACCTCTGCTCCTGGGTCTGCGCCTCTAACCAGTGAGCCACACCACTCCACAATCATACAGCCGTTTCTAGGTGTAGTCTGGGAGGAAGGCTGGCCATGTTCATCTTGCCGCCCAGAGTAGTTACACAACCAGTACAACTTGTAGCAGACCTTGAAGTATTCAGAAACTGCCTGTCTCTAACATCATGAGGAAGGATCTGTTTGGTAACCCTCAGTCACCTGCCTGGCTGACTACACCTCTGCTGATATTAAGAGAATAAACAATAGCTCACGGTCTAGCTGTGCACCAGGTCCGAATGGGCTTCCACAGGCAGTGTTTAAAAAAGCCCCTAACATGTAGGCAGATAAGCTCTAGTTACCGTTTAGTTCCAGTCTACAGACATGGTGGGACTCCATAATTCTTCCAATACAAAAAGGCAAGGACCCAACAAAGCCCAATAACTACCAGCTTATTGCCTTAATTGACATTGAGGCCAAATACTCTGCAGGACTACTGCTAAAAGACCTGACGGTGTAGGCTAACAAAAGACATATTATTCCCGTGAACGCATTTGGCGATGCAGCCAGCTCAAAAAAAATCGTTTTATTTGTTTGTTTACTTAACGCTGTGCAACCGTATTCCGAATTTTACTACGATTTGTAAAAAAACCTTCTCCGGACATGGGGGCGAGTCTCCAAGTCATGTTAATCACTGCCACAATATAAGGAGGAGATGTTGCGGCAAGGCAATTAGACCATGACGTACCATCTCTGGAACCACAGTACCCAATTGGCTGCCTTGAGAAAAGGCTACCTTAGCCAATGGGATTCAATTATTTTTTTAAATATCCATATCGTTGGAGCACTGCAGGAGGTCCGCCTTACATAATGGCACAGATATCACTGTTTCAAATGCAAATTTCTGAAAAACTTCTGAAAAGATTTATATCAAATAATGAAAAGTGCACTTTCTGAGAAAAGATCGAACGTTCTGGCAAATTTGGTGTAATTGTCTTTTTTATAGGATAGCTCATTTTTCTGTGGGAATTAACATGGGAAATCAACGTTATGAAATCCCCCCTCTTTTTACTTGGCCCCCACTTGATGAATCAATGCGAGGCTTTCATGAAGAAGCCGATGTGAGTGAACTTCTTTTGTGGAAGGTTGTGTGCCAAAATTATTAAAGAAACACAACATGCCTTTCCTATGAGAGTCAGAGCTACCTAGAACTAAACAGTGGCTATTGTGTAATTTTCTTTTGATGTTGTAACTTTGCCCCCAAACCATGTAAATGGTTTGCAACAAGCCGTGGTTTCAAACCGTGTATGTTTGGGGAATATGTGTGCAAATAGGTTGTCATCTGAGGTATTAATTTAAGGGGATTCTGTTGCAGTAGAAGTTCTTAGTAGTGGGGATGGAAGATAGAGTACCTTTTATGGTCGGAGGTGGATGCATACTACATTTGATCATTTGAATGGAATTTTTTGATGCGTCTTCAGATATGGGGTTAATGACTTTTGCAATGTATCTGTAAACCCACTTATAAAGTGTAGAATGGTTTTGGGGATGGCATCGTGATGTTGTTTTTAATTGATAGTTTCATGTTTTTTTTTTATTCTTTATTTATTGCTGGATGATGTATTTAATTTATTTGCCTATTAAGGACAAGTGTCTGCGGCATAAATACCAGACAAACAGAATAGTTTATTCTTAAACATAAGTCCAACAACCTCTGTTGGCGGCATATTGGAGGATTATAACTCTGGAAGTGTTTGGAGGACAGACTCAGGGACAGAGAGTAAGAAGTCATGTTTTTCCCAGCTGCGCATTTGCCCTGAAGCTGATTTCAGGCAGGGCTGTTTGCAGATGGCATGTGAGGCAGTTCACATACCGGCTCCACAGAATACATCGTGGACATGTTTACTCTAAGAAGAGCCTGAAGCTCTGCTGGCTCTGACAAAGAGAAAATGGATGCCTTCTGGGCAGAGTGCCCACCTGAAAGGCATAGCACTTGCTGGTTAAAATAATCAGCGGAAATGTGTCTGTCTCCCACGCCATACTTCCATATGAGACAATGGGGCATATTATCAAGGAGGTTTATCTCCGCTTTTTTGGCTTTAAAAGTCAAGAAAGCGGAGATAAAATTATCTTCCTATTACCTAGCTGTCGCTAACACCAGTTAGCGACAGCTAGTAGGAGATAGCGACCATCTTGGGCCCCACTTTGCATGTCAGTGATATTTATCACTAATGACATGCAAAGTGGGCGTGCCAAGATGTTAGCGACTGGAAACAGTCGCTAACATCGCTATCTCCTATTACCAACTTTTGGAGATATTCGCGCTAAGCTCTCCAAAAGCTAACACCTGCCCTGAGCAGTTCTTAGCCATGTTATCCAATGGGAGGTGGATAACATGGCTAAGAGCATTAGCTCGGTAATGCATGAATATCGCGGACTTTTCAGCGATATTCATGCATTGCGGCCGTTTTTTTATCGCATTTGCGATAAAAATCGCCGCAGCTCAGCGGTATATTTTTGTGTCTAACCAAGCAATAGCGATAATTATCGCTATTGCTTGGTAATATGCCCCAATGTGCCTATAAGATTTTCTGGTTACCCTTGTCCTGCCAAGGTAAAATTTCATAGCTTGCTTTGGTATTCAGGTGGTCGAGAATCATTATTCAGGGCTCAAAGTAAATAGCAATTGTTCCCATAGATTCATGCGTGTGCTTGATCTGAATGTATCTAATATTTAAATGTCACTAAGGGTGTGGTTCTCTCAAGGAGTGTGGAAAGGTGTCGAAATCAGACTTGAGTGCTTAATTGAATGTTGAACAAAGCTCCACCTTTTGTGTCATGAAAGGCTCTTGTTGTGGTAAGGGAACCCCTTTGCTAATCAAGCTATACAAGTAACTTTTCCAGATAAATGTTACGCATTCTCCAAATTATTATTATTTTATTTTATTTTATATTCTTATATAGTGCCTGAATAGACCCCCGAAGGGGTATCTCCGCGCTTTTGCCAGTAAGAGTATGACTCCAGATAGCCGTGTTCAGGGGGGGGGGGGGGGGTAGTACATATTGCAAAGGAAGAGTTAATTACTAGTGAATAAGTGTGCTTTTAAGGTCTTCCGAAAGGCCAGATGGCTGGTGAGTGATCTCAACTCAAGAGGTAGAGAGTTCCAGAGCACTGGTCCCGCATGGGCCAGCGCTCGGCCTCCTTGTCTGGACTTCTTTATTCTGGGTACCTGCAATAGCTGCAGATTACTGGATCGCAGGGAACGCCCAGGAGCATATGGCTGAAAGATTTTTGCCAGATATTTTGGGCCTTCGCCTATCACACTTTTGTGAATGGTACATAGAGTCTTAAACTGTACTCGCTTCCTCACTGGTAACCAGTGGAGTCTGGTCAGCAGGGGGCGAGAAGGAGTCCTAGGGGGAACATTCAGGACAGCCCTTGCAGCCGTATTTTGGATTACTTGTAACTTATTAAGTTGACCTTCATTAGCTCCTAAAAGAAGACCGTTACAGTAATCCACTCTGCTGATGACTAGCGCCTGCACAAGTGTTTTCCTGTGGCAATCTGGCAGATAGGGAAACACTCTTCTTAGCATCCCAATTGCCCGAAAGCAGGTACCAGCCACTTGGTTTACGTGGTCTTTAAATGTGAGTGTCTGATCTAATAACACTCCCAAGTTTTTTACCGTGCTCTTGGGGCTGGGAACAGGTCCTAATTCTAAGGGCAACCATTCAGGTGACCAGTGTGTTGCCGCTTGTCCAAACAGCATGACCTCTGTTTTCCCTACGTTACACTGAAGACAGTTTGATGACATCCACTCTGATATTGCTCTCATTCCGTCTGCAAATGATCTTTTTATTGCAGGTGTCAGACTTTGAAAAGGAAAGAGGAGTTGGGTGTCGTCGGCATACGACACCGGGGTAAACCCAAATGATCTTGCTAAGTTGGCCAAGGGGGCCACGTACACATTGAATAGTGTCGGGCTTAAACATGAGCTCTGTGGCACTCCCTTGTTGAGCTCCCTGTAGGTGGATTTGTGGGAGCCCAGCCTAACTTCTTGGGAGCGGCCAGATAGAAAACTCTTCATCCATGACAGAGCCACTCCCTCCAAGCCTACGTCCCTTAAACGATCGAGAAGCACTGTGTGAGACACCGTATCAAAAGCAGCGGAGAGATCCAACAGCACCATAATCATAGAACTGCCCTCATCCAGTGCCATTTTGATGTTATTGGTCACTGTTTGAAGGGCTGATTCGGTGCTGTGGTTGGGCCTGAACCCAGATTGTGAGTAGTCCAGGCCCTCCGTTGCTTCTAGATGTCCTGATAGATAGGTGTTCACGTGCCTCTCTGCTAGCTTGCCAATGTAAGGCAAGAGTGAAATAGGACGCAGGTTTGAGAGGTCTGTCCATGGAGATGCCGCTTTTTTCCTTATTGGGTTTACCACCGCTCTTTTCCAGTCTGCCGGGACCTGTCCTTTTGCAAGAGAGATGTTAATGACGCTCTGTATAGAGGGTCCCAAGAGAGAAATCAGAGGGGCAACCATCTTGGCAGGGAGGAGGTCATTTGGGGACCCAGATTTAATATGGACGATGAGAGGAAGGAGCTCTGCATTATCAATTGGAGGGAAGGATAGCAGAGGATGTTTATTGTGCTTTAGCGGGATCGGGGATAGGGGCTTATTAATGTCACCCATGTTGTTGTTAGCCGCCACTATTCTTTCGTAAATGATGTTTATTTTATCCTCAAAGAATAGCGAGATTTCATTGCATAGAGTCTGCGAGAAATCATCAGAGCTCTCACATGCGGCGGGTTTTACAAAATTTTGCAGATTTTTAAAGAGCTCCTTAGGACAATTACCCGCTTCTGCAAGTTGTTGCATTAGGCGGTGTTTCCTAGCTTGCTTTATGTTTTTATAGTATATTGATTGAGCATCTAGGAAAACTGCTCGGGTCTCCTCAGTTTTACTTCTTCTCCATATTTTCTCTGCTCGTCTGCATTTCCGCTTCTCTTCGCTCATGTGTGTACCAACTTTCCTGCTTAGAGGGAGGATACTGTTTATGCAGTTTTAAAGGGGCCAAGATATCAATGGCTTGCTTAATTGAATCATTAAGTTTAGCTAACGCTATATCTGCTGTGTCCACTGCCAATATGGCAGGTTGTGTCCAGATTTCCTGTAGTTTGTTAGCTGAGATTTTATGCCATTGACGGCGCCAGGTAGGAGGAGATGGTACTTTGTTAGTGGGTCTCTTTGGAGTCAGTAATTTAAATTCTAACAGGAAATGGTCTGTCCATAGAATCTCTCTTGCTTGAAGGCAAGTTAATTTGGTACAGTTGGAAAAAACTAAATCTAGCGTATGGCCACCCCTGTGTGTAGGTCCATTATTCTGTAATTCTAGACCTAAATTTGAAAGATCCGTAACCAGGGAAATGGATTCGGATAATGCTGGCTGATCTACATGGATGTTGAAATCTCCCAGGAGGATAAAGTCTTCTTTAGATTTGAGACAGGGAGCTAAAAGCTCTTGAAGAGTGAGTGCAAAGTCAGGATTTAATCCTGGTGGGCGATAGACCAGAGCGCCATTCCAGGAAGTGTGGCTAGTTAGGGCGATTTTAAAGATCATGATTTCTAGTTGTGGACTGTGATGTTGCTCGAGTATTGTGACCTTTATTTCGTCCTTGTGTATTATGGCCAAACCACTGCCTGTTTTCACTTCTCTATCTTGATGTTTAAACTTATATCCAGATGGGATCCCCATTGCTATTGCTGTGATTGTATGGGGTTTCATCCATGTCTCGGTGAGAAAACATATATCCGGCTGAGTGGTGTTAACTAAATCCCATACCTGGTGCTGGTGTTTGGGTAGGGATCGTACATTTAGGAGGAAACTCTTTAATCCATCTAAAGGAATGTTTACCTCTGTTTGGGTTATATTATTGATAGAATGACGCCGACACTGTAGACAAGAGAAACCTCCCTCTACTCTCTGCCATGGTATTTTGGTGCAGCATTCAATTGGTGGCTTTAGATCCAATAGTGTTTGAGCGGAATATGTTATGTATTGTGTGCTCATACCTGTTTGAGCTGGGCGAGCTGAGGCAGAGTCCATGGCCCCTGTGCGCCGTCCTGACGCGGACGGGCGCAGACGGGCAGCTCTTTGGCGGGTCTTCGGCAGGGCTGCGCGCGATCGCTGCGCACTCAGGGAGGTGCGAGGGCTAAATAGCCCTGTGTGCAGCCACTAGAGCGCTAACCACTCCTAGTGGGACCGGAAGTGCCGAAAATGCCTACCACCCCCTTGCTACAATGGGAGGTGGGAGGCGGCTACCAGCGCTGTAACGCGACAATGGAGGCACAAGAGTGTGGCCAAAAGGCAAGTGTTGGTGCAGTGTGATGCGGGAAATGGGAAATTAAATGTTTCAGCAAAACACAATATTTAAAATACACAATGTAAACACAATTTATAAAAGCGATGCAGTCGCTATGTCGTTGTTTTAAAATACCCTCTGGAGCGAGGCTGACCGGCAAGCGGGTCGGAGACACTGCCACCGTCTCCTTCCCGCAGCGAGCTCCTCCGGTGCTCCGCCTAAATAGCCCTGTGTGCAGCCACTAGAGCGCTAACCGCTCCTAGTGGGACCGGAAGTGCCGAAAATGCCTACCACCCCCTTGCTACAATGGGAGGTGGGAGGCGGCTACCAGCGCTGTAACGCGACAATGGAGGCACAAGAGTGTGGCCAAAAGGCAAGTGTTGGTGCAGTGTGATGCGGGAAATGCGAAATTAAATGTTTCAGCAAAACACAATATTTAAAATACACAATGTAAACACAATTTATAAAAGCGATGCAGTCGCTATGTCTTTGTTTTAAAATACCCTCTGGAGCGAGGCTGACCGGCAAGCGGGTCGGAGACACTGCCACCGTCTCCTTCCCGCAGCGAGCTCCTCCGGTGCTCCGCCTAAATAGCCCTGTGTGCAGCCACTAGAGCGTTAACCGCTCCTAGTGGGACCGGAAGTGCCGAAAATGCCTACCACCCCCTTGCTACAATGGGAGGTGGGAGACGGCTACCAGCGCTGTAACGCGACAATGGAGGCACAAGAGTGTGGCCAAAAGGCAAGTGTTGGTGCAGTGTGATGCGGGAAATGCGAAATTAAATGTTTCAGCAAAACACAATATTTAAAATACACAATGTAAACACAATTTATAAAAGCGATGCAGTCGCTATGTCGTTGTTTTAAAATACCCTCTGGAGCGAGGCTGACCGGCAAGCGGGTCGGAGACACTGCCACCGTCTCCTTCCCGCAGCGAGCTTCTCCGGTGCTCCGCCTAAATAGCCCTGTGTGCAGCCACTAGAGCGCTAACCGCTCCTAATGGGACCGGAAGTGCCGAAAATGCCTACCACCCCCTTGCTACAATGGGAGGTGGGAGGCGGCTACCAGCGCTGTAACGCGACAATGGAGGCACAAGAGTGTGGCCAAAAGGCAAGTGTTGGTGCAGTGTGATGCGGGAAATGCGAAATTAAATGTTTCAGCACAACTCAATACACAGTGTAGTGAAATAGGTAGCCACATTACATTAACTATAACTGACTACTCTACCATGCACTGCACTGTATTATGACAAATTATGTGATTTGCTATGTCGTATATATTGTTTATGAATGCTATGATTTAAGATGGTATAAGTGGTGTAATATGAAAGGGTATAAGCGGTGCACAGAAAAGCGTGAGTTATAGTTAATGTAGTGTGGCTACTGAGCTTACTACACTTTGTTTATAGGTGCACAAGTTGTAATAATTTGTAGGTCCTGCACAAATTATACATTTAAGGTTTTGTTATTACTTTTACATTTGTACTGTTTGTGTAGCTTGTTTGATTTATACAAAAATAATACAGTTATAGTAATTTAACTGTGGTGTGTAAATTATTAATTTAAGGTATAAGTATAGGTTTAGAATTTAAGAAGTTTGGGTACTGTAAACTTGGTTTGAATAAAAAGAGTAAATAAAGGTTTCCTTACTATAACAAATGTGTAACCTTTAGTTTTTTATTGAATTTCAATGATTTTTATTTTGTAATAAGTATTTCAAATCGTAGAGCGTTCTGTTATCGAATAGAGTGTCATGAAGGACAGTGGAAGACAGTGGTATATTGTGTAGCGTAGAGTAGAGTTGGGTAGAGTGGAGGGGCATAGAGTGGAGCGGCATACAATGGAGTGTTGTAGAGTGGAGTGATGTACAGTGGATAGCATCAAGTGGCAGAGAGTCTAGTAGAATAAAATGGAATGGCAAAGAGTTGAGGGTCATATGGTAGAATAGCATAGACTGGAGTAGTGTGGAGTGCAATAGTACAAAGTGGAATAGCATAGACAGGATTGGCTTAGAATGGAGCGGCGGACAGTGGAGTGGCATGCAGTGAAGTGACGTACATTGGACTGGCATACAGTGGAGTTGAATAGAGTTCAGTGGCATAGAGTTCAGTAGCGTACAGTGGTGTGGTGTACAGTGGAGAGGCATAAATTAGAATAGCGTAGAGTTGAGTGGTGTGGAGTGGTGTAATGTAGAATAGTGTAGAGTGAATTGACATATAGTGGAGTGGCGCTGAGTGGCATACATTCGAGTGGCATACAGTGGAATACCATGTAGTGCAGTGGCATAGAGTTGAGTGACGTAGAGTGGACTAGCATGGAGTAAGTGGCGTACAGTAGAGTGGCATAAAGTGGAGCGTATAGAGTGGAGTGGCGTACAATGGAGTGTCGAAGATTGGTGTGGCGTAGAATGGAATAGCATAGAGTAGAGTGGCGTAAAGTGGAGTGGCATAGAATGGAGAGGCGTAGAGAGGCATGACGTACGTTAGAGAGGTGTAAAGCTGAATGACGTAGAGTAGAGTAGCATAGAGTAATGTGGCATGAAGTGGCGTAGGGTGGAGTGGCAAGGGGTGGAGTGGCGTAAAGCAGAGTGGCATAGAGTTGAATATCATACAGTGGAGTGGCATAGAGTGTAATGGTGTAGACTGGAGTTGGGTGAAGTGGAATAGAGTTGAGTGGCATAGAGTACAGTGACATAAAGTGGAGTGGTAGGAGTACACTTGCAGAGTGGAGTGGCATAGTGTATAATAGAGTGGAGTGATGTAGAGTAGAATAGCATACAGTGGAGTGGAGTGGCATACAGTGGTGTAGAGTGGAGTCGCGTACACTGAAATAGCGTAGAGTGGAGTGGCATAGTCTGAAAGTAGTGTAGAGTAGAAAAGCGTATACACTAGAGTGTCGTAGAATGGAATATCATAGTGTGGAATGCATTGAGTGGAATAGCATTTGGTTGGAGTGATGTAGAGCCGAGTAGCATAGAGCCGAGTGGCATCGAGTGGAATAGAGTGGAGAGGAGTAAAGTGGAGTGACATAAAGTGGAGTGGGGTAGAGTAGCATACAGTGGAGTAGTGTGGAGTCGAATAGCATAGAGTGGAGTGGTTTAGAGAGTAGGGACACACAGTGTAGAGGTGTAGGTTGGAGTGGTGTAGTAGAGTCTAGTTTAAAGAGATGTAGCCTGAAAGTGGCTGAACGGATATAGATGAAATTTGGCAGGAATATATATTACACTGTGGAAAGTCTGATTTTTGGTTTTAGCTGTAAAAAGGTGAACTACTATTTAAGTTTTAAGTGACAAAACATATTTATATATTGGCCAGCAGTACGCTGCTGTAACTTTGCGGTATACTGTGGTAAATGCTGGTCAAAAAGCAGTATATCATTGGCTAAGGGCTGAGTTTACAAAAGTACTAGGCAACCATGTAGTTTTCACCACACTTTGGCTGTGCTTTGGGCAAGGGTCTTCCATATAGGTAAGTATTAGGTTTTATTGTTATTTTCTACTGATTTCCACGTTATTAAAGTGGTAATAGGTAGAGAAATGTGTTCATATTTTTCTATATAGTTTGTAAAATGTTATGCAGTTTCACGCTGGTACCTACAAAGTACCATATTAGTTACAGAAAAATAAAACTGACGAAAAATATATATATGCTGCAGTAGACTATACTTGTGAAATATAATTTAGTACAGTGTCATTTTTAATTGTTACAAATTACTAATTTAAAAAAAGTTTTATAAGTAGCGCAGTACTCTCTATGTAGTACTGCGGTACTGAATTACTTAATTATTTTTAAAACTAAATATGTAAAACATTGAAATTACACTGTTGTACACTATACTTGTGAAATTTATGGGTTGATTACGATGTCGGTCAAAAAGCCTCTGACTGCTAGTCGGAAGCTCTCCGACTGCAGTTGGAGGCTTTCTGACCAACTCGGCCGGTTTGTGGTCCAACTGCCTTGTTATGATGCTGGGGTCGAAACGTGAACTGGCCGGTCATTCCGACTCGGTTCCAACAACTCTGTGAGTATTCCTGTTGGTCGGAACCGATTATGATGTGGTTTTCCGACAGCCTTTCTGTGCCGCCCTTCCTGACTTGGAAAGGCTGTCGGAAAGTGACTTTGGGGGCCACTAGCAGTGCCCCCTTGCCTCTGTGTCCTAATGTCGGTGATAGAGGGGGCGCCTAGGGTACCCCATATAAAACCCTGTACTGTGTGGCAGGGACCATGGGTGCCTGCCACAGGGTGCATGGTTTACACACACCTCCATTTCTCCATAGGAGCCTGTGCAGCAGCCAGTTTATGCCCATAACATAAGCTCCCTTAGAGAACAGTGGGAATCCAACCAAACAGTGTTGGGTCGCATCACCGCGGACCTCTGGTCGGCCGGTCCCGAGTCCGAGACAGTGTCGGTCGGAGGCAACTCCGACAGACATCGTAATAAGCCCCATAGTGTAGTACAGTGTATTTCATTTTTTTAAATATGTTTTTCTTGTACTTTTTTAAGTACAGTTGTACTTCCTAGGTAGTATTGCGGTACTCCATGAACTTTTTTTCCCAAATATTTAGAAACGTATCAATAATTGTATTTACCTATTATCACTTTAATAAAGTGATAATAGGTAGGGGACAATATAAAACCTACTACTTATATTTATCTAAGGCCCTAACCCATAAGACAGGCAAAGTGAGGATAAAAGAACATGGCTGCTTTTACTTTTACCCAATCGTATTCTGCTTTGTCATCTCCATATATAGTGAAATACTGTGGCATTTTGCAAAAAGTTGCTGTATTTTAAGGCCACAGATATCACTGTTTAAGGTCCTTATTACTTTAAAATTACTTACCCTACTTACCTATGCTACAAAAAAAGGATCATCTGCACACCATAATCTACAATCCTGCCACATTTCATGAAAATCCGTTAAGCCGTTTAGCGCTACGTCGGATACAAAAGTCTTTTAAAAATGCATTAGGAGAAAAATGCGCTTTGGGACCCTTATTTTTTTCTTTGCACCCCTTGACAAAACATCATTAAACTTTCCATCATCAGCCAATGTATAAAAAGCTGTAGGTCTGGAAAGTTTTGCATAGATTCATCAAATGGGACCAAAATTATTAGCGAAAAAAATCTGAGTAATACCTATCTCTGGGAATCCTAACTATAACTACAGAGTGGCTACAGTCAAACTGTGTTTAAAGGTGTTAGATTCACTACCCCCACTATAATTTAAGCAAATTCAAGTAAAGTGTTGGACTTTGATGAGGTTAGATTTGCTATTCCCACTCCAATCTAAGCAGCAAAAATGTTGGATTTGGAAAGGGTTAATTATACCATTCGAATTCCTAATAATTTTTAAAAAGCACTTAAATACCTAAGGACATAAAATACTAAACGTATTCAAAATACAAATCTATTCCTTATAAATAAATTAAATATAATTGAAAATAAAATTAAATAATACAAACATAGTTTTAAGAATATAAAACAAACTAAATACATTTAAAATAAAAAAATAGCCCTCCATACTACCCAAAAACACGAACCAAAAAAACTTTAAAAGAAATAACAAATAATAAAATAATAATATGAAAATAGTGATTATGAAACAAATTAATTCAAAACCATAAATATATGATTGATTTAAATACGTTTCTTATACTTAGCAATCAGTAAATAATTAACAAAAAAGTAAAAAAATGTACACAAATAATTAATTAAATAATTTACGTTATAAATTACCAATTAAAAATGTAACAGACAAAATATATTTAAAAAAACAAAAAAATAAATTAGATGACTTCCCACCCAAATCCACTACAATCCCAAGTACCAGCAATAAAAGGACACATTAGTAATATCACTGTAAACAATTTAGTTACACATTATAAATCACAAAATACACTTAAATTATTAACATAATAATAATTCAATTACATAATTTGTTAATTTAATTACAAATTCAGTAGTAATGAACAGTGAAAGGTAATAAAAAAACAATAATTCATAAATGAAATAATTTCCCACCCTTTTCCCCTCCAAGCCCAGCAGCCCGATCCTAAATTATAAATTAATAATGAAACTATAGAAAATGTAATTTAAATTAAAAAAATGACAAAATGCACATAATTAAAATACCAGTTAATTATGAAATTAAGATACAAAATACTGTACAATAAAAAAAACTGTAATTTATAATTTTAATGGCTGCACTCCCTATTTTTCTATAAACCCAACAACCCCCAACTGTAGTATAAATTACTAAATACATGTAAAAAATAATAATTACACATGAATACTTACAAACTATACAAAATAAATATAAAATAATATTTATAACATGAACACCTACAAATTAATATAACACATCTATTTTAAATATATTAAGAAACAATATTTAATACACCCCTATTGAAATAAATATTATATCCAATATTTAAAAAAACAACATTACATGCATAACATGATATTCTTATTATTGGGCTGAGGGAGGTATTTTTAACTAGAAACAATTAAAGGCTAGTGGTCAGTCATTTTGACCAGACTGTTTTATCATTTTCAATGAAAGACTGTATGTTTTACAATATGCATTTGTATATTGTTTTAGATATTTATTGTTAGTCTTTTATGGCGGAAAACTGAAAAGGAATAAAGATAGAGAGATATTCTTACCTTCTATATTTTGTTTCTCAATATTTTTGACGATGATATTTTTGACACAATATTCGTGCCATTCACCTTGTGACTCATTTAGTCACACATAACAAAGAAATGACACAGTTGCTTAACTGTAATAGCTTATTATAGTTCTAACATCATAATGCTTTTTGCCAGAAGCCAAGGTAGAAGGCAGCATAAATGGCATAATAAAACGTCAGTTTAAAAAAAAACAATTAAAGGTGGCGTTTCCTTCTTTTGATTTGTTTTTTTAGAGTAACAGGGATTTTTTAAACATTTTTTTATAGTGGCATTTAGGAAATACCTGAGTCAAGATATTCACAGAGACAATGTTTACATTTTTAGATAGTATATCGTTTTTCTGTGGTAGTTCTGCACCCATATCTCAGTCAGTCCCCCTTTAGTGTTTGCAGATTTCGCAGCTATGTCTCAGATCTTTCTACTATTCGTGTAAACTGAAAGTGAGACAGGCTAGGCTAGCGTGTCATATGGACACGCTCATTGGGTATAGGGGTTTAAAAATCTACAAATGCACCGGGGTCTTCCGGGTACAGTTCATAACCACACTATGACCTCATGTAGGTCAGGAATAAGCTGGATATGACATGTGGTAAAATAATTAACCAAACCTAGAACTAACACTTACTACTATTGTGGGGGTAGTGTGGATCTCAGATTTGGCCATGGGGGAGTTCCTGGGGTCTGTCACTATAGATTGGGGGGGAAGGAGACCCAGTCGTGCTCATCTGGCACCCCGTCCAGCTGCTCCACTGCACACGCAGCCAGATCGGGCCAATGCACCCCTACAATGCCTTAATTTTCAGCGACCAATTGCTTGATCATCCCACTCCTGCAGGGCGTCTCTGTGAGGCATCCCAGTCATACAGTCAGGGTTAAATCGCCACTTACGCCCCATTCTGTGGGTCATCTGTTCGGTCCCCGGCAGCCATGGACAGCTCCCACTCATCTACCTCCTCTGACCACTAATCAGCAAGTGGCCTCCTATACACCCTGTGCGCTTCCTCCTTCAGCAGCGCTCTCTCTTCCACATGGGCCCACATAATCAGGTCTCTGATCCAGGTCTCTGCGTTAGACCAGAAGTGGACTTCCAGGCATTGCTATGCACCTCCTCACCAGTATTAATGCTTGGTCAAAGAACCTGTTCCCAACGTTCTTGGGTTGAGGTTTAAAATAGGTCCCCAAGTGACACACCTTAAGGGCATTCTCGGTAGTTCGATCCAGAGTCACGTTGAGTTTTGCCAAGACCGTACTCCAAAATGCCTGAAGCCTGGCGCAACCCCACGTCATGTGTCTGAAGTCTGAGTCTAGGGTCACACAGCTGCGTCATCTTCTGCGGTTGCCCCCAATAATGTCCTTGATTTTGTGTGGGATCAAGTGCGTCTTGTGTGTGTAGTTGTATTGGATGTACTTAAGGAGTGTATTGTGGGATGAATTCAGCGGGTATGCCAGCATTCTCTCCCATTTGGTGTCTGACAGGTCTTGCCTCAGTTCTGTGTGTGATACAGCTCACACTAAGGGCATTCAGTGGTTTCATGGGCATGGTATTTATTGCTTTAAAGAACCACATTATCAGGTGTCTACCGGAGCCCATTGTCAGCAGTAAGTGAAGGACGGCATAGGTCCAAGGCTGCTCATCTCCTGCGCCATGTGCATGTGAGTACCTTATAGGTGATGACCTGGCCTGCTGGGAGGTTGGTCTGTGCTGATAAGTTGTGCAGCGGCATAAGGGTACCTATATGGTAACAATCATTCAATGTCACTATACCCGCTTCTGTCCAAGTACTCTTCTGCCCTGCTGTATAAAAAGGTGATGGGACCACCATGGGTTACCCCACTAGTGGGAGCTCGGGGTCATAGAGTGCCGTACAACCCAGACACTTCACACCATGTTGCCAGCAGCTCAATGCCGTGGATAGGAGGAGACCTGGCCCAGGGATCTTCAGAGCATATCTGAGCAGTTTGTCTGACAGCATCCCCTGGTTCCTATTGGGCTAAGTTCCACTAGCCCGGCCCGTCTAGCCACCTGGTGATCCACGGGAGTTGCGCAGCTGCAAAATACAACTCAAAATCCAGGACTTCCAGTCCGTCCTCGAGTGGGGGCCAGCGATGGATGTCGAGTGCCACCCTGCGGCGGTCTTTATCTCAGATTAACTCCTGCAGGAGAGCATCTAGCTGCCTGAACCAGGGTGCCAGACCATCACTGGGAGCTTCGTAAAGTAGTAGAACAGCCACATGAGCATGACCATCTTAGAAAGCACTATGTGCATAATTAGAGGCAGTCTGAGCGATCTCCAAAAAAGGACGCAGGTTTTGAGGGATCACACCGCCGTTCCCAAGTTTCCCTCTCACAAGTCGTCCGCCTCGTGGAAGATATGAATGCCCAGGTATCTAAAGGTGTGTGGTGACCAGAGGAGGTTAGATGGGCAGCTGGCGGGGCAGAGGATATTACTGACTGCCGGGAAGACACATGTCTTAGACCAGTTCACTCGTAGACCCAAGTAGGAGCCACCTCCTCATGGATCCGTAATGCATAGGTGATGTCCTCTTCACTATTCAGCAGGTAAATTAGCACATCATTTGCAAAGAGGGAGATAAGATGATCCCTCCCCTTTATAGTGAGTCCTGTTCTCTTGCTTTCCGTACAAACCCACTCTTGCAACAGCTCATATACAATGGCAAAAAGGAGTGGGCGTTAAAGAGCATCTCTACCTCGTGCCCCTAAACATGTCATATGGGTCCTTCTGTGAGCTGTCTCGTCAACAGCAAGCGGGTGACAGCAGTTTCTCTGCCCTTAGGGTGAATGAATCAGGCTAGGAACTTTTCCAGCCTTCACTTCTCCTATTGAGTGCAGCTAATATGCTCTTTATCTAGGTGTAGGAGTGAGCCTTGCTGAGCCTTGCTGCGGCTCACTGGTGCAGGGGTTTGACCTTCTCCGCGTACTGGTCCTTCAGAATGACAAAATAGAGATTGGAATGGAAGCTGTAATATTAAACAAATAATTTATTAACACTCATGAGTGGAACTACATTGATACATACCCCTCACGCAATGTATGAGGAGTTCAGAAACCATGGTGCTTATATACTGTGATAGTTGTAGTGTAAGCATGGATGTTCAAAAAGAGGCAGTACAAGCGTACACACTAATAGCTATTCACATATAAGGGTACATGAGAATCACTTAGTCAACAGATTGGGAAGAGTTACACAGTTGCTGACATCAGTTAAAATAGCCTGACAGTTAAGTCTGTAACAGGTGCATTCTAGCAGCTACAGGCCTTTCTGAGCATGCGCAGTGCTCAGGCTCAGTGCTGAAGGAGTTAATTGTAGATGATGACTCAGGCGTAATAGAGAAGCAGGCAACAGCAAAGACGTGGAAGCACATGGTAAACACATGGCTAACTAAAATGGATGCCACAAATAAAATGGCTTCAGCTCATGCTAACAGTGATCTCTGCTAGTATCCACAGAAAACCCTTTTAGCATTAGCTGAAGAAATCTATGATTTAGAAGGAACAAGAAAACATCTTGCACATCAAATTGCATCATCTCATAAACTTCTTGGTCTAGTACATATTGGGCGTTTAAATTCTTAATGAACAAAGCATTGGACCACATTGTAGACATAAGCAACATAAGAGTAGGATCGCAAAGACTATAAATAGTATTGTCAACAGTTTCCAGCCCCAGGTAACTAATAGTGTCCCCAGCCAACTGATTAAAGTCCATGTTCCGGTACCGGTGTGAATCTCAGCAGCGATTTTATGCAGTTTAGAGATTGCATCAAAAACTGAAGGGACGTGATCAGTGATGTAAACACAACAGCTGCTGCTGATGATGCGACATGCACCACCTCGATCGGCCAACGTGACGTCGAGGACCATTCTGTTTTAGAGAGCCAAAATCCTCGCAATTTGCAGTTCTTCTGTGATGTTTCCAAGTGCCATAGCTGTTTGGTTGATTATAGCCTCTACAACACATGTTAAGCTTCTGATTTTCCTATGGTTTAAGGAGGCACCAACAAAGAAGAACAATCCCAAAATAAAGTCAACATATTGCTGCAGTGCAGTGTCAGTCTGCTCCACCTCCTCATGATTTATTGTCCTCTTATATCGGTTATTAGACATGTCATTATATAGTTTATAGTCTTTATGGTAGGATGCAGGAGCCAAAAACACAGGTGACAACAATAATGACACATAGCAAGTTCCTGATCAACCAATGGGTAGAGTGGTAGTATCCTGTATTCCCACATATACAGTAGGTATTGTGTGATGACATAAAACTGCTGTTATTTACCCCAGTAATATTCAACACCCAAGTACAGTCGCTTTTCTCCACAGGAATACTTCCAACACTGTTCACACATAAGTCTGCTCGAGCTCTAGTAACAGGTATAACAGGAGGTCCATTTCCTTTGGTTGTTCGAGTGTTTGGGAAAACATAGTATGCAGGGGAGTTTTCTCTGCGATACTCCTCAATTTCCCATACAGTACCTTTAGCCTGTGGATCTCCTTCCTCATCAGGATAACACACCTTATTTAGCTGAGACTTTAGTCTCCCTACAGCAGCATAAGTAATGTTAGCAACTTCAGATGCCCATAACAAGGCAAACCAAGCCTGACAAGAACCATTGTGTGAAAACGGCAGAGGAATGAAAGGTGGTTCTCCCTTTTTCTGATGAGTTGACATCATTCCACATACCCAACAGTTGGTAATGTGCGTAGCATTATGGGTGTGATGCAACATTTGAATGAACGTATTATTGAGGTAGGACATTATTTGCTGCTGCTCATGATAGGGAAGGGAGAAATAAGGATGCATCAATGGGGACAGGAGTAGTGACTGCTAGTAGATTTCGAGCAGGAGTTACTCTCTCTATAACCCATGTTATCGCAGCAATGATGATAACAATGGAAGTGAGCCCAACAGTAAACATGGCCTTTCTGTCACAAACATTTGCAGCCGTCGATGTCGTCTCCATAGGCATGTTTACTTCGACGTTAAACAACAATTGCAGATGGAGCTCTACAATCCTGGGCAGCCATTGGTTTCTTCACTGAGAGTTAAGACGGATGTCACTAAGAAAAAGATTCCCCCCCTTCCGTTCAACCTTTCACTAACCCAGGATGGTTGCTCAACCAGTCTTTTTCAGCAATGCAGTTTCTCTTCGGGGTCGCACCTGATATCGAGATGCACAAGGGATCATGTGGTCCGGGAAAACTTCCTCAGGTTCTTCAGGTGATATGCCTTGGCCTCTCTCTGTGTCCAGGATGTCTCGATGGTCGGTGAGTGCAGCGGGCTTTACCAGGGCAGATAGCACTCTCTTGTAGTGGGTGGAGTGAATCCAATTTTTCCCATTGGTCACTTGGATTGCATTTCTGGTCATCAAGAGCACCTGCTCAGGGCCACACCACCTCGGTTCTATGCTAATCGACCTCTGGAAGACATTCACCATAACCTGGTCAAAAGGCCGTAGATCATGGCCCTCACCCTTCGACTTGTCAGGAAGAGCTTGTCAAACCTGTTGATGAATAGAAAGCAAGCTGTCAGTCAACTGAGTCAAGTAGTCGCTCATCAGCACATGAGGTACATCATGTATAGGGCGTGGCTTAGGAATCCCCCAAATGTTCATGGGCCTTCCGAATACCACCTCATATGATGTGAGGCCAGATCGTGTATGCGGCACCGATCTAATAGACAGCTTGCTAAAGGCAGTGCATCAGGCCATTTCAGAGATGAGGAAGCCTAGATTTTAGCCAACTTAAGTTTGAGAGTAGAATTGTCTCGTCCCACTAGCCCTGCTGATTGTGGGTGAAAAGCAGCATGGAACTACTGCTTTATTCTCAATACTTTTAATATATACTCAACAACTTGCCCAATGAAATGGGGTCTGTTGTCACTCCACAAAAGTCGGCAAATGCCGAATCTGAGGAAAAACTCTTTTAGAAGCACCTTTGCTGTAGTGAGAGCTGTATTATTTTTTTTAGCATATGCCTCAATCCATTTACTAAAGGCACACACCACTACTAGGACATACTTCAGATTATTACAGCGTTCATGCTGAATGTAATCAGACAAGACTGAACTAATTTTTGTAGCTGTCCCGGCAATCTCTGGATGATCCAACACTTGCATAAGTAGCTTTGCTATTGAGGATGCTCCAACATGTGCGGGCCCGTGTGCCATGTAAATCATGGAGTGTAGGTAGGCTGTGGGCAATCTCCATTTGGTAATGTCTTTATTTATCCAACAGCTCTCATCATCCAATGTTCCCTCCTTAGACCATTGGTCTTATTCTTCAGCATAGGCAGATTGCTGCATGTCCAGCACCTCTTGCCTGGCATCAGACCACCATTCAGCCTGTGACTTAACCATGTACATAGATGTAGTGCTTCGTTGCATTGCAGTCTCACAGGCTGTGTTATCTATGAAAGCATTGCCCTGTCCTATTTTATCAGTCACGTTCTTGTGTGCACTGCACTTAACTTTCGCTATTTTCTTAGGAAATGTCAAAGCAGTAAGGAGAATATGCACTAATTCAACATGCACTATTTGTGTCCCATGTGATGTAAGAAAGCCTGTTTCCTTCCAGAGTAGCCCAAAATCGTGAGCCACTCCAAAGGCATATCGTCTATCGATGTAGATGTTAACAGACAAGTCAGTGCTAAGCTCACACGCCCTTGTTAATGCTATCAACTCAGCTGCCTGAGCTGACTTCTGTGGGATACGAGCTGTCTCAACCACCTTCTGAAGTGTTGTAATTGCATATGCAGCTGATATTGTGCCATCTGGCAGTTTCAAACAAGACCCATGAACCCATAATTCCTCATCAACATATGAAAGGGGCGTATCCTGCAGGTCAACATGACCCTTTGTCTGTTTCCCAGTAAGGAATATACAGTCATGGGACTCTTGTGACTGGGACTGTCACTACATTTACACATTTACACACTGAGTAGCTGGGAATGGCAATAGAGTAGTCGGATTAAGAGTTAAACATCTTTTCAAGGTGATATGAGGACCCAAAAGTGTCAATTCATATCCTGTCAAGGGAGCACTACTTAAATGCTGTGTTTTGGTTTGGTTCAAAAGGGCATCAACTGCATGGGGTACTAACACAAACAATCTATGTCACAAGACTATCCCCTCACTCTGACGTATGGACACAGCTGCCGCTGCCACAGAGCGAAAACATCCAGGCAACGCACAAGCGACTGGATCAAGGACAGCTGAAAAATATGCAAAAGGACGCTGCTTATCACCGTGCGTCTGTGTTAAAAGCAAGAGACCACAACCATCCCTCTCATGCACATAGAGTGTGAAGGCCTTAGTGTAGTCTGGAGTGCCTAATACTGGTGCAGAACATAGAGCTTGACGGAATTGTTGAAAAGCAATCTGGCATTCAGTAGTCCATGGGAGGGGCATCGGAGTGTCTTTAGTCAAAAGGGCCAACAAGGGTTTAACAATTTGTGCAAAGCTAGGAATCCATTGCCTACAAAAAGAAGTAAGGCCAATCAGTGCACAAACATCCTTCTGAGTACTGGGCACAGGCGTGAATAAAATATCATGAATGCAGCCTGGTGTGAGTGCAAGTCCCTCTTGAGACAGGAGGTGACCTAAAGAGGTAACCTGCTGTCTACAATATTGCAATTTCTTCCTAGAAATCATGTGATGGTAAGATGCAAGAACAGAGAGCAAGGCAGTGTTCCTTCTTCACACTGTTCAGGGGTATCTGTAGCCAACAAGATGTCATCGACATATTGTAAGAGAGCCACCCCATTTGGCACAGGGAAAGAATCAAGCTGTCTTTTTAATGCCTGGCTTTAAATGCTAGGATACTCTGTATACCCTTGTGGAGCTCTACAAAATCTGAATGATCAATTATTCCAGGTGAAGCTGAACAAATAAAGGCTGTCAGGATGAATAGGTATCGAGAAGAATGCATTCTACAAATCAATCACACTGAATGTAGTTGCAGTCGGAGGAACCATGGTAAGAAGTGTTGTGATGCCAGAGACTACTGGATATTGGGGCACTACATTCTTATTAACCTCTTGCAAGTTAATGATAAACCTGCATATTTTAGTATCAGTGTCTTTTTTCAAGATTGGAAGGATAGGACTATTGCAGATATTGCAAGGTACTTCTTCCACAACCCCTACTCCAAGCAGATCTTGAACAGTACGTATTAGTGCCTCTTCACCATATTTTTTTTATAACTATTTTTATTAGCATTTTTAACCAACACAAACACAGCTGGCAAGTCACAAGTGATTATCCATACATCCCTGCTCTCCCCCGACCCCCCCACCCATCATCCATAGTGTTGACATCATAACCATCGTTATAACAAGATCTAACACCCACCTACAGTACATCTGTCTGCATTGTTCTTTAAACAACCAGCAGCTCCCTTCGAGTCCAGGGCCTGTAGGCCCCCCCTCACCACCTCAGAGCACTGCCCTACTCAGCAGGACCCTTAGCGTATCAATCAGAGCCCAGCCCCTCATCAAGGCCATGATACCTTCTCCACTTTCCCCATACTCTGCGGAATATCCGGGGACAGCCTCTGGCTTTATAGGTGACCCTTCCCAGTGCCATATACAAATCCATTCCTCATCTCCATTCCCCCATCCTGGGAGGCGACGGCGCTCCCCACCCCCTCACCATGTCCCTCTTCGCCACCACTGGTGCCAGCATTGCGAAGATCAGATGTGGGCGACTCAAGTCCACATCATTTGTTATCACTAGCAAGACAAACTTTGGTTCCATAGCAAGCTCTGTCTCTAACACCTTACTCAGCTCTCCCAGTATCTGTGTCCAATAAGTGTGAATAATAGGGCAACCCCATATGATATGATAGAAGTCTCCCTGTGGGTGTCAAGATCTAAGACAACAAGAGTCACTGGCTCATCCCATGCGGTGTAGCCTAACCCTATCATAGTAAGCCCTGTGCAGTATCTTACATTGAATGAGTCGTAGTCGGGATTTTATCGCAACCTCCCTGTGGTGCATCAGGGCTGCTTCCCAGTCCACTGTGCCCATCTTGTCCACGTCCTGTTCCCAGGTTGCCCTCAGTTTCCTCAGTCTGTCAGGTGTGTTATTATTCAGGGTCTTATACGTCAGGGATACCAGCTTGTTAGGTATCTGTTCCTGCAACAGACGCCCCTCTAATGGGGCACATTCCGGCAAGGGAGAGGAGAGCGCCGGTTCAGCCCCCCATGCATGATGCAGTTGTGCATATTTAAGGAACAGTTTGGGGCATAGTCCATACTCCGTCGCCAGGGTCTTATAGGATTTAAGTTCCCCTCTTGCCACCAGATCCCCCAACGTGGAGATTCCGATATCGTCCCACCCCTTGAACCTCATAAGTTTGTGGAAATTCTTCAGCCAGGAGCAGTTCTATATCGGTGTCTGTTTCATAGGTTTATGTGCCCATCCCATCATCTTTGCTGCCCTGTCCCAGACCTCTACCGTATTTGTGTGGCCAGGAGTAGTCGTCTCCTTCCAGTGTCCCCATATAAATAATGCAAACTAGTACGGCGTGCCATGGTGTCCCATTCTAATCGATATGTAGGGTGGTTAGCTGAGGCATAGAGCCAGTCGTTTATCGGCGCCAGATGCTCAGCCCAGTAGTAAGCCTCTATATCCGGCAGAGAGATCCCTCCATTATACTGATTCCTCTGGAGCGTGTCCAGAGCTATTCTAGGTTGCTTTCCCAGCCACAGCAGGGATCACAATTCTGCTTTTATCATCTTGAACGTCTGTATAGGGAGGGGAAGTATTCGTTTTGTAGGGCACCTTCTCGAGATATTTAATATTGGGGGAGTTGTGGTAATGAAGCACCTTCCTTTACTTAAATGTGAACTGGTGGGATAACCATTTGTCCAACATCAGTATCTGACGTAGCCCACAAGGTACCAGGTAGTGATGCCAAAGCAATATCATCTCTAATGAGACAAGACCTTTCAACCATAGAGTAGTTGTCATTCAAAATAACACACACACCTTCTGGGGAACATCGTATCGTAGCATGAAAATGTTTGAGCATATCGAGCCCCACAATATTTTCCGGTGTGTTAGGGGAAAGCAAGAATGGACTTGCGGCAGTGAAATTATCAACATGAAATGCAAGTGGTTGGGACAGTGGGCTAAGGGAAGGTGTCCCATCGAATCCTATTGATGTTATTATTAAGCCAGACAGGGGAGCCCTAGGAACCACTTGTTTAGACAGGTCCTATATCAACCAAAAACTGATCAGTAGAACCCAAGATATTTGCATCTACATAAGAACCCTTCTTATCTACTGGGACTTCAACTGGTTCATTACCCCATCCTAGGCATTCCTATGCATAATTATTATCCTTCAAATCATCAGTCGAATAATCAGACATTTGATATTGATTTAGCCTGTCAAAAGTATTAGAAGAATTTTGAGTATGCTCTACACTCTCAAACCTAGTGCGATTATCCATACCTCCCCTATTTCCTGAGTTCCCTTGGCGGCTTCTCATTTCTCCTCTGCCACGCTGATACTGCTGACCTCGCAAAAGTGGGCACTCAAAATGCCAGTGTCCAATGTCCTTACAATAAGCACACTGATCTGAAGACAAAGTAGCTTGATGGAAAGAGGGTTCCCCAGGACAAAACATTGCACGTCCGCCTCTACCACCACCTCTATAAGATGGACCATAAACCTAAGCTAACATCACCTTAGTTTTTAAATCCTTAGCCTTTTTATCCTCCTTGCCTTTTTCCTCCAATTCCTGATGTTCATAATACTGGGCCATAGTCAAAAGGGAAACTGGGGAAGACGTAGACCAAGAACTCTCACTGGCCTTTAGGCGACTAGCTATTCCTGGCAACATGTTTGCGACAAATTTGTCGACAAACAGATGCTTGCCCGTGTCATTTGTCAATGACTGCCCGCTAAAGTCATGGAATCTCTCCTCAAAACATGTAAAGAAATCAGAAACCGACTCATCCGTTTTCTGCCTACAAGACGCTAACATAGTCCAATCTATCTTTTTAGGAGGTCAAAGGGTTTTCAACTTAGTTATTAGAGCTTTGGAAGGTCTAATATCTCCTATTGCGGTTTCTGCGTGGGTGCTCTTTCTACATCTTTTCTCTCTATTTCTGTCCAAATATCTCAGAAAGTTGTATGATCATCTACTTTCCGAATCAATCTCCACATATCAGGGGGTAAGATGAGCCCAAAAAACATATCAATATCAGGCAGTCATAGTGCAAGAACTAATTGCTCCTTCAACATCTTCATAAAAAGCATCCAGATTTTTTTGCGGGTCAGGCAAAGCAGCTTTAAGAGCCATGACATCTGCTCTACTCCAAGGAGTATAGACCCAATTATGAAAAAAATATCCCTTCGCATCAGTTAAATCATTATTGTCACTCGTTCCTGCATCCCTAGGAGGGACATACAAATGCGCAGCTTCACGCATTGGTTTCCCATGAACAACAATATCCTTATCTGTCCCTGGACCTTCCTCCTGCGGCACGGGGGTCTGAGCTGTTTGGTCAGCTGCAGCAGCTGCCTTTTTCTCCTCTCGCAAACGGATTGCATCAGTTCGTAGTTTAACCACCGCCTAATTAAATCGGCCAGGGAGAAAAAGACCATCACTCAATCGATCAGTTTTTATATCAACAGGCTCTAATTCTTGGAATGTTTCCTGAAATTTTCTACTGCTTCTCTAGTAAACGATTCTACAAAATATAACTGCTCTGACTCCGGACATTGCTGAAAATTTGCTATAATGTCTGGAGCAGAGGTGTCACAACGAGCTGTTTTACGAGCCGCAGATCTGAGAGAGTCTGTGTTTTAGTGTCCATTCTATCCCTTTCTGATCTGAGTGAGATTGATCGTCATCAAAATCATCCTCGTGGGCAGACATAAAAGTATATGGAGGCAGAGATCGATCTAATAGAATTGACTCATCCTGGGCTTGATTAAGTAGAGGATAAAGGGGGCGCCAGACAGGGTATTGGCCATTTACCTGTAGATGGCCCTCCCTTTTCTTTCATTTCTTTATTTTTCATTTCCAGCGCTTTTGTATAGATTTTTTTTGCTGTTCTTTTTCTGGTAAAGCTTGCTCTTTCCTCACTCTCTCATGCGCTTCTTTCTCCCACATTTGTACACAGTGAAACATATCTTGTCTATTTTTATGCTTAAACACACATTATTCCACATACTGAATCTTTCTAAGATCAAATGACCCATTTATTGACCATCGCAAATCAGGATCCTTTTTGGTATATTTATTCCACAGTGCACTATACATTATGGAAGAAATACAATTTTTAATGTACATATACCTATTTGGTGAACCCTCAGGGGGAGCCGGCTGACTTTGTTCTAAATTCATGCTGGTACCTCCAAGAAAGCAACATATCCTTTGACGCATGCTTGAAACAGGCATGTATAAAAATATTATAATAAATATATGTTCTGACCGGGTTTTTGTCCCGCTTTTTGAGTGAAGGTGACTTTAGCCTACTATCATTCTGATAGCGGGATTAGAACCTCAGACCTGGCCTATTTACAAGGTGTTTGATATAATTCTCTATTCTTTTCTTTATTCTAGGGCCTATAAGTTTATGTTAGGGGATAGATTCCTTAGTATTAGTATTATTCCGTCCTTTTGTAAAGCTATTAGTATATTTCTGACAGAGTTATGCTTATTTCGGGCCTTGTAGGCCTCGAACGAGAGAGACTCCATCTTTCTTTCTGCCTTGGCTGCTTGAGACGCTTTTATCATTGCAGTTAATCAACTTAAAGCAGACAGTCGCCATTTTGAAGTCTGAAAAAGACCGAAGGCTGATAACCTCTCAGAAAGATTGAAGTTACTTTAGTTGGAACAGCTGGTGAGCTTTGACCCTGAGATCAGAGCACGCAGAGTGAAAAAGTCAGCGGAGCGAACGAGTACTAGAGCAGCGGAAACTGATTTATAAGATCGAAGTTGAAAGGTGAAGATAGTCCGTGGTCGAGAGGAGAGAAGAGTAGTGCAGAACAGCGAGAGTGCAGCAGATGAAACAGAGAACAAGAGGGAGGTTCCAGTGACTTGGAGGGGAGCAGAGGAGACAGAGCATAGCGGTGCAGACGTGTATCCGTGACTGCAGGGGTGATCCTATGACGAGCCAAGGCACAGACGAGAAGGGAACCCAGATGACAACTGAGTCCAGACTTCGTACTCATAAGTTGACGTCAACCCTTTCTTATTAGCGTGCACACACATTCTAATTCTTTCCTTTGCTTTTCAGGCTATATGTTATATTGCAGTATTATATTGTTGTTATAATTTGTTATTGTGTAATAAAGGGACCCCAGTTCTTAGTGAACCATTGTGAAATTGTTATTTCATATGACATGGTTAACCTTTCTTCTAGTCAGATGCTGTTATGTGGACGGATGTATTTCCCGTCCGGGTAAGTGGTAACTGAGCAAGGGAGCAGGGAGCACTTATATCAGAGAATAACCTTTGCATATTGTGATTTGGCCATTCTTGTGTGAGCGGATTGAACTGTCTATCTACCACATAAAATATAACAATTGTATATGAGACATCCCCAGTAGATATTAGATATATGGAGAAACTTCCCAACAGAGAGAGAGAGAGCTGAATGTATTCATAGGACAGAGATTGCCGCTAGAGAGAGTGGCATTAATGAGAACGTTGACTGCGGTCAATGTGTATACCCACAGGATTATGTCTTGTGAGAGCACCGGAAGGATGCGGTGTGTAGTGAGATTGCTGCTAGAGAGAGTGGCATTAATGAGAACGTTGACTGCGGTCAATGTGTATACCCACAGGATTGTGGCTTGCGTGAGCACTGATTGAGGTCAGTGTGTAATGGTAAATGATCAGAACTGCTCCCTTCACTATGAGGAGGAGGGTAGAATAGTCTGGGCCTAAGTTGCCGCGAGACTATAAGGTATGAGTGTGGTGTGGATTATGGAATTCCTTAGCAAATAGTGAGTATTCCTAGTAATCCCTATAGATTTAGTGGTGGTTTAGAGGATCTAAGCTCGTATATTGCTAATTCCCCATCCTCAGGTAGGTACCCAGGTGCCTTGGTAAGTAGGTCTTGAGGAGGGAGGTGGTTACGTTTCGGCTGGGTTGGTGGTGTTTTGGTAAGCTGATTCTATCTGGTCCGAGAATCCGGTCGTTACAATATAATATTATAACAAAAATAGTACTTATCCCAAACACAGTACTGTTCAAGAATTCACAATTTAGAGAAAAATCTCCACATTGCTTGCCTATGTAAATTGCAATTTATATATTAACCCAAACTAAACCAGAATCTTGGCCAAGTAAATCCAAAACAAAAAGTGTTGCTTTTAGCGACATTACCAAGCAAAAGACTCCAGCCTCCAACTGCCAAGCTATGAATCGACCTAATCGTCACTGTAAGACGAACGCCAAAGGGATCTCAGTCTGAGACCGGCACCACCTGGAGGGTCAAATTGGGAAAATCAGAAACGCACTTCGGTCTGGTAAGACAAGGGTCTTCTCATGCAGTGTACAGCCTTAGCAAGATTCCAAACCTCCGTCGAGACCACTCCGTCTGGCATCCGAGTCGCCGATGAGCCCCACATGACTGGCGCCAATTTGTGGAAGTGAGCCTTTCAGAGGCTCACCGGTGCAGGGGTTCGCCCTTTTTTGCGCATTGGTCCTTTAGGCTGACTAAGTAGAGATTTGCACGGAAGCTGTAGTATTAAAGAAATAATGTATTAACATTCATGAGTGGAACTACATCGATACATAACCCTCAGGCAATGTATGAGGCAGTACATGGAGTACAGAAAACATGGTGCTTATATACTGTGATAGTTGCAGTGTAAGCATGAAGGTTCAAAAAGAGGCGGTACAAGTGTACACACGAATATCTATTCACATATAAGGGTACATGAGAATCACTTAGTCAACAGAGTGGGAGGAGTTACATAGTTGCTTACATCAGTTAAAATAGCCTGACAGTTAAGTCTGTAACAGGTGCATTCTAGCAGCTACAGGCCTTTGTGAGCATGCGCAGTGCCCAGGCTCTGTGCTGAAGGAGTTAACTATAGATGATGACTCAGGCGTAATAGAGAAGCAGGCAACAGTGAAGACGCGGAAGCACATGGTAAACATGTGGCTTACTAAAATGGATGCCACAAACAAAAATGGCTTCAGCTCATGCTAACAGCGATCTCTGCTATTTTCCACATATGGTTGCATTGTACAGTTCCATGGATTCTAGCAACCTTGAGAGGTCATCTGGGTGGGGACTCAGCTTGTTGTCCAGCTTAGGAAATATCTTGTCTACCTTGTGAGCTCTTGGTCAAGCTCATGGCGGATCCCCACTGTCTGGCTCAGGCAGGGCCCTTGTACCACCAATTTGAAGGCCTCCCACTCCACCAGACAACTCAAGGCTGTTCCAGGGTTTGTAGCAATGTATTGTTCCACTAGCTCCAGCAAAGTGGCCCGGAAAGAGACATCTGTGGGGGCTGTTGTTTGCCTGTGGGTCATTCCTCCATTGGCTGGAATGACAGTAGAAGTGTGCTATGGTCTGAAACTGTGTGATCCAGGTACTCCGTGTGGGTTACGTATCGACACAGCAACCATGAGAAGATGAAGCGATCCGACCTTGTGTGGACCTTGTAAATACTAGAGTAATATGAGTAGTCCCTATCAGCTACGGGTTGTGTGTGCCAGACGTCCTCCATTTCCCAGTGCGATATCCAGACTCTCATGTTCTTCCCTGTCTTGTGAGTGAGTGCCTCACTCAGCAAAGGGGTAGAGCGGTCCAAAGTGGTGTTAAGCACTCAGTTAAAGTTGCCTTCAAGGAGTAGTGCCTCCCCAGTCAGTTGGCTCAGCTGCACCCAGAGTGAGCTCAGGAAGGGCGAGTGGTCTTGGTTTGGCATGTATATGCTTTCCAGCACCCCTTGTCTGCTATATAGCCAACCCTCCATCAGGACATATCTACCCTCTCTGTCTGCTTTGAAATGTGTGGCCTCGAAGAGGACTCCCACCCTCACCCAAATCAGTGCCCCTCGCTTGAAGGCTGTATATGTTGTGGCATGTGCCCGTCCCCTCCAATTATGTTATTGGTGCTACACCTCCACTTTCATGAGATTTGTCTCCTGGAGCATGGCAATGTGTACACCGCCTCTTCCGTTACATGAGAATTTTGTGGCACTTCGCCGCTGTCCCCATCCCATGTAGATTCCACATCCTTAATTTATAAGTGTTATGTGCAGTGGCCATGGTGGGTGTTGTGTTGTTGCTGAGGCAGCGCCACCCCTGCTTCCTCTACAAAGCCCCCCTGTTACTTGCACCCCTGAGACGGTGTCCCATAAAACAAAACATATTTTCCATCTCCCCGACTCCAGAGCAGCTCATCAACGAATGGCCACCCAAACAGTGTTGTTCAAAAGTGAAAGTAGCATGTTTCTCCAGCAATCCAGTTCCTCAGGAATGGTGGTATTGGGAGGTTCCATGTCTGACCAAACTCACAGTCTACGTCAACCGCACCAGCTCCGATGCTCTCCTTGCTATCCTTATGGAGGGCCTTTTTCGAACAATGAGAGTGCTAGCACTCTACAGTGGTGAGTCTTTCATCTTTGGCAACTTTGGCAGGGCCTTTTCCATTTTTTCCCTGATCAGTGTTTGAGGACTCCCTATATGACTCACCTGGCATCTGGGGGGTTATCCTAAGGAGGTGAACGATATCTGGGCTAGGGACATTGGAATCAGAGTCTCCAGAGTGTCACCCCGATGCTGAGCAATCCTCTGTGTCAGATGTTGTGGCCACTATGATCACTGCTATTGCCTGTCCTATCTATGTCTACTTGCATTCTTGTTGGCGTCACAAGGGTAACTCGTCAGGAGGCCCTCATGAGTGGCACCGATGTCTTCATTGAGACCCCATGTCTACTGCACTCCTTGCTGGCACAAAACCCTGCTGGGTAGGGCTCCAGCAAGGACCAAGCCTTGTCTGGGGCTTAGCAAAAATGGGAGTTGCGGTCCATTGTGATCTTCAAGTTTAATGAGGGAATAACGGGCCACTCCTTGAGTAACACCCTTTTTACTTCAAGGAAGGAAGTGCTCATAGCTTGGTCTGCTGCAGTGAAGTACAGAAAGATGGACAACTGGTGATTACCAACTCTGAACGAGCCTCCCTCCTTGCATGTTGTAGTAGCATGTCTCTAACTTAGTAGTGCAGCAATTTGGCAATCACTGGTCTAGGCAGGCACCCAGGGGCTGGCAGCTGAGTCAGAACACTGTGCACTCTTTGGAACGCAAATAAAGATGTGAGCTAGGTTGGGGTCACCTCTGTGTGCATCCATATCTCCAAGAATGACACCCTGTCTGGCCCCTCCGAGCCCTCAGGAAGGCCCACTATGCACATGTTGTTCCGCCAACTGCGCCCTTCTGCATCTTTTGCCTGATGTTCCAGCTTGCAAACTCAGACCGTCAATTTGGTCAGCTATGTTTTGATTGCTTATTGTGTTGGTTGTAGTTCAGTTATTGCTGTCTCTGAATCCTTGACTCTTTTGGCTAGTTTATGGTGATCGGCGTGCAACAGACGCAGTCCAACTGACACCGTGCCGATCCCCCGCTGGAGAGTGGCCTTTGAATCCTCAGTGACCACTACGATTTTGTTCAGGGTGAGTCAACGTGGTTTGAGCAGTGGATCCTGGGCCATCGGCACGTCGAATGGGCCTGGCTGTGTGCCCTGTTACCCATGTAGTGGCCCCTGGGCCCAGGTCTTTAGTTTGCCCATGACTGTCCCTGGACATGTGGATTGGACAGGCATCAAATATCTAATAGGCCCCCATCGAGTGAGGGCTGCCTACACAATACTTGACCACTGGCCATCTAACCCCTCCCAGGGCTTCTCCTGGTGCCTAACTCTCACACTGCTGTACCCTGCAGGTACCGGCTCCGGCTCGTCTGCCACCCAGCCTTTCTTTTTATTTAGCCACTTGCAGGCAACCAACAGCAGTCCGTCGCATTCCCCTGGGTCTGTTCCATCCACAGCACCCTCTGCAGCTCTCTCTGGCCCCTGCACCACCTGGGCTCCCCCTTACTTTGGGCCTGTCGCAGGCCTCACTGTAGGGTACGTGGCTATCGCCTTCTGGCACCCCAGGGTCCAATACTACCCTGTATGCTCCTGCAGTATCTTTGGTAGCCGCCAGGGCCCCCGCTGTGCAGTCAGGCCACAGGTCTGCAGCACATTCTCCCTCTCAGACTTTCGAGTGAGCCCCAGTGTCAGGCGAGAAGTACAGGGCAATCCCCCAATGTCAACAGTATTGCACGAGGCCCCTTGTATAGGAACAGTGATGCGTTTAATTTTGCACTAGAGATTCAACTTTTCTTCTTCATGTTTGCAAACATTCTGTTGTGTAGATCCTATATATCCTATACAGGATCTGCACGTTTAGATAAACGGTGGGATTGATGGCAGACTGGTTTCGAGCACCTCCACCGGATATGTTAGCCTGTTTGTATAAGCTAGCTCACAGTGCCTTTAGAATCTCCTCATATCTGGCAGAGAATAGTTTCTGGTAACCTCAGAAAATGACAACCCTGATCTTCCAGGATCGTGGAAACAATATACTACTTTTCACTCAGTCACTCGTGCTCACTTAGTTTGTCTCAGAGATACATAGAATAAACAGTCTGGGCATTTCAATAAGGAGTTATTGAACAGTTGTTATTCTCTGTAAAATAGATGTGCTGTAATAACCATTAAACAGTAGCAGAGATATATGATTAGCAGTACTACGAAAGTAAAGGGGTGGTACAGTTCTACCATTTTGCAGTAATCATGAATATATACAAGTAGATAAAACACATGATAAGAAAGTACGTACTCCTACAATGCCTCCCTAACTAGATGTAACTAGATGTACCTAGCATTTGTGTAGGTGTTATGCCAAGAATCCCTCTAAGGTCTAGTCAACCCCATTACCTGAGAAAGGAGAGAATATGGGACCCTGTCCTGGTCTCGACTTGGACACCCCGCTAGGGATGTTAGACCACTGTGAGCTTGAGTGTCTGCATGCAGGAACCTCAGCGTCTCTGGTCAGTGTATCAACCGGGAAGTCACGGTCCCCTATGTCCTACTAAGCAAGACATGATGTATATATAACCACAGGTCTCCCCAGGGTTCCTACATTGCTGTGTTACTGTGGCTGCCTAAAGGATGACGTTGGGTATGAACTTTATACAGAGATATTATACAGGTAATGTTCATCCTACTGTCAATCCTGCTGTGCTTCCAAGAAGCCTCATGCATAATGTATGAGTTTTGATCTAGGGAAAAACCTGCGTTCTGAATGCAGTGTCGTATCTAGGTAAAAGGTCAGTCCCTATGAACCGTTATGTATGTAATGTAGGGAAGGATATAGGTGAAAGGTTGCAGTGTTACCTGCGCCTATGTAGGGTACCTATATGGAATATAACACCCATATGGCACCCCTTGCCAAAGCACTCCCTCTCCCCTTTTTGGGGAAGGATCCAGTAAATAGGCCTTGGAGTCTCAGAGACCCCTCTGAGAGTGTCTACTGCGCTTAGGGAGTCTCTCGCAACAGAGATGGGGAAATGATACCACTCCCCCTGGGATCACAGCTTCTGGACTTTGGGCGCAGCTTTGACTCACCTACCGGTTTGTGTCCCTGTCACCCTGCCCCCTCTTGCCATGCCGTGTCCCTAACCCTCCACTCCTCTTTCCCTCCTCCACTCTCTGTCTATTTCCCCTACTCTTACCCCCAACTCCCTGGAATATCTCCCCTTGCCAGCTTTTTCCCCTACCTATATGTTCCTTTTTGTTTGTCTCAACCTTACTTGAAACTAAAATTGCCATGCTCTAATAACTGTGTAACCTTTGTAAAGCTGTAACCTGTAATTTATTGTCTGATACCCATATAAAGTGCTCTGATACCTCCGGGTCTAGCCAGTGCTATATAAAACCTTTTAAATAAAAAAATAAAAAATAATCCTCTTCAGACTGGATGACATATGTAACCTGTAAGTGTAGTAGCATTCTAACTAGACATTGGTATGCACAAAGTGTCAAAATTATTTCTTTTGCTAAAAAATGTTTTAAAATGTCTACAAATTTCTAAAAGACTTAAAAATGTAAAAAGAAAAAAAATTGCAGGCCCTAGCTCTAAAAAGTGTCTGTTATATTCTGAACCACAGTAAGCATTAAAAAGCCATTAATGCCAAAATAAATGAAAAGGTACGTCAATTTTGTATTTGAGTTCCAATTTGAGCTCGTTATCAAAAATAGGGCGAATTTCTTCCAGCACACGATGATTCAATTGTTCATGTGTCCTGGCTGGTAGATGCAACATTTTCCTTGCTTGCTTCTGCGGTAGAGGGCCCTTGTAAAACCTCGCAGAGTACGTCAATTGAGCACAGATGATGTTGCACGCTGTCCGTAGCCGATGCTGGAGCAGCCTGTGCACCATCCAAAGCCTGGGTGTCAGTGGAGGAGCCAGTGTCCATACCAACAGGTGCAGTTACTACCTGCGGTGGCTCAATGAATGCGGCCATCACCATTGGAATAGGATGATGACAATGCAGAACATGGGCCATTATCGGGTCCAATAGACCATTCACCTCCAGTTGCGTACATGATAGGAGTGTCAAACAAAGGTCTAACACGCATTCTTCTCCGCAAAATAGGCATCAGAGGACAGGTAAGATGCTGTCCATTCAGACTGGTGGAAATGACAGGAACCAAGATGCACTTAGTTCTCTCAGGCGAGGCGTGCCTAGGTGCTGTGCCTTTTGGTCACGATATTTATGCTCCAGGAGTGCTTTTGCCATCTCCTTGGTGACTGGGACATCCATTGCGTAGCAGATAGAAGACAATCAGGTTACCTGCTATTAGAAATAGGATCAGCGGAAGTCCTCCAAAGATGCTTCTGAATACGGAGTATTCGAAGTTTGGTATAACTCCAAGTACCGTCTGAAAGGTGCCTAGAAGTTCAGATCCTATGGTCTTAAATAGGTGGACAAGCCAGTTGATCAGACATGTTATAGATTTGATTCACCATTTCTATAAAATGGAAAGGGCAGTTTGTATGGATAAGAACCTGTATTTCTGCTGAAGACCTTCAGATCTGGAGATCAAAAGTCTCTCGAGGGGAGGTTAAGGGCACAAACTTCAGTAAAAGCATGGCTTTCATTGTGCTTAGAGTATCAAACTGAATTAAAGAAACATTCAGGGAAGGCCATAACAGCTCCTCCCTGACTGTTTATGTCAGTGGAAACTGTCAAGGTTTGATCAGGGCGCCTGCCTTACGCGCCGAGAACCACAATTAATTGCGAACAAACTACAATTCCCGGAAGGCCTTCTGGGAACTGATATCATCATTAAATGCACGCACTGTGCATTGGAGCGCCGTACGTGATTCTGAATTTGTCACCGGTGAACAGAGCGGCTGCTCTGTCCTTCGTGGTTTTCCGAATATTGCCTGCCAGCGGCTCCGGTTTTTCTCGGAGTGTTTCCAGTGTCCGCGTGTCTCACTCGGCGAGTGAGGACGCATTTCCTTTGTTTACCTTCCTGATTCCCCGCGCACGGCTGCGGCGGTCTTTCTAGTGCTTTACCCGCTCGAGGATGCGGCGGGGCCTCTAATTGGGCTCCTGGCGTTTCCTTCCCCCAATTTCGCGGCTGCGACGAGGGGAACCTTGCCATCGTTCTTCAGTGGCTCTGCTCCGCGGAGCAGAAAGGGAGAGCCATCAGTCAGTGAGTCTTGGAACTATTACCCGGCCGGGTAGGAAGTACTTTCTTTTCATTTCATTTTCCTAGTGCAACTTTCTATCGTACTTTGGATGTTCTACCATGCTTTAGTTCCTAGATAAGGATTGCGGGAACAGATTTCCTTTTGTTTGCTCCTGGATTTCAAGACTGTGTTCTCCCCCGGATAGGAGTTATCTAAACATAACATTGCTGCCAAATCACTGCTCTCTGTTTTTTCCTGTGTATTAAGGACTATTTTTGTTTCCTTATTTTTTTATCTATATTTTGTGGAATACAAGGGGGTTTAAAGTGAGTATGAGTGTGTGCATGAAGGTTGACGTGAACTGGTATATTTGGAAGTAGGTGGTTAAATTACAGCTGGACTTTGTGTTTTAGGTGGATAGCGTATTCCTCAACGTAAGAGAAGCATCTTACTGGGAGTTAAGGAAGACGCTTCAGGGAAGAACCTAGAAGGTATTACGCTGAATCTAGTGAGAGAAATATGAGAGTAGTCAGAGTATATGTACTGTATTAATCCTGTGCTTATTGTTACAGGTTGTCACCTTTCCACTGCAGTACCCTTCCTATTCCTTTATCCCTCGCCTGATCACCTTTATACTCTTTGTATTATACCGTCAGAGTGTGAGGAGATCTGGAGGTAGACCCACTAGAGCATCGTCCTGAACCTGAGGAGCACACGGTCGTGACAGAAACAATACTTGCTTACAACAAGTTAACCTGTAGCTCACGGTTACCAGATATGCGATGCCCCGGAGCATGCAGCAGCAGCCTTGACTGTTCAGCATGAAGTAACTCGCATTTGAAAGTAGCCCGAATGCTGGAGTAGTCACTGCAGCTGGGGCACCCCTCAGATGACAGGACAAGATCGCCACAGAACCATTACAAGCCCCGTGCAGCATTTTATCCTGACATATCAACTTAAAGCGTTCTCACAGTTTGTACCGCTTAGAAACACTTCTCGATCCCCACTCCGGCATCGAAATCTGTATGGTAATTCCCAAGATTCCTTAATGTATTCCTTACCCATTTTTTCATATCTGCCTGCCTGCTTTTGTTCAAGGCAATACTGAAACTGAAAAGTAGTGACCGATAGAGTTATGCGGCCATGGATTAGCCATTCTCTGGATGGTGATTCTGCCACTGTAAATGGTAATCCATCCAGTTTTTCGATATGCAGCATTGTATATTTTGCTCCCCTTGGTGCCATTTCTATCTGTTTATCTGTTAGATTGTATTCAGAAAACAGCGACTTAGGACCATATGTAGGTAGCTAAATACAGGTCGTAACGGCTGAAATTCGGTAAATTTTCCTTTACCGACCGGTATTTAGGCATTTGAGATGTAGGAGGCCAAATTTAAGGATTCAGTAAATATTAATCAGTAAATACCGATTCTTCATTACCGAATTCTAAATTACCGAATCGGTATTTACCGAATCCTTATTTACCGAATCGGTAAATAAGAAACGGTAAAAATTAGAATAGAGATGTAGGTCACTTCGAAAATACCGAATTTCATGAAATTCGGTATTTAAGAGTTGGTAATTACCATGGATTGAAAGCAGGTGGTAACCAGGTGCAGGCCATAAAACAGGCCTCAAAATGCAACAGTGTGATCAGAATGACGGCTTTCTATGTGATAGCAAGGCGGCTACGGCTACAGGAAGCAAGAGAGAGGCACTGGAGACAGGAGGAGCAGGTCTACAGATAGCGGATCACACTCTTCCAACTTACTGAGGCAGAGATCCATTAAAAAGGTACAGGCTACACCCCCACATCATCCTGGACTTGGTAAGGGACCTGCTCCCACTCCTGAAGCACCCAACACCAAGGGCGCAAGCCATACCACCACATGTGCAGGTGCTCTGTAGCTTGCATCTGGCAGTTACCAGGGGGTGATAGCTGCGATAGGTGGGGTGTCCCAGGGCTGCCTGTCCCGTTTCTTCAGAAAGTGCCTGGAGGCCATGATGCAGAGAATGCATCATTACATCAGCTTCCCTGACACACATGCGGAACTGCTGAAGACCAAGACTGACTTTTATCAAATGGCACAGTTCCCACATGTGATCGGCTGCATTGATGGCGCACACATCCCAATCTGCTCACTTGCAGCCACTGAGTACATCTACAGGAACAGAAAGTCCACACACTCAATAAATGTGCAGGTAATCTGTGATGCTGCCAACATAATCATATAGGTATAGAAAGGAAGAGTCCCAGAAAAAAAGAATGATTTAAAAACAAAAAAAATGTTTGTCCTGAAGAAGATCCGTCTTTGTAGGGGACACTAACCCTACTACTTATGGGTCGAAATGTAGACCAATACCCCATCGCCAGTTACTAAATACAAGTGTGAATTACAACGTTAATTATAGAAGGATGGTTATGTAAAGAAACGAAACATTTGTTGTACTTTCACCTGGCCCCTCTGAGAAGCCAGTAACAATTATATATCAAAAACGTATGCTTGACCTTGTCACTATCCTCATCCTCACCATTTTCTATCACTGCACAACCCTCCCCTTCCACACCTTTGGGCACCATAATTCCTGAAAAGCATTGATTGTAATGTATAGTAAAATGCTCTCGAACACATGTGATTAAATAACATTGTGTTCTCTAAAAATGTAAAAAGAGTAATTTGTGTAAAAAAAAAAATGTTTTTGAAATCATTCATTTTTTTGGGGACTCTTCCTTTCTATACCACTATATACCCAGGTCCCAGTGACTTTTTGGGTTGACCCAAATTCTTGCCAACATAATCATACCCATCGTGGCCAAATTCCCAGGAAGCACCCACAACTCCTACATCTTCCAGAACAGTGGGATGTACACACGCCTGACAGCGGGGGAATTCGGAGAAAGATACCTGCTAGGTAAAATGCTGTGACACACCCTGATAGATACTGCAGATGTAGGTGTTGTTGTGCATGTGATTAATGGCTCTCTAATTTCCACAAAGGCGATAGCACATATGCCGTCCGCTCGTTCATCCTGGCACGCTACCTGAACCCATCAACCCCGAGTGAGAGACGATACAACGTGGAACACAAATCTACTCGCAATGTTGTGGAGCGCACCTTTGGGCTGTTAAAAAGCAGATGCACAAGAGCAGCACAGACTGGGACATGTCCCGCATGCCCGCAGTCATCTCTCTCATTCCCTCCACCATTGAGCTGATGCCCTTATCAATGCTTTTCACATTTTCATTCAGGTGCCTCATCTGTCGTTGGACCGACTGGATGACCTTCCCCTACATGCGCTGCACCTTGACCATACTAGGCTCCAGTCCGCAGAAGACACCAGGACCCTCGCCATGTTGGTATTGACTGCTGTCTCTGGCCCTGCGGTGTCTGGCACCTGTGTGGGCACCCTCGGCGGGGGACTGCTGATGGCATTGCTGTCCTCAACTACCACGGTTGATGTATCACCCCCCACAATATCTCCTGCAGAAGACTCCATTTCCCTGAGTGTGACCACGCCATGCCTCTTGGTTTTTTACACTGCAAGTGTTGTTGCAGCCGGTGACGCTACCAGTTCAGGTGAGGACAAGAGTAGTGGTGAGCCAACCCGCTCTGGGGAGGCCAGCAGCTGTGGTGACGCTGGAAGGTCTTGGGAGGCCTGCAGCAGTGGTGATGCTGGAAGGTCTTGGGAGGCTGGCTGTGCTGTTGATGCAGCAGTTTCAAGGGTGGTTTCCCCTGCTCTGGTACTCGCCTCCTGTGTGTCTTCCCTCCGTGGTGCACTACCTTCTTTGTCCTTAGGACGCTTGCGAGATGTCTCGCCTGTGGACAGAATATTGTACATTAGCTGTCTGGTCCTGCAGCCCTGCTTATACAATTACATTTTCATCTCTGAAACACTGTCGCTATTGCCTCAGCTTGCTCATCACTGATGTGTGTCGCATGCCTTGTTGTTTGGTGTGCTGTCTGACATGGTAGGTGTTTCAATGACTACATCTCCCATAATGCATTGCTGGTGTATACTAAAACCTGTACTGGAGTGGGGTTAACACTACCACATTGGGGAAGGGAAAAGGGAAGGGGAAGGGGTGGGGGTGATTGCTGTGCATGCTTCTTACCTTTTCTGGTGGCAGCTCGGGCTGAGCTGTCTGCATCCCCAATCCCACAGATGCTGTCTGGTTCAATGGTGGACTCCACCAGCTCCTCAAGCTCAGTCAGGGCAGGTGCCCTGTTCCTCCCTCCTCCTGTCAGGTTTGCTTGTTTGTGGAGCTCAGCCATCTTTCGCTTTGTCAAGCTCCGGAGGTCATACCACCTCTTCCTCAGGTCGTCAATGTCCCGTGGGGTCACTCCAATGGCATTAACCTTGGTCTGTATTGCCAGCCAAATCTTCCTTTTGGAAGATTCTGCCACCTGCAGGGACTGCTTCCCAAACAACTTGTGGTGTTCCTTGACTACCTCCTCCACAAGGACCTGCAGCTCCATGGTGCTGAATTTAACCTTCCGCTTTCTCTCTGCACCTTCCCTGTCAGTGTCTTTGCTTGCCATTTTGCAGGTTTCCAGGAGTAAGTTTCCCAGTGGCTCAAGGGCTCTGCTCTGCTCTGCTCTTCCAGCCTCTCCAGCAGCTTCAGATTGAGTGCACCTGCATGGGTGTGGCCACTTCCTGGTTGGGAGGAGGGGTGTTATGTTATGTTATGTTAATAGCCATTTCTAGAGCGCGCGTACACCCGTAGGTTTCATGGCGCTATTTGTAAGGGACACAGAGCACAAACTCTATGCGTAGGCCTGCTTGAAAAGCCACATTTTCAAGGACTTCCTAAACATCAGAAGATCATTACAATGTCTAATGGGTGGCGGGAGGGAGTTCCAGAAAGTGGACGCCAGATAGTAAAAGCAGCCACCTCCTTGACGTTTCTTCCTAAATAGGGGAACGGTTGCTAGGCCAAGGCGAGCAGAGCATAGGTTGCATGGTGGTTTATAGTTGGTGACCAGATTTCTGATGAATTTGGGGCCATTGTCATGCAATGCCTTAGAAGTAATGCATCCCGCTTTAAAGGCGATCCTTTGGGCCACTGGCAACCAGTGGAGTTTTTCCAACCCAGCTCTAACAGATTGCCACTTGGGTTGTTTCCAGATAAGTCTGGCCGCCTGGTTATGGACAATCTGGGGACGTTTTAACAGACCTAATGGAAGGCCCAAATAGAGGCCATTCGAAAAAAGTCCAGACGGGAGAGTACAAGGGCTATAACTACTTGGATGAGTGCTGAGTGGGTAAATAGGTGAGCTATTTTTCTGATTTTTCTGAGTTGGAAGAAGCTGGAAGATACAACAGCTCCTACCTGTCCTTTACGTGATAGGTCTGCGCTGAGGGTGATCCCTAAGCTTTTAACCGAGTAAGTCTTAGTGGGAGGAGATCGCATGTCAGGTGGCCAAAATTGTCGACCCAAGCTCAGTTCACTTTTCCCGGGCAAGACCAATTCTGTCTGCCCGGGTTAAGTTTGAGAAGGTTGTAGTTCATCCATCTCTGTATATGTGACATGGTTGCCTGAAATTCGGCAACCGAGTCCGTAGTGTTTAGGGGAATAATTAGCTGAAGGTCATCAGCATAGTTGAAAATATTGATTTTATGGTTTATTAGGGAATGTAACAGGGGGCGGAGGTATAGATTAAATAATAAAGGTGAGAGCGATGAACCCTGAGGCACCCCACAGGTAGATGGAGTCCTGGGGGCTGTAAATGTCCCCAATCTCACTGATTGAGTATGGTTCGTAATAAAGAAGGCTATCCAATTCAGGGCGGGACCCCTGAGGCCAGCCTGCTCGACACGGGTCATCAGTATGTTATAATCAACCGTGTCGAACGCGGCCGACAAATCAAGAAGCACCAGGGTGTGGTATTGGGTTCCCAAGGCCTACATGCTCTGCAGAAATACCCACTTACACCAAAAGAACTGTTGGCACGGAAACTGAAAAGTACAAAAGACAAGTTTATTAAGACCCCATGGGGTGGTGGTACATTCCTACAGCACCCTTCGGCAATGCAAGAAGTATCACACCGAACGTTGGTGCGAGTCCTTCTTTTATACAATTTACAGGTAATAAAAAGGTAGGCGGTACAAAGTTACAGAGTTTAGGTACATATATGGTCATTTTTGGAACACGGCCAACTCATGGGAGGGGTTACAACTCAACTGGTCAGTTTTGGCGGAACATTCCTGAGGGGTGACTGGTCAGCGGGAACTGCGCATGTACAGGCTTGACCGTTACTAAAAATAGCCTGTTGCTGGGCAAACTCGAGTGGTCAGCGGCACGGACAAAGGACTAAAGGGCATGCTGACCACGAGGCCGCTCATTCACTAAAATGGCCGCCGTAGCATACAAAATGGCGTTTTCAAATAAGGCCAAGTTAAGGGAAATAACGTGTAGCAAAGCTAAGCGCTAACCCGGCCATTGTCAAATTACGACAGACGACCCTTTTAGCGTTTAGCTGAAGCTACCTCATAGTGGACGTAGTCGGGATACTCATCTTCGATATCAATTGACATTATTTGAGCTACTTCTTTATGAAGCATCAATTCTTTTTGGGCCAGAGCTCGTCTAGATGGAATACAGGCTGATAAACACATAGAACATAATGCAGGGCCACATTGTATACATAAACACACAAAGAATAGTATCCCAACTATAATACATAAAACCGTCAGTAGCTTCCAGCCCCACGTACTAAGCATTGACCAGAACCACCCCGAAAGGGTCCATGTACCATTGTCCGGGTGTATTTCAGCAGCAATTTTGTGGAGTTTGGAAATAGCATCATATACAGATGGTGAGTTATCAGGCACGTAAACACAACAGCTACTTCCGATAATTCTACATGCCCCCCCTCGATCAGCTAGAACCACATCAAGAACTATTCGGTTCTGGAGCGTAACAATTCTGGATATTTGAAGTTCTTCTGTTATATCTCCCAATGCGAAAGCAGTATCATTAGCTACAGCCTCAACAACACGGGTCAGTCGTCGTATTTTCCTACTATTCAAAGCAGCCCCCACAAAGGAAAACAATCCCAAATTGAAATCTACATATTGTTGTAAGGCAGTATCGGTCTGGTCAATATCATCCAAGATCACAGCACGTCTAACTCTATTTAACACAAAGTCATGGTACAGGATATAATCATTATGGTACATTGGTGGGGCAATGAATACAGGGGGCAATACAAAGGAGATATAACATGTACCTAGCCATCCTAACGGGAGCTGATGATAGCCTTTATTACCACAAATGAAATATGTATTTCGGGATGCCACAAATGATATACCATTCGGACTGTCAAATGTAAGTGTGGTGTTACATTCACTTTTTCCAACCGGGATAGTACCTTTATTTCGTATACACAAATCCGCCTTAGTATCAATGACATTTATAACATGAGAACTGGACATATTAATGTTCCTTTGGTTACTGTAAACCTGTGGTGCAGATACATTATCGGGGCGGTACTCCTCCCATTCAAACCGAGTACCTTCAGCCTGTGGATAACCATCCCGGTCATGATAGCATATTGTATTTAAACGGAACAGCACCCCCCCTTTTGTTGGCCAGCGCAAAGTGAATAGAAGAGTATACCAAGCTTTGCAAGAACCATTATGGGAAAATGGGAGTGGGATGAGCGGTGTGCCCCCTTTCTTCTGATGCCCAGGCAACATCCCACACACCCAACAATTAGAAGTGTTCGCCCTATTATGAGTATGATGCAAGATTTGAATGAAGCTATTGTTCAAGTAAGTCTGTCGGTGCCGTTCTTCATGATAGGGTAAGGTGAAATGAAAATGTTCAGATGGAGCCGGGGTAGTCGGCAGCAAATGTTCTCCTACAGGCACCACAAGTTCTACTACCCAGGCTATCACTGCTATCACCACAATTGTCAGTACGAACAAGATAGCACCAAGAATTCTCTTGTCTCGTGATGCAGAAGACGCCATAGTTCAAAGAGTTCACAATGTCTCAAGTATACAACTACAAAAAATAAAAAGTTAGTGCTGAGCTCCGAGGTAGCCGTTGTTTTCTTCTCCGGGGTCAAGACGGGTGTCGCTACTCTTGGCAGAACTGATCCCCCCCCCTTGAGATTCCCGGTTTCCGTTTCACAAACCACAGAGTGGTAACCAACCAGTCTCGCACCCAAAAAAAAAATCTTCTTTCTATCTTGGCCGTAGATCGTAGCGCTGTCGTCCAGAAACAGTGTGGTCTGGGAAGGCTCCCTCAGATTCGGCCGATGTCACAGCTGGGCTCTTTTCTTCATCCAAGATCTCTTTGTAGTCGGACAACACAGTAGGATTCACCAGGTCCGGAGAGACACGACGGCAGTGAGTTGAATGCACCCACCGCTTTCTGTTGGTCACTCGCACAGCCGTTCGAGTTGCCAGGAGAACTTGCTCGGGGCCACGCCACCTCGGTTCCAAGCTGTTCGCTCTCTCAAACGACTTAATCATGACATAATCTCCAGGACGGAGATTATGAGCCTCTCCAATGGAATTGTCAGGGAGCGCTTCTCGAACCTGTTGGTGAATAGAAAGCAAATCATTTGTTAATCGTGCCAAATAATCGTTCATCATTATACAAGGCACATCATGTAACAATCGCGGCTTAGGAACTCCCCATATATTCATAGGCCTTCCAAACACCACTTCATACGGTGTGAGGCCAGTTCGAGAATGGGGCACTGATCTAAGAGAGAGTAATGCTAGCAGCAAGGCATCCGGCCACTTCAATGACGTGGACGCCACAATCTTAGCCAGTTTCAATTTCAACGTAGCATTGTACCGCTCAACAAGACCTGCTGACTGAGGGTGGAACACAGCATGAAACTTCTGCTGAATCCCCAGTCCCTTTAGCACGTACTCCACAATTTTCCCAACAAAATGAGGACCATTATCGCTCCACAAAAATTTGCAAACTCCAAATCGAGGGAAGTACTCTTTGAGCAGAACCTTTGCTGTTGTCAAAGCTGTATTATCTTTCGTGGGGAAGGCCTCAACCCATTTGCTAAAAGCACACACCACCACTAAGACATACTTAAGGTTATTGCAACGCTCAAGCTGGATGTAATCCATTTGAAGTACCTCGAATGGTGCGGAAGGTGGAACGAACCCTCCTTTCGGAGTATGCGTCCCTTTTGCAGGATTGTGCTGTATACATATTAAACAGGTCTGCACTACTCTCTTTGCAGTATTGGCAATCTCAGGATGCTCCCAAACTCGTGTTAACAATCGAGTGATAGCAAGAGCCCCCACATGTGCCAACCCATGTGTCATCTGGACCATCGCCTGCAAGTAAGCTGCAGGCAATTTCCATCCCTCCATGTCCTTACTCCTCCAACAACCCTCGTCATCCAGTACCCCTTCTGCTGCCCATGTCACAAGTTCTGCTTCCGTCGCTGATTTTTGAATATCTAGTATCTCCACTCTAGCATCATGCCATCGCTCGGCCTGCGACTTCGCTACATACATGGCTGAGTCATTTCGAGACATAGCTGTTTGTCTTGCTATACTGTCTGCAAAGGCATTGCCTTGTCCCACTTTGTCAGTGACCTTTTTATGTGCACTGCATTTAATTATCGCTACTTTCTTTGGACAAAGCAACGCGTTTAGGAGATCACGCACTAGTTCTCCGTGCATAATGTGTACTCCATGAGAGGTCAAAAACCCACGCTCTCTCCAGAGTAAGCCGAAGTCATGCGCTACTCCGAAGGCGTACCGGCTGTCTGTATAGATATTCACACATAGGCCAGCACTCAGTTCGCAGGCTCTTGTCAAGGCTATCAGCTCCGCTGCTTGGGCTGATTTCTGGGGTATTCGTGCTGTTTCTACCACTGTCTTAAGCGTCGTGATCGCATATGCTGCAGAAGTCGTGCCATCTGGCAGCCTCAAACACGATCCATCAACCCACAGTTCCCCATCCACATCTGAAAGTGGCATATCCTGTAAGTCGGCACGACCCTTTGTTTGTTCCTCGGTCAGGAAAACACAATCATGATGTTTTTCCTCCTGGCCCTCTTCAACCGGATAAGGCAATAAAGTGGCAGGGTTCAGAGTAGCACATCTTGTTAGTGTAATGTGTGGTGCCAGGAGTGTGAGCTCATATCCTGTTAAACGTGCGCTCGTAAGATATTGAGTCTTTGTTTGATTTAACAGGGCATCTACTGCATGGGGAACTAGTACCAACAATTTGTGCGACAAAACTATTCCCTCACTCTGTCGTATAGCTACCGCTGTTGCTGCAACTGCTCGAAAGCACCCAGGTAACCCTCGTGCTACAGGGTCAAGAATGGCTGAAAAGTACGCGCATGGCCTCTGCTTGTCCCCGTGTGCTTGCACTAACACTGATAACGCACACCCATCTTTCTCGTGCACATACAATGTAAAATTCTTTGTATAATCTGGTGTACCTAACACGGGTGCAGAGCAAAGGGCCTGTCTCAGTTGTTCAAAAGCATTCTGACATTCATCTGTCCATTAAAGGGGCATTGGTGTAGTTTTGGACAGTAACGCTAACAAGGGTTTAATAATGTGCGAAAACCCCATAATCCACTGTCTACAAAAGGACGTTAGTCCTATGAAAGCGCGTACATCTCTCTTAGTGCGGGGGACTGGTGTGTCTAAAATCGCCTGAATTCGATCTGATGTTAATGCACGCCCCTCCTTAGACAAAAGATGACCGAGGTAGGTCACCTTGGGTCTACAGTATTGTAGCTTTTTCTTAGAGACTTTATGATTGTTCTGGGCCAAAAAGGACAGCAAAGCAAGCGTACTCTCCTCACATTGTGCATAAGTGTCTGCAGCCAACAGCAGGTCGTCAACATACTGTATAAGGGCTACTCCAGATTGCAATTCAAAAGAGTCAAGCTGTCTTTCAAAGCCTGGCTATAGATGCTAGGACTCTCCGTGTAACCTTGAGGAACACGTCAAAATCTATATGATTTATTATTTAACGTGAAGCCAAATAGGTATCTGCTGTCGGGATGAATGGGAATGGAAAAGAATGCGTTTTTAAGGTCAATGACAGAAAAGGTCGTTGCTGTTGGAGGGACCAATGTGAGCAATGTCGTGATATCAGACACCACCGGATATTGGGGAATGACAATTTTGTTAATTTCTCTCAAGTCAATAATAAATCGATAGACTTTGTCATCAGTGTCTTTCTTAAGGATCGGAAGAATAGGGCTGTTACAAACATTGTAAGGAACTTCCTCCACCACTCCTGCAATGATCAAATCCTGAACAATATGCGTCAGGGCAATTTCACCTTCCCTAGAGATCTTATACTGTGGTACACGTGGCAAAAGTACTCCCTCCTTGACAGTAATCCGAATAGGTGGAATAAGCATCTGTCCCACATCCATATCGGACGTCGCCCATAACGTGTGCGGGAGAGAGGCTAATGCTTCAATTTCCTTCATTGTACAAAATCTGTCTGAATCTGGGTAATTGTCGTTCAAAATAACTCGCACTCCTTCAGGAGCGCAGCGTATCGTTGCTCGAAAGTATTTGAGCAAACCAATGCCCATAATGTTATCTGGAGTGTGTGGTGACAACAAAAATGGACAAAAACTGAAAAATTTGTCAATACAAAGTGCAAGAGGTTGTGATAATGGGCTAGGAGAGGGTGTGCCATCAAACCCTATACATGTTAGCGTTTCGCCAGACAGGGGAGCCCTTGGAACCAAGTTTTTGGACAAAGAACTACGAGTAGCTCCTGTGTCAACTAAAAACTGATCAGTAGAACCCAAAATGCCCGCTGATACATATGGACCTCTTTAATCTACTGGCACTTCAACTGATTCCGTATCCCATCCTAATCAATCCTATGCATGCACATAATCCTGATGCTCCACATTCTCACCCTCCGATATCTGATATTGATTTCGTCTATCAAAAGTATTTAGTTCATCCTCACCACGGCCCCTCGCTTCAAACCTACCACGATCACTTCCGCCACCTCTCGCTCCTGAATAATTATTCCTCGACCTTCCACCTCCACGACCACGCTGACTACGTTGCTCACGAAGCACCGGACAATCTTCAGCCCAATGCCCAAACTCTTTACAATATGCACATTGGTCCTCCGCAATGTCAGTACGCCCGTACGACACATTACCCCCTCCTCGCCTGCCTCTATCATTCCCTCTAGATTGCGCCCCGCGAACCTGCGCCAACATCACCTTCGTTTTCAATTCCTTCGTTTTCTTATCTACACTTTCTTTAGCCTCTAATTCCTGCCTCTCATAATACTGAGCCATAGTTAACAAAGAGGCAGGGGTCGCCGTGGTCCAGGAACTTTCACTCGTTTTTAATCGCTTTGCAATCTCCGGTAGGAGATTAGCCACATACTTATCAACAAACAAATGCCTACCCGTATCATCTGTTAATGATTGACCACTATAATCATGAAACGCTTCTTCGAAGCGTGTAAAGAAATCAGATACTGATTCGTCTGGCTTCTGTTTGCACGAAGCTAACATAGTCCAATCGATCTTTTTAGGAGGAATAAGCGTTTTTAGTTTTTTCAAAATAGCTGTTGGGAGTTCTAAAATTAAATCACATGGTTTGCATGCAGGTTCCCAGTCTAAGTCCGCCTGGCTTATTTCTTTCCAAGTTGCCCCAAACATCGTTTGATCATTAGTCTTACGAATCGACCTCCACATATCAGGCGGAAGAATTAATCCAAAGAAAAGATCTATATCAACAAGAGTCATAACACAAGAGGAAATGGCCCCCTCCACCCCTTCATAGAATGCGGCCGGATTCTTACGAAGATCAGGTAAAGCGTTTTTCAATGCCATAACATCTGCAAACAGCTGAAAACTTTTCTATTTCACTCAGTCTAGTTAACTTCTACTCTCTCTCTCCTCCTGGGCCCTGTGCGGGGACACGGTATTTCCAGCGCTTGGACGCCTCCGGGCAGCAATTCGCGCTCTATAAATGTTCATCCTATCCTATCCTATCCTAGGTATATGGCTGATCAACCACTATAGCGCCACCCTGCCACAATGGCCGCTCTGCGAGGCTCAACTAGGAAGTGAGTGCCTCTCTCCACACAATCAGCACGAGATTGCTGTGGTGGACCGGGGAGAACAGTCAGGTAAGCGCAAGTCAGATAATCACAGAAGATTTAAAAAATAAAGATTTAGCAGTTTTGAAAATTATCACATAGGTAATTTCGAATTGGTGGAGCTAGCACGAGGAGTTGTGCTTGTGGTTGCTCCGGGTTGGCTGATTCCTTAATTGTTTCTATTTTTGAATTCGCGATTCGGTATTTACCTATTCGTAATTTACCGAATCGGTATTTACAGATTCGGATGTTACCGAATCAGTATTTACTGATCGGTGTTGGGGATTCGGTATTTATTTACCGAATTTTACTGATTCGGTCATTTTTACCGATTTTTTACCTACATCCCAAATACCGATTTCTTATTACCGATTTGGTAAAATTTGTTACAAATCGGTATTTAAGAATCAGTATTTGGGATTTACCTACATATGGCCCTTACTGTTTATAAAACCCCAAGGAACAAGGAACATAGTCTGTAGGGAAAGATTGCAGCGTCCAGCTCAAAGACATAATAGAACGTAGCTGAGATTGCCCGTGTTGTAATATGGCCAAATCTTGTTGTAGTATGTCTATTGCAGAAGATACAATGTTGCCTAAGGAATGCATCCTGGAGGTCAATATTGTTAACCCATTGTCTTCCACTGCTAGAGATTTTTCTAGGTTTATACGGTCTATTTCCCGTATTCTCTCTGCGGCCTCTTGTTGGGATATTTTCCATATTTCATTGCAGGCAGCATAAATGCCAGCATATATGAAATGTTTCTGACGTGGCTTCCTGGGACCTAGTAAAAAATCCCTAAGATCCATATCTTGTGACTTTAACCATAAGTGTTGTTCCACATCTGTGAGTGTTGAGGTTTTTAGCCAATCAAGGCACAACTTCCCAACACTGTATGATGTCACTACCTCTGGATGTTCTTTCTGTACATAGCTGGGATCTGGCCTATGGATACTGAACCCTTCCATCCTACCCATGAATCTAGTTTGACAACTATTGGTGTCTGTCGGCCAAATCAACCATTTCTTACAATTGGGGACTGACCTGTTGTATTGTATGATGTCATGTAATGTAACCTCTTCTGTGATGTTCCATTACCTTCGGTCAGTGATGGTGTTGGCAACCGAGGTGTGTTAAATTTGTTTTTCTTGGCTAGTCCAAGGCAAGACGTCTGTTGCACTGTCTCGCTCAAAAACATGATCTGTTGTGGGATAAGGCACTCTCTAAAAACGCTTCTGTTCACTGAACTCGCCATTCTCCAGTAGCTCAGACTGATTTTAAGTCTTCAGTGTCTTTCCATAAGTCATAACCTTGTTCAGACAACTGGCAATACAATAAAGGATGTAGATGGTGTTTGTTAACATATTTTTCTATGCTGGTGTTGGTGCAACCGTATAATAATATGAGGCTGGGTCAGACATATTGAACCCTGAAAAATATGGAAACTTGTGTAAATGTTTTTGAACTGCCTTTTGGTGGTGTTATCAATGATGGTATGTGAAAAGATTTCTAAGATTAGCAGATTAATGCAAAAAATGATGACCATAATGCTGATAACAATACATTGATTCGAAATCTGCTGATCTCTCCAATGTTTCAATATTAAGAAAAGCAGCAGATTTTTCTAAATCAGACAACATGCTATTTACAGTTTCAAAGTCCCAATCATCGGAAAATGTACTTGAGGTAATGATATCACTCAACAATATTTCAAATAAGTGTTGAATTTTTAAAATTTCTGTTGGGCCAAATATATCGAAATCAACCTTGTCCCAAACTATACCTATAGTGTCTTTGTTCTCGATGAGATGATTGATGTGGTTTTAAAATTAAATTCACCTTTTGGACTTCAGAGCTTTGTCGAAGGTATTTGCCATTAACAAGCATGCTAAAAACTATTACCAAGCCTAACCAGAAAAGAAAGAAAAGTATCTCAGAAACTACACATAGTTCTACCCATGGTGATACCAGGTAAGTCTTCTTAAGAAAGTTCAGAAAGTCTTTAACTTGCTGCTTGCGTGATTTTCGGGCTGGCGTCATTTCAGGTTCACTTGGATCCAAAGAAAACGTATCAAAGTTTATGAAGTAGCCAGAAGCAGTTTGATCAATTGTCGGTATTGTATCAGGATTTGTAGAAATCGGTACGTGTTCTTGTTGCGGTTTGTTGATGTAGACATCTGTATTTGGTCGAATAGCAACTTGTGTTTCATTTTGATTCTGAATTCAAATTTCAGGTTCCCTGGGAACGAGTTCCATAGCATTGTTACATAGTCCTTCATTCCGTCCAGGTGACTCTTCGAACGTGATGAGTCTTACTGGTTGAACTTCTTGAATTGTAGCAAGAGGAAGGCATCTGCTACTCTGGAGTCGACGTGGCATACTACTCAGTATCGGCCACATAGTGTGGTTTGATTAAGTCAATTGAGACAAATCTTTTCTCCTTTTTTACCGCAAGAGGTGGTAGAAGTACAATTTCTTGTTCCTTTCACTGCTAGGACCTGCACAGGTTTTCTGTAGGATGGCTCAAATTCATTCTTGTCCACTATTTTCTCTCTGACCAGATTCCTGTCTTTTTGGGATCCCGACAGGTCTTGCTGTGACTGATCTGACTTCTCCAGTGGCGGTCTGCTTCAGGTAGACATTACTTTGTTGTGTCCTGGGTTCATTTAGATCCTGTAATACAGACAAACAATCATGGATGTCAAAAGACTTTTCATCCGCCACTGCACCTTCACAATAAAGATGAGGTACCCACATTCTTGTCCCAAATAGGGCCTCATAAGGAGTGAACTTCTAAAGAACTTCTTTGCATGTTGTTAGGAGCTCGCTGTACCCCATAAAGATGTGTCACACAGCTTTAACCCGTGCCTAATACTCTAGCTGTTAAAGACTGCTTTAAGTCTCGATTTTTCCTCTCCACGACCGAATTTCCCTCGGGATGGTACGGAGAAGAGTACCCCAATGCTACACCCAATCCTCGCATGGACTTCTGTAAAGTCCGAGAGCTAAATGCAGGGTCTTGCTTAGAATGTAATGTGCCAATTGCGTATGTCCCTATAAAGACTTGCAAATCTTTTATAACAGTGCAAGGGTCAGCCAAGCGCTTGGGCCACAACCATAGGAACCTCAGGCAGAAATTTACTGCTACCATAATATACTTTTTAGCCCCATCTCTTTTTAAGGGGCTGCAGTGGTCTAGGTAGACACACGCTAGTGGTTTGTCAGCTATTAACAATGGTGTCTGAACTGGACGTGTTACGGTGGATCCTTTCATCTGCTAGCAGATTTCGCATTTCAAGACGCAGTCTTTATTCTACTTTGTTAGTCCAGGCCACCAACAGCGTTGTTGCAATAAAGAAACTGTTGCCCTAACTCCTGCATGCACGCAACCTAGGCCTTCGTGTGCTGCTAGAATTAAACCTAACCTACGATCCATGTTTGGAATTACTCTATCCCCCACTCCAGGAATCTGAGCAAATGGAATGTTATTGGCATCTAACTTGTAGGAGTACTTGAGTGGAAATCTTTTTGTATATTGCACCGCTGTATTTGCATGAAGCAATAACAGCCAACATAATCTCACCATCTATTTGATTGCAGCTATGGAAGCTGTACGTACAAATTCCCTTCAACTTGAACCCCATCACACTGATGACTCAGTGTGTGTATCTGAGATAGAGAAATAGGATAGTGCGTAGAGGTGAGAAAATCTTTAAGAACGTCAATCAATTGAACTGGAATTTCTCTTGACACAAAGTAACCACAGAAAACTCTGTACGGTTAGTTGGTTTATTACAGAGCCAAAAATCACTGCACATAGAGACACCTCATAATGAGAGTGTAAAAATACATTGCGATCAGAATAAAGCCAAATCTTCTAATAAAGTTGACTCAATGCAACATGCACAAAACAATCAACTCAAGAAATAGGATGCAGATGATCAGAAAGCATGCGTCCAAATTTCCCTGCATCAATGGTTGATGAATATAAAGCATCAATCTATCACTACACTTGCACTAAATTGACATTCCTACTCATCAGGAATGTAAGTGCAGCACTGTTGGAACTTCAGCATGCAACAGACTCTACCCTCTTTTGCCAATAGCACATCTAAAGCAAGGCGATACTGCATCACCATAGGCCTTATCAAAAACATCTCTTCATCTACGAGCAACAATGACTGTGCTGTGTTAACCGACAACTTATCCACAATGCTAGATAACCTCCTAATCTTGAAGTCATTCAATACCACACCCAAACAAGGTATCATCGCTCTGAATATGTCTCTCACAATTTCACCAGCACTCAATCCACATTTCTCTCTATGGTTTGACTTTTCCTCCAAACTCCCCAGGTACTCCACTTGGTATCCACACGGTATATCTTTGGAAACACAACGGCTGCATAACAAGTACCATACCAAATGTTCGGAAGCCGAACATATGCATTCTTCCCATACACAAAATATACTCCTGGCACCACTTGTACTGCTTTTTGGAGGAACTTTTTTGAAGAATCATCAATTAAGAATATGTAATCACACACACTCTGTCCCACAAAGATAGTGTCATAATGGGTCTGTACCCGTTGAATGAAAAGTTTGCCTCGCTGTTCCCAATCTAGAGCTATAGGGTCATAGCTTCCCATAGCCTTGTGAGCTAATTCCTCCTTGGTCCATTAAAAGTCCTCTGGTTATAGGCCTCTATGTCTACCCTCTACTTCATCTACACATGTCTTTCCTATGTCTGTTAATGTACAAGTTAAGTTGTGTCTATGCGCATAAGGTGTATCTAGTGTTATTGTGGGTATGAAATACTTTCCCATTCTCTCTTCTTGCTTGTAATAATCATATAGTTCAGATGTTTGTAGACTGGAACTTCTGAAAAGTACCAAATCATGATTTGAGAAATAGTACTCGTAATGACCCTTTCCATAGAACCTGCTAATGAACAAACTACAACTAATACCATATGTCAAGGGCAGGTGATGATACCTAATACCCTCCTCGACCGAAGCAGACAATTGCATACACACATAATACTCTCTTGCATCCATAGTATTCACATATTCACACAGTAACTTTGCATAAGCATTCAGCATGTAATCATCTTCAGACAAATCTACATTCAAAAAGTGATTAGTTTGTTCTATTTAGCCCTTATCAGATCATAAAGTAGCCTATTTTGAGGCAGCAGTGGTAGGTGTGGATGTCCAATGAACCCCCATTCCCTGTACCTCAGCTTTGTGTGCACATAAAATGGACTCAGTAATGACTACCACTATCACTATAATTACTCCTACAATAAGTGTACCTATAATACATTTGTGCCACGATTCATATTTCCAGACTCCATTTTCAACGTGGCTCGGATTGTAGCTGTAAAAAGATTAACATACAACTTCTTTTTGGATCTTAGGACATTTTATAACAGTCTCTGCCACAGTATTTACATAGCTTGGAAGACTTTCATAGCCCTCTTTCTTCTTCTAAAGGAAAGGTCAGAGTCCGCAAACCACTCAACCTTGGTGAAAAAGGCACAGTTAATGACATGATTGCATTAGCCTCTATTCCAGGAACTCTCAGCAGGATTTCAACAATCAGACAAGCCTCAGACCTCGCTCTCCCCTGCATTTGTAGCTAGACAAATCCACTTGGGAGAGGAGTATCTCTGACACAGCACTCTTGTTCTCCTTGATCTCCTCACACTTCCTGGGGCTTGTTTGGACCCACTCAGATCAGTCTCAGATGATTCACTTTTTGGTGCAATTCTTACTCAGATGCAAGTCTCAATTTTCTTTTTTCTGTCTCACAGACCAAGACTCATTTGCAACCCCTTTCCTCCTTGACTGCACACAAACAACTTCCACACCAGTTTCTTCTACTGAGTCAGATTCTATACCACCAGCAACATTTCTGTCTCCCTCAGAGTCTATACCTGGTTCTTGTGTAGCTTGAACCCTCTCGGCTTTACCTAGTGGGTATCCAGCCACTCCAGGAACCCCCGCAGCTTGGCTTGCCCTCTCCAGTGACCTTGCAATCACAGCTGGAATCACTTCTGGGAGATGAGCTGTTTCATCAGAGGACCCTGAGACTCCTCTGGTATGCGAATCATTTATCCAATTTGGCACTCCTCCACACTTCACAGCGGTATTCGTCACCAATTTCACCTGGCATGGCCCACGCCACAGTGAGTCAAGACAATTCTTTCTCACATGCTTTTGGACCAGCACCCTATCTCCGGGGCTCAGGTCATGACACAGGTCTTTCGATGCCGGTGCAGTCGCTGCTCCCACCTGTTGAGACACAGAACAAACCACATCAACCACTCATTTGCCGTAGTCAAGGACAAAATCATCTGAGAAGCTTATCAAGTCAAGTCAAATCAGCGTTATTTCGATAGGAAAAATATCTTAAAAGCATTACATAAAACAACAATTAAAAACCATGACGTATACAGTCCATTAGGTAGTCATTTAAAAATATGTACTTTCCAATAAATTACATAAAAAAGGTCTAAATACATGACCACAATTAAACAATTACTTTTAGCTGTTTGCATCTGATTGACCAAGCCCAGCCGAGATATGTAGCCACACCACAAGCATACAGGGGCCTGGTGTCAGACATCAAAATTCGCAAAGCAATTATATGATGTCTGGTACCTATGGGTACATAGGGGTACATAGGGGTTTTAGCCACCTAGACCTTGGGGTTTTGTAAGCCGGACATTCAAATAAAAGTGGGCTACAGACTCCACTCTGGAAATACAAAATATACAAAAGGGAGAAGTTTGTGCTGGGATATTCCAGCGAGCAGACAATTCTCTCAATGGTAACAAACCCACCCTAAACTTAAAATACAAGGCCCTATCAAAGGATTTTGAAATCAAGTCCAAATAAGGTTCACAGAGGGCCACATCCTTGATCCTAAGGAACTCGGTGGTTGTCCTGGGCTGCTTGGGATTAGAGTTTCATTTGTTGCCTACCCACTGCCAATACATATTTTTAAGAGCAGCTTTAGGGGGCGCACTTCTGAGAAGCTTATCAAAGCTGTAGCTGGTACTGCAGGTAAGAGCATTGCCCTTCCCATCAGGATCGCGCATAGTGAGAGCCCAGTTCTCCTATCAGGAATCCTGAGAAAGCTCATTAGGACCAAGGGCAACGTGTCAGGCCATTTCAAAGATGTCGAAGCACGTGCTTTTGCCAACCTTGCCTTTGATATCCCATTGATCTGCTCCACAATGCCTGATGCCTCAGGCCTGTAACTACAATGCAGTCTTGGTTCCAAACTCAAGGCAGAACACAACAGCTTCATGATCACAGTGTGGAAATGAGTTCCTATATCCAACTCCAATGTAGTTGGAAATCTAAATTGTGGTGTAAGCTCCCTCAACAATACCTTTGCTACTGTGAGGCTGTCACACCTTCTAGTTGGATAAGCTTCCACCCACCGAGAAAAGGTGCACACAACAACCAAAATGTATCTCAATCCATTACAAAGAAAACACAAGGAGATGATGGACGGAGCACTGAAACCATTCAGACACTCAACCCCAGTCACAGATTTGGGTTGAATCCATCATCATTCTTTAGCTCACTTCACCACTTCAGTTCAAACCCAGCTATCTGCAAATCAGTCTTGATCCTGTGCCTCATGGGAAAAGTCCAGCCCGAACTGCCAAGCCAGGTCTTCCCTGAACCGGAAACAAGCATCCTGGGACCGGTTTCTTGGTAACACCCTTCATAAGCAAGGCTAGCTTGAATCCAGTGGCAAAGTGAGCAAAGGACCCACGTCTGGGCATACCCTGCAAATTAGGGTGAAGAAAGCAAATGCAAGGAGATGATGGGCGGAGATCTGAAACTTTTCAGACACTCACCCCCAGTCACAGATCTGGGTTGAATCCATCATCATTCTTTAGCTCCCTTCACCACCTCAGTTCAGACCCAGCTGTATGCAAATCAGTCTTGACCCTGTGCCTCATGGGAACAGTCCAGCCTGAACTGCCCAGCCAGGTCTTCCCTGAACCAGAAACAAGCATCCTGGGACCGATATCTAGGTAACACCCTTCATCATCCAGGCTAGCTTGAATCCAGTGGCAAAGTGAGCAAGGGACCCCCGTCTGGCTATTCCATGCAACTTAGGGTGAACAAAGCAAATGCAAGGAGATGATGGACGAAGCGCTGACATTTTTCAGGCACTCACCCCAGTGACAGATCTGGGTTGAATCCATCATCATTCTTTAGCTCACTTCACCACCTCAGTTCAGACCCAGCTATATGCAAATCAGCCTTGACCCTGTGCCTCATGGGAACAGTCCTACCCGAACTGCCAAGTCAGGTCTTCCCTGCACCAGAAACAAGCATCCTAGGACCGATTTCTGGGTTACACCCTTCATCAGCCAGGCTAGCTTGAATCCAGTGGCAAAGTGAGCAAGGGACCCACGTCTGGGCATACCCTGCAACTTAGGGTGAACAAAGCAAACACAAGGCAATTCGAGCTGGGCTCATACCCTGCAACTTAGGGTGAACAAAGCAAACACAAGGCAGTTCGGGCTGGACTGTTCCCATTGGGCGCAGTGTCAGGACTGATTTCCATATGGCTGGGTCCAAACTGGAATGGCATGGTGAGCAAAAAACGATGGATTTAGGTACAGATGTCCGTACTGGGGTGAATGTATGACATTGTTCTGCATTCTGTCCATCAATTGCTCTTTTTGCATTTGTCACCCCGAGTGGGACGGGTATGCCCAGACATGGGTCCTGTGTTCTCCATGCCACTGGAGTCAAGCTATCCTGGCTAATGAGGGATGAAAGCCCAAAACTGGTCCTAGGATGCTTGTTTCCATTCCAGGGAGGACCTGGCCTGGCAGTTGGGGCTGGACTGTTCCCATTGGGCACAGGGTCAGGACTGATTTGCATATGTCTGGGTCCAAACAGGAATGGCACGGTGAGCAAAAAAACGATGGATGTAGGCCCAGATGGCTGTACCGGGATGAATGTATGACATTGTTCTGCATTCTGTCCATCAATTGCTCTTTTTGCATTTGTCACCCCGAGTGGGATGGGTATGCCCAGACATGGGTCCTGTGCTCTCCATGCCACTGGAGTCAAGCTATCTTGGCTGATGAGGCCTGGAAGCCTGAAACCAGTCCTAGGATGCTTGTTTCCAGTCCAGGGAGGACCTGGCCTGGCAGTTCGGGTTGGACTGTTCCCATTGGGCACACGGTCTGGACTGATTTGCATATCGCTGGGTCCAAACTGGAATGGCATGGTGTGCAAAAAAACTATTGATTTAGGCCCATATCTCTGCACGCGGGGGAATGTATGACATTGTTCTGCATTCTGTCCATCAATTGTTCTTTTTGCATTTGTCACCCTGAGTGGGACGGGTATGCCCAGACGTGGGTCCTGTGCTTTCCATGCCACTGGAGCCAAGCTATCCTGGCTGATGAGGGCTGAAAGCCTGAAACCAGTCCTGGGATGCTTGTTTCCAGTCCAGGGAGGACCTGACCTGGCAGTTCGGGCTGGACTGTTCCCATTGGGCACTGAGCCACAGTTGATGCTCACCCTCTTCCACTGGGCTTTCCCATGCTCCTCCGTCTGGACTAGTGCTGATCTTTCCGAGGAGCTAATTAACTGGCAGGCTGGGCACCTCCCCACCGCCTCCTCCACCCGGACCTCGAGGCCTGGGAACCACACCTTTTCTCGCATCCGGGCCTTCATCTTTTCAACTCCTTGGTGTCCTCTGTGAGCCAGCTCTGTTGCCTGATGCTGCAGGGCCGCCGGAATGACAATTCGTGACCCTCTTAGCAGAATCCTTCCTTGAGTCACGCTTAGTTCGTTCCTGATCCTCCACATCTTCATGAGGCACTCTCTCTCCTGACTGGCCAAATCATTGGCAGACCGCAAGAACTGGTACCAGTGTCCCTCTTAGACGGCTGCGTGCACTGAGGTGATTACGGGATTGTGTCCTGCTGCAGGAGCAACGTCCTCCAGTGTCAAGCCTTTTGGGCATGTGATGGTTGAGATCATGTTCAGGTGGGCTTTGAGCGCCTCAATGTCTGCCTCCTCGCTTGGCGCTGCTTCCCTGAAAAGCGGCGCCAATGGCTGGTGGTCGGTAATAACCCTGAATGGCTGGTGGTGTTCCCCCTCCTGGAGGTAGTGTTTCCCCTGTCATTTTTCTGGCACTTTTCTTCTTAGACTACCTTTCCTCCCACATACTCCAAGCCTGTATTCCTATTACCAGCTCTCTTTTCCTCCAGTGTTCTGGTGAGCTAATCTCAACTTCACCCTGGCATTATTCTCTTCCTCAACCTTAGCTTTCATGAGTGCCAACTTCAAATTCATAATGGTATGTAGATTTATCCCACTCAAGGGAACAATTTCTGGAGTTGGGTACAGTGGTGTGCTTGAAATCTGCAGAAAGGGTAGGGAAATGTCTGAGGGAAACTGGAAAGCAAATTTGGGGTCTTACTCTTAGGAAAACCTTTGCTAAGGGGCTAAAGAGCCTGACACTAAAGCACACCCTGTTTTTCTATCATGGTACCATCCCCAGAGTAAAATACAGTTTCTTCCCTGCCATACATTTTTCCAACTCGTTGTTAACAAATCTAGAGAGAATTTCCTATTCTTGTTTAGGTGGCCCTCTTCTCTCTCTCTTCAAATACAGAACCCTCACCTAATCTAAGGACAGGATGTCAAGGTCTACTCCTACCAACCTTGTACATGTCATTGCACTGTCCAGGTAATCCTGTGTTTCTGTCCATCCCAATGCTTATCTATTATTCAAATAGAAAGTTATTTAACCACACAACAAAAATGAACACTAGACACAGTTAATTTTGTTCGAAATTGCAATTATATGTTTGAATACTAGCTCCTGAATCCGGTGAGGGCTACGCTCCCCTTTCTGGTACTCTCTCCCCACTGGAGTGGTCCCATTGGTGATAGTTCCTGGGATGCTGCAGGTATAGGCATGAGTTAGGTAGCGGTGAAGATTTCTTCACTTTAACCCCCACTGGTTAGATGTGCAACAAACTTCAGTAGTTCTCACCCCAGGTATAAGACTTGGGCGAAAAGTCTCAAATCCACCCACCAGATCATCATATCTGTGCTTGTAAAGTCTTAGGTCAGATCAACACAGGGAATGGGTAAGGAGACTGGGAGACTCCACTCACAACGGCGGTCCCTCTGAATGTTGCTCTCTTTGGAATCTACTATCTCTGAGTGTTCCTCTTACCAGGAACATTTGGGCTTCTCATCTTGAACATTCTCTCCTTTGGCAGGGCCAGACACTATCCTTCCATCTCACAACAGGCTTTTAGGTACTAAGCATACCCTTTACTCCTTCAGCATTAAATGCAGGCTTCAGTTGATCGCCCTTCACTTCTGCAAGACTGGTTTGGATACAACTTTGAAACATATTTTCCATATAGGGGATGTGGATTTTCTGTCTAAGGTTTCACAACCTGTTTGGGTTGATTCTCTTTCGAATGCCATTTCCACGCTGTCCTCTAGACACTTTCTTTGTGTAGAGTGATGTCTTTGACATCAGGTAGCAAAGGGACTTGTTCCAAACAGGGGTATCCAAAACAGGCCCAAGATGAAGTGTGAGTTCTTTGCACCTAGCTGTCATCAGACTTGTGACATAGTAGAGGCAGGCAAAAGGGAAGGCTTTGACTGGAAATGTTTAATGTCCTCACCTTGGTAAGAACAAAAACTGCAGCTTGACCCGTCACTTGTATCAACCTCCAAATGGCAGTGCTGTAGAAGAACTAATCAGCAATAGTTTGCTAAAAGGCCCTCATGGTATTTCTAAAGTTAGATTTGTCTCCATCCTGATCACGTCAGTTTCGGGGTCACCATCCTCAAGCCACAGTAATACTGGCCATAAACGTCCACTGTCTGGGGAAGATAACATTATCCTCCCTCTAGTGCCATGCTAATTGAGGGCATTCAAACAGGATAACACTGGCACTAGTACTCACACTCATACAGCAAAGAGTCCTACTACCATACATGTTCACTGCACTTACATACACGTTTTCCACACACAGAGAATGTCAGTGCAAGGTTCTGAGATTCACATAACAGCAATACTTTACAAGAGAGGGGTTTGTAGAGCGCTTTCTCATTTTCAGCATGCCTAATCTGTACATTTTGAGTTGACAGCCTGGTTCTTCTGTCTTTATCGTCTCAGCAGCACTCTAATGATGTTCCATTAATACACTGGTGGCGGTAAACACCAGATATTTGGTTTCCAGTCTGGACATTCCTCTATATTTCACATGCCAATATATCAATGGCGCTTAATTCGAATGTCTGACAAAATGTCGATACAAAAAATATCGACATAAAAAAATATCGCAACAAAAATGTCGATGTCAACAATATCGACATCCTATCTCCAACAAGGTAAGTACAAAAATATCGAGAAAAAAATATTGAGTGTCATAAATATATCAAATTACAAAATATCTTTTTTTAATTAAAAGAATAAGTAAAATGAATGTAATAAACATAGTTACAAATATTTTATAATATTTAAAATTAATAAATAATATACACAATGTATTAAAAAATGTATTAAACATATACATATAATACATAATATATACACTTACTTAATAATGACTTTTAATACTTATTTTATTAACTTCTGAATAATTAAACATATTATAAATTACAAATACATCTATACACATAAAATGATAATATAAATAAAAAATAAATAAAAATGTAAAACAAATTAAAAAAAGTAAGGAAAATGTTGGATAGCGTAGGGGTAAAAATTACTATTCCAACTCCAGAGAGTGCAACAGTAGAGAAAGTGTTGAATAGCGTAGGGGTAAAAATTACTATTCCAACTCCAGAGAGTGCAACAGTAGGGAAGGTGTTGGATAGCGTAGGGGTAAAAATTACTATTCCAACTCCAGAGAGTGCAACAGTAGGGAAAGTGTTGGATAGCGTAGGTGTAAAAATTACTATTCGAACTCAGAGAGTGCAACAGAAAGAAAAATGTTGGATAGCGTAGGGGTAAAAATTACTATTGCAACTCCAGAGAGTGCAACAATATGGAAAGTGTTGGATAGCGTAGGGGTAAAAATTACTATTCCAACTCCAGAGAGTGCAACAGTAGGGAAAGTGTTGGATAGCGTAGGGGTAAAAATTACTAGTCCCGCTCCAGAGAGTGCAACAGTAGAAAAAGTGTTGAATAGCGTAGGCGTAAAATTTACTATTCCAACTCCAGAGAGTGCAATAGTAGGGTTGGTGTTGGATAGCGTAGGGGTAAAAATTACTATTCCAACTCCAGAGAGTGCAACAGTAGGGAAGGTGTTGGATAGCGTAGGGGTAAAAATTACTATTCCAACTCCAGAGAGTGCAACAGTAGGGAAAGTGTTGAATAGCGTAGTTGTAAAAATTACTATTCCAACTCCAGAGAGTGCAACAGAAAGGAAAATGTTGGATAGCGTAGGGGTAAAATTACTATTCCAACTCCAGAGAGTGCAACAGTAGGGAAAGTGTTGGATAGCGTAGGGGTAAACATTACTATTCTAACTCCAGAGAGTGCAACAGTAGGAAAAGTGTTGAATAGCTTAGGGGTAAAAATTACTATTCCAACTCCAGAGACGGCAACAGTAGGGAAGGTGTTGGATAGCGTAGAGGTAAAAATTACTATTCCAACTCCAGAGAGTGCAACAGTAGGGAAAGTGTTGGATAGCGTAGGTGTAAAAATTACTATTCTAACTTCAGTGAGTGCAACAGTAGAGAAAGTGTTGGATATTGTAGAAGTTAAAAACAACATACTTAAAAATAATTAAAATATTAAAAAATATATATGAATTAATTATTAAATAGCTATAAACTATTTAAAAAATACCAACAAATAATTAAAAACATAATTACCAATGAATAATTAATTAACAATAAATTAATAATAAATGCCAATAAATAAAAATTAATTAATATGAATTAACAATTAGAAAATGTATTAAAAAAGCATAAGAAAAATAACATATTAATTATAAAAACCAATTACCAATTAACAAATATTAACAATTAAATAATGGTGTATACCAAAACAAATTAATAATTACAATTAATTACCAATTAATAAAAATTAATTACCAATAATAAAAATTAATTTCTGATTAACAATTAATTAACAATAATGTCATTATCGATACCAATTAATAAAAATAAATTATTAATGAATTACATTTAAATTACTTCCCACCCTATTCCCCTATAAACCCACAACCCGCTACAGAATTTAAACAATAAAATGAATTAAATGTATTTATAATGACCCTTTTGCTTTGTCTGCTGTTGGTGACTTTCCCTTTGGTTGCGCTGACATCTTGGGCTGCTTTCTGTGACACTGCAGCTCTTTGGCCTTCGAACTGCACACCCTGGTTGGACTTGTTGTCCCAGGGTGCACCGGCCCATATTAATCACATTGCTCCCAGCTGCCGCAGGGGGAGGCGTGGTGATCGCGCTGTAAAGCGCTGCCTCAACCCTGCTGCATGGGACACTCCAGGGGAACCCTTTTGCTTTGTCTGCTGTTGGTGACTTTCCCTTTAGTTGCGCTGACATCTTGGGCTGCTTTCCGTGACACTGCAGATCTTTGGCCGACGAACAGCACACCCTGGTGGGACTCATTGTCCCATGGTGCACCGGCCCCTAATAACCACATTGCTCCCACCTGCCGCAGTGGGAGGCGTGGTGATCGCGCTATAAAGGGCTGTCTCAACCCCCGCGGCGTGGAACACTCCAGGGGAACCCTTTTGCTTTGTCTGCTCTTGGTGACTTTTCCTTTGGTTGCGCAGACATCTTGGGCTGCTTTCCATGACACCGCAGCTCTTTGGCCTTCGAACAGCACACCCTGGTGGGACTCGCTGTCCCAGGGTGCACCGGCCCCTAATTACCACATTGCTCCCAGCTGCCGCACTGGGAGGCGTGGAGATCATGCTATAAAGTGCAGCCTCAACCCCCGCGGCGCGGGACACTCCAGGGGAACCCTTTTGGTTTGTCTGCTGTTGGTGACTTTACCTTTGGTTGTTCTGCCATCTTGGGCTGCTTTCCGTGACACCGCAGCTCTTTGGCCTTCAAACAGCAAACCCTGGTGGGACTCTCTTATTACCACATTGCTCCCAGCTGCCCCTGGGGGAGGTGTGGTGATCACGCTATAAAGCGTTGCCTCAACCCCCGCGGGAAGCGCGTGGGCGCGCCTACCGAAGCTCGGGCCAAGGGCGGGCCCGTTTGAGCCCGTCCGAGACTGTTCGAGGCTGGGCTGGGCCACCCCCCTAACTTTTTGCTTTTTGTGAGCTGTCTTGTTGTAAATGACTTTTAGATAATTTAGTGTGCTGTTGAGTCAGGTAGAGGTATTGTGTCCTTGTCTAAGCAAACTACATTGTTTATATCTATTGAACTTCTCTGGGAAGCACATAGGTTCTTTTATTGACGAATCCTAAACATCGTTTTTAATTCAGGAAAGGAAGGCCCAACACCAATAACATGGGGAAAGATACTCCTCCGTCCGCAAGGCGACTCACTAGACATAGAGCACAAGTTCATACCCCAATTTTTAAACCCACAGCTATAGACAAAATGTTAAGGCAAGCAATAGGAGCCGTCTCCAGTGAAATTGAACGCACTTAGAGATGCCTCTCTTTAACACCAATACTACCAAGTTCTACTCCTCCTATTGAGTCAGTATCTCCTTGTTCTTCCCAAGGAATAGACTCCCCATCCATTTTAGATGTATCGCCTGCACAAGTAATTGTTTTGCAGGACTTACCCATTAAAACATCTAGGGGTGGGAAAAAAAGGTGACCACAGGAAACAAAATTTAAACAAGGGAGGGAAACCTGGGAACTACACTCGAGTGGAGGGGCCCAACCATTCGCAGTTGGAGAATTTGGTTGGTGTCAATAGTAATGAAGTAATAGAGCCACCTATTTGAGTTTCCCATTTAATAAAGGAATTAAAATCCCATTTTGAACATCTTATAAAATCTGAGCTCGCAGCTGTATTCAGCTGTATTGATAAATTATCCTCATTGGTAGATTCCTGGGGAAGTAAGTGGGATACAGCTTTGAATAACACTCATAGTAATAAACCATTGGTTTGTACCTCTGTATCCAAACAAATCCCCGGGATCTCACCCATCCTAACTGTACCATCCTTTCCAGATGAACAACATCCACCAGCTCAAATGTTTGCACCAAAGGGGACGATCCATCCACTCCAAGAAAGCCAGGGTCCTTTTCCTCCCCATCATAGTGCGACCCATGTTCCATCTAACGCCCCAGGTTTGAGAGCTTCGGTAGCAACCTTGCAATGCCCTTCAGAACACTGCCATCCTAGAAAGGGCAATGGAGATAGCAAAATTTGACACCGACCCAACCCCAGGGGAAACAATGCCACCTTGCCACGTATTGACCTGCCCACAGCCTGCACTCCATATGTGGTTATACTTGCTGGAGTACCGGAGTTGGAAACATGTAGTGCAGAACCCTACCCAGAACTAAAAAATAAAACGATCCATTGGTTAAATAAAAACAGACCATTACCACCCCAGATCCATAGCAAAATTGTATTCAGCTGGGGCTGAGGCAGAAAGAAATTATGGGAGATTGCGTCTTGATAAATTTAAGGGATAGTCGGGCAGTTCATCACATTCTTGAGTGGGATGCCCACAGGGTAACTAGTGGCATCCAGACACTTCCCCATGGCTATTTCTATCCCCCCAGTCCCCTACCACTGAGTATGGGAAGTGTGTTCAAAAGTGGGAGATGAGAGCACCGCCAGGCAATCCATCTAATTTGGGTTGGGGTTCTGAAATTAATTCACCTTTCACTATTCCCGTCAGCAACCGATACAGTTCTCTAGAACAGGTGGACTGACTAAAACACTGTGTTAAACACAATATAACAAAAGATAACCAGCTAGTTGACCCTAACAATTATGAAATAATTGAACCTGCTGATGGTTTCACTAGGGGAAACCAAGACGGTCTACTAGTGGGTAATATTTTAGGATCCATTGAGGGAACTTCTGAGGTTTCTCCTGGTTTCACACATGGACGGGTGGGGACTACGCATTTAGAATCATGTCAACAGGAGGAATTGTTGCCCCCACAACGCCTGCCCTTGGAAATTGCTAAGACTCCAAAAATTCAGCATACCAAGTTCTTATTCTGGAACATAGAATGTTTAATATCAAAAATGGATCTCCCAGATTGGGGAGATTTTATAGACACCCATGAGCTATGTCTCTTCCAGGAAACTTGGGCAATAACATCACTGTATTGAGTAGGTTATTTTGCCTATTGTATACCTGCATCCCAGGGGCCCAGGGGGAGACCCTCAGGGGCCTAATTATTTGGGTTGGTATCCATCTGGGATGCACCAATAAGATGGTAGACACCTCTTCTCCAGACATTTTGTGTATTCTTCTTTCTTCAGATACCCTCCCTAAGTTAGCTAATATTAATGTCTACTCGCGCCCTGTGTGATATGGTCAAACCTCGCAGACACTAGATTGTCTGGCCTCTTTTCTCTCCACACTACTTGAGCCAATATATGTTATAATCGGAGGGGGTTACAATTGTCATTTTGAACCCCTCAACGGCTTATCCTCCTCCATAACAAAGGAGGAAGATTCGGCTCTGGGAATCCCTGATCGTAACATCTATCCGACCAAGGGATGGACCCTAGCTGTCCTTCAAATGAACACGCTTACAGTTTCCCACTCACTCAGGGCGTGTAACGGCTGTTTTCCATCTGATAGCCCTGGTAATGCAACCTTTGAAAAAATGGGGCGGGCACCTACAATTGATTATATTCTGGTAGATGTTGATCTGTGGCACAGGACTAAGAATTTTTTGGTTTTGCCACGATGTGAAAGTGATAATAATCCATTGATTCTAGCTTTAGAGTGGTTCCAGCCCAAAGAAGCACAGGGGACCTCAGATCTATGTCCCTCTAATATTTTAGCAATTGAAGGTGGCAGAAGAGTACGCTGATCTTTGGGGCCACTTGCGGTCTAAGGACCTCACAGCGACTGAGAATACTTTTATTAGGCAGTTGTTGGGACTCCCAAAAAGTACTCCCCAAACTCCACTTAGGATGGACTTGGGAATAGGCCCTATTGCTGATCTAATCGCCGCTCGTTCTCTCCTCTACTGGCGCCGACTCTGGAGCACGCCGGAGTTAGCCGCATACAGAGAGGAATTGAAGGATGTTATGTCCATCCAGCTTGCAGGGAAACTCACTTGGTTGGCCTACCTAAGAAACTTAAGTCGGGCTTTGGGGAGGGAAAATGTGTGGCTAACACCAGAAGATACTTGCCCTTTGATTTCCAAAAAGGCCCTAACTACTGCTTTTAAAGAATACAAATTGGTAGACATTCTACAGAGCACTGACTCATCCTCCTTGACTTCCAGGTTACTTGAGTTCAAAGATCAATAAAAGCTAGAGCTGGTCCTAGATAGCATCCAACCTTTAATGGCCAACAAGCTGTTCATACAATTTAGGCATGGGACACTCCTGTTGTGCGCATTTACGAATGGCTGGAAAGGAGCCACTAAACAAGACTGTCCTGGGTGCTCTCTATCAGAAGAAACCAAACTCTATGTCATACTTTTTTGCCCTGCCTATAAGAAGTCAAGGTCCAAGTGAGTTCTCCAGCTCTGTAGGAATTTGGGGATTCGCAACTACATTGAGGTTTTCAGACTACTTAAGCATGACACGCATCCATTAAGTGTAGCTATCACCTCCAAGTTTTTATTTGCGATGTGGTGCATTCGTAGAGGCATCATAAGGGCAAATCAGTCAGCCAGTAACGTAACTTTGGCCTTAGAATAGATATACTATGGCCCAAGTCAATCTCTCTAATATGGGGAATTTATACGAAATATATGTATAGTTACTTGTTCTTAAATGTTTTTATCCTTAAATTATTTTTTTATCTGTATGGATTTTAACCCCTTGCCCACGACCGTAATTCCGCTCCCGTGTGGCACATTCTGATCGCGGGCGTGGTCATGACGGCTCCCGGCCGTCATCAGCACAGGAGCACTGTGACGCTTGACAGCCAGGAGCAATCATCAGCATGGAAGGGGTTAAATATTATTATTATCTTAAATGATTGTTCAGGCTTTAGATGATTTTCATAGATTTGTAGTATAATATTCTACTGGCATTAATTATACCGTGTACTAATCCTCTTAAACTGTAGTCAATTGTAAACTTTTTCAGCATTGTGTACTGTTTTAACTCTTTGTGCTTTAATGGCTGTAAAGACGAAAAAACGTTTTTTGACTGACTGACTAATTAATAAAAATGAATAATTAACTTACTATAGTTAAATTACTTCCCACCCTGTTCCCCTATAAACCCACAACCCGCTACGGTATTAAAACACACAATTAAAATATACATATAAAATTACATAAAATACATGATAATAATACAAGTATCGATATTAGTAACATCGATATATTTGATATCGATGTTACTAACTTCGATATTAAAAACATCAATATTACTTACCTTAAGGTCGATATTCTGTCCATCGAAATTATTGACATCGATATTTGTACCATCGAAATTAAAACATTGATATTATTGTATATTGATATTTTAATTTCTATATTTTGGCTACTCACCTCTTAATTCACAGCAAATTTTATATTTTCATTCCTAGACTCCTGCACTGTCTTCGCTGCTGGATATCTTGGTATTAGCTGATGTTTTCTTGTTGTAATTGCAGAACTCATTTTTAAAAGCATTTCCAAATAGGGTTTTGCCATTTGAATGACCGCTTTGAACTACCTGACAGAATGAGATGACTGAGCATTGAACTTCTGAAGAGAGCTAAACCAGCTGGAGGATGCCATTTGTTGGCAGTGTGATCCTGGTGTTGCCACTGTAACTGTTCTCTGAGAGGGCACTATTGCATGTCTGGTCTCAGGATTTCTGTTTCATGCCACCAAATTCTTTTCACGATCCAACTGTTTCTCTTAGGGACTTCCTTCTCCAAAAAGACCACTCAAATAGACGGCACAGATCCGCGGCATGGATCCAACATCTTGGTAAATATGTAATCCTTGTAGACCACTGTCTCAGTGTTCAGGCTGTAATCTAACTGTAAGTCCAAGAGTATGTTGCTAAGTATCCTACAGCTTTAAAATGATTTCTTTTGTGAATTTATTTGCATCATTCTCCTCGCAAACTTCAGCACATAAATCAGAGAAAAACATATCTCATTGCAGCTTTGCTATCAATTACAGCCTGTGTGGCGTAACCAAAAGGCACAATCATCTGATCATGTGTTCCTGGTTCAAGGTTCATGTTATTGAGCCAGGTGTGTATTGTAAATTACAAGATAAGGGAATTCAATGCTGCATTGCCTGAAGTAGTCACTACCATAGACATAAAACAAACACAAGAAACCTGTTGCCCACCTTAATGGTCAGCTGCACATTGACCATATATTAAACACATTTGTGTGCCAAAAGTTGGGAGACAACAGAAATAGTTATGGATGACCACATTTAACATAAACAGATGCTTGTGTGTCTTGATTATTGATTTTGTCTTTTTCTTTATTGTGTATTTCCAAGATAACGCAGCCAACACAGTTCGCTTTACAAAGGCTTCATCAGGGCCAGAGATCTGAGCCACTGGGAAAGCAGGGATGTAAAAAAGGAGTATCAAGGTCTAAAAACACATGCTGTTCAATATTAGTCCTGATGAAAAATTAGATAATTCAGGGGTCACTGTGTATATCTTTTGATTATGTCAAGTGTGGAATGATTCCAAATGGATGAATCATGCCACAATCCCGGGGTTCGCAATCACAAATCTCTTCTGAGTGACAGTGACCAACATTGTGTTAAACAGGATGTGAATTTGTGGTGCCGTGCATGACCCTATCAGGACTGCAAGGAGCCTTGTAATTTGGGGCGCCTATATCTGTTCCTTGTGTGAGTGCTGGTTCTAGAGGAACACGCAATAGACACTGTCACTTAGAAGAGATTTTTGATTGTGAACCACAAGAGTATCCGTGGTTCACAATCACAAATCTTTTCTAAGTGATAGTGACCAACATTGCATTAGACAGGACGTTGATTTGTGGTGCCATACAAAACCCTATCAGGACTACAAGGAGTCTTGGAATTTGGGGCACCTACAACTGTTCCTCCTGTGAGAGCTGGTTCTATAGGAACTCGCATTAGACGCTATCACTTAGAAGAGATTTGTTATTACGAACAACAGGATTGTGGCATGATTTATCTACATGGAATCACGCTGCACTTGGCATAATCAGAAGATATATACAGTGACCCCTGAATTATGTCATTTTTCATCAGGACCTAATATTGAACCGCATGTGTTTTAGACCTGGATGCTCTATTTTTACACCAAGAAGATCCTTGCTTTCCCAGTTGCACAACTCCTGGAAATCCACTGATCATAGGACAATAGCAAAAATTCACAGAAGAGGAAGTCATACCAGCAATCAAGTCACAAAACCTTCACAAAGCAGCTGGTGCGGATAAAAATCATTTGATGTTTTCCGAAACCAGTTAACTCTTTGGTCCCCAGTTCTAACTTGCACTTGTAATAACATCTGGTCCTTAGTACAAATCCCACGATCATGGAAAAAATCAATAATCGTGCCTATTCACAAAAAGGTTCCAAGAGATTGAGTGGCTAACTACCGGCTGATTTCACAGCTTGATGGCGTCTGTAAAATATGTTCATACCAATGGCTGGAAGAAAGGTATCTGATACACCATTCTCACACAAAAAAGAGAGGGAACAGGGAGCAAAGTTAGAAAGAGCGAGGTCCCACAGATAAACGTGTCTACACTACGGGGGTAAAAGTTCCTCTAAAGTCAAAAGAGATACAAACCAAATTATAGTTCATGAGGAAGAGAAATTATAGAGAAAAATGCATGGTGGTCAGGTTCTTGGTAGGTTGGTATTGAGAAGTGTAGTGGGGGAATTCCTCCTTTGTATATAGTGCCCTCAGACACCCTTGCGAGTGTCATGTATCATCATAGGGTGTTGCTCCTCCTGTGGGTGGCGCTGCAGTCCCTCACAGGCCCCGCAAAAGGGCTCTTTAATGGAGATCTTTTAAGGACACGCCGCAGTTGTGCATGTGGGTGAGAGGGCCTATGGAAAAAGGTGAGTGAGAACCTGTATTCATTCAAGGGTCCGAATGGTCAATTAAAAGGGTGTGGATCATGGAGCTCCCCTACAAAAATAAATACAAGGGGCGGTTGTGTGACTAACCGCTGCTCTCAGGATAGGTGCTCTAGTGAAAAAAATCTGTTTCTAAAACAAGGTCAACATGTTTCGCCCCTACTAGCGTTGCCTAAAGGATCCTTTGGCGCTTCGTCAGGACTGGAAATAGAGTGAATATCAATGTAGAAAAGATAGAAAAATGACAGGTGCCAGGCTTAGCACCCGTGAACCTGTGGTACCTTATTCCTTAAGGTGTAGAGCGTCTTAGTGCTGACAGGTACTCTCACTCTGGGTATCCATCCCCCACCTGGTAAGACAAAAGTGTGGGAAAGAAGCAAACAAGCATTTAAAAACAGGTAGTCGTAGTCATAGCAGATTCTACCTATAATATCATGCCCCCTTAGTAGTGAGCCCTGTCATTTTCATGCGCTCAGAATCAACCTATATTCCTGTGGTGAACGCATGATTAAAAGGACATAATAAACAAGATAATGGCTTAGTGAGATAATGTCTTGTGATGTATCTTTGCCCAGAGCATGTGAGTGGGGTTTGTAGAGTTTCTCTTTTCTACATTGATACTCACTCTATTTCCGGTCCTGGCGAAGCACCAAAGGACCCTTTGGACTGCTAGTAGGCACGAAACATGTTGACCTTGTTTTATTAACAGATTTATTTCCCTAGAGCACCCATCCTGAGAGCAGCGGTTAGTTACACAACCACCCCTTGTATTTGTTTTTGTAGGGGAGCTCCAGGATCCACACCCTTTTAATTGACCATTCGGACCCCTGAATAAATACAGGTTCTGGGTACCGTTTGGTTATTTTAACATAATCACTCATTTTTTTCCCTAGGCCCTCACACCCACATGCACAACTGCGGCGTCTCCTTAAAAGATCTCCGTTAAAGAGCCCTTTTGCGGGGCCCTTGAGGGACTGCAGCGCCACCCATACTAGGAGCAATGCCCTATGATGATATATGACACTCGCAATGGTGTCTGAGGGCACTATATACAAAGGAGGAATTCTCCCACTACACTTCTCACTACCAACCTACCAAGAGCCTGACCACCAAGCATTTTTCTCTATCATTTCTCTTCGTCATGAACCATAATTTGGTTTGTATCTCTTTTGGTTTTAGAGGAACTTTTACGGTTCTATCTTTATGGAAGTTCCTTCTTTAACACACTCACATCAGCAGATGGAGTTTTTGTTTACTACTAGCCCTTCTAAGATGCTTGGGAACCAATCGAATCTAACCTAGCTTCACACTCCCATACCCACGTGATACGTCATCACGTGGAGGCCCACCCAGGTGTTCCGGGTTGGCGTCTCCCTGCGGAGTGAATATAGGGGAACGAGAGAGACCGTTCCCCTGCAATTCCGACACACCGACACGGAGAGGTAGGTCGTGTGTAATGAGAGAGGCGGGCACTTGTAAGTACTTCCTTTTTTTGTGTCAACAGGCACATTGTGCGGGGTCTGTACGCTTTTGTCACGACCTACTGTGACAACTATGATTCTTAAATACCCTTTTTCCACCACACAGTACTCAGCCTCCGACCGAGCGGATGTCGACTGAGCCTTTTCACCACTAACAGGGGTAGGCTCAATTATTTATGCAAATTCTCATGTTTGTGTGTTTGTGTGTGAATATACACGACCCAGCGGATTTCTACGAGCCCACCTGCAATAATGATTCAAGCTGAGCAACTCTTAGTAACCTTGTCTGGATGGCACTGGTTCATCACACCGCTTGCATGCATGATACGTGGCGCTTGTTTTAGAGTTCCTTTCTCGGTGGGGTCTGGTGACACAGTACAGTGAGTTTTTTAACTATACAACCTGGTCCGTCATTGGTGGTACCTGCCTTTGAGTGTTCCTTTCCCCAGCAGATAATGTGCATGCGAGTAACTCTACAAACCCCACTCGCAAGCTCTGTGTACAGATATATCACGAGACCTTATCTCACTAAGCCATTATCTTGTTTATTATGTCCTTTTAATCATGCGTTCACCACAGGAATACAGGTTGATTCTGAGCGCATGGAAAGGACAGGGCTCACTACTAGGGGGCATGAGATGATAGGGAGAATCTACTATGACTACGACTACCTGTTTTTAAATGCTTGTTTGCTTCTTTCCCACACTTTTGTCTTACCAGGTTGGGGATGGGTACCCAGAGTGAGAGTACCTGTCAGCGCTAAGACGCTCTACACCTTAAGGAATAAGGTACCACAGGTTCACGAGTGCTAAGCCTGGCACCTGTTATTTCTCTATCTTTTCTACATTGATATTTATCTATTTCCAGTCCTGACGAAGCACCAAAGGATCCTTTAGGGACCGCTAGTAGGCGCGAAACATGTTGACCTTGTTTTATTAACAGATTTTTTTCACTAGAGCACCCATCGTGAGAGCAGCGGTTAGTCACACAACCGCCCCTTGTATTTATTTTTGTAGGGGAGCTCCAGGATCCTCACCCTTGTAAATGACCATTCGGACATCTGAATAAATACAGGTTCTGGGTACTGTTTGGTTATTTTAACATAATCACTCACCTTTTTCCCTAGGCCATCACACCCACATGCACAACTGCGGCGTCTCCTTAAAAGATCTCCGTTAAAGAGCCCTTTTGCGGGGCCCGTGAGGGACTGCAGCGCCACCCACACGAGGAGCAACACCCTATGATGATACATGACACTTGCAAGGGTGTTTGAGGGCACTATATACAAAGGAGGAATTCCCCCACTACACTTCTCAATATCAAACTACCAAGAGCTGACCACCAAGCATTTTTCTCTATCATTTCTCTTCCCCATGAACCATAATTTGTTTTGTATCTCTTTTGACTTTAGAGGAACTTTTACCCCCGTAGTGTAGACACATCTGATACACCATATCAAGCAGGCTTCAGAAGGGGCGAGGGCACAATAGATCAGGTTTTTAGAAGTGCTTAAAAAAGTCATCACTTTATTTGTTTTTTGTCGACCTCCAAACAGCGTTCGACAGCTTTGATCACTCTATTCCATGGCAAATCTTAAGTGGAGTGAGTATCCCAGATTAAATCCTCAAGCTCCTCATTGCACTGCATTCTAGTAACACCACAAGGATTATATACAGCACTAGAGGTGAATACACAGCAGAGATATCAATACCTCGAAAAACACTGTTGCGTTCTTGCACCACTCTCTAAAATGCTACATAAACTATATTGTAAAAACTCTGCAGGACCTCAATTTGGATGTACCTAAATCGGGCAATGAGCAAATACCAATTTTGCTTTAGAACAGAGTTATTGATGCACTGCCTGCTGAAAGGCTTTGAGTCATTTTGCACCACTAGGAAATTGTCCATCAATGCTGAGAAAACAAAATACATAATTCTCAACCATATGCAAAAACTATGAGCCCCTATTAAGGTTTACAAAACATCTTTAAATCAAGTATCCACCAACAATTATCGAGGTATCAGACTGGACGACAAATTCAAGTGGTCTCCACAGTTATCAAAAAGCAACATCACTCTGGGCCAGCAAGCAGGAGTAGTGTTGAGATTTCCAAACTCATGCGGCAACCACACAGTGAAGTCATCACTGTGGCTTACAAAATGAAAGCAAGGGCTGCTTGTTTATATGGCCCGAGATTTGGGGACATAAGAAGACCGTAGAAATACAAGGTCGAGAGAAAAATGTATTTCATCGGCTATTACTTCAGGGCTGTGGCATGCCAATGCTGCCAGTGAGAACTTAATGAGTTCTAGAGAACATTGAGGATTATACTGAATTGGCTCTATTAAAATACTGATTAGATATATGTTCCAAGAATCAATTGGCATCATACAGACTAACTTTACTAGACATCATCAAACGACAAGATCATCATAAGCTACCATGGGTTTTCCACCTGTCAGGTGCTCTGATTAGTATTGGCCTGAAGGAATATTGGCTCCATCCAGAAATGATTACAAAGGAAAGTCACGAAGTAGTAATAAAGGCATATTGGAACCACAAAAAACAAGTGAACTTTATGCTTCTAGGTTCCTTGTCAAAACGTTACTGTTCCTTTAATCAACTTCTGGTGCCTATCGACTGCATGATATTTACCCGGTAGAAAAAGATCTCTTTATTTAAAATTAAGACTGGGAACATTCTTAGTGGGTTCAATAACCAAAAGGTGGTCACCATCACTGCCTTTGCTCCTTGAGAGGTCGAGAGACTCTATCTCACTTTCTTCTGCTTTGCCACTTAACGCTTTGCTTTCGTAAATTCTATCTGTGACCACTCTTCCTAAATTTCAAAATCAGAACATGTAAGAAGGCGGGGGTTATTTAAATGAGAACTTATGAGAGGGTTATTATATTGGCTGTCTTATCCTACATTCATGCTGCACGGAAACAAGGAGCAGAAGCTTTCTTAAAATGGGCTAAGGGGTCGCTGGTTAGCTGACCACATGGCAAGTTGCCATTTTTTGTATTTAGATCAACTTTTAACTGCCAATATGGAATCTAGCCCTATTAGAAAAAATGACAACCAAACACTCATACATTACTTGCCAGTGTGACTGGTAAGTAAAGTTTGTAATGTTATACAGGTCTCATTGCTATAAGCAGGGACGTAGACAAAACAAATGACCTAGCTTTATCAACATACATTCATATTTATTTAGCGTGCTTCTTGAGTTTTCATTTGATCTCCTTTATAAACATCATCATCATGGGATTTTGTAGTAGGATTAACTACATTGCTCAATTAAGAGCAACTATTCGCCAAGATGGTAGGCTGCAACTTAGATGAATCATGTAATTTGAATAGTTTTCATGGACCATTGATTAAATTGTATCATTTTTGTAGCTGGACGTTTTATGAATTTTATGTGTTTGTATAATGTAATATTTGTTTTGGCCAGTTTTGCTGAAAACAATAATTTGATTTAATTTGAAGAACTTCAAGTTCATGGTCACCATGAGCTCTCAATGCTATAGCATAATGTAAAGACCTCCTGTTGTCAGGCATTGCTGGTAGTCACTGTACAGCGAAGAGTCAGATTAATTGAAACTTCTCGTTGCTGGGCGGCAAGATCTTGGCGTGAACGGGCCTGTTGTCATGCACAAATATCCCAATACTTTTCTTGAGGAGAGAGCTCAATTGATGCCGCACCATGGGTCCAGGGCCTGAGGGGCACATCTTGGGGATCAGGAAATCACTTTAGAAGAGGCCATGAGGACTGAGGCAGCTCCTGTTGCAGGTCCCAGCAGCAGATCAGCTGGGCAGTTGCAGGGAGCCTTTGGAGCTTGTTATGTCCCCAGAGCTCAAAACAGGAGGTCAGTCAGCTGACCCTTGGAGTCACGAGCACCTGGTATGAAGGGTGCATGTCCAGTCTTCCTTCTCAGCAAGCCGGGAACCAGGCAGCAGATCAGCAGAGTAGCAGGGCAAACGAGTTGCAGTCCTTCTGACAGTGAAGTAGCACAGTAATCCTTCTGTAGTATCCACAGGTCCAGAGGTGTACTGAAGGGATGGGTCTGAGGGTCCACCGTTTATCTCTGCTGCCTTCTTTCAAGGAGGAAAGGTTTCTGGAGGACTCCCTTTGAAGCCCTTGAACTTGCCTGCCTCCTGTGCCCTGGATCCAAGCTGTCTGCATGAACAATGCTGTGGTGACAAGTCATTTGTGTGAAGGCAAGGCACAGCCTATTCCGCTGCAAGTGGGTCTGTGCCCCCCTTACCTGCTAGTTGATGGACCACCCAGGCACACCTAAGCCCTCTATTGTGTGGGTTTCTGGGAGGAATAAACACAGCCAAACTGTCAACCACACCCATTCATGTGACCTAGGAATAGGCTGCAGGCATCAAATGGTTAGGGCAGGAAAATATAAACTTTCTAAAAGTGGCATTTTGAAAATTGCAGCTTAAAATCTGACTTTGCCATTAAAGAAGATTTTTCATTAACAATTTCTGAGACACCTGTTACCTATCAAAAGTTAGCCCTTAATAAATGTAATCACGCAAGACAATGTTATCTTTTGGGCGAGGTAGCATTGTAGTCGTATGAAACGAATTTAGGAGTTTTTATTACCAGGACTTGTAAAAGTTAAAGGTTCATATCCAGCCTTTTAAATAAACTGCGCCCTGCCCTATGGGCTGCCTAAGACCTACTATAGGGGTGACATATATAATACAATGAAAGTTTAGGCCTGCCAAAAGCTTTATTTTGCCAAGTTGACATGGCAGTTTAAAATTGCACAAGCAGGTTGCAATAGCAGGCTTGAGCCGTGTTTTAAAAGGCTACTCAACTTAGCGGCTCAATCAGTGCTGCAGTCCCACTAGTAGCAAAATAATATACATGCCCTTTGTACAGGTAGTACCATTTTATTAGGGACTTAAAAGTAATTAAACGTGCCAACTGCCACTTTCACCATGTTTAAGGGAGAGAGCACAGGCACTTTAACACTGTTTAGCATGGTAAAGTGCACAGAGTCCTAAAAACCAACAAATGGGGATTTAGAAAACAGGATGGTGAAGGCAAACATTTTGGGGATGACCCTGCAGAGAGGACCAAGTCCAACAGTTATGAATTTGGTTACAGTAAGGTATGGTGTAGGGCATCTGTTATATTATGGTCGGACTAAAGGTTAATGTAGGTTAAGGGGTGGGATTCAGAATATGGTTATATGCTATGTTAGTGATGGTGTAAGAAACTGTAGGAAAAGAGTGACACAGAAGTCAGTACGAAGGTGGCGTCCCCCTGTGAAATGACAAAGAAAGGAGAAAAGGTTAAGGTTAGGCATAGGGTTAAGGATGAAGTAACATTTAGGTATTAGGGATAAAGTTGGTGGGCCCGATTCACAGAATGAACTTACTACTTTTGGCATTCACAGAATGCACTTACTACTTTTGGTATTCACAGAATGAACTTACTCATTTCGGTATTCACAGAAGTTAGGACTACTAACTTTAGGACTCCTAAATGCCTTCTGTGAATACCGAAAGTCTTAAAATTAGGATTTTTCTCAATTTAGTAGTAGTAAAGTTAGGACTACTAACTTTAGGACGCCTAAATGCCTTCTGTGAATACTGAAAGTCTTAAAATTACGATTTTTCTCAATTTAGTAGTAGTAAAGTTAGGAGTCCTAACTTTACTACTACTAAATTGAGAAAAATCCTAATTCTAAGACTTTCGGTATTCACAGAAGGCATTTAGGCATCCTAAAGTTAGTAGTCCTAACTTTACTACTACTAAATTGAGAAAAATCGTAATTTTAAAACTTTCGGTATTCACAGAAGGCATTTAGGCGTCCTAAAGTTAGTAGTCCTAACTTTACTACTACTAAATTGAGAAAAATCGTAATTTTAAGACTTTCGGTATTCACAGAAGGCATTTAGGCGTCCTAAAGTTAGTAGTCCTAACTTTACTACTACTAAATTGAGAAAAATCCTAATTTTAAGACTTTCGGTATTCACAGAAGGCATTTAGGAGTCCTAAAGTTAGGAGTCCTAACTTCTGTGAATACCGAAATGAGTAAGTTCATTCTGTGAATACCAAAAGTAGTAAGTGTATTCTGTGAATGCCAAAAGTAGTAAGTTCATTCTGTGAATCGGGCCCAATGTGAGTCCATGCACAATTCTTAAATATTGTGGTAAAACGTCAAGATTTTAAAAGATACAGGCAAGGCAGTTTTCTTCCCAATAATTAGTACAGGAGTATATCTCTCAAAATACAGCATGGAACGATATTGGCCACAAAACTGTATCTTAGTGTGTATAGAAAGCGCAAAACGTATACCTATGCACACAAAAACACTCTATGAAATGCATGAAAGGCCATTATGAGAAGCAGCTGTGGGGAAGCTACTCGTGATGCTATTAGCGTTTTCCCCTCAGGCCTCTTCATCCTGCAGAACCTTAAGCTGCATAGGCCTCTTTCTGACTGATACCCTCATATGAAAAGGCCGTTTCATGGTAGAGGTTAGAAGTACACTGAGTGAATTTAAATGGCATTAGAGTCAGTGAAACTGTGGTTCGACAGCACCTTCTCTTGCCTACAAGCATAAAACTTAAACCCATGGTTTGTCCTTCAACACTGTGCTGCAGACACTCACAAGGCACACGCCGTGGCACAGCCTGGCCTGTGTTCTAAACCATCCAGCATTCTGCACCCCGTGTTGCATATGCCATGAAACCTCTGGATAGGGCACAACCAGCACAAAATGATGGTCCCCTCCCCACTTGCAAAGGCAGTGAGGCCCCCCTCAGGGTGCCATATCTCTTAGATGTTCATAGGTAATCTTGGGTTGAAAGGGGGGCCCTCAAGCACAACAGGGGCTTGTGTTACCCCCCCCCCCTAAACCAGCCTGTAGTTAGCCCGTTACTAAAGCAGACCTCTCAACAGCCACCTAGTCAGCTGTGAAGAGTACACTCTGTTTTTAGGTGCAATCAAATGTAAAACTTGAGCCAAAAACAGGAAACTGACCATTGATGCCAGTATTCCTTTTGGATGCAGACGAGTGCACTCTTTTTGCAAAGAACACACACCATGGGTGCAACAACTCAACAAAACTGAGTAATAACTGCTCCTATAGCTCATGAATCAAGCACATACAGCTAAGGGACAGCTAAATTGTTAAGCCAAAGGCTCAGAAAAAGCCAACACAGTACATAATTTCACGCATATATTGGAATATGTAAATATATACCTAGGCAGAGTCATCACTCTGTATGTGTATGCCTTGATTCTTCCGTAGAGTACATCAGAAATAAGAGGGCCGTGCACATCTTCTGCCTAAATCCCGCTGGAGTTGACCACAAAGGATGGAGCTCGATGGATTTCAAAGTCTGGTGGTGTGCTCGAGCAATGTATGAATTCATTGATGCACTCTCTTGTAAGCTGCAACTCGATCCGATCTGACTGCAAGCGGATCCGAGCACCGATCTGCAGATTCACACCAGATGGAAGGAGGATGAGCTCAGAGGAATTCTTTGTGTGCCTTTGTATATGAATTTAATTGAATTGAATAGCTTTATTTGATTTTTCAAGAAAATCATAAAAGTACGCAATATAGCAGATAATAAGTATGCCTATCAGCGAAATACAACAATTCAAATACTTAAAAAATATCTATTCAAAAACACAAAATACGTTAATAAAACATTGAAATCAGCATAAGAATAAATAACAGACTAATTGTACACAGCATAAAACAATAAGGCCACAAAAAATAAAATAGTAGGGTAATTTAACAACTGCAAAATGTGTATGAAATAAGAGGAGTTATTATTCTTAGTAATTCTGGCAAAAAGATTTAGGGGGATATTCACAAGGACTCAACTCCGATTTATCTCCACCCTAACGCAACAAATCTATAGATAGAATTAACACCCCATTCACAAGCTGGTGCAAACGGCAGACATCACCTGTATTCTCGCGATAACTGCCCCAAAATTTATCTCTACGGTGAACACCTCCAACTAACCATAATGAGATGCAGAGTAGGCTTTCTCGTGCAAAAACACACGAAAAAACCACAACACCACTTTCACAACGAAATGCAAGTTCTGCGATACGGACCACAACCACCTGATAAGCTGAGGTAGCAGCAGGTATTTTTACGCCTGCCGCCTTCAGGTGTAAAGCCGGTTGACTACCTGCAGTAGGCAATGGAGCCCCGCACACAGACACACCCGAAGAACAAACAACGCCATGGAGCTACTCATCATGCAGCTCGGAGCCCCAACAGGGCCACTACACCCACCGCCACCACCCCCAGGACCCAGACCCGCCCCCCCTGAACCACCACAGAGGCAGCGCAGAGTAAGACAGCGGACCTACTGAAAACGCACCAGACTCAGAGACCTAACGCCCAAGGAAGTCATTGCCCACTACAGGCTCAAAAGGACAACCATCATCCGCATCATGACCCACATCGTCCACAGGTTGACAATTCCAACACAGCGGAGAACCAACATACCTCCGCAGACAAAACTGCTGGCTGTGCTGCACCTGTTGGCCTCTGGTACCCTCCAACCAACAACTGCTAGAGTCGGAAGAGTCTCACAGCCAGCCCTATCAAAGTTCATCACACCTGTCCTGAATGCCATCCTCAGCTTCATACCCCAGTACCTTCACTTCCCCCACACTGCACAGGAACAGCAGGAGACCAAGAAAGGCTTCTAGGCCATAGCTGGATTTCTGGCCCTGTTGGGACAATAGACTGCACATACATGTCCCACTTGTGCCCCCTGCGGATACAGCACACCACTACCAAAACAGAAAGCACAGGCGTTCCATCAATGTGCAGGCAAAAGTGGACCACTGGGGACTCTTCACTGATGTCGTCGTAAACTACCCATGTAGTGTGCACGATTCCTACATCTTCCGACTCTCCATCATCAACCAGTGTGGCACATATGGAACTTGGTTGGTAAGTGCCAAATCAACACAGCACACACCTCAAAGCCACCATCACACAACGCACAATTGTGGGAATGCACACATGACCAAACCACATACAACATGGCACTCAACATGCCCACCTACCAGACACGACAACACCACTCCATGGTGATCCTGGTCTACCCCTGCACACAATACAGCCATATCATAGCACCACAGCCACACAACAGATGCAGAATGCAGCCATCTGCGAAGGATACAAGTGGCCCGTGAACGACAAGTGGGGCGTGGATGTGCAGGACAGACATGGGTAGGCAAACCACAGATATGTCCATGCAGACCACAACTGCTGGTGACTGGAGAGTAGCTAACAGTGGACGCAACCATGTCACACCAGGCTGGGCTCAGATAGCGGAAATGTCTCTCGCTCCCCCCCTGTGTGCGTGAGCGTAGTAGGTGGGCCCAGAGTACACCAGGGCTGCGCAGGGGTGTGGACAAAAACCCTGTGGGTCGTAGCGTGTTTTTCTCCCAGAAAGGCCAACGTCACTGACAGGGAGGTGCCTTGCAGTCCGCCACAAGGCCGACGCCATGAGCAGCGGAACCTGCGACCCTGTGCGCCTGCTGCACCCCAGGACTCTGATACCCAGACCAGGCCTACCCGCATTAGTGCCCCAAGGCCGCACCCCTCACCTGCCGACACCGCTGTGTGTCAAAGAGGGCCCACCACGAGCCGGGGCAAGCTCCATGCCCCAGTCCTGCAAGCCCTGCAGCCTCCGCAGACCATCGCTGGCCCCCACGGCGCTGGCCCACATTACTCCTTTCTCATTGAGATACTCCTCTGGCGTCCCTTTCAATACAGTGGGTCCCACTTGTGGAACTGTGTCCTGAGTCCTGAATGGCAGTGACCCAAATCCATGGCAGCGACCACTGCGCCAGACTCCCTTTGAACAGTGAGGCATAATTCCATATGGCAGGCTGGCAACACGTGGTGCCACTAACCCTGTTCAACGCAAGCCGGTGACAAGGGGTGCCGCTAACCCTGTTCAACGCAAGCCGGTGACACGTGGTGCCACTAACCTTGTTCAATGCAAACCGGCGACACGTGGTGCCACTAACCCTGTGCACCGTGAGTGACCATCAGTCTACGGCGGAACATCGTTGGTGTCTGAGCCTGTGGCCTGGGTGTCGTCATCAGCCAAGAGCAGGTACGGACTTGGTGTCTGGCATGAGTCTGTGCCATTCATATTATACATGTTGCAGGATACAGCTGGCATGTGCCCTCTGCATCATGCCCTGGGGGTACACCTTCAACTGTCCACTGAGCCACTCCACGACTTGCTCCTTCAACTTCGACGAGAACCTGGTCTATACTCGTGAGTGACCCTATCCCAGTCTCCTGCAGGTCAGCGTCCCATGGGGATGGGCCCGTTCGGCCGCTGTGCATCCGGGCCACTAACCCTCTGTGACTCAAGTCATCCCCCCTTGTTGTCCTGCCATTGCTTGTCTGAGTGCCTGATGACTGTTGGCGTTGTTGCCAGCACCAGCTACTCCCTGAGGGGTGGCTTCCACTCACCCCACACACAGCCAGCACAAGCTTCACTGGATTAGTGGGCCTGCCAATACATCCTGCCGAACCAAGTATTGACTCTTTTCTCCCTGCACTGTCACAGTGATCAAGGATATGCACTCTGCCCTTGGATGATGACACCCCCCGAGATCCGAACACACCCCCCCAGAGGCAGTACAATGCGGCCCACATACGCACCAGGGGCATCGTTGAATGCACATTTGGGGTGTTGAAGTCACGTTTCAGGTGCCTGGACGGCACAGTGGTAAGCTCCTGTACAGCCCGGAGATCGTGTACAAGATGATCGTTGCATGTTGTGTCTTGTACATCTGTGTGCGCACCAAGACCATGGATCCCAGTTCCAGACGTCCCGGATAATGATGGGGACGATGGGGCAGGTGGCCCACATCCCACTTCAGCTGCGGCAGGAATGGCCCATAGGAACACCATCATTGACAATTACTTCTCATGAGCACGTACCATTGTGGCCGTCCCTGGCAATCATGGGACAGTACAAAATGTATAAAAATACAGCATGTGTGAATTGCAGTCTAAAGGTTGTACTAGTACATTGTGATGTCACGGTTCCCTGCTGGGCCAGATGTGATTTGCCATGTGGTGCACATTTGCGGCACCAGTTGTGGCCTGTGTTCTGTTGTGGAGGTGCTGCTGTTTGTACCGGGATGTTGTCAATGTCGAGGTGCACTCATACTTATGTGCGTATTCTGTATGGTTGGTGATTCGCTCCTGCGCTCAGATTTGTCTGCCACTGGTCCCTTTCATGCGGTGTACCTGTCAGTTCAGTGATTCCATGGTGCTGAGATGTTGCAGACTTGGGTAACTTGTGCTCTTTGTTGAGTTGTGACAGTTGGGAATAGTATGTCCACAGATGTGTAGTTGATGTCAAGGGTTGTTTGTGCAGGTGGTTGTGTCCGAGTGTGACCCTGCTTCATTCTGGTTGTGGTCCGCACTCAGCCACCTCAGTGTCGTGCCGTGTACATTGTCACAGTGATTGCACAGCAACCATGCTACTCGTCATGTGGTGTCTCTTGCATTGTCAGCGTGGCTGATGTGTATGCCTGTTTGCTTTGTTTTGCACGTGTGCATGTGTTGGTTGTGTGCTTGTTGTTGTGTTGTGTGTGTGCCCCTTTGGGCACATGGTGTACGTGGGACTACTTGGTGTTTGTGTGTATGCTGAGGTGTTCCTGTGAGATCAGGGATATGATCCTGAGTCATTGTGGATGTGCAATGTGCAATGCTTAGTTGTGCATGTGTGCCATTGGGCATGTCTCCCCCAGGCCACCCACTCCCTGGTCAGTGCGCACCCTGTTGATGTGGTGACGGGCATGGTCGACTGTATCCGGATCCCCTACTCTTGTTTCCGTCTCCCACCTGGTTACTGTGGCCACCATCATCTCCATGTAATTCAGCTCCTGGTATTCTGCTGGCCCCCCTTCTCCGGGGTACATTTCTGCTTCCGCGTTGGCAGCGAGTTTCTACTTGGTTTTGCCATTCACAACAGTCCAGGTCCTCTTGTGCTGTTCCATTGTCCTCCTCTGCCATGCAACAGCTTTCAGATGGTCCGAGGTGGTGTGCCATCTCTGCCTCTTTGTTGCCAATGACACGTTGGATGTGATGTACAGTTGGTGGTGGTGTTCTGGCTCATCTGTGGCGGTACTCGGATTTTCCTGGCGACTGTGCCCTGTCTTCCTCTTCCTCTTCTCATTGGCCTTCCACGGGCCCTGGATTCCTGGGTGTTCCTCCGTGGGGTTTGTGGGGTTCATGTTGTCCTCTGCAGTGGGTCAGGGTGTATCCGTGATACTCCACAGTTAGTGTCGTTTTTTCAGTGGCATTTTCCGTCTGCTGTTCTTGTACTTTTTAACTCATAACTTGTGGGTGTTGCTGGCCTCGTGCTGGTTGTCACTGTTTTCTTATCGCGTTTGGGCACATTGCGTGTTGTTCCGCGTTGTGGTTTGTGTTTTTATCTCCGTCGCGGTGATTGTATCGCGGACATTGGCCGCGGTTTCGGCAGACTATCGCATGCTAACGCCTTGTTGTGAATTCCACGTTAACGCAAAGGTTAGTTTACCGTGATCGGCTGCGATGTGTAAAGGTGCGTTACCTTTTTTTGGTGATGTTTAGCACACGTTCTTGTGAAAATACCCCTCAGGCTTTGATGAGGATTCATTGCTAAAGCAATCTGAGAGAATTGCCTTCTCACTTGGACAGTGGCATAGCCAGGGTGCTATGGGCTAAAATGCAATGATGGATTTCCCCCCCTCGGCCCCGTGTAACTAGTAAACACAACAATCGTTTGGGTTCAAGGGCCCCTAGACCCACGGAAACCAGTGCCACTGCACATGATGCACAATGCATAGCTAAACCTCTGCATTCGGAGCTGTATGAGTACTGATAACCCTAAAGAATGAGTATCATGTTTATCTGATCAGTGTCAGTTTCGTACTATATGTGTAAGGAGTTGGTAGAACTCTGCTCCTGCTCCTATATAAAATGATAACATATGACTCTGTCATGGAATGAAATGCGCAGCGTAACACAATCCTAGCTACATGCATACTTATAGTACTAGAGTTGAGTGAAAATGTATCCTAACCTGCTGATGGAACACAAGTATCTAAAGCTATGTGTTCAGGCAAGGGTTCACTAATTAATCTTGTTGTGCCTGCGGTTCAAGCATTTCAGTTTATTTCAATGAAGACATTCTGCCCACGGTGCCTCTTCTCACAGATACCCTTTTTTTTTTTACCAAACACAATTTTTTTTTTAGATTTTAAAACCTTTATTTAAAATAAACTGTCAAAAATCAGAATTGCCGCATTTCATAAGACATTACATACCAATGGCATAAAATGTAAACTTGTAATACTAAATACCGATCACCTTAGTCTTTCACCAGGCAGCTATCTGTTCTGGTAACCCTTATGCAGAGTGAAGTTTTGGTCACCAGCCTATATCTGGCAATAAAACTCCTGGAATGCGTGAATTGACATCCATTCCATTCCTTGATTACAGATAAGATTCTAATTATTATGATCAATTTCAATCTTAAGTGGGTGATTTGGTGGCTATACAAATCAACATAACATAACATTTCCTCGTTGAGCCACAATTGCGTTGTGGTAAACTTCAGTTTTGTCTAGGTGAAGCAGCATAGTTTTCGGTTTCTTCGTGATTACTCGCTGGAAACGGTATATTCCCTGGAGTTGCTGCTTGCTGGCTTACCTTCAGCGCTCCCAGAATGTACAATTGGATTTTTGCTAAAATTGAAGATAATTGAGCACATGATCTGAGTCCCCTTTTTTTGGATTGCTTCTGCTTGGCTAAACTTTGTGTTTAAGCCAACTTGCCTGGCCCATGTATTTCTGCATATTCCTAATTCATTCTGTGTTTTGGATCATCTTCCTATGTGCAATCCGCCCAGGAACTTTGTGCTGATGATCAGAGACAATAGGCTGTTCCCTGCTTGAGGCCAGATACTGTTTGACTCTGAGTATTGTAACTGAATGTTTTACACCCTTCAACAACTCAATATTTAGCAATTTTACAATGTTGTCAAAACCTTGCTGTTCCTTTGATCTGTTTCTGTTGCGGTCTAGGGGCAGCGGCCTGCAACCAATGAAGCTATATCTGCTCTGAAGTGGCTCCTGCCCAACTCCATGGACATGCACCAGAATCATGCCTTAGTGGTCCCTGATCACAGCACTGGACCCTAGATTTTACCTGATTGTTGCCCGAAGCTTGATGGCTGGTCCCCGGGCAGTGCATGGAACACTGGGGACAGGGGGATAGTAGATGCCAGCGTGAGGCCTCTCATGGAGCAAGATTGCATGAGGCAGCAGCGTGGTTTGATCTGGGCCAAGAAAGCAGCTCCATTTGAGTAGTGGAGAGAGTTGTCGCAGGGCCTCAACTGCTACCTGCAACGGAGTAGCTGAGTCCCAGTGAGGGTGAATAGCTGCTGAGGATGGCGGAAACATGCTTAGTGGGACTACTACGGCTTCAAGATTGCTGCTGAAGTAAGATTGGAAAGGACTTGAAGATGCACTAATCACTTACATAAGCAATGAAAGAGGCCTTGTCCATGAATTATTAAAACCTACCACGTCTTGCCTAATATATCAAAAAATATACTCATTTTTTATTTATTGCTGTCAAGTTTAATACATTAAAAAAAACATTCATCTACTTAGTAACACACATTATCCACATTTAGTACAGAATACAAACACCTTATTTTCTCATCAATACATTTTATTCCTGCACCTCAATTAGAAAAACACAATATTAAAAATCATACATTATAAAATCACTTGTAACAAAAAGTGATTCGTGTATTTATAAATCCTTTTCAATAGCATTCTCATACTCCAGTAAAGTTGAAGCACAAAAGGGAATATGTTTTATAGCTTTATACAGTCACAACCAGCATGACTCGTGGGTGGGGGGGTAAATAAATTACAAAGTTAACTTACCTTCACCGCCCGGTCCGGTCCTGTGTCGTCCCGCGCCATCACTGCTTCTCTGCTCCACACAGGAAGCTGGCAGCCTCCCTCCCCTCCCCTCCCCTAAGCCAATCACAATGCTGCAATGGCAGCATTGTGATTGTTTGGGACGCTGACCACACAGGCTTCTATGGGGAGGCCATTTTCTCCATGTAGGCTGCTTGCAACCTATATGGGAAAAGGGAGAGTGTGTATGACTGGTTTGGTCGCCATGGGGCACTTCTGGTGGCATCGCAAGGTGAGGGATAATTGCGGCCAGGTGTACCCCAGTGGTTGGGACGCTGACCACACAGGCTTCTATGGCGAGGCCATTTTCTCCGTGTAGGCTGCTTGCAACCTACATGGGAAAAGGGAGAGTGTGTATGACTGGTTTGGTCGCCCTGGGGCACTTATGGTGGCTTCTCAAGGTGAGGGATCATTGCGGACAGGTGTACCCCAGTGTGTGGGAGGAGGTGGGCAGACACAGGTGAGCGACCTGAGCCCTGGTTAGGTGGGACTCCTTGCTAAAAGGCAGCACAGTAAAAGACTGCAGCACAATGCTATGTGCACTGCTTGAGATTTTGTGCTGTATTGGGGACACTGCTAGCTGAATTGCGCTTCAGAGCACTGAGAAGTATTATGTTCCCTGGGCAGAGGTGATTTCAAATTAAAGCATGTCTGTTGTATGCAGCACTATGCTCTGAATATTGAAGGGGCAGTAGAACTCTTCTGCAAATGGAGAGTGAGGGCTACATTGCTTTCCTCATTGGAGAGAACCCTGAAAGGCAAGACCCAGAAAAGGTGATGGAAACATTGAACTGAGTAGTATCCCTTTTTGGGTGATAGGGAGGGTTGTTGGGAAACCAGAAAGCTGCATTGATTACAGGTGAACTTGATAGGCCCTGAGTTAATATCGCTCTGAGCGGGGAGGTCAGCTTTACTTGTGCTCTCATGGAAAGCAAGATCCTTTGTTGACATTGTGGTGTGAAGCACTGAAAAAAGGATTAAAAATTAACTGGAATAGGCCACCAAACTTGGAGGAACTTTCCCTGAGGTGGACCCACAGAGAGCCGTGGAGAAAAGAGACAGGTCAGAATAAGCCAGATAATATCCTGACACCCATAAGACAATCTAGAAAAGAACTGGAGAATAAAATCTATGCACTGGTCGTATGAACCTGCTGTAAGCTGATCAGCACAATGACAGCAGAAAGGTTCTTGGTGAACAATAATATCCTGGATGATCTTCAGCCTGCAGCAAAAGAAATCCACAAGTAGATGCCTGGAATGCAACAACAGTCCGTGCGCTGGAGATCAGAGCAGACGATGCAGAAGGGGAGTCTCGCTGCAATAATATAAGAATTGTAGGGCTCCATATGTGGTTGGAAGGCCACAACACTTGGATATTGAACACATCTTGCTGGAAGGTCTGTTACAGTGCTTCATCATAGAAAGAGACCTTAGGATAGGTGGCGCTGCTTACATTTGGATTTTACCCATGTTACATATTGGCCAGGATACTTAAAAAGCATGACAGTAATGTCATCTTGCAAGTATCAAAGAAGATGAGCACGCTAACATTGGACAATCAAAGAATCTTTGTCATTCCAGACTATACTGCAGCTGTCCTAGGTAACTTCATGGAAGTTAAGCACTGACTTTGTCAACTGGATGTGAAATACATGTTGGTTTTTCCTGTAAACTGAAAAATCATAGTGGATGACAAAACGCTCTTTTTCTCAGAAATTAAAGAGTCATAGGACTGATCGACTCAAAGGGCATCTGATCATGGTCGAAAGGTTCCCAAACCATTGTCTTAAGAACTGCGAAGGCTAAAAATGAAGAATATCGACTAACAGCTGGAGACCTCCAGGCCGACAAATGGGCTGGTTGCTGCTGTGCAAAAACATACTCAATTCATCCAGTCAATGGGACCGGGTGGATGTAGGATGTTATCATATCATGTTGGTACTAAAAAGTGTGCATGCTGGGAACACCATGAAGAGTACATGTATTGTGCAATTTTGATTCTAGCAGGATGACTGTAGATGGGACAGGACATTACCTGATTCTAAGCTCCACCCTAACACCTCGCTGAGTGTTAGATACAAGAGGTTTCACATTCCACAATAGGTGTGCATGGGTGTCAGGGCACAGCACTGGACCCTGTGGGATTACAAACCATTGGGGATGCTATTTGTTTGATGTTAACTACATGGGTGCTCATGACGAGCTCAGCTCGCCATGAGGCACGGTGGCCGCGTGCTCATGACGAGCTGAGCTCGTCATAACCGCCGCAATGCTCGCACGCGGGGCTAATTCCCCTGCTGTGCGAGCGTTCCACTGAAACGGGTGTGGCTGTGACTAGCTCAGCTCGTCATGAGCACACGGCCACCGTGCTGCGTGACGAGCTGAGCTCGTCACGAGCACCGGGGCGCTGTGCGCGCCCCCTCTCCCCATCACAGCAGGGGAATTACCCCCGCTGCGAAGGGGTTAAATACTAGTCATGGTCATCAAAATGTCAGTGAAGAAAGAACTTGTGAAAGCAGCAATTGAAGAGTCGCTGGTTGGGGGAACTTCAGCAGAATTCTGCCATTTGCCTACCCACTTAAGATTAAGCATACATGCCCTGAGTTTCTTGATGATTAACAATGGCTAGTAGTCACAAGTATATTTTGACGTCCTGGGGCCGTATTACGTATTGGCATTGTTTGCATCCGGCGCACCTCTGAAAAAGTGTTCCGGGCTCAAACAATGCCAATGTGCCCCATCATGGTGAATGCGCTGCCCTAGGGGCTCCCGCAAACTTGCGCTGCCCTGAGGGTAGCACATTCAAGTGAAAACACGGAGCAGCTGCTTCGTGTTTTCACATTGCAGGCGGCACCTACCCTCAATTTCAAAAGGGTTTAGAGATCCCCTTGCAGGCAGGTGCAGTCAGTCAGACTGTACTTGCCTGGGGGGGGGGGGTCCATTGGACCCCCTTTACCTCCTGCAGAGTACACATCGCACAAGATTAAACAAGAATTATGCGAGGAGCATAACCCATCCTTTAGCGGTAATTTGTTGTGTAGTGTCTAAAAATAAAAATAGCACTAAATGCAACAGAACATGAACAGCAGCTGCTCGTGCTTGCTAAGTTTATTGTTCTTGTGCACCTGTGGTAGGATTTGTGTGTTAAATTACTCCTAATTGCACAAACAGGCTTTGTTGCATAATTTTTGGTCATTTTTCATCAAAGGACTAATGCAGAATTACTCCGAGTACTCTGGTGTAATTAAAAGTTCTCCCAGGCCTATTGGTGCATAATGAATCCTGAGGAAAAAGACTATTCTTATTATTTACATGTTGTTACACATCTTACAGGAATTGATTTATTCCTGTGTTACCCGCTATTCCTGAGGGAGCCTCATCACTCTGAAAATCTGTGTAAAACACTTTTGGACCATGGCCCAAAAAAGCTGATGTTGAAATGGGGGGTACATATAAGCAATACCCCATTGTGGCACCTGCAGCCTACGACTTTGCTTGACTCACAATACAGTCACTCTCCAAACTGCGATCACACAAGTTTGTTAAGAAATTTCAGGCACTGCCAGAGACTTGACCGTTGAGTGTGAAGCCTTTAAATGAACAAGGAGCATTTGTATGAGCATGACACAGAGGGCCCGATTCACAAAGGAACTTACGTGTAGTAAAGTTATGAGAGCGGAGTCTGCAGTGCACCGTGTGGAGATTCCGTCCCAAAAGTGACCTGAAACAAAGCATAGCATGAGAAACTGAAACTTTTACAAATGTAATGAGGCACACTCAGTTAATAAAAACGAGGAAAGACTATAGGGAATCCCTAGATTGTATGGGCCTTCATCATTATAAAGCATACATTACTAAAAACCATAGTGAAAGAGACAAAGTGGATAGAATGCTCAATTGGCTGATTAGATTGCACACAGAGCAAATATCAATCACTGCACTGTATACATTAGATAATATCGTAGCAAGCACTCAAGTCAATATAAATGAAATGCTGAATGCTTATTACTATGCCCTATATGAGCAGTCTGGAATGCACATGATTGGGGACCACCAGGAGTATTTCCATAAAGCCCAGCTAAAGAGACTACCACTTGATCAGCTGTCAATGTAAGACTTGCCATTAATGGTTGAGGAGTTGAAGGCTGCATTAGAGCGACTAGCCATGGGGAAAACCCCAGGGAGTGATGGATTGCCCCAACAGATTTAAGGTGTTTATAACGACATAAATGCATCTCAATTACTGAAGGCATTTCTGACATATAGGGATGTGAATTCACCACCCTCTAATGTGTCCAAAACAGTGTAATAACTCTGCTGAAACCATGCAGGGATCCCTTAAATGTGGGATCTTTTTGCCTGTTATTAATGCTGAATCTAGATTATAACATTGTAGCTAAATTACCAGCAAATAGACTCTCTCGACTCTTGCCTGAATGTATCCACCGGAACCAGTCAGGCTTCAATCTAGGCAGGAATACTTCCTGAATATCCACGCCTGGTCAATAATTCTCAACTGGGAGCTGAAGACCAAGCAGTGTCTTCAACAGATATGGGAAAAAAATTGATGCTCTGAACTGGTATTTTTGCAGATGGTGGAAGAAGAAATGGGATTTGAAGTTGAGATCAGTGAAACAACCTGGCATCTGAAGTATTAAACATTAGAGCCAGGTCACCACAACGATCTAGACTACTGGAAGTAGCCAAATACTGATGAAAAAAGGTCATATCAGTACAAAGACAGATGCAGCATACACCCCAGAGCTTCCCCTGTGGACGCACCTTAAATTGCATAACATAGAAACGACTCTAGGCAGGGCCAGCTGGAATAGCGCCAACATAACCATGCTTGGTGACATGTTTGACATTCTTAAATTACTACTCTTTGACGAACTGCAAAAGACCACACAAATACGAATTGGGCAATTTCTGACACATGGTGCATTAACTAGATGTAGGAAGCTAGCTATTTATGTACCAAAATGAGGTGCACTATGTAGAAAGTCCAGACGACCCTTATTGGTTTACAGGGCTTAAATTAATAATTGCAAGTGGTCTCTTTTGTGGTAGTATGGACGAGCAGTTTAGGCTTATTAGAGGGTAGTGTAAATCATTTGTTGTGCACACAGAGGCAATAAATGAGACACACACTCAAGAAGAAACTCGAGACCAATTTAGAAAAATAAAAGTTTTATATTATTTTAGACACCAAAATCATCAGAATCAGGTAAGTACTTTAGATGTTATCAATGTTTACAGTACAAACAGTAGAAAATGACAGCTGTCATATTCGAGGTGAACATAGTAATGTTATCCAATTGGAGACAAATTCACTTCATAGGTACACTTACAGGTGACTTACAGGACTGTTCTTCTATACTTAAGGTAAGTAGGGGCCAAGGTCAGAGAAAGCACCAACAGTTCAAGTTTACCTGCCCTGGGGTGTTGGTTGCAGAAGTGCTTTAAGCTGTGGTAGCCTCGAACACTACATGCTAAGGTCAATGGGGAAAAGTACTGTAAGATAAGGCTGCAAAGGGGGGACTCGGGGACCAATCTGGCAGAACCCAATATGGGGCTTGGCTCTTGAGGGTCTCAGGATCACAGAGACACTATTGGTTTACATGAGCCCAGGCTGGGGAGCTCGGGTGCAGAGAGGTTTTGTCCGATGGGTTGGGGAGTTAGAGGCTCTCATGGTTCTGGATATACCCACAGAAGAGGGAAAAGAAACACAGCAGGGCCACTCTCAGTGTCAAACAGGCCTCTGTTGGAGTTACTCAACATGCAGTTATGTTTCCACAGTGGTGGTGTTCCGACTGAACATAAACAAGTCTTGGTGCTTGCAACTGGTTCCGTTTCCTCAGTATTGGTGCAGGGCAGCTCTTGGGGGTCCTGGTGTCTCCAAACTTGGCTGAGAGATGGATATGACCTTATGGAGCACAATACCTTTTGCTGGAGTGCTGCTCCCTTGGTGGGCCCAGGGGTCAACAAAATGCTATATCTGGCAGTTGCAATCTATGCCTGCTGACACAGGGAAGTGGCTCCTCCACTTCAAAGGAGATGATGCTGGGTAGAAGAAGTGTTGGGCAGACCTCCAAGGGTTTGGGGAGGTTGTTCTACTTCTGGACGAGTTGGTGTTGGTGTTTGTCAGGAAAGCTGCAGTCAGGTAGGGTTTAGAACAAATGAAGATGCTGGTCAACACTTCTCACGTCTTCGACTCATCTTTGTCCTTCTTCTTCTTCAGGAAAGTGAATCTGAGTTCCTTGTGTCAGGGGGACATCTAAATACTAAATGTAGGAGCATTAAGGGTAGTGAAGGGTTGTAGCCAATGGACCACTCACCCCTGGTGTCACTACACCCCCTATATGACCATTTACTGTGGGGAGTGGACATAATCTTATCCCAGAGTTCCTAATTCCGCCAAAAACAAGATGATGGAACCCTTCTTTCGTGGAGCACATCAGGTAGCCCACCTTAGGGGTGTGATTAGCCTCGTGGTGCAACATGCTTACTCCATAGCTAATTTACTGCCTGTTCTGTTGTTAAATGGGCCTCAGGGCAGGTAGGACATCTCCCATGTCTATCGGAAGCAGGGGTTGCATGTCAAATGCAGCAGGGGCTATGAAGCCCCTCGCCTGGATTTGCTAAATTACTAGCAATCCTGCTGGAGAAGGTGTGAACATCTTCCTCCATAGCAGACATTGTTTCTGGCCTCTGAGAGGGCACGCTTTCACCTGCAGGGGGGCACAAACTTTTCTGTGGTGGAAAGCTGGACAATACCAGTCAGTCAGCGGACTAGATTTTGGTAGGTTTTTCAGGGGACAACTCTAAGGTGCCTGCTAGGTGCATGCCATCATAAATCCAGTTCTGGCAACAGTACAGAATTATTAAGACAAGGTGCTTGATACCAAACACTATAGTTTCAGTAAAGACATCATGTAGCTGGGGAACTCGTAATGATCAGAGCCCAGTGCATGTACTTAAGATGGCTTCCCTATTAACTTGTATCATCTAGTAATTGAACTAGACAGCGCAGGGGCATATCTGCTCATGTCATCACATGTAATATAATGCACCCTGCCTCAGGGCTATAAGGGCAGCTGTAGGGGTGACCTACATATATTACCTGCAGTTACTTAGGCAATGCATACCGTGAGTGTGCCATGTCATGTTTTCACACATGGTTTGCACCATGTCACACACTCTGCAATGGCAGCCTGCATGCAATTTGCATGGGGGGGGGGTCCCTTATGGTGGCATAATACATGCTGCAGCCCTAAGGGACCTTATCTAGTACCCATGCCCTTGGTACCAGGGCTAACATTTCCTAGGGACTTACAGGGGTGCTAAAGCGTGTGCCAATTGTATCCCAATTAGACCCTTTTACCTTTTTTTTAGGGAAAGACCATTGGCACTGAGTCCTGGTTAGCAGGGGCCCAGTGCACATCAGTTGAAAAGCATCAGTACCAGCGGTAAACGTGGGAATGACCATGACTAAAAGGGGCACTTTCCTACACAGGACACATACAATCTGGAAGCAGGGGAATGCAGACGAACAACACACAACACTCTGCAGCATATGCTAACACATAGTAGAGCCAGGAAATCAATTATAACCTTATATCAATGTATTATACAACAGTCCAAAGTAGACATATCTACTCTAAGGGAATTGTGGGAACATGACTTAAGTAGGCAATTAATGCCTAAGCAATATGGTACTTGAGTATCCATCAAAGGTCTCTTGACTTGCACAATATACATTTTATCCAACTAAAACTACTCTACAGAACATATTTAACACTATATAAATTGCATAGAATAAACACCGCTGTTCTCAGTCAAACTCCTAGGTATCAACAAGATGGAGAAGTTATCGCTCAGAATTGCTCAAGTTGTATGAAACTCGCTCCATACCGGGTAGCACCTTGGAAGATGGTACAGGAAGTGACCGGCAGAACCTATCCCCACTCTTTAGAAGAGAATATACTTGGTTTATACAAAAGAAAAGAGTAAAAACAGTAAAACTAGAAAATAGATTTGCAGACTTGGCAAGTAGCCATATCCTGGAAAGCAACTCAGGCCCCATTACTGGACTGTTGGACACGAGAACTGTTAAAATGGGCTGTGGCAGAGAGCGATTCTCACAACACATTGCAACGATGAATGATTGTAAGAGTAAATGTCATGATGTAGGATGCAATGATCTCTACACTTTTTTAAAACAAAAAAACTGTTATATTATTTTATTTTAAGAAAGGTACGAAACATTGCATGAAGATTACTCATACAGCATATAAATTCATCCATTTTGTGAGTTAATATTGCATTTTTCCTTATCAGGAACAACAAGAATGTAAGGATTTCGAAACCCCTTGAATGTGCTAATCTCAAACGGTAAAACCTATTGGGCATGCAGTGGACAGTGCATCCAATCAATGTGTCTCCAACCATTGATTTGGTGCAAAGGAAGGCGGGGGCAGACTCCAACGGTGGAGCCTAGCAGGGAGAGCATGCAGTCCTGATAATATATCAACCCTCACATATTCAATCCTGTCCACCTGTGTTGTATGAATATAACGTTATGGGGTTTGATGGCCTGCTTCTCCATTGGTTTCAGGAGGAGAGTCCACTGTTTATGTTGAGACCCTATCTTATCCTGGGTCCCTCGTCGCTGAAAAGAGGATAGGCAGTTCTCTCATGTTTGTGTGTGCATACTCGTTTGCCCTTTGCACTGTCCAATTGACAAACCCCTAGTTCAATCTGAGCGTAATGTACCAGTAGTTGTGTGCATTGTTGGGGGCTTGGCCAAAGCGTGGACTTCCAAGTGATGGCGACGCTTCACACAATGATTGTTACAATTAAGACAAAAATGAATGATCTAACCCCATAGGTTGCTAAACATAGGATTACGAATATCCACCACAAACTGCAAGAACATCTACTTATTGCTCCTAAACCCAGTACACTTATTAGGTTACACATCAGATGGTAGTCCACCAATATGTTTTTCACACACTGAACATGATAGGGGATGTTTAAAACTGCAACTTTTAATTTTGGTGACACCACATCGACCTACACTCCATGCAAAGCAGGATTGGAAGTTGTTCAGTAGGTTGTGCTTGATTGTTAACAAGGTGTTTTAAATAAAATATTTCCCTCTAGATGTTACATCATGAGGGCATCAAATGTGGACTATGTCCTGGTCTTTGTACTGTGTTGTTTTTGTTATGTACTATAATGGAAATCGCACTATTAGTTACTAATTTGTAGGTATAACTGTTGAGTAGTCTAAAGTGTATGTTTTGCTTTTCTTAAATGCAAAAAGATAATAAAACATTTTTAAAAACTGTTCCATCTATTCCAACAACGTTCCATTCTTAATGCCAAAATGCCCACTTTTGAGTGAAGATTGTTACTTTATAAATGCCAAATAATAACTAAAACAAAGTGGTAATTCTTGGCAGCCTGCTTGCCCAACGAAGAAATCAAAATTCATCGATTTGTTCAAAGCATGTAGGGGCATATTATCAACGGCCAGCGATAATTATCACTGGCTGTTCTTAGCGTGAGAATTGTTATCGACGGCTTTCGCTGATAATTATCGCCATGCTAGCGCTGTATTAACAACGCATAGCGCAATGGCGATAATTATTCCAGCGATAGCTTGTTTCCCATGGAACATCGCTGGTTTTCCAGCGATGTTCCATGGAAAAAGACGATAACCTTGCTGATACGACCCTGTGGTCGTGTCAGCATCATCCACCTCCAATATAAAGTATGGGTAAATCAGCCTTTTTGCACCGCTGTTTACGCCAAAAACTAAAGTCTGCAAAAATGCCTGGGTTGTTCTGCCCAGTGACGCCCACTTTGCATCTCATTAGAGTCGCAAAGGGAGGCGTTGGGTAAAAGGGTGCTAACATGCGCTAATGCATGTTTTCACCCTCTTGTTGATAGGACGATAACATTATCTCCGCCTTTTTGGCTTTTAAAGATAAGTCCCTTGATAATATGCCCCGTGGAGACAAAGTACATACAAATCTCCTCAAATATTCCACATTCTGATACCTCTTCACAGACAAAATGTATTTTACTAGAATAATAAATTCTTTGAAGTGTCCTGATGTACATGACAGCTGTGTGTTTGTTAAGACTTTCTCCCGATCATGGCCCATAATGAAATAAAATATTTGGAACATACTGGGTCAGGAATGTCCCATACACTGTTAAATAAAAGTCTTTGTATCACAGTACTGAGCACATGTCAGAGCACTGAGCTGAATGTGCCGATGTCTCTGCGATAGATCTTTTTAGATGCCTGATAAAAAAGGAGGAGTTAACATCATCCAAATGTTTACTTTACAGTGCAGCCCATTTGGCTACATACTGAGGACGAAAAAGTCGATATATGGGATTAAATGTAGGTTTATTGCCAATTCAAAGCCAAACTGATGTATACGAGCCTGAAGAATAAGTTGTAAAAGTAAACAGTTACTACTGGCAGTCTAAATCGTCTGACAACATTTAGTCTCAGCAGCATAAAGCATACAGGGAATTCAGTAATGGCAATGTAGAAATTAAGGAACAAAATCTGGTGAATAGTATATGATTTATGAGTATATCTAAATGACCTAAAATAAGCTTGAACTAAGTACTATTAACTGAGGAAACCCTAATTAGAGCCAGTAAAGCAGGAAGGTTTCAAGATTGTGTAGACTTCTGTAGACATTCTCTAAAATCAGGAGTATTGCCTAGCTTAAAGCCACACAACAGAAATATAGCAAAGAGGTCTGTAGCACTTTGAGTCTAAAATGAATCTTCCTAAAGATAATGTGTGACCACAAATGTAACTCCACAGAACATTTGAGAATCCCACATCCTGTGTCCCAGTACTTTTCCACCTACTCACAGTAGAACTTGGCAACCTTATTTGATACTCCCATCGCATGATATGAACATCAGGTCGTACTTGGATTCCTCCCGTCTCTAGATATAACATGAATAGGTGTCCTCCCTTTGTTCGTTCGCACCTCTCATCCTTGCCAAATGTTCTTCTCCTGTGCCTTACTATCTCTCATACACAATATGCCTTTCACTAACTATGAGATCATATGAACGCATCTGCAAAGAAGAAAAAACATTGAAACCTGAGCAAACTTTCACGTTGAAGGTTAAACATTACAGTCCAAATGCTTAAGGCCTTGGATCATGCTAACTTAGCAAAACACTTCAATACACATTATTATGGATACATATGCAGTTATAAAATAAATGCAGGATACTATTCAAATGAATATGTGTGTATATAAGAGTTAACAAAATCACCCAGACCACACAAATGCAGATTTATATATGAGAACTGTACGGCAGGCAAAGCCCAGGCTTACCTAAGTGACGCTCTCACCCCATCAGCCCGAAGCAAAATTCTGTCCATTAGATTAATCAATTTAGGAATTACAGATTTCAACCCCGCTTGGGCCCGAAGGGGGATGCCCCAAACTGTAGACTCTGCCCTACAAGAGGGAATCCTGGCTGCACCTCTTATGCTGCTGCCCCAATCTCATCGACGAACGTCCGCTGCTATTGCGCCCAATTTGTACCATCAATGGAATAAAATCTTGTAGTGAAGCGTCAGCCATGTGCTTTTCCAATTCCAGCACGACAACCCTAGTAAGACTGGGGAAATGTATCAACCAAATCAGGACCGCCTTAAAAACGGAAAATGCCCAGAATAATACTCTGGAGAAGAGCATCATCAAACCCAGCAGAAGATAGCTGAGGTGGTCTTGATTGTGCACTGATGCCTTCCTGCACTTCCAGCACCCTCTCTAGGATAGCGCCTCACATGATACCTGACCAGAGAATGAGTCACAGCTTTATGACGCTATCCATCTTCACAGAACATCATGGGATTTTGGATTGCGATTAAGGCCATACCTCCATAATTACAAACCCTGGGGAAGGCTGTTAATGGTGGATCTAGGGAGGGGCGGCAAATCCTTTTACCAAAAACTTTTACATTTCTACCACAAACCAAAGGTTTTTTTACTATTGTTTTAGCTGTAATATGTTGACTGCTTTTACTGTAATTATTTTAATTAATTGTACAGTTAATAAAAATACAAATATATGAGAACTGCAATATTGTACCACTGTAAGAAAAACATTAGTTTGCACTCTCATGTAAATGTCTGGATTATTCAGCAAATGCACCTTCAGTATTTCCTTCAAGTGCACCACTTTATGTTAATATTAAAGCACACAAATATGTGGTACTACATGCACGTATATTTAGCATAGTCAAGACTTGAACGGGTGGAGCCAGTGAAACGGGTATCCTGACTTTTATGTTGTCGCTGGTGTCATACTACTCTTGGACTGACAACGTGTCCGGACGCAGATCCTTATGCAGGAGCAGAATGTAATCACTTCTACGCCAGCCTTGGTATGTTACCCTCCAGAATATCCTCAGGTGTCAAGATACAGTTAAGTGGCATGTTTTGGTACCCTGTTGACAGAGAAAGTGTTACTGGCGTGCTCCAAAACCACAGAGAAATTGCACCAGTTTATAAAGAATGATATTGTTCTTACCACTATTCTGTTGAAGGTAGTTTGCTAAGGGAAGGATTTTAGGCTACTACACCTCAGCTTAGGGGGATATGCTGAGCTTGAACCCTGTAATGATACTAGAAAATTACTTTGAAGATTCAAATAAGCACAACAGCTTGGTTATCAAGTTACATGCCTTTTCCAAAGCAATTCATGCAAGTCTGTCGAAATTCAGTTCTTGTAGTCCATAATGGCTCTCTATTAGTTCGTTTTTGATCTGTTTACATATAAATGTTTCACGAAGTCTCAAACGAGTTCTGGTTGATACTTCCTCAAACTATGCCTTTCTGAATGAAATCTTACTCGGGTCTTCTGGCAGACCACTATCTGAACAAGCATTGGAAATGCCAATAGGCATGGATTCAAAGGAATGGTGCTTGGTAATGTGAAGCATTGTAAGAGCAGATACGTATTTGTGTGGAAGGAAATAACTGTAGAATAATATTAGCATAGGTTAAAAGGTCAGGTGACAGTTGCACTATCAGGCCAGACCAAAATATCAATGTGGGTTAATGAGCGCCCTCCTCCCATCATACATTATCTAGTTATCGAAGACGCTTTGATAGCATTCCAATGCCATGCGTGTGCCCCCTGAAAGTTAATGATTAGGCAGCTGGATAAATTAGCAAAATGATCACGGCTGCATGGGCAAGTACTTTTTTTATGAAAGCACACCACTTCTGTACTTCATACTTCATATGTACTCCTGGCTCCCAACATATGGTTGGAGCCAAAGCCCCTCTCTAGCAGTGGCGGCTCCTCAAGAGAGTGCTGCGGGGCGGTGAAGCGGGGCAGGAGCAGGGTGGAGGGTAGTAAACTCCGGAATTGGGCCGGAGTTGAGTAAAGAAATAAATAAATAAAACAAATTACATTGCAACCTGCATTGCCGATTTGGCGTTGCAGCTCATGCAATTTGATTAGTTTTATTTATTTACTTCTTTACTCAACTCCGTGCGGCCCAATTCCGGAGTTCACTACCCTCCGCCCTGCCCCACTGCCCCGCAGCACTCCCTCGAGGAGCTGCTACTGCTCTCTAGTGATGCTCACATAAATGTCTGGCGACAGCTGCGGTGGCAGACCAGACCATAACAAGTTCACCTTTATGTTGGGATCATATAGTTTTAGTAATAATTGTCTTTTCGTTATTTTTTGTTTTTGCTGGGGCGCCGAAGCGGGGAGGGGGATCGGGAAAGAAGCGCGGCGGTCAGAAGAAGGCGCCGCTTCAGTTTGTGGAGGGAGCGGGGGGGCTGGGAGGGGCGGGCGGAGTCGGGGAGGCGAGCGGGAGGCCAGCGGGAGGCGCAGTGGGGGAGAAGGGGCCTGCCAAGGGGAAGAGGGTTGGGGGGGTTCCCAGAAGTCGAGGAGGAGTGCCAGGCTGGGGGGGTTGGCGGGGGGAAGGGGGCCAAGTACAAGTAGAGCAGGAAGGGGGGTGCCCGGGGGGGAGGAGATGCCGCAGGAGGGCCTATATGCCAGGAGGTGGGGAGTGGAGGGGTGAGAGGGGGGCGGCTCAGGGTGCAGATGGGGAGGGGGGACCAGGGGGTCAAGGGGGAGGAGTAGGGGGCTCGCCGTTGCTGATTGAGGAATCGGAGGAGGAGGAGGGGGCAGGGTGGGGGGTGAGAGCGGGTTGGATTGGGGGTCATCGGAGGAGGAGGAGGGGGACATGGTGGGTCCTAGTAGGCTGGTGTCACCGCGGGGGTGAGGAGGGGTGCAAGACAGGGAGGGGGTCCGGCAGGAGCGGGAGGGGGCGGGGCAGGGGGGAGGAGATGCCACGGGGGTTGGGGGCAGACGGGGGGTGGGGGAGGGGAGGAGGGAGGGGGTGTTTCGGAGAGTGGAGTCACGTGGAGGGGGGTAGCGGGGTTGGGTCGCGGGGTGCAGGGCTTGTTGGGGTTTGGGGGTGGGCGCGAGGGGCAGCCAGGGAGACACAGGGGGTTGGGGTTGGGGGGACGACCGGTGCTGCGGGGAGGGCATTCGGCGGCATGGGGGAGAGGCGCGCCAGGAGTTTGGGGGGGCGAAGGGGGTGACTTTTCCTCTGCATGCTGGACTTCCCCGCTTTTTTCTTGGCAGGAGCAGTTGGCAAGGGGCTTGGGTGAGCAGCACGCAGCTCCAACCCGCCGAGAGGATGGGCCGGCTCTGCCTAGTACGGGCAGTCGCGCTCCAACGAGGGACCATGTACGTGCTGACAGCGGATGGCAGGGCCATAGGTCTCCAACGCCCCCCTCCCGATGGGTCGAGCCGGCCGCCGGGGGACGGGGATGGAGTAACAATTTGGCAGGCTACTCAGATTACCAAGCAGAGTGTAGGAGGAGGGGGAGCATGGATTTGGGGGCACTGATGACGGCGTGCAGGGACAAGGCAGGATTGAGCAGGGTGAACACAGGAGGGGTCCAGGCAGGGCGGTGGGGGGATGGAGATGGAGGTGGCGAGATGGAGTCGGAGGAGGAAGGGGAGCTTCGGGAGGGGGAGGGGGAAGCGAGTAATGCTGTTGGCAGTGTTTTACAGGTACGCCCCCGGCAGACGGTGCCACGAGTGACGGCCCCCCCAGCGAAACTGGTTAGGCGGCGGGATCCGGTGCGGACGCCAGCCTGAACGCCAGGTAAGACCGGTGCACGGTTGGGGAGTGGCTTGGGCGGGCCTCATGGAGGCCAGGCGGCTGGGGGTGCGGTTGGCGGATGCCAGGTGTCTGTGGGAACGCATGCTGAGGGAGGGGATGTGGTGAGATTGGTGAAGGGCAGGTATGTGATGGATGCCGGGGTGTGTACGGAGGCGGCAGGCGACGTGGCGTCAGTGAGCACGGGAACGGGAGAGGCGGCGAAGTCCGAAGTGCCGGCAGCGTCCAGCGTCGGGGCGAAGGAGAGTTGTGAGGTGCCGGTCAAAAAGCTGCCTTACATGGGGGTAACGAAGTCACTGCGGGCGCATCTGTCACTGGCAACTAAAGAGAAGATCTGGAAGGGGGAGTATGTGGAGATTTTGAAGTTGCTCCACAGGGAGTTGATGGCCAAAGAGGGTTCGAAGGAGGAGGAGCAGGAGTTAGCCAGGCGACCTAAGGTGCCGGTTACCATTGAGAATTGGTCGGCGGCTTTCCTGATATACGCCAGTGTGTACTGCGAAAAGTACCCCGACAGGTCGGTCGCGCTGTTCAAATATATGGATGTGGTGCGGTGGGCGCAAGTGACGTACGGAGATAATGCTTGGTCACATTACGATGAAGAGTTTCGGGCGCGCATGGCATCGGATCCGGAGGCTAAGTGGGGAGAGTTGGATGCGGACTTGTACCAACAGACGATGAGTGGGGCAAAATTTGGTCGCACCATCTACACGGCCAGTGGTTTGCCGCTGGCGCCGCCCCCCTTTACAGCCCACCCCACCCGGGGGGGGTGGGGGCGGCGGACGCTGGGAGTACTCACAGCGTCGGGGCCTGCTGGGACTTCAACAGAGGTTCCTGTCTCAGGCAGGCGTGCCGTTTCCGGCACGAATGCTCCAAGTGCGGGAGGAGACACCCGGTGGTGCACTGCTGGGGGCTCGGGGGAGGCCCCGCACAGGGTCAGCAACCGGCGGCAGTGCCAAGTGGTGGCAGAGGGGGCGGCAGGGGGGGGGAGTGCCTTGGGAAAAGGCTCGTACACCGGTTAGGCTAGACAGACTCGAACCTCTTTTGGCGGCTTATCCGCGGGCGGACGATGCGGCCGTGCTGCGTCGGGGTTTCAGGGAGGGTTTCCGGTTGGGATACGAGGGTCAGCGGATCGCTCAGTGGGCAGAGAACCTGAAGTCCGTGAACGCGCACAGAAGCTTTTAAAGGAGGTGAAGGAAGGGAGGATGGTGGGGCCTTTTGAGGAGCCGCCGTTGCCGGATTTGATAATTTCACCGAATGGGGTGGTCCCGAAAAAGGAGCCGGGTCAATTTCGGCTGATTCAGCATCTATCATGGCCGGAGGGCATGTCCGTGAACGACTTTATCTCAGCAGAGTAGGCGTTGGTGTCGTACTCGTCCGTGGACGTTGCGAGGAGGTTGGTGACGACGGCAGGTCAGGGTGCGCTCATGGCAAAATGCGATGTGAAATCGGCGTTTCGGTTGTTGCCGGTACATCCGACGGATCATCAGTTGCTGGGGATCCAGTTTGACGGCTTCAATTCCGTCGATAGAGCGCTTCCCATGGGGTGCTCCGCGTCGTGTGCGTTGTTTGAGAGATTCAGCTCCTTCTTGCAGTGGGCTTTTTCCTGGCGTACACGGGCTCTGAGGCGATGACTCATTACCTGGATGACTTCTTCCTGGTGGGTCGGCCCGGTTCGACAGACTGCCAGCAGCGACTGGACAGTTTTACAGACTTGATGGGTTACCTTGGGGTTCCTTTGGCGCCAGAGTAGACTCAAGGTCCCAGCACGGTGCTGTTGTTCCTCGGGATAGAGCTCGACTCAGCGGCCATGGAAGCACGCCTACCGGAGGAAAAGCGGGTGGTGATGATGGACCTGGTGAAGGGCATGTTGGCCAGGCGAAAGGTGACGGTGCGAGAGGTGCAGGTGTTGCTGGGACATTTGAACTTCGCGTGCCGCGTGGTGCGAGCGGGGCGGACCTTTTGTCGTCGACTGGGGTTGGCCTTGTCCGGGTTGACGCTGCCGCATCACCATGTACGCCTATCGGCGGGCTCGAGAGAGGACCTGAGCATGTGGCTGGCTTTTTTGGGGCGTTTCAATGGAGTGCCCATGGCGCCCCCGGAGGACTGGGAGTGGGACGTAACAATGTCATCGGACGCGGCGGGAGTCGGTGGTTTCGGCCTACACTGGGAAGGCAGATGGTGCGCGGAGCAATGGCCGGATCATTGGCAGGCGGGGGAAGGAGCATTGCGTTCCTAGAGCTGTTCCCGTTGGTGGTGGCTGTGACAGTGTGGGCGCAGTATTTGGCGCACAAGTGTGTTTTTTTCAAGGTGGACAATATCTCGGTGGTGCAGGTGGTGAATCGGCAGTCCGCGAGGGAGCCCCAAGTGCTGAAATTGATGCGCGTCTTTGTCTTGAAGTGTTTGGAGCACAATATTTTGTTCCAGGCTCAACATGTGCCGGGAGTGGACAATGACATTGCAGATGCCTTGTCTCGTTCACAGTGGCAGAGGTTCCATGGGCTAGCCACGGAGGCAGGGGCGGTCAAGACAGAGGTCCTGGAGGAGCTTTGGTTGGTGGGAGAGCGCGGGTCATTCAGTTGGTGAAGGCGCCACTGGCAGCGTCCACGTGGAGGACTTATGAGCAGGCTTGGCTGGAGTTTCTACGTTTTGGAGCGGTAAGGCAGCGCGGCAAGTGGCGTCGGGAGGAGCAGGTGGTGCGGTTCATGCTGGGTTTGATGACAAAGGACTGGCGAGGGTGACGATTGCAGGAAAATTGGCAGGGGTGGCCTTCATGGGCAAGCTCTGGTGGGGTTATGCGCCTTCGGTGGGAGAGTTGGGGGGGCGTCTTCTGGAGGGTTGGGAGAGGGAGAAGGGGGCACAGGTGCGGGAGAGACGGCCAATTACGGAGGCGATGTTGGAGGGTTTGGTGCGCCGTTTACCGGGGGTGTGCAGGGACCAGACAGAGACGGTGTTGTTTTCCACGCTGATGTCGTGGATGTTTTTTGGAGCCTTCCGGGTGTCGGAGTTGGTGGGGTTGAAAGGACGTCCGGGTTTGACATGGGGGGAGGTGGAGTTGCGTGGCCGGGAGGTTGCGGTGCGGCTGCGACGGTCCAAGACAGATCACCGTGGGGAGGGTACTTGGGTGGTGTTGGGTCCCAGGGGATCGGAGGCAGTGTGTCTGGCGGAATGGGGAAGAAGGCTGGCGGACGGACAGGTGCAGGATGGTGCGGAGGTTTTTGCCAGGAGAGAGGTTGGTCGGGTGACGGCTGGTCAGTTGCTGTGGGTCCTGCGGCACGCCCTACGGTCTATGGGTGAGGACCCGAAGGAATTCGGGACGCATTCCTTTCGCATTGGGGCGGCGACGGAGGCGGCGCGAAAGGTTTGGGGGAAGGAGGAGATTAAGAAGCTGGGACGCTGGAAATCAGACTGCTATAAGACATACGTCAGGATGCGGGGGTAGGTGTTGAGTAGACTTGAAATGTTGGGCTCGTTGCTTACATATGTATCTTTGCAGGCGCGGTGGCGGGGCCTACTGCGACAGCGATTAGCATATACGTGGTGGGCCATTCCTTTGTAAAGAGAGCGGAGAGGGCCGAATGGGAGAAACACAGGAACCTCAATTTGGAATTGGATGAGCAGTTGTTTAGGTGTCATTGGAGGGGAAAAGGGGGCTGCATTGGCACGAGTTGGTGCCGGTTTTGAACAATGTTGTGCGGGGGGGGGGGGGGGGTCTGTCCGGATGTGGTAGTCATCCATTTGGGTGAAAATGATTTGGTGCAGTGTAAGGGACTGGCACTGGTGATACAAATGAAGAGGGATTTGCTGGAGATTAGCAGACAGTGGGCGGGGTGTTACGTCATTTGGTCCGAATTCATCCCTAGGAGGTGCTGGAGAGGGGCGGAGAGGCCAGGGGGTATTGACAGGACTCGGAGGAAAATTAACAGGGAGATGCGGGCCTTTTGTGGGAAGGAAGGATTGGGTAGAATGGAGCACCCGGAGCTGAGGTATGGGGCGGTATACTTATTCATGGAGGATGGAGTGCATTTATCAAGATATGGGATGGAGCTCTATATTGTGCAGCTGAAGGAGGCAGTAGATCGGGCCGTGGGGGTGCGCAGGTATCCAAAGGTGCAGGGGCCCTAGGGGGGGGGGGGGTAGAAAGCCGTATGGGGCTTTCGAGTGGCGCTTTTTCCTAGTTAAAGGGGGGGTAGGATAGGAGGAATGAGTTTTCCTGGACAGAGGGGGAGGGAGTGTACATATGGCAGGTGTTTAAACAGTTGAGGCAGGCGTTTGGGTAATTGGTACTTATGTTTATGTTGTTGGCGGGGGAACTGTTTAAGGGTGGGGGTTGTTGGTCAGATATATGTATATTTAGTTAGGCCTAGTTTTGTACGGCAAAGGCCAAGAATGTGGTATATTTTCAGGATGCACCTGTTTCCCAGTAAAGCGGCCTTTATCACACCTTATACTGTCTCCGGTCGGTCTTTCCCTCCCCGTCTCCCGATGGGCCCCAATGGGGCTTTGCGGGGGTGGCCAACTGGAGGGAGGCTCGCCCCCCCGGGGATTTTGGGGCCCCGGGAGGAAGGGTGGGGGGAAGGATTAGTCCGGGGGACAGGAAGCGAGATTGGGCTGGTTAGGGGGAATTGGGCTGCTTTGGGCTCCTTTTGGGCTAGGGACTTTAAGAGCGGCCATTTTGGGTCACTGTGCACCATTTCGTGGGACAGTGACCCAGCAGCCGGGGGGCAGAATAATCGTTGTCCCGCCCGCCCTCCCTTTAAGACATGTGTTTGGCTGGGTGTACCAGGGGGTTCTGTCATGGGTCCTGAGGGTTTCTTGGTTCGTTTAAAGGGTTTTGTTGGGAGCAGGTGCTTTCTTGGTTAGGATTGGCTGGATGTGTTGTCGCTGGGAGCAGGTGCTGGAAAGTTGTTATTAGGGTGGCGCTTTTTCCTAGTTAAAGGGGGGGGTAGGATAGGAGGAATGAGTTTTCCTGGACAGAGGGGGAGGGAGTGTACATATGGCAGGTGTTTAAACAGTTGAGGCAGGCGTTTGGGTAATTGGTACTTATGTTTATGTTGTTGGCGGGGGAACTGTTTCGGGGTGGGGGTGGAGGTTGTTGGTCAGATATATGTTTATTTAGTTAGGCCTAGTTTTGTACGGCAAAGGCCAAGGATGTGGTATATTTTCAGGATGCACCTGTTTCCCAATAAAGCGGCCTTTATCACACCTTATACTGTCTCCGGTCGCTCTTTCCCCTCCCCGTCTCCCGATGGGCCCCAAATTTAAGTTGTAGTGTTGCGATTAATGTTGCCACAATTTAGTCACTCCTTAATTTGCAAATGCGAAGTTTCAATATTATTACAATGCATGTTCCAATGTCATGCTGACTCTCTCAACTATGTGATTTCAGGACATCAACAACTTTCAAAACAGGAGTTCTCCTGAGAAAACAAAAACCTCTCCTGCCACCTGCCAAGATACACTTTAGATTCACTCTGCCAAGATCAACATTCAAGTAGGGCTCTGGCAGGGCCACCTCCTTCCAGAAACAGCACTTACTGGCAGTTAGAAAGGAAGAGAGGTCCCTTAAATAACGTGGATATGTCTAAAATAGCTGCCAGATCTTGTGGTCTCAATAGAGTTCGGCTGCTACTCGACTGATACTTGGGGGCCGCAAACAGCTCCTGACAGTTTAATTCAGGGGAAAAAATACTTAAAGCCCTTGTCAATGATTATTCCTGATTAATGAATTGGCATGTAAAGTGATTGCTATAGTCATTTGTCACTTTTTAAAACTCTTATAATTTTTGCCTATTATTTTTATTGATCTAAAACAAATAAAATGTAGTTGCTTACTTACTATAAGCCCTCTGTATGGCTGCTCATCTGTTGACACAATTTGGTAGAGAGAGTTTTACATATTGTCTTACTACATTATTGTCATTATGTCTTACCTTACGTTGTTTATTTTCTGTACAATATCTCTTGTTCCTACATGATGCAGTGTGCCTTAATATTTGCCTGTATAAAATAAATGCTAGAATAAAAAAAGATAGAAACTATGGGGCAGATTTACAAGCCCCTTGCGCTGCTTTTACGCTGCCGTTGCATCACTTTTGTGGCAGCGTTTGCTCAGACGTGAGTCCCTTGCTCACTTTGCCACTGGATTCAAGCAAGCCGGGTTGAAGACGACTGGAATGCCAGAAACCGGTCCTCGGAAGCTTGTTTCCGGTCCAGGGAAGACATGGCTTGGCAGTTCGGGCTGGACTGTTCCCATGAGGCACAGGGTCAGACTGATTTGCATATAGCCATGTCTGAACTGGGGTGGCAGAGTGGGCTAAAGAACGGTGATGGATTAAACCCAGATCTTTTGACTGGGTGTGAGTGTTTGATTGATTCAGATGCTCCGTCCATCACCACCCCCTTCTGTACCGCTTTTGGCCACCACAAGTGTGGCAGGGTATGCTCAGACGTGTGTCCCTTGCTCACTTTGCCACTGGATTCAAGCAAGCCGGGCTGAATACGGCTGGAATGCCAGAAACCGGTTCTCGGAAGCTTGTTCCGGTCCAGGGAAGACATGGCTTGGCAGTTCGGGCTAGACTGTTCCAATGAGGCACAGGGTCAGACCGATTTGCATATAGCCATGTCTGAACTGGGGTGGCAGAGTGGGCTAAAGAACGGTGATGGATTAAACCCAGATCTTTTGACTGGGTGTGAGTGTTTGATTGATTCAGATGCTCCGTCCATCACCACCCCCTTCTGTACCGCTTTTGGCCGCCATAAGTGTGGCAGGGTATGCTCAGACGTGAGTCCCTTGCTCACTTTGCCACTGGATTCAAGCAAGCCGGGCTGAAGACGGCTGGAATGCCAGAAACCGGTCCTCGGAAGCTTGTTTCCGGTCCAGGGAAGACATGGCTTGGCAGTTCGGGCTGGACTGTTCCCATGAGGCACAGGGTCAGACTGATTTCCATATAGCCATGTCTGAACTGGGGTGGCAGAGTGGGCTAAAGAACGGTGATGGATTAAACCCAGATCTTTTGACTGGGTGTGAGTGTTTGATTGATTCAGATGCTCCGTCCATCACCACCCCCTTTTGTACAACTCTACTTCAGTCAGGCAACAATTATCTTGTTTGTGGTGGATCATGCCACCAGGTACCCGGAAGATGTACTGCTGAGGAACATAACTGCACTGGTAGTAGCAAGAGCTCTCCTGGGTATCGTTTCTAGGCGACCCTGGTGTGGGTGAAGTCCACTCACCTTAGTCAGAGAAGGGTGGGTGGGAAGGAACCTAGGAGTCTTCACAGAAGAATATGGCAGACTATGTGATTGGCCTTAAGAAGTTGATGGCACAATTCATTAGTCAGGCAAAGGCAAACCTTCAGGCCACCCAATAACTGATGAAGATATGGTATGACCAGAAAGTTACACTGAATGAATATCAAGAAGGTCAGGGGGTGTTGGTGCTAAAGCCTTTTTGTCCCAGGTCTTTGAGTGGCAAACGCTGTGGGCCATACAAGGTAAATTAGAAGGTTTGTGAGGTAAACTGCTTGGTGGCCACAGTTGCCACAAGGGAACCCAAGAGGGTGTTCCATGTGAACAGGCTGAAGCTTTACCTCTGGAGAGAATATTCAATGAGTGTCATGGGTATAGTAGAGGAAGTTGAAGAAGACAGTAAGCCTCTTCCTGACTTGCTTCAAAATGACATGAAGTATGGCTTTGTGAGGAGGTTCAAATAGCCCCTGAGTTAACGCCTGAACAGCAAGGAGAATGTAGGGAGGTGTTGGGATGGTTTGCCGACCTCTTTTTGCTGACTCCAGGGTTGACACTTGCCAGTCAAAGGCAGGATGTGCAGTATGCTTGTCTGACTTCAGGGATGCATTAAGGCGGAAGTTGCCAACATGTTTCATCTGGAAGTCATTGAGAGATCTCATAGTCATTGGTCTAGTCCTGTGGTTCTAATACCAAAGCAAGGATCTACTGACTTGAGGTTTTCCGCTCTCAATTGGTAAGACTTGTGTCGGGGGACAGGCAGCCCAGGATAGGATGGGACCCACTTACCCTGGATTATAAGAAGGGAGGTTTCAGTGTGACAGATCTGCATCTATGTAATCTATGTGCCCAGGCGCTATATGCACACTACTGGCATGCCCATCATGAATTCATCCTGCACATAGAGGTAGAAGGTAAGCATGGGCGAATTTTGCAAAATCGCGATCCGCGAATTTGCGGATTTGCGAATTCGCGATCTGCAAAATTCGCGAATTTGTGCGAATTTTTGTTTTTTTGCGTGTTCGCGGGTTTTTTGCGTGTTCGCGGGGTTTTTTCCGTGTTCGCTGGGCTTTTTGCGTCTTCGCGAGCCGCTTGCATAGCGAAGTTACCCATGCAGTCGTTTATGGGAGAGGGAGAGAGAGATAGATAGATAGATAGATAGATAGATAGAAAGAGAGAGAAAGAGAGGGAAAGAGAGAGGGAGAGAGAGAACGAGAGAAAGAAAGAGAGGCCGGATCTCTGAAGGGCCAGATTCCTGAGTTGCCCCTACAGAACATACAGCTTTTTATTTTTAGCAAAATGCATATGAAAATTGTGCTGTAAAGGTCTCTTTTAGTTTAACCCCTCCTGACAACTCAAAATGGGTGTATTTGCCATCCTCTCCCTTCTTCCTGTTTTTTATATCTGTAAGTGCTTCCTGATGAGATTTAATTCCTTGGACAGGTGCCTCGTTGCCTACTTGTAACTATTCTCTGACCCTGCTTCAAGGGTCAGAGCAGGGTCAGAGAATAGTTGCAAGTAGGCAACGAGGCGCCAGGAAGCAATTAGCAGCAGGTGTCCAAGTTGAAGTTAATTTGTTTGTAACCCTTTTGTAAAAGGTTACAAAGAAATTAAGTTCAACTTTTGCACCTGCTGCTGTAACCCTTGCTTGGCCTAAATTCGTCCCCGCTGATTCGTGGATTTTACCGCGATTTCGCGAGATTCGCGGATCGCGAAATCGCGGAAAATCCGCAAATTCGCCCGCGAAACTGATTTTACGCCCATCCTTAGTAGAAGGTGGGGATGTGCACCCCATCCCACTACGCAGTATCCTGACCCACTCTAGACGTGGAACGCCCAGAGCCGAAATAAACACAATTGATTGCACGACTTCTGCCTGGCAGACTCTTGGTCAAAAAGCGTCTAAGCTCCCCCTTTACGCTCCGACGCTCCAACTAGCGCATCATGCATCTTTATCTGTTACACACGAAACAGGCGCTATATCCACACTAAAGCATGCTGGCATCACACAAATGCAAGACCTTTACCCCATTGGTAAATTTATAACCACAGAGGATGTACAGTATATACAAAATAAAACCCCGCTGTTCATGTTTACATATCATAGGCTATGGATGGCTGTCCAGGACTGGTATCGCACCTACCCTGATGATCCACGACATTGCACACACTACAGCTGCTCTTAACCAGCCCCACTCGCCATAAGTTAATCACTAAATTATATAGTGCGGCCCAGGAGGAGATATTGTTGGGTAATAACAAAAGCCTTGATCGCTGGAACGACACAATCGATCCCCCACTGAAACAGACTGGGAACATTGCTGCCGACAATCACAAGCCCTCACTTCAAACGGCAACCTACGTATTATTCACTTTAAATGTCTGCACCAGGAATATCACACACCTGCACGGCTACATAAATATGGGATCAGGGACATGGACTCATGCAAAAGATATGGGACAAGAGGGGCGGACTTCATACATCTAGCTTGAGGCTGTCCACGCATTCACAAGTTCTGGACTGAGATTACAACAAACTTGCAGGAAATGACCTCTGTCACTATACAATGCACACCCCATGCTTGCCTGTTGGGCCTGACTCCCCATTTGAAAGGTGCAGCGGGTAAATTTGTACAAATTGCATTGTTGATTGCGAAACGAAGAGTGTCAATGCATTGAGGTGATTGGATGTCCCCACCTACTGGAACACTAGATTACCGACCTAGTGCACTGCAAAGAGAACTTGGTAACATATGCTGAAGAACTGCCGGTTACCTCAGGGTTCAAGGATAAATGGGCGCCATTCACATCTAAGACAAAAAGATCAGCACAACTTTATGGATGACTCTGTCTAAACACCGGTTTGTAGTATACTATCTCAGGGTAATGCCTAAAATGTTTATATGTGTATGAGGAGGATGGGCTTGAAATAAGAATGGCAAGCCATGCAATGTTTCTGTTTGTCATTCTTTAAAAAGCAAATACAAAAAAACCCCAAAAATCTTTACTTCTCATTGGTAGCAAAGAAATGACTCCGGCAACATACAACTGAACAAACAATGGCTCCCATGAGCGATGTAGTAAACGTAAGCAACATATTACAACCCGTGAAAGTACTCCTTCAGATCATAACATTCATGAACCAAACTTCTTAAAGCGAATTGGTTGCAACAAATTGCAACCAATCTGCTTTAGTGTGTTATCTCAGCTTCCTCCTTTATTGAAACAGTCATTGACATTCCGTCATCATCCTCCAATCTCTATAACTCTGTATTCTGAAGGTTTACACAAAACATTAGGGGACACCCAATAGCCTTAAAGTACAACTCCCTTGACAGGTCTTCTGCTTTCATTATATATTCTAATTGTGTGCCCACCTGAAAAGGCCTTCGAGAAGGCCATTGTGCCTCAAACAGAATTTGCCCCATACAATGATATATTCAGACCCCCTTATTGCATCACCCACCTGGCCCATTGTGCCAGAGTGGGTGAAGTTACAAGTTGATGAGAAGGTTTTAAAGCAATCAATAGTTGTCTAATACCTTTGGATCATATGCCATATTTTTTAAGGCATTTAACCACACAGAAGTTCGCATTGACTGAAAAGGCAGGATAGGAAACTGATTTGGAATTTTTTTTCATTTTCGCAGCAATCTCAAAAGTCACCCCTTCTGGTCAAAACAATGTGTCTATTACATACAAAGCTCTGACGCTGGACACCCTCTGACATGATATCAGCCACAAAGGCATGGCCAATTTTCCTGATCGCTCTTTAAAAGACAAACTTTCATTATTAGGCCAGGGCAACAGCAACTCAAACACTCTGGGCCTAACTACGATGTCGGTCAGAAACAAAACCTCCTGAATCCTTGTCGGATTCAGTTCCGACAAACTCGCGGTCGGAGGTTTGGACCGACCGATTATGATTATTCCGAACACTGTTCGGAAATGTCTCCCATTGACTTCAATGGGAGCCTGTGTTCAGACAGACAACACAGGCTGGCATTGAAAAAAGAGGTGGTTGCTGCAAACCTTGCACCCTGTGGTGGGCACCCCATGGTGCCTGTCACACTGTGAATGGTTCTACAGGGGGGTCCCTTGGGTACCCCCACAGCCCCCAAGCAGAGGACTCAGGATGAAGGGGGCCCCAAAGTCAGTTTCTGACAGCCTTTTTATGTCGGACAGTCCGAGTCAGATAGGCAGTCCGAATCTGACATCGTAATACATCGGTTGGAAATGAGGTCCGTAGAGCTGTATGATTCGGCTTCAGCTGACTCGGAGTTTCCGAATGCCAGTCTTAACCGATTTGGAATGACCGAACAGCTACCTTTCCATCGTAATAGGTCGATCGGAAATGTTTCTGGTCCAGTCGGAAACATAGGTTCCGACACGGTTTTGGAATATCCGAATGCCGTTCGGAGCCTTTCCGACCAATATCGTAATCAGACCCTTTGTTCAAACAATGTTGTGAACGCGCTAGCCACATCCCATTAACAATAACTCACAGTAATGAAAAAATTAAATAAAGAGATTTAAAAAAAAAAACAATAATTCACAACTTTCTTAGGTTTAAGGTATAACTATAACTTTAGAATTTCTAATGATTGTGGTTGTATAGAAAGAATAAATAAAGCTTTCCTAACATTAACTTAGTGTTAACCTTTGGTTTATTCATTGCATTTTAATGGTTTTAATTTCTAATTAAAAAGTGTTTTTAATCATAGAGTGTACTGTCATTGAGTGGAATGTCGTTAAATGGAGTGTTAAGGAGTACAGTGCAGGACAGTGTTGTGGAGTGGAGCAGAGTAGAGTGGTGTACATTGGAGTAGCGTAGAGTGGAATAACGTAGAATGGAGTGATGTAGAGTGGCATAGAGTAAAGTGGCGTGCAGTGGGATAGCATGGATTGGCGTGGGGTCATACATAGTGGAGTGACATACAGTGGAGTGGTAGAGAGTGGAATAGTGTAGAGTGGACTGGCGTAAAATTGAGTGGCATAGAGTGGAGTGGCATACAGTGGAATAGTGTGGCTTGGCGTAGGGTGGGGCATAGTGGAGTGACTTACAGAGGAGTGGTAGAGAGTGGAATAGTGTAGAGTGGAGTGGTGTAAAGTTGAGTGGCGTAGAATGGAAGGGCATAGAGAGGTGTATAGTGAAGTGGAGTAGAGTGAAATATTGTAGAATGGAGTAGCATACATTAGAGTAGCAAAAGGTGAGTGCAATACTGTGAATTAGCATACAGTGGAGTGGCATAGTGTAGAGTGGAGTGGCATACAGTAGAGTAGCAAAAATCTGAGTGGCGTAGACTTGAATGCCGTGGAGTAGTGTATGGTGAAGTGGTATAAAATGGAATACTGTACTGTGGAGTGGCATACAGTGGCGTAGGGTGCTGTGGCGTACAGTGGAATAATGTAGAGTAGAGATTTGTAGAGTGTAGTTGATAGAGTTGAGTGGCATAGAGCTGAGTGACGTACAGAAGAATGGTGTACACTGGCTTGGCATACAGTAGAATAGAGACTGCATTGGCATAAATTAGAGTGTCATATAGTGGAGGGCCATAGAGTAGAGTAGTGTAGAATAGTGTGGATTGGGGTGGGTACAGTGGAGTAGCTTGTTGTAAAGTGGAGGGGCATATACTTGAGTGACGTAGACTGGAGTGGTGTCGAGTAGCACCTCGTACAGTAGAGTGAAGTGTCGTAGAGTGGAATATTATAGAGTGGAGTGAATATACTGGAGTGTTAGATAGTAGAGTGGAGGAGAGTGTTGTACAGTATATTGTTGTAGAGTGAAGTGTGGTAGAGTGATATGGCCTAGCATATAGCGAAGTAAGGTGTCATAGAGTGGAGTGTCGTGTTGTACGGTAGTGGTGTGGAGTGCAGTGGAAAAACATAGCATTGAGTTGGGTAAACGGCCATAAATTGGAGTGGTGTCTTCTACAGTTCAGTGTTGCGGTTTGTCGTAGAGGGTTGGAAAGTGATGTAGAGTAGGGGAGAGTGTTGTACAGTGGAGAATAAGGGTGCAGAGTAGATTAGAGGGTGTACAGTGTAGTTTAGGGGCTTAGCGTGGAGTACAGTGTGGTGTACTGGCATAGATTGAAGTAGAGTCTTGTAGAGTGGAGTTGCGTACAGTGGAGGAGAGTGTGGAAGAGTGGTGCGGTGTGGAGTAGAATGTTGTACAGTGGCATAGAGTGAGCTAAAGTCTTGTGCAGTGGAGTGGAGTTCAATGGAGAGGTGTAGCAAAGAGTGGAATAGTGTGTTGTAGAGTAAAGTGACATGCAGTGAAGTAGAGTGGGCTGGCATAACAGACAGTGGAGTAAAGTTTTGTGGAGTGGTGTGTTATGCAGTGGAGTGGACTGGCGTGGAGTAGAGTAGAGTGCAGAACAGTATGGTGGAATGCAGTGGCATAGACTGTTGCAGAGGTGAGTGGCATGCAGTGGAGTGGTGTAGAATGTAGTAATTGAGAACGGTGGAGTAGAGTGGAGTAGTGTATCTTAGAGTAGAGTATAATAAAGTTGGATGGAGTGGCACAGAGGGAGTTGCGTAGAGTGCAGCAGAATAGAGTAGAGTGTTATAGAGTGGCATAGAGTAAACTAGAGTGCTGTAGACTCGCATTGACAGAAGTACCTTGTTGTAGGGTGGAGTACAGTGTGGTAGAGTCAAGGGGCTAAGACGTTTGTTGAGTGGAGTACGGTGTGGTTGAGAGGAGTACAGTGGAGTTGAGTTGAGTAGAGTGGAGTGGCATACACTGCAATAGCACATAATGAAGCAGCATGGAGTGGAGTGGATGGAGTGCCGTAGAGGGGAGTGTGTAGTGGAGTAGGATAGAGTAGATTAGCATAGAGTGGAACAGCATAGAGTGGAGTGGCATAGAGTGGAGCTACATACAGTCGAATAGCATAGAGTGGAGTGGTGTTAACTGGAATGGTGTAAAGTGAAGTGGCATAGAGTGAAATAGCATACAGTGGAGTGGTTTGGAGTGGAGTGGCATAGAGTGGAGTGGTGTAAATTGAAATAGTGTACAGTGGAGTGGCATACAGTCAAATAGCATAGAGTAGTGTAGCGTAGAGTGAAGTGGCATAGAGTGGAGTGTGCGGCGGGTGATAGTATGCAGTGGAGTGGCGAAGATTGGAGTGGCATACAGTGCAGTTGAGTACAGTGGAATAGTGTATAGTGGAGTGGCGTAGAGTGAAGTTGGGTACAGTTGAGTAGCATAGACTGCAGTGGTGTAGAGTGTGGTTGCAAACAGTGGAATAGCGAAGAGTGTGGTACTGGGTAGACTGCAGCGATGTATAGTGGAGTGGCATACAGTGGAGGAAATAGCATACAGGGGAGTGGTGTAGAGTGGAGTGGCATTTAGGAGAGTGTGGTAGAGTGGAGTGGCGTACAGTGGAATAGTGTACAGTAGAGTGGTGTAGCATAGAGTGGAGTGGCATGGAGCCGAGTGAGGTACAGTGGAGTGGCATAGACTGGAATAGCATACACTGGAGTGGTGTAGAGTGAAGTGTGGTAGAGTGGGGTGGCGTACAGTGGAATAGCCTGTAGTGGAGTGGCGTACAGTTGAATAGCGTGTTGTATAGTGGCTTGGAGTGGTTACAGTAGAGTTGCATATAGTGGAGTATGGTGCAGTGTATTAGCGTACAGTGGAATAGAGTTCAGTGGAGTGTCATAGAGTGTCATGGCATAGAGAGGAATTGCATAGAGTGGAGTGGTGTAGAGTGAAGTTTTATACAGTGGAATAGCATAGAATGGAGTGGTGTAACGTGGAGGAGCATAGAGTAGAGGGGCATAGAGTGGAGGGGTGTAGAGTGAAGTGTGGAGTGGGGTACAGTGGATTAGCATACAGTGGAGTGGCGTAGAGAGGAATAGCGTAGAGTGGAGTGGTGTGGTGTGGTGTGGCGTGGCTTGCAGTGAGGTACATTGGAGTGACTTACAGTGGAGTGGCATAGAGTAGAGTGGCATGGAGTGGCGTGGCATAGACTGGAGTATGGTACTTTAAACCAACATAGCATAAAAGTGGGTGAACGGATGTAGATTTATTGTTATTTCCTACCTATTACCACGGTATTAAAGTGGTAATAGGTAGTGAAATATGTTTATATTTTTCTATATATTTTGAAAACATGTTAAAAGTCTTTAAAAGAACCACGCTAGTAGCTACAAGGTGCCCTGGTATTAAAGGAAAAATAAAAAAAAGTGCACTGTAATACACTATATCAGTTAAATATTCTGTAGTATACCATATTTATAATTAAAAGAAAAAAGTTATTTCTGTAAAGAATTAAATATGTAAAAAATGAAAAATAGACTTTAGTACAATATTTATTTGTGAAATATAGTGTAGTACAGCATATTTTAAAAACTTTAACATATATTTATTAAATGTTTTTTAAGTACCTTGGTACTCCATATATATTTTTTAAATGTATAGAAAACTTTAAATAATTTCCCCTACTTATTACTACTTTAATAAAGAAATAGATATGGGAAAATATAAAACCAATTACTTACCTATATCAATGGCTGTAACCCAGAACACAAGCAAAGTGTACTTAAAACAACATGGCTACCTGTAACTTTTGTGAAGGCAGCCATTAGCCAATCTCATAATGCCTATCATCGGCATGTACCATGACGCATGTTTAGTCTACTGTATATGCTGTATGGCTTCTTTTGAACTACAATTTTCAGTCATGTTACATCAGCACCCACTTTATCTTTATACTATACCCAGGGGCCTTCTATTGTGTTTTTGAGTTACATTTCGGGGATAAGGCACTTGGTCTCTAAATTTGCTTTGATCTTTCTTTTGTGTGAGACATACTTTTTCTATTAAACAAATAATTGCAATAAACACTAATCAAATGTCTTAACAATATTACATCAACAAAATAATTCACAACACAACCTGAGCAAAAAATATTTTTACATAAATTACAAACGATACATATTAATAATATTGGGACCTGTGTTTATGGATAATTCTTCAGTTGCGCCTATTTTAGAATGGAATACAATCACTGTATGTTTGTAGCTACTGGCATTCGGATGTCAGTTTTTGTTGCTCAGGTATGAAAGTCACATGACAACAGAATTATACATTTAAATGAAGTGCTGCCAGAAAGCCATCTGTATAATTCAACAACTACAGGGATATTTCAGGCTTGTGACCAATAAGGGGGCCAGGGACGTTTAAATGAACTAAATGCTTGTCGAAGTCTCATCACAATTATGGCTTCAAAATAACATGCAGTCAGGAGTGTTTCAAAGCAGAGTTGGGTTCATCAAGTGTTTTTTTGTGGTTTTATAAAGGGGGCTTTTCAATCCTGACATGGCAATTATATCTGTATTTATTAGAAAAGTGTCTGTCTAATGTGAAAAATTCAATTATTTGTGTACATATTTGATAGATTTTTAAAAACATTTCGGTGAACACTGCATGATTATGTCATTTAATATTTTTATGAGACTACTGACAGGGTTTAAAAACAGCGACTGGCGCAAAGTATTTGGTTTATGTTCATCATATGGTGTAGTATATATTGGCTTTTTAAAATTGCACTCAGTGGATTGAGAAAGCCTGCTGCACAGCCGAAACGCTTTTCTACTTTGTGCTATTGGGTCGTGGAATACCCCATGCACTAAAGATTTAATTACCAGCATCTTTTTGTGCGTGCTCTCTTTGGATGGATAGGGAGGCGTGTTGATTAATAAATATATATAGATAAAATATTTTTCAAAAGTATCAAACTATTACTATAAACATTACAAATAAAACATAAATTAGCATTTACCATAGAAGGACACAAGTGATTCAAAGCAAAACTAAACTAACTAATAAAATTCAAGTATACCCTTAACCAATTAAATTACACAAACAATTACATCAATATTATTAAAGGCACACACATTTTATCAACTTAATGCTGCCAAAACAACAGAATGTGCAAGACAAGGAAACTCTGCTGGATTATCTGACCAGACCCTGATAAAAGAAATATATACTTCTCAACTACTACCTTCCAAAGTATGTAAAACGTATATTTAAACTAAAACTTACTTTTGATTCAAATTATAATTGTAAAATAACAAACAATTAACAAAAAACTTGCCAAGCTCTATATCATTTCATGTACTTACTAAAAGATAATACTACAAATTCGAGAGAGTATTAACCTGCCCGAAAACACTGATCACAAACAACATAAAAAAGTAAGTATATGTAAATTATAATAAAATAGAAACTCACCGCAAAACCCAATAAAATAAAACCTAACAATCTCACCCTCTACAAAAGACCAACAAATAAACATTTAAAAATGAAACTGACGCTCTTTTTTTCCTTAAAACAGAAAAGAAAGCACTTGGTACACACCCAACAAAATGTTTAAACATTTTTAAATTGCAATTCTTTATGCTATAACACTAGTTTCAGACATAATGACAGAAAGAGCAAAATCATAACATCTCAGAAAGCAAAGCAATTACTAACATGGGCTTCACCTACAACCAACAAAGTACATCAATGGGAAATGTGAATTGGAAATGTACGTAAGGCAGTATTATGAGTACAGCGGTCCACAGGGCAGCTGTACCCGTGGTGGCAGTCCGACCACCGCCATTCTGTGAGTCTGCCTGCACTATTCAGAGTGTGTTGGTTGGACCGGCATAAGACCGTCGGCTCCTCTGGGATCAAGGATACCGCTGGGTCGGCGGTCTGAAACAAGCCCGAATATGCTGGCAGTGCCGCTGCCGGCACCACCAAGCATATTAAGAGTTGCCTATTCACCATCCTTTTCATGGTGGTGAACCCACCAAGACAAGGGTGGCAAAGCGGAAACTAAGAGGTCCCTAACAGGATCCCCTGCTGGATCTGGGCCTGGAGCTGCATGCAGGAGGGCACATGTTGTGCCCCCCTGTAATTGCACCCAATTCCTGCATGGTGTGGCAAGCAGGCCACACTGTGCAGGAACATGTTGCAGGTGCTGTCACAACAGTGGGCTGCATGTTATGCTCTCTTTTGAGCCCAACAGCCCATTACCATGAGAGAACCACCTGCCCGCCATGGATTAGACTCGTAATCCGAAGGGCGGGCGCACTACGGACTCGGTGGTCCTCCTGTTGATGCAGAAGTGGTGGGCCGACTGGAGGACCGCCAAGCTCATAATAAGGCCCTAAATATTATTCCAGACATACCCCTCCAGCCCCTAGAAAATACCAAGACATCAAAATAAGTGAACACTTAAAAGTAACACATAATGAGGAGTCCTTTCGGTTATATGCCAACCTAAACAATGATATATGAATCCTAATACTTTCTAAAGTAGATAACTTACTAAACTAAGCCATTGTCAAACCTGGATGACAGCTGGATCCTTTAAAATGTGTCCCAAACCATCCACTCATATGTATACCATACATGGTGAATACCAAAACACAAATATCCCTACTACTAAATAAACAAAGAAGAACTTACTACAAGCTCTTAGACCACATTAAACATAAAACAAATAACTATTACCCTACTAAAATTATCATAGACTTTGAACAAGCCATGATTCAAACCATTTTAAAAGTATAACCAACACACCCATACAAGGCTGTTACTACCATTTCAATCAGAGCATTTACAGATACCTCAACATTCTTCACTAAGGGCCTGATGAAAATTTTGGTAGTGTGGCGCCAGGTCCGCTCTGCTGCCTCATCATCAAAGCCATGGTCAGACTGCCCGCCAGAGTTACCTCCTGTCTGGTGGGCAGATGTTTGGTGTTCCCACTGTGGTGTCTTGAAAAATGAGCACCACAATGGAAATGCCAAAAACAATTCCTGCATGCCATGTACTGAAAAGTCCATGCCTTGCAGGAACTGGTGCCCATGCACACTTGGGGGCACATGTCCAAGCTGAGGAGGCACAGAGGGCCCTGAAGGGTCCCCTTTTTACCTCTCCACCATCGTGTTCAAGGAATAAGAACCTCCATGACATCGCTGGCAGAGAGGAAACTCGTAATATGTTTGGCGGGACCGTGGAGGTCCTGGAAAGCATATTGCGGCCTTCTGACCACCACAACACCACTGCTAAGTTGGGCTGTGGCAGTCAGACCACCCGAATCATAATAGGGCAGTCAGGAGACTGCCACCACAGCGCCGCCACAAGTCTGTCGGTCCGTAGACTGTCAGACTTGTAATCGGGCCGTAAGTGTGGAATGTGCTACAAACAGTCAATTTGCCTATGAAATAAAACAAAAATGATAGCTCTAGGCTATGTCCCTGTCACTGAGGTAGCTAAACACTACAATTTACTAATAGAAAGCCTTTCTACCAACGAAATGAACACAAAGGATGCCCTCTAATGGATTATTTTGAAGATACTTGGGTTGGCTGACTGCATCGTTTTCGTAACAGGCACCATCCCAAATTCCAAATACCAAGGTGGAATGTCTGTAAGAGTACATTGGCACAGGAAGCCAGAACAACTCAGTGGAAGGAACACACAATGCCATTAATTCCACACTAGGAAGAACCCAACCAACACTCTATAAATTTAGAGATGCATTACACAAGACCAACGCTCCAAACGACTACAAATGGAGCAATCTGTACCCCAAATAAACCTAAACCTAAACTTAGCAAACCAACCAAAAGAATGTACAAAATGCTCAAATGTAAAGTAAAACACTTCATGAATAACAAAGGAGTAAATTGCTTAGCAATAACAGCAAAAGCATACTATAAAATAAATTCTCACCTACAAAACTTCCCAAAAAGTATAACATAATCTTAACCAACATGACAAATAGTTTTAAATATAAATAATAAACAATATTTTCTTACATCAGTCCAAGCATTAAATAAAACTCTAATAATACATACATCATTAATATAAAAAAACTAAACCTCACCAACTAAAAAGCTCAATTTATTATGTAATATAATAGCAACACATAAAATACACAATTCCAAATAACAATCACATAATGCTTACATCAATAATAAAATACAACATTTCCCACCCGAAATAAAAATAAATTAAATATTACTTTCTGTTCTGTGGCTGCAGATCACCGTCTGCATCCAGGAATTTAAAAAGTATAAACCACGAAACAGGAAAAATATTTTCAAATAAGTCCCCAAAAATGCAAAAATAAAACCAATCCAAAAGAGATCCATCGAGGTATTTCAAAATATTTAGGAATGATAAAAAAAACTTGAAAAATGGTTAAAAAAAACGTTCCTGAAATCCCCACCAAAATTAAATCAAAGAAAAAAATATTAGTTTGTTATAAACCAACATAGATTTCCTTTAAAAAAAATGGTAAATCCACATGCTCATAGGACATGTTCGTGCAGAAAAACCTTCATAGTAAAACAGAAAACCTACCCATAAAAACATTACATTCCCAAAAATACATATTTACACTTATTCATTAAAAAGCAAGTAACATAACAAAATATCACATAACATATCCAAACATTACTAAAACACTGTATGAAAATGTAAACCTACACACTAGTGAAAACCATTACTAATAATACAACTAAATGTACAAAATTCCTACAAACAACTCTATATCTATCATCTGGCCTTTTCCTAGATTTCCCACTACCCTCAAAACCCTAAAAAAAAAACCTTAAAAATGACTTACCTGTTCCAACAAAGAGCAATACCTTACCGTGACCTGGATTTCAGAAAATAGACTAAACATAAGAGAAATAGAAGATATATGTAAAAAAAGGCTGCTAAATTGAACAAAAAAAGACTGTCTTCCAATAGAAATGAATGGGAAAATAAGTTAAAATTGTTGAAAAATGTTTTACATTTAAAAAAAAAAAACTAAATATGGACAACATGTAAAATAATTGTTAAAAATGTAAAAAAATTGTAGACGTATAAATTAAATAATAGTATAGAAAATATACATTTATGTAATTTATACTGTAAAAATGTTTGTAAAAATTATGTTAAGAGAGTGTATATAAAATGATTTAATATATGTTAAAAAATGTTAAACAATAGAAAAAACATCGAAAATGTACAATATACAATACTATTTCAACATGATTTACATTGCTTAGAAATAAAAATGTAATAAAAACTTGTTTTATTTATGTCACTCTCTCTTTCTCTCTAGCTCACTCTTTCTCTCGCTCTCGCTCTCTCTCTCTCTCTCTCTCTCTCTCTCTCTCTCTCTCTCTCTCTCTATATATATATATATATATATATATATATATATATATATATATATATATAACTGCTCTGTTGCACTTTTCAGTCACGAAGCGCTCTCGAACGGATGCCAGCATCGCGGAGATGCGCCGCAAATTAAATCCAAGCTCCACTGTTCCCCTTACAGTAAACAGAAGCCAGCACTCACGGGGTAGTTGCAGAAAATGTTATTCCCTCAAAGCAACAAACAAACGTGTTTCAGCGTAGCGCCACCGATGAAAGCACTACGCCAAAACGCGTTTGTTTGTTGCTTTGAGGGAATAAACGCGCAGCAGGTGCTTTTAAAACGAAAACATGCTTGCAAACAGGCCACCCCCACCCCAAGCCAGCGCCGGGTGTGGTGGCACTGATTGTACCACCCTAGAGCCAGCCCTAATGGCATGCACCTCATTGTAGGTGATCTACACTAAAGAGGTGGCATTTACTATTCCCAATCCAATCTGAATCAAAGTGGGGAAGGTGTTGTTCACTAAAGGGGTGACATTTACTAGTTCTACTACAATCTAAAGCATTTAGACTAAAAAATGTATATACACAATCAATAATCCATCCTTACACATCATTTTTGATGTATAGTATAACATAAAAATTACTTAGAATACCTAATATTAAACATTAACAAATAAAATAATGACAATCACTATTGATAATTAATATATTTTTGTTATTATGTATTACTGTTAAAAAATGTTGAAACATAGCATGAAATAATTCAAATTAAAAATGATAAACATTTTAAACAAAATTTCAAAATATATATAAAAAATAATGTTATTGCATTCTTAAATTGATACATTTTAAAATGTATATTCCCAACAACAAAACCTATACGAATAATAAAGATAATAAAAATAACATTATTACAATTTTGTTTAATAAATGTTAAATAAATAAATCTTTAACACATATCTTAATTTTATTATAATAAATGAAACATATTTATTCTATTTCCCTCATTATATAACATTTCAATAACTTTCTAAATAAATGTAAAAATATTTAAAAAAGATTATGAGCAATGCAATGATGTCAGAGTAGTGACTCAGCCGACTGGGCAAGTTCAAATACAGGTTGCTATAACGCTTCCCTGTCCGGAGACTGACAGACAGGAGGCACATCCCCTTGCTCAAGGAAGCGGGACTGGGGGTCTTTATGCAATCCAAGCTCATGGTGTGATTGTATGCTGGGATGAGAGCTCAAGAAAGGTTGTTCCTCACCCAGCGGCGGGATATAAGAACATTCAGTGGCAGTAATGAAATGGTATGCACCATGATATGTTCAAAAATCGATGACACATTTGGCATCATTCCAGCTGTATGATGTCCTACTCATTTGTCCTTATATGTGGGATGGGTAAAAAGTAGGGAAGAATACTCATGTACAGACAAGAAATTCACCTTCTATTGAAGCATAGACAGCTCATCTTTTATAGCCAGAAGTACCAACAGTAGAGATTTGTTAGCCCAAATGTGATCTCCTTCTCTTGTATTTTAAGTTAATGTCTACAGGGGAGTGCCTCTGCGATCTGACCGAAAAAATCTCAACATTCCTTAGTTTAGGGTAAGTTATTAGAAGTGAAACTTAGGTGTATGGCCAGCAGAGATTCAAGAAAAGCAAACACAATCAGATCGCAACTGGTTAATGGCATAATGCAGAAAGTAATAACTGTGTCTTTAATCTGCGATGTAACTTCTGGTGGCGTACTTCAGTGGGATGCTACTGTCAGGATTAGTACTATCTTGTGGCCATCAAACCTTGAGTCAGTATCTCTGTGGCAAAATTGTGTTTCTGTGTGTTCCCTGCACAGCTTTGGGTGTGCACAAGAATTCTATTCTTTGCCTTCCCACTTCTTATATTGCTGCACCTCATTATGGGGCACATGCATCAACTAAAATACTGATCGCAAATGGGCAGATGCACAGAATCCTCCCCATTGCGACCGGTATTTTTGCATTTGGGATGCATCAACCCAAATGCAAATTTGCAATATAAGTAATAGCAAAAGTTGCGATTACCTAAATTGCGAATGCATTTAGGGAATCGCAAATCACAATTCCCTAAATGCAATGCATGAAGCAATTCCAAATTGCGAATTCGCAATTAGGGATCGCAAATTACCATCAATTTGAACTTGATGGTAATTTGCAAAAACTTTGAAAAATGCACTGAAGTGCATTTTTCAAAAGTTCATGTTACACACACACACACACATGCCCTTGGAGCATGTATGTACGCAACATGTGGTAAAATCTCAACTTCGGGGTGCAACAGGGTGTTCTTTTGGCACCCTTGCACCCTTAAAATTGCATGCGCAATTTGCGAGTACCTATTTGGTATTCTCAAATTACGCATGCATTTCCCATTCATTCCTAAGGGCCTCTAGACCCTCTAGACCCATAGGAATGAATGGAAAGCAATTCCTTAATTGCGATTCGCAATTTGCGAGTCGCAATTAAGGACTTTGTAGGAATCACAATTTTTGTTTGCGATTCCTACATGCGTAGGGATTTGCGAATCCTAAATAGTGATTTCCTAAAATTCGCTATTTAGGATTCGCAAATCCTGACTTTGATGCATGTGGCCCTATGTCTCTTCACACTCCATTTCCATATTCTCCTTACTGATATTTTGTTGTTCCCACTCTTGCTTTTGTTTGCTAACTCCCCCATTTCCATGAGGTCTAACCATTCAGTATCTGTCCTCCTTTTTTCTGTCTCTCTCACTGTTTCCACTGTTCCACACATTTTCTCCCCACCTACTCTATCTCTTGCTTTTAGGGGAATCAAATTGTCAGATACTGTAGAGCTTGCATTGGTTATCCTTCAATTTGTTTCCACTGGACAAGTCTCCAGGTAAGATGTATTACTTGGCTGATTGATCACCAATGGTGCTTTACTGATTAGACACAACTACTGACTCCATCATGTGCACAACTCAAATCCAAGCCATATATTTGGTTAAGCATTTGCAACCACAAGAGCATCTCCATAGCAAATTATATTCATGCCTTGATCCATGCCAACAATACACATGAAGAACAATACCTGGCACCATTATTCACACACAGTGGCTCAAAAATATATTTAGATTCTGGCAGGCACTCTGACAAGCCCATCAGGTCTGTAGTAGTTCTGCTTCTGCCCACCCTGCAGCACACCATCAACCATATAAGAATAGAATACCTCAGCACACCCTTCTCATTATTTCCAATACCAGTAGTACAAATGTTGCTTCACACAGTCTTTGAAATCTCAGTGCCCTATATAATTCAGTCCAAGAAAAAAAAAGTCTCAGGAGGTAATGATAGAATAGTCCAAACAGGTCTTCTTGGATCGAAGTCTGTTTATTTTCATATATCACAGGAAGAAAGCAGCCATATATCACAGGAAGAAAGCAGCCGACGCGCGTTTCGCACACAGGGCTTTTTCAAGGCTGCGAACAAAATATTGATATATGTCCATCAGGAGACCGCTCATTTCCATTGAATTATAGTAGTAGTGTACTTCTTATAGTCATGCAACATCTCAAGTGGTTTATGTTAGTTAACTTTACCATCTTGTGATGTGTGCTGTGATACACACCGTTATAAATATAAAAATATAAACAGCACCCTAGTGCACCTGAATTCCCAGAGCACATCTATCTATACTGGTGGAAACGCATAACAATAGGAAAGGTGATAAGGAAAAAAGGGTATATTTGAAACCAAGGAAATAGTATCAGTTAAGTAGTGTGCTTAGAAAGTGGTAATACATTTCAATGTGATTTGTGTGGTTTAAAATAAGTGTCAAAGCCAGTTGGGAGCATGATGGAAAAAAGCCATCACCCGGTGCAAAGATATGCAACCGTGATGTTTCTCACCTTGTAGTTATACATCTTCTAATGACTAAAATCCACAATGTTCCTTGCTGAAACCGAGTCATATAGGAGTGGAAGATATTCCCAATGTTTATGTTATTGATTCCTGTCAATCACGGAATATGCATTACATAGGCTTTTATCATTCACTCTGAAAATACAACAATAACAACTATTATTGTGTATATTTTATATATGAATGGAGTCAATTATACCTCAAACTATAATGTGACCAGACAAGCATACGTGATATTTGAGGAAATGTATTACCCCACCAATTATGCTGGATCTGATTTGAGCTAGGTTTCATTTAATGTCAGTTCTATTAAAACTTGAAGATAAAATGGGTGCTAAAATTAAGCAAGAATACGTCTTACCTATGTTAGGTTGAATATGTATCCAATATAAGGGCATATGTTCGTTTCCTTTCCAAATTGATAATAAAAATCCCAAATTATATTTCATCCAAAACCGAGGTATGGGTTTTTTCCATGAATCTTGATAAATCCAATGGTGTATCTATATCAATAGTTAATGATTACACGTTAGCAGAAACCAGGAACCGGACGTAAGTGAGTCATAAGAATGTGGCACCACAATGCAGCATGTTGTAGATTTCACGACAGAATAGGGCTTCACAGATTTTTATACTGTGTTGTGAGGTCACATATATATTACCCACAAAAGAGGTTTTCATAAAAAATTATCTCTACCAAGTTAGATAACTTCATACTGGATGTGACGGGATGATGTCCTAAAAAAGGTTATATATGCATGTCGCTTATACATGCAGTTATTCAGTCTGTGAGGAATGATGATTCATTTGTTTTAAGAGCTAAGTTGTCTATCCGGACATAAAAAACATACATGGCCATGCCATTTAGGCACGCAGTATATGGTTCATAAGGGCATGGAAAATAATGCGATTACGAAAGTTAACTCTAGACCTCAAAGAGATGGAATTTCTATACCGAAAGCCAAAGTGCCTGTCCGGACATTACCCGTGGTTACATAAATACTGCCGGCGATGTGAGCCTTTCCCAGGGCGCAAAGACATGCATTAAATGAGCCACCCTTTTCTTCTTACCTATCCGAAGCACCGAAGGGCAGTGTGTCGCGCCCACACGAATCCAATGCACACACGCGATGCCGGTTCCCGGTCCCAGTATAAATACGTCATGTTCGTCCGCCACAACTATCACAAACATAAAAGAAGGACTGACTCGCGTATTGTATACGAGCGGTCCCTCGAAAGCGGACGCCATTGTTACCCATGTGTGTTCTACAGTGTAAATATATAAAAAAGACTCATGTTTTCGTTACTGGCCAAAATAATACAATAGTGTGGACTGTTGGAAAGTGACAAAAATTATTATTTTTTTTTTTTGGCAACTCCCCAACATCTGTTTTGAAAAGGAAAAATGCGAACCTAATTAGTCGCGAGAATAGGGGATACCACTTTTATAATTGTGTGTCCTATTATAATGTAAGAACTAGAAAGAATTTAGTGTTTGTATGTATACTTCACCATTGTGTATTGATCATCAAAACTTTCCACCAACATAGAAGACGAACAACCGGGATTCCATGTTCACCATTACAATCTATGTATAGAGAACAAGCAATCATTTTTGTCAAAACAAGACATAGAGAGGGAAAACAAATATGCATAGCATGTCGTGTTAAGAGATCCTCCTAATCTTGTCATCATTAACCCAATTACAACAACATATGACACATCTAATTCTTTTCCTTATATATGTATAAATACAAAGTCTACTCACATATATCGTATGGTTGTTGTTATACATCCGGAATGTTTATAAAAATGCCTGATACGCTATTCACATATATGGCTTCATCAAATGTACTTTGGTACCGGAAAATATTTTGCAATGAATTCAGATCTATAGAAAACCTAAAGGTTTTTGTTATTTATAGGAATTCATGAAGATCCTTGACAATATTTACCCCACATTCCACTGCTCGTAGCTTGATGATCCATAGGCTCTCTTTTTTTCGTAAGCATGACAATTTGTCCCCGCCTCTTGGACCCAGATTGACACTCTCAATTCCATGAAAAGCCACCTTATGTAAATCATTTGTACCATGTGTTTTGTTAAAGTGTACTGCAAAAGGATATACAGTATTGTTATTTCTGATTGCACGTATGTGTTCCTGAATTCTTTCCTTGAGGGGTCTGATGGTACTCCCTATGTATATTTTGCCACATATACATATCAAACAGTACACCACAAACTTTGTATTACGGTTTATAAAGCTGTTGATGGTATACGTTCTCGCTGTATTATATTTGAATTGGGTTTTCTTATGTAATCCAAAACAGCAGATGTTGCATTTTCCACAGCAGTAGAAACCTTTCTGTAAACAACGTGGCCAATTCTCATTACCAATGGGGGGTATGTAACTGGGGCATAAGTATTGTCTCAATGTTCTTCCTCTGGCATGTGTAATGACAGGATTTTTCCCTATCATTGATTTGATATCCATGTCATGTGTGAGAAGGTGCCAGTGTTTCTTTAGAATTTTGTATACATCAGTACTGGCACTAGAAAATGGTGTAACAAAGTTTATGTTTTTGAAGGTCTTTTTATCTTTTTTGCCTTTCTTATTAATAAGAAGGGAAGATCTCTTGATTTGATTCACTCTATTTCTAGCCTGTTTGATGATAGCTTGTGGGTAGCCTCTTTGTGTAAATCTGTGTTCCACATTGTCTAATTCCTCTTTCAGAGCAGATTATACACTGCAATTCCATTTGATTCGAAGCATCTCACCAAACAGAATTGCATTAATCTGAGATTTGGGGTGTGCACTACTTCCATGCAGTGTGGCATTACATGCAGTTTCTTTTCTATGTGGAGTAGTAACCAATTTGTCTTTATCCACACCGATTGTGATGTCAAGAAAGTTGATTCGTTCCGTGCTGGACTCCATTGTAAATGATAGATTAAACTCATTCCCATTAAGAAATTCATGAAATGTGTCCAGATCCTGTTTTGGTCCTGCCCAGAACAAAAGAACATCATCAATGTAACGTCCAAAGTATAGGATGTGTTGCAGAAGATAACCCGGGCAATTCCGCCAGATATGTATTAGTTCAAAAAATCCCATATACAAATTTGCATATGAAGGAGAAAATTTTGCCCCCATCGCCATACCTCTTTTTTGGCGATACCATTGGCCATTGTGCAAGAAAACATTGTTGTTCAGGACCAGATCGATAAGGTCCAATATCATTTGCATATGTTCATAACACTCAATCTGACGGCAGTCCATGAAATGTTCTATTGCTTTGAGACCCATCATTCCCGGTATACATGTGTATAACGAACACACGTCCATTGTGACTAGGAGATGGCCTTCAATCCATTCTACATCAGAAACCTTGCTAAGCACATCTCGAGTGTCCTTGATGTAGGACGGAAGATTAATTACGTGTGGTTGTAAATACATATCGATGTATTCAGATATTCTTTCTGTTGGGGAATTGATACCTGAAATGATAGGTCTCCCTGGCGGGAATCTGTTTTGCTTATGTACCTTTGGGAGCATGTAAATGCAAGGATTGGTTGGCGTGTCATTTAGGAGATATCTAAATTCTGTGTCAGAGATTAGACCTTTGCTTCTCCAATGTTTAAGTTGTGTCTCAATTAGAGTCACCGTAGACCTGATTGGATTGCTAGGTAATAATGTGTAAGTAGTTTCATCTGTTAATTGTCTATTTATCTCATTGATATAGTCAGATTTATTCATTATTACAATATGTCCTCCCTTGTCAGCCTCACGTATGACAAGGGAGGTATTGTCAGCAAGGTTTTTCAAAGCAGCATGTTCTTCACGAGAGAGATTGTATTTCTCTTTATGATGTGACAATTTAAATTTGTCTTCTAGTTTGTATAAATCCTCGTAGACCAGTTCCTGAAAGATGTCTATGCAATTGTTACTCGGTAGGTGTGGTGTAAATCTAGATCTGGGTCTGAGCCCACTGTCTGAGCCATCATAAGTGTTCAGATTAAGTTCAGGTGCCAGACTCTCTAGTGACATGGAAGTATCTTGATCCCCCATAGTCATTAGTAAGTCCCAGATTCTGTCCATTTGTGTATCCTAATTTCACCTCTTTGCATGTAAGCTGCTTTAAATTCACCAGAAAATTAAAGCTACAGAAATTCTTTAAAGATCGAAAACAATCTGTACCTCAAATATCTGAAAATGACTCAGTAGGACAAACCCAGACCATTAAAGATATCAAAGCAACACACTTACTAATGACTAACAATTGCATAGACATCTTTCAGGAATTGGTCTACGAGGATTTATACAAACTAGAAGACAAATTTAAATTGTCACATCATAAAGAGAAATACAATCTCTCTCGTGAAGAACATGCTGCTTTGAAAAACCTTGCTGACAATACCTCCCTTGTCATACGTGAGGCTGACAAGGGAGGAAATATTGTAATAATGAATAAATCTGACTATAGCAATGAGATAAATAGACAATTAACAGATGAAACTACTTACACATTATTACCTAGCAATCCAATCAGGTCTACGGTGACTCTAATTGAGACACATCTTAAACATTGGAGAAGCAAAGTCTAATCTCTGACACAGAATTTAGATATCTCCTAAATGACACGCCAACCAATCCTTGCATTTACATGCTCCCAAAGGTACATAAGCAAAGCAGATTCCCGCCAGGGAGACCTATCATTTCAGGTATCAATTCCCCAACAGAAAGAATATCTGAATACATCGAAATGTATTTACAACCACACATAATTAATCTTCCGTCCTACATCAAGGACACTCGAGATGTGCTTAGCAAGGTTTCTGATGTAGAATGGATTGAAGGCCATCTCCAAGTCACAATGGACGTGTGTTCGTTATACACATGTATACCGGGAATGATGGGTCTCAAAGCAATAGAACATTTCATGGACTGCCGTCCGATTGAGTGTTATGAACATACGCAAATGATATTGGACCTTATCCATCTGGTCCTGAACAACAATGTTTTCTTGCACAATGGCCAATGGTATCGCCAAAAAAGAGGTGTGGCGATGGGGGCAAAATTTTCTCCTTCATATGCAAATTTGTATATGGGATTTTTTGAACTAATACATATCTGGCGGAATTGCCCGGGTTATCTTCTGCAACACATCCTATACTTTGGACGTTACATTGATGATGTTCTTTTGTTCTGGGCAGGACCAAAACAGGATCTGGACACATTTCATGAATTTCTTAATGGGAATGAGTTTAATCTATCATTTACAATGGAGTCCAGCACGGAACGAATCAACTTTCTTGACATCACAATCAGTGTGGATAAAGACACATTGGTTACTACTCCATATAGAAAAGAAACTGCATGTAATGCCACACTGCATGGAAGTAGTGCACACCCCAAATCTCAGATTAATGCAATTCCGTTTGGTGAGATGCTTCGAATCAAACGGAATTGCAGTGTGGAATCTGCTCTGAAAGAGGAATTAGACAATGTGGAACACAGATTTACACAAAGAGGCTACCCACAAGCTATCATCAAACAGGCTAGAAATAGAGTGAATCAAATCAAGAGATCTTCCCTTCTTATTAATAAGAAAGGCAAAAAAGATAAAAAGACCTTCAAAAACATAAACTTTGTTACACCATTTTCTAGTGCCAGTACTGATGTATACAAAATTCTAAAGAAACACTGGCATCTTCTCACACATGACATGGATATCAAATCAATGATAGAGAAAAATCCTGTCATTACACATGCCAGAGGAAGAACATTGAGACAATACTTATGCCCCAGTTACATACCCCCCATTGGTAATGAGAATTGGCCACGTTGTTTACAGAAAGGTTTCTACTGCTGTGGAAAATGCAACATCTGCTGTTTTGGATTACATAAGAAAACCCAATTCAAATATAATACAGCGAGAACGTATACCATCAACAGCTTTATAAACTGTAATACAAAGTTCGTGGTGTACTGTTTGATATGTATATGTGGCAAAATATACATAGGGAGTACCATCAGACCCCTCAAGGAAAGAATTCAGGAACACATACGTGCAATCAGAAATAACAATACTGTATATCCTTTTGCAGTACACTTTAACAAAACACATGGTACAAATGATTTACATAAGGTGGCTTTTCATGGAATTGAGAGTGTCAATCTGGGTCCAAGAGGCGGGGACAAATTGTCATGCTTACGAAAAAAAGAGAGCCTATGGATCATCAAGCTACGAGCAGTGGAATGTGGGGTAAATATTGTCAAGGATCTTCATGAATTCCTATAAATAACAAAAACCTTTAGGTTTTCTATAGATCTGAATTCATGGCAAAATATTTTCCGGTACCAAAGTACATTTGATGAAGCCATATATGTGAATAGCGTATCAGGCATTTTTATAAACATTCCGGATGTATAACAACAACCATACAATATATGTGAGTAGACTTTGTATTTATACATATATAAGGAAAAGAATTAGATGTGTCATATGTTGTTGGAATTGGGTTAATGATGACAAGATTAGGAGGATCTCTTAACACGACATGCTATGCATATTTGTTTTCCCTCTCTATGTCTTGTTTTGACAAAAATGATTGCTTGTTCTCTATACATAGATTGTAATGGTGAACATGGAATCCCGGTTGTTCGTCTTCTATGTTGGTGGAAAGTTTTGATGATCAATACACAATGGTGAAGTATACATACAAACACTAAATTCTTTCTAGTTCTTACATTATAATAGGACACACAATTATAAAAGTGTTATCCCCTATTCTCGCGACTAATTAGGTTCGCATTTTTCCTTTTCAAAACAGATGTTGGGGAGTTGCCAAAAAAAAAAATTTTTTTGTCACTTTCCAGCAGTCCACACTATTGTATTATTTTTGCCAATTTATGAAAACATGAGTCTTTTTTATATATTTACACTGTAGAACACACATGGGTAACAATGGCGTCCGCTTTCGAGGGACCGCTCGTATACAATACGCGAGTCAGTCCTTCTTTTATGTTTGTGATAGTTGTGGCGGACGAACATGACGTATTTATACTGGGACCGGGAACCGGCATCGCGTGAGTGCATTGGATTCGTGTGGGCGCGACACACTGCCCTTCGGTGCTTCGGATAGGTAAGAAGAAAAGGGTGGCTCATTTAATGCATGTCTTTGCGCCCTGGGAAAGGCTCACATCGCCGGCAGTATTTATGTAACCACGGGTAATGTCCGGACAGGCACTTTGGCTTTCGGTATAGAAATTCCATCTCTTTGAGGTCTAGAGTTAACTTTCGTAATCGCATTATTTTCCATGCCCTTATGAACCATATACTGCGTGCCTAAATGGCATGGCCATGTATGTTTTTTATGTCCGGATAGACAACTTAGCTCTTAAAACAAATGAATCATCATTCCTCACAGACTGAATAACTGCATGTATAAGCGACATGCATATATAACCTTTTTTAGGACATCATCCCGTCACATCCAGTATGAAGTTATCTAACTTGGTAGGGATAATTTTTTATGAAAACCTCTTTTGTGGGTAATAAATATTTGACCTCACAACACAGTATAAAAATCTGTGAAGCCCTATTCTGTCGTGAAATCTACAACATGCTGCATTGTGGTGCCACATTCTTATGACTCACTTACGTCCGGTTCCTGGTTTCTGCTAACGTGTAATCATTAACTATTGATATAGATACACCATTGGATTTATCAAGATTCATGGAAAAAAACCATACCTCGGTTTTGGATGAAATATAATTTGGGATTTTTATTATCAATTTGGAAAGGAAACAAACATATCCCCTTATATTGGATACATATTCAACCTAACATAGGTAAGACGTATTCTTGCTTAATTTTAGCACCCATTTTATCTTCAAGTTTTAATAGAACTGACATTAAATGAAACCTAGCTCAAATCAGATCCAGCATAATTGGTGGGGTAATACATTTCCTCAAATATCACGTATGCTTGTCTGGTCACATTATAGTTTGAGGTATAATTGACTCCATTCATATATAAAATATATACAATAATAGTTGTTATTGTTGTATTTTCAGAGTGAATGATAAAAGCCTATGTAATGCATATTCCGTGATTGACAGGAATCAATAACATAAACATTGGGAATATCTTCCACTCCTATATGAGTCGGTTTCAGCAAGGAACTTTGTGGATTTTAGTCATTAGAAGATGTATAACTACAAGGAGAGAAACATCACGGTTGCATATCTTTGCACCGGGTGATGGCTTTTTTCCATCATGCTCCCAACTGGCTTTGACACTTATTTTAAACCGCACAAATCACATTGAAATGTATTACCACTTTCTAAGCACACTACTTAACTGATACTATTTCCTTGGTTTCAAATATACCCTTTTTTCCTTATCACCTTTCCTATTGTTATGCGTTTCCACCAGTATAGATAGATGTGCTCTGGGAATTCAGGTGCACTAGGGTGCTGTTTATATTTTTATATTTATAACGGTGTGTATCACAGCACACATCACAAGATGGTAAAGTTAACTAACATAAACCACTTGAGATGTTGCATGACTATAAGAAGTACACTACTACTATAATTCAATGGAAATGAGCGGTCTCCTGATGGACATATATCAATATTTTGTTTGCAGCCTTGAAAAAGCCCTGTGGGCGAAACGCGCGTCGGCTGCTTTCTTCCTGTGATATATGGCTGCTTTCTTCCTGTGATATATGAAAATAAACAGACTTCGATCCAAGAAGACCTGTTTGGACTATTCTATCATTACCTCCTGAGACTATTTTGTTCTTGGACTGAATTATATAGGGCACTGAGATTTCAAAGACTGTGTGAAGCAACATTTGTACTACTGGTATTGGAAATAATGAGAAGGGTGTGCTGAGGTATTCTATTCTTATATGTATGACCTAGGTTCTTTTTGATCCTGGGACAGAACGACACCTTGTCTTATACCTTCAGCACCCTTGCCGTAGTTGCAATTGCATAACGATTCGATGTCCCCACTATACTTGGCGCAACATTTTAAGATGTGCGGCTCAATCTAAGCAAACCCATTCAATGTTGATATAAACACCATCAACCATATTTAGGGAAAACAGAGCTTATTTCCGATTACATTTTTCCCAAAAACACAGAGGGAACTCTTTTGTCACAAATGAATATGGGACTGCCCACCATATCATGTCAGTCAGCTCTGCATTCTACTTTGTTTTTCCGTAACAATCCTCTAATGTGTGTGTTGTGTTTGAAAAAAACCCCAATGCTTTTAATGTACAAGGAGGTTTCTCCTTGTGTGTGAGGGTCATCCATGTTTTTTCCTTTTCTGGGCCCATGATGCCTTTCAGTGTCCCACAATGTTAACACTTTTAAATTGGTCAAGGAAATTATGAGTTTGGTGGGGCCAAAAGGACGTCAATTTGCAGCAGGACTTCCACTCCGCCAAACCCAACATGTACCTTGTAGTTGTCAAACCTTTGCACTTTAATGGCATACCCATATTAAGTAACTCTCATACTACACCATCATTAGACACTAGAATAAAATCCTGACTCCATCATGCACACAAAGCGGTTAGAAGCCTTATTATTAGTTATCCATTTGCCATCGCAATGGTGTGTCCTCATCAAGTTTTATTCATAATCTTCCCTACACCAACCAATCAAATTAAACACAATCCCTGACACTATAACCCACATCAGAATGCCAAGCTATATAGTTGGCAAAGTGTTGCTACCACCACACCATAACACATCAATATCAAATTGTAGTCATAATTCACCCTAACATATTAAACACAACTTCAAGCATAATCATACACATAAGGCTCCAGGAGGCACAGTTGGCTCAGCATTTATCACCTCAACAACAAACCTGAATTCCATTGCTAACAGACTTATCAACCACCTAGAAAAAGTTCACTTACATTTATCACAATGGCATGCAATTAGAAATGTAAACCAAATAATGGGCAAACATGCTTCTAAACATAACAGTCAACTGAAGATATGCAGTGAATAACTGTACACCACAGCAGAACTAAGCATAATGGAACATCCTTCAGCTCACACATCTGTGGCCAAAAGGTTCGAAACAAATGCATAATAATAAGTTATTGGCCACTGTCCTGTATAATCCTAAAAATGTACCATTATATTTTACCCCTTGCTGTCACAATTATGATGCACCTCTAAACAAAGTGAACACTACCAAATCTAAAGACAACGTACCACTTTGATTCCTGTCAACAATTAATCCAAAATCCAAAAAGCACACCCAGATTTTGAAAATGCTATGGGACCATACAAATAGAAGAACTATACTAATGAACATAAGAAAAGCTTACCATTTTGAGTGCTTAACACTACTAGTGGGCAGATGAAAATCCACATGGTGGTCAACGTACATAGCAAAAGACAAGGTCTTGAGGAATACAAAGCATCCCTGTAGGAACTTCAGGGTCAGTTTTTACCCTAGAGATACCAAAATGCTCCAGCTAGTATTGACATCAATCTGTCAAAACAGGAAGCGATATTTCCTTCCAATTGTTTGTGTTGGCAGTAAGATGTGCTAGCAAATTGACATTTGCTTAACATGTTATAAGCTACCGTCGGGAGGTGATAGCTGCAGATGCCTTACAATGTTTAATCTATGTTGGCTGGACACATCCAATGGAGATATAGAGGTTAGCAGAAATGGGGCAATCAGGGTCAAGCTACAGGTGGGCCTACACTCAAAGCAAAGATGGTGGCCAGCATTTGCCTGCTGCTAAACAGGCATGGCCAGTCTTCTAGGCACAAGTAGCCACTATCTTCTAACACCCAACATAAGGTCCTGGTAATGGAGGATTTCCTTTTCTTACTAAAGGCTAGCAGCTGTAAAGACATTACATTGAAGATTACAAAATAACTGCCACAATGGTCCATGCAGTTAGATGAGGGATGAGGCAGAGAAAGGTAGCAGGTGAAAAGATTAGGCAGGCTCAATAAAACAGCAAGACTAAAGTCAAAGCAGTTTGGAGAAAGTGGAGCATTTATTTGTGTGCTAGATGTTATTTTTTGCTATTTTAAATGTTGCATGCTCTGTTGTGCTAGTTTATGGCTTATGTTATTTTCTGCTGTGTTCTTTGATGTCGTAGGAACATTGGGGCATATTACCAACAACTAGCGATAATTATCACTATGTTGGTTTAGAGGCGATATTTTTATCGCCGAGCTGCGGTGATTTTTATCGCTTAGGAACCTTGCTATTATCAAGGTTTATCTCCTAAGCGATAAAAATCGGCCGAAATGCATGAATATCGTTGAAATGTCAGCGATATTCATGCATTACCGAGCTAATGCTCTTAGCCATGTTATCCACCTACCATTGGATAACATGGCTAAGAACTGCTCAGGGCAGGTGTTAGCTTTTGGAGATATTTGCGCTTAGCGCAAATATCTCCAAAAGTTGGTAATAGGAGATAGCGATGTTAGCGACTGTTTCCAGTCGCTAACATCTTGGCACGCCCACTTTGCATGTCATTAGTGATAAATATCAGTGACATGCAAAGTGGGCCCAAGATGGGCGCTATCTCCTACTAACTGTCGCTAACTGGTGTTAGCGACAGCTAGGTAATAGGGAGATCATTTTATCTCCGCTTTCTTGGCTTTTAAAGCCAAAAAAGCGGAGATAAACCCCCTTGATAATATGCCTAATTGTTCATAATTTCTAGGCAAAGCCTTTTCTCCTAAATCACCAAGTAGCACACAGGCTCTCATCTGACTTTGCAATACTCTTCCCTTTTTTTACTAGCTCTCTTTTGGAGAGTGATAAATGTGTTTTTAAAGCTTTTCAACCCACCCAACGATTCTGTATGTGCCTTATGGGCCAAGGCAGTCTGCTGCAACTTTCTCCTGGTATAATATTTTCCGTGGTGCAAGACTCTATATCCAGCCTTTGTAATTGAATTTACACTGTGATGGCCATATCATTTTATTGCGAATTATCTATTTGAAATATGTTATTAGAAAATAGTGCCTAATATAGACTTGGTTTAGTTAGCTTAAACAAGAGCCCTTGACACATTGCAGAAAGGTGCATGTTTATTTGTTGTGCACGAGCTATATTTATTTTTCTTTCATAAAATGATCGAAATCCCGACATTAATCTGCTGAGCCATAGTCTCAGTCCTTGTGTGCAAATGTTAATTACCTCTGTCTTCCTGGGGAAGGCATGTATTTGTTTTGCAACATTGCAAGGCTATTAACTAAGCCTTCATTGTTATGAACGCGCAGAAGCAGATCATTGTTCGTTTCTGTTTTTGCATTTATGAAAGGTATGATTTATTTTGTGCAACTAGTTATGCATTTACCAACCGATGAGAAATGTGTGCAAGTAGGTGTTAATTATTTAATTAGTGTTAAAGCATTGATATCTAAAAATATTTCAAAGGAAATAGTATGTTATTCGTTCAAGGTCACACTACGAGTTTCCCAGCTTCTAAAAACTTTAAAACTGGAACCCAAATTCTATCGAACGTCTATAGAATACGCCGACAACTTTCAATGAGGTTTGATTAGCTTCAGAAACATAAGCTTCTCAAGAGACTTATATGACTAGGAAGAGTTGCATTAACTACCGTGAGAAATATATGAAGCATTAGGTAGTTTTAGACAATGACGTTTAAATGTAATATGCCTATTTCGGAGTGGCAGATCCATGTCAAGAACATCTGTCTCTATTGTGCAAAAGCAAAATGTATAATGCCTCCTCTCTCGTGTGTCTGGGGTTATTACCTGATTATTACCAAGCTGAGTTTCCCATTCCTACATTCTCTCTTCTTTCTTGTGCCTTCCGAGGTTATTATGTTGAGCTCAAAGTACAATTTTGACTAAAGTTTTAGAGGAAAAGGTGTGCAGAGGAAATATTTTGAGGATTCTCTTTGCTTTTCTACTTACTCTTGTTTATTTGATTTTATCTAATTTCAGAGTATGAGAAACGCAATAAAACATACATTTGATTACTTGTCCCAATGGCTTCGATAACTATATTCACTTCTCACACAGAAGGGAAAGTTAGACTTCCTGGTGGATGAGATTGGAAATGTTGCTGCCTCTAAATTACCACCCTCAGTCAGGATTTCGTTAAGGGGAATGCCAGGGAAGAGACACTTTCAAATTCAAGAGAGTTATTTGGGACAGCTCTTGGCGATGGGTCCATAAAAATAAACGGCCTCATTTACAAGGCCAATGCGCCACAGGTGCATTACTTTTTTTGACGCACGGCGAAGCAGAGTGTCTGCCCATATTTACCAGGCCTTGTAAAGTCACCCTATGTGAAATTTCACGGCCTAGGAAACATGGGCCCCTTTCATGCATTACTCTGCATCGCAGACGTCGGCGATGTGGTGTCCGAGACTCGTGCAGGAGTGGTGAGGTGGAGGCGCTGCATCAGCAAAGTTGTGGTTGCGTTGTAAATTGTGGTCATTGCATCGTGCATTCGGTAAGTGGTGTCCATGGCTTCGGTGCAGGCAGCGGCAATGAGTCGATTTCGCGGAAAAAATCCACCAGTTCCGATCGACGCTTCGGTGTCAATACGTTTTTTTCTTGGGTTGTAGCACCAAACACTCACTTCCAAGGGCCCAGGCCTGAATTTTCTCGACTTGGGAGAGAAGGATTCACAGCAGATGATCCCAGGGGCTGGCAGTAAGATGCAACTGAAGACTTTGATATCCCTGAGGCTTAAACAACAGAAGCCAAGCACAAACAAGCCCATGGAGAACCTTTAGAGATGCAGGATGTAAAGAGTCAAGCCCAGACCTCTCACACACAGGCAAGAGGCTGCAGGTCAACACAGCAAAGCAAGCAGCAAGGTGGCAGTCCCTCCTGGCAGCACAACAGCTCTTCTTCCTGGTAGAATTTCCTCAGTTCCGGAACTGTTCAGAGTAGATGGTGTCAGAGGTCCAGCACTTATAACCATTTTAGCCTTTAAAGTAGGGAGATGTCAAAGAAAGGACGTTTTTATGCACAATACCCTGCACTTCCTGTCCTGGCTCCAGACTCACTACTAGGGGGTATGCAATCCTTTGTGTGGGGACAGACGCAGCCCTTTTCAGTATGATTAGCCCCTCCCTCTCCCTCTTGCTCAGGAAGACCCATCAGCCTGGTGACGGGCCATCAGGACATGAGTGGCACATGTGAGCTCCCATTGTACGTGACTGTCTATAGGGAATAAACAAAGCCCAGCTGTGTATTCCAGAGAAAAGCAGAGGGCACAGAATGGTTAAAGGAAAAAAAGCCAACTTTCTAAAGGTAGCATTTTCAGACCTGCAATTAAAAAAAACTTTACTAAAAGATGTGTTTTTAAATTGTGAGTCCAGAGACACTGTTGGACCCGTCCCTTTTTGGCAGGTTCACCCCAAAACTTTTTTTGCTTTTGCCTAGCCTGTTTCTGTAACCTGGTGTTGGTGATTTTAGGTCTCTGCGCACTTTTTCACTGTGGTTCAGTGTAAAGTGCGTGCACTCTGTGTGTGTGGTGAGAGTGACCTGCCCTCCCATGGGAATGCATGGGGAATATGTGTGATCATGGTAGTTCCTGATGTGTGGGGAGTGCAGGGTCGAATTTGGTATGTGCGAACTCGTGAGATTGAATGCTGCGCAATGATGTATGCGGCATGAATGTGTCTAGTGTGGAAGTTTCAAATGGGGATGGGTTGCACACCTTGTTTTTCCCTACTAACACAATTCATCCTTCATATTCTATTTAAAGTCAAGCGTGCTCAATGGTACCGTGCCCCGCTCCTGTGGCACGTGATTCATTAAGTCACTACGTGGGGACACCGTAAAAGCGCCCCAAACCATGGCACTGTCGCTACTGCTTCTTGCCAACATCTTAATTGATTTGCATCCTTTTTCATCAAGACTATTCAAAATATTCATCTTTTCAACCATTATCTCAACCATGTTTATACTCCACGAGCAAGGGAATGCCAATTTTCAACTGTTTCTCATATCCAAGATGGGCCATCCGAGCCTCGTCAATCAAGAATACGTATAAAAGCATGTTTCATCTTGAGCAGTTTATTAAAACCCAATGCATTTCGGGCCTCTGGGGGCCCTTCGTCAGGGGTAACTGTGAAATTAATTAAACAAACATTAGTTTACTTTTCGACACTACATGGTATCAAATCTTAATTTGTCAAATAAAAAATCCATTTCAAAGAAACTGACATGCATTCAATGAACCGCTGTGTTTTAGGTGGAAAGATATAAAAACATTTTTCTGTGAGTATATTAAATTGCAAGCATTTATACAAAAACCATAGTTCATTAGAGCTTCTCGTTTTACTGACATGAGACACTTACGTGCAAAGGCTAACACCTGTATGCGTAATTACCCCCGACATCTAGCAAAAATATACTTATCACCCCAATTTTTAACAACTCGTCTCGAACATCAAGCGCTCTAATTGGATGTGCCAACTCACAGAAAAATGTTTTTATATCTTTATTTGATTGACGAGGCTCGGATGGCCCATCTTGGATATGAGAAACAGTTGAAAATTGGCATTCCCTTGCTCGTGGAGTATAAACATGGTTGAGATAATGGTTGAAAAGATGAATATTTTGAATAGTCTTGATGAAAAAGGATGCAAATCAATTAAGATGTTGGCAAGAAGCAGTAGCGACAGTGCCATGGTTTGGGGCGCTTTTACGGTGTCCCCACGTAGTGACTTAATGAATCACGTGCCACAGGAGCGGGGCACGGTACCATTGAGCACGCTTGACTTTAAATAGAATATGAAGGATGAATTGTGTTAGTAGGGAAAAACAAGGTGTGCAACCCATCCCCATTTGAATCTTAATGAACACGGCTCCACCGGGTTAGCACCCACCTTAAAGTGGAAAAAAGAATCTTCAGGTACGTAGCAACGAGCAAGGACGAACATCTGTTTTCATCGTGCAAGTTTATTTTCAGAAGCGTCAGTGATTCCTTGGAACTGAATGACTTAAACAAATGACACTACAGGAGTTGCACTAGCATTTTAGATGTGTAAACATGCATTGACACACGGACTATTTAAATTACGAACGGCGATGTTTAATGACAATTCACAACATTTTGATGCAGTATGGGAGCTGTAGTATAACACGTGGTCCGGGCTGATCGTGGTTTTACAGGTGTTTGACCTGTTGTGGTAATGAGTGGGTGGAGTTGGGAGGAGTGGTGCAGTAGGTGTTAAATGTGAGGCGACACGCCAGTTAGACGATACCTCTTTCGAAGTTAGACGCAAAAGAAGAATGTTTTTTAGCAGGTATGCAGCGGGGGGATGTGTAATGATGAATGGGTAGAAGAAATTAAAACCAGGAACTCCCAGAAACTCGGTGCATTAAGTTGCGCTGAACCTTAAGAGAGAGACAGCATACCTCATTTCGAGGTCGTGCCGTGATGTTAAGTTGGCACATCCAATTAGAGCGCTTGATGTTCGAGACGAGTTGTTAAAAATTGGGGTGATAAGTATATTTTTGCTAGATGTCGAGGGTGAATACGCATACAGGTGTTAGCCTTTGCACGTAAGTGTCTCATGTCAGTAAAACGAGAAGCTCTAATGAACTATGGTTTTTGTATAAATGCTTGCAATTTAATAAACTCACAGAAAAATGTTTTTATATCTTTCCACCTAAAACACAGCGGTTCATTGAATGCATGTCAGTTTCTTTGAAATGGATTTTTTATTTGACAAATTAAGATTTGATACCATGTAGTGTCGAAAAGTAAACTAATGTTTGTTTAATTAATTTCACAGTTACCCCTGACGAAGGGCCCCCAGAGGCCCGAAATGCATTGGGTTTTAATAAACTGCTCAAGATGAAACATGCTTTTATACGTATTCTTGATTGACGAGGCTCGGATGGCCCATCTTGGATATGAGAAACAGTTGAAAATTGGCATTCCCTTGCTCGTGGAGTATAAACATGGTTGAGATAATGGTTGAAAAGATGAATATTTTGAATAGTCTTGATGAAAAAGGATGCAAATCAATTAAGATGTTGGCAAGAAGCAGTAGCGACAGTGCCATGGTTTGGGGCGCTTTTACGGTGTCCCCACGTAGTGACTCTAGTGTGGAAGTGCCACTTCTAGAAGTTGGCATGTTTGTGTAATTTGTGTCTGGCTTGTGATTGGCTGGAGCTGGCTGGTGAGCCTGGCTCCAAGAGTCTGGATGGGTCTGTCCCGGTGGTGAGTGGAGTGATTAGCATGCTGATGTGAGGGAGGGGTACACCTGGGACCTGAATAGGGCAGGGTTTTCCCTCCACAATGCTGGCTCCACCCCCTGTGGTGCGTCTGATGTCCCTAGCCTGGCCAGTGAAAGAAGTTCCCCATAACCAGTTGTAGCTGGTTCTCACACTGCCTGCACCCTGCTAGACAAAGGATTTTGGGTATAAAAAGGGGCTGTGTCCCCTTACAAAATGTTCTTGTTTCTGGGGCATGCTGCTGCTTGGGCCCAGAGCGGTACAAAAGGGGGTGGTGATGGACGGAGCATCTGAATCTATCAAACACTCACACCCAGTCAAAAGATCTGGGTTTAATCCATCACCGTTCTTTAGCCCACTCTGCCACCCCAGTTCAGACATGGCCATATACAAATCAGTCTGACCCTGTGCCTCATGGGAACAGTCCAGCCCGAACTGCCAAGCCATGTCATCCCTGGACCGGAAACAAGCTTCCGAGGACCGGTTTCTGGCATTCCAGCCGTCTTCAGCCCGGCTTGCTTGAATCCAGTGGCAAAGTGAGCAAGGGACTCACGTCTGAGCATACCCTGCCACACTTATGGCGGCCAAAAGCGGTACAAAAGGGGGTGGTGATGGACGGAGCATCTGAATCAATCAAACACTCACACCCAGTCAAAAGATCTGGGTTTATTCCATCACCGTTCTTTAGCCCACTCTGCCACCCCAGTTCAGACATGGCCATATGCAAATCAGTCTGACCCTGTGCCTCATGGGAACAGTCCAGCCCGAACTGCCAAGCCATGTCTTTCCTGGACCGGAAACAAGCTTCCGAGGACCGGTTTCTGGCATTCCAGCCGTGTTCAGCCCGTCTTGCTTGAATCTAGTGGCAAAGTGAGCAAGGGACTCACGTCTGAGCATACCCTGCCACACTTATGGCGGCCAAAAGCGGTACAAAAGGGGGTGGTGATGGACGGAGCATCTGAATCAATCAAACACTCACACCCAGTCAAAAGATCTGGGTTTAATCCATCACCGTTCTTTAGCCCACTCTGCCACCCCAGTTCAGACATGGCCATATGCGAATCAGTCTGACCCTGTGCCTCATGGGAACGGTCCAGCCCGAACTGCCAAGCCATGTCTTCCCTGGACCAGAAACAAACTTCTGAGGACCGGTTTCTGGCATTCCAGCCGTCTTCAGCCCGGCTTGCTTGAATCCAGTGGCAAAGTGAGCAAGGGACTCACGTCTGAGCATACCCTGCCACACTTATGGTGGCCAAAAGCGGTACAAAAGGGGGTGGTGATGGACGGAGCATCTGAATCAATCAAACACTCACACCCAGTCAAAAGATCTGGGTTTAATCCATCACCGTTCTTTAGCCCACTCTGCCACCCCAGTTCAGACATGGCCATATGCAAATCAGTCTGACCCTGTGCCTCATGGGAACAGTCCAGCCCGAACTGCCAAGCCATGTCTTCCCTGGACCGGAAACAAGCTTCCGAGGACCGGTTTCTGGCATTCCAGCCGTCTTCAGCCCGGCTTGCTTGAATCCAGTGGCAAAGTGAGCAAGGGACTCACGTCTGAGCATACCCTGCCACACTTATGGCGGCCAAAAGCGGTACAAAAGGGGTTGGTGATGGACGGAGCATCTGAATCAATCAAACACTCACACCCAGTCAAAAGATCTGGGTTTAATCCATCACCGTTCTTTAGCCCACTCTGCCACCCCAGTTCAGACATGGCCATATGCAAATCAGTCTGACCCTGTGCCTCATGGGAACAGTCCAGCCCGAACTGCCAAGCCATGTCTTCCCTGGACCGGAAACAAGCTTCCGAGGACCGGTTTCTGGCATTCCAGCCGTCTTCAGCCGGGCTTGCTTGAATCCAGTGGCAAAGTGAGCAAGGGAATCACGTCTGAGCATACCCTGCCACACTTATGGCGGCCAAAAGCGGTACAAAAGGGGGTGGTGATGGACGGAGCATCTTGGGCCCAGGGGAAGGCTTGCCTCCCTGGGCCCTGCCCAGCCCCTGGACTGTTGGTGTCCTGGGCTCCTGAAGGACCTGTTGCTGGACTTTTGTACCCCTAGTGCTTGAGAAGCGCTTTATTGGGTCCCTAGCGCTTGAGGGCGCTTTATTCTCTTTCCCTAGCACTTGGGAGCACTTTATTCTGGGACCTTGCCCCTAAAGCGCCTGGGAGTGCTTTCGCTTCTATTTTGGTTTATGCACTTTTTGGGGCCCTAGGGGAGCACTGTGTTACGGGCCCCTTGGTCGTTGAAGGAGCAGGTGCCCACCCTGCATGTGACCCGCGATTTGGCAGTGGGTTTGAGCCGGAATCTAACAGGAGCCCACCCCGTGCTTTGGTGAAGAGATTGCGCGTTGGTCTCCGCAGCGCTACCGGAGCCAGGAGGCTCGTCAGTAGGGCCGCGCTGCCATTGGCTGCCCAAAGAAGAATTGCCAAGGCTGCCATTGGCTCACCCGTGGGAGGCTCGACCAAAAGGGCCACGCTGGGATTGGCCCAAACGCCCCTGAGTCTCCAGAGGGCCGCACTGCCATTGGCTGCCCACGGCATGGAGCCCCGGAGTGAGAGTTGCTGGCAGGAAGCCAGGAAGAGGCCGGAGGTCCCGCTCCTGCAGCCGCGGGTGAGAAGAAGCCAGGAGCCGGTGTTTGGTGTCTGCCACGGGGCTCCAGAGAGTGAGGGAGAGCCCCATGGTGATCAGCGGAGGAGTGCCGGCAGCAGGGGGACGCCGCAGAGAGACAGCGCGACGATTGAGCCTCCCCGCTGAAGAGCCAGTGAGTCGGGGGTGTTTCTGTGAGGAGAGGGGGGCATCGGGACTCATTGCCGGTGTCCGCCCCCCAGTGGCGCAATCTTTGCTCCGAGGGCATTTGCCTATGTCGAGTCCCCCGAGAGTGACTCCACCTAAGGCGACCTTTGTACTTGGTCCCCGAGCAGCCCCGACTGGTAGTGGGCCGCTCCCACGACTCTCCCTAGTGCTGAGAGGGGGCATATCGAGGCAGGTTGTCGTTGCCGGTCCCAAGAGTGCCTGTGTCGAGTCTCCCACGAGGGACTCCAACTTTGGGGCACATTTTTGCTACAAAGGCCCCCGGGGGCGATCTGGTTATTCAGAATCTGTCGAGGCTCCAACGAGAGGGCATTTGGTGATTTTGAGTCCTCAGTAAAGGACTCCAATGAAGGGGGCATTCTTTCTTCCGAGCCCACGAGGCTCCAGGGGTGCAGCGTGATTTAGAGCCCACGAGGCTCAGGGGGGCATTTGTCTATGTCGAGTCCCCCGAGAGGGACTCCCCTGAAGGCGCCATTTTGTTTCTGGAGCCCCAGCAGCCCCTAAGGCCCTAGTGTTTTTGCGAGCCCACAAGGCTCCCATGTGTGTTTTGCCCATTGGATTTAGCTGCCCAGCACTTAGTGGGCAGCTGCCACGTTTAGGCCTGGTGCATCTTCCTTCATTGCCTGCGCAGCTTGCCCTGACATTGGGACACAGGGCGTCCTAGCCCCAGCGAGGCCAGTTGGCCTGGGACATTCACAAGTTGTGACCTTAGGTGATTTCTGCACAATTGTTCTTACACCGCTGAATGTTTTTAGGCATCATGTGTTTTCCTTCCCTGCACCTCTGAATGCGTTTTGATGCGTCATGGGCCTTGTTCTTACACCTCTGAATGTGTTGGTTATGCATCATGTGTTTTCCTTCCCTACACCTCTGAATGTTGTGATGCATCATTTGTAATGTGTTCTTGCCTACGCCCCTAAATGTGATTTATTCTTAGGAGGCAGAGTCTAATGTGTTTAGACTAGTGAGAGATTGCCTACTGTAGTTATACTGTTTAGGCCTAAATGTGATTATGCGTAAAGTGCTTTGTCTTTATGCTTGTGTTAAACTTCTAGAGGTGCTCATGCTTAGACGTTTGCTTTGTCTAGTATGTTATACTAGAGAGGTTATGTGTCCATGCGTGATCTAGGCCTATGGTTATTAGTATTGCGTAGTGTTACCAGTGGTTACTGGTTGTGATCTATAATTGTTATTTTGTGCTACACTTATTCTATGTTCTAGAAGTGCTATTTCTGCTAAGTGTTGATTCTGACAGTGGCCCATGTGGCCTGTCCTGGTGTACATAATCCCTTGTGAATATTGCCCGTGCCAGTTGGCACAATGTATATTGTGTGATTACTATCTGATGTGTTTTGACAATACAAAAGTTATTTTTGTATAATCTTGTGTGGAGTTCCTTTTGTGGTGTGCCTAGGATGTTGTTGCTGTTGTGTGCGTGCGCAAATGCTTTACACATTGCCTCCGGGATAAGCCTGTCTGCTTGTGCCAAGCTACCAAGGGGGCGAGCAGGAGTTATCTTGGCGTGTGACTCCCTTGCCCTGACTAGAATGGTGGTTTCTGCCTGGCTTTGGCGTAAGCCTTAGCCAACCAAAAATAGCCAGTTCTGACAGACACCAAACCTAATTTTCCTATATTTTCCCAATTGTAAGTTACACTTGTAAAATGTTACAAGGCAGATCCAATGCTAACATATGCGAGTGATAGGCTTTGCAGTAATGAAAACCTAATTTATTCGTTTTTCACTACCAGGACATGTAAAACTTAAAAGTACATCTCCTACATTTTAAGTACACTGCACCCTGCCCATGGGCTGTCGAGGGCCTACTCTGGAGGTGAGCTATGTGTAATAAAAAAGAAGGTTTAGGCCTGACAAGTAAGTTAACTTGTCAGGTTGGAATGACAGTTTAAAACTGCATACACATGTTCTGCAGTGGCAGCCCTGAGACATGTTTGAAGACAACTCATGTTGGTGGCACAATCAGTGCTGCAGGCTCGACTAGTAGCCTTTGATTTACAGGCCCTGGGCACATTTAGTGCACTGTACTAGGGACATATAAGTAAATAAAAAATGCAAACATGGAGAAACCAAATACCATTCCATTTTAGATGCAGAGCACATGCACTTTTGCACTGGCGAGCAGTGAAAAATCGTATAGAGTCCTAAAGCCAGCAAAAACGAAGTTCAGCACACAGTCAAAAACAGGAGGTCAGAAGGCAAAAAGTCAAGGGAATCCACAGCAAATTATGCCAGGTCTAACAGTGAATCATTCCACTCTAATATTGGCGGAACTATTTGTTGTGTTATGACCCTGCCCAGACCCCTATGCTACCTTTCACCACCTCTACTCATGCAAGCACTGTGGGGCATTCCGGCAGAGTCAGACCGCAGGTGTGTTTCTGTTTTCTCTCTTTCTGTACCCTCACCACCAAACCGTATTTTCCCCGCACAGGACTTTTTGAGGTAGTTGTGCCTCTCTGCTGTCTGAGAAATCTGTACAGGGAGATTGGTGAATTACCTTCGCAATCCAGTGCTCTGTACTCCTGCTCGAGATGGCGGATTCCTGAAAGACACTGCTATTTAAGTTTTTTAATGTGATATTGTAGTTATGCATAAAAACTGGCAATATGGAACTAGCTCCAATGGTGACTATGCGGATGGTTGAATTCTTATCCTACATTTTAAGCAGCTATGCAAATAGCCTGTAAGTTAAAACTGTGCTCCTAGCTGTAAACAATACTGCTACCCATAATATTCCTTCATTTTAGGGATTGAGATAGGATGCTTGCAACACAGATCACTCTTTTTGGAATTGTCTGAGGTTTCATTGGCTACCCATGAAGCACAATTCAAAGTCCAGTCACTAATTAACCAACTGTATAGCTTTTACATTCTGAGCTGATCGTCTTTTGCCAGTTATTTCCATAATTTTCAAAATGTTTTTTATCCTGAAATGGGGATCACTGGCCTAAGCATTGAAATTACTCTTGACTTTCAATCTTTCTCAAATGATGCAAAACGGCTCTATCAACTTTATGTTGATTAATTGTTTCAATCTGTCCCTGGCAAATGAGCAATAGGATATGCAGTGTACAAATAATATTCCAGCAATATGTATTACCAGTGCAGGTTCCAAATCCACAATAAAATCAAATGCATTCGAATCTGGGAAGTAATGCTGTCAATTCTCCATCGTAGCTTTCTGTCTACCTCTGTTTCCTGCATTATATGTTCTCCTCAAAAGCAGCATTGTTTTCTCACACAGTGGTGTTATCAAACCGAGTCTCCATAATAAACTCCATGTCAGCCTATCACCTCAGTCTTTGGTGCACATGCAAGTGGATCTTTCATATGCACACTTATTGGCTACATACTTTCCCAATCTCCCCGTTTGCTGGTGATGCTTACAAACACTTCCCAACTTAACATGCCCATGACACCATTTTCTAGAATTCGTCTACACTAACACGTTAGGTTTTATCATTTGTGGCTCAAGGAAACAACAAAATGTGTTAAATCAAAAAGAGCGGCCTTATCACGCCCAGGAGCATGCTGGGATATGCTGATGATCATACCAAGTCACAACTGGGGGCAGAAGGAACAGTGGGATTTGAAACACTCTACTGAAGTGCAGTGCCTGGCCAATAGCAAGGCCCTGCACCAAGAGTACATTGTGTAAAGCTAAAACCTAAAAAAATGCCCAGAATAGAATCCATCTTGGTTGATACGGCTCGGTCACTTGTAATGAGGGCACAGGTGGTGCATAATCCCCCTTTCTTTTCAAAAACATGAAGGGTAAAGTGTGTCTAATAGTGCAAGAACAGCACAAGCAGCAGCAATTCAAGCTCATATCACTCGGCTACAATAGGTACAAGAGAAAAGCCAAGCTTGTCCCTGTCTCCAGTGCTTCTGTCGCTGCACTCAAAGCAAACATGGATGATGGCTCCGTGCCAACCCCTCCTGTCCCCCACCCCCAACTCCGCAGGCTGCTGACTCCCCAGGCACTTCATTAATGTGCTGTTCTGGGATACTACCTTTCATCAAGGAAAGTCAAGAGCTGAAGTTCTACCGCGAGAATCTGAAATATATGCATTTATACATAAAGATAAGTGTACACATATACATACACAATTGAAGGGATTAGATTGTCCAGTATGTTCCGTGGTGGTGCTGATTGTATATGGACACTGCATTTATTCTGTCCAAAATGCCCTTCTCACCCCCAATGTTTTAAATATTAGTAATATTTAAAACATTGGGGGTGAGAAAGCCATTTTGGACAAAATAAAAGCAGTGTCCATATACAATATAGGCATTTTTTTCATAATTATAATTACTTTGGTGATTTTTGGGGCACCTCATTGCAGGGAGATGTGTTGAATATTAATGTTATTAATTTCAGAGAAATTTGGGTGATTTTAATGTTGAATTTAGGGAATTTGATGAACACTTGTATATTTCAGTGAGTATTTGGATAAAAATGCACATTAAACTCGCAGACAAATCAGTGAGATTTGCATTCTGACTACTGATTGGACTGGTGGGTTTATACAGCAGAAAAAGCTGTAAGTTTATTAGTTGACAGACAAATTGTTTTAATTATAGTTAAAAAATAGTTCAAATTTAAGGCGAGGAGGTCTTAGAGATAATGAAAGGAGATAAGTTTAAAACGCATTGGAAAAGTCAAAAGGTTTCGCCTTTGCCCGGTTACTCACCGGTAATATCCAATACTCCGAGTCCTGGTCTTCCCGTCCCATTCCTTACAAGTGAGCAGCTAGTCTGCTCCACAGAAACCTACCACCGAGCTGAGCTTTTCGCACCTCCCCCAATATGGCGTCACCCTCAGGTGACTATAAAGGGGGAAGTGCATCACCGCAACATCCTGAGAATACCAAAGAAAACCCAGAACGAAAACAGACAATCACCCAAAGAAAACCAAGACAGGGAGGGAGGGAAGGGATCAGTAATGGGACAGGATGACCAGGACTCAGAGTAATGAATACTACCGGTGAGTAACCGGGCATTACCTCCTCGTCCTGTCTTCCCGTCCCATTCCTTACAAGTGAGCCCATACTCAAGCTCACGGTGATTGTAATAAAACAGACTGAAAAAGTGTGATAAACAGGTCAATTTAATGAACAGAAAGCAGTACAAATCACAAACCATGTAAAGCAGACAACACATGTGAGCCAAAGGCAGCTGAGGCCGCCATTCCCAAATGCAGACGATAATGGGAAACAAACGTATGGGGAGAAGCCCACGTGGCAGCATTACAAATGTCTCGTAAGGAGGCCCCTTTAAACATGGCCCAGGAGGAGGAAACACCCTTGGTGGAACGACCCTGCACCGAAGATGGGATAGGACAGCGGGCCGCCTCTTATGCCGAAACCTCTGCACCCTTCACCCAATGAGTCAACTTCAAGGTGGACAAAGACGGGTGAAGACCCCGCCCCGACATGCCCTAGGTGACAAATAACAAATCAACCTTACGGAAACCAGAGGACCGTTCCAAGTAAATGCGGAGAGCCCTCAGCACATCCAAAGAATGGAGGATCAACTCCTCCAGGGACACAGGATCTGGGAAGAAAACAGGGAGAACAATATCCTCCTGTCAGTGGAAAGAGGACAACACCTTGGGCAGAAAAAACTGACTGGGACGGAGAAGGACCTTGTCTGCGCAAAAACGCAAAAAGGGAGGCAAAGCCATCAAGGCACCAATCTCACCGACCCTCAGCCCCGAAGTAATGGCTACCAGGAAAAGAACCTTGGCAGAAAGGAATTTGAGGTCCACTGAGACCAAAGGCTCAAAGGGGGACCTGTCAAGGCCTGGAGAACAAGGGGAAGATCCAAGGCAGGCACAGGAGAGTGAGACACAGGACGCTGAATCAAAAAGCTCCTCAAAAGGCGAGTCACCAAAGGGGCAACAGAGGACAGAGTTGAACCCCGAAAAGCAAGAATGGCAGACCACTGCACACGTAGTGACGAAACAGCGAGTCCCAAGACTAACCCATCCCGCAAGAAATCCAACACCCTCACAGCCTCACAGGAGGAAGAAGAGAGACCCTTCCCAAGACACCAGGAAGAGAAATTCTTCCAATGACGGTCATAGGACCTCAAGGTGGAAGGGCGCCAAGACAACTGGAGGCACTGGGCAACCTCAACCGAGCAACCCTGACCCAACAAACCCAACCTTTCAAGTGCCAAACCCCCAGCCGGAGGCGGCGCAGGGAGGCAACCCTGATAAGAGGAGCCCGCAGAGGGGAGGGACACAGGGGAAACTGCCAATGGGGGCACACAGACAAGGTCAGAAGCAGGGGAAACCAAGACTGACAAGACCATTCTGGCACCACCAGAAGAACCTCTGAACGGTCCAACCAAATCTTCCGGAGGACCCGCGGAATCAGAGCAAACTAAGGGAAGGCAAACAGAAGGCACAAGGCTGCAAAACCGAGGAAGGAGTGCAGCATTGTCCGAGGCAAAAAAATCCAACCACAGACGGTGGAACCGGAGGACAATCAGATCGAACAGATCCGGGGACAGGCACATAGTCACCGAGGAGGGAAACAACCTGCTCAAAGAGTCCGCAGGCCCATTCTCCTTCCCTGGAAGATCGACCGCCGTCAGAGACAAGAGGTTCTGCTCCGCACACAGACCGATCACCCTGGAAAGGAGAAACAAAAACCGGCACATGCCCCCTTGATGGTTCACAAAAGTCTGAACAACTTGGTTGTCGGTCTGCACCGAGACCGCACAGCCCAGAAGGAGAGGAGCAAACCACTGAAGAGCCAACCAGACCGCCCTCAACTCCTTCCAGTTCAAGGACTGGAGAGACTCGAAATGGGACCACCGACCCTGAGCCTTGGAGGCACCCAACACCACCCCCAACCCACCGCACTGGCATCCGTGGACAACACAACCACATGCAGAGGAGGAAGAAGATCGAAAACATGGGAGAGAGACTTAGGGGACAACCACCACTGGAGATCCATCTGAATCCCAGGAGAGACGGGAATCAAGGCCTCGTAGTCCAGTGAGGCCGGATCCCAGTGTGACAGGACATGACGCAAGAAGGAATACAAATGCTGCCTGGCTCAAGGGAGGAGATGCAATGGGGACGCCATCTCCCCTTGAATTCTCAACCAGAGACGGGCAGACACCTGAGACTGGGACAGAACCCACGAAAGGTGACAAAACAAAGTCAATTGGCGCTCCTGGGAGAGGAACACCACCCCGAGATCCATGCGGAAGAGAGCCTCCAGGAACTTCAGTGTCTGGAAGGAACCCAAAGGACCCCAGCAGATGACACACGTGGTCCACATCCGACAGAGTCTGAGAAAAAGAAGGAGAAACAATCAACGAATCATCGAGATAGGGAAAAACTTGCAGACCACAGGAATGAAGAATACCCACCAGGGGGGCCAAGAGCTTTGTGGAAACTCTTGGTGCTGATGAAAGGCCAAATGACAGTACCCTGAATTGGAAGTGCTGGGACCCCACAGCAAACTGGAAATACTTCTGATCCTCCGCACAGATCGGGATGTGCAGATAAGCATCCATCAGATCCAGGGATGCCAGGAAGCTCTCAGGAAGCACCAGCTGCAGGATGGACAAAAGAGTCGCCATTTTGAATGGACAACGAGGGATGAAGCGATTGACACGTTTCAGATCCAAGGCAGGACGCAGATCCGAAGTATCCTTCTTGGAGACCAGAAAGAGGATCGAATAACAACCCTCACCCCTTTCCTGGGCAGGAACCTCTACAATAGCTGCCTTCTCCAACAGAAGGCGCACACCTTCCAGCAAGGCCGCACGACACAGAGGAACACGGGGCAGTGGAGTCACCAGGAAGAACGGAGGGGGAGGAGAGGAGAATTCGATTCGATAACCCTCCGACGCGGTCTGAATCACCCAGGCATCCGAAACTGACAACCACTGATGCAGGAAAGAGTGAAGGTGACTCCCAACCGGCAAAGGCAGGCAGTCATTGCGAAGAGAGAGAAGCGGTGGCAGCAACACCGGCAGGGGCCCGGGACTTGGCACCTCCGACGCACCCCGAGCCAAAGGCCCAAAGGTATGCCGGTAGCCAACACCACACCCCCGAGTAAGAGGGCGGACCGGAGCCACCAGTTTGCAATTCTCCGCCAACTGTATCACCATCTCCTCCAGCTGAGGACCGAACACCTTGGAACCCACAAAGGGCAGCTTAAGCAGGACCACCTTCTGAGAAGACTCAGCCTTCCAGGAACGCATCCAGATATGTCGCCGTGCAGCAATCAAGGCACCAGAAGCAGCTGCAGCGGCACTCAAATTGTCAAATGAAAGATCAGACAAGTAACGCACTTATAACTCCACGAGGGCCAAAAGAGAGGTAGCATTCTCCCCTTCCTGCAAAAGAGAGGACAGGGCCTGAAAATCCTTGAGGAGGGACTGGACCATGTAATTTGAATAGGCCGTCGCCCTGACAGAAAAATTAGAAGCAGCAAAAGAACGCTTCACCGCCCCTTCAAAACGCTTATCCACAGCGTCTGAGGGAAGGGCGTCGTCTGACAGGACCAGACCATGAGAGGAAAGTCCAACCATTAAATTGTCAACCTTGACAGTCTGAGGAAACACTGCAGCAAAACCCTCCAAAGGATAGCGCTTGGACAAAAAGCGCAAGATGGCAGACTTATCCACCTCCTTCCATTCATGATCCAGCACCTTGCACACAGCACCATGCAACGGGAAGGATTCAGGAGTCGGCTGGTGATACTGCGTAAAGAGGTCATCCTCCAGGACATCCGAGACAGGAGGAGAGAACCCCAAATTATCACGGACATGGGCAAACAATTCAGAGAGCTCAGCACCCTGAACAAAGCACCCACGAACACACGCCTCATCATCCAGACCCAAATTGCCATCAGGAGCATCCTGAGGATCCACGGACCCACAAGGAACCTGGCAGGAGGCCCAGAAGACGCCTGAGCCAGAAAAGCTGCAGCCACAGCCTCATTGATCAAGAGGCGCAAGGCATCCAGAGGAGGAGCGGAGAAAGAGGCACTTGAAGACATGACATCACCAGTGAAGAACCACAGGAGCAAGACACAAAGACCTCAACCACAAGTCTAAAAATACCAGCACCAATCCAGAGAACAGGCACCTAGAAGGACGAATGCCAGCAAAAAAGGACCCCATTAAATACAGTGGCAGTGCCAAGGGCCCAAGCTCGCGCAGGACCAGAAAAAAGGGGCGGGCGTTAGAAAAGGCAGCCACCTGTCACAAAATTGCCCCAGGCAGCCCGAAACAAGACGGACCACATGCGCTGCCAGAAACCACCGCCGTAATCCCTGCCCGCTAACGCAGGGCGCCGGGGGTTCAGCAAAAGGAAAATGCCCACTAAAGCAGGTCTGAAGAAGGTGATCGAAAATAGGGAAAACGGCCGCTAAAGCAAACCGCTACAACACAGAGGAACAGGCAGCATACTGGGCAAAGCATAATACAAAAAAAGGGCGGCCACTACAGCAGGCCGCCGAACATAAATAAAATAAAAAAAGGGAAGGGAAAACTCACCCAATCCGCTCAGCCAGGCACGCAGACACTGCATGCAGAAAAAAAAAAAGGATGTTGCAGTGATGCACTTCCCACTTTATGGTCACCTGAGGTTGACGCCATATTGGGGGAGGTGTGAAAAGCTCAGCTAGGTGGTAGGTTTCTGTGGAGCAGACTAGCTGCTCACTTGTAAGGAATGGGATGGGAAGACAGGACGAGGAGGTAAAGCAAATTCTATGGGTTCAGTCAATGTTACACGGCAGCGCGAGCTGCTGTACAACATGGCTTAAAGTGTAAATAAAAAAGTTCTATGAGCGGGCAGCAATGACCGTGTCACAGGGCTTTTTTTATTTGCATCTTTAAGCCACCGCAGCTCATGCAGCTGTGCAACATGTTTTTTAAATGAAAGTGTACATCGTTCTGTAACATGTTTTTATTTGCTTAAATTTTGGGGTACCTTTACATAAACTCGACCAGAAGGGATTGGAGTGCTTTACATGAGCACCACTTATATTAAAGCGGTGCATTCATTAAAAAAAAAAATGCGTAAAGACTAAAACAAAGAAGAAAAAAAGAGATGATGTGGTCAACCCTGGCCACGTTATATCACTTTTTTATTGAAACTGTAGGCCTTGTTGTACAGCAACATGTTTTAAAAATGAAAGAGTTCCTCTGTCCTGTAAGTAGTGCTTATGTAAAGCATTCCATTATCTTCGGATTGAGGTAGTGCTACATACAGGTCGAGGTAACGCTACATAAAAGCGTTACGGACATCAACGCAAGCAGGGGTAAAAAGCAACTCCTTAAGAGAAAGAGTTGTGTTGTACATTGCTTTCGTATATTACCTCACACGTGTGGAGCTAATTGTTTTCTGATATTGGTTGAGATGGAGAGTGACATTCACACACACACAGCTGCTCTAGAGTTTTGACCCGAAGCCCACCGCTAGGCGGGATCATTTAAACCATTAATGTTAAAGTTAATTAGAATATCACAATTACATATACACAAACAAGAAAGGACTAAAAAATGAGCCTTCCCTCGCTTACCAATCTAACTATATACCACACTACATGAGAAGGACAAACTCCTGCTCCTATGCTCTGGAGCTGGGAACATGCTATTCAATAAAAACATTATATATGTGTATATATATATATATATTCCTCACAAATGTCCCCGTAGCAGAGGGAACTCCATCGGTTGGTGCTCGCGTTTGGAGACCGGGAGCGTGTCTCCTAGGTAATTTTATGAACAAAAGGCAAGGACGCGGCACTCCTCTTGAACACGATAGTTTATTTTAGGTCTCTTAGCAAAAACTCCTAGGGGGAGGACTTGGTCATGCTTGAATTAAACAGCCTCCTTGGGCGTGTGGAACCGTCCCAAATTTAATCCGATGTGTCCAAGACACAGAACGCAGTGGTCGGCGGCAGTGCGTTCTCTGTCTTGGACGAATGATTGGCTACGTGTGGAGGCTGAATTAAAAACTACCTTCTCTACAAACGCTAACTCCTGAATAAAACTCCGGGTACGAGAGGCATTTTCCAATTTTTTGCTACAACAATCTGAACCTTATGGTAACAAGTACTGGAGCACCTTAAATGTGCTGTATGAAAAGAATCCGCCTTATTTGTTTTCTAATAAGAGTATTAGTGGTGACAAAATTCAACCACTTTTAAGAACTAATTATTGAACTCCCCGAATCCGACCTGTTCGATTTCTAAAAGAGTATTAGTGGTGATCTAATCAACCACTCCTTATAACTGATTACTGGGCTATCGAGACCGCTTGAGAACTTCCAGAGAACAGGGCTCAACACTACCAATTTGATCTGGTGACCAATCAACCTCCATTGATCCAGTCCCTCTCGCCCCTCGAGATAGGAGGTGCCCACCCACAACTTCTCTGTCCTGACGAAGACCCGACTTGTAAGGAACACTATCCTACGGCTACTCTGGGTCGAAACGTAGACTACGTAATCCATGACCTACTCCGATCCCAGCAAGACATTAACGGCTCCAGCGGAGTCAGGCCTTTGTTTATTAGTTATACTTTTGGACTCTTATTGAGCCTCTTATGTGGCCTTTTGCCTAAAGGACCACATGTACGCAGTCTTTAAATTAAGAATAATGACTTGTCACTGAATGACACAGAATACCCCTACCCTATCCTTGACATTTCCCTCACTTCAACCCCCCCCCCTGTTGTGAATGTGGGAACGTACATTTAAACTTGTGATGTATATAATATAATGTATTATGAATTATAACCATTGAATAGGATGTACATGCAAATCCGAATTAAACTCTTTTGCATCCAATAGCTTTGCTTTTTGAATTAATTGAATACAAATTGTAATTAATTTTGAATCATTTGTTTTGGTCTTGGACCCCTTCAATCACAGGTACGGGCAGAGTTCATGCATAAGGCCAAATAACAGCAGCCTTTGGCAATGCCTAACGCGTTTTGCAAATTAGCTTTCTCAAAGACTCTTAGCGGAAGATCAGTGTGCTGCAGTGTGCCTGCTCCCTCATATATTGGCCAACAGTGACACGCCCCTCGGTGGGGCAGCTGCAATCGACCAGTGCTGTAGGCATTATGGGGGACGTAGTGCAATTTATTTTCACCTTCAAATACAAATGCACAATTTATGGCTCACGATAAAACCCATAGTGAAGCCCTGCCACAGAAACTTGTGCTTAATCCTGCCCCGCTATCTCCGTTTACAGGCCAGTGATTCTGACCTAATGCCCCCCTTCAATCTGGGGTGGTGCTGTCTCGATGGCTCGGCCATCGTCTTTTAGATGCAAACACGCGGTAGTCCCAATTGAGCAGCACACAAGGAGAGGCGGTTACCAGCCTCAATCACAGGTACGGGCAGAGTTCATGCAGAAGGTCAAATAACAGCAGCCTTTCGCAATGCCTGACGCGGTTCGCAAATTAGCTTTCTCAAAGGCTCTTAGCGGAGATCAGTGTGCTGCGGTGTGCCTGCTCCCTCATACTTTGGCTAACAGTGACACGCCCCTGGGTGGGGCAGCTGCAATCAACCAGTGCTGTAGGTATTATGGGGGACGTAGTGCAATTTATTTTCACCTTCAAATACAAATGCACAATTTACTGCTCACGATAAAGTCCATAGTGAACCCCGCCACAGAAACTTGTCCTTAATTCTGCGCTGCTCCTTCGTTTACAGGCCAGTGATTCCAGTGACACTCCGCTGGGTGGGGCAGCTGCAATCAACCAGTGCTGTAGTCATTATGGGGGACATAGTGCAATTTATTTTCACCTTCAAATACAAACACACAATTTACTGCTCACGATAACGTCTATATTGAACCCCCACCACAGAAACTTGTCCTTAATTCTGCGCTGCTCCTCTGTTTACAGGCCAGTGATTCCGACCTAAAGGCCCCCTTCAATCTGGGGTGGTGCTGTCTCGACGGCTGGGCCGCCGTCCTTTAGATGCAAACACTTGGTAGTCCCAATGGAGCAGCACACAAGGAGAGGCGGAGGTTACAAGCCTCAATCACAGGGACGGGCAGAGTTCATGCAACAGGTCAAATAACAGCAGCCTGTAGCAATGCCTGACGTGTTTCGCAAATTAGCTTTCTCAAAGGCTCTTTGCGGAAGATCAGTGCGCTGCGGTGTGCCTGCTCCCTCATATATTGGCCCACAGTGACACTCCCCTGGGTGGGGCAGCTGCAATCAACCAGTGCTGTAGTCACTATGGGGGACGTAGTGCAATTTATTTTCACCTTCAAATACAAATGCCCAATTTACTGCTCACGATAAAGTCCATAGTGATCCCCCGCCACAGAAACTTGTCATTAATCCGGCACCGCTCCTCCGTTTACTGGCCAGTTATTCCGACCTAACGGCCCCCTTCAATCTGGGGTGGTGCTGTCTTGATGGCTGGCCCTCAGTCCTTTAGATGCAAACGCGTGGTAGTCCCAATTGAGCAGGACACGAGGAGAGGCAGACGTTACCAGCTTCAATCACAAGTACGGGGAGAGTTCATGCAGCGGGTCAAATAACAGCAGCCTTTCGCAATGCCTGACGCGTTTCGCAAATTACCTTTCTCAAAGGCTCTTAGCGGAAGATCAGTGTGCTGCGGTGTGCCTGCTCCCTCATATATTGGCCAACAGTGACACGCCCCTGGGTGGGGCAGCTGCAATCAACCAGTGCTGTAGGCATTATGGGGGACGTAGTGCAATTTATTTTCACCTTCAAATTAAGGGTGGGCGTAGTTCGCGAAGTAGTGCTACGCGAAGCTACGCGAAGTGCACTTCGCACTACGCGAACTTCACGTAGCACTACGCGAGCTGTGTAGTAGCATGTTCGCACTGTGCAAGATGCGTTTTCAATGATTGCACAGTTCGGACAAGCATCCGGCACTGTGCAGTCATTGAAAACGGCATCTTGCACAGTGCGAGCTGTAGTTTTCTGCTGCTCGAGTAGATTTTTACTCGAGCGGCAGCTTTCTCAACGCAAACTGGTAGTTTATCATTGCGAGCGGTCGTGAGCATGCGCATCCACTCGCAATGAGAAACCTGACCTCCCCGCGTTGTGAATCTCGCCGGGATGTCATTTTGCTTGCTCGCGGTCGCGAACATGACGTTGAGGACCGCGAACAAGCAAAAAATGACTGCAGCACTACGCTGCGCTGAACCACGCGTGTTCGCACTGGGCTACGTGCAGCTCGCGTAGTGCGAAGTTGCGCAAACTATGCAAACTACGCGAGCGTAGCGTAGTGCTTCGCCCAGGGTTACTTCAAATACAAACGCACAATTTTCTTGGTCAATGTTATCCAATGGCAGGTAAGTGAGTTACCGGTTTCCAGGTGAGTGCTCGGCTGGGGAAGTTAGGGTTATGAGCATAGACTCAGGGGTCCCCCAGGGTCAGGTAGGTACAGTTGGTTCACCCTCAGCGGCACAGGGGCGGCCGGGTGCAGAGGTAGTTAGGCCCAATGTTATCCAATGAGGGTCAGGGGTCCTCCGGTTGGTGGCTGCTGAATAGCAGGCCACTCGGCTGTGGGAGCTGGGCTCCTGGTGACTTGCTCAGGGAAAATGGGGAAGTAGGATAGGCCACAGGTTGCACTGCCAGGGGCACTCAAGCGGCTGGGTGCAGGGTGCCTTAGAGCCGTCGGCCGCTCAATGGTATTCAATGGGAAAGATAAAAAGGGAACAAAGGCTGCAGACTCGGGGACGGTGATTCTTTAAGTGCCACAAAACACATCGAAAGGTAAGTTGGGATCCTGGAGAAGAGGTAGGTACCCCAAAGGGAGGCACAGGGGTCGCAGGGCGCCGGGTGCAGGGGTGTCTTTGGGTGTCGGGAAATCGTATTCTCAGCTGGTCGCGGTTGGAGGGTCCCTGGTTCTGAGGCTGCAGGCGTCGTCTGGTTCATCGAGGAGGGTCTTAGGGCACTGGACTTCGGGTCCCAGTCACTGGGGGGATGTCCAAGTGGTCTTGGATTACTCAGGCACAGGCCGGGCTCGGCGGGTGCAGAGTGGGCAGGTCTTGAGCTTTCTGGCTGGCAACAGGGGTTGGTTGTTGAAACAGAACCTATGCTTATGGGAGTCCCAGTCTTTGAGAGGGTCAAGGCAGGCAGGTCCTCCGGGTGTCCCAAGGTTGCTGTCTGCAGGAGTCGCTGGGATTAGGCAGGAGCAGGTTCCAGGATCGACGGTTCGGCATAGCTGGGGCCAAGTCAGTGGGTGTTGTCCTGTTGTTAGCAGCTGCACGGCGGGTCTTCTTCTTCTTGATCTTCTTTCCTCTTTTCTTATCAGGATCTGATAAAGGAAGGTTCAGAGTGCCCCTAAATACTACATTTAGGGGCGTGACAGGTAGTGCAAGGGCAGGGACCTATAGGTCCATGTCCTGGTGTGTGTACACCCCGGAGCCTGCTCCTCTCCTGTGGGAGGGGGACAGTAGCCTAGCTGTGATTGGACACGTCTCCCCATCTTCAAGACGCCTGAGCCCGGGGTCGTGCTTCACTTTGCCTCTCCCCCCTGAGGGGTGGGGTTGACACAGGCTGGCACCCCCACTTCCTGATGTGGGGTTTCCTGCCATTCTTTCTGCCAGAGTGGGGGTTGGAACTGGTGGGGGCCAGTTGCTGAATACAGAAAATGGTCTGGAGAAGCTCACAGAGGTGGCAGCCTTTGAAGCTTCCACCTGCCCATCCTGGGGGAGGAGACCTAGCTCCTCGACCAGAATGTGCATTGTTGCAGGCCCAGGAGAGTGGGGGGCTCTCCACCTGGGGGTCCAGCAACATGTCTGCTCTCCACCTGGGGGTCCAGCAACATGTCAGCCTCTGCAGCCACTCAGACCAGACGTGGATTGTATGTTAGGTTTTCAGGGGGCATCCCTAAGATGCCATCTGGTGCATTTTACATTAAATCCCACACTGGCATCAGTGCGGGTTTAATGTGCTGAGAAGTTTGGTACCAAACTTGTCAGTCTTCAGTGTAACCATTATGGTGCTGTGGAGTTCGTAATGACAACCTCCCAGCACCATATACTCTTAATGGCATCACGGCACTTACAGTGCCCAGGAATGGCTCTGGCTACTCTAGGGGCACAGGGCTCATGCACCTGTGCCCACACCACTGGCAGAGGGCACACAGCTAGAGGGGTGACTGAAGTATGCCAGGGCAGTTTGTTCTGTGGGCATGGCACACAGGGCTGTGTGCCATGTTGACTCTCTGTTTAGTTCTGTACCTAGACACTCAGCCTGCAAAGGCAGTGTGTGGGTATCAGGGTACAGGGCCCCTAAGAGTGGCACAATAAGTGCTGTGACCCTTAGGGGTCTTCTCTGGTCACCAGGCCCTGGGCACCAAGGGTACCATTTACTAGGCGCTCATAGGTGGCCAGAGATGCCAATTGGGTTTTGTTTCAATACAGCTTTAGGGAAGGAGCACAGGCCCTCGGTACCTGGTTGGCAGGAGCCCAGGGCACACTCAGTCAAAGCACAACAGCAGTTCATCAAAAAGTGGGGGCATACCAATGCAAGAAAGATGGCACTTTCTCACAACCAGGAGCCATAATTATATGTTATAAAAGACTACTGTTACGTTAGTTTTCACTATAAAAAGTATACATGTCTTTTTAAAATATACTTAAAAAACATTATAAGTTATAGGGACATTGTAGTTAGAAATGAGCATTTAAAAAGCCTTTGAAATTCACTGCAAAAAACATAGGTTTCAGGGACGTTATAGTTACAAATTAGCATTTAAAAAACCTTTGAAATTCACTGAAAAAACAATAGGTTTCAGGGACGTTATAGTTGGACATTTCATCCATACAAAACCATAGAAATTCTGCTGTTATAGTTAGTTGAGCTAACTATAACTCGCCCCCCGTAATGCACTGCTGATGACATCACATATTACATCATTCATGACATGGTCAGTGACATCACTGATGACATCACTGAAGAGATCTCAAATGACAACACTGATGACACCCCTGATGACATCATCCACATCAAAATCTGATGCAACTCCTCACACTCTAATATAACCTTTGATACACCCACTGTAAAATACAGACTACCATTCTCGAAACCATTGACACACCAATACCAGTTACTACATACACACTCAATGATTCCCAGGTCTACACACACATCCACTCATTCACCCATACACTCGCATATATACAGTCACCCATCAATACAACACTATCATATGCACTCATACACCTATACAGACACTCACACACCGCCACTCATCCATGGAGTTACTCACACACCTAGTCAGTCATGCAAAGAATCAATCACACTCCCATGTCCTCACCTATACAGTTATACATACACCATCTCACTTATTCAAAGATTTACTAACACATACTTACTCTCTTATACAATCACTGATACAAGTACACACTCATCCATACAGCCACTCTCACAATCAGTGACTCTCATGTATAGTCATGTATATACTCCAACTCTGACATACATTGCCTTTTGGATATGTAGGTACTTGGACATGTACACTGAGAAATCCAATCTCTCATAAACACATCCATACAACCACTCACCCACACATACAGCTGTTTACACATGCACTTTTGAACCCATACACCCAGTGAATCAACCCCTCACACATCTATGCACAGAGCCACACACCTCCCACCACACACACACTCAGTCTCCCATACAAATATGCAGGCAACCAATCAATAACTCAAATAGACACTCATATAGCTACTGACCAACACATGCAGCAGCTTACACAACAACAGACATACTGACGCACACATTCAGACAGTTTAGTCACTAACCCATGCATTCAGTAAGATACATTTAAACACTCACTTATACAGTCAGTCACGCACCTACTAAATCCTTCATCCAGACACTAATACACTCACTCGTTCTTCAATACACCTTGGCAAATATATAAAACATATTTAAACTTTACACAAACACAAGGTCACTGGATGATGTCATCAGTGATGTCATCAGTGATGTCATTTGAGATGTCATCAGTGATGTCATCAGTGATGTCACTGACCATGTCATGAATGATGTAATATGTGACATCATCAGTAGTGCATTACAGGGGCGCGAGTTATAGTTAGCTCAACTAACTATAATGGTGGAATTTCTATGGCCCTGAAATCTATGTTTTTTTCAGAGAATTATATATATGTACCGGATATATATATATATATATATATATATATATATATATATATATATATATATATATATATATGTACTGGAACTCCGCATTACCACCTCCAATCCCCCAGGACCGGCGAAGCAGGAGACAGACCACAAGTTTCTTTCAGGTCATTTTAATTGCAGATGTTCGTGGTACAACCAACCATATATATATATATATATATGTATATATATATATATATATATATATATATATATATATATATATATATATAGATAGATGGATAGATAGATAGATAGATAGATAGATAGATAGATAGATAGATAGATAGATAGATAGATAGATAGATAGATAGATAGATAGATAGATAGATAGATAGATAGATAGATAGATAGATAGATACCAAGAGAGTCGCCCCACATGAAGATGCCACCAAGGAGAGATGAATGCCTTTATTCAAGGTTTTCAGCACTGCAAGTTAAAAGTCTTACTATTCATCAGTACAAACCCCAACACGTTTTGAACTGCTGGTGTTCTTGATCACGAGCAAAGGAACAAGAAATGGCATTCAGTAATGAGGAACACCTTAATAGGTAATTCAAGACCCGCCTCCGTGGGCCTGTGCTGCAAAGCCTGCTGGTGCTTGTAGTTCCTCATCATTCATCCCCAGTGGGTGCTGCCACAGCCTGCACTGTAATCCTCAGTATTATCCTAGTGGGGTAGAATTGAGCTGAAATTCTGCATGACTCAAGGGGATTTAATCCCTCAATTTACAACGCTCCAGGGGGAGCGTTTGCACAGTGGTAGAGGGAGGGGGCGTGGCCTGATGGGACAAGTGTACAAACGCACTCCCTGGTGCGTTGGAAATTGGTGGATTAACTCCCCTTGAATCCTGAGGGTCCCTGGGGGCCAACTAGCCCACCAGCTACCTCCAGTGAGCACCACAGAGCTGTGTTGCAGACAGGTGTAAAAAGGGGCGTGGCCTCTGAACATCTCTCTGCAACACAGCTCCATGGCGCTTACTGGAGGTACCTGGTGGGCTAGTTGGCCCCCAGGAACCCTCAGGATTCAAGGAGACTTAATCCCCTAACTTAAAACGCACCACAAGTTTGCACACTTGTCACATCAGGACATGCCCCCTCCCTGCACCACTGCGCAAACACGCCCCCTGGAGCGTTGAAAATTGGGGGATTAAATCCCCTGAGTCCTGAGGGTCCCTGGGGGCCAACTAGCCCTCCAGCTACCTCCAGTAAGCGCCACAGAGCTGCGTTGCAGGGAGGTGTAAAAAGGAGAATGGCCTCTCAACACCTCTCTGCAACACAGTTCCCTGACACATACTGGAAGTACCTGGTAAGCTTGTTTGCCCCCAGGGACCCTCAGGATTGAAGGGGACTTAGTCTCTCAATTTACAACGTGCCAGGGGGTGCGTTTGCACACTTGCTATGTCAGGCCCCGCCCCCTCCCTTCACCACTGAGCAAGAGCGCCCCTGGCGCATTTTAAGTTGGGAGATTAATTCCCCTTGAGTCCTGATGGTCCTTGGGGGCCAACTAGCCCACCAGGTACTTCCAGTAAGCGCCAGGGAGCTGCATTGCAGGGAGGTGTAAAAAGGGGCATGCGCCTCTGAACACCTCTCTGCAACGCTGCTCCCTGGAGCAAACTGGAGGTACCTGGTGGGATAGTTGGCCCCCAGGGACCCTCGGGATTCAAGGGGACTTAATCCCCCTACTTAAAACGCACCACAGGGCGCATTTGCACACTTGTCACATCGGGCCATGCCCCCTCCCTGCACCACTGAGCAAACGCACCCCCTAGTGCGTTGTAAATTGAGGGATTAAGTCCCCTTGAGTCCTAAGGGTCCCTGGTGGCCAACTAGCCCAACAGCTACCTCCAGTAAGCGCCACAGAGCTGCGTTGCAGAGTGGTGTAAAAAGGGGACGTGGCATTGGACCACCTCTCTGCTACGCAGCTCCCTGGCGCTTACTGGAGGTACCTGGTGGGCTAGATGGCCCCCAGGGACCCTCAGGATTCAAGGGGGCTTGATTCCCCAACTTAAAACGTGCCACAGGGCGCGTCTGCACACTTGTCACATCAGGCTACACCCCCTCCCTGCACCACTGTGCAAAAGCGCCCCCTGAAGCGTAAATTGGGGGATTACATCCCCTTGAGTCCTGAGGATCCCTGGGGGCCAACTAGCCCACCAGTAACCTCCAGTAAGTGCCACAGAGCTGCATTGCAGAGTGGTGTAAAAAGGGGCATGGCCTCTCAACACCTCTCTGCAATGTAGGTCCCTGGCGCATTCTGGAGTTCACCCTCAGGGAGCCTCAGGATGGAAGGGGACTTAATCCCCCAATTTACAATGTGCCAGGGGGTGCACTTGCACACTTGCTCTGTCAGGCCCCGCCCCCTCCATGCACCACTGTGCAAATGTGCCGAAATAAATAAAAAACTATTTTTTTCACCCTGGGGGTCCTTCTGGGACTGAGCAGGCCTAGGGGATCAGGGTGTTTCTACCCTGCCCCCTTCTCTTGCTTTATACCTTTGTTTCTTTGTTTTCTGGTGACTCGCTTCTACCGAGCCACAAGATGGCTGCCAACGCTTCCTGGTTTGGAGTGTTGACAGCCAATCACAGTGAAGCTTGTGCACGGGACTTAGGCTCAGCCCAGATATCGAAACTATTATTTTTCTAATTTCTCAGCAACCACTGAACGGATTTACACTATTTAAATAAAAGGTCGCTTTCAGATCCAAGCACTACCTTTGTGCAAAATTTGGGGTAATTTTGTTCCGTAGTTTCGGCTGTAGCCTTGCACAAAGTTTCTTATGGGAAATTGATTTTTAGACTCTTATTTTTTGAATTTCTCAAAAACTACGGAACGGATTTACACCATTTAAAAAAAGGTTACTTTCTGAAACAAGCTCTAACTTTCTACCAAATTTGGCGTAATTCCGTTCAGCAGTTCGGGCTGTAGCTCGTTGCAAAATTTCCTATGAAAATTAACATGGGGAAAATGTGTTTTGGGACCCCCCTTTTTTCTGAGCTCCCGCTTGACGAATCACCCCCAAACTTTCAGGATAGGAGCTGATCTGGACAGAATATATTTTGGGACAATTTCGCAAAGATTCATCAAACAACACCAAAGTTATTAGCAAATCAAAAAATGCTTTTCCTATGCAAACCCCCCCACCCCCCGACACACTGGGGGCCCGCAAGGGCCCCCCAAAAGCTATTTTCCACATACTTTTCCACGGCGGTAAATCCGTTGCGGAAAAGCATGTTTTTACACAGTTTGTAATTTGGCTGGCGGTGTCTTGCAGACACCGCCACCAAATTACGGCCAACACCCCGCGGATCAGCGGCGGACGGACCTGCCGTCTGCCGCTGATCCCACCGCCATCCTAATCTGGTGGTGGGTGTTTTGTAGGGCCGCAGCGGTGATTCCGCATCCTCCGGGCCTGGAGGATGCGGAATCACCGCAATCCTAATCGGCCCCCTAGGTTGTAACTATAACTACCTACTGGCGACCGCCAGTGGGTAATATATATATATATATATATATATATATATATTTATACAACAAAACTTGGTGGTAGTGTTTCTCATCAGAGAAAACGTCCGCACCTAATGTTGAAGTTATTCTCACTGGGTACGTTATACGTAAGGTATCAAAAGAGGTGCACTGAGAACTTGATAAGACACCCACCACCAGGGGTGTTTGAGCAATGCAACTTAATGCAAATACCAAGAATCAAGAGAACAACCAAATTGCGCAAGCACCCTCTTCAAAGTCCATTCTCAGAGAACATTACTGTAGGATAGTAATATTTTTTCAAGGTTATTACACCAACATCAACCAAAGGTTCAATAGGAGTTTCAAAGTATGGATCCAAAACCAAATCTTGTGCTTCAAGTTCTTTATTGGTCAAACATGTTAAGAGTTTCCCAGCTTTACACTGCCGACACGTGTTTCGCCCTCTCCAGGGCTTTTTCAAGGCTATCTTAGTTAGTCTATACTGGTCTGGCGTCGAAGAGTTTTATGAATCGAAAGGATAAAGGTATGAAGCGTCGATATGTAAGAGTCCTATTGGGTGTCTTGATCACAGCGAGCTATTCCAGATGTAGGTTCCATCTATGATATTTCATGATATCAGGCCCCTCGTTGGGTATTGTAAGAACATATAGACATTAGTGGAAGTATGTCTTGGTAAGGTGGTGCGACTCGCTGGGTGGAGATAAGTCTATCTTACTAGGGTAGAGATGCTTGAAGACCTTGATAAGTCTTCTGTTCGTTTTCCTCGGCGCCGAGTCTCCACTGCAAGGCACTCATATATATATATTCACCTCCCGTTTGATCCAAGTTCTAGGCTTCCGGGTGCTCTATGGCGGTGCACGCGAGGAGCGGCAGGACCCGCCGCGTTGAAATTGATTCCGTTTTCCCTTTTCAGAGAGTTGATTCCTCATGCACTCTCGTGTTCTTCAGAATTACACTACACGTTCTTTTTGTCAATTATCCAGTTTATTCACTTTTATCACAGCAAGCCAGCAACACCTTACGCGTTTCGGTCTCTACGGAGACCTTGCTCACAGGTAAACTGAATCGACATATTTTTACACTTTTAAGAGTGCTCATCTGTTACATCACTTCCTGTTCACTACACAGGATTTCTCGGACATGTAGTCTTATCTGGGAACATTATCATCATGTTAACCTTTTATCGCCAATTAATATGTGCTTGTCATTTGGGTCAGATTATTGAGCCACATCGGTATTTCAACATAACCACAATGTTTGACATTGAGCTACCATTAAAGCCCTCCAGTGGGCATATACGTAAACATTTTCAAAACAAATCCCGCATCATACTGGTGTCTAATTTTGTCAACTTTTATATCTCATTGTTTCGTATTGAGGCCCTCTGGTGGGCTTTTAAGTTAAACCTTTTAGGTATCAATATAGATCAATTAGCCCTTCAATTCTGATTCAATGTATAAGTCTTTATAACATACACAATTTACATGTCCTTCAGTGTGAAAAAACGAATTATAAAGTGAAACAGTGCACGTTAAAATTTCTTTGTTCAGAGAGGTAACCTTGTTACTCATCAATGTTCATTGATCAAAAATTGAATTTGTTTAAAGGTGGCAATGTAGTTCTTCGTCCTGGTTATGCCCATACAGGCTCAATGTTCGAAAACTCATGATGTGTTTTGATTCTTTCAGTCTCATTACTTTTTCAAGATCACCCCCTCTTTGGTTTGGCCCAACACTCTCAATTCCATAGAATTTTAGTTCTTTCCGGGTGCTGTTATGTTCTGTTTCCATATGTTTTGCCATTGCGTTGCTGCGATCTGAGTTGATAGTGGCCCGGACATGTTCAAGGATACGTAGTTTTAATTCCTTTTTGGTGCTTCCAATGTACTTTAAAGAGCAAGGACATTCCAAAATATAAATTACGAATTGGGTTTTGCAGTTAATTAATTGATCAATTTTCCATGTTTTTTTATTCATCATTTCAAGTTCTTTAACATTTTTGGCAATGCAGCAAACTTTGCATCCAGAGCATTTGTAAAAACCCTTGGGTTTGTACCAAGCTTCAGGTTTTTTCTTTTCTTGGAAATGACTGTGAATTAGTTTGTCTTTTAGATTCTTGGCTCTTCGATAAGTCACATTGGGATGGTTCCCCACAATTTCCGCAATTTTTGTATCCATATGTAGAATGTGCCAATTCGTTCTTAGGATTTTGATTACTGATTGGTTGGCTGTGGAGTGAGTGGTAATGAATCGAATCTTTTGATCATCTGAGTTGGATGTTTGTTTTTCTTTGAGTAGATCAGTTCTTTTGACCTTGGAGGAGCGATTTAGAGCTGTTTGAATACTTGAAGGATTGTATTTTCGTTTCTCAAATCTGTTACTGGCTAGTTTTTTGTTCATATTCCAGTCTTCCTCTTTAGATCAAATTCTCTTTATTCGCAAGAATTTTCCGTAAGGAATATTTTGAATTAGGCTGGATTGGTGGAAACTTTGAGCATGCAGGACCGCGTTTGTTGCGGTACTCTTGCGGTGCAACGTTGTCTGTATTGCATTGTTTTCAATAAAGATTTCTGTATCCAGGAAAATCACTCTTGACTCGCTAATTGTATATGTGAATTTAAGACCGAAATCAGAATTGTTAAGAATTTCAAAGTAGGCCTCAAATTCCTGATTTTTTCCATCCCAAATCAACAATAAATTGTCTATATATCTTAGCCATGCCATGGTTTTTGATACAGCCTCATCATGATAAGATCTCCATGCCCACATTTTCTCCCATTGCCCCATTGGCAGGCATGCATACGACGGACTAAAAGAAAAGCCCATCGCTGTGCCTTTGGATTGGCGATAGATCTCTTGCCCAAACAAAAAAATGTTTTGCTCCAAACACATAGAAATCATTTCTAGAAGCATATCATTGTGATCTGCAAATTGAATATTTCTGTCCATGTGGAAGTTATTACATGCCTCCAAACCAATTTTGTTTTGAATATTCGAATACAATGATATGACATCCATTGTGATTAGCTTGTAAGAGGGTTGACATGGAGTATCTTGTAATCTTCTCAACTTGTCCCCGGTGTCTTTTATATATGATGTTAACCCCTTCACAAATGGTAGCAAAAAAACATCAAGATAATTTGCAATGAGCTCTAATAGGGCTCCTTTGGCCGAGATTATCAGTCTCCCTGGTGGTCTGGTGGGGTGCTTATGGATTTTGGGCAGAAAGTAAATTGTGGCCATTTTTTGATGTGGCGTTTGAAGATATTTATATTCGTCACTGTCGATTAGATTTCGTTTGAACCAATTGTCTAATTTCTGGTCTAGCTCTTCTTTTAGCTTTGGCAAGGGATTCCCTTTCAATTTTTCGTAGTATTCCTTATTTCGAAGTTGAGAATGCGCTTCTCGCATATATGCCTCCTTGTCCAGAAAGATTACATTTCCACCTTTATCTGCCATTTTAATTTCGATGGTATCGTCTTTTCTGAGTTTGTTTAGTGCTTGGCGTTCTTCTTTGGTTAAATTGTATTTTTTGTATGGAACTTTAAGTTGATAAAGATCCTTTATGATGCATTCATGGAAAAAGTCTATTTTGTTTCCAGGTGGTAGCTGTGGATAGAATTTCGATTGTGGCTTCATTTTGGAGATTCCTGCTCCTAGTTAAACATAGTACGCTTGTACTTCCCCACCACTTTGTTGTGTATCCTGACTTAGTTCCATCAAATTTACAAAATGTTAAGCATCTTGTATCGGTATTCCCATTGTGGGTTGAGGTATATTCCTTCTGTAATTGGCCATGTTGGGTTTGTCAATGAACAATTTTGCAAATTTTATTTTTCTGACAAACTTATAGAGGTCTATGCGTGTTTCTGCCAAGTTCATTCCACTCGTTGGACAGAAATTCATGCCCCGTTTAAATAAATTAAGTTCCAAGTTGTTGAGGTTTTTTGAGGATAGGTTGATTACTTGTAATTCCTGGTCAACAGATGTTATATTTTGGTCTTCATTTAGTTGTTCCATTTCTTTCTCATATTGCGTGTCATGGTTCCCACGCGGTTTGCGCCAGAAGGTTGTGCCGTACTTTCGCTTGCCTTTTCTGGTTTGTTTTGAGGCGTATTTCCCCGTCCTTTTCCTCTTCCTCTCCCTCTTTGATTCTGACTTCTCGGAGGGCCCATTGTTTTTTCCCAAGTCTTTTGGTTGAATGCTAGTTTCATTTCGTCTAAAAAAGAATTCCTTGCTCTAGCTTCTCTTTGTTGAAAAGGGAAAACGGAATCAATATATATATATATATATATATATATATATATATATATATATATATATATATATATATATATATATATATATATATATATATATCTATATATCTATATATCTATATATATATATATATATATATATATATATATATATATATATATATATATATATATATATAGATAGATAGATATAGATATAGATATATATATACAAATAAACTTCTGACCGCCAAGTACAAGGCGGATAAAAATGCAGGTGCGGACCTCTTCAAAACACTCCTTTCAATCACGGACCACCACACGAGATGAAAGTGCAAGCTGTGTAGCTCATTTATTTTGGCATAATGAGACAAGTGTCGCGTTTCACTCCACAAAGGAGCTTGGTCACATATATATATATATATATATATATATATATATATATATATATATATATATATATATATATATATATATATATATATATATATATATATATATATATATATATATATATATCGGACAATGGCAGACAAGAGGGTGCACAGAATAAAATAAGCGCTTAATTCAACCTGAATGGGTCCGTTTCGTTCTTTGGCTTCCAGTCTTTTTGGGGCGGATGGCGAAGTTCCAGTTATATATATATATAAAAAAAAAAAATGAGTCTTCAGGTGTAACCAGAGTTTCCTTCTCCGGGAGCAAACATTGTGAGAATATATATCGGCGTGGTTCTGCCGAAGGTTTACACCGCCACAAGTGCGCCGAGAATCTCCCGCCCAGAACCATCTTGCAGACTCGGTAAAACGAAAAGGGAGGTTGGCGCCGCCCGGGACTGCACCCGTGGTATTGGTTCAGGAATCGGCTTCAAAAGTGAGCTGAACCGAGAAGACTCATCGCTCTAACATCCTTCAACACGGGAAAACAAGCGCCGAAATGCCAAGCATCTTCATGCTCTACCCACTGGAGGGTTATTATTAGACGACGTCCCTGATTGAAAAACCCGATTGAGTGTCATAAATTAACAAAGGCTGAAGAACACCGAGTTGGACACTCACAGCAATACAAGAAAGGATTTGAAAATAAATCGGGCTGCCAATCAAACTGTCAAGAATCCATGCGCAACTACAAATCCCACAATTCATTTTTCAAACGGAAGTGATTCCTTAAAAGAATGCCACTGGAGGCAAACAAATGAACGCCTATTACATCAAGCTGTGGGGGGAAGCGCGATGGTTTCCAGAGCTGGCTTACCTTGATAAAGTTCCAGGCGGAACGAAACATGTTGGGACAATGCCACCGTTTGTTTTCTCCATAATAAAAGATGCGAAAAAATGAGTCTTCAGGTGTAACCAGAGTTTCCTTCTCCGGGAGCAAACATTGTGAGAATATATATCGGCGTGGTTCTGCCGAAGGTTTACACCGCCACAAGTGCGCCGAGAATCTCCCGCCCAGAACCATCTTGCAGACTCGGTAAAACGAAAAGGGAGGTTGGCGCCGCCCGGGACTGCACCCGTGGTATTGGTTCAGGAATCGGCTTCAAAAGTGAGCTGAACCGAGAAGACTCATCGCTCTAACATCCTTCAACACGGGAAAACAAGCGCCGAAATGCCAAGCATCTTCATGCTCTACCCACTGGAGGGTTATTATTAGACGACGTCCCTGATTGAAAAACCCGATTGAGTGTCATAAATTAACAAAGGCTGAAGAACACCGAGTTGGACACTCACAGCAATACAAGAAAGGATTTGAAAATAAATCGGGCTGCCAATCAAACTGTCAAGAATCCATGCGCAACTACAAATCCCACAATTCATTTTTCAAACGGAAGTGATTCCTTAAAAGAATGCCACTGGAGGCAAACAAATGAACGCCTATTACATCAAGCTGTGGGGGGAAGCGCGATGGTTTCCAGAGCTGGCTTACCTTGATAAAGTTCCAGGCGGAACGAAACATGTTGGGACAATGCCACCGTTTGTTTTCTCCATAATAAAAGATGCGAAAAAATGAGTCTTCAGGTGTAACCAGAGTTTCCTTCTCCGGGAGCAAACATTGTGAGAATATATATATATATATATATATATATATATATATATATATATATATATATATATATATATATATATATATATATATATATATATATATATATATATATATATATATATATATATATATATAATTAATGAAGCTAACTACGTTCATTAATATATTCTATTATGTCGAGATATATTTTAATCATGTTAATATATGATTTTAAATAGTATTTATTAATATTTATTACTATTTATTGCTGATCTTTGCACAACTATATTATGTATTTTTGCTGCTAAAGATATGGTTGACTGCTATTTACATGCTATTAACTTCCAAAAACCTTGCACTTTATAAATAATGCATTTATGCTGCTATATGAGGACTCTGTTGGCCTTAATTGACTGGCAACAATTCTGCACTTTACTCAAAATGCGTTTATGCTGCTCTGTGAGTTATTTCATAAATTAATGATTGTTTAATACTGACATTATGAAGTATTATGAATTCCGTGGATTTGCGTGTTAAACACATTAAGTATCTTTTCACTGTTTATGGTCACATGGTGAATGGAGAAAAAAACGGAGAAAGAAAAAAATGTATTTAAAAACCTGCTTTGCACTGCTGACTTGTCATGTGATCAAGGGTACTAGCTACCCGAAACGCGTCATGCTGAGCTTAAGGAAAAAGGGATAATAAATCTCTCTGCTTACATTCCATGCTGTTTGGTGGTTCGTTGTTTCTGGTTTGCCATCGAGGAGAGAACAGAAAGTTTCTGCATCTAATTACGGAAGCTGGGTTGCTTTCGTCTCCACGGACCCCGCCCGAGAAGTTGGTGGCAGCCTTCAACCCATTTTGTTAATACTCCGTAAGGATTCCCTGTTAGCCGGATGCAGTAATGGGGGACGGGAAGACGCCGATGCTCGAGTCGGAGGACTCGCGAAGGATCGTCTAAACTACCGGTGAGTGAGCAAGGCTATTTTACAGGACGGGTTTAACACAGCATTTTGGAAGCAGAGGATTTCCCTTGAGATATACGCACGGCGGTGCGATATTAAAATTTTAAACATACTCACTGCTCGAATATTTCAATATGACATCAGACACAGTACGCCAACGGGAGGCAGTGGCAGATATGCTATTTGATAACATCCCAAAAACAAAAATAACAACACCAAGCGATAAAACTTCACAGGGTAAAATGGACGGCGATGTGAATAACTTGTTAAAAGAGTTGGAGAAAAAAATGAAACAAGAAATCACAAAATGGTGGGAACATAAATCCCTTTCGAAATATGAAGAGGTAGGGAGAGTGCCCTGTGGGCTTAGAATTCTTCTGGCGCCCATCTTCCAAAGACCTAATCCCGCAATGTTACGCGAATGGGGGGAAAGCAACCTTGCTGCCTCAATGAATTTAGTGCGTATTCTTATTAAATATGCAGAGGTTGACCATCAAACATTATGACCTGAAATAGAAGAGATCTTGAAAGAACTAGACAAATCGGATAAAAAAGAATGGATAGTGGTAAAAAGAAAAGAAATAGACGAGGGATTGGTCAAACATGAAGATAAAATTAAAGCAAGAAAATTTCACAAATTTGCCCGTGATCAGGAGGATTATCAGTTGGGACAAATTTACACCTTCTTACGAAAATACGATAGTGTTCGGAAACTAAAAGGAAAAAATATACAACAACCCAATGTGCTAATATCTGGCGCTACTGGTACAAATGAAACAATTCCTGATACAGATACAGAATCACTCACAAGTGCATCCAGCAATGAAACCATGGGTAGAAATAGAGATTTAAACATGGTAATTCCAAGTTTGGAAGAGGAGGTGGATTTTTTGGTGGAGGCTCGGTTGAAAACTCTGAGACCACGAAACGAAAAGATTCTACCCGAAAAAGGCGGGACACAGTCAGGCGTTCACAGCGCCGGAATCGCAAACGCGGAGGCGAAAAAAGGAAGAGGTTATTAGCGCAAGAAATAGAGGCTGACCAACAAACAATTATAAACCTGAGTACAATAATGCTTACCAAAGCTGAAGAACAACTTTTAGCTTTAGGATTAAACTACTGTCCGACTACAGACTTTAATTATGCCAGAACTCGGGTAGACATCTTTTGTTTCATCCGAAAACTCAAACTTAGAAAATTCTTTGCACTTAAAACAGGATTCAGAATAAACAAAATACGAACATACAAAATACGAACACTATATTACCAGCAGCAGATGTTCCTGCACTTCTTGCTATACATGATTTGGGGAAAGAGGATTCACAAAACTCTCAAAGATCAACACAAACAAGATTGGGTGAGATTAATTTATTGCAAAAGGGAGCTGACTTAAGTCCGTTTAAACCAAAATCATTATTTCTTCCTATGATGCCAAAAGATGCCGTCAACATCTTCCATGACAGAGTCATTGATGAACTGAAAAAATTAAATCGTCAAGTTTACTTTAAAAAGAAACAAGTCAATCAAAGTCAACTGAAATATCAAAATCTCATTAAGAAAATCAGCAACTTCTCTGATGTTATTGTGAAAAAATCCGACAAGGGTGGAAATATAGTATTATGGCCAAGGGTACAATATGAATTGGAAGCCTTGAGACATCTTAATAACAATCAGTGTTATGAAAAAACTTCAATGAAAATATATGACAAAGCTAAAGATGCCCTGAAAAAAGAACTACAAAATTGGAAATATAAAGGGCTTATAACAACAGAGGAATATAACTTTATGCTTTAACAACCATCCTCAGATGCCCATATTGTACCTCTTACCAAAAATACATAAAGGAACAGTTCGAATTCTTGGTCATCCGATCATATCAGCGATTAACAGCATGACAGAACACGTGGGGCAGTATATTGATTTTTACCTTCAGGAGTTTGTTAAATCAATGCCCTCTTACTTGAGGGATACAGGGGATTTTTTAAAATATTAATTGGACTAATGATCTAATCTTGATTACTCTGGATATAAAGTCGCTGTATACCAGCATAGAACATAAATGTGGTTTACAAGCAACTGAACATTTTTTTAACACAAGACCTGCTGAGTATGTGCTGCACAACAAAATGTTATTATCATTAATTACATGGTGTTTGAATAACAACTTTTTCTCATTTGGCAGCAATATATTCAGACAAATACAAGGAGTGGCCATGGGGGCCTGCTTTTCCCCGAGCTACGCGTGTTTGCACGTTGGATTCTGGGAGAAGCGGGTCCTCGTGGAACACTATAAAGAAATTTTTGACAACAAGATTGAGCACTGGCTAAGATTTATTGATGACGTTTTCATTATTTGGAGAGGGGATGTTTTAAGTGCAGAACAATTCATTGAAAGTATTAACATCAATAGCTTTAAGTTGCACTTCACCTCGAAAATCAGCCTCACTAAAATTGAATTCTTGGATGTTAGCGTTAATGGTACTTTACAAACTAGTGCATTTAGAAAACCTACTGCAGGCAATGCAATATTACATGCGACTAGCGCACATCCGCAACATTTGATAGCCAGCATCCCCTATGGGGAGATTCCCAGGCTCAAACGAATATGTAGCACAGCAGAAGATTTTGAAAGATGTCAGGCTGAGGCTTTGGAGCGGATGAGAAGGAGAGGCTACACAGAAAAGATTTTAACAGAGGCTGTAACTAAAGTCATTTCTAGACCTAGAGTGTCCTTGTTGCCTTCAAAGATGCCAGCAAATGATGATATGGTGGATATTGAAGAGGCACCTAGATTAATTACAACATATAGTGCCCAGCAACGCAAAATTAGAGCCATTATGAACAAGAACTGGCCTATTGTCCTCACAGATGGCATTCTGAATGAAAAACTACCAGATAAACCTACTATCACATTCAGAAAGTCTGCATCTATGGGAACTCATCTATCCAAATCCAAGGTAGAGATTGCGTCCAATAAAACTTGGTTGCCTTCTAAACAGGGCTTTTTCAAATGCACCACTTGCCGTGCTTGTAAAATTGGCAAAAATACCACTAAGTATAGCACTCCCTTCAGAGACAAGGAATGTGACATCATTGGCAAATATGACTGTCGTACTGATTATGCAGTGTATGTTCTCACATGCACCTGCGGGCTTAGATATGTGGAAAGCACAAAGCTCCAGGTGCATGTGAGAATACTGTAACACATCAGAGCCATCATTAATTGCGACCTGGCATATCCGGTCGCGAGACACTTTAAAACATGTCATAATAAGAACATTTGAAGATTTATCCTACTTTGTGATTGACTCCGTTCCCGTGCCACGTAGAGGTGGTAATAAGGATAAGTTGTTGAGACAGCTGGAAACAAGATACATTTTAAATCTGGACAGCAAATGTCCAAACGGTCTCGACACAACGGAGGATATGCATACCTTTCTATAATATTGCTGTTTCGTCTTTTGATTTTTTTATCTATATAGTGTGGAACCTTATAAGTTATTTATAACTATACTCTTGCAGGCCTGCAATGAGTGAATTTAGATATCTGCTGCCTGGTTAATACCCATTTATCATACCCAGGCTTGGGTATTATTAGTGGATCACTGACAGAACATCGACAGTCAAAATATCGAGAGGACAAAATATCGAGTTAAAAATATCGACTGCAAGAATATCGACTTCTTATCTTCAAACAGGTAAGTACAAAAATATCGACTCCAAAATATCGAGTGTAAAAAATATAGACTGTCAAAATATTGAATTTTTTAAATGTCTTAAAAGTAAATTAAAAGTAATATAATAATAAATTAAATTGATTTAAACATATTTAAAATACTTAAATGAACGTAAAATTGAGAAATAATTAATGTAACTTTAAAAAATATATACATTTTTAATACATATAAATATATATATACATATTATTTACAAAACGTATACAATATTTTTACCGTAGGATAGCGAAAGGGTTCATTTACTGTAACAACTCCAGTGAGGGAAAGCATTGGATAGCGTAGGGGTAAAAATTACTATTCCCACTCCAGTGAGTGCAACAGTAGGGAAAGCGTTGGATAGCGTAGGGGTAAAAATTACTATTCCCACTCCAGAGAGTGCAACAGTAGGTAAAGTGTTGGATAGCGTAGGTGTAAAAATTACTATTCCCACTCCAGAGAGTGCAACAGTAGGAAAAGCGTGTGATAGAGTAGGGGTGAAAATTACTATTCCGACTCCGAAGAGTGCAACAGTAGGGAAAACGTTGGATAGCGTAGGGAGAAAAAAATTACTATTCCCACTCCAGTGAGTGCAGCAGTAGGGAAAGGGTTGGATAGCGTAGGGGTTACATTTTCCATTCCAACTCCAGTGAGTGCAACAGTAGGGAAAGCGTTGGATAGCGTAGGGGTAAAAATTACTATTCCAACTCCAGAGAGTGCAACAGTAGGGAAAGCGTTGGATAGCATAGGGGTAAAAATTACTATTCTCACTCCAGAGAGTGCAACAGTAGGGAAAGCGTTGGATAGCGTAGTGGTAAAAATTACTATTCCCACTCCAGCGAGTGCAACAGTAGGGAAAACATTGGATAGCGTAGGGGTAAAAATTACTATTACCACTCCAGAGAGTGCAACATTAGGGAAAGCGTTGGATAGCGTAGAGGTAAAAATTACTATTCCCACTCCAGTGCGTGCAACAGTAGGGAAAGCGTTGGATAGCGTAGGGGTTTAAATTACTATTCCAACTCCAGTGAGTGTAACAGTAGGGTAAGCTTTGGATAGCGTAGGGGTAAAAATTACTATTCCAACTCTAGAGAGTGCAACAGTAGGGAAAACATTGGGTAGCATAGGGGTAAAAATTACTATTACCACTCCAGAGAGTGCAACAGTAGGGAAAGCGTTGGATAGCGTAGGGGTAAAAATTACTATTCCCACTCCAGTGAGTGCAACAGTAGGGAAAGCGTTGGATAGCGTAGGGGTTTAAATTACTATTCCAACTCCAGTGAGTGTAACAGTAGGGTAAGCGTTGGATAGCGTAGGGGTAAAAATTACTATTCAACTACAGGTAGTGCAACAGTAGGGAAAGCGTTGGATAGCGTAGGGGTAAAATTACTATTCCAACTACCGTGAGTGCAATAGTAGGGCAAGTAAATACTTCTTATTTAAATATAAATAATATAAATAGTAACACCAATTACAAATTAATTAAAATATTTTACAATTGTGTAAAATATATTAAATAATCAATGTAAAATACAAATAAAATTATTTAATAATAAAAATTACCTACTAATACTAATTATTTACCTATTAATAATAAAATATTTAACAATTTAAAAGTATTTTGAAAAATTAACTCAATACATTTTTTATTAAAACATGTAATTACTTACAATTAAATTACTTCACAAGCTATTCCCCTAAAAACACACAACCAACTACAGAAATTAATTTAATAAAAGTAACATAATTATCAATTAATCAATTACAATAAATTACAAAATATATTTTAATTAATTAAAAATTAATAATTAATTTACAATGAATTCTAAATAAATACCAATAGTTGAAATAACATATTAAAATAATTATAATTAAATTACTTCCCCCCTATTCCCCTATAAACCCACAACCCGCTACATAAAAAAAATTAATAACATTAACATATTTATCAATTAAAATTAATTACCAATTATATTTTAGTTAATTGCCAATTAATAATTAATTAACAATTAATTCTAAATAAATACCCAAAAATTAAATTACATATTTAATTAATTATTATAAAATTACTTCCCACCCTATTTCCCTATAAACCCACAACCGCTACATAATTTTTTTTATAACATTAACAAATTTATCAATCAATCAATTAAAATTAATTACCAATTATTTTTTAACTAATTGCCAATTAATAATAATTAACAATTAATTCTAAATAAATACCCAAAAATTAAATTACTTATTTAATTTATTATAATAAAATTAATTCCCACCCTATTCCCCTATAAACCTGCAACCTGCTACGTAAAAAAATTAATAACATTAACATATTTATCAATTAATCAATTAAAATTAATTACCAATTATATTTTAATTAATAGCCAATTTTTAATTAATTAACAAATAATTCTAAATAAATACCAATAACTAAAATAACATATTTAATTTATTATAATTAAATTACTTCCCACCCTATTCCCCTATAAACCCACAACCCGCTACAGAAAATAAATTACAAAAAATAAAATATGTATCAATTAATCAATTAAAATTAATGAGCAATTATATTTTAATTAATTACCAATTAATAAAAATTTAACAATTTATTCTAACTAAATACCAATGAATAAAATAACATATTTAATTAATTATAAATAAATTACTTCCCACCCTTTTCCCCTATATCCACAACCCGCTACAGAATTATATTACACAAAAATTAAACATTAATATACCTTCTATTCGATATTTTTGTTGTCTATATTCTGTCTAGTCGATATTATATCCATTGTATATTTTTGATTCAATATTATTGCTATTCTAGTCGATATTAATTTTTTCTAGTCAATATTTTTGTAGTCTATATTATGTGTAGTCGATATTAAGTCTATTCTATATTTTTAACTCGCTATTATGTCTAGTCGAAATTAAAAACTTGATATTTTGACTATTTACCATTATTAGTGTCTCTTCTGGTGATTCACCGAAGAGCTTTTGGTGTTCAAGATAATTAACTGGTTTTATTAAGGATTTTTTTCACGCCTTTATTTTGCACCAATGATTTTATCACTTTGTATGGCCTATCCACTAGGAATTTAATTATATCATTCATTCTAATTTGTTATCTTCATCATTAGCAGTGCCATATCATTCCACTTCTTTTTGCGGACAGCTGGGATCAATAACATCTTTAATAAGATTCCTGCCCGGCATTCTAGCATTTATGCAGATATACAATAATGAAGCTAACTACTTTCATTAATATATTCTATTATGTCGAGACATATTTTAATCATGTAAATATATGATTTTAAATAGTATTTATTAATATTTATTACAATTTATTGCTGATCTTTGCACAACGATATTATGTATTTTTGCTGCTAAAGATATGGTTGACTGCTATTTACATGCTGTTAACTTACAAGAATCTTGCACTTTATAAATATTGCATTTATGCTGCTATATGAGGACTCTGTTGGCCTTAATTGACGGGCAACAATTCTGCACTTTACGCAAAATGCATTTATGCTGCTATGTGAGTTATTTCATAAATTAATGATTGTTTAATACTTGTTTAGGATGTCGGGCGGATCGCCACCGCCATGGAGGCGGTGGCGATCCGCCCGACAGTAATGACCGCCCGCCACCCTTTTCCCCCCGCCACATTACAATGGCGGGGAGGACCGCAACGTAGGGAAACACCGCCCGCCACTTTTCCGCCCCGGTCGCATTGCGGCCGGGGTGGAAAATGATTAATATGGTGGCGGTGTCTATGAGACACCGCCAGTCATATTACAATGGCACAAGTGCAATGCCTTTCCGCAGCGGCAATGCCGCCACGGAAAGGCAGGCGGTGTTCACTCTGGGGGCCCCCTGTGGGCCCCCGGAGTGAAGGCCAAAGGGGGGTGGCACGCGGGGGGGTACTTGTGGTACCCCCCTGCATTTACATAATCAAAGCGGTAGGCACCGCGTGGTGCCTGCCGCTTTGATTATGTAAATACTGCAAAGCATTTTTAGTATTGTGGCGGGCGGAGCACAGAGCTCCGCCCGCCACAATACTATAAATACAGGATGTGCCCGCCACTGTGGCGGGCACATCCTAATGGTGCGTGCGGGACCCCCGCCATTAGGGCGGGCGGTCCGGATTTCCGCCCGCCCGCCATCCTAATGGGGCCCTAGGTATCTTTTCACTGTTTATGGTCACATGGTGATTAGAGAAAAAAAACGGAGGAAGAAAAAAATGTATTTAAAAACCTGCTTTGCACTGCTGACTTGTCATGTGATCAAGGGTAGAAACGCGTCATGCTGAGCTTAAGGAAAAAGGGATGATAAATCTCTCCGCTTACATTCCATGCTGTTTGGTGGTTCGTTGTTTCTGGTTTGCCTTCGAGGAGAGAACAGGAAGTTTCTGCATATATATATATATATATATATATATATATATATATATATATATTACCTACTGGCGGTCGCCAGTAGGTATATATAGTTAGGATTTTTTCTCTATGGAACTTTTGAAAATTCTATGTCTAATAACTTTGGCGTTTGTGGACGGAATTGGCTGAAATTTTCAGGAAAATGGCACATTTCGTTTCTGAGCAGCCCCTGAAAATTTGGGGGGTGTTCGTCAAGGGGGGGCCGAGAAAAAAGGGGGGTCCCAAAACGCGTTTTTCCCATGTTAATTTCCATAGCGCGGTTGGCCTCACTTTTAGCCCGAATGGCTGAATGGATTTGCACGAAACTTGGCAAAATTGTAGGGACTGTTAGCCCGATGTGCCTTTGCTAGGTCTCAATATATGTGCTCCAGTGGATTTTGAGAAATTAACGTTCAAAAAAAGATATATATCTGTGACAGCGCTCCGGGCAGCGCTCCGGTTCGCGTACTTTTCGCGTTACGGAGCTTTGCGAAGCGAAGCTGATTGGCTCTCCGGTGTCTGTAAACATTCTAAACAGTCCGTAGCGGCCGCCATCTTGTCTCTCGGTAGGATCGAGAGACAAGAGGAGGCCAAAACAAAGAGGGAAATGACCATAAGGGGGCATAGTAGATCCTCCCTGACCCCCTAGGTTTGATGAGGAGGTTTTAAAAGGGCCCCGCGGGGCAAAAAAATTATTATTATTTTATTTTATTTTTTTGCGTGGGAAGCTCCCGGTTCGCGAACCGGTAAGCGGCCCGGGGAGTGTACTATGAGGAAAAAAGAATTATAGACTTCTCAAATATTGTATGTTAATTGATTGTTCGTTTTGTTGTTTTTTTTTTTAATTTATTTATTTTGATTAAATAAAAATTTATTGGTCAGAATTTTCATAGTTCAATAAAACTTCCAGCATTACATCATCTGGAATCTCCTCAAACATGCATGTTTCTATGTCTTGTAAGCATTCAATAAATTGTTCATCAAAAGACTGATCCATAAAATCTTCATCCAAAAATTCTTCATTTAAAATCTCTTCTGTTGTAATGTCGAAGGAAACATTGATTTTTTCGTGCTCCCCTTCCATTTTTTTGCTGTAAATTGCATAAAAAAATAATTATATTAGAAGATTTAGGGCACTGTTGGGTTTAAGTTCAGACAGGTAGTTCTGTTTTTTTAACAGTGAAGTTAAAGTAAGTAAATTCATAATTATAGCAGAGAAGTGTAAGTCAATCAATAAATATAACAGAGGAGCCTATCTGTATCTATAACTATAGCAGGGGGACAGTAAATAATTATCAAAAAACGTTTTTACAAATTAATTTAAAGTGCCACTTACAAATTATCAATTTACTTTACAGGGAGGTGAAAAGGCTCTTGAAATGTAGTTCAGGAAGTAGTAGTGAAAATGGCTGTGTTTCCTTCTTTTCTTTTATATATATTCAGGTACATAACCAATCAAATGTCAGGAAATAAAAAATTGAAAATGAAAGTAACATTTTCATTGGTTGTCAATTCCAACACTTCAGATGTGTTTTGTGAAGTAATTTACCTCAGGGTATTTAGATAGGTCTACAGGCTAAATGGCTAAATAGAATTCCAAACAAATTTATGAAAATGGCAGGGAATGGTATGTAGTATGAGCTAATCTATATTTGGTGAAAGTGTTTCCAGTCGTTTTTCTGTAAATTACTTTCCCACCTTTTTTTGATGGACCGCTTCCCGGGGAGCTCCCCGGTACGCGAACCAGCAGCGTTACGGGAGTCCACCATTTTGTGTTTCAGACGAATTAAGATACAAGATGGAGGGCAAATAATGTTCAGAATGGGTAGAAGGGGGCACGGTAGACATATCTTGACCCCCTAGGTTTTCTGAGGGTGGCTGAGGAGGCCCATATGTGCGGGAAATAAACATTTTTTTTTTAAATTTCGCGCGGTTAGCTTCCGGTTCGCGTACCGGGTAGCGCTCCGGGGAGCGTAGTTTGTTGAAAATTAGTGAAAAAAGTTAGAGTAAAATAATAATTGTGAGTGATCAGATGTAGGGTAGCTCTGAGAAGAGCTTTTGGGTTTATGGTACATTTAGGTACTTATAAGTAGGTACCAATGCACAGTCTTAAATTCAAAATGAAAATTCTGTTGCCCTCATCTGAGAAGTGAACTCCATCTCCTCTGTAGATATCTTGCATGCAGTAACGCAAGTTATTGTTGTACATGGAGCCCATTCCATGGTCTCTCATGTAAGCTGAAACAGATTTGTTTACATACTTCCTCGACTTCTCAATTTGTGGACAAAATTGGTTCGACCACCTCCATTTCTGTCTTTGGCATATATTTGAATATACCAAGGCAGTTTGAGGAAAAAGTGCCATTAATTGCTCAAAGGTGTCCTTTAAAAGCATTTCCAGACCTACCCCAGTCAAAGTGCCCAAATCATTACCTCCACAGTGCACAATTAACAGGTCAGGTTTTGGCAAATGCATAAAGGTTTTCACCAATGGTATCAATTGGTGACATTTTAATCCTCTGTGGCCCAACCACTTAATTTCCACATCTTGTAAATTGAGGTTAGGTAAATTTCTGTTCTCAGCATACCTTTGAGCCCAGTAGATGTAACTATGTCCAACAATCCAGACATAAACATGGTGAGAGAAGGTTGTGCTGCAGTCAGATGAAGTGTGGTAATGAAAGGGCAGTTGAAACAGTAGGAGTTTGTAAAGAAAAAAAACTGTGGAGTTTCAGTGCTAATGATTCATTAGCAGTGATTGGTGGATTTCCATTTCTGAAAACCGAAAGTTAGGGTGCATGGATGTGTTCTTTGAAAGATGTAATTTGAATGGTCAAGAAAAAATCATTTAATGAAAGATTGCACTGGATACGCAGGTGCACTGAGAGTTCAGAGTTCAATTGAAACATTGTTGTGTGAACTTGCAAACATCAGAGGTCTATCAGGAGGTGGTTGCTAAGCAAAAAAGGTAGAGAGGGCAGAGGGGGGAAGGGTTTTGATTTGAAAAAAATGAGGGAAGAGTTTTGATTGGCTGACATGAGAGATATGTGTGATGAATATCAGTATTTCTGTGCTTTCTATAGCTGCAGCCTCTGGAGTGCATACTCTTTGTTCTGCTGAAGACAATTTGGTGTATTTCTGAGACTGTTTTGAAACTCATAAAGTATTTGTTAAGGTGAGAAAAGATTTATTTAATTTAGATACAGAATAGTATGATTTAAGGAGAAAATTATGGAGAAAGTTGTGTTTTTAAAATTTTGCTTTGTCTCAAGTGTTTTACAAATAGATTTTGTTTCTTTGTGAAATTGTCATTGGAGATAATGTGAAGTATTAGTACTGACAGGGTGTTTTTGCACATAGGAGCTGTGCAGTGTTTTCAAATTATGACTTGAAAATCGTTTTTGAGGAAAAGGAATTCTTTTAAAATTTTTCACAAGGAAATAATGGTGTCTGCTTCTTTATAAGGCATTTGAGTGTCTATGATGTTATTTTTCCCATTTAAATTGAAGAGCTTTCTCCGTGGGGCAAGTTCCTTGTAAATATGCTCCCGCCTGTGCTTGGCAAATTTAGATTTTGATTCTTGGAGTTACATAGCCATGTTAATAGTGACCCAAAAATGGTGCAAGGGCAATCATAAAACGCTTTCATGTGTCTTAAGGACATTTTAAGTCATTTCCTCTTGAATGTAGGTATACAATTGATTTATATGTTGTGTTTAAAAACGTTTTTTGAAATCAATTACATTTCTGGATATGTACTGCTAGAGCTTCATAGGTTGTTTGGGGCATATTTATAAGGCATTTGAGTGTCTATGATGTTATTTTTCCCATTTAAATTGAAGAGCTTTCTCCGTGGGGCAAGTTCCTTGTAAATATGCTCCCACCTGTGCTTGGCAAATTTAGATTTTGATTCTTGGAGTTACATAGCCATGTTAAAAGTGACCCAAAAATGGTGCAAGGGCAATCAAAAAACGCTTTCATGTGTCTTAGGGCATTTTAAGTCACTGAGGAAACACAGGTGATGTGATTGTGAAATGAGGAAAAGAAACTCTACATTTTTCAATTACATCACTAGTGTTTCCTAAGTTTACGAATGACATTGTGCAGATGAAGTTTAGGTCTGTCCACGGACACAAAAGAGGTCTGGCCTTTGTTCAAGAGTGAAGTGGACATGACTTACTTCATTGGTAGGCCTTCACATGTATTATCTCCTCTGTATTCTTCAACAAGCGTAAATCTCATCTGCAACCGTGAGTAGGCCTCACCTCAAACAAACCTCTGGATAGGCCACACCTTATCGTCATCCTGAATCAATCATGCGTGACGCATCTGTGCTGTTTTTATTCAATGGTGTTCCACAATGTAAATGTGCGACACCATGAGTAGCAGAGCAGTGGTGCACATTAACTGGTGCATTCCTGGGGATGTGCCAGTTAACATAAATCTGTCCCTATACATTTAAGTATGTGCAGGGGACACAGAGTCGGTGAGGCTTATCCTAGGTTAAGAAGAGATGAGTCCTGTTTACTGAAGACTTAGACATAGGCCTCACCTCTTCAGCATCGCTGGACATGGCTAAATAATAGCTGCAAAATGATACTCTTGTTAAACAATTTTACTATTCTAGCCTCTGAGATTTGCAATTGCTACTATTTGTGATTTCTAAATTTGCCAATGCACTAAAAATTATTCTATGTTAAAATAACAAGCAGGGTGTTAAGTTTTTGATGACTGTTATTGATTTACTGTTTGGTAATAGTGATTAATAACATTTTTTATTATATTTTACCACAGATTCAACTGCAGATCATTTCAAAATTTGAAAATGCCAACTAAGAATCGAATTAGAAAGGCTACAAAACGTCAAAGACAGCAGGTTCATCTATTATTGCAGCAGTCCTCTACAAAAAAAACTTGTCAAGTCACCAAGAAAGCTCCGGGTAAGACCACGATATCATTCATAAGAAATATTTGTAGTAAAAAAAGTATTTCTACAGAAAATGTTTCAGTCCAGAAAAAGAGAAGCAATTTAAACGGAAAGGAAAGACCAATCAAAAATGTTACTGCTAGAGCAAGAGAGAACTCTGTGCATGATAGTAGAAGGAAACAACAGTTTAGGGACATTCGAAAACGAATGATTCGCAACAGGATAATAGTCAATTTGTTAAAAAATATTAAGAAAGGCCAACAGAAAGTGGCATTTTATAAGAAAAAGAAAAATGTAGAGAAAATTATTGATCAGGCTTTCGAAATTAAGCGAAAGTTATTTATTTTGGTAATCAATAGAATTAGGAAACTAAATAAGGTAATTTCTGATTTCAAATCAAATAGTAGATGGAAGAGAGTAGTTAATCGTAGTAATTTTTGTGAAGTTTTTTCCGGAGAATGGATGCATAGTTCAAGTTGTGAGGCATTTTTTAATGAGGAGAGTTATTTCCAGGATAATGATTTGGTGCTTGCAGTTGACACCAGTGGTCGAGCTTATGAAGTGAAAGATGGTTGTCCAGTTGAAAAAGAAAAACTTGTGACAACAGAGACAGAAGAGGTGTTAGGTAATGAGGTTTTAGGAAGACGTCCTAAGGGTCCTGTGTACATTTGGAAGTGTAGTAGTATTTGCAGTGTGCGACAGGATTCCATCAATTTGCTTTGTGATTTTGTACGGACATTTAATAAGAAAAGTTTGAAGCAGAAAATGAAGTTGTTGCAAGAATTAGATCCTTGCAGAGTGAGAGAAGTGACAGGTTTGCATGGTCATTCACTGGCTTGTCTTTCCAGGAGAGTATGCCAGAGTGTTTTTCATCATTTCAGGATGCTAGCAGTGCATCATAATAAAGTGAGGAAATTAGTGAGAATGTTGTATTATGCTAAGAGTCCAGCAATTATGCTTAAACAATTATGCGCTGCTCTTTTCCATGGTTCTGAAATAGATGTGAAGAATATTTGTGAAGAAATTGAGTTTTGTTACTTTGGAAGTAAAGATGAGAATGTTCAAATTGACCCAGAAGTAGAGGGTAATGTTGAAGATAATGTACAGGTTTCTAGTACAGATTTTCAGAAGGAAATTGCTACGTTTCAGGTGAAAACAAGTGAGAGGCCTAATTTCACTTGTGTGTGTTGTCGACGCACTTATTATAAGAATCAGATTAAGTTAGTGGATTTATATGCAAAAAGTGAAAGGGAAAATAATAGTGAATGGAAGGATTTCACAACATACTTGATGGTAGAAAATTGTTTTGATTTGGGATCGGATCAACGTGTGTGTACTTATTGTTGTAACAAATTAAACCAAAACCAGATGCCAGCTAGGGCGGTTCATAATAATCTGGAATTGGTTGAGATTCCTTCTGAATTGAAGGATTTAAATACTTATGAATCTATTTTGATTCAAAGTATCCATCCCTTTCAGGCTATTGTAAGAATGGAGCCAAAGAGGCGTGGCTAGCCGAGCAGCGAAATGGCCGCTCTCTGAGTGAGCTCCGCCGGCTACACTAATTAATCCTCCACTTATCCTGCTCCTGGTGCCTGCAGACCCCCGTTCTTCCCGGGTTCGGCTCAAAACACCCAGGTGATCCTTAAGCCTGAGTTTGGGGCGCGGAGGCAACATCCCTTAGGAGCGGCGACGGCCCGAATATTCGCCGACCTGCGCGCCCGCCCTGCCCCTCGCCGGAAGTGCCTCTCACTGGGCGTCGCGAGGCACTGTGGGCCGCGGCTGCGGAGGCCTCTGTTGATCCGGCGGACTTTGCGGAGGAACGTCGCCTGCCGGGGGGCTGCCGCATATGTCATACCGGTGAGTCCCGGTTGCAGCCGAAGAGAGATTGAGCGGGTGAGAAGCTGTGTGACACTTGCGGAGACCGGCGCAGCTTAGGGACACCAACCGGGACGCCACGAGGAGATCCAACGTCCACCCGAGGTAGCGCTGGATTGTGGGGAGCCCCGGTGGCAGACGAGGGGGTCGCGCCAACACTGCCTGCATTGCTGCGGGGGCCGGAGAGGGTGTGCAGTGAAGCTGCGGCGAGGCGGGCGCGGCTTGGAGATCCACCCGCTTCGCCACCACGCCTGGACCTACCGTCTGCCACTCACTGTGCAGAGCGGACCTCCGCTCATACAATTGTGCGCCTTGCGGCTCCGGTCCCCGGGATCTCCGGTGCTACGGACTTCCCGCCTGTCGCGCGGGCTCGCCATTGAAATACGGGCGCCCGCCATTTTGAACCCTGACGAGGCCCGCTCTGTGCGCTGCAGCTCAGGGGAGCCACTGGGCACCTGCGCCCATCTTACACACGGCTGGACTGGGGCACCGAAGACTCATAGCTACGCCTGGCGCGCCCTGGCGCCACTTGGACAGTTGCACGTGGGCTGTGCACTTACTGAACGAGGCGCTAGATAGACGCTGCCCCTTTGCGCAATCCGCGGAATCCATCCGACTGCAGAGATGGGGAAGAACGAAGCCAAGCAGTCTAAGATAAGCTTTGACAACAGGAGACCCCCGAAAAACCCGGCGACGGAGTCGGATAGTGGCGCATCGTCGTCGCAAGGTACAACTCCGGACATTGACTTTGGGGCCCTCATTATGGAGGTGAGGACCAGCTTAAAGAGCATTGACGCTAAGCTTGATAACATGGCCACACAACTCGAATCCGTGAAAACTAAGGTGGACGCCCACGAGACGAGACTGGATTGCCTTGAAAATAGGCAAACTGAATGTTGCGAGTTCCAGCAGCAGGCCAAGCAACATATCACGTCGCTGGAGCGGGAAATCGACAATCTACGCGCCAAGTCGGACGATTTGGAAGCCCGTTCCAGAAGATCCAACATCCGCATTACAGGCATTCCGGAGACTACAAACATAGGCAAGATGGAATCGTTTGTATCGGACCTCCTACATGAACTGTTCGACCCAGATCTGTCCCCGGTTTTCACGGTGGAAAGACCGCACAGGTCCCTTGGGAAAAAACCTCCGCCAGGCGCCCCTCCGCGTCCCATCCTGGCTAAATTGCTCAACTACCAAGATAGAGACATCATCCTGCGTTTGGCGAGAGAGAAGGGTAAGATCACACACCAAGGAAACCACATCTCCTTCTACCCGGACTTCACCCCACTAGTGCAAGCAGCCCGTAAGGAATTCCTGCCGGCGAAGAGAATTTTGCTGCAAGCTGGTGTGCCCTACTCTCTCCTTTACCCGGCGAAATTGAAGGTTCAACACGAAAACACCTCACACTTCTTCACTGACGCCAAGTCTGCACTCAAGTTCGCTAAACACATCTGTGCTGGAGCCAGAAGAAAATCGCCACGACTGGAGGAAGCTTCAGACCACCTCAGTGACAATGACTGAGGAGACTACGGCTTTCACCCTGTACGGCTGCAAATTTGCCTCTTCGACTCACAGTTGGGAGCCCGAGTCAGCCTTGGACACAGGTCTGTTACTTCCGAACTGACTCACTGGGGGTAAGTCACTGAGGCGCTCTCGAGCGCCAAACTGTAGCTGCTGCCTCCGCGCTTTCTTTGAAACTTTGGTTACTTACGGACTTTGTGGACCCCGGGATGGGGGCACTGTTAGAGCCCAGGAACTTTAAAGTTTGACTGTAGCCACCCCGCGTATACGGGGGTGTTTGCTGGGCACACCACGCCTCATGGGGTGCCTCCCTTTGTTTTTGTTGTTGGGGTTTTTCCACGCTATGCGTGCCTGCTTCTGGGATATGTCACGACCTGATTGGGGGGTTGCTGAGGGAGGGGGGTGGTGGGGGGGGTTTCATAAGTTGCGAGTTTTAGTTTTGAACTGGTGCAATGTACTGCTACACATCCATATCTGTTTGCGCACTGTGCTTGTAGCCATGGCGTCTAGGCGGCCTTCTGGCATTTGGGGATGGGGTTACGGGGGAGGGTTTCGACACTATCAAACATTCTAGATGGGGGGTATTAAGCTCTGGACTTGGAACATTAGAGGCCTTGGAGACTTCAAGAAAGCCCGTTTGATGCATGGTATATTGTCTAGACACAATGTAGACATTTGCTTCTTACAAGAAACACATCTCCACGTGACCCCCTCACCCCGTTTGAAAAATTCCCGACGGGCTCACGTATACTCTTCCATTTACTCCAACTATGCGAGAGGCGTAGCCATACTCATTCGCAGAGGGTTGGATTGGCGAGAGCACTCTCAAGTGCGTGATGCAGAAGGGAGATATGTCTTGCTGCATGGTTCTTTGCAAGGGCGACCCATTGTGCTGGCTGCAATCTATGGCCCCAATGTAGACGATCCTGACTTTTTCAGAGGTGTTTGGGCGGAGATTGCGCTGCTGGACTGCCAGACGGTCGTACTGGGGGGTGATTTCAACATTGTATTGAATGATGACATGGATCGTAGAGGTGTGAGCAGACCACAGCGGCGGTGGTGTTCCTGGACGCCACCAAAGCCTTCGACTCCTTAGAGTGGCCTTACCTTTTTAGTGTTCTGGGGCGGATGGGCTTCAGTCAAAACTTCATGACCCTGATCAAGCTCCTATACACGGAACCTAGAGCCAGGGTGAGTGTTAACGGGCTCGTTTCCAAGCCATTTAGTGTCTCAAGGGGTACCAGACAGGGATGTCCTCTGTCCCCGCTCCTTTTTGCAATTGCGATGGAGCCGCTTGCGGCTCGAATAAGGCAACACCATACTGCCAGGGGCATTGGATTCAGCGCTAGGAGCTTGCTAATTTCGCTATACGCGGATGATGTCACCTTATACGTCATAAATCCCAAAGACAACATGAGTCCGCTACTCCGAGAATTTGTGAGATTTGAGGGCCTGGCGGGGGTATCCATCAACTGGTCAAAGTCGGTAGCCTTCCCCCTGACGGAGAGCACTGATTGCCCTGCTCCGGACTACCCCCTTAGGTGGGAGACGGAAGCGGTCAAGTATTTGGGTGTCTGGATCAGCCGGGATGTGCAAGAGTTGTGGTCGCTGAATTTCGGGAGGGCGGTGGACTGGCTGGAAGGGAAGATCGAGGTCTGGAACAAATTACCTCTATCCCTGGTTGCGAGGATTGCACTGGCGAAAATGGTGGTTCTCCCCAAATTCTTGTATTTGTTCGTAAACATACCACTGCCAATGACAACACACTTCCACGCTCGCGTCCGCTCGCTGCTGCTGCAGCTGGTGTGGGCCGGTGGGCAGGCCAGAGTCTCCTGGGACCTACTCACACTTCCGCTCCGACAAGGGGGCCTGGGTGCCCCTGACTTGAAGCTCTACTCCCTCTGTGCGCAAGCTCAGTTCCTGCATTTCTGGGCCTACCCCACTCCCTACCAGCCGCATGCGGCGGTGGAACTAGCGGTGGTCGCCCCCTTGCCACTACGAGTGGCACTATACGGGAAGGTTACATGCCCGTCGCGAGAGGTGGACACAGTGGAAATGGTCCGCTGGGCCTGGCGCGAGCTTCAGAAAAGAGCCGGGCTCTCCTTACTTTATGCGCCGGCTATCCCCCTGAGGGGTAACCCGATGCTACCTTGTTTGACAGCCAGAGGCGACGTCCTCACGATCCGTGGAAACCGACTACTCACCTTTGCTGACCTATATCCTGACGGCACTTTTTTCGAGATGGCCGCAAGCGGGGACGAATTCTAACAGGAGGGGGGAGAGAGAGAGTCAGTGGATTCAGTCTCCCAAGTCATATAAATAAACAAAGTGGAATCCACTCAAGTGATAGTGATCCCTAGAGTGATGGGGAACACACAGTGTTGTTTAAATGCCCCTCACACACCAACAGGCCCCTTGGTGTCATGCTTCATCATCGGGGCCTTCGCACCCCTCTACGGGATGCGGCGTGCTACGACTCGCGAATACGCAGGAGCACTTGAAGTGAACTATGTGTGGGGGTGTGTGTTTAATACCAAAATGTGAGTGAGGTGAGGTGAAAAAAGTGAGTGGTTTAAAAAATACCTGGCACGTGGGAAGAAAAAAACTTTATTAAATCCCCGGCTGGTATTGTTAAAATTAAAGTGCAGGGCGTGGTTTTAGAAAGATACGTGTTAGGGTATCAAACCACTGTGTTAAAAGTCAACATGTTTCGGAGGTCAAAGCCCCCTTCTTCAGGACAAGGGTGAATGCACTTACCCTCCCCTTACTCACATGTAAGATGTAAAAATGAAAAATAAAAAATTACCACAATGTGTAATGTTCCTCACAATGTTATATATGTAAGTGAGTGTAGTTGCGCCCAGTTGGCGTAAGAACCTGTGAAAACAAAATCATAGATAAACATACAGATCTAAGTATCACAGTTTTAAAGGAGAAGAATAATGCTTCTCTGAAAAAACATCAGGTAGCACCCAAAAAATAATTGGAACCTGGAACAAAAATAAGGAAAAAGGACACTACAAACATACACACACGCAAACCAACACAACTCTCTGCTCAGATGGAATGAGAGCAGAACAGTGAGGACAGAAAGATCTTACTTAAAGTTCCCAAATACAGGACTTCATGAGCCTTTAACGTATATTGGGGAATCCTTCCTTTCTAATCAGAAACGGTTACAGCAACAGCTAATCGCCTGCCTTCCCTCAACGCGGCTCCGATGAAGTGAGCTGCAAAGGGACTGGGGCCTTTTTATATGCTTGCCTGTGGGTAATTAGTGGAGATTGATTGAATAATGCAAGCCGGTATATGCCCAAATACGGAGAGAGATCTCCAAGCGTCCGGTAATACGCTAGCGCCATACGCTGATCCCCCGCGCATGCGCACAACAATGCCCGATAGACGCATGCGCGGCAGATCCAGCAAACGCGCCTGCGCAAACGGAGACGCTTCGTGAAAAACACGAAGCTATCGATGTTGTTTTAAACGCCTGGGAATGGGTGGCGATCGGGATAAGAATGTCCCGGGGCGTGAATCCGTGAGCCCAGGAAACACTAATAAGGCACAGAGGTGATTTTGGTCCATGCTCCAATAAAATAAAATAGGCACCCTTAACAGCAGGAGTGAATCAGGTTAATTATGGAGGTGTACCTATAGTATGAAGAGCTACTCTCACGGATGTGTGGAACATACAATAAATCAGAGAGAGCACTAGACCAGCTCCCGAAGGGGTACAACATATATCAGCAGATTAGATGGTACCACATTATGCTGATGTATAGAACCCTATAAGTCCAGCAACACGCATTTGATGTATGTGACCATGCGTATACAGCAACCAAAAACCCTTTCACCTGAGAAGGTTCCATGGAATGGAATCATTCAGTCCAGTGGTGTCGGTTCCCAACCGAAACACCCACCGTTGTTCTTTTTCAAGGAGACCAATCTCTGAGGGTAATTGTTCAATTATTGTCCACTGTAGCTCATTCACACAGTGTTGACTTTCAATATAATGGGTTGACATTTTGGTAGTTTGTTTCCTGCACCTGATGTTACTCTTGTGTTCGTTCAACCTGACCCTGACAGGTCTGGTGGTCATGCCCACATATTCCTTTCCACATGGGCAGGTGATTAAATAAACTACATTTTTACTATTGCAGTTAGTAAAAGCACGCTGTTCCCATGTAGTCCCATTGGTAAAAGTGAGGTTCTGGGTCTTTTTAGTGAGGTGGCAGTTATTGCAGTTACCACATGGGTAATGCCCATGTATGCCTTGCAACCTCGTCTGATCCTTGACAGGAGGAGGTGGTCGAGTGTGAACGAGCATATCCCTCAAATTCCTACCCCTTCTGTGTGCAAAGAGAGGTTTCTCCAAAGTTAAGCCACCACTTGTTAAAGTGCGCCAATGTTTGTTGACCAATTTCGTCACTTGGTTGCTGACCGGACTGTATGTGGTGACACAAACAGTCCTGTTTGCGGCATCCTCCCTACGTGGATTGTCCTCCAAAAGGGCATCTCGGTTATTGTTTCTTGCTCTGGTAAAGGCTTTACGGATCACAGTTTCCGGGTATTTTCTCTGTCTAAGTTTTTCACTCAGATCCTTGGCTTGGGTCTTGTATCTGGCCACATCAGTACAGTTCCGCCGTAGGCGTAAGAACTGCCCATAAGGAAGGTTCTCTCTCAGATGACGAGGGTGAAAACTGTCAAATCTGAGGAGACAATTCTTAGCCGTGGGTTTGAAGTGTGTTTCCGTTTTTAGCATGCCGGCTTCATGGTAGATATTTAAATCCAAAAACACCATGTTGGTATTGGATGCCTGGAAAGTGAATTTCAAAAAGGCATTCTGATTGTTGAGCCAGTCAATGAAATCAGTTATCATGGTTGCATCTCCATCCCAGATAACCAGGATATCATCTATATACCTTCGCCACGTGCGAATCCTCGCCCTGTGGGGATTGTTGGGGTGCAAGATTTTCGTGGATTCCAAATGGTGGACATACAGTCCAGCCAGGCTCGGGGCAAAAGTACTGCCCATACTGGTCCCATGCTTCTGCCAGAAAAGAGTGCCCTCATATTCGAAAAAATTCTTTGTGAGTGCCAGAGAGATGCACTCCATCACTACATTTCGTGGGGTGTGATATTCCCAGTTCGTAGAGTACAGTACCTCTTCAATGATTTGGATGGTTTCATCATGGGGGAGACTCGTATAGAGGCTCTCCACATCCAGGCTTAGCAGCATCTGGGAAGTTGGGTCAAAAGTCTGATCATTCAGCAGTTGTAATACTGCTTTTGTGTCTCGTAAATAGGTGTCAGTTGCCTGTACAAGGGGTCTCAAGAAAGCATCCGCAAACTTGGATAGAGGTTCCAGGATAGATGAGATTCCCGAAACAATGGGGCGACCGGGTGGGTTCGCCAGGTTCTTGTGCACCTTAGGGATGGTATAAAAGTAAGGGATGCGAGGGTTCCTCTGGGTCAGGAATTCGGACTCCTTTTTCGTAATCCAGTCATGTGTAAGTGCCTCTTCCACCATACCACCTATTTGAACTCTTAGAGATTCAGTGGGATCCTCCGTAAGGATCTGGTAGTTCCTGTTGTCAGAAAGAAGCCGCCTGCATTCTTGGTCATAGGCTACGGTTGTTTGGATGACCACTGCACCCCCCTTATCTGCTGGCTTTATAATCAGGTTTTTGTTCATCCTCAGTTCTTTAATGGCCTCATTTTCTGTTCTGCTCATATTCTGAAAGACCTTCTGTCTGGTTTCTAGTCCTTTCAATTCCTGCATCATTGCTTTTTCGAAGGCCAATACTTCCACAGGAAGTTGATTATCAAGTGGAGTGAATGTTGATTTGGGTTTTAAACCAGTATCGGAAGTCTCTGTTGGTAGATCCTTATCTTTGAAGAATGCCCGCAATTTTATAGTTCTTATGAACTCCTGCATTTCCTTATGTAGTAGGAAAATGTCTGGTCTATTGGTGGGAACATAACCCAGGCCTTTATTCAGTACCTCTTTCTGCAAATCTGTCAGGGGCCACAGGGTTATATTGATGACTAAGTCCCCCTGTGGCTTGTTGACGCTTGATTGGCTGCCATGCTCCTGGTTACGACCCGCGGGTCTGCCTCCTCTGTGGGCTGCCAATTCACATTGTTGCCCTTCTTGTTCCGCCCTCTGCGGGATCCCTGGCCCCAAGATAAAAAAGGTTGTTGATTTTGGGGTGCATTGGTTTGCTCTGGGACCCACTGGGGGTACATTGGTCCCATTTGAGGTGGGACAAACTGATACTGCGGGTATTGAAAAGGAGGTTGATAAGGGTTATATTGTGGGCCTTGGAAACCACGCCATCCTCTCTGACGTGGGAATTGGGCTCTTTGTTGACGAAAGCCGCCTCTTTGCTTTCTCTGTTGAAAGCCTCCCGATTTGTTGCTAGAGTTACTGCCATCCGAGTTGACACTGTCTGTATCACTCATATTGTCCTTCATGACATAATCTGCACGAGTATACGGGTAGGCTCTCTCAGGGGTAAAGCGGTCTTTGTCTTTTTTCAGTTTGTTGAATTTGCTTTGTTTTAAGCCCGCCTCAAATTCTTTCATCTGTTGGTTCAGTTCCTCTAAGCCCTTTTTAAGATCCGCTGGTGAAATAAAAGCCTTAAGCTGTACTTCAAGTCTTTGGATCTCTACTTTCAGTTCAACTGACTTCCTGGCTGCTGTCTGGACTATAAGTACTAGCCAATCCCTGGTGCAGTGCCAAGAGATAAGTGACCATGCCTTCTTAAAAACAAGGTCGTCTTGGAAGATAAACGGTTCAATTTTGACCAATAGACCTTGTGGGGCCATCTTATTTCTCAGGTACTCTCTCATCAGTAAGCCGTGAAGGGCTGTCCTGATTTGAATCTTGCGGGTGTTCATTAGTTCATCCCAATCAGCTACTGCGGGCCCTGGGTCGCTACTACTAAGGCCTTCAAAGGGTTTATCATCTGCGAGAATGCGGTCGATATCATCCTCAGTAAAAGTCAGTCCGTGTTCATCCTCCATGTTGGCAGATGAGGAGGGCAGGAAGGTATTTCAAAGGTAAAGTGGTTGCGTGTGAAAACTATGCGTGTAGGTCCAAAGGGAAAGGGGAAGGGGACTCCCACAGCTGTACGCTGTCTATAAACAAATTCTAACAGGAGGGGGGAGAGAGAGAGTCAGTGGATTCAGTCTCCCAAGTCATATAAATAAACAAAGTGGAATCCACTCAAGTGATAGTGATCCCTAGAGTGATGGGGAACACACAGTGTTGTTTAAATGCCCCTCACACACCAACAGGCCCCTTGGTGTCATGCTTCATCATCGGGGCCTTCGCACCCCTCTACGGGATGCGGCGTGCTACGACTCGCGAATACGCAGGAGCACTTGAAGTGAACTATGTGTGGGGGTGTGTGTTTAATACCAAAATGTGAGTGAGGTGAGGTGAAAAAAGTGAGTGGTTTAAAAAATACCTGGCACGTGGGAAGAAAAAAACTTTATTAAATCCCCGGCTGGTATTGTTAAAATTAAAGTGCAGGGCGTGGTTTTAGAAAGATACGTGTTAGGGTATCAAACCACTGTGTTAAAAGTCAACATGTTTCGGAGGTCAAAGCCCCCTTCTTCAGGACAAGGGTGAATGCACTTACCCTCCCCTTACTCACATGTAAGATGTAAAAATGAAAAATAAAAAATTACCACAATGTGTAATGTTCCTCACAATGTTATATATGTAAGTGAGTGTAGTTGCGCCCAGTTGGCGTAAGAACCTGTGAAAACAAAATCATAGATAAACATACAGATCTAAGTATCACAGTTTTAAAGGAGAAGAATAATGCTTCTCTGAAAAAACATCAGGTAGCACCCAAAAAATAATTGGAACCTGGAACAAAAATAAGGAAAAAGGACACTACAAACATACACACACGCAAACCAACACAACTCTCTGCTCAGATGGAATGAGAGCAGAACAGTGAGGACAGAAAGATCTTACTTAAAGTTCCCAAATACAGGACTTCATGAGCCTTTAACGTATATTGGGGAATCCTTCCTTTCTAATCAGAAACGGTTACAGCAACAGCTAATCGCCTGCCTTCCCTCAACGCGGCTCCGATGAAGTGAGCTGCAAAGGGACTGGGGCCTTTTTATATGCTTGCCTGTGGGTAATTAGTGGAGATTGATTGAATAATGCAAGCCGGTATATGCCCAAATACGGAGAGAGATCTCCAAGCGTCCGGTAATACGCTAGCGCCATACGCTGATCCCCCGCGCATGCGCACAACAATGCCCGATAGACGCATGCGCGGCAGATCCAGCAAACGCGCCTGCGCAAACGGAGACGCTTCGTGAAAAACACGAAGCTATCGATGTTGTTTTAAACGCCTGGGAATGGGTGGCGATCGGGATAAGAATGTCCCGGGGCGTGAATCCGTGAGCCCAGGAAACACTAATAAGGCACAGAGGTGATTTTGGTCCATGCTCCAATAAAATAAAATAGGCACCCTTAACAGCAGGAGTGAATCAGGTTAATTATGGAGGTGTACCTATAGTATGAAGAGCTACTCTCACGGATGTGTGGAACATACAATAAATCAGAGAGAGCACTAGACCAGCTCCCGAAGGGGTACAACATATATCAGCAGATTAGATGGTACCACATTATGCTGATGTATAGAACCCTATAAGTCCAGCAACACGCATTTGATGTATGTGACCATGCGTATACAGCAACCAAAAACCCTTTCACCTGAGAAGGTTCCATGGAATGGAATCATTCAGTCCAGTGGTGTCGGTTCCCAACCGAAACACCCACCGTTGTTCTTTTTCAAGGAGACCAATCTCTGAGGGTAATTGTTCAATTATTGTCCACTGTAGCTCATTCACACAGTGTTGACTTTCAATATAATGGGTTGACATTTTGGTAGTTTGTTTCCTGCACCTGATGTTACTCTTGTGTTCGTTCAACCTGACCCTGACAGGTCTGGTGGTCATGCCCACATATTCCTTTCCACATGGGCAGGTGATTAAATAAACTACATTTTTACTATTGCAGTTAGTAAAAGCACGCTGTTCCCATGTAGTCCCATTGGTAAAAGTGAGGTTCTGGGTCTTTTTAGTGAGGTGGCAGTTATTGCAAGCGGGGACGACCAGCCCGACTCTTTTGCAGACATGTTACTATATCATTCCCTTAGGGAGTCCTGCAAAAAGTTAGGTCCACGATTCCCGGAGGAGCCGTGCATACTGTCCGCCCTCCAAAACTTGCTTTCAAGACCTTCCCCCAAAAAGCTGGTATCTAGACTGTATAACTGCATACAGGAACAGGCCCCGCTGACGGTGGCCATGGCCAAGCAAGCTTGGGCTGTGGACCTGGAAGACCAGTTGTCGGACGAAACATGGGAATACTGCTGTAAGCAACTCACGGCCCTATCTCCGAACTATCGGCTGCGGCTCATCCACTTCAAATTCCTGCACCGGTATTATCGCACGCCGACACTATTACACCGTATGGGCATCCGTGCGGACGCCTCTTGCTGGAAATGTGGAGGGGAGGGTGCGTCCTTTATCCATGTGGCTTGGAGTTGCCCCAAGCTGGGTGCATACTGGTCGGAGGTCTTCACAGCCATCAATCAAATCACACATAGGAATGACACGCCGACCCCACTACTGGGTCTGCTAGGATATGTTAAAGACACTGAACCCTGCGACAGGAAACTGCATGCATTACACCTTTTATACGCCAAACGACAGATCGCACTGCATTGGGGCAGGACGGCTCTCCCCTCTTTCAAGGGCTGGATTAGGGATGTGACATACGGCCATACTCAACTGACGCACTACTGGGAGACCATGCCCACCGCTTCCAGACCTACTGATATATGGGACCCATTTATACAGTGGACTAGAGAACGCGCGAGTTCGGACACCTCGGGTACCTCACCTGATACGAGTGTTTCAGATGATATGGGCTGAATGTGCACACTGCGTGGCTGAGTGGTTGTCGTCCCATGGACCTGCGCTGGCGCGGACCGGCCCTGCTCTGATGCACGCTCTGCGCTTGCGGCCCCCACTGCCCCCGGGTATGACACTGGCCCCCCTCTCCCACTGGCCCTCTCGCGGCCTCATTCCTGCCCCTCCCCCCCTCCCCCCCTTGATGTTTTTGGTTTTTGTTTGTTGGTGGGACATGTTGGGAGAAAAACGGTGCTGTTAGACGCATCCTTTCCACATGCCGCTGCAGCTGGTTGTTGACCGCTGTTTGCCCAGAGGCGGCTTAATTGATTCCTGATGCCTTTAAATGTCAACAGCACTGAGAGAAAAGTGAGACCGTTTACTCGCTGAAGTTGCACTGCGTACGTTTAAGATGTTATTGTGTTAACTGTCTACCTAGGAATGTTGAAACCGGCCGGATGACGGCCCCTATTCTGTTTTCCTGATTTGTGTGCATTCTATACCTGATAGCGGCCTGCCTCCGGGTTGTTGGCGTGACGCAGTGTGAATCTTCTATCTCATTTGTTCACAATAAATGTCTTACACCAAAAAAAAAAAAAAAAAAAAAAAGAATGGAGCCAAAGACAGGGAAGTTGCCTTCATCAGATTTACAGAGAGGATTAAAGGGAAGAGTTGTTTATTTGCCTCTAGATTTGAACAAAAACATTAACACAATTGGAGTAGAAAAAGTGGAAGAGGAACCTCTGGTTATCTTAGTTAATGGGGTTCCGACAAAGAATAAGAAAATATGGCAAGATTTAGTGGATGTTAGGAAAGTCAAAAAGGCAACATTGTATTTGAAAAAAAATAATAAGTACTATAAGAATGTATATGTTGCAGAAGAGGAAGTAAGTGATGAAGAGGATAGCGATTTGTGTGCTGGCCAAATTGAGAAAGTAGAAGCCTCTAAAAGTGAAGAAATATATGAACATTATAGTGTTCATCCTTTGCATTCCAAGGAAGTCATGGGGAATGCTATTGAGTTGTTTCAAATGAAACAAGCCAAAGGGAGTCCCATTAGTGTTTGGGAGGAAAGTTTGGAAGCTCGGTGTTTCCCACAGCTATTTCCAACAGGTCAAGGAGGAAGATATGATGACCGACCTCATCAAATTCCTGCTTCTGAATACCGGACTTTACGATTGTATGCAGAAGATGCTAGGTTTCGGCAATGCATTCCCTATTTGTTTCATCTCCTGTTTGAAAGCGATCTGTCTGGACTGTCAAATGCAGTGAACCACATCTTGAAAAGTGGTATACAGATGCGAAACATCTCGGCAAGTGACTTTATGGATAAAGTCAATGTCCAAGACAGTATTTTGGATTCTCACCTAATTAATCTCATGGCGTGTCAGCGTGGTACTAATGAGTACTGGTACCGTCGTCATGGTGATTTAAAATGTATGCTGAGGAACTTAGGAACTCTGACATGGTTCCTCACTCTGAGCTGTGCCGAGTATGGCTGGGAAGACTTACTTGAATTTCTACGAGAGGCAAATGGAAACATTGAAAACATCGAATTCAAGACACCCGGAGAACTGTGCTCTTTGGATCCAGTCAATGTATGCAGGTACTTCAATCATAGATTTGAAGCTATGATGTCTTTCATCATGAATAAGAAGAATCCACCTCTTGGAGAGGTGTTGGATTTCTTCTGGAGAAAGGAGTACCAAGCAAGAGGTGCTCCTCATATACATATGCTGCTGTGGATCAAGGATGCACCTAAATTTGGAACAGATCCGGATGACTTAGTGATGAGTTTCATAGAACAGTATTCTACGTGTGCTGTTCCAAACGCAAAGGAGAAGAAAAGCCTAAGAGAACAAGTTCTACGTTTCCAAAGCCATCGTTGTGGAAAGTACTGTCGTCGTAAATTCAGAAACAAGGACAAGTTCTACACCAAATGTCGTTTCAACTTTCCACGACCGGTGATTTCTAAAGGAAGAGTAAACAGTTTGATGTCTTCTCTGCGACATAATGTGACGAGGAAATCACCCAAAAATACATACAATTTGAAAAGGAACGAAGAGTCCAAGTACATCAACGACTACAACCCAGTGATTTTGTCCATGTGGAATGCTAACATGGATATACAGTTTGTGGCTGATAACTGTATGGCTGTGGCTCGGTATGTGACATCTTACATCACCAAAAAAGAAAAGACAGAATTGAAGGATATGTGGGAGGACATTTCCCATGAAAAGAGCCTCAGCAAGAAGTTGTACAGTTTCAGTCTGAAGACGTTGTTGCATCGAGAAATCGGAGCTTACGAATGTTCTGACCGGTTGTCTTCAGCAAGGCTCTATGCCAAATCCAGGAGTATCGTTTGGGCGAGTCTTGGTCTTGCTGCAACGCGTAATCAAGTTCTGAAACCTGTGCGGGAAATTGAGTATTTGGCGGAAAAGGAGCCAAACAGTAACGACATTTTGAAGACCAACATGTTGGATACATATTATCCAAATCGAAGTAGTCACCTTGAGAATGTTTGTTTGTATGAGGTTCTACAAAATTACATATTAAAGAGGAACATCAAAGAAGATATTGAGAAAGGAGTGTATGCTGTAATTGGAAGTGAGGGATGTCTGGTCAAGCAAAGAAAATGCCACTTGGTAAACCATCGAAAATTGAGTGGCGAATCTCCAGAAAAAAAGGAGTTTTTCTATTTAGCACTTTTGCAACTTTTCAAGCCTTGGCGTGCAGAAGAGGAACTGCTTGGAGATTTCCTCTGTTACGAAGACTCTTTCACTGCCGCCAAGGAGACCATAGAATGTCCTGCTTTTCCCAAATATCAAGAAATGTTGACTTTGGAAATTGAGCAGGAAGCAACGATTGCAGCCGAGATTGCCAGAGACAGTTCTCAGGACAGTCAGAGTTCTGTTTCATTGAGTCAGGATCCACTAGGAGGACCTGTTATCGAAAATGAAGCTGCCACTGCTATGAATGAAGTGGAAAGAGCCATGGCACATGCTCAGGAGGATGCGGTTAACTTAGAAGACTTGGAAAAACAACTCAACGTTGAGCAGAGGAAAATATATGACGAAGTTACCAAGCAAATTGATCATGGATTAAGTCATGAGAAGAAAGAGTGCTCGTGTACGTCGTTGAAGCCTGTCCGACTGTACGTGAGTGGAGAAGCGGGAACTGGAAAAAGTTTCCTCATTAAAGCAATTTCTTGTTATTTGCAGGAAAGGACTGAGTCATCGCTGTCTTGTGTTGTCACCGCTTCAACTGGACTGGCAGCACATAACATTAAAGGTATTACTTTGCATCGTCTACTGATGCTGCCAGTGAAGCATGACAACAAATTACAATACCACAAGTTATCTGGAGATGCTTGTTGTGAAGTTTCAAGAGTCTTGAGGAAAATGAAACTTCTTATCATTGACGAAGTAAGCATGGTTTCCAATGTCATGCTTGCCTTTGTGCATTTGAGAATGCAAGAAGTTCTTAAAACTGAGTATGATGTGTGATTTGGTGGCAAACACATCATTGTTTTCGGAGATCTTCTGCAGCTGACACCAGTGAAAGGACAACCTGTGTTCAAAATGCTCACACATGAAGATACCAGGAAGTGCCTAGGGAGCATTGGCAACATCAATATATGGTTAAACTTCAATTATGCTGAACTGCATGAAAATATGCGTCAGGCAAAGGATGAAGATTACAAGAATATTCTACAAGATGTTAGAATTGGAAAAGTGACCGAGCATGGGAAAGAAGCTTTACAAGCACGATTACTGTCAAATTTATATCCAGAACAAGACGTTGTGCCTGAGAATATTTTTCAGAAAATTACTGAGAAGAAATCCGGAATATGTTTGATGCCAACTCTTGCAGAATGTGCCATCTTCAACAACAAAATGTTGCATTTAGAAAAGCAAGAGATTATGAAACTGGAAGCTATTGACAGAATAGAGCATATGGGATCAACAATTATTTTGTCTGAGAATTTGAAATCAAAATTGGATTCATTAGAGAAGACTATATCTAAAACTGCGGGTTTTGAAAAGACTTTGAATGTGTGCTTAAATTGCCGAATCATTTTGAGAAGGAATTTACATGTTGAAAGAGGTCTGGTAAATGGATCAAGGGGTAATGTTGTTGATTTTGAGAAATACAGAAGTAGAGATGGAATTGAATTTTTAAAAATTAAATTTGATGGCATTGAGGAAGTACAGCTAATTGGTCGTTGCTCTGCTAGGTTTTTGCTTGTTAAAGACTTATATGTTCGCCGTAAGCAGTTTCCTGTTTGCTTGGCATATGCGGTGACAATCCATAAATCGCAAGGTTTAAGTGTAGACAGTGCATTGGTGAATATTGGCAGTTCTGTGTTCAAGGAGGGTATGGCATATGTGGCATTGTCACGAGTTAGAAGTTTATCGGGATTGTACTTGATTGACTGTGATGTCACAAACATTTGTGCGGATCTAGATTGTGTAAAGGAATACAATAGGTTAAGAAGAGAGTATGCGCCACATTTGCCTCAATATCCTTTGTTTGAGAAACGTGTGGTAGGCCGGAAACGAAGAAATATCAGTAATAGTAGGGAGGTTGTAGCAAAAAGCCCAAAAGTCGATGAACCGAAAATTGTAAGCAGAAAGAAAATGGATTCTGCTGAAGATGTTGTCGGTTTTCAATTTGAAAACAGTTCTGGTGTCAACTGCTATGCTAATGTAGTTGTTAATGTTGTCTTTTCAGTAGAAACTTTAAAAGAACAGATTGTGATCAATTCGGAACAAAGTTTATGCTGTTTGTTGAATTCTGTGTTAGAGAAATGTAGCACTGATAGAACAAAAGTAGAAAGTGTGTCTGAAGTTCGTTATCTGTTAGACGAATGTTCAGGTCAAACAGAATTCTCTGAAAATATTCAGCAGGATTGTCAGGAGTTTTTAATGTATATGCTTGATGTATTGCAAGATGAGGGTGTAGATGTAGATCACCTGTTTGGGCTTTCTTATCATTGGCAGCATGACTGCGAGAACTGTAGGGTATCAAGTACTACTAGTGTAGACTCAGAAAGATTTATATATTTAACTTTGCCAGACAGTAAATCAGTGTCCTTTAATAAGCTAGTAAAAGCAGCTGATCACAACATGGAGTGTAGCCAATGTAAATCTGAAATGATGTCAACATTATTTATACGAAGATATGGCCAGTATGTCATTTTAATGTTCCAACGATGTAGGCCTGATGGAACAAAATTGACAACTTTAATAAAAAATGTTGTTGCTTCGCAGTTGTCAATATCAGGAAGGACTTTTGTAACTGCAGCAATTATATATCATGACGGTCCTTCAACAACATCAGGACATTACACAGCTTATTTAAAGTGTAGAAACGGCTGGTCATTCTGCAACGATTCTGTTATAACTTTAAAAAAAAAATTGCCGTATGACCTTAAAAATTCTTACCTGGTGTTTTTAAAACCAAAATTTTAGGGAAAGAATCTCGGGATGTGCTCTGAGGAATTTCAAGAGGTTCATGGAGTAGAGGGAATGTAAGTCTGCAATGCTGTCTAGATTATTGGTCAAAACTTTTGATTATAATGTCATTTTAAAAATCCAACTATATAAACCTGATGCAAGTAAGTCTGCTTCATAGTAAGCAGTATCAGTGTCATAGGAAAAGTAGAACATGAGTGAGCAAGAAGGGTAAGATATTAGTAGTCCAGGATTGGGAAAGTAATCTTAAACGTTTTCTTTCTGAAACTTGCGAAAATAGAAAATGAAGGGATTTGCTTACAAGAATTCCAAGAGTTGTAAATCGCTCTAACATGATTTGGCCATGTGGAAACATGTGGTAGAATGTGAGAAGTCTTTTATCGTATGTAACATATTTTTCAAAACGATGGAGGTTTTCTTTCAGAAAGTGGCAGGCTGAAAATATTAACAGCACAACAGAGTGTAAGCTGTTCATAGGACATCCTTCGACGTCATGGAAAGTAAGTTAATTTTAAGGAGTTTTGAATTCTGATTTCTTATGTTGTATGGGTTTTTTAAACACAATCATTTTGATTGTGTTTTTTTTTCCCCGCTGTTACATGACGAATACCTTCAAGTCACTGATTTTAGTGAAATTTGATACATTCTGAGAACAGCAAAAATAAACCATTTAACATGTATAATTAATTCTCTACTTTTTGTACTTATGATATACATTTAGAAATGTGAGGTAGACATGGAGAAACTGAGGCTTCTGTAAGTGTCAAAGTTAATGCATACAGTGCTGCACTTCTGGGTACTGTTTTATTTTGAAACCTGAATAGGCCTCACCTCAAACAAACCTCTGGAAAGGACACATCTTATTTGCATCCTGAAACAATCATTTAAAATGTTAGGGACAATTTTATGATGGCTTTACATCTCTTTTGCGCTGCCATTGCATCACTGTTGTGAGACATCAGCAGTGCAAAAGATGCACCATGTTCCAAAATAGGCCTCACTTCATCAGCATCAAGATACTGTTAGTTTAAAATATATATCTTTAGGACTGTGTAGGGGGCCTAGAGAAGCAGAGGCTTCTGTAAATGTCAAAGTTGTTGAAAAGCGATTTGTCCTTCAACCTTTTCCCTTGTCTTTTCTAATTTTTAAATACATGTTTTAATATTTTTCAAATGTTTGTTCTCTCTTTCACAGATTGAAAGTATGAAAAAAAATTGAATAAGTTAACAAGAATTTTAAGGTAAATGTTTTCTACTCTTTTCGTTACATTTCTATCACATTCACCTACTATAGGGCTTCAGACTATAGAGCTTTAAACAAAGTTTAACTAAATGTGGAAATTTGGAGCTGTGCCCGTGGCTTTTAGTTCAATGCGCAAGTTCATTGACCTAAAATGTGTGTGTACATTACCAAATCACCGTCTGTTCCCTCAGGCGCACTCCTCCCACACCTTTGAAGTGAAGATTAGCTTCACTTCAAAGGCCCCGGCTGCTTTACACCCTCATTCTGCTGTCCCCGCTCCGTCCCCTCCCCTGTCCGCCGTGTGCATTTCTCGTCCCCCCCCTCCCCCACAGTAACGCCACTCACACACGCAACGCCACTCACACACGCAACGCCACTCACACACGCAACGCCACTACACACGCAACTCATCCACGCAACGCCACTAATCCACGCAAGGCCACTCATCCACGCAACGCCAATCATCCATGCAATGCCAATCATCCACGCAATGCCACTCATCCACGCAACACCACTCATCCATTTGCAAAACCAAAAGGACAAACTCTTCTATTGTGAGACCTATTGCATTTTCAATGCTTGATTCTTTCACTTCCTTATCTATTTTGTTTTCCACAATTATATCCTCTTCCATCTTTTCTTCGGTAAATAAATCTATTAAACAGCATCTTTGGTTTAGTCCCTAGAGCTGTCTTTCTTTTAACATTACTCTCTGTTTACTTCCCTTGTACTTACTCCTTTATTTTTTTTAAAAAAAATTTGGGGTTAGCTCCCGGTTCGCGTACCGGCGAGCGAACCGGAAAGCGAACTAAAAAAAAACAGCTTGCCAGAGTGTTACACTTTCTAGCAATTTTTGTATAAAGGGGAGGTAGTTCTGAAAAGAACTTTTTTTTATGTTTTTGTAGTTTTATATATTTTTTTCTTTTTTGAACATTATTTGTTTTTTTTGTATTTTTTGAACAATTTTATGTTTTTTTTGTTTTTTTTGAAAGGGAAAGAACAAAAAACAGGCATGGAAAAGGGCTCAACAGGAGCAAAAAAAAAATTATTGCTTGGGGCGTTTAGAGCATTGGTGTTTTTCAAATGCTAAATTTATTAATTTAACACTCATATTAACACATGAAATTAAAGTGCCACAATATAAACAAGTAAACTTCATATGAACAAAATTTTTGGGATATTTGGCACTGTTTCTCGTGCCTCGGCAACCGTCAGAGAAATATCAGCTGATGTCCTGGCCACAGAAGTTGGAGGGTTCTCTTGCAGGTCACGCATCTCTGCCCGGCTATAATTTAGTGGATGCCACCTCTGCATATGACGGTGCATAGTGTGGTTCCCATAACTGTACTTTTTTTCAGTGCCCCTGGATAATTCATCTTGGCATATAAGGCACGTAACATAGCATGCATTAACTTTTTTCTTTCCTGCTGGAATAGAAAAAAACTGCCAGATAAAACTATTTTTGTAATGAGATACCCGGGGTAACTCTTTCAAAAATCGTGGTGCCTCTTCTTCCTCTTCCTCTTCTGGATCCTCTTCCTCCTCTGGGTTTCCAAGGAACTGTGGAGGTGGTCCACTCTTCTTATGAGGAGGTGGTGGTGGTGGTGGTGGTGGGGGTCCAGCAGCTGAAGCTACTACTGAAGCCATTTTTTTCACAGAGCAAAATAGGTCTTCCTTTCTCAAAGTTGAAAGTCAGAGTGAGAAAAAATGGTGGGGGCTTTCATCATTTGGGAAAAAAAATAGTTCTAAACCAATGAAAAGTGTTATTTTTAGGTCACATGACCTAGTCTTACATCATTAGGAAACCAAAAGTGAAATGAACCAATAAAAAGTGTTATAAACAAGTCACATGACCTGTTCCGCTCATGTTACGCGTTGCGCGCCGCGCCCCGGATCGCTTCCGGTTCGCGGTCCGGAGCACTTCCGGGAGCGCTAACGCGGCGCGTCATAAGACGCATTACGCGACAACGTGATATGTCGCGCTTCCGCGATGCGTCACGATGTTGATTTCTAATGCGGCAGTTGCGCAAACGGAACGTTTACCGGTTAGCGGACTGGGTTGCGGCATCAAATTGAGCTAACGGAAAGCTTCCCGGTTCGCGAACCGGCAGCGAAATAAAAAAAAAAAAATTAAAAAATATATAATTAAAAACATTAAATTACAAACATTTTAAATATATTTTTGAATTAGAATAAAAATACTTTTTACAGCTTTTGATATTTGCTATTAAAAAACCATTGAAATTCACTGAAAAAACCATAGGTTATAGACCATATATAGTTAGGAATTAGCATTTGCAAAACCTTGAAAATTCACTGAAAAAACCATAGGTTATAGACCATATATAGTTAGGAATTAGCATTTACAAAACCATATTTTACTCACACAAAACCATTGAAATTCGCATATATAGTTAGTTGCCCTAACTATATATCGCGCACCCGCAATCCACTGCTGATGATGTCACATATTACATCATTCATGACATGGTCAGTGACATGGTCAGTGACATCACTGATGACATCTCAAATGACATCACTGATGACATCACTGATGACATCATTCATGTGATAATACGATGAACCTCTTCAGACTCTAATATAACCTTAGATACACTCAGTGTAAACAGACACTCACAGATTGTCACTCATCCATGGAGTTACTCATGCACCTACTCAGTCATGCAAAGAATCAATCACACCTCCATTTCCTCTACTAAACAGTTATACACACCTTACTTATTCAAACATATTCAAACATATTTTTACTCTCTTATACAATCACTGATACAAGTTTTCAATGATCCATGCAGCCACTCACACATTCACTGGCTCTTCTGCACAGTTATTTATATATGTCTACTCTCACATGTACTGTGTTTTACATATGTACTTACTTTGACATGTAGCACTGAGATATCCATTCACTCAGCAATACACTCATGCACACAGTCAACTGCCCATGCAGCTGTTTCCACATGCACTTTTGAACCCATACATATAGTGAATCAACTGCTCACACATCTATGCACAGAGTCATACACCTTCCATCAACTCACACACATACTCAGTCTCCCATACAAATACTTGGGCAAACAATCAATAACCCATATAGTTACTCATATAGCTACTGATCAACACATGCATCAGTATACAGAACAACAGATATAATGATGCACAAAATAAGACAGTTTAGTCACTAACCCATGCACTCAGTGACACACATTTAATCACTCTCTCATACAGTCAGTCATGCACCTACTAAATCCTTCATCCAGACACTTAAACATCCACTCATTCTTCAATATGTAAGACATATTTTTACTTTACTGCAACATACAATCACTGGATGATGTCATCAGTGATGTCATCAGTGATGTCATTTGAGATGTCATCAGTGATGTCATCAGCGGTCGCCAGTAGGTAGTTATAGTTAGGATTTTTTTCAATGTTAAATCTCAAAATTCTATTTGGAATAACTTTGGCGCCGGTTGACGAATCTGCCTGAAAATTTCCTCAAAATGGCCTCGTCGAGGTCCGGTCCTTCCCTTAAAGTTTGGGGGGGATGCGTCAAGCGGGGGCCGAGATAAAAGGGGGGTCCCAAAACGTGTTTTCCCCATGGTAATTTCCATAGGGCGGTCGACCTCACTTTTAGCCCGAACGGCCGAATGGTTTTCCATCAAATTTTGCAAAATTGTAGGGACTGGTAGCCCGATGTGCCTTTGCTATGTCTCAAGATATGTGCTCCAGTGGATTTTGAGTAATTTAGGTTCAAAAAAATATATATATCTATAGGCGCGCCCCGGTACGCGCACCAGGGAGCGCACCGGGCGCGTCACGGGACTTGCGCACGGAAAGCTGATTGGCTCACTGGTGTCTCTAAACATTCGAAACAGTCTGGAGCGGCCGCCATCCTGTGTCTCGGTAGGATTCAGACACAAGAGGTGGCAAAAATCAAAGGGGGAAATGAGCAAATGGGGGCAGGGTACACCCCCCCTGATCCCCTAGGTTTGATGTGGGGGCAAAAAAAGGGTCCCGTAGGACAAATACAAATTTTCGATTTTCGCGGGGGGAGCGCCCGGTACGCGTACCGGGGAGCGTACCATGGAGAAAAAAGAATGACACTTTTTTAAAAAAAAAATAGCATTTTTTTATAAATTGGAGGTAGTTCTGAAAAGAACTTTTTTTTTGTTTTTGTTGTTTTATATTTTTTTTATACTTTTTAAAACGATTTTATATTTTTTTGGATTTTTTTCAGGGGAATAACAAAAACAGGGATTCAAAAAGTGCTCAACAGGAGAAAAAAAATGTGAAAATTTAGGGTCTGGGAGAGCAGCGATGTTCCTGTCTCTTTATAGCAATGAGTTCAACGCTCTGCTCCCCATAACAGAGCAGTTCGTCACAGTCCACGCATAGAAATGTAATGCCTGCAAAGGCCGGCTGTACGTTAGGGACCATTCCTTCACGTGTTCTTCCTGAAGGTGTTGCTCCACCAGTGGAGGTGCTGCCGCCATCTCTTGGTAAATTCCGTGCCAGCTCCCTGACACTCTCCCTGGAATAATTATTTGGGTGTCTTCTTTTGACATGCCTAATTAAATTGGCATTTCCAAAGCTATATTTTTTTTGAGGATTGCCTCTGGATAAAATACTGCCACATATTTTGCAGGTTACTTTACCAGCATTAACTTTTTTTTGTCCTTCAGGGATGTCATGAAATTTCCAGATGAAGTGGTTCTTTTTTTTCTGGAGAGGAGGGTCCTCAGGCAAAAAAGCATCTGAATCACTGCTGGATGACTCCCTTGCAGCCATTGCTGTAGATCAGGAAAATTATGAGAAAATACACAGAACACCTCTTGCTCTCTCCAAATGCAAATCAATAGTGAGAGAAATGGGTGGGTTTCTCAAAATTTTGAAAAAAAAAAACTTCTGAACCAATGAAAAGTGTTATTTTAAAGTCACATGGCTTGACGCGCTTACGCTACCCGCCCTTGGGCGCGTCCCGGGGCGCGCAGCATAAGCGCGTCGGGGTGCTTACGTTGCACGATCGTATTCGCTCGGGCGCTTACGCGGTGCATCATAAGACGCATCTCGCGGCTACGCGATACGTGTCTTATGACGCAAGGCGTGGCGTGGCGGCTACGCGATACATCACGATGTGGTTTTCGTTCGCTGCAATAGCGCTATCCGGACGCTCACCGGTACGCGCCCCGGGGCGCGCCGTAACATTGCGCTTACCGGTGCGTTCACCGGTACGCGCCCCGGGAGCGCCTCGGGGTCAAAAATTAAAAAAAATAAAAAAATTAACATATTTATACAATATAAAATTCGTTTAAAAATTTACACTTTTTATACATATAAATATTTGCTATTAAAAAAACATTGAAATTCACTGAAAAAACCATAGGTTTCACACCAGTTATAGTTAGGAATTAGCATTTAAAAAGCCTATTAAATTCACTGAAAAAACCATAGGTTTCACACCAGTTATAGTTACCTGGAAATTTTACTGACATAAAACCATTGAAATTACACGTTATAGTTAGTTGGACTCACTATAACTTGCGCGTGCAATGCACTGCTGATGACGTCACATATTACATCACTCATGACATGGTCAGTGACATCACTCATGACATCACTGATGAGACCATCCTTGTGACAGAGTGTCAGACCTCCTTTCACTGTAATGTAAACCTGAAAACACATATTCCAAAATAGAAACATTTAAAAAAAATGGAGATACCCATACCAGTTACAACAACCAATTCAATAATTCCACCATCTATATACACATCCACTCATTGACCAACAGTTCTATATAGTCACTCATACATATACTCACTCATCATATGTAGTGATACACCTATACATCCTGTTACACACCGACAGTCATCCAAAAGATACTCTCACACATACTCACACATGCAAATAAACTATTGAACATCCATTTATTTGCATATACAACTATACACACACTAGCACATTACTTCTAAGGAAACTTACACATACTTACTCTCTTAAACAATCATTTATAGAAAAACATACTTATTTAAACAGGAACTCTTACAATCCCTCACTCTCACATATACTCACTTATATACATCAATATTCACATATAGTAGATTAAGTCATATGTAGTTACTGATAAAGACTCTAGTGAGACAGTCATACACTCACTAACACACATATACACACTCATCCACCCATACAGTCCTGCACATATGCTGTCTTCAAAACACATACAAGCAGAGAGTCAGTCACTCATGCATCTATGTGCTAAGGAATACCCCCACCAAACCATATAGACACTCATAATGATATTAAAACAAACATCTAATAACCCATATACACACATATGTAGCTAATCACCAACCCATGCAGCCACTTATACACAAAGTGAAACACAAATACATATATTTAAATATTTAAACATTACTTGTTAATAGATGTATTCACTAAGATACACTTAATAAGCCAGTTAACCAATCAATTGTTTTTAAAAAAAACATCCATGTAAACTCTTATTAAAACATTTATTCTTCAAGCAACTTTTACATATACATATATAACACATATTTATTTTTTAAAAATACACACATTCACTGGATGGTCTCATCAGTGATGTCATGAGTGATGTCACTGACCATGTCATGAGTGATGTAATATGTGACGTCATCAGCAGTGCAATGCACGCGCAAGTTATAGTGAGTCCAACTAACTATAACGTGTAATTTCAATGGTTTTATGTCAGTAAAATTTCCAGGTAACTATAACTGGTGTGAAACCTATGGTTTTTTCAGTGAATATATATATATATCCTCTTCGCTGCTGATGACGAGCTCAGCTCGCATCAGCTACGGCGGTCGTGTGCTGATGACGAGCTGAGCTCGTCATGTAACGCGGTTTTTTGAAAATTGCCGCACACAGCGGGAAAAGCCGCCGCAGCGATGCGGATAAATATGTCAGAAGGGGTGAGATGGGGAAAATAAAAAGGAAAGCAAAACAAAATACTTACTGGAAAATCCAAAATATTTTTATGAATGCCCTCACCCACTGTATAGTGGCATGCTTCATCATAGGGCTGCAGACACACCCTGGTGCAGACCAACACTCAGGGTGGAGCGCTTGTTTTTTTATTGAAGAAACATTTGTGTTTTAAACTGTCTAAGTGGGTGCCTATATATTTATATTATTGTTGGCTCCCCTTGACAGGGTTAAAAATGAGAAAGCAGGTATATAGGAGGAGCTATATCTCCATTACCCTATCTGCCTGTACCAACATGTTTCAGACACCCACTAACACCCTACTGGGTCACTGGCCTTCCTCAGGATACTGATCCCTCTTTACAGTCCTAATCCCTCTCAGTTTATTTTCACCAGTTGGTAAGGACAAGTATATGGCTTTACTTGCCTTTAGATAGACACACTTGAACTGAGCACCTGAGTCTCATTGTAGCTTCTCCAAACATGGAGCCAGAGTAGAGCACCGCCCCATAGTCACACTTTCATCAAGGTGCGGCGTTTCCAGGCAGACCACTCTTTGCCCTCCAATGATTACATGGCACAACCTGACCTCCATACATGGAACATGGGGAAGATGTAAACCCTGGAGGTGTACAAGCCTTAATTAAATACACAACAGACCCACACCCACATCTCTGTAGCAACAGAAATGAAAACAAGCCTTTTGCCGTCAATTTTGTCCAGGCAACAATTTATCTTGTTTATTTATTTATAAAGTTTTGCATAGCGCAAATGTGACACTAGTGGGTATCAGAGCACTTTACATGACAGGGGATAATTTAACACTTGGTCTGAAGAAAAAAAAACAGGAAATACATGAGTGAAAACCAAACAAATCATAAAGTATAATATTATAACACGGATTGGTCTTGAATAAAGACAGTATTAGGAGGGGATAATCCCCATAGTAGTTTGATGACTATACATTTTCAATATGATCGGTACATTGTCCTAAGGTAAAAACTTTGTCAGTAGAAAAAAATTGGCTTCTTTTTTGAAGGAGGAGGTGGAGGAGATGAGGCGAACATCCGTTGGTAAAGAGTTCCATATCTTGGCTGCAATAGCGGAGAATGCTCTCGCACCCGTTTTCTTTTGTGAGTACGTTGGGGTTTCAGCAATATGATGATCTACTGCCACCTGATTTTTCTAGCTTTTGATCCAGGTAGCTGGGGGTATTGAGGTGTAACGCCTTGGGCATCATGCACGCAATTTTCGGCTGGATTCTTGCCTCGTACTGTAGCCAGTTTAATGATTTTAGATGGGTGTTTCTTTTTGTTCCAAGGACAAGTCTGGCTGCCGCCTTGATGGAAGCTCCTAGAGGAGCCAGTTTGTTTCAAGGTAAGCTCATAGTGTGGCACTACCATAATCTATACTATACTATATACTAGGGCTTGGACTGTTTGTTTTAGGTCTTCTTGTTGTAGATAGGGTTTAAGTGTCCATAGATTGTTGTAAAAGTTAAGCGTGTGCAAAGGTAGTGCAGTTTACAAGAACCAAAAATACACAGTTGATCTCCAGTCACACATGTTTAGCCATTGGACATGGTGCTAAAGTGTAGAATCCTTGAGTAAGTACTCAACACATCCCCACCGCCAGTCCCCCCATTACAGAGGCTATGGCTCTCTTCTCGTGCCAGCCACTGGTCACTACATATGATTGAGAGCAATAGCTGCCTGTGCTGTAATCCTTGGCAGGAGCCGCATCCATACCTGCCCACTTGGTGAGTAATGGATTGCTGTTTGCTCACCTGCCGCACAGCTGACTGTCACCTAATTGACTCTGGCATGCCTTGGGGGTCACATGTTGCCCATGGAGGCGTATTGTGTTCACGACTTGAGAGATTACTTCCTGTTCAGTCTGCTGTGAGAAGGAGCAGCTCATGCACCAACATGTGGAGAGAAAACAAAAGCGGGAAGGGGGTAGGTGATAGGGAGCAGTGGAAAGACGGAACACATGCACTCATATGGAGTGCGGGCACAGCATTTTAAAAAAGCACATTGAATGCACTGTGCAGGCAAAACATTAAAAAAAGTTCCACAAAAGTGGATGAAAATGTGGGCCATGGGACACTGATAAGAGAAACACAAGAGGAATAACAGGTAATTGTATTGTTGGACTTGGCCCTTTTTGCAGAGTCATCCCTAAAACGTTTTGCCTTTCTCCTAGTTTCTGACATGGTGTTGGTGGTTTTAGGACTCTAGGCACTTAAGCATTGCTGTTCAGTGTAAAGTGTGTGTGCTCTCTGTGGTAAACATGGTAAGATTGGTCTTCTACACCTGTTTGGCATATTTAATTTACCTCTCAGTCCCTTGTAAAGTGGCATCTCAGATACCCAGGGCCGGTAAATTGAATGCTACTGGTGGGCTTGCAGCAATGATTGCGCCACCTACCAAAGTAGCCTTTCAAACCTGTCTCAGGCCTCTGCCATTGCAGGGCCTGTGTTACTGCCGCTGTGGCGTGGCACCTAAAGTGTGTGCCATGTCTGTGACCCCCCTTTTACTGCATGTCAGTCACCCCTAAGGTAGGCCTTAGCTAGCCCTATGGGCAGGGTGCATTGTAGTTAAAAGATAGGACATGTACCTTAAGTGTGTGACATGTCCTGGTAGTGACAAACGGTCAGCTTGGTTTCTCACTGCTGTGAGGCTGCCCTCTCATAGGTTTGCATTGGGGATTCCCTGATAAGTGTTTCAATGGTGATTCCTGATATGAGAGGAGCAGCGTGGTCAAGTTTGGTATAGCTGGAATATTAATAATAAATGCTGCGCAATGGTGTGCACAGATTTATTATCACTAATCATGAAAGCAAATTAATTAACCTTCAATTATTCTTTTTTGAAGTACTCCATATCGCTAAAGAGACCAAGTGATGGTCCTCTCAAACATAGACGCCATTGATGTTTAAGCACAAGCCAATGCAGGGATGGTCATCTCAAACATAGACACTATTGTTTTATAAGCGTAAGCCAACGCAGCCTAGCTCTCGTTAAGCTCGTCTATGGCTGCTGCCACAAAACAATCCGGACCTAATCACATAAAATGATCATATGTTTGTACACTGGAATTACATATAGATTTTGTTAGGCTTATCCCAGTATATGACTCACTGTGAGACAGCAACAGCGGCCACGAAGCAAATGCCAAAACACCCTAATAAATCAAGAGATTATATGGCAGTTGAACGTGAACCCTGTATTCTCCTTACAGATGTTGGTATTGTTTAAATGTTTGTTTAATACATCACACAAGTCTTACTTCGATTTAGCAATGACGTACTCCGCCTCCCAACTACAATTCCCATGAGACTTAGCGAAACCCGGAAATAAACGCAGCCGAGTAAACCTGACCGGCAAACACAGTGCGCCAAGAGAGGTTGCAGTTTAGGACGCCGAACAGACTTTAACGGTAAGCGGGCACGTTGGAAGATAGATTAGATACGCTTTGTGATTATGATGCAATGTTTGTGGCATTTCGAATGCGCAGGAATGTGACGGCTGGTCTGCTTTATTCATCTTCTCTATGCAGAAAGCCAATGTATTGAATTTCATTCCAAAAACCCATAACAGCCTTGTGTCAGCTAGAGACTGCAACAAGTAAGTGCTCTACACATTGGTTAGATCGACACAAGCTCATTAAATTTGGAGCTAGATTGTCTAATGGACTCAAACTTTCTACAGGTTTCAGCTGGCAGGACTTCTCCACACACGGCGACTTGGCTAAATCAAGTACGCATTATTAGCCGCAAGAATGAAATACCTGCTTTAAATGAGGGTATGTGTCTAACTGGGGTTGTTGTGTTTGTTATTATTTTAATTAGATGGTCAAGCATCGTCGTATTTTCAATAGACCCACCACACAGGCTTTAATCTAGGGAGGTAAGCTGAGGGATGGGGAAAGTGGCCATAGCTAGCTAGTACACCTGAACAAACTTTCTAAGATAGGCTCTTCTTTTCTTTTCACAGCCTTGGTCCTGATGAGAACTCTTTAACAAGACGAGTTCCAATCGCGTAGACTGTATTTGATTCCAGCCATAAGACTGTCCAACCAATTGTTTAATTGTTGACAACTTTATGAGAAATAGTCCTTGGCTTACTGTGAATAGTATGATTCCAGTGTAAATATTTAGTGATGTGTGTGTATGTGTGAGAATGAATGTTTGAATGTTTGAATAGTGAAGATAAATCTGTTGTGGATAATGTTTTAGGAATTTATGGTGTACAGTTGTATATGTATTGTACAGATGGCGTCCGAACAACAAAAAGCGTGTGAAATTACAACCAAACTAATAAAAAAAAAAATTGTATAAATAAATTTGATTCATTCAAGTGAAATATCCAGTGATGCATATTGTTTAATTCGTATGTTGTTAGGTAAAAGCAAAAAAGGAAAAATATACACAGTATTGGCATTCTTTTGTTGATATTTAACTTTTAGAAGTAGGCATGTCTGTGTGCTATGTGTCTGCCTGCCTGATGTGGATTGCATGTCTGGCTTTAGAGTGGCAGGGCCTGGTGAGGTGTGTGGCTCCAGGGAGGGCAGGGTGAGTCACCGCTATGCTGAATAGGGGATCTGCATTTTTAGTAGTGGGAGGAGTAGTCCACTGACCCTGAATAGGTCTGTGCCTGCTAGGTGAATGCTGATTCTGCCCACCTGTGGAGTGTCTGATGACCGAGCCCCCACCTGACAAGGGGAAGAGGAGCCCCGTGAATAAAGTGCTCCAATTCACCCCAGAACCCGTTTAGGCTGATTCCCCCAAGCCCTGTGCCAGGGAAGACAAAGGAATTGGGATATACATATTGGGGCTTTGACCCCATATATGTGCTGTTCCTGTGCTTCTTTGTGTCATGAGAGGGAACTTGCTGCTGCTGGGCCCCAGGAGGGACCTCCATGAGGGACTGTCTCCCTGCTGGAGGGCCCGTGAGCTGGCCTGCCTGGGCCCAGCCTTGTGCCCCCTCCTTAAAACCTGGAGATTTGAGCGCCTTGTGCCCCCTGAAACATGGAGAACTAAGTGCCTTGTGAGCACTGGGTCACTTTCCCAGGACGGGGAGAGTGCTGGGATCCTGCAGCACTGAGCTGCGACCTACTTGGAGAGAATCCCGCCGTGGGAATTCCCCCATGTTTATGCCAGAGAAGCGGGTGCCCACACCGCATTTGTGTGGTATTGGCGGGAGCCTAGCTTGCATTTATGCTTGGCTGGAGGTGGGTGCCCACCCCGCATTTTGTGCATGTTTTGTAGCAGGAGCCCACCCCGTGTTTGAGCTCCTTTGTGAGGAGCCCACCTTGCATTCGCCCAGAGGAAAGTGGAAGCAGTGCTGCCATTCCGGAAGCCAGGCAAGCTGCCTGACTCTGGGCGGGTACAACAGAAGGAGGCTGCTGAGGCTGCCACTGGCAGCGCAGCCAACCAGAAGTCAGCGCAGGCCCGAGCGAGGCTCCAATGAGCCGGTGGGAGCCCTTTGGATGGGTTGAAGAGTTGTGGTGGCGGAGAGAGCCCGGCAGGCAGCCTGGGCCATCGGGAGCCTCGAGGGCTCCACCTCGAAGTCCCAAGCCCTAGGAAAGGGCCCAGATGATATCAGGAGTATCCCTGGAGAAAGGAGGAGTCCCTGAGCCGCCCTGGTGAGTGGGGCCTCCCTTTTGCTACTGCTTTGGTGCCATTCTTCCTGCTGATCTCAGCTGAACTGCAAGAGAGGGGGCAGCTATAATGTATGGGCCATTTAGTATTTAGGAGTCCCGGAGTGGGGCTTCGAGGGCACCATGGTGCCCGGAGTTGCCTCGCCGGACAGTGGGCAGCTGCAACGTGGGGGCCATTTTATTGTTGAGTCCCAGTGGGGACCCAGGAGGCACAGTGGTGTCAGTCCTTCTTTGTGCCAATCCCAGCTGCCCTGCTAGAGCGCAGGCAGCTGCAATGTTTGGGGGCCATTTCTCTTCTTGAGGTAGGGGTAAGTTGCACCCCAATGCCCCAGCGCATCTGCACACTGTGTTTTCGCTGCCAAGGCAGCCAGGGGGCCCTTCGAGAGACCTCATTCCAAGCCCAAAATTTCAGGACATAGGGCATTGAAGCCCCAGTGAAAGGCCAGTTGGCCTGGGGTCAGTTTCTAAGGTGATGTATGCACCTGGTCAGTGTACTGTGGGGCACTGCATGTTTATTGCATAATGTGATTATGCTTCTGATGTTTTGGCATAAGGTGTTTTATGCTACTGAGAGGCCTATTGCGTGATGTGTTCATGCTAATGAGGTTTGGGCCTAATGTGTGTTATGCCTAATGTGATGATGCTGAGGTAATTATTGTACCAGCAGTTCTTGGTTGTGTTTTATATTTACTTCCTGCATTCTGATGGTTCGTACCATGGCCCGATTGGCCTGATTCTGTATATAACCCCTGTGAATATTGCCTAGTGCCAGTTGGCACAGTGTACATTGTGTGATTATGATTCTAATGTGTTTTGGATAATACAAAAGGATATTTTTATATAACCTGTGGCGCTTCTTTTGTGGTGTGCCCAGTGTGTTGCTGCTGTTGTGTGTGTGATGCGCAAGTGCTTTACACATTGCCTCTGGGATAAGCATGATTGCTCGTGCCACGCTACGAAAGTAAGTGGCAAGCACACCAATCAACAAATCAAAAGGCAGGATGTAAGCCCCTTTTAAGATTCAAATTAAATGCAATAGATTTCACAAGCCCAATACAAAGGCTATGCAGGTGAAACCTAAAAATAAAAAGTACACATTCGGCCACTTTTCAATGTTTTTAGTCTAGAACACCTTTAACAGGGCTTGTTTTTGGCATGAGGGTTCTGAAAACCATTTGGACAACAGGCAAATGTATACTGCAGACAGTAGCCTAGCCAGTATGTGACTCATGGGCCCTATTGCGAGGAAGGGAATGAGTCCCTGAGGCTGCTGATTGAACCATAAAAAACCTAAGTATAAAAAAAAGTGATGGATGAAAAGCTTAAATTAATCTATGCCACTAGGAACCGTTTTTCAATTTGATTGGCTCTGGTTCCAGGTGGTAAAAAGAGCAGCCCTTGTTTTGTTGTGAACGTATCTAGGACCCTAATTAAATATTCCCGATTCATGCCCTTATGTGGTTATAACAAATGCTATTCTTATAAAGGCATAAGAATCATATCCATATTTAGTCATACCCAATGCAGTCCAAATACGGCAAGGCTACTTCCCTAGATTCCTAGAAAGTACAACGCGTTCTTTAAACAAACCAAGCCTCCAGCAGCCCGGGAATTCCCCCTGCTTCTGTTTTGATTTGTTCTAGAACTCCTGAGAGTCCTGAAAGAACTGCCAGTTCTTAGTGACGTCTTATGTCCAACCTTACGTCAAACTCTGCACCTTCCAGGTACAAATATACCAGCATTTGCCTTAAGCAACACACAGTGGTTTGGAGCAGAGCGGCTATCTACTTACCCAAAGCCCAGCTGATGCGAGTGCCGAAGGAAGCCGACCCTCCCATTTGACGCACAGAGAGAGACGCTGTCTTTTCTCCTACCGAGAAATCCACCTCCAGTGTTTCCAGTCACCCTCGCGGGTTACTGGGAGATCGAGTCCTGAGAAAGAGATACAAGACCTACTTCATTCTATAACCAAGGTACGGAGCTGATTAGATCCTTAGAGAATTCTTGATCCAGATTCTTGGCAAGAATAACTTAACTTAAACTGCAGCTCACTTACTCCTTCCCACGTACTAGGCTTAGGTTAGGTACACCGGGGTAGGCATATTTTAGAAGCACCAGTTGAGTACGTTTAGACAACGTTTATCATAGTATGTATTGTATATATTTTATCCGTTTTAAGTATCATATGGCTCAGAAACCATGTAAATGCTTTTACAGTATTATTTCATAATACTCCTTTTACTGTACGCACTTTACTTTATTACAAGTATTGCAATTGTGGCAATTCACTTCTAATGCATGAGAAAGAAGACTGCTCAATAAATAACAACTTTTATTGAAAACGCCCGTCTCTCTATTTCTCTGCACTCTGGTGAAACTAAGCATGCACGATTGACTGAGTGAAATAGCTATCTATTGTTTTCACATGACTCTGGAGATATACTCCTTATTCTGGAGGGAGCAAAGTTGTCATGTTTATGCTGTTGTCAGAAGCTAATCCCTTCTTGTCTGTTCAGGAAAGTTAACTCATTCCTGTTCACTCGAGAAAGTTTCTAGTGACCTCTGAGATAGCTGGCATTCATAATTAAGTCTAACATATTCAATAGAGACCTAGTCGACCTTAGTCCTACGTCTAAACTATCGTTTATGTTATTCCAATGCGCAGAGCCTATTGGGAATATAGGAACTACACTACATGGCGCCCAACGTTTGGTAAGGTGATAATCTAATGCAAGATATTAGAGTAACTCAGTCGTGCTTTTCACACAGACCCCTTTTCCCGTAAAAACTCCAATAGACGTCTGGATTGGGTAAAAGGTTAATATCCGCCAGAACTTAGTAGGAAGAGATTCCTATGTATTAGTTTTTGGTTTAGTCAACGTTGATGGAAACAGTGTTCTAAAATATTGTGCACCTAATCTTTGTTTCCTTGAAACTCGCTCTGCAAACTTTCTGTCAGCAAAATGTCAGAGAGTGACGACGAAAGGGAGAGAGCTAGACTAGCAGCTCAACTTTTGACAGATGACACAATCATCCAAAATGATGACTCGAATGCTATAATCATCCCGGTCAATATAAAAAAACTATAACTATAAAACTTATAGAAAATGGAGTATCATCAAGAGGTGGTACAGTCATATTTGTAGTAGAGGCCCATGAATATCGGCAGACAGAGGTATTCTATTCCTGGATACATTTTCCATCAGCACACGCTGTGACACGCGAGTTCCACTACTACAAAATAGAGGAATCTCCAGAGGTATACGCCCCTTTCGAGGACGTTGAAATTCCACTAACATACCAAGAGCACCTGCTCTGGTTTAATGGCGCCCTAAAAACATCAAAATCACATTACCAGGCTCGGTCCACTAGGTAGACCAGGAGCCACATGGACCGGTTCTAGCCAGCTAAACATCTCATCTGGACATTGAAAAAATGTCAAGCGAAGAACTCTTAGTTAAAATAAAAGAATTAACAAAAGCATATAGAGATTTAGTTCAATTAACAGTTGACGGTACAACCTACCGACCAAATACACTAACTGAAAATCCTGAAAAGACTTTCATTAAAATTAATCTCAACTCTCAAACGAAGAAGTGGGAGGGTAATAAACAAACCACTCCCAGAGAAAAACAGTTTTAGTCCAGAGGAAGGTCTCCTCAACAAAGGGATAGATCTCCAGAAGGAGGAGGCAAGTCTCCCCAAAGGGAGCCCTCTGAAAAAAGATATAACCTTAGAAATAGGGACAATTTGAAAAAACCTGACAGACATCAAGATATTGATACACGTCCCTCTCGATCTTTTCAGACTTCCTCACAGAAATCGGAACGAAGAGGACGGTCAGAACATAAAGAAGAGCACGTCAAGTCCAAAGACAAGGAAACTGCTCATCAAAGTAAAAAATTACAATTTCCCAGAAAGAAGGTAGTCAGTATTAAAGTAAAACATGCAGAGAATTCTGTGAACACAACTGAAAAACGGAGAGTGGGCCCAGACAATGCTAGACAGCGCAGCAGAAGTGGCCATAGCTCGCAAGATCCTTGATGAATCTTATGGAGACAGTGGACACAAACGAATATATTAAGGTGGAAACTGCAGATACCAGAGTTAGTGTGCCCCATAAACTATATGAAATAACATTACGTATAGAGGGAGATACAACTAGGAAAATAAAAGGTCTCTTCTGGGAGAATCTATCTAAAGGTTATGATATCCTTCTAGCAGAGAAAGACTGGCCACCAGAGTTTGTCAGGGAGTGCCCACATGGCGAAGAAATGATTATGCCTGCCTTCTCAAATCACATTCCAATCACATAAAAAATACACATTTGCTAGAAAATGAGAAGTTGCCCAAGCCCCTGCATTATATAAAAATCATGTAGGATGGGATGAGGATTCTCATCATCATAAAATCCAGTTAAAAAATCAACCTACTGCACAGAGGCAGTATCCTGTTAAGCAAGAAGCTAAAAAACAAGTCAGAGAAATCTTAGATCAACTTGAATATCAGGGGGTGATTGAAACATGCACCTCACAATTGAACAATACTTTGTTTCCTGTCTCCAAATCAGACAATTCATATCATCTAGTTTTGGACTACAGACACTTAAACTCCTGCTGTAAAACTTTTGCAGTACAAAACTCACACAGTGCTGCACTAATGGATAATATAGTTCGCAAAAAATATAAAACAACATTAGATATTTCAAATGGTTTCTTCTGTCAAAACATAGCACCTGAAAGCAGATTTTTGACCGCTTTCTCCAGCATGGGGACCCAAAAACAATTTTGTCGTCTCCCACAGGGATTGAAGAACAGCCCGGGATCATTTTCAGCCAGGGTAACAGAGTTACTACAAATTTATGATGATGAGGCATTATCTTATGTCGACGACATCTATCTTACAGACGATGACCTGGAGACACACTTGAAAAAAGTGAACACCATAATACTTGGGTTCGCATCTGAAGGGTATAAATTCAACTTTAAAAAGTCACAAATTGCCCACCCCACTGTATTATTTTTAGGATATGAATTATCAAGTGAGGGCAAAAGCCTAGCAGACAACTTCTTAGAGAAGTGTGCAGTACTGCAAGCTCCAAAAACGCTGAAAAACTTACAATCAATTCTAGGTTTCCTGAATTTCAGAAGAACATACATTCTAAATTATGCAGAGAGGGTTAAACCTCTCTACGAACTAATAAAACCTGATTTTAAACCAATTAATTGGACTCAGAAACACACAGAAATTTTACGATCATTACAAACAGACATGTTAACTAAAACAAAACTGCAAACACGCGCAAACGAACGTAACCTTGTAATACGAGTCATCCCAGGAAGATGCGAATTCACATACCTGACCTCTAATGAGGGAGAAACGGTACCAATAGCTTAAAAATCACACTTGTACACACAAGCTGAAATGAAATTCAGTTCTACTGAAAAAATTCTAACTGCAGTTCAAACTGCTGTAGCAAAATAAAGAGCCCTGGCACAAAGGTAGACGAATAATAATCGTTTCGCCGGTACCTGCCCTAGAAGCAGTAACACGAGCAAGTATTCCCAATGCTAAAGCTCTACATCCGAGATGGATACAATGGGTTAATTCTCTTGCTGCATCAGACGTACTATACAAATTTGATCCCAACTTAAAAACACAAGAATTTCTCCAATACGAATACGAATGATCTCTGCCGACCGAAATCCTGCCTCTCAAACATTATGGCTGTATAATATATACAGACGGTTCAGCACAAACCGCATTTGGGGGTAAACAAGCCTATAGTGCTGCGTGCGTGATTGTTAAAGGTCGTTGGCACGAAGGAAAATTTAGACCACTGGTCACAAAAACACAATCACTCGGAGACTGTACAGCTCAGCGAGCTGAACTACAGGCTTTTAAGATGGCGCTTGAAAATACCGATCGCGAATTCCCCACACTAATAGTGTGCGATTCATATTACTGCGTTCAGTCTTACAATTAATACTTGCAGAGCTGGGTTCAAAACGGCTTCAAAGATGCAAAAGGTGGCACAATCAAGCATAAAATGCTTTGGGAACAAGTAGTTCTTTTACAAAAAGAACAACAAAAGACTCATGTTGAAGGACTGGGTTATTCTAAGACCCAGCGGTGCCAGGGGACAACACCTGAAACCTTCGTGGGTAACCTGTTCCGGCGTACAAATGACAGAGACACGGGACACTTCCTTCGGCGTCAAAGATTCGAGGTTTATTACTGCAGGGAACACAGAAGTCACGAGAAGTACAACACATGTAGGTTCACGGAGCCTGATTCGAATTGCTACTGTGGGTCGCTCCTTTTATACACATTTCTCTCATAGGTTAACATGATACACAAAGGTTTACAACTCGGTTCCCATCATAAACACCAGAAGAGGTTGCTTTCATGTATTCAGGGCCCGGAACATAAGTACGGAAACATTTGGTGGTTCCCAACTGTAAAAACCCATCTTCCCACCATTAGTACATTCCAATCAGCAGTAAACAGATCGAAGGAGGAACAGAAACAGGTGCAGAGGAAGGCAGAAACAGTGGGGAGATCGGAAAGGGTGTAAATGGGTGGTATCGGGAAACACGAGCTGCAAGCATCAAAGGGACGTGCCTAATGAGATGCACGGCTAAGACAATAGACCGGCACGGCAAGATGAGCCTCGAGCGAGGCCATCTGCCTTACAGTATCATCCCCCTCATCATAAAGACACTTTCAAAGGAAACGTGTCTTCCGCAAGAGTCTTGGGAATCCCAGGGTCGCGAAGCGGACAGCGTCCGTTCGCTGGCTACTTGAGGGCAAGAGACAAAATGGATGCCGCATCTAAGATGGAACCCGTGGGCTCGGATGTAGAAACCCACGAAACAAACGAACGGTTTAGGTTAGCACAGCGAAACTGCGTACACCCACTAAACTCGTCATTTGCGGTTCATAGATATCAGACTCGACCATATTCGTGCGAGTTGAAAACACCACTTACAATCGTCACGGAACCTCAACGTGATACATACACTGAGTCATCAACGTGATGGAGTTCACGTTGCAGGGAATTCATTGGCTGATGAGGCCGCGAAAACAGCTGTGCAAACGGCTTCCGTAGCTGCCATCACCCGGTCAAAAACAAAAATAGACAGCGAGATAATGCAGGCTGCCAGTGCTTCAGTAAAAGACAGTGGTAAGAAAATCCCGAAAGGCTTTACAGTAAAGTACTCATACAAAACTGATGCAAACAATGTTCCTTTTGCTGTAATCCCTGGAGTGGGGGATAGAGCAATTCCAAACATGGAACACAGGTTAGGACTAATTTTAGCGGCACACGAAGGGCTCGCTTCTGCACATGCTGGTATTTCCGCCACAGTATCATTATTAAAACAGAGATATTGGTGGCCACGCACGAGAAAACAAACTAGGAACTATGTTCTAGAATGTGAAATATGCCAAAAAATGAAAGTATCAAGAGTGAGAGGACCAGCACAGACGCCCCTTCTAATCTCACACAAACCATTAGCATGTGTTTACTTGGACCACTGTGGTCCCTTACAAAGGGATGGCAACTATAAATATATCATGATCGCAGTGGATTCCTGCACGAGATTCATTTGGATGTGGCCCCAGCGCTCGGCTGACGCCAGAACTGTTATAAAAGATTTGCGAGTCTTTATCGGCACATACGCAATTGGCATGCTACATTCTGACCAGGGTCCTGCGTTTAGCTCTCGGGCTTACAAGGAGGCCATGGCCAGCATGGGCATTGCATTGCGGTATTTTAGTCCATTCCATCCTGAGGGTAATGCGGTAGTTGAGAGAAAAAACCGTGACATAAACCAATCTATAACGGCAAGGGTATTAGGTTCGGGTGACGGGTGGGTAAAACATCTAATAAGTGTCCAACATAGTCTTAATAATCTGCCAAGAAATTCTCTAGGAGTTATCACTCCGTACGAACTATTGTTTGGTACAAGAATGATCATTCATGATCTCGATTGTCACAAAAAACCTTTGATATCAAAGATCGATTGGCTGTTTTACAGGACTTGAATGAAACAAGAAGGAGTCTAAGTAACACAAAGCTAAAGCCAACGACCACTGAAGAAAACCACCTGTCCCAGCAAGACCTGTCTGGATTCCAAAGATTGGGGATCTGGTCAGAGAAAAGATCGCGGTGAAGAGGGAATTTGGGCCTTCTTACAGAAAAGCAGTACCTGTCTTAGCTGTCAGCGGAACAAGATCAGTAGTACTACTGCCCCTTGCTGGTAAAAAGGAGAACCGAGTTGTATCAATCGACCTGCTAAAACCACAATCATGTGGCTAATAATAAGTAGTAGGCCCAGTGGACTCCCAAGAAATAGCAGATGACCAAATCTTGCTACAATACAAGAGGTTCAAACTGAGAGACTAATCACATTTGATAAACCTGCAGTGAATAAAAGAGGACTATGCAACAAAGCCATGGAACTTGTGCCTATTGAAACCCAAATTGCAACAGCTCGTCAAGAAACACCTGTCTACAATGATGTAGCATCTGAACATACATATCCAAAGATAAATGAAAATCCGGAAGCAATTCCACCAATTGACAGAACTGCATCTGGCTACTTTATCAACTTCGATGACTTTTCTGATGATCCAAGTGAACATGGAGACAAGCCAGCAAACACAACTTTCAAAAAGAAAATTACAGAGCTCTTTCATCAACTCGGAGAAACATATCTGATTTCACCATGGATTGAATTATGGATTGGGTTAGGCGTACTTTTCCTCCTTCTATGGCTCATCTTGGTTTTAAGTTTGGGTAGATTTATTGATGGAAAATATAGTACAATGGACACAGCAAGTCAGAACATCAACTTGGTCCTGAAACCACACAGATCTTCTCACATCGAAAAACGAGAACTATCATCAGTGAACATCACAGCAAATCCTATACCTGGAGGTATAGCATGGGACAAAACTGATTACGAAATATATGGCCCGGTTGAACTCTTGAGATATCCACATCAATTCAAGATCTCCTTAAGTGACTTTGTATCACCTAGTACTTTCTCTGATGATTGGGACTTTGAAAATATTATTAATATGATGTCAGATTAAGAAATGTCAGCAAAATTTACAGAACATGATTATTTACAGTGTTCTTCGAATTATGAAGACATTTATTGCTTCAATCACTTTGGGCATCATTATCTGCATAAATCTGCTAATCCTAGAAATGTTTTCAGTTATAATCAGTGGGAACATTGTCCAACTCCGCCAAAAGGCAGTTCAAAAACATTTTATGAAAAATTCCCATACTTCTCAGGGTTTAATATCACTAATCCAGAAACGTTTTATTTCAAAATGATAAATAAGACAGGAATGAAAAACATGTTGACAAATACTAAACTGATTTATTCTGAAAAATTTTATGAATAAAATGTCTACATTTGGTTTTGAATTTTGGAAAAATAACATGGAGACAAAAACCATCTGGGGAACAAAAGAGTGGCAGGTACAAGGTTTAGAATCATTATTTAGAGCCTGCATGATCCCAGAACAAATAATGTTCCCGATTGACACCATTCAACAGACAACCTGTCTTGGCCTAGCCAAGATAAAAGATTTAAACAACCCGTCTATACCAAAGCCTATGCCTGATAAAACTACAGATGAGGGGTTAGACGTGTCCAATATTTTACAACGAAACAGAACTATTCCTGATTGGAACAAATGATCTGGCCCACAGACACTAATAACTGTCAAGATAGATTTCTGAACAAAACACAGGGGTTCAAACAGAGCAGGCCAGACCCAAGATATTCCCAGAGACAACATCCAGGGATAATTACAACATACAGTGTAGGAAAACTATGCCTCGATTGGCTTCAGAAATCCACACTACCCGAAATTAAGCAACACTTAACTTTACTTACAGAAGGTGCTGACTTGCGAGATTTCTTACAGGGACCTCGCAAACAGCGTCAAAAACGTTTTATATACACCGGTATATACGCAGCTTACAATGAAGCTTGGAGAGTATCACAAATTGAAACTGCAGAAAAAATACGAGAAATTGATCGTATTAATTTGGAAAAATCACTTTCTGTAGTGGACAATGGGTTAACGACTCTGTCCTCCAGAATCTATTCACTGGACAGCATTGTACCATCTGCTATTGATATAATAGAACAGGATATGCTAATGTTACAACATGGTCAATCCCAATTGCGTTCTATTGTACAGCTAGGCTGGACGTTACAAAACCTCCGTTCAGGCTACGTGCCATGGCGTCTAATCAACACAACGTCATTATTTTCTATCTTGAACCTTACTGATAGACAAATCTCGTTGGCACAAAAAGGAGCAGACTATACGGTGCTGAGCATTGAAAAACTAGAAAAATTACCATTGACAATGTCAGAACGACCTGTCATTGAATGGATAATACATGGCACCATTACAATCCCGATAACAACGTTTCAGTTTCAATACTGCCAAAAGTATATACCAGCAGGCCTGTATGAAAGGTTGGGTAAAGGATACATCAAGTCAACCTGGAATTTGCCTTATACACATAGATGTTATAGTGAGGAGAAAAAAGAGGTATTTCTTAGTGGTAACAATTGTAAAAAATCACTAAGCGGTACACTTCTGTGTCAAGGTATTAACTTGCATGGAGCCTGTGAAGGTTCATCAATCAACCTTTCATGTCATCTGCATGGCACCCCTACTACACAGATAGAGACCTTTTTCAGACAACTTTCCAACAGTAGCTACGTTATAATAAGTGACCACAGCTGTTGTGGCATGATGCCAGGAAAAGCCTATCTCGTGAGCGTTACTTCCAGGGTCATTTGTTGTGTGCAAGTATTGTATCCAAACAGCAATCCAGACATGGAGGCAGTAATATGGCCTTCTGTGAATATCTCTTCTATTCAAATTGATACTTTAAGCAGAATGAAGTCTATTCTTTTACAGACAACTGCGCCTTTAACCTCGTCCAAAGAGACGTATGATCTGCAAGTTGCAAGGACAGCAGCAGAGATACATACCCTATTATCAACAAATTGCCCGTGCATTTCGTAGAAATGTTAAGCCAAATCTTAAACATGTCAGATATCAGTGGCATCGCACATGTATTTAAGACATTTTTTTCGGGACTGTTAGCACTCTTTGAAACAGTTCTGGCCATCTTCCCGAATTTTGTGCATTCTTTTTTCGATGGCCTGCCTCTTATCTTTGGACTCGTAGCAGGTATTTTATTTTTGTTCCTTCTGCTCCGATATGGCAAGCCAGTCACAGACAAAACTCAGGCTACTATGGAAGAAACAATCCTAGCAATAGGATACCGAGAACGTATCACTGAAGTCCTCGGATTGGCCCGGCTAAGAGATCTGAATACTACCTGGTTTCTTTCATTCAGACCAATCTGGCAAGATTGCATCTTACCTATGCTTCGATGTCTGCTATGCGGAGAAGAATGCGTTTTGGACGTCTATCTTACACTACCATCAGCAATACCAATGGATATCGATGCTTTGCTTGGTTCGGTAATGGCTCATGCAACATGTTGTCCCCAGCGGCTACCTATTCTGATGATGGCATTCGTTGAGACTTCACCATTATGATTAGGTGGCGGTGAAGTACGAGATGAAAGCGGCACCACACAGGTACAACCTTCTGTGACCATTGCTGATCTAAACACCGATGATTGCAATGCATCGCATGCATGCACTATTTCCGATTTCTCGGAGTTGGCCCAACTTTCACCTACTGTTGTAGACAAATTTTTTGCCGGCCTATCTGAGGTACTGATCTCTCCTAACAACGGGAATATATTTGAAATAGCGAGCACACAGCGTCCCCTGAACTTTGAATTCGGCCTTCAGTTTTGATAAACAGCACTTCTAAAAAACATTGGGACTATTTTCTTCCCGAAAGCAAAATAATTTTTCTCCAGTTCCCAAAATATTTACCTTTTTTTGGCACATGGTACTCTGCTTAAAGTAGAACTATTCTTAGAGAACAGAACTTCTATTTTTAGAGACTCTAGAGACAATATTTTGAATCAGCCTTTAGCACATGTACAATCTTGTATAAATATGTGAGGAAATGGTCTCGACCTTCTCTTCTGTATTAAGAGCCATTTCATAAATGTAATTTTCGTGATTCATTCAGTGAAGATTATAATGCACTACAAAAAATATTATCTGAATGATACCACTGCTTGAAAAACGTACAGTATAATACTCATTTTCGTGTATCTATACCATTTCAAATGCATTTTATGTATTTTGGGGTGGGCTGGAAAACACATGCATACTTATATGTTTATATATTGCTTAGTATTTAGTAATGATGGACATTATACGTGGATCGGTTGTTGTGAACGTATCTAGGACCCTAATTAAATATTCCAGATTCATGCCCTTATGTGGTTATAACAAATGATATCCTTATAAAGGCATAAGAATCATATCCATATTTAGTCATAGCCAATGAAGTCCAAATACGGCAAGGCTACTTCCCTAGATTCCTAGAAAGTACAACACGTTCTTTAAACAAACCAAGCCATCCAGCAGCCCGGGAATTCCCCCTGCTTCTGTTTTGATTTGTTCTAGAACTCCTGAGAGTCCTGAAAGAACTGCCAGTTCTTAGTGACAGTTCTTAGTGACGTCTTATGTCCAACCTTACAACAAACTCGGCACCTTCCAGGTATAAATATACCAGCATTTGCCTTAAGCAACACACAGTGGTTTGGAAGAGCGGCTATCTACTTACCCAAAGCCCAGCTGATGCGAGTGCCGAAGGAAGCCGACCCTCCCATTTGACGCACTGAGAGAGACGCTGTCTTTTCTCCTGCCGAGAAATCCAGCTCCAGTGTTTTCAGTCACCCTCGCGGGTTGCTGGGAGATCGAGTCCTGAGAAAGAGATACAAGACCTCTTTCATTCTATAACCAAGGTACGGAGCTGATTAGATCCTTAGAGAATTCTTGATTCAGATTCTTGGCAAAAATAACTTAACTTAAACTGTAGTACACTTACTCCTTCCCACGTACTAAGCTTAGATTAGGTACACCGGGGTGGGCGTATTTTAGAAGCACCAGTTGAGTACGTTTATTCAACTTTTATCATTGTATGTATTGAATATATTTTATTCTGTACGCACTTTACTTTATTACAAGTTTTGCAATTGTGGCAATTCACTTCTCTTGCATGAGAAAGAAGACTGCTCAATAAATAACAACTTTTATTGAAAACGCCTGTCTCTCTATTTCTCTGCACTCTGGTGAAACTAAGCATGCACGATTGACTGAGTAAAATAGCTATCTATTGTTTTCACACAACTCTGGAGATATACTCCTTATTCTGGAGGGAGCAAAGTTGTCATGTTTATGCGGTTGTCAGAAGCTAATCCCTTCTTGTCTGTTCAGGAAAGTTAACTCATTCCTGTTCACTCGAGAAAGTTTCTAGTGACCTCTGAGCTAGCGGGCATTCATAATTAAGTCTAACATATTCAATAGAGACCTAGTCGACCTCAGTCCTACGTCTAAACTATCGTTTATGTTATTCCAATGCGTAGAGCCTATTGGGAATATAGGAACTACACTACATGGCGCCCAACATTTGGTAAGGCGATAATCTAACGCAAGATACTAGAGTAACTCAGTGGTGCTTTTCACAGAGACCCCTTTTCCCGTAAAAACTCCAATAGGCGTCTGGAGTGGGTAAAAGGTTAATATCCGCCAGAACTTAGTAGGAAGAGATTCCTATGTATTAGTTTTTGGTTTAGTCAACGTTAAAGGATACAGTGTTCCAAAATATTGTGCACCTAATCTTTGTTTCCTTGAAAGTCGCTCTGCAAACTTACAGTCAGCAAAATGTCAGAGAGTGATGACGAAAGGGAGAGAGATAGACTAGCAGCTCAACTTTTGACGGATGACACAATCATCCAAAATGATTACCCGAATGCTATAATCATCCCGGTCAATATAAGAAAAACTATAACTTTAAAACTTATAGAAAATGGAGTATCATCAAGAGGTGGTACAGTCATATTTGTGGTAGAGGCCCATGAATATCGGCAGACAGAGGTATTCTATTCCTGAATACATTTTCCAGCAGCACACGCTGTGACACGTGAGTTCCACTACTACAAAATAGAGGAATCTCCAGAGGAATACGCCCCTTTCGAGGACAATGAAATTCCACTAACCTACCAAGAGCACCTGCTCTGGTTTAATGGCGCCCTAAAAACATCAAAATCACATTACCAGGCTCGGTCCACTAGGTAGACCAGGAGCCACATGGCCGGTTCTAGCCAGCTACACACCTCATCTGGGGATCTATGTCGTTACAACGCGTTATTTTACAACGCAGACCGTTACAACGCAATTTTTACAACGCAGGTACCATTACAATGCATGCCATTACAATGCATGTCATTACATAGCAGATACTATTACAACGCATACCATTACATCGTAAGTATAGGTAAGTATATCTTTTTTTTAAAAAATGTAATAAAGTTAGTTTAATAAATTAAAATTAATAAATATAATTTAAAAATATTTAAAACAATAATTAATTTAAATTATTTTAACTATAGTCATTTAATTAATATTAATATTGTAATTAATTTAATATATTTAATATAATATTATTAATGAAATATAATAAATTTATAAATAGTAAATAATATAATGTATTTTATTACAATAAATATAATTTAATTAAATTTAAACTAATACTTAAAATATTTTAATTTAATATAATTAAAGAAATGTAATTAATTTAAAAATTGTAAATAATATTATTTATTTATAATAAATTAAATAAAAAAAAGAAATTAATTTAATTTAATTAAAGTAATGTAATTCAATTAATTTTATAATTGTAAATATTGTAATTAATTTAATTAAATTGTATTAAATTAATTTAATTAATTTAATTTATTTAAAGTCGAAATACCCCTGTACCCCAAAAACCAAACCCAGCCCTAAAACCTAAAAATACCCCTGTACCCCAAAAACCAAACCCAGCCCTAAAACCTAAAAATACCCCTGTACCCCAAAAACCAAACCCAGCCCTGAAACCTAAAAAAACCCCTGTACCCCAAAAACCAAACCCAGCCCTAAAACCTAAAAATACCCCTGTACCCCAAAAACAAAACCCAGCCCTAAAACCTAAAAATACCCCTGTACCCCAAAAACAAAACCCAGCCTTGAAACCTAAAAATACCCCTGTACCCCAAAAACCAAACCCAGCCCTGAAACCTAAAAATACCCCTGTACCCCAAAAACCAAACCCAGCCCTAAAACCTAAAAATACCCCTGTACCCCAAAAACCAAACCCAGCCCTGAAACCTAAAAATACCCCTGTACCCCAAAAACCAAACCCAGCCCTAAAACCTAAAAATACCCCTGTACCCCAAAAACAAAACCCAGCCCTAAAACCTAAAAATACCCCTGTACCCCAAAAACCAAACCCAGCCCTGAAACCTAAAAATACCCCTGTACCCCAAAAACCAAACCCAGCCCTGAAACCTAAAGATACCCCTGTACCCCAAAAACCAAACCCAGCCCTAAAACCTAAAAATACCCCTGTACCCCAAAAACCAAACCCAGCCCTAAAACCTAAAATTACCCCTCTACCCCAAAAACCAAACCCAGCCCTAAAACCTAAAAATACCCCTGTACCCCAAAAACCAAACCCAGCCCTAAAACCTAAAAATACCCCTGTACCCCAAAAACAAAACCCAGCCCTAAAACCTAAAAATACCCCTGTACCCCAAAAACCAAACCCAGCCCTGAAACCTAAAAATACCCCTGTACCCCAAAAACCAAACCCAGCCCTGAAACCTAAAGATACCCCTGTACCCCAAAAACCAAACCCAGCCCTAAAACCTAAAAATACCCCTGTACCCCAAAAACCAAACCCAGCCCTAAAACCTAAAATTACCCCTCTACCCCAAAAACCAAACCCAGCCCTAAAACCTAAAAATACCCCTGTACCCCAAAAACCAAACCCAGCCCTAAAACCTAAAAATACCCCAAAATTACTTAAAATAATATATTAATTTTTTATTTTAATTTTAATATAAATTAAATTAATAAAATAATGTAAAATACAAATAAATAAAAATTATATACTTACCTATACTTACGATGTAATGGCATGCGTTGTAGTAGTATCTGCTATGTAATGACATGCGTTGTAATGGCATGCATTGTAATGGTATTTGCGTTGTAAAAGTTGCGATGTAATGGTAGTGCGTTGTAAAAGTTGCGTTGTAACGGTGCAATACCCTCATCTGGACATTGAAAAAATGTCAAGCGAAGAACTCTTAGTTAAAATAAAAGAATTAACAAAAGCATATAGAGATTTAGTTCAATTAACAGTTGACGGTACAACCTACAACCTAAATACACTAACTGAAAATCCTGAAAACACTTTCATTAAAAATAATCTCAACTCTCAAAAGAAGAAGTGGGAGGGTAATAAACAAACCACTCCCAGAGAAGAACAGTTTCAGCCCAGAGGAAGGTCTCCTCAACGAAGGGATAGATCTCCAGAAGGAGGAGGCAAGTCTCCCCAAAGGGAGCCCTCTGAAAAAAGATATAACCTTAGAAATAGGGACAGTTTGAGAAAACCTGACAGATATCAAGATATTGATACATGTCCCTCTCTATCTTTTCAGTCTTCCTCACAGAAATTGGAAAGAAGAGGACGGTCAGAACATAAAGAAGAGCACGTCAAGTCCAAAGACAAGGAACCTGCTCATCAAAGTAAAAAATTACAATTTCCCAGAAAGAAGGTAGCCCGTATTAAAGTAAAACATGCAGAGAATTCTGAGGACACAAATGAAAAACAGAGAGTGGGCCCAGACAATGCTAGACAGCACAGCAGATGTGACCATAACTCGCAAGACCCTGATGAATCTTCTGGAGACAGTGGACACAAATGAATATATTCAAGTGGAAAATGCAGACACCAAAGTTAGCGTGCCACATAAACTATATAAAATAACATTACATATAGAGGGAGATAAAACTATGAAAATAAAAGGTCTCTTCTGGGAGAATCTATCTAAAGGTTATGATATCCTTCTAGCAGAGAAAGACTGGCCACCAGAATTTGTCAGGGAGTGCCCACATGGCGAAAAAATGATTATGCCTGCCTTCTCAAATCACATTCCAATTCATAAAAAATACACATTTGCTAGAAAATGGGCAGTGGCCCAAGCCCCTGCATTATATAAAAATCATGCAGGATGGGATGAGGATTCTCCTCACCATAAAATTCAGTTAGAAAATCAACCTACTGCACAGAGGCAGTATCCTGTTAAGCAAGAAGCTAAAGAAAAAGTCAGAGAAATCTTAGATCAACTTGAATATCAGGGGGTGATTGAAACATGCACCTCACAAATAAACCAATCCGTTGTTTCCTGTCTCCAAACCAGACAATTCACATCGTCTAGTTTTGGACTACAGACACCTAAACTCCTGCTGTAAAACTTTTGCAGTACAAAACTCACACAGTGCAGCACTAATGAATAATATAGTTCGCAAAAAATATAAAACAACATTAGATATTTCAAATGGTTTCTTCTGTCAAAAGATAGCACCTGAAAGCAGTTATTTGAACGCTTCCTCCAGCATTGGGACCCAAAAACAATTTTGCCGTCTCCCTCAGGAATTCAAGAACAGCCCAGGATTATTTTCAGCCAGGGTAACAAAGTTACTACAAATTTATGATGATGAGGCATTATCTTATGTCGACGACATCTATCTTACAGACGATGACATGGAGACACACTTGAAAAGAGTGAACACCATAATACTTGGGTTCGCATCTGAAGGGTATAAATTCAACTTTAAAAAGTCACGAATTGCCCACCACACTGTCCTATTTTTAGGATATGAATTATCAAGTGAGGGCAAAAGCCTAGCAGACAACTTCTTAGAGAAGTGTGCAGTACTGCAAGCTCCAAAAATGCTGAAACACTTTCAATCAATTCTAGGTTTCCTGAATTTCAGAAGAACATACATTCTAAATTATGCAGAGAGGGTTAAACCTCTCTACGAACTAATAAAACCTGATTTTAAACCAATTATATGGACTCAGAAACACACAGAAATTTTACGATCATTACAAACAGACATGTTAACTAAAACAAAACTGAAAACACGCGCAAACGAACGCAACTTTGTAATCCGAGTCATACCAGGAAGATGCAAATTCACATAACTGCGGTTCAAACTGCTGTAGCAAAAGAAAGAGACCTAGCACAAGGTAAATGAATAATAATCGTTACACCGGTACCTGCCCTAGAAGCAGTAACACGAGCAAGCATTCCCAATGCTAAAGCTCTACATCCGAGATGGATACAATGGGTTAATTCTCTTGCAGCATCAGACGTAGTATACAAATTTGATCCCAACTTAAAAACACAAGAATTTCTCCAATACGAATACGAATGTCCTCTGCCGACCGAAATCCTGCCTCTCGAACATTATGGCTGTATAATATATACAGACGTTTCAGCACAACCCGCAGTTGGGGGTAAACAAGCCTATAGTGCTGCGTGCGCGATTGTTAAAGGTCGTTGGCACGAAGGAAAATTTAGACCACTGGTCACAAAAACACAATCACTCGGAGACTGTACAGCTCAGCGAGCTGAACTACAGGCTTTTAAGATGGCGCTTGAAAATACCGATCGCGAATTCCCCACACTAATAGTGTGCGATTCATATTACTGCGTTCAGTCTTACAATGAATACTTGCGGAGCTGGGTTCAAAACGGCTTCAAATATGCAAAAGGTGGCACAATCAAGCATAAAATGCTTTGGGAACAAGTAGTTCTTTTACAAAAAGAACTACAAAAGACTCACGGAATACATACACTGAGTCATCAACGTGATGGCGTTCACGTTGCAGGGAATTTATTGGCTGATGAGGCCGCGAAAGCTGCTGTGCAAACGGCTTCCGTAGCTGCCATCACCCGGTCAAAAACAAAAATATACAGCGAGATAATGCGAGCTGTCAGTGCTTCAGTAAAAGACAGTGGTAAGACACCCCTGAAAGGCTTTACAGTAAAGTACTCATACAAAACTGATGCAAACAATGTTCCCTTTGCGTTAATCCCTGGAGTGGGGGATAGAGCAATTCGAAACATAGAACACAGGTTAGGACTAATTTTAGCGGCACACGAAGGGCTCGCTTCTGCATATGCTGGTATTTCCGCCACAGTATCATTATTAAAACAGAGATATTGGTGGCCACGCATGAGAAAACAGACTAGGAAATATGTTCTACAATGTGAAATATGCCAAAAAATGAAAGTATCAACAGTGAAACGACCAGCACAGACGCCCCTTCTAATCTCAGACAAACCATTAGCATGTGTTTACTTGGACCACGGTGGTCCCTTACAAAGGGATGGCAACTATAAATATATCATGGTCGCAGTGGATTCCTGCACGAGATTCATTTGGATGTGGCCCCTGCGCTCGGCTGACGCCAGAACTGTTATAAAAGATTTGCGAGTCTTTATCGGCACATACGCAATTGGCATGCTACATTCTGACTAGGGTCCTGCGTTTAGCTCTCGGGCTTACAAGGAGGCCATGGCCAGCATGGGCATTGCATTGCGATATTCTAGTCCATTCCATCCCGAGGGAAATGCGGTAGTGGAGAGAAAAAACTGTGACATAAAGCAATCTATAACGGCGAGGGTATTAGGTTTGGGTGACGGGTGGGTCAAATATCTAATAAGTGCCCAACGTAGTCTTAATAATCTGCCAAGAAATTCTCTAGGAGGTATCACTCCGTATGAACTATTGTTTGGTACAAGAATGATCATTCATAATCTCAATTGTCACACTTCAGTGGTGAAACAAAAAACCTTTGATATCAAAGATCGTTTGGCTGTTTTACAGGACTTAAATGAAACAAGAAGGAGTCTAAGTAACTCAAAGCTAAAGCCAAGGACCACTGAAGAAAAAACACCTGTCCCAGCAAGACCTGTCTGGATTCCAAAGATTGGGGATCTGGTCAGAGAAAAGATCGTGGTGAAGAAGGAATTTGGGCCTTCTTACAGAAAAGCAGGTACCTGTCTTAGCTGTCAAACATTATCCCCGGGTAGGGGCTAGAGGGGAGGAGTCGGCCTGATTTTCAGGGAGACATTAGATCTCACCCAGCTTGACATAAAGGCAATCCCAGTATGCGAACTGATGGGCTTTTCTTTAAATGGGCAGGGAGGTGTTTTATACACGGGGCTGTCATGCTATAGACCTCCGTCGAGTGCTCTATCGGATGTGGCTGAACTTATTGATCTTATTCATGATCTGTCTAACTCTCATACGAGACTGATGGTGTTGGGGGATTTTAACCTGTGGCCGGATGGTCCTGTGGACTCAGCATATAAAGATCTGATCCAGGCTTGCTGCAACATCCAGCTGCAGCAGCTAGTACTCTCCCAGACCCATTCAAAGGGCCATATTTTAGATCTGATTTTTGCAGATACCTGCCATGTGACCATACGGGACATCTTAACTCAGTGCTGGACGGATCATGCGCTTGTACATTTCTCTCTCTCACTCTCTGCTGCCTCAGCGAAAAAAGGCAGTTTAGGAGCTACTAAGGTGGCCAGACAGTGGTCTAAACTCATGAAGCAGCCAATTCTGCGTACTTTGCTTCCGGATGGCTTTATTCTGGGAGATAGTGTGGACTGGAGTTATGAAACTCTTAACCAGCGTATTGTGGCCTCTTTGGACTATTTGGCTCCGTTGCGTAAAACTAGAGACAGGACCAAACACGCCAGGCCGTGGTTCTCTGAGGATTTGCTTCAGCTAAAACTTCAGTGCAAGCAGGCTGAACGTGCCTGGAGAAAGAAATATCTTGATTCTGATAGGGCTTTCTTTAAGCAGGCTTTGGCGACCTATAAAGCACAGATTAGATGTGCAAAGGCTAGAATTTTAGAGGAGTCGTTACTGTCAGCGGCGAACAAATCACAGGCTTTGTTCAAGATTGTAAAAGACCTGTCACGTCCTGCCTGTATTGTAAACGATATCTCCGAATCTCAATCTTTATGCGATTCGCTGGCACAGGCTTTTGAAGATAAGATCGCTGCCATCTTATGTAATCTCGCCACTCCACCAGGCTTTGTCCCTCAACCTCAGCCTAATCTCTCTGTGTCCTCTACCATGGAGGGAGATGCTAGCTTTTGAGGATTTTTGTACACTAGCCAATGGTGTCTCGTCGGGTTCGCCCCTTGACCCACTTCCTCATAAATATTGGAAACTGTTTCAAGAAGAGCTCTTTCCTCCTCTCTTCGCCATTTGTGGTCAGTCCCTTAGGTCCGCACGGGTCCCGGATTGCTGGAAGTTGGCAGTGGTATCTCCACTCCTCAAGAAGGAAACTTTGGATCCTTCTTGCCCAGCAAATTACAGACCAATCTCCCTGCTTCCATTTCCAATTAAAATCCTGGAGAAATGGACTACAAAACATCTGTCGCGTTTCTTGGAGTCTAAGGCCTGTCTGGACGAAGCTCAGTTTGGTTTTAGGCCAGCTCACGGGACGGAGTCAGCATTGGTGACTGTTCTGGATGATCTCAGTACTCATGCCGATCAAGGTCGAGCAGCCTTTTTAGTGCTGCTCGACATGTCGGCCGCGTTCGACATGGTCAGCCATGCGATCTTGTTCAGGAGGCTGGAGGAGGCGGGGGTGTCTGGCCTAGCGCTTGACTGGCTGGTGTCGTACCTTAGTCACAGACACCAGGTGGTGGCCCTGCCACCCTTCAAATCTAACATCAGAGGAGTTGGTCAGGGTGTACCCCAGGGGTCGGCCATCAGCCCAATTCTTTGCAATCTCTACCTCCGCCCCCTGGTCAAGTTAATAAAGTCTTTTGGCATTGGAGTCACCAATTACGCTGACGATACCCAGCATGTCTTTTCGTTTGAGGGCAAGGAGGCCGTGTCACAAGAAACCTTTCATCGCTGCATGATATCTACGGCGGAATGGCTGTGTCAGAATTCGTTGCAATTCAACAGCTCCAAAACCGAGGTGTTGCACTGTTCAACGGATCATATTCCAAGGCCTCTTCCCCAGGACTTTTGGCCCCCTTCCTTTCAGGGCACTAGTGCGCCGGTTGATTATGTTCGGAACCTGGGAGTGATGTTTGGTTCCAACCTTCAGCTGGACGTAGCCGTGAACAAAATGGTGGGCACCTGTATGTCCCTGCTCCGCACGCTGCGGAAAATCTTACCTTTGCTCCCCGCGCAGGCCAGGCCAGAGGTAGTGCGGAGCATAGTCGTGAGTAGACTCGATTATTGCAACGCACTACTTCTGGGGGCACCAACGACTCTGGTAGGGGAAATTGCAACACGTGCAGAATTTTGCTGCTAAATTGTCTCTTTCACCTCATCGCTCTGATTCATCTGTAAAGGCACTAAAGGATCTTAATTGGTTGCCGATCGCCCAGCGGATTGATTTTAAAGCCCTCTGTCTGGTGTTTAGGGCCCTTCATGGCCAGGGACCGACACCATTACAAGACCTGTTCTCCTGGTATACTCCTTCCAGATCTCTCCGCTCGCCCTCAGCCTACTTGGTATCAGTTCCCAAGATTCTGAGATCCCGGATGGGAGGCCGATCCTTCAGGTATACTGCAGCAAGACTGTGGAACTCCTTGCCGCTGGGGTTGAGAATCACGGGAGATATTACCTCCTTCAAGAAAGCTTTAAAAACCCACCTTTTTCCTAGAGCAGAGTAAGTGGGACAGGAGCAGTTAACATCTTGTATGGATAATCATAGTCTAAGCGCCAGGATGCCCGTTGGGTGACAGACATAGCGCTATATAAGTATGCCAATACATACATACATACAAGATCAGTAGTACTACCGCCCCTTGCTGGTAAAAAGGAGAACCGAGTTGTATCAATCGACCTGGTAAAACCACAATCATGTGGCCAATAATAAGTAGTATGCCCAGTTGACTCCCAAGAAATAGCAGAAGACCAAATCTTGCTACAATCCAAGAGCTTCAAACTGAGAGACTAATCACATTTGATAAACCTGCAGTGAATAAAAAAGAACTATGCAACAAAGCCATGGAACTTGTGCCTCTTGAAACCCAAATTGCAACAGTTCGTCAAGAAACACCTGTCTACAATGATGTAGCATCTGAACATACATATCCAAAGATAAATGAAAATCCGGAAGCAATTCCACCAATTGACAGAACTGCATCTGGCTACTTTATCAACTTCGATGACTTTTCTGATGATCCAAGTGAACATGGAGACAAGCCACCAAACAAAACTTTCAAAAAAAAAATTACAGAGCTCTTTCATCAATTCGGAGAAACATATCTGATTTCACCATCGATTGAATTATGGATTGTGTTAGGCGTACTTTTCCTCCTTCTATGGCTCATCTTGGTTTTAAGTTTGGGTAGATTTATTGATGGAATATATAGTACGATGGACACAGCAAGTCAGAACATCAACTTGGTCCTGAAACCACACAGATCTTCTCACATCGAAAAACGAGAACTATCATCAGTGAACATCACAGCAAATCCTATACCTGGGGGTATAGCATGGGACAAAACTGATTACGAAATCTATGGCCCGGTTGAACTCTCGAGATATCCTTAAGTGACTTTGTATCACCTAGTACTTTCTCTGATGATTGGAACTTTGAAAATATTAATAATATGATGTCAGATTTATAAATGTCAGCAAAATTTACAGAACATGATTATTTACAGGGTTCTTCGAATTATGAAGGAATGTATTGCTTCAATCACTTTGGGCATCATTATCTGAATAAATCTGCTAATCCTACAAATGTTTTCAGTTATAATTAGTGGGAACTTTGTCCAACTCCGCCAAAAGGCAGTTCAAAAACATTTTATGAAAAATTCCCATACTTCTCAGGGTTTAATATCACTAATCCAGAAACGTTTTATTTCAAAATGTTAAATAAGACAGGAATGAAAAACATGTTAACAAATACTAAACTGATTGATTCTGAAAAATGTTATGAAAAAATGTCTACATTTGGTTTTGAATTTTGGAAAAATAGCATTGAGACAAAAACCATCTGGGGAACAAAAGAGTGGCAGGTACAAGGTTTAGAATCATTATTTAGAGCCTGCATGATCCCAGAACAAATAATGTTCCTGAATGACACCATTCAACAGACAACCTGTCTTGGCCTAGCCAAGATAAAAGATTTAAACAACCCGTCTATACCAAAACCTATGCCTGATAAAACTACAGATGAGGGGTTAGATGTGTCCAATACTTTACAACAAAACAGAACTATTCCTGATTGGAACAAATGGTTGATCTGGCCCACAGACACTAATAACTGTCAAGATAGATTCCTGAACAAAACACAGGGGTTCAAACAGAACAGGCCAGACCCAAGATATTCCCAGAGACAACATCCAGGGATAATTACAACATACAGTGTAGGAAAACTATGCCTCGATTGGCTACAGAAATCCACACTACCCGAAATTAAGCAACACTTAACTTTACTTAAAGAAGGTGCTGACTTGCGAGATTTCTTACTGGGACCTCGCAAACAGCGTCAAAAATGTTTCATATATGCCGGTATATACGCAGCTTACAATGAAGCTTGGAAAGTATCACAAATTGAAACTGCAGAAAAAATACGAGAAATTGATCATATTAATTTGGAAAAATCACTTTCTGTAGTGGACAATGGGTTAACGACTCTGTCTCCAGAATTTATTCACTGGACAGCATTGCACCATCTGCTATTGATATAATAGAACAGGATATGCTAATGTTACAACATGGTCAATCCCAATTGCGTTCTATTGTAGAGCTAGGCTGGACGTTACAAATCCTCCGTTCAGGCTGCGTGCCATGGCGTCTAATCAACACAACGTCATTATTTTCTATCTTTAACCTTACTGATAGACAAATCTCGTTGGCACAAAAAGGAGCAGACTATACAGTGCTGAGCATTAAAAAACTAGAAAAATTACCATTGACAATGTCAGAACGACCTGTCATTGAATGGATAAAACATGGCACCCTTACAATCCCGATAACAACGTTTCAGTTTTGCAACTGCCAAAAGTATATACCAGCAGGCCTGTATGAAAGGTTGGGTAAAGGATACATCAAGTCCACCTGGAATTTGCCTTTTTTAAGACATAGATGTTATAGTGAGGGAAAAAAAGAGGTATTTCTTAGTGGTAACAATTGTAAAAAATCACTAAGCGGTACATTTCTGTGTCAAGGTATTAACTTGCATGGAGTCTGCGAAGGTTCATCAATCAACCTTTCATGTCATCTGCACGGCACCCCTACTACACAGATAGAGCCCTTTTTCAGACAACTTTCCAATGGTAGCTACGTTATAATAAGTGACCACAGCTGTTGTGGCATGATGCCAGGAAAAGTCTATCTCGTGAGCGTTACTTCCAGGGTCATTTGTTGTATGCAAGTATTGTATCCAAATAGCAATCCAGACATGGAGGCAGCAATATGGCCTTCTGTGAATATATCTCTTCTATTCGAATTGATACTTTAAGCAGAATGAAGTCTATTCTTTTACAGACAACTGTGCCTTTAACCTCGTCCAAAGAGATGTATGATCTGCAAGTTGCAAGGACAGCGGCATAGATACATACCCTATTATCAACAAATTGCCCCGTGCATTTTGTAGAAATGTTAAGCCAAATCTTAAACATGTCAGATACCAGTGGCATCGCACATGTATTTAAGACAATTTTTTCGGGACTTTTAGCACCCTTTGAAACAGTTCTCGGCATCTTCCCGAATTTTGTGCATTCTTTTTTCGGTGGCCTGCCTCTTAGCTTTGTAGCAGGTATTTTATTTTTGTTCCTTCTGATCCGATATGGCAAGCCAAGTCACAGACAAAACTCAGGCTACGATGGAAGAAACAATCCTAGCAATACGATACCGAGAACGTATCACTAAAGTCCTCAGATTGGCCCGGCTAAGAGATCTGAATACTACCTGGTTTCTTTCATTCAGAACAATCTGGCAAGATTGTATCTTACCTATGCTTCGATGTCTGCTATGCGGAGAAGAATGCGTGTTGGTCGTCTGTCTTGCACTACCATCAATGGATATCGATGCTTTGCTTGGTTCGGTAACAGCTCATGCAACGTGTTGTCCCCAGCGGCTACCTATTCTGATGACGGCATTCGTTGAGACTTCACCATTACGATTAGGTGGCGGTGAAGTACGAGATAAAAGCGGCACCACACAGGTACAACCTTCTCTGACCATTGCTGATCTAAACACCGATGATGGCAATGCATCGCATGTATTCACTATTTCCGATTTCTCGGAGTTGGCCCCTACTTTCACCTTCTGTTGTAGACACATTTTTTGCCGGCCTATCTGAGGTACTGTTCTCTCCTAACAACTGGAATAATATTTGAAATAGCGAGCACACAGCGTCCCCTGAACTTTGAATTCGGCCTTTTGTTTTGATAAACAGCACTTCTAAAAAACATTGGGACTATTTTCTTCCCGAAAGCGATATTATTTTTCTCCAGTTCCCAAAATATTTACCCTTTTTTGGCACATGGTACTCTGCTTAAAGTAGAACTATTCTTAGAGAACAGAACTTCTTTTTTTAGAGACTCTAGAGACAATATTTTGAATCAGCCTCTAGCACATGTACAATCTTGTATAAATATGTGATGAAATGGTCTCGACCTTCTCTTCTGTATTAAGAACCATTTCATAAATGTAATTTTCGTGATTCATTCAGTGAAGATTATAATGCACTACAAAAAATATTATCTGAATGATACCACTGCTTGAAAAACGTACAGTATAATACTCATTTTCGTGTATCTATACCATTTCAAATGCATTTTATGTATTTTGGGGTGGGCTGGAATACACATGCATACTTATATGTTTATAGATTGCTTAGTATTTAGTAATGATGGACATTATACATGGAGTGGGTGTTGTGAACGTATCTAGGACCCTAATTAAATATTCCCGATTCATGCCCTTATGTGGTTATAACAAATGATATCCTTATAAAGGCATAAGAATCATATCCATATTTAGTGATAGCCAATGCAGTCCAAATACGGCAAGGCTACTTCACTAGACTCGTAGAAAGTACAACGCGTTCTTTAAAGAAACCAAGCCTCCAGCAGCCCGGGAATTCCCCCTGCTTCTGTTTTGATTTGTTCTAGAACCCCTGAGAGTCCTGAAAGAACTGCCAGTTCTTAGTGACAGTTCTTAGTGACGTCTTATGTCCAACCTTACAACAAACTCGGCACCTTCCAGGTATAAATATACCAGCATTTGCCTTAAGCAACGCACGGTGGTTTGGAGCAGAGTGGCTATCTACTTACCCAAAGCCCAGCTGATGCGAGTGCCGAAGGAAGCAGACCCTCCCATTTGACGCACTGAGAGAGACGCTGTCTTTTCTCCTGCCGAGAAATCCAGCTCCAGTGTTTCCAGTCACCCTCGCGGGTTGTCGGGAGATCGAGTCCTGAGAAAGAGATACAAGACCTCCTTCATTCTATAACCAAGGTACGGAGCTGATTAGATCCTTAGAGAATTCTTGATTCAGATTCTTGGCAAAAATAACTTAACTTAAACTGCAGCTCACTTACTCCTTCCCACGTACTAGGCATAGGTTAGGTACACCGAGGTAGGCGTATTTTAGAAGCACCAGTGAGTACTTTAGTCAACTTTTATCATTGTATGTATTGTATATATTTTATCCGTTTTAAGTATCATATGGCTCAGAAACCATATGAATGCTTTTACTGTATTATTTCATAATACTCCTTTTACTGTACGCACTTTACTTCATTACAAGTATTGCAATAGTGGCAATTCACTTCTCTTGCATGAGAAAGAAGACTGCTCAATAAATAACAACTTTTATTGAAAACGCCCGTCTCTATATTTCTCTCCACTCTAGTGAAACTAAGCATGCACGATTGACTGAGTGAAATAGCTATCTATTGTTTTCACACGACTCTGGAGATATACTCCTTATTCTGGAGGGAGCAAAGTTGTCATGTTTATGCGGTTGTCAGAAGCTAATCCATTCTTGTCTGTTCAGGAAAGTTAACTCATTCCTGTTCACTCAAGAAAGTTTCTAGTGACCTCTGAGCTAGCTGGCATTCATAATTATGTCTAACATATTCAATAGAGACCTAGTCGACCTCAGTCCTACGTCTAAACTATCATTTATGTTATTCCAATGCGCAGAGCTTACTGGGAATATAGGAACTACACTACAGTTTTTTGTGTACTACATCCTCCACAGAGACATCAACTGCAGGAGAGAAAATCATCAAATCATCAAACTGTGTCTCAATATCCGTGCTACCACAATCACCCATATCATCAATGTCTCACAATCTGGGGATGAACTCTCTTAGCACTATATAGTATACCAAGCCTATTTCTGTAAAATGGGTTGCTTCTTCTTTTGTAGATACCTTTAATACAGCAGAAATATGCATGAGGCGAGAGGTTCTCAATCTCTTGATTTCCATAGGATGTAAACCTGAGCCTTTCTTCTTAACAAGAATGCAGTGCAGTTCCTCCACCTGTCTGGTAAATAAAGGCAGCATTAGGCTAAGAGGTCGCAAAATTACTTAAAGCCTATCATGGTTACATGCCCATTGAACCATAGGAAACATGATTCACGTTAAGAAAATGGATTATAAATTGGGTTGGATGGGAGCCCACCACAAGGAATAAGGCCACAAATGTATTACGGTAAAGCACAAATCTTGTTGATTACCTTACACATGTCATGTTTGGCAGTAGGCTATGCATCTATTGAGAGTCCAAATTCTCACACCCGCTCCCCTGTAGATGTTCTAATAGGAAACCCACCTAGCAGAGACTTGAGGGGATAAAAGGGGATAGGGAAAGAAGCAAGCTGTCAGCAGTGAATAGCCAATTAGGAGGGCTGTTGTATATGTAAGCCCCAAAGTCTTTAACAGAAAAGCAAGAGAAAGGCAGCAAAATTGTAAGAATAGGTAAGAATAGGTCATGTACATATTATGCAAGAAACTGGTTTCATGCCATAACAATTCTCTGGGCATATGGAGGAGTGCGGAGGCTTAGTACCAATCAAAGAAACCAAAGTGCAGAGCAAGTTGTAGTGATGGAATTTCAGCAGGAACCACAAACAAATGAACAAAGAGAAAGAACCCTGATATTCTATAACCAAGGTACACAAGGGAATAGAAGAGAAAGAAAAATAGCAAAGTGGTGTATTGGAACACAGGGTGATGAATTATTTGGCAAGCGAGAATCACCATACACCTATACAACATACTTAGTTTCCTAAATGAGGTGAAGGATTTAATGCTTGCTCTGCCTATGTCAACTCAGAAGTGAATGTCAAACCCAGAAGTGAGCATCAAAAAGCTAATTAGCAGTCTAGTCCATTGTCTCAACCTTCTTTCCCCACTCTTCCAAAGTTTCCAATTCCGTCCCGTACCGAAGTTAAGCTGGTTAGGAATGTGTAGTTCTTATTCCTGTTCTGAGACGCATAGTTCTTTTCCTACGTCTTCACAATCCAAATTAATTGGCTAGTGTCAGAAACCCCATTGTGAGAAAAGATCTCATTCATCTAACTCTCATCTATATCAGAGGTAGCTAACCTTTTCTGAAATAAGAGTGGCTTTTGCTCAAAGAAAATCATCCAGAACTACAAAATTTGTGGTGTAATATTAATCACATCAGACTAGATTACATTAGTGGACACCATATGAAAGATTATGAGCATTGATCTCCTCAGTTCATTAGACATGATTTCTAGCAGTAATGTAAAATGGCTTCATCAAATGTTGAGGTGCCGGGTTTTTAGAGACCCGGTTGTGCCAGGGGATCACACCCAAAGACCTCTGAGTTCTCCCTGTTCCGGACCACAGAAACCAAGAGTCTTCTAGGTGAAGTCAGAGATCGAGTTTTATTGGTTGCAACCAAGTAACATGTGTCCTAGAATTACAACAGCACGGGCTGTAAGTTCTCAGGAGACTGTTCGTTTTTACAGAACCAGCCTTCTCCTTATATACAGAAATAACAGCTGCGGGCAAGAATTCTTGAGTTTATGATATGGTTATACACATATTTCTACAATAATACAAAGAGCGAAGTCATGCTGGTCAGCACATATTTTAGATGTCCGGATCGTGATGGATTACCCTGCCAGACCCAGAATTCCCATCAGATATCGATGAAACACCAATAAGGTCGGGCACCCTCCCATCGTAAAACTGGTCATAAACAAGAATCATGGGCAGGTGTATGTGTATGGAAAACATGGTCTGTATGTAGTGAATGGTTTATGGCATGTTGACCCTTGATGATATCTTACTCAGCCACTGGGCTAGGAGCTGTCAAAACAGGTTTGGCTGGAGGCAGTGGAGTCAGCTCGGCCAGGTCATGGGGAAGTCAGCTACGGTGGACGTGTCCTTTCGGATCAAACTCGGCCTAATCGATTGACTATATGAGGGCAAGTCATAAGATGGATGCCGTTTACAAAATGGAGTCTGAGGGTTCGGAACGGAAACCACGATTTAAGGGTGCTAGCGTCATTCAATCATGACGCAAATACATAGGGATAATGTCCTAATCATTACTGGTCCGTTGATACCAAAGTCGTCATGGTACGACGAAATTTTGTGATACGAGTGTTTGGACCTCGGTACCGGTGGAACAGCAGGGTCTGGAATTACAGTACCACAGACCCTCCTTTTGCCCTCATATTAGGCAATAACTCATGCTAATCTGAGTCCAAATCTGTATTGATGAATTCATGGAGATGCTGTTGTAGCATCATTCTGTTGCTCAATTCGTCCCTTGATACAGGCTTCCTTACACATGAAGTAGCGCAGAGGTCACATATTGCAGGAGCGCACTGTACAAACAGGCAGAACATAAACAGAACGGCTAAGATCATCCCGATGAAGATCAGAGTTTTCCATCCCCAGGCAGAGATCAGTCCCCAGAACCACCCTAGCAGGGACCAATCCCCTTTCTCCATGTGAAGGGAATCAGAGATTTTGTGTAATTTGGAGATGGCCTTGTACACTGTCGGAGCATTGTCAAGGATGAAAATGCAGCAACTAGATTGGATCACTCTACATACACCACCACGGTCTGCAAGTATGACGTCTAGGGCAACCCTGTTCTGAAGGGTCATAAGTCGATCCGACTGAAGCTCAGCTGTCAAGTTGCTAAGGGCACCGGCCGTTTCAGTCACGGCGGACTCAACTATCCTCGTTAATTGTCAAATGTTCCTGCTGTTCACCATAGGCCCCCAAAATGGCAGAAAACCCTTTGCGAAGTCTCTAAACTCTTGACCCGCAGTGTCGTCTTGACTCACGACACCCCTAACTGTCCTTGTCCGATGGTAATCTGCCCCGGCCATGTAGGTAGGTGGCAGCAGAAACGAGATAAAGCATGTGCCCGAGAAGTCAGGGGGCAACCATGTATAGGCTTTGTCATGGCAGACGAAATAGGTGCCTTTAGCCGCCAAGAATGGAGGGGAAGTTCGGGAGGCAAACACATATGTTTCCGTGCATACGCTCTTCCCCAACTGTGCTTTGGGATCTCTGCCAATACCTTGCAGACATAAGTGACCTCGGTGGGGCACTATCCAGACTGAGGAGGATTTCTTCGATTTCTGGCCCTCACTTAAGGAAATCCCATACTTGGTGATGTTCCACCTACTGTATGGGGTAAACTCATCCTTGGGAGTTGCTCTGACCGTGTCAATATCTCTACTCATATTTTTGATTCCTGCCACTAGTGCCTTGTTATTTGAGTTTTCCCCTCGAACGTATGGTTCAAGGGAGAACAGGAACATGGTCTGGAAAGCCCACAAAGAACCGGAATAGCTGAATGGCAGGACAAAGTAAGGGATACCCTTATCTGTCGTGTGCGGCATGAGTCCACAGATCCAGCAATTTGATGTGTTCATTATAGTCTGGTGCTGGTGTAGGAGCTGGATGAATGAGTTATTTACAAACTCTAGTCTTCTGGCAGACTCGTGTTCAGGAAGAGGGTGAAAGGAGTGTAAAGAAACAGTTGGAGGAGGTGTTGGCTGAGTGTTGTTTACAAAGGTGACTTGAAACGTAGATAAAGTATAACCAATCAAGAACATTGTTATGCTACATATCATCAAAATACATATTATCAAGAATTTCTTGCTAGCCATTACAGTACATATTTTCTTGTTAAAGTTCACGTGTCTAGCAGGTCTCTCTACCCTTGGAAACTCCATCCTCTGGTTGCTGCCCGCGGTGGGAGGTTGCTTCTGCCAAGATGTGCGCTCTGTCCAGTCCGGGGTAATTCCCTCAGACCGACCAGAACCGTTGACCTAGGCGTCCCCGGCTGCACTTCTCAGACTTCAACCGCGGCCCTAGCAGCAGAACCGGATGGCGGCTCGAAAATCAAAAATGAGCTAGTTCCCTGGGCGAGAGAGCTGTAAAATCAAAAATAGTTCATGGGGAAAAGGAAGATCGCACTAATTCGATTATGTCAGTTCCTTGGTCTTGACCTCAGATTATATCGTTCTTTCCCATGTACGGTGTGATCTTCAAACAATGTTTCAGGTTCTGTAGTGTCTAACTGCATTGACGGTGGCACAGATCCTTGCAAAATACAATCGTTCTCTTTGTCGGTACCCGTTCCTTTTAATCGTGCATTGCTGAAGGGGACAAAGCGGGGTATGAACTCTGTCTCGGAGTCAGCGACTCCTTGCTGGACCCACCGGTCGCATGGAAGGGGCAGCGGGACCCTTTTGCAATGGGCGCCGTGCACCCAGTGTTTCTTTCCGTGGACACGTACTGCAGAGCGGGTAGACAGCAAGACCTGGAAAGGTCCGGTCCAGCGAGGCTCCTCGTTCTTTGTTCGCCTGAAGTTCCGAACTAGGATCCAGGAGCCAGGTTCGATGGCGTGGCCTGGATCGTCAGACGCCGGTGGAGAGGAGCTGTGGACCTGTTGATGTAAAGCATGCAGTTTAGTTGTCAATTCGTGCAAATAGTCAAACAGTACAGGGTACTCTATTTCACTGAGCTTTCTGGGCCTCGGTACTCTCCATATATTTGCTGGGCGCCCGAACACGATCTCGTATGGGCTAAGTCCCAGTCTAGAATGGACAATCATCCTGGTAGACAGGAGTGCTAAAGGCAGGGCGTCTGGCCACTTGAGACCTGTGCTGGCTTGGATCTTGGCCAATTTCAATTTTAACGTGCCATTATAGCACTCTACCAATCCTGCCGATTGGGGGTGATTTGCAGCGTGGAATTTCTGGTGGATGCCTAGACACTCACACACTCTCTTCATCACTCGTCCCACAAATTCACTTCCGTTATCACTCCAGACAATTCTAGGCATGCCAAATCTAGGGAAGAATTCCTTGACAAGGGCTTTGGCAGTTGACAATGCAGTGTTGTCCCTAAGGGGAAACGCTTCCACCCACCTGGAGAAGGCGCAAACAACAACAAGCACATATTTCAGATTGTTGCACCTCTCCATGTGGATGAAATCGAGCTGCAAGACCTCAAACGGATACGTTGGAGGTGCAAAATGACCAGCTGGGGTTGGGGTTCCCCTACCGGGATTGTGCTTCAAACACACCATACAATTTCTGACCAGATTCTCTGCACATTTTGGGATACCACTTTTCTGCCATACTGGGGCCAACAGCTTACATATTCCTTTCACACTGATGTGCGCCATTCCATGGGCCATCGTCACCACTGCGAGCACATAGGCGTTAGGTAACATCCATCGCTGATGTTCTGACAGTTCGACCCAACAACCATTCGCATCTAATCTACTCTTGCTTTCTCTCCATTCATTCACCTCTTTTTCAGTAGCGTCAGCTTGTATAGATTTTACGCTTTCGATGGTATCCTCACACATACCCACATCAGGGGTCCATCTAGCAGGACCTGCAACATACATCCGACTCATTGTGTTCCTTGCAGTCTCTTTCGCGACCTCATCGGCAAATGCATTCCCTCGACCAACATCGTCCTGAATCTTTCTGTGTGCACTGCACTTCACGATCGCAACTTGTAGGGGCAAGGTCAGTGACTCGAGAAGGTCGTGTACTAGCTGGCCGTGTTGAATTTTTGCACCATGTGACGTCAGGAACCCACGTTCACGCCACAATCTTCCAAAACTGTGGGCTACGCCAAAGGCGTACTGGCTATCAGTATACACATTCACTCGTTTTCCTTTCGCCAACACACACGCTCTTGTGAGTGCGACTAACTCTGCTGCTTGCGCGGAATTGTGGGGGATGCGAGCTGTCTCTACAATCGTGTGTAATGTTGTCACGGCATATGCTGCAGTCGTATCACCATTTGGCAACTTGAAACATGAACCATCAACCCATAACGCATCATTACATTCAGGGAGGGGAGTGTCCTGCAAGTCTACTCTCCCTTTTGTCTCTTCCTCTGTCCTAAAGCAGCAATCATGCTTTTCAACCTCATTTGTCTCTACTGGAATGGGTAATAACGTAGCAGGGTTGAGTGTATCACATCTCTTTATGTGAATGTGACTTGCTAATAATGTCAATTCATAGCTGGATAGTCGAGCGCTAGTTAGATGTTGTGTTTTCGTCCTGTTTAATAGGAAATCTACTGCATGTGGGACCATAACGATCAGGGTATTATTCATGACTAACCCAGCAGACTGTCGAATACAGACAGCTGCTGCAGCGGTGGCCCTCAAGCAACTTGGTAATGCCTTAGCTACAGGATCTAGAGTCGCAGAGAAATACGCACATGGGCGTTGTTTGTCCCCAAAGTGTTGTGTCAGGACTGATAATGTGCAACCTTCCTTCTCATGGACATATAATGTAAAAGGCTTGCTGTAGTCGGGGTTGCCCAACACAGGAGCCGAACATAATGCCTCACGCAACTCATGGAAACTCGCCTGACAATCTTCAGACCAAGGCAAAGGATTGGGTGTGTCTTTACGCATTAATGCCAGCAAAGGTTTGGCCAATAGTGAGAAGTTCGGTATCCATTGTCTACAGTACGATGTAATGCCCAAGAAGGCACGTACTTCTCTTTGCGTCCTTGGGACACTCAGTTCTGCAATTGCCTGTATTCTTTCTGGGGTCAGTCTCCTTCCCTCCTTCGATAAGATGTGACCTAAGTAGGTTACTTCTTGTCGGCAAAACTGTAATTTGGAAAGCGAGACTTTGTGCTTCATGTCACATAAATGATGTAACACTGACAATGTCGCTTGTTTGCAAACTTCTTCGGTGTTTGCAGTGATCAGTAGATCGTCCACATACTGAATTAAAGTTGCACCATCCTGCAGAACAATCGTGTCTAGTTGTGTTTTCAGAGCCTGACTGAATATTGATGGACTTTCACAGTAGCCCTGAGGAGCGCGTTTAAAGCGGAAACTTTGTCCTCCTAAATTGAAGCCAAAAATGTCTCTGCTCTCCTCGGCAATCGGGATGCTGAAGAAGGCGTTCTTCAGGTCAATCACCGAAAACCAAGTGGCTGAAGCTGGAATCATTGTCAATAAGGCAGTAATGTCGGGGACGACTGGAAACTGTGGTACAACGATCTTATTCACTTCCCTGAGATCAATCACAAATCGGTACACAGGGGGCTGTGAAGGATCGGTATGCTTTAAAACAGGCAAAACAGGACTGTTACAAATGTTGCCTGTTGTCTCTTCGATGACATCTTTCTCGATCAGATCGTAAATGATCGCTAACAGAGCCTTTTCACATTCGTTTGATATTCTATATTGGGGAATGCATGTTAACCTAACGTTAGCTTTCAATGTTATGACATACGGGGCTATCTCCAAACGACCTACATCATTAGTGCCTTTCGCCCAAAGTTCATCCGGAAGAGATGACAATTTGGTTGGAATATTCTCCTTTGCCAAATACATTGGAGAAATAACTTTTCTTCCTACAGTAAGCTGTACTCCCGAAGGGGAGCAGTACAAAGTCGCATATAATCTCTTTAACAAATCCAAACCTAACAAATTTTCGCCACAACCTGTTGTAAGAATGAGGGGTGCTTCTAATTCGCATGGGCCAACAGAAAGGGGCATGGGACTGGAAATCGGGTTTCTAACAGGGGCGCCGGAAAAAACTACTGATACATTCATTTCGCCAGACAAAGGTGCGCCAGGAAGTTTTGAGTGCATAACAGAACTTTTTGTAGCACCAGTATCCAGCAGAAATGGTTCCGACACTCCGGATGTAATCACCTCGACGTAAGGTCCATTCTGATCTACTGGAACTGAAACAACTCCCTCTCTTTGTCCATGGCTGTCCTAGCAATTATTACCCTCATTCTCGTTTTCTGCGTAATAGTCATCTGCATAGTACTGAGCTGACCTGGAAGGCGCATTATTCTGTTGGTCAAAGCTATTCATGGATTTTTGAGGCGGAAAAGAAGTGGTATTCTGGGGCAAATTTCCACGGCCCCTACCTCTAGGAGCCTGTTGAACACCTCTACCTCTTGCGCCGGAAACACCGTTTAAACGTCGCGCAAGATCTGGACAATTACTTTTGAAATGACCCTCTTCTTTACAATAGGCACATTGATTCGGGCCATACGGAGAACGCTGATGGGAAAACTCGTTTCCTTGCGCGTTTCTCGAATACTGCTGTGGTTGCTGATAATTGGGCTGACTAGGAGTGCAAGGCGGATGGGCTTGCTGGAGAAGAACTTTAGTTTTTAGCTCTTTAGTCTTTTTGTCTGCCTTATCTAGTTCGTCTTTGCGTCTATTTTCGTAGTACTGGGCTGTGGCTAAAATCTGCGCTGAAGTGGAAACAGCCCAAGCACTCTCTGAATCTTTCAATTTATTGCACAGTTCAGGAAGCAGATTATGTACAAATTTGTCTACAAACAATCTTTGGCCACCCTCGGTAGCCATATCCTGACCACTGTGGTCGACGAAGGTCTCCTCAAACCCCCGTGAAAAAGTCAGACACATTCTCATCTTTCTTTTGCTTGCATGCAGATAGCTTGTCCCAATTTACACGTAATTCAGGCATTAACGTCTTCGTGTACGCGATAATCCTACCGGGAAGTTCTGCTATTAAAGGCTCTGATTTAGAACCGCCGACTTGTCTAGTATCGGTAGCAGTAATGTTAGCCCATGAATCACCTAGTTCTTGATCATGATCTGTATGACGAATCTTACTCCATAAAGGTTGCGGAACAACATTCCCAAATAGCATGTCTACATCTGCTAAATTCATTATACATGAGCTGGCAGTCTGTGATAATTCCTTGTAGTACCCAGCTGGGTTTTTACGTGGATCAGGTAGTGTCTGTTTGAGTGCTAAAACTTCAGATCTTTTCCAGGGGACATGTACCCATACACGCTGAAAATGCGGCAGAATCGGTGGATTTACATTCCCATCACCTTCCCTCCATACTGGAGGAACCTCTCTCATGGGGTACTGTCGCGCCTTTTTCCAATCTGACACGTCATCTTCATACAGTGATCTAGAGACATTTCCCTTACTCCTATAGGATAACAATAAATCTATTGCTTTTTCAACATCGGCACCTACAATCATACCTTCATAGAACTTAAAACGCATGCGGAATAATTCCTGCATTTTGCGCTTGGGATCGTTTGTCTCCAAATCCTCACAAAGATATACACACATCTCTTCAAATACGTATCTCTGAGTGGGCGCATCCCACTGACGGAAAACTTCCATAACGGACTGAACATCATATTTAGCAGTGCCAGTAACCCATTTGCGTGCTAACTCATTTAGTACTTCTCTTTCCTCGTAGTCGGGCAGTTGACTACGCAACTGTCTACGTCCCGTGTTAGGGGTCGTTTTAGGCGACCCAAAGAAGGGTGAAAATAGACCAGTGACAGTACTTGCCACTCTCTGTCTGACAGAAGGCGAAGCTTGCGGCGAGGCAGATGCGCCAGAAAAGACAGGCTGATGTAAAGAGGAAGTCGAGGCAATAGTAGAGGAAGTGGAAGCAGTAGCAGAAGTAGTATCAGGATAAACAGGTGGAGCGGTAGGCAAAGTTGTAGAAGTAGATGGAGTATGTAGCAAAGGCGGCGGCCCTTGAGAAGGCTGCGCCGGAGAAGTAGGAAGAGGAGCTGGTGTTTGTGCAAGAGCTGTTGTTCGTGCGCCGGGGCGCGGTATGACAATACGCCTCGGGGGTCCAACGATACTCGATGTATATGGGGGTGGTGAATTCAATAAATGGGACTTTAATGGATCTTTCTCGGGTGTTCCCTTTGAATCTTGTCCCTCATGGGGCAACATCGGGTAGCATTTATCTACTGCTAGTTTCTTGCTCCTAAGCATTCGTTCACTTTCTTGTTCTTCCTCATTATCCCTGTATGCAACGGCGGCTTGCACCATTGACATGCCTCTTCTATTTTTTTTTGCTAATTTTATTTCTTTCTGTTTGGCTTCTTTGCGCCATAAGCGAAAAGAGTCAAACATCGCCGGCCGGGCTTTCTTCTTAAACAGTTTGACCTCGAGGTTGTCTAATACTTCAGAGTCAAAACTACCATATTGGGGCCATTTTAAAACACCATCCTTGCGGGTGTATTTTATCCACACTTTGTTGTACGTGATAGGACCTACACCGTGCTTTATATAGAGCTCGTATGTTGGAGTTCCAATCGGAGGAACCGGACACGAATCCTCTAATCGGGAGTCCTTACTACAACCAAGACAAAACAAGTTTCCAAGTCTGCTAAGACCAGGCATCTTTGCTCACTAGTCTAGCTTCAAACTTCAAGGGATTATCTAATTATGATAATGTCGTGAATACACGAATCCCTCGGTTTTGGTGCTTGCAAGTACCAAACAAAACCGTATCTCAAGGATTCCAAAACTAAGAACCAAACTAAGGACTAGGAGACGCTCCACTTATACTTAACTGAATATTGAAGATCGGTGACGTCACCAGAAGACTCTTCTATCGTTTCGCTCTACCAAGGATCACTGGGTCCAAAACAGGGCGATAGTCAGGGCAGCAGTCCTTCATAGCCGTCGGGACGCGGGGAACCTCGCAGCAAAGACCTTCGGAACCACGTCGACATGCAGGGGTCGCTGAAGTGGCTGGCCGTCCTCCGGAATTTTCACACGAAGCTCCTCACGAACATCTGGCTTGGACCGTCAACGCTTGATATAGCCCCGAGTTGGGCGCCAACTGAGGTGCCGGGTTTTTAGAGACCCGGTGGTGCCAGGGGATCACACCCGAAGACCTCTGAGTTCTCCCTGTTCCGGACCACAGAAACCAAGAGTCTTCTAGGTGAAGTCAGAGATCGAGTTTTATTGGTTGCAACCAAGTAACATGTGTCCTAGAATTACAACAGCACGGGCTGTAAGTTCTCAGGAGACTGTTCGTTTTTACAGAACCAGCCTTCTCCTTATATACAGAAATAACAGCTGCGGGCAAGAATTCTTGAGTTTATGATATGGTTATACACATATTTCTACAATAATACAAAGAGCGAAGTCATGCTGGTCAGCACATATTTTAGATGTCCGGATCGTGATGGATTACCCTGCCAGACCCAGAATTCCCATCAGATATCGATGAAACACCAATAAGGTCGGGCACCCTCCCATCGTAAAACTGGTCATAAACAAGAATCATGGGCAGGTGTATGTGTATGGAAAACATGGTCTGTATGTAGTGAATGGTTTATGGCATGTTGACCCTTGATGGTATCTTACTCGGCCACTGGGCTAGGAGCTGTCAAAACAGGTTTAGCTGGAGGCAGTGGAGTCAGCTCGGCCAGGTCATGGGGAAGTCAGCTACGGTGGACGTGTCCTTTCGGATCAAACTCGGCCTAATCGATTGACTATATGAGGGCAAGTCATAAGATGGATGCCGTTTACAAAATGGAGTCTGAGGGTTCGGAACGGAAACCACGATTTAAGGGTGCTAGCGTCACTCAATCATGACGCAAATACATAGGGATAATGTCCTAATCATTACCGGTCCGTTGATACCAAAGTCGTCATGGTACGACGATATTTTGTGATACGAGTGTTTGGACCTCGGTACCGGTGGAACAGCAGGGTCCGGAATTACAGTACCACAATGTGGAATGCCGCAACGTGAGTAAATCCAATCAAATCAAATCAAATTAGCTTTATTCGATTTTTGTTTAAAAACCATAAAAGCAGCAACAATACATAAATAGATAACTTAGCATTTCATTACAAGGTTAATATCAGCTATAAAAACAGGATTAAATCGGTAAGATGGGTCAGCTAATCAAAGTTCATACATATTCAAAACTAATTTGAGGCTAGAGGGATAGTGGCGCAAGGTACACAAGATCCCCTTCTCCAGGAATTGTAATTCATTTCCGTTGGTCTTGGTAGCTCAGATAGAAATCATACAAGTCCCAAATGCAAATGGGTCCATTTCCTTCTTTGGGCTGGCAAAATCGTAGGTAGGGGACAATGTTCCTGTTTTTAAATTTGATTAACACCAGGTCCCCCGAGATGTCTTTGGGCAACGTACCTAGCCACCCCACCCTCCTGACACTCAGGATTCCACCATCTAAGTCAGGTGGCAAAGGTCTATTATACTTTAGCCAAAAAATGACCTTATTTAGCAGGTCCTGGTGTGTTTCGAGTTTGCCCTGGCTAAGAGCAGGGACCCCAGAGAGGACAGTCACATATGGGGCGGCTTCGGGAGGTAAATTAATGCGATGCCTTCTTTCTGGGGCGGCTCTGTCCGCTATGTGAGGTATTAACGCAGATTTTAAAATTACTTTAGGGCCAGTTAGGATAGGTGTAGTAAGAGGCGGTACTAGAGTTTGGACTTTCCTACATACAATGGGCTTAGACTTTTCGTGGTTGATGGGAGGATTAGGGCAAATAGGTATAGCTGTTTTATTGATAGGTGGAGAGTTCCTTTTAATTGTTTCTTCAATGCTGGTCAGCCTGTCCCCTAGATCGTTAATTTTAGTAACCAAAGGTGATATGGCGGATGTTAACAATTGCTCAAACTGAGCCAGCAAGATCGATTGGAGGGGCGATACAGGGTCGTCTGTTCTATACACAGCCTTATCCACCATTAATGTGATTGGGTTAGAGGGGGATGGTATAAAGCTGGAGCACGATTTATGAACTTTAGATGGGCTCTCATTGTCTTTTCCCTCATCATGCTTCCTTTTACAATTAAGACCCCGGGGCAGTGCATTAACTTGAGATAGATCTTTATATAAAGGTAGAGGTAAATCCCGTGGAGTGCCGTTTAGATTGTCTGCGACTCTACCCATAATAGGGGGGGTTGAGGCGTCCGGGACATACTTGGTGCCACACAGGGCATTCAACTCCTCCCAGATGGACATGATTAATAGAAAAAAAACCTCCAAAAAGCCACAATAGGCAGTACAGTACAAGACAGATAGAAAATTAAAGCGTCTCTATACCTCCTCATTTGAAAGAGTCAAGTGGGGTGGCCCGTCCTGTCCTCTTCTGGACCTCTGAGGACCGTAGAGGGCCCGCCCTTTGCCCGGGCTTAGCCCGGCGACGCTCCCGCTCGCGTCCCACGAGGCGGGAGATAGGACGCCCTTTTCAAGCGCCTCCGGGCGAGTTTAGGGGCGTGGCCCTGATGAAGGCTCCTGGGTGTTGAAGTTCTCGGGGCTAGGTTCCCCCCGCTCTGCGGCTGCGCCTGATGGTTTGGGGCGCCTGCGGCGGGGGGGAACGACAGCTGGGCTATGTGGCAGCAAACTGGATTCCCAGCAAGGGAAAACGAGGAAACAGGAAGCCCTGGGCGTCTGGCGTCTGTGAGGTGTGCTCTTATTTCATTAATAGCACAACGTGAGTAAAACATTCAGTCATGGCTGCAATGGCCGGGGAACCCAGGTAATAACTCTGGTAATAATTTTCCCAATTTGCATAATTTATCACTTAAAAAACAGCTTTATATATATTTTGGTAATCCAACCATTTTGTGCCCCAAGTATTAATAATATTAGAACATTTGTTTGTTTATATCAACGGTTTGTTAACCCGTTGGCTGCGTCGAACGTTCAGCTCCAGTGCTGAACGTTCGAAAAACAGGTGGGGCAGCGTCGGCCAACGGACGTGTGCATCACTACCAAGGTAGTGCTCGCGATGACCTTTGGCCGACGGCAGCAGCCAACGGGTTAAACTCTATCACTGCATAAAAACACAGTAGAATTAAAAACAGTTAAAATCCTGAACCTCTCTTTAGTGCTAATAAAAACTTTGCCCGCACATGTTAGATCCAAAAGTTCACTTTAAAAAACAAATCTTATTGCATCAGCCCTACACCAAATTCTATATTTCCTAAAACCAGGTTTTAAAAAACAAAGATCAAACATATACACATTCAGTTGAAATGCCAATAGAGGAGCAGCTCATTTCAAGCCCACAGTTACAAATCCCCTCCCGGCACCCATAGCCCCACTTTCCCCACATGCCCGGAATAAACTGGGTTTATCCCGACCTTGAGTCTCAAAGTTGTTGAACGCACTGCAGAGTTTCGTGAAGTGGAAAGATAGAGGAAAGCCGATTCTTAGGTCCAAGATCCCCTTTATAAATGGTAGACTTCTTTGTGCTTAGACACACCAGATCTTGGTTCCTGGGTTCCAGTGCCCCTCTATCCCTCAGTTACCTCTTCAGTATCTTTAGAGGATCATCAACTTTGTTACCCTTTTTTGCATAGAGAGAGGGCCAGCCTCATTATCTTTTTCCTTACCAATCTTGCCCAACTTAATACACCGGCACATATTTCTTTGGTACACTGAGCAGATACCTTTGATTTATTTCCAGCTATTATTTTTTACCACAACTGTACGCAAAGAACTGAAGCTGTGGTATTCCATGAGTTCTGTTTAGCTTCCACCCTGATCACTTGGATCATGGAGTTTAGAGGAGGGTCTATGAGTTTTTTTAAGTATACTCCTTCCAATTTCTCCAAATTATGCTTAGATCCTAACCCTATAACCTCAACCCCATATAACAATTGTGAAGGTACAATCATTTTGTAAGCAGTAAGGATGGGCTTCTGGGAGCAGCCTCTGAAATTCCTTTGAAATCTTTCAAGGCCTTCCACAGTGGTTAGCACCGGATTTTGCAAAGTTTCAAGGTGCGACTTCCACTGCAATGTACTTTTAAAATGGTACCCTCAGTATTTATAGTTCCTCCTAATTTCCAATTAAACTGCTTGCAACTCTTTCCGTATACTTGGGTTTTATTTTTTCCAGGTTGATAATAAATTTGAGCCCGATTCACAGAACTAACTTAAGACAAAATCCTAAACTTACTACCATGTTGGTATTCACAGAGGGCACTTACAGCCTGATTCATCAAGGTGAGTATTTGCTATTCCTTAATAGCGATTATTAAGGAATCGCTATTAAGGAATAGCAAAATGCTATTCACCAAGAAATCGCTAAATAAATTGCGATTTCTAATTATTCCTTAATTGCGATTAGCAAATTGCTAATCACAATTAAGGAATATCTCCCCATTCATTCCTATGGGCCAAAAGGCCCATAGGAATGAATGGGAAGACATTTCAATGTGCGAATCGCAATTAGCGAATCGCATATTGAAATTGCGATTTCAAGGGTGCAGGGGTGTCCAAAGGACACCCTGTAGCTCCCCTGAAATGTATGCTACATTGATGTTGCGCACACACATGTCCCAAGGACATGTGTGTGTGTAACATGAAACTTAGAAAAATGCATTTAAATGCATTTTTCCAAGTTTCCGCTATTTACCACGAGGTTTGACCTTGCGGTAAATAGCGGGAAATTTTTGCGAATTCGCAATTTAAAAATGTTTCAAGAATAGCATTTAAGGAATCTCTAATAGAGATTCCTTAAATGCTATTCCTCGCAAATATGCGAATTCTTAAATAGCGATTTTTGCATTTGGGATGCTGAATCCCAAATGCAAAAATACCGCTCGCAAAGGGCCAGATTCTCAGAATCTGGCCCTTTGCGACCGGATTTAACAATGATGAATCAGGCTGTTAGTCATTTTGGTATTCACAGAAGGCACTTACTGGCAAAAGCATCAAAGGATTTTGCGATCGCAAACGGTGCGAATCGCAAAAATCGGCCGTTTGCGATCGCAAATTCTGCTTTTGGAATGCATGAAGGGTGAAGGCCCTCGCAATTTGAGAATTCGCAAATATTTGTGAATTCTCAAAGTGCGATTGCATTTAAGGAATCGCATTTTGCGATTCCTTAAATGCAATGCATGAAACTTTAAAAAATTGCGATTTCGCAATTAGGGGGAGCAAATTACCATGAGGTTGAACGTCATGGTAATTTGCGAAAACTCTGAAAAATGCACTTTTGTGCATTTTTCAAAGTTTAATGTTGTGCACACACATGCCTTTAGGGCATGTGTGTGCACAACATATGTGCACAGATTGATTTCGAGGGTGCAACAGGGTATCCTTTGGACACCCCTGCACCCTTGAAATCGCATTCTCAATTTGCGATTCGCTAATTGCGAATCGCAAATTGAGAATGTCTTCACATTCATTCCTATGGGCCTCTAGGCCCATAGGAATGAATGGGGGGGGTATTCCTTAATTGCGACTCACAATTTGCAGTCGCAATTAAGCAATATTAAGAAATCGCAATTTATTTAGCGATTTCTTGATGCATTGCATTTTGCAATTCCTTAATTGCGATTCCTTATTTTTCACAATTAAGGAATCGCAAAAAGCAATATTGATGCATGTGCCTGTTACTCATTTCGGTATTCACAGAAGTTAGGAGTCCTAACTTTAGGACTCCTAAATGCCTTCTGTGAATACTGAAAGTCTTAAAGTTAGGATGTTTCTCAGTTTAGGAGTAGTAAAGTCGGACTCTAAACTTCAGGACTCCTAAATGCCATCTGTGAATACCGAAAGTCTTAAAGTTAGGATTTTTCTCAGTTTAGGTGTCCTAAAGTTAGGAGTCCTAACTTTACTACTCCTAAACTGAGAAAAATCCTAACTTTAAGACTTTCCTCTGTGTGCGGCAGTGTAAGATCTCCGTGCACTGCAGCCAAGGCATTGTGTGTCAAGAAACTTGCCATGCATGTGGGTGTAGCTACAAAAATCAGTGGCAAATACCGTTCTAACCATTTATTTATGACAAGAGTCAAGAAAGTGCATCTCCACACATACATCTCTACATAACAGGGTCTTTTCGACAGGTTTGCAGTGTAGATACATACGCAATAACATGAATTGTTCACACAGGCATGTACACTGAAGGTTGTACATTATAAGATTTTACTGAACATTCCTAATTGGAGTACTGTTCATTTTAGTTTCCCACCTTCAGTATGTAGAGAGTATTTGAATATACATGTATGTGTAGAGGAGCTGAAAAGATGTGTACCCACTTTGATCTTGGCCCTCGGTGAGGCTACGGACAACATGCGGGTACCATTCTCTGCAGTGCAAGTACTTTAAATGGACTTAAATTGGTGAGGGATCTCTAAAAGGTGCATAGTCAAAGAAGTGTAACTAGGAATCCTTTAAAAAAATATATGGCTGAAAACTTTAGCAGGCCACCATCCCTGTGATGGCTGTGATTCCTAATGGGTTGCAAATTGGGACTTACCTCATTAATATTCATGCGGTCCGACTATTTGTGACCCACTCACAATCGCTAATGAAACTCAAAAGAATTTCATACATTAGGAATACCGATTTCAAAATTGTGATTCGGAGAGAATCATAATAGGAATCGGTATTTCTAATGTTAGCACATCTGGCCCTAAGTCTTCTTTTATTTTGCATTCTTCGAATCTCTTACTTTCTAATCAAGAAACCAAAAAAGTAACGGGATGAAAGGAAAAAAAGGTTCAAACACAGTACTTACTCCTGACAAAAGGTAAATCAAATTATACCTGGCAGCATTCATAGACAAGTGGCTGCTCAGTGGGTAAGCTGCTTTCTGATTGGTTGCAGCAACACTCTTTATTGCTGAAGCCTGAGCACTGTAAAAATGTGAAGCCTTCAGGGGGGCTCTTAAATGCACAGAATGGTTACCTAATCCCTTGCAGTGCAAGAATCAGCAGGATTTATTTAGGAAAATATGTCTACATCCATCAGCAATAACCACAGTTCAACTACTAAGGGCCCGATCTTGATGTCGTTCGGAAGGGGTACCAGAACGACTCGGAGCCTATGTTTTCGACCGAGTAGTCCCCCACTCCGAACAACCAAGTATGATGCGAAGAACTCCTCTGCGTTGACTGAATCTTTTCGGAACCCGATCCTGTCTGTCCAACTCGTTCCGAGCTGAATTGTGCCACGCAATGAAGCTGGATTCCGACCAAGAGAGTACGATGCACGGTTCAGACAGCTGGATTGGCTCGATGTCAGCGAGACAAAATGGCTGTCGGACTTGTTCTTCGGGGGGGCGTAGCAGGCCCCCCTTCACCCGGAGCCCTCTGACTCAGTCACGAGGTGGTGCAAATGGGTCCCCTGATTCAAGCATGTGCAGTGTGGTGGGCAAAATGAGGTTCCCGTCACAGGGTGTACGCTGTTCCCCACCCACCTCTTTTTTGCTATGGGAGACTGTGTACGCATCAGTACAGAGGCTCCCATAGAGTTCAATGGGAGTCGGAGTGAACCAAGTCCATCAGCAGATGGCTGCATCGTACTCGTTCGGTCGGACTCCCACAGCTTGATTTGCTTTGAAAGTTGTCCAGATCCGATTCGTACGGAGGGCTTTCCTAGCGAGGTCAGAATCGGGTCCAGACTTTTGAACATATGTAATAAGAGGTATCATGGGATGGGATAAGCGCCTGAGTTTCTTTCTGCACCTCTGACGGTAATCACCCACCATAAAGAATGAGTAGTACCTGGGCTGAAGACGGAGGCCAGTTCTTTCAGTGAGGCGAGAACCTTTGTGCCCCGCAGAGCTGCAAGGTGGCCACGAGCTTTTTGTGGTGGGAATTGGACTTTGACATCTGATGTTGGGGAGCTGTCCTGAGAGCCCTTGCTGTGAGATAAAAGAGTTGTTGTGACGTGTAAGTAGTAGTTTATTGTGTGTTTTGAAAGATCGCGTGTGATTGTTGAGGCTGTGCCCTCGTGTGTTGTTGATGTAATCGATAAAATCAACTAGAAGTGAAAAACACATTGCACATTTATAAATAAATAACACAATGATGTGGTCAATCAGTTTCCTTACATTTTTGCATGGCTCCTTGCAATTATGCTTCACAGGTTGCAGGTTGGCAGTGCTGCAATTGCAGAGTCCAGGTCTCGGCAAGGAAAGTTACTAATCTTAATGATACTGCTTAACTGGGGGCACATGACTTAGCATGCTTGGGCAGGGTCAGAAACTACTTCTCTAAATAAATCAAATATGTGTATAGAATTAAACACTGAGTGCTTGTCTTTTGAACACACCTTTAGCTGGGACTTAAAACAAAACATCAGTATGCCGTGTGTCATGCCCTTAAATGCTGAACAATGCTAATTACTGCATGACCTTAAAAAATACATTAATCTGCAAGGTATGGGTCATGCCCTGAGAGCCACGGCTGCCTGTGAAGTTCTAATTATTCTAATTATTCTAATTATTCCTTAATTGCGATTAGCAAATTGCTAATCGCAATTAAGGAATATCTCCCCATTCATTCCTATGGGCCAAAAGGCCCATAGGAATGAATGGGAAGACATTTCAATGTGCGAATCGCAATTAGCGAATCGCATATTGAAATTGCGATTTCAAGGGTGCAGGGGTGTCCAAAGGACACCCTGTAGCTCCCCTGAAATGTATGCTACATTGATGTTGCGCACACACATGTCCCAAGGACATGTGTGTGTGTAACATGAAACTTAGAAAAATGCATTTAAATGCATTTTTCCAAGTTTCCGCTATTTACCACGAGGTTTGACCTTGCGGTAAATAGCGGGAAATTTTTGCGAATTCGCAATTTAAAAATGTTTCAAGAATAGCATTTAAGGAATCTCTAATAGAGATTCCTTAAATGCTATTCCTCGCAAATATGCGAATTCTTAAATAGCGATTTTTGCATTTGGGATGCTGAATCCCAAATGCAAAAATACCGCTCGCAAAGGGCCAGATTCTCAGAATCTGGCCCTTTGCGACCGGATTTAACAATGATGAATCAGGCTGTTAGTCATTTTGGTATTCACAGAAGGCACTTACAGGCAAATGCATCAAAGGATTTTGCGATCGCAAACGGTGCGAATCGCAAAAATCGGCCGTTTGCGATTGCAAATTCTGCTTTTGGAATGCATGAAGGGTGAAGGCCCTCGCAATTTGAGAATTCGCAAATATTTGTGAATTCTCAAAGTGCGATTGCATTTAAGGAATCGCATTTTGCGATTCCTTAAATGCAATGCATGAAACTTTAAAAAATTGCGATTTCGCAATTAGGGGGAGCAAATTACCATGAGGTTGAACGTCATGGTAATTTGCGAAAACTCTGAAAAATGCACTTTTGTGCATTTTTCAAAGTTTAATGTTGTGCACACACATGCCTTTAGGGCATGTGTGTGCACAACATATGTGCACAGATTGATTTCAAGGGTGCAACAGGGTATCCTTTGGACACCCCTGCACCCTTGAAATCGCATTCTCAATTTGCGATTCGCTAATTGCGAATCGCAAATTGAGAATGTGTTCACATTCATTCCTATGGGCCTCTAGGCCCATAGGAATGAATGGGGGGGGGTATTCCTTAATTGCGACTCGCAATTTGCAGTCGCAATTAAGGAATATTAAGAAATCGCAATTTATTTAGCGATTTCTTGATGCATTGCATTTTGCAATTCCTTAATTGCGATTCCTTATTTTTCACAATTAAGGAATCGCAAAAAGCAATATTGATGCATGTGCCTGTTACTCATTTCGGTATTCACAGAAGTTAGGAGTCCTAACTTTAGGACTCCTAAATGCCTTCTGTGAATACTGAAAGTCTTAAAGTTAGGATGTTTCTCAGTTTAGGAGTAGTAAAGTCGGACTCTAAACTTCAGGACTCCTAAATGCCATCTGTGAATACCGAAAGTCTTAAAGTTAGGATTTTTCTCAGTTTAGGTGTCCTAAAGTTAGGAGTCCTAACTTTACTACTCCTAAACTGAGAAAAATCCTAACTTTAAGACTTTCCTCTGTGTGCGGCAGTGTAAGATCTCCGTGCACTGCAGCCAAGGCATTGTGGGGCATATTATCAAGGGGGTTTATCTCCGCTTTTTTGGCTTTAAAAGCCAAGAAAGCGGAGATACAATTATCTCCCTATTACCAAGCTGTCGCTAACACCAGTTAGCAACAGCTAGTAGGAGATAGCGACCATCTTGGGCCCCACTTTGCATGTCAGTGATATTTATCACTAATGAGATGCAAAGTGGGCGTGCCAAGATGTTAGAGACTGAAAACAGTCGCTAACATCGCTATCTCCTATTACCAACTTTTGGAGATATTCGCGCTAAGCGGGAATATCTCCAAAAGCTAACACCTGCCCTGAGCAGTTCTTAGCCATGTTATCCAATGGGAGGTGGATAAGATGGCTAAGAGCATTTGCTCGATAATGCATGAATATCGCTGACTTTTCAGCGATATTCATGCATTTCGGCCGTTTTTTATCGCATTTGCGATAAACCTTGTTAATAGCAAGGTTTATCTGCGATAAAAATCGCCGATGTGCGGCGATAATTTTTGTCTCTAAACAAGTTAGAGACAAAAATTATCGCTAGTTGTTGGTAATATGCCCCTGTGTGTCAAGAAACTTGCCATGCATGTGGGTGTAGCTACAAAAATCAGTGGCAAATACCGTTCTAACCATTTATTTATGACAAGAGTCAAGAAAGTGCATCTCCACACATACATCTCTACATAACAGGGTCTTTTCGACAGGTTTGCAGTGTAGATACATACGCAATAACATGAATTGTTCACACAGGCATGTACACTGAAGGTTGTACATTATAAGATTTTACTGAACATTCCTAATTGGAGTACTGTTCATTTTAGTTTCCCACCTTCAGTATGTAGAGAGTATTTGAATATACATGTATGTGTGGAGGAGCTGAAAAGATGTGTACCCACTTTGATCTTGGCCCTCGGTGAGGCTACGGACAACATGCGGGTACCATTCTCTGCAGTGCAAGTACTTTAAATGGACTTAAATTGGTGAGGGATCTCTAAAAGGTGCATAGTCAAAGAAGTGTAACTAGGAATCCTTTAAAAAAATATATGGCTGAAAACTTTAGCAGGCCACCATCCCTGTGATGGCTGTGATTCCTAATGGGTTGCAAATTGGGACTTACCTCATTAATATTCATGCGGTCCGACTATTTGTGACCCACTCACAATCGCTAATGAAACTCAAAAGAATTTCATACATTAGGAATACCGATTTCAAAATTGTGATTCGGAGAGAATCATAATAGGAATCGGTATTTCTAATGTTAGCACATCTGGCCCTAAGTCTTCTTTTATTTTGCATTCTTCGAATCTCTTACTTTCTAATCAAGAAACCAAAAAAGTAACGGGATGAAAGGAAAAAAAGGTTCAAACACAGTACTTACTCCTGACAAAAGGTAAATCAAATTATACCTGGCAGCATTCATAGACAAGTGGCTGCTCAGTGGGTAAGCTGCTTTCTGATTGGTTGCAGCAACACTCTTTATTGCTGAAGCCTGAGCACTGTAAAAATGTGAAGCCTTCAGGGGGGCTCTTAAATGCACAGAATGGTTACCTAATCCCTTGCAGTGCAAGAATCAGCAGGATTTATTTAGGAAAATATGTCTACATCCATCAGCAATAACCACAGTTCAACTACTAAGGGCCCGATCTTGATGTCGTTCGGAAGGGGTACCAGAACGACTCGGAGCCTATGTTTTCGACCGAGTAGTCCCCCACTCCGAACAACCAAGTATGATGCGAAGAACTCCTCTGCGTTGACTGAATCTTTTCGGAACCCGATCCTGTCTGTCCAACTCGTTCCGAGCTGAATTGTGCCACGCAATGAAGCTGGATTCCGACCAAGAGAGTACGATGCACGGTTCAGACAGCTGGATTGGCTCGATGTCAGCGAGACAAAATGGCTGTCGGACTTGTTCTTCGGGGGGCGTAGCAGGCCCCCCTTCACCCGGAGCCCTCTGACTCAGTCACGAGGGGGTGCAAATGGGTCCCCTGATTCAAGCATGTGCAGTGTGGTGGGCAAAATGAGGTTCCCGTCACAGGGTGTACGCTGTTCCCCACCCACCTCTTTTTTGCTATGGGAGACTGTGTACGCATCAGTACAGAGGCTCCCATAGAGTTCAATGGGAGTCGGAGTGAACCAAGTCCATCAGCAGATGGCTGCATCGTACTCGTTCGGTCGGACTCCCACAGCTTGATTTGCTTTGAAAGTTGTCCAGATCCGATTCGTACGGAGGGCTTTCCTAGCGAGGTCAGAATTGGGTCCAAACTTTTGAACATATGTAATAAGAGGTATCATGGGATGGGATAAGCGCCTGAGTTTCTTTCTGCACCTCTGACGGTAATCACCCACCATAAAGAATGAGTAGTACCTGGGCTGAAGACGGAGGCCAGTTTTTTCAGTGAGGCGAGAACCTTTGTGCCCCGCAGAGCTGCAAGGTGGCCACGAGCTTTTTGTGGTGGGAATTGGACTTTGACATCTGATGTTGGGGAGCTGTCCTGAGAGCCCTTGCTGTGAGGTAAAAGAGTTGTTGTGACGTGTAAGTAGTAGTTTATTGTGTGTTTTGAAAGATCGCGTGTGATTGTTGAGGCTGTGCCCTCGTGTGTTGTTGATGTAATCGATAAAATCAACTAGAAGTGAAAAACACATTGCACATTTATAAATAAATAACACAATGATGTGGTCAATCAGTTTCCTTACATTTTTGCATGGCTCCTTGCAATTATGCTTCACAGGTTGCAGGTTGGCAGTGCTGCAATTGCAGAGTCCAGGTCTCGGCAAGGAAAGTTACTAATCTTAATGATACTGCTTAACTGGGGGCACATGACTTAGCATGCTTGGGCAGGGTCAGAAACTACTTCTCTAAATAAATCAAATATGTGTATAGAATTAAACACTGAGTGCTTGTCTTTTGAACACACCTTTAGCTGGGACTTAAAACAAAACATCAGTATGCCGTGTGTCATGCCCTTAAATGCTGAACAATGCTAATTACTGCATGACCTTAAAAAATACATTAATCTGCAAGGTATGGGTCATGCCCTGAGAGCCACGGCTGCCTGTGAAGTTCAGCAGCCTCTCCCCAAAACTAATGCAACAAACAGCATGTGAGGAAGCCACATGCTGCACAACTTGTGACCCTCGCCAACTCGATACACTGCAGTGTAAGAGGCACGCTGCTTGTGCACCCCTCTTCCACAGTGGTCCGTTGCTGGCCCAAGATTGCAGCCTCTTATTCATGTGCTCCTTCAAGCTAGGGAATATTGCATTCAAGCTGCTCACTTTTTAAAAGCAAGAGCTGCCAAATGTGTCTCGTGATGTGTAGAGTGTGCAAGCTTCCCAAAGGAGTTTGTGCAGTTCAGGGTTGTTACATTGTGCACGCGCACTTGTGCAAACCCTGCAAGGAACTCAGGTTGTGAGGGAGAGTAGTGAGGCAAAATAGTAGAGCTAGAGAGACAAAGTAGCAAGATAGATGAAGAGTAAAAAGAAGTGGAGTAGAGAGAAAAGAGGTGAAGTAGAGAGACAGAAGTCAGTAAAAGTAACAGAGGTGAGATTAATAGATTACTTTTATACTGAGGTAGAAAGAAAGAAGAGGTAATGTAGAGGGAGTGGGAGAGGCAGATGTCAGGTAGAGAGGTGTATATAAAGAAACAGATGGAAATAGATGTGGGTTTGTGAGAGAGTAGACACAGCAGTAAGGTGCAGATATGTACAAAAACTGAGATATTGGGTCACAAGGGTGAGCTTAAATATTGAGCCCTCGGGTCGACCAAATCAGTCAGTGCCCTCAGAGTGGGCAAGCCACTCCGCTCCTGCCCTAGAGCAGGAATGCCCACCCTCCCGCCCCCAACCAAACCCTTCTGTTTTCTCGCAGTGTGAGAAGCAGAAACATAAAATGGTATTTATAATACCATTTTATGTTTCTGCTTCTCACACTGCGAGAAAGCAGTGGGGTGACGTTCCTCCACCCACATGGAGGAGCTGCCCCTGCTAATCTCTTTTAAGACATTGAAGACACTTGTAACTGTGCCCTGTGAGGCCCAGAAAATATAGACCACTTCATACTTTTATGTACCAATACCTTGGAGCACAGATGGTTCTTTTTACACCCCTTATTTTTAAATATAACATGCGACACGGCAAGAAAGCCCTAAAACTTTGCAATATGGCGGACTTGAGGGAAATACACCTTGCAATAGCAGCATACATTTACTTAGCATGGAAATTAACAAGATTGCATCTGAGATGAGCCAGGATTACCTTGCTGCTGCAGGATACAAAGTGGGGTTTCCCTTTGCGACATCCCTGTAAAAAGTGCAAGTATCACAGTTAAACTATAAGTCATGTACTTATTGTTACTGTGCTTGGTCCCAAACGAAACACACCAATTGCAACACCCGCAATTGTGTATACCTAATCAAATGCCCTTGCGACCTCATGTACGTGGGCATTCACAACTCGCCCCGTAAAAATCAGAATCACAGAACATCGTAGCAACATCAGGTGCAGGAAAACTATCACAAAGATGTGTGCCCACTTTACAGAAGTAAATCACACTATAAACGACATACTTTGGACCATTTTGGAATCACATCCTCTGATTAGCAAGGAAGCTCTTTTTAGAAAAGAGCAATAATGGACATTCTGAATTTCGAGCCACATTGGGGGCCTCAATGACAACATCCCATGGGTGGAATTAAACAACACCTAACCCCTCTACCTTTCATCTTGTGCTACCATTGTACTCACTTTTGGTAACACTCCACTCAGGAAACCACAACTGTTGCATTAACATCTCTTTTTTGTTGCCTTTACTTTCTGAATGGCACCATCACTAATGACCTGGTTATATTTCTTCTTATCAGGCCAGTCCTCTTATCCATACCAGTGCTAGCCACCTCTCGCTAATAATAACACCGTTGAGCATTTAGCGTAGGACACTACAGTACTCTACAATACACTTAATCTGAATTGATGCCTGCCTCTGCGCCCCATTTGATACCTGTCCATAAATTTGGAACAACACACACCACTTTTAATTTAATAGAAGGCGAATTACATATGTAATTACCTAGGAGCATTGTATCACGCACAAGCCTCTCTATAAAGCTCTATTGAAACCCCCAAGATGGCCGCCCTCGTTTACGTTCTTGTGTTTCTCGCTAGTACGCAATAACAAAGTACACTTATTCTCAACGCTGAGAAGGCAGTGCCACGGGAGCCAGAGCAGGGGTAGGATGACCGCTAGTTGCACGCCACCCTAATGTGAGTACTAACCTAACTCCGTCCACAGTTGAGTGATTGAACAAGAGGCCGGTAAGACTGTGTTTTCCTGTGCTTACACTTAGACGCTTGCGTCTGCAGGCCTCTTGTTGGTTTTATTTTTCAGAATCGAGCAACGAGGTGCTCTTTTGGCATCCTGTCAGTACTTGACCTCATTACCAGGGGTGAGTGGTTGTGTGAGATTATGCTCAAATGGTATGCAATGTGTACAACTCCGATAAAGTTGCCAATATGATACTAGTGTTTTTCTATCCACTTTGGCGCAGCTTATAACTACGACAAACACCGAACAAACTAGATTACCGGGGGTGCATGAGTAACATGTGGAGTCTTACCTCACGTTTTTAGCTATACTAATGACACCATGAGCCCTTAGCGACCGGCCCTTTGTAACGTACCTAACAGCACTAGTTATGTCTTTGTGACAGTATCACAATATCCCATATGACCATATTGCCAAACGTGTGCATTCCTCCACTTTTTTTGTCTAGTTTGAGCATGTGTTATCCAAGCTACTTGCTATACAGTACTATGTGATGTGCACTGAGTCATAATTGTTTTTAACAAACCAATGGTTTATTTTATCCACCACTAGCCTCCTCAGGCAGCAATAAGTAACCACATGTAATCACTGCACTATATGTGGACTATGTTGCTACCCAGACCCAGTTCTGGAAGTATGAGAACTGTAATAATTTTGATCCCACCTTAAATTTTTCAGGTCTCAACAGTTCAGGTCTACACTCCTGGAACACCAAAAGCAATGCTGGTGAAAAGACAGTACTCAGCACTGGCATAAAACACCAGACGCGTTTCGGGAATCAAACGTCCCTTCTTCAATGGTGTGTTGTGTGAGAAAATGAGAAGCGCTGTTGCTTGACGCGCTATTTAGTATCAGCCCCTACTCCCAGTGGGCGTGGCGCATCTGGCGTTTTATGCTTGTATGATGCGGGTCCCGCTTTTAATCATCTGCTTGCCTGCTGCCATTAAAACTTGATGGAACATTTATCTTCCTGTGGCCTCACTTCAAATGGTTTCCTTCTAAGTTGGATATATATATATATATATATATATATATATATATATATATATATATATATATATATATATATATACTGAAAGAACAAGAGTTACAGGGACGTTATAGTTAGGCTCAGATTTCACTCATACAAAACCAGTGAACTTCAGCAGTTATAGTTAACTATAACTTACATCCCGCAATGCACTACTTATGACGTCACATATTAAATCACTCATAACATGGTCAGTGACATCACTGATTATTATTATTATTAATATTTTTCATTTATTGTGCGCATGGCTACCCTAAGACATCCCAGCGCTATCGGCAGCACAGGTGAAAGTAGGAGTCTAGCAATTACTCTTCCGGAATAGCCAGGTTTTCAGACTTCTGTAAATTAAAATGGAAAGTTTTTAAACGTAAGTTGAGAGGGAGAGTATTCCAAAGTCTGGCTATGTTGTATGAAAAGGAGCAACCTCCACTACGCATCCTATTCAATTTTGGGATACAGGCTTGATTTAGATTCGCTGAGCGTAGACATTTCTTAGGAAGGTACGCGTTGATCAGAGACTGGTTGAAACAGAGGCCTGTGCCAATAAGAGTCTTGTGAGTAGTACATACGGCCCTAAAGGAAATCCTTTCCTCAATTGGCATCCAGTAAAGAGCTTTCAAACTGGGCCTCGCCGACAACGTTTCACAAGAGCCAGTCATAAGTCGTGCAGCACAATTCTGTGCCACCCAAAGCTTCCTAAGAGTCGATTTAGGAGCTCCCAGACACAGTGAGTTACAGTAGTCCAGGCGCGAAAGAATCAGGGCCTGGACCACGACTCTCTTTGCCTCCATGGGCAGTAGAGGGAGGACTTCCTGCAGCATTCTGAGGATTCCATGACAAACCCCTGATACTGTCACTGCTTGCTGGTCAAGTTTAAGAGATTTATCTAGCCACACGCCAAGGCTCTTTATCTTGGCCTTTGGGACTGGGGGGATCCCAGGCATGGAGGCCAGGACAGTGTGGGGGCTAAATTAGCTGTATTGCCTAGTAATATAATTTTAGTTTTGTCTCCGATAAGTTTTAGACATGACAGTTGCGCGGCCATGGGTTCTGCAGTTGCGCCCAGCTTCGAAAATCTGTTTCTAGGTAAATGGGAGGAGGAAATCAGAGCTGACACAAATCTCAAGAAATATTTTGAAAAGGTCTCGACTTGGGTCAGATACATCGATGACCTATTCATTATCTGGCAGGGTACACGAGAAGAAGACATTGTGTTCATTGAACAACTTAATATCAATGTCTACAATATATACCTTACTCATAACATCCATGAGGAACGTGTAGAATTTTTAGACACTGTAATAGTAGTGATTGACGGCTTTCTCACTTCTAGGCTGCATAGGAAGGACACTGCAGGAAACACCTTACTACATGCCCTCAGTGCGCACCCAGACTCTCTTAAATGAAGTATTCCGTATGGGGAGCTTCTGAGGGCAAAGAGAAACTGCAGTGATGCTACTGGGTTTGATACAGAACAAACGAATATGCTCAAAAGATTTAGAGAACGAGGATATCCGGAGGGCGTCCTCAAAAAAGCAGTTCTCAAAGTCTCTACTGTAGACCGCCAGGACACGCTCAATCCGGTAGCGCCTGTGAATGATACTGATATTGAGAGTGGCACCAGAGTCATAACTACTTTCAATCAAAGATCAGACAAAATACGTAAAATCCTTGCCAGTAACTGCAACATCCTCAAGACAGATAACATAGTGGGCCCTTATCTTAAAGACAGACCACAAATTACCTACAGACGAGGCAGAAATCTCAGGGACATGTTGATCAAAGGTGACATAACCGAAAACAAACACCATGTACAAGGCCTTAAGGGGTTTTACCCATGTGGGCACTGTAAAGCCTGTAAAACCAGCATTATGGTTAAACAAATTGAGATACCAGGCAGGAAGGACCCTAAATTGATCAAACAGTTTCTGACATGTACTACTACATATGTCATTTATGTATTTGAGTGCCCGTGTAAAAAGAATTATGTGGGCAGCACCACCTGTATGGCCAAAAAGAGGATACAAGAGCACCTCAGGGCCATTACAAATGTGGACAGTCATTACCCCATTGCTAGACACTTCCAGGAACACCACCATTCTGACAACTCCCTCCTTAGATACTTTGTTGTTGAACAAGTTAATATTGGAAGAAGAGGGGGGAACCATGAACTAGCGTTGAGGAAGAAAGAATCACGCTGGATCATGGAACTCGAAACCAAGTTCCCTGGGGGGCATAATTGGGATGAAGAGCTTGCAACCCACTTACACGAAGTCTAGATAGCTTTAAGACAATAGTGCCTTCCTCTTTGTTTTCACTGATTATGCAACATAAATTGAAGAAACTGTGTGTTATGCAGAAGTTAAATTGCTCATTTGATTTTAATGCAAATTTTAACTGTATGTTTTATATGTCTTTTTAGGAGGAATGAAATACTTTCACTCCTGTCACTTGCATATTCACAGTCGTTGACCAACCTGAAACTTGGGATGAAAGACATGAGCACCTGTATGAAAGTAGATTTTCACTTTAAATTTCTTTGCACCGTTTGTTGCTGGACACATATATACAGCCTTTTGCTTTCACCAACTGTTTGGAGGACCCCTGTGTGGATGATTTAATTAGGGCACTTGACCTTATTGTTTTCTCCACTCCTGACATTATGGGATAATCTGTTTGCCCCTGATTTTGTTTGGCACAAGCCAGCTGTACGTAAACTTACAATACCAGACAACGGCACTAGACCGAAGGTATTGATATTTCTGGTGTTATTCCTGGAGATATATTTCTGGTTAATTTGTCGAGGAAGTTGCGATTAGGAAATGATAATGATCCAATTGCATGACAAATCGAAATGCACCTTTTTCTAGATCAATTGTTTATAAATGTTTATAAATGTTTATAATAATCTCAGGTGCCAACAGGGGGTATTGCTAATACTGTTCATACACTTTTACGCCACAACCAGCATGAATGTAATACTGGGCATACCATTCTAAGATGGCGGCGTATTGGATCGTCAAAACCTCACTCAAGTGTTTTTGGCAAATCAGAGTTTCCTCCTTTGTGTTGTTGATTGTACCCGGAAGGTGTATAACGTGTTGTTTCGGCATGTTTTCTTTCACGTGTGATCAAGGCTATAGTGGTTGCCGAAACACGTAGCGTGTAAATCTGGACAAAAAATCCTGATTGCTGCAATACTCCTGAGTGCGTCTGTTTTGCTTTACAAGCAACCTGTTGGCTATATATATATGTATGTATATATATATATATATATATATATATATATATATATATATATATATATATATATATATATATATATATATATATATATATATATATATATATATACTGAAAGAACAAGAGTTACAGGGACGTTATAGTTAGGCTCATATTTCACTCATACAAAACCAGTGAACTTCAGCAATTATAGTTAACTATAACTTACATCCCGCAATGCACTGCTTATGACGTCACATATTACATCACTCATAACATGGTCAGAGACATCACTGATTATTATTATTATTAATAATTTTCATTTATTGTGCGCATGGCTACCCTAAGACATCCCAGCGCTATCGGCAGCACAGGTGAAAGTAGGAGTCTAGCAATTACTCTTCCGGAATAGCCAGGTTTTCAGACTTCTGTAAATTAAAATGGAAAGTTTTTAAACGTAAGTTGAGAGGGAGAGTATTCCAAAGTCTGGCTATGTTGTATGAAAAGGAGCAACCTCCACTACGCATCCTATTCAATTTTGGGATACAGGATTGATTTAGATTCGCCGAGCGTAGACATTTCTTAGGAAGGTACGCGGTGATCAGAGACTGGTTGAAACAGAGGCCTGTGCCAATAAGAGTCTTGTGAGTAGTACATACGGCCTTAAAGGAAATCCTTTCCTCAATTGGTAACCAGTAAAGAGCTTTCAAACTGGGTCTGGCCGACAACGTTTCACAAGAGCCAGTCATAAGTTGTGCAGCACAATTCTGTGCCACCCAAAGCTTCCTAAGAGTCGATTTTGGAGCTCCCAGACACAGTGAGTTACAGTAGTCCAGGCGCGAAAGAATCAGGGCCTGGACCATGACTCTCTTTGCCTCCATGGGCAGTAGAGGGAGGACTTCCTGCAGCATTCTGAGGATTCCATGACAAACCCCTGATACTGTCACTGCTTGCTGTTCAAGTTTAAGAGATTTATCTAGCCACACGCCAAGGCTCTTTATCTTGGCCTTTGGGACTGGGGGGATCCCAGGCATGGGAGCCAGGACAGTGTGGGGGCTAAATTAGCTGTATTGCCTAACAATATAATTTCAGTTTTCTCTCCGATAAGTTTTAGACATGACTGTTGCATCCAAGTGGCAACCTTTTCCAGACAGAGTTCCAGGTTTGAAGGAGCAGTCCGCAGATGGTTTAGAGATACCACCAGCTGAGTGTTATCAGCATAGGTAACTACTTTAATCCCACATGGGCGGATGACCTCGGCCAGTGGCCTCATATATGCATTAAAAAGCATGGGACTCAGAGAGGACGCCTGGGGCACTCCATAGTTGAGGGGTAGAGGGCCAGAAGTGGATTCCCCTGCAAAGACCTGAAAAGTCCTTCCATTAAGGAAAGATTGAATCCAGGAGATGGCTCTTCCTGCTACCCCCACTCTTTGTAACCTTTCAATAAGAACATTGAAGTTGAACATATCAAAGGCCACGCTAAGGTCGAAGAGGATGATGGTCGCTACTCCTCCCGGATCTACTATCCTCCTAGCTTCCTTGACCACAGCCGTTAGCGCGGATTCTGCGCCAAGGGTGGAAACCCATCTGAGAATGATATAGAAGCTCATGGGTTTCTAGAAAATATGATAGGGTAGAGTTTATATGTTTTTGGTAGAGTTTATTAAGCATGGGTAGCAGGGATATTGGGAGTTAGTTACTCAATACTTCGGGTTCAAGGTTAGGTGTTTTTCAGCAGTGCTTTTACCATGGCGTGATTCCAAGCTGGTGGCACGAGTCCATTAGAAATGGAAAGGCTTAGCACCTCCTGGATGACTGGTAGTACCAAGTCTTTGACCTTGGAAATTATATGAGGAGGGGCAGGATCTAAAGGCGAGCATGATTTTATTTGGGTGAAGATTTTAGATAAAGTCTACATATCCAGGTGTGGAAATTCCTCCAGGGTAGGATTGGTTCCTTCCACCATGCTCATTGGATTTGACCAATCCTGGCCAGTAGCTTCAGTTAGAGGGGTTACAAACTCACTGGGCCCTGGGAGACAGGGAAAGCACTGTAAATGGATTGTATTTTTCCCTGGAAATAATCTGCCAATTCATTACATTGATCACTGGTTTTGCTTGAGGAAATGTCCAGGGGAGTAGGCTCCAAAAGAGGCTAGGTGATCCCAAAAATTTCCTTAGGGGCGTTTGCTGCTGCCCTGATTTTTCCCTCATAGTATGGTGCCTGTGCCCCTTTGATTATGGCCTGATAGCTTTTTATGGATTCTCTCTAGGTTGTTTCACTGATTTCACTGAAATCCTTCCTCCATTTCCTCTCTGACTGTTTACATGTCTGTTTAAGCAGTCTAAGCCTAGGTGAATACCAAGGAGATGTTTTTTCTCTCATCCTATGATTTAAGTTTTTAACCGGGATGACTCTATCCAGTGAAGATTCCAACCAACCATTGAAAGTCTCAGATGTTGAGGTAATGTCTGAGTCAAACATAGGTTTTGAGTTTTTAAGCTCGATCGACCAAGCCTCAGCGGAAAGTTTAGACCACAGCCGGGCTTGCCTGTGTTCCTTGGGTTCATAATGAGTGAGTGTTTTAGGGGAAAAGGGATCATTAGATGATCAGACCATGGTAGGGCAATAGGAGTCTCCACCGTCAGTTCTATGATATTGGTAAACACGGGGTCTAAGGTGTGACCTTTTATGTGAGTAGGCCCTATGACTTTTTGTATGAGTTGTATTGCAGCGAGATCTTGTATGAGCTCCGATGGTTCACCTTTACTATGATCCTCAAAATGTAGGTCAAAATCCCCTATCAGTGAAAGATTGCTGGACAACTTAGCTAATAAACTGGCAACTTCTGGTAATGAGGTGAGGAAATGGCATACAGGCCCTGGTTGCCGGTAAATAGGAATCCCAGAAAAGGTCAGTACGGGTGATAGTGATATGGAAAAGGATAGATTCTCACAATTGAGTACTGAGTTGGGCTTGACTCAACATTTGAAGAGATCTTATAAATGATGGCGATGCCACCTCCATTTTTTCCCACAAGGTCTTTGCGCTGGATATTATAACCTGAGGGCAATCTGCAGACCACATCAGGGGCTGAGTCCTTATGCGTATATGTTTCAGTTAGAAATAGGACGTCCGGTCTAATGTCCGCATCTTTAGCTCCCCTCAGTGTTGAAGGAGGAACCTACAGTTAAGGAAAACGTTTTGTTCATTAGAGAGGCAGGGCCCTCACTATTACATCACTGATGACATCATCCAGGATGACTCACTCAACCTTTGGTTTTTTGAGTGAATTGCTAAGGTTTTTTAAATTCTATTTCCTAACTATAACATCCCCGTAAACTTTGTTTTGTTAAGTTAATTTTGGAAGTTTTTCAAGTTCTCTTTCCTAACTATAACGTCCCTATAACCTTTGGTTTTTTAAAGTTGATTTCTATGCTTTTTTTAACTAGTAGTCGTGTTTGCAGAGTGGTGGAGAAAGGGGGCATGGCTTTTGACGACCTCTCAGCAATCCCACTGTATGGGACTTACTGGAGGTACCAGGAAGGGTTGATGGCCCTCAAGGACCTTCTGCAGCTAAAGGGGCTTCATCCCCTAACCAGTAGTGCACCAGGAAGCGTGTTGCAGAGTGGTGGAAAAAGGGGACATGTCTTCCAAAGATTTATCAGCAATCCAGCTGTATGGGACTTACTGGAGGCAACAGGATGGCTAGTTGACCCCCAAGGACCCTCATCAGTCAAGGGGACTTCATTTCCCAACCAGTACTGTGCCAGGAGGCACGTTTACAGAGTGGTGGAGAAAGGGGACATGGGCTCCAAATACCTCTCCGCAATCCTGCTGTGTGGGACTTTCTGGAGGTAACAGGGGGGCTTGTTGGCCCCCTCAGCATTTAAGGGGACTTAATTCACAATCAGTAGTGCATGAGGAAGTGCATTTGCAGAGTGGTGGAAAAAGGGTGCGTGACTTCCGAAGACCTCCCAGCACTTTCCCTGTGGGACTTACTGGATGCAGCAAAAACATTGTGTGCCCTGTGCAACCCCATTTTTTGCTTACTCGTACTGGGAGTAACTGGCTCTTACTGTCGCTGGGTTCTGTTTAACCAGGCCCAGGGCCAGTGCTGTGTTGAAAACATAAGTGGAAACACCCACACTCATTAGGGTACACTATCTATTAGGGTGCATTTTCAATTAGCATGAGCTACCTTATATGTCCCTAGTAGATAATAGGGCAGAGGGATTAAAACTACCTATTAGTCCCTAGTATATTAACAGGCATGGCAGTTTAGAGGCCAGCTGCCCTTTCTGCACTTGCATTTGTGCACTGCTGAGCGCCTGAGGGCATTCTAAAAGCAGCCCTGTGTTGCAGCTCTACTTTAAAAAGTAAATTCCCTGCAAACTCGTCTTTAGCGGTTGGGGCATTTAAAATGTGATAATCTGCAACGGTTTTGCATATTAGGTACCTCTAGGATCTCCCCTAGGTGTCCCAGGGGTAGGGGATCATGTAATTATAAGGAGGTTCCTTGAAAAAAGATGTTTTATATGCCTTGGGGGTAGAGAAATTGCACGGTTCACTTTCCCCATTGCAGTAAAAAGCCTCCCAAAATAGACGTTGATTGCTAGGAGCACTGTGGAGTGTTGAACTACATTATATTTGCATATTCAGAGCCTCCAAGATCTCCCCTATGTGTCACAGAGGTGGGGGGGTCATGTACCTATAAGCAGGGTCCCTATACAAGATGTTTTATATGCCCTGGTGTTGGAGAAATTGCACTTTTAATTTCCCCAGTGTAGATCCCCAGCCACATAGGATAACATTGCAATAGTTTATGAACACATAAATATTGCTAGGAACTGATAAAATATCACTCAAGGACTTAGGAGAATGGAATTGATAAATCCAAGAATATGCTATTGTTGAATTTATCTAGAAATATACAGAAAATAAGTTATACGACTTTCTTCTCTGTAAGTTAAAATTCAGCCTGCCTGTAGTCCTCCCTGATTGGTCAGAGTTAACAGGATTCCCCAGTCTGCTTTGATGAAGTGATAAGCGCCTCACCCAGGGAGAGGCTATCTGTTAGAGAGAACTCTGCTACACAGGAATGCCAGTATTTAGAAAAAACAAAGGTCAGGTTGAAGCCACTAAGGTCCTCGTGTGGCCTAGGCCCCTCAGTTATTTTAGACAGCGTTAGGCAGGTAAAACAAAGTAAAGTAGTCCAGGCTGGACTGGTTATGCAATGAAGTGCATGAAGTGAGGGGTGTTCGTGACATTAAAAATTACATTGCATTGACAACAACAATATGCAAAACTCCATTAAGATTATTAAAAACAGACAGCAAGGAATCAACTATAATCGCGATCACCAAATTTTTACATGGAATGTGGATGACCCGTGCCCACAGACTGAGTAATCTATAACTGCCAATGGATACAATAGGTCTTCCATAATGGGAATATATTTAATCCGTTCTTATTTAAATTCTGGCTTATTGTACCATGACCTTGGATTTTTTGATGCTTTATTGTGTCTCTAAATGTGTTTTAAACTAACGTATTGTATTATTGTACTTATTGATGGAGTAATTAAGGACTTATTTCTAGTGTAATTTTGTTATTACAATGAGGATGGAATGCTAAGACTTTTTTTTTAAATGTAAATGTCTTTTATGATTATGTATCGAATAAAGACGTTCAAGTCTAATCGAAAATTCCAAGTTAATTAGTTGTAGTAATAGAGTTTTGGGTGTAAAGGAATGCCAGAGCATGGAAGAGTAGAGGAATTGGACAGGCAGAGAACGTCATGTCCATCTATCCCTTCCCTTCTGACCCAGCCAGATAGAAGGCTTAAGGAAGGATTCTGCAGATGTTAGGGTGAGGAGAGCTATGGAAATGAGCCATACTGGAAGTTGGTTTAACTCGTTCTTAGTCCTCTGCTTAGATTTCTGCCATGATGAATTTTAGAGGAATAGTGCTTTCTGGGATAAGATAATGCCACACATTGGAGGAAGTAGTCATGCTCTGGGGTGTTGCCTTACACCCCACTGGACAGGAGTGCTCTCCTGCTTGACGCTAGAGAACACTTAATAAGTATGTGAGAGGTGCTGAACCTCTCAGATATGTTGCTTGAAACTCAGAGAAAAAGAAGGCTTGCCATACTGGAACCTTGATTTTCACCACCAGGCCCTGCATTCTGACTGGCTGCGCCTGCTGAATTATCTGGAACTGCAGCCCAGTGGATGTACCTTGCTTTTGCAGGTTTAGAGAGTGGACTCCCTGTAAGCTATGGGTTAACAGAACTCACCTGGAACATCACCCCCAAGATTTCCCGGCATGGAGTGCATCCAGTGGCTTTGTAAGGGTTTTGTCCAGGTGCATTGTGGAAATTGTGGTCCAAAATTTTCAAAGACCATCTTAGAGCTTACAGACCCTTGGATTGTGTTTTAGACACCTTGGATCCTCAAGAGGAACTTAAGGAAGAAGTTCCAGAAGTTTGGAGAAGTTTGGAGCAACTTTGGAAAAAAGCTCCATAAGGTGACTGATTCGGCCGCAAGAGACAAGCTGGCCACCTTCAACTGCGACCTGGCCAGGATTACAGGTTCATCCCGCTGAAGAGCGCCAGATGTCCGACTTCCAGAGTTTGACTGGGAGCTACCTGAAAGTCAAGCCATCAAACCATCACAAGATCCGGCCTGGTGAAGAGCACTGAGGGACCACGGCGGCAAATGCTTCAGAAACGTTTCTAAGTCCGAAGGTACATTTTTTGCCGGGGCCTCAAGCTCAGTGTATTCATGCAGGGTTCTTTCATGGTCAGCCTCAAAGTTTGACTTTGTCCCGGTCAAGCACGACCAGATGTCACAGAGTGGCGCTGAAGGTTTCTATGTGCTAGAAAGTGTATAATCTTCAAAAAATCATATCAACGGTACTCTACATTGGATGTTTGTTATTTTGGTGTCGTTTTAAAGATAAGAATGTTTCCTATACATATATATAAATTGACGTTGGATTTTTATTGTGTGTTGTATCTTCATTAATCACTGAGTTGGTGTTTTTCAATGTTTTGCATACCTGTCTCCTAAGTTGAGCCTGCCTGCTTGCAGACAAGCTACCCAGGGTTGAGCATGGGAATAATGTTATGAGACCTGTACTGAGCCCTAGGCTGTGTTCGTGGCCTTATTGCCAGTGTTTGATGCATACTTACCACTACTAATAACCCACCTTCCTATAAAGGAGGTAACAGAATGGAGGTTCCTGGCCACCAAGGACCCTCAGGAGTCATGGGGACTTCATCCCCCAACTGGTAGTGCACCAGTTGTGGTGAAAGGATGTGGGGCCTCTGGCTACTTGTTGGGACAGCTCTCTAGAAAAACATTTGGAATGGGCGCCACGCGGCCCCCTTCCCGGGCCTATCTCAGCCCTGGGGACCTCATCCCCCAGGTGTTTATATATATATAAATATATGCTTCAAACCGAGTCCAACCAGCAAATAACGAATCCCGTCCTGCCGGAACAGACACCTCGGACACGGACCTTCAGGTAAGTGCAGTCTATTTAGATTCTTGCAGAAATTTGCAGCATAACGTTTCGGCTATATACACACACAAAATGGGCACTCTGGGAAGTTTTGCTGCAAACGTGTTTTCTTGCAGCAGCAGTGCTGACAAACCAGCCATGTTTCGGCTTACTCTTTGTTAACTAAGACAAACCTCAATTTGAAGTTCCTATTCAGTGTCACTTATAACCAATAGCTTATAAAATGGTGCACAGTTACTGCAAGGCCTTCTTTCTCATCGCTCATGGCAGCCATCTTGAGTTGAAGTACTTTGTCATGATTAACTAAACCATGAATTAGTATGTCCCTCCATTTACTTTCTGCATTCCCGTACCCAGTGGAATGATCAGTAGCTGCTTAAATTTGTCCCATCCTTTTGGTAAGTGTAAATTAACTGTTCTCTTTCCAATAATATAAGAAATATCATGTCAATATCAAATTTATAACATTAATTCTTAAAAAGAATTTACTCAATTATCCACAATCAGTTCTGAATTCCTTTTGATATACCAATGTTTATATTTTTTTCACAATGGAATCCTCGTATTTATACAAATTATACCGTTCTTTTGTTTGGACAGTATATGGTGTTTTTGTCCCCATCAGCATAAATTAATTAGTGCGGAAATCAGTTAATCAATTTTTCACAATCGACGGCAGAATGACTTTTGCTCAGCCAATTAACACATTCAACTTTATAAATTTCATCAAGAAAACAGTCCATTGAATTTTTGCCTTTCGCTCTCTTCTCTATATACTTGAATAGTCCATCAACACAGGAGAGCGCATATAGTATAGATAACACAGCAGGACTTCTCCATATTTCTCCCAATGGTCAAAATTCCCACCAACCATTGGCTCATGGTGTGTGGATTTTAGGGGAGATATAGCCAAAGTGAGCTATCCACTTGTATTCCACTTGTATTCCCATGTCTCCTCCATCAGGTCTTTTCTTTATAATTCAGTGTACTACAGCTATAACTCTTAAATGATTATCTTTGCGTAGATAGCTCCTATCCTTTTCTAGCTCTATTTTTTTAATGTGACTCCAGTCGTCTAGGTTTAGCCACCCTAACTCCATCTCACTGATTATGGGAACTCTATCCAAGCAATAGAAACTTAATAGATTTTGATTGTTCTAATGGAGGGTCTGGAAATATTGGGCAACTGGGTATGTAGATTCGTCTTGGCAATTGCTTGCATGTGTTCTAAAATTGTGCGATTCAGACCTCCATTTACCTTGTTTTCCCTTGCACAAAACTGCACAAAATTTGGCGCACCAAACCTTAGATGGCCAGGCAAAGCTAAGTCCATGTTTGCTACATAACCACCTATGGAAGGCAATGGCATAGGCATATCAGAAAATGCCCTTATATTATAAAGTGCGGCAGAACCATAACTGTGCATTGTCACTAGTCTCTCTCTCTGTCTCTCTAGATATACATATTTATATATGTATAATTATATATGTAGATATATAGGTAGATGTATATATATATATATATATGTGTGTGTGTGTGTATAGCTATGTAGACATATATTAACCTTTTGATACAAAATAAAAACTCTGATTGGACATTTCATGTTTATATATAATGTTAAACGGTTTGCTATTAAATTTCACATCACTTCAAAAGTGCCAGTTCTTGACTGCAAGCCGAAGCTACCCGAGAAATTCAGAGACGCTTTTGAGTCCAACTTTGCATTCCAGATTCATGCCTTGATTACAAATGTCTTGGATATTCGCAGTTACTAGTTTTGAGAAGTTTACTTTCTCCAGTAAATAATACTTGTGATTAAGTCTGCACCCCAGATACATTTTAGCAAGCCAAACATATTGTAATTGACTGGGACAAAAATGGCACTATAAATACCGGTGGGAGCGCCCTTGGAAGTGGTTACCATTTCTCATCCGATTAATCTTTGAATGAGAGGCAGAAGGGAGTCGATATTCAATAAAACAATTTAAAGCTTGTGTAGCCCATTTAGCCACACAATAAGGACCAGGAATCAGTAACTAACGTTAAGTGAGTTTCTTACAATTTAATAATCATTCCAGTAAATACACAAATAAGAAACATATTATAAAAGTAAAGAATTATACACATGGGCACATGAAGTCGTTAAAGCAGATTTTGACTTGATATAATAAATGCAGTTGGAACAATACAGACACTAAAAAATAGGACTTGCTGTTCCTTTAAAAAACTCTGCTACTCCTTCCTTTAAATATGAATGGATTTCTGAATGTAAATTGTGATCAGGTCATAGGGAAAGGTCTCAAAGAAATTCAGGAAAGCAGGAAGGTGTCAGCATAGTGAAGACTTCTAGAGAAATCTTCTAAAGAGTTTAAGTATTTAGCATAAAAGGAGAAAAGGAAGAAACGGGGTCTGCATCTTTCAAAATCCAAAGGGATCTGCTCTAAACTCTAAAAGTGTTTACATTAATTGAAACACACAAATACTCCAACATCAGCTGTATCTCTTCACACCCTTCCAGAGAACAATAGTGTTAAACTCCACATTGTCCAACGGCAACATTACCAGACTTTCTTCATTTCATAAGCTCTTCATGTTCCTGCCAAGATTTTCTCTCATGCCTCACTATCAATAATACAATACTCCTTTCTTTAACTATAAAATTATGAGAATGCACCTGCAAAAGAAGGAACAGCAAAGCAAGCAAAATGCCTTTTAAAATGAAGGCCTTTAGTCAAGCTACCGTTAGTCAAGCATTTCAATGTACACTTTGAATACATGATTACAAATGCACGTATATCTTCAGAAATAACTACCATGAATAAATGAACAATGAATAAATGCGTTCATTTTTACTTATGCAATGTGTTTTCCAATAAATGCAATATGACTTGAGACATAAGTGTAAGTATTAAAAAAAACTATGTCTTCATGGTTAAGCTAAACAATATGCATGTTTTATAGGTGTTTCGTTTTCTACAGTGAATGCCCTTCAGTAGCACATTTAAATGCTTCACTTCACATTAATAAGGTTAGGCACACAGTGTATATTGTCAAGTACACATTAAAAAAGCGTTTTGGTGACGTGTAAGGGTGGAATCTAAATTGCGCTGCTCCACCAAGATATGCGGATTTTGGTGTGGCAAGCACCCAAATCACGTTATGACCAATTTTTGGGGGGTTGGTGCTCATTATCATACTTGAGAAATGTGGAATCCTACAGTGTCAGATTTTATCGGTTGTAATACATATAGAATCACCAACTGGGACACACGTTACTAAGGCTTCAGCGCCTGCCTTGTATGGAAAACTTGCAGTCTTCTCTTTGGAGAAGTGTGGCTCAATGGTTAGAGGCGGCAGACCCCGGCCCGGGACCAGGGTTCAATTCCCAATGCAGCAGGGTCTTGGGTCAAAAATGTCCGCGGGCCTGATAATTCTCGCCTCGGCGCCTACTCTAACCTTGGGCTCCACTCTGCAACTCTAGGAAAATAGCTTGCTTATTCTTCACAACGGCCCCTTCAACGCCAGGGATGCCTGGTCTCACCTTGGGGGTGCCCAGTGGGGACCATCTCACAGGGAGGGCCAGGATGGGTTCCCCAGCGGTATACAGCGCCGGGACGCCCGCGGTGTGGGCAGCTGTGCGCTTTACAAGTATACAACATTTACATTTACATTTCTCTTTGATACTGCCAGGAAACCCTTATGAGATCATGCATTGGACAGGTGAGACAGGAAGTCTCATATTCTTCCCCACACTGTTGAAGTAGTGGTGTTTATTCAATTGGACAACGTAATGCTAGCGCAGTGCAAGGCGCAAATTCGGAGCTTCTATCTTGATCAGGTTTGATCATACTGCCTTCATGCTGTCAACCTTCACATCCTTATATCTTTCTCCATCACATTGTCCTCCTATCCCTCTCCTTCACATTTTCACGTCACTATTCTTCACATTCTCATGTCGATGACCCCTTGAACAAATATAAGGGCATCCAAATTGTATGAAGCATGGTTAGAGAGTTGAGGAGTCGAAGAACTGCTGCGCATGTGCACTGACAAGGGAGAGTCAGGGGGTGGTTAATGGAGGGGGACATGGAGTGCTGATGACTGACCCAGGGGAAACTGGAGCACGAGATCCTATATAATGCATTTCCAGTCATGTTGCACCACGCACTGCGGAAGTCTTCAACTCATCTGCCTTATTCTGAAGAAAGGCAAACATTCAATCGTTTTGAATGGTATTATGGATTTTACTGATTAGAAACCTACAGCCAGATGTATCAAAGGGTTTTACCCATTCTGTGTCTATGGGAAAATGTTTTTGTACATATATCCCCTAGTGCATATGTTATAGGGTTGGCATTCTCTTGGAACACAGCGGTTCTAAAGAACAACTCGCTTCTTATCCGCTCATTTATTTTTTTCACCAGACTTGGAGCGCATTCTCAAATCTAGAGTTGATCTAATAAGTACATATTTCACTTATCTTTGGACTACATTGTGGTTATATTGGGAGAAATGTGACCGCAGCCTGCTGCCTGTGCACTCACAGTCTCTGGAGACATGCAGGATTTTGTCCCGAGACACCCAGTGCTGCCTGCAGGCAACATAGTCCTCTAGCAGCTTGGTTTGTGTTGGTGTCTGCTGATGAGGTTTCCACCTCAGCACAAGCCCTGCTTCTTAGCAGGCCTGATTTATATACTAATTCGCCCCAGCTGCTCCTTGCCGAGCAGGAATGTATCAGACAAAGGCTTCGACAGAACAGGCGCCCCTCCCCCTCCCCCTTCCTACTCCCTCTCTCCGGAATCCAGGCAATTTATATCCGTTGGGCCTACACTCGTGATTTACTTCGACCTTAATCGGCGCGCGTCGTCGGAGGCTGTTACAGGCATAGAACGCCTATTTTGAATAAAGCTAGAAAGCGAAGATGCAACGGCTGAGAACGTTTTCATCTTCCATCAGTGTCCACACACGTTCATCTGAGAGTTATTGGGCGCGTGCCAGAGGCCTGACGGCAGCTGGCTAAGCCCCAGAAGGAGAATAATAACAGACGGAAAAATACTGCACTCGAATGAATATGTGAAGAATCATGATGTGGACTGAAGGAGACAAGGACCTTCTTTTCTCAATGAATTTCCTTCACCTCACATGTCGTGGTGGGTGTCTCAAAAGCAACCACTGTGGGCCGCAAAGTCAATATTTATAGCTACTAATTTATTGAAAGCTAAAGGCACGTAAAGAAAGAGTCCATGTTAATCGTGCTTCAGCACTCTGTCAGGGGTAGCCCTATAAACATGCCATTTTAGCAGCTAGACGCTTGAGTTCTTGACGAGACAAGCACATATGGCACATTGTATCCTATTTTTAACCCCAAAGTTAAAATCATATAGTGGTTACTTCAACATGATTTTCATCAATGTTCCAAATGGAAAAATTGGAACAGATGCCCTGAAAAGTACAGGTTAATATTTAAATTCCCCAGCTATGAAGACCAACGATGCAGACTTTTTTTTGTTGCTTTCTCTTGCGTGACCTGATTCACAGATATTTTTCACTTAAAGTTATCCATACCATGAACCATCATCCAGCAAAGTTCTTTCATTCCCAATCTGGTTTCTGAATTTATTGCTTCACCTTAAGAGTCGCAGTGTTTATTTTCACTGATAGTGGATGCCCACTTGAGTAGGTGTCTAGTTCAAGTGCAGACAGAGGTGTAGCTTTTTACTGACGTTTAACGTGAGATAGACTCATGTCAGTAGTCATATTTTATTCCACAGAGACAGGGACGGTATTTAACTGATCCATATGCTTTAATACTCGATGTAGACAGCAAATAAAATAATAGATGCAATGCTGAATTAATCTCAGCCACTATAATTAATTATTTTGAGCCACATTCCAGTGCATCAATTTTAGCTTTGTCACATGGTTTTCTGCTGCATAAGTGCAGTCATTTGAGTGAGCTGCAACATTGATGTGTTCTACTTAAACCGATCTCCGCCACAAACCATAGTTCCCAAACGTTCTTTCATTGACTTTCTAGTTTCTTAACTGTTGTTTCAATCTAAGATATGGAATGCTTGTTTTCATTGGAACTGGGTGCCTACCTCAAGTATGGCCAGAGATGTGTCCTTCAGAAGCTTTAGCACAAGGACATTACATGTTGGGAATTGCATACATTTTATTTCACATTGGTGGTATTTAATCAACCAATACCATTTATTGCTCAACCTAGACCCCACAAAATGTTTGGATAGAGAGCAGGAATTAGCAACTTGGTCACATTCCAGCCCATTGTTTTTTTAGCCCTTTCGTGCGCCATAACAGACAGGGTCTAGCCAAATGCAAAACAGTCTTCCCTCCACCTGATAAATCACGATCTAAACCAAACTGCAAGGCCAGGTCCCTCTGAACAAGATCACAGTCCACCAGAGACCTGTTTCTACCTTATTGGGCCTCATCAATGAGGTGGAACTTGAGTTCTATGTCACAGCGACCTTGAGACCCATGTCTGGGCATAACCATCATACTTATGGAGATTCACTTAACCCCTTCCGCCCTCATGGCGGCTCCTGGCCGTCATGAGTCATGGTGGGTGTGTGCGCACGACGGCCGGGGGCCATCCGAACCACGCCCTTGAATTGAAAGTCCAGCACTGCGGCGGAATTTGCACTGCAGCCAAGGTGTTAAGCAGTATAAAAGGTGATAATGTGTTATTGTTTAGATCTTCTGGGCCATTAAAGACATAGACCAGCAATATGCACTTCAGTCTCTGCCCTACCCCAAAAGGGATGGCCCAGTCCTAAAATTTCTCAACAATAATAAACATGACACTATCCAAATTCCTTGTATGATGAATTTTCGAGAAAACAGACTGTTAAGATAGCAATAAAGAGTATCAGCGGTTTATTGCTGCTTTCTACTTAGAAAACTGACACCCCCTATCATAGCAAGGCAGTACTTAATTTGAGCCGGTGGTTTTTGGTGCTCAGCACCAGCACTTAATCATCAACACCAGCGTTTTTCATGGGCACCAGTTAAGGACACTTTAATTTGTGGGGAAGTTAAGTGATTTGCCCAGAACCACAGAATGTTAAGCCCACATCGAGACTCCAACCTGGTTCCCCATCCCCAAAGTGGGCAGCTCTGGCCATTACCCCCACATCCTCTCCCCACTTTCATGGTTAGTAGTTGGTTCTTCTTTAGGCGGCGCTAACAGAAGAAACAGGCTGGTGCAAGCTGCTTCCTGACAAGAGAGCCAGCACTTATTTTTTTAAACAAATTAACCACTGTAGCAAGCTTACAGCTTTCCTGTGTTTCCATGGACACATGTAACCTTATTATTTTATATGAGTCTAGTGCTTTTTCCTTTTGCTGTGCAATTTAACAATGTGAACTCATTTATGCTTGTTTCAGTAATGTTTTCACAGACCCTTTCAGTGCCCTCTTGGTGTATATATGTTATGATACATAATATCTAAACATCATTAAGTAAAAACAAGTCAGGGGCCTAAGGGCACTCCTCATGACCAGGATGTTTTGTTTTCATCTAGCCTGAAGAATCATGTGTTACTTGCGATAAGGCTGGAATCAGCACTACATAATTCGCTCTACACATAACAAGATTCTCTGCTTACTGTCTTGTTGTTTGATTATTTTCTCACAATGAGCACACATTTCATGAACACAACAGTGGGAGACCGGAAGCATTGCATAGCCGAAGATCTTATATCCTTTTCCAATAATAAATCTGATGCCTTCCCATGCAACATCTCAGCAACCCAACAAAGTATGTAGATGAACTGTTTCCTGTTCATGGCCTGGCTTTTTCTAGTTCACTGCCACTCAAGAAACAAAGTAACCACAGTCTATCACCACATTCAGCAACACATCTCTGTCAACATGAACAATACCACAGAAACAAAAAATGTACCCTAAAAAATGCACTGTCCAACTTTTAGCCATATCCAGCCAACCTGCATTGTCAAAGTCCTTGAGCTGATCAGCACCAGGCAACTCGTCATACATAAATTGCCACTGTTTCCTGATTGTTTGTATAACCAGCATCCTTGATTAGAGTGACAGAAATGGCCCTGATTAAGGCCAACCAATGTGCTCCTGTTGCATGATCTGTCAGCAGCCCTTGACATCACTGACTATGTGGTGCTCCCCATCTCCTGCCCTGACACAGGCAAAAGCACAGTTACTGGAAATACAATTTCATTTTTTAATTGCCCAGGTACTAGGGAAAGTGACGTACGGGTGGCGAAGGGACTTGTAAATAAACCCCCAAGTACCATTGCGCAACATGGACGTCACTTCTCACAAGTTAAAAATGATGCAAAAGTGGCGCAAGAGTCTTGTTAATAAGCCCCCTAGTACCTGGGCAAATAATACAATATGATAAAACACTATCATATTTTGAAACTCGGATGGAAAATGAACCAATATAGTTCTGGAACTATTGCTATGCAAGTATAGGTTGATGAGGATTTAACATAAAGTATTGAAGTCTATGTACATATGCAATAATTTATTGTTTGCTTTCTGTAACAGTGCATTGTAAAGTGTCACAAAGTTATTCAATATAATACAATACAATTCTAAAGAAAAAGAAATCAGTATATATACAGGGAGACAAGCACTAGTATGTGAGAGGAGGTAGGCAATCATTTCGAAAAGTACAATCTATTTAAGAGCCTTTATCAGGACCAGAGAGCAATGTTGAAGTAACCTTTAGATAAAATATTTCTGTTGAGATAGGCCGTCAAATAAAAAAAAAACTACATAATATTCACTTTTCGTTTAGATATAGGTAGGTGAAAATGACAATTTTTGAACTAAAGTTCAAAAGGTAACCAGTTGTGTCTTGTTGTTCAGAAAGCAAGCAAACCAACTTGAAACCCATCTGCCAATCCTGTCCTATCCTCTTTCTTTCCCTCATGTCTAACTTTTCTGTCCTTTCCTCCTCACACCGACTTCTCTATCTAAATCTAGCCAGCAAGGGGGTAACCGCATACACAGCACTGTACTAATGTCCTTTGCCAGCTGTGGTTAACCATGCAGCAGCATTTGTGATTGTATACAATTTATACAAATAAAATATATATATATTAAAAAAAGATGCCAGGCCGTGGAAGTAAAGGACTAGTTTAGTCAGTAAATACCCATTGCAAATCCAGTTGGTCTGGCTTTAATGAGCGTATACATGCAAGCAACACTTGATAATAGCTGTCTTTGTTTATGTTGGTTCATTAACCCGTTAACCGCGGCGGTAATTCCGCCGCAGTGCGGGCGTTTCCGTGCGCTGTCGGGGCCGCGTCGGCCATTGGCCGACGGCAGCACTGGGGAGGTAGTGCTGCCGTCGGCCAATGGCCGACAGCAGCAAGGAAAGGGTTAAAGCCAAATCTATTGGATTTGGTGATAATGGTGGTGGTAATGGTAGTGTTGGTAATGGTTGTAGTAATAGTGAAACAGGTGGTGGTAATAGTGTTGATTGTGATGATGGTGGTATTGGTGGTGATGTTTGAAAGGGTTCTAGTGGTAATAGTGGTGGTAGTAACGGAGACTGTGGTGATAATCATGGTGGTGGTAATGGTAGTTGTGATGGTAGTGGTGGTGGCCATAATGGTAGTAGTAGTAGCAGTAATATTGTAGATGGTATTGGTAAATGGGGTGGGATTGGTAATGGGGAGGTAATGGTGGTAATAATGATAGTTAATATGGTAGAATTGATGGTAGTGGTAATGGTAATTGTGGTGGTAATTGGGATGTGGTGATAGTGGTGTCAATGATGATGGTGGCCATGGTGAGGATAGTGATGATTGTAGTGGTAACAGTGGTAATGTTGGTGTTGGTAGTTGGGTTGAAATCATAGTGGCAATGGTGGTAGTGGAAATAGTTGTAATGGTAGTGGTAATTGTGGTAATGGCTATGGTTGTAGTAATGAATATTGTAATGGTGATTATGCAGGTTGTGGTGGTATTTATTACAAGTGGTAATGCTAGTCATGGTGAAGGTAGTAATAGTGATTATGGTCAGGTTAGTAGTGATGGTGGTAATGTTGATCGTGGTAATAGAGGCAATGTTGGCTGTAATGTCCTTGGTAGTAATAGTGGTGGCATTTGTAGTGTTGGCCATGGTAATGACTTAAAAAAACAGACCTGTGTCAAAACAGAAAAAAACATTTATTCCACTGTCTAAAGGTCAGGCTTGCACTTCTTACGGGTAAACGCATTTGAAAGCCCCATTGTGATCCCAAACAATTCTGAATGGCAAGCTTCTATGAGATAAACCATTGAATGTGCAATGATTCCGAATATTTGTAAGATATCAAATAGCCCTTCATCCATTGTAATAGAAACACCCCAAATATCCCTATTATGAGTTGCACCCTACTGGTGGAGTGCAAACCCCACACCTGTAATTACCGGTACTATGAGGTAAGTCCCTCCGAGTATCATGCAATTTTGAGTTAAATCCCATTGAATGGGGGAAGAACTATGCAGAACTGGAAATACCAGCTGTAATTCTGTGGGGTTTGTCTATTTCCAGAAGTTTGATGCATGTTTACCACAAATGAGGGTGGTTAATGTGTGTGGAGGGCTTGACTGTGCAGTTGGAGATCCAAGTGTGAGTTCCCTGGCTGCGAGCTTGGAGATGGTTTCCATTGTGGGGTTGTCGCTGATGAGGGTGGAGTTGAGTTGCTTGTTGGTGACTTTGCTGCAATTCCTTCGCAGGGGGCTTGGGGTGGGTTTGGGTGGCTTGGGTTTGCCAATGAGGAAGTGTATGCAGTGGTGGTCAGTCCAGGGGAGTTGCGTGGGGTGGCTGAAGTGGACACTGTTTCCACCAGCGAAGATGGGGTCGAAGGTGTGTCCTGCCTTGTGGGTCGGTGTGATAATGAGTTGTTTTAGTCCGATGTTGGCGAGGTTGTCACGGAGGTTGGTGGAATTGGGGTGGCTGGGGTTGTCGAGGTGGAAGTTCAGGTCTTCGATTAGTATGTAGTCCACCGATGCGATGGCTTGGGGTGCGACGTGGTCGGTGAGGAAGTCAGTGAAGGGAGCCCGGGGCCGGGGGTCTGTAGGTGAGGCTGCTGAGGAATGTGAAGTTGGGGCTGGTCTGGATCTGAAAGTGCAGGTGTTTGGTGACAGGGAAGGTTTTTAAGAGAAAGAGGGAGTTCTTGTGAACAATTGTGAGGCCCCCTCCCGGGTGGTTAGGGCGGTCCTTCCTCTGGATCTTGTATCCGTCCGGGATGGCAATGGTGATGTCAGGGGCAGAGGAGGCATTGGTCCAGGTTTCAGTGAAAAAGGTGACATCGGGCAAGTGAGAGTCCAGTAGGTTCCAGATCTCCACGGATTGCCTGTGCTCTGTGCATGGAGCGCACGTTGAGGAGTATGCATCTTAGGGTGTCAGTGGCTGGAGAACTGGCCGGGGGTCGTGTTCAGCGTGGCCTATTGGCAGTCGTTGTTTCTTCCGGGGTTGAGTGCGAGGAGAGCGGCTGTGTTGTAGTGGTGGATGGTTCGAGATCCAGGGTCCCTGGCGCTGGTCGCTGTCGGGCACAGACAGGCTTGCCTTTGGCGTGCCTTTGGTGGCCAGCGGCGCGTCCGCTGCACGGCCGTGCAGTGGCCGCCATTTAATTGGGAGGAGAGGGATGAGAAGCTGGGAGGTGGGAGCGGGAGCCGTCCAGGGGAAGGGGCCGCAGGGGCAGCAGCAGCAGGAACGGAGGCAGGGAGGGAGTGAATTAAGGCTGAACAGTGGCAGACATGTAAAAATAAATTAAATTAGGTAAAATAATTAAAAGAATAACTGTGGAGGAGGCTGAAGGGCTACAGGCGAAGGGCAGCACGTGGAGCGGGCTCATGGTGGGCTGGACCCCAGACGGAGCTCGCAGCAGAATAATGCAAGCATCAGCGGGCAGGCGAACCTACCAGGATGAGGTCATAGGTCTGAAGGCAAGAGACGGCACCACGGAGCAGCTGGGAGAGAGACGACCTAGACCGGGGGTCAAATGACTTACTATGATTTCAGGTTCACATCATAGAAATTGGTTAGGCCAGGGACTCTGGCTTCCAGTAGTGATTCAGTTGGGGTCTACAGAAATCAACAGCTTAATAACCGCTGCCTTAGTATATACAGAGCTTGGCGGATGTCTGATATCCCATTGATTTATATGGCCTGATGACATGTATATATTGAAGTGTGTTACGGTGTGATGTGTTAATGTATTCTCTTCTGGACTGGTGTAAATAGTGTTTTGAGGTATGGTATTATTTAGTGTGTTGTGATGTTTGTGTTGTTTAGAATTTTGTGATGTGGTGCTGTGTACAGTTTTGAATGGTTTGAGGCTGGAGCCATCACATGATATTAGGTGATATGACATCCATGGTGTGATGCTCCATGGTGTTTTATGGCTTTGCATGGTGTGGTGTTAAGAAGTTATTGTCTTTGAAGTAGAAGTGTATCTAGTATGGTATCAAGTTATGGCATGTTGAATATGCAACATGGCATCGTTAGGGGAGGTGTAATGTTAAAAGGTGTGATATTGTGTGGTACAGAGTGGAGTAAAATGATGTGATAAAGTGTTAAGTGGCAAACCTTGGTGTAGACATGTGGAACTTTTGTACAGTGTGGTACGGTGGGTGTTGCATGATGTGAGGAGTGGTAATATGTAGTGGAGTGTTCGGTATTCCAATGTGCTGCGGTACATTGCAATGTTACATTGTGCTGTGAGGTGTAATTTGGAATAAAGGGTTGTATGATAGATCATTATATTGAGGGTTAGTGAGAAGTGGTGTGGTGTATTATGGGTATTAGATTTTGTGGGAGTTTCTGTCTGGTTTTGTAGCATGTGATGAAGTAATTGTCTGATCTTGTTAGTATGATGTGATCTGGTACAGAGAGAAGTGGTGTAGTCTGATTTCAAATGTTGGGAGGAGGGTGGAGTACCATGCTGTGTTGAATGTTGTGAAATGATATGCTCTGGTATGTCGCAGAGTAGTATGTTGGGATTTATTGCAGTGTGGGGAAGTGTATTGTGGAGAGGAATAGTGTGGTATGGTTTTATGTGGTGTGCTGAAATGTGGTGCTGGATGGGTTTGGTGAAAATTATTTGTTGGGTTGAGCCAGTCAGTGTATAAGAGGGCTGGAGAGTGTGTCCTTCATCTCTGCAAATAGGTGTGAATAGTGGTCGGTGCAGGTGATAATGGATGTGGTGATGCTGGTAATGTGGATGGAATAATTGTAAGAAAATCAACACTCAGATTCACCTTTTGGTTTGGGACATCCCAGACTGCTGTACTTTTGATATGCAGATCCTCTTATAGTTATAATATTGAGGTCCATTGCTGTTATATTCTGTCTTTGATATAGCTCTTCAGCCTGCTTTTGATCTGTTAAGCTGGGCAGGAGAAAGACAAATTGAGTGAGGAAAACCAGTGGTAGGGATTAGACTGCAGGTCCTTCCAGGTCACATGCCTCTTAGGAGCCACCAAAGGGTTTGTGAACCTTAGCTCATCTGGCTCTGGTGAGTATGCCTATGTTTTCTAGCCATGAGGGTGGCAGGGCCTTATTACCTAAACCTTGATCACTTGACCATAATGCAGTGCCCTCTGGAGTCTGATGGCTGGTGGGAAGGGAGGGAAGTAGTCAGAGGAGAGGGAAACATCCACAAGGTAGGTTCCATGCTAGAAAGGGCAACACTAATCCTAGGATGGCATAACATTGTCTGATGATGGTGACTCATAGTCTTGGGCTTGGTTATAGTCATGTGATCTCTTAAGTGATGTCTTGGTTGCTTTAGTCATGGATCTGCTGTATATTTGGAGCTGGGAAGGGGAGACATAAATTGTGAAGGAGGTGCAAAGAACCCTGAAGGTCATAAAAGGCCTGGTTACTCAAGAGTAGGATGTAGGCCTGGCAGGTGAGAGCTACAAAACCTCTGCAGCTTATCATGATGGAGGTGAGCATTATTGCCAGCAGATAAGGAGTGAAGGGAATAGAAAGGTCAATGCATAAAATGCATGCCACCATTGTTAGCATGTAGTGTCTCTGACACTACTATTCGAGGTTAAAGGTGAAGGTAAATGGGAGACAACTGTAGGATACTCTATAGGTAACAGTCAGCCAATGAGATCTTGAAGTTTTGCCATTGAGATCTTGAAGTTTCCATCTGGATGAGCTGGTGCTACTTGGTGAAATAAGATAAGAACCATTGAAGTACCGTGTCCACACATACATGTGATTTCTGCAGTGTTTGTTGCGACAGGATATTCAGCAGTTTTGAGGTCAACAGAGGGTTCACACTGGACCTAAAAGCAGAAATTGCTGTTTTTGAGGAGAATGCAATTAACCATTATTTGGATGGCAGCTGTCTCTGCGATGTGTTATAAAAAACTAGACTGTTCATCATTCTTTGTTATATGGCAATGCGGCTAGATGTAGACTGGTTCTCAATTATCCCTTCTGTGCAATGGAAAATGGCAAGTATGTGAGGAGTGTTTATGAGGTGAGATAATGAGGTTCCAGAGTTCATTTCTGTGGGATCTGTTCTATTTTGAGTGTCTTAGGAAAGGATGATTTTAGTTTGGGAGTGGTAGATTAAGTTGAGAATTGGGCTAAATACCTCTCTGGAGAGTGACTTCATGATATTTTGAGACGGATGTTGTCTTATGTGTTTATTGTGGTTTCCGGAGCTACACCGATGCTGGTGAGATCTGTGATCAAATCTTGCCTGAAAGAGCTCTATTTGAAGTTGTTGCTTCATAGGATGGGTGATGCCAATACGTATTCATCAAACATAATTAAACCTAAAAATAAGGAAAAACTGAACACATTGAAATTAAAACTGAAATGAAACAAGTAGAAAATAAATAGTTTTTGCAAATGTCAAGCAACTAATTCATTATATAACATTGTTGCAAAATTGATTTATCCACCAATACTTTTCCTAGTAGACCTCAAGCCTACGTAAACATCCTATGCTGTCCTCTGTGTTGGTAAAAGATCAACTCTGTCCTCATTAGGTACTTCAGTCTGACCTGCCATATGAACGGTGATGGTGCTTCGCTGATCACCAGGATTGTGCTATTGGGCAGCGAACAATCAGGGTGCTGAAAATCATGTTTTTCTTCGGGTTTAGGGAAGTTAATTGTGTCAACGAAATATCCTAGCATGGTTATACAACAGTTTAGCTGTATATCCAGTTACCAATTTTACTAATCACTGAAAAAAAACTGACCATAAGTGTTTAAGCTCTCAGTAGGTCTCAGAACAACCACATATTGTGCACCCAATATCCTACACCAGCATCATCTATCAGAATATCTAGGTAAAAATGTATGCAAGTAGGTCGGTATGTTGCTAATATACTGAAAGTTATTGAATCCTACTTAGGTAGGTGTTAGATTTGGGGGTCTCTAGTTGGCACAGGTAGGTACTTGTGACAAATAGGGACCCTCTCCTCTAGTCAGGATAAGGGGATTACACTCCTAAAATAACCCCTGCTCACCCCCTTGGTAACGTGGCACGAGCAGTCAAGGCTTATTTCAGAGGCGTTGTAAGTTAAGCAGTTGTGACCACATGCAGTAACCCAGTGACAACACTACAAATGGACACCACACAGGTTTTAAATTAAAAAAAAGTAGACTTTGTTTGTAGTTACCACAAGACCATAAATAACAGAAATACACACTATGATCACTTTAAGATGGTAGATTTAAGCTTAGTTCAGTTTGGTTCTTAGATGCGAAACTCTGCGTCAATTTACCTTACATTGCGTTGCGCTTCCATGACAAGCAGTGTCACAGCGATGGGAAATGCGGCAAAGTTCAGACACAAAGAAATAAAGTCTGAGAGGATCTTCCAGATGCGGCACACTTCTTGGGGATGTGAGAAGCTCTCGGTTCGATGCGTGGACTGCAGCGGCCACACCCTTATGATGCGACGGCAACAGCTCCAGCGTCGACGCTCTTCTCCCAGGACGCGTGAAGCTTCCGCTCGATGCGACAACTACAGCGGCGACATCCAAGATGCGACGGCAGCAGCTCAGACAGCGGCTCGCTTCTCAGGGATGCGAGGCGCTCTTAGTCGATGCTGTGCAATGCGACAGTTCCAGCGGCGACACCCTCCTTCAGAGTTGTGACGGCAGGCCCAGCTACGGCGTCACGCTTCTTCTCGTTGAGTCGTGCTTCCAGCTCCTTGCGACACACAGTCCCTCAGAAGGCCCAAAACAGCAGCAGGCACTTCCAAAGAACTCTGGGGAGCTGGGGGGGGTGAAGTCTGTTGTCCCTGAGACTTCAGCAGGAGGCAAGATCTTTTCCAAGCCCTTGGAGATCCTTCACAAGTTGAAAGCAACGTACACACATTTCCTTTCTTCTTCCTTTGACAGTAAGGCAACCACTGCAGGCCAATCCCCCAAGCAGTACTTCAGCTTGGGAATAGTCTCTCCTCAGTTTCTTCAGATTCCTCTCCTCAGTAAAGGTTTCTTAGTCCAAAGTGATCTAATTTCATGGGATCAGGGTCCCAATATTTATACCCCAAAATCCTTTGTTCTCTGAGGGGAGAGGGGCCTTTGCCCAGTCCAAACCAGTTCTGAAGCACTCTGTTTACCAGACTTCTCCTTTCCTTTCACAGTTCAGGGCATGCACATCAGACGCCCCACAGGAGGTGGAGCCAGCATTATGGAAGGCAAGTACAGTCCTGGAGCACTTTGTTTACAGGACTCCCTTTCTTTCAGTGTGCAGGGCAGGGACATCAGCCGCTCCGCAGGAGGTGGAGCCAGCATTGTGGAAGGCAGGCCCAGCCCTATTCAAGGTTCAGGTGCAACTCCTTCCTCCCATCTAGATGCAGATCTCTCTATTCACCATCGCGTGACTCAGCCTGTCTCCTGGAATTCCACAGCCCTGTCACTCACAAAACCTACCATAGGAATACACAACCTAACAGAGGCAGGTTTGAATGGTTAGACAAGCCAATACCTACTTTCTAAAAGTGGTATTTGCAAACACAGAATAATAAAACCAACTTCACTAAAATATGTATTTTATTATTCTGAGTCCAGGCATACTAAACTCGAATTTCTACCATGTTCTCTGAGACAGTTAGGACTAGGGACCACTGATTAATACATCAATTTACAATAGGGAGCACTTGCACTGTGGGACTGGATAGCAGTGGCACAGCGCCCAAAGCATCTAATACCAGCCAAAACACATGAGGCACCAGCAAAAATGGAAGGGAGACCCACGCCAATGGTCTAACACGTGTCCCCTCCAGCTGAAAAGTGGGGAGAACTGCCCTAACTCCTGGGAGTTCTCTTTACTAAGGTGAAAAAATCTGGACGGACCATCAGCGTTGGCGTGTTCTGTACCAGGGCGGTGTTCCACCGTACAGTCCATAGCCTGTAGAGAGATAGACCACCTCAACAGCTTTGGATTCTCACCCCTCATTTGCATCAACCATCTGAGGGGCCTGTGGTCAGTCTTAACCCGGAACGGAAATGAGTCCCAAACAGGTATGGTCTCAGCTTCTTCAGTGACCAGACCACAGCAAATGCCTCACGCTCAATAGTACTCCACCTCTGTTCCCGTGTGTTAGACCTGAAATCATTGGCATGAGTCTCCCTTCCATTTTTTTAGGATTGCCTCCTCTGTTTTGATATGTTTTTACTGGATTTATGCTTTGGGCACTGTGCCCCTGCTAATAAGTGCCACTGTGCAAGTGCTCCCTATGTTAAATTGATGTACTAATTGGTTATTCCATTATTGGCTTATTTGAGCTACTGTCAGCCCCTAGCACAGTGCACCATGTGTGCCCAGGGCTTGTATGTCAAATGCTGGCGGTGGGCTTGCAGCACTGGTTGTGCCACCCACAGAAGCAGCTTGTAAAGTGTGTCTGAGGCCTGCCATTGCAAGGCCAGTGTGTAGTCTGTGACTACCATGTTGACTTGGCCAAGGGCACCCCCTTGCAATTCCCTAAACCTTCCCTTTGATTCACATTAGCCACTCCTATGGTAGGCCTAAGGGCAGGGTGCATTGTAAGTATAAGGTAGGACATGCTCTGATGTGGGTAGCATGTCCTAATAGTGAATTACAGCCATTTTCGTGTTTCACTATTGAAGGCTACCTGTTCTCATAGGCCAGAATGGGCAGTTAAGATTGTTACATTCCTACAATCCTAACTGACTCAGGGAACATAGTAGAAATTCGAATTTAGTATGCCTGAACCCAGAATAATACAATACATATTTTAGTAAAGTTTATTTTAATATCCTGTGTTTGCAAATACCACTTTTAGAAAGTAGGTATTTGCTTGCCTAACCATTTGAGCCCGCCTCTGCTTTCTTGTGTATTCCTTGTCTGGGTTTGTGTGTGACAGGGCTGGGTAAATTCCAGGAGACAGTCTGGGACAGCCCAGTGGTGAATAGAGAGATTTACATCCAGATGGGAGGGGTAGAGGGCACCTGGGACCTGAATAGGGCTAGGCCTTCCCTCCACAATGCTGGCTCAACCTCCTGTGGCTTGTCTGATGTCTCTGCCCTGCACTGTGAAAGGAGAAGGGGAATCAGGTAAACAGAGTGCTCCAGAGCTGTATCTTCCATCCTCTGTGCTGGCTCCACCTCCTGTGGGGCGTCTGATGCTTCTGCCCTGCACAGTGAAAGGAAGAGAAGAGTCCTGTAAACACAGTGCTCAGGAACTGGTTTGAACTAGGCAGAGGCCTCTCTGCCTTCAGAGAACAAAGGATTTTGGGGTATAAATATTGGGACCCAGTCCCACAGACTTTAGATCACTTCTGGAACAAGAAACCTTTCTGCCAAGGAGAAGAACCAAGGAAGCTGCAGGAGTTTGGACTGCCACTCTGCCAGTGTAATGTTTGCTGGGTTGGCCTGCAGTGGTTGCTTCATTGCGAAGGGAAAGGAGAAGGAACTTTTAAGGACTTTCATTTATCTATAGAACATTCTCCAAGGGCTTGAACTGTGCTTGCCTCCTGCTGAAGTCTCAGGACCAAAAGATTTCACCTCCAGCTCCCTCCTGAATTTCCTTGCTGGGAATTCTGACTCCAGTCACTTGCGTGCCGCTGGGAGCTGGAAGCGCGACGCAGCGAGAAGAAGCGTGTCACCGCTGAAGCTGACATCGTCGCAACGCCGGAGAAGCGAGCCTTCGCTGCATCTCCCTGGAAGCGTGTGTCCATCGAAGCTGCCTGCTGTCACATCGCCGGAGAAGCGCGACGCATTGAAAGAGCCGTCATCACAGCACCTGAGAAGCGTGTCGCTGGGCCTGTCGCGGCTCCAAAGTACAGAGTCGTCGCAAGGCTCCCAGGGCGTCATCGCATCGTCATCGCATCGCCGCATCAAGGGCACCATCTTCTCACATCGCAACTGGATCGTCGCATCGCATCAAGGCGCCATTTTGCGCACCGCAACGGGCCCGCAGGCGGAGAATCTACGCATCACCTCCGCACCGGTAAGAAGCACAATGCATCCCCTACTCTGCGCAAGCATTGAGGCACGACGCATCATCCCCCCGGATCACGGAACCGACGCATCTCCCCCTTTTGCGAGCCTTTTGTTTACTTTGCTTCACACATCCAGGAACTTTGTTGAGAACTGTGCCGCATTTATCATCAACTTAAACTAAGCAACTTGAATCATCTTTTAAGCAATCTTAAGTGTAGTATTGTGGATTTTTGTCGTTTGCTCTCTTGTGTTTAAGTCTATATAAAGAATACTTATTTTTATAAAACCTGTGTTGTGTCCATCTGCAGTGTTATCACTGTATTACTGTGTATATTCACAAATGCTTAACACACTGCCTCTGAGATAAGCCTGTCTGCTCGTGCCAAGCTACCAAGGGGGTGAGCAGGGGTTATTAAGGAGTGTAATCCTCTTATCCTGACTTAGAAGTAAGGGTCCCTATTTGGACAAAGGTGATAACCATTGCCAACTAGAGACCCCCAGATCTAACATTGGTGGGCAGCGGTGAGGATTTGGACTTTGCATTTGTGTTTCATATACAATGATTGGTGTACTCTACTAGTGAGTGCAGACCAAACGCGACCACATACTTTTGTTTGATAGAATCCCTTTTCCTAGGAACTGTTATTTTTTCTGAAGACTCCCAATTCTAATTACCATGAGTAAACCAGCATCTGTTGCATCTATGGGTCTTGATTTTGAGGAAGAGAGGTTGGAAACCTACACTGTGAAACAGCTCAAGTATCTCTGCAGGAAATTGAAAGTTACTACACCAGGCATTTCTAAAAAGGAAGACTACCAAAAGGCGCTGAGGGCCTGGGTAGAAGCCAGAAATGTCCCTGATCTTGTTGTGGAGCCTGTGGGGGATGCAGATGGGTAAGAATTTCCAGCCAGGGGAGGGGTGCCGTCCCTACCTGGTAGCAGCATCTCTTCCAAAGACCTGCCCCCCAGACAGCTGGAAGACAGGGAGAGAAATAGAGCACTGAAGCTGGAGTTGGCTAAGCTTAAGATGGAGGGTCAGAGGGAAACAGAGAATAACAGGTTGTCTTTGGAAAGAGAGATAATGAGAATGGAGCATGAGAGAATGTTGAGGGAGTTAGAGATCAAGGCCAAGGGCTTAGAGATCAGTTCCTCTGGTGGCAGTGCAGCATCTATGCCTTCAGTAGGCAGGGTACATATTCCCAAAGATGTCAACAAAGATTTTCACTAAGGTGAAGATATTGGTCAGTGGTTTGCAGCCTATGAGATAGCAATGTTGGCCCACCGGGTGCCTGAGAAGGATTGGGGAGCGGGGTTGTGGGTCCGCTTTGACACTGAAGGCAGGGATACTTTGTTAGACCTGCCCAGGGAGCATAGGATGTCTTATAACCACATGAAGAAAGCACTGATGACAAGGTATGGGTTAATTCCAGAGCTCTATAGACAGAGGTTCAGGAATTGTAAGAAACTGGAGGGTACCACTTGGATAGAATATGTGTCTTTCTTTTGCAGAGCCATGGATGGTTGGGTGAGGGGTAGCAATGTTGATAATTTTCAAGCTCTCTATGATTTGATTGCCAGGGAGCACTTATCTGCTAATTGTTTTCCAGAGCTACGCCAGCACCTAGTTGATAGCAAGTTGACTAACCCTAGAAAGCTTGCTGAGGAGGCGGACCACTGGGTCAGTACCAGAGTCCACAAGGGTCTTGTGGGAGACTCCACCAAAGGTGGGCAGGGTCCCCAGCAGAAGAGTGGGGGGACAAGGGTAAACAGAGGGAGTTCCAAAAAGGTCCCCAAAGTTATGCCCAAGGGAACCAAGGTAAGGGTTCCCAGCCCCCCCCCCTGAAAAGAAGTCAGGATCCCCAACAGGTAAACCTGTTCATAGGGGGCCTGTTACCTGCTTTCAGTGTTAGGTGGGACACCGTTGGTAGGATCCCCAGTGTCCTCAGAAAGGACAGTATGTGCCATCCTGTGCAACCCCTGTCATATGGCCAGTGTAGCCCTGGGTGGGGAGGAGATGGGTGCCCAAGGTGGGTGGGGTCCCGCAGAAATGTCCCTTGTCTCATTTGGAGATTTTGAGATGGTCCCTAAGACTCAGCTACCTGATAACACTAAAAAATACAGGCAGTGGGTGACCATCAATGGCCATAGAGTGGAAGCTCTCAGAGACACAGGAGCAAGTGTGACAGCTGTCATGTGTCACTTGGTCTCTGAAGAGCAGGTAGTCCCTCATGCATTCTTCCCAGTTGTTGCCGCTGACAACACAGAGAGCCATTGCAAAGTGGCTCAAGTTCCCTTTGAGCGTGGGGGGGGGGGTCTCTGGTACTCTTGAAGTGACTGTGAGGCCATCCATGCCTGTTAATTGTCTGTTGGGCAATGATTTAGAAAGCTCCCCTTGGGCTAAGGTGGAGAGGAAGGCGTATTTAGAGATGTTGGGCCTGCCTGAGTGGGCATGTGTGACCACTCGGTCTTGAGGTGCCGGGTTTTTAGGAACCCGGTGGTGCCAGGGGTAACACCCGAGGACCTCTGAGTTCTCCCTGTTCCGGACCACAGAAACACAGAGTCTTCTAGGTGAAGTCAGAGATCGAGTTTTATTGGCTGCAACCAAGTAACAAGCGTCCTAGAATTACAACAGCACGGGCTGTAAGTTCTCAGGAGACTGTTCGTTTTTACAGAACCAGCCTTCTCCTTTTATACAAAATATTGCACTTCAGGCAAGAATTCTTGAGTTTACAATATGGTCATAGACATATTTACACAATAAAGCAAAGAGCGAAGTCATGACGGCCAACCCATATTTTAGATGTCCAGTTTGTGATAGATGACCCAGCCCAGCCCGGAATTTACAATCAGATATCGATGAAACCTCAATAAAACAGGGCACCTCCTTGTCATAAAACTTGCCATAAACAAGAAACATGGACAGGTGTATGTGTGTAGAAAACATGGTCTGTAGGTGGTGAATGGTTTATGGCATGTTATGTATTGATGCTATCTCATTCGGCCACTGGGCGAGGAGCTGCCCGAACAGGTTTGGCTGGAGGCAGTGGAGTCAGTTTGGCCAGGTCATGGGGAAGTCAGCTAAGGTGGACGTGTCCTTTCAGATCAAGCTCGACCTTAATCAATTGACTATATGAGGGCAAGTCATAAGATGGATGCCGTTCACAAAATGGAGTCTGAGGGTTCGGAACGGAAACCATGATTTAAGGGTGTTAGCATCGCTCAATCATGACGCAAATGCACAGGGATAATGTCCTAATCATTACCGGTCTGCCGATACCAAATTTGTCATGGTACGACGATATTTTGTGACACGAGTGTTGGACCTTGACACCGGTATTACAGCAGGGTCCAGAATTTCAGAACCACAGACCCTCCTTTTGCCCTCATATAAGGCAATAACTCATGCTAATCTGAGTCCAAATCTGTATTGATGAATTCATGGAGATGCTGCTGTAGCATCATTCTGTTGCTCAATTCGTCCCTTGACACAGGCTTCCTTACACATGAAGTAGCACAGAGGCCACATATTGCAGGAGCGCACTGTACAAACAGGCAGAACATAAACAGAACGGCTAAGATCATCCCGATGAAGATCAGGGTTTTTCATCCCCAGGCAGAGATCAGTTCCCAGAACCACCCTAGCAGAGACCAATCCCCTCTATCCACATGAAGGGAATCGGAGATTTTGTGTAGTTAGGATATGGCCTGGTACACTGTCGGAGCGTTATCGGGGATGAAAATGCAGCAACTGGATTGGATCACCCTACATACACCACCACGGTCTGCAAGTATGACATCTAGGGCAACTCGGTTCTGAAGAGTCATAAGCCGGTCCGACTGGAGCTCGGCTGTCAAATTACTAAGGGCGCCGGCCGTTTCGGTCACGGCGGATTCAACTATCCTTGTTAACTGGCAAATGTTCCTGCTGTTCACCATAGGCCCCCAAAAGGGGAGAAAACCCTTTGCGAAGTCCCCAAATTCTTGACCCGCAGTGTCGTCTTGACTCACGACACCCCTAACTGTCCTTGTCCGATGGTAATCTGCCCCGGCCGTATAGGTGGGTGGCAGCAGAAATGAGATAAAACATGTGCCCGAGAAGTCAGGGGGCAACCAAGTGTATGCCTTGCCATGGCAGATGAAGTATGTACCCTTAGCCGCCAAGAATGGAGGGGAAGTTCGGGATGCAAACACATACGTTTCTGTGCAAACGCTCTTCCCCAACTGTGCTTTGGGATCCCTGCCAATACCTTGCAGACATAGGTGACCTCGGTGGGGTACTACCCAAACTGAGGAGGATTTCTTTGATTTCTGGCTCTCACTTAAGGAAATCCCATACTTGGTGATGTTCCACCTACTGTATGGGGTAAACTCATCCTTGGGAGTTGCTCTGACCGTGTCAATATCTCTACTCATATTTTTGATTCCTGCCACTAGTGCCTTGTTGTTTGAGTTTTCCCCTCGAACGTATGGTTCAAGGGAGAACAGGAACATGGTCTGGAAAGCCCACAAAGAACCGGAATAACTGAATGGCAGGACGAAGTAAGGGATACCCTTATCGGTTGTGTGTGGCATGAGTCCGCATATCCAACAGTTCGTAGTGTTCATGACAGATTGGTGCTGGTGTAGGAGTAGGACAAATAAATTATTTACAAATTCTAGTCTTCTGGCGGACTCGTGTTCAGGTAGTGGATGGAAGGAGTGTGTAGGAACAGTAGGAGGAGGTGTGAGCTGGGTGTTGGGCATGAACGGAATTCGAAAAATGGACAGGACATAGCCAGTTAAAAACATTATTATACTGCACAACATTGAGATGCTTAATACTAGAGATCGTCTCCTTGCCATTACAGTGCATATTTTCTTTTCAAAGTTCATGGGTCTAGCAGGTCTCTCCACCCCCGGAAACTCCATCCTCTAGTTGCTGCCCGCGGTGGGAGTTTGATTCTGCCAAGAAGTGCGCTCTGTCCAGTCCGGGGTAATTCCCTCAGACCGACCAGAACCGTTGACCTAGGCGTCCCCAGCTGCACTCCTCAGACTTCAACCGCGGCCCTAGCAGCAGAACCGGATGGCGGTTCGAAAATCAAAAATGAGCAAGTTCCCTGGGCGAGAGAGCTGTAAAATCAAAATAGTTCTTAGGGGAAAGAGAGTCACATAAATTCACTTTTATTAGTCCCTTTTTCTCGACCTCAGATTATATCGTTGTTTCCCAAGTACGGTGTGGTCTTCGAACAATGTTTCAGGTTCTGTAGTGTCCAACTGCATTGACGGGGTCACAAATTCTTGCAAAATACGATCACTCTTCTTTTCTGTACCAGTTCCTTTCAGTCGTGCATCGCTGAAGAGCGTAAAGCGAGGTACAGTTTCAGTCTCAGAGTCAGCGATTCCGTCCTGGACCCACCGGTCATATGGAAGAGGAAGAGGGACCCGTTTACAATGGGTCCCGTGGATCCAGTTCTTCTTTCCTTCCACCCGAATGGCTGATCTTGTGGAAAGAAGGACGAGGTATGGCCCGGTCCACCTGGGCTGCTCGTTGTTCGTGCGCTGAAAATTCCGCACCAACACCCAGGTGCCGGGTTCAATGGAGTGACCTGGATCGTCGGAGGCTGGCGGAGAGGAACTGTGAACCTGTTGGTTAAAACACGCAATTTAGTTGTCAATTCGTGTAAATAGTCAAGCAGTACAGGATGCTCTATCTCACTGAGCTTTTTGGGCCTCGGTACCCCCCATATATTTGCTGGGCGTCCGAACACGATTTCGTGGGGGCTAAATCCCAGCCTAGAATGGACAATCATTCTGGTAGATAGGAGTGCTAAAGGCAAGGCGTCAGGCCACTTAAGACCTGTGCTGGCTTGGTTCTTGGTTAGTTTGAGCTTTAGGGTGCCGTTATAGCACTCTACTAGACCTGCTGATTGGGGGTGGTTTGCAGCGTGAAATTTCTGGTGGATGCCTAGACATTCGCACACTCTCTTCATCACCCGTCCCACGAATTCACTTCCATTATCACTCCAGACCATTCTAGGCATCCCAAACCTAGGGAAGAATTCCTTGACAAGGGCTTTGGCAGTTGACAATGCAGTGTTGTCCTTAAGGGGGTACGCTTCTACCCACCTGGAGAAAGCGCAAACAACAACAAAGCACGTATTTCAGATTGTTGCACCTCTCCATGTGGATGAAATCGAGCTGCAAAACCTCGAACGGGTACGTTGGAGGCGCAAAATGACCAGCTGGAGTTGGGGTCCCCCTACCGGGATTGTACTGCAAACACACCATACAACTCCTGACCAAATTCTCTGCGCATTTCGGGATACCACTATTCTGCCATACTGGGGCCAACAGTTTACAGATTCCTTTTACACTGATGTGCGCTATTCCATTCCATGGGCCATTGTCACCACTGCGAGTACATATGCGTCGGGTAACAGCCATCGTTGGTGCTCTGACAATTCGACCCAACAACCATTCGCATCCAATCTTCCCTTGCTTTCTCTCCATTCATTCACCTCTTTTTCAGTGGCATCAGCTTGTATGGACTTCACACTTTCAATAGTGTCCTCACACATACCCACATCAGGGATCCATCTAGCAGGACCTACAACATAAATCCGACTCATTGTGTTCCTTGCAGTCTCTTTCGCAACCTCGTCGACAAAATTATTTCCACGACCAACATCATCTTGAATCTTTCTATGTGCGCTGCACTTTACAATCGCAACTTGTAGCGGTAAGGTCAGTGACTCGAGGAGCTCGTTAACTAGCTGGCCATGTTGGATTCTCGCACCATGTGACGTCAGGAACCCACGTTCACGCCACAATCGTCCAAAACTATGGGCTACGCCAAAGGCGTATTGGCTATCAGTATACACGTTCACTCGCTTTCCTTCTGCCAACACACATGCTCTTGTAAGTGCTATTAACTCTGCTGCTTGTGCGGAATTCTGGGGGATGCGTGCGGTCTCAACAATGGTGTGCAATGTTGTTACGGCATATGCTGCAGTCGTATCACCATTTGGCAACTTGAAACATGAACCATCAACCCATAAAGTGTCATTACATTCAGGAAGGGGAGTGTCCTGCAAGTCTACTCTCCCTTTTGTCTCTTCTTCTGTCCTAAAACAGCAATCATGCATTTCGACCTTATCTGTCTCAGTTGGAATGGGCAATAACGTGGCGGGGTTGAGTGTATCGCACCTTTTTATGTGAACGTGACTCGCTAATAGTGTCAGTTCATAGCTTGACAGTCGAGCACTAGTTAAATGCTGCGTCTTCGTTCTGTTCAGTAAAATGTCTACTGCATGTGGGACCATAACGATCAGTGTATTATTCATGACTAACCCAGCAGACTGTCGGATACAGACAGCTGCTGCAGCAGTGGCCCTCTAGCAACTTGGTAATGCCTTAGCTACAGGATCTAGGGTTGCTGAGAAGTATGCGCATGGGCGCTGTTTGCTCCCAAAGTATTGTGTTAGGACTGATAATGCGCCTTCTCATGGACGTATAACGTAAAAGGCTTACTGTAGTCGGGGTTGCCCAACACAGGAGCCGAACACAATGCATCACGCAACTCGTGGAAACTTGTCTGACAATCCTCAGACCAAGGCATAGGATCGGGTGTGTCTTTATGGATTAGTGCCAGCAAAGGTTTAGCCAATAGGGAGAAGTTCGGTATCCATTGTCTACAGTACGATGTAATGCCCAAGAAGGCACGCACTTCTCTTTGTGTCCTTGGGGCACTCAATCTTGCAATTGCCTGTATTCTTTCTGGGGTCAGTCTCCTTCCCTCCTTCGATAAGATGTGACCTAGGTAGGTCACTTATTGTCGGCAAAATTGCAGTTTTGAAAGAGAGACTTAGTGTTTCATGTCGCATAAATGACGCAACAACGACAATGTGGCTCGCTTGCAGATCTCTTCAGTATCTGCAGCGATCAGCAAATCGTCTACATACTGAATCAGAGTCGCGCTATCAGGTAGAACAATCGTATCGAGTTGTGTTTTCAGAGCCTGACTGAATATTGATGGACTCTCACAGTAGCCCTGAGGAGCGCGTTTGAAACGGAAACTTCGTCCTCCTAAATTGAAGCCGAAAATGTCTCTGCTCTCCTCAGCAATCGGGATGCTGAAGAAGGCGTTCTTCAGGTCAATCACCGAAAACCAAGTGGCTGAAGCTGGAACCATTGTCAATAAGGCAGTAATGTCGGGGACGACTGGAAACTGCGGTACAACGATCTTATTGACTTCTCTGAGATCAATCATAAACCTGTACACAGGGGGCTGTGAAGGATCAGTACGCTTTAAGACAGGCAAAATAGGACTGTTACAAATGTTGCCTGTTGTTTCCTCAATGACGTCTTTCTCAATCAGATCGTAAATAATCGTCAACAATGCTTTCTCACATTCGCTAGAGATCTTGTATTGTGGAATACGTGGCAACCTAACATTGGCTTTCAATGTTATGACATACGGTGCTATCTCCAAAAGACCTACATCATTAGAACCACTAGCCCAAAGTATATCTGGAAGAGATGACAATTCAATTGGAACATTCTCCCTTGCCAAATACATTGGAGAAATCACTTTCTTACCAAGTGTAAGTTGTACTCCAGAAGGAGAACAGTACAAGGTAGCATATAATCTCTTTAACAGATCCAAACCTAACAAGTTTTCGCCACAACCTGTTGTAAGAATAAGGGGTGCTTCTAATTCGCATGGGCCAACAAAAAGGGGCATAGGACTAGAGATCGGGTTTCTAACCGGGGCGCCAGAAAAACCTACTGAAACATTCATTTCGCCAGACAAAGGTGCGCCAGGAAGTTTTGAGTGCATAATCGAACTTTTTGTAGCACCAGTATCCAGCAGAAATGGTTCCGACACTCCTGATGTAATCAATTCGACATAGGGTCCATTCTGATCTACTGGACCTGAAACAACTCCCTCTCTTTGTCCATGGCTGTCCTAGCAATTATTACCCTCATTCTCGTTTTCTGCGTAATAGTCATCAGTATAGTACTGAGCTGACCTAGAAGACGCATTATTCTGTTGATCAAAGCTATTCATAGAATTCTGAGGCGGGAAAGAAGTGGTATTCTGGGGGAAATTTCCACGGCCCCTACCTCTAGTAGCCTGTTGAACACCTCTACCTCTTGCACCGGAAACACCATTTAGACGTCGCGCTAGAGCTGGACAATTATTTTTGAAATGACCCTCTTCTTTGCAATAGGCACACTGATTCGGGCCATACGGAAAACGCTGATGGGAAAACTCGTTTCCTTGCGCGTTTCTCGAATACTGCTGTGGTTGTTGGTAATTGGGCTGACTAGGCGTGCGAGGCGGATAGGCTTGCTGGAGAAGAACCTTAGTTTTTAAATCTTTGGTCTTTTTGTCTGCCTTATCTAGCTCGTCTTTGCGTCTGTTTTCGTAGTACTGGGCTGTGGCTAAAATCTGCGCGGACGTTGAAACAGCCCAAGCACTCTCTGAATCTTTTAATTTATTGCACAGTTCAGGGAGCAAATTATGTACGAATTTGTCTACAAACAATCTTTGACCACCCTCGGTAGCCATATCCTGACCACTGTGATCGACGAAAGTATCTTCAAATCTCGTGAAAAAGTCAGACACATTCTCGTCTTTCTTTTGCTTGCACGCAGACAACTTATCCCAATTAACACGCAGTTCAGGCATTAACGTCTTCATGTACGTGATAATTCTACCAGGGAGTTCAGCTATTAAAGGCTCTGGTTTGGAACCACCAACTTGTCTAGCATCTGCAGCAGTAATATTAGCCCACGTGTCACCTAGTTCCTGATCATGATCTGCATGACGAATTTTACTCCCTAAAGGCTGTGGAACAACATTCCCAAACAACATGTCTATCCCCCACATGCATCAATCTCGGCTTTTGCGATTTCTAAATTGCGATAAAAAGCGATTCGCAATTTAGAAATTGCAAAAGCCTATGCATGATTATTTTTTAAATTTTTATGCAATTCGGTAGAAATCGCTATTTCTACCGAATCGCATAAAAAATGCGATTTTGAAATTGCGAATTCGCAATTCCCATTCATTCCTATGGGCCATAAGGCCCATAGGAATGAATAGGAATTGCGAATTCGCAATTTCAAAATCGCAAATCCTGATTGCATTTCAAGGGTGGTGAGGGGGGTTCAAATGAACCCCCCCTGCACCCCTGAAATGTATTTTTCGCATCATGTTGCACACACACATGTCCTACGGACATGTGTGTCCGTAACATGAATGCTTTTAAAATGGGTTTTCTGTGTTATTAACACTTTTTGCAAATTTACCGAGTAGTTCAACTACTCGGTAAATTTGTCCCTCTAATTGCGAATTCGCAATTTCAAAAGTATTCATGCATTGTTTTTGAGAAATCGCAAATTTGCGATTTCTTAAAAGCAATCGCATTTTTGGAAATCGCAAAAATGTTGCGATTTCAAAAAATGCTTGATGCATTCCAAAAAGCATTTTTGGAATTGCAAACGGCCGATTTTAAGGAATCGCACCGTTTGCGACTCCAAAAATGAATGATGCATGTGGGCCTATATCCGCTAAATTCATTATACATGAGCTGGCAGTCTGTGATAATTCCTTATAATACCCTGCTGGATTTTTACGGGGATCAGGTAATGTCTGTTTGAGTGCTAAAACTTCAGATCTTTTCCAGGGGACGTGAACCCACACACGCTGGAAATGCGGCAGAATTGGTGGATTTACATTCGCATCACCTTCCCTCCATACTGGAGGAACCTCTCTCATAGGGTATTGTCGCGCCTTTTTCCTATCTGACACGTCATCTTCATACAAAGATCTAGAGACATTTCCCTTACTCCTATAGGATAATAACAGATCTATTGCTTTTTCAACATCGGCACCTACAATCATGCCTTCATAGAATTTAAAACGCATACGAAATAATTCCTGCATTTTGCGTTTGGGATCATTTGTCTCCAAATCTTCGCAAAGGTATACACACATCTCTTCAAATACATATCTCTGAGTGGGTGCATCCCATTGACGGAAAACTTCCATAACAGACTGAACATCATATCTAACAGTGTCAGTGATCCATTTGCGTGCTAACTCATTCAGCACTCCTCGTTCCTCGTAATCCGGTAGTTGACTACGCAACTGTCTACGTCCTATTTTAGGGGTCGTTTTAGGCGACCCAAAGAAAGGTGAGAACAGACCAGTGACAGTACTTGCCACTCTCTGTCGAACAGAAGGAGAAGATGGCGGAGAGGCAGATGCGCCAGAAAAGACAGGCTGATGTAAAGAGGAAGTCGAAGCAACAGCAGAAGAAGTCGAAGCAGTAGCAGAAGTAGTATAAGGATAAACAGGTGGAGCGGTAGGCAAAGTTGTAGGAGAAGTAGACGGAGTATGTAGCAAAGGCGGCGGCCCTTGAGAAGTCTGCGCCGGAGAAGTAGGAACCAGCTGAAGAGGGGCTGGTGCTTGTGCAAGAACTGTATTTCGTGCGCCGGGGCGCAGTATAACAATACGCTTCGGGGGTCCAACAATACTCGATGTGTATCGGGGTGGTGAATTCAACAAATGGGACATTAATGGATCTTTATCGGGTGTTCCCTTTGAATCTTGTCCCTCATATGGTAACATCGGGTAGCATTTATCTACTGCTAGTTTCTTGCTTCTGAGCATTTGTTCACTTTCCTGCTCTTCCTCATTATCCCTGTATGCAATGGCAGCTTGTACCATTGACATACCTTTTTTGTTTTTCTTTGCTAATTTTATTTCTTTCTGTTTGGCTTCTTTGCGCCATAAGCGAAAGGAGTCAAACATCGCCGGCCGGGCTTTCTTCTTAAACAGTTTGACCTCGAGGTTGTCTAAGACTTCTGAGTCAAAACTACCATATTGGGGCCATTTTAAAACACCATCCTTGCGGCTGTATTTTATCCATACCTCATTATATGTGATAGGGCCTACTCCGTGCTTGATATATAACTCATATGTTGGAGTTCCAATCGGAGGAACCGGACACGAATCCTCTAATCGGGAGTCCTTACTACAACCAAGACAAAACAAGTTTCCAAGTCTGCTAAGACCAGGCATCTTTGCTCACTAGTCTAGCTTCAAACTTCAAGGGATTATCTAATTATGATATTTTCGTGAATACACGAATCCCTCGGTTTTGGCGCTTGCAAGTACCAAACAAACCGTATCTCAAGGATACCAAAACTAAGAACCAAACTAAGGACTGGGAGACGCTCCACTTATACTTAACTGAAGTATTGAAGATCGTTGACGTCACTAGAAGACTCGTCTATCGTTTCGCTCTACCAAGGATGACTGGGTCCAAAACAGGGCGATAGTCAGGCAGCAGTCCTTCGTAGCCGTCGGGACGCGGGGAACCTCGCAGCAAAGACCTTCGGAACCACGTCGACATACAGGGGTCGCTGAAGTGGCTGGCCGTCCTCTGGAATTTTCACACAAAGCTCCTCACGAACATCTGGCTTGGACCGTCACCGCTTGATACCGCCCCGAGTTGGGCGTCAACTGAGGTGCCGGGTTTTTAGGAACCCGGTGGTGCCAGGGGTAACACCCGAGGACCTCTGAGTTCTCCCTGTTCCGGACCACAGAAACACAGAGTCTTCTAGGTGAAGTCAGAGATCGAGTTTTATTGGCTGCAACCAAGTAACAAGCGTCCTAGAATTACAACAGCACGGGCTGTAAGTTCTCAGGAGACTGTTCGTTTTTACAGAACCAGCCTTCTCCTTTTATACAAAATATTGCACTTCAGGCAAGAATTCTTGAGTTTACAATATGGTCATAGACATATTTACACAATAAAGCAAAGAGCGAAGTCATGACGGCCAACCCATATTTTAGATGTCCAGTTTGTGATAGATGACCCAGCCCAGCCCGGAATTCACAATCAGATATCGATGAAACCTCAATAAAACAGGGCACCTCCTTGTCATAAAACTTGCCATAAACAAGAAACATGGACAGGTGTATGTGTGTAGAAAACATGGTCTGTAGGTGGTGAATGGTTTATGGCATGTTATGTATTGATGCTATCTCATTCGGCCACTGGGCGAGGAGCTGCCCGAACAGGTTTGGCTGGAGGCAGTGGAGTCAGTTTGGCCAGGTCATGGGGAAGTCAGCTAAGGTGGACGTGTCCTTTCAGATCAAGCTCGACCTTAATCAATTGACTATATGAGGGCAAGTCATAAGATGGATGCCGTTCACAAAATGGAGTCCGAGGGTTCGGAACGGAAACCATGATTTAAGGGTGTTAGCATCGCTCAATCATGACGCAAATGCACAGGGATAATGTCCTAATCATTACCGGTCTGCCAATACCAAATTCGTCATGGTACGACGATATTTTGTGACACGAGTGTTGGACCTTGACACCGGTATTACAGCAGGGTCCAGAATTTCAGAACCACAGTCTATGGCAGCTAAGGGTGTTCAAGAGACCCTGGAGCCTGAAAATATGGCCCAGGACCTGCCTTAAAGAGAAGAGGTAAGGGGTGTGGGAAACCAGCCCCCATTGTTCCCACGGTCCAGGAGGAGACAGACCTTGAGGGGGATGCCCTGGAACCACTGGTGAGCAAGTTTCTGAACTGGGGAACCTACCTGAGCTGACCCATTGGTAGCAAGAAGGGGGTCCCTCCAGGGAGGAATTTTGTGAAGAGCAGCAGAAGTGCTCTTCTCTTGTGGTTTGAGGCAACAGGCCACAAATCAGGCCGCAGGTGATCAGTCTGGATCACATTGGATCTACTGGGAGAATGGTCTCTTGTATAGCGAGTTTAAGGTTGCCGAGCCTGGGTCAGCCCATGTGCTGGTGGTAACCCAGCGCTTCAGAGCCTTCCTACTGGGTTTGGCTCATGATGTCCCTTTAGCTGGTTATCTGGGGCAGAACAAGACCTTTGAATGGCTTGTTTCCCACTTTTATTGGCCCCAGATGCGAAAGAGTTCAGATACTCATTGTAGGACTTGTCAAACTTGCCAGGCAAGTGGGAAAAGTGGAAGGAGGCACAAGGCCCCTCTCCAACCTTTCCCTGTAGCCAGTACCCCCTTTGAACGGTTGGGAATTGACATTGTGGGGGCACTGGACCCCAAGACAGCCATGGGCAACAGGTTTATCCTGGTCTTGGTGGACCATGCTACCCAGTACCCGGAAGCCATTCCACTCAGGACAGTGACGGCCCCCGTGGTGAAAAGTGCACTGATGGGGATCTTCTCCTGTGTAGGGTTCCCCAGAGAGGTTGTGTCTGACCGAGGTACAAACTTCATTTCTAATTATATGAAGTCTCTGTGGAAGGAGTGTGGTGTTACCTACAAGTTCACCACTCCTTACCACCCACAAAGTAATGGGCTGGTTGAAAGATTTAACCGGACCCTTAAGGGCATGTTCATGGGTCTTGAAGAACCAATGAGGCGTAAGTGGGACATCCTCTTGCCATGCCTTCTGTTCGCCTACCAAGAAGTCCCACAAATGTCTCTAGGGTTCAGCCCCTTTGAGCTTTTGTATGGTCACCCGGTAAGAGGACCTTTGAGTTTGGTAAAGGAAGGCTGGAAGCAATCTCCCAGGAAACCTCCCCAGGATGTATATAGTTACATGCTGACCTTCAGAAACCAGACCAGGCGTTTCAGGGACCTCGCTCAGGCGAATCTGGAAGCCAGCCAGGAAGAGATGAATCGGTGGTATGATCAGAATACCACTCTGATTGAGCTTCAACCTGGACAGAAAGTTTGGTTCATGGCCCCTGTGGAGCCTTGTGCGCTCCAGGACAGGTGGACTGGTCCATATGAGGTGGTGGAGCGCAAGAGTGATGTCACCTATCTGGTGAACTTGTGGTCTCCAAGGAACCCTTTGAGGGTCCTTCACGTTAACCGCCTAAAGCCCCACTTAGAAAGTTCCGAAGTGGGCATGCTCCTAGCGACAGAGGATGGAATGGAGGAGGAGACCGAGCCTCTTCCTGACCTCCTGTCTGCAACAGAGCAAGATGGGTCAGTGGATGGTGTCAGCCTCTCTGCCACACTGACCCCTGATCAGCAGCAAGATTGTCGCCAACTGTTGGGGCAATTCTCTGATCTATTTTCCTTGGTTCCTGGTGTCACAGAGTGGTGCGTCCATGATGTGAACACTGGTGACAGTCAGCCTGTGAAGCACAAGGCTTACAGAGTGACTGACAAGGTTAGGGCTTACATTAAGGAGGAAATCTCCAATATTTTTACTTTAGGGGTCATTGAGTCCTCCAACAGTCCTTCAGAGGTTGGTCAACCAGGTGTTGGCTGGACTGGAGGATTTCAGTGCCGCATACCTGGATGACATTGCAGTGTTCAGCGCCAGTTGGGAGGAACAGCTGTGCCACCTCTGGGAAGTGTTGATGGTGCTGCAGAAAGCAGGCCTCACGATCAAGGTGAGTAAGTGCCTGATCGGGCAGGGTTCTGTGGTGTACTTGGGACACCAAGTTGGGAGCGGCCAGGTGGCGCCCCTACAACCCAAGATTGAAACCATCCTGGCTTGGGAGCCACCCAAAACATGAAAATAAGACTACTCCTCCCACAGACAACTCTAGCCATACACTCCTGGAAGAAAATAACCTCCAATCCGGTATCAAACAGACGCAGGCACCAAATCTTGTCCCATTACGGACGACAAAAGGACACTGTTTTTGGAAAAACAAAAACTCCAACCTGAAAACCCCACTGCTCCGGAAACCGAACCGTTCCTTTTCATGACACCAAACAGCCTTCACCTATAAACTGTGATACCAAACCGCCTGCATCCTGGGCACACGCACACCTCAGTCTTTATATCTAACCAGCCATTATTCACAAAAGAGTTCTACTACTGTTTTCTCTTGCCTAAGATAATAATCAATTTACTACGTGTACAATATCTCTCTGTTACTGTAGAATCACATAAATCAGTCAATCAATTTTATTTTTAAGTGGTTCATGTATTATTTTATATTCAAGAATTATTTAATAATTTAAAAAGAAGTGTGCATATGAGGATAAAATAGATAATATCCCTACCAGAATGGATAGACTGAGTCCAATAACTATTTAGTGCACTCTAATTTGTTAGGACACAACATGCGTAGACTTAGCATAAATGGGGTACAGTACTGACTCGGCAGACATATTCAAGCTATGGTGTCAAGTAGCTTGTAGAACCCGGACCATGATGCCTGGTATGCCCATCAATTCACCACTTACTAAACATCATTTAAGTCATGTTGCTAATGCGCATTGCTTTATTGTACTACATTAAAGATGGGAGTATGACTGGTAATTAAGTGTTGAGAGTGAGAGATTGAGTGATTCATTAAACCTTCTCTAGTTGGCTTGCCTGAGCTATGATTAATGGTGTCTATCATCTCGAACATGGTGTTTCTGACTGTTGAAGGCCCCTTTTGTCTAGACTTTACTATTACAACTGAATCTAACCTTCTAGACTGCACAGAACCCTCGAGTTCCTGTTGTTGAAGAGTAGAAGTGAAGCCTCAATACTCTATTGTTGCAGCACAGCATGCATTTCCCTTTATCCATCTTTCATAGCAGTTTTCATAATGTATATAGTGCCTGGAGGCTAATAGACAGAGGTCTTCAGCTATCTTCTCCATCCCATGTGTGAGTAAGAAATAACTCCTTAGTGAGCTCTGTTAGTGAGCTCTGTTTGCCTCAAATTTGTAGCTGAATTAAACTCTTCTTAGGACTGGCCTGGTAACAGCTTTAGTTGTTTGCCAACCTCATGTAATCCCAAAAATATATAAGTAAAATATAGATGCACACATACATGCATCGAAGTTCAACCCTATCATCCATTCATCTATTTAACTGTTATTCATATTTTGCTTCCACCCACCAGAGCATAGAGAATCGGGCAATGGATCAATCTACTTTGGCTATCGACTACCTGGCACTATGAGTAACGGCAAAGTGCTCGGTCACATGTGCATCTTCACCTTAAAAGTAGGAAAACGTCAGCACCAGGGCGAGTGTGCTAATAACATATTTACGTTTCTTTCCGATTCTGTATCATTTTTAGTAAAAAAAAAATGTCTTTGTCTTAAGGTCGTAGTAATTTAAAACAAATAATGATTTTTCTTTGTCTAAATTTGTATCCTCTGATGTGCATTAAAAATTAAAGGGGTTTTAAGTACCCCTGCTGCTAAAAAGCACCCATAGTTTTCTATTACATTAACAGTGACAATAAATGTATTTTATAATGAAAGGAAATATATTTTTGAATGTAAACATTCTCTTGAATGCATATGGCCACCACATTTAGGTAGCTGCATTTTTTATTCTTTTCACTTAATGGTATAGTCTTGTAACAAAAAAATAAAGAAATTGAACCAGCATATAAAAGGCAGACCTATTGGTACAGCCAGTACTTTTTATCTCCGTGCTAGTAGCTATTGCAAGTTATAGTAGTCAAAAGGGCACCATAAGCACCTCTGAGCTCTGGTCACTTCTTGCTTTTAAAAGTCAGAGATTATTATGAATATCAGGCACATGTTATGGGGCTTGAGGGCACTATCATTACCTCCCTGCGGATCCTAAGGAGATCACAGCATCGCTAAAGCTTGGGGCTCTTAAACATTTTTAGACGGAAGGGGCTTTGCACCCTCCTTCATATGCCCTTTCCAGTTCCCTTTCTCACTTCTCCGTAAGGTGGCATTAAAAATGGTAGATGGAGTGATTGACTAAGCGAGGGGGATTATGTTAGCAGAACACCGGTCCTCAGTGGAGCTGCTGCTACTCCTGGTATGTAGTCTGTCTGCTCTGCTTGTTAGGTTTAGTGGCTTCGGCAGTCTCTCATCAACACTTCAACCAGTCTGTCGTTGTTCACCCTAACTTGCTACCTTGTTTATCCTCTTAAGGGCAGCTGAGACCCCTCACAATTGCAAGTGTTCATGGGTTCCAGCAGTCAATTAACATCGGCACCTTCTTCCGCATGCAAGACAATCTCCCTGCACAAACTTGAGTATATAGGAGGTCATTAGGATGGCGGGCGGACTTTGTCTGCCCGCCATCCTTTCAGGATGCTGCGGAGGTCCAGTGCCTGCTATTAGGATGCGCCCGCCACAGTGGCGGGTGCATCCTGCATTCCTGACATTGTGCAGGCGGTGCACTCAGCACCGCCCGCCACAATGCCAGGAAGGCATGGCGTGCACTTCCCTGCACAACATGGCAGGCACTGTGCGGTGCCTGCCATGTTGTGCAGGGAACTGCAGGGGGGTACCAAAATGTGCTTCACTGCTATGTCCTCAAGCACGAGGGCTGGCCAAAAATGATGCCCATGGCCGTCATTGGTAGCGCTCGCGCGCTACAGGATTAACAGCCCTGGGGCGGACGTCACAGACCCACAGACAACCACAAACGCGGAGGTACATTGTGCACCACACCACCACTAAGTTAGGTTGTGGTGCCTGCGCTGCAGGCAGCATATGTTGCTTTTTGCAAGCAGGTTCGTAACACCTGCACTTCAAACGGCAGTCACGCAGCTGCCGCCCTCAAAACTGTGCCACTTGGGGCGGACTGCCCCCACCGCCCTCCCTAGCTACGCCGCTGGGGCTGACTCACATATCCACCACTCAAAATAATTTCATGTTTCACCATACTAATTCAACACTTATCCTTATGGGTTCCAGAGTAGCGTCAAACAAGTGAGTGCTGAGAGAGCCATCTCCCTATTGTAAAGTATAGGAATATGTAACATGAAAATAAATATAAAAGATATTTTACTTTAAATATTTATGTAAATTAATTTTGAATATTTACTTTAAGTGTAGCACAAAATAAAAATGCTATTACACTATTAAACTAATTTTGATTTAAAACTTTAATTAATGGAAATATATTAAATAAAATAAAATAATTTCTCTAAAGTTGAAACTAAAAAAAATCATTCTCACCTAAAGAAAAATAAATTGTAACTAATAATACTGATGTATAAAATGAATTAAATATTTTTTTAATAAAATTTATTGTTACATTTTTATGTTTGCCCAAAATATTTTGCTGAATTTTTGGACAATATAGAGAGCAATGAAAAAATACATGTCACATCATTCATATATACGTATGTATATATGTATATGTATAAATATATTAGCTACTGGCGGGCGCCAGTAGGTAGTTATAGTTAAGACCTAGTTACCATAGGAAAATCGCAACATTCTTTTCCCAATAACTTTGAAGCCGAATAACGAATCTTCGCGAAATTTTTTTAAACTTAGTGCCCGCTTCGGTCCGCTCCTATCTTTAAAGTTTCCAAGTGATTCGGAAAGCAGGGTCCGAGAAAAAATGGGGGTCCCAAAACATGTTTTCTCCATGCATTTTTCCATAGGAAACTAGACCCGGCGACAGCCCGAACTGCTGCATGGAATTACACCAAATTTGGCAGAAAGGTAGCTCTTGGTTCAGAAAGAGCCCTTTTTGTTAAATGGTATAAATGCGTTCAGTAGATTTTTAAATATTATTGGAAAAAGAAATATATATATCTGGGCGGAGCTCAACCAAACATCTCATCGTGAGATCTGATTGGCTGTCAGCACTTCATCCAAGAAGTGTTGGCAGCCATCTTGGGACCAATATACATAATAGCACCTCATTAAAAAGCATTGCAGTTAATAGAAGGTTTAAAGAATTGTAGTGTGTTCTTTTTTTTATCAAACAACAAAAGAAATGTAAATGACATAACAAATACAGTATAAGAACGGCTGTGTCTGATGTCCCTTTTTTATACGTTATCCCCCCACCCCCCACCCCAGTGTATCCACCTTCTAAGAACAAATCTATACAATAAATTTAGACACAAAAAAAACAATGATACACTCGGGTTGTATGCAATCTTTGCTTGGCCAATTAGTAAACAACAGCCGCAATCTTTTGTCTTTGTCCCTTGCGCGCCTCCCTCTTCTTCTATACACAGAAATCTCCCATTTATATGTAGAAAGCAGTTTACTAAACCAAACATATTCTGAAGGACCGTCTGGATCGAGCCATGCCATGGCCAGACACAGGCGGAATATAGCCATTGCGATAAAAACAAATTTCACATCGCCTTCTGCCAGGACTTCATTTGAAATCCCCAACATGATAACCTTAGGATACAATGATACTAAATAGCCCGTAATAGATTGTAATCGATGCTCAATTTTTAGCAGAACTTCCGAGAGACAAGTGGCAAGCATATGAGTGCTGTCATCCCCCACCAACCCATACCGTGCACAATGTGTCCCGAAATGCCCCCCCCCCCCCAGCGGAGTATCCGTGCTGGCGTTATATAAAGATTGCACCAGGTCCTAACAGATTGCACCTGCACATTGGCAGAAATGCATGCTGTTTGACTAAGCAGCATGGAGTCCTCACACTCCCCCTGTCCTGCTTGTAAGCTTATTTGCCATCTATCAAAATGCCTGGCAAGATCGTCTCCAAGTTCAAGTTCAAGTTCAGGAATTTGTATAGCGCACTACTCACCCAGAGGGTCTCAAGGCGCTCGGGGAGGGGGTTCATTATTTATCGAAAAGCCATGTTTTAAGTTCTTTTCTGAAGGAGATGTTGTTCTGTGTAAGGCGGAGGTGAGTGGGGAGTGAGTTCCAGGTCTTGGCCGCCAAGTAGGAGAAGGATCTACCTCCCATGGTGGATCTTTGGATACGCGGAACTGCGGCGAGGCCTTGATTGGAGGATCTTAGTTGGCGGGTGGGTGTGTAGAAGGCATTCGGGTCCAAGTTTGCAGAGGGCCTTGTGTGCGTGGGTGAGGAGACGGAATGTTATTCTCTTGTTGACGGGAAGCCAGTGGAGGTCTTTCAGGTGGCCGGTAATGTGATCATGGCGAGGGATGTCAAAAATGAGTCTCGCCGATGCGTTTTGGATGCGTTGGAGTTTTTTCTTTAATTTGGCTGTAATTCCGGCGTAGAGGGTATTTCCGTAGTCTAGTCGACTCGTAACCAGTGCGTGGGTGACAGTCTTTCTTGTCTCGGTGGGGATCCAATGGAAGATTTTTTTGAGCATACGGAGTACGTTAAAGCAGGAGGATGAGACGGCGTTGACTTGTCTGGTCATCGAGAGGGAGGAGTCTAGGATGAAGCCTAGGTTACGTGCGTGGTCTGTGGGTATGGGTGCAGAGCCCAGATCCGCAGGCCACCATGAGTCGTCCCAGGCAGAGGGGGATGATCCTAGGATGAGCACTTCCGTTTTGTCTGAGTTAAGTTTTAGGCGGCTGTTTTTCATCCATATGGCTACTTCTTTCATGCCTTTGTGAAGATTGGTTTTGGCGGTGTTGGGGTCTTTGGTGAGGGAAAGGATCAGCTGGGTGTCGTCAGCGTAGGAGATGATGTTGAGGTTGTGTTGGCGCGCGATGGAAGCGAGTGGACTCATGTAGACGTTGAAGAGGGTGGGACTGAGTGATGATCCTTGTGGTACACCGCAGATGACTTCGGTGGCCTCTGATTTGAATGGGGGAAGTTGGACTTTCTGGGTTCTCCCAGCTAGGAACGAGATGATCCAGTCCAAGGCTTTTCCTTTTATGCCGATGTTGCTAAGGCGTTGTATGAGGATGCTGTGACAGACAGTGTCGAAGGCGGCGGAGAGGTCGAGTAGAATGAGGGCCACTGTTTCTCCGTTGTCCAGTAGTGTTCGGATGTCGTCTGTTGCTGCGATGAGGGCGGTTTCGGTACTGTGTTTGGCTCGAAAGCCGGACTGTGAGGGATCGAGGGAGTTGTTGGATATCGAGGAAGGCGGCGAGTTGGCTATTGACGGCTTTCTCAATGACTTTGGCCGTGAATGGGAGGAGGGATATGGGGCGGTAGTTTTTAAGTTCAGAGGGGTCTGCTGTGGGTTTCTTCAGGAGGGCGCTGACTTCGGCATGTTTCCAACTTTCTGGGAAGGTAGCGGAGTTGAAGGAGCAGATGATGACATCACGGAGATCGGGTGCGATGATGGAGTCTGCTTTGTTGTAGATGTGGTGGGGACATGGGTCGGTTGGCGAGCCAGAGTGGATGGAATTCATTAGGCGGATGGTGTCTTCAGTGGTGATTGGGCTCCAAGCGATGAGGTTGTTAGAGGGCGGTTTAAGTTCTGAGGGGGTTGGAGAGGATTGTTCGTTGGAACTGTTTTCGAAGCTGTTATGTATGTCGGCAATTTTGTTGTAGAAGAAGGAGGATAATGAGTCGCAGAGGTCTTGGGAGGGAGTGATGTCGTTTGAGGCTGCGGTGGGGTTGGTGAATTCTTTGACGATGTTGAATAGTTCCTTGCTGTTATGGGCGTTGTTGTCGAGTCGATTCTTGAATGCTGATTTCTTGGTGGATCGAATCAGCTGGTGGTATTTGCGGGTGGCTGACTTGAAGGTGGTCATGTTGTTGGTGGTTGGGTTTTTTCTCCATGTTTTCTCGAGAGTGCGGCATAGCTTCTTGGATTTCTTAAGGTCATCGTTGAACCAGGGGGCCTTTTTGTTGCCTTGATTGGTGTGATGGTTTTTCAAGGGTGCTAATTTGTCAGCGCTGTGGGTGATCCATTGTTTGAATTTGATGGCAGCTTGGTTTGGGTCTGATGAGAGGGCGGGTGGGTTTTGGTTGAGCGATGTGAGGAGTTGGTCGGTGGTGATTTTGTTCCATTTTCTCCGGGAGATAGGTTGTGGGGGGTTGTTGGTCGAGGTGGTTTTGTAGCTGAAGTGAACACAACAGTGGTCTGTCCAATGGAGAGCTGTGGTGTGATTGAAGGAGATGAAGATTGGGTCGAGCGTTTGTCCGGCTACATGGGTGGGGGTGTCAACAAGTTGTTTGAAGCTGAGATTGGCCAGGTTGTCAAGAAGGGTGGTGGTGTTGTTGTCGTTTTTCTTTTCCAGGTGGAAGTTGAGGTCTCCTAGTAGAATGTAGTTCTCGGAGGCGAGGGCATGTGGACTGATGAAGTCAGTGATGTCTTTGCTGAATTGTTTACGGGTTCCTGGAGGTCTGTAGATGAGGGTGCCTCTGAGTGTGGTCCTAGGGTCGGTGTGGATCTGGAAGTGGAGGTGTTCGGCGGTTGTAAGGTTATCGTCGGAGCTGGTCGTGATTTTGATGGTGTTCTTATGGACGATGGCGATGCCTCCTCCTGTTTGTACGGTGCGGTCTTTTCGGATTATTATTATTATTATTATTATTATTGCATTTATTGAGCGCACAGCTACCCAGAGGTTTCCCGGCGCTTGCCTTGGGAACCCGTCCTGGCTTTTTCCCTGTGAGATAGCCCCTACAGGGCATCCCCAAGGTGAAAGCCAGGCATCCCGCCGCAGGGGGGCCGTTGTGGAGATTAAGCAAGCTTAATGCCCAGAGTTGCAGAGTGAGAACCCATGATTAGAGCAGGCACCGAAGCGAGAATTATCGAGTCCGTGGACATTTGAGCTCAAGACCCTGCCGCGTCGGGAATTGAACCCTGGTCCCGGGTCTGACCTCAGCTTCCGGGTCTGCCTGCTCTACACCGTGAGCCACACTTCTCCTGTAATTGTCCGGGATGGCAATGGCGATGTCGGGTGTTGATGATGCATTCATCCATGTTTCAGTAAGGAAGGCGACGTCCGGTGATGTAGTGTCGAGTAGATCCCAGAGTTCAGTGGCGTGTCTGTGGACCGAGCGGGTGTTCAGTAGGATGCACTTCAGGTGGTTAGAGTCTTCTAAAATAAACATCACAGAAAATCTCAGGAAGTAAGGGATTATTAACTAAAGGAGAATACAAACGAAGCCGTTCTATCTCACATCTTTTCCTAACTGCGATCCAAACTTTATAGGCATCTAGCAGAACCTTAAATTTGACCCTCTTATAATATGCGAAATCAATCTGTCGCATTAAGAGACCTCTTGCTTCATCCCAGCAGATTAATTGGCATATTGATGTTTCAAAACCACCTGGGTTACCTCCATTCATCAAATCCCCCATATACTTTTTTTTTTTTTTTTTTTTTTTTTTTTGGTGTTCAAACTGCTTTATTGATAAGAGCACATAAGGATACACAGCTTGAGGTGCCTACAACCCGGAGGCCGGCAGCAATAGTGGAGCAACAATACACAGCCTTGTAGCCGGCATCCCGGGGGCCCGGCGGCACATTACAGGGAAAAAGCTCTGTACAGCGCTGTCCGGCGGGGCAGGCCAAGGAAGGATGTACTGCAGCCGAACAGGTTTTGTGTGAGCAAGAAGAGAATCTCACTCCTAATTTTTGTAACGAGTAGAACAAGGAAAAGAAAAAGAGAAAACCCCAACTGTTCAACGAGGTTATGTGTGTGCAGTGGTGCGTTACAGTGCGATTACAATGTACGATAGTGGTGTAGTGTGGTGGTACCGCCAGGCGCTAGTGCGTGGGGCGGTGAATGTCCAGAGTTCAAGGACCTAAGGCATTGGTAGTCCGTGGGGCGAAGGTGCAGAGCTGCCAGTGGTATGCAGGACAGCACCCTCTAGAGGAGGGGGGGAATATCCAGTGGCTCGTCGGAAGGGGAGGATGGTCGCAGGAGGGGGAGGCGAGGGGGGGCTGTACCGTGGAGGCTAGTGCCACACCTTCCTTGAGGAGACTGCAGGGGCACAGGGGACCCACAGGTGGAGGAAAACAGCGTGTGTCATGTACAGCCAGGTAGCAATAAGGTGAACAATAGTGCTAATGGGATTGGGAAGCAGTGAGCCCATCGCCCGACGTTGTGTCATCATCCAAGCGTTTGAGCAGGTAGTGTACCAGTGGGTCCCAAATATTCCTAGGTCTACTCGTGAGAGGCAATAATTCCGAAAAAGTGTTGTGCTGATCCTGGCAATATGTTAAGTCAGTTAGCCAATCCTTGAATTTGGGCGCTCTGCCTCTGCTCCAGCGGCAGGCGACACGCCGCTTGGCTAGAAGGAATGCTATATCGACGAATTTTCTGCTTTCCTTGGATATGTGCTTTGTGTATCCAAGGATGGCCACCAAAGGGTCCGCGGGGATCTCCTCATCCACCATCTGCACAACAGCCCCGATGACTTGTCGCCAGTAGTCAGCAATCTGGGGGCAGGACCATGCTAAGTGGAGAAAGTCAGCGTGTTCTGCGCGGCAACGTTCACAGCGGTCACTATCGGCCAGCCCGAATCTGTGTTTCCGGGCCGGTGTGTAGTAGACCCTCTGCAGGTATTTATAATGTATTATTTTCAGCCTGCAACTGGCAGAGATACGGGAAGTCAATGCGCAGCAGTATTGCCACTGGTCGTCCGAGACCTCTGTGTCAAGTTCCGCTGCCCAGCGCAGTCTGGCAGCAGAGACCGATAGGGGGGCAGCTCCTCGACATTGGCGGTAGAGCCCAGAGACCAAATGGGCCCCATCTTGAGATTCTAGGAGATGGTGTAGCGGAGGCAAGGGCACAGGTTCAGCAGGGTAATCCGGAAGGATGTCTCGCATCCCCGCGCGCAATCGAATATAGTAAAACAGCTCGAGGGGCGAGTGGGCATGCGATTGGAAGAAGAGATCCGCCGTTTTGAAAATTCCGTTGTGGAACAGGTCACCCCAAAAGGAGATGTGCAGTTTGTTACAGAGCTGGCGAAACCCAATTTCCGACAGCAAGGCAAGTTTTGGGTGATAGGTCAGAGGAAGCTTAGGAGAGTAGGGCATCGCGCAGAGGAGTCGCTGGGCGATTCGCCGCCACGCGTCCAGGGTGCAGGAGATCGAGGTGTTCGCTGTAGAGATGGAAGTCTCGGGACAATGTATCAGACCGTTCAACGGAAGTGGGTGTGCTATCCAATCCTCCACTGCTAAGTGAGGCATGAAGGGGGTAGGAGCCATCCAGTGGTAGGCAAAATGCGCTTGTGCGCACAGGTAGTATGCCTCGAAATCTGGGATGTCGAAGCCACCTTGGTCGTAGGGAAGGGTCAGCGTGGACCACTTTAGCCGGGGAGATTTGCCACCCCAAAAAAGTCTGCGCAGTTCGGCGCGAAGTGTCCTGAAGAAGAAAGCCCCTGGGTAATAGGGGATATTTAGGAAAAAGTACAAAAAGCGGGGCAATATCACCATTTTAATAAGGGAGGCTCTGCCAGCCATGGAGAGAGGCATCGTGATCCACCTGTCGACAGAAGCGGCCAGTTTGGTTATAGCCACTCCATAATTGGAGCGAAGCGTCTCATCTTTATCCCGTGCGACGCGGATCCCCAAATAGCGAAGATCATCTTGGCACCACACCAACGGATAATCTAATGGGAAAACACTCACCGCATCAGTAAGGGGAAAAAATTGTGATTTGGTCCAGTTAATATGAACACCTGATAGTCCACCGAACAGGACGAATTCGCGGAGCAGGGGGTTAAGGTGTAGCTCCGGGTACTTGACATATAGTGTGATGTCATCCGCATAGAGGGACACATCAATTTGCCGCTGCAAGCAGTGAATCGCTCCCTCCCGGTGCAATTGGCGGAGGCGGCACGCTAGTGGTTCGACCGCAATTGCAAACAACAGGGGTGAGAGCGGGCATCCCTGGCGAGTGCCTCTGGTAAGACTGATAGGTGACGATAGCTTCCCATTGATCAGTACTTTCGCCGTGGGATCCGTGTAGAGGAGGCGCACCCAGGCCAAGAACAGTTTAGGGAACCCCATGCGTCCCAGAACCGAGAAGAGGTAGGGCCACTCGACGGAGTCGAACGCCTTGGTGGCGTCAAGGAACACAGCCGCCACTGGGACATCAGGGTGGACAGAGCGTAGCAGAGAAAACAGGGTGCGCAGATTATGGGAAGTGGATCTGCCTGCCACGAAGCCAGATTGGTCGGGCAGGACGATTCTAGTCATTAGCAGTGACAGTCTCGTGGCGAGAACCTTAGCAAGGATCTTCACATCACAATTTAGAAGGGAGAGTGGGCGGTAAGAGTCACAGGAAGTAGGGGCCTTGCCAGGTTTCAGAAGGGAGGTGATAACCACTTCACGCATAGATCGAGGTAGCCTACCGTCAGCTAACGATTCAGTGAAGACTTCGTTAAGCACGGGTGCCATAATATCAATATAAGCTTTGTAGAATTCGGCTGGGATGCCATCGAGCCCTGGAGCCTTCCCATTCTGTAGGGACATAATGGCCTCGCGAACTTCCTCGAGTTCAAAAGGCGCCGCCAGGAACTCCCTGTCACCATCGCTGAGCCAGCATAGCGCCACGTCGTTCATATAGTCAGCGTATGGAGCATCAGCTTCTGCCTTTGAGGTATATAGTGTAGAGTAGTGCGTCGTGAATGCAGTCAGTATCCCATCTGACTCTCTAGTGACAGTGCCAGCCTCATCAATAAGTTCTAGTATGGTGTTGTGTTCACGTGGCACGCGCGTGAGTGAGGCTAGCACTTTACCAGGCCTATCCCCCTCGCAGTATTTCCGGGCCACCCAGTGTTTGCCCCGATATTTCGCCTCCCTGGCAGCCTCCTCCTCATACTTGGACAGTGTGTCCCTAAAGGTCACCCGTAAGAGTGGGTCATCGCTCGCCACCATTCGGAGCTCTAGTGCACGCAACTCTTTTTCCAATGTGGTAATGGTACGCAGAATATCCCGCAGGACCCCATGGCTCTTAGAAATGCAGAATCCCCGAATAGTGACTTTGAAGGCCTCCCATATGTGTTCCACTGACTCTACTGAGCCCTTGTTTCTAGGGAAGAAGTCCCTGATCTCCTCACCCAAAAAAGCTCATCAAGGAGCGTATCGGGGCTCAGCCTCCATTGCGGTCTTGGACTATCCCAACCAGGAGCCCGGAACTGTAGTCTAACAGGGCTGTGATCTGAATAGGTCCTGGGTAGATGGTCGGCCTCTAACAGTTCCCCAGTGACGTCCCGGGTTACCAAAAAATAATCCAAGCGTGCCCAGGTCCCGGTGTGATGTGTAAAGTGCGTGCCCTCCCGCCCGTGGGGATGTATCTGTCGCCAGGCGTCAAATAGTCCACCCTCCTCCATCACTCCCTCCAAAACCTCCCTAGCTCGGGGCTTGTAAGAATTAACACCATCTGCCCTATCTAGTGAGGGTACCAAGGCCAGATTAAAATCACCTCCCCAGATGATGTGTCTTGCCCCGATGGAAACAATCTTGCCCCACAGTGTGGAAAAAAAAACAGGTGAGTCAATATTCGGTGCGTACATTGAGACAAATAGATAAGTGTCATGTCCCACTCTCCCCCACAACAAAACATATCTCCCCTCCTTGTCCACCACCTCTCCCATGTGAAAGAAAGGTACACCCCGGGCGACAAGGATCGCCACTCCTCTGGCATAAGACGAATAGGAGGAAAAAGCACGGGTACCCGCCCATTTCTGTCCAAACGGGGCGTCCCTGCGCACGGGCAAGTGTGTCTCTTGTAGTAGAGCCACTTGTACATGGTGTCTATTCAAGTAGGCGATAACATTCCTGCATTTCCGAGCATCGTTCAACCCCCGAACATTCCATGAAAGACATGTTAATCGCGCAGTCGAATTCACCGCAGCCATAAGCACCTCGACATCAAAAAATAAGGCGCCCAAGCGGGCCAAAGCATGGAATCACACCCGCACCAGTAGCGCCAAGCCCCACACCACATCAGTATATGCATACACAGTCCATGCAATAGTAACCTCATAACGTCCGATCCCCCCCCACCCACCCCAGCATCCCAAACATGCCAGCAGCCATGAAATCCCCAAGAACTTCCCCCCCTCAACCCCCTCCCCCCCAACTTCAGAGTGGCAAAAAGCCAAATATACAATTGTTCAGCGGGGAATACCCAACTAGGGAACATCTAAAGGTGCGCGCTGCCACTATCCGGCCCATAGCTCCAGTCTGTATCGCCCTTGGTGGAGGCTAGGGCCAAGAAAGCGGTCCTCGGTATACGTTACCACAGGGGGTGCGATGTCCAGTAAGTCCGATCCACGTTATTCTGCCCATCCACCAAATGGTGAGTCAGCACCGACCAGTAGATAAGTACGTTTTTGCCAAAGGTCGAAGGTCATGAAGGCAGTTAATCCTCTTGGCGTTCAGGAGGCAGGTCGTCGATCCCCAGATCGTCCTCAGGTGCCTGGTCGTCCCTGCGTGCCCTCCGGATGGATTTAAAGTAATCTTCGGCTTTCTGCGGGTTGGTGAAGAAGCGTTGTTTGCCCTGGTGAGTAACCCTCAGCTTTGCCGGATATAAAAGTGCATAGTCTATCTGGGCTTCCCGCAGTTTCTTTTTTATTGGAAGGAATTTGCGCCTCTCATCCTGAACCATCGGTGTAAAATCAGGATAGATGGAAAAGGTGATGCCTTCATACCTCAGTGATCTCTGTGTCCGGGCTGCTCGAAGGGCCGCGTCGCGGTCCCGGTAATTCAGAAGTCGAGCGATTATGGGTCTCGGTGGCAGGCCAGGCTGGGGCACAGGTGCCAGTGATCGGTGAGCCCTCTCCACTATGAACTGGGAGGAGAAGGCGTCCTCCCCGATTGAGCCCTTGAGCAATTTCTCCACATAGAGTTCCATTCTGCCCGTGGCAGTGGATTCCGGCACATTGGTAATGCGAATGTTATTGCGGCGGCTTCGCGCTTCTAAGTCCTCATTCTTTGCCGCGATTATATGGAGGAGGTTATCCATTCTCGCTAACTGTGTTGCGTGGGTCGCGGCGGCGTCGGTGTTGTCGGAGATCCGTTGCTCCGCAGTTGTAAGGCGTTCCTCGTGGCAATCCACTTTATGGACCAAGGCGTCCAGCCGGGCCGTGACTCCATCCACCTTCTCTACCACGGTAGCGAATCCCTGCCGCATTTCCTGTAGCAGGTTTGCGATATCCGCAGCAGGGGCATCAGGCGGGGCAGGCTGCGGGGGTGGCTCACTGGGACCCGGGCGCGTCTGCGTCGATGTGTGGCCCTTGCGAGTGCTATCAAAGCTCAGTTTGGGCTGGCGAGCGTCGGGACGCCCCATGGCGGTACCTCCAAGCAAGTGAGGGTCCAGATAGGATAGCAAGGACAGTAGTAGCCAAGCGGGCGGTCAGCAACCGGCTGCGCACCAGGGGTGACTCAAGGCTGGAGCCCAGCAGCGATTCAAAGAGCGCGCAGTGACACAGGTAGCGCCACGCGGCCAGCAATTGTCCTATGGCAGCAGACGCCCGCCGCGCATCCAGCAGCAGCCCCAGGTACCAGTCAGACAGCGTTGGCGACGAAGCACCAGTCTTTTGCGCCAAGCTTCCGGGCCGATTTCAGGGGGTGCGCTTCGCAGGCCGTTATAACGCGCAATGCAGCCCACCAGGTAGCCCTGTGGGGGAAGGGCAGTCAGGCCTCTCGATTGCTGTTGTCCACGCTGCCAGTATCTGGAGGATCCGTGGCGTCTCGTGGGCAAGGAGCGCTGTCAATAGCAAGGGGACTCCACTCAGTCTCAGCAGCCCCGCTTTCTTACCGCTGAAGCCGGGCCCGGCAGGCAGCGCACGCAGCTCCCGGTCCGCCGCGGCTCCGGGGACAGGCACGGCCGCCGGCAGGGCAGCAGACGTCTCGCTGGAGGCAGGTCGCGCAGCGTGCCGGCAAAGCTGCGCTCAGAAAGAATCCAAGCGTAGGATGGGAAGCGCCGCTTTCCCTCTCGGCCTGCACAGTGGTCCGGCTCGGAGGGGTGAAGCAGGCAAGGTGGTTGTGCGGCCTGGTTGCCTCGTGGCGGACCCCGGAGTCGCGTAGCTGCGGTGGCCGGGGTCTCTCCCCAGTGCGCTCCAGGGCAGGTGCCGGGCAATCTTCGGGAGCCCGTATCTCCGGCTCCGAGCCTCGCAGCCGCTCCAAACTTCGGTCGAGTGCAGGGAGCACTCTCGTGATGCGGGGACCGGGTTGCTGGGGGTAACACGGCCCCCGTGGCAGCAGATCAATGAAGGATTAATATCCAAGGAGCGGGAGCTGCAGGTCTAGGCAGCCATTCCGCAAGCGCGCCCTCTAGCGCCCCCAAATCCCCCATATACTTCAACGTGATCGCCCAGTAGTATATTTGAAAGTTGGGGAGAGACCACCCTCCGCGATCCCTTGGTAACATCATATACCTTAGTGCCCATCTAGGGAGCTGCCCGCCCATAAAAACCATGACACTGCCTGATCAAACTTCTGGAACCACATCTTACTGAATTCAAGGGGAATGGCTCTAAAAAAATATAACATTTTAGGGAGGAAAATCATTTTAATGACATTACATCTTCGGATTAATGTAAAATAAAGATTATTAATTCTACTGGAGTCTGCTTTAATATTACATAGAAATGGTTGAAGATTCAGCGCAACAATAGTTTCCGGATTTGAACTTATCTCTACACCTAGATACCTAGCTTTAGGCACAACACGCAAATCTATTAGTATAACCTTATTGTTAGTTACTATTTGCGTCGTTACTATCATTCAGATGATAGCCGGAAACCCTACCGAATTGTGAAGTTACACAGTTTATTTCCTCTAATGCCTGGTGCGGTTAGGAGTAATAATAGCTAGGTCGTCTACCTATCCCAATATTTTCACATCTCCCCCTGGAGCAGAGATTGGCTGGATTATCTGATTCATCTGAATCAAACAAATTAAAGGGTCGATATATACTGCAAACAGCAAGGGAGAGCAAGGACACCCTTGTCTAGTACCTCGCCTTATTATAATCTCTTCCGACTGTGTTCCCATGAGTGCTATTTTAACTATTGGATCCTTATACATGCTCTGAACTAATTTTAGAAAACCCTCCCCGGTCCCATAGTGTTTCATGACTGCCCATAAAAAAGGCCAGGAGATCCTATTGAATGCCTTTTCAGCATCTAACAAAATTAAGGCCATAGGGTCTCCTGTAACCTTAGTATAATCAAATAATGTAATTGTCCTTCATATATGGTCTATTGTTTCCCGACCGGGGACAAAACCATGTTGCTGAGGAGAGACCATTTTCTTAATTACAGCAGATAATCTGTTTGCTAGGATCTTAGAGTAAATCTTAACATCATTATTTATTAATGTAATAGGCCGATAGGCCCCAAGATCCGTAGCCGGCTTGCCTTTCTTTAAAAATACAGCAATCATTGCATACCTCTAAGATACTGGGGAGATTCCCCTCCCTGTATAAGCCGGAACATTTCCAGTATGATAGGCGCCAACTGAGTTCGAAAACTTTTATAAAATTCCCCGGGTAGATAGTCCGGCCCCACAGCTTTTACAGCTGGTATCGACTCTAAGGCATCAACAATTTCTTCTAAGTTTATCGGTGCATCCAACATTCTACATTTCTCAGTTGAGAGATAATCTGACTTAACCGTTTCAAGATATCTAGTGATTTCGCCCTGTAACCGGGATACATCTCTAACGTCTTCGGAGTATAACTTCTGATAAAATTTCTGAAAAGCGGCCAAGATTGCACTAGGGTCAGTCACTAAGCCAATATCAGGGTCTTAAATTCCCATAATCCGTGTTTGTTCTTCTTTTTCCCTCACTCGCACCGCTTGTAAGTGCCCTATGCTTTCATTACTTTCATAAAGTTTCGTCCGCCAGGCAAGATATCTTCTAGCAGCCTTCGCAAATGAAATCTCGGTCATAGCAGATCTATGACCGAGATTTGATCCCGGTCTGTGCCCTTCTATGTCCCCTCCTTCTGATATTGCCTTAACCAAGCCTAGCTCAGCTTTAGTCAATGACTCATAAAACTCTCTTAACTTGTTTTTCTCCTTCTTCTGTACCTCCCACCCAAACTGCATTGTCTCCCCCCTAATACCTGCCTTCAAGGTATCCCAGACATTCTGAATATTAGTGCTGCCGATATTCTCATTTAAAAATCTAGTGATCCACATAGCCATATGTTCTAAGTACAAGTTGTCATTCAATAATGCCCTGTTGAAAGTTCAGCTAGAGGCACATTTTGGATGCTTAAAGTTCACTTCCAATATCAGAGGGTTGTGGTTGGACATTACCCTAGGGAACTTGACAATTTTACTCCCCTGCGCCAGACTTTGAGAGATGAAGAAATAATCTTATCTTGAATGAGATTGGTGCGGTGCTGAATAGTAGGTAAAACCTGGATCTTTGCCCTGAGTTGATGCCCGAACAGCTACCAACCCATGCAACCCCTTTAACTGATTGAGAGACCTGAATACTTTCGGCTTCCGACCTACATATTTTATTTCAGGATGATTAGAAATTACACAATCAATATTAATATGAAAGTCTCCACACAGTATAACCGGTGCAGGCCAGCCCACCAGTTCAATTCTCAGCCAATTAAACAACTCAGGGTCACCTAGGACTGGACCATAGACAGACCACAATGTGAACAGATTGCTATCTATTGAACACTGCATGATTACCCATCAGCAGTATTTATCAGAAGCTGACCGAGAAAAGTTTGCCAAGCCCCGACAAGCAAAAATTGCCACTCATCTTGTCTTGACCTCTTGTTTAGACCACAACATCAGCTGATACCCATCTAACTCCATAATCGTATTTCTACTGGCTTCGATGAGGGTCTCCTGAAGGTAGATAATATCTGCCTTTAGTATTCGCACATCTTCTTTTATCCTTCGGCGTTTCCCAGGGTCATTCAATTTGCAGATATTGATAGTGGCTATCCTAACACATCCCATAACTTATAATAAATACACCAATAACCAATAACCAATATCCATAAGACAAACAACAACCCACATTTCCAAACACCCCCAAATGATTCCTTTAGTCTTCCCCTCAGTAAGGGTCCACTTCCCTCCCATCCCCTCCCATCCCACCCCACACCCATAACTAAGGCAAAAAAGGTTCTCAGACCCTTGCAATGCCTCCTGATGTGCCCCCTGTCGCTCCCTGACCTGCAGAAAAAAAGGAACAGAAAAATCAGGGAGCCGAGCCCTGCCACCCCTCCTTCTGTCATCCAATTTGCCTCCTTTTTTTTAATCCACATTTTGGCCATTCTCCTCTGTGACTAACCTGCCCTCTACCCTCTACCCTTTGCCCTACGCCAGGATTATTCTTTGCCGTTAGTCTGAATCTGTGGACGCGCTGGATTTTCGTCTCCCAGTTCCAATGTGAGAGCTCTGGGAAGGCAGATTTAAAGAGCTTAAGCACAAAACCTCATATATCCCCACCATCAACTTTCTCCTCAATGCCCAGAAGACTGAGGTTTTTTTTTTTTTTTTGTCTGTTTTCAGACTTTCATTTTCCACATGATGTCCATCATTCTGGCTTCGTTAGCGGAAATCTTTTGCTCAGTGTTTTCCATCCCGGACTCAAACCCCACTATCCGTTCTTCCAGATCGGTTGTCCGTGCCAAACCTTCTGTACAGGCTTTCGTGGTCTTCCGGATAGCCCACTGTATCTTCTTTGTAGCCAGGTGAGCTCTTTTATGTTCCTGGCGAGCCTCGATTTGTATTGCCTTGAGGGTTGCATAGATTAGGGACATTGAAGGAGCTTGTTCATTCTTGGTTCCAGAAGCACATAAGTCTACCTCCTGGAATCCATGGCCTGTGCTCCCCTTTCCCCCTTTACTTCCTGGATTAGTGGTAGAGTAATCCCACTGGAGATGAGCATTGGGATCCGACTGAGAACTATCATACCTAGAGTCAGTATGCTTTTTCCTCCTTGAAACTTTTCGGAACGTGTCAGCAGTTGTAGGAGCGCTATCTGTGTCACTATTATCAGGTGAACCATCTAGGTCTGTCTTATCCAAATCACTTCCAATCACTGAATCCGACTCTTCTGACAAGGAAAAAAAATTCTCGCCATCTGGGGTGCCTGGTACTTTGTCCCCTCCTTCTTGCTGCTCACCAAGCGGGTTGTACAAGTTACAGTCCTCACTCACACCTGCCTCCCCCCTAACTAGTGGCACAGTTAACATATCAATATGGGAGTCTGCCACCTCCAAGGTTGTAGATACGCTGTCGGTCCCAAGTATAATATTGCTGGTTTTACTCAGGGCAGCGGTGTCACAGCTAGGGACAGCAATACTTATATCAGTACCAGACGGTGCAGCGAGTAAGGCAGTAGTAGAGTTAGAATCTTTACTTCCCAGCTGCTTTGGGGTCCCCTCAAGATGCAGTTTGGACTGATCATTCGGCTCCCCTACCCCAGGATTACCAGCAAACATCCCAGGGATGGTAGGAGCTTTCATTCTTGCCCCCCCTTTCGTGAGGCCTGCTTCATATCTGGAGTCCATTCTCCTCCCTTACTTTCCCTGCCTTTTCCCACCCCCACTTGGAGGTGGGGGCCCCTTCAGCATCTTTTACCATCAATGTTTTGTTTGTAGTAGTGCTCACCTTCATACTCAAGGTCCCGTCTTTAGGGGCCCCTCGACGAGGCAGCATCTCCCTCGAGCTGATGTACTCCCCGTAGGCTTGCCCCACCTGCGCGGCACACCAATACTGAGAAGGCTCAGCGCTCGGAATTCCGTTGAGCGATGCCGAATTCCGCAGAGTCCGGGCACCAAAATCATCCCCGGGTCCGCGGGTCCCACTGAGGCAGGTAAAATCCGTATGAGAAACCACAGATCGGCCGTGCTTCCCTAATGGCTTGCTCAGCACAAGCCGGAAACCAAAACCGCAGCTTGCTCGCCTTCACCGAGTCTGGAACTCCGCCAGTGGTTTAGACCACAGAGGGAACGAAAGGGGAAAAACTGCTCTGCTTTAAGCCTTCCTGGAGACCCGTTGTGCTATGGTGAGAGCATCAGAATCCAACAAACTTCGGGGGTCCCGAATCGTCCTGGGATCCAAAGATCAGCAGAGATAAGGAGGAGGCAATGTGCTATCCATACGGTGCATACAGGTAGGGATGAACAGGACATTAGTCCCCCCAGTAGCTTTCAAAAGTCAGAGCCGTCAGAGAGCAACAACGCACAGCTCACATAGCCGCCATCTTGCCCTCAGGAATTGTAGTGTGTTCTAAGGTGATTTTACAATGTGAAAAAGCCTTCTGCTGGGATATCATGAATCATCATTGAGAGAAAACTATTTTCTCATGCTTTTCCAACAGAGGTTTGGAAGGTAATCTATAAGGTAAACTGAGAGCATATTTTCTAAGCATGGGCGAAATTTGCGAATTCGCGTTCCGCAAATTCGCGGATTTCCCTGCGAAATTGCAAAATAAATCAGCAGATTTTTTTGCGATTTGTCCTGGAGTACTTTCTACTGGCTAATCCAGTAAGTGCTCCCTCATTGGGTAAATGTATAGTGCTTTTACTACACTGCAGCTGCGTAAGGGGCCAGAAGATGTGTCTCCAGTGACCATGTGTGCCTGTAACACAGGCACACATGGTCACTGGAGACACATCTTCTGCCCCTTTACGCAGCTACAGTGTAGTAAAAGCACTATGGGGCAGATTTACAAGCTGCTTGCACCTCTTTTGCGCGCAGTTGCATCACTTTTGTGACGCAGCGGCAGCACAAAAAATGCGCCATGGTGCTGGGTATTAACAACGTGACGCATCTGAGAGATGCGTCACGTTGTAAAGCCCTGCGCCATCAGGAGGCGTTCCGGCACAGGGGAAGGCGTTCCTGCGCAGGAACGCCTCCTAAAAGTGGCTGAGTGAAATCTACAAGATTTCACTCAGTCACTTTTAGGCCAATGCTGCGTCAAAACCTTGCGCCTGCTTGAAGCAGGCGCAAGGCTTGACGCAGCATTGGGGAGATAGGGCCCTCCAGAGCATTCCTGGAGCTGCGTCGCGTTTGCGACGCAACTCCAGCAATGCGCTGCTTTTACGGCACAGATGCGTGACGCATCTGTGCTGCTTTTGCCACATGGTGCGCCGCATTGTAAATGCGGCGGACCATGGGTGGCGGAGCTGTGGCGCACAATAACTGGCGCATCCCTGGGGATGCGCCAGTTATTGTAAATCTGTCCCTATACATTTAGCCAACGAGGGAGCACTTACTTATTAGACAGTACAAAGTACTCCAGTTGAGTAGACGTATTGCACAAAATGGTGGCATCTTCGTGGACAAACACGCAGGGCGAGATTCATTCTGCCCCCTGTTAGACTCGTTTTTTGTGCCCTTCTGCCCTCTGTTAGACTCGTTTTTCCCTTGTTTTTGTGCCCTTCTGCCCTCGGTTAGACTCGTTTTTCCCTTGTTTTTCTGCACTTCTGCCCCCTGCTAGACTCGTTTTTGTGCCCTTCTGCCCTCTGTTATTCCCTTGTTTTTCTGCCCTTCTGCCCTCTGTTAGACTCGTTTTTTGTGCCCTTCTGCCCTCTGTTAGACTCGTTTTTGTGCCTTTCTGCCTCCTGTTAGACTCGTTTTTTGTACCCTTCTGCCCTCTGTTAGACTCGTTTTTCCCTTGTTTTTCTGCCCTTCTGTCCTCTGTTAGACTGTTTTTTTGTGCCCTTCGGCCCTCTGTTAGACTCGTTTTTCCCTTGTTTTTCTGACCTTCTGCCCTTTGTTAGACTGCTTTTTGTGCCTCTCTGCCCTCTGCATCACCACGTCATCACTCAGCGCTACCCCAGCATCACTCAGCACAACCCCAGCATCACTCAGCACCATCCCAGTATCACTCAGCACCACCACAGCACCACTCAGCATCACCACAGCACCACTCAGCACCACCACAGCACCACTCAGCGCCACCCCAGTATCAATCTGCGCAACCATTCAACAACAACTGGTCAAATATGTTCTCTCAATGTTTCAAGCTTTATTACAATTGTCACAAAAAGATGTTAATATTTCACTTCTGTTCTTGGATTTTCGTCACAATAAAATACAATGAACATAATCTTCACAACAGTTATTTACAAAAGTTTAAGCTATTGCCATTATAAATTAAAATCACTTTTATTTAAGTATTAATTATTTTAAAAAATTAAAAGCCATTGTAATTTGTAATATCAATACATCTAAGTCACGTAAATACAAAACATGTTGCATTACAAATGCTATAGGTGTCACATTTGCGAAAGTTATAACTATTGGCATTGTAAATGACAAAGCTATTAATTTAGCTATTTTCAAAACCAACACATAAATAAAAAAAATTGTCATTTACAAGGCCAATAGCTCAAACTTTCCTAATGCGAGACCTATTGCATTACAAATGCGTGTTTTTATATCTGTCAGTGCTTCCTGTTGAGGTTTAATTTTCGTGACAGGCGCCTCATTGCCTACTTGTAACTATTCTCTGACCCTGCTTCAATGGTCAGAGTAGGGTCAGAGAATAGTTGCAAGTAGGCAACGAGGCGCCAGGAAGCACTTACAGGCTTACAGCAGCAGGTGCCCAAGTTGAAGTTAATTTCTTTGTAACCCTTTTGTAAAAGGTTACAAAAAATTAGCTTCAACTTGTGCACCTGCTGCTGTAACCCTGTAAGTGCTTGGCTGAAAATTCGTCCCGCTGATTCGCGGTTTTTACCGCGATTTCGCGAGATTTGCGGATCGCGAAATCGCAGAAAATCCGCAACTTCCGCGACTGAAACGAATTTTCAGCCCATGCGTAGTTTGAAGTCGGTTCTTGGTCGCAGATCGGTTCCCTCCGTGTAGATGGTAATGTCTAGGAAAACCAGAGATTCTTTGTGTGCCGTGTAGGTGAATCTGAGCCATTCATCTTTGGTATTTAGCCATTCATGGAACTCCTCTAGGCTCTTCATGTCTCCCTCCCAAATCATAACGATATCACCAATGTATCATCTCCAGAATTTTATTTTATTGTGGTAGGGATTTGTTACTGTGTGTATGTTCTACACTTCCAAAGGCCAGCTTCGATCGACCGGCCACGCCCTCGCCGCCGTCCCCCGCATTCGAAGAGCCACCACAGGAGGACGGTCCTTCTCCTACCTCGCCGCCAAAACATGGAACTCCCTCCCGACCCACCTCCGCCTGACCCAGGACCACCTCGCCTTCAGGAAGCAACTCAAGACCTGGCTATTCGAGCAGTAGCGGACCCCCCCTTCCCTAGCGCCTTGAGACCCTCTTGGGTGAGTGATGCGCTATATAAATGCTGTGATTGATTGATTGATATGTAGGTCTCCTCGAAGTCACTAACGTAGGGACGAGCCACACTTGGGGCGAAAGTAATGCCCATCGATATTCCATGGCACTGCTGGTACAGTGTATTGGAGTATTCAAAGAAGTTCTCGGTCAAGGCAAGTTCGCAACATTCCAAGAAAACCCCAACGCATTTAAAGGACACAAGGCACTTACTAAATCTTATTTCCCAACAAACATACTCTGCAGAGACTATGCTACTTATAGGACTCGATGTAGAGAGTCTCTACACCAGTCTCCCACAAAAGAAAACTCTCAAGACACTTGAGAAGGTCCTTTTTAACACCCAATGGGAATACAAAACACCCAGACATTTTGTCTTGGAATGTTGCAAACTTGCCTTGTATGGAGGTCAGGTTGTGCCATGTAATCGTTGGAGGGCAAAGAGTGGTCTGCCGGGAGATGCTGCACCTTGATGAAAGTGTGACTATGGGGCGGTGCTCTACTCTGGCTCCATGTTTGGAGAAGCTGCAATGAGACTCAGGTGCTCAGTTCAAGTGTGTCTATCTAAAGGCAAGTAAAGCCATATACTTGTCCTTACTACCTGGTGAAAATAAACTGAGAGGGATTAGGGCTATAAAGAGGGATCAGGATCCTGAGGAAGGCCAGTGACCCAGTAGGGTGTTACTAGGTGTCTGAAACATGTTGGCACAGGCAGATAGGGTAATGGAGATGTAGTTAATTTTTTAACCCTGTCAAAGGGAGCCAACAATAATATAAATATATAGGCACCCACTTAGACAGTTTTAAACACAAATGTTTCTGCAATAAAAACTCAAGCGCTCCACCCTGATTGTTGGTCTGCACCACGGTGTGGCTGCAGCCCTATGATGAAGCATGCCACTATACAGTGGGTGAGGGCATTAATAAAAATATTTTGGATTTTCCAGTAAGTATTTTGCTTTTCTTTGCTTTTTATTCTTCCCATCTCTCCCCTTCTGACACACGCACATATATGCGGTCGCCAGTAGCTAGTTATAGTTAGGATTTTTTTCAATGCAAAATCTCAAAATTCTATTGTGAATAACTTTGGCACCGGTTGACAAATCTGCCTGAAAATTTCCTCAAATTTGCCTCGCGGAGCTTCGATCCTTCCTTAAAAGTTTGGGGGGGATTCGTGAAGTGGGGGCCGAGATAAAAGGGGAGTCCCAAAACGTGTTTTCCCCATGTTAATTTCCATAGGGCGGTCGAACTCACTTTTAGCCCGAACGGCTGAATGGATTTCCACCAAACTTGGCAAAATTGTAGGGACTGGTAGCCCGATGTGCCTTTGCTATGTCTCAAGATATGTGCTCCAGTGGTTTTTGAGTAATTTAGGTTCAAAAAAATATATATATCTATGGCCGCGCCCCGGTACGCACACTGGGGAAGGCTCCCGGCGCGTCACGCGAGGTGCGCACGGAAAGCTGATTGGCTCTCAAGTGTCTGTAAACATTCGAAATAGTCCTGAGCGGCCGCCATCTTGTGTCTCGGTTGGATCGAGACACAAGAGGTGGCTAAAACAAAGGGGGAAATGACCATAAGGCGGCAGAGTAGACCCCCCCTGACCCCCTAGGTTTGATGTGGGGCCTATAAAAGGGCACCGCAGGGCAAAAAAAAAATTTTTTTTTGATTTGCGCCAGGGGAGCGCCCGGTACGCGCACCGCGGAGCGTACCGGGGAGCGTTCCATGGGAAAAAAGAATGATAGAGTTTTAAAAAAATTTAGCCTTTTTTATAATTTGGAGGTAGTTCTGAAAAGAACTGTTTTTTTACTTCTTTTTGTTGTTTTATATTTTTTTTATGTTTTTTGAACATTTTGTACTTTTTTTGGCTTTTATGAACTATTTTGTATTTTTTTTGTTATTTTTATGGGGAGACTGGAGTAAAATAAAATAAGGAAAAAATTTGGGTTTTTTGGGGCAATTGTGGTTATCACCAGCAAGGAGGATGAGCTTTAGGCTCTGCTCACCATAGGAGATGGTCTTACCACAAAAAATACATGTGACCCTAAATTCTCCAAACCGTGGTTGTATGCAAGGGATTGTCTCCCTTGTCTCTGATCCCGATGGAGTGGGTTGTTTCCGTTTGGAGGTGCTGGGTGTAGATTGGGGAGGGTTGCTGGCCAGTTCTCTCATCTCTGCGGCAGCATAGTTGTTCGGATGCTTGCGTTGCATGTGCCTAATCATGGTATTATTCCCAAATGAATATTTTTTATTTGGGTTACCCCTTGAAAGTTCCATGTCACAGATAAAGCAAGTCACCTTTGCCGCATTCACTTTCTTTTTTCCCTCAGGGATGGAAAAAAACTCCTATACAATGTGTGGCTTGGGTTAGTATGGGGTATTGTGTTCTTCCAGCCTCCTCCTCCCCCCCTCCTCCCCTCCTCCCCTCCTCCTCTTCCTCCTCCTCCTCTTCTTCTTGACAACCAATGTGATGTTGTGGTGGTCCTCTTGGTGGTGGTGGTGGTGGTGGTGGTGCAGATGCTCCAGCTGATGCTGCTACTGTAGCCATTTCAAAGTACAAAATATACCTCAAAGTTTTCAAAACAGGTCTTCCTCAGTCAAAGGACAAAGTCAGAATAAGGAAAAAAGGCGGGGGCTTTCATCATTTGGAAAAAAAAAATGTCCTGAACCAATGAGAAGTGTTATTTTCAGGTCACAAGACCTTGGGTTTCATCATTATGAAACCAAAACGGTTCTGTACCAATTAAAAGTGTTATTTTCAGGTCACATGACCAGACGCGATTACGCAACACGTCCCCGGGCGCGCCCGGGGGCACGCCCAGGGGCGCGTCGCGTAAGCGCGTCGGATGCTTACGTTGCGAGATCGTATGCGCTCGAGTGCTTCCGGGTGCGTTTACGACGTGCGTATCACGGGGACGTGGCTACGCGGTACGTCACAATGATGTTTTCGATAAGGGCATTGGCGCTAACGGGACGCTCCCCGGTGTGCGACCCGGGGTGCTTCAAAAGACTACGCTTTCCGGGGCGCTCACAGGGGCGGCAGGGTAAAAGTAAATAAATAAATATATATATATATATATATATATACATATATATATATACAATAAAAAATATAATATAGGATTCATTCATTTTCAAAAATATTACATTTCATAGCTATAGACATTTGCTATTAACAAAATTTTGAAATTCACTGAAAAAAACATAGGTTTGGGGCCTTATATATAGTTAGGAATTAGCATTTAAAAAACCTATGAAATTCACTGAAAAAACCATAGGTTTCACACCAGTTATAGTTAGGAATTAGCATTTAAAAAACCTATTAAATTCACTGAAAAAAACATAGGTTTCACACTAGTTATAGTTAGCTGGAAATTTACTGACATAAAACCATTGAAATTCCCACGTTATAATTAGTTGGACTCACTATAACTTTTGCGTGCAATGCACTGCTGATGACGTCACATATTACATCACTCATTACATCACTCATGACATGGTCAGTGACATCACTCCTGACATCACTGATGACACCATCCTTGTGACAGAGTGACAGACCTCCTTTCACTGTAATGTAACCCTTGAAACAGATATTCAATAATTGAAACTAAACATTTTTAAAAAATGGAGATACCATATCAGTTACAACAACAAATTCAGTAATTCCACCATCTATATACACATCTACTCATTCACAAACAGTTCACTATAGTCACTCATACATATACTCACTCATCATATGTAGTGATACACCTATACATCCTGTTACACACCGACAGTCATCCAAAAGTTACTCACACACATACTCACACATGCAAATAAACTATTGAACATCCATTTATTTGCATATTAAAGCTAAGGAGATTGGGTATTCCGGAATACTTGCTGCAGATCATAATCAATCTCCATACTAATACTTGGTCACAGGTGCAAATGGGGAGTAAAAAAGGACTAACCAAATCAATCGGAACGGCTAACGGGCTTAAACAGGGGTGCCTTTTAGCACCGATACTATTTTCACTATACCTTAGTGATTTACCTAATCATCTGCAACAATGCTCCAGTCTGCCTCCTAAGGTTGCCTCGCATAGAGTACACGCTCTGCTCTATGCAGATGACATTGTCATGTTGGACCTAACCCCTTTTGGTTTGCAAATGCTCCTGGATTCTCTAAACGATTATTCAAAAGACCACTATTTAATTCCAAACTTAACAAAAACCAAAGTGGTGGCATTTACTGGTAGGAAAAAAAGTGTCAAATATTGTTGGAACCTTGGCGGGATAAAAGTTGATGAATGTGATGAATATACCTACCTTGGCAGAATTTTTACAAAGAACTTGAAAAACACAAAACAAATAAATAATTTAACGAGAAAATCAGAAATACATGCTGGGGCTCTTTCTAGACTGTACTCTGCCACAGGAAACAGACACTTCTCTTCATTGTTAAAAGTGTACAGAGCAAAAATTCCTCCTGTTCTATCCTATGCTACCGAGCATATACCAACAAAACAATGGACTTATATGGATTTAAACGAGGGGAAAATTTTGAAAAAAATCTTAAAGGTTTCTAAATCTACACCGGTTCAAGCCCTAAGATTAGAGTTTTCAATAACAAGTTCCTACGCTACAGCCGTCGCCAATGTCATCAGATGGGCTCATAACATCTTGCATGGGAAGGAAGGAACATTGCGCTCCCTGTTAAAAATCAAGACTTTTTCATCAGGCGCATCGAAGCTCAACTTTTACCGGAATATGACAGAGGCATTTGAAATCGCTAAACTTACCAAAGAAATCTTGCTATCCTGGTCAAAGTCCCAACTGAAACTCTTTCTAAAAAACTTTACACCAAGATTGAGCTTCGACCTAGACTTTGCACACTGCAATAAGTTACCATCATACAAACTTTTTGCTGAGTACTTGGAATATAAGCAAGTACAGCCATATATAAGGTTCTCCCTTACGCATGGTGCAAGAAGGGCAATAACAATGTTACGACTAGGAATTTTACCTGTGTCAACCTTCACCTCTAAATGGTGGCCAGATGGATCTCCTACATGTAAATTCTGTCTAGGAGGCGATCAGAATATTGAGCATATTTTATTTGTATGCCCCCATCCAAATATAGTTACATCCCGGTTAAGATATTTAATCCCGATATACAAAAAATGTAGGATCATCACAGTCAAAAATCTGATACTAGTATGTAAATACCCTCCCAATGAAGGGGTCTGTTATAACTTTTACAAATTTCTAAAGTCTTTTCTAACATTATACTAGTGTCTTTGATCTAATAGTGGATGTGTTTGTCAAATACTTTTTTCGTTCTTTTAAAGCTTTTTCTAATATTATATTAATTTTCCTGATTATTGATGTAAAATGTTTTTTAAATATTTGTGGTCCTCAATTGAGTACCAAAACAAATAAAAACTTTTTGACTTTGCATATAGAGCTATACACACACTACCACCTTACTTCTATTGAAATGTAAACATATTTATTCTCTTAAACAATCCCTTATAGAAACACATACTTATTTAAACAGGAACTCTTACAATCTCTTACTCTCACATATACTCACTTATATACATCAATATTTATATATACTAGATTAAAACAGTTACTGATAAAGACACTAGTGAGACAGTCATTCACTCACTAACATACACATATACACACTCGTCCACCCATACAGTCCTGCACATATGCTGTCTTCAAAACACATACAAACAGAGAGTCAGTCACTCATGCATCTATGTGCTAAGTAATACCCCCTCCAAACCATATAGACACTCATACTGATACTAAGAAAAACATCTAATAACCCATATACATACACATGTAGCTACTCACCAACCCATGCAGCCACTTATACACAAAGTGAAACACTAATACATATATTTAAATATTTAAACATTACTCACTAATATATGTATTTACTAAGATACACTTTATAAGCCAGTTAACCAATCAATATTTTATTAAAAAAACATCCATTTACACACTTATTTAAACATTTATTCTTCCATCGACCTTTACAAATACAAATATAAAACATATTAATTTTTCAGAAAGACACACATTCACTGGATGGTGTCATCAGTGATGTCATCAGTGATGTCACTGACCATGTCATGAGTGATGTAATATGTGATGTCATCAACAGTGCATTGCACGCGCAAGTTATAGTGAGTCCAACTAACTATAACGTGGGAATTTCAATGGTTTTATGTCAGTAAAATTTCCAGCTAAATATAACTAGTGTGAAACCTATGTTTTTTTCAGTGAATATATATATATATATGTATATATATATATATATATATATATATATATATATATATATATATATATATATATATATATATATATATATATATATATATATATATATATATATATATATATATATATATATATATATATATATATATATATCGGTATTGGATTAGGAGTCAGTTTCAAATGTAGACTGACCCGGGAAAACTCTCTGCCAAAATGATGGAAAAATATGCAAACAGGCGCCGAAAGGACAACAGCACAATGCTTCACCCACTGGAGGGTCGTAACTAGCAAACAGCCTTTTGAATCACAGGTCCGAGCAGGTGTCTTAAAACTAAAAGTCAACATGGAAAAAGAACGCTATGGGTAGACACACGAAAGAAAGGGAAAGAGATTTAAAACAAATCGGACTGTGAAACAAAATGACTGTGACAAATACACAGTGCAAACAAGCGCCGTAAGGACAACAGCACAATGCTCTACCCACTGGAGGGTTGTAATTAGTAAACAGCCTTTTGAATCACAGGTCCGAGCAGGTGTCTCAAAATTAAAAGGCAACATGGAAAAAGAACGTTATGGGAGAGACACGAAATAAAGGAAAAGAGACTTGAAACAAATCGGACTGTGAAACAAAATGATTGGGACAAATGCACAACCACAAGTCCCAAAAGCCATTTCAAAACGGAAGTGATTCCATAAAAGAATGCCATTGGAGGCAAACGAAATGAATTCAAAAACATCGGACGGTGGTTTGTTTCAGAGCAAGGCTTACCTTTGAAGAAGTTCCATGTTGGAACGAAACATGTTGGGATTATGCCACAAGCTGCTGATTTTCCACCAATAAAAGAGCAGAAGCAGAGTTTTCAGGTGTGACCAAGTTTTTCCCATCGGGAGATAAACATTGTTGAAATATATATCGGCGTGGTTCTGCCGAAGGTCAAACACCGCCACAAGAGCGCCTCACCTCTCCCGCCCTGAACCATCTTGTTGGACTCGGAAACCTGAAAATAGGGAGAGTGGTGCCGCCGAGGACTGGATCTCGGTATTGGGTTAGGAGTCAGTTTCAAATGTAGACTGACCCGGGAAAACTCTCTGCCAAAATGATGAAAAAATATGCAAACAGGCGCCGAAAGGACAACAGCACAATGCTTCACCCACTGGAGGGTCGTAACTAGCAAACAGCCTTTTGAATCACAGGTCCGAGCAGGTGTCTTAAAACTAAAAGTCAACATGGAAAAAGAACGCTATGGGTAGACACACGAAAGAAAGGGAAAGAGATTTAAAACAAATCGGACTGTGAAACAAAATGACTGTGACAAATACACAGTGCAAACTAGCGCCGTATGGACAACAGCACAATTCTCTACCCACTGGAGGGTTGTAATTAGTAAACAGCCTTTTGAATCACAGGTCCGAGCAGGTGTCTTAAAATTAAAAGGCAACATGGAAAAAGAACGTTATGGGAGAGACACGAAATAAAGGAAAAGAGACTTGAAACAAATCGGACTGTGAAACAAAATGACTGGGACAAATGCACAACCACAAGTCCCAAAAGCCATTTCAAAACGGAAGTGATTCCATAAAAGAATGCCATTGGAGGCAAACAAAATGAATTCAAAAACATCGGACGGTGGTTTGTTTCAGAGCAAGGCTTACCTTTGAAGAAGTTCCATGTTGGAACGAAACATGTTGGGATTATGCCACAAGCTGCTGATTTTCCATCAATAAAAGAGCAGAAGCAGAGTTTTCAGGTGTGACCAAGTTTTTCCCATCGGGAGTTAAACATTGTTGAAATATATATCGGCATGGTTCTGCCTAAGGTCAAACACCGCCACAAGAGCGCCTCACCTCTCCCGCCCTGAACCATCTTGTTGGACTCGGAAATCCGAAAATAGGGAGAGTGGTGCCGCCGAGGACTGGATCTCGGTATTGGATTAGAAGTCAGTTTCAAATGTAGACTGACCCGGGAAAACTCTCTGCCAAAATGATGGAAAAATATGCAAACAGGCGCCAAAAGGACAACAGCACAATGCTTCACCCACTGGAGGGTCGTAACTAGCAAACAACCTTTTGAATCGCAGGTCCGAGCAGGTGTCTTAAAACTAAAAGTCAACATGGAAAAAGAACGCTATGGGTAGACACACGAAAGAAAGGGAAAGAGATTTAAAACAAATCGGACTGTGAAACAAAATGACTGGGACAAATACACAGTGCAAACAAGCGCCGTAAGGACAACAGCACAATGCTCTACCCACTGGAGGGTTGTAATTAGTAAACAGCCTTTTGAATCACAGGTCCGAGCAGGTGTCTCAAAATTAAAAGGCAACATGGAAAAAGAACGTTATGGGCGAGACACGAAATAAAGGAAAAGAGACTTGAAACAAATCGGACTGTGAAACAAAATGACTGGGACAAATGCAAAACCACAAGTCCCAAAAGCCATTTCAAAACGGAAGTGATTCCATAAAAGAATGCCATTGGAGACAAACGAAATGAATTCAAAAACATCGGACGGTGGTTTGTTTCAGAGTAAGGCTTACCTTTGAAGAAGTTCCATGTTGGAACGAAACATGTTGGGATTATGCCATAAGCTGCTGATTTTTCATCAATAAAAGAGCAGAAGCAGAGTTTTCAGGTGTGACCAAGTTTTTCCCATCGGGAGTTAAACATTGTTGAAATATATATCGGCGTGGTTCTGCTGAAGGTCAAACACCGCCACAAGAGCGCCTCACCTCTCCCGCCCTGAACCATCTTGTTGGACTCGGAAATCCAAAAATAGGGAGAGTGGTGCCGCCGAGGTCTGGATCTCGGTATTGGATTAAGAGTCAGTTTCAAATGTAGACTGACCCGGGATAACTCTCTGTCAAAATGATGGAAAAATATGCAAACAGGCGCCGAAAGGACAACAGCACAATGCTTCACCCACTGGAGGGTCGTAACTAGCAAACAGCCTTTTGAATCACAGGTCCGAGCAGGTGTCTTAAAACTAAAAGTCAACATGGAAAAAGAACGCTATGGGTAGACACACGAAAGAAAGGGAAAGAGATTTAAAACAAATCGGACTGTGAAACAAAATGACTGGGACAAATACACAGTGCAAACAAGCGCCGTAAGGACAACAGCACAATGCTCTACCCACTGGAGGGTTGTAATTAGTAAACAGCCTTTTGAATCACAGGTCCGAGCAGGTGTCTCAAAATTAAAAGGCAACATGGAAAAAGAACGTTATGGGAGAGACACGAAATAAAGGAAAAGAGACTTGAAAAAAATCAGACTGTGAAACAAAATGACTGGGACAAATGCACAACCACAAGTCCCAAACGCCATTTTAAAACGGAAGTGATTCCATAAAAGAATGCCATTGGAGGCAAACAAAATGAATTCAAAAACATCGGACGGTGGTTTGTTTCAGAGCAAGGCTTACCTTTGAAGAAGTTCCATGTTGGAACGAAACATGTTGGGATTATGCCACAAGCTGCTGATTTTCCATCAATAAAAGAGCAGAAGCAGAGTTTTCAGGTGTGACCAAGTTTTTCCCATTGGGAGTTAAACATTGTTGAAATATATATATATATATATATAAATGTTACCAAGCTCCTTCGTGGAGTGAAACGCGTCAAGGAAGACACTTGTCTCATTATGCCTAAATAAATGAGCTACCCTGCTTGCACTTTCATCTCGTGTGGTGGTCCGTGATTGAAAGGAGTTTTGAAGAGGTCCGCACCTGCATTTTCATCAGCCTTGTACTTGGTCGTCAGGAGTTTCTTTGCATATATATATGTTTGCACAGTGGTGCAGGGAGGGGGCGTGTCCTGATGTGACTAGTGTGCAAACTTGTGACGCGTTTTAAGTTAGGGGATTAAGTCTCCTTGAATCCTGAGGGTTCCTGGGGGCCAACTAGCCCTCCAGTATGCTCCATGGAGCTGTGTTGCAGAGATGTTCAGAGGCCACACCCCTTTTTACACCTCTCTGCAACGCAGCTCTGTGGCGCTTACTGGAGGTAGCTGGTGGGCTAGTTGGCCCCCAGGGACCCTCAGGGTTAAAGGGGACTTAATCCACCAATTTAGAACGCACCAGGGGGTGCACTTGTCACATCAGGCCATGCGCCCTCCCTCTACCACTGTGCAAACGCTCCCCCTGGAGCGTTATACATTGAGGGATTAAATACCCTTGAGTCCTGCAGAATTTCAGCTCAATTCTAACCCACTGGGGTAATACTGAGGATTAGAGTGCAGGCTGTGGCAGCACCCACTGGGGATGAATGATGAGGAACTACAAGCACCAGCAGGCTTTGCAGCACAGGCCCACGGAGGTGGGTCTTGAATTACTTATTAAGGTGTTCCTCATTACTGACTGCCATTTCTTGGTTCTTTGCTCGTGATCAAGAACACCAGCAGTTCAAAACGTGTTGGGGTTTGTACTGATGAACAGTTAACTTGCAGTGCTGAAAACCTTGAATAAAGGCATTCATCCCTCCGTGGTGGCATCTTCATGTGGGGCGACTCTCTTGGTATATATATATGTATATATATATATATATATATATATATATATATATATATATATATATATATATATATATATATATATATATATATATATATATATATATATATATATATATATATATATATATATATATATATAATTCACTGAAAAAAACATAGATTTCAGGTCCATAGAAGTTCCACCATTATAGTTAGTTGAGCTAACTGTAACTCGCGCCCCTGTAATGCACTACTGGTGACGTCACATATTACATCATTCATGACATGGTCAGTGACATCACTGATGACATCACTGATGACATCTCAAATGACATCACTGATGACATCATCCAGTGACTGTGTGTTTCTGTAAAGTTTAAATATGTTTTATATATTTGCAAAGATGTATTGAAGAATGAGTGAGTGTATTAGTGTCTGGATGAAGGATTTAGTAGGTGCGTGACTGACTGTATAAGTGAGTGGTTAAATGTATCTTACTGAATGCATGGGTTAGTGACTAAACTGTCTGAATGTGTGCATCAGTATGTCTGTTGTTGTGTAAGCTGCTGCATGTGTTGGTCAGTAGCTATATAAGTGTCTATATGAGTTATTGATTGGTTGCCTGAATATTTGTATGGGAGACTGAGTGTGTGTGTGGGTGGGTGGGAGGTGTGTGACTCTGTGCATAGATGTGTGAGGGGTTGATTCACTGAGTGTATGGGTTAAAAAGTGCATGTGTAAACAGCTGTATGTGCGGGTGAGTGTGTGTATGGATGTGTTTGTGAGAGATTGGATTTCTCAGTGTACATGTCCAAGTACCTACATATCTAAAAGGCAATGTATGTCAGTGTTGGAGTATATAAATGACTATACATGAGAGCCACTGATTGTGAGAGTGGCTGTATTGATGAATGTGTACTTGTATCAGTGATTGTATAAGAGAGTAAGTATGTGTTAGTAAATCTTTGAATAAGTGAGATGGTGTGTATAACTGTATAGGTGAGGAAATGGGAGTGTGATTGATTCTTTGCATGACTGACTAGGTGTGTGAGTAACTCCATGGATGAGTGGCGGTGTGTGAGTGTCTGTATAGGTGTATGAGTGCATATGATAGTGTTGTATTGATGAGTGACTGTATATATGCGTGAGTGTATGGATGAATGAGTGGATGTGTGTGTAGACCTGGGAATCATTGAGTGTGTATGTAGTAACTGGTATTGGTGTGTCGATGGTTTCGAGAATGGTAGTCTGTATTTTACAGTGGGTGTATCACAGGTTATATTAGAGTGTGAGGAGTTGCATCAGATTTTGACGTGGATGATGTCATCAGTGGTGTCATCAGTTTTGTCATTTGAGATGTCATCAGTGATGTCATCAGTAATGTCATCAGTAATGTAACTGACCATGTCATGAATGATGTAATATGTGATGTCATCAGCAGTGCATTACGGGGGCGCGAGTTATGGTAAGCTCAACTAACTATAACAGCAGAATTTCTATGGTTTTGTATGGATGAAATGTCCAACTAACTATAAAGTCCCTGAAACCTATTGTTTTTTCAGTGAATTTCAAAGGTTTTTTAAATGCTAATTTGTAACTATAACGTCCCTGAAACCTATGTTTTTTTCAGTGAATGTCAAAGGTTTTTTAAATGCTCATTTCTAACTACAATTTCCCTATAACTTATAATGTTTTTTAAGTATATTTTAAAAAGACATGTATACTTTTTATAGTGAAAACTAACTTAACAGTGGTCTTTTATAACATATATTTATGGCTCTGGTTGTGAGAAAGTGCCATCTTTCTTGCATTGGTATGCCCCCACTTTTTGCTGAACTGCTGCTGTGCTTTGACTGAGTGTGCCCTGGGCTCCTGCCAACCAGGTACCCAGGGCCTGTGTTCCTTCCCTAAAGCTGTATTGAAACAAAACTCAATTGGCATCTCTGGCCACCTATGAGCACCTAGTAAATGGTACCCTTGGTGCCCAGGACCTGGTGACCAGAGAAGACCCCTAAGGGCCACAGCACTTATTGTGCCATCGTTAGGGGCCCTGTACCCTGATACCCACACACTGCCTTTGCAGGCTGAGTGTCTAGGTACAGAACTAAACAGAGAGTCAACATGGCACACATCCCTTTGTGCCATGCCCACACAACAATTTGCCCTGGCATACTTCAGTCACCCTTCTAGCTGTGTGCCCTATGCCAGTGGTGTGGGCACAGGTGCATGAGCCCTGTGCCCCTACAGTAGCCAGAGCCATTCCTGGGCACTGTAAGAGCAGTGATGCCATTAAGAGTATATGGTGCTGGGAGGTTGTCATTACGAACTCCACAGCACCATAATGGCTACACTGAAGACTGACAAGTTTGGTACCAAACTTCTCAGCACATTAAACCCGCACTGATGAAAGTGTGGGATTTAATGTAAAATGCACCAGATGGCATCTTAGAGATGCCCCCTGAAAACCTAACATACAATCCACGTCTGATCTGAGTGGCTGCAGAGGCTGCCACACAGCAGACATGTTGCTGGACCCCCGGGTGGAGAGCCCCCCCCACTCTCCTGGGCCTGCAACAATGCACATCCTGGTCGAGGTGCTAGGTCTCCTCCCCAGGATGGGCAGGGGGAAGCTTCAAAGGCATGCCGCCTCTGTGAGCTTCTCCAGACCATTTGCTGTACTCAGCAACTGGCCCCCACCAGTTCCAACCCCCACTCTGGCGGTAAGACTGGCAGGAAACCCCACGATAGGAAGGGGGGTGTGCCAGACTGTGCCAACCCCACCCCTCAGGTGGGAGAGGCGAGGTGAAGCACAACCCCGGGCTCCGGCCATCTTGAAGATGGGGAGACGTGCCCAATCACAGCTAGGCTCCTGTCCTCCTCCCACAGGAGAGGAGCAGGCTCGGGGGTGTACCCACCCCAGGAGAGGGACCTATAGGTCCCTGCCCTTGCACTACCTGTCACACCCCTAAATGTAGTATTTAGGGGCACCCTGAACCCTCCTTCCTCAGATCCCGATAAGAAAAGAAGAAAGAAGATCAAGAAGAAGAAGACCCGCCGTGCAGCTGCTAACAACAGGAAGACACCCACTGACTTGGCCCCAGCCGTACCGGCCTGTCGATCCTTGAACCTGCTCCTGCTTAATCCCAGTGACTCCTGCAGACAGCAACCTTGGGACACCCGGAGGACCTGCCTGCCTTGACCCTCTTAAAGACTGGGACTCCCATAAGCATAGGTTCTGCTTCAAAACCAACCCCTCGTGCCAGCCAGGAAGCTCAAGACATGCCCACTCTGCACCCGCCGAGCCCGTCCTGTGCCTGATCCAAGACCACGAGGAAATCCACCCAGTGACTGGGACGCGAAGTCCAGTGCCCAAAGACCCGACGTCTGCAGCCTTAAAACCAGAGACTCCTCTAACCGCGACCAGCCGAGAGTACGATTTCCTGACACCCAAAGGCACCTCTGCATCCAGTGCCCTGCGACCCCCTGTGCCTCCCTTTGGGGTACCTACCTCTTCTCCAGGATCCCAACTTACTTTTCGATGTGGTGGTCGCACTTGAAGAATCACAGTCCCCAAGTCTGCAGCCTTTGTTCCCTTTTTACCTTTCCCATTGAATACCATTGAGCGCCCGACAGCTCAAAGGCACCCTGCACCCAGCCGCCCGAGTGCCCCTGGCAGTGCAACCTGTACCCTATCCTACTTCCCCATTTTCCCTGAGCAAGTGACCAGGAGCCCAGCTCCAACAGCCGCGTAGCCTGCTAGCCAGCAGCCACCAACCGGAGGCCCCCTGACCCTCATTGGATAACATTGGGTCTAACTACCTCTGCACCCGGCCGCCCCTGTGCCGCTGAGGGTGAACCAACTGTACCTACCTGACCCTGGAGGACCCCTAAGTCTATGCTCAGAACCCTTACTTCCCCAGCCGAGTACTCACTTGGAAACCGGTAACTCACTTACCTGCCGTTGGATAACATTGCGAAACGCGTCAGGCATTGCGAAAGGCTGCTGTTATTTGACCTGCTGCATGAACTCTCCCTGTACATGTGATTGAAGCTGGTAATGTCCGCCTCTCCTCGTGTGCTGCTCAATTGGGACTACCACGTGTTTGCATCTAAAGGACGGCGGGCCAGCCATCGAGACAGCACCACCCCAGATTGAAGGGTGCCGTTAGGTCGGAATCACTGGCCTGTAAACGGAGGAGTGGCGCCGGATTAAGGACATTTAATGCAGTATACTGTGTTAAAGGGGTGTGCAATGGGTGTTGCAGGGGTTGTTCCCAGCAACACCCATGGCCTTTTGACACTGCCCTACATTTATGAGAAATCGTAAATCTGAGGCACTGCCAAAAACGTATGCCTCCCCAGGGGAGGCGTAAGGAAGGTACAATGGGAAAAATACTTTTATTTCTCTTCATTTTTTCTTTTTCTATGTGTGCTGATTTCTGCAACACACGTAGAAAAAGGAAAAGTCTCCTGTGATTATTTTTCTACAGAAAGGTTTCCCTACCTGTACAAAAATAATCATCCTTGCAATGCAGGCAGCCTTGCGCTATTGTGCAAAGGTACCTGCATTGGTGCAGACAGAGCATTGTGCGCTGGTGCAAGGGAAAAGGATAGGAATGCGCTGTATCTTATAGATTTGGCGCATTGCTGCCTTTTTCTTTTGCCATAGGGAAGCTTAGTAGAAAGGCGTGCTGCACTTTTCTACGGCAAAATCTCATAAATAAGGCCTATGTTAGTAGTCAAGTAGTAAGCATAGAGTGTTTCAAACTCCTATAGACTGTGTATACACTGGTCTATGTACCTGCATATTTGCCTTATTTATGTTGAATTTTGCAATTTCTATCTTTTCACTTCCACCAAACACTCTGTTACTCTTGGTATAGTTTTCTAGTGACTCGTTGATCACTGTGTAGTAAGGCATTCACTACATTAAAACAGTAATTAGTAGTTGTACAAAAGGTGGTATATCCCCAGAGATATGACAGTTATTGTGCACTGTGACATCACCACCATGGATGCATCGTATTTACAATGTGGTGCACTATAAGGAAAAAATGGCACAGATATGTGATGTATCTGTGCTGTGAAGATGGTGCATTGCTTGACTTGCATTGGAAGCGCAATGCAGCTCCAGGAATGGTCTTTGGGCCCTATGCTCATAATGCTGTGTCAATCCTTACACCTGCTTCAAACAGGTGCAGGGTTTTGAAGCAGTATAAGCCCAAAAGTGCCTGAATCAAATCTTTTAGATTTCACTTAGTTACTTTTAAGAGGCGTTCCTGCGCCAGAACACCCCCCACCTGCGCAGGAAAGCCTCCTTCTGGCGCAGGGCTTTACAATGTGACGCACCTTCCAATTACGTCACATTGTAAATACTATACATTATTTATTTATTTATTTATTTTTAATATTTATAAAGCGCTAAATTTACCCGTGGGCGTCTTGGCGCTGATAAACCAGTTATTTGAGACGAACTGTAAGTGTTGAAGTGATCATTGAGTGAACAGCCAAGTGGTGGCACATCTTTTGCACCACCACTGCATCACAAATGTGATGCAACAGTTGTGTAAAAAAGGCACAAGGGGGTTGTAAAACCGCCCTTAATACATACAAATTCATCCAGGCAGTTTCACCAATAGTGCAAATTAAAGCAAAGACTTGTAAAATATTTATATGCATATGTTACATTCAAGTGCTTCGGAGGTACTACAGTATACTATAGGTAAACACCTTATAGATTTATGCTGTAGCACATCCTTATAGTACTGCACTTTCACATTCACCTTACACTACTAATGTATTCATTCATTCATTTATGAACTACACATTCTTTCTGACAAACTTTTACAGACTAACATAGAAATATAGTTCTTTTTTTGACCAGTAGAGGTAGTTCTAAAAAGAACTGTTTTTATTGTCTTTGTTGCTTTATATTTTTTTTGTAGTTTTTTCAACAGTTATTATTTTTTTATTTTTTTAAACTAGAAAAATTGAACTTTTGAAACCAAAAAACTGTGGACCTGGAACAAAAAAGTAAAAAAAATATATATATTTCTTAGGGCAACGGTGCTGCTCTTGCCTCTTGACAATCAGGTCCACAGATTGCTCACCATAGCAAAGCAAATGATTGCAATGTTTGCAGTGGAAAGTGATCTCAGCAAACTGGGGAACAATAATAGGGTTTGGACTGCTTCCAGGAGGTGGTGGTGCACTTGAGGTGCTAGCAACTGCAGGTGGTGGATTGTCCTGTAGGCTGCGTGTTGCCTCCCTTGCGTAATTGTTTGGATGCAAGTTTTTGATGTGACGGTCCATACTCCCACTACCAAAAGAGTACGTTTTTGTTGGGTCACCTCTCGATAATGTCACGTCACGTGACCTTAGGTGCATTCACCTTTTTTTGTCCCTCTGGAAAAGTGAAAATTTTCTTTTTTTTCTGAGGAGGCTCATTTAAAAATGTATTTTCATCTGATGAATGGATCAGAGGGTGTTTGAGGCAGACCAGCCATATTGATGAAAATTGTTCTACAGGACTTCAGCTCCAAAGAAAAGAACCTGCTCCTCAGAAAGTCCAAGTAGAATGATTAAAATGGGAGGGATATTTCAACAGTTGGAGTAGGAAGTATTATGAGCCAATGAAATCTCTTCTTTTAAAGTCACATGGCTGTGCGTACTCTTACGGTGCACTCACGGAGCTTTTACGATGTGCTTACGGTGCTCTTACGGTGCGAGTACGTATGACGTACCGTCACGATGTGCGTAATTCCTTTGAAAAGTAATATACACTTATTAAAAGTTGAAATAAACTATTTCCATGATTATCCCAGATAATGTCTGCCTTTAAAATTTACAATAAATACATAGATATATCGTTTTAAACATGATACTTTCGTTGGGTACGCGCACGGTGCATCGTACAAACATAAGTGACGTCACACAGAAGCGCTGATGCGCAGCATAACGTCAAAACAATTACATTATTAGAAAAAAAAAATGAATTTTGTTTTGTTATTAGTTTACAGTAAAATATGGAATATAATTAAAAATATGAAAAATATGTAAATATTTATTATAAAAATGAAGAAAAAAAGTTTAAAAAGAAAGACATTTAATAATTAATACATTTAACAATTATCATTTACAAAACCTTTGAAATTCACTGAAAAAACCATAGGTTTCACACTCGTTATAGTTAGGAATTAGCATTTAAAAAACCTTAGAAATTCACTAAAAAACCATAGGTTTCACACATGTTATAGTTAGCGTGACATTTCAGTCATACAAAACCATTGAAATTCCCCCGTTTTAGTTAGTTCCACTAACTATAACTCGCGCGTCCGCAATGCAATGCTGATGACGTCACATACTACATCACTCATGACATGGTCAGTGACATCACTCATGACATCACTGATGACATCTCAAATGACATCACTGATGACATCATCCAGTGAATGTGTGTTTTTCTGAAATTCAAATATGTTTTATATATGTATATGTCAAGGTCGATGGAAGAATAAATGGGTAAATAAGTGTCTAAATGTTTTTTTTGTAAAATTGATTGTATAACTGACTTATTAAGTATATCTTAGTGAATACATGTATTAACGAGTAATGTTTAAATATGTAAATATCTGTATAAGTGGGTTATTAGTTGTTTTTTTGAGTATCAGAATGAGTGTCTGTATGGTTTGGCGCTGAATTACCATGTTTTTACTTAGTGTCAAAATCAAATTTAGTTTCTTTCTGGAATTTGGTAGATGCCCGAAATAAACGAAAACAGCCTAACCACTATGTGCTAGTGGTTCTTCTATGTCAATACATCACGTGGTTGGAAAACAAAGCATCATTAAAAAACATGGCGAACTGCGTTTTTCTGTATGTGATCAAGCACAAGTGTTGTCCGAAATGCGTCATAACTGAGGAATAAAAGAACATTGCTATATTTTCCAGTGGTTCGTATCTCTCTTCTTGTTGGAAGGAGGTTTGGAGAGCACAGCACAAAGACTTCCATTCCCATCATGCATTGGAAATTACTCAGCTGCGAGGCCCACTGAGGGGTTAATAAATTAAAGGAATGCAATTAGGATGGAAAGCGTGCTGCGCGGATCCGTGTCTGACAGTTTGTGTTTTCCCTACGAAAAAGAAGCAGGAGCTTCAAAACACGTCAGGGATGCAAATTATTGATAAGCTGGAGCCGGTTTCAGTAATAGATGGTTCTGTGAACTTGTTTCTCGTGGAGTGGCGTCCTTATGCTTGAGGGCAACTTGGTTGGCCGCGGAAAGTGCCCCGCTGTGTATCCAGTCCTGCTGTGATGGTAAACACTGCAGCGCTAAGGATGGGAGCTGGTGATGGAGGTTATAAGGTGTGGTGCACTGCAGGACTGGAGCCACACAGACCCACTTGGAATTAACTTTGGGACAACACTGCTGTGATGAGGCAACTCACTGGAGTAGAACACAGGCACTACAAGGACCACAAGGCCACGGGGTGGCCACACCCAGATGGGCGGGAACTGTGAGGTATAATTAGATGCCTGAAAAACTGCCGGTCTTTCACGAGCAACCAGCAAGCCTTTGTAAACCATGATGAAGTGCTCTTAAGCACGAAACGCGTCGGGTTTTGGGACTTTGATTTGATGTGAGGCTTTAATCCTGTAATGATGCCACAACCACCATTAAAAACTGTGGCAATACTTACTCCTGTGTGGGCCTTTCCATGATGGGCGATTTTTGGAGTGTATATGGCAAATTGGAAAAGGAGAGGTCTCATCAACAAAGAGGAATATAATTTTCTAAAAACAGATTTTCCTTCCCAAGGTGCATAAAGAGGTTAAACCCGTATCAGGGCGCCCTATTATATCTGCCCAGGGAGGATTGATGGAACCAATCTCCAAATATGTGGATTTCTTTATCAGAAACTATGTGGAAGCGCTTGACTCATATATCAAAGATACGGGTCATTTTTTGGAAAAACTTAGTAAAATAGTGTGGTGTGATCAATACTGTTTTATTGTCATGGATATTTGTGCCCTGTACACCAGTATTAAGCACGAACAGGGTCTAGCAGGAGTGAGTTTTTACCTGTCTAAACGAGAAATTAAATTCCATGAGCACAACAAGATGATCCTAAGAATGATTGAAATATGTCTTAAACATAACTATTTTTTGTTTAATGCAGTGGTGTATCAACAACTGAGGGGTGTGGCGATGGGGGCATGCTTCTCCCCCAGTTTTGCATGTTTACATGTAGGATGGTGGGAGGAGCATGTCCTTAAGCCCATCCTGGAGGAACACTTCTCAAACAAAGCAATTGCTTGGTGGCGATTCATTGATGATGTCTGTGTCATTTGGTAGGGCTCTGTAGAATCAGCACAGACTTAACAAAATCAATATAAATGAATTGAATCTTAATTTCACAGCTAACATAAGTAAGGCAAGCGTGGAGTTCCTAGATGTAGAAATTTATATCTCAGAGGGTATAATAAATACCAAACTACATAGGAAAAACACGGCTGGCAATTCTATCCTACATGCCAGTAGCACCCACCCCAGACACCTCATTAAAAGCATCCCATTTTTGAGCATTAAGAGAATCTGCAGCAACACTGAGGATTTGAAAAAAACCTGCCTAGATCAAGCAGTGCAAAGATTTCTTTAGAGGATATAAAATGGAAGACCTTAAGAAAGCCTTACATAAACTGGAGACACCAACAATCATGCCCAATGAAACCCTGTTGGTAGATAATATTGAAACCTCAAGTGAAAAATCTCCTATCAGATTGATTACGGCCCATAACTGTCAACATAAGAAAGTAAGACAGATAATTACTAAAAACTGACCGATTCTCAAATCTGACATAACCCTGGCATCTGAAATTGAAACTGTCCCTAGAATTACTTATAGAAGAGCACCCTCTATGCGGGACGCATTAGTAAAAACTATGCCAGAGGTAGTCACTAAAACTAACATCAAGAGTGACTGGCTAACCAACAGGAAAGGCTTTTATAAATGCAGCTCATGCAGAGCCTGCAAATTTGGTACTAACACAAGGGAGGTTCAAGCTGCTTTCTCTGCAGAATCATACCAACTGAAAGGTCTGTTTTCATGTAAAACAGAATTTGCTGTTTATGTCCTCGAATGCACTTGCAAACTTAAGTACATAGGCAGTACAAAATTACCTGTTGCCAATTGTATCTTACAACATCTACGAGCAATTGTCAATTCCGACGCCAGTTACCCTGTGGACCGCCATTTTAAACTTGTACATAATAATAATCTTAATGATTTAACTTATTTTGTATTGGATGCGGTGCCAAAAGAATTAAGAGGAGGAAGCAGGGACAAAAAACTTAGACAACTGGTAAGTCGATATATTATGCAATTTGACACTAGGATACCGAACGGATTAAATACAGGGGAAGATTTATTTCATTTCTTATAAAAAAGTTTTAGAGCGGAACTTTTTTAGAAATATTATTAATCTTTTAGATATTTGCTGCTGCTTTAAACTCAGATTTTACCGCATTATGGAGGATCTTAACAACTTGATTTTATAACTGTCTTTTATGTAATTTTTATATGTGTAATTAGTATTGTATAAATATTTTGCCTATTTTACATTGGATTTTAACTGGTTTTACCAAATATTTGGTTTTACTAGTTCTTATCTGGTGTTTATTGGGTGGAGTGTTTGGGCTCTGCTATTTTGCACATATATAGACAGTTATGTCATTTGAATTTAGGATTCAGACTTAATATTAATAAGTAAGGCTGTTTTAAGAACTGCCAGGTTCTGATTCATTTTTTCATTGCACTGGTCACTTTAGATCTGTGATGCCTCGTGATTTACACATTTTAATATGATGACATTACATGAATTAACTACATTGCACTCTTGCATATGAATTGCATATATTCAATATTAGTCATATTATGTGTAATTTTGATGGGTTTTGCTTTTTTTAAACTATGAAGGATTCAAATTAAGAGTATATAATTTTTTCTTTTTGCACTATAAGTAATAGAAAGAATTTTACTGTTTACCCTTTTTATAAAGGCTCCTTATTGTTGTTAAATTACTAGCTTTAGATTACATGCTATTATGCAATGGTTGGGTAACTCATATATGTGTTGTGATCCGCAAACCAAATTGTTATGACAACCATTTCGAGCTTGGGCACTTGCCCAGTATATCTGAAAACATTTCAAAATTGTACATATGTCGATCGTTTTTCTGTTCTTATGAAGAAATGAACACAAATATTTAGACATATTTATTCTTTCAAGCATTGGCATGTATTTAGCTAGCGATGTATTTAAAGATGACTTAATGTTATAGTCTTTCTTCTATATCTTTGACAAAAGAAAGGAGGAGTCGTTTGATAATAGGAAACAGTATAAATGCACTGTGGTGGTCACGACATGTCATATACACATCCACTTTATGAGTGGATGTGTATATAGATGGTGTAATTTCTGAATTGGTTGTTGTAACTGGTATGGGTATCTCCATTTTTTTGAAAATGTTAGTTTCTATTTTTGAATATGTGTTTTAAGGGTTACATTACACTGAAAGGAGGTCTGTCACTCTGTCACAAGGATGGTGTCATCAGTGATGTCATGAGTGATGTCACTGACCATGTCATGAGTGATGTATTATGTGGCGTCATCAGCAGTGCATTTCACGCGCAAGTTATAGTGAGTCCAACTAACTATAACGTGGAATTTCATTGGTTTTATGACAGTAAAATTTCCAGTTAACTATAACTGGTGTGAAACCTATGGTTTTTTCAGTGAATTTCTTAGGTTTTTTAAATGCTAATTCCTAAGTATAACTGGTGTGAAACCTATGGTTTTTTCAGTGAATATATATATATATATATATATATATATATATATATATATATATATATATATATATATATATATATATATATATATATATTACCTACTGGCGGTCACCAGTAGGTATATATAGTTAGGATTTTTTCTCTATGGGATTTTTGAAAATTCTATGTCTAATAACTTTGGCGTTTGTGGACGGAATTGGCTGAAATTTTCAGGAAAATGGAACATTTTGTTTCTGAGCAGCCCCTGACAATTTGGGGGGGTTTCATCAAGGGGGGGCCGAGAAAAAAGGGGGGTCCCAAAACGCGTTTTTCCCATGTTAATTTCCATAGGGCGGTTGGCCTCACTTTTAGCTCGAATGGCTGAATGGATTTGCACGAAACTTGGCAAAATTGTAGGGACTGTTAGCCCGATGTGCCTTTGCTAGGTCTCAATATATGTGCTCCAGTGGATTTTGAGTAATTTAGGTTCAAAAAAAGATATATATCTGGGCGGAGCCTAACCACACATCTGATCTGATTGGGTGTCAGCACTTCATCCAAGAAGTGTTGGCAGCCATCTTGGGACCAATATACATGATAGCACCTCATTAAAAACCATTGTAGTTAATAGAGGGTTTTAGGACTTTAGTTACATTATAAATCATTTGTTGATGGTACCATACTCGTTTTAGGAATTGTGGTGGGTTCTAAGGTGATTTTACCATGTGAAAAAACCTTCTGCTGTGATATCATGAATATTGTTTGAAAGAAAACTAATATCTCATGATTTTCCCACAGTGGTTTGGAAGGGGATCTATAAGCTAAATTGAAAGCATATTTTCTGTAAATTCACATTATCTTTCTCAGTCATGTGAAAATGAAGTCTGACATTCTCAGTAAAACATGTACATCCAACAAGGACAGAGACTGTCAGTTGATTCCTTTGTTCTACTGCAGCCTCCTAGAGTGTTCTAAAGAACAACTAGAGCGCTAACAGTCCTACTTATTACAAAGGTATGGCACACCTGAAGCCATCTTGATTGGAATAAAGTGGTAACTCTTAAAACATTTAATTTAAAAAGAAACAACATGAGGGGGTATATTTTGCCATAGAAAGTATGATTAGTGCTGCAGAATGAAAAATTAGGGCACATTTTGAGTGACTTCTCAAATCCTTTTCTATTTCATTAAAACATTCTGACATGCAGTCTCCCAAAATGGTCACCAGAGACAAAAGAGCCCAAATGTAGCCCAAATATCACCCAGATGTAGCCCAAGTATAGCCCAATGACAGAATGTCCCAGAGTGTTCTAAAGAACAACTAGAGCGCTAACAGTCCTACTTATTACAAAGGTATGGCACACCTGAAGCCATCTTGATTGGAATAAAGTGGTAACTCTTAAAACATTTAATTTAAAAAGGAGCAAAATGAGGGGGTATATTTTGCCATATGAATTATGATTAGTGCTGCAGAAAGAAAAATTAGGGCACATTTTGAGTGACTTCTCAAACCCTCTTCAATTTCATTAAAACATTCTGACATACAGTCTCCCAAGATGGCCACCAGAGACAAAAGAGCCTAAATGTAGCCCAAATATCACCCAGATGTACCCCAAGTATAGCCCAATGACAGAATGTCCCAGAGTGTTCTAAAGAACAACTAGAGCGCTAACAGTCCTACTTATTACAAAGGTATAGCACACCTGGAGCCATCGTGATGGGAATAAAGTGGTAACTCTTAAAACATTTAATTTAAAAAGAAACAACATGAGGGGGTATATTTTGCCATAGAAAGTATGATTAGTGCTGCAGAATGAAAAATTAGGGCACATTTTGAGTGACTTCTCAAATCCTTTTCTATTTCATTAAAACATTCTGACATGCAGTCTCCCAAAATGGCCACCAGAGACAAAAGAGCCCAAATGTAGCCCAAATATCACCCAGATGTAGCCCAAGTATAGCCCAATGACAGAATGTCCCAGAGTGTTCTAAAGAACAACTAGAGCGCTAACAGTCCTACTTATTACAAAGGTATGGCACACCTGGAGCCATCGTGATGGGAATAAAGTGGTAACTCTTAAAACATTTAATTTAAAAAGGAACAAAATGAGGGGGTATATTATGCAATAGAAGGTATTATTAGTGCTGCAGAAAGAAAAATTAGGGCACATTTTTAGTGACTTTTCAAATCCTCTTCTATTTCATTAAAAAATTCTGACATGCAGTCTCCCAAAATGGCCACCAGAGACAAAAGAGCCCAAATGTAGCCCAAATATCACCCAGATGTAGCCCAAGTATAGCCCAATGACAGAATGTCCCAGAGTGTTCTAAAGAACAACTAGAGCGCTAACAGTCCTACTTATTACAAAGGTATGGCACACCTGAAGCCATCTTGATTGGAATAAAGTGGTAACTCTTAAAACATTTAATTTAAAAAGGAACAAAATGAGGGGGTATATTTTGCCATATGAATTATGATTAGTGCTGCAGAAAGAAAAATGAGGGCACATTTTGAGTGACTTCTCAAACCCTCTTCAATTTCATTAAAAAATTCTGACATACAGTCTCCCAAGATGGCCACCAGAGACAAAAGAGCCTAAATGTAGCCCAAATATCACCCAGATGTACCCCAAGTATAGCCCAATGACAGAATGTCCCAGAGTGTTCTAAAGAACAACTAGAGCGCTAACAGTCTTACTTATGACAAAAGTATGGCACACCAGAAGCCATCTTGATTGGAATGAAGTGGTAAGTCTGAAAACACTCAATTTAAAAATGGGAACAACATGAGGGGGTTAATTTTGCCATAGAAAGTATGATTAGTGCTTCAGAAAGAAAAATTAGGGATCATTTTGAGTGACTTCTCAAATCCTCTTCTATTTCATTAAAAAAATTCTGACATGCAGACTGAAACATGCACTTTGAATACCAGCAGCAGACGTCCCTGGTGAGCAGTAGCTTTACTACAGTGATCTAATGTGCAACTAGAGTGCTAACATTCAGAATTTATGGAAAATGTGTGACACATCTGAATGCCTTCTTGATGGAACCAAAGTAAACAAGCATTGAAAATGCAATAGATCTCGCCCTCGTTTAAGTTAAAGCCATTCTGTTTGTAATGAGGTGGCTTTTTAGCTTTGCTTTTATTAGTGTTTTTTCAACTTTCATGTAAATAACATGCATCTGTATGCATATAAGTATATGTATGCATGCATTTATGTTTGTATTTATATAGATATACAGATGATATATGTTTATATATGTATGTATATATATATATTCACTGAAAAAACCATAGGCTATAGACCATATATAGTTAGGAATTAGCATTTACAAAACCTTGAAAATTCACTGAAAAAACCATAGGTTATAGACCATATATAGTTAGGAATTAGCATTTACAAAACCTTGAAAATTCACTGAAAAAACCATAGGTTATAGACCATATATAGTTAGGAATTCGCATTTACAAAACCTTATTTTACTCACACAAAACCATTGAAATTCCATATATAGTTAGTTGCACTAACTATATATCGCGCACCCGCAATCCACTGCTGATGATGTCACATATTACATCATTCATGACATGGTCAGTGACATCACTGATGACATCACTGATGACATCTCAAATGACATCACTGATGACATCACTGATGACAACATCCAGTGACTGTATGTTTCTGTAAAGTTAAAATATGTCTTACATATTGAAGAATGAGTGGATGTATAAGTGTCTGGATGAAGGATTTAGTAAGTGCATGACTGACTGTATGAGTGAGTGATTAAATGTGTCTCACTGAGTGCATGGGTTAGTGACTAAACTGTCTTAATTTGTGCATCATTATGTCTGTTGTTCTGTAAACTGTTGCATGTGTTGATAAGTAGCTATATGAGTAACTATATGGGTTATTGATTGGTTGCCCAAGTATTTGTATGGGAGACTGAGTGTGTGTGTGGGTGGCTGGGAGGTGTATGACTCTGTGCATAGATGTGTGAGCAGTTGATTCACTAGATGTATGGTTTCAAAAGTGCATGTGGAAACAGCTGTATGGGCGGTTGACTGTGTGCATGAGTGTATTGGTGAGTGAATGGATATCTCAGTGCTACATGTCAAAGTAAGTACATATGTAAAACACAGTACATGTGAGAGTTGACATATATAAATAACTGTGCATAAGAGCCAGTGAATGTGTGAGTGGCTGTATGGATCATTGTGAACTTGTATCAGGGATTGTATAAGAGAGTAAATATGTGTTAGTACATGTTTGAATAAGTAAAGTTTGTATAACTGTATAGTTGAGGAAATGGAGGTGTGATTGATTCTTTGCATGACTGACTAGGTGTGTGAGTAACTCCATGGATGAGTGACAGTCTGTGAGTGTCTGTTTACACTGATTGTATCTAAGGTTATATTAGAGTCTGAAGAGGTTCATCGTATTATCACATGAATGATATCATCAGTGATGTGATCAGTAATGTCAAATGAGATGTCATCAGTGATGTCATCAGTGATGTCATTTGAGATGTCATCAGTGATGTCATTTGAGATGTCATCAGTGATGTCATCAGTGATGTCACTGACCATGTCATGAATGATGTAATATGTGACATCATCAGCAGTGGATTGCGGGTGCGCGATATATAGTTAGTACAACTAACTATATATGGAATTTCAATGGTTTTGTGTGAGTAAAATAAGGTTTTGTAAATGCGAATTCCTAACTATATATGGTCTATAACCTATGGTTTTTTCAGTGAATATATATATATATATATATATATATATATATATATTTATATATAAAACAAAACCCTTTCAGGCATAGAGTGACGCATAAATTTGTCAAAAAAGAAGGAGAGAACTCTGGGTAGTTTTTCTGGGTGCTCCCTTTGTTTCTGGTCAAAGCTATACCTCTCTGAAAAGCTCTAATTAGAGCGACACACTGTGTCAGGGGTTGCTTTTACTCATTTCAGGTTGGCTTGAGTTGGTATTTTACAGATTCAAAGCTGTAATACTGTGCCTGGAGTGACAAATGGCATTTGTCATTTTACAGCTCGGTAAAGACAGCACTGTGCTAGTCCTATGCTTAAAGACTTTGCTGTAGAAATGGCAAAAGACTTTGTCCTTTTCTACCTCGGCGTGGATGGCACTTTGCTAATTCTATGCTTAAAGACTTTGATAGAAAAACAGACATTTGAGGTTAGCAGATCCAGAGTTTCGCTGGTGTTGAGAGTGCTCTAACAGGAGCTGCTTTCCACCTAAACTTGAGAACTACCCAGAGTTCTCTCCTTCTTTTTTGCATAATTTATGCGTCACTGTATGCCTGAAAGGGTTTGGTTTTGACTTATACTGGGTGCTCCCTTGTGTCTGGACAAAGCTATACCTCTCTGAAGAGCTTTAATTAGAGCGAAACACTGTTTCAGGGGTTGCTTTTACTCATTTCAGGTTGGCTTGAGTTGGTATTTCACCGATTCAAAGCTGTAATACTGTGCCTTAAGTGATAAATGGCTATTGTCATTTTACAGCTCGGCAAGGACAGCACTGTGCTAGTCTTATGCTTAAAGACTTTGCTGTAGAAATGGCAAAAGACTTTGTCCTTTTCTATCTCGGCGTGGATGGCACTTTGCTAATCCTATGCTTAAAGACTTTGATATAAAAACAGACATTTGAGGTGAGCAGATCTAGAGTTTCGCTGGTGTTGAGAGTGCTCTAACAGGAGCTGCTTTCCACCTAAACTTGAGAACTACCCAGAGTTCTCTCCTTCTTTTTTGCATATATATATATATATATATATATATATATGATATCAAGTTTGGGAATTTATTCAGAGATTTGTCTGCTGTGTATAAAAAAATGTTTATACTATGTATACATTGCGCATTTATGCCGAATATGTTATGTTTACAGAAACACCTGCCTTGTTTTGAACTTTTACTGAGATAGTCTGTTTTCCCCTTTTATGGTGGTCACATGACCCTTAAGGGAGGAGGGCTGCAGGCGGGGCACTTTAGCACTTTAAAAGCACTGTAATAATCACTAATGCCTTGCATGTGAACAAGGGCTGCAAAGCCCGAAACGCGTCATGGTTGGTTGGCTGAGGAAAATACTGGAAAAATAAAAAAACTTACCTGAACGCTGTGGTCTGTCTCCTGCTTCGCCGGTCCTGCTGGATTGGAGGTGGTCTCAAGGAGTTACTGTCGATACGATACAGAATTCCGGTTTTGCTTCTGTCTACAGACCCCCTCTTCGAGTGTGGCACCTGGATCTCAAACCGATTGGCAAGTTCTTCCGAAAATGGAATTCTATGCAGGTGCTCCCTATTGTTTACCACCGGTGAAAGGACAGCGTTACAGTGCGGAACAATTTCCGGCGGTGTCGGCGGACTCTGCTGTCTGATTGGTGCACGGCGCCGGGTTCTAACCACACGGCATCGGATAGGTGGAGAGGTGATTCGAAAACTCAAGAGCACTTTTGGATATGCAACCGCAGTAATCTCTACGAGCGGCGTGCACAGTGCTTTCCAGTTCAGCTTGCAATTCCTCAAATCCAACCAACATGTCTGCAGAGGCTTTCCATGCAAGGGAAGCGGAGGCGGCGCAATTATTTGATAACATCACCGTAACGAGTGAAACCACACGAAAGGTCCCGGCTGGGACGGATAAGAGTGGCGAAGGTGACATTAAGACTTTGTATAAAAATTTGGAAAAAGAAAAACGATTGGAAATCACTAAATGGTGGGAGCACTATTCATTGACTAAATATGCAGATGCTGGTCGTGTTCCAAGAGGACTCCGCATTATGCTGGTTCCTAGTTTCGACCGCCCCAATCCCATGATGCTTACAGAATGGGGGCAAAGTAATCTGGCAGCTTCAATGAACTTAGTTCACGTTTTAATAAAATATGCTGCCATCAACAGAGCCGAAATACTTTTGAAAATTGACAAAATCAATCAGGAGATTAGCAAATGCAAGGAGTCAGAAGCGGTTGTAAAAAATCTGGAATCTGCTATGAATGACCGCCTGAAAAAACATGAAGACAAGATAAAGGCAAGAAAGGTCAGCAAATTTGCTCGCGACCAAGCAGACTATGCACATGGACACATTTTTACCTTTGCCCGGAAATATAGTGCAGCAAAACGACAGCAATATAGTGGGAATTTAAAACAGCAAGCTATTCCCACTACTTCACGCAATGATCCTGAACACGACGAGGTGTTGCTTAACGAGGACACTAGTAGCAACACACCTTCCTCATCGAGTGTTTCCAGTGATGATTCAAGTAGAGACTAGCAAGCAGCACCTATTCTGGATTTGGCTGAGGAACTTGATTTTTTAGTGGCAGAAAAACTGAGAACATTGCGCCCTCGGCTGGACAGTCAAGAGCAAATTGTAAAACCAAAAACCAAAAAAGACGAGAACGAAGGAAAGAAGCAAGAAAACAAATTGCAAAAAAAGAAAACCAAAGGGCCATGGCAACGAAGGAAGTGAGCAACAAGAATGCAGTAATCAACCTCTCCAGTATGGTTCTGGAGAAAGCGGAAGAACAACTTTTGTCTTTGGGGCTCAACTTTTGTCCAGCCCAATCCTTCGATTATGCGGCGACCCGCATTGATGTCTATAGCTTCATACGTAAAATGAAGTTACGTAAACATTTTGCTACTCAAAACATGAAAACGTCTACTGGAACCTTGGCCCCAGATGATTCCAACACCCCGGACGGGGTGCCGGAGGTAAGAGCTGCTGATGTTTCCACTTATCTAACTCTTAATGACCTTTGCCAAGCCACTAATTCCTAACCTCTAATTTCTGAAACTGAGAGCAACACCCAAACCAGACTGGCAAAAATTAATATCATTCAAAAGGGTGCTGGCATTACGCCTTTCAAGAACAAGTCTAAATTTGTACCTTTAATGGTAAAAGATGCCATTGACACATTCCATGAATGTATAACCATCGAATTCAAGCAATTACATATCAAATCTTGCAAACGGAATAAAACCAAATATAACCAACAACAAGCAAATTACTTAGCACTTATGAAGAAACTTACCACTAACCCAAACATAGTTGTAAAAACAGCTGATAAAGGTGGTAACCTTGTGATTTGGGAGAAAAGTGACTATGTGGCAGAAGCTTTGCGCCAACTCAACATTACATCTTGTTACAGCAAAGCTAATAAGAAAGAATATCTCAATGCTAAGACACTGTTGGAAAAATTGTTAAGCAAGTATCGGCGAGAGGGATTAATCTCAGGTGAGGAATATAAATTCATGTACAAAGAATTCCCGGTCCTCCCTGTCTTTTACCTAATCCCCAAAATACATAAAAACATCTCGCCCACTCCCGGAAGACCAATCATTTCGGCGATTAACAGTGCCGGAGAGAATGTAAGTCGCTACATTGACTATTTTTTGCAAGATTTGGTTAAAAAACTGCCAAGCTATGTGCGTGACACTGGCGATTTCCTGGTAAAGATTAAAGACTTGGAATGGCAAGAGGACATGTTGCTCATCACATTGGATGTAGAATCCCTATATACAAGTATTGGACACTCAGAGGGATTAAGGGCTACGAAACATTTTTTGGATACCCGTTCTGCCGACTTTTATGAACATAACAAAGTCATTTTAGAACTCATGCATTGGTGTCTGAACAATAACTACTTTGCCTTTGGGAAGGAAATATGGAGACAATTACGTGGCGTGGCCATGGGTTCCTGTTTCTCCCCCAGCTACGCGTGCTTGCACGTGGGCTGGTGGGAGGAACAGGTCCTAGGCATCACGCATGCAACATGGGTGAGAGAAAAAATCGTCAAATACCTAAGATATATTGATGATATTTTTATTCTGTGGCAGGGAAGTGAGGAGGAAGCGCAGCTGTTTATAAACAAAATCAATGATAACTCGCTTAACCTCCATTTTACCTCACATATCAGTGCCCGCCAGATAGAATTCCTAGATGTACAGGTTTATGTAGAAGATAACCAACTTACTTCCACATTACATCGTAAACCTACTTCTGGAAACACCCTTTTACACGCCTCTAGTCTCCATCCCAAGCACACCATTTACAGTATCCCTCTGGGTGAAATTTTAAGAGTTAAACGTATTTGTAGTTCTACATCTGATTTCAACAAATGTATAAATGATCTCAGAATTAGGTTCCTAGAACGTGGTTACTCTAATCAGATTTTTAACCAAGCTTTGGCTAAAGCAAGGTTAAGAAGCAGAGAGAGTTTATTAGTGACACCTGACCCTGACAATGTTGAGTTGTCCACTGTTTCCGATATGACCATCAATACTTGTCCCAGGTTTATCACGGCTTATAGCAGTGATGAACATGCCATCAAAAGAATTATTCAAAAAAATTGGCCCATTATTCTTACTGATAATATTTTGAGTCCTACTTTACCTGCCAAACCGGTGATAACATATCGTAGGGCCAGGAATATGGGCATTTCTCTTGATGTTAGCAGTCCTGAGCTAAAACAAAAGGATTTTTGGTTAAAGGCCAAACCTGGATTTCGGAAATGTACTCACTGCAGGGCCTGTAAATTTGGGGAAAATAAAACACACTATCGTACACCTTTTTGTCCCAGTGAGATTCCAATTAAAGGCTGTTATGACTGTAAAACGGATTTTGCAGTCTATGTTCTGACGTCCACCTGTGGACTACATTACATCGGTAGTACTAAAGCCCAGGTGCACGTCAGAATCTTGCAACATCTAAGGGCAATATTGCATACTGATCCTTCCTATCCTGTACCACGCCATTTTGCGGCCAAACATAATAAAGATCTTAACTGTTTGAAATACTTTGTGATAGGATCAGTATTGCCCTTACGCAGAGGAGGCAACAGAGAGTTGTTATTGCGACAACTCGAAACACGTTTCATATTAGAGTTCGACAGTAAATGGCCGAATGGCCTTAATAACACTGAAGATTTTTACAATTTCTTGTAAAACACTAGGAACTCTTTTATTGTACATAATATGAATCAACTTGCCCCTCTTCTGGTATCCGCCTTACGGTATAATCTGAGGTCAATCTCTGTTAGGCATATTGCTCAACTGTTAATGAGTAGTCAGGTTCCCTGTTGCTCATTATAACATGCTATAATGGTCAGTTGTACACTCTCTCTCATGGACTTCATGAATTGATAGATAGTCAGGTTCCCTGTTATCTATCAGGGTTTATCAAGTACCTATGACTAAAAGCACTTTATCATGTATATTAATATGAATTGATTGCATATTTATGTGTCATTTTTCTATATTGCGCCGTCTATTCACCATTTTAAGATCAATGGTTTTTTCATCCTTCCTTCTATTTATATCACATTTTATCACTATTTAACTTTTATACACAGTGTCTGTTATGTTCTTTTAGGATAATAATATTATGAAATCAATGTTTTTAGAAATGCATTTTTAGAACGAAAAATAGTCCCTGATTTTATGATGGGTAATGATTGTTTTTTCTTAGTGCATTCTTTGATATTTTATAACATTTATTTCATTGTCTTCTTGAATATACAGCTTGCACTTTATCTCTAGCCTCTTTGCACACTAGGCATGGTTGTCCTAGCTTTTTTTGGGTTGTTATTTGTACAGTTCCGTTAGGCCCTACATCTGTTGACAGGATTCAACTCTATTCTGACATGATGTCTATACATGTTAGTATAACGATTTACGCTATCTCTTGATGATATGTTTGATATGGTCAAAACATTCAATGTTTACATGATTTACTGGATTTAACCAGTTATGATATCAAGTTTTGGAATTTATTCAGAGATTTGACTGCTGTGTATAAAAAAATGTTTATACTATGTATACATTGCGCATTTATGCCGAATATGTTATGTTTACAGAAACACCTGCCTTGTTTTGAACTTTTACTGAGATAGTCTGTTTTCCCCTTTTATGGTGGTCACATGACCCTTAAGGGAGGAGGGCTGCAGGCGGGGCACTTTAGCACTTTAAAAGCACTGTAATAAACACTAATGCCTTGCATGTGAACAAGGGCTGCAAAGCCCGAAACGCGTCATGGTTGGTTGGTTGAGGAAAATACTGGAAAAATAAAAAAACTTACCTGAACGCTGTGGTCTGTCTCCTGCTTCGCCGGTCCTGCTGGATTGGAGGTGGTCTCAAGGAGTTACTGTCAATATATATATATATATATATATATATATATATATATATATATATATATATATATATATATATATATATATGTATATATGATTTGTACGATGATCCCTTTGTGGATCATAAATGAGGCGCACACGAGGAGGATATATTTTCAGTATTTTATTCCGCACAAAACACCCGACAGACGCGTTTCGGCTACACGCCTTGTTCAATGTCGGTGGGGCAATGTTTCAAACCATATTTATTGACAAACAACTTTATGCCGTGAAAAGGTTTCTTAGTCACTAGTGAAAATCAATTAGGGACAAACTTGTAGTAGCCTTTCCTGGTGCAAATGCGGGGGCCATTTTGTAGTTCATAGAAGGTGTGCTGAAATTCAATTATTGCTCTACATTGAATTCATTAAGTCAGTTGCTGTTTACATATATGCATATCTTATAGTCAGTTGTGGAACCCATTGATAAAGGTAGACTTAATGCTAGGATATAGCTTATTCCATTATCTATATGAGTGCGAACAATTTATTTTATATGTTTCAGGGCTAGGTTTGGGTTTTGGGGTACAGGGGTATTTTAGGGTTCAGGGTAGGTTTGGGTTTTGGGGTACAGTGGTATTTTTAGGGTTCAGGGCTAGGTTTGGGTTTTGGGGTACAGGGGTATTTTTAGGGTTCAGGGGTAGGTTTGGGTTTAGAGGTACAGGGGTATTTATAGGGTTCAGGGCTAGGTTTGGGTTTTGGGGTACAGGGGTATTTTTAGGGTTTAGGGATAGGTTTGGGTTTTGGGGTAGAGGGTATATTGATAGGGTTAAAAAGGGTTAGGGTTTAAGGGTGTTGGGGTATTTTAAGGAGTAAAGGTAGGTTATGATTATGGGGTGCAGGGGTATTTAAAGGGAACAGGGTGGGATTAGCACACAATATGAGACATGGCATGAAGGGCGGAACGTACCACTCGCCCCCAGCATTTGTCACGCCCCCAGCACACGCCCACAGCACAACGCAGACACGCCCACAAGGGACTACTTTGCTGGCACAGTTATTTTACCTTTTAAATGTATATGGTGGGCGTCTGCATAGCCTATGTCCTTCTGCTGAAACTGCCCTTTCCAACACTGTATTGGGTATTATGATTGGTGCAGTGGTTCCTGAGATTACCCGCCTCAAAGGTTTGGGCTCTCTTTTTATTATTTTAGTATGGATTTGGACTCCAACTTCCGTAATTTTTTGACCCTGTCCCCTCCTCTTTCATCTTTGGGGATATAGTCCATACAGAAGTACCTTAGTAGTTCAGGATTAGCCTTGTGATGCTCCTGAAAATGTCGTGCTACAGGATATACCATATCACGATTTTGTATGGCTCTCCTATGCTCGAGTACTCTCTTTTTTGCTTGATGGATCGTGCTCCCTATATAGTTCAAACCACAAGGGCAGGTTAGGCAGTAAACTGCAAACTCGGTGTTATAGTTCATCAGTTTCTTTATTTTCCTTTTTGTTGTCCTGCCTGGGATCGTGTATTCCTTTACCTTTTGCCCATTTCTACATGCTTGGCAATTCATGCATGGAAAGTATCCTATTATTACGTCTTTCTTTTTGGGATTCTTAGGGAAGTGGCTTCTCACTAGATGGGTGCTTATTGCCGGTCCTCTCCTGTATGTAATCAGGGGAACTTCTGGGAGTTCTTTTCCTATTATATGATCTAGCTTTAAAACTCTCCAGTTTTTCTGGAAGATCTGAGTAATTTCTGGGGATTGTGCTGAGTAGTCCATAATCATTCTCAGCACATTCTTGGACTTATTTTCCTTGCTCTTTGTCTCCCCAAAAATTAAGTTCCTCCTCTCTAGATGTTCCCCTTTCTTTTCGGCCGCTTTACGTATGCCTTTTCTGTAGCCCCTCTCTCTGAGTCTTTGGAACGTTTTGTCCTTTGCTTTTAGAAACTCGCTGTTTACTGTGCAGTTTCTTTTCATTCATACCAGTTCACCAAATGGAATCCCTTTAATTACACTCTCTGGATGTAAACTATTCGCATGAAGCGTGCTATTACCTGCTGTAGGTTTGCGGTATAGGGCTGTTTGCAAATTCCCATCCTCAATGTATACTCTTAAGTCCAAATAAGATACCTCTCTGTCACTTATACAGTCAGTGAATTGCAAGTTGCAGTTATTGTTATTAAGGGCCACTACATAGTTCTCCACATCTTTCCGAGATCCCTTCGAAATAATGAAAAGATCGTCAATGTAGTGCGCCCATAGCACAATGTGCTCCAGCCATTTTTCGTTCTCGCATGCCCATGCCATGTGCTTCTCCCACCAACCCACGAACAAGTTTGCGTAACTGGGGGAGAATCACAAGCTCATTGATGTCCCCTGTTCCTGTCTAAAAAGCTCTCCTGCAAACAAGAAAATGTTATTTTTGAGGCAAAATGCAATGAGTTCCATTAACATGCAATTGTGTTCGTAATATTTGGCTTCACGTTTCATTAGAAAGAATTCTGTCGCCTGGAGCCCCTTCTCATGTTGGATACTGGTGTATAAGCTTGTGACGTCTAGCGTCACGAGGAGCATGTCAGGTTCCCACTCGATGCCAGCTATTAGCCTCAAAAAGTCCTTGGTATCTTTGACATAGGAACTTAGATTTCGGACCCATGGATTCAAAAAGCAATCGATGTAGAGTGATGCTTTTTCCATAGACTGTTCAACGAGGAGACTATAGATCTTCCATGTGGATTTCTAGTGCATTTATGCACTTTGGGTAGGTGGTAAAAAGTCGGTATCTCTGGTGTGTACCAGTAAATATATTTATAGTCCAAATCCTTTAAGATCCCTTAGACATGCCATTTTTCAATTATTTTATGAAAGTCAGGGACACTTTTGTCATATACAGCTCGTGTCACGATGTTGTAACATTCCTTATTTCTTAGTTGTCTCCATGCTTCCTTTTGATAATTCTTCCTGTCCATGAGGACAATATTTCCCCCCTTGTCCGAGGGTTTCACAATTAGGTTTTCATCATTTTTCAGGTCCATAATCGCCTTCCATTCCTCCTTTGAGATGTTCTCTTTCCGGAGTTCTAGACCTTTAGATTGTAATTTCTTAAGATCGTTAATGATAAAAAATATATATATATATATATATATATATATATATATATATATATATATATATATATATATATATATATATATATATCCACAAACAAGTGTCCCTTCCGTAACCCTGAGCCCATGGGATGTGGTTAGTTATGCCGGCGGGACACGCCGGACAGTCAATCCACAAAGACCATCCAATATAGCACACTCTCAGGCATAAAGCAGATCAAGCAAAAACGAGTTACAGAACCAATTACATTTTATCTTGATCTGATTTACGCCTGAGGAATGATGTAATATGTTACATCATCAGCAGTGCACGAGTTATATATATAACAGAGGAATTTTGATGGTTTTGTACGAGTGAAATGTCTGGCTAACTATAACACCCCTGAAACCTATGTTTTTTCTGTGAATTTCTAAGGTTTTTTTAATGCTAATTTCTAACTATAACGTCTCTGAAACCTATGGTTTTTTCAGTAAATTTCAAAGGTTTTTTAAATGCAAATTTTTAAGTGTAATAGTAGTTATACCTATTTTTTGTTCTTATTTTCTAGTTTTTTAACTGTTTAAATATAAATATTTTATTCATTAAATAACATTATATATTTTTCAGAAAATTGCAGAAAAAAATGTTTAAAAAATTCAAACTGAAACATTGTTGAATTTCTGTGTTTCATTTTAATATATTTATATTATTTTCTTTTTTTTCCAGGAGTCGCGTACCCAAAGCGTACACATCACGGTGGGTTTGCGAATTCTAGCTGCAATTTTAGAAAAGTCATGAAGGATTCGCGTACGGTGTGCGATGGCTGTGTGTTTTTCAGTTACATCATATACATTTAATATTACGTGATGTGCGCGATTGGTATGCGACCAGTCCGTGACTCCTGTTCCCATGCATTCGCAACACATGCGCATTACGGTACGCAACGCTTGCGCGGTGGCGGGTTCCACGTGATGTCATATACTTTCTGGGGGGGCACTCGGTGCGCGACTCCCGCAAAAAAAATGGATGTTCTAAAATGATATGTATGTGTTTTTAATATACATATTAGGGCAAGAGATTATCTAAGACATTAATAAAAATAATATATTTGTACTTATAATAAACGTATATTATTTTTAAATACATTTTCGTGAAGTCGAGTCAAGTGCGTGCTTTGTGTGCGCAGAGTGCGGATCCCATGTGACCTAAAAAACAAAAGATTTCATTGGTTCATAACATTTCCCACTGTAACTATTGAGGGACCCCACCCATTTTAATCATTCTTGTTGGAGCATCTTTAGAGAGACATCTCTTTTCCTACAAGAACCCTTTTTGCTTGCTTTTTTTGGTGTTTTAAAAAACATATCAAACAAAATGGCATCTGGACAGCACCAGGAGGAAGTATCTTCTGAAGAAGAATTCTTGCAGGAGGCACCACGTCCACAGAGGCCGGAATCTGTTGTGTGGAAATTCTTTACTTTTCCACCTGAAGAGAAGAAAGTAAATGTGAGAAAGTTGACATGCAAAATTTGTGATCGAGTCCTGTCAAGAGGCAGTGAAAAAAAATACTTGTGGCACTGCTTCTATGTCAAGCATCTCCGGACCACACATCCCCTCAATCTTGCTCGGGAGAAATGAGGTGAGCTGCTTTGAACCGCTCACCTCCTGTGGTAAGTACGTCTGGAGAGTCCTCAGGAACACCTGAAATGGACATTAGGCCTGAATTCACCTTTCTCGAGCAACACTGCATGAAGTGTAAGAAACTTATATGCTTCAGTGAGAAGTCGGTGGGTACAGTTTGTGCTGCGCAACGCAACCATTGTTGTTAAGTTTTTTTGGGGTTGTTTTTGGAATTATAAGTAATTCCAAAAGTTTCCTGTTTCTTTCGTTCATTTTTTTTGTTCATTTTTTTGAAAAACCACCAAAAAAGTACAAAATTGTTCAAAAAAAGAAAAAAGAAAAAAGAAGAAAAAAAAGTTCTTAGCAGAACTACCTTATTTGGTTAACGAAATAACTATAATTGAAAGGTAATGTGTGAAAGTTTGGTTGAATATATGCATACAGCATGATTGGCTGAAAGAATGCATTAGTAATGTATGGTGAATTTATAGGTGAAGATTTATGAGGAAATACTGCAGCGTGACACTGCAAGCTCTTTAGCTGCACTGCACTGTGGCACTTCCGAAGCACAGGGATGTGACATATGTACATGAATATGTTGCAACTCTGTTCTTCCTTCTGCACTGCTGCACAAACTGCAGCCATGCAGTGACACAGGCATCCTTGCGCCATGGTGCAAGGATGTCTGTGTCGTGTGGAGATTGTTTTTGTGCAGGAAGGGACACTTTCCTGCACAAAAACTATTAGTAAAGAAATTTTGCTCTTTCAATGTATGCTGTGGAATGCAGCATGCATTGAAAGAGAACAAAATGAGTAGAAATGAAAACAATTCTCCTTGTTGCGCCTTGCTACACCAACTCTAGGATGGCGCAGCATTCACACACATCTCCAGATTTACGATTTCTCTTAAATCTGGAGATGTGTCTTGTTCTATGGTTGTTGCATGGGAACACCCACAGCAACACCTATGGAACGCCCCTTCAACGCAAAGTTCTGTGTATGGAGGGGTCGTATTTACAATGAGAGGAAAAACCATGCAGGGTGGCTTTTCCTCTCCTTGTAAATATGAAGGAGTGCCTAGCGCCATCACTACATTTCAAAAAAGTGACGTAATGGTGGTGCAGGGTGCTTGTAAATCTGCCCCATAAGTAATTAGGTATAGACAGACTGATACAATAAGAGCATAGTGCTGGATGGGTGATTGAAGAATTGCATGAGACTGACAGGAGGTATCCTATGCTGCATGGGTACTACTTCAGTATTTAATGGAGTGGACTAATAGTATGTAACTGTTTAGAGATTTGCAGGGATTATGCACAGAATATTTTATGTGTACTTGTGTTGGTGCCTAGGTCATTTTATAAGAATACCACTAGTAACTGGAATGATGCAGTACTACAAACAGAGTGAACATTTAATTTATAAGTGCTTACGTATTGGTGGAGTGATAGGATAAGTAGATAGTGGTAGATAAGTGATTAAAGAAGTGCATGGGACAGACTGGACGATTCCTACACTGCACGAGTACTAACTGGGTATTTAGAAGAGCGTACCAATAGTTTGTAGCTGGTTAGAGGTGTGCATGCATAGTGTACAAAATATTGTACCTGCACTTGTGTTAGTGACTACGCCATTCCTTAAGTATATGACTAATAACTGGAGTAATTTCGGTGTTGCAAAGAAAGTGCGTGCTGAATTTATAAGTGCTTAGGTATTGGTGGAGTGATAGGATACATGGATAGTACTGGATGGGTGAATGGAGAAGAGCATGGGACAAACAGAGGGATTCCTAGAGTGCATAGGTACTAACAGGGTATTTAGAACAGCGTATCAATAGTATGTAGCTGGTTAGAGGTCTGCATGCATAGTGCACAGAATATTGTAGCTGTACTAGTATTGCTGTGTCTATGGTTTCGAGAATGGTAGTCTGTATTTTAGGGTGTGAGGAGGTACATCAGATGATCACGTGAATGATGCCATCAGTGATGTCATTTGAGATGTCATCAGTGATGTCATCAGTGATGTCTCTGATCATGTCATGTGTGATGTAATATGTAACGTCATCAGCAGTGCATTGCGGTGGCTCGAGTTATACTTAGCACAACTAACTATAACAGACGAATTTCTATTGTTTTGTACAAGTGAAATGTCCAACTAACTATGACGTCCATGAAATCTGTGTTTTTTTCAGTGAATTTCTGAGTTTTTTTAAATGCTAATTTCTAACTATAATGTCCCTGAAACTTGTGTTTTTTCAGTTAATGGTATATATATGTATTTAATCTCCTCTCACTCTCACAAGGAAGGACTCAGCACTCAGGTTGTAGTTTGGAAGTATATAATCTGCAAAGGACGTGATCCACGTATTTCGGCTCGTCTGAACCTTGATAACGATACAAGACATCATTGTAGCATCCTTATTTAAATGTACAAATGCCTAAAGCTGCCAACATTAACAAAGGACTACATATTACTTTAATCCAAAAAGCTGGCGGCCATATTAGCCTGGTCACGATGTAAAAATTCAGGAATTGATACAATAAAGAAAACAAGTGTTAATCTGCACACAATGTAATTTCAGCATATCTTGCCCCGTGACGCCATACCTGTATGTTCGTCAACGTAACTTATTCATGATAAACATACTTAGGATTGCAAACATCAACATAAAAAATGGATTACACATTACTTTAAAGTGAAAGGCTATCAGCCATATTAATCTGGGCACGTTGCGTATTATAATGGTTCTTACAAGAAAGAAAAGAAAAAAAAGGGGTGTTAATGTACACATACTATCGCTAAATAAAGTTCTAGCGATTATAGTTCCATTCCATTCACAGCTCATTTGAGATGTCATGAGTGATGTAACTGACCATGTCATGAATGATGTAATGTCTGAGGTCATTAGCAGTACATTGCGGGGGCATAAGTTATAGTTAACGCAGGTAAGTATACCTGCTTAATTTCACTGGTGGTGTATGAGTGAAATCTGAGTCTAACTATACTCTCCCTGTAATCTTTGTTTTTTCAGCAAATTTCTAGTTTTTTTATGTTAAGTAGGATGCATATCACAATGGATGGTGGGGGGTTGGAAGCAGGGCCTGGTATTGTGCTGCCTCCACCCAAGCTTGCTGCTCCTGCCTTCCCTTCTCCTAACCATCCATTGTCCTGGTCCATATCCCTGATCCCTTATTACAGCCCTGTGTGGCCGTTGTTCTGCCACTGGCCTTCCCGCCTTCTCTGAACAGTTAGCTTGCTGCCCTATCCACCTCCTCCCTATCCTCTGTTGTCTGAATCCATAGACTAGCCTCCTCCCTCCTGCCATGCATGGTCTGATGTGCTGCCACTGCCCTCCATTTAGCATGATGTACCAGTCCACTCCTCCTGTCCTCCATTGCCCAATTCTATGCCCCATCATTGACCTCCTGCTTAGCCTCTCTGCTTAGCTTGCTGTCCCTATTCTCCTCCCCCTGCCCTCCGATGTCTGTGTGCACGCCCCAGCTCCATCCTTTTTGCCCACCATGTTCCATGGACCTGTCACTCCTATCTACTCTGAGTTTTCTGTTGAGCTGCCACTCCCCTCCCACCTGCTTAGCATTGTCAGATGACTGTAACCTGTCCCTGCCACCTCCACCATGCCTGTCCACGTGCCATGCCCCTATCCCCTTCCTTCTGTCCCTCATGGTCCATTTTACTGCCACACCCTTCTGCCCTCCCTGGTCTGTTGTGCTGCAACTGCTCCTCCTGCCTGCCCCACATGGTCTGTTGTGAGGCCCCTTCCCCTGAACTCTCTTGTCTCTGCCCAGGTCCAGACACTCCCTTCTATCCTTCATGGTCCTTTGTGCATGCCCCTGCACCCTCCTTCTTGCCCATCATAGCCATTGTGCTGCCACTAACCCTCCTGCTTGCCATGCATGGTCTTCTTTGCTGCCACGGCCCTCCCACCTTCCCTGTGTGGTCAGCTAGCTGCCCCTGACCCCCTCACACATTCCATGGTCTGTGTATATGCCATTATAGTCTCACTGTTGCTCTCCATGGTGTGTCTTGCTTCTAGTGCCATCCTGCCTGACCTCCTTGGTCCTCTTGCTGCTCCTGCCCTGCCCCCTTGCCCCCAGCCCGCTGTTTCTATGTGCAGACCCCTATTCCCTCCCTCCTGGCTTGTCTGTTCCACTGTAATGCTTCTGATCCGTCCCTCCTGCCCTTTGTGGTCTGTTATGCTGCAGCTTTCTCTCCTGTCTGACCATTATGGTCAGCTAGCTACCATTGCCTCTTTCCCCTCTGTTCTCTGTTGTCCATGTGCATGGTCCTGTCACCTCCCCATTGCTTTCCATGGATTGTTGTGCTGCACTCCCATGCCCTGTGTCGTGTATTGTGCTGCTGCAAACCCTGATGCCTGTCCTATAGGGTCAGTTTGGTGCACCTCTCCATGTCCCTCCTGTCCTCTGTTATCCGAGTCCATGTCCCTACCCGAATTCCTCCAGCCGTCCATGATCCAATGTACCATACTTGCTAACATTTTGAACTTGGTAAGAGAGAGATTTTGAAAACAAACTGGGGTATTGATTTTCCCTTTTGACTTACATTGAAAAAGAGGAGATTGTAGAAAGGAGACAGATCAAATAAAGCTCATTTGGGCCTAAAAACATTGGACGTTTCCTGGCTGAATCTGGTCTGTTGGCATGTATGGTTGAACTACCACTGCCTCTTCCTTCTGCCCACAATGGTCTATTATATTGCCACAGCCTCTCTTGCAGTCCTGTATTGTTGGTTTGTTGCCCCTTTCCACTGCCCTTCATAGTCTGTTGTGCTGCCACTGCCTGCCTGCCTGCCCAGTGTGGTCACATTGTTGCCTCTGCACCCTCCTACCTGCCTTCAATTTTAGAGTCTGTGCCCCTGCCCTCTGCCTCTCAACAGTATCCAAATGAACAACTAGATTGCTAACATTCTATATTTATTACAAAAGTGCCTGATGTCATCTTGATGTAATCAAAACTGTAATACCTAGAGCATTTCCTTTAGAAATTACATACATGAGAGAGTCTTATTTGCATCAAAATTATGGTTGGTGCTCTAAAAAACTAAAATGAAGGCATATTTTCTGAGTTTTCAAATAGCGACAAAGCACTTTTAAATTATTTGTTATCTTTATGTTTTTTTATCCAGTTGACCACTTGATTAAATGTTGCACTTAGGGGAGAGGATGTGGTGTTACTTCCAGAACTGCAGACTTTGCAACTGGGGAACCAGGATGGAGTTTCTGCTTCAGCTCAACATTTTGTGATTCTTGTCAAATCACTTAATCTCCCCATGTCTAAAACCAAAATGAATTTGTTCTTGTGTGATGTAACCAATGCTCATGTAAAGCACGCCAATACCTGACAAGTCTACACTATATAGAACTGCAAAAACACAAAAAACTAAAAAGTGTTTTGCACACTTCTGTCATTGGGCTACATGTGGGCTACATCTGGGTGATATTTGTGCTACATTTGGGCTCTTTTGTCTCTGGTGGCCATCTTGGGAGATTTATTTGTTTTGAAGTTTCCTAATTTCCTCATTTACTACAGTCTCCTCGGTAGGAAATGCTTTTGTTTTTTTACTTTGATTCTATCAAGAAGGTATTCAGATATGTCACACATTTGCCATAAATTCTGAATGTTAGCACTCTAGTTGCTCATTAGATCACTGTAGTAAAGCTACTGCTCACCACGGAAGTCTGCTGCTGTTATTAAAAGTGCATGTTTCAGTCTGCATGTCAGAATTTTTTCATGAAATAGAAGAGGATTTAAGAAGTCACTCAAAATGTGCCCTAATTTTTCTTTCTTTAGCACTAATCATAATTTCTAAGAAAAAATGAACCCCCTCATTGTGTTCCTTTTTTAATTAAATGTTTTAAGTGTTACCAGTTTATTGCAATCAAGATGGCTTCAGGTGTGCCATACTTTTGTCTTAAGTAAGACAGTAAGGCCCAGATGTATCAAGCAATTTTTTTGTCGCAAACTGTGCGAATCGCTAAAATTCCCCGTCTGCGACAAGAAAATAGAAATTCATGATGTACGTAATTTTTTGCATCGCAAATTAAGAATTCGCATTTTTTGCGATTTCTTAGTTGCGATTTTAACTAATATGCGAATTATTTTTGCGATTCTTTAATTTGCACGTTTCCTAATTTGCGATTATCACAAATAAGAAATCGCAAGTTAAGAAGTCGCATAAACATGTATGAAAAAATCGCAATTTGCGAATTCTTCAAAATCGCAAAATAAGAAATCGCTATTAACACTAACATCAAGCAGGTGGTAATCAATTTGAAAGTCTAAAAGAAAGTTCCAACTGCATTTTTCCAAAGCACAATGGCTGGACTTTACCTGATAGCTAGGAGGCTGCGCATTCAAGCTCTTGCACACAGGAGACAGAGGCAGGAGAGGATTTTCAGACTGAGGATTACTTTGTTTCAGCAAACTGAAGAAGACATTTTTGAGAAATATAGACTACATCCACACACCATTTTGGACCTAATTGATGAATTAAAGACTTTCTTGGAGCATAAAACGGACAGAACCCATTCAATACTTACACTTGTACAGGTATTGTGCTACCTGCATCTTCTAGCTTCTAGATCATTTCAAAGGGTCATTGCAGAGGTTGGTGGAGTGTCTCAGAGTGCTTTTTCACGTTTCTTCAGAGTATTTCTAGATGCAATGATGAGTAGGTGGCACCATCATATTTACCTCTCCAGCAATCCACAAGATATCCAAATTTCAAAATTTGATTTTTATCAAATTGCACATTTTCCACATGTGATTGGATGCATAGATGGAACACATATTGCCATCACTCCTCCTGCTGCTACAGAATTTGTTTATAGAAATAGGAAATGCAACCATTCTCTGAATATTCAAATGGTGTGTAATGTCAAATACATAATCACTGATATAGTGGCAAAGTACCCTGGAAGCACTCATGACTCTTACATCTTCAGGCACAGTGGATTGCATGGACGTTTGAGAGCTGGGGAATTTGGTGAAGCTTTTTTACTGGGTAAGTGCATATTTCATTTGAAACTCCAACATTTTCTAAGATCACCACTAATTTCCCAAAAAGTAACCCTTCTTTCATATTTTCATGTAGGTGATAGTGCATATGCTGTTTGTGATTTTATTTTGACACCTTACCTAAATCCTACAAATGTACATGAAAGGAGATATAATTAAGCACACCGTTCTACACGTGGAGTCATAGAAAGGACTTTTGGAATTTTAAAAAGCAGGTTTCGTAGGATTCACAAAAGTGGAGGATCTTTACAGTACAAACCAACATTGTGCTGCAAAATTATAACAAGCTGTGCAATGTTACATAACATGGCCATGAGAAAAGGAACACAATGTGATGTAAGTGACCCTGAATCTTCAGACAATGATGACTTACCAGCACCAAGAAGAGGTGCTGCAGGAGTAGGAGCTGCAGCAGGCCGTGCAAGACGTGCAGAAATCACAAATAATTACTTTTAAGTATGAATGAAAAGCATGACAACTGTTTTTTAATTTCAAACTTTTAACTTTATGTAATGAAACTCTGAAAAGACATTGTACTTTGCATAGTAGAACCTGTTACTGCACAGGACATGACAACGTTTTAAATATTAGACAAAACATTGAAAATCATGTTTCTGAAGTATTTTCTAAAGTTTAACAATTTACTTCCGGCGCTGTCTAATGCTGGAGTGCTGCCCTGCCTCACTGCTCCTACCAGCTTTATGTGGGGTGGCATGTCTCCCACTCCTGCGTTCACTGTTGTCAGGAGTTGGAGTAGGGTTGCTGCTACTCCTCCTAGTACTGTCCTCCGTTTCCATAGGTTCAAAAAATGCACGTGCCCCAGAGTTAGAGGTCTGCATCAAATCAACAGCTGTTGTTACTTTATCAAGCCCTTTCGCCACATTCCGGGTGCATTCACTAACCATGCGCTGCATTGAAATACTGCGCTTACTGAACTGTGCTGTGACACTACACAGTCTATTTATTGCAGTGCAGTACCCAAGCATTCTGGTGTTTTGTCTACGTACTGCCCTCACCCTGTTATCCTCTGACTTCTCCATTGCCGAACAAAGTCTATCACAGAGGCTGCTATTTGCCTCATGCCATCCCCATGCCAGCATTGCTTTTGTTCAGCAGGAGGAGCTGTCTATTAATGGACCTCAATGCTTTATGTTTTGTCTGCTGCACTTCCAACATGTTTTGCTCTAAACCTTCAAAAACAGTAGAATTGTCTGACACAACACCCCTGTTAGGGCTGGCACAATCCAAGGTATAGGCTCTTCTTCTGGCAGCATTTCTTTGGTCAACATGTTCAGCATTGCTCAATGTCTCATTGGCTCTTTCTGTTTCCCCTTCAGGTTCATCATCATCATCCTCAAATGCTGGCAAAGGGACCACATGTTTTCTTTTGGACCTGATGATTGGATTCAAATCCACTTCCTCATTTGAATTATCTTCACCCGGTGTACAGTCATGTGCATGTGAAGGGTGGCCTTCAAATTCCTCACTTGGATGTTCAACATGTGCTGTGAATGTAGAAAGAAACATATCACATTGTTGTGTGCCTATCTGTAAATTTACAATAAATGCTCGCTGATATTTGACCAAAACTGCCCTCATTTTTTGGAAAATACTATAGTCACATTTAAAAATTTTGAAAAATCCAATCAATTGTTAAGTAAAACTAGAAAGGCTACTGTTGTACAGGATGTTTTCCAAATGAAAAGTGTCAAAAATCCTCACTACATTGAATAAACGAAGTAAACCCTTTTCTAACATACTATACATGCATGAGCCAGAAAAAAACAAAAAAACATGCAACCTTCTTACCTTGTTCTCCATGTCTTGGCTCCGAACTGTCAATGTCTGTGACTCCATTGACACTCTCATGCAAGAGTGTTGCCTCAACCAGCTCTTCATGTGGAGTAGGCTGATCTGCAGTTGAAGTTCCCCCATCAGTCTTACTTGCTTCTTTAATTCTCTCAGCAAGCTTCTCTTTGGACCTCAGGCGCATATCATACCATCGCTTCTTCAATTCATCAATGGATCTTGGGGTCACTCCTACAGAATTAACTTTTTCTTGTATTTCAAGCCAAATTTTTCTCTTTCTGGCTTCTGGAACTTTCAAGGCTTGAAGGCTTGTTCTTTAGAACACTGTGTGAAGCTGCAGTAGAACACAAAGGAATCAACTGACAGTCTCTACCCTTGTTGGATTTACATGTTTTACTGAGAATGTCAGACTTCATTCTCACATGACTGAGAAAGATAATGTGAATTTACAGAAAATATTAAGCATTGGCTGAAAATTCGTTCCGCTCACCGAATTTGCGGATTTTCCGCGATTTCGCGATCCGCGAATCTCACGAAATCGCGGTAAAATCCGAGAATCAGCAGGGACGAATTTTCAGCCAAGCACTTACAGGGTTACAGCAGCAGGTGCAAAAGTTGAAGTGAATTTTTTGTAACCTTTTACAAAAGGGTTACAAAGAAATTAACTTCAACTTGGGCACCTGCTGCTGTAAGCCTGTAAGTGCTTCCTGGCACCTCGTTGCCTACTTGCAACTATTCTCTGACCCTGCTCTGACCCTTGAAGCAGGGTCAGAGAATAGTTACAAGTAGGCAATGAGGCGCCTGTCACGAAAATTAAACCTCAACAGGAAGCACTGACAGATATAAAAACAAGCATTTGCAATGCAATAGGTCTCGCATTAGGAAAGTTTGAGCTATTGGTCTTGTAAATGACAATTTTTTTTATATATGAGTTGGTTATAAAAATAGCTATATTATTAGCTTTGTCATTTACAATGCCAATAGTTATAACTTTCGCAAATGTGGCACCTATAGCATTTGTAATGCAACATGTTTTGTATTTACGTGATTAGATGTATTCATATTACACATTACAATGGCTTTTATTTTTTTTAAACAATTAATACTTAAATAAAAGTGATTTTAATTTATAATGGCAATAGCTTAAACTTTTGTAAATAACTTTTGTGAAGATTATGTTCAGTGTATTTTATTGTGACGAAAATTCAAGAACAGAAGTGAAATATTAACATCTTTTTGTGACATTTGTAATAAAGCTTGAAACATTGAGAGAACATATTTGAACCAGTTGTTGATTGGTTGTGCAGATTGATGCTGGGGTGGCGCTGAGTGGTGCTGTGGTGGTGCTGAGTGGTGCTGTGGTGATGTAAATGTAAATGTATTTGATCTTATATAGCGCACAGCTACCCACAAAGGGTTTCCCGGCGCTTGCTTAGGGAACCCGTCCTGGTATTCCCCTGTGAGATAACCCCAGCAGGGTATCCACAAGGTGAAAGCCAGGCATCCCGCAGCGAGGGGCCGTTGTGGAGATTAAGCAAGCTATTGCCCAGAGTCGCAGAGTGTGAACCCGTGAGTTGAGAGTGGTGCTGTGGTGGTGCTGAGTGATGCTGGGATGGTGCTGAGTGATGCTGGGGTGGTGCTGAGTGGTGCTGTGGTGGTGCTGAGTTATGCTGCAGTGGTGCTGAGTGGTGCTGTGGTCGTGCTGAGTGATAATGTGGTGGTGCTGAGTGATGCTGTGGTGATGCTGAGTCATGCTGTGGTTGTGCTGAGTGGTACTGTGGTGGTGCTGATTGGTGCTGTGGTGGTGCTGAGTGATGCTGTGGTGGTGCTGAGTGATGCTGTGGTGGTGCTGAGTGGTGCTGTGGTGGTGCTGAGTGATAATGTGGTGGCGCTGAGTGATGATGTGGTGGCGCTGAGTGATGCTGTGGTGGCGCTGAGTGGTGCTGTGGTGGTGCTGAGTGATGCTGTGGTGGTGCTGAGTGGTGCTGTGGTGGTGCTGAGTGATGCTTTGGTGGTGCTGAGTGGTGCTGTGGTGGTGCTGAGTGATAATGTGGTGGTGCTGAGTGATAATGTGGTGGTGCTGAGTGATGCTGGGGTAGCGCTGAGTGATGATGTGGTGATGCAGAGGGCAGAAAGGCACAAAAAGCAGTCTAACAAAGGGCAGAAGGGCAGAAAAACAAGGGAAAAACGAGTCTAACAGAGGGCTGAAGTGCACAAAAAACAGTCTAACAGAGGACAGAAGGGCAGAAAAACAAGGGAAAAACGAGTCTAACAGAGGGCAGAAGGGCACAAAAAACGAGTCTAACAGGGGGCAGAAAGGCACAAAAACGAGTCTAACAGAGGGCAGAAGGGCACAAAAAACGAGTCTAACAGAGAGCAGAAGGGCACAAAAACAAGGGAATAACAGAGGGCAGAAGGGCACAAAAATCGAGTCTAACAGAGGGCAGAGGGCAGAAAAACAAGGGAAAAATGAGTCTAACAGAGGGCAGAAGGGCACAAAAAACAAGTCTAACAGGGGGCAGAAGGGCAGAAAAACAAGGGAAAACGAGTCTAACAGAGGGCAGAAGGGCACAAAAAATGAGTCTAACAGGGGGCAGAATTAATCCCGCCCTGCGTGTTTGTCTACGAAGATGCCACCTTTTTGTGCAATACCTCTAATCAACTGGATTACTTTCTACTGTCTAATCAGTAAGTGCTCCCTCGTTGGCTAAATGTATAGGGGCAGATTTACAATAACTGGCGCATCCCCAGGGATGCGCCAGTTATTGTGCGCCGCAACTCCGCCACCCATGGTGCGCCGCATTTACAATGCGGCGCACCATGTGGCAAAAACGGATGGTTTTATACTAGTGAAATGTCTAGCTAACAATAACACCCCTAAAACCTATGGTTCTTTCACTTAATATATTCACAGAAAAAAAGGTTTTAGGGGTGTTATAGTTAGCTGGACATTTCACACATACAAAACCATTGAAAGTCCTCCGTTATAGCTAGTTGTACTAACTGTAACTCTCGCACCCGCAATCCACTGGTGATGATGTCACATATCACATCATTCATGACATGGTCAGTGACATCACTGATGACATCACTGATGGCATCTCATATGACATCACTGATGACATCACTGATTACATCATCCAGTGAATGTGGTTTGGTTCCATATTTCATTTTGTATTATATATATATAGCAATCTGCATTGAAGAGTGAGTGGATGTATTAGTGTCTGGATGGAGGATTTAGTAGCAGTGTGATTGACTGTTTATTTGACTAATTTATAGTGTCTCACTAAATATATTGGATAGTGACAAAACTGTGTGAATATCTGTATTACTTTCTCAGTTGTTGTGCAAACTGCTGCACCATTTGATTACTAATTACGTGAAAGTCTATATTAGTTATTGATTGGTTGACTGAATATTTGTATTGTAGAGTGAATGGGTGTATGGTTCGGTGGGGGGTGTGTGACTGCCCAAAAGTGTGTCAATAGTTGATTCAGTAGGTTTATGACGTTAAGACTACATGTTATAATAGTTGTTTGGGTGAGTGAATATGTTTATGGATGTGCTGATTAGCAAATATATCTCTCAATGGTATATGTCCAACAAACTAGAATAATACAAGGCAGTGTATGTGACATTTGTTGTATATAAATAAGTATACATAAGACTCAGTGATTGCATGAGTGACTGTATGAATAACTTTATACTTGTAATAGTGATTTTATAACACACTAAGTATGAGTTACTATCTATATGAATAAATGAAGTGGTGTTTGTATAAGTGTGCAGCTGAGTAAATATAAGTATGATCCATTGTTTGCATAAGTGAGTAGAATGACTGTATAAGTAAATAGGATGTGTGTTGGTGTGTAATGTCAATATAGGTGTAAAAAGTATCTTTGATAGTGTTCTATTATTCATTGACAGCATGTATGAGTGAATCTATAGGTAATTGATTAGATTTTTGTATAGATCTAGGAATCACTGAGCGGGTTTTTAGATACTTGTATTGGTGTGTCAATGGATTCAAATATGGTACTCTGTATTTTACAGTGTGTGATGAAAGATTATAGTAGTATATGATGAGGTGTATCTGATTGTCACGTGGATGATTTAATCAGTGATGTCATCAGTGATGTCATTTGAGATGTCATCAGTGATGTCATCAGTGATGCCACTGACCGTGTCATGAATGATGTAATATGTGACACCATCACCAGTGGATTCCGGGCCCAGGAGTTACAGTTAGTACAACTAACTATAACGGAGGAATTTCAATGGTTTTGTATGAGTGAAATGCCCAGCTAACTATAACACCCCTAAAACCTATGTTCCTTTTAGTGAATTTCTAAGGTTTTTTAAATGCTAATTCCTGAGTATAACCTGCTTGAAATCTATGGTTTTTTAGTGAATTTCAAAGGTTTTTTAAATGAAAATTCCTAACTATAACCTGCCTGAAACCTATGGTTTTTTCAGTGAATTTCAAAGGTTTTTTAAATGACATTTTCTACTTATAATGTCGACCGCTTCACCATATTTTCAACAAGAAATCAAATTTGCAATGCTACTTAACAAATCAGGCAATAGTTCCACTTACCACAAACAGATTAACATCAACATTTAACTACTGTAAGAACTTCGAATATGTACTGCGTGAATTACATCCAACTCACGCCCATGTTTAAAGAGCAATATGTGATAGAGATTCTAATTATACACTTCTGACACCCAACAAAATCACAATACCCAGCGCCACGACCACCACAACTACCCCCACAGACCCCTCCCCCCTACTACCTCAGAGGCAGCGCAAAACAGGACAATGGACCTTTCCAAAATAATATATCCCCTCAACATTACTGTACACTAGCTCAACCTACAGAGATGTGGCAACCAAGTATGTATAAGGGTAAGAACTCGAACATCAACAATAATGTTCACAACGCTAAGACTACCGTTGAAATACTATCAAACAATCAATCACAGAATTTGTAAAGCGCACTACTCACCCGTGAGGGTCCCAAGGCGCTGGGGGTGGGGGGGTTGCTGCTACTGCTCAAAGAGCCAGGTCTTAAGGAGCCTCCTGAAGGTGAGCAGGTCCTGGGTCTGCCGCAGGTGGGTGCAGAGGGTGTTCCAGTTCTTAGCAGCGAGGAAGGAGAAGTATCTTCCGCAGGAAGAAGTATGTTGGGTTCGCGGGATGGCGGTGAGGGCGAGTCTGGCGGAGCGGAGCTGGCGGGCGGAGCTGTAGAAGTTGAGTCTGTTGTTCAGGTAGGCTGGTCCGGTGTTGTGGAGGGCTTTGTGTGCGTGGGTGAGGAGCTTGAAGGTGATCCTATTGTTGACAGGGAGCCAGTGCAGGTCTCTTAGGTGGTGGGTGATATGGCTGCGTCGAGGGATGTTGAGAATCAGGCAGGCCGAGGTGTTCTGGATGCGTTGCAGTCGCTGTAGGTGTTACGTCGGGATTCCTGCGTAGAGTGCGTTGCCGTAGTCCAGCCTGCTGCTAATGAGGGCTTGGGTCACCGTTCTTCTGGTTTCGGTCGAGATCCACTTGTAGATCCTGCGAAGCATGCAGAGGGTGTTGTAGCAGGAGGAGGAGACGGCGTTGACCTGCTTAGACATGGAGAGGGAGGAGTCGAGAATGAATCGAGAATGAATCCCAGGTTGCGTGCGTGGTCCATGGGTGTCGGTGCTGTTCCTAGTGTGGTCGGTCACCAGGAGTCGCCCCAGGCAGAAGGGGTGGGGCCGAGGATGAGGACTCCCATCTTGTCCGAGTTCAGCTTCAGGCAGCTGCTCCTCATCCACTCGGCGACAGACTTCATTCCCTCATGGAGGTTGGTTTTGGCGGTTTGCGGGTCCTTGGTGAGGGAGAGGATGAGCTGGGTGTCGTCGGTGTAGGAGATGATGTTCAGGTCTTGTTGGCGGGCCACTTGTGCGAGGGGGGCCATGTATACGCTGAACAGAGTCAGGCTGAGGGATGAGCCCTGGGGTACGCCGCAGATGAGGTTGGTTGCTTCGGATCGGTACGGTGGGAGACGGACTCTCTGAGTTCTGTCAGAGAGGAAGGATGTGGTCCAGTCCAGGGCTTTCTCCTGAATTCCAGCTTCTTGGAGGCGTATTCTTAGTGTGCGGTGGCAGACCATGTCGAAGGCGGCTGACAGGTCCAGGAGGATGAGGGCTGAGTTTTCGCCGTTGTCTAGTTAGAGTCGGATGTCGTCTGTGGCGGCGATGAGGGCTGTCTCTGTGCTGTGGTTCCGTCTGAATCCCGATTGCGACGGGTCTAGGATGTTGTTGTCCTCGAGGTGGCGGGTCAGCTGTATGTTGACAATTTACTCGATGACCTTCGCCGGAAAGGGGAGCAGGGAGATGGGACGTAAGTTCTTGAGGTCCTTGGGGTCTACCTCGGGCTTCTTGAGGAGGGCGTTGATTTCGGCGTGCTTCCAGCTTTCCGGGAATGTTGCTGTGTCGAAGGAGATATTGATGACCTTCCGTAGTTGGGGGCAATGGTAGCATCTGCTTTTTTGAACATGTGGTGCGGGCAGTGGTCTGCTGGAGAACCTGAGCGGATGGAGTTCATGATCTTCCGTGTCTTGTCGTCGTTGACGTGGGTCCAGGAGGTCAGCTGGTTGGTGCAGGTGGCGTTCGGGAGGGAGTCTGTCGTGGTCGGGGGGACGGGGTGTTTAAGCTGTCATGGTTGTCGACGGTCGTTGGTGTTAGTGCTGGGGTTGGAGAGTTCCTTCACAATGCTGAAGAGCTCTTTGCAGTCGTGTGCGTTGTTATCCAGACAGGCTTTGAAGGAAGATCTCTTGGCTGTTCTTGGCTGTTCTGATGAGTTGGTGATGTCTGCAGATGGCGTCCATGTGGGCAGCGTGGCTGTCTGGCGTGCGGTCGAGGAGCCATTTCTTCTCCAGCTTCCGGCATGTCTGTTTCCCCTTCAGGTTCATCATCATCATCCTCAAATGCTGGCAAAGGGCCCACATGTTTTCTTTTGGACCTGATGATGATAGTGAAGTAGTGTGGCTCACTGGTTAGAGGCGGCAGACCCAAGAGCAGAGGACGGCCCGGGACCAGGGTTCGATTCCCGGCGCGGCAGGTTTCTGGACCAGGGTCAGCGGACTCGATAATTCTCTCGCCTCGGTGCCCACTCTGATCAGCGATCACACTCGGCAACTCTGGGCATTAGCTTGCCTCATCTTCACTAACGGCCCCACCAGACCGCCGGGGATGCCTGGTCTCACCCTGGAGATACCCATTAAGGGACCATCTCTCAGGGAAGCCAGGAAGGGTTTCGCAGCGGTCGAAGCGCCTTGGGACCCTCCGGGTAATTAGTGCGCTTTATAAATGCCTATACATACATACATACATACATACATGATTGGATTCAAATCCACTTCCTCATTTGAATTATCTTCACCCGGTGTACAGTCATGTGCATGTGAAGAGTGGCCTTCAAATTCCTCACTTGGATGTTCAACATGTGCTGTGAATGTAGAAAGAAACATATCACATTGTTGTGTGCCTATCTGTAAATTTACAATAAATGCTCCCTGATATTTGACCAAAACTGCCCTCATTTTTTGGAAAATATTATAGTCACATTTAAAAATTTTGAAAAATCCAATCATTTGTTAAGTAAAACTAGTAAGGCTAATCTTGTACAGGATGTTTTCCAAATGAAAAGTGTCAAAAATCCTCTCTACCTTGAATAAACTAAGTAAACCCTTTTCTAACATACTATACATGCATGAGCCAGAAAAAAAACCAAACATGCATCCTTCTTACCTTGTTCTCCATGTCTTGGCTCCAAACTGTCAATGTCTGTGACTCCACTGACACTCTCATGCAAGAGTGTTGCCTCAACCAGCTCTTCATGTGGAGTAGGCTGATCTGCAGTTGAAGGTACCCCACCAGTCTTACTTGCTTCTTTAATTCTCTCAGCAAGCTTCTCTTTGGACCTCAGGCGCATATCATACCATTGCTTCTTCAACTCCTCAATGGATCTTGGGGTCACGCCTACAGAATTAACTTTTTCTTGTATTTCAAGCTAAGTTTTTCTCTTTCTGGCTTCTGGAACTTTCAAGGCTTGTTTACCAAACAGCAAATCATGGTTGCAAGCCATTTCTTCTATCAGTGTTTCAAGCTCCTTCTCTGAAAACTTTTGCTTTCTCTTCCTTTTTTCACAAGCTGAAGCTTCTTTTGAATTCTCAGGCTCCATGGTGCTGGAAAACAGGTCTGCTCAGCTGCCTAACAAGCTAACAACTGCCACTGGGTGTGGCTCAGGCAAGCAGGTGCTGTTAATCAAGTGCACTCCCTGACTATGACTCAATCATTTTCTTCCAGCATTGGCAGATTCACGCTTTTTTGCGACTTCTTATTTTGCGAAATCCGCAAAATAAAAAATCGCAAAAAAATCGCAGAAAATTCTGTGATATTTAAGGAATCGCAGAATTTTCGCTAAAACCTACATACATTGAATTTTGCGATTTCTTAATAGCGACTCGCAATAAATCGCTATTAAGAAATCGCAAATACAAATGTTGATACATCTACCCCTATGTGCTCTAGTTGTTCTTAAAAACACTCTGGTGTCGTAATTTAGCAATAATTAGGTTAAGCATTAACAGAAGACATCTTGTATTTAGAGACTATCTTGTCGGTTTACGGAATCCATTTTGTATTTCTGTCGCCCATTTTGTTTGCCATGTGCTCTGTCCTACCTTCCTATTAACTGCTCTTGAAATCTGCCTAGAGACAAGATATATTTATCCTCTTCTGCTTTGCACATGCTCAGTTGAGCATGCAGCTGTATCCAATTTGTAACTGTCAAGATGTGTCCACCAGAATTAGCTATCTTTCACCCCTTCCCACTTGTTGCTAGCACACTCTCTGTATGACCTTATATGTATTTGAAACCAACACTCTGTGCCTTGTACCGCCTTCATTTCAGCCCCTGTGTGGGTATAAAAGGACCAAGCTCCTTCTAGTCAGTGTGCCTTCTCATACACTACTGAAGGGTGTTGTGTGAATGTAGTTTCACCTCATGAGGTTTAATAAACTCTGTTTTTTCTATTCCAGTTTCTGTGCCAACTTCTTGCTATTGGTCAAAGGACTCTGTGTAGAGAAGGGTGAATCCCTTGCACTAGTAGGCCTGGCTGAGGCTTGCTACCACACTGGGACATTCTGTCAGTGAGCTATACGTGGGCGACATCTGGATGATATTTGTGCTACATTTTGCTCTTTTGTCTCTGGTGGCCATCTTGGAAGACTTATTTGTTATGAAGTTTCCTAATTTCCTCATTTACTGCAGTCTCTTCAGTAGGAAATACTTTCAGTTTTTTACTTTGGTTCCATCAAGAAGGCATTCAGATGTGTCACACATTTGCCATGCATTCTGAATGTTAGCACTCTAGTTGCTCATTAGATTACAGTAGTAAAGCTACTGCTCACCAGGGAAGTCTGCTGCTGGTATTCAAAGTGCATGTTTCAGTCTGCATGTCAGAATTTTTTTAATGAAATACAAGAGGGTTTGAGAAGTCAAGATGTGCCCTAATATTTCTTTCTGCAGCACTAATCATAATTTCTATGGCAAAATGAACCCCCTCATTTTGTTTGTTTGCAAATTAAATGTTTTAAGTGTTACCACTTTATTCCAATCAAGATGGCTTCAGGTGTGCCATACTTTTGTCATAAGTAAGACTGTTAGCGCTCTACTTGTTCTTTAGAATACTCTGGGACATTCTGTCATTGGGCTATACTTCGGCTACATCTAGGTGATATTTGTGCTACATTTGGGCTCTTTTGTCTCTGGTGGCCATCTTGGGAGACTTATTTGTTATGAAGTTACCTAATTACCTCATTTACTATAGTCTCCTCAGTAGGAAATACTTTCAGTTTTTAACTTTGATTCCACCAAGAAGGCATTCAGATGTGTCATACATTTGCCATAAATTCTGAATGTTAACACTCTAGTTGCTTATTAGATCACTGTAGTAAAGCTACTGCTCACCAGGGAAATTTGCTGCTGGTACTGAAAGTGCATGTTTGAGTCTGCATGTCAGAATTTTTAAATTAAATAGAAGAGGATTTGAGAAGTCACTCAAAATGTGCCCTAATTTTTCTTTCTGCAGCATTAATCATACTTTCTATGGCAACATGAACCCCCTCATTTTGTTCCTTTTTAAATTAAATGTTTTAAGAGTTACCACTTTATTCCAATCAAGATGGCTTCAGGCGTGCAATACTTTTGTCATAAGTAGGGCTGTTAGCGCTCTAGTAGTTCTTTAGAACACTGTGTGAAGCTGCAGTAGAACAAAAAGGAATCAACTGACAGTCTCTGCCCTTGTTGGATTTACATGTTTTACTGAGAATGTCAGACTACATTCTCACATGACTGAGAAAGATAATGTGAATTTACAGAAAATATTAAGCATTGGCTGAAAATTCGTTCCGCTCACCGAATTTGTGGATTTTCCGCAATTTCGCGATCCGCGAATCTCACGAAATCGCGGTAAAATCCGCGAATCAGCAGGGACGAATTTTCAGCCAAGCACTTACAGGGTTACAGCAGCAGGTGCAAAAGTTGAAGCTAATTTTTTGTAACCTTTTACAAAAGGGTTACAAAGAAATTAACTTCAACTTGGGCACCTGCTGCTGTAAGCCTGTAAGTGCTTCCTGGCGCCTCGTTGCCTACTTGCAAATTTTCTCTGACCCTGCTCTGACCCTTGAAGCAGGGTCAGAGAACAGTTACAAGTAAGCAATGAGGTGCCTGTCACGAAAATTAAACCTCAACAGGAAGCACTGACAGATATAAAAACAAGCATTTGCAATGCAATAGGTCTCACATTAGGAAAGTTTGAGCTATTGGTCTTGTAAATGACAATTTTTTTTATTTATGTGTTGGTTATGAAATTAGCTAAATTATTAGCTTTGTCATTTACAATGCCAATAGTTATAACTTTCGCAAATGTGGCACCTATAGCATTTGTAATGCAACATGTTTTGTATTTACGTGACTTAGATGTATTGATATTACACATTACAATGGCTTTTAATTTTTTAAAATAATTAATACTTAAATAAAAGTGATTTTAATTTATAATGGCAATAGCTTAAACTTTTGTAAATAACTTTTGTGAAGATTATGTTCAGTGTATTTTATTGTGACGAAAATCCAAGAACAGAAGTGAAATATTAACATCTTTTTGTGACATTTGTAATAAAGCTGCCTAACAAGCTAACAACTGCCACTGGGTGTGGCTCAGGCAAGCAGGTGCTGTTAATCAAGTGCACTCCCTGACTATGACTCAATCATTTTCTTCCAGCATTGGCAGATTCACGCTTTTTTGCAACTTCTTATTTTGCGAAATCCGCAAAATAAAAAATCGCAATAAAATCGCAGAAAATTCTGTGATATTTAAGGAATTGCAGAATTTTCGCTAAAACCTACATACATTGAATTTTGCGATTTCTTAATAGCGACTCGCAATAAATCGCTATTGAGAAATCGCAAATACAAATGTTGATACATCTACCCCTATGTGCTCTAGTTGTTCTTAAAAACACTCTGGTGTCGTAATTTAGCAATAATTAGGTTAAGCATTAACAGAAGACATCTTGTATTTAGAGACTATCTTGTCGGTTTACGGAATCCATTTTGTATTTCTGTCGCCCATTTTGTTTGCCATGTGCTCTGTCCTACCTTCCTATTAACTGCTCTTGAAATCTGCCTAGAGACAAGATATATTTATCCTCTTCTGCTTTGCACATGCTCAGTTGAGCATGCAGCTGTATCCAATTTGTAACTGTCAAGATGTGTCCACCAGAATTAGCTATCTTTCACCCCTTCCCACTTGTTGCTAGCACACTCTCTGTATGACCTTATATGTATTTGAAACCAACACTCTGTGCCTTGTACCGCCTTCATTTCAGCCCCTGTGTGGGTATAAAAGGACCAAGCTCCTTCTAGTCAGTGTGCCTTCTCATACACTACTGAAGGGTGTTGTGTGAATGTAGTTTCACCTCATGAGGTTTAATAAACTCTGTTTTTTCTATTCCAGTTTCTGTGCCAACTTCTTGCTATTGGTCAAAGGACTCTGTGTAGAGAAGGGTGAATACCTTGCACTAGTAGGCCTGGCTGAGGTTTGCTACCACACTGGGACATTCTGTCAGTGAGCTATACGTGGCCGACATCTGGATGATATTTGTGCTACATTTTGCTCTTTTGTCTCTGGTGGCCATCTTGGAAGACTTATTTGTTATGAAGTTTCCTAATTTCCTCATTTACTGCAGTCTCTTCAGTAAGAAATACTTTCAGTTTTTTACTTTGGTTCCATCAAGAAGGCATTCAGATGTGTCACACATTTGCCATGCATTCTGAATGTTAGCACTCTAGTTGCTCATTAGATTACAGTAGTAAAGCTACTGCTCACCAGGGAAGTCTGCTGCTGGTATTAAAAGTGCATGTTTCAGTCTGCATGTCAGAATTTTTTTAATGAAATACAAGAGGGTTTGAGAAGTCAAGATGTGCCCTAATATTTCTTTCTGCAGCACTAATCATAATTTCTATGGCAAAATGAACCCCCTCATTTTGTTTGTTTGCAAATTAAATGTTTTAAGTGTTACCACTTTATTCCAATCAAGATGGCTTCAGGTGTGCCATACTTTTGTCATAAGTAAGACTGTTAGCGCTCTACTTGTTCTTTAGAATACTCTGGGACATTCTGTCATTGGGCTATACTTCGGCTACATCTAGGCGATATTTGTGCTACATTTGGGCTCTTTTGTCTCTGGTGGCCATCTTGGGAGACTTATTTGTTATGAAGTTACCTAATTACCTCATTTACTATAGTCTCCTCAGTAGGAAATACTTTCAGTTTTTTACTTTGATTCCACCAAGAAGGCATTCAGATGTGTCATACATTTGCCATAAATTCTGAATGTTAACACTCTAGTTGCTTATTAGATCACTGTAGTAAAGCTACTGCTCACCAGGGAAATTTGCTGCTGGTACTGAAAGTGCATGTTTGAGTCTGCATGTCAGAATTTTTAAATTAAATAGAAGAGGATTTGAGAAGTCACTCAAAATGTGCCCTAATTTTTCTTTCTGCAGCATTAATCATACTTTCTATGGCAACACGAACCCCCTCATTTTGTTCCTTTTTAAATTAAATGTTTTAAGAGTTACCACTTTATTCCAATCAAGATGGCTTCAGGCGTGCAATACTTTTGTCATAAGTAGGGCTGTTAGCGCTCTAGTAGTTCTTTAGAACACTGTGTGAAGCTGCAGTAGAACAAAAAGGAATCAACTGACAGTCTCTGCCCTTGTTGGATTTACATGTTTTACTGAGAATGTCAGACTACATTCTCACATGACTGAGAAAGATAATGTGAATTTACAGAAAATATTAAGCATTGGCTGAAAATTCGTTCCGCTCACCGAATTTGTGGATTTTCCGCAATTTCGCAATCCGCGAATCTCACGAAATCGCGGTAAAATCCGCGAATCAGCGGGGACGAATTTTCAGCCAAGCACTTACAGGGTTACAGCAGCAGGTGCAAAAGTTGAAGCTAATTTTTTGTAACCTTTTACAAAAGGGTTACAAAGAAATTAACTTCAACTTGGGCACCTGCTGCTGTAAGCCTGTAAGTGCTTCCTGGCGCCTCGTTGCCTACTTGCAAATATTCTCTGACCCTGCTCTGACCCTTGAAGCAGGGTCAGAGAACAGTTACAAGTAAGCAATGAGGCGCCTGTCACGAAAATTAAACCTCAACAGGAAGCACTGACAGATATAAAAACAAGCATTTGCAATGCAATAGGTCTCACATTAGGAAAGTTTGAGCTATTGGTCTTGTAAATGACAATTTTTTTTATTTATGTGTTGGTTATGAAATTAGCTAAATTATTAGCTTTGTCATTTACAATGCCAATAGTTATAACTTTCGCAAATGTGGCACCTATAGCATTTGTAATGCAACATGTTTTGTATTTACGTGACTTAGATGTATTGATATTACACATTACAATGGCTTTTAATTTTTTAAAATAATTAATACTTAAATAAAAGTGATTTTAATTTATAATGGCAATAGCTTAAACTTTTGTAAATAACTTTTGTGAAGATTATGTTCAGTGTATTTTATTGTGACGAAAATCCAAGAACAGAAGTGAAATATTAATATCTTTTTGTGACATTTGTAATAAAGCTTGAAACATTGAGAGAACATATTTGAACCAGTTGTTGTTGATTGGTTGTGCAGATTGATGCTGGGGTGGCGCTGAGTGGGCTGTGGTGGTGCTGAGTGGTGCTGTGGTGATGCCTTGCTTTATTTAAGGTAGAGACAATTGTACTCTATGTCTTCCGATTTTGTAAAAGGATGTGACAAAAAGCATTCATCTATAACTGTGCTGACTACAGCCTTCAATCTACACTGCGGACACCAGGGTTGACAACTTGAATTCGGCTTTGTATCAACACTATGGACAGCATTGAATCCAGCCTTGCTTTATTTAAGGTAGAGACAATTGTACTCTATGTCTTTCGATGTTGTAAAAGGATGTGACAGAAAGCATTCTTTTATAACTGTGCTGACTACAGCCTCCGATCTACACTGTGGACAGGAGGGTTCACAACTTGAATTCAGCTTTGCATCAACACTACGGACAACATTAAAATTAGCCTTGATTTATGTAAGACAGAGACAATTTTGTTAAATGATGCAACAAAAAACATGCCTCAATGTTTGTACTGAGTACTGCCTTGAAATGTACACTGCAATCAACAGAGTTAACTACTTGATACAAGAAGCACATCAGCACTACAGACAACATTTAATTCAGTCCCGATTTATTTTAGGCAGAGACAATTGTACTGTGTCCTCAGATCCTGTTAACTGTGACAAAATAGCATTCATCGATGTTTGTGTTGACTACTGCCTTCAATCTACACTGCGTACAACAGGGTTCACAACTTGAATTCAGCTTTCCATCTACACTACGGACGGCATTCAAGATATCCTTGATTTATGTAAGGCAAAGACTATTTTGTTAAAGGATGCCACAAAAAACATTCCTCAATGACTGTAGTGAGTTCTGTTTTCAAATGTACACTGCGATCAAAAGAGTTTACCGCTTGATACCAGTGGCGCATAAGCACTACAGACAACATCAACTTCAGTCTCGATTTACTTAAGGCAGAAAAATACTACTGTGTCATCAGATTGTGTTAAAGTATGTGACACCAAAAAGCATTCCTCGATGTCTGTGTCACCTACAGCCTTCGATGTACTCTGCGGACAGCAGGGTTCAGAATTTGAAGTCACCTTTGCATGTATACTACGGACAATAAGGAATTCAACCTTGATTAATTTAATGCAGAGACAATTGTACTGCATTTGTTCAGATTTTTTCAGATAGAATGACGATTGTACATGAAGCATTCCAGTAAACAAGAGACATTATATCACTGCGACCCCCCAACCACGAATCATCACAGGGTACACACACGCTGAGTTCTTTCGGTACCACTAAATCACTGCACCACAAGTCATTTCCCCGTAGCCTTATTAAAGCAGAATTCATTAGGCCAAAAACATTGCTCCCAGTACAGCCCTCCTGCATTACACATTATCGCAGGGCTACGTACAAGGTCAGTGCCAAAGATACTACTAACTCAGTGCACCATAAATCATCAGAAAGAAGAGCAATGAGGCATACTATCACGTTTAAGTGGAATTCATGCAGAATCCAATCAACAAAAGACATTACTCCAATTACTGTGCCCCTCCAGACCACGCATCATCACAGAATATGTACACGCTAAGCACCAAAGGTACTAGTAACTCAGTGCACCAAAAATGATTATCACAGGCCTTACTAAGGCACCATTCACAACACAAAAAAAATTACTATCAGTACAGCCTGACAGGACCACACATCATCGTAGGCTCCAAGGAACCTTCTTGTTATAGATACCACTAACTCATTGTAACCCAAACTAAGTATAACACCTATCAAACCCTACACAATATCCATGTATTATGCTTCCTTGTAAAACTTATTTTATATCACTTATACATTTAGTTGAATAATAAAATGCATGCTGCATACGTGTTCTATCTTCCACTTCAATCATAATTGCAGATAATGCACTCCACCCTAAGATGTACACTGCCAACAGCAGGGTTTACAACTTGAATTCACCTTTGCATCTACACTATAGATAGTAGGAAATTCAACCTTGATTTATTTAATGCAGAGACAATTATACTGCATGTATTTAGATTTTGTTGAAAGAAGTGAAAAAAGCATTGTTCAATAACTGTACTGACTACTAGCTTCCATGTACACTGTGAACAGTAGGGTTTACAACTTGAATTTACCTTTTCATCTACACTACAGACAGCTTTAAATTCAGCCTCGATTTATTTAAAGCAAAGAAAAAAATAGTGCAGTTGCATTGTTAGTATGCGCAAGCACCTTCAATTGTTGCATTATGTGAACTATGATAACTAAGAATGTAGAAAAGTGCGCCAAAATGTACCTCCACCACCGGCAATACCAAGTACCTCTGGGATATCACCTTCAACATTGCCACCAGACATACGTCCCCAATTTGTAAAAGTTACGATGCACTGCGTGAAGCAGAATCATTCATTTTGTTATGGGGAGCAATCAGTACACCTAGTTTGCACAGGAATTGATAACCATCGATGCTAGTTTTTTCCCCCCCTCAAAGTTCCTATAGTCCAGTATGCAACAGTGAATTATTTCAGTACAGCCCGCTCAGATCATGCATCATCGCAGGGTGAGCACACGATAAACACCAGGCATACCACTAACTCAGTACACCGTAAATATTCACCACAAGCCCTTGTTAAGGCAAAATTCAATAGTCAAGATACGTTCGGGACGTAACGGGCGACCTCACCTCCATATGGGCAGCTTTACAGGAATTTGGAGAGACCTCCGGTCTCAAAGTTAACTGGACAGTTTACCCTCTCGGTCCCCAATTGGCACCACAGAACATAGAGATAGGCACACAGACATTGAAGTGGAGCAAAGCGGCCCCCAGATATCTGGGAGTATGGCTATATCACTCCCTGGAGGACCTCTATGAAGGCAACCATTGCAAAGCGTTAACAGGCCTATGATCAGCGGTGGGCTTCTGGAAGACACTACCCCTGGCACCTATCGGGCGAGTAACTATAGCTAAGATGATTTTGGTTCCCAGAATGCTGTATTACTTCACGAATCTTCCTGTGAGCCCACCTCGGTCCTTCTTCCGGGACTTGGACACGCTCCTCACAACGCTGATATGGGGGGATGATCGACATAGAGTAGCATTGCGCAAGCTGTATCTGCCTACGACATGCAGAGGTTTGGGAGCCCCATCCTTTGAATCGCACTTTCTCGCTGCGCAACTTCAGTGGCTGTCTCACTGGACAACAGAGAAACACATAGGTGAAACGACCACAGAGACTGGTAGGCTACCCCTTCCCGCTATCAGGAGACTGCTCTTGCCAGGCACCAAGCCGGTCCACACACACCCGATACAGGTTGCCATAGCCCGCAAATGCATGATGCGAGTGCACAGAATGTCAAAGGGGTGACCGCTATACTCCCCACTGCTTCCCTTGGTGGGCCTCCCCCGAAAGGAAGACTATTACACCGCGAGAGCCCTGCAGGTATGGACCGATCACGACGTGAGGGAAGTAGAAGCTCTGTTCCACGAAGGGCAACTAAAAACGTATGAGCAAATGGTTCAATGGTACAACCTCGTGCAAGGGCAATTCTTAACACATAGACAACTCTTGGATGGCGGTTGTCAATGCTGGGACCTACGTGATGGGGAACCTCCAACACACCCGGTACTACACACGATACAAAGCGATCCAGGAACTGGCCAATGTCTCCCTGGACGGATTGAGACATTCGTGGGAGGACGATGTGAGTCGAGCCCTCCACCACAAAGAATGGTCCCAGGCCTTAGAATACCCTAAAAAGGTTTCCAGGAATGCACTTTCAAAAATATACAGTTTAATATCCTGCACTGTGCATACCTCACACCAGATAAACTACATCGGTACTATCCGGACACACATTTCAAATGCCCCCGATGTCAGACACTGGAGGCGAACTTCAGGCACATGTTCTTGGACTGCCCATCCTTACAATGTTATTGGGTTAAAATGCATCGAGCACTACAAAAAATAGTCAACCTGCCCCACATTACCACATGGTAGGCATGCACCTTAGGAATTAACAGGAAAAAAAGTCAGAGACGCTGCAGTGGCGATTCCCATCACTAGCTATCCTCCTAGCAAAACGAAATATCTGCTGAAAAGATGCCAAATGCCATGAATAAAGTCAGCAGTAATCAGTCAAATGTATATGTAACGGTTTGAACTCCCTTTGGCCAGGGTCCATCAGGAGGTCGAGTCCGTCATGGCGGTACTATCCTACCAGGGTGGAGAGAGAATGCCAATGATCAAGCATGACACAAAGATCTGTGTGAGGCTTCCTCCTCCATAAGAATGGTCTTCCTGCATGCTCTGACAGTAATTAAGTGACGTCCCTAATTTGGACTTTGCCTTGTATTCTCAAATGGGAAGATAGTCAACCTTCTCTCCTTTTGAAGCTACTGTACTCTTTTTGTGATTAAGTAAGGGATTGACCAGAAGGTGTCACACTTCCTATAACAAAAGACATAGTGTATATATGCCAACACTTCCCTTTTATACTAAGCATATATTCCAAAGGTGCATTTAGTAATGAAAGATAGTACAAGGGTGTAAAGGCAACACAAAATAAAACATGAATACCAGAGAGAAGACATATCAAATAAAAACTTACACAGAAGGGCGTTAGGCCTTCTGAATAGGATCTGCATAACAGTAGAAAATAAGAAAGGAAATAGATGAAAGAAAATCAATAGGGGAGGGGCGCGATAAGGCACAGGGGTAAACGCCATGAGCAAATAGTTACTATGACGTGATTTGGTGCACCCTTTTAAGCGTAATGGATGCAGATAGTGGGAAAGGGGGCACTATGCTTTAGATATAAATTTGTCAAGGGTGTGCCAGAGCGACTGTGAAGGAACAGCAGGCCCAGAGGAAAGTGACAAACCTTTATGTGTACTTGTATGGGAAGTAACCCATGCCCACCATTTGTGAAAGGAGATGTTATGTAGTGCTTTCCATTCTAGCAAAATGTGCAATTGCAAAATAACCTCAATTGCCACCGTCAACAGTAGTTTTGATAGTGCCATATCTTTATCAGGTAAATCCTGAGAGGGTCAGTACATGTGGACACTACATGATAAGAGAGACAGTTAGAAGAAATGAAACCTCAAAAACATTTGGTGAGTCAAACATGAACCTCAATCCAATAAGTAGAGCGATGTTTACATGTCAGTAACATATGATCTAGAGTACCAGTAGCTTCATTATAGGACCGACACAGATCAGAATCAATTAGATTTAGCTTAAACATTCTAGATGGTGTCTAGTATAGGAAATGTCCAGTATAAAACATGTTTGAGATAGAGAGGGAATCATTTTATTACTATCAAGGTTGCTAGAGATACAAGGCCAGCTGGAGTCCAGAATGGGGGCGATTCAGCATTTGAAGATATTTAAACTACCGTCTTTGAATAGTTGAAGAAGATGTGACTGATGCACTATGTAGAACTTTGTATATTGTGGATGCTACGTGACCTCCTCCACTCATTTGTTGAAAATTGCCTTGATGGGGGCAGTGTATCTAATTTAGAGAGTTTTGCTTTGATTATTAGAAAGTTGTAGAAGTCCTTGCTGGACAAGCAGTATTTCTCCTAGAGTATTACACAACAGTCTACACCTAACAAATCCAGACTGAGATTAGGGATCAGAGATTCTAGACATTTTGCTAGGATTGTTGCATAGATTTCGGCCTACAAAGTCAGGAGGGAGATAGGTCTCAAGGTGGTCCTTCCCCTCCTTGATTAGGACAACAGTGGTAGTCTCAGCTGTCGAGCCAGATGAAGACCAGTTAATGCAAAATGGTGAAACAGTGATTACAGGGGTGGCAAGATCAAATCTGAAAGGGACTTGTAGAAATCGATTGGTAGTACATCTTGAACAATTTCGCTGGACAATATCGGCTTGTTAAGAGGTATGTTCTCTGTATCCAAGAGAGATTCCATGGGTATATGTTTGAGAAAAAAATGAACAGGCATTTTGTTTGGCTATAATCATAGGGATATATTGAGAGGCATAAACGTAAAGTTCTCTAAAATATCTAGGGTTTTGTTTGTAGTAACACCTTGGGGGTCTTTAATTGCTATTATGATAGAGGTATTACGTTTACATTTCAGGTAAGTTGCTAGGGATTTGCAAGCTTTATTTAAGTCTGCACTGCCAAGTTTGCTCTCTTACTAATAATGGAGTTATGTTCATATTTGAGTCTCTTAATCTCTTCCAGTAGAGATAGATTCGTGGAGTGTCTATATAAGGATGTGTTATCTTTAATTGCCTTATCAATATTGAGCAAATAAGTTTTGATGTCCTTATTCCTTTTATCATCCAGCTGATGCAGAAGCTCCTAGAGGTGCTTTTCAGGGTGTCCCATAAGGCCACCAGAGAGGAAGCCAACCCAGTGTTTTTCTTTAAGAATTGTGAGATTTCCTTACCCAGCCATAGTCTGTCCTCTTCAGAGTCTGAGAGTTCTTTGTTCATGCAGGAAGCGTCTCTCCCTCGTTACATATGGAAGAATTTAAAGGAGACTGCAGTGGTTGTATGTTTGGAGACTAATATGGGTTCTATTGAGGAGTCTAGAGTGTCCTGAGATAGGCCAGCACTAAGCAGAATATAATTGATATTAGGGAAGGAATTATGAAGGGGAGAAAAAAATATAAAGTCACTTGCTGTGGGGTTCTGCAGGTGCCAGACTTCCAATAGTGTATGGATCATGCATAAATTGAGCATTGCTTTATGTGGTTTAGGATGTTTAAATTGAAATGCTGATTGCCTATAAAGTATTATACCCATGGTTAAATTGAAGTCTCCCCTAGAGCAATGTGCACTGCTTGTTTTAAGGAGATACGTTTGGAATTAATAGTGTGCCAAAATTAAGGATTGTCACAATTGGGTGCATAAACATTAATGGTGTAAAGTTCACCATTACTATGTGAGAGTCTGGCTATAGACCACCTACCCTTGTCGTCCTGCTCCACTCTAATTATGGAGTGACTAGATCATTTTGTAATGAGCGTAATCACACTATTTTTTTTTTTAGATTGCAGGGGAACACATCAAGTCAGATATCGGGCCAGAGTGAAGGGAAAGGGTGTGTTTGTGATCAATTGTAGTTTCTTGGCAGAAAACTTTATCTCTTTTAAGACCAGTGCAATAGTCTAGTATTTTCCTATGTTCTACTGGGAGATTAAAAACTTCAACATTGAGAGAGATTACTTTCAGATCAGGCATCTTAGAGAAGTGTGGAATGCAAATGCCCAAACAAAGGGTCATAATGTAAAATTACTTGGGCTTAGTGGGGCGTGCCCGGCGGTGCAGGGGATCCAGTAAGTAGGTGAGAAGAGAGGGAAGCAAGTAAAGAAAAAAGAACTGAAGGAAAAAGCAAAACCAAGAATCCTCTCTACAAATGAAGAGGCAAAATTCTAAGGGATGAAGTGTAAGCCTTGGAGGCTGTGGGAAAATCCGTGTGCAGATGAAGTGCAGGGGAGCACAACACACCAGCAACAAAATGATCAAGACAATCCCTTGAAATAGGAGAGAGCTTCCAACCCAACATTTGAACAGTCAGGAGAAACTTGCAAGATGATACTCCTAATTGATGAAAGCACTTCTATGCATAAGAATTAAAATGTGAATCCACAAAAGAACACAGATTATAATACCTAGACATAATTGGGAACTAAAATGTAGAAGGCCATATAAAACATAACAATAACATGAATATGAGTGACCGGTACCGAGCCTCTGGTTCAAAAGGAAGGGACGACAATCTAGAGAGCATATATTAAAATACAACCGGTAATGAGGCAAAGACGCAACACTATTACAGCCATGCCAAGAAAGTAAACCTCAAGAAAATCCAGCATTCCCAATCCAAACTCCTGCTGTATAAGAATTAGCAAAATAAGGTGATTGTCAAATAATTGTCATCAGGCATTCGTTAAACAACATAAAGATAATGTTAAATATAAGACATTAGTGAGGCACATTGCATATGAAATGCAAAGTGACCAGGATATGAGCCAAACATCAATTAGTAATAGCACAACACTATAAAGGATACACAACACAGTTTGTGTAAGAAGATACACTGTTATAGGAGCTCCGGGTAATAATTGGAGCTCTGCCATGAATCAGATGTTCTAGGGTTACAGTGCCAGTATGTACATGGATAATACCAACTGAATGCAGATACGTCACATCGAATACAGCCCGCAAGATTCAAGGGGTGGTAAAATTGGAGGAACCTGTAGTGCCCTCTTTGTTCATATGAGTCTCAGATGTATTGTCCAAGAATGTTGCAAGATCTGCTGGGTCATCAAAGATTTGTTTTTACCTCTGAAGACGATTTTGAATCTTGAGGAACCAGCGATTGAATGCGAGATGGCTCCTTGAGTGAGTCACTTCGTAGGGCCAGAAAGCCATGCATCCTAGTCACAGTATTGCTCGCATAGTCTTGAGAAATGAAGATCCTATTCCCTGGCCAAGTGACCCCCTTGGATTTCTCACATAAATCTAAATTATTTATGTGTTCTGTTGGTGTTTAGGCTTACAAATTAACAGGATAGAGTCATAGAGTTTCACGTTGGAAGGGAGGGATCTTGTGGACATGTTCGATTTAAAAGTCTCTTTGAAAGGGGATTTGTAGGGTGGCCGGGATCCCGGGCTCCAAAAACTCAACCATGGAAGGGGTCTTCTCTCTCAGTGCCCTTGGGAAGATCACATTTTCTGAGGTTGCCATACGTGCTGCAGTGTTCTGACGTAAATAATTAATTTACTCTCTTAATTTCTATGCAGGTAAGTACTTAATCAATGATAACTCAATCAGAAGGAAAGAAAACAGAGTCCGTGGTGTTAGAGTTTCTAAGGGTTTTATTCCTCATAAAGGAATCAGGATATCATGTTCTGACCACCACAGGGGTGTCAGAAGGGATAGATGAGCGCGCCGTCGTTTATTGACAACACATAGCTTATATACTTGATTTACATCATAATGTTCAATGTAAGAGGCGTAACAGCTGAGAGAAGACAAGATAACAGTATACACGTGGTACCAATACATCATCAAGAGGCGTAAACTAGGCGTGAACTAGAGGTGTGTGCTAGAAACGTCACTGATAAGTGACGCAAGTGGGTGGCACCAAGGGGTGGTGCTAACAGAATGTTGCAATGTCAGCAGAAATCGGAAGCTTGGATGCGCGCGCAGCTGCATGACGTGTGTTTGACGGGGTGCAGGGGACTTGACATTTACACTGACGGAAGAGACAGAAGTCTGGCATGTCAGATCAACTTGTACTTCTATCATATCTGATATCTGATGTTTTAGGAACTTACTATCTGGGCGGAAAGGTCTCTAGGGTAAAAGCTATTCTATGCTAACTGTGGATGCGTGTATAAGCGCCTAAGTGTCTACATGTAGAGCGTGGGGGCACGGGGCCTTCCTTGGAAGCATGGCAACGGAGGCTATGAATTACTTGCATTAAGACAGGTCGGCCCTTTGGCTCTGCAGCTGGAGAGGATGTTTACAGGATCTAGTAGGCAGGAATGTATTCTCGGAGAGCGGAACAGATAACTCGAAGGTTATAGTCAGTCTTGGCAGAAAGCAGGCTTGAGCTGAGCGCGAGGGGCCGCGCTGAATGTCGGACAGAGTTCACGAGTACAGAGGTAGCCTGGGCAGAGTCAGGAGCCACAAAAGAGGTTCAGATGGCAGGAATTCAGGGCCTACTCTGGCTAGAGCAGGAATACATGAAAAGTGTACTATAAAAAGACGTTGGCATAGCATACTTAGGAACGGACTATATAATCCATTCAGGGTGGATCTGAAAGAGGACAAGTTAACGGTGGACGCAAATGTATTTGCGTCTTCATAGCTGGCACAGGAGGGAAGTTACATGCACTTTAAGAGGGTACATGGAGTCGGTGGGGTACGCGCTAGGGAACACATCATGACCAAAATTTAATTTTCCTCATTCCCTCCTTGTTCCCTACGGACCCTTCATGAAATATCGATCCTCATGAATCGATCAGTCTGTTCTTGTAACATCATTTGTTCTTCTTTCTTTCGGTTACGTTTTGAGTGAAAACTGGAATGTTCAATACAAGAAGTGGCACATAGTCCACAAATCGCTGGCCCACACTGTAGGCACAGGCAGCAACTGAATACTAGGACTAGGCCAATGCCTAGGAAGGATAGGATCTTCCATCCCCAAGCTGTTAACGTTGTCCAGAACCAACCGGACCAAGTCCAGGTGCCTGGATTCTGATGTATCTGATTTGCAATTTTATGGAGACGGGTGATAGCTTGATATACAGATGGTGCATTTTGTGGAATGAAAACACAGCAGCTTGACCCGATGACCTTACAGGCTCCACCTCTATCTGCCAAGATGACGTCAATTACAAGACGATTCTGAAGGACAACAACCCGCATAGCGGACTGCTCTTCTGTTAAGTTACCTAAGGCGGAGGTAGTTTCATTTACTACGGCTTCAAGTGTTCTAGTTAATCTGCGTATTAATTTACTATTCTGGACAGGACCTAAAAAGAAAAAGAATCCTTTATTAAAATCGGTGTACTGTTCCCATGCCGTTTCTGTGTAGTCGACAAGGGGGGCATCTCTTCTGGGTCTATTCTTTACTATATTGCTATTTCTATGGTAGTCAGGAGGAGCTAGAAAAACAGGTGGCAAAAGGAATGCAATGTAACAAGTACCACCCCAATCTGGAGGTAGGCGAATGTATGCGGTATGACCACACACAAAGTAAGAATGACTGATAGCTTTGAACGATGATTTTCCATCATCACTGAATTCGACCACAGTAGTGCATTTACTATGACCTAAGTGTACTGAACCTTTCTTCTTGATACATAATTCACCAGTGACTGGCAGTACTGACATAATAGGTAGAACTGGTGTGGCTTCGGATTCGACAGTAAGAATCATAAAGCTAATTGTGTAGTTACCTAATCCATATACTTCATTTTCTAGATCAGTTCCTATTCTAATGGGGAGTCCCTCCTTATCCGGGTAACAGACGTCTAGTAGGACCAAGTGCAGGTTTCCCCAAACCCAACCCCCATCGAAAACAGCAATGTCGGGATCTAAAGAATTAATTATCTTAAACCATGCTCCACAGGAGCCATTGTGAGTGAACGGATACGGAAAGAGAGGCAATGTTCCCTTGTAATTCTGGTAGGGAGGGAGTCGGCCACATATCCAGCAATTTGTAGCATTGTTAGTTTGATGAGAGTGATGTAACATACTAATGAATGTATTGTTGCGCAGCGCGAGTCTGTAGGAGAGCTCATGAGGAGGTAACTCACTAAAAGTGTGTTCAGCAGAGACATTGTAAGCAGATTGTTCACGCTTGAAAATAGGATAATATATCGGTAACAAGATGCTAGCAATAATAATTAATATACTTAGAATAAACATAATTATTAGTGTCACTATGCAGTGACTACGAAGTGATTTGCAATATGTTCTTTTCATTTCCTCTCTCTCTCTAACTCGATCTAGGGGATACATGTCAGAAACTATTTAACCGATTCACCTAGGGGAGGACTTAAACAATTAAACTGTCTGACTTGCTAGATCGCAATTTCATTCGATATTGTTCTTGAGGAGTCTTTTCTCTTTTAACTTCGGTAAAGTCTTTGTGATCACAGTCTCTGGCGGGGGTGGGTGTGTCTTGTTCCGGTTTCAGTCCTGGGAATGTTTTGATATGGCTTAGGTGAACCCACCCCTTTCTGCCTTCCAACTTGACTGCGGTCCTTGTCGTTAGTAGAACGGTCTTCGGAGACTTCCAGCGGGGCTCCAACGGACTTTTCCTGTCGAAGTTTCGGACTAGAACAACATCTCCGGGGCGGACGTCATGCTCCTTTACATCGGTGTTGTCAGGGAAGGCTGCGGCAACCTGTGAACGACATGATTGGAGTGCAGACATCAAGGAGGCAAGGTAATCTGTCAACATATTAGAATCAACATCGGTTATCTTTTTAGGAATGGGCGTCCCCCACATATTCGGTGGTCTGCCAAAGACCACTTCGTACGGAGATAGCCCTGATCTCGAATGGGCGACCATTCTCATATAGAATAGTGCCACCGGCAGGGCGACTATCCAGTCGACCCCTTTGTCCTGACATATTTTGGCAAGACGAATCTTTAATGTCTGATTATGCCTCTCAACAAGGCCTGCGGCTTCTGGATGCCGGACACAATGGAACTTCCACTGGTATCCCAATAACAAGGAAACTTCTTTCATTAGGGCAGACGAGAATGGCTGACCGTTATCTGAGTACACGACACGAGGCAAGCCGTACCGTGGGAAAAATTCACGAACCAACTGTTTGGCAGTGGTCGGAGCAGTGTAATCTGGGACTGGGTATGCTTCGGTCCAGCGGGACAGAGCACAGACAACTACGAGAACATATTTGAATCCTCGACAACGGTCCATCTGGATATAATCCATCTGGAGGACTTCAAAAGGGTGATCGGGAGGATGGAATCCACCTTGCTCTACAGGGACGCTTTTACCTGGATTGAACTGACAACAGATCATGCAAGTACGCACTTTCTGTTTTGCGGCTGCTCTTAAATGTTTATTGTTCCAGAGATTTTGCAAACTATCTAACATGGCTTTCTCTCCCAGGTGGGCAGGACTATGTGCTGTATTTATCATGACTTGAACCATAGAGTCAGGGAGAAACCATGTAGATTTTCCCTTCGTCATCCAACCTTGATCTGTCTGGATCCCTCCTAGTTCGATCCATTTCTTTATTTCTTCTGCAGTAGCATGTGTCTGGATGTCAATAACATCTAGTGTGGGATCCCTGACTGTCATACAGTTTGTCGGATCTGTTATCTTTGTCGTGTCAGTTGTCTGAGTGTGAGTCAGTGCTGTATGTTTTGCTGTTTGATCTGCCAGGTCGTTACCCTGGGAAACAGAATCTGTGACTTTAGTATGTGCTTTACACTTCATGACTGAAATGGCTGAAGGCAGATGTATTGCTTCTAATAGTGCTTGAATGAGTGGACCATGCTGTATCTTTGTACCATGAGAGGTCAGGAAACCTCGTTCCTGCCAGAGCATGCCGAAGTCGTGTACGACTCCGAACGCATAACGGGAATCTGTGTATATGTTAACATTTCTGTTCTTCGCTAGAATACAGGCTTGGGTCAGAGCGATGAGCTCTGCCGCTTGAGCAGACAGGGTATCAATACGATGTGTTTCTTTAACTTCAGTTTCAGTGGTCACGGCATACGCGGCCACTAACTCTCCCGTACTTGTTCTCATGCATGAACCATCCACATAAAGTGTCAGGTCTGGATTTGTCAATGGAACATCTGTTAAATCTCGTCTGGGCTTTGTTACTGCATTAATAATCTCTATACAATCATGTGGAGCTGGATCTGTCATAACTGTAGGTAACAATGTTGCTGGATTCAAGATACTGCAGCGTCTGATTTCTATGTGTGGCTGGAATAATGTCAATTCGTAACCTGTCAGTCGTGCTATAGTCAAGTGTTGAGTCTGGGTTCTGTTTAACAGAACCTCTACAGAATGTGGAACTTGTACTGTTAACTGATGACCTAAAACAATTGAATCGCTTTGTCTGATTGCTAACGCTGTTGCTGCTACTGACTTTAAGCATGCAGGGAGTGCCTGTGCTACTGAATCCAATGTACTTGAAAAATAAGCACAAGGCTTATGTGAACCTGCTTGATCTTGAGTGAGGACAGACAACGTTGTACCATCACGTTCTGTAACAAAAAGTGTAAACGGTTTGCTGTAACATGGTGTCGCTAAAACTGGTGCTTGGCATAAAGCTTTCTTTAATTCCTCAAAGGCTTGTGTGTGTTCCTGAGTCCAAGGGAGGACAGTCGAAGTTGCTGCCTCCTGTGTCGTTAACTGGATGAGTGGTTTAGCTAGAAATGCATATTGAGGAATCCATTGTCTGCAGTATGAGGTGAGGCCTATGAAGGCCCGCACTTCCTTTTGCGTCTGGGGTCGTGGCATGTTTACAATTAACTGAATGCGATCGGGAGTGAGCTGTCTCCCCACTTTGGACAGCAAGTGACCCAAGTACACAACTTGCTGAACACAGAATTGTAGCTTCGAAGGAGACACCTTGTGTCCCTTGTCGGCCAGAAAATGCAAAACTATCAGGGATGCTTGTTCACATTCGGGCTCACTTCGTGCGGTGATCAGCAGATCATCGACGTACTGTAGTAAAGCGGTATTAACTGGCATTTGAATACAATCTAGTTGCCTTTTCAGTGCTTGACTATAGATGCTGGGGCTTTCTGTAAATCCTTGAGGTGCGCGGGAAAATTTGAAACTTCGTCCATTTAAACTGAATCCGAAGAGATATTGGCTCTCCGGGTCAATAGGTACACTGAAGAAAGCGTTCTTGAGATCGATTACAGTAAAGAACGTTGCTTCTGAATCAATAGCAGTTAATAGGGAAGAGATATCGGGGACCACAGGATACTGTGGCACAATACATTTGTTCAGTTCTCGAAGATCAATCACCAGCCGATATACTGGCGGTGCATTGCGGTCTGTACGTTTAAGAATTGGAATGATGGGTGAATTACAGATATTGGAGTCGGTCTCTACGACCACTCCCTGGGCAATAAGCTCTTCAATAATTTTCAGTAAAGCCACTACAGCATCGGGTGGTAACTTGTATTGTCTGATTCTGGGTAAAACAACTCCTGTCTTGAGTGTTACACGGTATGGAGTGATATGCATACAACCTACATCTGCTGGGCCTTTTGCCCATAAGTGATCTGGTACATTTTTCAATCTGACATCAAAGTCACGTAGAACATAATGACCCTTGAAATCCCGTAGAAAGAGTCTGACTCCCTCCGGGGAACAGCAAATTATAGCTCCTAGAGCCTTCAGTGTTTTAATTCCTAACAGATTTTCGGGACATGATTTCGTAAGTAACAAATCTGTAACTCGAGATAATGGACCTACAGCTAGTGGTACTGGTTCTGATACTTCATTTACAATAGGCTGTCCTGAAAAACCAAGGGAAACATTCTGTGAGCCTGGGAGGGGTGCCCCTGGAACTTCATTATGACTTATAGTAGTGCGACTTGCCCCTGTGTCAATTAAAAACTTTCTGTCTTTTCCCAATACGTGACTGTGTACATAAGGACCTTCTTGATCTACAGGAATTTCAATAAGAGGCAAATCACTTTCCCTCCCTAGGCTGTTTCATGTATAACGCTGATAATCTGGATATGCCGACTGGGCATACTGGTACATCTGCTGTGAGACTTGTCGTGTTGCGGCAACGGGCTGTGTCTGAGCATGCTGTGGCTGCGGTACCGCTACTGTCTGTACTGTATGGGACTGATCATGCATAGGCTGTGTATTCTGCATTGGCTGTTCGTTCTGCGAGGTCTGTTGATGACCCTGTTCATGTCTAGGCGGACGCGGTCTTTCTTTAGTTTTACCTGTCTCGATGTTATGTTTCAGGACTGGACATTCATGTACGTAGTGACCTGGCTGCTTGCAATAATTACATGTCCCTTTAACGGGAGCGGCAGAATGATTGGTCTGGGCCCCACCTTTTCTATGACCCTCGGCTGGAATTGTCTGAGCTACTAACATTTTCATTTTCGTGTCTTTCATGCGTTTCTGTTCCTGATCCTGTTCTTCCCTAATTCTATTCTGGTGATATTGTAACATTTGTAACATCTGTGATGGCGTATTTGCCTGCCAAGTACTTTCAACCTTGTATACTCTATTTTTTACTAGTGGTAGGGCGTTCTCGACTAATTTTGTTACAAAAAGGTGTGGATATGACTCGCTACTAGTTTTTAGACCACTATTGATAATGAAACATTTCTCGAATCTTGAATAAAAGTCGCTAGTATCTTCATCTTGTTTCTGTTTGCAGGACGAGATTGCGTCCCAGTCTTCCTTTCGAGTTGTCAATAATCTTGGCAGAACCTGTACTATTAAACCTGGTAATGCTTTAGTCAGATCCCCAAGGCCTAACCCTGGGACTCGTTTCTTTTCTTCGTCTTCTATTTCTGCCCATGCTATCTTTGACTCTCCCACTTCCCAATCCTTTTCTTTTAATTTCTCGTAAATGCCCGTGGGCAACAGTACCTTTAACATTTTCATAATATCATCATACGTGTAATCTCCCATCAGTAACATGTCTTTAAGCTCTCTATGAAAACCTGCAGGGTCTTTATCATGGCACGGAACTAATTTCTTCATTTCTAATAGTTCTAACTTAGTCAGTGGTGTGTGAACATACACACGTTTCAGGGTATGATCCTCACCCATAACTGGATGTACTTCTCGTAAGGGATTCTGACTTTCAATGCCACCACCGCATTGCATGTGGTACGTTTTTCTTTCTGGAGGCGGGGCGGGAACATATTCGGAGCTCAGGAAGGTGTTATACTTACGTCGTTGCTCTAGAATTATTTGTATTAATTTGGTACTAAAACCTCTCCATCTATCCATGAGTAGTGCTTCCAATGTTTCATGTAAGGGACCTGGATCAGAATGATGATTTCTGAACTTGATAAGGAGGTGCTGAATCATGTATACACCTGCTATTTTCTGCTCTTCCGGGGAAAGGTTCAAGAATGTCTGCACTAACGTGTCATCATTATATATATCTGCGTTTTCAGCCCACAATACGGCTGACCGGGCTAGTTCCTGTTCGTCCATAGAATTGAGTATATGGTACCCTACTCGATCTCGAAGCCTTTTATCAGTTTCCTGGAACTGATGTTCTGAAGAATTTGGATTTGTTAAAGCGGAGAAAAGAACTCTCTTGCTCTCCGGACGGACACCTTTCCTAAGGTAGTTTCCCCTACCTACATATGCTATTATATCTGTAGACTTTCCTGGTGCCTCGTGTTCATCTTCCTCCTCGGAGGAAGCTTTGTCACTCTCTTCCTGGTGTGCAGTTAATACTGCCTTTCTAATTTTCTGGGACATAGTGGCTATGCAAGTCCCCTTGTCATGTCTTCCGTCTGCTATATTTTGACCCCACTTGTTTAATGCGTCTAACTCACTTTGATCTGTCCCGGGCCTGTCTCGTTCTCTTATCACACAATTAATGAAAAATCGTAATATCTGTTTTTGAATGTCAACTTTCTGTTTATACATGGCAGCTTTGACACTGTCGGGGTCTTTCCCTGTCTGTATGAATTTGTATAGTCTGTCGAGAGCTTCCTGCATTCCTACACAGCATAGCAAGTTATCGGTGGCAGATCTCAGTCGGAGTGATGCTAATACCATTAAATCGTCTTTTCCGGGTACTGGATCATATCTGCAAAATGACATCCTATCTTTGAATGCGTCAAGCCGGGCTGAATAGGGAGAATGGAAAGTATTCTGCGTGTCCCTTAAATGCAATCTGTGTGTCGGTGGAGGGGTCTGTAGACCCGCTGTCGCACCTCCTGAGGCGGATGCTTGGGCATTATCTCTCCGCGGAGTCTGGATCTGAGTCTGAATTGGTCGTTTAGTAAGATCAGGTGGGACCTGTTTCGGTAAGTCAATCTTGAGTGCGGGAAGTGGCGGAGCTGGCGGAACAGGGGAAGTCTGTCGCGGTACTGGCGGAACTGTATCTGGGGGCGCAGTGCCACCCCCATCCCTGTCAGTAGGCAGGGCACGAACAGGCAGATTGGTGTAAGCTGGTGCTACATCCTCTAGATATGAATTCAGGAATATGTCTTTAGTAGTCTTGTGGATTACTTTAGTTGGAACTAATGGTGTCGGTAAGTTTTTCGGTATCTCTGATTCAGTTTCAGATGTGCCATCTGCTGCAAGATACATACCGTTTACAAGATTATTTCGGGCACGGTCTATTTGTTCTGTTTTTACTCGGATCCCTTCAGTAACTAATTCGTTTTCTTGTTCTTTATCTGATTCTTTAAGTCTGTCTTCTCTACGGAGTGCTTTGTCAGCACGCTTACGTGATTCCTTACGCCACAATTCTATGGCGTCCTTCTGAGATTGTCTAGCTTTCTTTTTCCATAATGCTTCTTCTACCCTCATGATGCACTCTGCATCCCACGTTCCGGTAACAGGCCATCTGTGTCTTTCGTCTAGGTGCTTGGTGTAATCGGCCCATAAATCTAGATATAATATGGCATCTATGCCATGCTTTTGATACAAAAAATTGCCTGGAGTGTCCCTAGGGGGGATAGGAATTTCTTCCTCTAGTAACCCTTTCCTAGTTCCGATCTGTTTTAACTTGCTGAGGAACGGCATCCTACTTACTTATTATTTGAACGCTAGATCTTTATTCCTTGGTACGAGTTGCTAGTTGATACAAGAAATACAATAATACACAATAAAACAGTCACATTCATACCACAACATTAATCACATAGAAACATTAAAAGACATAGCTAACTACCCCCTACACTGAATGTACCGCTCAACGGTACGGATACACTGGTGTGACAGTGCAAAATTCGGAATACTTTATATACTGCTAAACAGTACAGATACACTGCCTAAGAACAGTGCAGACCGGACTTGCGTACCCAAACCCGTCTAGATACGACCCAGCAATGGTACTCACCGGGAAGCACGGAAAACAGAAGGCCTCGGAAAACTCGACTGGACTCGACTCGGAAACTTCGGGAAACTTCGGAAAACTTCGGAAAACTTCGGAAAACTGGTGGGCCTCTTCACACCTCGGACCTTGCTTCTTTCGGCTGGGCTCTGGTCGGGATCCTCCGCACTCCTCACCGCCTCGTCTGGGCACTGATCGCAGTCTTCGTCACCTCCGTGGGTCAGAGGGGGATGCAGGAAATCCTGCCAGTACACGTGTAGTCCGTCTAACTGATGGCAGGGGACACGGATTGCAACGCACCTTCCGGCGCGTGAGGTGGGGGAGGGGTCCCTATTCGGGCGCCAAAATGACGTAAATAATTAATTTACTCTCTTAATTTCTATGCAGGTAAGTACTTAATCAATGATAACTCAATCAGAAGGAAAGAAAACAGAGTCCGTGGTGTTAGAGTTTCTAAGGGTTTTATTCCTCATAAAGGAATCAGGATATCATGTTCTGACCACCACAGGGGTGTCAGAAGGGATAGATGAGCGCGCCGTCGTTTATTGACAACACATAGCTTATATACTTGATTTACATCATAATGTTCAATGTAAGAGGCGTAACAGCTGAGAGAAGACAAGATAACAGTATACACGTGGTACCAATACATCATCAAGAGGCGTAAACTAGGCGTGAACTAGAGGTGTGTGCTAGAAACGTCACTGATAAGTGACGCAAGTGGGTGGCACCAAGGGGTGGTGCTAACAGAATGTTGCAATGTCAGCAGAAATCGGAAGCTTGGATGCGCGCGCAGCTGCATGACGTGTGTTTGACGGGGTGCAGGGGACTTGACATTTACACTGACGGAAGAGACAGAAGTCTGGCATGTCAGATCAACTTGTACTTCTATCATATCTGATATCTGATGTTTTAGGAACTTACTATCTGGGCGGAAAGGTCTCTAGGGTAAAAGCTATTCTATGCTAACTGTGGATGCGTGTATAAGCGCCTAAGTGTCTACATGTAGAGCGTGGGGGCACGGGGCCTTCCTTGGAAGCATGGCAACGGAGGCTATGAATTACTTGCATTAAGACAGGTCGGCCCTTTGGCTCTGCAGCTGGAGAGGATGTTTACAGGATCTAGTAGGCAGGAATGTATTCTCGGAGAGCGGAACAGATAACTCGAAGGTTATAGTCAGTCTTGGCAGAAAGCAGGCTTGAGCTGAGCGCGAGGGGCCGCGCTGAATGTCGGACAGAGTTCACGAGTACAGAGGTAGCCTGGGCAGAGTCAGGAGCCACAAAAGAGGTTCAGATGGCAGGAATTCAGGGCCTACTCTGGCTAGAGCAGGAATACATGAAAAGTGTACTATAAAAAGACGTTGGCATAGCATACTTAGGAACGGACTATATAATCCATTCAGGGTGGATCTGAAAGAGGACAAGTTAACGGTGGACGCAAATGTATTTGCGTCTTCATAGCTGGCACAGGAGGGAAGTTACATGCACTTTAAGAGGGTACATGGAGTCGGTGGGGTACGCGCTAGGGAACACATCATGACCAAAATTTAATTTTCCTCATTTCCATATTAGTAATGTCCCATTGGTCTCGCAATCGGAAAATAAATGCTCCATTGGCCGCTGGCCCTTACCTGATTGTCTTTGAGGTTCTAGAAGACTCCCAGACCGTAGATACGAGAAGGAACTACAGCATTGCATGCGCTGAATGTGCCGGCAGGATGGCAGCTCCATGGAACCCACAAGGGAGCTGCAATCCAGCACGGCACTCAAACCCATGTTACATTAGTTTTTAAATTCAAAATAAGTTATTAACTTATTCTGTAATTAAATAGTACATATTTGCTATTTATATATTTTTTAACATTTTTATATTGATGCCTAACTCCTTTAAATAATTTAATTTAATTAAATGTAATTTCCTATGAGGTTGTATTTAATATAACTGCCTCCATTATTTTTCCAGTGGTTGGTCATGTGTAGCGCTGGACTTAGTTAGTATTTTATTATTAGCAACTCGAAGTTTGTGAATACAGAAAAGTAGTAAACTTACTCAAAAGTGTAAGCTTAATCAAAAGTGCAAGTTACCTTTGTTTATCAACATAATATATATTGTACCTAGGGAACTCTAGTTATACTTTAACACAGTGCTCAACCTTGTTTGTGGAAGGTTTGGTTTAGTTCATCCTTGGTGCTGTGATGATCCTGAACAAAAATGTTTTTCATTGATATCAGCGAGCTAAAAATGTTATTTATATATTTATTTATTGCAGCAATAATACCATTTTGATAAGAAATACTATACATAGACCAGTTGTACATCACATAAACAGTTACAGTTAGTATGGGAACATACAGAGGAGACAGATTTTTACAATTCCCATATGTGCATATTTGCAATGCTAGATTTAGCAGGAAAGGGAAGCTTGTGTAAAGCTGATAGTTAGGAGTCACCAGGAAGTAAAGGTTCAGTGCAGGCTTTGAGTTGGAAAGATTCTGCATAGAACTGAGGAGAGATTGTGTGAGGAGAGTGATCTATGGTGTTGAAGAGCATGATCAGCATCTTAATCTGTATTAATCTGCATTGATTACATCTGGATCACCATGACCATCATTATCTAATCTGGCAAATTACATATTGATCAAGAAACATTGATAATTAATCAGATGATTAGGTAGTAAATGTGTTTTGCTGTACTAAATATGATGATTATATGTAGATTAAATCTCAAATTATATTAGCACAAGATGCTAATCGATTAAAAAAAATTTGCATATGGGAAACAAAGGCAACAATTATTATATACTCGCGGAAAATGTCAGTGGCAAATATGTCCTGAAATTAGGATTTGCATGTGGGAAAGGATTGAGTACTTCCAGGTCCAACTGGATTTCTCCATCCCTGGGCCTTCTACTCATAATGCTGGGATTCAGTTGTGAACATACCATCCAGAATCTCTACTTCTGGTTAGTTTCTCTCCGCCTAAATTCAGGGCAACTTGTAATGAAAACATTTGTGCAGAGTTCTCAGACTCAGGTAACACACAGAGATGTAATATTATTAGATACATTTAATGGGTGTATTTACCTTTGCAGTAATTCTTAATCCATGAGCTATTTCCCATTATCCACTAGTGTATCCCAGTCACCTACTGGCATGACAGGCCACTTCTTCTCCAACTGTTAACACATAGTATGTGAGCATGTACCACGATTGGAGTTGTGCTTTGCATGTGGCATGCCTGAATCCCTCAATGTGCGCGAGCCCTTGCTATAACCCTTTAATAAAAATAGCAGTGGGCCACACCAATCAGTTATCTGATTGATAACTGGGGGGGGGGGATGCACATTCTTTGATAAAGAGAAATAACCTATAGAGTAAAGAGACAAAGTAATCACAATAACCTAATTTCACATCTTGCTTTTTTCCTATTCTCATCTAGTGGGGGACTCCACTGCAACTCAGAATAATGAATGGTAGAGAATAAAGTTGCATTGGGCATTTTAGGCCTAGGCCAACTGGTTGTCGAGAATGTCCTCACAACATCTCACATCACTCTAGGAAGTAGCTTTGAGAGTATAATGAGCAAAATGCATGTGAGGTAGCCAGTATTACTGCCCAGCATAAGTCCTTTGTAGGTACATGACTGAAGAATACCATCAATACAGCCTTAGACTGCTTGGAGGGTATTTTACACCAGGTTGAGGTTGGACTTCAGGCAGAGTATAACAGTGGGTGGCGCATAACCTTATCGATCAGGCAATGGTCACTTATTACCCGTTCATTGGAATAATTGCCTCCAAATATCACAGAAAGCCAGTCTGACTAACATAGGTCTCTTTCATGTTACTGAAAGGAGCACAGGGCACCCTTAAGATCGAGGTTGTGCAAAGTTTTCTCTGCCATGACAATGTGTGATCATGAAAAGAATAGATGGGGTATTCCCTTTTTCAGAGATGGAACTCATGCTGCACTTTTGAAATGAAGGAATAGCGATCTTGGAGGGTTACTCTATCTTTAGGAAGTATTATAAAAGACTCCATGGTGCCAAAGGCCTCTAGCTCGCTTATGCACTTTGCTGATGTCAATACCTAATACAAACTGTCTTCCATTGAAGAAATGCATTGTCAGGAGAGACAATTGTATCAAATGGTTTTACCATCATTAGAAAATGACCAGGTTCAGGTTCCAAGAGACCGTGGGATGCCATACTGGAAGAGCAAATGCATTAGACCCTTCAATATCGCTCCATGACCACATTGACCATGGAGGAGGACTCTCCAGGTCAGTTCTGGTGAGGTGTCTCCACTTGCACCTCTGTCTCTGATTAAAAGGATATCACATGATCCACAGAGCATTTATGTTGATATACAGTCCTCACTAGTACATAGTGACAAAACATGAGCAATTTGTTCTTATTTTGGGCTCTAGTGATGGACTATCTGGAATCCTTCAGGTCCTCCAAGTACTCCAAAGAGAGACGTTGAGCAGAGAACTAGATTTGTAATTTCAGCTCTTTATGAACTATGCTTTTAAACTGAGCAATAATAGGGGTATGTAAGTGCTCTAGGTATAAATCACTGACACTTTCTTCATGCACAAGAGTTCTCACCTTTAGGCTAGGCAGATGTGGTCCTTCTGAAGTAGTTTAAGCAGATCCGAGAATCAGACTTGGCAAGACATAGCAAGGGTCATGTGATGTCTAAGGGCTCAGATGAAATTTCGGGCCAAATGTACGAAAATGCACCATCTAGCCCCTTAACAATCTCGCCGTTGTCCAATCAAAAAGCAAACTGTTCACACTTGTTGTTAAGGAGTATTGCAAAGGCATCTATGGTTGGAAGATCAACGAACATGTTAGACATGGGGTAGCATGGTGCAGAGCGGGCAGGCCAAACTCCAGAGGACAGGGGTAAATCATCCACGCAGTACACACAGGCGACACACAAGGCACACCACAAAAAGAGACCACACCAGATTAGATGAAAAGAATAACTTTTGCATTGTATAAAACATACAAAAGTAACCACGTAGGTAACCACAGTAGCCTCTAGACTGCTCCAACTGGCGCCAGGGCAATATATACAAAGGGGATTATTTGCAGGGCCAATCGGGCCACTGTCAGAACCATTACGCAAGGATAAAGAATAAATGAGAAAGGTAAATCCATCTGTGTCAAGGCTGTAATAAAGAAACAAAGCATTATCATATGGCATCAAACATTAGGCAGGAACATCTGTAATAAAACCTCTTAGCAGGACATTCACCATAGGCCTGGATTCAGGCAGGAACAGATGGGGCATACGCCAGCCGGGGACATTATCCTCAGGGTAGGAACATTAGACGTAAAAGCACATTATGCATTGGATCAGCATCCCCTGCAAAAAGAACATTAGGCGTACAACGCAGATATCCTGATATGGTGCGGGGTATAGGCCATTAACCATGAGCCTCGCATAAGATGTCAGGCCAGCCCATGAACACAACATACACAGGCCTGAAAAGAATACATTATTGACCACATTAGCACAGGCATCAGGTATTATCATGCGTAACATCAGCAACCTCAGCAGCTGGAGAACTCTAGGCCTAAAACTTTCATTAGCCTGACCGCATTCAACATGGGGGCAACATGTCGCGCTCCTCACCTCCTTCTGGGCGCAGTCAAAGGTGCTCCTTGGCAGTCAGTCAAAGCTCTCTCCTTTTCCAGGCGCTAGAGAGCAGTCAGGGCCCAGGTGTAGCGCTCAAGAGGTGCTAGGGCAGGAGAGCAGGCAGGCAGTGCTAGGCCAGGTCAGCGGTCAGTGGGTACTCATCAGTACAGGGCAGCAGCTCCTCGGAGCCAACATCCCCTGCAATGTGGCACTCCTCCTGGTACAGCAGCCTGAACTCCAGCAGCGGGCTCTCACTGGCCCTGTGGACAGTGGAGGGGTACAGATGGGCTCAGGGGCCAGCACACAGGCCCATGCGAGGGCACCCCCTGGCAGCAGGTCCCCTCACTCTCAAGTCCACGCTCTTACTGAGCACATGGCATCTCTACTGCTCTACATATACCAGAAAGGCTGGAAGCTTCTAGAAGGTCCCCGGCAGTTCCAGCCTCAACTGTCACTATGGGGAGAATAGTGCACCTTGTCACTTCAAACACTAGACCGCAACCCACCACAGGCAGGCGGCACAAGCAGACAGAAATGGCGTCCATTTTAAAAGTGACATTTCTGCAATGGTAAAAGAACACTAGACCGCCAACCCACTGAAGGCAGGCGGCACAAAGCACAGAGCAATGGAGTCCATTTTAAAAGCTACATTTCTCCACAGCAGCTCAAATAAATCTGTGCACGCCATTGTACAGTATGTGTCACTGCATCTCACACCACACATGGCCTATACATTCCTCTACCATGGGGGAGATATCCTAACATAGGGGGGGGGGCGGGTTAAAAGCGAAACATTTCGGGAAAATGGGCCAAGTCCAACAGAACAGCAAAGAAAATTAGATTGAGGACTTCCTGGAGAATTTCCCATTTGTATGATGAATGGAGATGCCTGTTTAGACTTTAATGTTATGAATGCATTCCATGTGGAAAATTAGCATTGACTTTCCATGTTGCAAACCTCATTGCTCAGAGCCATTGCCAGTGAGCAGAGCTGCAGGGAAAGGGTGCCACTTGCTTTCCAACCAAGGGCTCTGTGTTGCCTGTTTGGACTTCAATCTTCTGGTTTTTACCACTGATAGGAAGACTTTCAGGGGCATTGTTTTCAGGGTTAAGAAGATTACCTTCACCCCAACACATTTAGGGCCTCACTTTCATACAATGCATGTGGTAAAAGTTGCTGCAATTAGTGCACCTGACTTTTGTTGGCTGCATTGTTTTTTTGCAAACCAACATATGTTCAAACATGTTGGTTCACAAAATTCCGGTGCATAAGGGGTCACAAATTGACCTACTTCATTAATATACACGAGGCAGGCTGTAAATTATGACCCACTACATATCAATGCCGTGAAGGTGATGGTGGCCTACTGGGATCAGCAGAACACAATGCCTGTAATTGTTTTTAAATTAAGATTTTTTTTTAAAACACATCCAGTTTTCCTATATAAAGGAAAACTTGATGCATTAAAGAAAAATAAATGTTCCAAAACTTTTTTGTGACGAGTAAGCAGAAGTACTAGGGACCCCTGCCTACTCCTAATTTCTTTTTTACTACATTGGCAAAAGAGAATGAGACCCTTTCCCATTTGTGTGTGGGTTACCACCGCCTTTGAGGTGTCAATAACCTATCAATGATTTATGATACATACCACTGATACATACCATAAGAAATCGCAAATTGGAAGGCACACCCTAAACACGTCCCTTTCAATTTGAATGTAGTCGCAAACCTATTTTGTAATCTGGTAACAAGTTACCGAATCGCAATTTGGGTTTTGAACACACCCAAAAGCTATTTTTCAGTTGCAAGGGCTCTGATTTTCTGATTTGCAGCCTTTGCACTCGCATGGTAGTTCAAGCATAAGGCCCTTTGTTGCAGGAATTAATCAGACCTGTTTTGCAAAGACACTACAAAATTCCCCTAGCCATACTCTGAGGAGTAGGTTGTAATATCTCTTAAAAAAGCTTAAAACATTCCAGCTTAGGAAACATCTGTAGCTAAAGGTACACAGTGACAGAATTTTTTTTTCTTGGTAGCATAGCCAACCAGGTACCTGGCTGGTTCCAGAGCTGTAGAATCTGGCTTGGAGGAAGTGTCTTTATCTACCTTTAACAGATGCTTTGTAAAAGCTGCATGGACAAGTGTGGAATATTAAATCTCTTCTAACTCATTCACATGATTTTGTTCTATCAGTCACAGCAGAGTTATTATCATATTTTTACAAGGTTAACCAAATGAAAAAAAGGTTAGCCATGGCTTGATCCTTGGAACAAAGGATTCTCAAAGAATATCATTGGAATATAACACACTAAAATGTTGTTAATTTTAACTCACTATATTTACTATAGCAATTGAACCCCTTACAAATACATTGAACAGCCATCCACTTGTAACAAGAATAAATGGGAACATTCTATCTCATAAAATGCCTGTCTTATCTCGCTCAGTTTCGCAACCGTTTATAACTGCATGTACTTTCAGCTTGCTAATTTTCTCTACTGGCGTATGGTGAGGTTGTATGGATCTGAATGCTTTGGACTCCAGTGGAACTCCACTACTAAATCTTTCCAGCCTTTCATCTCACATTGACATTTGCAAGACAATTGGATGCTAGAGCTATATCCATCTGCCATCCACTCTTGAGCAGACTGTTCATCCATTCTTCCAATCATGCTCCCGCTCTTTCATCATCCTCTACCTTTCCTGAAGACATTGAGACTGCAGACTGCAGCATGCTTTACTTTCATTTGACTTAAATACATATATATATATATGTATGGATGTGTGGATATTTTAGTTGTTACAGGCACCGCTTTGCCGGCACACCCTTTCGGACTGGAGCTACTTGCATAACCTGTGTATTGTGGTAAAGTGGCGAAAAACACAGCATGTCGCCCCCCCCCCCCCCCCCCCCCCCATATGGTCCAAGACACTCACTGCAGTTCGTGGCCACATGGGGAGAAAGGAAGCAGCTGCATGCTGTTTGAAGCGGCTTAAGTGGAAACTGTCATCTCTGTTCCCTGCGCACTCTGCCGAAGGATAAGAGCTTCTCGTGGCCAGCAGAGGTTGGGACACCACTGGGTGTATGATTATACGGTTCACTGCACCAGCATTTAACAGCAAGAGGCATGGAAAAAACTGCATGGACCAACGCAGGACTGATAAGGCTGAAAGTTGTGGAGGGCGGGCCATATTATTTGCACAAATGCACAAACAGTAATTACATCTTTAAAAACGAGCCCCCAAGTGAAACAACAATAGAAGTGAAGCGGGCATTGAGGACAGACATCAGGCTGAAACGCGTCAGCCCACCGTTTCACCGTATTTTACAGGACAATTGATCTAAGCCTGAAGAAGCAATACATTTCTACTTGAACCTTTGACCATGTGTTGGACTCATTTGTGTAGTGGTACTGGTGTGGATATGTATATCTTAGACGTTGAAGTATATATTAGTAATAATATCATACATACTAAGTTACATAGGAAAGTAACAGCTGGGAATTGGATCCTCCATGCGAGTAGTGCCCACCCCAGGCATCTGATCAAGAGCATCCCCTACGGGGAGTTCTCAAGAATTAAAAGAATCTGCAGCAATGAAGAAGATTTAACCATTTGTCTGAATGAGTCTGTACAGAGATTCATTGCTAGAGGTTACAATATGACGGATTTAAAAACCGCCCTAACCAAAATACATAGCCCACCTGATGTAGTATCAATCCAAATTGAGGAAGATTTTATCCCTTTGAATGTATGTAGTGAATCTAAAAGTGAGAAACCACCGGTCAGATTAATAACTATGTACAGTTGTTATCATAAACAGGTCAGAAGAATTATCACTAAGAACTGGCCAATTTTGAAATCTGACATTTCTCTATCATCCGAAATAGAAGACTCACCTTCTATTACATTCAGACGGGCTCCCTCAATGAGGGATGCCCTGGTAAAATCTAGCCCAGAGGTACAAAAAAAAGAAATTGGTTATCAAACAGGACAGGGTTCTACAAATGTAGCTCCTGCAGGGCTTGTAAATTTGGTGTAAACAAAACAGAACTGTTAGATGCTTTCTCCCGAAATCCATGTAAAATCAAAGGGCCGTTTACATGTAAAACTGACTATGCATTTTATGTTTTAGAGTGTACTTATCATTTAAAATATATAGGCAGTACAAAACTTCAAGTGTTCAATCGCATTCTCCAGCACTTAAGTGCAATTGTCAACTCAGATTCCAGTTACACTCTGGCGCGGCATTTCAAATTAGTACCCCAAAATAATTTAAATGATCTTACATTTTTTGTAATTGATGCTGTGCCAAGCTCCATGAGAGGGGGCAACCGAGAAAAGAAATTACGACAACTGGAAAGCCAACATGTTGTACAATTCGATACAAAAATGCTGAACGGTTTAAACACTGGGGAGGACTTATATAACTTTTTATGATTATTGAACCTACAGATATGCTGCTATGCTCTTGATATACATCACTATGAAGATTTTAGGACTGGCGTTTTAATCATGTGTAGATGGTTTTTATGTGGTTTTTTAGCTTCATATTTATTGGATTTTAACTTGTTTTACTGGCTATCTAGTTTTACTGGTTTTTATCTGATGTTTGTGAGGTGGGAAGCTGCACTTATTGCTGCTTTGTACATGATTTTAACCAATGTCTATGGAGTAACAGCATGTACTTTGCTGGTGTCAAACATCATTTTATGAACCATGTATTCGCACAATAATCAATTTATCCTTTATACAAATAAAATAGATATGTTTTGTCATAATATTAATACGGCACTTTGGTCCAAATGCTCTCTGGTTTTGCACTATTTTGCACATAGCACTTTATAGCTCTAAAAATTGAAAAACTGCGGGCCTATGCATTTTGCCTCTTTCTTGTTATGTATGTTTTCAAAAAAATGGCAAGCTAATCATGAAAACAATGATAGAGTTTCATTTTTGATTTTTAAACATTGCACCATATGTATATATATTTTTGGAATACTATTATTAGCAATACTGTCATGAACTTTTTTGATAGAGTGGTTTAAACATTATAAGATGATAAATTCACTTGATCTTTTAGCGGTTTCATCATTAGGATTTGTAATTTTGGGCACTTGCCCAGTATTGCTGATGTACACTTGTATTTCAATCCGCTTTTATAGATCATGAACTTAATTGATTTGAGACTTACCTTGGTTAAACTAATAATATTTATTGGATGAATTCTTAAGTAAAGAAACATTTTGGGGGTCTTAAAAGTGTAAAAAAACACTCAAAGTCTGATGTTTATGTCTATGACTGCTGGGAGGAGTGACTATTCAATATGACAGTATTAAAACACTGGGGTGGTCAGGGCATGTCATGTGATCAAGACCAGGTTTCCTGGTCGAAACGCGTCATGTTTGCTGATTCTGGAATAAAGCACATCATTTGAAAAATGACTGGCTGTTTTGGTGGTCCGTTCCTGGTCGTGCCTACCTAGGGGTGGAGAAAGGGCGCTTCTGTGTCAGAATCGTGCCTGTTATATATATATATATATATATATATATATATATATATATATATATATATATATATATATATATATATATATATGCACAAACCCTCCTTCCAAGAAAAGAGGCAAAGACCCAGGAGGAAACAATAGGAAGCACTCATTTATTTGCACAATTGCGAATGCATTTCGGCAGCCTTCTGCCTTCTTCAGCGCCCAAAGCGTCCTGTGAATGGTATCACATGCTGCAGGTGAGTCCCTCATCTTAAACGCTTGCTAATGCAAGCCAGCTCCACCCCCTGCAGCAAGCTCCACGCACCTGTGCGTAGTCCCGAGTGTGGCACAAGACTACATATCCCAGAGTACAGCATAATGAGGTCTGGGAGCTGCGGTGCAGGAGCGAGGCACAAATGGTGAAAATGTCATTGCGGGGGGGCAGGGAACAGCATGCGCCCCGTGGAACATCGGGATGGAATCTCCCGCTTCGGTGTGCAAACTGCCGAGTGCCTCCTCGCGTCCCCCAATACCACCTCAACCACGTCATCCAAAGAGTCTGTAAAGCAGGGGCTGATCCACAATGTGCTCTACCCAGCATGGGATTAGAATTCCCAAAACTGCTTGCTTTTCTCCCCGGTTTTCGTGGCGGGCTCCCAGCCTTTCCAACTAACGCTGGTGAAACAAGACGAACTGAAAGTTCAGGTCCCAGTGAAGCCGGTGCCCAAAGCGAGGTGGGGGTCTCTGTAAAGCGTCTCTGGGTGACGCTGCCATTGATGCACAAACCCTCCTTCCAAGAAAAGAGGCAAAGACCCAGGAGGAAACAATAGGAAGCACTCATTTATTTGCACAATTGCGAATGCATTTCGGCAGCCTTCTGCCTTCTTCAGCGCCCAAAGCGTCCTGTGAATGGTATCACATGCTGCAGGTGAGTCCCTCATCTTAAACGTTTGCTAATGCAAGCCAGCTCCACCCCCTGCAGCAAGCTCCACGCACCTGTGCGTAGTCCCGAGTGTGGCACAGGACTACATATCCCAGAGTACAGCATAATGAGGTCTGGGAGCTGCGGTGCAGGAGCGAGGCACAAATGGTGAAAATGTCATTGCGGGGGGGCAGGGAACAGCATGCGCCCCGTGGAACATCGGGATGGAATCTCCCGCTTCGGTGAGCAAACTGCCGAGTGCCTCCTCGAGTCCCCCAATACCACCTCAACCACGTCATCCAAAGAGTCTGTAAAGCAGGGGCTGATCCACAATGTGCTCTACCCGGCATGGGATTAGAATTCCCAAAACTGCTTGCTTTTCTCCCCGGTTTTCGTGGCGGGCTCCCAGCCTTTCCAACTAACGCTGGTGAAACATGACGAACTGAAAGTTCAGGTCCCAGTGAAGCCGGTGCCCAAAGCGAGGTGGGGGTCTCTGTAAAGCGTCTCTGGGTGACGCTGCCATTGATGCACAAACCCTCCTTCCAAGAAAAGAGGCAAAGACCCAGGAGGAAACAATAGGAAGCACTCATTTATTTGCACAATTGCGAATGCATTTCGGCAGCCTTCTGCCTTCTTCAGCGCCCAAAGCGTCCTGTGAATGGTATCACATGCTGCAGGTGAGTCCCTCATCTTAAACGCTTGCTAATGCAAGCCAGCTCCACCCCCTGCAGCAAGCTCCACGCACCTGTGCGTAGTCCCGAGTGTGGCACAGGACTACATATCCCAGAGTACAGCATAATGAGGTCTGGGAGCTGCGGTGCAGGAGCGAGGCACAAATGGTGAAAATGTCATTGCGGGGGGGCAGGGAACAGCATGCGCCCCGTGGAACATCGGGATGGAATCTCCCGCTTCGGTGTGCAAACTGCCGAGTGCCTCCTCGAGTCCCCCAATACCACCTCAACCACGTCATCCAAAGAGTCTGTAAAGCAGGGGCTGATCCACAATGTGCTCTACCCGGCATGGGATTAGAATTCCCAAAACTGCTTGCTTTTCTCCCCGGTTTTCGTGGCGGGCTCCCAGCCTTTCCAACTAACGCTGGTGAAACAAGACGAACTGAAAGTTCAGGTCCCAGTGAAGCCGGTGCCCAAAGCGAGGTGGGGGTCTCTGTAAAGCGTCTCTGGGTGACGCTGCCATTGATGCACAAACCCTCCTTCCAAGAAAAGAGGCAAAGACCCAGGAGGAAACAATAGGAAGCACTCATTTATTTGCACAATTGCGAATGCATTTCGGCAGCCTTCTGCCTTCTTCAGCGCCCAAAGCGTCCTGTGAATGGTATCACATGCTGCAGGTGAGTCCCTCATCTTAAACGCTTGCTAATGCAAGCCAGCTCCACCCCCTGCAGCAAGCTCCACGCACCTGTGCGTAGTCCCGAGTGTGGCACAGGACTACATATCCCAGAGTACAGCATAATGAGGTCTGGGAGCTGCGGTGCAGGAGCGAGGCACAAATGGTGAAAATGTCATTGCGGGGGGGCAGGGAACAGCATGCGCCCCGTGGAACATCGGGATGGAATCTCCCGCTTCGGTGTGCAAACTGCCGAGTGCCCCCTCGAGTCCCCCAATACCACCTCAACCACGTCATCCAAAGAGTCTGTAAAGCAGGGGCTGATCCACAATGTGCTCTACCCGGCATGGGATTAGAATTCCCAAAACTGCTTGCTTTTCTCCCCGGTTTTCGTGGCGGGCTCCCAGCCTTTCCAACTAACGCTGGTGAAACAAGACGAACTGAAAGTTCAGGTCCCAGTGAAGCCGGTGCCCAAAGCGAGGTGGGGGTCTCTGTAAAGCGTCTCTGGGTGACGCTGCCATTGATGCACAAACCCTCCTTCCAAGAAAAGAGGCAAAGACCCAGGAGGAAACAATAGGAAGCACTCATTTATTTGCACAATTGCGAATGCATTTCGGCAGCCTTCTGCCTTCTTCAGCGCCCAAAGCGTCCTGTGAATGGTATCACATGCTGCAGGTGAGTCCCTCATCTTAAACGCTTGCTAATGCAAGCCAGCTCCACCCCCTGCAGCAAGCTCCACGCACCTGTGCGTAGTCCCGAGTGTGGCACAGGACTACATATCCCAGAGTACAGCATAATGAGGTCTGGGAGCTGCGGTGCAGGAGCGAGGCACAAATGGTGAAAATGTCATTGCGGGGGGGCAGGGAACAGCATGCGCCCCGTGGAACATCGGGATGGAATCTCCCGCTTCGGTGTGTAAACTGCCGAGTGCCTCCTCGAGTCCCCCAATACCACCTCAACCAGGTCATCCAAAGAGTCTGTAAAGCAGGGGCTGATCCACAATGTGCTCTACCCGGCATGGGATTAGAATTCCCAAAACTGCTTGCTTTTCTCCCCGGTTTTCGTGGCGGGCTCCCAGCCTTTCCAACTAACGCTGGTGAAACAAGACGAACTGAAAGTTCAGGTCCCAGTGAAGCCGGTGCCCAAAGCGAGGTGGGGGTCTCTGTAAAGCGTCTCTGGGTGACGCTGCCATTGATGCACAAACCCTCCTTCCAAGAAAAGAGGCAAAGACCCAGGAGGAAACAATAGGAAGCACTCATTTATTTGCACAATTGCGAATGCATTTCGGCAGCCTTCTGCCTTCTTCAGCGCCCAAAGCGTCCTGTGAATGGTATCACATGCTGCAGGTGAGTCCCTCATCTTAAACGCTTGCTAATGCAAGCCAGCTCCACCCCCTGCGACAAGCTCCACGCACCTGTGCGTAGTCCCGAGTGTGGCACAGGACTACATATCCCAGAGTACAGCATAATGAGGTCTGGGAGCTGCGGTGCAGGAGCGAGGCACAAATGGTGAAAATGTCATTGCGGGGGGGCAGGGAACAGCATGGGCCCCGTGGAACATCGGGATGGAATCTCCCGCTTCGGTGTGCAAACTGCCGAGTGCCTCCTCGAGTCCCCCAATACCACCTCAACCACGTCATCCAAAGAGTCTGTAAAGCAGGGGCTGATCCACAATGTGCTCTACCCGGCATGGGATTAGAATTCCCAAAACTGCTTGCTTTTCTCCCCGGTTTTCGTAGCGGGCTCCCAGCCTTTCCAACTAACGCTGGTGAAACAAGACGAACTGAAAGTTCAGGTCCTAGTGAAGCCGGTGCCCAAAGCGAGGTGGGGGTCTCTGTAAAGCGTCTCTGGGTGACGCTGCCATTGATGCACAAACCCTCCTTCCAAGAAAAGAGGCAAAGACCCAGGTGGAAACAATAGGAAGCACTCATTTATTTGCACAATTGCGAATGCATTTCGGCAGCCTTCTGCCTTCTTCAGCGCCCAAAGCGTCCTGTGAATGGTATCACATGCTGCAGGTGAGTCCCTCATCTTAAACGCTTGCTAATGCAAGCCAGCTCCACCCCCTGCAGCAAGCTCCACGCACCTGTGCGTAGTCCCGAGTGTGGCACAGGACTACATATCCCAGAGTACAGCATAATGAGGTCTGGGAGCTGCGGTGCAGGAGCGAGGCACAAATGGTGAAAATGTCATTGCGGGGGGGCAGGGAACAGCATGCGCCCCGTGGAACATCGGGATGGAATCTCCCGCTTCGGTGTGCAAACTGCCGAGTGCCTCCTCGAGTCCCCCAATACCACCTCAACCACGTCATCCAAAGAGTCTGTAAAGCAGGGGCTGATCCACAATGTGCTCTACCCGGCATGGGATTAGAATTCCCAAAACTGCTTGCTTTTCTCCCCGGTTTTCGTGGCGGGCTCCCAGCCTTTCCAACTAACGCTGGTGAAACAAGACGAACTGAAAGTTCAGGTCCTAGTGAAGCCGGTGCCCAAAGCGAGGTGGGGGTCTCTGTAAAGCGTCTCTGGGTGACGCTGCCATTGATGCACAAACCCTCCTTCCAAGAAAAGAGGCAAAGGCCCAGGAGGAAACAATAGGAAGCACTCATTTATTTGCACAATTGCGAATGCATTTCGGCAGCCTTCTGCCTTCTTCAGCGCCCAAAGCTTCCTGTGAATGGTATCACATGCTGCAGGTGAGTCCCTCATCTTAAACGCTTGCTAATGCAAGCCAGCTCCACCCCCTGCAGCAAGCTCCACGCACCTGTGCGTAGTCCCGAGTGTGGCACAGGACTACATATCCCAGAGTACAGCATAATGAGGTCTGGGAGCTGCGGTGCAGGAGCGAGGCACAAATGGTGAAAATGTCATTGCGGGGGGCAGGGAACAGCATGCGCCCCGTGGAACATCGGGATGGAATCTCCCGCTTCGGTGTGCAAACTGCCGAGTGCCTCCTCGAGTCCCCCAATACCACCTCAACCACGTCATCCAAAGAGTCTGTAAAGCAGGGGCTGATCCACAATGTGCTCTACCCGGCATGGGATTAGAATTCCCAAAACTGCTTGCTTTTCTCCCCTGTTATATATATATATTTATTTTCCACCAAAGGCCCAAGCATTTCGAAGGACGCACTCACAGCCAATGCGAACCAAGGTTCATAAACAAGGAATCAACCGGCAATGATATTTCCAGGATTTATTGTCGATGATTTGTAATGCTGCGACGCGTTTCGAGGCACCAGCCTCTTCATCTGGCAGCTGGGAAAATGTGGCATGGATTTCCATGGATGCGCCCTCGTGCATTCTGGGATATAATGTCCTGTTGGAAAAGTTTTCTAAATCCTCCCCAAACTCCATTGTAAAAATTGTGTTCTAGTTTAACCACATGGCTGCTGCAGAGATTTCCCTGCTGTGCTGCAGACCCTTGAATTCCATTGTTCATGACGAGCTCAGCTCGTCATCAGCACACGACCAGTGTACTGCATGACGAGCTGAGCTCGTCATGAGCATGGAAGGGGTTAAAGCTATGAAATACATTGAAGCTTTCATTTCAGGCATCGACAAACACTGTAAAATTGTCTATTCTACCGTCCTAATGTACACCATTATTGCTCAATTGGCAAGTACAATAGATTTATAACATGGATTCAATCATAGAGACAGATGGTATACCTAAAAAGAGACTTATATATTTAGCATCATGATTGAGGGTGAGCGCAAAATCCGTTCCGCTCGCGGATTTTGCGGATTTTCGGTAAATCCGCGATCCGCGAACTCCCGCGAATTTACTGAAAATCCGCGAAATCCACGAGCGGCGGATTTGGGGGGCAAAAGTTCAAGCCTGTTGAACTTTTAACTATGTTAGGATGGCGCCGGCAAGCTGCCAGCGCCATCCTAAAATAGTTACTAAGTTAGCTTCAACAGGAAGCACTAATAGATAAAATAAAGCAGGTGCTCGAGCACCTGCTTTATTTTATCTATTAGCTGCTTCCTGATGAAGCTAATTTAGTAACTATTTTAGGATGGCGCTGGCAGCTTGCCGGCGCCATCCTAAAATAGTTACAGGAGCCCATAAATGTGAGTTTTGTCGAGGTTGGGCAGGTGTGCGTTCTCCCCATATCTATCGTCGGAAATTACCTATGATGCTTGATGGAGGCCGTTGCATTATTGACTTTCACGAGCTCAATGCCTGTGCAGTTCCTGTGACCACGAGCTTCTCTGATCCGTGCCTGTCCTTTTATGCACAAAGAGGCATGTGAACTCGAGGGACCCCGGTGCTCTTCGGTGTGATGGCAAAGTTAATCAGCCCCCCAAAAATTTGAGTTTTGTCGAGGCTGGGCAGGTGTGCGTTCTCCCCATATCTATCGTTGGAAATTACCTATGATGCTTGATGGAGGCCTTTGCATTATTGACTTTCACGAGCTCAATCCCTGTGCAGTTCCTGTGACCACGAGCTTGTGACACTGGGTGACGCTGCCATTGATGCACAAACCCTCCTACCAAGAAAAGAGGCAAAGACCCAGGAGGAAACAATAAGAAGCACTCATTTATTTGCACAATTGCGAATGCATTTCGGCAGCCTTCTGCCTTCTTCAGCGCCCAAAGCGTCCTGTGAATGGTATCACATGCTGCAGGTGAGTCCCTCATCTTAAACGCTTGCTAATGCAAGCCAGCTCCACCCCCTGCAGCAAGCTCCACGCACCTGTGCGTAGTCCCGAGTGTGGCACAGGACTACATATCCCAGAGTACAGCATAATGAGGTCTGGGAGCTGCGGTGCAGGAGCGAGGCACAAATGGTGAAAATGTCATTGCGGGGGGGCAGGGAACAGCATGCGCCCCGTGGAACATCGGGATGGAATCTCCCGCTTCGGTGTGCAAACTGCCGAGTGCCTCCTCGAGTCCCCCAATACCACCTCAACCACGTCATCCAAAGAGTCTGTAAAGCAGGGGCTGATCCACAATGTGCTCTACCCGGCATGGGATTAGAATTCCCAAAACTGCTTGCTTTTCTCCCCGGTTTTCGTGGCGGGCTCCCAGCCTTTCCAACTAACGCTGGTGAAACAAGACGAACTGAAAGTTCAGGTCCTAGTGAAGCCGGTGCCCAAAGCGAGGTGGGGGTCTCTGTAAAGCGTCTCTGGGTGACGCTGCCATTGATGCACAAACCCTCCTTCCAAGAAAAGAGGCAAAGACCCAGGAGGAAACAATAGGAAGCACTCATTTATTTGCACAATTGCGAATGCATTTCGGCAGCCTTCTGCCTTCTTCAGCGCCCAAAGCGTCCTGTGAATGGTATCACATGCTGCAGGTGAGTCCCTCATCTTAAACGCTTGCTAATGCAAGCCAGCTCCACCCCCTGCAGCAAGCTCCACGCACCTGTGCGTAGTCCCGAGTGTGGCACAAGACTACATATCCCAGAGTACAGCATAATGAGGTCTGGGAGCTGCGGTGCAGGAGCGAGGCACAAATGGTGAAAATGTCATTGCGGGGGGGCAGGGAACAGCATGCGCCCCGTGGAACATCGGGATGGAATCTCCCGCTTCGGTGTGCAAACTGCCGAGTGCCTCCTCGCGTCCCCCAATACCACCTCAACCACGTCATCCAAAGAGTCTGTAAAGCAGGGGCTGATCCACAATGTGCTCTACCCAGCATGGGATTAGAATTCCCAAAACTGCTTGCTTTTCTCCCCGGTTTTCGTGGCGGGCTCCCAGCCTTTCCAACTAACGCTGGTGAAACAAGACGAACTGAAAGTTCAGGTCCCAGTGAAGCCGGTGCCCAAAGCGAGGTGGGGGTCTCTGTAAAGCGTCTCTGGGTGACGCTGCCATTGATGCACAAACCCTCCTTCCAAGAAAAGAGGCAAAGACCCAGGAGGAAACAATAGGAAGCACTCATTTATTTGCACAATTGCGAATGCATTTCGGCAGCCTTCTGCCTTCTTCAGCGCCCAAAGCGTCCTGTGAATGGTATCACATGCTGCAGGTGAGTCCCTCATCTTAAACGTTTGCTAATGCAAGCCAGCTCCACCCCCTGCAGCAAGCTCCACGCACCTGTGCGTAGTCCCGAGTGTGGCACAGGACTACATATCCCAGAGTACAGCATAATGAGGTCTGGGAGCTGCGGTGCAGGAGCGAGGCACAAATGGTGAAAATGTCATTGCGGGGGGGCAGGGAACAGCATGCGCCCCGTGGAACATCGGGATGGAATCTCCCGCTTCGGTGAGCAAACTGCCGAGTGCCTCCTCGAGTCCCCCAATACCACCTCAACCACGTCATCCAAAGAGTCTGTAAAGCAGGGGCTGATCCACAATGTGCTCTACCCGGCATGGGATTAGAATTCCCAAAACTGCTTGCTTTTCTCCCCGGTTTTCGTGGCGGGCTCCCAGCCTTTCCAACTAACGCTGGTGAAACATGACGAACTGAAAGTTCAGGTCCCAGTGAAGCCGGTGCCCAAAGCGAGGTGGGGGTCTCTGTAAAGCGTCTCTGGGTGACGCTGCCATTGATGCACAAACCCTCCTTCCAAGAAAAGAGGCAAAGACCCAGGAGGAAACAATAGGAAGCACTCATTTATTTGCACAATTGCGAATGCATTTCGGCAGCCTTCTGCCTTCTTCAGCGCCCAAAGCGTCCTGTGAATGGTATCACATGCTGCAGGTGAGTCCCTCATCTTAAACGCTTGCTAATGCAAGCCAGCTCCACCCCCTGCAGCAAGCTCCACGCACCTGTGCGTAGTCCCGAGTGTGGCACAGGACTACATATCCCAGAGTACAGCATAATGAGGTCTGGGAGCTGCGGTGCAGGAGCGAGGCACAAATGGTGAAAATGTCATTGCGGGGGGGCAGGGAACAGCATGCGCCCCGTGGAACATCGGGATGGAATCTCCCGCTTCGGTGTGCAAACTGCCGAGTGCCTCCTCGAGTCCCCCAATACCACCTCAACCACGTCATCCAAAGAGTCTGTAAAGCAGGGGCTGATCCACAATGTGCTCTACCCGGCATGGGATTAGAATTCCCAAAACTGCTTGCTTTTCTCCCCGGTTTTCGTGGCGGGCTCCCAGCCTTTCCAACTAACGCTGGTGAAACAAGACGAACTGAAAGTTCAGGTCCCAGTGAAGCCGGTGCCCAAAGCGAGGTGGGGGTCTCTGTAAAGCGTCTCTGGGTGACGCTGCCATTGATGCACAAACCCTCCTTCCAAGAAAAGAGGCAAAGACCCAGGAGGAAACAATAGGAAGCACTCATTTATTTGCACAATTGCGAATGCATTTCGGCAGCCTTCTGCCTTCTTCAGCGCCCAAAGCGTCCTGTGAATGGTATCACATGCTGCAGGTGAGTCCCTCATCTTAAACGCTTGCTAATGCAAGCCAGCTCCACCCCCTGCAGCAAGCTCCACGCACCTGTGCGTAGTCCCGAGTGTGGCACAGGACTACATATCCCAGAGTACAGCATAATGAGGTCTGGGAGCTGCGGTGCAGGAGCGAGGCACAAATGGTGAAAATGTCATTGCGGGGGGGCAGGGAACAGCATGCGCCCCGTGGAACATCGGGATGGAATCTCCCGCTTCGGTGTGCAAACTGCCGAGTGCCCCCTCGAGTCCCCCAATACCACCTCAACCACGTCATCCAAAGAGTCTGTAAAGCAGGGGCTGATCCACAATGTGCTCTACCCGGCATGGGATTAGAATTCCCAAAACTGCTTGCTTTTCTCCCCGGTTTTCGTGGCGGGCTCCCAGCCTTTCCAACTAACGCTGGTGAAACAAGACGAACTGAAAGTTCAGGTCCCAGTGAAGCCGGTGCCCAAAGCGAGGTGGGGGTCTCTGTAAAGCGTCTCTGGGTGACGCTGCCATTGATGCACAAACCCTCCTTCCAAGAAAAGAGGCAAAGACCCAGGAGGAAACAATAGGAAGCACTCATTTATTTGCACAATTGCGAATGCATTTCGGCAGCCTTCTGCCTTCTTCAGCGCCCAAAGCGTCCTGTGAATGGTATCACATGCTGCAGGTGAGTCCCTCATCTTAAACGCTTGCTAATGCAAGCCAGCTCCACCCCCTGCAGCAAGCTCCACGCACCTGTGCGTAGTCCCGAGTGTGGCACAGGACTACATATCCCAGAGTACAGCATAATGAGGTCTGGGAGCTGCGGTGCAGGAGCGAGGCACAAATGGTGAAAATGTCATTGCGGGGGGGCAGGGAACAGCATGCGCCCCGTGGAACATCGGGATGGAATCTCCCGCTTCGGTGTGTAAACTGCCGAGTGCCTCCTCGAGTCCCCCAATACCACCTCAACCAGGTCATCCAAAGAGTCTGTAAAGCAGGGGCTGATCCACAATGTGCTCTACCCGGCATGGGATTAGAATTCCCAAAACTGCTTGCTTTTCTCCCCGGTTTTCGTGGCGGGCTCCCAGCCTTTCCAACTAACGCTGGTGAAACAAGACGAACTGAAAGTTCAGGTCCCAGTGAAGCCGGTGCCCAAAGCGAGGTGGGGGTCTCTGTAAAGCGTCTCTGGGTGACGCTGCCATTGATGCACAAACCCTCCTTCCAAGAAAAGAGGCAAAGACCCAGGAGGAAACAATAGGAAGCACTCATTTATTTGCACAATTGCGAATGCATTTCGGCAGCCTTCTGCCTTCTTCAGCGCCCAAAGCGTCCTGTGAATGGTATCACATGCTGCAGGTGAGTCCCTCATCTTAAACGCTTGCTAATGCAAGCCAGCTCCACCCCCTGCGACAAGCTCCACGCACCTGTGCGTAGTCCCGAGTGTGGCACAGGACTACATATCCCAGAGTACAGCATAATGAGGTCTGGGAGCTGCGGTGCAGGAGCGAGGCACAAATGGTGAAAATGTCATTGCGGGGGGGCAGGGAACAGCATGGGCCCCGTGGAACATCGGGATGGAATCTCCCGCTTCGGTGTGCAAACTGCCGAGTGCCTCCTCGAGTCCCCCAATACCACCTCAACCACGTCATCCAAAGAGTCTGTAAAGCAGGGGCTGATCCACAATGTGCTCTACCCGGCATGGGATTAGAATTCCCAAAACTGCTTGCTTTTCTCCCCGGTTTTCGTAGCGGGCTCCCAGCCTTTCCAACTAACGCTGGTGAAACAAGACGAACTGAAAGTTCAGGTCCTAGTGAAGCCGGTGCCCAAAGCGAGGTGGGGGTCTCTGTAAAGCGTCTCTGGGTGACGCTGCCATTGATGCACAAACCCTCCTTCCAAGAAAAGAGGCAAAGACCCAGGTGGAAACAATAGGAAGCACTCATTTATTTGCACAATTGCGAATGCATTTCGGCAGCCTTCTGCCTTCTTCAGCGCCCAAAGCGTCCTGTGAATGGTATCACATGCTGCAGGTGAGTCCCTCATCTTAAACGCTTGCTAATGCAAGCCAGCTCCACCCCCTGCAGCAAGCTCCACGCACCTGTGCGTAGTCCCGAGTGTGGCACAGGACTACATATCCCAGAGTACAGCATAATGAGGTCTGGGAGCTGCGGTGCAGGAGCGAGGCACAAATGGTGAAAATGTCATTGCGGGGGGGCAGGGAACAGCATGCGCCCCGTGGAACATCGGGATGGAATCTCCCGCTTCGGTGTGCAAACTGCCGAGTGCCTCCTCGAGTCCCCCAATACCACCTCAACCACGTCATCCAAAGAGTCTGTAAAGCAGGGGCTGATCCACAATGTGCTCTACCCGGCATGGGATTAGAATTCCCAAAACTGCTTGCTTTTCTCCCCGGTTTTCGTGGCGGGCTCCCAGCCTTTCCAACTAACGCTGGTGAAACAAGACGAACTGAAAGTTCAGGTCCTAGTGAAGCCGGTGCCCAAAGCGAGGTGGGGGTCTCTGTAAAGCGTCTCTGGGTGACGCTGCCATTGATGCACAAACCCTCCTTCCAAGAAAAGAGGCAAAGGCCCAGGAGGAAACAATAGGAAGCACTCATTTATTTGCACAATTGCGAATGCATTTCGGCAGCCTTCTGCCTTCTTCAGCGCCCAAAGCTTCCTGTGAATGGTATCACATGCTGCAGGTGAGTCCCTCATCTTAAACGCTTGCTAATGCAAGCCAGCTCCACCCCCTGCAGCAAGCTCCACGCACCTGTGCGTAGTCCCGAGTGTGGCACAGGACTACATATCCCAGAGTACAGCATAATGAGGTCTGGGAGCTGCGGTGCAGGAGCGAGGCACAAATGGTGAAAATGTCATTGCGGGGGGCAGGGAACAGCATGCGCCCCGTGGAACATCGGGATGGAATCTCCCGCTTCGGTGTGCAAACTGCCGAGTGCCTCCTCGAGTCCCCCAATACCACCTCAACCACGTCATCCAAAGAGTCTGTAAAGCAGGGGCTGATCCACAATGTGCTCTACCCGGCATGGGATTAGAATTCCCAAAACTGCTTGCTTTTCTCCCCTGTTATATATATATATTTATTTTCCACCAAAGGCCCAAGCATTTCGAAGGACGCACTCACAGCCAATGCGAACCAAGGTTCATAAACAAGGAATCAACCGGCAATGATATTTCCAGGATTTATTGTCGATGATTTGTAATGCTGCGACGCGTTTCGAGGCACCAGCCTCTTCATCTGGCAGCTGGGAAAATGTGGCATGGATTTCCATGGATGCGCCCTCGTGCATTCTGGGATATAATGTCCTGTTGGAAAAGTTTTCTAAATCCTCCCCAAACTCCATTGTAAAAATTGTGTTCTAGTTTAACCACATGGCTGCTGCAGAGATTTCCCTGCTGTGCTGCAGACCCTTGAATTCCATTGTTCATGACGAGCTCAGCTCGTCATCAGCACACGACCAGTGTACTGCATGACGAGCTGAGCTCGTCATGAGCATGGAAGGGGTTAAAGCTATGAAATACATTGAAGCTTTCATTTCAGGCATCGACAAACACTGTAAAATTGTCTATTCTACCGTCCTAATGTACACCATTATTGCTCAATTGGCAAGTACAATAGATTTATAACATGGATTCAATCATAGAGACAGATGGTATACCTAAAAAGAGACTTATATATTTAGCATCATGATTGAGGGTGAGCGCAAAATCCGTTCCGCTCGCGGATTTTGCGGATTTTCGGTAAATCCGCGATCCGCGAACTCCCGCGAATTTACTGAAAATCCGCGAAATCCACGAGCGGCGGATTTGGGGGGCAAAAGTTCAAGCCTGTTGAACTTTTAACTATGTTAGGATGGCGCCGGCAAGCTGCCAGCGCCATCCTAAAATAGTTACTAAGTTAGCTTCAACAGGAAGCACTAATAGATAAAATAAAGCAGGTGCTCGAGCACCTGCTTTATTTTATCTATTAGCTGCTTCCTGATGAAGCTAATTTAGTAACTATTTTAGGATGGCGCTGGCAGCTTGCCGGCGCCATCCTAAAATAGTTACAGGAGCCCATAAATGTGAGTTTTGTCGAGGTTGGGCAGGTGTGCGTTCTCCCCATATCTATCGTCGGAAATTACCTATGATGCTTGATGGAGGCCGTTGCATTATTGACTTTCACGAGCTCAATGCCTGTGCAGTTCCTGTGACCACGAGCTTCTCTGATCCGTGCCTGTCCTTTTATGCACAAAGAGGCATGTGAACTCGAGGGACCCCGGTGCTCTTCGGTGTGATGGCAAAGTTAATCAGCCCCCCAAAAATTTGAGTTTTGTCGAGGCTGGGCAGGTGTGCGTTCTCCCCATATCTATCGTTGGAAATTACCTATGATGCTTGATGGAGGCCTTTGCATTATTGACTTTCACGAGCTCAATCCCTGTGCAGTTCCTGTGACCACGAGCTTGTGACACTGGGTGACGCTGCCATTGATGCACAAACCCTCCTACCAAGAAAAGAGGCAAAGACCCAGGAGGAAACAATAAGAAGCACTCATTTATTTGCACAATTGCGAATGCATTTCGGCAGCCTTCTGCCTTCTTCAGCGCCCAAAGCGTCCTGTGAATGGTATCACATGCTGCAGGTGAGTCCCTCATCTTAAACGCTTGCTAATGCAAGCCAGCTCCACCCCCTGCAGCAAGCTCCACGCACCTGTGCGTAGTCCCGAGTGTGGCACAGGACTACATATCCCAGAGTACAGCATAATGAGGTCTGGGAGCTGCGGTGCAGGAGCGAGGCACAAATGGTGAAAATGTCATTGCGGGGGGGCAGGGAACAGCATGCGCCCCGTGGAACATCGGGATGGAATCTCCCGCTTCGGTGTGCAAACTGCCGAGTGCCTCCTCGAGTCCCCCAATACCACCTCAACCACGTCATCCAAAGAGTCTGTAAAGCAGGGGCTGATCCACAATGTGCTCTACCCGGCATGGGATTAGAATTCCCAAAACTGCTTGCTTTTCTCCCCGGTTTTCGTGGCGGGCTCCCAGCCTTTCCAACTAACGCTGGTGAAACAAGACGAACTGAAAGTTCAGGTCCTAGTGAAGCCGGTGCCCAAAGCGAGGTGGGGGTCTCTGTAAAGCGTCTCTGGGTGACGCTGCCATTGATGCACAAACCCTCCTTCCAAGAAAAGAGGCAAAGACCCAGGAGGAAACAATAGGAAGCACTCATTTATTTGCACAATTGCGAATGCATTTCGGCAGCCTTCTGCCTTCTTCAGCGCCCAAAGCGTCCTGTGAATGGTATCACATGCTGCAGGTGAGTCCCTCATCTTAAACGCTTGCTAATGCAAGCCAGCTCCACCCCCTGCAGCAAGCTCCACGCACCTGTGCGTAGTCCCGAGTGTGGCACAGGACTACATATCCCAGAGTACAGCATAATGAGGTCTGGGAGCTGCGGTGCAGGAGCGAGGCACAAATGGTGAAAATGTCATTGCGGGGGGGCAGGGAACAGCATGCGCCCCGTGGAACATCGGGATGGAATCTCCCGCTTCGGTGTGCAAACTGCCGAGTGCCTCCTCGAGTCCCCCAATGCCACCTCAACCACGTCATCCAAAGAGTCTGTAAAGCAGGGGCTGATCCACAATGTGCTCTACCCGGCATGGGATTAGAATTCCCAAAACTGCTTGCTTTTCTCCCCGGTTATATATATATATTTATTTTCCACCAAAGGCCCAAGCATTTCGAAGGACGCACTCACAGCCAATGCGAACCAAGGTTCATAAACAAGGAATCAACCGGCAATGATATTTCCAGGATTTATTGTCGATGATTTGTAATGCTGCGACGCGTTTCGAGGCACCAGCCTCTTCATCTGTCAGCTGGGAAAATGTGGCATGGATTTCCATGGATGCGCCCTCGTGCATTCTGGGATATAATGTCCTGTTGGAAAAGTTTTCTAAATCCTCCCCAAACTCCATTGTAAAAATTGTGTTCTAGTTTAACCACATGGCTGCTGCAGAGATTTCCCTGCTGTGCTGCAGACCCTTGAATTCCATTGTTCATGACGAGCTCAGCTCGTCATCAGCACACGACCAGTGTACTGCATGACGAGCTGAGCTCGTCATGAGCATGGAAGGGGTTAAAGCTATGAAATACATTGAAGCTTTCATTTCAGGCATCGACAAACACTGTAAAATTTTCTATTCTACCGTCCTAATGTACACCATTATTGTTCAATTGGCAAGTACAATAGATTTATAACATGGATTCAATCATAGAGACAGATGGTATACCTAAAAAGAGACTTATATATTTAGCATCATGATTGAGGGTGAGCGCAAAATCCGTTCCGCTCGCGGATTTTGCGGATTTTCGGTAAATCCGCGATCCGCGAACTCCCGCGAATTTACTGAAAATCCGCGAAATCCACGAGCGGCGGATTTGGGGGGCAAAAGTTCAAGCCTGTTGAACTTTTAACTATGTTAGGATGGCGCCGGCAAGCTGCCAGCGCCATCCTAAAATAGTTACTAAGTTAGCTTCAACAGGAAGCACTAATAGATAAAATAAAGCAGGTGCCCGAGCACCTGCTTTATTTTATCTATTAGCTGCTTCCTGATGAAGCTAATTTAGTAACTATTTTAGGATGGCGCTGGCAGCTTGCCGGCGCCATCCTAAAATAGTTACAGGAGCCCATAAATGTGAGTTTTGTCGAGGTTGGGCAGGTGTGCGTTCTCCCCATATCTATCGTCGGAAATTACCTATGATGCTTGATGGAGGCCGTTGCATTATTGACTTTCACGAGCTCAATGCCTGTGCAGTTCCTGTGACCACGAGCTTCTCTGATCCGTGCCTGTCCTTTTATGCACAAAGAGGCATGTGAACTCGAGGGACCCCGGTGCTCTTCGGTGTGATGGCAAAGTTAATCAGCCCCCCAAAAATGTGAGTTTTGTCGAGGCTGGGCAGGTGTGCGTTCTCCCCATATCTATCGTTGGAAATTACCTATGATGCTTGATGGAGGCCTTTGCATTATTGACTTTCACGAGCTCGATCCCTGTGCAGTTCCTGTGACCACGAGCTTCTCTGATCCGTGCCTGTCCTTTTATGCACACAAGAGGCATGTGAACTCGAATATAAGGCTCGCCCGTTTGGCCCCTCCCCACACACTAGTGGTGTGCACTGTCTACGCGCCCTTTACCCACTTGATGGACAGCTCACTCGAGGGACCCCGGCGCTCTTTGGTGTGATGGCAAAGTTAATCAGCCCCCCCAAAAATGTGAGTTTTGTCGAGGCTGGGCAGGTGTGCGTTCTCCCCATATCTATCATTGAAAAATAGCTATGATGCTTGATGGAGGCCTTTGCATTATTGACTTTCACGAGCTCAATCCCTGTGCAGTTCCTGTGACCACGAGCTTCTCTGATCCGTGCCTGTCCTTTTATGCACACAAGAGGCATGTGAACTTGCATATAAGCCTCGCCCGTTTGGCCCTGCCCCTCACACTAGCGATGTGCACCGTTTTCCCGCCCGGCCTTTACCCACACAATCCGCAAAATCCGCGAATCCGCAAATTCGCGGATTTTGCGGATCGCGAATTCGCAAATTTGTGAATTGCGAATTTGCAAAATTCGCCCATGCTTAATCATGATCTAAAACCTGACACACGGTGGCCATCAAAGCTGTGTCCATCTGTTGCACAATTATAGCAATGGCTCCAACCTTCATATATCAAATGAGAGAACTTGATAAAAGGCTTTAATTATGAAGACTTGTTAAATATCACCACTTGACACGGCAAGGTGAGGACAACTTTTAATATGTGTCACAGAACAGGAGAGCCAATTCAGAATGACATTCACTGACAAAGCTGTCCTTTCTTCTATTGCGTTCTATTGGAACTGCCAAAGTGGGTGGGGAGAGGGCAGGCACGGTACAATGAGCAGAGCAAGTGTCAAGGGAATCAGGGTGACACAACATGAAATATGTAGAAACATCATAAAGAAATAACAAGGCTGAAATGATAAAGGGAAATTTGAAGATATTAAGAATTGTGGGCATCAGTATGTACAGGTATTGTATAATCGATCCAGTAATGCAAATGTATCAACTGATTTCAAATATTGTTGCTACTTTGGTGTTAGATTCAAGGGAATTAAGGGAAACTGCACTTGCTTTAAAATAAATCCCCCACCACATAAATAATTTTTTTTTATGTCGATTCATATCAAATTACTTTACATCATCAAATGTCACATCATTCAGAAAAAAGAGGGATAAACAGGATAATAAAGACATACACACGTATCATTTGTCAGTTAAATCATGGTTGTCAAGGCAATACAGAAATTAGGTTTAGCCAACGTCTGGGCTAACTTTACATTATGACCATTGTATGTTATTCTAAATGCCGAGCGTTACAGCAGCTCAAACTACCATTGAAAAAATAGGTGGATCCTTGGTGCACCATTTCCTTGCATTTAATATGAGTGCTATAATTAGTGCATACAATATTAATTGTCTAATGGTCCTGCAGGTTAAATTCATTCAATGTTCTACCCACCAAAGATAATTAATCACAATGGGGAAGTAATCTAATGACTTAATCAAACAAAAAGCCATTATTTGATTAATGTTTACTGTTTTATTTATAATTTATAATACAGCAGCAATCCCATTCAATATTGCAGATGGCAGAAGGTGTAAGAAAGTGCTCAGTGTGTGACAGTATTTACATACTTACATATAACACCAAAACAAGAATGGTGTCACACTATAATACACCAATTAGTTCAATGTCCATGATAGTGTGGTGTGGGCCCCAAATAGTAAACTAATTTACAGTACTATCACAAATCTACCATTACCTGAAGAGTTAATCCCCGTTTTCCATGCTAAATAATTCTTCCTTCGCTTGATGGATCTTGGAATGTTGAATTAGGAGTCAAGGAGCAAATCAGACATCTCAAACCTAAATAGCATCAGCAATTTTTCAATTCAGTCAATGATGAGAGTTGGGCTATTTTTCTAAAACCTTTCTTCTCATCTAGAGATTAGTAAAGTTCCTTTCTAATATTTCGTTTAGTACATAAAACATGTATGTTTACAGATATCTCATCAAAAAATACATTCCCTATTCTAAAGATCAGGGTCAGAGTTTTAGATTTCAGGAACCCATGAAGAGTTAGTTCAGTTTTAAAGGAATGAGTGAGATCAGAAGAGCATAAAACGTCGAAACCAAATGAGAGTAGCAGAACTTCCCATAAAAAGTAGATCATAAGATTCAGCCGAGTCTCAAAAAAATCAAAGTAAATCTGCATACATTTGCAGTAGCAATCTGTCAATAATCAAATAGCAAAGTGAGGCAAAAGGGAAAACAGTAGCAGTAAAAGCCTCAACCATCAGGGGTCTGGCAAGGGGAAAAGCGAAAAAGCGTTGCCTCTACCTAGGAACACGGACTAATATAAAAGTACGGAAAACAGGTTAAAACATTGTCCCAGGCTTCTTCTTCCATGCACCAATAAGATGGCAGCATTCTTTGGTAAGCAGATTTAGCTCGACTGTTCCCACGCAAATGCATGCATTTGTACACTTCATCACAAGGTTAGCTGCAGATCATCTTGTGTAGTTAGATTCTGGAAACTTTAGACTTGGTTTCCATAAGCCTTTAAACGCAGATCAACGTACTACTTCTCAATGTGTTTAACTGCAAAAACAATGAACTACTAACCAAAAATGCAAAATTACTGTTAGGCAATGCATTCTTTTTAATTTGAATCACGCATTATTGTTTAAATGGCACAAGGTATTCTACAAAAAACAAACGCATGGGTGAGGGTCCAAGGGCGAGATTAACGACCCACACAGACACGTGCCCTAATAGTACGTATTCACAACAAAGAAATGTCTGTAGGTCAAAGGAAAATGGGTTCAACTGTGTGTAATGTAGTGTGGCACAACCTAAGAAAACCAAGAAAATGCTAGTGCAAATGTGCGACAAAAAAGCACTAAATTCCTTAAGTTGGAAAAAGTGCCCATCAGTTCCCACTCGGTACCACCCTAGTCATCATTTGGTCTCTCCATAACCCAGGAGAGAGTGCAGTCGGTCACTAGATGTTATTGTGACGGACAATCAGTACAAACTGAAAAATGAAAATTTTTATTAATAGTGGGTGGTACCGAAGAAAGTCAATACACGGGGTAACTGAATTGCAGTGCATAAGCGTATAGTGAGAAAACAGTGAGATTTATAAAATTGGATAGAATTGAGTAGAGGTAGACAGTTTTAATAGTTTCTCTCAGTTCTCCCAACGTTAAAAGCATTACAAAAAGCTAACAGATTTAACAAAACATCTATATGCTAGTAGGGTCGACATGTTTCAGCATATGTGGCTAAAGGTACGCCACTGCATTCTTCAGGACCTTGATGTAACAGCTACTGCAATAATAATAAGACATTTTTTTTATATCACCTGTATTGTTTCAGTTCTTGCTCGGTCTCCTCCAATATACTATTTGGTAGGAGGGAATTGCGTCACCCCACCTGGCTGCAGCTCAGGTGTGTGGCGCACCGATCTTTCCGTCGGTACACCGAGCGTCCCTCTGAGCAATCTGATTTCTCAGAGGGACGCCCGGTGTCAAAACATGTCGACGCACTTTTTGAGGTAGTGTACATTAAATACAACAATACCTCTACCACTCTTTTAACACCTTGGCTGCTAGGCGTTTCCCTCCCCCTGTGCTGGAAATTGCCATTTTGCTGGTGTCATGACGAGCTCAGCTCATCATCAGCACAGCTCAACTGTGCATCATGACGAGCTGAGCTCGTCATGAGCATCGAAACGGTTAATAATACCTGCATGCAGGCCGAATAAAAGTTTTTTTCTATACCTCACGTGCCAGGTTTTTTTTAATTACTCACTACTCCATTCACTCCTGACCCCATTACTCACCTCGACCCTCAGGCACCACACATAGATTTACCATAAAGTGCTCCCGCGTAGTTGCTGGTCAGTAGCACGCCGCATTCCGTAGAGGGGTGCGAAGACCTCCATGATGAAGCATGACACCAAGGGTCCTTTTGGTGTGTGAGGGGTATTTAAAGAATACAGTGTGCTCCCCACCATTGTAGGGACCACACTCCTACACCTCCCTGTGGATTCTTTGTGTTTATGTATATTGCGGTTGGGGAGACCGAATCCACTTACTCTCCACTCCCCTTTTTGGTATTATTTATCGCTATATAGATGACATGTCCATGGTGTGGTGTGAGCAGGTGAGAGAATTCCTTTTACAACTTGGTTGAACAAACAGAGCATACACCTTAAGTTCATCTGTGATCAGAACAATAGTGAGAACAGTTATCTAGACCTTTTGAAATTAAGAGGGAAAACATTACAAAACCTGTATTGTGCACCCACAGACAAACACGTTCTGTTATTATATAACAGTTATCACTCTAGGGCTCGTATAGATAAATTGCAAATTGAACAGTTATTATGGACTTGCAGAAGTTACAAGAACAAGGAGGACTATCTTAAGGAGGCAACACTTTTGACAACAAAATATTTGGAAAGAGGTTGCCCTAAAAGAGAAGTCCACATTGCACTGAAGAGATCGGAATTCAATACTGTGATAGATTTCTGCACGACTTGGGAGAAACTTAGCCCACCTTTTGATGCTGTCTCAACTTTTAAGTAAGTCACTCAGAAGAAATGTCTCTACTGATTCATGAAATCGTAAATACAGCATTGGTTCCACTTTTAAATATGGATTCTTCATTGATTTCATGCAACTGCCTTAAATAAAACAGACCGGTTCATACATCACTGACTAGTTTCATGGAAACAAATATGTTGCGAACAAATGAATCTTCTCTGATCATATTGACTCCAACAAAATAATTTTTTACCTAAAGTGAACCCCTACTTTTGAACTCTCATTAAACTCATTGAAAAATAATACATTTATAAGAATGGAGTTTTGTGCTTTCTTGGGAGATTATATTAGGTATTAATATTTTACACTGTTAATTGTCTGCATGATGCTTTTCTGTCTTCCCCGTGGATGTGTGGGAGTATGGGAGTGCTTGGTGTGTATAACAGGAATGATGAGGTTTTCATTCAGAAAAACATTTAGATATTATCCTGCAGGTACTTTATTATATTTTGTCTTTCCCAGGGTCTTTATTTAAGTCTGATCCAATCGCTTTCCTAAGAATTCTTATCACAGACTGATTAGAGATGTTCGATTTGTGTGGTAACTGTGGAATTTGTAGTTAAACATGTGTTAGAGTATTTAAATAGCTAGATACTAGCATCTTTCACTTTATCTACACAGAATTACAATGTTATTCAAGATATACCACTTGTGTGCATTATGTAACAGACCAACTCACTTACTAACCTACCACTTTTTTGCCGTCACTTTCAAACCAAGAAGTTCTGGCTTAGTTTATAGATCAAATAACTTATCCATTGACTGGTGACTTTGTAGCGATTGGTGAGTGAGTGTGAGAATGAGTCAATGGTTGGGCTAATGGTTTGCGACAATTTAGTAAAGATCTGGGTATCCACCAATTTATCATGGCATTTTAGGCATCCCCTCCTTTTCTCCTCCTTCTTCCCTCTACATTTTTAAGCATTTTTCGTTCATTCTGGTCTGAACCCACATTGTAAACAGACTTGCATGTTTAGAACATGTGGGTTTCGTGTAATGTTTTTAACTCCTGGGCTGTCCACACTTTATAAATATCCCCATTAAAATAAAATCAATATGAAATTCAGGAGAGAGTTTCTTGGTTCCTTGCAATGCCCTGTTATAAAGTATTTGCACATTCCTATTTCTTTCACCTTATTGCCAGTTGCGTAGTTGCTAAGTTCAACAAAGGCATACAATATCACTTGGAGTTACTTCAATCCCAGATTAATGGTGGTCTAGCACAGCATCAAGTTTTTTATATAATATCACACTGTAACAATATTGAGTGCAGGATACGACTATCACTACATCATTAAGGTAAGTATAGATTTACAATTCTTGACTCCTGAGCTGTGTCTATTATACATTCACAATAGACATTGTGTAGTTATGGTTCAGACAATGTTTCCATTGATAAGGCATTTTTTGACGTGCCCATCACTTTTGACCCCGTGGTCGAGTTTGTACGTGGTAATCTACCTACTTAGTCAGCTAGGTTTTGGCATGCCAAGTTTCATGAAGACCTGTTCATGGGAAAAAAGTTAAGGGGCTGAAAAAAATGATTTCCCATTTTTATTCCTACAGAAAGTTTTGTCGAAGGCTATAACAAATTGTGCTGAATGGATTTACATTATACAGGGCATGAAAGTAGAACTTTACCCAGAAAATGTGCTTCCTGTGGGTTGGTTTAAATTTGTTCAATAGTTTTTCAGATATTAGCTTTTAAAAAGGTAGTGAGCGGGATTTAAAGGGTCAACAGTGTATCACTGGCCTTTCTTAACTTGTAATTCACATTTCACAACTATTGTCAATCATCATTTAAAAAAGTTACAAACTGTGATTAGCTAGATTAGGGCTTTAATATATTTTTCCATCACCTGGAAACATGAGAGTTGGATCTAACTTTGAAAAAAAATCCACAGCCATGGGGGCAGGTGTGCTCGACCCCGGGTTGTGGTCAGGCGCACCCAGAAGCACCTGAGAATGAAGTGCCGAAAATGCTGCACAACTCAGTCCTTAGTTCACTTGGGTTGCCAGGTACTTGCAGAACAAAATGGCCTATTGGTTACTCCTTATGTTCTGTCATAAAGGAATATGGAGCTGCTCCAAGGCAATAGAAACCTGCTTCAAGGAACATTCAAGCCAAATTATGTCAAGATTTTTTTTAATTCTTGAACTGCGTCACAGTTGATTTGAATAAGGTCACAATTCCGGAAGACGTCACCTGTGCACCATTGGACGCACCGATTTCTAAGTATACTTGGTCTAGTAATTCATCATTGTGTGCTTGCCAGGCACATTTAATTCTCCTCAAATAATTTCCTGCATGCAAGAAAACTGGTGTGTCAGTTCTTGTAAATATGCCCCTCGGTGTCGCAAGGAACAGGATCTAAGTGAGGATTCTGAAAAAACAAGCACTCTACAGTCTAAAAGTCAATAACAACAACATGCAAAAAAAGTCATAACAACGATTAGTTTGGTTTTTGAAAATGTTCTTCCACTGTTGTTTGTAATGCAAAAGGTCTGAAAGCAAACAATTTCAAAGGCTATGCAGAAAACAGATAACTATCTAACACACCTATGACTCAGCTGTAGCTGTCTATTGGAGACCTCAGGTTATCTATATGGTCATACAAACACACATACACATGTACATACAATTATACATACATACAGTAGAAGAACTGGCTTTAGATCTTTCAGATGCTGCCTCATGCTATCTTTTAAATGTTTCTATTGGCTGGGGGCTTGTCCATCAATCAATCAATAAATCAATCAATATACTTTATTTCCAAGAATTACATTGTTATAGAAATATTTCACATTACCCAATTCATAAATAGACAATCCCAAATATAAAAAAAATGTATAACACCCATTTAGATCAAATGTTAACCAAACACATAACTTTGACTAAAAGTCCTCTTCCCAACTGGTATCAATAGCACTTTGCCTGAGAGTGTTCTTTATATGACTAACTTCAACTACCGGTCCTCCCTCAGGGGGCAGATCAGAAACTTCCAGGCGCCTTAACATTTCTATCACTGGGTTCCTCTTAGTTGGGAAATTCGCCAGTACCTCTGGTAAAATTAGTAGCGACAATTTCTCACCAGGGACCCCGCTTTTGATCGAGAAATAGAAGCGCAAAGCTCTGGGGAGGGGTTGTCTTTACAGCCACTGCACTGTATTGCCATCTTCAATTACACTTCTCCAATTTCAGACCCCATATGGAGGGGGGCACGAGGCAGACATAGTCTACTGGCTCCCAAGAGTGGTGGTTGAAGTTATTTGCTACTGGTGTCCTGAGGTTTGTCCCACTGTGGCTCTGCAAACCTGGCCAGGTACAACCCTTTCCTCACTCTACTATTAGGATAGCTAGAATGAGCAGCCCAGGGCTTCTCAGGGAGGAAGTGTGGGGGGCAGTCACAATAACATATTGTCCAGCCCACAGGCTTAACTTTTAGCTAAAATAAAGTACCTTGATTGCACAATAAAATTAACTACTATCCACTTCTATAAATAAATAGGCATTGATTATGCACAGATGTAGATTACTTTATGACTGCATAATACTTCCAATACACATCTGCAATGCATAACCAATTCCAATTCATAAGACTTTATTTCGGTAAAATTAACCATAAAAGACATCACAAAATAAAACACACAGTTTAGAACACACAATACATTATTAAAACCAACATAATACATGATTGCATGATACATGGTCTTTTCTCTGGCTGTTCAAGTAAGAAAGAAAAAGTGATATAGATAATAATAATAACAAAAAAAAAAACTTTCTAACTAGCTAATGGTGTGCATAAATTTCATTCTAATTATTCAGGACCAGCCTAAATATTTGGCTACGGATATGGCCACCGGAAGAGATGTTACCGCCCCTAGCAACCTTAGAGCTTCCCCAGCCCTTCTCGTTTTTAGTTTTTGGCAAATAGGTTTTAGCCATTTTTTCCGTGGGCTAACATATGCAGGGCAGACAACGAAGAAATGGCTCACAGTTTCCTTCTGTCTTTTGCACCATAGACAAAAATCTCCTGTACCCCCCCTCCATTTCTGAGTAAAAGACCTCAGAGGTAACGTTCCTGCTCTAAATTGATGGAACAATTTCCTGTCACTGCTCTTTGTTATGGTATCCCAATAATTCTCCAAGCGTGTATCCACTTTGTGGCTCAAGAATCTACCAGAAAGTGTTATTGAACTATGATCCATGATCAGTCTACTTCTATAAGCGGCCCAAAACTGGTCTTTAAGATCCTTCTTTCCAGGAAACACACTGGTCCTGGGATCGGACCATAGTTGGTTAAGACCCATATCTGCCAAGGTGGTTCTAACCGCTTTGAACCAAGGGAGATTGACACTGCCTAATGTTCTTCTAAGGTCTTCTATACCCTCAACAAAGGAGGCCAATTCCGGGGTGACCCAGATTCTCCTCCATAATAAAATTATTCGCAATTTGGCTATTTCCTCTATTGGGTAAAAACCTAGGTCCAACATAAGAGGAAGCATGGGCGTCGATTGAGGGAGACCCACCAAGTTCCGTAGAATTTTTTTTTGTATTATCTCAATTTGCGGCAGGTTAGCATAACCCCATAGGTCCGCTCCATAGGTGATTGCCGATCTAATCTTGATGTTGTAGATTTTGAGTGCTGGACTCACTCTTTTGGTTAGCGAGGATCTATGCTCTTTGACCAGTGTCCCACTCAGCTGTGAAAATTTTAATGACAATACGTCTAGCTGAGCAGTCCATCTTAATCTGTGGTCCAAAACCACCCCCAGGTAGGCCATCTCGTTTACCTGTTCTAAATTTACACCATTGAGGCTAACATGTCCCAATCTTGGTCTATTTTTTGTAAATACCATAAACTTGGTTTTACTTGTATTTACTTGTAGGTCGTTGGCGTCATAAAATTCCAAGAATGTATTAAGTGCCAATTGTAACCCCTTTTGGGTTTTGGAAAGTAGAAGCATATCATCCGCAAAAATTAGAAGTGGAACCTTCATACCTCCCAAACTAGGTGCGTCTGTAGGGGTATGCGAGAAATACTCGACCACTCTATTGATAAGGAGAAGAAAAAGGGTGGGGGCGAGGACACATCCTTGATGGACTCCTCGGGTCACTGGAAACTTTTTGGTGACTTGGCCCTGCATGCCCCAGCGAACCTGCGCATAATTCCTCTCATGGAGTCTTATGATTAGGTCCAACAAACCCATAGGCAAACCCATTTGTGACAAAGCCTCCCACAATTTGGTTCTTGGTACTAAGTCAAATGCGGACTTAAGGTCCACAAAAGCCGCGTAGATCACCCCTTCATTAAGGACCACCACCTTCCAATAGATTAATAAAAATCTCAAGATCTGGTCTATTGTGCTTACGCTTGGATAGGCCTCCTGTAAGCTTACAACAGAATCACCTAGAGGGCCAGGATTGCTGAATAGCGCCCCAAAGTGTGCAACCCATCCGTCTTCAGCTACATGGTTAGACGGAAGCTGAGATTCATAAGAGTTCCCCCATTTGAGGACATGCCAAAACCTCGATTGATTAGAGGATAGGCACACCTCATAAAGATCCTGCCAGTGTTTGTCATCCCAGGCCGACTTGGCCTCTTTCAGGCACCTTTTATATTCTTGCCTGAATGTTCGTATGCCAGCACTATCTTGCGATTTAAGTGCGGCGAATAAGTCATTATGGGCTTTACGACAGGATTGGTTGTACCACTTGCCCCCTCCCACGTTTGATCAGGGTTTTTCCCCAGGGTTGGTTTTTGTTTTCAATCATGCTAAAGTCATCGTCATAGGTGACTTTAATTATTGGCCCTCTGACCCTCGGGAAAGTCGACTCTCCGAGCAGTTCTCAGAACTCTTAACCAGCATGAACTGTCGACAATTGATCTCTACGCCTACTCACTGTAAGGGCCACATATTAGACCAGGTCTGGACTGCAAATCTAGACATCTCGCCCCCATTGGTAACTCCCTGCTCATGGTCAGACCATTATTTTATTTCCTTTTCAGTAGACCTCTCCATCCCCCACCGCCCCCCTCTCCCAACCAACATCTCAGTCCGTAACTGGAAGAAAGCCAATTTAACTGAACTACACTCTCTTTTGGCAGCTTCAGCCCCTCTGCCCTCCGGGTCAGCAATCCATCAAGCCTCCATCCTCGAACAATGGCTGGCGGCGGCCTCTAATTCAGTAGCCCCATTAAAAACCATAAAAGCTGTGCGCCCCCACGACGCCCAGCGATGGTTCACTGACCAGCTAAAACTGGATAAGCTGGCTCTCCGCCAAACTGAACGCCGTTGGTGCCACAACTATGATCCCCTTCTCAAAACCGCTTTTACGACCCTCTTAAAAAACTACAAATCCTCTGTTCTAGAGGCTAAAACATCTTACTTCTCCCGTAAAATCATGGAGTTGGCCTCCAAAGCAAAAGACATCTTCTCGATTGTCAATGAGCTCTCCCTCCCCGATCGTGTTACTCTTCCCTCCATGCCCACTCAGGCTCTGTGTGATGAGCTTAATACCTTCTTTCAGGATAAAATCTCCACTATTAAAAATAATATTTCTCCACCCATTTTGTCCCACTCATTCCCACTACCCCCTAAAAATCCCCAGCAACTGGACGCATTTCCTCCTATCTCCATTACTGAGTTCCAGAGCCTCCTGCACAAAGTTAGTTCCGGCTCTCCCAACGACTGCTGCCCCCCCCATATCCTCAAAGAAATCTTTTTGGCCTGCCCTGACCCTGCTTTGGCTCTTCTTAACACCTCGTTAGCCACAGGAGTAGTTCCAGACTCCTTCAAACAGGCAGTGGTGTTACCAATTCTAAAAAAAAGCCAACGCAGACCCCTTAGTTCTGAGTAACTATAGGCCTATTTCTTTTCTTCCCTACCTGGGAAAGATCTTAGAGACCTATGTGACTCGGTGTCTGAGCACCTTCATCGAGAGCTCATCTTTTTTGGACCCTCAACAGGCTGGCTTCCGCCCCCTCCATTCCATTGAGGCGGTCATTGCGGCCGTCATGGATACTTTAAGAACGGGGGCGGATAATAACATCTCTCAAGCCCTTGTCCTGTTAGATCTGTCGGCGGCTTTTGACACGGTCGATCACTCTATATTGATCGACCGTGTCACTAATGCCGGCATTCAGGGCGTTGCCCTTGATTGGGTCCGTTCTTTCCTCGACAGGCGCTCTCAAGCAGTTCACCTCTCCACCTTTTCTGCTCCCCTTTCCTCCCTTTCCTGCGGAGTCCCTTAGGGTTCGGCTCTATCCCCCCTTCTTTTTAATTTATATATGCAACCCCTTATGGTTTCTCTTCGCCATTCCCCTGCAACTATCTATAATTATGCAGATGATCTGCAGTTGATCTTCCCTCTTGATACCTCTTCCTCTTCTCTCACCAATTTCCAAACCACCATGCTTCACATCTCTGATTGGATGGCCCACAGCCAGCTCAAGTTAAATCCTACTAAGACGGAACTTGTCCTGTTGGGCGGACCGGCCAATCCGTGGAATGACAACTACTGGCCCCTCTCTCTCGGCGCCCCCCCCTGTCCTGTCAGCTCTGTGAAAAGCCTCGGAGTAGTCATCTCTGGTGATCTGTCTATGAAATCGCAGATCTCGGCAGTTACATCATCCTGCTTCTTCCATCTGCGCAGGATTCGCAAGATCTGTCGATTTCTCACCAGAGAGGCACTCATTTTAGTCATCCTGGCTCTAGTCATCTCCAGGGTTGACTTTGCAAACATCTTATATGTGGGGATCCCTGCTTACCAGCTCCAGAGGCTCCAACTGATACAAAATCAGGCCGCCCGCTTGGTGTTCCACCAGCCCAAGCACCAGCACGTCTCTCCACTGCTGAGGAGCCTCCACTGGCTTCCAGTGGCCAAACGGTGCACCTTTAAACTCGGATGCACTATTTTTAAAGCCCTTTACAATCTGGCACCCGCCTTCATCTCCTCCAATTTAAAGCGGTATTTACCAACACGTAACTTACGCTCTTCCGCCGACAATCTTTTGTGCATCCCCCAAATCCACCGCAAGAAACATGGTGGTTTACGTTTCTCCTTTCTAGGCCCTTCCTTTTGGAACTCCCTGCCCCCCTCCTTTCGTCACTGCCCTTCCTATGAAACTTTCCGCAAGACATTAAAGACGTTCCTTTTCAAAGCTGCCTTCAGTAACCATTGTCCCTTGTTCGCTGTGTTTGTTATGAGCGCCAAGAAACCGTTTCGGTGAACGTGCGCGGTATAAGAATTTTTAGCATAACATAACATAACATAACATAACATAACATAAAAAACAATTTCAGAAAGAGGAAAAAGTTGTCATGCAGCCCGCAAATGTCTGCTATCTCAGTCGTTGAATCCATGGCGTACAATACCTCCTCCACTTTCCGTGAGATCAAGCCTAAGGTTACAGGTTCCTCAGCAACTCTACTCCACTGTACCCTTCTACTGTTATTCTCCAGAAACACATCTGCTGTAGTACAGTTGTTGGGGGCTCCCAGGCAGCAATTACTATCCAGGGCTAGCCTAAGTACTAGCGGTTTGTGGTCACTCTCTGGGCGATCCTCCTCCTTCATATCAACCAGAGAGGACCAGTATTCCACCTTAATAAGAAGGTAGTCGATCCTGCTCGTCCTGCGTCCGCTATCAAAGGTGTGCTTCCCTTGTTTGTCGGACGCAGTTCGCCCATTTACGGCTCTCAATCCCCATTCAAGGCAGAATCCCAGCCAATGAAGGGCTGCTTCTGTCCCTTTCTTAATAGGAGGTAGTTCTAGGGGCGGAATTTTCCATAATTTATCCTCTTCTGCCTGGAAGTCCATCTCTCTAGCCGTAAATGGCTCAAAGGTGCAATTGAAGTCACCTGCCAGGATGACAAAAGAATCCCTATCAAATTGATTAAAAATGTGCTCCAGGTCGTTAAATATGCCAATTGGGCTGCGGCCACCTGGGATACCCCTTGCGTAGACATTTATGATAACTACCGTCTGGGAGCCTGAATTTGTGAGCTTAAGCGCAAGATTAGAAATGGATTCTCTGTAATTTGATAGCCCAGAGACTGTCTTAGCCAGATACATAATCCCCCTGAAGGTCTTCCCACACCACCCCTACAGGCAGGTTTATAGAAATTTAAAAACCCAGGTAGAAAAATAGGATCAGTTGCCCAGGTCTCTTGAAATATCAAGATGTCCTGGTTATTCGCCAACTCCACCCACTCCTCAATGTGAAGCCTACTTCGCAGACCAGCTATGTTCCATGAAATGAGTCTCAGTGAGGATGGGTGGTTGACCAAACCTAATCCTGCAGGGCCATTAGTACCAGATAAAGAGGGTTTTCCCCCCTTGGTCTTGAGAGAGCCTGTGAAGGTACGTCATTTGTCATGGGATGGGAACAGATCTTATCGCTGTTGTCCACTCCACCAGCATCCAACACATCAACTTCCTTTATACTAACTTGAATCCCTCTATATGTACTATGCTCCTTCTTGCCATCCTCTATATCCTGCACAGCCTGACTCTCAGCCTCATCTAGTACCAAACTATTATCCTGTTCCCCTCCGTTAGAGTCAAGCTTCTCATCCCCAATATTATAAGACATTGCATTTTGTTCATCTTCTAGCAGTGGTACTGAAACTGGGGTGTCAAAAAAACCCGTACAATCTCGAGTTAGCTCCAATTGAGTGGGTGGAAAATACAGTCATTCATTTAAATCTAACCCTGAGATAGGTTCATAAAGATTATACAACGGGATATTCCAGTACTCATTGAAGTTGGTATATTTGGTGTGATTTTGCGGTTGGGGAAAGCGACTAGGAGGATTTTGGCATACTGGAAGAGGGAAGGGAAAGTTTGGATTGTTAATAACGGGGCAAGGGAAGGATGATTCTCTGTGGGCTAGATTCTGGGGGTTAGTATGTCTGTTGGTCCTGGGAAGGATAGGGGGTCTAACCAAGGCCTCTGGGTAAAAGTAACTCACATTTCTTGTTGATATTCCACCCTCTTTTTTACCTGGGTACCAGTTACTTATATATGTAACTACTCTGTGATCCTTAAAATTAACGATCACAACATCACCTTCGATAATTTTCGGTCTAGGACCCACCCAGTTGCATCTTCTTACAGAGATTATATCTCCGTTTAGATGTGCATGAAGAGGCCTGTTGGATCTCAACCAAAAAATGATTTTATTTTTCAAGTTATCGTTGTGTTCAAAATTACCGTTAAGTAAAGGAGGAACACCGGTTAGAAGGATCACAAAGTTAGCTGACTCTGGAGGTAAGTCAACTGTGTGTCTGCGATTTGAGATGGGTCTTTTATTATTAATTGCCCCCGAGGGCTCAGTGGGCTTAACCGTTGTAATGGGCGGTTTATTTGGAACCAACAGTTTCTTATCTTTGGGTGGCTTATGTACAATCTTCGGCTTGCTAGGAATAGTTGGGGCAATTGTAATATTAGCTAATGGAATTCCTTTGGATTTGTTGTGATTACTTGGGATCGAAGTAGAAGAACTTGTCTGGCAATTTTTACGAGTTTGATCTCTGAATTTCACAGGATCAGAAATTGTACTCGTGTGGGCAGCTGCCAAAAGGCGATCCATTTTTTTCCCCCAAAATTCTAACTCTCTCCATTAGAGGGAGCATGTAGGCTTTAAGGAGCTGTTCAAATAATTCTACTGGCTCTTTCTTAGACATAGTTAGTAATTCCCCAGGGAGAGATGGTAATAAATGGGTGGCTGGTGATACATCACTCACTAAAGGACTGACTAAGTTAAGATTGGGGCCTGATGGGGGGGGAATATTATTCTGTAAATTTCCCCCTTTTCTTTTGACCCCACCTTTTTTCCTCTTTTTCCTTGGCGGAGAGTGGGGAGTCATCCGCGGCTTCTTAGCATTGGTTTTAGCCTTGTTAGCAATTTGTGGTGAAGCAGTCTCAATGGGGTCGACAATATCAACTGAGTGATTTGAAAGGGTTGAATGCAGTTGTGTGACAAAAATCGGGGGAACTGGGGAGTTTAAATCAATTAGACTGTTATAAACAATAGGAGGGCTAATGTTGTGGCTGGTATTGTCAAAAAGGACAGGGGGAGTACTATATTCTTGAAAGATACTGGGTATGGGTATAGGGTCAGTACTGAGTAACTCGGCATCCGTCTCTATCCTACCAGTACTGCCCAGTTCTTGAGTGATGGTTATATTTTGGGGAATAGTCAGTGGTTTCTTTTTTAACAATTCTATAGAGCGACGACGCTCTGCACGCTTCTCCTCTAACTGGAGTTCTTTGTCGATATCTTTATTTGCCCTCACAAAGTATTTATCCAGGGGACCAAGAATGGAAACCCCAACACTGGAGGGCAGGGAACTTAACAAATCTGAAGACATTTTTGTACACTTGACGTGTCCCAAATAAACAACAAACCTATAACATAGATGTCCAGGCTATAAGCGTTAGAGACCAGGCCCAGCCCAGCCTCCTGCAGCCCCTGACCGCCACAGACGGTCCCGCCCTTGTCCCGGGCTTCTCCCGGCGCACTGCCGCGCGCTGCCGCGCAGCGGTAATGTGACTTACTTAAATAACGATTGGGTCAATTAGAGGTGGAATTTTTCAGTCGACCGGTGCTCAGGGGGCGGGGCTGGCAGGGAGAGCGGGCCTGGCAGGGAGAGCGGGCCAGGTGTCTTCAATTGGCCTGCAGGGACTCCTGGAACATCGAGTCCCTGGACTTGCTCGCAGCCCTGCTCGGCCCTTCTGCTCCCCGGTAGGTTACTTTAGATGGCGCCCTGTCCTGGGCACGATGCGGGACCCGCGAAGCAGGTTCCGCGAGTTGTTGTTAGAAATCCGGGGTTAAAGGTCCAGAGTCACACAGAACAACCCAACAGGCACCAAACAGCTCAGAAAACAAAGGATCCCCCTCAGAAAACAAAGGATCCCCATAACTCAGTTCAACATCTTGTTACCCCTTGTGGTACCTTGGCAAAAAGTCTTAGATCTATGTGCCCGACTCATCTGCACATTCTAGTTCTTGCTCCATTTTCAGACTAGAACCAAGCTAGAACCTTCTGATTGCCACTTTTACCTAATGTGTGTGTTGCAGTTCTAGCAGTACAGTGGGTGCAGTATGTGTACTCGGCCGTGCAGCTGTGGCCCAACTACTGCAGAGGCTGCAGCCGTGACCTCACATTTGATCAGGGACTGCGGGATGAAGGATGTGTGACAAACCTATGCAGTGAAACTCATTTCTAGAACTGGTGGCCTCCAAGGAAGGGCGCAGACAGGTGTTCAGGTATGGCAGTTGCGGCGTCTAGGTAAATGACTACTTTTCTGCTTTGGCAGCTATGCAGATTCTCTCCCTGACTTTTACTGTGGCAGCACCAATCTCTTGCGCTCATGACGTAATGCTTGTTCTTGCAAAAGTCTTGCTGCAGTTCCCATGGGGGCCACTCTCAGGGTCCAGGAGATGTCCTCACAGCACAGGTGCATCTGTGATTGTCACTTTTCTCTGAGTGCTTCCCATTCCAGGAACATGCTGGGCCTCCCCTCTTGGACAGTGTCTCACTACTGCCATTGAAGGCTCTCACCAATGACAACTGAGCTTTTCCTGTGTATGTAGCTCCGTCGACATGCCTGGATCAGCAGACCTCCAGGAAACACTATGCTGCATAGAGCTCGGGCTTTGGAGCTCTGCTTAAAGAAAAAAAAGAGAAATAGGTAGAGTCGAGGCTCCAGAGGCCCACAAGGTCCATCCCAGGACACTAGAATGAAGCAGCATTTATTCTCTACATTCACATTTCACATTTGTCCTTCAACTCCTAGGCTTGAACTTACAGCTGCACTTGTTTCCTCCACTGTGGTTAGAGGCGCTGTGTGTTTAATGCTGGAGCAAAGGTACAGTCAACAAGCTGCCAATACACCGAGAAAAGATTTGCCCATGGTTACCACCTTTGAACTGCTGATTTTTTAGCACTTTCTGACTGACTGGATTTATCAAGTGCAAGATTTAGATCAGTCTTGGGGACCATGCCTTCAACAAGATCCAAAACCATAGACTGTTTTAAAAGACTCCATCAATGCGAAAAACTAGGGAGAGGCGCCAAATGGCAGGGGCCAGCCACATCAGCATGACACAATCATTTCTGGACATTGCTAATTCTCCCACAAATGAGGGCGAAGAAGTGCAAATCCACAACATTCCAACAGAGGCTGATCTGCTGCTAGCCTCATTCTTGGCCACCTCTCTCTGAGTCACCACGGATGAAAAAGGAAGGACACGAGTCAATGGCATTTCATCGCACAACCATTTGCAAATTCCTTCAAAGCTCACAAACTAGTCAAAGAGGATATGACCCTAATAGAAACATACATCTCACCATATATTGGGAGACCCATTTATACCATTTCTCTTGGCAGCACTGTAAATGATTCTTCTGCTAAAAGCTTGGTAGAGCAGACCCGAGTTGCAATAAGCCAATGCTTGAACTGTGTCACAGTTGAATTGATTAAGGCCACGATTCTGGAAGACGTCACCTGTGTGCCATTGAACAAACTGATTTCTGTGGCTCCATAGGAGAAGTGCTGACCGTATAAGACAGGGGCATAGCTCCCCCTCATTACAACGTAATATGAATGCACTATTGCACTTTTGTTTGGTTGAGGATCCCCGAGGACATCTGAAGGTTCCATTGTTCCCTTTCTAGTTATATCGCTTCTGAGTCATTTTAACCAGCACTACCCAGCGCTGTAAGGCTTAGTCCATTAGGCATTTTTTTAAGTACAAGAAGTCTCATTGATAATTTCAATGAATTTGCTAAACTCTGTCTTACCTTAAAGTACATGGGCTTCTATGGCAATTCACAATAACATATTATCAAGCCCATTATCGCCGCTCTAGCTTCAGTTTTCTGCCGCTAAAGCGGGGATAATTTTAGCTCCATTTCTTGATAATATGCCCCATAATTATTTTGTAATATCGTCACTTCTTATTTCTTTTACCATTTGGCGCATAACCTCTCTGCACTTTTTCTTTAAATCTCTTATTAGACTAAGTGGGAACTTAATGAATTTGTCATGTTTCAGTCCTATTGGCTGTTTCAATATTCCCAGTATATTATACTAAGTCACCAAAAGCATCCAGACATTTTAAAGCAATTTGCAATAATTGTAATTCTTCGCACAAGAACCTATATCTATCTGCCTGCACAACTCATGAGTTAGAACCGACTTCCGAACTCACCAGGGCCATTTCAGGTGCTGGATTTTCCCACTATTTGGTGCACTTTTGACAAGTCAGTCCAGGTAGTGTAAAGAAAAGCACAAGCACAACCTAATACTAAATGAGCGTCTGGCTGTGCTCTGAAGGTAGGAGGTAAGGCACAGAACCTGGACAAAGCCCTGGCCCTGTTCTCGACCCTTGCAGGGCAGCACCCCCTGCTCGTTGGGCTCAGGGCCATTCCTGAATTAAGTGAAATCAGTGTAGCTCCACATAATTTTGGGAAATCTCTTAATTTGCAACTGTGTCCAACAATAGCACAGTACATATGTTTTATACTTATTGGCAAAAGTTAATATGATTGATGTTCCAGTGCCATGAAGAATGATGCAGCATGTGACATCTTTTGTGATGCCAGAAAATGTTATCCATACCCACAGTTGGCCATGGATTTTCCTACTGTCCCTTCTCATTTACTGCCTGTAAAAATGGTTTCAAATGACACATCTGCTGCAGAGGGAGGACTGAACCCATATTACACACACATCGTAAGCCACCACAGGGGTTGAGTATCAAAATGTATGGGTTTTGTTATTACTTGGTGTATGATCCTGATCTATTCCCCAATACCTGGAGCATGGTAATTATGGTTTATTAAACACAGCGAACTTGGTGGTAAATTACACCATCTACATGTGTACGGGACCCCCTCTTAAGGTACTTTAAGGCCAGGGAAAAGAGAGGAACACAATTTCAAAACAGAAGATAATTCCCTCATGACCTAAGTTACTTTACAATTGTCAACATTTATACTTTCAAAGAAAACCTTCAACACACGGTGACTGCATATATTTTTTTCATATTTATGAATTGTATTATCTCTTTTTATATTCTTTTTTACAAAATTGTTATTTTTTACTGTGTTTCTTCAAGTTCATCACAATCATTTTACAAAAAGAATTTGCATTCATTTAATTAACAGTTCATCTATGGACAATTAAAAATACCATACAGAGAACAATTCTAACTCACTCTCACCAATACCTCATTCATACATTCTCATACACTCCACATTCAATCTTTATTCTGTGTCTGAGGAGTCACAAGTAATTGTGTGATCTATCACGCTAGGTCGACGTGTTTCGGTGGGATGGGACCACCTTCCTCAGGACCTTTAGCAGAACAAACGCTCTTCTCAACAATTTATGGGCTCTGTATGGATATCTGTAATAGTAAATACAATATAATATATCTGTGCCACTATTAGAAAACAATAATTAGACAAAATTCTAAACTCACATAAATCTTATTAGCATTGACCACCTTGTGAAGGACTAACAAGTTTAACATAATTCATTTCATTCTGTAATTTATTTTGGCTTTTGTCGTTGCTCTGTCTTGGACATAAACCAGTACTAGTACCACTATATATTTGCAGTGGAATAGAGTTCTCTTGCAGTAAGTTTGAACACAGAGATACGTGTTGGGAGGGGTATCAAGACAAAATCAAGAATTAGTTAGAAAAAGAGAAAACATAAATCTAAGGGATCCCTCAACTTCATTATATTAAAGAAGGAGGCTGATTCCTCTGATTCTGTTACATAGGGAAAAGGACACTAACTTGGCCTCAATCAGTAAATTGTTTCTTTTAATTTGTGAATGCTCTTACCCTGACAACAGTTCTGGGAAGGATCGTTATCTCAATTTTCAACCAGCAGAAGGTTGAGTGATCCTATAATGGAGTGTAAGAAGTAGATATTTTGTATATATATCTATGAATGAATTTTAAAGGTTACATTATATCTCTTTCAATGCTACTTACCTAGTATAAAATCTCCTCTTACAATCTCTTTGTCTCTACTCAATATTTAATCAGCTGCTTCCCATATTTTATCTGTCTCTTGTAGTACGTATGCTTTTCTGTAAGGAATATAGATAATGCTCAATCTAGATGTTTTGTTTATTTAAGGCTGTAAAGAAATGATGAAACAGAGTTCGAAGGATTTACATCGGCGTAGCCCATCACTACTGCCTATATAGTTGTTACCCTTAGATTTTAATGTTCTATTTAATGTGTCACGACTTTATTATTATTAGTGATTTAATTGTCACAACAAATGGCCACTGTTTAGGTTTTAAAATATGGGTGGGCTCACAATGGGCAGTCGGGCGTTTAATTTAGCCAAAAGAAATGCTACGTTTTTTGTGAAACCGAGAGTGGGTTATAGCGATGTAGCCAAGATGTTTGCTCCGATTCGATGTTATAAACACGAGTGTAACAAGTGCCCCTTATGAATCATGTCCCTTACTCTTCACTAGGATTCCGAACACACAACTCGAGTCACAGACCCAGCTTAAATATCATGACTTAATCTCTTATCTGATTATATAAAGGGGTCAACGTTACTGAGGCTCTTCCGGGCTCACTCAAACTAATCCCTCGTAATTAACCTCCCCTAAATAGACCACCCATCACAATATATGCCGTACGCTATGTAGCATAAGCCGACGTGATTTACAACAATTATACCCGTCTATCAGAGTCTCGGTCTTAATCTAATTGTCCGCTTACCATATCTTTAAAATTTCGTGAACGCCAGCAAAGCGCGTCTCCCGAACCCGTGGACTCATAAAGACCCTACTCTGATCTCCATTTAAATATCATGATTCTCGCGCCAAATAATTTAATGCGTCACCAGTTTGCAGCGTTCAGCGTGGGCGCCATTGTTAAGTGGAGTTTTGTGAATGATGTTAGTAATAATTGCACACTGTAACATAGTATGTTGGAAACCGTTTTATTTAAAATAATATAAAACGATTGAGACGCTGGTATATTTAACAAAGATTCTATTAATATGATGTGCATATAAATCGATATTGGATCAAGTTACTCTCACCATAGATTGATGTGAATATCGCATCTCTTACTGCGGGATGAATTTCACAGGCGCCATTTCTGAATGGAGTTTTATCATAGATGTCTATTAGGATTTGCGTGAAATAGTGTGGAATGACATATAACCCACAAGAACTTATTACGGGGTGATGAATATGAGGTAACTAATTATGTATCTAAGTAAAAATCTTATGATACGATCAGCATAAAGGAGGGTTGGGTCAAAACTTTTCCACAAATGATCTAAAGAATGAGTGTCGGTGCCACTACTGCAAGATGAAAGATTATGGGCGTCATAGTTAGATTAGATCAAAAGCCACACCATTTAATTCTAGATATAATGATCGATATTCAAAAGGGTTACAGAATGCATTTACAGTAACTACAATTTAAGTTCAGGATACTAGTTGCATATATTACACAGAACTAGTCCTGACCATTTCACCATATGTTCATGTACTTGGACAGATATTGGACAGAGGAGTGTTCATGTAGTTATTCTGTTACATACCATGAAATATTCTCATTTAGACCTCTCCGCACACTGTCCAATTAAAAAATCCAGTAACTTTCGCGTTTTTTTCTTGTTCTTTCCATTAATTCCCCGTGTTTATGTTGTACTTTTTCTAAAATACACCATTTTAGTTCAGATTCCTTATGCTTAAGGTCCACACAGTGTTGAGTTAAAGGTGCTGTCATTTTGTTTGTTCTTACAGCAGATTTGTGTTCACTGAACCTAAATCTAAATTCGCGTCCAGTTTCCCCTATGTATGCAAGGCCACATGGACAAACAATGTAGTAGATACCGTTTTTACTTCTACAATTTGTGAAGGAATTCAGTGTTATGGTTACATTGTTGTATTGAATAGTATCGTTTATTTTGGCGGATTCACAGGCGTGACCATTGCCACATCTATGATTTCCCCGAATGGTATCTAAGCCAGTCAAAGTAGTCTGTGTCTCTTGTGGTGAACTTGAAGAAACACAGTAAAAAATAATAATTTTGTAAAAAAGAATATAAAAAGAGATAATAAAAGTCATAAATATGAAAAAAATATATGCAGTTACCGTGTGTTGAAGGTTTTCTTTGAAAGTATAAATTTTGAAAATTGGAAAGTAATTTAGGTCATGAGGGAATCATCTTCTGTTTGGTAAATTACACCGTCTACAGCAAGATGTACAATAAATCTTTAACTCACGATTCAACACAATTAGCCAGATAACCTACATTGTTAATCTTCTGCTTTTCTTGCGCACCCTCTTTACTGTAGAATGATCAGCATGAGTATTTTCAGGCTTGTCTATGGCAACCTTAACCTACCTCTTGTCCAGAAAATCAATGTTGCAACCTGTTCCTTGCATCTCTCTACTGGCTATCTGTCACCCTCACAAATTCAATTCAAGTACTTTTGTATAGACCACTGGGTCTACCGCCAAATACATCCTGTTACCTCGGCCATGAATTCCTCACTGTGTGCTTGTCAGGCACATTTAATTCTCCTCAAATAAATTCCTGCATGGACTGCATCTCTGAAGCTCTGTCTCCTAGAATATATGGAAAATGTATGTTGGGACCATTAATCCTGCTGCGGGCGCAAATTCCTGTTTGCACTGAAAGGTGGACGGCAGTCTGGTCACAGATCACTGTGTTTGCTCCCTGAATTTTCAGCACAGTAAACTGGTGCACATCTCAAGAGCAAATAGAGGACGGGCGCTGTTTGCATGTCTTGAAATGGTGAATAACCTATGCTATTGGGTTTTATTTCTCAATCTAAGATGTCAAACTCATATTCGGATGGAAATGCATGCCCGCTAATTCTTGAACCCCTGACAATTGCAAATTAGGAGGAACGCAATTTGCACTCATTTTTTGCAGCCTAATTGTGATCAGGCACATATTCGGATGGAAATGCATGCCCTCTAATTCGTCAACCCCGGAGATTTGCTAATTAGGAGGAACACAATTTGCACCCATTTTTTGCAGCCTGGTTGTGATCAGGCACAGATTCTATGGCTTTATAATCCACTGCTGTATTCCTTCCCAGCTATCAGTAACATGAAATGACTCATGTTATGTCGAATGCACTCTAAATCTTCTAGAGAAAATAAATGATGTGTAAAAATCCTAACAACTTGGGCGTGGCTACAGTGTCTCTTAAGATGGCCACCTAGGGCAGAGGCTCCTCCACATCACCGACCTTTCGCAGCTTTTTCTGGTGTTTTGACTCCGGTTTTCTGATAGATTGGAGCTGCGGAGTTCAGAGGAACATAGCGCCGTGCTGTGATGCCACTTTTCAGGAGGTTTGGCAGCATTCAGGTATTTTTTTTCAATGTCGCTGCAGCTTCCTCAGGAGTGGCTGCCATTTTACATTCCTTTCTGCTGCTGCATGCAAATTTGATAGCGCGTTATGCGCTTTAACATTATACTTCGTGGCTGGCACAATGTTGCTACATTATGAAAGGTGACATTTCCAAGAGTGGATATTTTTTTCTTCTAATTCATTGAAGGCCAGGATAATGTTATAATTTTATGACTGCATATTACCTCAACTGGATTGCTGTCTAGCGCGTCTAGTACTTGAATTGTATTTCCTGGTGGCTGTGTGGTGATGACTTGCATTTAATTACTCTGGGCTTCTCTAGAGTAGTGCCTGATACTGTTTTTAGTCTTCTGGAGAAGTGCTTTCTAGTAGCTAAGATATCTTTCAACTGTTCAGTACTGGCAGATTATGTTTCATATGGGAAAATTACAAAAGTCGCAGTTTGTTTTTATTCCCAGATTGCATCTTCTTTTGGATCAAGTGGTGATCCTTTTTCATGTTCAATGGCAGTAGACAAATTAGATACTCCTGGTGAAATGGCCACATCTATCACTCCTCACACTGCCTTCTCACAACAGTAAGGCTCAGTCGTCCTCTTCTGATTTTAATAGGTTAAAACAAAACTATCCTTCACCTGACAAGTCTGCATCTCCTATTTCTATGGAATTGTTGTTGGTGGAAATTCAAGCACTGCGACCTTTTATTGAGGAGACTACGAAGAAGTCAGTGATGGAAAATCGTGTTTCTATGGAGGAGCACCAGCTTGTAGACTTACATGATGAAACTAATAAGATTTATTACCTGGAAAAAGAGGTTCTCCAACTCAAACAACACACTAAAGATTTGGAAATAGGAACAGGTGGAATAACCTCCACATTTATGGCCTTCCTGGAATATTAGAAGGGAATGGTCCTGTTTCCTTTTTTACCTCCTTTCTGCCTAAATTGTTGGACATGCCTTCCTCAATCTCGCTCAGTATTCAGAGGACATGGGATTGATCCTCATCCTGCAATGTCTGTATCTTCTACCAAAAAGAGGAGTCATTATACTATTTCTGAAGTTTACTGATTTAGTAATAGTTCTCTCTGTGGCTAAAGCTGAACGTCAAGTCACTTGGTTAGGTCAAAGCATGTTCTTGTCTCAGGATGTTTCCAATGCTACTTCTGCCAGAAGGAAGGAGTTTCTTAATCTTCGAGCTCCCCTGTGAACTCTTGGCCCCAGATGCAGTCTTTTTCATCCTTCCATCTTTGAAGTGAAATTACCAGAACAATACCACTACTACATTTGAAGATCCAGATGAACATAAAAAGTTTAGACAGACACATGCCTTGGTTAATATGGCTACAGCTGGTCCTTCTACTGGTTGACTTTTTCTCCTTTTTCTTAGATGGTTTATGATGGTCTCTTTGAATTATTAGGATATTTGGTAGGTATCTTATGGTAATGTTTTGATATGTCATAACATTTAATTTAAGGTGTTCCATTTTTTTTTCTTATCTTGTTTTTATTTACAGGTTTGTCTTATATGCTTGCATTCTGCGGTCCTTTCTCCTGAGTGTATTTGACCCTGACGTGGTATGGACTCCTCCCCCTTTTTAGGTGTGTTGCGGTTTTATGTGTTGTCACCAACCCATTCTTTTTTTTTTGCTATTATTCAGGTATGTTTTTGCAGTCGTCCTTTTTGCATATCTACTGTGTCTCCTTTTTGCTCTTCTATACCTTCTTTTCTGCCTCCCTTGTTTCCCCTTTTTCTCTACTTGTTATTCTTCTCATTTTCCCATTCTTTTTGTATTCCTTTTCTATTTTTCTATCTGTATTGGCTTTTTCTCATTCTTTTTTATGTTCCCAAGCAATTTATTCCTCTTTTACTCTCTATAATTCCTTGAAATATCATGGAACATTAAAGGCTCTTTTAATCCTGTTAAACATCAGAGGATATTATCCCATTTAAGTAAATCCAACCCTGATTTAGGTCTTCTCCAGGAAACCCACCCTACCGAATTGGAAGCTTTAACATTCAAACAAAGCTGGGTGGGAAGTGTGTTTGTCTTCCTAAAAAAAAGAATGATGTTGTTATATTATGCAGGAAGTCACTTAATGTTACTTTGATTTCACAAGAAATAGATGATATGGGTAGATGGATGTAGAAAAGTAGTATCTGCTTTCATGGTTACCCCCACTTTTTCGTGGTGTCATTCTTTTTTCTAACTAGTCTTACTGGGATCCTGCTAATCAGGATCCCAGTCTCTGTGCTTCCTCCCTAAATTGGACCATGATGAGTACTTAGTTACCCCTCAGATTGGCTACAGGTGTACCCTTGTAGGTCCCTAGTATATGGTACTAAGGTACCCATGGCATAGATACACCAGGGGTCCCCCATGGGTTGAAGCATGTATAACGCCACTACTGGCCTTCACTTCCTCTAGTGGAGGGCAGCCCACAATATCCAAATATCCCCTCTGAGCCTTCAGTGCAATTGTCGGTTCAAGGAATATACTGAAGTCTCAGATTAATGGCAAGCAAATGGCAAGTTTTTTGGGCCTAACCAGTTTACAATTTCTGCTATTTTGAAACGATCACTCAAAGTGGGAGTTTGTTTAAAAAACCATAATAACACATCGATCTTGATGTGCAGAAAATGTTTGATTTCCCTACCCAGATCTGGCATGCCCTCATAAACCTAGTAATTCATCTGACTGTAAACGAGGCACTGAACAAAAATCATGGTGGTCTGGGAGCACAGCCAATATAGGGCCAAGCTACCATATGGAAAACTCTATATGAGGTCCTTGTTATTTTGGTAAATCACATACTGTCCATGGTGAGAATCTTGTGGGAAATCCCCCCCCCTTCAAATGGGTGTTAGGGGAAGGGGATTCTATACCTTGAGAAATATTTTCCACATGGAGATGACAAGTGCACTTGCACACATTTCAAGGTATATTCCAAGTATTCCCGAGCACAATTGGAGGCTATGTATAATTTCATATGTAGAAAATCCTCCTTATGGTCAAATGTCAGAATTCACTAAATGTTTCACCAAAAACCTGTGAATGTCATGGGTTTCTAGGGGTACTTTATGAACTTCAAAACATAAGCGTGCACAAATGAGAAGATATCAATCTTATGGTGTAGAGTTCGAGATTTTTGAAAAATTGGACTGTATATGTTTTGTGGAAGCATTTGACACAAGGTATCTCAAGGAACACGATCTAACTAAGGATCCTGAAAACAAAAAACCTCTGCAATCTAAAAGTCAATATAAAATAACTACCACAAAAGTCATAAAACCGGTTAGTTTGGTTTTTGAAACGTTCTTGCACTGTTGTTTGTATTGCAAAAGGTCTGAAGGCAAACAATTTAAAATGTTATGCAGAAAACAGATAACTATCTACCACACCTATGACTTTTCCTTGCCTACAGACAGCTTTAGCTGTGTATTGGAGAGCTCAGGTTATCCACATGGTCTTACACACATACAAATGTACATATAATTACAAATACATACATACATACAAAACAAGAACGAGCTTCAGGTCTTTCATACGCTGGCTCATGCCATCTTTAAAATATTTCCATTGGCTGGGGGTGGGTTGTTTTTACAGCTACTGCATTTTGTGGAAGGATACATGGGGCTTCCACTAATCCCCTGTTGTAATAACTGCACTGTATTGCCACCTCCCATTGAACTTCCCCAATTTCAGAACCTATTTGGGGGGGACAACAAGGCAGACATATCCTACTGGGTCCCAACTGTGCTGGTTGAGGTCATTTGCTACTGGTGTCCTGGGGTTTTATCCACTGTGGCTCTGCAAACCTGGGGGCATATTTACAAGGGCCATATCTCCGCTTTTTTGGCTTTTAAAGTCAAAAAAGTGGAGATAAAAATATCGCCCTATTTACAAGAGGGTGATAACATGCATTAGCGTATGTTAGCACCCTTTTACCCGATGTCTCCAATTGCATCTCTAATGAGATGCAAAGTGGGCGTCACTGGGCAGTAAAACCTTGAAAATATCGCTGATGTGCACATCGCGATATTTACAAGGCTGCCCACGCATTTTAGCAGACGTTAGTTTTTGGAGATAACCGCTGTTTTTGCCAAAAACTAATGTCTGCTGAAATACAGACTTAGCTTTTATTATCATTGAGAGTGGATTATGCTGATACGACCACAGGGTCCTATCAGCAAGGTTATTGCCGTTTTCCATGGAAAATCACTGGAAGACCAGCGATGTTCCATGGAAAACACCGCTATCGCTGGGAAATTATCGCCATTGCGCTATGCGTTCTTAATACAGTGCTAGCATGACGATAATTTTCTGCGATAGCCGGCGATAACTATTTTCTCGGTAAGTGCGGCCAGCGATAATTAGCGCTGCCGCTTGTTAATATGCTCCGTGGTCAGGTACAACTCTTTCCTCACTCGACTATTAGGATAGCGAGGATGAGCAGTCCAAGGCTTCTCAGGGAGAAAGTGTGGAGGGCAGTCACAAACATATTGTCCAACTCAAAGGCTTATCTTTCAGTTAAAATGAAGTATCCTAATCTCACAATAAAATTGACTACTACCCAGTTCTTTTGGAATTGGAGTATAGAGTTGATATCTCTCTTACAATCCACAGGAATGCACCGTAACCCTTTTCTGGTATTCTCTCACCCCACTGTAACAGTTTACTTGTGACTACAGTTCCCACTGTACTGCCGGCGTAGGCATTGATTATGCACAGGTGTAGATTACTTCAAATACACAGCTGATCAAATGTGTAACTCAGTTCAACATCTTATTACCCCGTGTGGTAACTTGGCAAAAAGTCTTAGGTCTATGTGGCAGACTCATCTGCACCTTCTAGTTCTTGCACCACTTTCAGATTAGACTCAAGCTAGGACCTTCTGATTGCCACTTTTACCATCTGATTGGCACTTTTACCTTCTGATTGGCACTTTTACCTTCAGCTTGTGGTGGAGTTCTAGCAGGGAAGTGGGTGTAGTTTGTGTACTCTGCCTTGCAGCAGTGGCCTAACTACTGCAGGGGTTGTACCTGTGACCTCACATTTGAACTGCGACAAAGTGGATGAAGTCAGTGTGGCAAGCCCATGCAGTAGAACTCATCTTTGGCTTGGGTGACCTCCATGGCAGGGTGCAGACAGGTGTTCAGACATGCCAAGTGCGGCCCTCAGCCAACGAATGCTTTTCCGCTCTGGCAGCTCTTCAGCTTCTCTCCCTGACTTTGACTGTAGCAGCACCAATCTCTTGTGCTCAAGGTGGATTGATGGTCAACAGTAATGCTTGTTCTTGCAAAATTCTTGCAGCAGTTCACAGGAGAACCACTCTTAGAGCCCGGGAGGCCTCCTCACAGCGCAGGCACACTGGACCTCTCTATGTGAAAGTCAGCTTTCTCTGAGTATTTTCCATTCCGGGAACATGCTGGGCTTCTCCTCTTGGACAGTGTCCCATTACTGCCATTGAAGGCTTTCATCAATGACAACTGAGCTTATCCTCTGTATGTAGCTCCATCGAAATGCCTGAATCTGCCGACCTCCAGGACCACCAGGAAACGTCATTGTGCAAAGAGCCTAGGTTTTTGAGCTCCACTTAAAGGAAAAGGAGAAAAATAGGTAGATTTGAGGCTCCAGAGGCTCACATGGGCCATCCCAGGGGCCCCCTTGAGCGCCTCCCCTCCGTGGCAGAGGTGCATATTCCATGTTTGGACTATCCTATGGAACTCCTTGCCTGGCTCTAGTTGGTTTCAGCTCAACACAACTCCAGTCCCGACCTCTCGGCTAGAGCCGTGGCCTCTCGACCACTGATTCTCATTGTCACTACCACATTTGGCCAGCCAGTAGGGAACCAAATAGCAGCGGAAGACTCCAGTAAATCCCAGGGAGGTGGTGGATGGGGTGGCTGTGGTGTGGCCTCTGGGGAGAAGTAGCTGGACCAGAGCAGCTTGTACTCTTCTTAAGGTCCTGATCAGCTAGCGACCGCAGTGCAGCCTTTGGTAAAGGGGTGCTTGTGTGGAAAGGGCGAGAGAGGTTGGCGAAGAATTAAATTGAGAGAGCTCACCAGGACACTAGAATGAATCAGCATTTATTCTCTGCATTCGCATTTCACATTTTTACTTCGACTCCTAGACTTGAATTTGCAACTGCACTTGTTTCCTCCATTGTGGTCAGTGATGCTGTGTGCTTAGTGCTGGAGCTAACGTGCAGCCAGCAAGCTGCCAATTGGCTCGTACTGATCCAATACGCTTAGCCCGACAGTCAATTTCTCTAATAGTTTTGGTTATACACTGAGAACAGAATTGCTCCAGGTTACCGGCATTTGAATTGTTAAATTTTGAGCACTGTCTGACCGACTGAGTTATTAAGTGCAAGATTTAAATCAGTCTAGGGGACCATTCCTTCAAAAGGATCCAAAACCAGAAACTGTTTAAAAATGCTCCATCAATGTGAAAAACTAGGCAGAGGCGCCAAATGACAGGGCCCAGCCACCTCACGGTGACACAATTATATTTGGACACTGCTAATCCTCCCACAAATGAGGCTGCAAAAGTGCAAATCCACAGCATTCTAACAGAAGCTGATCTGCTGTTAGCCTCATCCTTGGCCACCTCTCTCTGAGTCACCACAGATGAAAAAGGCACAACCTGAGACAATGGCATTTCATCGCACAGCCATTTGGAAATTCCTTCAAATCTTACACTCTTGGAGAATCGTTCAATCTAGCCCAAGAGTATATAGCCCACTGGAAACATACATTTCACCATAGAGTTGGATACCCATATACATTATTTCTCTTAACAACACTGTAAATAATCCTTCTAATAAAAGCTTGGTAGAGAAGACCCTGCGCCGCAATGAGTCAATACACCAGAAACCCTCCTGCCCTACCAATTCTAGTAATCAAGAGATCAATGTATAGGACACTTGGTTTCATATCTGGAGCTATGCCCATCAGGCATCTAAATTAGACATGCAAACAGCAGCAGTGCAGGAAATAGTGTGTACAGTAGCAATAACTGGAAAAAAGATGAAGCCAAACTAACTGCTGGTACTTCTTTCAACAGACAAGGCACCTCCTCCAGCAGACCCATGTAACTGTCCAGCAATTTTGCAGAAACTAGGATTGTCCTATATGTTATTCACTCTGTATAAGTTGTCTTTAAAACATATGTGTCATCCAGAAACCCAGGAGCACATGTTGTAGACAAATCAGCGAATGAACCTTCTGAATACACAGTTTCCGTAAGAAATCCAAGGGCAAAAAGGTGTAATCGGCTTAGGGTCCAAGATTTCCATGACACTCCCAATCTGCAGGAAGTTGAATATCTAAATATAGAGACAGCCACAAGGCTGAAAGCCAGAAGATCTGTGCTCAGAAAGCAAAGGACAAAACAAGCAATGCTTATAAATGTCATATAAAGACATCCACAAAACGACTCTTCTGTAGAGATATATCAACCGTAATCACAGAAGATGACACCAAGCATTTCTGGGAAAATATTGTCGACAGCGATAATAGATCTTCAGGCAGGGCAGAACTTTGAAATTAATGCCCCAAAGAGACTGCTTTCTGCTTCTCCCATTCTGCTCCTGGCCCATTGCTCTGTGACAAACAAAGTGAAAAACATACACAAGTGAAAAGATTTCCAACAGGCAAGAGGAAAACAACTGAATATGCATCTGCCCCAACGCTACTGCTCTGTCAAGACAAATCCTCTGATACCTCGTCCACAACCCAGTGTCCTGAAAACAGACGATAATTCTAATAACCCGTCAAGGATGGAATTTAATTCACCTGAGTTTCGGAAGTTCAGCTCGATGTACATTCTCCCCAGTGAGCCACACATACAAAGAAGCGGACCATTTGTAGCAATACACACCACAATGGTTCACTGGGAAGGTATGCTGCCATTTATATTTTTAAGTTTGGTGCCCTTGATTAATCTGAATGCGACAAAGAAGATGAAACCTTCCCCATGGCCTCATATACTCTTAATGTTATTCAAGAAGTATGATATATAACGCCTTGAACAGGAGTAACATCCTGAAATTGATCGCCTCACTACAGGGACTGGAGCATGTGACATTTAAAGTCCTACTAGGGGTGAGACAAAAAGTGGGGGATATCATTTGCCCTCAGGGTAGGAGGGGAGACAGCATTTAAAACATAACTAATACTATGCATGCCATTACATCACATATCGTTGCAATACAAAAGGTGTGCACCAGTGGGTAGAAGGTGTTGGATTTAACTCCAACACCTTTACTACTGTTGCACACACTGGAGTTAGACTAGAAAATTAATCTATTCCAACTTCCAGCGCCCCCGACTGAAAGTTGGAGTAAAAGTTTGCATTGCAACGGCATGCCATGTAATGGCATGCGTTGTAACGTCACCTATTTGTGTAGAAGATGCGTTCCCAGGAATCCTGTAACCTGCTAAATTGTTCAACTACGCTAACACGTAGCCCACAAATATCACGTCATATACAGATCCGCATGTGGACCAACCATAAATTATTTGGTACATGTAGATCTTCATTAAGCATGGGCGAATTTTGCGAATCTCGCGTTCGCGAATTTTGCGGATTTGCGAACTCGCAATCCGCAAAATCCGCGAATTCTCGCGAATTTGCGGATTTTTTTGTTGTGTTCGCGCGGGTTTCTGCCAGGTTGCGAGGGTTTTTGTACAATTTCGCAAACGCGAACTTACCTGTCGGGTCGCAAGTTTTGCGAACTTGTTGTTTCTACGTGTCCAGCCTGTTTGGGACACTCTTCTTCATCACTGCCACCCTCTGTCACCACTGCCACTCTCTGGTTCACCCATGCCACCCTCTGGCTCACCCATGCCACCCTCTGTTTCATCACAGCACCCTCTGGTTGTCCAGTGTACATTATTGTGGCAAAGCAAAGCACACCTTCCCTGCCTCAAGTGACCTGAATTAATTTGGGGCTGATTAATGTGTCACAGAATATTTTTTTAGCTGACACCTGCTTCCTTAGTGCTTCCTGATTAGTGATCTTTTGCACTTGCTAAGTGCTTTCATTGTTGCAAAATTAGTTACAGCACCTGCCCTGCCCCAACTGACAATAATGAATTAGGGGCTGATTAATGTGTCACTGGATTTGAACTTCCAGCCTGGCTCCTGCTTGTCTCCCTTAGCTGTAATTCAGGACCTTTGTGGCATATGTGTAACTATTCTGAGGGTCAGAGCAGGGTCACATAATAGTTGCAAGTAGGCAACTGAACTCTGGAGGGGCCCCTCAGGAAGCACTACAGAAAATGGCTACTAATGATGAGCTTGAACTTTTGAACCTGGTAAGTAGTTTCAGTTTTGCTAAGATCGTATTTCTGCAATTTAGCGCTTATTCGCGGGGCGCGAAGTTGAACTGGGAAGCCGCGAACTCACGCGAACAGTGCGAGCAAGCCATAAAATCCGCTGCTCGCGGATTTGCGGATTTTGCGGGAAATTCGCGAATCTCGCAGATTGCGAATTTACCGAAAATCCGCAAAATCCGCAAGCGGAACGGATTTTCCGCCCATACTTAATCTTCATGATATAAAAGTTTGTTCACAGCAACAGATGTGGAGGAGCAAACCTTTACCAAATGAGAAGTGGGGCTCAAACCCACATTTTCACCCTTAAATCGGAATGTATGATGGTAATCCTCGAAGTCCACATGTCACTCAAGCAAGACATCAATTTGAGCCCCTCCTGTAAGTCACAAGAAATGATGATCCTGGTTCTTGCCACCTGTGGATACTTAATTGCAACATAGCTGTGTTACCAGGAAAGCTAGAGAATAAAGACTGGGTATCTTTTATAAAGTATCATCAAATTAGTTGTCTATAGGAAACGCCAGAGCTTGATGGATATGTTGCCTTTAGTGTTCTGGAAATTAACAGCCCGATTCATGACCCTAAATTGCGCTCGCAAGGGGCCGGATTCTGAGAATCCGGCCCTTTGCGAGAGCGATTTTTGCATTTGGGATTCAGCATCCCAAATGTAAAAATCGCTAATTGCGATCTCACAATTTTGCGAGGAATGACATTTAAGGAATCTCTATTTGAGATTCCTTAAATGCTATTCAACATCCTATTTAAATTTGCGAAATCGCAATTTCTAGGCGCAATTTACCGCGAGGTCAGACCTCGCGGTAAATTGCGAAAACTCAGAAAAATGCATTTAAAAACATTTTTCTGAGTTGCATGTTACACACACACATGTCCTTTGGACATGTGTGTGTGCAACACCTGTGTGAAATGTCATTTGAGGGGTGCTACAGGGTGTCCTGTGGACACCCCTGGCACCCTTCAAATCGCAATCTCATTTGCGATTAGCTAATTGCTAATCGCAAATAAGGAATACTCCCCATTCTTTCCTATGGGCCTTTTGGCCCATAGGAATGAATGGCGAGTTATTCCTTATTTGCGATTAGCAATTAGCTAATCGCAAATAAGGAATTGTAAGGAATCGCATTTTTTTTGCATATTCCTACATGATTACCGTTTTGCGAGTCCTTAATAGCGATTCGCTATGAATCGCTATTAGGGCCTCACAAAACGGGAGCATGATGAATCAGGCGGTAAGTTCTGAAGCAGTCTGGCATCCATAACTATGGACAGTTTAACACATGAGCATAAAATAATTGATGACATTCAACATTTTAAATTAACTAGTGAATATCATTTGCTATACTTTTTAAATGTCTATTTATCACCTGTCAAATGGTATACCAGACTTACAATACTAAATTCGTTCAAGGAAATAATAAGATCCGTAAGGTGTCATGTCAGTCACGAACAATAAACTTAAGATAATATTGGTCTTTGATGATATGAACATTATTTCACACAATAGCTTTTTGTGCAAAGAAATAAGACCAAAGAAGCCTTGTGGAATATTCTGGGAATAGTTATAAACCACTAAAAAAGACACTAAATTGTGAGTAAGACTGTCTAACCTAATATTATCAAATGCTTCTCCTGCCCTAAATGGCCGCAGGTTCTTGACACTCTGGCTAATATGTCTTGTTCGACAGAAATATATCAGCCTAATTGATTATATATGGGATAAAGTACCCCATGCTGTACATTATAAGGATATTGGACGTTTCTGAGGAGTTCCATGACCATATAGAGGAAAGAGGCTGTTGGCTGAGTTCCTATATATTGTTATAGACCTCCGATATGACGTGCAATATCCTTCTCATGTACAACAAGGGGTACTTTTTTCTTTGTAATACATGGTCATACCATCACCTTTTCCACAAGCCACTTATATTTGTGCTGCTGTAGTTCTTTCATATGAAAGAAAGAGCATGGTTGCAAACATGAAAAATAAAAATCGAATTTCTAGTGCAAATTTAGATACATGAAAAAGCTATTATATATTTGTTTAAAAAGGTATTAGTCAGTTTAATATCTCAGTTTAAAAGAAAAAGACGAGGGAATTCAGAATGTGTAGAATCATGGAGAAAGATTACAACTTTTCTAAAATTACCTCAGAAATGCAAAAATAAGCATGTTGCCATAAACATCTCCTTTCTGTTTGGATCACTGAAATATTATCGATGGACACATTATCGACTTACCAAAATATCGTTGACAAATTATCGACGACAAAAATATCGACTTACTATACTTATTACACAAACTACAAAAATATCGAGTTAAAAATATCGAGTACTAACTATATCGAATACATAAATATCGCTTAAAAAAATATCGACTACAATTATATCGTTGGACATGAAATTAGCCCTAACACTACAAAAATATCGACTACAAAAATATAGACTACCACAATATCGTTAAAAAAAAAATATCGAGTTCATGTTTGCACACTTTTCTTTCTAAAATACCATCTTTATCATCAATAAAAGTCATTTCTCACTAAAAAAAACTTTTCACATATAATACACGTTTCTTACATAAAATTACTATTAATCCACATTTGCTATACATTCTATTACATGCATTTTATCATTTTCTATTATTCTTTGCATTTAACTAACATTTTCATTACTTATTTTCACATATAAATATATTTCATTTAAATACGAACCTGCTTTAATGCGGGAATAACCACATACCACCATTCTCACATCAACAAACACTCCAATTAACTTAAAAAAATTCAAACTAGCCTATACTATGCTTCCTTACATCCTACAACCAATGAAATCAAAGCACACATAACACATATACTATAAAAGGGCTACATGCATTCTACCATTTGTTGCTGCTACCTCTCTGGAAAGTAGATGCCAACACTTTGAAGATTTTGTTGCAGAATAAACATCTTTAAAGATCCAGCTTACTAGCTAATTAATCAAGTAAGTAACACAGCATTTTTGTAGAAAACTAAATTAGAAGTGCACTATTTTCCTTACATCTCCTAAGTCTTACACTTATTTTATTTTCATGTCTTCCTACTTTTCTGATAGAAACTACTCCAACACAATTCCTATTACATTGTCATATTTCTTCATGTGCAAAATCAGATAGTAAGTATATAATATTTCTCTGTTACACACCAACTGCTTTTTTTAAACACTAATTTACAAGAATATTAATTTTTCATTAACATTATATTTACAGATATACTGAAATTGTGCTATTTCTACAGGAAAAACGATAAAACTACCCTAATTACACATGTAAGTATAGATGTGTTTGTTATAAAACGGCCAATTTCATTAATGCACATTTTTAAACAACATATCTTGCTTTTTACATCTTCCCTATAGATCATTTGAAAGATCCAAGATCAACTATAGCAAAACACAAGAATACCCTTCAGAAAAATGTAAGTATAATTGTTATTTGCTAAAATGTGGGCACAAAAAACGCTAACTATATTCTTAACACCATGTTATTTATTTTGAATTGCCTCTACAGATATTCAGAAAACATCATACATCTATTCTACATATCATATGAAAACATCCTACACAAAATATACCAATATAGAAGAATAGCCTTGTAAAAAATGTAAGTATATTTATAATTTCTCAAAAACTGCAGAAAATAACACAGACTATGTTCTTAACAACATCTTATCTATTTTATATTTCCTCTACAGATATTCTGAATACATCATACAGCTATTCTACCTACAACAAAGAAAACGACATATTTAGAAGTTAGTATACGTTTAAATCTGTTACTTTTCCAAACGGTTCAGTATTAAAATTATAATATTTTGCTTTTATTTCTTCTATCTACTCTACAGATCATACCTGTACTACATTGATGAACTCCAGCAATTACTACTATTCTACTATTTAAACAAGTAAGTATATGTAATGTTTACATCAAATGCACTAGTAGACAAAAATGACAACTGCTTTTGAGTAGGAAATACGTTTGTTATATATAAACATTAACGTTGTTTTTCTATATTTTCATACCAACAGCAAATAAAGGCATACATACAAGAACATCATTCAAAAGACATTTCTGCTTCTGTGACTACTACTTTGATTAACTGTAAGTATAAATGCATCACTAATGATGTTAGCACCACATAAGTAAAAAAATGTGTACTGATTTTGTTTCTTTCTACTCTTTCCTAGAACAAGTAAATCAAAATGACTGAAGGTGCAGAATTTGTCATGTCTCAGAAAAATAAATTGCTATTATGCTACATGGGTTATGTGTATAATCAGGAGAGACAAAGTGGTCGAAAGGTTTTTTGGAAGTGTACAAAATATTACTCCAACAAATGTTATGGGAGGGCCACTACCGAGGAAACTAATGTGCTATTTACTAGAGAACATAATCATCCCCCAAATGTCACCGAAATTGAAATTAGAGATGCCTTAGAAAGTATTAAAAGTGCTAGCACACAAAGTGACAAACCCACCACCCAAATACTTAAAGAAGAACTGGTAAAAATCCCTGCCCATGCTTCAGGGCAACTACCCTCTATTGACTCCCTGAAACGCACAATTGCACGCACCAAACGACTCACTAGCACAACCCAACCCAACCCAACTTGTTTTGAAGAAATTATTATTTCACCCGAAATGGCCATCACACACAATAAAGATAAATTTATTCTTTCTGATAATGAAAGCAGTACAAACAGAATAATTATGTTTGCAACTGCAAGTAATTTACGAAAAATCCAACAGTGTCCCCAATGGATGATGGATGGAACATTTAAACCCTGCCCAAAACCTTTTTACCAACTGTATTCCATCCACGGTTTATACCATCATTCTAACATTCCTTTCATTTACTGTTTGCTACCCAACAAACAGCAAACAACCTATACCGAAATTTTAAATGTTCTCAAAACGGAAATCAATAATTATTTTCCCGAAAAAATAATTATTGATTTCGAATTAGCTATGATAAATAGCATTTTGAGAACATTTCCCCACACAGCAATCCAGGGTTGCTATTATCATTTTAATCAGAGTATATGGAGGCATCTCCAAAAATCTACTTTAAGTGTACTATACTCTACAGATAGCACCTTTGCCTATCAAGTTAAAAAGTTAATAGCCCTGGCCTACGTCCCTGTTACAGATGTTGCTGAACATTACAATTTATTAATTGACAGCGCATATTATAAGAGGAATGAGGATAAGCTAACACCATTGCTAGACTATTTTGAAGACACTTGGGTGGGAAGGTTGCACAGATCAGGACATCGACGCCAGCCCAAATTCCAAATCCCTTGGTGGAATGTCTATCTCAGTACTTTAAACCAAGAGGCGAAAACCAACAACAGTGTTGAAGGGTGGCATAATGCTTTCCAAGCAACTACAAACAGAGGCAAACCCACATTCCACAACCTTCTTGAAGCTTTGAAAAAAGAACAAAGCTATCAGGAACTAAGAATGGAACAATCAGTGTCACAAATAGGGCCCAAACTCACTAAACAAACCCAACAAATGTTCCGACTACTTCAAAGTCAAGTCACATTATACCCTACAACTAGAGGTTTAGAATACCTGGCAATAATAGCAAAAAGTCTTCTATAAAAATGTCAAGTAAATATACGAATGTCTTCTTACAATACTAATAAAATTAACATGTCATAAACATATATAATGAATTATAAATAAAACATATTTGTTTGACAAACTTTTAAAAGTTATGTAAAAAAATTCGTAACAAATATGCAATGTTTATAATTTTTTATAACATACACATAACATTAGAAATCGACATTTCCCACCCAATCAAAATTGTAAAATAAATACTTACAATTTTTGGACTTGAGAGACGCAATCAAGTAAAAATCAATCCATACAATCCAATCCAATATCTTAATATTCCAATATGGGAAACCCTCAAAAACCCAAAAATAAATTGTAAAACGTAAAAAAACGCTCCAGGAAATCCCGAAAACAATAGTGTGTACACGTTAGGATTTAAAGTTATATACACACTATTTAAAAAAAACGGTCACGCATATCAATGTATCAATCCGTTTCGAAACCCTCCAAAAAACCCGAAAAAGGTTTAAAAAGTGAAAAAACCGCTCCTGGCAAACACGAAAAATAGGAGATAAAAGTCAAAATATAAGCTTAATAACTTAAACATTTGTTTCTCCGTTAAAAAACACGCTTCCTTCCATGTAGTTTTCATGCGAGGAACCGAAACCTGTTAAATAACATACATAACGAAAGCCACCCACAAATACCCCCTTCACATTTGTAAATATACTAACAATTAACATTAACCATGTAAGAAGACATTTCCGAACACTTAAAATTAGACTTGAAGGAAAAAAAGCACGACACATCTATAACGGAGACTTTTCACCCAAACGCTACTTAAACTAATAATACATACACCAAAAAACACTACAGAGTTTGATTACACCCTCAAACATGACCACTTACTTATAATTTGTAGTTAAAAATAACCTTACCTCTCTCCACGCGAAGCAACTCCCAACCGCGAGCTTCTCCAGTCCTGAATGGAGCGCAATAACCTTACGCGGTAAAAAAGTAGTCCCCTTAACCCATTTGTGTAAAAGGATAATAGAATAAACAATGTGAAATGTAAAATATATAATACATACACATGTATAATGTAACAAATTAATACACTATACTCATGACAATTTTCCTTTATTAACAAAAAATAATATATTTAATATAAATTAATATATAATATGTATTATATATTAATAATATTAAATAATTATGGTAAACTTTGAATAAAAGATGTAAATATTTAGTTATTCTGTATATTTATATGATTAATTTTGTGTATAATTTTAATAAAACATTATAAATGTTTATGGGAATAATTAATAATGAAAAATAATATAACTTATTTATTGTTATTAATATAACAAGTAGAACCATTTAGTATATAAAGAATGGGCTGAAAAACGTCTCTATTTTATCTGTGAATGTATATATTTTTGTTAATAATAAATGAATGTTTATATTTATTAATTAATAATAATAATAATAATTAATAAAATAATTATTATTTTTATTAATTAGTAAAAAAAGTTATATAATTATTTCTAAGTATAACAAAATTATATAATTGCTTTACAAATATTTGATAAATACCAGATATTATAATTAAACATATTGTTTCCCTATACAATTATAAACTTTACAACCAAAGCGATTTATATGTTTTATGTTAAAACAACATTGTGTGAAATATACACTTAGAAAATTTATTTTTGTATTTCAATTTATCCTAACAAATGTAATAATAGTCATGTTACTTGTTAAAAAGAAATATGTATTATATATTTTATTATATTAATATTTAATATTAACATTATTAAATATTAATGTAAGAAATATACAACAAATCATTGTTTAATGTATTTCTATATAAATACTTTAAATTGTAAATGACTGATGGGAATATGTAAAATTTACTGAAAGAATCTAGTAATCCAAATTATTTTTTACATTGACCACATGTATATAAATGTAAATATGTTATTGTGTGAATAATAAAAGTCCAAAAAAATGTGATGTTATATTTGTTTTTGATTTTATTGTAGTACACAATAAAAAAATTAAAAATTGTTTAATAAACTAATTTGAAAACATCTATGTTGCATTAATTTTTATTATTAAAATACAGTAATGAACAAATGTATACAAATGTGCTGCACACTGACCAATTTTATATGTATTGTTACTACTCCAGTCAATCTAAAATCATAGAAGCTGCAGGACACTAGCAAAAATTATTTTACTATTCCTACTACACTCAAGCTAATACCATAAAATGTGGTGGAGACTAACCAATGTATTTTTATTAATCCAACTCCAGTGTTGGTAATATTACTGATGGTGCTGGACACCAACCAATTAATATTTAGAATTCCACCTCCACTGTAGCTACTGTCTGGAAACATGCTAATACATAAATTGTTTTTATCTAAATAAAGGGTACTAATGTAAAGTTATAATAATAGCTATTTTCGTGTAATAAATTTAATGTTTCACTGTTAAGTTAAACTATACATCAGCACTCTAAAATACCCAAAACTGTCCCAAAACACTAAAAAGACCCCTTCACCCTAAAGGCCAAAACTGACCCAGAACCCTACAAATACCCCTTTATCAACAAACTGAAAACTGACCCTGAACCCTACAAATCCCCCTTACCCACAAACTAAAAACTGACCCAGAACCCTACAAATACTCCTTTACCCACAAACTGAAAACTGACCCTGAACCCTACAAATACCCCTTTACCCACAAACTGAAAACTGACCCTGAACCCTACAAATACCCCTACACCCACAAACTGAAAACTGACCCTGAACCCTACAAATACTCCTTTCCCAACAAACTGAAAACTGACCCTGAACCCTACAAATACCCCTTTACCCACAAACTGAAAACTGACCCTGAACCCTACAAATACCCCTACACCCACAAACTGAAAACTGACCCTGAACTCTACAAATACTCCTTTCCCAACAAACTGAAAACTGACCCTGAACCCTACAAATACCCCTTTACCCACAAACTGAAAACTGACCCTGAACCCTACAAATACCCCTACACCCACAAACTGAAAACTGACCCTGAACCCTACAAATACCCCTACACCCACAAACTGAAAACTGACCCTGAACCCTACAAATACTCCTTTCCCAACAAACTGAAAACTGACCCTGAACCCTACAAATACCCCTTTACCCACAAACTGAAAACTGACCCTGAACCCTACAAATACCCCTACACCCACAAACTGAAAACTGACCCTGAACCCTACAAATACTCCTTTCCCAACAAACTGAAAACTGACCCTGAACCCTACAAATACCCCTACACCCACAAACTGAAAACTGACCCTGAACCCTACAAATACTCCTTTCCCAACAAACTGAAAACTGACCCTGAACCCTACAAATACCCCTACACCCACAACCTGAAAACTAACCCTGAACCTCCAAAAAACTCCTTTACCCACAAACTGAAAACTGACCCTGACCCCTACAAATACCCCTTTACCCACAAACTGAAAACTGACCCAGAACTCTACAAATAGCCCTTTACACAAGAACTCAAAACTGACCCTCAACCTCAAAAATACCCTTTTACCCACAAACGAAAAAATTTCCCAAATCCCACTAAAGACACCTTTACTCACGACTAGAAAAATGACCCTGAACCCTAAAAAATTAACCTATAACAAAAACTATGAAACTAAGCCAGAACACTATAAATAATAATGAACAGTACATTAAACATAAATATATAAAAAAACAATTATTTTTTAAAAAAATATTATAAAATATATTATCACATTAGCTATAATAATTTTGATTAATTAATATTGTTTAATTCCAATTAATTAATTAACATCAACATAAATTAACACATTACATTTAAATGTATACAATTAATGTAATTAAGTCATTATTATAAATTAATTACCAAATAATTTATTTAAATGATATGCAATATATTAATTACATCATTAACTAATTATAATTAATGTGTTAGCAATTAATAAATGTAAATAATATACTAATTCTTAATACAATAAATCACTAATTATTATAAATTAATAACCAATGTATCAATTAAAATCATATACAAATTAATTTTTAAAATTAATAATTATTAATAATCAATTAATCAATTAATCAATTAAATTATATGCTAATTAATCAATTAAACTATTAACTAATTAATATTAATTAATTACCAATTAAAATCTAATTAAAACAATTACCAAACATATATTAACTAATTAATTATTATTAAATTACTTCCCACCCTATTCCCCTATAAACCCACAACCCGCTCCTAAACATTAGGTACTATTTATTTATATATTATATATATATTCTTTTATAAAATCAATATTTTCTAACATTTTCTCGATATTTTTTACTTTCACTATATTTCGATATTTTGTCTAGTCGATATTTTTGAGTCGATATTTTTGTATTCGATATTTTTGGTTCATTTTTGCAGTCGATATTTTTTTCAACGATATTCCTACAGTCGATATTTTGTTAATGTCGATATTTTTCCGTCGATATTTTGTCCATTCGATATTATATAGTCGATATTATGTCCAGTTACCTTTCTGTTTATCACTTCACAGAAAGAAGGAAAAGCCACATTATGCTTTGAATAGTCAGCTTCTTTAATTATGCTTATGACCTGACCCTTTCTTCTTTGTGATGTCAGAACTCAGCTGTAATAAGTTATAATAGTTGAGTTTTTGCATAAATTCTTGATAATTGGCCACTGGGTACATCACAAGTCACTGATTGTAAAGAATTGAGAGGCAAGGTTGTATAACAGGATTGCAGAATCCTGTGAATTATATTTAGAGCTCAAAGGTTTATAGTATTTATTCTTTTAACATTTCCGTCTGTATTTATCCATATTAAAATTTTGGCCATCTTATTGGTATTCATCCATATTTATTTTGTGTTTTTAGAATACATGGAGTAATAAAATGGTATATTTCCACATTTATTTAACTCTTAGATATGCACTCATACATGGGAGAATGGTGCGTTTTAGCAAATTAACCAGTCACATATACCAAAACAATACACCCATAGGTACATATTAGCTTTATATTACAAACATATGTTAACTAATGCCTGTATTTAAGGAAATCTGAACCTGTTTTGTAACTCCCTCTCTGTCTGTTTGTTCAGTTTTTGCCTGGAATTCATGAAAGACAGCGCGGAGAGTCTTCCCAAAAAGCACAATTTTCAGTATTTTTCTGCTTTTAAAAATAGATACACACAGGAAACACATTGTTTTCTGTCTGTAATTATCTGTAAAAATCTGTAAAAACGAAACACTGGGAGCCTTAATTATATTATACTCAACTTGAAAGCATGTCACCATGAAATGAAATGAAATGAAAATAAATTTGTAATGCGCAGAATAGCTGCCCGGAGGTGTCCCAGCGCTGGTAGCTAACAAGTGTTGCCCGTAGGGCTGGATACAGGAGGACAGACTATTTGTTGAACAGGAAGGTTTTTAGGTTTTTCCTAAAAGAGGTGAGGTCCGAGTTGGACCTGAGATGAAAGGGTAGACTGTTCCACAATTTGGCCACGTTCAAAGAGAAGGAACGACCTCCTGATCTAGACCTTTTAACCTTTGGTACAACAGCCAATAAGGCGTTGGTAGACCGAAGCTGTCTGCTGGGAAGATAGGGGGCGATTAAAGGGCGACTGATCAGTGGCCCAGTTTCCCAGAAAGAATGATGAGCAACACAAAGGGATTTGAAGCTGATCCTGTCTTTCACCGGAAGCCAATGTAATCTTGTCAGTCGGCCTTCACAAAGGTCCTGCGAGGAAGCTGGAGCAGGGTTCGAGCCTCACAGTTCTGAATTACCTGCAACTTTTTTATAGTGGAGTCAGGGGCCCCAAGGTAAAGCGCGTTTCCAAAGTCCAGCCTCGCAAGTATCAGTCCCTGGACCACAGTTTGTCTAGCCTCAAACGGTAGTAATGGAAGAATCTTCTTCAATACTCTAATGAGGCCGAAACAGGTGGCAGATAGTACAGCGGCCTGATGGTTAAACGTCAGGGACTTGTCCAGCCAGACTCCCAGGCTCTTGATGGCATCCCTGGGGACTGGGGGAGTACCCAAACATGCTGGCCAGATCTGATTGATCGTGGATGGTGCTAGATGTCCCAGCATCATAACCTCTGTCTTGTCCCCATTAAGTTTGAGACAAGACAGGGTCATCCATCTGCTGACCTCGCTCAGACATCCCGCCAGGTCCACTGCACCTACAGGGTCTCCAGCCCGCGTGAGGGAGACCACCAGCTGGGTATCGTCCGTGTAGGTAACGATCTTAATACCGTACGGACGGATGACCCCAGCCAGCGGTCTCATGTAGATGTTAAACAACGTCGGGCTTAATGAGGAGCCCTGCGGAACTCCGCAGTCCAAGGGCTTGCTTGTGGAGATGGTTGCTCCCTCAAAGACCTGAAATTGCCTACCAGATAGGAATGAGCGGATCCACTCCAGCGCTCCTCCTTGAATCCCAATTTCCCCGAGGCGCTGCAACAGGATGGTATGATTTACAGTGTCGAAAGCGGCACTGAGATCGAGGAGGATGACTGCCACCGATCCTCCCCGATCCAAGATGCCCCTTGTTTCCTCCAGGACTGCCAACAGAGCCGACTCCGTCCCATGCTTGGGGCGGAAACCGGTCTGCGAGGGATCAAGGAGATTATTTTCCTCTAGGAATTTGGTCAGGAGTCTGTTGATGTATTTTTCTAGTAGCTTACTGGCCCAGGGGAGCAAGGAGATTGGACGATAGTTACTTAGATTGGTAATGCTCATATTAGGCTTCTTAGCAAGTTCTTTCACCCTGGCTTCTTTCCACTTAGGGGGGACTATATTGGTGGAAATAGTGGCATTGAGTACCTTTAGCATGACCGGTAAAGTGGTCTGACTGACGTCCTTAAGAATCTAGGAGGGGCCGAGTCGCTGGGGGAGCCCGATTTTACTTGGGTCATTAGGCTGGCTAGTAAGTCCGACTGCAGCAATGGGAAATTCTCCAATACTGGAGATTTATTTTCTGCTGCCCCATAGTTGAGAGGGCCGGCAATAGCTACCTGATTCTGTGCGTGAATAGTTGGGAAAGCAGAGTAGATACAGTCTATTTTATTAAAAAAGTAATCTGCCAGCTCGTTACAGCGAACTTGTAAGTCCTCACTGTTTATCGGAGGCTGGGGAAGTACAGTAAGACTTTTTACTATTCTATATATTTCCCTCGAGTTGGACCTAGCATCATTGATCTTTTGTGTGTAGTGCTGGGATTGAGCTTTTTTGATCTCTAGCTTATAGTTTCTGATGGAATTTCTATATGCTGTTTTATCGGGTTCTGTGTATCCCAGACGCCATTTTCTCTCTAGCCTTTTACACTTCCGTTTGATCTCCCTAAGCTCTATAGTGTACCAAGGGGCTGACGTCCTGGACCTTTTGGTTCGAGATTTTACTATTGGGAGGATAGTATCCAATGGCTGAGTAATCCAACTATTAAAGGTGTCATTTGCTTCTATAGGGTCTGTAGTAATTAGGGGAATTGTGGCTTGAAGTTCACGAGCCCACTCATCAGTTGACAGTTTCGGCCAATCTTGAGCCTCCCTTGAACCTGTCAAAAGAGCAGGCGGTTTAGGGATGCACCAGGTTAGCTGGATAAGTTGATGATCTGTCCACGGAAGAGCAATAGGGGGCTCTGTCACTAGACCTAGACAGTTACTGAATACTGGGTCTAGTAGGTGTCCTTTCACATGTGTAGGTGAAGAGACGAGTTGGACCAGCTGTGGTGCGGATAGGTCGGCAATTAGTTCTTGGGCAGCTTGATCAGCAGTGTCTTCGAAATGCATGTTTAGATCTCCTAACAGCGTAAAGTTGGCTGATGTAATAGCCAGATCTGCGATTACTGAGGGCGCAGAATCTAGAAACTGTCTGGCCGAGCCAGGGGGGCGGTAGGCCAGGATACCAGAAAAATTTAGGTTTCATGAAAATTCCAAATTGAACGACACGCTTTCACAGTCAAGAACAGAAGTGGAGTTACATCGACAGATGTAACTATCTTTAAACACTATTGCTACGCCTCCTCCCTTTCCTGAGATACGGTCTGTTGTGGCTATTTGATAGCCATGTGGTAGTGCTTGGACAAGGTCGGGTACCGACGATGCGGTTAACCAAGTCTCTGTAAAAAAGACCGCATCCGGGTTATGCTCTTCGAGCAATATGGATATTTCAGTTTGGTGCTTGGGCATCGATCTGCAATTTAGGAGAAACATTTTAAAGGTTTTCTGATGTTCTATAGTCAAAAGGCCTTTTGGGTGTAGGTGACAGTGTCGGCACTGAAAGGGCAAGTTTAAAGGATTATATGAGTGGTCGCACTCTTTTTTTACGCGGGGTCTCAGTCTTAACAGCTCATTAGAGTTGTATCTTATATGGGGGGCCAATGAATGGACAGGGGTCGTGGCCCCTGGTCCCGTCCGGTCGCGGACGGGCGCAGACGGGCTTGCCTTTGGCGCGCCGCCGGCGCGCCCGCTGCGCCCGCCCACTGCGCGGACGGGATGATGACATCATTTTATGCAAATTGGAGGCGGGCGGGAGGCGAGCAACAACTCGAACGCCAACCCTAATTCCCCCCAATATGGCCTCCTAAGCCCAGCTTCCCACAGCGTCAGCGCTGACTCGGCTGCGCTGGGAGTGGGGACAAGTGCTCGAAAATGCAAGTTTTGGTAATTTTAAAATGGAAATAATAACAAAAGTCAGGCGCAAAACAATTTTAAAATGCACACAATTTTACGAGTAACAGCCCCCGGCTCAAGCCTCAGGGGTCGAACGCGCGCTAGCAATCAGCGCGCTCGCATTACACTGCCGCTTTTGTAAGTGGGCGGGCGGGAGGCGAGCAACAACTCGAACGCCAACCCTAATTCCCCCCAATATGGCCTCCTAAGCCCAGGTTCCCACAGCGTCAGCGCTGACTCTGCTGCGCTGGGAGTGGGGACAAGTGCTCGAAAATGCAAGTTTTGGTAATTTTAAAATGGAAATAATAACAAAAGTCAGGCGCAAAAACAATTTTAAAATGCACACAATTTTACGAGTAACAGCCCCCGGCTCAAGCCTCAGGGGTCGAACACGCGCTAGCAATCAGCGCGCTCGCGTTACACTGCCGCTTTTGTAGGTGGGCGGGCGGGAGGCGAGCAACAACTTGAACGCCAACCCTAATTCCCCCCAATATGGCCTCCTAAGCCCAGCTTCCCAAAGCGTCAGCGCTGACTCGGCTGCGCTGGGAGTGGGGACAAGTGCTCGAAAATGCAAGTTTTGGTAATTTTAAAATGGAAATAATAACAAAAGTCAGGCGCAAAACAATTTTAAAATGCACACAATTTTACGAGTAACAGCCCCCGGCTCAAGCCTCAGGGGTCGAACGCGCGCTAGCAATAATATCACATACAAGGGAATTAGCAAACAAATTGAAAGAGACCAGGAACCTGTAATTGCAGATTCAAACAATCAGAAGATTATATGGGCTCCGAACCAAGGCAAACTAATTACTGAAGCCAAACCGGAATTCAATCTCATGGGAGAGCACAGCGGGCAAGCCTTGACAGACATCACTAAATAAAGAAAATGCCAATCTTTGGAACCAGAAATACCATAAGGTATTTGATATAGTTAGACTGCAGGATACAGGAGCCGTGAAGGGGTTCAAACGCTTGTCTTCAACATCATGATTGGGTAGTAAATGAATAATTGGCTCAGTTGTGGAACTGGCGATTGATGCTGGAGTGGTTCGACTCAAAATGCATTTCCCAAAATAGTTTACCACCATATTGTTCATTAAGGCAAACACACAATCATGAGAATGGCAAAGAGCTCTTGAAAAACATTAGAAAAGATTACAAGCAAAGGAAGTTGGATGTGTTTATGGAATATTGAACCTATAAAAAGTTATTGGCAAACATGGAGAAGACTAAGGGCCGGATGTAGGTAAAAGTAATTTACCGACTCTAAAATACAGAATTTTACCGATTCGGTATTTTAGAATCGGTAAATGCTATGTAGATAAAAAATCGGTATTTTTTACAGGATCTGTAAAATTTGGTATCTGTCATTCGGAATTTACCGAATCAGTATTTACCGAATCGGTATTTACCGAATCGGTATTTCCCATTCATTCCTATGGGCCTTTTGGCCCATAGGAATGAATGGGAAATACCGATTCGGTAAATACCGAATCGGAAAGCAAGTAAAACTGATACTGAATCAGGCAGCCAATCAGGTGCTACCACCCTCCCCCTCCCTACCAGGAAGTGGCTACACAGGCAGCTGCAAGTAATTAGAAGGTTCCGGAGAGGCAGTTGGAGCTGAACTGAGTGCAGGAGCCACAGAAAGAGTTTTGCAGTTTTAAATTGTGAAAATGGCAAGCAGCAGTGAAAAGGAGCAGCCAGAGAGGAAGAGGAAAATAAATTCAGCTCCATGGAGCAGTTTCTTGTGGAGGAGGTGGTGAAGGAACACCAGAATTTATTTGGCAAGCTGTCCCTGACTGTGCCTGAATCTGACAAGAGAAAGATTTGGCTGTACATTCAAACAAAGGTTAATGCTGTTGGAGTGACTCCAAGTGACATAGAGGACCTAAAGAAGAGGTGGAATGACCTCAGGAGCCTGACCAAGAAAAAACTCTCTGAAATCCACAAACAGGCAAACAAAACTGCAGGAGGGAAGAACCATGCACCCCCCCTGACTGACCTGGAGAAGCTGGTGGGGTCCACCATTGAACCTGAGAGCGTTTGTGGACTGGGAGATGCAGACAGCTCAGCCAGAGCTGCAAAAAAAAAAAGGTAAGATGCATGCACAGCAATCACCCCCACCCCATCAGCCTTCCCTTTTCCCCATGTGGCATAGTTAACCCCAGTCCTGTAGAGGTTGCACTATACAGGAGCAATGCATCATGGGACATGATGTCAGTATATGAAAGACCATGTCATTCTGCACAGTAAGTAAAAAGTCAGGCAAATATGTCAGACATAATGAAGCGCAGGCAACATGTAAAGTGTCTAAGTGCAACATTTTTTATTGTAGTGGTTGTGAGGCAGTAGCACTGAGCTAATGTTCGTTTATATGTCCACAGGTGAGACATCTCGCAAGCACACCAGGGAGACGGAAGGCACGGCACCAGAGAAGGATGACAGCCAGGATCCAGGACCAAGTGCAGGGAATGTCACAGAGGACACAGGTGCACCAACTACATAGCCACCATCCCAAGACACAGAAATGGCTCCACAACTGCATGCGTCCCCAGAATGTTCAGGATCCCCTCTGCTACTGTCCTCACCTGAACTGCCTGCATCACTGCCTCTGACACAAAAGAGCAAATGGAGTCATCAGCAGGTGACATGGAAGGGGATGACACACAAACCATGGCAGGTGAAGGTAGCCCAGCAACACAGAAGTCCACTGCAGATGTTGCCCGTACAGGTACCAGACGTCGAGAAAGCATTGTACGAGCACATGTTGAGGGTCCCAGTGTCTTCCGTGGCCTTGAGGGGAGCATGGTCAAAATACAGAGGATGCAGGACATGGCAGCTAGGCGCAAGGAGAGGCAACGTGTGCAGCAGCAGAATAAAGCTATTAACCGCCTGGCCAGAGCCACTTCCCTGCTATGCAGAAGATGCATTAACATGCAGGATGGACTCACACACAACAGCAATGAGGTGTCTAGGGGCATTGCTAGTTTGACAAGTGCTGTAGAGGTACTGATTAATTCTCAGACAGCACAAACTGCTGCTCTGAATGCACCAGAAAGTGAGGAAAGCACCAGTAGAAGCAGCATGACAAGCCCCCTTGTTGTGGAGACACTGAGGAGCAGCAGGCGCCATGGTGAGCCAGCAGCCCAAACGCACAGTGAAGAGAGCCAGCCACTAACATCTGGCACTGTTAGGCGTGAACGTAAATGATTTGTTCAGTAAATGGAGAAGTGACCCAGGACTACCATTATTGCCTGGATGACGTTTTTGTTGCACATTGTGCTTTCGAGCACCTGCTTAGTGACAAATATGAAACTACTTTGGGTGCATACTCCACCTGTCTGTGTCTCTTTACTTACTTAAAAGTAGTTGTGTGTGATGATCTGTGATCTCTTCCCGTCTGTGTCTGCCATCTGTTGGTGTCGCAACTCCAGCAGTGTTGGGTTCAGGCAGTGCTTGTTCATCATCTTGGTCCTCATAATCAGATAATTTCACCTCGGTGCCCTTCTTCATGGCAAGGATGTGCAACATTGCACAGGTTGCAATCATCTTGCGGCAGGTGACTGGTGTATACTGGCGTGCCCCTCCACTTTTGTGGAGGCAGCAGAACCTGCTTTTCCACAGCCCAAAGGTGCGCTCCACAATGTTCCTGGTAGATTTGTGTGCCCTGTTGCAGCTCCTCTGGCTGGGGGTTGAAGGGTTGAGGTAGGGAGTAAGGATGAAAGACCAGACCCTATATGCACTATCCCCTATTTGTAAATGAAAAAGACATTACTCACATCCACACATACACATACATCTGCAATATGTATCAAGGGAATGTCACACAGTGTTTTACTTAGCAGGTATCCTTCGCCAAATTCCCCCGCTGTCAGGCGTGTGTAGATCCCACTGTTTTGAAAGATGTATGAGTCGTGGGTACTTCCAGGAAACTTGGCAACTATGTCCGTGATGATGTACTTTGCGTCACAGATTACCTGTACATTTATGGTGTGGGTAGAGTTCCTGTTCCTATAAATGTACTCTGTGGCAGCAGGTGGAGATATTGGTATGTGGGTGCCATCAATACAGCCAATGAGGTTGGGGAAATGTGTCATTTGATAAAACTCTGTCTTGGTCCTGAGCTGTTCTGCGTGCGTTGCAGGGAAGCTGATGTAATAATGCATTCTCTGCATCATGGCCTCTAGGAATTTCCTAAAAAAATGGGACAGGCAGCTCTAGGACACTCCACCTACCGCAGCAACCACAATCTGGTAACTCCCAGAGGCAAGCAGGTGTATGCTACACAGCACCTGCACATGGGGTGGGATGGCGTGCGCCCTTGGGGTTGGGTGCTCCAAAAGTGGGTGGAGGTCCCTGATCAGCTCCAGGATGGTTTGGGGGTGTAGCCTGTACCTTTGTAGGATCTCTGGCTCAGTCATTTGAAATAGGGTGATTCTCTGCCTGTAGACCTGCTCCTCCCTTCTCCAGACCCTCTCTCCTTCTGCCTGTAGCCGCAGCCGCCTCGCAATCACGTAGAATGCCGCCATTCTGGTCAAACTGTTGTATTTTAGGCCCTTTTTTATAGCCTGCACCTGGTTACCACCTGATTTGAATCCATGGTAAATACAGACTCTTAAATACCGAATTTCATGCAAATTCGGTATTTTAGAGGTTACCTACATCTCAATAGTCATTTTTACCATTTCTTATTTACCGAATCTGTAAATTTACCGATTCTGTAATGTTACCGAATCGGTAAATTTACCGATTTGGTAAATTTACTGATTCGGTAAATTTACCGATTCGGTAACTTTACAGAATCGGTAAATTTACCGAATCGTACGTTTTTGTGGCCCCTACATCTCAAACACCAAATACCGGTCGGTAACTGACGAAATTCGGTATCTTTGGCCATTACCGACCGGTATTTGGTTACCTACATCTGGCCCTAAGTTGTTGAGCTTTGACAAAAAAACTGTAAAGTTTACTTGCCATTTAGGCCACACCAAGCTGAAATCGGTCAATGAATATAACTATTAAGGGGTCTGGTTCAAAAAGCCCTTATAGTGGAATGTTCACATTGAATCATTAAAAGTAAGTGCCCTTGCCTTGGTAAGTAGCCTGAAATAATTTAATAGGTATTATGGTGAGATGTCCTATAGGACCTTCTTAAAAGCGTATGCTGCCATGAGTTCCACGCAATTTCAGTATGGAGGCGAGGTGCTATGTCTTAGTGGCAAAAGCGGTTGGGACTCAGAGGAGGGGAAATGTATCAAAAGCTTACTGTCACTGCCAGGATCATCAATGATACAGGCCTGAATAAAGTAGATACGTATGACATCATGGAGCATATTGGCCCAAGCTGCATTATTTCGATTTTGGCAACGTTTGAGTGGTGACGAGGGGCAAAATGTCTCTCTATGCTGCAAAAATGAGATTAGGCAAAGTGAATTGAAATGGGCTAAAGGTAAGGGTGTTAGGGAAATATTTGTAGGGAAATTTAGGTTAAGATGTGTTTTCAGAATTTACAAATAAAGTCCTCGAAGATGGTACTTAGGGCACTAGGAAAGGAATTGTACAGAGAACACGATTGGCAGTATCTAAAAAGAAAAAACTCAGCCCAGTTTATGCTCAGCTGCTGACAAAATGAAGAATTGCTCCTTATACAGATTTATTACCAAACCGCTAGCTTAGATACGAATTGTGAAGGCTGAGACTTGATATTAATCAATGTTACACCAATGACATAATAAAATCGGCAATGGTCGATTTTGCAGGTAAATGAACATGTGATTTGAGTACTCAGGGCCCGATGTAGGTCGCCCAATACCGGTCGGTAACGGACAATTTTGGCAGTTACCGACCGGTATTTGGCTTTTGACATGTAGGTGTCTCTGAATTTACAGAATCGGTATATTTACCGATTCGGTAAATTTACTGCTTCGGTATTTTTCCGAATCGGTAAATATACCGACTCTGTAAATCCATATGTAGGTGGCACAGTTTGCAGTGCCACAGGCCCTTAGGAATTCTTATTTTACCACCCAATCCTATTGGGTGGTAAAATATCGCATTCCAGTGTACATGCACATGTGTGCATGTACACCTATGCCAAGTGACACACAGGCATGCCCTTAGGGCATGTATGTGTGCCACATGGCACACAAGCCTGCAATTGGGGTGCTACAGGGTGTCAAAGTGACACCCCGTTCCCCCTGCCAGGATTCGGTATTTACCGAATCGGTAAATACCGATTCTGTATTTCCCATAGATTCCTATGGGCTTCAAGGCCCATAGGAATCAATGGGAAATACCGATTTGGTATTTACTGATTCGGTAAATGCCGAATCTTACAGATTCGGTAATTGAAAAATTAAAATTACCTACATCTGCCTACTTCCAATTTACCTACTCTTAAATACCGAATCGGTATGATTCGGTATTTAAGAGTAGGTAAATCGGAATTACCTACATCTGGCCCTCAATGTGATAAATGTGACTACAGAGCGGGTGAACATAGAATCCCCATCATTCACATTAACAGAGGAGATTAAGATCAAATTTGCGGCTTCAGAGCGCAATCGAGCTAAAATACTTGTGACAGCCTTGAGCTCAAAATGATTGACCTTACAGAGCGGATATGCACCATGGAAGCCTCCCTAGGTGTATTACACGAGGAGGTTGGCACCAACAGTAAAGAGATACAGGCATTGAAGATGGAGGAAAAAGAACTCAGAAAGAAGCTGGAATCTTTAGCAAATAACTCCATAAGGAATAATTTAAGAATTCTAAACATTTCAGAAGGAGCTGAATGTGAAGTAGTATGTTATTAACCTAATCAAAGAATGTACCCCCTTGGTTACTTCTATGGACCTTGCTCGGGACATGCAGAGGGTCCACTGGGATGCCTTCAAGAGAAACTCCAATAAAGAGAAACCTAGGAAGATATCATAATGCTGCAGGAAATTATTTCACTCCAAGAGGAATGGGGAACAATCTTAAAGGGACAAAAATGGATTAAGCAATTCACCTGTACAAATCAAGGTGTAACGTGAAAGGAGTGGTTATTCTCTTAAAAAATTCAGCTCAAGCGTGGTTGGTAAACTACACTGCGGATCCTAGGGGAAGGTGGCTTATTGCCAATGTTAGTATTAATTTAAAAGGCTATTCATTTGTAAGTTACTATGGCCCAAATATAGATGACCCAATGCATCTCAGTGTGGTCTACTGTCAATTAGTTGACACAGGGAATTACATAGTAATAGGTTAGATCCTGTTTTGGATAAATCCACTACCAGACCAATGGCTAACTCCCCAAAGATGAGGGAATACGTCTGATCCAGTGGAAAGGCCAGGGATAAACACATTACAGTCAACAAAAATTAAAATGGGCCCATATACACATTCAAGTTTGCAGGCTGTTTCGCTGGGGGTCACATTTTGTAATTCACTTTGATCTTGATTAGTTAATTCACTGTATACTCAAATGTATTTCTGAGAAATTCAGGGCCTCATTTACGAGAAGTGGCGCATCGTTACATGAAAGCAGTGATGCACCACTTCTCAGTGCACCCTCCTTGCGACACCAATGATGCATCATATTTACAATATGACGCATCATGTCGCAAGGAAGGACAGATACGTCAGTATAACTGACGTATCTGTCATTGCAAAAAGTGGTGCATTGCTGGAGTTGTGTCGGAAGCCTGATGCAATTCAAGCAATGTTCTTTTCACATGGTTATGTAGTAAAAAAAAAAAAAAAACAGACCCAGTGACTTGAAATGGTTCATGCGGCAATCCATCAGAAAAGAAAAAAATTAGGGACTTGGGAGTACGAGTGTTGGAAGACCTGGTAATATGGCACAAATAAATTTCAACAAACTTTTGTCAGAAACTAAGAAATTCTGACACCTATGGGCTTATTTTCCCCTCTCAATCATAGGTAGAAGTAACATTATTAAAATGATAGTCCTTCTGAAGTTCACCTTTGTCTTCAATGTACTGCCATTACATTCCAGGGCAGCGTGGTTTAAAAAAACTAGAGGAGAAACTGTGTAGCTTTATTTGGCCCAATAAGATCTCGAGAATTGCCTAGAAGAGACTACTCAAAAGGAAATTAGATGGAGGAATTGCCTTTTCAGACTTTCATTTATACTGTTGGGTCTTTCAAATAAAAAACAGTAAACTGGTATTGATGAACAGCTATCAACAGCTCTCCCCACTATACCATTTTTTATCAAAAGAGCATCCTGAGGAAGGCAGCTACATTCTTATTAAATCTGGACATCTAAAATAGTTTAAAAAGATCAGATTTAGAATGTTAATTGTGGCATGCAAGGTATGGATCCAAATCTGAAGGTCTTTTGGTATCCCATATTACAGTGAGATGGCTTCAAAATGGAAATCCCTTGGAGCCCTGCATTGTTTATAAGACGCATTAGCCATCATTAAGGAACATGGGAATAGCAAGATGGGCCAGCTGCTTGAGAACATGGGACTCCTTAGTTCAGCTTACGAACAATAGGCTCTCCAGATTCAAGTACTATCAAATAGTGAGTTAGGCCCGGGAGCAATCTAAGGTGGAAGATAGAACGGAATGGGAGGCGTAACTATAAAGTCCTCGTCTTCAGATAAAGAAGTATTCAAATGGTATTGGATCCTGGCACAAGGTGAAGATGGCCCTCTCACAACTTCAGAGGAGATTTGGGAAGCAGACCTACCTTCGTCTGAGATGACACATCTTTGGCAATTATCAATGTCTACACTTTGATTTTCTATGAAATCCGCACCCCTTTTGAGAACCCATTTGTTTACCAGGTATAGGGCTTATTGGTCTCTGAAAAAGCTCTCGAAATTGGGAGGGCAGAAGATGAGGTGTTGTCTGAAGTGTAGTCTTGAGAATGCAGCTGACGTCCATCTACTTTGGCAGTGTCCAGACATCCAACTCTTCTGGCAACAAGTGAGTGAGACATCAACACAAGCAATGGGAAAATAGATGATGGTAACCCTACCACTGATTATATTCGATATACAAGAAGGCGAAGGCATAAAAAGGAAAACTGGTGAAACTATAATCATGTTTTTTTCCACTAATAATAGTTTTACATAGGGAAATCTGCATTAAATGGATTTCCAACACTCTGCCCACCTGCGAAGACTGGGTTAACTCAGCGAAGTGTATTGGAAAGTTGGATTGTATTAATGGGTCAGAAAAATGGGCTAAGGTGTGGAACCCTTTCTTTGTTGGCATAATAGCACAAATGAGAAGGGAGAAATAGCCACATGGGCTGTTAGTTACTTTCAGAGGTCCAAGTATGAAAGACAAATTTGAACAAAGGCAGAGCTGAGCTATGGCTTTTGAAACCTTCTATTAAATGGTGAACGAGGCTCGGACAAAGAGGTTAAAAACCCCCTGTGGGTTGGGCTGTGTTGGTATATTCTCTGTACCTCTTGCCTCCTGTTACATATTGGGACCAAAAATATTTTGTTTTTAAATGAATTATACCCTGATCAAGAGGGTGTCCCCTATGTATGGTCTTCATTAACCTTAAGTCAGCATACATTTGATTAAGTGGTCAGGGAGCTCCTGAGAAACTATTTTCCACCACACAGAGTTGATATCAGGGAAACACAGCAAGGGTCCACTGAGGTGTGAGAGGAAAGGTCACCTCCGAGATTAATATCAAACAGGGGGTGAGACAAGACTGTGTACTTGTTCCCCTGCTCCTAAACCTCATCATAACTGACATGGGCATAACACTTATCAACCTGAAATTAGATGTTCGAAAACTAAGAGACTTCAAAATGACAATATCAATATGCACCAATGACTCAGTCTTTTTGTCCCAAACAGAAAGATTGATGCACCAACTACTCTTAAGCTTTGAGAAGTTCTGTGCCAACAATAAAGTGTCAATACACATTACTAAAACAAACATATGGTACTAAAACTCCAAAAGAAGCTGAGGTCAACTTTTAGAATTCACTGAGTATCCTTAGAAAAAGTAACATTTTTTGACATCTGGGAATACGATATGATGAAAATCTGTCATGGTTGGTCCAAGAGTGAGATTTTAATAAGCCAAAGTACTGGCACACACATTTAGTTTGGTAATAACTTCGAAGGAAGAACCCTTGAGCCAGCTATCAGCACCTAAAAAGCGATCTCAGCTGCTTGCTATTGGGCAGAACTGTGGGAGTACAGGATTTGCAGCAGCTTAAAAGTGGTGGAGAATACATTTCTGTGTCAACTGCACATTACTGCACTAGCACGACAATGGTCGCTCCCAATACTGAACTTAGGGGTATATTTGCCAGGGCTTTATCTCCGCATAAAAAGCCAAAAAAGCGGAGATAAAACTATCGCCCTATTTACAAGAGGGTGCAAACATGCATAATCGCATTTTAGCACCCTTTTTCCCAACTTCTCCCTTTGCATCTCTAATGAGATTATTTATTTATTTATTTTACAGATTTATAGAGCGCATGGCTGCCCATGGGCGTCCCAGCGCTGATAGACAAGAACCTGGTGAGAAATGCTTTATGGGAAAAGCCATGTTTTAAGTGCTCTGCGGAATGAGAGAAGGTTAGGTTGGGCTCTAAGGTTTGAGGGAAGCGAGTTCCATAGTTTAGCTGCGTTAAATGAAAACAGTCGGCCGCCTGAGCGGGCTTTTCTGATCCTGGGTACCGAGGCTAAATTGCAGTTAGAAGAGCGGAGCATTCTTAAGGTGGTGTGGGGTGAGATAAGGTTTTGGAGTATGGGAGGGGCCTTGCCGTGCAGAATCTTATGGGTCGTGCAGAGTGCCTTAAATTGGATTCTCTCATGAATGGGGAGCCAATGTAGGGCCTTCAAGGAGGGTTTGGCTGAGCATCGGCGATAGGTTCCTGGAAGAATGCGGGCTGCCGCATTTTGAGCCGTTTGAAGTTTTGCTAGAACTTTTTTAGAGGGCCCCCAGGTATAGGGCGTTGCCATAGTCCAATCGGGATAGCACAAGGCCGTGGATGAGGAGTTTGCGGGATTGTGCCGGAAGCAAGGGTAGTACTTTCCTTGCTGATCTTAGCAGGCCGTGACAGGTTCCAGCAGTTTTCCGCGCTTGGGCTGAGAAGTTGAGCTCTTCGTCTAACCAGATGCCCAGGCTCCTAATTTCTGGTTTGGACACAGGGGGAGGGCCCATGGCTGACGGCCATATGGAAATGGAGCTGTATAGAGATTTGTTGCCTAAAAACATTATCTCGTTTTTTTCGTTGTTTAACTTGAGGTGGGAACTACTCATCCATTTCGTTATTTCGATTAAACAGGTGTGAAGGTTGGGAATGGAGTGGTCTTGCTGGTTAAGGGAGACCACCAGCTGAGTGTCGTCAGCATAGGTCAGTAGTTTGATACCGAACGGGGCGACGACTTTCTCGAGGGGGGACATATAAACATTAAAAAGGGTTGGGCTCAGAGATGAGCCCTGGGGTACCCCGCAGTTGATGGCTGTAGGTCTGGACGTAAAGGTGCCCTCTGTCACCTGGAAGGATCTGTTTTTGAGGAAGGATTCTAACCAGGCCAGAGCCGTTCCTGTGATTCCAAGATGTTTGAGTCTTTGGATCAGGATTGAGTGGTTGACGGTGTCGAATGCAGCGCTGAGATCCAGGAGGATCACTGCCACTGATCCCCCTAAGTCTATGATCTTCCTTGCCTCTTCGACTACCGCCAATATTGCTGTCTCGGTACTCTGGCCTGGCCTGAATCCCGTTTGGGAGGGTTCCAGTAGTTTGTTAGATTCGAGGTATTGGGAAAGATTTTGGTTGACATGTTTCTCAGCTATTTTGCTGATACCTGGGAGTAGGGAGATCGGCCTGTAGTTGCCGAGTTCCAGTGGATCAAGGTGGGGTTTTTTGAGCAATGCTTTCACCATTGCTCTTTTCCAGCTGGGAGGGACGATGCCTAGGGTGAGTGAATTGTTGATGAGTTTTGTCAGATAAGGTAGAATAGTAGATCCGACTAGTTTCAAAATATTAAGTGGAGCAGGGTCAGTTGGGCTGCCACTTTTAATGGAACTGAGTAAGAGGAGGGTGGTGTCAGTTGTAAGCGGGGTGAAGGCTGACAGCTGAGTGGTGGGCAGGTTGACGTCCGGGGGGGCAATAAGGGCGTCCGGGAGGGTAGGGGGAAGTGATTTGATGATGTTAACAATTTTTTAGTTAAAAAATTCTGCAAGTTCATTGCAGCGGGTAACTGAGGGTTCCACCAAGGGGGGGGCTCCGGTATTTTGAGGAGTTTCCTGGCTATTTGATACGTTTCTCGGGCTGAGTTGAGGGATGATTTAATTTTCTCCTCAAAGTAGTTGGTTTGTGCGGCTTTGATTGCTTTCTTGTAGGTGAGAAGAGTCGTTTTGTATTCGATTTTCCTGGTGTGGTCAAAGTTTTTCCTCCATTCTCTTTCTGATCTTTTGCAGGCTTTTTTTAGGAGTCGCAATTCATCAGTGAACCAGGGGGAGGTGGCTTTGTTCCGTGGATTACAGGAGATTTTTTTGGGGAGAGTTTTGTCTAGGGTGTAGATGCAAACTGGGCGTCACTGGGCGTACCCCGAATGGACTACCTTGCAAATATGGCTGATGTTCACATCGCAATATTTACAAGGCAGCCCACAGGATTTTAGCAGACGTTAGATTTCGGCGACAACGGTCGTTTTCGCCAAAATCGAACGTCTGCTACAATCCTGACTTACCTATGTTTGACATAGGGTCTGGATTATGCTGATACGACCACAGGGTCGTATCAGCAAGGTTATCGCCGTTTTGTAGGGAACATTGCTGGAAACCCAGCAATGTTCCCTGCAAAATGGCGATAACCTCACTATCTCTGGAATTTTTATCGCCCTGGAGAAACGTGTTGCTAATAATGTGCTACCAGGGTGATAAATTCCAGAGATAGCCTGCGATAAGAAATTTATCGCTAAGCACGGCCAGCGATAATTATCGCTGCCCGTTGATAATTTGCCCCTTAGTCTTTCTGGGATAGGACCCTTCCTTTCCTTTGTTTCCTTCAAGCCTACCCTATACTGGGTTAGTTTGTGGACTAACAAATGTGTGAGAGGTTACAGAGCAGCATACTCAGATATTCTTGCAGAGTTGACAAAGCCGAACTGGATGAATCAAGTTGCTTCAACATTAAAAAACATCGGATGGCTCGACCTCTGGGCCAACCTGAGCTAAATGACCCCCCAGAATGCAACGATTATTATAAAGCTTCACATGGATTATACTACATTATACTAGAGCACAATGGGCCAAGACGGTGGGGTGTTAATCAAGCACTTATTTTGCAATGAAGTTGCAATTTGTCTACAAACCATATTTAGTCCTAGAGGAAAAAGAGGCCTTGTATTTGAAATTTAAATTGGGAATCCTGTCATTGCAGGCCCACCCTAAAAGTGGTCAAATAACTCAACCAGCTTGGACCAATGCACATGCAAGATGGGAGGCCAAGAGTCTGTGCTACACTACGTGACTTAAAGTTCACACACTCTGGAATTGAGAAGGCAGATCTTCAACCATTGTTTTTTACCTACAGCATCAGTAAGTGCAGTGAGGCATTATCCTTCTGCCTCTGAATTGAAGTACAACTCCTGCCCTAAAGGATAGCCTTATTGATCCTTTAGGTATGGAAGCTGATCAGATCCAGTCAGCTTTCTTAAACCTTTGTGCATAACAGTGCCTTGCTGAACTAACAGAGACTGAATGGAACTCATGCATCTGCTATGTTTGCACTGATTAACTAATGTTATTATTTTCCTCTTACTTGCGCTACTTTAATCTTGCTTCTGTTATTTTTGCACTGATTAACATAATCTATTAATTTTCTGATGATGACGTGCAGACTTAAAGTGATGTTTCCTTTCACTTTTTGGAGACTGACTGGCAGGCAAACACCATCCCTCGTGACACAGCTGCTGGAGTGCTCTACAGAACTCTATGGCCAAGAAGAAATGGGAACTTAAGGAAATTGGTTGGTTTTCCCAAAACATTTTGCCTGCTTGCCTAAATTTGTTCCTAATTCTTTTTGTTTGCATTAGGCCTCTGAGCACTTTATCACTGCCAACCAGTGAACAAGTGCATGTGCTTCTTCCCGAAAACATGGTTGAACTGGTGTATCCACAATTGGAACATTTCATTTACCTGTAAGTCCCTAGTACAGTGCACTTCAGGGCCTGTAAATCAGATACTACTAGTGGTACTGCAACACTGCTTTTGTCACCCACTCAAGTAGCCCTTGAACACGTCTCAGGATTGCCAGTTCTCGTATCTTGCACAACCTACCACTGTCCAAGGTTGTTTCACTCTGGGCCCGCCATCAGACAAGTGGGAGAGGGCCTCTATCTAGAGGGAAAGCTATGCACTGGCACAAACAGTTCATTATTGCAGAAACGAAACTCAACATAAGCTTTTCTCAGAAACAGTAAAGACTTAGTTTTGATCATCATTCAAAATTGCGTCTAAACAGAAAATGGTGCAGTGAAAGCTAACTTATATAGGGCACCGTGAAAGCATTCACAGGTCTATTCTAACACCAGCACTTTGCCATCGGAACTGCCGCATCAGAATTCCCGCATCGCTGCCAGTATAGAGAGAAAATTGATGCATCCCCTCGACTATGTGGAGAAACCCGGCGTATTTTCTTCGGAACCGGTACTTCATCTTCGGAACCAGCGCATCGCCATTGTTGCATGGAGAAAACTGATGCATCTCCCTGATTGCAGGATCAACACTGACGCATCGCTTGGCTGCACCTCGCATCTTGTGTTTACGACCATGATTAAGGTACTTATGTTCAGCGGGCCCTGCGTATGTCCTGTATCTGGCCCATGCTCCATCTTGGTTGGCCTGAACTCTTGACTTTGTCCAGGTCCAGAGCAACCAATTAACTCTTTAGGCTCTTAATGCTTGTAAGCTACTTTTTCTTTTAAAATCTTGACTTCTACTTATTAGGTTTTTGTTGTTTTGGTCTTGTTTTATTCATAAAAACCATTGTACATTTTTCTACACTGGTGTGGAGTCTTTTTTGTGGTATTTTTGCTGTGTTATTATTTGATATGTTGCACAAATACTTTACATATTGCCTTCCAGAAGCTGAGTACAGTCTAAGTTATGGTGTGCATCTGACTTCCCCTGACTTCCGCTGACTAGAATTGTGGCTCCTGCTTGGACAGGGTGCATGCTTCTACCAACCAGAGACCTAATTCCTAACATTGTTGATCAGCGGTGAGGATAGGATTAGTGTTTGTGCAGTGCCATATAGTGACTTGGTTACCACTACTACTCCATATTTAGATCAAGTCGGGAAAATGTTCCCCAATTTAATATTTTTGATTTTTCCAAAGTTATCCCGATTCCCATTTGTTCTTCTGTGTCTGTGACCTCACCTGACAGTGTGAAGTGTGATCTGGCCAATCTAGAGAGCTACACTATGGCCCAGCTCACAGGATTCTGCCAAGAGAAGGGGGTATTTACCAAAGGGAACTCTAAGAAAGCAGATCACCAAAAAGCTTTGAAAGAATGGACAGAAGCCCACCAGAACAACACAGATAATGAGGAGGAAGGATCAGAAGAATAATCAGAACCAGACCAGGAGGGTTTGAACATGTATGTTGGGGAGGAAGGGAACATCCTCCCAGGACTGGAAGTCCAACCACGTGCAGGGAGCAATGTGTCATCCAGGAACTTGTCCCCAGATGAGCTGGAGGACAGGAAGGAGGAGAAGATGTTTAAATTGGAGCTTGCAAAATTAGAGAAGGAGCAAGCTCTAGAGGAGAAGAGGGTAGCCATGAAGGAAAGGAACATGGGCCTTGAGCTAAGCCTTAGAGAGCTGGACATTAGAGCCATGCAAGTAGAGTCCAGCAGTAATGGTGGCAGCGTACCTACAGTGTCCACTGGAAAAGAAAAGATCCGTATCCCAAAAGATTTGGTAGCCAGTTATGTGTTGAAAGATGCCATAGATAAATGGTTCACAGCCTGTGAAGTGGCTCTAAGGGTGCACAAGCTTAACGAGGTGTCCTGGGAGGTAGCTTGTGGAGGTACATGCCAACAATGGGGACAGACACACTCTTAACATTGGAGGTAGAGGAGCAAAGACACTACACTGCAATGAAAGCCCTTCTTGTCAGCATATTTGGGCTGACCCCGGAGAGGTATAGGTAGAGATTCAGGGGCAACCACAAAATCTCATCATAACCATGTGTTGATTTCCTTGACGTTGCCAGGAAGGCACTGAAGAGCTGGATGAGGGGCAGTAAGATTGATGATTATTCTGGGCTATAAAACTTAATTTTTGAAGGTGCACATGCTTGATATTTGTTTTCCACAGCTGATTGACCCCAGGAAACTTGCTGAGGAGGCAGAAATCTAAGTCAGCATCAGAGTGTCCAAGAAAGAATCTGGGGGGACTCCCAAAAGGGTGGTCAGGATTTCCAATGGAAGAAAGAGGGGAGAGATAAAAAGGAGTTCTCTTAAGGCCCCCAAAGGGGGCCCCACAGGGGAAATTGTCCCATTCCCAATCTGGCCGCCAGAAAAACAGCTACCCTGACAAGAGTCAGATGAAAACTCCCAAATACTATGAGTGTTTTTAGTATGGACACTACAAGGGGGATCACAAGTACCCATAAGGAGAACAACCTCCCACTGGAGCAAAGACACTAGGGGTGGCAAGTGTAGTGCTTGAGGAGCTTGTCCCAGTAAGTGGGGGGAGACTAAAGAAAAGTTACCCTAGTGTCCCTGGGTGACATGGAGATAGTTCCTTAAATCCATATTCCATCTAGTACTGCAAAGTAATGGGCTACCATCAATGAGCAATGTGTTGAACCTCTGAAGGATACAGGAGGCAGTTTGACTATGGTAAGAAGTCAGCTGGTAACCCCAGAGCAAATTATACCTAAGCTCCCTATTTTGAGTTTTTACTGAATTTTACAGATAAATACAGACAGAAAACAATGCGTTTCCTGTCTGCATTGATTTTTAAAAGTGGATAAATACAGACAATTGTGCTTCTTCTAAGAGACAAACTGTGCTGCCTTTCATGAATTGCAGCCCAACAGCTGAGCAGATGGAAAGGATGAGAAATTAAAAAACAAGATGACTTTTTTTTCACCCCTTGCGTGCTGATGACGGCCCCCATCCGTCATGCAGCACGGTGGGGGGGTGCTGATGGCGGCTGAGGGCCGTCATGAACCCGCCCACTCTTTAAAAGCGCTGTACAGGCGCAGAATCGTGGCCGCACGCAAGGGGTTAAATAATGGCATATGTCAACATACATTTGTGATATAATGCTCATATTTAGTGGATGTATTGTTACGTAATATTTGGCAGCTTAAATAGTTAAATCGCGAAAGACATAAAAGTATAAGTGTGTACCTATCAGTTAAATTAATACGAAAATGTACAGTTTAACAACTACTTTTATACACAAAACTCAAATTAAATATGGATAAATACATATAAAATGTCCCAAAAATAAATATGGATAAATACAGACGAACATGTTAAAAAAAATCCATACCATAAAACCAGGAGCCCTAATTTTACCCTATGCATTCCACCAGCTAGTGGTGGCTGACCGCAGGGAGGATCACTACCCAGTGGCCCTTGTTCGATTTCAGATGGCGGGGGATCTCAGGCCTTCTGAAAGTTTCTGTGACTGTTTGTGAGGGAATAATCTTGAGAACACTACCTGGAAAGAAGTGGAGCTTAAGGCACACCTGGAGATGTTAGGGTTGCCTGAGTAGGTATATGCTACTGACAGGTCCATGACTGCCCAGGAAGTGAGTCAATGAGGTCTGGATTCTGTAAGAATGGTCCAGCTAGCTTCTAAAAGAGGGAAGGGCAAGGGTTATGGTAAACCAGCCCCTGAATGTCTTCCAGCTGAGGTAAATGGGGTGTTAGAGGAGGCCACCTTAGAACCCACTGGGGAGAACATTGACTCACTTGCTGACCTGCCTGAACTTGCTGGATGGCAAGCAGAAGGAAGACTCATCAGGGAGGAGTTCTGCGAGGCACAGAAGGAGTGCCCAGCCCTGGAGGGCATCAGGCAACAGGCCGAAGCTCAGGCAGCACAAGATGCTTCTGTGAATCACTGCATCTATTGGGCGGACAACCTCCTTTATAGTGGACCTAAGGCACCTGTGCAAATGCGTGCAACTGCCAACAAAGGCCCTGATGGTCCCCCAATGCTACAGGGCCTTCCTACTGGAGCTGGCTCATGAAATATCCCTGGTAGGACATCTGTGTCAAGACAAGACCTTTGCCAGGCATGTTCCCACTTTTATTAGCCTCGGATGAAATTTCCTAAGATGCATTCTGTAAGACTTGCTTGACCTGCTAGGCCAGTGTGAAGACAGGGCAGAGGCGGCAGAGGCTGAAACACCCTCTTAATCACTTGCCTGTCTTTGGCACTGCCTTTAAAAGGGTACACATTGAAATTGTAGGCCCTATGGATCCCCAGACAGCCTCTGGCTGCAAGTTTACCCTGGTACTGGCGGACCATGCCACAAGTTACCCATGGGCTATAACTCTGAGGACTGCAACTGCACATGCAGTGGCTAAGATCAAAATGGGGATTTTTACTTCAGTGGGTTTCCCCAAGGTAGTGGTGTCTGACAGGGGCACCAACTTCATGTCTGCTTATATGCAGTCAATGTGGAGGGAATGGTGAGTTACTTACAAGTTACTGACCCTCTACTGTCTCCAAAACAATGGGCTTGTTGAGAGATTCAACAAGACCCTCAAAGGCTTGAGCAAGGGCCTGCCTAAGGCCCTGAGGCCCTGAGGCCCCGAGGCCCTGAGTCCCTGAGGCATAAGTGGGATGTCTTCTTGCCATGCCTTCTATTTGCTTACAGAGAGGTACCACAGAAGGTGGTTGGATTTAGCCCCTTTGAGCTTCTGTATGGTGAAAGAAGGGTGGGAGAAAGCTCCCAGGAAACCTCCCCAGTATGTAGTTAACTACATGCTAGCCTCCAGGAGCCAGATGACCAAGTTGTGGAAGCAAGCTTCTGACAACTAAGAGGCCAGCCATGATGTGATGAGGCAGTGGTACAACCAAATTACTACCCATGTGGAATTGCAACTTGGACAGAAAGTATGGGTGATGGAACCCGTGGAGCCCAGGGCCCGCCAAGACTGTTCGACTGGGCCCAATGAGAATGGTGAGAGGCATGGGGAGGTCACCTACCTGGTGGACCTCAAGACCCTCTGGTACTCCCACAGGGTGCTCTATATCAACTGTCTCAAACCACACTTTGAGAGGTCTGAGGTCACCATACTCCTGGTGACAGATGGAGGGGAGGAAGAGGAGAGTGAATGTCTACCTGATCTCTTAGCCTCTCCTCTACCCTAGCTCCAGACCAGCAGAGGGACTGTCCCCAGTTGCTGGGCCAGTTCTCCTCTCTCTTTTCCCTCACTCCTGAGACTACTCACCTGTGCACCCATGATGTAGACACAGGGGACAGCCTCCACATCAAGAATAAAATTTACAGGCGGTCTGACAAAGTATAACCAGCATCAAAGAGGAGGCTTCTCAGATGCTAGAGGGGGGTGAATAAACCAGTGAGTAGCCCCTGGTCCAAACCTTTGTGCTGGTACCAAAAGCTGCCCCACTGGGCACTACACTTGAACTCAGGTTATGTGTAGGTTGAAGGGGGCTCAAATCAGTCACCAAGACGGATGCTCATCCCATCCCCGGGTTGGTGAGCTGATTGATCATTTAGGAACTGTCCAGTGCCTGAGTACTTTTGACCTCACTTCAGGGTACTGGTAGATTGCACTAACTGAGGAAGCCAAGGAGAGGCCAGCCTTCTCCACTCCAGAGGGCCACTACCATTTCCAGGTAATGTATTTTGGATTAAAGAATGCCCCTACCAAAGCCACCTTCCAGAGGCTGGTAAACCAGGTCTCAGCTAGTATGATGTCTTCAGTGCTTCTTACTTGGATGACATAGCTGTCTTTAATAGCAGCTGGAAAAAAACATATTTTTCATGTACATGAAGTGCTTCAGGCCCTGCAACAGGCAGGCCTGACTACCAAGGCCAGTAAGTGTCAGATTGGGCTGAGGTCTGTGGTGTTCTTAGGACGCCTGGTGGGGCAGGGTAAGGTACAGCCGTTCCAGTCCAAGAAAGAGACTATCATGGCCTGGGAGACCCCAAAACACAAACTGAGGTGATGGCCATCTTAAATCTCACAGGATATTATAGGAGGCTTGTCAATGGATATAGCAGCATTGTTGCCCCTTGATAGAAGCAGCCCTGAAATGTGATTTGGACAGAGGCATGCCAAAAGGCATTTGACTCCCTAAAGCAGGCCATGTGCACAGCCACTTAGCTCAATGCCCCTGACTTTTCCAGGGAAGTCATTGTGCAAACAGATGCCTCAGAACATGGCATAGGGGCAGTTTTATCACAGCTAAATAATGAGGGCCTTGACCAACCTGGAGCTTTCCTCTCTAGGAGGATATTTCCCAGGGAACGAAGGTGGCGTGCTATTAAAAAGGAAGCCTTTGCTGTGCTCTGGACACTGAAGAAGTGGAGACTCTACCTGTTTGGGGCTCACTTCCTGATTCAGACAGACCATAGGCACCTCAAGTGGCTAATGCAAATGAGGGGTGATAATCCAAAATGTTGAGGTGGTCCATCTCCCTCCTTTACTTTACGGTGACCACTGACCTGGTGTGTACCACTCCAAAGCTGATTGTCTTTCCAGGTTCTTCCACCTTAGTGATAAGAACTCCTAAGAGGTTGGGTAACTCTCCCCGCTTTTACCTGGGTGGGACAATGTTAGACCTGACAGACTTAGGGTGGTCTTCCCCAAACGTTTTGCTTGTTTGCCTCATATTTTCACTGATTCTTTTTGTTGGGCTTAGGACTTTGAGCACATTACCACTGCCAACCAGTACTAAAGTGCATGTGCTTCTCCCCTAAAATATGGTTTGATTGGTGTATCCACAATTGGCACATTTAATTTGACCTGTAAGTCCCAAGTACAATTCACTACATGTGCCCAGGGCCTGTAAATTATATTCTATTAGTGGGAATGCAGCACTGCTTGTGTCACCCACTCAAGTAGCCCTTAAACATGCCTCAGGTCTTCCACTGAAGAGCCTCTGTATGCAGTTTACACTGCCATGCAGACTTGGCATTTAAAAACCCCTTCCCAAGCTTTAAACTGTGCTTTAATTACATAAAAGTAATCCCTAAGGTAGACCCTAGGAAGCCCATAGGGCAGGTGCTATCTAACTAAAAGGAAGGACATGTACTTTTAAGTTTTAAATGAACTGGTAGAAAAAAACAACCAAATCCGATATTCAGTACTGAGAGGCTTACCCTTCTCAAAGGTTAAGATTGCCGATTTCTTATTACATTTAGGAAGCTGCAATTCCTAATTGAGAGAAGGCAAGGTTATTGGGCCTAATTCACAAAGTTAAACTGAGATGAAAATCTAACTTTATGACTTTCAGTATTCACAAAGTCATTTACGAGTAGTAAAGTTTGACTTTTGTCTCAGTTAAACGTAAGTTTGGGTCTTAAGTTTATACTTTTGATTTCAGTTAAACTTAAGACCAACACTTAATTTTAACTGAGGCAAAAGTCTAACTTTAATACTCATAAATGCCCTTTGTGAATAACGAAAGTCATAAAGTTAGACTTTTGTCAGGGTTCAAAGAATCAGAGAGCCCACTGTATGTCCAATAGATCATGGAACCCCTTGTGTGTTGAAAATTGGGAAAAAAGTTAAACATCAATATTAGAGGAATGCATGGAGCGAAAGAAACTCCACAATGGCCGACGTATATGTTTGAGGAACAGTTCTAGTTGTTTCCTCCATCTGTTTGAGATTCTATTTGAAGTGCGTGCCTTCTAGAAGCTGCGCACTTCACTGAAGTAATTTCTAGGAACGCACCTTTGAGTTAAAGGCTCTGTCTGGACTAGCTAGATTTAGGGTAGAGAGCGTCATGAGTGCCGTCTTTTAGTTTCTTCGTCAGCTGTATTTTAACCTCCAACAAGTCGTGTTGACATTTCTCCACTTCCTCCTCAGTGGAGGGGCGTCTGATTTCAAGCCTGAGAAGGGCTTCTCAGTATGCTTCTTAAGCGAGCCCTCTATAAATTCAGAGCGTCTTTCTCCTGAGGATGCACAGGGATAATTCTTCTTTCGTCCTGACAAGAGAATTCATCAGAGAGGTTGTGCAGCTCTGCCGATTACTGAAGAGGTGTTAGAGATCACTAATCTCTCCAGTACCCTTTGTGCTCAAGGTTATTATAATCTAAGAACTATTAAAAGGCATGCTTACTAATGGGTATATATAATATAGATATGCTAAATGGGACTTAAACTAAACATTTTCAGTTAAAAAGGACGACACTTACCGGAGTCCTTTTGGGAGACTCGAGTTCCTGAAAGAAAAACATAAAAGACAAAAGTGAATATACAGAAGAATCTGCAACAACTTAATTAGTGAAATAAATTCCACAGAAATTAAAAGACAGCTATTCTCCTTAGTAAAAGAGAAGCACACGTTTGGGTTTTCTGGGTATGTACAATTATATACAAGGTAGATAGCTATCTTAAATAAAAGTGAGATCTTAACAGAATATTATTGCTTAGTTCCTAGTTTCACACAGTCAGAAGGCAGCACACTAAACCAAGATAAGATAACAAAGTATAAACGGAGAGGGTGCAGGAACCAGATGGCTAGAGGCAGACTCTTCTTGTTCTTTATTATTTTATCCAAATCCCCTTTCCACCCTTTGGAGTTTCCCTGTCACTAACTCTCTAGTTGGATACAGGTGATCCTGGAAGGGGCATTGGGAAATTTTCACTGCTCCTGCGCAAACCTAGAGGTAAGATCTCTGACAACTTTCGTCTCAGTTTACCTTTATAAATCGGGCCCTACATGTTTCATACCTACGGAATGGTAATTATATATCCTCCTTAATGGTAAAATTGGATTTGTCATTACTATTATGAAAATGCCACTTTTAGAAAGGTTGGCATTTTCCTGCTGCAAGTGAATCACGCTCCGACTCCTCACCCATGCTTACAAGGCTCTCCACGACCTGGGCCCCAGGTACCTCAACAACCGCCTGATCTTCTACACTCCCACCCGCCAGCTACGATCGACCAGCCATGCCCTCGCCGCCGTTCCACGCATCCGAAGAGCCACCATGGGAGGAAGATCCTTCTCCTACCTGGCAGCCAAGACGTGGAACTCCCTCCCCACCCACCTCCGTCTGACCCAAGACCACCTCTCCTTCAGGAAGCAACTCAAGACCTGGCTGTTCGAGCAGTAGCAGACCCCCCCACCCCCCCAAGCGCCTTGAGACCCTCCGGGTGAGTAGCGCGCTATACAAATTTCTTGATTGATTGATTGATTGTTTGCTACCTGTCTCTGATCACTGGCTGGGCTTAGTAACAGTTCACTTTGTGTACTCCCACTAGACAGTCACACACAAATGAAGGCTGACTGTGACGTTATGCATCTTCCTGGGAGGAAGGAGCTGGGTATAGCCTCACACTAACACCTGCATAGGCTGGGCCTTGTGCACATGCAAAGGTCTGCATACTCCCCCATGTAGTGAGTGTGGAGCAAGGGCAGGAAAGGACCTCTGTGCACTTCTAAGATCCTTCTATCAAGACAACCCCACTTCAAAGGTAAAACTGGGTATACGTACAGGACCTCTAACAATACCAACTATGTACACCTAAAACCATCTTCCAAGAAGAAGACTGCTCTGCTAAGGATTGTCATTCTGCTGGACTGCTGCTCTGAAAGATGGGAGCATTTCTGTGTTGCCCTGCTGCCTGCTGCTCTCTCTGACTGGACATGCATCACTTGACCCAGAGTGACTCCAAGGGCTAGCTGAGTAGCATCTTGTTCTTCAAAGACTAAGGGACATCAAAGTCATTCACCCTGCTGTTGTGCCTGGTCTACTGGAATTGGAATCAGGTGCTTGCCCCAGCGGAACCAATGCATCCCCTGCTGCATAAGCAGAACCAACACATTGCCACTGTTACAGGAACTGAACTGGTGCATCACACTTGAAACCTGGGCATAAGTGGAACAGCAGCATCACCACCAATCCAGAGAGATGAGTGTATCATCCCCTCGACTGCCTGGAGAAACCCTGCTCATTGATTTCTAAACCAATGCATCCGGGAACCAGCGTTTTGTCTTTGGAACCAGTGCATCGTTACGTGGAGAAAATCAACGCATCTCCTTGACTGCAGGATCAACACCAACGCATCGCTCATCCGCATCCTGCATCTTGGGTTTACGACCAGGATTAAGTACTTTTGCTAAGCGCACCCTGCGTGGGTCCTGTATTCAGCCAGCGCTACACCGCAGTTGGCCCGAAGTCTTGAATTTGTCCCAGTTTAACGCAAAAAATTTGCTCTTTAGGTGCTTACTGCGAGCCTGCGCACAGCGTATCAGTGGGCTTCTTACATGAGCCCCTCCTCACATTCAAAGTCTTTCTCTTGAGGATGCCCAGTGATAATTCTTCTTTCGTTCTGTCAAGAAAATTCACCAGGGAGTTTCCGCAACTCCTTCGATCCCCGAACAGGTGATAGAGAACACTAATCTCTTCTGACTTGCGCATGAGATAATACATCAAATTCCCTTCTTGAGAGGATTTCTCCTTCGCTTCTCATCAGAAGAGTGATTAAGCTAAGTAGCCTTTGTGCTTAAGGCTATTATAATCTAAGAACTATTAAAAGGCATGCTTATTAATTAGTATATATAATATAGATATGCTAAATGAGACTTGAATTTAAAAATTCCAGTTAAAAAAGGAAAACACTAACCAGAGTCCTTTTGGGAGACTGTTGAATTACTGAAAGAAAAAAGTAAAGACAAAAGTAAATTTAAAGGATATCTGCAACAACTTAATTAGTGAAAGAAATTCAACAAGAGAAGAAAAGACAGCTATTCTGGATAGTAGAAGAGAAGCACAAGTCTTTGTGTTCTGGGTATGTACAATTATATACAAGGCAAATAGTTTAAACTCTATGTTAAATAAAAGTGAAATCCTGTTAGAATATTATTGCTTAGTTCCTAGGGTTACCCAGCCACAAGACAGCACACTACACCAAGATAAGACAGCAAAGTATAAACGGAGAGGGTGCAGGAACCATACGACTAGAGGCAGTCTCTTCTTGTTCTTTATTATTTTATGCAAATCCCCCCCCCTTTTTTTTACTTAAGTTTTATATAGCTCTGGAGACCCGGAGGTTTCAGAGTGCTTTACATGAGGAAAGTTACATTGGTTACAGGTTACACATAGGTACAGAGAATACATCAGTTACAAGTTACATCAGTTATTTCGTGCCGAAGGGTAAGGGGTAAAGTAAAAGGGTAACAGGGAGGGAGATAAGGCAGAGAGACGAAGGAAAGTCTGCCCAATGTCCGGCTTGGTAGGTGAGGGCAGAGGGGGAAGACCAAAGCCCATCTCATCAATAGCTATCTGGTAGCTCAACTGGGCATCAGCAAATAGCTAGGTCTCCACGAGAAAACATTTAAAGATCATAGGAAAATGAGATGAATGGAGTGTAGAGGGGTAGGGTGAAGGGGTAGGGGGGGATACGACAGCGAGACAATGGAAAATCTGCCCAAAGTCCAGCTGGGTAGGTGACGGCCAAGAGGGAACTCCACAACCAATCTCCTCTTTAGCTATCAGGTAGTTCCACTGGGCATCGGCCAAAAAGCTATGTCTCCCCTGTCTGAGAAAAGTTACACAAGGTCTAAGTCCTGGCGTGACCTATACCTTGGTGCTGTGTAGGCTCGCATCTCATGGTTGTCCCATAGTACTCATCTCTGCTGTGTACACTCATCACTGCCTGCAGTTTACTCCTGGCGACTGATGGGGAGATTGAACTATATCACTCTTGCTTGAGGGTCTCTCAAAGTGGATTGCTAACTTGGGTCCACACAGTGCTTCCCTGTAGCCCCTCAGCAGTCTTTTTAGCACCGCTTAGTTCTCCAGTCCCCACTGAGTGTAGGGAGGTGATCTTCACTTTTCCTGTTTATTCCCAATACACGCGGGCTATGCAGGCACTAGCCGCCATGTTAGGGTCAGGCATGAAGGTTGTTAAATTCTGCTTAACGATGCCTGTTGGCACTTGTGGTAAATGGGGCTTAAGTCCTCTTTGTCGCTTCGCTTGCTTGTATTACCCATCAGTCAACGGGGAACACTCACCGGTTGTTTTTGCTCTCAGCCGTCCCTTCCTCGTCTTAAGCGCTCCTCATTTTGGCATCAGGCGATGGGTCTCTGCGGGCTGTTCCCGGCGTGCCATCCTCTCAATATGGAAGGAGCGGCAAAAATAGCAGAGGGGCTGCAAGAGGGTGATCAACTACTCACTAGCACTCCACTGAGTAGTCCTTGCCAGGCGCAAAGAAACTAAGCACTGTCCAGAATTGGGGCTTCCCTGTTGCTAACTCTCTAGTTGGATACAGGTGTGATTCTGTGAAGGGGCATTTGGAAATGTTTGTCGTTCTGTTAATGGGCAAGCTTAGAGGTAAGATCTTTCACAGAGTGAAGTGCCCACATTTTAAAGCTTGCGCCTGAGCAGAATGGCAGAGGGAATAAACCTGCAAAAACTGGGAGAGGTGTTAGCTATCATAGAAAAAGAACTAGGGGCAGTCAGAGAGGAAAATAAACGTTTGCGGCAAGAGATAATGGTCTCTAGGAGGGGAACCTCAGAGTTCGTGTCTAGACTGAATGATATAACCACAGGAACACGTTTTAAATTCCCAGCTACAGAAAAGGAAACTGCAGGTTCCTCAACCAGTCCTAAGTCTAGAATAACTACCCAAGTAGTACACTCATTTTCCCTGGTCACCCCCTCACCCCGTGGCATCCTTGTCAATCCCCTTAGTTGCTCGTGATGATGCAATGCTGTACAATTTTGAGGATTTCAAAAACAAATTTATTTGAATATTTGATTGATGAAAAATTTCACAAGCAACTGATAATGAAGTTCTAGAATGAAAACAGGGTAATAAGGACCTGGTGGTATATTTGGATTAATTCAACAAGTTGGTCGTAGAAACAAATTGTCCAGAAAGTAAGAGAGCAGCAGTCTTTTATCAAGGACTCATGGATGAACTAACAGATACCATAGCACAGATTCCAAATAGACCCATGGGGATATCAGCACTTATAGACTTGGTATTGGAAATCGATGTTCACCAAAGGGAAAGAAAAGAGGAGAAAAGGAAAGAGTTCCAACCCAGTGTCCCAATATTTGACGAGTAAAAGCAGAATTTCCCATAGTTGGTGAGAATCAACAGGGGGTTGAACCAATGCAGATTGGAGTGGTTCAAGGTCTTTTGACAAAAGAGGAAAAAGATAAGAGATGACAGAAAATTCTATGCTTATATTGAGGAGTCAGTGAACTTTTTGTACAGTTATATCTGAAAAAACCAAAGACGCCATTGAAGGAGAAGTAAAACCTGCAGCACCATAAGTAGGTGGACTTGGACTGGTGAGTGCTGAAAAGAATACAACTCTAGAACCACACCAGCAGGCAAATACCTTACAATCATCGTCCCCTCACCTGATCTTATCAATGACATTAAGATTTAGGCAAACCTCTCTGTCAGAAGTTTCAGTGATGATCGACCCTGGGGCCAACAGAAATGTTTGTGATTTAAAATGTGCAGCTAAAATTGGTTTAAAAACCATTCCAAAAACTAAAAGTGAACCAGTACGAGTGGTAGATGGAACTAATCTATCATCTGGGCCAATTGTGAGTCATACAGTGCAAGTCAAATAAAAATTTCTGGAAGGACATAGAGAAAATATCCAGTTTAATTTAATTGAATCTCCCCAAATCCAAATTATCCTGGGATTGCCCTGACTCAGTGAGCATAATCCAACAATTGACTTGAGTTCAAGATCCATAGTGATGAATTCTAATTTCTGCAAGGAGAATTGTTTTGGGCCAAGAGAAAAGTCAAGAGAACAAAATCCAGGAACCTTACTCTCTGATGAAGGAGCTTCAGTTTGTGTCATACACATGAATGAGATTCCATAGGATTACCAATAATCTTGAGGATTAATTCAATGTAGTAGAGGCAGAGAAACTTCTACCCCATCGGCCGTTTGACCGCAATATAGATCTCAAACCAGGTTCAAATTTGCCGGCTAGCTGAGTCTATGCCTTGATGGAGAAGGAAATTCAACATTTAAAAGAATACATAGAAAAATACTTGGCCAATGGATTTATCCGTCCTTCTCATTTACCTGTGTCTTCTGCATTATTCTTCCTCCCAAAGAAAGAAGGAGAGTTGAGAACATGCAAAGATTATCAAGTGATTAATAAGGTCACCATAAAGAACCGCCATCCTCTATCCCTTATCGCAGTTCTTCTGGATCAGGTGAAAGGAGCACAAATCTTTACTAAACTTGATATAAGAGGAGCTTATCACTTAATAAGGGTTAGGGAAGGCAATGAATGAAAGACTGCTTTCTGAGTGAAATTTGGCCTATTTGAATATCAAGTAATGCTGTATGGGCTCTGCAATTCGCCAGCAGCCTTACAGCATTTTATTAACAGTGTTCTGGACAAATTCATTGACCAATGTGCCATAGTGTACATTGATGATATCTTAATGTACTCTACGTCTGAAGAAGGACATCCAGATCAAGTGAAAAAGGTCTTACAAAGGCTGAGATCAAATAAACTGTATGCAAAACTTGAGAAATGTGCTTTCAATGTGAAGGAAGTGGAATAATTGGGATCTGAGCTTTCTCCATCAGGAAGCCCTATGCATATACAAAAATTAAGGGCAGTCATGCAGTGGACATCCCCAAGTTGTGTGAAGGAAGTACAATGCTTTATAGGCTTTGCAAATTTCAACTGAAGGTTTATTAATGAATTCTCACACAAGATAATTCCTCTTACTCATCTCCTCAAAAAGGGAGTTCCATTCTGTGGACAGAAGATGCAGAGAAGGCATTTGAATCTTTAAAAAAGGAATTCTCCACAGTACCAGTTCTACTGCATGTGGATCCTGCAGAACCCTTCTATTTGGAAACAGATGCTTCCGATCTGGCCACTGCGGGAGTTCTTTCACAACGGCATCAGAAAATAGAACAACCTCACCCTGTCACTTATCGGTCAAGGAAATCAACCCTAGCAGAAAGAAATGACACCATCAACAAAAAGGAATTGCTGGCCATTAAGAATGCATTTAAAGAATGGAGACACTACTTAATGGGACCAAGACACATGGTCACAGTGTTCACGGATCATCGAAATCTGGTTTTAAAATCTGCAAAAACCTTAACTCCATGGCAGCTTTGATGGTCATTATAATTTGCACATTACAATTTTGTAATTACATTTAGGCCAGGATTAAAAAAAGGAAAGGCATATGCCTTATCACGAATTGATACAGAAAAACATAAAGATTCTCTTGAATTTTAGTAGATCATACCAGAGTCCAAAATTGTGGGAACTGTGAGTCAAGAAACTATGGAAGACCAAGTAATTCGAGCAATGACCCCAGATGAAATGTTAAAATGGGTGAAGCAAGTTTCCAGGAAAGAAATCCATCACAACCTGCCTTTTCATTAAGGAAATTTATATCTACCAACTCAAGAGTTACAACATCTAGCCTTAAAAGAATGCCATGATAGTCCGCTAGCGGGTCATAAAGGAATCCTAAAAACCGAAAATCTAGTTAAAAGGAGTTACTGGTGGCCACAATTGATCAAGGATATTCATTCTTGTGTGGAGACATGTATGATTTGTGCTCGGGAAAAGTCAGAGAGACAGTTAACTAAGGGGATGTTTCAACCAATGCCAACCCCCCTCACCCTTGGCACACCATTACAGTAGATCTAATTGTGGACTTACCTTCTAGTCAGGGGTGTGATACAATTCTGGTATTTATAGATGCATTCACGATGATGGCTCACTTCATTGCTTTAAAAGGGGTTCCAGCTGCCAAAAAACTAGCTACTCTTTTTAGTATGCATGTAGTGCAAGCCCATGGTATTCCTAAGATAATCATCTCTGATTGAAATCCCAGTTCTTGTCCCCTTTCGAGGGGTTGGGGTTTGAGGCAAGATACTCCACTAATTATCACACAGAGACAGATGAGCAGATGGAAAGAACAAATCAGGAACTAGAGCAGTATTTGAGGCTATTTTTACTAGATCAGGAAGGAGATTGGCCAGATGTTTTGTGGGCAGCTGAGTTTGCACATAATAAAGCAAAGAATGTCTCCACAGGTTATTCTCCTTTCAATTTAAATTATGGTAGGCATCCAAATTCCTCAGTAATTGGTAGGGAGATTTAGGTTACAGTAGTTAGAGATGTAGCACAGCATTTCACACAGGTCCGCCAAACAGCTGCACATAATTTATAAAAGGCTCAAGAAAATTATAAGATTTATGCAGACAGGAAAAGAAGAGAAGGCCCAGTTTTGCAAGTAGGAGACAGGGTTTGGCTTAAAGCAAACATTCTCAAATTAAAAGGAAAACGCAAGTTCCAACCTTGATATGTGGGTCCATATTCTATTGAAAAGGTAGTAAATCCAGTGACATTCCATTTGAAACTACCAAGTAAAATAAAGCTGCACGCAGTCCTTCACATTTCTTTGTTGAAAAACACACCCCAAGATTTGAGGATATTGCTTCCTCTTAAGCCTGTGCAATTAGAATCTGGAACCTAATTTGAAGTTAAGAGAATTCTGAATTCAAAGGAAATTAAGAACAAACTCTACTATTTGATAAACTGGAAAGGTTATGTACCAGAGGAGAGATCCTGAGAATTGGACACTTGTGTACATGCTCCTAGACTTGTGAATGCCTTTCACCTAAAGTTTCCAAAGAAACCCCGACTGGAAGGACCTCCTTTGCGAAGGGGTACTGTCAGGATTCAAAGAATCAGTGAGCACATGGACTGTGCAATAGTTCATGGAAGCCCTTTTTTGTTGAAAATTGGGTAAATAAGCAATCTTGGAAGAAGGCATGGAGTGAAAGAAACTCCAAGATGGCCGACGTATGTGTTTGAGGAACAGTTCTAGTTGTTTCCTTGATCTGCTCGATATTCTATGTGAAGCGCGCACCTTGTAGAAGCCGCGCACTTCACTGAAGTAATTTCTAGCAACGCACCTATGGTTAGCGGTTCAGTCAGGACTAGCTATATTTAGGGTAGAGAGCGTCATGAGTGCTGTCTTTTAGTTTCTTGCTCCGCTGTATTTGAACCTCCGAAACGTCCTGTTCGCATTTCTTCACTTCCTCCTCAGTGGAAGAGCATCTGGTTTCAAGCCTGAGCAGGGCTTCCCAGTGTGCTTCTTACGCGAGCTCCTCTATAAATTCAGAGAGTCTTTTTCCTGAGGATGCACAGGGATAATTCTTCTTTTGTCCTGACAAGAGAATTCATCAGTGAGTTTGCACAGCTCCGCCGATCCCTGAAGAGGTGTTAGAGAACACTAATCTCTCCAGAGTTGCGCAAGAGAGAATACGTTGAATTCCCATTTTGAGAGGATTTCTCCTTCGCTTCTCGTCAGAAGAGTGATTAAGCTAAGTACCCTTTGTGCTTAAGGCTATTATAATCTAAGAACTATTAAAAGGCATGCTTAGTAATTGGTATATATAATATAGATATGCTAAATGGGACTTGAATTTAAAAATGTCAGTTAAAAAGGAAAACACTTACTAGAGTCCTTTTGGGAGACTATCGAATTCCTGAAAGAAAAAAAAATTAAAGACAAAAGTGAATATACAGAAGAATCTGCAACAATTTAATTAGTGAAATAAATTCCTCAAGATAATAAAAGACAGCTATTCTCCTTAGTAAAAGAGAAGCCCAAGTTTGGGTTTTCTGGGTATGTACAGTTATAGAAAAGGTTTCTAGTTTAAACTCTATCTTAAATAAAAGTGAAATTCTAACAGAATAATATTGCTCAGTTCCTAGTTTCACACAGTCAGAAGACAGCACACTACACCAAGTATAGTCAGACAGGGTGCAGGAACCAGACGACCAGAGGCAGCCTCTTCTTGTTCTTTATTATTTTATCCAAATCACCTTTCCCCCCTTAGAGTTTCCCTGTCACTAACTCTCTAATTGGATACAGGTGAATCTGGGAGTAGCATTGGGAAATTTTCATTGTTCTGTTCCTGCGCAAACCTAGAGGTAAGATCTCTGACAATTTTCGTCTGAGTTTATCTTCATGAATCAGGCCCTACATGATTAGTACCTACGGAATGGGAATGATAAATCCTCCTTAATGGTAAATGTTGGGCTTGGCCTTTTTTGCAGGGTCATCCCTGAACTTTTTACCTTCCTCCTGTTTTTTGTCTGACCTGTTTCTATTGGTTTTAGGAATCTGGGCACTTTACCACTGCTGATCAGTGCTAACGTGCATATGTTCTCCCCATTGTAAATTCCTGTATGGATTAGTGACTCAATGATTGGCTGGTTTGGTTTACTTGTCAAACCCTAGTAAAGTGCACTGCGTGTGCCCAGGGCTTGTAAATCAAATGCTGCTGGTGGGCTTGCAGCACTGGTTGTGCCACTCACAGAAGCAGCCTGTAAAGTGTGTCTCAGGTCTGCCATTGCAGAGCCTGTGCGCAGTACGATACTAGGCCAGAATGGGCAGTTTGATTATAACATTTTATAATTCTAACTGACTCAGGGAACTACGTAAAAATTTGAGTTTAGTATGCCTGAACTCAGAATGATAAAATACATCTTTTAGTGAAGTTGTTTTTAACATTCTGTGTTTGAAGATACCACTTTTAGAAAGTAGGTATTTTCTTGCCTAACTATCCAAGCCTGCCTTTGCTAGGTTGTGTATTCCTTGTCTGGAGTTTGAGTGACAGGGGCTGGGTGATTCCATGAGACAGGGTGATTCAGCACAGGGCTGAATATAGCTATCTGCATGTAGATGGGTGGGAGGAGTTGCACCTGGGACCTGAATAGGGCTGTGCCTGCCTTCCGCAATGCTGGCCCCACCTCCTGTGGTGCGTCTGATGCCCCTGGCCCACACTGTCAAAGGAAAGAAGGACTCTTGTCAACAAAGTGCTCCAGGACTGCACAGAACTGATTTGGACTGGTTACGGGACCCTCTGTCTTCAGAGGACAAAGGATTTGCTAGTATACATTTTGGGGCCCAGACCCCAGGAATTTGGATCACTTTTGGGAAAACAAGGAGAACCTTTTCTGAGGAGAGGAACCAGATAAACTGAGGAGGAGACTATCCCTAAGCTGAGTCCTGTTTGGGGTATTGGCCTGCAGTTGTTGCCTGACTGCCAAAGAAAGGAGAAAGGACTTTGTGCTACTTTCAAGTCAACTTGTAAAGGATCTGCTTGCCTCCTGCTGCAGTCTCAGGGACAACAGACTTCACCAACCAGCTCCCCTGCATTCCCTTGCTGGGAGTTGAAGTGCCTGCTGTTGAGCTGGGCCTTCTGAGAGACTGTGTGCCGCTGGGAGCTGGAAGTGCAACTCAAGACGAAGAAGCGTGTTGCCGCCGTATCCATTGTCGTAACATCACTGGAGAAGAGTGTCGCCATCGCAGCAGATGCCGTCGCATCACCGGAGAAGCGTGCCGCCGTTGCCGCTGTCGCCATCGCATCACCAGAAGCACCTCGCTTCACCGGAGAAGAGTGTCGCCGTAGACGCTGCCGCATCACTGGAGAAGCGTGTCGCAGGGCAGGTCACGGCTGAGAAGAATCGTTGAGTCGCTGCACTGCCGTCGAGCGTGCACACATCGTTGTTGCATCAAGAAGAAGACGCCATTTTGTTTCATTGCATTGGATCTTCATCGCATCACGGTGCTGCCGGTTGTATCACCACGCAAGTGAAGTAAGAAACTGACGCATCACCTTCCCAAGTGGAGAAGAACCAACGCATCCCCCATGCAGCAGTAGGGACCCGACGCATCACCGTTCTTGCATGTAAGGAACTGATGCATCACCTTCCCTGCAACACTTCCGTTGTATAGCGTTACGCATCCAAAGGTACATTGAACTTAAAGTGTCGCATTTTACATCTAAAGAGAACTAAGCTACTTCTACCATTTTTTAAGTACAGTATTGTGGATTTTCTGTCATTTGTGGTCTTGTGTTAAGTCTATATAAAAATACTTATTTTTATACTACAACTTGTGTGATGTCCATCTGGAGTGTTGTCACTGGGTTACTGTATTTTTTCACAAGTGCTTTACACACTGCCTCTGACTTAAGCCTGTCTGCTCGTGCCAAGCTACCAAGGGTGTGAGCTGGGGTTATTTTAGGAGTGTACCCCCGTACCCTGACTAGACGCAAGGGTCCCTATTTGGTGAAAGGTACCTAACTCTGCCACCACAGTCGTTGTCATTGCATCACCGGAGAAGAGTGTCACCATCGCAGCAGACGCCGTTGCATCACCGGAGAAGCGTGCGCCGCTGCTGCTGTCACCATCGCATCACCCGAAGCGCCTCGCATCACCGGAGAAGAGTGTCGCCATCGTAGCAGACGCTGTCGCATCACCAGAGAAGCGTGTCGCAGGGCCTGTCATGGCTCAGAAGAATCATTGAGTCACCTCACGCCCGTCGGGCGTGCACGCATCGTTGTCGTATCAAGAAGAAGAAGCCATTTTGCTTCATTGCACTAGATCTTCATCACATCACGGCGCTGCTGGTCCCATCGCCATGGAAGCACAGTAAGATACCGACGCATCACCTTCCCACTTGGAGAACGGATGCATCCCCCACGCAGCAATAAGGACCCGACGCATCACAGTTCTTGCGTGTAAGGAACCAACACATCACCTTCCCTGCAACACTTTTGTTGTATAGCGTTACGCATCCAAAGGTACATTGAACTTAAAGTGTCACATTTTACATCTACAGAGAACTAAGCTGTTTCCACCATTTTTGAAGTACAGTGTTGTGAATTTTTGTTGTTTGTGGTCTAGTGTTAAGTCTATATAAAAATACTTATTTTCATACTACAACTTGTGTGGTGTCCATCTGTAGTGTTGTCATTGGGTTACTGTATTTGTTCACAAATGCTTTACACACTGCCTCTGAGATAAGCCTGTCTGCTCGTGCCAAGCTACCAAGGGGGTGAGCTGGGGTTATTTTAAGAGTGTACCCCGTACCCTTGACTAGGTGCAAGGGTCCCTATTTGGTCAAAGGTACCTACCTCTGCCAACTAGAGGCCCCCAAATCTAACAGTAAAGTTGGATGTGTCATTACTATTATGAAAATGCAACTTTTAGAAAGTTAGGCATTTTCCTGCTTTTAGCCAATTTGTGTTTGCTACCTGTCTCTGATCACTGGCTGGACTTGGTAACAGTTCACTTTGTGTATTCCCTCTAGACAGTCACACAAAAATGAAGATTCAGTGTTTATTCATGCATCTTCCTGGGAGGAAGGGAGCGAGAAGCTGGGCTTAGCCTCACACAGAAACCTGAATAGGCTGGGCCCAGTGCACATGCAAAGGGCTGCATACCCCCTTGTAGTGAGTGTGGAGCCAGGGCAGGAAATGACCTCTGTGCACTTTAAAGACCCTTCTTTGAAGACACCCCCACTTCAAAGGTACAACTGGTTATACGTACTGGACCTCTGACCCTGCCAACTTAGTACACTTTTGGACCTGAAACCATCTACCAAGAATACGACTGCTGTGCTTAAGGATTGCCACTCTGCTGGACTGCTGCTCTGGAAGATGGGTGCAATATTGCGCTGCCCTGCTGCCTGCTGCCTGCTGCCTGCTGCTCTCGTTGATTGGACATGCATCACTTGACCCAGAGTGACTCCATGGGCTAGTTGAGTAGCATCTTGTTCTTCAAAGACTAAGAGACATCAAAGTCATTCACCCTGCCGATGTGCCTGTTCTATTGGTAAGTGGAATCAGATGCTTGCTCCAGCGGAACCAATTCATCCTCTGCTGCATGAGCAGAATCAACGCATTGCCTCCGTTGCAGGAACATAACCGGAGCATCACACTTGAAACCAGGGCATCAGTGGAACCGCAGCATCACCTCCAATCCAGAGAGATGAGCGTATCAGCCCCTCGACTGCCTGGAGGAATCCTGCTCATCGACTTCGGAACCAATGCATTCCAGGGCCAGCTTTTCGTCTTTGGAACAAGTGCATCACCTTTGTTACGTGGAAAAAATCGACGCATCTCCTCGACAGCAGGATCAACACGAACACATCGCTCAGCTGCATCCTGCATCTCGTGTTTGCGACCAGGATTAAGTACTTTTGCTCAGCGGACCCTGGATGGGTCCTGAATTCAGCCCGTGCTACACCGCAGTTAGCCTGAAGTCTTGAATTTGTCCCAGTTTAACACAACCAATTAACTCTTAGGCACCTACTTCTTCCAAGCGCTATTTTTGTGTTCTATCTTTAAAAATACATGTCTTGGCTTCTACTTATGAGATTTTTGTCATTTTGGTCTTTTTATATTTATTAAATCATAATCTATTTTTCTAAACTGGTGTGGAGTCTTTTGTGGTGTTTTTACTCTGTTACTCATTGATGTGTTGAATAAATACTTTACACATTGCCTTTCAAGTTAAGCCTGCCTGCTCTGTACCAAGCTACTGGAGGGTGAGCACAGGTTAATTTATGGTGTGTATCTGACTCACCCTGACTAGGACTGTAGTTGCTGCTTGGACAGGGTACATACCCCTGCCAATCTGAAAACCAATTTATAACAGTGTGGTTCTCCTTCAATGTAGTTTAATGGCTGTTCCTCAGACACCGCATTTTTTATGGATTTCGGACGTACTCACTATAGTCACACATTCATCAAGAGGTGTACCGGTTGAGTTTCCTTGGATCACTCCTTTCCTCCCTTGCTGGGAACAGCCACCCATGCAGCTGCGAAAGCTTCAAGGCACTGGGCAGAGCAATGGCACTTTACTGATGTGTGGTGGTTCAGGAACCCACTGGACAGGGTATATTCCTACAATTCTGGGGCCCACAAATTGCATGTGCGCTTAGACCCTTTCATGATGTCGAATGACCTCCTCCCATGTATATCCGACATCTCATACCTAGGATGCACACACTACGATCACAACCCACATCTGATTGAGCTACAATGGGAAGCCGAGAACACCGCAGATTCCTGTGGGGCGCCTTCAGCCGGATATCTTATTAGACGCGTCTTTCCATGATATACTGGCCACTAGGGTGGCACAATATTTTGATGAAAATGCGGGCACAGCCACTTCTCCACTGGTGGAGTGGGACACCTTTAAGGTGGTTGTCAGAGGGCACTGGCTGGGGGCACAAGCAGGCATACTTACGCAACTGCAGAGTGAACTTACCACATTAGAGAGGCAACTGGCTACTAATGAACAAGCTGCCGCAGATGGAGCTCAAGGGCAGCTGGATACACACAGGGTGGAACACACTTGCTTGTTGGAGCGGTTAAAGTGTCTGAATTATACTGCTCATTTTGCACGGACGTACCAAGTGGGGGATAAAGCAGGCAAATTACTTGCGTGGCTCATTCGCCAAAATGACTCTTCTGCACCGATTACATCAGTGAGGACGGCTCACGGGGGAGTTGTTTATACACAACGTAACATCCATGATGCATTCATCATGCATTATCAGAGCTTATACAAATCACGCATGTGGGCCACTCTCCTAGAGCTGCAGGTTTACCTGGGGGACCTAGATCTACCGAAGCGAGGACCTAAATGCTTCTCTCCACTCAGAGGTACTCCCCGATAGCATTTTTTCGCTGTCCAATGGGAAATCGCCAGGACCAGATGGTCTCCCTAATGAATTTTACAAAGCATATGCTTACATTTTGATACCGCAGTAACGGAAAGTGTAGGAAACTGAGCTAGATGACTCTACCCTTACAAATACACAAAACGAGTCCCTGCTGGTTTCCCTCCTTAAGCTCGATAAGAACCCAGACCTCCTGGGCTCCTATCACCCATTAGCACTCCTCAATACTGACTACAACATTGTCGCATCACTATTGGGTATGCATTTCTCTCCCGTAGTAAAAACATTGGTACATCCTGACACAAACAACTTTGTTCCAGCCGGGTGCCCCTCTCTTAACATTTGTAGATTTTTTAGAATACAGCGCTATGCAACACATAGATGGCCTGGATCGGGCTGCCTGGTTCTTGACCTGGAGAAAGCATTTGACTCTCTGGAGTGGCGTTATCTAGCAGCAGCCTTAACCGCATCGCTGCTGCGGTGATTTTTGCGCTGTGCGGCTGTTTTCCGTTTTCCGCGTTACATGACGAGCTCAGCTCGTCATCAGCAGCGAAGGGGTTAGGCAAATTTGAACTGGGAGATAACTTTTTAAACATGGTCCGCCTATGGTATCAACTGCCCACTGTTCGAGTCCGCACCGGTAGGCTGATTTCAGACCCAATTAGCGTGCAACGTGGGACGCGTCAGGGTTGTCCCTTGTCCCCATTGCTGTTCTCCCTGGCAAAGGAGCCGCTAGCGACGATGCTCTGGAGGGATGGGGAGACATGGGGCATACAGTTAGGGGTTGGGCTACACACCATTTCCCTATACGCAGATGACCTGTTATTATACCTTCGGGATGTTACTGCGATCCCGACATCCATTGCAGAGATACTCAGAACCTTTGAGGAAATATCCGAACTCCGGGTTAACTGGACCAACTTGGGGATTTTTCCCTTCAGCTCTGCCCTAGCGGAGGAAGCCGTGGTCCTAAATGATTCACTTCTCACATGGAATCACACCACATTTCGATACCTCAGGATATTTGTGTATCGGATGCCTGACCATCTATTTGAGGGTAATTTGATGAGAACAATCTCGGTGCTCTGAGCTCAAATGCGATTCTGGAAGACACTTCCTCTAAACGTCATGAGCCGTATCGCTCTGGTGAAAATGATTGTGTTGCCTAAGCGGCTGTATTATTTTTCAAATCTCCCACTGTATGTTCCATCTAAGCTTTTCGAGAGTTAGAACGTCTGTTCAGGGATTTCATGTGGAATAACGGGAGACTGCGGGTGGCCCTTTGGAAATTGTATGCTCCCACTGATCGGGGCGGCTGGCTGTCCCTAATATGGAACTGTACTACTTAGCTGCTCAACTTTAATGGGCGACGAAAGGGCTTGACGGTCAGGGTCTGGAGGACACGGCAGCTGTGACACAGCCCTGGACCCGCTCTCAGATCTATCATCTGTTTCACCCCGTCATGAAGCTTCCAAGGCCAAAATAACTACATCTGGGTTTGGCGTTACATTGTTATAAGAGGAGCTTATAACTTACTCACGAGACCCTCCCATATGCCCCTATCCTGCCACTACTCAGTACGCCACGAGGCATACTGGATACATCAGAAGCAGCTCTGGCACACTGGAATTCCGTGGGAGTAGTCTTGCTGGGTAACCTTTACAGTGATGGTACACTAATGCCATTTGTGACACTGGCTGAGGACGCTGAGATACCAGTAGGCCAATTCCTCTCACAAGCTTCCCTTCTGAAAGCACTATCGGACGCCTCGGGGGACTTGATGGTGGAACCACCAACGCATCTGATCCTTCAATACCTACATGTCATGGAGGCGGGCTCCCACATGGTGCATTGGCTAGTGGAAGAGCTCCTTACGCTCAGCCTCAAGCCAATGTCACACCTTCGAGTTAGTTGGGAGATGGATAGAGGCCGGCCATGGACAGATAGAGAATGGGACGCTGTGCTGGCAAGCTCCAGCCACATACCAAGGAACTCCAGATTCAAACTTATACAGACGTATATCATACAATGGGCATATCTCTCACCGGACAAGATAAATAGGTACTTCCACGCTGCCACCTCCACATACCTGCGCTGCCAGCAGTTAGATGCAGATTTACTTCACATGCTTTGGGCGTGCACATCCCTGCAGCAATACTGACAAGAGGTAGTCACAACGCTAGCCTCATGTACAGACACACCCTTACCCCTGACATGGGAGATTTGTCTACTGGGACTCTATGCCAGATCAAAAAAAAAATAAGATCACCTCGAGATTCCGAGATCTAGGTTTAATTACGGCGAAAAGATTAATAATGAAAAGATGGAAACATGTGGATCCACCAGAGGTAGCGTGCTGGAAACGTTCACTTGTAATATGGGCACAGGCGGAGAGCACGGAGCTACACAGGGAGGAGACGGCAGTCAAGTCAAGTCAAGTCAAAAGATTTGTATAGCGCGCTACATACCCCGAGGGTCTCAAGGCGCTTGAAGAAGGTACATACCCCGAGGGTCTCAAGGCGCTTGAAGAAGGGTGGGGAGTTACTTGTCGAATATCCATGTTTTGAGTTGCTTTCTGAATGCTAGGTGGTTCTGGGTAAGGCGGAGGTGAGTGGGGAGTGAGTTCCAAGTTTTAGCTGCTAGGTAGGAGAAGGATCTACCTCCCATGGTGGTTTTGTTGATGCGAGGTACAGTGGCAAGGGCTTGGTTGGAGGATCGTAGCTGGCGGGAGGGGGTGTAGAAGGATTGTCGTGTGTTGAGGCATTCGGGTCCGATTTCGTAGAGTGCTTTGTGTGCGTGGGTTAGGAGCCGGAAAGTGATCCTCTTGTTGACGGGGAGCCAGTGGAGGTTTTTCAGGTGATCAGAGATGTGTTCTTTACGCGGGATGTCTAATATGAGCCTGGCTGAGGCGTTCTGGATGCGTTGTAGTTTTTCTGGAGTTTTGCGGTGGTGCCGGCGTAGAGGGTGTTTCCGTAGTCCAGTCGGCTCGTGACCAGAGCGTGGGTGACTGTTTTTCTAGTTTCGGTAGGGATCCAGCGAAATGTTTTTTTGAGCATGCGAAGAATGTTGAAGCAAGATGAAGAAACGGCGTTGACTTGTCTGTTCATCGAGAGTGAGGAATCCAGGATGACGCCCAGGTTCCGTGCGTGGTCCGTCGGGATGGGTGCTTTTCCAAGGGCCTCTGGCCACCAAGAGTCGTCCCAGGCAGAGGGGGAGGTACCTAAGATGAGGACTTCTGTTTTGTCTGAGTTCAGTTTCAGACGGCTGTGCTTCATCCATTCGGCTACTTCTTTCATTCCTTCGTGTAGGTTGGTTTTGGCTGTGTTAGGGTCTCTGGTGAGTGATAGGATCAGTTGAGTGTCGTCGGCGTAGGAGATGATGTTGAGGTTATGTTGGCGTGCGATGGCCGCGAGGGGGCTCATGTACACGTTGAAGAGGGTGGGACTGAGTGAGGACCCTTGAGGTACGCCACAGATGACTTCAGTAGCCTCTGACTTGAATGGTGGAAGGCGGACTCTCTGGGTTCTTCCGGAGAGGAACGAGGTGATCCATTCCAGTGCTTTTCCTTGGATTCCGATGTTTTTGAGGCGCTGTAGAAGGGTGCTATGGCAGACTGTGTCGAAGGCTGCGGAGAGGTCGAGGAGGATGAGGGCGACTGTGTCTCCATTGTCCAGTAGAGTTCGAATGTCGTCTGTTGCTGCGATGAGGGCGGTTTCGGTGCTGTGCTTGGCTCGGAAGCCAGACTGTGAGGAGTCGAGGGATTTGTTGGTTTCGAGGAATGCGGCGAGCTGGTTGTTGACAGCTTTCTCGATGACTTTGGCCGGGAAAGGAAGGAGTGAGATAGGGCGATAGTTTTTGAGTTCGGTGGGGTCAGCTGTGGGTTTCTTCAGGAGGGCGCTGAGTTCGGCATGTTTCCAGCTTTCCGGGAACGTTGCGGAGTTGAGGGAGCAGTTGATGACGTCTCGGAGGTGCGGTGCAATAATGGAGTCTGCTTTGTTAAAGATGTGGTGAGGGCAAGGGTCAGTGGGGGATCCTGAGTGGATAGAGTTCATCAGACGGATGGTGTCCTCAGTGGAGATTGGCTTCCAGTCATTGAGGATGTTCAGGGGGGGTGGGGGTCCTGCAGGGGATTGGGTGGGTTGGTCTCCGGGTTGGTTGTCGAAGCTGTTGTGGATGTCTGCAATTTTGTTGTGGAAGAATGAGGCTAGGGAGCCGCAGAGGGCTTGAGAGGGGGTGATGTCATTGGAGTTGGCTGAGGGGTTGGTAAATTCCTTGACGATGTTGAATAATTCCTTGCTGTTGTGGGCGTTGTTATCAAGACGGTCCTTGAAGGCTGTTTTCTTGGCATTTCGGATTAGTTGGTGGTGTATGCGGGTGGCGTTTTTGAAGGCGTCCTTGGTGCTGGTGGTTGGGTCTTTTTTCCAGGCCTTCTCGAGGGCGCGACAGAGTTTTTTGGATTTCTTAAGGTCATCGTTGAACCAGGAGGCCTTCTTGCTGCCTAGTTTGATTTGTCATTTTTTCAGTCGTGCTAGGATGTCGGCGCTGTTGGATAACCATTGGGTGAGGTTGGTGGCTGCTTGGTCTGGGTTTGAGGAGTGGGCGGGGGGCTTTTGAAGAAGCGATGAGGAGATCTGGTCGATGGTGATTTTGTTCCAGTTTCTTTGCAGAGTGGGTTGGGGGTGGTTGTTGGATGTGGGCTTGTTGTAGGTGAAGTGAACGCAGCTGTGGTCAGTCCAAAGGAGAGCTGTGGTGTGGCTGAAGGAAACATGCTTGCTGGAGGTGAAGATAGGGTCGAGTGTGTGACCTGCGATGTGGGTGGGGGTAGTGACAAGTTGTTGAAGTCCGAGGTTTGCGAGGTTGTCCAAAAGGGTGGTGGTGTTGCGGTCGTTGTTCTTTTCAAGGTGAAAGTTGAGGTCTCCCAGAAGGATGTAGTCCTTGGAGGGGAGCGCGTGTGGAGTGATAAAGTCGGTGATGTCTTCACTAAATTGTGCGCGGGGTCCTGGTGGCCTGTAAAGGAGGGTGCCTCTGAGTGTGGTCTTGGGGTCGATGTGGATCTGGAAGTGAAGGTGTTCAGAGTTGGCGAGATTGACGTCTGAGCTGGTTGAGATGCGGATGGATTTCTTATGGACGATAGCGATGCCTCCTCCTGTGTGGCCGGTACGTCCTTGCGAATAATCTTATAGCCTTCCGGGATGGCAATGGTGATGTCTGGGGCTGAAGAGGCATTCATCCATGTTTCTGTTAGGAAGGCGACGTCCGGAGAAATGGTGTCGAGTAGATTCCAGAGGTCAATGGCGTGTCTGTGGACCGAGCGGGTGTTGAGCAGGATGCATTGTAGGTGGTTGGGATCGGATATTTGTTGGGAGTTCGTAGATGAGGAGTTGTTCTTGGTGCCGTCGAACTTGCAGGAGTAGCAGGAAAAGGGTCCATGGGTGTGTCCAGGAGTGGCTTGGACGCAGTTGAGGGAGCGGCCGGGGTTGAGGGCTAGGAGGGTGGTGGCATCGTAAGTAATGCGGGAGGGATGGACTTTACGAGGACCAGGGGCTCTGGCGCTGGGCGCGGTCCAGGCGCGGACGGGCGTAGACGGGCTTACCTTTGGCGCACCTTCGGCGCGGATTGGGCGCGAACGCTGCGCGTAAACGCTGCGCGCGGGACCAGCTGTCATATATGGATAGTGGAGGGGGAGGGGCGAGGGCGGCTCAGCTGGGAGGCGGGGCGGGTTCACTATGAGCACAACAACAAACAAAATGGCAGCGGAGCGCTGGGGGATAACGCGCAAACACACACAAAGTTACACTGGCAGATAATAATGAATATGAAAGCAGAGCTAAAGCGGCGAATTTAAATGAAGCAGAGCAAAAAGCGGCAAGCGAGGCAGATTGCAGGCAATAATAACGAGGAAGCGCTGCACAACGATACCAGACGCTGGGGAGCGACCACTCGGCTCGAGAGCTAAAGCGAGTCACAGCGCTTAGAGGTAATGGAGCGCTGGAAGTAGTCTGTGGGAGGGCGGCTCAGCTGGGAGGCGGGGCGGGTTCACTATGAGCACAACAACAAACAAAATGGCAGCGGAGCGCTGGGGGATAACGCGCAAACACACACAAAGTTACACTGGCAGATAATAATGAATATGAAAGCAGAGCTAAAGCGGCAAATTTAAATGAAGCAGAGCAAAAAGCGGCAAGCGAGGCAGATTGCAGGCAATAATAATGAGGAAGCGCTGCACAACGATACCAGACGCTGGGGAGCGACCACTCGGCTCGAGAGCTAAAGCGAGTCAGGGCGAGGGCTTCGCAAACACCCTATAGTGCATGGCTGGGACATTATGCTAGTGGCTCTTCAAGGTGGTGCTGCAGTGAATGATGAGGATGAGCAACCCGCTGATTTAAAACAGACATGATAGTACCTAGGGGTCTTAATACAAGATGCTGTTGCGCCCTACCATAAAGGCAATCACATACCCAGGAAATACCCGGTATATCAGTAGTGAACACCAGGACCATGCACTGCTGGGAGGGGGGGTGCTCCTTTGCTGGTTTCATAGCTACACACAGGCACATGCTTTTCTTTGGCCCCTGGCTAGGTGAGTAGATATTACCTAGCTATGCTAAGATATGTAACAGCGACTCGACTTGCATAGTTCAGATAGCAGTTTGCAGTGTTGTAAGTTTGAGTTTTGAATATATGTTTATTGGAAAAATAGGTCTTATTGGTATCCACACGTGACTTCTTATCACACATTGTCAATGTACACTATTGTATTTATAATGTTGTTCAAGTCTGATTGACAGGTTATTGTTCTGTGATGGAATGGCCTGTATATCAGGTATTGTGGTATTGGCCCAGACAAAGATATGTCCCAATTATGCTGGTCATGGCCTTTCATCAGAAACAGCAACCATGATGTGGAAGCATGTGCGAGCAATAGCACACCAGGACCTCTTTATGTGAACCCAAATTAATGTATGTATCTGTAATCAGGAACGGTGTGTTAACATTAGTTTATTACTGTTGTCAACTGCACTATTGTAAGTCATATGAGCACTATAACTTTGTGCTGGACAATTGAAAATGCTGTATAAAAACATGATGCCAGTTATGATAAAATCCTAAAAAATACCAATAAAGATAGTTAAACAAAAAAGAGATGTACCGGTTGAGTAACCTTAAAGCAGCTGGTGCAAGGAGGCCAGGTAGGTAAGGTACACATCTTGATGAATGTGTGACTACAGGAGTACCTCCTATATCCAGACCCACATACATTTTTATCCCGTTATAAGGGAATCCTTAATTATGCCCGTTATTAAAGTAGGAACTTACTTTATGACAACTGTGTACTTGTATTCTAAATATTAGAATAAGAGATATGGATCCTAATTGCTCTGATGTGTGCCCCTGACCGATATCCACACTAGGGAGGGCAGAATCATGTAGGCTCTATACAGATGAACAGGTCATTGAACTTGATCATCTACTTTATCTGGTTTAAAAAATACCTCAGGTCCCCAACAAGAAAGGTACACCATTGAGTTAACCTCAATGTATTTTTAACTTATCTGGATCCCTTGTTTATCCAGTATTTTTCATAATAAGAACTCCCTCTCATTGAGGTTGAGTCTGTCCGGGTTGTACGATTTTACCAGTGTGGGATAGGATTGCAAAGGATAAAGTATTCCACAAAATGTGACTGAAGCTTCCTCATCCAGTATAACTAGCTTATATAGGTATAATATTTTGCAACTGCTAGCCCAAGTAGGGATATCCAGGCATTATATAATGTGTCAAGTTTTTTCCTGACCATGGCATACCAACAATTACCATTGCATCATTGTGTGGTATTTGGGAAAATTTATCAAGGCCAGCGCTATCCACTTTTCAGTAGTTTCTGCTTGCCTTACTGCAAACAGGTCCAAAATGCAATGTGTTCAGCATTTTCTAGATGGTGAAAGTTTTTAGTCACCTCGACTCTGAGGGCTGGGGTGTGTGTGGAGAGTGTACTATAGTGATATCCCCCTACATCTCACACTAAAATCCAGTTTGGAGCAGGTACTGTACCCCCAAAAAACCCAGAGATAGAACATTGGTAGGACAAAATCATGGTCCTGCAGCAACTAGACAGTCCATAAACAAGATTTTACTTGGCATCCTGTTCTCTCCCTTTCAAGTGTTCCCCACGTGTAATACCTGAGCCCAGCAGACCTGCCAGGAAGGTTTGAAGGTCAAGCAAGATTTTACACTGTAGTATCAAAAAGGATTCCTCGAGCCCCAACCCTGTATATTCTGTGGAGTTCAGAGGAGTTGTCTCTGCCCTTTCAGGTCAGCCTATTGTTTGCCCCAGGAAGGTCTTTCATACCGATTCAAGGCTAATAACTGGGTTTGGGAAGCTAGACTTGAGTCATGCAAGAGGTAACTTTCTAAAAGTTCCTTTCCTAAAAAAAACAACTTTATCAATTAACTGGATTTTTAATAATTATTCAAAATGGTTGTTTCATTATTTTTCTAGCTGGACCTAGTCTGAGATATAGCATTAGTGTTTTAAGCTACACTCCGAGATTATACATAGGACATTCATCTTAACTAGTGCTGGGATGCCTTGGGGTTGCCGTGCACTCCACAAATGATACAACTAGAAAGAAAATAGGACAGCTAGGCCTGACACAGTGAAAATAGCTTTTTGGACTTTGTCACTGTAGGGACTTTTCCATTTTTAAAATATGATGTATCCTACCTTGTGGGCTACATGTCTTACATAGGGGTGACTTACTAATATTTAAAAGGGAGGTCTTAAGCTGTCAACAATAGATTTGACATGCTGTCGTACATGTTTTGCACTGTTGCAGTCAGCCTAAGGTAGTAGGCCTGAAGCCATGTTGCCATGTTTGCACTATCTCTTAGTGGATGGCACAATAGGTGCTGCACCCGCCAGTGGTATTTATCTTCCAGGCCCAGGTTACATTTTACACCCTATACTATAGACTTAAAGGCAAGTAAAATATACCCATTAGGAATATAACAATTCAATATTTTTTTTTAAGGGGACAATAGGCACATTATTTCTGTTTAGCAAGTCCTCCTCCTCCACCTCCTCTGCTAGGCTTCTAGAATTCATACCCTCCTCACCATAGCTGTGCTACCATTGTTAAAGACCGCAATATATTTTGGGTGAGTGTTTACACCTTGTGACACGTTACCACCTGGTTCAAGTTGGTGTCACTATGCACATGCATTGGCCCAATTTTAAAGTAACGTGGAATGAAACTAATGCTTGGCTATAGGTGCTAATATTGTTCAGCCTGATTATTAGTTTTTAGGTTTTTCTGTGCCCATGTTTACTGACTGTGGAAGACCCTGGCATTACTGTCTGGAAGCAGCCAAGTCTTATTCTGTTTTTTTATCTAACAAGGGAAGCATACAATGCTTCTCCCTGCTAAAAATAACTCTTCCACCACTTTTCTCCCCTGCAAAACTGACCCCTGCACACTGCACATGGCCCCCCATACATTCAGTGGCATCTCTAGAAGTGATTTTCAGGGCAGACATACTCTACGCCAGAGAAACTGGTGGACCCAGGAGCGCGAGCAAGAAACCTGTCCCATATTGATTTCTGAACACTGGCTGTCATGGCAGAACACCACCATTTGCGTTGATAAAGTTGATGCTCAAGTAGATAATCTACTTGAGCCGCAGTAAGAAGCAGCGCCCTCTGGCGCAGTGAGTGCTACAGTTCACTCTGATTTTACAGCACAAAACAAACTCCTGGTGCTAAAAATCCCTGCAAGCAGTGCGACGTGACGAAATTATGCCACTCGCAGAGCTCCGCAGAATCTCGCTGAGTTTTTATGCAACTCTGTGAGTTCCGCTCATCCTTATCAGGGAGACAAAGGGTGTTCCCCCCCCCCCCGATCTCTTTCCATTGCAAACAGTATCACTGAAGCCTATGAAGGAAGCAAAGGGAATTGTGCTCAATTCCTATCTCCCTTGTCTCTGCTAAATTATGACAGTTTGGAAGACCCAAGGAGAAAGGAGATGACTGTACCACATGTTCAGAGCTCTAGCCAGTTGTGTGTGTGATAGAAACAGTTACTCACATACAGCAAAAGCTGTGAAAAGCTCAAACGTCTTGTAGGTGTCAGGAGCTGCAAACCACCTGCATCTCCCAAGAGGCTGTTTTTTTAATTAGCACATTCTGCTTTCAATGGGGGAAATGTTTTAATAAGCTTTTAGCCTGCTGCAGGGAGCTCTACTTGCCATTAATATCTCCTTTTTTATAGGCCCTCTTCTTTGGCTCAGGCGTATAATACTGGAGTGGACCTTCAACGGCTGGTATGTTTTAAAAACAAATGTATTTCTTCACATGAGTGTGCAGTCACCACTTGTATATGGATAAATGTTGACTGCTCCGCTGTGATAACAATTTTTGCTGCATTTTGAACAGTATGGGGGATATTCTCAAGAACGTGTGATAAACATCGCAAAATTAGATTAAAGCAACTTTGCACATCGCAGTCTATCGCGATAAAATAACCCCATTTTAACGTTGTATTCTCAACCAGGCGGCACCATGCAATAGTAGCAGGATAATGCGCCAAAGGATCGCGTAAAAATCTATTTGGCGCCAAAAAAATGCGAAACACAAACGCAAACAAAGTTTCGATGGCCCAAATCGCGATATAAAAATCAGCGACAACCAGCAACAGGCCTGAAATTCCCAAGCGTCATGCAGGAAATGCCCTATAAAAGCAACAAAAAAAGCACACCAAAACCAAATCAAACTGTGTAGCACCATGGATGCAGCCGGACCGAGTGCAGAGGACAACCCGAGCCCCACAAACTCCACAGAGGACCAGCCAGGAACCCCGTGTCCGGGGAAGGGCCAGGAGAAGAGGAAGACGGTGTTCAGTCTGCAGGAAGACCGGATCATCGTCACGGAGGTGACAGAACACTACCAACAACTGTTCGTCACCTTCACTGCGTCATTGGCAACACAAACGGAAATAGGCAGTCCATCGTCAACAACGTGAGTACAGTCAGAGTGTTGAGGAGGTCAATGGAGGAGGTCAAGGGGCGTTGGCATGATGTGCAGAGCCAAACCAAACAGAAACTCGCTGCCAACAAGAAGGCAGCAAAGGCGACAGGAGGTGGGAGTCCTGCGCTACAGGAGGAGCTAGATGAGCTGGAGGAAATGGTGGCCACAGTCATCAGTGTGGAGACGGTGCAAGGAGTCGGGAGCCCAGACACAGCTCTACATGACCTGACCCAACAGCAACAGGGTGAGTAACGACCAGGGACTGGGAAGACGGAGGGAGATGGGCACAATGGCACACAATGGCACAATGGCACACAATGGCACACATGCACAATCAAGTGTAGCACACTGCACACCCACAATGATTGTGGAACATGTCCCTGATACCCTTGCCCCTACAACCCCTGATGTCAACAACACATCTGCATACAAACAATGCACAAAATACGTCCAAGAGCACGAATGACCCAAGTCGTCCACACCTCAGCACCAGAAAAGCACACAAGTCAAAGGCAGACCGCCTCAAAGGGATAAGAGGCCGCTAAATCAGAGCTGCAAGGGTGACTCTCCCACAATGCAGCACACACACATAGCAATCACAGCACATCAAACATTGTAGAAAATGTGGTACAAAGTGCAAAACTTACACCACAGGACAGAGGACATAACTGGTGCCGCTTGTGCACAGAAACTGGCCAATCACATCTGGCACTGCATGAAACTGTGAGATGGTAATGTACGAGTACAACCGCATATCTGTCATGTAGTCGAAATGTCCACTGTCTCCCATCAAATAGCCAGTTGCTCCAAAACAGTCACAAAGTACATTGGCATGCTGTCTGTCTGGGAACATGTACAATGCGTCAACATACATGGGACACACTGTATACCTGCATCTCCCATTTACCTTGCAGAGGGAAAATCAACACCTCCTGCAGAGCAGACCAGACATATCATCAGTGATGATGAAGAGGACACCCTGGTCATCTGCACCGACAACCTCCTACGTATCGTAAACAGCCTCGCATCCCACCCTCAGGAGCAGGGCAGTCCAGCTGCATTGAGTTGACCCCACCCCCTGCACAGACCACACAGCAGGAAGCACACACCACCACGGCTGGCTCACAGGACCCCCATGACCAGCACATGGCTTACCAACGCTGCGTGATAGGGTGCCAGGAGAAGTTGGCTGATCAGTTGTGGGTGGGGTTGGACCTCACGGCAGCCAAGCTAGATGCCATACATGGGTGTCTAAGTCCAATCAGGGACCACTTACAGTCCCAAACGGACACCCACAGTCCACTCCATACTCTCTAGAAATCATTGTCTGACCTCGCTGGAGCCATTACTCGGGTACAAGAACTGTCTAGTTAGTCCGGCTCCAGCGATGACAGCACAGAGTTGGCATAGATGCAGAGGACAATGGAGACCATGAAGCCACGGCAGGCTGGAAGTATGGCTGCCATGGTTGAACACCATCGAGATGTAGCTGGGATCTCCCTGTGTATGGACAATGCTCATTGAGGCACACGATTTGTCATACTAATCAACACTCATCACAGTTGTACACTGGTGAAGTTGAGTAGACTTTATTAGCATGTGCGTGTCAGTACAGGCAAGGTACGGGCCACAACATGCAGACAAATGCTTAAGACACTTACAGGCAGCATGGGAACATGTCGAGGTGCAAGAAATGTGGATGCAAAAATTAACACAAATCATTACGGATGGCAACGGTCTCAGCCCACCTTGCCTTGCTGGACGAGTCAAGTGATGTTTGGCATCTGCTCATGCTCCCGTGTCTGGGGACATGACTTACAGCCCATGGGATCTTCATAGTGCTGTACCACTGGACTGCGCTGGTGAAAGGGTCCGACATGGTCACATGGTGTGCCATATTGCCATGTGTGTAGTCTACCTCCAGCAGTATGTCCGATTTAGGAACGTTGCCAAATGACGCTGTGCAGCACCGCCCATTGGACTACATCACCTTGCACAGGTGTGTACCAACACGCGTAGGTGCATGCACATGCATTCTGAGTCCAGGATATGCAGACATCTTCACTGTTGGTCTGGGATATGTGACCATTCCTCCAAGATGCAACAAGGTGTTGGGACCTGTGCTCTGGGTGTCAATCAGTTGTGGCTGCAGGAACATAGTACCTCGCCCATGAATGCAAGCATATCTTCATGGGCAATCACTTCCAGAAGTACGTCATTCTCGAGTTCAACAAACACGAGGGAGAGTCAATCCATTGACTGGTGCCGGACAGATGTGCTCCGTCCAAGCAGTTTCACCAATCTGCAACACAGCCCAATAGGGAGCACCTCGGTGTGATCATTGCACACGATGACTTGTGCAATCACCCATCCCCAACTGCCAGGACATACACCAAAAATCAGGGCATCCCATGCACGGGTATCACAGTTGCTGAGTGGGTCTTTGAGTGGGTTCATGAGTCTGAGTGCATCTCTCAGTGGGAGCTTCAATGTCAGAGTAGGTGACTGAGTGGGTATGTGAGTACATAAGTGAGAAAGCAGGTGGGTGTATAAACACATTTATTTTGTTTCATTTTTTAAGGATATACGCAAATTCGGCACGTTTATTAGTAAATTCATCATGACGTTACACAGGAGGCCACGGTGACAGTCACAGTGATTTTGCAAATATCACTAGTAGGAAAGAAATCCGGTATTCAGCATAGTTCCCAGAAGTCTCAATAATGATAAAGGAGTTCTATAATAACGCTTTTCAGATCTATGATTCACATTAGAATAAAAACATTATTTTCATCTTCGTGTTCAACTGAAAATGCGATGTTGCATGCCACATATGAATAACCACTTACTAAGTGGCCCTGGATAGATAGTATCCAAAAAAACAAATATCCTGCTGTTCTTTCTATAAAAATAATATATGCACCCATATCTGTAATAGACAGCTGTTTAGCCCTGTGTAAACATCCTTAAAATCTTTCTTGCAGGCACTTACTTCATTTCTTTACTCTCACTGAAAATATTGGACCTTTGGCACATCTCGAACATATGATCTCCCCTTCTTTACTGAAGTAAGTGTTTAACATAGGTGTTCCTTTTGACTATTGAGTTTACCATAATTCTGCCTCTTAGCAAGTGTCCAAAATAGAAGGGCTTTCTTGTCTCTGTCAAAACTGAACATGAATTATCTCCATGGGCAAACTAGATCACGATTCCGAATTAGAAAATGATTTTTAGAAAATTAAATGATATGTGATAACTTTAGGAATAATGGAGGTTTATTACACTGAACAAGGATATAATATGATCAATGTATGGAATATTGAAATTCGCATATATCTGTTTACAGAACTATTTTTGAAAACACAAGTTTGAAGACCAATCTGAAGCTGTGCCACACAGATATATTTAAATTAAGGTATTCTGAATTTTTAAATTATGCAAAATGTTTTATAATCTGTGTACTTAGCTTTAAATTAAATCTGCTTAGACTCTCCTAACTTATCCTAAATTTTCATTGAACATTCTGCTTGCCTGTAGAAACCTAGGTGGTAAACAAGTGTAAACTTGGCTTTGTCTTGTTACATGAATAATTTAAAGAGACATGATTGAAATTCAGTTTTTGTGTGTGTTCTCCCTGGAAGAAAAAGAGATGAAATCAAAGTCTATTTCTGAATAGTGTCTACTATAAAATGTCTGGTTCTCTGTAATTTTACTTTCTGTTAAATAGTATGAATTATTCTTCTGTGGACAAGTTTTCTATATCATGTACATATGTTTATATATATCTTTTGTATCTTTTTAAATGTAGCTCTGAAGAAGTCCGGACACGGACGAAACGCGTTGGCTATTGGTTTTTATCTTCAATTGTGAATAAAAGGATTGCTTAAAGAAGAAATCTGACTTTGGATATTCTTGGGAGAACAATTGGATCTTTTGTGAACATATGCATACTAAGCACTTATATTGTATTAACTAATTGTTGGGGTGTGCAGGGTCAACTTGTGCAATTTGATGTGTAAAACAAAAAGGATTTTTTGTTTTCTAATTTTGGGATCTAGGGGATTGTATCCCAGACCATCTGCACCCACACATATGTATACATTAGGAACTTGGTCACCGGTGCGGGCATAATAGCTTTAATCCCCTCTGCTGGCTTGAACCTTGTATTTTGGGCTGGCCCGCACGGAAGTATCACCCTATAGATTGGACAACTTGTGAATTATATCTTCTTACTTTAAGGTCACAATGTTTGAGGACAATAGAGAGGAGCTGTTATGTGACCTATTTAATAAAGAAAAAAACACTGCACATCCGGTAGCTCCCCCTATTAAGAAGGATAGTCTTAAGAACAAATTCATCCGGCTTGAGAAACTACGCAAGCAAGAGCTCGCCAAATGGTGGGATGGTGCAACACTCAAGAAATACCTAGAGAACAAACGCATCCCGAGAGGATTGCGTATTCTCATCTTCCCGAACTATGAAGATTTAGAATCAGATCTCCTAGGGGAATGGGAGGAGGGTTTGCACACGGCATCATTTAAAATGATGGACATCCTGATCCGCAATGCGGAAAGGAGAGGCAAAAAAATAAGGGAAGAAATACTGGCTCTTGAAAAAGAAATCAGTGAAATGAACTTACCAGATATGACTCAAAAGAATTATGAGATTTTAAAAAAGGAATTGGCTAGCTACCAAATATATCTCAAAGGCAAAAAACAACAAAAAATAGAGAGAGATTGCGGTGATTATGAAAGGGGACGTATATTTACCTTTTCACGTAAATTTGATGATGTGGTAACAAAAAGCACCACAACCCCAATCACTGAAACACGTGCACCAAGCATCTCATCTAGTAGCACTTCTATTTCCTCTGTCTCTTCAATTGAGACTGACCCAGGTGAGGGAACAAGCACATCCACCCTTAACCCAAACCCAGAGTCTGATTTTTTAAAGGAGGTACAGAGGTACCGCTTGGGGAACAACAAAAAAAGAGGACTAAACGAAGAACCAGGCGGGGTGGCCAGAAATACAAGATCCACAACCAAGGCAAAAATGGGAAACAACAAATAGGCCCTTGTAATGAGATTGTGAACCATGATATGGACAGTGAAATGGGCAGTGACAGGCAGAATGATGTCAATGTGATTAATCTGTCTTCTAAGAACTTTTCTGTTGAAGAAATATCTATTTTGCAAATAGGTTTAAATTTCTGTGTAACTGACAAACAAACTTTGGACAATGTACATGTTGATCTTTTTTGTTTCACACGCAATTTAAAATTAAAAAAATACTTTGCAGAGAAACCCGATGTCCGTATTCCTGTCCAACATGTAAGAAATGTTTCTGAATTTACAATTGCTAAAGTTGACATCTCACATACGAATCTGAAGCTGTGCCACACAGATATATTTAAATTAAGGTATTCTGAATTTTTAAATTATGCAAAATGTTTTATAATCTGTGTACTTAGCTTTAAATTAAATCTGCTTAGACTCTCCTAACTTATCCTAAATTTTCATTGAACATTCTGCTTGTCTGTAGAAACCTAGGTGGTAAACAAGTATAAACTTGGCTTTGTCTTGTTACATGAATAATTTAAATAGATATGATTGAAATTCAGTTTTTGTGTGTGTTCTCCCTGGAAGAAAAAGAGATGAAATCAAAGTCTATTTCTGAATAGTGTCTACTATAAATTGTCTGGTTCTCTGTAATTTTACTTTCTGTTAAATAGTATGAATTATTCTTCTGTGGACAAGTTTTCTATATCATGTACATATGTTTATATATATCTTTTGTATATTTTTAAATGTAGCCCTGAAGAAGTCCGGTCACGGACAAAACGCGTTGGCTATTGGTTTTTATCTTCAATTGTGAATAAAAGGATTGCTTAAAGAAGAAATCTGACTTTGGATATTCTTGGGAGAACAATTGGATCTTTTGTGAACATATGCATATTAAGCATTTATATTGTATTAACTAATTGTTGGGGTGTGCAGGGTCAACTTGTGCAAAATGGTCACATGTTGTGCCATATTGCCATGTGTGTAGTCTACCTCCAGCAGTATGTCCGATTTAGGAACGTTGCCAAATGACGCTGTGCAGCACCGCCCATTGGACTACATCACCTTGCACAGGTGTGTACCAACACGCGTAGGTGCATGCACATGCATTCTGAGTCCAGGATATGCAGACATCTTCACTGTTGGTCTGGGATATGTGACCATTCCTCCAAGATGCGACAAGGTGTTGGGACCTGTGCTCTGGGTGTCAATCAGTTGTGGCTGCAGGAACATAGTACCTCGCCCATGAATGCAAGCATATCTTCATGGGCAATCAGTTCCAGAAGTACGTCATTCTCGAGTTCAACAAACACGAGGGAGAGTCAATCCATTGACTGGTGCCGGACAGATGTGCTCCGTCCAAGCAGTTTCACCAATCTGCAACACAGCCCAATAGGGAGCACCTCGGTGTGGTCATTGCACACGATGACTTGTGCAATCACCCATCCCCAACTGCCAGGACATACGCCAAAAATCAGGGCATCCCATGCACGGGTATCACAGATGCTGAGTGGGTCTTTGAGTGGGTTCATGAGTCTGAGTGCATCTCTCAGTGGGAGCTTCAATGTCAGAGTAGGTGACTGAGTGGGTATGTGAGTACATAAGTGAGAAAGCAGGTGGGTGTATAAACACATTTATTTTGTTTCATTTTTTAAGGATATACGCAAATTCGGCACGTTTATTAGTAAATTCATCATGACGTTACACAGGAGGCCACGGTGACAGTCACAGTGATTTTGCAAATATCACTAGTAGGAAAGAAATCCGGTATTCAGCATAGTTCCCAGCTCAAGCTCAACGGTGGGAAAACCGAGATTATGGTCTTAGGTAACCACAGCAGCTTCCACCCTAACTTAATGTGGCCTTTAAGCATGGGATCCCCCCCCCCACCCCCAAGACCGAAATCAAAAGCCTGGGCATCTGGTTGGACCAGGATCTGAATTTCAGAACACAGGCCAGGAAGACAACAGCTACTTGTTTCGGACTGCTCAGAATGACCCAGAAAGTCCTTCCTCTTCTCCCCTCCCCAGCAAAAAGGTACTAATACAATCCAATACTCTCCAGGCTTGACTTTGGGAATGCATTATACCTAGGTGCCCCTCCTCAGTAATTGCCAAACTCCAGTTGGTCCAGAACAGTGCAGCCAAACTCCTGACGGGCACTTCCAACAGACAATCAGCCAAACCGGCAATTCGTTCCCTTCACTGGCCCCCCGTGCATGAACGCATCGAATTGAAATCATTGTGCATTGCCCATAAAACACTGTCAGAAACAGGCCCCACCATTAACTCAGCCCTGATCCTCCCTTATAAAGCTAACAGAAAACTTTGGTCAGATGATCTGCGTCTGGCCGAGGTACCTAGAATAAGAAGAGCCAGAAATGGCGGACGACTGTTCTCCTACAATGCCTCCAAACTCTGGAATTCCTTGCCACTTCATCTACGTCTGATCTCCAATCACCATACCTTCAGAAAACAACTTAAGACCCTGCTGTTCTGCTAGTCAGTCTCTGTCCATGTTGGCCCACAGCGCTGGGACACTTCCGGGTAGCCATGCGCTCTATAAATCCCTTTTTAATTTCATTTCATTACACTCATAAGGGGTTCCTCAAACACCCATAACTTCCTCTCATTGGGTCAGAGCACATGAAACCTGACCACTTATACAACTTTGCTTTGAGCCCCGGGGCTTGCTCAAATGAGATAAAGTGGCACAGGCAACTCCCTTCTCAAGTTGCAGCCAGCCAATCACAGAATTCCTGTTGGCACGCGCATTCCCATTAATCGCAAAATTGTCTTGAATTAGCTGTGAGGCTGATATACAAATTTGGATTTCCTTAAATTTCTCAACAACTACTGAACAGGTTTACACCGGATAACTGAAAGCGTGATCTGCGATCCAAAATCTAACTTCCTGCCAAATCTGTGTAATTCTATCCAGTGGTTTGGGCTGCAGGCATGTCTGTAGCTCCTATAGGAATTAACATGGAAAACAAACTTTTTTTTACCTCCCCTTCTTCTTTGCCCCACTTGATGGATCACCCCAAAACTTTCCATGTGCAACAAGAATCACAGATGAAAGTTTTTGGGAAAGGTTTGTAAAGATTAGGCAGCTGGTTTCAAAGATATAGCTAAGTTAAAAACGTTTTCCTATGGAAAAAAAGGTCTTAACTTTAACTGTTTACTGGCGATATATATATATAAAGCCCAGAACACATTTAATGGTACATATGTACATGTATGCATCTTGACTGTAATATATACATCTGAACAAACAGAAGTGCGACATACATAAATCAAGTTCAAGTTTAAAAATTTGTATAGCGCACTACTCACCCAGAGGGTCTCAAGGCGCTTGAGGGAGGGGGGTATTTTACTTATCGAATATCCAAGTTTTTAGTTGTTTTCTGAAGGAGAGGTGGTTCTGTGTAAGGCGGAGGTGGGTGGGGAGAGAATTCCAGGTTTTGGCCGCTAAGTAGGAGAAGGATCTTCCCCCCATGGTGGATCTTTGGATGCGTGGAATTGTGGCGAGGGCTTGATTGGATGAAAGTAGTTGGCGGGTGGGGGTGTAGAAGGACAGGCGCGTGTTGAGGTATTCGGGTCCTAGGTCGTAGAGGGCTTTGTGTGCGTGGGTGAGGAGACGGAACGTTATTCTCTTGTTGACGGGGAGCCAGTGGAGGTCTTTCAGGTGACCGGAAATGTGAGCTTGGCAGGGGATGTCTAGGATGAGTCTGGCTAAGGCGTTTTGGATGCGTTGGAGTTTGTTCTGTACTTTGGCTGTGGTTCCGGCGTAAAGGGTGTTTCCGTAGTCCAGTCGGCTTGTGACCAGTGCATGGGTGACCGTCTTTCTTGTTTCGGTGGGGATCCAACGGAAGATTTTTTTGAGCATACGTAGGATGTTGAAGCATGATGATGAGACGGCGTTGACTTGTCTGGTCATCGAGAGGGAGGAGTCCAGGATGAAGCTTAGGTTACGTGCGTGGTCCGTTGGTATGGGTGCGGTTCCCAGGGCCGGTGGCCACCATGAGTTGTCCCAAGCGGAGGGGTATGATCCTAAGATGAGGACTTCCGTTTTGTCCGAGTTCAGTTTTAAACGGCTGATCTTCATCCACTCGGCTACTTCTTTCATCCCTTCGTGTAGGTTGGTTTTGGCGGTGTTTGGGTCTTTGGGGAGGGAGAGGATCAGTTGGGTGTCGTCTGCGTAGGAGATGATGTTGAGGTTGTGTTGGCGCGCGATGGATGCGAGGGGACTCATGTATACGTTGAAGAGGGTGGGACTGAGTGATGATCCTTGTGGTATGCGGCAGATGAGTGCGGTGGCCTCTGATCTAAAAGGGGAGAGGCGGACTCTCTGGGTTCTTCTGGCGAGGAACGAGATGATCCAGTCCAGTGCTTTTCCTTGTATTCCGACGTTGCTGAGGCGTTGTATAAGGGTGCTGTGACAGACTGTGTCGAAGGCGGAGAGGTCAAGTAGGATGAGGGCAGCTGTTTCTCCGTTGTCCAGTAGAGTTCGAAAGCCGTCTGTTGCTGCGATGAGGGTGGTCACGGTGCTGTGTTTGGCTCGGAAGCCGGACTGTGAAGGGTCGAGAGATTTGTTGGATTCGAGGAAGGCGGCGAGCTGACTGTTGACGGCTTTCTCAATGACTTTGGCAGGGAATGGGAGGAGAGAAATGGGGCGGTAGTTCTTAAGTTCAGTGGGGTCTGCTGTGGGTTTCTCAGGAGGGCGCTGACTTCGGCATGTTTCCAGCTTTCCGGGAAGGTAGCGGAGTTGAGGGAGCAGTTGATGACGTCTCGGAGATGGGGTGCGATAATGGAGTCTGCTTTGTTGAAAATGTGGTGGGGACATGGGTCGGTTGGCGATCCTGAGTGGATGGAGTTCATCAAGCACATGGTGTCTTCAGTGGTGATTGGGTTCCAGGCACAAAGGTTGTTGGAGGGGGGTTTAAGTTCGGAGGTGGGTGGGATGGACTGGTCTCCAAAGCTTTTATGTATGTCAGCGATTTTGTTGTGGAAGAACAAGGCTAGAGAGTCGCAGAGGTCTTGGGAGGGAGTGATGTCATTGGTGCCGGCGGTGGGGTTGGTAAACTCTTTGACGATGTTGAATAGTTCCTTACTGTTGCGGGCGTTGTTGTCGAGTCGATCCTTGAATGCTGATTTCTTGGTGGATCGGATCACCTGGTGGTGTTTGCGGGTGGCGTTCTTGAAGGTGGCCAGGTTGTCAGTGGTAGGGTTTTTTCGCCAGGCTTTCTCGAGGGTGCGACAGATCTTCTTGGGCTTCTTAAGGTCATCATTGAACCAGGGGGCTTTTTTGCTACCTTGCTTGATTTGATGGTTTTTCAAGGGTGCTAATTCGTCAGCGCTGTGGGTGATCCATTGTGTGAGGTTGGTGGCTGCTTGGTTTGGGTCCGATGATTTGGCAGGAGGGTTTTGGTGAAGCGATGTGAAGAGCTGGTCGGTGGTAATTTTGTTCCAGTATCTGCGGGGAATTGGTTGTGGATGCTTGTGGGTCGTAGTCTTTTTGTAGTTGAAGTGAACGCAGCTGTGATTCGTCCTATGAGAGCTGTGGTGTGATTGAAGGAGATGTGCTTGCTGGAGGTGAAGATTGGGTCGAGCGTGTGCCCGGCATAGTGGGTGGGGGTGTCAACAAGTTGTTTGAGTCCGAGATTGGCGAGGTTGTCCAGAAGGGTGGTGGTGTTGCTGTCGTTGTTCTTTTCCAGGTGGAAGTTGAGGTCTCCCAGTAGAATGTAGTCCTCGGAGGGGAGGGCTTGTGGGCTGATGAAGTCAGTGATGTCTTCGCTGAATTGAGTGCGGGGTCCTGGTGGCCTGTAGATGAGGGTGCCTCTGAGTGTGGTTTTGGGGTCGGTGTGGATCTGGAAGTGAAGGTGTTCGGCGACTGCGAGGTTATCGTCGGAACTGGTCGTGATGCGGATGGTGTTCTTATGGACGATGGCGATGCCTCCTCCTGTTTGGTTGATGCGGTCCTTTCGGATGATCTTGTAGCCGTCCGGGATGGCTATGGCGATGTCGGGCGTTGATCAGGCGTTCATCCAGGTTTCTGTAAGAAAGGCGACGTCCGGCGATGTGGTGTTGAGTAGGTTCCAAAGTTCAATGGCGTGTCTGTGGACCGAGCGGGTGTTGAGCAGGATGCACTTCAGGTGGTTAGTGTCAGAGCTCTGTTTGGAGTTTGTGGATTTGGTTTGGGTCCTGATGCAGTCGAACTTGCAGGAGTGGCAGGTGAAGGGTCCATGGGTGTGTCCTAGGGTGGCTTGGTAGCAGTTTGGGAGTCGGCCGGGGTTAAGTGCTGAGAGGGTTGCGGCGTCGTACGTTAAGCGGGTGGAGTGGATTTTGCGGGGCCAGGGGGTTTGGCGCTGGGCGCGGTCCAGGCGCGGACGGGCATAGACGGGCTTACCTTTGGCGCGCCTTCGGCGCTCATGGGGCGCGCTCGCTGCGCCTGAACGCTGCGCGTCAGCTGTTCTGACATAAGTGGATAGTGGTGGGGGCGGAGCGAGGGAGGGTTAGCTGTGAGGCGGGAGCGGGGTGGAGAGAGGGGCTGGGAGGCACAACAACAAGATGGCAGGAAACCAAAAGCGAAACAGCACAAGCAGGGATATCGCAATTAAGTGGGCAGAGGCACCGGCACAATCAGGCACAGATGATATCATTAATCAATGCGAGCTTTGCAATAAGCGCTACGAGAATATCAATCACAAGTCAAAATATATGCAAAGTGAGCTATGCGCTATAGCGCTACGCTACTACTCAGGCACAATTACATTTTTAACGATTGAAATCGCTATCAGTGGGAGCAGAGCACAATAATGTAATGGCAGCCAAGAGCAGTGAAGCGCTACGATACCAGTGCCAGGGAGCGTGGGGAGCGACCGCTTCTGAGCCAATCAGGCTCATAAATAAACTTTATACGTAGCATCAACACAGCTACCCATATATCATAATTAGACAGCAACATGCATGTATCTAAAACATAGATTTATGCATGCGTACACCTACTAATATAGGTTATTGGGTTCATATATACATCCAGGGACACATTAATGGGTACATAGATGCACGCACATATACACAATTACAAGCACAACAAATGGATATATAGTTACACAGCTTAACTCCTATGTAAACCATAGGTTATCAGGCACATTGCTACACATATTAAAGGGGACCTACATGCATGGATACACACATACCTTGCACATATAACATACATTATCTGGTGCATGCCATTGATTCACTTGTGTATCCATGACAGGTGCACATTTTTACAAGTGTGTGTCGGGTCTCCAGGCTGAGTTAACTAGTTGTATCTCAGGGTTTCTCCCCAAAAAACTAGTGGTGCTGTGCGCCCCTGAAAGGAGATCTCCACCCCATCCCCTCACACACATTGGTGCCCCCGCTGCCCCTCTCACCAGCTCACAGCTGTCAGTGCATGGGCTCCTTAGGGCTCAGACAGTTTGGAGGCAGCCAGGCCATCAATGCCCTCTAATGGCGGCACTTAAGACCCCTCTTTTGTCGTTATAAGGCCCCCTTATTAGGGACCTATCAGCAACACCCAGGCCATCAGGCGCTGAAGGCATCAGGGACTGTGGCTAATTAAAGGTGAGGGTGTTCATTACAAAGGCCATTGGGACATTCATTTAGGGGAGAGCTCCCCAAGGGTGGGGTGACTCGCAGACCCAGACCCTTTGTAAGGCTTTCCCACCCCGCCTCACCATGTCCATCGCATGTGTCAGGTCGGGTGTGGAGCAGGTAAGAAGCTGCAAGTGCCCCCAAAGCAATTTAAATCTCCCCTCTGGACATGAAGATATTCATGTAAGTGCCACACGAGGGATGTCCGGCACAGTGCGCAGTCCATGTGCAGATCTAGGGATGAAGTATGATGGGGCCAAGGGCTACTTATCTGGGTGAACAAGAATTATGGTTGTTGATAAGGACAATATATAGTAATGTTATTACATACATGGAAGACCCAATCATTGCTTATAATTGTGTTTGTTGTTTGTCCATCTCCAGCCCAGCCTGCAAACAGACACAAAGAAAAATAAACAAATTAATTCCTTATTATTCTTATCATGACACAGGACTAAGAGCACTGAAGGAGCCTGGTGGTACACAGCTGTGGTTAGTCGCATAAACAAAGAATTACTTAATTAGACTACCAGGTAATAAGTGAGTGGTATTTCTCATTTAAAGGCCTTCTGTACGGGCCGTAGCAAAAATGGCTTCCTTTTTACCTGTCTTGCCATACAAACTCAATCTGGCACTCTGCCCTTTGTTGTAAGCACATTCTCAAACTTAAACGCCTGACAGCTATTTATTTTATTAGATGTTTCTGGGCTGCATTTTATTTGGACTCAGTATCGTGCCCAGTATGCCTGGGGACTGGCCTCGTAGCCAGGGGCGTAGGAGACACTAAAATTCTGGGGGGGACAGGGACAACCTTGTGGATTTTCCATTTACCCTATACAAATCACCACCCGTTAAACAAATACATTTGCATTGTTTTGAAGTGAAATATTGAGAAAAGCAGGCATGTAGTCACAGTTTGCATATATGCTTTATTGTTGTATACATTCACATAGTAATCAGACCAAATGTTAAAAAAAATGTATATGAATCTTGCATCTTCATGCACCAAGCAAAAAAGGATGCTGACTTCGGGTGAGGGCGTCATGGTTGTAAGTGCATTATGGCTTGAAAAGTACCTGCTGCTGCATTCCTGGTCTCCTGAAATTTTCAGGCAACAATAAAAATGTGAAGATAACTTCGGTGATTAATGATCTTTATTAAGAGAGATCAGAGGTCTGAGTACTGGACGTTTTGACTCATGGAAAGGTAGCCACAGTGGTTTAATATGCCCGCTACAAAGATCGTGTACGACGCAGATCACAAAATGCATATAATGTAAATAGGTCAGTGAGTTACTGCTTTTGTCTGAGAGATTCTTTTGCTATTTGCAGTTTATAAGTTAAAATCCTAACACTGAACAGCGAGCTATTAACCGTCATCAAAGAGCTGCATGAAAACTGCAAGGTATAGATTAGAACGTTATGATTTTTACCCAGTCTTTCATTATCCTAAAGTTTGAAAATGGGTTCATTAGGATGGAAATCAATTCTGATTATAAAAGAGAACCCCCAACCATGGTGTTATGTTTTAAATCCTGGGTTTGTGCTTCTCTAGTGTTGCAAAGCCATCTGTGCCCTGGGCACTCCCCAACTTTTTGCTGACTGGTACTGGTGGTACCTGACTCTGACTGACCCTGGCCTCTGACTAACCAGGCCCAGGGCCAGAGCTATGTTGAAAGAGACACTTACAAATACAGTAACAACACCTACATACACTAGGGTGCACAATGGGTTAGGGTACCTCCATGATTGACATGACCTCTCCTATACGGCCCTAGTATATAATAGGGCATGGGGATTGAAACTACCTTTAAGTCCCTAGTATATATTAGGGCATAGTGGTTTAGCGGCCAGAACCCCTTCCTGCTCTTGCATGTGTGCACTGCTGTAGCCTGAGGTCAGTTTAAAATAAGACCCGTGTTGGAGGACTGCTTTTAAAATGCAAATTGTGCCCAATCTTGACTTTTGGGTTTAGGACACTTACAAATTGATAAACTACAATGTTGGGGCATATTAGGTATCCCCAGGGGTTCCCCTAGGTGTCCTAGGGGTTAGAGGTCAGGTATCTACAAGGAGGGCCCTTATAAAAATGAGTGTTATATGCCCTGGGTTTTGTGAAATTGCACATTTCACTGCCTACATTGTAGTATAGTGCTTCCCAAAATCGACTTTTGTGCTAGGAGCACTGTGAAGTGAGGATCTGCAATATTTTGATATAATCAGAACCCCTAAAGTATTTCCTTTGTATTCTAGGGGTAGGGGCCCTGTAGGTATAAGGAGGATCCTTATACAGGCCCTGGTATTGGAGAAATTGACCAGTTAATTTTTCCATTGCAGATCCCCAGCCCATAGGTTAACATTGCAAGAGGTTATTAATTAATAACTGGAGAAAGGAAAGCCATACAACTAGGAGTAAAGGTAAAGGACTCAGAAGAATGTTAATGATAAATGCAACAATGTAGTATTGTTGAATTTATTCTAAAATGTACAGACAAGAAGTTATAAGATTTTCTTGTCTGCAAGCCACAATTCAGCCCTTAGTGCCCTGCCTTGATTTGTCAGAGGTAAATGAATTGGACTGGCTGTTTGAAGAGGTGATAAATGACCCCTGGAGTTAGGTGGCCTGTCTGAGAGTAGAGGTTGCTGGGCATAGGAACGCCAGAGCCAGGGGGAGTGGTAGTAAACAATGCTGCTCAAGAGAAGGAGACAAGCTGGAAAACTCACTTTCATTTACACCTCTCCCACCGCTGGATGGGGGGATTAAGGAGGAATTCCCTGATGTAAGGGGAGTGGACCTAGGTATATGAAGCCATCCTGTAGGCTGGTTGAGTTAGTTCTGCTCCCTTTGCTGGAAAATCAGCCATGATGAATTTTGGAGAAATGATGCTCTATTTGGGAAAATAATGCCCCACTTTAGAGGATGTGGTCATACCCTGGAGCATTGCCCTGCACCTCATTGGACAGGAGTGTCCTCCTTCTTGACCCAGAGAACTTGGAATAAATATCTGAAAGGGACAAAGCCTCTCAGATGATGCTGCTTCACACTTGGGAGAAGAAGGGTCCCTGCTGAGGAGTTTGATTTGAACCAACCAGGCTCTGGACTGAAGATTGTGCCTGTTGCACAATCTGGAATTACAGTCCTATGGACTACCTTGCTTCAAAAGGACTAAAGAGTGGACTCCCTGCACGCTGAAGGTTAACAGAGCTAACCTGGCCCACCAAGAATCCTTAGCCTGGAGAACTACCAGTGAATTTGAAAGGGTTTTGTCCAAGTGGATTGTGGTAACTGAAGTCCATTTCAAGGACCATCTTGGAGATTCCAGACCCGTGGAGTAGGTTTTGGATACTTTGAGACCCTTTGGAAAACTTCAGGAAGAAAGAGGTTTGGAGAAGTTTGGAGGAACTTTGGTAAAAAGCTCTATAAGTGGACCGACTCACTCTGGCCAGCCAAGCCGACAACCATCAACCATGAGTTGGCCTGCCGCCCAGGTTCTTCCGGCTGAAAAGCTCGAGGGGTCCGACTTCCAGAGTTTGATCGGGCATAGGTAGAAACCCAAGCTGGCGAACCCTCACCGAATCCGCCTTGTGAAAAGCATTGAGGGACCCTGCAAGAAAAAGCTCTGCAAACATTTCTAATTCTGAACTTAGAAAAAGTGACCGGGCCAACCATGAGAGCCAAGCCACCCACCATCAACTGTGTGCCAGCCTGCATTCCTAGCTCGTACCGCTGGAAAGCTCTGCAGGTTGGACTTCCATAAGTTTGACTGGGAGTTCGTTGCAAGACAAGCTGGCGAACCCTCACCGAATCAGGGGTTGCTGAGAGCTTCGATGGACCCCGTGAAGAAAAGCTCCAGAAAAGTTTCTAAGTTAGAAGGTAAAAACTTTGACCGAGACCTACTGCAAGGAGCAGCCCCTGCAGGGCTTCATCATGGTCGGCCTGAAACTTTGACTTTGAGCAGGTCCAGCATGACCAGATGTACCAAAAGGGGATATATGTTTCTATGTGCTGTATCGTGCAAAAAATGTTAAAAGTCATATTCCCATTTCCCTGCATTGGATTTTTTTCATTTGAAAGACAAAAATATTTTTTAATTTTATAAATTGGTGTTGGATTTTTATTGTGTTGTGTCATAATTATTTACTGAATTGGTGTTTTTAAATGCTTTACATACCTGCTAACAGCCAAGCTAGCAAGGGTTGAGCATGAGAATAATTTTCAAAGACTGGTATGGAGCTATATATTGAGGTAGTGTCCTTATTGCCGGGGACAGATATACATTTGCCCCTACTATTAACCCACTTTCCAACATCCAGACCAAACACTCTTAAACAATACTGTCTACAAGTATAGATGACATGTGACTCCTACACCCTGTAGTTTTATTTAACATTTCCTATACACAGATTTACACACCTATGATTGACTGCCTCTGTGTAGTGTGAATGATGTAAAGTGTTGACACCCTGCACTGGTATGAGTGGCGCTATATAACTAATTGTATGCTTCTGAGAGAGTAGGTATGGAGACTTGGGCAGCACTATTAAAGGGTGGTAGTGAGTGAATCTGTGTCGGAGCTGGGTTGTTGAGTGCCAAGGCTGTCTATCTGATTTCATCTCCTGCCTCCTTTATCCACCAACATACTCTCCCTCCACATTATCTCACTCTTTCAGGTTCTTTCTCATCTTTGCTTTCTCCTTATTCTCTGTTTTCCATATTTCCCTTCCTCCTTCTGCCAACAACTCTTGATGCCTTTCTCTTGTTCAGTTTTACAGTCTGATGGTTTAAATAATGTACCGGTCTCTAACAAAGAATACAGTTCGCCTCACATGCAGACACCAACTTAAATTAAGCATCATTAGCTTGCAGCCCACAAAGGAAATGCCAGAGTGGCTATTCTGGCCCTTTCTGCATTGTATATCCTTCCTGAAGAGCAGATACACCCTTTTCTCTCCTTTCTGCAAGACACAAGGATCCTAGCCTTCTGCCTTACCTATGGAAGTGAGAAGTGTGCGTGGCAATCGGTCTCTCCAAGTGCCAGGGAACCGCCCGCCATTGGAATATGGCGGGCAGTAATACAGTCAGCAATGGTCGTGGGACTGTCAACGATGCGGTGATGTGGCAGTCCCACCACCATTATAATCACCCCCTGAGTTTAATGTGCATGCAAATCCAACATTACCAACCCCTGGTAAGTTGCACTTCTAGTGCTGAAAAAGTCTAATGGAGGTACCAATGACATGGTGGACTGGCCTCAAGGGTCTTGTGACCTCAGTAACAGAGTCACTGTCGCTCTAGTGTGTGCTTCTTCGTATGCCTGCTCGCAAGACTGGAGATGAATTGCATGGATTGTGGTGGACCGGCCTTCAAGGTTAACTCACACTTGCCACTGTTAGGGTCCACCCGCTGGTGCTAAGACACCAGGGCTTCTAAGGTCTATCGGGCCTTCTAAGGTGCAGCATCGGAATGAGCTCTGTCAGGAGTGTGGACTGGTGGACTGGTCATGAAGGCTGAAAATGGTGCTCCAGTTCCAAATTTGGCAGCTCTGGCCAGAGTGCCACATCCTGTCCCCCACTGAACACCATACTGCCCCACTGGGTTAAACTGGCACTGCCTTCAGCTACAACCCAATTGTGTTGAGACTCAATTCAAATTATGCATTGGACAAGAGTAAAATACTGCCTGAAAAAAAGTAACAACACCCTGTAAAAAGCAAACACTGAATGCAAAGATGAGCAAAGCATGTGAAATGTAAGCAGGAACAACAAGGTTACCTTAAATGTTTTAAACTCATTATTCAGAAATCAGTAAGTGATTTTGCCTGAAAAGTTTTGGACATAAGTACAGGACTAGGAAGGGCCGTTTCAATGTCTATTGCTTATATCATTATAAAATATAAGCAGTTTGGTTTAAAAAAGACCAAATCTCTCAACACATAGCTGTGGTACACATTTTATAGGCTAAAATAATTAAAACAGTTGAAAACGCTCATATTAAACGTTTTCCAGTCCACCCCTCAACCAGGTATTGCAGTCCCTTTATGAATGGTGCACTTTCCCACCCTGGGAAAACAATGTTGTTCAAAGAAAGAAGATAAAAAGAAAGTAGCGCTTCACTGGAAAACTCTGTAAAGCAGCGCTAAGGTGCATGGGTGTAAATAACAATCTGGCCTGTCTGCTGACCACTCTGTATTGCTTTATTTGGATATTTAATAATTTTTCTTATTTTGATACTTTGTCCTCTCCGTCCCGAGGTTGTACTTTGGAATAGAACCCTGTCAGAAAATTAGGACATTTCCAGCTAAAGTGTTCTGCTCATTTTTGGATCCATTTCACGGGGAACAAATAAAGAAAATGAGAGGCAAGAGAGAGTATGTAACAACTGTCTTTTGAAATCCGCACATAAAGATAAGCAACAGCGACAGAAAGAGATGGAGGAATAAGGAGAGAGAGAGGGGGGAGGAGGGAAGCTACCAGAGGCTGAGCAGGAGAAGCGGACACTGCCCTTGCCTTCTCTGGGAATGACGGAAAAGAGACAAGAGTGTTTTCCCTTCTCTGCCCTTCCCAGACTGGCCAAGCCTTACGGCAGAATAACTTGTGGTATGATTTTACTTTGTTGCTAACCTATCTATTTACTAAGATTGATTCTATCTTACATTGGGTCTCATACTTTGGACTGCCAATCTGGCGAATTGTTCTGTTACGCTTTGGTGATTCAATTTTTCACGCTTGGTATTTGGGACTTCTTTCAGTTTTACTCTTTCTCTGTGTTACACTGTTCGGTAACTTTGAGAAGTAATTTTTAGCCTATGTTAATGTTATAATTTTGCAGTTGTACCATATTGGTTGGTATTACAAACCTAAACTTAGGTTATTGTAATTATTTGCAGCCCTGAAGAAGTCTATATGTCAAACACAGACTAGACGAAACACGTGTTGGCTGTATTGCTGTATCAAGAATTTCCTTTCAATTGGATGACCGAATAAAAGAAGGAATCTGAAGAAGCTTACTTATTTTGCGAATTTGAAAGTGGACTTGATAATAGAGTGCTTGGTGAATTCTATGTACTGTTGTTAACAAAGGGCAGAGGGCGGGTGGCCTCTTTGACTGCAGGCAGGTGAATCACACGTCAAGTACAGGGCCATTAGGTAGCGCTTTCACGCGATAATGGCCCTGTGCATAACACAAGGGAGAGGGGAAATTCTTTTGTACCCTCGTCCCCCCCACCCTTGTCCCCCCCACTCCAAAATCTGGGGGGGATATGTCCCCCCACGTCCCCCACAGTTCCTACGCCCATGCTCGTAGCGCTACTGTTGGATCGCTATGCTTTTCCATTTCGCCACTGACCGTAGAAGGGTCCTGGTGAATGCACAAGTAGACAAACGCAGTTGTGTTTGCATACTTGGCAATAAACTGCAGCCCGCACAGAGCCTGACGTTCGAACCCCCACCCGACATGTGCTCTGAAAGTGAGCACTCTGTGAGACATTGTGGTCAAGAAATGTCGACACACATCTGACACGTTCTGTGGGGTGTGATCTCTCTTCTACCAAGGAGTACTATTTTGTGCCTGAAATATTCTAAAATATTTGCAGTAACCACCTTCAGACACACTAGTTGCGCTGTGAGTTAGTAGCTGCCGAAACCACAACAACACCTGCCATTCCTACCTTCTCCCTTCTGATCACCAACTCCCCCCCCCCCCTCAGCCAGGGCACCCAGTGATCCAATATCTATATGACAATAGTAGCGCTCTCCCTGTCTAATCCTAAAAGGGGATCCAGGAATAGGAGCTGAGTAGGTAGCTGTGTAGTTGACCCGTGAGCTTACCTCCCGCAAGCACACACCATGGACTGCACGACGAACATCTACCACATGCAGAGGACCCTCATCACACGGGGTCTGTGCTCACATCTACCACACAAACACACGGTTTCTATGACTTATTTACACAATGAGCCAGTTAAATGAACATCGGCCTGACCCGGGGATGTGGCAGTCCCCGTGGCCAAGATTTTCACTGTGAACATTTTTTTAAAATGTGTTTTTGCCCTGCCGGGAACTCAGATGGACCTTAGAACCAAGCCTAGGGGTCAGGGTAGTCCTACCCTGCCCTCTTTTCTTTTTTTAAAAACTTTATTTGGGGGGACTCGTGGGAGTCCCAAGATGGCTGCCAACACTCCCTGGTTAAAGTGTTGGCAGCTAATCAGATCTCTTCACAAGATCGGGAGGATTTGCGGAGGGGTGGCTTCCCTAGATATACAATTTTTTTTCTTTTACTAACTCTAAAACTTCACAACAGATTTACACAAAAAAATGTGCTTTCTTGACTAAGAGCTACTTTTCGGCCAAATTTGGTGTAATTCCGTCCAGGGGTTCGAGCTGTAGTCGTCTTTAAAATCCCTATGGGAATTAACATGGAAAACACACATGCCCCCCTTTTTCTTATCCCCTGTTTGACGGATCACCCTGAAACTTTCCATGCCAAAAAAAAACCACGGCACACTTTTTTTTGGAACCTTTTGGGAAGATTCGTCAACCGGTGCCAAAGATATAGGCAAGTCAAAAAACGCTTTTCCTATGCAAACTAGGTCCTAAATATAACTAAATATATATATACATGTTTGCCTCAAATCTTTACGTTTGACTTTTTATGCTGTGTGTATACATCTTTCTCTATATGTGTATATATAGATAGGCATACATACATAGAAAGGCAGATTTAACAATTTTAAGTGAACGTACTACAGAGTATTGTTTCAAACAACACAATAAATGTATGTGGCAAGGAGCAGTATCTGTTTCCTTGTGTTGTCCCTTGGCACTTTCAACTACTTTGGTGCTGGGGCACAAAGGGGCGCAGAGACAAATAGAGCTGTGGCCATCTGGCCCCCCTCTAATAATGCCACCCATACATTTACCATCTATTCACAGCAGATGGTGCAGTAAAACTGGGATTCTATTTTGTTTCAGGCCTGGAAAAATCAACCCAGACTGTAATTCCTCATTCCAAAGGGTTTTACTCATAAGTGCATGGTACTGGGGCATTCAAATCTAATGTGATTTTATTGTGTTATAAAATCACCTCAGTACCGTGCAACTAGTAATTAGGGCCCAGGTATTGTCCCTACTTTGAGTTGGAGACAATCACTTTCACTGTCCACGGGGTTCATAAATAAAGCTTCCATGCAAGCAACCTGATCAAACTGTGAACTGAAATAACATGGGGAAGCAGAATATAATTTATTTAAAATGGGCGGGAGGCAAGGGTGACCTCCATATGAGCTGAACTTACCACAGTTCTCCCTCGAACCCCCTTTAAATCACGTTTTTGTAGTTTTAACAATTAAAAAAATACTAATCTGTAGATATTTGCTTGCCGATAGCACGCTGACTGCATGAGAGGTACTGTGTACTAAACTCTAACAGGGATTTCCAACCTTCTCTGTAGAAAGACCTACATATGTTCAATGAAAATCCTCCTGAGCTACTAATATTGTTACATAGTGACCATGTAACACATGATTACATTAGTGGCCACCCCATGCAAGATTACCAGCAGTGTTCACATACATTCATCAGGCGTGGTAACCAGCAGTAATGTAAAAAAGGCTTTAGCAATCTGGAATGCTTCTCTATGGGTAATATCTACCAGCCATAGCTGCAAAGCCTCTAGCACGAAGGTAATGATTGTAATAATGAGTAATACGTTTCCCAGACGCTGGATGATTTATCACTCATATACAGCCGCGGCCCGTGGAGGGAGTTTCGGTGGGACGGAGAGGCGGGGCGGAGGAGGGGCAGGGTGGGGGGTGCTAAAAACCGGAGTATGGATAATTGAAGGTAAGTAAACAATTTAATAAATAAAACCAATTTCGTAGCGCACCCTGCATCACATTTTGCGATGCAGGGCGCGCTAAGAAATTTGTTTTATCAAGTGGCTGCTCATATCAGCTTTAAATATCTTTTGTAAATTGAACTATTTTTTGGAAACCTCATATTCTGAAAAAAGTCTTGAAAATACACGCATTTTCATCTTAAATACTTGCTCTTCTATCTTGGTATACATACATTAATTAAACAAACAAAAGCTTCCAATTTAGGAGACTGAGCTGCACACAGGAGAGCTATTTACAGGTAGCTAGAAAGGTACAAGTAGCTCAAGAGCAACTCGTTGGAGAAGCCTGCTATAGAATTTGTGGATAATGTCAGCAATTCTGGAGCACCCTGGGAATGGAAAATGTTTTTATATCTGTAGCATTTCGTAATTACACCTCCTCTTTTTATTATTTACTTGCTCTGCAGCTAACAAGACATGCATTTGCCTTTTTCAATATCACGAGATCAAAACACGCCTCCCTTTCTTGGTGAATAGTGTGAATAATAATGAGGGCCATAACAACACTGCTGTTTTTGACTCAAGGACAGGTATAATATTTAGAGTCTGTGATTGTTTTTAGCACCTATTCATGAAGGGATTGTGCTAATTCAACCCTTTCAATGTTTAAATAAAGACAGATGAATCATATTGAATAAAACACATATATGTTAATTCAATAGGAAGGCGTGGTGGTGTCATCTGAAATGAATTTCCACCTATATCAATTCCTACATAAGACAATTAGACTTTTAGAGGCATATTTATGAGTCCCTTTGTGTCGCTCTTGCACCATGCAATGTGGTGCAGGAGCGATACAACTTAAAAATTAGAATTATGAAGCCAAGCAAAAATTTCGAGTAATGTAATGCATCTCAAATCCCTGTGTTGTATTACTCTGCGCCAGGGAGGCGTTTCTATGAGTGTTGCGTAAGTGTTCCCAGGCAACATCCATGGATTTTGACGCATTCCTAGGTTTACCAGCAGTGGTAGACCTAGAAATTCGTGAAAAACCTACGCCTCCCCAGCTGAGGCGTAGGCTTTATTTCTCCTAATTTGTACCTCTTCCTATTTGTGCTGCATTCTGCAGCATGGATAGAAAGAGAAACAGCCTCATGGGATTGTTTTTGTAGGTCCCCCTTCCTGTACAAAAACAATCTTGCTTATAATGTCACCAGGTCGCTGCATTGGGGCTAGGTAGCCAAAAGGGGGCCAGCATAGGGGAAAAGACAGGAATGCCCAGTATTGACCTAAATACAAAGCATTCCTGCTCTTTCCCTGTCATGCAGTGCAGCGCAGCGAGAAGACTTGCTGCACTGCGTGACTTGGCCATAAATATGGCCCTTAGTTTCTGTCTTCAATGTGGAGAGTTATGTTTTCTACCTAATGTGGATTTCACTCAGGAGGTATGTGGTTTGGCATGTGCCACATACCTTAAAATAACACATGCAGCAGGTCAAATTGTGAGCTTACGCCTTGAGCTCAACATGAACAAGAGTCCCTACCTTGAGTGCCATTGAGAACATTTAAATTATTTAATCTGCTTTATTGCACTTGTGGTACCCATCAGAGCACACTACATTTTTGTGCTATTTGACATTTAGTGGAGATCTTTATCAGACTGGGGGTATGCAGTTTTTAAACAATTACACGGGAGTAACACTGAAGTTTGAATTCAAAAGAGAATTTGTGGCCTGATCATGTGAGCCACATTTGTTTGAGATATTGTTACCAAGTTGACTATTTTTATAGGTATTGATACAATTTTACATTTTATAATCAGGGCTAGAACCCCGACACAAGAACCATTTCACTCAAGTGCTGGAAGATGTGTCTTCTCCTTGGTGCTGGAATGTGGTCATACTGTTCCACTTGAGATCAGTTGTGCCTGGAGTGAAGAGCCATTCAATGCTCTTTCAAAAGACTATATGTATCACAGGGTCCATGGGAGTTAACCAATGAATTCATAACCTGCTGAATGAGTCTGGCACACATGCTTAATCTAATGCTTGCCCAGGGATGTGTGTTGTATCAGACATTTGCATTACTTTTCACATACGTAGCTGGTTTCAGGAGCTTGGCGGGAAAACAGGTCGGTGACAGGAAGGAGGTCACACTCACCTGTGAGGGTCCATGTGAGTTGGAGTTACTCAAATTATGAGCTCCTTGGGTCTTATCTTTGAGTAATTGAAATAATTCACGGACCTTGGCACTTAAAGCACCCCCCCACCCTCCTCCCTCAGCGCCTTGAGACCCTCACGGGTGAGTAGCACGCTTTACAAATTGATTTATTGATTGATTGATTGAGTGCTATGATTCAATTTACCTACTATAAACCACCATTGAGGAGTGTAGCCACGCTAGTCAACTAATGGAGAAGTCCAGTTGTTTTTTTTTGCTGCTGACAATGCTACATCTTGGTGACTTGTTTCTGCTCATGCTTTGTATAAATGTGTGTACAAATATTTAACAACCTAGCTAGGGAGCAACAGAGCTCTGCACCTGAGTCAAAGTTAATTTTTAAATATATTAAGTAAAGGGGTCCAACGATGTTCTTATGAGCCCACTTCCAGTGGGCTGAGAGATGAGGTTTCTGCATATCAAGGCTTCCTGGATTTGATTTCCCTGTATGTCCGTGTGTCAATGCATTCCCCTAACCCTTACTTCATTTTATCCTTTACTGCAAATACTGGGTGTTTTTTATCATCTATATTGAAAGCCCATAATTTTAGCTTGTGTAGACTGGCCCTTGCAAGACCTGACAACGTGTGTTGCGGTGGGATCTTTTTTTTAAATGTGCTGTACGTTGTCGAACTAGTATACACTTTTAATGTGAAATGTATTTTTTAAATGTGCACTTTTATGATTGATTGTTTTAATCGAATAAAGTATTGTTTAGATTTTTTTTACTTGATTTCACCTCATGTCTTTATCTTACTTTTGGATGTTCTTTTTCTTCCCTGCGTTGTTGCTGTGTCCCAAGCTTTGTACTCCTTCATCTTCTTGGACTGCTGTTTTGTCTCTTAATCAGTTAGATCATGGAACATAGGCTTTGGTCTCTAAAAGGCAGTGTTAGTGCCCACCAACTACACCCATCAGCACAAAGAAGGCAATGATGTTAGTGGGTGTTGGCAGATTTTCAACGGTATTTGAACAAAATTTCAAACTAAAATGTCATTCACATAAATAGCTTGTCATTACTATCATGATACAAAAATATTGCTGTAATAAATTTGTATTTGTAAACCGTGAACTACTCACCCTTACGGGTCTCAAGGCGCTGGGGGCCATCGTGAAAATTAAGTGAGCTATTGCCCAGAGTCATATATGGGATTCAAACCATGAACCCTGTGCTCCAAAGTCAGCTGCCCTGGCCGCTGCACCACACCTCTCCACTTGTATTTAATATCGTTGTAAAAAATATTGTTTTAGGTGCTGTTTAAAATATCAATGTATTTAATATCGAAGTAGTTTATATCTTTGGCAAGAATGTTGTTTTTTAGTTGCAACTAGTCTGTTTTAAAGTGTATTTTGATTTATATGTACTTTTTATTTATACTATTGTTTAATATTTGAATAATACGTATTTATAAGAATACTGTTTTTCTAATTAAAATTGTTTAAATATTTTTTTATGAGTAGAAAAATATTTTTTAGGAGTAGGATGCTGAGTTTATAGGGGAGAAAGGTGGGGAGATTTTTTAAATATTATTTAATAAAATGTTACTTTAAAAAATAGTTTTAAAGATGTTAATATGTTGAATATAGTATAGTAAATGTTTGATATTTTAATTAAATGTTCATTATTAAATTGTTACAAAAATAAATGTTATATATGAAAAACATATTAAATATTGCAATTTTATGTTTGTTTGGAAAGTATTGTTATTATTGTTATTTAAAAGATATTTTTGTCCAATTATTTAATAAAACATAAAAAACTTGAATGTCAATCTAGTTTTGTTGGGAAAAAATACTTTTTTTTTACAAATAGTACATTTTTTATTTAATTTCTGTAGGACAGGTATTACATTAAAATAGAAACTATACTATATTTAAATATTGTTGACAGTTGGACATTTCTTTGACTAATTACAATATACTATTTTTAATTTTCATTGAGATATTTATTATTTTATAATCTGTGACAATATTGAAGTGAAAAAATTAGAATTTTGGTATTGTATAAATATATTCTATAATTTTATAACTCTTATCTGATGTAGTTGAGCATTTTTAATTACATTTCAAATATTTATGTGTTTTTGGAAATATTTTGCAGTGGTAATACTAAATATTACTCTTTGTAGTGTGCAATATTTTTGGTTTGTAATTTTGTAGTACTTTAGAAATGGTATTGTTATCTCTTTAGTGTCCAACACCTTCCTTGAGTTAAGTCATATTGGGGTGAGAATAGTAAATGCTGCCCCTTTAGTGTCCAATACCTCCCCTTAGTTAAAGTATATTGCAGAGGGAATAGTAATTGTTGCCCCTTGAGTGACCAACACCTTCTGTGACTTTGTTTGTATTGGAGTGGGAATAGTAAATATTGCCCCTTTAGTGACCCACACCTTACCTTACTATATTTAACATATTTAGGCCCTCATGTTGATGAAAGCCTCTGACCTGTTAGAGGCTTTTCAACCAAAATTTTCGGTTTCACTTTTGACCGCTGTATTTCAATGACGGCGGTTGGAAGTGAAAGCCGCCGGTTATTCCTGCTGGCTTCCGACTGGCTCAAGGAGGACGTCAGCCAGTCGGAACCAGCATGTAATCCTTTAAGAAATGCTTTTCTGCAGTCGGCATTATAATGTTGGATTCCCACAGGCTTTTCATGTTGGGCTTTCCGACATGAAAAGCCTGATGGAAAGCAACTTTGGGGGCCTTTTGCATGGCCACCTTGGAACAGTGGCCTCCAGTTGGGGGCTGGGGGCACATATGGTGCCCACTGTCAATCCCTGCACCGACTGGCAGGCACCATGTCATACCTGCTACGCTGTGCAGGGATTAAGAAAAATTCCCATTTCTCGATGGGAGCTTGTGCTGGGGCCCGTTTCCGACCACAGCACAAGCTCCTATAGAGAAATGGGAGAGTGCGACCACACCAAGTGCAGACGCATCCTAATACTGCGATCGGTTGGTCGGTCCGATTCTGCAAAATTTCCACCCAACATCGTAATAAGGCCCTTAGTGTTTAATGCCTTCTGTCAGTTAACTTATATTGTAGTGTGTATAGTAAATTTTTTTGTCAAACTGTTTTTATTGATATTACATTACATACTAGCATAAAAAAACAAATGCTGGGGCAGTAGAGCCGCATCATAATGCCAATGTACAGCCAAATACAAGTACAGTATCTCTCAGCTGTTAAAACCGGTCAAAAAAGAAAGTGTGTGCAGTAAAACACCCAAACCTGCACATTGCCCTCGTAGCTTATAATAGTTTTTCCCCAACATGAAGTAAAACTTCTCCCTTCCCTCCATCTCCCAAACCTCATACGAAGTAATAAAGAGAAAAAAGCAAAAGAAATAGATAGTAAATGGTAAAATGGAACTTCCTTGAATGTGTGTGGTGCGGGCTAGTGACAAGCGATCCCAAAGGTTATGGAGTCAGGGCATTCAAGCTCCGCAATGAAAGGAGGTGTTCCAGCTATCTTAAAACTGGAAGAGATTGGGAGCTCTTGTGATAGTGGGGCAAGTCAGCAGAGGGATTCCCTTGGAGCGATATGCCACTAGCGGACCCCAGGTGAACTCAAAAGCTTTGAAATCATCTCCAAAAATGTCTGTGATCCTCTCCATGGTGAGGGCTTGCCATAGACAAGCATGTCATTGAGTTAGTGCTGGGGCCTCCTCTTCCTTCCATGCTGCAGCTATTGCTACTTTCTCCATTCCTAGTCATAGCCACATAATCACCTTGTCTCCTTAAGTCTGTTGCTTCAATGTGTCCTCTCTCAGACCTAACAGTGCAAAACTTGGTGATTCCAGGATTGGGTAACCCAGTATGCTCTTAAATTGCGCTGGTCAAAAAATGGAAAAATATAGGGCAGTCCCACCATATGTGCTCGAAAATCTCCCAAAAACCCACATCCCATCCAACACTGGTCCGACGTGGTTGGGAATATCTTTTTTTAACCTAGTAGGGTATAAATACCAATCATACATAATCTTATAATGTGCCTCCCTCATGCCCAATGAGAGATTTAATTTGGTATTGGTATAGATATTTCCATTCTGTTTCCGGTATGTCTGTCTCTAATACATGTTCCCAGAACGTCTTATGTCTAGGTTTTGGGTTGTGAAGCTTGCCTAATAATAAAGAGTAAAGAAAGGATATTTTTCCTGTAGTGCTCATTGCCCTTTTAACAACTGGTTCGATGGGAGTAAGGTCTCTAGTGGCCCCTGCTCAAATATCTCGTTGTAATGCCCAGTGTTTCCACTGGGTGTATCAGTAGTGTTCAGAATCTGTTAACTGAAAATCACGTTAATGATTTTTGAATGTTAAGAAATACCGAATGTGATAAAGATATAACAGCTTTAAACACCCATCCACCCTCCATGCATCAAAGGAGCCAGGTTCTAGTGTCTGTGAAAAGTACGTGTTATAATAAATGGGTGTATATGGGGATTGAAAGGTAGTCCACTCCACATACCTATACACTTTGTCCCAAGTTTTAAGTTTGTTCTTGTGGGTGTGCTCAGGTAGGAGCTAGGTGGCTGTTCCGCTTTAGGTTTTCACAGAACATCCAGATAACTCTCTCCACTATAGCCCTATCTATGTATAACCAGTGCTTGTCTGACTCTTGGAGAGACCACACTGTAATAACTCTTAGTTGGGCCGCTTTATAATAAAGGTGAAAGTTAGGAAGGCAGTCTAAGAAGTAAGCCTGGGCGGAGTTCATGGATTTCCACTACCTCGAACTCCGCGAAGTTCAAAAAAACCTCTGCCGCGCTACGCAGAGCTCGGCAAGTGGTGGAGCGCATTAAATAAATGCAGTTCGCTGTGATTTTCAGTGCCAGGTGCTTGTCCGCAAGTGGACGCTGCTTCCTTTCTGCCGCCCAAGTAGATTTTTACTCAAGCTGCAACTTTCTCAACGCGAACAGACAGTTTCTCAACAAGAGTGGTCTCGAGCATACACGACCACTCACAATGAGAAATTTGACTGCCCATGTTGAGAAATCTCGCCGGGAGGTTGATTTTCCATGCTCGCGCTCGCCAACTTGATGTTGACAATCGCATAGGAGGAAAAATCTCGCCGGAAGGTGGATTTTCCTCACTTGCGCTTACCAACTTGACGTTGACGAATGTGAACGAGGAAAAGAACTCCACCCATCTATGCGGAGCAGAGCTTTTGGGAACCCCACGGGCTCCGTGTAACGTGGAGTCGGGAAGACTCCACATACTCCGCAAGCGGAGTGGAGTTCACCGCCTAGACTTACTAAGAAGGCGATGTGGTAGTCGAGCTCATCGGTTTTGCCATATATACCGGAAGATGAGTGTTTGCAGGGTCAGGAGGAAATCTCTTTCCAAAGCAGAGGGAGGCCATGAAAGAGGTATAAGACCTTGGATAAAACAGTCTTCTTGACCACGTTGATGCAACCCAGCCATGATGTATAGAGAAGGGTCCTGTCCTTAAAGCCTGCTTTTAGTTGGTGAAGGAGTGGGAGGTAGTTGACCTTGTAGAGGCTCGATAAGGTGGGTGTGATTGTTATGCCTAAATAAGTTGTGTCCTCCTTCACCAACAGAAACAGAGTTGAGGCCATGATTATCTTCATAACACTACTGGGTAGTGTCAGATGAAGGGGGAAGGATTTGGTTAAATCATTGCGGAAGTGCGAGATAACCTAAAATCTGTGCAGCTCATCCTGCAGGACCATTAAGGAGGAGGCAGGGAAGGGAAAGGTTAGCAGCACATCTTCTGCAAAGAGAGGTATTTTGTGATCCTTTGCACCAAACATAATGCCCTGGATCGCTGTTGTGGCCCTAATCCGGACCGCCACCAGTACGATGCTCAAGTCAAATACCAGCGATGAGAGGGGACATCCGTGTCTCGTCCCTCTCTTAAGTTGGTAGGGCTCAGAGTTGATCCCATTGATTTTTATTCTGGACCTGGGGCATCATAATTTGCTCAGATCATTGCAATGAACGTATCATAGAAACCAAACTGTTTCAGTGTGAGAAAGAGCCAGGACCCAGTCAACGGCTTTTTGGAGTCCAGGCCCAAAAGCACTGCCGGTATCTGTTTATTTGTCGCTTTCTTTATGATATGTAGGACCCTTCTCAGATTGTCATGAGTTTGTTTGCCCTTTATGAAGCCCGATTGATCCGGGTGGATCAAATCTGCTATCACTTTGTCAGGATCCGAGGCCTGTATTTTTGCATATAACTTAGCATCTACAGTGAGTAGGGCTACAATAATTCATCTCTCAGGGTATTCATTCACTGAGGGCATTCAGGAAGATTAAGTTAGCTACTGACCAGAGTCACATAATGCTGAGCTGAGCTACCGCCAGAGACCGAATTCAAACTGTCAGCCCCACACTCCGGAGTCAACAGATCTGGCCCCTGCTACAGGTTGTGAGAGCCACAGGAGCTTGCGTCTTTCCCAGGTTTTGGAATCACCATTACCAAGGCCTCTGTCATGGACAAAGTAAACTCCACCATCTCTGCAAAATGGGTAAAAAGAGCTGTTAATTGTTGAGCCAGATCAGAGCTAAATGTCATGTAGAATTGAGCTGTGAGGTTGTCCAGCCCTGGTGCTTTGTGGAGTTTTAGGAATGCTAAAGACTTGTTTGCCTCTTCCTCAGTAATGGGCTCTCCCAGCATTTCATTTGGGCTTCTGTTATCTGTGGAAGCACCACCCCGCTAAATAATCGGTTTGGGCCTGATATACACGGCCTGATCAGCCATGTACAGTTTATTATAGAAGTCCCAAAAGATGGCTACTTTCTCCATTTTGGAAGATGCTGCGAGTCCTAACTGTGTGCGCATATCTCAAATGGATTCTTTTTCCCTTTTGGTCCTAAGTTGGTGCACTAAGTGGGCGGAGAAGAGTAAATTCTGCCCTGTTATTAAAAATAGTGTTAATTTCCCCTCACTGGGGTGATTTTCCGCTGAAGGGTTAGTGTCAATGTGGTTTGTGTTCTTGTTCATGCAGATGTGGTTCTGCTTCAGCTACCACCAGTTCGGAAACCCTCTGGTTATCGAGGGCAGAATTTAAAGCAATACTTTTGACCCTATTTCATGCTTTAAATGCATCCCAATTAGAGCCTTGGAAATATTAAATTGAAAAAACTTCCCCACAGCTTTTCTGAGATCATCCAATAGAAGGTAGTCCCTTGTCAGGGAGGCTGAGAAAAACCACCTTTGATACTGTGTCGGTCCCCTGCCCCACTTCAACATCACTGAGACTGGTGCAATGGTCTGAGAAAGAGATGAGGTGAACTGAGGCACCCTGCAGATTTTGCCCTGGGGGCTTGGATTACAAAAACTTAGTCTAGCCTAGAATATGTCCAGTGTGTGTGGGAAATGAAGGTATAACTGTGAGCATTGGGGTGTAGTGTCCTCCAAGAATCCTTGAGACCCAGGGGTTGGAAGGCCTGTTTAAGAGGCTTGGGGAAACTGCCTATGGATGCTCTGTGGGGTTGGGTACTGTCAATGCTTGAGTGTCAAGTCTAGTAGCAAAAGCCCATCATAATCTTGTCCCCCTCAGCAAAACCTCCCTCCAGGGTCAACAGAGAATGAATAAAAGGTACCTGTTTGGAGTTGGAAGCATAGATGGAAGCAAAGGTACATAATCTACTCCTGAGATTACCCTTTACCATGATAATCCATCTTTCTTTCTGCTTTGTATCCTTCTGGTTTGAATTGTAATGAGGAGTGGAATAAGAGGGCCGCACCATGATTTTTAGAGGGGGCTTTAGGACTTAAATACCAAGGGGTAAGTTTTGTGTTTCAATCTATGATCTTCATCTCTTTTGAGATGTGTCTCCTGAAGAGCTACCACATCATGGAATTGGTCAAATAACTATTTCCACAATCGGTGGCATTTGGCTGGCGAATTGAAGCCTTTTTTTAATCCTCATATAGCAATAATTTGGAGGTGTTGGGGCCCGTTTCTCTTTCTATTCCGACCTCCTGGGGCTTCTATTGGGTAATCGCAATGTGTGCCTGGAGAATATCTTCTTCCCTTTTTGTACTTGAGCCCCTTTTAGTCCACTTCAGTTCTAGGTTGAGCTAGTCATTATGACTACTCCTGTAAGTTCCCACTTGAAAGCTTTTATTGCATTGCATAATCATAGGGCCGGACAATGCATTTCACCAACTTTAACTTGTGAACTTATAGTTTTCCCAGATGTTCTAGAATTTATTTGTCTTTCCTCAATTTCAACTTCTGTCTAGTTTATTTACTCTTTGTACAGAAGCCACCCATTCTTTATGAGTTGGAGATGTACATTTTAACCACTTGATACATATCTCTATGAATATAAACTGAATTTTTTCATGGTCTTTACTCAGTTTGGTTGCTTCGACTTATCACAAAAATAACCAAATCTATACTCACCTCCACCTGTCGTCCCAGTACTCTAGACAAAGTTTTACCCGTCTCTTCTCAGAATTCCTCAAGTTGGGGGCACTGCCGAAACATGTGTAGGTCATCTGCACCCGGCTCTCCCCACTTAGGGCAACTTCTCTCGCCTTGGCCTCTGATCTTAGATAACCTCTTTGGGGTCCAGTACGCAGTAAGCTCTGTGGATAGTGAATGAGTGGTTCCTTCTCAATGGTGCAGATTTAACAATTTTTCAACAAGTAGCCATAGATACTTGCCATTTATGTTGGATTTTCAGCTCCGGCAGTACTCTTCTCCAGAACTTGTTTGGAATTTTGTAGTGTTCCTCCCCTTCTTCTATCAGTGCCCAATACCCAGATGACCAAGATCTCTGTACTGGGGTGAATGTATGACATTCTATCCATCAACTGTTGTTTTTGCATTTTTATTTCTAGATGACCCAAAACCACTTCAAAAAATCTACTCGCAACTCCTGTCAGCGCAAGCTCCTATAATAATGGAGGGAGATTTTAATACTATTCTGAATCTGAAGAAAGACAGGTTTCCAACCAAGAATGGCCCAAACCTACCTAAAATGAGGGAGTGGGTCAACCTTTGTATTAAAGATCTAGGGTTCATGGATATATGAAGTGTAAAAGGTGATAAGATGGAATTGAAGCCTTTTACATTCCAAGTAAGTGTTGTGATCCCCATTGTGATGTTAAGGTCCCAATTCTTCATATGGCTTCTCCCATGGGCTTTCACCTATTGAACTCATGCGAGGCAGCGCAACTCCTCCCCCTGCTACAACCAGTCCCTGGATTCCCCCATATATTTCCGCCCCCCTGGTCTCCCACCACTCCACAACCACAAAATATGTTCAATTACTAAAAACAATGAAAAAGTAATCTCAAACATATAACTAATACAACATCCAATCCCCAGTCCACTAACCATGCCTCTTGATAGCATTCCGGGTTAAGACTATTAACAACATTCACGTAGTTAGACCCATCAATATAAAGATTTGGTATGATAGGGTCCACAAGGTGCCTCTCAAATTGTTCTGCTCTTCCTCTGTGGTCATTCCACAGTCTTAGAAGTCACCTTGGTTCCAGGTGGGACCCCCTGCATCAGGCTGATTGTATTCAGTTCACCCAGTACGAAGATTCATGTGACATGTAGCCCAAAGACCATAAGTGGCACTCACCAGTCATTTCATTTTAGTTTGATGTGAAATATGGTGGGAGAGCCATTGCCCTGAGTTTTAGGGGTCGCGAGCGAGGCATCCAGAGGTTCCAGGGGGTTTGTCAGTGGAGAGCACAGTTGGATGTGGAATGTCTAAAAGTGACAAAGCCTCGGCTAAGGCGATGCCATGTTGTGGTTTTTTGTGAAGCTCAAAGGACAAACCAAAAAGATACGTCCATCGATACGTAATGTGATCACTCCACAGTTTGTCAGTAACCGGCAAAACTGTTGACGCCTGAGTAGTGTCGTTGGGGTAAAGTCCTGAAACAGAGTGCAGGCAGCTCCTTGATAAGTGACTGTTTCTACCTTCCGGGCCGCCAGGCGGATGACTTCTTAAATGCATGTAACTTGGCTAGAACATCCCTAGGGCTTCCCCTCTTATCCCGAGTCAGTGGTCCCACTGATGAGCCCTGTCAATCTTCACTTCAGGCGCTGGGCGGCCCAGGAGCTCCGTGAATAGACCAGTCACAAATGCCCCTAGGTTTGCACCCTCACTCCTTTCTATCAAGCCTTGTACTGAAACATTCTCAAGGTGTGGCCTGTTTTCCATGTCTTCAAATTTAATATTTGCCACCTGCAGCTGTCGGCAGAGTGCACCAGTCGACACCTCCATCTGCCGGCCCATTGCTCCAATTCAGCTAACTTGGTTTTGAGGTCTAGGACTCATGTGGGTTTCGAGGTCTATGACTCGTATACCTACAGAATCTACATTTTGTTGCACTGTGGAGTTTGCAGTGTAAATCTGCTCATAATGTTTCTAAGGATGAGGTCAGAACAGTTTAGAGCTCCTCCTGAAGCTCTTTCTTGAAGTCTTACAGGGATGTGAATAGGTGCTCCTTCGTGAGAGACATGATGACCCCCACTGATGTCTCCTTTGTAGTTTTACGGGGCTCTGCAAGGGAGACATAGCTAGAAAGCCTGTTATGTTGCTGCTTCTTCGGAGGCATAATGTCAGCTGTACTTGCTAGACAGATCTGTCTGAGGGGGTTGGAGGTGGGTTAGATATTTTGTGATTCCCATACAGGGACTCCCTTGTTTAGGCCTCAAAGTAAGCCCACACATTGTCGCTGCCTTCAGAGTTTGTGTGCCTCTATACATGTGTCCAGCTGACGAGGCCACCCAGAGAATTGTGGTATGATGGGGTCAAAGAGTAGCGACGGCTGTTGTCACTGTGCTGTCCCTGTAATAACATTCTCCTTTTATGCGTGCAGTATGGATCTATATTCCTGGGGAGACCTTCAGCATATAGGGCTATGGGGCAGCTTGTGACTAGTCACAGTTCAGTAGTATTTCAGTTTAGGGTTACCCCTCATATAACCAACTCAAAGAGTGCCCTCCCTATGAATAGCCTTTTGAAGCTTATTAAAATCCCCACTTGTCTGACTACTGGCCATTGTATTTATCAGTCATCCATACCCCCAGTAGTGATGCAATGCTACAGCCCCGTGGTAGGGTTAGGTGCTGAGCCTTCTATTTAAGGTCCTCCATCTCAGGGTCAGGCACGTTGAACTATGTGAAGTTGTAGGAGGGAGGTGTCCTACTATTGTATTCTATTCCTGGGCATTAGGGGGATCCAGGCCTGACCTGCAGATGTTCCTGCAGACAAGGGGGTCTCCTCCAGGGCCATGCAAACCTCAGTTTTGCCATGTTAGAGTCAGGCACAGACTACAGAATGTTTCTTCGCAGCCCAAGAGTCACAAAAGTTCCTTATCTCCTGTCGGGAAACTGGGCTGGTGCCATCACTCCCCTCATTCAATCTGGGACAGCCAGGTAAGGGAGAACTGGGACTGCTGTGGCCTCAGAACAGTAATGCGAGCAGCCAGGTCGCAGGATTCGCACCTACTGGAACCACGGCAGGCCGCACACGACTCCCCTGCCGGCTCTGTTCCCCTCTGGTGATCCCTTGCAGTGCTGGGGGTAAGTTTTGATGTGTGGTCATCAAGTCGGGGGTCCCCTCAAGCCGCTACTTCCAAGGACTCCCAGCCTTCGTTTCCAGGTGCCATCTTGCCTTCGGCAGCCGTGCTCAAATCTGCCAATAAATCTACTCATGGACAGCCATCAAAGCTTTTTGGGGCCCTCCTGACCCCGTCTGCACCCTTCTGTGGGCCTCTGAGTGGGGTTTGGATTGATGCACCGCAGTTCGCCTTAACTCTGCTAAACGTGATAGTGGAACTTTAGTGTATCACATCCACTCAGCCATCTTGATTTTGAATAGTTAGTTTTAACCATTAAATGACAAATGTGTGTGTTTAGTTTGTTTGAAGTGAAGTGGGAATAGTAAGTGTAATGTTGGTATTGTGATATAGTTTGCGGTTGTTTTGTTTTCTGTTGGTGTGGAAACAAAGTTTATTTTTTTAAATATCTATATCTATATATATATATTAATAAGTATAATAAAAACAAAACACACATATGTATTTACTATTTTTTATTTAAAGAAAATAACATGTATTGCAATTTTGAGTAGTTTTGAAACATATTTATCACATAAAAAAGAAATCAATTTTTATGGAGATACGTAATAAAAATGTTAATTGTAAAACATTTACAGAAAATAATATTTGTAATAATCTTTTTACATTATATACATTTTTTTAACATTGTATGTTTTTTAATAGCACTGCTGCTATTTTTCTCCTATAAGGAGATAGTCTTTTATTTTACATTTATTAAGTTGTAGTTGGGTGCTGCTGTTCATCATTATTTTGACAATTTTTAAGAGATTTCTAAGGTTGGGGCATGTAGTATAGTTGTGTAAACTATGTGGGTGTTGTTATTGTTAATTTTTCTGGTGTGTTTGTTGCATTTGTAATGCTATTTGGTATTGTGGTATTTTTAGACATTTTTGGGTATGGAAAGTAATTTATAGTGTAGGTTATAATTAAGATATGTGTTAAAAAATAATTCTGTAGAGGTTAAAGGTATGTTTGTTTTAATTTGGGAATGTATTGTACGGGCGGGTGTGTTATTACTTTCCTACAGGTTTGCGTTTCCCAGGAAAATTGGATGGTCTGTTTTTTTTAATAAAGGAAATTTGTATTTGTTTTAAATCTTTTTTTGTTTTTTTTCTGTGGATTGCTTCGAAGAATTGCCTCTCTGTTTTCAAAATGTTTGAATTTTGAAGTTTTTTATTACTGTTTTAAGGACTTTTTGGTGGATTACTAATGTTTCCTATGTGGATTTGGACAGAGATCCAAGTAGCTCATTAGGTGAGTACGTATCGCTTCATTATTTTGATAATAAGGGCTTTCTATTATGCAGTAATGTTTGGCTGCTTCTGTGACAGGGATGTAGGCTAGTGCATTCAGTTTTTTAACTTCGAAGGCGAATTGGCTATTGGTGGCGTTTTCCACGCTTAGAAGTGGTTTACGATGTTGGGCGGAAGCTTCCGCCCGACACCTACCTGGGATCGGGCCTGACCGTCTTGCGGTTGGCAATTTTGCATGCCCGATGACAATGTGAGTGAACACTGTTCGGTCGGATTCCTATTCTTCCCTATGGGAGCTCGTGTTCCGCCCAACAAACGGCCGTAACACAGGACCCTACAAGGGGGGGTGTAAAACCCAACACCCTGTCACGGGCACCCCTTTGTGCCAGCCACACAGTGCAGGATGTTACATGGTGGTCCCTTAGGTACCCCCTTGCCCCCAACCGGAGGCCACAGGATGATGGGGGCCCTGCTAGGTGCCCCCAACGTCACTTTCTGACAGCCTTTTTATGTCAGAAAGGCCGGCGTGTAAAGGTTGTCGGAAACCGGCATCGTAATCCAGAGGACGGAACGCTGTTAATAGGGGTGTAGGATACGGTTCAGACCAACACGGATACTCCGAGAGCCGGTCGGAACCGAATCAGACTGACCGTGTGGTTTACATTACGACCGCGAACATCGTAATCGGTCGGTTGGAATATAAACCGACAAGTCGGTCGGAGGGGTCCGACGCAGTTGAGGAAATTCTAACTGTCGGGCGGAGGCTTTCCACCCGACATCGTAATCGGCCCCTAAGTGCAGAGTTCTGTAGGTGACGCCACATACTTTGATTAAAATGGTAATTATATCCATGTATGGCCGAGTGGGGTATATTTTTAGGATAGATTGAATCAAAGCTTGCTCAAAGTCGGTTAAAACAAAATTGGGGTAATGGTTGTATATTGTTTGATTTGAATAAGCAGTTCCATGTAAGTAATGCCTTGTTTACCATCTATAGTTGACATGGGGACTGTTTTAGCAATTTGTTAGAGGAAGAGAAGATTAGAATTCACTTGTCTTTATTTTATCATCATATAGTAGGAAGGTTCCTCTCTATTGGTTAATATTAGGTTTGTTGGTAGGACTATTTTCCTGTATGTTTTAGGAGTAGGTGGTGTGTCACTGGTGGTCCTTTTAGTGCATGTTATCAGGCGTTTTAAGGTAATTATTGGTGATTATTGGCCTGCTATATGTACAGGTACTTGGGGTAGTTTATTCTTGAGTATTTTTCTATAGGATACTAGTGCTTGTTTCTCTGATATGCTCTTTCACATTAATAATAGTTTCTTTAGTAGTTGCCCTCCTAAAACATGCATTGGAATAATACTTTTTACATTGCCAATCATTATGTTTAGTAGAAGCATTTTCTTGGATGTAAGTATATACCATGTAATGCAATAGTAATTTTCCCTTCAGTGATGTTATAAATGTTGCACCTTCTGCCATTATTTCTGTAATTACTGTAAAAATATAAATATAAAAAATGTGATATTTACTTTATGTTTTTATCAACATACAGCTAAATATACATTTCCTATTTCTTGTTTAAACTTACTTATATGATCTTTAGAGAAGTTTTGTTTTGGTGCAGTCTTTTCTTTCAGAAAGCTTATTTGTGTAACACTTCTTTTTTCTGTTGGGAGAGAAAAAGCAGTTTTATTTGTTGAATGTGATATAGTTATAAGGCCTGATTAAGACTTGGCGGTGCTGGAGTGGGCTGCCACTCCAGCCACCCGCTCCAGGACCGTAAAAGTCGACCGCTGCCCACCCACCAGATTATGAGTATTTTCGTGGTCTGGTGGGTGGGCAGCAGGGTGCAGTTTAAAGGCTTATAAGGGAGACTTGGAGCTGCATCACTGCGGCACCACTAATGCATGTTCCTGCATGGCATGGACTGAGCAGTCCATGCCATGCAGGAAAAGTGTTGCATGCACACAGGGGGGGCACAACATGTGCTCCCCTGCATGCACCCCAATGCACAGGGGCAACAGGGGGTCCTGTAGGGCCTCCTTTGTTTCCCCACGCCAGCCTTTTCATTGCGGGCTCATCTCCTTGAAAAGGATGGCAGTGGGGAAACTCGTAAGACGCATGGTGGTGCCGCAGTGACACCACCATGCATATTGCTTCCCCAGACCACTGCACTACTATCAGGGATCGCGGATCGCTGGCGGTTGCAATGGTCCAAAAGAGCTCCAACTGTCTTACTCGTAATTCGGTAGCTGGACCACTTGTACAGTGATCCTCGACCGCCATCGTACCTCCACTGTTAGTTTTTGCAGCCCTATGGACCTCCAAACTCATAATCAGGCCCTTAGTGTTTGATGACTCTTGGGTTATTAGCGCGTTTAGGCGTTGCTGTTGCAGTACATTTAAAGTTATTATTTAAATATATTTACTTTGTGATGTTACATGTGTAGTTTTTCTTGGTGTATAGAAGAAAGCTGGATAATCTTATTAAAAAGTGCAATGTGAAACAGTGTGTTAGAAATTGTTTCTTAAATTGTATTCTTGTAAGTTTTGTTTATTTTACTTCTTATTTTAAACTAGCAGCCCGTCCCGATCTTGTCCGGGAGCAACCAGGCTTCCCCGACCCCCGCCTGCCCCGACATTGTCCAGCATTTCGGGCCCCCGCCCGCCCCGTCCCCCACCTGCCCCGACATTGTCCCCCGGAGCCTTAAAAAGGCGACATATGATAGTCACAGCAGTGCGCTTCGGGCTGTTTGCTTTCCCCATCCACATGAAAAGTACCACGAAAAGAGGGCACATTTAAACCGGCTCCGAGGTTGACGGATCACTTTCGCCTGTGGGGTCTCTTTGAGCGGGGTTTACCCTTGACGGAGCTCGGCGTGCCGAGATTCCAAGATGGTAACATAATGCCCGCGTGTCAACCTAAACGCTTAACGGTGAAACGCTGACGCTCTGCAGTTCAACTTCCTGAGCTGTGTTTTAGGTAAAACTAATGAGCGTGATCGTGGTAGTTTGGGGCCTTACATCACCCCAACCCCCGCCTGCCCCAACCCCCGCTGCCTTACCTCAGCCGCCGCTCCTCAGTCCACCGCTCCTTGCCGCTCCTCCCCCGTGCCATGTCCACCGCTCCTGGACGCCGCTCCTACCCGTGCTCCTGACGTCAGCACGCAGGTCGCGGCTGGCGCTACTTCGAGGGGACTACTTTTTTTATAATGTACATTTTTTAAATATAACGTATTTTTTTACTTTATATAGCCTATGTCCATCTGCACACCCTGAGGATTCCAACGATGTATCGGGTGTGTGGATTGGCGCTGTGGTTCCCGAGTTTACCCGCCTCAAAGTTCTTCCTTTATAATAGTAGTATAGATAGAATTTATACTTACTTGGAGACATAATCGTATAGTTGTATATTTTTTTGCCTTGCGGTTTGCAGGGATAATCCAGCAGAGTTTCCTCCTATTGAAATGTCTTGCGTTTGGAGATATATTTTTTGATTTAATTTGTTTGGTTTTTATATTGTTTGTTTAATTGGTTAAGCTGTTTTTATTAGTTATAGTTGTGTGTAGTTTAATATTATTGGCTGCTTTAGGCTTATTTAATTCTTTTTGACAGCTATATCCTTATTTGGGGAACACTAAATAATGTTTTTTATATCTGTACTTTATGTAGGTTTATCTATTTAAAATTATATTTATTTATATTGAGTTAGGAATTGATATTCTTTATTAATGTTTATTGTGCTTAAATTTGTTTTAAATATGTGTAATATATATTTTAGAGGTATTTTATCTTTCAGTTCTTGGTGAATTAAAATAGTATTATTCATTTATATATTTTAGTTATAATTTTAGGATATATTAATTGTTGTTTGTCTGTTTGATTAAATAATCTGCTTTTAGTAATTTTTTTATTGGATTTCGTTTGTTGTTTTAATGATATTCATGTACTTGATATTATTGTTTTCAATATTTTTTACATTGTATACCTGTATTTATGTCACAATATTTTTGTTAACGATATGTTTTTTTTAATATATGTAGATTTAGATATTTTTGCCATTGATATTTATGTGTTAGATATAAGTGACTTTTATAGGGAGTCAATATTTTTGTTCATGATATTAAAGTTTTGATACTGCTGGGAGTTGATATTTGTTGTCTCAATATACTGTCACTGATCCATTGAGGATATGTACATTTTGTGGTATCAACTATCTCAGATGGTTGACTAAAGTACTGTCTACTATAAACGTTATCATCCAGTTGGGTGTATTATTAACTCCAATGGTCTGTTGTTTTGTATGCAATATTTAAGACATGGTATTTGTGTTAGATGGCATTCAGTGCGTAATATTCTGGTACTATACCATTTTACACCGCACCCCTCTAACCCAAACACCTTTTCCGTGTTATGCACCACCTCACACAGCAAACACACTTTAGACTTCATGCCGATCAATGCTCCCTCTGCAACCATGCTTGTTGCGGATCTAGTCAATGTTATCACGTCAAACAACCTTTCTCATAGAGAACTGGTTCATGCCAGGTACCACTCACATCCTGAATGATTTAGACGCTGTTCACTCAAATATAACATATCCTACAGTATATTTGGTCAGCCTCTTGCCACGAATATCCCCTTCTCCATATGTGAACAAATATCCATCCCTTTTAAGAAATGGTGGCAGGTTGTACTGAGCCGGTGACGTGCAGTTGGTCTTTTCACTAAGAAGCATCCCATACCCATCACTTTGTAAGTGCTATATGTACCTTCCCAGTCACCCAATATTCCCAGTAGGGCCTTATTTGAGGGGAGGTGAACTGAGCATCCCAAGACTTGTGTTACTGCTAATTCTATTGAATACAAATTTGCTGTATGTCTGGGCAACTCCATGTAACATGAAAGAAGTTACTGAACTCTGCTTTACATTAAGGACGGCTCCTCCCTTATGGCGGAGGAGTGTCGCCCCACTGCTGGAAACAGCAGATCAAAACATAAAATAAAATGATAATAAAGCAATTATTATTGTTTTTCCCCTACTCTGCCCCCACACACCATCCCACTTCGTATCAGCAACAGCCGCCACTGAGGAAAATCTGTAAAATTCTATGCCTCTCCAAGAACAACTTGCCTGTCATAAATCACAGACCGACAGCTACCTCAAAAGACAATTTGAGAAGCAGCTACCACACTCAAAAAATGAGCCAGTCCTTAAGCCTGTTTTTCTCCATTTCCCATTCTCACAGCTCCTTTCTACCTGGAACATCGCAGAAGCATGATGGTTGTTTTGGTAGGGCAGGTGGTTTGCAACCCATTCCTCATCATGGAGGAATAGCAGGCTGTAAGACAAGACCACAATCAGATCCTTAGTATTTCTGTTCTTTTAGTTCCAGTCTTGACTTTTGTTTGAGAATGATGTCTTTTACCCTTCTAAAATAGATGACATATTCTATAAGTCATTGCCATGCTTGCTGTCACCATTTAAGATTTAAGGAATCCCTCCTACTACTTAGTGAATCACAACTTTGCTACTTTGCTGCTCGCTCTGGATGTTTTCTTTGCTGATGATATTATCAGTCAGGCTTTTTTCCTGTTTTGCTGCTTCGTTTGCCTGTCTGTAGCCAGGGTTTTTTATCTGCTAGGATTTTTTCTTCTGAAACTGGTATTTCCAGTTGCTCAACTATTTGTTCTGACTTTCGTGTTTATTGCTCATCAACCTGGAGCTGTAACATATGAATTTGACCCATTCGACCTATCCAGTGGTGTCCATGAAACTCCCACTTTCGTGGCTTAAGCAGGGTGAGGTTGATTTGTATAGTTATTTATGAGTGTGTTCTGTCAGCAGCTCTGCAGACAAAACATTTTAAAAACAGCACAAGAGAAAACTATACCAAAGGTCAGGGATTGAAGCCAATCGTAGTAGAGGAGGCCCAGAAAAACAAATTAAGAGAAAAGAGGGAAAGAAAGAGAGGGCTGGAAGGAAGAGGGAAAGGATGACATGAAAAGAAAGAAGAAACTTTAACAAGAAGGGAGGGCCAAACAGATGAAAGCATGGAAGAAAGGGTGAAAGGACGGAAGGATCAAAGAATAAAACATTTGCCAAGGTGGGTGAAAGAAACAATGGCTGGAATAATGCAACGGTCAATGAATAAGTGGAGGAGTGAATAAGAAACTGAATGGTAGGATAGATAGGTATATTGATTGAAAGAGGGTGAAATGATGAATGGATGCTAAAGAATTTATGTATAGATTGGGGAGAGTTGAATTAATGGTTGGAGATTTGAGTGGAAGAATGACTCGAATAGAGTAAAGAGAAAAGAATAGACAGAATAGTAAAGGAAGGATGAATGGAATGGTGAAAAGATGGATGGATGCATGAATGATAGAGTTAGAGGATGGAAAGGTAGATGGCCGAATGATGGTGGGATGATTGGTCCTCATCGAGGATTGGTGGGGGTTACTTCCTTCACTCACCCTATGGCATCCGAGGAATAGATCTTGGAGGGAGGTATTTTAGTTTTTCTGCCTACTCCCTTGGATTCAAAAAACGAATCTAAATCAACCCAACGCACCTTCAAAATTGTCACCAATCTATGAACCTCTTTGTACCATTTTTCAAGTTCCTCCCTCAATTTCGGAAAATATGTCTTAAAGGCATAACGATCAACAGTCATCCAAGGCACATGCATATAATTCACTCCATGCACTTCTCTCAAAGGAACTTCTGACACTGTCACTGGTTCTGAATCACTAATGACCCCCTTAACTTTATTTTCTGTCTCTGTAGGTTTCTATCTAGTATAAACTTCCTTTTTCCACTTTGATCTGTATTTCTTTGAAATCCCTCCAGTCCTTATATTCCTCAACTAAATCCTTAATATGAGCTCGAAAAGTCGCAAAGCCTATTTCTTTTATCTCGTTTTGACTCAAATCCACGTTTTAATTTTTCTGTAAACTCCTTGTTCTGCTATTGACCATATTAATCTGCTAATTCTTTAAGTTCATTCTGTGCTTCTTTTGCACACCTTGCTACTTCTCTAAGCGAGCATCGAATTTCATCTACATTACATGGAATCGTTTTATATAAATCATGTGTTCCCTGCAGAATTTCTCCAAATTCAATCTTTAATAGTCCAATATTAATTTTCCTCTCTTTAGGAAGCACACTTCTCGAGGCAGGAGCAATAATGAGCACAGTAGTAGGAACAGTTGGCATAGCAATATTCTCAGACCGGGCACTTGCACCTGATGTTACATTCATACTTGTCACTGTAAGCACTGTCAATCCCCATGTACTCGAGCTCAGCTCTCCTGATGTGCCCATGTCAGATTCAAATGTAGAAATCACTTGTGCCTATGTAAATTGAGGAGGTACAGAGTTCAAGAGATCATTTAGAAAGTTATTCTTCTCATATGAATCTTGCTCTGTGTCTTGTTTTTCTCTATGACCCTAATCAGCTTTCTTTTTGTCTGTTGTCTCATTAAATAGTGAAGGAAAATCTCTCATCTCTTCTACCATACACTCTCTCCAGAATCTCTCTGATTATCCCATTTGTTTTCTAGTCACCGTTTCAGTGAATCTTTATACTATTTCTTCATTTTCTTTCTCTCTTTTTCTGCGGCCATTCAATCCCATTTATCCCATTCCTTCATATTGTGTTGGTCTAGGTGCTAGCTTTCTTCAATCCATTGTCTATCTCAGGAAAACCAGCTTTCTAATGTTAAAACTACCCTCTAAAGGAAACTTGAGTACGTGTCAACAGAAGTATATTCGTGCCAATCTCCAATCTGGGTACACACAAAGCTCATAATTCATCAATGTTTCATCGTGAAAAGGTCAGCCCTCTGGAGGAATCTTCTGTCTCTCTGTAGCTGGTAGCTAGGAGTTTGTGGTTTTTCAATAAAGCACTCATTATTCTGACTCAAAATAATACAAACCCACACAAAAAAGCAAGCGAACAACAACCAGTCATACCATGGCTATGCCAAAGGTCAACCACTCACCGCACAACTTTGACAGCAACAAACCAATGACAGAAGGACTCTGTGGTGATGTCTCTCCAATCCCAGTGTGGCTCCTTGGCTGGCAAACCAATTGCAGTGCTGGTTTTTCTGTGAATGGAATAATCACAGTCTTTTTCTAATGAAACACACATGAATAATAGAGATATTCTGGCATTAGGCATTGGTGCGAATAGAGCAGGCATAGAAGACAACAGATTGGCTAATAGAGGGATTTGAGTCAGCCGATTGGCTGACAGAAAGATCCAATAAAGATATTTTGGTTTAAGGGATTGGTGCGAATATAGTAGACCATATTGGGATTTGAGGCAGCTGATTGGCCGACAGAAAAAACAGTAGAGATATTTTGGCATTAGGTATTGGTGCAAATAAAGCAGGCATACAGTACAATGGATTGGCTAATAATGGGATTTGAGGCAGCCGATTCCCCGACAGAAAGAACCAATAGGGATATTTTTGGCATACGGCATTGGTGTGAATAGAATGTGCATATTGGAAACCTAGATGGAACACAAAGGAATTCTTTGTTGACTGGTTTGTCAGATATGAGATGGTATTTGATTGGTCGAGACAATGAAACAATAGAGATGTTAAGATTTGAAGCTGTTTTGTGAACATGCTTGATGTTACAAATTAATTGGGTGACCAGAATGTGGACCACATTGGAAACTGCAAAGGAAGACTAAAACATTGCGTTAGGTGTGGAAGTCCACATTGGCTATTGGGAGGCATTTAAAAGGAATGCAAAATGGCGTTCTTACATACCGGTCATCAGTGAAGAAGTGGATGGGATAAGAAGTAGCTGTTAATACAGTAAAGAGAAAGGCCATGTCAGAAGGCTAGTTTTTGAGTCTCTTGAAATAAGGAGGACTGAGAGGAGACTTGTTTTCTTATATAAACTAAGGAGGTGTCGTGTAGCGCGCTGCGCAGCCTGCAGGAACCACACAGGACACAGATTGTGTGTAGAGGTACTTCTTTATTTTCTCGTCAGGTCCGTCCGTCTGGGCACGTCCGTCCTCGTCCTGCTACATACTGTCCTTTCCTGTCCGTCCACAGGAAGTAGTGTCCGGTGACCTGGTCACCACCCTGTGACCCACAGGGTCCTAGTGTCCGGCGTCTGTCGTCTGTCGTGGTCATCACATCTCCCCCCCTGTCACAACAAAGTCTTTTCCACATGCACAAATTCTTGGTATACTGTCCACACTGTGAAGAGCTTATGAGAGAGAGCAAGAGAGAGAGTGAGAGATAGAGAGAGAGAGAGAGAGAGAGAGAGAGAGAGAGAGAGAGAGAGAGTCTCTACATTTCTTCTATCAGTCTCTTTGTCTTTTTGCACTCTCTTCTTGGTCTTTGTTCTCCGCTCTGTTCTTGTCCTCCGCCTTCTTCTTTGTGCGTTGTCATCTCTCCATTTGTTACTTGCTCTCTTTCTTCCACTTCCGTTGTTGTTATCGCTCTTTCCCCTTCTTCCATCTTGAACTCCTTGAAGTGTGAGCTGTTTCTTGTTATTTTCCGATGATCTGAGACTGCGGTCACCATTGACCCTTTTACTCCAGTCACTACCAGCGGATCTTTTGAAAAAGGGCTGTCAGATTTCCTTTGCTGTGTTTGTTTCACTATTACTAAGTCTCCTTCCTTTAGTTGGTGTTCAGCTGCATTTCTCTTTTTGTCAGCATACTCTTTCATTTTCTTTTTCTCTTGGTTGTCTCTTTCTGCAATCTCTCTTCTGTTGGTGTCTGCTATGGCCTCTGTTTGTGGTAGCCTTGACTTGCTTGCTCTTCCTAACACCAGTTCTGCTGGACACCTGCCCGTGGTGCTGTGAAGGGTGTTCCTATAGTCTCGTAGCACTTGACAAAGCGCTTGTCCAATTGAGATCTGTGTCAATTTTGCTCGCTGGATGGCTCTTTTGATGGTCCCCATAAATCGTTCTGCCATTCCGTTGGCTTGTGGCCACAGAGGAGTTATTTTCCTGTGTTTGATTCCCAGGTAGTCCATGAACCTGCGGAATTCTTCTCCTGAGAATGGAGGACCATTGTCTGTTTTCAATGTTTGTGGTGAGCCCCAGGCAGCAAATATGTCGTCTAACACTGGTAAGGTGGCACTTGCCGATGTCGATGACACTTCCCTCACTATTGGAAATCTTGAAAATTCGTCGATCACTACCAGCAAGTACTTTCCAGTCTCCAGTGGCCCATAGAAGTCTGCTGCTAGTTCGGTCCATACTGCCAATGGCAATTCCGACATCTTCAACGGTGTGGGCTTACTAGACAATCCTGTTACTTGACAGGTGTGACATTGTGACACTTCTTCCTCCACCATGCTGTCCAGTCCTGGGAACCACACTCTTTCTCTCAACATCTTCTTTGTCGCTACGATTCCTCTATGTGACTCATGAGCTATCTTAATTGTTCTCTTCCTTAGCCGATGTGGTATTACAATCCTTGAACCTCTCATCAGGACTCCGTTCTCTGTCTCAGACAGCTCTTCGCCTATCTTTTTGAATGCCAGCAGTTCTTCTTTGTCGACCCCTTCTTCTGTGACGGTGTTGCTATTAATATGTCTCCATCTCTGTAGCCTCACTATCGTTCCTATTGCCTTCATTGTCGGGTCTCTTTTTGTCTCTCGCTCCAGTTCTTCACTTGTTATTGACGCTGGAGTGTTTTGTTTCACGATGAAGTTCAGATATTCTTCTGCCATTGTGGTACCACCTTTCCGATGTGGGAGCGGGTGCCGCGACATGTAGTCGGCTGGGTTTTGGTCTTTGCCTGGTTTGTGTACTATTTTGAAGTTATAGTCCATCAGCCTGATTCCCCACCTTCTATTCTTGGTGGTATTTTCGCGTTTGGGTTGCCATAGATAGTCACTAGTGCTTGGTGGTCTGTCACTATTGTGAACGGTTTTCCATATATGAACATGTGGTAGTGCTCGCATGCCCATACTACTGCCAAACTCTCCTTCTCTGGTTGAGAGTATGCTCTCTTGACATCTGACAGACTCTTACTTCCGTATGCTACTATCTGTCGAGGTGAATCTTTCCCAGGTTTGTGTTGTGCTAGTATTGCGCCAAGACCTACCGGGCTGGCGTCTACTGTTAGTTCAGTGCATAAGTTTGGGTCGAAGTATGCTAGGTGGTCTACTGCCGTCACTGACGCTCTTATTTCTTCAAACGCTTTTTTACACTCTGTGGTCCATTCGAATGTGTGTCCTTGTTTTGTTAGTTCTCTCAATGGTGTGCTCACCGTCGCGAAGTCTTTTATGTACCTCGCGCAGTAGCTGGCAAGGCCAAGAAAAGAGCGCACAGCAGCGACGTCTTTTGGTTCACTCGTTTTTTCAAGCGTGTCTATCTTACTCCGGTCTGGCCTCATTCCTTTCCGTGAGAATATGTGTCCGAAAAACACTAATTCTTCCCTTCCCAGTTCACATTTCTTCTCGTTTACTGTCAGGCCCACCTCTACTAACCGTGAGCACACTTCCCTCAGTGCTGTGTCGTGTTCTCCATCTGACTTCCCAAAGACCAGAATGTCATCGCTGTAGTTTAGACTGTTCTTTATCGGTCTTATTATCTGCCTGATCGTTTCTTGAAATATTTCTGCTGCTGAAGATATTCCAAAACTCAGTCTTTTGTAGCGAAATAATCCTAGGTGCGTTGAGAATGTCGTTATGTATCTGGACTGCTCGTCCAGCTCCAATTGATGGTATCCCTTGCACAGGTCTAGTTTGGAAAATTTTCTCATTCCTGTCAGGCAGCTTATCATGTCGTCCAGATGTGGCCCTGGATGTTGTTCTCTTTCGATGGCTGTGTTTGGTATTCTCATGTCCACACAGATTCTTATCTGTGTGGTGTCTTTTTTTGGTACAGCCACTATTGGGGACACCCATGGCGTTGGTCCTTCTGCTGGCTCAATTATGTCCTGTGCTAGTAGGGCCTTTATTTCTTCCTCCACTTGAGGTTGTAGATGTATTGGTACCCTTCGGTGGTGTTGTGCGACTGGCCTGACAGCTTCATTTATGTGCAGTGTTATTTGTCTTCCTTTCAGCTTTCCTAGTCCTTCCGTTAGTTTTGGGAATTCCTGTAGTATGCTCTCCTTTTCCGACATGTGGTACATCATTTTCAGTAGGCCCATTATTTTTGCTGTTACATTGCTTAGTAGACACGGTGCGGGAATGTCTCCTCGTAACACATGTATTTCTTCTGTGACAGTCTTGCTCTTGTGCGTCATGGTGTCCGTGAATTTTCCCATGTTTGTTACAGGATTTTGTGCACCCCACGTAAATACTCTTACGCTTGATGGTTGTAGCGGTGGCTTCCTTTTCATCTTATCATATTCCGTAGCACACATGATGTTGCACGTGGCTCCGCTGTCCAGTACAAATTCTGTTTGATGGGGCCCTACTTCAATGGTCACCCAATCCGTCTTCTTTATTGACTTCCTGTCTATTAGCCTGATGTGTTCCTCTTCATGCCCTTCGTCTGTGGTCATGAGGTATAGGCGTTCTACTTTTCTTGTTGTTTCTTCCTCTTCCTCTTCTCCTCCTGACTCCCCAGACGAGCTCCTCTCCGTCGTGTCCATGTGCCGTACATGTTTTGTTGTTGCTGTTCTTGGCCTTCCGGGCCTGCCACGTTCATTTTTGAATTGTCCACCTTGGCACATGGTAGCAAAGTGGTTGCTTCTGTTGCATTTCCTGCATGTTTGACCGAATGCTGGGCATGGTCCTCTGTGAGGGAATTCCAGACTGCACCTGTAGCATTGGGAACTTTGTTTCTTCGCCGCTTGTTCCTTGTGTCCTCCCTTCCAGTTCCCTTTCTTGCCTGCGTCTGACATTTTATGTATTTGTTCTCCCTTTCGGTCCATCTGTCTCGCTTGTATGATTGCTCTTGCTTCCGCCCTCGCTAGATCTAGAATCTTTTCCAGGGTGATCGGTTCTTTCAGTAGTCTTGTGCGAAATTCCGTGTCTCGGCAGCCTTCTATCAGTTTGAGGCGAAGTGCCTGTTCATTGTCGTATTTTTCAAATTCGCAATGTGCTTCTAGCTTTCTCAGCCTTGTTGCAAAATCATCCATTGACTCTTCTGGCTGCTGATATGCCATGTGAAAAGAATATCTCTCAAAGTCGACGTTTCTTGGTGGGTCGAACTTGGCCGTTAGACATAATTTCTCGTAGGTTTCTAATTCACTCTGTAGCAGTGTTATGAGGAGGTCATCCACCTCATCCCCCACTAGGTTTAGGAATAAATCTAGTTTTTTTTCGTCCACCACGTCGGTCGCCTTCATGTATCGTTCAAATTTTATGATCCATTTTTCCCACTGGATGCCCACTTGTGGCTCCGATACAGTGAAAGGCACCGGTCTGCGGTATTGTGCACTCTGTGACTTTGTTTCTGGCATTTCTCTTCTCTTTGCACCTTTGTCTCCTTTTTTCATTTTTTTTTTTTAAACTCTTGTATTTCAAGCTATTTTATATTAATGTCTTTCCTCTTTATTTCTCTTATTATACTCCTGTCCTATGGTGACAGTGTTGCTCCTTTTTCAGTCCCTCTGGTGCTCTCCTTCGTTTTTTGTCTGCCTTTCTAATGGCTGCCCTTTGTTTCTATTGCACTTTTTTTTTCTTTGTCTCCCACAAAATGTCCGCCTTGCTTCTCGCGAGATTTCGCGATCGAAATCTCGCTTTCGCCTGACCTTAAAATGGCCGACTTGCTGTGGCCGCATTTCTATTGGTCCCCTCTGCCTGTTTCCAGTATGGCCGCCGAGATGTGACCGCTCTCGCGATACTACGCGCTCGAATTTTTAGCGCGATCTCCCTTCTCTCTCAGGCGCTGCTGCTGCTCCCCGTGGCTCCTCTTACCGCCCGTTGCTTCTTTTTGTTGGACGCTTATCGGGGTGGGCTCCCGTGTAGCTCCTTGCGTCAGCGTTCGCTATGCTGATCCCGTGCGCTTTCGAACGCAGTGGTGTCACTGTTTCCAACCACCCTTCGTCGCCAGATGTCGTGTAGCGCGCTGCGCAGCCTGCAGGAACCACACAGGACACAGATTGTGTGTAGAGGTACTTCTTTATTTTCTCGTCAGGTCCGTCTGTCTGGGCACGTCCGTCCTCGTCCTCGTCCTGCTACATACTGTCCTTTCCTGTCCGTCCACAGGAAGTAGTGTCCGGTGACCTGGTCACCACCCTGTGACCCACAGGGTCCTAGTGTCCGGCGTCTGTCGTCTGTCGTGGTCATCACAGGAGGGTTGTGATGAGACTCATTTTCTTATCAACACAATGTATAGAATTATAGAATGGTGATTTAAATTATGTGTAGAGGACATCAGTTAGATAACAGGTGGCTGTTTGATAAGCATGTAGCTGTTTATAAAATTGGAAATTGAAACTTATAACTTCCTAATTCCCCCTTCCATTTATACAGGAGTTCTCACTGTCAAAGACCATTAAGGAGCCTCAATATTGAAACCTGTCTACATATTCTGCAGACAGTAAATCGTATATGGTGATATTACTTTGTTTCTGTATAAGAAATATAGGACTGGGCATAAGGAAATAGATATTGCAACACTGGATTTTTGATTTGCAATGGATGAGGGTTTTTTCTAGGTGTGTCCTGAATCTTAAAATGATTGTAATATGGCAAATATAGACATAAATAGAGGGAGTCTAAGATGTGATTTCAGAATTGTAAATATTTTAAGTGTTTTTAAAAAATGTTTTTGTATGGATTTGCTTAACAGCCCTGATAAATTCCTCATTGAGGGGTGAAATGTGTTGCTGGGGCTGGATATTTCTATTTTGAGAGGAATATAAATACTTTGAAGGATCACCACTGTGACTTTTTATGTGTTTATGGGTGAATGGAAGAATGTATTGCCCCTTCTGGATGGACTTTGTTATAATTGAACTGTCTTTTTGTTTTTGATACAAATATAAATATAACGCTCCAGTGATTTTTTTGGTAGCGCTCCCTATTGCAGTTTTCCTTTTGCAGTACACAGCTTATGAGGAGTTAGGCTTTTTTGGGTGCAGCGCTGAATAGAACAATTTGAGTATTAGCACGTGTGAGGTCATAGATGGCCTACAACTGCTCTGTTTGTTTTGTGTGACTCAGATTTTGTTTGCTTACCATTTGATGGTTTTAGCTCTGAACTGTTACATCCTGTTCAAACACAGCTTCATTACGCAGACCTTAGTCCTTTTTATTACTGTATATTTACACGTGCATTTCTATTAACTATTTCTATCACTATGCTTGCATATATAGTGTCTAGGTCACTGGTTTGATGATTTAACATTAATTATCTACAGTAATGTGTTTGCTATTTGTTGGACCTGGCTCTTTCTGCAGGTCATCCCAGATTTTTGTCTTCCTCTGCCTTCCTTTGCTGAATTCCCTTTTGTTGAGTTTTAGGACTCTGCACACTTCTCCCTGCTAATTAGTGGTAAAGTGCATGTGCTCTCTCCTTAAAACATTGTAAAATTGGACTACACCTAATTGGTATGTATATTTGTTTGATAAGTCCTTAGTATATGATACTACATGCAACCTTGGCCTGTAAGTTAAATGCTACGAGTGGGCTGTAGCACTAATTGTGCTGCCCGCTAAAGTAGCCTTTAAAAAATGTCCCAGGGCTGCCATTGCAGTCTGTAGTGCAATTCTTTGTGATCAATCCTATGTAATTGATTTTGTAGATTTGGACAACAAACAGCGCTCTTGGAGTCTGGATGTTACTTCTAGCTCCCACAGTGCCATTAAGGTCTCTGTCCACTCACCATCTTCCATAGTTCCCACCCAGTACCCCCAATGGGCCCTCAAGGGATAAATAAATATGGTGATTTGGCAACTAGCAATTTTTAAGTATGGGAAATACCCCCTTTTCCCATGGTCCGCATAAGCAGTTTAGATTTCAGTGGGTCTTTTTCAGTGAGTAGCCATGAGATAATAAAGCATGTAGGAGTTTCAGATATTGGTATAATTGGGAGTGTTGTAGATTAAAGTCTACCTGTAATTCCTGCAATGACCTCATATGAGACCCCTGTCCCACATACCCAAGTTTGGCAAATCCTATTAAGTTCTATTTGTTGAAACCTTCTACCTGGGATACTTATCCGAACGCTATGGCCCTCCAGAGGGGGGTCTCAAGGGCAATCCTTCCCTCCTATCCAAACCACCTTACCACTGCCCACCAGACAAAGAACATCACCCTGGTGAGTTCTGGGGTGGGGGGGGGGCGGGGGATGGCACCTTCTAGGCCATGCCCTTAAAGGGTATCCACCATTAAGCACGGCATTAAGTACCGCCAGTTAGGAGGAAGTGACATCCTGGAAGCCCTTTTCAATGAGCTTTGCTCGTAATTCCCAGAGTAACCTATAAACCCCAAATGGCAGGTGGGGCACTGGGAGGTGGGTCCTTATCAGTCAGGCAAAACCACTGTATTCGGCTAATAAAAATAATAAAAGTACACCAAAAAACAACAGTTATCATACCAACCATACAGATTAAAAATGTCATAATACATTTTGGGATAAATGAAATATACCAATTACAAAGCAGTAAAAAGTACAAGTAAAAAGGATCGCTAGTAATTCATAGGTCGAACAACAAATACATCAATAGAACATCATCCTCTGTTACTTTTTCACAAATATAAAACCATTACATAAACCAAGTCTGTATCAGAGTGTATGATCAACCATAGCTTAGCACCCTTTTTTCCTATGTCTAACAGCCGCCACTAAAACATTTGAAACATTAAAAGTCTCCCATGGGTCATTTAACATCTGCAAATATAACACGGCAGGTCTGACTTGCGGAAAACCCTTCCCCTTTAAAAAGGAATTAAAAACTTTCTCTGCATGAAGCTAAAATGATCGCAAAACATTGTAAAGTGTATGGTATCCTGTATCAAAAAATTGTCACATGTACAGGGGCCTAGCTCATTTACCCTACTCCATCTCTGTACATCTGCTAAAAGACAATGGATGAGATTCAGGCAAAATCTAATGAAGAGAAAATGATGGACAGGCTTTGTAACAATTATCAAATACTGTTCTATCTGCAACACAGTTTTTAACAAAAAGTAAGCTTTCACAGTGGGTTTCATAATCTCTGTTGCCTCTCTCTCTCTACAGACAACATATTTAAAAATTGCACTTTAACCCCTACCAGGTCCTCTTTCACTATCTTTTCTGGAGAGGCAAAAAGGTCGGGTCTTCCCAGATTATCATCTCAGCAAAACTGGTGCAAATCTGCAGGTATGGTTGCGTCACTGAAGCTGTCAAATATACTGTCACTGGGTATCCAATTCCACATGGGAAATACCCATTTGTAGCTGCTTGTGTAGGAGGATTGCTACCCTCCTCTGGAGCTCATGGAATAACCTGTCATATCCCTATCTAGTCAGGCACGGATGCTTAATACCCAGCAAGTGAATTTCGTGTAGTAGCAGGACATCCGTTGTGTGACATCTCGGCAAATCCAAATATTGCCCCCCGTTTGATAGGTAATTCATACCACTGACATTCCATGTCATGACTTTAAGGGTATAGAGGGCAGGGTTTTAAATGAGTTCGGAGAGATATGGTGGTATTCAGCGTCTCCCCCTGTGTCCTGCTCAGGCTACTGCTCATCCATCACTGTGTTAAGTAATGAAGAATCCAATAGTAGGAATAAAAGTAGTTTAATCCATCGGATCACAGCACCACCATAGGATGTCCAGTACCATCAATCTCCAACATCTAACTGACATAAACCGCACGGCACGGACCACACACTCTAGAATGATAGAGAAAGAGAGGTCTGTGCCAAGTTATATAGCAACAGTGTACACAACACATCTTCCCCCTTTAATAGAAAAAAAACAGGAAAAAAAATTAATTAATTATACAACTTATCTCTAATGCAAGTAACAAAATCAGAAACCCATCCAGGTTTTTTGCATAACCGCTTGGGGGCTCATTAGGATGACGGGTGGACTTTGTCTGCCCGTCATCCTGTCGTGTGTATGGACCGCCCGCTATAAGGGCGGGGGTCCCGTTGGGGGTATTAGGATGCGCCCGCCACAGTGGTGGGGGCATCCTGTATCTTTAGCATTGCAGCGGGTGGTGCTGAAAGCAACGCCCGCCAAAATGCTAAAGATACATGTTGTGCATTACAAAGCACAATGTGACAGGCACCGCGCGGTGCCTGCAACGTTGTACTTTGCAATGCCATGTGCACCCCCCACCCCCCGGAGTCCCTGGGGGCCCGCAACGGGCCCCCGCAGGGTATCTCTGCATGCCTTTCCGAGGCTGCAATACCCATGCTAATATGGCTGGCGGTGTCTGATAGACACCGCCACAATTATTAAACCTTTTCCGCCCCAGCTGCAAGGCGACTGGGGCGGAAAAGCGGCGGACGATCTTTCCGTCTGCCACGGTCCCCCCGCCATACTAATATGGCGGGGTCATTCTGGGTAGGATGGCGGGCGGATCGCCCCCGCCAGGCCGGCGGTGGCTACCGCCAGCCTGGGGGGGAGAGATTCGCCCGCCATCCTAATGGGCCCTCTAAGTTTCAAGTAATGCTGAAACAGATGTACAATCATTGACGCAAGAAGAGCTATTATCTGTGGACACAGCAGGAAGGGAAGAATTAGTATTCATTGAACTCTCTCCTGCACAATGTTCAAGGACAACAGGACAATTATTCATATCTTCATCATCAACATTTTGCTTAGGAGATATGTTCTCCTTACGATACAAATTCTTGTTACCTTTAAGTACAGCAATTCTATTGAGATTCAAAACTTTACCATTGGAAAGTCTTACTGAATTTCTTTAAAACATCTTTCACAGAAAATGGTCCCATATATTGTCTTTGACCCTTAGGAACCCGCCACGGTTTTTTAATCTTAAGCAGCATACCAACCCGGACAACTAAATCAATTTTTGAACCTCTTTTCAAATCAAATCTATGTTTATTGACTATGTGAGTTTTTCAATCCTTTTCTTATCTAATTCTAAATCAATGCGAGTTCTGGTAGATGTCACTAACCAACAAAGGCTACATTTTGTTCTTGGTAATCTACCCCTCATGATTTCAAAGGGAGAACACTCAGTAATATCATTAGGAGTAGTTCTGTACTTCCACATGGTCTTGAACACCTGAATTTCCCATTTGTCATCATCAACTCCAGTGATTTGTATGGTGCCCTTCAGTGCTCTGTTAAATCTCTCAATTATACCGTTTCCACTGGGGTTATACACAGGAGTGGTATGATGTAAAACACCAATCTTCTGAAAGTAACCTTTGGCCTTGTTGGAAATAAATTGAACTCCATTGTCAGTAATGACATGGATGGGTAACCCCTCCTCTCTGAATATTCTATCTAGAAATAGTAATACAGAATTTGTGTTCCCTTTTTCTACAATTTTTAAAACAGGCCACTAGAAAATATATCAATGGCAGCAATAATTAATTTGTTCATAGGACCTATGGAACCCATAACACAATGTTCCCATATTGGGTCGGAGAGTCTTTAGAGACTTGTCAGCATTGGCGCAGGTGACACAATCTCTAACCATACATTCCACAAAAATGTCCAATCCTGGCCACCAAAATAATTTATTACCAGATTGTTTAGTTCTTACAATACCATTGTGGCCTTCATGACCATGAAGCACAACCAATTGTCTTATACCAGTAGGAGGTATAGCTCTGTCTCCTCTCCAAATGGTACCATTGGAAAATGACAGTCCATTTTTCACCTCCCAGAAACCTTTAAGGAAATTCTCTCTTGGAAAGCCAACCTTCCCGGACTTATTTCTGGACTTTTTGCAACATGTGGTCTTTTAAGTATTCAGAAGACCAAACTTCTTTTTTAACAGGAAGAGGACTCTCATCCTGTACTAATGCAATCTGAAAAATCATCCCAGGGATTGTGATTGTGCTCTTTAAATGGTACCGGAAGTATAGATAAAAAGTCAGCAGTGACATTTTCTTTTCCTGGAACATACACTATTCTATAAATAAAGTTTGTAGCCTCATGGACATGCAGGCAATTCATCATACCATCAGTGGTGAGGAGACGAACCAAGGGTTTGTGATCGCTACGAAACTCACATTCCTTGCCCCAAAGAAACATTCTAAAGTGCTCCAACGCCTACACACATGCCAATGTTTCCCTTTTAATAGTAGAGTGCTTCATTTCAGAGGATGTTAAAGTTCTAGAAGCATGAGCTATAATAGTTTCTGTACCCTTGTCACATTTCTGTGCAAAAACTGCTCCCAGACCTTTGGAGCTGGCATCTGTGGTACTAACACAAGGGAGAAGGGAGTCAAAACTACTAAGAGCAGTGGCATTGTCAATGGCAAGTTTCACATCTTCGAATTCCTTTTCACATTCCTCACTCCAAACAAATTTTCTTTTGATTTTGAGTAATTGCCTAATATTAAACACCCTGCAAGAGAAATTCGGTATGTATTTTGCGTAAAACTCTGTCAATCCTAAAAAGACCTTACATCATCCTGTGAAGTAGGAGAAGGTGCAAACTGAATTGCCTAACAAGGTCAGGTTTTGGTTTGATACCCTCTTCACATAGTACATGACCAAGATATGTGACAGACGAGACTCCAAATTTACATTTTGAATGATTCACAGTCCAACCATTTGAAGATAGTTTACCCAGAACCAGATCTAAAGAATGGTCATGATCAAGTTTGTTGTTGGCAAACATAAGAATATCACCCTGAAAACACACTGCATTTCTACAATTCCCAAAGATGTTATGCATGGTGTGTTGAAATACAGCTGCCGCAGAGGTGAGACTAAAAGGCATTCTTTTAAATTGATAACACCCAAAAGGTGTAACAAACGCACTGTATTTCTTACAGTCTTCATCAAGAACAATTTGATGACAGGCAGAGGAAAGGTCAATAAATGAAAACAAATTTGCTTTGCCTATGAGTGCCAACATTTCGGAAATTCTAGGTAATGGAAAATGGTCAATTACAATATTATTATTTAGATGACGCAAGTCAACACAAAGGGCTCGATTCCGATCCGGTAAAATAAATCCCCCGTATGAATCGTATTCGTAGCCAAATCCGTACGACTCGTAAACACACCGTACGACCCGGCGAGTACGATCCGGACCGGGTGATCAGGACGCTATTCGTACGGTCCGCGTCAGGTAAGGGCGATTCGTACGGAAAAGCGCTCCATCACATACACACCGTACGCCGCGTACCCCCCATGATCGCCGGGGTACGTGCCCTGCGATCATGTGGGGTATGCGCCGTACACCCTGCGTACATGGGGTGCGCACCGTACACCCACCGTACATGGGGTACGGTGCGTACCCCATGTACGCTGGGTGTATGGCGCGTACCCCACATGATCGCAGGGGTACGGCGCGTACCCCGGCGATCATGGGGGGTATGCGGCATCCCCGGGGGGGGCGTTCTGTACTTGTTTCGGCGCGAACTATGCGTTTACGGCTGTTTCCAGCTCCCGTAAAAAAAAAGGGTCGTACGGTGCGTACCCGACACGAATCGTACTTGCTGGGTCGTAAAAACCAGCCGCGAACCGTAGCGATGTCACGTACAGCGGGTTCCAAGTGAGACTCGTACGGATATTTTAGTCGTACGGAGTCCTGTACGACTCGTACGGTCTTTGGCTCCTGGTACGGATCGTACTTCGTCGTACGTACGGGGACCTTTACGGGTACGATTCGTACGGGGAAAATTGCTCCGTACGACGATTCGGAGCGCATTTTACCGGATCGGAATCGACGCCCAAGTCTGATGTAACCATTGGCACGTCTACGATTGGAGAAATTCATCAATTTGTTGAGTTCTTTCTTTACTTCATCTCTTACAGAAATGGGAATATTTCTAGCCTTAAAGATTTTAGGACATGCATTATTCTTCAAAATTATCTTGTGCTTGGAATCTGTTAACTCACCAATATCATTTCTGAACACATCAGAAAATGTCTCCAACAACATTTTACTATAATCATCAGAATCTCCCATAACCGTGACAGTATCAGGATTATTGGGATTAAAGATAATGTTTAGTTTACCTTGTTAGAACCATTCCAAAACAGACGGTCCTTTTTTTGAAACATATGACCCTGCGACACATTCACTGTCCTTGATCCTGAAAATAAGTAAACAAGACCCAATAATATCTATTCTTTCACCTGAGTACCCTTCAGGATTGATATCAGAGGAATCCAAACTGGAACCCAGTTTGTCTACAAATTTGGATTTCCAAATATTCTCATTCACAACAGAATATGGAGATCCAGAATCAGCATAGATTTGTATATCTATACCTCCAATAGTAATATTACATATGGGTTTCTTTTTTATGACTGAATTGTCAATATTCAACACGACTTGAGAGGAATCTCTGATGTTTAATAAGCAAGACCTATTAAAGTTAGAACTATTTTCATCATTATCCCTTTCACCTTGGTTATCGCCGTCAACACACTTAATGTTTCCACCTTTAGCTTTTCTGCACATTTTAGAAAAATGGCCCACTAATTTGCAAACAGAACATTTCTGTTTTAAGGCAGGACAACGTTTGTTGTTAGCTAGATGAGATTTACAGCCACATCTAAAACAAAAAAAACTTGTCTTTGTCAGGGAAGACAGTACGTTCCTTTAAAATATTATGCTTATTGGAAATTACACCGGCATCATTTACTTTAGCTACAACTGAACTAGCTGAATCTGCTTTATCCTTATCTCTGCTCTAACCTCTTTAGCACTCCTGCAAGACATCTCAGCTTTCCTAACTATAGCTAAAATATTATCTAATTTAGAGTCACCATTTATCCATAATCTATCCTGGATAGAAGAATCTCTAACATGCATTACCACTTGGTCCCTTATGAGATCTTCTTGTAAAAACCCACATTGGCAGTCAACAGATAAGGTTCTTAAGGCAGAAACATAGGTGGCAATAGCTTCATCAGCATTTTGTTTACATTGAAAGGACTTATACCTTGTAATACCAATACATACCTTAGAGGAGGAAAGATTTTCATCACTACCCCCGCTCATTCTTACCATATTACTATAAGCTTTAAGTCCTTCAGGTCCAACAGAGTGTAAAAGAATTCCTTTTTTATGGGCTGGAGACATTTTCCCTTGAACATCTAGAGTGTCAATATAGTTAATAAAATACGCCTTCCATTCAGACCATTTCATGCATGGAGATGAGCCAGCGGGCCAAAACGATTGAGGAGGAGCTAAATTGAAATGTTGAGTTGACATGTTGATGAAGAACCAAAAAAATTAAATCTTCTTATGCTTTCTTTGCTTTTTTACCTTGCCTGCTATTGCTGCCATTGCTGCCTGGTGGGGGACTCCAAGCCCCAGAATTCCGACCGCAACCAGGAGGGAGGAGCCTGCACTTCATCGAGCCCTTTAAAAAGCGCCAACGGGAACGCAGTGCGGGCGCTGCTTTCTTTTCTTTTTTACCTTGCCTGCTATTGCGGCCATACTTACCTGGTGGGGGACTCCAAGCCCCAGAATTCCGACCGCAACCAGGAGGGAGGAGCCTGCACTTCATCAAGCGCTTTAAAAAGCACCAACGGGAATGCAGCGCGGGCCGTGCAAAGGCCAAGGCGGGCCCATCCCACACCCGTCAGCGACAGGAAGAGGCAGGGCAGGGTCACCCCCCCTGGTCCCATTCATTAGACATGTTATGAGGAGCTGCAGCGGTTTGTGGTGAACTCATCACTAAGTAAGTGTCACCCGGCTGTTCCATTCCAACTGAACTATTTAAGACTCATTGGGTGCTTTTTGCCATTGACTTTGACACATTGACATTGGGTTTTCTTTTTGGGTATTTTATGATTTTGTTGTAGCAAAATTATGGTTTTATCGTCTACCTTGGTTCCGTCCTTATTTTTTTTAACATGAGCAAAAGGAAACACCCAAGCTGCTGAATCCCAGAATAATGTACACCATCCTTCCTCTATCTTGAATTATATTACAGGAGCAATGGGGGCTTTGAAAAAACTAATTCAAAGTGTGGAGGAGTCCTTATCATGCTGTACCAATAATGTTTCGGGCGTAACACCCTCTGGCACAGCTACAATTACCAGTGAATATCCTGCTACTAGCTACAGTCCTGACTGTGTTGCTAGTTTGCAGGCGCCTGGGCAGAGTGAAGAAAGGAAGGACCCCGAAAAATTGCCTAGTACTGTCCCCACAGATATTCAATCTGCTATTCAACAATCTAGAAAACGATTTCAAACCCTGTCCATTGCACCGCCAGTCTTGCTACCTGAATCTAGTAAAAAAATAGGAAGAGTAGGCGGGAGTAGCAACCCTTGGCAAAAGAGCCTAAGAAATCTGGGGCAGCACAGCAGCACGTAGATTATGATGCCCTGTTTGCCCTAGTTCAATCTCTAACAGAATCGGTTAGGGCTGCTTTTAGTTCACTCACTGAGCAACTAAAGGGAATAGAGAAGAACATCCACTCAAAATTAGATTTGCGGCCAACTAACCAGCATATGCCGGCAAACCCTCAGCACCTTCAACAAAGCACAGATAATAGCACCAGTATGCAAACTTCTTCTTGCACTAACCCCAGAGCTTTATCTCAACCCTATCATACAGTGGGTGACTGTTTGAGGGATCTGACAAAGACTGATTTAAGCACCATTATGACTCAGGGTGGTCCCCTTCCTCCCCTTCAACCCTCGTCTTTTCGACCTGGGTTGAACAGTGGTCCTATGATTCCATCTTTTCCCCCCACATACTTTAACTTGTACAGATCTAATAACTTCGGCTGACAGAGCAACTACCCGGTAACAAAATTGACCTGTTTAGAGCTTCGACCAGCAGCCACCCCTTATGTAGTATTTAAGGTTTTTATAGAGCACAAACTTGACCCGTGAGGGTATCAGAGCGCTTTACAGATTTATAGAAGTAATATAAGGTCAAGGCAGGTCAAAACAACATACAGAAGATTTGTATATCGGAGAGCTTACAGAGTCAAGGGGTCGTAGGAGGGTAGGATATCATACAGTTCTGTACATTGAGGGATAGGATAAGTTATACAACTGCACATATATTACAATAATCACAAGAGAATGTAAAAGGACAAAGGATAAGGTAATAGTCTCTCAGGTGGCTGTGGGAACGGGTTTAGCCAAGGAATTTACCCACGAGGAAGGACTTGGCCTCTTTTTTGAAGCGTGCTAAGGAGGGGATTTCTCTGATGTCAGGAGGGAGGGAGTTCCATATTCTTGGTGCAGTCCCGGCGAAAGCCCGATCGTAGGTTTTTGTTTTCCTAAAGCGTGCAGGCCGGAGTAGGAGGGCATTGGCCAATCGTGAGTTTCTGTTTCCTCCGGATAACACAAGCTTCTGTGCGAGATACACAGGGGAGTTAGAGTGTAGGGCCTTGTGCGTGATGCATGCCAGCTTGAGGTGAATCCTCGTCTCTAAGGGAAGCCAGTTCAACGCTTTCAAGTGAGGAGTGATGTGATCGAATTCTTTTGAGCCTGTAAGTAGTCTGGCGGCTGCGTTGAGGCAGGCTTTTAAGGGTGCCAGCGAGAACTTGGGTAATCCGGAGAGGGTGGAGCAACCATATTCCAGTCGAGAGATAACTAATGATTGGACTGCAAGTTTTAGGTCAGGAGCGTCTAGAAAGGGTTTCAATTTCCATAGGTAGCTCAGGTGGAATCTGGCCGATTTGGCCAATGCATTGATGTATGTATGTATGTATGTATTGTGCATTTGTATAGCGCTAACTGCCACCCAAAGGGTATCCTGGCGCTTCTGACTCCACTGAAAACCTTGTACGCAGCACGTTTTAGCCAACTCTGGGAAAAAGATGAGTTTTTAAATTTTTCTTAAAGGATGAGAAGTCCTCCGAATTCCTCAAAGAGAGTGGAAGGGAGTTCCAGAGCTTGGCAGCTGTGAATCCAAAGGAACGGCCCCCCATTCGAATCCTATTAATCCTAGGAACCACAACCAGGTATAACGAGGATGATCGTAACGGCCTCGCTGCATGATACCAGGAGAAAAGGTTCCGTAGCATTACTGGGCCCTGGTCAAGTAAAGCCTTAAAGACCAAGCAAGCAGATTTAAAAAGAATTCTCTGTTGGACTGGTAGCCAATGTAGGACTTTAAGTGCAAGGGAGGAGGAGGCAACGCAGGGCCTGGCAAGAGCTAATTTTGCGGCCATGTTCTGGATACATTGTAGTTTGGAGATCAAGTTACCCGGAGCCCCCAGAAGCAATGCGTTGCAATAATCTATCCTGCTAAGGATAATGCCACGCACCACCTCTGGTCTAGCCTGGAGTGGCAGCAGGGGGAGAATTTTTCGCAACATCCGGAGTAGCATCATGCAGATAGAAATGGTCTTGTCAACAAAACCATTCAACTGGAGATTAGAATCAAACATCACTCCAAGGTTGCGGGCAGAATCCACCGCCACAACCTTGCCTAATGAAGAGGACGGCCAAAGATCAGGCGGCAGAGCGCGTGGAACGCGGTCCGATGAACAGTGAAGAACCTCAGTCTTGGAGCTATTAAATTGAAGCGAGTTGTTCCTCAACCAATCAGCCGTGGCCGACATGCAGCGATGGAAGGTATCTGTAGACACCGCATCTTCGCCTTCCAGGGAGAAGATGAGCTGGGTGTCATCAGCGTAATTGATCACTGAGATGCCAAAAGATTTGATCAATTTAACTAAAGGACACAGATATATATTGAACAGTATGGGGCTGATCGCGGACCCTTGCGGGACGCCTTGTCCCACTCTCCTAATACCTGAGCGGAATGGTGGTAAGGCCACCACCTGATGCCTGTTCTGAAGATATGAGATCAACCATTTCCTTGCTAAACCAACTATCCCGGCCTCCTCCAGCCTGTTAACAAGGATGGGATGGCTGACCGTGTCGAACGCGGCCGATAGGTCGAGCAGCACTAAAAAGGCTGCTCGACCATCATCGACCCGAGATCGAAGTTTGTCCAACACGACCACCAGTGCCGACTCCATGCCGTGAGCAGGCCGGAAGCCAAACTGGGCCATCTCCAAATGGTTGTTACTTTCCAAAAAGCCGGAGAGGGACCGGGTGACCAGTTTTTCCATGATTTTAACTGGAAAAGGGAGCAAGGAAATTGGCCGATAATTCGACAAACAGGTGGGGTCTAGCGTTGGCTTTTTTAGGAGAGGGGAGACCACCGCCAACTTCCAGCTGTCAGGGACCGTAGTTGAATTAAAGGACTGAAGACAAATGGAGTGCAAAGGAGAAAAAAGTTCATCCTGAAATAATTTCCAGTATCTGTGGGGCAGTGGATCCAAAGGGGAACCCGAGTTCACTCCGTTTGCTAGCAAGCAAAACTCATCCAGTGAGGGAAAGGGAAAATACTCCAACCGTAGCCGAGAAGTATGCTCATCCAATTCAACAGGGGCAGGAGAGGAAACACAGGCAACCACAGATTGAGGGGCGCATGTGCCTGAGGTAGCAAGGGCATTTAAGATGTTTGTAATTTTATCCTCAAACGCTCCTGCTAAGGAGTCACAAAGCGATTGTGAAGCTGGAATATTATACACCGCGCACTCGGGCTTAGAGAGGTCATTTACTATTTTAAATAAAGACTGTGATTTATTCGTTGCCTGGGTCAACGTGACCTCAAAATAGTTCGCCTTGGCACTTTTAATTTGGGCTTTGTATTCACACAATGCAGTTTTATATAATGACTTAGCACTCTCAGAGTATGACCTCCTCCACACCCTTTCCGCCTGCTTACACTGAAGTTTCAATTGGAATAGGTCAGAAGAAAACCAGGGCTTTGCGGGTTGTCGCTTGGCCTTAGGGTTCCGTATCGGAACCAATATATCCAGCGATCTGGTAATTTGCTGGCACAGGCTAGAATAGCTTGCTTCGGCATTTTCCATCAGATAGAAAGTCCCCGAAAGGAGGGATGGCTGGTCCGAATGATGTAAGAGCTTTGACCACTGTCTCCTCGCTGTAGAGTTCCCTCCATTTTACCTAAGAGACTCTACAGAGAGGTGGAGAGAGAAACAGACCAATGCGTGGTCTGTCCAGCATTGAAAGACTATTTCCCCGACCACCACCCGAGAGGCTTCAGCGAAGATCAAGTCCAGTACATGACCCTTCATATGGGTCTGGGACAGCACCAGCTGTTGCATCTGAAGGTTGCCACAGGCCTGGCACAGTTCTCTATATGCTGTACCCAGAGGCCCATCAGGCCATAGAATGAAGTCCCCCAGAACAAGAAGACTCGTGTGTGAATTAGAAAGATCGTAAATTAGGTCTACCAGGTCTGGTAGTTTAGACAGCACAGAGCCCGGTGGTCTGTAACAGAGCAGTCCGGACTGTACAACCCCTTTATGCCCTTTAAGCGAAAAGCCCAAGAGTTCGAACCCCTGGACCGCTTTGACCTCGAATAGGGAGAGGGCCAGTGAGTTTCTAAAAATGAGTCCAATTCCTCCGCCTCTACTCCCCACCCTCGGGCAGTGCATGATTTTATAACCCACTGGACAGGCAAGTCCAAGTTCCACATTGCTGTCTGCTCGTGTCCATGTCTCAGTTAAAAAAAGCACATCCAAATCATAGGAATCTATGAGGAGTGCTATTTAAACGTGGTGTTTACAAAGTGAGCGGACATTGAGCAAGCCACAGGACAATGCGTAAAAATTGCCCGAGTTGGTTCTTAACACTTGGCTTGCCTGGGGTTGTAGTTGTATTAACTCAGACCTGGAGTATGTGACTGAAGGTGTGGGGACACGGGCAGCATAATTGGCACTAGGCACGACCGGTGCGCGAACAGGCGCAAACGGGCTTACCTCAGGCACACCTCCGGCGCGTCTACGGCACGCCCGCTGCGCGTCACCGCTGCGCGCTTGAGGCTGGCACATCTTATATGGCCGTTAAGAGCGGGATTCCTGCGAGGCCGATCTCTGGCCCCACACCCAAGATGGCGCCCGTAATTTGGCACCTCCTGGCTATCCACACCCAAGATGGCGGCGCGAGCACCGCAATGCGCTTCCAGGGGATCCTGATCTCTAAATCCCGCAAAGTGCGAGTGATGGCACAATTATATTGCAGGTAAGACCTGAATATAACCCCAGGCGAATTCCCAGCGCGAGAGGACAACTGCGTTCTAATCGCAGATGTGGTCTCGCATATTTAGGTTATAATCCAAGGTAATTCCCAGAGATTTGGCCAAATTCACTATGGTCGGGGAACAGTTTAAGGCTGTGATAGCTTTAATCCGTGTCTGGATCTCAGGGTTGCTTTTGGGCGGGGAGATTAGAAGGAACTCAGTTTTCTTAGCATTGAGTTTGAGTTGATTGGAGGAGAGCCATCTGACGGTCAACTTCAGGGCCTCATTCAGGGTGAGGATCTCTGCAAGAGATGAGATTTTTATGTAGATCTGAGTGTCATCAGCGTACATATGGAAGGAGATATTTGCAGTGCGCAGGACTTCGGCAAGGGTTCCAGATAGAGATTGAAAAGGGTGGGGGACAATGTTGATCCCTGAGGGACTCCCACTGTGACCACAGAGGGGGCGGACAGTTCGCCATTGATTAGGAATCTCTGAGATCGGTTTTGTAGGTAGGAGCTGAACCAATCTAGAACTGTTCCATCTAATCCCATCCTTAGTTTGAGGCGTTTGAGTAGCATCTCGTGGTTGACCGTGTCGAAGGCCGAAGATAGATCAAGGAGGATCAGGAGACAGGTTTTGTCTTGGTCAAGGGCTTGAAGAGCGTCATCTACGATGTGGAGCATGGTTGTTTCGGTGCTGTGCCCCGGTCCGAAGCCGGATTGGCAGTCATCGAGTAGATGGAAGTTGTTGATGTGGTGACTTAGCTGTATTTGTACACACTTTTCCAGCACTTTAGCCAGGAGCGGATTGTTGGAAATTGGTCTACAGTTGTCTGGGGAGGCTCGGTCCAGCGGCGGCTTTTTCAGAATGGGTAGGACTTGGCCTGCTTTCAGCGAGGTCGGTATTGATCCCTGTCGTAGGGAGGCGTTGATTATTTCAGTCCCGCTAGGAATGATGGATTTGGCAACAGTCCCGAGACAGTTTGAAGGGAGCGGGTCATTGAAATGGTTGTTGGGGTTCAGGGAGGAAAGGATTTTCGCGACAGCGACTTCATCATAGGGCGCAAATTCGGACCAGTGTGCTAAATTCTTCGGTAAGAACCATGACGGCAAGGAGGGAGGAGGCGGAAGGTCAGAGTTCGGAGGGGTGAAGGAGGCGGCCTTGAGTTCAGTATCTAAGGTTTTGAGTTTGTTTGCGAAAAATGAGAAGGAGATGAGCGACTTGGGGGTTTCTTTCGCTGTTTTGGACAGTTTATTCGATTGGAGTTTGACCATCTCAAAGAGTTTGCAAGGTCTGTTCTGGGCATTTCCTAATTCCGCTCTGAAAAATTCTTTTTTTGAGTTGACAATGTTCTTGTTGTAGGTATTTCTGGCCTGGCGAAGGAGTTTTAGGTGATCTGCCGAGGGGTGCTGTCTCCAGATTCTTTCATAATGCCGGAGGGATATTCTTTCGTCGTTGAGGGAACTAGGGAACCATGGGTTTCTATCTCTGACTTGAGTTCTTTTTAGTTTAAGAGGGGCTAGGTCATCCAAGATGCTCGACATTGTAGCAGAGTAGTGATCATTGAGGTCACTGACCGAGGTGATGTGGGGGGCGGGCGGGGGGTAGGTCGGATTTGCATCGGATCTCAAGTTTGTTGATGTCTAGGTTTTTGGTGTCTCTGACCCAGTGTTTTGGGAGTACCGGTTGTGGCGTCCTTGTCTTGCGGGTGCTAGGTAGCAGAAAGGCGATGGCATGGTGGTCAGACCAGTCACAGGGGTCAATCGATGTGAGCTTGACGATAGTCTCCTTAGAGATGATCCAGTCTAAAGTGGCTCCTTTCGAGTGGGTTGGGTCAGGGCTAGATCGGCCAAGAGGTCTTTAATGGCGTTGACATGGGGATCCTTAAGGTCATTCCAATGCAGGTTGAAGTCGCCGAGGAAAATGTCCTTGGTGTTTGGGGAGTTCTTAGCCGTGATGACTTCCATGAGGTAGTTAGTGAAGGGTTCGTTAGTGCCTGGGGGTGGTAAAAGATGTGTGGGTTACATAAGTGGATGGTGCTACTGCAGACTGAGAGGGCTAGATTTTCGCAGGAATCTGTGGTATCCGTTAAAAGCTCAGTGACAAGGAGGTTCGAGCGATGGATGCAGGCAATTCTGCCCCCTTTTTTGTTATGTGGTCTGTCGAGCCTGGCTATGTTAAAGTTGGGGGGATTAAGAGGTCGAGGCATGGGGATTAAGCATCATAAAGCCATGATTCTGTTAGGATGGCTATGCCGGTGTTGTTGTTCAGAATGAGGGCAGCGACATCGGCCGCATGCTTCACTGCAGAACGGCAGTTGATTAAGAGACCCGTCAGAGCAGGGAGGGGAGTGGTGGCGGGGGTCGAGACGGACAGGGTCACTGGTGCAAAGTTGCTTCTGAGCACCCTTCTATTACTGGGGGGGGCTGATCTGTGTGGTTCGATAGCGACCGTGCAGATGGGGTGTGCGGCACTCACGTCAGGTAGACAAGGAGAAGTAGGGGCTGCATTATGGTCCATAAGAAAATCCTGGATTTCCTTTTCAATGAGATCTAGTGGATTTGTTGTAGTGAGGGAGAGGTTGTAGGAGAGGGCGAGGTCAAGGATTTCCTCCTCAGATAGGCAGCTAGTATGCTTGCGAGGGCAGAGGTGCCTCGAGGTTGTCGGTAGAGGGCGTTTGGGTAGCTCTGGGATTGGAAAGGAGGCCGGCTCAGGCATGAGGTTTGTGAAGGAGAGTTGGGCGAGGTGGAGGAGGTTTGTAAGATCGAGGATGGAGGAGTGGAGGCTCTGAATTATTTTGGAAGCTCTGGAGTGCAAGGAGTAGATGTCTGCGGAGGGGGTTGTTGGAGGGTACGAGTGGACTGTGCTAGGAGTCGTGGAAGAGGTGGTTTGAGTGTTAGCAGTGCTGGCGTGGCCTTCTAGAGCAGGAGTCACTGAAAGAGGCAGGGCTTGATGGCCAGGGCAGGCTGTGTTTGGAGTCATAGAAGGGGTGGCTTGAATGCTAGCGGGGCTGGTTTGACCTGCCACAGCCCAGGTCGCTGGTGACGTAGTGGTCTTGGCGATCGAAAAGGGAGCAAGGAGGGAGGGGACCAAAGGTTCAGTGTTTAGTTCACTCTGGGCAGTTGAAGGAGGCCTGATAGGGTTAAGGTGTGCTGTGATGGGAGCCGTGGATTCCGAGTGGGAAGCGTGGAGGGGTGGACTCATGTGGAGGGGTGGTCTCTGGTCCATAGCGTTAGGGAGGTTTGTAGGAGTAGTGATGGGATTAGGGTGTTCTATATTGGGCAAGAGGGTTGGCGGAGAGTCAGGCCGGGTGTTGGTCGGGGTCCCAGTGTCGTGCACATGGTTTCGGAGAGTGGTAAAAAGCTCTGAGAATTTGTCAAGGTTTTTTGTTGAGGCTTGGACCAGTACAATGCCGCTTTTGTAGAGGGAGATGGTGAGGTCAGCTCGAAAAGTTGTTGATGGCACTATTGTGATCTTAGTGCCGTAGGGAATGGTCCTGGATAAGCGAACATTCAGGAATAGTGAGAGGGTGTTGCGCCAAGCGGGGATTCTTCTGGAGTAAAAAACAAGGTCATTGGTGATGGTGCCTATGTCCGCACAGAAACGTAGGTCCGCGATTAGTGTCTCTGGATGGTTTTTCAGGGTGAGGTGTTTTTAAGCTTTTTGTGGCGGTTTTTGGGAGGTTTGGGGAGTAGACCATTATATAAGCGTTTGACCCGTAGGCAGTGAGACCAGGGCCAACCATGATGGCTTGGGATGGGCACACTCGTGGAGAACTGGATCATTGAGCAGCGGACATTGTGGCCATCATCGTTGTGCTTGAGGGGGATAACGGGTTGATTAGGTTATTGTGTGTTGATAGCTGCCCCAAAGGTTTAAAAATGAGTAGTCCACTTTCTGATTGAAGAAAAGAAAAAGAGTGGTCCTTTTTCTGATACAGTGGATAGTTATTTGTGATATTGCCTATCCTCTTTCTGTTACTGCAGGCTGTGTTAGTGCCACTTCAAGATGGCCGCCACAAAGATAGACGAAAGAGTAGTCCTCTTTCTATTGCAGTAGGAAGTGATTTTGCAGTCCTCTTTCTGTTGATACAGTCTGGGTTTGTGCAGGCTTCTTACTGTTAAAGCTGTTTGCCCCCTTGCTGGTTTCAAAAACGCAGTCCTCTTTCTATGGGCGCTGGTTAGGAGCTGCCATTTTGTATCAGGTTGGGTTTAATCCCGAAACACCAGTGAATTGGAGTTGATAATTTCCTTTCTTTCTCCTAAGCTGATATTAGTGTTAAAGTTTTTCCCATTCTTTCTTCTAAGCTGATATTGGATAGAATTAAGGCGTAAACGAAGCGCACGATGTTGCGTGATTGCGCCTCGCACCCGCTCCGCCTGCTGGCTGTCCGAGAATTGGTCGTCACGGTGATCGGCTGGAAGACACTGACAGTCAAACTCCCCGGGGCCTCAGTGGCAGCCGCGATGAAGGCGGCTGCAACGGGGGGGGAGTCTATGAAGTGGGAGGAGAGCACTCCGAGGCAGGCAGTGGTGCAGCAAGGGAAAGAGCAGGCTTAGGATCGGAGACCGGAGAGGGGTCGGGCAAGGACCGGGCGTTGTTAGTACATGTAAATATCCAGCAAAGAAAAGTGTCACCTCTATCCCTTTCCCTGGTTTCAGCCACGGAACACTGGGAGAGGTGGAGGTCGGGCGGGCCGCCACAAACTCATTTTGGCAGCAAAATCTTGCTGTAGTGGGAACAGGGGGCAGGGGGCCACCCTTACCTTGTTCCACGCAGATTGAAGCAGTCAGAGCCTTCCAACGGTGCGATGGCGTCCTCAGGACCTCGGGACTTCAGGATCACCACGGAGGGGCGGACGGAGGTTGTGGTGACTCCCACAGTGTTGGGTCGAGCCCAAGCAGGATTCGATGGTCTCCGGTCACTAGGCTCTTGCCGGCCGGCTGATGGGCGGCGGGCTCCGTAAGGGTGAAGCAAGTCGAGTCGGTGGATCCCCCAGGCGAAGCAGCAGGGATTCTCGAGGTCCGAGCTTGGGAAATCGAGAGGGAAAACTCGCCGCGAAGGTCCGTGGATTCCGGTTTTTGGAGTTAAGGGTAATCCTTAAAATACCCTGATTGCGCAGATTGATCGTTGGGCTCGATGGACGAAGTTTGCCAGAGATTTTCGCCGATTGTGATCCCTTACCCCTGGAGCATTCTGGAGGAGCCACCCCATGAGTCATGGGAATCCCTCAGGAACAAATCCCTAAACTGGCTCGATGCAAGGGTAGGGTTTGGGGGGGGCACATTTTTCGGCCCTAAAAATTATTAGGAGGGTAAGTTGGATGGGAACAGGAAGTAAAACGTTAGAGGGTGATTGTGTTGTGCTTTCATTCACTTCCCCCAACTTGGTGAGTCTCATTCTTGGGAGTGCTAGTCTCCCCTCTCTTACACCTAAGCAGATATTGGTTTTACCACTTGGTTTCTTTTATCAACCCCCGGCCCACCACGAACAGCTGCCATTCGCAGCAGAGCCACTTTATTAGGGGTGCCTGTTAAAGTACCTACATCCTATTGAAACCCATAACAGGTTTGATTGACTTTAAACGGTGTGGATTGACTAATGACACCTGTGGAATCAAACAGGAAGAATCAGTCTGGCCCTGGGACTGCTATATTGCACAAGAGGGGGTCACTGGCAGATCTAGATGAGGCCTTAGTGCATCCAATAAACACGAAGTGTGACTTTGTAGGATATCCATCACCCTTGTTGTTAGCATAAGCCGGGGCCGGTACCCCTGCCACAGCCCTTAAAGTACTCTATTGGAACGTGGCCGGTTTACGTCCAAACACCTCATGATTGAATGGGTCGATTTTTTTTAAAATGTAATATTCTTTGCTTACAGGACACCTGGGCTGTTGAGCCCATCCATATAAATGGCTTTAAAACCTTTCACAGCTCAGCTATAGAGTCCAATCATGGGCGCCCGAAAGAGAATTGTGTGTCTATGTTGCCAATAGGTTGGTTCCTTTAAGCTCTACAGCGACTGTTACAAGAGTTTTTTCATCAAAATGTGTCCCTGGTAATTTCTGCCCATGTTACTTTAATTATTGTTAATTTTTAATAATGCATGTTCATCAGACATTACCACAGTCCTCAAATTATTAGATCAAGACTTAGAGAAGGTCTTTTACAGCAATTGTCGCGATCCCAATATTTTATGGGGTAGTGACTTTAACATACGCATATGAACCGTGATAACGAATAAGGCATGTGGTATGACATCCCCTGACCTCTGTGAGACAACCCACTTTATCCACTCGCAGTATGGGCATACCCTAAATGAGCTAATTTTTAAACACAATTTAGGGTTTTGTAACAATTTAGCTGTCCCACTAACCACAGTGAGGTGTACGTTCAGTGGAAGGGGGGACAACAGTGTGATAAGATTTTTTAATGTTCCCTCAGCATCATTCAACACTGGTCTTGGAGTTTTTTGTGCATGATATTGCTCTTTGTAATCATTATCCCCAAAGTGTCCCCTTACCGGGCAAGTATTCAGTCAATTTAAAGCCCTTGTACAAGAGGAAACTGTGATCTCTTGCCGCAATAGGTATGTTTTAAAGTGGTCCCTAGTGGATCCTCTTAACTTACTCAAAAAATTGATTCAAAAAGAGAGGGAGGCTTTTGAAGTCTGTCTAGATGATACCACAGAGGCGCATAACTTTATCTTAGCATTTAACCAAATAAAAAAGGGTGTGGATGAGGCCCTTTCTGCAAAACAGACAATACGAAAGGCGGGCGTGTGTGGTTAGTTTGATTCAGCATGTACTAAAGCCCACAGAAACTTGAAATTAGCTCTAGCTGAACACCTTCAATGCTACGGTGATTCATCTTGGATGCTGCACTCCCTTGAATCCCATTGTTCATGACGAGCTCAGCTCGTCATGAGCACAAAAACAGTGTACTGCATGACGAGCTGAGCTCGTCATGAGCATGGAAGGTGTTAAAGCTTGCCAAACTCAAGGTTTTTTATCTACCTGGCCTGAGTCACTTATCGTCCCTATTTTCAAGAAGGGCGGTCGTAACAACCCAGTGCAATACAGGCAAAAATCCCTCTTGGATTGCCTGGTTAAGGTTGCTGGTCGCATGCTTTTGGGATGCTTACAGGAGTGGGCGGAATCAAACAATATCCTCTCAGACCTACAGTACGGGTTCAGGGATGGGTTGGGAACAGTAGAGCAGGCTGTAAACCTAGATCTATTAATTGGCAAGTATGTGCATATGAAAGGTGGTAATATTTTTTTAGTTTTTATTGATTTATCTTCGGCTTTTGATTTGGTAGCACATGATAAGTTATGGGCAATAATGACCAATATGGGCGTGGATGTTAAAATTGTGAATTTCCTAAGAGATTTGTATGCCCAAGGCAGAGGTAGAGTACATTACGGTCTTAATGGCACATGTACTGAGACATTCAGTATAGGAAGAGGGGTGCGTCAGGGATGCGTAATGGCTCCTTTCCTATTTAACCTCTATATAAACAGCATAGGAGACATACTGGCAAGTAAATGTGCAGATCTACCTCAGGTGGGACAAAGGCCTATTCCAGCATTATTTTATGCTGATGATGCGGTGTTAATGGCCTGTTCTCCCATTGCCTTGCAGCACCTGGTGGAAGAATTTCCTCAGTATATGTCTAACTTGGAGTTAAAAATCAATATAGGTAAAACATTTGCTATGAAGATTGGGAAGAAGGCCACCCACTGTTGCGACATTTTCCTTGAGGGTTCTACCATTCAGTTTACAGATTCTTTTTCATATTTGGCCATTGTTTTTAATCAATCAGGGTATTGGCAAAGGGCTATTAAATTAAGGCGACTCCATTTTATGAAAACAGAAATGGCCCTATTGAGTTTTGCTAGTCAGTGTGACTTTAAACACCCAAAGGAGATGATGACTATTTATAATGTAAAGTGCAGATCCTCTGTCATGTACGGGGCTGAGCTATGGGGGCATGGAAAAATAGATGTATTACAGCTTGAAGAAAATGCTTTTCTCAGGTCTCTCTTAGTAGTCCCGAAAAGTAGCTCATAATTTGTATGCCACTCTGAATTGGGTGCCCCCTACCTAGCAGACTTGATTAGGATCCATCCTGTGCTATTATGGAACAAAAATATGGTCATCTGAATACACCATTTTAAATTGAGCCATAATTGCCGACTGCCAAAAACCCCCTAAGGTTTTTAAAATTCCGTGGCTCTAGTATGTCCATAATTTTCTGGTAAACCTTGGCCATCCTGAATAATTTACCCTCCCTGGTAGTCCGGCCACCGTCAGAGGAAAGCCTTGAAGTTTAAATGTATCTCTTTCTTGGAAGAAATCAGATTAGCATCTGAAATCTGTAAACCAATGGAGTTGAGGAATCAATTGAATTTGACTAGTGTTTACATGTAACCATACTTAGCTAACGTTTATAATTCCTGCCATCTGTTCATGCTCACCCGTTTTCGGCTGGATATTTTCCATCATTTAATCAGTTTTCCTATTGTTAACAATTGGTCAGCCGACCTGGGGAACTGCACATGTGATGATACTTCATCTCAGAACACTATGCACACCATATTTTTTTGTAAACACTTCTCATGTATGAGACAGAAACTTATAAAACCCTTGTTACTACAGTTGGGTTTCATAAACTGTCGCCTGGCGTATACTTATTTGCAAAAGTTACCAGGTATTTTTACTTGTTTTGTGATGGCACGTTTCTTGCTGGCTGTTATTAATCAGTGTCCAATCTTCACCATTCAAGTAAATTGAAATAATGAAAATCTAGTAAAGAGAATTGTTCACTGAATGTAAATAAAATGAAGAGAAATTCTCAAAGTAACAAAAACAAACTTCACTACTATTATAGAAAATAATAGTAAAATGTATGGAAAGTTATAGCAAAACCTCCGTTTTAATTTCGGCGTGATGTTTAAATTACCACAAAGACCTCCGTTTTAATTTCAGCACAATGGTACTCTGTTGAAATAAACCACGGAGTTTGGTACGGAAAGGTTGCTAGGAGACGAAAAAACCAAGGGCCATATGTATCAAGGCAAAATGGTTTCACAAACGCCAAAATTCGCAGAATTCCGGCGTTTGCAAACCCATTTTCGCTAAATGGTATGTATGAAACCTTTTTGTTGCAAAATAAGGAATCGCTAAATTTGCCATTCCTTATTTTGCGATTGCCAGTCAGTCAGTCATAAAACTTTTATTCGGTTACCATTTTCTTGGAACCATAAAAAGTACATGAAGCAGAAGAATTTTTTAAAAAACATTTCAGTACAATTAAGAACACAGCGAAAGAAGAAAAACATAATAATAAACAATTAATTACAGAATAATTATTTGGAAAAATTAACCTTAAAAGGGACAAAATCGTTAGCAATCGCAATAAACAATAAAAGTTAGAAATAAATCATTCAAGATTGCGACGATAATTAATACATGACTTTAAAAAACTAGCAATACACTTTGCAATATATTCAGAGTCCAAAAATTGCAGTGCCAAATAGGCGGGGCGACAGGATCTCAACCCCATCTTACGCAAGAGTGGGACAATCCAACGCTTACGTGAGAACTTATAGTAACTGCAAAACAAAATGGTATGCATTGTTGACTGGGTAGATAACCCATCACAAGGGCATTTCATTATGTCAGGTGACCAGTCCTGTTGTTTTGGAAATTAAACTATACGAAAGAAGGTACTTTTCGTAGGAGCTCAGATGATAGGTTAGGTATGCTTGGATACCCGGAGCGTTCTGGACTGATAGAATTTGAATATTTGTTGGTTCATTAATTTCTCGTGCACGGCGCAGTTCTCTTAAATGACTTAGGCACAAGTTTTTTAGGTCTTTCCTGGTGATGTCTGTCAAACTAGAGGGATCCAGAAAGAAGGTAGTACGGTCCAGGTCTCTGAAAAAATTACTCACATATGTGAACCAGGGAATTTTATTCCAGCTAGCTAAGCCCAAACAATCTGTTATCAGTGAACGAGTCAGATGGCACTGGGTCTTTGTCCAAATGCGGTGCCACAGGAGGATGGGTTGGGACCTAATGTTGTCTATAAGGTAATCCATACCCAGTTCAATGTGGCAGGCATAAGTTGGAGCACTTTGAGGAACTGCCAACAAGTATTTTACAAACCCGTTCTCGACACTTTGAAGGGAGTCAGTGGGAGCATAGCCCCAGACTCCTGCACCATAGGCCGCCACACTATGGAACTTTGTATAATACATTTTTAACAGTTATGTTGGTGCTGGCTTACCCAGTTTCCTAGAAAATGAGACTAAAGCTGAGGTCGCTCTCTGGAAAAGTAGTTTTTTGCTAACCATTGCCTGTCTCCAGCTTAGATTGTCGTCCACCAGGATGCCTAAGTAGGGATAGACCTTGGTATGCTCTAGCCTAGCATTATCGATGTAAATTGTTTTAGATCTCTTCGCCCTGGGGCCAAAATGCATAACATACATCTTTTTTGTATTCACTTTTAGGCCCAATGAACCCATAAAGTGACAGTATTTGTTGAGTTGGATTTGCAGCTGATTCAAAGTTCTGGCTAAAATCACCGAATCGTCCGCGTATAATAGCGCGGGAATAGGGCGACGTTTGATCGAAGGGAGGTCCCGGCTCCCTCCAAGCATGGCCACCTATAGGCCATTTGTATATAGATTGAACAAGAAGGGAGCCAGTACACAACCCTGTCTAACTCCCTTTGTGATGGCTGAGGGCGATAGTTCACCGTTCACCCCATATCTGACGCATGCAGTAGCGTCTGAATGGAGTTCACGGAGAAATTTGATGAGAGGGGGATCAACCCCCAATTCCCCAAGGATAGCCCAGAGACTGGAATGCAGGACGCAGTCAAATGCTGCGCTGAGGTCTACGTACTCAAGGTACAAATTACCCTTTTTTGCCCCGACGTATTTCCCGATCAGGAGGGCGAGGTTCAATGCCTGCTCCACAGTCCCAAGACCCTCCTGGAACCCAAATTGCAGGTCAGTCATGATGTTATTTGTGGTCGCCCAATCTTGGAGTCGCTCCAATACCAACTGACCCACAACTTTACCCAGGGAATCTAGGAGGGAAATGGGCCTGTAGCAAGCAGGATCGTTGCGGTCACCCTTCTTGAAGATTGGGAGCAATATAAAGGCAGACCAAGAATCGATTAAGCTAGTTGTTGTGACTGCCGCGAAGACCTGGGTGATTAGAGGAGACCAAAGTTCAAGATTGTGAACAAAAATGTCCAGTGGTACCCCATCTGGGCCTGGGGCCTTACCAGTTTTAGATGCCAACAGAGCTTTGGTGACTTCATTATTATCGAAAAGGAGTTTGATTGGATAGATTTCGTCCCTCGGCAAACCTCCCATGGCCTGTCCCTCATTACTAGTCTCTGTTCAATGGCCACCATATATTTTGGAAAAATGGGTGACCCACTCATTGGCCGTCACTGCAACGTCAAGGTGACGCGAGGCAGAAACGTCCGCCAAAAATGGAGATTTTACCACTCGCCAAAACATAGCACTATCTTCACTTAAACAGCTCTCATGCAATTGAGTCCACCGGTTATTCTTGATTTCTTTCATACAATTTACTTGTGCTAGGTTGTAAAGCTTTCTGAGATAACTAATTTCAGTTTTGTCTCTCACTGGGTTCCGGAGAGCCGCCTTTAGGTTGGAAAGAGCCTTGCGGCAATGTGAATTGAACCAACCCTTTGATAGTGACTTTTTGCTTTTTTGCTTGCAAAACAGCTCCTCTCTGATAGTTCTAATAATTTCATGGAAGCTATTTATAATCAAGAGGGGGGAACAATCTAGCACTAAACAATTATGCACCCATGAGAGTGCTTTATTTAATACTTTCCCGATGATTTCTATTGGGTTGATTTTAGCCCATTTTACTGAAAAGCCATTTACTTTATCCATAGACAAGGATTGTTGATTAAGTAGGCTTGTAATATTGGATGTAAGAGAAACGTTTTTAGGTAACACTGCAACACTATTAGGAAAATGGTTGCTGCTAATGTCTGAGCCTGTTTTGAAGTTTGCCAGTTGGCCCTTCATGCTCTGGGAGGACAAAATGTAATCAATCGTGCTAGACAACCTCCTACCATGGAAGGTTGGCGAAAAATCAGCAGGGGGGTCTGATAATTCATTTACAAATTCCTTCTCTAAAGAAAAAAGACAATCATTTAAACTGTTACCACTCATAGTGTGCACAAAATGGGACAAAGGCAAACCGTTTTCATCCATCAACCCACAGTTACCATTTTTACTGTTATTGCAGAGTGGAATATTAAAATCTCCACCCCAAATCCCATACACAGGAAGAGGCAAGTGCTTGTTCCGCTGCGCAATTAAAAAAACAGTTATTTCATTTAAAATCTTAACACATCAGATGACTGAAAATTATTATACAAATTAACCAGTAAATAGGTTATACATTTGTAAAAATGACACTAGGAGGATTTGATAACTCTCCTCTTCCTTTAATTCCATTATATTTATAGGTGGCAAGTTATTTGCAACATAAACTGCTAATCCTCTCTTAGGTCTGCCAAAAACACCGGGACAAGCAGAGACAAAAAAAGTTTTATAACTTAATAAATGGATGGGCTCAATTGACCAGGATTCCTGTAGGCAGACTATATGATGCATGTTAATCGTGTCTAACCATAATTGCTGATTGATTTTCGAGCGTAGACCTGCTACGTTCCAAAATAGAATCGAAAAAGTAAATTGGTTAAGTAAAGGAATTCTGGTTTCTTGGCATGTCCAAGTTTCTGTTAGGGTAGGCTCATTTGTTGACAGGGAATTGCAAACCAATGAATCCGATCCGTCAACGTAATGGGAACTTTCCTGAATCCGATCTAAGACCTGGTTATCAACCCCTATGGTGGATACGCCTCCTTCAGCGGGCAAAATAGGACACAGAGGTAGAACCTTCTTTGACTCGTAAGTCCCGTGAGCATCTAGAGTTTTATTTGCATTGGGTAGTCATTCGATGTCTTCCAGACCCAATAAGGGACTGAATCTGTTATAAGTAGGGATCAGTGGTGGATAAGTAAATGTTCTTAAGTTAGGCCTATTATCATGATAATTTTGGTTGTACCATTGTGGGGGATAGAAAAAACCTAAGGGTAAAATATTGATCCCATGATGATCAATGAAATCGTTAGCGCCTGCTCTTAGGATCTCCTTTACCAGTAGGGGCGACGCAAAGGACAATACTATGTTGTCCCCTGCAAGGGGAGAATCTCTAAAACCTAGGCTTTTTACTCGCCTTGCCATTTTAAATTCCTGAAAGAGGAACTTGTTTAGGCCCACCCTAGAGGCAGCCAGTGTTAGGATTTGTTTTTTAGCGAGGTCTTGTTTTCACCCATAGGGTTTAGAAGTTGGGGAACATTAGCCAAAACTATCGTGTATGGCGTGGCATCAGGTGGCAAGTGTAGGTGGTCGTTGAAGAGTGCTGAATGGCGCTCCCCTATAGAATCTGCTGATCCCGCTTGGTTAGAAGCGGGGGCAAAGTTGGTTGGCAGGGTTTGAGGACGCACAGTTTGCGTGTTAACGTGCAGATCTGACCAATTTTGGGGGCCAGTGGAGCCAAGGTAGGACCAGATGGAAGTGCCCCGGTATTCTGGTGAGTTCTAGTGATGGAATTGGAGGCAGGAATGTTGACATTAGACGGCACAGAAGGAATAGCATTATTACTGGGGGCTGGACCGTCCCTTGGCTTGTTGACACCACTTACTTTTATAAGGTCTTAGATTTGGGTTAATCTGTTGGTTAATTGATCGAATCTTAGCCTTACAAAAAGGTCCAGCCGCTCTACACATGCAACTAAAACCTGGAACTCTTTCTGAAGATTAACGGTAGGGATCGATTGTTGTTTCCGCTGATGACCAAGAGTTTTAGGGCCATACCTCGGCGATTGAGTTACAGCTTTTGTTAATTTTAAGTGGGGACGGTTGTGAGCTTTGCTATGTACAGGAGCTGCCTCCTGAACTGCAGTGATGGATAAATGCGTTTTTTTAGATTTTTTATTCGGAGGTTGGGAATCAGGTTCATTGCCCAAAGTTATTATTTTGCCCACGTCTAAGGAAATACAACCATTCAACTGGGGAAGTGCTGTTGGTAATGGGCTGGGAACGTCTTTGTCGGTGACTTGTGTGGACAAGTTTTGACTTAGTCTGGTAGAAGTGCCCTCTATAGACTCCTCGACAGAGAGAATCTGTTTGTCTATTACCCCGACAGCCCCAGGTAAAAATATGATAGGAGGGACTGCTGGGAAGAGGTGGCGTTAACTTCATGGCCTTTAGAAGGCTTAGGGCTTACATGTTTCCTTTTCGCCATAGCAGGTTGCTGGACATGAACAATAAATGAATGTAACCAAAAATCTATACTGTAGCAATAAAATAGCAGTAGCAAAATTCAACACCCGGTTACAAAGAAAATGTCCAATAATACGATGGAAAGGAGAATATCAGCATAAGAGCATTAGTCAAAAGATTTGTAGTCAATTTACCAGGGTACCTGGGCCAGTCCAGTCTCTGCAGGCCTCTGAGGGCCTAAGAGGGCCCACCCTTTGCCCGGGCTTCGCCCGGCATCCAGCTCGCGTCCCGCGTTGCGGGAGAGCCCGACCTTTAAAGCGCCTCCAGGCGCCTAGGATGACAACTTCTACAGGCGCCGCCGCAGGGGTCACTGGGTAACTGAGTCCTCCGCTCGGCGGCCGCTGGGGATGATGCACGCGGCAGCGGGAGGACTCGGGGTGGCAGGAAAGGAGAGTCCGGTGACGGGGGTAAGCAGCACAGCACAAAGTTATGGCCCCAATGTCAGATTCGAAATAGATTACACCCAATGTCGGGAGAGCCCGACCTTTAAAGCGCCTCCAGGCGCCTAGGATGACGACTTCTACAGGCGCCGCCGCAGGGGTCACTGGGTAACCGAGTCCTCTGCTCGGCGGCCGCTGGGGATGATGCACGCGGGAGGACTCGGGGTGGCAGGAAAGGCGAGTCCGGTGACGGGGGTAAGCAGCACAGCACAAAGTTATGGCCCCAATGTCAGATTTGAAATAGATTACCATTCCTTATTTTGCGATTGCATTTAAGGAATTGCAAATTTTGCGATTCCTTAAATGCAATGTATCAAGGAAAAAAACATTCCAAAATGCCATTAAGGAATCGCAAATTACCACCAACTTCTAGTTGGTGGTAAGTTGCGAATTCTTTCAAAAAAGCAATATTTTAAAAATCAAAAGGTGCCATGTGACACTCATACATGCCCTTAGGGCATGTATGTGCACCATATGCGCACACATGTCATTTTCAGGGGTGCAGCAGGGTGTTCTTGAGACACCCCTGCACCCTTGAAAATATTCACAATTTGCGATTAGCAAATTGCGATTCGCAATTTCCCCTTCATTCCTATGGGCCTCCTGGCCCATAGAAATGAATAGGAAATTATTCCTTAATTGCGATTAGCAACTTGCTAATCGCAATTATGGAATTTTAAGGAATCGCTAAAAAGAAGCAATTTTCTACATACATACCATTTTGCGATTTCTAAATAGCGATTCCTTAAAAATCGCTATTTAGGAATCGCAAAACGGAATGTTGATACATATGGCCCAAAATGGCAAAATACGTTGCGTGAGAAAACGAGATGACGTTGGCTTACGTTCACTGATGTAGCATTAGATTCTATCAGTGAATTCTCAGGATTCCATGAAGGAAGGAGTAGGGGTCATCACACGGTGGAACACTTCAGACTCCAGGCTAGTACAGGATTCCAACAATGTAATCTACACTCCACAGCAACGGTAAGCTTTCGAAAGATGCCGATGATGAATTAGAATAGGAGATACTCGAAATACACCAAAAACAGCTATTAAAGAACATCTTCACTTGAAATGGCAGCACCACAAATAAGCATACGCGGACCTAACTTCTTCACAATGAAAATGTCCATGGCTATTTTAGAAGAATGCAAAACTTCTTCAAAAACAACAGTTGATGGACAGAATGCAGAACAATGTCATACATTCCCCCCAGTACAGAGATCCGGGCCTAAATCCATCGTTTTTTTGCACTCCACACTACCCCAGTTCAGACATGGCCATATGCAAATCAGCCTTGACCCTGTGCCTCATGGGAACAGTCCAGCCCGAACTGCCAAGCCATGTCTTTCCGGACCGGAATCAAGCATCCTAGGACCGGTTTCTGGCTATCAGCCGTCTTCAGCTAGGATAGCTTGACTCCAGTGGTGTGGAGAGCATGGGACTTACGTCTGAGCATACCCATCCCACTTGGGGTGACAAATGCAAAAACAACAGTTGATGGACAGAATGCAGAACAATGTCATACATTCACCCCAGTACAGAGATCTGGGCCTAAATCCATCGTTTTTTTGCACTCCACACACCCCCAGTTCAGACATGGCCATATGCAAATCAGCCTTGACCCTGTGCCTCATGGGAACAGTCCAGCCCGAACTGCCAAGCCATGTCTTTCCTGGACAGGAATCAAGCATCTTAGGACCGGTTTCTGGCTATCAGCCATCTTCTGCCAGGATAGCTTGACTCCAGTGGTGTGGAGAGCATGGGACTCACGTCTGAGCATACCCAGCCCACTCGGGGTGACAAATGCAAAAACAACAGTTGATGGACAGAATGCAGAACTATGTCATACATTCACCTCAGTACAGAGATCTGGGCCTAAATCCATCGTTTTTTTGCACTCCACACCACCCCAGTTCAGACATGGCCATATGCAAATCAGCCTTGACCCTGTGCCTCATGGGAACAGTCCAGCCCGAACTGCCAAGCCATGTCTTTCCTGGGCCGGAATCAAGCATCCTAGGACCGGTTTCTGGCTATCAGCCGTCTTCAGCCAGGATAGCTTGACTCCAGTGGTGTGGAGAGCATGGGACTCACGTCTGAGCATACCCATCCCACTCGGGGTGACAAATGCAAAAACAACAGTTGATGGACAGAATGCAGAACAATGTCATACATTCACCCCAGTACAGAGATCTGGGCCTAAATCCATCGTTTTTTGCACTCCACACCACCCCAGTTCAGACATGGCCAACACTTTTTGAAGAATGCAAAACTTCTGACATTGATTAAAGTGCGATTCGGTAACATAAGAATAAGTCCAACCGCTGCTTTAACCGGTACAGGAAATCAGCAAGTAGGCAAAATATAAACTAAATTCCACATAGTCCTCGAAAGACGCCAGTGGAATGTAAAAAAAAATAATAGTCGACACGCAGGTCCGTAGTTCGCTGGGTGATGCTGTACTAAACTCTGTTGCCAATTGTATGTAATGAAGAATCCAAAAGTAGGAATAAAAGTTATTTAATCCATCATATCACAGCACTATCGGAGGATGTCCAGTGCCATCAATCTCCAACATCTAACTGACATAAATCGCACAGCACAGACCATACACTCTAGAATGATAGAGAATGGGAGGTCGGTGCCGAGTTACATAGCAACAGTGTACACAACACACTGTCAATGTTGACCTGCAAAGGTAAACACTATCACAATGCATCATGATGCACACTTGCAAAGCTATCTAAACAACTGCCAATAGGGATGAACCCCAGCCCCTAGAAACCTCCAACATCTCCTCCCGAAACTTTCATCCAAGAAGTATATGTCTTCTCAACCAACGGTAACACATAATTGGTTAGAACAACTGAGGTTACGTTATTGAGTTCAGCCACCCACAAGACGAAAGCAACATAGAGTAATACTGTGTTGCTGGTATAATTAGGCATAGGGTTCAGGTTTTGGGACCACTTCAACCACTTTTGATCTTCTGTCCAGGGTCTGTGATAGAGCCCACGCCTCAGGGATCGCCATCCAGAGCATCTAGTGTGTTGCTGCATGCCAGGTCTTGCACACTACAATTGCCTTCAGTGGCTGCAGTTTTACTGAGTTTCATCCTTCCATATTGGTGGTTGATGCCCCATGCAGAGGAGTCCGATGACCCCGTATGGATCTCTCTCGTCCTGTAGGGGTCTCTTTGTTTAATGCAGCTTCTGGCACGTGCCCTTAGTGGACCTCCATTTTCCAACAAAGGGTGCTCCTGGTATGGGAGGGGGTTGAATCTAAAGGGACGTTGCTCAATTGCCCATTCCCAGGCTGCCTCCGGGGTATGGAAGAAAAAGGACTATATCACCCTGGGTTTGGCAGAGAGCAAGAGCATATATTACAGTTTCATCACCCTTAGCTTTTGCTTGACCCTGTCAAAAAACTTGTGCTGCAGGTGTAACATGAGTACTCTGGGAATATCAGCATCCTAGAGGACTGGAATGTGAGTGCTTCTTTTTCACGAGACGCCCTATGGATCACGTTTCTATCGCCATACAAATTCAGGGCATTGTCAATCTAGGGCCATGAAGGTGAGCCAGAGTAAAGTGTGTCTGCCAGTGATCTGTGTGCCCTTTCTATGATGACAATTAGTATACAAAATAGTGATGGATGGAATGCTTTAATTAATCTCAGCCACTGATAATCACTCTGTGTTGCATTCCAAGCCATCATTTATTTTTGCACAACATGTCACCTCAGTTTGGACCCAGCCATATGCAAAGCAGTCCTGCCCCTTCTCCAATCAGAACAGTCCAGCCCGAACTTCCAAGGCAGGTCCTCCCTGACCTGAAACACAAGCAACCCACAACTAGTTTTGCCCTAGTTATGGGTTAATCAGCCGGGTACAGCTTGGTTCCAGATGTAGTGTGCACTGGACCCACATCTGGGCATACCCGGCCCACTTAAGGTAACACAATAAATAATCAAAACAGTGACAGATGGAATGCTTGAATAATTCTCAGCCTCTGATAATCACTTGGGCCTCATCCCAGCCATACATAAATCAGTCTTGATCCTGCTAGAATCGGAATAGTCCAGCCCGAACTCCCAAGCAAGGTCCTCCCTGAACTGGAACACAAGCAACCAAGGACCGATTTCACCCTAGTTCTGGGCTCATCAGCTGGGTACTGGACCCACGTCTTTCTATGATGAAGCAGTTTGAAAGTTTCTCCTCAGGGGCCCATGTTGTGATACAGTGCTCAAGGAAATGCTCTGGGGAAGCCCCATCCCATCCCTCAGGGAAGCCTGAAAGGTGCAAGTTGCTAAATCACACAATGTTCTCCACATCCTCTGTGCAGTCGGCCAGCACCTGGGAGATGGTCCTTTCAGGTGCGCTACCTTGGTTAAGGGAGTTGCGACAGTTAGGCTCCAATTTGGAAACACCCCCTCACAAAACCCTCAATACCCTGTCCATGGTGTTTCATAGGACCTGCCTCTGTAAGTCAACATCTACCTGACTTTGCTGATCTTGGTCTTGAGCGTCAAGCGTGAGGCCTGGATATCTTGCAGAATGGTAGTAGTATTTGTTGTGTCGAAGATTCCTGCTGCTGCCCCCCCAGGTGCTTTGGTCAGATCTGTATGGGGAGCATGTAAACCTTTCAATCTTTGTTTGTGCTTGATGCGGTAAGGGTCTGTCCAGCCCCACGTCTGGTTGATGGGCCCCTGGTTCCTGGAGCATCAAAGACACGGGCATCTGTTTGGACAAAGCTGGCTCCCAGGGAGTCCACCATGGGTCTGCTCCCCTCTGCTCAGGGCTTAACACAACTGCACCTCCAGATGACCCCCTCTGTTCCCAGTGGTGGTCCCAATCTGCTTGCAATCCTCCAACAACCCCTCTGTCTCCAGTGTGCCCCAAACTGCTTTTACCGCCCCGCATGGGGTTGCTGGCAATGGTACAGCTTTCTATATATCTTTTAGGGCTCCAGGTCTTTTCTTTGCCTGGGGGCTGCACGGTCCCCACTTGTGGATTATGACTTGTGTACCATGAGGGGGTAGAGATGAGGTACAGTACATAGCCCACAAAGATTTGTTGGGTCCCAGCTCTAGCACTGCAGTGCATCACTACTCAGGACTCATGTATAAGGCAACCTGGCCCACATAACTTGCTCCAGAAGTCCCATGCTGGCCCGCAGGTCCAGGCTGCTGCAGTTCCCTGCTAACCCGAATGCAAGCCCTTGCCTCTGCTGCAGAATATCTGGGGTCCAGGGACCGGCTTTTGGACAGTGATGAGTTCTGGGACCGCCTTCTCTACTCCAATGCTCTGTGGGTGGTCCTAGCTCCACGGGCCGGACTCTATGCAGCAGCCACCATTTGTGAGCCTTCTGCCCGCACTCATGTAGTCAGTCATGGCCACATGGATCTGGCAGCTCCCCACCAGTATCAGTCCCCACACAAAGACTTCCAGCAGGGCTGCGCAGGCTCACGCTCCAAGATGCCCCCAAAGCTCAGCTAGCAACCAAGATAAATGGTGCAATTTGTCCCGGGACATTGGCAGCTCACTCTGGAAAAACAGGCATCATGGCTTGCTTCCCCACGCCCCCCTGCAGTGCAGGTGTAAACTACCATTTCGACCTAGCAGAATAAACCTATTGTTAGGTCTAATCCTTCTTTTTTAATACATATAAGTCACTGCTAAGGTAGGCTCTAAAGGCTCATAGGGTAGGTGCATGGTATTTAAAAAGTAGGATATGTGGGTTCATGTTTTACATGTCCTGGAAGTAAAAACTCCTAAATTCTTTTTTCACTGTTGCAAGGCCTATCTCTCCCATAGACTAACTCTATATTGAGCCTAAAGAGTGAACCAATGGGCCTAGGTATAGCTGGCAAAGGTTCTTCCAGGCAAGATGGCTGGGAAGGAGCTGCCATCTGTGCTGATTACATTTCAAAGGATCATGTCCAAATAACATACAAAGGAACCTGCCACCAGGCTTGTCCTGCCTTTTGACAACCTAATCAGTTTGGAGCCAAACCCAGGGCAAGGGAAAGAACTGACCAGAATGATATTTGGGGGTTGGTCAGGGAGTTGCAACCAATGGTCTGCATTATGATGTAACACAATAAAAGCCACTCATATCTTAACAAGTAATTAAATACATTCTATGTATCTTATAAGAGGGAAGGGCTTTTTAAGAACATTACTTGCAATTCTGCTGATAATCCTTCTTTCCCTACTTAGAGGGGAATAAACCAGTTTAATTTCAAATATATTTAAAAAGGCACTGTTTAAGTGTTCAGTGAAATTCATTATCCAAACTAATTACATAGTGGCAAAAAAAATTGTAAAGCTCTACAGTGTACATGGTTCTGAAATGGGCTGATGGGTTCATCACATTGAGCATAAGATAAGAAGTCTCTTCTCCTGGGCCTGTGGAAGATTCAGACTGCCTTGCTGCCTGAAGAACAAAGACTGGACCTGCTTGGCTACCCAGAGTGACTCCAAGGGTCAATTGGCTGATTTATTGTGTGAGCTACAGGAACACAATAAGCTTCTAGAGGCCTTGTTGCAACTGCCCAGCTGATTAGCACCATTTGGACCTGCCTGGAACAGCCTGAGGCCTGATGCTTGCCTCTGCTGGAATGAATCCTGATCCCCAATTTGTGTTCCCAGGTCTTGTCCCTTGGCGGACATCCGTGAGTGCTCCTCCACAATTAAAGGTGAAAATCCTGAAGCTTGCTCTCCTCGCAACCGCCAAGTGAGCTCTTCATTACAAAGATCGACCGTCCACAGTTGGCCTGAACTTATGAATTTCCGCTGGTCTGGCGCAACCAGATAACGGGGAGTGAAGCTTTTTGCTTCTTGTCACTTTTTTCACCCAAAAACCTTGAAATTCAATATCTCCTGTTCTACTGATTGGATGTTTACTATCTGCAATCATTTAATTTGTTTACATTTACTCAGATTTTCTAAATTTGTTTGGGATTTTCTTTTGTTTTGTTTTCACTTCATTACTGTTTGTGTGCTGCATAAATACTCCGTACATTGCCTCTAAGTTAAGCCTGAATGCGTTTGTGCCAAGCAACCAGAGGGTTAAGCACCAGTTAATTTAGTAACATTTGTGGTTCATGCTGACAAGAATTGTAGTTGCTGTCTGAGTGGGGTTTCCACCCTCTCCATCAATAACTTGATTTCATACACAATTCATTCTCTATTCTCTTGTTAAATGAGTGCTTGGTGAGCCATTGTTTTACATATTCATATTTACTCACATTCCCCTTGGCATATTGGGTTACTCTTGTTTCTTATGGTCCTTTGTGATGACATCTGAATTCCTGTCTAGGCTCCTATCCCACATTCCAAGATAACTAGTCATCTAGTATGTCTCCCAGTATTCCTGCCATCAGGGAGGTATTTCACTTATCACCAAAGAGCTAATCACTGTCAGGAGGAAATCCTTCCTCAACACCGAATAAATTACTGTTGAAGGTAGCACAAAGTGGCTATATAAAGTAACATTTTTCATTGTATGTAAAAAACATCCACATTCTTTTTTGAGGTGTGCTCAGCCATGTCCCCTCTGAAAAGGAATTAAAAGCAACCCCGGACTAGTTTTGGCCTTGCTTGGCTGAGGTGCAACTTGAATCCTATGGAACAGAAAGCTGAGCTTAATTCCTGGTCACACCATTCACACTTTGGGTGACATACTGAGAAATTAAAAAAAGTAATGGTATAAATGTGTGAATTAATCTTAATCATTGACAATTACTCTGGTCCACATCCCAGACCATCATTTCTTTACTCACTGTGCTACCACAAACAGGGTCCCACAAGAACAATGGCCCTATTCCAACAATAGGAGTTCAGGATAAGCACTAGGAGAGAGATGATGTTGATTTGGTTCACCCATCTGTTTTCCAATCAGAAAGGATTTGCATTTTATTGGTGTCAGGACTGGACCAGGAAACCACAGCAGCCCCGGCAAAAATGTTGGAACCAGCCCAATCGCTACTTCTCCTTTTGCAATGTTTCTTTCCATACATCCATTCTCTTGGTCTCCTTCTCTTATCTCTTTTCACTTTCCTTCTGCCTTACCCCTCCCTCTCTTTCCATCTCTATTGATTTCTCCATGTGCCTTTGGCAACTGATATCAGGGAGCTGAGGAAAGTGACAGCGACACCAGGGGTGGCCCACTGCCCTATTAACTGGCCTTCAGGGGTTCCAGCCCACTGGTGGTGTAATAAAAGGTCTGTCAGGCCCTGATTGCTGTGCATTTGGCAGCTCACCTTATACTACACTAGGAGGTGGCCCAGAGGACGTACATTAATGTTGAAAAGCAGACAGATAGGAAGGACTTTGTGGAGGTCCACAGATGCTTTATTTGGCAACAATTTCACGGACTGAATCTGAAAACGCTGAACAAGTTGGCAAATAAGGTATCATTGCATGGCAGATCCAGAAACTCCAGCCACACTTTTAAGTTTTATTAGAAATAAGTGGTTGACAGCACTGTGGCTGTTAAAAGGTTGAGTATCATATGGGCTAAATGGTCATCTTTGTATTCATCCAGTGAAATCAAGAGTTATTCTAACATATCGGCTATGGATCTGTCAGTGTGCCTCATAGACCCGAATGAGGACTGGTGGTCATGCAGAATGTCGTTGAGTTCCATGTGCGCTTGTTAGTGTCTATCCAATTTGTTTCCCATTATCCAATGGTGAAGGGCACTTAAGGAATAATCAGGATTTCTGAGTTTGAGAAAGGTTTATTGAGGAGATGTGTGATGATGACTCCAAGGTGAAAGGAAGCATTAATCAAGAAAGAGAGATCAATCTCAACTGAAAGGAGAAAATGTTTCATGCATTTCGCTAAATGTTTACTATTTCTTTCCAGACTGGAATGCTCTTCCTTGGTCACAGTGTGCAAAGTGCTTAAATGAGTTTCAATATAAGCTGGGGAGAGAGAAGAAGCAATAGGTGAAAATATAGAGATAAAGGCGATTGAGTCTTGAATTTCAGAAATGTTTGTTTGATCCACACAGTGCTTAATGATCAGAGATAGAATGTTCTTTAGGGCATTCAGGTGCATTTACTGCAGGAATATATTGTACATTTGTTCTTTTGTTTTCATGTCTTGCTCACACGATTAGTGAGTGAGGCGTTTTTGTTTCCTTTAGGGGCTTATTTGTAGCTCATCAGTCTTGTATATCTTACATTGACTTTTCTTGTCATCCAATAATGTATTCCCCCATTTTGGTTAAAGTTACTGCTGATATGCTTCAACCAACAATAATTATTTTAAACTACAAAATATTTACAAATAAAAACATTAATTAAAACATAAATGTCTTTATTTTATTTCCTACCCTATAACACCACACCAATAACAAAACACTTCAACACTTTTTATTAAAATGATTTACATAATTAACATAATTAATAATCAATTTAAACATATTAATAATAAAAAACTAAAAACCATTAATTGACCACACAAACTTTAACACTATAATATCCACAGCACCCACCTAAATTAAACTATAAAATAATAAACACAATTAAAACTTATTTTGCATTTAAAAACTATTGCTATTAACAACTAATAGTTACATAATTAAACTGTATTTAATACACATCCGTTACCCCTTTATAAGTAAAACCAACACAACAAAATAATCAATTACCAAAAATAAATATCAAATAATTAACGTTAATTATCAACTATATATTAATTCATTAAACACAAATTACTTCTCACCCTTTACTCCTATAAACACCACAACACAAACCTAAAATTAATTGCACAATTACCATAATTATTCACCAAATAATTATTTAAAATTAATTATTAAACTAATTATTCGTTCACAAACTAACATTAATTACTTCCCACCCTTTACACCTATAAACACCACAACACACACCTACAGTTAATTACACAATTACCAAAATGAATTACTAATGAATTAATTAAAATTAATCAACAGCCAATTATTAATTCATAAATTGAAACTAAATGACTTCCCACCCTATCACCTATAAACACCACTACACACACATAAAATTAATTACACAATTACCAATTAATAATTAATAATAATACATTTGTTTACACATTTAACACCATAACATCTCAATTAAACAAACATGAATAAATAAAAAATAATCAATACATGTAATATAATTACATTACTTCCTACTCTATTCCCTATAGACCCACAACCCACTACAGAACTAAAAATGTAAAATTCAAATAATGTTTTAAAAATAAATGTAATATATTTAAATTACTCCCCACCCTATTCCCCTATGAACCCACAACTCGCTATGGAACTAAATACGCATAATTCAAATTAAAATCATACATTTGATATAATTACATTACTTCCTATTCTCCTATCAACCCACATCCTGCAACAGAACTAAAAGCGCAACATTCAAATATTTTTTTTAATAACTAATAAAAATGTAACACATATATTACAAATAGAAACAATTCTTGTACAAAAAAACATACATCCCATACATATAAAATATCTACTAAAATACATTACAACAATAAAAAAACTATATTTTTAACACCAATATTTTTGCAAACAATATTAAACACTTTGATATTTTTTAAATTGATATTACTTACCTTAAATCGATGTTCTTGACCCCAATATTCTTTCTGTCGATATTTCTGACCCACTCTATTGACACAATATTTGTGCAACTCAATATTGTTTAATGGATATTCTGTTTCTGCACCGACATGGTGACATAACAGTACGAAACTGCACACAGCCACTGCAATGGTAAGTGTGAGAACGTTTTGCACGGCTGCTGGTTTGGGTGGCACATTCAGTGCTGCAGGCCCACTAGCAGCATTCGATTTACAGGCCCTCAGCACACACGGTGCACTGTACTAGGAACTTACTAGTAAATCAAATAAGCCAATTATGGAAACCCTAATCCATGACACCAATTTACATTTGCACTTTGGCACTGAACAGCAGTGGCAAAGTGCCCAAAGCATCTAGACCAGCAAAAACGAAGTCCAACACACAGTAAAAATTCATGAGTCAGGGGCAAAAATACAGGGGAAACCCACACCAAGGATGCCAGGTTTAACACACACTATAATAAGATCATCAGGACTGCTGCAAAAAGACCAAGCAGTGAATCCGCTGCACTAAGTATACGTTAAAGGCCATCCTCTATTCATGTTATATTCCATTTCTTCAACGTCCATAAAAAAAGCACCATTTCCCTCAGTCGCTGAGCTGACACTGTGGCCTGATGCATTTTGACCGCTTCACCAGTGTTGAAGGAAGTCATCCAATCAATTAATTCCTGATTCGTGGGGGAGGGAGGGTAAATGAGAGAGGCATCATAATTAATGCTATTCAATTAATAAGTTAAAAAAATGAAGCACCAAGAAAAAAAAAATCCCAAATTGGCCGATCTGCCTCCCAAAAATTCCGAGCATACAACACTGTGAATTAGTTGAAACATCTCTCTTTAATTCTGGCATAAATTACATTAATAGGCATGAAACATTATATAAAAATAAATTCTAAATCCTGTTAAAAAGGGCAATTTAAGAAAGTTGATGCAGGGTGATATGGGGTGTTACCCCTGCTCTGGCCATAGAGTAAGATGTAGTAGCAAATCTAATTAATACACTCAAATAGTCAGCTGTAAGGCAACAGAGATGTAATGGCTATATAATCGTATCCATACGTTAAGGGAACCCTAAACAGGCAAAATGCAAATCACATCCGCTGAATAAACCTATATCGGAAGGTACTAGATCATGAAAACACAAGCAGGGCTTCTTTAGTGTTCAGGCTCCTGGGGTGGAACTGGGGAACCAAAAGTAACCCAGGCAAAAATGCTCAAACCAGCACTGCTCCATTTGTCCCTGTTGTATATATTTAAAGTTCTTGTGGAGGCGACCTTGAAGGGTTCTAAAATATACTGTTAATTTTCTATTTAAAAAAAAAATCTTTCAATGTAAGAGGAGAATATGTTTTAATTATTTTAATGTAAATGGGGAATATTTGTTGTGTATATTTAAAGTTCACTTTGAGGGTTCCAGCCCATAATGTGTGGAACCTCAGACCGTTTTTTTTTCTTTTTTTTATAACACATTTTATTGAGGTTTTACTATGCATGACATACATCCTTTCTTGTTTGACTGCAAATAACTAGTTTACATTATTCATCATGTAATGTTTCAACGTACAGTAGTCTCTTTTCTGAGTTACAATAATATCAGTGGTACAAATCTCAATCTTTATACGTCATTCTGCGGCACATTACGGAACGTCCGTGCATTCAGGTTGCAACTGTACACCTTATCTTTCTTAACTGTAAAAAACCCTTTGCCCAACTCCCCCCACCCTTCAATTTCTGGTCCCAGTCTGTCCATAATATATATACATAACCAGTCCTGGTAGTACATACCCACAAAAACATGCACCCATGGTTACACAATTACACAATTCCTCCTCTTATGCAACACATTTGAGGCATGGGCACCCTTCACTGTGACAGTGTACCATGGTTTAAACTTCTTGATCTGTATCCACTGATCTCAACTCGCCTATCATAACTTCCCATTCCAGTGCAATTGGCTTTGTACGCAGCCCTGGCATCTCTTCCCTGGGCAGCGCAGCGCCTTCTGCGCCACTCCGCCGCAACATCTCTTCATACCAGGTGTGTATGTCAGGGGGTTTACGTGACTTCCATCTCATCGTAATGGTTCTGATAGCCAATATTAACGCAAGGTCTATAAACCAGTATTGCAATTTATGTTTAGATAATTGAACATGGAGCCCTAATATACATTCCTCTACTGTATTATTGATGACATGGTGTGTGGCCGTCCTGGTTAGTCTCCTAACTGCATCCCAGTATCCCCGTATCTTCAGGCATTCCCATAACATATGCAGTTAATCCGCCCCTTCTAACATACATCTCGGGCATGGGTGCTGTGTTTGGGGAAACATTTTATCTAGCCTGTCCGGAGTCAGGTAGGCGCGGTGTAAGACCATCGTCTGAATACATTTAAACTTAGCATTTCTCAAGACTTTCCTGGGTGTTCAATCACTGCTGACCATTCCTTGTCAGTCAGGCCTCTGCCTATATCCTCCGCCCATATAGCCCTCAGCGCGTCTAATGATACTCGTGTGTGGGAGCTAATGCCATCATACAGCCATCTGATGAAGTGACGCCCCCTACCCATATAGTGTACTATTTTGACCAGTTTGTTTTCGGGAGGTGCTCTCCTCTGAGTTGCCCAGTGTGTCTTCACGTATCTAATTAATGCGGCGTGTGTGATATATAATCGTGCGGGAGCTCCCATTTCATTTGTAAAGGTATCATGGTCTAGCAGCATCTTGTCGCCAGATAAATCCGCCACTGTGCTAACACCCACTTCTGTTCAGGGGGCCAAATTTGCTTTTGGTGAGTCTACCGCTCGCTAATGGGATACCCAGCAGCGGGATGTTGCCGCGTATGTATACAGCGTGTTTGTGTATTGTAGTACCACTTTCCAGCATTTCAACGCTGTAGACAATAAGGGGGGTAGATCATTTGGGGTTCTAGTCCTCGGAAGCATCAAGACGTGCAATGCCCCATTGTCAATGTTCGCGTCTGTGTAGTCTATTTCCTGCAAATTACGTCCCGCCGTCCAATAAGACAACCATTGCAGTTGGCAGGCGTAATAATAAGCCCGGATATCTGGTACGCCTAGACTCCCTGCACGAGTACTCACTTGCAGTTTTTTTAGACTGATACATCTCCTACCCTTTCCCCAGATGAGGTCTGTGATCATGGTGTTTAGTAATTTAAAAATGGCCTGTGGCACCATCAACGGCAAGTTCCTAAAATAATAGAGTAGTCTCATAAAGACGACCATTTTCGCAATTGCTGCTCGTCCCATGACGGAAAGTGGCAGTGCAGTTCAAAACAACACTCGATCGCAAAGCTCTAATTGGTCTATTTAAATTGCCATCTGGCATATCCTCATGCGTCCTATATATTTGGATGCCTAAATACCTGAACGTGGACGGTGTGACTTGAATCCTGGTATCCCCGAATTCTACGCTAGATATGTTGTCATGATCCGTGAAAAAGAATACATGTGTTTTGGTAGTATTTAACGCCAAAACTGACAAAGGTTCAACGTTTCGGTATGTGTCAAACAGTGGGGTAAGGGGTCGTCGGAGATCTTTTACGTACATAAGAATGTCATCGGCATAAGCCGAGAATAAATGAGTCGTATTCCCTATCGGAATCCCCCAATCCAGATAATCCCGCCTTAATTTTATGGCTAATGGTTCTAGTGCCAAAATAAAGATGAGAGGGGACAAGGGGCATCCCTGTCTGGTCCCCTTATGTGTGGTATATTCCTCTGAAATGTAACCCCAGTTCTAGTGTGTGCTGTTGGGGCATTCTACAATAAGCGCAGCCAGGATATGTACCCATCCGGTAGTCCAAACTTCGACAGCGCCTGAAACATATAATCCCAATTAAGGGAGTCAAACGCTTGCCGGAGGTCCAGTGAGACGCAGCCCGCATGTGGGTAGCGTCTTGGGGCCTCTGTCATTAGGTAATGTAATTCCCTAATGTTGAGTGAGGTACTACATGCTGGTAGAAACCTGGGCTGGTCTATATGAACCAGCTTTGATAAGTGGGGCAGTAGTCTATTAGCCAGCACTTTACTTAATATTTTATATTCGGTGGGTAATAGCGATAGTGGGCGGTAATTGGCCATGTCGGTATGGTCTCTTCCCAGCTTTGATAGTGATATGACAAGAGCCTGTGCTGTCGTGATGGGTAAGGAACCTTTTTCCCAGATCGTTTTGTATTTTTGCACCAGCTGGGGCACTAGGGCATCGGCATACGTAGCATAGAACTCAATGGGGAGTTCATCCATGCCAGGGGTTTTATTGCGTGGCAGACCTTTGATAGCTACCTTAATCTCATGCTGTGTGATAAGTACCGTGAGTTCCTTCTGAGCCGACTTACGTAATGTTGGAAATGTTAGGGTGGACATGAAAGCTTCCCTGTGTTCTCTATTGGCACAGTCAGGCTTCCCGTACAGTGCGGCGTAGTAGCCCCTAAATGCAGCACTGATCGCCCCCTGACTGGACACCATGGCCCCGTTCCCTGTGTCAATTTGAGGTATAATCACCGTTGGGGGAGTGTCTCGAATTATGCGGGCGAGTAATGCAACCACCTTGTCTGCTTCAGTGTGCGCATGTTGTGTATATGTCTTGTAATCTATCACCGGTAGCGATTCCAACAGCTCAGCGTGTCGTATTCGCGCCTCTTGCAGTGGGGCCTTTTGCTCTACATCGTATACTGCTTCTTGCTCTAACCTATACATTTTTTCTTCCACTTCTATGAGAGACTTGTGCAGTTCCTGTCTTGCCCCCACTGTCTTACTAATTGCTTTCCCCCATATTACTGCCTTAAAGGCGTCCCACTCCACCAATCTGCTCGAGGCCATATTGCTGTTTACTGCAAAATAACATTCAATAGTGTCAGAGAGGTCGCTACGAAACACTGAGTCTTCAAGCATCTGTGGCCAGAGTCCCCACATCGGGACCGGGGTGGGCACTCTGCACCATGTGAGAACCATCTCTAACGGATTGTGATCTCAGAAAGTTTTGGGTAGATACGTGGACTGGAGCACCTGCATGGCTATCCTATCAGAGCATAAGATTCTGTCAAGCCCAGTGTGGAGATCATGTACCGCGGAGTAGTAGGAGTATTCCCTATGGGTTGGATGTCCTAACCGCCACACATCACACAGCCCCCATCCCTCCGCCTATCTTCCCAATGCCTCAGCCTGTTTGTGTACTCCAGTTCCATGCAACGGCGGTGCGATCTATCCAGGGAGACATCCATTACTGTGTTGCAATTTCCTTCCAGTATCCACGGATGTGCCTCCCAACCTGCCAGAGCCCCACTTACTATATCGCAGTATTTGTCTTGATCAAAGTTAGGGGCGTATATCGTACCTAGTACTACCAATTGACCATCTAATGTCCCTTTCACCAGAACATATCTGCCCAGCTTATCTATTCTCTGTTCCAGCGCCACAAAAGGCACTCCGTGATGAATCCATAATGTAGCCCCCCTCGCATAATTAGAATAAAGGGTTGAAAAGATTTGACCCCTCCATTTCTTTCGGAGTTTCACAGCCTCACTTTCAACCATGTGTGATTCCTGTAGAAACACTATCTGCGCCGTACGGCGTTGTAGGTGTGCATGTATTCTGTGGCATTTTGGCGTTGTGCCCATACCTCTTATATTCCACGTTATGACTGTGTATTTTCCCAATGTATGCATCCCAACTCAGTCTGTATGAAATGTTCTAGCAGCATGCCCGCCAGGTAGTCCATAGGACAAAAACAATAGGCAAGTTGAGACCGTACCCCCCCAACTTTCCCAATACTCGGTATGGTCGTTGAACTATACCGGACAATAAAACATAACGTAACCAATATAAACATAATAGTCATGAAAAGAGCCTTCGCCTTGTGGGGGACCACACTAGCGCTTCCCATGGGGTTGTTTTGATCGTAACACAGTACATTAGAGCTTCTACCGTGCCCTGGGCCATAATATTATTGCGCCTACCACTATGAATCTGCTAATATCACCAGTGGGACAGTCAGTTGTACATATTACAGTTTCAATGAGAAACGGATTCTTGCACGAATTCAGTTAACCAAGCAGATCATTTATCAGCTGCGGGGTGGCCGATGGAAACAGGGCCAAACTGCCTTCAGAGTCTGATTCGCATGGCATGTCGTCATCTGAGGAAGACTTAGGGTCCAGCCGTGGAGTGTTCGTGAAGGTGGCCATAGCAATGATCGCTTGGGATTTGGTCTGTTGTATCTGCTGCGAGGTAACATATTTACGCGCCGGAGTGCGGCGCGGCACTCCACCCCCACAGCCCACAGCCGCGCCCACCAAAGACCGGCTCCCGTCTGTAAGATGCGTGGATGTCTTTGCGCGATTGGTCAATTTCATCACCTCTAGCCAGTCCTCGACGTCTCCGGGGCTCTCAAAGACATAAGTTTTCTGTTGGTACATTATTTTTAGGCGTGCCGGAAAGAGTAAAGCATATTTCAGGTCCAGGTCCCTAAGTCTCCGTTTTACCCCCATAAAGGAGGACCGCTGCCCCTGCACTAGCGTCGTGTAATCAGGATACAATGAAATTTGCGCATTTTCAAAAAGTATTGGGGCTGATTCTCTAGCTTTTTGTAGAAGAGTGTCTCTATCATGGAAATTTAACACTTTGATTATAAGTGGTCGTGGCGGCGACCCCGGCTTCGGCCGTCCCGCTGGTATCCAATGCGCGCGTTCAATACAATATTGCTCGGATAGGCCCTCTGCCGTGACGTGGTCTCGAAGCCACCCATTGTTCCATGTAGCGTGACGCATCAGTCCCTTCACTTTTTCTGGCATGCCAATCACACGAATGTTACTTCTCCTCGCCCTACCTTCCGCGTCCTCTACTCGATCAAGCAAAGTGGCCACCTGTGTCTGCAGTTGCTTCACTTCAGTCTCAATTTGTTTATGCTTCGGCACCACTTCTGCCAGTGTTGTTGTATGTTCCTTTACCTCTTCTGATGTCTTAGCATGGTCTGCCGGAGCAGGTATAGGCCGGAAGTTAGGGTTCCAATCTGAAGCTCGATCGCCATTCTAAAATCCTGCACTTCCTGTAGAATAAGGTCCTATTAATCCACAGGTTCAGTGACAGTCGTAGGTGGGACACATCTGGAGGCAAGTGTACTGTCTATATGATCTGTTACGCCTGGCGGAGGGACTGTGCAATCATTATCCATTTGCTTCGCCCTGTTGCGGCCTATTTTTCGTGATAGATGAGATAGTTGGCAAGGAGACCAGTATTCCCCAAACTGACAATACGCCGCACGAACAGTCAAGGTGTCGTAAAGATCCCAGTCCCCTTCACAGTGGAGCCAGTGGGTGCTCTGTAGTATCCGCTCTACGTTAGTCTCAAAAGAAGTGCCTCGGGCAGATCACATAGACATCATCAATCCAGTGTCTTAATATGACTATATTTACATGTGCCCTACCTTCCGCCAGTTCCTCAGGGCTAATTTCGCATTCCAAGTAAAATCGTCGCAGGACCACCTCCACGGGCCCCGGGGGACGGCAAAGTATTTAACTCGTCCTCTGATACTCCCTTGATCCAGGACCCGCACCCCCTGAAGCACAGTGGAGTCACTACCTCAGTCACAGTTCTATGCACTTGAAGCACATGCCACCTTGCAAGGCCGGATGAGCCCCTCAATTCCGGTGTACTCCGTGATGCAAAAATAGGTGTCCGTGCTGCGTAGTGCCTCCGTACCGCGGAAGAGTCCGAATTTGTAACTGTCGGTGAATTTCAGTGTGGCAGTTTCCAATGGTGCCCTGGTCCCGGGGCTGCCGCGGATGCAAAAGAGTGTCCTGTTTCCGCAGGCGGGAGCAATTGTCATGGAGGGGAGCGAGCACACCGCAGCCGCAGTTCAGGGTGCAGCTGCCGCTCCACATGCCAGAAGTGCACTGGCCAAAGAATCAGGGGCAGGGCGGGAGCTTAGTAACCAGAGCCACCCCACAATCACCGTCCCGCACTCTCAGTCTAAGAGCAGGAAGCAGGCAGTGCCCATTCCCATGTCTCCACACCCGGGGCACGCGGCAGGTTGCAGCAGGCAGGGGAGGTGGGAGAGGAAGGCCACCCGCAGCCCTGGTCTCACCTGCTGACTCCGTCGTTGAGGCCCTTACCGCAGTCCTCGCGACACCCGCAGGCCAACCCTCGCTCCGCCTCCGCTCCCATGGGCCGAGTGTTGGTTCGTGTATACTCCCAGTCGTCGGCTCTTTGCCGCAGCCCCACAGCAGCTCGTAGCGGTCCTTTACACTCTCCGTCTCGGCAGTCTAAGATGGCGTCATTTTATTATTGCGCCGCCGGGCCCACTCCTTCTCACTCTGAATCGCAGCTCAGCTCCGCAGCGTCAGCTGTGTTTTCGGGTCTCGCCATCTTTATAGTAGTTTGGGTGTCCATTACAGACTGTGGTGTGTGGATTCAGCGGATTTGTGCCAGGACATGGAAAGCCCGGGCTCGGAGCTCGCCTAGCAGGCGACCGCCATGTTCAGCCTTGCGATTGAACCCCAAGCTCAGACCCATGAGAGTTGTTGCCTGGTGGAAGGTGAGGTGCAATGAGTTTCTGCAGTTGCTCTTGCTACTGGTGGTTTAGATTGAGAATAAACTTGAAAACTTAGACTATGTGCTGTTACTCTTTACAGTCTCCTTGCAAAACCTCTTTATTTCCACCTGTTCATTCTCTCTTTCCTTTTCAGCACCCTCATCTCCCTTCTGTGATCACTTTGTATGTACTGTGCCGTCCATCAGACTCTCCTGAGGCACCCATGCCTGATGCAATTTACCTCAGGAAGCTGGGGAAAGTGTCAGAGGCACCAGGAGAGGCCCTGGGTTTCAAACCGACCTCCAAGGGCTTCAGCCCACCGGGTTAATGGCCAGTGATATAAAAGGCCTCTTCAGCCCTGGCACCTAGGAATCTGGTGAGCATTTATTTCATTATCTTGGACTCCAGCTACCTCAGCCTTTGTTGTCAGTTGCCTCTATGCTCCTTTCTAAGTACTCTGAATAGCTACTGCATAAGTAGGATCAGAAGATTTAATTACCTCTTAATGTTTCAGGACCTGGAACTTAAGTAGCTGGATATTGCTTTCCATATAAATCAGGCCACATAAAAATCACCCAAACAGTTATTGAATGCTTTGCTATAAAATGTTCTCCCAGTGTGTGTGAGTTTATGTGTGTGCTGTACATGTGATTGTACCAGTGGTGGTCGGAACAGGTAAGTGCGGTGGGGTGGGGGTCAGGTAAGTCGACAAATTGAATTTAAAAAAAAGTAACAAAACCAATTACCTTGCGCTCGCCGCTTCGCCGAGTCAGTGATGTGGGGAGCGCCAGGTAAATGGTTTTATTTATTTTTTAATTTAGTTTTGCTTCTCACGTCGTATGTCGACTTACCTGACCCCCACCCGCACCCCGTCCTGCCCCGGCGCCTCACCGCTCTTACCTTTACCGGCCGCCACTGGATTGTACCTAACTGGCCAATACCTAGCTGGCCAACCTTATAGTTATTTCTGCAAGTTAGATAACCAAGTATCTCTTACATAAGAAAATGGCTTCTTAGAATCATATTACCTATGGGATGAAAATGTCTGTAAGTGATCTGACTATGAGTAGAAGGAAGGATCTTATTTATTAAGGAGTAAGGTTCTCTTTTGTGCTTGAAACTGGTTCTTGGTGCACACATGAATGTACTTGCAGCACCCTTCAGTAGTCAAATATCAAATAATGCCACTGGTTATATTATGGGACCATGTGCATTATAGATAAAAAAAGAAAAAAGTCACATCCAAAACTGTAATTGATTTCAGAGCAGGCAGATCTGAAAGTATGTATTCAATTCAATTCAATTCAAAGAAATTTTTCTTTATCCACTCGTGGCCATAAAAGAAGATACAGGGACACTTAAAACATACAGTTAAAACCATCGGAAATAAATTAATACAGACACAGCAATAGAATTTATATGAAAACAGACATATACAGTATGCATACATTCCATTAAAACTGCAACATCAGAGTTTCCTGTTAAACAATGGTATCACCGAAAACCAAAAAAAGAAAAAACGATAATAGAATGATCAAATAATATACAAGACTAATGCCTAAATCAGCTTTCAGATAAACCATCTTAGCCATGCATTAAACACGGCAAGAAATTGAATTTAAGCAACACTTTAAATAAAACTTTTGATAAGATAATAACATAACAATTAAGTTGTTAACCAAAGGGTGAGCAGGCAACAAAACCAAAATCCAATCTAAAAGAAATTAAGCCAGTTGGTAGTGGACAAAGCATGTCGACTAGACTACTCCATTATAGTTATTCTGGCTCTCATAGCGGTTGTTAGAAATGAGCTCACCCTGAAGCAAATAACAGAATTATTCAGTAATTGTCAATGGTGGAGGGTTATCTACATCTCTGGTGTCCCAAAATATTTACAAGTGGCTTACAAATATGTATCCATAGAAAGTTAAAAAAGCTACAAAAGATCATAAAATGCAAAAGTGAATGCTCGGCAATCCCTTCACATGGGCAAGGCAGGGCAGGGGCCTAACACAGGCCCCCACAGCCTCCGTGGTGCGGGGGGCCCCCAAGCTGCAGGGGCCTACCTCAGCACAGCACTCTGGCTGGAGAGCTACTGATTGAGCCCGAAGGGGGCCCCTCCACGTACCTTACAGGGAGGCCTCCTCAAGTTTCCTGCAAAAAAACTGCATTAGTTCAGCACTGTACTGTATGCTAATTCAGTGTTCAACCTTCTTTCTTCACAGAAGTGCATAAAAAGGCAATTAATCCATAATTTATCCTTTTTCATGATACTCCTGAGGGTTGTAAATGTGGCTAGTCCCAGTGGGTGGAGGGTTTTTGAGATGTAACCCACTACTGAATGGTGAGCCCCTTATCTAGACTGAGACGGTCCGAAACAATGTCTCTACGCCAGGAGCACCCAGTCCTCAATATAAAGCTGGCTAAGCTCATCCTGGATGGTATAGCGGGAGCTAGTTGCGGGAGATGTAGAACTTTTCAGCATATACGGTTTTCCTCAGATTGGAGATTGTGGTAGCCCCTTATGTAGCTGCTGGGATGCACTGGCCGTTATACACATTTTGGAGATGTAAAATAGCCCCTTTTCCCGAGGGTCTTGGAAAGTCAAAAATTGCTCCCCCCGCCCTGCTGAACATAAGGCGTGAACTATTCAGCTGAGATTTCCAAGAGCCCGAAGATTTAAAAATGACTCCTGGGTAGCTGAGACCGTTTACACTGCGCAGAAGCTGTCCTTTGCTATGTCTTATATGAGTGTTGTAGAATTCCATAAGATATATTATGAATCGTTGATTCTGAAATCCAGCCATGGATAGCTGAAAGCTTGCTGCTTTCAAAATGGGGTCTGTAAGAAAGCCTCATTTCTAGTCCTGGATGGGCAGACTCAGCCTTCTATCTTTCGGATGTCAGTAGATTGAGTACTATTTGGCATGTAAACAAATTATTATGAGAAGGATGCTTTAATGAATGAATACTTTGGACAGTCAGTGCCCTAGTGTCAGTTCATCATAACGTATCAGGCTTGGTACCAGATTACCGATGGCCATGAGATGCTTTATTTATTGTTTGCTCATCGAGAGTGGCAATGTTCTTGACCATTGGAATTAGCAAAGAGTCACTATTAATGCTGTAGATGCTCATCGACGGTCGGCATGTGGATTGTTATTATGCTGTTATTTTTGCGTTTGACATAAAATCTTTCCAGCAGTCGCAAAGAACTTCCCGGCACGTCCCAGCTCCATTGGTACTGTTGTGGTATATATGTGCGTTAAGGCCTCCTTGCATGTTCTTACTTTATTTAGATTGAACATTGCCCTTAAGTATTTGCACCTCGGACTTGCCAACGCTGGACAACAACAGATGACATGCTCTGCTGATTCTGTGTGGTATTGACACAGTCGACATCCATCTATGAGTGATGTCACTGACCATGTCATGAGTGATGTAATATGTGACATCATCAGCAGTGCACTGCAGGTGCGCAAGTTATAGTGAGTCCAACTAACTATAACCTGGGAATTTCAATGGCTTTATGTCAGTAAAATTTCCAGGTAACTATAACTGGTGTGAAACCTATAGTTTTTTCAGTGAATTTAATAGGTTTTTTTAAATGCTAATTCCTAACTATAACTGGTGTGAAGCCTATGGTTTTTTCAGTGAATATATATTAGTTGGACTAACTATATTTAGCGCACCCGCAATCCACTGCTGATGATGTCACATATTACATCATTCATGACATGGTCAGTGACATCACTGATGACATCACTGATGACATCTCAAATAACTTCACTGATGACATCACTGATGACATTTCATTTGACATCACTGATGACATCATCCAGTGACTGTGTTTTTCTGTAAAGTTTAAATATGTTTTACATATTGAAGAATGAGTGGATGTATAAGTGTCTGGATGAAGGATTTGTAGGTGCGTGACTGAATGAGTGAGTGATTAAATGTGTCTTACTGAATGCATAGGTTAGTGACTAAACTGTGTGAATGTGTGCATCAGTATGTCTGTTGTTGTGTAAGCTGCTGCATGTGTTGATCAGTAGCTATATGAGTGGCTATATGGTTTATTGATTGGTTGCCCAAGTATTTGTATGGGAGACTGAGTGTGTGTGTGGCTGGCTGGGAGGTGTGTGACTCTGTGCAGATCAATGTGTACTTGTATCAGTGATTGCATAAGAGAGTAAGTATGTGTTAGTATATGTTTGAATAAGTAAGGTGTTGTGTGTATAACTATATAGAAGAGGAAATGGAAGTGTGATTGATTCTTTACATGACTGACTAGGTGTGTGAGTAACTCCATGGATGAGTGGCAGTGTGTGAGTGTCTGCATAGGTGTATGAGTGCATATGATAGTGTTGCATTGATGAGTGACTGTATGTCTGAGTGATTGTATGGGTGAATGAGTGGATGTGTGTGTAGACCTAGGAATCAGTGAGTGCCTATGTAGTAACTAGTATTGGTGTGTCAATGGTTTCAAGAATGGTAGTCTGTATTTAACACTGGGTATATCAAAGGTTATATTAGAGTGTGAGGAGGTGCATCGTATTATCACATGAATGATGTAATCAGTGATGTCATCAGTGATGTCAAATGAGATGTCAACAGTGATGTCATCAGTGATGTCACTGGCCATGTCATGAATTATGTAATATGTGACATCATCAGCAGTGGATTGCGGGTGCGCCAAATATAGTTAGTCCAACTAACTATATAGGAGCAATTTCAATGGTTTTTTAAATGCTAATTCCTAACTATATAAGGCCTAAAACCTATGGTTTTTTCAGTGAATTTCAAAGTTTTTAAATGCTAATTACTAACTATATAAGTCCTGAAACCTATGGTTTTTTTAAGTGAATTTGCAAGGTTTTTTAAATGCTAATTTCTAACTATATAAGGCTTGAAACCTATGGTTTTTTCAGTGAATTTGCAAGGTTTTTTAAATGCTAATTCCTAACTATATCAGGCATGAAACCTATATTTTTTTTCAATAAATTTCAAAGGTTTTGTAAATGCTAATTCTATAGCGGATAACTTTTATATATGTTAATATCCTTCAGGGACCACCTGAGCAGCCATCTTGTTTCTCAGGAGAAGTGAGGCAGAAGAGAGCACAAAACAAGAGTGGAAAACACGAAAAGGGGGCAGGGTTGAGACCCCCTAGCCCTTCTCAGGGGGCCCCAGAAGGACCACATAGTGAAAAACATATATATATATTTTTTTAAATCACGGGGTACGCGCACGATACGCGTACCCTACGTGTACGGTGCGCGTACCCCGCAATTTTTTTATTTCATTTTTTGCCCTTGGGGGTCCTTTTGGGACCCCCTGAGAAGGGCTATATAAGGCCTGAAACCTATGTTTTTTTCAGTGAATTTGCAAGGTTTTTTAAATGCTAATTCCTAACTAAATAAGGCCTGAAACCTATGGTTTTTTCAGTGAATTTGCAAGGTTTTTAAAATGCTAATTCTATTAGCCGATAACGTTTAAATATGTTAATATCCTTGTGGGACCACCTGAGCAGCCCTAAGGATCCGATTTTTGGACGGCCTTGGAGGACTGTAAAGGCATGACAAGTCTCTTCAGTGTGGAGCAACCCACTCGGATCTATGAACTTTGTTTTAATTGAGAGCGAGAACACGGCGCACCACTGGGGAAGTAAAGATTGAACTCCAAAGACCATCAGGCCACGGGAGTGGCCACGCCCACCAGGGCGGGAGAAATGTAATTTAAAAGAAGGTGTGTTCTCCCTTATGCATGCCCGTACCCCTGATGAAGTGATGAGTTTCACTAAACACGTAGGGAAGGACATTACACTTGTGCGAGGCACTGGGAGCCGCTTGAATACTGTATGCCCTCCAAAGAATAAAATTCGGCAGAAACTGAACTTACCTGTGATGGGTGGTTCTTACAGCAGGCAACTCGTTGTTGGATGTGAATGCGGCCCCGCCTGAGCCGCCAGGAACGCCCCGCTGCACTTCGTGCAGTTCCGCTTCATTGTCACATGGCGCTGAGGCAAGAGGAACAGGTACGCCCTTGGAGGACTGTAAAGGCATGACAAGTCTCTTCAGTGCGGAGCAACCCACTCGGGTCTATGAACTTTGTTTTAATTGAGAGCGAGAACACGGCGCACCACTGGGGAAGTAAAGATTGAACTCCAAAGACCAGCAGGCCACGGGAGTGGCCACGCCCACCAGGGCGGGAGAAATGTAATTTAAAAGAAGGTGTGTTCTACCTCATGCATGCCCCTACCCCTGATGAAGTGATGAGTTTCACGAAACGCGTAGGGAAGGACATTACACTTGTGCAAGGCACTGGGAGCCGCTTGAATACTGTATGCCCTCCAAAGAATAACATTTGGCAGAAACTGAACTTACCTGTGATGGGTGTTTCTTACAGCAGGCAACTTGTTGTTGGATGTGAATGCGGCCCCGCCTGAGCCGCGAGGAACGCCCTGCTGCACTTCGTGCAGTTCCGCTTCAGTGTCACACGGCGCTGAGGCAAGAGGAACAGGTACGGCCTTGGAGGACTGTAAAGGCATGACAAGTCTCTTCAGTGCGGAGCAACCCACTCGGGTCTATGAACTTTGTTTTAATTGAGAGCGAGAACACGGCGCACCACTAGGGAAGTAAAGATTGAACTCCAAAGACCAGTAGGCCACGGGAGTGGCCACGCCCACCAGGGCGGGAGAAATGTAATTTAAAAGAAGGTGTGTTCTCCCTCATGCATGCCCGTACCCCTGATGAAGTGATGAGTTTCACGAAACGCGTAGGGAAGGACATTACACTTGTGCGAGGCACTGGGAGCCGCTTGAATACTGTATGCCCTCCAAAGAATAAAATTCGGCAGAAACTGAACTTACCTGTGATGGGTGTTTCTTACAGCAGGCAACTCGTTGTTGGATGTGAATGCGGCCCCGCCTGAGCCGCGAGGAGCGCCCCGCTGCACTTCGTGCAGTTCCGCTTCAGTGTCACGCGGTGTTGAGGCAAGAGGAACAGGTATGGCCTTGGAGGACTGTAAAGGCATGACAAGTCTCTTCAGTGTGGAGCAACCCACTCGGGTCTATGAACTTTGTTTTAATTGAGAGCGAGAACACGGCGCACCACTGGGGAAGTAAAGATTGAACTCCAAAGACCAGCAGGCCACGGGAGTGGCCACGCCCACCAGGGCGGGAGAAATGTAATTTAAAAGAAGGTGTGTTCTCCCTCATGCATGCCCGTACCCCTGATGAAGTGATGAGTTTCACGAAACGCATAGGGAAGGACATTACACTTGTGCGAGGCACTGGGAGCCGCTTGAATACTGTATGCCCTCCAAAGAATAAAATTAGGCAGAAACTGAACTTACCTGTGATGGGTGTTTCTTACAGCAGGCAACTCGTTGTTGGATGTGAATGCGGCCCCGCCTGAGCCGCGAGGAACGCCCCGCTGAACTTCGTGCAGTTCCGCTTCAGTTTCACACGGCGCTGAGGCAAGAGGAACAGGTACGGCCTTGGAGGACTGTAAAGGCATGACAAGTCTCTTCACTGCGGAGCAACCCACTCTGGTCTATGAACTTTGTATTAATTGAGAGCAAGAACACGGCGCACCACTGGGGAAGTAAAGATTGAACTCCAAAGACCAGCAGGCCACGGGAGTGGCCACGCCCACTAGGGCGGGAGAAATGTAATTTAAAAGAAGGTGTGTTCTCCCTCATGCATGCCCGTACCCCTGATGAAGTGATGAGTTTCACGAAACGGGTAGGGAAGGACATTACACTTGTGCGAGGCACTGGGAGCCGCTTGAATACTGTATGACCTCCAAAGAATAAAATTCGTCAGACACTGAACTTACCTGTGATGGGTGTTTCTTACAGCAGGCAACTCGTTGTTGGATATATATATATATATACTTAAATTAAGTGCAAACAACGGACCCCACCAGAGGGGAAGAATTGGGACTGCCGTGCCCAGCATGCATTTTACTGGGAAAATCATGCAACAGATGGGAGAAATACTCGTGACAGTCCAGTCCGGGTTTTGCAGTGTGCCTACCCCATGATTAAGGTGCTGGTGTGCACAGAAACGCGTCGGGGTTTCCTATCATCAGCCTGCTTAATCGCCTCATTTGAAAATAAAGGTTCAGTTGAACAGTTTCTTGTGGAGTGCTGCTTTAAAGCTTGGAAGTTTTTTGGGAACATTTAATACACGGTTGCTTCAGCCGTGGAAGTAAGCACCGCCATAGACGTTGAGAAGCGTCTGTGTGGCTGTGACCTTCACAGCCTGTTCCAGCGCAGGAAACTCTGTTAAAGTTGGAGGTGATCATACAGACTGGGGCCCACCGGAGGGCCTTGAAGAAAATGAATTTAATATTGGCGAACTTAAATTAAGTGGAAACAACGGACCCCACCAGAGGGGAAGAATTGGGACTGCCGCGCCCAACATGCATTTTACTGGGAAAATCATGCAACAGATGGGAGAAATACTTGTGACAGTCCAGTCCGGGTTTTGCAGTGTGCCTACCCCATGATTAAGGTGCAGGTGTGCACAGAAACGCGTCGGGGTTTCCTATCATCAGCCTGCATAATCGCCTCATTTGAAAATAAAGGTTTGGTTGAACAGTTTCTTGTGGAGTGCTGCTTTAAAGCTTGGAGGTTTTGTGGGAACATTTAATACACGGTTGCTTCAGCCGTGGAAGTAAGCACTGCCATTGACATTGAGAAGCGTCTGTGTGGCTGTGACCTTCACAGCCTGTTCCAGCGCAGGAAACTCTGTTAAAGTTGGAGGTGATCATACAGACTAGGGCCCACCGGAGCGCCGTGAAGAAAATGAATGTAATATTGGCGAACTTAAATTAAGTGCAAACAACGGACCCCACCAGAGGGGAAGAATTGGGACTGCCGCGCCCAGCATGCATTTTACTGGGAAAATCATGCAACAGATGGGAGAAATACTCGTGACAGTCCAATCCGGGTTTTGCAGTGTGCCTACCCCATGATTAAGGTGCAGGTGTGCACAGAAACGCGTCGGGTTTCCTATCATCAGCCTGCATAATCGCCTCATTTGAAAATAAAGGTTCGGTTGAACAGTTTCTTGCGGAGTGCTGCTTTAAAGCTTGGAGGTTTTGTGGGAACATATATATATATATATTTATATATTATTTCAATACGTTTTAAAAGTACATTTTATAAAATTAAAATGATTTACTATGTAATTATTCAAACGATATGTATTACGTTACAAACAATGCCAAATAATGCAATTAATTCATTAAACATATTTAATTTACAAAACAGAAGAATTAAAAAATGTAAATATTTTCATTAGCCTCTGTCTGTAGGTAGCTTTTGATTTACATTTTTTTAAATATAAACTTAATTCTTGTAAACCAACATAAATGTAAAACTGTTTAGTACATTTTAAGTTGTAATAAATTAATATATATTTATTTTTAACTCTGAAAAAATGCACATAGGTACAAGAGACACATTTACTATTCTAACATCAGCTTAACTAACATTTGGGGAAATACATATAGTTTGAGGTCAGTTTTACTATTCCCAATCCAAACAAGGTATTATAGTCGATAATATTGGTGTATGTGTGTGTGAGAGGGGGAGGGTTTATTATTGCCACTCCCTGCCCTTAAGTAATACGCCGGGCTCGGGGGATGGTGGATTTATTTCATGCTTTTGGAAATAAGGTGCAGAAATACATAGCTAAGTACGTGTTTTGTTGTGCTGTTACAATTGTTACACAGGGAAGCTAAGGCTACCTTTATTATAAGAGATGCACTGATTACTCATCTCCCATTCTTACAAGGCTACATTTTCGTGTTTCACTGGTACAGCTTCATTGGTACTGGTTGTTTTATGTTAAACTTTGTCATGCTTTTTTATCTTTAATTGTGCGATATACTAAATCTGTAACTCGCAAGGGGGGTTAAACTTACAATGGCTGCGTTAGCTGGCATGGCAGCTGTGAATGCAGCTGTGGGGTGTATCAAAGAACTGCTTCCATGAGTGGTGAAATTTTGAACAAGTATGTAAAATGATGAGACGCTTGCACATTTTGGTGACTTGGGGGTTTTGTCTAAATAGGGATGCCTCTTCATACTCCATACTAGTTGACATTCACAATGTTCCAGCCAAGGTTCTACTTATAGCTCAGTTACCTGGCACAGTACTCGGAAACTTCTAATTTATCATCTTACAGCATAATGAAGATATCACATCTCTCAGAGGACGAAATAGAATTCTAGGAAACTTGCATCTCTCTTGCATCTGCTCAACTATTGTCAACGGAACCTAGAGCTCCAGGAAAGCTGACAACATGTGCATGAGACCCCACCTGTGTATTCAGTTTTTTGCTCATGAAAGTGTAGTAGTTTGGTTGCAACCATAGTGAACTGGCAGTCTAATAAATTGGATACTTCGCTTATGGTGCTCAAACTGCAGCCTTCGACAGGAGAATGGATGTAATGGCTGGGTAATTATAACGTTGTTGGAGAAACCCCCTGCTCCCAAAATAAAATGTGATTATGCTCTTATTCTAATAAAACAAATGGAATTACTTGTGGTGATAGTGTCAATACAGACTGTAGGGAAGGTGTTTTAAACCTCGAGCTGCGCAGCGATGTATCGATTAACACAGTATTGCGTGGCCCTAGACATTTGGCCTCTGCAGGCCCTAAGACTATGGGCCACATGCATCAATGTAAGGTTTTGCGATTCCATATTTGCGCAAAAATAGGGAATCGCAAATAAGGAATCGCAAAACGGGATGCATCAATTTAATCGCATAATTTTTGCGATTTGGTCAAAATCTCAATTTTTACCGAAAAGCAAATATTATGCGAATTCTAATTTGCGATTTTGCAATTCCCATTGATTCCTATGGGTGCAGGGGGGGTCCAAAGAACCCCCCCCTGCACCCCTGAAATGTATTTTAAAGTGCATGTTTCACACACACATGTCCTAAGGACATGTGTGTCTGTAACATGGTACTGTTTAAAATGCTAATTTGAGCATTTTAAACGTTTTTCGCAAATTACCACGAGGTTCACACTCGTGGTAATTTGCACCCCCTAATTGCAATTCGCAATTTTAAAAGCAATCATGCATTGCTTTTAAGGAATCGCAAATTTGCGATTCCTTAAAAGCAACCGCATTTTTGGAATTCGCTAAAAATAGCGATTTTCCAAAAAAAGTTTGATGCATCTCAAAAACCTATTTAGGAATCGCAAACGGCCGAATTTACCGATTTGCACCGTTTGCACTTCCTAAATAGGTTGATGCATGTGCCCCTATATGTTAATAGATGTAACCAGCAGACTGTGTGAGAAGCCTGCATTGTGTAAGAACTACAAGCTACTTCAACCAGTATTATCAAAGAAGAAACCGAGTAGGCTTAAAGTTATGAAATATGAGATAAGCTTGAATTCCAAGTCTGTAATCTTGATAGCCTGCTAAACAGCTCCCTTCGTGGACCAAATAGGAAAGCAACACCAATTAGTTGCCACCCTTCATCGCAAGGGGATTATTTATGGCGCATTGTGTAACCTATGTGCACATTTTAATGGGATCCTAACAGGAGAGACCGAGAAGGCTGTTTATATTGGTCACTGTACAGATGTGGAAACTCAAATCATAATCCAATCTGTTGGCATCATGATCGAAATACAGCCATTAAATAACATAATGTTTACAGAACCACTGCCCTAGGGCACTCACTTTGCAGCGTGCCTGGAAACAGAGTACTTTCCCGCACTCACCGGTATGGAGGAGGCACTCCTCAGGTGCGGCGGGGCTCTTCTCCTGTGGCTCGCCTTCTCCTCTCCGCCAGCAGCTGCGGGGCTCTCCCAACACCACGGGGGCCCGCTGCGGTACGGGCGGAGTCTCCTCTTTTCCCGGGGCTCCCTCAGGACACGGGAGCCCCGCACCAGCCCACGCTTCTTCCTCGGGCCGGCAGCATCACCCGGTCTCCCCCTCGGCACGGGAGACCGGAGGGGCACATCGAAGGCTTACCCCAGGCAGGGGGAAGCGGAAACCACGTCCTCCCGGCCCGGCCCACAACCAGGCGGCGGCCATCTTGAGGCGGCTCGGGCTGCGGCGGTGATCTCGGGGGCAAAACGAGGGGTGGGCACCCTCGAGATTAAAATAAAATAGAGAAGGCCCCCAAGGCCCCCCCCCAATTTTTTTCTCTGAAAAATCGTGGAGTGCGCGCATGGTGCGCGCTTACAGATATATACATTTTTTCTCTTTTAATTTTCTCAGGAACTACTGGAGGGATTTACACTATTTAACCAAAAGCGTGATCTGCGTACCAGACTACACCATTATGACAAGTTTGGTGTAATTCCGTTCAGCGGTTCAAGCTGTAGCCGTGTCTAAAGGTCCTATGGAAATTAGCATGGGGAAAACACGTTTTGGGACCCCCTTTTTTTCTCAGCCCCCACTTGACCAATCCCCCCAAAACTTTCAGGGAAGGAGAGGAGCGGAGCGGGCCATCTTGTTTGAGAAATTTGCGAAGATTCATTAACCAGCGCCAAAGTTATCCCCAATAGAATGTTGCGGATTTCCTATGGAAACTAGGTCCTAACTATATATACCTACTGGCGACTGCCAGTAGGTAATACATATATATATATATATATATATATATATATATATATATATATATATATGAGACGAAAATGAGGTACTGTCTCTTGGTCTTTCCTTTTGCCCGTCTTCAACATTTGACTATGCTAAAAGCAGAGTGGATCTTTCTCATTTTACCCGGAAATTGAGACTACGTAAATGGTTCAGTAGTAAAGTAAATACTGACATGGGAAACAATGAAAAAGAACCCAGTAATATTCTCGTAGAAGATCTGGAATTTTTAAGAACAATGTATGAAATGGGAGATAATTCCAACCCAGTAGTCAATCCGATTCTTGAGTTTATCAATGATGACACTGATATCAACCAGAGTATACGTAGTGGGTTCAAACCCAAGTCTGTTTTTCTTCCTCAAATTGTGAATGATTCTATTGATGTGTTTGAAAGAGGTGTGATTAAGGAGTTTGACAAACTTTCTAAAAAGGTTAAATTTGGTAGAAAGAACCTCACCAAGGCCCAATTTGATGCAATTGTCAGGCTGGGTAAAGATAAGAGCATAATTATCAAGAAATCTGACAAGGGCGGGAACATAGTGATTCTGCCACTCCAAATGTATATTGATGAAGGTCTCTCCCAAGTTAGTGACACACAGAAGTATGAAAAAAGTAATAGAGTGTCTTATAAAGCAAGCTGCAATAAATATCAGGATCAATTGTGTGAATGGAAAGACAGAGGTTTGATTGAAAAAGAAGAATTTAATTTTCTCCAATGTAAGAGCCCCAAACTGCCTGCACTTTACCTTTTACCCAAGGTGCACAAGTGTCTCACGAAACCCCCGGGTAGACCCATCGTGTCTTCCAGGGGTAGCTGCTGGGAGAATACCTCACGGTATGTGGATTTCTTTCTGCAGCCGCTTGTGCAAAGCCTCCCCTCATACCTGAAAGACTCGGGAGATTTCCTGAGAAGGATTGAGAATATTAAATGGGCGCAAGGGTGGCAACTGGTAACCCTTGACGTCAGCAGCCTTTATACCTGCATCCCACATCACTTGGGGATACAGGCATGCAGACACTTCTTACAGGCAAGATCTATATCATACCTAATGCACACTGAAATGATTTTGGACATGGCCCTATCGTGCCTTACCCAAAATGTTTTCATCTTTAATGGGGAGATCTTCCATCAAATCCTTGGGACCACGATGGGATCTTGCTTCGCTCCCAGCTTTGCCGGATTGTTCTTAGGCTGGTGGGAGGAGCAAGTAGTCCAAAGGTCCCAGGAGTTCGAATCCAAAGTCATCACATGGCTGAGGTATATTGATGACATTTTTGTTATCTGGAATGGCACCAGTGAAGAAGCTATGGATTTCGTGGAAACCCTGAACAAAAACGAACTTAACCTATCGTTCACCTGCCATGTCAACAGTCAGGAAGTTGATTTTCTTGACCTTAAAGTGAAGGTGGTTGATAATGCACTCACCACCATTCTCTTTAGGAAAGAGACTGCAGGCAACAGTCTCCTCCACGCCAGCAGTTGCCATCCCATGAACTTGGTCAATTCCATACCGGTGGGTGAATTCCTTCGAGCAAAACGTAACTGCTCCAGTGAAGGAGATTACACCAAAGAAGTCAAGGTAATGACCGAAAGGTTCAGAATGAGGGGGTACAGCGAGAAATGCATTAAAGCAGCCATCACTAAAGTCAATGCACTTGATAGGAAAAACCCCCTTAAGGAAAAGACTAACACTATAAGTGACCCAACCACCACTACCAGATTCATCACTGACTACCACGGTCAAGTAAGGGAGGTTAGGAAGGCCTTTGATAAATATTGGAATGTCCTTAAATTGGACAAAGACCTTGCCACAGGATTAAGTCCTTATCCCCAGATCACCTTCAGAAGGGCTAAATTACTGAAAGATATTGTTTGCACCACTTTGATTCCCAAGAAAACGACAATTAATCCAGTGATGGGGTTTTACGTCTGTGGGAAATGCAAAGCCTGTAAACACAGTGACAGCACCAAAACAATCAAACTGTCCAAAGATCTTGACACATTCAAAATCCGGACACAGACATCATGTCACACTGATCATGCTGTCTACGCCCTCACATGCCCATGTAAATTTAACTACATTGGCAGCACCAAACTTCCAGCCAAGGATAGAGTATTGCAGCACATGAGGGCCATCACGAAAAAAGACAAGAACTATCCTATAGCTAGACATTTTGAGTGCCACCATAAGAGCAATTCCAACTTCTTGTCTTTCTGTTTTCTGGCATCAGTCCCCATGAGAGAAAGGGGAGGGGACAGAATTCAGGAACTCCGAAGGCTTGAATCCAAACTCATCATTAAATACCACACTATGCAGCCAGAAGGACACAACTATGATGAGGAGCTGGAAGTACACCTTGGTTAGCTGCCTAGGTGATCTGTTTCATTAAGTACCAGATATGGAATTAATTGTCATTCGAGCTCGCAACTTTTTATGGTCTGTGAGATTTTTGTGCTTTGCATCATGCATTTTACTGCATTTTTACTGTTGTCACTTCTGCACATTAAGTCACTATGTTTCTATTTTTTCACCAGATCTCTGTGAGGAGTAACAAGAGATTTCAATGCACGGTCATTTGACCACACTTCACATATGGCAGTTGAGCACGTATGAATTGGAGCACTGGCGGCGTTTTTCTTCATTTTCACCACTGTTCATGAGGTACCGATGGTTGCCCACTGGTGGAACAGTGGTAACATGCAGGAACTTGTGTACGTTTTGCCCACTGGGGCGTGATTGAGACTTTGATTCTGCATTCTTTTTGCAGTGGTTATCAGCACTGAATACAAACAATAAGGCCTGAAAAGTACACGTTTTGCCCACTGGGGCGTGATAGAGAATTGTGATTCTTCAGTGGTCAGCAGCACTTAATATAAACAATAAGGCCTGAAAGGTGCACTTTACCGTGTTGACAGGCGGACAATATTTAATTGTGCCCACTCTGGCGAGTAATACATGGAGACTTAACACTGTGCATGAAGTGTTTTCTTTAGCCAGCAATGTTTGTTTTAAATACGCAAAAGGAGCGTTATTTATCATTTATTTGCCAGTATTCCGCTACAATGTTGCTTCCAACGTGCATGCCAAGGTTTATTTTAGTATTCATTGTATTTTGATTGACTTGTGCATTGTAGCTCGTAGTGGTTAAATCCTGTGAGTCTGTTCACCATTTCCAAATGTCATGTGACTGTATTTAAATCACTGATTCACTCACACTCACGCTCGTGAACAAGAGGAAACCTCCTCGAAACGCGTCGAGTGGAGCTATCATTAAAAGCTCGTTAAATTGCACAAGCTGGCCCGGACATTCCTTCTTTATCGAGTTGTGGAAAAGCTTTGAGATATATATATATATATATATATATATATATATATATATATATATATATATATATATATATATATTTATATATATATATATATATATATATATATATATATATATATATATATATATATATATATATATATATATATATATATATATATATATATATATATATATATATATATATAAATATACATATGTATGTATGTATGTATGTATGCATATATATATATTACCTACTGGCAGTCGCCAGTAGGTAGTTATAGTTAGGACCTAGTTTCCATAGGAAATCCACAACATTCTATTTGGAATAACTTTGGCGCCGGTGGAGGAATGTTCGCGAATTTCTCCAAGAAATTGCCTGCTCCGCTCCGCTTCTTCACTGAAAGTTTGGGGTGATTCGTGAAGCAGGGGCCGAGAAAAAAGGGGGTTCCCAAAACGTGTTCCCCATGCAATTTTCCATAGGACCTTTAGCCAGGGCTACTGCCCGAACGGCTGAACGGAATTACACCAAATTTGGCAAAAAGGTAGAGTTTGGTTCGCAGATCAAGCTTTTTGTAAATAGTGCAAATCCGTTCAGTAGTTCCTGAGAAAATCATAAGTAAAATCATAAGTATATATTTGAGATGTCATCAGTGATGTCATGAGTGATGTCACTGACCATGTCATGAGTGATGTAATATGTGACGTCATCAACAGTGCATTGCGGGCATGCAAGTTATAGTTAGCTGAACTAACTATAACAGGGGAATTTCAATGGTTTTCTATGAGTGAAATGTCCAGCTAACTATAACATGTTTAAAACCTATAGTTTTTTTAGCGAATTTCTAAGGTTTTTTAAATGCTAGTTCCTAACTATAACGTGTGTGAAACCTATGGTTTTTTCAGTGAATATATATATATATATATGTATATATATATATATATATATATATATATATATATACATACATACATATATACATACAGAAAGATAGATAGATAGATAGATAGATAGATAGATAGATAGATGGATGGATAGATAGATAGATAGATAGATAGATAGATAGATAGATAGATAGATAGATAGATAGATAGATAGATAGATAGATAGATAGATAGATAGATAGATAGATAGATAGATAGATAGATAGATAGATAGATAGATAGATAGATAGATAGATAGATAGATAGACAGATGGATAGATGGATAGATGGATAGATAGGTACATCTCAGGCACACATGCTGGAGGGGGGTTTTCCATTTATGAAATAAAAACATTTTTGCACAGACTTGCGGTGTGCTCCTGTTTGTGTCGGCTGAAACATATTTACAGCAGATTGTGCCTGGGAATTGTTACACGGCTCACCACCGCGTTCAGGAAGCACCCGAGGTGTGTGGTGAGACGGCGGTGATTTAAACTTTGTTTCGGACATATATATATATCCAACCAAACAAGTCGCTTCGGATCCCTGTCGCTTCCAGAGGCGGGCCTCGGATGGGATAGTGAATCCCAATCTATACAGCCAAATAACCTTCCAGTAAAGAAAAGAAATCCGGGCCACTTAGAGATGCAAAGCGTGTTTATTACAACAGCTTTTTCGACGCGTTTCGCAGGTGAAACCTGCTTTTTCACGAGGATGTCATTGCAGGTAGCCCACTTGGGTTGTATATGAAGAACCACCAGTACCAGCATACTTCACGGTGGAATGATTGACTGTGAATTGAACTTACAAATACTCACCTGAGTTTGATTGTGGTAATAGCAATAAATGAAGGACTACGAAAGTGGTGGCTTTTTACTTGCGATGTCATCAAGATGCAGATAAGCCTATGAGGAAGGGTGGTAACCTGAAACGCGTCAGTCTTTGCTGGAGCTGACTGCGTCTGTGTCTTTCCCTAACTGGAGTGTGTGAACAGGGAGTGCACTCTGCTTTTTGGGCACCTGTGGAACTTTATATATATATATATATATATATATATATATATATATATATATATATATATATATATATATATATATATATATATATATATATATATTCTTCAGCAAGACAGTTTCAAAATAGAAACACGCCGCACACTACTCCGTTTTTCAAAGTATTTGGTTTATTTTCTGTAGGTTCCCCACCTACGCGTTTCGGACATGAATCTGTCCCTGGTCACGGTACAAACATTAGTCCTTCATTACTTTTTAAGTTTTATACCTGTGGTCACCACTTGGCAATTATGGTGCATTGTGGGCCCAGTAGTTTTAAGGAAAAAAGTAGTTCCAACCTGTGCGCTGCACAATGCCGGTTCCCACACTCAGTTCCTACATCAAGGACACGGGGGACTTCCTCAGAATCATAATGGGAGTTCAATGGCAACCAGAGTATTGGTTAGCAACCATTGATGTGGTCTCGCTATACACATCAATTCAGCGGGACGTAGGACTGATTGCAACCAAATACTTTTTGAATCAAAGGCCCATATCAGAATTACGACACACCAACATGGTAATAGATATGATGACCTTCTCCCTAGACAACAACGTTTTCACTTTTGACAAAAAAAAATTCAGACAAACATGCGGATGTGCCATGGGTGTTTCGTTTTCTCCAAGCTATGCGAATCTCACCATGGGGTGGTGGGAGAAAAACATAGCTTGGAGGGAAGAAAATGAACCATATACCACGGACGTGGTTATATGGCTCAGATTTATAGACGACTTGTTCCTTCTTTGGAAAGGTTCGAAAAAGAAACTGCAAGAATACATTGTAATCCTTAATGACAACTCAGTGGGGTTACAATTCACGTCTAATATTCAAAAGGAAGAAATAGACTTTCTGGACACCAAAGTCTACGTGAGGAACAACAAGCTTGAAACAACTGTATAAAGAAAGACAACATCAACAAACAGTGTACTGCATGGAACCAGTTTCCATCCCACTTCCCTCAAGAAAAGTATCCCGTATGGGGAATTTTTAAGAATGAAAAGAAATTGCTCTGATGAAAGTGAAATGGAGAATAAATTCAAAGAGACCAAAGACCGTTTCTCCAAACGTGGATACAAACATGCTGATATAATTAAGGGAGAACAAAAAGCGAGAGCCAAAACAAGAGAGGAAACACTGATAACAACACCAAAATCGATGACAAATAGTATGGAGGAAGAACAACCAATTCTAATAATAACATACTCCAAGGAAAGCTACAAAATTCGCCAAATCCTGTCCAAATACTGGAACGTTCTCAAAAAGGACAATGAGATAGGCAGTCTAATTGGCGACAGACCTCTGGAGACATACCGCAAAGCTCCATCAATCCGCGACACACTGGTAAACAGCCACTTCACAAGGACAAAAAACATAAACTGGCTGGAAAAAGGACAACTGGGTTTCAGCAAATGCATGACGTGCAAAGCATGTAAGATTGGTAAAAACTTAAAATCAATAATTGATCCCAGGGGAAGAACATTTGTTATTAAAGACAAAATAACGTGTGAGTCACAATTTGTTGTATATCAAATACAGTGCTTCTGCGGCAAAAAATATATCGGCTCAACAATCTGTCCACTCAAGAAAAGAATTCTTGAACACACAAGAGCAATCCAAAACAATGATCCAGCTTACGCAACAGCCAAACACCTGAACTCACATCCGGGAAGAACTTGGAAGGATATGAAATATTCAGGAATAGCGGCAGTTGGTGAAAATGAAAGAGGAGGTGATCGAACCATTGCTTTGAGAAGGCTTGAATCGAAATTAATAATAAGATTCAAAACCAGGAACCCTTGGGGTCTCAACGCCGTTGAGGAACTTTATGTACACTTATAATTTCAGAACTATAATAACAATGCAATTTCTAGAACTCTCGCTTGCTTTTTGAGTATGATGAAAAACAGATAACAGCAGTGAAATGACGGACATAATGATAACTGGACAACATGAATTCAATGTTTGTGACATTTAAGAAGTATAATTTGTATTTTAATTATCTATGCTCTGTGAATGCTGTTGATCCAAGCAGGAACCGACATGATGAAACTCGATGGCACTCAGCCATTATACTCCATTTTGGACACTTAGTCCTATACATGCTCATCAGGTGGTACATAAATGCGCCAATAATGTGAGTTATTTGTGCCACATCTTACACGGTCCATAGGACCATTGTGTGCGCATTAGCAAATACCACCACTCATAACCGAGTTAAAATTATGTCGTCGGAATGCTTGGAACCGGCATTGTGCAGCGCACAGGTTGGAACTACTTTTTTCCTTAAAACTACTGGGCCCACAATGCACCATAATTGCCAAGTGGTGACCACAGGTATAAAACTTAAAAAGTAATGAAGGACAAATGTTTGTACCGTGACCAGGGACAGATTCATGTCCGAAACGCGTAGGTGGGGAACCTACAGAAAATAAACCAAATACTTTATAAAACGGAGTAGTGTGCGGCGTGTTTCTATTTTGAAACTGTCTTGCTGAAGAGTATTTTGCAAGGGTGTCCCAAACCTTGCCGCCGGCACCAGCTTTGCAGTGCTCCTTTCATCTTGGGATATTTGCTATTGAATTCGAATCCATGAGAGGGAGCCCAGCTTCAATGTTTCGCCTTGAGAGATGAACAACTGAGCAGAACAAAGACCAACAAGGATTACAGATTCCAATCGACGCACGAAGCGAACAAACGGAAGGATTGAAAGTTTTCCGGAAAGTGTCTTGTTTGAAAGGCGAAACCAAAGATAAACACGCAAACAAAAGAAACTCGTGTTTGCACCGGTAGAGCGCCGACTGGAAGTGTCGGAGGGCACCGCCAGCGACGGGAGACTCCCGGGTAAGTATAAACCCTGCATTGAATGTTTATGCGTGTTTTAGAAGCTGCAGCGTGTGAGCAATATTGAACGTCTTGAAACCATTGAAGCGTTTCTTTGTGCCTGTTTCTGAGTTGGAAACTGAAAATCACGTACTCCGTTTAAGTATATTTTCTGAAGAGGGAAAGGAACAGCTGTGTTCCGCTAAGCACAAATCTAGCACCAGATCCCCCCACAACAGACATTTGTCACGCAAGTAAAGTAACGTCACAAATTGAATTAAACAACATTATATAATCCCGAAAAAACACCCAGCCTCACAAATGGAGCAGAGAACAGCCAAACGTAGAGAAAAAGCTGAGAAAATTTTTTCCACAAGTGCATCTGTGCCCAATTCATCAGCCAGTAAAAATGCAAATGGCACCAACGCAAAACCGACCACAAAACAACTATTCCAGCAGCTAGAAAAACTGCAGAGGAAGGAGACATCGAAGAGCTGGGAAATCTTGACATTGGATAAATACACAGAACTGGGTCTAGTTCCAAGAGGACTACGTATATTCACCCTACCCAATCATCCAGACACCAGCCGAGAAATGTTAGAAGAGTGGGGTTTGAACAACATGGATTGCTCGCGCAAAATGATCCTGATTATACTCAAACATGCCAGAATAGATGTGGACAACCTACACATCAAAATAAAAGAGTTAGAGGACCAAATACAGGCACTAGGGGAAGATGAGGAAACTATGACCAATTTACGAAAAATCATGGATAAAAACCTGGACAGGCATGACAACGAGATCCAGGAGAGAAAGCAGCGTAAATTTAAACGGGATGAGGCAGACTTTGCAAATGGCACTATATTCACATTCGCCAAACGCTTCGATGCTCTGAAACAACCAAAATCTGGATCAGGAAGTGTACAATATGACACTACGGTCAGTGAGACTGAATCTGAAAGAAAGCGAGGGGGAATCGAATAGAGTGCCGTTAAAAAGACTCACTTTCGCAGAGGAGCTAGAGATGCTCCACAGAGATCAACTAACCCCAAAGCAAAGGGGAAGGGGACGCGGAAATACATCAGTGAGAGGAGGTGGAAGGGGACAAATGGCAAATCCAATCCAAGGAGGAAAACCCGGAGAGGAAAAAAATCAAAGATATCCACTCCGCAACAGGACAACAAGAAAGTAAAGGAAATATTCAAAACAGACCCCAACTTGACAATTAACCTTTCAAATTACACATTGACCAAACCAGAGGAGATACTATTGAACAAAGGCCTTTCGTTTTGTCCTGACAAACATCAGGACCAAGTAGAAACTCGGATTGATGTGTACAAATATGTGCGGAAATTAAAACTGAAAAAATTATTTTCCAAAAACAAGCGTGCTGAACAATCAAATACAGAAATTCAGCCGACCAGTAACAACGGATCAGAAATCTTTACAGTAGCGGATGCTAACAGCCTACAAACGGCCTATGAATTATCGCACCAAATTGACCATACTGTACTAACGAACACTCAAACACTCTCCCAAATGGGTCATGATGTAGGAGTACGTCCCAAGACAACCTTGAGAAGTAAATCCAAATTTTGTCCTGTCTTACATCCAGGCAACCGCATAGATGTCTTTCACGATTTGGTGGTAGCAGAACTAGAGACAATGAATAATACCATCAACAACAAAAATGAAAATGTATCAAAAAAAGAACGTACAGCCCTAAAAAATCTCCAGTCCAATGCCCTTATAGAAATAAAACCGGCGGACAAGGGCGGGAACATTGTAATTCAGAACAAAATAGACTATTTGGAAGAAGCTTATCGCCAACTCAACAATGTAACCAACTATGAAGTGTTGAAAAACAATCCAACAACCAGCATGATGATCAAATTACACAAAAGTATAGAAATTTGGCAAGAAAATGGCCTTCTGAGCGTGGAAGAAAAGAAATTTCTGACAACCACACATCCAATAATGCCAACAATATACTTTCTTCCAAAAATTCATAAGACTCTTGTTAAACCACCAGCCCGCCCAATAATATCTAGCTGTGGCTCATTGTGTGGAAACTTATCTTCCTATGTCGACTTTTTTCTAGCCCCAATTGTTCCCACACTCAGTTCCTACATCAAGGACACGGGGGACTTCCTCAGAATCATAATGGGAGTTCAATGGCAACCAGAGTATTGGTTAGCAACCATTGATGTGGTCTCGCTATACACATCAATTCAGCGGGACGTAGGACTGATTGCAACCAAATACTTTTTGAATCAAAGGCCCATATCAGAATTACGACACACCAACATGGTAATAGATATGATGACCTTCCGCCTAGACAACAACGTTTTCACTTTTGACAAAAAAAATTTCAGACAAACATGCGGATGTGCCATGGGTGTTTCGTTTTCTCCAAGCTATGCGAATCTCACCATGGGGTGGTGGGAGAAAAACATAGCTTGGAGGGAAGAAAATGAACCATATACCACGGACGTGGTTATATGGCTCAGATTTATAGACGACTTGTTCCTTCTTTGGAAAGGTTCGAAAAAGAAACTGCAAGAATACATTGTAATCCTTAATGACAACTCAGTGGGGTTACAATTCACGTCTAATATTCAAAAGGAAGAAATAGACTTTCTGGACACCTAAGTCTACGTGAAGAACAACAAGCTTGAAACAACTGTATATAGAAAGACAACATCAACAAACAGTGTACTGCATGGAACCAGTTTCCATCCCACTTCCCTCAAGAAAAGTATCCCGTATGGGGAATTTTTAAGAATGAAAAGAAATTGCTCTGATGAAAGTGAAATGGAGAATAAATTCAAAGAGACCAAAGACCGTTTCTCCAAACGTGGATACAAACATGCTGATATAATTAAGGGAGAACAAAAAGCGAGAGCCAAAACAAGAGAGGAAACACTGATAACAACACCAAAATCGATGACAAATAGTATGGACTCCAAGGAAAGCTACAAAATTCGCCAAATCCTGTCCAAATACTGGAACGTTCTCAAAAAGGACAACAAGATAGGCAGTCTAATTGGCGACAGACCTCTGGTGACATACCGCAAAGCTCCATCAATCCGCGACACACTGGTAAACAGCCACTTCACAAGGACAAAAAACATAAACTGGCTGGAAAAAGGACAACTGGGTTTCAGCAAATGCATGACGTGCAAAGCATGTAAGATTGGTAAAAACTTAAAATCAATAATTGATCCCAGGGGAAGAACATTTGTTATTAAAGACAAAATAACGTGTGAGTCACAATTTGTTGTATATCAAATACAGTGCTTCTGCGGCAAAAAATATATCGGCTCAACAATCTGTCCACTCAAGAAAAGAATTCTTGAACACACAAGAGCAATCCAAAACAATGATCCAGCTTACGCAACAGCCAAACACCTGAACTCACATCCGGGAAGAACTTGGAAGGATATGAAATATTCAGGAATAGTGGCAGTTGGTGAAAATGAAAGAGGAGGTGATCGAACCATTGCTTTGAGAAGGCTTGAATCGAAATTAATAATAAGATTCAAAACCAGGAACCCTTGGGGTCTCAACGCCGATGAGGAACTTTATGTACACTTATAATTTCAGAACTATAATAACAATGCAATTTCTAGAACTCTCGCTTGCTTTTTGAGTATGATGAAAAACAGATAACAGCAGTGAAATGACGGACATAATGATAACTGGACAACATGAATTCAATGTTTGTGACATTTAAGAAGTATAATTTGTATTTTATTTATCTGTGCTCTGTGAATGCTGTTGATCCAAGCAGGAACCGACATGATGAAACTCGATGGCACTCAGCCATTATACTCCATTTTGGACACTTAGTCCTATACATGCTCATCAGGTGGTACATAAATGCGCCAATAATGTGAGTTATTTGTGCCACATCTTACACGGTCCATAGGACCATTGTGTGCGCATTAGCAAATACCACCACTCATAACCGAGTTAAAATTATGTCGTCGGAAGGCTTGGAACCGGAATTGTGCAGCGCACAGGTTGGAACTACTTTTTTCCTTAAAACTACTGGGCCCACAATGCACCATAATTGCCAAGTGGTGACCACAGGTATAAAACTTAAAAAGTAATGAAGGACTAATGTTTGTACTGTGACCAGGGACAGATTCATGTCCGAAACGCGTAGGTGGGGAACCTACAGAAAATAAACCAAATACTTTGAAAAACGGAGTAGTGTGCGGCGTGTTTCTATTTTGAAACTGTCTTGCTGAAGAGTATTTTGCAAGGGTGTCCCAAACCTTGCGGCCGGCACCAGCTTTGCAGTGCTCCTTTCATCTTGGGATATTTGCTTTTGAATATATATATATATATATATATATATATATATATATATATATATATATATATATATATATATATATATATATATATATATATATATATATATATATATATATTTTCGGCATAGAACGTCCGTGGCCACAGCATGCAGCAGCAGCAAGAAAGACGAGGCAAACCCGATTTCTGTGGTTGTGGTAAGTTTATTCTAGTTCAATCCTCATCACCACTCCGCCATGACGCGTTTCGGTGCAAACAGCACCTTGATCACATGACAATCATTGCAAGGCGGGCGTGCTCATTTTAAATCGCCTGGAGCCAATCAAAATAGCGTCATAGACATAGACGACATATTGTTAAAACCAATTACTGCATAAATGCATTCGCTGTATATGTACACATAAGTTCGGCAGAAACTCATATTTTTACACAATAAAATACAATTGGTACAATTACTGAGTAATGTGCAAAATCATGCTGTGCAAAATTGAATTTAAATATAAATATAAAATCCACTAAATAAATAGATACATATAAATATATATTGCTAAAAATTACAAAATTCATATAAATATATACACATATTTGCACATGATTGAAAATTTCTCTCATAGGTAGAAGACGGTTAAAATAAATAAATATATATAACCAATCCGCTAAAAGTTAAAAACCCTATCTTTTAAAGAGTTCTGTACTACCTCAGAGAAGTGCATGATACAGGAAAAAATTCATTATTGCATAGTGCATGTACTAATCCTGTTATGTACACATATTTGCCTGCTCACGTATACAATGCATTGGTGGTATTTAATCAGTTCCCAACTCCATGGCAATTGTGCTACCCCGTGAAAATATGTGAAGAAAAAAAGTGCAATTAAAATGTGATATATGGTCTGAGGCAGCTACTATTCATTTAAAATCATGGTATGCTAAAATGGACTAGATACAGATTCTATTTACAGGTAAGTATGGCAGTCTTCCCCTGCATTAAGACCATTAGGGCTCTTTGTGTCGAGTAAAATGATATGTCGTGTTTCTAATCTGCGCAGTAATAGATCTCGGTCCCCACCTCTCCTCTGGGGAGGGACTGTGTCTATCACAAAATAGCGCAGATCTGCAGCCTTCTTATTGTGCACAGACTCAAAATGTCTAGCTACTGGATACGCTGCGTCACCATTGGTGATGGCTCTAAGGTGTTGGAGTATCCGTTTGAATACTTGTGGCCTTGTACTTCCCACATATCGTAGGCCACAAGGGCACTCCAACACGTACACAGCGTATTCAGTGCGACAATTCAGCTTGTACCTGATGGTAGTTGGTATTAGGTTAAAGGGTGTAGTGTATTCCTTCTTGCTGACTCCGTTCTTGCAAGCCTTGCAAGTAGGACAGCGCAAGAACCCTTTGCTCTTGTCCATCCAAGGAGTCACTGCGCGGATTTCTGGACTGCTTGAAACTAGAAGACTGCCCATAGATCTAGCACGTTTATAGGCAATCAAGGGAGCCCCCTTAAACTGATCACCTATAACTGGGTCACTCGTAATTAGAGACCAGTTACGCTTGACAATGTTTCTAATGGTTCGGTGCTGGTTACTGTAAGTTAGAATCAGTCTAGTTGTATTGTCATCCTGCCGTTTAGTTGTATGTACAGCAGTAGAGCTAGTCACAGACGTTATATTAGGGTCATTTACAGGGATGTTGAGTAATGAGGCTCTAGGCTGTAAATTAGCACGATTCATGGCCCTCATTATGATTTTGTTGCTATACCCTCTTTCTTTAAATCTGGCCGCACATGCCTGCTGTGCGCTTAAGCAACTTTGTTCTGTACTACAAATCCGCCTTATGCGAAGCATCTCGCCATAAGGTATACTGTTGATCAAATGGACAGGGTGGTGACTATTGGAATGGAGGATACTATTGCCAGCCGTTTCTTTTCTATACATCTTGGTTTCTAGTTTTCCTCCATTTACACTGATCTCCACATCAAGGAAGCTGATGGAACTGTCACTGATTTGGCTAGTGAATTGGAGATTCATGTTGTTTACATTTAAACTATCAATGAACCCCTGAGCTTCTTGTAAGCTTCCATCCCAAATTACAAAAAGGTCATCGATGTACCTTAGCCAGGAAATAACATTGGTAGCCATAATTTCCGAGTAGTTTACCGATAGGACCTGCTCCTCCCAGTACCCCATATGCAAACAGGCATAACTGGGAGAGAAGCAGGCCCCCATCGCTACTCCTCTGGTCTGTTGGAAATATTGCTTACCAAATAGAAAGAAGTTATTTTCTAAACACAAAGTGATCATATCCATGATCATACGTGTGTGTGTTGTGCAATGATCTGGCCTGGTACTCAAATAATGCTGCACAGCTCTTAGGCCATCCCTGTGGTGTATGCTGGTGTATAATGCAGACACGTCTAATGCTATCAACAGGTAACTTGGTTTCCATTGCACATCATACACCTTTCTAAGAAAATCACTGGTATCCAGTACATAAGATGGTAAAGATTTGACAGAATTTTGGAGAAAATAGTCCACATATTTACTTATGTTTTCCAGTATACCATTGCATGCTGAAATAATTGGTCGCCCTGGTGGCACAGTGTTGTTTTTATGTATCTTAGGGATGAAATATATGACAGGCGTGGTTGGATTATCCTTTTTCATGTATTTAAATTCATCCATCGTAATTACTCCAGCACTCCTCCATGCCATAAGTTTAGAGTGTGTTAAGTTTTTTGATATCATGACTTCATTGGAGTCTGCCCTCCGATAACATGTGCGGTCATTCAATTGGCCCATCGCCTCTTCTAAATACATTTGTAGGGGCCATAAGACGACATTACCGCCCTTATCAGATTGTCTTATTACCACCTTTGTGTTACTTTTCAATTTCTTTACACATAGGTGATAAGCAAAGTCTTGATACTTGAATTTATTCACATTCTCGTTACGTTTAAGATACAGTTGCCTTATTTCTTGTGCCACTTTGTCTTGAAATTGATCTAGATTGTCTTTAATCATTAATGGGCAAAATTTCGATTTTGGCTTGAATGTGGTAGTGGTAGTAAGAAGTTGTTGCTGACCCGGGCCCGGGTCAGACTGTGACTCTATAGATACCATTTGCATATCACATATTGTAGTTAAAGGACTTGCATCCAACATCAAGTTTGATTGTGCACTCATATCAGCTGGTGTGGACAATGTCACCGGTTTATGCCCCATGTTGTATTTGCGCAACTTTAGTTTGCGGACATATTTAAACAATTCTATTCTATATATATATAGGGCAAACTCGATGCAATTTGAATTAACATGTTTCTCTGGATTTGAAACTGTTCATAGGCTACCGACTAACCTTTTTTTTACAGGAGATGCAGTGCATTGACAACTTAAAACAGTTTCTACAGATTTTCATTCAAAGCACATTGGATTCACTTGCTTGTGAAATATTTATTGATGTATCCCTATCCAAGCTCGAAAATAGTATTGGAAGAGGGGTGATACTGCACGGAAGCACGAAAATCTACATAGCCGATGTGGAACCACATTGACCATCAAGCACCATAAACCTAAAAACAGAACTCACCACTAGGGGTATTTAAGTGCAGATAATTGAGTGGTCTCCACACGCAACTTTGATGGCTGGGTTACCTTTGAAAAAGTGCAAAGGATGCACGAAACGCGTCAGGACTGCCCGTAGCTGCCAAATAAAGAATCTAAACTACAGTGAAACGAGCGCGGCTCATTTCTTTCTTTCAAGAAGAAGGTGCTGTTTTTCATATTCAACGGCTTGGTTCCGCCGTAGAGCAACGCGCCGCCAATCAAGTGCGCCATCATTACCCGCCTTTGAACCCAAGTGTGATGCTTCGGAAACGACAAAGGGTAATCGGCTCTGCCACATACTGGGATGTGGCTTGGGTCCCTATCCAAGCTCGAAAATAGTATTGGAAGAGGGGTGACACTGCACGGAAGCACGAAAATCTACATAGCCGATGTGGAACCACATTGACCATCAAGCACCATAAACCTAAAGACAGAACTCACCACTAGGGGTATTTAAGTGCAGATAATTGAGTGGTCTCCACACGCAACTTTGATGGCTGGGGCACCTTTGAAAAAGTGCAAAGGATGCACGAAACGCGTCAGGACTGCCCGCAGCTGCCAAATAAAGAATCTAAACTACAGTGAAACGAGCGCGGCTCATTTCTTTCTTTCAAGAAGAAGGTGCTGTTTTTCATATTCAACGGCTTGGTTCCGCCGTAGAGCAACGCGCCGCCAATCAAGTGCGCCATCATTACCCGCCTTTGAACCCAACTGTGATGCTTCTGAAACGACAAGGGTTATCGGCGCTGCCACATACTGGGATGTGGCTTGGGTCCCTATCCAAGCTCGAAAATAGTATTGGAAGAGGGGTGACACTGCACGGAAGCACGAAAATCTACATAGCCGATGTTGAACCACATTGACCATCAAGCACCATAAACCTAAAAACAGAACTCACCACTAGGGGTATTTAAGTGCAGATAATTGAGTGGTCTCCACACGCAACTTTGATGGCTGGGTTACCTTTGAAAAAGTGCAAAGGATGCACGAAACGCGTCAGGACTGCCCGCAGCTGCCAAATAAAGAATCTAAACTACAGTGAAACGAGCGCGGCTCATTTCTTTCTTTCAAGAAGAAGGTGCTGTTTTTCATATTCAACGGCTTGGTTCCGCCGTAGAGCAACGCGCCGCCAATCAAGTGCGCCATCATTACCCGCCTTTGAACCCAACTGTGATGCTTCGGAAACGACAAGGGTAATTGGCGCTGCCACATACTGGGATGTGGCTTGGGTCCCTATCCAAGCTCGAAAATAGTATTGGAAGAGGGGTGACACTGCACGGAAGCACGAAAATCTACATAGCCGATGTGGAACCACATTGACCATCAAGCACCATAAACCTAAAAACAGAACTCACCACTAGGGGTATTTAAGTGCAGATAATTGAGTGGTCTCCACACGCAACTTTGATGGCTGGGTTACCTTTGAAAAAGTGCAAAGGATGCACGAAACGCGTCAGGACTGCCCGCAGCTGCCAAATAAAGAATCTAAACTACAGTGAAACGAGCGCAGCTCATTTCTTTCTTTCAAGAAGAAGGTGCTGTTTTTCATATTCAACGGCTTGGTTCCGCCGTAGAGCAACGCGCCGCCAATCAAGTGCGCCATCATTACCCGCCTTTGAACCCAAGTGTGATGCTTCGGAAACGACAAGGGTAATCGGCTCTGCCACATACTGGGATGTGGCTTGGGTCCCTATCCAAGCTCGAAAATAGTATTGGAAGAGGGGTGACACTGCACGGAAGCACGAAAATCTACATAGCCGATGTGGAACCACATTGACCATCAAGCACCATAAACCTAAAAACAGAACTCACCACTAGGGGTATTTAAGTGCAGATAATTGAGTGGTCCCCACACGCAACTTTGATGGCTGGGTTACCTTTGAAAAAGTGCAAAGGATGCACGAAACGCGTCAGGACTGCCCGCAGCTGCCAAATAAAGAATCTAAACTACAGTGAAACGAGCGCGGCTCATTTCTTTCTTTCAAGAAGAAGGTGCTGTTTTTCATATTCAACGGCTTGGTTCCGCCGTAGAGCAACGCGCCGCCAATCAAGTGCACCTTCATTACCCGCCTTTGAACCCAACTGTGATGCTTCGGAAACGACAAGGGTAATCGGCGCTGCCACATACTGGGATGTGGCTTGGGTCCCTATCCAAGCTCGAAATTAGTATTGGAAGAGGGGTGACACTGCATGGAAGCACGAAAATCTACATAGCCGACGTGGAACCACATTGACCATCAAGCACCATAAACCTAAAAACAGAACTCACCACTAGGGGTATTTAAGTGCAGATAATTGAGTGGTCTCCACACGCAACTTTGATGGCTGGGTTACCTTTGAAAAAGTGCAAAGGATGCACGAAACGCGTCAGGACTGCCCGCAGCTGCCAAATAAAGAATCTAAACTACAGTGAAACGAGCGCGGCTCATTTCTTTCTTTCAAGAAGAAGGTGCTGTTTTTCATATTCAACGGCTTGGTTCCGCCGTAGAGCAACGCGCCGCCAATCAAGTGCGCCTTCATTACCCGCCTTTGAACCCAACTGTGATGCTTCGGAAACGACAAGGGTAATCGGCGCTGCCACATACTGGGATGTGGCTTGGGTCCCTATCCAAGCTCGAAAATAGTATTGGAAGAGGGGTGACACTGCACGGAAGCACGAAAATCTACATAGCCGACGTGGAACCACATTGACCATCAAGCACCATAAACCTAAAAACAGAACTCACCACTAGGGGTATTTAAGTGCAGATAATTGAGTGGTCTCCACACGCAACTTTGATGGCTGGGTTACCTTTGAAAAAGTGCAAAGGATGCACGAAACGCGTCAGGACTGCCCGCAGCTGCCAAATAAAGAATCTAAACTACAGTGAAACGAGCGCGGCTCATTTCTTTCTTTCAAGAAGAAGGTGCTGTTTTTCATATATATATATATATATATATATATATATATATATATATAGGGCAAACTCGATGCAATTTGAATTAACATGTTTCTGTGGATTTGAAACTGTTCATAGGCTACCGACTAACCTTTTTTTACAGGAGATGCAGTGCATTGACAACTTAAAACAGTTTCTACAGATTTTCATTCAAAGCACATTGGATTCACTTGCTTGTGAAATATTTATTGATGTAAACCCGGGAAAACGTCCCTGACCCATTGTTGACTGAAGATACAATTTTAGTTTAACCCCATAGGATCTTTTCAAAATATTCATATTTGATTCCACCCTTATGCATAGGTCTCAAAATATTAGGCTTAGAGGGTTCACAACTTCACACGTGTTAAATTGGGGGTGTATAACTGGTAAGTTGCAGGTTCAATTCCTGAAACACCTTTCCAGCCTCCTGAGATTAAATGTATACCAATGAGTTGGTAATCATGCTGCATGTAATGCACTGCCACACATCTGTTGCACACTAAACAAAAAGGGAATATTTGTTGTTAGCGCGCCACATTGAACAGTTCCCATGTACGTAACACAAGTGAGCCACATTTGGCAGGAATACACCTGGCTGTATTTGAAGAGCTGGGAAAAAATAGCAACCTTGACATATCCTTTGTAGCTGGTATTATCAGCAGAGTGCCAGACACGAATGCAGAGGTCTAGCTGGACTACAGATGATGTTTTGGGAAGATGTGTCCAATTCAAAGTCTCCATGAAAATCTGGAATGATGAACGGAATCGAATTCAACGGAGAATTAAAGTAATAGGTGTGGCTGTAGTCCATTTTGAATCGATTGTAATTTAAAAATGATCCTGTGTGGAAATCAGTGCTTCTCCTGTGGCACCGCCATACCAGAATCTCTTTAGGTAGTCTGAGATAAGGTTACTTTGTTCGATGAATGAAAATATTTGTCTTGAGAATGATTATTCAGTCTTTTAGCCAAGAAACAGTTGGTTCTTGGCAGGAAGTTAGAACAGCCCTCGGCTAAAGGCCTGTTTGTTTTAGAGAGGATTTATGTGATACGTTTAGTAGTCCTTTTGGGAAGGTACCTTAATCCAAGGAGTTGTTGATAGTTCTTGTTGGATGAGCTACAAATCAATTCACAAGGAAGTTCTTGAAAAATATGAGCAGGGCATGTGTATGCTGGTGATTGTGCTGGTCTACACACCTGTGTAGCCTTCATGAAGTCCTGTATGGTCACAGGGTTAAAGGTGTGTAACTGTGGCTATTTTCATGTTTTGTTTTCTAGAGAACTGTGCTACACTACAGGAATTGTGACCGAGCCATGAAGAGGAAAGCAGGAAGTCTTTAACTGTCTGGGGGGTTGCATGTAAAGCAGCTGGCCATCAATACAGCAAGGGCCAGCGGTGAGGACATCTGCCATGCTGCCAAGGCATTGTGGTATCCTATGATACTGCCACTTTAGGTATCATGGGTCCTGTGGATGGATGACCCTTTTTCCTCTGAACCTTTCTAGTGGGGCTGTGGTTTGTGATCTTGAAGTCCCAAGCCAGCTCTCCCAATTCAGGTCACCTGTTTCATTTTCAGGTCTCTTGACCACTGCCTACTCTCCTGGCTGCAGGTCAGCTAATCAGGCTCCAATGCATTGGGCAAGTCTGCTAAAGCAAGGAAGGCATCAGGTCTCGTCGCTCAATGGCTTTTCTGTCTTCAGTCAGCTTGCCTTGTTACCTACTACTAAGTTGTTTTTTCAGAACAAAAGAAAAGAATACATTCTTGCTGCTCACTGTTCATTGGGTAAACTGCATTCAGCTTTTCGTGTAGGTGTGCGTTGAATAGATATGGGCGACGACTGAAAAGAATGTATGTTAAGTCCGCTGATTTTACATTCAGACACAAATGTACATTAGTTTAGTATCCACACAATGTCACATTTTCTGGAGTTTACTAAACATGTATGGAGGGAAGGGAAGATAGAAGCCATATTTAGGAAAAATATAATATTGCATGAACCATGCCCTCTACTAAGAAGGATGCTGACTGGCCAGCTATGCGCCGTGTGCTACCTAACTCTGTATAGTTACTGTAATTCACGTAATACTAAGATGTCAATGGTAGTCAAGGGCACAATGGCTGGAGATAGGAACTGTGCAAGATTATTGGAACTAAAGGAATGAAAATGAAAGAAATTAAAATATACATATGATTTTGAATAAAAATGATAGTGTTATGAAAACACTGCTCTACTTCTGCATAGTCACCAGTACCACGCAACACATGACATAGCGTTAGACTGAAAGTGTATAGTGCTGTGAGGGTCTTTTTTTAATCACCTTAATTAACAGATGTGTTTCAGAACTTCTGAGATTTAGAGGTTTACTTTTTAGATCTGTATTCAGAGCCCAACTGTTGTCAGACTTTATGTGATCATCAGAATGAGCGCTATAAGGAGCACACCGGTGAAGGAGGTCTTTCGCTCCACCACATGGTGTTACCTTGAGTACAATATTTAATTGGGCAAAAGTTGTGTGCTGCTACTAAGAAATAGTGCTTGTTGCACCCCTGAGGGTTGTTCTGTCGGCTAACAAAAATGTATGATATATTAGTTTGCATGGGAATGGCCCTTTCATCATGCTGTGATAATATTGGCTTAGAATATTGCCCCATTAGCCAGCATCAGGACCAGTAGAACCATCATGACATGCTCGCCCTGCACATTAACTCAAGCGAAAATCATATTTTTATTGTTAGGCTAATCCTATTGGTGATTACAGCTTTTCGAAAAGGGTGTCTCCTTCATGGAAAATGTGGAAAATGGCTGCTGCATTCATGTTGCAGAGATATCTGAGCCTGTTTTTTTCTTCTTTATTTATATTTGTGTCATGCAGAATAAGCAGTTTGCTCTTGCCGCAAACCTAGCACTCTTGTAGACCATCAGTTGCTGCAGTGCCAGCAGTCTCATGCACTCCTTCACCCACACCAACCCACTGGTAGCAACTGGATCACATGACCCAATTTTGATTATAGTGTGGTAAGAATGACAGACAGAACAACAGTGTCAAAACTTTTGCTATTTTTGAAATGTAAGCAATTGTATTCATTTTAGGCTTAGTCAATGCTGTTATATCGTATCCAAATCGCTATTCATATACTCTCTGCACACACATGGCCCATTCTGCTTTTACGCTGCCACTCTTCATCTTGCCAGTTCTGCTCACTGGTGTGGCAAAAGATCTTTGAAAGTGGTGGGTGTAATAATTCCCTGAATTGTAGCAAGCAAAGCAAGTAAATAGACTTCTGGGCAGATTTGGGGAGAGTGAGACTTCTCCCCTGAAAATGTTTTTTTGAAAATTATGGGATCAAATAGTGCATGTTAAAACACAATGTTCTAGTACCACTAGAGCGATAGACCTCAGAGCTGGGGAACCGGGTCTGAGTCACAACAACAATGCTCAACATCCTGTGATTCTGGGCAAATCACTTAATCTCCTTGAACCTAACAAAAAAACTTGAATGTGTCCATCTGTAACGAAACTGGTGTTTATGTAAAGTGCTCTGGTATCTTCAGGTCTAGTTCGAGCTATATAAAACTGAAAAAAATAGAAATGTTACAATATAAAAGAGCACTTATGAACTATTCCAGTATGTTCATGGAGTGCCAGGGATGCCTGACCGTCTCCAAGAAAGATTTTCCTTTTCTTGGTTATAGAGGATAGATCAGACTGTGAAAACAGTCCTACTATCTTGCAAACTAATTTGAGGTCTAGTTTGCTATGAGGCACCCCATATGGTAACAAATTTAAAATTAATTACTGGAAGATGTCACACTATTTCGATGGATTAACGACAAAAAAAAATTTCTAACACACAAGATAAAAAGTAAAGAAGTGAGAGGTCAAAAGATAATGTACTAGAATGATTCTTAGTTAAAAAACTTTCATTTATTATGATTGTATTTAAAACAATTGTTTACATTCATTGACATTACATAAGAATAAATCATTACATTCAATTAATAAAAACATGATACATTTTTTATAAAAAGGAAAAAAGCACAATATTTGTCGACGCAGCGTTTCGGTGAACTGGCTTGAACACCTTCTTCAGGACAATGCTTTTTGTACGGTTAAAAACAATCTATGTGAAAGTACAGATAGAAAATATTTTTATTAGTTTTACATTCTAGTACAAATGACCTCTTAAGCTTAAGTAAACTCTCTTCGCACTATAGTTCGCTTGGTTCTATGACTTATTGTCTTATAAACTCTATCTGCGTCCTTCCTTTGTCTTAAGGTACATCGCAAAACAGGGTGATTTAATTAAAACATCCTTTCCATACAATTAACAAAAAAACTGTACATTTACCACTTTTTACATTTGTTACCCCATGTTGCCTCATACAGGATTAGCGCTGAAACCTGAACGATTTGGTGAGTGAATGTTGTACTTACTTAGTAGTTCTAAGGGCCTTTGTTCTATTCTGTAAGGCTTATCAATGGGTGTCCTCAAGGTTGATGATCCTTGGGGGGCTTTTTATTCACTTTGTACTGTAATGGAAAAAGTTTAATACAATATTAACAAATATAATCAAGGCAAGGTATAAAATGATGGCAAACTAAGCATCTCTCTCAGTTGCTGCGGAGCCACAGGACGGTTTGGATGCAGAGCAGAGAAAGTGCAGGTAAGGAGGAATCTTAGGTGGTAGCCTCCCCAAAATCCTAAGCAGGATAGTTTGATAATCATTAGAAATAACTAGAGGTCTTACTCTTCCCTCTCTTTTTAGAACCTCCTGAAATTGAAAAATCAGGAATCCTCAGAAGCTTACAAACCATAAAGAAGAAGTTTATAGTCTGCAATACCAAAACCCATGTTTTTCTTATAAAAGGTAATAATGACAATCTGGCTAGACCTTCAACAGTGAGGTTTTTTCTTTTTTTCGTTATACTACCTTTAAGAACCATAACAATTTTTTTTTTGTAAAAAATAAAAAATTGATACAAAATCGTGCTCTTTTCAGCTACCAGATGCCCAACCTAGCCGTCCTGCACAATCAATTTAACAAATAGAAATAGAGGTAAGATCTTCTATATCCAATCTACTGATTATAGGTACAGATGTAGCCAATCTAAAAACCCCAATTCGGAGCTTGGACATCCACCAGTGATGACCCGTAGAGTTAACACCGTCCTATATAGTCAGCCAACGACCATAAAAACTGCATTTCCTCCTTTGGCTTATAGACAAAAGTCACCTTAGAAATTAATGAATAGAACCTGAGAGTTATTTGCCACTCTCAGTTTATTCCCACAAAACTAAAAGAATCATTGTCCTTTTAGCTCACCTACAAGTTGGCCACACCCAGTAACCTGAATTAGGAAATAAAGAATCCACAAACAATCAATATAAGTAAGTCAAACCATAAACCACCGCAAAATCTTAAAACCAGAGTAAGTAAGAAATCTGACTGTTAATATTGTATTAAACTTTTTCCATTATAGTACAAAGTGAATAAAAAGCCCCCCAAGGATCATCAACCTTGAGGACACCCATTGATAAGCCTTACAGAATAGAACAAAGTCCCTTAGAACTACTAAGTAAGTACAACATTCACTCACCAAATCGTTTAGGTTTCAGTGCTAATCCTGTATGAGGCAACATGGGGTAACAAATGTAAAAAGTGGTAAATGTACAGTTTTTTTGTCAATTGTATGGAAAGGATGTTTTAATTAAATCACCTTGTTTTGCGATGTACCTTAAGACAAAGGAAGGACGCAGATAGAGTTTATAAGACAATAAGTCATAGAACCAAGCGAACTATAGTGCGAAGAGAGTTTACTTAAGCTTAAGAGGTCATTTGTACTAGAATGTAAAACTAATAAAAATATTTTCTATCTGTACTTTCACATAGATTGTTTTTAACCGTACAAAAGCATTGTCCTGAAGAAGGTGTTCAAGCCAGTTCACCGAAACGCTGCGTCGACAATTATTGTGCTTTTTTCCTTTTTATAAAAAAGGTATCATGTTTTTATTAATTGAATGTAATGATTTATTCTTATGTAATGTCAATGAATGGAAACAATTGTTTTAAATACAATCATAATAAATGAAAGTTGTTTAACTAAGAATCATGCTAGTACATTATCTTTTGACCTCTCACTTCTTTACTTTTTATCTTGTGTGTTAGAATTTTTTTTTGTCATTAATCCATAGAAATAGTGTGACATCTTGCAGTAATTAATTGTAAATTTGTCACCATATGGGGTGCCTCATAGCAAACTAGACCTCAAATTAGGTTGCAAGATAGTAGGACTGTTTTCACAGTCTGATCTATCCTCTATAACCAAGAAAAGGGAAATCTTTCTTTCTTTCAACTGACCACAGACCCATTCCCTTTTCGATAAGAAGGGTGTCTCCTTAAAAAATTTTGATATTGACTTTTGCACGGTTTTTGAACTGGGGAGTTTTCTTATTCTCACAAAAGCAAGTGAGGTGTCCATAAGACACTTACAGGCACATGCATCAAGCGATTTAGGAATCGCAAACGGTGCGAATCACAAAATTTGCGATTCCCAAATCAGTATTTGGGATGCATCATCCTAAAAGTGAAGAAATCGCTATTTTTGCGGTTTTTTACAGTGCGATTGCTTTTAAGAAATCGCAATTTTGCGATTCCTTAAAAGCAATGCATGAAACTGAAAAAAATTGCGATTTCGCAATTAGAGAGAAAAAATTACCATGAGGTTGGACCTCATGGTAATTTTGCGAAATGTTAAAAATATGCAATTTTGTGCATTTTTTTAGCTTTCATGTTGTGCACACACATGCCCTTAGGGCATGTGTGTACACAACATAAGTGCATTGTTTGATTTCAGGGGTGCAACAGGGTGTCCTTTGGACACCCCTGCACCCTTGAAATCGCAATCTTAATTTGCGATTAGCTAATTGCGAATCGCAAATTGAGATTGTCTTCCCATTCATTCCTATGGGCCTCCAGGCCCATAGGAATGAATGGGAAGGGAATCCTTCATTGCGAATCGCAAAATGCTAATCGCAATTAAGGAATTCTAAGGAATCGCAATTTATTTAGCGATTTCTTCATGCATAGGCATTTGCAATTCCTTAATTGCGATTCCTTAAAAATCGCAATTAAGGAATTGCAAATGCCGAGATTGATGCATGTACCTGAGAGTTCCTAATTAATGATGGACTCCTTTAAAACGTTTACATTTTCTGAAGACCATTTTAATAAAGTAATTAATGGTCCTGCTAGAAATTCGAATACAATAATAATATCAGAAAGCGAAGAGGAAAAGTGGAAAGAACTATGGAATCTAAAAAAGAAAACAATTAGAACAGAACTCCTCGCCGAATTTCTGGTGGAATATTGTAAAAAGGGCATTATTCCCAAAGGACTACAGATTAAAAACTAACCAAGTCTATTCACCAAGGACCAGAAATTCATAGAAACATGGACCTTCATAGCCAATAGGTGTAGTCGAGACTGGCTATTACTAATAATTGAGACTGCAACAAATACACTAATTATAGAGAAAAGAGAACTAGATGAAATGGAAAAAAGATTAAAAGATAATACATCAGTTGAGGACGCAAAAAAGAAATTAGAGGAGATCCAAGAAGACCTTAAGGGCTACAAAGATTACCTAATAAATAAAAAGAGTAATAAATTAAGAAAGGATATAGAGAAATACAACCCCGAAATAACTTATCCATACTTAGAAAAAGACTATTACGAAAAACTGAGAGAAGAACCATTCTATAGAAGAAATGGACAAAATAACAGACGTAATGCTCCTAAAAAGGGCGTCACTTTCTCAGACTCATCATACAGGAGTAGTGACTCAGAAAATGAAGGAGTACAAGAACATCAAATATCCAAGGATAGAGATGTGGTTAATAACACACATAAAGACAGCCTACCTTTTTTAGAGAGACGAAAACAGAATCAATCCCCAACTGGAAGGGGGCGAGGACGAGGAAGGGGTTTCTTTGCCCAGAACCAGGGGCATCAACGTCCCTATATGAAAACACGGTCACAAAAGAATTGAGACTAAGTCAAAATGACACAGTCATTAACTTATCAAGTAGAATGCTCAGTCCAGATGAAATTAAACTGCTAGAAAAAGGCTTAGGATTTGCCTTGTCTGGACCTCCAGATAAGTTTAATCTCGAAAGAGATATTAGATGCCTGTTTAGAAAAAGAAGACTAAAAACATTATTTGAGGGAAAAGAGAAACGAACTACAGAGAATAGATCCGGATTAAAACCAAAATCAACTTGGACGCCCACAATAGCTATGGTAGCCAAAGAAGTAGAGATGTTTGAAAAAATTGTAGAGACAGGCCTAGAAGAAATCCTATCCTCAAAAATATGGGTCACCCATAACCTAACTTATAAAGAAAAATTAGCATTAAATAATTTAGAACAGTGTAAAAGTATCACCATCAAACCAGGCAACAAAGGTGGCAGCATTGTCGTCATGGACACAAGTGACTATGATAATAGAATGAGAGACCTTCTCTACAATGTAACTCACTATACTACTAGTAGCAGAGAAGAATGGACCGACTTAGGCAAACGGATAACTAGTCTTCTAAATTATGCATTAGAAGATGAGATATTATCCCAGGAAGAATATAACTACCTATGGAATGATACACCGACAATACCAGCCCTGTACGGACTGCCCAAGGTCCACAAAAGAATAACTAATCCCCCTATGCGGCCCATAGTGTCCAGTTTACAATCATTGACTGAACCTCTGAGCCAATACATAGATAAATTCATACAACCCTTAGTAGTGACCCAAAAGGCCTATATAAAAGATACAACACACCTGACTGAAAAGATAGAAAATATAGTGTACAGTAAAGAGACAGAATGGTTAGTGACCTTGGACATCGAGGCATTATACACAAACATTCCACAAGATGCCACCATTGCCATGATAAAAAACCTTCTAAAAGATGACTGTGATGAACTATCAGAGCATTCACGATTCATAGTAAACTGTGTAGAACTGGTCCTAAAAAATATCATCTTTCTATTCAAAGAATATTTGATTAAACAAACCAAAGGCACCAGTATGGGCGCAACATGTGCCCCAAGCTTGGCATGTCTTTATGTGGCAGCTTTCGAGGAGACCCACATCTTCAATGAAGCGGCCCCATTTTTCGAAAACGTGGATAGATGGGCCCGCTTCATTGATGATGTCTTCTTCATATGGAAGGGTAGCGAGGGAAATCTAAAAGCTTTCATTGAATGGATTAATCTGGGGGACAGAAATTTAAAATTTACATCCTCTTACAGCAATGTCAGCTGCAATTTTCTAGACATAAATATAAAAGAAGTGCAAGGAAAACTCCAAGTAGAACTGTACCGTAAACCGACCTTGGACATCGAGGCATTATACACAAACATTCCACAAGATGCCACCATTGCCATGATAAAAAACCTTCTAAAAGATGACTGTGATGAACTATCAGAGCATTCACGATTCATAGTAAACTGTGTAGAACTGGTCCTAAAAAATATCATCTTTCTATTCAAAGAATATTTGATTAAACAAACCAAAGGCACCAGTATGGGCGCAACATGTGCCCCAAGCTTGGCATGTCTTTATGTGGCAGCTTTCGAGGAGACCCACATCTTCAATGAAGCGGCCCCATTTTTCGAAAACGTGGATAGATGGGCCCGCTTCATTGATGATGTCTTCTTCATATGGAAGGGTAGCGAGGGAAATCTAAAAGCTTTCATTGAATGGATTAATCTGGGGGACAGAAATTTAAAATTTACATCCTCTTACAGCAATGTCAGCTGCAATTTTCTAGACATAAATATAAAAGAAGTGCAAGGAAAACTCCAAGTAGAACTGTACCGTAAACCGACAGATCGCAACACAATGTTGCATTATAACAGTAATCATCCAGCCAGTCAACGTAACAACATACCTTTTGGCCAATTTCTTAGAGTCAAGCGAAACCGCACAGACAAACGTGAATATGAAAAACATGCAGAGACTCTAACCAATAATTTCATCAAAAGAGGCTACCCCAAAACCATGATCAAAAAAGCTTATAAAAGAGCCAAATATTATAATAAAGAGTTTTTTTGAACCAAAACAAAAAACAAACATAAAAGAAAACACAATAGTATGTGTAACCAATTTCTCGAATGTAAGTAATAAAGTGAAAAACTTAATAAATAGAAATTGGAAACTTCTGAACAAAGGGAACTCTAACCCAATTCCCAAACCCATTTTTGCGTTCAGACGCAATAAAACAATTCGCAACTGCTTAGTCCATACGTACCCAGAGAAAAGGAACACAATGAGTACCCTGGATGGTCAAAACATTGTAGGGAATTTCCCCTGTGGGTCCTGCAAAAATTGCAATAAGATCATAAAGGGACCCACGATAACATACCGAGGAACCATTCATAAACATCGCAGATTAGTCAACTGCAAAACAAAAAATGTAATTTATATGATCCAATGCCCTTGCGGATTAGCCTACATAGGTGAGACCTCCAGAGAAATAAGGATCAGACTGAATGAACATAGATCGGCCATTAGAACAAAACGGCCTAACACACCCTTAGCGGAACACTGGACTAATAACAACCACACAGAAGATGAAATAAAATGGTGTATACTAGAAGCAGTAAATCTTAATAAGAGTGGAGGAGATACGGACACCAAACGCAAAAAGAGAGAACAGTTCTAAATGTCCAACTTCGAGACCTTAAAAAAGTGGACTAAACAACAGGGAAGAATGGGAAAGAATTCTATAATTGTCAATTCCCGAAAGTAGAACACCTTCAAACTACCAAAAAGTATCTGTATAATATCTAACCTGTTAAATAATAATAAAATAATTTTACCCTCACATTCTAATAATCTCAGATCAATGAAAGAGGATCAATCAAGCCCCCACTCCTTAAAGATATAAACTCAATCTAAAATGATAAGTCTATTTCCTAGAACCATTCAGCCGAATAAGAGACAAATGAGAACGTAACTAAACTAAAATATTAGATCTTAAAATCAAATATAATAATAGGCTTTCCCTCGTGTTACCAAACAACACTTTACTATTATTATTAATATCATTTTCCAAAGAACTTAAACATAACATCAAGGGCTGTACATAGAGGAAAATAAACCCCTGCTCAGAGGAGAAACAATGACTCCCCACCAGAACCGAACATGTTTCAAAATGGCCGAATGATTATAACATTCGAAATAACAGAGGGCGCCAGTTGTAAACAATGCGATCAGAAAAAATCTAATAAATAAGCATGCTAAATAACCATAACTCTGCATGGAATAATACACCATTAAGAATTTAATAATAGTAAACCGCGGAACGCGGTGTGAACACGACCGTTTAAGTTAAAAACTAATTAAAAAAATACCCCGAAAAGTAAGGGACAAGCAGGTCATTATTAGATATACTGCAGTAATAAAGAAAAGAAATATTCATATATTTTTCCAACAAACGGGCTAAACCAACAGTTACAATAACATACCCGAACCCATTCCAAAATGGCGGCGGTAAAAGTCCGCAATGTAAAATCTCTAATATAAAATACTAAAATAATCCCAGTGACAACTATACTATATATCGTAAATGGGAATATATATATAAACACGAAAAATGACCTGAATTATAAACCAAACTAGAATTGACGAAAAATAACCACACTGACACTGGACTAAAATCCACTCTAAGATGGCCACGGCGCTAGTACAAAATTCAACATAAGGTGATGATCTTACGGGGTTAAGAAGAACAATATCAAACAGTCGAATTTAACCAGGAGGTCCATGCAATACTTTTTGGGGGAGACAATCTCCAAAAATACCCCGTTTCTAAAATGCCCTTGAAAACGATCGCCGCAGGAACGAAGAAGTATTTATAAAACGTCTCATGCTAAAATTTACTTTTCCACCGTGACAATTTGATAAACACGGACGGAAATTAGAATAGCATACTAATAAATAAATAGGATGCCCCAAATCCATTAAATATAGCTGCACTAATAGAAGTTTAAATACGAAAAACACTTTAAAAGATGACCGAAAAAAACACACATATACAAACGTGTGTTTCACAAGCCCGAAACAATTAACCACCAATTATTCAATCAAGGCAAGGTATAAAATGATATCAAACTAAGCATCTCTCTCAGTTGCTGTGGAGCCACAGGACGGTTTGGATGCAGAGCAGAGAAAGTGCAGGTAAGGAGGAATCTTAGGTGGTAGCCTCCCCAAAATCCTAAGCAGGATAGTTTGATAATCATTAGAAATAACTAGAGGTCTTACTCTTCCTTCTCTTTTTAGAACCTCCTGAAATTGAAAAATCAGGAATCCTCAGAAGCTTACAAACCATAAAGAAGAAGTTTATAGTCTGCAATACCAAAACCCATGGTTTTCCTATAAAAGGTAATAATGACAATCTGGCTAGACCTTCAACAGTGAGGTTTTTTCTTTTTTTCGTTATCCTACCTGTAAGAACCATAACAAAATTCTTTTTTGTAAAAAATAAAAAATTGATATAAAATTGTGCTCTTTTCAGCTACCAGATGCCCAACCTAGCCGTCCTGTACAATCAATTTAACAAATAGAAATAGAGGTAAGATCTTCTATATCCAATCTACTGATTATAGGTACAGATGTAGCCAATCTAAAAACCCCAATTCGGAGCTTGGACATCCACCAGTGATGACCCGTAGAGTTAACACCGTCCTATATAGTCAGCCAACGACCATAAAAACTGCATTTCTTCCTTTGGCTTATAGACAAAAGTCACCTTAGAAATTAATGAATAGAACCTGAGAGTTATTTGCCCCTCTCGGTTTATTCTCACAAAACTAAAAGAATCATTGTCCTTTTCGCTCACCTACAAGTTGACCACACTCAGTAACCTGAATTAGGAAATAAAGAATCAACAAACAATCAATATAAGTAAGTCAAACCATAAACCACCGCAAAATCTTAAAACCAGAGTAAGTAAGAAATCTGATTGTTAATATTGTATTAAACTTTTTCCATTATAGTACAAAGTGAATAAAAAGCCCCCCAAGGATCATCAACCTTGAGGACACCCATTGATAAGCCTTACAGAATAGAACAAAGGACTAAGTAAGTACAACATTCACTCACCAAATCGTTTAGGTTTCAGTGCTAATCCTGTATGAGGCAACATGGGGTAACAAATGTAAAAAGTGGTAAATGTACAGTTTTTTTGTCAATTGTATGGAAAGGATGTTTTAATTAAATAACCTTGTTTTGCGATGTACCTTAAGACAAAGGAAGGACGCAGATAGAGTTTATAAGACAATAAGTCATAGAACCAAGCGAACTATAGTGTGAAGAGAGTTTACTTAAGCTTAAGAGGTCATTTGTACTAGAATGTAAAACTAATAAAAATATTTTCTATCTGTACTTTCACATAGATTGTTTTTAACCGTACAAAAAGCATTGTCCTGAAGAAGGTGTTCAAGCCAGTTCACCGAAACGCTGCGTCGACAATTATTGTGCTTTTTTCCTTTTTATAAAAAATGTATCATGTTTTTATTAATTGAATGTAATGATTTATTCTTATGTAATGTCAATGAATGCAAACAATTGTTTTAAATACAATCATAATAAATGAAAGTTTTTTAACTAAGAATCATTCTAGTACATTATCTTTTGACCTCTCACTTCTTTACTTTTTATCTTGTGTGTTAGAAAAAACATTTTATGGTTAATCCATAGAAATAGTGTGACATCTTCCAGTAATTAATTGTAAATTTGTTACCATATGGGGTACCTCATATCAAACTAGACCTCAAATTAGGTTTCAAGATAGTAGGACTGTTTTCACAGTCTGATCTATCCTCTATAACCAAGAAAAGGGAAATATTTCTTTTTTTCAACTGACCACAGACCCATTCCTTTTTCGATAAGAAGCGTGTCTCCTTAAAAATTTTTTTATATTGACCGTCTCCAAGAACAGACACCATTTTTTCAAACTTAGCCATGGGTTCACCCCCTAGGCCTAAAATTACCTCCAGTGTGTCAAGGCCAACATTTTGTCATTAGTCCCGCCTTATGCCAAAAATTACAAACTATATATTCCCACTACAATTTTGCCATAAATACCCCACTCATATTCATGGGTAACCCCTAAATGACAGGTGGCATGCAAAGGCCAACATTCTGTCATTGGTACCACAAATGCCTCCAACACCAAGAATTACAACTAATGTGTCAGTACCAGCATTTTATTATAGGTGCACCCCAAATGCCAAGATTTACTTGCAGCACGTCATGGGTAACACCTCCCAACCATATGCAATTAGAGCCCTCATCCATAAGGCGATAAATAAGACCAGTATGACAGGCTAGCAGCACTCTTGAAAGCATAACACACACACACATACACATTTGTATTCACTGCAAAAACTATATGATCCTCCCATCTTGACTCTGTTTCCTTTCCCTTCCACTACCCCTCTCAATACTACCCCTCCAGAACCAAACCTTCCCCCCTGAAACAAAAAAACTTTGCATCTTGGTCAAATTTCCACCGTGACTGAACTTGAAGTTTCTAACAACATAGCCAAACTTTAACCGTCCTCACACACCAAAGACCCTATCCCTTCCAGTCGTATCCATAATCTCAAACACATCATTGCCCCTTACGGGACCAACATCATCAACACTTCCTTCTCCACAGGTTGTGTCCCGGACTCCCTTCAAATCGGTCAAATCACACCTATCCTTACAAATCCCATCTCTGACCCAAATGACCTGAACAACCTCCACCCTATCTCTAACCTACCTCTTCTTTCCAAAGCCCAGGAAAAATGTGCTCTGCTTCAACTAGATAAACACATTAACAACTTAAAACTTCTAGACCACTTGCAATCTGGTTTCAGAAAAGGCTGCAGCATGGAAACCACCATGCTTAGTATAATCAATGACATCCACCCTTCCCTTGACAAAGGTGAATCCTGCCTTCTCATTCTCCTTGAGTTCTCAGTTGCCTTTGATACAGTCAACCACAACTCCCTTCTCAACTCACTCAAGTCCCGCTTTGGCCTTAACGGTCAGGTCATTAAATGGTTCACCTCATTTTTCCAACACAGAACTCAACAAGTCAAAATTAACAACTGTCTATCCAACCCCTCTCCAGGGTCACTAGGCATCTCCCAAGGCTCTATTCTATTCCCATCTCTCTTTCACCTCTTTATGGAACCTCTTACCCTCATCCTGAAACAAGTAGGAATCAACTTCCACCTCTATGCTTACGACCCACAACTGCACTATAAGATTAGGTCTCACTTCATCTTAACCACACCTTAAACAAGCTCCAACACTGGTTCCACTCCAAATATCTCAAACTCAACCACAAGAAAACTGAAATCATCCTCTTCTCCCCTAAAAACAACAGACTCCCCATCCAAACTTGGATCTCTGACCTCAATGCACTCAACTGCTCACTCTCTTTGTCAAACTCAGTGAAATCTCTCAGTTTTACCGTTGACAAACATCTAACCCTCAATGATCACATAAAAAACTCTGCTAAAGGAGCTCTCTTCACTCTCCGTCACCTGAAGAAAATCAAACCCTTTATCCCACCTGAAGACTTCAAATGGGTCGTAAAATCCCTGGTACTCTCAGAAATTGACTATGGAAACGCTATCCTCACAGGAACCCCCAAAGTCCACTTAGCCCCACTGAGTTCTGTGCTCCACCTAGCAGCCAGGCTGATCACTGGCTATAAATGTTTTGACCACATCTCCCCAGCCCTGAAGGTTCTCAACTGGCTTCCTGCTGAAGGTAGATCCTCCTACAAGACAGCATGCATCACACATAAAGCCCTACACCAAAATGCCCGCTGTACCTCACACACAAACTTAAAAAAGCAGGCATCTCCAGAATGATGAGGAGCACAAACACTTTCCTCCTCATCTCCCCCTTCTTCAAAACAAGCATTTGCAATGCAATAGGTCTCACATTAGGAAAGTGAGAGCTTTTGGTATTATAAAAGACAATTTCTTTTGATATGTATATAATATAAATTAATAGCATTGTTATTCATAAAGCCAATAGCTTACACGTTCCTAATGTGAGTCCTATTGGCAATGGCAATGCTTGTTGGTAGCAAGCAAGGACAGTGCTGTTGTGGCGCTGAGTGATGCTGTTGTGGTGCTGAGTGATGAGTAATGCAGCAGTGTGCGGCGTGCAGCAGTGTGAGATGTGCAGAAGTGTGAGTCGTGCGGTAGTGTGCAGCATGCAGCAGTGAGAGCAATGCAGCAGTGTGCAGCAGTGCTCGGCGTGCAGCAGTGTTCGGCGTGCAGGAGTGTGAGGTGTGCAGCAGTGTGAGGCGTGCAGAAGTGTGGGGCGTGCAGCAGTGCGAGGCATGCAGCAATGTGAGGTGTGCAGCAGTGTGAGGCGTGCAGCAGTGTGAGGCGTGCAGCAGTGTGAGGCGTGCAGCAGTGTGAGGCATGCAGCAGTGTGAGGCGTGCAGCAGTGTGTGGCGTGCAGCAGTGTGCAGCATGCAGCAGTGTGAGTAATGCAGCAGTGTGCAGCGTGCAACAGTGTGAGGTGTGCTACAGTGTGAGGCATGCAGCAGTGTGAGGCGTGCAGTAGTGTGAGGCATGCAGCAGTGTGAGGCGTGTGGCTGTGTGCAGCATGCAGCAGTGTGAATAATGCAGCAGTGTGCAGAGTGCAGCAGTGTGAGGTGTGCAGCAGTGTGTGGCGTGCAGCAGTGTGTGGCGTGCAGCAGTGTGAGGCGTGCAGCAGTATGAGGAGTGCAGCAGTGTGCTGTGCAGCAGTGTTCAGCATGCAGCAGTGCAGCAGCGTTCAGCATGCAGCAGTGTGAGTAATGCAGCTGTGTGAGGCGTGCAGCAGTGTGAGGCGTGCAGCAGTGTGACACGTGCAGCAGTGTGCAGCATGCAGCAGTGTGAGGCATGCAGCAGTGTGTGGCGTACAGCAGTGTGTGGCGTGCAGCAGTGTGTGGCGTGCAGCAGTGTGTGGCGTGCAGCAATGTGAGGCGTGTAGCAGTGTGTGGCATGCAGCAGTGTGTGGCATACAGCAGTGTGAGGCGTGCAGCAGTGTGAGGTGTGCAGCAGTGTGAGGTGTCCAGCAGTGTGTGGCATGCAGTGTGCAGCAGTGTCAGGCTTGCAGCATTGTGCAGCTTGCAGCAGTGTATTACATGCAGCAGTGTGTGGCATGCAGCAGTGTGTGGCATGCAGCAGTGTGTGGCGTGCAGCAGTGTGTGGCGTGCAGCAGTGTGGGGCGTGCAGCAATGTGAGGCGTGCAGCAATGTGAGGCGTGCAGCAGTGTGTGGCGTGCAACAATGTGTGGAGTGCAGCAGTGTGAGGCGTGCAGCAGTGTGAAGCGTGCAGCAGTGTGAGGCGTGCAGCAATATGAGGTGTGCAGCAGTGTGTGGTGTGCAGCAGTGTGTGGCGTGCAGCAGAGTGTGGCATGCAGCAGTGTGTGGCGTGCAGCAGTGTGAGGCCTGCAGCTGTGTGTTGCGTGCAGCGTGCATCAGTGTGAGGCGTGCAGCAGTGTGTGGCGTACAGCTGTGTGAGGCATGCAGCAGTTTGTGGTGTGCAGCAGTGTGTGGTGTGGTCTGTGTGCGAGGGTGCCAGTGTGTGTGGTCTGTATGAAAGGGGGGCAGTGTGAGTGGTCTGTTGGAGAGGGGTGTAAGCATGTAAAGACAGCCAGAGGTGAGACTGGATAAAAGTGCTGTCTGTGAAGAAAGTGTTTTTGTTTTGCATACAAAATATAAGAAGGAAAGGATCGGTGGAGGTAGATACGGTGGATGTTGATACAAGTGGGAGGCGAAAACAGGGCTTTGGAAAAGGAAAAGTGCAGCTTATGACAGAGAAAAAGAAAGAGGATAAAAGGACAGCACGAATCAAGAGGAAGAGAGATAGGAAGAGACAGGGCGAGAGGATGAGAAATGTTAGAAAGAGGAGAAGAAATGGGTACATAAAATGAAGAAAATGTAATGCGATAATTGAAAAATGCAATGAAGCGGGAAAAGACGTAATGGAAAGGAAAAAAAACATGGGGATGGGTAAATAAAATAACAAGCTCTCGTCATTGCTGTGGCAGGGGGCGGGGGAGCGCATTCCTTTGAAGTCAGCAATTACACAGTTTTGTTGACCTCCACGGACCAGGTATTTGGCTGCTGCACAGGGGCGGCTGGTGAGGGCCTAGACATGGTGTGGGAGGAGGGGGCTGGAGACGCAAGACACGGCCAGACCAACGTGAGAGCAGGAAAAGACACTGTATAGGGAGAGAAGTGAGGCAAGATTATAGAAAAGACGGGAGAGGAAGGAAGAGAAAGATAGCCGTAGCGCAAGCGCATTCTTTTGAAGTCTGATGCGGCGGGCGGTGGGAACAGCAGCCTCTGAAGTGTGATTCAAGGCACAGACAAATGGTGGTGTGTCACGTGGCTGGTTTGTGAACGCGCCTGTCTCACATGAACTGTGTCTAATCCGCAGCTTTGGTAGAGTTTTCGTACTGCTTACTAGAATCTAGACAAACAAGCATTGCTAAGACCTAAAGAAAACCACTCAATCTCACTCCTTCTCTGGAAACGCGCCGATCATCTGGAATGCCCTCCCAAAGTAACTGCATTGCAACCCCTCCTACATTGCCTTAAAAAATACCTTAAACTGCACCTCCTTGGCAAATACTGGGGTCCCTAATCAGACCTTTGACCTCCTCCGACCCTACCCTCCTCTACTTCACTTCCTCCCCTTCAGCTCGCCCCTGCCACCGTCTGTCTCCCCATCCTACTCTCACCTCCCTTCCCCCCGGATGATATAGCTCAAATATTTGTGTCACACTATACCGAGGTGTACAAGTCGCAGTCATCTTTTGGAGAAAAGTACACGGCTGACCGCCTCAAAGACATTGGGCTCCCGTCTCTCTCTGACGACGATCAAAGCTATTTAGACAGTGAGGTGACTAATGACGAAATCGCGCAGGTGATCAGAGCTCTCAAACCGGGCAAGGCGATGGGCCCCAATGGGTTACCAATTGAGCTTTACAAAATGTGCCCTGACAAGTTGGCCCCACATCTTCGTGCCATGTTGGAAGATAGTTGGGAGACCTGAGTGCTACCGCCTGACCAACAGCTTGCATCAATTGTAGTGATCCATAAAGACGGCAAACCAAGGGACAAGTGCACATCTTACAGCCCTATCTCCTTGATAAACACCGAACCTAAGATACTAGCTAAACTTCTAGCCACCCGTCTTACACTAGTGCTCGGTTCACTTGTATATCCTGACCAATCAGGCTTTATGCCCCATCGCAATACTGCTCTAAATCTGCAGCGGGTTCATGTGGTGATTGAGAGAGCTGGAATGATAGAGGAGAATGCAGTGATTTTATCTCTGGACGCATCTTTGGCCTTTGACACAATTGAGTGGCCCTACCTGTTTGCAGTACTCTTGAAATTTGGATTTGGCCCTCAGTTCATCTCATGGGTCAGACTCCTTTACTCCACTCCCCTTGCGCAGGTCGTTGTCAATAACAAATGATCGGGAGCCTTTGGTCTCGGTCAGGGCACCAGGCAGGGCTGCCCACTATTGCCCCTGCTTTTTGCCCTGTCTCTATAACCTCTGGCTTCGTGGATTCGACGGGACTTACCAATTAGGGGTTTGCGCTGTTCTGCAGAATGGGAAGATGGAATCTCCCTTTTTGCAGATGACATTCTGCTCTATCTTGCCTCCCCCGCAAAATCGCTCAGATGTGTCCTGGATATTTTAACTTCCTTCGGGAGCATCTCGGGCTACTCCATCAACTGGGGAAAATCTCTCCTGTATATATTATCTGGTGAACCTCCATCTCTTCCCAGATACTGTCCAATACAGGTGGCGTCTGGGGGCTTCAATTTTTAGGGTTCTTTGTCACAGCTGATGCCCGGTTCTGGTATGAAAGAAATCTTCTTCTGCCGCAGCAGCGCCTGCTGAGGGATGTTGCGGCCTGGGGAGCGCTTCCGCTCTCGATGCTTGGGCGTGCTGCTCTCTTCAAAATGATGTTGCTCCCCCGATTCCTCTATGCCCTCCAGAACTACCCTGCCCCAGTCACAGCTCGTTATTTTAAAGAAATCGAGGGGCTACAGAGGCAGCTACTGTTGAACGGGAGACATCATTACAGAGCATATAAACACATCAATAATACGAATAACAAGTATATAGCTGTCCAAAGAGGAGAACAGCGGCGGGGCCGCCGGTACCTAGTCACAGTGCAGTAGTTCCAGAGGCAAGGCATCGTGAGTAGCACCACAGGAGAGAGGGCCGTAAACCCCCACTCCCCCGCCGGTGAACATAGCGTACTCCCTATATTGAAAGAAGCAGAAGTGCAAATAGAGGGGCACTCAGATCGTGTAGACCGGACCAGTGGCAGAGAAGCGTGTAATTTCAGCAAATGATGTCCCATTAACCCACCCCAACCCGGTCAGCACTGTCCGAGTCAGAATCCTGCACAGCCCTGGTAAGGAGGTACACCTGCAGTGGGCTCCAAAAGTCTCTGGGCCTACAGCGTATAGGCATCATCTCTGCGTAAACATTATATTGGTCCTGACAATAAACGACATCTTTCAACCAGTCCTCGAACTGCGGTATCCTACCCCTACCCCAGCAACATGCCACGCGCCTTTTTGCCAGCAGCAGAGTGACATCCACAAACCTACGATACAACGCCGGCACCTCCTTGGTATAGCCCAACAACAGGACCATAGGGTCAAGTGACACTCCATTGTCGGTCATAACCTGGAGAGCATCATGGACCCGCACCCAGTACTCCGAAACTACCCCACACTCCCACGCCAAATGAAGAAAATCGGCACCTGGCATATGACAACGAGCACACCTATCATCCTCCGCTAGCCGGAACCTGAGCTTCCTAGCCGGGGTGTAGTAGAAACGCTGTAGGAACTTGTAGTGTATGATCTTTAGGCGGCAGCTAGAGGAGATGTTGGCGGTCACACCACAACAATAGTTTCATTGGTCATCAGAAATGGAAATGCCGAGCTCAGCATCCCACTGGGCTCGCGACCGTCCAGGCGAGACAGCACGTTGTTTCCTGATGGCACCATACAATCTAGACACCAAGTGACGCCCATCAGAAAGTAAAAGCACATGAAGCGGTAGGGTCACACCCGGCTCCTCAGGGAACTCAGGTAACAGCGATCTCAGGCCTTGTCGCAGCCGGACATAATAAAACATTTCCAGCGGGGAGTACGCACCATCCCCGAAGAACTGCTCCGGGGTACGGAAGGTGCCCTCACGAAACAGGTCACCCCAGGTATGTATCGCTAGGCGACTGCACAGGCGTTGGAACCCAGTTTCCTGCAGAAGGGACAGAGCAGGGTGATATATCAGAGGCAGCGCAGGCGAGTAGAGAAAAGCAACATCCAGCGCCTTTGTGATACGCTTCCATGCATCAACAGTGCAGGTGACCGTCGTTGGGTGTATGTCAATGTCCCCAGCATTACCCAGGACCATGCCCTCCAATGGGAGAGGATGAGCAACCCACTGTTCAGCGGCCACCTGAGGCATAAACGGCGTAGGGCGCATCCAGTGGTAGGCGTAGTGCGCTTGAGCGCTGACATAATACAGTTCAAACTCTGCGACATCGAAGCCCCCGTCAACATAAGGCCGCGTTAGTGTAGTCCACGCTACTCGTGGCTGTTTGCCCCCCCAGAACAGCCGAAGCAACTCTGAGCGGAGACGTGTGAAAAAATAAGCCCCAGGATAGTACACAATGTTTTGAAACAAATATAAGAAGCGGGGTAATACCACCATTTTAATGAGAGATGCTCTACCCGCCATAGACAATGGTAAAGACATCCATCTCGTGATGCTATCTGCCAACTTAGTTATAGCCACACCGTAATTAAGCCGTAGCGTCTCCTCCTTGAGCAATGACACCACAATACCCAGATACCGCAGTTCCAAGTCACACCACTCAAGGGGATAGTCTAGTGGGAAACGATGAACTGCTGCAGTGAGTGGAAAGAGTTGGGATTTTTGCCAATTGATATGAACACCAGATATACCGCCAAAGACTACAAACTCACGCAGCAACGCATTAAGATTCGACTGGGTAACATCATCAGCATACAGGGAGATGCCAATCTGTCGCTGAAGACAATTAAATGCGCTCTGTTGATGCAATTGTCGAATTCTACATGCAAGAGGCTCTATAGCAATGGCAAACAAGAGGGGAGAGAGTGGACACCCCTGCCTGGTTCCTCTCGTGATTGGGAAAGGGGAAGACAACACACCATTTACAACCACTCGGGCCATAGGGTCCGTGTAGAGTAATTTAACCCAGGAGATAAATATTCTGGGAAAGCCCATTCTGCACAAAACGTCTATTAAATAACCCCATTCCACTGAGTCAAACGCTTTTGTCGCGTCTAGAAAAACAGCAGCCACTGGGAGCTCCGGGGATATGGTTGGAATCAAGGAGAATAAAGTGCGAAGATTATGGGACGTCGCCCATCCAGGCACAAAACCCGACTGGTCAGGCAGCACTATGACGGGCATAAGTTCAGAGAGACGCATTGCCAACACCTTGGCCAGAATTTTAACATCGCAGTTGAGTAATGAAAGAGGCCTATAGGAACCCACGTCCTGGGGATCCTTTCCGGGTTTGAGCAAAGAGGTGATAGCAACTTCCCTCATAGACCCTGGCAGGCGCCCCACCTCAAGGGATTCCTCGAATACCTCCCGCAACACCGGAGCCATAATATCTATGTAACATTTATAAAATTCGGCAGGGAGACCATCAAGGCCCGTAGCCTTGCCATTATTAAGAGACATGATGGCGCTCCTGATCTCATCGACCTCCAGGGGCCTACCCAGAAAAACCCTATGATCGTCAGAGAGCCAGCAAAGCGACAACTCATCCAAAAATCCCCCATATCTCACATCTCCTGAGTGCTGGGAAGTGTACAAGTGTGTGTAGTGTTGCAGAAACGTGTCCCTAATAGTCGTCGTGTCCGTACAGTGCGTACCATCAGCCAAGACCAGTTCCAAGACATCCGAGCTATGCCTCTGGTGCCTCGTAAGAGCAGCCAGTACCTTCCCCGGTCTCTCACCTTCACAATACCGTCTAGCCACCCAGTATTTTCCTCTATGCTTCGCTTCCCTAGCCGCTTCCTCCTCGTATTCCGAAAGTTTACCTCTAAACTGGTGCATGAGATCAGGGTCAGAGCCAGCAAGTAGTCCACATTCTAGGCGTCGCTGGTCTGCTTCTAAGTCATCAAGTGTACGAACAATAGTCCTGAGTACCCCACAACTCTTGGAAATTGTGACCCCCGGATCGTAACCTTGAATGCCTCCCATATCACCTCCACACTGTCCACAGACCCCCTATTCCTCGGAAAGAAAGCCTCTATTTCCTCGCCCAGCTCCGCCTTAAAGATGGGGTCCAGGAGGGCCGATGGGAAGAGCCTCCAGGGTGGGCGCGGCCGGTGCAATCCAGGCACCGATACCACAACCCGCACCGGACAGTGGTCAGAGTATGTCCTGGGGAGGTGTGTCACCCCATGCAATCCAGCCACTAGTCCTCTGGAAAGGAAGACATAATCCAGCCTCGCCCAGGTACGGGCCTGCGTCGTGAAATGAGTGCCCTCCCGAGCAGTGGGGTGTACATATCGCCAGCTGTCTACCAGCTCTGCCTCCTCCACAACGCCGCGCATGACATCCCTGGCCTGCATGTTGTACTGATGGCTCCCCTCTGATCTGTCCTCAAGAGCCCCCATTGCCAGATTAAAATCCCCTCCCCACACAATATGGGAAGCATCCACAGCAAGAACATGACCCCACAGTGCAAGAAAAAAAGCAGGAGTATCAACATTCGGCGCATAACAGTTCACAAAGAGCACAGTGATCTGCCCAATCCTCCCCCACAACAGTACATATCTCCCATCAGAGTCTAAGTGTGATCCCAGCTCCTGGAAGGCAAGTGATTTTTTAATCAGTATTGCAACCCCCCTTGCATAAGAGGAGTACGATGAGAATTTCCTCACAGTGGCCCACCTCCCTCCAAACGCAGGTGCCGGCGACCGGCGCAGATGCGTTTCCTGTAGAAGCGCCACCTGAATGGCATGTCGGTCAAGATACTGCAACACATTGCGACATTTCCTGGCATCATTGAGCCCACGCACATTCCAAGAGAGAATCGATATCTTATCCAACACTTCAACCGCCATTACTCATAAGGAATAAGTGCCAAGGAACCCTGAAACCCCATAACAGGCACACCACACGAGCCAAAACAGTAGGCCGTAACCGCCACACAGACACTCCACCTAAGAACACGAAAAGCACAACCATCCATGTCGTCTTCCAAACCCAGAACCAACCTCCCGCTCCAAGAACCAAACAGAGCACAACCGTGCAACAGGCATGCAGCGCCACTCGAGAACATTCCGACCGCAGCACAATCAGCAAGAGAAAGTAAAAATACCAAAGTGTCCCCACCCACCTGACCAACCCCAACCAGTCAGGACCCCCTACCACCCCCCCTCCCCTCACCCCAGGCATCCATCCATTCGTCCAAAAAAACAGTCGCACAACAAAGTAAAGTGTAAACATAGAAGGGGAATTCCCATTAGGGGTGCCCACCAGAGGTGCACTTCACCACCCTCTCACACTCTGCCGCCCTTCCAGCCGAGTAGGCAAAGATACGAGGCAGGCACAGTGCTGGGGTGGGTGCCCGGAGCAAAGAATAGAAAAAAACATCCCAATAGACACACCATACAGCCTCTCGGAGAGGTCCGGAGGACCACCCATCCGCCCACAATAGCATATGTCTGTGGAAAGACAGCCGTCATCGGCAGGTGTAGCAGTATCAACATGAAATGTTCAACATCGTCATCATGCCATCAAAAACCTGGTCAGGAGTCCTCCTCCTCTCCCGCCGATTGGCGATCATTCTGTCCCAGTCCATCCTGGCGGCCAGCAGCAGCTCGTTCCCTCTTCAGCCGCTTCACAAAGTCTTCCGCCTGCTGCGGATTCGTGAAAAAAGTCTGCTTCGCCTGATGGGTGATCCTTAGTTTAGCAGGGTAGAGCAAGGCGTAGTCCACCTGGAGGTCCCTAAGCTTCTTCTTAACTGCCAGAAATTTGCGCCGCTGTTCCTGCACCATCGGAGTGAAGTCTGGGTATACGGTGAAGTCCACCCCCTCGAAGGAGAGTGAGCGGGAAGTGCGAGCTGCACGCAGAGCAGCATCACGATCCCGGTAGTTCAGGAGACGAGCAATGATAGGGCGCGGGGGCGCACCGGGGGCCGGTCGTCGCGGTCCGAGCGAACGATGTGCCCGTTCCACAATAAACTGGGTAGAAAAAGCCTCCGCTCCAATTGCCCCAACCAAGAGCCTCTCCACATACGTTTCCATCTTTCCAACATTGGTCGTCTCCGGCACGCCCACTACGCGAATGTTGTTGCGCCGACTTCTCGCCTCCAACTCCTCATTCTTGGCGGCTATCACTCGCAGGATATTGTCCATCCTCGCCAATTGAGTGGTATGAGTGGCCGCAGTGTCATCGTGATCCGAAATGCGCTGTTCCGCCGTGGTCAGGCGTTCCTCATGGACATCAAGTTTTTGCACCACTGCGTCCATGCGCGAGGATAGTTTGTCCACTTTGTCCACAATGGTAGCGAACCCTTGTCGCATCTCTAGCATCAGCTGTTGAAAATCCGGGGCAGTGGGCTGCGCGTTGGCATCAGCAGTGGGTAGGGGGGGGGGAGCGGGAGCTCCCAGCCTCCTGCGCTAAGCGAGTGCCCCTCCTAGAGGCAGCAGAGTCAAATGAGAGCTTAGGCTGCTTATTGTCCGGCTTGCCCATGGTCAACCACACACAGTCAATCGTGGTCACCTCAATAAGAACAGGCGAGGGGATCCTTGGGTACAAGTTCCCGTATACAAATGAATGGGGCAGGTGGCAGCGCAAAATATCAGGAGCGGAGCGCAGTAGTAGTGCGGGTATGCAGTCTCACCAGTAGATTCCAAGGGTCACACCACGCAGCTGCATCCAGGAAGGCAGGGGGCAAATACAGTAATATCAAGCAAGGGGGGGGTTGAGAGGAGATGGTCGTAGTCTGCCACAGCACAGCAGAGACAAGTGAAGGCAGCGCTGCTTACTGGGTGCAAAAGGATCAATGCGCAGGCCACAGCAGCTATGCCGGTCAAACAAGGATCAGTGCCGTACAAACCGAGACTGACCGGTCCAGATGAATCACCACAGGGGGTACTGGTGTGTAGAGCGGGTGGATGGGACCGGCCCCACCATATCCAGCACAGCGTTCCGTCGCTGGCCCTCGCACAACAGGCCTTGCCACACAGCAGCCTCCGCGTCGGTAATGGCGCCAAATGAGGAAAAAAAGAGGGCCCTCCAGCAACGCGACCTTCTCCAGATCGTACCTTCAGCCACGATCCGCCTCCGGTTGCAGCACGCAGTGCCCGAGTGTCCAGGAATGTAACATTGACGGGGGCATGAGCAGGCAGATATGCCCCGCCACTCCCTTTCGTGCAGCAGCGATGTCCCAGCCCCGGGGGTGAGATCGGCGCCGCAGCTCCGCCACCGCTGCACAGGGTGGTCACAGTAACGACGCTGTGCTCTCTCCGCCAGCGAGCACGGGTCTCCGGCACAGCAGCCGATTAGGTCCGCAAAATCTCTGAGGGGGGAGGGGAGCAGGCCTCCACCCACGTGTGAAGCAGCGGCCCACAGTGCTCAGAGTCGCCGGGACGCGGAGCGCCTGTCCCCCAGAGCGCCTGCCGGTGAACACTCCGGACCTCCTATCTTCGGCCAGGAACCATCGATTGGGCCAGGAGTTGGACCAAGTGTAGCATGTAGCCCTCTAAGGAAGATTCCGGTGTCAGACCCGGGATCGGCGACGGCCAAAAAGGATAAATTACCGGATGAAAGCTCCGGGCTGCAGGAGCCTCACGGCAGTGCGGCCATGCTGCAGTGCGCCCTCTAGCGCCCCCCCGGGGTGCAAGTTATAGTTAGGAATTTCGGTATTTTTTTTAGTTCAGAATATAAATTTTGTCACTTACCTATTCACCTAACTATAACGTTACATTAACCTTTGGTATTTTTAGTGAATTTCTACAATTTTGAAACGAAAAATACTGATCTTTTTATCACACCTAACTATAAGGTTTTTTTCAGTGAATTTCTAGTTTTAAAAAAAATGTGAAGAAATATTTTATTACTAAAGGTAAAGCCAAACCCCTTCCGTGTATGGTCTTCGTGGCCCCCCTCCCCTCATTTAATACAATCTCAGGTGTGGGCTCTCCAGAGCTTATAATTAATACAGGCGACCTGGCCGCCATTTGTTTTCCCTTCTTTATTTTTTACTTCAGGACAAGAGGAATAAGGCGTGATTTAGATCTTAATGTACGGATATCCCGTCCACCGACATATAAAACCCATAGGATATAATTGGATTCATATTTCAGCGGACGAGGTAGCAGCCACTGTAGTGACAGAGTAACTTGTCAGTGAAGATCTAAATCAGGCCTTAAGAACCCAAGTCCTATAATGGCTGCTAGCAATATTTTTCTTATGTAGCTGGCATGCAATCAGAGCGCTCACTCCCGTGGGAATTGAGACTCCCGAAGGGAGCGAGATGACCCTGGGGAAATAAAGCTCCCCAGGCCAATCAGAATGCTCTTTTTTAAATTGGCACTCCTGCTGTCCCACTGAACAGATATACAATTATTTTTTACCTTAATTTCTCAAAAACTACTTAATAAATTCACACACAATTACTAAAAGCACAGTCTGCAGAACAAGATTTAGCTTCTTGACAAATTTGGTGTAATTCCGTTCAGGAGTTTTTGCTGTATCCCATCTTAAACAAGTCTATGGAGAATAGATGGGGATTTTGTCTTTTGGGACCCCCATGTTTCCTAGGCCCCACTTGACAGATTATCCCAAAACATTCCATGTACAAACTTGCCGAAAACGTAGAACCTTTCTGGAATGTTTTGTGGAAATTTGTCAAACGGGGACAGAGTTAACACAGAAAACGCTGTTCCTATGGAACAGTTGACCTAACCTTAATTACCCAGTGGGGACCGCCACTGGTTAATATATATTTATATAGATATATGACAGAGTGCACACTCTACTACAAAAATAATCAATATATATAACAAGGCTCAGAACTAAAAGCCCTAAGGGCCTCAATAATGATAAGAGACTGTTTGTACATCTGAAGTAACTTTCAGCGAGACCATACCATTTCATGGACAATGATACTCCTGCCCCAAGACTATACACTTCCATATATAATGATGAGATGATCTCACTCAGAGGCCAAATCCTGAAATTGTAAAAACAACAGTTAATCTTTCAGCCAATTATAACACTATACAAATGAAATATGAAATAATGTTTCACCATGTTGATGTCAAATGCAATGCTGTACACATATATAGAATGTGAAAGTAACCTCACTTAAAAGACTTAGGGGTCTATTATAATGGCGGGTGGATCGCCACCGCCTGAATGGCGGTGGCGAGCCGCCCGCCATTTTTCACCTCCTGTCTCCCATTTCCTCCGTCATATAAGGATGGTAAAACAGGAGACCGGGCGGAAAAGGGGATTGATATGGTGATGGCGGCGATGTGTCTTTCCATGGCGGCAACGGCATGCAGAGCCTGCATGTGGGGGTCCGTTGCGGGCCCCCAGGGTTTTGGAGGGGTAGGGTTGCCCATGGGGAGTACCATTACCTATGGTACACCCCCTGCATTTGCATGCACAATGTGGCATGCACTGCGCAGTGCCTGCCACGTTGTGCATTCAAATGCACAAGTGCTTTTTTAATATTGCGGCGGTGCTGCTGAAAGCACCGCCCGTCGCAATGTTAAAAATGCGGGATGCGCCCGTCAGTGTGGCAGGCGCATTCTAATTGGATTTGCGGATCCACCACACACATAGAGGGCGGTCCCATTTGCCGACACGATGGCTGGAGGACTTTGTCTGCCCGCCATCGTAATAGACCCCTTAACGTTTAGTAATGACATCAAAGGTACCAACAGTGTGTCAATTTAAGCAGCTGATTTAATGCTGAGATGTTAGTAGGATAATGTACAACTCCATTTACCGTAATGCAGCAGCAAGGTATGGGCTGCGATGGTATAAAAGTATAAATAAAATTTAGGACCACCAGCCATCACCAAGACTAAATAGTCGAAAAACTTTGGCTTGGCACCGTGCAAACAGTAAATGAAACTGTCACAGATACCGTTTTGGAGTGCTCATCCTTGATTTGAAAAAAAAAACGATCCCTCTCTCTCTCTCTCTCTCTCTCTCTCGCTCTCTCTCTCTCTCTCTCTCTCTCTCTCTATAGAGGTGATAGAGGCACCACTTCGCTAAAGCGGGGGCCACGAGCTTCACATTCTACGGAGCCGGTATGTGGAACATCGGGTGTGGATTAATGAACAGAACGGCATGCAGAGGCTCATCTGAGGGCTTTGAACTTTTTTCACCAGCTATTAATTAAGGCACACATTTGGGAGTTTAACTATGAACTACATGACCCATAAACCCCACGTTGCTTATTGAAGCAGCCCATCTGAGGGCGTGAACTGTGTACTTAAGGGCGGTGGTTCAGCTGTGCCTGCTAAGACTGTCGAGCCTCTGAGGAAAGTGCGAAGGGCACTGAAACGCGTCAGGCGAAACGACGACAGGAAGCTGGAATTACATATTGGCATGCTGTTGATGTTCTTTACCAATAAATGGCTCATTGACACCTGGAGTGGAGTGCTTCTATGTCTAGTGGACAACCTTGGAGCTTCTATATTTTCACGCGGCAGTCCAGCCGTGATAGAGGTACCACTTCGCTAAAGCGGGAGCCACGAGCTTCACATTCTACGGAGCTGGTATGTGGAACACCGGGTGTGGATTAATGAACAGAACGGCATGCTGAGGCTCACCTGAGGGCTTTGAACTTTTTTCGCCAGCTATCAATTAAGGCACCCATTTGGGAGTTTAACTATGAACTACATGACCCATAAAGCCCGCGTTGCTTATTGAAGCAGCCCATCTAAGGGCGTGAACTGTGTACTTAAGGGCAGTGGTTCAGCTGTGCCTGCTAAGACTGTCGAGCCTCTGAGGAAAGTGCGAAGGGCAATGAAACGCGTCAGGCGAAACGACGACAGGAAGCTGGAATTACGTATTGGCATGCTGTTGATGTTCTTTACCAATAAATGGCTCATTGACACCTGGAGTTGAGTGCTTCTATCTCTAGTGTACAACCTTGGAGCTTATATATATATATATATATATATATATATATATATATATATATATATATATATATATATATATATATATATATATATATATATATATATATATATACATATATATATATATATATATATATATATATATATATATATATATACATATACATATATATATATATACATATATACATATATATATACATATATGTATATATATATATATATATATATATATATATATATATATATATATATATATATATATATATATATATATATATATATATATATATATATATATATATATATATATATATATATATATATATATATATATATATATATATATATATATATATATATATTTATATATATATATATATATATATATATATATATATATTACCTACTGGCGGTCGCCAGTAGGTAGTTATAGTTAGGATTATTTTGCATAGGGAATTCGCAACATTCTATTGGGAATAACTTTGGCGCCGGTTGCGGAATCTGCCTGAAAATTTCCTCAAATTTGCCTCGCGGCGCTCCGCTCCTTCCCTGAAAGTTTGGGGGGGATTCGTCAAGCGGGGGCCAAGATAAAAGGGGGGTCCCAAAACATGTTTTCCACATGTTAATTTCCATAGGGCGGTCAAACTCACTTTTAGCCTGAACGGCTAAATGGTTTTCCACTAAACTTGGCAAAATTGTAGGGACTGGTAGCCCGATGTGCCTTTGCTATGTCTGAAGATATGTGCTCCAGTGGATTCTGAGTAATTTAGGTTCAAAAAAATATATATATCTATAGGCGCGCCCCGGTGCGCGCACCGGGGAGCGCACCGGGCGCGACACGTGACTTGCGCGTGAAAAGCTGATTGGCTCACAGGTGTCTGTAAACAGTCCGGAGCGGCCGCCATCTTGTGTCTCGGTAGGATCGAGACACAAGAGGTGGCAAAAAAAGGGGGAAATGACCATAAGGGGGCAGGGTAGACCCCCCCATACCTCCTAGGTTTGATGTGGGGGCTATAATAGGGTCCTGCGGGGCAAAAAATTCTTTTTTAAAAAAATCGATTTGCACGTGGGGAGCGCCCGGTACGCGCTCCGGGGAGCGGACCGGGGAGCGTGGCATGGGGAAAACCCAGTTTATTCACTGTGTCACCTCTACGACCTTTTCTTGCGTCAATAGGTCCCTTTTGCATACATTACACCTGACGTAGGTATAATGTGGCGCAGGGGCTTACAAAGTGACGCATCTACCTAGATGCGTCACTTTGTAAATATGACTGAATAAGGTGCATTATTTACAGCACTGGTGTGTCACAAAAAGTGACGCACCGGTGGCGTTAAAGTGACGCATGGCCTCATAAATGAGGCCTTCAGTCTTCTAGTCATGCGTCATATTAACCTCATAGATGCTATTAAACATTCCTCCCCAGTGCTGCGCTGTCCATTGGAACTAGTGCTGAATGGACGTCCAATGGTCGTGCGCAGCACTGGGGAGGTAGTGCTGCCGTCGGCCAATGCACCAAGGCAGCACTTAAGGGGTTAAATATATGACGTATTATGTCGGAAGTTCTTACAGATACGTCAGTATTTCAGACGTATCTCTAAGCGCAAAAGTGATGCATTGCTGGAGTGTGTCTCAAAAATTATACAACTCCAGCAATGCATCCTTTCACATGGGGACAGGCCCCATGTGAAAGGGCCTGCACGCCTGCTGTGAAACAGGTGTAAGATTTGGACGCAACAGCGTCATAAAAGTGACGCAGTGATATCTCATAGATTTCACTGCGTCACCTCTACGACCTTTTCTTGCGTCAATAGGTCCCTTTTGCATACATTACACCTGACGTAGGTATAATGTGGCGCAGGGGCTAACAAAGTGACACATATACCTAGATGCGTCACTTTGTAAATATGACTGAATAAGGTGCATTATTTACAGCACTGGTGCATCACAAAAAGTGACGCACCGGTGGAGTTAAAGTGACGCATGGCCTCATAAATGAGGCCTTCAGTCTTCTAGTCATGCGTCATATTAAATATATGACATATTATGTCTGAAGTACGTACAGATACGTCAGTATTTCAGACGTATCTGTAAGCGCAAAAGTGATGCATTGCTGGAGTGTGTCACAAAAATGATGCAACTCCAGCAATGCATCCTTTCACATGGGGCCAGGCCCCATGTGAAAGGGCTTGCATCAGTCTTACGCCTGCTGTGATACATGCGTAAGATTTGGAGGCAACAGCGTCATAAAAGTGACGCAGTGATATCTCATAGATTTCACTGCGTCACCTCTACGACCCTTTTTTGCGTCAATACGTCCCTTTTGCATACTTTACACCTGACGTAGGTATGATGTGGCGCAGGGGCTTACAAAGTTACGCATCTACCTAGATGCGTCACTTTGTAAATATGACTGAATAAGGTGCATTTTTTACAGCACTGGCGCGTCACAAAAAGTGACGCACCGGTGGCGTTAAAGTGACGCATGGCCTCATAAATGAGGCCTTCAGTCTTCTACTCATGCATCATATTAAATATATGACATATTATGTCGGAAGTACTTACAGATACGTCAGTATTTCAGACATATCTGTAAGCGCAAAAGTGATGCATTGCTGGAGTGTATCACAAAAATGATGCAACTCCAGCAATGCATCTTTTCTTACCCTTCCACACCCCCGTTCCTTTTCAACATTTTCTTTGAATATCCACATTCCTCATATTCACTCTCCTTCTCCTTACTTTCCTTCCCAACACTCACCTTCTTTCAGTCCCCCTACTTCACTTCCTTTCTCCTCTCATACCTTTCTGTTCTTTCTTACTCATTTTCCTTTCCATTATCAATGCACTCCACTTCACTTAGGGCCATATGTAGGTAAATGGCATTTACCGAATCGTAAATACCGAATTTTACCGATTCGGTATTTACAATTCGGTAAATGCCATGTAGGTAATTATTCTGTAAATATTACCGAATCGGTAATATGCGGTAATTACCGAATCGGTATTTACTGATTCGGTAATTGCCATTGATTCCTATGGGCCTTGAGGCCCGTAGGAATCAATGGCAATTACCGAATCGGTAAATACCGATTCGGTAATTTTACCGATTTGTCAAGGGGGACAGGGTGTCACTTTGACACCCTGTTGCACCCCTGATTTCGGCTTGTGTGCAATGTGACACACATACATGCCCTTAGGGCATGTATGTGTGCCACATGGCACAGGTGTACATGCACAGATGTGCATGTACACAGAAATTCGTTATTTACCATGCCATTGTATTTCATGGTAAATAACGAATTTCTAAGGGCCTGTGGCACTTTTTCCAGTGCCACCTACATCCCAAATTACCGATTCTGTACATTTACCGAATCTGTACTTTACCGATTCGGTAAAATTGCCGATTCGGTAAATATACAGAATCAGTAATTTTTAGGCCCCCTACATCTGGAATTACGAATACCAGTCGGTAACGGCCGAAATCGGCCGTTACCGACCGGTATTTGGCCACCTACATATGGCCCTTACTCTTTTTCATTTTTTTAAGAATATAGCTCTTTGATGAGAATTGGAGGTAGTTCTGAAAATAACTTTTTTCTTCTTTTTTCTTTTTTAAGAACAGAAACAAAAACAGGGAATGGAAACTGCTCAACAGGAGCAAAAAAACCCCAAAAAATTAGGGCTGGGAACGGCAGCGATGGTTCTCCAATGCTCGAACCATGAGCAGGACACTTTTCTCCCCAAAGGTAAGGAGTTGATCGCAGTATCTGCATTCCAGGACACCTTTGTTGAATGCAGGTTGAATATTTGGAACCAGCTCCTGCGATCGCCCACTCACAGAAGTAGTTGCTCCTCCGGTGGATGTAGAGGCCCCATCACTGGGAACCTCTTGTGCCAGAGCCCTGACACTTTCCCGGGCAAAATTCTGGGGGTGCCTCCTCTCTACATGGCGTATCATTGTGAAGTTCCCAAAAGAATATTTCTTTTTGGGTCACCCCGTGACAGGACTTTTTTGCAGATCCTGCACTCCACTTTTAGAGCATTCACCTTTTTCAGTCCTTCTGGTATGGAAAAAAAATTCCAGATGAAATGCTCTTTCACCTTTGGCTGAGGAGGCTCTTCATCGATGAATTCAGGCTCATCTTCACTGCTGGATGGTCTGGCAGCCATGATTAACCAAGAATGATGCAAGAGCAAAAAGGCAGGTCTTTCAGTCACAAAAGTGAAAGAAGAAGTGAAGGAAATGAGTGGGGATTTCATTCTTTGTAAAAAAAAACTGTTAACAACCAATGAAAAGTGTTATTTTAAGGTCACATGAATTGACGCGCTGACGCTGCACGCACCGGAGCGCTTCCGGGGGCGCATACGCGGCCCGAACGTAGGTGCTTCCAGGGGCGCATTTGCGGCGCGAACGTAGGCGCTTCCGGGGCGCTTAAGCGGCGCGAATGTAGGCGCTTCCGGGGGCGCTTACATGGCGCGCCGAAGTGACGTTGTGATAGTTTCACGGAAATGCAAAATTATTTTCATTTCCTTATTCAAAAAAACTGCTTTTATATGTATGGTACTAAATGTCTTGCGTTATTATTTACTTTTCATTCATATTTTTTTACACGAACGCAAGTAGCGCTCTGGGTGCGCTTTCCGGAGAGCTTACCGGTGCGCGGACCCAGAGCGCCCCCCAAAAAAATGATTAAAAAAAATATTATTATAAAAAAAATAATACTAATTAATACTCACACAAATCAGCAAATTAAAAAAAAATCGTAGGTTACAAACTCTATCTAGAAAGGAATTAGCATTTAAAAAACCTACGAAATTCACTGAAAAAACCATAGGTTTCACACCAGTTATAGTTAGGAATTAGCATTTAAAAAACCTATTAAATTCACTGAAAAAACCATAGGTTTCACACCAGTTATAGTTACCTGGAAATTTTACTGACATAAAACCATTGAAATTCCCACGTTATAGTTAGTTGGACTCACTATAACTTGCGCGCCTGCAATGCACTGCTGATGATGTCACATATTACATCACTCAAGACATGGTTAGTGACATCACTCATGACATCACTGATGACACATCCTTGTGACAGAGTGACAGACCTCCTTTCAGTGTAATGTAACCCTTAAAACACATATTCAAAAATAGAAATTAACATTTTCAAAAAAATGGAGATACCCATACCAGTTACAACAAACAATTCAGTAATTCCACCATCTATATACACATCCACTCATTCACCAACAGTTCTATATAGTCACTCATACATATACTCACTCATCATATGTAGTGATACACCTATACATCCTGTTACAAACCGGCAGTCATCCAAAGGTTACTCACACACATACTCACACATGCAAATAAACTATTGAACATCCATTTATTTGCATATAGAACTATACACACACTACCACTTTACTTCTATGGAAATTTACACATACTTACTCTCTTAAACAATCACTTATAGAAACACATACTTATTTAAACAGGAACTCTTACAATCTCTTGCTCTGACATATACTCACTTATATACGTCAATACTCACAAATAATAGATTAAAACATATGTAGTTACCGATAAAGACACTAGTGAGACAGTCATTCACTCACTAACACACACATATACACACTCATCCACCCATACAGTCCTGCACATATGCTGTCTTCAAAACACATACAAACAGTGAGTCAGTCACCAACCCATGCAGCCACTTATACACAAAGTGAAACACTGATACATATATTTCAATATTTAAAAGTTACTCGCTAATATATGTATTCACTAAGATACACTTAATAAGGCAGTTAACAAATCATTTTTTTTTAAAAACATCCATTGTCACACTTATTTAACCATTTATTCTTCCATCGACCTTTACAAATACATATATAAAACAAATTTATTTTTCAGAAAGACACACATTCACTGGATGGTGTCATCAGTGATGTCATGAGTGATGTCACTGACCATGTCATGAGTGATGTAATATGTGACATCATCAGCAGTGCATTGCAGGCGCGCAAGTTATAGTGAGTCCAACTAACTATAACGTGGGAATTTCAATGGATTTATGTCAGTAAAATTTCCAGGTAACTATAACTGGTGTGAAACCTATGGTCCTTTCAGTGAATTTAATAGGTTTTTTAAATGCTAATTCCTAACTATAACTGGTGTGAAATCTATGTTTTTTTCAGTGAATATATATATATATATATATATATATATATATATATATATATATATATATATATATATATATATATATATATATATATATATATATTCACTGAAAAAACCATAGGTTATAGACAATATATAGTTAGGAATTTGCATTTACAAAACCTTGAAAATTCACTGAAAAAAACATTGGTTATAGACCATATATAGTTAGGGATTAGCATTTTCAAAACCTTAATTTACTCGCACAAAACCATCGAAATTCGCATATATAGTTAGTTGCAATAACTATATATCGCGTACCCGCAATCCACTGCTGATGATGTCACATATTACATCATTCATGACATGGTCAGTGACATCACTGATGACATCACTGATGACATCTCAAATGACATCACTGATGACATCACTGATGACAACATCCAGTGACTGTATGTTTCTGTAAAGTTAAAATATGTCTTACATATTGAAGAATGAGTGGATGCATAAGTGTCTGGATGAAGGATTTAGTAGGTGCATGACTGACTGTATGAGAGAATGATTAAATGTGTCTCACTGAGTGCATGGGTTAGTGACTAAACTGTCTTAATTTCTGCATCATTATATCTGTTGTTCTGTAAACTGCTGCATGTGTTGATCAGTAGCTATATGAGTAACTATATGGGTTATTGATTGGTTGCCCAAGTATTTGTATGGGAGAGTGAGTGTGTGTGGGGGTGGCTGGGAGGTGTGTGACTCTGTGCATAGATGTGTGAGCAGTTGATTCACTAGATGTATGGGTTCAAAAGTGCATGTGGAAACAGCTGTATGGGCGGTTGACTGTCTCCATGAGTGTATTGGTGAGTGATTGGATTTCTCAGTGCTACATGTCAAAGTAAGTACATATGTAAAACACAGTACATGTAAGAGTTGACATATATAAATAACTGTGCATAAGAGCCAGTGAATGTGTGAGTGGCTGTATGGATCATTGTGAACTTGTATCAGTGATTGTATAAGAGAGTAAATATGTGTTAGTATATGTTTGATTAAGTAAGGTGTGTATAACTGTATAGTTGAGGAAATGGAGGTGTGATTGATTCTTTGCATGACTGACTAGGTGTGTGAGTAACTCCATGGATGAGTGACAGTCTGTGAGTGCCTGTTTACACTGATTGTATCTAAGGTTATATTAGAGTCTGAAGAGGTTCATCGTATTATCACATGAATGATACCATCAGTGATGTGATCAGTAATGTCAAATGAGATGTTATCAGTGATTTCATCAGTGATGTCATTTGAGATGTCATCAGTGATGTCATCAGTGATGTCATTTGAGATGTCATCAGTGATGTCATTTGAGATGTCATCAGTGATGTCATCAGGGATGTCACTGACCATGTCATGAATGATGTAATATGTGACATCATCAGCAGTGGATTGCGGGTGCGCGATATATAGTTATTGCAACTAACTATATATGCGAATTTCTATGGTTTTGTGCGAGTAAATTAAGGTTTTGAAAATGCTAATCCCTAACTATATATGGTCTATAACCAATGGTTTTTTCAGTGAATTTTCAAGGTTTTGTAAATGCAAATTCCTAACTATGTATGGTCTATAACCTATGGTTTTTTCAGTGAATGTCATTGGTTTTTTAAAAGCTAATATCTATAGCTGTAAAATATATTCTTTATCACGTGACGTATCATGAGACGCCTCATGACGCGTCACATAAACGTGACGTATCGTCTCTGCAGCGCAAACAAAACCCGTAACGTAAGCGCACCAGAGCACGCTTACAGATATATATATATTTTTTTTTACCTTAATTAGACAAATTCCACACGTGCACATATCTTGAGGCCTTGCAAAGGCACACCAAACAAACAGTCCCTACAATTTTGCCAAGTTTGGTGGAAATCTATTCCTTTAAATTTTATTTTACTGTTTCTCTTGGTTTTCCCCTTGTTACGCTTACCGGAACGCTACCCGGTACGCAAACTGGACGCTCCAAAAACACAAGATGTCGGACTCCCGTTACGCTACCGTTTAGCTGCCCGGTTGGCGTACCGGGAAGCGCCTCTACCACGAAAAATCGCAATTTTTTTTTCTTTTTTCCTCTTACCCTGCGGGGCACTTTAATATCCCCCTCATCAATCCTAGGGGGTCAGGAGGGGTCTACCATGCCCCCTTTCCTTCATTTCCCCCTTCGTTTTTCACCACCTCTTGTCTCTCGATCCTACCGAGAGACAAGATGGCGGCCACTCCGGACTGTTTACAAAGTTCGCAGCCAATCAGCTTCTCCTCAGACTCCCGTTACGCTGCCGGTTACCTGCCCAGTTAGCTGCCCGGTTCGCGTACCGGGACGCGCCTCTACGGCTAAAAATCGCAATTTTTTTTTTTGCCCCGCGGGGCACTTTAATATCCCCCTCATCAATCCTAGGGGGTCAGAAGGGGTCTACCTTGCCCCCTTTCCTTCATTTCCCCCTTCGTTTTGGCCTCCTCTTGTCTCTCGATCCTACCGAGAGACAAGATGGCGGCTGCTCCGGACTGTTTAGAATGTTTACAGACACCGGAGAGCCAATCAGCTTCGCTTCGCAAAGCTCCGTTACGCGAAAAGTACGCGAACCGGTTCGCTATCCGGGACGCTGTCACAGATATATCTGTTTTTTTAAACGTTAATTTCTCAAAATCCACTGGAGCACATATATTGAGACCCAGCAAAGGCACATCGGGCTAACAGTCCCTACAATTTTGCCAAGTTTCGTGCAAATCCATTCAGCCATTCGAGCTAAAAGTGAGGCCAAACGCCCTATGGAGAAATGAATGGGAAAAACGCGTTTTGGGACCCCCCTTTTTTCTCGGCCCCCCCTTGACGGAACCCCCCCAAAGTTTCAGGGGCTGCTCAGAAACAAAATGTGCCATTTTCCTGAAAATTTCAGCCGATTCCGTCCACAAACGCCAAAGTTATTAGACATAGAATTTTCAAAAGTTCCATAGAGAAAAAATCCTAACTATATATACCTACTGGCGACCGCCAGTAGGTAATATATATATATATATATATATAATGAAAAAACAAAAGGTAAAAGATTAGACATTCTAAAGTTATAGTAATACTTACATTTATGATTTACACACTACCTTTAAATTACTATCACTTTAGTTATTCTTTAGATGCAATTGTATCTAAAGTGTGCTCTGTGTTGTATGTCACAAGGATCATTGGTTTCACTAGATATGCTGACCTCAATCAACGATATATTACACTTCAACAGATCTTTCAATCAATATTATAAGTAAAAGCAATGTGTTTAACTCTGTATACTGCCAAGGTTTCTGCAGGCTAACTCTTCCATTATATATTACAAATCACCAAACAGTAACAACAAGTAGGTGTCGTACCTTTATATCATTAGCATGCAGGGTGCACGCAGCTATTCAGCACTATGAAAGGAGTGGTATCCATGAGTTAGATCATTGGTCCTGAACAAAAGTCATAGGATTTAGCTTGAACCATGCATTTAGATCATTAGAAAGGCAGGTACATCATCACCTATACTTTCTAAATTTTCCCTGTTTTTTAACCATACCGCTCGGTATTAAAATAGCACTTACCTACCATGCAGGTGTTTTTTTAATTTTCATATAAGAACCCCACTCCTATTTTCATCATTTCGAATATATCTATAAGTGCTCGCAATTAATTCATAAGTTGTAGCATGCCCGTTCTGCAGCAGAACAGGATGAACCTGATGATGAAGCATGACACCAAGGGGTAACCCTGGTGGGTGAGGGTTATATAAGAAAAACAAGTGTTTTCTTTATTGTGTGGAGGATTAGTTAATCTAATGAGGATGGGCTCTTTTGTTTTTTGGGACCACCAGCCATGATCAACACTGAATAGCTGAAACACATTGGCTTGGTATCTGTTTGAACCGCAAATAATACTGTTTCAGAAACCACTTTGGAGTACTTAAATTTATAATTTACATCCCACCTTTCATTTTACTATCACTTTAATTATTCTTTAGATAAAAAACAAACTCAAACAACACAAACATTATAAATTATAAACTTGTACATTAAATTTATAATTTACACAAGATCTTCAAATATATATATTTTTTAAGGTAAACCAGCTTTAGTGAAAATAAAATGATAACAGAAGAAGAAGTACTTACAAACACTTGTATTGATTATAAGAGTAAGAGCAATTAACAATATCATAAAGAATTGAAGCTGTTCAACAATTTTGAAATATATTGGAGAAAGGGAGGAAAGGGGAGGAGGGAGGATATAAAAAAGGAAGACTAAATTCACAGCAGTTTAAAACATTGCCTGAAAAGGAAATAATAATATAATGTACATATAGAAACTGCTCACAGAGAAGCAAATTAATAAAACTCTATTAGCAGATAGGCAAAACAAAGAGAAGGCGATATTTAACCTGTATAAGTGACAAACATCATTTCACCAGGCTGTATAAGACATATTTGAGGCACATTTCCAATTGATAGAAATCTGATGAAAGGCAGGGGCGAGCATGAGATCTAACAAACGTAAGTCGTGACAAACAAATATCTTCAGAGAAACTTCCCAAAAAGAGTTTCAGGGGGTTTAGTGGACAATTTAAATGAAATAGTAGAGATATCTGGGACCAGACCTTTTCCCAAAAGAAAACTATAGGAGGAAAGTGAAACAGCACGTATAGAAGGTCGCCAAGTTGGTGGTGACAGGACCAACATTCAGTAGAGGAATCTATGTAGAATCTTGTTAGCAAGAAGGGAGTAAGGTAGAATCTATGATAGAGGAAGAACAACGATTGAGAAGTAGAGGCTGTTCTAGAAGTTTTTTAGAGTTTATCCCAAATCTTATTCCAAAAAGGAAGAGTCCAAGAACATCCCAAATCGAAGTTCCACTGCAGCCCTGACTTGGTTCTGGATCTGGGATATGATAGAGAGCAAAGAAGTCTATATATAGGATAAGCCTTAGGATCAGACATAAGGATGGAGTTAAGGGGGGGCGTGCATAGAGGTTGGAGAGGGAAGTATCAGGTTAAGAACGAAGAACATTGAGAAGAATATTTATGAGAAGAAGAAATTTAGGCAAAAAGGAGTGAGGGCACTTAAATAAGTGTTGAAATTGTGAAAAGGATAAAGGATCATTGTGAGTGAATACATTTTTGACCCAAATTATACCTCCTGGCTGCCAGGTTTTTCAATAAATCAGTTTATTGTTAATAGTAATAATGTTGTTATGCCAGAGGGAAGATTGATAAAAGGAATCATGAGTTACAGGATGCGATATTAAATTGGTTTTAAAATATTACAAGTATGTTTAAAGAGAGGAATAGAAATTATAGACGGTTTAGCTGGGAAGGATGTAGCTTTGCGGGGGAGAAAAGGAGCCAGAAAGGAGCAGTTATTGTCCAACCACAGGGGAGTAAATGAGGATTGCGGTAAAGAAATCAATCAAGAGGCTTGTCGGAGACAGAAAGACTTATAGTATAACTGAAAAATGGGGAAGTTAAATCCACCTTGTTTAGGTTTCCTGAGAGAAACAAGAGAGGTTCTGGCCTACAAATCTCTCCACAACACTGGACCCAAGTACCTCAACGAGAGAGTCTCCTTCCATGTACCCAAAAGAAACCTTCGCTCCACCGACCTCGCCCCTGCAGACACCCCATGCATCCACAGAACCAAAGCAGGGGGAAGGGCATTCTCCTATATTACAGCGAAGGCCTAGAACGAGCTCCAGGTCAACATAACTGGCTCCCCTACCGTGCACACCTTCAGGAAAAGCCTCAAGTCCTGGCTCTTCGGCTAATTCGGAATTGCACCCCAGCACCTTAAGACCCTCACAGGTGAGTAGCACGCTTACAAATTCCCTGATTGATTGATTGATTTGGCCAACCAAATTAATTAAGAGAGTTTAAAATCAAATTTCTTAAAGAACGCAGCAGGAATATTAACTGGGATCATCGAAAGGGTATGTAGAATTATGGGTGAAACCATCATTTTGATAGAATCCATATGGCCCCACCAGGAGAGAAAAAGGGGATTCCACGAAGAATGAAGCTTATCCACTTTATCTAAACAAACATTGACATTAGCCAAAACTTAATCAATAATAGATGGGGCAAACCAGAAGACCAGATATTTAATCTTGGAGGCATTCCAATTAAACCCAGTGGCATCAAAAGAATGACTAAAAGTAAATTTAGTGAGAGGTAAGATTTCAGTTTTGTCAGAATTCATCCTATAACCAGAAGCCGAGGAAAAATTAGCAACTTCCTGCAGAACTGGAATGGATTGCTCAGGAGTGGAAATGAAAAGAAGTATTTCATTGGCATAAGAAGACGTTTTTAGATGATCGGCTCCATATTTAAAACCGGATTTCTGTGTTGTTTCTGCAACGAAATAGGAGGGATTCCAAAGCAAGTATAAACAATTACGGGGAATATTACAAACTCTGGTGTGCACCACGCCCTAACCGAAAGTAACTAGAGATCATCCCATTGACTAGAACCGATGCCGTGGGTGATTGATAGAGTAAAGAGACTAGCTAAATAAAGTTTGGACCTAGTCCATGCCAAGCAAGGGATCTGAGCAAGAAGGCACAGTCAATTCTATGAAATGCTTTCTCAGCAAAGATTGAAATAGCCGCTAGAGGATGCGAGAGGGAAAAAGCCTTGTTTACAACACTAAAGAATAATCTAGAGTTATCAGAAGTAAGCCTTCCTTTATTAAAGCCTGATTACTCCTTACCAATCATTAAAGGAAGGAAGGGATCAAGACATAGACCTAGTAATTTGGCAAAAATGTTGTAATCTACGTTGACTGATGAGATAGGTCTATTATTTTTTATAGAGGGTTGGGTCCTTACCTTCTTTGTGGATAAGACAAACAGTAGCCTTCTGAAAGGAGCCCCAGAGTAGCCAGATGCAGAAACATTTTTAAAATGTTGTAACAGCCTTGGAAGGAGAAGATTAGAGAAGTTAAGAAAAAATGTGATCGTGAAACCAGCGGACCAGGGGATTTGTTCTTAAGAGACTGAAGAGCATGAAATGTTGGCTTCTAAGGATGAGAGCTCTCTGTGAGTGCCAAAGGAATTCTTGGAATTGTGTAATAAGTCTCTATCTGAGAAGGCAAGAGAGGAGATTCAGGGGAATAAAGAAATTGGTAAAATTTAACAAATTCTGCAGGAATCTCAGAATCTTTAAAACCAGGAAGCCTTAAATCAATTTTTACTGAGTCTAACACATGGCTCTGTTTACGGATTTTCAAATAATTGGGCAGAAGTTTTTACACTTTATTACGGCCACCATATTAGCGAGCTCTGCTTCAAAGCAAAATTGAGGAAGCGTTATCTGTATATATCTTATTAAACTTTAATTTTGCATGAAGAAGATCTTGCAGGTTAGAAGAGGAAGAGTAATATTGATGCTCCAACCATTTAATATCCAGTAAAAGAGATTGATGTTGAAAATATTTTTTTTTCCCGAGATGTGTAATCAATAATATGACCTCAGTCAGAAGGTTTATAAGTGTCCCAAAGTAATTATGAGGAGATGTTAGGGTCTGCATGAATACAAAACAAATCCTCAGAGATGGCCAAAAAAGAAGAAGATAAATCAGGGTTGAGTAAAAGAGAATTACTGAATCTCCATCTATTGGACTTGAAATGCACCAGAAGCAGATAAAGATCTATAGTGCAGGAGCATGATCAGAAATCACAATTGGATCAATAGAAGAAGTGATAGGATTTTGGAAGAGTAGCTTAGAAACAAAGATGTGATCTAATCTGGAAAGTGATCTCATCTGGAAAGGGAGCCATGAGGAGGGGAGACGAAAGAAAATGATTTACTAGAAGGAGTCCAGATTTTCCATGAGTCCACCAAAAGACGTTGAGAAACAAAGGAAAGAAATGTTTATGCATTTTGTGGGGAACAAACTTAACTGGGGATTGACGCTTAATGAAGGGGTCTATTACTTGATTAGAATCACCCCCCCAACCCCCAATATTAAAAAGTCATCAGCATGTTGAATACATTATTGGAAAATGTTAGGCCAAAAGGAATTGTCAACTTGGGTATGACAATAAGTATTACAAATTGTTAATGTAATTAACTTAACAAAAACCCATCTGCCTTCAGAATCCGTCTTGAGAAACAGTTACAATTTTTAAATCCTCGTGGATCTTCCAAGTGTTTTAACTTGCTCACTTCAATACATAGTGTATTTACCTCAGTGGCCACACTGCATTAACTATATCACAATACTCTACCCTGCCTTGTGTTCTTACAAATGAATTAATTTGCGATGTCATAAGTGTTATTGTAAATGCTATAATTTCAGATAATATAAGTATTATCATAGAAAAGAATATGACCAGTGCATGGAGAAGGTATGAATTAAAGTTAATGTAGCACAGCGTACAGTGATGTAGTGATTTCTCTTCTGGGCCCACTTTGGTTCTCCCTTAATTTAGCATTTTAGACATTTTAGGCTGCCTCTGCTTGCTCTGCATAGCCACATATACCATATTGTACCTGGTTGCTTGGAATACATAACAACATAGTGTACTGGTTTCTTTGCTCATTCATCAACAGTTCCTAATGTTTAGACATAACATGGTCACAAACCTACATCTCAAACACAATAATTTTATCATATAAACTGTGTACCGTCTCTTTGGGGGCCAGAGAGAAGATTTCCAGCAGAGATGACTGTTCTGGAATGTCAGCAGTGCCTGCCATGCAGCACTGATGTGGACCACCTAAATGCACTCACCAGGTATGAGGTCCTAGGCCAGTCCCAGAGATCGCAAATATATCCCTGTGCTCATATAGTGAGAGCAGACCTAGACAGATATATAATTTGCCATGGTTGTGATGTGTGTCCTATACAGTTTGTTAGGAATGCTAATTACTTTGCTTAGTTGCATCTGTCTATGAATTGCAACACATCTGCTTCATGATAGACTAGGATAGTTTCAATAAATATATTGTAACCTTCCTTCGTGTGTTTCTTATGTTTACTATGGGCCTCCATGTGTGAATAAATGAGTAGAATGGAAGGATCGGTTTCCACGGTTCACTTGGGGACTAGAGGGTCATGTTTGAGGTTGCGGAAATCACCTGTTATTTTGGAAAGGTTTGGAGTTCAGATTAGGCACTATGACCTAGCCAGGAATGGGCTGCCAAGCACTGAAGTCGTAAAGTGACTCAGTCCCTACATTCTAACATTCTGTCGTCCTAATACACAGTTCTGTCATTCCAGCAGAATCTGTGCAACAGTGGATTGGCGTAGAGTGGAGTGGCATACAGTGGAATAGGGTAGAGTTGAGTGGTGTATAGTGTAGTGGGATAGAGTGGAGGGGCGTACAATGGAATAGCGTAGAGTGGAGTGACAGAGAGGGTAGTGTAGTAAAGTAGAATAGCGTGGAGTGCAGTGATGTAAACTGGAGTGGCGTAGACTGTAGTAGTGTACAGTGAAGTACCATAATATGAAATAACGTATGGTAGAGTGGCATTCAGTGCTGTGGTGTACAGTGGAGTGGCATACTGTGTAGAGGTGTAGTTGTATAGAGTGGAGCTGCAGGGAGCAAGATTTTGTAGGCTCCAATAGGTGGCCATCTTTGGATTGGCATGTTTAATCACTATGCTGTTCCCTTTTAAATGAAGGGTAAGCAGATGATGGTCTCACAACTAAAGGGGAAATTGATTGTTGTGCCCAGTATTGCAGTCCAGAGATAGAACTCAGCATAGGATATGTCCTTTAACATGGATAGACATAAACACATGTGGAGTGAACTCAATATCTTCTAAAGAAGTGGACACTATGGAAAGTATTCTGACTTTGGGGGCTCCAAACTAGATACAAAAATCACCAAGCACCACCATTTTTTAACTAGATTGCATAAGATATAGGCAGAGGCCTAAGAGTTCATATTTAAAGTTACTAATCGAGTTTAGTTGGAGATAGAGAAGCACAACAAGTAGTAATTCTGAATATGACAGCTGGAGGATCACTGTGGTATGTTCAAAAGCATTGGTGAGAATGGAAGGTAATTGTCAAATTTGTAGGTTATTATTAGAAATAACCCTTAGACCCCCCTCCAAGGGCCGAGGAATGGTCTTCTCTTACTTTGGCATAGGATTCTGGGATCTGATATTTGGACCAATTTTTTTTCCGAGCTAGGCCTTCATAACAAACAGTAAGTCTAATTGGCATGCTCAAGTTATCTTTTTTTATTTCTATGCTCACACTGATCTTGAATTGACCAATGTGCAGTTTATGGAATGTACTTTGTGGGCTTCCTGTGTGGCAGAACACTTTGGATGTTCCTGTATATCACTTACTTTGAGCTCAGCCCAAGGTGTGTGAAAGGACGTCATAACAAAACAAAATGCCTTTGGGACCATGCATTGCAGCTCGTTCTGTCCACCCGAGGGACACTTCACATTATTTGGTGAAGTTCTTTCGCATCGGTCCATAGCCTCCCTGCTTGGTAAAATAAGAATTTGCAATGCAATAGGTCTTGCATTTTTTTAAATTAGAGCTGTTGGTGTTGAAAATAATATTATTTGCAGTGGAGTTATTATATTTGCACTATGGGCAATGGTATGAAATAGGAAAAGTGAAAAACATTTTCATTTTCAATGCCAACAGCTCTAACTTTAACAAATGCGAGATCTTTTGCATTGGAAATGCAATCGATTTCGCTTTTGTTGGAGTTATTGGCATTATAAATGCTTTTTTTTTTACCTTGCCATGCTGCAGGGGGCAGTACCATATGTTGCCAAAAGAAGTCCCGGGGTACTGCAGAAGATATGGTAAATCCACCCTACCAATAATGCATTGCATGCAAGACAGTAACATGATTTCCTTCAAATAGCTATGTCCATATATACAATTAGTAGCTTTGAAATGGGTCAACAGAATGATTCTAATAATAACGGATTAGGTTGTACTCTGTGTGGAGCTGCTGAAGAGACGTTTATAGAAGGTCTCATATAAATATGAGACGTGCTAGTGAGTAAAGTAACCACTGCCAGCCTTGCTTAGGACCAAGCGGGTGTCCTCTGTGAAGCCTTTTAAGAGAATAATGCTGTGAGGCTGTAATTTAAACTTAGGGAGTAACAACACATCTAAAGGGGTTGTCCTCATAGGAGGGCACAAGAAGAGACAAGGTGGTATTAAGGAAGGACAGGGACAGGAGCCAATTAAAAATATGGGCAAAAAGTAGGAGGAGTTTTAGGCCAATATCCTGAATACAGCATGTCTCAAAGAGACAACGCAAGCGCTGCCTAGGCGAGACCCAAAAAAAAAATCTAACCCTAAGGTGTCAAATCGATGCTAGGAAAGGGTGTGTTTTTTGAGTGCATGAGGTATCATCATGATCCCCCACTATTTGTTTCTTGAGAGAATCTCCTGAGACAACATTAACTCAGGTTATCTCCTCAGAAGTCAATTTGCCTAAACTAAGAGTAAATTCCTGAGTCATCAGATGTGTCTATCTCCTCTAATGCTCTTGCTTAATAGTGTGAGTTGCAGGGAAATAACGTTAAGTAAAAGCGGGAACCACTGGAGCAGAAGCATAACTATGGTATATAATCATGAGAGTATTCTTGATTGAGTGGTATTGTAATGGTAATCAGCTCCATATCCATAACCCCGCCTAAAAGCACTTTGTGCAAGATAACAGATTAAAAGAGCACCCTATAATACTGCATACCTAGCTATCATACAGGAGAAGAAACTGGCATCCTCTTATGCCTCTGTGCCACGTTGGGCCCCGAACAGCTGGAACAGGCCCAACCAGGCAAGTAAATAGGAACTGTTTGTTTTACTGGTATTTCAAAGTTCCAGCTTTTCCCCCTTATCTTTAAATAAACAGTAAATATAATAGGAAAGCACCTCAAAATGTGTTCTAGAACGGCCATAATGATCTGAAAATTAAAGTAAACAAAGACAGAAAAGCAATGTTGAAAACAAATATAGACGATGTTATGTAAAGTTCTATTTAAGTATCTCGTCTGATCCTTTGCAGAATCTTAAAATGTGAAAAAATGGCAGGTATTTTTATCTGAGAAAGGCTTCAACCCCACTCTTATATGGGCCTCGGATGCACTTTCATGATGCATCAAAAGGTTAGAGGAAAATCGAGTGCTTTTAAACCTCCATCTCCCACCGTTCCCCAGTTAAGTACAGAGACAGCCCAAGTTGCTGCTCTGAAAAGTCTACTAATCACATCCCCAGAGTCTTGAGCATGTTAACAAGGTCAAATAAAATCAGCTTCGCCGTAAAAATGATAACAACATGTTATCATTTAAGTTATGGAACTCACTTCCATCTCAAATTCGTGGATTGGATTATTTGTTGGAGTTCAGGAGAGCTATAAAAACCCATCTCTTCCCTTCTGCATTTTAGGATTCTGCCTTCTATCCACCTGATTATCTGATGACTGTTGTGTTGTGCCTTTTACCTGTCCAAAGCGCCGGGACGCCCCTTTGCTGGGGCAGCTGTGCGCTATACAAGTGCGGATAACATAACATAACATAACATATTATGCTCTTGTGGGTGCCCAGAGTGAGATACAAATTCTGATACCAGCCGTAGGACAGAAACATACAGGTACAGCATTCCTAGGCATCCATGTCCGACATAGTTAAATTCCTGAAAGTCCACCATGGAAATTACGGAAAAAGAGTGATGTGTGTCACTAATATGACTCCTAGCATGTTGAGGAGGCTTCTATGTAGGTACTGGCACTGTACCTGACTAAGGGAGACATTCCCAATGGCAGCGCAATTTGCGATTCCTTAAATGCAATAGCAAAATAAGGAACCGCAAATTTTGCGATTCCTTATTTTGCATGTGGGTTTTTGTGTGCTACATAGCACACTGCCCTAATTGCGATCGCAAATGCTGAAAATTTGCGAGCGCAATTAGGCTTCCTACATATGGCCCTAAGTCTTGTTTTTGGCACCATTGAATTAAATGAGATGGGTAAGCTGTGCATAATGACAGTTCCTTAACTCCATAACTCTAAGGGCCTTATTATGACTTTGATAGTGTGGGAGCCGGTCGACAGCATGAAAAGTGTGGTTGTGAGGAAACTTTTATAATGATTGGCAGAGCTGCAGTGGCCCGCCAAGCATATTGTGGCCTCAAGACCATCACACCACATCCAGGGATCTCTTATCCATGACAGTTGCAATGGTCCCTGGGCCACCCGACCACCCTGGCCATATTAGGGCGGTCAGAAGACTTGTAATAAGGCCCTATTATTGTTTTTGGGTCCCAGAATTTAATGGGACAATTTTAAACTCCCAAATACTGACTGCAGCCCCTGTAGCATGAGCGAGACCTCCGATGCCTCCAAGTCTGGAATCGTCCCATTGGGAGTTTGCCAACCCAATACTATGGGTCTGAAGAAACTTGGAATTGCTGGTGGCCACATTTCATAGGGAGTCATCGGTTTAGTTGAAATTCCGCCACTCACATTGAGTACTTAAGTCTTGTTTCTGGCTCCTGGAATTGAATGTGAAGAGGAAAAGTGTGCTCAGTGGCAGTTGTTTTTAACTCCATGATGTTTATGTATTGTTTTGAGGACCTTTGAATTCATTGGGACAACTAAAGATGAGCGCAGCAACAACTTTTTAATTTAATAATTTAAAGTCCTGTTTCTATGTGTGTCAACCACAAAATAAAATACAATTAAACCCAAAATGTGTATTTCTTGTACCACTGAACTGAATGGGGCAATTAAAGAGTCTGCAATAGCATCTTTTTAACTCCATAACTGTAAGGGCCTTATTAATGGTTTGGAACACAGTGACCTTACTGACCAGAGTGATCAGCCCTCCCCAACACAACTCAATGGCAGCTGCTGCATGGTGAGGTAGCAATCTTACTGACCTTGTCAGTAAATTGCTTCCCTCGCCTCACAGCTCCGCTTGATGGATGTTGCCCCCTGACCCTTCCAGGTCCTGTGTTCGAGTCCCCTGTTCCCTGGTGGTCCAGTGAGGAGCATCTCTGCTCTGCTGCTGCTCTCAGCCCTGTTCCCTGCTTTTCTGCCTTTTTGCTTCTCTGCTCTCTTTCACCATTCTTTTTTCTCTTACAACTTTTCTAATCTTTTTTCTTTGTTTTTTTTACTACTCTTTTTTCTCCTCTTTTTGCGCCTTTTCCCTTCCGTGCTCTTTCTGCTGCTCGTCCCTCGCTGCCCTGCCCTGCCCCCACCAGAGCTATTTTCCTGCTTCCAGCCTCCCAGCTGTACAGCCCTCCCCAACACTACTTAATGGAGAACGTGCCACAGACGCACTAAAGGCAAGCCTGTCTGCACCCTTCCGTGCCTGGATTGTGCTCACCGACACAGATCCTGGTCCTCGGACCATCAACAGCTACGACTCACATCGCAGAAGAACACCCAAAGCTCATTCACCTGCTACAACAGCAAATGCACCATCGCACACCAGACCCACCAACCTCATGACTCTCAAGAAACGGACCGAGCGCCTCAGATTCATCCTACTCAACACCCACTCCCTCAAAAGACATTTGGTGGAGATCTTCGACCTGCTCTACTTCATCTCCACTGACTTTGTCTTCTTTACGGAAACCTGGACGAACCCCACCTCAGCCCCGGACATCGCAACCACCATCTACAACGGCTACAAAATCATCCACAAGGACGGTGTCAACCTGTCAGGGGGAGGCATCGCCATCGTACTCAAAAGCACCCTCCGCCTCACAACCAGCTCAGACGATCACTCACCTGACATGGAGCACCTCCATCTCCACCTCCACGTCCAGCTCCAGACCACCCAAACACCACCCTTCGCAGCATCCAAGTCTACAGCCCTCATGGACCTCGCCCCCCCTTCAGCAAAGCCATAGCTGACTTCATCGCTCAGCATGCTCTCGTCTCAACAGACTACATCCTACTCGGCGATCTCAATTTTCACCTGGACAACCTTGATGACAATAACACCACATCCCTATTCTCTACTGGTGATCCTCAACACCATCGGTCTCAAACAACTGATCACAATGCCAACCCACTCAGCAGGATACATGCTTGACCCCATCCACTCCACAAGCAACAACATCGCCATCAACCACACCTCCGCGCCACGCTGGAACGACCACCACTGTGTCCACTTCTCCTTTACCAAGCCCATCATACACCACCACGTCCACTGCAACCCTCGCGGAAGATGGAGCAAGGTCAACGAGATCAGCTCACCACCACCCTCAGCAAAACCCAACAACCGACACCCACGGTCGCAAACAAATCTGCACACAACTTTCACCACTGGATCTCTGACTGCACCAACACACTAGCTCCCCTCAGGAAACCCTCAGGCAAGCAGCCCTCCAAGAAAGCCAGCTGGTTCTCCCCGCGCTCCGAGAGTTCAGGCACACCTGCAAACGGCTCGAGAAAAGATGGAGCAGCAGCCAGATCGTGGCAGACCACTCAGCCATTAAAACCTCCGTCACCACATACCACCACCTCATCAGGAACACATCAACGCCAACGCAAACAACAGCAAAGAACTCTTTGCTGTGGTCAAAGAATTTGCCAAACCCAACACAGATACAACAGACATCCCCCCTCTCAAGACCTCCACAACAACTTCACCACCTTCTTCCACCACAAGATCAAGGAGATCTATGACAGCTTCACAACCCAAGACCCAAACACTCCACCCGCTACCACTGCACCCAGTGGCTCCAGAACCTAGCAGACCTTGCCCAGCGGGACCACCCTTACCTCTGACGGCACCCTCAGAATCATGAAGAGCATCCACTTTGGACCCACATCGGACCACTACCCTCACCACATCTTCAAAAGAGCCGACACCTCGTCGCACACGAACTCTGCCGCACCAGCAAATGCTCCATTGAGTTCAACACCTTCCCTGAAGTCTGAAAGCAAGCTGAGATCAATGCCCTGCTGAAGAAGCCATCTGCCAACCCACAGGTCCTCAAGAACTACAAACCCATGTCTCTGCTCCCCTTTCCAGTCAAAGTCATAGAGAAAGCCATCAACGCCCATTCTCTGAGTTCATCCAAATGAACCACATCTTGGACCTCTCCCTATCAGGCTTCAGAGCAACCACAGCACTGAGACTGCTCCCCTACCCACTACAGATGACATCCGCACCTTCCATGACCGAGGCGAAACCACTGCCCTCATCCTCCTGGGCCTCTCAGCCGCTTTCAACACCACACCTTCTGTGCCAGACTCCACTATGCCGGCATCCATGACAAAGCCCTAGAATGGATTCGCTCCTTCCAAACTAGCCGAACACAGAGAGTCAGACTCCCACTGTTCAACTCATAACCCACAGAAATCAGCTGCAGAGTGCCTCAGGGATGCTCCCTGAGCCCCACCCTCTTCAACATCTATATGGCCCCACTGGCAGCCATCATCGGAAGACATCACAGACTAAACATCGCCTCCTATACCAGTAACACCCAGCTGATCCTCACAGACGAATCTACAAGAGCAACTTCCAAAATAGGATGAAGGCAGTCACAACCTGGATGAAGCACAGCTGCCTAAAACTCAACTCAGACAAGACCAATATCCTCATTCTGGGTTCAACCCCCTCCACCTAGGATGACTCCTGGTGGTCTGCAGCGCTCAGAACAGCCCCCCACGCACCATGTACGAAGCCTCAGCATCATTCGGGATTCCTCGCTCTCAATGAATCGCCAGATCAATGCTGTTTCGTCCTCCTGCTTCCATTTGCTCTGCCTGCTTTGTAAGATCTTCAGGTGGATCCCCACAAAGTCCAGTAAAACATTCACCAACTGCGGCAATTCACTCTGTACCAGCACCACCAGGAAGCTCCAAAAGAAACTGCAGAACTTCCAGAATGCCTTTGCCTGACTCATCCTGAACATCCCATGCTGCAGCCACATCATCGGCCACCTGAGAGACCTTCATTGGCTACCTATCAACAAAAGAATTACCTTCAAGCTCCTCATGCACGCCCACAAAGCCCTCCCACAATGCCGGACCTGCATACCTCAACCACCGCCTCTCCTTCTACACTCCCACCAGACATCTCCACTCAGCCGATCTGGCCCTGGTCACCATGGTCACCATCCCACGGATCCGCAAGACCATGGCTGGAGGAAGATCCTTCTCCTACCTCGCTGCAAAAACCTGTAACTCTCTACCTCCGCACCGCAAGCAGTCACCATCGCTGGTGCAATTCAGGCAGAACCTCAAGGCTCTTTGATTGAACCGCAGAGCCCCCCCCCCCCCACTCAACGCCATGAGATCCTCATGGGTGAGTAGCCACGCTTTATAACAATACTGATTGATTGATAGATTGAGTGGGGAACGTCATAAATCAGTGGTTTTCTCCCTGCACAAAAAATACAGTTTTCCTGCTCTATTTAGTGTCAGATAAACTGCTTGATTGCTATCAATTAAACCTCTTCTGGCTCTGCCAGCAATAATCCTTAACCCAGTAGTCCGTCCACCATAGGATCTCTGGGCCACAGTGATGTTCAGCTCACTCTACTGAGTGGGAGCACTATCATCACTCATTTCCCCCACTCATGGTACTCACTTTAGCAAACTTCCCTGGGAACAGCAGCATAACCTGGTCCTTACCTAACCCATATAACATTATGTGGGGCTATTGTCGTGGTGGCTCCCCTTACAGCAAATATATTTGCTAGGCTGGTTGATATCTCTAAATATGGCAGGCTGCCCTCTGCCATGATGGAAGAGGTTATAAACTTTGCCCACTTGGCACCACCAAAGGCATGGTCAGACCGCCCGTCAGATTAGGAGTTTCCTCCTGGTTGGCGGACTTTTTGGGGCCATTCCCATGGCGATGCTGCTAACAATGGGCACTGCAATGGGAATGCAAAAACAGTTCCTGCACAGCATGGCATGAAAACACAGGGCGTAGAGGCACCATGGGGCCCTGTAGAGCCCCCTTTGTTTCCTCTCCACCAGGGTTTTCATGGAGGAGGAACAGCCATGAAACCCTGGCAGAGAATAAACTCCTAATATGCTTGGCAGGACCGTGGTGGTCCCACCAAGCATTTTGATGCCTCTTCATAGCCGCAACACCACCAGGCAACAGTGGTTCCCTGGTAGGTGTGGTGGGGCTGTGGGGGTCCAACTGCCTGACTCCTAATCGGGGGTTCGAGGGACTGCCAGACTCGTAATCGGGCCCTGAGTGTTAATCAACATCAAAGCATCCACATCAGCAGACAATGGTCAGTCAACAATATTCCAACTGTATTACACAAGGCAATTGTTCCACTATAATAATAATAATAAAATAATTCTAAATATGTGTTCCAGCTTAAAGAACTAGAATATGAGAGAAGAGAATACACGATTTCAAAAAATCATTTCAATAGAGAAATGTCCTCAATTTACAAAAGACAAACCTAATTACCACTGCAAGATCCAATATAATCACCCCTGCGTCCTATTCTTCATGCAATGATCTTGTTATAGTGAAACATCACAGCACAATAAACTTTAAGTTCACTAACAAGAAAAATATAAAAATAAAAAATTCCAGCACTCATTTAGCAAAACTGTAATTTTTAATAAAACATATGTGTATCCAACTAAATATAAATTGTAGCTCTCAAAAATGACCAAAAGTAGGCCTGGGCGGAGTTTGTGAAGTTCAGCATTGCGGGCCTCCGTGGACTGCCGAAAAAACTCCACCACTAAGCAAGCGGTGGAGGGCAGAAAGTCCCACTGATTTTTTGCACTGGGAGTTTGTCCTGTGCTGTAAAATCAGCAAGAGTGGCACCACATGCAGTGCAAGAGGGTGCTGCTTCTTACTGCTGCTTGAGTAGATGTTTTACTCAGGCAGCCGCTTCCTCAAAGCGAAAGGTAGGTTTCTCAGCGAAAGCAGTAGCGAGTCTAGCGACCTTCCACAACAGCAAATGTTGAGAAGCCTCGCTGGGTGGTCAAGCGTATGATTTTTCTCACTCACGCTCTTCAACTTAACATTGGCGAGCTACACGAGAGGAAAAACTCTACTTCATGCAGCTTCACTGAGTTGTTCTGAACTCCACACTCTACGCAGAGTGTGCAAAACTCTGCAAACTTCGCCAGCGGACTGGAATTCATCGCCCACCCCTACCCAAAAGAAGGCAGGATAGTTACCTCTTGGTGGTAGTTCAGTATCGTTATAAATACACAGTCACCAGAATAGATCAACCTTGGGTAGCTCCTTCATAATTTTCAATCAGCACTAAAACAAAACAAAAATGGTAGCTCAAAACTTGCAGTACAACCCAGAACTACATATCAGCAAATTTACCCAAAATGTTTGTGTCATTCTACAGACAGGGGCAAGTCCCAGGCAGAAAAAATTAATATCCTTAGAAAATTGTAAATCAATAAATGGGATATCTTTTAACTCACAATTACCAAACCACCACAAACTTCAACAACAACACGAGATGTTGAAACAAGAAACTGTCATCGAAGTTTTTCATGAAGCTGTCTCTTGTGAAATTGATAAATTGCAATTGGCCAAAAAGAAGACAATTTTGAATAAACATGAATTGAAATCAGTGGAGGTCTAAAGAGATGATAAGAATAATATAATTCTTAAAGCAGTAATAAGGGGTAACACTTTTGATAGATGTTTTTGACTATGCTCAAGAAGCTTTGAGACAAATGAATACAGAAACTGACCATGCACCTGTCGATAAAGCAAGGCTGTCTCAGTGCGTTAACTTACTAAATGACTAAAACTTAAAACATACCGTCTACTTGGAAGTGACAAGATAAAAAAGGAAAATAATTGTAATGTAGAAAAGGAAAATGACGTATACATTTCAAAAACGTTCCACCATGTTCCTAAAATTTTTATTAAAAATGCATTGTCTAGGCACCATTTTCCCTATGTTTTGGTGGGGGTCAGTGGGCCCTCGAAGAGACTCCTCAATAGGAAAGTGAACAACAAATCCACTTCTTTAGTTTCTCTCTTTTTTCCCTTTTCCTCTTGGACCCTGTGAGTTTGTATTCATTTGAATCTAGTATCCACCTCCCCAATTTAAGATCTTAATGCAAAGTTTACACCCTTCTTTGTTTGTGAATGTTTCGATCTGCAATAAAGGAAAATGGCAGTTTACTCATATTTTTCACCATTGTGCTACCTTCCATGAGCAAATTTACCGTGGCCTGCATGATAAGAAGCCTAACTCCCACGGGTAGCTGCACAAGGCAGGAAAAAGACACAGAATGTGTGTTAAATATATTTTAATTAGCTGGGAGCATAAAAGTAGAATGTCAATGCTCATTGCAGTGCCTTGAGACCCTCAGGGGTGATTTGCTGCACTTTATAAATGACTGATTGAGTGATCGATTGATAGCATTGTGAGAGAACTGGCCAGGCAGGTGGGAGATACATGTTCACTCTTGTATCGATATATGATTGGTCTCAGTATCACCACAAGAATCAATCCAGCTTCTTTGACTTCCAGTCACTTGCAAAGCTGCATTTTTAACTACTGGCCAGTATTAAAGTAGGAACTTTAATAATGCCAGTAGTTGAAATTCAGCTGTGCTCTAAGTGATGGTCTGAGTCATGGTCTCTCCTGAGATGAAAGAATTGTCATTTAAAATCCTCTTTAATGCTAATATTGGATTTTAAGTTCCAATTTTAATAATGCCACTTTAAGAAAGTTGGCATTTTCTTGTGCTAAACTATTGTCATGATCGCACTTGGAACGAACTACAATTCCCGGCATGCCTTGGGGTGAAACTACAATTCCCTTGATCCTTTGCGGTTCCGCGAGTACACGGAAGACATTAAAGGAAGCCGGCGGCTGGGGCAAGTGTCGGGAATTCCTCCAGATTTGTGGACCATGCTACTTCTGTCTTCGTCGTGTCTGGTGGGGTAAGGGTGCCTGGCACCATCGTGTTTTCGCAGCGGGATCGCTGTATTTCTGGAGACCTTGTGTCTCGTGGATTGCTCGGTAACGGCTGTTACCGTGAGTTGGGTATTAACATACTTCCTGTGGATTGGCTCGGTTGGTGTTTTCGGCCAACGGAGTGGTTCTGGTTCTACGTTACCGTTGTAACAGGGATCGCATGATCCCGTTTGATTTCTTTGGTTGGATATACATTATTGGATCAGGAACTGAAACCAGATAAGGAGCATTATCTGAGTTAACTAGAGACCTGCGAATTACAGTGTTTGTTTTTCTTTTGGAACTGAATGCGATATAAAGAGGTGGCAGTGTGCATGCAACATTATGATTAAGGTGTTCATAATTGTATTTAACCTCCTTATTTAACAGGGATTCTGAAGGTGTATGGTTACACTCATTCCCTGTGATGTATATATAGAGGGATACTGTCATGAAAACTCTCCCTGGGTCATCAATGGAGTGTGCATGAAATACTTTTGGATGTAGCAGTGCTTGTTGTTTTCTATCAGTAATAATCACTGTCTGTAGAAGAAACTCAGTTGTTGGGTTCAATGCTTGTTGGTGTTGCTAGAGTTATGAATATTCATTAGAAACTCACGTTGGGCAGGTGCGCTCAACTGACGCTGCCTCACACGTGTAACACAGCCTATAAAAGGGCTCATCGGTTGCCAGAAAGACGCTTCGCTTCTCAGCTAGCGCGTCACTTCAGGAGCTTCCAGAACTCCGATCCCGGCACCCGGACCCCGCCCTTCGTCTTGGACAACTTCAGCTTACCTTACCTGATTCCTCGAGAGGCTGGCAAACACAAATTTCTTCTCAGGCTCAGCGGATCTCCTGCCGACCGGGACGAGTCTTCAGACTTCCGGTTGGTGCATCAGAGCGGCTTGGCAGCCGGACTTGCTTAACCCCTTCCGACCTCAGAGGTAGAATTTCCGGGTCATCCGAGGAAAGAACAGTAAGACTTTCTGTTGTTGGTTTTTGAGAACAAACATTGGCAAAACTCCAAAAAAGAACCTAGACAAGTTATAATAGAACCTTGGCTAAAGCAAATCGAACCTGTTTTGAACTTTGTACATTGTTTTCATGGTATTTCCTAAGGCTCGCTCTGACCTAACAATCAATGTTTGATGCGCTACAGTGACTTAAACTGTAATACGTGATAGTGAGCAGTGTTACCTTTGGGGCTTGTTTTCTTTCTTGTTTTTACTTTCAGAACCCCCTTCCAAGGTATTACACTAATAAGTACAAGGTAAGAAGAGACTACTGCATGCAAGTGTGGTTACAGTTTCTACTAACCAGTTATTTAATTCGTTTGGAATATTCATGCATCTCATATTCTTGTGATTGTAAACATTTACTGAGTATATTTATTATTTTCAAAGGTGACAAAAGACTTCAACGAAGCAAATGTTGTTTTAGACCTTACGCATGAAGTACAGGAATGGGCTTAACCAATAGTTGGTATGTACATAAATAGTTGTTTAGAATTGGATATGGAATAGGAAGACATGATGTTAATTAATGTGGGTCTTTTAAATACAGTTCAGCATCAAACCAAATTCTACTGATCAGCAAAAGCCCAGAGTACTTCGAAGAGAGAGACAGTCATCTTAAGAAGAGAACCTGTGTTTGTTTCTCTCTCTCACTTTCCGTCCCCCATCCCACTACCCTTTCCGTCCCCCTTTTCCCTGTGCCTTTAGGGGTCAGCACTTGTGACCAGTGTCGAAAATCCTTGTCACATTTGTTGGTTCCTGGAGGTATTTGGATTTGTCATCTCCAAGACGGAAAGAACCTGGACTCTTGAGGTGGCACGTCTGACAGAAAGCGAAGCCACAAAACAGTCTTAATTTCCTCTTGAATTTGACTAATCTCATGGAGGACATGGATATCACCCAGTTAGTAGAATTAGTGCGTAAAATGAATGACGAAATACAGGACTTGCGTTTAGAAAACCAATCCCTCAGGCAAGAGCTAGATCACTCTAGGGATGAGTTAGAGAACACTAGAGAAGGCTTCACCTCTTGGAGAGATAAAGGAGAGTCGAAAAAACCAATTTTAACACCACCTAAATTTGGAGCTCTGTTTCAAAATCAAACTCAGGTCTCAGGTTTTGGTCAAGGTCAGCCTGCTCAAATCACTGTAGTTTCTCCACAGCCTGTTCCCTTAGCCAATCCAGAACGCTTCTCAGGAGATAGTGCTCATTTTACTACGTTTATGAGCCAATGCCAGTTACACTTTCTATGTAAACCTCACGTTTTCACTACAGACACCTCAAAAGTAGCCTTCATAATCTCTTATTTAGGAGGAGTAGCTGCTAATTGGGCCATGCCCCTGGTGGACAAGAACGATCCACTGTTACACAACTTAACTCATTTCAAGGCTGCTATGTCAGGTTTATTTGCGAAACACGTATTCCTTCAAGCCTCTGATAATGAATTACTAAATCTGCGCCAGAGCTCCCGACATCTGATTTCTTATGTGACCACCTTTAACCGCTTGTTAGCTGAAACTCACTGGCCTGATGAAAAAAGAATATCCCTATTCTACCGGGGGCTGAGAGAGGAATTAAAAGATTCTTTGGCACACATAGTAAACTTACCTGATGACTTTACCGAATTTCAGGATCTAGTAATCAAGTTAGATCACAGGTTAGGTGAAAGAAGGACTGAAAGACCGAAGTCGGATTTCAGGACCTTACACTTTAAAACTGAGAAAAAGGTTACTGAGGACAAAAATGCCCAGGTAGAGCCCATGCAGATTGGAGGGATTAAAGGACCTCTATCACAAGATGAAAAGGATAGAAGAAGAAAGGCCAATTTGTGTCTTTATTTTGGGAAGGCAGGTCATTTCGCCAAAGAGTGTCCAATCCGGCCTGCTAAAAAGAGACTATTGGCCACAATTCAAGACCAGGAATCGGAAAACTAGTAATCTCGAGAGAAGGAGAGATCGATCTCTCGGGAGGAGATACTTTTGAGATCTCACGTTATGTAACTAGTGTTGTACATCATGTACCCCGTCATTTCACCATAAGAATGGTTTTAATTCTAACTAACCAACAAAGACACAGTATTCCAGTACTTATAGATTCAGGAGCTACTGGAAACTTTTTTGATCTAGAATTTGCTAAGAAATTAAATCTGGAAAGGATTCTCAAGAAAGAACCGGAACCAGTGCGAGCTGTAGATGGTTCAGCACTTTCATCTGGTCTAATCAGATTTCACACTCCCCCATTGCTTCTTTTGTCCGACAATGGACATACAGAATTGACAGTTTTTGATCTTATTGATACTCCGGCTTTCGGGGTAATCTTAGGTATTCCTTGGCTGGAACTCCATAACCCAAAGATTGATTGGGTCAAGCGTACAGTAACCTTAGACTCCACACATTGTAAAAATCATTGTTATCAGGAGTACAGAGATCCTAAATTGCATCTTGTCTGTGCTACTACCCAACCTGATCCTATTGAATTGCCAGATGAATTTCGAGATTTCTCGGATGTTTTTGACCCTGTGAAAGCAACCAAGCTACCACCTCACAGGGTATATAACTGCAGGATAGATTTAATTCCTGGAGCAGTGCTACCCTGCAGTCGGATTTATGCACTCACTGAACCAGAAAACCAGTATCTACGAACTTATTTAGAGGAGCTGCTGGAACTGGGTTTTATTCGGCACTCCACCTCCCCAGTCTCATCTCCGTTATTTTTTGTAGCAAAAAAGACAGGTGATTTGAGGGCCTGCATAGACTATCGAGCAGTGAATAAGGCCACAATTAAAAAACGATATCCATTACCACTGATTCCTGTGCTGTTAAATCAGGTTAAGGGGTCTACCATTTACACCAAACTGGATCTTCGTGGGGCTTACCACTTGATCCGAGTAAAAGAAGGAGACGAATGGAAGACGGCCTTCCGCACCAAATTTGGGCTATTTGAATATACAGGGATGCCCCTAGGTCTCTGCAATGCTCCAGCAGCCTTTCAATATTTCATTAATGAGGTTTTGCATGAGCTGCTGGACATCTGCGTCATTGTATATATTGATGACATTCTGATTTTTTCTAAGACTCCTGAGGATCATGTGCTTCACGTTAGATCAGTCTTGCAAAAATTACGAGATAATTCCTTGTTTGTCAAACTAGAAAAATGTGTTTTTAACTCATCAAAGGTTGAGTTTCTAGGTTACTGGTTGTCACCTGAAGGCATAGTCATGGACCCCAAAAAGGTAAAGGCAATTCTTGATTGGCCAACTCCCACCTCGGTCAAAGAGGTTCAAAGAATTTTGGGGTTTGCAAACTTTTACAGGAGGTTCATCTCAAAATTCTCGGAAATTGTAGTGCCAATTACTAGCCTTTTACATAAAGGAAAGAAATTTCAATGGAATACAGAAGCGGAACAAGCTTTTGACATATTAAAAAGGGCCTTCACTTCAGCTCCTATTTTAACACACCCAGATCCTGACAGACCATTTTTCGTTGAAGCTGATGCTTCGCAAACAGCAATTGGAGGAGTTCTTTTACAAAAAGATGTTAACTCTGGAAGTTTCCACCCTATTGCCTTTTTCTCTCGGAAATTACTGCCAGCCGAGCAGAACTATGCAATTGCTGAGCGCGAACTTCTGGCTATCAAGGCTGTTTTCCAGGAATGGAGACACCATCTCCTAGGAGCCAAGCATACAATAACCATATTTTCAGACCATAAGAACTTGCAATTTTACTCCACGGTGAAAGCTTTTACACCACGACAGATGAGATGGCTACAATTCTTTAGCGAGTTCGATTTTATTATTACGTACAGACCAGGAACCAAACAATTGCTATCTGATACCCTTTCACGTTTGGTTTGCGATAAAACTAGGGAAACAGGAAAAGAACAACAGAGTATAATACCTGTTGAAAAAATTTGTGCAGAAATCACTCAGTTAGATTTCTTATCAATACTCAGAAACCAGACCAAGGACCTGAATAAAAATGATTGGCTTTCACAAGAACAAACTTCAATATCTGATGGTATTTTTTATCTAAAAGACAAGATATTTGTTCCAAAGGAGGACTTAAGAGAACTGGTGATGAAATGGAATCATGATCTAGCTATAGTAGCTCATCCTGGAATCAACAAAACTGCAGAGTTGTGTGAAAGGTATTTCTGGTGGAAGGGAATGAAATCTGACATACAGCGATATGTTCAGGCTTGTCCAGTCTGTGCCCGACAAAAGTCTTCACATTCGTTTCCAGTTGGTTTATTACAACCGATGGAAGTGCCTCCAACACCTTGGCATACTATCAGTCTAGATTTCATAACAGATCTGCCCAGATCATCAGGAATGACTACTGTTTTAGTGGTAGTAGATTTGCTATCCAAAATGGGACATTTCATTCCATTACCTAAACTCCCTTCGGCAGTAGAATTCAGTAATGGGTTTTTAACTAATATAGTTAAGTTACATGGTTTGCCGCAAAAAATCATCTCAGACAGGGGTCCGCAATTCCTATCAAAATTTTGGAAACAACTAAGCACACAACTAGGAATAGATTTAGCGTTATCATCAGCTTTCCATCCTCAGACTGATGGTCAGACTGAGAAAGTTAACCAATACTTGGAACAAAGTCTACGTTGTTTAACTACCACTTTGTCCACTGAATGGTTAGACGCCCTGCCTTTAGCCGAGTTCACTTACAACAACACAGTACACTCTGCCCTTGGTTGTTCTCCATTCTATTTTCTCACAGGCCAACATCCCAGGACTCTACCAATTACATTCCCTGAGAAAGGAACAGTGATGCCAGCAGTCTCAGATAGGCTAGCCAGTTTACGTAAGTTTCAAGAAAATGTGAAACAAGTAATAATAAAACAAAAAGGAAAGATGAAGCTTTACGCAGATCGACATAGAATACCAGCGCCAGCTTATAAACCAGGAGATCAGGTTTGGCTTTCAACCAAGAATATACAAATCGAAGGACCAAAGAAATTAAAGCCGAGGTACATTGGTCCATTTCCCATTGAAAAAATTGTAAACCCAGTTTCTGTAAGGTTGCACCTTCCCCCAGACTACAAGATTCACCCAGTGTTCCACGTGTCCCTGATTAAATCTGTACATCCAGACACCCGTCCCGACTCACCGCCCCCCCAATAATTGTAGGAGATCACAAGGAGTATGAGGTCAAGAAAATACTAGACTCAAAAAGAATGAGGGGACGTTTATACTATTTAATCGACTGGAAGGGTTATGATAGCTCTGAGAGATCCTGGGAACCAGAGATGAATGTACACGCCCCCCGTTTAATTCGCTCTTTCCATGCATTGAATCCCGACAAACTACGACCCCTGAGAAGACCTTTGGGGGGGGGAACTGTCATGAAAACTCTCCCTGGGTCATCAATGTAGTGTGCATGAAATACTTTTGGATGTAGCAGTGCTTGTTGTTTTCTATCAGTAATAATCACTGTCTGTAGAAGAAACTCAGTTGTTGGGTTCAATGCTTGTTGGTGTTGCTAGAGTTATGAATATTCATTAGAAACTCATGTTGGGCAGGTGCGCTCAACTGACGCTGCCTCACACGTGTAACACAGCCTATAAAAGGGCTCACCGGTTCCCAGAAAGACGCTTCGCTTGTCAGCTAGCGCGTCACTTCAGGAGCTTCCAGAACCCCGATCCCGGCACCCGGACCCCGCCCTTCGTCTTGGACAACTTCAGCTTACCTTACCTGATTCCTCGAGAGGCTGGCAAACACGAAACTCTTCTCAGGCTCAGGGGATCTCCTGCCGACCGGGACGAGTCTTCAGACTTCCGGTTGGTGCATCAGAGCGGCTTGGCAGCCGGACTTGCTTAACCCCTTCCGACCTCAGAGGTAGAATTTCCGGGTCATCCGAGGAAAGAACAGTAAGACTTTCTGTTGTTGGTTTTTGAGAACAAACCTTGGCAAAACTCCAAAAACGAACCTAGACAAGTTATAATAGAACCTTGGCTAAAGCAAATCGAACCTGTTTTGAACTTTGTACATTGTTTTCATGGTATTTCCTAAGGCTCGCTCTGACCTAACAATCAATGTTTGATGCGCTACAGTGACTTAAACTGTAATACGTGATAGTGAGCAGTGTTACCTTTGGGGCTTGTTTTCTTTCTTGTTTTTACTTTCAGAACCCCCTTCCAAGGTTGTACACTAATAAGTACAAGGTAAGAAGAGACTACTGCATGCAAGTGTAGTTACAGTTTCTACTAACCAGTTATTTGATTCGTTTGGAATAGTCATGCATCTCATATTCTTGTGATTGTGAACATTTACTGAGTATATTTATTATTTTCAAAGGTGACAAAAGACTTCAACGAAGCAAATGTTGTTTTAGACCTTGCGCATGAAGTACAGGAATGGGCTTAACCAATAGTTGGTATGTACGTAAATAGTTGTTTAGAATTGGATATGGAATAGGAAGACATGATGTTAATTAATGTGGGTCTTTTAAATACAGTTCAGCATCAAACCAAATTCTACTGATCAGCAAAAGCCCAGAGTACTTCGAAGAGAGAGACAGTCATCTCAAGAAGAGATCCTGTGTTTGTTTCTCTCTCTCACTTTCCGTCCCCCATCCCACTACCCTTTCCGTCCCCCTTTTCCCTGTCCCTTTAGGGGTCAGCACTTGTGACCAGTGTCGAAAATCCTTGTCACATTTGTTGGTTCCTGGAGGTATTGGGATTAGTCATCTCCAAGACGGAAAGAACCTGGACTCTTGAGGTGGCACGTCTGACAGATACATAGGTAGGTTCTTAGGTCTATGTGTCATGATATCTTGGGTCTCAGGAAGGATAAGACTTTTTGTATCACATCTGTCATATGCTTTTGTATTTGCTACAGTCACACCGCAACAATTCTAAGCTGCCAGACACCTCTGCACATCTCCAAGCATTATATTTCCCTTCCCAGGTATAGCTCCTATACGGTGGTTGTATTGGGATCTTAGTTCTTGTACAAACAGTATCTTATACATATGCTCTGTTTGTGTCTTACAGATCTCCCTCCCTGCTGTCCCCTTCCTTTCCTTCCCTGATTTGTTCCTTATTTTTCCCCTCGCTTGATCCTCTCAATGCTCTGTGCCATAACGGCTAGTCAGGCGTTGATTCGATCTAGAGGTGGTCATACTATTCAACAAACCGATCCTGAGGACGTTAACCTAACAACTATTTGGTGTCTGCAGCCTATCCTAGGTCACATGAGTGGGTGTAGTTGGCACTTACACTTTATTTATTCCTCTCATACTGCCACAACATAGAGGGGCTAGGTGTGCCTGGATGGAGCATCAACTTGCAGGATGAGAGGCAGAGCTGGGCATATCTCGACTTGTAACTGAATAGGCTGTGCTCTACCTTCACACAAAGGACTTGTCACCCTTGCGTTTTTCATGCAGCCATCATGGAGCCAGGGCAGGGGAAGCAGGAATCTTCAAGCACTTCAAAGGGAATGCTCTAGAAATGTCTCCTACTTCAAAGAAGGCACCATGTATAAAAAGGGACTCTCAGACCCTTGATCCCAGGCTGAAGGGACTCTAAGGGTCAGCTTACTGACCTCCTGTTCTGAGCTACCGGGAGAGGCTCCCTGCAACTCTACTGCTCAGCGTACTGTTGCCTGGACCAGCAATTGGACTTGCCTGAGTCCTGCTTGCCCTTGCTGAAGTGAGTTTCTGACCCTTAAGAGTACTCCCTCATGTCCTGGACATTTGGTGTGTCCTCAGTTAAGCTCCTCTACAAAGAAAAGGAGACATCCTGAAGTTCGGGGATCTTCGTGAATGGGTCCGTTCGCACCAACATCTTGCAGACCATGCAGTCCATCAATGCATAGTTCTAGAGATTCCATCATCACATAAAGAAGTGGTGGCACTGTGCCATGCTCTCTAAATCTATAGCCTGACAATACATTCTCTGTGTTAAGCAGAGGCAAACCTCCCAACCCCTCTTGTGTAAAGGTCTGGTGTGATGTGAAAGTCAGAACCATGCACTCTCATCCCTTGTTCTTGTCAAGGGAAATGGCATGCACATTGTATGATAGTTGAGCACTGTAGTTATTAGAGTTCAGACGGCCCCTCGCAGGGCTGGGCCCCGGTACCATTGCACAAACACTACCATTGACAGCTGCGCCCTTGGAGACAGAGAGAGAAAGTGAGCAATTAAGATAGAGAAGGCGGATTGAAAAAAGAGGAAGAGAAAGATACATAACTAAAGAGAAATTAAAATAAAAATAGAAAAGGAGAAAGCAGGAAACATGCTTGAAAGGCAGTAAGAACAAGCATTTGCATGAGCTATTGGCATTGTAAATGACAATGCCTTTTATTTATGTTTTGGTTTTTAAAACATAAATAAAAGGCATTGTCAGCGGTGTATAAATTAACCCCTTCCATGCTGGTGACGAACCCCAGCCGTCACGCTCTGCGGCGCTCGTGTGCTGATGACGGCTGGGGTTCGTCACGGCCCCGCCCTGTTCTTTTGTTTACCGCACAGCGGCGGAAACGGCCCAGCATGGAAGGGGTTAATGCCACAGCAGCACTCTGACCTGGCATAGGAAACTGCAGTAAATATCTGGAAAGGTACTAAAACAACAAGGCATACCTCGCAACACATAGCAACAACAGTAGTAAAAGATAACATCTGGCAATAGACTAAACCTCTACAACAAATCTGGTAGTACACCACTGTAACAGAGATCATACACACCCTAGCAAGGAACAGCATGTAGCGTTTAGCAATGAGCCCCGACACCAGGGAACAGCACACCAGAATCAGCATTGCATCTCAATGAGGAGTAACAGCACCATAAATCTAGAAACCCACAGCAGTGTACAACAGCAAGCAACAGTCCTAGCAATCAGTGTTCGAAATGCCTTAAAAAAAAGTATGGGAACTGTGCTACTGTGTGTGAGGGGGTGGGGTGAGTGAGCATGTGGGCGTGCCTAAAGATCTTTTTTTTTTTTTTTAAACATTTTTATTGTTGCAAGAAGTGACAAAATTCATTACATTTCAATTCCATACTAAACATACATATACAATTGATACAGACAGAAAATAGAAGAGTGGAAACAATACAAAATAAGCTGTAAACAAAACTTCATGTTAGCTCTACCGTTAAAGTAATGAACTGCTAAAGCAAAAAGACCAGAATAAGTATAGGCCTAATCACATTTCTTGGCCTTCAAAGAAATGCTTCCATATCCTTTCTTTTCTCAGAAGAGCTTTTGGACCTCTAAGTTTAGCTAAAGAGAACTCCATAGTTCTAATTTCGTAAACCAATGATAACCAATCCGCAACCTTAGGGGGTTCTTTAGATATCCAAACCCTAGCTACTGTTAATCTAGCACATGCTAACAAAATCGTTAAAAGATCCTTATTGGGACAGTTCCTATCTTGGATATCTAATAAAACCATTTGTACTGTAAGATCCGGTGAATTTATCTGATTAAATCGAAGATGATAAGATATTCGATTCCAAAAATTGGAGAGTGCTGGACAAGAGAATAACATATGTTCAATTCCAGCTGCCGCAGTATTGCATTTAACACACATAGATTTATCTGATATCGAGTTACCTTGCGCCCAGCTGGATATTTTTTGTGGCGTATAATACAATTCAGTGATTGTCCTATATAGTTGCATTTTGAGATTAGAAGAATGAACTATATCACTTAGATGGGTTAAGGCACTTCCGATCTGTACTGAATTTATATTTTGATTTAATCTACGGGACCATTTGGCTGCGATTTGAGTTGTATTTTCTCCCTTAACCTTGATGAGCCATTGATATCCCAATTTGATTAATGATTTAGTTTTTTCAGAGTAAATACCCTCAAGAATATCAGATTGTTTGACTTCCGTTGTTCTCAATTTATTACAGAAAAAATCTCTCAGTTGTCTATATTTAAAGTGCATATCATCCGTAAGCCCGTTTGTAATTTTTAAGTTCTCAAAATCAATCAAACCATTAGTACCGTAAAGGTCTCCTAGTGTATTTATATCCTGCCTTATCCACCGATTACCCAAACCGTCCGAAAATATACCCGGAAGGCCAGGATTATTCCATAGTCTAAGTTCAGCGTTGTAAAATGAGCTGTTACTAATGTGCAGAATTTTGTCCCAGATTCTTATAGCATGCTTAGCAGTCTTGAATTTTACTCTTTTAAAGTAGTTTGGATCGTGGACCCGTAATAGAAATTGATTGGCATCAGCCCCCAACATATACTGATGAAAAAATAAAGAAGGAGTATTTTTTAATAAGCTCCTAATGCGTAAAAGAAAATTAGCTAAAAAGTAAAGATTAAAATCTGGAAAGGTAAGTCCCCCTTTGGAAATTGGTAATGTCAAAAATGTAACCGCCCTTCGTGCCTTTTTATACCCCCAGATAAAGCTACTACAGATGCCATCCAACTTTCTAAAAAAAAGTTTATTTGGTTGTAACGGTATGGCTCTACACAAATAAAGCAGCTTGGGTAAAATGTTCATCTTAATCAGATTGAGTCTCCCTAGCAGACTCAGGGGTATTTTATGCCATTTTTTAAAACTCGCAGCAGTTTCTTTAAGGAATGACCCATAGTTTATTTCCACAATTTTCCCCACTTTAGCAGTAAGTTTAATACCTAAGTATACGGCTTCTTTGCAGGTTTCGTAAGTACGTGTAGCCGGAGTATAATTGAGTATAATTTGGGTTTTGTTGACATTTAATTTATACCCAGAGATTTTCCCATAATTTTGTGCTTCTTCTACAATTGCTGGCATAGCTTTACAGACATCCGATGTATATATTGCTATATCATCCGCGAAGGCGGTTAATTTGAGAGTTGTATCCCCATGTTGAGCTGGTATTATATTGATTTGGTTGTTTAAAGCATTTAAAAAAGGTTCTAAAGATAGGGCAAACAATAATGGGGAGAGGGGGCATCCCTGTCTTGTACCTCTTGCAATCTTAAAATTATCAGAATCTATGCCTCCATAACTAATCACGGCCCGTGGTTCATCATAAATTGACCTAACCCAATCTAAGTAGGAGCCATTTATACCCATTTTGCTTAATACTGTCCACAGATATTCCCACCCCACTCGGTCGAATGCTTTTTCAGCATCTAACATTATCATACCGAGTGGGGTGTTTGTGGTTTCTGCTACATCCAAAGCTGTTATTGAGGTATTGACATGCAAAGTGGTATCTCTACCAACCACAAAGCCGTGCTGTTGAGGATTGACAATGTCAGGCATATAGGGAGCTAACCGATTAGCTAAGATTTTAGCAAAAATGTTCACGTCAGAGTTAAGTAGAGATATGGGCCGATACGAGCCACACTCTTTTTCCGGTTTTCCCTTTTTCAGAAAAAATATAATTTTGGCAAGTTTCCATGAGGAAGGTGCTTGTTTAGAAACAATAATTGAATTAATTACTTTTTGTAGTAATGGTGCCAACTCTTGATAGCAAAGTTTATAAAGTTCACCTGGTATACAATCTTCACCGACCGCCTTACCTACTGGTAAATGGTCAATAGCAAGTTTTATCTCCTCAGTAGTAATATTAGAGTTTAATTGTTGGATTACTTCAAGGTTTAACGCTCGCGGTGGTCCTAGATATTGATCAACATATTTTACAATCTCTATTTTATTTGGTGACTCCTCTGGGGTGTATAGATGTTGGTAAAATTTGACAAATTGATTTAGTATTTGATCCTCTTGTCCATATATCACTGAATCTGATCCAATTACTTCCTTAATTTTGGTTTTCGCTTTTCTATCCGCAGTTTTAAAGGCCAATATTTTTCCAATACAATCGCCGCCTTCGTATTGATCTAATTTGTATTTTTGTAATTTTACTACATACCTTTCTCTCAACGTTTTTTTAAGTCCGGCTTGTAATTCCGCCAATTGTGCTCTAAGCAACTCAATATTATTTTTTGAGTGCAATGTTGCTTCAGCCAATTGCGCTTCCAGGTCTGATAATTTAGATGTCATATTTTTATTCTTATTACGGTTTTCTGCATTGAGCCTATATACATACTGCTGGACAAACCCTCTAATACTACACTTACAAGTGTCCCATACCGTATTAATACTAGCTGAATTAACATTTAGTAAAATAAATTCCTGTATATGTTTTTTAATTAATGAAATGAATGTTAGATCAACTAATAAGTGCCTGGGAAAAGTGAACTTTCGTGGTTTTTCATTTTGATTTTCAATATTAACTTCCAAAAGCAGAGGGTTATGATCCGATGTAACTTTGGGGCAGATTTCAATCACACAATTTTCTAAAATTTGTTCAGAAGCCCATACCATATCAATCCTAGAGCATGATCTATGTGGGGCTGAGTAGTAAGTAAAGCCTGCCAACCTAGGATGCTTAGACCGCCATAGATCTCTAATATTGTTTAATCTTGCAAGTTCTAAAATTGCAGCTCTTACTTTGTACATTCTTTTGAAGTTCATTGGCCCCGTAGAGTCTATTTTATAGTTCATAACACAATTGAAGTCCCCAGCAATGATAGTTTCCCCTTCCCATTCAAGTAGTTCTAAACTTAGATCTTCAAAAACTTTGGGCTTATCAATATTTGGACCATATACCACACAAAATACCAGTTTAACCTTGGCCCCTTGCACCTGTGCTATTGCCCATCTTCCTCTAGTATCTGAGGCAGTTTTAATTATCTCTAATGGGAGTGTTCTTTGTTTTAAAATAGCAACCCCCCTTATAGTCTCATTTAAAGAGGTACAAGCAACCAATTCGTAGCCTAGTTGGGTTAACAACTTTCTGTCTTGATATTTTATATGAGTTTCTGAGAGCAGCACTATATTAGGGTTGTACATTTTAATCTCTTCTTGTACTAAATTTCTTTTACTTTTACTGTTTAGGCCATCTACATTCCAACATAAAATTCTTAACTTAAGCATTTAATTGATATACTATTGATCTTATACATATTGTTCCCCTCTTCCTCCATGTGTTTCACCTTCGTTAAATTTTCATTCCTACTTCTCTTAGAAAAAAAAAAGTCAAATCTTGCAATCACGTTTTTCACTTTTATTTCCACCCACCACCCTCGACACCAGTTGTCACCCTTGCCCCTGTGACAACCCCACCCCCTCCCTTGCTGCGACCTGTTCCTTGGGGGGGAGCTCCCCTCTAGCATTTGCTGCCGCTGAAGTGGCAGCATAGTGAAGAAGCATGCATGAGTGGCTGCTCAAACCATGTTTTAATTCATGCCTTATTATATCTATATTTAGCTCAGACTCAGAAAGACACACAAAGCAAAAGAAAGAAAGAGAAGAAGAAAAAAAAGAATGTAAAAAAATAAAAGTGTAAAGAAGAAATTATATATAAACCTGCCCCTTTATACCCTAAAAAGAGAGTGTAGCACTAATTTTCTTTTTCTTTTTGGTTTCTTTTTTCATTATCGCGGGAAATTTTTTCCAAACATTGTTCCGCAGATAAGGGATCAGTGAAAAAGACCACTTGCCCATCACGAATGACCTTAAGGCGAGCTGGTTCTTGAAGATAGGCCAGGCAACCTAAATTTTTAAAGGCATCAATCAACTTCCGAAGTTCCCACCGTTTATCCATTGTAGCCTTAGTTAAGTCTGACTTCACAAAAAAAGTGAAATTATCAACGGTGACAGGATTGTTAGGTTTAGCTTTTAGTGCTACTGCTTGTCGCAAAAGAAAGTTACCAAAGTAAATCAAAAAAGGTCTCGGAAATTTACTATTTGTATTTCTTTGGACTAAAGGAAGTCTGTGTACTCTCTGGAGCTGGGAGTCCCAATCCCAATCCGCGAGGTCCAAAAAGGCCCTTTGGAAAAGTTTAACCATAAAGGCTCTCGGGTCCGACCCCTCAATACCTTCAGGTATACCGAATAGTCTAAGGTTTTGTCTTCGGGCCCGGTTTTCCAAGTCCTCCACTTTAGCTTCCAGCAGGGACACTCTTGAAGTATTTTGTTTGACAGTTGATGTAGTTTGACTTACATCTTCTTCCACCTCCACTATTCGTGATTTAATGTCTTCTATCTCTTTTGTTACTCCTCCCAAGTTTTGGCAGATATCCCTCATAGTTCCTTGTATCTTAGTATTATCCTCTCTTAGTTGAAGGTATTGCTGTTGTATCTCCACTCTCTGTTCTATGAGAGACTGCATAATTGCCTCCATTGATATATTTTTTGAAGATGTAGGATTTGAAGTGTCAGAAGCACTCGATTGAGAGGATTTTCGAGCTTGTGCGGAAAACAAATCGGGTGCTGTTTTTTGAGAATTGAGATTTGCATCGTCCGACACAACCTCCAAAGAATCATGTTCCAAAGTTTCTCCTGGATTAGCATCAAAGTTGTGATCTAGTTGTGTTTGGATTTTCCTCAAGCTGGATACTATGGTTTCATTAGCTTCATTTATCGGATCAATATTAAGAGTTGAAAGTTCAAGATCTTGTTCCTCACTGGTTTTCACAACATCATTTTGTGTGGTATGAAACAAAGAGGTATCTGAAATACAGATAGAAGAAATTCTAGAAGCCCCTGGGTAAATCCCAGTGCTTGAGTCGCCATTCCCTTCTGCAGAAACTGTGACCATATTACTAGGTACCTCTTGGTTCGAGGAAAGTGCGCTTGAACTAGAATCAGTTAGTGGATCCATGGGCCTGTTCAAATTTAAGCTTATAGCATTACTTAAATTGCCCTCCTGAATTTTACTAAACTGACCATTCAGCTCATCGGGAATGGCCCCCGAAAGTCTTAGGGCCATATTCTTAACTCCACCTTTGGCCTCTATCCACCTTCTCAGAGGGCTGTCATCTATTAATCGACTTTTTTTGCTTCCTGCCATTTCTTTACCTGTTGTTTTTAGTAAAAGAATTTTTTGCTTAGTCTTGACCTTCCTCTTGGCTTTCCTTGACACCAGTTTTTTGTTAGTTGTCACTTTGGGTACCTCATTAAGCCCTTCCTCTTCTGCTTCGGAAAGTTCCTCATAGTCGACATCTGAATCTTCGTCTGATTTAGCCCCAGATTCCTGAGATAAATCAACCACACCTTCTTTCTCCTTCTCTCTCTCCTTTGATTTAAGCATATCAGTCTGTACAAATGCCTTGGTGTTGGCATTAAGGTTTACAGAGCCTCCCGGTTGATCTTGTACCATATGCAGTGGTCTATTTGTTAAGTCTCTCTCTGTTGGAGCCTCCATACTATTTGCGATCTCACTTGTCCTGGCCAGTTTTATCTCACTGGTTTCTTTAGTTACAGAGCTTGTTAGCCCCTTATCCACGGGTAGTTTATCAGAGCCTTTTTTACCACAGTGCGTCTCAGTAACAAGCCCATTATCTTGTACTACCTCCTGAGTAATCTTCTCTGCCAAAGTCTCCACAGATTTGTTGCATGGCACTATGGGTGCAACAAGCTCTTTATTGACATGTATCTCATCGGTTTTATCCCCAGTTTTATCACTTTTGTCATTCTCTTTCCTCTTTTGTTTGCCGGTTGGCAGTATCCCTGTTATCCTTGATTCAACACTTAATTCACCACTAACACCTCCTTTTGTAACTGTAGCAGAATCAAGTTTCACCCCCTGGCTCTGACTCTTATCAACATCAACATCAACATTGCCAATACCATGAATATTTGGAGTCTTTAAATAATCAGGGTTATGTTTAAGTTTAGCAGAGTTATTTACCACATTTGTTTCTTTAAATGTAAATGTTTGTTGGGTCTCGATTTTATCGCCTAAAGACCCTACCACCGTTACCCCTACAACCGCTGCAGTCATGGTACCTGAAGGCGTTTTTTTTTATGTCTGAGCGGTCTTCTTGGATCTAGTCTGACGTGAGGACATTGATTCACACACCGCCGCCGATTCCGCCGTCTCTGTCTCCGTCTCCGTTAGCCTTTGCAGCCTTAGCCGTGTAGCCGGGAAAATCCTCAGGTGTGCGCCCTGCTGAATCAAGGCTGGGAACGCCCAGCCGGCTGTGAATGTAGAGGGCGGTGATGAGCGAGCGAAGCTCGCTGCGCGGCTCCAAGAGCGAAGCAGGCTCCCGCCGCAATGTTGCAACAACAGCCAGAACATTGATCCCGTTGAGCTCCGGTCCCCAAACGTTCCTCTCGGGAAATGCGGGAAATGCGGTAAGCTTTCTTTCTCTCCTCTCCTCCGGTTGCAGAAGTGAAAGTTCTTTGTATTTTTAGTCAGTAAACCTCCTCCTTGTCCTCATCCATTCTTCGTTTAAGCATTGAGGCATTTGAACATTAAGGCAGCGTAGTAAAATTTGAAGGAGCAGACCAACACATACAGCGTCTTCACTCGGCGGCGTTCAACCCGCCATCTTGACTCCTCCCCCGCTGTATACGGTCTTTGGCCATGGGGTGTGTCAGCATAGCCTGGTCTGCAGCAAGACCCAACCGGGCGTGCCTAAAGATCAAAATATTTTGTAACTTTTTTCAGTCTTTCACCTTCCGGTAACTACATATAAAGTAATACACAGCAAAAATGCATATTAAATACAAGTTATGTGAATCAGAGGGAAATGCACTCTTGTACATTACAAAACCTCTATTAGCTGGTGCTGTAGAGCATAGTAACTTGTATACGTTTAGTTCTAAGAGGTCCCAGTCTGTGACTGGAAGCACTGTGAACATGTAAGTCATTGTTTTAAACTTACATTACACATAGTATAAATTAGGTGGCTACAAAATTCACAAAAAGGTTTAAGATAAAAAAGTGTTTCCAAAATATATTTTTGGGGCTGAGTGTAGGGATTGCATATTTTTTACAACTGCTAGAGTTCAGTTTTTTTTATACCTGTCTTTTAAAAACACACACTTTTCAGCTTAGCTGGCAGTGAGGCTGTAATCAGATTATCCTTGTACTACTGAACTAACAGAAGAAAGAGAAAATCAGAGAGCCGCTCTCACGTAATTAGACACTGCAGTGCCACCAACCTCCAAAAACCAGTTACACAACCGTTGAGCTCCAACACAAACATGGCACCATTAATAATAATCTTCAGAATTGGCACTGCACAAACTTATTAATAATGTAATGGCACCAATAGTTGTCTGACACTCAACATCAGTATTGTCAGCCTTAGCCTAAACGACCCCCAAATTAGGGCTAACACCAATGTGCCCAACACATTATACACCAGCAGAGTGACAGTAGTGGCTGCCCATCTTCTATCAACAGAGACATGGGCTGAATGATGGTTAACATGCTGTATAACACAGATGAATGCAGCTATCTTAAGATGTCTCATGTCCTGCAAACACCTACTTACAAATTAAATGCCCCAACACATACTGGTTTCTGTTATAAGATGTCAACAACTCAATGCACAAAATAATATTCTAAGTAGAGAACCTCATGTTTGAGATACTAGTCATACAGAGTTTTGGAATAGCGTGCTACTAGCTACAAAGCGCTTCACGCCTCGTCAAGGGTAGTAAGCGCTATATAAATACAAATACAATAATGTTCACTCTAAAGCACACTGCTGCTCCTTGGAGCAAGGACAGCCCTACATTAAATATGGAGGACAGCACATGTATTGTGTGCACACTCCTCTGCTTTGTTTGATCAGTGCTCGAGGACTAAATCCAAATGCTTCGTCTCCAGTATGTCCTCATAATCCCTCCAGTGTCCTCTCACGACAGCCAAAGCCTCACAGTCATCTTCTAGAGCCTCATCACCTCAACCAGGCATGCACAGCCCCTTCAATGTGATCTCTCCGATCTGTGGCATGGGCTTGCTGCTGCAAAGGCTTCAAGGAAATCCACAAAGCTGGCACATTTTCAAGTGTGCTCTCAGCAAGGAATGACACTTCACACCTGCTCCAGGGTGACCTCTTGCATACTCTCACAAGGCCTCTAGTGTGACATTATACTACCCATCGGTGTCCCTAGTCCTCTTCTACAACGCCCTCTCGTCATCCAGGCCTTTACATCTAACCCAGTCTCACCATGATGCAACTAGGGACGTCATTCGCATTCTGTGCTCTGACATCCCACAAGGATGTGTATTCACTGCTCATGTGGTGTTCTATCTAGAGCTCCTGACATCATAAATACAACGCTAATGGCATAAGTAATGCAGGGCCATATTATCAAGAAAGGGCGATACATTATTGCCGCTTTTATTGGCAGGAAACTGCTGCTAAAGTGGCGATAAATGGCTTGATAATATGCCCTTGTGAATTCCCATTGAAGCCCAGGTTAACACAGGAACCTGGGCTTCTATGGGAATTCACAAGGGCATATTATCAAGCCCATTATTGCCGCTTTAGCGGCAGCTTCCTGCCGATAAAAGGGGCGATAATGTATCGCCCTTTCTTGATAATATGGCCCCTGGTACTCCTGTTATCACGCCACATCTGGTGCTCCTGAGACCAAATCTGGGCACAGACTGATGCCCCTGGCAGGGAAGTCTTAGCCCACCTGCCCACACAGAAGGGATGCATCTGACACCCAGAGAAGGATGCACCTCATCTCAGGCATCCGGGGCTCCTGACATTCTAGGGGTGTGACCTCGATGCACTAGTGTTCCTGGCAGCACACATAGAATGCTGATGACATAACCTGGTACTCCTACAATCACTATGCATCTGGCGCCCATAAAACCCCAGGGTTACTACTCTCAACAAGTCAAGGTCCCTACCAGCCGACAGATCGCACTGCTGACACCCAAGAACCAATGTTTCTACCACACCAATACTGAAGCACCTCACATTCCGAGGCTGATGCACACCTCGCATGATGTGCCCCTGAAACACCAATACGGAGGCCTCCAACACATTTCCCCCACACCCCAAGGATGGTGCGCCTTACAACATACCGGTGATCTCGACAGCCCGCACGTGAAGCCTTGTAGATCCCACATCTGATTCCCTTTACACCCCATAGTGTGGCCTGGTGAACTTAACTCCTGGCTCTCCAGGTAAACCACATCTGGAGCTCCTGACATCACACGTTGTCCCTAACAGCTGCTCGGTCTGCTTCGCTATGAACCGTTTACTCCGGGTGGGCACATTCAGGCAAGCTGTCTTGATTGCTTCATATTCTCTTGGGGTGCAGCACCCTTTCGACCTCATGCTACCGCGACCATGGGAGCCCCGCCCTGGATTTTCAACAGCATCTGCACTCCGCGCTCTAAGCAGCAGCTTCTGACAACCCCCCACCGACCCCAAGCACATGCAAAGATAGGTCCAAAGCCTTCATAGTCCTCCATCACCCTCTGTGACCTCCCTCCTCTCCACCTGGGATGTGCTTGTACCTTTGTAGTGTTCCAACACGTCCTCATAGGCCCGAACATACTCCTTCTCCTGGCTGCTGGAGGCTGGCAGCAGCCCCTGAGTGTAGGAGGTGATGGGGCACGCTGCCCCCACTGGGGGTGTAGAAAGGGTCTGTGACTGCACCTCTCGTGGGTCTCTTCTAGCTCCCAGGGATTGTTTCCAGCCCGCTTCCCTGTTTAATTTGGACTGATCCGCAGCGACAAGGAGGAATGGTGGGGTGGGCAAAGACAGCAGAGGAACACAAAGAGGAGTGGTGGGGGCGGCCACACAGCCTGCTACACAGCCATGGTACAGGCAGGGAAACTTTCTGTACAGCGCCTTGGTGCCCTCATTTCTTATCCAAAAGGACGGGTGCTCTTTGCATGGACATGGAGCTTGGCGCGATTGGCTAAGTGCTGATTTAAATAAGATCAAAAAATTGCAGCGATCTCCGAGGAGTAGTTGGGGCGGGCACATGGAAACAAAGAGGATTGGTGAGACGGGCAAAGACGGCACAGGGACACAAGGAGGAGTGGTGGGGCGGACACATGGAGAAAAAGAGGCAGCTGCTGCTATGTGCACCCCTGCTTGCTCCCGCTGCAATACTCTATGGGAGTGAACTTTTCAGAAGAGGTGGGACATGCACCCACCGTTAGCCATTTGCAGGTTACGCTTCTAAAAAGACACATGCAAAAGCCAATACAATTTGTGGGAGGAGTCAGACCAATTCAAAGTAACTATAACAGATCGCCTAACAGCTCAACCGCTGTATAGGCTCGACCTAAAATAAGGGCATGAAAGCGAAAAATAAGAGAGACAGGGCTGGTAAAACAGAGATGGAGAAAGAGGTGAGAGAGTAATAAGAACCATAGATAGAAACAGGGGTGCTGGAACAAGGGGCATTGGAGGTGCTGCAGCACCCCCAGAATAACCTTGCAAGAGTTCCAGAGGAGAATGATCAATACAGAGGTGTTTCAATTTTGTTTTTATCTTGTAGCATTTGCTGTGCTTTCGAAGACAGAGGTCAAATGTCAGGCTCTGTCTTCTGAATTTCTGTTTATTCTTTTTATAACATGGAGATTAATGTTTACTTTTTCCTTCTCTTACTGGAAAGCCAGTGGGTTTTGCAACCAAGTGAAAATCCTCCTAGGGTACAGAGAGGGTGAACTGAAAGGTGAAGGCTACAGTATATGTAAAGGGCCTCATTTATGAGGTTTTGCCGTAGGGAAGCGCAGCAGGCCTTCCTGCTACGCTTCCCTATGGCAAAAGAAAAGGGCAGGAATGGGCTGTATCTATAAGATACAGCGCATTCTTGTCCTTTTCCCCTGCGCAGGTGCACAATGGGCATGGTGCAAGGGTGCCTGCATTGCGAGGATGATTATTTTTGTACAGGAAGGGAAACCTTTCTGTACAAAAATAATCACAAGAGGCTTTTCCTCTTTCTATGTGTGCTTCAGAATGCAGCACACATAGAAAAAGGAAAAACAAGGAGAAATAAAGATATTTCTCCCCTTTGCACCTCCCTTACGCCTCCACGGGGGAGGTGTAAGCTTTTGGCACTGCCTCAGATTTACGATTTCTCGTAAATCTGGGGGTGTCAAAAGGCCATGGATGTTGCTTGGAACACCCCCAGCAACACCCATTGCACGACCCTTTAACGCAGAACACTGCGTTAAAGGGACTGAAATTTATCAGGCAGCATTAAGCCAAAAAAAGAGGCTTAGTGCTGCCTGATAAATATTGTATTGTATTGTAATTGCATTTATATAGCGCTTACTACCCCTGAAGAGGAGTCAAATCGCTTTTTTGGTGAGTAGCACGCTACTCCGGGACCCATAGAGGATTAGCGTTGAATTAGTAAAGTGAAACATGCAAGTACATTTTAAGTGGTGGATAGGTTAGTCAGGTATTTGGATTTGGAACAATAGCAGAAGGATAGAGGAGGAAAAATGGTTTGTATTTATATAGCGCTTGTTACCCCTGATGGGGTGTTGAAGCACGCTATTCAGGAAGCCCATAAAGGATTAGTGGTGAATTAATATGGTGAAATATGAAAGTAATTTCAGTGGTGGATATTAGTCAGTTATTTGGTGTGAGAAGGATAGCGGAGGGATAAAAGGGGAAGAAAGGTATGCATTCATATAGCACTTGTTACCACTGATGGATGGTGAAGCGCTTTTCTGGCGAGCAGCACGCCTCACCGGAGCACATAAAGGATTAGTGTTGAAAATGAGTACAGTAAAATATGAAGTAATTTGAGTAGTGCATATGTTATTCAGTTATTTGGGTAAAGAAGGGTAGGTGGCAGGATAATGAGGGGAAAGAGGTTTGTAATTATATAGCGCTTGCTACCCCTGATGTGGTTTTGAAGTGCAAGCAGCACGCTACTCTGGAACCCATCAGGATTAGTGTTGAATTAGTATGGCGAAACATGAAAGTAATTTTAGTGGTGGATATGTTAGTCAGTTATTTGGATTGAGAAGGGTTGGGGAGGGGTAGAAAAGAGGGAAGGGTTTAGAAAGGTTTGTTTTGGGGGATCTGTATAGTAAAAGAGGTATCAGATGATGCTAGGAGGGGTAGAGTAGGAGAGTATAGAAAGGGTTATTTTCGGGATCATAGTAGTGGTATGGGGTTTGGGATAAATGAGAGAGTGGATGTAGAGGATATATTGATAGATGATAGGATGGGAGATAGGGTAGTGCATTGGAAAGAGTAGTAGGAAGTAGTTTGAGATGAGTCAGAAGGTTGGGCTAGAAGATATATTGAGCGAAGTATAGGCTGAGAAATAGGGAAGTGCATTGGAAATGCTAAATTAGAAGAAAGTGATAACGATATAGATCCATAAGTACATTGAAAGTACATAGATGCATAAAGGAGGTATGTATATTGGGCATCATTTCTGTCCCTGGCCCTGGTCAGTCTCGAACAGGCTCAAACAGGCAACTACCCTTGTCCTCTTCGCCCTTAGCCTCGACGCCCGGGCTGAGATGCCCTAACCCTGGCCTTTTATAGCCCTAGTAATCATGTGACCCTGTCAGCCAATGGGAACCCTAGCCCTAACACTATCCAATCACAACACTAGCCCTAAAAATGTAGTACCAATAGGAGACCAGGACCCTACAGCCAATCTTAGCCTCTAGTCCAAGCACCCAATCAGTCCAAAAACCCTGATCTCTACGTCCAATAGAGACCCTAGCCCAACCAGTAGTCCCGACCAAAGTAAAAGCAACCAATAGCACAGGAAGCCCTAGTCCCTACTTCCAATAGAAAGCCTAACCCTACTCTTAGTCTCACAACTAGTCCAGCAACCAATCACACCAGAAGCCCTAATTGCTACTTCCAAAAGAAATCCTAACCCTAGCCCTAGCCCAAACCCTACATTGATTGAATCACGGACCCAGAAACCAATCAGAACACTCAAATGCCCAACCAATGAGGACACTAATCCTAATCCAATAGAAACATCAGATACAGCCACCAATCAGTGTATACATGTACCAACCACTAGCAGACCATATAAGGTCCCAGGGACCTCAGACAAGGTTTGCTGGCCAGGGAGTTGGAAGCTGCTTCTCCTGTTCAGAATCGCCTAGGAGACAGACAGGCTCAATCCACACTTTGGACTTTTGCAGGTAAAGGCTTCACTAACTTTACTCCCTCTCCTGGCCCAAAAACGAAGTGCACAGTCCCTAGTAAACACAGTTTAAACAGCTCACAGAAACACCCTCTGATGTAGAATATCCCTGTCGCTGGGGGGCCGGAGGCAGGGGGACTGGTTTCACTGGCTTGTGAACACAAAATGGTGGCTGGGGGTGCACTGTTTTAACATACAGGTCTTAGCACAGAGCAAAGGGGAAATTTGGAGGGAAAATTGAATAGTCACCAGGAATGAGAGGGAAAAAACTACAGAGTTTGTACTGAAAATCTCACAATTCAACATGTTAAATGGAAGCAATCATGGGCAGGAAAAACCACAAGTTTAAAACACAAAACAAGTGATAAAATATGCAATCACAGGCAGGTTAAAACTACAATTTTAAACTGTAACAACCACAGGCAAAGACAGTAATGACAGAAGGGGAAAATCGTTTTTAATAAAAAACGTTTGTTTTGAGAAGAGACAGCACTAGTCTGCCTCCTTACCACTTCCTGGACTCGCCTCACTGCAATCTGGGGCACTGGTAGGCTGCAACTCACAAGAAGAATGATTTGGGGTGCACCCAGCAAGGCCTTAAGGGGCCTGGGCAGGTGTGAGGGGACGGCTCAGAGTTGCCTGGTAGGTGAATAACCAATCCCCAGTCCTGGGTCTGCTGGCCTGCGGGGTGGGGGGGGGGGGGCTGGAGAGCTGCTTTTCCTGTTCAGAATCTCCTAGGAGACAGACAGGCTCAATCAACACGGTGGACTTCTGCAGGTAAAGGCCTCACTAACTTGAAATCTATCAATACTGTTTGAATAAAACTTTACTCCCTCTCCAGGCCAAAAAACAAAGTGCACAGTCCCTAGTAAACACAGTTTAAACAGCTCACAGAAGCACCCTCAGATGTAGAATATCCCTGTTGCTGGGGGGAGGCAGGGGGGCTGGTTTCACTGGCTTGTGAACACAAAATGGTGGCTGGGGGTGCACTGTTTTAACATACAGGTTTTAGCACAGAGCAAAGGAGAAACTTGGAGGGAAAACTGAATAGTCACCAGTAATGAGAGGGAAAAAACTACAGAGTTTGGACTGCAAATCCCACAATTCAACACGTTAAATGAGGTCCAAAGTTTTTTAACAGACACAATTGTTATACTTGTAAAACAACTTAACTAATATTTAAAGTATATACCGGTAGCAAATAATGGATGGAAAAAACAATTGTAATACGATCCAAACAAAGCAAGACACTTTACTTTTGTGATAAATATATACTGACACCAAATTTCAGCAAATTGCTCTTTGTGCACTATAGAAATTTTGCAGTAAAACTGTATGTCCGATGCAAAGTTAATGCCTATTTCAAGAGAGCATTTCAATGGAAATGTGCCCTCTGTACTTGGATGTACCCTACCAGCCCTGGATTTACTCATGCATCTGATACAATGTCCTCAAAATGTACCTCCTGACACATACTACAACCCTATCATTCTTCTGCTGGATGGACGTGGCACAATGGTTACACTTGCCTTTTATGTATCAAGGTGATTTTTCACAAACCCATTGACTTCAGTCATGTAACATTGATGGCAGCACCCCCAGTCTAGAAATTGTTCCCGCACCACTGTATAGAAACGTAGAGGTGAGAGGGCTGAAAACAACCTGGCAATCAATATTTCCACAAGTTTGTGAGTTATTTTTGTTAAACCACCCACTTGTGCAAACATTTAAAGAATGTGTAGGGCGAGGTTGGCCAATCAACCAAAGTTTTGCACAGAATGTACTGTCTCACAAAGTGGATTTTCATAAAATCTGATTTGGAGAAACTGTGTATAAATAGCTATATGTTTGGATAACTGTTTTTAAAACCTTGAACCTTTTTAGTATGTTTAGTTCTCATCAAAATATCAGACACATTCAAGTTTCTTTGTGAACTTTGATAAAGGTAGCAGAAGCATGCTCTGTTTTACAGCTAGGCTTTGCAGAAAGCCTGAATCCGTGCAGTAGGCAGATCTAAATCGAGGGGGTGAATATCCTGACGTGTACTCTAGCCACCGACGATGCAAAATAGAAGCTTCGATTCTAAACCTGGCCTGCTCTGGTTTTACTCAGTCAGGCCATGCTGCCCGCTGCTCTTCAGCCTTTGTTTTTAATAAGTTACTGGACAGGAAGTTTCCAAATCGGTTGCAGCTGCGAGCTGGCATATTTTCTTAGATCTGAAATCACAGGTCTGTGGTAATTACTGAGCGAGTTTCCCGTCCTAATGCGCCACAGCCTGTTCATGGTGAATGTCTGTGCATTTCTTGAGGCTCTGTTGCCCTACAATGTGGTTCCACTGGGATGACGAAAATCACAGGGCACGTTATAAATGAAGGGAGGCCTGGACCTGGAAGCCGTGCTTACTTTTTTCCTCAGTCTTTCCACCTCGTCCTGAACAGCCCGCCCCGAACAATTTAAGGAAGGATTATTATAGTTTGTAGCTATTATAAACGACACAACCCTTTTCGAAGTAAATTTTTTGCTCCTCTGTTTAACTTCCTTTTATTCTGAAGTAGGAATGGTGTCCTGGATTCATTGAGGCTCTTCTGACACAATCTAGACCCTAAGAACCACTGCATGTTTATTTTTGTACTTCTTAGATACTTTTCCAGATCATGAATGATTTATTGTGAAAGGACTTTCATTTGACCTTGAATGCAGGGTTCATGGGCCTGAAAAGGAGCCAAACACAGTGCTCTATAGAAGATGCAAGAACTACACATTTTAATTACTCATTCACAATGTGCTTTCCTTCACTCTTCCATGAAAAATAGCTGTAGTTATGCAGTTACACAAGTAACCGGCTTTTATATCTCACTCATGACTGCACTCACTTTATATCTGATCTCACGGGAGAAATGGATGAAGTTGATTCGCACCCCCCAATTCTGTTATGTTATGTTATGTTAACATTTATTTATTAAGCGCTCATACGCCCAGGGGCTTCATGGCGCTATCGTAGAGAACAAAACATATTGCAAACTCAGCAAACATAACAATTGTAAGTCTCAGCAGTAAGCCTGATTAAAAAGCCAGGTTTTTAAGGAATGTCTGAAAGTGAGAAGATCTGGACTGATTTTTAAAGAGATCGGTAGCGAATTCCAAAATGTGGCTGCAAGGTGGTCAAAGCAGCAACCGCCAAGGCTTTTTTTCTTAAAAGGTGGGACAACCAGTAAAGCTTTAGAAGCGGAACAAAGATTTAGTGAGGGGTTATATCTGGAAACAAGGTTTTTTTTATAAATTTTGGACCTGTATCATGTAAAGTTTTGAAAATAAGACATCCTGTTTTGAACGCAATTCGCTGTGCAACAGGCAGCCAATGTAACTGTTTCTCGTCAAACCTTTATCTAGCATGCATTATGCAGACAAACTGGTCCTGCTGAGCCATAATTGAGTGGGTTTGCAAAGATTAATTCTTGCTCTCTTCGAAGATACAAAGCAAAATAAACTGGAAGCGAACCTGGAAAATACTAAAATCGCAATTTTTGGGAAAAGATAAAAGTAACCAGGTATGTGAAATATGGGTGGATTTAACATTGAAAATGTGTCAGAATATATATACCTACGGGTCTGGCTTGAAGCAATTGGGTCTTATACGAAGCAAAAGTCCTCAGTACGAAATAAGGCTCATGTCCTGAACGCCGTTCTGTCAACCCCTAGGAAGAAGCTGTGGGGTTCTAGCATGGTCCCGATACAGCACATTATGAAGGGGAAGGTTCTACCAGTTCTGTTGTATGAAAGTGAAATTATGCTGGGCAAAGGCACGAATTGTTAGATACTTTGATAGCAAAAATTTACAAAGACATTTTTCACCACCAAAAATCAGCATCACTGGCCCAGGTTCACCTAGAAGTTGGCCATCAACAATTAACATCCAGGAAAAATGTATTCATCAAGATGTGGCATAAAATCAGGTCAGAACATTCTTACTCACTGAAGAGTATAATATGGAATGAGCTAAAGAACACTAGTGGCAAAGCTGTCCATGCCCAATAACTGGAAACATGCTTGGATGACCTCTGCCTCCGTGAGGTATGGAGCTTGGGAACAACTCAGAACAAATTCAAGAAAGTGACGAATGCAAGTGCCTGGTTCCTGGGAACAATGGCCAATAAAGATACTCTGTCATGGCGATCCCATGCCTGGATGAATTTATCCTCATATAATCACCCAGTTGAGCAGCCTTTGCGTGGGAGCAAATGATCAAAAGCATTAAAAAAATAGACCTCTTGTATTTTTCCTTGGAGACCTTCCAACTTTGGACTACCACCCAAAGCGGCACAGTCAGTCTCCAGAGATACAATGCAGACTTTGTAACAAAGACCGGGAAACTCTGCTACATATTATATACGTGTTCCTTATGTCACTAGAACATCGCAAGCATCGCTACCCCACCAGCAGTTAATCCTTTTAGATGTGTGCACTTTTCAACTACAATCATCGCAGTCCTGTGCCTGCAAAATATAATGTTGAACATCAGATTTCTTAAATTCATTTCAGTATTAAGTCAGATGTTGAAACAACAGGAGTTGGATGGCTGAAAAGCGCCCGTTTGCATGTGGCCCCTGACTATGTATTAATACGAGGGCCTTTTATATACTTTTTTGCATTTACATAGCAGCAACAATTTACAACATATAATTTATTAATATTTAAAGCACGTTTTTATTGATTCCCATCTTGTTTTTATCTTACTTGCATATTTTAATAACTGTATAGAAACCCCATCTTGTTTTTATCTTATTTGCATATTTTAATAACTGTATGGAAGCATTGTCCCTTTACAAGACAAATCACGGTTGCCCTCGAGTTAAGAAACATCGCAATAGAACCGTGTTCTTTTCTGTTTGTTGTTTTTTATATTACTTCACTTACCTGCATGATCTGAATGTTTTATTGTTTTATATATGCTGGAGTGATACGGGTTTTATTAATCAGGCAATAAACTTTTATACTTGACTCAGTTTTCAAAACATGGCATTTCGTAATACTTCAGCAATCAATGTATCAATAACAATGTTTATGACATCACATTTGGCAATATTTTTGAGAGGGGAATGCCCCATTCGGGGTAAAGGGGTGTATACCTCTGCACTAACTGGATGTGCATGTGGAACTTTGACTTTCATTGTGTCCTTTTTTACTTACGTATGCCTAATACCCCTCCTGGGGTATCACCCATCAACCAGGACTCTCCAGCTATCCCTGCCCTGGGCTTTTCTTTCAATCTGATTCCAGGTGTAACCCATCTCCTTGAAGTCAGCCTTGAGGCCTCAATGACATCTGTTTCTTGGCCTTCCTCTTTTCCCTTGTCCCTAGAGAGTTCCAGGTCAGGGCTTGACTGGTGGTGTTTGATGTCTGCTTTCAGAGGATCTGACCTATCCAGCCCCAGCATCTTTACATGATTTCTTCACGAGAAGAGTGTTGGAAATTCTGCTGCAATAGGCTGTTGTTGCTGATAGTGTTTGGCTAGTGGATTCAGAGAATTTTCCTCAGACAGGTGTTGCTGAAGGTTTGGACTTTGTTGAGGGTGGTCATTTTTGTCCTCCACGTTTCTGCTCCATACAGAAGGACACATTTTACGTTGGTGTTAAAAAGTCTGATCTTGGTTTGCAGCGTTAGTTACTTTGAGCTCCAGATCTTCTTTAGCTGACTGAAGGCAGCTCTTGCTTTGCTGGTTCTTTCCTTGATGTCGACGTCTGTGCCACCCTGCTTGTCTATGACACTGCCCAGGTAGTTGAAGGCCTCAACCTCTTTCAGTGCTTCACCTGCAAGAACGACTGCTGTTGTGCTGGACATTTTAGCCTTCAGGATCATGGTTTTTCCACTGTGAATGTTGAGGCCAAGTTGTGTTGATGTGGCTGCCACTTTGACGGTCTTTTCTTGCATCTGCAGATGGGTATTGTAGATTAAGGCTAGGTCGCCTGGAAAGTCCAAGTCGTCGAGCTATGTCTAAGGTGTCCACTGGATTCCATTCCTTCTCCTTGCTGTGGATGTCTTCATGATCTACTTTTTAGCCAGAAGGAAGAGAAAAGGTGAGAGCAAACAACCCTGGCTGTCTTCAGCCCTCACTTTGAAGGCTTTCGTGAGTTGTCCTCCATGGACTATCTTGTCAGTCATTCCCTTGTAAGAGTTTCTGATTATTCTTTTGAGCTTATTTGGCACACTGTAGTGACAGCAATTTTCAAAGGGTCTCTCTGTCTACGCTGTTGTATACCTTCTCATAGTCAATGAGGTTGACTTTGAGGGAGCATTTCCATTGCATCAACTGCTCAATGGTGTTGCAATCTGGCCTGTGCAGGATCAACTTTGCAGAAGCCAGCTTGCTGGCCTCTCAACTGAGCGTCAACTTGTTCCTTCATTCTGTTCAGGATGACTCTGTTGTGCACTTTGCCTGGGGTTGATAGAATAATTATACCTCTGTAATTTGTGCAGTTTCTCAGGTCATCTTTCTTAGGGGTCATGATCAGATATCCTTCCTTCTAGTCTGACAGCACCATTTCCTCTTTCCAGCATTGTGGCCCTGGCATCCCTCTAATCTAGCCTGGGCACAGCAGTCTAGTCCCTTTTGCTGGCAATGTGTGGTTCAAAACCTATTCTGTGACCTGGAGAGGTGCACCACACGTGTCCTCATAGTGGGTGTTGGACTACTCGATCAGGGCAATCTGCCAGCACCCTGAAGTTAAATGAAAAGTGCTCAGGGGCAGTCCCCAAACTATCAATGAGCTCATCAGCTCAGGAGATAGGGTGTGTGAAGTGTTCCACAGATACTTTACACATTGCCTCTAAGTTAAGCCTGACTGCTCTGTGCCAGGCTACCAGGAGGTTGAGCTCAAGCTAATTTGTGGTTTGTTTACCCTGAATAGGATTGTGGTTTCTGTTTGAACAGGGCTCAGACCCCAGTCAACCAGTAACCCAATTTGTAACCAGCCCTATAAAAGGGTGTAATTTCTCCATGTTAGGAGAAGTCCCTTTCTAAATTCTTTGAAGTAAAATCTATGGTGAATGTTGAGCTCTACTAGGATTTCTGTATTTTCTATTGAGTTTAAGACTTATTGATCTAACCTTGATGGCCCAGCCTGTGCCTTTTTGTACTTTAATTAATTGAGTAAATCTTAAAACAGAGAACCTTGTCTCTATTTTCTTGCCAGAAATGCTTTATTCGTGCCCTCTGTACGTTCTCTACCTAGCTTACTAAGAAAGACAGATCCAGTGCACTGAGGAAGAAATGAAATGTATGGGTTAGAGGGCTGACAGATCTGGTACCAGAGCCAATGGTTCCGAATGGATTCATCAAGTACTGCTAAGATCCAAATAGGTATATTGGCTTTAGAACCAAAAACCACACCTACACAATATAGGTGGTTGCGGCAGAGATCTAAATTGACCCACTCCACACCCCGATGTTGACCAGACAGCCGTGATGAGTCGAGGTGGGTGATAAAGTAACCCAAAAATGATGATGTACGTATCAATAGGTAATAGTGTGTGAGAATAATTGAGTGCTGAGTGAAGAACAGTGCTTTTTGGAACTTGTAGAGTGGAATGGAGTGCTGGGTTGCAGCAGACACACTTTGAAATTAGCTACTATGTGGCTTTGACCCCTCAGAATCATAGAAACAGTGGGCCTTGTTTCTTTAATGTTTTTTGTGTAATTTGAAGACTGCACTGTATAAATTGTTTTTTATAGCTTTATATCTGTAAAAGGTAAATTAGGTGTATTTCTGAGATCTAACAATTTGTTCTAATGTTTGTTAAGGTGAGGGTTACTGTTAAGCGCTATCAGTCACACCAGGACAGGCATTTAACTTTGCTTTGTGAGCATGGTACTAATTAAGGATGGTTGTCATTCACTCTTAGGTACAAAGGAATGAGTAAATTGCTCAGGGTAAGCTTCCACAGGTCACACGTCTACTAATATATGGGTGTTGTTCTGAGTCAAGGAGTTCTTATAGAGACTTTATTTCATGTAGAAGCAAACAACATTGAAATTGTGAGTGAGTGAGAGAAAACAGAGTGTGAAGATGGTGAAGGAGGGAGATTCAGAGAGGGGCATATGTACATGTCCTGCGGGCTTGAGCTGACATGTTCAATTATCCAAACTCCCTCCCTAAGTTAAGGGAGAACCTCAACAAGTGTATAGATAGTTAGGGTTGTCACTATTTCCAAGATGCAGTGAGAAGGCTTGCACATGTTGTTTGAAGTGGCAGTTCCAAAACATTTGGTGGCAAAATGTAAGCGGGCTGTAGACTGGCAGACACATGAACCCCGAAAGTGCAAACACAAATGCCACTTCACCCCGATAGTGAAGACCAAATACGATGCACTTATCACCCACCTTAAAATGAAAGTACCCCAAAAGGAGATGGACTGGCCCAAGATTTCTAGCACCTTACAATAGTCTAAAGGACTCAGTCCATGCTTATTTTGAGCAACTGATGCTGGTATACAGGGAACACAATGACATTAATGACCAAATAGGTGAGAACTTGGGCGGGTATATTACATCCTTTGTGTATCTACTCCAACTCGAGATTAGTGCCCAGATAATACAGGGCTTTGTCTGTTGGCAGTCAAAGCCTTTGGATCAGATCCTACACCATGCCAAACATTGCAGTGACACTTTAGAGGCTAGGCGGAAGGGATTGAACGAGATCTTCAAGGTCGTGACGACCAAGCTGACGAGAATGGGGCAATGAAGGCTGTGAGTGTGAACAATGCAGGATTTGACTTTGATGTGAGCAGTCAATTGAACATGCAAGGGATGCCATGCCCTATATAGGGAATACACCAGGGCATGGAAGGGGGCAAGGGAATGTAAATGGTCCAAAAATTATTGCTATGAAGAAAGTTACCACATGTCATATTTGTAACAAGGTTGGTCACTGGAAGAGTGATTGTCGATTTAATCCTGACTGGATGCAGGTCAATGCTCAAGTACCTAATACCATGGTTCAGGAGGCAGTCCCTCCAATGCCTAAACCCTGAAGGAGCCGGATTACATGTTCTAGATCCGCTCTGGAACTTCAGGTTGATGGTTCTTTTTATCAGCATGAAAACATATGGGGGAGAGAAATTGTTAGCTGATCAATCATTTCAGTTCCAATTTACTATGACTCTTAAGAATCATAGACTCTCAATTAAGTTTTATTGGTTTATTACAAAGCCAAGAATAACTGGACATACAAGCACCTCAAAGTGAGGATGTAGAAATACATTGGAACTACTACAAAGCCAAATCTACAGTTGAACTTAAGGTGGTGCAACATGCTCAAGCTGATTAGTTCGAGAATCAGGATACAAAAAATTATCGAGCAGACATTCAGATTACCCTTCAATGGAAGTTCGTGGGTGTAAAACATTAGTCTGTCCCTACTGTAGCGCTAATGTAACATCCCTACATAGCATTTCCCAAGGCAAGATCAGTTAAGGTGTCAGCTTGTGAAGTTTTCCTAAGAAGTCTCTTCATATTAGTTGGGTCAAGTAGCATAAAGCTACAGAGCTTGTTTATTTATTTATTTGCTTGTAAAGCGCCTGAGTCAATTCCCGAAGGGATATCTCTGCGCTGTTGCTTGCATTTAGGCAATTTACTGTATGAATTGAAGCTGAAGGGGGGAGATTAAAAAGAATTTATGGCAAGGTAAAGAGGTAAGTTTTCAGATTTTTCCTAAATGGTTCTAGATTCCTGATCTGTTTCAGTTCGGTGGGTAGGGAGCTCCAGAGGATGGGTCCTTTGTAAGACAGGGCTCGGCCTCCCTGTCTGGCCCTTCTTATCTTTGGGACCTGTAGCAGTAGATGGTTGCTAGAACGTAGTGTACGTCCAGGGGTGTATGGTACAAATTTTTCTTTTAGATATTTGGGGCTAGTACCAAACAAGCATCTGTGTATCATGTTACAGATTTTAAATTTGATGCACTGCTTTACAGGTAGCCAGTGAAGTTGGCGAAGTAAAGGGCGGGAAGGCGTTCTGGGAGGGGCATTGAGGGCCAGTCTAGCTGCCGTATTTTGGACAACCTGAAGTTTATCTAGCTGTTCTTCATTTGCCGATAAATATAGTCCGTTGCAGTAGTCCATTCTGCTTATTATAAGGGTTTGGATAAGAGTCTTTCTATGATTATCTGGCAGAAATGGAAAGACGCGTCGCAAAAGCCCCACCACATGGAGGCAAGCACCTGCCACTTGTGTGGTGTGCTCCTTGAGCAGGAGCGCCTGGTCTAGCTTGACGCCAAGGTTTTTTGCTATTGGTTTAGGGTTGGGAACAGGGCCTAGCTCCAGGGGCCACCATTCTGGGGACCATAGAAGAGTCGCCCCTCCAAACAGCATGACCTCGGTTTTGGACACATTGCATTGAAGAAAATTTTGAGCCATCCAATGTGCTACTGCTCTCATCCCGTTAGCAAATGATGACTGAATTGCTGGTGTGAGAGTTTGGAAAGGAAACAAGAGCTGGGTGTCATCAGCGTATGACACCGGAGTGAATCCGAAGGATCTTATCAGATTTGCTAAGGGGGCCACATAAATGTTAAAAAGCGTGGGGCTAAGGCACGAGCCCTGTGGCACACCCTTAGTTAGAACTCTTGATGGTGAGGAATGAGAGCCCAATCTGACACCTTGAGTTCGGCCAGAAAGAAAGCTTTGCAGCCATGATAGAGCCGTTCCTCCTACCCCCGCATCACTCAGTCTTTCGGGAAGAAGTTCATGTGATACCGTGTCGAAGGCAGCGGATAAATCTAACAGCACTAAAATCACTGATCCCCCCCTGTCCAGTGACATCCTGATGTTGTCGGTCACGGAGAGGAGGGCTGATTCAGTGCTGTGATTGGGCCTAAAACCAGATTAGGATGGGTCCAGGCCCTCCGCTGCCTCGATGTATTTCGACAGGTGGGTGTTAACATGCTTCTCTGCGAGTTTACTGAGGTAGGGTAGGAGGGAGATGGGTCTGAGGTTTGATAGGTCAGACCAGGGTTGTGTGGTATTTTTCCGAATGGGATTGACTACTGCTTGTTTCCACTCAGATGGTACCTGTCCTTCGCTAAGGGATTGATTTATGATGGTTTGTATAAATGGGCCTAGGAAGGAGTTTAAAGGGGCCATCATTTTCGCAGGTATGAGGTCATTAGGAGAACCAGATTTTATATGTTATCGTTCTAAGATGCTCTCTCTCTCACTCTCAAGACAAGGCAGAAATCCCTGGACACTTTCCCTAGTTACAATACATCAATACCTCAGGTTGTATTCCATAGTGCTTTGCAAAATCACACCATCCAGTCAAGCCACCTTCTCATAGGTAACTTTCAAATAGGAAACAATACTCCCAAGCTTTGGTGAGATGACCTTGTTTCCCCGGCTTGCTCCGATGAGAAAGTACAACAGTTCTCCACTATCAGTATCCACGGTTAATCTACCCTCTTCTCCCTAAGCCTAACTCCTAAAACAAAGACATTATTGTAACTAACAAGCATGATTCTTCCACCTACAACAGAAACATGAGAAAGAACAAATCCAAAATGCACATGAAATTCAACTATTAAATCTAATGTGAGAGCTTCCAGGGAAAATACATTTCAAGACCTTCAGAAATCTGGCAATATAAGAAATAGCACACAGGCATTATGAAATCAAATATAAAATGAACACTTCTTACTGAGCACTTCTAAATTGACACGTTACATAAGTACATCAAATGAGTGAATAATTGTGAGCAGCATACTCAAATTGTACATGTTAATGTTTTCAGCTAATCACGTATGATTTTGATGTTAATCATTTCATGTTTACATGGAAATATCCCTAACACACCACAGTTCACGTTCTACTGTCCCTGGTTAATACGACAAAGTATTATATGCAGGTGCAGACTACTCCTCATTATGATGCACCCCTACAACTGAAAAGTAAATTTTGCCCTACATCAGTCCCCCCTCTGATGACAAGTGTCATCACACCCATCTCAACTCCCTGTAGAGAGTACCGATCTAAACAGGTGTCGTAGCCAGTCTCCCCTGTCGAAACCTCTCTGAGTGCTTAAGATTTTCATAGTGACTGTCCTGCAGTCTTTCCAGTCTCCTTTCTCTTTCGCTAAGGGAATTTTCAGCTCGTCTAGACTGATTCCACTTGTAGGCCCTCACTATTCCCAACAAGATGACGCAGATCATAACTATTACTATTTGCTTCAATATGCAACCAAGGTTTCCATTCCTGAGGAATACAAACCAACTTCCAACTTTTCCTAAACCTTTCCCAACTTTATCCCAAATACCCTCAGTTGGCAAGTCATGTATCTCCTGGTGTATCTCAGTTATGTTACTTATATACTTCCTCAGATCCTTACTATGGTCTGGAATATAAGTACAGCACTGTTGGACCTTCAACATTTTACAGACTTCTCTTTTGCTAATAACACATGTAAAGCAAGATGGTTTTGCATCACCATAGCACTTATCAATACCATCTCTCCAGCTACAAATATCAGAGACTGAGCTGTATTGACTGACAACTTATCTACTGTAGTTGACAACCTTCTAATCTTGACATCATTTAAAATCACTCACAAACTAGGTATTATTGCTCCAAACACGTCCCCTACAATCTCTCCTGCACTGGTATCAGGTTTTCCCTAAGTGATGACTTCCTTCCAAACTCTTCAAATCTTATACGTGGTATATCTTAGGATACACAACAGCCACATAACAAGTACCATACCAATTGTTCAGCAGTTGAACATATGCATTTCTGCTACAAGCAAAATACACATTTGGTACCACTTGCACTGCATCCTGCAAGAACTTCTTTCTGGAAGCATCAATCATAAATGTCTGTTCACATGCACTCTGTCCCACACACACCCACACACAAAAATGGTGTCATAGCATGTCTGTACTTGTCGAATGCAAAGATTTCTTCATTGTTCCCAATCTAGAGCTATTGGACCATAACTTCCCCTAGCCTTGTGAGCTAACTCTTCCTTGGTTCATTTGAAAACATCTTACCTACTATAGAGTTTATCTGTTATTCCCCTATTTCTATCTTCTAGTAGATCTACAAACTTCTTTTCTATCTCGGTTAGTATACAGGTTAAATTGTGTCTATGTGCATAAGCCGTTTCTAGTACAACAGTAGGTACCAAATACTTTCTCATTCTCTCTTCTTGCTTGTAATAATCAAATGTGTTCATATGCTTGTAGACTGGAACTTCTGAAAGCACCACATCGTAATTCGAGAAATAGTACTCACAATGACCCTTTCCATAAAACATACTAAGAAGGAAACTGCAACTAATGCGTATGTCAAAGGCAGGTGATGGTATCTAATGCCCTCCTCAACAGAGGCAGGCAATTGCATGCACACATAAAAATCTCTTACCTCCATGGTATTCACATACTCATGTAGCAACTTTGAATAAGCATTCAACGTATAATCACCTTTAGACAAATCTACTTGCAATAAGCGACTAGTTAGCTCTATCAGATCCTAATGTATCCTCTTTTATGCTAGAGGTGGTAGGTTTGAATGTCCCATGTACTCCCATTCCCTTAACCTCAGCTTCATGTGAACTTATAGGGGACATAATAATGACTACTGCAATTAGTATGATTGCTCCTACAAACAGTGTACCTATTATACATTTGTGCAGACAGTTTGGATTTCCAGACTCCATTTTTAACTGTTCAGACTGTAGCTGTAATAGGATTAACGCAGTGTCTCTTCCTCTGCCTCTCACTGTTACTCAACAAAGTTCATAAACAGTTCCTTGAAATCATGGAAACAGTTGCCTATCTTTGGCACAATATTTACTTAGCTTCAGAAGACTTCCCTAGCCCTTGTTTTTCTTCTACGGAAAAGTCCATATTTGTATTCTTCTTCCACTCGGGCCTAGGTTATCTTCTTAAGCACAGGGATTTTTATTTACAGTTTAAAGTTCAATTCACATCCCTTATGAGATCAGAGCCAACTTCATAAATGACACGCTGCAAAATTTCAATTCTACATACTGCAATCCCCTGAGGTGATTGCTGATTTCCAAAGGTTGGAAATGTGAGATCTTCCAGAATCAAACTCTGTAAGCCACTTAGTCTTGGTGGATATGGTACAGTCAATGCCGGAATCCCATTAGCCTCTACTCCAGGGACTACCAACTCAATCTCAATTATTATATTGACGTCCCAGGTCCCGCTCTCCCCAGCATTTATATCAAGGTGTGTCCACTCCAGAGAGGCATTTGCTGGCACAGTACTCTTGACCTCCTCGATCTCCTCACACTCCCTTGAGCCTGTCATGACTCACTTTTATCGGATTCAGATGACTTGGTTATGGGAGCATCATCTCTTTCTGGTGCAAGTCTCAAGTTTTGCCTTTTCTGTCTCACCGGCCACGATTCCCTTCCGACTCCTGTTTTCTTTCATAGCATAGGACCACTTTCCACACCAGTCTCTTCAGATTCACTCTATACCACTTGCAACATTACCGTTTCCCTCAGAGTCTATAATTGTGTTGCGTGACCCCCTCAGCTCGACTCAGAGGGTATTCAGCCTCTTCAGGAACACCCACAGCTCGGCTTGTCCTCTCTGGTGGTCTTGCAACCACGGCTGGAGTTACCTCTGGGAGAGGAGCTGTTTCCTCCAATGGTCCTGAAACTCAACTCTTTGTGTGTGTGAGGCCTGTATCTAGTTTGGCAACCCACCACACTTCACAGCAGTGTTCATCCCCAAGATTACATGGTATGGACCTCGCCACCGTGCATTGTGGCAGCTCTTCCATACATATTTTTTTAATTTATAAAGCGCATGTTCACCCACGACCGGGGTATGTTGGAGCTGAATATCAGATGTTTTTGTTACCCAACTCAATGGTACTCATTTTATTGACCTCAGATGGATGAAAGGCTGAGTGGACCCCCTGGATTTTAACCTGTCACCATGAGGTCAAACACAGGCCCCTGCAGTTGATGCATTTGTCCACTGAGCCACCAGACCCAGCTTTGAGGTTGGTGCAGTTGCAGGTTCAACCTGATGAGACACAGAATGAACCACATCAGCCAGTCCTTTGCAGTAGTCAAGAACCAAATCATTGGTGATGTCAATTAATGCTGTGAATAGCAACGTAGGCAAGCGCCTCTCACTCCCCATGAGGGGATAGGCCAGTCCTCCTGTTGGCAATGCTGTGCAAACTCATCAAAACCAAAGGCAACTCATCAGGCTAATTCTGAGATGTCGAGGCAAACACGTTTTCTATTCTTATTTTTTAAGTCCCAATAATCTGCTCCAGCATTCCTGACGCCTCTGGCCTGTAGCTACAGTGCAGTCTCTGATCAACGTTTAATGCAGTGCACAACAGCTTCATGATCTCACTATAGAAGTGAGTCCCTCTATCCGACTCCAATGTAATTGGAAATCCGAAGCACGTGATAATCTCCCTTAATAGTAACTTGGCTACTGCGAGACTATCACAACTTCTAGTCAGATAAGCTTACACCCACCATGAAAAGATGTACACAACAACTAGAATGTATCTCAGTCCGTTAGACCTAGGCATCTCAACAAAGTCGAACTATATTCGGATGAAAGGACCTTTCAATGTGCGAAGATCGAAGAGTGGCGTGAGGGGCAGATGGACGAAAGTCTGTGCAGCAAAATCCCATTTCCCTGGCCTTTGAACACTCAGAACACTTCGACATCGAGCTCTCACTCTCGCTCCCTTGCAGACATTCTCCTCACCCTGAAAGATGAAATGGCATGCAGATTCACTGTTTCAGAGGCGAATCAAGCAGAGTTGGCGAATAGGTTCCCAGTCTCTGAGGCGAATCAGGCTGCCATCAAATCTTCATGTGAGATCCTTGCCAAGAAGCTTGAAGAGGTCACTGCAACGACGGAGCCAATTGAAGAGGAGATACCAAAGATGAAGAGTGCAATAGAGTCTTCCTCTTTTCAGTTGAAGACGTTAGCTATTCAAAATAAAGACCTTAAAGATGATCTGAAAAGACTGGAGAATCATTCGCAAAAAAATAATCTAAAATTCTTAAATATTCCAGAAGCGATTGAGGGAGAGGATATAAAGGGGTTTCTGATCTCATTACTGAAAGGCATGAGAGTCTTCCTAATCTGGACTTAAATCATGAAATTCAGAGGGCACACAAGGACCCCTTTAAAAGGAATCCGGGATGGCAGAAACCATGGAAAATTCTGGTTAACTTTCTTTCATATTCAGTCAAAGAACAGATCCTCTCCGCAGCCCTAAAAACAGGGGTCTTATCTCTGCCTTTCACCGATCTGTCTGCCTTTACTTTCTACAACAGATCTAATATTTCCCACATAACGTCCGAAAGACAGTGGGAGCTGGGCAAAAGACTGGCAGAATTAAATAGTCTAGGGTCGTAGGCCCAATGAAGGTTTCCAGCTACACTGCGAGTCATGTGGAATGAATGAATGAATGAATGAATGAATGTTGGATTTATAGAGCGCGTGGTTACCCTGGAGCGTCCCAGCGCTGTACCACTGGGGAACCCGTCCTGGCTTTCCCTGTGAGATGGTCCCTTTACTGGGCATCCCCAAGGTGCAGCCAGGCATCCCCGGTGGTGATGTGGCCGGAGTGGAGACTAAGCAAGCTATTGCCCAGAGTTGCAGCGTGGGACCCCATGGTTAGAGTGGCACCAATGCGAGATTTATCAGGCCCGCTGACATTGGTCCTACACCCCGCCACATCGGGAATTGAACTCTGGTCCCAGGCCGACCTCTGCCGCCGGGTCTGCCGCCTCTAACAGTTGAGCCACACTTCTCCACCATATGCATATGATTCAGATTACTAACGAAGCAGATGCACTCATAGCAAAGATCCAGCTTGAGAAACAGGGAGGGATGTAGGGGGCAGTGGTCTTTTTGAGAGCTCGGTTACCTACAGCTAGCTTTCAGTAGTTTTTATGTATGTTCACATAGCCTGGAGGGGGGTTGGGTCTGAATAGGCGTTGGCCTATTGGAAGGTAGGGTTTCTCAGGGTAGCAGGGGTTTGCGGGGTCACAGGATTCTGGGGTGGAGGAGGGCAGTGTTGGGGGGAGCACTGGAGAGGCACAGGGTGGGAGCAAAATAGGTAAAAAATATTTCTCATCTCACAAATTAAATGACTTACCCATGATCGGCTTATTTAGAGAACAATTACAAAACCTTGGTAAAAGGTACTCAAGCTGTGTAAAGATAAAATGAAGGGAGGTAGGAACATTCAGTTTACTTCCTGGAACCTGAATGGTCTGAGATGTCCAAGGAGACAAAGATTGATTTTTAAATACTTAGAGCTGTCACCTGCTCATGTATGTTTGCTGCAAGAAACTCACCTAAACATGACAGAGTCTGAAAATATCTTTTCAAAAATTCCTTGGATACAATATTTCTGCTACTCCCAGCAATTATTAAATATTCTTGGAGTGGCTATTCTGGTAAAGAAAGGAATCACCTGCACAATAAGATCAGTCCAGACAGATCAAAGAGGCAGATGGATAATTGCTCTGCTAGATTTTGACGGGGAGAAGTTGATTTGCTCTTTTTATTATAGTCCCAATACAGATGATTCATCCTTTCTGGTTAAACTTCAGGATAGGCTAATTATTGTAAACCTCACCCCCCTTATTATAGGCAGGGATTTTAATTTTCAGCTTGATCCAGTGAAGGATAAATCCAATGTGAGCCACGTTAAAGGGACCCCGAGATCTCACAGGGTTATGAAAAACTTATTATCTAATATTAACTTAGTGGATTTATGGAGAGCAAAGATGGGGAGTGTGGATGGGTTTACTATAAGAAAAATCATCATTCCTCAAGAATTGATTATGTCCTGGTAAATAGAGAGAATATAGATAATGTTGTTAGTATATCTGTACTCCCGAGCCATCTGTCTGACCATGAACCTCTAGTTTTTCTACATTCCCTGTATAATACTCCTCAACAATCTAGGTGGACCTTGAATAGGACAATGTTATTGGATTCCAAAATTATCCAGGCAATTAAAAAGTCCTCTCTGGAGTTTTTTTCTTTTAATTTAGGCTCTACTTCAGTAGAGGTTGTCTGGGATGCCTATAAGGCAAATTTGAGAGGGATCTTACGTAGCTTAACAAGCTCGAGTAATAGGAATAACGTCTTAGAAATACAGACTTTGGAGGGCAGAATTTCTTCATTTGAAGAAGAAAGGAGTTACATTGCCCTGGAGAGTTTAAGGGAACTGCCACAGGTAGAGGAGAAACTTGAGGAGGCCAGACCGGACCTAAGGTCTCTCTTGGATCAGAAATGTAAGGCTCAGTGGCAAGTTCGTAACATGGAAAATTTTGAATACGGGGAAAGAGCAGGTGTCCTATTGGCCTGGAAGGCAAGGATAGACAGGGCAAAAAACACCATCAACGAACTCAATATTGATAGTGCGGGACCTAAATCCAGCAAGCCCGCAGTAATGCAGAATTGCCTTCTGTCCCGCTTTGCGAATCTTTATAAGGAGGATATTGATCCCTCACAAGATTCAATAAGTTTGTGGCTTAGGGATAAGTCTATTTCCGCCCTCACAGAATCAGCTAGGGATCACTTAGATTCGTCTATATCTATGGAGAAGATTAGGGAGCAAATAAAGAGGGCAAAAAACAAGAAGGCAGCTGGCTTTGATGCTCTTCCAAATGAAATCTATAAATTGTTGATTGATGAACTTTTGCCTACACTCCACACCTTATTTAATATGGTCTATGGCCCTAGGGGGCGATCCCCTGTTCTTGGAAGGAGGCTACGATAGTGTTAATATTGAAGCCCGGGAAAAATCCCTTGATTGCTGACTCTTATCGCCCAATCTCCCTGCTGAATGCTGATTACAAGATCTTTATGAGTATTTTGGCAGGGTGGTTGGGAAAACTGGTACCAAGCCTGATTAACACTGACCAGATGGGTTTTATGGCTGGGAGAGTCATCCAGGAGCAAACCCAATTGCTAATTGGCAACATTGATCTTGCTGAAATAAGGGGGGATTCCCTGGCAGTAGTGGCATTTGATGCCGCTAAGGCCTTTCATCGGGTCTGTTGGAAATATCTATGGGCGGTCTTGGAGGCCATGGGTATGGGCCCAATCTTTGTCCAGACCTTAAAGAACTGTTACTCTGGAGCTTCTGCAAAGATTTTATTGAATGGCTCGCTGACTCCAAGTTTTGCAATCCATTGAGGGACAAGACAGGGGTGACATTTATATCGAGCCCCTTGCGCAGGCGATTAGGCTGGATAATTTCATAATCCCTTTTAAGTCAGAAAATTATCAGTGCAAAATCGCCTTGTGTGCGGATGATATTATAATCTATACCGCTGATCCGGAGATCTCCATTCCACGACTTGAAATCATGTTGATGGAGTTTGGCTCGATCTCAGGATATTTAGCCAACTCGGCTAAAACCGAGGTTATGTGCTGGAATTCAGTGTACAGTCAAGGTCCCATAAGTAGAGAGTTTAGGTATCTAGGAATAAAAATATTCAAGGATTTGAATAAAATCCCCTTGATTAATTTGAAAAAAATCGAGAAAGATATTTACTTCCTCTTTGCCAGGTGGAAAAAACTCCCTTTAACGATCTATGGGAGGGACAACCTGGTGAAGATGTTGGTAATACCTAAATTGACCTTCCTCTTTAGTGCGGTGCCTCTTATTTTTCCTCAGGAAAATATTAATAAGATTCAGGGCAAAATCAGCAGTTTTAAATGGGGACAGAAAAGTGCCAGGTTATCCTGGAAGAAACTATGACTTAAACTTCTAAAAGGTGGCCTGACACTTCCTGATATTAATTTATATTTACTGGCTTTTCAATTTAAGGGCATAAGAATGCTTTTGTCCACTCTGGAAGAAACTTCATGGGGTAGACTTTTGGGTGAATTGGCATTAGCAGAGGGTGGTAGTGGGCAGGCGGGGTGTCTATATAAATTTGGGGCCCCCAGATTTTTCAAGCGGGTACACCTCAAGGTTTTGAAAGCTGCCTTGCTGTTATGGCATAAATTAAGACGTATCTGGGGTATTGGCTACTTTTCCCCTTTTGTACCAGTCTCGGACTCTCTGGGGACCCCCCTCTGTTTGGGTGACAGCTTAGCGATTCCAGTCAGAAGAGCAGGCTTGGAGAGGTGGTCATATCTGTTGGACTCAGAAGGGGTTCTCCCTTGGGAGATATTGTTTGACAAGATCGGTCCCGCATTCTCCAGGTTTAAGTACCTTCAGTTAAATTCATGGTATGAGGCGGAGGCTCAAGATATAGTAGGGAATTGAGAACTTGAGCAAGACTCACGTCCAAGGAAAACAGAAATATCATTGTGGTATTTAAGCCTTTTGGAAGCAGAAGACCACGAGGCCCCCCTTCAGTCATCGGTATGGAACTCTACCCCACTTGCCCAAGATATTGAAAACTTTTTTGAAATTTCTTTTGTTATTGTATGAATATATCAAGCCTGCTAGGCTAAAGAAAAATCATTTGTTTTTGTTTTAAACACGCTTTATTACACCCTAGCCAAAATTGCCAAATTTGTATCTGTTCCTGTTCCAGTATGCCCGAGGTGTTCTATTAGTAAGGTGGACGACATCCATATGTTCTTTCAATGTTCAGAATTAGCCATATTTTGGAAAGATGTGGGGGACACCTTGACAGATATTTTCCAAACGCATTTAGAGATGGATCTCCACCTGGTGTTTTTTGGAATGAATAATCATGGTACAAGGTTACTTCTACAGTCTCATCTTGGTTTGCTTCTTTACCTTGTGATCCTGGCCAGAAGGGAGATATGCATAAGATCGAAGGATCCGATTCCCCCACTAGAGAAAGCTGGCTTTAAGCTGCTTCATGTATGGATAATTTTAGATCAAGAGGAACCTCCTGATAACATCTGGTCTCCTCTGTTAACTTGGGGTCGTCGCCTGCACCTGATAAACAGTTAACAAACTTGCATATGTTGGTGCGTCCAATGATTACACCAGTCCTCAGGATCAAGTGGAAGGCCCCGGTGGGTTAGACAAATGCAGTGAGTGGAGTGGTGCCCAGTTAAGTGTAAATCGACTTGTTAAAACTGCCTGAGTCTTCGGAAGGATGAGGACAAAATAAAAATGTAAAGCGCATGTTCACCCACAACCAGGGTATCTTGGAGCTGAATATCAGATGTTTTTGTTACCCAACTCAATGGTAATCATGTTATCGACCTTAGATGGATGAAAGGCTGAGTGGACGCCCCAGGATGTTAACCTGTCACCATGAGGTCAAACATAGGCCCCTGCAGTGGATGCATTTGTCCAATGAGCCACCAGACCCAGCTTCGAGGCCGGTGCAGTTGCAGATTGAACCTGATGACACACAGAATGAACCACATCAGCCAGCCCTTTGCAGTAGTCAAACCATTGGTGATGTCAATTAATGCTGTGAATAGCAACCTACAATTCAGAAAAGGGGGTGGTGATGAACAGAGTGTCTGAATTAAGCAGACCACTCTTACCCAGTCAAGAGATCAGGGCTTGATCCATCACCGTTATTTAGCTCACTGCATCACCCCAGTTCAGAACCTGGCTATATGCAAATTAGTCTGACCCAGTGCCTCATGGGAACAGGGCAGACCAAACTACCCAGCCAATTCTTCACCGGAAAGGAGACAAGCTTCCGGGGACCGGTTTCTGGCATTTCAGCCGTCGTCGGCCCGGCTTGCTTGAATCCTGGTGGTGCAGTGAGCAAGGGACTCATGTCTGAGTATACCCTGCCACACTTGTGGTGGCCAAAAACAATTCAGAAAAGGGGGTGGTGATGGACAGAGTGTCTGAATTAAGCAACCTAGGCAAGCGCATCTCACTCCCCTTGAGGTTATAGGTCAGTCCTCCTGTTGGCAATGATGTGCAAACTCACCAAAACCAAAGGCAACACATCAGGCCAATTCTGAGATGTCGAGGCACACACGTTTGCGATTCTTATTTTTAAAGTCCCATTAATCTGCTCCAGCATTCCAGATGCCTATGGCCTGCAGCTACAGTGCAGTCTCTGATCAACGTTTAAAGGCAGTGCACAACAGCTTCATGATCTCACTATGGAAGTGAGTCCCTCTATTCGACTCCCATGTAATTGGAAACCCGAAGCGCGTGATAAGCTCCATTAATAGTATCTTGGCTACTTTGAGGCTATCACAATTTCTAGTCGGATAGGCTTCCACCCACCATGAAAAGATGTACACAACAACCAGAATGTATCTCAGACCATTACACCTAGGCATCTCAACAAAGTCCAACTATATTAAGTTGAAAGGGCCTTTCAATGTGACTCAAAGCAACCGCAGTTTTCTCTCCGGCATTCATCTGTTGGCGTGTGACACATCAATGGCTCACTGCATCAGCAATCACACAGAATCTCGGGTTGAACCAAGTTTGCCTAAATAATCTCTCCATTGCACCTCTCCCAGTATGAACTGCTCCATGAATCTATCTCACCAAAGGATTCAGGAAACAATCTGATAACACTGCTCTACCATCTGTTGAAACCCAAATATCATCTTCCCTCTTTTTGCATCCGGCTCTGATTCAACCAGCCTGTTCCTTATCTGATGCTTCTCCCTGCAGTCTCCTGACCTCATACCCAGTATCTGCGATTGCTAGCATCATGCTGAGCTCGGATTTCTCTGTGCTCTTGCCAGAATATTCCCCATTAAAAATGCATGCATGGGTTGCATAAAAGTGGTGATTTCCAGTCGCAAAGTCTTCCCCTTTCCCAAATGCAGTGCATTTATTGACTGCCACTTCTTTTGGTCACTGCAAGCCTTCCAACAGTTGTTTCACATACTCCCAGCCCTTAATGGGAGATCCTGATGACAGTAAGAACCCCCTCTGTGACCATAGATGTTGAAAGTCATGAACCACACCAAAACCGTACTGGCTATCGGTATAGATGGTGACTCAGGTCTAATCAGAAGCAAGTCATGCACGGGTCAAGGCGATGATCTCAGCCACTTGTTCGGAGTATACTCACTGTAAACAAGCCGCTTCCACAACTCCAGAAATGATACAGACAGCTAAAGCTGCTCTCAGGTAACCCTAATTGTATCTTAAGCATGAACCATCAACAAAACGGATTTGGTCAGAGTGAGGCAGGGGTTCATCGACACCGTTGGGTCTCGGTTTGGTGCAAAGATCAGTTACATCCAGACAGTCATGCTCCTCACAATCTTCCCCATCAACATTTGAAATAGGCAACAAGATAGCAGGATTTACCACAGAATACTGTTCCAGGGTTACATTCTCATCCGCCAATAAGATCTGCTCATACCTTGTCAGCCTATTATTTGCCAAATGCAGTGTTTTGGTTCTCATCATCAGAAGCTCAACTGAGTGTGGAACATATACAGTAAGTGGATGACCCATGATGATACTTTCACATCTTTCAGTTCTGACACTTGTTGCAGCGCCAGATCTGAGACATCCGGGCAATGCTAAAGATACAGGATCTAATGTAGCTGAAAAGTAGGCCACTGGTCTATGGACTCCCTCATGTGTCTGGGTGAGTACAGATAGAGCACAACCCTCCCTCTCGCAGCAGAATAGTGAAAATGATTTGTTGTAATCAGGCCTCCCCAGAGCTGGAGAGCGACAAAGGCACTCTCTCACCTGTAAGAAGGCAACCAAGCTATCGTAATCCCAGGGTATCGGATCGCTCATATCTTTGTGTGCCAGCCTCTGTAAGGGCTTTGCTTTCAAGGAGAAGTTCTGGATCCATTGTCGGCAATAGCCAACAATTCCCCAAAACATCCTGACTTCTTTTTGAGTGGTAGGCGCATTTATTTTCATGATCGCTTCAATGCAATCTGGTGACACATTTCTCTTGCCTTTTTCAATGCAATGACCCAAGTACTGAAGTTCTGTTAAGAGTTCTGAAGCTTGTTCAGCGACACCTTGTGTCCATTTTCAGCTAAATGGTTCAGTAAGGCAATGGTATCATCCCTGCAAGCCTCTTCTGTCTCCAATACAATTAGGGGATTGTCTATGTACTGCATGAGCACTGAATTTTGGGGCAGTACCAAGCTCTCAAGGTTCTTTTTCATAATTTGGGTAATGATAGATGGACTTTCAGTATATCCTTTTGGGATACGACACCATGTTAAAACACAAGTCACCAGCATTGAAAGCGAATACAAATTAACTTTCCTTATGAAATGGGATGGAGAAAAATGCTTGGCACAGATCAATCACTGTAAACCAAACAGCTTCGCAAGGGATCTGAAACAGGATCACAGATGGATTCGGTACCACTGGACAACATGGAATAGCAATCAAATAAACCTTCCTAAGATCCTGAACTAAGTGATATTTGCTGATACCCTGCAAAACCATAGAATCAATCACAGGTATAATCCCTGCCACCGTTTCCGGGGTCAGGTTGTATTGGGGCTTTCTCAAAAATTTTGCATTTTGCTTGATTTGACAGGCTGGTTCTACTCCTTGAATCAGTGCTATTTCTTCTCCTGTGAAGTCCCACACCACTAGAGAGATGTTGCCTCTCAAATCCAGCGGCATGTCTTCCACTGTCAGTACAGGAAACATGTCTACACAGTGGTCATGATTTGCCAATTTGAATGCAATGCCATCATCATTAGTTTGCAGCTCAATTCTCTTTGGTGTAAAATAAATGATACAGTTCAGTTTGCATAAGAGATCCCGCCTTAACAAACAGACTGGACTTGAATCACACACCACAAATTAGTGCAGATCTTGAAAGGTTTCTATTTTCACTGGTACCTCTTCTGTCAACAGGTTTGTCATTCTCTTACTGGCAACTCCTACAACTTGGATCTATTGTCCCGAGAGGGGTAGGTTTGGGACTACTGCAGATCTCACAGTAGAATGGGTAGCACCAGTATCAATCAAGAAAGTAATGTGATGACCGCCAACATCTGCCTCCACATATGGTCCATTCTGGTCTACCTCTAAGACTGCTCCAAAGTATACAGCCTTCCTCCCCCCTCAGTCACCGTCATTGTGACAGGTCCTGATCGAGTCCGTCCAGTGCTTCCATGAAAGGGTATTTGGTGGTATGCTCGATTACTCTGAGGAACTGTCGGATGGTTATGTAACATGCACTAACTGATTTTGACCTCCCCTATTGTAAGATCTTCGTCTTATTATGGTGTTTATCACATCTGGCATTTGGAGTAACTCTCCCTCTTGCATCTGGTTTACTGGATTCAATTGGCATTCACCCTTACAATGCTCAGTTTGGTGACAAAAATGGCAGGAGGTTGTTTTCTTTAGTGTATTAATGTCTATACCTATTTTGGGGTCTATAGGGAAACCTCTTCCTTTTCTCTGTCCAGAGTTATTTGGAACATTTTGAACTCTCCTTTATTATTTCCCTGATTTCGACATATTGTTCCATTCTTTGTCTGCGGCTGATCTACTCTTTGTGCATTCCTCATGTGGACCAACATCAACTTGTCCTTAATTCTCCTGTGTATGAAATCCACCACGTCACAGCAATACCTTGCATACTGTAAAACTTCACCCACTGACTTGTTTTGCCATTATATCAAATGTTGCTGGATCATAACGCTAATTTCTGGTCTCAACCCCATCACAAATTTGGAAACAAATTATCCCATGTCTTTCGGATCAAGAGTACGTAACCCACTACATTGCTTGAAGGCTGCAAAAGCCGCTCATAATCTGCATGTACTGGTACTTTGCATTCCTGGGTTGTTCGATCTATTTTAACCCAATTGATATCTTATGGAGCTATTTTGGACTGCAACCATGTAACCACCTGTTCAAACTTTTTCATAACCAAAGGTGAAGGGCCATGAGTTATAGGATCCCGCACTGGTTCAGCAGAAGGCCAATCAATAGCAATTTTAAAAGTGGACCATAAGTCACTGGGGACCATAATGTCAAACAATTTGTTCAAATCAATCCACTGATACAACACCTCAAATTGTAATGAGCCATAACTTGGAAATTCCAAATCTCCCCCTCTTTCAGTGATTTTATGCCAATTTTGAAGCCAAACGATAGTATGGAGTCCTACCTTTGTCGCCATATAATGTGCTGGAGTATCCGCAGGCTGTGCTTCCTCACCACTCGAGTACAACTCCCTGAATTCCCCTGAACAAATTTCACAACGCCCTAAAATATTGCACAATTAGATCAAAATTTTCCCTCCATAAACAATTTGTTCAAACACAGCTTCCTGATGACTACCACCCAGTCCCAGTGTGGCATTACACCAACTGATCTATCGTAGTGCAGCACCCTATTTTTACCTCTTCTCAGGGGTTCACCCTTCTTCACAATTTCTCTGTCCATGTTCGATCACAACTCTGTATTTTGTCTGCCTTCTAAAGATTGATAGAATTCAATCATGCAAGAACATTCACACACATCAACCCTCAACCTGCACTGTTTACTTGAATCGGTATAGTCCACCCCTATACACATGGTTTACCACACAATTCCCACATGTCTCATTCAGACAAAGTTCCCTGTCTTAAGTGGAACTGCTGATAACGCCTCACAACAACTCCTCAAATCTGCAGTCAGACAATCACAATAACTTGATGTCTTCTACACATTTAATATATACCTGGATCCTAGGCCACTTCGGAACCTGAAACTCAAATTTCAATCCTTGGATCATGTCCGGCCTAAAACCACATTCACTTGACTTTCAAAAAAACTCTGCCAGAAACCACACAATCACGTCACTCGCACAATCTAACATTCGATGCATCCCTAATGATACTCACTCCTCCGTTCGCTGCTGTTCTCGCCGCACCATCAAACTCCCTAGGTCTCCACCGAGCAGACATCCAGATTACCCTTCTTCGGATGTTCGTGGGTAAAAGGCATTAGTCTGTCCCTACTGTAGAGCTAATGTGACATTCCTACATTGCATTTCCCAAGGCAGGATCAGTTAAGGTGTCAGCTTGTGAAGTCTTCCTAAGAAGTCTCTTCACATCAGTTGGGTCAAGTAGCATAAAGCTTCAGAGCTCATTCTAAGATGCTCTCTCTCTCTCTCTCTCAAGGCAAGGCAGAAGTCCCCGGACACTTTCCCTAGTTATGAGACATCAATGCCACAGGTAGTATCCCAGAGTGCTTTGCAAAATCACGCTATCCAGTCAGGCCACCTCCTCATAGGTAACTTTCCAATAGGCAACAATGCTCCCAAGCTTTTGTGAGATTGCCTTGATTCGCAGACTTGCTCCAATGAGAAATTACAACAGTTCTGCAGTATCAGTATCAACGCATAATGTATCCTCTTCTCCCTAGGCCTAACTCCTAAAACAATGACATTATTCTAAATAACTAGGAAGATTCTTCCACCTGCAACAGAAAAAGGAAAAAGTACAAATCCAACATGCACATAAAACTCAACTATTAAATCTAATGTGAGAGCTTCCAGGGAAAACGCATTTCAGGCCTACAGAAATTGGGCAACATAAGAAATAGCACACAGGCATTACCAAATTACATATACAATGAACACTCCTTCCTGAGCACTTCTAAATTGACATGTTACATAAGCACATCAAATATGTGAGAAATTGTCAGAAGCATACACAAATTCTACATGTTAATGTTTTCAGCTAATCATGTATGATTTCAACGTTAATCTCTTCATGTTTACATGGAAATATCCTTAACACGACACATTTCATGTTCACATTCTACTGTCCCAGGTTAATAGGACAAATGATTATATGCGGTTGCAGACTACTCATAATTATGATGCACCCCAACAAATAAAAAGTGAATCTTGCACTTCATCATCCCTGATAAGGCCCACATTCATGAAGCCCAGTTTGCCACAAGCTCTTTTTACGCCCATCTAGATGGAGTACAGAAATCCCCAATTTAAGCTCAAGCACAGGAACTCACAGATTCTGTTTCCGAATCAGGCTTCAGAGCTTCCCATCATGTTTTAGAGTGCCATTGGATTTGAACAGGGATAATAAAGGTGCCTGAGGTGAGAGGAGAATTGGAGAATTGACTCAGTTCTGGCAGTGGATGTAAGTGACTCCTATGTAGAAGGAGAAGTTAATGGTTGCCCCATGTCCTTTTTGTTTGACACTGGTGCCACTTGTTCATCTGTGAAGACAGTTTAGTTCCTGAACATACCTCTCTCAGGAAAAGGGGCCCAGGTCATAGGCGTTTCAAATGAGCATCACACTAATCCAGTTTCAGCTACTGTCCCAATGTAGATAGGGTCTATATAAGAGATCAGCACCAATTTGTAATGTGTGACTTGAGCCCAGTAAATCTTATGGGGAGAGACCTCTTGTGCAAACTCACCTGTTTCATATATTGCACACCTGAAAAAGTTGAGCTAAAGACCCATTCGGCTGATGCTGAGTTTAAATTAAAGTCACAAGAGTCCGAAGTCCAATTGTTCCCCATGCCTACGACAGAGGATTTGCCCATTGAGTAAAGGAGTAGTCAGGAAAGAAGTATGGGGCTTCATGGGGAAGGAAATTGGCCTAATCAAAGATGTGGCCCCATTAAAGTTCACCCTTAGGTCCAATGAAGTTTTTCCCCAAAGTCACACTTACAAATTGACTCCTGAAGCCAAAGCTGACAGAACACCAATCATTGAGAGCATGCAGGAACAGGGAATTTTGAAGGAGGTCATTGGGAGTCCATTCAGATCTCCGATCATGGCCTTGCGAACAGCTAATAAGAAATGTACGATCATCCAAGTTTTGCAAAAAATAAACCAAACATTCGTTCAATGCTATCCTGTGGTACCGATTCCAGCAGTGATTCTGTTCCAGATTCTGACTGAAGTTGCATGGTTCACTGTCATTGGCCCATGTCAGGCATTCTTTTCCAATCCCCTTCATGAAGACAGCCAGTTTCTCTTTACGATCCACTCTCAAGAGAAAACAATCTGTAATACAGTTCAGGTGACGAGGCAAAGGGATTCCCTAATTTGCACGGGGCACGCCCCCATGCAAATAAAGGAACGCCCCCCTGAAGATAGCACTGCCGCTTTCTGTGCGCGATCGGCAGGCGCGCAATGCCCATTGGACTCAAGGGGCTTCAGCCACCCCCGTCGTGTGTGTCAGCCCGGGCTCAGACAGCTTCCGGGCACACACACAGCCGCACCCGAGCACTTCACAGGTCTTTGCAAGACCATTTTCATGTTAATTAGGCATTGTTGTTTTGCCCCTTCTAAGAGCCCCTGCAGCCCCACTCTGCCTACTGCTTAAAGATTCAGCCCCACCTGAAATTTTTTCCTAGCCACCCTCCCACCCCCGCCCCCCCCCCCCCCCGAAATTTGGCTCTAGTTGCGCCTCTGGCTATCAGTATTACGGAAGGGGATGCAAAAGCGCCTGCAGCCCCTTCTGTAATACCAAGTGCCCCTTGGACGTGCAAAAGCAGGTGCAAACACCCATTGCGCACACGGGGCACTTTGTGTAATACGGCCCCTAGTAGATTATGTTGAGTCTGGATGAAAAGGAGCCTTGCATTAAATTGGCAGGGTTCCTGCTCTGCCAGATCCAGAGTTTCCCTGCTTCATTTAGGGACGAGACTCTGGCCTCTGAAAACTGTAACCTGGTGGCTCATCTGCCTCAGGAATTTTAGGAAAGGCTGTGCAAGTATTTGTTTCCTGCCCAGTGTGGCTACAGAAACAATTAGCTAATGCCCCCAAGTGCAGGCTAGAAGCTTAGGGTGGCCAGACGTCCCCGTTTTCCCAGGACGGTCCCTGTTTTTGGAGAAGTGTCCCCGTGTCCCAACACTTATCTCCAAGTGACTCAAATGTCCTCGTTTTCAAACAGTGTCCCGGTTAAACACAGAAATGTCCCTGTTTTTCGTTGTTCTGTTGCGCAAGCGCGCGCATGCTCTCTTTGCACTGGCGTTTGCTAGCTTTTGGCAAATATATGCTATAGTCCTTAACAGTGTAAATGTAATAGGAAGTACTAATGCTGCTATGTAAAGGAGAGAAGTGCCAATTAAAGACCTTGGATTTGTTGTCTGTAATGCTTCATCTCGGTCTGTGGAGGGAGCTGTCATTGTAGTCCTTTTTCTATGTCTATGACAGCTGTCAAATATTCCTACATTTATGTCGATGGTTACTGCAAACCGTAGTCCTACTTCTATGTCTATGATCTGTCCCCGTTTTTGTTTTTGTTTTGAGAATCTGGTCACCCTATAGAAGCTCCCTGTCAGTCTGGACTATTTGCATAAATAAACGTCCACTTTGGGAGGTTGTGTCTGGAAACAAATGCTGCTCAGCGGCCAGGCAATGGCAGCCGTACAGCATTACAGTTTTATGAAAAGTGATCTGCTGTGGCTCAGGAGCATCTTCAGCTAAATGAAACCAGCTGACATTGAGGGGTTCTATATATGTGACAGGTGGACTTCTGCCAGAGAACCGAGATGGGGACTCTGCCATACAGACAGGATGACAGATCAAACCAAAACCCAAGGTCACCTACCTTCTGTATGATAAACATCATAGGAGACCAGATTAAGCATGGAGGCCAACCCATAATATAAACCTGTGCAGGACAACAGCACTCGATTGTCCCTTACAGGAGAGATGATTCCAAAGAATGAAACTTAAAACCTATCCTCGGGGGCTCATAGCATGTCTCTGTAGCAAATTTGGAAAGACTATGGAAACCACATTCTGGTATATGTCAACAAAGTGGTCTATATTCACACAGGAGAGGACTAAGCTTGACTCATTACATCCCATGGATGTCATATACACAATCTACATATTCAGATATTGTCATGAGAGCACAGCAGTAAGCAAAGAAGAATGTGTTCACGGTAGCACTAGAAATATTTTCATTTTTATAAGTTAGCTGTGCAGACCGGTTTCATCTACATGCAATAACAACTGGTACACTTAATCAGTATCTGTGAATATTTACTCTCTCAGATTGAATTTACGTCTGTAGAAAACCTGGAAGAAGGACGAAATGTTTGCAATTGTAAACATAATTGTAAATCAATGAGTATTGACAAGTTTTCTGAAAGGTTTCACCACCTAATTTGATTTTCATACGTACGAATGGTGATAAAATTACAGGAGTAAGTGTGAAAATTGGGAGTGAAAAGATTCCCTTATCTGAGGGTAATTTTGTTGAATGAGGTCATCATGTGAAACCCTATATGCACATTAGCCATGATTGTAAGATTTTACAGTGGCTGAAAATCTTTTGGTTTGCAGATGGATGATGTTTGTAGTTTTCCATATAGAATGTTAGAGAGTTTTGTGACTCCCAGAGAAGTAGTAAATTTATGGAAAACCTAGGCATCCTTGTATGAATAGAAAAGCTGTTATTTAATTTGTGAATCACCCTGGATGTCTTAAAGACCAATAAGCTTTCTCAATATTTTGGGGTAGATTTACGAGAAACTGATGCATCTGTAGAGATGCGTCAGTTTTTCTGAGGCAGCCTGTGATACCCTTGCTCCACACTGGCTGCGTCGTATTTACAATACGGCGCACCATGGCGCAAGGATTGACAGATGCGTCAGAAATTCTGACGCATCTGTTGGCTCAAAAGTCACTCATTGCTGGAGTCATATCGCAAGCACGATGCAACTCCAGCAATGCATGTTGAGGCCTATACTTGTACTGCGTCACGCCTGACGCCTGTTTCAAGCAGGCGTAAGGCTTTGACGCAGTGGCGAAAAAAGAAAGAGAGAGAGAACCCTGCCTCAAGATATGTAGGCCCTAGCTATGGGGTCCTGACTGATATATATGGAGGGGTGGATAACCAAGAGGTTGACAGGACATAGAATAATCACATGGTCAAATCAGGAGGACTAAACAGTTCAATTTTATGAAAATATATTTTTTATTTTTATTTTTATTTTCTGATACAAAAAGTTAAAATACTTTTTTTTGGGAAGCAATATATATTTTGTTGGGATATATCACAGGTGCATATAAGTCATAAATGAAGACAAAAATGTCACAACAATTTTTCGTCCTACCCAGTAACAGCCTCTATTCATACGTACATAATCATTCACTTCATACCTACTCACACTCTCTCTCCTAATTTCATACACCAATCACTCTATCATTCATTCTACTTTCCCTTGCAATTATAGCACATAGGTGGTCAAGTCGGGATGTTCATCCGGGTAGTTGTTTTTAGTTACGGGTCCTGGTGTTATGAGAACAATAACTGTGTTTCAGGAGACATACGCCGACGCGCGTTTCGGTGACCGGCCAATGGGGCCGCACCTTCGTCAGGGCAAGGGGCAGTATACTGGGGCGGGCACAAACGTAAAAACTCTGATTCCTTATTCAGTTCTGCTGTTCAGAAGTAGCAGACTTCAGATGACATCATAGGGTGCATGAGCGTCTACGCTGTAGTTATTTTTACAGTTCGATTCCAGAATAGTTTTGTTTCTAGACGCTGTATTTCATAGCACCTTCCGATATTGGTGTTCAACTGGTTTCTAGATGGCAGTTCACGATAGTAGTTGGCAGATACAAGGCCTTTCAGGGTTCAAAACGGAATTAGAACTCTGGAATGCCACTCGTATTCAAATATACGTGTTCTCTCTCTAAGTGGGTTCCGGGGGCGTAGGGGTGCAATAATCCAGTGGATACCTATACGCCTCTTTATGGGCGGGCTGATCGCGTCTGGGTAGCGATTTCGCTATTGTTCTGTTTCCACGCTATTTAGTAGTAGTGAACAGTTCATATAGTTTCGGGCCACTTTAGAATAGAGTTGACTGCAATATCGCCTTTTTCCCGGTCGCCATTGTCCTCAAATTGGGGTTCCGCCGACTACGTCTGTCGGCCAGTTGCTCGATGCCGCAGTGGCGTCCTAGATGTGCCGCAGTGAAATCTTGTAGATTTCACTGCGTCTATTTTACGAGACTTTCCTGTGCGGGAACGCCCATCCCTGCATACATTATCCCTGACGCAGGTATAATGTGAAGTAGGGCTTTACAATGCATCACATTGTAAATTGGCTGCATTGATTACGCCACTGCTGCGTCATAAAATTGACACAACGGTGGAGCAAAAGTGTTGCAAGGGGCTTGTAAATCTGCACCTTTGTTTCTAGATTTCGTCGATAGACAGCTTTAGCTTCTTTTGCCAAGACCTATTGTTTTAAATACATAAGATATATTTAAAGTGGGATTTGGGGTTCAGCCCCTCTCTCACGGTAGGATAACTTTGTTGTCTCTCTCGCTACCCTGTTTCTGTTTCAATGGCTTTCCTGCTGTTCCTGTGTTTGTCCCATCCAGAAGCATTTTGCTCTCACAGTGTTTGGTTGTACGATTTATCCTTTCACTGCTGACTTAGACTGTGCTTCTTTGCAGTTCATGAGTCTAACTATTTTCTCTCTCTCCTCCCCTTCCTCTCACATCACTCTTCTCCATCTTTTCCAACTCCCACCCAATCAAAGACAGTTTATTTAACAAATGTAAGGCAGAGACATCAGTGAATGTGTTTTTGAAATGTTGTAAGCGTGTGGTACTCATATTTGGGTGGTGGTATACATTATGTTTCTATTCTTATTATATGTGTGAACTAAGTTGGCAATAAATACCATAAACATTGCTGTAGCTCTTCTAGGGCAGCCCCATTGGCTTTGCTAATGCTTGTTTTCCTTCCCATCAATATAGTGTGCTCATGGCTATGCTACTCGTCGTCCTTATATGGCGTGTCCATCTTTTGATAAATGTTTCTTTTCCTTTGGGGTCCTGTGATCCTCACATCTTCTCTCAGATCAACTGTCTGTCTACGCTACCCAAGGAAAAATGTAATTGAGGTGGAGTAAGTTACAGATAGAGTAAAAAGGACCTACCTGCTTTAGAAAATGGTGCTGCTTTAAGACTATACAGTTTGTATACTGTTTTATCTAGGCTGCCTGTTAAGACACCTTGGGGGATATTCTCAAGAACATGCGAAAAGCAATTTCGCATATCGCCGTCTATCGCGGGAAAATAACTCTGTGTCAAAATTACATTCTCAACATGGCGGTAGCATGCAATAGTGTCCCAATAACGCTTCAAATGTCAGCGAAAACCTTACCGGGACGGCGATAAAAATCAAAACCCGAACACGGAAAAAGTGGTGATGGGCTCAACCGCGATGACAAAATCAGCGATAAGGTGTGCCAGGCCTGCAATTCACGCACGTCAGGCAGAAAAAATCACCATGAAAGCAGGAAAAAAACCACAAACAAAAACAAAACAACTGTGAAGCACAATGGAGGTAGCCAGAGCAGGAACAGAGGACGACCAGAACCCCACAAGCCCCCAGAGGACCAGGCCGGGACCTGGGGTCAGGGAAGGGCAAGGACAAGAAGAGGAAGACTTGGTTCAGTTTGCAGGAAAACAGGATTCTGATAACGGAGGTAATAAAATACCATCAACAACTGTTTGTCACCTCCAATGTGTCATTGGCGACAAAAAATTGAATATGGCAGTCCATCGTGGCCAAGGTGAATGCAATCGGAGGACAATGGAGGAGGTCAAGAGTAGGGGTGGGTGGAATTTGCATAGTCGCGCTACGCAAAGCTCCACGAAACGGTAAACAAATCTCTGCAAACACGCAAAAGGCCAGCGTACACGCAGAATTGCTTGTTTCGCCCATTCACGTTACTTTTTTCCTGTTCGCGAATGCTGTTTGCGTGCTTGGGGAGAAATATCTCACAAACACGCATTTTGAAAGCGCGAACAAGCAAATAAATTTGTCAATTCCGCGTTCTCCGCGGAACGCAAAATTACCCAAATTCCGCGAGCGGAACGGAATTTACTGCCCAGGCCTAGTCAAGAGGCGCTGGAATGATGTGAAGCGCAAAAATAAGCAGAAACTCAGCAACAACCAGAAGGCAGCAATGCGGACTGGAGGTGGGAGTCCAGCACCACAGGAGGAGCTGAACGAGATGGAGGAAATTGCGTCCACAGTCATCAGTGTGGAGACGGTGGCAGGAATTGGGGGACCGGATACTGCTCCACAGGAGCCGACACAATAGCAAGAGGGTGAATAACGACCAGGGACTTGGGCAACAGGGGAGATGGGCACAATGGCACACATGCACAATTAAGCCTAGCACAGTGCATACCCACAATAACTCTGGAGCATGTCCCTGATCCCCTTGGAACACTGCAGCACGCCTAGAAACTGCAAGTAGACCCCTGTCGACTATGTCCCCAGAGGGAGCCCTCCCCACACATCGTTACTCTTACAACAAACCCATACACATGGGCTGAACCTAGCAAAGTGACACTGCATGTCGATTAGCATGGCTGCAGTCAAATTATCATGACATGGTGCACGCCACAACACTGAGGTGGTTGAGTGTGGACCACATCCTTATAGGAGCAGGTCACACTCTGACACATCCACGTGCACAAACAACCCCTGACGTCAACAAGACATCTGAGGATAAACCATGCCCAAGAGTCCCAACTCCCACCAAGAGCCCAATTTACCCAAGTCTGCAACATCTCAGGAATGAATAAGCACAAAATTGAAAGGCACACCGCCTGAAAGGGATAAGGGCCAGCAAAATCAGAGCTGCAGGGGCAACTCTCCCACAATGCAGCTCACACACATAAGAAGCAGAGCACATCAACATTGACAACAATGTGGGACAAACTGCAACACATTCACAACAGAACAGAGGACACAACTGCTGCTGCTTGTGTGTAGAAACTGGCCAATTACATTTGGCATAGCAGGGAAATGTGAGATGATGATGTAAAAGTACAAACATACATCTGTGATGTTGTCGAAATGTCCACTGTCCCCCATCAAATAGGCAGCTAGTCCCAAACAGTCACAATGTACTGTTGAGCTTCAAACCACGAGGCACCTGTGTGTTTCTTCTTAATGCTGCAAACTCCCAATACCTCTGTGGATCAATCAGGTAACAAGGATTACAGACACTTGACTACACTGACTTCTCCACAAGGAAAAGGGGAAGTGGAGAGAGAAACAAACAAAACACTGGTTCTGTGGAATCCAGGTAGGTTTCTCTGGTCGAAGTGTGCCGGGTCTCAAGATGTTGGGTTGACTGATACTGTTCAAATACACAAACAAGGATTCAGCGACTACTGAACTTTAACTCAGAACATAACTTCATCAAACACTTTTTATCGCAAGGAAAGAAACATACAAAAAAGTCTTCGGACCCTTGCTGACACTTCTACAATTATCAGATACTTAGGACTCTTCACTATTTGTTTTATACCTTCAAGAAAAGCATGTACAAATTAAAGTTCAGCACCAAATATATTAAAATAATAACCGCTAGTGTTGTTAGTGATTAGCTTGTTAATTGGAGAATTATATTCTAATTATACCTGATAATTGCCTTTTCTGTAATTTCAAGTGGGGTTCTTGTCTGAAAAGAGAGTTAAAAGAGAAAACAAGAAAGACACCTAACGTCCTATAAGTCGGGTTAACTCTCAAATATACTCCTATTAAAAAGGAGTTGAGTTTAAACACTCAGCTGCAATCACCTTGTTCAATAACACAAGTCTGCATAAATAAAACAATTGTTTTGTTGCCTTGTTCACTACACAGTAAGCATACGTTACATTTGTCCGTACCAATGCCTGTTTTCTGGTTCACAACATATTGTTAAATATGATCGCCTTTTGATTACACCAAGGACTGTTAATAACAAACACCAGGGTCAACTGTAACTCTACCAGGAAAAACAAATATCAATGTTCGTTGTGGGTTTCATCAAAAAGTCATCTCTTGTGCTTTTAAAACCCCCTCATATTGCAAAGAACAGTAGTCCCTAGTATTTCAGGGATCTGGAAAATGATAGGCATACACTTATTAGTGAGTATGTCCTTTGTCCAGCCAGACAGGATTTTTATTTTGTGGTATAAATAAATAACACAAAGATTTTTTACACAGTGGTTACGACCAGAAACCCACAAAGGAGCAAGAAAAAACACTTTGGGCAGAAATGAACAAGGCGGTCTGTGTACTAGTATTTCAGTGAACAGACTTAATTATGTCTCAAAACACCATTGCACACATATTTTAACACTTCAACTACATATGGTGTTAATGTGTCGACGACGTTTCAATGCCGTAACTTAGATAATTGGCATCATCTTCAGGATAGAAAATAACAACATGTTTGTCTTGAAATCATATGACATTTTGCCTTTTAAGGACTGTACATAAAAAACATTAGAAACATAAAGGATTGGAGAGAGTTGAGAGGAAAAGGGGGGGGGGAAACATAAGGATTAAGAGTATTAAAAACTTGGGGCCTCATTTATGAAAGCCTTGCCCCATTGGTGCGTCACTTTTTCCCATGTTAAAAGTGACGCACCAGCGGCGCAAGGCCTTCGTAAATAAGGCCCCAGGCATGTAATAAGGTGGACCAAACGTGACACAAAGGTGAATAGTGGAGACATATTTGATGCTGGTGCTGTGAGTATGAAGAAACAATTTGCATGCTGTGAAACTAATGCTAGGAAAGAGTGTTACACTAGCAATAGACAGGCTCAGCATAGGACAAGCTCTGCATTAAGATTATTCGATAAGGACTAAGTGTAAAGAAGAGCCGATAACCAGTTTCCATGTGTAGGCCTATTTAGATAGTGTATCATACGGTGCAGTGTTGAGCTCAATAATAAAAACACATGTACATTATTACATACGGCGCAGTGATAGGTGAGCGGGATCATGGTGACTGTTTTCATCCATAAGAAAATGGTAGCGGCGTAGTGGAGGACTAATGATCAGAGTGTGGAGGCATAAAATTGAAACGGCGCATATACATAAAGAAAATTGTGACATATGGATAATGGATCTCAAGTGACAAAACCATGGTGCAGTGTTTCGAAAAAGGCTGGCAGGCAAAAACGCAAGAAGCGGAAGTGAATTGCCTTAATACTAAAAGCAGTGGGGCTGTATTTACCAATTCGGCGGGAGTACTATGACTTTATATCCAGAGGGCGGGAGCGGGAAGTTCAAACTGGTGCCTGTAGAGGGGGGAGAGGGTTAGTGACAAGCGTGAGAGAGAAGGTAAATGCTAAACCGTGGCAGCCGCAGGGTGTATAGTTACCGGGAGTGGTCGGAATTCTTCACAGACCATGTGTTGGTCTTCAGATGTGGCTCTGGGCTGAGCTTCCTTTCATACTTCAGGTAGTCGTCCTGCTTTACACCAGTAAAAGGTTGGTGTTAAATCCCTGCTGCCAACGCATCTTATCGCTTCTTTTTGGATCGCATCGCAGATCTGACTGGTTGTTTATAATATCCCTAAGTGGTGGTTTCGTGTATTTTTGCACGGGTCGCTATCATCCGTGGCAATGTTTTTTGTGGAAGCTATCACTGGAAAACTGGCGATATCGGCAGTTTGCACCAGCTTGAGAATGGGGCGATAATTCTTTCGCCACTTTTGATGCGCTAAAGTGCTGATAACTCGGCAATAAATCCTTGAGATTATGGCCCACATGCATCAAGCATTTTTGTAGTCGCAAACGGTGCGATTTCTTAAAATCAGCCGTTTGCGAATGCAAAAGTGCTTTTTGGGATGCATGAAGCAATTTTAGAATTCGTAACATGTTTGCGAATTCTAAAATTGCGGGTGCTTTTAAGAAGTCTCAGATGTGCGATTTCTTAAAAGCAATGCATCATTATTTTGAAAAGTGAAAATTCGCAAATAGGGTGCCAAATTTACCGAGTGGTTGAACCACTCGGTAAATTTGGAAAAAGTGTTTAAAATGTTGAAAATGCTTTTTTTTCAACATTCATGTTACGGACACACATGTCCTTAGGACATGTGTGTGTGCAACATGATGCGAAAAATACATTTCAGGGGTGCATGGGGGGGTCCTGTGGACCCCCCCCCCCTGCACCCATGAAATTTTCTAAGTGCCACTCGCAATTTGCATTGACTCCTATGGGCCTTTTGGCCCATAGGAATCAATGGGAATTGCGAAAATTAACTTAAGAATTCGGTAAAAATTGCGATTTTTACAGAATCACAAAGAAATACCGAAAAAAATGATTCCTTATTTTTCGCAAATTAAGAAATGCAAAATGACACAATGATGCATGTGGGCCTATGCCCCAATGTTTTTACATTGAAATGGGTCCCTTACTTGTCCTCTTTTGACTTTTGGATAGAGGCCACGGGGCCTGTATTGAAAGAGAAAATCTAGAGGTGCAATGGTGGTATTCTATGCAGTCTAAATCGGCCACTGCAATCACTTTTGGCCCTCCTATACTAGAATCTTGTGGCAGGAAGATGGGAAAAGGTATGTTCCTATTAGTTATCGAGTTTGGTTGTCAAACTTTGACTTTTTATATGAGGCAGATCAACCTTCAATAACATGCCCGTCCTTGCCATCTGAATAGTTTGCAGGGAGTAAGGTACTTAGGGTATCCAGATGGAGATATACACTTTAATATGTCCTCCCGGGGGGTCATGCCACAAGGCTCTTATAGTGTCCCTATGGTCGTCTACCATCAACGTGCTTTCTGGATGCTGTAGATAAGCTTTTTGGACAATTTTATCTTGAAACATCTAGAGAACTGGGCAGTAAAACACAACTTAAATCTGTTCCAGAGAGGGGCGTTAGGCCTAGCTGCTGAACAGCAGGCAATATTATGATTCTGAGGTTATTATGTGCAAAGAATGTTGAAAATAAAACGCAAACATAGTATGTTGTCCTTTGTTGAATTTATAAGCACATTCGACAAGGTTGACATGTCTACCTTGTGACATAAGGGACCTGATTCACAGAACTAACTTAAGAAAAAATCCTAAACTTACTACCATTTTGGTATTCACAGAAGGCACTTACTCATTTTGGTACTCAGAGAAGGCACTTACTCATTTCGGTATTCACAGAAGTTAGGAGTCCTAACTTTAGGATCCTAAATGCCTCTGTGAATACCAAAAGTCTTAAAGTTAGGAATTTTCTCAGTTTAGGAGTCATAAAGTTAGGAGTCCTGGGGCATATTATCAAGAGCAGAATCCCCACTTTTCCTGCGCCATGCGGTGGAAAAGCAGGGATTTTTAAAACTCACAATTAACAAGGACTCACGATCACGCTTTAGCGCGAGTTTCCTTGAGTTAGGTGCCATTTCAACCCTACTTTGCATGTCAGCGATACACATCGCTAGTGACATGCAAAGTAGGCGTTCGGAACCTAATCCGCATGGATTCCGTCAGAAACTCAACATCACGGGTCAGGCAATCACTAAAGTTGCGCTAACCGTGTTTTGCGCCGGATTTTAACCCCTGAAGAAAACCTGACTTAGCCATCCTACCAATGGAGGGTGGATTGTCAGGCTGAGTCCACCAGGGTGTATCAACAAGGATTTCGCCATTGGTGAGTTTATATTGCTGGATTTCCAGCGATATTCAAGAATTTTGCCGCTATCACTGGATTTTAAATCGCCAATGCCCAAAGCGTTGTGGATACAGCGCTATCATGGTGATTAAATCCATCGATGGCCGGCGATAGCAAAAAATGCGCTATGTGTTGATGATATGCCCCCCGTAGTTATAAATGTTCAGTGGTATTTTACCAATAAAATCCTTGACTTGATACATTTTTACTAGACACTCAAGTTACTCCCATTGTATGCTTGACTTTCAAGTCAAGTTTTACTCAGGAGAACATTTTGGAACACAGACACAGCTCGACAGAGTAAATGCGATAAATTCAGTGTCTAGTTAGAGTTGTATCTTTCACTAAAGAAATGTAGGACACATCAAAAGTATTTTGTTATCATCTTCTGTCACCACAACACATTACTATGAAGCCGAACAGCTTCATGGTGCCCCCACACTAATGAGATGCAATCTAATAACTGTTATACTAGAGGGTGGAGCTTGTGAGATTAAGCAGTCTTTGCAATTTTACAGTTCTCTCATATTTACTCATAGGCTGTGTTTACAGTCTGCTGTCAATGAACTTGGATATGTAGCTGCACTTCTCTGGTTATTGGAGAAGCCAATGATGTGCCTTTTATGTTCTTTGGAGGTGTGGTGAACATTCTGCTCTATTGTTGTTTCATCTGACGGGCCTTGTCTTTAGAAGTATTATTATTATTATTATTATTATTATTATTATTAACGAATTTTGTACCGCGCACGGTTACCCAGAGGCATCCCAGCGCTTATAGAGAATCAGAGCAAGCTGCCTATGTGAAGCAGAACAGATTTAGAATTATTCTGGAAATAGATAAGTTTTAAAATGTTTCCTGAACCTGAGCAGGTTTGGTTCAGAGCGTAGTGAGAGTGGGAGGGAGTTCCAGGCGTGTGCAGTATGGATAGAAAAGGTCCTGCCACCTGAACGGGCTCTCCTAATTCTCTTTATGTGAAGGAGGTGTTTATTATCGGAGCGTAAGGCTCTGGTGGGCTTATAGGGCCGAATCATGTCCTTCAGAATAGCAGGTCCTTTCCCCTGAATGCTCTTGTGAGCAATACAGAGGGCTTTGAAGGTCACTCTCTCTTTGACCGGGAGCCAATGGAGTGCCTTTAGCGCGGGCCTGGCTGATTGCCTGGCCGGAACGTTCCGCAGCAGCCTGGCTGCCGCGTTCTGCACTTGTTGCAGGATTTTGAACGTTGATTCCGGTGCTCCGAGAAAGAGTGCATTACTGTAGTCCAGGCGTGAGATGATTAGACCTTGGACTAACAGCTTCCGGGAGAGTTCAGGTAAGAGGGGGAGAACCTTACGGGCCGAACGGAGCAGTCCATAACACACGCCAGCGATCTTCTTGGCGTGTGTCCTAAAGGACAGATCAGGCTCCAGCCAGACCCCCAGGCTCTTAATCTCCTTCTTTGGGTCAGGCGGAGTGCCCATACAGTTGGGCCAGCTGCTCGGCGAGAGGGCAAAGCTTGAGTGGCCCAAGATCATCAGCTCAGTTTTTGAGCCGTTCAATTTGAGCGATGACCTGGTCATCCAGTCAAACACCTCTCTTAGGCATGAATGGAGCGTTTCAGGCTGTTTCTCCAGCTGTGTCAGACCCACCACTAGCTGAGTGTCATCCGCATAGCTTATGGTCTTAAAGCCAAACGGAGACACCACACCCTCCAGGGGTGCCATATACACGTTAAATAACGTGGGGCTCAGGGATGAGCCCTGAGGCACCCCACAGTGAAGTGGAAGGGGAGGAGATTTTGCGTTGCCTTCCCAAACCTCGAAGGTACGCCCCTCCAGAAAAGAGGCCAGCCATTCCAGGGCCGCTCCTGTGACTCCTGTCTCTGCTAGGCGTTGTGTCAACACTCCATGGTTGACAGTATCGAAGGCCGCACTTAGGTCCAGGAGGATCACTGCCACTGACCCCCCTGTATCCAAAGTGCTTCTGGCCTCCTCTACAACTGCTAGCAGAGCCGTGTCGGTTCCATGACCCGGTCGGAATCCCGTCTGGGAGTCTCTCAACCGACCATTCTCCTCGAGAAAGTTGGACAGTTGGCGGTTAACCAGTTTCTCGGCAACCTTACTAATCCCTGGTAGCAAGGAGATGGGCCTGAAATTGGCTAAGTTCTGTGGATCTAAGCCAGGCTTCTTCAGAAGCGCTTTAACGACTGCGCTCTTCCAGTCTGGCGGTACCGTGCCATGAGCGAAGGAGAGATTGACCAAATCGGTCAAAGGCTCTCCTATCGATGGGGCAGCCTGCTTTAAATACCGCATTGGGACTGGGTCTCGAGGCGAGCCACTCTTCAAGCTCCCGAGGACCTTCAGTACTTCGCCTGAGGTTACGGGGCCAAAAGACGTCAATAAATCTTCCGACATGCTTAAGTCCTCAGACGGAGTCGGGGTTCCCATCACGGGAGAGAGAGAACTAATAATGGTGTCAATTTTATCTTTGAAGTAAGTGGCCAATTCCAGACAGTTTTCCTGTGGTCTGTCGTGGACAAGAATGGGATCCTGTGGTTTAAGAAGCTCCTTCATCACTAGAAAGGCTTCCCTGGATGAGGACGCAGCATGACTCACTCTCTCCCCAAAAAAGGAGGCCTTTGCTGCGCGTATAGCAAGTTTATACATCCTTAATTCCCTACGGTATTAGAGATACTCACTTTCATATGTCCTGTCAGACAGGCCTGATAATCACATGACTAGGTGGGCATGCCTGTCAGTGACCTATGCTGTGGTCTGTTGAAGGAAAATGGAAACTAAAGCTGGTTTGACTGGAACAGAGCTGTTGTGCTATCCATCTCAGGATGTGAGGAAAGAAAGCATGGGCCTGTGCTGCTAATCAATGCATAGGAGCCTATTATGGATATGGGAAACACAGTTTTGTAAAGGCACCTCTTGTGAAACAAATAGAAGCACCATGTTGGAAATAAACAACATAAATAAATAACAAAGATCCAAGGCCACTTTAAAACCAGGAGTGGTTAATGTGAAGATTCCTAGCTTGGTTCCATCACCAAGATAGCATACAGCTGTGGGACATGGCTGTCATAATCAAAGGCACAAATATCAGACAAGGGCACAGGACACATATCCGGTGAAGAGAAATATACGACTTACAAATCATGAGTCCAGTGCCCATGAAGCACTCTAATCATAGCAATAACTCAGACTTCCTCTCACCATGGACAGTCACAGAACATAGGACTCTCTCATGTTTTGTGTCTCATCACTCTCCTCCGCAAAATGTGACTAAGAACAAAGAACATCACTGATGGGTTTGTATTTAAATAATGTTGGCTGCATTTAAGCCACACATTTTCAATCGACAACTTGACCTTTATTCTTGTCTTTTGGTTTAGTTTTTCTTTAATAAAAAACCTATATACTAAAAAATATAACCTAGGGAAGCATAGACAATAGAAGCTGCAACAGGTGTCTTTTTCACTGAAAAGATTCAGCAGGGGCGGCCTTAGGCATGTGCAAGCTGTGCACCTGCACAGGGCCGCCAAACCCCAGGGGCCGCCACGACAATATATATCCTTATTATAATAATCCTCTGAGGATGGATACATATTTGCGTGGCGGCCCCTGGCAGGGATTTGGCGGCCTCTGGCTCTGTTCTACTTCCAAACACCCTGACTTCCCCTCTTCACTGGCCTCTGCGCCTGCGTTCCTCCAGGGGCCCCCTACCTACGCTCCCTGCCCAGGGCCGCCATGAGCCAAGAGCCACCCCCGGATTCAGGATACTTTAACTTTCATGCAGTCACTCAGTCACATTAATTTCCTTGTCTTCTCCTCTCAACTTCCAACTGTGAAATTTTCTTCCTGTCAGGTTTGAACAGGATTATCCTCAAGGGAATGTTTCCAGAAAGGCTACAAAGCTTAACCCTGTGCCAGCTCCAACTCGCTGCTGCAAGACACTCGCTCCAAGCCGTTTTGTTTCTCTTTAATGTGTGTCAGTATGACCGTATTGTTTCTTGTTGCATACCCATTATTCTCTGTGCTAGTATTTACGTATTATTTCGTGTCGCACAGCTGTTAATTTTTGCTGCCTTTCTCGCTGCCCTTTCCCTCCCTCTTCTGCCTCCAGCAAGCCCCCGCCACCTCCCAGCATCCCTCCCTCCTTCCAGGATCTACTTATGTAGTCCGCAGCATGGCAGCGCCACATGCGTGCAAGGTAAGCCCATCAGCTACCGTCCATGCCAGGACCACGCTCAGCGCCAGGAACCCTGGCTCTCCCACCACCCAAAGCTACACCTTCACCGAGCTGTGAGCTCTTGACCCTGGAACCCTAGCATCAGCTGCTGCTGCACCTCACCACAAGCAACGGTAGGACCCTTTGCTTGCTGGCACTGCTTCTTTGCCTGCAACACCCATAAATGCAACAACCACTACCACGCCAACCACAACCAGAACAGCTTCACGGCCTCCTGCTCGAAGCATGATCTCACTGCAAACACGTCATTGAGATCTGGGACATAATCACCCCCCTCACTCTGACGTTATCTTCCTCGACGAGACCGGGCTCAACTCCGCATTTACAGCTGGCATTGCACCAGCAATGCCTGATGGCTACAAGATAGCACACCATGACCAAGTTAACGAACATGGAGATACAATCTCAATCATCCACAAGTAAACTATCCACTGCACCACCACCACAGAAGATGCCACCCTGATCATGGAACATCTCAACTCCAACTCCACACCAACGGTAAAACCACCCTCAGAGACAACCTCGACACAGCTTCTGCAATGCCATACCCAATTTCATCGCTCTGCTCGCCACTTCACTCCAAGAACAACATCTTCCTTGGAGACCTCAACTTCCACCTCAATGACCTTAATGACACCAACACCGCCAACCTCCTCAAAAGCAGGAACACCCCTGGTCTCACACATCTAGTCACCAACCCCATGCACATTGCTGGACTCATGATAGACCCCATTTTAACAGCCAGCGACAGAGTCAAGTATAGCCACGTCTCTGAACTCACCTGGACAGACTAAGCCATCCTCCACTTCACTATTACAGGTTCCCCGGCATCACCACCTTACCACCCACCACTTCCCACCGAAGCTGGAGTAAAGTATCAGACAACCAATGGGCCTACGCTCTAAACTCCTCCCACCCAGACACCTCAACCAACCTGGAGCAGGCTGTTAAGAATTTCTCCACCTGGATCACCGATTGGGCTGACAGAGTGCCCCCATCAAGTCTGCTAAACCCAAGAATCCCTCTAAACAAGTCAGCTGGTAAACCATGAAACTAAGAGTGGCAAAACGCAGCTGCAAGCAATTTGAAAGAAGGTGGCATACTAGCATGTACACCACAGACCGATCCTCTTTCAAAATTTCCCTCAATCAATACCACCAATTCCTGAAAAGGACCAAAAGTAGTCCGTTTACCAACCGCATTGAGGTCAGTTGTAACCTCAGTAAAGAACTATTCAACATAGTGAGAAAGTTCTTCAACCCCTCAGTCTCCGAAAGCATCTGCAGCCCCTCCCAGGAACTCTGCAACACCCTGGAGGTCTTCTTCCATGATAAGACCTGCTCAACACTCAAAACACCATTGCCATCATGAACTTCATCCGCTCAGGAGCACCTACAGACTCTTGTCCTTACCACATTTTCATTATGGGAAGCATGTCTGTTGGACTTTGCCCTTTTTGCAGGGTCATCCCTGAACTTTTTGCCTTCCTCCTGTACTTTGTCTGACCTGTTTTTGTTGGTTTTATGACTCTGGGCACTTTACCACTGCTGATCAGTGCTAAAGTGCATATGCTCTCCCTACGGTAAATTGATGTATGGATTAGTGACTCCATGATTGGCTGGTTTGGTTTACTTGTCAGACCCTAGTACAGTGCACTGAGTGTGCCCAGGGCTTGTAAATCCAAATGCTGCTGGTGGGCTTGCAGCACTCGTTGTGCCACCCACAGAAGCAGCCTTGTAAAATGTGTCTCAGGTCTGACATTGCAGAGCCTGTGTGCAGTCTGGTACTGTCATCCTGACTGGGCATGTGCACCCACTTGCCAGTCCCTAAACCTTCCCTTTTCTTCATATCAGACACCCCTATGGTAGGCCCAATGGCAGGGTGCATTGCAAGTATAAGGTAGGACAAGCCATGATGTGTGTGGCATGTCCTAATAGTGAATTACAGCCATTTTCGGTTTTCACTATTGCAAGGTTACCTATTTCCCATAGGCCAGAATGAGCAGTTTGATTATTACATCTTATAATCCTAACTGACTCAGGTAACTAGGTGGATATTCAAGATTAGTATGCCTGAACTCAGAATGATAAAATTCATCTTTTAGTGAAGTTGGTTTTAACATTCTGTGTTTGAAAGTACCACTTTTAGAAAGTAGGTATTTTCTTGTCTAACTATCCAAGCCTGCCTCTGCTAAGTTGTGTATTCCTTGTCCGGAGTTTGAGTGACAGGGGCTGGGGGATTCCAGGCGACAGGGTGAGTCAGCCCAGTGTTGAATAGAGAGATCTGCACCTAGATGGGAGGGAGGAGTTGCATCTGGGACCTGAATAGGGCTGTGCCTTCCCTCCACAATGCTGGCTCCACCTCCTGTGGTGCGTCTGATGGTTCTGCCCTGCACTGTGAAAGGAAAGAAGGAGGCATGTCAACAGAGTGCTCCAGGACTGACTAGAACTGGTGTGGACTAGGCAAAGGCCTCTCTGCCTTCAGAGAACAAAGGAACACTGGGTATAAAAGAGGGGACATAAACCCTGGAGAATTAGATCACTTTTGGGACAACAAGAAGAAACCTTTGCTGAGGAGTGGAACCAGAGAGACTGAGGAGAGACTATCCCTAAGCCGAAGTGCTGCTTGTGGATTGGCCTGCAGTGGTTATTGGGAGACACCCAGTTGCCAACCTGCAGACCTAAGTTTACACAGGACAAGTGATCCTTTTCCCAAATTGATGAGACGTGGTTGCCTGACTGCCAAAGAAAGGAGGGAGGAACTTTGTGTGTACTTTCATCAACTTGTGTAAGGATCTCCAAGGGCTTGAGAACAGAGCTTGCCTCCTGCTGAAGTTCAGGGACAACAGACTTCACCCACCAGCCCCCCAAGAGTTCTTTTGAAGTGCCTGCAGTTGTGCTGGACTTTTTGAGGACTTGTGTGTCGCAAGGAGCTGGAAGCACGACTCAAGATCAAGAAGCGTGTCTCCGAACTGCCGCTGCCACTTCACAACACGAAGCGCCTCGCATCGCCGCAGAAGAGGATCGACGTTGCAGCAGATGCCCCTGCATCACCGGGAAGCGTGTCGCAGGAGAAGAGGATCGACGTTGCATTATACGCCGCTGCATCGCCGAGAAGCTTGTCGCAGGGCCTATTGCGGCTCATCGCCGGAGAAGAGGATAGACTTCACAGCAGACGTTGCCGTATCACCGGGAAGGGTGTCACAGGGCCTGTCGCGGCTCGCATCATTGTGGAAGCAACTCGCATCGCCTGGGGAGAGGATCGACGTTGCAGCAGATGCCGCTGCATCACTGTGAAGCGTGTCGCAGGGCCTGTCGCGGCTCGCATCGTGTAAAGTATCTCGCATCGCCGGAGAAGAGGTTCGACGTCGCAGCAGATGCCGCTGCATCACCGGGAAGCGTGTCGCATCAAGGAAAAGGAAGGGTAGGAGATGCCTCCAAGGGAATTTGTTCAATATATTGATGAATTATTTGGAAAAACTTTAATAGGACAAATCAATGGTCCTGGCAACAAATGACTCAATGCTCATATAGTCTACTAAGTTATACACATCAATGTTCAACAAAAACATACAACACATAAAAACAAAGAGAGCAAAGAACAGGTGTATATGAAAATCTTGATTTTATCAAAAAGAAATTTAAGGGGCACATAAGGTTATAATACAAATATATAAGAACAGGCCTACAGGCAGAACAATGATGTGAACAATCTTATACTGTAGGTCCTGTTTACACCTTTCCTATTTCACAAATGTATCAATTGGATAAGGAAAAAGCGAAGGTCGACGTTTCGGTCTCCTATGTCTGTATCTGTGAGACCATATTCAGGACTGATGAAATTAATATTTGTAATACCCTATTGTAAAATTAAACACAAATGTTTACCATTACAATTAGATCCATCAATTTAATCCGATTTCAAATAATACACCAGTGTGAGAACATACAAAAAACATGAAAACAACATAAAAACATACATATTCAATTATTCAGATTTGTTATATGCTCATATTAGCTAATCTAAAAAAGTGAAAATTTCAACTTCATAGTTCAACAATTTCATTGTGTCATTCTTTATATTAATGGGAATCATCTAATACGCTAATATTAGCTAATCTGAAAAAGTAAAAATTTCAACTTCATAATTCAACAATTTCATTGTGTCATTCTCTATAATAATAGGATTCACCTACTATGCTCAACATTATGTATATAGATTCCCATATACAAGCAATTATGAATTGAAAATGGAAAAAATAACGAATTTGGCATAGGCATTATTGATCAGAGCTAACCTCATTTAAGTAACAAAGGTAGGTACGGGAGGTTCAAGGGGTACACATTATCCTAGTATTTTATGATAGGTCTTGATGATTTTAACCATATGAACTATAATAATTCCAATGTATTAATGTTAACCTCATTTGGATAACAAAGGTGAGTAGGGAAGGTGAGAGGGTACACATTATCACAGTATTTTATAATTGGTTTTGATGATTTTAGTCACATGAACATTAGTGATTTCAATTCATTCATGTTATTATAACCTAGTTGTTTATGATATATATAATAACGCCGACATGCCTCTACGATGGTGGCGGGATTGGAAGCAACATCAACATAGGTAATTTTAAATTCGTTATTGTTATGGTCCCGAAATTATCTAGGATATATCTTATATTGGGATTTAAAAACATACCGCTGCTGTAGCGAGATTCGAATTAAACAATTCACTGGTGAGGAAGTGTGGAATTAAAATTCAGCAATAGACAGAACTGAAAAAAATATATAATTTTATTAAATGATTTAATTAAATTCAGTTACCGTCTGGGAGAAGGTGAAAATGTAAACGCTGAATAAATACCTGACAATCCGTTATGAATCAACCAGAATTAGAGCTTGGTAATAGTTCAAAATTGAAAGGATGTTCTCCTATAAAGACATACACATTTATTATGTACTAGCCATAAGGCATAGATTAGTCTAATTGCCATCTACCTTTGTCAATGTTAAAATTACCTTATTTCGTTCTTGTAAGCGTTCAGTCGGACTTGGTGGCGGTAATTATGGTCTATCAGTGCTGAATAATGCAGTTTGCCAAATATATAGATTGACACACACCAATCTGAAAAAAGCGTGTATAGATATGCAATGTATCAGAATGACCGCCAAATTAGACATGTTTTTAGTTAACGGGTGGCGCTAGTGTGCAGCATTCATTACCTTGGTTCTGTTATAGTAATCTCGATGTAGATAGAGTGTAAGGCCAATCACACAGTGCAGCCTGAAAATAATAAGTAAATAAGCTCTATTAGATTTAGATAAGAAGGCGATTATTAAAGACTGCGGTTCGCGGTAGCATCATGGCGATTTTACCTGATCATTCGGATATAGCGTCTGTCTGCTGTAACGTCAAGGGTGTTCTGAGTCAGTAAGCAGCACTAAGCATGCTACCGGCTTGATTTAAAGACCGTTTGGAGTGCAAAAGAGGACTATGTTATTTACATCGGCGCCATCTTAAAGTGGTGCCCGTTTGTCTAGCTAAGCGAAGGCTTTGAATACATTACGAAAAAGTGATATTAAGGCTAATTCAAGAGTCGTATTATAAAATACCTAGCGGATTCTGAGTGTTTATTTTAAATAGTATCACTAGCAAGTAATGAGTTTGGTCTAATCCAAGTTCATGTGGTACGATCACGTCATGGGTATATTATCTTTTTTGAAGCTATTGTTGGGGAAATCACTAAATTAATGGATGACACAGAGAAAGATGTTTGAGAAGTTATATCTAACAATTAAAAAAGAGGGGAAAATAAATTCAGCAGTTAACAAAAGTATACATCAGTTTGAAAATCACCTAGTATATCTATTTAAAAAAAACCTGTATATGTATATCCCTATCAATTTATTTTAAAACAATCTAATAGATCTTATTTCACTAAATGTAGACAAATCATATAAATGTCACCATTCAGCAACTGTTTATCAATATAACATGTTTCAACAGTAAATTGGCATGATGAAAAAATTACCCTCATAAGTATCATATTATAGTAACAAATGTACATCGTGAAACAATATTGCACATGTTATATTATTTTGTTTACTCCAAGTGACAGAACATAAATCTACATATATAGATTGTAGCATCAGATCATTATGTACATATTGTTCCTGACAAGCTGCCTTATTCTATGTCTGAAAATCTTAAAAATTATACTAGGCATGCTAATGCATGCCATTCAGTGGCTGAGTTCAAACCTCGGGTGACTGTATCAGTGAGGCAAATTAATTTGTCTTCCATTAAGGAAAGAATCTTGTCTGCATTATTTTTCTCTTGTTGGGTTTGATGACTTCAAGTACCCACCACAGCATGTCTGTCTCTTTGTGGCCTAGACGGAGATAGTGTTCTACCAATGGAGCATTCTCGTTCTTACACCGAATCCGTGATTGGTGTTAGAGAATCCGTTTTTTAATCGGTTGGATGGTTTAACCGATATAATGTAATGAACACGGACATTGTATACAATATATAACGTTCGTGGTGTTACAGTTCAAAAATGATTTTGCTGTAAATTGGATCTCATTAATTTTACAGGCCTTGACGGTTGCTGTTGTTATACAGGCTGTACAATTGTTACATTTATAGTGACCAACAATAGGTACTAACTGTCTCATGTTTTCCACTGTGTTTTTGGATGACTGATCCTCATAGGCATGAACAAGTCTATCTTGTAAATTCGTACCCCTTTTGAACGCAAACATTGGTTTTTGCAGAAATTCAGGGATAGAATTTAGAAGCCTCCAGTGTTTTACCACTATTTTCTTTATTGCATTGGAGTGGGTGCCAAAGGTGGATACACACACAAGGTTCGTTTTACTTTGTCGTTCTTTTACCGTCAGTAGAGCATCACGATTATAGTACCATGCCTTTTTCATTGATTTTCCAAGTAAACGCGATGGATACCCACGAGTTTGTAACTTGTTTTTAAGTTTCTGAGCTTCACAGAAGTAATCATCTTTAAAGGTACAATTCCTACGTAATCACAGGAATTGACCAAACGGTAGCCCGTCTTTGAGGGCTTGCGCATGAAGGCTTTTGTAGCTTATTGAAGTGTTTCTCGCTGTTTTTTTGTAAAGAGGGTAGTATAAAGCTTATTATTCTCATCAATTTTGATTTTTATATCAAGAAAGGGCATCTCTTGTGTGCCTTGTTCTATAGTAAATTGCAAATTGATGTTTCTAGAATTCAACCAAGTGTGGAAATCATTGAGTTCTTGACTGGTACCATGCCAGACCATAAAAACATCGTCTGGTTAGAGGCGGCAGACCCGAGAGCAGAGGACGGCCCGGGACCAGGGTTCGATTCCCGGCGCGGCAGGTTTCTGGACCAGGGTCAGCGGACTCGATAATTCTCTCGCCTCGGTGCCCACTCTGATCAGCGATCACACTCGGCAACTCTGGGCATTAGCTTGCCTCATCTTCACTAACGGCCCCACCAGACCGCCGGGGATGCCTGGTCTCACCCTGGAGATACCCATTAAGGGACCATCTCTCAGGGAAGCCAGGAAGGGTTTCGCAGCGGTCGAAGCGCCTTGGGACCCTCCGGGTAAGTAGTGCGCTATATAAATGCCTATACATTACATATATAACGAAGCCACATGCGAATGTTACTTGCAAATGGATTTGATATATGCCAGATGTATTCACTTTCAAAATGTGACACATAAATATTTGCAATATCTGGGGCAAAAACTGCCCCCATTGCAACTCCTTTCAGTTGTTGGAAGAAAGTGTTTTGGAAAAGGAAGAAGTTTTCGCACAGAGATATTCTCACACATTCAAGGATGAAAGAGGTTGGGACCACATGTGGTCTGAGTCGTGATTCAAGACGGTTGCTGAGAATGCTTAACACTTCAGATTGTGGTATGTTCGTGTATAAGCTTTCTATGTCCATAGAAACCAATATATCACGAAAAGGATCAAAATCAAAATTCTCTACAGCATTGATCACTGACATAGTATCTCTTATATAGGAGGGTTGATCGACAGCAAATGGTCTAATGAAATAATCGGCATATTGGGATAGGGGCTTAAGTATAGAGTTGCACCTCGAAACAATAGGACGACCAGGTGAATTAATTGGGTCCTTATGCACCTTAGGTAGCATGTATATCACAGGGACTGTTGGTGTTTTATTGATCAGGAATGCCGCCGTCTAAGCCCAACTTACTTAAAGCTGCAATCTCTTTTGTTAATCTTGTAGAGGTATTGCTAGTCAATTTCTAATAATGAGATGGAAATGAAAGTTGTTTCAACATTTCTTCATCATATTTAGATCTTTCCCAAAGTACTATCCCACCTCCTTATCAGCAGGTTTGAGTAAAGCTTATATTTTGTAAATTTTCTAAGGCCTGTTGTTACGGCTTAGGGAGATTTGATTTGTATTTGATTGGATTTCTAAAGAGATTCTCAATCTCTATTAGAGTAGCATTTTCAAAGGTTAAAATCTCTTTTCTCACCATTGCATTTGTGGGATAAAAAGTTGATGGATTTCTTAATCCTGTAATACCGTTCTTTTGGTCCGAAATGCTACAAGCAAAATAGTTTTTAAGACGGACATTTCGAAAAAATCGGTATAGTTCCAATTTGGTTTGAAAGAGATCGTTTTTGTATGTTGGAACAAAACTTAAACCTTTAGAAAGAACTGTTATTTCATGTTCAGAAAGATTATGGGAGGAGAGATTAAAGATGGTAGTACTGATTCAGTGTTTGGCGGAACTGTAATATACCTGCATCAAGGAAAAAGCACCATCTTTGTTTCTTTGCACCAGATCTTCCACGCATCACCGTCCTTGCGTGTAAAGGACTACCGCATCTCCTTCCCTGCAACACTTTTATTGCCCTGCGTGTCGCATCTTAAGGTACATTGACTCAAAGTGTCGCATTTTAAGATCTAAAGAGAACTAAGCGATTTCTACCATTTTAAGTACAGTTTTGTGGATTTTTGTCATTTGTGGTCTTGTTGTAAATCTATATAAAGAATACTTATTTTTAATATACAACTGTGTGGTGTCCATCTGTAGTGTTGTCACTGGGTTACTGTATGTGTTCACAAATGCTTCACACACTGCCTCGGTGATAAGCCATTTTGCTCGTGCCAAGCTACCAAGGGGTTGAGCAGGGGTTATTTTAGGAGTGTACCCCCTTACCCTGAGTAGACGCAAGGGTCCCTATTTGTCACAGGTACCTACCTATGCCAACTAGAGACCCCAAATATAAGAATGTCCTTCAGTAACAAACTCACCATCATCTTCAACTCATCCATCACCATGGTCCCCTTCCCCCCGAGAAATGGAAACATGCTGAGGTCAAACCTCTCCTCAAGAACCCATCCACCTACCCCAGTGAACTCAAAAATTTCCATCCCATCTCCCTGCTCCCCTTGCCCACAATGGACCTCAAGAAAGCCATCAACCACCAACTCACGCTGCACCTGGAGAACAGAATTCTTCAGGACATCTCCCAGTTGGGATTCCTCACCAACCAAAGCACCAAAACCTCCCTTATTGTTGCCAAAGGCGGCATCAAGCCCTCCCTTGACCAAGGAGAAACAGCAGTCCTGATCTTCCTCTACGTCTCAGCAGCATTCGACACAGTATCCCACCACACCCTTATCAAGAGGCTCCACCACATCAGAATTCAAGGAGATGCTCTTAGCTGGATCGCCTACTTACTCACCGGAAGAACACAGAGAATCAACCTTCCTCTCTTCACCTCCAAACACAAGAGCATACTCTGCAGTGTCCCTCAAGGCTTGCCCCTCAGCCCACCCTGTTCAACACTTATGTGACCCCCTGGCCAACATCCTCAGAACCCATGGACTAAACATAATTTCCTAAGCCGACAATGCACAGCTCATCCTTTCACAGAGAGAGATAAGCCCTCCACTACGAGGGCCAACTTCCACAGGTGCATGACTAGCATCGCCAACTGGATGAAAGACAATCATCTGAAATTCAACACAGACAAAACAAAAGTGTTGAACTTCGGAAACAACACCTCCCCTGGAATGACTCCTGGTGGCCAGCCAAACTAGGACCCTCACCCACACCTACAGACAATGCCTGCAACCTCAGCATCATCCTCGACAACAAGCTCACCATAAAAAACCACCTACTTCCTCACTCTTTTCATGCTCCGCAAGATCTTCAAATGGCTCCTGGTCAACACCAGACGAATAGTCACCCAAGCCCAATCACCAGCAGGCTGGACTAGGGCAATGCACTCTACGCAAAAATCATCTCGCACCCCCTAAATAGACTACAGGTTATACAGAATTCTGTGGCCAGACTCAATCCCAACCTCCCCAAGGGAACCCACATCACTCCCACCTCAGGAAACTCCACTGGTTGCTCATTCAGATAAGATGTCACTTCAAGATGCTGATCCACACATACAAGGCCCGGAACAACCAAGGACCAGCATACCTCACTCTGAACTTCCAGTGACCCCCCAGACACCTGCGGTTTGCCTCCCTGCACCACGCTCACAACCGTTGCATACGTTGAAGCTACAGCTGCGGTTGTGTCTTCGCCTACTTTGCGGCCAGGTCCTGGAACAACCTCCCTCTTCACCTCTGGGCCTCACCCTCTCCGCTGGATTTCAGGAAAGGACTCAGCTGTTTGAGCCACGACAAAAAAAAATCCTTAGTGCCTGGATACCCTCAGGGGTAATTAGTACGCTATACAAGTCTTATTTGATAACTCAACCTAAAATAGAGGATGAATGTTAAGTACATTGCCTTTGGATTCAAGAAACAGAGCAAAAAACCTTTGAACAGAAAACAAACTACAAAAGGGAGAACTAAGACCCAGCAGTGGTACATCTGACGCCTATTACTGGAAAAAGTTCAGTTTCACCAATAGGCAATACACACGCGTTGGGTAGAGGAGTTGGCTTGACAGCTAGGGTGGTGGACGGATCTCGAATTTGGGGCACTGGGTTCGAGTCTCGGCAATGCGCTGAACATCCTGTGATTCTGGGCAAATCACTTGGTCTCCCCGAGCCTAACAAAAAATGAATGTGTCCTCATGTAATGCAACTGGTGCTATGTAAAGCGCTCTGATACCCGATTCGTATCAAGTTCGCGCTGTAAAAATAAAAAATATTTTAATATATCATTCAGTCTAATTTCGCCAGTAGGAAAGTGTAACGTCTATATGACATGCATCAGAATGATGGATAGCTGACACGCTTTGGTTCTGTGTAGTTTATGGGCGTGAAAACTTCCCCGATGCAAATAACATTTGTGCCAGTTTCAGGTTTTAGTGGCATCTCATTAAAATAGGAGTGCAAAACGGCGCTGAACATGTGGAAACTAATCGCTCGTCCATTTTGCTGCATTTAACCCCTTGCACGTTGCTTTGCATGGGCAGCAAGCACCAACGAAAAGCTGATGTTCAGTACCTAGGCAAAAATAAGAGCAAACGTTGTGTGCGTAGCTCTTCACTGGCACTAGTGAGCGCCCTGAAGTTGTAACTCGAGCCATCAAAAACATTTCCTTTTTTAAATCTGTTCTCGAATTCAGAGATACAGTTTACAGACGTGGCTGAATTTGCCCCGTATGGCGCAATGTCGTTTTTAAAATATCTGGTAACGTTCAAAACCTTATTAAGGAAATGACGTCCCTCTGACAACTGATAATGCGTCACGTTCCCCATCACTTCTAAATATCATTGACCGGAAACTTGAAAACCGGGGTGCCCTTTATTCTTTGGCAAAGGGCCAGTGTATACTACTTGCATACTGCATATCCTAGTTAATTTGGAGGGGGTTCCCATTACAATATGCCACTCTCCAGTTGTTAGGGCCTGTCCTGGAGCGGTGCATGAAAGGGAAGCATATCTTGATGTGCCGTACAATGTCCTCAGGTATTTCCACCCACCATGACAAAAACTTGCCTGCATTATGTGACAAAAAAGAGGAAGGATTGTTAAGGTTTCATAATCATTGGCATAATGGTGACATCACAATAAACGACCTAACATGACATTTGACACAATGATTTAATCACTGGAAATTATTTCACATAATATACGATCTTAAACTTTCTAAAGCTCCAGTAATGTATGATTGCAGCATCTGTTCAGCTTTGATGGTTTAGCATATTCAATTCACATCTTCCTGAAAAGCAGTAGATTCCCTCAGGAAGCTGTAGTGTTGCTGAAAAAGCAATACAATACCTCATTGTGGAGAAGTGTGGCTCAATGGTTAGAGCAGCAGACCCTGATGCAGAGGTCTAGCCCGGGACCAGGGTTCAATTCCGGGTCTTGGGCTCAATTTCCGCGGACCTGATAATTCTTGGACCTGATAATTCTCGCCTCGGTGCCTATTCTAATCATGGGTCCCACTCTGCAACGCTGGGCAATAGCTTGCTTAATCTCCACAACGGCCCCAACAATGCTAGGATCCCTGGCTTCATCTTGGGGGCGCCCAGGAGTGGGAACTTCACAGGGAAAAGCCAGGAAGGGTTTCACAGTGGTATGCGTACAAGCACCTGAGATACCCCTTCGGGGGTCGATTCGGTGCGCTATACAAATACTACTGCATTTACATTGTACAATGTGTGTTCACAATTATAGCAAATGCTCAAGCAAAGGCACCTGAAGCAAAATTACAAGTTGCTCTCTTTGAATTTAAACTACAAACCATGTACTAATGAAGTCATCTTCAGTGCATAGAAGTTTACAAACTAAAACACACCTACATCACTGCAAAGATGGGTCATGCAGAGTAAAATGCAAGAGAAAAGTCATGCTAACGTCTATACGGCAGAACAAGGTCCCACCAGCAAGAAATCAGGACTAAGAACACGGATGCACCAGCATTCTCAAGTTTTTAAAAGTTTTAAAACAATGACAGCAATAGAACTAACATGATTAAAAATATAATAGTGAACTAATGTAAATAAATTAAATAATGCTAGCTAGAGTAGTCCAAAGGCCTATCAATGTAGTGGAGCAGAACTCTGAGTTATCCACATTTGCCATTCTCTTCAAATGAGGGTGTCTATGGTAGTGCTCCCATTGTGTTTGGTGGTTTCCCGAAGCCTTTGGAGCTCCCAAAAGCTGTTCTTCAAAGGGCAGAGCCTTGAATAGAGTAGCATTTGGAGCTCAGATTCCAGCCCTTCTCTGCATTTATGACATTTATACTCCTGTGAGTGAGAGCTCGAATTAACTTCAAAATGTGGTAGTCTCACTCACTTTGAGTGACACATTAGGTCTCGGACATGCACATTCTCAGTTAGATTACCTTTCAATTATACCACAGCAACAGGGAATGAAGGGATCAACACCAGGATAGTCAGCTAAATAATGCTCCAACAAGTGGCAATCATGGTGAGGCCTGCAGTGCACCAAGCAGTGATATAGTTTTCACACAACATAAATATGATATGAGAGCACTGGCTGTACTAGAAACAGTGAGTGGCGAGCACTGTGCCCTAACCTTCAGGTCCAAAGTTCGAGCCCCAGCGAGAACAACTCAACATATCATCTTTTTAAAATCAGTATGGGCCAGATGTAGGAGCCCTAATACCGGTTGGAAACGGCCGATTTCGGCCGTTTCCGACCGGTATTAGGCTTTTCAGATGTAGGGGGCCTACCGAATCGGTAATTTTACCGATTCGGTAATTTTACCGAATCGGTAAATATACTGATTCGGTAAAATACCGAATCAGTATTTTTACCGAATCGGTAAATCCATATGTAGCTGACACTCCTAAGAGTGCCACAGGCCCTTAAGAGTCGGTATTTTACCACACAATCGTATTGTGTGGTAAAAAACCGAATTCAGGTGTGCATGCACATCTGTGCATGCACACCTGTGCTATGTGACACACAGACATGCCCTTAGGGCATGTATGTGTGCCACATGTCACACAAGCCTGTACTTGGGGTGCTAGAGGGTGTCAAAGTGACACCCCCTGCACCCTTGCAGGATTCGGTATTTACCGATTCGGTAAATACCGAATCGTTATTTCCCATTGATTCCTATGGGCTACAAGGCCCATAGGAATCAATGGGCAATACCGATTCGGTATTCCTAAATTCGGAATTACCTAAATCTGCCCCCTTACAATTTACAGACTCTTAAATCTGAATTACCTACATCTAGCCCTAAATTTAGTACTATTATTCAAATTGGGTAATAGTGATATTTTTATTTACAGCACTTGGGGAGTGAACAACTATGGTATGAAGGACTATTTAAAATGTGAAAAAGTATTAGTCCTTATGTTCATACATATAATTGGCTGATTCACTAATTGCGATAAATATTGAATCACAAATATCGAATTGAAAAGTTAGTTTTCTCAAATAGCAATTTTTGGGATTCGCAATTCCAAATAGCAACTCTATGGGCCACATGCATCATCCTAAAAATCCGGTCGCAAACGGGCAGATTCGCAGAATCTGTCCCTTTGCGACCGGGATTTTAGCATCATCCCAAATGCAAAAATCGCAATTTAAGTAGTGGAACAAATTGCAGTTTCTTAAATATAATGCATTAACCTAAAAAAAATTGCGATTTCGCAAATAGGAATCGCAAATTACTGTCAATCTCAAGTTATTGATAATTTGCGATTTCTTTGAAAAAGTCCCATGTTCAACACAAACATGCCCTTGGGGCATCTGTGCGCGCAACATGTGGTAAAATGGAAATTTTAGGGGTGCAACAAGGTGTCCTTTTGGCACCCTTGCACCCTTGAAATTGCATGCGCAATTTGGGAGTACCTATTGGGTATGCGCAATTTGCGAGTACCTATTGGATACTCGCAAATTGCGCTTGCATTTCCCATTCACGCCTATGGCCCTCTAGGGAAGCCATTCCTTAATTGCACTCACAATTTGCGAGTTGCAATTAAGGAATGTGCAGGAATCGCAATTTTTTTTGCGATTCCTACAAGCATATGCAATTGCGATTCTATAATTTCGATTCCTTAAAAATCGCAATTATAGAATGGCAATTGCCTATTTTGATGCATGTGCACCTATACTTGTGAATCAGAAGTAGGCTCAAATAGAGGATCACAAATTCTGAATCTCGAAAGACTGCATTTGATTACCTCATGACCTGGAACCAGGAAGTGAGTTACCTGTCTCACATTGCTTGGTTAGCAATTTCAAGACACACATCTTTGTTACAATGTCCAGCCAGGATAAAGGCAATGATGATGGAGGCCAAAACAAAAACAGAGGTTTTCTGATGTTAAATTGGACATTTTTGTGGAAGAATGTGTATCGAACAATGACAAACATTTCGGGAAAATATCTTTGCCTTTGTCGGAGTCTTCTAAAAGAAAATTCTGGGTGTCAATCCAAGAAAGAACAAATGGTGTTTGCATCACCAAGTGCACCACTGATGAAATCCAAAAACACTGGTATGAATTACATTCTCGCACAAAAGAGAAGCTTCACAAAGAACGTCTGATGCTTTGAGTACTGGAGGTGGTTCTTCATCTGTCCTCCTTGAAAATCCGATGGAAGAAATGAAACAAAGTACCTTTGCACCAGAAGCAGTGTTGGGAGAAGCAGACATTGACACATAAACTATTCCACAATCAAACATAGTTTAGAAAGTCACCTTACTTAAAATAAAATACATGAAACACGCTTTTTTTTTTTTTTTATTCCTCATATACCAATTTGGGTGCTCTAGACGGAGATCCTCTCCCCTCCCCCTGGCATTACGATGTTACGACCACAAAATTTGACGCCAGAGAGAGCCGGAAAAAGGTACTCCCTTCTAGTATTTACTGTTTGCTTTATCCACCTCAGCCTCTGTAACTTGGCGACCCTCGGGTTGGTTGAGGACTAAGCACCAACAGTACCCAGGTGAAATCATCGGAATACTCTCATCTGTTCCGCCATGCCACCAGGGGCTCCCAGATCTTAGACTCAGAGGAAACATCGCATGCTATATCAGACTCACTAATATAGATGATATACCTATAGACATATAACTTCATCTCCCCACAGGAAGTAGACCGCTTTCTAGAAGCAATGAAGGACCATCAAGAAGTTCAGCAAGCGCAAAGAGAGGCCCGTAGTTAAATATATGTAATATATGTGTAATATATGTAAAAAACACATTGTGAAATAATAACATAAAGAAAAAGAAAACTAGTAGAAGGGTCAGCGAGTGAAACTAAATAAAAAAAAAAAAAATACATAGAACAAAAGAAGAAAACTCAAAAAAAAAAAAAACTTTATTTCATCACTATTTTCTTTTTCTTTTGCACTGAAAAAAAAAAAAAACACACAGATATGAAGTGGAGACAGAGGCACTGACACAGATTATATAAACGCACTAAGATGAGGCAGGGACTAGGCCAGGGACATGGCTCTCAACGGCGATAAGATCGCCAAGGTTCAAGAGGGGGGGTTCCTCAAGGGAAGGGAGGGGGGGGAAGGGTCAAAAAGTATAAAAGAAAATTTTCCTCGTATATCAATGGTATCTAAAATAGCTTTAGAAATTATAGTTAAATCAAATAATGATGATAGCGACGAACATATGATGAATGGCGGGGGATAACTTAAAGTTCATAAGCTGGAATGTGAACGGGCTTAGAGAGGACAAAAAGCTGAAAAGAGTCTGTGAGTTTCTGAGAAAATCAGATGCTCATATTATTATGCTAGAAGAAACACATCTAGACCAGAAAGAATGTAAAATTGCCTTCAAAAACCAAAGATGGATACAAGATCTCCTCTGCTCTAACCAAAGCAGCAAAATAAGGGGTGTAGCAATTATTGTTAGAGTCAATAGTGGGGTAAGGGTGCAAAAGTACGATACGGATGACACAGGAAGATGGTTGACTGCCTTCATAACTATAAACAACATAAGGTTGACTTGTGGGGTCTACTATGGTCCAAACCAGGACTGCCCAGATGCATTAATCAGCTTAAAAACCAGTTTGATGGAGCAAGATACACCTATTATTTTAGGAGGAGATTTCAATTTAGTTTTTGATTCAAAACTTGACCGTACCTCTAAGGCCATTTCTTCTTCTCTACCTAAATCGAAGAGAGAGCTTAAAACCATCATGAAAGACTTTAGTCTCTTAGATGTATGGAGAATCAAAAACCAGAAAAGCAGAGATTACTCATTTTATAGCTACAGACATAAACATCATTCACGTATAGATTTTTTCTTAATTGATCAAGAACTCTTATCCAAAGTCACAACCACTTCTTATGTTCCAGCAATATTATCGGACCACTCACTAGTAACCCTATCTATAAAGATTCCACAGGGAGGGCAGGTCAGAAGGTGGACATTAGACAGATCATTATTACAACAGGAGGAAATAAGGGGAGACCTGAGGAGACAAATGGAGGAATACTTTGTGTTTAACAAGGCAACTGCTTCAGAACAAATAGTGTGGGAAGCCTTCAAGACCTACTTAAGGGGTTTTTTCACAACTATAATGATCAAGAGAAGTAAGAATAGGAAGGAAACAGAGAGGAACTCATTACAGGAGATTAAGCAAAAGGAGCAACAATTACAGAAGGCCTCACTCGAACAACATGCTAATATACACACCCTACAACAAGAATTAGAAAATTTGAAATCGAAATATCAGGCGAATCTCGATAAGATCATTAAAGAGAAATGGGATTCAAGTAGACTTAGTAACTTCTCATATGGGGAAAAATGTGGCCGCCTTCTTGCATGGAAGGCTAGGTCTGATAGAGCAAGAAATCAAATCAATGGCCTTAAAATGCAAAGTTCTGGTGATGTCTCCTTTGCTAATGAAGAAATATTGGAAGAGGCAAGAAGATACATGCAGACCTTATATTCTGAAACCAAGGATAAATCCAATCTGGTTGTTGATGGATGGTTGGAGGGGGTCAGACTTCCACAGTGTCACGAGAATGACTTTGACTTTGTAAAATCTGAGATAAAAGAGGGGGAAGTTCTTAATCAGATGAAGAAGATGGCAAAAGGGAAAGCTGCGGGCCCGGATGGACTCCCTGTGGAGGTATATCAAACTGGTGCGGAGATAATCGTCCCTGTTCTCACTTCCTTGTTTAATAAAATATATTTGGCTGGTGAACCAATCCCAAAGACCTGGTTGGAGGCCTCAGTTGCTTTAATCTTGAAGCCAAATAAGGACCCCCTGACTATTGAATCATATAGGCCGATCTCCCTGCTGAACAGTGATTACAAAATTTTTGCAGGAGTATTGGCGGCAAGGCTGGCCAAAGTGATTAAAACTATTATACATGAGGATCAGAGGGGTTTCATGCCGGGTAGGCAGATTAACGAGCTGACTTTTCAGGTAATCACAGCAATAGACTATGCTATTGATAAGAAACTTCCGCTGACTATCGTTGCGATAGATGCCGCAAAGGCATTCGATCAGGTAAACTGGAATTATCTCTGGGATGTGCTGTCCGCATTCGGCTTACCTACTAACTTCATCGCCTCTATAAAAGCATTGTACCTGAACCCAAAGGCAAGGATTTTTGTAAATGGGACGCTTTCAGATTGGGTCCAAATATCAAGGGGCACTAGGCAGGGATGCCCCCTTTCCCCCCTATTGTTTAATTTATATATCGAGCCATTAGTGAATAAACTAAGGGCAGATCATTTAATAAAACCCTTTTCAATAAACGATCTGGATCTAAAATTTGCCCTATATGCAGATGACCTCTTAATGTTCACTTCTAATCCTGAGGTAGCAATACCTAGACTTTTTGAACATGCAGAAGCCTTTGGAAAGACCTCTGGTTATAGAATCAATAAGGATAAAACGGAAATCATGCAATGGAACCAGGAGGCAGCGCTGCCTGAAACAAAAATAAGGATGAGGTACCTTGGGATTCAGTTAGTCCAGGACATTACTCAGATACCGATAGTTAATCTTGACAAGGTATATAAGGAAGTCTGTGGTCAATTACAGCGTTGGTCCGGGCTCCCATTAAACATCTTCGGGAGGGTTAATCTTATAAAGATGATTATACTACCAAAGGTAACTTTCTTGTTTAATTCAATACCCTTATCCTTCGACACAAAGGCGGTGGGAAAACTACAAGGAAAAATAGGTTCATTCATTTGGAATTCCAAAATGCCCAGAATCTCTGCTAAAAAGTTAAGAAGACAATTAAAAATGGGAGGTCTGGCGCTACCTGACATCTTGCATTATGCCCATTTCTTCCACTTTAAAAATTTTAGAGTTATGGCAGGTAAGGCAGATACGTCTTTTTTGGGTCGCTTGTTTCAAGCAATACTGCATAGTATCCCCCAAGGCCACGAATACTTTTTATTTAAGTTTGGAGACCCCAGATTTTACAAAAAGGTTAGGCTAAAGGTTCTACTTACGGCTCTGAAGAATTGGGTTTTCTTCAGGAGAAAATTACAAATTCCATATTACGCCTCTCAAGCCCCAATATGGGACTCTCCAGGGACCCCAGAATGCCTTAGAGACCAATTGTCAACCCCTCTTAAATTAGCAGGGTTAATGCAGTGGAAAGACCTACAAAACGATCAGCAGCTATTGGGGTGGGACTCCTTCTCTAGATTGACGGGAGGAACCCTTACAAGATTTAAATATTACCAGCTGTCAAGCTGGTGGTCTACAGAAATATGGGATTGTGCATCTAACCCGAAATTTGATTTTGTAAATAGAAAGGGGCGTTGGGATAAAGAACTCGCTTTTTGGTATGAGACTTTGATGGAAAAAGAGGGAGTTACGGATCTGGAACTTCAAAATCTCTGGGGAAATGGTCTGGGGCTGGATAGCAACAAACTGGTTGACCTGTGGGGGGACTCTTTTAGTCTGGTGAACGGAATAGTAAAATCCGCTCCACTTAAACGAAACCATCTGTTTACATTGTACAGGGTGTATTTCTCCCCAAAAAGACTGACAAGGATCACAAACCTACAATATAGCTGCCCAAGGTGTAATTTGTTAGAGGCAGATGACATGCATATGTTCGTAGAATGTTCTAGCCTTAACTTGTTTTGGAAACAAATTGAGGGTTTTTTGATGGATGTACTAGGAACACAGATCGTGGTCTCTCCGGCAATGATTCTGTTTGGTCTGGGGATGGGTTACCAGCTTGCAAATCAGCAGACTAAATTTATTTTCTACGTGATGTTATTGGCTAGGCGAGAAATATGTAAAGCATGGAAATCTGAAGATGCTCCCACTTTCTCTGATTGCTTAAGGTATATCATCTATATGAAACACGCTTCATGTTTATTTAGTTTGTGAAACATATATTTTGAAAGTTATTATAAATATAAATGGTAATTTCAAGTAGTTCTTAACAATATCCCAACAATTTGAAATATAAATCCCAAAATGCAATGTTAATGCAATCATTTGTAACAAACATACCTTTTTCATTTTTCTACCAAGTCTAATACTTGAAGAAATAATAATAAAAAGCCCACAAAATATGTCAATATGTGTATTTTTTGCTGGAAAACAATACATTATGGGTCAAGTAACTTTACTATAGAAGTCTAACCATGGATATAATTGTCATCACACTTAAAATAAATGTTATTTCCCCCTAGAAAACACTGCAGCACGAGAGGGCTGAAAATTAAGATGACAATGTTGAAAATGTTGTTGATGAAGAGTTTTGTGAAACATCTGCTGTTCCACATCTCAGCAGCAATTTACAAGCAGAAGAGCCATCTTCAATGCCAGATGAACCCCATGGACATTAAAAATCTCCAATATGTCCTTTACAGATCATTGTAAATATTACTCCTTCAACAAGATGCATTAAGCGAAGCAGATTTTACGAAATTGCAGAGCTAATGTAAGGCAGAGGGCAGGGATGTCTCAATTTAGAAGCACAATTAAAATCTGCTCGAGCATTTCAAAACATTAAAAACTCTATGCTGCAAGTACAAAAACAGCAACTAAGGAAAATCCATTTGTTTGAGATAAAATTAAGTGCCATTGAGAAAACCATGATATCTAGTTTCATACAAATTTCGGAGTCACATGAGGCTATCTGGCACAAATCAGTGCAGTAACAGAGACTGTATCCACACTATGTAGAATAAGGAATGCTGATAGATGTGATGGACAGTGTCAGCATAAACATTAAACTAATAGACTGTAAGTCTTTGGTAGATTTGTAGATCGCCTTGCTCCCGATACACTTCCATCTCAAAGGTCCCTGAATTTACAAGTAGAACTTGGACATTTTATTGGAGATGTTGCTAAAAAAAATAGTAATGCGCTAGATGAAATGGAAAATAGACATGCAAGAAGTGCCATGGGAGGTATTCTTGAAGAAAGTAACGAGGCATCAAGCCACAGCAGTCTGTGCAAGAGCAGGGTATTCGAAGACACTGTTCTAGACAAAGCCCAGATGTTTATGCAAGACGCCAATATTTAGTGCCAGAGTTAGAGGAATTAAATGAAAATAGAGAAAAACAATAAAGCTCTAGGGCTCCAGATATATGACCCGCTAATGAGCGAGTCGCAAATTGCGTCAAATTTGCGACTTGCAATTTCGACTCGCTAATTGGACTGCACAACAGTGTCTCAGACACCGTTTGCAATTCCTAATGAGGTCGCAAATTGCATGCCTCATTAATACTAATGAGGCAGGCGCAATGTGCGACCCTTTATGAATGGCTAGCATTCACAGCCCATTTTCCTTAAAGGAAAATGGGATGCATTTAAAAAAGAAAAATTAAACTTCTCAGTTTCATTTTCTTAAGGGCAAGTAGTGGTCTCTGGGACCACTGTCTATCTTGAAAATATTTTCCAACATACTCACAAAGGGGAAGGGGTCCACTGGGGACCCCTTCCCCTTTGTGAGTGGTTTGCAACCTACTTGAAGTAGGTGGTAAACTGCGAGTGGTTTGCGGCCGCAAATGCGGGTGCAAAACATCAGTACATAGCATGTTGACTCGCTATTAGGAAGGGACGCCCCTTCCTAATAGCTAGAGTCGCAAATGCTATTTTGCGAGTCAGTGACTTGCAAAATAGCATTTGTACATGCTATTACCCTTTTTTGTGGCCGCAAATGGGAGGATCTCCCATTTGCGGCCTCAATAGAGGGTCTTACATCTGGCCCTTACTCTTGTTGTATTACCTTTTTGTTTATGTTGTTTATAAAATTTAAACTAAAAACAAATATCTGTGCAAGATATGTTTTTGGTTACTTTATCATTAGCAAAATATTGCTTTAAAGGAAAACGTAACTTTGTTCTTCAATGGCCTGTGAGAGAACAGAAATAAATATTATATACAATTTAAAATTTATACTTTGTGGAAGTCGAAAATCTCAATAATAAAAAAACTTACTTCAAAAGTAGTTTTTGGGGATTTTGTTTCTAACATTCCCTCCATCAATGGCTCTGTTGGCATTCGCATCTTGATGTTGCACGTGAGGTGGAGGTATTTCTTCTTCATCACTATTGTCCTCTAACATCTCTAAAGGAAGGATTCTCTGTGATGCTACATTATGCAACATAGCACAACTTGCAACGATTTTACAAGAAATATCTTGTGCATAATACAATGCTCCCCCACATCTAAAGCTTCCTTTCAGGAGTCCAAATGTCCTCTCTATTATGGACTTGGTCTGCCAGTGTGTTATATTATATCTTTGCTGCCTTGCTGAATGAGGATGTAGGAAGTGTGTCATAATCAAAGGGATGAAGAGCATATACTCTGTCACCTGAAACTAAATAAAAAATTATAAGAAATTCTGCACATATATATATATAAAAAAAAGTTATTTTGATATTGTTTAAATTATATTGTATTGCATACCCCCAAAAAAAACATCTTGAAGCTGTTCTGTAGTAAAACGGGTGTACTGACCGTAGTTGCCGAACATATAAGAATCATGGGTAGTGCCAGCATAACGTGCTACAATGTCAGTTATTAGACACTCACTATTACATAATACATGTATATTTGTATATTAAGGATCGTTAATTTTTCCAAATTTCTGTATAGAAATTCAGATTGGGATGGTGGACAAATTGCAATGTGTGTTGCATCAATGCAGCCAAGTACCTGACGGAAATACAAACTTGGGGATCTATTCGGATGGCGGGCACCACTGCAGTGCTGGTGGGGTGGAAAAACACCTATTTCTGCCCACGAGCAGCGGTCCTCGCGTCCGCCATATTAGTATAGCAAAACATAGATCAGTTCCCATCCGCCGCGGCGCGACGCGCACCGCCATCAAAGTGCGTCTGCCAGCGCAGCGGTGGGAGCCAATGGAGACTCACCGCTGTGTGGAATGACGTTCGCCCGCTCCACAAATTAGAATGGCCCAAACAGGCAGACGCACCGCAGCGGAGACACCGCCCAACCAGAGACGTCAGAAACTCAAAAGCGGAGCGCAATAGCAGAGACCCGGTCCACACCACTCGGTCACGACCGCCATGGACCCAGCTATACATGTGTTTCCGGTGCTGTATCGGCTACAGCACTATCATCTAATGGGCCGCTGCGGACGCCGCCGCAGGTATGCAAATACACAAATACAACACACGGGCTGACACAAACCATAACAGACACCCTGCTGGGGGCAACAACACATCCACAAGGGCACCCACACATGTCCCACCTGCCACCATGTCAACCCACTGCATCCTGAACACACCTCGACCGCAAACCTGCAGCAACGTCATGGTCCCAGTTAAGTCACCGAAGTGGTCAACACATGCGCACAGTGCACAAGGCAGGGCCATTCCAAGGCATGGGCAGGGCACAAACACAACAGGGAGACACCTCCCCCAACCACACTTCAACACACCCCATCAAGTCACAGGCCAGGTGTTCATCCTGTGCAACCCCAGGCTCAGCAACAAGCACAGCAACAAGCAAGCACAATACACACCCTGCATCACACAACAAACAACCAGGGAGACAACCACTGCAGGGTTGGCTGACAAAGAACACACAACACCAGTGCCTCACACATTGAAGGCTGCCAATACTTGCCAACACATACACACACAAACAAACACACACCCTGCGTGTAGCCATAAACAGAACACACACACAGGGATGCCTGAACAGATGCCTGCCCAAAAACCACACACAAACACTATAGGAACATACACAGAACCACACCAGAAACAGACATACCCTGTCAGCCAAACTGTGGAAAGGCAATGGGAGCACAGACACAACAGGAGTGCACAACCTCATCACAGAGGAACAAAACACAGACAACATACCACACAAGAGGAGGACCAGCACAGAACTACACTGCCACATGAAACCAACCACTATGCACATGAAATCAAAAATTAACAAACACCACAGGACATCAGGGGATGCACATCAGGCAATGCTAATGCCACATACACACAGCACTGTATGCACAACAAGCAGAACAGTCACACACAGACATGACTGACACAACTCAACATACGCAACACCAATCAGCACAGCACAAACACAACAGCACACCCAGGATGTGAAGTAATATCACAGCCAACACACATACATCCAACACAACAACAACAGATGTACCACTCTGGGACACAAGAGCAGAACCATCTTGACCAGAGCACTGGGCAGCACACACAGCTGAAGTGCACATGAGCAATCCTCACTGATTAATAGCACAATAACACCACACATAAACCATTGGGGCAATGTCCAGAGTTGAACATTTGCCCTGGCCCAAGAACTGCACCACAAAGCACAGTGTCACAAATAAAGTGATGGGCAGGCACACGCACATGAACACCAAGGGGACAGCTGACATCAAAGTGAACTCACTTGCTTGTCAGTAGTAGACATGGAAGGGGTGTACCATACACAAAAAGAGGGAGTACAGACCCACAATCGGTAGCCATAATGCACACACATAGGGGATGGCATCACACCACACACACCATGCCACACAGGAGGAGAAAAGGCACCATGCGCATGCAATGCATGAGAAACACAACCACAATGGCAGTGTGGAGCAGCAGGGCCACACAGTCCACACAAACACACTCAAGACACATTGATGATCAAACAAACACAACACTGATGTGCAAGTCACACAGTTTGCACACTCATAAGTGACCAAAACAACAAGGAGGAGTCACACAGAACAGCATGGACACACCAACACACTGCACAATGCACACAAGACAACTCACAAATAATCATACAACCATATCCACAGGGTTATACAAACAACAGGCACATAACTCCTGGGTGACACATGTGTGTCTTTCACAATCCAGGGGCACACACACATCCACACCCACTACAAAGTCACACCCTTCACCCTGCACACCTCTTGACTACCCAAGAGCACACATCTCATGAAGGCCATGGGACCAAGACTAAGGGCCAACACAGGATGACCATATACATACACAGCTGGGCACACATAAAGGAATAACACACATGCATCATGACAGTGCCCAGCCTGCATGCAAACCTGTGCACAGCATCACACCCTGTGCTGGCAGTGTACCCCAACCTGACATCTGAACAATGTACCCAACAATAGCAAACCACTAAAAAGAGAACTGCATGACAGGTAAAAGAGCCATCACAGATAACACTAGTATCAGTGTCTGAATGCCTGAAGACCCTGTCACCCCTGTATAAAAATGTGATGCGGGCAAAGATCTTGGCAATGTTGAAGTGACACATAGAGCATGGGGCACAGGCAACCAAATGCACACACCAGAATAACTTTAATCAGCAAGGACACTGACAAAACAGACAACAGGAGTAACTGTCTTTATTCACATATTGCACAGATGTGACAGTAGAACAACCGTAGACAAGAGCAAGGCACACAATGCTGATCATATGTAAGATAATCTGCACAGACAAACTCCAAACAGGAAGGCCAGTGTCCAGGGCAGGTGGCAAAGCAAGTACATGAGAGGCTGCACAGGGGAGAGTACAACACCACAGAGCAACAGGGCCAGTGTCCAGGGCAGGTGACACAGCAGATACATGAGAGGCAGCACAGGTGAGAGTCCAACACAGCAGAGCAACAGGGCCAAAGTCCATGGCACAGGGGAGAATACAACACAGCAGAGCAACAGTGCCATGTCCATGGCACAGGGGCGAGTACAACACAGCAGAGAAACATGGCCAGTGTCCATGGCACAGGGGAGTGTACAACACAGAAGAGCAACAGGGCCAGTGTACATGGCACAGGTGAGAGTCCATTTTCAAAGAGATGGGATGCACACCTAATTTTCAGAATTATTCCCATTTTTTTCAGCAAGGTATGGCGCCCTGCCCAAATGCCACCTGATTCCACAATGATTCCTGTAAATGGGACATGTTTATGCCCCAACCAAACGCACAGCTTTGTGACGCATTTGCGACATCAAGTATGTATCAGTTTTATCCATATCTTCGTTTTTAGACCATCCATTTAATTCAACTTTAAACCATTTTTTCTTTTACTTTTATCCGAATCCACATGCGGAATATGTTGCTTATTTTCTAGTTTCTTGTATTTAAACTGTGCCCATCCGGACCTCGTGAAAAAATACGATTGATGCAAAGCTCATCACAGGCAGCGTTTATTCAATGAAAACCCAGTGCATTTCGGGCTGTTTAGAGCCCTTCTTCGGGGGTCGCTAAACATAATGATAAAACATTTGCCAATTACTAGTCAAATCTCCACTTACACATTTTCAAAAAAACAGAAGCAAGCACAGCCTGAATTACTGTTGACATTATTACAGGATTCCGTTTATACAATGTGAAATATGTTCGTGAAAAACATTCCCATTTAACTTTGTAGGCCTAATCCATCCTTCGTTTCACCTGGTTGTAATCTAACCTTGACGCACATCCTCATTGATACATTTCCCTCTCTTCCCCTTTACCATCCTCTATCCCCTGATACTCAACCAGCTTCTTACTGACCTTTGAATTGCCAACATTGTGCACTGTTAAAACCCCTCGGGCTGTTGTAATAATACCCGCTCATAAACATCTTAAACAGTCTGCATACTTTGAACATTCTAACGTTCCTCGTTTTTAACTAATGCTGTCTCTACGTCCAGAAAAGTCTGCGTAAACTGTAATCCCCACATTTTCTCCAACAGTTATCCCGCATAAAGTTCTATATGTTCTTAGTGTACCTGCTGTGCACCTTTAAAAGCCTCTCGTCCTCTCCACTTCTCCCATCATACTATTCACCCACTTAGTATGATTGGATAAGTGGAGAGGACGAGAGGCTTTTAAAGGAAGGATTGACTAACGGGAGAGAAACAGACGGTTGCTGTTACTGCTCTTCAAGTGATCGCGGCTGCGGCACTTCAGATCCGAATTCTTCACCGGACGGTGATAAACTCTTTGCATAAAGATTCAACGCTTGAACATAGGAGAAGTTAATAACCTCCTTAAAGGCAACAAATAAGACGCCTCAAATACTACTCTGCGGCACTTCAGATCCGAATTCTTCACCGGACGGTGATAAATTCTTTGTATAAAGATTCAACGCTTGAACACAGGAGAAGTCAATATCCTCCTTAGAGGCAACAAATAAGACGCCCCAAATACTAATCTTCAGGTTGTCCCCCTCCCCCCATGTCCTGATGAAGACCCGAACTGGTCGCTAATAAGACAGCACCGCATCCCAGGGTCGAAACGTCGACGTTTTTCCACCAATTGGTCCTCACTACATCTCAACAGAAAAACATGAATAATTGCACTGTTTGAGAAAATTGAAGTTATTGTTGGACCTGTGTTTTTAATTGCATTTCTATGAAATTGTATCACTGTATCAGTCACTTCTAATCACCTGATCACATTTATTCACTTGTGCACCTTGTTTATTGTTATTACTATACTGTGTGGACAACCGAACTTTTAATGGTTTGAAAAATAACCTTGCAAAGTGATTGAAAAATAACAACTTTGCTTTCTGCTAAAAATGTGTGGTGTGTGAATTTTTCATGAAAATAATTCCATGATTAACAATGTAAGAAGGTATATATAATTATATACTGAGTAAAGTAGAAACGGAACAAAGAAATTGACCACAATCCGACAGAACCAATTTCTATATAATACTTATTGCCCAGGTTCTGAGGGTCACTGGGTTACCCCATTAAAATTAATGCACATTGGCAAGTAGGCCATACCAAAGACCATGTGGTACTCTGGGGCACATTCTTGTCTGATGTGTGTGCCTCACCGATCATGATGCATGCAAAGTAGGCATACATGCAGTCACACTCAGGTAGTGGACACTGCTGTTCACCCACTAATAGATTCCCCACACCATCCCAATGCTGAATGACCATGTTGATGCTAACACATCTGGCAATGGGAAAGCACAGCAGGGTGGCTCACCCTTGTAAGGGCAGTTTGGGCCAATGTATGTCACTGCCACCCATCCCAGCAGCCACTCACATGACACAGCACAGCATCACCTCAGGAACATCACATGGGCCACGGCTGCCCAAGGCCCTGTATACATGCATCCGCTCCCAGGCAAAGCCACCCTCCCCAAATACTCACCCCTGCCTTGCTGCCGGTGCTCCTTCAGACGTGCATCCAGCTCAGGATGAGTCACTGCCAATATGCGGCCCATCAGTGGTATCATGTTGCGCCGTGCCAAACGCCAGTGTGTGGTAGCAGCCCCAATATCATCTCTGCCATGTTCTTAGCCAGCCGGCTGATGTCGTCCCACCTCTTGTGGCAGTGGGTGCGTCGTTTGTTGGATACCCCCAGGGCTCGCAACTTTGCTGCAATGGCCCTCCACAAAGCCTTACACAGGTGTACCTTGAGCTGCAGGCATGGGAGAAGAGATGGGGAAATGATCAGTGAGACAGTGTCATGGACCAACATCTATCAGTACAGTAGCAAGACACAGACTCATTACCAATTGTAATATCCTTCCATCCCAAACTGGGGTACACCTCACAAGGGCACTCTGCATGGGCCAAACAGATGTGATTGCATGCATTTATTCGGGCGTACAGGGTCCCTGATAATCTCACACACCTTCTGGAAGACTGCACTGAACCCCCTCAGTGGCATGCACATATCTCCAATCCTATGCACGTCTGGCCACTACATACATCACATATCTACCTGTGTGTAGAATCACAGTGTCCATAACTGGGCAGCATTCAATGAGCATGGCCTGTGAACATATGTGTATGTAGTGTGTATGGCATCGGGGTACATGGACTCACCAACAAAATAGCCATCTACACAAATGTGGTTGTGTGCAATTATACAGGGCTGAGATGGTGCATATCTTTAATTCAGTGTGAATGAACAAGAGTAAGGACACAGTAAGTACAGTGATGTCATCTCGTCTTGGTGGGTGGGCACAGGGCATAGTCTCTGGGTTCACGCTGAGTCGGACAATAGAGGCACACAGAAACAATCACCCAAGCAATTACTGTCCTGGCACTTGCATGTCCAACATGCTGTGGCTCTGTATGGCTGACAATGTGACACACTCCACTGCGACATACAACTGCAGACAGTGACATTGGGACACACACACTCCCTCGCCCTGGAGACAGCATGTTTGTCAGTGTATGACACAACCCCATACCCTCAGGCATATACTGCAGCAGTACAACGACATATCTGAACCCCCCTGCCATACTCCTCCCTTTACGATGACTTACCACAACATTGGGTGCCCCATACAGGCTTGGGTACTGTGTCAGTACCTCGTCCACAAGGACCTCCAGCTCCTCGCTTGCGAATGGACTGGCATGGATCTTCTCTGTCCTTGCCATCCCTGTGGACATGGAACACCTGTGGTGGAAGTGTGTGGTGAGGGGTCCCAGGCAGCAGGCTCTGGAGGCAGCAGCAGGAGAGGGTCCCAGGCAGCGTGCTCGGGAGGCAGCAGCAGGAGAGGGTCCCAGGCAGGAACGCTCTGGAGGCAGCAGCAGGAGAGGGTCCCAGGCAGCACGCTCTGGAGGCAGCAGCAGGAGAGGGTCCAAGGCAGCACGCTCTGTGAGCAGTGGAAATGTGAGGCTCACTTCCACAGATTTAAAGCCCCCTGGGATCGTTTCTTAGGTGCCAAGCTGCAACAATTGGTTGTCCAGGTCTGCCTTTTTCAAACCCATCCAATGACCGCCTCCGCGGTGGCGGAGCACGCCTTCCGTGATTTTCAAAACTGCTTCATGCCACCGCGATCATCGCTCCTATTGGCTGTAGGCAATGCTCCATTGCGGTGATGCACCGCAGGGGCCCGAGGTGCGCTACCGCGATTGTCCATCTTTCAAACCCATCCAATGACCGCCTCTGCGTTGGCGGAGCACGCCTTCCACGATTTTCAAAACTGCATCCTGCCACCACAATCATCGCTCCCATTGGCTGTAAGCAATGCTCCATGGTGGTGATGCACAGCAGGGGCCTGGGGTGCGCTACCGCGATGGTGCATCTTTCAAACCCATCCAATAACCACCTTCCCGGTGGCGGAGCACGCCTTCTGCGATTTTCTAAACTGCATCCTGCCACCACAATCATCGCTCCCATTGGCTGTAGGCAATGCTCCATGGCGGTGATGCACCGCAGGGGCTCGGTGTGCGCTTCCGCGATGGTGCATCTTTAAAACCCATCCAATGACCACCTCTGCGGTGGCGGAGCACGCCTTCCGCAATTTTCAAAACAGCATCCTGCCACCACAATCATCGCTTCCATTGGCTGTAGGCAATGCCCCATGGCGGTGTCACACCGCTGTGGCCAGGAGGCAGCTACCGCGATTTGGGTGGCAGAGCATGACCACGCCACCCACCCATGTCTCCATGCCAATGACTACCGCACTTGTGAAGGGGGTGGTGCTGGTGTCACACCACCGGGGCCAAGCGGTAGCTAACGTGATTTGGGTGGCGGAGCATGCCCACCGCCATCTACCCATGTCTCCATGCCAATGACTACCACACTTGTGAAGGGGGTGGTGCTGGTGTCACACCGCCGGGGCCCGGCGGTAGCTATCGCGATTTGGGTGGCGGAGCAAGCCCACTGCCACCTACCCATGTCTCCATGCCAATGACTACCGCACTTGTGAAGGGGGTGGTGCTGGTGTCATACCGCCGGGACCAGGCAGTAGCTACTGCGATTTGTGTGGCAGAGCATGCCCACCGCCACCTACCCATGTCTACATGCCAATGACTACTGCACTTGTGAAAGGGGTGGTGCTGGAGTCACACCGCCGGGGTCCGGCAGTAGTTACAGCGATTTGGGTGGCGGAGCATGCCCACCGCCACCTACCCATGTCTCCATGCCAATGACTACCGCACTTGTGAAGGGGGTGGTGCTGATGTCACACCGCCGGGGCCAAGCGGTAGCTACCGCGATTTGGGTCACATGCAATGGCAATGTCCATCGTGAACACTTCTACAGTACAAAGCAGAGACGTGGTTAAGGGCACATCATCGTGCACTGGTCTGTGGTCCCTGCCATGTCAATTATGCATTTGATGGTTGATGATGCATGACAGTGTTGTAGTGGACTCAACAATGTGTAACAAATCAATGTGGTGTGGGTCATTGCTGACCTTGGCAAGGCTTGTCTCACTGTATGGTGTTGTTACTTGTGCTTTCATATCTGATCATGCACATAAATGACAGTGTGATCATTGTGTTGTGGATGTGTGCCAAGTTTACATGATGCATTGAGGTGTGACAGGTACAGCAGATGAATATGAGACACTCATGTTAATTTTACACACATTGGCTGGATGGTACGCTACAAGGCATGCACATGTGAAATGTGGGGTTCAGTATGTGTGCATTCACATTGACCTATGTGTTGTTTGTGGCACTTGTGCATGGTAATTGGAGAGGTGTTCCCTCTGTGTGTTTCAAATGTACACCCATGTAATCTGGAGTGTCACGCATTTCTCATGGCAGTCTTTCTTTTTCCGTGACATCCTTGACAGGATGTGCTGTGGGCATCTCATGAAGGTTGTCATTGACATGTGAGAAGTCAAAGGACTATCCCTGGAAAAGGTAGTTTACGGGAAGCTATCTCACTCACTCACACTATATACTACAGATGTTATTTAAGTCACTGGTCACAAACTAGTTTATACCGTTCACAGTCTTTTTATTAAAAAACATATAGATTAAAAATTCAGTATGAAATCAATAATACTGAAAACATGTAAAATAAAAACATTTCAAATTGTACAATCAGTTAAAAAGAAAGTTAAAACATAATCATTTTTATACAGTATATCAAACAAGAAAAGAGAATACAATTTCTAAATTATCAACATAATCCTATCCAAATTCACAGAGCAAATTATTTAGGAAGACAAAAAAGACAAATTCTTTCAAACATGAACCCCCTACTCTAAGACAAACACCTCTTGTTGCTACGGATTGTAAGATTCACCAGCCTATGCATTAATTCATACAGGTTTCCCGTATTGCAATGTGCAAAATATCGAGAATCTCCCAGGCTTGAATTCTATGGGAAAAAGCATTGACGCGTTTCGGTGTATCAGCCCTTGGATATGGTCACACCTTCATCAGGACAATTCAAAATCATTTGGGGTTATGACAGGTATCCTTCCTGTGTATTAGAAAAGGATCATTCAGTATTTGATAACTTTTGTAGTTCAATATCATCATTTGTTTTAACTTGAGCTAATGTCATTGCAAATACAAGTTTATAGCCATTCGTTGAGTGCATATCAGCCTTCAGATAAACATTTTACTTTTACTATTGCACGGCTTATTCCAGTGATTTCATCATATTACTTAACATTTGACCAGGTACCTCCTAATCTCTGGATTTCATAAGTTTTACATTATAATGTAGTTAGTGACCAGATCTATTTTCTCATTCATCCCACTCACTCCGGTTTACTAACCTTAAGACAGGGTTAGGAATCTCCTGTAGTAGGTTTTGGACAGTTTCCTCACACAACCAGACCCTGAACTTGGTCTGTCGGATAAATCCTCTAATAGATCTGGTAATAAAGTGTACAGAAATATGTATCACTAGATGTCAGACCTCGTGCTTCCTGATTTTCATATGTGTATATCTGACTTTAGGGTTATTTTCGAGGTTATAATAGTTTTATATTACCGATAGACGTTGTTTTTTCGGGTGTTCGCTTGCCCTTTGTATCGTAAAATACACTTCAGATATGGGACTTCTGGGTTGTGTCCTTGTTATGTTGCATTAGTGGAACCCCTATAAGGAGTAATACGGATAAACATCTTAGAGGAATTGTTCACTGTTTCAAGTTTCTGTACTCCCTAGCTGTTTGATCAGTCATGTACATACCTTCAGTTACGTAGGGTGTTCCCTTCCCTGTGGTTTTCCTTCTTTTACTTGGCCACCACTCGCCTCTTGATAATGGGTTGTGCGTTGTGGGTACTCTAATGGATCTGTGGGGAAAGCGAGTTACATTTTTGACATCTCCGTGTAGTAGTATTGCTCTATCACAGAGCCCTCGTTTTTTGTTTATTGTATTGCTGATTTTATCTTTCCTTGCTACTGGCCAGATGCCATTTTCTTATCATTTTCCCTTTTTCCTATGATGTAGTAATCACATTTGCTTGCCTCACTACTACTGTACATTTTAATTATAAACCTAATCTATCTTAAAGCTGTAAGGGGACGTCAACTCCTTCTCGAGGCACTCGTTGTGAAGGTATTAAATTATGTTTGACTTTCCTTGCCTTAGACCAATGTTATCTGTCCTACGTTTACTATTGCCCCTCTTTAAGCTATTTATGCGTTTGAACCCCTACTACGTGCGCTTATTCTTGCGATATTAAGATATTAAATCACCTATAACCGCCCACTTTATACGTTTAAATTATTGTATTCGTCCCAATATCTATGTATATTATTAAAATTAACCCTTAGCTTAGCGTAGCTTCTATTCCCTCCTGCTTACCTTTTTTATCTTGATACAGGGGCAGCCACGGGTACGTCCGGTCTCGTATTCTCTCTGTTAAATGGGACGTATTTTCATTTTCTTATATATACGTCTCCCCCTCCCGCTAAGCGATCACAGCTGGGTTTCTCGTATGCTGGCACTGGCCGTGCATGCGTAATGGAGGAGTCCCTCTCCCGTTTACGTGGTCGCCATTACTGAATGGTATATTTCCTTATTACCTTATGTTGGATGATAATCTTAAGAGGAGGTTATTCGGAGGTACATCATCCTCTTAAATGCCTACCCTTCCGTTCACACGAAATTGCACTGATTTTCATTTCCATATATTATCCTACTCGTGCATATGCAGACACTAGCCGCACATGCGTATAGGAGGTGTCCTTCTCCCATTTGCGTACTCGCCATTTCTAAGTGGTGCATTTTACAATTGGCGAATCATTGTTTTGATGGCTAATCTTAGGGGGAAATCATTTGGAAGTACATATTCCTCTTAAAGATCTACCCTTCTGATCATATAAAGTAGCACTAGTTTTTATTTCCGTATATTATCCTACTTGGGCGTAAATAAGGCGAGGTATTATCATCCTAAATATAGCTGTCATTTGCATGAGATTATTTTGAGCACCTCTGGGTATTAGATTTAAAGATATATCTTCAGGTTGCACCTTGGATTCATTAGCCTGAGGATCCTACCCTTAAGTGTGTTTCTATATTAGGGTATCCCGTTGACTCCTAGATCTCATCATATTCTTGCTTCATATCATCACATCTTTTTATATATTATTGGGTTCCTATTTCTTCGCTCTCTCCTGTTTTGGTATATTCCCTCGTACTATGGGTCTTTTGCGCAGTATGTAGATATACAGCCTGTGTATATAAAGTGTCCTAGGTATGCCTAACTGAAATGAATAGGTTGTTAAATAGAGACCGGTTGTTATTAGAAACAGAATTTGTATTGTGTGGGTAATTACATAAAAAGTAATACAAAACGCCTATTTGTTCTTTAGATCAAGGAGTCCCAGTCTTCTCTGGTGTTCAGGCCTTTTTAAATGGTATCGAATTTTACTATGTACCACTGTTCTTGTTGTTTACGTCTTTTCATGCTATTGCCCATTCTTGTCTGTTCTTTAATTTTTTCAAGTATTATCCATTTTATGTCTGTCTCATTGTGCTTCTTATCTTTCCAGTGGTTTACCAGAGGGGCATTGTCTTTATTCAGTCTAATGGCTGATTTATGTTCCCCTATTCTCACCCTAAGTTCTCTTCCTGTTTCGCCTATGTATCCTTTGCCACATGGGCATAGGATCCGGTATACCAAATTTTTACTTCTGCAATTATTGAGGGTATTTATCCTATGTTTCACTCCATTTAGGCATATTTCCTTTGTCACTAAGCAAGAGTCACAGACACTGCACGAACCACACTTGTGATTTCCTACTGCCTTGGTGCCAGTTAGGGTTTTTTGTCCTTCTGTAACGTCCTCTCTGTAGGTGTGCACCAGAGTGGACCGTAGATTTTTATTTTTTCTATAGGCATACAGTTGCCTAGGGAGTTTAGTTTCCATTCCTTCATTTAGGATTTTCCAATTATGATTAATCACATTCTTTATCTGATTGGCGATCCCTGAGAATTGGCTGACCATGACAGTTTTGTCCATGGTTGCGTCTTTATCCTTTTTGTCCAGCAGGCTTTCTCTATTATAACATCGGGCTCTTTTTAATGAATGATTAATGAGTTTCTTTGGGTATCCCCTATCCATAAACTTTTGTTTAGTAGCTACCGCATGTTTGTAAAAATCATCCAAGGAGGTACAATTCCTCCTTAGTCGGAGAAACTCTCCGAATGGGATGTTATCTTTCTGACTTTTGGGGTGATAACTGTTATAATGTAAGACCGTATTACGGTCAGTTTTCTTTTTAAACAATTCTACCGCTAACAAATTATTTTCTGCCTTGATACTAATGTCTAAAAAATCCACTTTTCTATTGCTGTATGAGGCTGTGAACTTTAGATTTTCATCCCCTAGATTAATCCAAATTAAAAATTCTTTTAAACCTTGTTCAGGACCTGACCAAGTGAAAAAAATGTCATCTATGAACCTTACCCAATTTCTGATATTCTCGTAGAAGGGACTAATTTCATTGTATATATGCTTTTCCTCAAATATACTCACATAGATGCATGCCAGGCTCGGTGCGCAAGTTGCGCCCATATTGGTCCCTTTGCGTTGGATGTGAAGATCTTTTTTGAAGAGAAAGATGTTATTCAAAAGTACCATTGATACACACTGGACTATGAAGTCTTTGTTTGCACCTACTATTTCCGTCTCTTCAAGCAGTGTTCTGATAACACTTATTGTATCTTGTTGTGGTATATTTGTGTAGAGTGACTCTACATCTAGAGTAACCATATATTCCGTGTCTTCCTTGAAACAAAGATCCTCCACTTTAGTTATCATATCGGAGGTGTCTTTGATATAAGATTTTTGTACCTGCACTAACGGTTTTAGAAATTTATCTGCATATATACTGTGGGACAGAGGGCAGGTTGGAGTAGGAGTGCGGGCCTCCCTCCCATGTACAGGCCTCCACCCACATACAGGCCTCCCAGTGAAGATGGCTACCTAGTGAAGATGGCTACCTACCTGTAAGTTTGTTTGGTATATTGCAATGCCTTCCAGGTGCTCCTGGGAGGGAGGGAGTGCTCCATGCTGCTGGGGTGTGGGACAGGGTGCATGGTGGGAGTAGTGGTACAGGCCTCCCTCCCACAAACAGGCCTCCCAAGCCAGATGGCTACCTACCTGTAAGGTAAGGGTGGACAATGCAATGGCTTCCAAGTGTTCCTGGGAGGGATGGGGTGCTCCATCCTGCTGGGGTGTGGGATAGAGGGAATGGTGGGAATGGTAGTGTGGGCCTCCCTCTCCCAAACAGGCCTCACAAGCAAGATGGCTACCTACCTGTTAGCTTGTTTGGTGAAGAATGGAATGGGTTCCATTTGCTCCTGGGTGGTGTGGGGGGAGGGCTCCATGCTGCTGGGGTGTGGGACAGGGGGCATTGCGGGAGTAGTGGTACAGCCCTCCCTCCCCCAAACAGACCTCCCAGGCAAGATGGCTTCCTACCTGTTAGGTGAAGGTGAACAATGCAATGGTGCTTGGGTTGTGCAAGAAAGTATATATCAGTGTGTTGGTTAACATTTGTTTGTACTTACCAGCCTCCACTCCCCGGATACTCCTAAGAGACTCTCAGGATGCAGTATGGCAAGCACCTTTTCCTCCCATGGTGTGAATGTCTTCAGTGGGATGGGAGGGCCACTGCCAGTCCGGTTTGCCAGCTCCCAGTTCTTGCTCCTCCTCTCTTTGACAACCCTCTTGAGATCATGCCACCACTTCATGATCTCCTTCTTGGATCGCAGGGTGGTCCTTACTGCCTTTGACCCTTTGTACTATCCCTTCCCACATTTGGGTCCTTGTGGCTAATGGTGTCTGTTGGACCAGGCTACCAAACAGTTGTGGTTCCACTCTGACTATCTCCTTGACCATGACTGTCAACTCACTCTCTGTGAATTTGGGCATTTTCTGTGATGCCATGGTGTGTGGTGTTTGGAGTGTTTGTGAGTTTAGGGGTGTGGGTGATGGGTGTGGTGTTTTTGTGTGAGGTGTGTTATGTGCTGGGGGATTGTTGGTGCTGGTGTGGTGGTGGTGGTTGTTCTGTGTTGTCTTACCTCTCCTATCAGGTCTGGTATGTACCCTTCGCTTCTGGAGTGTTGCAAAGGATTGTGGTCAGTGAAGGGGCTGGTTTTATAATCAGCTGTGTGGGTGTCTCATAATGGGGTATTGCTGTCAGGTGTGTTGTGGGAGTTGACCTGGTAAATGTATGTTTTTGTTTGGCACTTTTAGATTTATTTCTTTTGGGAGTGTTTTGTATATTTGGGGGGCATGGCAAAAATTTTTGTGAGCAATGTTTGCCTTTGTTGTGGTGTTTTTGCATCGTCCGCCATGTTTTATGAGGATTGTCCGCTGCGGTGGAAATGCTGCAGCTCTCCCGCTGGCTCTCCCATTCACTGCAGTGGGTGACCGCGGCAGTCAGAAACAGCGGTTCATACTGCGGGACCATCAGGGATATACTAATTTACCGTGCGGTGTCTCTGCATTGCTTGCAGCGGGTTGTAGCTTTTTCTCTGCTTTTCCGAACACCGCGGTCGGTTTCTGGACGTCACCGCCCGCGAAGGGCGGTTTTTGTTGGGCCACTACCGCAGCGTTCGGTCTTTTTTGGCGGTTTTTCCTAATTTGACCGTCGGTTTATCCGCGGTCCCGGCGGGCTGTTGTTTCCCGCCTCCATGGCATTCGGGGTGGTTTTCTGCCTGCCATCCGAATGGGACCCTTGGTGTCTAGTAGGTCACCTAGTGTACGAAGAAACACAATGTAAGTAAAAAATTTTAGTAGCATGGCTTTAAGGAAATTTCTAAAAACCTGAGATAGTTTAGTGTGTGAAATGCCTCCTGCCTCAGCCACAATAGCTTGTTAACTCTCTGATGCCCAAAGATGCAAAGAGCACAGCACTTAAATGTGTGAGGGAATGGCCTGGGCTCTATATGGATCTCTTTCTAGTAAAGGACCCTTTTTATTTAATAAATCTAAAATAACACTAGTAGTAAGCCTGTAATTTGAATACATCTCCTCCTTTGTTTGGTCAAAGAGTGTAACTCTGACTCTGTAGATCCTCTCTTGGTCTCTTGCCTGTTCTTTTTCCTCTGTACTGCTGTCAGAATTTGCCTCTGTCTCACAACAGCATATGGCACAGCCATTCTGAAAAGAAATGAAGCATTCTGGGCCCCTTTTTTATAGTTTGCACCTGGTTACCACCTGCATCCATTTGATGGTAAACGGCGAGTGCAAAAAGCTTGTTTTTCGACTGATGACAAATTGCTAATGCTTTGAACATAGAACTTCTGAATCACTATACTGATTTACTATAACCTTTATGCAATTCAGTAAATATTGACATTGTAAAAATACAAATGTTTTGTTCGTAACACTAAAATAAAAAATTATTACAATACACTTTGAACATACAGATGCAGCGTTTTAGCAGCCGCAAACCAGTTTGTGACTGGATTGTGAGTCCCAATTTTTTTTAACATAAGGGCCTTAGTGGCACATGCATCAAGGTAGGCTATTGCGATTCCTTATATTCGATTATTAAGGATTATTAAGGAATCGCAATTAAGGTATTGCAAAAGCCTATGGATGTAGGAATTGCTATAAAAATAGCAATTCCTAAACATTCCTTAATTGCGAGTCGCAAATTGCGAGTCGCAATTGAGGAGTGACTTCCCATTCATTCCTATAGGCCTACAGTAGGAATGAATGGGAAATTGCATGCGCAATTTGCGAGTACCCACTAGGTACTCACAATTTGAGCATGCAGTTTCAATGGTGCAAGGGTGTCAAAAGGACACCCTGTTGCACCCCTGAAATTGATCTGTGCACACATGTTGCGCACACAAATGACCCAAGGGCATGTGTGTGTGTAACCTATAACTTTAAAAAATGAACTTTAGTTTTCCCTATTTAACCTGTGGCATATTTTCTCGGTAAATAGCAGACCCAAAAAAGTGAAATCGCTATTTTAAAAGGCATCTTGCATTGCGTTTAAGGAATTGCAATTTGCGATTCCTTAAATGCAATCGCAATTTAGGAAATCGCAATAAATTGCTATTACCTAAATTGTGAGTCTAACAAACTCTCCTCAATTGCAAAAGGCCATTTTGCGATCGCAAGCAGACGATTTTTGCAAATCGCACTGTTTGCGATTGCAAAATGTTTTGATGCATGTGCCTCTTAGTCTTTTGTGAGTTTCCTTTGCAAGTTTGGTCCGCTTCCTGTCCACTGAGCAGAAGCGGACAATTGATGCGAAAAACCATATATAAAAAAGCCATAAGAAGCAGTGAGTATGTAATTTATTAGTCAAACTCTGGTGTGAAGGAGTGGTGACTGTCCCCTGATAAGATATGAACACTTCTAAGAAGCATGTTAGCTACAATAATTCATTTTCCTTTTCCTTTCCCTTGAAATGTTCTCATGCCCTCCCACCTGTTAATTCTGAAAACTAAACAGTTATGTTAACACTGAAGCTTTTTTTAGCATGGTATAGGGTCCATCAAGAAGCCTGAGTACATTATACCTGCCAAGGTCACAAGAGACCGGCAGCAGATTGTTAAGCCATTGGACACTGCCAGGAGAATGGTTTCAGACAAACACTGACACTAGTATACATATAATATGCTGGTCTATGCTACAACTCTGTAGGGGTGTACTGTCTACCTCCCTGCTAGGCACATGGTGCAGTGACTGTAAGAAAGCACCACATTATATGAGAGAGGCCGGTGCTCTGCAGCAGACAGCTATGTACATACACATATGTTCCATCTTCCTAAGCCCTCACTGATCTAAGGTGGAAAGCTTGCATGTCTTGGACCATAAGACCAGTCTGGCAGTTTGAGTTCAATGCCTCGACCTGCCCAATTTGTTTTAGTGAGAGCTTTGAAGTGCAGTAATTCTCAGACATGAAGGACTTTGAAAAGTTGTAAGATTCGTCTTTAAAATCCCTAGATGGTAGGGCTGCCAAGAAGCTGCAGTGTGGCAAGTAAGCGTCCCCCTGGCCAGATCCCCAAAGTAATTCTTTCTACTAAGATATGCCCAAACTTCATGGTCTGATAGCAGCAACTTGCTTTTCACCTTCTTTGTGTGACTCATTCTGACTCATGCTAACAGCCTCCTTCATCAAGAGCCCCTAAACCTGCTTCATGCCAAACTAAAATCCATAAAATAACTTCATTCCAGAAACATCTGGTATCTATTGCCAGCCACAGTTTTTCTGTGCTTCTTTGACTTCAACCATACGTAATGAAGAACAAAGTCCCAAGTTTATTTTGCTTTATGAAGGTTGTTTTTTTATGTGTCTTGTATGACTCTACCACAGAAGATACCAATTAATGTCAAGAACTGTTGTCAATGAAACTACTACATGTTCCTGAGTGAAATGTAGGTTTCAGTGAAGAGTTTCTCCTCCTGTTGGTGGCACTCAAGCCGTGCCCCGTAGCCAGCAGAGTTAATTGCCTTGCAACTTCTGAGGAACTTTGATCCGGGGGTAAATGCATTGAGGGAATCAGCCAGGCTGCATTCTCTTCCTCAGTTAGCTCTAGCTCAGTATATTCCCCCATAGATTCAAAGGTGGTAATTAAATAGCGAGCCACAATTAAAATAGGACTACGGTTTAAGGTATAGCTATCCCAGTCCAACAGTAAATTATCCCAAAGGTCTAAGGTATTGGATTTTTTGTTAGCTTTGTACTGTATAGGGCTCCTATTATAGATGTTGAATAATGATGCCCATTGCCCCAAAGGGTAGAATATATCTCCAAGCTATATATCTCTTTTTTTGTACAAATAATCTTAGTGTGAATGCTCAAAGTAACATTCTAAACACCGTGTTTCATGAAAGAAACATATGTGATATTTCGCAATATAGTTATGTTGCAGGGATTCTGCAGAGTCACAGAACAATGCTTGGGATTATGGGACCTTAGTAGGTAGGGACTGAGCCATCCTACCACCTGGGTACCCACTACTCACTCATAGAGGAGCAAGTGATTAGACACCCTGGAACACAACACTCCTGACCCTCTCAGGAATTGCGTTTACAGGACAAACCCTTTCGCTTCCACACTCGTACTAATCTACAATGAGTTCGGCCAGAGACACAAGGAAAGTTTAAAATGTTTATTTTAACTATCATTCTCTAGTATGCAGTATACGTGCCACAACACGTAGGTAGAAAATTGCCTAACACAAATACGGTTAGCATAGCAAGTAGTGCATAAATCATAAATGGAGCTGTCATTATATACAACAGTGTAGCCTAACCTACCTTCCCTTCTACTGCAGCAAAACTATTATATATCAGAAGATCTCTAGGTATTAGCAGCAGACCCCATACCTTAGTATACAAAGATGAATGTTCTACATTTTAGATGCTGTCACGATCTTTTCCCTATACAGGCCCTTCTGCAAGTGTGTGTTACCTATCTGTGCATACCTACATGACAAAAGCATGTATTCCCAAACAACAGCTGAATTTGCGTGTTTTGTCTAGGTGATAGGGCCTAACCAGAACAGAATAACAAGGGGCATCGTTATTCGACCTTGTCTACATGTTCAGACTAAATCCCAGGAAAGAACAGAACACAAAAACAACAGCGTGTTCTGTGTGAAAGTACAAAACAGAATATGACTGTAGAGTAACTTGCGCAAAGCAGAGGGCATTCTGCAACCTTCTCATGCTAACATAGGGAAAACAACAATGGGCCTGCAAAGGACATGTGACCACCATCCCCCTGCTTGCAGTCCTAGATATCCCCAAACAGGGGCATAGCTTAGTCAGTGAGATTCTGGGGGGTTGAATCTCAAATTTCTCAACTAAAAAGCTGTGGGTTGCAGGGTGGAGGGATGAAATGACCATGATTTGGGATGGAATGTTTCCATGAGAAACTGTGTCAATACTGATTTGCATTAGGTAGGCCTCTGTCTAGAGTGGCACAGTGGGTGAAAAGCGATGGCTTGGAAATACTACTTCAAGAGATTGCCACTGGTTAGACTATTTGCAAGTATTCATCCCATCACCTTTTGGGGATTGATTGTCAGATGTATCCCTTGAAACCTGAGACTGGTGCAGGGTTCCACAGCCACTTCTGTCAATGTTCATGAATTCTAAAAAGTAGTAAATTTGTACCCATTCAAGGAGTACATCTGTGGGTGCAGATTTAGGATTTGTGGGTGAACCAGTCGCTATATGGGCCTGGTTTGCAAAGGTCACGTACACTTTTGAGTAATTTACACTTTTGAGTAAGTTTACTATTTGTGGGCTATTCACAAAATCTAAGTGTAAACTTAGTCAAAAAATGTAACTTACATGTCTCCACCAAATTGGAGGGCTTGGAGGCTATTCAGAAACTGCAATTCACTTTATTTTTTGTAGTACTACAATAGTACTAAAACATACTACAAAATGCTATTTCCAAACTGCACTTCTAAAGTACTATTGCAAGAAACAATAGTGCTATAGAAGTGCAGTTTCTGAATAGCAATTTGCAGTATGTTTGTACTGGACTGCTATTGTAGGACTATAAAAAGTATTACAAATCGCAGTTTGTGAATAGCTCGCAGGCCCTTCATGTAAACCCTAAAGTAGTTATGTTGTAGTGTAGTTCCTATATTCCCAATAGGCTCTGTGCATTGGAATAATATATACTATAGTTTAGACGTAAGACTGAGGTCGACTGGGTCTCTATCGCATATATGAGACTTAATTGTGAGTGCCAGCTAGCTCAGAGGGCACTAGAAACTTTCTCGAATTCACAAGAAGGGATTAGTTTCTGACAACAGCATAAACATGACAACTTTGTTTCACAAGAATAAGAAATCAATCTCTAGAGTCGCGGAACCAATAAATAGCTATTTTACTCAGTCAATCGTGCATGCTTCGTTTCACCAGAGGTGCTGAGAAAATAGAGAGACGGGCGTTTTCAATAAAAAGTATTTATTGAACAGTCTTCATTCTCAAGCATAAGAAATGTACTGCTACAACCGTAATACTGATTATAAAGTACAAGGCATATAATACGAAGAGTATTATAAAATAGTACTGTAAGAGCATGATATGGTTTCTAAGCCATAAAATGCTTAAAACATATAAAATACATACAGTGATTAAAGAATGACTAAAAGTACTCAACTGGTGCTTCTAAAATATGCCTACCCCGGTGTACCTAACCTAAGTCTAGTACGAGGGAAGAAGTAAATGAGGTGTAGCTTTAAGTTTGTAAGTTTTTCTCTGCCAAGTATCTATCTAAGAATTCTCTAATCAGCTCCGTACCTTGGTTTTAGAATGAAGGAGGTCTTGCATCTCCCTCTCAGGACTCGATCTCCCGGCAACCCACAAGGGTAGCCTGGAATTACTGGAGCTGGATTTCTCGCAGGAGAAAAGACAGCGTCTCTCAGTGCGTCAGCTGGAGGGTCGGCTTCCTTCGGCACTTGCTGCTGCAGGGCGCGTCGGGCAAGTAGATAGTCGATCTGCTCCAAAACACTGTGTGTTTGTCTGGGCAAATGTAGGCATATTTATACCTTGAAGGTTAAGAGTTTGACGTAAGATTGGACATAACAACGTCACCAAAGACTCAGTTCTTTGAAAACTCCATGATTTCCCAGATAAAATAGTATTCAGGCAAGGGGAAGTCCCTAGCTGCTGAAGGGGCGTTTTTCTAAGAAATTGTTGTGGTTTCTTGGAACCTAGGGAAGTAGCCGTGCCGTATTTGGGCTGCATAGGCTCAGTCTAAATAAGGGTATGATTTCTATGCCTATATAAGGATCGGGTGATTTATACCTACATATGGGCATGAATCTGGAAAATGACACTAGGGTCCTAGATTCGTACATAACAATGTAAACCCTAAACGTGGTCTAGATTTTTATTGCAGATGGAGCAACATTATAGCCGATTAAATCAATCATGAAAGGTGCTTGTACCGTGCACATCCTGAAGTCAAGTATCAAGTATCTAAAAGTGCTCTCCTGTGTGAGAATAAAGTAAAAGGAGAGTTTGAAACAAATGTTTACCTTGGATCACTCAATTTGGACAGGAAGGGAAGCTGGTATTGATTCCAGGCTCTCTGGTTTCACATTTTCAAATTAAGCCACCATATGTATTTCTCTGTCTGTCTGTCTGTCTCTCTCTCTCTCCTGGTGTTTTGTCTTTTATTCTTGACCCACAACGAAAAACCGACTTATCCATATCAAGCCCAACTCAGGACCCCCTGACATAACTACCAGACCAAGAATGCATTTATCTGGGTGCTGTAACACCCCAAACACCCCCCTGAAGCTAAGCCCCTGCCCCATAACCTTATTCTAAACCTTAAAATGTTGTTCAGTCTTCGTGTCTAAACCAGTCATTCAACGTTCTTGACTGGTTCAAAATCAGTAAGCTTCACAGAAAGAGGGGCAGAGAACTCAGTTATGTTATCTTTAGGCAATCACTTCTGCATTGTAGTTCCCTTAATGTTGCTGAATACTACAGAGTAGTAATGTCTCACTTCTCTGATGCAGTGTATCTCTTCACTGATGATGAAGTCTTGAGTCAGTTCAGTTCAGTTCTTTATATATTTCGGTGGTTAAAAACCATCATAAAAATGCATAACATTACATATTCACATATAATCATACTGAACATTACAATTAAAAAACAGATTTTAAAAATTATTATTATTTACAAGCTTTGACCGGAAAAGGGAGCAGTAAATTCATATCATCCTCCATCAACCCCTTGTATTTCTTAGTTTGACAATTTAAAAAAAACTCATAATAGCACACAAGGTACGCATCTCGGTTGCTCTTTGCAAAAATAATAAAGCAGATTTGGCATGGTAAATTTTTGATTCCTTTAAAATGTCCACCAGAAATCTTCGACGCAGAATTTTATAAAAAGAACAAAGTAATACAAAATGAATGTCCTGCGGAGACCTATTGTCGCAATTGTTAACCAGACGGGTAAGCTAAAATATTATGCAACAAATTGGACCTAAAACGGGTCATTAAAACCCTCTCATGTTGACTGTTAAAAAGAGATACGGTTCCATACCCATTTCATTGCTTACTAGCGAGTGGGCTACTACCGAGGATTTATTAGAGTTAAGTTCATTCCTCCTGTAATCGTATTTTTCCATTAGCTGCTTTTGGACATAATGTTTGCAAGAGGTGTCCATGTTTAAGGGGTCAGAAAATAACATTTCCTGGTCGATAGACTCTAGGGTTTTTTTAATACATTTTAACCAGGGGATTTGCAACCATCTGTCTCTCCGGAGACAATCCTTAATGATCTGTCTAGTTAATTCAGCGTTTGGGTTTAGCCAAATTCTAAACCAGGTCAAAATTGGTCTCACTCTAATCAGGTCAGATATATATGGGGTACCCAGCTCTTTATGTGTAAGTGCTGCCGGGATGCTCTGAGGTAGCTTTAATAGTTTCTTTAAAAATTTGTCTTCCTCTCCTTGTATCTGGTGTGCATCCCTAAAACCCCACACCTCTGCTCCGTAGGTGGCTTTAGAGGTACTGACCGCTCTATACAGTGTCATCACCTGCTCAGGAGACCAACGACCCATCCTTCGTGCGAAGTTTAGTATGGCCCCGTTTGCTGAAACAAGTTTCCTGGACCTTTCCTCAATCAGTGGGGCAAACGTAATCTTTTCATCAAACAAGAGACCCAGATATGGGAAAGTGGTCACAGTGTCCAAGACATGATTTCCTATTTTGAACACAAATCTCTTGTGTGGTTTTTTCCCTGCCACCAAGATGAAAGATTAACAGAAAGTTCCAGATTCCTCATGAATTCAGCAAAACCACTGATTAGGAGCTGGAGACTCACTGCTGTTCGAGCGAGGAGGACGGCGTCATCCGCATACAAGAGTACCGGTATATGGCGCGATCCCACTCTTGGGCAGTCAGTCCCCAGAGTCAGCAGGGCACTCTCTAGGTCATTTATGTAGAGGGAAAATAGGAATGGAGCCAGGATACACCCCTGCCTCACCCCGCCAGAGCACGGGAAGGGATCAGTGCTCACCCCCCCGCGCTGTAGCGGACCTTGGCAGTGGTGTTCCAATGCAGTTCCTTAAGTATATTGATCAGGTCTGGATCAATTCCCAATCTAAACATAAGTGCCCAGAGTTTAGATCTATTAACATTATCAAATGCCGCTGCCAGGTCCATGAATCCCATATATAGGGTCCCGTCATCCGACTTGATGTATTTAGCCGCTAGAAAGTATAAATTAAGACATTGGTCACTTGTTGACTTGCCTGTCCGAAACCCGTACTGGGTGTCCACCAAGGTATTATGAGTATCAGTCCACTCTATCAGGCGGTTAAGAATTGCCCTACCTAGTACTTTGGCTGCTGAGACATCAATCAGCGAGATTGGTCTGTAACACTGTAGGTTGTCCCTGCAGCCTTTCTTGTATATGGGGACAATCACTGCAGTTGACCAAGATCGCGGTAGACCGGATTTAATTGCAGCATTAAGTACTCAAGTCATAATCGGTGCCCATAGATCAGTATTACTTAAAAATAGGTCTGGGGGGGTGCCGTCCGGGCCTGGAGCCTTATTTCGCGTCAGCCCTAACATTGCTTTTAGAACTTCCGCCAAAGAGAATTCTAATTCGGTTGCCCTGGGTCCCTCCCAAATCCCATACCCAATATCTACCTCCTGTTGATTATACAGAGTTTTAAAGTGGTTAATCCATTGGTCTGGTAGTATATTGGTACTGATTATTGGGGAGCTTGAGTCTTGGTGACAGGGTCTGTTTATAATTCTTCAAAACTGGGCATAGTCCCTATTTTGTCCTGCTTCTCTAAGGTCTGCCCAGACTTCCTTTTGGAGAGTGCTCTTCCTTCTCTTAACCTACATTTTGTAATTCTGTCTACAATGGGCGATTTCATTCTTGTCTCTCGGGCCTTCTTTAAACTCTGTTTTAATTCTCTTAATGCCCTCGAGCAGTTCGTATCGAACCATCTTGGTGAAGATAGTTCCTTGATAGGCCTCTTAGTTTTTAGTAGCCCTTCCACTATTTTGGTTAGAGATTCAAATGCCAGAACCACTCCTCTGCTCTCTATAGCAAGGTCTAGGCAGGTCTCTATGTGCTCTTTCCCTTTACCCATTAGGTTGGTGTAGAAATCTTGCGGGTTGATCATTGCCCACCTTATGCGCCTCCCTTGGTCCGTTGGTTGGATTGCGATATCGCCCCCCAAGTTTTTCACTGGTAGATCATTATATTTAATTTCCAGGGAGAGGGGATTATGATCGCTAAAGGGGCTCCACTCCGTTCTTGCTCTTATAATCTGTTCTTTAGCAAAGGCAGAGATTACTATAAAGTCTATTATAGACACACAGCCTCTACCTTTGAATGTGGGTATGGGAGTCTCCCCTACTTTCAATGGAACCAGATCCATTGTATGGGTAAGCGCAAAGCTGTCTAGAAGCTTCATCAACAATGTGCCCTCTTTATTGTGTTCAAAATGGGGACCCTTTTCTACAGGGCAGGAAGATCAATCAGGAGCGATAGGGAGTAGCTTAGGGCACAGAGGACAATTAAAGTCCCCCATCAGCAGGACAGTTGGTTCAAGCCCTCTCTGCCTTAGATCTGTTTCCTCATTTAGCCTACTCTCGAGCTCTAGTAATATAGGGAAATTTCCATCAATTGGACCCGGATTATAAAAGTTTAGAATTAGAAGTCTCTGCCCCTGCCCCTGGATAAAGACTGCTTGTAATGTATCTGACGCCCAGTCTGGTTGTGACCAAGTGCTCTTTAGGTCTAGATCTGCATATATCACTAGGCCTCCTTTTGCTCTCCCAGATTTCACTTCTTTTGATGGTCTAAAAAAGCATTTATAGCCCTCCAGTTGACAGGAGTCAGAGTCTCGCGCCCATGTTTCTTGAAGAGCTATAATATGAAAGCCCCTTATGCATTCTTTCCACTCCTTGTTCTTAAGTTTAGCCCCATGCCTGCTATATTCCATGACAGAACGGTTAGTCCGGCCCTATTCGCTTTCCTACCCTCTGTGCTGGGTTCCTTTATTCTACAGTCACCTGATTCTATGGGCTCTGTGGCATTTTCAGTCTCATCTCACTGTTTAGGGGTTTCTTCTTGCCTCAATTTTTGCTCATTCCCAGTGCTGACACGACCAACCTCTGTTGCAGGACATAAGAATTCCCCAGTTGCTGAAGGTGTTACAGGCTTATTTTTCATAGAAGGTAGTCAGTCATTTTCCTCAAGCGACTGCAAGGGGGCAAATCTGTTTTTCCACTGAGAATAGTTTCGTGGAGGTAGAAACTGATCAGGGTAGCTTGTGGGTCTGGCTCTTTGTGTGTATTGTGGCCTCCTGGGGTTCCACCCAACATAATCAGCATAATTGCTACTCCAACTCCTTGGGTATAAATGCCCAAGCGGGAGCGCACAGATTGTGCTAGTGTGATTTCTGTTGGGGTTCTTTAGGATATAATCCACAAGTCTAGTGTCTCTAAAATTTGCTACTATGAAATCCCCTCTTATGTCCTTTTTCCTACCACCAAGCCAATTACCTCTTCTTACATGGACTATCTCTCCTCTTTCCCCCTTATTTAAAGGTCTATGTATGTTCAACCACTTGGAGATTTTCGCATGTAGTTGGGAGTGTGATTCTTTGTCTGAGGCCCTAATTTCCGGGACCCCTGCAAATACTATTACAAATGGACTGGCATCTGGAGGAAGATTTATGTGTGTGGGGGGGGGGGCTATCTGTGATGGAGAAAGGGTCAAAATCCATATGGGATGAGCTGTGAATACCATTTCCTGGATAGCAGTCTTCCTGCCCCCATTGCATTAGTGGTTGTAGAGGGGCTTTATCCATGTTTTTAAAGCTCGTCTTGTGATTGTGTCCCCCTCTCTGATCTTGGTTGGATCCCCCTCTCTGGTCTTGGGGAGCTTTCGGCGCATCATGTATCTGGGCAATTGTGTGTTGGGTATGGCTAACACAGTTGTTATTTGACAGTGTGTTTTTGTCAGTGTTGTCGTTAGTGACCACATTACTTGGTTGGTTAGGGCCAGTGGGAGGTTTCTTGGTTGTGAGTTCTATTATCTTGCTTTGTTTGGACAGCTCACTCCCTATTTTGTCCACCCTGCTTATAATGGGTTTTAACTGAGCAATTATAAAGGTTTCTAGATGTTTTTGAGGTCTCCTAGGACTACCTCAATCCATCCTGGAGGGTTTATATTTGTGTGCACGTTATCTTCTACCAGGATGACCTCTTGCCTATTTTTAGCCCGGCCATCTTCTGCGAGTGGCTTATTTTGTCTCTGTTGTCCCTTAGTCCTCCCCTGTCGTTTTGGTTTTCTCTGAGTGGTCAATTCGCTAAGCCCGGAGGTTTCTATCCCCGGGGAGGGTGGGGGTTGAGCACAGGGAACACCCTCAGTTGCACTATTTGGTGAGGCTACATTCCCCGTCATATTTGGGCTATCAGCTAATGACGGATCTCTATAAGGTGTTGGAGTAGCTGCAATGGGGTTATTCCCCGGATACCTTCTTTAGCATCGGGTCAATTGCGGTGGTTTTTTTCCCTTTACTTGGGGCTAAGTCTTTTGTTTCCGCCACCGTTTGTTTGGGGGTTTCAGTTTTGCGGGCTTTACTCATGACCGAGCGTGTTTTAGGATGGTTGGACATATTATGGTCTAGCTCTTCTCCTCTTTTCCTCCCCCAAACAGCAGCCATGAATCATTATATTGGGTTGCCCAGTGACTCAACACTTAACATACTTAACATATGAATAAACTGACTTAGGCCCCTGACCCCCCTCTTCCTACGGCAACAGTTTGGAATCACAGTTTCGTTAGTAATTTTAAATGCAGGTGACCAGTCCAGAACCACGATAAACAGTACCTGTCACAATAAGGCCATGGGGGGTGGCCAGTCCCATCCCTGATCGTCCCCGGACGGCCACAGACAGCCCGCCCTTTGCCCGGGCTTCGCCTGGCGTCCTGCGAGGGAGGGCTGCCTCTATTTTTATGCGCCCCCTGGTGCTGACGAGTGACCACGCGGGTCGCGTGGTCTGCTGGGAGGTATAGTCCTCCTGCGCTCCACTCGGCGGCCGGCTCCCCAGATGGCAGTGGGAGCGGGGCAGCGGGATGCAGGGGCAGTTCGGCAACAAGCAAAGAGGGCTGCAATACCCCACGATGCTCAGAGGGTTTCCAGGGAGTCAACAGCGGGTCTCCAGGGAGTCAACAGCAACAGCGGCAAGTGGCGGCAAGTAGGTGGTTTCAGATATGCTCCCCCCGCTCTGCAGGGCTGCCTCTATTTTTATGCGCCTCCTGGCACTGACGAGTGACCATGCGGGTCGCGTGGTCTGCTGGGAGGTGTAGTCCTCCTGCGCTCCACTCGGCGGCCGGCTCCCCAGGTGGCAGTGGGAGCGGGGCAGCGGGTTGCAGAGGCAGTTCGGCAACAAGCAAAGAGAGCTGCAATACCCCATGATGCTCAGAGAGTCTCCAGGGAGTCAACAGCAACAGCGGCAAGTGGCGGTAAGTAGGTGGTTTCAGATACGCTCCCCCCGCTCTGCAGGGCTGCCTCTATTTTTATGCGCCTCCTGGCACTGACGAGTGACCACGTGGGTCGCGTGGTCTGCTGGGAGGTGTAGTCCTCCTGCGCTCCACTCGGTGGCCGGCTCCCCAGGTGGCAGTGGGAGCAGGGCAACAGGATTCAGGGGCAGTTCGGCAACAAGCAAAGAGGGCTGCAATACCCCACGATGCTCAGAGGGTCTCCGGGGAGTCAACAGCAGGTCTCCAGGGAGTCAACAGCAACAGCGGCAAGTGGCGGCAAGTAGGTGGTTTCAGATACTCTCCCCCCGCTCTGCAGTGTTGCCTCTATTTTTATGCGCCTCCTGGCGCTGACGAGTGACCACGCGGGTCGCGTGGTCTGCTGGGAGGTGTAGTCCTCCTGTGCTCCACGCGGCGGCCGGCTCCCCAGGTGGCAGTGGGAGCGGGGCAGCGGGATGCAGGGGCAGTTCGGCAACAAGCAAAGAGGGCTGCAATACCCCACGATGCTCAGAGGGTCTCCAGGGAGTCAACAGCAACAGCGGCAAGTGGCGGCAAGTAGGTGGTTTCAGATACGCTCCCTTGAGTCTCAGTATGGGTTCTCGAGGCTGGTTAAATAATTGGAATTGGAATACCTAGCCATATCCCCCTCCTGGATCACCTACTGAAAAATGTCATCTTTTACTGGAACGCTTTTACAGTATCTCTGCTTGGTTACTTGTCTAGTTTCACTTTTGGTAATGCCTTCCGTCACATCATGAAGAACCTCATTACAGCACCTAATTACTTCAATTTATTGAGAGCAAACATAACACGAAAATCATTTCAAGTAGATGATAAATGTACTTAACATGTTGGTGGTTACAGGGACGGCTATTATCTAGTTGTGGTGTCCATGACATACTTTCTGTCAAACATACCCTCTAATATGGTCACTGAATCTGAGATATGATTACTAGCTCTCAATTCAGTAAGTGGGTAGGGCAGTCACAAATGTCACAGGTTTTGGTAGGGTTTGGGGGATGGATATGCTATACAGGGTTCGACTGTGACAGAAAAGTGGTCCCCATTATGAATTAGATAGCTAAAAAAAGTATCCCATGTTTGTGAATTAGGGCAGTTTTGAACTTGCGAACACACACGTGTAAGTGTTTTTGAAAGGTGTGGAAGATTACAAGGATTTGAGCTTGCTGTAGCTAATCTTTGTTTTAATATCAGGGAAACCACCTGTAGAAAAATGGCCCAACAAGTCATAAAACAGACCTACAAACAGCCCAAAAATAGTAGCCCACACACTGATCTGTAAGACCAGCCTATCTGACATGCCTGATTGTCATATCGGACAGCCCGAACCTGATGCTTTAAAGTTATTGCAGTGCTTGTGCTCACTCTCCTAAAAATGGTTGATTGACCTGTATCCAATTGTCATATTTAATTTACTTATAAGTCCCTTGTGATGTGGTATACCGTACACCCAGAGCCTGTAAATTAAAAGCTACCAGTGGGCCTGCAACACTTATTGTGTTACCCCCTTAAGTAGCCCTCTAAACCATGCCCCAGGCCTGCCAATACAGGCTGAATGGGGTGTTACACTGCCATGTCGACTTGGCATTTAAACCTCCTTGCTAAGCCTTAAACTCCCCATTTAATATTTTATAAGTCACCCCTAAGTTAGATCCTAGGTAGTCCATAGAGCATGGTGCTGTGTAATTGATAGGTTGAACATGTACTGTTAGGTTTTACACCTCCTGTTAGTGGAAAAAATCCTAAATTAGTTTTTCACTACTGTAATGCCTACCCCTCCCATATGATACCATTGGGGATTCCTTTATTACACTTACTAAGCTGTAATTCCTAATTGGGAGGCTGTAGATATTTCATGTTTTGTGCCTGTAATGATTAATCATCTCTAATGGTAAAGTCGGATTTTTCATTTTCATTTTGAAAAATGCCACTTTTAGAAAGTTGGCAATTTCCTGCCTTTATCCGTTTTGTCTGCAGCCTGTATTGGGTCACATGACGGGGTGAAGTTGACAGACTTTATGAATTCCTCCTAGACAGTCATACAATAGGGGGATTAGGTGTGTCTTAATGGGCCATCTGCTGGCACGGTGGGTTGGAAGAGTTGAACCCAGTCCCACTTACACCTGAATAGCCTATGTTGTGCCTTCACACAAAGGGCCTGGCATCCCTGTATTGTCACTGCAGCCATCCTGGGACCGGTGGAGTCAGGAAATTCCATGCACTACAAATAACCTTTCCAAAATATTCTCTCCCCTTCCAGGACAAAGGTACCAGTGTATAAAAATATGACCTAGACCCACTCGTCAGTTCACTACTGGACCTGCGGGAGGACCATCAGAGGACTGCATGCTAATGTGACCTGCTGTGCACTCTTCCAGACTTCTTCTGTACCTGAAAGGACTGCTATGTTGCCTAGACCCTGCTTTGAACCTTCAGAGGCAAGCCCTGCTGTTGAACACTGCATCTTCATTTGCAGCCAAGACTGCCAGAATAGACTCCAAGGGCCTCCTGTTCAGAGCCACAGGTACCTAAAAGGATTTCTTCATCTTGAATCCACATTTGGACCCAACCTGAGCGAGTCCTGAACCCCCAAGTGGTGTCCCATCAGTCCTGGGCCCTTGGTTGTGATGCTAAAGGTACCCAGAGGGCCAATTTCTAAAAACTGAGGACTTAAAACAAAATGTGGCCAAAAGGTAGAAATCTTTACTGCGGCTTCGACCCAAGGCCATCCCACGACGACACTCCCTTCCAGACACCTCCTGAAGCCTTGCACCACTGAACTTTCCCTTCTCATACATTTTTCTTCAAGAATTTTTCTAGTTCTGAAGGTAAGTGCTGACCAGGCCCAATCCACTTCTTGTATCCAAGCCACGCTCCTTCATGGTCAGCCTTCATTTTCGATTTTGGCCCAGCCTTGTGCAACTAGCTCTCCGTGGTTGGCACTCTGACCTTTTAGGAGCTAGATTTCACTTAAAACTTAAAAAAATTATATCAATGGTTCTACTGATTGGATTTTTGTTGTTTTGGCATCAAAAAGTTAATTAAAATGTACTCTTCTGTTCTAAATTGGTTTGAGATTGTTCTTGTGTTGTGTTTTCACTTTATTGCTGTTTGAGTGCTACACAAATACTTTACACATTGCTTCTAAGTTAAGTCTGACTGTTTTTTGTGCCAAGCTAGCCATGGTTAAGCACAGGTTAATATTGTGGCTTTTTGTGGTGCACCCTGTAAGGGATGGTGACTGTTGCTTGACCAGGGCTCACGCCCCAGTTAACCAGCAAGCTAATTTCTCAAGATCATCATTAGCATTCGAGGTAAATTATTCTTGTATATTTGTAGTTGCACATTCTCACATGGCCCAACATGTGCACACATTTTGTGCAATAACTACTAAGTAAAGACTAGTATTGTTTGTTTATTTGTGTGTTGTGCATCAGCAGATTTCTTTGTTGGTTTCTCATTTGGGATGGCACCATCTTCGACGAGTAACACCCTTATCGCCTGAAGGCAACCTGAAAGACCCTTATCCCTGATCATTCCTTTTAGAAATATGATTGGCATTTTGAACTGCGGGTAATACTTCTCAGTCAGTAATTCAGTGTCTTTTAGTCTACTAGTCAATTTAGACAGCCGAATATTTGAGTGTGTATGTGCTTGTTTATTTTCACCACCTATTGCGGTGTCAATTAGCAATATTCAATATAACTATAGGTTCAGTACTTATATTGTTATCAGGTAACAGAACACAACGAGAGGGGGAGTTTAAGAAGAGAGTGAGGACTCTAAATGCACTGTTACTTTCTTCAGTGCTATCTTGGAGGAGGCAGAAGGCGAAGAGTAATGGCGGGCGTTTCAGTGGTCCAAGATAGGTTGCCAGGCCACTTAAGACCTCTCTCTGACAGGCCTGCTGATGTCCCGGAACTGCTCAGGTGTCTAAAAATCATTATTAGTGGTCATATTTTTTTCTATTTTCCATTTCTGAATAAAAATAAAATACAAACAAATACAATGAAATAATTTACTTAATATATATTTTAAATTAAACACTATCCACCTAATCTCCCAGTAATCTCCACAATCCGAAAAACTCAAACACATGTATTACATAACAACAAAAAATTTAAAATATAAAGAAAATAATTCAGATAAATATCATAAATAAAAAATATTGATTTAATTGTAGCATAACTTCAATGAAGAAAAAACTACCGACCCAAACATATAATAATCCTCTCAACCCAAAAACACAACATACATTTTAAATTATAACTTTTTAAAACAATAATTTAATATATATTTCTTTTTTAACTTATATACAAAATGAAATATATTAAACCAATTCTACATACCACAATATTCTACTAAACAATATTTAAAACATCACTATTATTGTAAAAAAACAATATAATTACTGTTGATATTTTGTCACGGATTATCTTTGCAGTTACAATATTGTGATCATAATAATATGTGTAAAATATACCCTTGGTTCTATTCGAATTTAGGTGTGCATATAAAATGCAGAATTAACACGCTCGCTAAAGTCAATTTGCTCATCTATTCCTAACAGAATAATATCTCTAGCTCTATATAGTTTTGAAAGTGTGGAATATTAAGAATGTGATTTTGAAACAACCCCGCACAACACACACTGAGACAGGGAGACAGGGAATGATATGAAAACACCCAAGGAGTATAACATTCATCCACATTTCAATGCAAAAAATTATTGCAACATTTTTGTTTTGTACAGATGGTTTGCGCCTAATCCAGAAAACGCTTTTTATCATATCGTATCATGTTTCTAAGCTGTACTCTGTCTACCACACAGAATCTATTGGAATTCTGCCAACCCACTCAGTCCCTAAAGTTTTTCTTCAAAGCCTGGCTTGGAAAAGGCTTCAAGTGCTCAATTGCTGACATTGCTCGGTCATTGAATTGTTCACATCACATCTTTATGTTCTAAACAGCTTTGTTTTGGGTGTGCCCACTCCAAACATCTCTGGTGGCTCTCAGCACACTCTCAGAGAGGACGTCATCAGATTTGAAATGAAGAAGTGCAGGGCAGAAAAAACATCCTGTATTCATCAGAACTGCCTCAACTCTGCTTAAGGTTAGGAAAGAGCGGAAGAAAAATCACAATGCATTAACATCTCACTCTCGCTCTTAGAAACCAGCTACCTCTCCAATCATGTATAGACTGGATCTTTGCCTTTCTCACTGTCCAGCACCCCATTGTCTTTTGGCTAGGTTTACTCTACACCTATATAACATACATACATGCACACATACATACATACATGCACACATTTGTGCAAGTAATATTAAATCCCATTGCATAGCTATATCTTTTAAATACTTTCCTGGCATGTGTGTGTCTTCATGCGGGTATTTCGAGGGTGTCAAAGCTATGCCTGATTTCCTGGATGGCCATATAAGATACATTTGCGTAGAATGACGGGAAATGGACAACCCAGGACTACAGCAAAACGCCAACATACAATGTAATTACCCTTTATCTGTTGTACAAGCCGAAGAGAAATCATCTTTCTCTAAGCAACACTCTTGCTGAAGTTTAATATTTATTTTAGGTGATAGATGCAGATCCTTGTTTCTATGCCTTTTCAAAAATATTTTCAAGAACAATTTGAACTTCACCATCTTCAGCAAATGCCCTATTCTTCACCTCTATTTAACCTGTTAAAAGCTCTGTCAGCCCTTATTTGCAGCAACAATATTCAGAATGTGGTGTTACATTTTTCTTCACAACCCCCATTTTTGAGGTTGTTTCTTTCCTATTCCCTCCTGTTAGACCTGTCAGCCTTAGAGTGGTCTTCCCCCAAACGTTTCGCCTGTTTATCTCAATTATTTTGTGCTGAAATTCATTTTTGTTGGCCTTAGGACTCGGGCACTCTATCACTGCTAACAAGTACTAAGGAAAGTGTGCTCACTCGCCTAAACATGGTTTATTTGACTTACGTCTGGTTAGCATATTTTGTAGAGTGGCCTGTGAATTAAATGCTACTAGTAGCTCTGCATCACTTATTGTACCACACAATAACGCAGGCTCTAAAACATGTCCCAGGTCTGCCATTGCAGCTTGAATGCAGTTTTATGCTGCAAATTTGACCTGCCAATATAACCCTCTTGCCAAGCCTTAAACTCTCCTTTTATTGCATATGTTATCCTTAAAGTAGGCCCTAGGTAGCCCATAGGGCAGGGCATATTGTAATGTAAAAGTTTTACATGTCCTGGTAGTGAAAAACTCCTAAATTAGTTTTTCACTACTGTGAGGCCTACCTGTCCTATAGGATAACATTATGTTGCCTTATTACATTTAATAAGTGCTAACTTTTGTTTGGGACCAGGTAGCCAGTTCATGTTTGTAATCTATGAAATTGTAATGAAAAATCATCTTTAATGTTAAAGTCAGATGTTTAAATACGGTTTTGAAAAAGCCACTTTTAACCTCATTGATGCTGCAGATATTCTTCTCCGGTGCAGGGCCATAATAAAACTGGGTGTGGTCATGACGAACTCAGCTCGTCATGAGCACACGAGCACCGTGCCTCATGACGAGCTGAGCTCGTCATGAGCATTGAAGGGGTTAAAAGGTTTTATAAACAAAAACAAGAAACAAATTCTATATCCACATTCGAACATAAAGGACCAAACATGTCCTTTTAAGTGGCCCCTGTGATTTATTTCACATTTCTTCGCATGTCTTTTTGAAGGGCAAACTTTTTTATTGCAGTTAGACTGTACATTTGAAAACACATTTTAACATCAAAATCAATATGACCACATAGAATGACAAACATGAAAAATTAAGTTTTTTACAATTTGAGAGCAAAATGAAAACGGGACCAGTCCTACATTTAAACAGGATGTCACCTGGCAGAAATGTAATTTGTTGGTAATATAATAAGTCATGCAGGTGTAAGCTACTGGAGGTCACTAACCCTAAATGTATTTTGCTAAAGGTGTAGGCACCCTGCCGTATCTCCCTGCTTCAATCATCAATTTTCTTTAAAATCGGGGCATGTTTGTTATATATCCTGTGCCTGCACGTCTCAAAGTCTCAGTGACTCTCAAACAGATGCATGAGCACGAGACGAGGAGTAATGGATAAGAACAAAACCGATTTGCGCTGATGCCGGGGACGTGCAGACACAGGATATGTAACAAACATGCTCTGACTTTAAAGAAAAGTGAAAGCTTTGGTGTCACATTAATTCAAACAGAAAAAGAGTGACATACCATTGAAATATGAGCCCATACCTCTCAGTTATTTATAACGCAGTCCTGAGAGGAATGCCAATACCAGGTACTTGACGGGGCGCAGAGATTGTCCCTTTCTTCAAGAAGGGTTCACCTCTGCTCCCAGCCAACTACAGGCCGATCAGTTTGATCGATGTCCCCAAAAGATCCTTGGCAGGTTAGTATTGGACCGTCTCCTGGACTGGATGGAGGAAAACTCTATACTAAGCCCCTACCAGGCTGGCTTCCGAAATAAAATATCTACAATGGACCAGATCCTCTGGCTGAATATGTTGTTTTGGAAGTCTGTTAAGATTGAGGGGGGCAGCCTTTACACAATTTTCATGGATTTGTGTGCAGCCTTTGACTTGGTCCCAAGATGCAAGTTATGGGCTGTACTTACCGAATTGGGCATTCCCCATCAAATCTTGCACATTCTGATATGGCTCCACCAAGACAACTTCGCACGGGTTAGGTGTGGAAGAAACGGTCTTTATCAGCAAAATTCCCCAATGACAGAGGGATGCGACAGGGTTGCGTTGTAGCACCTATCCTGTTCTGCCTTTATGTCAATGGGGTAATTTCCCACCTAAATGGGATTCAAAACATTGATGCTCCCAAACTAGCCGGCAGCAGGGTGCCTGCGATAATGTTCGCAGACGACTCCATACAGAAGGTTCTGGACTGCTTTGTCGGGTTTTGTGGGGTTTTGTGAGGAAAGGGGTCTAGAAATCAACGCCGAGAAAACAAAATTTATGATTTTAATCTCCCTGTATCCACAAGACCGAACCCCCTAATAGGTACTATTAGACTGGCAAGAGTCCATGTCTTTGAATATTTAGGGGTAGCCCTTAATGAAAACATGACATGGGTCCTGCACCAAATCAAGGCCCAACTTAGGCAGTCCCAGCTTATAGGGGGTACCCTAAAACTCTCCATACCTCCACAATAAAACCCATACGACCAGTTTCGGAGATCTATAAAACACAAGTGAGAGGGGCTGTTACCTATGGGGGTGAACTCTGGGGTCAGGTCTGTAGGCCCGAGATTGTTGGTACAGAAAATAAGTTTCTCAGGCAACTGCTGAAGCTGCCCCCTAGTACCCCACTTTTACCTATCAGACTTGACATGAGACTTCTCCCAAAAGATGAGGTCGTGGGCCTGAAGCCGCTAGCGTTTTGGTGGAGATTATGGAGCACTCCAGAGCTCTCGGCCTATAGACAGGAATTGGCGGAAATTTTAAGGTTACCCAATGCGTCGAAAATCCAGTGGCTTGTATACATTAAAAATGAATTTATTAAGCAAGGGCTCCCCCAAATGTGGCACAATCCAGAAATCGCTTGCCCCAGGACTTCAAGAAAAAGTCTCTCAAAACTTTTTTATGAAACTATATTAACGGCCTCCATACACACTGTACATACCGGCACTCCAACAGACTGCTTTTTTAAAGGAAAAGGATTCTTATCACTTTAAAATTGTCTTGGCATCTTCCCTGTTTTCATGAGGAAGTTGTACTTGCAGTGGAGGTATGGTACATTACCAATCAGAGCTTTTACATGTAATTGGTCTGCAGCTGCTTTGAAAAATTGTCCTAATTGCAGCTGCGACCTGGAAAATGAAATACATATTATGTTCTTTTGCCCTGCTTATCGGAAATCGAGGAGGCACTGGTTAGTTCCCCTATGTAAAAACATGCGAATTACACACTGCATGCAAGCCTATCGCATACTTAAAATTGACTTGTCATCCGTAGTGGTATTCTGTGTGTCAAAATTTCTTGCGGCGATTTGGCTTAAACGCAGGGGTGTGCTGAACACTGTATAATCTTGCCAAAGCACAAGCACTTTATTAGGAACATTTTCCAGTTGTTGATGTAGATGTTACTGCCTGATTGAATTACCTACCACATAGATCTTGTACTAGTATGAATTATTCCTTTTTTATCTAATGCTTTTTAAGAATGAGAAACATTGTTTTTATAACTGTATGTATATCTTTTAGGGCATGTATTACCGAAATAAAGATTATTAAATGAAATGAAATATGATGATTTAATACACATGGTTTTCACCAAGGAATCTCCACAGTCTCCTGACAGCATGAGGAGATTTGAAGAAATGACCAGGTCACAGTCCTGAGGAGAACCCCAATAATTACAGACTGTTTGAAATGCTTTGACCCAGCTGCTGGGGGATGAAAATCTTCGCTTAACTGGTAATACAAGGGTGATACGGCAGGGTGCCTACTCCTTTAGCATAATACATTTAAGGGAAGTGACCCCCAGTAGCTTACACCAGCAGGACCTATTGCATTACCAACCAAATGACATTTCTGCCAGGTGGCATTCTGTTTAAATGTAAAACTGATCCATTTTTCATTTTGCTCTCAAATTGTAAAAAACGTTTTTGTTCTTGTTTGTCTTTATATGTGTTCATATTGATTTTGATGTCAAAATGTGTTTTGAAATGTACAGTCTAACTGCCCTTCAAAAAGACATGTGAAGAAATGTTCTACTTTTTTCTTGAGATTGTTACTGAAGAAAAGTGAAATAAATCACAAGGGCGATTTAAAAGGACATTTTTGGTCCTTTATGCTTGATTGTGGATATAGAATTTGGTGCCTAGACATTGCTTTTGCGTATAAAATTTAAGGGGCCTAGTCTAGGTTGTCTCTTATGGGCTGTACCCCTTCATTTTCTTAATACTTTTAGAAAGTTGGCATTTTTCTGCCCTTAGCTCTTTTGTGCCTGCAGCCTATCTTCGGTCACATGCCTGGGTGTAACCGACTGAATTTCTGTATTACTCCTAAACAGTCCCATAGTAGAGGGATGGGTGTGCCAGAATGGGCCATCTGTTGGTAGGATGGGAGGTGGATCTGAGCACAGGCCCACTGCAACTGGATAAGCTGTGCTTTGCCTTCACACAAAGGACTTGGCACCTCCATATTGTCGCTTTAGCCCACTTGAAGCCAGGGCAGGGGAGTCAGGAGACTCAATGCACTTATAAGAAACTTTCTAGAAGCTTCTCTCACCTTGCAGAAGTAAGGGCACCAGGTTTAAGGATAAGACCTTCAGACCCACTCTTCAGTTCACTTCTGGACCTGCGGAAGGACTCTCAGAGGTCTGCCTGCTGCTGTGACCTGCTGTGCACTCTACACAACTGCTTTGCTGTACCTTGAATGACTGTTTTGCTACCTTGAGCCTTCCTTGAACCCCAGAGTCCAGCCCTGCTGTGAGCACTGCATGTTCATCTGAACCCAGGACTACCAAAGTGACTTCAAGGGCTAATTTGCTGTCCTCCTGTTTGGAGCCACTGGGTCACAAAAGTCTGCCACCAACTTGAACCCGCACCTCGACCCAGTCTGAGTGAGTCTTGAACCATCCAGTGATGTCCCATCTGCCTTGGATCGTTGATTATGGTGATAAAGGAGCCCAGATGACCATAACCCAAAACTGAGGGCTTAGAACATTTTTGGCCAAAAACTGCACTGAGAACAAGCCTGCTCACCTATCCGCCTGAGATGCATCACCTGTTGGATTAACTTTGCGGTATCTCCTGCCACATTCTTCTCTGCAGCAGTAAATCCTGTTCATCAGTCCTTTGCAAAAGGAATATCCGAGCCCCTGGAACTGTCTTCTGCTACAAACATCTACCTTGTCCCACAGGATACTTTTGACTTCCAAAAAAGAGACTAAGTCCGAGAGTAGACATTTTTACAGCGGTTTCGACCCAAGGCTCCCTGGCGGCAACGTTCCTTCCTGGGACATCACCTGCAGCCTTGCCCTGCTGTACTTTATCTTCTCAGAACAATCTTCTCTCCAAATTTCTTTTAAGTCTGAAGGTAAGCAGTGACCGGGACCAATACACTTCAAACCACATGCCATAGCAGTTGGCCATACTTTTTTACTCTGACCCGGTCTCACGCAACTAGATGTCCTAGGTTGGGACTTTGATCTTTTAGGCACTAGTTTTTCCCAAAACTTTTAAAATTCATAATTCCAGTTCTGCTTATTGAATTCATGTAATTTTGTTATCTAATAATCTATTAAAAATTACTTCATTTTTCTAAATTTGTGTGGGATTTTTCTTGAGATGTTTTTTCACTTTATTACTATTTGTGTGCGGCGTAAATGCTTTACACATTGCCTCTAATTTCAGCCTCACTGCTTTTGTGTCAAACTTACCAGAGTTAATCACAGTTTAATTAATTTATTTATTTATTTTATGTGGTTTGTAGAGCGCGCAGCTACCCCCGAAGGGGTGTCCCGGCGCTAAAATTCAGGGGTTGCCAAGGGAGAGGGGGAGTGAAAAAAGGGAAAATGGATAGACTAGAGTCCGGAGAAGAGCCAGGTTTTAAGTTTGGCTCGGAAGATTGTTTCGGAAGGACAGAACCTCAGCTCGAGTGGAAGGGAGTTCCACAGTCTGGCAGCAATGACACTGAAACCTCTGCCACCGGTTCTAGAAAGTCTGAACCGGGGAGAGATCAGGAGGCGGAGGTCATTGGATCTCAGGGATCTGGAGGAGCAGGATATCGAGACCCGTTTTTTCAAATAGGGAGGTCCGTAGTTGTTTACGGCTCGGTAAGTAAGAGTGAGGACCTTAAATTGAATACGGCTAGCCACTGGGAGCCAATGGAGTTCTCTCCGGTAGGCAGAGATAGATTGACGGTACGGGATATTACCGATCAGTCTGGCTGCAGCATTCTGGACAATCTGCAGCCGGCCTATCAGGTACTGGGGAGCCCCAGCATAGAGACTATTAGCATAGTCCAAGTGGGACGTGATGAGAGCCTGGGTCACTGTGCGACGGGAGTCCAGGGGGAGATAGGGTAGAATCTTTCTTATCATGCGTAGTTTCATAAAGCAGGCGGAAGTAACTTTATTAATCTGGGTTTTGCATGACAAGGAATCATCAAATTGGAAACCAAGATTCCGCGCCGAGTGGACAGGGGACGGGGCAGGATCAAGCGCAGTGGGCCACCACCAAGCAGAGGGGATAGGGGTTTTCTGATTGAAAAACAGAACCTCAGTTTTATCTGCATTCAATCTGAGGTGGTTCGCAGTCATCCAGCCACTGATGTTATTAAGGCATTGGCGGAACTTGAGGAATGCGGAGTCCGAGTGGTCCCTAAAGGAAAACACCAGCTGTGTGTCGTCAGCGTAAGAGACCACCCTAACTCCGTAGGACTCCACAACGTCAGCCAAGGGGGCCAGGTAGACGTTGAAGAACAGGGGGCTGAGGGCGGAGCCCTGCGGCACCCCACATGATAGAGGTTTTTTCTCTGACCTAAAAGGGCGTAGCAGTACCCTTTGACTTCTGTGTGAGAGGAAGGACTCGATCCAGCCAAGGGCAGTGCCACCTATGCCAATCTGCTTGAGTCGGTCGAGGAGGATGGGGTGAGAGACCGTGTCGAATGCTGCGGACAGGTCGAGGAGAACCAACATGGCCTCCTCGCCCCTGTCCACGCATTCTCGGATGGTTTCAGATACTTCCAGCAGGGCCGTCTCCGTGCTGAATCCGGCTCTGAAACCGGACTGGGATCCGTGTAGCAGAGAGTGATCTTCCAAGTATTCCGTAAGTTGGAGCTGTACGGCTTTTTCCAGGACCTTGGCGGGTTTAGGAAGGAGGGAAATGGGACGGTAGTTAGTAAAGACAGCGGGGTCTGCGTCTGCCTTTTTCAGAATGGGGATCACCAGAGCCTCCTTCCAGGTGGTAGGGAAGAAGCCATGGTGGAGGGAGGCATTCCAGACGGAAAGGAAAGGGCAGGCAAGTGAAGGTGCCAATTCTCCCATGATTTTCGCGGGAACAGGATCGGAGGGGGCACCCGATTTGCAGCAAATGAGTAATCTGATGGCCTCGTCCAGGTTGAGTTTGTTGAATGAGTGGAAGGACGGAGACTCTGGGGGACTGGTGAAAGAAGACTGGGTGACCAGCTCGGTGGGGAAGGAGACACAGAGTTTATTGATTTTTTCCAGAAAGAAATCTGAGAGTCCCTCACAGAGAGCCTGACTAGCGGTGTTCTGGGGGGCCCTGGCCGGAGGGTTAATAAAGTCTTTAACGATGTTGAAGAGCGTTTTTGATGAATTTTTAGCTTTATTAATTTGAGCGGCAAAGTGGTCTTTCATCGCGCTTTTTTTAAGTTTAAGGAATTGTTTTAGGGCCGTTTTATAAAGATGTTTGGCTTCAAGATCGTAGTTAAGTCTCCACTTGCGTTCAAGAGCCTTACATCTGCTTTTCTCCTCCCGAAGGGGAGTGGAGAACCAGGGAGCAGAGGGTCGCGACCTAGAGGAGGAGATGGATACCTGGGGGGCAATAGAATCAATTGCTTTAAGGAGAGTGGAGTTCAACCTAGAAGTAGTTTCATCGATGTCCGGGGAGAGGTGCTCCGACTGAAAGTGGAATATTGGGTCTAGGGTAGCGCAAGTAACCTTATGCCACTTTCTTCCCAGCTCCTTCCTAGGGGCCATTGGGGCAGATTTGCGTCCCAAGGTGAGAGAGAATGGGATGAGGTAGTGATCAGTCCAGGTAAGAGGGAGAGGCTGAAGGACAGTGATGAGTGGAAAATTAGCGAATACAAGGTCCAGCGTGTGGCCTGCCACATGAGTGGGACCTACAACCAGTTGTTTGAGATTGAGGCTCTCCATAGTATCTACCAGGTTGGTAGCCTTAGTACATAGCGGGTTGTCTATGTGGAGATTAAAGTCGCCCAGGACAATAAAGTTTTGGTGTTTAATAGATAGGTCAGCCACTAGGTGAACAAGGGCAGTGAGGGAGGGGGCGGTGATGGGGGGGGGGTAGTAGACTAATATGCCAGCCAAGATAACTGACGCAGAGTCAGAGACAGAGAAGTACATGGCTTCGATTGTGCCTATATCAGCAAGTTTAGTAAAAGTCAGCTGGAAAGAGGATTTAAATATGATGGCTAGACCGCCTCCAGACTTACCTCCAGCCCGATTCAGGCATTTGATGTCATAACCTGGGGGGATAGCCAGGTATATATCCGGCGAGGAAGAGTCTGTGATCCAGGACTCTGTTAGAAAGAGAAAATCCCATTCGTCAGACGAGATGGACATCCAGATGTCATTGGCATGGCAGGGAAGAGATCGACAATTAACCAACCCTGCTCGCAGGGTGTACTGATTGGAGGATGATAGTTGTGGAGGGGGGCAAGGGGAGAGGCGAGGTTGGCAGGGCGGGAGGGAGAAGTTGCATTGTGAGCAGTGGTAAGAAGCAGATTCCAGGTGACTGGGGATGCAGCGAAGGCTGTTCGGGCATAGGCACGTATTGAGTGAGCGAAGTTGGGCAGTAGTCCAGCAGATGCGGGCAGGGCTAGTGGGTGAGGCAGGGGGACTGGCCCTGGGCCCGGTCCAGGCCCGGACGGGCCCAGACGGGCTTGCCTTTGGCGCGCCTTCGGCGCGCTGACGGCGCGCCCGCTGCGCCCGTCGGCTGCGCTTCCTGGCGAGACACATCTTTTATGTCCGTGTGAGAGGGAACATGGGGGGTGTGGCCAGCTGAGGTGGGCGTGTCCGCCGTGGCGCCTCGCCCTCAGTGATGGCGGCAGGTAGCGTTCGTTGCAGCGCTAGGAGCGCTGTTTAGGTGCACAGGGAAGTGTGGTTAAAAGCAGAGTATTACACAGCAAAGTTTTTAAAAGAAATAGATTCACTCCCGGCTTCCGCCTCAGGAGACTCCCGAATTAAAGTGACGCGCTTTTCCAGCTGCGCGCACTTTATAGTGTCAGGGGGGGGCGTGGCCAGCTGAGGTGGGCGTGTCCGCCGTGGCGCCTCGCCCTCAGTGATGGCGGCAGGTAGCGTTCGTTGCAGCGCTAGGAGCGCTGTTTAGGTGCACAGGGAAGTGTGGTTAAAAGCAGAGTATTACACAGCAAAGTTTTTAAAAGAAATAGATTCACTCCCGGCTTCCGCCTCAGGAGACTCCCGAATTAAAGTGACGCGCTTTTCCAGCTGCGCGCACTTTATAATGTCAGGGGGGGGGCGTGGCCAGCTGAGGTGGGCGTGTCCGCCGTGGCGCCTCGCCCTCAGTGATGGCGGCAGGTAGCGTTCGTTGCAGCGCTAGGAGCGCTGTTTAGGTGCACAGGGAAGTGTGGTTAAAAGCAGAGTATTACACAGCAAAGTTTTTAAAAGAAATTAAGTGACTGTTTGTGGTTCATCATGCAAGGGAGCGTGGCTGTTGCTTCACGAGGGCTCACACCCCAGTCAACCAACATCCCAGTTTCTCACACCTCCTTAGAAATATATTTATTTTGGGCCTGACAGAAATAAATCTCTTACCATTCTAACGGCTTGTTAAGAGGTTTGTGAATACTCATGTGCTTTTGAGTGTGTAGGCGTTGGCAAACTTACTACCCAAAAAACAAAAAGGTATGGTGGCTATGGTAGCCTAATCTAAGTTGCCTTCACCGGTTGGTGGCATTTGTCAGGGCCATGGACGGTCGTGACTAGAGAGGACAATGTCGCTCACTGACTGGATGGCGGGTATCCCCTTAGTGAGTGGTATCTATCACTAACACCAGGTAGGATTCACTATGGTCCTTCCAGTGAATGAATTTTAATTTTGAGTTTTTGTTAGGCTAGATTTCTAGGCATCCATGTCCCTGATGAATGTCCCCGACCTGTAAAGGCGCCAACATGTTCCCACTAGGGTGGGAACATGTTGGCGCAAAGACGATGGTCTGAGTCATTGTGCACTCATTCCATCGTATAGTTTGTTTTAGATGCACCAGAGGTTACCACTAATAAAGATGAATACCCGGTTACCTCTAGATAATTTTAACTTCATCTGGACCCTCCAAATTCGTCCAGGAAAATGTCTGATCTTAGAACGCCCTCCATCAGTTCCACTAGGAGGTTGAGTCTGTCTTGGTGGAATTTGCCAACCAGGGTGTGGAGAGGTTGCCTATGATAACGCATGTTACATTATGTGAGTGAGGCTTCTTCTTCCCAAAAGATTGCCCTTTTTCTTCTCTTTTTTTACCCCCTCCACATCAGAGTTTTAGTAATTAAGGCACCAGTGATTTGTACATATAACACTGATGAAAAAAGCACTATAGATCCACCATACCTTATTGTGTTTTGTACCTTTACCTTGGAAGGACGTGTGGTGGTGTATACTCCCCCTCTCCTTCCTTGTGTTTTGAGGCAAACTTACTACTGCATCCCTGTCTGGAATGCCCACTCTCTGTGCCCCTGGCTAAAGATTTACTCTTGCCAAATATTACACCATATGAGTGTAAAATTATGTTTTATTAACTTCATCTATGAAATAGATTTGTTAATCTGGCCCTCAGAGCGCAATATGCCATCAGGTGGAGTAGTACTAAATTGGCGAGCAGGCCAAACTGCAGGAGTCTTCTAAAATAAAATATTACACATTTTCTCATATAATTATTTCTTGACTTCTCCTTTGATGTGATCAACTTAATACCCACAACAAGCTAAACCCAAAGATCTATAACGCATATTAGCAAGCCCATTATCACCGTTTTAGCTGCAGTTTCCGGCGGCTAAAACGGCGATCATTTTAACGAGGTTCTTGCTAATATGCCCCTCAGTTCTTTCATTGGCTGCTGCTATGACGTGAAGTGAGAAGCTGTTATTGGCTAATGCGAATAGATGCTGTGTGCATACAGTAGCTGGATTTTGTAATATGCAGACAACCTCACTTCATCTTTCAAGGGAGAATTTATGACGTACCAGGAAGGAAGCTTAACGAGAAAGCACATTAGCACACAGCACCACAAGTCATATTAAACTTCTCATTGAAGGCAGGCACAGATATTTTACACACCTCTCTGGAAGAGAACGTTGCTGTGTGCATGAGATCTCCCCCCACTCCTCAGCAGCAGTGTTGCTACAGCACTGCATGGTGTTGGCATGGGCGAATAAAGAGACAACCCTATTAGAGCCAAACATATTCTTCATCTCAAAGAGCAGGAAACACACTCACAGCTGAGCATCAAAACGCGACTGTTTTGACAATCCTCAGTAGTGTCAAGGTTGGAATATGGTAACTCCCCAGGAGGAGGGGCTCTGCCATAGGAACATTCCTGAGGCTGTACAAGGGCTCAAGATCATTAGAGCGTGTCTAGCCAATCAGATCTCACTGAAGTAGCCCCCACCAAGGCAAGGAGCACTTTCAAACTTGCACGCATTACATGCAAGGCTGTGGACGATATCACTCCGAAACTGGTGATAACAGGAGGAGCAGGGGAGCCCGTCTCAACTACAGCCATGTGGAAGACTAAGTCCCTGATTATCTACGGCTTTGCACCAGTGCTTTGTAGTGCAAAAACGTGCAAAAAGTCTTGCAAGTGTATTTACTGACTAACACAAAAGGTGTTTGTAATGAAATGAAATGAAAATTAAATGTATAACGTGCTAATACCCGTAGGTGTCTAGTTGTGGCGGCTCCCCATGATATACTAAACCAGAGTGGAAAATTAACATGCTGTGACGGACTAGTTGTTAAAAAGCTTTGGGGCATATTATCAAGAAACAGCGTTAAAATTATCGCCGCTTTAGCTGCAGGAAACTGCAGCTAAATCGGCGATAAAGGGCTTGAAAATATGCCCTTGAGAATTCCAATAGAAGCCCAGATTCGCACCAGAACATGGGCTTCTATGGGAATTCACAAGGTAATATTATCAAGCCCATTATCGCCGCTTTAGTGGCAGTTTCCTGCCGCTAAAGCGGCAATAATTTTAACACCGTTTTTTGATAATATGCCCCTGAGTTTTTAAAAGTTTACAGATTGTTTTCTGTCTTTAGTGTCAGTGGGAAGTAGTTCCACAATCTGGCTGTACCTAGAATAAAGCTCCCCCCCCCAGGAGCTCATGCCTATTTTCGCAGTGTAAAAACATGTTGGCACTGCTTTGTTCAGCTTTGCATCAAAGGGGTTTACTGAGGCAAATCAGCACAAGCACCCATAGGTTTTGATGCAAAGCCCAATGTACTAAGGTCATGAATGGACTGGCTAATAAGGCAGGGCCCGACCGATTTCCCTGAAATTAAAAAAATATTGACTGCAGCAAACTCAAATCCATGAAGTATTCAATTAGTAGCAACACACTTATATAGCATGTAGCTTGTAAAGACAAGCTCAAATCTGCCTCAATTTACAACATGGGCCGATTTTTTCTGTATCTTATTAACCAATCGGGGTGCCTTTTATTTTAGAGCTTGTGCTTATTTTTCGTCCCAGTCCGACCCTGGCTAAGGTAGTCCGACTGGCCTTGTGCCAAAACCTAATGGCTAGTTGAAGCAGACGCAAACAAGGGTAAATGTGCTTCATTTCCCCCAAAAATGTATTGAATGTTTGCTGCAGTGCACAACACATCCAACGAGTAGGATTCGTAGGAGTTAGTCTAGGCATAGGGACTTGTGCTGGAAGAGTATGCTTCAGTACACAACCTCTGATAGACAGTGCACACCTCTCTCTACCCCATGGACAAGGCTGTGAATTGTACAAGGCAGCCTTGTTAGGCGATTGGCGTGTGGATGGCAGCAGCCGGTCAATCTTAGTAGATACAGCTCTGCATTATTTTCCCTCTAGTGCAATGCAGCACAGTTAGTTGTTGTGTTGCACTGAGTAGCACATTAGTAAATCTGGCAGTTTAAGTCTGAAGCAATACTTCTCGGTAAATGCCTAGAATGTGCATTCCATCCCACCTGATATTAGAACAATATTCTAATTCTACTATTAGCACACTTGGTCATCTCCTGATAGGATATGGAACTAACAGGCATTCCATGTAACCATCAATTTAAGGAACCCTACTTTTCGAATCATACAGCCGCGACCCGTGCAGGTAAGAGTGGTGGGGTGGTGGGGCCGAGTGGGGTGAGGGGGATTATGACAGACGTAGAAGAGGAAAAATTATTTATTTATTTAATTTACCTTGTGGTCATCTGTCAACCCCCCCCCCCAACCCCCAACCCGGCCCCACTGCTCTTACCCGCACAGGCCGCTTCTGGAAATATATATTGTGTGCAAATTTTGTACAAATACTCCTTAATTTGTGGATAGGGCCTGCCTCCTCTTATCTACTCTATTATTGTGGTACGTCTACTTAACAGTCCCTCTGTATGTTCTCTTTTGTTAATATGTTAATTGTGACACAGGTTTATGAAACCGCTTCTCTGTGAAGTGCTCTGCAGCATTGTGTCTTGTTTGCGCTACACAAAACTTTCAAAATAAATATATAACTTCCTTAACCGAAACATGTTGCAGGTATCTACTGAAGATAGCTTATTTTGCTATTCGCAGTGGCCATGTATCAGGCACACCTTGCATTTGAACTTTTGTAGTTCGTGAGAGATGAAGCAAATGTTTTGCATCTGAATGTCTGGACAGAGAAATGTGAATCTTTTTGTTGGCCATCCGGCAGCCTGAATGTATGCTGACTAATAGATAAACATTAGTTCTTTGAAATTAGCCTGCATCTCAACTGGAAGCAAGTGTAATCTACGCAGTACTGGGGAAATATACTCTAATTACTTAGTTGTAATTGCATTACACCGAGTTCTACTCACTCACCTTTAATTCGTTGTGACACCAAATGCAAGACCTTTACAAACATCAAAGCTCCTCCCTCACCACTCCAACTGTTAACCCCAAACCTCAGACCATGGAAAAACAACTCAGTTGTTCCGCCCAAGGACATGAGGTTGTATGAATTAAAGGAGAGGGAGCAGGATTCAAAGTAATGCAATTACTGGTAAGTAATTAGGGCATTAGCCTCGTCTTAAATTTATTACAAGTGAGTCCTAGCAAGCAATAAATACGAGACAGCTGAAGTTGAATGCTCAAATCCAGATGGGCTTTTATTCAAGTATTCTTGTAAACTTTTGCATTACTTCATAGACAACAATACTTTATATCCTTGCACTAAATCAAGATGTGTCTCCTCTGACACCTTATGGTGCTTTAATAAATGTAGAAGGTGATACTCACTTTGTGGTCCTGCATATTTGAATAATCATGGCTCCGTGTAATTCTGCCGTAGTGGAAGACACACCTCTAGTTGACCTTACTTGTATTCCCAATAGAGGAACCTACCCCATAGCTGTATTGCGCAAGAAAATCAGTGACCTAAACCGTCTACTCAATGAAGAAATGACTGTTTTTTCACCCTTTCTGGCAGGTCCAAAGTTAACAAATACAGATTCTGTCCTTCTAAAAAACACTCTACTGTCTGCAAATAATGAAGAAGAGCTCTCCTGACTTCAAAGGAATTACGCCTTTGCTCTCTGATTCTGGAGAAGGATACTACTCCAGAAGAATCACCTCCTGTCTCTTTGAAAACTGGAAGTAGACTGTTGTAAAAAAAATAAGTAATGTTTCTGAACACAATTCTGTCCGGGAATACCCTATAAAATCGCTTCTTATATAGTAGGGCTCCCAATTCCCCCGATCTCCTTGCTGATGTAATGACTAGGAGAAAACAATGTTTGAGTTGAGGTTCTGTAAATTACGAATTCGTTCGTGCTCAGCCTCCATTTTGTAGTCGCCGCCATTTTATGTTGCCCTCACTCAGGCAGCACAGCGAACGCAATGTTTTTGTCGTTTCTGCATTTATGTGTCAGGTGGCTTCCTTGCCTATGTTTACTGACGAGTGTCAGGGTCTGGCCGAGTACACTAATTCCTGTCTATGCTGATTAATCCCCGTCCGGACTATTTGTTGGTTCACACCATTGTTTCCTCTAAGTTATCTTATCTGCTGTCCTTCGCTACATGTCTCATGCATTCTCCTGTTTCACGACTGTCCTTCTATAACATGCAGCTGTGTTTTCTCTACTTGTAAATCAAATTGTGTGGATTCATTTGTAATTTGCTTAAGGGGTCGAGTGACAAACGTAACCGGGAACTTGAGTTGCTTTGGAGTTAAAACATTGTCTGTAAAGTTTGCCTATAGCTCATGCTCTTGTGTGATTGTATTTTGCATTGTATTGTACCGTATATAAACCTGTGCGCCACGGAGTTAAGTGGCAGTCTCTTTTGAACCTCGTTATACCAACGACTTCTAAAACCACTGTACTAGCTGCAGCTAATAAATACCATCTTCTACGCCAGACGAAGAGTCCGTGTCTCTGTTTCTGACAAGGCAGGTGAATCCCCGGGATTTATGCGTACCCTGCGCCGCCGGGCCTTAAGGCTGAGGTTCTCCAGAGTGAGAGACTTTAGCTATTACTCTCCAATGGCTCAAAGGATGGATCCATTAATGCACCCAAGACTAAAGTCAGATCCCAAGTAGGACATGTTCTAGGAGGAATAGGGCAGATGTTAGCTTTCCCTTTTAACAGTCTAGAAACCAAAACATCCTCATCCCTTAGGTTCTTCCATTAGTTCCTAATTAGTCCAATGCCTGCCCATTGGACCTTCAGAGTCACCTCTCTTGGCCATAATTAGGCCTCTTCCTGCCAAGCTCAATAATATGAATCAAGCCCACTGTAGTGGGTGGTCCATCCCATTTTTGATTCAGTAATGGCTGACTAAACTTCCATAGGACCTGAGGGTGGGGGTCTCCTGGATGGCTGCAGTGTGAAGGCTAGATCCACTGACAAACCCTGCTCTCTCATACACCTCTTCTTAAATTGCATGTCATCATTTTGAGCTTCACTAGAGATTTCTGTCTTAGCATCGGGAACACGAGAGGAGATGGTAAAATTGGTTACCTGGATTTCAATCCAATCTTCGTCACTGTGAACAAGGGAAAGCAGTTGGCTCTAGGCCAGACAGAGACTACACTACAAAGCTAGCTTGCACTCGTTTTCTCCTCACTCTCAGTAAGAATGCTCAAATCAGTGGAAAGGCATACAGGAGGCCCACTAAGCAATCCACAGGATAGAGCATCTATTGTCCAACTAATTCTTCCTTCTGCTTGAACAAAACCTTGGGACTTTGGCATTCCCTGCTGACTCAAAAAGATCTATGATCAAAAGATGCCATTTTTGTACTAGATCAAACACTTCCTGATGTAAACAGAAATCCAGAGAAGAGGGAATCCCTCTGCTCATGTAGTCTGCTGCAAAAGTGCATGCTGTCTGGATATGAACTACTGAGAGGGCCACTAGAGAATGTTGAGTCCAGTGAAATATCCTGTATGCTTTGCTGGGAAGAAAAGGGGGATTTTGTACCTTTCTGTTTGTTGAGATAGAATTTGGCGTTTCTATTGTCCATGCAAATCTGAACCACCTCGCCCTCTCATCAGAAACTTGAAGGATAGAAAAGCTAGTCTTACTGCATCCAACTCCCTCCTGTTTGAGAAACGTGGACTTTCTCTCAGAAACCAGTAACCCTGTATCTGCTGATCTCCCAGCCAGGCCTCCATCTTGTTAGGATGGCATATGTCATCATTATTACTGGGGCGGGGTAGCAAGAAGAATTCCCTTGAGGAGACATCTCGAGTTCAGCCACAAACTGAGATCCCCTTTCAAGTTCTGTGTCACATTGAATCTTACTGTCAAATCCTGTTAACTTGGTGACCAGTTCTCTAGAGACCATGCAATCAGTTTGTTCAGATGAAATCCTGTGCATGGGACAAAAAGAATGGTTGCCACCAAATCTAATTGAACCCTGATCTAAAAAGATACTACTGGAACCTTTTGAGACATTAGCTCTCTGTTGTGAGACTGAAACCTTAGAGCTCTTTTTTCTGGTACTGTCACTTGATGCACTAGAGTAGGCTTTTTCAATTGATAAGAAACCTGTGCTTTTGGAATATTGTCAGCATATGCTGGGTATTGACAATGGCTAAATCTCTTGACTACACCTAGATTAGTAGGTAGTCCAGATAGGGGTTCAGAAAAATCCCCTCCATATGAAGCAATGCAATCAGGTTTTTACTTTTGTAAAAACCTCTGGGGAGGATTTTAATCTGAAAAGAAGAGCCATCAACTGGTAGTGGGACATCCCTATCGCAAATCCCCAGACTCGCTGGGGCTCCGCGCTGGTGCTCCACCACCACTGCACCAGTGGTCTGACCGCCATATTATAAGTGGTGATGTTTCTATTTGAATTTTAGTTGTTTTGTCAACTGTTAATATCATTTTAATGTACTTTATATGTGTATCTTAATTTTATATTTTTATTATATTTTTGAAACTTTTTTAAATAAAATGACTAGGCCAATGGGTATTAGGAGTCACAAAGGCATCCAGAGCCGGGGACTGCCATCTTGTGTGGCATAAAGCTGCCTAAGCCAGATGATGTAAAAGCCCATGAAGAGCCATCGAGCACTGGAGGAACTGAGGGCTAATCTGGTGGCCTCATCGCTCTGGAGCACTCCTGGGAGGCAGTAACCTGCGAAACTGTGATGCTGGGTAATTGTTGCCACAATGGCGTCTGCATATTGGATGGTGCAAAGCGGCAAGATCCAGGCCCACAAAGCCTACCTGAGTGCTGGAGACCCCAGGTGAACTGCGTCCTGGGCCAAAGCCACATTCACAGAGACTGTACCAATGACCACAGCAGCCACATGAATACACAGTAAGTGATCTTGAGCTGCGCTGGGGCCCGAACAGAGGGTGACCAGTGGAGGAGTCAGCTCTGAAACTGGCCAGCTCCCCAACGTGGCCCTCTGAGAGGGAAAGCCCAGATTGATTACTGGAAGTTAGCCCAGATAATAGAGTGGAATATCACAGGAAGGCAGAATCATGCTTGGAGGCTGTGCTAACCCATTCCATGCTCACAACTGATGTGAGAGTGAGGAGCCGATTGCCGGGCCTAGAGATGTTGGAGTTTGGGAACAGCTCTACAGTGAACTCACGAAATAAGAGTCACATTTAGATGGTGTTGATTCTGAAGCAATCAACATACGGGCATTTCCAGTATAATGATTTAACACCCTTAGAAAAGGAGCTTTGGGTGACTCGCAGTAAATACCAACTGGTGGTCGACGGGCTGGTCTGGCTCTCTAACAGTGGTTTCAGGGGCTTCTTGTAATAACCCCAACCCCAGTGTGAAACGAGTAGCGGAACCACCTGGATGCCTTGGCATTTCCCAATCTCTTGTGGTAGGATTTGCATGGGAGTGGCACAATCAGAAACTATGTACTTGGCTGAGACTAGTTGACGTTGTTGTGGTACGAACTAGGCCTTGGAAGGTTTGGCCATTAAAAGGCACCAACTAACCTTCTTGCAGAACTGTAGCTAGATTGGCTCAAAGAGTCATAAAACGTCAACATTGCCAGACTCCAATAGGCCCAGAATGGGTTCATGAAAGGAGAGAGTAGCTGCTTGGACTTTTGGCGATGCAGCGCTCGCAAGAAAATTTGTTTTATTTATTTGTTTGTTTACTTACCTCAGTGCGGCCGTATTCCGGAGTTTGCTACCCCCCACCCTGCCCCTCCCCTGCCCCGCGTCACTGCCCGGCAGCACTCCCACCATGGGCCGCAACACTGTTGATGCGAAGTCGGTAAGGTACAGTAAAATTGTGTGCCAACTGAGTTTTCCTTTTTTTTTTTGAACGCCACAGTGACCACAATTTAATACTTAGTAAACTAATCTCTTACTTTTTTCCTGTTTGGTTCAGTTCTCCTCTCTAATTTTGCGTTATTTTTTCAAATTTTGTCACAAACTCCTCCACTTTTTAACAATTTGACCAGAACTCCTCATGTTTGGAACTTGATTTTGAAGATGTGCGCTTGCCTTGTGTGTATGCACGACGGTTGCATTAGGCATTCATTCTTGAAGTAAGTTGTCCCAGGTGATAAAGAGGCAGCAGGACAACAATCAATGAGCCAGTCAAACACCAGGCTCTATGCTGTAGCCGGCTATATGGCCAGGCTATGTAAATACCCCGATAAAATACAAAGTCCTAGAATTGACAACAACACTACATGCCCAGTGTACTGTGCTTAAAGTTCTTGGGATCTGTTAGCAAAGCTAAGTGTGTTTAAATGTCCCTCATGGGCTGAACTGTGTTTTAGTTGGCAGGGCAGGCACACTGTAATTTTCTGGGAGGAAGGTCAGCAAACAATGAATTACCACATAAATCCAGAATTTCAGGAACCATTCCAAAGACAAGGAGAATCAGCGCTTAAAAGGTATTCTTTGTTTAATCGTCACATTTGAAAACCTTTTGGTTTATTGCAGGATTTGAAACATGCATTGGTAAAGCCAATATGTCTGATTTTTTTTTTGATTTCTGTAATTTTTTATTGTATAAATGTGCTAATTCGCGTTCCATAAGCACATTAAAGCCAGTCAAGAAAGAGGGACGGAAATATGAGAGGGTGGAGGACGGACTAAATGAGAAGCACACAGGGGAAGGAGGTAGGAAGATACCAGAGGGTGGGGGATTGGGACTTCAAAAAGTGCACAAGGGAAGGCGGAATGGGCATAAAGAAACAGAGCAGAGGAGCACTAAAGGAACAGAGGGGTATAATTGTAAAGTAGTCCCTCATGTGCTACAATGCAAGCACTATGTGGATGCTGTAGATGCGTCCAACCAGCCAATGACATTAATTGAGAAAGAAACTCTTCACTGGGCAGAGCCACAATGTGAAGTTTGGAGCCAATAACTAATATAGGCTGGTCAACGAAAGCCAATGGTTGAAAGCGGGGATGGAAAGGACGCTCTATGTGTATTGTAAGCATTGTGTCTGTTTGACATATGCACTGTAAAACCCCAGACCTCAAAACAGAACACTTTTATCCCTTTGCTAAACTCTACAAACCCAATACTTGGAGTTAAGGATGAAATTATCTGTAGGATATTGTTCTCGACTGACAAGGGTGTAGTTGATTTTTTTTACCTCATATCCAAGGATACACTAAATCTAGCCTCTTAGATTGGACTGTAATTGAGATGTTGCAGCATTCAGATCATGCATTTATTTGGGACGCTGGTTTGAATTACATATGGAATGACATTGTGAATTCTCATTTTAGGACAAATGGCCATGGACATCATTTAGGGTCCTGAAATGGAATCAGCTGCTCCCCTCGAACTGTCCTTGTTGCCTGCTGTCTCAGGTTCATGAAGATAAATAACTGTAGAAAAGGTAAATAAATAGATATGTAATAGACCTGGGGGCATATTATCAAGGGGGTTTATCTCCGCTTTTTTGGCTTTAAAAGCCAAGAAAGCGGAGATAAAATTATCTCCCTATTACCTAGCTGTCGCTAACACCAGTTAGCGACAGCTAGTAGGAGATAGCGACCATCTTGGGCCCCACTTTGCATGTCAGTGATATTTATCACTAATGACATGCAAAGTGGGCGTGCCAAGATGTTAGCGACTGAAAACAGTCGCTAACATCGCTATCTCCTATTACCAACTTTTGGAGATATTCGCGCTAAGCGCGAATATCTTCAAAAGCTAACACCTGCCCTGAGCAGTTCTTAGCCATGTTATCCAATGGGAGGTGGATAACATTGCTAAGAGCATTAGCTCGGTAATGCATGAATATCGCTGACTTTTCAGCGATATTCATACATTGCGGCGATTTTTATCGCATTTGCGATAAACCTTGGTAATACCAAGGTTTATTTGCGGTAAAAATCGCCGCAGCTCAGCGGTACATTTTTCACGCTAACCAAGCAATAGCGAGAATTATCGCTATTGCTTGGTAATATGCCCCCTGGTTATTTTCTGTGGCTTGTTCTCCTTGCCTTTCTTCTAACCAATCAGCAAAAAATAGGAGGGTTGAAGGATCGTACAATGGGTAACAATATGATGTTGTCAAAGGTCTAAGGGTGTGCGATCTCACTCTCATTACTCATGGAATTTTGGCAAATCCAGTACATGCAATTGACCTTCGATTGGGGTAAGAAAGGCCCTCGGACATGTAGTGAGGAAGTAGGTATTGTTGGTGTGTGAAGGTTACTTCACCTGGAGGTTGGCCTAATCATACTTGCTTTATTCCGCAGCACTCTGTAATGTGTATAGTTTACCTATAGTGGTAGGGTCAGATTTACGAAGGGATTGATACAAAACCTTGGCAGTAATGGTATAGCCGCAGCTGTTTGTCAGTTGATTTCCCAGTTTTCTACTACCAGGTCACCAGTGTTTTAATGAACAATTAGAGCAGTAACAATCTATATTTTTGACAAAAGAGTGGAACATCTGAACATCATCTTCATAGATTCGAAGCTGTAAAACTGAAAGCTGTGAAATTAGGATACTCAAGGCACTGGATTTGTTTGAAGTCAATGAAGTGAAGTTTATTGTAGAGAGTACAAGATCCCAACCATCAGGTCTCAGATGCAACTAACTTCTGAAGACTTCACAGTGTTCTATCACCAAGGAGCCACTTTTGCGAGGCGCACCTGCCCCGGAACGCCCACCCTGCGCCGGAACGCCCACAAGTGGCGCAGGGCTTTACAACGTGACGCATCTGCCTAGATGCGTCACGTTGTAAATGGGTCGCAGGGATGCGCCACGTTTACGCCGCCGTTGCGTGACGCAAACGTGGCGCAAGTCCAACATAAATCTGCACCAATGTATTTTAAAGGGGCTAAAAATAGTTAAAGAGGAAGACATCTGAAAACATTTGCTCAAAGCATACTGTAGTAAAATAACATAATGAAAGTTTTTTTGTTATATAAATTATGTTTAGTGCTCTAGTAAGCTAAAATGAGGACACATTTCCTATAAATTATCAAACATCTTCATCAAAGACAGGTATGCTGAGTACATCCAGTAGCAGCAGCCTGTCAGCTGATTCCCCATTGTTTGACTGCAGCTTCACCAGATTGTTCTAATGAACAACTAGAGCGCTAGTATTCTGTCTTCATGTCAAATGTGTGGCAAACTGAAATGATGAGGTGAGGCAGGTGAAGTTTAATAAACAAGTATTTATCACAACTGTTAATATAATGGCACACTGGTGAGACCAGGGTAGCACATCCTTCAACCACCAGCACACCAACATCTCTGCCCCAACATTCTTCCCTCATCCACAGCACCCTATATGATATGTTAAATTACATAAATACAATCCCACATGACCTACCAAAATTCTATACAACATGTCTTTTATATATATATATATATATATATATATATATATATATATATATATATATATATATATACATTAAACAAATGAAAATAAATTGCACCTGAATGCCTTCTTGATGGATTAAAAGTTGTAAAACTGAAAGCATTTCCTACAGATTACTGCAGTAAATATAGAAATGAGGGTCTTTAATTCGTCATAGTAAATATGATTAGTGTATAGAAAGCTACACTTCGGGCACATTTTCTATATGTTCTCAAATCTCTTTCTCATCCATGTCAGTAAAACATTCTGATATGAAGAGTAAAACCTGTTTTAAACACCTGCAGCAGTCTGGCAGGTAACTTCTTAGAGAGTTCAACTACAACTTAACCACAGTTCTAATGAACTACTACAGCAGAATCATTCAAGACTAATGTGACGCCCTCCTGAACGCAGTTTGGTTGGAAATCTGCTGTTGAATTTAAAGCTTTTTCTTAGAAGCAGTTACTGAAGTAAATGAGCATTGAGATGAGAACGCAGATATGAAACCAGTATGTTAGAAATATTAGAGGTATGGGTTTTAGTAATTTAAGACATAATGTATTTAAAAGGGGCTAAATATATTTAAAGAGGAAGACATCTGCATAAGTACCGTATCCCCTTTCCACATCTGTTAACGCACCCTAACAATCTTCTCAGTAACTTAACAGCTCCTTAATTTTTAAATATTTAAAATCTTGTAAACAAACTTAGTGTGCAGTGCGGGGGGGGGGGGGGGGGGTTCGCCACCTGTGCATGATTGCTGCAGGTCTTGGCCATTAGGCCAAGAAGGACTCCCGCCCTGGACTGGCACCAGCACTTGAGGCTAAGCCCTGCTGCGCTTGGCCTGAGGCCGTATGCAACAAGAGTTGGTCACTTGTGGAGGGTTGGTTTCGGGACCAATTAAAATTTGAGGAAAACCTGAGAAAATCGCTGATTAAAGCTTAAAGTGAGTGACGGCATAGCTAGATGGTAAAATGAGACTAACGTTAAAAAAACAAAAAACACTAAAATATGCGAGTTAAACATAGTCAATTAACTATAACTTGTGTCCCCATCATGCACTGCTTATGACTTCACATATGAAATGTTAAAAGACATCAATGATGACATAACTGATTAGATTTAAAGAAAAATATCTTTCAAATTACTAACGAGTACTGTGGCCCCCAAGGTAATATGTGAAAAGAATGGCCACATAAGTGCAGAGGGTGGGAATCCTTAACCCCCAAGGCCTAGGTGTGGGACCCCCAAAGTTTTACATTTACTAAAAATTCCTTGGTGTGAAGGGTATGCAAACCTCTCCCAGATTTTAAACTAACCAGCTTTTGCAATTGATAGTCAGTGAACCCTGTACAGACTCATGCGCTCATGCTGGGTTCCCTTCAATTGTAAGCAGCCTCAATATCTGGTTTGAGAACTGTTAATGTTGCCAACATATCTCTGGCCCCCTTGCATAGCCTGCTGTCTCTGTACCGAGTTTGAGGGCTCTGAGAATCATTTTGGATCTTTTAATTCTGCGGACTTAAATTTCAGTTTGTGAACTATGGATACACTTAAGGGTCAACTAAAATTTAAAAATTGTTCTTTAGAAGTAGGCTGAACTCGGCTGAGTTTTAGTAGTGTGTCTATTGTTACCTAATTCTTTTCAAAAGTGTGCCAAGTCCAAGGACTAGAACTCAAGACTGAGGACTAGGCATGTCTAGTAATAGGGGCAGGATATTCTTTGAATCTACGGAATTCGAACAGATTTTGTGGAATATTTGTCAAGTTAAAGAGCATTTTGAGCCCTTCATTGCTAGAAAGTTCATTTAGCCTTCCACATATTCCTTCCAAGCATACCTTTTCCTCAGCGACAGGGTTCACATCCACCCTTATGTGAAGTGCAAGAGATCAGGACAGGTGCTACCGTTGCTCATAACTACTTTTGAGAAAGTCACTGCTGAGCGAGCACAAGGAAAGATGTGGAGACCAGTAGAAGAAGAAGTGTTTTGCTTTTTTGGAGAATGAGAAAGCGACACGCAGACAAAGGATTCAGCTGTGTGGGGTTTTTATTCAACTTCCAATGGAGCAAATACTAATTGCAAGGAGAGTTATCTGCAAGCTATGAGCAGGGCAAGGCAGATTATACTCCAGGACATTGTTGATGAGGCATAAGACGGTGTACGTCAGGTTCCTGGAAGAACAGAAAAACCCTAGAAACTCCAAAATGTTCTGCAAAAAGTGCTACAAGAAGCAAAATATATCTCAGCATCTTTGTACTCTATTATCAACATCTGGTGCACGAAGAAGCCCAGTCTGGGTTGTTAACCGTTTGATGGAAGTACATTAACATAAATTTCATCAATGAGGAACAAACATAAAAGTGTTTTTAAACTCGATCTCCTATCAGAAATCTTATTTTAGTGAACTCAAAAAGCACATAAAACACGTATGTCACATTAAGAAACGCAGACTCAAAATACAGCCATCTTTTAGTCAACTTACTGCATGTCATTCAACTTCTGTGGTATGCCTGCTTTTCAGACTTGATCAAACAATGACAGCATTCTTTGAAACCCGATCTCCGGTGCAGCTGTACAGAGACGCCTGATTTCCGGAGTACTTTCTGCTTCATCCACTGCACCCCCTCGGTAAGCCCCTTTCAAGTTTTGCAGAGAAATTCAGTTTTTTTTAGTTCAGTAGTTTTTATTGAAAAAGACATATATACAAGGTACAGAGTAAAACACATGGGGAATGGGAAAATGAGGATAGACTTTGGCAAGCCTGTTCCACATGTGAAAGATAAAAACATTTCCACTCTGCGCTGTGCAGTGAATCTTCGAATCTCTACATTATTCAGTTAGATCCGAGCACCAAAACAAACTGTTTTGGAACCTACCATACCTTTAAGCCTCATTATTCATTTGCCCGATTTACAGCAGGCCAGAGCCATGTTTCTTGGAGGCACACTCACGTGCTTGTGTTCACAGACTTCCGGCAGGAGCAGGGGCTGGAAAGAATGGGTTTTCTATTTCCCTAAGAGACCAGGAATGAATGACCTTGAAGTTTTGAAATTGGGTGTTAATAAACTATTCTGTTTCTCAGAAAGTTTTTCTTTACGAAGTGTATGAAACACAACCAGATGAGAATCATATTGAGGTATATCTTATCTAAATGTAATAAGGTGCAGTAATTTAAGATGACGGTTTTCTGTGGGCCTTCATATTTCTGATTACCATTGTCTTAATTGGATAGCTACTGTGATTTATGTCACTGTGACATGGTTGCTATGGTTTTAACTACTTCCTTGACCAACTTCAAGGGCTGGACCATGACATCTGCTCTAGTGTAGACACGCTTTCACCTCATATATCTTTGCAAGCATTGATCGAAAAAGCTGGTCTATTATCCCAGTATTTTCAGAGAATGAGCCAAAGTAAAAACTCTAATCCTCTTTGCGGATATTTCGGCTCAAATTCTAAACACAAGTAAGATCGCTTCGTTTACAAAATAAAAAAATGATATGGACAGCCTGTAATAGCTTTTGATGGGTGTCAGCTTGTTCGTCCTAATCCACTCAACTAACCTATAGCATCCTATACCTCTGTGTAAAGAAATGCCTCTTTTTGCATTGTCTCCTCCTCGTTTCTCGACTTTTTATGCTGGTTTTCGACTCGGAGAGTGCATTGAGGCCTGCTAGCCAGATCTCGGTGCCAGGGCCCTGACCCTAAAGTGTATGTTGAATTGGCTATAACCAACTGGAAATGACTAACTTTCCTGCAAGTTAATAGTAAATGGTACCCTGGTACCCATGGCATATATGTTAGACAGGTACCCCAAGTCTTTTAGCACCTCTTGTGCTACCCTGGAGGTCCCCCAAGTAAAACAAGTCCACTAGTCCTCCACTGCAGATTGGTAGAGCAGTTGTGCATGGCTAGCCCGACTTTGCCCTTAAAAGCAATGGCAAAGCCACCAATTCCTCTGGTCATGTCTGTAAGTTACCCGTCAGGTATGCCTACCAAGCCCTAGAGGCAGGGTGCAACATATGATACAGACAGGGCATGAGTTTTGCATGTTCTGACAGTAAAACATGCAAAACTACAATTGTTTACTGTGAAAAGATTTGGTTGCCCAATTGGCAAGTACATACATGGAGCCTGCTCCACAAAACAATTTACTGAGCTCCTGGAGAGACGTGCCTGTGACTGTATGAAGGAGAATAATTTATATTTATATACTGAAAAAGCCATAGGTTTCAGAGGTGTTATAGTTAGCTGGACATTTCACTCGTACAAAACCATTGAAATTCCTCCGTTATAGTTAGTTGTACTAACTATAACTCACGTGGCCGCAATCCACTGCTGATGATGTCACAAATTACATTGTTCATGACATGGCCAGTGATATAACTGATGACATCACTGATGACATCTCAAATGACATCACTGATGACATTATCCAGTGAATGTGGTTTGGTTCGATATTTAAATATATATTATATATATAGCAATCTGCATTGAAGAATGAGTGGAAGTATAAGTGTCTGGATGGAGGATTTACTAGCAGTGTGATTGACTGTTTAAGTGACTAATTTAAAGTGTCTCACTAAATATATGGGATAGTGATTAAACCATGTGAATATCTGTATTACTCTGTCTCTTGTTGTTTAAACTACTGCATACATTGGTTACTAGCTATGTGAAGGTCTATATTAGTTATTGATTAGTTAAATGAGTATTTGTAAGGGAGAGTGAATGTGTGTGGTTGGGTGGGAGTTGTGTGACTGTCTAAAGATGAGTAAATAGTTGATTTAGTAGGTATATGAGGTTAAGACTGCATGTGGAAACATTTGTTTGGGTGAGTGAATGTCTTGATAGGTGTAGTGATGAGTAAATATATTTCTCAATTATACATGTCCAACAAAGTAGAAATATAACAGGCAGTGTATGTGACAGTTGTTGTATATAAATAATTAAACATCAGACTCAGTGATTGTATGAGTGACTGTATGGATAACAGTATACTTGTAATAGTGATTTTATAACACACTAAATATGAGTTACTATCCATATGACTAAATTAAGTGGTGTTCATATAAGTGTGTAGCTGAGTAAGTAAGTATGATCAATTGTTTGTATAAGTGAGTAGGATGACTGTATACGTGAATGGGATGTATGCTGGTGTGTAATGTTGATGTAGGTGTATAAGTATATTTGATAGTGTTCTATTGATCTTTGTCAGCATACATGAGTGTTTCGATGTGTGTATAGATCTAGGAATCACTGAGTGGGTTTTTAGAAAATTGTATTGGTGTGTCAATGGTTTCAAATATGGTACTCCATATTTTATAATGAGTGTTGAAAGGTTATACTAGTGTATGATAGGGGTGTATCAGATTGTCACGTGGATGATGTCATCAGTGATGTCATTTGCGACGTCATCAGTGATGTCATCAGTGATGTCACTGACCATGTCATGAATGATGTAATATGTGACATCATCAGCAGTTGATTGCGGGCGCGCAAGTTATAGTTAGTACAACTAACTATAACAGAGGAATTTCAATGGTTTTGTATGAGTGAAATGTCCAGCTAACTAGAACACCCCTGAAACCTATGGTTTTTTCAGTGAATTTCTAAGGTTTTTCAAATGCTAATTCCTAACTATAACATTTCTGAAACCTATGGTTTTTTCAGTGAATTTCAAAGGTTTTTTAAATGTAATAATTGTTATATTTACTTTTTTGATACTGATTTTCTACAGTTTTTTAACTGTTTATTTTTACATATTTTCGTTTTTAAATTACATTATATATTTTTAATATAAATGGAAAAAAATGTTTTTTAACATATTAAAATTCTATTGTTTTTTGTTTTATATTTTTTTAATATATTAATATTAATTACTTTTTTTCCACATTTTTTTGGGAGTCGCGCACCCACAGCGTACCTTTCTTGATCACTGCGTGGAACCTAGCTGCCAATTCAGGATTGGTTTGTAGGATCCGCGAAGAATGTGCGATGGGTGCCTATCCTGTGCAATCGCTATGCCACCGGTACCTGACTCCAGGCGCATACGCGACACATACGTATTACTTTATGAGACGCTTGTGCGCTTCCGCATGACGTTATATACGTGTTTGACGCGGTGGGTGCTCGGCTCCCGGAATTTTTTTTTATATCAAAAATGATATATATATATATATTTAATATACTTATTAGGGCAAGACATTATCTAAGCTAATCGTAAAAATAATATACTTTTACTTTGAATAAACATATTACTTTTAAATCCAATTTCGCGAAGTTGCATTGGGTCCGTGCTGTCTGAGTGCACGGTGCGCGGACCCCATGTGACCTGAAAAAAAAGATTTGAATGGTTCATAACATTTCCTATTGTAACTATTGAAGGACCCCACCCATTTCAATCATTCTTCCTAGACCTTCTTTGGAGGAACAAATCTCAACTGAGAAGAACCTTTCTTGATTGCTATTTTCTCGATAGTGCACAAAATGGCTTCAGGACAGCAGCCATCATCAGACTCGGACCACTCTTTGGATCATGAATTTCTTCCTGAGCCTCCACGTCCAGACAGATATACTTCAGTTGTCTGGAAAAAAATGTAAATCCTAGAAGGCCAAAAAAAAGTTAATGCAACTAAAGTGACCTGTAGGATTTGTCCAAGGGTGCTTTCTAGAGAAGATCCTACTGAAAAACTCCTGTGGAACAGCCAGCATGATGAAGCACCTCAAGACACTGCACCCCGTAACCTGGCTCATGAGGAGTGCAGAAGACTCCGTGAAAACCCTCCACCTGCAGTGCCAAGTACTTCCGGGACGTCTTCATCACCGCAACATCTGGACATACGTCCACAATTTGACCAACTGAAGGTGCATTGCATTAAGTGCAACAAATTACTCTGTTATGGAGAGCAGTCCGTAGATCTGATCTGCAGAGCACAAGAAAATCATCGGTGCTAGACATTTTTTTTTCCTGAAGTTCATTGTTTTGTTCTTCGAGTTCTCTTTTTTTCCTTTTTAAAAAAATAACAAAATTGTTCCAAAAACTACAAAATAAATATAAAACAAACAAAAAGAAAGAAAAGTTATTTTCTGAACTAACTTCTCTGGTTAAAAAAAGAGCTATATTTGTATGATAGTGTGTGAAAGTTTAGTTGAATGTATGCATAGTGCATAATTGACTGAAAGAATGCATTAGTAGTGTATGGCAAATGTATAAGTGCAGAACCATAAGGAAGTGCTGCAGCATGACACTGTAAGCTCTTTAGCTGCAGTGTGCTGTGGCACTTCCGAAGCACAGGGATGCAACATATGTACATGAATATGTTGCAAGTCTAAGCTGCCCTCTGCACAACTGATTAAACTGCAGCCATGCTGTGACACAGGCACCCTTGCACCATGGTGCAAGGATATCTGTGTCATGTGGAGTTTGTTTTTGTGCAAGAAGACACACCTTCCTGCACAAAAACAATCAGTGAAGGCATTTTTCTCCGTCAATGTATGCTGTGCAATGTAGCATATATTGAAAGAGAAAAAATGAGGAGAAATGAAAACAATTCTCCTTGTTGTGCCTTGATACACCAATTGGAGGATGGTACAGCATTCACACACATGTCATTTATGATTTGTGATAAATCTTGAGATGCGTCTTGTTCTATGAGTGTTCTGTGCAAATACGCACAGCAACACCTATAGAACGCCCTTTCAACGCAAAGTGGTGTGTATGATGAGGTCGTATTTACATGGAGAAGAAAAGGTACACAGACTGCCTTTTCCTCTCTTTGTAAATATGAAAGAGTATCTTGCGCTATCACTATGTTAAAAAAGTGACATATTGTTGGCACAGGATGCTTCTAAATTTGCCCCATAAGTGCTTAGGTATTGGCAGATTGTTACAATAAGAACATATTGCTAGTTCATTGTTTGAAAAATTGCATGAGAGTGATAGGAGGTAAGCACAGAGTTATCTCTCCAAAGATGCTCACAGAAGGATGATTGAAATGATTGAGGTCCTTCAATAGGTACAATGGGAAATATTATGAACCAATAAAATCTTTTTTTTCAGCTCACATGATATCCTATGACAGGGAGATTCCAAAACTACATAGGTATAAACTGGGTGTTTTGAAGACTGTATTAATACTTTGTAGCTTCTTGCAGATGTGCTTGCATAGTATATAAAGAAAGTAATTTAGGCTAGGGGTAATGGCCAGGCCAATCCTTAACAATATGACTAAATAGTAGAGTAATTTCAGTACTGCAAAGAGAGAACAATATAAATGTATAAGTACTTTGGTTTTGGCAAAGTGAAAGGACATGTTTATTAGTGGTGAAGAGAAGAGATGGGGCCTGATGTGACATGTGCAAACACACTATGTGACGTTTTTTAAGTTGAGGAATTTAGTCTCTTTTAACCCTGAAAGTCCCTGGGTCCCACTAGCCCACCATGTCTCTCTATTGAACACCATACAGCTGCGTTGCAGAGAGGTGCTCCGAAGCCATGTCTCATTTTATACCTCTCTGCAATGCAACTCTCTGCCACTATTTGCACATATCTGGTGGGTAAGTTGGCCCTCAGGGACACTCAGTATTCAAGGTAACTTTATCCCGTAACTTAAAACGCCCACAGAGCATCTTTCCACACATATCTGCTCCATCCATTCCCCCTTTCTTCACAAGTGTTGAAACACAGCCCATTGTGCAAATTAATACTTATTTAATCTTACCTTCACAGTAATAGAAATAAAAAACGCTACACATTTTTTTCAGTTGTTTTTTATAATTTAAATTTCTGAAAATTTCATATTTTAGAATTAGGATCTGTGAAAGAGAAGAGAAAATGCAGTAATAATTTATAATATTATATTTTTTTACAACACAACATAATTTTAACATTTTATAAATTATACTCTTTGCCTTTTTTGCTGTTCTCAGAATACATTGAATTTCACTACAAACAGTGATTTCAATCGTACTCATCACATAACAGCGGGCAAAAAAAACCCCAATCAAAAAGCTTGTTTAAAAAAAAAAGCATTTGCAATGCAATAGGTCTCGCAGTAGGAAAGTGTGAGCTATTGGTATTGTAAATGACAATTTTTTTTAATATATGCTGGCTTTGAAAATATATAAATTAATAGCAATGTTATTCACAAAGTCATTAGCTTACACTTTCCTAATGCGAGTCCTATTGGCTATGGCAATGCTTGTTGGTAGCAAGCAAGGACAGTGCTCTTGTGGTGCTGAGTGATGATGTGGTTCGGCTGAGTGATGTGGTGGTGCCCCTGAGTGATGTGGTGGTGCCCCTGAGTGATGTGGCATTGCCCCTGAGTGATGTGGTGGTGTTCCTGAGTGATGTAGTGGTGTTCATGAGTGATGTGGCGGTGTTCTTGAGTGATGTGGTGGTGCCCCAGAGTGATGAGGTGGTTTCCCTGAGTGATGTGGTGGTTTCCCTGAGTGATGTGGTGGTGTCTCCGAGTGATGTGGTGGTGTCTCAGAGTGATGTGGTAGTGTCCCCGAGTGATGTGGCGGTGTTCCAGAGTGATGTGGTGGTATCCCTGAGTTATGTGGTGGTGCCCCTGAGTGATGGAAGGTGGAGTTGAAGGTTGGAGTGGAGCTGGAGTTGGAGGGTGGAGTTGGAGGGTGGAGTTGGGGTTGGAGGGTGGAGTTGGAGTTGGAGTTGGAGGGTGGAGTTGGAGGGTGGAGTTGGAGTTGGAGGGTGGAGTTGGAGTTGGAGGGTGGAGTTGGAGGGTGGAGTTGGAGGGTGGAGTTGGAGGGTGGAGTTGGAGTTGAAGGGTGGAGTTGGAGTTGCAGGGTGAAGTTGGAGTTGGAGGGTGGAGTTGGAGGGTGGAGGGTGGAGTTGGAGGGTGGAGTTGGATGGTGGAGTTGGAGGGTGGAGGGTGGAGTTGGAGGGTGGAGTTGGAGGGTGGAGTTGGAGTGTGGAGTTGGAGGGTGGAGTTGGAGTTGGAGGGTGGAGTTGGAGTTGGAGGGTGGAGTTGGAGTTGGAGGATGGAGATGGAGGGTGGTGTTGGAGGGTGGAGCTGAAGGGTGGAGTTGGAGGGTAGAGTTGGAGTTGGAGGGTGGAGTTGGAGGGTGGAGTTGGAGTTGGAGGGTGGAGTTGGAGGGTGGAGTTGGAGTTGGAGGGGGAGTTGGAGGGTTAAGTTGGAGGGTTAAGTTGGAGGTTGGAGGGTGGAGTTGGAGGGTGGAGTTGAAGGGTGGAGTTGGAGTTGGAGGGTGGAGTTGGAGTTGGAGGGTGGAGTTGGAGGGTGGAGGTGGAGTTGGAGGGTGGAGGTGGAGTTGGAGGGTGGAGTTGGAGGTTGGAGTTGGAGGGTGGAGTGGGAGGGTAGAATTGGAGGGTGGAGCTGGAGTTGGAGGGTGGAGTTGGAGGGTGGAGTTGGAGTTGGAGGGTTGGAGTTGGAGGGTGGAGTTGACGTGTTTTTGCTGAACGTTTGTTAGTGGCCATTTATGAAGTAGGCATGTAAACGTGATCAACATCTGAAGTTTCATTTAGTGAGACAGTACATGATAAAAAAAGCCTGACTTCGCGTATCTGTCCTTTTTTTTTTTTTTACTGAATGAAACTGAAAAATAAAGCAACAGTGAGGGCTACAGAAAGAACCTTGTGTTGGGGCGCATTGAAATGATTTTTGTTGAAAAAGGCACTAGAGGGTTTCATTAATTGCTTTACAACAGTACTTTACACAGTTCTTAAATGCTAAAAAGAGCAGGGAAGAGGTAGAGGGTAATTCCAGATATATGTGAAGCGATGAAAGAGCATCAGGTAATTATTTATGCAAGGAGAGCCCGTGTGGATAAAACTTGAGTACGGTGGAAAGACAAAAACACGTAAGTAGTATATTTTCGGCAAAGGAATGAATGGCGGAAGGGGCAGAATGATGTTTCTGCCAGTGGAAAGAGAATGAGGACCAGATTTTCTAACGCATGCAATGCAGTGCTGCATGAAAATCTGCAGCGCTGCGCTGCACGAAACAGGAGAAATGGTGCAATGCTATATATATTTAATAAGAGTTACTCACTGATCTCACTAGAAAACAAGCTCTCGGCATTGCTGTGGCGGGGGCGGGGCGAGAGCGCACTCCTTTAAAGTCTGATGGGGAAGCAAGGGAGCGGCAGCCTTTGAAGTCTGATGCGAGGCGCAGTATAGGTATTTGACACCGTAATTGATTAGTGAAGGAGACAGCTTGCTGGAGGTAGGTGAGACCGACAAGACTGAGAGGTGGGGATTAGTCAAGGAGACAGCTCGAGCAAACTTTCCCTGGGAGCGGCAGTGGCTGGTCTTATCACAAGGAGGATTAAAAAAACAAGATCTCAGCATTGCTGTGGCGGGAGCGGGGGCGAGAGCGCATTCCTTTGAAGTCTGATGCTAGGCACAGACAAATGGTGGTTTGTGACGTTCCTGGTTTGTGCACGCGCATAGGTCGTATGAACTGTGGTTAATCCGCCGTTTTGGCAGACTTTTCGGACCGCTTACTAGAAATCTTGACAAACAAGCATTGCTAAAGCAATGCTTTAGGTCGAGACCTAAAAAAGTATGTGTAACATTTATAATATACCCAACTATTTCTGAACATTCCACAAAAACTGCATTCTCAATACCACACCAAATAATACAAATCACACATATATAAAATGCTATCTTCTAAGAGAAATTTCTTACTTGAATATGAAAGAACTCAAATAATAATACGATGAACAAATATTTTTAATGTTCCTACACTGTAAATAATGTTCTTTAAAAATATATGCTGACAGAATGTGCAAGAAAAAGTCCTTAATTCGAATATATACTTTTCCTCTAGACCAAATAGTTTTCTTGAAATCCTTTATATTGAAATTGTCCAATAGTAATCGTATTAATACATAATAATAAATTCCTCAGTGGCCGAATTATGTTCCTTAAACTTTGGCTTTAAAAATAATAGGTAGGAATTTGGTAATTCGCTAGGCAAGTGTTGATTAAAAACCACTTGAGCATCATTACAATATGTCCATCCTTTATTGCCTTTTAAATAGGCAGTGTAATGTCCAGATGTTGTAGAAGGACCATCATGGAAAATTATTGCTACTGCTACAAAAGTTCTTCCTGATATTGATATTTGACTTGCTACAAAATGTTTTATTAAAGTTTCCAATTTTCTTTCATCAGCTGTACAACGTTGCATCATTAAAATTATATATTGTCCACATCTTTGTATAAATAATGTTGATAACATTTCTGATTTGCATTGGCTACACTCCATGTTTTGATTTGCTGCTTTAACTAGTTTGTTGAAAGACACTGATTTACAGTCTGGTAATGTCAAATATATAAATCTTTCGGTGTCTATGGGGGTCATTAGGATGATGGGCGGCCTTTGTCCGCCCGTCATCCAAGCGTTGTAAGGGACCGCCCGCCATAAGAGCGGGGGTCCCTTGGCAAGCATTAGGATACGCCCGCCACAGTGGCGGGTGCATCCAGCATTCCTACCATTGTGGCGGGCGGTGCACTCAGCACCGCCCGCCACAATGGCAGGAAGGCATGCTCTGCACTTCCATACACCGCGCAGTGCCTGCCACGCTGTGCGTGGAACTGCTGGGGGTTACCATAGGTACCCCCCATGTGCACCCCCCACCGCCCCCTGGAGTCCATGGGGGCCCGCATCGGGCCCCCAAAGCAGATTCCGCATGCCTGCCGCCACGGAAATATTTACAACAAGGGGTGGTGAGGGACAGAGTCTCTGAATTAAACAGAATACTCTCACCCAGTCAAGAGATCAGGGCTAGATCCAACACCGTTTTTTAGCTCACTGCACCATCCCAGTTTCAGAACCTGGCTGTATGCAAATTAGTCTGTTCCTGTCCCAGTGCATGATGGGAACAGGGCAAACCAAACTACAAAAGCCAATTCTTACACTGGGAAGGAAACAAGCTACCGGGGACCGGTTTCTGGCATTTCAGCCTCTTCGGCCCGGCTTGCTTGAATCCTGATGGTGCAATGAGCAAGGGACTCACATCTGAGTATACCCTTCCACGCTTAGGGTGGACAAAAATATTTACAACAAGGGGTGGTGAGGGACAGAGTCTCTGAATTAAACAGAATACTCTCACCCAGTCAAGAGATCAGGGCTAGATCCAACACCGTTTTTTAGCTCACTGCACCATCCCAGTTTCAGAACCTGGCTGTATGCAAATTAGTCTGTTCCTGTCCCAGTGCATGATGGGAACAGGGCAAACCAAACTACAAAAGCCAATTCTTACACTGGGAAGGAAACAAGCTACCGGGGACCGGTTTCTGGCATTTCAGCCTCTTCGGCCCGGCTTGCTTGAATCCTGATGGTGCAATGAGCAAGGGACTCACATCTGAGTATACCCTTCCACGCTTAGGGTGGACAAAAATATTTACAACAAGGGGTGGTGAGGGACAGAGTCTCTGAATTAAACAGAATACTCTCACCCAGTCAAGAGATCAGGGCTAGATCCAACACCGTTTTTTAGCTCACTGCACCATCCCAGTTTCAGAACCTGCCAGGGACAGACTGATTTGCATATAGCCAGGTTCTGAGCTGGGATGGGGCAGTGAGATAAATAACGGTGATGGATCAAGCCCTGATCTTTGGACTGGGTAAGAGTGGTCTGTTTAACTCAGACACTCTGTTCATCACCACCCCCTTTTTGTAAATCGTTTTTGGCCACTATAGGTGTGGCAGGGTATACTCAGACATGAGTCCCTTTCTCACTGCTCCATCAGGATTCAAGCAAGCCGGGCCGAAGAAGGCTGAAATGCCAGAAACCGGTCCCCGGTAGCTTGTCTCCTTTCTGGTGAAGAATTGGCTTGGTAGTTTAGTCTGCCCTGTTCCCATGATGCACTGGGCCAGGGACAGACTGATTTGCATATAGCCAGGTTCTGAGCTGGGATGGGGCAGTGAGATAAATAACGGTGATGGATCAAGCCCTGATCTTTGGACTGGGTAAGAGTGGTCTGTTTAACTCAGACACTCTGTTCATCACCACCCCCTTTTTGTAAATCGTTTTTGGCCACTATAGGTGTGGCAGGGTATACTCAGACATGAGTCCCTTTCTCACTGCTCCATCAGGATTCAAGCAAGCCGGGCCGAAGAAGGCTGAAATGCCAGAAACCGGTCCCCGGTAGCTTGTCTCCTTTCTGGTGAAGAATTGGCTTGGTAGTTTAGTCTGCCCTGTTCCCATGATGCACTGGGCCAGGGACAGACTGATTTGCATATAGCCAGGTTCTGAGCTGGGATGGGGCAGTGAGATAAATAACGGTGATGGATCAAGCCCTGATCTTTGGACTGGGTAAGAGTGGTCTGTTTAACTCAGACACTCTGTTCATCACCACCCCCTTTTTGTAAATCGTTTTTGGCCACTATAGGTGTGGCAGGGTATACTCAGACATGAGTCCCTTTCTCACTGCTCCATCAGGATTCAAGCAAGCCGGGCCGAAGAAGGCTGAAATGCCAGAAACCGGTCCCCGGTAGCTTGTCTCCTTTCTGGTGAAGAATTGGCTTGGTAGTTTAGTCTGCCCTGTTCCCATGATGCACTGGGCCAGGGACAGACTGATTTGCATATAGCCAGGTTCTGAGCTGGGATGGGGCAGTGAGATAAATAACGGTGATGGATCAAGCCCTGATCTTTGGACTGGGTAAGAGTGGTCTGTTTAACTCAGACACTCTGTTCATCACCACCCCCCTTTTTGTATGCCGCCACGGAAAGGCATCTGAAGAAGCCCATACTAATATGGCTGACGGTGTCTTATAGACACCGCCACCATATAAACCCTTTTCCGCCCCAAAGCGGCGGACGGTCTTTCCGTGCGCCACGGACCCCCCCTCAGCCATGTTAATATGGTGGGGGTCTATGCAGCAAGGATGGCGGGCGGATTGCCCCTGCCAGGCTGGCGGTGCCTACCGCCAGCCTGGCGGGGGCAATCCGCCCGCCATCCTAATGGCTAATATATTAGTGCTACATGTATACATACAATTTTCACATTGATGTTCAAATTAATAACAAAGGCCAAAAATATTTTCTATTTCCATGCCTTCATTTTCCAATATGGTAAGCATATACATTAGAAATCCCTGAGCATCTTGTTGGATATTCTGCATATATTGTGTAGAATCAGAATATATATCGAAAAGATTGCGATTATCAGAAATTCTTTGCATTTTACTTTTATCAATTCTCAATTTTTCATAAACAGAATGCAACAAGGAACAAAATCTTTTTTCCCGATTCTCCATAATTTGCTGTTGCAAACTTTCTAGAGAAAAAACTACATTGACCACTACATTAGCATAGCAGTTGATACCTGAACTATTTTCAAACTGATAACCAACAATCAATACAACAGTGTCCTTTTTCTTTTTGCTTGCAATCACAACATTATCTTGTTTGTTTTCCTTCTCTATAACTTTTCTACATATCATCTCATATCTTCTTTTTCGACCTACCACACGCTTTTCAAATACAGGATATTGACCTAAATTGGGAGCATACGCTTTTCTTAACCTATTATACTCTTTTACACAGTGTGCATCTGCAGTAACCTGTGTGTCATCAAAATCAATCAAAAACAAACCAGATAAAGTTCTGACTCTGGACAAAGCAACATATGCCATACCCTTTTTAAACACGGTACTTCCAAAGTTCACCAAAGCACTGCCTACACTTAAACCTTGAGATTTATAAATAGTCACTGTATATGCCAGAGAAAGTGGAAACTGTTTTCTACGGGCATATAAATCTTTAACAAGCAAAAAACGAACTGAACAACGTCCAATTTGTTTTACTTCTTCAATCTGATCAAATGTCATTTTTATTCTGATAATTAACTAAATCCACAATTTTACACATTTCTCCATTAACTAAACCTTTTTCTACATCCAAATTACGCCTTAAAATTACCCGACAGTTTATACATGCATATAGATTCTTTTCTAAACCAGCAGTTTTAGATATCGATTTATCTAAAGAATCCAATTTTGTTTTCACTTTTTCTGTCAAAATAATAGCGTTTCATTCATGCTCTATTTTATCAATGGCTTCCATTTTTATTATTTCTTCATTTTTTAGCTTCAAAAGTTGTTCATTGAATATAGAACACTCGCACAGTGTTGGCATTAAGCAGATTATAGATTTATTTTCTGCAATTTTCATATATATTTTCTCAGGAACTATATTTTAATTTGGATACAAATTGGAAAGTAATCGATTTTGCAAAGCTTGTTTGCCATGCTCTGTCAGTACTCCAATTCTTATATTTTGAAGAATAGTTCCATTATCAACATCATTTGCCTGTCCCATATTTGTAATGAGTTCTTTGTATTCAAAATATGACCAAATATTAACATTTCCAACACTACCCAAAGACTTTTTGGTGTCTTCATGTGCAAGTGTTTTTAATACTGGTTGTCCTTTTACGGGAGTAAGTTGCAGTAGATCTCCTAACACTATGGCAAGTTTTCCTCCAAAAAAGACATCATACTCTGTTTTAAGAATTTGCTGCATTCTTAAATGCACAAAAGCAAGCATTAAGTTTGAGACCATGCTTACTTCATCAATAATCAGACGTTTCATTTTCTTTAGCACTCTTGAAACTTCATAACAAGCTTCTCCAGATAGCTTGTGATATTCCAATTTGTTGTCATGCTCCACAGGTAGCATAAGTAAGCAATGCAATGTAATTCCTTTAATGTTGTGTGCTGCCAACCCAGTTGGAGCAGTTACAACACAAGACAAATGTGAGTCAGTTGTTTTCTGTAGACAACTGGTGATTACTTTAATTAAGAAACTTTTTCCTGTTCCAGCTTGGCCACTCACATACATTCGGATAGGTTGAAATGATGTGCATGTGCATTCTTTCTTTTGATGAAGAAATCCATGGTCAATCTGTTGTCTCACTTGCTAATATATTTCTTTCTGTTCAACATTTAGTTCTTCTTCCAAGTTTCCTAAGTCCATAATATCTTCTTGAGCTGGATGCATTACTGTTTCCACCTCATTCATGGCGATTTCTGCTTCATTTTTAACAATTGGTTGTCATAGTGGATCTTGACTCAGTGGAGCAGATTTTTGACTGTCTTGAGAACTATCTCTAGCAATTTCAGCTGCAACAGTAGCTTCTTGATCAATTTCATCGTTCAACATTTTCATATAATTTGCAAAAACAGTACATTCTATGGTATCTTTACAAGCATTAAAGGAATCTTCATAGCTCTGAAAATCTCCAAGTAATTCCAATTCTGAATGCCAAGGTTTGAACAATTGTAAAAGTGCTAAATAGTAAAATTCCTTTTTATCAGGAGTGTCGCAAGTCAGTTTTCTGTGATTAATCAAATTTCCTTTCCTTTGTTTCACCAAACATCCTTCGGAACCAATCACTGCATATTTTCCAGCATTGATGTTTTCTATTGTATTCCCTTTCAAAGTGCAGTTTTGCAGCACTTCATAGAGACTTATATTCTCAAGATGATAACTTCTATTTGGATAATATGTGTCCAACAGGTTTGTTTTCACAATGTCTGTACTTTCCGGATCTTTTTCTGCTAAATATTCGATTTCTTAAACAGATTTAAGTACTCGATTTCGCGTTGCAGCAAGACCTAGACTCATCCAAATGATTCTTCTAGATTTTGAGTATACACTTGCAGATGATAACCGATCTGAGCATTCATACGCTCCAATTTCTTGATGGGATAACGTCTTCAAACTGAAACTTTACAATTTCTTACTTAGACTCTTCCTGTGAGAAATCTCTTCCCACATTTCTTTGAATTCCGTCTTTTCTGATTTTGTAATGTAGGATGTTACATACTGAGCGACAGCAATGGAATTGTCCGCTACGTACTGAATATCAATGTTAGCATTCCACATAGAGAGAATAACCGGATTATAATCATTTATGTATTTTGATTCTTCACTTCTTCTCAAATTGTAGGTATTTTTTGGAGACTTTCTAGTCATAGCATGTCTCATAGCTGACATAAAACTGTTTGCTCTTGCTTTGGATATTACATGACGTGGAAATCCAAAACGACATTTGGTATAAAACTTTTCCTTAGACTTGTACTTTAGTCGACAGTATTTTCCACATCAATGGCTTTGGAATCGTAAGACTTGTTTTCTTCTGTTCTTTTGGGTATAGCACGTGTGGCATATTCTTCAATAAAAGACAAAACAGTATCATCAGAATCAGTTCCGAATTTGGGGGCATCCTTGATCCATATCAGCATATGTATATGAGAAGAACCTCTAGCTTGATACTCCTTTCTCCAAAAGAAATCCACAACTTCTCCAAGAGGAGGATACTTTTTATTGCAGATAAAAGACATCAAATCTTTGATTGAAATACCTGCATACATTAACAGGATCTAAAGATCACAATTCTCCAGGTGTCTTGTATTCAATATTTTTTATATTTGAATTTGCTTCTTGAAGAAATACAAGTAAATCATCCCAAGTGTATTCAGCACAGCTTAGGGTAAGGAACCACGTAGGAGTTCCTAAGTTCCTTAGCATACATTTAAGTTCTCCATGACAACGGTACAAATACTCGTTAGTGCCACGCTGACATGCCATCAGATTAATCAGATGAGATTCTAATTGATCATCTCTCTGATGTACTTTATCCATAACTTCCTTTGCAGAAACATTTTGAAGATGTACTCCTATTTTCAATATGTGATTGACTGCATATGAAAGTCCTGACAAGTCACCCTCAAACAAAAGATGAAATATATATGGGATACATTGTCGAAATCTTGGATCTTCTGCATAAAATCTTGTTGTCCGATATTCAGATGCAGGAATCTGCACAGATCGTCCATCATATCGTCCACCTTTTCCTGTTGGGAACAACTGCTGAAAACAACAAGCCTCCAAGCTTTTTTCCCATACACTCATGGCACTTCCCTTGTCTTTTTTCATTTGAAATAACTCAATAGCGTTCCCCATCACTCTTTTGAATGAAGTGGATGTACACTATAATGTTCATAGATTTCTTCAGTTTTAGACATGTACACTTTTTCAATTTGTCCACTTGACGTTTATGTATCTTCTGCTAAAAGTATTTCTTCTTGCCCCACATACACATTTTTATAGTACTCATTTTTTATCAGATTCAATGTTGCCTTTTGCACATTCCTACCATCCACTAATTCTTGCAAGAATTTCTTACTCTTAGTAGGAACGCCATTATCTAGAATAACTGGTGGTTCATTTTCTTCATTCTCTACACCAATAGTTTCAATATTTTTCTTTAAATCTAGAGGTAAACATACAACCCTTCCTTTTAGTCCTTTCTGTAAATCTGATGGAGGCAATTTAACTGTTTTAGGCTCCATACGAACAATAGCTTGAAATGGGTGCACACATTTAATGAGAATAGACTCATAGGTATTTAAATCTATCAGTTCTGGAGGAATAGTTACCAACTCTAAATTATTATGGACAGCTCTAGCGGGCATTTTATTCTCATCTAATTTATTATAACAATATTTACAAATACGCTGATCAGAACCCAAATCAAAACAATTCTCTAACAACAAATAAGTTGCACATTTCGTCCACTTATCATTATTTTCTCTTTCACTTTTTATATACAGATCACCAGTCCTAGTCTGATTTTTATGGTGAGTTCGCTGACAACAAATACAATAATAATTTGTCCTTTCACCTGAAGTCACCTTAAACTCTGTAATCTGTTCTTCAACATTTTTTGTAGTACTATGTTGAACATTCTCTTCAACATTTTCTTATGTGTCAGTTTCTGCACTCTCTTTTTCAGGACCAAAGTAACAAAACTCAATTTCATCACAAACCTTCTTCACATCTGATACTGATCCATGCAAAAGAGCACTGTTCAACTCATTTAACATTAGTGCTGGACTTGTTGCATAATACAATCTTCTGACTAATTTTTGCATTTGAGAATGATGTACTGCTAACATCCTGGAATGGTGAAAAACACTTTGACATACTTTTCTAGAAAGACAAGCCGGAGAATGACCTTGCAAACCAGTATTTTTTCTCACTCTGCAAGGATCTAGTCATCGCAATATCTTAATCTTTTGTTTAACACTTTTTTTTACTATATTCTCGTAAGAAATTGCGTTAAATATCAATATATTCTTGTCGTACTCTACAAATACTACTGCAATTACAAGTGTTCACTGGGGCTTTAGGACGTCTCCCTAGAACTTCATCAGCTAACACTTCTTCTGCATTTCTGGGAACCATCTTCTCTTTCTCAATTGGACAACCATGTCTGACCTCATAAGCTCGACCACTGGTATCAACTGCACGCAATAAATTATTGGTATGAAAATAACTCTCTTCATTAAAGAAATGCTCTGAACTTGAACTGTATTTCTATTCACCCAAAAAAATCACAACATTAATTTATAATTGGTTGTGTTTTACTGCAGGGAACGGATTAGTACATGGTGCTGATAGGGTCACTGCTGGATTGACAAGGTGTTTCCTGGAGTATATGGATACTGCCTGGGTAAATCAACGTCTGTAAAATAAGTGTATAGGTGATTCAAAGACTGCATACACATTAGACAAATGTTTGTAGTACTCCATGTTGTAAGACCTGGATTACTGCATGAGTACTTGGGTACTGACTCAATGACTAGAGTACTTCAACGAGAGTGCCTGGGTGAATTTATAAATAGTTCACTTTTGGCATAGTGAATGCATTAGTAGATGGTACTGAATAGGTCACTATAGGATTGCAAGAGCAGTGACAGGGTGTTTGCTGGAGTGTATGGATACTGACTGGGGCATTGTAGGCCTGAAACACAAGTGTGTAGGTGGTTGGAGGACTACGTGCATGGTGCATAGGAGTTTGAAGCAGTCCATGTGCTAAGGCCCTGGATCACTGCATGAGTACTTAGGTACTGATTGAATGATTATAGTACTACAAGGAGAGACACTGGGTGAATTTACAATTGGTTGTATTTTACTGCAATGAATGGATTAGTAAGTCCCTGACGTTGGACCAGGAGGTCAGGCGGTTGGCGCTGTTGGTGTTCAGGAGAGGGGTGGAGTCTGGCGTGGTCGGGTCGGTCGTGGTGTTGAAGCTTTCGTGGATGTCGGTGATCTTGCAGTGGAAGAAGATGGCCAGTGAGTCGCACAGTTCCTGTGAGGGCGGGATGTCGTTGGTGTTGGCGCTGGGGTTGGAGAGTTCTTTTATGATGCGGAAGAGCTCTTTGCTGTCGTGTGCGTTGTTATCCAGGCGGTCTTTGAAGGAGGATCTCTTGGCTGATCTGATGAGTGCAAAAGGAGAAACAGGGTCTTTGCTGGAGTGTATGTATACTGCTGTTGAATTGTAGGCCTAAAACACAAGTGTGTACGTGGTTAGAAGACTACATGCATACTGCATAGGAGTTTGTAGCAGTCCATGTGCTAAGGCCCTGGATCACTGCATTACTACTTACGTACTGATTGAATGATTACTGTACTACAAGAAGAGACACTGGGTGAATTTATAATTGGTTGTATTTTACTGCAGTGAATGGATTAGTACATGGTGCTGAAAGGGTCACTAAAGGAGTGCAAGAGGAGTAACAGGGTGTTTGCAGGAGTGTATGGATACTGACTTGGGAATTGTAGGCCTGAAACAAAAGTGTGTAGGTGGATAGAGGACGACATGCATAGTGCATGGGAGTTTGAAGCAGTCCATGTGGTAAGGCCTGGCTCGCTATATGAGTACTTGGATACTGACTGAATGATTAGAGTAGTACAAGGTGACATGAAGTTACCAAATGCTTCTCTCACAATGGTTGCCCCAATGCACACAGTCTCACAGTGTGATTCTAGACAAGCACCACTATTCACTAGTCTGGAAGGGGTAAGGTGACTGCACACATTCCACATATTTCAGAAATACACTCTAGTGTGAAAGCCTGACTCATTTTGCAAATGCATAAGCAATGACTGGCTTCTATTACTAGTAAAACCTGACAACATGACAGGTTTTAAAGTAGTTATGTGTCTGCAAAGACATGAAGTATCCAAATGCTTCTCTCACAATGGTTCCCAAATGCACACAGACTCACAGTGTGATTCTAGACAAGCAACACTATCCCTTGGACTTTACCAAAACACAGTCACTACTCTAGAAGGGGTAAGGTGACTGCACACATTCTACATATTTCAGTACTTCATTTTAGTGTGAAAGCCTGACTCATTTTGCGAATGCATAAGCAATGACTGGCTTCTAATACTACTAAAACTTGACAACATGATAGGTTTTAAAGCAGTTATCTGTCAGCAAACACCAGAAGGTACCAAATGCTTCTCTCACAATGGTTGCCCAAATGCAGACAGACTCACAATGTGATTCTAGACAAGCAAGACTACTCCCTGGACTTTAGCAGGATAAACGCATTACTCTTATTAAAAACAAAAGCACCACATAGAACCCCTCACAAATTAATAACTCACCTTTCAAATTGATTTGTAGATTAAGAAGTATGTCAGTCACACACCAGATTTACTTATACAGAATATCTGTACCGCACTGCTCTTAGCAAAACCAAAAAATGGCAAACTTTCCCTCTCATTCTGCACACATATACATGTAAATATCAAATCACATTGCTTACCACATTAATTCAAAAGCTAACACACATTTCTATTGGTTACACATGTCAACCCTTTCCAATTGACATACATTTTAACCCTATCCCTAATCAGCTTACTGCCTGTTACCATAATAACAGTTCATGGAACATTCAACTGAGCACACAAGTCACAAGTTCAGCACACAATGTTGCTAATCCAAACAGCAAGTGTGCTTGACTTTTCAAAATTTCAGCTTATCCTATGTAATGTTGCTTTCAAACAGTTTTTGTTAACCAATAAAAACATGCTTTTAAAAAACAGAAACATGCACCCTACTTTTCAGTCTAGAATGTTCTCAAACAGCCAATCCTTTCTTTTCATTTTTCAAAACTGCATCTTATCCACCATTTTAGAAAAATCTTAGTTGTCAAACTGCCATTTCACATACAGACACCTTTTGAGTGCATCCAGACTTCCCTTCAAGATGCTTAGAGTGTGGATTGTGGGATACAGCTATATTTTCTGGAGCCAAAGATATGCAGAAAACAGAGGCATTGACAAATACCTAGCTTTGCCAAATGTAGACATTAAATTGATTGGACAGAGAGGATTAAAGTGGCACCAATTGATGCCATTGGTTAAATCCTTTTCGTATCTCCAACACCCTGACCTCATAATTGTACACTGTGGTGGCAATGACCTAGGCACTTTGACTGGGGTAGGTCTAGAAATGCTTCTGAAGGACACCTTTAGAGAATTGATGTCACTTTTCCCCCAAACTGCCTTTGTCTATTCTAACATATACCAAAGACAGAAATGGAACTGGTCCAATCAATTTTGTCCACAGATTGAGAAAGATAGGAAACATGCCAATAAAGCTGTTTCTGCTTATATCCGAGATTATAGGATGGGGTCCATTTACCACAACAATCTGCGTTTCAATACGGATGGCATCTATAGGAGAGATGGTGTACATTGTACAGATGAGGGTAACAGAGACTTCCTCATCAACTTTAGACACGGCATAGGTAGTTACTTATAAGTACCAAAATCTCTCGATAAACACAACAGCTCTTTTTAGAGCCACCCAAGATCTAAACACATAAGCTTGATGTATATCTGAAAAAAAGTATTTTTTTTTTGCTTGGAGTCGCGCACCCAATGCGTTAGGAGTCATGGACCCAACGTGTTAGGAGTCGTGCACCCAACGCTTTAGAAGCCGTGCACCCAACACGATAGGAGTCGCACACCCAGCACGTGCACACCAAGGGGCCGTGCTGAGCACCGTGCTGGGTGTGCTACTCTTAATTTGACCGTAAAAAAAAAATGTGCACCTATTACTAATTTCTATTATCCCAGCAATGAAGAGGAAGAGTGTCACCGTCGCTGCTGCTGCGTCGCATCTTGGATGTCGCCTCTGTAGCTGTCGTATTGCACCGGATTGAAAGAGGCGTCTCGCAAAGAGGAAGAAGCGTGTCGCCATCGCTACTGCTGCCGTTGCATCGTGCATGTCGCCGCTGTAGCTGTTGTATTGCACCGCATCAAGAAAAGCGCCTCACATCTATGAAGAAGCGTGCCACCCTCGGAGCTGCTGCCGTCGCATCTTGGATGTTGCCGTTGAAGTTGTCGCATTGTGCGGAGGCGTCTCGCAAATGTCCGAGAAGAGTACCGCAGCCGAGGCTGTTGCCGTCGCATCGCTGAACAAGGGTGTCGCAGCTGAAGCTGACGCATCAAATCGAGACTTCTCGCATCATTGGAGAAGCAGGCCGCAACTTGAAGATCTTCATGTCTTTATTTCTTTGCACCGGAACTTTGCCGCATTTCTATCGCTGCAACACTTTTGTTGTGGAAGCGTCACGCATCGAAAGGTACATTGACTTAAAGTGTCGCATTTTAAGAGCTGAACAGAACTAAGCTAAAACTACCCTTTTAAGTATAGTCTTGTGGATGTTTGTTGTTTGTGGTCTTGTGTTAAGTCTATATAAAGAATGCTTATTTTTTATATAAAACCTGTGTGGTGTCCATCTGTAGTGTTGTCACTTGAGTACTGTATGTGGTCACAAATGCTTTACACACTGCCTCTGAGATAACCCTGTCTGCTCGTGCCAAGCTACCTAAGGGGTGAGCAGGGGTTGTTTTAGTAGTATACCCCCTTACCTTGACTAGAGGCAAGGGTCCCTATTTCACACAAGTACCTGCCTGTGCCAACTAGAGACCCCCAAATCTAACATTGGTGGTCAGCGGTGAGGATTCTGAACTTGCATTTGTGAGTCATGTACAGTGATTGGTGAACACTGCTAGTGAGTGCATACCAAAACGCAACCACATACATTTTAGTAGATTTCTTTTTGGGATTTTCTATTTTTGAGAGATGCCAAATTCAACTGTCACGGAGAGAGCAGAATCCATAGCCTCTGTTGATGGAGATTGGAAAGAGGAGAGGCTAGAAAGCTACACAGTAAAGCAGCTTATGCACTTCTGCAAGAGATTCAATGTTTCCATTGTTGGGCTCAATAAGAAAGAAGAGTTCTACAAGGCGCTGAGGGCCTGGGTAGAAGCAAGGAAAACCTCTGAGAATGAGGATGGGGTGAGAATGCAGATGTGCAGATGGAAGGGCCAGTTAGTCCAGGAGGAAGGAGAGCACCTTCCCCCACAGGTAGCAGTGTTTCTGGCAAGAATGTGTCTCCAGAGGATCTGAAGGACAGAGAAAGATGCAGAAGGCATGAGATGGAGCTGACAAAACTGAAGTTAAATGGGCAGTTGGAATTAGAAATGAAAACCAGGAAGGTAGCCCTGGAAGAAAAGAAATTGCAGTTTGAACATGAAAAGGTTTTTAGGGAGTTGGAATTGAATGCCAAGAGCTTAGAGATGACTCCCTCTGGTGGCAGCATACCGTCAGCGCCTGTGGAAGCTAGAGTGTATATTCCTAGGGATGTGGTTAAGGAATTTTATTAGAAAGATGATATTGGGCAGTGGTTCGGAGCCTATGAGGTAGCCATATCTCCCACCCGGTCCCTGTGAGAGATTAGGGAGTGAGGTTGTGGGGGCAGTACCTCAGTGAGAGGCAGGACACACTGTTAGACTTGCCTTGTGAATTCCATAATTCTTATAGCCACATGAAGGATGCATTAATGTCTATTTATAGTTTAACCCCTGAACTCTATAGGCAGAGGTTCAGGAGTTGCAAACAGATAGAGAACAGTAACTGGGTGGAATATGTCCCTTTCTTTTGCAGAGCATTGGATGGTTGGGTGAAGGGCAGCAAAGTGAATGATTTTCAAGGTCTCTGTGATTTTATTGATGGGGGGCACTTGTCCAATAATTGTTTTCCAGAGCTGTGCCAGCACCTGATTGATAGCAGGCTGACTAACCCTAGGAAGCTTGCTGAGGAGGCGGACCGCTGGGTGAGCACCGGGGTCCACAAGGGTCACATGGGAGGCTCAGCCAAAGGTGGGCAGGGTCCCCAGCAGAAGAGTGGGGGGACAAGGGTAAACAGAAGGAGTTCCGTAAAGGGCCTCAAAGTAATCCCCTAGGGAACCAAGGAAAAGTTTCCCAGCCTCTCCCTGAGAGAAAGACAGGTAGTCCTGATCTCCAGGGGCCCCTGAAAATGTAACAAATGTGGTAACCTGGGTCATAAGGTGAATGACACCAGGTGCCGCCTGTTTGGAAAATCAGCACCCATTGGTGCTTCACCCTGGCAGATTGAGACTGTAGCCCTGGGGGAGGAGATTGGTGTCCAAGGTGGGTGGGGTCCCACAGAAATGTCCCTTGTCTCTTTAGGAGACTGTGAGATGGTCCCAGGGACCCAGCTGGCCAACAACACTAAGAAATATGGGCAGTGGGTGACCATCAATGGCCATAAGGTGGAGGCTCTTAGAGATACAGGAGCCAGTGTGACAGCTGTCAAGTGTCACCTGGTGTCTCAAGAGCAGATTGTCCCTCATGCATTTTGCCGAGTGGTTGCCACCGACAAGACAGAGAGCCATTGGCTCAGGTTCCCTTTGAGTGGGGGGGGTCTCTGGTACTGCAAAAACAAAGTGGACTAGCCTACTGAGGTTATTGAATATATGTTAATATTCAGGGTCACTGGTGGCTGAGGCCTTAGTGCAAGACCCAATCAGTCTTATTTATAAACCCCTCACACACCAACCTAGTTGGTATCATGCTTCATCATTGGGGTCCAACCAGGCAGCCGAGTGCCGCCTGGTTGTGCTACAACGCCTGACTACAGCGGAGCGGGTGTCGTGCAGTGATGTGGTGTTGATGAAGGTGAAGCTAAAAAAGCACTTCTGGGAATCCTTGCCTAATAGTTTATTTGTGGCGGCCCAGAGTGCCAGAATAAAAACTATGTGATGCAACTACTAGTAGAAGGATTATGTCTACGAGTTGACTATGCGATGGTGGTCTACATCTTTCAGTCCCTATTTAGAACATTTAGCTGGACTTTCTTCAGGACCTAGTGAGTGGCAAAAAGGGGTGCCACGGGTGTGTTATCTCCTACACACGCTAAGGTTTGTGGAAAAATGTGAAAGATAAAAAATGGGGCTGCTGTTACTTACAGGCACCTGGAGTTTGCGAGAAAAACCTGTAAGGAAAGAAGACAAGGCATAGCATATTCCGTCAGGCAATTGTGCAGGCTATCAGTTCAGCAATGTTTATGGCATGCAGCATGCACGTCTAGATGGATATAGGCCAGGGCCAGTGACGTGTTGCATGCCGGTGCGTAGCATGCATTTGAATTAGCATGTCTAAGTAGACAGAGGGTTACGCCTAATACTGTGTGGCTTAGTATTACATTCTGTGGTGGCGTGCTAAGATAGCGTTGTGATCTGTAGCCGCCTGGTGGACTGTGAAAATGGCTCAAAAGAGCTGCTACCGTGTGTTCACTGATTGGTGAGACAAAACAAACATTTAAAAATTACGTGTATTAAACCAGAGGTTTGTGCCTACGAGGGCAATCATGCATTGTTAGACAAAACACACATTTAAAAATTACGTGGTTATTTTTGCACCAAATATTTACTTCGCTATAACATGGTTTGCCGGCATTTCGGGGCTCGAGGGAGAGGCATCTCTGTAAACAATCTGCAAGGGTTAGAAAGCAGTAATCAATGTCCCCGGTAGCCTGGGTGCTCGTGGAGCATCGCTGTGCTGTCCGGCAGTGGGGGAGACAAGACCTTACTTGTTACGAGCGTGTCCTCTGCGGGAAACCTACGTGGATCCCATTGTGTCCCGGCTGGTGCAGAACCGCCGGAGATACTTTATTAAGTACCTCCAGTTTGGTGACCAGGATCGGTCAGACGAATGTTTCCGCTGCTCAGTGCGCTTGCGTGAAGAATGACAGGTCACTCCTGCGCATGCGCTTTGGTTCCGGTTCAGTCTGTAGCGCATGCGCTTTGGTTCCGTTCAGTCTAGGTTGGTGTGTGAGGGGTTTATAAATAAGAATGATTGGGTCTTGAACTAAGGCCTCAGCCACCAGTGACCCTGAATATTAACATATATTCAATAACCTCAGTGGGATAGTCCACTTTGTTTTTGCATTATATGTCAGGGGGATATGACTTGCCCCTCAAAATCCCATGTTCTCCACTTGATTAGCGGGGTCTCTGGTACTTCAGGTAGCTGTGAGGCCTGCCATGCACGTTGACTGTAGAGGAATGATTTAGAGAGCTCCCCTTGGAGAAAGGTGGAGAAGAGTACTCACTTGGAGATGGTGGGTCTGCCTGACTGGGCATGTGTGACCACCCGGTCAATGGCAGCCCGTAGGGGTGCTCAAGAGGACCTGGAGCCTGAGAGGTAAGCCCAGGAACCTGCCATAGAGCAAAGAGGCAGGGGGCACGGAAAAACTGGCCCCGAAGTTCCACAGCCCAGGAGGAGGTAGACCCTAAGGGGGATGCCCTGGAGCCTACTGGGGAGCAGGTAGCTGAACTGGGGGACCTGCCTGAGCTGACCCATTGGCAGCAGGAAGGAGGCCCCTCCAGGGAAGAATTCTGCCAGGATCAGAGAGAATACCCTTCTCTTCAGGGTTTGCGGCAACAGGCTGTAAGCCAGGTGGCAGGGGATCAGTCCGGATCACATTGGATCTACTGGGAGAATGGTCTCCTGTATAGTGAGCCTAAGGTAGGGGTGGGCGTACTTTGCATAAGGGACTTACGCGGCGAGGCACGGAGATGGAACCAATCTCTGCACAGTTCCGTTACACACTGCCCACCTCCCGACCACCTCCCGCCAGCAGTATTAAAGAACCTTAAAAAGCAAATAAATAACATTTAAAATAACCTTACCTTATCGGCGGCGTCCCCGGGCTTCCATCCGTCTCCATTGCGCTTTCGTCTGGGAACTGTGCATGCGCCGGAGCCCGAGAGTGTCCATTCCTCGCCAGAAATGCAGATGCGTGGGCTCCCGCGCATGCGCAGTTCCCAGAAGAAGGAGCGATGGATGGAAGCCCAGGGATGCGACGAAAAGGTAAGGTTATTTTAAATGTTATTTATTGCTTTTTAGGGTTATTTAATACTGCGGGTGGGAGGCAGGTGGGAGGCGGGCGTCGGGCGGAAGGCCAACTTCCGTTACGCTCTGAGTGTGTGGAGAGTTGCCTTGTTTCTCTGCCTACATCGCAGAAGGGGGAAGGGGAAAATCTCTGCACATTCTGTGGCTGGAACAGCGTTGCCCGCCCACCCCAAGCCTAAGGTTGTTGAGCATGGGTCAGCCCGTTTGCTGGTGGTACCCCAGCGCTTCAGAGCCTTCCTACTGGGGCTGGCTCATTATGTGCCATTGGCAGGACATTTGGGGCAGGACAAGACCTTTGGGAGGCTTGTCACCCACGTTCATTGGCCCCAAATGAACAAGAGTTCAGACACTCATTGCAGGACATGTCAGACTTGCCAGGCAAGTGGAAAGAGTGGGAGGAAGCAGAAGGCTCCTCTCCAGCCATTCCCTGCGGTCAGCCCCCCCTTTGAACAGGTGGATATTGACATTGTGGGGCCACTGGACACCAAGACAGCCATGGGCAACAGGTTCATCCTGGTCTTGGTGGACCATGCCACCCGGTACCCGGAAGCCATACCTCTGAGGACAGTGACAGCCCCTGTGGTGGGACGAGTACTGATTGGAATTTTCTCTCGAGTGGGATTCCCTCGCGAGGTAGTGTCTGACCGGGAGACTAACTTAATTTCTAAGTATATGAAGTCCCTGTGGCATAAAAACCTGGCATAAACTATGCAGGGGTGAACCGAATATCTTAAATGCGCTCCTGTGGAAGGAACTTCAAAACAAACCAACATGTCCAGCAAGGAGGTTCTTGGAGGGAGCCATTGAGGACCTTGGAGTACAGCAACTTTGGTCACTCCCAGTCTCCGCAGCAGCCTTTAAAAAGGTGGTCAACAAGACAGTCCAGAAGGGATCAGTACTGCAGGACAAAGCCGCCCTAATCGAGCGGGCTCATGGTTGGCTTACAGTTCAATCATACACCGCGCCTTTGCCCCAAACCTATCTGCAGATTGGTTTCACCCAAAAAATAAAAGAGACATTTCTGAAATTTCGCCTGGGGCTACTGCCTTCAGCGGCCCACCTGCCTCCATGGTTACGGCCACTGTTACCTACAAGATGTTGACTTTGTGGGGACGGACAAGAAAACATAGTCCACCTGATCACCACCTGTTCTGAGCTCACTCACGAACGACGAGTCTTCCTGCGTCCGCTTTTCAACTTCCACAAGATACGGACTTGTAGACAAGCAGTTCTGGCCTGCTTTAAAGGGGACAACATCCAACTGAGTTGTCGAATGGTAACATTTCTTGAAACAGCCGAGGCCCGCTACAAAATCTTGAAGGAACCAACTAAAGCGAGCAATACCTTAAACAGCCCAAATGATGATCCTAATGGTACCCCGGAAGTACAACTCCTACACTGACTCCGTGACACTCACACTTGATCATTTTAATAAGATGATAAGCCCCTTCCATTTGTGTTGTCGATTGTCTTATTCAGTGTTCCTGTTTACTTGTCTTATGTATAGAATTTTAGTTTTTAACTCATTCAATACAGACACACATTTTATAAATTGGTGCTTCTCTGTTTTATTAACATTGTAAAGGTTTTAAATAACCATGTGCAATAAAGTATTCTCTCACATTTCTTGACCTGTGGCAGGAGTGTGGGGTAACTTACAAGTTCACCACTCCTTACCACCGCCAAGGAAATGGGTTGGTTGAAAGGTTCAACCGAACCCTAAAGGGCATGATTATGGGTCTTGAGGAACCTATGAGGCGTAAGTGGGACATCCTCTTACCATGCCTATTGTTTGCATACCGTGAGGTGCCACAGAAATCTCTAGGGTTCAGTCCCTTTGAGCTTCTCTATGGACACCCAGTAAGAGGATCTCTGAGTCTGGTCAAAGAAGGCTGGGAGCAATCTCCCAGGAAACCTCCAAGGATGTATATAGCTACATGCTGACCTTCAGGAACCAGACTCAGCGTTTCAGACAATTCACTGAGGCGAATCTGGAAGCCAGCCAGGAGGAGATGAGGTGAGGGTATGACCAGAATGCCACTCTGATAGAGCTTCAACCTAGTCAGAAAGTTTGGGTCATGGCCCCAGTGGAGCCCTACGCGCTTCAAGATAAGTGGACCGGACCATTTGAAGTTGTGGAGCACAAGAGTTCAGTTACCTACTTGGTCGACTTGCGGTCTCCCAGGAACCCCTTGCGGGTCCTGCATGTCAAGCGCCTTAAGCCCCATTTGTGGGGCTTAAGGTGGGCATGCTCTTAGCAACAGATGCTAGAATGGAAGAGGAGACTGAGCCTCTTCCTTACCTCCTGTCTGTAACAGAGCAAGATGGGCCAGTGGATGGTGTTAACATCTCTTCAACCCTGACCCCTGAACAACAGAATGACTGCTGCAAGTTGCTGAGACAGTTTTCTGATCTGTTCTCCCTGAATTCTGGTATCACAGATTGGTGCAGTCATGATGTGGACACAGGAGACAGCTTACCTGTGAAGCACAAAACTTACAGGGTAACTGACAGGGTGAGGGCTTGCATCAAAGAGGAGGTCTCAAAGATGCTTGCGCTAGGGGTGATTGAGTCCTCTAGCAGTCCTTAGGCCAGTCCAGTGGTTTTGGTCCCGAAGGCTCCCGCGCCGGGTGCCACTCCTGAACTCCGGTTCTGTGTGGACTACCGAGGGCTCAATTCAGTCACGAAGACTGATGTGCACCCCATCCCCAGAGCTGATGAGCTCATTGATCGGCTAGGGGCTGCACTGTACCTCAGCACGTTTGTCTTAAAGTTTGGATAATGGCAGATCGCCTTGACTGATGGGGCAAAGAAGAGGTTAGCATTCTACACACCAGATTGGCATTTCCAGTTCCGGGTTATGCCCTTTGGGATGAAGAATGCCCCTACTACCTTTCAGAGGTTGGTCATCCAGGTGCTGGTTGGACTGGATGAGTTCAGTGCCGCCTACCTGGATGACATTGCAGTGTTCAGCACCAGTAGGGAAGAACATCTGCGCCACCTCTGGGAAGTGATGTTGGCGCTGCAGAAGGCAGGCCTCATGATCAAGGTGAGTAAGTGCAACATCGGTCAGGGTTCCATGGTGTACATGGGTCACCAGATTGGGAGCAGCCAGGTGGCGCCCCTACAACCAAGATTGAAGCCATCCTGGCTTGGGAGTCCCCCAAAACCCAGACAGAGGTGAGAGCCTTTTTTAGGACTCACAGGGTACTACATGAGGTTTGTCAAGGGGTATGGCAACATTTTTACACCCTTGACAGAGCTGACTTCCAGGAAGCAGCCCAAGAAAGTGATTTGGACTGACACCTGTCAGAAAGCTTTTGAGGCCCTGAAAGCTGCCATGTGCACGGTGCCCGTGCTTCTGGCACTGAAGTTCTCCAGAGAGTTTATCGTTCAGACAGATGCTTCAGAGCATGTTGTGGGGCTGTTTTGTCACAGAATTCCACGGGAACAGAGGTGGAGTGCTATTGAACGTGAGGCATTTGCTGTGGCCTGGGCACTGAAGAAGCTGAGACCATACCTGTTTGGGACTCAATTCCGGGTTCAGACAGACCACAGGCCCCTCAGATGGTTAATGCAGATGAGGGGTGAGAATCCAAAGCTGTTGAGGTGGTCCATTTCCCTACAGGTATGGACTTTACGGTGGAACACCGCCCTGGTACAGAACACGCCAACGCTGATGGTCTGTCCAGATTTTTCCACCTTAGTGATGAGAACTCTCAAGAGGTAGGGTGGTTCTCCCCACATTTTAGCTGGAGGGGACACGTGTTTGACTTGGGAACACTGGCTTGGATCTCCCTTCCATTTTTGCTGTTGCTTCATGTGTTTTTGCTGGTGTTAGATGCTTTGGGCACTGTGCCACTGGAGTCCAGTGCCACAGTGCGAGTGCTCCCTACTATAAATTAATGTATGAATTTGTGAGTCCATAATTGGCTCGTTTGGTTTACTTGTCAGACCCTAGTACAGTGCACCAGGAGTGCCCAGGGATTGTAAACCAAATGCTTCTGGTGGGCTTGCAGCACTGGTTGTGCCACCCACAGGAGCAGCCTGTAAATGTGTGTCTAAGGTCTGCCATTGCAGAGCCTGTGTATAGTCTGGTACTGACATGCTGACTGGGCAAGTGCACCCACTTGCCAGTCCCTAAACCTTCCCTTTTATTCATATCAGACACCCCCAAGGGCAGGGTGCATTGTACGTATAAGGTAGGTCATGCCCTGTCTGTGCGGCTTGTCCTAATAGTGAATTACAGCCATTTCCGTTTTTCACTATTGCAAGGCTAACTGTTCTCCGTAGGCTAGAATTGGCAGTTATATTATTACATCATATAATCCTAACTGACTCAGGGACAGGGTAGAAATTCGAGTTTAGTATGCCTGAACTCAGAATGATCAAATGCATCTTTTAATGAAGTTGGTTTTAACATTCTGTGTTTGAAAATACCACTTTTAGAAATTAGGTATTTTCTTGCCTAACTATCCAAAGCCTGCCTCTGTTCGGTTGTGTATTCATTGTCTGGAGTTTGAGTGACAGGGCTTGGGAATTCCAGGAGACAGAATGAGTCAGCCCATTGGTGAATAGAGAGATCTGCATCTAGATGGGTGGGAGGAGTTGCATATGGGACCTGAATAGGGTTTTGACTGCCTTCCACAATGCTGGTTCCACCTCCAGTGGTGCGGCTGATGTCTCTGCCCTGCACAGTGGAAGAAGAGAAGGAATCATGTCAACAAAGTGCTCCAGGGCTGTGCCCTCCCTCCCCAATGCTGGCTCTACCTCCTGTGGGGCGTCTGATGTTTCTGCCCTGCACTGTGAAGGGAAAGAAGGAGTCATGTACTCCAGAACTGGTTTGGACTGGGCAAAGGCCCCTCTGCCTTCAGAGGACAAAGGATTTTAGGGTATAAATATTGGGACCCTGATCCCAAGAAATTAGATCACTTTTAGACAAACAAGAAGAAACCTTTTCTGAGGAGTGGAACCAGAAGAAACTGAGGAGAGACTATCCCTAAGCTGAAGTGCTGCTTGAGGGATTGGCCTGCAGTGGTTGCCTGACTGCCAAAGAGAGGAGAAAGGGACTTTGTGTACTTTCATCAACTTGTAAGGATCTCCAAGGGCTTGGAACAGAGCTTGCCTCCTGCTGAAGTCTCAGAGACAACAGACGCCAACCCCCAGCTCCCCAGAGTTCCTTGGGAAGTGCCTGCTGCTGTTTTGGGCCTTCTGAGGCACTGCGTGTCGCAAGGAGCTGGAAGCACGAATCAAGAGGAAGAAGTGTGTCCCCGTCGCTGCTGCTGCTATTGCATTGTGGATGCCGCCGCTGTAGCTGTCATATTGCACCGCATCGAGAGAAGCGTCTCGCAACGAAGAGGAAGCGTGTCACCATTGCTGCGGTCGCATCTTGGATGTCGCTGCTGTAGCAGTCGTATTGCACCGCATCCAGAGAAGCGTCTCGCAATGAGGAAGAAGCGTGTCGCCATCGCTGCTGCTGCCGTCGCATCGTGGATGTCGCCGCTGTAGCTGTCGTATTGCACTGCATCAAGAAAAGCTCCTCGCATCCACGGAGAAGCATGCCGCCGTCGGAGCTGCTGCCATCGCATCTTGGATGTCGTCGCTGTAGTGGTTGCATAGTGCGGAAGCGTCTCGCAAACGTCGGAGAAGAGTGCCGCAGCCGGGGCTGTTACCGTTGCATCGCTGAACAAGGGTGTCGCCGCTGCAGCTGACGCATCAAATCGAGACTTCTCGCATCATCGGAGAAGCATGCCGCAACTGGAAGATCTTCACGTTTTTATTTTTTTGCAACGGAACTTTGCCGCATTTCCATCCCTGCAACACTTTTGTTGTCGAAGCGTCACGCATCGAAAAGTACATTGACTTACAGTGACGCATTTTAAGAACTGAACAGAACTAAGCTAAAACTACCCTTTTAAGTATAGTATTGTGGATTTTTGTCATTTGTGGTCTTGTGTTAAGTTTATATAAAAAATACTTGTTTTTTATATAAAAGCTGTGTGGTGTCCATCTGTAGTGTTGTCACTTGATTACTGTATGTGGTCACAAATGCTTCACACACTGCCTCTGAGATAAGCCTGTCTGCTCGTGCCAAGCTACGAAGGGGGTGAGCAGGGGTTATTTTAGGAGTGTGCTCCCTTATCCTCACTAGAGGCAAGGGTCCCTACTTGTCACAAGTAGCTACCTGTGCCAACTAGAGATCCCCAAATCTAACAATATTCAAACAACAATATAACTAGAAGGGAAAACCTCTCCAACTTACAAGGTGTGCGCCCTTTCTACTGCCTGCTTTACAGAGGTGCACACGCATACGGAAGAATCCTCTTGTTTTTATAGGGAAACTATTATACCACGGCATTGCCAGTGCTTTTTGTTGATATGGTGGGGTTTCATTCATTTTCTTTCCACAATCAAAAAATTAAAGCTTTTTACATATCAATATGTACAACTCTGTTTCATTTAATATGAAGCCTTTTAAGCAAGGGTTGGTTGATCAGAAGTCTGTCTGAAGTCACAACAATTAAAATACATCTACTTTGATTGCAACTTTTTTGGGTTATGCCACGGGTATGAACCTGGGACTGGAACATGGAGACACTACCATTTACAATGGAATGGGGAGCCCCTTACACATAATCAATGAGGTCCTGTCACTGGGCTAGGAATACACTAACATGGGGAGAGAGTGACAACTACTGTGAAAGGAAGACACCGATACTAATGCTGGGACAACTGAATGGGTAGACACTAAGGCAAGAAAACACTGGGACAAGGAAAAAGTAGCACCCACACTGAAAAACGCCTTACAGAAGAACCGAAAACAAGGAAACACTAACTATGTTCCAGGAAGACACTCACATGGCTGTAGGGAGACCCGAACATGGACACTGAGACAAGCAGACTTGATTTATCGAAAACGATAGTGGCTATGCTATATGTCTGCACATTAATCAAATAGTGTCTTGTAAGTGCATGACAGAAAACAGTTGCACAGTCAGTAGTGCTGTCTCATATGGGGAATTATACCACAAGTTTAGAACACAATATACTTATTGTGCCCTCAAGCAACCCTAAGCTTAAATAAGTAACATTATTGAAAACTTGGCTTAAGTAGTTAGAAATCATTCGCAAGTGGCAGTTAGCTCTAATTTTTCAGGCCTTTGTAGAAAACGAGAAATGGCAAACACAATCCATTTACTTGTGTCACTTTTCAAAATTCTTAGGGCCTCCAATAATGACCCTCACCCTCCTGCCTACACACAGCAATAATCCATTACTTCTGAGGCAGTGAGTAGCTAGGACAAAATAGAATGAAGTGTGCTTCCATCTCTTTAAACTGTGGACAATAAGGGCAATGATTGGGGGAACAACCTGTTTTAGCCAACTCAGAGGTAAATTATCTTAGTTGTAACGTGCCATATCTAAATTGTATATATAGGCGTTTTACTTGTAACGGGTCGATTTTGTCCATATATAATTCCAACCCCAGGAGATATTTGAAGTTCACGAATTGCTCTGTTAAGCTCCCTGCTATATGGTCTATTCAGATCCACTCCATAGCATTTTCCCAGTATGATCTTTTGAGTTTCTGGATATCCCCTTTGGCTATATTCTCTGGGGACTTCCATACAGCAACCATTTCAACCCTTTCAGACAGAGTGTGAACATGTTTTAACCAAAGGGTGCTGCCTTGTTTATCACAGGAAATAAGTTATTTTAAAGATTGGGGGTAATAGGAGGGGTAGTTGGCCCCCAAGGATGTTCTTGGGGGCCAATTTCCCCTCCTTTTACTTCCAGTAAGTCCCACACAGTGGGATTGCTAAGAGGTCTTTGGAGGCCACACCCCTTGCTCCACTACTTTGCAAATGCGCCTCCCGGCACACTGCTGGTTAGGGGATGAAGTCCACTTTACTCCTGACGGACTTTGGGGACCACAAATCCCTCCTGGTACCTCCTGTAAGTCCTATGCAGTGGAATTACTAAACGCTGTTCGGAGGCCCAGCCCCTCTTTCTCCACCACTCTGCAAAAACAACTATTGGTTGTAATTGGTTTCGGATTTGCGAGAGTTAGAGCTATTGGTATTGTAGATGTAAAAGTATTTACTAATGATTTTTGGAATGGAGTGGATGTACGTTGTGTGTAGTGAAATTATGTGGTAATGTGGATAGAAAGTGTGTGGTATTTAATGCATAGGAATGATGTAGAATGGGATTAAGTGTAATGGAGAGTAATTATGTAGTAGGGTAGTCTGTGTTGTGAAGTGGTAACCTCAGGTTTAGTCATTCTACTTTCCATAGAAGATAAACTATAAACTCAATGAGACAAAAAGGAACCACAGAGGAGCACTTCTGCATCTAGTCAGAGGTATGAGCAGGGCCACAGGAATTTTGCAACTGTTTGGCTGCACTGGCTTTCGCACAATTATACATTTTCCGCATTTGCCACATAATCCATCATCTGCTGCATAATCTGCAGAATGGAACAAAAAAACCTTGTTTCTAGCTCAAACAGCGCAAACGTTACCAAAAATGCAGCAACAAGTGTTACAGCGTGGTGGAAGGCCCTTTGCAAACATAGAATGGTCACCTGTTACTTATTGCTAAATGTGGGTGTTAAATTGGAACTAATGGTGTGCAAACCACTCTTGTTTCTTTCTGCACCTCTCTTGCCTATTTCTGCATTTCTCTTGCTTCTCATGCACTTTTCTTCAGTTTTCTGCACTTCTCTTTCTTCACATCTATTCCACTTTCTGTACGTCCCTTCTTTCTGCACCTCTCTTGCTTCTTTCTGTACCTTTCTTGCTTCTTTCTGCTGCACCTCTCTTGCCTCTTTCTGCACCTTTGTTGATTCTTTCTTCACCTCTCCTGCCTGTTTCCCTACCTTCCTTACCTCTTTCTTACTTCTTTCTGCACCTCCCTTGTTTCTTTATGCACCCCTCTTGCCTCTTTCTTTACCCTTCTTCCCTCTTTGTGTACCTCTTTTTCCTCTTTTTGCATCACTTTTGGCTCTTTCTGCATCCTCCTCTCCTCTTTCTGCACCTCTTTTGCTTCTTTCTATACTTCTCTTGCCTCTTTATTTACTCCTCTGGCCTCTTTCTGCACTTCTGTTGGTTATTTCTGCACTTCTCTTGGTTTTTTTGCACCTCTACTGTTTCTTTCTGCATCTCTCTTGTCTCTTTCATCACTTCTTTTGCTTTTTTCTATACCTGTTGCTTCTTTTAGCACTTCTATTGCCTCTTTCTGCACTTCTCTTCCCTGTTTCTGTACTTCTCTTGCCTGTTTCTGCACCTCTGTTGCCTCTTTCTGTACCGCACTTGCTTCTTTCTGTACCCCTCATGCCTCTTTCTGCACCTCTGTTGCCTCTTTCTGTACCGCACTTGCTTCTTTCTGTACCCCTCATGTCTCTTTCTGCACCCTTCTTCCCTCTTTCTGCACCTCTCTCACTTCTTTCTGCACCCCGCTCCCTCTTTCTGTACCTCTCCCCTGTTTACGCCCTTCTCTTGCCTGTATCTGCACTACTGTTGCTTCTTTCTGCACTTCTCTTGCTTCTTTATGCACCCCTCTTGCTTCTTTCTATACCCCTCTTGCTTCTTTCTGTACCCCTCTTGCCTCTTTGTGCACCTCTATTACCCCTTTGTGTACCTCTATTGGTTCTTTCTGTACCCCCTCTCCAATTTCTGCACCTCTTTTTCCTTCTGCTCTTCTCTTGCCTTTTTATTTACCTCTCTTGCCTCTTTCTGCACTTCTGTTGGTTCTTTCTGCACTGCTCTAGCTTCTTCTTGTACCTCTCTTGCAAATGTATGCACCCCTCTTGCCTCTTTCTGTACCATTCTTCCCTGCTTCTTCAATTCTCTTGCCTCTTTCTGCACACCTCTAGCTTCTTTCTGTACCCCATTGCTTCTTTCAGCATTTACCTTGCTTTTGCTTTCTGTACCTCTTGCTTCTTTCTGTACCCCTTATGCCTATTTCTGCACCCTTTCCCCCTCTTTCTGCACCTCTCTTGCCTCTTTCTGCTACTCTCTTGTCTATGTCCTCACTTCTCTTGCTTCTTTCCACACCTCTGTTACTTCTTTCAGCACTTCTATTGCTTCTTTCTGCACTTCTCTTGCCTGTTTCTGTACCTCTCTTGCCTGTTTCTGCACCTCTGTTACCTCTTTCTGCAACTCACTTGCTTCTTTCTGTTCCCCTCTTGCCTCGTTCTGTACTTCTCTTTCTTCTTTCTGCAACCCTCTTGCCTCGCTCTGCACCTGTTGCTTCTTTCTACACCCTTCTTCCCTCTTTGTGCCCCTCTCTTGCCTCTTTCTGTACCTCTTTCGGCTCTTTCTGCAACTCTCTTGCCTCTTTCTGAGGTTCTCTTGCTTCCTTCTGTACCCCCTTGCCTCCTTCTGCACCTCTGTTGTTGCTTTCTGTACTTGTCTTGCGTCTTTCTGTACCTCTCTTGCAAATTTCTCTTATCTCTTTCGCCACCCCCTTCCCTCTGTCTGCACACCTCTTGCCTCTTTTTGCACCCTTCTTCCCTCTTTGTGTGCCTCTCTTGCCTTTTTATGAACATCTCTATCCTCTTTCTACATACCTCTTGCCTCTTTCTGGACCTCTTTTGCTTCTTTCTGCACTTCTCTTGCCCCTTTCGGCATCCCTGTTGCATCTTTTGGCACATCTGTTGGGTCTTTCTGTACTGCTCTTGCTTCTTTCTGCACCTCTCATGCAAATTTCTGCACCCCTCTTCCCTCTTCCTGCACCTCTCTTGCATCTGTCTGCACCCCTGTTCCCTCTTTCTGCACCTCTTTTGCCTGTTTCTGTAACTCTCTTGGTTCTCTTGCCTCCTTCTGTACCTCTTTTGCTTCTTTCTGTACTTCTCTTAACTCTTTCTACACCCTTCTTGCCTCTTTATGGACCCCTCATACCTCTTGTTGTACCATTTTCCCCTCGTTGCACACCTCTATTGCCTATATCTGTACCTATATTGCCTCTTTCTGAACCCTTCTTGCCTCTTTCTGTGCCTCTTTTGCATCTTTCTGTACTTCTCTTGCGTCTTTCTGCACCCCTCTTACCTCTTTCTTTACCTCTGTTGCTTGTTTCTGCACTTCTCTTGCCTGTATGCACCTCTCTTACATCTTTCTGTACACCCTTGCCTCCTTTTACACTTCTCTTGCTACTTTCTGCACCTCTCTTGCTTCTTTCTGCTCCTCTATTGCTCTTTCTTCCTCTTTCTGCACATTTCTTACTCTTTCTGCATCTCTCTTGTTGTTTCTGCAATTATCTTGCTTCTTTCTGTACTTCTCGCATGTTTCTATATTCAAATGGAAAGTGCAAGCTGTCAAGTTTAAAGGTCTGCATGCTCTCGTGACTGAGGTATATGTCTACTTGTACACGTATTCTCACATGTGTTCTGCATCTGAAGATGGTAGCTTAAAAAGCGGGTAGCTTCTCTTATAGGTGGTCACATCTTTTTAGTTTTGCTCTGTCATTCGGTTGCACAGGAAGACATGTCTTATGTATATAGGTGTTATAGAGCCCCTCAAATATACTATCAAAGGTGTTTTGTAAATCCGGTCACAAGCCTGTGAGCCCAGCAATAGAAATATATAAGGTTCAAGCCAGGGTAGCGGCATTGTATGGAGCAGAGATGTGGGGTCATTGCCGTCTTGACAGCCTTATGAAGCTAGACAACACCTTTTTCAGGTAACTGTCTGGTCTCCCTCGGAGCTCCGCACTTGTGCAGCTCCGCATGGACCTAGGGGTAAGGGCCATTGGTGAAGAAGTCAATTTCAGACCTATTTTATTTTGGCAGCGTCTATGGGCTACCCCAGAACTTGCTGATTACAGGGACGAACCTATAGAGGTGATAAGCTTATCAGGGATAAGGAGATTACCCTGGCTTGCCCACATGTGACATACCCTAATGAATATGGGATGGGGCGATCTCTGGGACTACCCAGAAGAGGCATGTGCCAATGTGTCCATGAAAGAACTAAAGGATTGTTACTGGGAGCACAAATTGGCACACCTCCAGAGTAATCCCCTAGTAGGCAAGTTAACTGCAGCTAATTTTGATACTAAGAATCTGTACAGCCTAGAGCCCGCATTGAACGATTTCAAGCTGGCAAGAGCCAGGAAGCTTTACCTCCAGTTCAGACATGGGGTACTACCACTATGCTCATTTACAAACAAATGGGTGGACTCACAAACCCAGGGGACTCCTGCCTGTGACTGCACCATAGGAACAGTCTATCATGTGTTTTTTTGCTGCCCCGGGTATCTCAAAGCAAGAAAACAGTGGCTGGTCCAGATCTGCAGAAACTTGGTGTAGGAAGGTGGATACCTGACTATGGTTACCCCAGATTTTTTGCCTTGTGTGTAGCTGGTTTTTGACTTAGTTGGCCTGGTTCCCTGCTAATCAGGGCCCCAGGCTATCTGCTCTCCCTTAAAATGGACTCCATTTACTATAGGTACATCACCAATTTGGTACTGGACACCTTGTCAGCCCCTATACAGTACACTATAGGTGCCAAGGGCATAGGTGCATCCAAGGCCTACCAGGGGCTGCAGCATATTTTTTGCCACCCTTGGCTGGTTCTTTAATTGACACAACTGGCTGATCACTCAGCTGGGGCAAGGTGGTGTAATCCCCCTTGCTTAGATATAGTATACCTATATCTAAACCTATATCTGGACACATATATACCTATAAGTCACTCCTATGGCAAACTTGGCAGAGGAGGCCTGGACAAAGGGTTTCCTGTCACAGGGAGGTGCTACACCTCCCCAGACAGGAGATAGTGTATTGGGGCAGGGTGGGTTGAATGAAACCAGACACTGCCTGGGGAGCACAAGGCTTCCCCTTGCATAATCCGGTCAAACCGGTTCTGGGGCACCCCAGCCCCAGTCCCAGCACGACCCTGGACATAGGGAAAGGGGTGTAACCACCCCCTTCCTGGGTCCCACCCATAGGAGGGACCTTACAGGTGATCCAGCACACTAGATTGGTATAAGAGTGGGAGCAGTGCTAGTGCACTCAGATTATCCTGACTGAAACTTATGAAACAAAACTCGGGACCCTTCGACATCCTAATCGACGTAGAAGACTGAAGAATCTCCCTTGTGGTCAAGGAGTGACCACCCTGTGCAAACAGGCACCATCCAGCACCTCGATGTTTGCTTTGTTGCAGTTCCCGACGGAACTCGAGCACCAGAGATCAACAAGACCCAGCGTGCCTGCCTTCTAACAGCCCGATCCACTGTCCCTGCAGAGCTGAGACCCGTGGAGGCGACCTGAAGCGTGGGGCTGGCCATCTTGGAAAGAACACGAGGCGCTAACCGTGTAGCTCCCGAGGCACCCTCGAAGCTGTGCATTGGAGTTTGAGAAGCCCCAGCCCTGAGCCACTCTTGCACCGAAGCTCACCCCTCTACAAGTGCTGCGTGGGGCCCTTCTGCACCTTTTGGCTCAACGCATTGGTCTGGTCACGTGCCCGTTGGCTAGCGGCCCCAGTACCGACGAACCTTTGAATCTAACTTATGAGTCTGGTTGCTCCAGACTTGCCCTCGCTTCCCTGAAAAGGAGAAGCGATCTTCGAATCCTGCGTGGGTTGCGCTTGCCAAGGTTTGTTTGCTCCAATCCGGAAGCCGACACCGCTGACAGCGAGTGCCTTCGTGGGACAGCTTATGATCCACTCCTGGACATCCTCGGTGCCCCAGAGTCCACAAGGCAGCGGAGACAAGCTTTACGACATTGACCTGATTGCGCCCGACATAGCCTGGTTCCTTCCTGGTTCCACCCTAGTCACTTATGAGTGACCCAGACTCTGTCCCCTCTGCTTTCAGGTCATCTTCATCTTCGATCCACCCTTGGATCGCACAGGACACTTCTCTTCTGGCCGCCTGCAGCATCTTTATCTTCAGGCTCCATAGAACTACACGACGAAAGCCGACACTACTTTGCACCTGTGCACCCGCTTCCTGTGGGTGAGGTAACTCTTGAACGCCGGTGCTCCTGTATAGGGATACACCTCTAGTGTCTAAGTCAAAAGTTTTGTCGTTCTAGGTCAGTCGGAAGACTCTTAAAACAGTAACTCGATAACTTTTACGCACCATTGACTTTGCATTGGTGCTTTCAGCGCTGCACCCGAGTCCCGCAGGCTTTTCCCGACTTCAGCGTTGCTAGTCCCGATTGGTCCCAGTGATTCCCAATGCCTCAGGCCTTACCACTGTTCGATTAGTGATACTTATAGCACTATTTTAGTATATGGTTTGAGTGGCTCCTGGGCCTCATCCATAATTGTGCAACTTTTATATGTTTAACTGTGCTTTTGTTTAAATGCTTGTGCCTCTAGACTCATAAAGAGTTTAGAGGATTATTCTAGTAATAAATACATAGATTTTTATAATATATAACTTGTGTGGTGTCCTTTCATTTGATATTACAGGATTGTGATTGGTAAAACAGTTTGCTTAACACGACCTCTTGAGTTAAGTCTTTAAGGCTGCTTAGTCCATGCTACCCTTAGGATAGCTTCTTTTTGTACCTTTCTTGCAAATGTATGCACCCCTCTTGCCTCTTTATGTACCATTCTTCCCTGCTTCTTCAATTCTCTTGCCTCTTTCTGCACACCTCTAGCTTCTTTCTGTACCCCATTGCTTCTTTCAGCATTTCTCTTGCTTTTCTTTTCTATACCTGTTGCTTCTTTCTGTACCCTTTATGACTATTTCTGCACCCTTCCCCCCTTTTCTGCACCTCTCTTGCCTCTTTCTGCTACTCTCTTGTCTATGTCCTCACTTCTCTTGCTTCTCTCCACACCTCTGTTACTTCTTCCAGCACTTCTATTGCTTCTTTCTGCACTTCTCTTGCCTGTTCTGTACCTCTCTTGCCTGTTTCTGCACCTCTGTTACCTCTTTCTGCAACTCACTTGCATCTTTCTGTACAACTCTTGCCTCTTTCTGTACTTCTCTTTCTTCTTTCTGCAACCCTCTTTCCTCGCTCTGCACCTGTTGCTTCTTTCTACACCCTTCTTCCCTCTTTGTGCACCTCTCTTGCCTCTTTCTGTACCTCTTTCGGCTCTTTCTGCAACTCTCTTGCCTCTTTCTGAGGTTCTCTTGCTTCCTTCTGTACCCCCCTTGCCTCCTTCTGCACCTCTGTTGTTGCTTTCTGTACTTGTCTTGCATCTTTCTGTACCTCTCTTGCAAATTTCTCTTGCCTCTTTCGCCACCCCCTTCCCTCTGTCTGCACCCCTCTTGCCTCTTTCTACACCCTTCTGCCCTCTTTGTGTGCCTCTCTTGCCTCTTTCTGAACATCTCTAGCCTCTTTCTACATACCTCTTGCCTCTTTCTGTACCTCTTTTGCTTCTTTCTGCACTTCTCTTGCCTCTTTCTGCACCCCTGTTGCATCTTTTGGCACCTCTGTTGGGTCTTTCTGTACTGCTCTTCCTTCTTTCTGCACCTCTCATGCAAATTTCTGTACCCCTCTTCTCTCTTCCTACACCTCTCTTGCATCTGTCTGCACCCCTGTTCCCTATTTCTGCACTTCTTTTGCCTGTTTCTGTAACTCTCTTGGTTCTCTTGCCTCCTTCTGCACCTCTTTTGCTTCTTTCTGTACTTCTCTTAACTCTCTCTTTCCTTCTTGCCTCTTTATGTAACCCTTATACCTCTTGTTGTACCCCTTTCCCCTCGTTGCACACCTCTATTGCCTATATGTGTACTTATATTGCCTCTTTCTGAACCCTTCTTGCCTCTTTCTGTACCTCTTTTGCATCTTTCTGTACTTCTCTTTTGTCTTTCTGCACCCCCGTACCTCTTTCTTTACCTTTTTTGCTTGTTTCTGCACTTCTCTTGCATGTTTTCACCTCTCTTACATCTTTCTGTACACCCTTGCCTCTTTTTTCACTTCTCTTGCTACTTTCTGCACCTCTCTTGCTTTTTTCTGCTCCTCTCTTGCTCTTTTTTCCTCTTTCTGCACATTTCTTACTCTTTCTGCATCTCTCTTGCTTTTTCTGCAATTATCTTGCTTCTTTCTGTAATTCTCGCATGTTTCTATATTCAAATGGAAAGTGCAAGCTGTCAAGTTTAAAGGTCTGCATGCTCCCGTGACTGAGGTTTATGTCTACTTGTACATGTATTCTCACATGTGTTCTGCATCTGAAGATGGTAGCTTAAAAAGCGGTTAGCTTCTCTTATAGGTGGTCACATCTTTTTAGTTTTGCTCTGTCATTCGGTTGCACAGGAAGACATGTCTTATGTATATAGGTGTTATAGAGCCCCTCAAATATACTATCAAAGGTGTTTTGTAAATCCGGTCACAAGCCTGTGAGCCCAGCAATAGAAATATATAAGTTTCAAGCCAGGGGAGCGGCATTGTATGGAGCAGAGATGTGGGGTCATTGCTGTCTTGACAGCCTTATGAAGCTAGAAAACACCTTTTTCAGGTAACTGTTTGGTCTCCCTCGGAGCTCCACACTTGTGCCGCTCCGCATGGACCTAGGGGTAAGGGCCATTGGTGAAGAAGTCAATTTCAGACCTATTTTATTTTGGCAGCGTCTATGGGCTACCACAGAACTTGCAGATTACAGGGATAAGTTTACCAGGGATAAGGAGATTACCCTGGCTTGCCCACATGTGACATACCCTAATGAATATGGGATGGGGCGATCTCTGGGACTACCCAGAAGAGGCATGTGCCAATGTGTCCATGAAAGAACTAAAGGATTGTTACTGGGAGCACAAATTGGCACAACTCCAGAGTAATCCCCTAGTAGGCAAGTTAACTGCATCTAATTTTGATACTAAGAATCTGTACAGCCTAGAGCCCGCATTGAACGATATCAAGCCGGCAATAGCCAGGAAGCTTTACCTCCAGTTCAGACATGGGGTGCTACCACTATGCTCATTTACAAACAAATGGGTGGACTCACAAACCCAGGGGACTCCGGCCTGTGACTGCACCATAGGAACAGTCTATCATGTGTTTTTTTTGCTGCCCCGGGTATCTCAAAGCAAGAAAACAGTGGCTGGTCCAGATCTGCAGAAACTTGGGAACTAGGCGCTGTTCTGAGGCCTACAGGATATTGAAAAATGATACTAGCCTTCCTATAGCTTATTCGGTAGCAGGCTTTTTATTTTCTATGTGGTGCACTCGTAGAGTACACCTAAAGTCAACTCAGTAGAATTAACAGTAAAATTAGAAATGAATGACGATGATCTAACCTCTGCTCACCCCTTGTTTAACGATGATACTTCAAAGGATTTAATTGTCTAATCTCAAATTATTGCTATGATTTAACTTACTTATTTTCAATAGTAATGTATTGTTGTACCGGATTGATGCCTTTGAAATTCGAATGTATATACCAGAGTAGTTAAAACTCTGATTCGTTAAATCTCGCCTGGTAAATTGTTTTGTACATTTGGCACATGCACTTTATACTCATCATTTATACTGACTATTTCAGATCGTTACAGTGACTCATATGAAGTGAACCCCTTACCACTTAGCTGCTACCTTAGATTGCATTGTATTTTATAATGTTTTAGTCCATAACTGGCTATGTTTTTATCTGTTTTTATAACTGTACGTATCTGGCTCTTAATACTTATTTTTAAGGAAAGGAAATGTGTGTTATTTTATCTGTGCTGTTATGGTCAAACTGGCCGAAATAAAGCTATTATTGAATTGAACTGAACTTTTGAATTCCAATGTGCTCTGTATTATGAGCAAAAAGAAATACATCCACCTTTTTCTACACAAATTTACAGAGTAGGCTGTTTGAAACACAGGTATTCAAGTATTTGTATGTTTATTTTTATGTAACGTGTCACTAGGTAAAAGCAGAGACACACACATGCATACCTTCAAAAAGTCAGACTTACAACAGTTATATGGTTAGGATTGCTGTTTTCCCTTTGGTAGGCCTAACATTTTGAGCAGTGGATGAATGGTGAACCTTCAAGAGAAAAGTGAGGTTTAAGACATCTTGGGGGAAGGATTAGTGATTAGGCTACTTTGCATAAGTCTGTGGAAAGGTATAGTCAAAGTAGGCCTCTTTCTGTATCTCTGTTGCTTTTTTTTGCACTTCTCTTGCTGTTTTTCTCCCCCTTTCTTCCTATTTCAGAACTTCTGTTGCCCCTTTCTGCATTTTCTTGCTTCTTTCTGCACATTTCTTCCTCTTTCTGCACATCTCTTCCCTCTTTCTGTACATCTCTTGCGTCTTTCTGCACCTTTCTTCTTCTTTCTGTACATGTTCTACCTATGTAGGCATAGTTAGAAATTAGCATTTAAAAATCCTTCAAAATTCACAGAAAAAAAACACAGGTTTCAGGGATGTTATAGTTAGGAATTGGCATCTAAAAACCTTAGATATTCACTGGAAAAATCACAGGTTTCAGGGACTTTATAGGCAGGCTGTCATTCAATGTACAAAACCAGAGAAATTTAGCCATTATAGTTAGCTGAGCTAACTATAACTTGTGCCCTCGCAATGCAATGCTGATGACGTCACATATTACATCACTTATGACATGGTCAGTGACATCACTGATGAAAATACTGGTAACATTTCAAATAACATCACTGATGACATTATCCACTTCATATCTGATGCACCTCCTACACCCTAATATAACCTTTCATACACCCACTCTAAAATACAGACAACTATTTTTGAAACCATACTCACACCAATATCAGTTAGTACATACCCACTCCTTGATTCTACATTCACATCCATTCACTCACCCATACAGTTACTCATACACGCAGTCACTCATCAATACAGCCACTGATATAATCACTCATACACCCATATAGACACTCACACACCGCCACTCATCCATAGAGTTACTCACACACCTAGTCAGTCACCCAAATAATCAATCACACTGCCATGTATTCACCTATACAGTTATACACACACCACCTCACTTATTAATACAGATAGTACCACATACTTACTCTCTTTTACAATCACTGACACAAGCACATACTCATTCATACAGCCACTCTCACAATCACTCGCTCTCACATATAGTCACTTATACACTCCAACACTCACATGTACTGCCTTTCACATATGTAGGTACTCACAAATATGCCACTGAGACATCCATTCACTCATCAACACAGCCATACGTACTCTCACTCACCCATGCAGCCCCTTGCAGATGCACTCATGAACCCATGCACCCAGGGAATCACCCACTCACAAATCCATGCAGGGAGTCAAACCCCCCCACCCACCCACACCAACACTCAGGCACCCAAACAGGTACTCAGACAACCAATCATTAACCCATATAGACACATTTCCTTTTCAATAACCCTCACCTTTGAATCCCTTTTTTAACGAATCTTTTTAATGCAATCACAGTAGTAGGACCCCCAGACTCATTGAAAACAACTATCATTGTCCCAATACACGAGAAAGGGGACACATTTCTTAAAAAAACTATAGGCTGATATCACTTTTGGATGGCACAGTCAAATTAATGGGCCGTCTGTTATTAAAAAAATTAGAGGATTGGGAAAATTATAAAAAATATACTAATACCAGTTTAATATGGTTTTAAAAAAGGGATGGGGACTTTGAACTAATGTATAAATTTGCATTTGATCTCAGGTAAATACACCCAAGCTAAGGAAGGAAATATTATTATGGCTTTTTTGGACCTCTCAGCTGCGTTCAACTGTGTTTCCCATAGTAAACTATGGAGTATCCTGAAGGATATGGTCATGGATGCTGACATAATAATATGTTTACGCCAATTATTATATGCTCAATCCTCAGCATGCGTTAGATTTGGTAGCCAGGGGGAATGTAAAAAGTCTTTTCCTATCCTTAGGGGTGTCAGGCAGGGGTGCGTTCTGGCCCCCTCCTATTTTCATTCTACACTAATGGTGTTGAATGTGCAGTGGACCAATTTGTTACTGACGTCCCCTTCATAAACAAAAAACGCATTCCCATACTGCTCAATGCAGATGATGCTGTATTAATAGTCAGGACTGCTTTAGCTTTACAAAGGCTTATGGATAATTATGTGTCCTTTATGGCTTCATTGGACCTTCAGGTTAACAAAACCAAATTCTACATTTTAATTACGGGGAAACAACCCAAAAGATTACCCTCTTTTAATATTGCGTCCCATAGGATTGAAATTAAAAAGAGTTTTTAAAACTTGGATTTTTTATTTAATAGTGTGGGAACATGGTTTAGTATGATTACAAATAGAGGCAACGCTTTAGAAAAGAGCATTATGGCTATATTTTCTTTATAAAATATTGGGCACGAAGCTGATAGACCCAATAAAAAAGTTGTACGCTGCAAAAGCGGTAGCATCAGATACCTATGGGGAAGGTATTTGGGGAGCAACAAAGGCTGTTGCCCATCAAAGGCTAGAAGATGGTTTTTATAAGAAAGTTTTATCTCTTCCTAACAGCTGCTCAAATTTTAACATGCACCAAGAATTGAACGTCCCATATTTTTCTGATGTGATATCCCTAGCACCCGTATTACTTTGGCATTCAATTTGGCGAAGAGAGACGGTTGGTTTAACCTAAGATATTCATTGGGACTGTCTGACCCCCGAACATGCCCATAATAACATGGCTGCAAAATGGTAAAAAACATTGTCAACATGCGGTTTTGATTCCCTCTTCAATGAACCACTCATGTGTCAGTCAATTCCCAAAGTTGAAATTAAAATTCAACATAAATGAAGTAGGGACAACAAAAGATTCGCTCAAAACAGGGCAAAATCCAAGGTAGCCATCTATTTAGGGCTACCCACAATTCCGTGTGGGGCAAATTCATATCTGTCTTTTGTAACTAATACACAGCACGGATATGTATTTGTGCATTCTAGGTTGAATTTAATTCCGTTTATGTTGGGTTTCCGGCAGGTGTGTTCTCAATTGATGAATTACTACTTTGCTCATGTGACGCCATTTCTCCAAAGTCAAATTTACATGTTATATTTTTCTGTAAATAATATATGTATGAATGACAAAAGTATATTATTCCCCTATTGCAGAAATATCATTTGGAACAATGTCATCCAGCTTTGACCTTTTTACAAATGCTTCCTGATCCTTATGTATGTTTTTTCCTTGGCTCTTATTTATGTATGACCCTATCAAATTGGTGATTGTTTGCTATTTAATTGTGTTCTTAGCTAAATGATTATGGACTTTTTTTGCACATTATATCGGATTTGGAAGCAATTAGTACAATGTAACAGAGGGTTTCTTGGTTTTAGCCTACCTATGGTTTTTATCCCGCTTTTATCTATGCTCTCTTTAAAATGTATTGGATTTGTATTGCAAGAGCGAATATGTATTTTATGATGCATTGTACTTTTATGAACTTATCTCTTGAGATTGAATAAAGTTAAATTGACTGACTGACTGACCACAAAGACACTCATGTAGCTACTCACGAACCCACGCAGCCAGTTACACACCAACTGACAGACTGATATAGACATTCAAACTGATTAGTCATTCACCCATGCATTCACTAAGACATTTTTATTCACTCACCTGTAGTAAGTCACACACCCACTAAATCATCCATTCACACAATCATACACCCACTCATTCTTCAGTACACCTTGGCGTATATATATAACATTCTTAAACTTTTTAGAAACACTCACACTCACAGGTTGATGCCATCAGTGATGTGATTTGAAATGCCATCAGAGATGTAATCAGTGATGTCACTAACCATGTCATGCGTGATGTAATATGTGACGTCATCAGCAGTGCATTCTGGAGGCGTAAGTTATAGTTAGCTCAGGTATCTATAACTGCTGAATTTCAATGGATTTGTATGAGTGAAATGTGAACCTAACTATAACATCCCTGTTCTTTTTTTTTTCAGTGTCTTCCTAAGGTTTTCTTAATTCTATTTCCTAACTATTATGTCCCTGTAACTTTCATATTTTCCAGTGAATTTCTAAGGTTTAAAAAAAATTCTATTTCCTAAGTATAATGCCCTTGGAGCCATTGCTTTTTTTGTGAATTTCTATATTTTTTTAAGGTTTTTCCTTAACTATAATGTCCATGTAACCTTTGGTTTTTTAAGTGAATTTCTATGGTTTTGTGAATTTTCTTTGCTAACTGTAATCTCTACCTTTGAGAGTGAGTGTGAAAGTGAGTGCATGACTGTCCACAGGAACACCGCCAGCATCTCAACCAACACCGAAGACTCCCTCAGCATGGCCGAACACTTACACTTCCGGATCCATGGAAGGAACACTCGTGTACAGGCCTCTGGGACCCTGACCACAGTTCAGTGAATCCATCACCAATCTCATCAGCTTGCATGCCCTCATCTGCAAAGACTACATCCACTGAACTTCCACCTCGAAAACGCCAATGACAGCAACTCCACAACGCTGATTGACAACCTCGCCAGCCTCAGACTCAAACAACTAGTCACAACCCCCCCCATCTTCTCCGCCAGCGACCACGTCACCTTCAGTCACACCACTGACTACCACTGCATCTACTTCTCCTTCGAGAAACACATCGCACACAACCAACCACAAAATACCCACACCTAGCAGCTGGAAAAAAGTAACTGAAGACCAGCTCACCGCCACTCTCGCCCACGACCCCCCACCCGAGCCCTCCGATACCGATGCAGCAGCCAACAACTTCAGACAATGGATTGACGACTGCGCCAACAACCTCTCCCCGATAAGGAAACCCTCCAACAGGCGCACTGACACAAGAGCCATCTGGTTCAACGCCGACATACAAAACTCCAAGCACACCTGCAGAAGACTCGAGAAACATTGGCGCAATGACCAGACAACCACTCAGCCCTTATAAACGCCAGGCACAAACACCACCAACTCATCTAATCCACCAAAAAACCTTCTTCAAAGAACGCATTGACAACAACGCACACAACAGCAAAGAGCTCTTCAACATTGTGAAAGAACTTGCCACCCCCAGCTCCTTCTTCAATGACATATCACCATCACAAGAACTCCCTGGCTACCTCTTATACCGCAAGATCGCAGACATCCACAGCAGGTTCTAGATCCAGACACCGACAACAAAACGCCTTCACCCCTGATTCCACACCCACCAAGCACATCAACCCTCTACTCTCCTGGCACAACGTCAACGACAAAGACACCATCAAAACCATGAACACCATCCACTCTGGCTTACCCTCCGACCCCTGCCCCCACCACATCTTCAACAAAGCAAGCTCCATCATCGCATCCCAACTCAGGAAGATCATCAACAGCTCCCTCGAGACCACCACCTTCCCAGAAAGCTGGAAACACGCTGAGATTGACGCTCTTTTAAAAAAAAAAACTAGGCGGACCCAAAGGACCTCAAGAACTTCTGACCCATCTCCCTGCTCCCGTTCCCGGCAAAAGGTATTGAGAAGGCTGCCAACAGACAACTGACCCACTTCCTGGAGGAAAACAATGTCCTGGACTCCTTCCAATCCGGCTTCCGCAGCAATCACAGCACCGAAACCGCCCTCATCGCCACCACAGATGACATCAGAACCATACTGGACAATGGTGAAACTGCGGCCCCCCTCCTCCTGGGCTTCTCGGCCGCCTTCGACACCGTCTGCCACAACACCCTGTGCACACACCTCCATGACTCAGGGATCCAAGACAAAGCCCGGGACTGGATCACCTCCTTCCTCACCCGCAGAATGCATCGAGTTTGCCTCCCCCTTCTGGTCCAAAGTCACCACAATCACCTGCAGCATACCCCTAGGTTCATCCCTCCGTCTGACCCTTTTTAAACATCTACATGGCACCACTCACTAACATCGTCCGAGGACACCACCTCAAAATCGTCTCATACGCTGATGACACCCAGCTGATCCTCTCCCTCACCAATGACCCAGCCACCGCCAAATCCAACCTCCATGAGGGAATGAAGGCTGTCCCAGAATGTATGAAAACTAGCTGACTGAAACTGAACTCGGACAAGATGGAGGTCCTCATCCTGGCTCCACCCCCTCCGTATGGGATGACTCCTGGTGGCTGGCCATGCTGGGTGCAGCCCCGACACCTACAGGCCACACACTCAACCGGGGCTTCATCCTGGACTCAACGCTGTCTTTGACCCAGCAAGTCAACACGGTCTCCTCTTCCTGCTTCTACACCCTCTGCATGCTCTGCAGAATCTACAAATGGATCCCCACGAAACGAGAAGAACGGTCACCCAAGCACTCATCAGCAGCAGGCTGGACTACGGCAATGCCCTCTACGCAGGAACCACGACCATACTCCAGAAGAGACTCCAACGCATACAAAACGCCTCTGCATGCCTTATCCTTGGACTCCCTCGCCACAGCCACAACACCACCCACCTGAGAAATCTGCACTGGCTCCGGGTCAACAAGAGGATCACCTTCAAGCCCCTTACCCATGCTCAAAAATTGCTCCACACAACAGGCCAGCATACCTCAATGAACGACTATCCTTCTATACCCCGAACCGCTAGCTCCGTTCCACCGACCTCGCACTTGCCACCGTCCCATGCATCCACCGAACAACCACCAGCAGAAGATCATACTCCCACCTTGCTGCCAAAACACGGAACACCCTCCCCATCCACCTGCATCAGACCCAGGACCTGCTGGCCTTCAGGAGACATCTCAAGACCTGGCTGTTCAACCTGTAGCTGCTCCTCCCTCCCTCAGTGCCTTGAGACCCTCACGGGTGAGTAGCGTGCTCTACAAATGTTTGATTGATTGAGTGGGTCTGTTAGTGCATGCAAGAGGGCCTGAGTGGGTCTGTCAGTGGGTGTGTGAGAGTCTGATTGGGTATGTGAGTGGTCCTATAAGTGAGCCACTGGGTGTATGAGTGGATGCATGAGTGTCTGAGTGAGTCTGTGAGAGGATGTATGAGTGTCTGAGTGGGTGTCTGTGTAAGTGCATGAGTGTTTGAGGCATCCTGTGAGTGGGTGTCAGAATGTTTGAGTTGGTTTACGAGTGCCTCCATGAGTGTGCAAGTCACTTTGTGTGTGAGTGTCTGTATGGGTCTGTGAGTGGATGTCTGAGTCTCTGGGTGGGTCTGTGAGTGGCTGTATGGGTCTGTGATTAGGTGCATGAGTGTCAGAGTGGGTTTGCGAGTGGGTGTGTGAGTCTGATTGGGGAAGCGAGTGCTTGCAAGAGTGTGATTGGGTCTGTTACTGGGTGTGTCCGAGACTGAATGGGTCTGTGAATGGGTGTGTGAGTCACTTTTAAGGTTTAGTGTAAGATATGTGGAATTATAAGAAACTAATAAAACTACTATAGTGTGAGAGAAAAAACATTTTAAAGAGTGTTTTAGTACTGCTTAGGGCGTCACAACTTGTATGTGCACCATGCTCGCATGTACTTCCAGAGTTGCGCTGGGTACACAACTCCGGCTTCAATTTTGTAAGTAACAAAATAATTAAATAGACACCTTTAAAGTTTTATTTTAAGTAAGAGGTTTACTAATACAACAGTGAAACTAGTGTAATTATAGTGGAGACTTATTTTAAAGTGTGTTTTAATATATTTTATGGATTCACAATTGTTGCGAGATGTTAGCATGAAATTGTTGTGCACCCCATGTGACTCAGAAATAAATTAATGTCATTAGGTAAAAAGCATTCCATAGATAATACAGTGAGCCACACCAATTTCTTTATCTATTTGCGCCTGTGGATATGTGTTACAGAGCACTAATCAAGGTTCCAATTTTGGATTTGTTTTGGTATTTCTTTTAAGAGAAAAATGGTATCTGCTCCAGTACCACCACTTGAAGACAATCAGAGTCGTTCTTCTCATGAAGAGGAGCCTACAGCGCCGAAGAAGCAGAGTATTGTATGGGAATGTTTTACTATCCCTCCCAGGGAATTGTTTTTTTTAAATGCTCGCAAGGTAACTTGCATGCTGTGTAACAAACTTTTGTCTCGTGGGTCTGACCGCAAATACTCTTGTGGAAACACAAGCATGCTGAAGCATTTGCAGACCATTTATTGAACACGGTTATCAAGAGCACTGATGGAAAAAGAGAAGAGGGGTAACCCAATAGCTTCTTACAATGATGCTCTGCCTAGAACACCGTCAGGTGTTACCCTTACTACTCCTGCTCCAACCCAAGTCCCAGAATTTGCAGCTGTTGGCCAATTCTGCTTAAAATGCCGTACTATGGGAGAACAGTCCATCCCTGCACATTTCTTCTCACAGTAGTCACCAGAGTTAGGTTTTTTTGGCTGAAAATTGTTGTTCCTGGTTTTGTGATTTAAATTCGAAAGCACTATGTTTTCTTTTTAATTTACTTTAAAAAACACCAAAAAAATACAAAATTGCTTTAAAAATTAAAATTAATAATAATAATAATAATACTGGGTTTTATACAGCGCGAACAGCTACCTCACGAGGAGGTGTCCCGGCGCTAGTAGACCACAAGTAGCCTGAGGCAAGAAGTAGGGGAGTTAACGTGGCTGGGTGAAAAGCCACGTCTTTAGCAGTTTCTTAAAACAGGGTTCGGAGGGGGCCTGTTGTATTGCTTGTGGCAGGGAGTTCCACAGAGCAGCGACGTTAGCTGAGAAGGTCCGACCTCCTAGTCGTGCCTTCTTTGCTCGCGGGACGATCAGTTGGACACGGTCATTGGACCGTAGTACACGGCTTTGGGCATATCTTGGAAGGCGGTTTTTCAGGTATTGTGGACAGAAGCCATGCAGAGATCTGAACACAAGCGTCAGAGCTTTGAATTTTATTCTGTTGGCGACTGATAGCCAGTGCAGGGTTCGGAGATGCGGAGAGACTGACTGCTTGAAAGGAATTCGCAGTAACAGTCTCGCAGCCATAAAAACAAAAAACATAAAAACATAAAAGACATAAAAAGGTTCTTGCTAGAACTGCCTATTCTGGTTGAAGAAAAAATATTTCTATGTTATATATTATTTGTAACTTTGTGAATACTTCTTTTTTGTGTATCAGTTTGTCAGTTTGGGAGTTAGTGTTTAGTAACTGTATGGGTAAATGAGTGGATGTTTGAGGTGTTCTATGGGTGAGTAAAAGGGTATATGAGTGGCTGTATGGGTGGGTGAGAGACTGTGTAAATGGCTATATGTGTGACTAAGAGAATGCATGAGTGCCTGTATGGGTGATTGTGTGGGTGTTGAGCAGGTGTAAGGGTGAGTGAGTGGCTGTGTGAGTGGCGTATGAATGACTGAGTGTGTGTGTGAGTCAGACTATCTGTGAGTCAGAGGTGGTATGAGTAGCTATATTGGTGAGTTTAGAAGGTAGATGAGTACCTGTATGGGTCAGTGAGTAGGTGTGTGAATGTCTAAATGGGTGTGTGAAAGGGTACATGAGTGCCTGTATGGGTGAACAAGTGATTGCCTAAGTAGATATTTATTGATTGAGAGTGTGCCTGAGTGCCTGTGTGGGTGATTGTGTGGGTGTTGAATGGCTTTATGGGACAGCGTCCGGATGTGTGAGTGGCTGTATGGGTGTATGAAAGGGTGTATGAATGCCTGTGTAGGTGATTGAGAAACTGTATAAATAGTTATATGTGACTAAGTGTGAAGGTTTTGACTGGCTGTATGGGTAAGTGAGTGGGTGTGTGAGTAGCTGTATGAATGACTTAATAGGTGTGTAAGTCAGTGTATGAGGGAGTGAGATGTGGTACGAGTAGCTGTATTGGTGAGTGAGAGGGTAGATGAGTGGCTGTATGGGTCAGCAACTAGGTGTGTGAGTGACTGTATTGCGTGTGAAGGGTGCATGTATGAGTGAGTGAGTGATGGAATAACTGACTATATGTGTGAGTGAGAGTGTGCATGAGTGCCTGTATGGGTGAGTGAGTGGGTGTGTGATCAGCTATGTAAATGAATGAGTGGGTGTATGAGTGACTGTATAAGTGGTTGAGGGGTTGTTTGAGTGGCTATATGCAAAAGTGAGAGGGTAGATGAGTGGCTATATGAGTAAATGAATGGGTGTGTGAGTATCTTGTTAGGTATGTGAAAAGGGTGTATGAGTGGTTGTATGACTAAGTGAGAGGTGCATGTGTGTGTATGGTTAATTCAGTGGGTGCTCAAGTAACTATATAGGTAAGAGGATGTGTGAATGGTTGCGTGAGTGAGTGATTGACTGTGTGAATAACTCAATGGATGAGTGAGTGGCTGTGTGAGTGGCTATATGAGTGAGTGGGTGGATGCATGAGTGACTGTATAAGTGAGTGACTAGCTGCATGAGACAATATATGGATTAGTGAGTGGTTATATGAGTATCAAAATGCATGAGTGAGGGTTTATGATTGGTTGCATAGGTATGTGAGTGGGTGTATTATTATCTCTTTGGGTGAGTAAGTGGCTGTATCATTATCTATGTGCATGAGTGTGTGATTGGGTGAGTGAGTGGTTGTTCAGTACCTATATTGGTTACTGTATTGATGTGTGAGTGGTTTATGAGTGAGTGGGTAAGTGATTGTATGGGTGAGTGAGTGGCTGTGTGAGTGGGTATATTTGTGAGTGTATGGCAGCATGACTAGTATATAAGTGAGTAAGGCAGTGCATTAGTGCCTGTATGTGTCAGTGAGCGGGTGTTCAGTGGTTGTATTGATGAGTAAGTAGGTATGATAGTGATTGTATGAGTGAGTGACAGATTACATGAGTGAATGTATGGTTAAAGAGTAGGAGTATGAGTGATTAGCTCTATAGGTGAGTTAGTATCAGTTGCCAGAGTTTTCTAGGATCCCCATTTGGTGATAGAAACTGAAGGGATAGATACTGCTTTTTTACATGAGCATACTATGCATTGCTATGGCAAAGAAATATTATTATAGCAGTAGACATATGTTGATACATCTAAACACATATCAATCCTAAGCCTGTGTTAAAAGAAAAATAATACAAATATCAGTTTTTGTTTCACAAAAATCAAGAAACACAATAGTATACATTACTTATGTTGTAACAATATATCACAATATAGTAAAACCTTTTTCCCTTTTTACTGTTCTCAGGTTTCATACTTTTATACCATAAATAATATACTATATAAAGCTTCATCCTTGAACAGTGGGGAAAACAATTGTATGGATTGTAGAAAAACATATCTGCACAGTACTCCATTGAAAATAAGTATCACTATGCTCAGCACTCACTACAATTAATTAAACAGTTGTGTTACCTGTAAATGTACATGTATTTATATAGCGCAAATCACCGACCCGGTATCTAAGCGCTTGCTTAGGGAACCCGTCCTGGTATTCCCCTGTGAGACAACCCCGGCAAGATATCCAGAAGGTGAAAGCCAGGCATCCCACCGCAAGGGGCCGTTGTGGAGATTAATCAAGCTATTGCCCAGAGTTGCAGAGTGTGAACCCGTGAATCGAGTAGGCACCGAAGTGAAAATTGTCGAGTCCGTGGAATTTTGAGCCCAAGACCCACCGACGCGGGGAATTGAACCCTGGTCCCGGGCTGACCTCTGCTTCCAGGTCTGCCTCCTCTCTCCAGTGAGCCACACTTCTCCACCTTCATTTGCTACAGTAATGTAGAGAAATGTACCTGAAAACATTTCCCTTTATTATTATACCTGGTACGCTACTACTCATAAATGTAATCCATACTTGATTCCATACTGTTTCAGCCAGAAATACTTCATAGAAATTTGGTTGAAGACACAAGAGGTGATACATTTGAAGCTTGAAAGGTAGTTTTGGTGTCAATTTAAGACTGCTCGAATCCATTGTCTGTATTGTGTCACTGTGTTCCAATACAGAGGGCTACTAGAGAGTTTAGTATCCACATGGTACATTAACTCCTTTCTATAATACGAAAGCACTGGACAACTTTTGCAGACAACTCTCTTGAGAGGCCAGATGATGTCTAAAACATTGGCAAACCATGTATAACAGTATATTATTTTCCCCCAAAAAACTCCTTAGAACTTTGGTTGAAGAAATTAGAGGTATGAATTTTGTAGTTTGAAAGGCAATTTTGTTTTCAAATTAAGGTTGCTGTCATTGCATTACGTCCATACACTATCAGTCTTTAAATAGACAGTGTAGTGTCCAGAAGTTATGTCAACTCCTTCATGAAAGATAACAGCTAGAGTACTATAATATTTTTCTGAAATTGATATTTGCGTATATCTTTGCATTTGTAAATTCGATTTCCAGTTTAGATCCATCAGCTCTACATCGTTGTAACATTAGTCTAAGCTATTTCCCAATGCTTTGTACATGCAGTGTAGACATTAGATCTGGGGCTGTATTATGGATAGGTCGCATTTTCCCTGTTTGCGCCACGGCACACCTTAAAACAGGTGAGCTGGGCACAAAAAGGGAAAGTGTGCCCTATTTCATTTAATGTACTGCACCCCGGGCAGCGGGGATATTCGTGTTGCCCTGAGGGCAGCGCTTTCAAGTGAAATACGGAGCGGTTTTGAAGCAGCTGCACCGTGTTTCACTGTGCAGGCTGTAACCCGCCTGCACCTTTAAGAGGGGTTAGAGATACCCTTGCAGGTGGGTGCAGTGAGTGACTGCACCTGCCTACAAGGAGATGTCTGGGGGTCCATAGGACCTCCTTCTCTCCCTCCAGAGGGCTGCCATCATGGGATACACTGTCAGTGTGCCTCCTGACAGCTTATTTGTTTCTGTCCCAACATCTATAATACTGCGCCAGCGCAAATGCAAATAGATTACCTCATTTGCATGGGCCCACATCCAAATGAGGGAACACCCTCCGTTGACAGTGCTGGCGCTGTATGTGGGCCAGTGCTATCTGTATTACAGAAGGGGCCACACAAGCATCGTCTGCTGTCCCTTCTGTAATACCGGGCTGCTCCGTGGCCATGCAAAGCAGGCGTTAACACTCATTATGCTCCCAGGGTGCTTCAGTAATACAGTCCTTGATCTAAAATATGGGCACAATATATTTTGATTTGCATTTTTAATCAATCTCTCGGAAAGGCCCTAAACTGAACCTACATCTCTGTCTCTTACAGCATCTGCCGAGGGCACAAAGGGAAAGAGGACGGACAACAGTGGTGAGGCATCTTGCATGACTGCAACACATGAGCTCAATGACACTGATGTGACCAGCAGCTCGGAGGGGGACAGGAGTGTCCTTGAGGAATCATGCCCAGAAACACCAACCTCTATGTCATTTGACGCCAGTGGTGACTCCTCGATGTTGGCGGGCACAGGGAGTGGAAAATCTGACTCCTCTTCCACCACACATCGTCCAGTGCCCACCCTCCCAGCTACTTCCACTAGTGTTGCACATGCTCGCACCAGTAAGAAGGGAAGAGTATCCTTCCCCCCAGATACTGAAGACACTGCCCCTGTCTCCCCTGTTGCCCTCAGTGTTGAGGCAGTAGTACCTTTGGCGCTATGTGTGTGTGGGTCAGACAATTCTCCTGAATGCCTTCCAAGACCATGAAAAGTAGAAGGCACAGGTAGATGCCTTCATGGAGGTCATTCATTCAGACATGGGTGGGCTGCACAGGACTGTCCTGTCTTTATCCTCCACAGTGACAGCAGCCATTCAGCTTACACAGACTCAGAGTCCAGCTCTAGTCCCTTTGGCAACCCCCCTGCCAGTGTCTATATCTGACAAGAGTGACCACACACATCAGCCCACAGGCTCCAGATACACCACATGCAGCACACAACAGCAGCACCCCAAGCGGGCTAGAGTGCAGACACCATCCCCCAAACAAACCTAAGTGACACAGGAGCGCAAAGGTAAAAGCCCTTCAGGTGACACTCAGGGGCATCAAGCCAAGAAGCAGGCCTCAGGCTCACATGCCCCCAAATCAGCCCCATACAAGGAAACTCCCGTCCCAAAAGAGTCTCCCAAATACAGGCAGACAGTTGATGTGCCTGCTGTGATGCTGGTGCCTGCTAAGAGTCCGCAGAAAACCCCCTCTAAGGCAGATTCACCCACAACCTCAACTCCTACCCACACCCCTGTGAAGCTGGGAAAGGAGGGGACTGTAGGGGGTTCACCTGGTCAACAGGGGATGGAGTGGAAAAGGCAAGGCCAGGCCAAGCGTACCACCCGAACCAGCAGATCCCCAGAGGGAGGGCCACCACCTGCACCTGATGCACCTTTGGTAGAGACTGAGTCTGTTGTGCCCGCCCCACTTCCTACTCCGCCCAAGACAATTATTCCCCATCGAATCCCCAATAAGTGGAAAGACCACTCCCGAAAGGGAGGTGACCGTGATTGCGGCCCAGTGTGCACTGAGCAACATAGATATTCCATCGCTGCGACCGGAGGCCGTGGCCGACCTGGAGGCGGCGTTGACTACCGATGAACTTCGGTTAGCCATAGGGGCGCTCAGACCCGGTAAAGCACTTGGGCCGAACGGCATTCCGGTCGAATGGTTCCAGGCACGCACTGAAGACCTTTGTCCCTACCTACTTAAGATGTATGTAGAATGCCATGAAAATGGCCAGCTCCCACTGGATCAGCGGACGGCCACGATAGTGGCTATACCAAAGCCCGGCAAACCACCGGAGGAGTGTGCATCCTATCGCCCCATCTCCCTGCTGAATGCAGAAAACAAAATTCTAGCGAAGCTCCTGGCCAACCGCCTACTACCCCACCTGTCTGACCTAATTCATCCGGATCAATCGGGGTTCATGCCTCATAGAAACACTGCACTTAATCTCAGAAGGGTACACGGGGTGCTGGCTAGAGCGGACAAACTTAGCGATAGTGCAGTTATACTGGCCCTGGACGCGAAGATGGCTTTTGACCTGGTGGAGTGGCCCTACCTCTTCGAAGTCCTATCCCACATGGGCTTCGGCCCGAACTTCATATCATGGGTAAAGCTCCTCTACACAGCACCAGTGGCACATGTGGTGGCGAATGGCCACATATCGCGCACGTTCCCGCTTAGCCGTGGCACCCGGCAGGGCTGCCCTCTATCGCCCCTGCTCTTCGCGCTTACCCTGGAGCCTCTGGCTATCCACATCAGACATACCCCCTTACTCAAGGGAATTCAATGGAGGGAGGGGTGGGAGGACCGCTTGTCCCTATATGCGGACGACATGCTGGTTTATCTGACAGATCCCGAGCATGGAGTCCCGGCCCTTTTGCGCCTGTGCGATGACCATGGTGAGGTTTCAGGTTACACCATAAACTGGAGCAAGTCGGAGTTATATGTTTTGGCAGGGAGCACCCCAACACTCGGGCCAGACTGCCCTCTGCGAATGGCCGGCTCCTCCTTTAAATATTTAGGTATACATATCACGAGGGACCCCTCTGAACACAAGAGACTGAACCTCATGCCACCACTGGAACGTCTCAAACAGGACGCAGGCTTCTGGGCAGGGTTGCCGTTAACGATGCTGGGGAAAGCTGCGTTGTACAAAATGAAATCACTGCCCCGTTTTCTGTACATCCTGGATAATACACCGTTCCCGGTGGCATCTGGATACTTCTGGAGGGTCGCAGCGGTGGTTTCCGGGCTGCTGTGGAGCAATCGCCCTGCACACATAGCCCAAGCTAAACTCTGCAGAGGCTGGTATGAGGGAGGCATCGCACTTCCTAACTTGCACTTATATTACTTGGAAGCACAACTCAGGCCCATCAACCAATGGCTAAATGCCCCGCAGTCTGACCCGGCATTTCAAGCAGACAGGGCACAGTTGGGCACCGATAACATACTCGCCCCGCTTTACGATCGTAGGAAGTCGAGACTGCTCGTAGGCCCCATTAAACTCACTGTAGACACTTGGCACGCGGCGACCGCTGCGCTGGGATGGGAAGGTAAAATTACTAGGCTCACCCCGCTCTGGGACACGCGTGCTTTGGGAAATTTAAGGACCAGTAAGGGGTTCTCCCGCTGGGATTCCATTGGCATCTCCACAGTGGGGGACATGTGGGAGCAGGGAGGTGTTATTTCATTTGCCCACCTGAGAGAAATATATGACCTCGGACCGCACGAGTCATATCGATACGTGCAGATCCGCCATGCCCTGCTCACTGCCATCCCTGCTGGATCGACTCTCCCTGAGTCCTCCCCACTGGAGGATCGCCTCCTGACCGACTTCATGGTGGAGAGAGCGACTTCCCTGACATACCGTAAGCTCCTAAATAATTCTCCAGATCCTCTGACACCCCTCAAGGACAGATGGGAGCAGGAGGTGGGCGCCCTAGATGAATATGAATGGAATGAGGCTCTAGCTTCCCCTAAAGAGGCGGGCATATCGGCCAGGATGAGGCTGGTACAGCTAAAAGTCCTTCACAGGGTATACTACGCGAGGACACTGCTACACCGCATCCATAGATCTCCACACCCCTTTTGCTTGCGTGGTTGCGGGGATGAGGGTACCTTCTTTCACACGTTCTGGGACTGCCCGCGCATACAAAACTACTGGCGCCAGGTTTTGCGTACTATATCCCAGGTGCTGGAGGTCTCGGTCCTTCCGGAGCCACGGCAGTGTCTCCTCAACGTTTGGGAACCGACCGACCTGTCACGGCATGGCCGCCTCTGGGTGACACTGGGGATGATGGTGGCGAAGCGGGACATTGCGCAGCGTTGGGGGGTGGCAGACCTTCCGACAACGTCACAGTGGTGCATGAACATGGATAGAACAATGGCGACTGAAAGGGCGGTGTACTTAAGTCGGGCCTGCCCGGGCAAGTGGAACAAGGTCTGGTCCCCATGGAACGCATACCGGGGCGACATCTGCGATCCTCTGCCGGAAGATGATTCATTAGATTCAGACGAGGAGGAGGGGATGGACTGAGGGGGAATGATTGCGGGGGAGGGGGTCCTGTGGGAGGGTGACGGTAGGATGGTAGTCTCCCCACACCCCATGTCGATTCCTGCATAACATGGCACTTCATTCTGTCCTTAAGCTACTTCTACACCTATCCTGCAATGTACATCGTCAATGATCGCACTGTGATTTCCCAATGTTCTTTTGTTCCCTTTGTTGTTTTCAGAAAATAGAAAATGAAAACCTCATTTATTTTTAATGACAAATGTGCTAACGCCCTTCATTCCTTCCTGTAGCATGCCTTCATTACAATGACTTTTTCAACATATGGACCTTACTACCACATGGATGGTATTGCGAGTTTTTTTCTTTCATTTTGCGGCCGGCCCTTCGGGGTTGTAGGCGGCATGCTGTGCAACTGTATGAAGGTACAATAAAGGTTTTCGAAAAAAAAAAAAAGTGGAAAGGCAGCCCTCCACATTCTTCCTCCCACACTGTGTCTCAAGGCAGAATGTCTCTGCCTCCATGTGCCACTACACCACCCTGTCCAAGCAGCTCTGCGGCACACAAAGCCACTGATGCCTCTACCTCAGCTGGTCCTTACTCTCCCAGGTCCAGTCCTCCAACTGGCCCCGACAATCAGCCACATCCCAGTCGACTGGCAGCCAAGTCTTAGGCTAAGTCCCCCTTCCATGCCTATCTCTCTCACAGCGGTGCCTGGACTGCCTATTGGTATCTTCCTGGCTGTGTTGCTTCCCATGGCAGTGTATGGTGTACCCCATTCCCTGTGCAGGTTCTCATTCACACATGTACCTACTTTGAACTGTGGACCGGCAACTGGCCTTGCTGTTTGCCACTTTGTTTGCTCATTCCCTGTGCAGGTTTTCATGCACACATGTGCCTACTTTGAACTATGGACTTGCCACTGGCCTTGCTGTTTGTCACTTTGTTTGCCCATTCCATGTACAGGTTCTCATGCACACATGTGCCTACTTTGAACAATGGACTGGCCACTGGCTTTGCTGTTTGTCACTATGGATGTCCATTCCCTGTGCAGGTTCTCATGTACACATGTGCCTACTTTGAACTATGGACTGGCCACTGGTCCTATTGTTTGTCACTTTGTTTGCCCATTCCCTGTGCAGGTTCTCATGCACACATGTGCCTACTTTGAACTATGGACTGGCCACTGGCCTGCTGTTGTCTACTTGTGATGCCTATCTGGGTAATATTTATAAAAACACACCATATGGGGTCTGAGGGAATTTTATAGACTCCATGCAAATTAAATCCCCCTATTCTATTATTCACAAAACAAAATGTATACTCCACAGTCTGCAAAACTAGCTGCCAATCTAGATAAATTGCTAGAACAAAATGCTCTCAGGCTGAGTGTGACCAAAGAGGATCATGCAAGAATAAGAAAATTATTAAACAGAAAAGAAAAGGACCCATTCAGGATTGTTGGAATCCCATCATTCACCGAAGTGACCATTGTCTTCATCCGGTTGTGTCCTCTATTAGATTGTAACAGAGGGAACAGAGAAAACATAGAGTAAGGTCAGACCATGCTCTATCTCTGTACTTGAAATGTAAATCTGGCTCTCCTTTGGATCCTGCCCCAGCTCATGTCCTGAGCGACTTAGCACCTTTATTGATTAAGCCCCTTCTAGATATTTGGAACTCTTCTATGGAGTCTGGTCTTTTCCCCTCTCTATGGAAACAGGCACTACTGATACCCATTCTAAAAAAAACTGGTGCTGATCCATCATGCTTCAACAACTACCGCCCCATTTCACTGCTCCCTAAGCCCGCAAAAGTGTTGGAGAAAGCGGTTCAGGAGCAGCTCTCTGAATATCTAGAAACCAATCACCTCCTTCATGACACTCAGTCAGGATTTAGGCCTGATTTTAGCACTGAATCAGCTCTGCTGGAAGTGTCTGAATCTATCCGCGAGTGTGTGGATAGGGGCGAGGAGGCCATGTCGGTCCTCCTCGACCTATCCGCTGCATTTGATACCACCTCGCACGACACTCTACTGATTCGCTTACAGGAGGTTGGTGTTGGTTGAATTCCCCTTGCTTGGGTGAAATCTTTTTTGTCAAATAGATCTCAACAGGTCTCCCTCGGACCCTTTGTTTCATCTAAAAAACCATTGAAATGGGGGGTTCCGCAGGGATCTGCCCTCAGTCCTCTCTTATTTAATGTTTACCTGAGGCCTCTGGCGGAGTTAGTCGAGGCATGGGGCGTCAGAGTGATCTTTTATGCTGACGACACTCAGCTTGTGTTTTCTTTTAGGGATCACTCTGACAGCTCCATGGCAGACTTCCACCACTGTCTGGTTAACATCGCCTCATGGATGTCCATCAACAATTTAAAATTGAATACTGACAAGACTGAGGTGCTATTTTTTAACCAAAAATCTCCCATCCCCTCCAATATCTGGTGGCCATCTCAACTCAATCCCCCCCCTGTGCCGGTGCAAGCCGCCCGCAACCTGGGTTTTCAATTTCACACAGCACTGTCTTGCAAGACCCAAATTAATAAGGTGTCATCTGCTTGCTTCAGATTAAAAAATGTATTCCTTTTTTACCTCTTGATTCCAGTAGAGCAGTAGTACACACTCTAATCACATCTCATCTCGACTATTCTAACAGTCTATATGTTGGCGCCCCGCCATATCTCTTTAATCAACTGCAATTAGTGCAGAATTCTGCGGCTCGGCTGATCTGCAACATCCCATACCGCCACTCAATCTCACCCCATCTGGCAAACTCCACTGGCTACCAGTGAGATTCCGTATCCAGTTCAAGGCCTTGGTCCTTGCTTTCAGAGCCCTCAATGGTCGTGATCCGGCATACCTAAGGCTCCGAATCAGGCGATCTTTAGCTACAAGGGATCTTAGATCCAACCACCTTGGGCTTATGTTCTGCCCACGTTTTCGTCTATCTCGCACAGGCGGTAGGGCATTTGCTGTAGCCACTTCCAGATTGTGGAATGCCCTCCCAGTAGAACTCAGACTCCTTTCATCCGAGGTTGCTTTACGCAGGAAACTTAAAACCTGTTTTTTCTCCCAGATCTAGCTGGTTGGAACTTCCCGTTTGACCCTCTAGGACTGCTCACGCTGTCAGCGCCTGGACACCCCCGTTGGGGGTAGCTGTTCGCGCTCTACAAGTGACTAAATAAATAAATAAATAGAGCTTGTGTTTGGTCTTTAGGGATATTTCCAATTAGAAAAGTGCAGTGCAAAAAGAAGAAAAGTGCATAATTAAAATAGTATTTCCAAGAGAGAGAAACATTTGTTGTCTTTTTGATACTCTCAATTGCATTCCTAAGTAAAACCAGTGCAGAAAGAAAGCAGTTCAATAAAATCACTGCTTATAAATGGTCGACATGTTTCAGCCAATGGGACAACTGTCCCTGGCTTTCAGGACTTCACCATAAATTTCTTCGCTACTCATTATTTTATAACGTGAAAAAGTTTATTACATTTTAATTATACATACAATTTGGGTTTAATATACCCTTGTTGTCTCATGCTGATCCTCTGTGTCTACAAGATGTGTAGGACATCTGTAAGACAATAAGGTTACAACTTCAGTCAAAGTGCATCTAGACTTCTTAATCAAAAAAAGCAGCTTTATACATAGAGAAAACATCACAGTGGTATGAAAACTCAAAAAAGCTCAGCCGTAGAGTACGAGGACTAGACCTCACCTCATCCGGCACCAGCTCCGGTCAATGAGGCCCCGCTCTAAATAACATCCAAAAAATAAAGAGGATACAAAATGTGATTTAAAACATGCTTTCTTGTGTCCATGTAGCGTCTCTAACATGGATCACTGTCTCATTAATTGCATGATTTTGGAAAAAGTGTGTCATTTGAAGTATACACTAGAGTCAATTACACCTATATCACCTCACGGCATGTTGCAGGAATGGCATCTAAATGGACTGCAGTCAAATTTTTTGTCTCTCATGATAGTAAAATTCAATTGTGCTTACATCAAAAGAAACTGACGGTCATTACTGAGTCACAAACGTGACTTTTCTCTTCTGATGTGCATAATTATATATCTATACAGAAGATATTTTCTGGTTTACATTCTTACATTCTAGTCCTGAACCCTATCGAGTGGCTCTAAAATGCTGAGTCAACTACTAAACGTATACGTCTTGCACATGAAAGGGATAGCGTTTCAGTTTAGTTACAATCCTAAATATATATCTAATACGCTCTATCTTGGCAGTCAGATGTTTACTTTGCACACGGGCGCCTAGTGGAAACAGGTGCTAATCACAAACAGTTCTATTATCTATCTAGATGAAAAGTGGACAGGTCTCTGATATGTGGAGAAATGTACGGATTTTCAAGTACCATCCAAACAAAATCTTCAGCATTATGATTTTGATTAAAAAAATGTCTTGTCAATTTAGTCATTGTTTTCTTGCACCTGAATGTGCTTTTGTGCTCCAACATCCGTAGTTTCACCTTACGAGTCGTCATTCCCACATATTGAAATTTACATGGGCATGTAATTAAATATATTACGTTTTCGCTGTTACAATTGGTGAAGTTTTTCTGCACCCATGGTCTGGTTGTTCCAATATTTATGGATTTGGATTGTCTCGTCTAATGGGCATAAGATTTTTGTTTTTGCAGGGAACACACAGTGAAACTCCTTTTAAATAGAGGTTTCATTACATTTGTTTTGCTCAAAAACTAGTGATAAGATACAGAGGTTTGTTATAATTAACCAATCCTAGGGTTTTAATTGTCTCCATATTTTTAAACGTTGGATGCAACAATATATACCTCCATATATCGAGAGATAGCTCGGTTTTGCATACAATATGCAATAATACAATATGAGATCCTCAACAGTTCTAAAACAGCCCCACAGATAATAGAACTGTTTGTGATTAGCGCCTGTTTCCACTAGGCGCCCGTGTGCAAAGTAAACATCTGACTGCCATTATAGAGCGTATTAGATATAATTAGGATTGTAACTAAACCGAGACGCTATCCCTTTCATGTGCAAGACGTACATGTTTAGTAGTTGACTTAGCATTTTAGAGCCACTCGATAGGGTTCAGGACTAGAATGTAAGAATGCAAACCCGAAAATACCTTCTGTATAGATATATAATTATGCAATTATGCACATCAGAAGAGAAAAGTTACGTTTGTGACTCAGTAATGACCGTCAGTTTCTTTTGATGTAAGCACAATTGCATTTTAATATCATGAGAGACAAGAAATTTGACTGCAGTCCATTTAGATGCCATTCCTGCAACATGCCATGTGATGATATAGGTGTAATTGACTCTAGTGTATACTTCAAACGATACACTTTTTCCAAAAGCATGCAATTAATGAGAAAGTGATCCATGTGAGAGATGATACATGGACAAGAGAAAGCGTATTTTAAATGAAATTTTGTATCCTCTTTATTAGAGCGGGCCTCATTGACTTGAGCTGGTGCCGGGTGAGGTGAGGTCTAGTCCTGGTATTCTACTGGTGAGCTTTTTTGAGTTTTCATACAATTGTGATGTTTTCTCTATGTATAAAGCTGCTTTTTATGATTAGGAAGTCTAGATGCACTTTGACTGAAGTTGTAACCATATTGTCTTATAGATGTCCTACACATCTTGTAGATACAGAGAATCAGCATAAGACAACAAGGGTATATTAAACCCAAATTGTATGTATATTTAAAATGTAATATTCTTTTTCATGTTATAAAACAATGCAGACAAAAAAAGACAAAAAATGTTTCTCTCTCTTGGAAATCCTATTTTAATTATGCACTTTTCTTCTTTTTGCACTTCACTTTTCTAATTGGAAATATCCCTAAAGGCCAAACACAAGCTCTAACCTTACTCTACGTTTTCTCTGTTCCCTCTGTTACAACCCAATAGAGGACCCAACTCACTCAGTATTCCTCTATAAAAAGTGAGGACGGGAGGAGAGTTTGGTTGGATCCCCAGATGATGGCAATGGTCACTTCTGTAAATGATGGGATTCCAACAATCCTGAATGGGTCCTTTTCTTTTCTATTTACTAATTTTTGTATTCTTGTGTGATCCTCTTTGGTCTCACTCAGCCTGAGAGCATTTTTTGGTACACTTTGTTCTAGCAATTTATCTAAATTGGCAGCTAATATGTAATAAAGACAGTTACTCCTGTTGTCTGCTTTGTCAGTGTCCTTGCTTAATAAAAACTTTTCTGTATGGTATGGTTTCATGTGACGCATGCTCTGTATGCCACTTTGATTTTGCCAGTTGCTTGTTTCACTTTTTCAGAGTTTGCCAGAGGTGACAGGCACTTCAGTTCTTCTTGGCTGTGAGGCTTGGTTGTGCAATGATGGTTGTTATCCTAATCATTCTATCATCAGGTTTGCTAAATCGTACACATGTCATGTTAGGATGCACTACCAGCACAAAGGGGAATTCTATCCACAAGATTACAAGCAGGCTGGCCAGGGTACATCAAGCATGTGTGATCTTTCTTGATGTGTGAACAGCAGTGTTGATGTAGGGTCATCTTGTGAGGGCCTGTCTTCCTAGTCACATGGGTACATTTGAATATGTGCACTTGAGTGGTCATGAAGTGTGATGGGGGGACTTTTTCAGTAGTGTTGATGTGTGTGTGCTCCTGCAATGCCAACTGCACACAGTTATGACCCAGGGGCTGGATGCCTGTTTGTTTCAATTGTATGCCATTTGCTTGTGATTGTGTGCACATGTAGGAGTTGTAGGTTGTGCACTGTGCAGTGTGTTGGTGTGTCCTTGCACTCCTCGGGGACACCTTCTTGTTGTTGCTGCCAGTTGTGAGTATGCAGAGTGTGTGACTGCCAAGTCTGTGTTGTGTCTTGTTGATCAGCCATGTGTCTTGTTTCTGGTTGCGCTTACTGTGCAGAACTGCTCAGCCACACTGACATTCTTGATGAATTTACTCATGCATTGCTGTTACTTGAGCCATTTTCGGCTCCAGTATGGTTTGTGAAATGTGGAGTCATACCATCCCCTTTCTGTGATTCTGATGCGTATCCATTGTGATAGACTCCTCCATATATTTGAGTACAGTACACTCCTGACCTGTCCACTACTGACCTACAAACCATTTCAATCTCATGTCACCTACCCCTTGGGTTACCAGTGTGCGAGCCTCCCCAGCACTTCATTTGTTACACTATGCTTTGTGGTGCTGATCTGTGCACATGACCAATGTGCCAATCAGAACAGTTTCCCAATTACTTATGTGCAATGTTCTTATACTGGTTTGCAGTAATGGTTGCTCATGTGCAGTGCAACTGTTTGGGCAGCACAGTCCTCAGGTCATGTTGTTTGCACCTAGGTGTCCCTGAGTTGTGCATCTGTGGGTGTTGGGTTAGCTATATCTGTGTTTGCTAAGGCACTGCTTCCCTTCCTGAGTGTGATGTCTTTGTGCTGTGCTGATATGTGTTGTGGGGGTATATATTGGGGCACTGAGATGTGTGTGCTACTGATTTGGTTGGTATGCACACACTGCTTGGCCTGCATGCAGTGCTGTGAGTGTGTGTTGCCTTGTACTTGCCTGGTGGGCATCCCCCTGATGTCCAGCTGAGTTTGCAATGTGATGGATTGACATGTGCATCTGTTGTGTTTTTGTTGTGGATGTATGCAGTGTTTGGCCTGTGTTGGCTCTTTCTGTTGAAAGATGCTCTGTGTGTGATGTTCTATTTGCATGACATTGTGTGTGAGTAGTTTGTGCATTGTGATACATTCTGATGTGTATTGCAAGTGTAGTGTGCATTACTTGTGTGTCTATCACATATAACAAGGTGTATTCTTGGTACTGGGCTTGTTTTGAGTGCATTTTCGTACTATGTCCTCCTATCTTTGACCTGTCACTTGTCAGGATTGTGCATATGCATGCTTGTGGTACACTATGGCAACATGTTGACTTAATGGGTGATGCGGTGTCTCTGTCTGTGTTAGCTTATTGTCCCATTGATCCCAGTTTGTGTTCATGATTGTCTTGAGATGATGCAATTCTTGTTTGTGTTGGGATATGGTGTCTGTGCATTGGTCCTGATTGACAATGTTGTGTACTTCTGTTCTGTCTGGGGTCCCATTGCCTTTCCACTGGTTGGCTGGCAATATGTGAGCTTTTTATTGTCTGTGAGGTTTGTGTTTGGCTATTGTTTTTGGGTCAGCATTTGCTCAGGCATCCCTGAGTGTGTGTGTGTGATTTGTGGATGCACCCCAGGGATTTGTGTGATTGGTTGTCAGTGTACTCATAGGACATCATTTGCACCATTCTGTGTGTTTAACACCGGTGTTGAGTGCTGCAGATGTGAGTTGAGGAAGAGTATGTGTGAAGAATCCAACTTGTGTTTGACTGTCAGGGAGTGTGACATTTACCCATGTGTGTTGTACTGATGACATACAGATGTCAATTAAGTTGAGACAGATGTATGGCTGATCACTGTTTGACTTCAGACACTTCCTATCATTCCCGTGCCTATGCATGGCTTGCCCTGATGTCTTCCTGAGTTGTTGCACAGAGGTCACTTTGGTTTAATTCCACTCACTGTGCCACCCATGTCTGATTTGATGGCCTAAGGATAGTGTGATATATTCCATCTCTTGCATGTGACGTACACAGGCTTTGGGCCTTGCTCCATGGCTTTCCAGCACTGTTCACTTCACTTTCGGCTAGCCCATTTATTGTTCTCCATTGCTGCTGCCCTATGGTATGAGTATGCGCCTGGGTGTCAGTGTTGGGTGTTTGTGTGTGACTTGACAGGCAGTGTGGACAGTTCAGGGGTTGTTCACATGCAGTGTGAGTCCTCATTTTGTGATTGGACTCAGTTTTCCTGACATGAGTGGAGGGTAGGTGGAAGGAGGAGGAATGCCCTGTCCCTGAGCTTCTGTGCAGGGTGTTCCTCTTCAACCCCACCTTTTAAGACAGGCTCCCTGGTTGTTTGGTGTGTGTGGTGCAGGGTCTAGGTACACCTGGCTGGTTAATTGTACAGGGGGCACGGGAGGAGCACACAGCATGTCCCCAAATGGCTGTGGGGGGTGTAGTGTGTGAAGGCTAGGGGCTGGGCCCTGTGAATCATTGTGGACTGACCATGCCTGGCGCTGGTCCTGCCAACTACATTGTGTGCAGGTTTTCCCGGTTGTGCACCGCTGCATTAATGTGACCAGTGCATTGCTGTGATTTCGTGGTTGATGGGTGACCCGGATGCTTAGGGGTGATTTTATGACAGGTAGGATATGCTTGGGTACACTTGGGGATGTGTTCCTTTCCCCACCAGAGTGTCTGATGTGGACAGGAACAGTATGTCAGCCCAGGAGTTGTGTGTTGTGTTTGTGTGCGGAGTAGTGTGATTGCATACCTGTGGCATTGTCGATGACGGTCCATTATTTGCTGGTAGTGGATCAGGTACAGCACCGGAACGGCTTGGAGAGCTGGATCCATTGCGGTCCGGACCGAGTGGAGGTGACTGGGAGTCTGGTTTTGCGCTCCACTGTTCTGCTTCTGCCGTCTCCGGTTGGGTGGTTTCTCTGCTGCGGTGTGATGGGCTGTTTGGAGCATGCTGATTTGTACGTTGGCAGGATATCATCCCACACTGCAGTGGGTCTCTATTGGCTCCCACCGCCGGGATGGCGGGTGCATTTTTATGGCGGTTCACATCGCACCACAGTGGACGGGAAATGGGCTATGTTTGGCAATTGTAATATGGGGGGCACGAGGACCGCTGCTGGAGGGCGGAAAATGTCAGCGGAGGTGCCTCCGCCGTCCATCCTAATGAGTCCCTTAATGTTGATAAATCAGAAGTTTTGTCATTGAATACATAGGGCCCGATTCACAGAATGAACTTAAGACTCAATCCTAAACTTACTACTGTTTTGGTATTCACAGATTGCACTTACTACTTTTGGTATTCACAGAATGAACTTACTACTTTTGGCATTCACAGAATGCACTTACTACTTTTGGTATTCACAGAATGAACTTACTCAATTCGGTATTCACAGAAGTTAGGACTCCTACCTTTAGGACTCCTAAATGCCTTCTGTGAATACCGAAAGTCCTAAAATTACGATTTTTCTCAATTTAGTAGTAGTAAAGTTAATACTACTAACTTTAGGACTGCTAAATGCCTTCTGTGAATACCGAAAGTCCTAAAATTACGATTTTTCTCAATTTAGTAGTAGTAAAGTTAGGACTTTAAGACTTTCAGTATTCACAGAAGGCATTTAGGCGTCCTAAATCTTAGAGCATTCGGCATTCACTCTGAAACATATTTGGTCTCCCTTTCTGATACTCAGAAAGACCCATCAATAGTTTAGGGGCAGCTTGAACATGCACAATTTTTACCTTTTGCCTTCAAAGATGCGGTCCGTATCACCCAACCTCCAAAAGGTTTTATTTCTCCTACACTCACCCATTCTATAGCTATCTCCAATTCTCCGATTTTTCCCTTTTTCCTCCTCTGAAAACATTCTACAAACCCCAATTTGGTATAACTCACACATTAAATTAAATAATCGAATTCTTGTTTGGAAAGAATGGATTAAAAAGGGTATTATAGTCCTCGCACAGCTATTTTCTAAAGGCTCTTTGTTAGATTTCTCCGAGATACAGGGAAAATATAATATATCTACTAAATATGCTTCTCGTTTGCACCACCTCAAACCTCTTCTCCTCTCCTACATATCCCATCAATCTGATATAGTCTCAAACATGCAACCTCCTTCTCCAGTAGATTTTTTTCACAAAAATGCCTCTAGTATATACAGATTAATGTTTGGCACCTCTAAATTAATCACTAAATCCAAAATAGATCTCTTGTCGGAATCAGATCTAAATCAAGAATTTTCAACCCACACTTGGAAATCAATATGGGCAAAAATTCTTACCTCGTCTCTTTCGGCAATCACAACACAAACGCTATATTATTTTTACAACACAGTATATATTTCACTCCCATGAACTTATACAAGTTTAAATTCTCTCCTAATGCTAAATGTTGGTCCTGTGCTCAGACAACCGTGATCTTTTACATATGTTCTTCGAATGTCCTCTAGTCCAAAAGTTCTAGACACATGTATAGGATAAATTAAACAATATTTTGTCCACATATTTTACTTTTGATGTTGTACACATTTTCCTGTGGAGTGTTTCTCCCCTCTGGATTTCTCAGCATATGATTGGGAAATTTGTTGATTTGATGTTTGCTTTAGCATTTCAAATACTCACATCTAATTGGAAGGATACATCCAAAATCTCAAATTTGGCATGGTGGAATCTGTTATGTCATCATCACCGTCTGGATCATGCTTGTGCTACTTCTCTTCCTTTAAAGATTAAAAAAGACTTATTCTGGTCACCTCTTACAACATTTCTATCTAGAGACATGGCTTGACCAGAATCAATGGTTTGTTACTATGAACCTCCTTAAAGACTAGAACTGTTCATTCATTTTCTATTATCTATTCATAAACCATATTGTTGTTATTCAATTGCTTGTTTAATTCTAAACTATTACAATATGTATTTCCTTTTCTTCTTCCTTCCTCCTCTTTCTTTTGCTTTTTTTCTTTCTTTCATACTATCCTTTACTATTAAGTAAAAGGCACCCGTTTTCTACATTTCAGTTATGTATTTCAGTTCAAGCTTCTAAGGTTTATTATCGATTATTATAAGAATTTTTTTTCTTGCACTAATTCCTATGGTTACATTATCTTTTTCTTCTATTTGCTTTTATAATGTTTAATTAATTACCCGTTATATATTTCTTTATTGTTTGAATTGCCCTTCCAATGTTTAGTTGTATTCATTGTAATTGCCTTCTGTTTTCTAGTTTTCATTCAATAAAGCATTTTTTAACAACAAATGAACTACAGTCCTGTCACTGAGTAAACATTACAGAAAATGATACAGTGAGGAACCAATCTCTTATGTGGTTTTCTTTCAATATGATGGACAAGATGCAGTAAATGAAACAGTACATTGAAAACAACATTTACGTAGGGTATGCGATTAGTTGGTCCCAGAGTAACCCAGAGGTCACCAATACGAATATAATTAAACAAGCTTTAACATCCGTTAATAAATGCCTTCAGGATGAGGTATCTCATTCAGAAGTTTTAGACTCCTTCTCTAACATGACAATGATTATTAAAGCGAACCTACATCGCCCCGTCAGAGATAGCAAACCACGTAGTAATGGGTGGTTTGTCAACATGTACGAAGACCCATCTACATTTAAGGAGGGTTCTACGTAAAAATCCGAGAAACTAGGCAGAAATTAAAATGTGTAGACATGAGTATAACTTGGCAAGAAAGTTACGGAAACGTAAAATTAAGAATGATGCGTGGGCGAATTTACATGAGGCCTCTCTAAAAAGAGATAGTTCCTCCTTCTGGGCAGCTGTTTACGCACCGTTCTTTAATTCAGGGGACATGGCTAAAATGGAAGTAGCGATAACAGAAGACTCTTGGATAGATATATTTGCCGAAGTCTATAATCCAGGTGGGGTAGATAAACTGGTTGATATGGGGAGTAAAACCAAGGGGCGACAGGAGGATAACTTTGTTCCAATTGATTTAGCAGTTACAGTAACTGAAATTTCAGACGCCATCACTCAGAGCAAGGGCAATAAAGCCCCGGGTGCAGATGGCATCCCTATAGCCCTATTCAAATACCAGATTGAGCTATGGACGCCGTTACTCACGCGTGTGCTCGATGCTAGTTGTGAGTTGGGCTTTATTGATACCTGGCGGATTCTATCATCATCCCCATATTTAAAAAAGGAGATCGGGAAAATCCCTCATGCTATCGCCCCATATCCCTCCTGGATTCTTTTATGAAAATTACAGGGAGGGTAATTCTGAATCGCCTGCAACTATGGGCTGAAGACGTTAACATCTTATCCCCTGTACAATATGGATTTAGGGAGGGACGGGGCACTCTAGAGCAGGTTCTAAACTTCTCGATGCTCTTAGGTAAATATACCAGGCTAAGGACGGCAAACTTTACGCAGTGTTTGTTGATTTAAGCACTGCGTTTGATTGTGTTATCCATAACCATCTGTGGCAGATTTTGAGGGACATGAAGGTGGATGAAGTGTTAATCTCCTTCCTAAGACAACTTTATGCTGGGGCAAGGGCGAAGGTGAGATTTGGAACCAAAGGTGAATGTACTAAGCCTGTTCATGTAATGCGGAGAGTGAGACAAGGGTATGTTCTCACCCCATTTCTTTTTAATTTGTACACTAGCGATTTGGAAAAGGAATTAGTGGCTGAAGTACGTGATTCCCCACGGATTAATCGCCAACAAATTGTGTCCCTCTTGTATGCGGACGATGCCGTGATTATGTCACGGACCCAAAGAGGTTTACAAACGGCATTGAACACGTATTTAAACTTTATGGATAACAGGGGTCTAAAACTTAATCGTAAACAGAGGGGCCGATTACGATGCGACTGTCGATTGAAGCCTTTACATGCCACATCGTAATCGGTCCCTAAGTGTCAGAGACCAAGTAGGTGCACCTAGATTTCTCAAGATACATTTCAATTCTCTATGACGATGATACCAATATTGGTTAGTACCACGTTGGCACACCATCAAATTAATCAAGTTGTACTCCAAGTTTTCATCCTTACCATGAACCTTGCCAATGAATTGCTTTGCAGACATATTTTGAAGATTAATTATTCTTTTCAATGTCTGGTTAACAGCATACGAAAGTCCAAACAAGTCACTCTCAAACAGAAGATGAAATTTATAGGGAATGCACTGTTGAAATCTTGGAACTTCTGAGTATAATCTTGTTGACCAGTAATCTCCTGCTGGTATCTGTATAGAGTGGTCATCAAAGTGCCCACCTTCTCCAGTGGGAAAAAACTGTAGAAAACACTGAAAGCTTCTAAACCTTTCTCCCACACACTTATCGGATATCCATGCTTCATTTAAAATGGATCAATAGCATCATTGATGAATTCCTTAGAATGCAGTGGATGGATGCTGTAGTTTTCATAAATCTCTTCTGATCTGCACCAATCCACTTTTTTTCATTCTGAGTTTTCATCCTCTCCTTATTCCACATCTTGAACAACATCAACATTTTTATAAAATACATTATTTTGTATCAGGTATAATGACGCTTCTTTTGCTTTACTAACATCACTTGTTGTGGGCACACCATTTACTAGAATGTCAGATGGTTCATGATCCTCTCTGTGTACACCAACAGTGTCATTATTCTGTTTAAAATCTAAAGGTAAGCATACAAATCTTCCTCAAAGGGGGCACAGACAGAATATAGAGTTTTAAATATCGACATACACGAACATCGAGTTGGAAATATCGTGATACAGAGTATCGACTTTAAGGTAAGAAATATCATTTTTGAAAATATTGAAGTTAGTAATTTCGTTTGCAAAAATATAGTTATTTAAAATATCGATTTCTAAATTAGTGTTATGTATTTTAGTATGTATTTTAAAAGTATGTGTTCTATTTTTTGTATAAGTATTTCTTTTGTGTAACAATTTTAGTAGTTTTTAATTTCATTTTAATAAAATTTTGGGGTCGATTCCGATTCGGTAAACAAATCCGTACGATGAGTCGTATTCGTAGCCATTTCCATACGAATTGTACTAATCCGTCCGAATCGTACGATCCGTAGGAAAAGAATACGTACAAATGTGTGCGAACTGTATGAAAAGCAAGGGAAAATCTGTACGATACAGGACCCTCACGGTGAACCGTACGAATCGTAAACATGCTGTACGACCCGACAAGTACGATCTGGTCCGGGGAACGAGAACGCGATTCGTACGGAAAACGTCGTAGGAGCAATTCGTACAGAGAACCACACATTCACATACGCACCATACCCCTGCAATCATGATGGTACGCACCGTACCCCTATGCTCTGTACCTCTACGCACTGTACCCCGAGGCACAGTACACCTACGCACCGTACACCCATGCACCATATACCCATGCACCATTCCCTAATACACCGTACCCCTATGCACCGTACCCCTGCAATCATGGGGTGCACTCGCATACCCGGGGAGTCAAAATATGCTTTTATGGACGTTTTAAACTCCCGTAGAAAAAGAGTTGTACGGAGTGTTGTTGTAACGAATTGTACTTGCTGGTTCGTGAAAAGCTGCTTAAATCCATACGGATGTCGAGTACTGCGTGTACCGAATGCAATTTGTACGTTTTTTTAAGTCGCATGGTCTTTCGTACGATTCGTACGGAGATCTGCTTTGGGTTCGGATTGTACTTCATCGTACGTACGGGGACGTTGAAGGTGTATGATTCATACAAGAAAAATGTTCCATACGGCGATTCGTAGGATATTTTACCGAATCGGAATCGATCCCTTTGTGTTTTTTAGTTCTGTAGCGGGCTGTGGGTTTATAGGGGAATAGGGTGGAAAGTAATTTAAATATAATACATTAATTAATGTGTTCTATATATTAGTATTTATTTAATTTAGATTTTATTGTGTTAATTGTTGGAATTCATTTATTATTAATTAATTATTATTTGGTTCTTAATTTGTATTAATTAATTAATTGGTAATTATGATAATTGTGTTATTTTTTTGGGAGCGGGTTGTGGGTTTATAGGGGAATAGGGTGGGAGGTAATTTAATTATAATCAAATTATTCATATTTTTAATGTATTACTATTTAATTTATATTTTATCATGTTAATTGTGGGAATTCATTTATTATTCAATATTTATTATTTGGTTGTTAATTATTATTAATTAATTGGTAGTTATGTTAATTGTGTAATTTATGTAGGAGCGGGTTGTGGGTTTATAGGGCAATAGGGTGGGAAGTAATTTCATTTTAATAAATCTAATCATAATTTTTATATATTCATATTTAGTAAATTTATAATGTATAGTGTTAACTGTGGGAATTAATTTATTAATAACTATCCATCAATTGCTTGTTAATTATTATTAATTACTTAATTAATTGGCACTTAATTTTGTTAATTGTGTCATTTTTTTTAGGAAAGGGTGGTGAGGTTTATAGGGGAATAGGGTGGGTAGTAATTTATATATAATTAATTAATAGTTAAAAGTTAATTAATGGTAATTAATTAATTACAAATTAAATATGGCAATTGTGTAATTAATTTGAGATGTGAGTTGTGGGGTTTATATTGGTAAAAGATGGGAAGTACATTTTTAAAAATTAATTAATACGTTTTTAATTGATATTAATGTAATCATGTAAAATTAGTTATGGAAATTGTGTAATGATATTTAGGTGTGTGTTGTGGTGTTGTTGGGGTAGAGGGTGGAAAGTATTTTAGGTTTTATTAAATAATAATTAGTTGCTCATTATTATTCATTCATTCATTGATAAATATTTATGGTAGTTGTTTATTTTTATTTTGTATGTGGATTTTGGTTTTATAGGGGTAACGTTTGGTGACTAAATTATTTTTTATCTGTTTTAATTTATTTTTTATATATTAATATTTTTTTATTTGATAATTAAATATGTTAATTATGGAGGTACACATTATTTTTGAAATGTAGATGTGTGTTGTGAATTGTCTGGTGTTATAGGGTAGGAAATAAAAAATATTACATTTATGTAACAATGTTTTTGATTATAATTAATTACTATTAAATATAGTTATTTGTTTGTAAATTATATTTTACATTTTTATGAAATAATCTTTGTAGGTAATTTTTAGATTATAATATGTTTCTATCTTTTGTAGTTTTTTATATTTGTATTGTTTTCTTTTTTTGTTTTTAACATCTTTTGTACAGTATTTGATATTTTGTTTGTTTTTAATTTTGAATTGACTTCAGTGGAATATTAATTTTTAACTATCTGCTATTTATCACTTTCCCTAGTGTGGTACTCACTGGAAGTGGAATAGTAATTTGTACCCCTCCGCTATCCAACACTTTCCCTACTGTTGCACTCACTGGCGTGGGAATAGTAATTTTTACCCCTCCACTATCCTTTCCCTACTATTTCAGTAATTGTTGTGGGAATAGTAATTATTACCCCTCAGCTATCCAACACTTTCCCTACTGTTGCACTCACTGAAGTGGGAATAGTAAACTTTACCCCTCAGTTATCCAACATTTCCCTACAGTTGCAGTAATTGGAGTGGGAATAGTAATTTTTACCCCTCCGCTATTCAACACTTTCCCTACTGTTGCACTCACGGCAGTGGGAATAGTAATATGGCTGAGATACCCGCCACCCCCTCTCGACACAATCCCCAAGGATGGGAAACCGGAAACGGTTCTGAACTTTTGGAAGGCGGGAGGGAGTGACCCCCCCGGCCGTATTTATTAAAATATGAAACAAAATCAAAACATTAAAATAACAGTTTCATATTATGTACAATTTCATTTCCACATTACGATGTTTGGCTAACCTTAACATATTTCTAATACAAAGGTTCTCCTAGCCGAACTAACATCCTACAAAACATTTAACTTGAAATTGTACATCCTAACTTTTAAGGGCCAACGGCAAGGTCGTAACCGGTGTCAGATCCCTAACCAGAAATACCCCCCCCCCACTTGGGAGGGGCGACCGCACAGAGGCGTACCTCAAGTGCATCTACCAATTTCCCTTGACTTGACGGGGGCCCCTATGAACTCGATGCCATTTAAAGGTCGTCCGAGGACTCGTGTGAGGTGTCTAGAAGGTAGCGTAAACCCCCTCCCCACCCCACACAACTTACCACATCTGCCGTCGCAGGTGTCCTGGCCCCGGGAAATTCCCCAGGAGGGGCCCGTAGCCCCTCCTATCCAGGAAGGGGCCTTGACCGCCTTTCCTTTCCTTTTTGGCGGCCCATCCTTAGAAGGGACCGCCTCCCCGTTGAGGGGCCAATGGCCACCTCCCCCGAGCGCTCCCATCCGTAATGGGTGACGCCCCCCCATAGGGATCTTCCAATTACTGCTCACCGATCATGACCTTACCGCCCGACCAAAATAAATACGACAATTTAACTAAAATTACTAAATTAATAAACAACCATAACTGTTTCACGTATGATTACTGATCAACCCTAGTGCAGTATTACTTTATTAGAAAAAACATACTGTAAATGACCATTCTTTATTGCATACTCAAAATAACACGACAATCATCACAACCTGCAAGAAATAGAGTTACCACATCAACTTTATTAAAAACAACTGGCTGTCCTCAGGGGCTGGTGGGTGGGTCAAAATTGGCTCTTCGTTCCGTCTCGAGCTCACGTGCAGCGGGGAGGTGCAGCTTCAGAGCACAGGAACAAGAGGATGCTTTCTTGGCTTGTTGCTCCTTTTATCCGTCTTCAGGGCGGGCGTAAACCCGCCTCCGCCTGCCTCCGGGGGCGTGGCCAGCCGCGTCAGTGTCTAGGACAACCCACTCCAGGGTGGGAAAAGGCGCGCCCCGGCTACGCCGCTTCGGGCATACCAGCCGAGACTCGCCTCCCGCCCAAGATGGCTGCCCGGGGGGATCGGGGTACTCCACCATACGTTCGGGGGGACCGAATGGTCGCCCCTTTCCATATGGCTGAGATACCCGCCACCCCCTCTCGACACAATCCCCAAGGATGGGAAACCGGAAACGGTTCTGAACTTTTGGAAGGCGGGAGGGAGTGACCCTCCCGGCCGTATTTATTAAAATATGAAACAAAATCAAAACATTAAAATAACAGTTTCATATTATGTACAATTTCATTTCCACATTACGATGTTTGGCTAACCTTAACATATTTCTAATACAAAGGTTCTCCTAGCCGAACTAACATCCTACAAAACATTTAACTTGAAATTGTACATCCTAACTTTTAAGGGCCAACGGCAAGGTCGTAACCGGTGTCAGATCCCTAACCAGAAATACCCCCCCCCCACTTGGGAGGGGCGACCGCACAGAGGCGTACCTCAAGTGCATCTACCAATTTCCCTTGACTTGACGGGGGCCCCTATGAACTCGACGCCATTTAAAGGTCGTCCGAGGACTCGTGTGAGGTGTCTAGAAGGTAGCGTAAACCCCCTCCCCACCCCACAAAACTTACCACATCTGCCGTCGCAGGTGTCCTGGCCCCGGGAAATTCCCCAGGAGGGGCCCGTAGCCCCTCCTATCCAGGAAGGGGCCTTGACCGCCTTTCCTTTCCTTTTCGGCGGCCCATCCTTAGAAGGGACCGCCTCCCCGTTGAGGGGCCAATGGCCACCTCCCCCGAGCGCTCCCATCCGTAATGGGTGACGCCCCCCTATAGGGATGTTCCAATTACTGCTCACCGATCATGACCTTACCGCCACAGGCCGGATAGTTGACCGGCTATCCGGACCCCCCACAACAACTCCTGCCTAAAGGTCATGTTTTAAACTCCTTAGCCAAGCTATGAGGTCTCCTATGAGTAACTCATTCCCCACCTGGGACAAATGGACCCCGTCTCCCAGATACATACTGTCCCCCTTGATGCAACCATGCGGAATAGAATGCAGTGTACTTGAACGAAACAATCTACCCATTTTGTTATTTACTTTCTTCACTGAGTGATTCAGAGCAGAAACCGAATTCGCCCCCCGCCACACTTTCCGTGGAATCATATGGGACCATGCAATAGTGCACCCTGGAACTCTTCTCGCCAACCAACTTACTGTGGAGAGTATTGCCTCGAGAAGAAGTCGTCTACCAGTGGCCACCAAATCGTTGCCCCCAAGATGGACTATGATTATAGACGGCGGTGACCTCGTCCGCCCTAACAAACCCTCGAAAAAGGATTGAAACTGGTCAATACAGAGCCCGCCCCTTCCGTAGAAGGTCACCCTGTACCCGTATTCCCCAGCCATGTGAATCATGTCACCTGCTTTGAATACGTCCGCGGCCCGCCTCACGTATGAGTGGCCCACGACCCACACCTCTCTTTCCGCAGCCGGTGATGTCTGACCGCTGGTTCCCAGGTGTCGGGTCGACTGCACAGTACGCCCCGCCTCGTAAGCTTGCGAAACTGTAAACCAAACAAAAACAAGAAGCGTGAGTACATCATTACAGCTTCACAACATGTGCAACCGCACATACCTTTTGTAACAATTCGAGGACCAACGCCCCAAACGTTTCACTTTTTCCACACTCAGACCCCTGGCTGTAGCCTCAGTAGCAGCCCCTATCCGAAAGGAATGGGTCCCAAACTCGCCAGGGTTCAAGCCCGCGGCCGAAATTGACATCGCAAGCACCCGCTGGAACTGAAACCTCGTCAGTGGGGTGGCGTCAGCGTGTCTCAACAAGGTCCCCCCCCATGATGCCACCCTCTGCGCCAAATATTCCTCTACGCAAATAACAGGGCACATGGGAGACCCGGGAATCCTATGTATGACTATGCAGTCCCCACTCGCACCCTGATCGGTCTTGGACCTGACAAACGAGACAGTCATCGTCTCCACTTTAACCTGAATGTGCTCTCGGCACAGTCCCCCCACCGTATCCTGCTTGTTCTTCGCCACCAGTTCGCTTACCCGCATAGCCCCATGGAATGCTAGCGCAAAAGCGGCTCGGAATAACACTGTTTCATACTGGGATGAACATGTCGCAGGGAGTACAGAAAATAACAGGGCCAATCTATCCAGACCTATCGGGTGTCTCTCATCTACTCTGCGACCCTCCAGGCGTTGCCACCCACGTAGCGCTTTCTGCACCACGAAAGACGCTGTCGGGTCCTGGATCCCATGAGCCTTTGCCATAAAGGAAATGGCGGCCCGATGCCTCTGGGCCGTAGCTACTGATTTGCCTGCCTGATGTAAAGACAGCAAAAATTTTACGACAAGCTCTTCCTGGCCCCAAAGCTCCCCCCTAGCAGAACCCAAAAAGGACCAATAGGAACGAAACGCCCCTTCATATGCCTTCCTTGTCCTGGGTGCTAAACTCTCTCCCACGAGGTTTTGTAGTTCTGGGCACCGAGAGACCAGAGAGCTTCGGGAAAGGGTGCCGCCACCGGGTCCGCTGTGGGCAGAAAACCCCAGAAGGCCTGCATACGGAAACGAGAAAGCGCATCAGCCGCTTGATTCAACACCCCCGGGACATGTCGCGCCCTAAAGAGCACATTCAACTGCATACACAACAACACAATTTCCTTGAGCAGTCTCAGAATCCATTTGCAACGTGCAGCCTGACTATTGATGCACTCAACCACGGTCATGTTATCGGACCAAAACACCACAGAGTGATCCCGGAACCCCTCAGGCCATGTTTTCAGAGCCACCAAAATAGGGAAAAGTTCGAGAAAAGCAATGTTACTCGTCAGCCCGCACTCGTGCCACCATGACGGCCATTTTTGAGCCGACCATTGCGTACCGAATATGGCGCCAAAACCTATACTCCCCGCCGAATCTGTCCACAGCCCCAGCTTCTCGGAGGACACCGCCGGTTTGTTCCAGACAATTCTACCATTGAAATCCGCCAAAAATGCCAGCCAAATGCGCATGTCCTGGCGAATCTCTGCCGAGAGCCTCGTGCGGTGGTGTCCCTCCTTAAGGCCGACCATGGCTTGTGCAATCGAGCGGGAAAAGGGGCGGGCCATTGGTATTACTCTGAGGGCAAAATTCAACTGGCCCACCGTTTGTTGCAATTGATGCAGGTTTACCTTAGACTCTCGAATACAAGTTTCAAGTGATGCCCTGAATTTTAACACTTTCTCTTTGGGTAACCGAAAACAACCTTCCTCCGAGTCGAGCTCGATCCCCAGAAACTCGAGTGAAGTTGAGGGACCCACAGTCTTACCTGGTGCCAATGGCACACCAAAATGATTCATTAGAACACAAAATTCCTTTAAAGCCTGTCCACATTCTGGATCCCCGGCTGCCCCCAGGAAAAGAAAGTCATCGAGATAATGCATAACATGTTGAAAACCCGTCTTTCTTGTGAATACCCATTGTAGAAAACAGCTGAACTTTTCAAAATAAGCACAAGATATAGAGCATCCCATTGGCTTACATCTATCCATGTAATATCGACCCTGAAACATGAAACCAAGAAGACGCTGATCGTCTGGGTGTACCGGGAGCAACCAGAACGCTGACTCGATGTCTGATTTTGCCATCAGCGCCCCGGGCCCCAGGCGATTCAACATGGCGACGGCCTCATCGAAAGATGCGTACCGCACCGAACACACTTCCGGGTCTATCGCATCATTCACGGAAAGACCTTGTGGGGCTGACAAGTTATGTATTAGCCTAAACTCACCCGGGTCCTTCTTGGGGACCACCCCTAATGGGGAACAAACAAAGTTAGCAACCGGTGGAAAATCGAATGGACCGGCAACACGCCCTCGAGTCACCTCTTTCCCAATCTTTACCTGTACCACCGCCGTATGCTGCAGGACCGACAGTTGGTTCTTACAACTTGCTTCACCTCGAAAATCCCCCAATGGAATGCGGAAACCATATGAAAAACCGTCTCGCAACACCCCAGCGGAGACATGATCCGGGTATTCGTTGAGCCAAGGAATCATTGCCATGGTATCAATCGGGGTAGGTAAAGGCGCCCCTCGGACTAGTTTAGACCTGTTTGGCGCTTCCCCTACCACCGTTATCACCCGTTTTGGCTCTGCACATGGTCTCAGGATGGGAGGACTGTCCACACCCCCCACATTCATGCCTAAACTTGCATGACCCCTGGGGCCTCGTACATTTTCCCCTGTTAAAATTCCAACAAATCCCCCTTTTACCTGCGTTGCCACTCGACTTCGAGTGGTGCTCGTTACCTGCACCCGTCCGAAAGGGTGTCCCAGAGGATTGGCGGGAAGACTCACCCCCGTTACTCCCCGACAATGGTACTTTTAACATGCCCGAATTCTCCATTTTTTGCCAAGAAATGAAGTCATAACAATCCCATGTTAGAGCTGGGTCGTGCTCCTTAGCCTTCCTAAAAATATTGTCATAACAAAACCACTGATTGCCCTCGTACGCTAGAGAATACTCCATGATACGTGTCTGATAGATAGGCAACTCCGTTAACAACTCAGGCCTTCGCTCACCCATAATGGAGGTAAAAATGCCAAACGCTCTGCCCCAAGTACCTATGTTTTCGTCGACCTTAAAGGCGGCCATTTTTGCGCTCCAAACACTCGGATGCATAAGCTCTTTTTGGCCCTTCACATGCTCCATCTCGTAATGGTCAGTAAGCAAAGAAAACATGTTTACATACTTATTGGCCCAAATCTTTTCCTTAATTTCAAGTGGAACATGCTGGGCCACCTTCTCCCTTCGTGAGGGTACAGACCCCTCCCCCGCAATCGGCAGTAGCCGCTTACCTGAGCTAGGTGCTGTACTTGCTGCTGAACTCGCGCCTGCTGCAATCTCAGCCACCGGAACCTGTGGGGGAACAGAATATGGTGCCTTCGCAGCCTCTCTAGATTCCCGCAGTTGTCTCATTACTGCCCTGGCGTCGTCAGCCGTGGTGCCCTCACTATCTTTTCCCAACCACGCTGCCAGTTGTGCCGCCAACTCGGGAGGCATATCTTCCCCGTTCACGGGGGTGACCACCACGGGGATCGGATGCCCCTCCTTCGGAACCGGGGTTGGCTCCTCTATCGGTGTATCGGGAACCGGGGCCTCCCCCCCAGGTGCCCCCCTCTTGGACCTCTTGCCTCTCCCGCTAGGGACTACTCCCGGCAATGCTGGTCCGACGATTCGCTTCGGTCCTCCCTCTCCGTTCTTTACCGCCATCTGCTTCTTCAAATCGGCTACCTCCTTTATGAGCATGCGGAGCATCTGATCGGTCCCGACCCGCTTTCCGACCTTCTTGCCCGGCATTCTCCAACGAAGATATCTGAAAGAACAAGAACAAAATTACAACGCTCAAAATTGGCTCTTCGTTCCGTCTCGAGCTCACGTACAGCGGGGAGGTGCAGCTTCAGAGCACAGGAACAAGAGGATGCTTTCTTGGCTTGTTGCTCCTTTTATCCGTCTTCAGGGCGGGCGTAAACCCGCCTCCGCCTGCCTCCGGGGGCGTGGCCAGCCGCGTCAGTGTCTAGGACAACCCACTCCAGGGCGGGAAAAGGCGCGCCCCGGCTACGCCGCTTCCGGCATACCAGCCGAGACTTGCCTCCCGCCCAAGATGGCTGCCCGGGGGGATCGGGGTACTCCACCATACGTTCGGGGGGACCGAATGGTCGCCCCTTTCCATTTGTACCCCTCCGCTATCCAACACATTCCCTACTGTTGCAGTTTTTGGAGTGGGAATAGTAATTCTGACCCTTCTGCTATATAAAACTTTCCCTACTGTTGCACTAACTGGAGTGGGAATAGTAATTTTTACCCCTCCGCTATCCAACACTTTCTCTACTGTTACACTTATTGGAGTGGGAATAGTAATTTTTACTGATCCGCTACCCAACACTTTCCCTACTGTTGCATTCACTGGAGAGGGAATAGTAATATATATATATCTTCCAACAAACCTCCAAGCTTTTAGAAGCGCGACTCCACAAGGGATTGGGTTCAACAGAGCCTTTATTTAGGAAGCAATTGTCTGGCCGATTTACTTCAAGTCCCTGACGCGTTTCGGAGCCACAGGCACCTTAAGCACCTTAATCATAGGGCGGGGCAAGTCAGAAGTACGGTGTTAGGCTTCCACATTTATTACCCTTAAACACCCGCTCTCTGGTGAACAGCATGCTGGGAGTGGAAGTCCAGATTCTTCCCCTCTGGTGGGGTCCGTTTTCTGCTGAAATTAAAGAGCTGCCCATATTGTCATTTATTTTCACTGCCCTCCAGTGGGCTTTCGATCCTCATAATTGCTCCCTCAGTTTAGAATCCCTCGTGCTGGAACGCAACTGCAACCAGTTTGCAGTCTCACAGACCTCCTTCGTTGGCAAAGCGGTGCGCCTTTCACGGCCTTGTGGAGTCGCGCTTCTAGCTTGGAGGTTTGTTGGAAGACATGTGACACGGCTGCTCCAGCCGTGAGACATGCACCGTTTTGCCAATGAAGGAGGTCTGTGAGACTGCAAACTGGTTATTTATTATATTTGTTAAGATGTACATTAAACCTAAATAATTTTTTTAAGTTAAGGTTATTATTTGATTAATTTAACATTATTTTTTTAAATATAAAACAACAATATTTTGTACGTCAATATTTTTTACATGGATATTATTTTTCAATATTTTTATACTTTACATTATAAAGATAGGATGTCGAAATTTTTGACATCGATATTTATGTGTCGATAATTGTGTATGGGGATATTTTCATAATTGATATTATGTCAGTGATCCAAATCAAAGCGTTCTTCCACAAATAAATATACAGCAAATTGTTTCCACTTATCCTTGTTCTCTTGTTCACTGTATTAAACATCCTATTCTCATCTGCAAAGGTATCAACACTAATACCTGTTCTCTGTTACTCTGTACCTTCACATACCAACTCCTCCTTTCCCCAAGACTCCTGTTCAGAACCAATGAAACAAAACTGAATGTCTTAAACAAATTTTTCTACATCTGCTACCGTATCATGCTAAACAACTCTATTCATTTCTCCTAAACATAGGATAGAGCTTTTACATAATAAATCCTCCTAACTAAATGTAACATTTTAGAGTAAATCTCCCACTCTCTGTAAGAAAGAACCAGTAATAGCAATTCTGTCTTCTGTTTTTCCACAGATACTGATGTGCTTAGCAAATCAAAACATTCCCATCATTTTTAACTATTCCTATACTTTTTTTAACCCTTTTAATTAGTCTTCTCATAAGAAACCCAAACTGGTAGTGTCTGTGGCTTGATTTGCAACTTCCAGCGCAGCCCCCCCCCCATGTAACTTCCCGACGGGGTCACAACCCCATACAGGAGTCCGTAAAAGCATTTCCAATAATACTACTACCGTTCTTCAACTACAGTTTACATCATATCATAGCACTGAATTGTGAATTTTCCATTTCAGAATAAATACCATCTCTGAACTACTCTAGTTTGTGGTTTGAAACTGCAGTGTACGTACAACCCTTCCTCCACACTGCTTCACCTCAGTTCCCACAGCAACCTTTTTTGAAACACTACTCTACCCGTAAGTCAAAAGTTCATAGCACTTCTTCACTGGAGCATGCCAGTTCAAATGTAGCAAGTACTGTTGCCTCTTTGAAAATATAAGCATATGCCCAAAAGAATATCTTTACTTATATGTATCCAAAGCCAATAACAGATCTACTTATTTTACCTTCAAAATCATTACCTATTTTCAGCTACCAAATGAATTACACCACCCAATCAAATAAGTCCTTTTCTTAAACTAGGTCCACTCCTCCAATTTTAATTGCCTTTCATTTTACCAACTATCACATTTAGCTACAGCCTTCTCCTGTGTGCTACTGCTCATTCCTTCAATGCTAGAAAGAGTAGAATTGACAGGGACTTGGGTTTATCGATTGTGGGCATTACTTGGATTGGCCAGAGGGAATTATAGTGGCAGCAGCTGCTTCCTTTGGTTGATAGTATTGCAGATTGACAACATCCAGACCTCTTAATTGTGCACTTTGGAGGCAATGACCTAGGCACTCTTACTGGGGCAGGATTGGAAATAGCAATGAATGAGACCTTGGGCTCGTTAATGGCACTTTCCCTCACACTACCTTGGTGTACTCTAACGTTTGCCAAAGGCAGAAATGGAAATGGTCAGACAAATTCTGTCCACAAATAGACAAAGCCAGAAAACATGTTAATAAAACTGTTTCTGCATTCCTTGGAGACTGCAAAATTACCTCCATATACAACAACAACATGCGCTTTGACATGGAGGATGTATATCGAAATTGTAGAGTATATTTCTCTGAGAAAGGCAACAGGATAGTCATTAACAATTAAAAGTCTGCATCCTATTTTATTTGTATTTATCATCTACACACAATAAACTCAAAGGCTCTTCTAAGAGCCACTTAGCACCAAACACTAAATCATTTTCATTTTAAATCCTGTTTTTAAAAACATTTTTTCAGAGTCACGACTCCGTTGTGGATCCGCAAAGTAAAAGTAGGAATTCAATGCACAACACTGCATTTAACATTTATATCTCTCAGTTTGACTCTATGAATATTGCAATGGCTCTGTGAGTAGGAATCCATATCCCTGCCTGTGCTCTCAGGCAGGGAATTGCATTGAATTATTCCCACCACGTGGCATCAAAAGAAACTGTTCCCACAGAGTTGGAGCAATGCCGGCTCCCACTGCGCCCATGATGGGTGCAGGAAGAGGAGCTGGTGGGGCTGCAGGGGCCCTGGGCCTCCCCCTGCAGCACACAATGTGGGCCTAGCTGTGGTATGCCCCAGATGGGCACCTTGGTATGCCACTTTAAACATTTTTGTTAATAAAAATGTCAACTCCTGCAGGTTGCTGACTGGGCCGCAGGGCCCCTGAGGCTTCCTGTTTGGCCCCCACAAAGAATAATGGCCTGAGGTGACCCCGGTGGGCACCAAGGCACCCCTTAAATTAATAGAAATAGCCAGCTCCTGATTGGCCCATCATTGCACATGCAAGGAGCTGGTGGAGACCTAAATGTCCTTGGGCTCCCCCCGCAGACATTGATATGACAAAACTCTGGGTGTCCCGGGTAGGATGGGACACCCTCATTTTTTTTAAAAACAAAAATCAAGTAATTAATGAGGTGCCACTATCACTCATTTTTTATTCACTGCCCTTTAAGAAGCACCCCATAATGTCCTGGGAAGGCTATTTGGATATATTTTGTTTTTGGTGATATCCTAGAGGGGCAGGAACATCACCAACATTTTTTTAAATGTTGCAACACTAGAGAAAATACAAGGCCTTTATGTAGTTATTTTTATGAAGGCATTTTTGAGGGTATAAAATGTAGACTAAGAGACATGTTTTTTTCCTTAAAGAAATAATAATGTATCTCTGACTATTTGTTTTCACATTTACCTCTCCAATATGTTATAATAAAAACTATGTAAAAAAGAAAGAATCACAGACATGTGGTTTAATTAAACTTTATCAAATATTTTGTAAGTAATCTATAATAAAAATGTCATTGTGTCCATTATTGATATATATATATTTAAATACAATAATAGGTCATTTTTGGAAAAAGAGAATACATCTGCTTTATATATATAGGGTGTTGGGTATGGGGTGTGGAGGGGCGAGTTTTGGCTGTGGTGTGTCATTAGCCACAGGGCTTGACTGCAGAGGACTTGAGAATCACCAGATAGGTGTAGACCCCTTCTGCTCCTTCACCTTGTATGGGCCTGACCAGAAAATCTGGAGGGATCCAGGCTCCATAACCCACACCTTCTGGCCAGGTTGAAACTCTACAATAGAGGCCTTCTTGTCGTACTGGAGTTTCATAACTTCTTCACTGGCCTCAAGATTTCTTTTCACATTCTTCCAGAAGTGATGAATCTGGTTACGGAGGGCCAGCATGTAGCTGATCCCATCCTGAGGGGGTTTCCCCGGAGGTTGCTTCCACCTTTTGCAGACAAGGTTAAGAGGTCCCAAAACAGGGTGGATAACCGAGGAGTTCGAAGGGGCTAAACCGAACCCTCATCTGTGGCATCTTCCTGAGGCACCTTCCTGTAAGCAAAGAGAAGGCATGCCAGGAGAATGTCCCACTAATGCCTTATGGTCTCAGGCTGACTCATTATCATTCCTTTGGGAGTCTTGTTCAATGTCTCTACAAGCCCATTTCTTTGAGGGTGATAGGGTGTGGAGAACTTATAAGTCATTCCTCACTCATCTTACAGGGACCTCATGTACGCTGACATGAAGTTAGTGCCTCTGTCAGACATTGCCTCTTTGGGGAATCCCACAAGAGTAAAAATCCTCATCAGGGCCCTGGTGCAGTCACCGACCTTAGAGGGATGACCTTTGGGTAGGGAGTGATGTGGTCCAACAAGACCATGATGAACCTGCTTCCTAAAACTGTCTTGGGGTCCAAGGGACCAAAAATGGTGAACAGGTAATGGGGTCAGGGGAGACGTGAGATTTTTTCCTGGCTTCCCACTGGCTGGCAAATGAAGCAAGATCTACAGACTGCCTCTGAGGCTGACTTCATCTGCGGCCAATAAAAGTGGGCTACAAGCCTGGTGAAGGCCTTGTCCTTCCCCAGATGTCCTGCCAGGGGAAGTTCATAAGCCAACCACAGTAGGAAGGATTTGTAACACTGGGGGATCATCAGCACACTGGCTTCTTCAGGTCCAGGAACCTTTGCATCGCTATATAGAAGGTTGTTGGGCCTCAGCTTGCCACTTCATGCTCTCTAGAGTGAGACACTCCTGTGCTTGGCAGAATTCCTCTCTAGTGGGCCCACTCTCAAGTTACCGTCCAGCATGCTCCATTAGGTCACCCAGGGCGGCCATGTCCTCCCGGGAGGCTCAGAAGCATCCTCTTCAGGTGCCCCATCAACCTAGACCACAGGAACATTAGGGGCTTATTTTCCACACCATTGCCTTTACTCTTCTTGGCAGAAGCCTGGACCACTGTTCCAGGCTCCCTTGACTCCCTTCTCAGGCAGCCATGGATTGTGTGGTCATGCAAACCTATTCAGGCAATTCCAACATCTCCAAGTGTCCTAAGCTCTAACTCCTTCCAGATAGTGTGCTCCAGGTCATTGCCTAACAGACAATTTACGGGCATGGCTCACAGCTACTTTTAGAGAACCTGAGGACTCCCCCACACTCAAAGGGAACCAAAGCCAGTGGTAGATGACTCTTACGATTGTCTGTGACTATTACTTGGTGGAATTTATTAGGGAGAACCTTCTCTTAGAATATCAGCTGACACCTCACACTAGTCATGCTGGCTCCTGTGTCTATGAGAGCCTCCACCTGCTGCCTATTGATGGTGACCCACTGCCTGTACTTAGATGTATTGAGAGGAATATGTGATTTTAGCACCATGTCCTTATCCCCCAGGGACAGTAGGATCACCTTTCTCTGCTCCCCAAAACTAACTGGGACCACCTCCACCCCAAGCGCAACACTCGCCAACTCGGATGTCTAACCACTGGTGGGGGGCTGTTCTCTCTTGGGATATTTGGTGTCTCCCTTGGAGTGCCCATACTTGTAACACTCTGTACATTAGGGGACAAATCTCCCTCTCTCTTTTCCAAAGAATCTCTTCTTCTTGGTTCTGGACTAGGACTGGTTTCCCCGTTCTCTTGGAAAATATTTTGGGGAGCTTTTGAGAACCCCTTGCTTTTGCATTTTCTCCCTCCTCTTTCCTCTGGTGGGATCCCTGACCACTCTTTTGGGAGTTCTCCTGATGCCTTTTTGGACACTATGGTGCTGACTCAAAGATCGGCCTCCTCAGCAAGCTTCCTGACGTCAGTCAGTTTGCTGTCCACTAGGTGCTGGTGCAGCTCTGTAAAGCAAGTATGGAGCATGTGCTCTCTGAAAATCAACTTGTACAGCCCACTGTAATCATTAACTTTGCTGCCCCTCACCCAGCCATCCATTGCCTTGTTACAGTAGTCCAGGAAATCCACCCAAGACTGTTTGGGGAGTTTGAAGCTGTCCTTGATCCTCTAGTGATTCTTTTCAGGGGTCAGACCAAATTTAGCTAAAAGGATTGTCTTCATGTAGGTGTACCTGGCTTGGTCCCCCACTTCCAGGCTCACAAACGGGTCCCTTCTCACTGGAGACATTTTTTTTATAGACTACACCCTCCCAAGTGCTCCTCTGTGATTCTGTGTACTTGCAGGGTCACCGTATATGCTGAAAAACATTTATCAATGCCATTTCCCACCACATAACTGGGACCCCGTTCTTTGGGGATCTAGTCATTTTTTTCTCCTTCAGAAACTGAAGTAATGCTGCCACCATTGCTGAAATTTGCTTGTTTTGACTTCAGCTTCAGCTCTTCATGGTTCTTTCAATGAGCCTATAACTCTAAAGCAGGTTTCTCCACCATCCTGATCTTGGTCATCTGTAGTTGAAACTTTCTCACTGCTTTCCTGTCTGCCACCTCCTCTGTGTACAGACAATGCGATGAAACACTTCTCCCTGCTCTGGCAGGGAGTACTAGTTCAGGGGATGAGTCCTTCCCCTCCCGTGGAGACTGCATTTCAGGGCTGATGTCCAGATCCTGAACCTACTCATCAATATTATCCTCATCATTCTGCTCCTCTGTGGATGTCCTCAACTGGTGGACCTCTGTCAAGGCCCTTAGAGCTTCCTGGAGCTCCAATGTTTTGGTGCCCTTCTTTATTTGCAAAAGACAAACAATTGATGGACAGAATGCAGAACAAATCAAAACATTCACCTCCAGTCAAGAGATATGGGTTATATCCATCATTATTTTTCTCACCATGTCACCCCAGTTTAGACCTGGCTATATGCAAATCAGTCTTGGCGATGGATTTAACCCAGATCTCTTGACTGGGGGAGAATGTTTGAATCATTCAGCATTCCGTTCATCATTTGTTGCAGTTACACTTTTTGCCCTAAATAGGACGGGTATGCCCAGACGTGGGTCCCTTGCTCACTGTGCCACTGGAATCAAGCTAGCCCGGCTGATGAAGAATGATATACCCTGAAACTGGTCCCAGGATGCGTGTTTCTGGTCCAGGAAGGACCAGGCTTGGCAGTTCGGTCTGGACTATTCCCATAAGGCACAGGGTTAAGACTGACGTGCATATGGTGGGTCCAAACTGGTGTGGCGTAGTGGGCAAAAGAACGATGGATTTAACCCAGATCTCTTGACCGGGGGAGAAGATTTGAATCATTCAGCATTCCGTTGATCATTTGTTGCAGTTACACTTCTTCATTTGCAGTTACATTTACTTGCAGGACTGTTTAAGCTCAGTCACAATGTACATTTTCAAGTTGGTCAGCTCAAACCCCATTACTGCAGGTATGGTTTCAGACAGTTCAGTAGCAGGAATGAGGGAAGATTTGGTATAACATAAAGAAGCAATCAGGGAGAATTTAAAACCTCGAAATGGTCTTGGGATATTTAAGTGGGGTGGTAGTATGACACAGCACAAACACAAGTCCAAATTGTCACTGACGAACACCGGTGTAAGAAAATACGTGACTGGTTGTGGGTGTTAAAATTCTTGACAAGAAGGAAACACAATTCTTCTCAAAGCAAAGTCACAAGCAGACCCTAAATTATCCTCTGTTGAACACTAGGGTAACTTGGTACACAGCAGTCAAGCTTAACTCAGAGGCAAGGTGTAAAATATTTATATAATATTTCAAACAGTAAGACAGTGAGAACACACCACAATAGAGACCCACAACAGATGTAGGAAAATAGAGTAATTTTCAATAAATAAAACAAAAACAAAAAATGTAAAGATTTTAGTAAAAATGGCACCAAAAGGCAGAAAGTGCCAACTGTTGAATTTGGTCACGCCAGACCGCTACAAAGTAACAAGTTCAGGCCAGCAGCGATGGAGCATGGGCTGGCTACAGGGACCCAGTTAGGCCCGCTGAACAAAGTACCTTAAATCCTGGTTTGATGAGCGTTGAGAGGATTTGTGTCGAAGGTGCGTTGCGCAGCGAAAGCGATGCAGGGGTTCTGAGATGTGGTGATGCTGCGATGGAGAACCTATATCGCCATTGCATATACCATTGACAAGGGCTTGCAATGCTTGTGTCCTCATATAACGCAACTGGTGCTATGTAGAGCACTCTGATACCCGAAACCGGCTCAAGTTCGCACTATATAAAAAAATGCGAAGTCTGGCATTGACTAGGGATGCGAAGGCCTGCGCTGAGGATGCATCGTGCAGCGGTGGTTGCGATGCGGCAATGGGCTGCGATGCAGACCTTTGCGGTGATTCTGATCCACTCAGTAACAGTGAGCGTCAGTTAAGAGTAGAGGAGATGCTTCGGTTCTGCAGGATCAACAGGGGCTGGTGCAGGTGAAAGGTTGTTGGAAGCCTGTATGTCTCTGAGGCTTCAAATCAGGAGGCGAGCCAACTATCCCTCGGAGTCTATCTGGGATTCTGAGTTCAAGAGATGCAGGTCCAGCTCTTCTCACCCAGGCAAGAGGGCAGCATGCAACAGGTCAGCACAGCAAGGCAGTGGTCCTGCAAGGCAGGGTCCAGCACTGCAACAGTTGAGCTGAGTTGCAGTCCTTTCAGCAGCACAGCAGTCCTTCCTGGCAGATTGTTCCCAGGTCCAGAAGCATACTGAAATTATGGTGTCTGAGGTCCACTATTTATGCCCAGATGTGCCTTTGAACTGGGGTAGAAGCTTCTAGAGGTTTCCCTTTGAAGACCCCATACATATTGCCTTGCCTGTCCTGGCCCCGGACTAACTACAAGGGTTATGCAGCCATTTGTGTGGAGGCAGGACACAGTCTATTCAAGTATAAAGGGGGCTGTCTAGGAAGAATACACAAAGCTCATCTGTCAGCTAAACCCAGTCATGTGACCCAGGTACAGGGGACCCAGGTACAGGCTACAAGCAATAAATAGCTACGGCAGGAAAATACCAACTTTCTAAAAGTGGCCTTTTCAAAATTGTAATTTAAAATCTGACTTCACCATAAGTTAGCATGTTTCATTACAATTTCAAAAACACCAAACATAAACTAGGTACTTGCTCCCATTTAGAAATTACAGCACAGTAAATGTTATAAGGAAACTTCAATGTTAGCTTGTTACATATTTGGGAGAGGTAGGCCTTGCAGTAGTGAAAAATTAATGTAATTCTTTTTTCACTAACAAGACAGACAAATCTTAAAAATACAAGCCCAGCATTTTAAATACACTGCACCCTGCCCTTCAGGCTGTCCAATGCCTATCTTAATTACATGTCCCACTTTTTAAGTACACTCCACCCTGTCGCCAGTGCTGTTGAGGGGTAACTTATGTGTATTCAAAAGGAAGGTTTGAGCCTGGCAAAAGGTTTATTTTACCAGGTCAATGCGACAGTTACAAAATGCAGACAGGCTGCAATTGCAGGCCTGAGACATGCTTAAAGGGCTACTTAAGAGGTTGGTACAATTAGTGCTGCAGACCCACTAGTGGCATTCAATTTACAGGCCCTGCGCACATGTAGTGCCACTTTACTAGGTACTTGCAAGTGAATTAAATATGCCAATTGGAGATAATCCAATATTACCATGTTTTAAGGAGTGACCCCATGCACTTTAGCACTGGTTAGAAGTGGCAAAGTGAGCAGAGTACTAAGACCAGCAAAAACGAGATCAGCAAAAATGGAGGCAGGAGACAAAAACTTTGGAGGAGGACCACCTTAAGGCTGACAGGTCTAACAGTAATACTGGCCTCTGTCATCATTCAACGGATAACAATTCCCGCAGCAATGTGAGATATATTTACACTGAGTAGTGCAGGTCTGGTTTTGCATAAACAAATCTGTCTCTTTGAATGAGGAAACAGCCAGCTGAACTTTGCTAAAAGACAAAAACATACATTTCGAAATACATACAATGAATGTACAATGACTATAGAGTGATTACGATCATGTTGGACTCTTCAGTAAAGGAACACTAACCAGAAGATAGCTGCGAACACATCAGGTAGTCTGCCCTAATGCCTACTGTAGAAACACCATCCTACCTCATCACTCACTGCTGCAATTGCTTTTTAAGGTCAGGAGTTCACATAGGCTATTTTCTTTGCTCTAAAGAACGGTGTTGAGCAAATATTTTTTAGGAAATTTTAAAAATGTCTTTGATTGGACAACATGACAAAATGTTTCGTTTAAATCTAGTGCTAAATGTGCCACTTTCATGATCAGAGTACAGTTCAAGAAGCTAATACTGAAATATTGCAGTCAGATATCTGATGGCTTAGGAGAGCGTCGAACAGTCCAGTACCTTGGCAGAGCCAATAGGCTGGTGTACAGTCCGTTGTTACAAGTCAGACATGCCCCTGACAAGCATGGGGGGGGGGGGACAGAGTCAGTAACATGGCAAAAGCAAATCTGAATAGATCTTTAGGATCGGGGCAAATTCAGTCCCAATCGAGTCGCAATTCCGACAGACCATGGGACAAAGGGAGAGTCAGTCACATTTCAGGTGCAACTGACACAGGCCTTAGTGCTAAAGAGGAGGCGTCATATGATCACCTCTAAAAGGCTCTTAGGGCTGTTGCGCAGTTAGTCTCATTTAAGGTTAACATAGCTCAATACAGCTGGAGTGGAGTCAAGTACATACTCGACGCACCTTTTACACCCCGTCATTTCAGGCACTGTTCTGTCATGCTGCGAGGGTTTGGGAAGAACCAGTTGTGTACCGAGGCCGGTTACGTCAAGAGCGCCGTGTAACTCTTAAACAAAATCACCTTTTCGGCTGCCATATCTTAACAAGTACTGTGAGGAACAAAATAGTTTGTGCTTTTGTATAGTGCATGCAGAAATACATACACATACTCATAATACCCCCATACAGACAGAATAACATATTTACTGGGTCCTACGTATGCACACGCTGGGGTCGGAATGCCCTGTAGAAAATCTTGCCGTGTCAGAAGGGCTCATCTGACAAGCCAGTGTGTGGGCCCCTTTTTGGGCTGTTTGTGGGCCTCTTTTATGGTCTTGTGGGCCATTGTAGCTGCAGTTTGGAGGAGGTGACAAATGATTAGAGCTGTTGTATGCCTCAGAACGAATCAGCACATCTCAGGGTGATCAGAAGAGGTGCTGTGAGGCAAGCTACAGAGTGATGGAAGGTGGTGAACCACTGCAGCCCTTTGCTGTAGAATCACGAGCACAGTAGCCCAATACTTTCTGCAGTGCAATAGCTGATCCTGTACAATGCTGGCACTTATTTATCTGTGTCGCCCCTGGCTATTTTAGAAATCATGACAGCAGAGAAGAAGTCCCAAAAGGACGATGATGAGGATTTCTTAAGACCCTATCCCAATGTACTGAGAAGTGGCAAGATCAGGAGAGCTTGGATTGTATAGGCCACTTGACATCTGAGGAAAAAGCATAAATAGAGACAATGAAGATTGAGAGGAGCAGAACAGAATGTGGTGTCTGTAGAGGCATGCATGTAAAAATTGGCTCAAGAGTCAGCAGAGAAGGTCACTAAATTAGATGAGTAACTTAGGTGCAGCGTCTTTTTTTATTTTTTAGAGTTTTATGTAGATCGAACTAGACCCGAACATCGGGTATCAGAGCGCTTTACATGAGCACCAGTTTAGTTACATATGGACACATTCATTTTATTTTTTGTTAGGCGCTGGGAGTTTAAGTGATTTGCTCAGAATCATAGGATGTTGAGCATGGTTGCCGAGACTTGATCCAGGTTCCCCAGCTTCAAGGTCGACCGCTCTAGCCGTAAGGCTACATTCTCTCCCAAAGCTGAGAATCAGAATTTACCTGGAAGTCCTAGAGAACCAACAGAGAGGTGCTGGTCTGAGAATTTTTGGGGTACTGTCCTTGGTTACTGAAAATCTATGCTTGGAGATGGAGGGATTTTGACTGCACTGAGCAGATGTAAGGAATGTGCCAGAACTCTTTTGATTAGCCTGGTCTACTGGATCCCAAGAAATTAGAGGGCAGCCACTCGGGGCAAAGGGTGTCACTGTTAGGGCACCCCTGCAGTCGGCAGAACTGAGGATTAATGTGCTGCAATCAGCAATATGAATGGTATAACACTATATCCACAATATTTTGTTATTCTCCTACATCAGGCCTGAGATCTTGAAAAAAAATAGAACACTTCTTTTAAAATAAATAAATAAATGAATAAATAAATAAATATTTATTAATCAGAGAAATTGCATGCATACAACATCAAGGAAAATGCGCATTGAGTACTCCCTCCACCTCCCGGAGAACAGAATCTATTCTTGTGCTTCCCCTTCCATACATGTATCCACAATCTTTCCTGAACAGTAAGCGCAACATAGAGTACATAGAGTACTCATTAACCATGATAGACGGATACTTTATTTGTTTTGTAGTTCATGTTTCGGGAGAACATATCCCAGTGTTCCTTAGCTGGTCCCCCCTCGTTCTGGGTGGTTAGTCCCTCCTCTAGGGTCTATTCCTGTTTCTTTAAAAGTCTCTCCATGGTCTCCATATTTTGGCGTATTACTTTGTGCATGCTCTTGCTTTGTACACCACATCTACATATTGCATGCACATCCCGTGTTTCCAGGCAAATGCAACACTGAAGGTTCCTCCCCGCTACTACAGAGTTCCACCACATCCCTTTTCGCTACAATAAAGGCAATATTACAAAGGCATAGGGTATTCCTTGATAGGGAATGGTGTCCCCGGATTGCCAGGAAGACTACCCATTTGTTCATGTACCATTCTGTCTCAATCACCTTCGTAACTTGTTTTATACAGGACTAGAATGTGCGTAGTCTTAGACATTACCAAGGTATGTGGATGAGCATGCCACTTTGTCTGTATCCTGGAACAGACATTTATTGGATTCTAGGTTCCCCATTTTAAGTAAGCGTGTGAATATATAATAGGCTCTATGCAGCATCTTTAGTTATATCAGGCGGAATCCCAATCTTATCGCCACTTCCAGTTCTCCTCACAATCTGCGTCTTCCAGGATCCCGGGATCCTGTTCCCATTTTATCTTGAGGCTTTCTAACAGTGTTTGACCGTTCACCATTAATGTTTGGTATATTTGTGAGATGGCGTGTCTGCAGAGCGTGTCGCTAGTACCTTATATTACAGTGGAGGTTTGTACGCTATATCTTTCAGGTTGTAAGAGTATTTGGATATGACATTTAAACATTTGGAGATATCTGTAATATTGGGCATCTTAGAGTTCATATTGGTGTCTCAGGTGCTCAAATGTCAACATCTCATTTGAGGTCCAGATATCACCCACCGTGGATATACCCAGCAGATTCCATTTAGAAAACCCTTTCAATCGTCTGCGGGTCTGCCCGTATTCCGGAGTCCCATAGAGGAATCTCCCTAGTGACTTTATCCCACCAGCCCAAGTTGTGAAGTTCCTTTTTCCATATCCTAATGATTGTTGCGGTTGGTGTGTGTTTTTTTATACTGCCCTGGTAATACAGATCTCTTCTGTGGCCCCGGACATGCAATGCTCTTCTATCTGCCATAATAGACAGTTAAATCTGCCCCGCAAATGTCCAGTCGTTGACCACCAACAATTACGTTGCCCAGTAATTGCAACTTAGATCTGAAAAAGCAATGCCCGTCCTACCAGCCTTTCAATAAAGGGGTAAGTTCTGTTCTAGAATCCCCTCTGTCCCATAGGAGTGTCCTCGTCGCTGTATCTATGTCATGGAAAAAGGCTTCTGACATTGTGTAGTGTTCTAATCTAGGACCCTGATCGATACTGTGACCTTATGCCCCTATTCGGCTATAAATCCATTTATTCCCTATATTGGCATAACCGTTCAAGTGCAATATTCAGAAACTCGTCTCTGGCCTCACACGAACAGAGCCACATTTCAGAATCACTTTCTCTGCCACTTCCTTTGCAACCAATTAGTGCAATGACATAGCAGAAGTTACTATCTAAGATTCCTAGATTAACACTCCGAGTTCTTCAACAAGATAAAAACTCAACCTGGAAATCCCCGCTTGCTGTGTTTTGATTAGTAATAGAACTCTAATGAGCACTGATAGACGATCACTTCCTAGTGACATCTTTATTGACGTCTTATGTCCAAAAACTTACGTCAAACAAGGCACCTTTCAGGTATAAATATTACCAACGTTGCCTTAAGCAAACGCTGTGTCGCTGCTGCTGAAGTTGCTGTTATGCTGATGATACCATAGCTGCTATCGCTACTGCTATCGCTGCTAACTAGCGAACGATGGTGTGGTGAACTTGGGAGCTGAACAGCCGTCCCCCTGCAAGAGCCCAGCAGATGCAAGCTGCCCGCGGATGCTGCCCCTCCTCCTCCTCCTCGACGCGCTGAGAGAGACGCTGTCTTTTCTCTTGCAGAGAAATCCAGCTCCGGCGTTTCTAGTCTACCCTTGCGGGTGACTGGGATATCGACCCCCTGAAGGAGATACCAGACCTCCATCATTCTATTCCAGAGGTATGGTGTTGACTAAACCCTTAGAGAGAATTCTTGAAGCAAACCTTGGCAAAACCAACTTAACTTAAAGCTACTTACTTACTCCCCTTCCAAGTATTAGGCTTAGGTCAGGTACACTGGGGTAGGCGTAGTTAGAAGCACCAGTTGAATATTTTAGCCTAATGTATATATGAATGTATATATGTTTTATTCATTTTAAACCATTGTATGGCTAAGAAACCATATCAATGCTTTTACAGTATTATTTCGCAATACTCATCTTACTGTACGTACTTTTTATAATAACAAGTCTTGCAATTGTGGCAATTCATTTCTCTTGTACGAGAAGAAAGACTGTTCAATAAATGTTACCCTTTATTGAAAACGCCCGTCTCTCTATTCTGTACATATTGTGAAAGTAAACTGCACAACCACTGACTGAGTAAAATAACTGTCTATTGTTTCACACGACCCTAGAGATTGACTCTTGATCTGAGGAGCAAAGTTGTCATGTTGCACGGTTGTTGGAAAACTGAATCCCTTCTTGTCTGTACCAGGGTAGCTGATTACTTCCTATTCAGTCAAGAAAGTTTCCAGTGACCTCTGAGCTAGTTGGTAACAAACCCAATTAAGTTTAGCATAGTCAGTGGAGGCCTGGAAGATCCGCACTTCTACGTCGATACTACTGTTTATGTTATTCCAATGCGCAGGGCCTATTGGGAAAATAGGAACTACACTACATGGCGCCCAAACGTTTGGTAAGGCGATAAACTAACGCAAGATGTTAGAGTAACTCAGTCGTGCATTTTTCACACAGACCCCTTTTTCTCGTAAATACTCCAATCGACGTCTGGAGTGGGTGAAAGGTTAAAATCCGCCCGAACTCAGTAGGAAGAGATTCCTATGTAAAGCTCTGGTTTATTCAACGTTGAAGGATACAGTGTCACAAAATATTGTGCACCTAATCTTTGTCTCCTTGGAGACCTACTCTGCAAAAACTTTTCTGACAATAAAATGTCAGACAGTGAAGAAGAAAGGGAAGCAGCTAGACTGACAACCCTACTAATAGAGGAAGACACGAGTCTCCTACAGATTGACCCGGATGCAATTATCATCCAGGTACATTTAAGAAAATCTATAACTTTAAAACTTATAGAAAACGGACTGACACCACAAGGTGGTACAGTAATTTTCGTGATAGAGGCACTCGAATATCGGCAGACAGAGGTATTCTATTCATGGATAAACTTTCCAGCGGCAAACGCTAGAACAAAAGAGTTTCACTATTACAAAATAGAGAAACCTCCGGATGAGTACGCTCCTTTCGAGGAGACTGAAATCCCACTAAAATTCCAAGAGCACCTGCTCTGGTTTAATGGCGCCCTAAAACATAATGATCATATTACCAGGCTCGGTCCACTAGGTAGACCAGGAGCAACGTGGCCGGTTCTAGCCAGCTACACCCCACATCCGGACATTGCAAAAATGTCAAAAGAAGAGCTGTAGTACAGCTAAAAACACTTATAAAAATACATAGGCAATTAGCCCAATATGTAATGCGGACTGCAACAGTCCAACCTGCTGTTAATGTACCACAGCAGGGGAACACTAATAAAATTACACCACAGAACATACAATCATGTCTTGGTAAAACACCAGTGAAACGGGAACAAATTCCTTTCAGGTTAGCGCAAAAAATCACTCAAATAGAGGCAGTATTTCCAGATACTACCCCTATCGAGAAACACAGAATCTTGACCATCTGCCTTCCTATGGGAATCGCACCACACGTGGAGGACTGCGACACTTGGGGTACAGTCTTTGCTTCCATCTACACAAAAACACATGGTGTTCCGTCAATGGCGGTAATACCAGATGTGCTAAGACAGATTCAAAATGAATATGGTCCAGAACCCATCCGGGACTTTAAACCCTTTGGCCCCCCCCTTTGTGGTAACAATTGATTCTGAAAATTCTTGCCCTCTGGCCCGGCCTGTAAATATGTCAAAGGCCCCTGTGGATGTGCGTGTACTAGATTTTGTTCCATTATTCGATACTGACCTTTTGTTAAATAGAGCCTGGCTTCTCAAGCGTTTCAGTGAGGTTGAAAGTCTCTATCACATTCAGTCTAGAGACATAGAACTGGTGTCTCTGTTGGGTGGAAGTCGGGTTTTGAGTATTCGGGTGAAATTTTATTCCCCTATCATAACAAATTTGATACTAGAACAGGCTGAAAATTTTCAACGGTTAGGTATTGATATTCTCCCTATCTCTACCCCAGGCAAGCCAAACTCTTTCGGTAAGCAGGGGTTAAGGGGTGGTGAGCAAAACGGGGTAACCTCTCCTCTGAGAGACCTGAAAATTTGGGTTTCCAGGGGAAAACGCTCAGTATCGCACGTGAAGCCTCTTCCACTAATTGAGAATTCCACACTCAATGATGATAATAACCGGTGGAATTGGCTTCATAGTGCATTATCAACAAAAACTAAGGATAACCCCAAATTGTTCCACCATCTTTAACCCAGCATTAAACATAATCTCCTGGAACGCGGCCGGATTCCACAGTAGCCCGGAGAAAATGGTCTTTCTATCCACTCTGGAGGCTGATATATTGTGCATTCAGGAAACATGGTGCATAGATAGGTTAACGCCTTTAAAAGATTTTTATGTTTTGGAAGTTCCGGCTGCGCCCTCTAAGAAAGGGCATGCTAGGGGGGGGCTCGCCTGTTTACTGTCAAATAAGTTTCAATGGAGATTTTCCCATTATATTGATTCCAGTAGACTTTTCCACACAATAACAATAGAAAATTTGTTCCATGATAATGTAAAATACTCCATGGTAATTTTTAATGTGTATATTCCGCCTGAGGAATGTTTTAATGATAAATTGCAGCGGGTTCTCCAGTATATGGAAAAGTTAAAAAATTCCCCTCCTTTTCCTGTAATTTTGCTTATAGGTGATTTGAATTGTAAAATTTCAAACGCTAGTCTAAAACTCTTCAGGGATAAAGTTAAGGAGGAAGTACATTGCATCCCCCAGACGCTTTTCCCGGAAAACTTAAGGACAAATAAAAGGGGGAAGATCTTGCTAAAAGAACTAGCGATCGGGGATGGTATTATCTTAAATGGAAGACTTCCATCTGACGTCCCCGCAAATTATACCCACAAATCCCCCTTTGGGTCATCAATTTTGGACTATGCTATCGCCAGCTATGGTCTGTTTCCCCAGATTCTTGACTTAAAGATCATACCCACGACTCTGAGCGACCATAGTATATTGTTACTATCAGTTTCTTTAAACTCTCTGAATACGGCGTCCTGGTCGCTAAATGGCAAGGAGGCTACCTTCCACTCTACATCTGGAAGATGCTTCTGGAATAATGCTGCCATCAATGGGGTGCAGGTTCTACTGACCGATACCCTTAGGGAAATAGAAGAGTGGAACGGAAATGAAATAGTTTGTTTTGAGGAACTTATGTTAAAGATTTTATTGAATGCTAAAAAAACTGTCCCCCCTAAGAAAAAAGGAGAGGTAGTTCCTCTGACACTGCGTAATCTGAATAGGGAATTAAATAAACTAATCCGTGAACAGTACGTTGAAAGGGTACTGGAACGTGGGAAAGATATCGCTAGGTTAAAAAGAAAGAGAAGCAGACTCAAGCAAAAAATTAAAAGGGACAGGGAGGATGAAGTATGGATTAAATTAAGGGAATCTGCTGCACATGGCAACATTAAAGATTTTTGGGCAATAATCGGGAAAGGATGTGGTACACGCCACTTCCCTACTCCCATATCTATACCAGAAGATCTATGGTCCTCTCATATCCGAGAACTTTATGCAGGAAACGGGACCACAGGTGTGGATAACTTCATGTATGCTGCCCCTGATGACCTGGTTTTCTTTCCCTCTGAGAAAGAAATCGAGACGGCTATAAAAAATATGCGATCCTCTGGGGCCATGGGACCGGATGAGCTTCCGATGACGGTCCTAAAACAAGACCCCTTAAGCTGGAGCAAAATCTTGTACCCCCTGTTTAGGGCATGCCATCTCTCTAAATGTGTTCCTGCTTCTTGGAGAGGAAGCATTCTGGTCCCTATCTTCAAAAAGGGGGCAAGGGACAGCCCCAGTAATTATCGCTTGATTGCGCTCCTCGACTCCATCGGAAAGGTCTTTGCGAAATGTCTCCTCAGTTCTCTTTCTGATTGGGTCGAGGAGCACAACATTTTGCCGCTGGAACAGACTGGTTTCCGAAGGGAGCATGGCACTCTGGATAACCTGACTGCCCTTCAGGTGATTACTGATAAATATGTCCAGGTGAGAGGGGGTGTTGTATACGCCGCCTTCATTGATTTCTCCACAGCGTTCGATAAAGTAGATCGTGGAACGCTGTGGAGAAAATTGGCGATGCTGGGTGTCCCTACTCCCCTGTTGGAATTGGTGCGGGCTCTGCACACTGAGACCTGGTGCAGGGTCTTAATGGGGGGCGAAAGGGGGCTCTCGGCCAAAATACCATCTCAGAATGGCCTTAAACAAGGCTGCTTATTGGCACCCCTTTTGTTTTCCCTATATACAACTGACCTCCCTGCTGCTGTGTCTCACAGTGAGGGGATCGCGCCATTGATAGGAGGGGCGCCAATATCCTGTCTGATGTATGCTGACGATGTGTTGTTGCTCGACTTAACTCCCATGGGTCTGGCAAACCGGCTTCAGGCCCTTCAGGACTTTGCCGGGGAGCATCATATGAAGATCAATATTAACAAAAGTAAAGTGATGTGTATTGCTGGTAGGAAGAAATGCCGCTCGACAAATTTTGGTTGGGCTATTGGAGGGCATAGATTGGAGGTCGTAACTTGTTATACCTTTTTAGGGAAAATATTCTCGGCCAATATGAGCGAGAATCTCCATATAGAGCACTGCTCTCGCAAAGCTCTTGCCCATGGCAATGGGTTAAAGTCCCTATACCTGGCAACGGGGAAAAGACATTTTTCTAGCCTTCTAGAAGTATTTAGAGCTAAAATCCCCGCAACCATCTTGTACGGTATAGAAATAATAGAGATAAAATATTGGGACTTTTGCCACAAGACTGAGGGAAAACTCCTAAGATCCCTCTCGACTCTTAACAATGCCTGTCCACTGGCCGCCTGCAGGCTGGAGTTTGGACTCAGGAGTGCCTGGGTTCAGGGGCTGTGCGCCCTAATAAGGTGGGTAGCCAGTTTGGCCAGAGCGAGAGAAGGAACCCTGCGAGTTTTACTCAAAAATGAACTTTTGGGCAATTTTAAGGAGTTCTCTAAACTCGTTAGTAATTTCAGAGGGGCTGTGAAAATCCTTAAACTGGATGAAAGCGCTCTTTTCTCCTACTCTCCCACGCAGTTAAAGCAGGTCCTTAAGGAGGCTTCGTGGGAGTATTGTTTTCTATCCGACAAAAAAACAGTTGGAGATAAAAGGAATGTGGAGCCGCTCATCTCCTCCTATAGGTTGAAACAGCCCCAACCTTATGCCCTATGGAACTTACCACATGGGATACATAGGTTTTGGTTTTTATTACGTTATGACCTAATCCCTCTTAATGTGTTGTTGTCCAAATGGCATGGCACCTCACCTTTGTGCAATTTATGTAAATTGAATAACCAGGACTGTATGCATGTACTTTTGATTTGTCCTATGTTACGTAACTTGCGCAATCGATGGCTTAAAGTAATCTGTCTCCGCCTCAGCATTGTCACTTTACAAGATTTTCTTCATGCACTTTATTGCCCACCAAATGAAATGTTTTGTGCTTATGTTTTTAACTTTTTTAAAGGATTTTTAGCTATTTATTAATTTCTCTGGAAAACTGTGTCTGCCCGGCCTTGTTGGACTGATGGCTTGCAGTGTAGCTATTACGGTTCGAATATTATGGTTTTTTTTTTTCTTGTACTTTTGGTGATTGTGTTGCTTTGCTTGTATATGTTTATGTGGCCCTCTTTGAGAGCCAAAACATAATAAATAAATTTGAATTTGAATTTGGTCCAGAACCTGCTTTAACTCTTGGTATGAAATTACTGAAAGACTTTAAGCATGTCTCTGCTATATTATTAGCCAACATAAAGGGAGAAGCAGCATCTGTGACGATCCGCCAGAAGTTGAAGGAAACAGATATAACAGATCAGCCTGTTGAGCTTGCCAGAATCATAGAAAAATGTTATGAAGAATTAGGTAGAGACGGCTTGGGTGGAAAACCAGTAAAGCCCCAACTGCTCGAAAATCCTGAAAAATTATTTATTAAAAATAATTCAAACACTCCTAAAAAGAGCTGGGATGGAAATAAACAATCCACTCCCAAGGAAAAAGTTTTCCAGTCCAGAGGAAGGTCTCCTCGACAGAGGGAAAGAACCCCAACTCGAGAACATCAGTCTCCCCAGAGGGAGCTCTCTGAGAAAAGATATAACCTTAGAAATAGGGATAATTTGAAAAAACCTGATAGATATCAAAGTATTGATACACGTCCCTCTCGATCTTTTTCGCAGAAATCGGAAAGAAGAGAACGGTCAGACCCAGGAGAGCACGCCAAGTCCAAAGACAAAGAACCTGCTCAGAGTAAAAAATCTCAATTTCCAAAAAAGAAGGTAGCCAGTATTAGAGTAATCAACCATGCCGAGAATACTGAGGACACAGTTGAAAAACGGGGAGTGGGCACAGACAGTGCAGCAGAAATCAGTATAGCCCACAAGATCTTGATGAGTCTCCTGGAGACAGTGGACACGAATGAATACATTCAGGTTGAAACTGCCGACACCAGACTTAGCGAGCCCCATAAGATATACGAAATAACATTGCGTATAGAGGGTGATAAGACTAGGAAAATAAAGGGTCTATTTTGGGATAAACTCTCAAAAGGCTACGATATTCTGTTAGCTGAAAAAGATTGCCCCCCAGAGTTTGTCAGGGAGTGCCCTCGTGGCGAAGAAATGATTATGCCTGCCTTCTCGAATCACATTCCGATTCACAAAAAATATACTTATGCAAGGAAATGGGCAGTAGCCCAGGCACCGGCATTATATCAAAATCATGTAGGATGGGATGAGGACTCACCTCCTCACAAAATCCAGTTAAAAAGTGAACCAACTGCCCAACGGCAGTATCCCATTAAGCAAGAAGCTAAAAAACAAGTCAGGGAGATCTTAGATCAACTTGAATACCAAGGGGTGATTGAAACATGCACCTCTCTAATGAACAATCCTTTGTTTCCTGTCTCCAAACCAGACAATTCATATCGTCTAGTTTTGGACTACAGACACCTTAATGCATGTTGCAAAACATTTGCAGTACAAAACTCGCATAGTGCAGCCCTAATGAATAACATAGTTAGGAAAAAGTATAAAACAACATTAGACATATCTAATGGTTTCTTTTGTCAAAACATTGCACCAGAAAGCAGGTATTTGACCGCACTTCTACGTCAATACTACTGTTTATGTTATTCCAATGCGCAGGGTCTATTGGGAAAATAGGAACTACACTACAATTGCATATGGTGTATTTTACAACATTTATAGGACTAGAAAACATGCCACTTTTAAACTATGCAGCTTGACTCATAAGGCACTAACCAAGTGGCTAACAACCTACCTAAACACCAGACTCTGCCACTACCAGCCTACGAGATTTCTCAGATCTGAAAATAAACTTTACCAATGAACCCTCGTCTCCGCACTTCTAGATTTTGAGGTACGTCTTTCTTATATCTTTTCCCACTTCACTGGAACAAGCTTCCTCTGCAAATTCAGTTGTTTCCGGATCCTTTCAAGTTAAAAAAACTTTTAAAGACGTGGATGTTCTAATTGCGCTATTCCAACTGAGTAGCAAAGCTACACCTTCAAGTGTGAGTTAATGCTCTATAGCAAGTGCCCATAGCATAGCATAGCATAGCATAGCATAGCATAACATAACATAACATAACATAACATAACATAACATAACATAACATAACATAACATAGCATAACATAGCATAACATAACATAACATAATATAGCATAACATAGCATAACATAACATTACATACAATAGCATAGTATAGCATAGCATTAGCATAGCATAACATAACATAGTATAACATAAGAGAAAATATGCAATGCAGTAAATAATTTGATGCAGAATAACGCTTTGACAGATGTATGGACTAAAGACAATCCATTTGGGTCAGGGGGTACTTTTTACTCAGCACCTCATCGAACGATTACTAGGCTAGATTATATTTTGGTGTCCAACGATATATTAAATGGGACCCAGATAGAACGGCTGCCTAGAATGATCTCGGATCATAATATACTGGTAATAACCATGCCAAGGGCAGATAGAGGGAGGCCCAATCCCTATACCTGGACATTCGAGAGAAGACTGTTGAAAGAGGAAGGTTATATCAATAGGATGAACGAATGGATTACACAGTTCTGGGAAATTAATAGAGGATCGGCTCCAGCTAAGATAGTCTGGGACACATTCAAGGCCGGGATAAGGGGGAAACCCTGAGCTATACTTTAAAAAGGAGCAAGATGGAGAGAACAAGGATGGATAGGTGGATAAAAGAAATGGACAGACTAGAAGAGCAACTAAATAGGGCAGTGACGAGGCAACGTGCAACAGATATTGAGGGCCTTTTACTGGAGATTAAAGTCAAGAAAGCAGAGACAGGAGAAGCGTTGGCGGAGAAGGCAGCAGGGAATTACCTTGCTAAGAAGGAAAAGTGTTATGAGTATAGCGAGAGGGTAGGACACTTACTGGCTATCAGAATTAGACAAAACCTGGCAGCAGTTGAAATTAAAGAGATTAGAAATAGCGCAGGGGAAATTGTAAATAAAACAGAAGAGATTCAAGAGGTATTTAGGGAATTCTATAAGAAATTGTACGACCAGAATGTAGAGTGTATAGGAGTAGGGAGCAGGGACTATTTGACAGGGGTAAATGTAAAGTATTTGTAGAGCGCACTGCTACCAAGCAGTTTCGTGGCGCAATTACTCATACCGCTGTGGAACCCTTCCTGGCTTTCCCTGTGAAGTGTCCACTCCTGGGCACCCCTAGGGTGAAGCCAGTTGTGGAGATTAAGCAAGCTATTGCCCAGAGTTGCAGCGTGGGACCCATGATTGGATTAGGCACTGAGGCAAGAATATCAGGTCCGAGGAATTTTTGAGCCCGAGACCCGCCGAGGTGGGAATCGAACCCGGGTCCCGGACCAGAGCTCTGCATCAAGGTCTGCCACTCTAACCATTGAGCCACACTTCTCCACATGAGAAACTGTAGAGCGAAGAAAGAGATAAATTAGAGTTACCTTTATCATTTCAGGAGCTTAAAATGGCAGTGACTAACTTACCAGGGGGCAAGGCTACAGGGCCAGATCAAATACCAGCCGAGTTTTATAAAACATTCGGAGACAGGCTTGGGAAGGATATGCTGGAGACCTTTAGACAGGCACAGATACATAAACTAGCGCCACAGTCCTGGGACGATGCAAATATTATTGTGATTTTGAAAAAAGACAAACCCCCTTTAGATCCAGGGTCATACAGACCTATTACTCTCCTGAATGCGGATGCTAAAATGTATGCCAAAGCATTAGCACAAAGACTGAGTAGATTTATTGAGAGACTAGTTAGCAAGTCACAGCACGGTTTTATTCCCGTGAAAGGGACTATCCAGCATACTAGACAGCTTATTACTATATTGAATGCTGCTGAGGTAGCAGGAGACCCTGTCGCAGCCATATTTCTTGATGCTGAAAAAGTGTTTGACAGGGTTTCCTGGCAGTTTCTGTGGAATGTCATGGACTGGTTCGACATAGGCAAAGGATTTATTAGCGTCATACAAGTATTGTACGTGCAGCCAATGGCTAGGGTGAAAATAAATAAGTCTTATACTAAAACGGTACGGATAAGACGTGGAACCAGGCAGGGCTGCCCGGCATCACCCTTACTTTTTGCCTTATATCTAGATCCGCTACTTAGGAGACTAATTGGTAATATTAACATCTCGCCGGTTGTGTTACAGGAGGCAGAATTTAAAGTATTCGCCTACGCAGACGATGTGGCATTGATAACTACGGAACCAGGAAGGGCTTTAAGAGAAATAGAGCAGGAGGCAGCAGATTTTGGGGGTTTATCAGGATACTCGATAAATAAGGGGAAAACTCAGATTATTATGAATAAATACACATCCTATTCAGATCCCAGAGTGGTAAAGGAGGCAGTGTATCTGGGGGTAAGGGTGTCAGCAGACTTGGAGGAATTAGTGAAGTTAACTATGGAACCACTACTAGCTAAGGTAAAAAATAATACAGAAAGAATTCACAACCTACATTTGACGCTAATGGGGCGTATAAACGTAATTAAAATGGTTACCTTACCGAAATTTCTTTACCTGTTCAGGGCTATACCTCTTTTCTTTGAACAATTTTGGTTTACTAAGTTAGAAGCAATTCTTAATAGGCTAGTGTGGGCACAAGGGAAAACTAGAAGGGCTTACAGACATATGACACTTACACGTGAAAAAGGGGGGTGGGGTGCACCGGATTTTAAATTGTATTACTGGGCTGCAGCTTTGCAATACTTCCAGGGATTATTAGGCGGAGGGTATGACTTTATAAATGTGTATAGAACTGTACTGGGGGAGGGCGCGGTCGATGGGCTTTTGAACACAACAGACTATAGACTTTTTAAACATACTAGGTTTAAAACCCTAAAAGCTGCATATATGATTTGGAAAGGGGTAGGAAAAAAACTGGGAGTTGGGACATTCAGCAGATACACTAGACTATCATCTAATGTAACTCTCCCGGGGGATATTTTTAGGGATGGAACTATGAGGATATGGAACGATAGGGGCATTAGGAAAATAGGAGACCTCCTGGATATAGAAGGGGGGATAATACAATTTGAAGAATTACAAAGAAGATTTGAAATACCCACTAACACCTTCTTTAAGTATCTACAGGTGAGGAGTTACCTGAGGGATAAAAAGGGAGGACTCTTAGGATTCAAACACTGCAGGCTATTGGATTATATAGAACAAAGCAAACAGTGTACGATACGTCAGCTACATGCAGAACTGTATGCATACAAAATAGATGATAGAGAGAAATTTTCAAAAAAATGGATAGAAAAAGTGGGGACTTCCCCGGACGGATTTCAGAAGTCCCTAGACTTAGGAAGATCAGTTCTGTTTTCTGCGATGCTGCAGGCACAGCATTATAAAACACTATTCTGCCTTTACCACACGCCAGCAAGAATAGCGCAGTGGGGTGGGGTGGAAGGTATAACTTGCCCTAGATGCAATTCAACTGAAGCTGACATAGTACACATGTTCGCACAATGCCCACAATTGTATACCTTGAAAAGGGCCATAGAAGACTTTTTGGAGAATTCACCGGATATTAAGATTAAGCTAAGTAATGAATTGTTATTGTTGGGGGTGAAGACTGAGGATGAAGACGGCCCCACAGAGTTTTTGTTTATGGTGGCAGCTGTATTCCGAATTAGTATTGCACGGGCATGGTTAGACAAGACACCTCCAACATTCCAAACTTGGATAGCAAGATTGTTAGCCTCATATAACTTGGAGAAAGCAATATATGAGAGGAAGGGCAGAAGGGCAAAAAAACTGGGAGGGGAGATGTGGCAACCTATTACGAGCTGGAAATCTGGACAAAACAGGGAAGGGGTTGGGTAAACAGTTGTATGTAGGAAGGGCCAATCCTTTTGTTTTGTTTTCTTCTCTTTCCTTTCTTTTTTCTTATTTTTTCTGCAGGGTTCTGGGGCAAGAATGTATTTGTATTTGAATCTGCTTTATACTATACTGGGATATGTAAAACAAGTATTTTGTACTGAAAGGCTGACTGTAATAATTTGGGGGGGCAAAAAATGCTGTGAAAAGATTATAATAAAAATATTTTTTTTTTTAAAAAAAGGAACAAGCTTCCTCTGCAAATTCAGTTGTTTCCGGATCCTTTCAAGTTAAAAAAAACTTTTAAAGACGTGGATGTTCTAATTGCGCTATTCCAACTGAGTAGCAAAGCTACACCTTCAAGTGTGAGATACTGCTCTATAGCAAGCGCCCATAGCATAGCATAGCATAGTATAGCATAGCATAACATAACATAACATAACATAACATAACATAACATAACATAACATAACATAACATAACATAACATAACATAACATAGCATAACATAACATTACATAGAATAGCATAGTATAGCATAGCATTAGCATAGCATAACATAACATAGTATAACATAAGAGAACAGATCAGAACAGAGCTTTAGGGAATGTGATCATCTTGTAGAGTACCACTATCCCTAGCATTGATATTGGAAGTTTCCTACAATGGTGTACATTAGCTTTATAGTCCAGATGAACTTGGCCCTAGTTATGATGTAGAAATGTTTCCTAGTAGCCTGTAACAAAAATCCCCAAATATTTAAAACCCACCCTCGTCCATTGTATCAGGAGACCCAATCCTCAGGGGATGCCAGTTGGTCAGTGGGTAGCCTATGGATTTATGTCAGTTTGTGTGACCACTGAGTACACCACAAAGAATCTAAGGATCTCTGGAATCCTAGGTATGGAGTGTAGGGGGGTCTGCTAGATACAGGAGTATTTCATCTGCGCATAAGGAGATAAAAAGTCTTCCCATCATGCCTCCTACCCGATACCTCGCAGGAGGGCATCTCTCCTGACCCATTCCACCAGTGGTTTAATGGCCTGAGCAAACAGCAGCGTACACAACGGTCATCCCTGTCTCATGCTCCTCCTTAATTAAAATGCCCTCAACCGTGTACCTTTTACCCGTACTCTGGCCACCGGCACAGTGTATGCTAGCTGGTCCCAGGCTCCAAATTTGGGGCCAAAGCCCTACTTCTGTGGTATGGCCCATACGTATGTCCATTCAAGAGAGTTGGATGCCTATCAAATTTTTCGACAGGAGGACTAAGGGTTCCGCTACTGAGTCATTAATCTGCAGGACCCCATATAGGCTTGCATGTCTTAGCACCATGAAGCCCAATAGGTCTGACTGAATTAGGGTTTCCATCAATTGCAATAGTCTATTTGCCAGGACCTTTGCTTGGCCTCCATATTGAGGAGGGAGATAGTTCTATAGGACGCACAGCCACCCCCGTTTTTTTGGCCTTGTGTATGAGGACCATATTAGCTGTTCGAACATCCCATGGTAGGCATTCCTCATTACGGGCCTTGGGAAGCATATGTTTAAGTGAACTGCGCACTGTTCCCCCAAACATGAAAAATACTCCAGGCGGACCCATTAGGTACTGGGTTTTGCCAAGTTCAGTTACCGAATAGCCTTTTCCACTTCCATGACCTCCAAACTTTCGTCCAATTTGTGCCTGTCCTCTTGATTTATGCAGGAGAACGTGATATCAACTACAGATTTAAAAATGTCGTCCGACCCTCCTCTCAGTCTCGATTATTATAAGGTCTCCATGTGGGTCACAAAAGTCTGTGCAGTGTCTGGTGCTGAATCTACTATTTTGTCCATTGAGGTTTTGATCCTACCGACCCCTCTAAGGCCTTCCTCCGTCCTGGAAAGCAAAGCTAGTAGCTTATTTTCCTTCTTTACCATCTTGCAGTGTATGTTGCGTAGCCCTGTATTGTGCCCTCACTTTGTCTTCTAGGAGTTGCCTGTATTTTACCATCCTTATGGCTATCTAGTGTGCCAGCTTTGCAGTTAAGATGTCTATGGATTCCCCATCTCACTTGGTCATCTTGATTTCTAACTCTCTGACCTCTCTAAGTTTCTCAATGTGCTTCCTGGACGTTCTTGAGATCAGTTGCCCTTTCATGACTGTCTTTTATGCTTCACATACTGTTATCCCCAATTCTACCAAACCTACATTGTCATTTAGGTATGTCAATGTTAGGAACTGGACTTCTGGTTGGAAAGGGTATGCACCTAAGCCAGGCAGAACCCACTACTCTAGTCAGTGTGAGCTACTTACACACATAAGATAACCTGCACTCACCCTCTGGTACCTTGGCACAGAGCAGGCAGGCTCATCATAGGAGGCAATGTATAAAGTATTTTTGCAACACACACACATAGTAACACAATGAATAAACCACAAGAAAACTCCACACAGGTTTCGAAACATAGTAAGCACTTATCTGTATAAAATAAGACCAAAACAACAATAATCCAATCAGTAGATCAAGAGATATCACTTTCAAATGAATGAAGGTAAAAGCAGTGCTTTGGAATATATGAACATTGTTAGAATACATGAATTAATGTAGCCTTAGAAGTCGGTGCACTTCTCTTAGGGGTAACTGAGGTCACACTGAGGGTTTATGATTGGAATGTGTTCAGGGCAGCTGGCTGCAAGGAGCGCAGCACTGTCCCGCAAGGCTGCTCGGGTGCGATTGTCAGCAAAGCAAATTATGTGCACTTAGCTGCGAGGAGCGCAGAACAATCCCCAAGACCACTCAGGTCTGATTGACGGCAAAGTACATATATGAACTCAGCTGCGAGGAGTGCAGCACAATCCCAAATACTGCTCAGGTCCGATTGTCAGCAAAGCAAACACCATCTGTGAGGCAGTGGGTGAAACCTCTGACATTGCTGACCTCTGATATGGCGCTCCCGCTGGACTACTGGTGCTTTGGTGAGTCGCTCAGCTGTGTGCGGCTGGGGTGGCAACCACGCCATCCAGGCAAAAAGCGGCCTTGTTGCCCCGATAACGGGTAGGGCAGGGGCTTCAACACTCACATTCAGACACTGGTTTTGTCTCTGCTCCCACTCAAGTGTAGATTGTGATTTCGGGTGCAATTTCAGCACGGAGCACAGAACAGCCTCTGTAGTAGAATGAAAACCATGAGGCCTTGTTGGGAAAATCACAGTGCCCTGAACCCGTGGCAATAGGGCAGCGCTGCAGTTCAATAAATGAAGATCTAGGATTCCCAAAAGCAGACTGTTGTTTCGGGCAGAACAGTCTCCGCACTGATAAATTCAAGAACACAGCGAGGTCTTTGATGTCCCTGAGACTTCAGGGAGAACAAGGGGCAAGCCAGTGAGCAATAGGCGTCACTCTGCGGCTTAGTCCTAGGTCCTCCAGCAGGCCAGATGTCAGCAGGCAGCATAAAAGCTCAATAAAGCAGGGAACCAGTAGAGTCAGGCACAGCAGAGTGGCAACCCTTTAGCACAGCAGTTTTTAATTCAGCAGAGTTTTGTCAGGCTCAGTGGTGTACTGATTTGATAGAGTCAGAGCCCCAATACTTATACTCCAAAGTGCCTTTGATGTAGGGAATGACTTCAAAAGAAGCTTCTGAAGTGCACAAGGATCCCTTTCAGTCCAACCATGGCTCCAGACTACCATAAGGGGGTACATCATCCCTTTGTGTGAGAGGAGGACACAGCCTATTCAGATGTAAGTGTGAACCACCTCTCCCTCTCCTCGCTCAGGAAGGCTATCAGTATGCAGATGAATGCAGATGTATCCATTGTCACACCCAGTCCTTTGTGTGTTGTGGCTGTCTAGAAAGTATGCACAAAGTGTAACTTTGACCAAGCCCAGACTTGTTTTGGAGGCAGGCTGCAGGCACACAAAGCAAAAGTAAGAGCAGAGAAATGTGCACCTTCTAAAAGTGTCATTTCTAAAATGGTAATGTCAAACCAAACTTTACTATTAAAGAGGGTTTATCACCACCATTCCAAAGATATTAAACATGAAGTAGATACTCCTATCCATTCAGGACTTACAGCTTAATAGTTGTTTTAAGGAATCCCCAACGGTGGTCAATGGAAGGAGTAGTCCTCACAGCATTGAAAAACTAATTTAGTGGTTTGTCACTGCCAGAACATGTAAAACTTAAAAGCACATGTCCTGCCTTTTAGTTCCACTACAATTTGTCCTTAGTGTTACTTGGGCTTTCCCTACGGTTGACATATGTGTAATGAAAGGAGAGTTTAAGGTTTGGCAAGTGATTTTAAATGCCATGTCGCAGTGGCAGTAAACTACACACACATGGCCTGCAATGGCAGGCCTGAGACAGGTTTGAAAGGATACATGTCTGGGTTGCACAACCAGAGATGCAGGCCCACTAGTAGCATTTAGATTTCATGCCCTGAGTACATGGTATACCACTTTAGAAGGGCCTTATAAGTAAAGTAAATATGCCAATCAGGCATATACCAATGCCACGATGTTTAGGGGTGAAGCACATGCCCTTTAGCACTGATTAGCAGTGGTAAAGTGCTCATTCGTAAGGCCAACAAAAAAAGTTCAGCAAGAAGAGGAGGAAGAAGGTAAAAAGTTTGGGGTAACCCGGAAAAAAGGTCAATTTCCAACAGATACTGTCATCTCCCGCAGGAAGATTTCAGATTCCCAGTCTTTTATGGACCACTGGTCCACTCTCCAATCTCACCGGCATACCCTTGTCCCTGTGCAGAGTTTTGTACATAAAAGGTATTGCTCAGAGATACCACTTGGCAAGAAGCAAGTGTCATAATTTCTGTCATCCTGATCATGGGGGACCGAAAAATAGTCCAGTCTAGACATTGCCTGCCAGTTGTTCAACACATAAGAATATTGTCTCATATCAGGATTTTCACCTCTACATAGGTCCCTCAACCAGGGGAAATTAACAAAGTTATGCAGTCTGGCCTCTTCTTTGCATTAGACTTTGTTACCCTGTCTAGCTCCAGCTGTATTGTTAAATTTAAGTTGCAGCCAATGATCAACAATGTGTTGGGGTCTGTACAATCCAGTTCCCCATCTGTAGCACCTGTGCTATGTACCACAACACTACCGTCATTATGACCCAATTCTAGTACCCCAGAATGTACTACAAGGGGTAAGGGGGAGGAATTTGTCTTTGGGATAAGGATAGTTATGATGCTCAAGTTACAAGCCAATTGTCAAACCCCACACATTATAGAATCTTGGAAAATAATCATACTCTTGAATTACAATCTGAAATTTCGAAATCACTAAGGAAGGATTAGGGAGAAGGATGGCTTTGCCAAAACGAGTTTGACTTTTTGAATAGTAACAATAAGAAAATACCAAATGTCTATGTACTACCCAAGGTGCATAAATCTATAACTCAATCACCTGGGAGACCGAAAGTATCAGCCTGTGGCTCCCTTCTGGAGCCACTGGCAAAATACATCGATACCTTCCTATTCCCATTGGTTAAAAACACCCTTTCCTATGTCCGTGACACTATGGATTTAATAGCTCACGTGGAAGGTCTGCCCCATAATAATGAAAAGCAGTGGTTGGTTTGTTTCGATATTGAATCGTTATATACCAATATTCCCCAAGACGAGGCATTGGCAGTATGAAATATGCAAAAAAGAAGAAATAGACTGGTCTAGATAACTGTAGGTGTGCTGTGCTGAGTCTAGAACCTGGAAACCATTAGTAGCACTGGAGTGATAGCACTGGGCAGGGAAAAATTCCCATCAGCCCACCTGTCTGGTGGAGGATCGTCACTTGGGAGATGTGTCATCAATCCAGATCTCAACCAATGCACCTTTTGATTGTGCAGAGATGGATTATATGATGTAAACTCAGACCACAGTGCTTCACTGGTGATGCTAATGGGGTGCAGTGCAAGTGAAAAATTAATATGTGAGAAAAGTGAGGATAAAATTGACTCCTAGGACCAAAAATAAGTTTAATAGGTATGGTACTAAGGTCAAAATTAAAATGCCAAAAATAGTTTTAAATAATAACTATGTGAAGGCAGAGTTAGTGAGGGTCGACATGTTTCAGCTAGATGGACTCTCTGATCCAAGCTTTCGTCAGGACCAAGTGAAAAATGCGACTGCAAAAACAAAAAAGTGTGACTATGTACACTAAATATTCGATAAATCCTACCAGCTCCTCTGAGCCCAGATGTGTACTGGTGGTACTCCAATTCTTGTTTTTATCTCCTAAAGTGAAAAAGAGAGAAAAAGTGTACAACAGAAGAAAGTTAGTGTCTAACGGTATCAAGGATACACGAAACAAACAATCAGCACACAAGCAGTGCGGTGGAGAAATTATCTCCCCGCTACCACAGTAAACGCGGGAATTTACCGGTTTCAGTGTATCCAGAATCACTGACAATTGAAATTATAAATATAAACTCACCCAGCGTTATGTGGGATTTTGCCTCACCTCACCCGGCACCCACTCGGGAAGAAGGAGGCCCCGCTCTGTTAGGGTGGAAATGCAATAAACATCCTCAGAAAAATATCAGAGTAGTTTACGTGCATATAATTGCATATTTCCAACAGATCCCTAGCAAAAGCCAGTTGTATCAGAAAGAGACTCAACCTCAATCGAGCAGGTGGCTCAGACCATGCAGGGGAAGTTTAAATGAGAAGTTTAAGCTAAGAGAGCAGATTTCGGCAATGTAATGAATACAGAGAAGAGGGCAGCAAAGATTGATTAAAGTGCCCTACCTGTCCGTCGGTACCTCTACACCAACATCCGAGAGGGAGTGGAGGTAACTGGCTAGTGAACGCGCAAGTCCTTTTATACCCGTAGTGATGGAATAATTGACTACAGCTGTAACAGGTATTATCGGTGGACTATTTCGCAAGTTCAAAAAAGGAACGCTATCGCTGATCTACGCTGCGCCAAAAGAAGTATCAGGAGACCTGCGCATGCGTGTGCCAAAGAATCTAAATGTGTGTTGACTTCACGCATGCGTAGTGAAATAATATACCATACAGCTCTGCATGGAAAGCGCCATGTCTGGAGCGGTGTGTGTAGATATTAGATCAACTCCTATGATGCTGTTTTTGGATCCATGGGGAGTATTATTTCACAGTGGTGAATTACGACATACTGGATCTAGGTATTTAAAGCGATGTCCACGGTATGTCATCATTTAGGCCCAGAATGTGGCTTTTCAAAAGAAACACCCACTTTTGTTCCTTCTTGAATAGAAATTTAGATACATCGCTAATGTGAGGGGGAATGTATGGCTGTTCAAGGATAACCCACTTAATTTCGTCAGCCGTGTGTCTATGATCCAAGAAATGGTTGGTTAGTTTAGTGGCCTGTTTGCGACACCTGATTGTACTTTTATGTTCCCCAATTCTCAACTTGAAAGAATATCCGACAACAGTTGGTAAGAGCAGATAGACAGATTGAGTCCTCAAAGAAAGATCTGAGAAGTTTGCTTTGTCTACCTCCAGTGATTGGGCATTACCGCTGCCAAAATTGCTTAGCCTGTAGACTTACAGAAGATTCTAAACAACTGTACATAAATGGACAAATACACCTTCAAAGGGTATTTTCGAATTGTAATCCCAAGAATGTTTTCATTTATTAGAATGTAAGGAGTGACGGTCATACACTGGGTGATTATGTTTAGAGTGTGCAATGTTTTCCAATAGCCCTTTTTTGGGGTTTGACCTTCTCTATGTATACTCAATATTATGAGGTTTTTATATACCTTGGTTAGGTCTGAGGTTTAATCTTTCACACCTATAGACATTCTAGATGCAATAATCACGTTTCCGGCTATCTCGGAGTAAACTATGAGATGAATATTGTACACAGTGAGGCAAGTACGTATTTTGCCCGTTAGTGTATGGGTCTTAATTTTCGAGATTTGGTTATCCATGCACTTTCAGACACGTGGTTGTATCCGTCCAAATATAGATTTTTACACTCAAATAATGAAAATACCTGATCGGTTTATTACGTAACCCGGTTTTATATTTGGCAACTATTTCACCTTTTTAAAAAAACACTCGTAATTAAACACACGCAAGTGTTTCTTCAGTTTCCATTTAAAGGGATGTGCTGTAGCTTCCGCATCAGGTGACCGGGTGCATGGGATGTTCTCGGCGAAGGCGAACGTTTGATGGCTCCGAGGCGTTTACTAAGACGGCAAGGTAAGACGCGGTTAGGACAATGACAAAAGGTTTTTAATGTCCTTTATGTCGGTTATACACTATCAAGTTGGTTGTGACTTGGGAGAAGTCTTATTATGTATTGATATCTGTTCATTTCCAGATACATTATCGAGAGGGAGAGTGTGACTCTAGGAGGCAGCGGATTACAAGCGAGCCGGTGTGCTCTCTTTATTTATTAGTAAGAACATTACTGCATTGATGTGGGGTTTCCACATTTGGCGATTTCATCACATCGCGGATTCAGTTTAGTTGATAAACTTGTTTCCTTTCACTAGTTTTTCGATATATACAAGTTATTTTGTGAGCTGCTACACCTGAAAAGTGGGATATTGGTGGGAAGACTCATTGACCACCAGAGGTACAATCAGATTTTTTTGATGTATTGAAGATAGAGGAAAAATACAATTTCTTTTAGACTTGGGTCTTTTTCTTTCACGCTTTTTGCGTATCACTGGGTGCACTACTTTATTATTCACACATTGTTTTGATATAGGTCACGGTGTTGTGTTTATACAGTTTTTGTATATATCACTTGCGATATATTCTTTGAGAAAAAGATACTTTTTAGACACACTAAGGTTTAGACTATCTGGCCGTCACTTCAGTATGCCATTTTAATAAAATATTTGTATATAGGCCTTTATGTGCACTTGGATTGGTTACAAACAACAGATTGCATTAGTGATGAATATCATGTATGAATATTGGAGGATAAATCCGGTATTTTTGATGTTATGGGTTCTTTTGAATAGATGTTACTCTGGAGCCCTAGTCCTGATGAGGCTCACAAGCTGATGGGTTGAAACGCGTTGACACATACAATGGAAGACACGCAATAAAAATAAAAAATATAGAAAATATATCCATGAGCATTTGTGAAAAAATAAGGATTAAAATTGATAACCTTTATTGCTCTATAGGGTGATCTCACATATAAGGAATGCTCAGTGAAATTTTCAGTAGAGCATCCATTATTGAATGATAAGGGCTACGAAAAACAACAAGTGAATTGTATAACTATTTGTTTCTATTTATGTTCGTTGTATAAGCATTTTGCATATATTCGTCTATTGTGGTAAATGTGTATATGTGTATATAAATGTTATATTGATTTGTTTATGATTCTAAAGAATATACACAAAGAGAAAAAGAAACTGATAATAAATATTCGCTTTATAATCTAAAACATTTGATATCTGTTTTGAGTCAACTTGTGGTTAGTGATTTTAATTAAATCATCAGATTAGATTTTAAGATTAAATATTAGGGACAGGTAATTTGAGTATCTTTCCGACCTATGTTTGGTGTATTTATCCCTAGGCATTATTTTTTGTTTGGTATATCCAGAATGGCTGTGAAGCACCAGTCAGGGTCAGTCCAGCTCTATCTCACCACTAACGGCAGTGATTTGAGAGCCAGAATTCCCACCCCTCTGAAGTCCGACATGAATTCAGAGTGGGCTAACACCTTGTACCTCCCTCGCACCAGAAATCCACATTTATTGCCCGCTAAGTGGGTTTCATGGTGCAATATTTGATTGGTCCCATGCATATGTAGGCATTTCGGCACAACTCCCCTTTTGATTTTATGCCTCAGTCCATTCATCTTCCATGTCATGATGTTCAAGCTTCCGGATTATGGCTTTGCATAACATTATGGTGGTAAGAATCCCAGTCGGTCCTCAGTATAGTCATCAGTGTTAACCGCCACAAACTCAAAACCAGTGCTCTATTCCCAAAAATACGTCCCTCTCTCCTCAATTCCCTGCCCACCTCAAGACCACATGCTGTGGGTATGAAACATCCTACCTCCCCAAAGCTTGAGGCATCTTTCATTCACCCCCTCAATAACGTGTAGCAAATAGTATTTGACATAAAACAACAAAACAAGTGTCGCCGAAGGTCAAAGTCACACCCCAGCAGTTCCTGCATCTGGCATTTGTTGCATATTCGTATGGTGTATTAGAGGGTTAGATGGCTACAGCTGTAAGATGTGGTTTCCATAAGTAGGTATTCCTCTGTAGCATATTGTTTGATCCTGCAGGCTATTGTTTTCATGCCGTCGGTCGCGTCCGTACTATATTGCGGGGAAGGCTGCATGTGTTGTCGTTGTTTTGCTTGAGCACGCCATCAACCCACGCTTCATCTGGACCTTACCCGGACAGTTGCTGATCATCACAACTTCAGGTGCTCTGGTACAGCCGGCGAGGTGTTGGACTGCGGCACCGAGCATACCTCTCCTGCAGCAACCAGCCATGCAGCTTTAGTGGCGAGGAGGCGATCCGGATTGAAGCTGAGCAGGGTTGAAAATCTTCGAAGTTGTGGCAGGAGCGAACTGGCCTGAAGCCCTCTGAATTCCTACCTCACTGTGCACTGGACCCAGCCACCGCCAGCCCCCCTGCTACAGAGAAGTGGACTGCACCATTTCAAAGAGGAGTTTGGGATCGCCGGTTACACCTCCGGGCTAACGCCAGTGAGGGGGCCAGAGACTACGGGCCCGATTCACAGAATGAACATAAGACTCAATTCTAAACTTACTACTATTTTGGTATTCACAGAATGCACGTACTACTTTTGGCATTCACAGAATGAACTTCCTCATTTAGGTATTCACAGAAGTTAGTAGTCCTAACTTTAGGACTCCTAAATGCCTTCTGTGAATACCGAAAGTCTTAAAATTATGATTTTTCTCAATTTAGTAGTAGTAAAGTTAGGACTCGTAACTTTAGGATTCCTAAATGCCTTCTGTGAATACCGAAAGTCTTAAAATTAGGATTTTTCTCAATTTAGTAGTAAAGTTAGGACTACTAACTTCTGTGAATACCGAAATGAGTAAGTTCATTCTGTGAATGCCAAAAGTAGTAAGTGCATTCTGTGAATACCAAAATAGTAGTAAGTTTAGGATTGAGACTTAAATTCATTCTGTGAATCGGCCCACTATCTCCTTGCAGCCCTGCCAGCACACACACCACTCACGAGGAGGAGAGCATCAGGAGGCCCTCAAATAGCACTTAGGGCTCCATCAGCATGGGACACGCGTGGCAAGCCCATGCCAGGGGCGGGCCTGTCTGCGCCCATCCGAGGAAACGAAAATTAGCTACAAACAAAGGGAAGCCCACTGGGAAAACAGTACCCGTTACAAATTATCTGAAGAGCACCATGGGAATTATAAATAATGAAAATGTTCAAGTAGAAGAGCAATTGGCAGCTACTAAAACGGCCATGAATGTTGCTCAAAGGGAGGCCAAGACTACAACGAAGGTTTAGGTCTGTGATAAGAGCCTTGGACCAGAGAGTTTAGGGGGTGAGGAACAAGATTATGAACAGAGGAACAGTATAAATCGGAGTAGTAGTTCCGATATCCCGAAGTCAAGCCCTTTAATGATATTGGACCCATGTGAATCAAATACTCCCCTAGAAATTTTCACAGCATCTGATGCACTCGACCTGGATTAACCACCGGCCAAAAGGAGCAAACAGTACACTGCATCTGTAAGGACCTGCCCCCAGCAAACCCCCAAAAAAGTGAAAAGATAAAAATATGATGGAAGGGGAACAGGGATGGGAGATGGGGACCGACCGCTTAATATGCTAGGCATCAACACAATTTTTATGAAATTACACGGCTAAATCGATACCACTGAAAAGCGCATTATGACTGAAATAAAATCAGTACAAAAGGATATTTGTCAATTAATGGAGCTGAGACTTAAGGAAACAAAACACCCCTAAAACATGCCCAAAAACCATGCCAAGTAAAAACCCTGTTAAGAAATCACAAATCGACAAAAGTCAAGGAACTGACACTGTAACAGGGAAGACTGACCCAGATAAATCTTCTGTACAGCATGTAGAAGGACCACCAGGCATACCTGGTTTGTGTGCTGCTAATAAAGGGTTAAACGGAAGATTACAAAAATGTCCTAACTATAAAAATGGACTGAGGGCTATCAACAACCCAAGAAGCACCAGGGTGTCTGTTGAAATCCCCCCCCAGGTTACCCCCTACGTTATCATTTGAATTTTTTTCCCCAAAATTGCCTGAGAATTGTATAGAATCCTGGGAATCACTGAAAAATCGTGTGGTACATTGGTTTGCTGTTAATACTTGTTGTAACACCAGGCTTCTGTCTCATGAAATAATAATGCTTAGGAGAGTGAGTTGGTTGGGTAATATGGACAAGACCTGTGAAGGGGATTGCGTTGTTGTAAGTTTCCTTTACCCAGAATTTGTGGCATGTTTACTAGATGAAGTTTCAACAAAACAAGGCCGGCAAAGCGAACGTCAATATGTTGCCATTACAGCAGTACCCCTTGGGTACTTTTATAGACCCAGAATTGAGCAATGTGTTCAACCTAGCAGAGCCCAATATAGTACTATAAATGAAATAATTCCATTCATGCAAAACAGGTTTGACCTTCTGAGAAGATGCAGCGACGTGGATTGACTGAATATAACAGTAGCACAAATGGATGATAACCACTTCATAAGTAGGTCCTTGAGTCCCCCTACAGTAATGATTCATGTAGATGTACCTCTCCTGAATGAAGGAAACCTCTCTCCCTCCCCCAATGGCATTGAGTTAAAGCCAGTAGAATGTAACTTTTTCCTTTACCCTGTCAACATTGAAGCTGCACAAGTAGAAGGCATGCTGCCTGGCGCCAGTAATGACCCCGGGTTTTTTTTAGCAACCCTATTGGTATTGACCCGACGAGTAGTCAACCAGCCGGATCACTGCATATTCTGTCATGGAAAGTTGCAGGGGCCAAAAATAAACAGCTTGATACACAATGGCTTAATAGCATACAGAACCGTAATTTGATCTTAATACAGGAAACGTGGCTTGTAGAACCCTTTCATGTGAATGGTTTTAAAACCATTTTTACCAAAGCAACCCCGTCTAAGGCTGGAAGAGCGAGTGGAGGCTTGGCAGTGCTAATATCAGTGACTTCCCCAGTGCCCTTAAAGAAAACTTGTATTCACTCACGGCACTTCCAGTTCCTACTCTTTAGAGTTAAGGGAAAGCAAAATATCATACTCAATAATTACTATAATAACATTTTTAATAAAACGAGATCAGGGATAATAACAGCGTTGAAGGAAGAGCTGGATGATTTCTTAAAGAGACTGGGGGGCGAGTATATAGTGATATGGGGTGAGGATTTTAACATTGAACTATGCAAGTCCCTGACAATGGATCAATGTGGCCACATAGATGATTTAGGGGATTATATTACTCACTTTACACATAACCCTCACAGCGAAATACTTAATAATATTATGTATAAATATTGCCTGGAAGTTACAAAGTTGGGTGTCTGTGATGGAGTTATTGATGAATATACTTACCAGGGTGCAAGACATTTTTCATTTATTGGTCACTTTTTGACATCATGGAATAGCAGGCCTTATGTAAATGATTGTATTATATTGCATAGCTTATTTAGTGACCACCATCCTCTTTTGTTAACGTTAAATTCCAGCTTATATTGAACTGCAAACATAACATGTGCATTTGTAAAGCGCACGTTCACCACTAGGGGTATCTTGGTGCTGACTAACAGATATTTGTTGTTACCCAACTCAATGTGACTCATTTTATTGACCTCTGATGGATGAAAGGCTGAGTGGATCCGGCGGGGTTTGAACCTGTGACCATGAGGTCGAATACAGGTCCCTGCAGTAGACGCATTAGTCCACTGAGCCACCAGACCTGGAAAAGGTATGTGTCTCTGCAGCTGATATCGGAACACAAGGAGAAAATGGGATTTCAATTAAGTGGACAGGAGTTTATCCCGTAACTTTCATGGAAAATATAGCTGAAAATAGCAACCATGATATATGAGTTTGTCTAAATGTATCCTCTAACAATATTAATACAGTTATGGCTTTTCAGAACATTTCTATAGGAATCAATAAGGATCTGAGATTAAAAAATTAGAACAATAAAAATAAAAGAGATTATTGTCCACGATGGTTTAACCAACAATGCTCCAAACTGAATAGAGAGCTGAACGAATTTTAAAAGTTAAACCTAGAAATCGGGAAACAATTAGAAGCCTTAGGAAATGCTATAAACAAGCCCTATATGCAAGGAAAATAGAAATTAGAGAGATTGGATGGGACAATCTGGTCCAAGCAGCTGAGACCAAGAACTCCATCCTATTCTGGAAAACTATAGATCAACCCTAGGATAATTCATCTGCAAGGGTTGATACAGTAGCTACACCAGAAGACTAGTTAATGCATTTCGGAGATATTTTCAACCCCACCCAACAACCCATTAAAATGGACGAAGATGGCAATATAATTTTATGAAAAATTTGTAAAATTGAAACTATCACTGCAAATGAGATTAGAATCGCTCTACAAAATAGTGCAAGTGCGAAGGCTGCTGACACGGATGGGGTTCTGATAGATATTTTTAAATATAATGTTGACTTTTGGTCCCCCATTTTAGTTAAATCTTTTTAATGCAATTTCTGATGGTGTGCTGCCCACAACCTGGGCTGAAAGTGTGATTGTCCCTATTTTTAAAAAAGGCAACAGAGCTAGTGAAAAATGCTACCGCCAGATTTCTCTTCTTGATTCCACATTTAAACTTATGGGCAGAATTTTGCTAGCCAGATTAGAATGCTGGGTTAAGGATAAAAATATTCTAATTGAAGCCCAGTATGGCTTCAGAAGGGGAATCAGTATGGTTGAGCAGTGCATTAACTTAGAATTGCTCATAGGGAAATACACCCTAGCAAAAGCGGGTTTACTCCATCTTTTCTTTGTTGACCTCTCCAGCGCGTTTGACCTAGTAAACCACACCATGTTATGGCAATAGCTGGAAGGGATGGATGCCCCACACAATATCATTAGCCTTTTGTCACATATATATGTCCATCTAACATCCAAGATATGATATGGACAGAACGGGGAATGCATAACGCACTTTAAAGTTACCCGAGGGATCAGACAAGGATGTGTCCTTGCCCCCCTTTTATTTTCATTGTACATCAATGGAATTGACTTTTTACTGCAGGGTTTGAAGGCCGATGCCCCTATCGTTGGTAAACATGTAACACCAGTTTTATTATATGCTGGCGATGGAGTCCTTATTTCCAGGACTGCTAACGACCTTCAACTTCTCGTAGATAACTTTTCAAATGTTATGACTGTTGGAAATGGACCTTTTTGCAGGGTTACCCCTAAACTTTTTGCTTCTTCCTCCCTTATTTTTCCTGACCCATGGTTGCTGGCAATAGGACTCTGGGCACTTTACCACTGCTGATCAGTGCTACAGTGCATATGCTCTCTGTATAAATTGTATTGTAATTGGTTATCCATGATTGGCATATTTGTATTACCAAGAAGTCCCTAGTAAAGGGCACTGAGTGTTCCAGGGCTATTGATTCAAATGCTACTAGTGGACCTGCAGCACTGATTGTGCCACCCACATGAGTAGCCCTAAAATGACATCTCAGTCCTGCCACCGCAGTGCCTGTGTGCAGTCAGTGGACTGCCATGTCAACCTGGCCGGTGTCCCCACTGACCAGGCCTAACCTTTCCCTTTCTATACACATTGGTCACCCCAATGGAAGGCCCAAGGTACCCCCCTGGGCAGGATGCAGTGCATGTGAAAGGTAGAGCATGTACTTGTGTGTCACATGCTCTGGTAGTGAATTACAGCCATTTCATTTTTCACTATTGAGAGGGCTATCTTGCCCATATGCTATAATGGGGAATGCTTTGTATAATGTTTACCTACATATCTTCCCATAGGAGCAAGATAGAAAATTGAAGTCTGGTATCCCTGAACTCAGAATTTAATAACATCTGTTAGGAAATATGGTTTTTAAATCCTGTGTTTGAAAACTACACTTTTAGAAATTGGCTGCTTTCTTGTCTGACCTTTCTGTGTGACTTTTGGCTGTTTGTGAATTGACTGTCTGGTTTGTGAGTGACAGGGCTGGGGGATTCCAGGAGGCAGAATGAGTCTGCCCAGTGGTGAATAGGGAGATCTACATCTAGATGGGAGGGAGGAGTTGCACCTGGGACCTGAATAGTACTGTGCCTGCCCCCCACAGTACCGGCTCCACCCCCTGTGGTGTGTCTGATGTCTCTGCCCTGCACTGTGAAAGGAGAGAAGGAATCATGTCAACAAAGTGCTCCAGGGCTGTGTTTTCCCTCCGCAATGCTGGCTCCTTCTCCTGTGGGGCATCTGAAGTTTCTGCTCTGCACTGTGAAAGGAAAGAAGGAGTCATGTAAACAGAGTGCTCCAGAACTGGTTTGGAATGTGCTCAGAGCCCTCCTGCACAAAAGGAAACAAATACTTTTTGGGGTGTTAGTACAGGACCCCAGGCCACTGAACTTTAGATCATCCTGGAATCAAGAAGGAACCTCTGCCAAGGAGAAAGCTGGAAGACTGAAGAGGAACAACTGTCCTGCTGTGTGTTTGTGGGCTGACCTGCAGTTGCTTTGCTGCCAAGGAGAGGGGAAGGACTTTGCTTTGTGCTATGTCCCCTTGCTTGAAGAGATCTCCAAGGGCCTGAGTAGAGCTGGCTCCCTGTTAAGAAGACCCGGGAACAAAAGGACTTCACCCCCAGCTTCCCCCCTGAACTCTACTGAGAGAGTTTTGTCCTTCCTAGAGTGCTGGGGCCAGTTGTGGTGCCTCTGTAAGTTGTACCTGTTGTTGGGAAGCTGGAGAAGAAGAAACTAAAGAAAATCTGCAAAGTTTCATGTATCGCTCGCTTGCGGAGCGCATTCCCGTCAGTATGAGGCAATTCCCGCCACGGAAAAGATCGAGATCGCCACAGCGCCTGTTGCCACTGCACGAACCGATAAATCCTTCGCTTGCGGAATGCATTGCTCCGGTGCGGAAAGAGTGCCATCGCTGCGAGCATCGTCGCAGAGCCTGTGGTCACTGGTGAGATTGTCGCACCACTGAGAGTGTTGTCACAGAGCCATCGCATCGAGGGGCCGTGAGAGGAGAAGATCGACACTGCGCATCGCCGCCGCACCTTAGATTGTCGCTGTCCCGAAGATCGTCACATCCTACCTTTGCGAGACGCTTCCTATGAAACCTGCGCACCGGAATCCATACAAGGTATCGCATTTCTCCCCATACAGACCGCAGTCACTGCAACACGCCCGCTGCGTCCAGCAGGGTTGTCGCATCGCCTCCCCAGGGTCTCAGGAGTGACGCATCTCTTGTTTTTCAACGCTGCAGCTTTCACTTGGAACTTTTGTCACATCTAAAGGTACTTTTGGCTAATACGTGACGCAACTGTGGATTATTTTAACGCAACCTTAAGAACTCTTTTGAAACCATATTTTTGAACTGTGTATGTTGGATTTTTGTCATTTTGGTCTTGTATAGTTTAGATTAAATAACTCTATTTTTCTGAACTGCTGTGGAGTCCATTTGGGGTGTTTTCACTGTGTTACAGTGAGTGTTGGTACAAATACTTTACACATTGCCTTTGATAAGCCAGTCTGCTCATGCCAAGCTACCAAGGGGGTGAGCAGGGATTATCTAAAGAAGGTATCCCCCTTACCCTGACTAGAAGCAAGGGTCCCTATTTGGACAATGGTACCTACCTCTGCCAACTAGAGACCTCAAGTTCTAACAATGACCGATAAAGTAATACATTTGTCTAAAACTTTAGTTATGATGTGTGAAAAAAAGTAAAGTCAAAAGTAGAACCAATTACGTCGATGGTGTACCAATTGAAAGGACATTAACTTTTTCTTCTCTGGGGTTACTTTTTAACTGCAAAAGTACTTGGAACGCACATATTAACTCATGCAAATTGAAATTTTTAAGGACAAGTGAGGCTATTTTTAGATTTTCCGAAGAAGTAGTCAACAAGCCAGTGCGAGAGATTTTAAAACTATATGGGAGCAAATGTATAACAGGGGTATGCTATGGTGGAGCAGTATCGCGTATGGCAGATACCTCCCCACTGCAAACACTGGAAAATACATTTTTACGAAGAGTGTTATCAGTTCCTAATTCCACGGCTACCTATATCGCCCATAGGGAAACAGATGGACCATTTCTAAGCAATCTGATTAGTATGTCTGCCCTAACACTATCATATCGAATCTGGACAAAGGACTAAACTCACTTTACTAAGGAAATTACCCATGATTGCCTCACACTCGACCATTGGAAGAAAATACCATGGCTAAACTATATCAATGGTCTCCTTACTGAGGGCTCCATTAGGATGTAGGGTGGATCGCCACCGCCATACCCACCACCCATTTCCCCCACCATATTAGTATGGTTGGGGTACCGCGGTGGACGGGAAGACCGTCTGCCACTTTTCTGCCTGGTCAACAAGTGGAACAGGTGGAAAAGGGTTTAATATGGTGGCGGTGTCTGCTAGACACCGCCATCCATATCAGGATGCAGGCGGGAGGTAGCCTTTCCGTGGCAGGAAAGGCATGCAGAGTTTGAAGTTAGGGGCCCCGTTCCGGCCCCCAGGATGTTGGGGGAGTGGGGAGCACCTGGTGGGTACCTATGGTACCCCCTTGCATGTGCATGCAAAACATTGCAGCCACAGCACGGTGCCGAGAAAAAAGAAGAGGTAGGGGGTCTGTGGGTTGGTTTAACGACCTAAATATCTCATAACCCAGTGTACAACAAGAAAAATACAGGAGATACAAGGTCAGGATGTGTGCTGTACTGAATCTATGAACTGGACGGAGCCATCGAACACCCAGAAATTACATGTGGCTGAAAAACTCCCATCAGACCACCATTATGGCGGAGTATCGTCACGTGGGATACGGATGGTAAATCCAAGTCTCACCCAACCCATCAGGTGATGGTGTAGAGATGGATTCCAAAATGGGTTGGGTGAGACTTGGATTTACCATCCGTATCCGTATCCCACGTGACGTCTGATGGGAGTTTTTCAGCCACATGTAATTTCTGGGTGTTCCATGGCTCCGTCCAGTTCATAGATTCAGTACAGCACACACAGCACGGTGCCTGCCACTTTGTGCATGCATATCCACAACATGCATTTGTGGCATTGCGGCAGGTGATGCTGAAAGCACAGCCCGGCGCAATGTTAAAAATGTAAGCTGCGCCCGCCAGTGTGGCGTGAGCATCCTAATCACCCCCACGGGACCGCTGCACTTATGGCTGGCGGTCCCTTTTTATGTCAGGATGGCAGGCGGACAAAGTCCACCCGCCATCCTAGTGATGCCCTGAGTGTGATGCGAAACTTGACCATAGAGACCCTATGAGTATAGAGAATCATAGTAAGGGAGAGTTAAAAAGGAGACTTTTCATATCTAGGGAAAGAATAAGGGAAGCGTGTTGTGTACCAAATTAAGTGTTAGATCATACCGTGAAGGACCTTTATTGTTGGGAACCCAGCCGTATCTCATTTTCATCAGAAATACTCAACATAGATATTATTTAACTAGATTAAGGCTGAGTATGCTGCATTTTCAGATAGCATTCCCAAAGATGTGTAAATGGGGCGCAAACCAGCCAAAGTGCCCATGTGATTGTATATCCACCCAAAGCACTCTGCACTTTGTACTGTTTTGTAATTTTTACAGGGATTTAAGGAAATCAATTTTACGCCCACTTTTTATCTCTAACTTGTTTTGACTTTGACTTTGTTTCATGGGTCCAGTGTGTCTTGGACTGCCTGTTGTGCTGGCAGATGCAACCCCCCTGTCTCCTGTACTCTACCAGGGGCCTACCCTCCAGCCAGTCCCACACTTCTGATAAAGTTGTAAAGAATCAAGACTTGCCTTCTTCCAGAGCCTTGAGTTTAGGCAGAAACACCAACAAATGCTGCATATTCAGCCTCTGGAGTTCTGCTATGGCCTTATCAAAAGATCATATTAAAGTCAATCTGGGTATTGTTGATATAGTCCATTAAATGTTTAGCTGGGTAAAAGACAATTCCTTCTATACAATAACAGTTAAATGAAAATACATTACTTTTTTTGGAGTCTGAATATAGAACTGGACACACCAGAATGATGCTACAAGTCATATATATATGTTTCATTTGGTAAGTATGGCTGTCATACACAACATGAACAAACAGTTTATTGGTGACTGATGTAATGTATAATGTGACAATGATAGACTGACAAACATTACATAAATGCATAAATGACAGAAAAGTGAAGGATCTCAGTCCAATTATAAAGTTCAAAAGTAACCCGCCATTTCATCTATTCAAGGTTACAGTGTCTAAGGAAATGAGTAGATGGTACTTTGACGTTTCGAACCTGGTGTCTGTTTTACTGGAAGGGCATCACGTAGGGGCTTCCTCAGGAAAAAATTTACCACTCAGATACAGCCAAGTCGTGATAAATCAGAATAAGGGGAGCTCCTCCAATCCTGGATGGAGAATAGAGTAAGAAATATATCAAGTCAACACAGATGCATTTGTCACCATGAACCATTCAGTCTTTAGAAATGTGGAAACAAAGAATCCTTTGGGTTAATCCGTTTGGAATATTGCAATAAATGCAACCTGAAACCGTCATCAACCTCCAGACTGGAGGTTTCTTAATTTTTAAAGACTGAATGGTTAGTCTTTGCCCCTGGCTGACATTGACATGGTGGCAAATGCACCTATGATAACTTGATATATTTATTACTCTGGACTCCATCCAGAGCTCATCTTTTCCATCAACTTGTGGAAGTCTGTCCACAGGAGTTGAATGTCTGGGGCTACAGCATAGAGTTTCTGCTTCAGGACAGATCTAGACTTGCACAACAACCGCGACCGCGTTAGATTGTTCCAGGATGGGTTTTTACCTGCAGCTTCTTTGCACATTGTGTCTGGTGATGCCTGCTCTGCTGGCCTTCTGCATGATATTTACTACGAAATGCATATATTTCAAGTTTAACCATGGCTGTGCCAGACCATCGTGTATTCTATCTGTGTGGCCGCAGGTCCCTGGCACATGGGGGAAGAATATCACACACAGGTTGATAGGGGCTGACAAGTTTTCTGTAGGCCGCTATCTCCTTAAGAGCTGCTGGGTATGGCGGGTATGTGTGGCCCTTGTGCTTTGTGATGTACTGTACGGAGCAGCCCCTTTTGCTATTAGTAATGTTTTATCCCTTTTATATTACTATAGGCCCATGTGTCAATCACCTCTCTGTCCACAATGCAGGCTACTCAGGGCGGGTGTTATGCTAGCTCCTCCCCTGACACCACACCTGTTCTCAGGGTTCACAATGCACGTAGTTCTCAATCCGGGTCTTAAACATGGAGGGGGCTCCTGATTGCTCCCTCTGCCACTGTCGCTTCAGGTTCACTGATATTTAGCTGGGCAGCCTCATCGATATCTCTCTCCGACCACCACATGTCTCTCTCACTGCCATGCTCAGCCCATCTGTCGGCTTTCTTCTGCTAGGTCTTAGGCTTGCTGGTGCTTTTTTCGGACCGGCTCTCACTGATGTGGGCCTTCTTTGTTGATGCAACCCAGACCCTCTCAGCCCCTCTCAGTAGGTGTATTCGCTGCCTGTGTCTCAGCTTTCAACCCTGTCTTGCTGTTGCCATATTGTCAAGTTGCTAGTTGGATAGGAATGCCATGCTGCCATCTTCGTTGACCCAGTTTTCTACCAAGGTATTTAGTTCCGGGTGCTGCAGAGTGCCAGTATATGGCAGTATATTTTGAGCATCTCCCTGGCCTTCAATCGATCAGGATTAATATTTCACACATTGTCATCTGCAGGAGCTTAGAGTCAATGCGCCATGTTTCTTCGGCACATAGCAAAACCTGGAAAAGAGTGCTTCTGAACATTCAAAACGGATCTAACAATGGGAGAACAGAGCCAACTCTGAACCTCCCTCTGAAACTTAAAGTGGACAATGAGGCGAAGTGATAGTCCTTTGTCCAAGTAGAGGTGACCACAACTTTCTTATTGAGCATAAAGGGTTAAGTGATATAATGTGATCCAGTCAATGAGGTGGTTGGGCTAGGTGGTGGACTGTCTATTTTTGTCTTTGTTTTTTCTCCTTCCCATGGTAGTTTCTCCCCGAGGAAATGGTGGAGGGCAGGGTAGGAGTGATATAGCCAGGAGCTGGCCACTTTGGGTCATGAAGTACGAATGCATGATCGTTTGTCACTCCTTCTGTCCCTATTCTCTAAATGAACAATTACTAGTCAACAGAGACTTTTGTCCTGATTACGAGTCTGGCGGTCTTACGACCGCCAGACTTGCGTAGGGCAGGACTGGCAGTCTATCCTATTGTTGATTATGACTTACAAAGTTGTATCGGCGATAGACCGCCTGCTGCACCAGGGAACAGTCACAACACGTTTTGATTAGCAGGAAGCTGCCAGTGCAAGAACACCATGTCCCCCACGCCATGAGGATATATTTAGGGGGGCACTACATGTGCCCCCTGACTGTATTCCCCCATGTTCCAGCACGGCACGGACGTCACCGACCATGCTGTGCTGGAATGTTTTGCTGTTCCCATTGTGGTGCCTGTTTTCAAGGCACCGACATGGGAACGGCCAAAGGACTGCTGATTGTATTACGAGTTGCACATTTCCAACTCGTAAAATGGTCGGCAGTCCTTCCATGGCTTTGACATAGCAGAGGCGACATTGCGCCGGGGCTGCTGCTCATAAGTCGTAATCAGGCCCATATTTCTTTTGTTAAATATAACAGAGAACTAGAGATTTTCAATAAGTTAATATAAACATGTTTAATTATATATTCTTTTTTTTTAATAATACCTTTTCTGAAGGAGTACGTTAACATTTTTTATACATATTATTTAGATTTTTCCCATGTTTTTCCATTCAAGTCAGTGGGTAATTTATTTGTTTTACTTTTACAGATGACAGTCAGTGGAGCCTCGCGGTCAAGATCGGAAGCAAGGAAGAGCTGCAGTCAGGTAAGACAAATTATATTTAATAAATAGAGATTGTGGGTGGCATAGTTTACTGTAAGGAGGGAGGTAGTTAGATAGTTGTTTGTATTTTTATGTATGTTGAACATTTTTCAACCACATTTTCATTCTTATACAGGTAGCGGTTGAAGACCACCTTGGATTGTTCTTTTTACCCTTCATCCAAGAGAACGCTTGGCCCCAGTCCTACAATCCCTCCACTGGTAGCATGCAGCTAGAAGAGCAATGTTCAAGGAACTCTGCACTGTCCACAGAGTTCCTCAATTAAATGGATGACGATACCTATACGCTAATTCAATTAATGCAAACAAAATAGGAAAATGTGGTAAAAGCTTGCATCATGAAGTATCATACCAACTTTACAATAAGAAGTTCATAGAAGGCACTGTATTTCAGAACATTTACATTTTACATTTACATTTAGAACAAGCCACCAAGCTCAGGACCTCACTACCAGACATGATTCAAAGAGAGTTGAAAGCATGACTATTTGCAGGGAAACTACCACTTCCCACAGCCATGAGATTGACTTCAGAATGATTATCACACCTTTAAGTACAATCTATGGTTTAAAGCCCACAGATATGTGTCAACACACACCTGCCCATGCAGGTTAGCATTTCACTACTCCACATAGGGGTAGTAAGCGCTATATAATTATTGTAATACAATACATTGTATACTCTAAATATTACATGGACAAGTGATATTATTGAACAAAATGCAGAGGGATCAATTTCACTGGAAATCCGTGAAGTATGGCATTTCTTACCTGCGTCCTTGTGACATATGAGTTCCATCATCGTACTGACAGCCCCCTAACCACTCAAAAGCTTTACCATTGTTATGGCCTAATGGCCAATAGGATTATGCTGCGATGGAGGGCCAAATTGTTTGACAAGATAAACAAAATTATGTGGCAAGAAAAGTCAAATTATGTAGTGACATTTACAAACCATTTGTCTTTGGCCTCATGGTTTATAATGTCCCTGACTAATTCATAAACTTGAAAAAGCTTGGGGCTAAATAAAAAAAACTGAGAATATTTGTTAAGAATGAAAACAACTACGTACCAGAGATCTTATGTTTTCAGTTGCATGCGTGATCAGCTCAACCATTCCAGACTTTTCTTTGCATCCAGAGACTTCTAGTTGTGTTTATTCTATTATTCATTTAGACCTAGAAGTGATAGAATGCAAACAAGACTATTCGAATAAACTACTCATGAAAAGATTCAAGAAGCATGAGCTTGGAAATTGAGGGCTCGTTGGCTAGTTCATGAACGAAAAAACATCTTCATGAAAGAGGCTATGCATAGGCAAGCCTGAAGAGGGAGGCAGAAAAAAGTGTGGGAGCAGGATCATGGAGTAAGTACAGGAGGAGGCTACACAGACAACAGCCAAGGAAGAAGACTGTGATCAGTTGCTGGATTGGTAGCTAAAAGCAACCCTGGAAATGTGTACATGCTAACCCTTGTTTGTGATGCATGAGTGCAGTGAGTGCGCCCGACCAGCTTTGGGAGATTTTTTTTTTAAGAGGGGGGGCGGCGAGGGGGGCAAATTATACATTTTCTACAATAAAATGTGTGTACTCCTTCAAGGATGCTTGCCAGGCTGGTAGTGCATGATACCTCCTCCCATCCACCCAAAAAGCAGCAAACTGGGGCGGGGAGGTCCATCTGTCTCAGTCCAGCCCTCACTTTCTTACATGCTACACTGGAGCATAACAAGTGGATCGTAGAGGTCTCTATTGGATTCACTGCTGCCTGATTTCTATTTGAGCTCTGGCATTCTGAGCATTTTATAATCATTGCAGCCAGGAAGAAGATTTAAAAGAGCTGTTCTAATCCATCTCTGCTCGTGTAGCCAGTAACATTACTAGTGCTTGCTGCTGACATCTGCATTGAGATCAAGGTCACAAATTTGACTCCCAGCAGCAGCCTTCCCTTTAGCTGAGGTCAGTCTTTTGAGGACTATTAAGCAAGGTAATAGTATCACGAGTTACTTACAGCACTTATAAAAAACAAAAGTGTGATGTGAAGCACTGTGCAAAAAACACAGGGTATCATGATTTTTGTCCAACTTGCTGCTTGAACGGATTCTACTAAGTAAACCCCACAGAGAATCGGATACAGACAATATTATTTCTCATAGGCAGAGCAGATATTTGGTCTAATGCTGCAGTTATTAACTTTTTGACTTCTATGGACCCCAGCTGAATCAATATTAGAATCCAGGGTCTTTCTGCCATTCAAACTGCAAAACAATACACAAAAAATACAAAACAAATATACATCAGGTAAACATACAAATTATGAACATTTTTATTTAATTCTCAAATAAAAAAAGGTAAATATGTAAGTCAATTTTTTAAGTTAGTGTAGCTTTTCAAAATGTGTGCGGTATGCTAGACACTAGCACATCATGTGTTTCCTCAAGAACTCTTTTAACTGGCACATACCAGTGCTTTTGTTGAGGCCGCCAATCGTCCATAGTAGATTCTGATTTCTATTCTTGCGCTGATTCCATGAACAATGCTAAGGCTAACTTAATTTTCAGCCCACAGTTTCACATTTCTTCACATTTGCAGAGCATTTTAAAATATTCAGTTTTACATGTTGCCTTTTCATGTTTATATACTTGATTAATCTGTTATTATTATTTCATTGTCTGAATAATCATCAGCCCCCCTGAGAGGTGTTGTGGACCTCCATGGGCCCACAATACACCAGGTTAAAAACCGATGATCTAATGGAGATTCTGAGGGTTAAGATGAAAAGGCGCACAATGAGACTTTGGGTACACTTTCCAATCAATATATTTGTATTATTTATTTCTTGCAGCTCCTGCTGCTCCTTCTGTTTCCCAAAAGCATTGTGAGATTGATGACCCATGATCAGGGCCCGACTGGCTGTAGCGGGCACCCGGCGTTGCCCCGGTGCTTCGCCAGGGTGAGGGGTGGTTTTGGGCCCCGGGGGGCCATTTTTGTTACAGGGGTCAGGCAATTTTGGCTCCCTGTAACAGCTGCCGGGCCTCTGCCACGAGTGCCATGAGTGCAGGCCCACCCCATGACTGCAGATCCCCCCTCACACAAATGTGAGGCATCTGCCACGTGTGCGGAGGCCCTTTTTAATCCGCCCTTCAATCTTTTGTCAATTCTAACTTTCCCTTTATGGATCGTAATATAAAACTCAACCCAACATGGACATCTCTCCACCTGTCACCCCCCCCCCTCCCCCCAGGCACTTGGAATAGCATTTCAATAAGTCCTGAATAGCCCTTCAGAGTAACATGCAGCATAGTTTCTAACAGTCACTTCACCCTCCATGTACAGTCCAGCACAGCGTTCAATATCTTAGCATGGGTCTGGTTTTCCTAGTAATTACCTGAAAGGGGAGCCCAGAAATTCTTGGGGCGAGATGCCTCTTGTAATTCCTCCGCATAGGTGTCCAATTGGTCCCTTCAGTAAAACAAGACACAGATCCACTGTTTCACTGTGGGAACAGCTTTTGCCCCCCACCTCTGCACAACCGCTCTTTTTGCAAACAACATGGGGATGGCGACTAATCTCCTGTTACAAGGTTTAAGCTTACAAACCCATCCCAACAGACATACAGCAGGCAAGCATGCAACAGGTTCCATTACAACCTCCATAAGCACTTGCGTGACCTTTGCCCAAAACTCGGCGATACTTGCACAGTACCAGGCAAGGTGTTGGAAATCTGCGTCATCTTGTCCACAACGCACACTATCTCTTAGCCCGAAACGTCGTAGCTGAAGCGGGTATCATAGAGTTGATGTAGATATTTGAAATGGATTATTCGGAGATTACAATTCGCCGTCAGCCGTCCTGTCAATTCACAACAAAATTTCCACTCAACCAGTGTCATAGAGGTACCCACTACCGTCGCCCATCTGATATATGAGGGGGACTCCGCTAGTTCAGTCTCCCAAAGAGAGGCATTGTATAATTTTGTGATCAGGCCCCTATGTTCCTCCCTCACCAGCACCACCTGCAGTGCGTGGTTCGGCAGGGAATTCTGGGTAGATATCATTGATGGCTTGTCGCACCCGCACATAAGTAAATCCCAGCATCAGGCCTGCGCCATGACGACTCTGCAAATCCGAAAGCGCCCGAAACTGGCCCTGAGTGTACAGATCCCCTAGGCGAGTGATCCCTACCTTACCAAGCGCTAGCAAGGCTGTTTGTTCCTGTGCAGCCGATATATATCAGGATGCGCCACGATTGGCAGTTTGGGGGCAAATAGGTAGTTTACCCCCGCCCTTTTAGAGAGTGCATTCCACGCCCATGCCGTACAATGAACCAGGCAGATTTCACCCCGAGGTCCCAACCCCCCTCCCATCAGGGCTGCTGCAGGCAGGGGCACCGGAAGGACCGAGTCCACCTCAATTGCCGTATGTGGTTGGAACCTTTGTAGAAAGTACCAGAAGTGCGCGTATTGCGCCTGAGCGCATAAGTAATATAAAAGGAAATCTGGGGCCTCAAAACCACCAGCCTGCACCGGCGTTCCCCCCCCAAACGAACGCGAGCAGGACTGACTGCAACATACTAAAAAGTGCAACATTCAATTGAATAATTCCATGGACTCGGTGCCCACAACATATTTCAGGGAAGTCGAAACCCTTCAAAGGGATCTACTGTGGAATGGCAAGCCTTACATTGCTCTTGGCAAGCTTTCCCTGAACTGGTATGATGGAGGCATCAGCCTCCCCGATATTAAATTGTACTATTGGGTGTCTCACCTGTCCTCTATAAATAACTGCACTTATGCCCAACCTAGTGACCCAGGCTATAACATGGATTGGTGGCTTCTTCCTGGAGGGACCTTCAGTAGAGCCCTTTATGCCAAGCCCTGGCACGATTCGCTTACAGGCACCACCAAACATGCAGTGCCTGTCTGGCACACAGCCACCAAACGCCTTGGTTGGAGACGCAAACTAACACTCGCAACACCGCTAATGGACTTCGAACAACTGGGCAATCTGTGTAGAAGTAAGGGATTTGACAAATGGGATCTCATAGGTATTACACGTATAGGCGATCTGTGGGAAAATTCGGACATTAAGTCATTTGCTACATTGCAACAACAGTACAAATTGGCCGAGTCAGAGCGCTTCCACAATATAAAGGTTCAACATGCACTTTGCACACACTTACGGCCCGAGGCCACGCTGCCGGAATTGTCCCCACTGGAAGATAGAATACTAGATGGCTAAATCCCTGACAGCACAATTCCCCTGATATATAAAAAAACTGGTTAATACCACCTTGCATCCTCTCCAGGCCCTCCAAGAGAAGTGGACTGGAGATGGCATAGAGATAGACGATGAGGAGTGGCAGGAGGTCATCTCCTCTCCAAGAGTGGTGGCGATACCGGCTTGTCTCCTGCTTGTTCAACTAAAGTTCCTTCACAGGATATATGTCACAGGGCCTCAATTGGTACGGATGGGGGGACAGATGGGGGTGCTTGTAGACGAGGATGCAGCCAGTTGGGAACCTTCTTCCATATAGTCTGGGAATGTGAATTGATCCAACCTTACTGGCGCGACATTTATGATATCATCCATACAGCTTTATGTGGAAGCCCGTAGGTGTCTTTTAAACATCTGGGAACCGACCAATCTAAACGTCTGCTGGACACAATGGGATACGTTGGGACTAATGCTAGCCAGGAGAAATATTGCCCAGCAATGGGGGGCGTCGCTCCCGCCTATAGTTCAGGATTTTCGAAAAAACCTTTGATTAGGCAATGTTCAGGGGAAAAAACTGTGTATGTGTCCCGTAGATGTCCCAAAAAATGGTCTCAAGTTTGGGGCTTATGGAACTCCTATCGAGGAGATATATGCCAACCTCCCCTGCCCCCTATTGTTGATGACCCCCTCACCCTAGTACTTCCACGCTCTATACCTCTATACTATCATTCACCTACTGTACCGATTATGCCTAATGTGTTACTCCCTTTGATATGTCATTGTATTGCTGATGTCTGTTTTTCATTAATAAAAAATGTTTTGCAAAAAAAAAATAGAATAGGGATATTTATAAACAGGTACAACAGTTTGGGCAAGAAACTCATTTTTATGATCGCGATGCGCAAATGAAAGAGGAAACCTAGCCCAGCATGCCGCTTGGTCCGTAATCTTATCAACGGCACAACCGTTATTAGCAGAGATGACCACCATAGGGTCTCCATGCAGCCATATGCCCAGATACTTCACTGGGTCATTTGACTATTGCAAGAGAAAATCCATCTTAATCTCCTGAGTACCTGCTGTCAGAGGGAACACCGTCTATTTAGCCCAGTTAACGTCAGGCCCCAATAAGCGCTCAAAGCGGACATATTCTCTCAGTAGCTCCAGCAAGTATATGGGGGGATGGCGCACATTTAGCATCATATTGTCAGCATATAAAGACACCATTAAGGGTCGCTGACGGAACAGCAACGCCGCTTGGGCGTGTCACTGAAGCAGCTTACTGACCAAAGGCTCCAATGCCAGCGCAAAAAGCATTGGCTACTGCGGGCATCCCAGTCGCATACCGCGTCTGATGGGAATTGACTGAGCGGGGCGTAAAATCCGTTTTGCGGGCGAATTTGTGGATTTTTGGCAATTCCGGGCAATTTCGCCCAAAAACCCGCAAATTGCAAATTATTTTGCTTGGTCGCGCTTGGAAATACAATATATCGCGTGCGCGGTGTTGAGTTACCGTGATTTTGAGTCCACCGAGTTGTTTTTCTCCCGGTTTGCGTGTGCTGCGCCATTTTTGATCTTGCTGCCTGATTGTGCAAGAGTTTTTCGAACCCATTTACGTCATTGCAGAAATCCACCGCAGGAAGCATAAACCTTCTGAAAATGATGATTGTGATCAGAATAACTCCTCAGATTGACATTTGGCTGCACTTTTTGGTGCAAGGAGTCCATTTTTGGGGGAAGGGTGGGAGGAAGGAAGTGCCCCAGAGTCTCCAACTTCCTGTTCCTGTCCAGCAGGCTCCTCCCAGTGCTTTGTCCATGTCCTGGCCACTTTTGATTTGGATCTGGATCTGGAAGGATTACTTTTTGTGGCTGCTGCTGAATATTTGTAATTGAGGACTTTTTGGACTTTGGAGTTTGGATCACTTTTGGACTTGAGATTTTACAAGTAAGTTGGTGTTGTTTGTTTGGGCATTGCAGATGAGGCAATTACAGTTTTAAAACTTTTTTCACAACTTAAAAAAAATATATATTGTGGGTAGCCACAGTATCCAGTAGGCCCAGAGTTAGTCATGGGTGCATGATACAACTGTTTCTGTGATTCTTTTTTACTTAATTCTCATTTATGTCATGGAATTTTAGCTCACTGTAATATGTTGATTTTTTTTAATGTTGGGGTGCCTGTAAAGCCTCACTAGCCAGTAGGCTCAGGTGTAGTGAGTGGTGCATGTACCTAGTCTTTCTGTGGGGTGTCTTGAATTTGAACATCATTGAGGGCATGGATGGTATTGGATTGTGGTGATTTTTGTGTGTTTTTTTACTTTTTGGGGTGTTGTTGGGGCCTGGCCATGTGGGTGGGGGCCATTGTGAGACCTGGTACAGGCAGGACCTGGCCATGCTGCTGGGGGTCAAGAGTCCATTTTGAAGCCAGGCAGTGTGCTCAGGCCTGCACCCAGTTTGCCTCGCTTTCAACCATTATGCCCAGGTGTAGTGAATGGTGCATGGACCTAGTCTTTCTGTGGGGTGTCTTGAATTTAAACATCATTGAGGGCATGGATGGCATTGGATTGTGGTGATTTGTGTGTGTTTTTCGACTTTTTGTGGTGTTGTTGGGGCCTGGCCATGTGGGTGGGGGCCATTTTGAGGCCTGGTACAGGCAGGGCCTGGCCATGTGGTGGGGGTCAAGGGGCCATTTTGAAGCCAGGCAGTGTGCTCAGGCCTGCACCCAGTTTGCCTTGCTTTCAACCATTATGCCCAGGTGCAGTGACTGGTGCATGGACCTAGTCTTTCTGTGGGGTGTCTTGAATTTAAACATCATTGAGGGCATGGATGGCATTGGATTGTGGTGATTTTTGTGTGTTTTTCGACTTTTTGGGGTGTTGTTGGGGCTTGGCCATGTGGGTGGGGGTCATTTTGAGGCCTGGTACAGGCAGGGCCTGGTCATGTGGTGGGGGTCAAGGGGCCATTTTGAAGCCAGGCAGTGTGCTCAGGCCTGTACCCAGTTTGCCTTGCTTTCAACCATTATGCCCAAGTGTAGTGAGTGGTGCATGGACCTAGTCTTTCTGTGGGGTGTCTTGAATTTAAACATCATTGAGGGCATGGATGGCATTGGATTTTTGTGATTTTTTCAACTTTTTGGGGTGTTGTTGGGGCCTAGCCATGTGGGTGGGGGCCATTTTGAGGCCTGGTACATGCAGGGCCTGGCCATGCTGCTGGGGGTCAAGGGTCCATTTTGAAGCCTGGCAGTGTGCTCAGACCTGCACACAGTTTGCCTTGCTTTCAACCATTATGCCCAGGTGTAGTGAGTGGTGCATGGACCTAGTCTTTCTGTGGGGTGTCTTGAATTTAAACATCATCGAGGGCATGGATGGCATTGGATTGTGGTGATTTATGTGTGTTTTTCGATTTTTTGGGGTGTTGTTGGGGCCTGGCCATGTGGGTGGGGGCCATTTTGAGGCCTGGTACAGGCAGGGTCTGGCCATGTGGTGGGGGTCAAGAGTCCATTTTGATGCCAGGCAGTGTGCTCAGGCCTGCACCCAGTTTGCCTTGCTTTCAACCATTATGCCCAGGGGTACTCAGTGATGCATGGACCTAGTCTTTCTGTGGGGTGTCTTGAATTTAAAAATCATTGAGGGCATGGAAGGCATTGGATTGTGGTGATTTTCGTGTGTTTTTTGACTTTTTGCGGTGTTTAACTGATGTTCCTCTGGCTTCCATTGCTTTTAGGTGCACAAGAGAACCACCAGTGCCAGAAAGAAGTCCTGCAGCGGTGTGTGTAGCACAACGTCACGTGATGTCACGTGTGGCCACAGACAAGCCAACTCTGCAACTCGTGCAACTGCGGCCTGCTGTTCTGACATCTGAAGAAGATGGCCCCAAAGAAAGGTGGCCGAGTAAGAAGGAGCAGAAGAAGCAAGTGGCACCACCTACCAAGGAGACGGGTGTGCCCGCGACACCTTTTTTGGGCGAAAAAAAAACTACGCCTGCAGCAACAGCGGTGTCCGCTGGGGACGAAGCTGGAAGCAGCACCTCCGCTTCATTGGGCTCAGTGCCACCACGCCAAGTTAGGTCCAAGACCATGAGTGCTGCTGCGGCAGCCACTTTTATTGTTCAATCACCATCGACCAGTGATGTTGGCTCATCACAAGAAAGTACCATCCAATCAACGCCGGGTATAACTCAGCTGACGAGTGTTCAACAACCACAGCCGCAACGACAACCACAGGTGCAACTAGTACAAGCGCAAGTACATGGGCAAGGAGAGGCGCAAGTAGAGGCGCAAGGAGGGGCGCATGGACAGGTGCATGGAGAGGTGCAACTAGAGGTTCATGAAGCGGCACAACTGCCTACAACGCTTGTTCCTCCTGAAGTAGGGGCACATCAGGAAATTGATATTGAAGAGGAGGTATCATCCAAGGAAGCCACTCCTCCTGATTATGATCCATTGTCTTCCAGATCCCCAGCAAGAAAAATGTCAAGGAGGGCTACTACTACTACTACTATAAATTATTCTTCAGGACCTCTTTATTCTGATGACCTTGATCTTGATTGGAACCCACAAATGCAGTCTGAGAGTGAGGCACGCCAAGAGCCGACAAAGGTAGCTAAGCCTAAAAGGAAGGTTCCTGCAAGGTTTCAACTTATGGGTGATGACGACGAACAAGAAGTGGTGTCTTCTGCTGCTGATGAACAGTCTGACGATGACCCAGTCTTCACAGTCATCACTCCAGCCCCAGCGGGCATGCAGCAGACAGACATTTTCACCCTATCCCGAATGGCTGCTGAGCGGGATGTGGGCGGCGTGGCACTGGTACCACCACCAACGCAGTTAACTACAACACCAACACGACCTACAGCTTCCATATTGTTTAGTCAGAAGGGCCGGCAGGGACCTCCATCCAGCACGACCTCAAGTAGTGGTGCTGTAAGTGAACAACAGAAACTAATTCAGCCACGCCCATCCTCCACTTCATCCAGCATTGAAACTCAAAGTAGCACCACCAGCAGACACCTCCAGTCCCCAGTTTGGGATTTCTTTACTGTTAGCCAAAGTGTGGAAAACATGGTCGTTTGTTCAATTTGTTAAACATTAGTTAGTCGGGGTAAGCTTGGTACCAACTATGAGAGGTCATCTAAAAAAACACCACATTATCCAGTGGGAGTTGCACCTAAGTAAGATCGAGGAAGCCAAAAGAAAAACAAATCCAAATGTATACCTTGATATTGCATCTGATGATGACGAGAGGCTGATCATGCAGGGGGGAAGTGAAGAAGCGACAGACATTTTTTCTGGTGCACCCAGTACCCCTGGTAGCAGCACTGCAGTGGTATCGCCCACACCCTCTACCCCTGCAACATGTATGAGGCACACTAAGAGTCTGGGAGAGACACCAATGCAAAAAACTACATCACTGGGCCTAACTGGTTTGAAGAAGTCATCATCATCATCACGTAAAATGGTCCAGCCCACCATTAGCGGAATGTTGTGGTCGGAGGCACCGTTTGACCGCAACCACCCAACGGTACCTCTGTATAACGCAAAGCTGGCTAAAATGCTAGCATTGGACCTTCTCCCTTTTTCTTTCGTGGAAGGGGTGGGGATTCTAGAATTTGTGGCAACAGTCTGCCCTAAATGGAAGGTTCCAAGACGGTCCTATTTTGCCAGAGTTGCGGTTCCAGCACTACATCAAGATGTGCTGGAGGTGATTGGAAACAAAACAGGTGATGGACAGAATGTGGATCAATGTCACACATTCACCCCAGTCCAAAGATCTGGGCCCAAATCCATCGTTTTTTTGCACTCCACACCACCCTGGGTTAGACAATGGCGATATGCAAATCAGCTCTGACCCTGTGCCCCATGGGAACAGTCCAGTCCGAACTACAAAAGCCATGTCCTTCCCAGAACGGAATCAAGCATCCGAGGACCGGACCGGTTTCGAGGTAACTTCTCTCATCAGCCCGGCTAGCTTGACTCCAGTGGTGTGGAGTGCCTGGGACCCACGTCTGAGCATCCCCAGCACACTTATGGCGGCAATTGCAAACAAAACAGGTGATGGACCGAATGTGGATCAATGTCACACATTCAACCCAGTCAAAAGATCTGGGCCCAAATCCATCGTTTTTTTGCACTCCACACCACCCTGGGTTAGACAATGGCGATATGCAAATCAGCTCTGACCCTGTGCCCCATGGGAGGTTATTGGGACAGCTTTGCAGAAGACTGCTGTTCACACTATCCACTTGACAACAGACATGTGGACCAGTTGCCAAGCCCTTGATTACATGTGCATCACTGCACACTGGGTGTGTTTTGCAGGGGTTAGAGACAAGAGAAATGCATGTGTTGACCTGGACACACTTTTTCAAGCTACTTGGAAACATGCAACATTAGCCATGTTTGCCATGGAGAAAACTCATACTGCACCTAACCTTTTGGAGGAGTTTGATAGGAAGGTCTCAGAATGGCTGCCTCCAAGAAATCGCATAGTTGGTTATGTTTCCACGGATAATGGCAGTAATATAGTTAAGGCCATGCAGCAAAGTGACTATTTCAGAGTGAGGTGTTTGGCGCATAGTATTAACATTGTGGTGCAAGATTTCTTGAAAAATGAAAACACATTCATCAAGTTACTGACCACCTGCCCAAGAATCTGCACACATTTCAGCCATTCTTTTAAGGCCCGGAAGCAGCTGAGGGGCATTCAACTTGAACGTAGACTGCCAGTGAAAGGACTCATCCAGGAGGTGGCAACACGTTGGAACTCAACCTTTTACATGCTTGAGCATCTGTCTGAGCAGTGCATGGTAATCAATGAGTATGTCTTTCGACAGGGTTCTACTATGAAATACATGAGGCTAGAGTTGGAGGAATGGAAGCTAGTTGCAAGCCTGACAGACATGCTTCGTCCTTCTGAGGTCTTCACGCGTGAAGTCAGCAGAGAGGACTGTTCTTTGGACAAAGCTATCCCATTGTTGGTCTTGCTAGAGCACCAACTGAAGGCGGTGTCTTCAACGTTCAGAGATGATGCTGAAAAGCAAGACGCATATCAGTTGGCGGAGAGGTTATTAAGCCACCTAGTTGACAATGAAAGGCTTAAAAACATACATACAGAACATACATACAGAACAACATTACATTTGTGCCACTATTCTGGATCCACGGTACAAAAAGGCAGTGGCCAGCAAAGCATTCATTCCTTTTGATGAAGCAGATGTTTCAAAGTACAAACATTGGCTAGCTGTGTCAGCCACTCGGTTCGAAAAAGATCGACAGAAAATTCAGGGAGCCGGCAGACGTCCAACTGAATCAGCAGGCCATCCGGCGTCAAGTTCCACTTCTGAATCTGTGGGTGAAGGGAGTCACTTTCCCTCACAGCCGTTAACCACACCAGCTGCAACTGTATCATCATCCTCTCCTGCACCAGGCCCAGCCTTAATTTTGTTGGAAGCGGATTGGCTAACTCATCAAGGGTTTGCTCGTTCCAGTGCTGCAAAGGCCACAGATGGTACGCAAAGTGGAGCAACCATGGAGAACCTTGAGTCGATGGTGCAGGCCTATCTGGATGACCCAACAGAGGTCTTTGTTAATAAGAACCCATTGCTGTATTGGTACAGGAAAATGCCTCTATGGCCACTGATCACTAACCTGGCTCTAAATTATTTGTCTTACCCACTCGCAAGCGTGTCTTCTGAACGTGTTTTCAGTGCTGCTGGTGCCATTGTAACTTCAAAAAGGACCCACCTCTCGCCCAAAAATGTGGAGAGGTTAACACTGATCAAGATGAATCAGCACTTCATACCACCAGATTACAAAGTACGTGAATGCATGCAGGAAAAAGAGGACACCGACTTAGGTGATGGAAGTTCTTCTCTGTTAGCTGACCTACTCCCGTCTCAATTCATAGACTTTGAGGACAAGCTCTACTTCCCTGACACCGAGGCCTGAAAATGACTTCCTTTTTTCGTCCTTATTCACTTTTATTCCTGTGTGTCTTTCTTTGTTTTGAAACTTTTACCACAACACAACTCTAATCACCTAATCATAACAAGTCCATCAGCAGCACTGTCTTCATCTTATTTTCCTTATTGATTTGAAGGTGCCGCAGTCTGCATTCCTGAGGTTCACAAGTTCACAACTCAATCAAGCTCCTCTATACTCCTCCTCCAGAATCCCCCCATCCATTTCCCTCAAGGCAGATGGATGGATTACAACGAGTCCCCTCAAATTGGACTGAAATTACTCATTGACTACATGCTTGCTGACAGAGTTACTACTGATATTGACAGGAGAGGCTGCACTTTCCAAAGAAGATGCGGACAAAAAGTAGAACAGGTAATGAATAATTGAGAAGATGGCATGCAGTGGACAGCAATGTCTGTCTGGCTCTGATGAAACCAATTGTTGTTTGTTTTTTGTGCATGAAATGATGAATCATATGTCTTATCTTAATTATTATTTAATCGTTTACACAGTAATTGTAACTCATGTCAACTACTCTGTTTTTTTTACCTTGTTTAATTCAAATTGTACTTCAAATTCAGGGGCCACTATGTTGCATTTTACAATATGCAAAATGTCCTTGGAGTGGACTCACTTGCTAATATACCATGATGATTGATTAAATAATATATCTTTTTTCATTACAGTCACTCACTGGGATGGATGGATCATCAGCGTCGGTTTACAGAAGAACTATGGCCGATTCGTGAGTGGCAAACAGGTAAACCAGTCTACAACAACTATTACAGCAGAACTATATGTCTGTCTATTCATGGTATGTAGTGGTCAAGGGCGAGGCAGCGTACTGTTGTTGTTATGCCAGGCAGAGTCCACTCCAGACAGCAGTTCATGTAAAATTGGGGCTATGTGGCTTGCTGTATACAATTAGATATGCTTTGTCTGTCTGACAAAGAGCCTAGGTATGCTACATCAGGTTGCTTCACTCAGTGGTGCCTGCCTTGACCGTCTGCATGGCACTGCCTCAAGCTTGGGCCAAACATCGAAATCTGCTGTTTTCGGTATTTCGCAAATCTCGCGAAATTACAGAAAAATCGTAAATTCTTGAGCAGAACTGATTTTTGGCCCATGCTTGCGGCAGGGCCATGCAGACCGTCAAGGCAGGCACCACTGAGTGAAGCATCCTCCTGATGTAGCATACCTAGGCTCTTTGACACAGACAAAGCATATCTAGGGTTTAGGGTTCAGTGCGATTTACTAGGGTTTTTGGGTTTAAGTTGGTAGGGTTCCCGTTGATTCTAGGGCTCAGGGCCCGATTCAGGCTCATTCATAATGATGTTGGCAAGGTTTTAGGGGGTTTGGTGTTCTTTGGTCCAGAATTGGCAGAATTTTTGCCTTTTTTTGGTGTTTTGCGGGCGCGTGTGTTTGGGTGAAAACAAAGTGAAAACTAGTCATAGACCTTCTTCTTCTTCTTCTTCTTCTTCTTCTTCTTCTTCAAAGAGCACAGTGGTTCGATTTTGTTCTGCCTTGCTGAGATTTTTGGGAATCGCTGGAACAAGAGTCCAGGTAAGTTTCAAGAGGATCGAAGTAGTGGAAGTGCTGCAAACAGCAATTTTTGTGAACAGCGCAATTTGCCAGGTTTTGAATATACCAGTATTGCATGTTTTTGGGGGGATGTTTGGGGGTGTTCCAGATTTGTGGGGGTGGGTCGGGGGGGGTCTGGGAGCACTGGTGGGATAGTCTCATTTTGATTGCGAGTGGTTTGAAGAAAATCCATGTGGAAAAGGGGGGTTTGGGCCTAGTTGCAGACAGCGTTTTGGCACAATTTAAACTGAGGCCTAGCAGTATTGCGTGTTTTTTGGGGGCTTTTTGGGGGTGTTCTAGATTTGTGGGGGGGGGGGTCTGGGGGTCTGGGAGCACTGCTGGGATAGCATAATTTTGATTGCAAGTGATTTGAAGAAAATCCATGGTGGAAAAGGGGAGTTAGGGCCTAGCTGCAGAGCGCGTTTGGACCGATGTTGACTGGTTGGCTGAACATTTTCAAGTGTGAGTTTTAGCATTTTTGCTTTTTGCCTGTTTGGGGTGTTCTACTTTTTTGCAGGCGGGTTGAGGGGTCTGGGGGCATAGCTGGTAAGGTCTGATATCGGAATCAAGTGGTTTGGACAAAATCCATGGTGAAAAAGATTTTCACTTTTCAGACTTTTCGCTCACTTGCGTGTTTTCGGGGGGCTGTTTGGGGGGGTTCATGGTGTTTGGGGGAGTTGGGGTGTCTTGGAGCAATGCTGGGCATGCCTAATTTTGGTTGCAAGTGGTTTGAAGAAAATCCATGGTGGGAAAGGAGAGTTAGGGCCTAGCTGCAGAGCGCGCATGGAGTGATCTGGGAATGAGGCCTACATTTTTCTAAGTGTCAGTTTTTGCATTTTTGCTTTTTGCCTGTTTGGGGGTGTTCTGCTTTTTTGTGGGTGGGTTCAGGGGTCTGGGGGCATAGCTGGGAAGGTCTAATATCGGAATTAAGTGGTTTGGACAAAATCCATGGTGAAAATGTTTTTTCGTTTTTGCTCACTTGCCTGTTTTTGGGGGGCTGTTTGGGGGGCTTCTAGGTTATTGGGGGTGGGTTTTGGGGTCTGGGAGCACTGCTGGCACATTCTAATTTTGATTGCATTTGTTTTTCAGAAAATCCATGGTGGAAAAGGGGAGTTAGGGCCTAGCTGCAGAGTGCATTTGGACTGATTTGAAGGTAGGCCCATTTTTGCTTTTTGCCTGTTTGGGGGTGTTCTGCTTTTTTGCGAGTGGGTTCAGGGGTCTAAGGGAAATGCGGGGAAGGTCTAATATTGGAATCAAGTGGTTTGGCAAAAATCCATGGTAAAAAAGTTTTTCTCTTTTCGGACTTTTCACTCACTTTTGTGTTTTTGGGGGGCTGTTTGGGGGGTTCCTGGTGTTTGGGGGGGTTGGGGGGGGGTTTGGAGCACTGCTGGGCATGCCTAATTTTGGTTGCAAGTGGTTTGAAGAAAATCCATGGTGGGAATGGGGAGTTAGGGCCTAGCTGCAGAGCGCGCATGGAGTGATCTGGGAACTAGACCTACATTTTTCTAAGTGTTAGTTTTTGCATTTTTGCTTTTTGCCTGTTTGGGGGTGTTCTGCTTTTTTGCGGGTGGTTTCAGGGGTCTGGGGGCATAGCTGGGAAGGTCTAATATCGGAATCAAGTGGTTTGGACAAAATCCATGGTGAAAAAGTTTTTCTCTTTTCGGACTTTTCGCTCACTTTCGTGTTTTCGGGGGCTGTGTTGGGGGGTACCTGTTGTTTGGGGGGGGGCGTTGGGGGGTCTTGGAGCAATGCTGGGCATGCCTAATTTTGGTTGCAAGTGGTTTGAAGAAAATACATGGTGGGAAAGGGGAGTCAGGGCCTAGCTGCAGAGCGCGCATGGAGTGATCTGGGAACTAGGCCTACATTTTTCTTTTTTTTTTTAATATTTTTTTTATTTTCAATGGCAGAGGCATAACAAATACAAGGATGAAAAAGACAACATTTAGGCAATGACAATCATTCACATAGTTGCGGATAAAGAATAAAAAAGAGAGAAAAAAAAAATTAAAACATGTAGCAAATAAAATATCTCTTTACAGATGTGGTCATTATTAAGTTAAATCCAATTATCAATAGGAGACCATAGCTTTCTAGCAAATATCTTCTTTCTCCGTCCTTTCAGTTTGTAAACTGCTTTGTCCATTCTATAAACGTTTAACAGCTTTCCCAACCATTGCTCAAATGATGGTGGATCGACATCTAGCCATCTTGAGGTAATACAAAAACGGTAAATGGACATTCCAATAAAAAGAAAATGTTCTTGATCAACAGATAAACTCTCGGATGGAAAATATACGCCAAAGATAATCACAGAAGGACATAATTTGATATTAGCATTAAGCAAATTGGTCAAAAACTTTTCTATCTTATATATATATACAGTTAATTTAGGACAGCTAAAGAACATGTGACATGAGTCTGCTGCTAAAATTCCACAACGGCTACAATTGATGCCTTTCATAGCTTTCCATTTGACCAGTTTAGCGGGTGTATAGTAAAGATCTAAAGAAGCCATATAATGTTGACTTTTAAGAGAGCTGTTAATTAGTGTTTTGTTGCTAATCTCGAATGCCCTTGCCAAGTCTATCCCTACTATACACAGTTTCCTTTCCCATTTCTGGGCTTGTTGATCGAGATCATCATGCAATCTGTTAATCATTAGCTGATAAATTGTGCCAATACGGCTATCCCTCCTACCACTCTCCAAGATATCATTAGTCTCCATTGCGTCGCCGTATAAGAGGTTTTTTTTCCCAAAAAGCTACGAATTTGTAGGTATTTGAAGAATTCGTTTCTAGCAAGACCAAATATATCTTGGAGTTCAGAGAAGGACATTAAAACCCCGTTTTGATACAATTGCCCAGTTGAATGAATCTGTCCCAGACGAGGTCGATGGGTGGGGATATCTTGAGAAATCCCTGATAATGAAATATTGCAACAGATAGGTGTGTAAAAATTATATTTTGAGATTATCCGTAAAGCTTTGTTCATTTGTCTCCAAACCAAGAAAGCAGAAAGAAAAACCTTAAATTTTGTTTTTTTGTAATAGCTCGGCTCCATAAATATCAGTAAGGATTGGCGCGCATGAGCACCCATAAGCATTTCGAAAATAGATGGTGCCATAAAGGTTTCATTAACATGATCATGAAATAGTAAAACCTTAATTGTTTTAAGAGTAATAGCCCAGTAATATATTCTAAAGTTCGGAAATCCCAACCCAGCACGCCCTTGCGGGAGGGTACACCACTTTAGAGATCTTCTTGAGCGACGATACCCCCATAGAAATCTGGACAACATCCTATCTATTTTATTAAAAAAAGACATAGAAAAGAATAGGGGAATAGTACGAAAAAAATAAAGAAATTTTGGAAAGATTAACATCTTAATGACATTGGTCCGTCCGAATAAAGATAAATGTAAATTATTTATCCTTTCTAGAGTTCTATTAGTGGATAAAAGTAAAGGATCCAGGTTTAGTCCAACAATGTCATCTATTTTGGCTGATATAGTTACGCCGAGATATGTAGCAGTAGAGTTTAGTGGAATATCAGTGGGTGTACCAGTTTTAGAATGTATAATTTGGGTTTTTGAAATATTTAATTTGTATCCAGAGAATTTACCAAATTCACTGGCAACTTCAATTATTTTAGGTAAAGCGGTAGAAGAGTCAGAGGTTACAATGGCCACATCGTCTGCGTATGCTAAAACTTTGTGGTCTACTTCATGAAGTCGGACTGGTGGGATGCCAGGCTCTGTGATTAGTCTGTTCAAATAAGGTTCTAAATAAAGTGCAAATAAAAGTGGAGAACAGGGGCAACCTTGTCTGGTCCCCCTAGTGATTGAGAATGGTCTGGAAATGTCCGTGCCTAGTCTTATTACACCCTTTGCATTAAAATAAAGTGACTGTACAGCTTTAATAAATTGTGATGGGAAACCCTTCCATTCTAATACAGACCAAAGGAACCCCCAGTCTACTCTATCAAACGCTTTTTCAGCATCGAGTAGGATCACTCCGACTGGGGATTCCTTTGCTTGAGCCCAATCCAACAGTGCAATAACACGTTTAACGTGATCTGTAGTGTACCTATGTTTAATAAACCCGTGTTGAGTGTGAGAAACCAAGCCTGCCATAACATCATTTAGTCTATTTGCGAGGATTTTAGAATAAATCTTATTATCTGCCGTAATAAGGGAAATGGGACGATACGAGCCTAGTTCCTTTGGATCCTTGTTCTTTTTTACAAAAACAACTATAATGGCAGTGGACCAAGAATCAGGGGACTTGTCTTGAAATGCTACATTAAAGATTTTTAACAGTTCTGTCTTCAACAAATGTCTAAATGTCCGATAAAATTCAAGGGGGATCTGGTCGGGCCCCATGGCTTTGCCGGCTGCAAGACTCATAATAGCCTTTTCGATCTCTTCCCAGCTTATTGGCCTAGCAAATAAATCAGTATCATCTGTACACAGAGAAAGTTGGTTAGTATTTTGTAGATAATTTATGGGATTAAGAGTCTTATCAACTTCATTATTATGATCGTTATACAACATCTTGTAAAAGCCATGAAATGCCTCTAATATTCCTTCCTTACTTTCGTGAGAGACCCCATTTATGTCTTTAACACACTGTATTTCATTAAAAGAGGATTTTTGACGTAAACGCTGTGCTAAAATTTTCCCCGTGCGTTCACTAAATTCGTAGCGTTCAGTTTTATATTGTTTAAATTTTGCAGCTACTTCATCGGCAATATGTATACGAAGACCTGAACGTTCAATGGTTAATCGTGTTTGTGCATCCTCTATACTAATATTATTTTTGCAAGCAGTAGATAATTCGAGCTCGGCCAGCCTGACCTTGTTTAACATATCCTTAAAATCTGTTTGTTTTTTTTGCCTCTTATAATTTGCAAAACTGATTGTCTCGCCCGGTACAACGGATTTAAAAGAATCCCAAACTACCTGTGGGGAGGCAGTATCATTGTTTATTAGAAAATAATCTTTAATGATTGTAACCATAAACTGAAGGTACTCTTCATCTAATAATAAGTTTCTCTGGAATGACCAGGATCTATTTGGGTTTTGACAATCAATAGGGAATTGAATCTCGGCAATTATGGGGTTATGGTCTGAAATGACTTGTGGTAATATTTCAATACAGATTTTCTCCAGAAAAACTGAAGATACAAAAAAATAATCTAAACGGACAAATTTTCGGTGAGGAATAGAGAAAAAAGTATATCCAGGGTCATTATAATAGAATTTATTCCAGACATCAGTTAGCCCGTTACTTAATACCAGATCTCTGAGTGCTTTATAGGTTTTAATCTTACGGCCCATATATCTCTTCCCTGATTTGATATTCCAATCGGCTGACATATGAATATTAAGGTCCCCACAAACTATTATCGGTTGTGTCCAAATGGATAACTCTGTGTTCATAGAATTAAATAATTCGGCATCGTCCAGATTGGGGCCATAAATACAACATAAAGTAAATTTGCAGCTTCCAATTTTTAATTCAGCAAGCCCCCACCTGCCCCATTTATCAGATAATGTTTTTAAACACTTCCCTACTCCCTTTCGCATACAGATTGCAACGCCTCTCTTAATACCCATTTGTTTAGATGTAATCAAAACTTCTAATCCCAGATTATTCAAAAGAAAACGTTTATCCCATGAAATGTGAGTTTCCTGGATGCATAACAGATCAATATTCAGAGTTTGGAGCATTGTACGAAACATAGCGATCTTCTTTAAGTCATTGAGACCATTAATATTAATAGTACATATTTTCACCTTTTTATACATGTTGAAAACAGTGTAAGAAAAAAATTATTGACCATCATCACTAACATTTGTTCTTCGGTATTATAATTTGAGTGCCTTATATCCATCCCTGCATTGAACACCTCTGCCTTACACCCCCACCACCGACCGCTGCCCTTACCCACCCCCACCCTTATTCCCAGAACCCCTCCCCCCACCCTCCCCACTATAGGAGGCACAGGAACTTTCAGTTCCTGAAACGTATGGATGCCGTGTCCCTAACCCCTAGCGTCCCTGCTAAGGAAAAGGGAAAAAAAAAAAAAAAGAAAGAGAAAAGGAAGAGAAGGAGAAAGTTCAGAAGAAAAATAAGAAAAATATAGAATAGAGAAGCATAATGGTCCTGCATTTAAATAATTATTAAACAATATAATTACTAAACGCAAGTTCTGAATTTATCGTACTGTACATCAAAGTTCTTCATAATCATTCAAAGAGAATCCAAGTACTCCTTGGCTTTAATTGTAGAAATGAAGTATTTTGTTTGACCTTTAAATATAGTTTTTAGTTTTGCAGGACCTTGAAGAAATACTGCTACTTCCTTCTTCTGAAAATCAGGAATTAATTGCTTCAATTGCCAACGTTGAGCCACAGTAGCTTGGCAATAGTCTGGTCGCACAAAGAACTGACAGCCTAGACCATCCGCTTTCTTATCTGGTCTTGCTTTTGCATAAATAGATTCACGGGCAAGGAAGTTATTAAATGACACCAAAATGGCCCTGGGATAATTTTCTTGACCTTGTCGTGGTTTCCTTGCTGTGAAAGGGAATCTATGTGCTCGTTGTATTTCCCGAGCCCAGTCCCAATCAGTGATTTCTGGAAAAGCATTGTTTAATAAATTGATGATGAACCTCCTCGGGTCACCTCCTTCTTTATTTTCAGGGATCCCCAAAAAACGCAGGTTGCTTCTGCGGGCCTGATTTTCCAAACTGGCTAACTTGTCAGAAAAATCATCCTTTTGTGCTTTGAAATCTCCCACTTCTTGTCTTTGGGCCATGCATTCTTCTTCTAACACAGATATCCTGGCCTCTGCTTCGGTGACCCTGTCAGCGGTCTCTGAACATAGTTTAATTGCACGTCGTACTGCATTTTTAACTTTGGCACATGTCATTTGCGTACATTGGTTCTCGGCCTTACTTTCTGCCCTATGATTCATCATGGTATCGTCTTCAATGTGATCTCTTCGTTGTTATCTTGTGGCAGAGTTGGATCAGGTATAACGTTATGGCTAGGCCCCAAAGTATCATTGGTAGCAGAAGCGATAGATATTAGGTTAGGAGATAGGGAGTTCGCGTCGTTTGGTGAATTGGGAATGGTCTCTTTACTCGCTGCACGAAGAGATCTCTTCTTCCTCAGCTTCTTTTTAATGATAGTAGCCGCATTGGTATTATCAGGGCTTAAACTAATCTCACCCTCAGAGGATAGACTCTCACAACTAAAGTCTGCCCAATCTTTATTTAAACCTGTCGCTTCATCGGATGAGAGTTCTGACAAAGAGTAAAAGTTTTCAGGGAGCTCCTGATTGTGTTGCTGCGCAGTGGTTTCTTTTTCATTTCGTGAATCACTTAATAAGTCATTTGATAATAATGATAACGATGGAAGAGAGCATGCTCGATTGGTAATAGCTCCACCTGGAACTGGAACTGCAATTCCCATAATACCCTTCCTCAGAGAATCAGTCGGTATCAGAGTTGTTTTCAAAGTTGAGGGATTATTAGAGTTATTCTGATTATCACCACTTGTAGATGGTTGATTAGAGGATTGTGTTACAGTCAAATCAGTACTTTGATTATCAATACCATTATCAATAATTTTCTTTTTTGCAGCATGCTTTTCGAACAAGTCTGGTAATGTTTGTAGCGCAGAACTTTTCATGCCAGGTATTTCATTAGATTTAATAGCAGCCCCCTTGTTAGGGTTCTTACCCTGTTTTGTAGCGGTTTTACCAGGGATCAGTGGTGTTGCCTCTGCCATCTCGATCTCCTCGTTCTCTTGCTCCACGTCCTTCAAATTGGACCCAGGGCCGTTTTTCTTGTTGCTGCGTGTGGCAATAGAGAGTGGAAGTGGCGTCCTCTTTTTCTTCCGTGAACCCCCTCTGCCAGGAAAAACGCTACTCTGTGCCCAACACAGACAAAGTGTAGCACGCCACAGCGGGGACCGCCGATGGAACTCGAGGAAATTTAGTAACATTTGTGAACTCCGCCTGTCGCAGGGATAGTTTGTAGCAGTTTGTTGTTGGTATATGCTGGTGTAGCGTGATGCGATTATCTCTCCACCGGTTTGGGACACTCTGCCTCCGTGGCTCTGTCTGTCCTGCACGGTCAAACACCGGTGAAGTCAGCGTCAATCACCAAACAATCTCGCCGATACCAGAGTCCTCCAGGAAGCAGTCGACGCCTCTCTGCTGCTGCGGAGCTCCGTGTCCGACTCCGGGAATAGTAAACGGAAATGGTAAACGCCTCTCAGGCTCCGCGCAGCTCTGTCTCCGTCTCTAAGCAGCCCGGCCCAGGCCAGGGCAGCCTCTACGGGCAGCGGCAGTGGCAGCAGCCGGCCGAGATCATCCAGCGTGTTCCACCGACAGGTAAAATGAACCCGCTAGTTGAGATAATCTGCAAAATTGGCAAGAATCACATAGTCGGCTCTTGAGTAATTAAACACGGAGAGTAACTAAGTTTCTCCTTCTCTTCACGATAGAACGCCAGGAGCGAGGGAGCTAGCTGCCTACACAGCCTTCCCCACGGCAGCCATCTTGCCTCACTAACCAGGCCTACATTTTTCTAAGTGTCACTTTTTGCATTTTTGCTTTTTGCCTGTTTGGGGGTGTTCTGCTTCTTTGCGGGTGGGTTCAGGAGTCTGGGGGCATAGCTGGGAAGGTCTAATATCGGAATCAAGTGGTTTGGACAAAATCCATGGTGAAAAAGTTTTTCACTTTTCAGACTTTTCGCTCACTTTCGTGTTTTCGGGGGCTGTTTGGGGGGTTTCGGGTGTTTGGGGGGGTTGGGGGGTCTTGGAGCAACGCTGGGCATGCCTAATTTTGGTTGCAAGTGGTTTGAAGAAAATCCATGGTGGGAAAGGGGAGTTAGGGCCTAGCTGCAGAGCGCGCATGGAGTGATCTGGGAACTAGACCTACATTTTTCTAAGTGTCACTTTTTGCATTTTTGCTTTTTGCCTGTTTGGGGGTGTTCTTCTTTTTTGCCGGTGGGTTTAGGGGTCTGGGGGCAATGTGGGGAAGGTCTAATATCGGAATCAAGTGGTTTGGAGAAAATCCATGGTGAAAAAGGGGGGTTAGGGCCCAGGATAGGGTTAGGGTTCTAAAATCGCAGTTTACACTTTACACCTAGCTTGAGGGGAAAGATCTGCAAATTTCGCCCACACTAATTTCTCCTTGAAAAGGAGACTCAGAGTACGCACTTTCGAAACGATGCTTGTATGTTTTGTAATACTGTCGACTCTGAAACTGAATGTTATTTTTGCACTACACAGCGTACCTCATATTTTTTTCTCCGTGATGTTTTAATATCACTTCCTGTTTTTCCATCAACAATTACAGGCCGGCTTTTACCCTGTGCAATGGCAAAAGGGATGACCTCAGGCTTAGCGACCCGCAATTCAGCATCCACCAGGCAGGCAGTGGACAAGGTGTCTTCTGGTCCCCAACATTGATCGGCGGAGCGTCAGATGGAATGAAGGAGTACCGCGAAAAAGAGGAATGGCTGGATGCATGCAACTTCCCAAATTCAACAGGACATCTACAACAACATACAGTTACAGTATCCATCTTCATTTCTACTTATCCTTTAAGTAATGTTATTGCTGTGAACTTCTGTGAGCGTGACTCTGTGCATTTGTTTGCTCTCTGCTTCGATTCATCCCTCCAGCCATTGTATACTTTTTTCTTTGCTATTTTTTAAACTAATTTAATGTACTAAGTGGTTCTTCTCTCTGAGGGCAGATAGGCAAGTGAAATTGCGTAATTACTGCAGCCCTGTACTGTCACATTGTTTCTTCATAGTTAGTACATTGTAGAAAGTACTACTTACTTTACAGTAACCTATCCATTTAGCAAACCACTTCATGGATGCAGTAGTGCATGCACTTCCTTTATGTCCCTTAAAAGATTTATGGATAGCTTCGTATCCAAAGATTTGTTTATCTTCATTTGTTGTTAGTCCATGATGTGTTTTTTTTTCCTCTCTCCACAAAACTTTCCCCACAAACCCCATTCCCATCCAAGTTTCAAACCCTAACCCTCTTCCCCCGGGCTGTGTGGTTTTCATTGAGGTGTGAGAAAATTACAACAATAATTCCACACACTTGCTGGGGAGGATAAAGTCAAAGCAACAGAAAACATCCTCCTCCGACACATGGTGAATGATTACGCTGCTGTGCCCTTCCCCTTCAGCACTATTTCTTGATGTAGCAAAAGCCAAACTCCACGCAACTAGTATACTTTGGAAACGTTCGCATTTGTTAGGCTAAATTATGGCACTGTTCTTGTGTACTATGCTATCTATCGTACTGTTGTAATGATCCGTTCAGGCCACTCAAGGTTTCATTTTCCTATTTTCATATGCTGCTACTGCCACTGTGTACCACCACTACCACCACAACGATACCATTTCATCCGCCCAGGATTGCCAACCTTCATCGCCAGTTTCCATGCAGCCAGCCCTGTGCCTAGCCCTAGACCTATTCTCAAACACGAATCACAGGTAAGATAGGTGTTTGGGGAGGGAGGAAGAATAATGGAGTAGAAGGAGAGAGGAGAGACTGACGGTAGTACTACTAAAGTAGTAGGACAATTGAATTCACTAACTCTGTGAGTGGCACTTACTTTTGTAAACATTTGGGCGATTACTTAGACAATTTGAATCAAGCAGCCAGTTAAGTTTCAGGAAAACAAATAAACAGTTAACGCCCCCGCCTCCCCCGCAATGCAGTAAAAACGTGCATGCAATGTTTAGGTTGAAAGTAAATAATTATTTAAATCATAACAAAAATAAACTATCCCGCAAGACCCGACCCACCCCGCTCCCTAACCCCAAAGAATATCCGTGAACAAGTCCCCAAAATCCAAGAAAAAACCCAACTTCCAATTCCCACCCCCCCCCTCAAAAGTCTTTAAAAAAGGGGCAAGGGACAGTCTCTCCTCCTCTACTGGAGCCGGCGGTGTCCTTTGGCCAGGTGGGCCCGTTGTTCCCCGCGGAGGTTCTTCTTGAGCAGGCTCTTCATTCTCTTCATCTCCTGCTCAAGGTTGGACACCCTGAGGGTTAGGCGGTGGATGCGGGCCTTGTACCTGCTGTGGGGGGCAGCTGATTTTTTGGCTGCTTGGCGGTGGCGGGTGGCTGCGGTACCACGGCTCCGTACCGCTGGAGGCTTGCGCTGACTGGCTGACCCAGGGAGCGTAGAGGAGGATGCAGCTGTCGCGGTGGATGTTGTGGTGGACTGCGAGTGCATGTCCTCCTCCTCCTGGGCAAGCTCCTTCCGTGTCAGTTTGGAAGGAGCATCTATATGAAGAAAGAAAGACATACTGTAACCAATGCTCCTCAAGATTAACACAAAATAATTCAGCTGAAAGTTGTGTCAAAGTAGAACTAGTAACTTGCAAGCACAGTACATAACATTTGTGGCCTGTATCTATCTAACCTCCCACTTCGTCAGTCTCTGCTCTAACATTAGTGAGAATTTCAGGAATCAATTCTATGAGCACTATATGGACTCACTACATTATAGTCGACTATGACAGTACACCAGTCTTATTCTTCTTCTTCTCTCTTGTTTAGGGAAATTGGTACGTAAACTTCTGGAAGCCGGCATAATGCCAGCGCAGTCAACTTGCACCCGAGAAAAACAGACGCAAGCCATGTTGACACAGACTTGCTTTACTGTGCCAGTCCAGTACATGCAGGTGATGAAGCTCTTACTTTTCTATTACGGGTGGCACTGAGAATACTCTGTTACAAGGGCTACTGATTAATTATTTTAACTTTCACCGTACAGAGCCAATGACTACTAGAAAAGGAAAATGAAGACGATAAATAATATGATTATCTAGCCCTTCACAGGATATTTGCTTACATATGGGATGACTTTAGGTGCTTTGTTTTTTATTGAGTGAACAATGATAGGCCACACATGAATGACAGAGTTGTACTAAAATTATTAACAGAGGTAGTGAGTAGCCCCCGTAAACGCCGGATATATGCTGTGCTTGCAATACAAACTACTGCTACTATTCATGATAGTATTCGGAAAAATTAAAACTTCTTTTCCTTGCATTTGCTACACCGGAACGGACGTACGTGTGCAGTGTTACATGCTCTTCAAAGTAACACTTACTTCATCCAGTGACCGTCTACTCTGTCTACATACACATATGCTATCTATGAGTCAGATAGTACCATGATCCAGGCATCCATCCATTCAAAGTAAATGTCAATCATTCTTCTTAATGTCTCAACTGGACAAACCTTAGTTTTTCTCACGGAAAAACAATATTTTCATTTTATTTTGGGAACCGCAAGCCATGCATCCGTACTTGACTTGCATTTGAATTTGAACCAAAGGATATATTGCGCACACATACAGTTTCTGTTTCACCCACCCAGGCAGTCCTCTTCCCTTTCTGCTTCCACCCATCCTTGCTTCATCCTTCAACCGGCCATGCATCATATTCCCAGCCACCTCGGGCACCATTCAAAAGCACGTATCATTCTTTGCCAGTCATCATTACTTTTTAACTCGCTCGCTTTTTAACTCACACTTACTTACACCATTCTTTCCCTTTCCGTTCATCCCATCCATCAAGTTCATCTCTGATCTGACTTGGCTTCTCGATAAAACTTTCACAGCTGAGTTGAAGTCAATTTAGAGGAGGCTACTACCTGGTTGATAAAAACTTAGTTCTAAATTTGCAACAGTAAAGTATATTTGTACTATTCAACATATACACCCGTGCAGAGAGCACACTTTGCAGTCTGCAATCTCAATAAGTAAGGAATATAATAGCTTACCACTGCCCGCCACTCCTGTGGCATCCCCCACAGCAGTTCCCGCTGGCTGTTGCACCGCCTCCGCCCCAGGAGTGCCCACCTCCACGCTGGCCCCGGCACCGGTGGATGGCTGTGCCGATATTCCGCCTAGAAAAGACATTTCAGATTCTTAGATGCCATATACACCACTCCCTAGTATTTTGTCTAGGAATGAAAACATTTTACTACGACTACACAAACAAATTTAATAATTTGTGACTCTCTAGTCTAAACTACTATTTGCCCTTTTTTCAGGGAAGGTTGTTTTTTAATTATGCTTAGCCGAAACATGTCTTGCTACACTTTTTGGCACAACTGATGAATGCTTGCTTTTTAACACGCACCATTTTTTTCATAACAGACAGATGCTTCCCTTCTAAGAACAAGAGCAAGATCAGATCATCATCACTTGGACGGAGTCAGCAATGATTCAGCACCACAAAGACAACTTGAAGTTCCAATCTGGTGAGGGCTCGCCCACAATTAATGTGTGAAATCACTAAGCACTTTCCAATTTTCAATCCACCGTTTATGTTGTATGCTGAACTTGATTTTAATAAATGTTTTTACTTTTAATAAAGCTTTAAAACTTACATAGACTCTGTGGTTTTTGGTCATGAGTGAGTGAGCGAAAGGGTTTCCAATTTGCAAGCATGAGTCCGTGGCTCTGAGAGGTCGGGACTCTGACTCCGTAGTCTTATGTCCTGGGTTGTATAATCATTGGGGATTAAGCATCGATGAATTCGGGAGCTAAATGACTCTGACACACTAGCTAGTCAGTAAGGAGATTGGGGGTTTAAATTCTATCATGACGGAGGTATGTGGAAAGTCTAACTGTGCCTATTATAATTGATAAACAATGTACTATTTGGGGTCCATAGTTCTGTTTGTGCGGAATAGTCCCTGCAACAGTAGTAGTATAGATTGTCCTCCTATCCAATCAAAAAGTAAACTAGTATCTTATTTTTTCTTGGTGGCCATTGACATTTTATTGTTGGGAATTGTCAAAGCATAAACATTTAGAAGACTTCCAAATACATTATGGACAACCCAGAGGACTGCACTCAGTGCATAGAGCTATTGCTGAATAGAATGGGAGTTTTGTTTAACACCTTTTGCCAACTGTGCAAGCTTAGTTAGCTACACAGACAGACTAATAATAATCTAATAGTACCACAGGGAGTCATAGTAGAGGCAGGATAAGAATTTAGAAACAGCCTACAAGAAGATCAAAGACGATGTAGAAAAAAACGAATGAGGAACGTTAGGAAAAAATAGGTGCTGTAAAAGATAGGGCGTATAATTATTAATATTAACAGGAAAACTTACTGGGGCCAGCAGAGGAGCCCTCGCCGGACCGATCCTGGCCTTCTTGATCTTGTCCCTTCTCCGCCGGCGCGGGAGTGCTGATGTACAACATGAAAGAAAGACACAGACATGGATGATTGTTGTCAACCAAATCAAACATTTCAAAAAAACAATAACAAATTATTACGGGGAAATAGATAACAATTGCACTAAATGTATTGACCTATCTGATGTGGTCTACTAGGATATTAGTATTGCTGGATTCGCGGACCGTCTACTTGGAAAGTTATGTAACTCACTAAACAAACTACAAAAAGGTTCAACTAGGACTGGCAGGCAGCACTCCACAAAACGCGAAGTGAAAGACACAGTCCATCGTGATTGCAGACCAGTGAGAAGTTGAACACTAAAAAGTTTCCTACTAAATAACGAGTCATAATATACTCAAACTATCAATCGACCACCACTATCTCTTCTTAGTGGCAGGAGTACAAAGGAAGGACTGGACTTGAGTCTCTAGGGGCAGATTTACAAGCCCCTTGCGGCTTTTTTGCTCCGTCGTTGTGTGACTTTTGTGACGCAGCGGCAGCGCAAAAGAGGCACCATTGTGGGGTATATTAACAACGTGACGCATCTGGGAGAGCATCACGTTGTAAAGCCCTGCGCCATCAGGGGGCGTTCCGGCGCAAGGGAGGGCGTTCCTGCACAGGAACGCCTCCTAAATGTGGCTGAGTGAAATCTAGAAGATTTCACTCAGTCACTTTTAGGCCAATGCTGCATCAAAACCCTGCGCCTGCTTGAAGCAGACGTACGGCTTGACGCAGCATTGGGGAGATAGGGCACCCCAGAGCATTGCTGGAGCTGCGTCATGCTTGCGACACAACTCCAAAAAATGCGCCGCCTTTACGGCACAGATGCGTGACGCATCTGTGTCGTTTTTGCCCCATGGTGCGCCGCATTGTAAATGCGGCGCACCACGGGTGCTGGAGGCGTGGCGCACAATTACTGGCGCATCCCTGCTACTTTGCAGGGATGCGCCAGTAATTGTAAATCTGCCCCTTAGTGTCTAGCATTACGCAGTTCTGTAAAGTACACTCATACATAATCATTCAGGCCAATGAAATGAGCACAAAATCGAAAACAAGTAAGCATAGTAGCACCGCCACTGAGCAGGCGAGCAGTACACCTGCAATGCAATCGCAGAAGATTTTGAAACATAATTTACCTACAATGTAATCGGCAGCATTATTGCTCTTCAGAAAAAACTAACATTTTCAATATGATAACATAGAGCAGGAGAAAACAGAGTAGTAATTAAACAGCTACTACTACTCACCAAGCCCAGGGATCTTGACGCCTAGCAGGTAGAGCAGGTCGTGTTCACGGTCCAGGATATCGGACCACCAGTGCGTGGCCTGGCTGTAGGTGCGCGGGACCCGAGACTGCCGAAACGTGGCCCGGCACACCTTCCCCCACAGCTGCTGACGCTCCCGGAGCCCGTACCTGCCAGCGATCCTGCCACCTGCTGCGATGGTCTTGGGGAGGTGGCGCTGGACATAAAAAATCAGTGCGGCCACCTCCTCCGTGCTAAGAATCTCCCGGGCTCTGATTTTTTCCTCCTCAATCACCCGCATGGGAGCCGGGTACGGGTTGCGGGACCCTTCCCCTTCTCCTTCCGGGCTCCCTTTGCCATGGTCCTGGACAGGAATGGAAATAATAAATAGGAAAGAGAATAGGGAAAAAGTAAATAAAAGAAGAGGTAAAAAAAAGTAGTTTTAAAGTAACCAAAAGTAGAAGAAAACACAACATATAGATCTAGAAAAGTAGAGGGATAGATAATAAGTAAAAAAGATTAAAAGAAACTTCAAACAAACAAAGGATGGCAAAGATTGAAGCTGGATAGAAAAAGCCTGCCCAGAACCATAGCAATGAATGAAAAACAAGATGGCCGCGCCCATTGAGGACCGCGTGGGTAAGTTCACACGATATTTCCCCCGCGAGTATGCAAAAACACACGCAAACTCATAATAGCGCACCGCACACAATGCGAGATTGCCAATAGCGCCCGGAAACGGAAATACGCAACGCGCACAAGCGGCCCGCGAATACGCAAAAAAAACCACGAATACGAAAATAAATCCGCAAACTCGCATGAATTCGCAAATTTTGCGGATCGCAAATTAGATTTCGCTCGAATTCGTGGACTGTGAATTCGCAAATTTCGCCCATACTTATAAATGACTCAGAGACCCAGACATTAACACGAATCCGCGCCAACAGTACATCATAGGAGGTGTACCCATTCACAGCAAGACAGTGAACATGAACTCCCATTGGAGGGAGTCAAACACCTTCGCTGCATCAAGCAGCACAGCCACTGCCTGAAAATCCCGGTCTAAGTAATGCAAAGTAGAAGAAATAGTACGGAGGTTGTGCGGTGTGGATCTGGAAGGCATGAAGCCCAACTTATCCGGCAGGACCTATTTGGGGGCTAGAGCCTAGTGTCAATAATGTTTGCCAAAATTATGGCATCCATATTAATAATAGAGAGGGGTCTATATGAGTCACAGGCATTCACCACTTTATCAAGCTTCAAAAGCATTACAATTAAAGCTTCTGTAAGGCATGGAGGCAGCTTGCCAGATTCATACGCCTCTGCAAATACCTCCAGAACTGCAGCACCAGAGTATCAGAATAAGCCGTATAGAACTCGCTAGGAAGGCCACCAAGGTCCGCTGCCTTGCAAGTAGGGAGGGACATGATTGCCTGCTTCACGTCCTCCACGTCAAATGGCACTGTGAGATACTCCTGTTGATTGAGGTACAGCAATCCCAATGCGACATCATCTAGGTAGTTATTTATCTCAGAAATAGGTGGCTGATCGTGTTCTCCATACAATTTAGAGTTGAAATCTAAGACAACACCACTAATGTCTGTATTACCGAGGTGCGCCTCACCTGTCTCATCCACCAAAGCGGTGATGTAGTCCTGGCTGTGAGGCGCTGCCAATTTCTGCGCTAGTAAAAGGCTGGGTCTACCTCCCTCCCCGTAATATTGAGCAGTGCATCTTCATGATCTATGCCTCATTTCTTGGTCGACTGTCTCGTTATGTTCCGACACTAGCTCTCGGATTTCATCCAACTTTTCAGTGGCGGGGCAACTGGCATAGTCACGCTCCAAAGCAGCTATGTCCTCCGCAAGTTTCCTAATCCTACGGCGCAGATCTTTGAGAACCCCGGCCTGCATTCTGATACAAACCCCCGAATAGTCAACTTAAACGCCTCCCAAAGAACCCCGGCGCTGTCCACAGTGCCAACATTTTCCCGGAAGTAATTATGAATGGCTTCTCCAACGGTGTTTTTAAATACCTAATCAACAGAGATAACGCCTGCAATCTCCAAGCAAATGTGGGCCTCCTGCGCCCCGGGACCTGCAACACTAGCAGAACAGGCGAGTGATCTGAAAGGGTTTTGGCCAAGTGCTTAACGTCCACAGCCCGCGTGCAGGCTTCAGACACCAATCAATAATTCAGGCGAGACCAGGACCCATGCACAGTAGAAATAAAAGTGCTCTCTGTGACCCCAGGGTGCCTCAAGCGCCAGACATCATGCACATAACCAGCATCCAATAACCCCACAAGGGTATCAGTGGACTGTCTGTGCCATGGGGCCCGCTCCCCCCTATCCTCGTTAATGTCCAAACACATAATAAAATCCCCACCCCAAAAATTTTCAGCACTAAGAAAGGCTGATATCCTGTCCTGACATCCGCAAAAAAGGAGGCATCATCTACATTCACCAATAGGACACTCGTACCATCCAGCGTACCGTGTACAATTACCATCCGACCCTGCTCATCCCTGTCTGTGCCGTGAACATGGAACAGTGTGCCCTTCTTGACAAGAGTCATCACCCCCTTGGAATAGGATGAATAAGAAGATGTCATTCTAACTTCAGCCCATCGGGTACCTACATTTTCTCATTTAGAGAAGTCAGATGTGTCTCCTGTAATAAGGTCACTTGAACATTCCACCTATCCAGGGACGCTAACACAGTACGAATTTTCTTTGGACTGTTGAGGCCGCGTACATTTCAAGTGACCAACCGGTACTCACTGCACATGTTGCATGTGAGTCAGCCAAGCGATATCAATGCGAGCTCCGACCCTGAAAACATTTCTTCTAGGCTCGTATAAGATACAGTTCAAAGTGCCGACACCTCCCAACTCAAACCCCCCACCCACTTTGGCACCCCCAACTTGCCAAATCCATCCCAGTTGTAACGGATCAATCCCCAGAAAACCCAACAAAAAAATAGCATAGTTTGGGGAACTCCCATACAGGGGGCGTCAGAGTGCTACTAAACTCCCACTTCGTAGGAGGTGGCTGATAAGGTCTAGTACCTGTGTTACGATCCAAAGGCAAATACTAAACCTTAAGGCATCCAATCTAGTATGCATATAACATAGAAACACTCACCTTGACCATATATAAGAGACTCAGTGAACGAGAGTCTTGTCACAGAAAGTGAATCCCACTAACAGGAGGACTCACAGAACAAGCACAACCCCAGCCCTCCCTTAACACCATCATTCCTCCTCTCCATGTTCAGTTTTGGCCTCATCGCGGTGTCTCTTCAATTGTTTGCATGCTCCATCGCCACCTTAGGGGTCGAAAATATTTTGAAATTCCCATCTGATCCTACATGGAGAGGCGTGGATACAACATGGCGTAATGGAATGTTTTCGGACTGGAGGAATTTTTTTACTGCCCCAAACTCCCGCCGCGCAGTTTGAACTGTGACAGTAAAATCAGTGAAGAAGGACAATGTGTTCCCCTGATGACATATGTTGCCCTTCTTCCTGGCCAGTCGCAAGATGACATCACGGTCCCAGTAGTTCAATAGCCGAGCTATTATGCCAAAGAGCTGTGGACATGCTCTACTACAAACAAAGAGAACAAGTGCTCAGGGCCAAATATAGTGGAGACTCAATGAAGTGCTCCATTCTGCCAGTATTTGTTGATTTGGGAAGGCCCGTAATTCGAATATTGTTCCTTCTAGACCTGGCCTCCAAGTCTTTGTTCTTGGCCTATATGAAGGCTAAGACCTTTTCCATATTGAGGGTCTTGCTGATAACATTGCTAAGTCCATCTTCTGTGTTACAGACCCTCTGTTCCACCTCCCCCATTCTCGCATTCTATTTTTCTAATTGCGAAGACATATGGTCCAGCCTATGATTTATAGTCGACATAATACCCTCAATGGCCTGGGGACTCTTTGCATTGCCAGCAGCATAGATTCCAGATTGGGTGGGCCCTCTGACATGCCCGACAGCCTCAGAGTCAGAAGCCGCTTTGTGTTGGACCCTGCCTGACTTTCGCGCCTCAAACGTGAGGTGGGGCTGTGACTTGTCTGGCTTCCCCCATAGTAAGTGACTGAGAGTGCAGGTATTTAACAACCACCACAGCAGTATGGCAGCTCCCTCCAGACACACCCATAACACTGTATCCGAGAATAGGCGTGGCGTAGGATACATACAGTACAATGAACTCTCCTTACAAGATTAGAGACATATGCCTTCTCAGACACGCCAGCAATCAGAGCCAAGCGATCGCTATAAATCGTGAAAAGTGTCACTGTGAAAGGCAAAACTGCCACCCTACAACTGAGTTGTTGCTCCCAGCAGACACTAATGCTCGTGCAATGGACACAGCCCCGCTTCCAGAGGCTCACTAATGACAGAGTAACATTAGCAGTATCGGGTGTGCTCCTACTACAAAGCAGTTCCTCCCTAAAGCCCTGGTGATGCAGGCTTCCAGACAGTAAGCAAGGAGTAGGTTATTTGGCAAGACAACAAGCTATTAACAAGGAAATCTCCATCTGGAACTCTGAAAATGGTGTGCAGCCCTTGTGTACCCACAGTCAAGACCAGGCCAGGTCCAAGAAGCTAGATGGTTGTAGCGGGGGGATGCAATCAGGTAGTGTGGCAACAGAGTCAGTTTCCTGCGACAGGCTGCAAGTAGACACCACAGGGCAAACACTCCGTCTCACAGGGGCACAAAGGGGTGGCTAGGCCTCCACAGCCCCAGGCACTCCACTCCAGGGACACACTGCAGCCATGCAGTCGGCCTCTCCCCACAGGCCCCAAAGGTGTACTTAGCGTAAAAGGCAGTTAAATCCAGGGTCCCAGAAGAAAAGCCCCGGGAACCGCCGCCCCAGCGCACCCCAATGGGGAGAATGAACACAGCAAGTCAATCGCCGCACCCACCAGCCGCTCAGCACCGAGCCTCACATGGCGACATCACGATGTCACAGGCCAGGGGGATCGAATCAAGCAGCAGTATCCAGGGAAGAGGGGCCGATCCACAAATTTAAGGACCCCCAGGCAAAAGTGGCATGCAACAATCTCCGAGTGGGGGTTCTCTCTCCCCCACCCGGCCAGCACCAGAGGGGGGGCCGAGGCAACTTAATCCGCTCGTGCCGCGCACGCAGAACACAGTCGACAGGTCATGGACCAAAGACCAGGCCCTCACACACCTCCGCAGCTGCGGGCCAAGGCCAGCACTGTCCCCCACCTACCACAGCCCACGGCCGGCGTTGATGGTGTTCCGCAGCCGCAGATAAGGACCTCAGGTGGTCTCCAGGATCCTCCAGCCTCCTTGCGGGGTTTAGATCTACCGCAGTCGTTCCGAAGGCAGCCTGCAGCAGGAGCAAGGCACGGAGCCATCCAGGAGCAACAGACCAGGCCGATCCACCACAGTCTGCTCACTGGGAGGTAAGGACCGGCAGCCGCCGGTATCGCTGTGTCCGGGCACAGATATTGTAGCACTGCGCACTCTCGCCGCCACAGAGCTCCGGCCGGCGCTTAGCCCTCACTCGCCGCAGCTCCGTCTTAACCATCTTAGCCACGAGACGAGCAGGGCAGCTCTCGCCGAAATGTCCCCAACACCGTGCTCACCAACCGCACTAATGGCCCCCATTTGCAGCAGGGGTGCCACTCCACACAGGATGGCAGTTCGGGTTCTTGGATGCCCCGATAAGCAGCTGATATTAGGCGGATAAGAGATCAGCCGGGCGGAGCAGCATTAAAGTGCGGCCATCTTGCCTGGCGCCCTTTAGCGCCCCCTCCCCCCGTGCGCGTTCTATAGTTGAAGCTGTTTTGAATTTAGATTTTTGATACATGTTGCTAAGTGCCATTTATTTATTTTTCTGCCTACTGGGGGTTGAAATAAATATAGGGTATTCTGGTGCAGGAAGCTTGATTTTTCGTTGATCGAGCTTCCAGAGTTATGTTTTTGAGAGAGCGCAATTTGAATATAAAATATATAGTAGCCATATTTAGATGCATATGTTATAAACGTAGAAATGAAACACATATCGTAATGTAAAGTTGACGATAATAGCATAAAGGTCAACTAGTGTGATAACATGGTATAGGAAATGTAAATGTATTCACATGTTAAACATGCATTAGATTTAGAAGGCCTGTATATATGATGGGTAGACATAGAAATGTGTAGAAATGCTTATGAAATTTAGAACGTGCAAAGTAGAATACATGTACGTGTATAACTTTAAAATGGAGTAACATGAGAGAAAAACGTAGGGAAATGTAACGTGGAGAAATGTGCAGAGAATTTATATAACGATGTAACCAGTGAGAATATAAAAGTTATTCTCTACGTAGTTTATATTCTAGGTAAAAATGTGTTCGAGCATAACTAAGACTTTGTTAAAAATACGAATATATAAATGTATGTTAAAGGTTACACTGTGTAGAGGGGTTTTTGTAGGAATGCTAGAAGAGTTTAGGTCATTTGTGATTATAACCTGACTGACCAAGAGTTCGCAGGAGCTTAGTCAAATGTATGTAATTTAATGGGCTTGTAAAAGTCGTAAATAGCTTGATGTGGACGTGAGAGCCAAGAAGTCTAACACTTGTTAGATTTAAGGTGACAATGCCGGACGGAGTTTATTGCTCGTACGTGAGGAGAGACACTTAGAATCTTGAACTGTGTTTTGACAAGACCATTCACAGGACCTAGAAGGGTCAAGTTAAGCGACATGGAGTTAAAGTCTTGTCTAAGGTCATTTGACTTTTGCGCTAAAAGTGTCAATGAAGGTAGCCAGCGAGATGATGAAGATGACATCTAAGGAGAAGGGTCAACTTAATGAACGACGCAAGGAGTGGACCAATGGAAGAAGCAAGAAGTTGACATCATCGGGGAAAGTCCGTGGTGGGCGTCAAGGGGCGTTTCACCCACAAGATGATTGTGTATTTTAGGGACAGCACCCCGGGGAGGAGAGAGCAATGAGGAGAGAGCAATGAGGAGAGAGCAATGAGGAGGTAGCCATTAGCAGAGAAATTAGCAGTAGGCTAAGGCGAGAGCGAAGATAAGGGTAGATGCCTTGAGCAGATGCGCTGAGAGATCAGAGCGCAAGGGAGCAGTAGGCCGAGGACCCTTAGAGAGCGGATGGGTAGGCAGAGAGGGTACTGCTTCTAAAATTTAAGAATTCCTTTAGAGGCTAAGAGAGTTTGAACTTCTTTGGGAGTCAAACTGCTGACACCTTTTTAGGGAAGAAACTTGCGAAATAGGGATGTCACATAGCATAGAGTAGGGACAGTTTTAACTTGATTATTTTATCTTACTGCAGATGACGCAGAAGGAACCACTTCACGCTGAAGCTTTGATTGCGGATCTAGGGACTGATTTTGTATTTTGTATACTTTGAGATTTATTCTGTAAGGATTGTATTGCATTCAGATTAACTTCATATAAAACTCTTAAAACTTCATCAGTTGTAAGTGGTTCTTCAGAGTGGCGTCAGTTAATGGGGTTTGTCTAATCTATGCGGGGGTTGTCCTTTCCTCAATGACAGATACTAGCGGTCCAAAATAGATGAATGAGATAATTTATTAAATCGATTATAATCATAAATTGATATCAAAATCTCATTCCCCGCAGTTGGTAGCAGAGTATGATGGTTATCTTCTTGAGGAAGACGACCTAGGCCAGGTTCAGGTTAGTTTACCCCAAGGTCCCTAGTCATCGTCGACCAGAAGAAGAATTGCAGTCGAAGACGGTGCTGACGGTGCGTCAAGAGAAAAGCAGCAGAGTCGGTCGAGAGTGAGTATAAGGGTCATGCGTTGTAAGATTGCGGTGTTTTATGTTGTTCCTGTGTTGTAATGTCAAGCGGAGTTGAATGCCTGTAGTGTGATTGAGGGGAGGTTGTGAGCGCGCGCAACCGGATGAAATCTTATGTCCAGAGGACTTAAGTGGTTCGGGTGTATCGAACACCCAGAGCAATTTGTCTACCATTGAAAGGGGGTCATGAGGTACCATTGATTTCCCGACAGACCGATGATAGGGGGAGCGTATGAGTGAGTGAATGAGTAACGGACGCTGGTCGTACGTTTACTGTGTGTAAGTAACCTATCAGTTGAGGCAAGTGTCCGACCGTAAGAGGAAAGACGCTGTGCCAGTTGAGGTGACAATTACAGTTAGACTGTGGCCGTACAGTCAGAGAAAAGTGATCGCTTGGACGGAAGTAGTCATTTTTCAGTGTATGAATGAAAACGCATGTGAAATCGTGAGACAAGTTGAAAAAGAAGGAGAATTGCTGCAAGAGGGAACGAGTGACGTCAGCATAGAACCGCGCTGAGATTGGGTAGTTTGTCAGACGTCAGCGAAGAGTCGCGCTGAGATTGGTCGGTCAGCGTAGAGTCGCGCTGAGATAGGCCGATTAGCGAGAGCCGCGTAGGGATTGGTTGGTTGGTTGTCATCGGGACGTAAACAAGGAAGAGTAAGAGGAAAATTGTAGATTATCGAAAATGAAATGTTTTAAGAGTTTAAGAGCACTCTTTAGGAGAAATAGAAGAAACTTGTATGCCGGAGAGGAAGCTCCACCAGAAGGCACACCAGCGTATTATATGGCAGTGAATGTAGGCTTACATTCGATACTGTGGATTTCCGAGTGGCACAGGCTAACTGAAGGGCATAAAGAACTGGCGTTTCCGAGATTTGGAACGTTTAAACTAGATGTGTTGAACCAGCTGAAAGCGACAATGCTTTCAACAAGACCTCTACCGAGGCCAACACAATTTGAAGCACTTGGTGTGTGGTTTAGAACAGCACACGAAAAGAGCGTAAAAAGGCGACAAGAAAGAGTGAGAAGATCGGTAAAGGCAGTGCAGGATGCTAAATGGGACGAGGAAGCTAAGAAATGGAGGGTTCAGAAGATAGAAGCAGATAAACTGTACCCGATGCTAGAAGTTACGGGAGAAAGGAAACCTATAGAACAGGAAGATGAGGAAAGCGAGTCGGAGGAGGATCTGATAGAGAGGCTATTAACAGATAAACCACCTCCATACAGCGGTGAACTTGCGAGTCCCATATTACCGCAAGCGGACGGAGCTAGGTGGGGGGAATATAAATCGATCCCAGTAACGGAGTGGGACGCTAACAAGACTGAGGAAATACCCCAAACTAGTTCTGAACAGAGAGTAGTGGGAAGATTTGTGGTCCAAAAGGTTCCTGAGACGCAATGCGCAAGGTCGTACCAAATGCCAGACGCTTTACAAGTTCCTGTTACCATAGGCCCTATTGTGTCAATCTACAACCCAGAAGGGGTCCAGCAGGAGGAACAGGCACGATGGGACAGTGAAAGAGCAGAAGTGGAGAATAGGAATGCCACAATGAATCCCCAAAGGCAAATACTAGCACCGATGAGTCGGAGTACCCCATTAGATTCTGCAACGGGTCCCAGGATAGAACAGGGAGATCAAAGAGGGCCAATGGATTTGAGGGGTCCTAAACCGAAGTCTTTTAAGGAGTTAAGAGAATATTTGAAAGAATGGGAAACTGTCGAAGAGGCTCGGGGTAGGAGTTTAGAAACGGGACCTGAGTGGAGAGAAGAGGACAACAGGATTCTCTCTCATTGTGGAGCTGGCGAAAGCAGCCCCGAGTGGGAGAGAGGAAGTCAGGAAAGCAGAGGAGATACTTGTCCTACCATTAGCGGCAACGGACAAAGGTGCGATGACAGGAGCGCAGGGTGTGGTGAAGTGCCTCGCGTCACCTTCAGCGAAGGGGAACGTAGGACACAGGAGTACCGGAATACCTTTAGGTGCACACACCATGCCCCAGGTGAGGATGTGAGACACTGGAATCACAGAAACATGGAGAGTCGCGAAGCGTCTCGACATGCATCCGGCGATAGTGGACGGAGTCAGGAGAACATAGGGAGTCGCGGAACGTCTCGCCATTCATCCGGTGATCACGAAAGAGATCACGGGAACATGGAGGGCCGTGAAGGACCTTATCGTTTATTAAGCGACACCAGACAACAAGCGTGTTACAGTGGGTTAGAACAGAACGGTGGATCCTATCTCGTATCTGGAGAAACCGAGCCGAAAAGACGGAGTGTAGGGTTGGGGGACGGAGCATTATTCCACCATACCCCACGCGAAGACGGAAAGGCTTGGGATCTAGAGAGGTGGGAACAGAGAAATGGAAGCAAGACTCCTCATAACTCACCTGTGCTCAGGCGTAGGGCGCATAGTGGAGGTGAGAGGGATATGAGAGAACAACACAGAACAGAAATGCTGCAAGCTGAAATAAAAGCAAAACGGCTTGACGTAATGAGTTTGAAGTCAGACGTGGATGAAATGATTGATGGCACAGTGGCACTAGAGAGATTAGACTTGTATACACCAGACGAAATATTGTTCTTATCCAAGGATATTACTCGGAGGGCGAGGTCAGCTCATGAGAACCTATCTAATTTGGCAAACAGGTATATGGTAGACCTGTCGCGAACTAAGGCTTTACAGAGTAACCATAGGCTAACTTGCACAGATCGGGATCTGGATGAGCGTAGAACGATCGCGCTGAAGGTACACATAAGGGAATTGATCCTAAGTATCAGAATATGGAAAGATCTGGATAGATGGGAGGAAAGATGGTCCAAGAAGGGCTCTGTCAGACGGAGTACACTTGGGAAGCCCCAGGACGCAGATTTGATGCGAATGGAAGCTTTCCCTTTGCGAGAAATCGCGAATGGAAGCTACGTTCACGTGCCCTGGAGTAGGGGGGATTTGGCGGCATTTACCAATTCCTTCCCAAAGCTTAGGGATAATCCCGTCGAGTGGTACAAACAGGTAGAAAGATTCGTGAAGATCTCGAAGGTACTGTGGATCGACTTGAACACACTGTTCGATATCGTAGTACCCGGAGATTTGTGGACGGCGTGCAAGCTTAGTGTCGAATGGCCTAATTGTGAGCCTCCGAGAGATACCCGGACGAATGGTCCATCAGTTAGAGTCATGGAAAAATACGAGAGAGTAATAACATGGCTAAAAGAGAAAGTGCCGGTGCAAGACATAGACTGGGTTAAGATAGATCGAACTACTCAGGAACCGAAAGAGACAGTTCATGAGTTCTATGAGAGATTATTGAAAGCATTCAAGCAGTACAGCGGGTTAGATGTAATGGATCCTAAGGACATTGGACAGTTTGTTTCAAAGTTCGTCCTCGGATTGAGACCGGAAATATGCCTAATGATCCAACAGCATCTGATCTGTTGGCAGAACAAACCTTTAGATGAAATTCTGAGGTATGCAAGGTACTGTAGTGACGAGATAGACTCTAAGGCAAAGAAGCTTAAGGAAAAGCTAATGCTAGTGCAAATGCAAGCTGCTGGAAAGGATAAACCACGGCAGCAGGGAACAGGAATGCAGGCGAAGAAACAGAATAATCAGAGCAGAGATGAGGAAGAAAGACCGAGACCGAGAATGGATATCGCGACACTGAAAAAGACGACGAGATGCCATCACTGTAACGAGGTGGGACACTGGCGACGCGAGTGTCCTTACAATGTTGAGTCAGGGGAATTAGAGCTGGAGGAGGAAGAGGTTCAGAACAACATGGTTAAGGGAGCCACAGTCCCGAAGGGCAAGTTTGTCAAAGGGGGGACTCAGACTCCTCGAGCCCCGTTTCCTCAACCACCTCGCATCTCAAACGGAGGGAAAACCTACAGACAGATGCCATTGTTTGTAGGAGGAGAGGAATGCTACTACGTTGATCCACTTACAGGGCAGCGGGCGAACAGGGAGGAAGATTGTACTCTAGGAGCCGCCCTGGAGGTAGATCAGAGAGGACCATACGTAGAGGCTGAAGTAGCGGGATGTCCTACAACCTTTTTGGTGGATACGGGGGCCACTCGATCCACGTTGAGATCCGCGGTAGTCCCAGGTCTGCCAATATCAGGAGAAATGGTTCAGGTGGTAGGAGTCGCGAACAAAAGGATGACGAATCCTCTGACCGAACCAGTGTCAGTAAGGATAGGGAATTACAGTGACGAACACCAGTTTGTGATCTGCGATTCTAGTCCTGTGTGCTTACTAGGGAGAGATTTGCTGTGTAAATTGAATTGCACGATACATTGCACACCAGAAGGAGTAGAAGTGCAGACCAATGACGAGGATGCTGATTTCAAAGTCGTAAACTCACAAGAGTGTGTGGAACTATATCCTACCTTAACAGTGGAGGAGCTTCCACAGGACTTGAGGGAGAAAGTCTCAGCTGAGGTATGGGATTTTACTGGGGAAGAAATAGGATTGATCAAAGGAGTAGAACCGGTAAAGATCTTGGTAAGACCCCACGCTGAGTATCCAAGAACACCACAGTATAAGCTAACGCCAGAAACGATTGCAGGAATAAAGCCTGTGATCGAATCCATGATCAAACAAGGAATCCTGAAGGAGATCGTGGGTAGTCCATGTAACTCCCCGATTATGGGTTTGCAGAAGCCTAGTGGAAAATACAGAATAGTGCAGGATCTTCGAAAGATTAATAATATTGTTGTCTCATGTTGTCCAGTGGTACCGAATCCATCAGTGATATTATTTCAGATACCGTTCCAAGCTGAATGGTTTACAGTGATAGATTTGTGCCAGGCTTTCTTTTCGATACCTTTAGATGAAGAGAGCCAGTATCTTTTCGCTTTTAAGCTGGAAGATCGCGTCTTAACATGGTGTCGTATCCCTCAGGGGTATACAGAAAGCCCATCGATCTTTAACCAGTTAATAAAACGAAACCTTGAAAGTCTAGTACTGCCCAAGAATTCGGTTCTAGTCCAGTACATAGACGACCTCCTAGTTGCGTCAGAAACTGAGGTAGCTTGCAGGGAAGACACTATAACCTTGCTAAATCACTTGGTCGAGAACGGACACAAGGTGTCTCCAAGTAAGTTGCAATATTGTAAAACTGAAGTGCAATACTTGGGCCATAGGATTGAAAAGGGAAAGCGGAAGGTGTCTCCAGACAGAATAGAGGCGATTATGAAAATGAACGCGCCTACAACACAAAGAGAAGTCAGGATGTTTCTGGGCATGGTCGGTTATTGTCGACAGTGGATAGCAAACTTTTCACTGAAGGCTAAACCGTTATTACAACTGACGCACAAAGGAGTAAGTGATCCGGTACCATGGGACAAAGATTGTTTGATGGCATTTTTGCAGTTGAGGGAGGACTTATGTCGCGCCCCGGCTTTGGGAATGCCAGATTACACTAAACCTTTTTTGCTTTACTGCTGCGAGAGAGAGGGATGCGCTTTAGCGGTTTTGGCTCAGATCCACGGAGATGCGCGCAGGCCAGTGGCGTATTTTTCGGCTACATTAGATCCAGTAGCCGCAGCGTTGCCCGGATGTCTCAAATCCGTAGCTGCAACGGGTGTCAGCATTGAGAGATCAGAGAGCGTGGTGATGGGACACCAGTTAGTGGTGTATGTACCGCATTCTGTGGAATTGTTAATGACCAGGACGAAGACTCAGCATCTGACGAATAGCAGGCTCACACGCTACGAACAAGTCATACTGGCTGCCGAGAATGTGACCCTAAAAAGATGCTCTGTCTTGAATCCTGCAACCTTGATGCCACTTCCGAATGAAGTGGATGATGAAAATTGTACAGATCATGACTGCCTCGATGTGACTGAACTATGTACCAAACCGAGACCTGATATCGTAGATGAGCCATTGACAGACCCAGACGAAATTTTCTTCGTTGATGGTTCATGCGTAAGAAACGATGTCGGTCAGCTGAGAGCAGCTTATGCAGTATGCACGATTACCAGAGTCATAGAAGCCGCCTGCCTGGAAGGAGTACACTCCGCACAGGTAGCTGAAATTGTTGCTTTGACTCGTGCTTGCTTAGCAGGCGACAAACTTCGAGTCACCATATACACCGATAGCCAGTATGGTTTCGGGGTAGTTCACGATTACGGGCAGTTATGGTCTCAAAGAGGTTACATGACCTCCTCGGGTTCTCCCATTAGGAACGGAGAATTCGTGAGACTTCTGTTAGAGGCTTTGCAAAAACCTATGGCCATAGCAGTGGTCAAATGTGTGGCACATACAAAGAATCTTGATTTTGTGTCACAAGGAAACCGCTATGCGGACGAAGTAGCGCGCTATTGCGCGGAGCAGGGATATTCTCACACTGATGTCAAGGTGGGGGGAGTCCAGGAAAGAACTGAATTGACCATGTTGCTAGATACTGTAGATACGTGGGATGAGTTAAGAGCTGTACAGGAAAATGCACCAGATGATGAGAAAAGGAGCTGGGAAACAAGCGAGATGAATTTTTGGGTTTCTGCCGACGGAAGGGCAGTTTTACCAAATGAACTTGTTAGTCCAATGGCAAGGAAATTGCATGGATCAGCACACATAGGTAGAGATGCTATGGTGAGAGTATTCAGACAAACATGGTTTAATCCTAAGTTTAGAGTAGCGGCAGAAGCAGTGTGTCAGCGATGTGCGATCTGTCAACAACTAAACGTGGGTAAGAGAACACCAGTTACATTGAGTCACATTGGGAGGTCTGGGGGGCCTTTCAATAGGATGCAGCTTGACTTTATAGAAATGCCTCCATGCAACAGACTTAGATACGTTTTAGTGATTGTCTGCATATTTTCTAGATGGGTTGAGGCTTACCCTACACGTAGGTGCGATACACTTACAGTAGCAAAATTGTTGCTTAGAGAGTTGATACCGAGGTTTGGGGTGCCATCCTCTTTGGAATCGGACAGAGGAACTCATTTTAATAGCGAAGTGGTGAAGATGCTATGTTCAGCTTTGAATATTGATCAGAAGTTACACTGCAGCTATCGACCAGAAGCTTCAGGGATTGTAGAACAAATTAACAGTACCATCAAGTCCAGACTGGCTAAAGGTTGTTCATCGACATCCCTGAGTTGGCCAGACGCACTTCCAGTGGTTCTTATGAGCATACGTAGCAAACCTGATAGAAGAACAGGTCTCTCTCCACACGAAGTGCTAATGGGGAGAGCTATGAGATTGCCATCGGTTCCGACTGCAGCGCTAGTGAACATCACAGACGATTTGATCTTGGACTACTGCAAGGGACTATCTGATGCCGTTAATTCTGTGTCCCTCCAGGTCCAGGCTGCAGAGGTTCCATCAGCACAAGACTTGTGCCATGACCTGAGTCCGGGAGACTGGGTCCTGGTGAAGAAGCATGTCAGAAAGAACTGCTTAGACGTGCGTTGGAGAGGACCGTTTCAAGTCATACTTGTAACGAATACTGCAGTTAAGTGTGGAGGTCTGCCGAATTGGATACATGCCTCACACACCCGAAGAGTGCCAGCACCTCCAGAAGAAACAGCTCCTCTCTCGGATGAAAATCCGACGGGAAGCGGAGAAGCCATAGAGGGGAAAAACCAAGCTGTGGAGGTGATCGAAGAAACTGAAACTGTGTTGGAACAGGACGACGAAGGTCAGGACACTAGTGGGACCGAAGTCGCCTCAGGAGAAGAAAGTAATTGGGAGTCCGACACAGATATCGAGCAGACTGAGAGTGACCAAGAGACAGGTCCTAGAACAAGGAGCGGAAAGACAAGAAGTAACGAAGCCAGTTGGCCGGAGAGAAGGAAAAGGCCAAGTTCGGAAGAAAAGAAAGAAAGAACCCTTGTCCCGATCGCTGAAGAATCGGATCAGGAGGAAGAAACGACAGACTCAGGAACTGAGAGTCCACGAAGATCGAGAAGGGTACGTGTGCCCTGCAGAAGGTACGCCACCCCAGAGTGGACTTATCTAGCAGATGTCTTGGGGACAGAAATCTGGGAGAGTGAAGAGCGTGAAAGTAATCGATCTCGATCCATTTGTGGCAGTGGAGATATGGATGTTGACGCCTGGACTCGAGACTGAGGGGTTACTGACTTTCACACTTCCCATACCCCCATACTTGAGTCGGATTACAGATTTAGTATTGAACAGATTACAATTTCCAACATTTGGTCATCAAATATCAGAGGAAGAAGATAAAGTCATTCGGTTTGAGTTGTTGGAATTTGTTGCAAGAGCTGCAGGTACGAGAATAATTGTAGATACATAAAGACTGTCGTATATAAGTTATAAAGAAGAAGATAACCTAGCGCCGAGTGGAAAGAAGAATAAAAATAGGGATTACATTTAGAGGACGGAGAAGGGCTAGGGTTGTCTGCTGCTAAAAAGAGAAATGACAATTTTGTGAGAAAGAGACTTTGTTGATAAAAAGCACTTTAAAGGACTGAGAAAGCAAACAAGCAACCAAAGACTGGAAAAGAGAAGTTTCGCTAGAGAACGAGGTACGCTGTTTGATAACATGGAGAACGGAAACCCAAACCGAAAAGCTAGATGTATAGTAGGTACACTTATAGCAGTAGTGATATTTCTCATAATTACAGTAGTGACAATATCTTACATAATAGGACATGAGAACGATAGAGAAATAGCAAATGTAAAAACTGTAACGACTTTGAAACCTGCTCTTGTGGGGAAGAACGAAGGGAGCAATGTTGTACGTGAAAAGGCGTTACTCGCAGATGAAGCTCGTAGATTGCACGTAGACGAGTCACAGGGAAATTTTAGGTCAAACGCATACGCTAAACTGTTATACGAATATATCGATGCCATGGAGGCCAAGGATTGCTACGTTTGTATGCAATTGCCGGCTTCTGTAGACGAAGGCATTAGATATCATCATCTCCCATTGACTTATGGGATAACATGTAGTTTACTGCTTAGCATATTTTATGGTAGAGAAGGATTTGAGTACTACTTTTCAAATTATGATTCGGTACTGCCTGAAGTTCCGAATTATAAGCAAATGAATAAGTGGGACTATTACAAAAAGGAGGATAGACTGGCTAAATTCTTTCTTCCTTGGGATACATTAGATACATCATATGCACGTAGAAATAATCTGACTTGCAAAGTGTCAGAGGTAGAGAAAAGGTTTATTGCACAAGTAGATGACCGATACAGAAGGCAGAAGATTCTAAAAATGTCAGGACAATGGAAAACAGATTGGACAGAAGAAGAGAAGGCACATAAAAAGAAAGGTAGCAATGGTCCGATAGCATTGGATAGAACGCAGAGAGGAAAGTTGTGTTTAACTCGAAGCAAGACATATTATGAGAGTGAATTTGTAGGTGAAGTTAGTTGCGAGCACTCTTTTAAACTGGAGTACTACACGAAAGATTTTATGAAAGGGATGCAAGCTATTCCGAATGTGTATTTTGTATGTGGGAGAAATGCCTATGTAAAACTACCAGACAATTGGTATGGTTCGTGTTACTTGGCAATTGTCTTCCCCAAAATATATCATGCAAAGGATTTAGCGATCATAGAAGGAAAGGCTTCGACGAGAACGAAAAGGGAAGTAGGAGATGCAGAGGTAGTAGGTGATGTATTTGGAGCGATGTTTCCATTGTTAGGCTTGATCCTCAACGATGTTAAGATTAGGAGGTTAGCGACAGTAGTGGATAGATTGTCTGCCAGTACTGCAAGGTCATTAATGCTAGTAGAAGGTGAGATGCAGTCGATCAGAGCAATGGTTCTTCAGAACAGACTTGCTCTAGATGTAATACTAGCAAAAGAAGGCGGAGTTTGTAAAGCTTTGAAGGTTCAGGAATGTTGTACTTATATTCCTGATAATTCAAAACCACTTGAGAAAGTCATACGGAACATTACACAGATTCATCAGGAGATCGAAGATTTATCAAAGATAAATGTTTGGGAAAAGGTTGGTCATGGAGTGGGAAAGATTGGAAGATGGTTTGCTAATCTTGGCAAAAGTATAATATGGTACATATTAAAGCCTGTATTAATAGTATTAATTTGCATAATTACATTATTAGGATTAGTAAAGTTATATAAATGGTATAGGTCGAACCAATTACGAAGATCGATGAGAGATCAAGAAAGGAGATTAGCTATGTTACAAGATCAACAGTATAAAAGTCTGAGAGCACTCGAATCGATAAAAAGAGGAAATGAGGTAACTAGTTCCGTATAAAAGGTTGTATTCAAATTGCTTATAGTGATGACTCCTAAAAGTCATCAAAGGGGGGAACTGAGAGAGCGCAATTTGAATATAAAATATATAGTAGCCATATTTAGATGCATATGTTATAAACGTAGAAATGAAACACATATCGTAATGTAAAGTTGACGATAATAGCATAAAGGTCAACTAGTGTGATAACATGGTATAGGAAATGTAAATGTATTCACATGTTAAACATGCATTAGATTTAGAAGGCCTGTATATATGATGGGTAGACATAGAAATGTGTAGAAATGCTTATGAAATTTAGAACGTGCAAAGTAGAATACATGTACGTGTATAACTTTAAAATGGAGTAACATGAGAGAAAAACGTAGGGAAATGTAACGTGGAGAAATGTGCTGAGAATTTATATAACGATGTAACCAGTGAGAATATAAAAGTTATTCTCTACGTAGTTTATATTCTAGGTAAAATGTGTTCGAGCATAACTAAGACTTTGTTAAAAATACGAATATATAAATGTATGTTAAAGGTTACACTGTGTAGAGGGGTTTTTGTAGGAATGCTAGAAGAGTTTAGGTCATTTGTGATTATAACCTGACTGACCAAGAGTTCGCAGGAGCTTAGTCAAATGTATGTAATTTAATGGGCTTGTAAAAGTCGTAAATAGCTTGATGTGGACGTGAGAGCCAAGAAGTCTAACACTTGTTAGATTTAAGGTGACAATGCCGGACGGAGTTTATTGCTCGTACGTGAGGAGAGACACTTAGAATCTTGAACTGTGTTTTGACAAGACCATTCACAGGACCTAGAAGGGTCAAGTTAAGCGACATGGAGTTAAAGTCTTGTCTAAGGTCATTTGACTTTTGCGCTAAAAGTGTCAATGAAGGTAGCCAGCGAGATGATGAAGATGACATCTAAGGAGAAGGGTCAACTTAATGAACGACGCAAGGAGTGGACCAATGGAAGAAGCAAGAAGTTGACATCATCGGGGAAAGTCCGTGGTGGGCGTCAAGGGGCGTTTCACCCACAAGATGATTGTGTATTTTAGGGACAGCACCCCGGGGAGGAGAGAGCAATGAGGAGAGAGCAATGAGGAGAGAGCAATGAGGAGAGAGCAATGAGGAGGTAGCCATTAGCAGAGAAATTAGTAGTAGGCTAAGGCGAGAGCGAAGATAAGGGTAGATGCCTTGAGCAGATGCGCTGAGAGATCAGAGCGCAAGGGAGCAGTATGCCGAGGACCCTTAGAGAGCAGATGGGTAGGCAGAGAGGGTACTGCTTCTAAAATTTAAGAATTCCTTTAGAGGCTAAGAGAGTTTGAACTTCTTTGGGAGTCAAACTGCTGACACCTTTTTAGGGAAGAAACTTGCGAAATAGGGATGTCACATAGCATAGAGTAGGGACAGTTTTAACTTGATTATTTTATCTTACTGCAGATGACGCAGAAGGAACCACTTCACGCTGAAGCTTTGATTGCGGATCTAGGGACTGATTTTGTATTTTGTATACTTTGAGATTTATTCTGTAAGGATTGTATTGCATTCAGATTAACTTCATATAAAACTCTTAAAACTTCATCAGTTGTAAGTGGTTCTTCAGAGTGGCGTCAGTTAATGGGGTTTGTCTAATCTATGCGGGGGTTGTCCTTTCCTCAATGACAGATACTAGCGGTCCAAAATAGATGAATGAGATAATTTATTAAATCGATTATAATCATAAATTGATATCAAAATCTCATTCCCCGCATTTTCACAATGGAGTATAGTTTTTCACGTCATTCTAGCTGTTTATATTGATTCGCAGCCAGTAGAAAATAAGGCGTGTCACTGCCGTTTATTTGAGTTAGGCAAGGAAGTCACTTAAGGAAAGTAAAGGAAATAGTAACAGAAAACTCGTCATTTGTACAGGGTGCAGACACTAAAAAAAGAACAGAACAGTGCAAAGCAACAAACAAAAAAACAAGTAAAAAGTTCACACTCCATAAGTAGAAAGCAGAGCAAGTTCAAAGCAGCAAACCAAAAGCATATAAAATGTTAACATTTCACGTAGAGAACACAGAAGAGAAAGTGTTCGAAACAGCAGCATAAAAATAAGTATCATGTTCACACTTCATGAAGAGAAAAGATCTTTTTTTTATTTTCTATCTAACCATTATATATCTGGTTCCCAAGTAAGTGGCCCATGTCATGTGTTAAACAGTCTGCCAGGTCCGGCTTTTTATCACATAGAATTTGACATCCGGGATTTTTACTTTTGCACTACTGTCATAATTTCAGGCATTCCAAATGCTTTTGGCCGAAGAAACAGGAATACGTGAAGGTGTCACAAATGACATGGCTTCACTTGCAGCTATGCAGGTGTTCATGCATCCCTGTGAGTTGTCAATTCATGTATGTGTACCCTTCTGTATCATAACTGCGTTATCTTTGTATATGGGTGCCTGTACAAAATATATCTATATACATTTTAAATATGGTGTCTTTCCTGACATAGCTTACAGCCCGGGGGCCCGATTCACTGAGCTAACTTAAGACAAAATCCTAAACTTACTTCCATTTTGGTATTCACAGAAGGCACTTACTCATTTTGGTATTCACAGAAGGCACTTACTCATTTTGGTATTCACAGAAGGCACAAACTCATTTCGGTATTCACAGAAGTTAGGAGTCCTAACTTTAGGACTCCTAAATGTTGTCTGTGAATACGTAAAGTCTTAAAGTTAGGATTTTTCTCGGTTTAGGAGTAGTAAAATTATGACTCCTATCTTTAGGACTCCTAAATGCCTTCTGTGAATACCGAAAGTCTTAAAGTTAGGGTTTTTCTCAGTTAAGGAGTAGTAAAGTTAGGAGTCCTAACTTTACTGCTCCTAAACTTAAAGTTAGGATTTTTCTCAGTTTAGGAGTAGTAAAGTTAGGAGTCCTAACTTTACTACTCCTAAACTGAGAAACATCCTAACTTTAAGACTTTCGGTATTCACAGAAGGCATTTAGGAGTCCTAAAGTTAGGAGTCCTAACTTTACTACTCCTAAACTGAGAAAAATCCTAACTTTAAGACTTTCCGTATTCACAGAAGGCATTTAGGAGTCCTAAAGTTAGGAGTCCTAACTTCTGTGAATACCGAAATGAGTAAGTACCTTTTGTGAATACCAAAATGAGTAAGTGCCTTCTGTGAATACCAAAATGAGTAAGTGCCTTCTGTGAATACCAAAATGGTAGTAAGTTTAGGATTTTGTCTTAAGTTAGTTCTGTGAATCGGGCCCCATGTAACCAAGTCACTTAAGTGCATTTGAAAAACAAGTAATGGCAAATCCATTATGTTCCGGTTTAATGTGCCAATGCATGCAGCATTAAAGTGAGTCACAGAGGGAGCCAGCAGTGATGGAATGTGAGGGCTGCAGATTTAAAGCAGACAGTACATCATGCAGTTCAATGCAAGCACTTGAGTGGAAGTTGAATAATACACCCAATAGCCAGTAGTATGAGGCGAAGAGATTTTGAGTACCATGAGAGGTTTATAGAGCAAGATGCATATAGGAACAATTTTGCAATTGAAAATCTTGCAATTCGCAAAATCACAGAGTTTGATGCCATACAATCGGTTTTTGGTGTGTATGAAAATGATTTTGGAGTCAGGAAAGAAAGCTTTTCGGACTTTCATAATGTGCTTTGCAATTCATTCTGAATTGCAATTAAGAGGTGGCATATAAGAAGCATACCCTCCCAATTGCGAGTTGCAATGCAAAGATGTTTAGCAATGGTTTGTGACCACAATTGTTGCCACAAATCATTGATCAGTAAACTACTCCACATATGAGGTGGTAATTGATTTGCAAAGTGGAGGTTTCCCCTTGAACACCTTACCATTTGTGAATGCTATTACCAGCCTTTGGGGTATAGCCTATGGTCCAGGAGACCACTGATTGCTCCCCTTGACGCTTTTCCACCTTGAAGGAGCATGCAAGGCTTTTTAAAAAATGTCTACCATTCTGGAAAGCAAATACAGGGATGGAGGCCTGCTGAGTCTTGGAGGTCACCATCCCTGCACTGGTAGCCAATCAAAATTGTGACCTGCATAATAAATATTATTTAGGCAGGTTGTTTTGTCGTCCTCTGCGAATGGACATTTTAAAATGCAATCTATTAGTACATATGTTGCATCGCAAATTTAATTCCCACTCGAAAACCAGTTGGAGTGCAAATTGCCCACCTCTAGTTTGTGAATAGGAAGGATACACCTCGCCCATAGTTATTTGTTATTTGTGTTATAGTTGCATCATATGTCCAGTAAAGCCTCACAACTGAAGCTATAGAATCATGACCCCAGTACACACTTACCTGCACTCCTCACATGCCCCGCATCCTGTCCATGGCTTACTTTAAGTGATGCTGTGCTGGCTACAGTGGGCAGGGTCATGAAGTTTGCTACCCATTCAGTCTGCAGTGTGGTAGTGGTGCAGGTAATGTAGACAACAGTGTAGAACTTCCCATAAGCATCATCGTTGTTTTCCCTGATCCTGTGTTGTATGAGGCAATCAGAGAGGCTGCAGACTTCCTGGATCCTTCTGTATCAAAGCAGGAGACAAGAGCGGCGACACCACAGCACCAGGCGCTTAGAAGCACTTCATGGTAGGGTTGGACCCCCTCCAGTGCAGCGTTGGCACTGCCCCACCTGGAAAGGAGAATCTGTGGAAGCCTGACACCCCCATCCTGCATACCCCTTGGAATCCTTATCGCAGCAGCAACAGCAGCCTTTTCCATGGGGGGCTTTTCTTCTTTCTGCCAGGTCCTGGAGATAAGCCAGAAAGAATAAAGGTTCTTTACTCTTGCTCCTAACTCAACACCTAAGTAGCACAACTGAGTCTGGGTGAAGCAGTTGGGAAAGGGTGTGTGATAAAAGTCATGGTAGAAATCTTCCTTACTTTCAACCCATTAAACTGCCCTTTTGATCTCTCAAAGAAAGGTGCAAGGGTCTCCCCAAGGCTACCGTAGAATGATTGAGGAGCAGTTATTTTGACCTATAGAGATCCCTAAATGACACCTCTGCTATGGTTTAGAAAATGGGACATGTGTGAATCCCACTATTTCCTAGGCTTTAGCTGTTTTGATAAGCCCTGTACAATACATTGATAAATGACCCTGTTCGACATCTGCTGAACAATTAACTAAGAATATGCCCATGGGTCTTAGGGGGATATTATCAAGGAACGGCGTTAAAATTATTGCCGCTTTAGCGGCAGGAAACTGCTGCTAAAACAGCAAAAATGGGCTTGATAATATGCCCTGGAGACTTCCAATAGAAGCCCATGTTCACACCAGAATATGGGCTTCTATTGAAATTCTCAAGGGTATATCATCAAGCCCATTATCGCAGCTTTAGCTGCAGTTTCCTGCCGCTAAAGCGGCGATAATTTTAACACCGTTCCTTGATAATATGCCCCTAAATTCGTGTAGCTCCAATGCTCCATTTCATGCTCGGCTCAAGGGCGGTGCGACCAGTGCGGGTGCTGACTCCTCCAGGGGGCGCATGTTTGGAAGTATTTTATGGTTTTAAAAGCACCTGCTGCTGCATAGCTGGCCTCTGCAATTTTCATACAACAATAACAATTTTAAGATAACTCCAGTGAATAATGTTCTTCCTGGAATGTCCTGGATAGAGAAGGAGTTTTGTCAAGTGGAAGTTTGAACTCATTTATGGAGCACAGAGGGTTAATGTGCCTGCTGTAAATCATGTGTACCATGCAGATCACCAAGTGCATATAGTTTAAAAAGGTCAGTGCTTTTGTCAGAGAGATCCTTTGGTTACTAGCAGTGTAAATGTTAAAATCCTAACGTGGAACAGTGAGCTACTAACTGTCATCCAATAGCGGCATGCAAACTGCAAGGTATTGATTAGAGCAATATGATGTTTACCTCCGTCTTTAATTATTCTAATGTGTCAAAAAGGGTTCATTTCAGTAAAAATAATAATCTTTATTATTAAATGTAACCCCCAACCCTGGGGTTATGTTTCAAATTCTGAGTCTGAGCTTCTCCAGACCAAGCACTCTTAAACTATACTGTCTATCAGTATGGATGACCTGTGACTCACCTTATAGTCTTCTAGCTTATGTAACAATTCCTATCCACTGATTCACACACATATGATTGATTGTTTCTGTGTAATGTGTGTGTGATGTAAAGTGCTCTGACACCCTACACTGGTATATGTTGTTCTACATAACTAATTAAATACATCTGAGAGAGAGCGGTTATGGAGACTTTAGGGGGCACTATTAAAGGGTAGTAGTGAGGGAGTCTGTGGGGGGGCGCCAACAAACATTGCCGTACAGGGCGCCACCAGCGCTAAAGCCGGCCCTGCTCCATTTACTACTTCATTTGTTGTGAAAAAACAGTACTAATTATCCATTACTTTTGGTTCGAGGTTTCGATTGTCAATAATGGACTAATGTTTTACCCCTTTATTGGACAGATATTTTAATAAGTCTGCGGTAAGGTCTGCCTTCCCAGTTTGGACACCTTTGCGTTATTTCGGCGGCCTCTCAAAGGTTTATGAATTACTCCTACAATTTTGGAATTCAATCTACGTTCTTTTTCTCCCTGCTCCTGGGAAATGCTACAAAAGATCACTCTTTCTGTGTGTCAAAATTTAAAGTTTGCTGTAGCAAACAGCAAGAGTACGTAGTCACATCTCAGGTCCGTTTAATAAGTGGAAAACAACCCTAAGTTTGAAATATATTTAAACCAGCTATAAGTAGTTGATTAATTCCTGTGGGTTCACAGTTTACCATGAGGTAATATAGGTACCCTATTTGGGACTTCATTTCAGGAGACTACAAAAAAAAACGCCTTGATGAAGCATAGAAGCAATTTTACCCCTTTTACTGGTACAAGTTCTAAAACCTGCGTAAAAAGCATTTGCCCATTTCTAGGAGAAGTTGATTATTGATGTTTTGCACACATCTATTTTTGAATTAGCCACAAATACAATGCATTTTTTTTGTTCTGGACAATTAAATTTTAAAAGCAAACAGGACTTTGTGGTTATTATTCAGGGGCATAGCTACCTCTGGTGCAGCAGGTGCTGGGGCAACGGGGCACTGAGGGGCCAATAAATCCTGATAATTGTTATATTTTACTACCTCAACAGCAGTCATAGAAGCCATTTTGCTTACTTGGACCTGGCGCATGGCATCCTTGCTACGCTACAGTACTGCAGCTGTATTCGTGTGCTCTGTGCGTGCTTTTACATTATAAAAGAAATCAGTTTTGACTGACTGACTGTCTGTCTTACTGTCAGGACCGGCTTTTGGCCTGGGCGAGCGGGGTCCAGACCCGAGGCATCCATCTTCAGAGGGACTCAGGACCTTCTGCATTAAGGTCACGTGCACAGAACATCCCCCCTCTACCTTGGCTCCAGATTTGGTTTAAAGTTGTTCCATTCGCACAATTGGCATGGGTCTTACCTGTATTTTTGCTTTTGCCTCCTGCGTTTTTGCTGTGTGTTGGACTCCGTTTTGCTGGTCTAGATGCATTGGGCACTTTCCCACAGCTGTTCAGTGCCAAAGTGCAAGTGCTCCCTTTGTAAATTGTTGATATGGATTAGTGATTCCATGATTGGCATATTGGTTTACTAGTCATACCTTACTACAGTGCACTGTGTGTGCCCAGGGCTTGTAAATTAAATGCTGCTAGTGGGCTGCAGCACTGTTTGTGCCACCCACAGAAGCAGCCTGTAAAATGTAAATCTGGCCTGCCATTGCAGTCTGGTACTGCCATGTCGACTTGGCAAATGCACACACTTGCCAGTCCCAAACCTTCCCTTTTCTTACATGTTAATCATCCCGAAGGTAGGCCCAGGGTACTCCTGTGGGCAGGGTGCATTGTATCTGAAAGGTGGGACATGTTCTGAGGTGTGTGGCATGTCCTGATAGTGCAATACTGCCAATTTCATTTTTCACTACAGCAAAGATACCTGGTCCCATAGGATAGTATGGGGAGTTTGTTTATAACATCTTATAAACATAACTGCCCCTGGGAACAAGGTAGGAAAATAGAGTTTGATATGCCTGAACTCAGAATGTTAAAATGTATCTTTTAGTGAGGGTGATTTTTACATTCTGTGGTTGAAAATACCACTTTTAGAAAGTGGGTATTTTCTTGCTTAGCCATCCAGTGTGCCTCTGCTAGGCTTGTGTATTGCTTGTCTGGCTTTGGATGACATGGGCTGGGGAGGAGCAGTGGCTCCAGAGAGCCTGATGAGTCAGGGATGGGCTGAATAGACATTGGCTGCATTTAGAGTAGGGGGAGGAGATTTCCTTTCACCTGAATGGGCCTGGTCTGCCTTCAACAATGCTGTCTCCACCTCCTGCCAGGAAGCTGCACCAGTGAGGACAGAACTGGTTTTGGCTGGGTGCAGACACTCTCTGCCTTCAGAGAACAAATTATTTTTGTATATAAAAAGCGGGGCCCAGATTCCAGACTTTAGATCACTTCTGGGAAATCAAGAGGAACCTTTGCCAAGGAGAAGAGCCAGCGACGCTGAGGAGGAATACTGCCCCTGTGCTGTCTGGGGTTGGCCTAGAGTGGCTACTTGCTGCCAAGGGAAGGAGAAAGGACTTTGCTGTTTGCTATGTCCCCATCTTGAGGAAGATCTCCAAGGGCTTGAAACTGAGCTTGCCTCCTGTTCTAAAGTCTAAGAGACACAAAGACTTCGCCACCAGCTAAACTGAGCATCCTTGCTGGGAGTTCTGATCTGCAAGAGGTGCCTGCTGTTGTTTTGGATCTCCAGAGAACTGTTTTCTGCTGGGAGCTGGGAAGTCAACGCAACATCGAAGAAGCATGATGCATCCGTACCTGTTTGTGACGCATCGCCGAAGAAATCGTCGCCGCGCCTGCTGCAGCTCGAGAGATCGCTGCACGCCACATCAAGTACACTGATCTTCGAAGTCCGAGATCAACGCACCAATTTAGATGCAAGGCCTTCTGTGCGGCTGCAAGCGTTAACACATCGTTCTGGATCATCGCATCGAGTCACATCATTGGGGTACGCATTAAGAAACTGACGCATCACCTCCCCACGCAGTCAGACACCAATGCATCACCTCCTCTCTGGTAAGGAACCGACGCAGCACCTCTCCTGTGCAGCAGTAAGGAACCGACGTATCACCTCCCCCAGTGCAAGGAACTGACCAATCACCTTCCCTGAGTATAAGGAACCAACGCAACACCTTCCCTGCTGCCCGCTTTGTTTGTTCGCGTAACACATCCAAGGTACTTTGTGTGAAAAGTGTAGTATCTGCAATTTACTTTGAACTGAACTATTTCAACCACCTGAAAGTGATATTTTTATGACTGGATTATGGATTATTGTTGTTTAGTCTGGTTTTGGTTTAGATAAAGATTACTTATTTTTCTAAACTGGTGTGGTGTCAATTTGTAGTGTTTTCACTGTATTACTGTATGTGTTCACAAATGCTTTGCACACTGCCTCTGAGATAAGCCTATCTTGTTGTGCCAAGCTACCAAGGGGTGAGCAGGGGTTATTTTAGAAGTGTATCCCCCTTAGCCTGACTAGAAGCAAGGGTCCCTATTTGGACAAAGGTACCCACCTCTGCCTAATAGAGACCCCATTTATAATACCTTCCATCTACCTTTCACCCCCTGCCGCCACACACTAACCGCCCGTCTCCATCACAACAAACAAGTTTGAACCAGCCTGACAGAGCTAAGCTGTGGCCGATTCAGGAGGGTGTGGGAGGGGAAAGATGATGCAAGATGGTTGTCATCAGAGGAAAGACACCAGCAGCTGCTGCCATGCTAAGTATTTCATGTTTTTTGATGAAGGCAGTCAGGGACTTACCTATGAAAAGGGACCCATTGCTGCATCATTTTATTCACCATTAGCAGCAAGGGCGGCACATTTCTTTCCGCCCAAGGCACACTCCAAGCAAGGGATGGCTCTGCTTACTGCTTAACATTTTGTGGTGTCCCGCTGTGTCAAATGTAACAAAGAAATTTGCATTTCCTTACTCCAAAATGTTCTGCTTGTTAATTGATTAGAATCAGGGGTATTCTGTTGCTTGGTATCATTTATTGGACCCTGAAGTCTTAAGATATTTGTGTGTGAACTGATGTGCCAGTTGGAATCATTGTTAATAAAGATGAAAGCTTGACTGTGTGCCTTTTGGCATTTTCCCCTTGTCCTGCATGTTCGGGGAGCTGCTTTCAGAACTGAAGTGCCGCCATGTCCCAAAAATGCCCCAATGGCCACATTCGAGTTGTGGCGTCCTGTTTTGTGGGGGTGGTTAGTCCAGTTTTCCAAGGACTGATTTTGGCTCCTATTCCAGTTTTGGCTGTGGTGTTTTGCTAGAACATTTTTGCCATGACTGATTTTCGTCTCCATTCCGGCCCTTTCTTTGGTTTTTCACTTACAACACTATTGGGCTTGGTGGTATTTTGAAAGTGCAGTTAACAAACTATTTTTTAATAAAAGTATGTAAGATTACATTTTATACAGCAAGGCTTTTTTTGTATGAATTCCCAAGCTGCATAGTTTGCATGTGTGCTCTATATGCATTAGAAAGAGCTCCCAAGTCTGAACTAAATGACTATGAATAGTGGTACGAGTGATTTGATACTGTTGCATTAAAGTCAAAATGTTCCCTTCTTATGAGTGTTTGAGCCACTAACACACCTCTCTTGTTTCTTTCCGAATTACAATCTTCACCTCACAGAGAGCTTGATTCACAAAAAGTTTAAAAGCGAAAACTGAAATTTACTCTCAATTCAATTCAAAAAGTGCTTTATTCGAGTTGTCACTCATAAAAGCAGACATACAAACACGTAATAAAAAGACAATTAAATTTACAAAAGTCGTATTTGACATAAGCACATGCCTCATTAAAAATCAGTTATCTACCAAGCAAAATATACATAATCACAGGTGTAAAGTTCATTACTATTAAAAAAAGTTAAAAAAGATTACAATATCATTGAGCTAAAGTCGTCAAAATTTCATTCAAAATGACACGTAAATTATACCAATACAGAGAATAGACAATGGTCTAGCAGTCTCTGAACGAAATTTACTCTCATATTCTTATGCCTGGAATTTGTGTTATGTTAACTCTTTCTAGAAATTGTCAAAATATTCCAGGAATATTAGAGTGAAGCAATGCCAGTTACAGTTTCCAGGAAGTACTAACATGAAAAAGTATGCATGTATGCAGAAACAATTGCAGAGGCCGCCCCCAAAGGTGGCATCGAGGGCCGGCACCATAACCAACGCTGAGCCCTGGAAGGATCCGGTTCTGGCCCACCTGTCCGCTGTGGCTCACTTCACAAAGATTTGCACGGGCCAGGACCCCATGGCTTCCCACTACATCAAAGCAGTGATGAGAGGGTGAAAGCGGACAAAAGGAGTAAGGGCAGACAGCAGGCGAACCATAGACTTCACAAGATTGGGCCTGCTCATAGACACAATATGGGCTATAGCAAGGGAAACCTTCATGCTCTACCTTTTTAAGGTGGCCTTCTCAACTGCATTCTTTGGAGCTTTTTGCCTCAGCGAGCTAGTAGTGCCCCGGAGGGCTGGGCTAGCGGGGTGGTGCTTGCAGGCAGCCGATGTCAAACCAAAATGAGCGGAGGTTGAGCTCTTTCTGAGGCAGTCAAGAACAGATCAGGTCAGCATGGGGGCGGTGGTGCAGTTGAAATGCATCATGGACCACAGATATTGCGCTGTCGGTTGCCTCCTTACGTACATGGCGATGTGACCAGCAGGGAAGGGTCCACTTTTCAAGCATGACGTTGGGAGCCACCTAAGCAAATTTCAGTTCACATCAGTGATGCGCCTGGCCCTTGCCAAAGCAGGGCTACACCCAGCAGCATTTGGCTCCCACTCATTTAGGATTGGGGCAGCAACCTCAGCAGCGCAACACAGGATGATTGAGGCAGGGGCAGATGGTGGTGCCAGGCATACAGGACCTATATAAGTTCCCAGCTACTATAGAAACTGACGGTAAAGACATAGGGGCTGCCATATGGGGGGTGCAGCATCCAGTACAAGAGGCTGTCTGACATTTTTGACCATTGCCTGGTGTGGGTGGTGGGCCACTCCTGCAAATTCAGGATGTAATCTTGGTGGCAGCGGGGGGCCACAGTCGGACAGGAAAACCAGTCAACACATGCATAGAATGACTGGGACAACCGCGTATGAAATGGAATCAGCTGCCATTGGCCCTAAGGGACCTCCAGGCGGACACAGCGTGGCACCCGGATATCTTGATTATCCACCTCTGGGTAATGACCTGGTCCAGAGGGGGAGGAAGGCACTCCTCCAAGACATCCAGACGTACCTAACAGAGGCAATAAGGTTCTTTGGGAGTACGTCCATCATTTGGTTGGAGCTGATCAGTAGAATGGTGGGGCGGGGAGCCGAGACGCCTAATGCAGTCGAAAACGCGAGGAGAAAGCTGAACATCGCAGTTAACAATTTCTGCAAGACCGATGGCTTGGAAAGCATCAGGTATGGACTCATCCACCCAGGCCACCTAGAGCTTTATAGGAGGGACGGTGTTCTCATTTCGGAAGATGGGATGCATGTTTTCTGGGATAACCTGTGGGGACAATGGCTCTGGCAGGCTGCAAGTAAAAAAAAAGAAAATAAATAAGGAGGATGCGAAGGGGAGCTGCAGGAAGACATTAGCCTCCATAGCGGCATGGCAGAGAAGTAAGGGTACAATGGTTGGTTATGGAGACAGACCGACAGGGCGGTGTGTAGGAGTAGGGCCACTCACTTTGGGATGACTCACAGCAGGGTGAGTTGGCCTAACAAAAAGGGGGTAGCAAATGGAGGCTGCACTCACAGCCCTTACCCCGCTGGATGGCAGGGCACAAATGAAACTAACAAGGTAGCGAGTTGGGGCCTAACTTCAGGGAGAAGATATCCCCCACACGCAAAGAGCGTGGAAACCAACCGAACAATTGTATGACCCAGAGTTACAAGAAAGGAGATAAGCCTGCAAAAGATCTAACCAATGAACTGTCGGTGCGATTTACAAATTTGTGTTGTACATACGATTTACGGCAAACAATGTGTATGAGAAGCAAAGTATATGATTTATGACGACCAAAACATGCCAGTTTACAAATGATGATTTATGACCAGGGGTCATACAATTTATGCCCAAAGTATATGCATGTATTCATAATAAAACTACAGCCAACAATGACCACTATAACCACAACGCATGTTGGCTGTCTATTCTAGGGAATACAAGGATAAAAGAGTGCAGGTACACTGGAGTGGGCACAGTGCAGGGGTTAAGTAAGTGCACGGTTTTGTTGATGTAAACGTTAACACATTCGTGCATCTGGGCTCTTTCAACTGGTTTTTGCTTTCCCCAACACCCTCGCCACTCTTGAAAGTGGGCTATCACCTCCCCTACTCTTAAAACAAATATAAACCTGCCCTTGATGGGACTCGATCTCAAGACATTTTTCAAGGTGTAAAACTAGTTGCAAAAGATTAACACAGCTGCCCAACTGGTCTGTATTTCTTCCCCCTTCTCATTCTGTCATAACTACAGCACCCCAAAGTGGCCCAAAGGCGACGTAGATCAGCCCATCAAACAAAGTATTTAAGAGCGCGCAGATGCGTGGTTTAAATCTTTCCTCCAATGGATCTTTTTAAGTTGACTGAGACAACAAGGGAGTTGACAGCAACAAAACAATTCAATCTATGTGTTGGCCATTCGGCCACACAATAAGGACTAGAAATCGGTGGTTGAAGTTAAATGGTTTATTGCAAATTAATGATCAAACCAATATATAAGAATCTCAAAAGGATATTAAAAAGATACATGATTACAGTTGATAAACTGAAATCTCACAGTATGTTCATTTTCAGAAGGATAAGGTTTGCGATAATCATAGCGACAACAATAACAATATGTCATCAAATCAAGGTTCTAAGATTAGGATAAGGATAGTCCCTAGAGTGGGTCTCAAACGAGTTTGGAAATGCAAGAAGGTGTCAGCATAGTAAAGACTCCAGTCTTTCAGAATTGAACTAAGTGTTTACCATGAAGCTTCACACTTGCCAGGAGAATAGAAGCAGAGAGGTCTGTACCCCTCAAACTCTAAGGGAGTCTGTCTTTTCTCCTAACAGTGTAAATATTAGTTAAAACATACAGAGACTTCAGCAACAGTCATACCTCTTCCCACGCCTCCAGGAACCAATCATCTCTAACCTCTCGTTATACAGTTGCAACAATACCAGGCTTTCCCATCCCGCAGAACTTGAACTTGGACAGTAACTGTAACCATGAACATCCTTCCGTTCCTGATATACAATGAGTAGGAGGCTTCATCTGCTCCTTAGGTCTTCACATTCTTGCCAAGATTTCTCTTCTCATACCTTACAATATAGAAACTAATACAGACAATAATACTCCTTTTCTCTGCCTAATAAAACATTGTGAATGCGTCTTCAAAAAAAGAGAACAACTTACAGAGCAAAATACATTTCAAATCAAGGCCTCTAGTGAGGCTAACTTTAACTAAGCTTTTAATGTGCACTTCAATTTTCTGGTTATATTTGCACATGTAACTTAAAACAAATGTAATACATGAGTAAAACATGCATGATCATACTTTTGAAGTAACTTTCAGACCACAAGCAAATGTAACCTAAATTATAAATCCAAATCGACCACAGAATACATCTTCATGTTAAACTGAACATTAGTGCACACGTTCACAGTGAACACATTTCATTAGTGTGTTTAAATATGACACACATGTTAATATTATTAAGGCACACAGCGAATATAATGCAGGTGCGTATAAACTATTGCACTTCTGTGACGTATAAGGGTAAAGCCTAAATTACGCTGCTCCATAAGATACAAGATATAAACGCAAGGTTGTGGGCAGTCACCACTTTTCATAGGTTCTTCCGCACTGGAATACCCATTTACCTATATGAAATTGTGAAATATTAAATCCACTCATGAAGTCAAAACCCCACAAGACTGATATTGTCAGCTAGAAACAGGATTTGATGCTCCAATGTGTGACTCAATAAGCAATAGGAATGGTACTTTCCTGTGTCGAACCGGTCACCATTTAGAGTGACACCAATCACGACGCATGCATCACGCATTTGTGTCAACTCAGAATTTCCATTGTACAACCTGTGCATATCTCGGGTCTGAAGTATAGAGATGGAAAAACAGTAGATAGTGAGTTACTGCTGCATTGCTGCATACAGTCTAGTGTGTGTTTGTTTGTGTGTGTGTGTGTATTTGTGTGCCACTGAATAAGCAGACTGTGCAGCATATGTCCTGCAAGCGTCCAATGCACATGCAAATGTTGGATGGTTAACCTAAAGAAAATCTGCCCCGAATTTTCTTTACTTGACCTGTCTCATTCAATTTGTGAAGATTTCTACTGTTTGAGAAGAACTCTATTGATTACCCTAAATCCAGATGTGAAAATGAAGACCAGCTTCTGTGTCCCATACAAGAGAGAAACTAGGAATATAATAGATTAGAACTAGCTGAATGGGTGTGTGAGTGGCTGTATGAATCTGTAGGAAGAAGTATGAGTGGCAACATGGGTGTGTGTGGTTATGTGGGTGTGTGAGTGGCTATATGGGTCTGGGAGTGGGTGTGTTAGTGAGCTTGTGGGTATGTGAGGGGCAGTATGAGTATGCGAGTGGGTGTCTGAGTGGCTTTGCGTGTATATGAGTGTATGTGAGATTGGCTGAATGGGTGTATGAATGGGTGTCTGATTATCTGTGTGGGTGTGTCAGTAGCTATGTGAGAGAGTGGGCCAGAACAGAACCTCACCTGCTCCTTTATCCAACAAGTTTTGCAAAAAAGGTCTACCCAACTGGAGTAATTTCTACTGGTTTATTAGTAAGGGCTACCTTGTTGGATAATAACTAGCACATATTCTACACTACGGCTGCATAATGGACCATGAGGAAATGCCTCCAGTGACGCTATGAGCATGTCATTTCAGCCATATGATTGTTCCTTGAGTGTCTTGATCCACAAGTATGTGATAACCTGAATGCTCATCAGGAGAAGAGGACAAGACTACATAGAGGGGAATCTCCACCAAACAAGGGTAGTTCCTCCTAGCTATATGAAGTAATTGCGTCTTTGTTTGGTGGAGATGTCCTAAAAATTCCTCTGCATCAAGAATGCCCCACCAAAATCAGCAAGAAACTTGCTCGGATGCCTTTTGGTAAGCTGTCCGTCAACGTGGACAAAGGTGGGAAGATCTATGCATACTACTAAGGAAAATAGGGTGGGGTCAAATGGGCAGACGTTTGAGATGATTTTCGGCATTTGAACACTCAGGGTAATTAGAAGAGAGAACTATGGACTCTGCTCTCAAGAAAAGTAAGAAACCACGTGCCACAGTCACTATAGATCAGATTGCGCTCCAATAGATCAATGATGCATTCAGCTCCAATGGATTTCAGATTGTTTAGAGTGGCAAAGAGAGGAAAGCCTTTGCCGTGCTTTCATCACTGAAGAATCTGAGACCCTACTTGTTTGTGACTCACTTTAGGGTTCAAACTGACACTAGGTCTCTCTCATGGCTCAAGCAGGTGAGAGGGGAAAATCCCAAATTGTTGAGGTGGTCAGTCTTCCTTCAGAAAATGGACTTTACAGTGGAGCGCAGACCAGTGATTTACTATGCCAATGCAAATGTCCTTTCCAGGTTCTTCTAACTACATGATGAGAACTGTCAATGAAATAGCTGAGTTGCTCCTCACTTTTTATCTGGAGGTGGGCCATGTAGGGAAGTGCCTCTTAATAAATGGTCAATTCTATTTTTTGGACTGATGGTGCTGTTTTTATGACTCTGTGCACTGGGACTCTGCAATCAGGTACCAGTGTGTATGCTCCAGCCCCTGAAACATGTGACTTCAGCACACAGTGTGACACCACTAGACTGACAGTGCAAAACATGAATGCAGGCCTGCCATCTGTAACCTGACTGTGGATGTTTAAACTGCAAATTTGACCTGTCAAAGTAACCCCTATTGTCAGGACTAAACCCTGCTTTTAAATATTAGTAAGTCATCCCTAAGCAGGTCTGACTGTCCAATAAGGTAGGGTACATGTTATTTGAAAGTAGGACATGTAAAAGCTTAATGTAAAATGTCTTTACAGTGACAAGGCTGTAAAATATATTTTTACGGCAGTAGGGTTAGGTGTTCCACAGGAAAGCATTGGGGTGTAGTCTTAAAATGAAATAAAGTTAGCTCCACCTAGGAAAAGCAAAAATGTTCCTTCTTTGACTTTTTTTTGTACAAACCATTCAGTTGTAAAAACAGAGTATTATATGTACTTTTAACAAGTCACATTGTGCCTGCCTAAAGCCTCTAGAGGCCCCATTTACATGAACATCTAGCTGTCACCCAGGAGCTGAATAGCTCCTTCATGAAGTGTGAATTTGTTCCCAGAGCTGAGACAAAAGCCTTGGGTGTGGGAAGGTGTTCTACTCCGCTGACAGGATAACTATCTTGTCACTGCCCTGGAACCTAATTATCATCAAAAAGGCCTACTATGTCACAAATAGATGTAGCAAACTCATGGGCCTGCCCTCTCATGTGTCCTTCTAGCCAGCCAGGCACCAAACTCCGTGGCAGAAGAGCTGCCCCCAGAACCGCGTGAGTAGCCACAAAAGAAAGCTTTCTCATTTCCCTAGTCACACCTCTAGGGAGGGCACAGAAGCTGTGTTCAAGGGAAGGAAAGTTCTGCTAGCTTGGGTTTAGATAGAGAGGAAACCCGTTGGCTTGTTTGTAGTTGTGCACGCAGGCACTGCTACAAAACTGGGTAGTTACCCATGGGAACTTTTTCCCTATTGGTTAAGGAGGCACCAGGAGTCCCCCCGCCCCCCCTCACCCACAGGCTAGTACCAGGCATAATTCAAAATACATACTCCTGGACCTGTGGATGACAAAAGAAGATCTGCACCTGTTGTTGAGACGTAATGAGAACCTAAGTGCTGAAATTACTCCCACTTGTCCCAGGGACAAAGAAAGGGACTCCAGGGGTCCGTTGGATTGCCTCCTGTTAAGCCACAGGGACACAACTGCTGCAAGCAAGAAACCAACTTTCCTGGAACAGCCTAATTGACCACTTTCAACTGGACCTTCCCACCCTGCTGGTGGTTTCTGCTTTAGTGCATCAATTCCAAAGTTCCTGTTCCTGGGGTCCTGGAACCCTTGCCTGGTTTCCGAGTCTACTCCTCCTGCCCAAACCAAAAACCTGGGACTTAGAAACTTTGGCCAAATTTCTGCCTGGAGAACTGTCTTGGGACCAGAAATAAACTGTCAGCCAGTCTACTGAGAGTGCATCGCCAGTAGACCTGACCTCATTGCAGGTCTTGCTACATTATTTACTGCAGAATCAAATCTAATTCAGCGGGTCTGACACTGATCGACATGCAATGATATCAAACAATTTTCAGTTACATCCTTCAGCCCCACCGCACTGAGGACATCCAATTTTTAGAAAAGAGTCAAAACTCAGAAGTGGAAAACTTCAAAGGCCCGATGTCGAGCAGCAGCTGATCGACTTTGATGGCTTTCTGTACACAAACTCTGGACTTTTTCTGTTCAGAGCTTTTCCCTCCTTCATTGATGGCTTCACCAAGACCATGTCCTTTAGCAACCAGACGTAAACAAGCTCGTCTTGAGATCTAGCCTGCATCCTTGCCCCGCTGAGTACTCTACCTTCCTGAAAATTTTCTAAATGTGAAGGTAACTTTTCAAATCCAACCCATGTATCTGACCTGTGCTCCACTGCAGTCGACCTTAAACCTTAACTTTGTTATTGTCTAGCACTAGCAGTTGAAGGCAGCTGGTGCATTTATTTTTATTTATAACTTGAAAAATTTACATCTCCAGTTTCTCTTGCTGTTTTGTAGTTTTTGGTATCATTTTGTTCATTAAAATATTTTCTATTTGTATAAATTGGGGGGAGGTATTGTTATTGTGTTGTGTTTTTTACTATTTAACTGTTTGGTTCTTCTAAATTCTTTCTTTACACATTTTCTTAATGTGAGCCTGTCTATCCATGCCATAGCTACCAGGGATTCAGCTCAGGGTTAAATTACTGAAACCTTTACTGGACCTAACAAGAATAGTGCCAATATTACTCGTGATGGACTACCATTCACCCCAAATAATAATCCACTTTCTCACAAAGATAAATTCTTGATGATCTTTTTCCTAGAACAATTGCTGTTACCCAAGTACCACCTTAGTGTGAATCTAAAAAATAATGCCTCCTACATAATCAAATTTGCTTTCTAAAAATAAACTTTCATATGAGGATCCCTGTTGATATTGTGTGCAGTCGTATTATTGAAATCTCCTATCACAAAACGTATGGCCTAATTTATATGTTGGCAGTAAGGATACTCCATAGCAATGCAACAAAGTATCCTCACCACCAACATTATGGTCCGCCCACCAGATTTAGACGAGGTGGACCATTAGTGTAATCACAGCAGAGACTAATCTGCCTCTACCATGGTTACACTCCTTCAATGGCTGGAAGGAGAACGGAGGCTGACCTCTACGCCCGGCCACCTAATTTAGATGTGCTGACATACAGGTCAGTTTTTACTGCCTATCAGTGCCAGGAAAACCCTGGCAGTAATGAGCAGTGAAATTGCTCAATGCTCTCCTCGCCATGAGAGAGGACTCCATGACGAGAGGAACATTTAAAAAAAATCAAATCCCATTTCAGAACTTTCTTTTTGAAAATAATACAAAAATAGGTTTGACGTATTGGTCCATCCTGTTGACGGAGCCTTGGTTCAAACTTAAAAAAGCATTCACAAGAACTGCTGTGATGGCGGTTCCTTACAATGCTTTTGAACTGACCACCAGCTTGCTGGTCATTTCTAAGTTTGGCAGGCGGAGTACCCTCAGCCTGGCAGATGTTAATTCCTCCGCCAGGCCGACGAAGAATATACCGTCTGCCAAAACCTATATCAGGCCATCACTCTTCTGCTCTCCATTGGAAGAGCTGATGATCACTTTCAATCCAACCAATACATTAGTTTGTGGTCATTTTGATCAAGTCCAAAAGAGTCTCAATGCACTCTCCCGTAGTTTGGAAATTTAGGAAGTCATATGCACTATCATGATATTAATGTGGCCTGTGTACAGTCAAGGTCAATCAGGAATTGGGAAGTTGACAATGGCATGGAAGCCTGTCTTCACTTCTTGCTGATTGCAAACTGGTTTGGCAATCCAAAGATGTTGTGGTGCAATAACCAGGATTGCATCTAATAAATGTGGCACTTTGTGACACGCAAGCTTGGAGAAAGCTCTAAAACATGTATATTTCCCTCTATGTTTTAATTATACTGAAGAGTAAGCTTAGCATTTTTATTGTAGCGTATCTGATTCATCGAATGGCTGGTATTTTTATCATTTTAGCCTAAATATAAAATTGTAATATTTTTGCTATTGTCGAAAGATGTAATCAGTTAATGACCCCCATTTAAATTTTGCCTCAAATTGTGCTTATTAATATGTATGAACTGTTGTTACCATGTATCTTTTATGGTTTTTTAAACCGAATAAAGATTACTGAATGAATGAATGAATGACACCCAAGCTAATTTTGCACATGTTCTCTGGAAGGAGCCTGATGCTAGAAGGTGCAGTACAGCAACTCATTTTACATAATATGTTGTATGCGACCTGCATGTTGAACGCCCAAGTGAGGATGCATTTTCTTCAAGGTGCTTCACTAGCAGATCAGTGCTTAGTCCATACCTTTGTTGATCTCCTTCTCAATTTGTAGATGTTTTCCATGGGCGGTCTTCTCCTGAAGTAATTTCTGGTCAGTTGTAGCAGTTTCAGTCTCTGTCGCCATATTGCAACCTCCATTGTGAGTTACCAGGGAGCGGCTTCAGTTACCTTTATAGTTTCAGAATTGAGCAAGATGTTTTCACTTTCTATTTTTTCACCCAGTTTTACCCAATAATTAGTGCTCATGCCCAGTCACATTTTCACATGATTTTGATAGATATGGCTAGTGTTGATGAATATGGGAGAGGGCTCGTCCTCTACGCCTATTTTTCCTGCAGTAATGAGCCTTTTTGTGCATTGCATGTGGGATGGCTGTTTTTATGCATAAAAGTTATTAAAGCTACATTTGCTGTCACTTTGCAGTGTGCGTTTGCTGGTGACAAATGTCAGTAAACCAGGGCCTTATTACTATCTACAGGTTTTGAAATTCCTCCTGTTGTAGGACTTCATTTGTGGTTCAGGCGCACAGGAAGCCCTGGAAGGCAAGGAGTCAGCAACGGATCCTGTCTGCCCTCTAGGTTCACCGGACTTCTGAAAGATGATGATATTAGCAGTGGTGGCTGATACTTAACGGCGGGGGAGGCGGGTTGCGGGGAATAAAAAAAATGAATCACTTACCTGTCTGTCAGCCGCTGCTTCTCGGTCCTCTTCGCCCTTTTCCAGGACTTCAGGAGCAGGAAACAGGAACAGGAAGCATCCTGGCTTCCAGACTCCCATAGCCAATCACTTCGCTGCTGATAGCACTCGGACATGCTAAGTGAGTATGACTGTTTGGCCGGCCCAAGACTGTTGGCCAAACGGTCATGCTCACTTAAAGAATGCCACCACTCATCTGAGAGCTGAAATAAACGGTAGGTAAGGTAACATTACTGCGTTGTGAGCAATGCTTTATTTCGATTGTTAATTCCTTTTTTCTTATTGTTCGTTTGATGAAAATCATCCCAAACTGCCTTGTTTTCAGACATTATTAAAAATTGTTTTGCTCTTTTACACAGATACATGTAAATGAAACAGGTGGTCCAATACGTTGGTGTGTTTGACTCTTCTGGGTGTGGGGCCACCCTCTTTGCATGGCTTTTCAATGGTGATGAGGTGCCTATGGGCAAAATGCAAACAGAAAAAAATCACAAGTAATTCCAGAGAAAATGCTGGTTTGAGGCTCATGTCCATTTAAGAGAAGAAAAAAAAACCTTGGCGTGTGGGGAAGAAAGCAATAATTTTTTAACATTTGCATCCACCAGGAAATCGGCTTGGGGTCCGACCTCCTTCCCCTAAGTAGCAGGTTCAAAAACTGTGAAGAGGAGTCTAGTTCTGTACATGTTTGCAACCGTTGCCTAAAGATAATATATCTTCCACATAGAGTAACAAAGGTCAGTCTTTCGAGAACAGTGATGCCAGATATGTAAAGGTTTTTTTCAATGTTAGTTTGTTCCTCCAGGTGCTAAATCATGGATAGTCAGAAGGACGATGTCTTCAGGAAGTTTAGAAGAAGTAATGTTTTTGTACTTTTCTTCCTTGGATATAGATATTCCCAGCATCATCATATCCAAAGAGTTTTAGCAGTGGGCAGCAGACTTCTCTTGCTGTGACTGGCTTCTGATGAGATTGAATAGCGAAGGCCTCTGCTTAGCTCATGTGAAAACACATCTGTGGCCAAGGTGAACCCATCGTATGTTTCATTGTGTTAGAGGTTGTCGAAAACGCTGAACCAGATGGTTGACACATTAGGAATATCAAAAGAAATTTAAGCACAACAATCCGTTTAGTAGCATGTGTCCTTAAGTTGTTGTCATCCATTCTGGGTGACCTTGGAAACCAATTTGTGGGGGGAAGTCCACTCTCTTCCTGATTGGCGGGCCACAGCTCTGCACGGGAAGTACTACATTTCGGACTTTGTGTGTGGTTTTTCAAAAGTTGCTCTGGTTATGAATCCGAAGCGGAGAAGTGGAGAAAGCCTGACCCTTGACCTGATCCTTGGATTGCTCGCCACTTTCCTGGCTGGGAGCTAACGCCTGGGGTAACTGCAGCTTCCTTGGAACACCGGCCGCAGCGGAGGTGAGAGGCGCAGGCGTGCGGGACTGCGAGGACCAGCATTCCAGTGGTCATCGCCAGCTGGTTCCTCTTCCCGCCGCGCCGCGCCCCCTCCCAGTGCCGCGCCCCTTGCCTGTAATCCTTCAAAACTCCTCGCGGCCCCCGCTCCGCGGGTGCCGCTCGAAGCGGAGAAGTGGAGAAAGCCTGACCCTTGACCTGATCCTTGGATTGCTCGCCACTTTCCTGGCTGGGAGCTAACGCCTGGGGTAACTGCAGCTTCCTTGGAACACCGGCCGCAGCGGAGGTGAGAGGCGCAGGCGTGCGGGACTGCGAGGACCAGCATTCCAGTGGTCATCGCCAGCTGGTTCCTCTTCCCGCCGCGCCGCGCCCCCTCCCAGTGCCACGCCCCCTTGTCATATATAGGTGACCTTGCTCACGCGCACCGCGGGACGCGCGCGGGGCGGCCACCGGGGCGAAGACCGGGCAAAGAGCGGGCCGTTCTAGGCCGTTAGAGGCCGGCAGAGACCGGACCGGGCCACCCCTCTGACGCCTCTGGTCTTCCACATCTCCCCCTACATATTCCATCATGGCGTCCAGAACCTCACGAAGCAAGTCCGCCCAACAAGGTACAGGTACTTTGGACAAATTTTTCCCTAAGACGAGTAACCTAGCTAGTAAATGCTCGTCGATTCCTGAGGCCCACCTTGAGATGGGCCCGGAAAGTGTGTTTCTGGATCAGGGGGATACCTTTTCTACAGAGGCGAGCACACCGCTCACATTGGATGCCACCCACATGTCACTAATGGACAGCATTGATCAGACGATTGAGTCGGTCCTCCAGCAGTTAAGAACTCCCTTGAGGCAGAGAGACAGGAACTCCCCCCGGCTATCTGGGGTCTCTGATCACACTATCATCCCGGAAAGCAGAGGAACAGTCCTAGAGGATGCAGGGCAGGCTGACTTGCCTACAGATGATGTAGGTAGTATAGTACAGCACCCCCCCAAAAGGAAAAGGGCTAGGAAAGCAAAGAAGGCAAAGAGGGCCAAAGTGGACATAGCAGAGCTAAATCATACTGTCAGCACAGATATTTCTGCCTCTCCTGACCTTAATCTATCAGGGTCTAGGCCGATTCGCACGGGCTCTCCAGCTCCTGCTTCCCCACCATTGCACACGGGTCCTTTTGTTTTTGGCGGGGCAACTTCTACTTCTACCAGCACTGACTCACTAGTCAACACACTCACCGACATTATGAGGAATTTGCTAACTCCCATTGCAGCTAAACTGGACGCCATAGAGTCCAGATTGAAGGCCCTGGAAAGCAGGCACCCAAGGACAGATAGAGATAGGACCAACCCCACTCCAGTCCCCCGGGCCACCCTGGTGGATAGCCTGCGGTCCGGTACACCGTCACAGGGGGCTAATGTGGTACTGTCGGGCACGGTCGGGGCGCCTGTTCCCCAGGCGCCCCCCTTGTTGCCCTCGGCTCCCAGGCCCCCTGTTCCGGCCCCAAGGAGATCAAAGCAACTTCCAGCGCCACTGACTGGGGGAGCTGTGATCCCTACAAATAGCACTACTGATGGTTCTGCTCCCCAATGTGATAGGCGTAGGGTGGTCAACTTGCCCCCAGAAGCGGTCCCTTATACAGTAATCATGGTGGGAGTACCTGAGCTAACTGGTGACATGAGGGAGCCCCAAGACTCGTTACGCAACAAGGTGATCAGCTGGCTTAGCATCAACAGACCGCTGCCCCCTAACTTGAAAGGTGAGGTCCTGATGGCTAGGAGGATCCCTTGGATTGGTTACACCCCAAAGAATAAGGCTGGGGATTGTATCATCATAAGTTTTAAAAGCCCCCACGTAGCCAACTATATTTCCAATTGGCTTGCTAGGCCTGACAAGTCCAACATAGAACTAGTCCCCCTCTCGTACTTCTACCCAAATGCGAGCAGCACAGAGGCAAGGGGGGAGAAGGGGTGGACTAGGGTGGGCTATGCTGTGGATGGCTCACGCTACAGACCAAGGCACCACCCTTCGCACGCCCAGGCAAGTTTCATACATCACAACAGATTCTCCTGCCTAGACCAGGTCGACTGACTACAAATCAGTGACACCTCGTCTGGCCTGGGAAAGATGGTAGATGAGGTTCACGGGGGGGTGGGAGAGAGCAGAACCCCTGTAGCCGAACCTGGCACCCTGGTCAATGTTAAAGGTAAAGAGCAAAATCGGGTGGGAATGACTGCAGCCCCCGCAATAGAATACGCCCCGCAGGTTAACACTAGCGATCGACCACTTAACAGCGGTGATAGTTTGGGCTTACAGGTGACCTCTCACAACGCCGGGACTGGCCACATCCTGCAACCCGGGGGGGTTGAGCTGGCTGGCACATCTACCATCGTGCCAGGAACTCACCCACCTACCGACTATATGCAATCCCACACTGATGGTCAAGGCGCTTCGCCCACAGATCAGGGACTGAGAATTGTTTCGTGGAATGTAGCGGGCATTGCAAACAAGGAAGGCACACCGGAGTGGGACCACTTACTGGCCAGTAGCGACATCCTCCTCCTACAAGAAACTTGGGCACGGGACACTGTAACTAGGAATGGGTTTGACATATTTGAGATCCCTGCCAAATGGGGTGGGAGGGGGAGGCCGTCGGGCGGTCTGGCGATCTGGATTGCGAGTCACACTGGATGTCAGGCGGAACAGGTACTTACGTCCTCGCAGGACATCCAGTGTGTTCGGCTCACATGGCCTGGTAAACCATCTTGGGCCATTGTGAATGTCTACTCTCGTCCGGTTGCCGCGCCTGACGAATCCCCCACCCTAAACGACCTCTCCTCCTTCCTGGGGCAGCTGCCGGGAGACCTCAGGGTGGTGCTTGGAGGAGACTTCAATTGCCACTTTGAACCCCTGGAGGGTATGTCGGAGGGTGCCCTCACGGCTGAAGACGATTATTGGGGAGTCCCACCTTCGTCCTCCCCATATCCTAAAGCCTGGTCCCCTCTTGTAATACAACTCATGTCCCTTACCCTGAACTGCGCACTGAGGGCTTGCAACGGGCGCACCATCTCCGATACTCCCTCAGTGTGTACTTTTAATAGGAGGGGTCATGAGTCGAGGCTAGATTACATCATGGTGGATATCTCACTCTGGCCTAAAGTCCAAGATTTTAGGGTAATAAACAGGTCGGATAGCGATCATAACGCCCTGTGCTTAATTATCCAGTGGCCTTCCCATGCAGCGGGAAAAGTGGTACAAATCCCAGGGGGAGAGGAGGGGGATTTGGTCCTCACAACCAGCAGGCGACGGGTTAAGTGGGGAAAACTGGTGAGCTCAGAAGAGGCCATTAGCAAATTATATGGGTTGGCAGTCCCAAGGTTTATGGAGGTGGATGCACTGCTAAACGCACCAAGAACCCCAGAATTTAATGAGAAACTGGGTGACATCCACCAGGGTCTTGTAAAAGATTTGGCTGAGGTATTCCATCCGCTGGTGCCAATTAGAAAGAAAAAGACCCGTGTCCCCACCTGGTATACCTCCTCTTGTAGGGCAGCAAAGTCTGAGCTCATTGCTGCAATAAAAGAGGGGTCAAACAAGGCCGAGGTGCGTGCCCATAGGAAACACTATAAAACAGTGATGGCGTCTGCCAGGACCGAGTGGGACTGGAACCATTGGCATGATCTCTGTGATGCCCTAAAAGCTAGGGATTCCCGTAAATTTTGGGCTCTTGTTAACAATGGCATCGGGGAACTTAAGAACGCAGTAGAACCCAATATTGCCCCCGAGGTCTGGGAGGCCCATTTCGGGGAACTCTATAAAGAAACTAATCCTTGCCCCGTTACAGCCCTGGTTGTGCCTCCTGGCATGCAGGACCATGAATTGGAACTATCCCTGGGGGAAGTGGAGGCAGCCCTGAAGCAATTACCATCGGGGAAGGCGCCGGGTCTAGACAGGCTACCTGGGGATTTGTTCAGGCACCACTTGGACATCTGGGGCTCATACCTTCTTGTTCTTTTTAATGCCATCATAGGAGGTATGTCAATCCCCGGGTCGTGGCTAGGGGCAGAGATTGTTCCGATCCATAAGAAGGGATCTACTCTGCTCCCCGCCAATTATAGGCCCATTAGCCTAATAGATGTCCCCCAGAAGCTTTTTGCGCGCCTCATCCTTAATCACCTCTTGGACTGGGTGGAGGAAAATGACATCATGACCCCCCTTCAGGCTGGCTTCAGAAAGAACACGTCGACCATGGATCAGATCTTCCGCCTTCTTCTCCTATATTGGAAGACTGTCACCATAGAGGGCGGAAGACTGTACATGGTCTTCGTGGATCTGAGGTCAGCCTTTGACCTAGTCCCTAGAGGAAAACTTTGGGAGGTTTTGCATCAGCTAGGAGTGCCCCCTCACCTTCTTAGTATTATCATCAGGCTTCACGAGAACAACTATGCCCAAGTAAGGTGTGGGAGGGATGGTAAGCTTTCGGGCAAATTCCCTGTCCTTAGAGGAGTTAGGCAGGGCTGTGTCCTGGCGCCAACCCTTTTCTGCCTGTTCATCAACAGTGTCATCCAACATCTTGACACTGTCGAGGACAATGATGCCCCGGTCTTGGCTGGCAGGAGGGTTCCGGCAATCATGTTTGCTGATGATACCCTCCTGCTTTCCAAATCCCCCATGGGGATCCAGAGGATTGTAAATGGTTTTGGCCTTTTCTGTCGGCAACACGGGTTGGAGGTCAACACAGAAAAGACTAAGTTTATGATCTTCAATCCCCCAGTCAGAACCAGACCCAACCCAAAACTGGGGGAAGTTAGCCTTGAGAGGGTCTCGACCTTTGTCTATCTGGGGGTAACACTACAAGAAAACCTGGCCTGGGACTCCCAGATAGCGAGATCAAGGTTGAAGCTATCCCAGCTAGCGGGCGCACTCTTGAAGGTGGCAAATAAATCCACCTTTAAGCCTGTAAGCCCGGCTCTCGAAACCTATAGAACTCAAGCGAAGGCAGCAGCCACGTATGGCAGCGAGCTGTGGGGTTTCAAAGCAGGGAAGGCACTGTTAGCGGTGGAAAATACATTTTTGAGACGCCTGCTTGCTCTCCCGCAGGGAACGCCACTGCTCCCCCTAAGATTGGATTTGGGCCTACACTCCATCGCTGAAGATCTTCTATCCAAACCCGTGAAGTTCTGGCATCGGATATGGTCCACTGAGGAACTGCATCATTATAGGCAGGACCTTATCCATGTATTGAGGATGAATGGGAGTAACAAAATTCCCTGGCTGGCTTTTATTAAATCAGAATTGTCCAGTTTGAAATTGCCAGACCTCTGGGATGATCCAGCTCAGGGTTGTCAAAGGATCACACGCAAAACTCTTGCCCAGCTGTATAAAAACAAAAATTTGGCTGACATGGTTAATGCTCACAGCACCGGCACCCTCACGAGTTGTTTTATGGAGTCCAAAAATTCTTACCTCTTTGAACCTTTCATGGATTTTATCTTTCCCCTTTTGGCGAGGAAACTGTTCCTGCAATGGAGGTTCGGCACACTACCCACTAAAGTATTCACTCACAAATGGCGCACCGGGGGTGACAAACTCTGTCCTTGTTGTAAAACCAAGAACGAAGATGACTTGCACATAATGTTTGTCTGCCACGCATACCGGAATCCCAGGAAGCGTTGGATTGCTCCGCTGTGTCGGAACCTGGGTTTTCGTGATTACCTACAAGCATACAGGGTTATGAAAACCAATACCCTGGGACATATTGTCTTTGCGGTGTCAAAATTCCTAATGGCAGCTTGGTTAATAAGGAAGAAAATGTCCCCCTGAACTGGTGCCACTGTGTCCTTACCCCATGCAGATCCTCTACCCTTTTATATGTAAATATTTCTGTAACATATGCATTCCATTTTACTGTGTATTTATGTACTGTATTTTACTGTATCTTTTATGGCCCATTGTGGCCGAAATAAAGAATTTTTGGATTGGATTGGATTGGAATCCATTTTCTTGGTATGAGCAATTATAACAGGAGTGGTAAGACATTTTCAGACACACCTTAACAATTGTATTGTTCCTTCCATAGGCTTTATATATGTCAATGGTGCAACCCCCTGGTTTGATAAAGAGTGCAAACTCTTAAAACGTCTTAAAATCCCAGCCTCCAATTTTTTGGAAAAGGGGAAACATTACTTAAGCATTTAGATGATTTAAAGGAAAAAACAATGGCATTATCAGATGGTAAAAGAAATAAACAGTTGACTACTACTAGGGGGTGGAAATGTAAATACAACGAAATATTGGGCGCCTGTGTGGAGTGCTCTTCGACATAAAGAGCACAGAAGCATAATTAGCTGGTGCCTGTTCAGCGCAACATGCTGGTGGCATGTTGGCCAATTTAATCTGTCCTTCACCTACAGTACTCAGATAAGGATGGTACTACTATCTGGACGTTGCACGGGAGAAGAATTTCAGATTTACTCCTGGACTGAATTGTCGAAAATGTCTTGTTTTTGATTATTCACATCTATACTATGCCACCTTGAATTATTGTTGCACTATGGTCAATCATCAATGGATCATATTATATCTGTTTTTATATACAAAATCAATAAAATGTTTGAAAAACAAACTAGGCAGATATGGTTAATATTATTATATTATAATTAGGGAGCCTCGTTTTATGGTATTGTTTTTAACACTTTTATCTGTATTTATCATTATTTATTTTTTGGCAAATGTATCTGTATGTATCCATATTTATTTTGGGTTTTGTGGAAATGTTAGGCTGTGATTAGTTTAATTATACATTTATTTAACCAATAAATGTACACTGATACTTCAATACCTTCACCAAATACTCATTAATGATAATTGAAAACCACAGTGGTATGGAAACGTGTATCTCAGTGTCAACCATGTTCATATCTACAACAGTGTAAGCTTCATTAGGGAACTTTCTCTCTTTTTAATTCCCTTATCTGCAAATCTGCTAAGCTGCTGGCCTGGAAGTCATGCTTGTCAGCATTTAAAATCACTCCACAAAGAAACACATTTTCGTATTTATCCAAACTTAAAAATGAATACATACAAGAAAATAGATAGTTTTCTGTCTGTATTTATCTGTAAAAATCAGTTAAAACGGAAAACAGGGCCTTAATTATAATAATATTATTCAGTCTGGTGACCCTCGACATTTCTAGTGAAAGTAAATATGGATAACCTAACTTATCGATCCAAGGAGTGCAATAATCTGATTCTCAAGGACAGGATATGTTTAATCCGTCTGTGGGATCTTGCAGCCCCCAAGGCAGATGATTCCTTAGAGTGTTGACAAACAGCTCCTGAAGTAAATAACAGTAGAATGGATAATTAGAGCAATTAAGTAAATTAACCTCTCCAGGGCAGGAATAGTCCCCCTCATGGAAATGAGTCATTATTACATCTCTTTTTTTAAAAGGTAGTGGAGATGATCCTGTATGCTACTGCTTTACCCAATTAATGAACACAGCCCAAAAATACTACACCCCTTTGGAACAAGCTGGTCAATCCACAATGAATCATTGCTTTATACTATCGGCTATGGATTGGAGACTCATTGTCGCTAAGTGACTATTATATTGTTGTTTGTTGATTTCAAGGCAGCTTTTGATGTTGTAGATCACTCCAAACTATGATCCAAACTTGAAATTTGGGAGATTCCCCCAGGGTTTAAGAAGTCAAGTGTTTGTTACATTCAGAAAATTGGGCTAGGGTGGAGGCTTCATTAAATGAGAAAATAATTGATGAATTATGTTTGGAAATCACCTAAAACAATGCTACTTTCTGGCCTACATTGTTATGTCTATTTTTGGCTGAACTGCCATATGTGTTGGTGAATACTCTTTCTTTCTTTCTTTCCCAAATCTGGGAATTCCCATATTGGTTCTCTCTTATTTGCTAACAATCTTGCCCTATTGGATCAAACCCCAATAGGACTACAGAGGAAAACCAATGCTCAGAAAGAATACTGTGACATCCGTACTTTGAGAAGAAACACTGATTAAACAAAAGTTATCTAATTTTGCTACAAAAATCAACAAATGCCCGTCAGGTACAAAATTGGAGTTGATAAAGGAAACTCAGTAGTTGAGGTGGACCGTCACCTCTTGTATTTCCTGGACACATACACACATTGGAGGAAAACATCCCAAGTACTGTAGCAGCATTATGTCATTTTGACAACGTATATGGGGTGTTTCATCTAGTCAATGTGTATAAAAGCTTCATGGGAAAATAGTATCAATGAGGTTATGTGGCTGTGAAATGTTGATGTTAAATGGGAGAGCAAAATACTGTGAAGTAGAAAGTACTGTATTGAGAAAAGCAGTGCCTCTTTGGCTCAGATATGTTACAAAATATTAGAAAAGAGCTAGTGTTATGCTCTGTGTGACAAGTGCTTAATTTAGTCTTAAATGTTAAGGAATATGATCTGACTCAGCTTTCCAAGACCTGCCTTCTAGATATTGTAGGGACCTCTAGTAGGGATACATATTCTTCTTATAAAATAAAAAAAAAACTTTTTGTTTGGCTATCATTACCCTCAGGCAAGACCAAATCAGTAAGGAAAAAACAGATACAAATCTGCCTGTTTGGAAAAAAACATAAAATATGTGTTGTTCTTCCCAAACCCATCTATAAGGAATGCCATATTTAGTGTGGAGGTTAATGTACGGTGGCAGACGGGGAATGTCATGTCAACTATTAAGGCTAAAAATGGAAATGCACTTATTTTTTTAAAGAACTCCTTCATGTTGACTAATATTTGGGTTGAACGTGGTCATTTTTAAACATACATTGTATGATTTAACTTTGCTTGATTTGAAAATGTATGGTCTAACCTGCTTAGCAGCTATGGAACTTGTGAGTGAAGTGAAATATATTGATGCTGCTTGTGCCAATGGAAATTTTCTTTTTTCACAGTGAAAACATGATTTTAATATGAATTCTTGTGGTGTTTATATTTTAAGAGCTTGCTCTATGAAATAAAATTGTGTAAGAAATGTGCATGTTAGTTGACTGGGTGTGAGCCCTGGTCAAGCAGCAGCCACAATCCTTGTCAGGTGAGGCACAAGCCAACTTGAAATTAACCTGTGCTCAAGCCTCTGGTAGCTTGGCACAGAGCAGGCAGGCTCCACTTGGAGGCAACGCGTATAGTATCTGTACAATACTTCAAACAGTAATAAGTGAGAAAAACACACAAACGGATCCCAAACCAATTTAGAAAAATTTAGATTTTTTGAGAAATAATTCAACACGAACATGACAAAAGTTCAATCAGTAGAGCTGGAAATATGTAATTTTAAAGATTTTAGAGAAAATAGGGCAAAAAAGCAAAAAGCACCAATTGTGGATATCTGGTTGCACCGGACCGGGACAAGGTCACAAGTTCAGGTCACAAGTTCAGGCTGACTACAAAGGAGTGCAGGCCGGAAACAGGGACCCAGTTAGGTTAGCTGAACAAAGTAACTTAAATCCTGGTTTGCAGAGCGTTGCGAGGATCCATGTTGAAGATAAGTCGTAGAGCCAAAGCAATGTATGTATGTATGTATTTGGTATTTGTTAGGCGCATAAATCACCCGTAGGTCTCATAGCGCCTGCAGATACTCAGAAGAGACAGACGTGGGGCAATGGTAGAGCTAGAAGAGCAAGGTTTTTAGGTTTTTTCAGAACCTCCGATGATTCTGTTCCAGCCTGAGGTATAGAGGCAAAGAGTTCCAGGTTTCTGGGGCTATTTTAGAAGAGGATCTGTCACCTTTCCTTACAGTTTGAACTCTTGGAACAGTTGGAGATGCTTACTGGTAGAGCGGAGGGTTCTAGCCGGGCAGTAGTCTGTCAGCTTTTTTGCTCGGTATTCTGGACCATGACCGTTAAGGGTTTTGTGGACTAGACAGCATAGTTTGGACTTGATGCTTTTTTTTATGGGAAGCCAGTGTAATATCTTCAAACTGGGCGCAGAGGGAGCATGGGGAGGGAGGTTTAGGACCAGCCTGGCCGTGGTGTTCTGCAGGACCTGAAGTTTTGTCAGAAGGTCTTCATTTATGGAGGCAAGTAGTGCATTGCCGTAATCCAAACAGCTTATGATTAGTCCCTGTACTAGGGGCATGTGAGTTGGAAGGGGGATCCATTGCTTAGGTTCCGGGATGCGCGAGGCTGTGATGTGAGGGCCTGCACCATCATCATCAAGAATCCCATCAACGGGACTTGCAATACAGAGTCCAGTATTGACAAAGACTGTTATCATTAGGGTGATGCGTCGGTTCCAAGGAGCTGTGAGGCTGTGATTCAGAGTCCGGTGTCGTCATCAAGGCTGCTGTCAACGAGGGATGTGAGGGCCTGCACAAATATGGATTGCACAGCTGATGTTCCACTGGGGCTGCAAAGGCAATGTGGATCTTTATGACAGGTCCAAACCATGCAGCTGCGGAGATGCATCAGTTCTGTCCAGATTTGCATGCGCAGCAGAGGAGATGCATCAGTCCTGCATATCGGCAAAGGCTGGCAGAGCACCTTAAGCCCACTTCCAAGGGTCCAGGACTGGGGTGGCACCACTTGGCAGGGTAGACTCCCAGATGGCAGATTGAAGGTGAAGATACAAGGTTGTTGGAAGCCTGTTGCATCCCTGAGTCTACAGATCAGGAGGCCAGCCAGCTAACCCTTGGAGTCACTGTGGGTTCTGGGTACAAGAGATGCAGGTACTTCTTACCCAGGCAGCAGTACAGCAGGCAGCAGGTCAACACAGCAGGGCAACAGTCCTTCAGAGCAGCAGTCCAGCACAGCAACATTCCTTTCAGCAGCACAGCAGTCCTTCTTCCTGGCAAAGTATCCAAAGGTCCTGAAGTGTACTGAAGAGGTGGTGTCTGAGGTCTAGTATATATACCATTTGTGCCTTTGAGGTGGGAGAAGCTTCTTGAAGCATGCCTTTGAACTGCACAGATGCCCTGCCTTCCCTGGCTTCACACTAAGTACAGGGGGTATGCAGCCCATTGAGCGGAGACAGAACAAAGCTTATTAAAATGTAAGTGGGGCTGGGTCCAGCCCCTCCCTCCCATCTTGCCAGTAATGACCCAACCAGGCACACCTAGGCTTCCCATTGTGTGTGGCTGTCTAGGAGTAATACACAAATCTCAACTGTCCCTCAAGCCCAGTCATATGGCCCAGAAACAGGCTGTAAGCAACAAATGCCTAAAGCAATAAAAATGGCAACATTCTGAAAGTGGCATTTTCAAAATTGTAATTTAAAATCTGACTTCACCATAAGTTAGGATTGCTCATCACAATTCCATAGACACCAACCATGAACTGATTACCTGGTCTCATTTGGAAATTACACTTGGAAAATGTAATAAGGTAACTCAAATGTTATGATATGGCAAAGGTAGGCCTTGCAGTAGTGAAAATGACTTTTGGAGTTTTTCATTGCCATGACATGTAAATTTAAAAAAAAATACAAATCCATCTTTTTAAATGAACGGCACCCTACCCTTCAGGCTGTCCAACTCCTACATTAGGGGTGCCTTACCTGTATTAAAAAGGAAGGTTTGGGCCTGGCAAACTGTTTATTTTGGCATGTCTAAATGACAGTTTAAAACTACACACACAGTCTGCAACAGCAGGCCTGAGCCAACTTTAAAGGGCTACGTAAGTGGGTGTCACAATCAGTGCTGAAGGCCCACTAGCAGAATTTAATTTACCAGCCCTGGACGCAAGTAATTTACTAGGGACTTACAGATATATTAAATATGCCAATTGGGTATGAGTCAATCTTACCATGTTTTACTCAGAGAGCACAAGTAACTTAGCACTGGGTAGCAGTGGTAAAGCGCGCAGAGTCCTAAAACCAGCTAAACAAAGACACCAAACAGAAGGGTTGAAGGCAAAATGTTAGGGGGCAAACCATACCAAGGATGCCAGGTCTAACATATTGTAACCATCAATTAATAGTTGCTGTTTACCTAGTGTCAAAGTTGAGCTCAATCAATCAATCAAAGTAACATTTATTTAGACCACAGGTTTTCAAACAACATAAAAACATAACATTTTATATACCCTCTAATATAATTACTAATTTCATCAACAGTGATCAATAAAACAGGTAAACAGAGAAAAGGAGAGAAGGAAGAACATGTTTCCTTACACTTCATACACAATATATAGATCCTAGTCACACCACTTCACTACAACGATTAAAAAAAATAGATAAATAATTTTAGAAAATTCTATTAAAAGTATCCTTTCTAAACTTCTTCTGTCAAATGATCTAAAACTCCCAGCACCGTCATGGCTTTCATAAAGTTGAGCTCACAAACATGTTCTCCCGGGTCTCTTTAGAATGGCATGAATGGGTTGATCATGTGTGCATAGTTTTTGCTCACATAAATATTATGCTGGACACTATATATTCCCTACTGCTCTCTTTCTTTGGAGAACAAGTATATAACTGCAAGGAAATTCTGCAAGCCGTATTTTTCTACTTCTGTATCCCTTTCCAATTAACCTAACTTTTCAGGTGGGCTGCTTAAGAACGTTTTCCTATAAATAACCTAACATTTGCCCTCTTCAAATATAATTTTGTACCCCATATAATTCATTTTTCTTTGAAGAACAACCCAATGGTAATTGAGAAACAAGAACCCTATGCAGTTATGTTCTCTCTCTCTGAGGCAGCAGCTCTTAAATTGTTGACTGGGAACACAATTTAAGCAATTTCTTTGATTTGAATCCCAAAATAATTCACAAAATTAGCAAAACAGGAATATATATACAATAAATTGACAAAATATGAACTATTCAAATCATAAACAAATATAACAAAATTCAAATAATTAATTATAATGGGAAGGCTAGAGCTTATAAAAATGTAATATTATGTCTAAAAGATGAAGCGCTATGCTAGACTTTATCATATCACCTTTTTCTGTAGTTTTGTATAGTGCAAACTCGACCCAAAGGTATTGGAGCACTTTACACGAGCACCTGTTACATTATGCAAAGACCCATTCGTTTGGCATTGGGAGATTATGTGATTGGACCAGAATCACAGGATGTTGAGCCAGTGCCCAGCCTCAAACCTGGTACCCCAGTTCAAAAGTTGGTAGCTCTGGCCATTAAAATGAATGCATGCTCGTTGTTATTTCATACCAGTGCTTGGATTGAGGCCACCATTTGTCCATACTAGATTCCACTATTTGCAGGAATAAAGCTAAGGATACCAATGTATCTTTTACCCTCAAATTTCAAATTTATTTTAAAGGTGGTTTAAACATTTTCCTTTTGAGGATTATGTTTATCTGCTATAATCGTTTAATTTGCTAAGGCGTTGTGGATCTTCTGAATAGGTGTTGCGGACCACCATGAGTTTGAGGACCCATGTACTGAAACCCTGCTCTAAGAAAGTTATTGTGGGTCAGAGTCCTACTCTAAAAGGGCTTTCTGAGAGAGATATGGATACATCAGTTATAGAATAGAGGTTGTTGCTGGATTCTCTTTAAAACAGAGAAGCGCCCCAGCTGTTTTTGCCAGTTACCATTCTGTGTACCATATTTAAAAGTTCTTCTTCTATATGCACATAAAGTTAAGATTTTTGACATACAGGCACATGCATCAAAGTAAAAACCGGTCGCAAACAGGCAGATTCTCAGGATCTGCCCCTTTGCGACCAGTATTTTTGCATTTGGGATGCATCATCCCAAATGCAAAAATCGCAATTTAAGGAAACCCAAAATGGAGTTCCTTAAATGTTTGATTGCATTTAAGGAATCCCAATGGAGATTCTTTAAATGCAATGCGTGAAAGTAAAAACAATTAGCGATTTCGCTAATAGGAGTAGCAAAGTACCATGAAGTTGAAGTTCATGGTAATTTGTAAAAACTTTGAAAAATGCACTTTTGTGCATTTTTCAAAGTTTCATGTTGCGCACACTTGTGCCCTAAGGGCATGTGTGTCTGCAACATATGTGCACAGATCAATTTCAGGGGTGCAACATTGTGTCATTTTGACAGCCTTGTACGCTTGAAATTGCATGAGCAATTTGCGAGTACCTACTGTACTCGCAAATTGCTCATGCAATCTCCAACTGTTAGCCATCAATTTCCCGTGTTTGTTTTCAGATTACACCACTGAAAATCCTGTCCAAATACAAATTCCCACACTTTTACTAACCATCTGTGTGGAGCAGGAGAAAAGATAGGCATTATTTGCACCTACTGAGTTAACCGTGTTGAAATCTTTACAAAAAAGGAAAGACTCTGAAATACACACGGTTTTGTTTATTATTTTTTACATCCATTAAAGTTTGTGACCGTATTCTCTAAATGACTTTCCAAGTCAGTGACAATCAAGGCTCAGAGCCCCTCCAGGCATTAAGACATGCATTTTATTAACTGAAGAGACACGGATAAACACTCCACAATATTCAATCCTGACTTGAATACAACATACAAACAGAATAAAAAAATATTCAAATTTGTAAGAATCTGCATGAAGCTGATCATGACAGATGTAAGTAGTTAGACAACCAGCGCCCAAATATGGGAGTTTTGCTGGCCTTACCCTAGCTGAATAACACCTTGAACCAATTTAGATATCAATATTCAGGAGTGTAAATAATTGATTTTCAGCTGTAAAATTCCTGTGCTGTGTCCTATTAGTTCATAGGGGTTAATGCAGACTTTATCCATCAATTCTTTCTAGTCTGTTTTCCTTCTCCTGTATTGTCTCTTAGGAGACAAGCTAAAAGTTAATCTGCACCTCTCTGATTCACTGTGTTAAGAAAAATTCTAACTCATTTCCCCCACCCCCAAAGTCTCTAAAATGGTCACAGAGTTATTCTGAGTTTTACAAATGGCAAATTTGAATTTTCATAATATGTGTGAATTTCCTATACAAATTCCTCGAGTCGAAATTTGCTTTTTGGAAAAGGGTCCCAATTGTGAGTTCAGTAGCTCAAGAGGAGGTAAAATATTGGGCTTAAACTGTATTTTACCCCTCATACAACCTTTAGAAATTGTAATGGAAAGGTAAAATTACCTCAGGAAATCCTCAATTTGAGTCTTTGTTTTTTCTTCAGGAAAAGTTTATCTCTCTATAATCCCACAGACCTCAGAATGTGTGCCGTATTAGGAAATTGGGGGGCATATTATCAAGAACGGCGTTACAAATTATCGCCAGTTTAGCGGCAGAAAACTGCCGCTAAAGCGGCGATAACGGTCATGATAATATGCCCTTGAGAATTCCAATAGAAGTCCACGTTCTGGTGTGAACATGGGCTCCTATTGGAATTCTCCAGGGCGTATTATCAAGCCCATTTTCCCCGCTTTAGCAGCAGTTTTCTGCCGCTAAACCGGCTATAATTTTAACGCTGTCCTTGATAATATGCCCCACAATTTTTAGTTGAAGCAAGTGAGGACCCTTCTCAAGCAGAACCCACAATCCCTATCAAGGTGAACCACAAGAGTTACTAAACTATCCTTTGCATAAACCTCTGGACAGCTTGGCACAAAAGCAGCAGGCTTAATTAACTTAGAGGCAGTGTGTAAAGCATGTATGCAGCACTGAAACAGTAATAAAGTGAAAACACAACACAAGAAAAATTCACACCAATTTAGAAAAATAGTGGAATATGTAATAAATATTATGACGGTATATCAACAAAAATATAACCATTAGAGCTTGAGTTATGATTTATTTAAACGTTTTTAGTAATAACTAGTACCTAAAAGATCAAAGTGCCAACCATAGACATCTAGTTACGTGAGACCAGGGCAAAGTTGAAAGGTATGGCAGACCGCAATAGAGTGCAGTTTGGATATACAAGGTGGATTGGGTCCAGTCTCACTTTACTTTTGAAAAAATATCTGTAGAGGTAAGGTTCGCGAGGAAAAGCAGACGGCGGTGTCCGAGGAGGAGGTGTCCTCTTCGGGAAGGTGCTTGATCGAGTCGATGTTAAGATTTCTATGTTTGTTTTAGGGGTATATTGCCTAAGATTTAGTGCTGTGTTTGTATCAGAAAAGTGACGTAAATCTTCTTTTACTGATTTACTCTCAAGTGCAAAACTTGCTTTGCACTGGAAAATCACTCGGTGCCAAGGGGTGCGTTCCATGGGTGGTGCATGGGCATTCCGATGCAACCACTCAAGGTTTCTGATGCAAAACACTATTTACAAAAACAATAACCAGAGTTTTGCGTGAAAAAACATTGCAAACTTCAAACAGGGGCTGTCACAAAGAAATGCTTTTATTTCTCCTTTCTTTTTTGGCTTTGCATGGGTCCTGTACTGTACAGCACACTTACAAGGTGGGAAAAGTTAAAAAAAGTTTTAAGTTAGTTTAAGCATAGTATTTTGTACTGGCAGGGTATTCTTCCAGTACCAAACCTATGCTAGACTCACATAGACACCATTGCACTATGGTGCAAAGTGTATGCATGGCACACAGCAGCACATTTCTGGTGCTAGGGAGAGGGAAGGTCTCCTGTTCTCTCCTTGTCACGCAGCGCAGCACAGCACAGCATTTGCGTCTGCTGCACTGTCTTGCATGATAATTAAGTAAATCTGGGCCTTTGTCTCTTTTTTGGATGTTGAAATCTCGAGTGGGATGAAGCTGCAGGCTGTAGCCGATGAGGGCTCAAGGAGGCCGGACACCCCTCCGAATAGGAGCCACTCAACAGGATTTGCTGCTGTAGAGCAGACTGTAGCAGGAGTCAAACTGATCGGCAATGCACCTTGGGGGGGTTGGCGAGCAGGTAGGTCAGGATCTCCTGTCATTTTTCAAAGCACTTTTTGATGGAAAATTTTCCATGTACAAAGTTTTGGTTTTGTCTGTTTGGGCACTTTTAGCACCACTCCCAAGGATCCAGGACTGGGTGGGCACCACTTACACAGTAGAATTCACATCAGGCCGGGTCTGGGTGCGCATTCAAGGTTGATGGAGCTTTTATGTCACTATAGCTCAGAACAGGAGGCTAGCCAACTGGCCCTTTGAGTCACTCTGGTAGTCCTGGGATCAAGCAGCAAGGCATGCTTTAAGCAGTGGGGCAGCCCTCTGTCAGCAGCAGGGAAGTCCTCTGAAGTACAAAGCATGCCTCGAGCAGCAGGGCAATCCTCTGAATTATCAGGTACTTCTTCTGAGGAGTCCTCAGCAGGTCCAGGAGTGAACAGAAGAATGGGTCTGAGGGTCCTATTTTCATACCTGGTGTCAGCTTTGAAGTGGAATACACTTCTGGAGTTTTCCCCCCAAAGTTGGTTCTAGAATTCTCTCCTCCCTACCTATGCTCTAAGGGGTCTGGGGTGACAAAAGGCTAGTGTTATGTTCTTTGTGAGTTTTCTGAGGCAGTTCCTTTGAAATATAAGTGGGGCAGGGAACAGCTCTGCCAGACACATCCTGGCAGGATGGCCCATCCTGCCCACACAGAGCCCCCCTTTGTTTCACTGTATGGGAGGAATACACGTAGGTTAACTGCCATGGTAATCACAGTCATGTGACCCAGGACACAGACTGCAAGCATTAAATGGTTTGGACAAGAAATGGTAACTTTCTAAAAGTATGCAAAAGAAACAATTGATGGACGGAATGCTGGACAATGCAAACATTCACCCCCTGTCACAAGGTTCTGGGTTTAATGGATTTTTCTTTTGCTCACCACCCCACCCCAGTTTGGACCCAGCCATATGCAAATCAGTCTTGACCCTTTCCCTTATGGTAACAGTTCAGCCCAAACTGCCAAGCCAGGTCCTCCGTGGACCGGAAACGAGCACCCTGGGACCGGGTTCAGGGCATCAGCCAGGCTAGCTGGAATCCAGTGTAGCAGTGTGGCACGGGACCCACGTTTGGGCATACCCTTCCAACTTCTTTTTGCAATTTTCAAAAAGTGGCATTTTCAGAATAGTGACTCAAAATCTGACTTTGCCATTAAAGAGGATATTAAATATAATTCTTTTGAGACCAAACATGACATGTGCACCTGTTCCCAAACAAAAGTTATCACTTATTACATGTGATTAGGTAACCAAATTTTATCCTATTGGAGAGGTTGGCCTCACAATAGTAAAAAACATATTTAGTCGTTTTTTCACTACCAGGACATATAAAGCTTAAAGGTACATGTCCAACCTTTTAACTACCATGCACCCTGTCCTATGGGCTGGTTAGGGCCTACCATAGGGGTGAATATGTATTAAAAAGGGAGCTTGAGGCCCGGAAAAAAGGTTAATTTTATCAGGCCAAATTGACAGTTTAAAACTACACACAGGCTGCAATGGCAGTCCTGATGCATGTTTTAAATGGTTACTCAAGAGGATAGCACAATATATGCTGCAGACTCACTAGTGCAACATAAAAAGATGATGGACGGAATGCTAAACATTGTGAAACATTCACCCCCAGTCACAGATGTGGATTCAAATGTTCAGTTTTTTTGCTCACCATGCCACCACAGTTTGGACTCAGCCATATGCAAATCAGTCTTGACCCTGCTCCCCTTGGGAATAGTCCAGCCCATGCTGCCACTAGTAGCATTTAATTTACAGCCCCTAGGTACATGTTGCACGACTTTACTAGGAACGTATAAGTATATTAAATGTGGCAATTGGCTGTAAGCCAATTTTACCATGTTTAGATAAGTGAGCACACATACTTTAGCATCAGTTAGCAGTGGTAAAGCGCACAGAGTCCTAAGGCCAACAAAAACAAATGTTAGCACCCGGGAGGGGAAAAAGCAAAAGGTTTCGGGAAAGACCACCATAAGGGCTGTCAGGTATGACACTTACTTTGGCTTAAAATTCAGGAAAAAGAGGAACCTTCACATGTACATAATCACTATTAACGTAATCAACTCATGGGAGCCTTCACATGTCTTCGTTTTTGTCTAATTTAAAGGATGAGAGGTGAGCTGAAAGTTAAGCAAAGTGAAACGTCTTAGAATAGGCTTTACATTGCCAATTTGGCAAGGGGAAAAGGAATTGTACATTCTCCAATGACAGACATGTTTTGGACACATCATTCTAAAAATAGAAGCAGAATTCTTATGTACAGCTGTTACCTAGCTGCAACACTTAAAAACACAAAACAGCACATTACAACAGCTCCAGAGAGACCAATCTACTGTGCTAGTTTGCTATCAGGTTTCAGCAGAAGCTTGGTGTGTTCTATACTTGCCCCCAGTCAAAGACCGCATTGTCTTCGAAATAGGTTGCTTTGTTTTACATGTATCCAAGCACATATCCCCAAAAACAACAAACCTTGCGCTACCAAGCAGGTTGGGTCCTTGGGAATAAAGAACATCTCTTAAATTTAACACTACTGAGGCAAAATGTAAGTAAAAATGTAGGTGGAAAGATCTTTTCATATCCTTTCTTATCTGGTACTCATTACCTAGAGGTGAAAGAGAAACGTCCCCTGATGACCCATTCTACTTTTTCTTTTTTAACAATTCTTTATTAAATGTTTTGGTTGATGCATAAAACAAAACCATTGTACCATGCCAATCAGGTCTCAGCTTAATACGCTCTAAGCATAAGAACGTCTGCGAAGACGCACTGTGGTCGTTTAAAGGATCCCTATCGCAGAGAGCAATGTAGTGACCATAACAGTAGGGCGGGAGGATGAGAGCTGTTGGTGAGAAATGAAAGATCCCAGTTCAGTTAACAGTGGTTGGGGTAGTTAATTGCGATCCCACCAAGCAATATCAGTGTCATTTCTGGGTGGCGATGTGAATGTGATCGTGACAGAGTGCACAGGATGGAGGCGAATCGAAACCAGGAACAACATTCAATATCATTAAGTGGTGCGAAGATTTATAGAAATTAAACTCTGGGACTATGAGAATAATTTTCGATCCCATGATGGAAAATAAAGCCAGTTGTTGGACATGGCAGGATTCACAAGGGTATATCTTGCAGGGCAGCTAAGCTACATCAGCCCTTCAGAATGATTTATATGAACTCAATCTAAGGGAGCGCATCAATTCTAAGGCTACCTAAGACCCTCAACAAGAGACCCTAGTGAGGATGTATGAAATAAATAAACTAATCAATCAACCGTCCCTTCCATGAGAGAAAACCTTCCGTGTGTTACCCAAATTACACCCCACCCCACAGGGTTAAAATGCAGCAGTGCATTGATGCCTACTGTGTCTGATGTGTACTGACCTGCAGCCAGTAGTCCAAAGGGCTGCTGCCACTTCCTATGTGGTACAATTGGCAGGAATTAAAATCGCTGTGGCATCACAACCAAGCCAGGGCTTCTAAGGCTATGTGCTTATAACCATTAACTTCTATGCGCTGTAAGGTTCTGGTTTACAAATCTGTCACACATTTTCCCTGGAGAAATACTGCTAGAGTTGGGCACATTTATCACATTTTTGGAATTTTTAAATTATCCCAGGAGACCCCTGGAAAGCCACATCAGTGATTCCCACGCATGACACAATCTACAACAGGGAAAATATTTTCTGATGGAGAAACCGAGTCCCGTTCATTTCCATTATTTCGTGCACTACTCTTACTCCAAGATGTTAAAGTTATAGCTACAATATCGTTGTGTAAAGATTTCTAGGAGCCTGAAGTGCCTCTAATTTGTACATATACTGGTTACATTCCAAGTGCATTGCCTGAATAATCAATTACTTTGGGTAACTGAGCACTGTGACAGCACATCACCTTCAGACAGCTCGTAAACAGACAAGCACGGTTTACCTCGCGGTAGACAGAGTCAATTGAAGCACATGAAAGAGTCCCTCCATGCAGATGTTCGGCGCGGAAGAAAATGAGGTCAGAGACCACTTGAGGTTCAGCTTCTGCCGTCCTAGTTTGAGAGCTTCGAGTGGGTTCCTAATGAATACCTTCCACGGCCCTTTCTTCTTCCTCAGACATAAGCTTCTAAATCCAGATGAGTTTTTTTTCTCCACTCTGTGGATTCTTTTCATCTTTATTTTAAATTGCGATTCTCTGTTTCCAGACTTGACAGCCCTTCAAACACACGACCAGAAGCAGAACAATTCTGAAAGACCAGCTTGGAAGAAATTAGCAGCGCGGTGAGAAAGCAGACCAACCTCCCTCCCTCATTTATTGACTGTAATGTGGTGGAAGGCACAAATAGGGCTATTTGTAGGTGTATGGATTTAAGAGGTGTAAAGCAGATGGTGCTAATTTACAGGCATTATGTTAATTTTGGGTGTTTAAAGCAAATATGGTGCCATGTTTTTTGCTGCGTCACTGCATTTTGGACACGTTTTTCCCTTCCCCTTTCAGATGGGAGAGCCAAGCAGAGTGTAATGCTGTATGAAATATTTGGTACACGTTACTTTAGCACAGCAAAACACGTGTCCAGTGGCCCTTCGAAGGTGTACATTGCCGCGTGGTGTCCTGTACTCTGTGCTGGTGGGTGGGGAGCCTGGTTAGAGTAGAGGGATGGCTCAATGCTCTCCAAAGAATTTAGTAAACGTTTTGCTCGCTTTCCTCTAGAGAGAGCAGACTGACGAGGCAGACATATTCTTCAGTGTAGTTCTTCACATTGAGCTGTGTTGCCATGTTACCACATTGAGTCCAGTGTGTTTTCAGCATTTTGGGTTTTGTAGGGTGGAGGCCATTTTGTGATCTTTGTTTTGCTGATGCAATTTCATCATGCAGAAGTCCCATTTTCTTTCTGTGCACTCATCCTGGCATACATGTTCAGCAATCAACGTAGTGTAAATTATTTTGATTATGTATGTGTAGTCATACTGGCGCATAATACAATGCCATTAAAGCAGGTGAAAACATTTCAGCTGGGGTACATCGTCCACAGCGAAAACTTCTATCGCAGTTAGAGCTCCTGATTGGACCATACATTTTGTCCTTTACTCACTGAATTTCTCGAACCCCCATTCAAATAACCAGAAAGTCTCAATTAAATATTGTAGATTTGTATTTAATGTTAGTGCTGGTTTCAGTGGCCATAGAGACCACTTACTTATGTAACAAGGCATCCATCCATACTTTGTTCACTGTCCAGCACCTTATTTCATACCCCAGATTTACCCCTTTACAGATTTACTTCCTTGTACTAGGACGGTGTTAGCTGCTTGTCTTGATTCCACCTGATTCCACCTCATGCCTCTTTCTTCCACCATCCTAAATTTCATTCAGCATTATCTCTCAAAGTTCTTTTTTCATCATTGCTTCCGGCCTTTGTCACTCTCACCCTATCGTCCTCCCTTTTCTGCCTTTCTCTCTCTTGCTTTGACTATGATGATTAAAAATATGTCCAGGTCCAAAACAATGAGCGCCAGAACCCATCACCTGCAACCACTTTCACAAACTGTACTCTGGGACTGTGAGAAGAATTATTGAAGATCCTATGATGGAAAAGAATGCCAATTGTTGTTTCTTGAAGTCAGGTTGATTGAACCCTCTCTTCTTTCCAAACCATTTATCTTTCAGAGCTGAGTTCCTTAAGAGAGCAGCAGAAGAATGTGTCAGAAAGGAGAAGAGCAAGAAACATAGGGGCATATTCACAAGGGAAGAGGCGGAGTGAGGCGTTAGCCTTCCTAGCTGAACGCCTTACCCCACCACTTCAGAAACACAGCCTGCACCATATTTACAAAAATATGATGCAGCCCTGCGTTTCCCCCTGCGCTGGCGCTAAATTCAGTAGCCTAGCGCCAATGCAGACACCCTTGCACCATAGTGCAGGGAAGATTGTTTATGTGTAGGAAGGTTTCCCTTCCTGAACATATACAATTTTTAAATACTGTTTTGTAACTTCTATTTGTGCTGCTAAATGCAGCACATATAGATGTTCCAAAACAGCATTTTTTTTTACAAATGATTGTTTAGGTGCAGGAAGGTCCCCCTGGCCTTTTGTTGTTTCCATGTGTGCTGCACATTTCTCCTCGTTGTGCCAGTGTAAGACCAGGTTTCACCAGTCTTAATTTTGGTGCTGCCTCCTATTTACCTGCCCTTGTAAATAGGGGGCAGCATCAGAATCAATGGGTGTTGTGATGGGCCACCCACAGCAACACCCAATGCCTTCCCTTTCACGCTAAGCATAGCGTGAAAGGGGGCCTTATTTACAAGGCAGAGTTAATCCATGTTAAGTGGATTAACGCTGCCTTGTAAATAAGGCAAAGCCCCTATCGACACAGGAACATCGTAAAAAGTGAAATTTCCGTAGCGATAGGGGCTTGTAAATAAGCTCCATAGTCTTGTGGCCTCCATCAGAATACTGTGATAGATACCGCCATAAAATGAAACATCTGCACAAATACCTTTTGCTTACGGAATGGTATTGGCTTGAGTTTTCCAACCATTTCCCATTTTTTTCACTGTGCATTAGGAAGCATTAACATGATTTATCTTTTAAACGGTTTATACGGTCTCGATACAGAAAGCACCAGCAGTCTGACGCAGACAGCGATGTGTACAATACTCGACAGAACCAGTTCTTGCTCAAAATTGAATGGCTTTCATGTCAATCTCAGATACATTGCTCTTAATTGGGGATTTTTGGCCTGCACAAAGGAGCTTTTTGGTGGTACCATCTGCATATTTGTCAATTATTCTGCTCCACTTTTAAACCACACTAGTTTTCTGCGTATAAAAGTACAAATGTAAAATTTTAAAATCCTTAGAATATAAAGTGCATCAAGAACAAGACCCATAAAACATATTTTACTCAAATTGCAGAATAGCTTTTGCCTAATTAACCAAGCTTCAAACAGAAATTTGGACATAACAACTACAACTATTGATGAGGTGTCACTTTTGGGGAACAATCCACTTCTAGCTTTGGCATACACAGGACAGAAGAACACGGGTTCCTCAGTTTCTTCAACAGAATACCAAAGATACAATGACAAATCCCAGGTCTGACAACCTCCCAAGATGAGTTAAAAGCTGCAACTGGAAGGGTCCCGTATCTGAACTGTAAAAACAATGCATGTGCAAGAGCCTGACGAATATAATCTAAAAAATCCCTTGGCTGATAGATTTATGTAATACGAAAGATCTAGTTAGGCTACCTATATGGCTTTGTTTCTCCCTACGAGCAACAACTTTCTCGCCAAATTGCTTTTTCACTACTTGTGCGGCATCAGCTTGGATGGAGGAGGGTTCTCCCCAAATGTTTATCAGGGCCAGGTCACTCAAGGCTTTTTTTTTTACAAAATCCAAACATTTTATTTTTTGAGACAATTGTATTTTTAAAATCTCAGCAAGCCCTTCTCCGAAGTCATGCAGCTCACTTGTACTCCAAATATGCACCCAGTATAATAATGGTCTCAGTGCAGCCAGTTCAGCTATTTCAATAGTGCCTGGATCCAGTCATAGAGGCACCAATGGGGTGCCCCTTCCTAAGCCTCTGAGGAATCTAAAAAAAAAATTTGAGTGACACCCAACATGCCCATATTGCTATGCCTCGATAGCTCATCTCCATAAAAGGCCACACCCCTCGCTTGAAATTTGTATATTTCCATAGCAGGAAGAATTGAAAACTAAGTGCCCCTTTAGCACATCTACCTATAGCCCCTGATATATCTTTACCCGTAATTGAGCTTTTAAAGATCTGTGGTTTTCAGGAACCAGATTCCACCAGGTGAATTCCGACATAGACACTTTCCAATGCGTGCACATGATCATTTCCTTTGAGTGTGGAATTATCAATCAATGAAGAGTGGTTACACATCCTGCAAAACACTATAAAATTATCAATAGCAGCACAGTCTAATTTCAGCCCTGCATATCCCGAATCAGATAATGTTAGAATTTAGAATTGTCCCCAAGTTGTTTATTTCTAATTTGACATGTTGTGCTGAACCTACCTTCTCCATTGATGCCACTGTGCATGTTTCATGCATCCATAGCCGGAATGGTGGTACCGTAAGAGTTTTTCATTGATGAGCAAATATGATTCTATGTGTACCACTAGTCACTTATTCAAAATGCAGAAAACAGTGGGCAGAAGAATCGGGATTTAATGTACCCGACATTTTAAAGAGAGACCCGCTTTAGCTTCAATAAAGAAACTAATTTATGCCCACTGCTGTGCAATAACCAGTCATGAAAAAGGGAGAATAATACATTTGCATCTAAGACAATAATTTTCCCACACACATTTATTTTAATAAGTGTAATAAATGGTTGAGAAATAGTTTTTTTTCAGTTTACATGATTTTCGAAATTGGAAATGTTAATGGCCAGAGCTATGCTTCACGGACTTGAGAGAATTGGTACAGACTGTGCCTGGATAATTTAGCTCTCCATTTATCGTTAACATTATAAAATCATAAAACTTAAAAGCTACATTAAGTTTGTACTCAGTAATGTAACTATCTATCAAAATGGAAACTTTTTATTTTGAAAAAAAAAACAACCTTAATTTAAAGTGTGAGTGAACTTGCATTTCCTGGTAGAACAGCAATCACGACATTTGGAGTCTAGATTTAGTAAAGATCAATTAAACATCTAAAAAAAATGTGCTTTATCATTGAAACCGTCACGCAGGTATATGAGTTTTGTCCAAAATCATGGCATCAGCAAGTTCTCTTAATTATGGAGAGAAGAGTTGCCCGATAAGCATGCTTATAAGATATTTCTGGATAGCCCACAATATGTGAATTGTATTTCTAATAATTTAAATTTTGTTATCTTGAACAATTTGGGACTATTAAATTAAATTAGAAAACCATGATTCTTAGTGTGAATTATTAGTTCAGCAAACAATCCCAATGAGAATGATGGACATATCTGGGTAGACAAATGAAATTGGTTTAGATGAAGTACCGATCATATTAGGAGTTTCCTAACCGTCACAGTTTTCATGGCATTGAGGCAACCATAAAAACTGTGGCAGTGAAGAAACGCAGGGGTGCCATACAAGGCTTTGATGTTCCCATTGCAGTGACTTTTTAATAGGCACTGCCGTGGGAATTTGACAAGAAGTGAAGGACTTGTCTCACACACCGCCTGGTGTCATACTTCATAGTTGACCAGTCCTCGCCCTCTAAAAACTTGATTTGATAGAGGGCGGGTATACACCTGACGACAGGGATGCATGTCTAAACTAAGTGGGGGCCCATGGGAGAAGGTAGTGAGTTAAAAGGCCATTAAAGGTGTCAGCTTAAATTTAATAGTGCTGGCATCTATATGGTGGTTTAAAACAAGGTTGACGGTGTAATGGGGATATTATTGTCCCCCCACTGCTATCAATGGGGTCAACATGTTTCTGCCTAAAGGCCCAGTTGGGTCTGCAGCATTTATCAGGACCATGATAAACAAAAACAACGGGCTCCTTTACTGGAGGATCACGAGAAAGAGAAATCTGACAGGATAGTGTAAGTCACAACATTCACATCGGTCTCCAATACCGTACAAAAGATGATTAAAAAGAACTGGTATATACTCCAAGGAGCAGAAACGCATTGGAAACCACCCCTTTTTGCATTCAAAAGAAGTAAAAACATACGGGATCAGTTGGTCCGGGCAAAAGACCCCCTACCCAGAGAAGAAGATCAATCGACTCTGTGGAATACCCAGAGACCCACAGGACACTATGCATGCGGAGGCTGTATTGCAGGCCCCCTCACATGACCACCAAGACGGTGGACATCGTCCTTGGTCATTATACCACTTCAGCAACTGCAATACGGAAAACGTGGTATACCTTCTCACATGCTCATGCAACCTTACGTATGTGGGCATGACCACCAGGAAAATTAAGGCCCGTATCAATGAGCATCGCAGCACCATTCGATGCAAAAAAAGCAACACTAATTTACCAGACATTTTCTTGAACAGAATCATAGAGCCACGGACCTGAAATGGGTGGTCTTGGAGGTCATGAAAAAACAAAAGACAGACCTCAGCAGGCCTCTCTATGTGAGGGAACAGCAGTGGGTTTACCGCCTTTGCACTTGGAAGGAAGGCTTAAATGACAACATTCCCTGGCTACAACTAGCCCTGTAGAAATCTGATATCACCTTTATGAACATGCGACATCCACTGAATCTATGACGTTACACTAGACATCTCTTGGTTACAATAAGCCTCTCTGGGCTTCTATTAGCCCTGTATATAAACCCACACTACACCAGAAATCCCTTGGCTTAATAAACCTTCCACGGTTCCTGCATACCACTACTAGGAATCTGGGTCACTTGGCGGATGCACTAATAGTGCTGGGAGATTGGATATTGTCAGGTACACCAGAGTACCTCTCCCCCATGCGAACACATTTACAATAGTTCCCTCAGTGTTTATCATCCTGGCTCATTTGGGCCATCCTACATATCTGTTTTAAACACAGGGTATGGCACTTTTCAATGTTTATACTTCAGACGCACGATCTTCACTGTGCAGGCACAGAGAGATATTGAATTTCACACGAGCATCACAGCCACGTGCATGTGCAGCGCGTCTATGCTCTCTGAGCCTCGCTGAAAACCCTGAGCCTGCCCTCAGACGCCGGGCCACTCTCCACACAAGCGCAGTTAAGCAGCTTATTTCAAATGCGCTTTACAGAGTTCCATCTTATCCATTTGACGATGGGGTCACCGGCCCCACCCATTACATGGACTACCTTTATTTCAACACGTATTGAATCTCGCTGTCTCCAACATCCGCTACCCTTTTTTGGGAGGTCAGGCAAGCACCTGGACCTCCCACACACCGCACCTTTGGGACACCGGACCCCACACAGCGGTTCGCTATTTAGCGGTGATTAACGATTACCTAGTTACGCTGACACTATTTAAAACCGGGCGCTTGCTCACTCACTTCACATCGAGAAGCGGAGGTGCACAGTTCTAGGCGTGGAGGCAGAGATCACGTCCTGCAAGAGTATGATTGATGGGATGAATGTTTTTTTTACAGGTCTCATGCCATGGATTAACAGCAGAAACCTTTGTGCTTTTGAGAACTTCTCAATTGCTTTTAGCAGCGTCATTTCTGTTTTTCTCCTCATTTTTTGCCTTTCTAGCACTCAGACCTAAGGGATCTTCTGTCCTCACCCTCTTATGGGGCAACAGTGTCCTCATTATAGCGTAAGCACTATGGAGTTACTCTCCTTATGAGGTGCACAGTTTCATAGCACAAAAATGTTGCACTTATAGCCACTCACTGTAGAACAATGGATGTATGTGGTTGTGTGTTGTTTGTGTCCATTGCTTTTTGACATTTGTTTTGTACATGTTGTTTTATCTTACAGGCTTAGATTCTAGCCACATCACGGTGGAGTGTGATCTACATCACCCCACTGAGTGGAAATCCTCTCACCATAGTTTGGGAAGAGTGGAGCCCGTTGTTATTGTTTACCACGGTCCTGATGAATGCCGCGGACCAACTGGGCCTTTAGGCAGAAACATGTTGACCCCATTGATAGCGGTGGGGGGACAATAATATCCCCATTATACCGATCACCTTGTTTTAAACCACCATATAGATGCCAGCACTATTACATTTAAGCTGACACCTTTAATGGCCTTTTAACTCACTACCTTCTCCCATGGGCCCCCATTTAGTTCAGAAGTGCATCCCTGTTGTCAGGTGTATGCCTTCCCTTTATCAAACCAAGTTTTTAGAGGGCGAGGACTGGTCAATGATGAAGCATGACACCAGGCGGTGTGTGAGACCAGTCCTTCACTTTTTGTGAGATGTCTGCACTCACAGACAAAAACCTGCACTAGCACTAGCGACACTCAATCGGCAGCCGCTTCATTGTGGTACATAGTTTATGTTGGAGGTTGCCGACTCCCAGCACCCCGTGCCTCTGGTTCCCTCATCCCAGATTTATCTGGATTTTGTGGTTTCACTGCTGTGGGAATGCCAGAGGGCAGCCTGCCAGACCACGAGATTACTCATAATCTGATGGGTGGTCGGGTTTGGCAGTCCTGGAGCAGGACACTGGTGTTGCGGCCTGCTCCAGGACTGTCAAACTCATAATCAGGCTCATAGATTTTTATATTAATTTAGACACTATGATCTACGAGTATGGTAATCTGCTAGATCCCATTATCTCTAATCTTAATTGCATCACCTGCCATTCTCCCTCACCTGTCATTTGGTCCGATCATTTTATCATAAACTTTTCAATCAATATATCTGATCATCACAACTCCTCTACTAGTTTACATCCTCATAAAGCCAGCAGGAACTGGAAACGATTAGACAATGGCAAATTGAACATCTGCCTTGAGAATTCTAAACCTACGCTTCCCACCGTTACTACTAAGGAGGTGTCTGCTGTCAGCTCTTGGCTGATATCAGCCTTAGATTCTTGCCTTCCAACCCAGAGAAATAAGCCTCATATCCATCATCCACCAGCACCCTGGTTTAATGATTCACTCCGCCAGGAAAAATCTCGTTGCAAGAAACTGGAATGCATCTGGCGCTCCAACGATTGCACGGATAATAAAAAAAGATATAAGGCCGCCCTTCATGCATACCATTCTGCCTGTGATACCGCCAGAGCTAATCATGCTGATATTACTATAATGCCCAAAATCGACCTAAGGCCCTGTTTAAAGTTGTAAAAGATCTTTCAGGCATGTCCTATGTACCTAAAGATCCCTGCTTGGACACAGAACAATGTAACTCTCTGGCAAATTTTTTCTTGGAGAAAATAGATAAAATCTATGCTAATTTTAGCGTTCCTTCCTCCTACTCTTCCATTCCTGATCCCCAATCGCCCAGCCTCTGTTCCATTGATGCTTCTAGTCTAACTCCCACTGCCCCCCAACTCCATTCCTGGGAGCTGATCTCGCCCTCGCTTTTTCAAAAATATCTACACAAAATAAAAACTGGCTCTCCCCTTGATCCCATGCCTCCACAAATACTGGGCACCCTGGATCCATCCATACTCCAGATCATTCTAGATCTTCTGAATGCTTCATTGGTTGAAGCCACGGTTCCCAAAGAATGGAAACATGCGATGGTGGTTCCATTGATAAAAAAGGCCAACGCGGACCCAAATAATCCCTCCAACTTCCGTCCTATTTCTTTGCTCTCATGCTACTCTAAAATTCTCGAAAAGCACGTCAATTCTCTTCTCACTTCTTATGTTGAATCTTTTAATTTTCTTCACTACTCACAGTCCGGGTTCAGGGCCGGCTTCTCCACTGAGACCACGCTTCTTGGAGTGGCCGAGACCATCAGAAGACAGGTGGACAACGGGGAGACAGTGGCACTCATTCTGCTAGATTTGAGTGCCGCATTTGACACCGTCTCCCATCCCATCCTGTTGTCCACCTTGAAATCTGTGGGTATTGACGGCTCTGCCCTGGCCTGGATTGCTAGTTTTCTTTCTAACCGCACCTTTCAAGTTTTTTCCTCTACTTCTGTCTCCTCCATCTTCGCCTCCCCTCACGGTGTTCCCCAGGGTTCTATTCTCAGCCCCCTTTTCTTTAATCTTTATGTGAGACCTCTAGCTTTCCTAGCGGAGCAAGCAGGTCTCACGATCTATTCCTACGCAGACGATACACAAATCGTCTACTCTCTATCTACAAATAAACATCTCCCCACGTCTTCCCTGCAGTCTGGTCTGGAACAAATCTCCAACTGGATGCATAGACATAAATTAAAACTTAACGGTGACAAAACGGAGCTGCTTCTATTTGGTCCAAATCCATCGCTCTGGGGCCCGCAACATTGGCCTCATCAGATGGGCCCTATTCCTACCCCTTCAGCCACAGCTCGCAACCTCGGGGTCCTTCTTGACAACCAGCTGTCAATGAAGCAACATGTTGTAAAAGTCTCAGCCACCTGCATTACCATCGTAAGGTGGCTGAGAAAAATTACATGGATGCTTCCAGCTGACACCCTGAGGACCGTAGTCTAGGCCCTTGTCACCTCACGGATGGACTACGGGAACATTCTGCTTCTGGGTGCCTGCAAGGAGGTCACTAAGAAATTGCAGGTAGTTCAGAACATGGCAGTTCGCCTTATCTGTAACTTGCCTGCCAGGTCCTCGGCCGCCGCCCACCTGCGCAAGCTGCACTGGCTGCTCATTGAGAGCCGAGTGAAATTTAAAAGCTCTCAGCATAATGCACCATATTAAAACTGGCAAAGCCCCGAAATACGTGTCCTCTTTGGTACAGCACTATGTCCCTTCCCGCACTCTGAGATCCTCCACGCAAAACAAGTTTCAGACCCCGCGCTTCAACAAAGCCAAAATGGGCGGTCGCTCGTTTGCGCTACTTGCACCCTCTCTATGGAACTCCATGCCTCAATCCCTGCGATCTGAAACTTGTTACCTGAAATTCCGCCGAGGAATTAAGACCTGGCTTTTTAATGCTTAAAATGCGTGCTCATTCCTTCTCAGCTTAGCTTACCTTTTGTTTGCTTTTAGCGCCGGGAAACCTCCGGGTAGCTGTGCGCTCAATAAATGCAATTATAATAATAATAATAATAATAATAATACGAGAGTAGGTAAGTACTTTTCGAGTTAACGATTTATTTTCTGAATAACAGAAAATACAGCTGTCAGAATTGACCCCTGGCCGTCTACTATGGGGCTGGGGAACCTATTGTGCCCCCCTAAACATCCATTTTTCAATGGAAGTTTGTGATACAGACCTTTTCCTCCCTGCACAACTTTCCATTGAAAAATTGATGTTTGTGTCTGCCCTACGTGCGGTTGCATCCTAATCCTGCGGCGACCTAAGGTTTGTTGGTAACAAACTGCAATGGTGTCGGACAGAAGTAAGTCCGCCCAACATCATAATGAGACCCTTAGTAGTCAATTTAAACTTGAAAACGATGACCAATAAAAACCTGTATAGTAACTATTAGTATTAGATGCTGTGGTAAGCTTACATTGAGTAAATTTACACGTATAAATGTACCTTTGTGACTAGGCCCTATTATGTGGTTTTGTATTTGCTCCAGTTCATCTTTGCTTTGTTGTTTTTCTGCTGCTTCATTTTTTCATTAACAGATCATAACATCAGTGACCACCCCTCTATTACAAATGCTATGAAATAGTCCCACATGGTAAAAAATATACCTTGCAGCCCATATTGATTGTCACCAAATTCAGATTTTGGGTTCTGTAAGTGGACAATGGACTCAGAGTTAAAAAGTTGTTTACAGTCAAAAGTCCATCATGTTGGCTTTTTCTTATTTCCCATTTTATATAGAACTGAAGTGACAGTTATCTGACTAGGATTTGATTTAATTTGAACATGCATCTCAGATATCTCTTTTGATAGCAAATGCAAAGCTATGTGAGAAAATAAATTATGAATAAGATGAACATTTATAAATCCAGAATTCATCCAGATGTTTTTGCCTCATACAAAACACTGTTCTAGAAACAGTATTAAACATTGCACAGCCTCTTGTTAGTTTTATTTTGTTAACATTTACTGCTTGGTTGACCTATTTACTGGAGCAATCACACTATTGCAGTCTCCTCCTATGGTTATCAGTGATAGCCTGGCTGCTAATTCTACTTGAATAAGGTAAAGTTTGTCACGGATTCTGACTGCTAGAAACACTTGAGTTTCAAATATTAGGTCTGCAGCAGTCCATTTCACCTGAACATCAGAGCGCATATCACTTATTATGAGTACAGACAAATTCCTAATAATCACTTTCGTTCCCCTAAGAGTAGTCTCATCACAAATCTTGGTCTAAGTATCATACTGCATTAGATGGTATTAACAGTCTACTCAAACTGATTGCTTTTCTGAACGTTTTAAAATGTAATACTTTTCCAGCTTTGGAACTTGCATTTCTAACACATTCCTGCCAGAACATTTATTGTGTCTACTGTCTCCTGCCAAGGAACAGAAGACCACGTCTTCTGCTTATGCACAGAATGGTCAGAGTGAAATGATGCATATTGGACGAAGTTACTAATTGGAGGTAGAAGTAGAGCAGAGTTTTGTAAGCAGTTGATCTGATTGCCAGCGACCATTGACTTTAATTTACATAGTATGTACTGCAAGAAGGCAAAGCAAGCAGTTTCATTATGTATGCCTGCTGCTGCCTTCTTTGTTGTTTGGAACATCGAACTATATCGGGACATATCATGAAATCCTGAATTTCCATCAAATAGATTTACAATTAACGTGCTACAGGTCTCAGCAGTCTCAAAATGTTCACTATTTGTTTCATTTGAAAACAATGCAAGGTACTATGGGTAGTCCATTCTCAGAATAATCAATATTAACTGGACTGAGGGATTTAGGTCCCCTCTCCTCACACTGCTCTAAATCATTCTCAATAGGCAAGTGTGATCTGCTGACAACAGAGTCTGATATTAAAATAGTCACATTAAGGGAAGATAATATATCATTGCCAATTGAAATGCCATGAGGTAGGAGAGAAGAAGTTATTTACACAGTTGATTCAGTAAAGCGGGGATGTGCACTGATTTAGAGCTTAAGATGGAGACAATACATAAGCATCCCACAAATGCCTTCACCTTTCCCTCTGCTCCCTCACCATGCACCATGATATGGTATCTTCCTTTTCCTCTAACGGAATAGGCTTCTTTTGTGTTGGATATTTATGTTACACGAGGCTGTCTGGGATCAAGGCATCAGTGTTGAAGCTTCCTCTTAAAGTGCCAGCTTTTCTGGGCTGAGCTGGGGAATCCTTTTTCCTACTGGAGGAAATTGTGTCTCGAGGACCTGGCGGGCCATGGCTAGCCTTGCAACCCTCTAAAACATCTGGAGAGACAGCGCTAATTCCAAGGCTATCATTTCAGCCTTGCGGCGCTGACTTCCACTAGAACATAGCAGTCTATGTTTCCCCTCTCAAAGAAGCAGCAGTCAGTTGCACTTTTTCTAAGTCCATGAGTTCTCAGACAACAACAAGGAAGGAAACACAGAAAGAAAGAAAGGAAACGAGGGAGGAGCTCCGCGCGGATCCAAGATGGACGCGTGGGCACAGGGCTCCGGAGACCCTCTTTGCCTCCCGCATCTATCCTGCCACAAATCCTGATTTGATCGATGGGTACTTGTTGACTATGCCCTGCTGATTCTGAGGAACTTTTCAGAACCGAAATCGGACGCCGTGATCGGGACTTGCTCCGTCCTGAAGTTTGTGGCCTACATCGTAGACCGTCCCCGGGCTGGAGTCACCGAGGTACCCGGGTGGCAAGTCAACATCAACGGCTGGTTGGACACGCCCACTGCCCCTGTGGTGCTTTCGGTTTCGTTTTGGGCCATTGTCGCAAAGTCTACGGCTGCCTCACTCATCTCTTTGTCCCTGCTGAGGATCCTGAATCTGCTCTGGTTTTTAGCCCTCTTGCCCTTGAGGTTCATCGAAAACGTGATCATTTTGACTAGATCGCAACGACTTCGTGGGAGCTCGAAGCCCACTATGGCGGGCAGGCTGGATGCCGAAAAACGGAACACCAAGGGCACGCATCGTGGGGGCCTCATCCAAACCCAGACTATAGAGCGCTTCACCCGCCCTAAAGGATCCCCTGGCGGAGTGAGTAAGTTCCCTGGAGGGACCGTGGATGATACCCCGCCGTCGGAGGAACCGACACTGAGTGACATCATGGGCGCCATTACTAGTGTCCGGACCGACATGGGCCATCAGTATGAGACTCTTGCTGCCAAGATCGATACGGTGGCAATTGAAGTTAATCTCATCAGAGCCGACCTGGGGATGACAAATGAACGGGTCAAATCCTTAGATATCAAAACTGCTAGTCTGACCACGGATGTCTCAGACCTTCAGACTGAGGTTCGCACGCTTCGTGCCTCCAGCGATCAATTTGCCCGCCGGCTGGATGACTTCGAGGGCCGGGCAAGGCGCAATAACATTCGTATCGTGGGGGTTCCGGAGACCCCTTCAGACGTCTCTACGGACCTTCTGGTGGAAGACCTGGTCCTTAAACATCTTGCGCCTAAGGGACTAAGTAACTTTTTCACAGTGGAACGGGCCCATAGAGTTCCAGGCGGGAAGCCAAAGTTGGGAGCTGTGCCGAGACCCATCATTGCCAGGATTTTCAATTTCCGGGACAGAGATGTTATCCTGCAAGCCTCAAGGACCTCGGGTCCCACTAAATTTGACAATGCCTCGGTCAGTTTCTACCCGGACTTCACCCAGGCAGTCCAGAAACAGCGCATGGATTTTACCGGAGTGAAGAGACGACTCAGAGATATTGGTCTCAAATACGCTATGCTTTTTCCTGCCCGGTTGAGGATTGAGTATGAGGAGCGGGCCTTCTTTTTCGATCGCCCTGAGGTGGCCAGTGACTGGTTGAATACTTTGCCGACACATTGTAATGGCGGCGAGGGCCCTGAAGGTGCCGAGGGCGGCGAACTGGTTACTTTGGACCTCTAGCAGTGGCTTTTTCATAGACTTGCTACTACTGTGGGTACCCGGAGGTGGGGGGATTCGGGTTTCCTCTTCCTCCTCTGGGGGACTTTTCTCTCTTTTCGTAGGTTAGTTCTATGGGGCGACAGGCACACTGCAAGTTGGGGTGGCTTTCTGGTCTAATGCAGGGGTGCAGGGTGGGGGGGGTGTTTTTCGGGGTTTCCTGGGGGTGGTGGGGAGGACCTTTTCTTCTTGTTTTGATCGAGGCTGCTACATCTCCTGTTGTCGATTCTGTGTACTTCTTCCTGGGCATGGCGGGATGGGTGTTCAATGCTGGGATGGGGGGGGAGCTTAAAATGCTGAGTTGGAACGTTAACGGTCTTGGTGATAGAATAAAGCGGGGTGTTGTCTTGCAATATTTGAAACTTTATACCCCAGCTGTGATTTTGCTTCAGGAGACACACTTGGTGGGCAATGCATGCCGTGCATTAAACAGACGTGGTTATCGTATGGTGGCACACTCGGGGTTTACCTCCGGCTCGAGAGGGGTGGGGGTTATGGTACGTACTTCCCTCCCACTGGAGATCGATGATGTTTTGCTAGACGATAGGGGCCGCTATGCGGCCATTACGGGGCGGTGGGAAGGGAAAACTGTCTCCTTTTTGTCGGTGTATGTTCCCCCTGGCTTGCAATCTACCACGTTTGCTGATCTTGGTGATGTGATCCTTGGGCTCCCGGGCGATGTGTTGGTGGTGGGCGGCGACTTTAATTCAGTGGTCAGTGGTGATGTAGATCGCAGTCCCCCCAGAACTTTGCCTGCTGCACAACTCTGGCTAGGGAAGCTGCTGGATATGTTGGGACTGGCTGACTGCTGGCGACAGTTACACCCAGGTCAGCTACAGTACACCTTCTACTCGGGTGCGCACAGGAGCTTCTCGAGATTAGATTATATTCTTATGCCAGCGGCACAGATGGTCTCGGTGAGGGAGGTTAGACATTTGGCCAGGGGGATTTTGGATCATTCTCCGCTTTTCCTTACGATTGATATGCAGTTGGGCACGGAAGGCCGAATTGCCCCGATTAACCCCTGGCACCTTCGTAATCCTAAAATCAGGTCAGAGTTGGTGAAATGTATGGATTGCTATTTCGCTGAGAACGATGGATCAGTCTCCTCCCCGGTTACTTTGTGGGAGGCCTATAAGCCAGTGATTCGTGGGCAGGCCCTGTCCCTCATTGCCAGCGAAAGGAGGTGTAAAAATGCGGCGGTGGTGGAACTAGAAAACGAGATCACTGCTTTGGAGGAACAGGTTGGGACTGGGGACAATCTGGAGGTGTTGCATACCCTCGCCCTGAAACAATTTGATTATAAGACCCTGGTCACTGATGCAGCTAAAGCGATGCACGAAGAGCAACAGGGGCGCCTGTATGATGTGGGTGATAAGGCGGGAAAGTTGATTGCATGGCTGGATAGAAAGGATCGATTGAACAGAGTGGTGCCTGTTGTTGAGAGCGTGGATGGTGTTAGAGTGGTTGACCCGACTGACATAGTCCGAACATTTGCCCGTCACTTTCAGACGGTTTATGCGCCGGTCTCGGATCTTCCGGAAGAGGATTTGCATCTTTTGCTCCGAGATATCGCTCTGCCCGTCCTGTCGGACTCTGACATAGAGCTTATGGAGGCGGATTTTTCCACCGATGAAGTAGCGCTCGCTATCCGTTCACTTCGGTCCGGGAAGGCCTCGGGCCCAAATGGCATACCGGTAGAATTGTAGAAACTCTGCCCGGACAAAATGGCATCTTATCTTCGTAAGATGTTTTTGGCCTCGCGAGATCTCGGCTCTCTTCCTCGCGACCAGAGACTGGCATCCATTGTCGTCATACATAAGGATGGCAAACCCCGTGACCAATGTTCATCATACCGGCCGATCTCGCTTTTAAATGTCGAGCCCAAGATCCTTGCTAAACTACTGGCGAATCGGTTGGTTATGGTGATAGCAGATTTGATCCACCCGGACCAATCTGGATTTATACCCCACAGAAACACCGCGCTCAACCTACGTCGCCTTCATGGCGTCTTGGCAAGGGGGGGTCTCTTCGGGAGCCGGCCATTTTGGTTTCCCTCGATGCCTCGATGGCCTTCGACACGGTCGAATGGCCGTATTTGTGGGCTGTTCTCGCCAAGTTTGGTTTCGGCCCTAAATTCATTGGCTGGGTTAGACTCCTATATGAGCAGCCACTGGCACAGGTGGTGGTTAATGGAAGGGCTTCCGAGCCCTTCACCCTCGGCCGGGGAACGCGACAGGGATGTCCCTTGTCGCCGCTCCTCTTTGCACTTGCCCTTGAGCCCCTGGCTGCATGGCTGCGTTGGGAACCGTCGGTTAAGGGCATCCGCTGGTCGGCGGATTTTGAGGACCGTATATCACTCTATGCGGATGATATTTTGCTGTACCTTACCTCTCCTCGTAAGTCGCTGGGCGTTCTTTTCGACGTGCTGCGTTCCTTTGGAAGGAATTCCGGTCTGGTAATTAATTGGGCTAAATCCTGTATTTATCCACTCACCGACGATGAGCTTCTTCTTCCTCGCCATTGTCCTATACCGGTCACTAGGGACGGTTTCAAATACTTGGGGATCTATATTTCATTAGACCCCAAGACTCGCTATGAGCGGAATTTGCTACCTCCGCTTTCCCGGCTTCGTTCGGATGCTACTGCGTGGAGTGGCCTGCCGCTGTCCCCCTTGGGACGGGCGGCCCTGTTCAAAATGATGTCTCTCCCCCGCTTCTTATATGCCATTCAAAATACACTTGACTTGGTGCCTGCTAGCTACTTTCGAGAGATCGAGGGCTTGCAGAGGCGGTTGGTTTGGGGTGGGCGACCACGTATTGCACTGGCAAAACTGACTTTGCCTTGGTACGATGGAGGTATCGCACTACCCGACATCAAGAGCTATTACTGGGCTTCCCAGTTGAGTGCTGTGAATCACGCCATGTATGGCCCCGCCCCTAATCCCGCTTTTGAAATGGACAGATGGCAACTCCCTGGGGGAGATTACAATCGGGCCTTCTATTCCAAAGCCGACCGCAAACATCTCACGGGCCCTACGGCAGTGGATGTGCGAGTTTGGGAAGCGCGACCGCTGCCACGGGATGGACGGATAAATTGACGAAGTCTACTCCACTGTATGCCTCGGAAGCGCTAGGTGGTCTGTGGAAATCGAAAGGTTTCACCAGCTGGGACCTTATTGGTATCAGCAGGGTGGGCGACCTCTGGGCCAAGGGCGCAGTCAAGACCTTCGAAGCATTACAGCAAGAATATAAACTGAGCGATAGAGAGTACTTCCGGTACCTCCAGGTCCGCCATGCGATTCAATCGGTTTTTCCGGCTGACGCTTCTATTCCGGAGGCCTCCCCTCTTGAGGATAGGGTGCTTGATGGATATGTCCCCGATAGTACTATATCCCTCATTTACAAGAAACTTATTAATGACCGCTCTGACCTACTTTTGCAGTTGCGGATTACCTGGACCGGGGACGGATTAGAACTGGACGATGAGGACTGGCAGGCGGCGATTTCTTCTCCTAAGGATCTTGCGATCCCGGCGCGTCTCAGAATGGTGCAACTTAAAATATTGCATCGGGTGTATGTCACGGGTCCTCGACTGATGCATATGCGTTTCTCTGTGGACGGGTTGTGTAGGCGCGGATGTGGTATGCTAGCCACTTTTCTGCATATCCTTTGGGAATGCCCGGAGGTGGCGGCATTTTGGCCCCGAGAGTATGTGGTTATGGGTGAAGTGACGGGTGTATTGTTGTTGCCTGAAGCCAGGCGCTGTCTGTTGAATGTTTGGGAACCGAATGATTGCACTGTTGCTCAAACTCACTGGGTCACACTGGGTAATATGGTTGCTAAACGTGACATAGCCCAGCTATGGGGTTCCCCACGGCCACCGACGCTCCATTGCTGGAAGGAGAATATGAATTGGTCCCTGTTCAGAGAGAAAGTTGTGTATGTTTCCCGCGGCAGACCCAAGAAATGGGGCAGGATATGGGGACAATGGAATGCATATCGTGGTGAGATTTGTACCCCCCCATTCACTGACCTTCCGGATCCGCTCCTTCTTCCTTGATCGTGTGTTCCTGATACCCGGCTCTTGTTGGTTGTATTGTATTGGTTGCTACTGGGTTCCCCCCCTTGCCCTCTTCGATATTTCTCCTCATTTTCATTGACATTTATGTTTCACCCGTCCCCCCCAACCACAGGGAACTACCAGTTTATAAATAGGCATGCCTCGTTTTTCTTTTTTGTGTTTTTTGTTAGTGGGTTATTTAAATAAAATACAAAATGTGGAACCTTTTACGAATCCTACCACGCCACAGGCTTGTACGTAATCGTGAAGTATCGCTGCCGAACCCCCGGGTTATCGGCTGATGAGCTGTGTAACTTGATGTTGATGTTCTTATGCTCGACTGACCAGCCTCCGTGGTTGTGGGTCTGTAACTGTCATTTCTTTACATAATAAAGGTTTTCAAAAAAAAAAAAAAAAGAAAGAAAGAAAGGAAACAATGGTTTTCTAGAACAATAACTTTCACAAGGGGGAAAAATAATCTCTGGGTACCTTCACAGGTTTAGAATTCATCCTAGCATCTGTTGGCCTCCACTATACAGTGAAAAGCCCTGAACCAGGCTCGCTGAGTCTGCCACCATTCTTCCCTCCCCATTTTGTACTTTCACAAGGGCAACATTAATATTCTTGTGGTCTCCAGGCTTGATATGCAAAAATTCCTAGATAATCTATTGCCATATTTTGTCACTAGAGGACTGTTGCTTCAGTTGGTGCTTTAGAAAACAGCATCTGTTGGACACCACATTTGATGTATTTTTAAGCATGTACCAAGACACCTTAGTGTTAGATGACGTTATTTTTAGCAAGTCCCATATTAAAGTCTCATGATTATACAAACTTGCACCAGAGACACCTTAGCGTTATGTGAGATTATTTTTAGCGAGTCCCATATTGAAGCCTCTTGACTATACAACCATATTACATTATTATCTGTGTGCTCTGATGTTCACCTAATAAATTACCAACATTTTTTTATATTCTGACTGATTGTACATATCATGGATTCAAAAGCCAATTGAGTACCATCAGTGACAGTGGTCATCTTTGTCTTGCACTGTGACAGTAAATACATATTTGATGTGAGAGAATTATCACTTCTTCTGCATAAATGTGCTGCAGAAGTGTGCCATCATGCAAATGAAGGCGTAATCAAAGTTGGTCTTGTGTTGCTTGTGTGCCAGCCTAGTAGGGACTTTCCCTGACAGTTCAGACTTGACTGTTCTCACTAGAGATTTATTTTCACATAGCTAGCCTCTGTTTATAGCAGTATGGTAAGCAAAAGAAATGATGACCTGAAATGGGCCCCAGTTATGCTGGAATAAATGCAGGCATTCCATCCATTACGTTCTTGTTTTAATATAGTCAAATTGAGTCTCACCATATCTTTGCTTGGGGACACAAGAACCCTTATCAAAGGTTTGTTTTCTTTTAATATGCTACAGTTCCTTTTAGATCTATGACCATCTTTGCGATTTCCATTAAAATGCAGAATTATCTGATATTGTCTCTTAGTAAGGGAATCCTGCTAGTGCTATGTACATTACTGCAAGAATTACTTCAGACAGTCTATTTGCAAAAATCTTGGCATAGATTTTGCAGTCCTAGTTTCACAGGAAATACACTTGTAGTTGGTCCAAGTCTTTTTCTTGTTTTAATAGATAACTCAAGTCAAGTCAAAAGTAATTAATAAAGCACACCAATGTCATAGTTCTCTGGGCAACACATCATCAGGAACCAAGAGCCAGAAAGATTGAACATGTAAGCTTTCAGCCTCTGCTTAGATTCAGTAAACTGGTCTGCCATTCTTAGCTCAACAAGGAGACTGTTCCACCATCAACTTCACCAACCCAAAAATGCATGGCCCCTTTGGTACTCTTTCTAAATGGAGGGAGAAGCAGCCTTTCCTTGTTAATTGGTCTCAATCAATACCAAGAAGGGTAGGCAGTTAGCCTAGCCTCCCAAAGGACCAGGCCGCTAACATGGAACATTTTGGAATTATTGAAAGAGCTCATAATCTAATCATGTCTATGACTGGAACCCAGTGGAGCCTGCAATGGGACAAGTTTATGTCTTTCCAATTATACGAATCTGTCACTGATCAAGCAGCAAAGTGTAGTGTTTTTTGCAAGTGTCCAACAATCATTTACATAACACTAATAAAAAGCTTGCCACAGTGACTACGTCTTGAACCCACTATGGCACTTGAATTAGTGGAACACCTTTCTTTAAATGGATTTGGTCTACCCTTGACCAGGGATCACATGTGAACAATGCCAATCTGGGTTAAAACGCTTCCCTGCAATTCCTAACTCAGATGGTTGTTTAAAACAAATCAAGAGCTTTTACCTCATCACAAAGGCTCATAGTAGAGTATCCCACAGTCCATAAGTCACAGTAAACCTATTGAAACACAGTCTTAGAACCTATCAACATAAGCTGAATTTTATCAGAATTTTAAGCAGGCCAGCTAGCATGCAATAGAGGACATCAAATAGCATAGAGACTCTGACTTGAAACCAGCATTGTTGGTTGAGCGAAGCTCTAACCAGATTTCATCAGTGTAGATATGATACCCTCTTGTCAAGCAACCAACAGAATGTAGAGGGCATAGAAGGGACACTTGCAGCACTTTCCACACCGATTCAACCACCACTGGAGCCTACCTACACTCCACCCACAACCAGACCTTTTGAGAGGTCCTATTGCTAAGAAAAGGTTTGCACAATGGAGGAGGAGCTGGAAAGCTATAAACAACAAACAAGAAATTATGTTCTACAGAGCTGAATGCAGCTGAGAGGCCAAGCAGCACCAAAAGTGGTAACTTCTCTCTGTCTGCAATCTCCCGCCTCCTCTCATTGATATCTAACAGGATCATCTCAGTACTGTTCAGTACTCAGTACAGATGACAGCCCAAGTACAATTTTCCCAGAAATCCCTGGCCCTCCAAATGTGTTCATAATTGTTTGGTTTCCACCTTTGAAGTAGTTTAATCAACAAATGGGTTTCGGGCAAAAGACCGATAGCTATCTGGATCCTTGGGAATCAGTAAAAACATTTTAATCAAAAGGAACAACAAAGTGTTCTTTAAGATTGCTGGCATCTTACCCTATTCTGATGGCAAAACACCTCATGGAACTCTTCGGCAGCCACTGTCCCTTTGAAGGAACAAGCATACTCAGTGATAATTATGACAGTGATGACTTCACAGAGGATTTTGAAGCGGTCTTGGGTGAAGTATCTGGCCTCAGTTACCTAGGGCCTGCAATATTGTTTTTTGCAACTTTCTAATTTCAGGCATTTACTGAGGCTTTGGCAGGCATCCCAATGTTGTGCCAGGGGATCAAGGTCATAGCCTCTGTTCATCTTGTGAGAAATCATTTGGTTGGCGAAAATATCTCTGATCCCTTAATTGCAGTGAAGTTTGCCAAATGAGCACAATTTTTCACATGCCTGCTCAAAAATCTTTTTTCCCAATAAAACAAGCTACCAGAGCAGGAGTCTATTTAATAGTCCAAAAGCACAGGAATATCTTTCCCTGAGCATGAGGTAAATTTAGCATTGTTCCTGCCTAGAAACAGGCAGAAAAATTTAAATTAGCGATGGTAGTCCTGCCTCACTAGGACAGGATGATTGTCATGGTGACTCAGTGGTTTTGTGGTGGACAGACTCTTGGAGCAGGAGTTACCTCCAGTGGAGCCATCAGAGGCTCTGTCAATAGTAATCCAGTGCTTCCCCTGAATTTAAATAGAGCAGGGTAACACATGAGTTTGGCTGTGTGGAAGCACCGCTTGCTTACTAATGCACAATGCCCTTAATGCTTTGCCTATATGTACGATGTAAGGAGTCAACTATACCCTTGTCCTATTCAAGTCCAGTCTATCTATTTTGTGCAGTAGCCTTTTAGAGTGGGACAAGATAACCACACATCCCTGCAAGGAACAGTTATACATTACATCCAAGTCATCTATGTTATGTGTGTGAGCACTAGAAACTCAAATTCTGCTGTACTTAACTTCCTTACTACCCTCCTCTGTGTCTTTTTGAGGCATCTCGCTGGTTTGAGACATTTGTCTCAATAGGTAGTAGAATGAACAGGATATGAGGGTTGTTCAGACCAGTTGAAAAATGAGGACTGAATGTTCTACAGTGAGAGGTGCTCCATATTCAAAACCCAATCCAAACTACTATGTGGCCCTTTACACATGATAGCATCCATGCCCTGCTGAAGTTGAGTGCCTGGAAGTGCTATAAGGATATTCCACTGTGGAACTTGCCACACCTATATGTTAAAATCCCCATAGAAAATGACATGATCATTAGATTTTGCAAATATAATTCAGCATAACAGAAATGTCATCTTCATTGTCAGCCTTCCCAAAGACCCGCTCCCCAACCAGTCCTCCCGCCCTCGCTCGATCCCTGCCCGAGACCGAATAGAACTACAGAAGCCATGTTGTCTGAGGAAGCAATCGAGATGGCCTCATCATACACCTCCCCCACCACTCACACCCTGCAATCCACGATTCAGGTGATCACCGGATTCAGAAGTGAAACCCTCTAGGCCCCCAGCTTCCATCATCAACATCCTAACTGCTTCCCTAGCAACGGAACCTAAAAAAGAGAACCCTCGCACTAACTGCATGCTCATAAACTGCAGATCTGCCTCGAAACATGCCACTGAGCTAGCAGAATCCATCCTTAACAACAAAATAGATATAGCCTTCATCACCGAGACCTGGCTCAACAACTCCTCTCCTCCTATCATGGACATGCTCTTACCCCCGGGTTTCTCTATCATCAACAAAGATAGAAAAGACCAAAAAGGCGGAGGCCTAGCAATCATTCACAACAACACCCTGTCAGTGTCCGAAGTTGATGCCTTCAACTACAACTCATTTGAATGCCTAACCACCAACATCAAAACCTCTAACAACAATCTATTACACTGCCACCTCCTATACCACCCCCTGGCAACACCACCTCGTTCACAGAACACTTATCAGACCTGATCGCCCACTGCTCTCTCCGAGACCTCAACAACCTAATTCTGGGAGACTTCAACCTCCACTGGAATGATAAAAACAGCGCTCCAGTGCAAACCCTGAACAAGCTATTACACTCTAACAACCTTATCCAGCACTGCTCAAAAGAAACTCATAACAAAGGGGCAATCCTAGATGCCATCATCTCCCAACCTGACGCAATCACCATAGAACACATTCTTCCGGTCGACTGGTCAGATCACCACCTAATCCTATTCCACATCTCACAACCAATCATGTGTCAACCTCCCATCAAACAACATAACCATGTCCACCATGTCCACCATCTCGGACCATCTAGCTCCAATGAAACTGAAAAAATCAAGGAACATCACCTTCAGATCCTTGTTCAACAAGGACATCAACGATGAAAGGAGACAACTCAGAGCCACAGAATGTCTCTGGAGAAAGAACCCCTCCTCCAGCCTCTGCGAAGAACTCAAACGACAAGAAGACAGTACAAAAAACATATCAATAATGAAAAAAAAAACTTTTTCTCCAACGCGCTGGTCAAGGCTAAAAACAGGCCAAGAGAGCTCTTTAACATCATCAAAAAACAAACATCCAAGCATTCCACTACCCACATCCAGGCCTCCAAAGACTCATGTGACAGCTTTGCCAGCTTCTTTAACAAAAAAAATCACCAAGATCGAACTCTCTCTTGACATCAACCTCCATCCTGCTGGCAAAAACTGGTCCCCAGCAATCAAAACCATCTTGATCGACCGACCCAAAAGTACCTGGAGTTACTTCGACCCTATACCGGAAGTCGAGATTCTTAATTTAATCTCCTCCTCCAAGCCCTCATCCCACACCCTCGATCCTTTACCCTCGCATATGGCCAAAAATCTGAAACTATCCCTAGCCCCACTCTGGTGCGAAATCATAAACAGCTCCCTAAAAACAGGCATCATACCAGACTGCCTCAAATTTGGCCAAGTCACACCTCTTCTGAAGAAAGTGAAACCAGGTCTAGACACTAATGACTTGAACAACTTCGGACCTGTCTCCAATCTTCCCTTCCTAGCCAAAATCCTCAAAAAATGCGTTCTCCGACAACTGAACCAACATATCGACAATATTAATCTGCAAGACCAACACCAATCAGGCTTTAGAAAAGGCTGCAGCACCGAAACTGCAATCCTTAACATCGTGGATGACATCCTCAACTCCCTTGACTCGGACCATCGCTGCCTCCTCATCCTCCTAAATCTATCAGGGGCCTTTGACACGTGGATCACAGTCTTCTCATCAAGGCTCTCAGGGAGCGTGTAGGTGCAGATGAGGTGGTCCTTTAACGGTTCTCCTCCTCCTTTTAAAACCGCTCCCAAAGGGTAAAAATCAAATCATTTTCATCTGACCCTCTACCCGTTAACAGAGGTGTCCCCCAATGATCCGTTCTCTCCCCTCAATTGTTCAACATTTATATGGAACCCCTCACCACCATTCTAAAAAAATCCAACATCCCCTTCCATCTATATGCAGATGACACTCAGATCAACTTGGAAACCTCCTCCTTCAATGACATTCTAAGACTCAACAGTACTCTCAGAGAGGTTCAAGAATGGTTATCAGCCAACCACCTTAAAATCAATCAGGCGAAAACCGAATTCCTCCTCATCTCCAACAAGGAAGAAAATCTGCAAATAGTTGAATGGCTGAAAGCAATTGATGCTCTCAACGGTAACCTCACCTTGGCAAGCTCTAGCTAACCATGACCAACCACATTAAGAACCTGAAGCTTCTCAACAAAATAAAACACCACATTCCACCCTTGGACCTCAAACAAGCCACCCAATCAATTGTTTTGTCCAGACTCGACTACAGGAACGCAGACCTCTCCGGGGCAGCTCTCTCCTACCTAGCGCCACTCAAAACAAGCCTCAATGCAGCTGCCAGAATGGTCACCGTAGTAAAAAAATATGACCACATTTCTACCGCCCTCAGAGAACTAAAATGGCTCCCAGTGGAATTACGTGCCAGCTTCAGAACTGCATGCCTCACGCAAAAAGCCCTGCACACAGGGAAACCAGAATGCTTAGCCTGTAAAAATAAGAAAGCCGGCCAGTCTAGAAGTCTCAGGAGTTCCAACTCCCTCTTACTCATCCCCCTGAAAACGCGCAAACAAAAAACCGCAGCCCACTCCTTTGCAGGAAATGCACCCAAAAGCTGGAACTCCAACCCTGTGCCCATCAGAACTACCCCCTCCTTTGCAAAACTCAAAAGCCTCCTAAGAGTCCTCTACCTCAACCGTTCCTTCCCGAACTGAAATCCATGACTCTAAAGCCTCCAGCCCTCAGTCATCTGGTAATGCACATCCACTGCCTACCTCACTCCCTCTCCCTAACCCGTTCGCCTTGCTCCATCGCCGCTCGGAGAAAGCTCTCAGCCTTAATCTTTGTTCGTGTATCGAGATTACCTCTAACCCTCTCTATCTCAACGGTGCACCTTAGACCCCTAGGCCTTTCTACCTCAATGGCGCACCTCGTACGCTCATCACAATTGTAATGTTTTGCACACTTATGAACAGGTATATGATTATGATTTTTTTCCCTCCTGTTGTAAAGCGCTCCGATACACCCGGGTCTGGTCAGCACTATAGGAAACGTCTTAAATAAAAAGAAAAATATGCTCCTTTCCATGTATGGCGAGATGGTAGGTTTGCTAAGAAGGCCACAGTAGTGCTCTGGGAGGCTACTGTGATGTGCTTCATAGGTCATGTAAAAGCAACGCAGGCTACACCCATGATATACCCAGCTCCAGGTGTACTCTATGGAAGTTCCTGAGGGTTTCGGTGCACTATGGCTAGCACTATGAATGATGTGCTGGATCCCTTCCTAAGATCAGGGGTCTGTCCTTGTGACTTTCTCCCCTGTCAGTCGACTTTCCTCTAGATTAAGTTATATATACTCTTCCTTGACCTTGGTATAGAAAAGTTAAAACTATTTACGTATCCAAAGGTAATGCAATGATGGGAAGGTGAACAGTAAGGTGAAGTAGCACAAACATTAGCAAAGGTAGTAGATCAGGGTTTTTAATCACTTACACAAGGGCATTATCACATTAAAGAGAGATACTTGGGAAGATTCCAGTGGGAGCCGGCAGAGAGGGTAAAAGTTGTTGGTTTTACATGTGCGATACGTGTTAGTTTTACAGCTGCGATATCTGGAAGAGCACCTGAACAAAAAGAACAATGTAGTTTAACCTGACAAGTCAGAATAGGCCAGAAACCCGGTGTCCCGAATCGCCAGTGTTGAAGTATTCACAGGTTTAGCATACTTTACAACAACTCTTAGAAGCAATCACAGTGGCAGTCACAAATAATCAGGCCCAGGGTAACCCTCAATCATTTCCTACCTGCAGTGATTTCCTGCCTGCTAGCCCGCAAGCGGCACTAGCGGGTGACACATTTCTGTTCCGCACTCCCGCTATGAGGGAAAAGTGAGGGGAGGGCAAGGGAGAACCAGGGCACTGCATCTGCACTGTGGCGTTTGGTGCACTGAGCATTACCTCCTCGTCCATCTTCCTCGCCACAGTCTTAACCAATGAGCAATCTGCTCCAATAGAAACTGCAAGTAAAAAGCTACATACTATTCTCCCTATCCTTCCAACTTGTAGGCCCAGTTCTCTATACTGGGGTGAATGTATGACATTGTTCTGCATTCTGTCCATCAATTGTTCCTTTTGCCTTTGTCACCCAGAGTGGGACAGTATGCCCAGATGTGGGTCTCGTGCTCTCCATGCCATTGGAGTTAAGCTATCCTGGCTGATGAGGGCTGAAAGCCCGAAACCGGTCTTTGGATGCTTGTTTCCAGTCCAGGGAGGACCTGGCCTGGCAGTTCGGGCTGGACTGTTCCCATTGGGCGCAGGGTCAAGACTGATTTGCATATGGCAGCAAACTGGAATGGCATGGTGAGCAAGAAAATGATGGATTTAGGCCCAGGTCTCTGTACTGGGGTGAATGTATGACGTTGTTCTGCATTATGTCCATCAATTGTTCTTTTTGCAAGTTTAAAGTAAAGCAACTTCTTAGAAAGTAGCCACTCTATTTCCCACGGACCTCACAACGGCCTTAGCACACACACAACTTTCTGACCGCCTGGAGAGACATGTGAACAATTCTTAGGCTAAGGAACAAAGGCAGTTGCCACAGAGTGAGATATTACCTCCTCTCTCAAGAAGACCACTCATGGTGTAAGCCTTAAAAACGAGCTTCAAAGGGAAGCCATCATTAAAGGGCTGCCTGCAACAACACTCCAGAGCAGGAGACATGTTGGTTATTGCAGACAAGTTGGAGACAAGGACAGGGACAGAAAGTTCATCCCCAAAATGTTTTTCCCATGAGCGTGTAGTCCACAGGTAGCCAGACCTATAGCGTGGGCTACTGAGCTCCTGATGGCTGAGGAACGGTCTTGACATTTTGAGTGCCAGTAGAATAGTGCGCTCTGGATAAGCCAGATGCCACACTTCGCAGGAAACATGTCACTAGGTTGGAGGGGACCCAGTAGACCATTGATTAGTGAACGCTAAGGCTAAGTCCCCTCAGGGCAGTTTCCTGGGATAAATATGGAACCCCGATTCAAAAGATTACATTTGACTTGAAGGGAGGACTGAAGAAAGACTGGTCTGTTTCCCTTGAAACTGCACTGAGAGAGGCTGCACCATTGGATAGACTGTACCTGCTGCACTTTGTGCAAGGAAAGTTTGGACTGTGCCTGCGGCTCCTGACCCAGGGAAAAGTTGATTCCTGGCTTCATCTCACATTAGTGACTCCAGGATCAGCTGGCTAATCCCCTGGAACCAGAGCTGGGGACACAAGAGCTGAAAGAGCCCAAATCGCCACTGCAGACATTTTGCCGCTACCAGTTGCCGGGCATACAAAAGGACAAATCTGAGATAGCTAAAAGTTGCACTGTGTGTCAGAACCATTCTATCAGAGTCCGGATTCTTCGTATCCTAGGGGAGCTGCTGCTGCTTGAACTTGCACCAAGAGGAGCCCGTATTGTGGAGGACGCCGCCTGTGCCTACCTGGGCTTGCCTGCCCGACGCTGCATCTCGCCACACCCGCCTCGTGGGTGCCGCTTCGCGGGTGCTGCTTCGGGTTGCAGGACCTTGGGGGTTGCTTTGTTGGCCATGAGGAGGGGGAGTAGGCTGCTTGGACACCGCAGGGACTCGGTTGTCCAGGAGTCCTTGCGAGACCTATTACACCTGGTCTGTGCCTATTGCTCGGCCCCGCCCACCGCCCACTGAAAACTTGCCTCCTTCAACTCAAATTTGGGAGCTGCTGTTGCTTGAACTTGCACCGAGAGGAGCCCGTATTGTGGAGGACGCCGCCTGTGCCTACCTGGGCTTGCCTGCCCGACGCTGCATCTCGCCACACCCGCCTCGCGGGTGCCGCTTCGCGGGTGCTGCTTCGGGTTGCAGGACCTTGGGGGTTGCTTTGTTGGCCGTGAGGAGGGGGAGTAGGCTGCTTGGACGCCGCAGGGACTCGATTATCCAGGAGTCCCTGCGAGACCTATTACACCTGGTCTGCGCCTATTGCTCTGCCCCGCCCACCGCCCACCATGCATTGAAAATCTGCCTCCTTCAACTCGAATTTGGGAGCTGCTGTTGCTTGAACTTGCACTGAGAGGAGCCCGTATTGTGGAGGACGCTGCCTGTGCCTACCTGGGCTTGCCTGCCCGACGCTGCATCTCGCCGCACCCGCTTCACGGGTGCCGCTTCGCGGGTGCCGCTTCGCGTTGCAGGACCTTAGGGGTTGCTTTGTTGGCCGTGAGGAGAAGGAGTAGGCTGCTTCTCGGTTGTCCAGGAGTCCCTGCAAGACCTATTACACCTGGTCTGCGCCCATTGCTCTGCCCCGCCCACCGCCCACCACGCATTGAAAACCTGCCTCCTGCAACTCGAATTTGGGAATTTGTAGGTGCCCTAGCAGAAACCACACTGTTTGCTCAGATTGAGCAATTAATGACATCTTTAATCCTCCCCGTGCTAGAAAGATTGAAAGGTTTGAATGAACGTCTGGACAGATTCGAACAAGCTTAATTAAATTACATACTAAAAAAAGGGAGGATGGGATGTCAGGGAATCCAGCCTCTAGGACAATAGCCCCGGATGCCACCTGCCATCAGAACCCAGTAGGGATAGTTCAAGGACCGATCGAGGTAAACACAAATACATCGACTGCACACTTGGCTGTCTCCTCGGGGTCCCCGCCAGGTGAAGGGACGGAGGCCGCGGATGCTCTAGTGCATTCCGAAGCGCCTAGGAAAAACAGCAAAGTGGCCAATAAGGCCAAAGACCCCGCCCACTCTGTTGTTGGGTGCCCAGCCAAGAATAGGACCTCCGCTTATAGTAAAAGAGACAAAATGACTGGGTCTGGTAATTCGAATGCAGCCCAAAAAGCCCAGCAGGAAGGCGAGAAGACTATAATTACAGTCCAACATGCCAACTTACCACCCGACTGCCATTCATTTGTTGTTGTCTTAACGAGGGTACCTCCGCTTACATCAGGCAAGCAGGAGTCTTATAACGTATTGAAAAATAAAACACTTTTTTGGCTTAAGGAAAATAGACCCTTACCTAACTTTTTGGATGGTCGGGTTATGCATGTGAGAAGGGTTGGGTAGGCACCAGGCCTAATGATCTAAGAGCAGACTGTATTTTGGTTAATTTCAAAGACCCTAGGGTAGTTAGATTCATTTGTAACCAGGAATCTAGTGGTGTCCCTCTGGTATTAGCACTCGTGACCTCAGCTACTTTAATCCATGTCCAATAACCCCTTGGCCAAGTGACTGGTTTTACGGGGAGGGAAGGAGAGGTGGGTACCCCCTTCACGACCCTGCTCCCTTTAGCTTGATGCAACAGAACACAGGCCCTAGTTCCCACTGGCCATGGTGGGGTCACTGACCCGCTGGCCGCAATCTAATTATTATCTCACCTGCTTACGTTAAATCAGCTACGAGTAGCGGTAGGACCAGTCTTGTGGACATGGCCCCCTCCGGCCCACACAAAGCTTCTACCCTTCTTTCCCTTGGCCCCTTACACACGTCTGCTCTTGGTGGCCCAAGCCTGACTAACTCTAGTATAGTTGTAGCGGCGGAGGCCGTAACAAAGGAACCTTGCCCTGAATCCAACTTGATTATGCCCCGACACCTAGAGGAGCATGTGGCAAGGGACAATGAGCTAAAGATATTTAGCTGGAATATAGCGGGCCTTTCCCGCAACCTAGAGTCACCAGAGTGGAATACATTCATCGAGTCCTTTGGGATATGCATCTTCAAGGAGACTTGGTGCTTGGAGCCACACCATAAGGTCGGGTTTACAACCTACTTTGTGCCCGCTATTGTCTCTCCCTCAGGTAGGGGTCGCCCCTCTGGCGGCCTTCTTGTTTGGGTCAGTATATCACTGGACTGCCAGATTAGGCACACAGAAACCAGGTCTCCCGACCTTCAGAGAATTGCTATGAGAGGGCCCCATAGCGGCCGCACCCTAGAAATCTTTAACATATATGTAAGAGGCCCCAATGGGGGCTTGGCATGCCCGACTCTAGTGGACCTTCGAGGACGAACTTAGAACCTGTAGCCCTAACGGTTATCTTTTGCTTGCGGTGACTTTAACTGCTCTTATGAGCCCCTGGCAGCAGATGATATTTTGGGTAACCTAGACGAGGACACCAGGAGAGGAATCCCACCTCTAACTGTAGCACCAATCAAGCGGTGGTCCAATCGGGTGGTGCAATTAAACACCCTCACATTGGAATTTGGGCTAAGGGCAACTAACGGGAGAAAAGTCTCTGACCCTGATGGCGCTCACACGTTCAACAGGATTGGCCACTCATCCAGAATTGATTACATCTTGCTGGACTTTAAGCTTTCGACCTACCTGCTGGACATGGTAGTTCAGCCATCTGTGGACAGTGACCATAATCCACTTATTCTATCCCTAACCACCTTATGGAGGGCAAATAAAGTTAGCCAGGTGCCTCACGTCTCGAGGTCGACAAATCTTGTCCGCCCCGCGAACTGTGGGAGACGCCTAAAATAGGCCAAGGTTGCCATCGATGAGGAGAAGATCTTAGAAATAGGGTTAATCATGGTTGAGACCGCAAATAGGCTGCAGCTCACTAGTATGAATCCCCAGGAGATATCATCTCTTTTTTGCCGTACCGCCAAAACTTTAGGGGATCTCTTCATTATAGATAGTCAAGGTGGCAGAGCAGGCAAGCATGGGCGACCTAAGGGCAACCTATTATGGTATTCTACTCCTTGCAGGAAGGCAAAAAAGGATCTAATTAACGCAGTTAAAACCAAGGAGATTGGGTCGATTGGCATTGCTAGGAAGAGGTATAGGGCCGCAATTAGTGAAGCTAGGAAGGGTGGGAAAATCAGTTCTGGTGTGACCTGAAAGCAGCAAGTGCAGTGAGAGATTCTAGGGGTTTTTGGGACTTAGTAAGATCTAAGAATAGGCCCACTGACTCACTTATAATATCACCGAGGGGTCATGGTCTGAGCACTTTGCTCGCCTTTACATCATTACTGCGGAAGATGGGCCAGCCCCCCTCGAACCATTTGAACTCCCAGTGTCGGGTCCCCCTGGGCTGAGGGAGGGTATGGCATTCACTGCTAAGGAGGTGGAGAATGCCATTAAATCTCTTGTACCTAATAAAGCTGCAGGGCAAGATGGTTTACCAGGGGATCTGCTTTGCCTCAACTTGTTGGAATGGGGGATTCTTATTGCCGGCCTGCTTAATGACACCTACCGCAGTGCGACTCTCCCTGAATCCTGGATGGGCGCTGAGGTCGTCACAATTTTTAAAAAAGGGAACCGGGACGACCCAGCTAACTATCGCCCAATAAGCTTAATTGACTCATCCCAGAAAGTTGCAGGGAAGGTGGTCCTTGGGAGGGTGCTCCAGTGGGCGGAAGAAAATAAGATTCTGTCCGACTTCCAAGCAGGATTTAGGTCCGGCATGGGGACTATCGAGCAGTCTTTCCGACTGCTGATGTTATATTAGAAGGTGGTGGTGCTGGGCAAAGGCAGTTTGTATCTTGCATTCATCAATCTGCGAACTGCCTTTGACCTGGTGCCCCGGGACCGCCTAAGGAGGGTATTGTTCGATTTGGGAATGCCTCCCTATCTATTATCATTAATAATGAAACTCCACTCCGGGAATTTTGCCCAGGTACAGTGGGGCAATCAGGGCCAAAAGACTGCTCGGATAATAGTAAATAGAGGAGTTCGCCAGGGGTGCGACCTTGCCCCCACTCTGTTCTCATTATATGTGAACGGAGTGGTGGAGCATCTTTTAAAAATCCCTGCTGACGCACCATCCCTGGCGGGGAGGAGAATACCCACTTTATTATTTGCAGACGATACCCTTCTAATTTCCAAATCCCCGGTTGGTCTACAGACCCTACTTGACAATTTCCAATCTTTTTGTGAGATTAGGGGGCTAAAGATCAACACAGAAAAAACTAAATATTTGGTCTTGAATCCTCCCAAAAAACTTGGCCGACCACCCGCTCTAAACATGGTACCCTTGGATGAAGTTAAGGAGTTTGATTGCCTTGGTATTCGCCTCTCCGATACCATGAAGTGGAATAGTCACCTCCATAAAATGCTACTTAGCCATAAAAGGGTGGTGGGGGCTCTCCTTAAGGAACAGAGGCTATCTACCATTAAACCCATTGCCCCAGTGCTAGATATTTATACGGCAAGAGGTGTTAGTGCGGCACTCTACGGGGCTGAGCTTTGGGGAGCTCAGAACGTAGATCAGCTATCTTGCTCTGAAAACAAATTCCTGAAGGATCTCATGTCCCTCCCCAATAGCACTCCCACCCTTCCTTTGCTTTTGGATATGGGTTGTCGACCCATTAAGGACTTGGCCCGACTAAGACCCCTTCTCCTTTGGGCTCGCATATGGAGGGTCCTTGAACTTGGCAGTTACGCAGAGGGGCTGAAGGAAATATTATCCATGCCCGGCTGGTCAAAAATAAGGTGGTTAGTGGACGTAAAGAACTTGTTAGAAGAGCTGGGCCTCGGTGAGGCGTGGCACTCTAGGTCCGCTCCCCCTAAGGTGGCTCTGAAAAGAGTGTACTGGAACTGGGTAATGAACAAGAGAAACAATGACCCCAATCTATGCAAATCCTCTAGCGATTTCTTAATGGGAAAGGATGTAGCCCTCCGGGAACCCTATCTCGATATTATTTCAAAACCTAGAGATAGTGCCTTATATTTTAAATTCAGACTAGGTGTCCTTCCTGTGGGAGACCTGACGACACGTTGGAAGATTCTGGCGCAAACTGTTTCTTATTGCTGTTTCTGCCCTTCCAGGACTGAGTCAGTGCCCCATTTCTTGTTCGAATTCCCTGCTTATAAAGCGCCCCGAAATAAATGTTTAAAACCACTGTGTAAAGATTTGGGTACCAGAGACCACAGTGTGGCTATGCGAATTCTAAAATCTGACACGCGGCCCCTGTTTGTTTATGGTATGGCGAAGTTTCTAAGTTCGGCATGGTTAATTAGGTCAAAAAGGCTTTTGCACATTGTTTAATCTAGGTCATTTGATCTGACCGTTTTTTTAGATACTTTATTACCGCCATTTTAATTGTATCTCACTTGTATTCTGTCTAAATCTAATGTATGGCTATGTTTTATTCTCTTATTATTATTGTAATATGTATGCACTGCTTTTTAAGATATTATGTATATCGAAATAAAGCCAATTTGACTGACTGACTGACATATCCTAGGGACACTAGCCCTAGCCTAGGATTTTGCCCCGTGCTGTGCAAGGAGATCAGTAACTCAGCATCAGCTGGCCTGCTACTGCAATATAGAAGACTTTGAAGGACTTCAATTGTTGTGGCCACAGTTGCTCTTCATTTCCTGTGGCCCAAAGGACAAGCACAAAGAAACCCATGTCAACCACACCTCAACCGGAGCATCCATTGAACATCTTTAGTCTGCATCCCCATTGAGGTAATTGACATTTTTATGGTCAAATGTGTCCCCTAACGTGTACCCCAACGGCTCCATGTACAAGTTTTAAGTACATGTAATTTCCCTCCACAATCGAATCTGAAGACGCAAATACATTTGCGTCCAACGTTAACATGTCCTCTATCAGATCCACCATGGATGGATCTATAATTCAGTCCCTAAGTATGCCGTGCCACCGTCTTTACATGGTGCACTTTCACGTTTTTTCCTGGTTCTGCAGAGCTAGGCCCTGATTTCTGCCTTCGAGCCACTTCTGTCTCTGCCTCTGAAAGCTGCAGCATGGAGATGCATCCCTGACCTCTGCCTTACTTCCTGCCAAGCGAAGCGGTGCCTGGCTCGGCCTGGCCTGCCTGCCAAAACAGTATTTTGCCTTCAAGTTATCTGTCCAGCCTCCTCGAAAACACATTCCTGTCTAGTGATTTAGGTAAACATATCCCTGGCTGCAGAGCAAAGAGCAAGCCTTCCTGTCTCCGTGCAAGTAATTCACAGTTCCCGTTGCCATAGTAGGCCCATGGCCCCGCACGTAGACACGCAGACACCTATGCACGCACTAGCATTCAGTGTAGTATAGCCCCTGCCCGAGAAACCTTTTACTCCAGATAAAACATCCTCCAAACATGAGATACCAGATATGTTATAGGTCCAGGTCGTCCTGACATCCCAGACTTCTGTCTCCCTTACTAGTGTTAAAGTTCTCCCCAGTTACACGTCTATGTCACGTCATGCTAGTTGCGCGCGCATCCGCACTTCCTGCTGACTCTGCAGAACTCTCTATGCATCCACCCACTTATGACACTTTTCTGTGACGTTTCTAGTACACGCCTCTGTGCACACCCTTGTACACGCCTTTTCTGCTACGCACATGTGTTCTTATCATATACATTTCACTTGTCACGCCTACTGTATTCACTGCCATTGTGTCATTTTACTATATATATCATGTACTGTTAATAAATCATTGACATCTTTCTGCCATCATTGCATACCCGACCCCTTGTATTGATGGAATTGATTTCCATGACTCGAGTCATCATTTTGATTAAAGCCCTTATGACTCAGACACCACGGACTCTGCCTCTCATTTGATTGAGCTATTCTTTACTTATCTGAAATTATATGGCAAACTCGTATATGGTAAAATATTTACCACATAATTTGGCGCCCGAATAGGGACCCCTCCCCCACCCCACGCGCCGGTGATGCGTCGCAGGCCTTGCCCCCTGCCACAGCCGTGACGGACCCCATGCGCATCTGCAGGTTTTCCTGTATCTCCCTCAGGCCTACGGAGGTGACGGAGACTGCGGCCGACATCCAGACGAGGCGGTGAGGAGTGCGGAGGATCCCGACCAGAGCCCAGCCGAGAGAGCAGTGTCCGAGGTATCGAGAGGCCCACCTGTAGCGTTGAGGCGCATGCGTAGTGTGCAGCAGCAGCAGTGACGTCGTAGCGGTCCAGTCCAGTCGAGTTTCCGAGGCCTTCTGTTCCGTGCTTCCCGGTGAGTACCGTTGCTGGGGACGCATCAAGACGGGTGCATTAATTTGTGTCCGGTCAAGACGGGTTTGGGTACACAGATCCGGTCTGCACTGTTTTAGCAGTGTATCTGTACTGTTTAGCAGTGCATCCAGTATTCAGTTATCCAGTTATTCAGTATTTATGTTGAGTCAGTATTCGTTCGAAATGTTTCAATGTGTCAATGTCGTGGTATGAGTGATTGTTTGCATTTCTATACTGTGATTATTGTTTGCGTCTAGATTAAGGTAGCAATGCCTTTGTTTTCGAAGTTACGACAGATAGGAACTAGGAAAGGGATACTTGAAGAAGCAGTTCCCATCCCACCTAGGGACACTCCTGGATATTTTATGTACCACAAGCACGGCTTAGACGCCATTCTATACTTAGACTTGTGGGTAGACTATACCAAAGACTTGGGAGAGAATCAGAGATGGCCCGTTACAGGGACATGGGATGCCGAGTGCATCATGAGAGTAGAGGAAGCATTATGGAAAAAGAAAGCCAGACAGTCACAGAAAGATGCCATTGAATTATGGCGTAAAGAATCACATAGACGGACAGAGAAAGCACTCAGAAAAACAGAGAAAAGTAGAGAGGATTCTGAAAAAGCTAAAGAACAAGTACTGCTAGAAGAAGGACAGCGAGTCAGAATGGAACAACACGACAGACAGAGCAATGCAATTATAACAGGACTGTATCCAGTTCTGGCCGAGGGCCTGCCCAAGGCGACCCCGGAAATACCGAAAGATCTGCCCCCTCCATTGGTTCCGACTAAATTACGTCATAAAAAGACCGCAGCAGACATTTTCCTTTCTTCTTATTTAGACGATGTAGCTCCCACATATACCAATGTACCTGTACAACCTGTTAACGATAATCTGCTTCCACCTGCTAATAATCTGCAACAGCAGATTCCTGCCGATCAAGCCACGACCCCTCCACGTCAGCAGATTCCCGCACCTGTTGTCACTTCCCCTCCTGTTCCCCCTGTTATTAATCCGCTTAATCCTTTTGGGCCCGCTGCTACTCAGGGCTCAACCCCGTTACAGATACCGACCCTACAGTCAGGTTATGCTCATGCTTCCGCCTCAGGAGGTGCTACAGGAGGTTATCACACCCCGCCACATCTGCAACGAATGACAATGAGAGAATTAGCAATGCAGCGTACACCTAAAGCAACCCCAGCTGAAAAGCTTAAGGAATATCTTACAGATTGTAGATATGATACAGTGCCTGGCAAAGCAGGACCCATGATGTTAGCCTCATTACGTTTAAGACGTGTTACAGATTATTTGAAGTTATTACCAGAAATGCCAGAACATCTAGACAATATATATCTTTTTATCAGAACAGGAGAGAGACCAGAGAGTATTCGTGAAGCCATGGCACATCAGAAAGTTGAGACACAAGGTTTAATAATGCGATTTTTGATTAATTGTTTGATAAGGGAACAAGACCAGCCCAACTTCCCGCAAGAAGAGATGGAGGGATTGTCAAAATGGAGTCAGAATATTGCAGAGTGTAAACATGATAAAGAGAAATGTATAGAGGCTATGACTAGAAAGATCCGCAAAGCAATAGTATCAATACATGCCCGACGAGAGTCTGAAAGGCATCTCGAGTCAGACGATAAAGAAACCTCAGATGAGGAAGAACCAGAGGATACCGCAGAGACCCAAGGCCTGATAGCGTACGTAGGTAGAGAGAAAAAGCTAAAGAACAAGTACTGCTAGAAGAAGGACAGCGAGTCAGAATGGAACAACACGACAGACAGAGCAATGCAATTATAACAGGACTGTATCCAGTTCTGGCCGAGGGCCTGCCCAAGGCGACCCCGGAAATACCGAAAGATCTGCCCCCTCCATTGGTTCCGACTAAATTACGTCATAAAAAGACCGCAGCAGACATTTTCCTTTCTTCTTATTTAGACGATGTAGCTCCCACATATACCAATGTACCTGTACAACCTGTTAACGATAATCTGCTTCCACCTGCTAATAATCTGCAACAGCAGATTCCTGCCGATCAAGCCACGACCCCTCCACGTCAGCAGATTCCCGCACCTGTTGTCACTTCCCCTCCTGTTCCCCCTGTTATTAATCCGCTTAATCCTTTTGGGCCCGCTGCTACTCAGGGCTCAACCCCGTTACAGATACCGACCCTACAGTCAGGTTATGCTCATGCTTCCGCCTCAGGAGGTGCTACAGGAGGTTATCACACCCCGCCACATCTGCAACGAATGACAATGAGAGAATTAGCAATGCAGCGTACACCTAAAGCAACCCCAGCTGAAAAGCTTAAGGAATATCTTACAGATTGTAGATATGATACAGTGCCTGGCAAAGCAGGACCCATGATGTTAGCCTCATTACGTTTAAGACGTGTTACAGATTATTTGAAGTTATTACCAGAAATGCCAGAACATCTAGACAATATATATCTTTTTATCAGAACAGGAGAGAGACCAGAGAGTATTCGTGAAGCCATGGCACATCAGAAAGTTGAGACACAAGGTTTAATAATGCGATTTTTGATTAATTGTTTGATAAGGGAACAAGACCAGCCCAACTTCCCGCAAGAAGAGATGGAGGGATTGTCAAAATGGAGTCAGAATATTGCAGAGTGTAAACATGATAAAGAGAAATGTATAGAGGCTATGACTAGAAAGATCCGCAAAGCAATAGTATCAATACATGCCCGACGAGAGTCTGAAAGGCATCTCGAGTCAGACGATAAAGAAACCTCAGATGAGGAAGAACCAGAGGATACCGCAGAGACCCAAGGCCTGATAGCGTACGTAGGTAGAGAGAAACTCCCTAGACAGTATCCTCTTGACAGGCCCTTCGACAGACCCATTCGTTTAGAAAATAAGAAACGTTACCTTTGCCCGATACCAGAGCGATGTTCCCTCGAACATATTTTTCAAACTACTGCTAAAATCCTGAAAGAAAGAGTAGGTTATCATGAACTCAACACTTTACGAGATCAGGAACTAGCCCGGTCCGCAGTCCAATGGGCCGGGGATGACAGCATATATAAAGACGATTCAGTAGTGCAAACATTTTTAAGTCTTACTCCAGAAGAACAGCGACTAGCTGGTATATACATGACCCAACATCTCATTGTACAGTATGAAAACCAAGCATCTGATCCAGGTCCGTTATATAATCTATTGCAAGACTTACTCCTGAGAAGATGGAGAGGTCTAGGTACCGATTTGATTGACATCATTTTGGAACAACGTCACAAGTACAGAACTTTCCTTACTCCACATCTTGTTACCGTTCCACCCCCAGTAAGACAACCATATCACCTAGACAAACAGAATCCTTTACGAGAAGTACATCCAGTCAGGAAACCAGATAATACATTTGAACGCGTGTTTGTATACACGCCCATAACTAAAATGGAATTATTGGAAATGAAGAAAATAGTGCCAAGTCATGATAAAGACCCTGCAGGTTTTCACCGCGAAATAAAAGACATGTTACTCATGGGAGATTACACCTATCCCGACATTATGAAAATATTGAAAGTGTTATTGCCTGCCGGTATTTACGAGAAACTCAAAGAGAAAGAATGGGAGGTGGGAGATAAAAAGATTAATTGGGCTGAATTAAAAAACGAAGAAACTGGTCGAACCCCAGGTTTAGGTCTTGGGGACAAAACTAAAGCTTTACCAGGATTATTAGTACAGGTTTTGCCAAGATTGTTGGCAACTAAAAAAGAGGACTGGGATGCAATCTCAGCCTGCAAACAGAAACATGACGAAGACACTAGTGATTTTTATTCCAGATTCGAGAAATGTTTTATTATTAACAGTGGCCTGAAAACCAGTAGCGAGTCATACCCACATCTTTTTGTAACCAAATTAGTCGAGAACTCATTACCCCAGGTGAAGAACCGTGTATTGAAGGTCGAGAGCACATGGCAAGCAAATACGCCTTCCCAAATGCTACAGATGTTACAGTACCACCAGAACAGAATCAGGGAGGAACATGATCATGAACAGAGACGTATGAAAGACACGAAAATGAAAGTGCTAGTTGCTCAGTCAGTTCCAGCTGATGGTCATAAAAGGGGTACGACACCGACACCGTCCAACAATTCAGCAGCTCCTATTAAAGGGACATGCAACTATTGTAAACAGCCAGGTCACTATGTAAATGATTGTGCAGTTTTGAAACACAACATAGCCACAGGTAAAACTAAAGAGAGACCGCGTCCTCCTAGACAGGACCAGGTTCAACAACACGTTCCACAGAATATCCAGCCTATGCAGACCCCACAACAGACCATAGCGGTACCACAGCCTCAGCCCATTGCCGCAACACAACATGTTACACAACAGATGTACCAGTATGCACAATCCGACTACCCCGATTATCAGCAGTATACATGAAACAGCCTAGAGAGGGAGGTTGGCTTGCCTCTTATTGAGGTTCCTGTAGATCAAGAGGGTCCTTATGTACATAGTCAGGTATTAGGAAAAGATAGAAGGTTTTTGATTGACACAGGGGCAAGCAGAACTACCATCAGTCATGACGAGGTCCCAGGGGCACCCCTCTCAGGCTCACAGAATGTTTCCCTTGGATTTTCAGGAAAACCTATAGTCAATGAAGTATCGAAACCAGTTCCCCTTGCAGTTGGTCCATTATCCCGTACTACAGATTTATTGCTCACAAAGTCATGTCCAGAAAACTTGCTTGGTATAAAAACACTGAAAGCTCTAGGAGCTGTAATTTGTTGTTCTCCGGTAGGAGTACGGTTGTTCCTTCGTGATTTTAAGGGACATTATGTGTTGAGAGATTTTGATCCCAGGTTACAGAATGTTCCTGCACATTTATGGGCAAAAGGCCCCACTGACGTAGGTTGTATGCACATTACTCCATACCGTGTCACACTCAAACCAGGAGTTGTACTACCACGAATCCGACAATACAAGTTACCACCTGATGCTGTAGTGGCTTTACTGAAAATCATTGACGAGCTCATTGCACAAGGAGTGGTTGTAGAAACCGACTTCAATGTTTGTAACTCCCCTATCATTCCGATTCTTAAACGCACTGATCCAAATGCACCTCCCGTCTATCGATTAGTAATCGATTTGCGAGAGTTAAATAAATGCATAATACCACAGTATCCAGTGGTCCCAGACATTTCGTCACTATTGACAGCTATTGATTCGGAAGCGACGTTCTTTACTGTAATAGATCTCAAGAACGCCTTCTTTAGTGTCCCCATTGATCCAGAAAGCCAATACCTTTTCGGATTCTGTTTAAATGGCCGAAGCTTCAAATTTGCGCGTGCACCTCAAGGATTCACAGAAAGCCCCAGCATCTACAGCCAAGCATTGAAACGACAACTTGACAGTATTCACATGCCTGCCAACACGGCCCTACTCCAGTACTTCGATGATCTATTGATCACCGCCCGAAGTGAACCAGAATGTGAACAAGCATCACTGACGGTTTTGGATTTCCTGGCGGACAAGGGACACAAGGTGTCTCCTTCGAAGCTACAATTCTGTGCCCAGCAAGTGGTGTACCTTGGGCACTTGCTGTCCAAGTGGGGTAGGCAGCTGACACCTGATCGTATTCAGTTAATTGCACAATTACCCCAACCCAAGACACAGAAAGAAGTTAGAGCCTTTATTGGACTCACTTCCTACTGCAGACAATGGATTCCACAATATGCATTTCTAGCGAAACCACTTATACAGTTGACAACACAGGAGGCAGCGTCTTCGTCTGTCCTCCCTTGGACTCAGGAACATACACAAGCTTTTGACGAATTAAAGAAAGCCTTATGTCAAGCACCAGTTTTAGCAACACCATGTTACAGTAAACCTTTTACACTTTTTGTCACAGAACGCGATGGCACAGCGTTGTCAGTTCTCACTCAGCTTCAAGCAGACAAACACAGACCGTGTGCTTATTTTTCAAGTACATTAGATCCAGTAGCCCAGGCCTTGCCTGCGTGCTTAAAGTCAGTTGCAGCAATAGCTCTGGCAATCCGACAAAGTGACTCCATTGTATTAGGACACCAATTGACAGTACAGGTCCCACACTCTGTGGAGGTTCTCTTAAACAGAACACAGACCCAACACTTGACTATAGCACGACTGACAGGTTATGAATTGACATTATTCCAACCACACATAGAAATCAGACGCTGCAATACACTAAATCCTGCTACACTTCTACCATCGAGCACAACAGATCCTACTCCACATGATTGGGTGGATGTCGTTGATACAATTACGAAACCCAGACAAGACTTGACAGATGTTGCATTATCCAATCCAGACCTGACACTTTATGTGGATGGTTCATGTCTAAGAACTAGTACAGGAGAGCTAGTGGCCGCATATGCAGTGACCACTGAAACTGAAGTCATAGAAACACATCGCATTGACACCCTGTCAGCTCAAGCGGCAGAGCTCATTGCTCTGACCCAAGCCTGCATACGAGCCAAGAACCGTAAAGTAAACATATACACAGATTCCCGTTATGCATTCGGAGTCGTACACGACTTCGGTGTCCTCTGGCAAGAAAGAGGTTTTCTGACCTCTCACGGAGCCAAGATCCAGCATGGCCCCCTCATTCAAGCTCTGTTGGAAGCAATACATTTGCCTACAGCCATAGCCATCATGAAGTGCAAGGCACATACGAAAGTCACAGACACTATTTCTCAGGGTAACGACTTTGCAGATCGAACTGCAAAACATACAGCATTGACTCATACTCAAACGACGGACATGACAAAGACTGACGTAACCTCACTGACACATTGCATGACAGTTAGGGACCCCACACAAGATGTCATCGACATACAGACACATGCTACTCCAGATGAAATAAAGAAATGGGCTGAACAAGGAGGGGTCCAGACAGACCAGGGATGGATGACGAAGGGAAAGACCACATGGTTTCTCCCCGACTCTATGGTTCAAGTTATCATCAACACAGCACATAGTCCAGCACATTTAGGAGAGAAAGCCATGTTAGACAGTTTACAGAACCTCTGGTTCAACAAGCATTTACGAGCAGCAGCAAAACAGAAAGTGCGTACCTGCATGATCTGTTGTCAGTTCAATCCCGGAAAAGGAATTCCCGTAGAGCAAGGTGGATTTCATCCTCCCGACCATCCTTTTGAAGTCCTCGAGATGGATTATATCCAGATGGAAAGATGCCGAGGATTCAAATATGTCCTCGTAGTTGTATGTGCCCTATCCAGATGGACAGAAGCATATCCCGTCCCAGATTACACTGCCCCGACCACTGCCAAGCAGTTGGTTCGTGAGTTTTTCCCTCGATACGGTTTGCCCCGTGTCGTGTATTCAGATAACGGTCAGCCATTTTCATCTGAGCTTATGAAGCAGGTTTCACTTCTCTTGGGGTACCAGTGGACGTTTCACTGTGTCCGACATCCCGAGGCAGCAGGTCTCGTGGAGCGACACAATCAGTCACTGAAAACTCGCCTTGCCAAAGTGTGTAAAGAGAAAGGAGTAGATTGGATTGTAGCCTTGCCAGTTGCCCTTTTTTATATGAGAATGGTAGCCCATTCTAGGACAGGGCTATCCCCGTATGAGGTGGTCTTCGGTAGACCTCCTAATATGTGGGGGACGCCTCTGCCGTGCAAAATAACCGATGTTGATAGTAATATGTTGACAGATTACCTTGCTTCCTTGATGTCTGCACTACAATCATGTCGTTCACAGGTTGCGGCAGCCTTCCCAGACAACACCGAGGTGAAGCCACATGAACTGGTCCCGGGGGACGTCGTTGTAGTCCGAAATTTCGACAGGTCAAGCCCTCTGGAGCCCCGCTGGAAGGAGCCGAAGATTGTTTTGTTAACAACCAGGACTGCAGTCAAATTAGAGGGGAGGAAGGGCTGGGTACACTCTAGTCACGTGAAACGTTTTTATGGACTTCCGCCAAAGACTGATTCCCAGACTCTCACGCTCCCGAGACTGATACCAAACTCCCCCTTTTAGAGAAAACTCCCCAAGAGGAGTTTCGAATGAAGTTGAGGTCTAGTAAGTCAGACAGTTTAATTGTTTAAGTCCCCTCCTGGGTGAAGCGGTTAGGCTGTTTCTGACATGTACAAGTTAGACCCAAATAGAGAGAGAGATAGACAGGAGATCAAGAAACAGAAATATTGTAAAAATCTCCGAAGCAGATGCGTCTGCACACTACTTATTATGCTTTTTCTGAGTCTTATGATTATTATTATCAGTTGGGTGTTCTACATGTATTTCCCTCTTGCACATTCTTTTTCTAATGACACTGCCGAGCACACGTTTAGTACTCTACCTCCACACGAATTGTCCTATCGACTTGCGCTGCGCAACAATACATTCATTCGTATGTTACATCATTCTCACCAGATCAACAATGCTACTAATTGTTGGATATGTGACCGACTCCCTCCTTATCAGAACTACAAGGGAGCTCTGCCCCTTTTTCCTTACCCGTTTACACATAATGGTTCCTGTGGTGCATGGTTTAGTTTAATATCTTCTATAGACACCGAATCCCGAGTTTCCCAAGGCAATTGGATATGGGGAAATCTGAATACAGTCATGAACAAAGCATGTTTCCCAAACGAGGAGGGTCTTCCACAAATGACAGGGACAGATCTCGAAAATGAAGTGTATGGATTAGGCAATTTTACACTTAACCTTATGATTCTAAATGTTCAGTCAGAGACCAGTCCAGACTTGCCATCCTTATCAGTTCTACCAGCGAAAGGTGTATTATGTGTCAGAAAGAATGGTTCAGTACATTTAGGTCACAGTGACTGTACTATTGTGGTCGAGTACAGTGATAAAGGCAAGTCTACATTCAAAGCTTCCCGACATTCCTATTTTATATGTGGTCAGACAGCTTATGTTCGTTTACCTCCAGACTGGGATGGTACCTGTTTCATTGCATTCCTATTGCCACCAGTTTTCCTAGCCCCATCTGACTATCACAGGAATTCCCGCCTCGATCTTGTTAGACACAAGAGAGGTCTCCCAATAGTTGATCAGACTGAAACTACATGGGAACAATATACAGATTTCAATAAAGGATTCTTTCCTTATCTAGGCACTGTCTCCAATAGTAAACTGATACGCAAATTAACCAGAATACTTGAAGCAGTAGTGAATGAGACTACTTCTGCTTTGGGCAACTTAACAGAGGAGCAGTCTGCTATGAGACTCGTTGTTCTTCAGAACCGCCTTGTCCTTGACGTCATACTGGCCGATAGGGGCGGAGCTTGTAGAGTCATCGGATCCAGTTGTTGCGTGTTTATTCCTAATAACGCGCCATCAGTCTATAAGGCCATTACCCGACTTCACGAAATAGCCCATCTGATACACCAGAATCCAGGCTCCTGGACTTGGTCCGGTTGGCTCTGGAGTGTAATCACAGCCTGGGGATGGAAGCTACTGTCATTCCTAGGAATTATATTGGCCATAGTATTCAGTTGTTGTCTATGTCTACAATGTGGGCCAGCGATTTGCGGCTTGTGCGCCACAGCTTGTATTCCCCGTCCAAGTTCACGTTCCCATTCTCAAATCAAGAAAGAAGAACAGATGATGTTATATGCACAGATTGATGGTCTCATGAAAATCGATATATCTTGAAGGGTCCGTAGGGGACAAGGAGGGAATGAGGTAATTGAAATTTTTATGGTCAAATGTGTCCCCTAACGTGTACCCCAACGGCTCCATGTACAAGTTTTAAGTACATGTAATTTCCCTCCACAATCGAATCTGAAGACGCAAATACATTTGCGTCCAACGTTAACATGTCCTCTATCAGATCCACCATGGATGGATCTATAATTCAGTCCCTAAGTATGCCGTGCCACCGTCTTTACATGGTGCATTTTCACGTTTTTTCCTGGTTCTGCCGAGCTAGGCCCTGATTTCTGCCTTCGAGCCACTTCTGTCTCTGCCTCTGAAAGCTGCAGCATGGAGATGCATCCCTGACCTCTGCCTTACTTCCTGCCAAGCGAAGCGGTGCCTGGCTCGGCCTGGCCTGCCTGCCAAAACAGTATTTTGCCTTCAAGTTATCTGTCAAGCCTCCTCGAAAACACATTCCTGTCTAGTGATTTAGGTAAACATATCCCTGGCTGCAGAGCAAAGAGCAAGCCTTCCTGTCTCCGTGCAAGTAATTCACAGTTCCCGTTGCCATAGTAGGCCCATGGCCCCGCACGTAGACACGCAGACTCCTATGCACGCACTAGCATTCAGTGTAGTATAGCCCCTGCCCGAGAAACCTTTTACTCCAGATAAAACATCCTCCAAACATGAGATACCAGATATGTTATAGGTCCAGGTCGTCCTGACATCCCAGACTTCTGTCTCCCTTACTAGTGTTAAAGTTCTCCCCAGTTACACGTCTATGTCACGTCATGCTAGTTGCGCGCGCATCCGCACTTCCTGCTGACTCTGCAGAACTCTCTATGCATCCACCCACTTATGACACTTTTCTGTGACGTTTCTAGTACACGCCTCTGTGCACACCCTTGTACACGCCTTTTCTGCTACGCACATGTGTTCTTATCATATACATTTCACTTGTCACGCCTACTGTATTCACTGCCATTGTGTCATTTTACTATATATATCATGTACTGTTAATAAATCATTGACATCTTTCTGCCATCATTGCATACCCGACCCCTTGTATTGATGGAATTGATTTCCATGACTCGAGTCATCATTTTGATTAAAGCCCTTATGACTCAGACACCACGGACTCTGCCTCTCATTTGATTGAGCTATTCTTTACTTATCTGAAATTATATGGCAAACTCGTATACAGTAAAATATTTACCACACCATCATCAGGACCACTCCGTTGTAGTCTATGGCTCTCATCCTGTAAAGCTTGGAACTTGTTTTAAAAAGTGCTCTGTTGGCCAGGTAATTGTTCAAAGTATCCTCCTGTCAGATTGTTTACCCATGCTGGGCTGGTGTTGCTAAACTATCTCTTTCAAACTTTTTGAAAGCTTACACACTTTTGTTGACCAATGCTTGTTTGCGGTTGCATTTAAAGGTATTTCTAACTTCAGAAAACTATCTCCGGAAACGTTTGATGGATTTTGATTATCAATGTCTCTAAAAATTCATCCAAATATGCTTTATTTTTTATAAATTGTTGTTGTGTCTCTTTCCTGTTGTGTGACATTCTTATTTTGTTGTTTGGTACTGTTAAATGCTTTACTCTAAGTTCCTTGGTCAAGCCTTGCTGCTCGAAGCCACAGCTACCCACGGTTGAGCTTAAGGTTTACAAACAAGCCTGACTGGACAAAAGTCAGTTTTTGTGAGTGTATTACATGATAGGGCCCGCAGTCATATCAGATTATAAACTCAAATCCTCACACTCATGGCAAGAAAAACGTGGAGCACTTTGAAGCACCCCCAGTAAGCATCTTTTTTTGAAGTCTTATTTTCGTCCACTTAAATTAAGGGTGCCAGAATTACTTGAACTAACACATTAGTGTTAATGCATGCCAATAGCTATATGTCATTTTGAAAGTGATCCTTGCAAACCCGATCAGATCAGGAGGTTTGAAGGAAGGACTGGCTTTAACCACCTCAAAAACAAATTAATCTCTGAATAGAAAAAATATCTGGAGACTGACCTGAACCCGAACAACTATATATGTTAGAGAAAGATTATCACTCATGAATTTAGGGAGAACCATCTGGAATGAGGAGCTCTAAAAAGTTTTCTAGAAGGCAGCAAACTCATTAGGGGCACTGACTTACTTTTTCCAAATTCTCAGATGGTTTATATCTAATGACCATTTTTGCTACCTTCAGCCCATCAACTGAAGAACTCAAATAAGTAAAACAGTACTCCATCTACGTTTCCATGGAGAATATTTGTTACCATTATTTTTAATATTAATTTAATTTGTTAAGATGTGGTCTACTTTGTTGTCTTATTGAATTTTTTCTGCCTTTTACTTAATGGTGCAGTGAGCTAAAAAACGGTGTTGGATTAAGCCCTGATCTCTTGACTGGGTGAGAGTATTCTGCTTAATTCAGAAACTCTGTCCATCACACCCCCTGTTGTTTAATTATTCTGTCCACCATCAGCGTGGAAGGGTATACTCAGACGTGAGTCCCTTGCTCATAGCACCATCAGGATTCAAGCAAGCCGGGCCGAAGACAGCTGAAATGCCAGAAACCGGTCCCCGGAAGCTTGTTTCCTTCCCAGTGAAAGAATTGGCTTGGTAGTTTGGTTTGCCCTGTTCCCATGATGCACTGGGCCAGGGACAGACTAATTTGCATATAGCCAGGTTCTGAGCTGGGATGGTGCAGTGAGCTAAAAAACGGTTTTGGATTAAGCCCTGATCTCTTGACTGGGTGAGAGTATTCTACTTAATTCAGAAACTCTGTCCATCACCACCCCCTGTTGTTTAATTATTTTGTCCACCATAAGCGTGGAAGGGTATACTCAGACGTGAGTCCCTTGCTCATTGCACCATCAGGATTCAAGCAAGCCGGGCCGAAGACGGCTGAAATGCCAGAAACCGGTCCCCGGAAGCTTGTTTCCTTCCCAGTGAAAGAATTGGCTTGGTAGTTTGGTTTGCCCTGTTCCCATGATGCACTGGGCCAGGGACAGACTAATTTGCATATAGCCAGGTTCGGAGCTGGGATGGTGCAGTGAGCTAAAAAACGGTGTTGGATTAAGCCCTGATCTCTTGACTGGGTGAGAGTATTCTGCTTAATTCAGAAACTCTGTCCATCACCACCCCCTGTTGTTTAATTTTTTACTTAATAGAACATGACTGTATGGATTTTGACCAATTTGCACAAACAAAAAAGGTGATGGGAGGAATGCCTGGGTAGCCATTGAGTTTTGCCCACTGTTTCACTCTAGACAGAGACTTGCCTTACGTAAATCAGTACTGAGCCTGCGCCTCATGAGAAAACTCTATCCCAAATTGCCAGACGAGGTCCCCCTCCTCAAGTAAAACCAGAATGCTTGCATTATGGATGAATAATAATGTATTCAGCATGAAAAGCTGTGTCTGGCACAGGTTCCTTTGAGAATAAAAGGATTCCAAACCTTCCCTCTGCACTGAGTTATCTATTCTGCAGGTATCCGTCAAGAAGAAATGGATTCCCTTGTGAAAAGCACATTCTTGTATTTTTTCTCTGCTGAGAAAACATATTTCGGCATGAAGAAAGCACTTCCCCTAAACTTCCAACAAATGTTGGGGTGATCTTTTCTCCGTCCCACTTTTGAAGGAAAGTTGCACCAGCTCTGTACTGGAGTAAATCTCCTACTATAGTTTGGGAATGGTGACAAATTTTCAAGGCAAGCCGGGCCTTGAAACTTGAATTTCCCACCCTTTTAGTAGATTAATGGCTGCCGAGATCTCCTCACTCTTGCCCAATATCTCCTCTGTTGCCAGGGATCCCTTTCTTAATTTTAGCCGGTGTAGAATGACCATTTTTGCTATCTTCAGCCCATCAACTGAAGAACTCAAATAAGTAAGTAAGTACTCCATCTACATTTCCATGGAGAATATTTTTTACCATTATTGTTAATATTAATTTAATTTGTTAAGATGTGGTCTACTTTGTTGTCTTACTGAATTTTTTCTGCCTTTTACTTAATAGAACATGACTGTATGGATTTTGACCAATTTGCACAAACAAAAAAGGTGATGGGAGGAATGCCTGGGTAGCCATCGAGTTTTGCCCACTGTTTCACTCTAGACAGAGACTTGCCTTACGCAAATCAGTACTGAGCCTGCGCCTCATGAGAAAACTCTATCCCAAATTGCCAGACGAGGTCCCCCTCCTCAAGTAAAACCAGAATGCTTGCATTATGGATGAATAATAATGTATTCAGCATGAAAAGCTGTGTCTGGCACAGGTTCCTTTGAGAATAAAAGGATTCCAAACCTTTCCTCTGCACTGAGTTATCTATTCTGCAGGTCTCTGTCAAGAAGAAATGGATTCCCTTGTGAAAAGCACATTCTTGTATTTTTTCTCTGCTGAGAAAACATATTTCGGCATGAAGAAAGCACTTCCTCTAAACTTCCAACAAATGTTGGGGTGATCTTTTCTCCGTCCCACTTTTGAAGGAAAGTTGCACCAGCTCTGTACTGGAGTAAATCTCCTACTATAGTTTGGGAATGGTGACAAATTTTCAAGGCAAGCCGGACCTTGAAACTTGAATTTCCCGCCCTTTTAGTAGATTAATGGCTGCCGAGATCTCCTCACTCTTGCCCAATATCTCCTCTGTTGCCAGGGATCCCTTTCTTAATTTTTAGCCGGTGTAGAATGACCATTTTTGCTATCTTCAGCCCATCAACTGAAGAACTCAAATATGTAAGTAAGTACTCCATCTAGATTTCCATGGAGAATATTTTTTACCATTATTGTTAATATTAATTTAATTTGTTAAGATGTGGTCTACTTTGTTGTCTTACTGAATTTTTTCTGCCTTTTACTTAATAGAACATGACTGTATGGATTTTGACCAATGTGCACAAACAAAAAAGGTGATGGGAGGAATGCCTGGGTAGCCATCTAGTTTTGCCCACTGTTTCACTCTAGACAGAGACTTGCCTTACGCAAATCAGTACTGAGCCTGCGCCTCATGAGAAATCTCTATCTCAAATTGCCAGACGAGGTCCCCCTCCTCAAGTAAAACCAGAATGCTTGCATTATGGATGAATAATAATGTATTCAGCATGAAAAGCTGTGTCTGGCACAGGTTCCTTTGAGAATAAAAGGATTCCAAACCTTCCCTCTGCACTGAGTTATCTATTCTGCAGGTCTACGTCAAGAAGAAATGGATTCCCTTGCGAAAAGCATATTCTTGTATTTTTTCTCTGCTGAGAAAACATATTTAGGCATGAAGAAAGCACTTCCCCTAAACTTCCAACAAATGTTGGGGTGATCTTTTCTCCGTCCCACTTTTGAAGGAAAGTTGCACCAGCTCTGTACTGGAGTAAATCTCCTACTATAGTTTAGGAATGGTGACAAATTTTCAAGGCAACACGGGCCTTGAAACTTGAATTTCCCACCCTTTTAGTAGATTAATGGCTGCCAAGATCTCCTCACTCTTGCCCAATATCTCCTCTGTTGCCAGGGATCCCTTTCTTAATTTTTAGCCGGTGTAGAATGACCATTTTTGCTCTCTTCAGCCCATCAACAGAAGAACTCAAATAAGTAAGTAAGTACTCCATCTACATTTCCATGGAGAATATGTTTTACCATTATTGTTAATATTAATTTAATTTGTTAAGATGTGGTCTACTTTGTTGTCTTACTGAATTTTTTCTGCCTTTTACTTAATAGAACATGACTGTATGGATTTTGACCAATGTGCACAAACAAAAAAGGTGATGGGAGGAATGCCTGGGTAGCCATCGAGTTTTGACCACTGTTTCGCTCTAGACAGAGACTTGCCTTACGCAAATCAGTACTGAGCCTGCGCCTCATGAGAAAACTCTATCCCAAATTGCCAGACGAGGTCCCCCTCCTCAAATAAAACCAGAATGCTTGCATTATGGATGAATAATAATGTATTGAGCATGAAAAGCTGTGTCTGGCACAGGTTCTTTTGAGAATAAAAGGATTCCAAACCTTCCCTCTGCACTGAGTTATCTATTCTGCAGGTCTCCGTCAAGAAGAAATGGATTCCCTTGTGAAAAGCACATTCTTGTATTTTTTCTCTGCTGAGAAAACATATTTCGGCATGAAGAAAGCACTTCCCCTAAACTTCCAACAAATGTTGGGGTGATCTTTTCTCCGTCCCACTTTCGAAGGAAAGTTGCACTAGCTCTGTACTGGAGTAAATCTCCTACTATAGTTTGGGAATGGTGACAAATTTTCAAGGCAAGCCGGGCCTTGAAACTTGAATTTCCCACCCTTTTAGTAGATTAATGGCTGCAGAGATCTCCTCACTCTTGCCCAATATCTCCTCTGTTGCCAGGGATCCCTTTCTTAATTTTTAGCCAGTGTAGAAAATGTTAATTTGGCTGCAAACTTTAGTTTTATGACAAAATGTACCTCTGTAATGAGGACCCACTTTATTTGCTAACTTCACTGTCCTAGGTGGCACTGTTAGACTTTTTTTTTTATAAACAATAGGATTCACCCTTGAGGGATTACGATAGAGGATTTAGATCAAGGGTCATGTGCATCTTCTACATTGGTTGGAAGCACATTGAGTTTCTTAAATACCCCTCACACACCAAAAGAGCCCTTGGTGTCATGCTTCATCATAGGGGTCTTCATGCCCCACTACGGAATGCGGCGTGCTACTACCAGCGAATGCGCGGGAGCATTGATGTTTTTCACTATGTGTGGTGTGCGAGAGGGTGAGTGGCAGGGTCAAGAGTGAGTGATAAGTGAATGTTAAAAGATACCTAGCTCCTGTGGAGTATAAAAATGTTATATTCCATGGTGTCGGTATTATTAAAAAGGTGTGAGGCGGAGGTGTGTTGTGTTAATGTACAAGACCTCCTGTGTGTGTCAATATGTTTCAAAGCCTGCTGCTTCTTCTTCAGGACGGGTTCACAGAACCCTACCCTACTCACAAGGCATGTGTGATAATGTCAACACATGGTAGATACTATATATAAACAGGTAGTAAATGCTACATGTACGACAACAATGATCTAATTCTGAATTGTGATAAGGAAATTACTTAAGTGTAATTTGTAATATTGAAGGCAGTTGCCTCATGAGCCTTACAAACGTGGGGACAAGGTGCTAATTGCACTATGTATCAGGGTACTACCTTGTACTAACGTCCCACCTCGCGGCTCCGTGGATGTTAAACAACATTTTATGGGAGGGATGAAGTCCAGTAGTTACGCTGCTGTCTTTGGAAACACAGGGACCTGATTCTAATCCCAGCCTAAGTACTCTCTTGGAATATTGTGTAATTCTGGGCAAATCATTTACTCTTAATGGTCATATAACTATAAATAGGTAAAATATAATTTTGTAATTCACACAATGCACAATCGTGTACTATCTCTCAGGAGCCCCTTTAGATAGGGTTTCTGAATATTAACTCCAAAATATCATAATGTCGTGACCCCAAAAAACATAAAGAAGGGCATAATATTGAGAGCAAGAATAATGTTTTTGATTTTTTTGCAGTTCTATTGACGTTGAAATGTTGCAGTGACTTTTATGGCAAATCTTGGCTCCATGGCTGCTAAGGCAATTTCCCTCCTGTGCTGGAAATTGCAATTTGCATTGTTTCATGACGAGCTGGGCTCGTCATCAGCGTGCGAGGAGGCTACACCATGACGAGCCCAGCTCGTCATGAGCGTGGAAGGGGTTAAGCATTCATTATTTTTTGTCCACAAAAGTTATCCTTGCCAAATGTGCAAACCTCGTTTCTGACATGTTGAAGATTGTGAAGGAGCCCAAGGTTTGTGACTCACCCTTGAAAAAACTGAGAAAATAGCCATAATGTGGCAACATGTTATTGTTATTTGGATGTGTGTATGTGTGTTTGTTTAAACAAAAGGCACCAACAAAATGTTTGCTGTGTAACAGGTTTCGGAAATAGGCTGAGGTGGTAAATAAATCATTGTTTACCACAGTGTTTACATTTCTCTTAGTGCTGAACAATATTTTCTATTTTTCCGGTCTCCATGTGTGAAACCTAGTAGTGAGACACAAAGCTACATGTTTCTTAAAAGTAAACACCATTTTGAATTTAGCAAGGGGTCATTTGTGTAGATCTCTAACGGATTTCCCAAAGAAATTAATCATTAAATTCCCGAAAAAGTGAAAGTAAGGCTGAACAAATAGAACTGGTTGACAATATTTTCATCTTAGTTTTTTGCACAGAAGAGGGAGACTATGATAGAGCCTCCCGTCAGGAAAACCGCTGCCCCTCGAGCCTAGAATTATTTCCTGACATCACTGGTGAACAAGTGAGCTCCTTATTAACGCAGGTGAAATCTGGTTCCCCAATAGATCCAGTGCCGCCTGCTGTTATGTTTGAACTAACCTCGGTCTTAGCTGATGTACTTGCGGAAGTTTACTCAGGGCTGTATCCTAGATTCAGCCCTGGTGCATTTCCTGTAAACCGTTGAAAGAAATTGCTTTTGTTACACAGGCGATTTTTAAGGAATATTTGTATGTTTTGAATGTTGACAGAAGAAATTTTGGTGAAAACCCAGCAATGCAATCCTATGGAGGAAAATCAAGTTACCGGTAAGTACAGTCATAATTACTTTTGAAGGTCAGTGCTGGGCTCAAGGATCCAGCACTAGGATCTCCCCTGATAGAAGGTGTGTAATTTCGTTTTCGTTGTTTGGATGATTTTTAAGGAATATTTCAAAGTTGCAAAACTCGACAGAAGAAATTTCAAGTGAAAACCAGCCAATGTTACCCTATGGAGAAAATCAAGTTTTCAGTCTTTGGGTAAGTACTCCACTGGCAGAGTTAAGGTTCCGGGGTAAGATTCAAGGATCTCTCAGAGTCAGGTACGTGCAGTTGTTACACCCTTAGCGGCGCTGGGGCAGCCGGGTACAGAGAGAGTAGGCCCAATGTTATCCTATGGAGGATAAGGGGCCTTCGGTTGGTGGCTACTAACAGGCACGCCACACGGCTGTGGGAGCTGAGCTCCTGGTCACTTACACAGGGCAAGTGGGGAAGTAGGATAGGACAGATGCTGCACTTCCAGTGGCACTCAGGTGGCTGGGTGCAGAGTGCTTTTTGGCCTTTGGGCGCCCAATGTTATTCAATGGGAAAGCTGGAAGTTGGTCAAAGGCTACAGGCTCGGGGACGGGGATTCTTCAGGTGCGACCACCACTTGGAGAGGTAAGTTGGGATGTTGAAGGATAGGTAGACACCCAGGAGTTGGGCACAGGGGGCTGTGGGGTGCCGGGTGCAGGGGTGTCTTTTGGCATCGGGAAATCTTACCCTCAGGTGGTCACGGTTGGAGGGGTCCTTGTTGTGAGACTACAGTCGTCGTCAGGATCGTCGACGAGGGTCCTTGGGTGCTGGATTCATGGTCACAGTCACAGGGGGGGACATACTTGTGGTCTTTCTCCAATCAGTCACAGGCAGGGCTCGGCGGGTGCATAGTGTGCTGGATTTGCGGTTCCTGGCTGGCACCAGGGGTTGTTGCTGTTTGAGTAGAACCACTGCCCATGGGAGTCCCAGTCTTTAGATGAGCAAGGCAGGCAGGTCCTCCGGGGTTTTTGAGGTAGCTGTCCACTGGAGACGCCAGGGTTTAGCTGGAGCAGGTTGAAGGATCAACACGCCTGTAGGGCAGGGGCCAAGTCAGTTGGTGTCGACCTTTTGTTAGCAGCTGCATGGCAGGTCTTCTTTCTTCTTGTTCTTCTTCTTGTTTCAAAATCAGGATCTGTGGAAGGAAGGTTCAGGGTTCCCCTTAATACTAAAGTATATCCCCTATCCTGCTCCTCTACTGTGGGAAGGGGTCAGGAATCTATCTCTGATTGGGAAGGGCTCCCCATCCTCAAGATGGCGGGAGCCCGGAGTTATGCTTCACCTCGCCTCTCCCACCTTAGGGGTGGGGTTGGCAGAGGCTGGCACACCCCCTTTCTTCACTTAGGGTTTCCTGCCTGTTTTCCCACCAGAGTGGGGCTCAGAACCGGTGGGGGCCAGTTGCTGAGTACAACAGTTGGCTTGGAGAAGCTCACAAAAGGTGGCGTGCCTTTGAAGCTTCCCCTACCCATCCTTGGGGAGGAGGCTTGGCACCACATCCCAGGATGTGCATTGTTTCAGGCTCCGAGAGCGGCAAGCTCTCGGCTCAGGGGTCCAGAAACATGTTGGTCTGTGGCAGCCTCGGTAGCCACGCAGTCAGGACACTGGGAGTTAGTTAGGTTTCAGGGGGCAACTCTACGAAGCCCTCTGTAGTGCATTTTACATTAAACCCATACTGGCATCAGTGTGGGTTTAATGTGCTTAGAAGTTTGATATCAAACTTCTCAGTCTTCAGTGTAGCCATTATGGTGCTGTGGAGTTCATAATGACAAGCTCCCAGCACGATATACTCTTAATGGCATCACTGCACTTACAGTGCCCAGGAATGGCCCTGGGTACTGTAGGGGCACAGGGCTCATGCACCTGTGCCCACACCAATGGCATAGTGCACCCAGCTAGAGGGGTGACTGAGGTATGCCAGGGCAATGTGTTTGTTGGCATGGCACACAGGGATGTGTGCGATGTGGGCTCTCTGTTTAGTTCTGCACCAAGATACTCAGCCTGCAAAGGCAGTGTGTGTGTGTCAGGGTACAGGGTCTCTAAGGGTGGCACAATAAGTGCTGCAGCCCTTAGGGGCCGTCTCTGGTCACGGTGCCCTGGGTACCTAGGGTATCAGTTACCAGGGGCTTACCTGTGGCCACAGATGCCACTTGGGTTTAGGCTGCAATACCTTTTTAGGGAAGGAACACAGGCCCTGGGTCCCTGATTGGCAGGAGCCCAGTACACACTCAGTCAAAGTACATCAGCAATTCGGCAAAAAGTGGGGGCATACTATGGAAGAAAGATGGCACTTTCTCACACAACCCCCTCCAAACGAAAGGTGATGAGACTAACCTTGCCCGAGGAGTCTTCATTGTCTAAGTGGAAGAACCTGGAAAGTCCATCTGCATTGGCATGGTCAGTCCCAGGTCTGTGTTTGTCTTCAAAGTCCATTCCCTGTAGGGAGATGGACCATCTTAGTAGTTTTGGATTCTCTCCTTTCATTTGCAATAGCCATCTGAGAGGCCTGTGGTCAGTTTGACCCAGGAAGTGAGTTCCAAAAAAGTAGGGCCTCAACTTCTTCAGGGACCAAACCACAGCAAAGGCCTACCTCTCAATGGCACTCCAACGCTGCTCTCTGGGGAGAAGCCTTCTGCTTATAAAAGCAACAGGTTGGTCTTGGCCTTCATCATTGGTCTGGGAAAGGACCGCTCCTATCCCTGGGTCAGAGGCATCAGTCTGCACTATGAATTGCTTTGCATAATCTGGTGCTTTTAGAATTGGTGCTGAGCACATTGCTTCTTTCAGGGTGTTGAAAGCCTTTTGGCAACTAACAGTCCAGTTGATTTTCTTGTGCAATTTTTGGGAGGTGAGTTCTGTCAGGGGAGTCACAATGGACCCATATCCCTTCACAAACCTCTGTAATACCCAGTCAAGCCAAGGAATGCCCTGACTTGGGTTTGGGTTTTTGGAGCTGCCCAGTCCAGGATGGCCTGGATCTTGGGCTGTACGGGCTGTACCTGGCCTCCACCGAAAAGGTGGCCCAAGTACACCACAGTGCCCTGCCCTATCTGGCATTTGGATGCCTTGATAGTTAGGCCTGCAGATTGCAAGGCTTCTAAAACCTTTCCAAGGTGGACAGTTGATTCTGCTAGGTTTAGCTAAAGACAGCAATATCATAAAGATAAGCTGCACTAAAGGATTCAAACCCAGTCAGGACTTGATTCCCAAATCTCTGGAAGGTTGCAGGGGCATTCTGTAACACAAAAGGCATTACAGTAAACTGATAGTGCCCATCAGGTGTGGAGAATGCTGTTTTCTCTTTTGCTCCTGGGGCCCTGCCAATCTGCCAGTACCCTGCAGTTAAATCAAAGGTACTGAGAAATTTGGCTGCCCCCTATTTGTCTATTAGTTCATCTGCTCTTGGGATAGGGTGAACATCTGTCTTGGTGACAGAGTTGACCGCCAGAGTTAGTCCACACAAAACCGCATTTCTTTCTTTTCACCCTGTGGATGAGGCTTGGGGACCAGAACCACTGGGCTAGCCTAGGGGCTCTCAGAGGGTTCAATAACCCCTAACTGGAGCATCTTGCTGACTTCAGTTTTGATACTCTCCTTGACTTGGTCTGACTGTCGATACATCTTGTTTTTGACAGGTGCACTGTCCCCAGTGTCCACATCATGGATACACCAGTTTGTCAGACCAGGGGTCAGGAAAAAGAGACTAGCATACTGTTGCAAGACTTGCTTGCAATCAGTCTGCTGTTGGGCAGCGAGGGTGTCTGAGAAGACAACTCAATCCAGTGACCCATCTTTTGGGCTGTAGGAAAGGAGATCAGGGAGAGGTTTACTCACTGCTTCCTGTTCCTTATCTTTCACCATCAGCATGGCGATGTCAGCCCTGTCATTGTAGAACTTAAGGCGGTTCACATGGAAAACCCTTTTGGGTGTCCTGCTTGTGCCCAGGTCAACTAAGTAAGTGGCCTCAATCTTCTTTTCTAGGGTAGGGTAAGGGCCTCTCCTTCTATCCGGGAGAGCCCTTGGTGCCACTGGCTCCAAAACCCACACCTGTTGCCCAGGTTGAAATTCCACCAGTTAAGCTTTTTGGTCATACCAGTGCTTATGAAGCTCGTGGCTAGCCTCAGGATTCTTGGATGCCTTTTTCATATACTCAGCCATTCTGGACCTTAGGCCAAGCACTTAGTCCACAATGTCTTGCTTGGGTTCTTGGATAGGCCTCTCCCAACTCTCTTTTACAAGACAGAGTAGTCCCGTCACAGGATGACCAAACAGAAGTTCAAAGGGGGAAAACCCTACTCACTTCTGTGGCACTTCCCTGTAAGCGAAAAGCAGAAATGGCAACATGGCATCCCATCTCCTCTTGAGTTTTTCTGGGAGTTCAATGATCATACCTTTCAATGTCTTGTTGAACCTTTCAACAAGACCATTGGTTTGTAGATGGTATGTTGTAGTAAACTTGTACTGCACTCCACACTCCTGCCACATGTGTTTCAGGTAAGCAGACATGAAGTTGGAACCTCTGTCTGAAACCCCCTCCTTAGGAAGCCCTACCCTGGTGAAGACACACAGGAGGGCCTTGGCTACTACAGGAGCTGTAGTAGTCCTAAATGGAATTGCTTCAGGGTACCTAGTAGCATGATCCACTACTACTATAATTAACTTGTTGCCTGAGGCTGTGGGAGGTTCAAGTGGGCCCACAATGTCCACATCTACCCTTTCAAATGGAATTCCGCCACAGGTAGTGGTATCAGAGGGGCCTTTGGGTGGCCACCTGTCTAGCCACTAGCCTGACAGGAGCTAAAAACTCCTTCACCTTCTGGTGCATCTGGGGCCAGTAAACGTTTTTGTTTGCCCCAGATGTCCAGCTAGGGGGATGTCATGAGCCAAAGTTAGGAGGAACTCCCTGTACTTCTGTGGCACTACCACTCTCCTGGTGGCTCCAGGAGTGGGGTTTCTTGCCTCAGCATACAATAATCCCTCTTCCAAATAAGCTCTGTGCTTCTGAAACAGCTTGCTGCCTCAGGCTTTCAAGAGTGGGACAGTCCTGCTGACCCTGGCACAGCTCTTCCCTAGTGGGTCCCACTGGGCCTAGGAGTTCAACCAGGTAAGGCTCAAGCTCTATAGGCTCAGTTCCCTCTAGGGTGTCCAAGTCCTCTCCCTGAGGAGAGGGGCCCTGAGTTGTTCGCTATACAGAAGCTGGTTCCCCAGTCTTCTTACCTTTTCTCTTGGTTGGTTGGCCATTCTTCCAGGCTCCAATCCTACTTTTTCACCCTTCCTCTTTCTCTGTGCTCTTGTTTACACACACACCAATTCAGGGATACCCAGGATGGCTGCATGGGTTTTCAATTCATTCTCAGCCCAGGCTTAGGTTTCCAGCTCATTGTCAAGCAGACATCCAGCTGGTAACTTTTGAGAGACCACTGCCTGTTTCAGGCCAGTAACCCCACCCAGCCTAATGTCACCATAGCCATTGGATGATTAGTGGTAACAATGCCAGAATTGGTGACTGGGTAGGTTTTCCCAATCAAGTATTGCTCAGGGGAAACCAGTGTGTCTCTCACCATACTGACACTGGCACCTGTATCCCTCAGATCTTCTATCCTAGTTCCATTAACCCAGGGGTATAGCAATTACTTCTTTAAGTTGGGTGGCCACACAGCAACAGTGGCAAACTCAACTTCCCTTCTGAAACTAGAACTGCTTCAGTGTGCATCCTGATTTGCTCTGGGCACACTGTTGATCCCATTTGTAGGCTTGCTACTCCAGCTGTCGCTGGTCTGGCTGCCTTAGGGGCTTTGTTGTGGGGGCAGGATTTATCTACAGCTAAGTGTCCCAACTTCTTACAGTTGTTACACAAGGCCTTTAAAGGATCAAAGTTCTTCCCCCTATAGGGCTGAAGCACATAGGGAGTAGTTTGGGTCCCACTCCCCTGTACATATTTTTGTGGCCCTTTAGAAGACTTAGACTTTTTATCTTGGGGATTCTCACCACCTTTCCCCTGGGAAGGTTTTGTAACCACCTTCTTCTGGTCACCCTCAGTGGCTGTCCTTGTCACACTTGTCTTGACTCAGTGGTCTGCCTTCTTTCCCAATTCTTGGGGACAAATTAGACCTAGGTCTACCAAATGCTGATGTAACTTTTCATTTGTGCATTTACTGAGTATGTGTTCCTTCACAAACCCATTGTAAAGTGCAGTAAAATCATGCACATTGTGTCCCGTTAACCAACCATCCAGTGTCTTCACTGAGTATTCTACAAAATCAATCCAGGACTGGGTCTGGGTTTTGTGAGCCCCAGAACCTAATTCTATACGCCCCAGTAGTGAGTCCAAAGCCCTCAATCAGAGTCTTCTTCATGAGGTCATAGGACCCTGCATCTGGCTCAGAGAGGGTCAGAAGCCTGTCTCTGCAGTTACCTGAGAAAAGTTCCCACAGGAGTGTCCCCCAGAGAGGTTTCTTTAATATTCTCATGTCACAAGCCCTCTCAAAGGCTGTGACCCACTTGGTGATGTCATCACCAACCTCAAATTTAGGAACAATCCCTTTGGGGATTTTAGGATCATAAGACTGCTCTTTATCCTTATTATTAGTATTGCTGCCACCAGTGATGGGTGCTAAACCCATCTCTTTCCTTTCCGTCTCTACAGCCAGGAGTCTGGACTCTAGGTCTAATCTCTTGGCCAGCTTTGCTAGAAAGCTTTCCTCTTCATTGGGCATATACCAATGTTTTCCCTGGGACCTGGTCCACCTGTGTGGTCCCTAGGATCCCAGAGATTGATTCTTGGAGTTAAGAGTATGTGGGCCCTCTCCTCCCTAGGGATGACTGGAGGGGGTCACTATTCCCCTCATCCTCCTCCCTTTCCCCATCTGACTGGTCATCACCATTCTCAGAGGGCTGGCCCTGAGCATACTCAGCCAGGATCTCCTGGAGCCCTTGTTTGGTTGGATGCAGGCCCATTTGTACATTTTTAAGTTGGCATAGGGACCTCAATTCCTTGAAAGACAAGTGTAAGTAAGGTGTGAGGCCAAGCTCCTCAACCAGGTCCTGCATGTTATTACCTTCACTAGTAGCTGGGTTCTTTTGAGACATTCTAACCAGACAGTTCTAACCCTCTACCCTTTACTACAGTGACTTTTATTTCTTTAAAATTTGATTGGGACTTAAGCAAGGCCCTGACAAGACTTTTAGTACTTTTAGTATTTTAGAGAAAGCAATTTAGGAAAATCTGAATTCTAAAGGCAATTTAAGAGTTCTGTCGTGTGATCAGATGGGAACCAAGTAGTCCAACAAATGCAAGTTTGTATCCCACCGCTGAAGTAAGAAAGTGGCTCTGTATATACTGTACCAAAGTAAGGTTCGGTGTGCACAGAGTCCACAGTCCCCAGAGGTATGGCAGAGGCTAAAGTTAGATATAACCTTACTCTCTAAAGTGGTAGCTTGGTCGAGCAGTAAGGCAGTATCAGAGGACAGTGTAAAGCATTTGTTGTACACACTCAGTCAGCAAATGGTCTCACACACTCAAGAACTGAACTCTAGGCCAATGGGTTTATATATAAAAATATATAGTAGTTTATTTAGGACCACGAGTAGGTATCATAAATTCTTTCTCAGAATGAGATGTTGCAATAGAATGCTTTCAATTAGCAGTAGACTTTTGAATGCAATAGATACAGTTGTTGCAATATGCAACACAAGTTAAACACAATTATAACATTGAGCTCAGTGGGAGATTACGTAAATGCAATAAGATTACTTTATGAAATGTTGTTCTTACTCAGGGCTGGATCCTGGATCCAGCCTTGGTGCATTTCCTGTAAACAGTTGAAAGAAATCATTTTTGTTAGACAGGCGATTTTTAAGAAATATTTGTATGTTTTGAAAATTGACACTTAAAAGAAATTTTGGTGAAAACCAAGCAATGCAATCCTATGGATGAAAATCAAGTTACCCGTAAGTACAGTCTTAAGTACTTTTGAAAGCCAGTGCTGGGCTCAAAGATCCAGCACTAGGATCTCTCCTGATAGCAGATGAGTAATTTCGTTTTAGTTTTTTGGACGATTTTTAAGGAATATTTCAAAGTTGCAAAATTCGACACTTAGAAGAAATTTCAAGTGAAAACAAGCCAATGTTACCCTATGAAGAAACTAAGGTTATCTGTCTTTGGGTAAGTACTCGACTGGCAGAGTTAAGTTTCTGGGGTAAGACTCAGGGGTCTCCCAGGGTCAGGTAAGAACAGTTGTAACACCCTCAGTGGCACTGGGGCAGCCGGGTGCAGAGAGAGTAGGCCCACTGTTATCCTATTGAGGATAGGGGGGCCTTAGATTGGTGGCTGTTAACAGGCAGGCCACACTGCTGAGTTCCTGGTCACTTACACAGGGCAAGTGGGGAAGTAGGATAGGACAGATGCTGCACTTCCAGTGGCACTCGGGCAGCTGGGTGCAGGGTGCTCTTGGGCCTTCGACTTATTAACATTGTTTTACATCGAAAAAGTGGAGATAGTGAAACACTGGATGAAGAAGAAAGTGGTATTTTTCAGTTGTCTTAAATGTGAATCATGTGAAAATGCATTCGAAAAGATGACATATTAAAGACCACGTGCATCCATGTAGGAAATTATAAGATACAGACTACCTTATAAAACAGATTACATAATTTACATCTTACAATATCCTTGCAATTTGTAGGAAGTATAACATTTCCCATGACAAAATGTATGCTAGAGCATTTTGGAGCTATTTAAAATGTGGATGAAAGTTATCCAGTGATGAGACACTTTACAGAAAAGCATGACAACAACCAGAAATTGTTAACATTTTTGAAGTTGAGAGACTACAAAATAAGAGTAGTAGTGTCAAGAAGAAAAGAGAGCTCTTACCATAAACTTGCCCAGGAACAGAGGTGCTAGTTCACTACTCCCTATCACGGATGTCTTGGAGGCCTATTTATGATCTAGACTCCAAAAGACTCCCAAGGGGGAGTGGATAAAAGAACAAACCAAGAAGAGACTGGTCCTGGAGCCTTATTCTCTCTGCTTCTCTCGATCTATCATCCGTCCAGCAGACTGTACTAAACATAGAAAACGACTGCACCTTCTACTCTACTCTACTCTAGTTTTTTCATTATCTTTACATTCTTATTACCTACCCAGAACTCCAAGATATGTGCTTCTCTTCTATTTTATTTCTGCGTAGAATTCTTTTTCTTTTTTCTGCTATTGGTTACTGTCACCAGAAGACGTAACCTATTAAACAACGAAATTACTTAACCACGTATACTTACTCAAACTGGTTCTTGTTGTATATAATTATTCTTATAATACTTCACCCACTTACTTTCTTTAAGTTTGTGTTTCCTTTTCATCAAACGTATGCCTTTTTCCTTTTTTTATTTTAAGGAAAAGTCTAATGTGATTATCTGTACAGTGTTCCTAATTTAAGAAACTAATTGTTCTTCTTTTCTTTCTTTTATAGTGCTTTGAAATCACCTTTTTTTCTCTTGCAGGTAAGTACTTCAAATTATATTTTTAAACTATATACAATGCTTGTCATGTTTTCCAAAGTTCAGAATACAACAGCCTTTGAATACATTCATGCCACTTAGCTTATTTCTTGTTTCTCTCCCTTCTTTCACGTGTCGGAAACTGAAGTCTGTGAGGAAGATTGACTGCCTAGAAGTTGTTGCCAAAAGCGACGGCGCTGGAGGAGGAGCGATATATAAAACGCCTCAAAAAAGCCGACTTGTCTCTGAAGACCACAGAGATATTCCTGGACGAGGACTCGATGGACCTACTCCTGATGGGAATAGCGGAACAAAAACCCGGAAGAATTCCAGATGAAAACTCTCCAAGTAATTAGGAAATGCCTCAGAGTTTCTCTATGAGGTAGGAACACTAGGAAATCTTTAGTGAAGTGTGCATTTGTCACAGCGCACGCGCTTCATCAAGCCTCTCTGCACCTGTGAGGGAAAAAACTAGACTGCCGATGTAGATTGGAAAGCGGTGGCCATCTTAAGGTTCCAATCGTGATTCAACGCCCTCCAATTGAAAGTTCCAGGCTGATTTGCCTCCTTCGATCACTGACTATTACTCAGTAATGTACACACCATTTTGTGTCATGCGATCTGGAGGTCTGACAGTACCCCCAAACAAAGGAGGTCCTCTCAAACTTGGTTTCATAGGGAATCATTGATGAAAAGATTTTACCAACCTTGGAGCATGAACGTCTGACTCAAGTTCCCAAGATCGTTCCTCAGGACCATAGCCTTTCCAATCTACCGAATAGTACAATTTTCCTTTAACCCTTTTTTAATCTAAAATTTCTTTTACTTGAAATTCTACTCCAGACTCTAATTGGATGGGTTTTGGGGGTGAGCATTTCGTAGCTCTGGTGAAAACTGGATGGATCTTCAGTTTGATAGGTAGTTTCAGTCGATAAGTAACTTGATTCATCTTTTTCTGAATCAGATATGGCCCTATAAATCTGGGTTGAAATTTTCTATTACCGTTTTACCTAAGGTTCTTTGTGCTTAGCCAAACACTATCTCCTTTCTCTAGAGGAGGGCCCTTTCTTCTCTTTTTATCTGCAAAAGTCTTATATTTATTTTTAGCTTGCTCTAGATTTTGTGAAGCAGTTTGGTGAACTTGTCTTAAGTGGGACACTAAATCTTTTACTGCTGGGACTGAGATTTCAGTTTGCCTTACTGTGGAATTTGTGTTTCGGCCATATTCATATACTAGTCAACATATAGTTAAAACTACTATGCGACCTTTTGAATGTTAGCTTTTAATCCCACACACTGCCACTTGGCATAAACTGGATAAAGTTTGGATATAAAACAAAATAGACAACTGGTACCTGACAATGTAAAATAAACCTTATAACTCTTCAAACTACTCGAATACTAATCATGATATTTACAGCTGCTATGCGAACTTTCTTCTATTCCACATTGTCAAAGTGAACCTCAAGAACCACGCAGAGGTAACATATATATATTGTTTCTTTGCACATACTGAATAAAGTTAGGATTGAAAACAATAGAAAACGTGTACCCGATCGCGTAACATGTCATATGCCAAGCACAACCGTTGCTGGTAGTAACAAGCACCAGTTTGCGTCACACGCCTCACGTAGGACGATTAGCCAGCACGTAAAAAAAGTTAGCGGTCTAGCGCACTAGCGATCATATGAACCACGTAGACTCACTTAACCACACCCCTCCCCCACGCTACCGATACAAACATGGACTCAATGCCGGCTCGCACATCAGTAGGACCCGGTCCATGTATTAGGTTACAGCGGGAACACGTCGAGACAAACGTAAGTAACATAACTTTAATACAGAGTTACAGAGTGCTATTTACTTATATTTCTTACACGATCGAACAAAATATCCTTTGCATAGACATAAGATACAAGCATAGAAGCATTGTACTGTTTATTGTAACATTGGCAGTTGTATATCTGCATATACGAGGGCCAGACATGATATCGACTTTACAAACAATAAAAAGAAATAGCCTCAGTATAGTGAGACATATTCTCATATCAAGCAGCTATTGACAATCAGCAATCTGTATCCTCATATACAAAGCAGTAGTTCATTACCATAGTAGCAACGTCCTTAGTATATAATAATTTTGTAAGCGATCGAACAACACATCCTTTGCACAGACATAAGATACGAGTATAGCAGCATTGTACTGTTTACTGTAACATTGGCATTCGTATATCTGCATATACGAGCACCAGTCATGATATTGACTTTACATACGATCGAAATAATAACCTCAGTACAGTGAGACATATCCTCAAATCAAGCAGCTGTTGACAACCAGCAATCTATATTCCCATATACAAAGCGGCAGTTCATTACCATAGCAGTAACGTACTTAGCTGGTTCCCCCATATAAGAAGCAATAATTATATAAATGCCATGTGAATCTCCACTGCATCCCATTAAAAAAAATCACATGTGACCGGGTCCATGTATCCTGACACACGAAAAGTGAAAGTGAGCTACTCTTCTTTGTTCAGTGTTGTGAGTCTTGTCAATTTGTCAATGACCGATGTATTTTCTCAAAGAAATTCACGTGCTATTATTCACTGCTACGCATAATATTATGAACACCAGACGTGCCATGTAAGCGATTAGCCTTCTGATATAGGCACAATATAAGCATGTATCTTTGCAATTCATAGTATGTTAAATACACCCATGGCACACTGTACCCATGCATGGTCTATCACAGTTATTTCTCTATGCATACATCGTGTTGACCACATGCATGCTGCATTTAATTATTAAGCAGGTTAACCCTTCAGGGACGCATGTACTTAAGATATGCACGATAAGCCATCCTCTATATGAACATTTTTTCTGGCTATTATTGTTTCCTTTTCAGATGCTTTTCACGTCGGATCTGTAAGTAACCTGATCCACCACACTCACAGCGCACTTTAGGGTGTGCGCTGATATATACACCACAGTGACCCCTAACCTCTTTGGTCACTGACACTTGCAATGGTCCTGAATAAAACCTCATGATTAACGTAGAAGGCTGAAACTAGTTGACCTACACACTTAATAGGGATATTGAGGCACATTTTACCTCGTATATATCCCATTTATGTTATTCCTCATGCCATAGGACCCTTCTATTAAAACTTTTACAAAGGCATCTCATATAGGCATTTTTAGCATTAAATCACACTTCACATAGCACCTCACGTCACACCAAATCCTGTTCCACTGTAATCAGGTGTAGAAGCACAGCTGGATTGCACTCGGCATTCCAGCTGGACCCCGATGATGAAGCATGCCACCTACCGGGTAGGTGGGTGAGGAGTTTCATAAAACAACAACCTGTTGTCAGCGTTCCTTCATTCAGTAACAGGGAAACATACCTAATCTATACCTGCAAAGAGACTTGTCCACGTTGTTTTCTATATGAATAACCTGTGGAGACATTTCTAGCGTTATTATGCACAAACTCTGCTGTCCATAAGTAATCTGGCCAATCCCCATCTTGCTTCCAAAGGAACAACCTTAAGTATTGCTCTAATTCTTGGTTCACTCACTCTGTCTGCCCATCTGTTTCCGGGTGGTAACTGGTTGAATATTGGGCTTCAATTCCCATACCCTCCACAAAGGCCTTCCAAAAATGGGACAAGAACTGTGAACCCCGGTCTGAAATAACAGTCTTTGGGATTTCGTGAATCTTCACTATTTGTGTACTGAAGTGACTAGCTAATTGTTTTGCAGTGGCAATCCCTTTTAATGCCATAAAGTGGGCCATTTTTGAAAAGGCGTCTACTACAATCAAAATCGTATTGAAGCCCTGACTAGGAGATAAGTCAACTATTCGATCTAGAGTGATTGTGTGCCATGGAAAAGGTGGTGTAGGCAGTGGTTGCAGCAACCCTTTGGGAGCCTGTCGTTCAGATTTTCCCTGAGCGCAGATTTCACAGGTCTTGACATATTTTTCAATATCTCTAGTCATATGAGGCCACCAATAATGTCTCTTTACTAACTCTTCAGTCTTTGATTCCCCTTTGTGCCCTGCCAAAAGATGATCATGGCATTCGTACATTGCTTGATTGTGCAACTCCTCGGTGGGCAAGTATAAGGCTCCTTTATGGTAAGGTAGCTGAAGTTTAATTTCTCTTCCTGCTTTCTTCCCGACCCAGTCTTGCATTGCTTCTGGGCTCATGGCTTGAGTCACTTGCTCCTTCAAATCAATGGATGTGGTGGCTCAAATTATCCTTGAGTGTGGAATTAATGTTTGGCTTTCAGTTTGACTCTTCTGGTTGTCAGTTCCTAGTCTGGATAAGGCTTCTGCTTTCCCGTTCTGAGCTCCTGGTCTGTAAGTCATTACAAAGTCATAATCAGCAAAGCTCAATGACCATCGAAGTTGTCTGAGTTAGCAATCTGGCCGATTTCAAGAATTTTAAGTTTTGGTGATCAGTGAAAACTGTTACTTGGTGCTGAGCCCCAATAAGGTAGTGTTGTCACTCCTTAAAGGCATCCTTGATGGCCAACAATTTTTTCTCAGTTATAGTTTAATACACTTCGGCGGGTGTCAGCTTTCTTGAGCTGTAGGCGACTGGGTGTAGCTGACCTGTGTCCTTGTGTCGTTGGGATAGCACTCCTCCAACTGCTTGATATGAGGCATTGTTCCCGACATAAAATAGTTCCGAAGAATTTGCATGTAAGAGTATTGGTGCGGTGGTGAAATCTTTCTTTAAAGATTTAAAGGCTTCTTCTGTTTCTTCTGTCATTCAAAACAAATTCCTTTTCTGAGTAATCGTGTAAGAGGAAGTATCTTCCGTGACAACTCGCTGATAAATCTTCTATAGAAGTTTGCAAATCCTATAAAGTTCTGAACCTCATTAACACTTGTAGGGGACTTCATGTCAACAACAGCCTTTATCTTTTGCTCATCCATGTTTATTCCGGTTGGTGAAAGGATAAAACCCCAAAACTCCACTTCCGAAAAATTAAATGTGCATTTTGCCAGTTTCACAAACAGCTTGTTTTCTCTGAGCTTTTGTAACATTCCTCTTACTTGTCCCTGATGTTTACTCTTGTCAGAGGAATAAATCAGGATATCATCAATGTATACAATTGCACATTGATCTATGTATTCACTGAGAATGTCGTTTATAAAATGCTGGAAGGCAGCCGGGGCATTGCACAGACCATACGGCATAACTTGGTACTCAAATAGCCTGAATCTTGTTCTTAAGGCTGTCTTCAACTCGTCACCCTCTCGCATTCTAACTAGGTGGTGGGCCCCTCTCAGATCTAGTTTTGTATATATTTGCGCTCCTTCAAACTGATCTAACAGAACCGAAATGAGAGGAAGCGGGTAATGTTTTTTCTTTGTGATCTTATTGATTGCGCGATAATCAATGCAAGTTCTCAAATCTCCTACCTTCTTGGGCACGAAAAATAGAGGCGAAGATACAGGAGATTGTGACAGCCGGATAAACCCGTTTGCCAGGTATTTGTCTAAGTATTCTTTGAAATGATGATGTTCTTTTTCAGCTAGAGCACAGACTCGACTGCGAGGCAGATTCGAGCCCTGTTCAAGATCTGTTTTACAGTTGTAAACATGATGAGGGGGCAGCTGCTCTGATTCTGTTTCACTGAAGACATCTTCAAAATCCTGGTGTTCTTGTGGTATTTCCTGGGAATTAATGACGCACACTAATACTCCTGTCATACACAAGGAATGAGCAGGATTACACCCAGTGGTTTTTTCCTTTACTCCAAAACAATTCTTTTTACAATAATCGGAATCCATCACAATCTTCCTGGAGCTCCAATTGATAGTAGGGTTGTGCTCCGTAAGCCATGGTAGACTTAAAATGAGCTGAAATTGGGTGCATTGATTAGATTAAATTGAATCACTTCTTCTGAGAGATTTGTCCCATCCACCACCCGGACGGGTTCACTTTCTGGTTTCAGTATTGCTCGCAACCCTACCTTAGCTGCAAATTTTAGATCACAAAAGTTTCTGGTGGCTCCGGAATCTATCATTACTGAAACTTCTGTCAGCGTTACTTGCTGAAGCTTAATTATCATGGACAAAATCAAATGTGGAGGGACGACTGCAGGGTATTGGCCACTTGATGTTCCTTTGCAATTGATTCTTGATTAGCATCCACCGGTCCAACTCCAGCTACAGGTGGTGCTGCAAGTTTTCCTTCGGTCTTAATGAAGTCTTAGGTTTTTTTGGGCAACCTCTCACGAAGTGCCCACTTGAGCCACAGTACATGCATAAGTTGCCTGATCTCTTTTTCTCTATTTCTTCCTTTGTTAAAGGACCCCTTATCATTCCTATTTGCATGGGCTCCAAACCTAACTGCCCTTCTGTAGTTCTGTTGCTCTCAGACCTAACTCTGTCGAACCTTGGAACTATTGGTTTGAAATCTCTTCTCTTTTCGCCTTTCCTTTCGCCTTGATGGAAATACATTTCGAAAACCAGATCTACTAATGCCGAGATTTTCGTAGGTCTATTTGGTATTTGCACCAGTACGTCCTTGAGTTCCTCTCTTAACCCTCGATAAAAGACTGCAGCTCTTTTACTCTCTGGCCAGTTAGTCTCCACTACTAACTAACTAAACTGAGCCAGGTAGGTCACAAGGTCTCGGTTCCCTTGTTGTTGGTTGAGCAATTAATTATCGACGACTTGAGAAATTCTTCGTCTGTAAAAAAGTCAGGAGAAATTCTTGTTTGAACTCTTTATAGTTATGCAATAGAGTATCATCACGGGTAACCAGAGGCATAGACTAAGATGCTGTGTCACCAATTAGGTATGACAAAACAAAGGCCACTCTTTACTGCGCCTCTGGGAAAATTGAAGGGCGGCACGTGAAGTGTAGGGAGAACTGAGTGAGAAATACCTGTGCCTTTTGTGGATCCCCACTACATCTTTCTGGAGGAGCTAACAGAATAACTGGGGACAGTGAGTGGATTACTTGTGTTGTCACTCTATTTGAGCTTTCAGTAGGAGGATCTAGTGTTTCTCGTCCGGTACTAAATGGTTGTCTTAATCTCAAGGCTAATTCTGCTGTTTCTTTCCTTGAATTTACCACTTCCTGTCTAAGGCTATGTTTTTCCTCCCTATCAGCTACCAACTCCTTTTGTATCATCTCCAAGACTGTTCCTAAGGTCTGCAAATTGATTCCTTCAGCCATTCTGTTCGGGTGCAAGTATAAAACGTAGGCACTTCACTCTGTCAAGACGAACAGAGAGCTCTTACCATAAACTTGCACAGGAACAGAGGTGCTAGTTCCTTACTCCATCTCAAGGATGTCTCAGAGGCCTATTTATGACCTAGACTCCAAAAGCCCCCAAGGTGGATGGGGGAGTGGATAAAATAACAAACTAAGAAGAGACTGGTCCTGGAGCTTCGCTTGATCTATTGTCCATCCAGCAGACTGTAACTCTGAAAAGACCCGAGGATACTAAACACAGAACATTAATGCACCTCCTACTCTAGTTTTTTCACTATCTTTACATTCCTCTTGCCTACCCAGAACTCCAAGATATGTGCTTCTCTTCTATTTTATTTCTGCGTAGGATTCTTTTCCATTTTTCTGCTATTGGTTACTGTCACCAGAAGACTTAACATATTAAACAATGAAATTACTTAACTATGTATCCTTATTCAAACTGGTTCTAGTTGTATGTAATTATTCATATAATACTTCACCCACTTACTTTCTTTAAGTCTGTGTTTCCTTTTCATCAAACATATGCCTTTTTCCTTTTGTTATTTTAAGTAAAAGTCTAATGAGATTATCTGTACAGTGTTCCTAATTTATGAAACTAATTGTTCTTCTTTTCTCTCTTTTACAGTGTTTTGAAATCACCTTTTTTCTCTTGCAGGTAAGTACTACAAATTATATTTTTTAAACTATCTACAATGCTAGTTATGTTTTACAAAGTTCATAATACAACAGCCTTTGAATACATTAATGCCACTTAGCTTATTTCTTGTTTCTCTCCCTTCTTCCACGTGTCGGTAACTGAAGTCTGTGAGGAAGATTGACTGCCAAGAAGTTGTTGCCAGGATCGACGACGCTGGAGGAGGAGCAACAATATAAAATGCCTCAGAAATCGCCCACTTGCCTCTGAAGACCACAGAGATATTCCTGGATGAGGACTTGATGGACCTACACCTGACGGGAATAGTGAAACGAAAACCCGTAAGAATTCCCGACGAAAACTCTTTAAGTAATTTGGAAATGCTGCAGAGTTTCTCCATGAGGTACGAACACTATGAAATCTTTAGTGAAGTGTGCATTTGCCACAGTGCGTGCGCTTTATCAACTCTCTCTGCACCTGTGAGGGAAAAGACAACACCGCCGATATAGATTTTAAAGCAGCGGCCATCTTAAGGTTCCAATCGTGATTCAATGCCTTCCAATTGTTGGTTCCTGGCCAATTTTCCTCCTTCGAGCACTGACCATTACTCAGTAATGTACACACCATTTGTATCATACGATCCGGAGGTCTGACAGGTAGCAAATGGACCTTAAATCTAAGAAAGAGAGAATTACACTATATATTAGACTTAGAAACATATATACATCTAGTAGAAGGATGAGACTAAGTGAAACATTAATGTGATGACATTCAATCAGTCCACATATGCAGTAATATTATTTAAAAAAAGAATAAGATAATTTCCGTAGATGATCTACATATTTCTTTTAACATAGAAAACAAACATCAAAATGGGGAGCAGACATGTGCAGCATGATTCTATCAGCTAAAGCTCCAAATGTAATGAGTTGAGCACTTAACAGCTGTAATACTATTCCAGTAAATGCTGTTTTTTTATTAAAGATAAAAAAGAGATATTGACTATTAGGGATTATCAAAATGAAATATAAACAAAAACAATAAATTCTGAATATAAATAATGGGTATCTCTTTGAAGCCCGTTTCTTATGTTATATGCACACATGATAAATGCTATTCAAATGCACTATAGGTAGTGCACTTGAACTGTTACAGAAAGTGCATCTGCTGTGTAATCTCGACATTGATACGAGTGTGTATTAATGTTTTGTTGTACAGTAACAACAAGTTGCAGTTTTGACATATATTTATTACCCTTGTGTGGTTTGGATAACATTATATTTTTATATGTTCATGTACTTCTTTAAATAATACTCTGCCTTTCTTTCCATTTATTTTATAACGGAAAATGTATCAGTTTGAATAGTGCTCTACACTTTTATTGTAACTGTATATGTACCTGTAATCATGCATTTAAACATGTATTTGTAATATCTTCATGTTATGTTTATTGTGTTCCTTTGTACATTGTAACTAGTTGCTCAGCAAGTGTGAATGTTCTTTGTGGTATGTTGACATGGGTAGAATGCTTGGATGCCTGGTGTGTGTGTGACAGTTGGGAAGATGGGCTGATTCTGCAGTAAGAAGTTGTTTTTTGGTGACCTTTTCAAGTACTTTCTGGGTTTTACTGCGTCATTTAAGGTTGTTTAAAGGCACATATTATCACTTTTGAGCATCATTACTATGTTTTCTTTGCTCACAGGTGGACATGCTTTTGAAATAAGTGTTGCAGACATTATGAATACTGGTGGGTCTGATAACTTTTAGTCGTGCTCTGTACTAAAATGTTTCTAAGGACGTCCAACTCGGGTGAGAGGTCGCCCACCGGCGTGTGTTTTCTGTTTAAAAAAAAATTTACTACTGTTTTGGGTGGCGGAGTTTGCATTGTTTTAGCGTTTATTTTGTTTCTAGCAAACTGTTTATTGTTGCCACAATAAGGCCTAGCCAAAGGTCAAGCTCCATGGGCAAGCCCTTCAGTGCAGAAGGGGTTGGAGGGGTTGACTGCCTGCAGCAGGGCGGGTGCAGGGCGTGGCTGAATGTCAGGCACTATGGCTGACTCCCACTGTGCGCGGCCAAAGCCTTCAGATGCCGGTTTTGGCTGCTTGTGCCTGGTTGGGTGCCGGACCGTGAGATAAAATAGTGGCCATATGACACAGGTTAGGCACAGGGCTTGACCTTTGTTCAAGGCAAGTGCTCAACCCAGGGTTTAGCTAACAATGGTCCATTTGGCACTGGGCCTTCCTGTCCACAGCAAGGTTGGCTGCCCATGCCAGGCTGGGTACAGGGCCTGACTGCTGGCCGGCTCAATACCTAACCCCCTCTGCGCACTTCCAAAAGCTTTCAGCCATGTGCAGCAGGGGTTGGCTATCTGTGTTGTGTTGGGCAAGGTGCAGGAAGTTTCATGCTGGAGATTTTTGTTAAATCAAAACAAGAAATGTTTACCTATATTTTGTGCTGTATTATCTACTATGTAAGGTTGGGGTTGTAAGGAGCACTCCGTGGTAAACTGAATTTTAATTTGAATCAATTGGTGCTGCGATTTTTAGGATTGTCACTCCTGATTTAATGCTTAGTTATGGTGGGTTGTGGCCCACCTAATCGCGCACTGTTCACTTGGTGCTCCGCACCTTATTTGTTTATGCAATCACAACCAACTATTTGTCTTCTATAATCTAGTGATATTTAATCAAATATTCATATTTTAGCATTTCATTTTGTTATTCACACTTTTCATAACAATATGCTCATAAATTCATTATTTCAACATATATGCATTTTTACATTCCTTCAATAAATTTCAATCATTATTCATGGCTCATTATTAACAATGTTCCGTAGTTGAGCCCAATGCATTTCGGCACCTTTGTAGTGCCTTCATCAGGGGAAGTGCTGTAAAAGTAAGAATACATAGTGTAAGTGTGTTGCATCTTCATGAATGGGGTTAACTAGTGTATTAATGGGATAGTTTGCATACCTGAATGTGCCTGCTATCTGACGTGTATATACGTGAAGCCACCTCAAACGAAATTAATCTGTAGAAATCAAATGCGAATCCGTCATTAACCTTGCTATGTCAACTCCTTATAAAAACCTAATTGCCTTGTTCTAGTTTGATAACATACCTTCAGCTCTTTACCGTTGTATTTCTAAAATAACAAACGTAAAATTCCTTAGAAGCCTGTTTACATCACCAATAATGACTGCACAAGTGTCAACCATCACCTCACATTTACCTTATCTTCTTTCTACAACCGGAATCTAAAAAAAACAAACACAGAGATAAGTTGCCGCTATACTTCTGACTAATGTGAAATAATCCTCTCTTATGTTCTATATCTTTTCCTGCTCGTACCTGTATATCTTGACGTGCCTTCTTTAACAAAAAACCGCAACCCTGTGTTTGCTTCCGTGTCCGCTTCACTGCCGATAAGAATTATAAACACGCTGTGAACTCCGTTAGTGTTACGTGGTGATAAAGATCAAAAACGGACTAACCACTGACTATGATGTGTTTAGCGGTCCTCTTTAAGCGCCATCTTAGTGTGGTGAAATGCAGGTTTCTCCTGCTACTCGTATCTATAATCTAAACGTGTCTCCTATTTCAAAAACCGCAATCTTGTACCAGCTTCAGTGTCCACTTATCTTACAATAAAATAATCATGCCCACGCCGTAAACTTCACGGATGTTGCGTGATGTAAAAAAACATGATATACACTAAATGGACTATATGCTAACTCTTGTGTATTCAATGGACCCCACTAGGCGCCATCTCCATATAGTAGAAAGTGATGGTAAGCGATGCTGTGTAACTGACATAAAATGCTGTTCAACAAAATATAAATGCTCATTCACCTCTATATAATACGAACTGGCTGATATGAGTGTGCCTACTTAGTAGTGTGCTCTTTCCTTTGATGGTCTAATACTTATACCTTTGTTGTTTGTCACTTGTGTCCTGCCGAGATGAAATCTAATTGGTGTGTGTTCGTGTTGAGCATTCTTTAATTTATCTTGTGACTGCTATTAATATGTTAGTTTTCTTGGTGATGGAACGTACAATATATTTGCATACATTTTCACTTTGTTATAACATTTTCTTAACAACGGGGCAATTAAGTTGTCATTATATTTCCCCAATGCTGACAAGTCATTTGATTAATTCTAGATGGGTAATTGTTATTTAAGTTATTTTAAAGATAACATGCTAGATCGTATTTGTCATTAAGACCTGATGGTACCATCGTATTGAAGTATTTTATCCAAAATAATTCGCGCTGTAACAGTTTTTGGTGATATTAATCCCTGGTTTTAAGGGTACCTGTTCTAGAATCAAGAATCTGAGTTGTGAGATGCTGTGTTTCTCTTGTATCCAATGTTGTACCAATGGTGATGTTAGGGTGTTATTTCGGATCCTGCTTTTGTGTTTCGATATCCTAACTTTTATTTTCCGTTCCGTTTTGCCTATGTACATTCTGCCACACGGGCATTTGATACCGTACACTACATTCTGCGTATTGCAGTCACTCGTATGTTTTAATTGAATCAATTTTCCTGTAGTTGGATGTGTACACATATTTCCTGTTATGACATTGTTACAATTTACACAATTGAGACACCGTATTGTTCCTTTGTTTGTTACTGTTGTCACTGGTTGTTGTCTATGTTTGAGTCTCTCTTTAAGATTTAATCCTCTGGTGTATGCGTGTAGCGGAAGTTCTTTGAATAAACCATTGAAATCTTGCTCCATGGATAATAGTTCCCATCTTTTGTTGATAATGTTTTTTGATTTTGTATGATTAGGTAGTGTATTTCGTTACAAATACCATTCTGTCTTGTTGGGTTTTTATCCGCGGTTTCAGCAATTCTGTCCTGTTCATTCGCAATACTTTTTGTTTTTGTTCCTGAAGTGTTTCTGATGGATATCCTCTGTCTTTGTATTTTTGAACTTGCCTTTCCAAGGTGTTTTCACAAGTTTGTGTATTCGAACAAATCCGTTTGATCCGAATGAACTGTGATAGTGGAAGATTCCTGATTAATGACTTAGGGTGAAAACTGGTGTAACTGAGTGCATTGTTTCGATCTGTGGGTTTTGTGTACAGTTCCGTTTCGAATCCACTGTCTGTTCTGGTAATCCTGACGTCTAAAAAATCGATAACATCCTTATGTATCTTATGTGTGAATTGAATTCTTGTGTCCACTTGATTAAGAGTACTGATTACCTGTTCCAATGATTCCTGTGTGTCATCCCAAATCAAAAAAATATCATCGATGAATCGACAGTAAAGTTTTACATGAGACCATTCACTCAAATTCATCAGGTGTTGTGATTCAAATTGGGCCATAAATGTGTTAGCGTAAGCTGGGGCCCCAGCAAAGCCCATGGATGTACCGTTGAGTTGTGCATGATATTTGTTCTTCCATACGAAATAGCTATTGTGGAGGCAAAATTTGAGCAACTGTAGCAAAAAGATTTTTTATCAGTGGGTATTTCTTCCAACTTAAGTAGAGCCCATTCTGCTGATTCCAATCCTGCAGCGTGTGGTATAGAGGTGTAAAGTGCCACCACATCTATGGTGCACATAATCCAATGATTTTGGAAACCTTCTTGTATCCATGCAAGTTTATTGAGAAAATCTGTTGTGTCTTTTGTATACGAACCCCAGTTTTGTTCAAATTTCTGCAAGTAGTAGTCTATATACTGTCCGAGGGGGTCAAAAATTGACCCACACCCCGAGACAATGGGTCTGAATGGGGGGTTTGTGGGATGTTTATGGATCTTCGGGATCATGTATAATTGTGGCCTTCTCGGGTTATTTTCTGTGAGGTATGCCCTTGTTTGTTGATCAATCCATTCGTTCTCTTCAGCTGTCTGCAGTATTCCTTTTAGCATGATTTGGAGCGTTATGGTGGGGTCTGATTGCAACTGTAAGTAAGTATCTTGGTCCGACACATGTTCATTTACTTTATAATCATAGAAATGTGTGTCCATTATTACCAGGGCTCCCCCCTTGTCTGCTGGTTGAATTGTTAGTGTTTCATCGTTAGCCAGGTTGTTTATGATGTTCTGTTCAGTCTTAGTCAAATTGTTGTATCGTTTTTTCTTGTAATCCAGAGATTTGAGATCATTTTTCACCATTATCTCAAATGTGTCTAGTATCTTGTGTGACACTGAAGCTTGATATACACTCTTTGGTTTAAATTGTTTCTCCATGTGTTCAACCCTGTTGTTTGTTGGCTCTGCCACGTTTTCAAAATAATGTTTTAATTTTAATGTTCTCATGAACTTAAAGAAAGCGCCCTCTGTTTCCAATTCATTTGTTACTGTAGTGGGTACAAATGACAAACCCTTGTTCAAAGTCGATATTTGTTGTTTTGTAAGAGTTGTGGAAGAGATATTAATGATTAGACTACTGTCCGTCCACTTCTTAGAGCTTTGCCTGCCACTTCCTCGCCTTGTTTTCCGCTTATTACCGGTGTTTCCGTTTGCAATGTTGGTGGTTGCCCTTGATCCCGTTCCTGTGACAAAAAAGCCGTGTCTCTACTTGTGGTGGCCTGCTGGTTGCTATCAGTTGGTAATGCTACTCCTTCTTGGGTTACTATTACTGGTCCTCTTCGGATCGATGTTTCCTTGTCGGTTACCAGACTTTCTTCGGACGAGTGTGTTGTTGGTGTTGTTTTTTTTGGAACAAACTGTCGTCGGGCATAGATGTCAGCCCATGTATAAACTTCATCAAGCTTATAATCTATTGTGTCGCGTTTATATTTGCGCAGCTTGCCCTCTTGTAGTTCTTTCTCATATTTTTCCAATTTCTGGTTAATTCCCTCCAGACTCATCTTCCACGAATCTATTTCCATTCTTGTTTCTAATTCTGTTTTGAGTGTGTAGATTTCATCTTCTAGCTCTCGTATGGTTTTGGCTAGTTCTTCTATGATGAGTAATATTAGGTCTAAGGAACATTTGTTCAGTATGCTGTACCACTTATCCATGGACTTTGGGTTTAGGTTGAAACGGAATAACATTGGTTTTATGGATAAACGTAGACCTCTAGGGATGCGCTTGGCTTTATGGTATTGAATCAGCGTTGAAGCATGCATTCTTTGATTTACTTGACGTCGAGCTAGATATTCGAGCTGTTTGAGTTGTTGACTTATGGAACCCCCGTGTACATCCATGTTTCTGACTTCCTTGATTAGTGAGTAAATTTGATCTGCCTGCTCATTGGTGTAGGCCAATGTGGTGGCCCTATTGTCCGTGATTGAAGTTATTGTTTCAAACTGCATCTTTTCCTTGTTTGGGTGCCTCCTTGCAAAGTTGACTGTGTTAACTGTGTAAGGTTGGGGTTGTAAGGAGCACTCCGTGGTAAACTGAATTTTAATTTGAATCAATTGGTGCTGCGATTTTTAGGATTGTCACTCCTGATTGAATGCTTAGTTATGGTGGGTTGTGGCCCACCTAATCGCGCACTGTTCACTTGGTGCTCCGCACCTTATTTGTTTATGCAATCACAACCAACTATTTATCTTCTATAATCTAGTGATATTTAATCAAATATTCATATTTTAGCATTTCATTTTGTTATTCACACTTTTCATAACAATATGCTCATAAATTCATTATTTCAACATATATGCATTTTTACATTCCTTCAATAAATTTCAATCATTATTCATGGCTCATTATTAACAATGTTCCGTAGTTGAGCCCAATGCATTTCGGCACCTTTGTAGTGCCTTCATCAGGGGAAGTGCTGTAAAAGTAAGAATACATAGTGTAAGTGTGTTGCATCTTCATGAATGGGGTTCACTAGTGTATTAATGGGATAGTTTGCATACCTGAATGTGCCTGCTATCTGACGTGTATATACGTGAAGCCACCTCAAACGAAATTAATCTGTAGAAATCAAATGCGAATCCGTCATTAACCTTGCTATGTCAACTCCTTATAAAAACCTAATTGCCTTGTTCTAGTTTGATAACATACCTTCAGCTCTTTACTGTTGTATTTCTGAAATAACAAACCTAAAATTCATTAGAAGCCTGTTTACATCACCAATAATGACTGCACAAGTGTCAACCATCACCTCACATTTACCTTATCTTCTTTCTACAACCGGAATCTAAAAAAACCAAACACTCTCTTATGTTCTATATCTTTTCCTGCTCGTACCTGTATATCTTGACGTGCCTTCTTTAACAAAAAAACGCAACCCTGTGTTTGCTTCCGTGTCCGCTTCACTGCCGATAAGAATTATAAACACGCTGTGAACTCCGTTAGTGTTACGTGGTGATAAAGATCAAAAACGGACTAACCACTGACTATGATGTGTTTAGCGGTCCTCTTTAAGCGCCATCTTAGTGTGGTGAAATGCAAGTTTCTCCTGCTACTCGTATCTATAATCTAAACGTGTCTCCTATTTCAAAAACCGCAATCTTGTACCAGCTTCAGTGTCCACTTATCTCACAATAAAATAATCATGCCCACGCCGTAAACTTCACGGATGTTGCGTGATGTAAAAAAACATGATATACACTAAATGGACTATATGCTAACTCTTGTGTATTCAATGGACCCCACTGGGCGCCATCTCCATATAGTAGAAAGTGATGGTAAGCGATGCTGTGTAACTGACATAAAATGCTGTTCAACAAAATATAAATGCTCATTCACCTCTATATAATACGAACTGGCTGATATGAGTGTGCCTACTTAGTAGTGTGCTCTTTCCTTTGATGGTCTAATACTTATACCTTTGTTGTTTGTCACTTGTGTCCTGCCGAGATGAAATCTAATTGGTGTGTGTTCGTGTTGAGCATTCTTTAATTTATCTTGTGACTGCTATTAATTAATTAATAACACAAAACCCACAGATCGAAACAATGCACTCAGTTACACCAGTTTTCACCCTAAGTCATTAATCAGGAATCTTCCACTATCACAGTTCATTCGGATCAAACGGATTTGTTCGAATACACAAACTTGTGAAAACACCTTGGAAAGGCAAGTTCAAAAATACAAAGACAGAGGATATCCATCAGAAACACTTCAGGAACAAAAACAAAAAGTATTGCGAATGAACAGGACAGAATTGCCGAAACCGCAGATAAAAACCCAACAAGACAGAATGGTATTTGTAACGAAATACACTACCCAATCATACAAAATCAAAAACATTATCAACAGAAGATGGGAACTATTATCCATGGAGCAAGATTTCAATGGTTTATTCAAAGAACTTCCGCTACACGCATACACCAGAGGATTAAATCTTAAAGAGAGACTCAAACATAGACAACAACCAGTGACAACAGTAACAAACAAAGGAACAATACAGTGTCTCAATTGTGTAAATTGTAACAATGTCATAACAGGAAATATGTGTACACATCCAACTACAGGAAAATTGATTCAATTAAAACATACCAGTGACTGCAATACGCAGAATGTAGTGTACGGTATCAAATGCCCGTGTGGCAGAATGTACATAGGCAAAACGGAACGGAAAATAAAAGTTAGGATATCGGAACACAAAAGCAGGATCCGAATTAACACCCTAACATCACCATTGGTACAGCATTGGATACAAGAGAAACACAGCATCTCACAACTCAGATTCTTGATTCTAGAACAGGTACCCTTAAAACCAGGGATTAACAATCACCAAAAACTGTTACAGCGCGAATTATTTTGGATAAAATACTTCAATACGATGGTACCATCAGGTCTTAATGACAAATACGATCTAGCATGTTATCTTTAAAATAACTTAAATAACAATTACCCATCTAGAATTAATCAAATGACTTGTCAGCATTGGGGAAATATAATGACAACTTAATTGCCCCGTTGTTAAGAAAATGTTATAACAAAGTGAAAATGTATGCAAATATATTGTACGTTCCATCACCAAGAGAACTAACATATTAATAGCAGTCACGAGATAAATTAAAGAATGCTCAACACGAACACACACCAATTAAATTTCATCTCGGCAGGACACAAGTGACAAACAACAAAGGTATAAGTATTAGACCATCAAAGGAAAGAGCACACTACTAAGTAGGCACACTCATATCAGCCAGTTCATATTATATAGAGGTGAATGAGCATTTATATTTTGTTGAACAGCATTTTATGTCAGTTACACAGCATCGCTTACCATCACTTTCTACTATATGGAGATGGCGCCCAGTGGGGTCCATTGAATACACAAGAGTTAGCATATAGTCCATTTAGTGTATATCATGTTTTTTTACATCACGCAACATACGTGAAGTTTACGGCGTGGGCATGATTATTTTATTGTAAGATAAGTGGACACTGAAGCTGGTACAAGATTGCGGTTTTTGAAATAGGAGACACGTTTAGATTATAGATACGAGTAGCAGGAGAAACCTGCATTTCACCACACTAAGATGGCGCTTAAAGAGGACCGCTAAACACATCATAGTCAGTGGTTAGTCCGTTTTTGATCTTTATCACCACGTAACACTAACAGAGTTCACAGCGTGTTTATAATTCTTATCGGCAGTGAAGCGGACACGGAAGCAAACACAGGGTTGCGGTTTTTTGTTAAAGAAGGCACGTCAAGATATACAGGTACGAGCAGGAAAAGATATAGAACATAAGAGAGGATTATTTCACATTAGTCAGAAGTATAGCGGCAACTTATCTCTGTGTTTGGTTTTTTTAGATTCCGGTTGTAGAAAGAAGATAAGGTAAATGTGAGGTGATGGTTGACACTTGTGCAGTCATTATTGGTGATGTAAACAGGCTTCTAAGGAATTTTACGTTTGTTATTTTAGAAATACAACGGTAAAGAGCTGAAGGTATGTTATCAAACTAGAACAAGGCAATTAGGTTTTTATAAGGAGTTGACATAGCAAGGTTAATGACGGATTCGCATTTGATTTCTACAGATTAATTTCGTTTGAGGTGGCTTCACGTATATACACGTCAGATAGCAGGCACATTCAGGTATGCAAACTATCCCATTAATACACTAGTGAACCCCATTCATGAAGATGCAACACACTTACACTATGTATTCTTACTTTTACAGCACTTCCCCTGATGAAGGCACTACAAAGGTGCAGAAATGCATTGGGCTCAACTACGGAACATTGTTAATAATGAGCCATGAATAATGATTGAATTTTATTGAAGGAATGTAAAAATGCATATATGTTGAAATAATGAATTTATGAGCATATTGTTATGAAAAGTGTGAATAACAAAATTAAATGCTAAAATATGAATATTTGATTAAATATCACTAGATTATAGAAGACAAATAGTTGGTTGTGATTGCATAAACAAATAAGGTGCGGAGCACCAAGTGAACAGTGCGCGATTAGGTGGGCCACAACCCACCATAACTAAGTATTATCTACTATAGCTCATTACTTCGCACTGGAGACACATTACAATAATTTAAGATTACTGAACTTAGTCAAGTTTTGGCTTAACATTTTGATTAAATGGGAGTGTTTAACAACTAGAAACCAACATGATGGTTCTACCTATTACAACTAGTCTGCTGTTCATTTTCTATTCTCCTACTCGTGTTGTTTTGCTAGCACCAGTTTGTTACTGATCATCAAATTGCTTCTGTTGATAACTTGTTGCATCTCAGGATTTGCTGCTGATTTTCCAAGTTGCTTCTATTGTTGATCCACTGGTATTAAGTTCTCCTTCACGTGGAAATGTTTTAGCGTTGGTTTGCAATTTGAACTTGTGGTTATTTTCAACTGTTTTCAATCAGCAGCCCTTTAGCTTCTACTGCAGCCATTAGTTACTTTGACAATCGTTGTTGGCTTCAAAGATTTTCTGTTGCAGGCATGGTTGCAGCGTTTTAGCTGCTGCTTAACTTAATTTATGTTCCTATGATTCTGTTTCTTTGTTTAACTGACTGATATTTAACAGTGTGATGTTCGTTAGTGGTCTCAGTTCAGTGGTTGCTGTAATGTGATCCATTTTGCCTGTATTATTATTATTCTGAGTTTTGTATAGCGCCTGGTTACCAGAAAGGCATCCCAGCGCTCAACCAGAGAATGAAACTACAGAGTAATGCGGAGGTTTAAACAGAAAACAGAAAAGTTTTTAAAAGCTTGCGGAACCGAAGCAAACTGGCTTCCGAGCGCAGTTGAAGGGGAAGAGAATTCCACAAAGTGGCTACGTTTATAGAGAACCTTCTGCCCCCAGTTCTTACTTTCTTCACCCTCCCAACCTGCAAAAGATGTTGGTGGTCAGACCGGAGAGAGCGGAGGGCTTTGTAGGGCTGAACCATCTTCCCCAGAATAGGAGGACCTGCCCATTGCAGGACTTTATGAGCGATGCAGAGTGACTTGAACTTAACCCTGTCCCTCACAGGGAGCCAATATAGTGCCTTGAGCGTAGGGCGAGCAGATTGATGTCTGGGGATACCCGTCAGAAGCCTGGCGGCCGCATTCTGCACTTGCTGCAGTTTGTTCATGGTAGATTCTGGAGCACCAGGAACAACGCGTTGCTGAAATCCAGATGATAAGCCCCTGGATGAGAAGTCTCCTAGTGGCCGCTGGAAGCAGCGGTAGAATCTTCCGAGCCGAGCGGAGCAGGCCAAAGCATACGCCAGCAGTCTTTTTGGCATGGGTTTTAAACGACAGGTCCTGCTCAAGCCAGACCCCGAGGCTCTTAATCTCCTGCTTGGGGGTGGGAACAGGTCCAAGGCAGTCGGGCCAGCTGCTGGGAGACAGAGATGGAGAGGAGTTTCCCAGCAGCATCAGCTCCGTCTTGGAGCCGTTGAGCTTTAAAGCTGAGCTGCACATCCATGTGTAGATCTTCTCCAGACACGAGTGCAGCCGGTCAGGATGGTGGGCCGACTGGGAAAGGCCTACCACCAACTGAGTATCATCAGCATAACTGATGATTTTGATACCCAGTGGCAGTACCACGCTCTCCAGGGGGGCCATATAGACGTTGAATAACGTAGGGCTCAATGAAGAGCCCTGTGGCACACCACACTGGAGAGGGATTGAAGATGATTTTTCAGGGCCTTCCCATACCTCGAATGTGCGACCTTCCAAGAAGGAAGCAAACCACTTGAGGGCCAGACCGGTTATCCCCACCCCTGCCAGCCGTTGGAGAAGCACCTGATGGTCCACCTCCTGATGGTCCGCCTGTTAGGAAAATGTTACAACTTTGTTGTGTTAGATACTTGGACCATGGCTCTGCTTTGGTGCTTTTTTTTCTGATATGATGCAGATAATTGGGAGCTTTGGGTTTTATCTCTGATCCCTAGGCCTTAGCTGTATGGAACTGGTTGCTCAACTTCCCATGTTCGCTTAAACTTCTTATTCATATTTGTATTGTGTTTACTCATTAAGTTTTGTGTGTGGCTCACTTCCATGCCATGTTTGCTTTGGTGTATTCCAGCAAATCTTGGCTTTTCTTCCCAGCATAGTTGCTCAACCAGATTGCTGCAGTGTTTTCAACGTTGTGTTCACAGGATACAAACCAATTCAAGAGTGTTTTCTGACTTGTACTCAAAACGATCTAAAACTCTGAGCCACAGTACCCACATTACTTTGTAAACCTTGTAACCTCAATGAACCAGATCCAAATAGGTGGAAAAATGCATGTTTTGAAGCTGTTGCAACTTGCTTTCGTATCCCAGGTGTGAACTCTAACACTTACAGTTCATTTCACAGATAATGCCAGATTAATTCAATCCATCACGCTGGTTACAAACCTCACTGGTGGAAGCTTGGACCTCAGATCCATAAGAAACCATAACGCTACACCAACTCAGCTAACATTTCCTTCTAAGGCATATCACACAGACTCTCTTTGTCTATTGGGATCATCTTGTCTACGCCAAGAACATCCCTATCTGATTATTTTCAACAGATTCTAAGGAGTGAAGTAAAATTATAAATCCTCACGTGATATGAATCCTAGCGATCTAAATGCTGTGCTTAAGCTAGAAATGTATCATTCGCCAAGAAATATCTTACAAGGGCCTCCCTGTTTCAAAAGAAAGCAACGCTCTTGAAAAGATAATTAAGACAATAAGAACTGCTTACCTCACCAAGAGCTGGCAGCAAATGTAAACGTTGGAGGCAGATCAAGTCTCACTAGCAGACAAATAACATTTCTCATTCTTGCCAAAGCTTATAACAATGCAAAGAACAGCAAACATCTCTGCACAGAAGCGATGAATCTTCCCCAACAGAAATTCACAAGTATCTCAAACAAATTATACGAATCCCTTAGCTTCAGGTGCCTGCAAGATTCTACACCTCTTTCAGCGTCTTACAACAGACAAGCCATGCTTCCCCTTAAGCAAACAGTTCATCAAGGAGGGACAAGAAAGTATCTGTAATATCCTATCGTTATGCGCATTATTTATTTCCTGTATTTCAACAAGTATGGCGCTCCTTTCCTTCCTCCCACTGCGCGTGCGCAGGATACCCTGCACTCGCTGTTCATGAAATGTTGAGTTTGATGGAAGGTGAGAGGTTCTGTTTCACTGTTCCACTGTTGACGCATTGTTGTTTTGGTGCTCAATGTATAACAATCAACGGCCTTTGTTAGAGTTTGGCTGATGGAGTTCTCTGTCAAAACAAAGGTGAGTATCTTGTCCAAGATATTACAAGTGCCTTATGCTATAATACAATTGTATTACGGCCGACGAAACGCTCATCATGATTGTCCTCTGTCTGTTGTCGTTATCCTCGTAACATTCCCATTCCAAGCTAATGTGTGCAGCCAAAGTGTTGGAGCTAGTTGTCGCTCAAAAACTTCAGCCCTACGTAGGGAAACAAGCATTGGCAATGCCAATAAACTGGTTTATGAATGAAAGTGACTTTTGCGTCACTGTTGGTTGTATACACTTAATAAGTCATCATGCATGCTATTTGTCTTTCATCTTTGCATGCATGCATCCATTCAACAATTCACTGACTCATCCTTCCATTCATCCTTTGACACAACTGCAATAAAACACACACAAGCTCAACAACAAATGCAAGATAGAGTGAAAAAAAGTAGAAAAAGAATACATACTGCCTTCAAAACACGGCGGACATAATGTTTGCAATACCAAAACTAAACATAGTAGCATGTTGCGGGTAAACAAGCACGGGCCTCCTACACACTTCTCTCTTGGCACGCTCACAGGGCGAACTGTGCCACCTGACATGATGCTGTATGCACTATCGGCCCAGGCTCACTTTCTCAACTACTGGCTTCACACAACACCATTTCAGCCGAACTTAGCCATAGAGAGAGATCAGGCTTCCCCATGGCTGCTGCTAGCAATCTAGAAAAATAAAAGGCAGTGTATTTGTCAGTTGTAATATATAAATAAGTATACATAAGACTCAGTGATTGTATGAGTGAATGTATGGATAACTGTATACTTGTAATAGTGATTTTATAATACACTAAGTATGAGTTACTATCTATATGAATAGATGAAGTGGTGTTTGTATAAGTGTGTAGCTAAGTAAGTATGTAAGTTTTTGTCATTATTTGCATAAGTGAGTAGGATGACTTCATAAGTGAATAGGATGTGTACTGGTGTGTAATGTCGATATAGGTGTATAAGTATTTTTGATAGTGTACTATTGTTCATTGACAACATGTATGAGTGAATCTATAGGTAAGTGATTAGATGTGTGTTTAGATCCAGGAATTACTGAGTGGGTTTTTAGAAACTTGTATTGGTGTGTCAATGGATTAAAATATGGTACTCTGTATTTTACAGTGAGTGATGAAAGGTTATACTAGTGTATGATGAGGTGAATCTGATTGTGACATGGATGATGTCATCAGTGATGTCATTTGAGATGTCATCAGTGATGTCACTGATCATGTCATGAATGATGTAATATGTGACATCATCAGCAGTGGATTGCGGGTGCGAAAGATATAGTTAGTACAACTAACTATATCAGAGGAATTTCAATGGTTTTGTACGATTGAAATGTCCAGCTAACTATAACACCCCTAAAACCTATAGTTTCTTTAGTGAATTTCTAACGTTTATTTAAATGCTTAATCCTAACTATATCAGGCCTGAAACCTATGGTTTTTTCAGTGAATTTCAAAGGTTTTTTAAATGCTAATTATATTGACTGAAAAAACCATAGGTTTCAGCCACATTATAGTTAGGAATTAGCATTTAAAAAACCTTAGAAATTCACTGAAAAAACCATGGCTTTCAGCCACATTATAGTTAGGAATTCATTTAAAAAACCTTAGAAATTCACTGAAAAAAACCATAGGTTTCACACATGTTATAGTTAGCTGGACATTTCACTCATACAAAACCATTGAAATTCCCCCGTTATAGTTAGTTCAGCTAACTACAACTCACGCACCCGGAATGCACTGCTGATGACGTCACATATTACATCACTCATGACATGGTCAGTGACATCACTCATGACATCACTGATGACATCTCAAATGACATCACTGATAACATCATCCAGTGAATGTGTGTTTTTCTGAAATTTAAATGTTTTATATATGTATATCTCAAGGTCGTTATAAGAATAAATGGGTATATAAGTGTCTAAATGGATGATTTTTTTGTAAAATTGATTGTATAACTGACTGATTAATTGTACCTTAGTGAATACATGGGTTAGTGAGTAATGTTTAAATATGTAAATATCTGTATCAGTGTCACTCTTTGTGAATAAGTGGCTGCATGGGTTGGTGAGTAGCTACATGAGTGTCTATATAGGTTATTAGTTGTTTTTGTGTGTATCTGAGTGTCTGTATGGATCGGTGGGGGATATTACTTTGCGCATAGAAGCATGAATGAGTGACTCACTGTTTGTATGTGTTTTGAAGACAGCATGTGTGCAGGGCTGTATGGGTGGATGAGTGTGTGTATAGGTGTGTTAGTGAGTGAATGACTGTCTCAATAGTGTCTTTATGAGTAAGTACATATGTTTTAAACTACTATATGTGAGTATTGGTGTATATAAGTGAGTATATATGAGAGTGATTGATTGGAAGAGTTCCTGTATAACTAAGTATGTGTTTCTAAAAGTGATTGTTAAAGAGAGTAAGTATGTGTATGTTTCTGTAGTAAGCGTACTGGTGTGTGTATAGCTGTATATGCAAGTAAATGGATGTTTGATATTGTGTTTTTGCGTGTGTGAGTATGTGTGTGAGTAACTCTATGTATGAGTGTAGGTGTGTAACAGGATGTATAGGTGTATGAGTACATATGATGACTGAGTACATGTATGAGTGACTATATAGAACTGTTGGTGAATGAGTGGATGTGCATGTAGATCTTGGAATTACTGAATAGGTTGTTCTAACTGGAATTGGTATCTCCATTATTTTAGTTTCTATTTTTCAATTTGTGTGTATCAAAGGTTATATTACGCTGAGAGGAGGCCTGCCACTCTTTCACAAGGATGATGTCATCAGTGATGTCATCAGTGATGTCATTTGAGATGTCATCAGTGATGTCATGAGTGATGTCACTGACCATGTCATGAGTGATGTAATATGTGATGTCATCAGCAGTGCATTGCAGGCGCGTGAGTTATAGTTAGCTGAACTAACTATAACGGGGGAATTTCAATGGTTTTGTATGAGTGAAATGTCCAGCTAACTATAACATGTGTGAAACCTATGTTTTTTTCAGTGAATTTCTAAGGTTTTTTAAATGCTAATTCGTAACTATAACATGGGTGACACTTATGGTTTTTTTCAGTGAATTTCTAAGGTTTTTCAAATGCTAATTCCTAACTATAACGTGGCTGAAACATTTCAAAGGTTTTGTAAATGATTATTTTTAAATGTATTATTTCTATATTTGTTTATACTAATTTACTACATTGTTTTAAAGTACTTAATTTTAGATATGTTATTTTTTAAATTACATTACATATTTTTAATATAAATTGAAAATTTTTTTTTTTTAAAAATATTGAAATTGTAATATATATATTTTTTTAATATATTTTTAATTTATATATATTTTATAAAGCAGGCGATGATATCCTATGGAAGGAAATTCGAGTTACTGGTAAGTACAGTTAAATTTACTTTTCAGGAACAGTAGTGAGCTGAAAGATGCAGCACTGAGGTCTCTCCTGATAACAGGTGAGTAAATCAGAATTCATAGTTCGGCTGATTTTAGAGGAATATTTGTACGTTTCAAAAATAGACAGAAACTTTTCTGGTGAAAACCACACAATAGATTCCTATGGAAGGAAATACAAGTTACTGGTAAGTACGCTTAGATTGACTTTTCAGGGTCCTTACTGGGCTCAAAGATGCAGCACTGACATCTCTCGTGATAACAGGTGAGTAAATCGGAATTCGTAGCTCTGCTGATTTTAGAGGAATATTGTGCTCAATAGTGAAGAAAGGGGCGGGGCCTGAGGTGATATGTGTGCAAACACGCCCTGTGGCGCGTTTTGGATTGGTGAATTAATTTCTCTTCAATCCTGAGGTCCCCTCTGAGCCAACTAGCCCACCAGGTACCTCCAGTATGCGCCAGGGAGCTGTGTTGCAGAGAGGTGTTCAGAGGGCACGCCCCCTTTTTACAACACTCTGCAATGCAGCCTGTGGTGCTTAATGGAGGTACCTGTTGGACTAGTTGGCCCCTAGGGGACCTCTGGATTGAAGAAGAATTAATTCCTCAACTTAAAACGCATCACAGGGCATGTTTGCACACATATCACCTCAAGCCCCGCCCCCTACCTTCAACACTGTGCAAACACACCCCGTAGCGTGTTCTAAGTTGGGGTATTAAGTCCCTTTGGATACTGGGGGTCCCTGGAGGCCAACTAGCCCTCCAGGAACCTCCAGTATGCGCCGGGGGGCTGCGTTTCTGAGAGGTGTAAAAAGGGGCGTGGCCGCATAACACCTCTCCGCAACGCAGACCCCTGGCGCGTTTGCAGAGGGGGAACTAATTCCCCTTGAATACTGGGGGTCCCTGGGGGCCAAGTAGCCCACCAGGAGTCTCCAGTATGCACCAGGGGGCTGAGTTGCACAGAGGTGTAAAAAGGGGCATGACCTCTTTACACGTCTCTGTAAGGCAGCCCCCTAGCGCATACTGGGGGATCCTGGTGGGCTACTTGGCCCCCAGGGACCCCTAGTATTCAAGGTGAACTATTTCCCCCTCTGCAAACGCGCCAGAGGGCGCGTTTGCAGAGACTTACCTTATGGTTTTTTTGGGGGATCGGCAGGGTACGTGTACCCTGCTTGTATCCCAGGATTTAAAAAAATATATAAATATTTTGGCGGCCTTGGGGGTCCTTGTGGTACCCCCTGAGCAGGCCTAGGGGGTCAGGGACCTCCAGTATGCGCCAGGGGGCTGCCTTGAAGAGAGGCGTAAAAAGGGGCGTGGACTCTTTACACGTCTCTGCAAGGCAGCCCTCTGGCGCGTTTGCAGAGGGGATACTAATTCCCTTTGAATACTGGGGGTCCCTGGGGGCCAACTAGCTCACCAGGAACCTCCAGTATGCGCCAGGGAGCTGCGTTGCAGAGAGGTGTAAAAAGGGGCATGACCTCTTTACACGTCTCTGTAAGGCAGCCCCCTAGCGCATACTGGGGGATCCTGGTGGGCTACTTGGCCCCCAGGGACCCCTAGTATTCAAGGGGAACTATTTCCCCCTCTGCAAACGCGCCAGAGGGAGCGTTTGCAGAGAGTTACCTTATGGTTTTTTTGGGGGATCGGCAGGGTACGTGTACCCTGCTCGTATCCCAGGATTTAAAAAAATATATAAATATTTTGGCGGCCTTGGGGGTCCTTGTGGTACCCCCTGAGCAGGCCTAGGGGGTCAGGGACCTCCAGTATGCGCCAGGGGGCTGCCTTGAAGAGAGGCGTAAAAAGGGGCGTGGACTCTTTACACGTCTCTGCAAGGCAGCCCTCTGGCGCGTTTGCAGAGGGGATACTAATTCCCCTTGAATACTGGGAGTCCCTGGGGGCCAACTAGCTCACCAGGAACCTCCAGTATGCGCCAGGGAGCTGCGTTGCAGAGAGGTGTAAAAAGGGGAGTGGCCTCTTTACATGTCTTTGCAAGGCAGTCCACTGGCGCATACTGGAGGTTGTTGGTGGGCTACTTGGCCCCCAGGGACCCCCAGTATTCAAGGGGAATTAGTTCCCCCTCTGCAAACGCGCCAGGGGGCGCGTTTGCAGAGTGGTGTCTTAAGTTTTTTTGGGGGATTGGCAGTGTACGCGTACCATACGCGTATCCAGTGATTTAAAAATAATAAAATAAATTTGGGGCCTTGGGGGTCCTTGTGGGACCCCCTGAGCAGGCCTAGGGGGTCAGGGTGTTTCTGCCCCCTTTTCTTCTTTTTCACCTTTGTTTCCCTGTTTTCTTGTGACTCCGTTCTACCGAGGCACAAGATGGCTGCCAACACTCCCTGGTTTGGAGTGTTGACAGACAGTTGACAGCCAATCAGCATGCAGCTCGTGCTCGTAATTGTACGGATTTCCGAACGCGTGTAGTACTCCGCCTCTAGATATCACTATGATTTTCCAAGTAGGGGGCTCTTATGCAGCAAGTTAGTTTTAGATTTTAGAGACAAGTGTAAAGGTCCTCAGTAATGTTAAGACCTCCAGGCTGTTTGCTATCTAAGTCTAAAATGTATCTAGTTTCAAGCCTTCAGAGTGCCTTCTCTATCCCCTCCTCTCTTGTACGGTGGGATGGCATCAATTAAAAAATATTTCGGTTCTTGGGGTCTGAGTTTCTCCCCAAAGTGTCTCGCTACAGGTACGTTGTATCTTTGTTTTTGATGACTCTGCTGTGTTGTAGTATACGCTTGTGTACCTGTAAAATGGTGCTCCCTACATATTTTAGGGCACAGGGGCATTCCAAGATGTATACCACATAATCCAATTTACAGGTTAAGGCTTTGGCTATAGGTGTTTCCGCTGCAGAAAAGGGGGTTGTGTAGAATAATTTATTAACCCAGTGCTGACATGCCTTGCATGTTTTGCAGCGGATGAAACCTTTCCTTTGTGATAGCCAGGTGTTCTTAGGCTGCACAAAAGGATCATTCTTGACCAGGACATCTCTCATAGAGGTCGCTCTAGCATAGGTTATAGATGCTTGTTTCGGTAGAGTATGTTCAGTTCAATAACTTTTATTCGATTACAGTTTGTATAATCATAAAAAGTACATAGTTAGTAAAAGGTACAACCAAACATTTCATCATATACAAAGGTTTAAAAAAAATAAGAGAGAACTTTTAAGAAAGACATAAAAAAGAGCTTATTAGTTAGGTTCTTCTGTTCAGTTTGTAAGTTTTTGACGGATTACGATGGTAGCCTTTAAGAACCTTGCTACAAATTTAGCTACATGAGGTGAGTCCAGACGTTGCAAAACCAAAAATGCAAGGTGACACTGTCTAAGACCGGCAGATCGAAGAAGCGGAAGTATCCAAGATTTACGAGCATTTGTATAGTACTTACAGAAAAGAATAACATGGATTGTTGTTTGTGGAGACATTCCATCACATGGACAATTCATGAGCATATGGGACCAGTTGTGAATTACAGGGAATGAGACCAAACGGAAAAAGATATTGAAGCGAAATCTTGTTAGTAGAAATTTTTCGTGATTTGATAGAAAAAACGACAGGTAAGGTTGCATGCTTTTCAGAGGTTGTATCGCACAGATCTGGATATTAGAAGGTTTTATAATCTCCACCTGATTTCTCAACTCTCTCAAGTGCGCCAAACACATTCGTTTTAGCTGTTTCCTGGAGATGTCTTCAATAGTGGGGGGGTCGTCAAAGTATGACTTGTAGCCGAGGTCATAAAAAAAGTTCCTTACATAGACCAGCCACGGAATCTTTTGCAAGTTTGTTAAGGTTAGACAGTCTGTGATCAAGGAACGTGTTAGATGGCACTCGGGTTTGGACCATATACGTTGCCACAATAAAATAGGTTGGCAACGGATAGTGTCTACTATGTATTCCATGCCCAGCTCATTATGGGAGGCAAAGTTCGGGGCGCTTTGCGGGAGGGCCAGCACATATTTGATGAAGGAATTCTCAGTTGTTTGCAGGTGTTCGATATGGCCGTGTCCCCACACTCCTGCTCCATAGATGGCCACACTGTGGCATTTAGCATAGTAAATCTTCAAGAGTTCCGATGGTGCAGGTTTCCCCAACTTTCTTGAAAATGACATCAGGGCCGATGTTGCGCACCGGAACAGAAGGTTTCTGGTGACCGTTGCTTGACGCCAATTCAGAGCGTCATCCACAAGAATTCCCAAGTAGGGGTAGACAGAGGTTTTTTCCAACTTAGTATTGTCCACCACTATTGGTTTTGGATTTTTAACCCTAGGGCCGATATGCATTGTGAAAGTCTTTTTTATATTGATTTTCAAACCAAGTGAGTCCATGAAGCTACTGTATTTGTTGATTTGTTTCTGAAGTTGGTTTAATGTGCGGGCCAGGATAACTGAGTCATCTGCGTATAACAGTGTCGGTATTGGTCGATGGTTTATCTGAGGTAGATCCTGGCTCCCTTCCAGCATAGCCTGCTCTAGTCCATTGGTGTAAAGGTTGAACAGGAAGGGAGCCAGTACACACCCCTGTCTCACACCTTTTGTTATTGGGAATGAGCGGGACAGCTCACCATTAATACCGAATCTGACTCGCCCAGAAGCATTAGAGTATAGTTCGCGAAGAAAAGCTATTAAAGGGGGGTCCACTCCAAGATCACTGAGGATCTTCCAAAGTTTTCCGTGTTGGACGCAGTCAAATGCCGCACTGAGGTCGACATAGACGAGGAAGATGTTACCTCCTTTGGCGCCAACATACTTCCCTGTCAAGAGGGCAAGGTTCAGGGCCTGCTCCACTGTCCCGAGCCCCTTCTGGAAGCCGTATTGCAGGTCGGTCATGATGTTATTTTCCCGGGCCCAAGATTGTAAACGGTCCAGGAGCACTCGGCCTGCAATTTTGCCCATGGAGTCCAGAAGGGAAATTGGCCTATAGCATGCTGGGTCATTGCAGTCGCCTTTTTTAAAGATGGGCAATAAAGTTGACGTGGACCAGGACCGAAAGAGTCCATCCGATGTTACTGCTGCAAAGACCTGAGTAATTATCGGAGACCAAAGATCTATATTATGGAGAAAAAAGTCCATTGGAACTCCATCAGGACCCGGAGCCTTTCCTGGTTTCGATGCCTTAATTGCTTTGACAACTTCGCTGTGATGGAAATGGATATTTATGGGGTAGGTGTTGTTCTTCAGAATGGAGGGTTCACTTGGTTCTATTCCTATTTCCGTGGGGGTTTGTGAGGAAGAACCGAAGATTTTAGAAAAATGATTAACCCAGTCATCCTCTGAGACTGCTACATCCAGATGTTGACCTTTTGCATTATCGGCCAGGAAAGGAGATCTTACAACTTGCCAAAATTGGGCGCTGTCCTTTCTATGGGAACTATCATGAAGTTGTGCCCACAGATCTTTCTTTATTTCTTTTTTGCGTTCCCGTATGGCTAGGTTATAAAGTTTCCTTAAGTTAGAAATTTCCAATTGGTTTCTTGTGGTTCTGTGTAGGGCTTCTTTTAATCTAGAGAGGGCTTTTCGGCAAGCTGTATCAAACCATCTCGTGGTAGTGGGCTTTATGTTCTTTAGCTTGACAAAAAGTTTGTTATCAATTGCTTCCAGGATGTTTTTAAAGCTGTTGGTAATTGACCGAGGTGTGGCGTCTGGGGATAGACATTCGAGTATCCAGGGCTTGGATTTTTCCAGAATCTTCTCAGTTACTTCGATCGGGTCAATCTTGGCCCATTTAACTGTATAGCCGTTCAGCTTGTTCATAGTTAATGAGTTTTGATTTTAAAGACTCATTTTAACAGAATGTACCTTAGCCATTTTTGGGGAGATTGTTACACTGGTTGGATAGTGATCGCTCGTGGCATTTGTCCCAGTTTCAAAATTCATTAATTGTCCCTTGAGTGGGTGAGAGGACAGTATATAATCTATAGTAGTTAGAAAGCCTCTTCCATGGAAAGTAGGTGAAAAATCCTTCTGAGGCTCTACTAACTCATTTGCGTAGTCCAGATCTAAGGAAAATAGAATCTCGTTTAACTTGTTTCCACAGATCGTGTGTGCAAAATGGGGCATAGGGGTGCCATGTTCATTATGCAATCCACAGTTTCCACTCTTATGGATTGGACAGAGTGGTAGATTGAAATCGCCGCCCCATAGTAGGTGTACTGTATTGGAATTAGAGTCATTTAACAGGGATAGCAGATATGTGGCAATCTCCACTAAGATTATCAGACAATCTGTTGTTAGATTATTATAAAAGTTGATAAGAATATAGGTGGAATCATTAGTGAAGTTTAATTGCATAATTTGGTATGAGGGGAACTCTTTTAGCATTTTAATACAAGAGAGGGGGAGAGTATTAGCGACATAAATCACGAGACCTCCCTTAGGTCTTCCCAAAGCTCCCTGGACTGCTGGAATAAAGAAGGTTTTATATCCCGTTAAATGATTTGCAATAGTACACCATGTTTCCTGTAAACATAGTACTTGATGTTGCCTTACTGTTTCGTACCAAGATTCTATCGTTAATTTAGAGAACAGCCCTGCTACGTTCCTAAACATTATAGAAAGAGTCAATTTATTGGAGTCGGAAGGTGTGTATATAGCAGGGGGTTCACTGGGAAGTAACTCTGTTGATATAAAATGAGAGTTAGTTGTATTGGTCAAATCATTTGGTTGGTGAAAATTTTGATCTATACTGTCCGTGGGGATAGTCGAGAATTCCGTCGTCACTTCATTAGGAGTGATAGGGTAAATATCTACAATAGTCTCGAGGCGGGAGTTGATATTAATGGGGCGGATTTGTTGTGATTGACTTGCAGAATTAGATGGTGTTAACTGGGGTATGGGGTTCGATAGGGAAAGGATAGTATGGACTTGGGCTTGCGCATTCTTTTTCTTGGGTTTTTGGGAGCTTAACGGTCAATCGACCGTCTCTAGACAGTCGTAACGGTTTCTTGTTGGTATTCCCTGCCAGCCCTCAAGTGGTTGATAGGATCTACCTTGCCAGGAGTAATTGTGCCATTCTCTGGTTCTATTTCTGTTTCTATTTCCTTGACTGTAGCTATATCCCACCTGGTTCCATTGGTCGTCTTGGGGGTGCTGCCAATTCGGAATGGAAGTATATTGGTGGATATTCTTTGGAGGATAGAAGAAGGAAAGATGATGGGCGTCTAATTCGCCTTTCTTCTCCAGTGAGGGCCATGAACAGATGTGGTCCACGGTAGATGGATCCCTGCAAGATACTATAATGCAGTCTCCGTGGATCGACTTGGGTTCGTCCCCTATCCATATTACTCTACGGACTGTGGAAATCCCTCCGGAGTGATAAGGTTCTAGTGGTCTATTTATACTTAGCCACTGCATGACCTTGTTCTTAAGCGACCAATTAGTTTCAGTCATGCCTTCTGTTAACTCGGGTACGCCTGTGATAATAATTGTATAAGGGATTGCCTCTAATCGGAGGTGCACGGGGCGCCTAGGTCTTAATGTCTTTTTTAATGTCAGATTGGGTTGTGTGACTGGTGGTTTAGAGGATGAAGGTGTCGGTTTATTTATGGAATGATTTATGGTAGCATTAGTTGCTAGTTTCCCAGTTTTTCCTGTTTTTTTCCGGGGCTATATTAGGCGTGTGGGGCAACTCCATGGTAGATGTGGTCTTTTGTACACTGGGCACTAAAGCTTGCTGGTTTTGTATCAGGGGACTAGGTTTAGATTTTTGAGGGGGAGGGATAGTCGATGCAGGTTGTTTGTTTACAACGACCGATTGTTGTGGATGGGAAGCTTTTGAAGGATGAGTACCATTATGTGACCCTTGCTTGAGTAATTGTCGGTTGTTTGTACTGGGGTGGGTTCGTGATAGAATAGCCAGTTGGGCTTCCAGGTTTCTTATACTAATTTGTATGGGTTTAAGCTGCTGTGAAAGAAGGTCTTTAATTAAGGTAGCTAATTGCAATGTGGTTTTGCAATTTTTACAGGAGTTGTCGGTATCCTCAGTAAATATAGAAGGTGGTAAGATATTGTTTTCAACTGAGGGAAGTGTTGTTGCTGGTACTCGTTGTGTCAATTGTTTGGATTGATCCCTTCTGGGTTCCTTCTCGGGTACCGTGAAGTGAACGGAGGCTACTGTATTTTCAGATGGATGAGAATTACATTGCTTGGGGATTGCTCCTTCCCTTACACCTCTGAGGTGATTATCAATGGATGTTTCTAAACTTTGACTTTGACAGGCTTCTAGGTCCGGGGTGACCTCTAGACCTTCAGATAGTAATGATTCTGACTCGAGTTGTGTTACAGATAGATCAACCAGACATGGCAATGTGTTAGTATCTGCAGTAGTCACAAGTGGGGCCGGGGTGCAGCTAGATGGAATTTGCTGAATGGGTGAAGCTGCAGATGCTAAGAGACCCAAGGACGATCGTTTAGCTTTCGTAAGATCCAGGGACAGACGTTTGGCGTTCATGAGGTCGAGTGACACTCTACGCTCCAGAAGAGATATGCTGTGGTCAATTACCTCGGTGGTCCTAGTAATAAATAGATCTATAGGGCCAGTGATCTGGGCTACAGCCTGAGCTTTCTTTGTTTTGCTTCTTGTTCTTCCCGGCATGGTAGACATAGGAGATATCCTGGGTACAGAAAGGTGGACGTACTAGCGTGGAGAGCCAAGGGGATAGGCCCGGACCGGACTCTATCGGGCACTAACGGGCAACAACGGGCCCGCCCTTGGCCCGGGCTTTGCCCGGGCTACAACCCGCGCGTGTCCCGCGATGCGCGTTACTGAGGTTGTTTAAGTACTGTATGAGGACGAGGAGGCGTGTCACTGGGAGGGGGTGCGGCTCACGCGGGAAGAGGACCCAGCTGTAGGTGATGAATGCTGGTCCTCGCAGTCCCGGGCGCCGCGCCTCTCGCCTCCACTGCAGCCACAAAGCTGTTCTCCTCCTCGCTGTGAACAAAAGGGCAGCAAACAGTCTCTGGAGCTACTCCTGTAGCTGTAGGCAGGACGCTGGACACACGGTCAGTGAAACCTCTTTGCGAGCGGCTCCCACGTAGCGGGGGCCGCGAGAGGTAAAGGGTGATTCACTGGAGGCGTGGCACTGGGAGGGGGCGTGGCTCACGCGGGAAGAGGACCCAGCTGTAGGTGATGAATGCTGGTCCTCGCAGTCCCGGGCGCCGTGCCATCCGCCTCCACTGCGGCCACAAAGCTGTTCTCCTCCTCGCTGTGAACAAAAGGGCAGCAAACAGTCTCTGGAGCTACTCCTGTAGCTGTAGGCAGGACGCTGGACACACGGTCAGTGAAACCTCTTTGCGAGCGGCTCCCGCGTAGCGGGGGCCGCGAGAGGTAAAGGGTGATTCACTGGAGGCGTGGCACTGGGAGGGGGCGTGGCTCACGCGGGAAGAGGACCCAGCTGTAGGTGATGAATGCTGGTCCTCGCAGTCCCAGGCGCCGTGCCTCTCGTCTCCACTGCGGCCACAAAGCTGTTCTCCTCCTCGCTGTGAACAAAAGGGCAGCAAACAGTCTCTGGAGCTACTCCTGTAGCTGTAGGCAGGACGCTGGACACACGGTCAGTGAAACCTCTTTGCGAGCGGCTCCCGCGTAGCGGGGGCCGCGAGAGGTAAAGGGTGATTCACTGGAGGCGTGGCACTGGGAGGGGGCGCGGCTCACGCGGGAAGAGGACCCAGCTGTAGGTGATGAATGCTGGTCCTCGCAGTCCCGGGCGCCGCGCCTCTCGCCTCCACTGCGGCCACAAAGCTGTTCTCCTCCTCGCTGTGAACAAAAGGGCAGCAAACAGTCTCTGGAGCTACTCCTGTAGCTGTAGGCAGGACGCTGGACACACGGTCAGTGAAACCTCTTTGCGAGCGGCTCCCGCGTAGCGGGGGCCGCGAGAGGTAAAGGGTGATTCACTGGAGGCGTGGCACTGGGAGGGGGGGCGGCTCACGCGGGAAGAGGACCCAGCTGTAGGTGATGAATGCTGGTCCTCGCAGTCCCGGGCGCCGCGCCTCTCGCCTCCACTACGGCCACAAAGCTGTTCTCCTCCTCGCTGCGAACAAAAGGGCAGCAAACAGTCTCTGGAGCTACTCCTGTAGCTGTAGGCAGGACGCTGGACACACGGTCAGTGAAACCTCTTTGCGAGCGGCTCCCGCGTAGCGGGGGCCGTGAGAGGTAAAGGGTGATTCACTGGAGGCGTGGCACTGGGAGGGGGCGCGGCTCACGCGGGAAGAGGACCCAGCTGTAGGTGATGAATGCTGGTCCTCGCAGTCCCGGGCGCCGCGCCTCTCGCCTCCACTGCGGCCACAAAGCTGTTCTCCTCCTCGCTGTGAACAAAAGGGCAGCAAACAGTCTCTGGAGCTACTCCTGTAGCTGTAGGCAGGACGCTGGACACACGGTCAGTGAAACCTCTTTGCGTAGAGTATGACCTATAACCAGATCATCTAAGATTAAAGGCCAATTTTTTCTTATGATCTTTTTTAGTTGCTTGTCCTGTTGACTATATTTAAGGATGAATCTGAAAGTAGAGGCTTTTGGAGGTAGTTCCACTTCTTTGATATTGTTAACTCCTCTTATCAGATCTTCCCTTGCCTGTTCTCTACTTTTTTGATGGCCTGGTAAATGCATTTGTTAGAATACCCGCTGGCTTTAAATCTGCTTCGCACAGGCCTGTTGTGCCTTCTGTAGTTCATCCTCCTGGCTGCAAATCCTTCTCAGACGTAGCATCTCAACATAAGGGATGCTTTGTATGAGAGATTGAGGGCGAAAGCTGCTGGCGTGCAATATTGAATTGCCAGCCGTTGGTTTTCTATGCAGCTTGCTTTCCATTTTACCTGCCTGAATGTAAATCTCTATGTCCAAAAAATTAATTGAGGTTGAACTGATATTTGATGTAAAGTGCAGATTGAGGTAATTTGTGTTTAACTCTGTGATGAAATGTTTAGCTTCCTAAACATTGCCCTGCCAAATCAAAAACAAATCGTCGGTAAAGCGTAACCAGCATTTGATGTTAGTCATTACAGCTGCAATGTGCTGCTTCATGAGTACCAGCTCCTCCAACCAGCCCATATGCAGGCAAACATAACTGGGGGAGAAGCTGGCAACCATCGCAGCTCCACTCTGCTGTTTGTACGTGGTGTTTTGAAAAAGAAAGATGTTATTGTTCAGACTATATTCAACCATATTGAGCAACATCTTATTGTGTTCCACATAAGCAGATGTCCTTTTTCCTAGATAATATTGAAGGGCTCTCATACCATCTTGATGGTTTATTGATGTATATAATGAGGTTACATCTAGTGTTATAAACAGGTAGTCCTCTCTACAATCTATATGCTCAATTTTGTGGAAGAAATCACTAGTACCCCTTACATACGATGGCAACTTTTGTACTGCTTTTTGGAGGAAATAGTATATATATATATTACCTACTGGCGGTCGCAAGTAGGTAGTTATAGTTAGGACCTATTTTCCATAGGAAATATGCAATATTCTATTTGGAAATACCTTTGGCCCTGGTCGACAAATCTTTGTGAAATTTTCAAAACTTGTGTAGCGCTGCGGTCCGCTCCTATCCTGAAAGTCTCGGGGTGATTTGTCAAGGGGGGTTGAGAAAAAAGGGGGGGGGGTCCCAAAACGTGTTTTCCCCATGCAATTTCCGATAGGAATCTTTAGTCGCAGCTACAGCCCGAACTGCTGAATGGAATTACACCAAATTTGGCAAAAAGGTAGCCCTTGGTTCAGACTCATGCCTTTTTGTTAAATGGTGTAAATCCGTTCAGTAGTCTTTTAGATATTAAAGGAATATATATATATATATATATATATATATATATATATATATATATATATATATATATATATATATATATATATATATATATATATATATCAATATTACCTACTGGCGGTCGCCAGTAGGTATATATAGTTAGGATTTTTTCTCTATGGGATTTTTGAAAATTCTATGTCTAATAACTTTGGCGTTTGTGGACGGAATTGGCTGAAATTTTCAGGAAAAAGGAACATTTTGTTTCTGAGCAGCCCCTGACAATTTGGGGGGGTTTCATCAAGGGGGGGCCGAGAAAAAAGGGGGGTCCCAAAACGCGTTTTTCCCATGTTAATTTCCATAGGGCGGTTGGCCTCACTTTTAGCTCGAACGGCTGAATGGATTTGCACGAAACTTGGCAAAATTGTAGGGACTGTTAGCCCGATGTGCCTTTGCTAGGTCTCAATATATGTGCTCCAGTGGATTTTGAGTAATTTAGGTTCAAAAAAAGATATATATCTGGGCGGAGCCTAACCACACATCTGATCTGATTGGCTGTCAGCACTTCATCCAAGAAGTGTTGGCAGCCATCTTGGGACCAATATACATGATAGCACCTCATTAAAAAGCATTGTAGTTTATAGAGGGTTTTAGGACTTTAGTTACATTATAAATCATTTGTTGATGGCACCATACTCGTTTTAGGAATTGTGGTGGGTTCTAAGGTGATTTTACCATGTGAAAAAACCTTCTGCTGTGATATCATGAATATTGTTTGAAAGAAAACTAATATCTCATGATTTTCCCACAGTGGTTTGGAAGGGGATCTATAAGTTAAACTGAAAGCATATTTTCTGTAAATTCACATTATCTTTCTCAGTCATGTGAAAATGAAGTCTGACATTCTCAGTAAAACATGTACATCCAACAAGGACAGAGACTGTCAGTTGATTCCTTTGTGTTCTACTGCAGCCTCCTAGAGTGTTCTAAAGAACAACTAGAGCGCTAACAGTCCTACTTATTACAAAGGTATGGCACACCTGAAGCCATCTTGATTGGAATAAAGTGGTAACTCTTAAAACATTTAATTTAAAAAGAAACAACATGAGGGGGTATATTTTACCATAGAAAGTATGATTAGTGCTGCAGAATGAAAAATTAGGGCACATTTTGAGTGACTTCTCAAATCCTTTTCTATTTCATTAAAACATTCTGACATGCAGTCTCCCAAAATGGCCACCAGAGACAAAAGAGCCCAAATGTAGCCCAAATATCACCCAGATGTAGCCCAAGTATAGCCCAATGACAGAATGTCCCAGAGTGTTCTAAAGAACAACTAGAGCGCTAACAGTCCTACTTATTACAAAGGTATAGCACACCTGGAGCCATCGTGATGGGAATAAAGTGGTAACTCTTAAGACATTTAATTTAAAAAGGAACAAAATGAGGGGGTATATTATGCAATAGAAGGTATTATTAGTGCTGCAGAAAGAAAAATTAGGGCACATTTTGAGTGACTTTTCAAATCCTCTTCTATTTCATTAAAAAATTCTGACATGCAGTCTCCCAAAATGGCCACCAGAGACAAAAGAGCCCAAATGTAGCCCAAATATCACCTAGATGTAGCCCAAGTATAGCCCAATGACAGAATGTCCCAGAGTGTTCTAAAGAACAACTAGAGCGCTAACAGTCCTACTTATTACAAAGGTATGGCACACCTGAAGCCATCTTGATTGGAATAAAGTGGTAACTCTTAAAACATTTAATTTAAAAAGGAACAAAATGAGGGGGTATATTTTGCCATATGAATTATGATTAGTGCTGCAGAAAGAAAAATTAGGGCACATTTTGAGTGACTTCTCAAACCCTCTTCAATTTCATTAAAAAATTCTGACATAGTCTCCCAAGATGGCCACCAGAGACAAAAGAGCCTAAATGTAGCCCAAATATCACCCAGATGTACCCCAAGTATAGCCCAATGACAGAATGTCCCAGAGTGTTCTAAAGAACAACTAGAGCGCTAACAGTCTTACTTATGACAAAAGTATGGCACACCAGAAGCCATCTTGATTGGAATGAAGTGGTAAGTCTGAAAACACTCAATTTAAAAAGGAACAACATGAGGGGGTTAATTTTGCCATAGAAAGTATGATTAGTGCTTCAGAAAGAAAAATTAGGGATCATTTTGAGTGACTTCTCAAATCCTCTTCTATTTCATTAAAAAAATTCTGACATGCAGACTGAAACATGCACTTTGAATACCAGCAGCAGACGTCCCTGGTGAGCAGTAGCATTACTACAGTGATCTAATGTGCAACTAGAGTGCTAACATTCAGAATTTATGGCAAATGTGTGACACATCTGAATGCCTTCTTGATGGAACCAAAGTAAACAAGCATTGAAAATGCAATAGATCTCGCCCTCGTTTAAGTTAAAGCCATTCTGTTTGTAATGAGGTGGCTTTTTAGCTTTGCTTTTATTAGTGTTTTTTCAACTTTCATGTAAATAACGCACCGTTTTCACCAAATCGACTTTGCCCAAGCACACCCTTCCCTTCGGCCAACAAATCCCAAAAATTCGGCACAACTGCCGATCCACTCTCCCTACAGCTCACCCAAGCCCCGTCCCTCTAGCGCAACTGGAACACCCCAAATTCACCTTTTCCATGCGCACCAAAAACTCCCATTGAATAACATGGCAATTCGCTACTCCGCACAAAAATTGCTCTTTAGAGCACTTCCACTGCTCCGATCCGCTTCAAACTTGGCTGGACACTAGTTCCAGCGATTCCCTAACATCTCACCAAAAATCAGCCCAATCCATCCACTGGAACGGGGACGAATTTCAACCCGAATACGCGCCCCCTGCAAACACAAAAAAAAGCCATAAAACGGCCAAATCTCGACCAAAAACCGCCAAAATCCCTCAAAACCTTGCCAACACCAATACGCACGAAACTGAACCGGCCCCTCAGCCCTAGGCTCCGGGAACCCTACTTAATTGACCCAAAAGCCCTAAAAAAGCAACATAATACACACAAAAACGCCCTAACAACCCTAAAATGCATATAAGTATATGTATGCATGCATTTATGTTTGTATTTATATAGATATACCGATGATATATGTTTATATATGTACAACATGAGGGGGTTTATTTTGCCATAGAAAGCATAATTAGTGCTGCAGAAAGAAAAATTAAGGCACATTTTGAGTGACTTCTCAAATCCTTTTCTATTTCATTAAAACAAATTCTGACATGTAGACTGAAACATGCACTTTCAATACCAGCAGCAGACTTCCCTGGTGAGCAGTAGCTTTGATACAGTGATCAAATGAGCAACTAGAGTGCTAACATTCTGAATTTATGGCGATGGTGAGACACATCTGAATGCTTTCTTGATGCAATCAAAGTAAAAAACTGAAAGTATTTCCCACTGAGGAGACTGTTGTAAATGAGGAAATTAGGAAACTTCATAACAAATAAGTCTCCCAAGATTGCCAGCAGATACCAAAGAGCCAAATGTAGCACAAATATCACCCAGATGTAGCCCAAGTATAGCCCATTGACAGAATATCCCAGAGTGTTCTAAAGAACAACTAGAGCGTTAATCTTGATTGGAATAAAGTGGTAACACTTAAAACATTTAGGGGCATATTAGCAAGAACCTCGTTACAATTATCGCCGTTTTAACGGCTGTAAACTGCCGCTAAAACAGCGATAATGGGCTTGCTAATATGCGTTATAGAATTCCAATAGAAGCCCAGGTTATATATCCTGCACATCTAGCTTTTAATCAAGTGGTCAACTGGATAAAAAAACATAAAGATAACCAATAAATTAAAAGTGCTTTGTCGCTATTTTGAAAACTCAGAAAATATGTTCTCATTTTAGTTTTTTAGAGCACTAACCATAATTTGGATGCAGATAAGATCCTCTCATATATGTATTTTCTAAAGGAAATGCTCTAGGTATTACAGTTTTGATTACATCAAGATGACGTCAGATGTTCCACACTTTTGTAATAGATATAGAATGTTAGCAATCTAGTTGTTCATTAGGATACTGTTGAGAGGCAGAGGCCAGAAGCACAGACTCTGAAAATTTAAGTCAGGTAGGATGGTGCAGAGGCAACAATTTGACCACACTGGGCAGGCAGGAAGGGTAGTGGCAGCACAACAGACTATGGAGGGCAGTGGAAAGGGGGCAGGGGCAACACACCAACAATCCAGGACTGGCAAGAGAGGCTGTGGCAATATAATAGACCATTCTGTGCAGGCAGGATGGGCACTAGAAGCAAGACACACCATGGAGAGCAACAGTGAGACTATAATCACATACTCACAGACCATGGAGGGAAGGTGGGAGGGGGCCAGGGGAAGCTAGCTGACCACAGAGTGAAGGTGGAAGGGGCCATGACAGCACAGAAGACCATGCATGGAAGGAGGGAGGAGGCTAGTCTATGGAGTCAGACAACAGCGGATAGGGAGGAGGTGGATGGGGCAGCAAGCTAACTGTTCAGAGAAGGCCAGTGGCAGAACAACGGCCACACAGGGTTGTAATAAGGGAGCAGGGACATGGACTTGGACAATGGATGGTTAGGAGGAGGGAAGGCAGGAGCAGCAACTTGGATGGTGGCAGCACAATGCCAGGCCCTGCTTCCAACCCCCCACCATCCATTGTGATATACATCTTACTTAATGTAAAAAAAAGTAGACATTTTCTGAACAAAACAAAGATTACAGGGACGGTATACTTAGACTCAGATTTCACTCATACGCAACCAGTGAAATTCAGCAGTTATAGTTACCAGAGCTAACTATAACTTACACCCCCGCAATGTACTGCTAATGACCTCAGACATTACATCATTCATGACATGGTCAGTTACATCACTCATGACATCACTCATGGCATCTCAAATGAACTGTGTTTGGATTGGAACTATAATCGCTAGCACTTTATTTAGGGATAATGTATGTATATTAACACCCTTTTTTTCTTTTCTTTCGTGTAAGAACCATTATAATATGCAACGTGCCCAGATTAATATGGCCGATAGCCTTTCACTTTAAAGTAATGTGTAGTCCACCATTTATGTTGATATTTGCAATCCTAAGTATGTTTATTATGAATAAGTCACGTTGACGAACATACAGGTATGGCGGTCACAGGGCAAGAAATGCTGAAATGACATTGCGCAAAAACAACAGTTGAAGGACAGAATGCAGATCAATGTCATACATTCACCCCAGTACAGAGATCTGGGCCTAAATCCATCGTTTTTTGCTCACCATGCCATTCCAGTTTGAACCCAGCCATATGCAAATCAGTCTTGACCCTGTGCCCCATGGGAACAGTCCAGCCTGAACTGTCAAGCCAGGGCCTCCGTGGACTGGAAACAAGCTTCCTAGGACCGGTTCTGGGCTTTCAGCCCTCATCAGCCAGGATACTGGCTTGATTATAGTGGCATGGAGTGCACAGTACTCATGTCTGAACATACCCATCCCACTCGGGGTGACAAATTTAAAAAACAACAGTTGATGGACAGAATGCAGAACAATGTCATACATCCACCCCAGTACAGAGATCTGGGCCTAAATCCACCATTATTGTTGCATACCATGCCATTACAGTTTCAACCCAGCCATATGCAAATCAGTCTTGACCCTCTGCCCCATGGGAACAGTCAAGCCCGAACTGCCAAGCCAGGTCCTTCCTGGACTGGAAACAAGCATCCTAGGACAGGGTTCAGGCTTTCAGCCCTCATTAGCCAGGATACTTTGATTCAAGTGGCATAGAGAGCACAGGACTCATGTCTGAGCATACCCGTTCCACTCTGGGTGACAAATTTCAAAAACAACAGTTGATGGACAGAATGCAGAACAATATCATACATTCACCCCAGTACAGACATTTGGGCCTAAATCCATCATTTTTTTGCTCACCATGCCATTGCAGTTTGAACCCAGCCATATGCAAATCAGTATGGAGTGTGGAGAAGTGTGGCTCAGGGTGGAGAAGTGTGGCTCAGGGTGGAGAAGTGTGGCTCAGGGGTTAGAGGCGGCAGACCCGGAAGCTGAGATCGGTCCTGGACCAGGGTTCAATTCCCCGCCTCGGCGGGTCTTGGGCTCAAAATTCCACGGACTCGATAATTCTCGTTCCGGTGCCTACTTGACTCATGGGTTCACACTCTGCGACTCTGGGCAATAGCTTGCTTAATCTCCACTACGGCCCCTCGCGGTGGGATGCCTGGCTTTCACCTTGTGGATACCCTGCTGGGGTTATCTCACAGGGGAATACCAGGACGGGTTCCCAAGGCAAGCGCCTTGATGCCTTCGGGTGATACATGCGCTATATAAATCGCAATACATATGGACACTGTGCCCCATGGGAACAGTACAGCCTGAACTGCCAAGCCAGGTCCTCCCTGGACTGGAAACAAGCATCCTAGGACTAGTTTCGGGCTTTCAGCCCTAATCCGCCAGGATAGCTTGATTCCAGTGGCACGGAGAGCACAGGACTCACGTCTGAGCATACCCGTCCCACTTGGGGTGACAAATGCAAAAACAACAGTTCATGGACAGAATGCAGAACAATGTCATACATACACCCCAGTAAAGAGATCTGGGCTGAAATCCATCATTTTTTACCTCACAATGCCATTCCAGTTTGAAGCCAGCCATATGCAAATCAGTCTTGACCCTGTGCCCCATGAGAACAGTCCTGCCCGAACTGACAAGCCAGGTCCTCCCTGGAGTGGAAACAAGCATCCTAGGATTGGTTTCGGACTTCCAGCCCTCATTAGCCAGTTACTTGATTCCAGTGGCATGGAGAGCATACCCATCCCACTCGGAGTGACAAATGCAAAAACAACAGTTTTTTATTTTTTATTTAATGCAATTTTATATAGCGCGAACATTACCCGAAGGTGTCAGAGCGCTTTACAAAAGAACCAGTCGCGTTACATAAGGACTTTGGATTACATGAGTTACATAAGAGATATAAACAGAATTTTTTTTTTCAAATGTACAATTGGAGCGAACAGAGGAAAAAATTGCAAATGTACAAGTTGTAGAGTCACTCAAGGAAGAGATACAAACAAATAAACTCTAAAATCAAAAAGGAATGGTAGTAAGTACAAATGTGTACTACATATACTAGTGGTTGGAGTTATATATACAAGTGGAGTGAAAGGAGGAAACAATTGCAAATGTACAAGTTGTAGAGTCACTCAAGGAAGAGATACAAACAAATAAACTCTAGAATCACATAGGAATGGTAGTAAGTACAAAGGTCTACTTCATATACTAGTGGTTGGAGTTATATATACAAGTGGAGTGAAAGGAGGAAAAATGGCAAATGTACAACTTGTAAAGTCACTAAAGGAAGAGATACAAACAAATAAACTCTAAAATCACATAGGAATGGTAGAAAGTACAAAGGTCTACTACATATACTAGTGGTTGAAGTTATATATACAAGTGGAGTGAAAGGAGAAAACAATTGCAAATGTACAAGTTGTAGAGTCACTTAAGGAAGAGATACTTAAGGAAGAGATACAAATAAATAAACTCCCAAATCACAAATTTACAGAGCAGGAAATTCTTGTCATTGTCAGTCAGGTGTTCAGGTGGTGTTGCACTCAAGGGTGGTGGAGTTAATGGACAGAATGTAGAACAATGTCATACATTCATCCCAGTACAGAGATCTGGGCCTAAATCCATCGTTTTTTGCTCACCTTGCCATTCCAGTTTGAACCCAGCCATATGCAAATCAGTCTTGACCCTGTGCCCCATGGGAACAGACCAGCCCGAACTGCCAAGCCAGGTCCTCCCGGGACTGGAAACAAGCATCCTAGAAGTGGTTTGGGCTTTCAGTCCGGATAGCTTGATTCCAGTGCCATGGAGAGCACGGGACTCACGTCTGAGCATACCCGTCCCACTCGAGGTGACAAATGCAAAAACAACAGTTGATGGACAGAATGCAGAACAATGTCATACATTCACCCCAATACAGAGATCCGGGCCTAAATCCATCGCTTTTTTGCTCACCATGCCATTACAGTTTGAACCCAGCCATATGCATTGTGTGCATATTAACACTTGTTTTCTTTTCTTTATTGTATCAATTCCTGAATTTTCACATCGTGACCAGGCCAATAAGGCAGCCAGCTTTTTGGATTACAGTAATATGTAGTCCTTTGTTAATGTTGGCAACTGAAGGCACTTGTACATTTGAATAAGATGCTACAATGACGTCTTGTATCATTATAAATGTTCGGACGAGCCGAAACTCGTGGATCACGTACTTTGCAGATTAAATACTTCCAAACTACAACCTGAGTGCTGATTCCTTCCTTGTAAGAGTGAGAGGAGATTAAATACATATATATAAAATTCACTGAAAAAAACACAAGTTTCAGGAACATTATAGTTAGAAATTAGCATTTAAAAAACCTCAGAAATTCACTGAAAAAACCACAGGTTTAATGGACATCATAGTTAGTTGGACATTTCACTCGTACAAAACAAGAGAAATTCGGCCGTTATGGTTAGTTGTGCTAACTATAACTCCCGCTCCCGCAATGCAGTGCTGATGACTTCCCATAGTACATCACTCATGACATGGTCAGTGACATCAGTGATGACATCACTGATGACATCTCAAATGACATCACTGATGACATCATCCACGTGATCATCTGGTGCACCTCCTCACACCCTAAAATACAGACTACCATTCTTGAAACCATAGACACACCAATACTAGTACAGCTACAATATTCTGTGCACTATGCATGCAGAACTCTAATCAGCTATATAGTATTGCTACAGTCTTTTAAATACTCAGTTAGTACCTATGCAGTCTAGGAATCCTTTTGTCTGTCCCATGCACTTGTCCATTCACCCATCCAGCACTATGTACGTATCCTATGTCTCTGCCAATACCTAAGCACTTATACATTTAGCATGCACTCTCTTTGCAGCACTGAAATTACTCCAGTTATTAGTCATATACTTAAGGAATGGCCTAGCCACTAACCCAAGTACAGGTGCAATGTTTTGTACACCATACATGCAGATCTCTAACAAGCTACATACTAATAATACGCTCTTCTAAAAACCCAGTTAATACCTATTCAGTGTTGAAATGCTCCTGTCTGTGCCATGTATTTCTCCAATAACTCACACAGCACTAGCTACTTATCCTATTACTCCACCAATACCCAAGCACTTATAATAACTGAAATATGGTATTCTCAGATGTGAGACCCTTGCTCATTGCACCATCAGGATTCAAGCAAACCGGGCCGAAGACGGCTGTAATGCCAGAAACCGGTCCCCGGGAGCTTGTTTCCTTCCCAGTGTAAGAATTGGCTTTTGTAGTTTGGTTTGCCCTGTTCCCATCATGCACTGGGACAGGAACAGACTAATTTGCATACAGCCAGGTTCTGAAACTGGGATGGTGCAGTGAGCTAAAAAACGGTGTTGGATCTAGCCCTGATCTCTTGACTGGGTGAGAGCTTTCTGCTTAATTCAGAGACTCTGTCCCTCACCACCCCTTGTTGTAAATATTTTTGTCCACCCTAAGCGTGGAAGGGTATTCTCAGATGTGAGACCCTTGCTCATTGCACCATCAAGATTCAAGCAAACCGGGCCGAAGACGGCTGTAATGCCAGAAACCGGTCCCCGGGAGCTTGTTTCCTTCCCAGTGTAAGAATTGGCTTTTGTAGTTTGGTTTGCCCTGTTCCCATCATGCACTGGGACAGGAACAGACTAATTTGCATACAGCCAGGTTCTGAAACTGGGATGGTGCAGTGAGCTAAAAAACGGTGTTGGATCTAGCCCTGATCTCTTGACTGGATGAGAGCTTTCTGCTTAATTCAGAGACTCTGTCCCTCACCACCCCTTGTTGTAAATATTTTTGTCCACCCTAAGCGTGGAAGGGTATTCTCAGATGTGAGACCCTTGCTCATTGTACCATCAGGATTCAAGCAAACCGGGCCGAAGACGGCTGTAATGCCAGAAACCGGTCCCCGGGAGCTTGTTTCCTTCCCGGTGTAAGAATTGGCTTTTGTAGTTTGGTTTGCCCTGTTCCCATCATGCACTGGGACAGGAACAGACTAATTTGCATACAGCCAGGTTCTGAAACTGGGATGGTGCAGTGAGCTAAAAAACGGTGTTGGATCTAGCCCTGATCTCTTGACTGGGTGAGAGCTTTCTGCTTAATTCAGAGACTCTGTCCCTCACCACCCCTTGTTGTAAATATTTTTGTCCACCCTAAGCGTGGAAGGGTATTCTCAGATGTGAGACCCTTGCTCATTGCACCATCAGGATTCAAGCAAACCGGGCCGAAGACGGCTGTAATGCCAGAAACCGGTCCCCGGGAGCTTGTTTCCTTCCCAGTGTAAGAATTGGCTTTTGTAGTTTGGTTTGCCCTGTTCCCATCATGCACTGGGACAGGAACAGACTAATTTGCATACAGCCAGGTTCTGAAACTGGGATGGTGCAGTGAGCTAAAAAACGGTGTTGGATCTAGCCCTGATCTCTTGACTGGGTGAGAGCTTTCTGCTTAATTCAGAGACTCTGTCCCTCACCACCCCTTGTTGTAAATATTTTTGTCCACCCTAAGCGTGGAAGGGTATTCTCAGATGTGAGACCCTTGCTCATTGCACCATCAGGATTCAAGCAAACCGGGCCGAAGACGGCTGTAATGCCAGAAACCGGTCCCCGGGAGCTTGTTTCCTTCCCAGTGTAAGAATTGGCTTTTGTAGTTTGGTTTGCCCTGTTCCCATCATGCACTGGGACAGGAACAGACTAATTTGCATACAGCCAGGTTCTGAAACTGGGATGGTGCAGTGAGCTAAAAAACGGTGTTGGATCTAGCCCTGATCTCTTGACTGGGTGAGAGCTTTCTGCTTAATTCAGAGACTCTGTCCCTCACCACCCCTTGTTGTAAATATTTTTGTCCACCCTAAGCGTGGAAGGGTATTCTCAGATGTGAGACCCTTGCTCATTGCACCATCAGGATTCAAGCAAACCGGGCCGAAGACGGCTGTAATGCCAGAAACCGGTCCCCGGGAGCTTGTTTCCTTCCCAGTGTAAGAATTGGCTTTTGTAGTTTGGTTTGCCCTGTTCCCATCATGCACTGGGACAGGAACAGACTAATTTGCATACAGCCAGGTTCTGAAACTGGGATGGTGCAGTGAGCTAAAAAACGGTGTTGGATCTAGCCCTGATCTCTTGACTGGGTGAGAGCTTTCTGCTTAATTCAGAGACTCTGTCCCTCACCACCCCTTGTTGTAAATATGAAATTTGTTTTTAGCATTTTTTGATATGTATTACTGTCAAGGTAAGATTAAGTTATCCAAACACTATCAATGGACAACTACATTCAGCTGTGCACCATATTTATATACCTTTAACCAGCTACTTAGTAAAGTAACACCCATGCAACCTAGGAATCCTCCTGTCTATCCCATGCACTTCTCCAATCACCCATCTAGCACTATCTACGTATCTTATCACTCCACAATACCTAAGCACTTGTAAATTTAACATGTACTCTCTTTGCAGCACTGAAATTATTCTAGTTATTAGTCATATTTTAAGGAATGGCCTAGCCACTAACACAAGTGCAGGTACAATATTATGTGCACTATGCATGCAGACCTCTAATCAGCTACATAGCATTGATACAGTCTTGTAAATACTCAGGGCCTCATTTATGAGGCCGTGCGTGCCTTTTACGCCGCCGGTGCGTCACTTTTTGTGACGCACCAGCAGCGTAAAAAATGTGCCTTGTTGCACCATATTTACAAAGTGACGCATCTAGGTAGATGTGTCACTTTGTAAACCCCTGTGCTACATTATACCTATGCCAGGTATAATGTATGCAGGGGGGGGCGTTCTGACACAAGAAACGGTCATAGAAGTGACGGAGTGAAATCTATAAGATTTCACTGCGCCACTTCTAGGACTCAAATGCATCAATTTCTTACGCCTACCTCACAGCAGGCATAAGACTGACACAGGCCCTTTCACCTAGGGCTTGTCCCATGTGAAAGGACACATTGCTGGAGTTGCGTCACTTTTGTGACACACTCCAGCAATGCATCACTTTTGCGCCATACAGAGACATCAGAAATACTGATGTATCTGTAACTCCTTGCGCGATGATGCGTCATACTGTAAATATGATGCATCATTGGTGTCGCAAGGAGGGCGCAGTGAAAAGTGACGCATCGCTGTTTTCACGCAGCGATGCGTCACTTTTCATAAATGAGGCCCCCAGTACCTATACAGTCTAGGAATCCTTCTGTCTGTCCCATGCAGTTCTCCATTCATCCATCCAGCACTATCTACATATCCTATCAATTCACCAATACCTAAGCACTTATACATCGAGTATGCACTCTCTTTGCAGCACTGAAATTACTCCAGTTATTAGTCATAGCCACTAATACAAGTGGAGGGACACTATTTTGTACACTATGTATGCATACCTTTAACCAGCTACATACTATTGATATGTTCTTCTAAATATCCAGTTAGTACCTATGCAGTGTAAGAATTCTCCTGTCTGTCCCATGCATTTCCCCAATCACCATCCAGCACTAGCTACTTATCCTGTTACTCCACCAATACCTAAGCACTTATAAATTCACTATACACTCTGTTTGTAATACTGTAATTATTCTAGTTACTAGTCATGAACTTATGAAATGGCCTAGCTACTAACACAAGTACAGCTATAATATTTTGTGCACTATCCAAGCAGACCTCTAACTAGCTACATACTATTGATACACTCTTCTAAATACCCAGTTAGTACTCATGCAGGTTAGAAATCGTCCAGTCTGTCCCATGCACTTCTTTAATTACTTATCTACCCTTATCTACTTATCCTATCACTCCACTAATAGGTAATCACTTATAAGTTAAATGTTCACTCTGTTTGCAGCACTGTCATCATTCCAGTTACTAGTGATATTCCTATAAAATGACCTAGGCACCAACACAATTACACATAACATATTCTGTGCATAATCCCTACAAATCTCTAAGCAGATACATACTATTGGTCCACTCCTTTAAATACTGAAGTAGTAGCCATACAGCGTAGGATACCTGCTGTCAGTCTCATGCAATTCTACAATCATCCATCCAGCACTATGCTCTTATTGTATCAGTCTGCCAATACCTAAGCACTTATGGGGCAGATTTACAAGCACCCTGCACCACCAGTATGTCACTTTTTGCAACGTAGTGATGGCGCCAGGCATTCCTTCATATTTACAAGGAGAGGAAAAGCCACCCTGCATGGTTTTCCCTCTCCTTGTAAATACGACCCCTTCACACACAGAACTTTGCGTTGAAGGGGCGTTCCATAGGTGTTTCTGTGGATGTTCCCACGTAACACCCATAGAACAAGACACATCTCCAGAATTATGAGAAAGCGTAAATCTGGAGATGTGTGTGAATGCTGCTCCATCCTCGGGTTGGTGTAGCAAGGCGTAACAAAGAGAATTGTTTTCATTTCTCCTCATTTTTTCCTCTTTCAATGCATGCTGCATTCCAAAGCATACATTGAAAGAGGAAAAAGCCTTTACTGATTGTTTTTGTGCAGGAAAGTGACCCTTCCTGCACAAAAACAATCTCCGCACAACACAGACATCCTTGCACCATATACACATGAGAGACAGCGGGCATAGGAGTTTAGACCAATTGTTTATCACAGGTTAATGGAGTTCCACGGGATGGAATCGTTCAGGCCCCTTGTATGGGTGGACAGCCGATATATCCAGCGTTGTTCTTTCTGGAGGAGGAATTTTTCGTTATTTTCTGTAGGGTCAAATTGTTCAATGACTGTCCATGTGAAGTCGTTAGGGGTATGGTTGTGGGTTAAGAAATGATCCGTCAGTTTACTGATATTTTTGCCACATCGGATGGTACTCCTGTGTTCCGTCATTCTTGTCCTGACTTTTATGTTGTATGTAGCAAAACTAGAGGGAATCCCCCTCTTACATATAATCGCACCTTAGAGAGTGCGACACATAAACCAATAACACAAACACTATAATTTTATTTTTTGCACCTTATACACATACTCACTTGGTCCTGAGGAAAGCCAGTTTTAAATTTAATAAGGCCTGGCTGAAACATGTAGACCACACAAGACGCAGGAGGTCTTAACTAGCACTCCACCGCGTCTAACTGCCTTTTTATTGCTAACAGGGGCCCAGTTATTAAAACTTATTTATTTACCCTCGGGTACTGGGACCCACTGTATAGCTTTTAACTTCACTTTCTCACTCACTACACTGCACACTCAGCGAATATACCAGCTCCGCAGTAATCTGGCGTCAAAGAACACCCGGGACACATTCGGTGTCACTGTGGTGGGCCCGATGAGGAAGCATGCCACCGACCAGGTTGGTGGGTGAGTGCTTCATGAACAAACCAACAGGTTTGCCAGCTAGCGTACTTCTTTGAGTCCCCATCCCCCCTGTAAACATAGCTAGTCCTATTTGATTTTTACATATAATCCTGGGGATACGGACTAGCTTTTCTAGTCCTCGCTCTCTACTTTGATTTGGTGATTTTTTAGATAATCACCTGCCCTAATAAGTATATTAAAGACACATACATATCATTTTAGAACATTTTTTAAAAATTGTGGGAGTCGCGCACCCATCGCTCCCCAGCACGTATATGACGTCACGCGGGACCCGCCACTTCACAAGCGTCACGTACTGTAATGCGCATGTGTCGCGAATGCGCTGGAGCAGGAGTCACGGACTGGTCGCATACCAATCGCGCACATCACGTAATAGTAAATTTATATAATGTAACTGAAAAACACGCAGCCGTCGCACACCGTACGTGGATTCTTCACAACTTTTCTGAAAGGGCTGCTAGAATCCGCGTACCCACCCTGATGTGAACACTTTGGGTGGCGACTTAGAAAAAAATTTGGAAAACAAAAAACAAAAAGAAAAATATATCAATATATTAAAAGAAAAAAGAAAACAAAAAAATTAAACAATATTTCAGTTACATTTTTTTTTTTTTTGCAATTTTCTGAAAAATATTTAATGTTATTTATTGAATAAAATATTTATAAATAAACAGGTAAAAAACTGTAGAAAATCAGTACAAAAAATAGGTATAACTACTATTACTCTTAAAAATTAGCATTTAAAAAAGCTTTGAAATTCACTGAAAACACCATAGCTTTCAGAGACATTATAGTTGGAAATAGCATTTAAAAAACCTTAGAAATTCACAGAAAAAAACCATAGGTTTCAGGGGTGTTATAGTTAGCTGGACATTTCACTCGCACAAAACCATAGAAATTCCTCCCGTTATACTTAGTTCTGCTAACTATAACTTGCACGCCCGCAATGCACTGCTGATGATGTCACATATTACATCATTCAAGACATGGTCAGTGACATCACTGATGACATCACTGATGACATCTCAAATGACATCACTGATGACATCACTGATTACATCATCCACGTGACAATCTGATACACCTCATCATACACTAGTATAACCTTTCATCACTCACTGTAAAATGCGGAGTACCATATTTGAAACCATTGGTACACCAATACCAGTTACTACACACACAACTACCCATTCAACAACAGAATCACTTATACATGCAGTCACTAATTAATAGAACACTATCAAATGCACTTATACACATATATAAGCATTGACACATCAACAGTCATCTTAGTCGGTTATGCATTCATCCTACTCACTCATGCAAAAAATTAATCACACTTACATTTACTCACTTACACAAATATACACACAATACCTCATTTATTCAAACACATAGTAAATCATAGTTAATATGTTAAAAAATCACCATTACAATTATAAACTCATTCATATAGTTACTCTCACAATCACTGACTCTTACATATACTCACCTACAATACCTTTTATTTTTTTACTTTGTTGAAGATGTACCACTAAAATATATATTCGCTCACCAACACACAAATAAATACACTCAGTCACCCAAACAACTGTTTCCACATGCACTCTTAATCCTATGCACCTAGTCAATCATCCATTCACACATCTATGCAAAGTTACACACACCCCATCCAACCACACACAAACTCAGTGTCCCATACAAATGCTCACCCAACTAATCAATAACTAATGTACACAATCATGTAGTTAGTAACCAACTGATGCAGCATGTTATAGAACAACAGAGACAGTGATGCACACATTCACATAGTTTAGTTACTAATCCATGTATTAAGTGAGACACTTTTAATTACTCACTTAAACGGTCAGACAGTTACTAAATCCACCATCCAGACAGTTATATATTGACTCATTCTTCAATACAGATTAGTATATATATATATAATATATATTTAAATTTCAAACTGAACCACATTCACTGGGTGATGTCATCAGTGATGTCATCAGTGATGTCACTGACCATGAATGATGTAATATGTGACATCATCAGCAGTGCGGGGGCGCAAGTTATAGTTAGTAAAACTAACTATAACAGAAATTTTTATGGTTTTGTACGAGTGAAATGTATAGCTAACTATACCACCCCTGAAACCTATGGTTTCTTCTGTGAGAATATATATATATATATATATATATATATATATATATATATATATATACATATTACCTACTGGCGGTCGCCAGTAGGTAGTTATAGTTAGGATTTTTTTCAATGCAAAATCTCAAAATTCTATTTGTAATAACTTTGGCGCCTGTTGACGAATCTGCCTGAAAATTTCCTCAAATTTGCCTCGTGGAGCTCCGGCCCTTCCTTGAAAGTTTGGGGGGGATTCGTCAAGCGGGGGCCAAGATAAAAGGGGGGTCCCAAAACGTGTTTTCCCCATGTTAATTTCCATAGGGCGGTCAAACTCACTTTTAGCCTGAACGGCTGAATGGATTTCCACCAAACTTGGCAAAATTGTAGGGACTGGTAGCCCGATGTGCCTTTGCTATGTCTCAAGATATGTGCTCCAGTGGTTTTTGAGTAATTTAGGTTCAAAAAAATATATATATCTATGGCAGCGCCCCGGTACGCGGACCGGGGAGCGCATCGGGCGCGACACGCGAGGTGCGCACGGAAATCTGATTGGCTGTCGGGTGTCTGTAAACATTCTAAACAGTCCGGAGCGGCCGCCATCTTGTGTCTCGGTAGGATCGAGACACAAGAGGTGGGAAAAACAAAGGGGGAATTGAACATAACGGGGCAGGGTAGACCCCCCTGACCCCCTAGGTTTGATGTGGGGGCCATAAAAGGGCCCCACGGGGCCCCCCCCCAATTTTTTTTTTTGATTTGCGCGGGGGGAGCCCGGTACGCGCACCGGGGAGCGCACCGGGGAGCGCACCGGGGAGCGCACCGGGGAGCGGCCCATGGGGAAAGAAGAATGACAGAGTTATTAAAAAATGTAGCCTTTTTTTATAAATTGGAGGTAGTTCTAAAAAGAACTGTTTTTTTCTTCTTTTTGATGTTTTATATTTTTTTTGTGTTTTTGGCACATTTTGCACTTTTTTTGGCTTTTATGAACTATTTTATAATTTTTTTGGTATTTTTATGGGAATAAACAAAAAAACAGAGAATTGAAAATGGCTCAACTGGAGCAGAAAAAAAAATAAGAAACAATTAGAGTTTTTTGGGGCATTTGTGGTTGTCCCCAGCAAGGACGATGAGCTTTATGCTCAGTTCACCATAGGAGATGGTCTTACCACAATGAATGCATGTTATATGAAAATCCGCAAACCGTGGCTGAATGCAAGGGATCGTCTCCCTTGCCTCTGGTCCCGTTGGAGTGGGTTGATTTATTTGGGAGGTGGAGCTTGAAGATTGGGGAAGGTTACTGGCCAGTTCCCTCATCTCTGCAGCAGAATAGTTGATTGGATGCCTGCGCTGCATGTGGCGAATCATAGTGTTGTTTCCAAAAGAGTATTTCTTATTAGGGTTTCCCCTGGAAAGTTCCATGCCACATATTAGGCAAGTCACCTTGGCCGCATTGACTTTTTCCTTGCCCTCTGGGATCGAAAAAAACTCCCATACAATGTGTGGTTTTGGCTGGTATGGGGTATTGTGTTCTTGCAGCCATCTTCTCCTCCCCTCCTGCTCCTCCTCTTCCTCCTCCTCCTCCTCTTGTTGACCACCAATGTAATCTTGTGGTGGTCCTCTTGGTGGTTGTGGTGGTGGTGGTGGTGCAGATGCTCCAGCCATTTCAAAGTACAAAATATACCTTAAAGATTGCAATACAGTTTTTCCTAAGTCAAAGGACAAAGTCAGAACAAGGAAAAAAGGTGGGGTCTTTCATCATTTGGAAAAAAAAAGGCCTGAACCAATGAGAAGTGTTATTTTCAGGTCACAAGACCAGGGATTTCAGCATTATGAAACCAAAACTGTTCTGCACCAATAAAAAGTATTATTTTCAGGTCACATGACCAACGTGCTTACGCGGCGCACCCCCGGCCGCGTCGCGTAAGCGCGTCACATGTTTACGCTGCGCGATCGTATTCCCTTGAGTGCTTCCGGGTGCGCTTACGCCGTGCGTATCACGTGGACGCGGCTACGCGATACGTCACGATGATGTTTTCGTTTGCGGCAATAGCGCAAACGGGACGCTCTCCGGAGCGCGCCCTGGGGCGCTTCAAAAGACTACGCTTTCGGGGGCGCTAACCAGGGCGCTCCACCGGGAGCGCTCCAGGGTAAAAAAAAAATATATATATATACATTAAAAAAATTGTTTTAAATACAAATAAAATATAGGATTCATTCTTTTTCAAAAATATTACATTTTATAGCTATAGACATTTGCTATTAACAACATTTTGAAATTCAAAGAAAAAAATATATGTTTGGGGCCTTATATATACTTAGGAATTAGCATTTAAAAAACCTATGAAATTCACTGAAAAAACCATAGGTTTCACACCAGTTATAGTTAGCTGGAAATTTTACTGACATAAAACCATTGAAATTCCACATTATAGTTAGTTGGACTCACTATAACTTGCGCGTGTAATGCACTGCTGATGACGCCACATATTACATCACTCATGACATGGTCAATGACATCACTCATGACATCACTGATGACACCATCCTTGTGACAGAGTGACAGACCTCCTTTCACTGTAACCCTTGAAACACATATTCAAAAATAGAAACTAAAATTTTAAAAAAAAAGGAGATACCCATACCAGTTACAACACCCAATTCAGTAATTCCACCATTTATATACACATCCACTAATTCACCAACAGTTCTATATAGTCACTCATACATATACTCACTCATTATATGTAGTGATACACCTATACATCCTGTAACACATCGACAGTCTTCCAAAAGTTGCTCACACACCTACTCACACATGCAAATAAACTATTGAACATCCATTTATTTGCATATACAGCTATACACACACTACCACCGTACTACTAAGGAAACTTACACATACTTACTCTCTTAAACAATCACTTATAGAAACACATACTTATTTAAACAAGAACTCTTACAATCTCTCACTCTCACATATACTCACTTATATACATCAATACTCACATATAGTAGATTAAAACATATGTAGTTACTGATAAAGACACCAGTGAGACAGTCATTCACTCACTAATACACACATATACACACTCATCCATCCATACAGTCCTGCATATATGCCGTCTTCCAAACACATACAAACAGTGAGTCAGTCATTGATGTATCTATGTGCTAAGTAATACCCCCACCAAACCATACAGACACTCATACTGATACAAACAAAAACATCTAATAACCCATATACACACACATGTAGCTACTCACCAACCCATGCAGCCACTTATACACAAAGTGAAACACTGATACAAACATTTAAATATTTAAACAATATTTGCTGATATATGTATTCACTAAAATACACTTAATAAGCCAGTTAACCAATCAATTTAAAAAAAAAACATCCATTAAGACACTTATTTAAACATTTATTCTTCCATTGACCTTTACATATACATATATAAAACATTTATTTTTCAGAAAGGCACACATTCACTGGATGGTGTCATCAGTGATGTCATGAGTGATGTCACTGACCATGTCATGAGTGATGTAATATGTGACGTCATCAGCAGTGCATTACACGCGCAAGTTATAGTGAGTCCAACTAACTATAACGTGGAATTTCAATGGTTTTATGTCAGTAACATTTCCAGCTAACTATAACTGGTGTGAAACCTATGGTTATTTCAGTGAATTTAATAGGTTTTTTAAATGCTAATTCCTAACTATAACGGATGTGAAACCTATGTTTTTTTCAGTGAATATATATATATATATATATATATATATATATATTACCTACCGGCGGTCGCCAGTAGGTAGTTATAGTTAGGATTGGCTACCATAGGAAATTCCAAACATTCTATTGGGAATAACTTTGGCGCCGATTGAGGGATCTGCCTGTAATTTTCCTTAAAATGGTCTCGCTGGGCTCCTCTTCTTCCCTGAAAGTTTCGTGGGGGTTCCTGAAGTGGGGGCTGAGAAAAAATGGGGGTCCCAAAACATGTTTTTTCCATGTTAATTTCCATAGGACGGTCTGACAAGTCTACAGCCCGAACCGCTGAATGGAATTACGCCAAACTTGGCAAAATTGTAGGGACTGGTACGCAGATGTGCCTTTGCTATGTTTGGTGAAAATTGCTCCAGTGGTTTTTATGAAAATTAACTTCAAAAGGACATATATATATATATATATAGGCGCTCTCCGAGCGTTCATCGGTGCGCGTACCGGGGAGCGCACCCGGCGCGCTACGGGAGTGCGCGTGCGGAAAGCTGATTGGCTGTCAGGTGTCTGTCAACATTCTAAACAGTCCGGAGAGTCCACCATCTTGTGTCTCGGTAGAATCGAGACACAAGAGGTGAAAAAAGAAAGGGGGATATAATTAAAAGGGGGCAGAGTAGACACCCCCTAGGTTTTCTGAGGGGGGCCTAGAAGGACCTTGAAGAGCTAAAAAACTTTTTTTTTTTTTTTTTTTCGCGGGGTAAGCCCTGGCGGCGCTCCCCGGTACGCTCTCCGGTACGCGCACCCTTAGTGCACCACGGGGAAAAACAGTGTAAAAAAATAGAGTAAAAAAATAATGTTGAGTGTTTAGAGGAAAGTGATGCATTGCTGGAGTGTGTCACAAAAGTGACGCAACTCCAGCAATGCATCCTTTCACATAGGGGAAAGTCCCATGTGAAAGGGCCTGCGTCAGTCTTACGGCTGCTGTTAAGCAGGCGCAAGATTTGGACGCAACAGTATCATAAAAGTGACGCAGTGATATCTTTTAGATTTCACTGCGTCACCTCTACAACCCTTTCTTGCGTCAATCGACCCCTTTTGCATACATTACAGTTGACGTAGGTATAATGTGGCGCAGTGGTTTACAAAGTGACGCATCTATCTAGATGGGTCACTTTGTAAATATGACTCAACAAGGTGCATTTTATACAGCTCAGGTGCGTCACATAAAGTGACTCACTGCTGGCGTAAAAGTGACGCATGGCCTCATAAATGAGGCCTTCAGTGTTCTACTCATGCATCATATTTAATTTATGACGCATTATGTTGCAAGTACTTACAGATGCGTCAGTATTTCAGACGTATCTGTGAGCGCAAAAGTGATGCATTGCTGGAGTGTGTCACAAAAATTATGCAACTCCAGCAATGCATCCTTTCACATGGGGCAAGTCCTATGTGAAAGGGCCTGCATCAGTCTTACGCCTGCTGTGAGGCAGGCCCAAGATTTTGACACAACGGCGTCCTAAAAGTGATGCAGTGAAATCTCAAAGATTTCACTGCGTCACCTCTATGACCCTTTCTTGCGACAATACACCCCTTTTGCATACATTACACCTGAAGTAGGTATAATGTGGCGCAGGGGTTTACAAAGTGATGCATCTACCTAGATGCGTCACTTTGTAAATATGACTCAACAAGGTGCATTTTTTACAGCGCTGGTGCGTCACAAAAAGTGACGTACCGGTGATGTAAAAGTGACGCATGGCCTCATAAATGAAGCCTTCAGTCTTCTTCTCATGCATCATATTAAATATATGACGCATTATGTCGCAAGTACTTACAGATACGTCAGTATTGCAGACGTATCTGTAAGCGCAAAAGTGATGCATTGCTGGAGTGTGTCACAAAAGTGACGCAACTCCAGCAATGCATCCTTTCACATGGGGCCAGGCCCATGTGAAAGGGCCTGCATCAGTCTTACACCTGTTGTGATACAGGCGCAAGATTTTGACACAATGGCGTCCTAAAAGTGACGCAGTGAAATCTCATAGATTTCACCTCATCACATCTACGACCCTTTCTTGCGTCAATACACCCCTTTTGCATACATTACACCTGACGTAGGTATAATGTGGCGTAGGGGTTTACAAAGTGACGCATCTACCTGGATGCGTCACTTTGTAAATATGACTCAAGAAGGTACATTTTTTACAGCACTGGTGCGTCACAAAAAGTTACATACCGGTGGCATAAAAGTGACGCATAGCCTCATAAATGAGGCCTGCAGTCTTCTACTCATGCGTCATATTAAATATATGACGCATTATGTCACAAGTACTTACAGATGCGTCAGTATTTCAGACGTATCTGTAAGCGCAAAAGTGATGCATTGCTGGAGTGTGTCACAAAAATTATGCAACTCCAGCAATGCTTCCTTTCACATGGGGCAAGTCCTATGTGAAAGGGCCTGCATCAGTCTTACGCCTCCTGTGAGGCAGGCCCAAACCTTTGACACAACGGCATCCTAAAAGTGACGCAGTGAAATCTCATTGATTTCACTGCGTCACCTCAACGACCCTTTCTTGCGACAATACACCCCTTTTGCATACATTACACCTGACGTAGGTATAATGTGGCGCAGGGGTTTACAAAGTGATGCATCTACCTAGATGCGTCACTTTCTCAATATGACTCAACAAGGTGCATTTTTTACAGCACTGGTGCGTCACAAAAAGTGACATACCGGTGGCGTAAAAGTGACGCATGGCCTCATAAATGAGGCCTTCAGTCTTCTTCTCATGCATCATATTAAATATATGACGCATTATGTCGCAAGTACTTACAGATACGTCAGTATTTCAGACGTATCTGTAAGCGCAAAAGTGATACATTGCTGGAGTGTGTCACAAAAGTGACGCAACTCCAGCAATGCATCCTTTCACATGGGGCCAGGCCCATGTGAAAGGGCCTGCATCAGTCTTACGCCTGTTTTGATACAGGCGCAAGATTTTGACACATTGGCTTCCTAAAAGTGACGCAGTGAAATCTCATAGATTTCACTGCGTCACCTCCTCGACAATTTCTTGCGTCAATACACCCCTTTTGCATACATTACACCTGACGTAGGTATAATGTGGCGCAGGGGTTTACAAAGTGACGCATCTACCTAGATGCGTCACTTTGTAAATATGACTCAAGAAGGTGCATTTTTTACAGCACTGGTGCGTCACGAAAAGTGACATACCGGTGGTGTAAAAGTGACGCATGGCCTCATAAATGAGGCATTCAGTCTTTTACTCATGCGTCATATTAAATATATGACGCATTATGTCGCAAGTACTTACAGATACGTCAGTATTTCTGACGTATCTGTAAGCGCAAAAGTAATGCATTGCTGGAGTCAGTCACAAAAATGATGCAACTCCAGCAATCAATCCTTTCACATGGGGCAAGGCCCATGTGAAAGGGCCTGCATCAGTCTTATGCCTGTTGTGATACAGGTGCAAGATTTTGACACAACGGCGTCCTAAAAGGGATACAGTGAAATCTCATAGATTTCACTGCGTCACATCTACGACCATTTCTTGCGTCACGAAAAGTGACGTACCGGTGGCGTAAAAGTGGCGCATGGTCTCATAAATGAGACCTTCAGTCTTCTACTCATGCGTCATATTAAATATATGATGCATTATGTCGCAAGTACTTACAGATACGTCAGTATTTCTGACGTATCTGTAAGCGCAAAAGTAATGCATTGCTGGAGTCAGTCACAAAAATGATGCAACTCCAGCAATGCATCCTTTCACATGGGGCCAGGCCCATGTGAAAGGGCCTGCATCAGTCTTACGCCTATTGTGATACAGGCGCAAGATTTTGACACAACGGTGTCCTAAAAGTGACGCAGTGAAATCTCACAGATTTCACTGCGTCACATCTACGACCCTTTCTTGCGACAATACACCCCTTTTGCATACATTACACCTGACGTAGGTATAATGTGGCGCAGGGGTTTACAAAGTGACGCATCTACCTAGATGCGTCACTTTGTAAATATGACTCAAGAAGGTGCATTTTTTACAGCACTGGTGCGTCCCGAAAAGTGAAATAACGGTGGTGTAAAAGTGACGCATGGCCTCATAAATGAGGCCTTCAGTCTTCTACTCATATGGCCGAGATACCCGCCACCCCCTCGCAACACAATCCCCAAGGATGGGAAACCGGAAACAGTTCTGAACTTTTGGAAGACGGGAGGGAGTGACCCTCCCGGCCGTATTTATTAAAATATGAAACAAAATTAAAAACATGAAAATAACAGTTTCATATTATGTACAATTTCATTTCCACATTTGCGATGTTTGGCTAACCTTAACATATGCTCTAATACAAAGGTTCTCCTAGCCGAACTAACATCCTACAAAATATTAACTTGTAATTTGAAATTGTACATCCTAACGTTTAAGGGCCAACGGCAAGGTCGTAACCGGTGTCAAGATCCCTAAACCAGAAATGACCCCCTCACTTGTGAGGGGCGACCGCACAGAGGCGTACCTCAAGTGCCACTACCAATTTCCCTTGACTTGACGGGGGCCCCATTAAACTCGACGCCACTTAAAGGTCGTTCGAGGACTCGTGTGAGGTATCTAGAAGGTAGCGTAGACCCCCCTCCCAAACCCCACACAACTTACCACATCTGCCGTCGCAGATGACCTGGCCCCGGGAAATTCTCCAGGAGGGGGCTGTAACCCCTCCTACCCAGGAAGGGGCCTTGACCGCCTTTCCTTTCCTTTCGGCGGCCCATCCTTAGAAGGAACCGCCTCCCCGTTGAGGGGCCAATGGCCACCTCCCTCGAGCGCTCCCATCCGTAATGGGTGACGCCCACTCATAGGGATCTACCAATTAGTGCTCACCGATCATGACCTTACCGCCCGACAATAAATACGACAAACTATCTAAAACTAACTTACTAAAGAATTATATATTATAAGCATGATTATCGATCAACACTAGTGCAAATACTTTATTTGAAAATATCCAATACATGACCATCTTTATTGCAGATTCAAAATATCACGACAGTCGTCACAACCTGAAAGAAAATAGAGTCACCACATCAAAACTTTATTCACAACAAGTAGCTGTCCTCAGGGGCTGGTGGGTGGGTCAAAATTGGCTCTTCGTTCCGTCTCGAGCTCACGTGCAGCGAGGAGGTGCAGCTTCAGAGCACAGGAACAAGAGGATGCTTTCTTGGCTTGTTGCTCCTTTTATCCGTCTTCAGGGCGGGCGTACACCCGCCCCTGCCTGCCCCAAAGGGCGTGGCCGGCCGCGTCAGTGTCTAGGCCAGCCCACTCCAGGGCGGGAAAAAGGCGCGCCCCGGCTACGCCGCTTCGGGCATACCAGCCGAGGCTCGCCTCCCGCCCAAGATGGCTTCCCGGGGGGATCGTGGTACTCCACCATACGTTCGGGGGGACCGAATGGTCGCCCCTTTCCATATGGCCGAGATACCCGCCACCCCCTCGCAACACAATCCCCAAGGATGGGAAACCGGAAACAGTTCTGAACTTTTGGAAGACGGGAGGGAGTGACCCTCCCGGCCGTATTTATTAAAATATGAAACAAAATTAAAAACATGAAAATAACAGTTTCATATTATGTACAATTTCATTTCCACATTTGCGATGTTTGGCTAACCTTAACATATGCTCTAATACAAAGGTTCTCCTAGCCGAACTAACATCCTACAAAATATTAACTTGTAATTTGAAATTGTACATCCTAACGTTTAAGGGCCAACGGCAAGGTCGTAACCGGTGTCAAGATCCCTAAACCAGAAATGACCCCCTCACTTGTGAGGGGCGACCGCACAGAGGCGTACCTCAAGTGCCACTACCAATTTCCCTTGACTTGACGGGGGCCCCATTAAACTCGACGCCACTTAAAGGTCGTTCGAGGACTCGTGTGAGGTATCTAGAAGGTAGCGTAGACCCCCCTCCCAAACCCCACACAACTTACCACATCTGCCGTCGCAGATGACCTGGCCCCGGGAAATTCTCCAGGAGGGGGCTGTAACCCCTCCTACCCAGGAAGGGGCCTTGACCGCCTTTCCTTTCCTTTCGGCGGCCCATCCTTAGAAGGAACCGCCTCCCCGTTGAGGGGCCAATGGCCACCTCCCTCGAGCGCTCCCATCCGTAATGGGTGACGCCCACTCATAGGGATCTACCAATTAGTGCTCACCGATCATGACCTTACCGCCACAGGCCGGATAGTTGACCGGCTATCCGGACCCCCCACAAAACTCCTACCTAAAGGTCATGTCTTAAAGTCTTTAGCCAAGCTACCACGTCTCCTATGAGTAACTCGTTCCCCACCCGGGACAAGTGAACCCCATCCCCCAAATACATACTGTCACCAGTAATACAACCATGCGAAATCGAATGCAGTGTATTGGAACGGAACAATCTACTCACTTTGTTATTGATTTTTCTTACTGAATGATTCAGAGCAGAAACAGAAATAGCCCCCCGCCATACTTTTCGTGGGATCATATGGGACCATGCAATCGTGCACCCTGGAACTCTCCTCGCCAACCAACTTACAGTGGAAAGCATCGCCTCAAGAAGAAGTCGTCTACCAGTGGTGACCAAATCATTACCCCCAAGATGTACTATGACTATAGACGGCGGTGACCTCGTCCGCCCTAGCAAACCCTCGAAAAATGATTGAAACTGGTCAATACAGAGTCCGCCCCTTCCGTAGAAGGACACCCTGTACCCGTATTCCCCAGCCACGTGAATCATATCACCTGCTTTGAATACGTCCGCGGCACGCCTCACGTATGAGTGGCCCACGACCCACACCTCCTCTTTCACAGCCGGTGATGTCTGACCGCTGGCCCGGTGTTGGGTCGACTGCATAGTCGGCCCCGCCTCGTAGGCTTGCGCAACTGAAACCAAACAAAAACAAGAAGCGTGAGTACATCATTACAGCTTCACAACATGTGCAACCGCACATACCTCTTATAACAATTGGAGGACCAACGCCCCACACGTTTAACTTGTTCGACATTCAGACCCCTGGCTGTAGCCTCTGTAGCAGCCCCTATCCGAAAGGAATGGGTCCCAAACTCGCCCGGGTTCAAGCCCGCTGCAGTAATCGACATCGCAAGCACCCGCTGAAACTGAAACCTCGTCAGTGGGGTGGTGTCAGCGTGTCTCAACAAGGTCCCCCCCCATGATGCCACTCTGTGTGCCAAATATTCCTCTACACAACTCACCGGGCACATGGAGGACCCAGGTATCCTTTGTATGATTATGCAATCACCCCTTGCACCCTGGTCGGTCTTGGACCTGACGAACGAGAGAGTCATCGTCCCCCCTCCGATCTGAACGTGCTCTCGGCACAGTCCCCCCATCACATCCTGCTTGTTCCTCGCCACTAGTTCGCTTACTCGCATAGCCCCATGGAATGCCAGCGTAAAAGCGGCTCGAAATAACACCGTTTCATACTGGGATGAACATGTTGCAGGGAGTTTAGATAATAACAGGGCCAACCTATCCAAACCTATCGGGCGCCTTTCATCTACTCTGCGACCCTCAAGGCGTTGCCACCCACGTAGCGCTTTTTGTACAACGAAAGACGCTGTCGGGTCCTGGATCCCATGAGCCCTAGCCACAAAGGAAATGGCGGCCCGATGCCTCTGGGCCGTAGCCACTGATTTGCCTGCGTGACGTAACGACAGCAGGAATTTCACTACCAACTCCTCCTGACCCCAAAGCTCCCCTCTAGCCGCCCCCAAAAAGGCCCAATAGGAACGGAACGCCCCTTCATATGCCTTCCTCGTCCTGGGTGCTAAACTCTCTCCCACGAGGTCCTGTAGTTCTGGGCACCGAGAGACCAGAGAGCTTCGGGAAAGGGTGCTGCCACCGGGTCCGCTGTGGGCAGAAAACCCCAGAAGGCCTGCATATGAAAACGAGAAAGCGCATCAGCCGCTTGGTTCATCACCCCCGGGACATGTCGTGCCCTAAATAGTACATTCAATTGCATACACAATAACACAATTTCTTTGAGCAATCTCAGAATCCATTTGCATCGTGCTGCCTGGCTATTGATACACTCAACAACGGTCATGTTATCAGACCAGAATACCACCGAGTGATCTCTGAACCCCTCAGGCCAAGTTCTCAGGGCCACCAGTATGGGAAAAAGTTCTAGGAAAGCAATATTGCTCGTCAGACCACTATCATGCCACCATGACGGCCATTTTTGTGCCGACCACTGTGTGCCGAATATGGCACCAAAACCAATGCTCCCTGCCGAATCCGTCCACAGCCCTAGCTCCTCAGAGGACACGGCCGTTTTGTTCCAGACAATTCGACCATTGAAATCCGCCAGAAATGCCAGCCAAATGCGCATGTCCTGGCGAACCTCTGCCGAGAGCCTTGTGCGATGATGACCCTCCCTCAAGCCGACCATGGCTTGAGCGATCGAGCGAGAAAAGGGGCGGGCCATCGGTATAACTCTCAGGGCAAAATTCAACTGTCCCACCAATTGCTGTAATTGATGTAGCTTCACCTTAGACTCACTTATACACATCTGCAAGGATGCCCTGAATCTTAACACTTTGTCATCTGGTAAACGAAAACAACCTTCTTTGGAATCGAGCTCGATCCCCAGAAACTCAAGGCAAGTCGAGGGACCCACAGTCTTACCTGGTGCCAATGGCACGCCAAATTGATTCATCAAGACACTAAATGCAGTCAAAGCCTGTCCACATTCTGGATCACTGGCTGCCCCCAGAAACAAAAAGTCATCGAGATAATGCATAACATGTTTAAACCCCGTCTTCCTTGTGAAGACCCATTGCAGGAAGCAACTGAACTTTTCGAAATAGGCACATGATATAGAGCACCCCATCGGCATGCACCTATCCATGTAGTAGTGACCCTGAAACATGAAACCAAGGAGACGCTGATCGTCTGGATGTACCGGGAGCAACCGGAACGCTGACTCGATATCACATTTTGCCATCAGCGCTCCGGGCCCCAGGCGATTCAATATGGCTACGGCCTCATCGAAGGATGCGTACCGCACCGAACACACTTCCGGGTCTATTGCCTCGTTTACGGAAAGACCACGTGGGGCTGATAAGTTATGTATCAGCCGAAACTCACCCGGGTCCTTCTTGGGGACCACCCCTAACGGGGAACAAACAAAGTTAGCAACTGGTGGCACATTAAATGGACCGGCGACTCGACCTCGAGCCACCTCTTTCCCGATCTTTTCCTGTACCACGGTCGTATGCTGTAAGACCGATATCTGGTTTTTACATTTTGCTATACCCCGGAACTCCCTCACTGGGATGCGGAAACCATACGAAAATCCGTCCCGTAACACCCCAGCGGAAGCGTGATCCGGGTATTCACTGAGCCAGGGAATCATTGCCATGGTATCAATCGGAGTAGGTAAAGGCGCCCCTCGGACTATGTCAGACCTGTTTGGCGCCTCCTCTACCCCCGTTATCACCCGTTTTGGCTCTGCACATGGACTCAGGATGGGATGATTGTCCGCACCCCCCACATTCGTGCCTAAATTTGCATGACCCCTGGGGCCTAGTACATTTCCCCCTGTTAAAGTTCCAAAAAACCCCCCTTTTACCTGCGTTGCCGGTCGGCCTCGAGTGATTGTCGTTACTCGTACCCGATCGAAAGGGCGTCCCCGCATATTGGCGGGGGGATTCACCCACGTAACTCCCTACCAATGGCACCTTCAACATACCAGAATCCTCCATTTTGGACCAGGACACAGAATCATAACAATCCCAAGTTAAGTTTTTATCGTGCTCTTTTGCTTTTCTGAAAACATTGTCGTAACAAAACCAATGGTTGCCCTCATGAGACACTGAATACCCCATGATCCGTGACTGATAAATCGGCAATTCGGGCAGCAATTCGGGCCTACGTTCACCTAAGATGGATGTAAAAACCCCCCATGCTTTGCCCCAATTACCAATGTTTTCCTTTACCTTAAAGGCGGCCATCTTTGCGCGCCAAACACTCGGATGCATGAGCTCCTTTTGACTCTTAACATGCTCCATCTCATAATGATCGGTAAGCAACGAGAAAATGTTTATATACTCCCCTGCCCATATCTTCTCCTTGATAGCCAAAGGGACATGTTGACCCAACCTTTCCCTTCGAGAGGGTGCCGACTCATCCCTCGCAATCGGCAATGGCCGCTTACCTGAACCGGAAGCTGTATCTGCGACTGGACCAGATCCAGATAGTTTCTCAACTGCCGCAGCCGGCGATGGTGCCTTCGTCGCTTCCCTTGTTTCCCGCAGCTGTTTCATCAACACCTGTGCGTCATCAGCCGTGGCGCCCTTGCTACCTTCACCCAACCACGCTGCTAATTGTGCCGCCAGCTCGGGCGGCATATCCTCCCCGGACACGGAGGTGACCACTACGGGAATCGGATTTCCTTCCCCCGGGACCGGAGTGGGTGCTTCGAGCGGAGTACAGGGAACTGGGACGTCTCCCCCCGCTGTTCCCCTCCTGGGCCTCTTGCATTTTCCCCCTGGAGCTGTTCCCGCCAGAGGACGTTTCGGCCCCCCTTCCTCGTCTTTCTCCGCCATTCGCTTCTTTAGGTCGGTTACCTCTTTCATGAGAACTCGCAGCATCTGTTCGGTAGTCAATCGTTTTCCCACCTTCTTAGGCATTCTCCGACAGAGTATCTGCAAAACAAACAAGAAGATTATAACGCTCAAAATTGGCTCTTCGTTCCGTCTCAAGCTCACGTGCAGCGAGGAGGTGCAGCTTCAGAGCACAGGAACAAGAGGATGCTTTTTTGGCTTGTTGCTCCTTTTATCCGTCTTCAGGGCGGGCGTACACCCGCCCCTGCCTGCCCCAAAGGGCGTGGCCGGCCGCGTCAGTGTCTAGGCCAGCCCACTCCAGGGCGGGAAAAAGGCGCGCCCCGGCTACGCCGCTTCGGGCATACCAGCCGAGGCTCGCCTCCCGCCCAAGATGGCTTCCCGGGGGGATCGTGGTACTCCACCATACGTTCGGGGGGACCGAATGGTCGCCCCTTTCCATGCGTCATATTAAATATATGACGCTTTATGTCGCAAGTACTTACAGATACGTCAGTATTTCTGACGTATCTGTAAGCGCAAAAGTAATGCATTGCTGGAGTCAGTCACAAAAATGATGCAACTCCAGCAATGCATCCTTTCACATGGGGCCAGGCCAATGTGAAAGGGCCTGCATCAGTCTTATGCCTGTTGTGATACAGGCGCAAGATTTTGACACAACGGCGTCCTAAAAGTGATACAGTGAAATCTCATAGATTTCACTGCGTCACATCTACGACCCTTTCTTGCGTCAAGAAAAGTGACGTACCGGTGGCGTAAAAGTGACGCATGGTCTCATAAATGAGGCCTTCAGTCTTCTACTCATGCGTCATATTAAATATATGACGCATTATGTCGCAAGTACTTACAGATATGTCAGTATTTCAAACGTATCTGTAAGCGTAAAAGTGATGCATTGCTGGAGTGTGTCACAAAAGTGACACAACTCCAGCAATGCATCCTTTCACATGGGGCCAGGCCCATGTGAAAGGGCGTGCATCAGTCTTACGTCAGTTGTGATACAGGTGCAAGATTTTGACACAACGGCGTCCTAAAAGTGACGCAGTGAAATCTCATAGATATCACTGCGTCACATCTACGACCCTTTCTTGCGACAATACACCCCTTTTGCATACATTACACCTGACGTAGGTATAATGTGGCAAAGGGGTTTACAAAGTGACGCATCTACCTGGATGCGTCACTTTGTAAATTTGACTCAAGAAGGTGCATTTTTTACAGCATTGGTGCGTCACGAAAAGTGACGTACCGGTGGCGTAAAAGTGACGCATGGCCTCATGAATGAGGCCTTCAGTCTTCTACTCATGCGTCATATTAAATATATGATGCATTATGTCACAAGTACTTACAGATGCGTCAGTATTTCAGACGTATCTGTGAGCGCAAAAGTGATGCATTGCTGGAGTGTGTCACAAAAATTATGCAACTCCAGCAATGCATCCTTTCACATGGGGCAAGTCCTATGTGAAAGGGCCTGCATCAGTCTTACGCCTGCTGTGAGGCAGGCCCAAGATTTTGACACAACGGCGTCCTAAAAGAGACGCAGTGAAATCTCATAGATTTCACTGCGTCTCCTCTATGACCATTTCTTGCGACAGTACACCCCTTTTGCATACATTACACCTGACGTAGGTATAATGTGGCGCAGGGGTTTACAAAGTGATGCATCTACCTAGATGCGTCACTTTGTAAATATGACTCAACAAGGTGCATTTTTTACAGCACTGGTGCGTCACAAAAAGTGACGTACCGGTGGCGTAAAAGTGACGCATGGCCTCATAAATGAGGCCTTCAGTCTTCTTCTCATGCGTCATATTAAATATATGACGCATTATGTTGCAAGTACTTACAGATACGTCAGTATTTCAGACGTATCTGTAAGCATAAAAGTGATGCATTGCTGGAGTGTGTCACAAAAGTGATGCAACTCCAGCAATGCATCCTTTCACATGGGGCCAGGCCCATGTGAAAGGGCCTGCATCGGTCTTATGCCTGTTGTGATACAGGCGCAAGATTTTGACACAATGGCTTCCTAAAAGTGACGCAGTGAAATCTCATAGATTTCACTGCGTCACCTCTACGACCCTTTCTTGCGTCAATACACCCCTTTTGCATACATTACACCTGACTTAGGTATAATGTGGCGCAGGGGTTTACAAAGTGACGCATCTACCTAGATGCGTCACTTTGTAAATATGACTCAAGAAGGTGCATTTTTTACAGCACTGGTGCGTCACGAAAAGTGACGTACCGGTGGCGTAAAAGTGACGCATGGCCTCATAAATACTCATGCGCCATATTAAATATATGACGCATTATGTCGCAAGTACTTACAGATACGTCAGTATTTCTGACGTATCTGTAAGCGCAAAAGTGATGCATTGCTGGAGTCAGTCACAAAAATGATGCAACTCCAGCAATGCATCCTTTCACATGGGGCCAGGCCCATGTGAAAGGGCCTGCATCAGTCTTATGCCTGTTGTGATACAGGCGCAAGATTTTGACACAACGGCGTCCTAAGAATGATGCAGTGAAATCTCATAGATTTCACTGCGTCACATTCACGACCCTTTCTTGTGTCGCGAAAAGTGACGTACCGGTGGCGTAAAAGTGACGCATGGTCTCATAAATGAGGCCTTCAGTCTTCTACTCATGCGTCATATTAAATATATGACGCATTATGTCGCATGGGTTCATAAATGAGGCCTTCAGTCTTCTACTCATGCATCATATTAAATATATGACGCATTATGTCACAAGTACTTACAGATGCGTCAGTATTTCAGACGTATCTGTAAGCGCAAAAGTGATGCATTGCTAGAGTGTGTCACAAAAATGATGCAACTCCAGCAATGCGTCTTTTCTTACCCTTCCCCCCCCTGTTCCTTTTCTACATTTTCTTTGAATATCCACATGCCCCATGTTCACTCTCCTTCTCCTCACTCTCCTTCCCCACACTCACCTTCTTTCAGTCCCCCTACTTCACTTCCTTTCTCCTCCCATACCTTTCTGTGCTTTCTTACTCATTTTCCTCTCCTTTATCAATGCACTCCACTTCACTTACTCTTTTTCATTTTTTTAAGAACATAGCTCTTTGATGAGAACTGGAGGAAGTTCTGAAAAGAACTTTTTTTTTCTTTTTTTAGAACAAAAACAAAAACAGGGAATGGAAACTGCTCAACAGGAGCAAAAAAAAAACCAAATTTAGGTCTGGGAACGGCAGCGATGGTTCTCCAATGCTCGAACCATGAGCAGAACACTTTGCTCCCCATAGCAAAGTAGCTGATCACAGTCTCTGCATTTAAGGACGCCTTGGTTAAAAGCAGGCTGAATATTCGGAACCAGCTCTTGCGATCGCCCCCTCACTGATGTTGTTGGACCTCCGGTTGATGTAGAGGCCCCATCACTGGGAACCTCTCGTGCCAGAGCCCTGACACTTTCCCGGGCAAAATTCTGGGGGTGCCTCCTCTCCACATGGCGAATCATTGTGGAGTTCCCAAAAGAATACTTCTTAGTGGGGTCACCCCGTGACAGGACTGTGTGACAGATCCTGCACTCCACATTTGGAGCATTTACCTTCTTCTGGTCATCAGGAATTGAAACAACTTCCAAATAAAGAGTTCTTTAACTTTAGGCTGAGGAACCTCTTCATCAAGGAATTCATTGGAGTCATCTTCACTGCTGGATGGTCTGGCAGCCATGATAATACAAGATATCCAACAAAGAACCGAGTGCAAAAAGGCAGGTCTTGCAGTCCCAAAAGTGAAAGAAGAAGTGAAGGAAATGGGTGGTGGTTTCATTCTTTGTAAAAAAAACTGTTAGCAACCAATGAAAAGAGTTATTTTAAGGTCACTTGACTTGACACGCTTACGCTGCGCGCACCGAAGCGCTTCCGGGGCGCTTACGCGGCGCGAACGTAGGCGCTTATAGGGGCGCTTACGCGGCGCAAACGTAGGCGCTTACGGGGGCGCATACGCGGCGGGAACATAGGCGCTTCCAGGAGCGCTTACGCGGCGCGCCTAAGTGACGTTTCGATAGTTTCACGGAAATGCAAAATCATTTTCATTTCGGAAATCAAAAATACTGCTTTTATTAGAATGCTAATAAATGTCTTGCATTAACATTTACTTTTCATACATATTTTTTTACACAAACGCAGAAATAGCGCTCTGGGTGCGCTCTCCGGAGAGTTTACCGGTGCGCGCACCCAGAGCGCCCAAAGAAAAAATGATAATAAAAAAAAACATTTAAGAAATATTATTATAAAAACATATTATTAATTAATACTTACACAAAACAGCAAATAAAAAAAATAAAAAATCATAGGTTACAAACTCGATATAGAAAGGAATTAGCTTTTAAAAAACCTTTGAAATTCAGTGAAAAAAAACAGAGGTTTTACAATCGTTATAGTTAGGAATTAGCATTTAAAAAACCTTTGAAATTCACTGAAAAAAACATAGGTTTAACACCAGTTATAGTTAGATGGACATTTTACTCATACAAAACCATTGAAATTCCCACGTTATTGTTAGTTGGACTCACTATAACTCGCGTGCCCGCAATCCACTGCTGATGATGTCATATATTACATTATCATAATATACAATATAGGGATTTTTTTGAATAGGGACTTCTGAAAATTCAATGTTGAATAACTTTGGGGTTTTTCAGGAAAATGGCACATTTTGTTTCTGAGCGTCCCCTGAAAGTTTGGGGGGGTTTCGTCAAGCGGGGGCCGAGAAAAAAGGGGGGGCCCAAAACGTGTTTTTAACATTAAGTTTTCCATAGGGCGGTTGGACTCACTTTTAGCTCGAACGGCTGAATGGATTTCTATGAAACTTGGCAAAATTGTAGAGACTGTTTGCCCGATGTGCCTTTGCTAGGTCTCAAGATATGTGCTCAAGTGGATTTTGAGAAATTAACGTTCAAAAAAATATATATATCTGTGACAGCGTCCCAGTTAGCGCCCCGGTTCGCGTACCAGACGCGTAACGGAACTTCGCGAGGAGAAGCGGATTGGCTCTCCGGTGACTGTCAACATTCTAAACAGTCCGGAGCGGCCGCCATCTTGTCTCTCGGTAGGATCGAGAGACAAGAGGTGGAAATAAATGAAGGGGGAAATGAATGAAAGGGGGCAAGGTAGACCCCTCCTGACCCCCTAGGATTGATGTGGAAACTATTAAAGGGCCCCGCTGGGCAAAAAAATAAAATAATTTTTATTTCGATTTTTCGTGGTGGAAGCGCTACCCGGTACGCGAACCAGGTAGCTCACCGGTAGCGTAATGGGAGTCCGCCATCTTGTGTTTCGGACGAATTTAGTCACAATATGGAGGCTAAACAATGTTGGGAATGGGTATAAGGGGGCACGGGAGACATATCCTGACCCCCTAGGTTTTCTGAGGGTGGCTGAGGAGGCCCATATATGCGAGAAAAAAAACAACCTTTTTTTTTCAAATTTTCTCACGGTTAGCGCCCGGTCCGCGCACCGGGTAGCGTTCCGGAAAGCGTAACAAGGAGAAAACCAAGGGAAATAGTAAAATAATATTTTAGAGTGCTTTGAGGTAGGGTAGCTCTGAATAGAGCTGTTGTGTTGTGTGGGTGATGTAAGTACCAACATGTAGGTACCAATGAAGAGTCTAAAATTCAATGTACACCGTCTCCTCTGTAGATATTTTGTATGTTCTAATATGGGTTATTTAAATGTAAATGTGTGGAAAAGCACTTCATGCTTTAAAGCAATTGTATTTTTGAACTGATTGTTCTTTCCTCTTAGTACTCCTCTTTGTTTTTTTTTCCCCACACTCTTCTTCAGCATGATAATTGATAAATTTGCTCCCTCAAAAAAATTATATACATAAAAAAATTATATTAAATACATATAAAATATATTTTTCCATTTATAAGAAGAATACATTTTACAGCTTTTGATATTTGCTATTAAAAAACCATTGAAATTCACTGAAAAAACCATAGGTTATAGACCATATATAGTTAGGAATTAGCATTTACAAAACCTTGAAAATTCACTGAAAAAACCATAGGTTATATACCATATATAGTTAGGAATTAGCATTTACAAAACCTTATTTTACTCACACAAAACCCTTGAAATTCGTATATATAGTTAGTTGCACTATATAGTTAGTTGAATATATATATATATATATATATATATATATATATATATATCCCCTAGGATTGCCTCCGAGCATAGAGACGCCACTCCACCAGCAGGGTGTTTTCCAAACCTTTTATTTCAAAAAGCAGCACACCTTTAGCTCATTCATTTTAGCTGCCCTGACGCGTTTCGATGATCACTCATCTTAATCATAGGGCGGGGCTTCAAGAACAAACGTGGATAATGCACCACAGCCTTACTCTTTCCCTGGGCATGCCTTCTCCAATGAACAGCATGCTGGGGGTTGTGGTGCCAAATGTTTATTCCTCGGTAGGTTCCACATCATTGTTCGATATTTCAAACCACCCCAATGTTAAAAGCAATTTTTTTAGCCCTCCAGTGGGCTTTGAGGAAAGATGTGCAGCTTCTATTTTCTTTTCCCCACTGTGCTGGAATCGGGCTGCCGTCCTGTGTGCAGCCCCACAGACCCGTTTCCTTTTCAATCAGGCGGTGCATCTCCCACGGCCGAGGCCGCCGTGTAACATATCCCCTAGGATTGCCTCCGAGCATAGAGACGCCACTCCACCAGCAGGGTGTTTTCCAAACCTTTTATTTCAAAAAGCAGCACACCTTTAGCTCATTCATTTTAGCTGCCCTGACGCGTTTCGATGATCACTCATCTTAATCATAGGGCGGGGCTTCAAGAACAAACGTGGATAATGCACCACAGCCTTACTCTTTCCCTGGGCATGCCTTCTCCAATGAACAGCATGCTGGGGGTTGTGGTGCCAAATGTTTATTCCTCGGTAGGTTCCACATCATTGTTCGATATTTCAAACCACCCCAATGTTAAAAGCAATTTTTTTAGCCCTCCAGTGGGCTTTGAGGAAAGATGTGCAGCTTCTATTTTCTTTTCCCCACTGTGCTGGAATCGGGCTGCCGTCCTGTGTGCAGCCCCACAGACCCGTTTCCTTTTTAATCAGGCGGTGCATCTCCCACGGCCGAGGCCGCCGTGTAACATATCCCCTAGGATTGCCTCCGAGCATAGAGACGCCACTCCACCAGCAGGGTGTTTTCCAAACCTTTTATTTCAAAAAGCAGCACACCTTTAGCTCATTCATTTTAGCTGCCCTGACGCGTTTCGATGATCACTCATCTTAATCATAGGGCGGGGCTTCAAGAACAAACGTGGATAATGCACCACAGCCTTACTCTTTCCCTGGGCATGCCTTCTCCAATGAACAGCATGCTGGGGGTTGTGGTGCCAAATGTTTATTCCTCGGTAGGTTCCACATCATTGTTCGATATTTCAAACCACCCCAATGTTAAAAGCAATTTTTTTATCCCTCCAGTGGGCTTTGAGGAAAGATGTGCAGCTTCTATTTTCTTTTCCCCACTGTGCTGGAATCGGGCTGCCGTCCTGTGTGCAGCCCCACAGACCCGTTTCCTTTTCAATCAGGCGGTGCATCTCCCACGGCCGAGGCCGCCGTGTAACATATCCCATAGGTTATAGACCATATATAGTTAGGAATTCGCATTTACAAAACCTTATTTTACTCACACAAAACCATTGAAATTCCATATATAGTTAGTTGCACTAACTATATATCGCGCACCCGCAATCCACTGCTGATGATGTCACATATTACATCATTCATGACATGGTCAGTGACATCACTGATGACATCACTGATGACATCTCAAATGACATCACTGATGACATCTCAAATGACATCACTGATGACATCACTGATGACATCTCATTTGACATTACTGATCACATCACTGATGATATCATTCATGTGATAATACGATGAACCTCTTCAGACTCTAATATAACCTTAGATACAATCAGTGTAAACAGACACTCACAGACTGTCACTCATCCATGGAGTTACTCACACACCTAGTCAGTCATGCAAAGAATCAATCACACCTCCATTTCCTCAACTATACAGTTATACAAACTTTACTTATTCAAACATATACTAACACATATTTACTCTCTTATACAATCCCTGATACAAGTTCACAATGATCCATACAGCCACTCACACATTCACTGGCTCTTATGCACAGTTATTTATATATGTCAACTCTCACATGTACTGTGTTTTACATATGTACTTACTTTGACATGTAGCACTGAGATATCCATTCACTCACCAATACACTCATGCACACAGTCAACCGCCCATACAGCTGTTTCCACATGCACTTTTGAAACCATACATCTAGTGAATCAACTGCTCACACATCTATGCACAGAGTCATACACCTCCCAGCCACCCACACACACACTCAGTCTCCCATACAAATACTTGGGCAACCAATCAATAACCCATATAGTTACTCATATAGCTACTTATCAACACATGCAACAGTTTACAGAACAACAGACATAATGATGCACAAATTAAGACAGTTTAGTCACTAACCCATGCACTCAGTGAGACACATTTAATCACTCACTCATACAGTCAGTCATGCACCTACTAAATCCTTCATCCAGACACGTATACATCCACTCATTCTTCAATATGTAAGACATATTTTAACTTTACAGAAACATACAGTCACTGGATGTTGTCATCAGTGATGTCATCAGTGATGTCATTTGAGATGTCATCAGTGATGTCATCAGTGATGTCACTGACCATGTCATGAATGATGTAATATGTGACATCATCAGCAGTGGATTGCGGGTGCGCGATATATAGTTAGTGCAACTAACTATATATGGAATTTCAATGGTTTTGTGTGAGTAAAATAAGGTTTTGTAAATGCGAATTCCTAACTATATATGGTCTATAACCTATGTTTTTTTCAGTGAATTTTCAAGGTTTTGTAAATGCTAATTCCTAACTATATATGGTCTATAACCTATGGTTTTTTCAGTGAATTTTCAAGGTTTTGTAAATGCTAATTCCTAACTATATATGGTCTATAACCTATGGTTTTTTCAGTGAATATATATATATACATACATATATAAACATATATCATCTGTATATCTATATAAATACAAACATAAATGCATGCATACATATACTTATATGCATACAGATGCATGTTATTTACATGAAAGTTGAAAAAACACTAATAAAAGCAAAGCTAAAAAGCCACCTCATTACAAACAGAATGGCTTTAACTTAAACGAGGGCGAGATCTATTGCATTTTCAATGCTTGTTTACTTTGGTTCCATCAAGAAGGCATTCAGATGTGTCACACATTTGCCATAAATTCTGAATGTTAGCACTCTAGTTGCACATTAGATCACTGTAGTAAAGCTACTGCTCACCAGGGACGTCTGCTGCTGGTATTCAAAGTGCATGTTTCAGTCTGCATGTCAGAATTTTTTTAATGAAATAGAAGAGGATTTGAGAAGTCACTCAAAATGATCCCTAATTTTTCTTTCTGAAGCACTAATCATACTTTCTATGGCAAAATTAACCCCCTCATGTTGTTCCTTTTTAAATTGAGTGTTTTCAGACTTACCACTTCATTCCAATCAAGATGGCTTCTGGTGTGCCATACTTTTGTCATAAGTAAGACTGTTAGCGCTCTAGTTGTTCTTTAGAACACTCTGGGACATTCTGTCATTGGGCTATACTTGGGGTACATCTGGGTGATATTTGGGCTACATTTAGGCTCTTTTGTCTCTGGTGGCCATCTTGGGAGACTGTATGTCAGAATTTTTTAATGAAATTGAAGAGGGTTTGAGAAGTCACTCAAAATGTGCCCTAATTTTTCTTTCTGCAGCACTAATCATAATTCATATGGCAAAATATACCCCCTCATTTTGTTCCTTTTTAAATTAAATGTTTTAAGAGTTACCACTTTATTCCAATCAAGATGGCTTCAGGTGTGCCATACCTTTGTAATAAGTAGGACTGTTAGCGCTCTAGTTGTTCTTTAGAACACTCTGGGACATTCTGTCATTGGGCTATACTTGGGCTACATATGGGTGATATTTGGGCTACATTTGGGCTCTTTTGTCTCTGGTGGCCATTTTGGGAGACTGCATGTCAGAATTTTTTAATGAAATAGAAGAGGATTTGAAAAGTCACTCAAAATGTGCTCTAATTTTTCTTTCTGCAGCACTAATAATACCTTCTATTGCATAATATACCCCCTCATTTTGTTCCTTTTTAAATTAAATGTTTTAAGAGTTACCACTTTATTCCCATCACGATGGCTCCAGGTGTGCTATACCTTTGTAATAAGTAGAACTGTTAGCGCTCTAGTTGTTCTTTAGAACACTCTGGGACATTCTGTCATTGGGCTCTACTTGGGCTACATCTGGGTGATATTTGGGCTACATTTGGGCTCTTTTGTCTCTGGTGGCCATTTTGGGAGACTGCATGTCAGAATGTTTTAATGAAATAGAAAAGGATTTGAGAAGTCACTCAAAATGTGCCCTAATTTTTCATTCTGCAGCACTAATCATACTTTCTATGGCAAAATATACCCCCTCATGTTGTTTCTTTTTAAATTAAATGTTTTAAGAGTTACCACTTTATTCCAATCAAGATGGCTTCAGGTGTGCCATACCTTTGTAATAAGTAGGACTGTTAGCGCTCTAGTTGTTCTTTAGAACACTCTGGGACATTCTGTCATTGGGCTATACTTGGGCTACTTCTGGGTGATATTTGGGCTACATTTGGGCTCTTTTGTCTCTGGTGGCCATTTTGGGAGACTGCATGTCAGAATGTTTTAATGAAATAGAAAAGGATTTGAGAAGTCACTCAAAATGTGCCCTAATTTTTCATTCTGCAGCACTAATCATACTTTCTATGGCAAAATATACCCCCTCATGTTGTTTCTTTTTAAATTAAATGTTTTAAGAGTTACCACTTTATTCCAATCAAGATGGCTTCAGGTGTGCCATACCTTTGTAATAAGTAGGACTGTTAGCGCTCTAGTTGTTCTTTAGAACACTCTAGGAGGCTGCAGTAGAACACAAAGGAATCAACTGACAGTCTCTGTCCTTGTTGGATGTACATGTTTTACTGAGAATGTCAGACTTCATTTTCACATGACTGAGAAAGATAATGTGAATTTACAGAAAATATGCTTTCAGTTTAGCTTATAGATCCCCTTCCAAACCACTGTGGGAAAATCATGAGATATTAGTTTTCTTTCAAACAATATTCATGATATCACAGCAGAAGGTTTTTTCACATGGTAAAATCACCTTAGAACCCACCACAATTCCTAAAACGAGTATGGTACCATCAACAAATGATTTATAATGTAACTAAAGTCCTAAAACCCTCTATTAACTACAATGCTTTTTAATGAGGTGCTATCATGTATATTGGTCCCAAGATGGCTGCCAACACTTCTTGGATGAAGTGCTGACAGCCAATCAGATCAGATGTGTGGTTAGGCTCCGCCCAGATATATATCTTTTTTTGAACCTAAATTACTCAAAATCCACTGGAGCACATATATTGAGACCTAGCAAAGGCACATCGGGCTAACAGTCCCTACAATTTTGCCAAGTTTCGTGCAAATCCATTCAGCCGTTCGAGCTAAAAGTGAGGCCAACCGCCCTATGGAAATTAACATGGGAAAAACGCGTTTTGGGACCCCCCTTTTTTCTCAGCCCCCCCTTGATGAAACCCCCCCAAATTGTCAGGGGCTGCTCAGAAACAAAATGTTCCATTTTCCTGAAAATTTCAGCCAATTCCGTTCACAAACGCCAAAGGTATTAGACATAGAATTTTCAAAAATCCCATAGAGAAAAAATCCTAACTATATATACCTACTGGCGACCGCCAGTAGGTAATATATACATTCACCTTCAAAATCCTAAAGGAATGGAGCACTCACAGATAAGTAGGCCCTTGATTTACTATGTCTTTAGCCTGACATGTTTCGGCAGAAGCTGCCTTTCTCAATGGAGAAGAAGCACAATAGAGAAAATTCAATTGTGAGAACTAGTGCCAAATACTGCTTAGAGAGCTACTGAAGCCTGAATGAACTTATGAGTCTCGCCATTGGGATGAAATTTGAACTTTTCATGACACACAACGATGGCATTTGGCTGGTTTGATACTCCATAGAGGTGGATTGATTGGTATCTGCCATTCATGATATGTCATTCAACAAGAGCGCTTCAGTCCTTTTAAAAAGTGGACTTCTTTGCCTTTGAGAGAGGCGGCTTCTGCCGAAACGCATCTGGCTAAAGAAATACTAAATCAAGAACCTACTTACCTGTGAGTGATCCCTTCCTTTGTGATTCTGATGGTGAATGTATGAATGGTGTGTCCACTATCACGACGGAAGCACCCGTTCTACGGAGTTCAGCAGCAAGTGGCATTTGGTGAAACATATATATATATATATATATATATATATATATATATATATATATATATATATATATATATATCAGCAACAGCTCGCAATAGCCACCCGCTTTACGTGGAATTACGGGCGCAGACCAACTTGTGTGTAAGCATTATTTTAGTTCTCCCACATAAGTCAAGATTAGTTTCGGCCGTCCAAGCGGCCTTGATCACCTGACCATGCTTACTGACAAGCCCAAATTTAAAGTGCAAGTGCCTCACAGTTACCAATTGACATAGAGAAAATACTTATATCTGTATAAATACATTGCAAACTGGTTTTTCCCCCCAAATGCATTTCAAAACACAAATTATAATTTTGCAAAATAACAGCTTGAATGCTTACAATATAAATAATTCATCACATTTTCCCTATTATATAAAACAATTACAATTTTGAACAGAATTTTCTGCATAAATGCTTTAAAATATTATCTCATCAATTAGTCCGATGCACTAAATACATCCTTATTCCTAAGTGCACACCTAAACGTGAAAGGGTTATAACCCTATTGTGTAAACTAAATGAAATTAAAACCAAAATCCTTCAGTCACTTTATAACTCTTTTTCCACTTCTGCAACGTTAAAGTAGTCTCTCATTATTAGTGCATGAATACTTTTATATAAATTGCCAACAAGCATTTTGAACAATTTTGAAAGACCAACTTCTGTGCATCCTGCCGCATTCCTAATTCTGTCTATTAAGAACAACCACGCAAATGGTAATTCATTCAATTCATAATTAATTAAATGTAATAAAGTGCCAAGATGCTACAGTACTATAAATTTAAAGTGACTGTGTGCCTCAGTGCTAATAGTCAAAGTGACTCGTGCCTATGTAGTGCAAAAACCAAGATTGTCCTTAGAAAAGATTCTCTGAGATTATCGATACTTTACAAGTTCTGATGTTTCATTCCAAGATACTTTTAGATTTTCGATGGAGTGTGCGGTAGAAAAAAGGGGGCAAGGGATATTTAAAACCAATATAAATAAGCACCACCCTGTGACATACCTAAAACAACCGATAAAAAGACACATAGATAAAAACTACCCACTATGTCTTAAAACCAATCATAAAAGGCATCACCCTGGGGATACCCACACATAGAGGGTTTAAATAAATCTCATCTTAGTTGCCCATAAAAAAACTGATATTCTTTCTGTTGAATAAATTCATTGATATATACATAATTCACAATATTCTAGACATAGTCAAGGTACTATTTCTCATTGTATGGAAAAGGGACTGAACTATGAAATACGTGAGGCATCCTCCATAATTAAGCTTTTTCATAAAAATGTATGAAGGTCCTCTGTTGCATTTAGACCTCACCGGCCATTTACAGACGAACTCCAATATATAGTGTGTCTCTAATCGATGTTGGAGGAATCGACTCTATGGCAAAATATCGGAGAAATTGGGGGGTCACTGTTATGCACAGACTGGAAATGTCTTGCAACTGGGTAGTTCTGGTCTTTAGTAATGTTCTCCCTTAGATGCTGTAGAATACTCTTATGTACTGCCACTTTGGTACTACCTACATACTTTAAACAGCATTCACATTCCAGAACATACACACAGTATTCTGTTTTGCATGTGAGATGTTGTTTCATTTCTCTGGAAATATCAGAGTATGCTGTCCTGTAGATCTTAGTGTTAGTGCCAAACTGACAGGCCCTACAGGTTGAACATTTATAAAAACCCTTTCTGGAGGCCAGCCAGGTTTCCTTCTTAAAGCTCTCCTGACTGTTCCTAGACTGCATGTTACCCATACTATTGGCTTTACGGAAAATAATTGCTGGATTTGAGGGCATTAGGTCACCAATCACAGGGTCCTCCTGGATAAAGTGCCAGTTTCGCCTTATAATGCTTCTCAATTCCTTTTCCTGTTTAGAGTATGTCAAAATCAGTCTGGTCAGCTCCGCCTTTACATTTTGCACTCCTTGGTTATTTTTAGCTTTGTATTGAAGGAGTTCCTCCCGAGATTTTAATTGGGATTTTTTCATGGCGGCCGTCACTACTCTATGGCTGTACCCTTTATCTAAAAACCTAGCAAGGCTTTCCATTTGCTTTTCCTTCGCATCCAATGGATCACTACATATACGTCAGATGCGAAGCATCTCCCCATATGGTATACTTTTTATTAAATGTGGTGGATGAGCACTTGTAGCGTGTAATAATGTATTGCCTGCCGTAGGTTTTCTAAAAAGGGTAGTTATTAAAACATTGTTTTTTTTTAAAACCTGTACATCTAAATATGTCACTGAGTGCTTGCTGATGTTAAAAGTGAAATTAAGGTTTAAATCATTATGATTAATATCCTCCATGAATTTTAACACACTCTCTTCCGTTCCACGCAATACACAAAATAAATCATCAATAAAACGCATCTAGGAGACTATATTATGTGTGCAGATGTGTTCATATTTGCGCCTGAGGACCAGTTCCTCCCACCAGCCCATAAAAAGACAAGCATAGCTGGGGGAGAAACTGGCCCCCATGGCTACACCTTGCAGCTGTTGATAAAACTGGGCATTAAAAAGGAAGTCATTGTTTTCTAAGCAAAAAGACAACATATCTAGTAGCATCCTAGTATGTTCAGCATATTCAATTGATCTTGTACTCAGAAAATATTCAACAGCCCTTAGCCCATCTCTATGTCTAATGCATGTATAGAGTGAGTTGACGTCCATCGTTACTAACAATAAATCTGTTCTCCATGTCAAATCCTTAATTTTAACAAGAAAATCACTAGTGTCTTGTACATAAGAATTAATCTCTTTCATGTGGTCCTGTAGAAAATAGTCAATATATTTGGAGAGGTTTTCCAACGGCCCATCAAAGACCGCATTGATGGGTCTTCCCGTTGGGGCAGTTAAACTCTTATGGACCTTAGGTATAAAGTAAATATAAGGTACCAATGTATTTTCCTTTATGATGAATTTATATTCGTCCCAACTCAGGATGCCTAAACCTTTCCATGCTAGCAGGCTCTTAAACAACGTATCTTGTGTTGCTTTGTATTTTAAAGGAGCACTTTTTCTTTAACATGTGACATCATTTAATTGGCTGTATGATTCTTTTAGATAGTCCGATACTGGCCATCGGACAATGTTCCCACCTTTGTCCGAATTTCGTATTATCAAGTCTGCCGTCTGTAATTTTGAAATCAATTGATTGTATTTTCTTTCTTGATGCAAATATTTTTTCCTTGTTCTATTCTTGGCATGTGTAAATTTTTTGATTTGTCTCACCATATGTTCACTAAAAGTGTCCAGGCCATCATGTGATGAGAGAGGGATAAACTTTGATTTTGGCTTGAATGGGGTTTCTGGTTTCTGTTGCCCCACCATACTCAATGCTGCCTGCGTACTAGTCTCTTCTCCTGAAGCTAGTTGACACAAATCTTTGTACAGACTCAAGTCAGGAACCACAAGTCCTGGGGCCTCATTAGTATTTGTTGTATTTGTTTTTTGTTCTACTAATGATTTTTGCAGGGGTAGCTTTTTAAGTTGTAATTTATGGATAAATTGATATACGTCAGCTCTTGTTCTTGTATATTGAAATTTTGATTCTGGACAAAAACTTAAACCCAAACTGAGCAACTGTCTTTCAGCTTCTAATAGATCAATTTTACCCAGGTTGATGATAGATTTCGTTTCCTGGGTCTTTGATACACTCTTTGGGATTTAAATATAAAGGTTTCTCACCCTCTGAAAATTCCAGGGAAGCCAATGCTGTGATCACTGTACCGGAATCTATCAATGAAGTGGACACTCTAATTGCAATTAAAGAACTGGAATCGGACAATGTGGAATCAATACCCATTGATACTCAGTCATTGAGTTATATTGTCAATTTGAGTTGTCCTAATAATTTTTAGCCTAAATCCACTTTCAATCCGGTTTTGCCATCTAATGGTAATGACACCTTTGAAACATTAGTGATTAATCATTTTAAAAAAGTTTGCCAGGAAGAAAACGTAGTCTTATGACAATCTAACTAAGGAACAAAGAGTGGCAGTGAAGTCCCTACAATCAGATCAAAGTATAGTTATCCGACAATCTGACAAAGGGGAAACGTTGCCATTCTCAAGGTAGAGGATTACATACAGGAAGGTTTGCGGCAGTTAAATTGCCAGGATTGTTATGAGAAGGTAAACAAACTCAGAGTAGATGAGTCTAAATCTGTATGCCAATACATGTTGAAAGATTGGCATAAACAAGGCATTCTGAAGTGGAATGAGTACTCTTTTATGTTAAACCGCAATCCTAGAGTTGCTATCCTTTATCTATAACCTAAACTACACAAAGATTCAGCCAAACGACCTGGCCGGCCCATTTTTTCTTCAATGGGCTATTTGTTGGAAAAAACTTCTAAGTACATTGATTTCTTTTTGCGTCCTTATGTGGAAACCTTACCATCGTATCTACAAGACATCAGAGACTCTCTGAACAAGATCAAAGGGAAGGCTTTTTGCTGATCACTTTGGATGTGTGCAGCCTGTACACTGCCATTAGACATGATAATGGCGTCCAGGTTTGCAAACAATATCTCAAAACTCAATCTATCTCCTTTCTCAAATATAACGAAATGATTTTGCAAATGATCAGATTTTGCCACAAGAATAATTTCTTTATCTTTAATGAGGTGTTTTACAGACAGAGACAGGGCACAGCCATGGGTACATGTTTCACTCCCAGTTATGCCAACCTCTTCATGGGGTGGTGGGAGCGACAGGTACCCCTGGTTTATGACCAGTACTGCGGCCATGTGAAAGTATGGCTGGGGTATATTAATGACCTGTTTATTGTCTGGGGGTAAGTCAACAACAAGCCAATGAGTTTATTTCCATCTTAAATGAGAATGAAGTTAATTTGAGATTTGAAGGGAGAATGAGCGACACCAGTATTGAGTTTTTAGACTTACTCATCAAAGTTGTAGATAACAAACTGACATCTAGCCTTTATCGGAAAGAAACTGCTGACAACACCCTTTTGCACGCAGAAAGTGGGCATCCAAAGACATTGATTTGCAGTATTCCTTATGGGGAATTTCTACGGGCTCAGAGAAATTGTAGTATTGAAGAGGACTTCATGAAGGAATGCAAATGTATGACCAAGAGATTTTTGGATAGGGGCTTTAACTTGAATTCTATTAACTTAGCACGTTCGAGAGCGGCAAATTTCCAACAAAGTGAATTGTTAGCTCCTACTAAGCACACTTCAGAGCAAGATGAAAAGATCATTATGTACATTTTGACTTTCAACTCAAGCTCCATGTCTGTACGTAAATGTCTTAACAGACATTGGAAGGCTCTGAAAACAGAAACATCTTTAGAAGATGTAGAAAGCAACTATTGTAACATTACGTACCAGAAGGCTGATTCCTTAAAAGACAAACTTTGCAGTAAAAAGGTGGTACAAGCTAAAAGCCCCAATTCAGATATCCGGGGTCTTTACACCTGCTTGTCATGCAAAACTTGTAAATTCAGCTCTAATGTGAAGAGTGGATATTATCCTATCACTGACTCAGAGAAACCCATTGATGAACATCTGACATGTCTATCTGATAACTGCGTCTATGTTCTAGTCTGTCTGTGTGCTAAACAATACGTGGGTAGTACCATGTTTTCCGGGAAGAAACGTGATCTAGAACATATGAGGGTGATTCAGAATAGGGACAAGTTGTCACCATTAGCTAGACACTTTGAAGAGCTCCACAACAGTAATCGTAATTTGTTGAAATTCTTTGTGATTGACCGTATACTGCCCAGCAGTAGGGGAGGTGACAGGATTTCGCAAACTTCGGCAATTAGAATCACAATTTAATCTGGAATTAGATACTAAAATTCCTGGGGCCTGAATTCCGAAGAAGAAATGTCCTGGTATTTGGGTGATTAACTTGTATTTGTTTAGTGTAACCAGTATTTCTTGATATTTTTCATTTTTTTTTTGGTGATTTGTAATCTGAACTCTATGATGATATGCTAAATGTGTTCTCTTCTCTTATTCTTTATACTGTCTGGTGTTGATTTATCGACTGGACGTAGGAAACTAACTGGTAAATATTTAAATGCTTATTTGCTTTGGTGTCTAGTAGCCTTCTGCCTGATGTATATGTGTAAATATTCTATATATATATATTTTAATTCACTTTCACTTAAGGTTTTTATGGTAAATAACTGTTGGATCTTGATACCATGGTTTCTGTTTTCATCTCCTTCTTTATAGGTGGCGTAGCAGACTGGACACAGAAAATTTCTTAATACCTGTTTATATAGCAGTTAGGTAATTTTAGACTAGGTTGTTCTAGGAACACCCACTTGGGGAGTATGTCCAAGTGCCTAACTAAAGACCATGTGTTTCTTGCTACCCACTGGGGTGCGCACAGGTGCATTTTTCTTATGTGCCACCCCACTTGGGCTTCAATATATTGTGAGCAGTGTTTTTTGGCATAAAGAATTCTGACGATTAACTCCTAGTTTCTTTGTAAAGCATTGCCCACCTGGAATTATGTATTGTATCGAATTGACTGGTATAGTAGAAACTACCTTTCTTCTATTACCGCAATGTTGATGGTTATGATTTAATAGAAGACAATGTACATAGTATGCCTTTTGATAAATTACGCTTCATGGTGATAATTACTGCTAATCTTTCTGCACGCATGGTAGTCCAGTGATTTGCCACCCAATATTAATTTCGATTGCATGAATTTTGATTGCGTCATTACGAATTATCATTTGGAAGTTAAAACGGCATCCATGTTTTTAGTTCATTTGTAAAAGATTATCGGATAAGACAAATCATGTCACAAGTGTCAATCAAAAAAGGATGTAGTATCTTATTATTACGAATGTCAACATTGGTAATCTAAGATGTGAAAAAAACTAGTTCTCATCAAGCACAGTGTTTTCAAGATGATCATATTGTGTTTTTTGACACCATTATAAGATGGCTGACAGTTTTCTTTTGTTTTGAACATTAGTCCACTTTCACTGTTAATATCCTTATGTCACATGCACATGTTATGTTTTGTTTAAATGTCTTACCATAAGAATAATGAGTTGACCCGTGAGCAAGGTGGTGTGGCCGAAACGCGTTGGGTGCTTGTTAGCCTGATGCACTGAAATAAATCTTCTTTGGAGTAATTATCAGAGTCGGTGTTATTATCAGAGAGGAGTGCACGCGTGCATGATTGCACAGCGTTTGATATATATATATATATATATATATAAATATATATACTATAATTAAACAGTCAGACAAGGGTGGAAACATTGTTTTGAAGGTCCGTACCAAATATCAACAGGAAATCAGGAGGCAACTGGGGGATTCCACCCATTATGAGAGATAGAAAAATAACCCCATCAATCAGATTATCTCTACCTTTCAAACCAAATTACAACTATGGCATGATAAAGGTCAAATCAATGAGGATGAACTGCAATATCTGAAGGTAACACATCCCATTGTCGCGAACCTTTATGTGTTACCCAAACTGCACTAGAACCTAGAAAACCCTCCAGGTCGCCCCATTGTTAGTTCATGTGGTTCTCTTTTGGAGAACACCTCCAGATTTGTGGATATCTTCCTGTTTCCGTACGTAGCTGATCTACCCTCCTATTGATTTTCTGAAACGCAATAATGACATCCCTTGGAAACCTAGGTACGTCATGGGCATAGTGGATGTGGTCTCCCTTTATACTTCAATAGTCCATAAGGATGGACTGATGGCATGTGAACATTTTATGAGATCACGGTCCCTGAGTTTACTGAGCTACATGAAAATGCTCCTAGAGATGATGTCCTTTTGCCTAACAAACAATCTCTTTATCTTCAATGGTAAATTCCATAGGCAAAAACAAGGAACTGCCATGGGCACCTCATTCGCTTCCAACATACGCAAATCTAACAATGGGCTTTTGGGAGACAAAATGCCTGTGGTCAGAGAATAACAGCACGAACTTGAAAAGGGTGGTGTTATGAATCCGTTATATCGATGACCTCTTTCTTATATGGGAATGGGATAAAAAGATATCTTAGCATCATTGAACAACAACTCCCTAAACCAACGTTTTACCCACACAGATAGCAAAAGCTCGATTGACTATCTGGATATACAGATCTATATTGAAGAGGAAAGAATGTGTACCACCCTATTCCGCTAAACCACTGCATGTAACATAATTTTATTAGCCAATAGTGCACACCCAAAAGCTCTAAAATGGAGCATTCCGTACAGAGAATTCCTGTGAGCACATAGGAATTGCTCTGAGCAAAATGAATATGAGAGACAGATTGATGTGATGTACAACAGATTTAGAAGGAGAGGATACCCAATATTAGTTTTGGAAGATGCATGTAAAAGAGCCACTAAACAGAGGAGACCTACTGAATCAAACATAGAGACAACTAGATTCATCACAGATTTTAACAGTTCAAAGAAAACTGTGAAACAAGTGATTACCAACCATTGGAAGATTTTAAAGAAAGATCATGAACTTAAACATCAGATTTCGGAACAGCGTGGTAAAGGCATATTTGTTGTAAAATACTGCATGAGAAAGACTCACTGTAAAGGCATGCAGGGTTCCACCTTCGTGTTAAATCCTGTTTCCTTAGTCAAACTGGTGCGGCCTGAACTATCACCCCATGCAGCTTACTGGTATGGATGGAAGCAGAATTTAAATGACAATCAAACAGATCAATGAAGGAGCAGAGAGGATGCAATAGCCCTCTATGTATCTATACGAATATACATTTATACAAATATGTGTTTATGTAGTATTTAATTGTTTGGTGAATAATCCTGTAAGACATCTAAGACAAGGTTCCAGCAACAATTCTTACAGTGCACATTTTTGTCCCCCTTGGGTTTGTCAGAGGCAGTAAACAACACTAAAATCATTCCCTGCAAAGGTGATTTGACATTTTGTGAAACAAAATGTCTATCTGAAGGCTTTAATACAGAGAAATAACAATCTACCCTTAAATACCTGTTGATTTAATCATATGCTTCTCACAATCAATATGTCAAACCTAATGTTTTATCATAACTTTTTATAATGGAGAGATTAAACGTGTGCCAACAGAAATATTTTTTCATAGAGAACCAATTAAGCCTGTGGCTGTTATCAATGGCTTAGCACCCTAATGCACTGGTGCTTCCTGTGCTGAGCATAAGTTTCCCACACACGGAAACCATCGGTCATACAGTCATAAAATTACATAACATACAAAATTACAGTTTGTAAAGCAATAAACTATCATGCCTAAGAGGGCCTAACTAGGATTTTGACAATACAAATCTTCTATACTCATTGATCGTTTGAGGGGGTGACCACCACCAAAGTGCTTGCCTATTATGGTAACTTGTGAGGTTACCCATAAATGCCTATTACCTTTAACATTTGCTCCCACAATCAATATGTCAGGCCTACTCTGCTTTATCATATTTCGACATTATAAACAATCACGTCTATAACCATTATCATTGGCTTGTCCCCATAAGTACCTCAGACCTACTGTGTTGGTTCCTAAGCTTTCTCACAAGGTAATCTTCAGGTATATCATACTAAAATTACAAATATGCACAACATACGGTTGTCAAAACAATACAAAATCCCTAAAAATAGAGCTAAATAGGGATTACCATAGTACGTTTTAGTCTATCCCCATGATTTGCGCATGTGAGTCACAAGCACCAAAGTCCTTGAGTACTAAAGAAATTTGCGTGATTCCATATATCAAAATGCCTGCCTGCAGGCTTTAGCAATAGCCTTGTAAACTGATACAGCCTCTACCCTTTACCAGTGGTTTAAGCACTATATACTACTCAGGTTTACAGAAGTGTGCAGCAGCTGGCAACCATCAAGAATACATATATAAAATTACAAATATGTATACAATTACAGTTGGCAAAACAATATGCAGCCCCTCTCAATAGGGCCTAATAAGAATCATTACAGTAACCTTGAACTCATAGGGTTTGTCAGAGTGGGTGGGCAACTCCATAACCCTTGCTTGCGATGGCAATCTGTGAGATTACATGTAACAAAATACCTTTCTATGGCCTTTAATATAATGTGACAACAATCCACTGTTAGAGGCCACTTGACTTTATCTTATGCTTTGCAGAATACATAAACCAGGCTTACTACCTTTGTAATAACCTGTTGTAATAGACTGGCCAGACCTATGGCATGCAGTGCAGCATTTCCTTAAACACCAATTAAGCTTATAGTTGTTATCATTGGCTTGTCACCATAACCAATTCAGGCCTACTGAACTGAGCATAAACCTTCCCACAAGGCAATCATCAGGTATACAGTCATAATATTAAAACATATACAAAATTATAGTGGGCAAAGCAAGGTAGAGTATCTCCTAGCAGGGTTTAACAGGAATTCTCTCAGGGCAAATCTTCTATTCTCATAGGGCCATATTTATCATTATTTCACGCAACACAATGTAGTGAGACACGTTGCTGCACTGTGTGAAAAAGAGAGAGGACAGGAATGACCATTTCTAATATGATATGGCTCATTCCTGCTCTTTGCCTGTGATGGCATATAACCTGCTGCCTATCACCAACACAGTCAACCTTACACTAAGCTGCAAGTGTGCCTGTGTTGCAGGCAGGATTGTTTTTGTGCAGGAATGGACACCTTCCAGCACAAAAGCAATCCTCTAAGGCTGTAGTTAATTTGTAAAATAAAAAGTGCTGGGGCTGTCCTCAGGAGGAAGTGATAACAGGAGAAATGTGCTGGTGCAAACTGCCTCCTGACTAGAGCCCCAGCACTTACTATTTTGGAGAGGACTTGGCCTATTGGCTAGAGCTGCTGTTTTTGGAGCTCGGGAACTGGGTTCAAGTCTTGGCGTGGCTCAACATCCTGTGATTCTGGGGAAAATCAGGTGTCCCTCACAAATGAGTGTGTCCTTAATTGATGCTAGAAGCGCCTGTGCTGAGGAGTAGGTGCCGGTGCTGAGCACCAGAAAGCATCGGCTCAATTTCTGCACTGCCCTAAGGCTTTTTCTTCTTTCTATGTGTGCTGCATTCTGCAACACACGTAAATAGAGGAAACAGGGAGGAGAAATAAAAATATTTCTCCTCATTACGCCTCCCCTGGGAAGGCATATTATTCTGACTCATTCCCAGATCTTCAAGTATTGGTAAATCTGTGAATGCTTCGAAATACATGGGTTGATGCATGGGAACACTCACCCTCAATCCATGGAACACCTTTTAGGAGCAGAGTAATGCTAGTTTGCGACTTGCACTGCCTTGCATTACTTCCGATTTACCAAGCCACGCAGGGCCACTCAAGGTGTTTTTTTGTGGCTTGGTAAATCTCATTATAGGTTTTGCGTCATCCTACATTTCCTTGCATAGTGCAAGGGTGATGCACTACTCTTGTAAATGTGACCAATGGGTTACCAACAACGAGACCTACTGGAATAATCTGTGGGATTCCATGTAACATACAACCTATCTGTAGGCTTTAATTCATAGTAAGAAAATCCACCTGTAAAGGTCTCATAATTTTAACATATACTTTTCCCAATCAAGATGTAAGGCCTACTGCCTTTATCATAACATTACATAGTATGCAATCAGACATAAGCCCCTTATCCTTGGATATTTCACCAAAACCAACCTAAGCCCATTGCACACAGCATAAGCTTTTCACAAGGCAGCCATCCAGCATACAGTCAAAATAGTTCAAATGTATGCAAACTTAAAGCTTGCAAAGCAAAATACTGTCAATCCTAAAAGAGCCTCATAGGGATTATTGTAGTACATATCTTCTTATCTTCCCAGTTCGTTTGGGTAGATCACTGATACCAAAACCCTTGCCTCCTCCAGTACTCTGTGAAAATCCATGTAACAAAGTACCTGCTACAGTCCTTAGCACAGTGTAATACCAATCCATCCTTTAAACCTTATTGCCTTTTTTGCATGTTTTTCACAATAAGTAGGTGAGGCCTCCTGGCTTTGTCATAACATTTAATAGGAAGCAGATCAAGCCTATGACATTTGGCATGTTTTTCTTAATGAACTGATTAACCCCTTAACATATGCTTTACACTTCACCAAACACCATCCTATTCAAGTGCACATAAACTGACAACTATTATGCATACATATGTAGAAATAAACAGCTCGTAAAACTTAATACAAAGTGGGACTGTACAAGCTACATAAAGAAAGGCACAGAGAATGCTAACTCCCTTTCACTATCTTAGTGACAGAACTGAGGATAATAATAATGACTTCTTAAATAATCAGCCCAAACGAGTGCCTACGAGTACAAATAGGTAGCGCCGAGAAACTGGCTAGCTCAAACTGGATCCCATAATATTCATAACATAAATCTAACTTACTTCTGAGTATGAGCAGCATGCTATTTGAAAAAAAATGTTAGCAGTGTAGAACATAGCGAATAGAGAATTACTCACCGAGCCCTGCAACCTCAACGCCCAGCAGGTCCAGCAGATCCTGCTACATGTCAAATTTGTCGGCCCAACTGCTGCTGGGTGTGCTGGACCCCAATGCTCCAGCACACACACCAGCGCACCCTTCCTCACAGCAGCTGATGCTCCTGAAGGGCATACCCATGCCCAGGCCTGCCACCTTCTGCCAGCATGGAGAAAAGGTGGAGCTGCACATAAAAAGCCTCCTCTGAAGAAAATGAAGCAGGTCTGCACCCCTTGGTGGCACCATCGACCGCAAGGTGTGTGGATAGCAGCTGCACTGGCACCGTTGCTGCTTGTCTCACTTTCTTCTGCCATGGCACTGGGTGGAAATAAAAAGAAATAGAAGAAGTAGGAAGGAATTAGAAAGGAAGAACTAAGGAAGTGAAGGGAAAACCAAAGAAGTACAAAAAACTCACAGTAAAAGAAAAAAAAGACAAAAACATAAAATACACAAACACAAAGACACACTCAAATAAAATAAAGGAAAATGAGTGGTGGATAAGTGGATAGCAGAGAATTGGAAAGATTTTTGATGGATAGAAAAATCAGGTCCAGCACCATGTAAAGAAAAGAAAACAGATAAAACAAAATGGCCGTGCCCATTCTTCAGTAACGTGAAATGCACTACTGACACAAACATTATTCCAAATTATGGGCCACTGTTCCAGTGTAGGACATAGGAAGAGAGTAAGGAAAAAACGGTATTTAGGTCGCGGACTCCGTGAGAAAGGTGAGGGGACGTGTTGGACAAGACAAATCTTGTCTCATGTTGCCCTCACACACCCCATCATCGGGCGTTTGCTCCTCGCCGGGCCAGCGGTGCAATGCCCTACGGGTCCCCAGAAGGGTCGCTTTGGCGGAGATCTTTTAGACAAATGCCGACTAGGAGTCAGAGAGTGGGCTTGGGGAAGGCAAGATGTAGGTAGTTTGTGAATATAAGGAGGAGAAAGGTGTACGAAGGAGCATATTAGAACGAGCTCAGTAGCTGAGGAAGTCTTCATAGCTGACACCTTTATTCTCGCAGGGTAAATCGTTAAATAGGGATGTCACTTTAGAGTTAGTGCAAGGACAGTCTAACCAAATTCTTTTCCTTTTTGTAAATGCAGTCCAGACTTTCTGCATTGTCGATCATGGTATGTCTAATGCTTCTTGAATTAACTTTGATTTTAATTCTGAGTCGTCTGAGACACTTGCATAGGATTATGTTTGTACTAGTACCAGTCTATTTTTTGAATCTCTTGCTGAGATGTCTGTATGTTCAAATATTTTGGCTTTGTAATAAATCTTCAAACTTCAGTTCGTAGTCAGTGGTCCCTTTTGAGTCTAATTTGGATTTGGGTTGTAAAAGCGGTTTAAAGTTATGGTTGTAGATCTCTTCCCTCTACGCTTCTCAGACAGGGAAAAAGGTCCAGTCGACCTGACCTGGGATTCTAGAGATTGGTAAGTAAAATCTAGATGAGAATCCCAGCTTCCCCACATGCTTCCTCCAAAAGTCCACTCCAGGAAAGGCTGTGCTATGTCCAGCCACTTTGGAAACAGTACATTGATGCCCCACAATGCCTGGCTGCATAATTTAAACTGTTTGTTAGTTATAAAAACAGAAAAATCCAGATGCTTCTTGAGTTCCTTACTGATGATTTGATGAAGGGACAAAACAAAAAGGAGCACAAAACCAGTTGCTTCTGCCATGGAAGTGGCTAAGAAACATCCCAAGAGGGAAACTTTCCTGACAAAATATACTATTTTCAAAATACCTTTTTTGTTAATGTGTGACCCGGAATGCCTTCCGCTGTTCGGACGAGGCTCCTTCTGGTTGCATCCTGTCAATGATTCCGTCCAAGCACCTCTGTAAGGTGCATGATCCAGGTGTATGGCAATGCATGCTCTTGGACAAAGTTGCATGAACTCCTTTGAATATTCTAATCACTGCTCTGTTGGTAAGTACTTAGACAACAAGGCACTTCTACTCACATGGTCTTACATGCATGATCATCCTTTGGAATGACTGTTCTTCACAGTGATGCTGAACTGAAAGATGCCCATGATGGCTCAGGTGAACCAGAATCACACAAAGGCTTCTGGAAGGTAATACCACACTAGTCACTCAAGGCAGTACTCATATCAATCACTGAAGGCACTGTTCACAAAGAGGCAATCTTTACACTTTGCAATAAACCACATTACTCTGCTAATCCGTAACCCAGCCTTGTCTCCACTCAAAGAATGAACAGAAACTCATTGTCACTATAAATATCTCTAAAACACTAGAGTTACTAAGAAATTGAGAAATGAGGAATATTTAAAATTGTTCTTGGGCTTCCATGGATCACAGTGCATTGCTGAAGTTTTTCCTTGTAGGTTCCCTGTGAATCTTCTTGCAAGTACAACTTTCTGCTGGCAGTTAAAACAACATTACACAAAAATGCCGGATAAACCATTTTTAACATTGCAGCAGACAGTACTTTCCTTAGCAACGGTCAGCAAGCGACCGACCCCCAACAGTCTCATTTACAGGACATAGTAGCATTATTTGGCACTTTGCACTTTACTGAGCATTTGCGCCTTAGGAATACTTACAGTTTCATTCCTCTACTGCTCGTCCCCGCTTCCCCGGTCCGTCGCCGGCGTTTCGCTGTACGATTGTAGGGAAGCAGACACACCCCCTACTAGGCCAATCTGACTTCAGGCCTGGTAAACTTCCGGTGAGGAGGTCGGAACAGCTATTTATTTTCATGCTGGGCCGGACGCGCAGCGGGCGCGAAGCGCCAAAGGCAAGCCTGTCTTTGCCTGTCCACGCCAAGGACGTGACAAGGGCAGGAAATGCTGCCCAAAATCAGCCAGAAATTGTTTATACATCTGAGGTGTTAAAACACTTCAATATTAGGGGACATTGCAAGTACAAGATTTCACCTGACAAAATATGGGGTGCCTGCTCCTGCTATTATTGCAGCATTGATTTAACCATGGACCTTCCCATATCAGTCAACAGCCTTAGTCCAACCACAACAACACACAATGCCCAATTTAAAGGGGGATTAATCAATGCCAGATCACTCAGTAAACACTGCCAAGATGTAAGGGATCTAATTATGGATCAACAACTTGACTTCCTATTTATTACTGAAACATGGCTGAAAGATTGGTGCTGTCACTCTTCCACCCAACTATACGATTTACCGGAAAGATAGAAGGGATGGCAGAAGAGGGGGTCTGGCCATTATTTTACAGGACATGCTACACTGCTCTAATTTGGACCTTGATACAATCAAGCAAGCAGAAAGCCTTGGCTTTTGCATCTCTCTAAATGCCTCCATGTCCTTCTAAGGAGCTCTGGGGCATATTACCAAGCAATAGCGATAATTATCGCTATTGCTTGGTTAGAGACAAAAATTTACCGCAGATAAACCTTGGTATTACCAAGGTTTATCGCAAATGCGATAAAAATCGGCCGCAATGCATGAATATCGCTGAAAAGTCAGCGATATTCATGCATTAGCGAGCTAATGCTCTTAGCCATGTTTTCCACCTCCCATTGGATAACATGGCTAAGAACTGCTCAGGGCAGGTGTTAGCTTTTGGAGATATTCGCGCTTAGCGCGAATATCTCCTAAAGTTGGTAATAGGAGATAGTGATGTTAGTGACTGTTTCCAGTCGCTAACATCTTGGCACACCCACTTTGCATGTCATTAGTGATAAATATCACTGACGTGCAAAGTGGGGCCCAAGATGGTCGCTATCTCCTACTAGCTGTCGCTAACTGGTGTTAGCGACAGCTAGGTAATAGGGAGATAATTTTATCTCCGCTTTCTTGGCTTTTAAAGCCAAAAAAGCGGAGATAAACCCCCTTGATAATATGCCCCTGTGATCTTTCGCCCTCCGGGTCAGAGCACAACCTTTATAGACTCACTTGGGGATTCCTTAAGCCATCTCCTGCTCAGATATGCCAACTTCACTTTGTTAGGTGATTTTAACTGCCACTTAGAACGCAGAACTGAGCCAGGAGTAGACAACTTCCTCCAAATTACAGAACTGTTTATATTGCACAAACTGGTGAAGGCCCCAACGCACCGGGCGGGCCATACTTTGGATGGGGTTTGTTCCAACTTCACTGCACTATTGGTCGATACCCTACCCCTCAGGTATGGCCAGACCATCTCTTTGTCCCCCTCACACTTAGGGTTCCACAGAACAGCTGCCCTGATAATTACCCCCGACTCCCAACCCAGGCGCCAATGGGCACAACTAGCTGATAACCCTAAGCTAGCAACCCATGCACAAGCTCATACCCCCATCCTAAAAGGTAACACAGGGTGGGACTCACTCCTCTTCCACTCCTGGCTAACCACTGTATGCAACAAACTTATCCCACCAGACAGACCTGATAAGAACAAGAAACCAAAAATTAAGAAAGTCCCCTGGTTCACACCTGCTCTGGCACAAACACATCTTTAATGTAACTGACACGAGCTAAAGTGGAGAAGATCGTATAACCCTGGAGACAAAATAGCTTATAAAAAAAGCAGAAAGCTCTATCACCATCAGATTAAACTCACCAAAAAAGAGTACTACTCAAGGAAAATAAAGGAGGCTAACCAAGACCAAAAAGTTATCTTCTCGGTCATAAATTCCTTTACAAACCTTGAAGCGCTACAGAAAGAATTACCTCCTTCGCAAACACTGTGCGATAATATCTCAGTTTTCTTCAAAGAAAATATTCATATTATCCAAAAGGACTTTATAACAATTCCAATCCATGACAAGGATGTTATCCCCAAGGTAGTTCCCGTTGGCACCGCTCACTGTATCCATACGTTTGAACCAGTATCACTAGAACAGACTCGCAAGGCCATATGAGCTTGCAAATCAGGCTCCCCACTGGATGCCTGCCCCCTATGATCCTCCACTAAATCATAGATATGGTCAAACCAATTATGAATTGGATAGTGATTTCTTCCCTAAGCTTGGGCATAGTTCCAGATGAATGGAAGCTTGCTCTGGTAAAACCACTGAAAAAACCCAAAATATTAACCCCTCTGTGCTTTCAAACCTCCGTCCCATTTCACTACTCCTCTTGTTAGGCAAAATCACAGAGAAATTCGTACACAAAGAGCTAGCCAAGTTCCTTGAAGCCGCTGATATTCTCCACCCTCAACAATCTGGTTTTCGTCCCAAGCACTCCACAGAATCAGCCCTGCTGGAAAATACAGATGCACTCAAAACTATAGGCGACAAAGGCAGGAAAGCGGTCCTGATTCTTCTTGACTTGTCTGCCGCATTCAATACCATCTCGCATAGTATTCTCCTGAAGAGACTCGAAAGCGGCGGCATCTCAGGTACCGCTCTTGGATTGATAAAATTATTTCCTACCAACCGCAGACTAGCATACTTTCCACTCGGCCGAACGAAACATAACAAATAGAGTCCCACAAGGCTCATCATTGAGCCCACTGTTGTTAAACATTTATATGACCCTGCTCATCTCCTTAAAAGGATCCTTCGGGATTGAAGATACGTCCTATGCAGATGATACCCAAATGACCCTATCTCTGGATAACAATTCTATAGATGCCTAACTTAATTTCAAATGCTGCCTATCTGAAGTCATCCCGTGGGTGAAGGATAAGATGTATCATTCCAACCTGGTAAATGGTGGCCAGAGGGAACTACACATCTGCCCGACATGGTCAAGGTAGCCAAGAATTTAGGAGTACAGTTCAATACTGCGCTTTCCTTCCTTTCACACGCTACAGCTGTGGCAGGGACCTGCTTTAGTCTCATCAAATCTCTAAAAAAATTCTCTGATCTAATTCCAGTCTCCGCAAGGAAATCAGTGGCAGTGGCCTTGATTCTCTTGCGCCTGGACAAATCAACAATAAAAAAACTACAAGTTGTTATATATTTACTTTGAGGATGTATATCTTCAAAGTATGCAGCGTTTGAGCTAAGAAGAGGAACTCTTTACTTAACTATATGTTTATACTTACATTCACAATATTGCCTAGTTGACATTTCGGCATCACAATATTTTTGTCTTTGATATTCTGACACACAACTTTTCTTGATGATCTGACTCATTCTATATGCGATTTCCTTTCACAAAAGGCCTAAGGTAGATGTGCCACCAGCTATAGTGGTCCCTTTGAAGAATACAGAGCAGCCTAAATATTATACAGCTAGCCATTAATACTCTGACTTAGTTCCATGTACTCTTCAAAAACCACTGATCTATTTTTTATCCACTGTATTTCTTACATCAGCACCCAAGGGCGAGAGGAGGGCATCAGTAGCGGATCAGAGAGCCACCACCATTGCTGCGTGGGTGGAAGTACCAACCACCTATTGCCATTGATGACAGATCTACTGGCCCCAGTAAGTCCTTCTGTTGATATAATATTATTATTTCCCTAACTTTTACCTCTCCCCCATTTAGAATAATTTTCCTTTTTTTTTATAATGGGACTTTCTCCTTTTTTTCCAACTCCTCTTCAATCTATCTAATGTTTGTTAAATTCTTGTTATACCTGGATTTTCCTTCATGTTTCTGTAGTGGACTTCCCCTTTCTGTACTAGTGTGTTGCTTTCTTCTGCTTTGTTAGTAAGCTTTCCCTCTCCCCTTATTTACCTTGTGAACCGGTACTTTAAAACTCAGAGAACAGAATTTAGGTACTCTACTGTGAAGATTGCAGGCCCAAGTAAGCTATTGATGCATGTTTGTTGAGAAGACTTTCTTTTTTTGCTCATGCTGAAACAGTATAACAACAGAGCGGCCATGGTCATGGTGGACACCCCAATGTTGTCTTGTGGTATGTATTTTCATTCATTTATACAGTATACCAACATCTTTGATGACAGTGAAGCATGACAGGAAAGTAGTATGAGGATGGTCCAATTGCATTTGCCAACCAAGACCATATGTCCTCAATTGATCAATCTACTCCCCCCCTTCATTGTGTTTCAATGACTCAGAGTCATCATAGCTTTGCCCCTCTAGTATGAAAATGTTTTTTTGGCTTGTCTACCTGGCTTTTCTAACCAACTAAATGGCCAAAGCGATATTTTCGATAGAAGAATCTTCTAACCAAACTGTAGTGATGTATTGCGGTTGTATTTTGATTTTAAAAGAATAGTAAGCGGAGGCGTATCTGGCATCTAGAATAGATAATGATTTTTCGAGCTGCAGGGACCACCAGTGCCAGCAGCAGTGCTAGTGCACCAGATGCACCGGCACCTTGAGGGGAGTACAAGAGGCAACAGGGACGGGCAGTGGTACACATTGCTTACTTATTGACACATTAATTACTAGTATACTCACTGTATGTGTTAGGGGAGGCAGATATACATCCCACCCATCATCATTCTTCACCTCCCTGCCCATGGCATTTCACCACCCATAACCTAACTGCAGCATGGTTAAATTCTGCAATGCAGCATTGGTGTGCCATGTGCATCTGCTTCAGTTAATGCAGCATTTACAAAGTTTTCAATGCATTGCAATTGGCAAACCGAAAACAACATGTGTTTCCCGTTTTTTCCCAGTTCCCATTCAGTCACCTACTAGTCATAGTTTTTCACTCCTTTATTATTTCCTAAGTTCTGTCCCAGTCTACCAAAAAAGTTGAAAAATCAATTTTTGGCATGTGCCACATTTTCCTGGCAATGTGATTCATATAGTTCATGGCTTCTGTAACAGATTTACACCTGTTCACATTTTTTCCTTTCGGCATTCGTCAACTACAGTGACTGACTAAGCCAAAGCTAAGGCACATGATGATGATCAGTGACACCCCACTATTCTATTGCCAAACCTCAACTTTCCTGGCCTAATCTTTCTAACCTACCCTGCAGTAGATTACGTTAAGCTTCCTTTTCTTATTGTCAAGCAAATGTATTCGTTGAAAATATTTTGTGGTGGAGGCGAGACAAGGGGGTTAAGTGGGACTAGAGTCTGATTTCAAGTTTTACAGATGGGATACTCTGTGACAAATGCGCCAATAAAATCTATATCCTGTTCTTTTCCTTGTACTGCAGTGCATCGTTTTTCCCACTGTCTATTTATGGCAGACAGGGTAACCGCATTTTATACGTGACATGTGTGACGTAGTATCTTATTATTCATCTGCCTCATTGGAGTCAGGGTAGAATTGAAAGGCATTTAGAGAAGAGCAGGGCCTTTAGAATTAAAGTAAGATAATTGTCTATTACAGCTGTATCAGCTGCTGACTGCGGACTGTAACAAATTACTCAACACACTAGCTAGCATGCCTCTATTATCTCCATAGTGCATAATGCCCAACTCAATAATGAGAGGTCATTTCTTGTATGCTTCCACACAAAGGAGGTCATTACAATGATGGTCAGATGAGCGTCCAATTGCCATCGTTGCAGGATTGGGACCGGTCGACAAGTAGTTGATGATCCCACCCAGATTAGGATGCGACCGCCTGGTAGGCAATCAGAAACATCCCTTTTGCAATTGCAGCTTGTGCTGTGGCCTGGAAAAGGTAGCCCCACCCTGAGTCCTTCCATCACCCTGACTCTGAGTAACTCCGCTCTGACCAAAATGAGAGAGATCGAGCTATAGCGCACTGCTGTTGATGAACAAGAAGAGTAACATTATTTGAGTAATTTTTTGTATGTAGAATTTTCTTTGTTAACTACATTGACTAGTCTGATCTGTGAAGATGGAAAACCAGAAAAAAGGAGTGGACCCTGCAAGTGAATCTTGTTAAGAGTGAAAGGGCCAAACACCCTCAGGAAAAATTATGACCCAACAGGCCCAAACACCTCAAAATCAAGTTTATAAATTATTTGAACACTCTCCCTCACTGTCTCCCACCACATGAATCATCAATCATCACTCACAATCACTCTATAATATGTTGCGCATTGGTGTAATAGTTACCTGTTCCAATCCAAGCACAGTAGTACACAATTGTATCTACTCTTTGATGCAAGCAACACACATTCGGTAGCGTTGTAAATCAAATTTTCTGAGGGCAGTCCTGCAAGAGGGTGAAAAAAGGATTGGCATAGGATGGAGGCAGGCATTGCCTCTAATGTCCTTGAAGGGAGTGTGGCATCTTCTTTACTTCACACTGGTCCAACTCCAATCCAGCCATACATGTGCCTAAATATGGTGGGGCTGCATAAGTCAGTCAGATACAAACAAAATATATACATTTCTCTAGCTTTATATCCTGTATTTTTTTTTAGCAAAGCAGTTTGACGATAAATAATTAAAAAGGTCTATGGTGGACCACTCTCCGTCAAAGAAGTAGAGTTCATTCTCAGACCCAGGGGTTAACCCAGAAGTTTGCCACTTAATACACTTAAGTCTGACCAATACCCTCCTCCTCCTCCTGTGGTATTTCAGGAACAATATAATAGTGAAGTATGAAGTGTTGGTTCATTTTTATCATCGTCAATCTATATACATTTTGAGGTCAGAGACTGGTCCTTCTCACTATGACAACTGTGCCAGCTGCACTGAACATAAGTTCAGCAGACATACTAGCTACTGCACAAGCCAGCTACTTTATTGCCAGCCTGCTGAGCTCTGGCCATTAGAGCATCTTCCCATACCAATACACCAATGAGTATGATCCACATAGACCTCTCCTGGGTCATTCAGCTAGTCCTGGAAAATCCCCTGAATGGTTATTGGTGTTGTCACTTGGTCAACCTCTTTTGTATTCATCTTCATACTGAACCTAAGACCTGTCAATTCCAACCAAGCTAATGCAGAGGCTGGGGGTGATTCCTCTGTTCCTGTTGTTGTTGTTGTTCCCACTGGTGCTCTTGGTGTAGGAGTTGGCTGCTGGGAGGCAACAGGAATGCCCTCTCTGGAAGTTGAAGGTGGCACCTAAAAACGGCTGCCCGGTTGTGGGGCTCTAATATCCAGCCATTCTTCTTCCAGGTCTCTGGCTCACTCAACAATCTGCATCTTGCATTATGAAACATTTGCTTCTAAAAAAGGAATAAGAGTGGCCAGTATTTTTTGTACCCTGGATCAAGTATTGTGGCACAGGTGTACTCTTTGGACAACACAATGTCTCTGTACAGCCTCATATTATCCGTCAAGCAAAGGATTAAGCTCTGAACCAATTTATGCACATCTTCATTTTTGTTCACACCTGCAAACCTTTCAGACACCTTTTTTAACTGGTCCCATAGCAGATGCAACAACGGGATAGCTTGGCCCATCCTATTGCCCTCCTTCATGACTTACCTTGTGAAAACCTTAAAAGAATGTAACATCTCTATCAGGCATCCAACTAGGACTCATTTGTCTATCCTTGTGGTCATGCTTTTTCCAGTTGCATCCCCTCCTCTTTGAAAACATACTGATACTCAAGGAGACGTTGCATCATGTAATAGATTGAGTTCCAACTTGTTGGCACCTCCTGCATTAGAGCTTTAACTTTAACTGGCACTCTATTAGCACGCCGAATGATCCTCAACTGCTTTCGGCTTTAAAAAAATGGCTGAAATTCCTGCACAATGATGTGCCAAACACAGGACCCTAAAATAGCCACCATCTGCCATGGCCTTAAGTATATTACTGGCATTTTCCATGCCCAAAAATAAATTCTGAGATCTCTGGTTTGCAGCCATTCAAACACCTTGTTGTTAAAGTCTTCCAAGATGTTTGCAGCTGTTTGGGATTTTTCCATGGCAAGCATGGCTACTGTTGTCGCTGACCACCATTGAAAGATTCTTCAGTGCTAAGACCTGTAGAAAGCTGTTGCCTAACCCCCACAAAAGAGATCCAGTTTGCAATGGTACACTTTTAATCAGTGGCTTGATAACTGGTCCACATGTCTGTCATCAGGTGGATAATGTGATCAGCACTCTGCCGCAAAGCTTGTCTAACCAACTGCAGCACATCGTGATGGAGCGCTGAAACAGCAACTCTGGCAAAATATGTCCTGCTGGGAACCTTTCAGCTCAGGCAGATGGCTGGCACAAATTCTAAAAAACCCACTCCTTCCACAAAAGAAAAAGGGAGGTGGCCCAGCACTAACATTTTTGCAAGCTTCCCGTTGTACAAATGCACCATTGGGAGGCTGTGTTCATAGGGCCCTCTCCGGCCTAAACATGCCTATAAGAACTGGAGGTCTCTAGTTGGCTGAGGTAGGAACCTTAGTCCAAATAGGGACCCTTTCTTCTAGTCAGGGAAAGGAGGGACACCCTCTTAGATAGCCCCTGCTCACCCCGGAAGCTTGGCACGAGCAGCGAGGCTTATCTCCAAGGCAATGTGTAAAGTATTTGCAACCACACTCCCAGTAAAACAGTGATAATACCACAAAAGGACATCACACTGTTTTTTATAAAAATAGCTGTATCTTTATCAAAAGGCATACAATGGGATCAAATGATAGAAATCCAACTTATTTGTATTCGTAATATTTCACGTTGCCGGTTATTAGGCCAGCAATCACTTATAGGTTCTTGTGATATTAATGAGCAGTTCACAATGATCTCCTGCAGTCCTAATGAATGCTATGCAGTTCGTAATGTAGTAATAATGCAGTCCTTAATGCACGTACTAATGCAGTTCATAACACAGAAATAATGCAGGTCATAATGCAAGAATAATGCAGTTTGTAATGCAAGGAATAATGCAATTCGTAAGGCAAGAATCAGGTAGTTCGTAATGCAAGGAATAGTGCTGTAAGCCAATCTGCCTGGTCAACTTTGGGCACCCACGAGGCCCCAACAACAGAGACAACGGTCATGCGCTTAAAAGGGCGGCCCCAGCACTGCTGGGCAGGTACGGGCCGCTCGGGGACTCAGCGTGTCCAACGCGGTGCAGCGGGAGAGAGCTCTGAGAACTCCTGTACTACTCCTGCATGCCTCTCCAGGTCACACACTCTTGCAGCTCCGGATCTGAGTCCAAGCTTTACCTGGGGGAGTGTGCTGCCTCGCTCTCTCTCTCTCAGCTCGTCGGACATCCTGCTGGGCGGCCCCGATGACGTTGCAGCTCCGGTGTTAGGCGATGATGTAGCCTGACGGGTTACAGCGCTGCCTTCTCCTTTGTTGACGATCTTGGGCAGATTCCTCTCGGTGAACAACAATCACGATCCCTTTTACCTTGCAGCTTTCTTAGCTTCACGAAATCCTTCAGCGCTTTACAGCTCGATCCTTACTCACAGCCTCAAAAACGATGACGGCTCGGGCCACAAACAGCAATGCAGCAGCGTGGACGATGCTTCACGCTGCGGGGGCAATGCTATCACGAGGCACCTCGTAAACAGTACCACGGACCACACAGCAGTCTTCCAGAAATCCTGTAGCACATTGCAGCTCGAGCCAGCGGCGGTGATTCCTACTCACAGCCTCAGTTATGATGACTGCTCGAGCCACAAACAGCAATACAGCAGCGTGAACTATGTTTCACGCTGTGGGGGCAATGCGATCACAGGGCAACTCGTAAACAGTGCCACGGACCACACAGCAGTTTCAGGTATGCATTAGCAGCACGCACCAAGAGTCTCTTAGACACGGTTGGAAACTTTTATAGTCCTAAGTTTCCACAACAGGGGACCAGCTCTCATTGGTTCCTTGGAGACATGCTACTTCAGGACACAGCACACAGCAAAGTCCTCACAAGCAGGGGGACACAGCAGACAGCAAAGTCCCTTGTACTCTCCTTAGTCAAATCAGCAAACTGCAGGCCAGCCCCAGAACACACAGCAAGGGAAGTCCTTCTCTTCAGTCTCTTCAGCTATTCTATTTGGCAGAGGTTCCTCTTGATCACGGAGTTGGTTCAATCCTGTTTCAGTCTGGATTTCAGTATTGAGTTCAGGGGTTTCAGCTCTCACATGTATACCCCTAAATGCCTTTGAAGTCTTTGTGTTCAGGGGTTCTGACCCCAGTCTAAACCAGACCTGGGTGTTTTTTTGCCAGTGCACACCCTCTTCTTTGATAGTGATGGTCTGGGCCCCAGATGCTCATCAGGAGGTGGGGCCATCCTTTTGTGGCAGCAACCCATCCCTCTTCACATCCAGGGGGGCTTCTCCCCCCCACATCAAATTCAGGCCAGCCTGTTGCTGCTCACCTACCCTTCTCTGGTTTCAGGAGACTCCCCAGACTATAGTAACCAACAGGAGGACAAAGTTCCTATACTAGGGTGCAATAAGTCACCCAAGTATCAGGGTGCAAAAAGTCACCCGTGCGATAAAACATAAAAATGTAAATGAAAAAGAAAAAGTAGGAGAGAAAGTAATCCTAGGTATAAAGAACCCAAATATGAGAGGGAAAGACATTCTACATCCTCTGCTGCCCTCACACACCCCAAGAGGTGTCATGCTTCATCATCAGGCGTTTTGCTCCTCGTAGGGCAGGCGCTGCAATTCCCTACGGGTCCCCCGAGGGGCCACTTTATCGGAGATCTTTTTAGAGGATTGCCGGATGGTGCATGAGGGTGTGTGGGAGTGGGTAAAGGAGGGTAAAGACATTCGTGCAATTGTGATAGTGTATTAAAATTCAAGGGTAAATAAGCAGCGATAAGATTACATGGTAAACCCTTGGCAGTCCAAAGGGCTGCTAAAAATAAATTACCCCAATGGGCCTACTTCGCCTGGGTGTCAATAATCAAGGTCAACATGTTTCGCGCCTCTGTCGCCCGTAGGTCAATGGCGCTTCTTCAGGACCATATTTGGGTTCTTTATACCTAGGATTATTTCTCTCCTACTTTTTCTTTTTCATTTACATTTTTATGTTTTATCGCACGGGTGACTTATACTAGTATAAGGAGCATGGACACTGGACCTAAATTAGCTCCTTGCCCCCCCCCTCTTTTTTGTTTAATACTCCCCAGACCTTATCACACCCAAACCAAGATGGTCAATACACAAACAGGCAGAGGTACTCAGGATGGTTTAAGACAAGAAACCAGCCACTTCTAAAAGCATGGTTTCTAAGCACATCATTTAAAAACCATCTTCACAAAAAGATGTGATATTGAATTTTGAGTTCAGGCACACTAAACTCCATCTCTCCATCTTATGCCTATGGGAAGATATGCTGGAAACATGTGACACAGCATTCCCCATTCTGTCCTACGGGCAAGATGGCCTTGCAACAGTGAAAAACGAATTTGGCATTTTTTCACTGTCAGGACATGACACACACCTCAGTACATGTCCTACCTTTCACATACACTGCACCCTGCCCAGGGGGTACCTTGGGCCTACTATAGGGGTGTCTGATGTGCATAAAAAGGGAAGGTGAGGCCTGGCAAGTGGGTGTACTTGTCAGGACAACAAGGCAGTTAACAAACTGCGCGCAGGCACTGCACTGGCAGGCCTGGGATCTCTTTTTAGGGCTACTTGTGTGGCACAATTAGTGCTGCAGGCCCACTAGTAGCATTAGCATTACCAGCCTTGGCACACATAGTGCACTTTACTAGGGACTTTACTAGTAAGACACACATACCAATTATGGACAACCAATTACCATAACACTTTATACAAGGGAATACTTGCACTTCGACACTGATCAGCAGTGGCAAAGTGCCCCAAGCATCCAAGTCGGCAACATTATGTCAGAAAAAGGTCTAGGAAGTAGGCAAAAAGTTTAAGAACCTTTAGCCAAAAAAGAGCCAAGTCCAACAATGCCCATAATAGTAGCCTGGATTTTTGTTTTCTGGTGCCGCTGATGCAGGTGACTTCCCAAGAGAAGAACCAGCAGGTAGACTCAATGTGCATCTTGGGGCAATCATGGTATGCTGTTGTTGTGATGTCTCCATCTGATTGGAGGACTCACGTCACGTGCTGGGTGGTCAAGCCACTTTGTACAGGCCTTCTGTCTGGCAGTACTGTGGGTGATGTCTCTTGTGCACTTTAAAGAAAATAAACAGGAAAAACGTTTAGTGAACATTGGCATTGTTGCAGTTTGAATTAGTACAGACGAAGTCAATATAATTTACGGTGGTTACTTAAGCTATTATCCTAAATAATAAGCAACAATAGTGTATCCATTCCAAAGTCAAACCACACCACCATAACATAATATTTCATTTCCAATCAGGATATCAACTGACAGATGTAACTGTTAGTTTTATGTACACCAAAGGGAGACACCTATGGCAGTCAGAGAGGTGCAGGAGAAAATTGAATAATCCTTAAAAAATTACAGATGTGTGCGCCTATGACAGGCAAGGGGATCGGGGTAGGAATAGAATAATCCTTAAAAAATGAATGCTGGTGTGTGTCCACTTATGGCAGAGAAGGGGTCCAGGGGAAAATAGAATAATACTTAAAAAATGTATGCTATTATGCAGCTGAGCACCTATGGCAGAAAGGGGGTGGATAGCTGGATGGTGGGAAAATGTAAAACATAAATAATTTTTTGTAATAATAAATGAAAATAATAATAATAATACATTAAATAAATAATTGCTGGTGTTCTGGGGGACTATGAGAAACCCATTGGGAGGCAAGGAGGTGCAGGTAAAAAAATGCAATAAAATACTTATATATAAAACACTGTTCATAATCATAATTCACATATACTCCAATTATTCTCAATCAGATTATTAAACTGATATCAGGGAAAAGTAAACAAATGAACAAAAACAAAAAGGCATAGCCTTCTCTTATCAATCTCCCTACAAAATGACTTTGAAAACTGGAAAAAGGATGGCTACAGAAAATGACCGCTGGCCACATGGTCAACCAACAACAGCAAGCAAGAAGACATGCCCACAACAAAGAACACATGCAGGCCTATGTCAAAAGCACACTGGCTGGTTAGGCTACGTAAAATGGCCACTGGCCACATGATCAGCCAACAACAGCAAGCAAGAGGCATGGCCACAACAAAGAACACCTTCAGGTATAAGGCAAAATCACACTGGCTGACTACACCAAATGGCCACCAGCCACATGGTCAACAAACAACAACAAAAAAGGAGGCATGGCCACAACAAAGAACACATGAAGGCCTATGGCTAAAGCACACAGGCTGGCTACATAAAATGGCTGCCAGCCACATGGTCAACCAGCAACATACAGCTAGGAGGCATGGCCATAACAAATAATATATGCAGGCCTATGGCTAAAGCACACTGGCTGGCTACACAAAATTGTCACTGGCCATGTGGGCGAAAAATAAGCAAGGTGTCATGGAAAACAAAGAACACATACAGGCCTATGGACACTGACTACACAAACTGGCCCCTGGCCACATGGCATGGGGAGCAAAGGTGAATGGTGGCCTCTGGCTAACACAATCAGACACACACTGGCCTGACACAGGAAGCATGTTAACACTACCATTAATTCAGCAAAGTTAAAAATTAATAATAACTGAGCTATAATAATGTTACAACACACATCCTCCCAAGGTATCAAATATTACTTCACTATACTTTTTTTGCAGAAAACAAAACATGAAATACAACCCCCACACCCATTTGTAATTTAATCCAATACCATTTCTGCCCTAAATGATGTTTTAAACTAACATATACCACAGAAACAGTTGTTTCCTGCACCCATGCCTAGTATTGGGCCTACCGGTTGGATGGCCCATTGGCAGACTAGGCCACTTGTAAAATAATAATGTAAAACAAGGCTTTTTGGACATGGTGGGAGGGACTTACGGTCTCCCACGTCCAATGTGGTCAACTAGTTTCACCCAGGCCTCATGAGGTTTGTCCGTTGAAGTTAGACAGTACAAACTGAGAAGGAAGCCCCCTCTTACAAGTAGAACACCTTATCTCGTGTTTTACTTATAAGGCACTGACAAACATAGTCCCTTATAGCACCCTATCACATAGGTCCTGACGAAGACCAGTTTTATAAAGAGGCCTGGCTGAAACTAGTTGACCACATTGGACGTGGGAGACCGTAAGTTCCTCCCACCATGTCCAAAAAGCCTTGTTTTTAATACTGCCTAGGGCCCATTAATAAACTAACCCTCTGGGACCACTAAGACAGCATTTTAACCTCACTCAAAACAACTTCATCACACACTCACCTAACAAAACCAGCTCCGTTCTAGTCAGGCGTCGCAGCACATCTGAGGCGCACTCGGTGCCTCAGGTGGGACCCGATGATGAAGCATGCCACCAACTAGGTTGGTGGGTGAGGGCCTTTATAAAAAACCATGAGTTTTTCCAAAACAAACACATACAACATACATAACCAAGTTAGCTAGCTCCTTATGATTACTTCAAACCCCTCGGGGAAACAAACTTGCTACTCTAGTTCCTCTCTCTCTTTTTGATTCCCACTAACTATTAATAGTGCCCCTCCACAGGTGCCTTTGTGAGGTTCACACAGGTCCCAAGACCCTCTTTGGAAATGGCAGCAAATTAATACTGTGAGAAATCCCCCCAAGAACAAGCCAAAGGTGCCTGAGAGGACGTCCTCACATGGCAATCACTCTGTCTCAAAGTCTCTGCAATTGCAATCTGTATCCCCACCTTGGAGAGCCCTCTTGAAGGTTAGAAGAGGGTGGGTACAATGTGGCACTGAAGCCACACTTGCGGGTACCTTCAGGGCCCGCTCACAACCAATGGCAGGGCACAAGTTGGGTGGGGGGCGCAGGTATGCCTGCTTTTGTCACAGGGGCTAAACCATCCGACCTGTGAAGTGGAGCAACTGTGAAGCAACGGTTAACAGGATTATTTAATCAGTCAACCAGGATTTACCCAATAGGGTATTCAGGCACTTGCAGGTCCTGGAGGCTTATTAGAACAGCCAGTACATGAGGGCCATTCGAAATTCCGGAAGAGAGGTGATGGATTGGAGGTGCAGGGGGAGGCTGTTCTAGGTCTTTGCTGTGAAGTGGGCGAGTCCTCCACTTCTGCTTTGGTAGGTGTGGACTATGGTCTAGTGAAAGAGAGGCAGAGCATAGTCTTCTCAATGGTTGGTGGAAGTTCAGGCGGTGGTTATTGTAGGCAGGTCCTTACTTGTGTAGAGCCTGTGTGTGTAGGTCAGCAGCTTGAATTGGCACCTCTTCTGTATGAGAGCCAATGGAGTTTCCTGAAGTGAGGTGTGATGTTGATTCATCGGGGAAGGCCACGGATGAGTCTGGCAATGACATTCTGTATGGTCTGAAGACTTTGTAAGAGGTGTGAGGTGATTCCTACTTAGAAGGCAATGCCATAGTCCAGTTGGCTGGTGATAAGGGATTTTGGCACGGTGAGTCTCGTGTGTACAGGTATCCACTTGAGGATCTTATCCAGCAAGCACAGATTGCGGAAACGGGGAGAAGACAGCATTGATCTCATGGTGAGCTTGTTGTTAATGATGATTCTGAGGTTTTTGGCATGGTTGGAGGGAGTGGGTGCGGATCCTGGGTCTGATGGCCAGCAGGAGTCATTCCATGTGTTGCTGTTGTTGCCTTGAAGATGGCATATTTTTCTTTATGTGTATCAAAGCACACTGGAATTATCGGTAATCATAGGGCAGTGTAAAGTCTGGTAAACCATTTCAATCCTGCCTCACATACAACTTTTATTCCCATCACTATAATTTGGAAGGAAGCACCAGGAAGGATGCATCAACATAGACATCCAGCAAGTCTCCCTGAATGAAGTGAGCCAACATTTACACTTGTTGCACACCTTTTAAATGGGGGAGCAGTGGCAATGTTGTTCTCTTGTTGCCGAGCCCTGTGCCTACCTGAACTCTCTAGCGACCTATATCGGAATTGAAACAGACATACCAATGGAGGAAAAATGGAAGGCCTTAATGAGAGTTAGAACAGCTGGTCATATGTATGATTCTGTATCACCAGTTGGTTGATGAATACTGAAACTATGAGCTCTGCACACCCCATCCCACTGAACACATATATTTGACTTTGTTTTAGTCAGAGTCCCATGATTGTCATGGGTGCTCTGACTAAAACAAAGTAAACAAGCAAACAAAAGCATAGGTAGTGGGACAGTGTGTGCACTAGCTCCACACACAGCATCTCACTGCCTATGTATTTGTATGCTTGGTTACTTTGTTTTAGTCGGAGTCCCCATAGGCTTCTTTCAACACAAACAAGTGTAACCTTGGGTTACCAACTTTTATCCATGCCAGTGTGGCTCTTGCATGCAATTGAAATTTAGAAAACATCTATGCCAACAAATGTGGATCTCTCTTGCCACCCCATGTGCTCTGTTATTTCTATAGCTTCCCATTAACACTTAGGGGCCCATTAGCATGTTGGGCGGATCGCCACCGCCCGCATGGCGGTGGCGATCTGCCCGACATTTGTGCCCGCCTGCATGCCAATTGCCCCCGCCATATTACTGTGGCGGGGGGACCCCGGCGGATGGAAAGACTGTCCACCGGTTTTCCGCTGGTAGGCAATCTACCCAATTGCCTACCGGGTGGAAAAGCTGTTAATATGGTGGTGGTGTCTGGTAGACACCGCCATCCATATTAGTATGCAGGCAGGGACATGCCTTTCCGTGGTGGCGTAAAGTCATGCAGTCTTCAACATTTGGGGCTTGTAGCGGGCCCCCAGGTATTCTGGGGGGTGGGGGTGCACATGGGAGATACCTATGGTACCCCCCTGCATTTCAATGTACAACGTGGCAGGCATAGCGCGGTGCCTGTCACATTGTGCATTGAAAGGCACAACTTGCTTTTGTGGCATTACGGCCGGCGGTCCTACCGCAATGTTACAAATGCGGGATGCGCCTGCCAGTGTGGCAGGTGCATTTTAATTGTAGGTGCGGGACTGCTGCAGGCATTGCAGGCGGTCCCGTTTCCCGGGAATATGACGGGTGGACAAAATCCGCCCGCCATACTAATTACCCCCTTTGAGTCCTTATTGTTAGCCATTCCAAACCACCCTCCCCATTTCCAGAAATGTTACTATGCTCTGTATCCTTGCCCCATACCAGAACCCCTGCTCCCTCATAGCCCCCATTTATTCCCCTGTACTGCTGCACCTATCCCCTCCTCGACTTCATGATTAGTATCACCTGCTAGTAGCACATCTGAGCACTGTAAATGACAGACTTTACTAATGCTCAATTTAATACTACTCCATTTACAGTCCTCAGAAATATTGAAGGCAGATTCTTCCTTGCAGCTTGACGTCTGCAGGTCACAAGAGATAACTCACCAAGCTTGTTTGCCCATCTGTCTTTTTCTTTTTGTACCCTGCCTTCCTTGGTTATAAGCAAAGGCTATACTTTGCTCCAATGTCTTCCCTGTCCAGCCACTTGCTCTCCCACTGTTCTGAGATTTGATCTTCTGCACTTCTTCAATGGCCTGCACTCAATGCTCTGAATGCATTTTTTGTTGTTCTGTTGCCACCTTTGTTCTCCCCTCCAAGCCTGATGGACTTAAGTCCCTACATAAGACAAAGACCCAGTTAAAATCTTAATAACCTTGGAATATTCTTGAGAATTTCTGACCTTTTTAATTGGGCAGAACACCCAAGATTACATCATTACACCACATTGCATAATTAAAATGTTGTTCTATTGTGGGAGCACAGTAGGAAAATGAACATCCCAAAAAAAGTGGCTGGTATTCGGGTCTGTGAGAAATTGGTTTGTTGGTTGAGAGGGATGTGAGCCTCTGTCAAACAACAGCCAATCCTTGTCAGGGTGAACCACAAAGGTCAGTAAATTATTCTGTGATTAATCCTCTGGTCCTCTGGTAACTTGGAACTGAAGCTGTCTGGTTTAACTTAGAGGAAATGTGTAAAGTATTTATACAGCACATAAACAGCAATAAAGTAAAATCACAACACAAGAAAAATCCGACATCAATTTAGAAAAATGGATTACATTTTAATAAATTATTTGACACCACAATGACAAAATCTAATCAGTAGAAGATATGCAGTGTCAAAGATTTAAGGTAAGTACAGCACTTAAGAGCACCAAGAACCACTCATAGTTATTGGGTCATGCGAGACTGGGCGAAAGTCACAAGTTCAGGACGACTGCAATGTAGCAGGGTTCAGATATAGGGGCCAGGTTAGCCCAGCTGAAAAAGTTACCTGAGTCCAATGTGAGGAGTTCTGTTTGTGGTGGAGGAGGCCATGGAGCGCATAGAGTGAGTAGCAGATGTTCATCGCTGTAGCACAAAGAGCAGACCTGTAACTCAGAACAGTGGATCAGTCAGCTGACCATTGGAGTCACTTCAGCCTGGGATTAAGGGGGAGACCCGTGGGTGTCCCCAACACAGGCATGTACGGTGCGGATGGCACCGACTCATACCCACTGAAGGGGGCGCACTTGTCCGCTACGTACCCATTCAGTCAATCGGAGCCCATGTACCCGTCGTACGACCGGCTCCCATTGACTTCTATGAGAGTCTGGCCTAACCAAGTCTGACAGCATACGGCCGCATCGTACTCGCTCGGTCGGACTGCAGGAGTCCGGATCGGTTGGAAAACACCCCGGATCCGGCTCGGTCGGAGTGCTTTCTGACCCTGATCGGAATCGGCCCCTCAGTAGAGAAAATGAACAAGCGTATAAAAGTAATGTTTCATGCAGTTACATGATTATATAGGTGAATTTCCATTTTTTTGTTGCTACCTTTTTATTGATGTTAATATGACTTCAATCATGGATAGATGAATAACTTGGCGATCAATAATAAAATGGTGTTCTAAGTATATTGTAAAGTTAGTCACTTAAGCCCACTCATGCCGAAGTACTTTCTCCAAAATACCTGTTCAACCATTTTCTGATCAACAACCAACAATGTATGTCTATTTTGGAGTGACAAATGTGGTAAAATGCAGCTGACACCATGCTTTCTAAATTCTGTGGAGATATCCACATCCGTCATCATGGATTTTTTTGCAAATGCAGCAAGAGGTTAAGGTATGTTTCAGAAGGTAGCCTACTATGAACTTATTCATTCTTGCAAGATGGACCTGCACCAGGCTAAGAGGGAATGGTGTCAACCAAAGGATTTCTCACATCTTCTCTACTTAAAGACGCTAGAAGATGGGGTTGTCAATCTTGAAAGGGATACCATCTTAACAGAGTGTTGATAAATATATTTTTATTAGTTCTAAAATGTATTTGTTAATTATTATTTGGTGGTATCGTGTATTAATATTGCACATTATGGGGCCGATTCCGATTCGGTAAAATGCCCTCCGAATAGCCGTACGGACCTTTGTTTCCGGAACGAATCGTATGCAGAACCGTACCCGTACGTACGATGTAGTACGATGGGTACCCAAAGCAGTTCTCCATACGAATCGTACCGAACACCGTACAACTCACTAATCCGCACGAATCACATTCGGAATGGGCAGTACTCGATGTCCGTACGGATCGAAGCTGCTTTTTCCGACCAAGCAAGTACGAATCGTATTGACAACACTCTGTACGACTCTTTTTCTACGGGAGCTTAAAACGTCCGTAAAAGCAGATTTCGCCTCGAAATGTGTACGAAACGGACCCTCCTGGGTACGGTGCGTACACCGCATGATTGCAGGGGTATGGTGCATCAGGGTACAGTGCATACACTCCTGGATTATGACCGGATCGGACATCCCAAGGTCGTAGGTGTACGGTGCGTACACCCCGTGCATACACCCCTTGATTTTAGGGGTACGGTGCGTATGTGATAGTGTTGCCCTCTGTACAAATTGCTCATACCGTTTGCCGTACGAATCGCGTACTCATTCCCAGGTCTGGATCGTACTTGGCGGGTCGTAGGGCATTTTTACGATTTGTACGGTTCACTATGTGGGTCGATGCCGTATGGATTTACCTTTCATTTTCGTACGGTTCGCAATGATTCAGACGTATTTTCTCGCAACGGATCGTACCATGCGATTCGGACGGATTTGTTTGATTCGGACAGAAACGGCTACGAATACGAATCATCGTACGGATTTGTTTCCGGAATCGGAATCGACCCCAATGTGTTGCAGTAGTTTATATTGAGTTCAAATATTTTTGTTTATTTTATTGCAATGTTTCATTTTTATTTTTATTGAAATAAGTATTATTTTTAAGTGTAATCCTTATTTTTTGTTTTTTCATAGTTGTATATATTGTTTGATTGATTTCTTTTTTAAAGTGTTTGTTGCATTGATTTTTTTATGTTTAACATTATTTATTTAGTGAATTCAAATTCATTTTTTGGTATTAAATAATGTAAATGTATTTTGTAGTATATTGGGTTTCACATTATTTTAGTGAACATGTTTTAATATTTTTATTGTCATATGTTATAAAATTACTTGTTTGGATTTTATGTAAAAACCAGTTATTTCTTAGGATTGTGAATACTAAATGTGATTTATTTAAAGTCTTGAACCTTTTTCACTGATGATCAGGTTGGATTGAGATTATTAAGTAGCATTCCTCCAAAGTTCTACATTTACCTTATTGTTGTTTAGGTTGGAGTGGAAATAGTAATTCTAACCTACAAAGTATAGCACTTTCCCTGTTGTTGCTCAGGTTGAAGTGGGAATCGTAAACCTAACCCACCCAAAGTTGAACAGTTCCCCTACTGGTCCTCTGGATGGAGTGGGAGTAGCACATTTGACCCTTACCAAGTTCAACACATCATCTACTGCTGCTCTTGTTTGGGTGGGAAAAGTACATATGACCCTTCCAAAGTTCAGCACTTTCCCTACTGTTGCTCAGCTTGGAATGAAAATAGTAAACCTGCCCCACTCCAAAGTCCAACACTTTCCATACTGTTGCTCAGGTTTGAGTGGGAATAGTAAATCTGACCCCTTCAAAGTCAAAGGTTTCCATAGTGTTGCTCACGTTGGAGTAGGAAATGGTGAATCTGACCTCTCCAAAATCCATTGGTTTCCTTACTGTTGCTGAGTTTGGCATGGGAAGAGTAATTCTGACCCTCCACATTCCAACAAGTTCACTTCTCTTGCTCAATTATGAGTGGCAATAGTAAATCTGATTTTCTCTGATGTATGTGTTTCTTATAGTTTTTGTTTGACTGGAGTTATAATTGTATGTTGTTTTATTTAAATAAATGTGTTTAAATGTTAATTAGATGGGATTTACAATTGTAAATATGTTCCTTCTTGTACCTATTTGTATTAATGTTTGTTAGAGCAAGAAAAGTAAATTTGAGGTCTCCATAGTCCAACACGTTCCCTGATTTTGATTATGTTGAAGTGGGAACAGGATATTTGATACCTCCAACACTTTGTCTACCCCTGGTATGTAATGCTAAGAGGCAGTTCTTTGAGCACTGCACCTTTTTCTACTGAGTTGACATCCTCTGATAATGCAAAGCAACCAGCCTAGTCCCTCAGCAGAGGTCCTGCCAGTGCTAACTTACATGCATGCTGCTGCGCTGCTAAACCTACTGAGAGTGCCCACTTTTGGTTATGGTTAGCATTTTTTTTTAAATTCCATTTTCTTGATGTGAGCACTGACCTGACTGACAATGTATGTAAACACAAAAAATAAGGGGGTCATTACAATGCCGGGGGGACTGGAGTCTGCCCGCCATCCTGGTGGGGACCTGCACCACCCACCATGCATGTGGCGGTCACGCACTACAAAGTAGGCTGCGACCGCCACCATGGTGGTCGCATCTAGCCATCTAACCTTGCAGCGGGTGCTGCTGACTGCAGCACCCCCACAATGCCAAAAACGCAGGTTGTGCATTTCACTGCACTATGTAGCAGGCATCACACGATGCCTGCCACTTAGTGCTGGAAAATATAGGGCGGTACCATGGGTACCCTCAATGCACCCACACCTCCCCCAACACAAGGGGGGCCCGCAACAGGCCCCTGAAACAAATCCCAGCCAGCCTTTCCATTGCGGTTTCGCTGCCATGGAAAGGCTGGCTGTAGCCAGCATCCTAATTTGGTAGACGGTACCTGCTAGGCACCACCTATCTGGACTGTCCGCCAGGCAATTGTAACGATTGCCTGTGGTGGTTCCATGGCAGATGGTCTTTACATCTGTCACGGTAGCATTCTGGATCCCCCGCTATCGTAATGTGGTGGGGGAAAATCGCGGTCCGATGGCGGAAGGCCCGCCACCTCACAGCTGGCGGTGGCAGGCCTTCTGCATCATAATGACCCCCTAAGTTACACATTATATGTGTATTTCTTAATGTAGAATACTTATAATGATGATTATGAATTTTCAACATTTAATGTAATAGGAAGTCATACTATAGCTGATTCTGGCACTTGTTTTTCTAGTTAAAAAAAACATTTTGTTTTTGGTGGACAGCCTGCCTCTGCACCAGGCCAGCTAAGGTTATAAATTATGCCCCCACGGCCAATGACTGTCTACAAAATGTAAACATCTCCACCTTCCTGACGAGATATAAGTGCCTTTTGAGGGACTGCTGCGAAGGTGACCCCCCTGTAGGCACTCTAAGGTTGCAGAGTGGCTGCCATTTTTTATGCGGCTGCTCTGCACATTTTTTTTTTATTTCACAGAAAAACTACCAAAATAGGTGTTTTTCTTTCCAAAACAGCCCTCAGACACTCTAAAATTTCTCCTAGGAAGTGTTTTCATTTTAATGTTTTTCTTTTTCATTATTAACAGCCTTTTGCCTGTGGTCATGAGAAGAAAAAAAGTAAGTCAGAGCATCAGTGTATGGGGTGAGGTATGAGCTACTTAAACCGTTAGCACATCTCTTCTAGACAGTCAGACAACAGTTTTCCCTGGTAGAATAATATGGTTCAGCCAACTATAAATAGACCTGGAAAATGAACAATTTGACAGACAGGGTTCTCCATCATGTTACACAGATCTGATTAAATGAATTGGACAGTGATTGAAAGCAACAATATGTGGTCTACACAAAAACTGTTTGAAACTGAGCAACGTTGGATCTTACGCCTGTCCACTCAGACTTGAGGTCTCAACGCCGAAATTCCTTGGACTGAACTATAGATTCTTAACACTGGCTCCCTCGTACTCATATCATCCATGTCCAGGGTCTATATGTAGACTGGACATCTGATTACCTGGGGTGACTGCAATAATAGACATCACAAGCTTTAAACACCCACACTGGGTAGCCTTGTGCCTATACCACCAGGCACGCTTCTGTTTACATTATAAACAGTACTTAGCCTTAGGTACTGCAAATGACAATTCTCATACAATAAGATCATCACACTATTTGTGGCATGTAATCCTGACTCTAATCAGGTATTCCTTTTTACAACATGAGGGATCGTAAACATGATTCCCCACGTTCAAGGTGTGATTGTCCCCCACTCCTATGAATGCACGTATAGACACCCCTAGCTTTAGACACCTACACAGAGTAGTCTTGTGGCAATACCACCTGGCACACTTCCGTTTACATTATAAGCAGTACTTAGCCTTCGGTACTGGACATGACTAGTCTTACAAAATGAGATCAACACACTATTTGTTCACATTGTAAACAGCACTTAGCCTTATGTACTGTATGAGACTATTCTTACACAGTAAGGTCAACATACTATTTGTGGAATGTAATCCTAATTCTAATCAGATTTGCAAGTGATTGCCCCCACTCTTATTCCCCTTTTAATGATAGGGCACCACTTTGAGGCAGAGTCAGGCTTTTCTAGATAGTCAGGCAGTGGTATTTTGAGACAAGATTGCAGCGTTGTTTAGAGTTGCTTTATCAAGAGACTCCCAACTTCCGCCTCATGTGGGCCATACCTTTAAGATTACGGCCGTCTTGCAGTGCCAGTAATATCCAGACGTCGGGGAGACGCGTTGGAAAACTGGCAGTGCCCGTATCTTCTATTCCAGCGGTCTTCAATCTGTGGGGCGCGACCCCCAGGGGGGTCGTGGAGTCCTGGGAAGGGGGTCGCAGATTCTGCAGAGTGCAGTCCCTGGCATTGGGCTGATCGAGGGTGCTCACGGCGGAGGCCTAATTCACACCGAGGTGTGAAAAACATCAACGCCTCAGTAACAAGTAAAAGGTCTTTTAAAGACCTGTCAAGTACATGGGTGTGACTGTGTGTGTGTCCCTGAAGCTGTTACAGCGGGCTCACATACACGAGCTGGGTGGAGCTGGGGGAGGCAAGGGGGGGCTGGGGGAGTGGCTGTAGTGTAGCCCTTTGAGTTAAATGGATGTTGCGCACCTGGAGCTGTGGGTCCTGTGACACGTCCCACGCCCCCAGCAGGGAGGCACAGAGATGCCCTCCCATGAGCGGGAAAGAAGAAGGAAGACGACGCAGAGAGATACTGATCCCCCCCTCATGAGAGAGACACAGAAAAGGTGGGTGGATGAATGATGGGTGGATGGATGGATGTAAGGCTGAAGGATGGATGGATGTGTGAAAAGGTGGGTGGATGAATGATGAGTGGGTGGATGAATGAAAGGGTGGATGGATGAATGATGGATGTATGGATGGAAAGATGAAAGGGTGGATGCATGAAGGATAGATTGGTAAAGGATAGATGTATGGATGGAAGAATGAAAGGGTGGACGGATGAAGGATGGATGGATGAAAGGGTGGATGGATGAATGATGGATGGATGGATGGATGTGTAAAAAGATGGGTGGATGAATGAAGGGTGAATGGATGGATGGAAGGGTGGATGGATGAATGATGGATGTATGGATGGAAGGAGGAAAGGGTGGATGGATGAAGGATAGATTGGTGAAGGATAGATTGGTGAAGGATAGATGCATGGATGGAAGAATGAAAGGGTGGACGGATGAAGGATGGATGGATGAAAGGGTGGATGGATGAATGATGGATGGATTGATGTGTAAAAAGATGGGTGGATGAATGAAGGGTGAATGGATGGATGAAAGGGTGGATGGATGAATGATGGATGTATGGATGGAAGGATGAAAGGGTGGATGGATGAAGGATAGATTGGTGAAGGATAGATTGGTGAAGGATAGATGTATGGATGGGAGGATGAAAGGGTGGATGGATGCAGGATGTATGGATGTATGGATGGGAGGATGAAAGGGTGGATGGATGAAGGATGGCTGCATGTATGTATGGATGGGAGGATGAAAGGGTGGATGGATGCAGGATGGATGTATGTATGGATGGGAGGATGAAAGGGTGGATGGATGAAGGATGGATGTATGTATCAATGGATGGGAGGATGAAAGGGTGGATGGATGAAGGATGGATGGGAGGATGAAAGGGTGGATGGATGAAGGATGGATGTTTGTATGGATGGGAGGATGAAAGGGTGGATGGATGAAGGATGGATGTATGTATGGATGGGAGGATGAAAGGGTGGATGGATGTATGGATGGATAAAAGGTTGCATGGATGAATGATGGATGGATGTGTGAAAAGGTGGGGGGACGAATGATGGGTGGATGGATGAAAGGGTGGGTGAATGGATGTATGGATGAAAGGGTGGATGGATGTATGGATGGGAGGATGAAAGGGTGGATGGATGAAGGATGGATGTATGGATGGGAGGATGGATGAAGGATGGATGTATGGATGGGAGGATGAAAGGGTGGATGGATGTATGAATGGATAAAAGGTTGCATGGATGAATGATGGATGGATGTGTGAAAAGGTGGGTGGATGAATGATGGGTGGATGGAAGGAAGGGTGGATGGGTAAAGGATGGGTGAATGGATGGATGATGGATGATGGATGTATGGATGGATGGATGTGTAAAAAGATGTGTGGATGAATGACGGGTGAATGGATGGATGAAAGGGTGGATGGATGATTGATAGATGTATGGATGGAAGGATGAAAGGGTGGATGGATGAAGGATAGATTGGTGAAGGATAGATGTATGGATGGAAGGATGAAAGGGTGGACGGATGAAGGATGTATGGATGGATGTGTGAAAAGGTGGGGGGATGAATGATGGGTAGATGGATGGATGAAAGGGTGGGTGGATGGATGGATGAAAGGGTGGATGAAGGATGGATGTATGGATGGGAAGATGAAAGGGTGGATGGATGTATGAATGGATAAAAGGTTGCATGGATGAATGATGGATGAATGTGTGAGGAGGTGGGTGGATGAATGATGGGTGGATGGAAGGAAGGGTGGATGGGTAAAGGATGGATGTGGGGATGGAAGGATGAAAGGGTGGATGGATGAAGTATGGATGTATGGATGGAAGGATGAAAGGGTGGATGGATGGATGTGTGAAAGTGTGGGTGGATGAATGATGGAGGGATGTGATGAGGTCTAACAGGCGCATTTATGGTTGTCAAAAGTTAATGATGAGGAGTACCAGTTTCTAGAAACTTTTGTCGGAAGGGGGTCCTTACGCCTAAAAAGGTTTTACAAGGGGGTCTCAGCATCAAAAAGTTTGAAGACCTCTGTTCTATTCGGTAAGTGCAGACCTCCCGAGCGCTCTCTGCGCCTCACTCATGTCATGCTTGGACACAGTCAAGCTTTCACGCTCCCTGCAGTTCGACCGTGAGATACCTTTAGCGGCGTCTCCTGCCATCCAGCATGCCAGATTTGGGATCTCACCCGCTTGGGCTTTCTTTTCCATATACGCAGCTACTTAATTAAAAAGGCTATTCCAATACAAGCATCCACAGGAGCAGCCGGTCCCCTGCCTACCTGCATACTTGTTTTGGACTCCTGACCGTCCGGGACATACTTTCCCATATGCGCAGTTCAATTTAAAGAAATATACCCAGACACGCTTCACACTTGTATAGGTGTCCTTGTCCGACACCTGCAGCCCGGGTTGGCCAGTTCACCCACATGTTGCCCTGTGCCTAAATCCGGTACAGGGTGCAGATCTTTTTATCTTTTCTCCTAATTGGGTTTCAACATGCGTGTCCCCTACTTCTCAATGCTTATACATTAACAAGCTGTTTGTTTTATTGCAGGGAGGTTTGGATGGGGTATATATATATATATATATATATATATATATATATATATATATATATATATATATATATATATCTTACATCGTATTCACATGCCACCAGTTTTGAGCATAGTGGGGCTTGTCCCCGTACCCCGTATGTTCACAAAACATTCCCAAAAATAAAGTTCACCCACTTCAGCTCTATCCTGGGAAGTTTTGAGGTGATTAGTCAAGAGGCAACCGAGAAAAAAGGGGTGTTCCAAAACATAAAATTTCCATGTATTTTCCATAGACTTCTATAAGACAGTTAGAGCCAAAACTGCTGAATGGAATAGCACCAAATTCTGCAAGAACCAAGATCTTGGTCTGCAGATTGTGCTTTTTGTGATTTGTTGTAATCCTTTCAGGAGTTTTTGAGATATTAAGGTTCAAAAAGAATGTTATATTTTGGCAGTTGGGCTCGCAAGAGTGCAAACTCAAAAAGGAGCCCTGTGATTGGTGGAGAGGCCCGTTTTTCCTGTGAGTCTTCAAACTCTTGTGGGAGTGAGATGCTCCTGTTAGTCTTGAGGGGGCTCTGATTGGTTGGCTGTGGGAGTTTCAGAAATGAAATGGCAGCTGTAGCATCCTCCTCCACCTGGATATCCGCTAATAACTACACCACACACGGAGCTTAGTATAAAACGTCTTTATTCATCTGTGTATAACCGTGAACCCAACATTCTAAACCTACATTCACTTCACTATGATAGAACACTTATGTCCACAGTTCTACGGAGTCCAGCAGAAGCCAAACGAGTTCTGTCATTGCTAACTCACACAACACTATATCTCCCCCTCTGTTAAATGAAAAAATTACAAATATTTACAATCATAGCTCTTCCATGAGTCTTTGTGGTGCTCTGATCACAAGTCCAAACCATGTCTTCGGATACTGGGGACAGGCAGTCGAAATGTCCATGATCTGTGTTGGTGATGTAGGAACAACAGCAGTCAGAGGGTCTTCAATTGTCCATTCAGACCCAGTATCTACATTGACATCAATGCTTGATGAGTGAGAAATCTCACGTAATGTACTTACTAGGACTTTGGACAGTCACCATGGGTCCTTTGCTGGTCACAACATGAAATGTCTCAGCATCGAAGGGAGCATCAGATTTTCATCTTCTAGACTGACAAACAAGCACTCGATCTCCTCTAGTAAAAGTAACATCTTTTGTATGTCGGTGCTTGTCTGCAAAAGCCTTAATTTTCCTTTTACCATCCAAGTGGGATATATTCACAATGAAGGGATTGAGCGTGGCGTTACCCTTCTTAGCTTAACGCAGCGCTGCACCACTTCAGAAACGCAGGGCTGCACTGTATTAACAAGAATATGGTGCATCCCTGCATTTCACCCTGTGCTGGTGCTAATTGCAGCTGCCTAGTGCCAACGCAGGCCCTCTTGCACCATTGCGCAAGGGTGCCTACTTTTTAAGGAAAGATTGTTTATGTACAGGAAGGTGTGCCTTCCTGCACATAAACAATCAACAAAGGCGATTCTATGAGTGCTGCAGAATGCAGCACACATAGAAGTTGCAATGCATCATTTAAAAAAAAAATGTTTATTTGCAGCCAGGAACAACCTTTCTGCACATAAACACTCAATGGTGTTTTGTTGTGTCTATACGGGCTGCGCAATGCAGCACACATAGAAACAGCAAAAACAAGGAGAAATAAAGTATTTCTCCTTGTTTTGCCAGGGTAAGACCAGGTATTTTTTGGTCCTAATTTTGCCGGTGCCCCATATTTGCGAAACTGTTGTATATATGGACCAGCGTCAAAATCAATGGGTGTTGCGGTGGAACACCGTCCGCGACACCCATTGCCCTCCCCTTTCCCGCTAAGTTTGTCTTGAAAGGGTGCCTTATTTACAAGACAGCGTTAAGCCACGTTAAGTGGCACACTGCTGCTGTGTAAATAAGGCGAAACCTGTATCACCACCACAACGTCACTAAAAGTGTCATTCTGGTGGCGATAGGGACTTGTAAATATGCCCCCAAGTCACTTATACAGATTTTTTCTGAGTACTTGATCTTCTGTTGGTCCAGTGAGCAACTTAGTTGTCATGGCTCTCCCGAACTTCAAGGTTACTTTTGCCTGTGGTTGAGTGAGGTGTTGAACGGTAAGCTTGAAGAGTAGAATTCAAGACAGTTTTAAGGTCAAACTTTTCCAATACAGACCTCTGAGAGACTTTCTTGAGAGTACTCATAAAATATTCAACAAGGCCATTGGTCTGTGGCCAAAGAGGTGTGCTCTTCTGATGCTTCACATAAAGATTTTTTTTTAATTTTAAAAACCTTTATTGACAAATTCAGTACAATCAAAATACATTTTACATCAGTTTAGAGCAGCATACACAATTCATTTTTAGCCAAATATCCTAAATATGATGATATTATCAGCATGCAAGAGTCGAAGTCCATGAGGCACTGCTATAGCACCGCAACCAACACAATTGCTAATGGAGGTGAGGGAAGCACTGTGTGGAAGGGGGGCAAGCGCAATATGCAGAGGGAAACGGGGCTAGAGGAAGGCAGTTACTGACAAGCAACAGTGGCTGCCACGGGCGGGAAGCGCGGGGGAGGCAGCACGGCTTGAATGAGAACCGGAGTGCAAATATGTCCCCGTGTGTCAATTGGGCGAGATCTTGCGGTGAGTAAGTACCAGAATTCAGATAGCAAGGTCTGACATCTTGTGGCGTCTTTGATCCAGTGAGCGAATTGGGGCGCTGGTTTGCAACCCCAGCACATGGCTACCCTATGCCTAGCTAGAACAAGCAGCATTGCAATTAGGCGGCGAGAAGCGTACAGGCATAATTTAACAAAACCTAGCAGACACAACGGTGGATCAGGCTGTACCGGTGCGAAGGTCATCTCGGAGATGGCGGAGCATACCGCCTGCCAGTAAACAGACACCTGTGCGTTAAGCCTTAGTAAATCACTATCCTGAATACGTGCAGTCTTTGTTATGCTTCTTGTTGGCCTACCATGATTGTTTTTTATTTCCCACTTGTTTGCCCGATGGTGGTCCTCTCCAGTGGTCGGGTCCCTCCCCTTTATCTATGAAGTAACACCCCTCCTCAAGTGAGGTAAGATCTGCTATGCGCCTGTCCCCCACTTTCGGGGGAGGGGCATGGATTTTTGTTTGTTCTCTGTAGGCGTTTCCAACCATGGGATTACAGTACATGTGTGTCATGTTTTTAAAACCTTCAATTTGTGTCTGATTAACCTATAGACTCCAGACAGTATTATATAATCTGTGTATCTGGGTCAGGTAGGCCAATCGGTCGTAGGTCCATTACCTCTCTCATAAGTATGGGGTTGAGGCTGTTTTATGTGCCATTGTACAGCATTGACAGTATTTTCTTTAGAACAGTTTCATGTCGCTATTTTTTCTCCCACCTTTTGTCTCCCTCTTTTTTAGGTGGAGACGCACCTCTGGTTCCTTATTTGGGATCAGACACACACCATCTGGACATCCCCACTTTACGGGGAGTCCCCTTGTGGTCCTCATCTTCTGGGGACCACATCTGTTTATTTTTCGGTCTTGAAGAAGTGCTGCGCGACTTTTGAGCTCTGAGGGCACAAAGCATGTTGACCACATACACATAACACCTACCCTGGTACCTTACGACCTCTTGGTGGCCCCACTGATTTTACTTAGTCCTGGTCCCATTTTTGAATTAAAACGTTCATGGGTCTGGTGCCTATTTTAAGTCACCTAGTCACTTTGCACACACCAATTGATCACTTATTTTTTATTTTTAGCTCACATACACCCTTCACATACGGCGTCCTCAGATCAAAAGAACTCCTCCAAAGAAGCCACCAGGACCGTCAGTCATTGCATCGCTGGTCTGACGAGGAGCGCCCTATGATGAAGCATGACACCATAACAGGTGTGTGAGGGCATGACAATCTGAATTTGAGATCTCCCAGCGAATTGAACACTAGTCAGATAGCAACTTGATGTGCATCTGCCCATTAGAGGAACTGACTCCTTTCTGTGATTTAGATGCGTTCTTTGGGCTGTCATAGGTTTCTTATGCCAATGACACCCATCTGATTATTTCCATCTCCCCCCAATCCCAGCTCTAGGCACCTCAGCCTGGGTTCTGGTGGTAAACTAAAGATTAATGAAGACAAAACTGAGGTTATGGTTCTGGGCAACAACTTTAACAAAAATACACCCTCCCCTGTGCCAGACTGTCTGTTGAGACTCCTCATTCCCAAAGGGATGATAAAGAGCCTTTTGGAATGTGGCTAGACTGTAGCTTCACTATGGCTCACCAAGCAAGAAAACTTGTGGCTACTTGCATTGGTGTTCTGAGAATGCTTAGAAAGGTGTTAAACCTTCTTTCCTTCTTAGCCAGAAAATTAATTTTCCAGGTTCTTATGATCTCTCACCTCAACTATGACAACACTGTCTTCCTCGGCTCACCTCGCTCGCTATGTGATAAAGAGGCTGCAGACCACACAGAATGCCACTGCTTGGCTTCTTATGAATGTCCTTATACATGAATCTGCAAAAAGGGCCCTAAAGGACCTTCACTGGCTCTGGAATGAGCAGAGAGACCAGTTTACGGTCCTCTGTATTCTGCACAGATAACTCAACAAGATATGTCCTGTCCTATTAAGATCATTTGCTATCCCCTACATTCCTGGGAGGTCTCTTAGATCATCCTCAGCACACTTATTACAGCTCTTTAAATTCAGCAGATCTCATTGGGGTGGCTGTTCATTTTCCTATCAGGCCTCCAGACTTTTCCCCTTGAGATACGCCTTCCTTCCAATGAGCTCTCATTCCATAAGGCCCTGAAAACGTTGCTTTATAGTAATTAGTCCTCTATGAGACCCCATGAGTAAGTTGGCTGCTTCAGCACTAGGCGGCCTTCAGGTAGTTACTCGCGTAGTTACTTGCTATATAGAACTCACAGAACAAAAAAGAATAGAATAGAACAGCAAAACATTTTAAATAAAATATGATGCAGGCTATCCAAATATTACATATAGTTAATACAATTTCTGTAAAAATGGCTACGTTTTACATTTGTTTTTGTTGATTATAAGTAAATAAATCATTGTTCTAATATGTTAAAGTAATGATAACGTCATTTTACAGTGTAAGTGTATTTACATTTTAACTAGTTATAGCATTACTGAGAAAGAGGTAAGGTTAGAGGATTCTTTTTATTTATTTTTCTATTTATTTATTTAGAGTTTTAGAAAGACCTGAAGGTATCAGGGTACTGGACAGTATAAAGCAAGAAAACCTAAACAAACAATAAGTTGCCAAGCGGGAGGTTGGGTTTGTACAAAACTCCTCACATCCAAATGGGTTACAGTAACATTGGTACATCTATTATAGCGTAGTTCATTCTAGCTATGTTAGTCCATAGCTGTTTGCTTTTCATGAAGATAGTCCATAATTGGGTAGAGTCTAGGTGCACACAGCAAAGTCTTGAAAACCAAGGAAAGTGTTTAACCATTGCATGCATATGTTACAGTCAAAGTGTGAAATCCCGCATTCTATAGAATGCCTAGGTAATGTATAGAATGCCTGAAAATGCCTGAAAATCAAATGTCAAAGTATGAAATGATTGATATTTTATACATTGCCTAGGCATTGTATAGTTTGCCGGATTGTCTGCCGGTAAAGTATATAATACGCTTAATCCCACCATTTTATTCCCGCCAGGCAATGTGTGAAATCCGGCATTCTATAGAATGGCTAGGTAATGTATATAATGCCTGAAAATCGAATGTCAAAGTATGAAATGATTGATATTGTATACTTTGCCGGATTGTCTGCCGGCAAAGTATATAACAGAACTAATCCCAGAGACAGCACAAGTTATCAGCAAGCGAGGGGCAGAGACAGCACAAGTTATCAGCAAGCGAGGGGCAGAGACAGCACAATTGCAAGCAAGCGAGGGGCAGAGACAGAACAAGTTGCCAGAAAGCAAGGGGCAGAGACAGCACAAGTAACCAGGCAAAGAGCAGGTGGCAGCCGTGTGGTAGTGTGGGGAGCGACCTGCCTGCAAGCAGGGTCAGAGGTCGTGTATAGCATCCGGCTGAGGTTCCACAGACGCTCTGCCGTCATCCTTTTCTGTGGTTCTTGTATCACTTTTAGCACTTTGCGTAAATAGTACTGGTAATTTTGTATAATGCCTAGGAATTGTATAGAATGCCTAGGAAAAGTATGTAACATTTTCACAAAAAAACGTATATTTCCTAGTTTGCCTCTAAACCATCAGGCATTTTATACATTACCTAGGCATTCTATACAATACTGGGATTTCAGACTTTGCCGAATGCCTAGGAATCTCATCTTGTGGCTTTTTAACACTTTACATAAATGGTACTGGTCATTCTGTATAATGCCTAGGAGTTGTATAGAATGCCTAGGAAAAGTAAGTAACATTTTCACAAAAAACTTATATTTCATAATTTGCCGAAAACCATCAGGCATTCTATACATTACCTAGGCATTCTATACAATACCAGGATTTCACACTTTGACTGTAACATATACATGACATAAAAGTTCAAAGAGCTAGGCTCAGGGTGACGTCAGTTAATCCATTACTTGTTGGTAGGTTACTCAATGTAGATCAGCTGGACCCTCAGAAAGGCCCTAGCATAGCGAAGGTTGAGAAGCAGGATCTTGAACAGGGATTTACTCAAGGGCATCAATATGTGGCATTGTTACACTCTCCATGACCATGCCACAGAGAGTTTTTGTAGGGGAGGTAATGACGGAAGATAGTGTTTGGCCAAGGATATCTGATGTTAGATCTGACATTACTCCTGTCAGTCCTTAAAGCCATCAAATACTAAGCCATTTTGCTGCTTTCTGGCATTGATGTTTCATGTGTGTCCAAAGCGTTATGATGATTTTATCAAGTTGCTACCCCGCAGCCTTGCCACACCAATCAGGCTTCCTTGTTTGTTTTATGTATGTACTACTAGGTCGCATCTCAAATTGTACATTCAGTACAATCAGAAACCTAGGGATTTTCTGAACTGCATGGTTTGTGGCTATAAAAGGGATTTGTACATCTAGCCATAATTTTTTTTTATTCTGTTTCACAAATTTGTGTAGACCTAGAGATTTGTTACATTTCAAGTTTTTATGTGTTGCTATTTTGTAATTTTCTCATGAATTTTGTTTGGTTATGGACTATGGTTTCTTTCCTTGGCTTTGAGATTTGTGTTATAAATAAAGGTTTGACATCCATTTTGCATGTGATGGAGACATCAGCTACCCTTCTTTGTTCCCTGTCATTAGACATCCTATCCATATTCCACATGCAATGGGGTTATATAAGCTTGCAGGTGGCAGATGCTCTTGGCAGGTGCTCTGGTGTGGCTACTGAGGAGTGCTGCAAGAAGGTCACATTGGAGTTGATGAGGGTGGGTGAGAGGCCTTTTATGAACTTTGTTCCCAAACGTGAGCCATAAAAAGGAAAGAAAGCCTAAGGAAACAGGGTGGGGCAATGAGCTCAACTGTATGGCCCACCAGAAGCTTCTCCAATCACTTTACAGGACCTACACACGTTTATATATTTCAGTTCTGTCTGCAATCTCTTGACAGTCTGAAAAAAGAGGTATGGCTTATCATTGACTAAGCTAAACTTATAATATAATATAATATAATATAATATAATATAATATAATATAATATAATATAATATAACACAATACAATACAATATAATATAATATCATACGATACAATACAACACAATAGAATAGAATAGTATAGACAATACAATACAATATAATATAATATAATATAATTTTCTGGCCATCATTTGTGGTATTTCATCCTCATCTGCGTCTGATGCAATCAAATTTGAGCTCAACCTTTGCACGGCAGGGTCTGTGTTAATGCGTGCAGTTGAGCACTGTAGAGATCCAAACATGGATTCTGCTGCCATTGCATCTGTCTGCTCTCCAGGCATGTTTTTTCTTAGGTTTATCCATTGCCATGGACTTGGACAGGTGTCATCTCCTCTGGCACTGAGTCAAAGGGCCTCAATCCAACTCAGAACAGTTGTTGCCTTCCATTGTTTTGCCAGTACCATGCTTATTTCGGATCAATGAAAAATACAGCATTTTTGCTGTCCACAGTCTTTAGTTTCAGTGGAAACAACAGAGCACTGGCCTAATTTGTTGAGTTTCAGCTTCATTGATTGAAATGAATCTTGTTTGTGCTGGAGTAATCTGGAAACAGTACTGTGGCATGATCACTCTCTAGAGGGTCACTTCTGCATTATTTTTGCAAAAGCAGATGCTGGACCCTATAATTCAGCAGCAGTGCAACATTAGTTCGGTGTGGCATTCCCCATGTCAGTGATGCTGTGAGGGCTCTGTGTACACACTGCACAGTTCAACAAGCCCGTTGGGATGAATGTGATGCTGAACCACTTCATGGGAACATCTGGTGTTGACCCCATAAGGGCTGCCTCAACCCCATTTGTGTAGATTGAAAATAAAAAAGGGGCGTGGCACACCCTTGCTTTACTCCCCTAGTGACCTTGAACGGTTGCATACATTCTCCGTTTTTGCCATAACAAACGCATACGGTTGCACTGAAATACAATTGATGGATTAAATGTATTATTGCAGTCTCAATCTTTATATTCCATAGTTTGGAATGGCTCACGCAGTCAAAAGCTGCTGTTAAATCCATGAACATAATAAACTCCACTCTGTCGAACTTTTCTAACATCACCCTGGCTGAAGTGGAGGGACTCATTACAACTATAAAGAGTGGGAGTCCTATGGACCAGCTTCCACCGAGAGTGATGGTTTCAGTGAGGAGCATATTAGCACCAGAAATACAAAGTTTGGTCAACCTCTCCTTGGACACAGGCTGTGTCCCACTGGAGTGGAAGAGAGCCCAAGTGCGACCCATCCGCAAGAACACCGCCACTGCATGGGCTGACATGACCAATCTGAGACCCATTTCCCTTTTACCATTCATGGGAAAGCTCATAGAAAAGCACGTCAATAAGCACTTGTCCAATCACCTGGAACATACTGGTGCCCTAGATCCATCTCAGTCGGGCTTTAGACCAAAATACAGCACGGAAACAGCATTGCTGTCGATCACCGATGATCTACGCATGCTCCAGGACAAAGGAACATCAGCTGTCCTGGTGCTGCTAGATTTATCGGCAGCTTTTGACACCATCTCACATGAGATTTTGGTCGAGCGTCTGACTGGGAGTGGACTAGGGGGCATGGCACTGGCTTGGCTAAAGAGCTTTCTTTCGGATCGGACCCAATGTGTCACCATGGGCGATTTCCGATCCGAGGAGACCAGGATTACTAAGGGGGTGCCACAGGGCTCCTGTTTGAGCCCTACATTATTCAACATCTATGTGGCCCCCCTGGCTAATATCCTGAGAGCCTTTGGTTTTTGCCCAGTGTCATATGCTGACGATACCCAGCTGCTCTTTCCCTTTGACCATCTTACTCCAGAGGTATTACATTCTTTCTCTGAGGTGATGAGAGCAGTTTCCCAGTGGATGTCTTTGAATATGTTGCAGTGCAATGTTTCAAAGACAGAGGTTATGCTTTTCGGTGAGGCTAAGATCTGCTGGGCTCCTGACTGGTGGCCTTTAGATCTAGGCCCAGTCCCCGAGCCTAAGCAGATAGTCAAGAACCTAGGGGTACGTCTGGAACAAGAACTCAGCTTGAAGCAGCATGTTACCAACATTGTTGGATCTTGCTTTCGGACCATTGGATTGCTGCGCAGAGTTTTTCCATTGCTTCCAGACACCATCAGAAAGACCCTGGTCCAGGCGTTGGTTATCAGCCGTCTCGACTATGGTAATGGTCTCTTGCTGTCAGCTAATGAGGAGGATCTGGATAGGTTACAGTTTGTGCAGAACACCGCAGCCAGGTTGGTTCTAAATGCCCCTCCGAGAACACCTTCAAAACCTCTACTTGCCAGGCTTCATTGGCTTTCCATCCGTCAGAGAGTTGTTTTTAAGATCTGTTGTACGGTCCACAAAGGACTTCATGGTTTGGGTCCCTCCTATCTGGCAGACAAGTTTGTGCTGTATGTTCCTTCTCGTGCTCTACGGTCCAGTGACCAAATGCTTCTCACGATTCCTAGGATCAAGCGGGTAAGGCAAGGGGTAAGGCTCTGTTTGTGAGGGGTCCGAGGATATGGAATGGTCTCCCTCTCCAGCTTAGGCAGCTTGGAAATCATCTGGCCTTCAGAAAAAAGCTGAAGACGTTCTTGTTCCAGGTCTAACCACACAGTTTAAGAACTAGATTGGACCCAGGAAATTTGATCTCCTGCAAGTTTAGCAGTCAGATAGCGCGGAGATACTCCCTTGGGAGTTTATTCAAGCGCTCTACAAACCCGCAAATTAAATTAAATTAAAAGTCTGGCCACTCTTTGCTCTGGTATATTTATCTATAGTCAGACTTAAATTGAGGCACTGATCTAGTGTGCCTCTACCACTTTGAAAGCCGTCCTGGGCTTGAATTCCTGATGTTCTTCTCCCTTGACCACTCTTCCATCATACGTAGCAGTAAATGGCCCATGAGCTTCGTGTTGGGGCCAGCTGAGAAATGGGTCCATAGTTTTGAGGGTTCTCTTTGTCACCCTTTTAAATAAATGGTGCAAATATACTAGACTTCCTCAAAGCTAAGGGGCCGATTCTTGCTATCGCATTGAACACATTCGTTAGCAGTGGGGCCCACAGATCCTGATGTATTAGGAATAACTCAAAGGGAGCCGTGAGTGCAAGGGGCCTTTCATTAATACTCTTTTTAGATCTTGACTACAGACTGATTTTTATAGGCAGACATATTATTTCTAATGCACTACATATACTTAGAGTAGGGTTTGTGGAAACCTCTTGCTCATGTTCGGAGGACTTGTAGTCTTAGTTGTCTCCTGTTGACTCAATGGCTTTCCTCCTGATTTGCCTGTGTTCTTCGCCTAGGAGTAAGTTGGTCTCTCAGTGATCCTATTGGATGAGTCATATCCTCCCTGGCACACTTGAGGAGACTCTTTTTTTAAATGTTATTGTCAGCACTCCATTAGACTGAATATGTTTCCTTGCTCTCTTCCCCTGTTTTCATTTTGTACCTCCGTTAGACCCCTCTTTTTACCCTCCACTCCATTCCCTGGTCCCCGTTGCTTTCCTTGCTGTTCATTGAGTTCAATGTGTTTCCTGCCCCCTCAATGCACTATCCTTTCATTCTTGCTTCATGCCCTACACCCTATTTTCAAGGTTTTTTAATGTCATTTTTTTACAAGGGCTTATAAGTGCTTCAGGTCCACCCACAATTTTTGTATGTTTCCTGTTAACATTTTATTAATATTGGCTCCATTAATATTTATATATGTATATATATATATATATACATACATATATATATATATATATATATATATATATATATATATATATATATATATATATATATATATATATTTTTTTTTTTTTTGACGAAGCCTTGAGCGAAACGCGTCTGTCGGGGGTGCTGGGGGGTTTGGAAACGTAATAAAGAACAATATCACGACATCCGAGTGCTGGCCGTTTTCTTTCCGGACACCATTGTTTGGGAGCGTGTGATGATATATATATATACATATATATATATATATATATATATATATATATATATATATATATATATATATATATATATATATATATATATATATATATATATATATATATTCCAGTACTCTATCTTTAAGAATCCACTCGACCACAGGACTCGGATAGACAAGCGCGGACCCAGTATTTCGTGCTTTCTTCAAAGTTTTTATTCAAAGAAAAGTTTCGCCTGCATCAGTCTGCCGCCATGCTGGGGGGTTTGGAAACGTAATAAAGAACAATATCACGACATCCGAGTGCTGGCCGTTTTCTTTCCGGACACCATTGTTTGGGAGCGTGTGATGATATATATATATACATATATATATATATATATATATATATATATATATATATATATATATATATATATATATATATATATATATATATATATATATATATATATATATATATATATATATATAAAAATATATATATGTGTGGAAACCAAATCCTGAGTTGAAAAAAGCGAACTCATTCACCAGGAACGGACCACCACGAAAGGTTTGAAGTTTCAGTGCAGTTTATTGATGCCTCTCACAACATGATGTGTTTCAGCCGGGTTGCCCCGGCCTTGATCACATCAAATATATATATATTCACTAAAAAACCATAGGTTTCACATATGTTATAGTTAGCTGGACATTTCACTCATACAAAACCTTTGAAATTCCCCCGTTATAGTTAGTTCAGCTAACTATAACTCGCGCATCCGCAATGCACTGCTGATTACGTCACATATTACATCACTCATGACATGGTCACTGACATCACTCATGACATCACTCATGACATCACTGATGACATCTCAAATGACATTACTGATGACACCACTGATGACATCATGCAGTGAATGTGTATCTTTCTGAAAAATTAATATTTTTTATATGTATATCTAAAGGTTGATGGAAGAATAAATGAGTAAATAAGTGTCTATATGGATTTTTTTGTAAAATTGATTGGTTAACTGACTTATTGAATGTATCTTAGTGAATACATATATTAGCAAGTAATATTTAAATATTTGAATATGTGTATCAATGTCTCACTTTGCAAATAAGTAGCTGCATGGGTTGCTGATTAGCTGCATGAAAGTGCATATGGGTTATTAGTTGTTTTTTTGACTATCAGTATGAGTGTCTGTATGATTCAGTGGGGGATATTACTTTGCATACAGATGCATGGATGAGTGACTCACTGTTTCTATGTGTTTTGAAGAAACCATGTGTTCAAGACTGTATGTATGGATGATTGTGTGTATGTGTGGATTAGCGAGTGAATGACTGTCTCAATAGTGTATTCATGGGTAACTACATATGTTTTAAACTAGTATATGTGAGTATTGATGTATATAATTGAGTATATGTGACAGTGAGAGTTTGGAAGAGTACCTGTGTAAATTAGTATGTGTTTTTGTAATTGATTGTTTAAGAGAGTGACTATGTGTATGTTTCTGTTGAAGTAAGTGTAGTAGTGTGTGTATAGCTGAATATGCAAAGAAATGGATGTTTGATAGTTTATTTGCATGTGTGAATATGTGTGTGAGAAACTATATAGATGAGTATTAGTGTGTAACAGAATGTATAGGTATATGAGTACATATGATGAGTGAGTACATGTATGAGTGACTATATAGAACTGTTGTTGAATGACTGGATATGTATGTAGATGTTGAAATTAACTAATAGGTTATTGTAATTGGTATTGGTATCTCCATTTTTTTGAAAATTGTAGTTTCCATTTTCGAATATGTGTATCAAAGGATATATTAGGGTGAGAGGGGGTCCGCCACTCTTTCAGAAAAATGATGTCATCAGTTATGTAATTTGAGATGTCATCAGTGATGTCATCAGTGATGTCAGTGACGATGTCATGAGTGATGTAATATGTGACGTCATCAGCAGTGCATTGCGGTCGCGCGAGTTATAGTTAGCTGAACTAACAATAACGGGGGAATTTCAAAGGTTTTGTATGAGTGAAATGTCCAGCTAACTATAACATATGTGAAACCTATGGTTATTTTCAGTGAATTTGCAAGGTTTTTTAAACGCTAATTCCTAACTATAACGTGTGTGAAACCTATGGTTCTTTCAGTGAATTTGCAAGGTTTTTTAAATGCTAATTCCCAACTATAACATGTGTGAAACCTATGGTTTTTTCAGTGAATTTGCAAGGTTTTTTAAACGCTAATTCCTAACTATAACGTGTGTGAAACCTATGGTTTTTTCAGTGAATTTGCAAGGTTTTTTAAATGCAAATTCCTAACTGTAACGTGTGTGAATCCTATGGTTTTTTCAGTGAATTTGCAAGGTTTTTTAAACACTAATTCCTAACTATAACGTGTGTGAAACCTATGGTTTTTTCAGTAAATTTGCAAGGTTTTTTAAACGCTAATTTCGAATAGTTTTTAACATGCTCATTATTGTATTTTTTTTTATTTCATATATATTTATTTCTCACAAACTGCCTTTGTATATTATAATGGATTGACTGTATCTATTAATATGGGGTGGCACAACAACATTTTATGATTTGCTTAAAGTTGAACAGTATAGTCTACAACTTGAATCAATAAATAGCAGTCATAGTTAATATTAATCTTCTTTTTGTAGTTTTTTCAGTGTGCGCGCTCCGTGCACGCACCCTCAATTTTTTTTAGAAAATTAAAAAAAAAATTGGGCCTTCAGGGGTCCTTCAGGGACCCCCTAAGAAGGCCTAGGGGGTCAGGGAGTGTCTTCACTACCTCCTTTACCACGTTCTCCACTATTGTTTTTAACTCATTTTTGCTTTGGGGTGCTTGCACCTCGTGATTTTTTTTCCTTAAAAAATACCTTTTTTGGCCTTTAGGGGTCCTTCAGGGACCCCCTGAGAAGGCCTAGGGGGCCATGGACTCTCTTGGCTGCCTCTTTTAGCACGTTCTCCACTATTGTTTTTTACTGACTTTTGCCTTGGGGTGCTTGCACCGTGCGCGCACCTCACTATCTTTTTTAAAAAAAAAATACATTTGTTTACCCTTTAGGGGTCCTTCAGGGACCCTCTGAGAAGGCTTGAGGGTTTAAGAATCTCTTCACTGCCTCCTTTACCACCATTGTTATTTACTCACTGTTGCTTTGAGATGCGTGCACCGTGCGCGCACCTCGCAATTTTTTAATTAAAAAAAATGCTTTTTTTGCCCATCGGAGTGTTTCAGGGACCCCCTGAGTAATCCAAGAGGGGCAGGGACTCTCTCCCGTGCCTTCTATTTGTGTTTTGAAACTTTTTAGGAAATCGGGCAAAACGCCATTTTGAAGCGGTGTGCGTGCACCGTGCGCGCACGCATGCACGTTGCGCGCACGTAAAGTCATGTGACTTGAAAACACCACTTTTCATTGGTTTATGGCAGTTTCTATTCTAGAATGTTCAAACACCCCACCCACTTCTCTCACTATCTCTTTCACTTCTTTGGAGAAGCACCTCTGCATACATCCTCTTCATTTCAACTCTGAAGATGGCACAGGAATCTTCATCAGACAGTGATATACAATCCTTGCTTGTGGAGCCACCGAAAGATAAGAAAAAAATATCTTTTATTTGGCAATTTTTTACGATACCAGAGGGGCTAAAAAAGGTAAATGGCCCAAAGTGACCTGCGTGCTCTGTGGGAGTGTTTTGTCCAGAGGAGACCTGAAGAAAAAATATAGTTTTAGCATTCATATTATGATAAGGCACATTAAAAAAGTGCATCCCAAAAACTATGCTCGTGCAGCAACCAGAGCAAAAGCTATGGAACTTCCACCTGCTGTACCAAGCACATCTTCAGGAATTCAATCTCCTAGTACAACAGAACTGGACATAAATCCAAATTTCAAGAAAGTGCACATTTCCTGCAATAATTGCAACGAAATCATTTGCTATGGAGAGCAAAGTGTAAACCTAATTGATATTAGGATTGTAGAGCACAAATGCAGCAAAGACTATTTTTTTTCATTTTCGATTTTCTTTGTTCCTGTTGAACAGTTTTGCCATTCCAGTTTTCTGTTCCTGTTTGAAAAAATATATATAAAACTTTCAAAAAAGAAAAAATATATAAAACAACAAAACAAAATAATAAGTTATTTTCAGAACTAACTCACTTCTCCAAAAAGAGCTGTATTTCTTACACACTGTGTCATTAATTTTTTGAATGAATGTGTAGTGTAATGAATGACTGAAATAACTGAGTGCAGGGGAGGAAGGGACTAAAGGAATGAGTGAGGAAAGGGGAGTATGGTGAGTGAGGAAAAGGGAATCAAAGAATGACTGAAAGAAGGGGACTAAGGGTAGGGGAGTGAGTTAAGGGGAGTCAAAAAGTAAGGGAAGGGCACTAAGGAAAAGAGAGTGAAGGAGGGGGAGTGAGAGAAGTAGAGCGGGGGCAGACACAGGGAACGGAAGTAAGAGACGGAGAGAGGGAAATAGAGTATGGTAAGGGGAGTGAAGGTAAGAGAAGTGAAATGATGGTGAGGGAATGGGTATGAGTATGATAAAAGGGAGGTAAGTGAAAGTGAGAAGTGGGGGGTGAGTAAGAGAAAAATTGAGTGAGGGAATGGATGGACTTATGAAAGCCTACAGAGAGAATGGGACTGAGGATTTAAATGAATGAAGGAGAGATAGGGAGAGTGAGGGAAACAGAGTGGAAAAGACAAGAGAGGTGATAGACAGACAGGAGGAAAGGCAAGTGAGACACAGTGAGAGAGGGATAGAAAAATGTAGAGAAGATGAGTGAGAGACTAAAAGAATAGAAGTTAGCAAAAGGAAATGAGGAAAGGGAAATAAGGGAAAGGGGATTCAAGGATAGAGTAAGCAAAAGAGACTGAAGGGGACTGAGGGAATGGGAGCAGGAGAAAAGGAAATGGAAGTGATGCACAGAGAGGACAACATGAAGTGGGAGAAGAGGAGTGACATTAAGTGAAGGGCAGTGACAGTGAGGGACGGAATATAAGAGTGCGGGGAGAAGGGTGATGAAAAAAGAAGCATATTAAGAGAAAGGAAAAAGAAGTATGTGAGAGACATGTATTTATGGAAAGACAGAAAAGAAAAGGAAAAATAGTGAAGAGAGACAGAGACAGTGAAAGAGACAAATTTCTTCCCACACAAATTCAAAACCAAACTAACATTTTAATTGGTTGTACATTTCAACACTTTCAAACTCACATAATGTTCAACCATCCCCCACTGCTCTCTCTGCCTGTTACCATGGTAACTCTCTATAGACCACCTAACTGAACTCAAAAGGTGAAAAGTTCATCTCTCAATGTTGCAAACCAAACTAGCAGGTGTGTTTGACCTCTCAATAAACCAGCTTATCCTGAGCGATGTTCTTTTCAATCACTTTTTCAAAACCAATAGTATTATTCCTTTTAAAAAACAATAGGAAGCACCCTAGTTTTCAATCTTAAATTATCAGAAACCACCAATCATTTCTTGTTTTTCAAGTGCACTGAATCTCAACCACATTTTTTTCTAAACTCCTACTTTCAAACTGCCATTTCATTTCCACAGCCCATCTGAGTACAATCAGATCTACCTTCAAGATGCTCAAAGTCTGGATAGTAGGACATAGCTATGTTTTCTGGAGTGAAAGTTATGCAGCAAATAGATGCTTTCACAACCTTGATTTACCAAATGTGGATATTATGTGGATTGGCCAGAGAGGATTGAGATGTCCTCATTTGATACCATTGGTAAAATACTTTATGCATCTACCACACCCTGACCTCATATTTGTTGACTGTGGTGGCAATGACCTTGGCACTTTGACTGGGGTAGGTCTGGAAATGCTTTTAAAGGACACCTTTGGGCAATTGATGTCACTTTTAACAAAAACTGCCTTGGTATATTCTAATATATGCCAAAGGCAAAAATGGAACTGGTCCAACCAATTTTGTCCACAGATTGAGAAAGCAAGGAAGCATGTGAATAAGTCTGTTTCTGCTTTCCTCAAAGACTATGGTATGGGTTCTATGTATCACAACAACTTGCGTTACAACATGCAAGGTATCTATAGGAGAGATGGTGTACATTTCACAGATGAGGGGAATAGAGTCTTCCTTTTAAACTTTAGACTCTGCATCGGTACTTACTTATAGGTACAAAAAACACTCAATGAACACAACGGCTCTTTTTAGAGCCAACCAAAATCTAAACACTCTAACTTGTTATTTCACTGTATTTTCTTTTTATTTTATTTTTGACATGCGCGCACATCGCGATTTTTTAAAAAAAAGAAAAACATTTTTTTTGCCCTTCAGGGACCCTATGAGAAGGCCTAGGGGGTCAGGGAGTCTCTTCACTGCCTCCTTCACCACGTTCTCTGCTTTCATTTTTCACTCTCTTCTGAAACTACACAAAATGGAGGCTGTAGGGTGCGCGCACCTCGCAACTATTTTTTTTAAAATTCTTTTTGCCCTTTGGGGTCCTTCAGGGGCCCCCTTAGAAGGCCTAGCGGGTCAGGGAGACTCTACCCTGCCTCCTTTTCACGTTCTCCAATTTAGTTTTCAAAACTCTTCTATCTCGTGGGAAGCGTGCACCGTGCGCACACCTCCCAAAAATTGGGGGGCCTTTGGGGTCCTTTCAGGACCCCCTCAGAAGGCCTAGGGGGTCAGGGGGTCTCCACCCTGGCCCCTTCTCATGTTTCCCACTTTTTTGGGAGCTCCCTTCTGCCTCGAAGATAAGATGGTGCCCAACACTTCCTGATTTCGACCGATTCGAATGTTGACAGACTTCCAACAGCAAATCAGAATTCAGCTCGCGCACGCATTGGTGCGCACACGGTGCGCGCCTATAGATATATACATTTCTTTAACTTAATTTTCTCAACAACTACTGAAAGGATTTACACCATTTAAACAAAAGGCTGATCTGCGAAACAGACTCTACCATTTTGCCAAATTTCATGTAATTCCGTTCAGCTATTCGGGCTGTAGCCGTGTCTAATCGTCCTATGGAAAATAACATCGGGAAAACACTTTTTGGGACCCCCCTTTTTTCTCAGCACCCACTTCACGAATCCCCCCAAATCTTTCAGGGAAGAAGCAGAGCGGAGCGGGCCATCTTCTTTGAGAAATTCACGAAGATTGATCAATTGACGCCAAAGTTATTCCCAATAGAATGTTGCGAATTTCCTATGGAAAATAGATCCTATCTATAACTACCTACTGGCGACCGCCAGTATATATATATATATATATATATATATATATATATATATATATATATATATAATTAAGCATACATAGGCAAATATATTTTTTAGCCACTCAAACAAATAAATAGCTACCTACATATTAAATTATAAGGGGTTAATACTAACACTTGACAGCCTGTCTTTGATCTATCTGCATATGGCAAATCATGTAATGAGAAGACGCTCCAGAGCTAATATTTAGTGTACCACAGATTACTTTTTTTATTTTTATTTTCAAATATTTTTATTGGTATTTTGACATTACCGTAAATATGACAAATAACATGAATCAACAGTTCGCGGCCATTTTTGGTGGGGCTCATGTCCTTGATTCTAGGCTGAAGTTGCTGCTGGAATTAGGCTTGGATCATTACTTGTTGGGGCTCGATTGCCCCTCTGCCTCATAAACATTCAACATAAAACATATGGGTAGTTGCAGTAGTTTTCATACACGGGGGTTCCTACATATAGCATAGACCATTGAAGTATTGGCGCTTGTATTATGGTTGACCGTCCTAGTGCTCCTCTATTCTCTCTGATGTGACCTTACACCGTCCTGCCCTAGCTGGTCTTTCTTGTGCAGGAACAACTAATATTGCATGCACGCACTCTTCATCTCGCTTTTGTTACTCCAGCTGCTTCAGACGTGTACTTTCAATACTTCACACAGTCAAGTCAAGTCAAGTCAAGTCATGGAATTTATATAGCGCACTACATACCCAGAGGGTTTCAAGGCGCTTAGGAAGGGGAGGAGGATTACTCGTCAAATATCCACGTTTTAAGTTGCTTTCTGAATGCTGGGTGGTTCTGGGTAAGGCGAAGCTAAGCGGGGAGTGAGTTCCATGTTTTAGCAGCCAGGTATGAAAAGGATCTGCCTCCCATGGTGGTTTTGTTGATGCGAGGTACAGTGGCGAGGGCTTGGCTGGAAGAACGTAGTTGGCGGGAGGGGGTGTAGAAGGACAGTCGTGAGTTGAGGCATTCTGGTCCGATGTCGTAGAGTGATTTGTGTGCGTGGGTAAGCAGTCGGAAAGTGATCCTCTTGTTGACGGGTAGCCAGTGGAGGTTTTTAAGGTGACCAGAGATGTGTTCGTTGCGTGGGATGTCTAATATGAGCCTGGCTGAGGCGTTTTGGATTCGTTGGAGTTTCTTCTGGAGTTTTGCGGTAGTACCTGCGTAGAGGGTGTTTCCGTAGTCCAGTCGGCTCGTGACCAGAGCGTGGGTGACTGTTTTCCTTGTTTCGGAGGGGATCCAGCGAAATGTTTTTCTGAGCATGCGAAGAATGTTGAAGCAGGAAGAGGAAACGGCGCTGACTTGTCTGTTCATTGAGAGTGAAGAATCCAGGATGACGCCTAGGTTCCGTGCGTGGTCTGTCGGGATGGGTGCTTTTCCGAGGGCTTCCGGCCACCAGGAGTCGTCCCATGCAGAGGGGGATGTACCTAAGATGAGGACTTCTGTTTTGTCTGAGTTCAGTTTCAGACGGCTTTGTTTCATCCATTCGGAAACTTCTTTCATTCCTTCGTGTAGGTTAGTTTTGGCGGTGCTGGGGTCATTGGTGAGAGATAGGATCAGTTGAGTGTCATCCGCGTAGGAGATGATGTTGAGGTTGTGTTGGCGTGCGATGGCTGCGAGGGGGCTCATGTATACGTTGAAGAGGGTGGGACTGAGTGAGGATCCTTGTGGTACGCCGCAGATGACTTCAGAGGCCTCGGACTTGAATGGTGGAAGGCGGACTCTCTGGGTTCTTCCGGTGAGGAACGAGGTGATCCATTCAAGTGCTTTTCCTTGGATTCCGATGTTCTTGAGGCGTTGTAAAAGGGTGCTGTGGCAGACTGTGTCGAATGCTGCAGAGAGGTCAAGGAGGATGAGGGCGACTGTGTCTCCATTGTCCAGTAGAGTTCGAATGTCGTCTGTTGCTGCGATGAGGGCGGTCTCAGTGCTGTGTTTTGCTCGGAAGCCAGATTATGAGGGGTCGAGGGATTTGTTGGCTTCGAGGAAGGCGGCGAGCTGGTTGTTGACAGCTTTCTCGATGACTTTGGCCGGGAATGGAAGAAGCGAGATGGGGCGGTAATTTTTGAGTTCGGTGGGGTCCGCTGTGGGTTTTTTCAGAAGGGCGGTGAGTTCAGCGTGTTTCCAGTCTTCCGGGAAGGTGGCGGAGTTGAAGGAGCAGTTGATGACGTCTCGGAGGTGCGGTGCTATGACGGAGTCTGCTTTGTTGAAGATGTGGTGAGGACATGGGTCTGTGGGGGATCCTGAGTGGATGGAATTCATCAGGCGGATGGTGTCCTCAGTGGAGATTGGGTTCCAGTCGTTAAGGGTGTTCACGGGGGGAAGATGATCAGCAAGTGGTAGGGTGGGTTGGTTTCCGGGTTGGTTGTCAAAGCTGTTGTGGATGTCTGCAATCTTGTTGTGGAAAAATGAGGCTAGGGAGTCGCAGAGGGTTTGAGAGGGGGTGATGTCGTTGGAGTTGGCCAAGGGATTTGAAAATTCCTTGACGATGTTGAAAAGTTCCTTGCTGTTGTGGGCGTTGTTGTCAAGTCGATCCTTGAATGCTGTTTTCTTGGCTTTTCGGATTAGTTGGTGGTGAGTGCGGGTGGCGTTTTTGAAGGCGTTCTTGGTGCTAGTGGTTGGGTCTTTTTTCCAGGCCTTTTCAAGAGAGCGGCAGAGTTTCTTGGACTTCTTGAGATCATCGTTGAACCATGAGGCCTTCTTGCTGCCAGGTTTGTTTTGACGTTTTTTCAGTGGTGCTAAGGTGTCAGCGGTGTTGGATAACCATAGGGTGAGGTTGGCGGCGGCTTCGTTAGCGTTAGAAGAGAGGGCTGGGGTGTTGCGAAGGAGCGATGCGGAGATTTGGTCCGTGGTGATTTTGTTCCAGTTTCTTTGCAGGGTAGGTTGGAGGTGGATGCTGGGTTTCGGTTTGTTGTAGGTGAAGTGAACGCAGCTGTGGTCAGTCCAGAGGAGGTCCGTGGTGTGGCTGAAGGAGACATGGTTGCTGGATGTGAAGATGGGGTCGAGTGTGTGACCTGCGATGTGGGTGGGGGAAGTGACTAGTTGTTTAAGTCCGAGGTTGGCGAGGTTGTCCACGAGGGTGGCGGTGTTGCGGTCGTTGATCTTTTCAAGGTGAAAGTTGAGGTCTCCCAGAAGGATGTAGTCTTTGGAGGGGAGAGCGTGTGGGGTGATGAAGTCCGTGATGTCTTCACTGAATTTTGCGCGGGGTCCTGGTGGTCTGTAGAGGAGGGTGCCTCTGAGTGTGGTTTTGGGGTCGATGTGGATCTGGAAGTGAAGGTGTTCGGAGTTAGCGAGGTTGGCGTCAGAGCTGGTTGAGATGCGGATTGATTTCTTATGGACGATAGCGATTCCTCCTCCTGTGTGGCTGGTACGGTCTTTGCGAGTGATCTTATAGTCTTCAGGGATGGCAATGGTGATGTCTGGTGCGGAGGAAGCATTCATCCATGTTTCCGTAAGGAAGGAGATGTCCGGAGAAATGGTGTCTAGTAGATTCCATAGGTCAATGGCGTGCCTGTGGACTGATCGGGTGTTGAGAAGGATGCATTGTAGGTGGCTGGGGTCGGGAATCTGTGGTGTGGTCGTAGCGGAGATGTTGTCGGTGCCGATGAATTTGCAGGCGAAGCAGGAGAAAGGTCCATGGGTTTGTCCAGGGGCGGCTTGGACGCAGTTGGGGGCGCGACCGGGGTTAAGGGCTAGGAGGGTGGCGGCATCGTAGGTAATGCGGGAGGGCTGGGCAGCGCGAGGGGCAGGGGGTCTGGCGCTGGGCGCGGTCCAAGCGCGGACGGGCGTAGACGGGCTTACCTTTGGCGCACCTTCGGCGCGGATTGGGCGCGGTCGCTGCGCGTAAACGCTGCGCGCGGGAACTACTGTCATATATGGATGGTGGGGGGGAGGGGCGAGGGAGGGGCAGCGGGAGGCGGGTGCGTGCTGGGGAGCCTCGCTACGAGGCACAACAAACAAAATGGCCGGATAAAGTAAACAAAGTCGGCAAATGCGAGCGCACAATATTACTGCTAAGCGCTATGATTATTCAGCAGATGCGAGCGCTCTGAAAGCTGAAAAGCAATTAGTCACAGGTGAGGCAGTTGCGGGGAAATACCAGTTAGCCAGGCGGAGATCGGTCAGGGAGTGAGGTGGAGCGACCACTGGTCACGAGGATCAGGAGGTCACAGAGCAGTGGGCAGCGAAGCAGCCTGAAGGCAGTCCGTGGGAGGGAGGGGCAGCGGGAGGCGGGTGCGTGCTGGGGAGCCTCGCTACGAGGCACAACAAACAAAATGGCCGGATAAAGTAAACAAAGTCGGCAAATGCGAGCGCACAATATTACTGCTAAGCGCTATGATTATTCAGCAGATGCGAGCGCTCTGAAAGCTGAAAAGCAATTAGTCACAGGTGAGGCAGTTGCGGGGAAATACCAGTTAGCCAGGCGGAGATCGGTCAGGGAGCGAGGTGGAGCGACCACTGGTCACGAGGATCAGGAGGTCACAGAGCAGTGGGCAGCGAAGCAGCCTGAAGGCAGTCCGTGGGAGGGAGGGGCAGCGGGAGGCGGGTGCGTGCTGGGGAGCCTCGCTACGAGGCACAACAAACAAAATGGCCGGTTAAAGTAAACAAAGTCGGCAAATGCGAGCGCACAATATTACTGCTAAGCGCTATGATTATTCAGCAGATGCGAGCGCTCTGAAAGCTGAAAAGCAATTAGTCGCAGGTGAGGCAGTTGCGGGGAAATACCAGTTAGCCAGGCGGAGATCGGTCAGGGAGCGAGGTGGAGCGACCACTGGTCACGAGGATCAGGAGGTCACAGAGCAGTGGGCAGCGAAGCAGCCTGAAGGCAGTCCGTGGGAGGGAGGGGCAGCGGGAGGCGGGTGCGTGCTGGGGAGCCTCGCTACGAGGCACAACAAACAAAATGGCCGGATAAAGTAAACAAAGTCGGCAAATGCGAGCACACAATATTACTGCTAAGCGCTATGATTATTCAGCAGATGCGAGCGCTCTGAAAGCTGAAAAGCAATTAGTCACAGGTGAGGCAGTTGCGGGGAAATACCAGTTAGCCAGGCGGAGATCGGTCAGGGAGCGAGGTGGAGCGACCACTGGTCACGAGGATCAGGAGGTCACAGAGCAGTGGGCAGCGAAGCAGCCTGAAGGCAGTCCGTGGGAGGGAGGGGCAGCGGGAGGCGGGTGCGTGCTGGGGAGCCTCGCTACGAGGCACAACAAACAAAATGGCCGGATAAAGTAAACAAAGTCGGCAAATGCGAGCGCACAATATTACTGCTAAGCGCTATGATTATTCAGCAGATGCGAGCGCTCTGAAAGCTGAAAAGCAATTAGTCACAGGTGAGGCAGTTGCGGGGAAATACCAGTTAGCCAGGCGGAGATCGGTCAGGGAGCGAGGTGGAGCGACCACTGGTCACGAGATTGGCTGCACCATCTTGCGTATCATTGTAGTCATGCCCTGATCCCTCTTTCACCTACTGTTGCCTGGCATATACATGCCACTATATCCTGCAAATGTGCCAAGTGGCCCGCAGAGGGGAGTGGGGTTGTGAGGAATCTAGATAATGACATACCGCCCTCCTTTTTGGATGGATGATTGCTTTGTCCCCAAATTCACTCTACCATCCCAAAATTCGTGTGTGCCTTGCCACATACCATAATTAGGGAGACCAGTATCCCTCTAATTGCCCCATTTGAGTTAGTATTAGAAGATAAACAATCACTGAATTAATAATAAAAACATCTACAACCAAAGGGAAGATATTATACAGTATGGTAGAGATCTTCAAACTGGGGCGGTGGGCCCCCTCGGGGGGCTCTACTTGATCGGGGGGGGGGGCAGGGACTGTCCAACAGAATCATCATGCTGATAACAGTGTTTTGTTTTAACCAAAGGAATAACAGAGGGGCAGAAAGCTACTTTGTAATGAACCTTTCTGACATATTCTGTCATTTATATAATGGCAGGAAGTAGGCGTCACAGGGGAGGGCCACTGAATGATACTTTTACACTTTAGTAAGACCTGGTTGACCATAATAGTATGTTGGCAATCATGTATTTGATTGCATTTTTAAAATGGATAACTGTATTGTTTAAATATGTGTATTCATATATAAAGATTGACATTATTATAGAATAATTTGGAAAAATACATTTGCATTCAGAGGGCTCCAATCATATCTTTTTTACTCCGGAGGGGGCGCAGCATTAAAAGGTTTGAAGACCACTGCAGTATGGTGACATACAACCCGCTGCACCACAATCTGTACATGCCTCGCGTGTTAAAAGGATGGTGCATGTTGCAGAGGTGATAGAGCTGCAGCAATCCACAACAACACACAAAATCCCAACAGAGACTAGGTAAATGGAGCAAATTAAACCAACAACAGGTCAAGAGACAATGGAATGAGGAAATAACAAAGTTGGGGACATAACAAAAGATGGGTATGTAAGAAAGAGGAAGGCCGATAGGGAATGAGAGAGAGAGAGTGAAAAAGAGGGGAAGAGAATGATGTGAGAGACAAGATCGAAGAAATAAGAGTAGGAAAGACAAGAAGAAAAAGAAGAGTGTTAGGAGAAACCAGTTAGCAAAGGTCAATACAAGATGGAGAGAAAGAGAGGTATACCAGTGTAATGGAGAGAGTGAATGTATACAAGAATACAGGAACCAATTGACAGAATGATAGAGGTGACAGAAAGGGGAAAGCGTATCGTCAGTATAATGTAAATTCCTCTGTGATTTTAAAGAACCGTCTGACAGTTTCTAAGCATCTCTATTTGTCTTTAGTGGTCCTGCAATAGTGCAGATTGTACTCTGAGTGAAATAAGCAATAAAGGCCTGTCCAGTCTCAGCACTGGAATACATTTCAGAAACCAGTTTGTTGAAGTAGTGGTGGGCCTGTGGCAATGCAAAACATCTATCCCAAGACTTTGATGAGATTCATGGGCGCTCCCGTTTTGCATTTTAAAGAAGAAGAAGAAATGCCAGCTGAGAGATGATACTGCTAGACACAAAAGTAGGATACATGCCTCTCCAGACAATGAGATGGCTTCCAAGTATCTGTTCCATCATAGGAGCATTTTTGTAGTAAAGTTTGCACAGGTTGGATCAGGTGCCAGGAGGTGTACTATTGCACTTGTTCTGCTTTTAATCAGCTTGGCGAGTGCTTTTGGTCAAAACATGTGAAGTTGAAGCAGGTACGGGTGTGAAGGCCAACCAGAATGTGAGGTTGTTTAAAAGTCACCATAGTTTTTGCTTTGTCAGTTCCATTTTCATTGCTCACAGTTTCAATCGTTCCAGGTGTCTAGGATATCCGGAGAGATTGTTCTGCCCTCGGCTGGGTTTGATGAGTTTCTCTCTTACCCAAAGTCACTACTCTTTAGAATTGTGTGTACCTCCTTTTTCATAGGACTATGCTGCCAACAGCCACAGTGCCCCATTCGCATTCCAAATCCAACTTTGTTGGTAGCAATTTCTAGATCCCGCTTGACCTCAGACACAGATCTTAATTCCTTCAGTTGATCTTTTCCTCTACAGCTTCTGCTGGCTTTCAGTGAACCTCTGTGGTTCACCTGGCATATTCTTCTCACAACTAGATTGACTGTGCAACCTATATCAGCCAGTGCCACGTTTGTTGGTTTCCAGCCGCTTGGCCTCTGACAGTCATACCCCCAATAACGAAGCAGGTGGTAACCAGTACTCCTAGGGATAGGTGATGAGACAGCAGCTCAGTCCTAGAAGTTGTCATCGGTCCTACAGTGAGAAAAAGTTCTGAACCCAGCACTGAAACTTGACCAGAAAGACTGTTTGTCTAAGTTGTGCAAAAGTATTGTGAGCATAATCCTAAAATAATCTAGCTCTAACACAACCAATGAAAATTCTCAAGGACTGTGCATTCCTCTTGCTTTTGAGTCAGAAAGCGGAGATAAATACCCCATAAGAATTACTGTCCGTCTTTTCCAGATCTCGAGTCTCATTTCTTGATGATCACAATGTGCCTACCTATAGAGTATGGTGGGAAATGTTTGCATCCACCTTAGTACAGTATAAGGTCCAAACCCACCATTTCCACCTCCTCGCTTGGCTCCAATAGTGAATCCGCCTAGGATAGATTTTGCTGTGTTTCATTGTGCTTTTGTTGCATTTCGTCTGGGCTGTTGTGTTGAGCCCTGTTGTGTTTTAGGAAGTCTGTTTGCTTGTGTTATATTATTTCCATTGTGGATTTTTAGAGATTACAACATATCTCCACCCAAATGCAGTACATTTCTTTAAACATTCATAACAACCATTAATGGCTGACTAAAGGGGTAACATGCCACTGTCCCAGCTCTTCAGCTATTGTAGACACCAGCCAGCTCAAACGTGTGGCAAAGAGCTGTCCTAAACTAGCAATGTAAGTGCTCACTTTGTGTGATACAGCCAACTTTCTCCATTCTCTATGCGTCGTTCTCCAGTTTTAAAATGTTCAAATTAATCAAATTAAATGATCTTTTGAATGGGGGCCATTTGCATTGCCTCCATTTCCATCAATGCTTTAAAAGGCCAGGATGTGTTTGGACTAGGCTCACTTGCCACTGTCCTGCCAAAACCGCTAATTTGTAAGAGACCCGCACATTTTACGCAGCAGGGCATACATTAAATCTACTAAAGCATTTAATCTGCATGTGTTCATGACAGCTCCAATTTTATTTCAGCCCACATGAGAAACATACGACTGTGAAGAGTGGTGAATTGTCTGCTGTTAACGGAGTAGGGTAAGCAGTGCATTTTCTGGAAATCAATCCAGAAGGGGATGGGAGTAAAATTACAAAAGGAGTAACCACCCATACAGTTAACTCTAAAAGTGTCTTGTCCAAAACACATCCTTCCCTCAAATTATGAACACTCAGGGAGAAAATATTGTGCAGTAAAATTATGTGCAGAAATCTACAATTTGCATACATTTCCATGCGTACTCCTGGGGATTTTTTGAACATTCACTAAATTAAAAACGCTTGGCAAATTGTGTGGCACCTAATGATTCATTGAGTAACTATTTTTTCTAAAAACTCCTGTTGGGAGAATCATTTTCTAATGGTTTAATATTCTATAAGACAGACTTTCAAGAAGAATGACAACTGCTGTGTTTCCAGTTTTCTACTCAACATTAGTCCATTGCCACATTCAATTGCCTCAGAATTTAGTTTCATTCTTCCATGATCTGTTTTATTTGACGCTATAGTAAAAGTTGGCTGGAGGGTTGAGTAAGGGACATCAGTTTAGACCTTTTAAAGTGACTGAGATAAGTTGACACTGATAGAATATTCATTTTCTATGTAGAAGGGAGCTTTACTATGTCCCTTGTGAGATTTTAAAATGTGAAAGATTTGCCAAGAGCACTCATATATATTGGCTATTTCGGAGATGACCACAGTCTTCCAATCAGGAACACCAGGGTTAAGTAGGAGTGTGGAAAATTAGCCCTCATTTACTTTGAGAAATTTAAAAAAAATGTTTAATAAACTTTATGATGGGGTTGGAGTGGGAAATGTCACGTTCAAGCGAGGCTGTGAAAAGTTTATAAACTTGTCAACTTAACAAATATGTGGATTTTTCATTTCACACACCATTGGCAATTAGACCTCTCAACCTAGTTAGTTGTATGTCCGCTGGTCGTGCCCTAAAATTAGTTGTAGGTATGGCCTGTTGCCATTCTTTTGTTTATATGTGTTTTATTTGTTGCAGCGCAAAGCAGTTAATAAAGCTATGTAATCTCTGAAGTAGCATCAACATTCAGCCAGCGTCAGTTATGTTAGCAACTTATATACACTTTTGAAATACAAAGGAAACTTACCCCCAAAATCCCCTTAACACCCTTTCCCTCCCTCCCTGGGAGCCCATAAGCTCGTATGTCTCTATACACCTTTCACTCTTGTATTCTCGAAGATCTCCTCCACTGAATCAGGGTTGTGGGCCAGTCAGGATGCAGCAGTTTTAAATACCCTGGGCAAGTGAGTTCTGTGAAAGGAGGGAAATAAACTGCTGCCAAACTTCCCCGAATGCATCCTCTTGTAATTTCAGTATCATAGTAAGTCTCTCCATCCCCAGGAGATGCCAAATATGGTAGAGCCACCCCTGTCTAGTTGGGAGTCTATCAGTTCCCCAGAGGGCCTGAATCGTTTGATGAGCCGCCCCCAGTGCCAGTGCAATGTGTCTACCTCTTCAAGCATTAAGGGGATAAGTAAAAGGATTAGGGAGGTCCAATGGCACATAGGCAGGGAACCGGGGAAGTTGAGTGTCGGTATGGCGGTCAACCTCTGTCAAGATCTTCCAAAAGTGAGTCAGTTTAGGACAATGCCACAGGATATGCAAAAGTGTCCCAAGGGTTCGTTACATCTCCAGCACTTTTCGCTTTGCTGCGGATACCCTCTGTGTAAGTGGGCTGGAGTCAAGTACCAATAGGTGGTGATCTTTGTCGCCATTTCTGTCTGGATGTATTGGAGGCCTAGCTCGGTAGAAGATATCCCACCACTCCCGGAGAGAAAGCTCCAGCCCCAGTTCCCTCTCCGATCTCAGTAGGGCAGCAGATCTAGTTTCACTGGACTTATTGGATAGCAATTTATACAGGTCCGATGTCAGATGCTTATCTGATTCTTTGCTTAAGAAACACTTCTCGAAACTAGTCAGGGGACGTTGGGCCACCTCTCTCGTCTCTGGCTGCGTCAGCCAATGCCTGATCTGCAAGTGTCGGAATCTCTTTCCTTCAGGTAAGTTGTTATCTCTCCTCAAGGCGTTAAACTGTATAGCTCCCTCTAGATCAAGGAAATGACCTATCGATCTGCATCCAGGATTCACCCATTCCCAGAAGGCCACTGTATTTAGTCCTGGGGAGAAGTCAGGATTCTCCACTACAGGGGTAAGCGGGAAGGGGAAGGATGAAAAGCCCTCCCTACTGGCCACAGCATCCCAGACTCTGAGGGTGGAGCTCGTAATCGCAGAGAGGTAAAGATTGGGGTAGCGGTGCGGCCTGCCCCAAAAGGGAATCTTCCACAGGCCAACACCTTCTCCATAAAAAGCCAGCTTTTCTCCGATTTTGGGCATGACCACTTAACAAGGAACCTAACCTGTGCTGCCTGGAAATATCGTAAAATCATGCGAAACCCTGTTCCCAACGCAGGTGCCTGCCAGGTGAGCTCGCGGCGCATACTGGACCGTCTGACCGCCCATAAATAATTTTGGAGAGCTTTTTTTAGAGTCTGAATGTCCTGGTTGGGGGACAGAGTGGTAGTGTCACAAAGGTATACAAGATCCTGGGGAGGACCAACATCTTTAGGGCCGCGATCCTCCCAAGCGACGACAGGGGGAAGGCTCAACACCTCGCTTGATCAGTATGCACTCTGTTAACCAAGGTACAATAGTTTATGCCTATCACTTCCTGGATGTTCGATGCTAGTTGGATCCCCAAGTATAAGATACTCTGCTGCCAACAAATGGAAAGAGTCTGTGTGAGAAAGTCTTTCAAGCCTCAAGGCAGTATCTGGCTTAATGCTTGTGATTTAGCTAAATTAATTTGGAAGCCTGAAACCGCTCCAAACCTCTCTATCTCCCCTAGGAACTCCAGCAAAGACTCCCAAGGTTGGTCTAAAGATTCAATTACCTTGTAGGCGTATAAGGTAATTAGGTGTTCCTCTCCACCAAAACTACTGCCTGTGATCTTTCGGTCCTTTCGAACTTGCTGCACAAACAACTCCATATAGAGCATGAATAATAGCGGAAAAAGGGTACACCCCTGCCGAGCACCGTGCTGTATGGGGAAGTTCCCCGATCTCCTGTCGTTTACCCCGACTGTCGCCCATGTCCCTCTATACCGCTCAGCGCCCAGGCATGATACCTGCCTCCCTATCCACATTTTTTCAGTGCTGCCTCTAAGTAGGGCTAATGGACTCTGACAAAGGCTTATAGAGAAGAGCATCAAGTCCCCTGGAAACGGATTACCTGGTCGATGAGGTGGAGGATCCGATTGGTATTTTCCAAGCTCTGTCTGCCAGGTATAAATCCAGCTTCATCTGGATCAACCAGGCCAGGCATGTAAGGAGCAAGTCACGTCGCCAGGATCCCTGTGAATAATTTTGTGTCCACGTTCAAAAGCGATATTGGTCTATACAATGCGCATAGTCCTTTGTCTTTCCCAGGTTTTGCTATCACTACCATCAAGGTTTCCTTCATTGAGGGAGGGTCGCTGAGCTTGAAATCACATTGAATACTCTGGTGAGGAGAGGAGCAAATAGATTACAAAAGGTTTTATAGAAATATGCCGAAAAGCCATCTAGACCTTGTGGTTTATGTGGTTTCTGTCTAGATATAGCTGTCATTACTTCCTCTTACCTTATGTGGTTATCTAGGCCCGCTGCTTGCTCTGCGCTCAAGCATATTACTCTAGCATTCTCCAAATACCTGGAGATCGCCTGGGGTGGGAGATCCTGAGCTGAGAACATATCTTTATAATCTCGCCAAACCTTTCCTCCGCAACTTCGTCTACCACCAGTTCTGTCCCCTCTTCCGTGAGCAGAGCCACTTCCACATTAGCCTGACGCTGCCCCCCTGAGTTTGTTTGTCAGCATTCTCCCAGCCTTATTTCCCCCCCACATAGAACGCATACTTAAGGCAAAGTCCACATCTAAACCCGTAAGTTGTTACCTGGTCAACTCTAGTTGGCGCCAGACTCTCTGTGCCCCGGTGAGGTGGTGGATGCGCTCTAGTTCCCGCATTTGTTACTGTAATTGCGTGCGCTTGTAGTGACACTCCTCATCATCTGCCTCAGAATCTGCAATCAGTTCTTCTCTAAGCACAGCCTTCATTGCGTCCAAGATCATTGAAGTTGAGGTCTCCGGAGTATCGTTAACCTCTAAGTACCTATAAATCGCACTATCTATCTGCTTTGCTATCTCTGGTCTATGTATCAGTGTCTCACCCAATCGCCAGAAGTGAGATATTTGCGCATGGAGGGGGAGTGCAAGGTCTAGCAGAACCACTGAATGGTCAGATAGGGATCTAGGCTCAATGTTCACCGCCCATGTCGCTGCCAGGACATTCCTAGTGCCATGGAAATGGTCCAATTGTGCAAAGGAGTCATGCACATGGGAGTAGAATGTGTATTCTCTAGAGTTTGGGTGTAAACTTCGCCAAATATCTCTCAATCCCAGCTCCCATAGCCCAATGGCAACCCCCTGACTGATTTCCCCGGCTGTACCCTGTCTCAGGTTCGAGAAGTCCACTGTATTATTCAAAACTCTGGTCACCCCCCAAGATCAACCACCTATCCTGTGCAGTTAGTATGTCTACTGCTGCTTCATGTAGGAATCATTCCTGTCCCTCATTAGGGAAGTACACTGCCCCCAAGAGGATAGAATACTGGCAGAAGTGAACTCTATTCTCCAGGATTTGCCCCCCCCCTATCTCCGCCACCTTCGACCCAACGTTCCTCTGGAAAGATCGTGAAAACAGAATCGCCACCCAGCACTCTTGTGTGGCAAGGAGGAAAAGAATTGCTTAAAGGCCCGTGATCGCATCCTGTTCCAGTCCCTGCATCTCCTATAGGAGTCAAACCTCTCCTCTGGACTGTTCTAGATATGCCAGGATTGCCCTCTTCTTGACTGGGTTTTTTAAGACCTTGATGTTTAGGGTCCATACCCCAAGGCTATTCACTGTTGATGACTTTATGGGGGTTCACTCTCCTCCAACTCCACCTCCTCGCATTCTCCCCTCCCGCCACCCTGTGAGGAGCCCTCCACTTCATAGATAGATTAGTGTATACACCACATTTGTCTAGTGATCCCCAGTAACATTCCCCAAAACAAAAACATAAACAACAACCTTTGTCCCTGGATTGGAGAGGGAAAACAAAAATCAATTTCTTCACCATTGATAGTGCACCTGTGTGGAAATGTGACCAAGTCTGCTCAATCTCTCCCAGTCTCCCCACCCCTACCCCCATGGCCAAGTTCTAGACTCAGGCCCCATCACCTCAAGCAGGATCATTGGAGGCAGCTAGTTTGTCCAGCATGACCTTTCTTTCAGATGCCACAGTCGCTTTATCTGGACCCATCGCCACATCCAATGGCTAGTTCCTCCGGGCTGACCATTGCAGCCTTCTGTCGTGGTTTCTCTGGAGCTTCTATTTAGAGCAATGTGCATGCTGCAGACATGGAGCAGATTTGATGGAGCTGGTCCTGCCAGCAAAAAATCAGGTGGACTGGTTGTCCCCAGGAGTAGGCCACTTTCCTCTCAAATTGAAAGTTCATTACTGGGCGGAACTCTCTCCGAGTGTGGAGGCTGCCTAATCCTGGAACAGATGAAGGATTCGGCCCCTTAATGTCACTGAGGCCGTTTGTTTTTGTTCCTTTCTTCAAGATTTGTTCCTTCAGAGTGTAGTTATGCACACAGGTCTGGACGTCTAAGGACAGCGGCGATCCGGGTCCCCAGCGGCCAACCCTATGCACCCTGTCAAGACGGATCTCTGAGGCAAGGGTGTCTCCTAGGATTTGGGCGGAGAGCTCCTTAACATAGGCCTCGATGTCGCCTCCCTCCGCTTCTCTTGGGGCTCTCGTATGCGGATATTATTGCATCTAGAGCGATTTTCTAAGTCCTCCGCATGTGCTTGTAGGTCCAGATGTTGATCCTTTAAGAGAATTATTGCTTCAATTGCTCTATCTCCTCGTCAGTAGGGGTTTCGCAACCTTCAATTGCATCAACATGATATCCAATGTCTTCTCACCTCTTTGCGTACTGACTGCCGTTCACTAGCCAGATCCCGCTTTACTACTGAGAGATCCTCCCTCAAGCCTGAAAACAGGGCCTCCAAAATATAGACACGTGACTGGGGTCTCTAAGTCCTCCGCTGCTGGCAAGACCACCCTGCTCTAGGCCATCTGGGGGTAGCCCTCCTGGGGGCCCGATTGTTGAGCAGCAAGTCTTTAACTGAGCCCCCCTTCTTCTCTCTCACAAACACTATCTTCTCGAAAGCACTGGGACCCATCCCGTCAGTACCCCATCAGGACCGCTTTGCACACAAGGCCAATAGCAGCTGAAATCTCCTTGTGCCTGATACATATAAGCTGTACTTACTTTGGCTTTAGGTGCAACCAGAGAGTGTCGCTTCTGTTACTGCTGAGGGCAGCTCGATGTGTCCCCACTCTCCTTCTGCCTCATTGTTGCCAATAACTCCTGCCCCCAATCTGCTCTCAGGCCTTCTGGCCACCCTTCTGTGTCTCTGTGGGGGAGCTGGAGGTCTTCCTGTAATGGGCCCTCCTCACCCTGCAGGTGTTCCCTTGTCAGCATCTGGGCAGGTCGCTTCAGTTGTCTGCTTGGCCTCCTCGTGTCTGGGCTTTTCTCCATCCCCGTGTTCACCACTCCCGATGGCCCAAGTTCGCTTTCCTCAGTCATCCATCTGGCTCAGGCAGAGAGGGTGACGGTCATGTGCCTCACTTAACAAGGCACAGTCTCTTACGTTGATCGGGCCACCCTGCAGCCAATTCTCAGGCCTATCTTTCTTGCCTCTGCCCTATCTGTTGAGACTCCACCTTTATGCAATTCAGGCTCAGGCTATTCCCCGCCAGTAGCATATCTTTATGTTTTTGGTGCTCACCATCTCTGATAGCCAAGGTCCACTGCCTTCCGCCCCTTGCCAGGCTCAGATTCTCCAGCCGTCGATTCTGTCTCCCCGCGGGCCATATGTTCAGATTCAATGCCCCTCAGGCTGCCATCCAGCTCCCTGGGCCATTCCAGGCCCTGCGACCATCATTGGCCCTTACCATCTGCGTGTGGCGGTCTTCGCATCTGGTCAGCCCATCACAGGCCGCTTGTCATCTGCCTCAGCTCACCGCTTTAGGGCCTGGATCTGCATCACCGCCAACAGCTCAGGTCCGCCTGCCACTTCAAGTCAAGGTGCTCCTGCCTGCAAGCCATTGACTCCGAGCCTCGCGGGGCCACAGATGCTCTCCCCATTTCGAACCAGGTGCCCTTGGTCTCAGAAGGTGGATCACAGGCTCTGTCTGCACCTCCTGTGCATCGCGTCTCCTTCCGGCGAGGTTCCAGCGTGGCTCAGGCACAGGCCGCTCGCTGCTTGCTCTGGTTTTCTGCTCTCCACATCGCCTCAGCTCCCTCCTCTGCGATTCCGGAGCCTCTCTGTCTCTCCAGCGACTGAATGCCATGCCTCGAGAGGCATAATAGTGACGTGGCGGGGAGATCTGATCGAGATGGGACAGAGAGACGAGAACCCACATCTCACTCCGTCGTCATCTTGTCCACGCTCCCTGTTGCCATTCTCAAAGACTTCAAGCATGAGGACCATGGCACTGGCCATAGTTTCTTTTTTTTTTTGTTTTTTTTTTGTTGCAGTACACAACATTTTTTATCCCATTATAAATACATAAATACATATAAACCATCAATGATAAAAAAAATTCTCCGGCATTTTACTAATATGGCAGACCAGACCCACTGACCAACCTTCCCAAAAAATTCTTAAAAGTGGTAAACAACCGATATAGTTTCAATAACCTAGCAGCCATTTAGACTCTTGCCGCCCTCCAGGTTGCAACTGGAGCCCAGAGTCGAAGACCCATTTCCCTTGTCTTAACTCCCTTTAACTCATAAAGTGCTTCCTCGATATTATGTATACCCAGCATCCTACACATCCACATTTGAAAAGTTGGTGCTTCAGTGTCCTTCCATGCGGCGCTAATTAATATCCTCAGTATTGCTACAGCAATAAAAACTAAAGCTTCAGCCTCAGTGCACATATTCAATTTCACATCACACCCAATGATTATCAGAGTTGGGGATAGATTAATTCTAATATCTAGCAGCCCCTCTAAAAACACCTCTATCTCAGCTTTAATAGTATTCAATTTTTCGCATCCATAAAACATGTGTATGATATCAGCTGGGCCATTTTCACACCTCGGACAATTACTGTCCGCCTTTTTACCCCAGGAGAATAGTTTTGCCGGTGTGTAGTACAAGTTAAAGAAAGTTTTATAGTGTTGGGCCCTAAGATTCGAGGATCGCAGAAATCTTTTATCCATCGCTAGGGCCTTATCCAGATCTACTTCCGGATCCCCCAACTTTGTGGACCAGGCTGATTCCATCTTAACCATATCGTCCATTGACCCTTCCATAAATATTTTGTATATATCCTTAATTCTATGGCCACCCAGCTTCAAATACTCCAGTAGTTCACAACTCTTTGTCAGGATAATGCGTGGCCTTATTGATTTAATTCCATTAACAAGCTGTAAATACTTAAACTCTTGACAGCCCTGTAGCGAATAACGCAGCTTAAGATCTTCCAAGGGTCTATACTCATCCTTTACCATTATTTGCCCCAGCGTGACAATACCCTGTCTCTCCCAGTGCCGCCATGGACCATCCCTACTCAAATTTGGGAAGAGTGTCGAATTCCAGAGTGGTGTGAGATGATGGTACCTGGGTATAGCTAGGATTTTCTTAACAGTTGACCAAATTCGCCATACATCTTCCAATATTTTATACCCCATTTTCTTGTAATAACTCTTCTGAGTTCTCCTCAACAACACACCTACTGTTTCGCTACCCAGTGCTAGCTGGAAGATCGATGGTATATCCTCCTGTCTAAAGGTAGGGCCCCCTGGATGGAATAGGATTGCCATATGAGTAAGAAGACATGCCCAGTGATAGCTCCTTAGATCTGGAAGCCCCAACCCACCTCTTTCCTGTGGCAGTGACATGTATCTACTTGATCTCCTTATTTTACCATAATGCCACAGGAAATTCATAAATATGGCTTCAATTTCCTTGATGACCTTCTCTTCAATTTTGAAGGGGATTGCCCTGAATTTATATAGAACCTTAGGAAACATGGTCATTTTAATGACATTAGCCCTACCGATTATCGAAAACTGGAGTGAGTCCATTCTTTTTAAATCTTTTGCCATTGAATGCATAAGCGGTGAAAAGTTATCCTTAATTATTTGTCCGGGTTCTGCATCTATTGTTATACCCAGGTAAACGACAGAATCCACATACCTGGCATCCTGCTTGGCTACCTTTTTAGAACATAATACTTGTGTTTTCCCCACATTTAATCGATAGCCCGACGAACCACCAAACTGCCCGGTAATATTAACTAACTCTCTCATAGCTGACTCTGGGTCATTAGTGATAACTGCTAGGTTGTCTGCGTATGCAAGAAGTTTAGTCTGGAACCCGTTGGTGACTACCGGATTGATGGCAACACTGTTCATTATTTGGGTAATTAAAGGATCGATATATAACGCAAATAGAATTGGTGAACACGGGCACCCCTGTCCCGTACCCCTTGTTATATTTATCTTCCCAGATCTTTCACCCATCAACTGGATTTTTGCCGTAGGTGCTGAGTACATTGCTTGAATTGCCCGACAGAATCTTGGGCCAAACCCCCTTTCCTCCAAAACCTTCCATAGGAAGCTCCATCTGACATGGTCGAATGCCTTCTCCGCATCGAGGAGGATCATTGTGACCTTCTCCCCCCTGGCAGCCCCGATGTCAAATAGGGTAATAGCTCTCCTAATGTGGTTGGTAGTACCCCTACCTGGGATAAACCCATGCTGCCAGGGAGAAACCAAGGTTGCAACAATCCTCCCCATGCAAGCGACCATAATCTTTGCATAGAGCTTATTGTCGCTATTTATCAGGGATATTGGTCTGTAGGAACCGGGATTAATCCTTAGTTTTCCTTTTTTGAGGAAAATAACTATATTGGTTTCTGTCCAAGACTCGGGTATTACTCCTGTATTCATGACACCCTTAAACAGATCCAGGAGCATCGGAGTTGTTTCATCCCTTAAACTTTTATACATCTCTAGCGGTATAGCATCTGGACCCGCAGCCTTCCCACTTGCCAGATCTTACAGGGCCTCTAATACTTCAGACAGAGTAATATCTTGCTCCAGAGAATCTATGTGGGCCTGTTGTAACTTGGTGCCCATATCGAGCCAGCTTGTATTTGAAACCTCTGCTTTCGCCTCCTCCTGGTACAATACTTGATCAAATTTTCTAAAAGCGTCTAGAATTTCACTGATTTATCATATGTTTGACCATCATATTCTATTTGTGTCACTGTATTCTTCGAAGCCACCTGACTAATTCGTAAGGCCAGCGCTCTTCCTGCTTGCTCCCCCGTTTCGTATAATCTTGATCTCTGCGACTGATATTCTGCTGCCGCCTTTTTAGCCAATTGTTTCTGGATCTCTGCTTTTATAGAATTTACCCTTTCTAGACTCGCAATGGATTGTCCCCCTAGAGTTATATCCTGTCTGTGTTGCGTCTCAGCCTCAATCAACTTGCCCATCAAAAGTTCTCTTTCCAGATTAACCCTTTTCCACATCCTAGTAGTATAGCTGATGGTCCCACCTCTTAGTCCTTCCTTGAAACTGTCCCAAACTACACCCCTAGATGCGCTATACCTATTAGCATCAAAGAAGGCCTGGGACCAAACCTTCATATGTTTTTAGTAATCCGCGTCCGCTAATAATTTCCTATCGAAGGTCCAAGGCCTAGGAGTTTTTTGTGGTTTGTTGATATCCATAGTTAAGACTAGAGGGTTGTGGTCCGACAGAACTTTTGGGAGTTTGGTTATTTTCACCCTACTTAGCTGGGTGGCCAAAATCATAAAATAGTCCAGTTTCGTGTATTTATTGAAAGGGTGCGAGAAGTACGTATACCCTGGATCACCTGCCTCTAAGTTCCCCCACACATCAGTTAATCCATATGACTGCACATTGAGGTTACCGCTCTATATACCCTCGGCTTCCTACCTACGTAGGGACTATCATCCGAGAAATTAGCTGAAATGTTGAAGTCTCCACATAATACTATAGGAGTTGGCCAGTCTATCAATTCATTCTCTATACGACTGAAGACCTCCGAATCATCTATGTTAGACCCATAAACCGAGCATATAGTAAATCCCAAGTTCATTTCACAGATAGCCCACCTACCCCTGTTGTGGGGGGGTCGACAACGTTTCGATCTTTTAGTTAGTTAAGATCATCTTCAGGACAAGGGGGTGAGCAATCTGAAATTTCAATGGGATGGGGCTATTGGCAATAAGTTGGTGTCGAGTAGTATCAACCAAGGGACTGTAAGTGAGGGAGTAGAGGGACGCCTGGGACCAATGGGTTGTCAGCAGGTGGTGTGGCGGTTGATGCTGGTCATCAGGAAACCGCGCTTTCAGGTAGTGTGTGTCTAAACCTGGATTTAAGGCAGAGCTGGATCGAGCGGGCAGTCTTTTTCTGAGTCCCGGGTGGGGCAGTGGAAGCTAGTCAATTGGGGCAGAACTGGATCTTGCAGGCAGTCAAGTTTTGGAACCCGTGTTGAACTGTAGAGGCTAGTCTCCTAGAGTGGTGTTGTCACTCAGGGGAGGTCTTAAGCTAGCCCTTCTGTTTAGTTATATGGGTTGATTCTTTGGGGGCGTAATCGGCAAGGTTCTATCATGCGGAATCTAGGATGCCACTAACGGTTGAAACCGGACTGACTACCAGGCGGGAGACGAGTAGGCGATGTGCGTGAATTGCCCTTATTCGTGATAGATTCTTCGGTAACTTCTGGTTCCAAAATTAATTCAAGGAGTCCAGAGCTGTTTAATGTCTTCCCAGCCGGCGCGCTGTAGTCACTGTGTTTGATTACACCCCCAATGAATCAACCCTTATAACTAAACAGAAGGGCTAGCTTGAGCTTCTCAAGTGACCCACTTAGTGGTCCTAGTTCTGGTAGGTCTGCTGCTGCTTTCGACTTTTCCAAATAGTGGATGTCCATCTGCCTCAGTTGTTTCAGCTCACTGCACAATATTGGTTTGACTCCCAGGGCTGTTACTTAGGGGGCCCCAAATCTTCATGATACTTTCGTTCAGTCCAATGACTATTTGCGAGACATGAGAGACTTGGGGCCCCTCATCATATTCTGCAGGGGTCCCCATTCAGCATTTTGCATTAGGTCACTGAAGGCAACTGAAAGTGTTGGGCTAAGTACAAAAGAATCTTGGGGGCATGTTTACAAAGAAATGGTGAAGCACAGAGCTGCCAGTAATTTAGCAGCGCTGTGCTGCGTCATTTAAAAAATGCAAGGATGCGCTGTATTCACAAGAATATGGCACACCCATGTGTTTCCCTTGCGCTGGCACTAAAAAAAGCTGCGTAGCACCAACACAGACACCCTTGCACCATGATGCAAGGGTGCATGCGTTGCAGGGATGATTTTTTATGTGCAGCAAGGGGCACCGTCCTGCACATAAACAATCATTAAAGGTGAATTGTTCCTTCTATGTGTGCTGCATTCATTAAAGGTGATTTGTTAGTATGAGCAAAAACGAGGAGAACTAAAAAGTATTTCTCCTCATTGCGCCACTCTAATGCTTGCTTTTCAGTGGCATTCGTTTTTGGACTGCTTAGATTTACAGATCCTTATAAATTTAGGGTAGCATCAAAAAGTAATGGCTGTTGCGGTGGAACACCCACAGAAACACCCATTGCATGCCTTTTTGACGCAGATACCTGCGTGAAAAGGTACAGTATTTACAAAGCGATGGTGAGCCATGCAAAGTGGCTTAATGTTGCTTTGTAAATATGGAGCAGGGCATTGCGCCACCTAAGCATTCTAAAAAGTAACATTCCAGTGGTGCAATGCCCTTGTAAATATGCCCCGGGTCTCTGTTTCTGATAAGGGAGTAACTTTAAGCAGGGGGTGTGAAGGGCTGTGACTGTTGGTTCTTCCTGTCAATATGTTTTTTTTGCCAGTGTAGCACTACTATTAAAAGTTTGCTGCTGAGGACTATAGCAGTCATTATATGCCCTCTTGCTCAGTTATATAAGTTAAAGCAATATTAATCATTGACCCTTACCGAGAGAAATTCTCTATTATTTGATTGGATCATTCCACCCAAAGAGGGTAGATTGTTCTAAATTAAACAGGGTGAAATAGAAAGACAGACATTGGAATGTTGGCACAGAAGGTCTGCACCAGCCATTATTGGCCCTTGGCCACTCGATGTCTTCAGTGGAGCTCCCAACATTCCAATGTTCTGACTTCCTAGAGAAGATTTAATTTAAAGGCAACTGCATGCGTATGAGCTAAACCACAAATCACAATGCACTTCTTGAAAAATGTATTCATCATTAATTAAATGGTTTATTTTGATCACACCCCTGGTGATATTCTCCACTTCTCAACTGCATAACGTGTTAATCAGCATTTGATGACATATGAATAAACGGTATAATTCACTAACATATGAAGTTGATATTCAAAACGTGATCTTTCTGCCGGTCCTTTGCAGACTTTTCTGGGAATGTTCAATTTAGTTCATGACTGTTTTATAGCATCAAATTAAAATAAGAAAGTAAAATGTGTGGCTGCGCTGTAGAATTAATAAATAAGGTTAATCTGTACGAACACCTACGCCATTCATGTTATTGTTTTTGAAGTGGAGGCTATTGAATACTGAATACACTGAAACCTTACCTACTGAAGTGCCATTGATCACGCGGGGCTATTCATGTGAGCACAAAGAAATCCTCCACTGCAATTCATTACACCAAAAGCCAGGAATTTCCCAAAAAAATAAACTTTTGTTTTTGTTGAAAAGCGCCATGCCTGTCTAATCTGGTGCTTACTGCCCAGCAGAGCTTTTCTTTAAATTGACACGTATCCTATGGTTCTGGCCTATGTCTGGCATTCGCCCCTGTTTCAGGTTGTTCACTTTTGTGACATAATGCCAGTCTCAGTGTGAGAGCATCAGTGTCACCAGGGTTAAAAGAAACATAGAAAATGTGCTTTAGAATATGCTGGATAGGGTATCCAATCTCATGCCAGTGACATGCACTCGGTGTCTTTCTGGTCGTGGGTTAGGAAGGGCTCCTCGCGGGACCCATACTGTGTGGTATTGTATTTTAATAGTATTTGGATAGTGCTTTCTTACCCTTTTTAAATCCTGAAGCGCTTGTGTAGTGCTCTAAGAATGGGCTTTGTCATAGGTAGGATGCATTCTCCCCAACCAAAATACTCAAACAGGGGCAGAGGGAAGAACAGTGCACATACTGCCAGGTTCCTGCCAGGTTCCTACACAATGGGACATTTTTTGAAGGATCACATACAAGAGGAAAGACCAAAAAACAAAATAAAATTTGTGGTTGACTTAATTGTTATACACAAAGAAGTCAAAAAGGGAACGTTAATGTCAGGACAGTACTTATATCAGTTTATATAGTATGTAATAACATCAGAACATATCAATCACTATAGTATAGGATGGGGGAAGTCGACAGACGACGGAATAGGTAAAATAACTCGGCAATGCAGCGAGAGCAAGGTAAGTGGTTTTTATTATTTATTTATATTATTTTACCTGTTCTGCCGACTCCCTCCATCCCATCCCACCGCTTTTACCTGAACCGGGCGTACCTGACAGCAACCACTAATAATTTGAAAAAGAGCACATAAAGAAAAGAAGCACCCAATATAAATATACATGTTTTCATCCAGATCCATATACGCAAAGTTTCTTGTTTTTGAATAGTGTTATTCTTCATAATGAAAATGTTTGTTTCACTACTGATATGTATAAGCAGATGTTTAAGGGACGCTTTCTTAAATTTCTGATTAATCTTAAAGTTCCTTCTACCGAGACACTAATTAAAAGAGTATTTAAATGTTTCAATTTTGTCAAGAGTTTATTACAGATATTTGTCTCTCAGGACCAAAGCTGGAGACAAAGGGCATAGATATGTTAAATCTCAAGCCCCATTGAAAGCAAATGGTCTATTACTTACCTTAAATTTTCATTACTCTGGGTCCTGTTGTCCTCGTCCCATTCATGACAAAGTGGAGACAATCATCTCCTGAAAGAGAAAGAAAACAGAGGAATGCTGGGACCCGAGCCCCAGCCCCTCCCACTGGGAGAACATAAGCAGCACTTACCCAGCATTCCGCCTGAACTACCAAGCACCCAACAGAAGGCCAGCAGTCCGGGAAGGAGGGCCGGGCATAATGAATGGGACGAGGACAACGGGAACCGGAGTAATGAAGATTACCGGTAAGTAATAGAGCATTGCCCCCAGGTTCCTATTGTCCTCATCCACTTCATGACAAACTGGAGAATACCAAAGCAAAAAACCCAGCCTTCTAAAACCCCCACGCACACCCAGGGAACCATACCAAAGGCAGCAACCCAAGGGAACCACAGGGGAGAACCCCAGGAATCAAGAGGCAGTACAACCAGCCAGGAACACACTGAACTAAAGCACAGAGGGCAACCAGCACACCCCAGGAGCACCCCTCCCACACAAGGATGTGGGATAACACGCCAAACCAAAACCAACAGAGGCCACCAACCACAAGGACAGCAAGGAAGCCATACAAGGAAGAAGACCCCCAGCAGCCAAACTGGCCAAGAAGCCAGAAAAAGGCCAACAGGGACACAACCAAGGACTGGTAACAGAACCAAGGAAAACAGATGGAGACAGCAAAAGCAAGGAGGAAGTCAACCAGAGAAAAGCGTAGCATGCCGGAGCAGGAACCAGAAGTGCCGTCAGAGAGAACACAAACAAGAGCACTGGACACAGTGCACAGCAAAACCACAGGACTGAGAGCGGAAGCCAAGTCCGAACAGAAGAGCAACAGACACCACAAGCCGGAAGTAAGAACACATTGCCACACAGGCCACATGCCAGAGACAGCAAAGAAGGGCCTCACGGCCCGTGAGCTGTGGAGCTCAGCACCCCACCCCAACACGAAGGCAAGAACAGCAGGGGGAACAGAGAGAAAAGGAGCAAAGCTCCAAGGAGGCGGAGCAGAGGCAACACGCAAGACGTCAGAGACACCCTGACTGTGACACAGCTGCACTCACGCATAGGCCCGGAGCAATGCACAAGTACACAATCCTCAGAGGAAAATACCAGAACAAACCCCACCAAATGTCCTGAAACCATGTTGGGTCAAAAAGAGACCACCCAGAATCACAGCAAACCATAACCTGACACAACACCGCAATGCCACCCGAACAGGGCAGTGAACCAAACGGAAAGAACCATGAGGGATGGCAGGAAAATAAGGTAGTGGAGCAAGCAGCATCAACTCCCTGACCTCCCTGATCAACCTCACCCGGATGAACCCCCAAGAGTAGAACAGAACATATGCCACCACAACAGAATGGCCGCAGACAGCGTGAGCGAGGATAACACAGTGATCAGCCAGCACAAAGGACCACCATGCAGGAAAAAAAACAGACACCGCTTTGTGGCACTAACTGGGGGGCCGGGAGACAAGAACAAGGCCCCCCATCAGCCAGCCCAAGGCAAACCAGGATCCACGCCAGAGCAGGGAAGTTAACCCAGCAGGGAGACCCAAATACCCCTGTTACAGGTTGTGAAATGTGAACATCCGAAACTCAGCACAGCAGTAAAAAAGAGAAACACCGACGGGTCAGGCCGGGAGACAGGAACAAGTCCCCCTTCACCTCCAGCCAGCTCAAGGCTCCCGCCAGAGTGAAACATCCAAGTGTAGGAAGGAAGGGGAACCAGCAAACGAGGTGCGTCATCCACCTGGCCAAGCCACAGAAAGGCGTGCCCAGCAACCTGGAAGGAACCAGGAGGCCGGCACACCAGCTGCAAAGGGCCAGCCGGCAAGCAAGAGCGGGTCTGGAGCACCCAAACCTCCCAGAAAGCCCTGCAAGCTAAGAGACAGAACAGCAGACTCCCTGCCCGCACAGCCAGGTAGCCGGACGGGGAGAAGAAGAAAAAGAAAACACCACTCCAGCCCAGCAATGAGCAGCACCAGCACCTCGTCTCAACCCTGTTGACAGACAGAAAAAAAGAACAGGCGGAATGCTGGGTAAGTGCTGCTTGTGTACTCCCAGTGGGAGGGGCTAGGGTTAGGGTCCCAGAATTCCTCTGTTTTCTTTTTCTGTTGGCAGATGATTATCTTCAAATTGTCATGAATGGGACGAGGACAGGAGGGACCTGGGGGTAATAAACTTTTTGTGAGAATTCGAAATGTATGGCTAATATTCTGTATAATGGCTCAAAAATAATAATAGGTTTGTTAAAAAAAACTATGAGCCAGATATATGAATGGTTTTAGCATTCTCAAAACCTCTGATTTGGTTTTCGAATATACCAAACACATTTAATGATTCAGAAACATTTTTCAGAATTGCTAAATGTTTTTAGAACTTGATATCGACCCTCAACTTGGATGGGACTTGTATAAGGCGTTTCTTCCAAATTCAAGCAAGTTCAGGAAAAATAGGCAGTGGTTCAGTGGACCACTGCCTTCTCTAACTGAAATTTTTCTCATCAGAAACCTTCTTTTGTTTTAAAAAAGCAGCCGCGTTTCCTTTAGGGGACGTAGGCTGCTTTAAAAAGAAAAGGAGAGCAATGCCAGGGATGGTGTGCAATTGCTTGAAAGTCACCAGCATGGGACTAGCCTTTCGGGCAGTCCAGCACTGCCAGATGGGCCAGCCTGAAAAGGCCAATGTATGAGGTTATTTTTGGAGTGCTGTCATAGCCCATGGGATCAAAAAAATACAAACACATTGAGCCTTTCAAGTTTGACCATCCCACAGATCTGGACTGCTTGAAAAGCCAGTCCACAGTGAAAGACACCATGCCTGCGATTGTAGCCAATCACAGGTGTCCACAATTTGTGGCCTGCCTATTGAATACGAATTTGGTCGTTCTCTGACTCTTTGCAATGCTGTATTTTGTAAACCAATCTATTTCTACATAGGTTAGTTTGCAAAATCAGATTACGTGGCACACGTTTGTGTTTACTGCTTTTTATTGGTGTAATTTTAGTACATTTGGACCTGTGTCACTTATAATAAGAGTCTCGAATGTCATGTCATTAGGTCGCAAAGCCACAAATTTCCTATCTGATGAAACATTGTGCTTTGATTGTCAGACTGAAATTGTTCACTTGTGGACTTTTCCTTTCAAAACCGTAGCAGCAGGTAGACAAGATCAAAAGCATTACAGACTTGTTAAGACATAAGTAATTACAATCTTATGCTTTTGCACACTGATTGATCTGAATTATTTCTTGATCAGATCAACTATTCACTCACTGTGTCTCATAAGAAACATAATTTTATAACAATTTACCGAATAACACTTCACAGTGAGGCCCTTTACAACCGGATGAAGACTTTTTCTAACTTGGTGGGCAGAAATTGAATTCATTGACGCTTTTCTAAATTGACATATTTATGAAATTGTCAGAGCTAAACATATAACGTTGTAGCATTATAGGAAGATTATGAAGATCCCCTTCATAGCATGTGTGTTACTACAATGCATAATTGAATAATTTTTGTTGCTCTATATGGGCCTGCAATACTAGTCACAAGAATGAGCCCCTCTATAATTTCATAAATTTAAAACTCTTCCTGTTACTTATAAACAGTGAACATTTTGCAGGAATGCCTGATATTTGATAAGTGTAATATATGGAGTGATTTATCACTATTGCTATTACAATGTCAAATACACTAAGCAGAGTAAAAACAAGAAATGATGCAAAATACAGAAATGCAAGCCATTGTTAACAATTGAATAAACAACTCAGAACAACACAAATAAACTAACAATACAAAGTAAACAATCTTTGTGTATGGAGTTTGTAGACCCCTCATAGTCAAACCTCTTGCTGCAGCTCTTATGACATATTGAATAAAAATAGTCTTTAAGTATTATCTTCAAGGAATAATACGATGCTGGCAATTACATTGTAAATGCCCTATATCCCCTCTCAATGCAGATTCATATTATTATGCAGGATGGCTGCAGAAATCTAAGATGCATGCATACTAGTTTAGGGTAAGAAAGCTAGGATTCTATAGAAATGATGAGTCTTTATTTTATAGTGTGGAATTCTTTGTGAAAAGAGGTTACTATATTAGAATCTCTCAACGCTTTTAAAATATTTCAGTTCTAATAATCTTGAGACCATTGCACTACTGTGTCAAACTTGAAATACAGCAGGTCAAAGATAAATTCAAAGTGTACTTTTTCTCATAGTTGCATTTTTTCTTATCCCAGATTACTGTTCTCAAAGAATCATCAGTAGGCAAACTGATTTTGTAATTTTTTTTACAACTTATTAGATCTTAAGAAGCCCAAGTTCTAATCTAACTTGGGTGCATGCAACTTCATTACTGAAGCAAAGTATCATTTTCAGAATCTATTCAATTTGTACAAATGACATTATTCCCCAGAGAATCCTTAATTATTATTGCATGAAATATGGTAATTATTGAATGGCTTGTTAGGCCGTTAAGATGACTTTATAATTTCAACACAGTCAACCTGATTCACAAAAGTAACATGTATATTTACTCATGTGTATATTTAATCCTATGTCCAGGAGTAACTCTCGATCATCATTTTGGACTGGAGATTTACACTTAAGTATAGACTTTCAGGCCTCCACCCCCTCAAATTAGGGGATGAAGTCTCCGACAACAGAATTTACAAGTGTATATTTATTACTAGTAGCTCTTCATTTGTTGGTGAAGGTCTCTGCCACCAGGGTGGAGATCTTTTTATGGACATGTAAAGGGATAATAATTAAAGATGATTATTCTTTTTAAACATAATAGAAATATTGTATTGTATAATATGAATGTACATTAATTGAAACTATTTACTGTTACCTAGAAATTATTAATTTTGCACCACATTAACTCATCAAAGTAAATGTGTATTAAATAAATTATTTCATTTATAAGTATTAATTGTGTCCCCATAAACATTTATATTTTGATCTAATGTTTAACTGTGTTAAAAGTCAGACATTTAATTGATTTAATTGTTTTAAAGTCTAATGGTTTAATTTGTTTTTTTACTGTTGTTGATAACTAAATTTAAAAAAGAATCAATGTGTATACATAATTTCATCATAACACATGGAAATAATGTTAAATCATTATCTCATCCATTCAAGCTTCTTATCCACACATACAATGCCGTCCACAACACAGGACAAGCCTACCTCAACAGCTGACTCCAACTTTACCAATCCTCCAAACATCTACAGTCCCCTTCTCACTACCTCACACAAATCCTGTAACAAGAAAAGGTAAGTTGTGTCTGGATCATTTGATTGTTTACATCCAAATAAGAAGCAAGAATGTGATCAGAGGTGACATTGCCATGCCAAAATCCTGCTTCCACTAATAAGAGTATGTATATCTTCCAAATTCAAGCCAATAGTTTTGTAATCAGGTTTGATGTAGGTTCTTTTTCTCTGACTCCAAAAGGGGTATTGTCTACATTTATTCAGCTCTGTGTGGTTTCGTTTTGACACTCATGTCACACTCATGTATTGCTTATCAGAACGTTCAAGGAAACAATTCAACTGAAATTAGATATTTAATTCAAAAGGTACCTGGTTTGTCTGCTAATGCGGAAACTACAAAGATTCTTTGCCACTTAAGATATCATGTTAACTCTTCAGCTTATATATAAGGGTAAAAATAGGTGTATTCTTATCATGATTATAGCTACTTTCTGTAATATCATTTTGAATTCAATCTTTTACTTTTTACCTTTTTTGAAGCTATACACTGGCCCATAGGTGCAGTCTAACAATTTTTTGTCCATCTACTAACAGAAAAAGTTTAGTCATCCCTTGTTCACATATAGAACTTAATACTTCCTTGGAGTTGTGACCAACTGCTTTCATATTTCTATGATTGCCTAGTGTTGTGAGGTTAATTCACGCTCTTCTTCTTCCTTTGCTCTTTCCTCCTGTTCAGCCTAGTTGCCTATAGAAGTGATGACTGCATAGAATGTTGGGTGCAGGGGTTTAGGCAGTTGGTGTCAGCAGGCTGAGCAGTAAGGATATACTGCTCCTGGTGGGGCGTACTTTATAGCCTATTTACCATCTTGGCTCACCTTAAGCTTCCTGTAACTTCTTACAAATAAAGTTACTACTTGGAATCAGCTACCTGACTTCCTGAAGATTCTTACTTTGTAACACCTAGTCACTGGATCATCCTAGTTCCTATAGCCTTAGGAACATTACTTATACAACTTTAATTGCTTACTCCCCTTCTATCATCTCACTTGCCATGATAGAAAGGTAGGACACTACCAGGATCGGTGATTTCCCTCCAAAAGACACTACTTAATGTCACTGTCTCTCGTTCTATTAAGTAATAAGACGCCTACTATCTATGCTTTTGCTATGATTATACCCACACTGAATGCATATACAAATGCAACTTAATGTACATGGAGTATGGTATTCTATTGTAATGTCATTGCATTTATACAGTGCTTATTACACATGATGAATTGTTGAATTGCTTTATACCGGGCAGAACTCTTCTGCAGGCCCCAATGTTAGTGGTTAATTCAGGTGTTATTGGGTAATATCTTAGGATTAATCTTGTGCTCTCAGGGAAAACATTCTGTGCATTTGCTTAAGTTTCTTTGTAGAAGAATAAATTGATAGGGCTATCTGTGGTAATTGATGGGGGTTTTGTGACCTGGCACAAATAAATGGTGGAATTAAAAGTACACTAAAAGTAGCACCCAAAAGGAGCACCCAAAAACTCCTTAAGAAACTGCAGAACATCCACAATGCCTCTGCCAGACTCATCCTGAACATCCCCCGCTGCAACCCCATCACCGGTCACCTGAGAGACCCCCACTGCCTCAAGATCAACAAAATAATTACCTTCAAGCTGCTCGCGTACGCCTAAAAATCCCTCCACAAAGCAGGATCTGCATACCTTAACCCCCGCCTAACCTCCTACACACCCACCAGACATCTCAGTACTGCCCAACTTGCTTTAGCCATCATCCCACGGATCCGCAAGACCACGGCTGGAGAAAGGTCCTTCTCCTACCTCACAGCGAATACCTTGAACTCCCTGCTTCTACATCATAGGTAATCACTGCTGCTGCCTCAATTCAGGAAGGACATCAAGACCTGGCTCTTTGACTGAACCACAGATCACACCCCCCTGCTCCTTGAGACCCTAATGGGTTTGTAGTTGCGTTTTATAAGAAACCTCATTAAATTGACTAGAAGAGATTAGGTATTGTTACATTGCGGGGTATAGTTTCAAATAAGGAGAGGTTGTGATCTGTCAAATAAGGTGTAGGCATTTGAGAGACATACAATAATCAAGAATATGGCAAACATTCATACGTTATTTTTTTAATAGACATTTTTTCAGTTCCAAAATCATCTTTAAGTAACTCAAATAACGTGCTTGTCTCATATACAGATAATGTTTCAATGCTTGTAGGCTTTTGTCCTGTTCGATTATAAACTCCTAGAATTTGCACAATAAGCGCTGATAAAACGTTTAACAAAATCAGTTCAATATATCTTTGAGCTGCCCTGGAATAACTTGGCTTTGGAAACATCAAGAGCTTTCCTATTCTGTTGATAGATACGACACCGATAGCAAAGACAGTGATAAATGACAGTTTAACACATTTAGTTTGTGTAGAAAAATGTGCAAGACATGGCTATTATCACTCACTAAACTATTTCAGTAATAAATAGAATCATCAGAAATCACTGGAAGACTACAATATGAATTAGGTTTCTTGCAACAACAATGAGAACAAAGTAGCTCTACATGCTGATGATCTGGCAGTGTTTAGATCAGACTTAACAAGGCAGTAGCGCATGTGGATAAACACATAAAATAATTTGGATTATTATCAGGGCATATTACTGACAAAGAAAAGTCTAAAATAATGGCGTAGAAAGTCAACAACAAATCCTCACAACTTTGGCAGAATTTAAGGTATTTCTGTATCAGGATCACAACTGTGAACAAATATTACCAACTAAGGGCCCGATTCTGATCTCGTTTGGAAATCCCTTCGTACGACCCAGATCTGGAGAGCTTCCTGAACGGCTCGTGCTTCGAGAGTCCGAGCGACCAACTGTGATGTGTCTATATAATGATATCCTCGGTTCGCTCTGACTCCCGTTGAACTCAATGGGAGCCCATGTAACGAACGCATATACAGGCTCCCATTGCAAAAAGGGGTAGGTGGTGAAAAGCGGGCACCCTGTGGCAGTTAGCCCATGGTACCTGCCACACTGTGCATATATGAAAAAGGGGGACCCATGGGTACCCCCCTGTGACCAATTTGGAGTGCCGGGGGAAAGGGGGGCCTGCCACGGCCCTCCGAAGTCTGATTCCCACAGCCGTTTCGTTCCTGCACAACCAAGTTGATACGGCTGTCTGAATCATGCATCGTACCTGCTTGTTCAGAAGCTGTATCAATTGCAGGGCACGAATCGGCTGCAAATGAGTCGGGCTGACAGGATCGGGTTCAGAAACGATTCGGTCGGCACGGACACGATCTTCACATCGTACTTGGTCGTTCGGAACAGGAGTCGATTTGGACAGAAACTTAGGCTCCGAATCAGACTTGCTCATTCTGGAAACAGTCTGGAGGCCTTACAAACGGGATCAGAATTGGGTCCTAAGTTGGATATGGTTAAAAAATTATCCCTTTACTCTGGACTATATTTGAGCAGGTTAATTAAGACAACCTGTACCTCACACCAAAATGTAGTTTTCTGTTTTAAAATATCCCTCTTTAGCTCACACCTGAAGAATATTTTACAAATTCAGGAAATATTTGTTGAGCCTCCAAAAGTGCTTGGTTGTGATACAAAAACCTATGTCATGCATTAAAAAAGAAGAATACATTTCCCTGATGTGCACAGCTACATGTTTGGGCTTTTTATCATGTTGCAGGGATTCTGCACATACACAGAACTATGCGCACGAAAACGGGACCCCAGCGTATAGGGGCTATGTTTTCCTACTGCCTCAGTACCAAAAGTCCCAGGACCAACTAGCTATAGTGTCTCATTTGTTCTCCTACATAATCACAAAGCTACAAATGATTAGGCAACCTGGAACACAATACTCCTGACTCTCTCAGGAATCACAGTAGCAAGACTTACCCTTTCGCTCACTCACTTGTGCTTGCGCACAATAAAAATTGTCAGAGTCACTGTTATAGTTCAAAATGTTTATTGTAACTATAGTGCTCTATAACGCAGTATACGAGCCACTACCAGCAGCATAACGCATAAACATAAGACTGTTAGCATAGCAACAAGTCCATTGATTACAAAGGGGGATGTCTTGTTATACCGACAGTGATTTACGTGCTATAAGGCCTAACCACCCTCCCCTTGACAAGAAGACATTTTATTATATAAAGGAAGGTCTCTGGCCTTTGTCAGCAGACCCCATACCAATGGGCCCGATTCACAGAACTAACTTAAGACAAAAATCCTAAACTTACTACCATTTGGTATTCACAGAAGGCACTTACTCATTCCAGTCCACTAGACAAGAATGCCCAAGAGAGTGCATTCTTGTCTAGTGCTGTGAGCCATAGTGCCGGTAGCTCAGTGCATGGAAGAGGTAAAGCAGATCCCAAGCTTTAAATATGGCCCCAGGTAGAAAGACAGAGTATTGTTATATGCAGGTAACTTACTGGCATATATCAGCTACCCAGCCATATCAGACCCATGCCTGGAAAAACACGGACAAGTTTTGGAAAATGGAGCAGGATATAAAGAATATGTGACCGAATCCGGTGTCTTTCCTGTACAAACACCGACAAAAGGGGAGAAGTGGGTGAGGACATCTGGCCTATCAGTTGATAGGCAATACTTTCAACACTTTGGGTTATGGATGGTGAAATCTGAATCCCAGACAGGGACGTGTTCCTGTATTTGATAAAAGTGAATAGGGATTTTCTGGCTTGGACTTCCCTCCCTCCTAAGGGGTACACTTGCTCTTGTTAAAATGGTGACCCTCTCACAGCTTCTATTTATAATGCAGAACTACTCCTGCAAATTAACACAGAACTTTAAAAAAAAAACGAAATTCCATATAAATATTATTTATTGATCAACATGAACGCCTGTGCACTGTAGCTAAATTCGGTAAGTCAAAATTTGTTGCGTGCTTGGTATGGCTGATATGCTAGAATGTTACTAAGTCTCCTACCTAATCATGAGTAAGCCATTAAAGAAATGGGGTGACCCAAACGGTACTGGACCTGGGTAACGTATTGGTATAAACAAACAGTGGTCCGAGACCTATTATTACAAATACGTAAAAAATTACAATTTAATCAATTAAAAGGCGTATGTTATTTTGACAGCCCTGATCAATCAATGAAGAAAGAGTAGAAAATAGGCAACATCAACAAACTCAAAATATATATACAATATTTTAATCTATTGTCAAGTTTTTGAAACAAAAGTACAATTCACAGTATTAAGTACTTTTCTTTATATGCATTGTCCCGTATTCAGAACCTGCAGTCGAGAAAAAAGGGGTGTCAAAAGAGAGTGAACGTGATAAGATGAAAGGAAAGGAGTCACACAGATTTACGAAATTATATTCCAAACACTTCAAAAGAAACACCAGCTAACGAAGGCCGGAAACATATATAACCTGGCCACTTCAATTAGTCAGCACAATTTCCCTAATTATTCCTAGGCATATGATGTAAAAAATGTCTGCACTATATCTTGGAGGGTGATATAGTTAGTGGTCCAGGTTAATTAATGAAATGTCGACGTTTCGACTCGTCTTGCGGCCTTGCGGTCATTCTATTCCTGGGCCATGCGAGTCTTCTTCAGGACAGGTGGGACGGGACAATATAGGAATCTCATTGATGACCCTGAGAGAAATATAAAAACCCATTAGGGTTTGGGCTGTTGCCTAGTTGCTTAAAAATATATAAGGGCAGAATTCCAAGAATGCTTACCCTTCTAGGGAATTAATGGTCGCGATTCCCACTCCACATAGCCTCAGTCCTTACTTTTCCAGGAAGGTTATCCAAGTAGTCTGGAAAATCAATAAGGAGCCCATTTGTAAAACCAAATATTAACCTAATTTTTCACATCAGGCAGAAGATTTTTAAATAATTACCTCTACGGCCTTGTTTAGTATCCTATCCGATGGATATTCATGTGCCACTGTAAATCTTAAGGATCTGTTCCCAATCGTAGGTATTGGAGAATTTCAATATAGTTAAAGGCGACTCCTCGCGAATTAATCAATTGGCCTGAGAAATCAGAAACCAAGGAGTGAGTAGAGCATCCCAAAATATGGTACTATGAAGACAATCAAGGGTACATAGGGTGCCAATTACCTGAATAGCTGAATAGTCTTAGGTAAGGGAATCACTTAATAGATGCAGGCAAAGTCGGGCATTTGAAAAGAGAAAATTCCGTCATAAGTCTCCGTGTTCGATCGAGGTCTGAACTATGTAAATATAGCCTAGGGTAGAGAATCCCAAATGCGTGCTTACCGATAATTAGGCCAGGGATCTATGGAGGGGACACGCGTCTGTCGGGAGACTCGAGGGAAGTGCTCGGCGAGTGAACCGGAGCGTTACCAGGCAACCCTCTTTTGTTTACTCCGGGCGCCTTACTGCTAGCGGAAAGCAAGGACGGACTACCCCGTTCCTTCCACAGGCTCCGTGTGTTTTAGTCAAAACAGAGTTAACGGGCCAGATCACTCATTCCCTGCATCACGATGCGCATGGATGCATTTATCGGAGCTTGGGTAAATTATCGTGGTGTATTGGCATCATTATAAACAACAAATTACGGTGCACGATTTAAGCCTGAATATTAATGGCTAGTAAGCACAAATCACTTATGGCTAAATAAATAACCAATTGTATGTGTATGGCCCACCAGTCCCCACATTACTCCCATGATTTAACCAGCATTAATAAAAACGCGGCGGCCATTTTAGTTTGGGAAGACAGATAACAAAACCTAATCACCATCAATGTGTACATTATTTAAAAAGAAACCTTATTTACAAGAACATCTCAAACAATGCTAATGTAGCAATGTTTTACAGATTAGCTAATGTTACATAATATTTACAACATAGAACAGACAAACAAACAATTATACAGTGTTTCATATAGTCTGTTATCCACAGTGGTTGAGGGAACCAAACATTAGAGAATTGCGACCTGTCTGTTAATCTCCTCTAACTCGTTGAGCCCCTTGTGTGCCGTGTCTAGAAGATATATCCAACGACATTCTCTTCTGCTCAAAATGCTCTGTAGTTCACCCCCTCGTGGATTTACATGTACCTTTTCCACGACCCACCATCTAATACTGTCGGGTGGGTGTTCGAATGTCGTGAAATGTTGTACGAGTGGAGCTCCCACTGTCTTACATCGTATCCGACTGACATGTTGGAGAATCCTGCACTTAACTCGCTGTATAGTTTGTCCCACATACATAAAACCACAGGGGCACAGGATCGCATAAATTACCCCTGTGGTGTTACAGTTGCTATGTGCTTGCAGCATGTGTGTCTGATCGTTATGCGAGAAGGTTGTGCATTCAATGGTGAGGGGACATGCTTTGCAGTTTCCACATTTTTTATGTCCCAGTACTGGCGGTAAACCCCAAAGTGTAGTTTGGGAAGGGGGTGATGTTGTGGGGAGGAGTGATTTAATTAGGTGGTCCCTGATACTCTTCCCTTTTCTGAAGGCATGTAAGGGTGTTGGGAGTCCTCCCACTTAATTTTGTACTAGATGCCAATGTCGGTTTATGGCTTTCTTGATTTGGTTACTTTTGGTATTAAACGTGGTGACACAGACTAGTCTTTCTTCACTTTTGTCCTTGTCTTGTACCGTAAGCAATTGATCCCTGTGGTTGTGCCAGGCTCGCTTACGTGCCTTCTTAAGTAGGCGTAAGGGGTAACCTCTCTCACTTAATCTGGCTATCAGGAGGGATGACTCGTCAAAGAAATCCTCCTTCTTGGTACAATTCCTACGGAGCCTCAGGAATTGCCCGAATGGGAGGTTATCCCTGAGGTTCCGAGGGTGGTGGCTCGAATACCTAAGGAGCGTGTTACGCTCACTACTCTTCCGATACAGAGTAGTGTACAGATGTCCTTGTTCAGACCTTATTTGTATGTCCAAGAAGTTGATCATATGGTTATCACACTCCAGGGTGAACTGAATATCGGCCAGCTGTTGGTTGAGCCAATTATGAAATTCAGTTAAGGATGATTTATTCCCGTTTCAGATAAGAAGGACATCATCGATGTACCTAGCCCAAAGCTGGATGTGTTCTCTGTATGGGTTTTGTTGGCTCAACACAAACAAGTGTACGTATTCGTTCATGAAGATAATGGCTAGGTTGGGCGCAAAGCTCGCCCCCATAGCCACACCCTTAGTCTGTACATAGAATTGGCCTTGAAAAATGAAAAAGTTCTGTGTCATTGCTATAGTTAAGAGTTTAAGAATAAACTCAGTCGGAACCCTATGTGGAGCCGGTCTGCGGTTGAGAACCGCTTCAATGCAATCTAATGCTGCCTGCTGCAGAATATTAGTGTACAGGGCAGTGATGTCCATTGTGGCAAGCAGGTTGGTTTGCGGATCATATTGAAGCCCATCTACCAGCTTTATGGTTGCCGTAGTGTCACGTAGATATGTGGGGGTAGCAATTGCTATGGGTTTCAGGAATATATCGATATATTTACACAGTGGTTCTAAAACAGAGCCACATCCTGAAATAATTGGTCTCCCCGGTGGATCATTTAAACGTTTGTGCACCTTGGGGAGCGTGTAAATCGTTGGCATGCATGGATATTTATTATTGAGAAAATCGAATTCCTGTTTTGTAATGTACCCTTCCTGTAGTGCCAGGCTGGTTACGGTGCCCACCGTTTGACAGATTATCTTGGTCGGGTCTCTTTTGAGGAGCTTGTAGTTACCTTCAACTTGCAATTGGGATAGTATCTCATTTTTATATTTCTCAACGTTTTGAATGACAATTGCCCCCACTTGTCAGCCGGCTTCACTACAATGTTGGAATTGGTTTTTAGACTATACAGGGCCGTCTTTTCCTGTTTGGTCATATTATATGGTACATATTGTCTGGTATTTAATATCTGTTCCACATCCCGTATGACCACCAGTTCATAGGCTAGGATCTTGCTATCCACCATGTGAGAAGGCGGATTAAACTTAGAAGGAGGTCTCAATCCGCTAGCTGAGAACGTGGGGTACTTTTTGGAAGTAGTGTTTTAGACGAACCTTCCTGAAAAATTGCTGTAATTCAATCTTGAGATTGAAGTCATTAGGCATGGCTGTCGGGACGAAAGAGAGCCCTTTAGAGAGCACACTCTGTTCAAAAAAGGTTGTTGATCTTGAAAATTCTGGGCTGTACCAGAATTTTCAAGATCAACAACCTTTTTTAGGCGAGGAACAATGGTGGGGACCACGAGGCAGAGGCCGTCCCTGGGGACGACCCAGGGGAACATGTGACATGTGTGACATGGAACCGAGGCACAGGCAGGGGCAAGAAAACATTCCAGTCGGACTCCCATGGCGAGATCCAGACAAGACGGCAACACTACAGGTGGTAGTTCACAGACCAGAAAACCCGGTCATAAATTTGTCTGATCATACCTTGACCCAAAAAGTACCCCTCAACCCCACGTTCTCAGCTAGCGGATTGAGACCTCCTTCTAAGTTTAATCCGCCTTCTCACATGGTGGATAGCAAGATCCTAGCCTATGAACAGGTGGTCATACGGGATGTGGAACAGATATTAAATACCAGACAATATGTACCATATAATATGACCAAACAGGAAAAGACGGCCCTGTATAGTCTAAAAACCAATACCAACATTGTAGTGAAGCCGGCTGACAAGGGGGGGGGCAATTGTCATTCAAAACGTTGAGAAATATAAAAATGAGATACTATCCCAATTGCAAGTTGAAGGTAACTACAAGCTCCTCAAAAGAGACCCGACCAAGATAATCTGTCAAACGGTGGGCACCGTAACCGGCCTGGCACTACAGGAAGGGTACATTACAAAACAGGAATTCGATTTTCTCAATAATAAATATCCACGCATGCCAACGATTTACACGCTCCCCAAGGTGCACAAACGTTTAAATGATCCACCGGGGAGACCAATTATTTCAGGATGTGGCTCTGTTTTAGAACCACTGTGTAAATATATCGATATATTCCTGAAACCCATAGCAATTGCTACCCCCACATATCTACGTGACACTACAGCAACCATAAAGCTGGTAGATGGGCTTCAATATGATCCGCAAACCAACCTGCTTGCCACAATGGACATCACTGCCCTGTACACTAATATTCCGCAGCAGGCAGCATTAGATTGCATCGAAGCGGTTCTCAACCGCAGACCGGCTCCACATAGGGTTCCGACTGAGTTTATTCTTAAACTCTTAACTATAGCAATGACACAGAACTTTTTCATTTTTCAAGGCCAATTCTATGTACAGACTAAGGGTGTGGCTATGGGGGCGAGCTTTGCGCCCAACCTAGCCATTATCTTCATGAACGAATACGAACACTTGTTTGTGTTGAGCCAACAAAACCCATACAGAGAACACATCCAGCTTTGGGCTAGGTACATCGATGATGTCCTTCTTATCTGGAACGGGAATAAATCATCCTTAACTGAATTTCATAATTGGCTCAACCAACAGCTGGCCGATATTCAGTTCACCCTGGAGTGTGATAACCATATGATCAACTTCTTGGACATACAAATAAGGTCTGAACAAGGACATCTGTACACTACTCTGTATCGGAAGAGTAGTGAGCGTAACACGCTCCTTAGGTATTCGAGCCACCACCCTCGGAACCTCAGGGATAACCTCCCATTCGGGCAATTCCTGAGGCTCCGTAGGAATTGTACCAAGAAGGAGGATTTCTTTGACGAGTCATCCCTCCTGATAGCCAGATTAAGTGAGAGAGGTTACCCCTTACGCCTACTTAAGAAGGCACGTAAGCGAGCCTGGCACAACCACAGGGATCAATTGCTTACGGTACAAGACAAGGACAAAAGTGAAGAAAGACTAGTCTGTGTCACCACGTTTAATACCAAAAGTAACCAAATCAAGAAAGCCATAAACCGACATTGGCATCTAGTACAAAATTAAGTGGGAGGACTCCCAACACCCTTACATGCCTTCAGAAAAGGGAAGAGTATCAGGGACCACCTAATTAAATCACTCCTCCCCACAACATCACCCCCTTCCCAAACTACACTTTGGGGTTTACCGCCAGTACTGGGACATAAAAAATGTGGAAACTGCAAAGCATGTCCCCTCACCATTGAATGCACAACCTTCTCGCATAACGATCAGACACACATGCTGCAAGCACATAGCAACTGTAACACCACAGGGGTAATTTATGCGATCCTGTGCCCCTGTGGTTTTATGTATGTGGGACAAACTATACAGCGAGTTAAGTGCAGGATTCACCAACATGTCAGTCGGATACGATGTAAGACAGTGGGAGCTCCACTCGTACAACATTTCACAACATTCGAACACCCACCCGACAGTATTAGATGGTGGGTCGTGGAAAAGGTACATGTAAATCCACGAAGGGGTGAACTACAGAGCATTTTGAGCAGAAGAGAATGTCGTTGGATATATCTTCTAGACACGGCACACAAGGGGCTCAACGAGTTAGAGGAGATTAACAGACAGGTCGCAATTCTCCAATGTTTGGTTCCCTCAACCACTGTGGATAACAGACTATATGAAACACTGTATAATTGTTTGTTTGTCTGTTCTATGTTGTAAATATTATGTAACATTAGCTAATCTGTAAAACATTGCTACATTAGCATTGTTTGAGATGTTCTTGTAAATAAGGTTTCTTTTTAAATAATGTACACATTGATGGTGATTAGGTTTTGTTATCTGTCTTCCCAAACTAAAATGGCCGCCGCGTTTTTATTAATGCTGGTTAAATCATGGGAGTAATGTGGGGACTGGTGGGCCATACACATACAATTGGTTATTTATTTAGCCATAAGTGATTTGTGCTTACTAGCCATTAATACTCAGGCTTAAATCGTGCACCGTAATTTGTTGTTTATAATGATGCCAATACACCACGATAATTTACCCAAGCTCCGATAAATGCATCCATGCGCATCGTGATGCAGGGAATGAGTGATCTGGCCCGTTAACTCTGTTTTGACTAAAACACACGGAGCCTGTGGAAGGAACGGGGTAGTCCGTCCTTGCTTTCCGCTAGCAGTAAGGCGCCCGGAGTAAACAAAAGAGGGTTGCCTGGTAACGCTCCGGTTCACTCGCCGAGCACTTCCCTCGAGTCTCCCGACAGACGCGTGTCCCCTCCATAGATCCCTGGCCTAATTATCGGTAAGCACGCATTTGGGATTCTCTACCCTAGGCTATATTTACATAGTTCAGACCTCGATCGAACACGGAGACTTATGACGGAATTTTCTCTTTTCAGATGCCCGACTTTGCCTGCATCTATTAAGTGATTCCCTTACCTAAGACTATTCAGCTATTCAGGTAATTGGCACCCTATGTACCCTTGATTGTCTTCATAGTACCATATTTTGGGATGCTCTACTCACTCCTTGGTTTCTGATTTCTCAGGCCAATTGATTAATTCGCGAGGAGTCGCCTTTAACTATATTGAAATTCTCCAATACCTACGATTGGGAACAGATCCTTAAGATTTACAGTGGCACATGAATATCCATCGGATAGGATACTAAACAAGACCGTAGAGGTAATTATTTAAAAATCTTCTGCCTGATGTGAAAAATTAGGTTAATATTTGGTTTTACAAATAGGCTCCTTATTGATTTTCCAGACTACTTGGATAACCTTCCTGGAAAAGTAAGGACTGAGGCTATGTGGAGTGGGAATCACGACCATTAATTCCCTAGAAGGGTAAGCATTCTTGGAATTCTGCCCTTATATATTTTTAAGCAACTAGGCAACAGCCCAAACCCTAATGGGTTTTTATATTTCTCTCAGGGTCATCAATGAGATTCCTATATTGTCCCGTCCCACCTGTCCTGAAGAAGACTCGCATGGCCCAGGAATAGAATGACCGCAAGGCCGCAAGACGAGTCGAAACGTCGACATTTCATTAATTAACCTGGACCACTAACTATATCACCCTCCAAGATATAGTGCAGACATTTTTTACATCATATGCCTAGGAATAATTAGGGAAATTGTGCTGACTAATTGAAGTGGCCAGGTTATATATGTTTCCGGCCTTCGTTGGCTGATGTTTCTTTTGAAGTGTTTGGAATATAATTTCATAAATCTGTGTGACTCCTTTCCTTTCATCTTATCACGTTCACTCTCTTTTGACACCCCTTTTTGCTCGACTGCACGTTCTGAATACGGGACAATGCATATAAAGAAAAGTACTTAATACTGTCAATTGTACTTTTGTTTCAAAAACTTGACAATAGATTAAAATATTGTATATATATTTTGAGTTTGTTGATGTTGCCTATTTTCTACTCTTTCTTCATTGATTGATCAGGGCTGTCAAAATAACATACGCCTTTTAATTGATTAAATTGTAATTTTTTACGTATTTGTAATAATAGGTCTCGGACCACTGTTTGTTTATACTAATCATGAGTAAGGACTGGCTTTTCGACCTTTGGTCTGCCCGGCATACAGAGTGAGTTGAAAGCATCAGGAAATAATTATTTCCTACACTTATTACATAACGGCAAACAGCCTCCAGGAACCCCTCAGCACCAAAGCAGTACTTTCAATATAGAAAGAGAAAAACAATGCGAACAAGGGAAAGGGAGGAGCATTAAATGCAGCGACACCATTGTGGGTAGAGGGGACACTTCCACAGGCCACTGTACTAGTCAGATTTAAGGTGCCATGCACACAAGGAATATTCATATTGAAAGATATAGCAGACACTGAGCACCTTAAATAATTTTCAGGAATACAGGGCTGTATCCCTTTCAATGTTTCCCCTACCATACAACTGTGATATGCACTACACATACACAATACTGGAATTCAACCCAATGGAGGCAAAGTTCACACTAGAATGATAATCAGACAAAATAATCTCCTCTGCATGTAAATCTCTGGTGATAAGATGTTCCACACAAATTTCCAGAACTGTAAGAAAATTGGGAATCAGGTATAGGAACTCTCAAAGACTCAGAATTGACTACCACATGAACAGCCCTGCTACAGATGGTCACATTCACCTGATATCGGCTTATGCAGTTCCATTCCATACAGCATATACTTTACTGTATGCATGGATGTACATGTGTACATATATGGTATTTCTATAGCACAAACTTAGTCAAAGAGTTTAGAGCACACAGGTACGCCCTTGGAGGAGCACTTATCATGCGCCTCAATAGAAAGTGAACATACCTTAAATATCTCCTAGACAAATGTACATGTAGAAAATCATCCAGATGGACAAATAAAGGAAAACTCTGTAGATATAAGCGCAATGTTAACACAACTCTCCAAGGAGATAAAAGATAAATTTTTTATATCGGAGAGCAATCAAATGAAAATACAGGAATCCTGCGCGAACTTGGAAATAAAAATGACTGATATTACAGCGAGAATGACAACAATGGAGATAATGGTTGAGGAGTTACTAGAAGAGGTAAAGAATAACCAAAAAGAAATTAAAACATTAAAAAGTAGCGAGAAGGAAATTATGGACAAGTTAGAGGCGTTAGAAAATAATTCCAGGCACAATAATTTAAGGCTTTTGAATGTTCCAGAAGGCCTCGAGAAGAGGAATTAAAAAGACTTTGTGGTGACCATCATTAGGGAGGCCATGCCAGAATTCCAAACTTGGGACCTTGAACAAGACATACAGAGGCCTCATAGGGATCCCTTTAGACGAGACCCAAAAAGGGGCAAACCAAGAAAAATACTAGAGAATGTTCGCACTTATGTTATCAAAGAGGCTATACTTTCAGCAGCTCTCCAGGTGAAAGTATTTTAAAAAGGTGATTGGTCCTACTCTATAAGATAAGATATTGCTAATATTACATTAAATCGGCAATGGGAGTTAGGAACACATATTAATACTCTTGAGTCATTAGGGGCAACAGCTCAATTGAAATTTCCTGCCACCTTGAAAGTTATGTGGAAGAATAAAATGCACAACTTCAAGGAAGCTAAAGAGGTTGAGAGCCTGAGAGACCACATAAATAGTCAAAAAGGTACACATTAGTTTTAAGAAGAGTAAGGAACGTCGGAGCTTCTAGGGGTGCTATGCAACACCCCATATGGAATAAGGGAGGGTTCCGCAGGGAAGGAGGAGGCTCTCAATGAGAGGAATGCACACTTTCACTTGTAATTAGTAGTACTGGGTGGGGAGCATTAGGGGAAAAAATCCACACAAAAAATCCTCATACATGACATATTAAGACAACAAAAAGAGGCTTTAAAAATCAAAATCAAGGACAAGGGGAGAAGAAAATGAATAATGAATAATCTTAGAATAATATCCTGGAATGTTAATGGGCTAAGAGTACATAAAAGAAGGAGAAAGATCCTAGAATTAATTAAACTGTCTGATAATGACATAATTATACTGCAAGAGACGCATCTACGAGAAGAGGAATGGGGAAACATTCCTAGGCAAAACAAATGGATAACACATATGGTATGTACTAAGCAATCGTGCAATGTCAAGGGAGTATCCATATTATTTAAAAAAATGGCAAATGCTAAAATAGAAGATTATAAAGTAGATAAAAGGGGCAGATAGGTAATTGTGAACATCAAAATAGATAATTCAGGTCTCACGTTGGTAGGAAATTATGGTCCTAATGCAGATGACCCTTCCCCTCTGAATGAATTATATAGACATTTGCTAGAAACTAAAAGCAACACAATTATGGCAGGGGACTTTAATATTTTAATGAACCCCTACTTGATAGATCAACATAACAACACATTATATGCGCCCCAAAAATGAGAAAGAGTGTACAGCAGCTGATAAAGAATCTAGGTCTAGTGGAAGTATGGAGACTTATGGTAGGCAATAAAAAGGAATTTGCATATCGTAATAAAAAATACTCACATGCCGCAAGAATTGACCCTTTCTTGGTGAGTGAGAGATTAAGATAGAACAACATTAGGGTTACACATCAACCAGAGCATTTGTCAGATCACGCAGCAGTGAGGCTAGAAATGCTTACGAGGGGAAACGTAATTGAACACAGGTGGACCCTAGATAGAACACTTTTAGGCAAGCACGAAGTGGTGACTGCATTAAAGAAAGAAGTGACTGATTTTTTTTATATTACCTTAAACTCAGCAGCACCACACATAGTTTGGGACACCTTTAAGGCCTATCTTCAGGGGAGACTGATAAAAAAGAAGGAAAAAAGAAATTAAAGCTTACGAGAGAAAGATTAAAACAGCACAGGAAAATTTAAAAGGTTGTCAAAACATCGCCACAAGGTCATGACTGCAGAACAAATTAAATGAGGCTAAAGAGCAGTTGGCAGAATACCTAGAAGAGAAGATTAAAGAACGATGGGAAGCCAGTAAATTGGCCCATTATGAATATGGGGAAGGCTGCGGGAAGCTCCTCGCGTGGAAGGTAAAACATGAGCAGTTGAGAAGTGAGATCAGGAAAATCCAGGAGGAAGGTTCCCATAAATTATGTGAGGATAATGCTAGCATAGGCAAGGCATTTGGTGACTTCTTCTAAGAGCTGTACACTGAAGAAGAAAGAGACCCTCAATTAGACCTGGGTCAGTGGCTGGATCTGGATCCCCTACCTGGCAAAAACACCAACCAAAAAGAAAGGCTAAATCAAGAAATCCCTATCTATGAGATAGAAAAAGTTATTTCTAGTTTAAAGAGGGGAAAAGCTGCGGGACCGGAGGGTATCCCCAATGAACTTACAAAGCCTTAAAGGAGATTCTAGCTCCATATCTACATGAGTTATTTAACAGTATATTTAGCCAGCAAGCTACAATTCCATACTCATGGAACGAGGCCATAATTACTTTGATATTAAAGCCTGGGAAGGACGCATTAAAATGTGAGTCGTATAGACCAATCTCATTACTAAATAATGATTACAAAATATTTACTCAAATTTTAGCAATAAGATTGGGCAGAACATTGGGGAGTATCATACACTCCAGCCAAAAGGGTTTTATGAAAAATAGACAGTTAAAGGATCTAACTCATGAATTGGTTACAGCCATTGACATGGCCACTACTATAAAAATTCCACTAACTGTTATAATGATAGTTGCTGCTAAAGCTTTTGACAGAGTAAACTGGCAATACCTATACAGAGGTATAAAACAAAATAATATGGGGGATAACTTTTTAAATACTATAAAATCTATTTATGAATTACCAACAGCTAGGATAGTGGTAAATTAAGTTCTATCATCCCCAATCAAGATAGGACGTGGGACGAGGCAAGGCTGTCCCTTGTCCCCTTTATTATTTAACATGTATATAGAGCCACTGGCTAGAAGAATAAGATCCAAAACAGGGATTATTCCGTTTGGATACCTAGACTTGGAAATAAAAACAGCGTTAAACGCAGATGATTTAATGGAAAGGGGCGACCACTCGGTCCCCCCGAACGTATGGCGGAGTGCCTCGATCCCCCCGGGAAGCCATTTTTGGGCGGGAGGCGCGTCTCGGCTGGTATGCCCGAAGCGGCGTAGCCGGGGCGCGTCTTTTCCCGCCCTAGAGTGGGCTGGCCTAGACACCGACGTAGCCAGCCCCGCCCTAGGGGCAGGCAGGGGCGGGTTTACGCCCGCCCTGAAGACGGATAAAAAGAGACGCAAGACCAGAAGACGTCCTCTTGTTCTTGTGCTCCGAAGTTGCACCTCCTCGCTACACGTGAGCTCGGGACAGAACGAAGAGCCAATTTTGAGCGTTTTGATCTTTTTCTTTGTCTTCTAGATACTTCGTCGGAGAGATGCCCAAGAAAGGCGCAAAGAGAATGACGACTGAGCAGATGGTTCGGGCCCTCTTTAAGGATATGTCCGACATAAAGAAGCGGCTGGCGGAGCGAGACGGGGAGGAGGGATCGGGCCAACCACCGGCTGGAGGGAGACCTAAGAGGCCGAGAAGGGTTCCAGCCGGGGGAAGTGTCCCGGCTCCCTCTGCCCCGCTCGAGGTGCCGACCCCGCTACCGATGGAGGGGAATCCAATCCCCGTTGTCATCACCCCGACATCCAACAAGGATATGCCCCCCGAGCTGGCAGCACAGCTAGCAGCGTGGTTGGGCGATAGTACTGAGGGCGCTACGGCTGCCGAGGCACAGGCGCTGATAAGAAAGCTGCGTAAGGAAAAAGAAGCAGCCAAGGTGACCGCACCGGTGGCGGTGATAGAAAAGCCGCAAGTGGTAGACGCAGCATCCGGTTCAGGTAAGCGGCCATTGCCGATCGCAAGGGACGAGTCAGCACCCTCTCGTAGAGAAAGATTGGGGCAGCATGTTCCCTTAGCAATAAAAGAAAAGATTTGGGCGGGGGAATACGTGAATATATTCTCCTTGCTTGTCGATCATTATGAGGTAGAGCATGTCAAGAGTCAGAAGGACCTAATGCATCCAAGTGTTTGGCGCGCAAAAATGGCCGCCTTTAAGGTAAATGAGAATATTGGCAACTGGGGCAATGCGTGGGGTATTTTTACATCGATTTTGGTGGACCGTAGGCCCGAGTTGCTTTCTGAGTTTCCCATTTATCAATCACGAATTATGGGTTACTCGACAGCGTATCAAGGTAACCATTGGTTCTGTTATGACAATCTGTTCAGGAAAGAAAAGGAGCATAACAAGAGTTTGACTTGGGACTGTTACGATTCTGTGACATGGGATAAAATGAAAGAATCAGGAATGTTAAAAATGCCATTGGTTGGGAGCAATGTTGTTGATTACTCCCGCCAAAATGTGGGGACGCCCTTTCGGCCAAGTACGAGCACCGACGATTATTCGAGACCCGCAGGCAATACAGGGAAAAAGGGTTTCTGCTTTAATTTCAACAAAGGGAAATGTACCAGGCCTCCGGGATCGTGTAAATTCAAACATGAATGTAGTACTTGTGGGTCGTCCCATCCTGAGTCATCGTGCAGAGCCAGAACGAGTGAGAATGGGGGTAAGGGAGGCGCCAAACAGGTCTAGGATAGTCCGAGGGGCGCCTTTACCAACCCCGATTGATACCTTGGCAATGATTCCCTGGCTCAGCGAATACCCGGATCGTACTTCTGCTGGGGTGCTGCGGAACGGTTTTACACATGGTTTCCGCATCCCGGTAGGGGACTTTCAGGGTGGAGGGACGTGCAAAAATCAACTTTCCGTTTTACAACATACATCTGTAGTGCAAGAGAAGATTCAGAAAGAGGTTAGCCGGGGGCGGGTCGCCGGCCCGTTTAGTGTACCCCCGGTACCGTATTTTGTCTGTTCTCCGTTAGGGGTGGTCCCCAAGAAGGACCCAGGTGAGTTTCGTTTGATCCATAATTTGTCTGCTCCACATGGTCTTTCGGTGAACGATACAATTGATCCAGAGGTTTGTTCGGTGCGATACGCATCGTTTGATGAGGCAGATGCCATCTTGAATCGCCTGGGGCCCGGGACGTTGATGGCGAAATCAGATATCGAGTCAGCGTTCCGGTTGCTCCCGGTACACCCAGACGACCAGCGTCTTCTGGGATTCAGGTTTCAGGGGTCATTTTACATGGATAGGTGTATGCCAATGGGATGCTCTATATCATGTGCTTATTTTGAGAAATTCAGTACTTTCCTGCAATGGGTGTTCACTAAGAAAACGGGTTTCCGAAATGTAATGCACTACCTTGACGACTTTCTGTTCCTTGGCCCCGCCGGAAATCCCGAATGTGCCCAGGCCTTAGCTGAATTCTGTGTGTTGATGGGTCATTTTGGCGTGCCATTGGCACCAGGTAAAACTATGGGTCCCACGACTTGCCTCGAGTTTTTGGGGATCGAGTTGGACTCTAGGGAGGGGTGTTTCCGTTTACCAGCTAGCAAAGTGTTGAAATTCAGGGCAGCCCTCCAAGTATGTTTAACTGCATCTAAGGTTACACTGCATCAGTTGCAACAATTGGTGGGGAAGTTGAACTTTGCATTGAGAGTGATCCCAATGGCCCGCCCCTTTTCCCGCTCAATCGCCCAAGCGATGGTTGGCCTAAAGGAGGGTCATCATCGCACGAGGTTATCGGCCGAGGTCCGCCAGGACATGCGTATTTGGTTAGCATTTTTGGCGGACTTCAATGGTCGAGTCGTCTGGAACAAGCCAGCCGTATCCTCCGAAGAGCTTGGGCTATGGACAGATTCAGCGGGAAGCATAGGCTTTGGCGCCATCTTCGGCACAAAATGGTCTGCACAAAGGTGGCCCCTATGGTGGCACGAGAAGGGGCTGACGAGTAATATTGCTTTCCTTGAACTGTTTCCCATTCTGGTGGCCCTGAGAACCTGGCCTGAAGGGTTCAGAGATCATTCTGTCGTGTTCTGGTCTGACAATATGACCGTCGTAGAATGCATCAATAGTCAGGCAGCCCGTTGTAAACTGATTTTGAGGCTGCTCAAAGAAATTGTACTACTGTGTATGCAACTGAACGTGATATTCAGAGCAAAACATGTCCCGGGGGTGATGAATCAGGCGGCTGATGCACTGTCTCGTTTTCACATGCAGGCTTTCTCGGGTTTCCTTCCTTCAGCGGACCCAGAGCCGGCACCCTTCCCCGAAGCTCTCTGGTCTCTCGGTGCCCCGAACTTCGTCACCTTGTGGGAGAGAGTCTAGCACCCAGGACAAGGAAGGCATATGAAGGGGCGTTTCAGGCCTATTTAGCCTTTTTGGGGACTGAGAGAGGGGGACTCTGGGGTCAGGAAGAGTGGGTTGTACATTTTCTGATGTCCTTACGTAGGGCTGGGAAATCGGTGGCTACGGCCCAAAGGCATCGTGCCGCCATTTCCTTTGTTGCCAGGGCCCATAATATCCAGGACCCGACAGCGTCTTTTGCAGTACAAAAGGCGCTGCGTGGGTGGCAACGCCTTGAGGGTCGCAGAGTAGATGTGAGACGACCGATAGGTCTGGATAGGTTGTCCCAGTTGCTGGCCACACTCCCTACCACATGCTCGTCTCCTTTCGAGACATGTTTGTTCCGGACTGCATTTACGCTGGCATTTCACGGGGCTATGAGGATAAGTGAGCTGGTTGCAAGAAACAAACAGGATGTGGCGGGGGGGTTGTGCCGGGAACACGTTCAGATCAGGGGCGATGCGATGATTGTCTCCTTTCTCAGGTCCAAGACCGACCAAGATGGGAGGGGGGACTGCACGATCATTCGCAGGACCCCCGGGTCCTCCATGTGTCCGGTACAGTGTTTAGAAGATTACCTAGCACGAAGGGTGGCATCATGGGGGGGGACATTGTTGAGGCATGCAGACGCCACCCCGCTGACGAGGTTTCAGTTTCAGCGGGTGCTTGCAATGGCCATTGCCGCAGCGGGCTTGGACCCGGGCGAATTCGGGACCCATTCCTTTCGAATAGGGGCTGCCACTGAAGCTACAGCCAGGGGTCTTAATGTAGAGCAAGTGAAACGAGTGGGGCGTTGGTCCTCCAATTGTTATAAGAGATATGTGCGATTGCACATGATGTGAAGCTGTAATCATATACTCACGCTTCTTGTCTTTTGTTTGTTTTCAGTTGCGCAAGCCTACGCGGCAGGGCGGACTATGCAGTCGACCCAACACCAGGCCAGCGGTCAGACATCACCGGCTGTGAGAAAGGAGGTGTGGGTCGTGGGCCACTCATACGTGAGACGGGCCGCAGACGTATTCAAAGCAGGTGACATGATTCACGTACCTGGGGAATACGGGTACAGAGTGTCCTTCTACGGAAGAGGCGGTCTCTGTATTGACCAGTTTCAAGCATTCTTTGAGGGTTTGTTAGGGCGGATGAGGTCACCGCCGTCCATAGTCATAGTGCATTTAGGGGGCAATGATTTGGTCACCACCGGTAGACGACTTCTCCTGGAGGCTATGCTTTCCACGGTAAGTTGGTTAGCGAGGAGAGTTCCGGGGTGCATAATTGCGTGGTCTCATATGATCCCACGAAAAGTGTGGCGGGGGGCTATCTCGATCCCTGCTTTGAATCATTCTGTTAGAAAATTGAATAACAAAGTGAGTAGGTTGTTCCGTTCCAAGACATTGCATTCGATCTCGCATAGTTGTATTAATGATGACAGTATGTATTTGGGGGATGGTGTGCATTTGTCAAGGGTGGGGAATGAGTTACTCATAGGAGACTTCTTAGCTTGGTTAAAAACGTTAAAACATGACCTTTAGGTAGGAGTCTTGTGGGGGGTCCGGATAGCCGGTCAACTATCCGGACCTGTGGCGGTAAGGTCATGATCGGTGAGCACTAATTAGAAGATCCCTATGAGTGGGCGTCACCCAACACGGATGGGAGCGCTCGGGAGAGGTGGCCATTGGCCCCTCAGTGGGGAGGCGGTCCCGTCTAAGGGTGGGTCGCCGGAAGTAAAGGAGAGGCGGTCAAGGCCCCTTCCTTTGTAGGAGGGGTTACAGCCCCCTCCTGGGGAATTTCCCGGGGCCAGTGTCATCTGCGACGGCAGATGCGGTAAGTTGTGTGGGGTGGGGGGAGGTCCACGATACCTTCTAGATACCTCACACGAGTCTTCGAACGACCTTTAAATGGCGTCGAGTCTTAAGTGCCCCCGTCAAGTCAAGGGAAATTGTTAGTAGTTGCACTTGAGGTAAGCCTCTGTGCTGTCGCCCCTCCCAAGTGGGAGGGGTAAGTCTGGTTAGGGATCTTGACACCGGTTATGACCTTGCCGTTGGCCCTTAAACGTTAGGATGTACAATTTCAGTATTTCTAGAGAATGTTTTGTAGGATGCTAGTTCGGCTAGGAGAACCTCTGTATTAGAGAATATGTTAAGGTTAGCCAAACATCGCAATGTGTTAATGAAATTGTACATAACATGAAACGTTTAATGTTTTTAATTTTGTTTTAATAAATACGGCCGGGAGGGTCACTCCCTCCCACTTCCAAAAACTTTAAGAACTGTTTCCGGTTTCCCTCCTTTTGGGGATTGTGTTGAGAGGGGGTGGCGGGTATCTCAGCCATATGGAAAGGGGCGACCACTCGGTCCCCCCGAACGTATGGCGGAGTGCCTCGATCCCCCCGGGAAGCCATTTTTGGGCGGGAGGCGCGTCTCGGCTGGTATGCCCGAAGCGGCGTAGCCGGGGCGCGTCTTTTCCCGCCCTAGAGTGGGCTGGCCTAGACACCGACGTAGCCAGCCCCGCCCTAGGGGCAGGCAGGGGCGGGTTTACGCCCGCCCTGAAGACGGATAAAAAGAGACGCAAGACCAGAAGACGTCCTCTTGTTCTTGTGCTCCGAAGTTGCACCTCCTCGCTACACGTGAGCTCGGGACAGAACGAAGAGCCAATTTTGACCCACCCACCAGCCCCTGAGGACAGCCAGTTGTTTTGTAATAAAGTGAATTATAAATATGTTTTCCGTTTCGTTTACAGGCTGTGAAGGTATCAGTTTGATGTTGAGCCCAATAAAGAATGGTGAATGTCGTGTAGGTTTTTACGATTAAAATGATTTGATATAGTGTTGTATCTTTAAGCATGCTCTTTCGGTCGTAGCGACCAATGTTTACATAGGTTTGAGTAAGAATTGTCGTATTTATTTTTTGGTAGGCGGTAAGGTCATGATCGGTGAGCACTAATTAGAAGATCCCTATGAGTGGGCGTCACCCAACACGGATGGGAGCGCTCGGGAGAGGTGGCCATTGGCCCCTCAGTGGGGAGGCGGTCCCGTCTAAGGGTGGGTCGCCGGAAGTAAAGGAGAGGCGGTCAAGGCCCCTTCCTTTGTAGGAGGGGTTACAGCCCCCTCCTGGGGAATTTCCCGGGGCCAGTGTCATCTGCGACGGCAGATGCGGTAAGTTGTGTGGGGTGGGGGGAGGTCCACGATACCTTCTAGATACCTCACACGAGTCTTCGAACGACCTTTAAATGGCGTCGAGTCTTAAGTGCCCCCGTCAAGTCAAGGGAAATTGTTAGTAGTTGCACTTGAGGTAAGCCTCTGTGCTGTCGCCCCTCCCAAGTGGGAGGGGTAAGTCTGGTTAGGGATCTTGACACCGGTTATGACCTTGCCGTTGGCCCTTAAACGTTAGGATGTACAATTTCAGTATTTCTAGAGAATGTTTTGTAGGATGCTAGTTCGGCTAGGAGAACCTCTGTATTAGAGAATATGTTAAGGTTAGCCAAACATCGCAATGTGTTAATGAAATTGTACATAACATGAAAAGTTTAATGTTTTTAATTTTGTTTTAATAAATACGGCCGGGAGGGTCACTCCCTCCCACTTCCAAAAACTTTAAGAACTGTTTCCGGTTTCCCTCCTTTTGGGGATTGTGTTGAGAGGGGGTGGCGGGTATCTCAGCCATATGGTCTATAGACCGAATCTCGGGACTGCCTCACCACGTGTAATGGAATTAATGGAAAAATTTGGTACAATATCTGGCTATTTAGTGAATAAAGATAAAACTGAAACCATGACTTGGAATGGCCCAATAAATTCTCAACTAGAAAAGCCAGAGATTAGATATCTGGGAATTAGAATAACCGACGACCTAAACAATTAACGCGCTTATTAATTTTATGAAACTGCACCTGGAAACCAAGACCTTATTAGAATCATGGATGCATCTGCCACTATCTGTATTGGGCAGAACAAACTTGATTAAAATGATGATTCTCCCAAAGTTTACGTTCATTTTTAATGCTTTACCACTACACTTTAAATCAGAATGGTTACAGAAATTGAAAAGTGACCTGACTGGCTTTGTATGGAAAAACAAAGCGGTGAGAATAGCATGGAAAAAGTTACGTAAAAAGAAAGTGGATGGGGGGATCACCTTGGCCGACTTTAAACTATATCAATGGGCTTTCTTTTTTTTAAAAAACAGACATCTTCTCTGGACAATGCACAAAACTCCACGCCCCATCTACGGGCTTTAAAAAATAATTTTCCGGAAGAAGGTCATTTCTTCCTATCCAAATATGGTCATCCCAAATTCTTTAAAAAGATTAGATTCAAAGTTTTGTTAGCTGCCTGCGAGATTTGGGCACAAATCATGCGGGCTATGGACATATCATATTATAGTAGCAAAGCCCCTATCTGGAACGCTCCAGGTACACCAGAATGTCTTTTGGATATCCTAGCTCTCCCTTTATTAAGGGCAGGTCTAGCTACTTGGGGAGAGTTAACGGAAGGAAATTCAATCATTCCTTGGGATGTTATGGCCTTTAAAACGAACTACACTTTGTCAAGACTCAAATACTTTCAATTGACAAGCTTGGCCTGGAACGAACAACAGCTTAGCTCGGACTCAGAATGGGAGGGAGAATTCGTGGAAACTCTAGTATTTAAAAAGGAAGTGGTCAAGTGGTACTGGATGCTAGTGGAAAAAGAGGATAGCAAGTTACCCCCACCAGAGGAAATATGGAGAACGGACATACCAGATGCAGATATCCACACTTTAAGGCAAGTATAATATGCAGCACTTTGGTCAAGCATCAGACCCGCACCTTTAAGAAGAAACCATCTTTTTTACTCTATACAGAGCTTATTGGTCCCCAAAAAAGTTGGGCAAATTGGGAGGAAGCATTAGCAGAAATTGCCCCAAGTGTGGGTTGGAAAATGCGGATGACGTACACATGTTATGACAGTGTCCGGTAATCCATATCTTGTGGTGCGAGGTGGGTGAGTTTGCCTCCAAAACGCTAGGAGTTGAAGTCCAGGTAAGCCTTGACCTTGTTATCTTTGAGATAATGTTTAAAGGTAATAAAAAATACATAGCGAACATATCTCAAGCACATCTATTATTTGCATTGATGGTTATGGCACAAAGAGAAATATGCACGAAATGGGTAACACAGACAGCACCATCACTAGGGGAATGGACTTTATACATTAAAAATACCTGCAGGCTAGACTGTATTAAAGGTTCACCTAGACGCATTAAAATGTGGAAACCAATTTGGGATATGTTTTTAGGAGATGACATGCAAGGACGCCTTCCGCCTGATTTTGCGATATGGGACAAATGGCATAGTAAAGTCCAATGATTAAGGCATATTAAACTTTGCTGGAGTTTGGGCAGATTGCAAATACCTACAGATATATAGTTCAATAAGGCCTTGGCTACCTGGGCAGAGGTGAAGAGCCGGTCATCCCAGTTAGAATGCACCCAGTCTCAGCCTTTTGTTGAATGCTGTGTATTAGGACAAAAAAAAATATTTTAAAAAAAGAGTTGAGAGCACTGTACATGATCAAGACAAGTCAATGAGTGAAAGGAGAGAAAACTGGGTTGTGTATGGTTAATGCATAGTGATGTAGCATTCTTTAAAGAGGTGAGTACTTCAACTCTTTCCTAAATTGGAGCAGCACTGGGGTGGTCCCGATTGATATTTGCATGTTGATCCAGACCCTGGGTGCATAAATGGAAAAGACTACCTGTCTTGTTATTTTGTTTTGCACACTTTTTTAGTGTGCAGTCTGATGTATACTTTCTTCAGGTGTGCCAAGATCCACCGGAGATCATGAGTTTGTCTGCAAGATTAGGGGGCATGCTCGTTGTGATAGCTTTGTAAATGATGCTGCTAGTTTTGAACACAGTGCAGGCTGGCAAGAGGAAGCATTGGAACGGCATCAGGATAGGGATGATACACATGTTGGCATCTCAAGAGAGATGCATTGCCCAACTGCAAATCAGAGAAGGGCACCTTAATAAACACTGTGCGCTAGTGCACTACTATACAGACATTCTAGAAAAGAGTTTAACAATCCCATCCTAAGATAATAGGCATCATGGTCACGTTAACACCAAGAATCACATTGCAAAACATCCAATAAAATCTCAACATAAATAAATACCAAAGCCTTTTTATGAGACTGTGACCGATAATAGTAAAAAAAAAAAGAGAGAGGAAAGGAAGCTCCACACCAAATTCAATGGGAAAGAGGGATGGTGCTATGCAGGATAGTGGAAAATCAAAAAATGAGGGAGGGGGGTGGCTGAACTGCCAAATATTTTGGATTAAACAAGAACAAGAAGTGATAGCTCAATACAGGCAAAAACTGAAAATGAATAAAACCCTCGAAAGAAAAGGAGGGACTCCAATATTTGATGTATTTTGCTACCACAAGAGGCAAGTAGTGTAAATGTATACTGCTATCAGCCCTCTCAGCAAAATTCCCTTACAGAAAGAACCATGGCAAAGTGCTATCTCTGCAATAACTTCCACATTCAAAATTCAACAATTCGAGGACTGTTATAATTTTGTACAATTTGGCAATTGATGAGTTGGATTGTGAGTTCTATAAATCAGGCGCATAAAATCTGCGGTATTTTACATCTAAGGCTCGTTTGTAAACATGATTATCTTGGAGATTAGTTACAAATAAACAATAATGCACATACGGGTGCTTAGTACAGCACACCATCTGACTTATACCTTTAAGTGAGTAAGACACAGCTCGTGTGTCAATTAAAATAAGTAATAATACCAACAAAGCTGCCATTACAAAAGAAGAGCATGTATCCGGTATAATTGCACTGGGAAAAATCTAAATTTAACAGAGCAAAGTCACAAGAAATTGATGCCTAACTCCAGTTTTCTTTTTGTAAAGGTCTTGTGCTCTGATGCATCAAATTAAAAAAATCCTCACATTCCAGAAATATTACATGAATCCTCTGCACGAGGAAAGAATCTGAAGGGGAGTACGAGTGGGAAACAGGCAGCTCATATTTTAATTAGGGTTTGATAATTGAATTATTAAAAGCTAAATAAACTCAAAGATGGCAGTAAATCCTAATTAGCAAAATGTGTATATAATTATACTTATTCTGCACTTAACGACTGCTAACAACATGCTGTTGCTGGTGTGCAAATTAGACCACGCTTTGCCTTGATCAAAAAAGAAGTTATCCATTGTGTTAATCCTGTGTGTGATTTCGTTTCAGCGTGCAGGTTAATGCTTTGGTGCTCGTGCCATATGTTCAACTGCGGCTGCAAAGGGGAGGGAGTGAGAAATGGCGAGCAACACTCATCAATTGCATACTACATATGACTTTAAAATTGAATTGTGTCCATCACATTCGCCAATCCTCTTAATTTTATTAATTGATTTCAAGACACTTAAAAATGACTTAGGGTCATATGTATCATAGTTCCATTTTGCGATTTCTAAATAGCGATTTTTAAGGAATTTGCGAATTCGCAAATAAGGAATAATTTCCCATTCATTCCTATGGGCCAGGAGGCCCATAGGAATGATGGTGAAATGCATTTCATTTTGCGATTCGCAATTTTCTAATCCCAAAATGAGATTGATTTCAAGGGTGCAGCGGTGTCTCAAGGACACCCTGCTGCACCCCTGAAATCAGCATATGTGTGCATATGGCGCACATACATGCCCTTTGGGCATGTATGTGCGTCACATGCCACATTAAAAAATGCCAATTTGTGCATTTTTACAAGAAATCGCAAATTACTACCAATTGAAAGTTGGTGGTAAATTGTGATTTCTTAAGCTTAATTCGCTATAGAAAAATGCTTCATACACAGCATTTAAGGAATCGCAAAATTGCGATTCCTTAAATGCTATAGCAAAATAAGGAATCGCAAATTTATGCGATTCCTTATGATGCGATTTTTTGATACATATAAAAAAATGCATGACAGCCTTTTGCGATTCGCAAAGGCCAGAATTCGCCGAATTCCGGCCTTTGCAAATTGAAAAAGGCTTGATACATATGGCCCTTAGTCCACTGGACTGTTCTAGCGATAGTGTTATGGCCACTTACTACCAGTTCTGTGAATTCTACTTTGCATGATGAGCATACTTATCTAAATGTGCCCTTCTTTTTGGACAACCGAGTAAACATACATCATAAAAAAGACATTACCAACGGATTTGTTTCCGGTTAATCTATTTAAAAATGCAATAATTCCAATGAGTTTCAGGTTTGAGAAAGGATTACCATTCTATGTCCATTAAACAACTGATCCTTCAGGTGTTTTCTTTCAAAAATAGGCTACTAATACACGTTTTGGCCCCTGGTACAAGACTTTTGATAGTCGTAGTAGGGCATACTGGTTGGACACCACACATTTTGGTTTTTCCTGGTCCATAAAAATGCAGCATGGCCATATTTTCACTTGGTCATGTTCATGATTTGAGACAACAAGCCACAATGGTTTTGAGGGTTGTACTTTCCACATACCAGTTAGGTAGCAGTGGGTAGTAGTTGCCATACCACTGCAGTACATTGACATTTTCTAGCTGGGGTCCTTAAGCATGGCATAGGCTTGTGTGACGCAGCAGTTTTTTGCACTGCAAGAGAAGATGCCAGGATATCCTGTAATAACTGTATTTCTAGATGTTGCCGTATTAATTGACCTTTTACAAGATTGTCTCCTATGTGACCCTGTGTTGATGCCCTGGGCCGGTTTCTACTGCACCCAAGCATTTATCTCTGGAACCTGTATAGACAACAGAACAGGTCTGTCCCTAACCGGTCTGTCTCTGCCAACGGCCTAACACCCTGCCATGTCACGAAACCCTCCTCACCTGCAAGGCATGAAAGCTGCCTCCAAACAGGAACATGTCCAGTGCACTCCTGAACTTCCACATTCCATAGACTTTCCGTTGGCCCCAACACCTGAAATCCTGCTGCACACACCCAAATTCCTGCATACCAACTGACATTTCTGTTGTCCCCCGACACCAGAGGGTAGGGTCTACATCCTATAAATGATGCTGCATGCCAAGGACACGTTGAACAGTCTCCTGACACCTACGCAATCCGTGGGTCTCGGACACTCTTCCATCTATAGAGATTATCCTTTTGTTGTACTAAAATAAATCTTTTGTTTCCTTGCTTCCAGAAGTGTGGTCTCCCTTTCTTTGGAATTACAAAATCTATTCTACCATGCCTTTGTTAATGGATTGAATGGTTGGATCCCTGAAAGGTAATCTATTTATTTACTTTGGCCAATAAAAGCTTTAGAAAACATTGACTTCTAGCATGTGAAGAAGTCACTTGGGCCTGATTTAGAGTTTGGTGGACAGGTTATTTCATCACAAATGTGACGGACATCCCGACGGCCATATTACGAGCCCATTTTATCCTATTGCACTTGCAATACGACGGACAGGATGTGTGCCACGTCTGTGATGAAGTAACCCATCCGCCAAACTCCACATTAGGCTCTCAGTTTGAAATTTTTGGGATACGACTTTTGAGGAATATTTTGACTCACCTCTTGATAACACTGATGTGCCCCAGTCAAAAGACACAGTGAGGTTAAAAAATATCGTCACCTCCTGCTCGGCTTTCATCTCAGGTGAGCTTTTCTTTTAAATTGATTTATCTCAAAATGTAAATTAAGTCACCCAACAGCAAAATATCAATAGCAATTCAGTAATTTCTGAAAGTTTTCGAAAATGACTTTTATTTTCTATCCTTTTGATTGGTTTATTAGTTTTTTACTGTAAACATTAATATCTATTTTCTGTGATAAGAACAAAGAATGGTTTGACGTTAATTTTCATGTGCACTCTGCTAAAGAAAAGAAAAAAGCAAAGACACAATAGTTTTACAAGACTGTACTTTTATTACTATTTCTATCAATACTTTCCTCTTATGGCTACTTTCTTTTTAGGGCTACACACATTTGTTTGGCTTTTAAACCCTAATGCTTGATTGTGCATTAATAAGTTATGTCTGATGTTATTTCAGCAGTACGTATAGCTTGACGGAGGTTTGTAAATAGTTGCACGTGCAAGTAATACCTCAGGACGTACCTTATTGCTTACACTTATTCTAGATGTGAATGGAGTAATTAATTTAAAGATATCTGAAATCAGATTTATTCTGTTTTACGCGTAGTATCTTGATGACTGTGGAGAACTCTGCACATTAAAAAATAGGATAGTCTCTGCAGTCATACAAAATACTGAGGCTTATTTACAAGCCCCTTGCAACACTTTTGCACCATCTTTGCATCACTTTTTGTGATGCAGCAGTGGCGTAAACAATGCACCAGGTTGCGCCCTATTTGCAAAGTGATGAATTCAGGCAGATGCGTCACCTTGTAAATCCTTGCGCCACATTATACATGCAGTTATAATGTATGCAGAATGGGCGTTCCCACGCCAGAAATTCTCATAGCAGTGACGCAGGGAAATCTACAAGATTTCACTGAGCCACTTCTAGGATGCCACTGTGTCAAAACATTATGCGTGCTTGGAGCTTGCGTAAGGAGGGACGCAGTGCAATAAGAATAGGCCTTCCTCAACCATTGCTAAAGTTGCATCAGACTCACAACACAACACCAGCAATGCGTGGTTTTTGTGCTGACGAACACGTCAGAATTTCGTATTGTAAATACTGCTCATCCATGGTGGTGCAAGGGTTTCCCTCGCAGGTTCAAAGAAACTATCACATCGATGCTTTAACGCAGCAATGCGTCAGTTTCTTGGAAATAAACCCCACTACATATAAAACTACACTCATAGTTTGTGAATACCCAACAAATAATAAACTTACACCAAAAGTGTAAGTTAACCTATGGGAATAGGGCCCTAAGTACCAAGAGTAATGATGACTTGCGGTATATAGAGCGATATCATGATCCCGATTTGTGCCCAAGCACAAGTGATAAACTTACCTCTAGAAGCAATGACAAGGGACAAAGAGCAATCTTGGAACTCCATTACTGAATCATGGTCACTAGAGGAGAGGGACAGTCCTCTCACTGGGTGAGAGGGTGCTGAATAACCATCATGTGTATGGATGCTGCTGGGTCAAGAAGACACAAGTATATAAGGAAGTAGTTATGCATAGATATACAAATGAATACCTCAGTTGCATACAAATACTACCAGGGTTGTTATAAATAGTGTTCCAAGTGTCAAATTAAAGTCTAGTAGGGAAATACATATTTTTATGGTAAATAATATGATATGTTTTGTGGCCTGATTATAATAGAAATAGTATTATATTGTGTGGTGCGATGCGGTGTGCTCAGCATTCCTGTGCAAAGAATCCATGGGAATGCATACCACTGCTCATGCTGTTTATTGATCTGTACATACATAGGACCCGATTCTCAAAGCTTTTTTTGGCTAGAAACATAAGTTAACAGTCAAAAAGGGTTCCATTTATGCCTGCAGATAACCGCACACATGTCTGCGGATACAAACATATGTTGTCCTGGATTTACAGTGCCCTTAAATGTTTATCTTTGGTGGTCATTGTAATGTGGGAAGATCACAACACAAGTCTATAGAGCCCTCATCCACATTTTGTAGTATGCTCATCAAAGGGCCAGTGCATCTACCTCTGGGACATAATACTATGGATTCATCAGGTGGTCCCTCATCAGAGATTCTACAAGTGTAGTATGTGTAAAATGTTTAATGTCCTCTAATCTTTGTGTTCTATTCTGGGTACAACTTGTCGCTATAGGAAAGTGGATTATTATGTGATATGAGTGAATACCCTTGCTATGCAATATTATCACAATGCCTCAAAGATGATTCTTGGATTTACAACAATAATCCTTAGCTCAGTCCTGGAATTGTGGCAAAGGACAGCAAGGCATTACTGGAGGAACATGGGCCCGATTCACAGAACCAACTTAAGGCAAAATCACAAACTTACTACCATTTTGGTATTCACAGAAGGCACTTACTCATTTTGTTATTCACAGAAGGCACTTACTCATTTCGGTATTCACAGAAGTTAGGAGTCCTAACTTTAGGTCTCCTAAATGCTTTCTGTGAATACCGGAAGTCTTAAAGTTAGGATTTTTCTCAGTTTAGGAATAGTAAAGTTAGGACTCCTAACTTTTTATTTTTACTTTATTTTTTTTAAAACTTTTTTTGAAAAACTTTATTTGTATCAGTTTCCAAATTACAAACCATTAAGTGCCATACATATTGTACTGCCTTGCAACAGTGATACCTTATGTATGTATGCTACCCCTACCCTAGTGCTATTCCCCCCAACGTCCCCCCTCCCGCCTTTACCCTCCCTTTGTATCCTTCCAGCTTCTGCGAATGCATTCCTCCGCTAAGTGAGCAAAGTTGGGCCCCAAGTTCAAAGTTGAGTCCAGCACTTGAGTTTCAGTGTCCAGTGTGCCCACAAGCATCATCCTCTATATAAAGGCTACCCGTTGCTACGCACCTCTAGATTGGCATCTGTCCCCCCTTCTTTACAGAATTCCCGTACCTCCCCACGCCCCAAACAGTTCCCTGCGCCACACAACCTCACATCTCATTCAACAATGCTTTCCGCCTCTGCTCCTGTATCATTTCTGTCATCCTCTCCCTGCTGCCTCACAAGGTAAGCTATCAGTGGGCCAGAGATATCCTTTGGCCGGGATTTCAAGGGTAATTGTTCTGCATAGGCTTGTAAATATTCCTGCCACGTAGTCATATCTTATATCGATCCCTTAAATTTAGGCACCCTGCCCCTGCCCCATCTACATGCCACTTGTCTGCGAGCTAGCATAATGCCCATAATGAGAAATTTGGGATGTGGCGTTTTAATATCTGCCACCAGTCCCAGTAGAGCCCTGGTGGGGAGTGATTCCATGCGGGTCCCCAGCATTTCTGTCAGTGCCACAAATACCTCCCTCCAGTATTCAGCGACTGCCGGGCAATTCCACGCCAGATGCATGAAGTCGGCAGGGCCTTGTCTGCATCTGAGGCATCTGTCATCATCTCGGAGTTGCAGTCTGTGCAGGCGCGCTGGCGTGTGATATAGTTGATGTAAGAATTTAAAATGCAGCAGCCATAGCCTGCTACTACCCGATACTAGTGCCTTCTGCAAACATGCCAATTCCCACTGATCATCAGTAAGCGGGTCGGTCAGGTCTCTGTCCCATTCTGCCCTGGCCCTGACTTGTGTATTAGGAGGAGCAGTGCGTACCCTAGCATACAACATGGATATGCCATGCGCAGGAGCATCCTTCTGCAGTATCAGGTGAAGGGAGGTGAAAGTCTCCAGCTCCTTTGGGAAGTCTGGATATTTGTCCCTAACACTTTGCCAAACCTGGTGTACATAAAAAGGTCCTGAATGTGTATGGGGCTTCCCCAAAGAACTGTTCCTTAGTCCGGAATTCTCAGTATTTCAGTCTAGTCAGTAAGTTCTGGCAGATCTTTTCAGTTGTTACCTGTAGATACGGGCAGTTACTCAGAGGTATTCTTGGGGAGTAAAGTTGAGGCACTCCGTCAGCTTTCGCCAACCAGTGCCAGGCTTTGACTGTGCAATCCACAGTAGTCGGATCCCTATCTCTCTCCTTATAAGGCATGAACACATATCCCGATGGTGGGACCGGAGCCATATGTCCATCCTCTACTGCGAGGTGGGGCATGAAAGCAGGGGGTGGAACCAATACACCGCGGAATGCGCTTGTGCACTGTGGTAATATTGTTCAAAACCAGGCACGTTGAATCCTCCATGATGGTACGGTAGTGCGAGGGTGTCCAGTTTCAGCTGTGCTTGCTTTCCTCCCCATATTAATCTAATTGACTGGGTTTTCAGAGTTGCAAAGAAGTGAGCTCCTGGGTGGTAGGGAATATTGATGAATAAATATAAAAATTTGGGTACTATTACCATCTTGATCAATGAGATCCTCCCGGCCATTGATAGGGGCAGTTTGAGCCAGCTTGTGATATTATCCGTTACATTAGTCATTGCCCGCCCATAATTCGTTCTCATTAAAGCCTCCTTATCCCTGGCTATGTGGATCCCCAAATAGTTAAAACCCTCACCCTCCCATTTTAGTGGGTAGTCCAAAGGGTGTACAGGTGTGCGGTCGGTTAGTGGGATAGCTCTGAATTTAGTGATCTCCCCCAATACAGGGTTTAGATTGTCTTGTGGTTTGTGAATCTAGAGGGTGATGTCGTCGGTTTATAGGGAAACTAAAACTTGCCTGGAGGGGTAGATAAGGCCTCTATGATTGTGGTGCTGCCTCAATTTAGCTGCCAGGGGTTCCACTGCTACGGCAAACAGAACGGGAGACACAGGGCATCCCTGCCTCATCCCCCTGGTGATGGAAAAGGCGTCCGAGCGGGACCCGTTAAGGAGAACCCTAGCGGATGGTGCGGTGCAGAGTAGTTTGATCCAGCCGAGGAAAGATCCTGGCATCCCCATGTATGCCAGAGTCCCCAGCACGTAGTCCCACTCCACCGAGTCAAACGCTTTGGTGGCATCAAGAAAGACAGCCACTGCGGCGCAGTTTGGATCTATGTCCTGAATAATGGCCAATAGGGTCCAAAGATTATAACTGTGGCTCGATTCGGCACAAATCCTGCCTGATTAGGTAGCATAAATTTTTCGAGGAGGAGATTTAACCTGGTAGCAAGCACTTTCGCCAGAATTTTAGTATCACTGTTTAGCAGTGACGAGGGGCGATATGAGTTGCATTGGTCGGGAGGCTTACTGGGTTTGAGCAGCGATATGATGTGGGCCTCTCTCATAGTCTCAGGTAGGGTACCTTCTTCCAGAGCTTCATAGAACACCGCTTTGAGGATGGGGGCTAGAATAGAGACATAGGCTTTATAGAAATCTATTGGGATCCCGTCCGAGCCCGGGGATTTGCCCGATTTTTATACTCATTATAGCATCAGTGATTTCATCCACTTCAAGATCCAGAGCCAAGAATTTACGCTGCACATCTCCCAGCCATGCAAGGGCTACATCCTCGAAGTAGTCCCCAAGGTTCAGTGTGCATTGTCGCTGTGACGTGTAAAGTTGCTTATAGTACTTAGTGAGGGCTGATAGTTGGTCTGATAGGGACCTACAAGGGACACCCTGCTCATTTTGCAGTTCAAGGACGTAATTGCGGAATCTGGGGGGTCTAACCGCTCCTGCTAAGGATCTCCCTGGCCTATCCCCCTCGCCATACAACCTGGCTGTGCATTGCTTCCCTCGAAATCTGCATTCCCTCTCTGCGGCCTCTACGTACTCCGTCATTTTCTCCCTCAGGCTAGCCTTGCTAGTACTTGCCTCATCCCTGCTGTGTATCTTCCTCTCAAGCCCTTTCATCTCTTTCTCCAGAGCGCTCAGTGTTTGTCGCAGGTCTTTCAGAATGCCCCCTCCTTTGGAGATACACCACACCCTCACTGTCACTTTGAAGGCTTCCCAGACTGTCGTAATGCTAACCACAGATCCCGTATTCCTTGGGGAAAAATTCCGTTATCTCCTGTTCTATCTCTGCCTTAAATACAGCATCTTGCAGATGTAAGGGATTAAGCCTCCAATTACTATATGGAGCCAAGTCTACCGGGGGCTTCACATTGACTACCACTGGGGGGTGATCAGAAAATGTTTTGGCCATATGAGTCACCTTGCCCACCCAGTGTACCATACCTTTCGAGATAAACACATAATCCAGCCTGGCCCAGGTGTTGTGCACAGCTGAGTGATGCATTCTAGCCCAACTAGACGGGTGCATGTGGCGTAAGTATCTACCAGGTTGTCTGTGCTTACAATGTCCTGCAGGGTACGTTGTGAGGTGGTATAATGCGCCGCTGAGGCGTGAGACCAGTCCAAGCTAGGGTTTACAACAGAATTGAAATCCCCCCCCCATATGACATGCCTGTAGTCAAGTGTATGCAGCTATGTTCGGCCCATAATAGGACGCCAACACTATATCATGCGTATGGAGCCTACCCCACATCAGGCAATACCTCCCCTCGGGGTCCAGGTCTGTCCCGCCCTCCACAAATCTGACTCCACGTTTAATTAGTATGGCCGTCCCTCTTGAGTAGGTTGAATAGGATGCAAAGTAGCTATGTGATGCCATTCTGGATGCAAAGCGAGGGTCACTCCCCTTAGCTAAGTGTGTCTCCTGTAGGTGGACGATGTGGACGTGGTGCCAGTCAAGGCAGCCTAACACCTACCGTCGTTTCCTAGGGTCATTCAGCCCCCTCACATTCCATGTAATAATGTTGAGATCTGTGCCGTCCCTGCTCACATCAGTCATGACTATCGGGGTGTGCCTGCTGTGTGAAATCTTGGTCGCCTCTTTCGTTCACATACTCACGGTGGAGTCCCTGCCAATTATTTCGCCCCATGTCCCTCCCCCCGCCACCCACACCGGCTACCCCAACTCACCAGGAATAAACAACCCCCCCTTCCCAGCACCCCAAAACAGAGCTGCTGCGCTCTCAACTTTTGAACCATTTAGTCGAAAACGACAGCCAGGGGGAATGCCCACAATAGGGGGCCACTAGGGGCTCCTGCCATTGCCACTCAGCCTCACTATCTCCCCCATCTGCAACCACCTGAACCTCAGGGGTCGGTCTGACAGGACAGAGGCGAGCGGCCGGGCGGCCATCTATGCCATCTCGACAATAACTGAGCTTATACATCACCATGCAGCATAGCGTCTTTTAGTAGTCCATCTGCTTGCCACTGAGTTCCTGGACCCATGTAATCCGCAATCTTCAAGAGGGCTCCGTCATCGGTGAATGGGATCTCGATCGACGTCTCGCAGCTTCTTCCCGGGAAGACGAACATCTGTCGCGCCTGAGATATTCCTCTGCCTGTTGTGGAGTGTTAAAAATATGTTGAGTTCCTCTGTGGTGAATTGGTAGTCTTGCAGGATATGACATTGCATGCTGGATGCTTTGGGACTGCATCTTCTTCTTCACAGCCAAAAACTTGCGTCAGGCTTCCTGCACATTTTGCGTGAAATCAGGGTATAAGGATAGAATGGTGTTCTCATACCTCACTTCCCCCTTTTCTCTCGCTAGCCGTAGCAAAGTGTCTCTGTCGCGATAATTTAGGAACCGCATTATCACCGGGCATGGGGGGTGCCCGGGGGAGGCCTCGTTGCCAGTGATCGGTGAGCCCTTTGGATCACCAGCTGAGCGGAGAATGAGTCCTTCCCAAATAGGTCAACAAGTAGACGCTCCATGAAATCTTCCAGCCTACCCGTGTTGGTGGTCTCGGCCAGGCCTAGCATGCGAACGTTGTTCCTCCTAGAGCGGGCTTCCAACTCCTCGTTCTTATCAGCAATGATTTTCAAGAGCTTGTCCATTTTTGACATATGCTGCTTACTCGCCCCCGCACCATCCTCCAGCTGGACACCCTATGTTCAGCTTTCTTCAGCTGCTCCTCATGCTTGTCCAATTTCTCTACGACATTGTCCAGCTTGCGGCTCATACAGTCTATTTTCGAGTCTATGGAGGTGAGACTTTAATGCATGCCCACTAGCAGTGCCTTCCATCCTTCCTCCCTTGTCTCCGGCGAATCGTCGTCACCCTGGTCCCTGGATGCTGAGCTGGGCTTTTTGCGGGTGTCAAACGCCAGTTTCGATTGCCTTGGTTCTGCCTTACCCATGCTGGCAGGTTGGTAACAGCTTGAGCACGTCTAGTGGATGGAGGTTGGTCCCTGGTCCGTCCCGGCGGGCAACTTTAGAGCACCCTCGTCAGCTTTCCCACAGTGCCAGGCCCCCGTCCAGATAGTGATCCAGGCGACCTCATCAATGTCCCAGGTCCAGCAGGCTTGCAACTGTTCTCAGCTCGCAGGTGGCAATATCAGGGCTCGGGGGAGTTGCGAGCCTCAAACGACGTGCTTTTTCCACCTACGCCTGGTCTCTCAGCGCAGCTCGCGGTCACAGCTCACCCGTCTTCAAAATGGCGGCCGTCCCCGGATCTGCAGTGCCCCGGCTCCGTTATGATGCGCTGGGGGATAGGTCGCAGCCCACCAGGGTGAAGGCACTACTTGTATAGCCACGTGAGGTAGCTGAGCGTCCAATCTACCTCCTCCCAGCACTAGTATGTCTGCTGCGGCCCCCGTGGCTCAGCGTCGCATTGCAAAATGGCGGCCACCGCGTTATCGTCCTTCACCATTAGTCTCAGGCAGTAGTGGCTGCCCCCCGCAAAGAAACTTTTGCCAGCTCGGCCAGTACCTGTGCACAGCCTCTGCAGCAACTTCCATCTGTGGCCTGACTCCTCTCGCTCTTTCCCCTTCAGCCCCACAGGGCCCATGCTTCTCTGCTGCGTAATTATTGCTGGGTGAATTGCACTTGATTGTAGGGGTACCAGATTGCCTCTCCCGTGTTGGCGCCAAGGGCGGAATGCCTCTGGGTCACTCTGGCAAGCCTCCAGGCCTTGCCCAGTGTCCTCCGTCACGTCGCGTGTGGGCCTTCACAGCCTCGGCCTCATGTGATCACTGTGGCTGCTGCAGCCCTCCGGCGCAGTCTGCTCCTCACTCCCGCCGCAGCTCCCACTTGCGTTTTAACCCAGCGGGGTTCCGGAGCTCCGGTCGCAAAATCGCACCGCTGGTTCAGGAGACCTACCGCGATTGAGTGGCGATGTGTTGGGCAGGTTTTTTGATGGCAGGATGGGGATTATGATGTTTTAAACGCACGGCCCCGCAGGAGCTCTACACCGGAGCAGCCATTGCAGTCCGGCGCCACCTAGCGCCCAAGGACTCCTAACTTACGACTCCTAAATGCCTTCTGTGAATACAGAGTCTTAAAGTTAGAATTTTTCTCAGTTTAGGAGTATTAAAGTTGGGAGTCCTAACTTTAGTACTCCTAAACTGAGAAACATTCTATCTTTAAGACTTTCTGTATTCACAGAAGGCATTTAGGAGTCCTAAAGTTAGGAGTCCTAACTTTACTACTCCTAAACTGAGAAAAATCCTAACTTTAAGAATTTCGGTATTCACAGAAGGCATTTAGGAGTCCTAAAGTTAGGACTCCTAACTTCTGTGAATACTGAAATGAGTAAGTGCCTTCTGGAATAAGTAAGTGTCTTCTGTGAATACCAAAATGGTAGTAAGTTTAGGATTTTGTCTTAAGTTAGTTCTGTGAATCGGGCCCCATGTGTTAAGTATTTTACAGTGCGGAATAGTACTGTACCCTAGCTGGTGCAGTGTTACAGAGTTTCAAATAAGAATTCTTCTCTTTATTCAAACTTAAATTGAATCTTAGTTTTTTCTTCGAAACTAATTATTAAACGTTATCCGAAGATGTAATCATTCATTGATTTTTATTTTCTTCTTCATCCAGGTTAAAGATTACTATGGTTTTATTCCATAAATGTTCATTTGTAACAATAAATTGATAATCCTCAGTGCATTATGGACTGTAGGGCCTTCATCAGAAGGTCTTTAGATGCTGTGGAACCAAAGATAACTAATATTCAAATAGATCATGTTTTCACAATCAATTATTACAAGGGTTTCACAATGAACTTGTATTCAAATAGATCATATTTGCACAACTCTACTGTAAATCATCATCTTTAACTGTTACTGCAAGATCATCACAATAATATAAAGTCCCACCAGATGTGTGTGCCATACATATATATGACTGGTATTTATCAATGGTATTCCTGCAATTAGCCTTCCCATCAATGTCTCTGGTGAAGTTTGGTAATGAAATCCCCTTAACACAGCTTGTGAGCCAGGCCAGGGTATGGGCTTCCTGGGGCCTCTGGAGGCTGGGGGTGTGGCGCCACATGCCCCCCTCCACATATACTGCAATTTCAACCCCCCCATTTAAGCAAATTATTGCCCCTGTGGTGGGCTCCTTGGAGCCTCTGGAGGTTGGGGGAGTGGGGCCGCTTGGTCCCCCTCTACATATAAATAATTATCGATACCGGATTGGGCTCCCCAGGGCCTCTGAAGGTTCAGGGATGGGGACCACATTGCACCCTATATATTTATTTATTTTGCCATTTGATATCGCACACAAATCACTCCCAAAGGACTAGCTTGGCGCTGCACTGCACGAGAAGAGAAGAGAAAAGGAGGGAGTCTAAAACAACCAATTCTAAGTCCTTTCTTAAAGGAGGGAAAATCTGGGCATGAACGAAGGCTAAAAGTGAGTTTATATATATACCAAAGGTACCAGAGGGTCTAAGGTAAGTATGCCCACATACAAGAAACCAAACCAGGACTCACCCTTACAACCAAGTAGTGACACAGAGAGCTCTCCGTGGATGAGGACAAGTACCCATCAGTCACCATTCGGATCCGCCCTTCATCATTTGGGGATTTTGTCCGTACCACCCGTCAGAGGTTTATCGGTGCTCTCTTAGGAGGTCAACCCGGTGGTAGGGGGTAGCCTCACTAAAATAAGAGGACGACAGTGTGGTATACCACTTGATGTAAGTAAGTGGTAAATGAAATGGGACTGGGGTGTGTAGTGCAAAAGAGAAAGTGAAGGAACAAAAAAACCAAAGGGAGTGGATTTAAAATTGGTTAGGGCTAAGCACCCAACAATGATTTTATTCCAATTGTGCTTACCGTACCAATGTTAAAAACAATATGCCTGCTCACTGACCAATGATGTGGACAGCCTCAGGGCAGTGTGGTCGACTAGTTTCAGCAATTTGGCGACTTGTTATGTCAATTGCTTTCTTCAGGACCGAAAATATCAACATCCCCAGATGGCCAGGACGCCGGCCAGGAGTACCGACGGTTAGAGCGGTGCTTCATTCTTCCCCTGAGCCACAGCCAGGTGGGGTGAGGCTCTCTTACCTTACACGTCTAGTGTGTACAGACTGTAAGGACACCCAGAACATCCAGGTGACTGTTTGCACTTGTTGTGTGTTCTTTAGGGTGTTACTTTCTTTTACTCACTTTCTTTCACATGGTGTAGTAGCTTTTTTTGATATTTTCGGTCCTGAAGAAAGCAATTGACATAACAAGTCGCCAAATTGCTGAAACTAGTCGACCACACTGCCCTGAGGCTGTCCACATCATTGGTCAGTGAGCAGGCATATTGTTTTTAACATTGGTACGGTAAGCACAATTGGAATAAAATCATTGTTGGGTGCTTAGCCCTAACCAATTTTAAATCCACTCCCTTTGGTTTTTTTGTTCCTTCACTTTCTCTTTTGCACTACACACCCCAGTCCCATTTCATTTACCACTTACTTACATCAAGTGGTATACCACACTGTCGTCCTCTTATTTTAGTGAGGCTACCCCCTACCACCGGGTTGACCTCCTAAGAGAGCACCGATAAACCTCTGACGGGTGGTACGGACAAAATCCCCAAATGATGAAGGGCGGATCCGAATGGTGACTGATGGGTACTTGTCCTCATCCACGGAGAGCTCTCTGTGTCACTACTTGGTTGTAAGGGTGAGTCCTGGTTTGGTTTCTTGTATGTGGGCATACTTACCTTAGACCCTCTGGTACCTTTGGTATATATTGGTTCTGTTGGGGATAGTACCCAGAGCTAGGTCTTTAAATCTCCCCTAGGTCCTCCTCTACCGTTTTGTGTTCGTCGTAAAAGTGAGTTTATTCAAGTGATAGGGGGCAGTGTAAGAAAAAGATCTGTCTCTATATATTGAGGTATAGATACGAGGGATCACCTAAAGCAACTTGTCCAAAGAACTCAGATGTCTTGCGGGAAGACAAAGATATAGTCAAGAAGACAAATAAGCTGGCTGAGACTTGAGAAGAGCTTTGTGTGTCAAACAGACGTGTTTAAGATGTCACACTTCCCAACAGGCTGCCAATGAAGCTTCATAAGGATCGGAGAGGATGGTGAGCGAGAAGGAAGATTACAGATTAGCTGTGCTGAAGTGTTCTGAACCTCCTGCAGTTTGGACAGCAGAGTGTTGTTTACTGAGGACAACAGGGCGTTCCCATAGTCCACGCGACTGGTGATGAGAGCCTGGACAAGAGTCTTCCTAGCGGTGCCTGGATGCCACGGAAGGGCTTTTTTTTAAAGCCTTATGGTGGTAAAACAGATGCTGCAGGTGGAGCTAACTTGATCTTTGATGGAAAGAGATTGATTGAACCTCATGCTAAGATTTGTACTAAATGCTTAGGAGCAGAAGCTGAGGTGAGTTGTAGGGGCCACCAGTTTGGCTGGCCACATCTCAGTTGCTTTGCTAAATAGAAGGATCTCTGTCTTGTTGCTGTTCAATTGGATACAGTTGTTACTTATCCAATCAGTGACTTCCATCATGCAGTTTGCAAATTTACTCTTCACCTTGCCAGAATTAGGACCAAATGAGAACAGTAGGTGAGTGTAATCTACGTATGACACAATCTCCATACCGCACGCTCTAGAGATTCAGGCTAATGGCACCACGTAGGTGCTAAAGAACTAAGAGCTCAGGCGCGATCCCTGGGGACTTCTTTGTCCATATGCATCAGTTGAGACTTGAAAGGATCAAAGCGGACTTGTTATTTTCATTTGGGAAGGAAGTCTATGAGCCACTATAGCACCCTGCCATGTAGCTGTGAAGCCTACTGGTAAGAATAGAGTGGGAGGCTGTGTCAAATACTGCTGACAGATGCAAGAATACCAACATGACTGGAGTTATGACATCAAGGGAGAGCCTGATAGTATCTGACACAGCCAACAACGTGGTCTCAGTGCTTAGGAGCTCTCTGAAGCCAGATTGTGAGAGGGCCAAGATGCGGTTTCCTTCAAGGAAGGCTGAAAGTTGATTATTGATAAACCTTTCTAGAGTTTTTGCAAGAAAAGGCAGTAGCAAAAGTGGTCTGTAGTTGGAGAAAATTGTTGGATCAGCAGTCATTTTTTCCAGCAGCGGAGATACTGATGCACACTTCCAGTCCCTAGTACCCTTTAACAAATATCAGCCCTGGGGTGGGCTCCCAGTGTCTCTGGGGGCTCAGGAAGGGGGACCAGACATCCTCCTTCCTGTTCCTGAATACAGTTCGGGGGTGGGCTTTCCGGGGCTTATTAATATTGAATACGGCCTGGATGCCATTTTGCTTATTTCCGATCTCGCAAGATCCTGCAGGGTATTGGAATTTTTTGCTGATTTCTTTTCTTTTTTGTCTCGGGTGGGGTTTCTCTGAGCCACCCCCCCCCCCCCCCCATGGGCCCTAGGGGTTCAGGGTATCCCTACCATGCCCTTTATACTATTTCCCCCAAAGTCTGATTGGATGCCTGCAGGGGGTTGGCTTCACAAATGGTGATGAAATATTACTTTTCATTAAAAAAAAACTAGAAAATCACTGAAAAAAAAATGTTAAAGAAACCTTACAGTTAAGTAAAATTGTTAGCAACAGCGTACCCTTTGAAACTCTAATAACCACAGAAATTCACATGTTATAGCTATAGTTATCTCAAGTAACTTATTGATTATAAATAAACCTGCAATTGCATAGCAGGTCTGCTTTTCCACAATAAGTAATTGCATGCTGCATACAATTCCGCTTTGTAGAAATGGCAACTGTTAAAAATGTTTAATGACATTTTATGAAGTGGGCAAATTACCTTACCTATAAATACTTTGTAGACATGACATGACATGTTCCAATTCATAACGTTGAAGGGGGTAACAACATAATTGTATCATTTTTATAGGGCTAATGTTCTGCTTTAATAAGATAACATCTATTATACTGCTTGCCCAGAGGAGGAACACTTCCTCTTTTTTACATGTATTTATACACCAAACATTGTAATTTCTTCAAGTATGAAGTAAAAATATAATTGTTTGGACACATCATTGCATATGTCAACGTCTCAGCTGTATTCTCCAGAAATATGGTCATCAATCTTTGAAATCATACATTTCTGTGGAGTTCCCCCCATTTTCAAGACCTCTTCCAGTCTCTTAGCTCTGTGGCCCCCCTTACATGCTGCCTAGAGCAGTATGCCCTGTGGGAATACCACTCTTTGTAATTACTTGTGTCTCTGTTTTTCTGGACTATGTAATCCTAGGTCTGCAAACACTGGACACGGTTTTACACAGTAGGAACTTGACTCTAGTGAAACCTCGGATGAGTGATGACTACAAGTAGGGCCGCAGGCATAGGTGCAGTCACCCTCCACCGTCCTGTCTTGGCCACAGGGAGAGCAAATAACTGCCCTCCCAGAATTGCCTTGCCCACCTGAGATCAGTGGCGAAACGAAACTTGAGGGGGGCCCCCTGCAAAGTACAAGGAGGGCCCCCCTCTGGACTCACACAGGAACATTCATGTCCGGGCACTCTGCTGAGGGGGCCTCCTAGAGTTTGGGGCCCTCGCACTGAGGGGGGGAAGCGAGGGACTTTGTTACACCACCAACAGCGGTCGGTGGTGGGAGTAGCTGCCGGGCGGTGACGTGGGGAGGGGCAGGGTGGGGGGTAGTAATCTATAGATTACGGAGGATTACAGATAAGTAAACATATAAATAAATAAAACGAATTTAGTTGCGCGCACTGCATCCCAAAGTGCGATGCAGTGCACGCAACAAAATTCTTTTTTTTAATTTATATGTTTACTTACCTGTAATCCTCCTTAATCCATAGATTACTTCCCCCCACCCTGCCCCTCCCCCTCCCCACGTCACAGCCCCATAGCTACTCCCACCACCGACCGCTACTGTATGCCACTGCTCGAGACCCTAAAAGGCTTCGAACAGCGATAGCCTTTTTGACCCACAGTACTGTAAGTAAGGACTGCTTTGAGAATAATGGCCAAACTATCTTTATTGAGTGCCAGACCAATAGACAAATTTATTCTACCTTCTTCTGACCCCTAACGTGTGCAACACATAGGTCAACCATAGTTCACATACTCAAACTGTTCTAAATATGATGGTGCTGTCTACCAGGACACTATGTTCCCTTCTCAAAATTGGCAGCCCTACGCAACTAAAGAAGAAATCATTTAGTAAGAATAGTTTCTTGTAATACAAGGCCTCCTCTGTGACATTTTTTCGGTCCAGTTAAGGATACCTGCTGATTTTTCCCCAACAGGGAAAGGATTGCTTTGGTCAGAACAAAGACATAATTGTACCTGGGTAGTAAAATATGCTAGGCCTCTTTGTTAGCAAATTTCAAAGTAAATTGGGGTTGTATTCCAGCAGGGAGGCCTGTCATGGAGTGAAACTCCAGTATAATTTTACTCGTAAAGTGCCATGCACTTAGCCACATATTTCATATTTGAAATCAATTTAGGTTCCCACTGATTTGTTCACGGCAGGACGTCACACCTTTTGTTGGTGCTGTCTCGTACCATAAAGACAGCATTGTACACAGGTTATTTCTATGTATGCCACAGAGAATGCTACTGAGCAGTAACGTGTGTGTATTTAGCTTTACTTTGTGTGGAATACATTTCATGTTTTAAAATGTCAAGAGTGGAGAGATGCTAAAAGGAATTGGAGGTCATTCAAATTAGGAAATATAAAAGAAAAAAGCATTGTTTAGCAATTTAAATTCAAAAAGGCAGCAGGGCATCTGTGATAAGCCAAGGGCTTAGAAATGTTAATCCTTAGAAGCAAGTGAAAAAGTAATATGAAAAAAATAGTAGATTCGCAAAATAAGCATTTGAAGCTGCTCAAAACTCTAAAAAATAAGAACATAAATACACAAACATTGGGTATGATATTGGGGAACTTTGCAACATACACATTGAAAAATCTCTATGTTAGGAAATTGAAAACAAATAAGGTTAACAATTTTCCTGTTCCCCTGAGCAAGGCAAACACACACAGTGTATCTCCTAGTATGTATACAGGGACCAACCTTTGAATGTATGGAGTGCGTAGATACAATTCTAAATCCACACGAGCCATGCTACTTTGGTTATTTATACAGTGGGCCAAAGCAAATATATCTAAAATTTTTTTACTTTTGATGTATAGCTCTAAACAGGCTACAGGGACCTGCCCCCTTCAGATGCTCTTCCTCACAGAGATAGTGTTTTCTGGTTTTGAAAGGGCCAACAAACACTATGTGGCCTTCACAGTGCTGATGATCAAAAATGCACCCACACACACGCACGCACACGCACACTCACTCATACATTCGCACACTCATGCACTCGCACATATCCTTCCTCAGAATCACACACATACCACCACCTTCACCCTCTCCTCGATGCTAGACAGGTGAACAATTGAACCAACAGTGAGAAAGATCCCCATAAACCATGCCATAACTCGAGAAGATACCCGCCACGCCAGTCAGACGCTGCAGACACTTTGGGTCTCATTTATGAGTAATGACGCATCGCTGCGTGAAAGCAGCGATGCGTCACTTCTCAGTGCTCACTCCTTGCGACATTCCTGATGCGTCATTTAATGTATGACGCATCATGTCGCAAGGAGTTACAGATACGTCAGTATTTCTGACGTATCTGTATGGCTCAAAAGTGACGCATTGCTGGAGTGTGTCACAAAAGTGACGCAACTCCAGCAATGCCTCCTTTTACATCGGGCAAGCCCCATGTGAAAGGGTCTGCGTCAGTTTTACGCCTGCTGTGAGGCAGGCGCAAGATTTTGATGCAACGACGTCCTAAAAGTGACGCAGTGAAATTTCATAGATTTCTCTGCGTCACTTCTACGATCCTTCCTTGCGTCAATACGCCCCCCTTGCATACATTATACCTGGCGCAGGTATAATGTGGCGCAGGGGTTTACAAAGTGACGCATCTACCTAGATGCATCACTCTGTAAATATGGCGGAACAAGGCGCATTTTTTACACCACTGGTGCGTCACAAAAAGTAACGCACCGGCGGCGTAAAAGTGATGCATAGCCTCATAAATGAGGCCCTTTGTGTGAATGGCAGTGGGCGCATTCATACAGACCCTTATCAGCCGATTTTGGAATCTGTCTCGGTATTATTTTAATTTCCGTGGATAGTGTACATCTTCCACTCTTAAACAGATGTGGCATTGCGGTAATGTCATTCTTATAATACAATTTGCTATTCATTTCCACTTGCACCTATCTAAATCAGGCACTTTTATGGCATTATTTTTTGAGACACACTTTATACTCTGCATGTGTTTCATCAGAATATGCGTACATATATTCAGCACCTTTTTACTGACAGTGTTACATTTGCCAGAGGCTAATTTTGTATTTTGTTCTAAACCTCTAACTTGGCTGCGATGAACACACACACACATACACACACAAATATGATATATTCCCCCTCTGTGAGTAAAAAAAAGTAATCATCCTTGTAAGGTTGCCGAGTTATACAGCTTCTACACCTTGGTGTCTGTAGCCATCGATGGACAGTGGATTATGAGGCATCATTTAAAACCTGGGCTAGGGAAGTTACCTGATTCATTTTAATATACCTCTCGGTGTGTGTGCATAAGTCATCTTAACAGGGATCCTGTCTTCTGTTTCCAGGCGCCCGAGTTGTTCATGGACTTGTGATGCTTGAGAGCTGTCTATAGTTAGCTGAGGTTTAGTTCTCGTACAGAAAATGCACTTCGTAAGAGAGAAAAATAATTAAGGCGCATTAGCTAATTTCCCCTGGAAATGTGACAGGTGTAAGTGCTAAGTTGCTTTCAAAGATCAGCACAATGCATATTTCATTTGTAGAAGCAGATGCTTCCACACGTTCGCTCGCTCATTTGTATTTATCCATTAAAAGGTACATGGTGCTTGCCATATTTATATAATTACATTTATCTCTACCATCTGTAATACAGCACACACAGTTTTGTAGGCATCCTCTGCTACACATACAAAGTGCCGTAAGTCCAAATGACATATAGTAGTACCAATTAAGGTGCAAGTATCAACAAATATTAAGGTTTACACCTAGCACCAGTATTGTCTGTTGAAGGTCCTTAACTGTAAAATGTTGAACAAGGAGAAGATTTTCTGGAGAGCACCAGATGCAAGATCTATGTTGGATTATTATTTTAATAGCCTTCTGTGTTGTCTTGCATTTGGTTAGTTTATAACAGGTAGAGCATCTTTTTTATAAATGGCTCTGTACCTAATTTAGATCCTGGAAGCCATCCGTCAGGCTGGATAAGGTCACCTCTTACATCACTCCAGCTGGACTGTTGCTCGCCAAATTAAGGGATCAGAGCAGACCCTGCGGTGATCTCTGTACCTTCACAGGAGCCATCACCATGGTTACGCCAGTGAAAGCAGTGAAATGTTTTGTGCGTGAGGCTGTGCCTCAAAGTTTTTTGTTTTTGAGAAGCAAGTCCCCAAATTGACATTTATTTCTGAAAAACAAAAAAACTACTGGCCCTCACACCCTTGGAGGAGAGGGGGTCATTTTCCCCCTGTTTTTGAGAGCCCAGACAGATTCACAGAACCTCAGGCAACCCTCTCTAACGAGGAAGGGCAGTCTGATGTCCTTATTCCGACAGCCACTACTGCATTGGACTACGTTTTCAACTGTGGAGTCAGCAGGGTAGCCACTAATCAGGAGCAATGGGTGCCCGATTTAGAGTTGGTGAATGGGGTTCTTTGTCACAAATAAGATGGTGTACACTCTGTCTGTCAAAGCCTTAAAGCGGACTATCAGTTTCTGTGTCCTTGCTGGCTCTGCCCTTGGAAAACTTACTCCTGACAAAAGTGGTTGTCCGAGTCAGTGCATCAGATCACTTAGAGTGGGTGGTTTGATGTCTTTTTCCCCTGTTTTTAAACAAAATAAATATGACCCATACACCCTGGGAGAAAGCTCCTATGCACTAGATTTTTTGTTTTTTATAAGCAAAAATGTAACAATTGCATTGCCACCGACTGCCTTGGTACCCCGGTTTATTGGTCCGCAGTAAATGGAGGGAAAACCTTGGGCAATGGAATTTTCACCAGTTTTGCTCTCACCTTCCAAAGACTAAAACACACAGGGGTCATGAAAGTGGAATGCCTTGTGGTACTCGTTCCTCACATTGAGCCATGCAAAGCGTGAAGTAATTTTCCACTGCGAGTTATGAGAAACACATATGCAGTAAGGTACTGTCAGTGGCAAAGTAATTATCTTAATGTTAATGTCTGCCCCCCTTACAGTGGTTTAAAGCAACTCCCATTGCAGGGGAGCCTGGGTACGGTGCTTGCCTCCGAATGTGACAGCAGGACGCTGTAGGCAGCTGCCTCACAAAAAAGGTAGATGATTTCGCTATTTCTCTTCTGAACAAAATGTATGCCCACCTTACTGTTACGTATGACCATCAAAGTGCCTCCTTCTTGGTAAGAGGAGAGATCCTGTTCTCCAAGTGTGAGTTTAAACATATTCTTTGCCAATACAGGGCCGGAATGACCCTGCAGAAGTACGTGTTCAGCAAAAAACTTCACCACAATACGTCAATCATCATATTTCTGTAGCATCAGGATGACAGGACGAATAGTCATTGCCAAGATTGGGAGAATATTGCCAAACAATTGAGCATTTAGCACGTTTCAAAAAGTTGATTGCTCTTCAAGTTATTTCAGATGAAGCAATACTAAGAGAGGAGGTTTTTGTAAGAAATTGGGTTATTAGTTGAAAGGTATGGCAGCTCCACTGAAATAATGAACATAATCATTGTCAAGGCGAACCACAAAAGTCACTAAATAAACCTGTGATTAACTGTCTGGTAGCTTGTCAAAAAAGAGGCACTTTGAAAAGTATTTATGAAGCACTCAAAAAGCAATAAAGTGAAAACAAGAAAAATCCCAAACCAATCTAGAAAAATAGAGCTATTTATTACCTACAGGTGGTAGCCAGTAGGTAGGTATAGTTAGGACCTATTATCCATAGGAGAAGCGTTTTTTGATTTGGCACCATTTGACGAATCTTGACAATGCGGGCACCCTTGGTTCAGGGCGCAATCATGTCTGCCTTGGTGCAAGGATGCCACAAGTGACCGAAGTGCATCATCTTTTTGTAAATATGGCACATTTCTGCGCTCTCCCGTTCACGCAACGGAGTGCAGCAGGTTCCATTGCTCCGTTCCTTTGCGTGGAAGTTTAATACATCTGAGCATGAGCCTGCTGTCCCACATTAGGCAATACACTGCATTTCAGCCCTTCACCCCCCACGTCTACACACATTTTCTCTATCCTCTCCTCTGCCCCCACACAATTTGACAGTTCTATTTCCATCAATGTATGTTAGTTAGTTGATTTGTCTGTTTAAATGGTGTTCTCCTTTTTAGGAAGGTTCTTTGGAAGTCCACTTTCTCTCGTTCTTCTCTCTCGTTCTCTTCTCTTTCTTCCTTTCCCTGTCCTCTTTTTCCTCTTTTCTATTCTTTCTTCTCCCTCCCCTTTTTTCCCTTAATATATTACCTGATAGTGTTACTTTTGACAGTTACGGCTACTGTTTATTAATTTTTCTCCTTTTAGTGATTTATTTACCTGACTTCAGTAGCTTTAATGTATTAGACATATGCATCGAGACATTTATTTTTTAGCCTCATATGTTGCTTGTACTTATCTGATTTCTATGGTATCACTAATGTTTATACCTTATTTCCTTATGTGCTCCCTCAAAATAATAAAATCTTTTGAAATAAAAAAATAATTTCCGTAAAAAAAAAAAAGTATGTTAATTAGTCAAAACCGTTACAGAATTACAATGTAGTCAAATTAATTATGCAGGACAAAATGACGTGCAGTACATATGAGGTAAACACATGCGACAAGGCTTGGATTTAAAACATGTTTCCTCTTACTTTGGAAAGTACAGAAAAACCTCATCATCACGATATCTCTGAGAAGTGAGCATCAAGATGGACAAGAAATCCGCAGCAATTCAATGCAGCACAGCAAGAGGAGCCTTAGGCCCATTTCATTCTCGCCTCCTTTAAGGTGTGATATTAGTCCTGGCTTATTAAAAAGCATTTATCATATCGTGTTCCATATTGTGGCCCAGTGTTTCTCCAACGGTTCCTTCCAGCCAGGGCGGCTGAAGGACCAGGAATTAACATACACTCTTGGAATAAACATGTTGAGTGAAACGTGATTAATATTGCATCACAGGATAACGTTTATTATGCCCAAGGCCTGCAGATCTCATTAAAGGGGACGGAGACAGTTCCTGACATGACACAAGATATTGACAAAAAGGGAAACAAATGCATTGCTAAAACACACTTCATGAGCGATGGTTGTAGGAAAGCGTTGTAGTTTTTTCTATCTACTCTGCAACCTTGAGATATTCAATAATGCAACAAGAGGGCCATTCATTCAGTTTTATGAGGCTCTATTCCTTGAAAGACCCAGCCCTGTTATTTGCAGCATATTGACTAAAACATGAGTATGGTCTATGAGCAGGTGCAGAATGCATTGTCTAGAAGCTGTGCTACACAACACCCCATGATACATTCTAAAACAATCATGAGTTTGATTGTTGTTGCTTCTATTGGCGTGTGAAGTAGTTTTTCGATGATTGAGTCTAATGAATAACTAGCCCCTCGGATATGTAAGCATTCTATTATTTTTTTTATTTTTTCTGAGATGTATGGTCGCTGGCCTTAAGGCCTAATTTTGTGACTCAAGTGGTGTAGGTGAAATACCAAGGGGGAGGGTAAATAAGGAATCAACCAGGGGAATTGAGTGTGGAATTACCTATTTCCCCAGAAATTTCTAATTTCCCATGGGATCCTTGAGGCTCCATGCATATAAATAGTAATCCCCCTTAAGGCAACAGATGAACCTGGATCATTCAGTCAAGGTGAGCAGAGTTCCTAAGTCTTTATTCCAAAAATCTTTAAGAATCTGGGGCTATCAATGTATTTTTCAGGCTGAAGGGTGTGAAAGGTTCCACCTCACTACACAGAGGAGGTTCTATGAATCAACAGACAGCGAGATCGTTGTCTCCTAACCTATGATGCATTTGGGTTCGGCCAGAACAACCATCAGGAAGAACATGATCGAAGAATGCTGGAGGCCTGAAGAAGTGTGGAAGGGTAGAAGGAAGGTGAAACCATGCCAACCCAAGGATCAGTTTATGTCTCCCTTAATTGTATATTTGCATGACCTTCTCTTTAGCTCTCCAGCTCCCACGGTACTACGTTGGTCCGTGACAACAAGCAAGTCATTTGATACACGGGTATCTCCATAAAAGTTGTTGTTAATATTAGCAACGGTGGGACCAATGGCCTGTTCAGGCACATTGTTAAGTCATGTGCATTCCCAAATCTCCACCAATGCGTCTTGGCCAACGTGAATGTATGTCATCTCCACAGCTAACCATATAACTCTGAAATAGATTTTAGTTCTGATCTAAGGAGAGTTGTTGTTGCTTCCTGCTCTGCGTTTTTTTTTAATCATGACTGCATAGCCCCATTACACATATTTCCGAGGTATGCATCACTGGGCACCCCATGCAGTGTGCCAGATGGGCCGTGACTTCATGCCAATATAAGGGTAAAGATGGGCACGACCACAACATATGTAAGATATCAGCATCAATGAGGTTGCGGGTGAATTATGGACTCTATAGTACTGTATAAAGTGGAAGTAGGCATTCTGCAGAATTTGGATAGGGCTCTCACTCCCTTTCCGTGCATGCATGGCCTAGGTCCGCCTCCTAATGGCGGTGTAATGGTATGAGCAATTGTGCCGTGTGCATGCACATGGAGTCCGCCAACCAATATGTTAGATGCGTACCAGCAACCATGACATGTAGGTATTTAATAATGAGAGGCATGGGATGCTCTTGTTGCATGTCTACCCATCTATTTCCTAGCATTCCAGTCAGTGAATTCTGGAGAAGGAATTGGCCCTGAAGTAGCCCCTCTTCCTCTACCAGGGTCACTTGTGGTATTAGTGTGCCATAACGATATAGGTCACCAAGTGTATGTATCCCTGCATCATGCTAAGTTCATAATTCCAAAAGTAATGTGACTGGCCCTCCACGTGGCGTGCCAAGCAACAGGAGAGCCATCGCATAAGGGTGGACAGATTTGGTGATAAAAAGGCAACACTTGTAGCAGAAGTAACCGACCTGTAGAAGCATAGGGAAAGAAATCTGGGTCATTGTGCAACGGTGAAACAAATTAGGTAGGGCGGGTACATCCTTAGCTGAGGGATGCAGTAGCAGTGTCAGTTAGGGACAGGCCAGCCATTCAACGGGCCACCCATTGTTGAGAGGCCAGGTAGTATTGCAACGAGTATTGCTCGAAATTTGGGACTGCCAATCCTCCCCTGTCAGCACTCTAGTGAGATTTTTGTCATATAAATCAACAGGCCAATGGTAAATGAGAATACCTAGATATCTAAACATAGTGGGTTGCCACAACAAGCGAATACCTTTGAGAGTGGAGGCTGGGTCTGATATCCTGGGATGGAACAGAAAGAGACAGGATTTGGTCCGGTTGACCTTCAGTCTCGATAAGGCCACAAACCTATTAAACATGAGGAATGACAGTAACATCTTTGAGGTATAGCAGGAGGTCATCAGCATATAGATATACTAGGTATAGGCCATCCCCTAGTGGGATTCCCCAGAGGTGGATACAGGCTCGAAGAGCTAGCGCTAACGGTTTGATAGCTAATGAAAAAAGCAGGGGAGAAAGAGGACAGATCTGACGTGTTTGCCCCTGGCAATTGGAATGGTATCGGAGACAAGAGCACCTGTTTTCACCCGTGCCAGCGGGAGAGTGTAAAGAGGCTTAAACAGTTGAATGAATAAAAGTCCGAGGCCATAGCGCGGTAAGATCTCAAAATGCAGTCTCTCTAACAGTGCAGTGTGCTCTTGCTGTGCATGTAGTTTAGGGAAAACAACGGTAACCCGTTAAGCGGACCTGGGGTTGTAGTGTATGTGAAAAGAACAATGGTTCAAGGGTGGCCTAATTAGGTCCAAGGACAAGAAAAAAATTATTTTGTCTAGAGACTAAATCAATTAGGGAGCAGAGCATGTAGGGCAACATGTGTAAGTTTAATCATTGTATTTTGCAAGTTGGTATTACACAAGTACGTTCACGTGCTCACATGAGTGATAAGGTGCGTAACGTGACTGAGTGAGAGTGAAAATACACAAAATATCACATGGACAACAAAATGAAATCCACACAAATATATACAATGGGGAGTTTTTCATTGGGGGGTCGACAACGTTTCGATCTGTATTGAGTCAAGATCATCATCAGGACAGGGTGAGCAGTCTGAAACTAGAGTAAAAGTAAGCTTATATTAGCACTACGCCCTACTGGATATTTGATTAATACAGTGCCTGTGTGCTCCCAGTGGCATGGTAATAACATTTGGCATGCATACTGTTTATTATGGAATCTTAATTACTAAATAGTCGCAGGTGGTGGGGAACCAGGGGATTGCAGCTGAGGCATGCATGAGCGTTTGGGGTACTAATAACTTATAGGGTAAACATCGCACTAGGGGCCGCGTTGCGTACCATCACTTACTATTTTAAGGAAGGAGGTAAATGGAGAGGGGGAATGTATGGTGCACTCTCTGTTGGTTTCAAAGGGTTCAGTATCTTGCTGCCTGGTTATTGCATCACTCGAAGTGGAAGTGGATCTGGGGTGAGCAAAAGGCAAGAAGTCAAACCCACTTGGTCATAGGTAAGAAAGCCCAATCTGGGTATTAGCGTTGTGAATTAGCTTCTTACTTGCTGATTAATTGGAGTTGGGGATCCTCCACATCTAGACATACGTTCCAGGTGCTCGTTAAAACTTAGTCTAGGAGAGAGTAACTAAACTAACTAAACTTGGTACTGGTTAGAGAGAAATTTTAAATTTGCGTACCATGCTTACTTGGGTGTATAATGAAGGGAGTATACATGATTTTGAAAGCGGGATCAGTCGTTTGAGTCGGGTCCTAAGAACAAGGGTACAGGATTATCGAGCATTTAAACAAGTTACAACCTCAATGGGAGCCGCTATCGGCTTAGGATATACATCAATGTGCCACATGGACACATGACAGTTAATTGAAGCGTTGACTAAAGTAAGGCACAGAAATAGTTACCAATTAAATTCCTGGACTCGTGCCTTGGGTTGGGATCTGCAATGAAAACCGGCGGGAATCATGAATTATGAAGTAAACCGGGAGACCTCAGCCTACATTAAGTTCAAGATGTAGATTCTAGGGGTAGGGCGGGGGCACTTACTGAATCGCCATGCTCCGGGGCAGCAATGGCCTTCCTGGTCCTCGCTGCAGTCTTTCAGAACACTGTCACTGCGTTTGGAGGCGGGAAGACGGGCCACGGTGATATATGCTTCCGGGAGTATTTAATCTTACGTGCATGCGCTTTGGATCCGCGCAGGTCACTGGAGTGGGCTTGGGGAGCTCGAGGGACACTAGCTCTATGGCGCATGACTATTAACACCCTCGGTGCTGGTTGTCAATTCCTACCAATAGTGCTAATAATTACAGAGTACAACATTTCAAATGCAGGCTTGGGAGTAGCCTTTATGACGCAGAGTTGCTTCTTATCGGGTACCTTACATTAGTGCTAATATTTACACTGTGCATAAATTCAATTGCGGGCTTGGGAGTGGTCCCTGTTCCATGGGGTTAGTAATTCTATTTACACAGAGTTAGCAACTCTCTTGTAGGGATACATTCGGTTATAGCGTGCATGTACTACGATGTGAACACATAGTGGATGCATAGCTTAAATAAGAACCCCTTACAGGCTATGCAATGTCTTGACAGGGGTTAACACAAAATGTAACAAATGTCAAGTATGTACAGGGTTAACACAACATTTAACAATTGTCATGGCAAGGGTCATCAGATTGATTATATGTGTGGGACAGTTGACACAGTCCAGAATTCACAAAACCTTCATAATGGCATTGATAATACGGTATCCACCGCAAGTGTTCCACTCATCAAGAGTGTTTAGTCCTTTTTCAATGGTCTTGCAGTTACAGATCCATTTGCATTCTAAGCGATTGAGTATGGATTGTTGGTTACCGCCCCTTGTGCTGGGTACCCGGCTATCTATCACCTGCCAGGTGAAGTCCGTTCACGAATGTCCCAGTGCCAAAAAATGTTCCACCAGCGGTGCTGTGAGTACTTTGCATCGAATTCGGCTTCTGTGTTGTGAGATCCAGGTCTTGATCTGCTGCGTTGTTGCATAGTTGCCACGGACACTTAATGCAATAGATTACATTTTTGGAATTGCAGTTGGTAAATGACTTTAGAACATGCTTACAGTTATCATATTCAAAAACTGTTGTATTGTTTGTGGAGTCGCATGCCATGCAGTGGTTACATTTATAGTAAGAATTGGTGACAGATTGAAGCATGCCTGGGTAGTGTTATTTTTCTGGCTGTTGTAGACGCCCTAACCAAGTGATCTTTTAGGTTGTGCCCTCTTTTAAAAGAGAAACGGGGTGTTCCCGTAGTTAGTTCTAGTGGGTCCAGTACTGACCAATGTTTCCTCACTAGTTTCGTCAGTTTGTTGTTCACTGTGCTGAATGTTGTGACACAGGAGATCCTAGTTAGTGATTTCTTATCATGTAGTTGGAGTAGGTGTTCTCATTGGGCATACCACGCTCTTTTCATGGCATGTTTTACCATTTTCCTGGGATTTCCCTAAATGTAAGTTTTTTAAAAAGGATCTCAGCCCTCCTGGAAGAAGTCTTCCTTAAATTTACAGTTGTGCCTGATCCTAAGAAATTGGCCATATTGGAGGCCATCTCTGAGTGCCCTAGGGTGCGCGCTGTGGTATTCAAGCAGGGTGTTCCGTTCGGTTCACTTTTTGAATAGAGTTGTGTATAACTGACCATCCAGACACTTGATAGTCACATCCAGGTAATCTACCTGGTGTGCATCAAAGCTACATGTGAATTTTAGGTCCGTCTGGCTTATGTTGAGCCAAGCATAGAACTCTTGTAATGCGTTCTGGTCACCGCTCCAAATCATGAGGACATCATCCATGTACCTGCGCCAAAGGCGGATTTTATCATAGTGTGGATTTGTGTCATTGAGAATGATGTTTGATTCCAAGTCGTCCACGAACAGAATAGTAAAATTGGGGGCAAAAATTGCCCCCATTGAAGTGCTTTTGCGCCGTCGGTAGTATGTGTCTTGAAACAGGAAGTAGTTCCTAGTGAGTGCAATCTCAGGCAGGCTAATTATATACTCGATGGGGTGCTGGACGGCTATTTAGATGTTTTTTAATTATGTCTATACCCTTTTGTTGTGTAATGTTTGTATACGGAGACTCTATGTCAAGAGTGACTCAATCAGATTGATAAGGTGGGTGGTATCCTTGATGTAAGTCACAGTGTCTCGAACAAGGTCATTTATGAAAACATCAACTTACTTTCCTAGGGTTTCCAGGATAGAGCCACAACCTGACAGGATGGGCCTACCCGCGGGTTCCTCTGCATTTTTTTTTTTTTTACAAAACACCTTTATTGTACCTTACAATATTACACAGCCATTGGCCTACAACCCATAGGGCCGACCGCAGTCATGTATTGATGGATACATTGCACCAGGTTAAGGCCTCAAACTGGTTATAGTGGTTAGAAGAAAAGTGACAATTGCAAGGCAAATTGAAAGGCACATAAATAGCGATAAGTTGCTGATCAATAGAGGTTTTAGTGTTCTATTTTTTATAAAAACCACAAAAAGAAAGCAACAAAGAAATCACATTGCGGTCATCAATGAATAAGTAGCGTTGCATTAGCTGAATCTAAGGGCGTTCCCCTTGTCCGTACCACTGTTTACACCCGATGAATCAAGCACTTAACGAAATGTCGGGAATGCTTGGGCTTTCTTGTACGTAGCTTTCCATGAGTCCCGCTCTTGTCTACCCTCAATTCCTTATTCTCTGGGTCCTGGGTCCCACCCCAACTTCCGTTGTCATCATCCCCCCTGTCATGCCCTTAGAGCACATCAGTCTTCCTCCCCCTCATCATCTGACTCTAGTGGGTCATCCTCCGGCAGAGGCTCACAGATCTCCCCTCTAGACACATTCCATGGGGTCCAGATTTGTTCTATTTCCCTGGGCATGTTCGGCTTAAGTATACCGCCCTTTCCGTCACCATCACCCTATCCATATTCATGCACCATTGTTTTTTAGTTGGTATTTCCGCCACCCCCCAGCTCTGTGCGATATCACGTTTGGCTACTATCATGCCCAATTTAACCCAGAGTTGGCCATATCTGGACAGGTCGTTTGGCGCCCGTTCCTCTGCATTTTTATGCACTTTGGGTAAAGTATATAGTATCGGAGTGCATGGCTCCTTGTTATTGAGGAACTGGAATTCATTTTTACTAATGAATCCATTTTCCAGGCCCTCTTGGGTGACCTGGAGAATGTCTTCACTGATCCTTTTCACAGGGTTGCTGTTTATTCGTTCGTAGTGCAAGGTGTTGTTTACTTGGCGTAGGATTTCAGTGTCGTAGGCGGTTCTGTTCTGAATGGTGATATCGCCCCCTTTGTCACAAGGTTTTATTACAATTTCCTTATTCTGTTTCAGTTTGGTCAGGCTGTTCCTTTTTTCTACACTGACATTAAAAGGGGTGTGTCTGTAATCGTCTTTAAACTTAGCCAGGTCTCTCAGGACAAGGTGCTCAAAGGTGATGACCTCTGGAGGCATGGTGCCGCTAGATGGATTAAATGTTGACACTGGGCGATGTCCTGTGGTACCAATATTCTGAGGAGTATTGCGGTCTTGGAGGAAGACCTGCAGTCTCACTTTTCTAAAGAACTGTAGAATCTCAGCCTGAATGTTAAACCAATCAGGCTTCTCTGCAATCACAAAGGACAGACCTCTACATAGTAGAGCTATGTCTTTGAGTTCAGCTGGTGGCGGGAGATATTGAAAATAGGTATTGACTCCATGTTGGCCTGGGGTTGTACCTCAGTATTTAGTATTGGTACCCCCACTGATAGTATCTGTTCCTCGTCTGGCGTTCGCCTGGGGGGAAGTTGTATCTGTTTCTGCCTCTCCCTCCCCCTCTCCCTCTCCCACTGGGGGGGTCTGTGTTCCTCAGTTGACCTCTGCCTAAAAAAAGTGAGTTGTTATGAGTAGACGACTTGCTCCTACAGCCGCTTCGGAGCTGTCTGATTCGGCAGAGGAGTCAGAGAATGTGACAGGTACTCTGTCCCTGAAGCGGCCCCAAGTCCCCAAGTCCCAGTCGAGAATATGTGTTGTTCTTGTGGGCCTACGGTAAAGAAATCCTCCTGGAGATATGGATAGGTTCTTACTTAGTTTTTTATATCTTTTGTTGAAACCAACAGAGTGCACCAGACTCTCCCCCTCTCCATTTACCTGCTTCCTTAAAATAGTAAGTGCAGGTACGCAAAGCGGCGCCAAGACGCTCTTGGGCATTCGTGCGCTCTATAAATCTGATAATCAAATCAAATCAAAATCAAATCAAAGTGCGATGTTTACCCCATAAGTTATTCGTACCCCAAGCACTCATGCATGCCTCATCTGCAATCCCCTGGTTCCCCACCACCCGGGACTATTTAGTAATTAAGATTCCATAATAAACAGTATGCATGCCAACTGTTATTACCCTGCCACTGGGAGCACACAGGCACTGTATTAATCAAATATCCAGTAGGGCGCAGTGCTAATATAAGCTTACTTTTACTCTAGTTTCAGACTGCGCACCCTCTCCTGAAGATGATCTTGACTCAATACAGATCGAAACGTCGTCAACCCCCACAATGAAATTCCTCCATTGTATATATGTTTGTGGATTTCTTTTTGTAGTCCAGGTGATATTTCGTGTATTTTCACTCTCACTCAGTCATGTTACGCATCTTATCACTCATGTAAGCACCTGAATGTACTTGTATAATACCAACTTGCAAAATACAATGATTAAACTTACACATGTTGCCCTACATGCTCTGCTCCCTAATTGATTTAGGCTCTAGACAAAAAACTTTTTTCTTGTCGTTGGACCAAATTAGGGCACCCTTGAACCATTGTTCTTTTTACATACTTGCTGCGCATGTGTCAAGTGAATCCAGTAGGCAGGAGTCAGCAGGGCTTTGGTCTTGTCTCCCAGCATATCATGCTCGATTCTCATGATGTCTTTGTTTAACTGGCAATGGATATTCCAGGTGGTAGCAATGCATTGTCCAATCATCAATCAGATGGGACGAAGCAGTGTTAGTGGCAAAGTATTCAGTATTGGCAGAGTCTAGGAAAGTGCGAAAGGGGGGGGGTCTTCTAGTGTCATCGGTTGCAGGCACCACATGGAAATGGGTGAGGGTCTACTTTCCCCAGTCAAAATGTCACTGATGGAGGTGATGGTCAGAATGTGTATGCCACAAATAATCAGCGTAAGTGATGTATGGAAGGAAGAGTGGTAAACCAACAACGCGATTGATGTGAATGTGTACAGCATATGTTCAGGATTAGGAGTAAACCCTGGTAGTGACATTGCACATGCATCAAATATCAGATAAGTGCCTGTGTTCAAGCCGATGAGGAAGGTGTTGGGTATTCATAGTGACACCTGTGTGGGGGAGGGGAGGAATAAGAGATCCAAGTAAACTCGCAGTACAATATTAAAGATCCCCTAGAAGCCAGGGTAGTCCGCTCCAACCCAATAGTACATCAGGCAGCTTAGTATGGAACGTTGCCTGGTCGGTGTTGTTGGCCTAAATGATACCTAGTACCACTTGGCAGCCATCCAGCCTGCCCTTGATCAAGACATATCTGCCGTCCACGTCAACTCTGGTAGTCTTTGCCTGTGTGGGAACACCAGCCCTGATCCACAACAGTGCTCCCATTGTGTATGTTGAAAAATTGGTAGAAAGCACCTGACCTCGCCAGCGTCTCTGCAACTTAGCAGCTTCAGCAGTGACCAAGTGTGATTCTTGTAAATAAGCATTGTGGGTGTCGTGGCAGCGCAGGTAGAAGTATATAGCAGCCCCACAAGAGGGTTTATGTATGCGCCGAACAATCCATGCTATCATTTTTGTGACAGCTATCCCACTAACTGGGGTGTATTATGGGCCCAACCACATCCAGAAGAACTGGTGCCAAACCTCCCATAGAGTGTGTGCCAGTTGGATGAGACGAAAAACCAAACATCAAACAAAAGAAAAAGAATAATGTACTTCAAATACATGAATGCATTAGGACGGATTGTCAATATGCATTCGCCCAAACTATATAACATTGCACAAACGAAGTAACAGACCAAGCGACTAGGTAATATCCGTGTAAGGGGAGAAAATAAGCAAGACTCCCCCTTACTTGTAACTAAATGAGTAATATCGTACAGGAGTAACTGTAGGATGTACGGCATAAGCTACACAACTATGAGGCATGTGCCTCAAGGATGTTTGTCAGATAACTGAACCAGATAGAAAGAGGGAAGTGTAATGGGACAAGGGGGGAGGAAGGGTTGGGAAGGGAAAGAGGGGAGAGAGAGGGGAGGAGGGGGATGAAAAGAGGAGGGAGAAGCTTCTATGGTTAAATCAGTGAGAGCCAACAACCAATGTGCAACGACTGGTAAGAGGTCATTGTACGGTGGCTGGCAGATAAAATTCATCAGGTAAGCAGTATCAGGTTTTCTGGGACTTCAAATTAGGTAATCTGGAGTTTGTGGCATCCCATCTGGCATCGCAATGGTGTCTGGTATAGAGGGCCAAATGGCAGAATAGCTGTCTTCACTGGAGGACCCAACCGAGCCCCTTTCAGCATTAGATTGTAGTGTGAGGTCTCACATGCCGACAGCTATCTGCAGTGCATACCCGCTGCTTTTGTATCATTTGCTCCACATTAGGTACGGATCGAACACGTGGAGAGTGTTCCTCCCTACGGCATTTCCTGTGGTGTTTGTCTCTTCTTTGGAGTGCCTGTAACCTGTCTCCAGGCTGAGACGGGTGGCGCAAAGCAGGACCAGCTATTTCGATCCAGTCCCAGGGCTCCTTGGGGTCCGTGAAGACCTTGGATTTTTGCTGGGAACAAAAGAGAATACTTCACATCAAGCTCATGCAATCGAAGCTTGGCTAATAAAAACAAGCTCCTCTGGTGCTGCACAACCAACTTTTAATCTGGAAAAAGCTCCAGCATTGTCCACAGCCAGGTCAGTCATCTTGCAAGGATAAGGTCTCAGTCCCGATAATGTTGCACTTTGAGGAGCAAAAGTCTAGGATTCTTCCCCGCGGAGGCCGCAGGGCTGGTATGCAGTGTGCCCGTTCGTCAGAGAAGAATGGTGAAAGTGCAGAGGAGAGACAATTCCATAGATACTTTGTTTGATGTAAGCGACGACATCTTGGCCATCAGTATTTTCAGGAAGACCTAAAACTCAAATTTTTTCTGTCTGGAGCGCCCCTCTGCATCATCCTCCCTCTCCTCCAGTATGCGTATCCAGTCAGTAAGTTGGCTGATATGAGTTTCCATAGCTTACAGTTGAGGTTGTACCTTGGCTAGTGATTGTTCTGTTTTGTGTATCTTGTCTGCCATTTTCCAATGATTAGCATGGAGGAGAGTAAGGTCCACTGTGGCTGTGTTAATCTTATTTTCAAGAGAGATTCTTGATTTTTCAATAGCCACTAGTACTATATCCAGTTTGTTTTCAAGCACTGTGGGGCCATCAGAGGAGGCCGAATGTTTCCTCATGTCAGACGTTGATCCAGAAACAACATATTGGTGTGAGGGCGCACTTGTGGTGCCCGAGTGTAAGTGACCCATGTGTTGGGCAGACAGCTTGGTGACACAGGGGTATCGAGGGGTAGTAAGGGTGGGACTGTTTATTTCTGTTGGGGAGTATGTTTTTAAACTGCAGCACAGTACCAGGCTCAGTTTCTTTGAGAGGGACCTTGCTGGGGAATAGAAGTGACAGTGTTAGCACCTTGTGGAAACAAAGTAATAAAACCAATTACATAGTCAGAGAGGGTGCATGGACATGCAGGACACACTTGCACACCAGTGGTTGTGTAGCACAAGCAGCCCCAGCATGAGAATAAACTGTCCCACGTATAAAGCAATGTTTTCTGTTGGCATGATTGAGGAAGTGTCATAAAGGACTTTCAAAAATCGACATAATAGTAAATGTGCTTTCAAATGAACAGCAGTGCAATGTTATATAGTTATATAGATACACCCTAGAAGCACCCTGCCAAAACCAGCGTAAACATGCAGCTGCAGCTACCACCATCCTATATTTTCACACTTTTGCTACATAGTTGTCAACTTTAACATCATATGAGGAATGCCATGATATTCCCCTCTGTACAGTCTAAGGGTGCTACTAACTAGAGTAACCAGGAGAAAAGCTCTGAGTCATGGACTCCCACTCACCATAATGCCAAGGGAAACAAAGTTACATCACGTGCCAGTTGACCATAATGACCTCAAAGGAAGTGATATTGTATAACCTTGATCTGAACCCTTATGACATTCAATAATTGACATTGCTGAAGTCCTGTAATATTTGTATTAGTAAGTTAGCAACACAACCCAGACAAATGTGTATTTTAGATGGCACTTATATCACAGTGCTCATTCTATATGCCAGGGGACCATTACCCATTTCTCTTTGTATTACATGAAAAATGATGTGTTCGTCAGAAGAGGATATGTTGCCACATAAAACAGAACAGCAGTGAAAGCCAAAATTATTTATATAACCAATCGTCTACATTGTATAGTTCCCATAGTGAATACGGCAAGGGGAAATTTATGTAAAAACTATAGGAAGAGCAGAAAAGAGATTACAAAAACACAATTGTAATAATGCAAGCATGTATTCAGTGATATAGTTGTGATATTTGATGTGAACTATATCATTGGCTTAAGTTATTCCTTTTTAGCAATACATTTGATTTTTATCATTTGGAAGTCAATGCCATTCGTGCGAAGGACAGAGAAGAATGTTTTATACAAATAGATAATTTTTCATGCATTCACAACAATCAAACATGTAAAGAACTTGATTAAAACAGTGTTCTTGTTTGTGCAGTTTGTATTTAATCAGAAGAGTGTGCATTACAATGAGGAATGTGTTTATTTTACATAACCTAAAGCATAATGTAATGTTCCCAGTGGAAGCTGTAGAAAGCATATAGTGCTCATCAAGGTACTGTTTACCTTCTGTTCTTCCAGTGATGTCTGGTGATCTTTGCAAGTGAGGCATAATATTTGCCCTGCATTGTAGCAAGCAAAGGTAGTGAGCCCCAACCTATGTAGGGAGATTTCAGAGTGACAAGAGTTCTCCCCACAAGAAAATTTGTAAATAAGTGCATTTCAAAGTACAATTGTCATATACATTTGTTAAAATGCCATTGGCTCTGAAATGGCATACTTTACTGATTCAAGTTCCTTTCATGATGTGCTAAGCCAATAAGACTTAACTCTGCGAAGAGTTAACCTCATTTTCGTCAAAATGTGCTACAGATTCCTCTATGTCAAAAGTTACATTCATTTTATAATAGCTGCCCTCATATGCCTTAAGTGCACCCTTCAGCCAATAATTACACACAAACCAGAAGTTAGCAATTTGTACCATCCATACACCGAGTGACCCCTATTTTAAAATAATTACCTCTAGTATGTCACAGTCAGTATTTTGCTATGGTTGCCTCCTCCCACGGCTCATGGCTGTCCTCTTTTATGCCTCCAATATTCCAGTGCCAGCTTTTTGCCATCGATGCCTCATGCCAAGAATGTCCTCCAGTATGGCAGCACAAGTATTTTTCCATGGGTGCATTTGTGCCACAAATTACCTCCAGTAGGCCCGAATGTTTCCCTTAGTGCCCTATAGCAATAATTACATTCAGTGTGCTAGCACCAGCATTTTACCATGGGTACCTCCTGAGCCAAGAATTTCCTACAATATGGCACAAGTTTTCAAGAGTGGCGCTATGCTAATAATTGCCTTCAGTATGCAAAAACTAGTATTTTCTCATGGGTGTCACAGCAGGGGGTGACTGAAGGCCCCCACGTTCCCCAACATTGGCAGATGGTGCCCTGGGTTAGGACCAAGGCACTCACAATTGAGGCTGGACCCTGGGGGATGGGGTCCCCAAGGCCGAAGTTGGCCCAGGAAGAGGGCCACGCTGTCCCCATTCCGGTATTTTTATTTAAACAAAGTAAAAAGTAAAAAGGCTGGGCCCTGGGGTCCCTGGGGTTCAAAATTGCCTTGGAGGGGGGCTGCATGGTCCCCCTTCCCCAATGAAAAAGGCCTGGCCCCAGGGGATGGGGTCCCTGAGGCCCAATTCGGCCTAGGAAAGGGAGGCCACGCAGCCCCCTCCAATTAAAGAAACAAACATGTGAGACCGGCAAGTTGCCAGTGGCCCGCCCCTTTCTCCACTACTTTTCAAGTAGTACAGGTTTTGGGATGAAGTCCCCCTGGATGCTGAGAGTCCTTGTGGGCTAGGAACCCCATCTGTTATCTCCAGTAAGTCTCAATCAGCATGATATATGAGAGGATTTGGAGGTCACGCCCCCTTTCTCCACCACTCTGCAAACACACTTCCTGGTGCACTGCTGGTTGGCAAAGGAAGTCCTCTTGGCTCCAGAGGGTCCATGACGGCCAACAAGACCTCCTGTTACCTTCAGAAAGTCCCACACAGCGGGATTGCTGAGAGGTGTTTGAAGACCATGACCCCTTTCTCCACCACTCTGCAAACACACCTCCTGGCACACTTCTTGCTGGGGGAGGAAGTCCCCTTGCCTCCAGAGGGTTCTCATGGGTCATAAAGCCCTTCTGTTAACTCCTGTAAGTCCCACCCAGTGGGACTGCTGAGAGGTGGTCGGAGGCCACACACCCTTTATCCACCACTCTGCAAACACATTTTCTGGCCCACTACTATTTGGGGGATGAAGTCCCCTTGAATGCTGTGGGTTCTTGGGAGCCAACAAGCCCTCTTGCTACCTCCAGTAAGTCCCAAACAGTGGGATTGCTCAGAGGTCTACCAAGGCCACATCCCCTTTCTCTACCAGTCTGCAAATGCGCCTCCTGGTGCACTACTGGTTGGAGGATGAAGACCTCTTGGAATCTGTGGGTTCATAGGGGCCAAGAAGCCCTCCAGTTACCTCCAGTAAATCCCACACAGCAGAATTGCTGAAAGGTCTTTAGAGGCCATGCCCTCTTTCTGTACCACTCTGCAAATGTGCCTCCTGGGCCACTACTGGTTGGGGCATGAAGCCCTACTGGCAGCTGCCATTCCTTAGGGGCCAATATGCCCTCCTGTTACCTCTAGTAAGTGTGACACAGCAGGATTTGTGGGAGCTGGTCTGAGGCCCCGTCCCCTTTATCCAACACTCTACAAACATGACTACTAGCTAATTAAACATAGAAATTCACTGAATAAAACAAAAGTTACAGGGACTTTATAGTTAGGAAATAGAATAAAACAAAATCTTAGAAATTCACTGAAAAAAAGCAAAGGTAAAGGGATTTGTTTTTAAAAAAGGGAGGGGGGCCGCTCAGCCTTCTCCAGGCCGATTTTGGTCCTGAAGACCCCATCCCCTGTGGCCTGACCACTTTTTTATTTTATTTTAAACAAGGGGAGGGGGGCCTCCCCATGCTGATTTTGGCCCCGGGGACCCCATCCCCCCAGGGCCCAGCCATTTACAGATGGGGAGGGGGAGTGTGCAGCCCCCTTGCCCTGCCCGAATTGGGCTCCGGGGACCTCATCCCCTGGGGCCTGACCATGTAAAGGGGTGGGCACCCATTCACCACTGGTACTGCGAGGGGGAGCCTCAAGGCCCTCGCGGACCATGCCGACTCACTGCGTCATGTGGGATTCTGCATTGCTTTTGGATAAAGGGAGCTGCTGAACATACAACTCCCTCTGTCCGATAGCAATTCTGCTCTGCTTCGAGTAAGCGAAAGCATTTTACATGCTCTTGCTTACTTGAAGAATAGCAGAGTTTGCTGCCATAGTAAATTGCAATTTCCTGAGGATGGACACCCCGGACCATTCCTGGAGCCGGCCTTGGGGGATGGCGGTCACCAGGGCTATCTATGACTGACTCCTGGAGGGGGCCACGTGGACCCTCCATTGCAGAATACAGCCCTGAGGAGGTGGTGGTCCCCGGGGCTGTGGGGGGCTATGCAGCCCATCTCTTTAAGCTTTGCAATTTGCCCCAGGAGATGGTGGCTGTGGGGGGTGACCCAGGGGCCCTCTGCACTTATTTAATTTTTGCCCAAGGGAGTTGGGGTCCCAGTCACACAGGGGTTGCATAGGGCAACCCACATTTAATTTTCAAAATGCCCTGCGGAGGTGGCAATCCCTTAGGCGTGCAGCCCGTGTGCTCCCTTTCTGTGTATTATACACTTGCCTCTGGGACCTGGCCCACCCAGGGGCTGATAACAAATGAAGTGCGGGAGCCAGCTTTTTGCTTTTTAAAAGATTTTCAACAGGAAACGGAAAGCCAGCTCAACTTCTGCTGAAAATAAAACAAAAAAAAGCTTTTTTGCCCTGAGGGTTCCTTGTGGGACCAACTCCCCCTGGATGGCTGCCAACACTTCCTTGGTTGAAGTGCTGGAGGTCAATCAGCTCCCAGCACGAGATCAGGATCCCTTTATTTTTCAGAAAGACAGACATTCACTGGATGATGTCATCAGTGATGTCATTTGAGATGTCATCAGTGATGTCACTGACCATGTCATGAGTGATGTAGTATGTGATGTCATCAGCAGTGCATTCCGGGCGCGCGAGTTATAGTTAGCTGAACTAACTATAACAGGGGAATTTCAATGGTTTTGTATGAGTGAAATCTCCAACTAACTATAACATGTGTGAAACCTATGGTTTTTCTGTGAATTTCCAAGGTTATTTAAATGCTAATTCCTAACTATAACGTGGCTGAAACCTATGTTTTTTTCAGTGAATATCAAAGGTTTAGTAAATGATAATTTTGAAATGTATAAATTATTACATTTATTTCTTTTTATACACATTTTTTACATTTATATTTATTTTATTTTTTAAATTATATTTCATATTCTTAATGTAAAATAATAACAAAACAAAATCTCAAATTGTAAATACGGTGCATCCATTGTGCTGATATCACAGTGCATAATAACTGCCATATCTCTGGGAATGTACCACTTATTGTACATATGCTGATTACTATTTCAATGTAGTGAATGGATTACTCCACACAGATGAATGAGTCACTACAAAACTATAATAAGAATGACAGAGTGTTTGCTGGAAGTGTAAGGATAGAGACTGGGGAATTCAAAATATAAAAGGTAAATTTGCAGGTGCATAGAACAGTACATGCATAGTAAATAGGAGTTTGAAGCAGTCCATATACTAAGGCCTACTTTGCTCTATATTTACTTGGGTACTGACTGCATGATTACTGTTCTGCAAAGAGAGTGCTTGACTGAATTTATAAGAGCTTCAGTTTTACCTATACAAGGAAATACTGCTGAATGGCTCACTACAATATTGAAACAGTAGAGCGAGAGTGATTGTGAAAGTCTAATGATACAGACCTGACAATTGGATGTTTAAAAAACAAATGTGCGCCTACATAGAAGAGTGCATGCATACTCTATACATAAGGCCTACTTAGCACCATGATTACTTGAGTACTGACTGGATAATTACAGTTCTGCAAGGAGAGTGAATTTAGAAGAGCTTCATTTTTAGCACAGTGCGCACATAAGGGCATTCTGCTGAATACTTCACTACAATACTGAATCAGCAATCACAAAGAGTTTGCTGGAAGTGTAAGAATATAGACTGGATAATAAAAGCTATAAAATACAAGTTTCCCATGCGTAGAAGCCTGCATGCATAGTGTATAGGAGTTTGAAGCAGTCCATGCCCTAAGGCCCACTTTGCACCATGACTACTTGGGTACTGGCTGAATTATTGCAATTCTGCAAAGAGAGTGTCTGGCAAAATGTACAGCAGCTTCACTTTTAGAACAGTGTATACATAAACACATACTGTTGAATGGCTCACTGCAATACTAAAATACCAGTACCAAAATGTTTGGAGGAAGTGTAAATATACAGACTAGGCAATTGAAATTTTAAAAGCCGAGTCTACAGGTGCATAGAAAAGGGCATTTATTATTTAATAACCTTCCCAAAGCCCCAAGCGCCAGCACACCTTTCCGAGGGTAGGATTAAGATCTACAAATGCTAGCATTTTTTAAATTAAGAACCATAAAAATAACAAATATTAAACCTTTTTTTTCTTCTAATGATAACAATATTTTTTATACGTCTTCTATTTATATACTTTTAATCATTAAAATGCAAAGAACACATTTTACTGAGTAACACTTTTTAAACTCTCCAACGTATGTAGATAATAATACCTTATACGTGTTACTATCAAAATCGAAACCTTCACAGCTTCACAGTTTGAAACTTTTCCGAACACGTGCAGAAGAAAAACAGTTAAAACGTGAGCACGTGTAAACTGCAAAACGTGCCATCTACATAGGCGGAGCCACATCTTCCTTCCAAGGACTACTAAAAAACCCCAAAACTATATAAACCACACCTACTGTACAATTAGTTTTGTTTTGTTTTCCCGAGTTATTTCTGAATCGCGAATCTCTGTTGCAGGTTCCGTTCTCTAGGATCATTCCGGAGTTGTAAGTTGTTTCAAGACGGCATAGGCATAGTACTTAGTTATAAATTGTGACTATTTCTCAATATTTAAACATTTATATGTACAAAAAAATTGTATTGCATTTTTTTCCCTTTTTCTCTGTAGCGTCAGCAGCTTGTTCTTAGAAACAGATATATTATAACAAATATTACTCCTTTTCTGGCTCCTTTTACCTTATATATAGTGACTTTTTATATTATAATATTGATACTGTACTTCGCTCGAGAGGTGTTGCTAACTTGTCGACGCAAACCCTGAACATTTACAATCAACATGACAATGATACACTTGTTATTATGTTTTCACCTAGAGATCACATACTGTTAATATGTATATTATAACATTAACAGTATCAGTGATCCTAGCGGAATTCACAATCCGTCGTCACAAACAGTAATGATAAGTAAGCAACGTTATTGCTTGCAGATTTCAGTCTATTTTCCCCTTGTGATCATATGCTGTGAAAATATATACATATTATTATTCTCAACATCATGATCTCAGAGGAGTTTATAACCTGTCGCCACGAAGATCTAATTTTTTCACCTCCCGGAGAAAAGAAGTTCAGTAAATAATTACCGCTCGAAACTATTTCATTATGGATGTTCTGTTAAATACATAAATGTATTTTCCTTTTCTTTTTACTGTAACAATGGTATCAATCAATATATTATAATAGATTGTCCTATTGCTACAGAACAGGAATGGGAGATTTTTCAGCGCCATCTGTAATATAATTATCAAATATTTATAAAAACTTGGTCAGATATTTTTATATATATTAAAATATAGCTATCATGCTTACTTTGTTACTTTACATATTTAATAAACCCTACATTTCTGAATGGTATTTCCTCATTTATATTCCTATTTACGATTCCTATTCACCTTCTCCGTAAAGAATAGATAGGACCTGTACTATATATTATAAGACTAACATTCTATATATTCTTTGGTGAGTATGGGATTTATAAGCAGAACAGTCTGCAACTTGTAAACACTATGACAGCACGTTTCTGAATTTTAAAAATAATAATGCATGCATTTCTATGTAATATGAAACAATTTAGATTTTACTGTTTTACTTGTTCTCTTGATCTGAGATAATGTAGTGCGGGAGTGTTTGTTGTAGCACTTCTATTCTACTTTATCTAAAAGTAACTGATGCCCTCTTACATCATCAAGAATGTGGGGCAACATTTTTGCAAACTGTAGCACAAAAATGAACTATATAGCCACGCTTAACTGATATTTTATGAAATTCCATTTTTAATTGTCACCCCTTTCATATATACTGCGACAGTTTCTGAAGTTTATTTGTATTTGCGTAATAAAAACTGTTTCAAACCTAGAATGAATTTTTTGCTGCACAACCACACCTCCCCATCATGAAAGTAAACACCACATTATAAGTAAATAGTAGTACTAAGAAGTATGTCACCTACAAACTTGATCAAAGAAAACAGCGCAAAACACTGTCATTTTTCCACTGTGATTTATACACCACACTGCAATTATATAAATGGCCCTTGAAACATATATAAAAAATTGTTTACCTCATATTTCCTCTCCACCACCTTATGGGCAATGTACACAGTTAATAGTTCTCCTAACCTACCCTCTACTACTTTCTTTCCTCATTCTCTTTTGGAAAATGCATCACAATATCACTGACAACAGTGAACCGTTCCCTCCCAATAAGGAGCAAACTTGTGTTCGGAACACTTTAGCCAATAACATGTCCATCTTGTTCCAAAGATGAGCAAGGAATGACTGCTAAGCCTTCTACTTTTAATACTTTACAGCCAATGAACATTAAACTTCGTAAAGTCCCGCTTGGAGCACGTTACCCTAACACTCCCCGAACAGGAAGGAATCCTTAATAAAACTTTTCCACAAACTTCTTCTACGACTAACGGTTCCTATGAAAAAAATAAATATACATCTCCAGCACAGTAAGTATTTCAATTAGCAACATATTTTGGTGAACTTCCAACCTCTGTACTCACGCAACTGATCCATGAATTGTTACTATGGTAACAGGCAGAAAAGTAGTGGCTGTACAAACAACCGTTATATTTACCTTGGATTCTCTACAAGACAGAAACGAAACCAAAATACCACATTTGCAACCCCTTTGCACAGTTGTTTTTAATGAAAAGAGGCCCCGGAGGTGGGGGAGGGGGGAATCGAGTGGAGGAGAAAGCAGTCCCTGCAACTCCGGGGGGCCATGAGCCCCCTGCATACATATAGTTAAAGATCCGGGGGGTAGCGATCCCCGCGCAGGGGAGACCATCTAGGCCCCCCATTATGAAAAATAAATTGCCCGAGAGATTTAACCCCCCCCGGAGGCTAATTAACAATAAAGAGGGCTTCAATTTTTTTTTCACCCAAAACGCGTACCCTGCGTTTGTTTAATAAAAAAAAATAATCCAGCGTGACGTCATATAGGGCGCCCCGTACACGTACTCCACGTAAGATTCTAATTGTCAAAAACATATATTTATGTATTTAATGTACATATAAAGAGAAGATATTATCTGGGATAATCATAAAAAATTTAGAGTTGTTCCCAAACTACCGTACAAGGGGGCCCACTACTACATGTGTGGCCTCTTTGGTCACTGAGTTAGTGGTGCCCAAAGCACTGAGCGGGTGAACAACCTGCAACGATAATGATGGGAGCATGAGTATGTCGTTAGCCACATACATTTACCACCCATGAAAAAGGCATAAGCATAATAATGGCTTTCTGGTGACGGACACGCGTTGTAATGGCTGTGGCTTACGTGCTTCAAATCACTTTTTACGTATACGTGTCACCAAGTCTGATAACATCGGAGGCCAAAGACAAACACAGGACATCTCATCGATCACAGACAAGATAGGCGGAGGGTTAAATGAAAGTAACAGGGTAACAGGTATAAAAAAAACGGAGGAAAACTACTAAAATGGCGGAGGACGGAGTATGTAATGAACGTTTGGCGCCTCGACAATATGATTATTAATATATTGAAAAAGCATAGCAGTGATTCACACACACGGCCCGGGAAAAGAAAGCGGCAAATTTAATACCTGAAACGAGGACAGCTTTGCTTTGCGAACTTAAAGACAAAAGAAAGACCCATGGGCTTAGAAACATGGCTGCTCATGCATATAGAGTACAACTGGTGCAAAAAAAACCCGCAAAGTTTCACATACTGTCCTAGAAATACAGCTCTTTTTTTCACCAGTAAAGTTAGTTCTAAAAAAGAACTGTAGGACATATTATTGAGCCTGGGCGATAAAATTATCGCCGCTTTATCAGCAGGAAACTGCCGATAAAGTGGCGATAATGGGCTTCATAAGATGCTCTATGGAATTCCAATCGAAGCTCATGTTAGATGTCCTTCACATCTAACATGAGCTTCGAATGGAATTCCGTAAAGCATATTATCAAGCCCATTATCGCAGGAAACTGCCGATAAATCGGTGATAATTTTATCGCACAGGCTTGATAATATGGCCCTGTTTTTTAGCCCCAATGCCCCCATGATCCTCCCCGCGTCCTTCGCGAGCCGGCATTGCTTTGTTAGAGAGAGCAGCTTACCTGCTGCTCTCTCTATAGAAAACGAATCTGCTTTCCTACTTGAAAGAGAGACCAGATTAATATGCTCTCTCTTTCAAATAGGAAAGAGGTTTGCTGTGGTAAAGTGGGAACAGCGACGCTCACGCCCTAACATAGCAAACAGCAGTGTCCGGGTGGTAGGCACCCAGAGACACTGAAGGAGCTGGCCCTGGGAGGCGGTGATCCCCATGGTCATCAAGAGCTTCAGGAGGGGGGCTGCGCGACCCCCTCCCAACATTAAAAAGCCCCGGGGGTGCAGGTCCCTGGGGCTGAAAGGTCATTTTACATATTACTGCCCCAGGAATGTAGCGGTCCCCGGGGCGTGTACAGAGGGAGGGGGAGTTGAAAACATACTTTATGAATACGTTTTACCACACGGCCCCCCTACCCAAAAATAAAAAGAAATAAAATAAAATAGAAAAGGTCGGCCCTGGGGGATTGGGTCCCCGGGGCCATAAGTGGCCAGAGGAGGGGGGCAACGCTTTCCCCCTCCCAAAAAATGATAGTATTAAAAAAAGGCCATGCCCCGGGGGATGGGGTCCCCGGGGCCAATTAAGTCCTCGGGAGGGGGGCCACATGGCCCCTTCCCAATTTTTTTATTAAAGAAAAAACAAACATTTACAATGCAATGTTCTTGGCATTATTAAATGTAGAGCTATTGGCATTGCTCATGACATTTTTTTTAAACATAAATAAATGGTATTGTCATTTACAATGGCAATAGGTGAGCATTAGAGAGTAGTAGAGAGTATTCGCGGACACAGAGCCACACACACACACACAGACAGAGCGGCGCACACACACACTGACAGAGCCATGCAGTTTCCTTCCGCCCCCTTTTACAGTCATAAATTAGCTTTGGCATCTTTGGAAGGTAACAAAGTATGCAAATAACACCATTTACAGTTTGCCAAAGCCAGACCTATTTCCGAACAATAAATACATTTAGGAGTATGGGAAATGAAAATTAAATGATAAACTAGATATTAAAATATCGACAAGTTTCCTCAGCAAGACATTTACTATATCAATCATTTGAACAGTTGAATAACAGTACAGGCCATTTTTTGCTTTCCAAAAGTGCTATATGAAAATTTGGTGCAGCTGAATAAGTATTTGACTAAATCATTACTTATAAGATATTCCAAATAGGTTATCTATAAGGAGGGTTTCAAGACTATATGTACTGCAGCCCGAGTCGGCGTTTACTACCAGTGACCTTGACTGGACTAAGTGAAATGGAATTTTACCTTTTGGCTAATATGCACCCAGAGATGTGGAGGTATTAAATACACTGTAGGCTTGGGGGGAGGCTTCACAGTCATTTGAATGTCGGTACTTACAGGAAAGTTTAAGTTCTAAAGGAAGGCCAGATTTGTAAACTCAGTAATTAAGACCCATAAATTATGAGCCATATTCTATTGTATGTCCAGCCCCGGTGGAAATAAAAAGGATATAATCATGGGCTATGTTTTTAAAAAAGAAAAATAAATTGGCCACTTCGCAATTATAGTATACTGTATGGGCAATATTTATTTATTTTGTAAATGCTTAAGACCTTTTATTGCTTTAATGTAAATGGTAACCTTTTGTAAAATGTTTAGCAATTAGGCTTGCTTTGAAGCCATCACTTCCTATAAAGAAAGAAAGCGAGAAAGAAAAAAAGACGGAAAGAGAAAGAAAGAAGACAAAAAGAAGGAAACACTCAGTTACACCTTCAAAACTTTTTCACAGTGGGAAAGTTAGAACCATGTTTTTGTTAATAAAATCTTGTCCACATAGAACAGGAAGCCGAACCAAGAGAATTTTGGGAAATTACAGGACTGTAGTATTTTCTGTATTTTCTGTAATTGAACTCACTAAGTTGACCTGCAAAGATTGCTATAGAATTAAATTACTCTATGCCTTTTTTTTGTTTTCAGATATTTTTCTAAAAGATTGGCATGTTTTAAAAAGATAAAAATCAAGACGATAAATCTATTAACTGAAACTCAAACATTTCATCATTCCAGCGGACCTGCCTGTATACATAACATAAAATAGAAAAACATTTACGCATCATACATAACCTAATCATGCATTCATCAACTATTCAATTTACAAATTGTTCCAATTCATGCAGCCACTTCATCATTGGCTGCTGGTTTTATCTATTGGTTCACATAAACTTGATAGTACATAGAGGTATAGGCAATAATTGGATTAAATCAAACAATAAACACCCGTTTGAACCTACAGTCGGTTCAGAAAATTAACCTGACATTAATTCTCGCTCGTCTTTTGTGAATAGTTAACATCTACAACAAGCACTATTATTGCCACCAGGTTTCGGTTGGATAAGACCATTTTTTTATAGGCCTTCTTCACACATAGTTTACATGAAACAGTGTCCATGAGATTAGTTTCACCATGGTGAGGATGCCACAAATTCCTACCCTCATTTTCTTAGCTGTACGTATGTCTCCTGATACAGCCTGTGTGTCTGAAACCAACTCACCATGGTAAGTCTGAGAGCCCCTGGATTTTAAGAGCTACTTCTCTTTTCAAGATGCTCTAGTGTGTTATACACCTTTTCATTTATCACTGAGGCGCTTCAAGATGTATGTAATGTAACTAAGCAAAGATGGAACTGAAGGCTGCGTAGTTTCTAACGGCAATACTCGCCTCTGTGTATTTACGTAGCCATATCTCTCAGCTTCTGCTGTCCATCAACTTGCCCCCCTCTATAATCCACTTACTATAACCAGAGCCACTGGAATTATGCGGCACTTGAAGACCAATTTATGTGACAGGCGAGATTAAACTATGTGGCAAGAAACACCTATTTTGTGGCATATTACAGCACATCCCGCTGCCGTATTATTTCACTGCTGTCATATTAACGCATTAATAACATCTGAGCAAACCTTTTACCTCTGTTACCAATTTCATAACTGAGCACAGCAATTGGCCACTTAAAGGTGACCAGTTAACCTTTGCAAAGGGTCTCCATCTGACTGGCACCAAATGTTGCAAAGGGGGAGAGGGGGGTGAGGAGCTCACACATGCACATGTAACGAGGGGGTGAGGAGCTCACGCATGCAGAAGCAATGAGGGGGAGAAGGTGAGGAGCTCACGCACGCACAAGCAACGAGGTTGGGAGGGGGGTGAGGAGCTAACGCATGCACATGCAACAATGGGGGTGAGGAGCTCACACACGCACATACAACAAGGGGGAGGGAGAGAAGCTCATGCACCAACGAGGGGGAGAGGAGCTCGCGCACGCATAAGCAACGAGGGGGGAGGAGCTCACGCATGCATAAGCAACGAGGGGGGAGGGGGGTGAGGAGCTCAGGCACGCACATGCAACGAGGGGGGTAAGGAGCTCACGCATGCACATACAATGCGGGGGGGGGGTGAGGAGCTCACGTACCAACGAGGGGGGAGGGGGTGAGGAGCTCACGCATGCACATACAACGAGGGGGAGAGGGGGGTGAGGAGCTTACGCACGCACATGCAACAAAGGGGGTAGGGGGGTGAGGAGCTCACGCACGCAGAAGCAACAAGGGGGAGGGGGTGAGGAGCTCACGCACACATATGCAACGGGGGGGGAGGGGTTGAGGAGCTCACGCACCAACGAGGGGGGGAGGGGGTGATGAGCTCATGCACGCAACAGCAACGAGAGGGGAGAGGGGGGAGATCACGCAAGCAACAGCAACGAGGGGGAAGGGGGGAGATGGCGCATGCAACAGCAACCAGGGGGGAGGGGGCAGATCACACATGCAACAGCAACGAGGGGGGAAGGGGGTGAGGAGCTCAGGCACGCATAAGCAATGAGGGAGGAGGGGGGTGAGGAGCTCAGGCACGCACATGCAACGAGGGGGGTAAGGAGCTCACGCATGCACATACAATGCGGGGGGGGGTGAGGAGCTCACGTACCAACGAGGGGGGAGGGGGTGAGGAGCTCACGCATGCACATACAACGAGGGGGAGAGGGGGGTGAGGAGCTTACGCACACACATGCAACAAAGGGGGTAGGGGGTGAGGAGCTCACGCACGCAGAAGCAACAAGGGGGAGGGGGTGAGGAGCTCACGCACACATATGCAACGAGGGGGGAGGGATTGAGGAGCTCACGCACCAACGAGGGGGGGAGGGGGTGATGAGCTCATGCACGCAACAGCAACGAGAGGGGAGAGGGGGGAGATCACGCAAGCAACAGCAACGAGGGGGAAGGGGGGAGATGGCGCATGCAACAGCAACCAGGGGGGAGGGGGCAGATCACACATGCAACAGCAACGAGGGGGGAAGGGGTTAACAAAACATGTATTTAAAAAAAAATGGCTGCAAGCAGGTAACACGGGCGGAGACGCCAAGAAAGGCACCGGGAGGTAACAAGACGGCAGGGAAGGAAAAACCCCGTTTGCCATCCAGATTGCTTGCCGCCAAGGAACGGATTGCTTCAGCAGATGAGTGTTTCTGAGGTAGTGTGGGAAGGCACGCCGCGAGTAAGATGTCCTTACTACAAGGAGGTGTGTCCTTTTGTTTTCTCTTGTTTTATGAATGAGAGCGAAGCAGTTATGCGAACATCCACATGTCTGTTTCTGACAGTCTTGAAGACGCTTGCATGGTTTCTGGAACGTAACTCGCACATGTTATAACAAGCAGCACGACCATCTTTCTCCGAGGCGAGGCAGAAATGCCTTGGAGAAACACACGGTCATTTTAGGATTCGGGGACGTGTTTTTAGGTTGGAGTGACGGATGACGTCACAGGTGAAAGAAGCTAAAAAACACGCCCCCGAATCCGAAAGAGACGGGGCTTTAAGGGAGTGACGCCCCTCTCCTCTAGTGGCTGGCCTCCATTTAGGAAGCCAGCCAATGAAGAAGAGGGGCGGGTTCAAGCCCTCTAACTAAAAAATATAAAATCTTCGGACTCCGTCCACTGCTACGCAGTGCGACGGTCCTTGACCTAAAAATAGGGGGCAGGCCTTGGGGAATGGGGTCCCCAGGGCCAAAAGATTACAAAAATAAGAGGGGCTATGCAGCCCCCTTCTTAAAAAAAAAAGACCGGCATTGCACTGGAGGCCACGCCCCCTCCTTTCAGCACTCTGCAAAAGCACCCCATGGCATGTTTGCAGATGAGCAACGAATTCCCCTCGAATACTGAGGGTCCCTGGGGGTCAACTAGCCCACCAGTAACCTCCAGTAGGCGCCAGGGGGCTGCGTTGCAGAGAGGTGTTCTAAGCCACGCTCCTTTTTACACCTCTCTGCAACGCAGCTCTGCGGCGCTTAATTGAGGTAGCTGGTGGGCAACTTGCGTCCCAGGGACCCTCAGTATTCAAGGGGAGTTAATCCCCCAACTTAAAAGACACCATGGGGCGCGTTTGCACAGTGGTGAAGGGAGGGGGCGGGGCATGAGTTGACATGTGTTCAAACACACCCTGTGGCACGGTTTAAGTTGGGGAATTAATTCCTCTTCAATCCTGAGGGTCCCTGGGGGCCAATTAGCCCACCAGGTACCTCCAGTAAGCGCCACAGAGCTGCATTGCAGAGTTTTGTAAAAAGGGGTGTGGCATCTGAACACCTCTCTGCAACGCAGCTCTCTGGCGCATAGTGGAGGTACCTAGTGAGCTAGTTGGCCCCCAGGGACCCTCAGGATTGAGGAGGAATTAATTCCCACTTTAAATCGTGCCACAGGGTGTGTTTGCACACATGTCACTTTAGGTCACGCCCCTTCCTTCACCACTGTGCAAACGTGCCCCTTGGTGCGTTTTAAGTTGGGAGATTAACTCTCTTTTAATACTGAGGGTCCCTGAGGGCCAACTAGCCCAACAGGTATCTCCAGTGTGAGCCAGGGAGCTGCGTTGCAGACAGGTTTTCAGAGGCCACGCCCCCTTTTACACCTCTCTGGAACGCAGCTCTGTGGCACTTACCGGAGGTACCTAGTGGGCTAGTTTGACCCTAGGGACCCTTAGGATTCAAGGGGACTTAATCACTCAACTTAGAACAGCCACAGGGCGTGTTTACACAGTGGTGAAGGAAGGGGACGGGCCTGAGGTGACGTGTGCAAGCACGCCCTGTGGCACATTTTAAGTTGGGGAAAAATATACCCCTTCAATCCTGAGGGATCCTGGGGGCCAACTAGCCCACCAGGTGCTTCCAGTAAGCGCCACTGCCCTGTGTTGCAGAGAGGTGGTGCAGGATACGCCCCTTTTTACACATCTCTGCAATGGTCCTTACTGGACGTACCTAGTGGGCTAATTTGCCACTAGAGACCCTCAGTATTCAAGGGGAGTTAATCTCCCAACTTAAAACAGCCACAGGTCATGTTTACACAGTGGGGAAGGGAGGGGATGGGGTCTTAGGTGACGTGTGCAAACACGCTCTATGGCACATTTTAACTTGGGGAAATAATTCCCCTTCAATCCTGAATGCTCCTGGGGGCTAACTAGCCAACCAGGTTCTTCCAGTAAGTGACACTGTGCTGCGTTGCAGAGAGGTGGTGCAGGCTGGGCACCTTTTTACAACTCTCTGCAACAGCGCTTACTGGAGGTACTTAGTGGGCTAGTTGGACCCCAGGGACCCTCTGGATTCAAGGGGACTTAATCTCGCAATTTAAAACGGCCAAAGGGATTGTTTACACAGTGGCGGAGGCAGGGGACGGGGCCTGAGGTGACGTGTGCAAATAGGCCCTGTGGCGCGTTTTAAGTTTGGGAAATACTTCCCCCTCAATTCTGAGGGCCCCTGTGGGCCAACTAGCCCACCAGGTGCTTCCAGTAACCGCCACTGTGCTGCGTTGCTGAGAGGTGGTCCAGGCGTGCAACTTTTTACACCTCTTTGCAATGCAGCTCTGTGGTGCTTACTGGAGGTACCTAGTGGGTTAGTTGGACCCCAGGCACCCTCAGGATTCAAGGGGACTTAATCTCCCAAATTAAAACGTGCCACAGGACGTGTTTGCAAGCATGTGACCTCATGCCCCACCTCCCTTCACCAGTGTGCAAATGTGCCCCGTGTCGCATTTTAAGAGGTAGTTTTAATCCCCCTGCCCTATTATATGCTAGGGGCTTACAGAGCAGGTCATGCTAATAACAGGGGTATCCCAATGCATAGTGTTCCCTAGTGTATGAAGGTGTTTTAACTGTATTCTAAGTGGCTTTCAGCATAGCACTAGCTTTAGGACTGGTTAGTCAGAGTCAGTTACCACCAGTACCCATTCGAAGAAATTGAGGGTACAGGATGACTTTGCAACAAGGTCTATTTATGGTCCTCTGTTTGTTCTTTCTGCACGTCTTACTTCTTCGTGCACTTTTCTTCGTCTTTGAGGACTTCTGTCGCTTCTTTCTGCATTTCTTTTTTTTCTTTCTAGGTGTTTTTTCTTCTTTCTCCACATATCCTATCTCTGTAGTCATAGTTAGAAATTAGCATTTAAAAAACCTTTGAAATTCACTGAAAAAAACATAGGTTTCAGGCATGTTATAGTTAGGAATTAGCATTTAAAAAACCTTGGAAATTCACTGAAAAAACCATAGGTTGCATGGGCTTTGTAGTTAGTTGGACATTTCGCTTGTACAAAACCATTGAAATTCCCCTGTTATAGTTAGTTCAGTTAACTATAACTCGCGCGCCCGCGATGCACTGCTGATAACGTCACATATTACATCACTCATGACATGGTCAGTGACATCACTCATGACATCACTCATGGCATCTCAAATCACATCACTGATGACATCATCCTTGAGATAGAGTGGCAGACCTACTCTCACCCTAATATAACCTTTGATACACACACTCAAAAATAGAAACTAACATTTTGGATGAACATACCAATACCACTTACAACACACCTATTCAGTAATTCCAAGATCTACACACATATCCACTCATTTACCAACAGTCCTATACAGTCACTTATACATGTACTCACTTATCTTATATATTCATAAACCTATACATCCTGTTACACAGTGGCACTCATCCATAGAGTTACTCACACACATAGTCACACATGCAAACTAAGTATCAAACATCCATTAAATTGCATATACAGTTATACACCCACCACCACACTTAGTGCTCCAGAAACTTACACAAACTTACTCTCTTAAGCAATCACTTATAGGAACACATACTAATTTATACAGAAACTCTTCCAATCTCTCACTCTCACAATAGACTCACTTATATACACCAATACTCATATATACTAGTTTAAAACATAAGTAGTTACTCATAAAGACACTATTGAGTCAGTCAATCACTCACTAATACACCCATACACACACTCATCCACCCATACAGTCCTGCACACATGCTGTCTTTAACTCATACAAACAGTGAATCACTCATTCATGCATCTATGCACTACGTAATACCCCCACCAAACCATACAGACACACAGACACTCATACTGATACTCAAAAAAACAACTAATAAGCTATATAGACACTCATGTAGCTACTCAGCAACCTATGCAGCCACTTATTCACAAAGTGAGAGACTGATACAGATATTTACATATTTAAACATTGCTTACTAACCCATGTATTCACTAAGATACACTTAATCAGTCAATTATACTATCAATTTAAAAAAAAAGAATCATCCATTAAGACACTTATATGCCCATTTTTTCTTCCATCGACCTTGAGATATATATATATAAAACATATTTAATTTTCAGAAAAACACACATTCACTGGATGATGTCGTTTGAGATGTCATCAGTGATGTCATGAGTGATGTCACAGACCATGTCATGAGTGATGTAATATGTGACATCATCAGCAGCGCATTGTGGGCGCGCGAGTTATAGTTAGCTGAACTAACTATAAGGGGGGAATTTCAATCCTTTTGCACAAGCGAAATGTCCAACTATAGTTTTTTCAGTGAATTCCTAAGGTTTTGTAAAAGCTAATTAATAACTATAACGTGCCTGAAACCGATATTTTTTCAGTGAATATATATATATATATATATATTCACAGAAAAAACCATAGGTTATAGTGGATATATAGTTAGGAATTTGCATTTACAAAACCTTGAAAATTCAATGAAAAAACCATTGGTTTTAGGCCATATATAGTTAGGGATTTGCATTTACAAAACCTTATTTTACTCGCATAAAACCATTGAAATTCCATATATAGTTAGATGCGCTAACTATATATCGCGCACCCGCAATCCACTGCTGATGATGTCACATATTACATCATTCATGACATGGTCAGTGACATCACTGATGACATCACTGATGACATCTCAAATGACATCACTGATGACAACATCCAGTGACTGTATGTTTCTGTAAAGTTAAAATATGTCTTACATATTGAAGAATGAGTGGATGTATAAATGTCTAAATGAAGGATTTAGTAGGTGCATGACTGATTGTATGAGGGAGTGATTAAATGTGTCTCACTGAGTGCATGGGTTAGTGATTAAACTGTATTAATTTGTGCATCATTATATCTGTTGTTCTGTAAACTGCTGCATGTGTTGATCAGTAGCTATATGAGTAACTATATGGGTTATTGATTGGTTGCCCAAGTATTTGTATGGGAGACTGAGTATGTGTGTGAGTGGCTGGGAGGTGTGTGACTCTGTGCATAGATGTGTGAACAGTTGATTCACTAGATGTATGGTTTCAAAAGTGCATGTGGAAACAGCTGTATGGGCGGTTGACTGTGTGCATGAGTGTATTGGTGAGTGAATGGATATCTCAGTGCTACATGTCAAAGTAAGTACATATGTAAAACACAGTACATGTGAGAGTTGACATATATAAATAACTGTGCATAAGAGCCAGTGAATGTGTGAGTGGCTGTATGGATCATTGTGAACTTGTATCAGGGATTGTATAAGAGAATAAATATGTGTTAGTATATGTTTGAATAAGTAAAGTTTGTATAACTGTATAGTTGAGGAAATGGAGGTGTGATTGATTCTTTGCATGACTGACTAGGTGTGTGAGTAACTCCATGGATGAGTGACAGTCTGTGAGTGTCTGTTTACACTGATTGTATCTAAGGTTATATTAGAGTCTGAAGAGGTTCATCGTATTATCACATGAATGATATCATCAGTGATGTGATCAGTAATGTCAAATGAGATGTCATCAGTGATGTCATCAGTGATGTCATTTGAGATGTCATCAGTGATGTCATTTGAGATGTCATCAGTGATGTCATCAGTGATGTCACTGACCATGTCATGAATGATGTAATATGTGACATCATCAGCAGTGGATTGCGGGTGCGCGATATATAGTTAGCGCATCTAACTATATATGGAATTTCAATGGTTTTATGCGAGTAAAATAAGGTTTTGTAAATGCAAATCCCTAACTACATATGGCCTAAAACCAATGGTTTTTTCATTGAATTTTCAAGGTTTTGTAAATGCAAATTCCTAACTATATATCCACTAAACCTATGGTTTTTTCTGTGAATTTCATTGGTTTTTTAATAGCAAATATGAAAAGCTTTAAAATGTCAAGTACGTGATAGATAAAAACATTTTCGTATTTATGCACGCTGATGTGCTTTGAACGCTGCACCCCCCCTCCCCTCTTTTGTCTTAGTAGTACTCTCTCTTTGCAGATAGTGAACGGTAGTTAACGCAGGCCTTTGCCCCCGTTGTAATCCGTCGTGCCTGCTTGTCTCTCCATTTGATTGATTGTTGTCCAAGCATTTACTGTTTTAGAATTGGTTCTCTTTGGATCATTCTCTATTTACAAACAAGCACAAAGTCGCAATACTCTGTTTAGTCTTTGCAGATAGTGAAAAATCGTGTAAAAAAATAAAAGTAATCGAGCAAAATCAGTAGGCCACTAATTGGATCTCTTTTTGACCTCGCTAAAATAGAAATATTAGGAACAACCCTTCATGAGAAATACGAAAATAGTGAGATGAACTGAGCTCCACACCATGAGGGCTGCAAGACAGCTCGGCTCCATCACCCATCCCGCACAAAATAACGACAAACCCTATGCAAATATTAAAAATATAGACAACACACCAGCAAAGAAACAGGGTAAAACATTTTATTAAAAAACTATTTACATAACGTTGGTTTATAAGATGATGTCAGTAGTGGACCGATGTGTGAATAGGTCGAAAGCAGCACAAGGCTCCAAGATCCGGATGGCAAGCTCCTGGATGTTGGGTGCCATAGTTCAGAGTTCTGAGTTTGAGCCTTTTTCAATGCCTGTGCTTTGTTGAATCAAAATGGCGGCTTGACACAAAGCTGACTCAAGCGTTGCTACTGATGCTATGCAGACCAAAACTGGTTTTCAGTTTGTACATTTTTCTAGATTTTTCAATCCAAGTTTGGTTGACTTTGTAGAACGATGGCTTCAAATTTTCAACATACGGTGTGGTGGCGCTGACTGGGAGGGGGCGCTTCGCTCCTGCCCCCTCCCCAAGTAAGATTTTCATACGTGAAAGTACGTTAATGGTTTTGGTCCCTGAGTTGCTTCGATGTCACTGCCATTCTCAAATGGCATAAGTTCTGGATGTTGGGTGCCATAGTTAAGAGTTCTGAGCAGTGCTTGTAACACTGTCTGAAGCTTATTTCCACCTACTGCAGCTTCACTATTCTCAAAGTAAGTGAGTGTCGTTTGTGGACCTGACTGCATTAGAAAACAATGTGATATGTTACCTTCCTAAACAGCTTGACGGAGGCCCCTGAGGGGCGGTGTGATGGCCATGGACTCGGAGAAGACGCTTGGCTCTGACACCCTCCCCAAGTCTTATAGCACTGGTGTAGCCTGAGATCGCCCCCGACATAGGCGGCCGGCTCCCGGGGTCCGGCGGAACTTTTTGCCTTTTGATGACTCTTCAATTCTGAACCTTGTCCCACAATCCGTTTGACCTGAAGACACGCTGTACTGGGGCGCCCCTTTACCGTTTCAGTTGCCATTCCGCCCGCTTTTGCTACACTGTGCCTCTTCCGCCATTCAGCTGTTTACCGCCCGCTCTTGCGACTACAGCGTCTCGCTCATCATGTAGTTGAGTTGCTCCCGCTCTTGCGGTGCAGCGATAGGCGGCTGCCACAGGACTCTCAAAATGGCGGCCGGCTCTTCGGTTTTGGGCCTGGTCCACTAAAATGGCCCTGGGACACCTTTGAACTCGGACGCTTCCCTGATAGGGCTTGGGTCCCATTCTCGAAAAGCGTCCCCTCAGCCGTGAAGATTCTACAAAAGTCTTGGGGGCCTCCGACTCCCGCAGGCTTCTGGTGGGGAGCGGCTGCCATGATTGCTCGTGGAATGGCCACGACGGAGCTACGAGATGGTAGTGGTCTCATGCTGACGCCAGCTTTAGTCTGAAACATCCAGAAACACTGTAGACTACCAATTCGATCAGTTCCGGTAGCGCCCCAACATGACCCGGAAGAGAAGAACTTGCCCTCCCCTCTTTGACTGATGGTTCTTGTTGCCTGTCCCCTCTGTTATCATTTAACAGAACTTTTTGGACTGCTGAAAGGGGTTGTGTTCCGAACGCTGGTTGGTGGAGACATTTTGACTATATTCTTTACCTACGTTGTCGCGTAATGCGTTATATGACACGCCGCGTTAGCGCACCCGGAAGTGATCCGAGGCGCGGCGCGCAGCGCGTAACGTAAGCATAACAGGTCATGTGACTTGTTAATAAAACTTTTCATTGGTTCATTTTACTTTTGTTATTTTAATGATGAAAAGCTTGGTCATATGACCTAAAAATTACGCTTTTTATTGTTTTCGAACATTATTTTTTTTTAAACATATGTTATAATATTCCAGGCTAATGTACTTTCCCGGAAAATTTACAACTGTCGTGCAAGTAAAATATATTCCTTTTTCGAGAAAAAGGGCGTTTCTTCCTTCCATGATGGAGCCGTTGAGTAAAAGAGATTCGGCCTGCTGTCTTAGTCGCCGATACGCCTGATTATCAGATTCTTATCGATCACTTTATGTTGCAGAAATGAAAAACACAACTGCCCTTGACCATTTATCTTTACTGCGTTCCTACATATTATACCTTTTATCCGTCATGTAATTGGACTGCTTTATTTCACTTGCCTTTTACTGATTCGAAAACAGTGACTAAAAGTAAAAACTTTACCAATGTAAATACTACTACCGTGTTTTGTTTTAAAAACCTTTATTGTGAAAATGTCAGTATACAAATACGGGCCTATAACCACGTGGGCCGGCCACGGAGCAAACTGAAATCGTATATGATGAGGAGACATTTACACTGTAGAGGAACGTAATGAGCGGGCCATTAGGTTGCAAGAACAAAGGTGTCTAACAGTTGCGGAATCGGTGGACGTACATTTTGTAATTAAAATACGACAGGGCCACTTACAATAACATTTTCTAGATATACATTTGCGGGCAAGGAGTTACGAGTCCCATTTATACCGGCGCCATTTTGGGCGAGGCCGGGCAGGTCCAAGATATAGTCAAAATGTCTCCACCAACCATCGGCCAGACCAGAACCCCTTTCGGCCCTTTATGCTACAAGATGGTGTCTTCCATTCAGAAAATATTGTTGGCAGCATTTTGAAAGGAAACAGAAACAGCCGTTCTCCTAGTGAGTTTCACATTGTTTCATTTAGGAAGAATGTTGAAGAGTAGTATGTGGAAAATCTGAAGCCATTTTTCTACAAACTCTCAATCAGACTTGGATAGAAAAAAAAATCCTGAAGAATGTACAAACTGAAAACCAATTTTTGTCTGTATAGCATCAACAGCAACGCTTGAGTCAGCTTTGTGTCAAGCCGCCATTTTCATTCAATCAATAGCGTCCCCCTGCACACATTCAGGGACCTGGTCGTGTCTTCAGGTCAAACGGATTGTGGGAAAAGAAGCAGAAAGGAAAAGGAAAAAAGTTCCGCCGGACCTCGGGAGCCGGCCGCCTATGTCATGTGCGACCTTTGGCCACACCAGGGCAATAGTGAAGCTGCAGCAGGTGCAAATAAGCTTCAGACAGTCTTCAACTTAGTCTGATTCTTATAATAAGTGCGACGACAACAAACACAAGTGAAATTAGGCCTCTCACTTGAATTCATTTGACTTTCGGCGCAGCATTGTAGGATGGCCACACCAGTGCGGCAACTTGCTGGACACAACCTCGGTGCCATCCGGATCTCGGCACGTTCGACTCACTGTACCGCAAGAGTGACCGCAACTCAGCTGGACACACCGACTTTCGGTGCAGCATTGTAGGATGGCCACACCAGTGCAGCAACTTGCTGGACACAACATCGGGGCCATCCAGATCTCGGCGCGTTCGACTCACTGTACCGCAAGAGTGACCGCAACTCAGCTGGACACGCCGTCTTTCGGCGCAGCATTGTAGGATGGCCACACCAGTGCGGCAATTTGCTGGACACCACCTCGGTGCCATCCGGATCTCGGCGCGTTCGAGTCACTGTACCGCAACAGTGACCGCAACTCAGCTGGACACGCCGTCTTTCGGCGCAGCATTGTAGGATGGCCACACCAGTGCGGCAATTTGCTGGACACCACCTCGGTGCCATCCGGATCTCGGCGCGTTCGAGTCACTGTACCGCAACAGTGACCGCAACTCAGCTGGACACGCCGTCTTTCGGCGCAGCATTGTAGGATGGCCACACCAGTGCAGCAAATTGCTGGACACCACCTCGGTGCCATCCGGATCTCGGCGCGTTGTGCTGCCTTCGGCCTATTCGCACATCGGTCCGCTACTGATGCCGCCTCACGTGCCAACGGATTTTCTACGCTTTTTGTAGCCCTATGCCGCATAACAGGTCATGTGACTTGTTCATAAAACTTTTCATTGGTTCATTTTACTTTTGGTTTCCTAAAGATGGAAGGCTTGGTCATATGACCTAAAAATAACACTTTTCATTGGTTTAGAACATTTTTTTTTCCCAAACGATGAAAGCCCCACCTTGTTTCTGGATCATTCAGACTGAAGCTGGCGTCAGCATGAGAGCACCACCATCTCGTGGCTCCGTCGTGGTCATTCCGCGAGCAATCATGGCAGCCGCTCCCCACCGGAAGCCTGCGGGAGTCGGGGGCCCCCAAGACTTTTGTAGAATCTTCACGGCTGAGGGGACGCTTTTCGAGAATGGAGCCCAAGCCCTAGCAGGCAAGCGTCCGAGTTCCAAGGTGTACCAGGGCCATTTCAGTGGACCAGGCCCAAAACCGAGGAGCCGTCCGCCATTTTAAGAGTCATGTGGCAGCCGCCTATCGCTGCACTGCAAGAGTGGGAGCAACTCAACAACATGGTGAGCGAGACGCTGTAGCCGCAAGAGCGGGTGCAACTCAGCTGGATGGCCGCCACCTGGGGAGGCCCGTTCACGCCGCCTCCCCCACGCCCCCCCCCCCCCCGGGCCGCCGCACGCCAATTTTCGGAGCAGCATTGTAGGATACCAAAACCAGTGCGGCAGTTTACTGGACATCACCTGGGTGCCTGTCGACATGTTGTGTCAGCCATGGGACACTGGACACAGTGCCATCAACATCTCAACGCGTTCTGCTGCCTTGGGACTATTCGCACAACAGACCGCTACTGACAAGGCCTCCCCCCGCACCACCCGGGACGCCACATGCTGTTTTTCTGTGCTGCATTGTAGGATCCCAAAACCAGTGCGGCACCCAGGCGACATCACCTGGGTGCCGTCCAGAACTCTGCACAGTGTGCTGCCTTGGGACTATTCGCACAAAAGACAGCTTCTAACCATTGTTGCTTTTTGGGTTGAAAAATGTTTAAATGTTTTTAGTTTTTGTTCCGTTCATTATAGTTAAAAGTTAATAAAGTTTTATAATCTTACTTTGTTGGAGTGTTATCTATTTTTTTAAAAACGGGTGAATGGGGCCTTGAATCGGGTTATTGTCATGTGTGGGCTTTGGAAGTGTGCTGCTGCAGGATCGGACATTTCAAACTCAAATGCACGTTCTTTTTCTTACCTTTCCGAAGCATGGAGCGCAATAGCAGGCAGAGAAAGGGTGATGCACGTGTTGAACACTACCTGACCTGGCAAGTTGCTGGCAGTGCCCCCCCGCCCGCTCCTGAAAGAGGGCACACACACACCGCCGCCCCGAGTACTTCACAAATCTTTAAAAGACCATGCGCTTGTTCATGAGGCTTAAATGGTTTATCACCTCTTCTAGAACCCCTGCATCGACCCTCTGACGTTTCCTGGAAAAATTACCATGTAACACAATACCAAGCCCTGTCAGCTAAAACCCCCAAGGAATCGTGGGGCATATTATCAAGGGGGTTTATCTCCGCTTTTTTGGCTTTAAAAGCCATGAAAGCGGAGATAAAATGATCTCCCTATTACCAAGCTGTCGCTAACACCAGTTAGTGACAGCTAAAAGGAGATAGCGACCATCTTGGGCCCCGCTTTGCATGTCAGTGATACTTATCACTAATGACATGCAAAGTGGCGTGCCATGATGTTAGCGACTGGAAACAGTCCCTAACATCGCTATCTCCTATTACCAACTTTTGGAGATATTCGCGCTAAGCGCGAATATCTCCAAAATCTAACACCTGCCCTGAGCAGTTCTTAGCCATGTTATCCAATGGGAGGTGGATAACATGGCTAAGAGCATTTGCTCGATAATACATGAATATCGCTGACTTTTCTGCGATAATAGCAAGGTTTATCTGCGATAAAAATCGCCGATGTGCGGCGATAATTTTTGTCTCTAAACAAGTTAGAGACAAAAATTATCGCTAGTTGTTCGTAATATGCCCCCGGGTTTTTGCTTGCAGAAATCGGGAGGCAGGAGACTAGCACTGAAATCAGTAGTCTCACGCCTGAATCGGGAGGGTTGGCATGTCTGAATTCTCTACAGCTGGGGCCATAAACTACATCCGCAGGGGTAGGTGATAGCCTGGGACCAGCCTGGCATCTAAAATGGCTGCCGTGCACGACAAAATTGTGGCATTGGAAAAAAGGCAAGATGGCGCAGCCGCTGGAAGAGATGTATCAACATATATCAGCCTCCTCAGCCACCCTCAGGAAACATAGGGGATTAGGATACGTCTCCCGCACCCCCTTATACCTAGTAATTTAATTAACGAAGCACAAAATGGCGAATTCCCGTTTCGCTACCAGTTTGCGGCCCAGTTCGCGGCCCGTGAAGCGCTTCTACCGTGAAAAATCATTTTTTTTTTCTTTTCCCCACGCGACCCTTTAATAACCCCAACAACATTCCTAGGGGGTCAAGAGGGGGATACCTTGCCCCCTTTCATTAAATTCCCCCTTCGTTTTTCACCTCTTCTTCTCTCTCGATCCTACCGAGAGACCAGATGGCGGCCGCTCCGGACTGTCACGCAGCAAAAAAAAAAAAAGCTCACGCACAGCCGCTGGAAGAGATGTATCAACATATATCAGCCTCCTCAGCCACCCTCAGGAAACATAGGGGATTAGGATACGTCTCCCGCACCCCCTTATACCTAGTAATTTAATTAACGAAGCACAAAATGGCGAATTCCCGTTTCGCTACCAGTTTGCGGCCCAGTTCGCGGCCCGTGAAGCGCTTCTACCGTGAAAAATCATTTTTTTTTCTTTTCCCCACGGGACCCTTTAATAACCCCAACAACATTCCTAGGGGGTCAAGAGGGGGATACCTTGCCCCCTTTCATTAAATTCCCCCTTCGTTTTTCACCTCTTCTTCTCTCTCGATCCTACCGAGAGACAAGATGGCGGCCGCTCCGGACTGTTTAGAATGTTGACAGACACCGGAGAGCCAATCAGCTTTCTGCGTGCAAAGTTCCGAAACGCGAAAAGTAAGCGGACCGGATCGCTGCCCGGAGCGCTGTTACAGATATATATCTTGATTTAAACGTTAATTTCTCAAAATCCACTGAAGCACATATATTGAGACCTAGCAAAGGCACATCGGGCTAACAGTCCCTACAATTTTGCCAAGTTTCGTGCAAATCCATTCAGCCGTTCGAGCTAAAAGTGAGTCCAACCGCCCTATGGAAAACTCAATGTTAAAAACGCGTTTTGGGACCCCCCTTTTTTCTCAGCCCCCCCTTGACGAAACCCCACCAAATTTTCAGGGGCTGCTCAGAAACAAAATGTGCCATTTTCCTGAAAATTTCAGCCGATTCCGTCCACAAACGCCAAAGTTATTAGACATAGAATTTTCAAAAATCCCATAGGGAATTAATCCTAACTATATATACCTACTGGCGATAGCCAGTAGGTAATATATATATATATATATATATATATATATATATTTCTCACACAGCAGGAAAACCCTTTTGAAGAACCTTGCCACACGAAGAATATTAATGCAGCTCACTTTATTTGGCAAGCAGCCTGCCAGCAGGCACCATCAAAGAGCAGCAAAATAAAAGTTCCATCAAGCCAGACGCGTTTCAGGTGTAACCCTTTCTTCAGTGGCTTTTCATGCAAAAATGACTGCAAGTGCTGCTGGGCGTGCTCTTATATTTCCACCACCTGTCCAAGTGGGCGTGGCCATTTGCATAGCCTTGTGGGTGATGTAGTGTGCCCCAAAATATTACCCAAGTGGGTGCTCTTGCCGCAGTTCCAATAGTCTGTAAGTAACCCAAGCACATCTCCAAGGCGGGACCTGCCCTGCTTTGTGGCTGCACACCGGAGCTGTTTTGAATTGGTTTCCCCTGCAAAGTCGCCAATTCATCTTCGTTCCTTTTCGCTAGACACTGACATAGCGCCTTAGCAGACCCGCTCACCGCGGTGGGCTGTTCTTCGCGACCAGGGAAGGCCGCCTTTAAATTTCTCACACAGCAGGAAAACCCTTTTGAAGAACCTTGCCACACGAAGAATATTAATGCAGCTCACTTTATTTGGCAAGCAGCCTGCCAGCAGGCACCATCGAAGAGCAGCAAAATAAAAGTTCCATCAAGCCAGACGCGTTTCAGGTGTAACCCTTTCTTCAGTGGCTTTTCATGCAAAAACGACTGCAAGTGCTGCTGGGCGTGCTCTTATATTTCCACCACCTGTCCAAGTGGGCGTGGCCATTTGCATAGCCTTGTGGGTGATGTAGTGTGCCCCAAAATATTACCCAAGTGGGTGCTCTTGCCGCAGTTCCAATAGTCTGTAAGTAACCCAAGCACATCTCCAAGGCGGGACCTGCCCTGCTTTGTGGCTGCACACCGGAGCTGTTTTGAATTGGTTTCCCCTGCAAAGTCGCCAATTCATCTTCGTTCCTTTTCGCTAGACACTGACATAGCGCCTTAGCAGACCCGCTCACCGCGGTGGGCTGTTCTTCGCGACCAGGGAAGGCCGCCTTTAAATTTCTCACACAGCAGGAAAACCCTTTTGAAGAACCTTGCCACACGAAGAATATGAATGCAGCTCACTTTATTTGGCAAGCAGCCTGCCAGCAGGCACCATCGAAGAGCAGCAAAATAAAAGTTCCATCAAGCCAGACGCGTTTCAGGTGTAACCCTTTCTTCAGTGGCTTTTCATGCAAAAACGACTGCAAGTGCTGCTGGGCGTGCTCTTATATTTCCACCACCTGTCCAAGTGGGCGTGGCCATTTGCATAGCCTTGTGGGTGATGTAGTGTGCCCCAAAATATTACCCAAGTGGGTGCTCTTGCCGCAGTTCCAATAGTCTGTAAGTAACCCAAGCACGGGTTGGAGATGTGAAAACCCGTGAAAAGCCACTGAAGAAAGGGTTACACCTGAAACGCGTCTGGCTTGATGGAACTTTTATTTTGCTGCTCTTCGATGGTGCCTGCTGGCAGGCTGCTTGCCAAATAAAGTGAGCTGCATTAATATTCTTCGTGTGGCAAGGTTCTTCAAAAGGGTTTTCCTGCTGTGTGAGAAATTTAAAGGCGGCCTTCCCTGGTCGCGAAGAACAGCCCACGCGGTGAGCGGGTCTGCTAAGGCGCTATGTCAGTGTCTAGCGAAAAGGAACGAAGATGAATTGGCGACTTTGCAGGGGAAACCAATTCAAAACAGCTCCGGTGTGCAGCCACAAAGCAGGGCAGGTACCGCCTTGGAGATGTGCTTGGGTTACTTACAGACTATTGGAACTGCGGCAAGAGCACCCACTTGGGTAATATTTTGGGGCACACTACATCACCCACAAGGCTATGCAAATGGCCACGCCCACTTGGACAGGTGGTGGAAATATAAGAGCACGCCCAGCAGCACCTGCAGTCGTTTTTGCATGAAAAGCCACTGAAGAAAGGGTTACACCTGAAACGCGTCTGGCTTGATGGAACTTTTATTTTGCTGCTCTTCGATGGTGCCTGCTGGCAGGCTGCTTGCCAAATAAAGTGAGCTGCATTAATATTCTTCGTGTGGCAAGGTTCTTCAAAAGGGTTTTCCTGCTGTGTGAGAAATTTAAAGGCGGCCTTCCCTGGTCGCGAAGAACAGCCCACCGCGGTGAGCGGGTCTGCTAAGGCGCTATGTCAGTGTCTAGCGAAAAGGAACGAAGATGAATTGGCGACTTTGCAGGGGAAACCAATTCAAAAAAGCTCCGGTGTGCAGCCACAAAGCAGGGCAGGTCCCGCCTTGGAGATGTGCTTGGGTTACTTACAGACTATTGGAACTGCGGCAAGAGCACCCACTTGGGTAATATTTTGGGGCACACTACATCACCCACAAGGCTATGCAAATGGCCACGCCCACTTGGACAGGTGGTGGAAATATAAGAGCACGCCCAGCAGCACTTGCAGTCGTTTTTGCATGAAAAGCCACTGAAGAAAGGGTTACACCTGAAACGCGTCTGGCTTGATGGAACTTTTATTTTGCTGCTCTTCGATGGTGCCTGCTGGCAGGCTGCTTGCCAAATAAAGTGAGCTGCATTAATATTCTTCGTGTGGCAAGGTGCTTCAAAAGGGTTTTCCTGCTGTGTGAGAAATTTAAAGGCGGTCTTCCCTGGTCGCGAAGAACAGCCCACCGCGGTGAGCCGGTCTGCTAAGGCGCTATGTCAGTGTCTAGCGAAAAGGAACGAAGATGAATTGGCGACTTTGCAGGGGAAACCAATTCAAAACAGCTCCGGTGTGCAGCCACAAAGCAGGGCAGGTCCCGCCTTGGAGATGTGCTTGGGTTACTTACAGACTATTGGAACTGCGGCAAGAGCACCCACTTGGGTAATATTTTGGGGCACACTACATCACCCACAAGGCTATGCAAATGGCCACGCCCACTTGGACAGGTGGTGGAAATATAAGAGCACGCCCAGCAGCACTTGCAGTCGTTTTTGCATGAAAAGCCACTGAAGAAAGGGTTACACCTGAAACGCGTCTGGCTTGATGGAACTTTTATTTTGCTGCTCTTCGATGGTGCCTGCTGGCAGGCTGCTTGCCAAATAAAGTGAGCTGCATTAATATTCTTCGTGTGGCAAGGTTCTTCAAAAGGGTTTTCCTGCTGTGTGAGAAATATATATATATATATATATATATATATATATATATATCCTGCAATACTACGTGCACCATCCGTCACGCAATCCAGACCACACCAGCAGTACTTCAAAAAGTTTCTCTTTATTTATATATATATATATATTTACTTAAAAAATCATAGGTTTCAGGCCTTATATAGTTAGGAATTAGCATTTAAGAAAACATTGAAATTGCTCCTATATAGTTAGTTGTACTAACTATATTTCGCGCACCCGCAATCCACTGCTGATGATGCCACATATTACATCATTTATGACATGGTCAGTGACATCACTGATGACATCACTGATGCCATCACTGATGACATCTCGTTTGACATCACTGATGACATCACTGATGACATCATCCAGTGACTGTGTTTCTGTAAAGTTTAAATGTGTTTTACATATTGAAGAATGAGTAGATGTATAAGTGTCTGGATGAAGGATTTAGTAGGTGCGTGACTGACTGTATGAGTGAGTGATTAAATGTGTCTTACTAAATGCATGCGTTAGTGACTAAACTGTCTGAATGTTTGCATCAGTATGTCTGTTGTTAAGTAAGCTGCTGCATGTGTTGATCAGTAGCTATATGAGTGGCTAAATGGGTTTTGATTGGTTGCCCAAGTATTTGAATGGGAGACTGAGTGTGTGTGTGGGTGGCTGGGAGGTGTGTGACTCTGTGCATAGATGTGTGAGCAGTTGATTCACTAGGTGTATGAGCTCCAGAGTGCATGTGGAAACAGCTATATGGGCGGTTGACTATGTGCATGGGTGAGTTGGTGAGTGAATGGATTTCTCAGTGCTACATGTCCAAGTAAGCACAATGCATGTAAGAGTTGGCATATATAAATGACTATACATGAGAGCCAGTGAATGTGCGAGTGGCTGTATGGATCATTGTGTACTTGTATCAGTGATTGTATAAGAGAGTAAGTATGTGTTAGTATATGTTTGAATAAGTATGTTGTTGTGTGTATAACTGTATAGTTGAGGAAATGGAAGTGTGATTGATTCTTTACATGACTGACTAGGTGTTTGAGTAACTCCATGGATGAGTGGCAGTGTGTGAGTGTCTGTATAGGTGTATGAGTGCATATGATAGTGTTGTATTGATGAGTGATTCTATGGGTGAATGAGTGAATGTGTGTGTAGACCTAGGAATCAGTGAGTGCATATGTAGTAACTGGTATTGGTGTGTCAATGGTTTCAAGAATGGTAGTCTGTATTTAACACTGGGTGTATCAGAGGTTATATTAGAGTGTGAGGAGGTGCATCATATTATCACACAAATGATATCATCAGTGATGTGATCAGTGATGTCAAATGAGATGTCATCAGTGATGTCATCAGTGATGTCATCAGTGATGTCATTTGAGATGTCATCAGTGATGTCATCAGTGATGTCAATGACCATGTCATGAATCATGTAATATGTGACCTCATCAGCAGTGGATTGCGGGTGCTCGAAATATAGTTAGTACAACTAACTATATAGGAGCAATTTCAATGGTTTTTAAAATGCTAATTCCTAACTATATAAGGCCTGTAATCTATGTTTTTTTTAAGTGAATTTGCAAGGTTTTTTAAAAGCTAATTCCTAACTATAATACTATATAAGGCCTGAAACCTATGGTTTTTTAAGTGAATTTGCAAGGTTTTTTAAATGCTAATTCCTAACTATATAAGGCCTGAAACCTATGTTTTTTCAGTGAATTTGCAAGGTGTTTTAAATGCTAATTCTTAACTATATCAGACGTGAAACCTATATTTTTTTTCAATTATTTTCAAAGGTTTTGTAAATGCTAATCTTATTAGCGGATAACATTTATATATGTTATTATCCTTCTGGGACCACCAGAGCAGCCATCTTGTTTCTCAGGAGAACTGAGGCACAAGAGAGCACAAACCAAGAGTGGAAAACGCGAAAAGAGGGCAGGGTAGAGACCCCCTGACCCCGTAGCCCTTCTCAGGGGGTCCCAGAAGGACCACCAAGTGCAAAAAAAAGTATTCTTTTTTAAATCGCGGGGTACGCGCACGGTAGGCATACCGTACGCGTACGGTGTGCATACCCCTCGATTTTTTCTATTTTTTTTTGTTTTGCCCTTGGGGGTCCTTCTGGGACCCCCTGAGAAGGGCTAGAGGGTTGGGGGACCTCTACCCTGCCCCCTTTTTGTGTTTTCCACTCTTGTTTTGGGCTCTCTTGTGCCTCAGTTCTCCTTAAAAACAAGATGGTGGCCAACACTTCCTGCTTTGGACAGTTTGGAATGTTGACAGTCGACTGCCAGCCAATCAAAAACTCGCTTGCACACATAAGAGTATGCGCACGTACGTGTACGGTGCGCGTAAGGTGAGCGCATATAGATATATAATTTTCTCAAATTAAATTTTCTCAACAACTACTGGAGGGATTTTCACCAAATATAGAAAAGGCACTACTGCATACCAGTCCCTATCATTTTGCCAAGTTTGGTGTAATTCTGTTCAGCCGTTCGGGCTGTAGCCGAGTTTAAAGGTCTCATAGAAAATGCCATTTGAAAAATTTCAAATTCAATTTTCTCAAGAACTACTTGAGGGATTTTCACCAAACATAGCAAAGGCACATGTGCATACCAGGTCCTACCATTTTGCCAAGTTTGGTGTAATTCCATTCAGCCGTTCGGGCTGTAGCCGTGTCTTAAAGTCCCTATGGGAATTAACATGGGGAAAACACGTTTTGGAACCCCCCTTTTGGCCCCCGCTTGACGAATCCCCCCAAAACTTTCAGGGAAGGAGCGGAGCGGAGCTGGCCCAAATTCTGGAAAATTACACTCAGATTTCTCAATCGGCGCCAAAGTTATTCCCAATAGAATGTTGAGCGCATATAGATATATAATTTGCTCAAATTCAATTTTCTCAACAACTACTGGAGGGATTTTCACCAAATAAAGAAAAGGCACTACTGCATACATGTCCCTACCATTTTGCCAAGTTTGGTGTAATTCCGTTCAGCCGTTCGGGCTGCAGCCGTGTCTAAAGGTCTCATAGAAAATGCCATTTGAAAAATTTCGAATTAAATTTTCTCAAAAAATAATGGAGAGATATACACCAGCCTTGTCAGAATGTCCCTATGGAAATTAACATGGGGAAAACATGTTTTGGGACCCCCCTTTTTTCTCAACCCCCGCTTGACGAATCCCCTCAAAACTTTCAGTGAAGGAGCGGAGCGCAGCGAGGCAAATTTAAGGAAAATTACAGGCAGATCCCTCAATCGGCGCCAAAGTTATTCCCAATAGAATGTTTGGAATTTCCTATGGTAACTAGGTCCTAACTATATATACCTACTGGCGAACGCCAGTAGGTAATATATATATATATATATTACCTACTGGCGTTCGCCAGTAGGTATATATAGTTAGGATTATTTGTCTATGGAACTTTTGAAAATTCTATGTCTAATAACTTTGGCGTTTGTGGACGGAATCGGCTGAAATTTTCAGGAAAATGGCACATTTTGTTTCTGAGCAGCCCCTGAAAATTTGGGGGGGTTTCATCAAGGGGGGGCCGAGAAAAAAGGGGGGTCCCAAAACGCGTTTTTCCCATGTTAATTTCCATAGGGCCTTTGGCCTCACTTTTAGCTCGAACGGCTGAATGGATTTGCACGAAACTTGGCAAAATTGTAGGGACTGTTAGCCCGATGTGCCTTTGCTAGGTCTCAATATATGTGCTCCAGTGGATTTTGAGAAATTAACGTTCAAAACAAGATATATATCTGTAACAGCGCTCAGGGCTGCGCTCCGGTCCGCTTACTTTTCGCGAAACGGAACTTTGCGATGCGAAGCTGATTGGCTCCCCGGTGTCTGTCAACATTCTAAACAGTCCGGAGCGGCCGCCATCTTATCTCTCGGTAGGATCGAGAGAGAAGAAGAGGTGAAAAACGAAGGGGGAATTTAATGAAAGGGGGCAAGGTATACCCCTCTTGACCCCCTAGGAATGTTGTTGGGGTTATTAAAGGGTCCCGTGGGGAAAATAAAAAAAAATTATTTTTCACGGTAGAAGCGCTTCCCGGGCCGCGAACTGGGCCGCAAACTGGTAGCGAAACGGGAATTCGCCATTTTGTGCTTCGTTTGAATTAAATTACTAGGTATAAGGGGGTGCAGGAGACGTATCCTAATCCCTTATGTTTTCTGAGGGTGGCTGAGGAGGCTCATATATGTTGATACATGTCTTCCAGCGGCTGTGCGTGAGCTTTTTTTTTTTTTGCTGCGTGACGTCTGTTAACGTTCGATTCGATGGAAATCAGGAAGTGTTGACCGCCAATTTGTCAGTGCGATAAAATATTTTGTTATAAATGAATCCTTATTGATAAACATTGTCTGCGCCATCTTGCCTTTTTTCCAATGCCACAATTTTGTCGTGCACGGCAGCCATTTTAGATGCCAGGCCGGTCCCAGGCTATCACCTAGCCCTGCGGATGTAGTTTATGGCCCCAGCTGTAGAGAATCCAGACATGCCAACCCTCCCGATTCAGGCGTGAGACTACTGATTTCAGTGCTAGTCTCCCGCCTCCCGATTTCTGCAAGCAAAAACCCAGGGGCATATTACCAACAACTAGCGATAATTTTTGTCTCTAACTTGTTTAGAGACAAAAATTATCGCCGCACATCGGCGATTTTTATCGCAGATAAACCTTGCTATTAGCAAGGTTTATCGCAAATGCGATAAAAAACGGCCGCAATGCATGAATATCGCTGAAAAGTCAGCGATATTCATGCATTATCGAGCAAATGCTCTTAGCTATGTTATCCACCTCCCATTGGATAACATGGCTAAGAACTGCTCAGGGCAGGTGTTAGCTTTTGGAGATATTCGCGCTTAGCGCGAATATCTCCAAAAGTTGGTAATAGGAGATAGCGATGTTAGGGACTGTTTCCAGTCGCTAACATCTTGGCACGCCCACTTTGCATGTCATTAGTGATAAATATCACTGACATGCAAAGCGGGGCCCAAGATGGTCGCTATCTCCTTTTAGCTGTCACTAACTGGTGTTAGCGACAGCTTGGTAATAGGGAGATAATTTTATCTCCGCTTTCTTGGCTTTTAAAGCCAAAAAAGCAGAGATAAACCCCCTTGATAATATGCCCCACGATTCCTCGGGGGTTTCAGCTGACAAGGCTTGGTATTGTGTTACGTGGTAATTGTTCCAGGAAACGTCAGAGGGTCGATGCAGGGGTTCTAGAAGGGGTGATAAACCATTTAAGCCTGATGAACAAGCGCATGGTCTTTTAAAGATCTGTGAAGTACTCGGGGCGGCGGTGTGTGTGTGTCCTCTTTCAGGAGCGGGCGGGGGGGGGGGAGGCACTGCCAGCAACTTGCCAGGCCAGGCAGTGTTCAACACTTGCATCACCCTTTCTCTGCCTGCTATTGCGCTCCATGCTTCGGAAAGGTAAGAAAAAGAAAGTGCATTTGAGTTTGAAATGTCCGATCCTGTAGCAGTACACTTGCAAAGCCCACACATGACAATAACCCGATTCAAGGCCCCATTCACCCGATTTTTTAAAAATATATAGCACTCCAACAAAGTAGGATTATAAAACTTTATTAACTTTTAAATATAACGAACGGAACAAAAACTGTAAAAACATTTAAACATTTTTGACAAAAAAAAGCAACAATGGTCAGAAGCTGTCTTTTGTGCGAATAGTCCCAAGGCAGCACAACGTGCTGAGTTCTGGACGGCACCCAGGTGATTTCACCTGGGTGCCGCACTGGTTTTTGGGATCCTACAATGCAGCTGAGAAAAACAGCGTGGGGCGTCCCGGGTGGTGCGGGGGGAGGCCTTGTCAGTAGCGGTCTGTTGTGCGAATAGTCCCAAGGCAGCAGAACGCGCTGAGATGTGGATGGCACCCAGGTGATGTCCAGTAAACTGCCGCACTGGTTTTGGTATCCTACAATGCTGCTCCGAAAATTGGCGTGGGGCGGCCCGGGGGGGGCGTGGGGGAGGCGGCGTGAACGGGCCTCCCCAGGTGGCGGCCATCCAGCTGAGTTGCGCCCGCTCTTGCGGCTACAGCGTCTCGCTCACCATGTAGTTGACTTCCGCCCACTCTTGCAGTGCAGCGATAGGCGGCTGCCACAGGACTCTTAAAATGGCGGACGGCTCTTCGGTTTTGGGCCTGGTCCACTAAAATGGCCCTGGGACACCTTGGAACTCGGACGCTTGCCTGCTAGGGCTTGGGCTCCATTCTCGAAAGCGTCCCCTCAGCCGTGAAGATTCTACAAAAGTCTTGGGGGCCCTCGACTCCTGCAGGCTTCCGGTGGGGAGCGGCTGCCATGATTGCTCGCGGAATGACCACGACGGGGTCACGAGATGGTGGTGCTCTCATGCTGACGCCAGCTTCAGTCTGAATCATCCAGAAACAAGGTGGGGCTTTCATCGTTTGGGAAAAAAAAATGTTCTAAACCAATGAAAAGTGTTATTTTTAGGTCATATGACCAAGCCTTCCATCTTTAGGAAATCAAAAGTAAAATGAACCAATGAAAAGTTTTATAAACAAGTCACATGACCTGTTATGCGGCATAGGGCTACAAAAAGCGTAGGAAATCCGTTGGCACGTGAGGCGGCGTCAGTAGCGGACCGATGTGCGAATAGGCCGAAGGCAGCACAACGCGCCGAGATCCGGATGGCACCGAGTTAGTGTCCAGCAAGTTGCTGCACTGGTGTGGCTATCCTACAATGCTGCGCCGAAAGTCGGCGTGGGGCGCCCCGTTGGCCTGTGAGGTCGCGTCAGTCAGTGGGGGCTGTGCGTCTCCCCCAAGATGGAGGCTCCTCGGCTGCAGTGGGGCGCCCCTTAGCGTTTCACTCGCCGTCCAACTGAGTTGCGTCCGCACTTGCGGCTACAATAGGCCGAAGGCAGCACAACGCGCCGAGATCCGGATGGCACCGAGGTGGTGTCCAGCAAGTTGCCGCACTGGTGTGGCCATCCTACAATGCTGCGCCGAAAGACGGCGTGTCCAGCTGAGTTGAGGTCACTCTTGCGGTACAGTGACTCGAACGCGCCGAGATCCGGATGGCACCGAGGTGGTGTTCAGCAAATTGCCGCACTGGTGTGGTCATCCTACAATGCTGCGCCGAAAGACGTCGTGTCCAGCTGAGTTCCGGTCACTCTTGCGGTACAGTGACTCGAACGCGCCGAGATCCGGATGGCACCGAGGTGGTGTCCAGCAAGTTGCCGCACTGGTGTGGCCATCCTACAATGCTGCGCCGAAAGTCGGCGTGGGGTGCCCCGTTGGTTTATGAGGTGATGTCAGTAGTGGACCGATGTGTGAATAGGTCGGAACCAGCACAAGGCGCCCTGCACTGTTGAGCCTTTTTCAATGCCTGTTTTTGTTGTTTCCCCTCCATCAAAAACAAAAAAAATATATAAAACTGTGCAAAAATACAAAAAAATGTTTAGAAAAGCAGTGCTTGTAAGACTGTCTGAAGCTTATTTGCACCTGCTGCAGCTTCACTATTGCCCTGGTGTGGCCAAAGATCGCCCATAACATAGGCGGCCGGCTCCCGAGGTCCGGCGGAACTTTTTTCTTTTCCTTTCTGCTTCTTGTCCCACAATCCGTTTCACCTGAAGACACGACCAGGTCCCTGAATGTGTGCAGGGGGACGCTATTGATTGAATGAAAATGGCGGCTTGACACAAAGGTGACTCAAGCGTTGCTGTTGATGCTATACAGACAAAAATTGGTTTTCAGTTTGTACATTCTTCAGGATTTTTTTTTCCATCCAAGGCTGATTGAGAGTTTGTAGAAAAATGGCTTCAGATTTTCCACATATTACTCTTCAACATTCTTCCTAAATGTAACAATGTGAGACTCACTAGGAGAACGGCTGTTTATCTTTCCTTTCAAAATGCTGCCAACAATATTTTCTGAATGGAAGACACCATCTTGTAGCATAAAGGGCCGAAAGGGGTTCTGGTCTGGCCGATGGTTGGTGGAGACATTTTGACTATATCTTGGACCTGCCCGGCCTCGCCCAAAACGGCGCCGGTATAAATGGGACTCGTAACTCCTTGCTGTGTACTGGTTGAACAACCTTGATATCACAAGATATGAATGCAGTTTTGATGCTCATGGCGGGCGGGGACGAGAATTGATTGAATATTTCGACATCCCTATTGATATTAAGTTGTGATGTGTTATTGATTACTGTACTATTGAAAGTTCGAATTAACGTCACTCATGGTACTTGCCCGCAAATGTATATCTAGATAACTTTTTTGTAAGTGGCCCTGTCGTATTTTAATTACAAAATGTACGTCCACCGATTCCGCAACTGTTAGACACCCTAGTTCTTGCAACCTAATGGCCCGCTCGTTACGTTCCTCTATAATGTAAATGTCTCCTCATCATATACGATTTCAGTTTGCTCCGTGGCCGGCCCACGTGGTTATAGGCCCTTATTTGTATGCTGACATTTTCACAATAAAGGTTTTTAAAACAAAACATGGTAGTAGTATTTACATTGGTAAAGTTTTTACTTTTAGTCACTGTTTTCGAATCAGTAAAAGGCAAGTGAAATAAAGCAGTCCAATTACATGACGGATAAAAGGTATAATACGTAGGAACGCAGTAAAGATAAATGGTCAAGGGCAGTTGTGTTTTCCACTCCTGCAACATAAAGTGATCGATAAGAATCTGATAATCAGGCGTATCGGCGACTAAGACAGCAGGCCGAGTCTCTTTTACTCAACGGCTCCGTCATGGAACGAAGAAACGCCCTTTTTCTCGAAAAAGGAATATATTTTACTTGCAGGACAGTTGTAAATTTTCCGGGAAAGTACATTAGCCTGGAATATTATAACATATATGTTTTAAAAAAAAAGATCGAAATCAATAAAAAGCGTATTTTTTAGGTCATATGACCAAGCTTTTCATTATTAAAATAACAAAAGTAAAATGAACCAATAAAAAGTTTTATTAACAAGTCACATGACCTGTTATGCTTACGTTACGCGCTGCGCGCCGCGCCCCGGATCACTTCCGGGTGCGCTAACGCGGCGTGTCATATAACGCATTACGCGACAACGTAGGTCAAGAATATAGTCACAATGTCTCCACCAACCAGCGTTCGGAACACAACCCCTTTCAGCAGTCCAAAAAGTTCTGTAAAATGACAACAGAGGGGACAGGCAACAAGAACCATCAGTCAAAGAGGGGAGGGCAAGTTCTTCTCTACCGGGTCATGTTGGGGCGCTACCGGAACTGATCGAATTGGTAGTCTACAGTGTTTCTGGATGTTTCAGACTAAAGCTGGCGTCAGCATGAGAGCACTACCATCTCGTAGGTCCGTCGTGGCCATTCCACGAGCAAACATGGCAGCCGCTCCCCACCAGAAGCCTGCGGGAGTCGGGGCCCCCAAGACTTTTGTAGCATCTTCACGGCTGAGGGGACGCTTTCGAGAATGGGACCCAAGCCCTATCAGGGAAGCGTCCGAGTTCCAAGGTGTCCCAGGGCCATTTTAGTGGACCACGCCCAAATCTGAAGATCCGGCCGCCATTTTGAGAGTCCTGTGGCAGTCGCTTATCGTTGCATCGCAAGAGCGGGAGCAACTCAACTACATGGTGAGCGAGACGCTGTAGCCGCAAGAGCGGGCGATAAACAGCTGAATGGCGGAAGAGGCACAGTGTAGCAAAAGCGGGCGCAATGGCAACTAAAACGGTAAAGGGGCGCCCCACTACAGCGTGTCTTCAGGTCAAACGGATTGTGGGACAAGGTCCAGAATAGAAGAGTCATCAAAAGGCAAAAAGTTCCGCCGGACCCCGGGAGCCGGCCGCCTATGTCGGGGGCGATCTCAGGCTAAACCGGTGCTATAAGACTTGGGGAGGGGGTCGGAGCCAAGCGTCTTCTCCGAGTCCGTGCCATCAGACCGCCCCTCGGGGGCCTCCGTCAAGCGGTTTAGGGAGGTACCATTTCACATTGTTTTCAAATGCAGTCAGGTCCACAAACGACCCTCACTTACTTTGAGAATAGTGAAGCTGCAGTAGGTGGAAATAAGCTTCAGACAGTGTTACAAGCGCTGCTCAGAACTCTGAACTATGGCACACAACATCCAGAACTTATGCCATTTGAGAATGGCAGTGACATTGAAGCAACTCAGGGACCAAAACCATTAACGTACTTTCACGTATGAAAATCTTACTTGGGGAGGGGGCAAGAGCGAAGCGCCCCCTCCCAGTCCGCGCCACCACACCGTATGTTGAAAATCTGAAGCCATCGTTCTACAAACTCAACCAACCTTGGATGGAAAAATCTAGAAAAATGTACAAACTGAAAACCAGTTTTGGTCTGCATAGCATCAGCAGCAACGCTTGCTATCAGAGTGCATGAGTTTCATGCTCGATCGATTGAGCTAGCCGGATCGGGCAATAAAAAGTATAAAATAGTTATGTAAATAGTTATTTAATAAAATGTTTTACCCTGTTTCTTTGCTGGTGTGTTGTATATATTTTTAATATTTGCATAGGGTTTGTCGTTATTTTGGGCGGGGTGGGTGACGGAGCCGAGCTGTCTTGCAGCCCTCATGGTGTGGAGCTCAGTTCATCTCACTATTTTCGTATTTCTCATGAAGGGTTGTTCCTATTATTTCTATTTTAGCGAGGTCAAAAAGAGATCCAATTAGTGGCCTACTGATTTTGCTCGATTAATTTTATTTTTTTACACGATTTTTCACGATTTTTCACTATCTGCAAAGACTAAACAGAGTATTGCGACTTTGTGTTTGTTTGTAAATAGAGAATGAACCAAAGAGAATCAATTGTAAAACAGTAAATGCTTGGATAACAATCAATCAAATGGAGAGAGAAGCAGGCATGACGGATTACAACGGGGGTAAAGGCCTGCGTTAACTACTCTTCACTATCTGCAAAGAGAGAGTACTACTAAGAGAAAAGAGGGGAGGGGGGCAGCGTTCAAAGCACATCAGCGTGCATAAACACGAAAAAGTTTTTACCTATCACGTACTTGACATTTGACAGCTTTTGATATTTGCTACTAAAAAACCAATGAAATTCACAGAAAAAACCATAGGTTATAGGCCATATATAGTTAGGAATTAGCATTTACAAAACCTTGAAAATTCACTGAAAAAACCATTGGTTATAGACCATATATAGTTAGGGATAAGCCTTTTCAAAACCTTATTTTACTCACACAAAACCATTGAAATTTCATATATAGTTAGTTGCACTAACTATATATCGCGCACCCGCAATCCACTGCTGATGATGTCACATATTACATCATTCATGACATGGTTAGTGACATCACTGATGACATCACTGATGACATCTCAAATGACATCACTGATGACATCTCAAATGACATCACTGATGACATCTTAAATGACATCACTGATAAAATCACTGATAACATCTCATTTGACATGACTGATCACATCACTGATGATATCATTCATGTGATAATACCATGAACCTCTTCAGACTCTAATATAACCTTAGATACAATCAGTGTAAACAGACAGTCACAGACTGTCACTCATCCATGGAGTTACTCACACACCTAGTCAGTTATGCAAAAAATCAATCACACCTCCATTTTCTCAACTATACAGTTATACACACCTTACTTATTCAAACATATACTAACACATATTTACTTTACTCTCTTATACAATCCCTGATACATGTTCACAATGATCCATACAGCCACTCACACATTCACTGGCTCTTATGCACAGTTATTTATATATGTCAACTCTCACATGTACTGTGTTTTACATATGTACTTACTTTGACATGTAGCACTGAGATATCCATTCACTCACTAATACACTCATGCACAGTCAACCGCCCATACAGCTGTTTCCACATGCACTTTTGAACCCATACATATAGTGAATCAACTACTCACACATCTATGTACAGAGTCACACACCTCCCAGCCACCCATACACACACACTCAGTTTCCCATACAAATACTTGGACAACCAATGAATAACCCATACAGTTACTCATACAGCTACTGATCAACATATGCAGCAGTTTGTAGAACAACAGATATAATGATGCACAAATTAAAACAGTTTAGTCACTAACCCATGCACTCAGTGAGACACATTTAATCACTCACTCATACAGTCAGTCATGCACCTACTAAATCCTTCATCCAGACACTTATACATCCACTCATTCTTCAATATGTAAGACATATTTTAACTTTACAGAAACATACAGTCACTGGATGTTGTCATCAGTGATGTCATCAGTGATGTCATTTGAGATGTCATCAGTGATGTCATCAGTGATGTCACTAACCATGTCATGAATGATGTAATATGTGACATCATCAGCAGTGGATTGCGGGTGCGCGATATATAGTTAGTGCAACTAACTATATATGAAATTTCAATGGGTTTGTGTGAGTAAAATAAGGTTTTGAAAAGGCTTATCCCTAACTATATATGGTCTATAACCATTGGTTTTTTCAGTGAATTTTCAAGGTTTTGTAAATGCTAATTCCTAACTATATATGGCCTATAACCTATGGTTTTTTCTGTGAATATATATATATATATATATATATATATATTTATATATATATAAATATATATATATATATATATATATATATTACCTACTGGCGATAGCCAGTAGGTATATATAGTTAGGATTTTTTTCCTATGGGATTTTTGAAAATTCTATGTCGAATAACTTTGGCTTATGAGGACAGAATTGGCTGAAATTTTCAGGAAAATGGAACATTTTGTTTCTGAGCAGCCCCTGAAAATTTGGGGGGTTTTCGTCAAGGGGGGGCCGAGAAAAAAGGGGGGTCCCAAAACGTGTTTTTCCCATGCAATTTTCCATAGGGCGGTTGGCCTCACTTTTAGCCTGAACGGCTGAATGGATTTACACCAAACTATAGGCTCCAGTGGTTTTTACGAAAATTAACTTTGAAAAATATAAATTGGGCTACATTGGGCTATATATATGTTGGAGCCCAAATGTAGCCCAATGTAGCCCAATGTAGCCCAATGTAGCCCAAAGATGGCCACCAGAGACAAAAAACCAAATGTAGCCCAAATATCAGCCAGATGTAGCCCAACTATAGCCCAATGACAGATTGTCCCAGAGTGTTCTAAAGAACAACTAGAGTGCTAACAGTCCTACTTATTACAAAGGTATGGCACACCTGAAGCCATCTTGATTGGAATAAAGTGGTAACTCTTAAAACATTTAATTTAAAAAGGAACAAAATGAGGGGGTTCATTTTGCCATAGAAAGTATGATTAGCGAATATATGACGAAATCCCGCATACCATCAGTCCGCAAAAAAAATCCCGCATGTACTATTAGGCCGCAAATTAAAATAACGAAAACTTTTAGAACGAATATGCCTTTAGCATACACTAAACAACTAAACTACCCTAAACCCTAAAACACTACCCCCAGCATGACCCTACACTACACAAACAGTACAAAACTACCCTAAACCCTAAAACACTACCCCCAGCATGACCCTACACTACACAAACACTACAACACTACCCTAAACCCTAAAACACTACCCCCAGCATGACCCTACACTACACAAACACTACAACACTACCCTAAACCCTAAAACACTACCCCCAGCATGACCCTACACTACGCAAACACTACAACACTACCCTAAACCCTAAAACACTACCCCCAGCATGACCCTACACTACGCAAACACTACAACACTACCCAAAACCCTAAAACACTACACCCCAGCATGACCCTACACTACGCAAACACTACAACACTACCCTAAACCCTAAAACACTACCCCCAGCATGACCCTACACTACGCAAACACTACAACACAACCCTAAACCCTAAAACACTACCCCCAGCATGACCCTACACTACGCAAACACTACAACACAACCCTAAACCCTAAAACACTACCCCCAGCATGACCCTACACTACGCAAACACTACAACACTAACCTAAATCCTAAAACACTACCCCCCGCATGACCCTACACTACTCAAACACTACAACACTACCCAAAACCCTACAACACTACACCCCAGCATGACCCTACACTACGCAAACACTACAACACTACCCTAAACCCTAAAACACTACCCCCAGCATGACCCTACACTACGCAAACACTACAACACTACCCAAAACCCTAAAACACTACACCCCAGCATGACCCTACACTACGCAAACACTACAACACTACCCTAAACCCTAAAACACTACCCCCAGCATGATCCTACACTACGCAAACACTACAACACTACCCTAAACCCTAAAACACTACCCCCAGCATGACCCTACACTACGCAAACACTACAACACTACCCTAAACCCTAAAACACTACCCCCAGCATGACCCTACACTACGCAAACACTACAACACTACCCTAAACCCTAAAACACTACCCCCAGCATGACCCTACACTACGCAAACACTACAACACTACCCTAAACCCTAAAACACTACCCTCAGCATGACCCTACACTACGCAAACACTACAACACTACCCAAAACCCTAAAACACTACCCCCCAGCATGACCCTACACTACGCAAACACTACAACACTACCCAAAACCCTAAAACACTACCCCCAGCATGACCCTACACTACGCAAACACTACAACACTACCCTAAATCCTAAAACACTACCCCCAGCATGACCCTACACTACGCAAACACTACAACACTACCCAAAACCCTAAAACACTACACCCCAGCATGACCCTACACTACGCAAACACTACAACACTACCCTAAACCCTAAAACACTACCCCCAGCATGACCCTACACTACGCAAACACTACAACACTACCCTAAACCCTAAAACACTACCCCCAGCATGACCCTACACTACGCAAACACTACAACACTACCCTAAACCCTAAAACACTACCCCCAGCATGACCCTACACTACGCAAACACTACAACACTACCCTAAACCCTAAAACACTACCCCCAGCATGACCCTACACTACGCAAACACTACAACACAACCCTAAACCCTAAAACACTACCCCCAGCATGACCCTACACTACGCAAACACTACAACACAACCCTAAACCCTAAAACACTACCCCCAGCATGACCCTACACTACGCAAACACTACAACACTAACCTAAATCCTAAAACACTATCCCCCGCATGACCCTACACTACTCAAACACTACAACACTACCCAAAACCCTACAACACTACACCCCAGCATGACCCTACACTACGCAAACACTACAACACTACCCTAAACCCTAAAACACTACCCCCAGCATGACCCTACACTACGCAAACACTACAACACTACCCAAAACCCTAAAACACTACACCCCAGCATGACCCTACACTACGCAAACACTACAACACTACCCTAAACCCTAAAACACTACCCCCAGCATGATCCTACACTACGCAAACACTACAACACTACCCTAAACCCTAAAACACTACCCCCAGCATGACCCTACACTACGCAAACACTACAACACTACCCTAAACCCTAAAACACTACCCCCAGCATGACCCTACACTACGCAAACACTACAACACTACCCTAAACCCTAAAACACTACCCCCAGCATGACCCTACACTACGCAAACACTACAACACTACCCTAAACCCTAAAACACTACCCTCAGCATGACCCTACACTACGCAAACACTACAACACTACCCAAAACCCTAAAACACTACCCCCCAGCATGACCCTACACTACGCAAACACTACAACACTACCCAAAACCCTAAAACACTACCCCCAGCATGACCCTACACTACGCAAACACTACAACACTACCCTAAATCCTAAAACACTACCCCCAGCATGACCCTACACTACGCAAACACTACAACACTACCCAAAACCCTAAAACACTACACCCCAGCATGACCCTACACTACGCAAACACTACAACACTACCCTAAACCCTAAAACACTACCCCCAGCATGACCCTACACTACGCAAACACTACAACACTACCCTAAACCCTAAAACACTACCCCCAGCATGACCCTACACTACGCAAACACTACAACACTACCCTAAACCCTAAAACACTACCCCCAGCATGACCCTACACTACGCAAACACTACAACACTACCCAAAACCCTAAAACACTACCCCCAGCATGACCCTACACTACGCAAACACTACAACACTAACCTAAATCCTAAAACACTACCCCCCGCATGACCCTACACTACTCAAACACTACAACACTACCCAAAACCCTACAACACTACACCCCAGCATGACCCTACACTACGCAAACACTACAACACTACCCTAAACCCTAAAACACTACCCCCAGCATGACCCTACACTACGCAAACACTACAACACTACCCAAAACCCTAAAACACTACACCCCAGCATGACCCTACACTACGCAAACACTACAACACTACCCTAAACCCTAAAACACTACCCCCAGCATGATCCTACACTACGCAAACACTACAACACTACCCTAAACCCTAAAACACTACCCCCAGCATGACCCTACACTACGCAAACACTACAACACTACCCTAAACCCTAAAACACTACCCCCAGCATGACCCTACACTACGCAAACACTACAACACTACCCTAAACCCTAAAACACTACCCCCAGCATGACCCTACACTACGCAAACACTACAACACTACCCTAAACCCTAAAACACTACCCTCAGCATGACCCTACACTACGCAAACACTACAACACTACCCAAAACCCTAAAACACTACCCCCCAGCATGACCCTACACTACGCAAACACTACAACACTACCCAAAACCCTAAAACACTACCCCCAGCATGACCCTACACTACGCAAACACTACAACACTACCCTAAATCCTAAAACACTACCCCCAGCATGACCCTACACTACGCAAACACTACAACACTACCCAAAACCCTAAAACACTACACCCCAGCATGACCCTACACTACGCAAACACTACAACACTACCCAAAACCCTAAAACACTACACCCCAGCATGACCCTACACTACGCAAACACTACAACACTACCCTAAACCCTAAAACACTACCCCCAGCATGATCCTACACTACGCAAACACTACAACACTACCCTAAACCCTAAAACACTACCCCCAGCATGACCCTACACTACGCAAACACTACAACACTACCCTAAACCCTAAAACACTACCCCCAGCATGACCCTACACTACGCAAACACTACAACACTACCCTAAACCCTAAAACACTACCCTCAGCATGACCCTACACTACGCAAACACTACAACACTACCCAAAACCCTAAAACACTACCCCCCAGCATGACCCTACACTACGCAAACACTACAACACTACCCAAAACCCTAAAACACTACCCCCAGCATGACCCTACACTACGCAAACACTACAACACTACCCTAAATCCTAAAACACTACCCCCAGCATGACCCTACACTACGCAAACACTACAACACTACCCAAAACCCTAAAACACTACACCCCAGCATGACCCTACACTACGCAAACACTACAACACTACCCTAAACCCTAAAACACTACCCCCAGCATGACCCTACACTACGCAAACACTACAACACTACCCTAAACCCTAAAACACTACCCCCAGCATGACCCTACACTACGCAAACACTACAACACTACCCTAAACCCTAAAACACTACCCCCAGCATGACCCTACACTACGCAAACACTACAACACTACCCTAAACCCTAAAACACTACCCCCAGCATGACCCTACACTACGCAAACACTACAACACTACCCAAAACCCTAAAACACTACCCCCAGCATGACCCTACACTACGCAAACACTACAACACTGCCCAAAACCCTAAAACACTACCCCCAGCATGACCCTACACTACGCAAACACTACAACACTACCCAAAACCCTAAAACACTACCCCCAGCATGACCCTACACTACGCAAACACTACAACACTACCCAAAACCCTAAAACACTACCCCCAGCATGACCCTACACTACGCAAACACTACAACACTACCCAAAACCCTAAAACACTACACCCCAGCATGACCCTACACTACGCAAACACTACAACACTACCCAAAACCCTAAAACACTACACCCCAGCATGACCCTACACTACGCAAACACTACAACACTACCCAAAACCCTAAAACACTACCCCCAGCATGACCCTACACTACGCAAACACTACAACACTACCCTAAACCCTAAAATACTACACCCCAGCATGACCCTACACTACGCAAACACTACAACACTACCCAAAACCCTAAAACACTACCCCCAGCATGACCCTACACTACGCAAACACTACAACACTATCCTAAACCCTAAAACACTACGCCCAGCATGACCCTACACTACGCAAACACTACAACACTACCCTAAACCCTAAAACACTAGCCCCAGCATGACCCTACACTACGCAAACACTACAACACAACCCTGAACCCTAAAACACTACCCCCAGCATGACCCTACACTACGCAAACACTACAACACTACCCTGAACCCTAAAACACTACCCCCAGCATGACCCTACAATAAACAACCACCACAACTCTACACTACACCAACACAACACTACACTACACAACACTACACTACACTACACAATCACTAACCCACGAAAAAATTAACACAAACCCACTTACCTCTCTCGTCATCGTGGTTTTCACAACGCAAATGCATTTCCCATACATGCCTTTAAAACGTAATTCTTTGTAAAGGCATGCGCGATAAATGCACATGCGTTTTGAAAAAATGCGGGATAATGGTATGCGAGCTCAATGACCTTGCGGGATAATGGTATGCGGACTGAAAGTCTGCGGGATAAAAAATGCGGGAAAATGGCTGCAAACCATGATTAGCAGCAGACTTCCCTGGTGAGCACTAGCTTTACTACAGTGATCTAATGAGCAACTAGAGTGCTAACATTCAGAATTTATGGCAAATGTGTGACACATCTGAATGCCTTCTTGATAGAACCAAAGTAAACAAGCATTGAAAATGCAATAGATCTCGCCCTCGTTTAAGTTAAAGCCATTCTGTTTGTAATGAGGTGGCTTTTTAGCTTTGCTTTTATTAGTGTTTTTAAAACTTTCATGTAAATAACATGCATATGTATGCATATATGTATATGTATGCATGCATTTATATTTATATAGATATGCAGATTACATATGTTTATATATGTATATTACCTACTGGCGATAGCCAGTGGGTATATATAGTTAGGATTTTTTCTCTATGGGATTTCTGAAAATTCTATGTCTAATAACTTTGGCGTTTGTGGACGGAATTGGCTGAAATTTTCAGGAAAATGGCACATTTTTTTTCTGAGAAGCCCCTGAAAATTTGGTGGGGTTTCGTCAAGGGGGGGCCGAGAACAAAGGGGGGTCCCAAAACGCGTTTTTCCCATTCATTTTTCCATAGGGCGGTTGGACTCACTTTTAGCTCGAACGGCTGAATAGATTTACATGAAACTTGGCAAAATTGTAGATATGGTTTGCCCGACGTGCCTTTGCTATGTCTCAATATATGTGCTCCAGTGGATTTTGAGAAATTAACGTTTAAAAAAATATATATATCTGTGACAGCGCTCCGGTTAGCGCCCCGGTTCGCGTACCTGACGCGTAACGGAACTTCGCGAAGCAAATCTGATTGGCTCTCCGGTGTCTGTCAACATTCTAAACAAACCGGAGCGGCCGCCATCTTGTCTCTCGGTACGATCGAGAGACAAGATGTGGTGAAAAACGAAGGGGGAAATGAAGGAAAGGGGGCAAGGTAGACCACTCCTGACCCCCTAGGATTGATGAGGGGGATATTAAAGTGCCCCGCGGGGCAAAAAATTTTGCGATTTTACGCCGTAGAGGCGCGTCCCGGTACGCGAACCGGGCAGCTCACCGGGCAGCTAACCGGGCAGCTAACCGGCAGCGTAGCTGTCAACATTGTAAACAGTCCGGAGCGGCCGCCATCTTGTCTCTCGGTAGGTTCGAGAGACAAGATGTGGTGAAAAAAGATGGGGGAAATGAAGGAAAGGGGGCAAGGTAAACCCCTCCTGACCCCCTAGGATTTATGAGGGGGATATTAAAGTCCCCCGCGATTTTTCGCGGTAGAGGCGCTTCCCGGTACGCGAACCGGGCAGCTAACCGGCAGCGTAACGGGAGTCCGCCATCTTGTGTTTTTGGAGCGTCCGGTTCGCGTACCTGGTAGCGTCCCGGTAAGCGTAACAAGGGGAAAACCAAGAGAAACAGTAAAAAAAAAATTAAGGGAATAGATTTCCAGCAAACTTGGCAAAATTGTAGGGACTGTTTGTTTGATGTGCCTTTGCAAGGCCTCAAGATATGTGCACGTGTGGATTTTGTCTAATTAAGGTTAAAAAAAAAATATATATCTGTAAGCGTGCTCCGGCACGCTTACGTTACGGGTTTTGTTTGCGCTGCAGAACCGATACGTCACGGTTATGCGACGCGTCATGAGGCGTCTCACGTGGCTACGTGATACGTCACGTAATAAAGAATATATTTTACAGCTATAGATATTAGCTTTTAAAAAACCAATGAAATTCACTGAAAAAAACCATAGGTTATAGACCATATATAGCTAGGAATTTGCATTTACAAAACCTTGAAAATTCACTGAAAAAACCATAGGTTAGAGACCATATATAGTTAGCTGGACATTTTATTGACAAAAAACCAATGAAATTCCATATATAGTTAGTTGCACTAACTATATATCGCGCACCCGCAATCCACTGCTGATGATGTCACATATTACATCATTCATGACATGGTCAGTGACATCACTGATGACATCACTGATGACATCTCAAATGACATCACTGATGACATCACTGATGACATCTCAAATGACATCAGTGATGACATCATGACACACCAATACCAGTTACTACATACGCACTCACTGATTCCTACGTCTACACACACATTCACTCATTCACCCATACAATCACTCATACATACAGTCACTCATTATTACACTATCATATGCACTCATACACCTATGCAGACACTCACACACTGCCACTCATCCATGGAGTTACTCACACACCTAGTCAGTCCTGTAAAGAATCAATCACACTTCCATTTCCTCATCTATACAGTTAAACACAGAACACCATACTTCAGTGACATCACTGATGACATCACTGATGACATCTCAAATGACATCACTGATGACATCTCAAATGACATCACTGATGACATCATGACACACCAATACCAGTTACTACATACGCACTCACTGATTCCTACGTCTACACACACATTCACTCATTCACCCATACAATCACTCATACATACAGTCACTCATTATTACAACACTATCATATGCACTCATACACCTAGTCAGTCCTGTGAAGAATCAATCACACTTCGATTTCCTCATCTATACAGTTAAACACAGAACACCATACTTTTCACACATATACTAACACATACTTACTCTCTTATACAATCACTGATACAAGTACACATTGATATGCACAGAGTCACACACCTCCCAGCCAGCCACACACACACTCAGTCTTCCATACATCCACTCATTCTTCAATATGTAAAACATATTTAAACTTTACAAAAACACACAGACACTAGATGATGTCATCAGTGATGTCATTTGAGATGTCATCAGTGATGTCATCAGTGATGTCATTTGAGATGTCATCAGTGATGTCATCAGTGATGTCACTGACCATGTCATGAATGATGTAATATGTGACATCATCAGCAGTGGATTGCGGGTGCGCGATATATAGTTAGTGCAACTAACTATATATGGAATTTCATTGGTTTTTTGTCAATAAAATGTCCAGCTAACTATATATGGTCTCTAACCTATGGTTTTTTCAGTGAATATATATATATATATATATATATATATATATATATATATATATATATATATATATTCATTCACTTGAAAAAACATAGGTTTCTAGTATGTTATAGTTAGGAATTAGAAATTCACTGAAAAAACGATAGGTTTCAGGGTTTCAGGGGTGTTATAGTTAGCTTGACATTTCACTCCTACAAAACCATTGAAATTCCTTTGTTATAGGTAGTTGTACTGTAACTTGCGCGCCTGCAATCCACTGCTGATGATGTCACATATTACATCATTCATCATGGCCCATGGCTGATCATCATGGCTGATTTTAATACTGTCTGCAGTAGAGATCCAAAGCAGAATTCAAGTTGTGACCTCTGCTAAACGCAGTGTTTGCAAAAGGTAAGGAGAGCGGCCTAGGTGAAAAAGGCCTCAAATTAAACGCGGTGCGAACAAACAATAGTGTCCTGCATAATGACGTGATCTCTAACCTCATTCTGTCTCATCTCTGAATCATGTTAAAGACCTACTGGATCATACTGTCGATCCGAGGCAGCATCCCCGTCCTCACCTACATATAAGCTGCTGCTCGTGTGCTACTCAAAGGTGGACAACCTGGAGCGACAATTTACATGCGGCAGTCCAGCCGCGGATTATGCACCACCCCGTTATACTTGGGGGTCACGGAAGTGAAACAGCAGCCGTACATGGGATCGAACACGGGCCCACTTGCGGGGTCCATACAGGACTTGATTATGTGCTTTCCGCACCACACTTCAAATAATACACAGTCTCCTTTGAGCCTCCCATCGGTGGGTGTGTCATATGGAAAATGGAGAAGTGGGTTAGCGGTCGCGCACACCGCTTCCATTAAAGCACCTGAAGAGAAGCAGATGGAGCTTCGAAACGTGTCGGGCAGATCCATTACGGAGTGGCATCTACAAGCGGATCCCCGTCCTCACCTACACATAAATCAAGCTGCTGCTCTTGTGCTACTCAAAGGTGGACAACCTGGAGCGACAATTTACCCGCGGCAGTCCAGCCGCGGAGTATGCACCACCCCGTTATCCTTGGGGGTCACGGAAGTGAAACAGCAGCTGTAGATGGGATCGAGGACGGGCCCACTTGCAGGGTCTATACAGGACTTGATTATGTGCTTTCCGCACCACACTTCCCATAATACACAGCCTCATTTGAGCCTCCCATTGGTGGGTGTGTCACGTGGAAAATGGAGAAGTGGGTTAGCGGTTGTGCACACTGCTTCCGTTAAAGCCCATGAAGAGAAGCAGATGGAGTTTCGAAACGCGCCGGGCAGAGTTCGAATGTCGTCTGTTGCTGCGATGAGCGCGGTCTCAGTGCTGTGTTTGGCTCGGAAGCCGGACTGTGAGCGGTCAAGGGATTTGTTGGTTTCGAGGAAGGCGGCGAGTTGGTTGTTGACAGCTTTCTCGATGACTTTAGCCGGGAATGGAAGGAGCGAGATGGGGCGGTAGTTTTTGAGTTTGGTGGGGTCAGCAGTGGGTTTTTTCAGAAGGGCGCTGAGTTCGGCATGTTTCCAGCTTTCCGGGAAGGTGGCGGCATTGAGGGAGCAGTTGATGACGTCTCGGAGGTGTGGTGCTATGATGGAGTCTGCTTTGTTGAAGATGTGGTGAGGGCATGGGTCTGTGGGGGATCCTGAATGAATGGAAATCATCAGGCGGATGGTGTCCTCGGTGGAGATTGGGTTCCAGTCATTAAGGATGTTCAAGGGGGGTGAAGGTCCTGCAGAATGTTGGGTGGGTTGGTCTCCGGGTTGGTTGTCGAAGCTGTTGTGAATGTCTGCGATTTTGTTGTGGAAGAACGAAGCTAGGGAGTCGCAGAGGGCTTGAGAGGGGGTGATGTCGTTGGAGTTGGCTGAGGGGTTGGTGAATTCTTTGACGATGTTGAATAATTCCTTGCTGTTGTGGGCGTTGTTCTCTAGTCGGTCTTTGAATGCGGCTTTCTTGGCAGATCGGATTAGTTGGTGGTGTATGCGGGTGGCGTTTTTGAAGGCATCTCTGGTGCTGGTGTTTGGGTCTTTTTTCCAGGCCTTCTCGAGGGAGCGACAGAGTTTCTTCGATTTCTTAAGATCATCGTTGAACCAGGAGGCGTTTTTGCTGCCTCATTTGATTTGACGTTTTTTCAATGGTGCTAGGATGTCGGCGCTGTTGGATAGCCATTGGGTGAGGTTAATGGCTGCTTGGTCGGGGTTTGAGGAGTGGACAGGGGGGTTTTGAAGAAGCGATGAGGAGATCTGGTCAGTGGTGATTTTGTTCCAGTTTCTTCGCAGAGAAGGTTGAGGATGGTTGTGAGTTGTGGTCTTATTGTAGATAAAGTGGACGCAGCTGTGGTCCGTCCAATGTAGAGTTGTGGTGTGACTGAAGGAGACATGTTTGCTGGAGGTGAAGATAGGGTCGAGTGTGTGACCTGCGATGTGGGTGGGGGTAGTGACAAGTTGTTTGAGTCCGAGGTTGGCGAGATTGTCCAGAAGGGTGGTGGCGTTGCTGTCATCGCTCTTTTCCAGGTGAAAGTTGAGGTCTCCCAGTAGAATGTATTCCTCGAAGAGGAGGGCGTGAGGGGTGATAAAGTCAGTGATGTAGTCGCTGAATTGTGCGCGGGATCCTGGAGGTCGGTAGAGGAGGGTGCCTCTGAGTGTGGTCTTGGGATCGGTGTGGATCTGGAAGTGAGTCGGGCAGATCCATTACGGAGCGGCATCTACAAGCCGATCCCCGTCCTCACCTACACATAAATCAAGCTGCTGCCCGTGTGCTACTCAAAGGTGGACAACCTGGAGCGACAATTAACACGTGGCAGTCCAGCCGCGGAGTATGCACCACCCTGTTATCCTTGGGGGTCACGGAAGTGAAACAGCAACCATACATGTGATCGAGGACGGGCCCACTTGCGGGGTCCATACAGGACTTGTTATGTGCTTCCCGCACCACACTTCCCATAATACACAGTCTCATTTGAGCCTCCCATCGGTGGGTGTGTCAAATGGAAAATGGAGAAGTGGGTTAGCGGTGGCGCACACCGCTTCCGTTAAAGCCCCTGAAGAGAAGCAGATGGAGCTTCGAAACGCGTCAGGCAGATCCATTACGGAGCGGCATCTACAAGCGGATCCCCGTCCTCACCTACACATAAATCAAGCTGCTGCTCGTGTGTTACTGAAAGGTGGACAACCTGGAGCGGCAATATATTACCTGCTGGCGGTCGCCAGTAGGTATATATAGTTAGGACCTAGTTACCATAGGAAATTCCGAACATTCTATTGGGAATAACTTTGGTGCCGATTGAGGAATCTGCTTGTAATTTTCCAGAATTCTGGCCAGCTCCGCTCCGCTCCCTCCCTGAAAGTTTTGGGGGAATTCGTCAAGCAGGGGCCGAAAGGGGGGTCCCAAAACGTGTTTTCCCCATGATAATTTCCATAGGGACCTTTAGACACGGCTACAGCCCGAATGGCTGAATGGAATTACACCAAACTTGACAAAATGGTAGGGCCTGGTATGCACATGTGCCCTTGCTATGCTTGGTGAAAATCCCTTCAGTAGTTCTTGAGAAAATTGAATTTGAAATTTTTCAAATGGCATTTTCTATGGGACCTTTAGACACGGCTACAGCCCGAACGGCTGAATGGAATTACACCAAACTTGGCAAAATGGTAGGGACAGGTATGCAGTAGTGCCTTTTCTATATTTGGTGAAAATCCCCACAGTAGTTGTTGAGAAAATAGAATTTGAGCAAATTATATATCTATATGCGCTCACCGTACGCGCACCCTATGTGTACGGTACACGTACCGTACGCGTACGTGCGAGTACCCTTACGTGCGCTAGCGAGTTTCTAATTCGATGGCCGTCAACTGTCAACATTCCAAACTGTCCAAACCAGGAAGTGTTGGCCACCATCTTGTTTTTCAGGAGAACTGAGGCACAAGAGAGCCCACAACAATAGTGGAAAACACGAAAAGGGGACAGGGTAGAGACCCCCCAACCCTCTAGCCCTTCTCAGGGGGTACCCCACGATTTAAAAAAAATATATATTATTTTTTTGCACTTGGTGGTCCTTCTGTGACCCTCTGAGAAGGGCTAGGGGGTCTCTACCCTGCCCCCTTGTCGCGTTTTCCACTCTTGTTTTGTGCTCTCTTGTGCCTCACTTCTCCTGAGAAACAAGATGGCTGTTCAGGTGGTCCCAGAAGGATAATAACAGATATAAACGTTATCCGCTAATAGAATTAGCATTTACAAAACCTTTGAAAATTATTGAAAAAAATATAGGTTTCACGCCTGATATAGTTAGAAATTAGCATTTAAAAAACCTTGCAAATTCACTGAAAAAACCATAGGTTTCCGGCCTTATATAGTTAGGAATTAGCATTTAAAAAAACCTTGCAAATTCACTTAAAAAACCATAGGTTTCAGGCCTTATATAGTATTATAGTTAGGAATTAGCATTTAAAAACCTTGCAAATTTTCTTAAAAAACCATAGGTTTCAGGCCTTATATAGTTAGTGTTAGAACTGGGGGTCTCTAGTTGGCAGAGGTAGGTACCAATGTCCAAATAGGGACCCTTGCTTCTAGTCAGGACGAGGGGATGACCCTCTTAGATAACCCCTGCTCGCCCTCAAGGTAGCTTGGCCGGAGCAGTCTAGGCTAACCAGAGGCAATGCGTTAAGTATTTGTACCAACACTCACAGTAACACAGTGAAAACACCACAAACTGATTCCACAACAGTTTAGGAAAATAATGATATTTATTCTAAACTACACAAGACCAAAACGGCAGAAATCCAACATACACAATGCAAGGTTACGGTTTCAAATGAGTTCTTCAGGTTGTAATCAAAGTTCTTTAAGTTACGATCAAATAATCCACAGATGCGTGAAAAGTTCACAGTTGCGTCACGTTGACTCACAGTACCTTTTAGATGCAACAAAGTTTCACAAGCAGGAAGCTGGTGCGGTGGAAACAAGCAACTCGTTACTCCTGAGACCCTGGGGAGGCGATGCGACAGCCCCGCTGCAGCAGCGGGCGTGCGGCGACGAATCCGGTCTGTAAGGGGAGGAAGGCAGCTTGCGTAGATTCCGGTGCGTAGGTTCCGTGGGAAGTTTGTTCTCGCAAAGGCACGATGCGATGATCTCGTAGGGGCTGCGACGATCTCCGGGGCGACGATGCGCAGTCCAGCGGTGACCCTCTCTCTCTTGCAGCTCCTCAATGTGATGTTTTCTGCGACGATGTTCGCAGCAACGTGATGCGGTCCGCAAGCAAGCGGCGCGGTGATCTCACCCAGCGACAGGCTCTGCGACGACACTCGCAGCGATGTTCGATTCCCCTGCACCGGCCTGGTGCGTCCCGCAGACGAAGGGTGCGACGGCCTCGGCAGCGATGTCAGACGCTGCGCCGATCTCGACCTTCGTAGCGGCGGGGACTTCTCGCACTGTCGGGGTTGCGCTCCGCAAGCGAGCGATGCGACACTTTTCAGCTTCACAAGTTTCTCAGCTTAGTCTCAAGCTTCCCAGCTCAGGTTCGACTTCTAGAGGCCCCACAACTGGATCAAGCACTCTACGAAGGACAGAACTCTCTCAGCAGAGTTCAGGGAGACTGGGGGTGAAGTCCTTTTGTTCCTGGGACTTCGGAAACAGGGAGCCAGCTCTTCTCAGGCCCTTGGAGATTCCTACAAGACAGGGGACACAGCTCACAGCAAAGTCCTTCCCCTCTCCTTGGCAGCAAAGCAACAGCAGGTCAGTCCAGCAGAGCAACAGCAGGACAGTCTTCCTTCTTCAGAGTCAGCTTTCTCCTTGGCAGAGGTTCCTTCTTGATTTCCAGGATGATCTAATTTTCTGTTGTCAGGGGTCCCGTACTTATACCCCTAAAGTCTTTGTTCTTTCTGTGCATGTGGGCCCTGAGCCCGGTCTGAACCAGTTCTGGGTGGATCCTGAGCACCTTGATGTGCTGGCTGCATCTTTCCTTTCAGAGTGAGGGGCAGAGTCCTCAGCCGCCCAGCAGGAGGTGGAGCCAGCCTTGTGGCAGGCAGGCACAGCCCTATTCAGCCCAGGTGCTAACTCCTCCCACCACTCAGGTAGCAACTGCTCCACTCAGCCTAGCGCTGACTCATCCAGCCTCTGGGGCATTCCCCCGCTCCTGTCACTCACAAACCAGACAGTCAATACACAAACAGTCTCAGGCACACAGAAGGGTCAGACAAGAGAACAGCAACTTTCTAAAAGTGCTGTCCTCAAACACAGGATCTGAAAACCACCTTTCCTAAAAGATGCGTTATTAAATTCTGAGTTCAGGGATACTAGATACTTATGTCCTATCTTGTTCCTATGGGAAGAAATGCCGTTAACCACTGTAGCCAGCATCCCCCATGTTAACCTATGGAGCAAGATAGCCTTACAATAGTGAAAGACGAAAGGGTTGTAATTCACTACCAGAGCATGGCACCTGCACCAGTACATGCTCTACCTTTCACATACACGGCACCCTGCCCAGGGGGGTACCTTGGGCCTTCCATAGGGGTGACTGATGTGCACGAAAAGGGAAGGGTTCGGCCTGGTCAGCGGGGACGCGGACCAGGAGGACATGGCAGTTCTAAACTTCCCGTAGGCGCTGCAGTGGCAGGCCCGAGACACCATTTTAGGGCTACTCCTGTGGGTGGCACAATCAGTGCTGCAGGCCCACTAGTAGCATTTGTCATCACCAACCCTGGCACACCCAGTGCACTTTACGAGGGACTTCATGGTGATACAAATATGCCAAACAGGTATATCCAATCAGAATAACACTTTATATAGGGAGCACTTACACTCTGGCACTGATCAGCAGCGGCAGAGTGTACAAAGCATCTAAACCAGCAAAAACGAATCCAGCACAGCATCGAAAAATACAGGAGGCAGAGGCAAGAAGATAGAGGTAATCACGCCAAAAGATGTCAGGTCTAACACGTGTCCCCTCCAGCTGAAAGTGGGGAGAACTACCCACCCTCTTGGGAGTTCTCTTCACTAAGGCGGAAAAACCTGGACAGACCATCAGCGTTGGCGTGTTCTGTGCCAGGGCGGTGTTCCACCGTAAAGTCCATTCCCTGTAGGGAGATGGACCACCTCAACAGTTTTGGATTTTCACCCCTCATGTGCATTAACCACCTGAGGGGCCTGTGGTCGGTCTGAACACGGAAGTGAGTCCCAAACAGGTAGGGCCTCAACTTTTTCAGAGCCCAGACCACAGCAAAAGCCTCCCTTTCAATCGCACTCCACTTCTGTTCCCTGGGGAGTAGCCTCCGACTAATGAAAGCTACTGGCTGGTCTCCATTCTCCTCAGTGGCTTGTGAGAGTACTGCTCCCACACCATGCTCTGAAGCGTCCGTCTGAACTATGAACTCACTGGAAAAAGTCAGGTGCCTTGAGCACCGGTGCTGTGCACATCGCAGTCTTCAGGGCCTCAAAAGCAGTTTGGCAGGCGTCAGTCCAGTCAACGCTTTTGGGCAACTTCTTGGAAGTGAGTTCTGTCAAGGGGACGACAATGGTGCCATATCCCTTGACAAACCGTCTGTAGTACCCGGTGAGTCCTAAAAAGGCTCTCACCTCTGTCTGGGTCTTGGGGGGCTCCCAAGCCAGAATGGTATCAATCTTTGCCTGTAGGGGCGCCACCTGGCCGCTCCCCACCTGGTGTCCCAAATACACCACGGATCCCTGCCCTATCTGGCACTTACTGGCCTTGATAGTGAGGCCTGCCTTCTGCAGAGCCCTCAACACTTCGCAGAGGTGTTGCAAGTGGTCTTCCCACGAGGAGCTGAACACCGCAATGTCATCCAGGTATGCGGCGCTGAATTCCTCCAGCCCGGACAGTACCTGGTTAACCAGTCTCTGGAACGTGGCAGGGGCATTCTTCAACCCAAAGGGCATGACACGGAACTGGAAGTGCCCCTCTGGCGTTGAAAATGCTGACCTCTCTTTGGCCCCGTCAGTTAAGGCAATCTTCCAGTACCCCGAAGTCAAGTCGAACGTACTGAGGTACTTGGCAGCTCCCAACCGATCCACGAGCTCATCAGCTCTGGGGATAGGGTGTGCGTCAGTCTTCGTGACCGCATTGAGCCCACGGTAGTCCACGCAAAACCGGAGTTCTGGCGGGCCACCGGGGGTAGCAGCTTTCTTGGGGACCAAGACCACTGGGCTAGCCCAGGGGCTGCTGGAGGGCTCAATCACCCCTAGCGCCAGCATCTTGGAAACCTCTTCCTTGATGCTGGCCCTGACCTTGTCAGCTACCCTGTAAAATTTTTGCTTCACAGGCAGACTGTCTCCAGTGTCCACGTCATGGACGCACCAGTTGGTGACTCCTGGGGTCAGGGAGAACAGAGAGGAGAACTGACCCAACACTTGGCGACAGTCATTCTGCTGTTCGGGGGTCAGGGTGGGCGAGAGGACCACACCATCCACTGACCCATCGTGCTCCTTAACTGACAGGAGGTCAGGGATAGGATCGCTATCCTCTTCCATCCCTGCATCTGTAGCCAGGAGCATGGTTACTTCAGACCTCTCAAAGTGGGGTTTGAGGCGGTTCACGTGCAAAACTCTCAGGGGCTGCCTGGGAGTCTTCAGGTTAACCAGGTAGGTTACCTCACTCTTCCTTTCCACCACCTCGTATGGCCCAGACCACTTGTCTTGGAGCGCGCAAGGCTCCACTGGTGCCATCACCCACACTTTCTGCCCAGGTTGAAACTCGACCAGAGTGGTATTCTGGTCGTACCATCTTTTCATTTCTTCCTGGCTGGCTTCCAGGTTCGCCTGAGCGAGTTTCCTGAAGCGTTGTGTCTGGTTGCGGATGGCCAGCACATAGCTGAACACATCCTGGGGGGTTTTCCCACGGGACTTTTCCCAACCCTCCTTCACCAGCGAGAGAGGTCCTCTGACAGGGTGGCCATACAGGAGTTCGAAGGGACTGGACCCTAAGGACTTCTGAGGCACCTCCCTGTAGGCGAACAAAAGGCATGGTAACAAGACCTCCCACTTACGTCTCATGGGCTCCGCTAGGCCCATAATCATACCTTTCAGGGTCCGGTTGAACCTTTCGACCAGCCCATTTCCTTGAGGGTGGTAAGGAGTGGTGAACTTATAAGTTACCCCACACTCCTCCCACAGAGACTTCATGTACCTAGAGATGAAGTTGGTACCCCGGTCGGAGACCACCTCTCTGGGGAACCCCACACGGGAAAAGATCCCCATCAATGCACGGCCCACCACGGGTGCTGTGATTGTCCTGAGAGGGACTGCTTCCGGGTACCGGGTGGCATGGTCCACCAAGACCAGGATGAACCTGTTGCCTAAGGCTGTCTTGGGGTCCAGGGGCCCTACGATATCTATGCCCACCCGCTCGAAAGGGGTGCTCACCACTGGGAAGGGTTGAAGGGGGGCCTTCAACTTCATTCCAGTCTTGCCACTAGCTTGACAGGTTTGGCAAGATCTGCAAAAGGAACCAACGTGCTTCCTCATCTGGGGCCAGTGGAAGTGGGTGACAAGCCTGTTTAGGGTCTTGTCTTGCCCCAGATGTCCTGCGAGAGGCACGTCATGAGCCAGGCCCATTAGGAAGTTTCTGAAGCGCTCGGGTACCACCAGCACACGGGCTGCACCGGGCTCAGCAAACTTAGGCTCGCTATAGAGTAGGTCACCTTCCCAGTAGACATAGTGATCTTTGACTGCTCCACCTGCTGCCTGATCTACAGCCTGTTGCCGCAGACCAATGAGGGAAGGGCATTCCTTCTGCGCCTGGCAGAACTCCTCCCTGGAGGGACCACCTTCTTGCTGCCAATGGGTCAGCTCAGGTAGGTCTCCCAGTTCGGCTACCTGTTCCCCTGTAGGTTCCAGGGCATCCCCCTCAGGTTCTGCTTCCTCCTGGACCGTGGGAACAGCTGGGGCCGGTTTCCCGCGCCCTCTGCCTCTTCCTCTCCTGGCAGGTCTCTGGGCCACTGTTTCAGGCTCCAGTTCTGCTGATTCACACTTACTGGCTGCCGTAGCACGCGTGGTCACGCAGATCCATGCAGGCAGACCCAACATCTCCAAGTGAGTTCGGTGTTCTATGTCCTTCCATGGAGAACTCTCCAGGTCGTTACCTAACAGACAGTCCACAGGCAAGGCATCACTGACAACTACCTCCAAAAGACCAGAGACTCCTCCCCATTCAAAGGAAACCTTCGCTAACTTGCAGAGGCGCACTGAACTGTCAGCGGCCACTACAGGGCGGAGTACGCCAGGGATGATTTGCTCGTCAGACACCCACTGACACCTCACGGATGTCACACTGGCTCCGGTGTCTCTCAGTGCTTCAACCTCCCTCCCATTGATGGTCACCTTCTGCCCATATTTCTTAGTGTTTGAGGGCAGTAAGGTTTCCGGGACCATCTCTCGGTCTCCTAGCGAGACAAGGGTCATGACCGCTAGCTCTCCCCAATCACTAGAAACCAAATCCCCACCCAAAGCTACACTAGCTAACGCTGGCGCAGGAGCACCAGTGGGTGCGGGCTTCTTCTTGGGACATTTCGGAGCGATATGGCCCACCTCGTTGCAGTGATAGCAGGTAGGGGGACCCTGGTTATTTCTCTTGTCCCGCCTACCCTTAGAGGGCCATGGCTGTTTAGGCTTGGGGGTTTGGGAATCCTTTTCCGGGGAACTACTTTGGGGCCCTTGCGAGAACTCCTTTTGGTTACCCTTGTCCCCCCCACTCTTCTGCTGGGGACCCTGCCCACCTTTGGCTGTGGTACCCACAATTCCTCTGTGGACCCTGGTACTAGACCAGCGGTCCGCCTCCTTAGCAAGCTCAATGGGGTCGGTCAGCTTGCTGTCTAAAAGATGCTGGCGCAGCTCTGGAACACAAAGACTACTCAAGTGCTCCCAACTGATTAAATGCAACAACCCCTTCAAATCAGTTACTTTACTGCCCTTCATCCAACCGTCCAGTGCACGCGAGTACCCATTCACACACTCCATCCAAGTCTCAGACTCTTTCTTCTTGGAGTTTCTAAACTGCAGTCTGTACTGCTCTGGGGTAAGGCCATACCTGAGACATAAGGCCTCCTTCATATTGGGGTAGGTCATGGCACCTGTCAACTCTAAGGGCTCTAGAGCACTCCTCCCAGACGCCTCAAAATGTTTCCTCAGGCCCGCCCCCCAATACTTGTCAGGCACATCATTCATCTTCAATGCAATTTCATACGAAGTGAACCAGGCATAAATATCCTCACTCCTATGGTAATTCTGTACCAGGTCTTTGGGAATATATACTTTACCCCCATGCACTGGCTGTGCGCTGCCACCATTTGAACCGGCATCCGCCTCCCTGTTTTGCAGATCCAGCACTCTCATTCTCAACTCGTGAGCCAAAAGCAATTTCTTTTCCTCTAAAGCGCGGGCATTCTTGCTCTCCTCCGCCGCCTTCTCGACTTCCAATTGCTTCATTTTCATTTTCATGACCTCCAGGTCATATTCTCTTATTCTTTGATTCTCCTGTAACTCTTCCGGGGTGAGGCCCCTACTGGAGTGGTTGCTGCCAGCTCCTGAGCCTACTCTGCCCACTGGCAGGTCTTTGCCTTGAAAAGCACTGTCTACATCCTCAACCTCATTTCCTTCCTGTGCTTCCCAATAGGTTTTCAAGATTTTCTGCAGCTCCTCCTTCCTGTAGGCGCTTTTTATGGGGCACTCAAACTGCTGGCAGAAGTACCTAAGATGCTTTACTGGGTAGGAGTACAGATCTTCAATCGAGAATTCCAAATCTAGCTCTGCCTCCTCACTGGGCGCTTTCCCATTCAGAGACATGATGCTTTCCGAAGAGTTACTCAACAACAGAATGCAAAAACTCAAAAATCAGTAGTATGCAGTGGTGTAATGGTCTGCACTCACTAGTGATGTACACCAATTACTGTGGGTCAAGTACAAATACAAGTTCAAATCCCACCGCTGCCACCAATGTTAGAACTGGGGGTCTCTAGTTGGCAGAGGTAGGTACCAATGTCCAAATAGGGACCCTTGCTTCTAGTCAGGACGAGGGGATGACCCTCTTAGATAACCCCTGCTCGCCCTCAAGGTAGCTTGGCCGGAGCAGTCTAGGCTAACCAGAGGCAATGCGTTAAGTATTTGTACCAACACTCACAGTAACACAGTGAAAACACCACAAACTGATTCCACAACAGTTTAGGAAAATAATGATATTTATTCTAAACTACACAAGACCAAAACGGCAGAAATCCAACATACACAATGCAAGGTTACGGTTTCAAATGAGTTCTTCAGGTTGTAATCAAAGTTCTTTAAGTTACGATCAAATAATCCACAGATGCGTGAAAAGTTCACAGTTGCGTCACGTTGACTCACAGTACCTTTTAGATGCAACAAAGTTTCACAAGCAGGAAGCTGGTGCGGTGGAAACAAGCAACTCGTTACTCCTGAGACCCTGGGGAGGCGATGCGACAGCCCCGCTGCAGCAGCGGGCGTGCGGCGACGAATCCGGTCTGTAAGGGGAGGAAGGCAGCTTGCGTAGATTCCGGTGCGTAGGTTCCGTGGGAAGTTTGTTCTCGCAAAGGCACGATGCGATGATCTCGTAGGGGCTGCGACGATCTCCGGGGCGACGATGCGCAGTCCAGCGGTGACCCTCTCTCTCTCGCAGCTCCTCGATGTGATGTTTTCTGCGACGATGTTCGCAGCGACGTGATGCGGTCCGCAAGCAAGCGGCGCGGTGATCTCACCCAGCGACAGGCTCTGCGACGACACTCGCAGCGATGTTCGATTCCCCTGCACCGGCCTGGTGCGTCCCGCAGACGAAGGGTGCGACGGCCTCGGCAGCGATGTCAGACGCTGCGCCGATCTCGACCTTCGTAGCGGCGGGGACTTCTCGCACTGTCGGGGTTGCGCTCCGCAAGCGAGCGATGCGACACTTTTCAGCTTCACAAGTTTCTCAGCTTAGTCTCAAGCTTCCCAGCTCAGGTTCGACTTCTAGAGGCCCCACAACTGGATCAAGCACTCTACGAAGGACAGAACTCTCTCAGCAGAGTTCAGGGAGACTGGGGGGGAAGTCCTTTTGTTCCTGGGACTTCGGAAACAGGGAGCCAGCTCTTCTCAGGCCCTTGGAGATTCCTACAAGACAGGGGACACAGCTCACAGCAAAGTCCTTCCCCTCTCCTTGGCAGCAAAGCAACAGCAGGTCAGTCCAGCAGAGCAACAGCAGGACAGTCTTCCTTCTTCAGAGTCAGCTTTCTCCTTGGCAGAGGTTCCTTCTTGATTTCCAGGATGATCTAATTTTCTGTTGTCAGGGGTCCCGTACTTATACCCCTAAAGTCTTTGTTCTTTCTGTGCATGTGGGCCTTGAGCCCGGTCTGAACCAGTTCTGGGTGGATCCTGAGCACCTTGATGTGCTGGCTGCATCTTTCCTTTCAGAGTGAGGGGCAGAGTCCTCAGCCGCCCAGCAGGAGGTGGAGCCAGCCTTGTGGCAGGCAGGCACAGCCCTATTCAGCCCAGGTGCTAACTCCTCCCACCACTCAGGTAGCAACTGCTCCACTCAGCCTAGCGCTGACTCATCCAGCCTCTGGGGCATTCCCCCGCTCCTGTCACTCACAAACCAGACAGTCAATACACAAACAGTCTCAGGCACACAGAAGGGTCAGACAAGAGAACAGCAACTTTCTAAAAGTGCTGTCCTCAAACACAGGATCTAAAAACCACCTTTCCTAAAAGATGCGTTATTAAATTCTGAGTTCAGGGATACTATATACTTATGTCCTATCTTGTTCCTATGGGAAGAAATGCCGTTAACCACTGTAGCCAGCATCCCCCATGTTAACCTATGGAGCAAGATAGCCTTACAATAGTGAAAGACGAAAGGGTTGTAATTCACTACCAGAGCATGGCACCTGCACCAGTACATGCTCTACCTTTCACATACACGGCACCCTGCCCAGGGGGGTACCTTGGGCCTTCCATAGGGGTGACTGATGTGCACGAAAAGGGAAGGGTTCGGCCTGGTCAGCGGGAACGCGGACCAGGAGGACATGGCAGTTCTAAACTTCCCGTAGGCGCTGCAGTGGCAGGCCCGAGACACCATTTTAGGGCTACTCCTGTGGGTGGCACAATCAATGCTGCAGGCCCACTAGTAGCATTTGTCATCACCAACCCTGGCACACCCAGTGCACTTTACGAGGGACTTCATGGTGATACAAATATGCCAAACAGGTATATCCAATCAGAATAACACTTTATATAGGGAGCACTTACACTCTGGCACTGATCAGCAGCGGCAGAGTGTCCAAAGCATCTAAACCAGCAAAAACGAATCCAGCACAGCATCGAAAAATACAGGAGGCAGAGGCAAGAAGATAGGGGTAATCACGCCAAAAGATGTCAGGTCTAACAGTTAGGAATTAGCATTTTAAAAACCGAAATGCATTGGGATTTATTTGAGTGCATTTTGTAAAACTGAAAGATTCTTCTGAACTAAAGAATTTCTTGTGAATATAACAAGATGAAAGAATAACAATTAAAGCAAATATTGACAAAACCATTTGATTCTCATCGTATAAATTGGTGAAAACTTTATACAAGGACTATTGAGGAGCCCGGAGGAGGCTTCTCATATCGAGCAGTGCTACCTCGAGCATTTCACACTCCCCCGGTCGGAGGGAGATACTCCGGAGCACCTTACAAACTTTGACATTACCAACAACAACGCTGTGCGTCCATCTATACCCTCTTTGAAACGTCCCATTAATTTGAAATGTCATCAGTGATGTCAACAGTGATGTCACTGACCATGTCATGAATGATGTAATATTTGACATCATCAGCAGTGGATTGCGGGTGCGCGAAATATAGTTAGTACAACTAACTATATAGGAGCAATTTCAATGGTATGTTAAATACTAATTCCTAACTATATAAGGCCTGAAACCTATGGTTTTTTAAGTGAATATATATATATATATATATATATATATATATATATATATATATATATATATATATATATACATATATATATATCCATACTAATATAATAAAGAGAGAGCCCAAACCTTTGAGGCGGGTAATCTCAGGAACCACAGCACCAATCACAACACCCAATACAGCGTTGGAAAGGGCAGTTGCAGCAAAAGGACATAGGCTATGCAGACGCCCACCATATATATTTAAAATGTAAAAGAACTGTGCCAGCAAAGTAGTCCCTTGTGGGCGTGTCTGCGTTGTGCTGTGGGCGTGTGCTGGGGGCGTGACAAACACGGGGGCGTGTGGTACGTTCCGCCCTTCATGCCATGTCTTATATCGTGTGCTAATCACACCCTGCTCCCTTTAAATACCCCTGCACCCCATAATCATAACCCACCCTTACTCCTTAAAATACCCCAACACCCTTAAACACTAACCCATCTTAACCCTATAAATATACCCTGTACCCCAAAACCCAAACCTATCCCTAAACCCTAAAAATACCCCTGTACCCCCAAACCCAAACCTAGCCCTGAACCCTATAAATACCCCTGTACCTCAAAACCCAAACCTACCCCGAACCCTAAAAATACCCCTGTACTCCAAAACCCAAACCTAGCCCTGAACCCTAAAATACCCCTGTACCCCAAAACCCAAACCTAGTCCTGAACCCTTAAAATACCCCTGTACCTCAAAACCCAAACCTACCCCTGAACCCTAAAAGTACCTCTGTACCCCAAAACCCAAACCTAGCCCTGAACTCTTAAAATAACCCTGTACCCCAAAACCCAAACCTACCCCTGAACCCTAAAATACCCCTGTACCCCAAAACCCAAACCTAGCCCTGAACCCTAAAAATACCCCTGTACCCCAAAACCCAAACCTAGCCCTGAACCCTTAAAATACCCCTGTACCCCAAAACCCAAACCTACCCCTGAACCCTAAAAATACCCCTTTACCCCAAAACCCAAACCTAGCCCTGAACCCTTAAAATAACCCTGTACCCCAAAACCCATACCTATCCCTAAACCCTAAAACTACCCCTGTACCGGATAACCCAAAACTATATCTGAACTCTTAAAATACCCAAACACCCCAAAACATATACCTCAGTACCCCAAAACATATACCCCTATACCCATACTTACCTTATCCAAACATTAAAAAAAAACATGCTTTTACCATTCATGCATTTACAAGGAATTTCGTTGTAAATGTATGCGTGGTAAAAGCATATAAAATGTATTGCCATGCGTTATAATGGCATTGCGGAGTCATGGTACTTTCGTAATGAAAGTATGCGGAGTGATGGTATGCGGAAAGAAAGTTGCGGAATAATGGGTGTTTACCCTCCCCCGGTAAGTACATTGGTGGCACGGTGGCCCACATCTCCAGCAACATACTCATATTTTTCACCACCCATTTGAAAAATGCACAGGTCTCTTTCATTGATGATTGCAAAAAACACAGTTGATGGACAGAATGTAGAACAATGTCATACATTCACCCCAAGTACAAGTATCTGGGCCTAAATCCATCGTTTTTTTGTACTCCACACCACCCTGGGTTAGACACTCTTTCATTGATGGCCAGCACCGACATACACTTTTAGACACACCTTCCGCTACAAGTTCTAGAACTGCGAACTTTTTAGCTGGGGAGCTACGTTTGAATCTCGGCATCAGCTCAACATCCTGTGAGTCCAGGCAATTCGCTTTGTCACCCTGTGCCTACCACAAATGAATGTGTTCTTCTGTAATGTAAATTGTGCTCATGCCATGTTGTCGAGTTCGTGCTATATAATATTGCAAGGAAAAATAAAGTAGGGAAACTCGAGTTCACACACTATTGAACGCGCACTCTTAAGTGCATCAGCAGTGCACTGTGAATCGGAGCATTAAACAGGCCTGTCACAGATAAGAAATGCTATCAAAACAAAATCCTACAAAACAATATACTACTGGCAGGCAGCAATTCATACCCGGACAACGTCGGGACGGGCTGCTAGTATATATATATTTTACCTACTGGTCAGTAGGTAGATATAGTTAGGACCTATTATCCATAGGAATTCCGCAACATTCTATTTGAAATAACTTTGGTGCCGATTGACGAATCTTCGCTAAATTTTCAAAACTTTTGGCCGGCTCCAGTCCGCTCCTATCCTGGAAGTTTCACGGTGATTTGTTAAGCGGGGGACGAGAAAAAAAGGGGGCTCCCAAAACGCGTTTTCCCCATGCAATTTCCCATAGGACCTTTAGCCGCAGCTACAGCTGAACTGCTGAACGGAATTACACCAAATTTGGCAAAGAGGTAGTCCTTAGTTCAGATTTGTGCCTTTTGCTTAAATGGTGTAAAAATGTTCAGTAGTTCCTGAGAAAATGAAGGTTAAAAGCATTTATATATCTATGGCGCGGTGGATCCTCTTACGGATCTGCAAAGCCCAGGTGCACCCTTCTGTGCACGAGCTGTATTTTAATTGGCTGTCAACACTACAAATCAAGAAGTGTTGGCACTGAGGCACAAGAAACCCCAACATTTTTTGCAAAACACGAAAAGGGGACAGGGTAGAAACACCCTGAACCCCTAGACCTGCTCAGGGGGTCCCTTTTTTTAAAAATGGGAGGATGCACACAGGATACGTGCATCCTGCCCATAAAAAAAGAAATGCGGTTTCCTGTGCTAAATATGCTAATTTGGCCCTGGGGGGGCCAAATCCCGGGGGCAACATAAAAAAATAGTGTGGGGGGTCCCAATACACCCACACTGCCCCGGGGACCACCACCCCTGGGGCTCTAACTTAATATATGTGGGGGACACATGGGCCCCCCGCAGCGCCACGGACCGCCACCACCCTGGGCTTGTTTAAAATGGGTGGGGTAGCTCTCAGGCCTCGAGGACCGCCACCCCCTATAGTGTCCCAGAGTGCCCACCCCCGGGACACTGTAGTGTGCAATGACAGGGCGGGAGACTTGCGGCTCCCACCCTGTCATTGCAAACTGCTTTCCTATTTGGAAGAGAGACAGGTTAACCTGCTCTCTCTTCCAAATAGGAAAGCAAATTGTTTTTCCACAGGGGGAGCATTATGTTAGCTGCTCCCCATGTGGAAAAGCAATGCTGGCTCTCGCAGGATGCGGGGAGCCGGCTGAGACCATGGGGGGATTGGGGACCCCCACACGACCCAAAATGAAGAGGGCCAGGTGGCACGCACGACCTCACACCACCTCCCTCACAACATCTTTGCGACGCCTTATCTGATTTTTTCTTCAAAAAAGTTAACGACATCTATCAGGCTTTTTCTCTAAACACGGACTCTACACCATTATCCTTGTCCTCCACCTCACGGGATAACACACTGACCTGCTTTGTCGAGCTCACTATGGATCAGACAAGGAGTATTATTTCAAGAATCAAATCAGGTTCTGCATTAGACCCGTGTCCGCTCAAAGTTCTTATGCCAGTTATGGACTCGTTGATACCGGCTATAACTCATGTTTGCAACACTATGTTTAGCTCCGGAATTTTCCCGGCTTCTCTGAAACATACGTTGGTCAAACCCCTCTTAAAGAAAGCCAATTTGAATAAAGATGACCTGAAAAACTATCGTCCGATAGCCAGTCTTCCTTTCCTGGCTAAGGTAATAGAAAAAGCCATGAATCAGCAACTGTCGGAATTTGTGGAGCAGCACCAGTTGCTCGATAACACCCAGTTCGGATTCCGCAAATGTCATGGCACGGAAACTGCCCTTCTAAAGGCTGCGGATGACATCAGAACCATACGAGACCAGGGGGGGACAGCACTCCTGGTACTGCTGGATCTTTCGGCGGCCTTCGACACGGTCGACCACAAGATCTTAGTCGACCGTGTCGAACGACTGGGGGTCCAGAAAACTGCTCTGGACCTGCTTGTATCGTTTCTGGCCAATAGATCACAAGCAGTATCTCTAGGACCCTACCAATCATCGAAGGTGTCTCTGCCGTGTGGGGTCCCTCAAGGCTCATCCCTGAGTCCGACACTATTTAATATCTACGTGTCGGACCTTGCAAATGTCATCAAAGCATTTGGGATGAGCCTGACCTCCTACGCCGATGACACCCAATTGGTACTGGCTATCAAAGGGGACGGGGAGGAAGTGGCCAATCGATTCACGAGAGGAATGATGGCAATAGGTGACTGGATGGCCACGAATTGTCTGAACCTCAATTCAGAAAAAACTGAAGTGGTCATCTTCGGTCACCTCTCCCCGGGCTGGTCACCTGTCTGGTGGCCACCATCTTTCGGTCCCCCGCCCAGTCCAGCTAGCAGAGTGAGAAATCTAGGCGTCATCTTCGATGCTGGCCTCAATTTTATGGCACATGCGAATAAAACTGCGGCTTCAGCTCATATGAAATTGAGAATGATTAGGAAAATACTACCTTTCCTACCGAACACGGCCGGGAAAACACTGGTCAGCTCACTAGTCCTGTCCTCCTTGGACTATTGTAACGCTCTATTCTTAAATGCCCAAGTCCGAGTGACAAATAAGATGCAGTCAATCCAAAATGCAGCCGCACGAATGCTGGCTGGGATCCCCAAGTTCGCACCAGTTACAAACATCATTAGGGATCTCCATTGGCTCCCGATACGCAGCCGTATCAAATTCAAATCGCTGTGTATTGTTTACAAGTCACTCAATAATCAAGGTCCCCACTTTCTCAAACAGAATCTTCTCCATCATGTCCCAACCCGATCTCTTCGTTCCTCTATTCAGAACTTCTTGGCTGTGCCTTGCACTAGAACAGTCACCTGGGGCGACAGGCGTTTCCTGGTTGCCGCCCCTAGACTCTGGAACACCCTTCCTGCACATATCCGAGCAAGTCCCTCCCTGTTCACATTCCGCAAACAGCTAAAGACGTGGTTATTTGACCAATAGCCTTGTATATCTTCTTTACCCCAGTTGCTGATCCATCCCTTAACTAGCGCCGAGACGCCCACGGGTATTCGCCGCGCTCTACAAATGTCAATAAATAAATAAATAAATAAATAAGTGGCCCGGGAGAGGGGCCATGCAGCCCCCCTCCCCATTTATAAAAAAAAGGTAAGGCCGGCCCCAGGGGATGGCCTAAGGAGGGGGGCTACGCAGCCCCCACCTAAAATTGAATAAAGGAAAAAAATGGCCATGCCCTGGGGGATAGGGGGACCTGGGGCAAACTTAATCCCCCAACTTAAAATGTGCCACGGGGCGCATTTGCACATTGGTGAAGGTAGGGGGTGGGGCTTAGGTGATATATGTATGGGGCTCACGGGGCCCCCCGCAGCCCCAGGGACTGCCACCACCCGGGGCTTGTTTAAAATGGGTGGGTGAGCATTCAGGCCCCCTAGCCCCAGGGACCGCCACCCCCTAGGGCCGGCTCCTACAGTGTCCCAGGGTGCCCACCCCCGGGACACTGTAGTTTGCAATGACAGGGCGGGAGCCTCACGGCTCCCACCCTGTCATTGCAAACTGCTTTTCTATTTGGAAGAGAGAGCAGGTTAACCCCCTTTATCCAATCTGTTGTGACAAGATAAAATGAGTTTCTCTCTCAATATGATTCAGATGATTCTGTGTAGGAGAGATAGTGGCTTCGGTGCCAATATTCTGATATATAGGTTCCCTAATATCAAGAATCTTTGTAAATTTATGGCACTTTTGCAAATAACTCTGTTCTTACGTTTTTATGTAAACTATATATATAAATATGAATTGTTTTTTAGCACCTCCCTTTTTTTACACTGGTTTTACCGATAGGAGTATCAAATATGTTTTTTAACAATTTGATATTTATATGCTTTTAACAATTATATCCAGTTTGATTGTTTAGTCTTGTTAACATTATCAAAAGATGAATTTATCCTTGTCGGTTTTGCACTTTCCTAGCTTATTTGCACATATTTTGCACAGTTTTGCACAGTGGAGTTGGTACCTCCCTGTATTTTGCACAGTGATTCGGTATACTACTTGCATTGGCCACAGGCATGATTAGAGTAGAAAAATCTATTTAATAGTCGAATTCCTGTATTTAAACAGTAAAAAATCCAGTTGGATCAAGAATCTCCCAGAAATAAATAATGGTTCGAGATTCAGTATTTATACAATTATGGGTTTTCTTATTCATAGAATACTCATCTATGCATTTGTAAATAACTGAATTTTATTTATGTCTTGTATTTAAACAGTGATAATGTGGCCTTGTTTCATAGTGCAAATAATCAATGTATATCGTAACCCAAATATTTCTTTTATTTTAATGTTCATGTGACCTAATCACGTGGTGTTTGTAGGTGAGCACCAAGCAAACATTTAAAAAGGTACATTTTCGCTGTAACCGATGTGTGATCAAGGGCTGCCTAGCCCGAAATGCGTCACTGCTGGAAACTTGGTAAAATAAATAGGAACATGCCTTATTGGAGTGGTCCGTTCTCCTTCATCGCCGACGTGTGTGTTGGAAGTAGTAGTCATTATTCCTCAAGTGCACAAAAAGCTCCATATTGTCATGCTGCCCTGAATATTGCATTTCTCCAGCGTTTGTTTTTAAAGTCCATCACAAACTAACAGTGTCAGTTCGTTTTTCCCTTGCTCTGCTACACCATTTCATCGGTTGAGCATTTCATACCTTTTAACGTTGGTGTGTAATGCAGGAGGGTCGGGCTCTTGTACATTTCAATCCACCTCCAATCTCCAACCTTGAGCCCCCGACCTCAACAGGGCGGTCTCGGCGCGCGGGGACCGGAGCACCTCGCTTAACACCAACAGAAACCTCCTTTGTGAAAACAAAAGAAGAGTGCTGAACCAGACTCTGCAAACATTCGCTTTTATTCATGGAAGCCTCCCAGTGGCAGCATTTCATTCCTTACGCGTTTCAACTCATGTAGAGTCTTGGTCACAGGTGAGCCTTCTGGATAATTGAGGGCGTGACCTTCCTCGTGCCCCCATTTAACTAAGACTGCGACGTCACTTTGCAGTCCTAGTGTACTAAAATGTCCATAATGCACTGGGAAGTTTATAATAAGTATTAGATACAGTCAGCAATTCATTTTCACAATTATTCATTATTTCAGTGGAATTGCAGGCTGAACGATCTTCTTTCATTTTTCATTATTCCACAAGTGCACAAAAAGCTCCATATTGTCATGCTGTCCTAATTATTGCATTTCTCCAGCGTTTGTTTTTAAAGTCCATCACAAACTAACAGTGTCAGTTCGTTTTTACCTTGCTCTGCTACACCATTTCATCGGTTGAGCATTTCATACCTTTTAACGTTGGTGTGTAATGCAGGAGGGTCGGGCTCTTGTACATTTCAATCCACCTCCAATCTCCGACCTTGAGCCCCCGACCTCAACAGGGCGGTCTCGGTGCGCGGGGACCGGAGCACCTCGCTTAACACCAACAGAAACCTCCTTTGTGAAAACAAAAGAAGAGCGCCGAAACCAGAGTCTGCAAACATTCGCTTTTATTAATGGAAGCCTCGCAGTGGCAGCATTTCATTCTTTACGCGTTTCAACTCATGTAGAGTCTTGGTCACAGGTGAGCCTTCAGGATAATGGAGGGCGTGACCTTCCTCGTGCCCCATTTAACTAAGACTGTGACGTCACTTTGCAGTCCTAGTGTACTAAAATGTCCATAATGCACTGGGAAGTTTATAATAAGTTATTAGATCCAGTCAGCAATTCATTTTCACAATTATTCATTATTTCAGTGGAATTGCAGGCTGAACGATCTTCTTTCATTTTTCATTATTCCACAAGTGCACAAAAAGCTCCATATTGTCATGCTGCGCTGAATATTGCATTTCTCCAGCGTTTGTTTTTAAAGTCCATCACAAACTAACAGTGTCAGTTCGTTTTCCCTTGCTCTGCTACACCATTTCATCGGTTGAGCATTTCATACCTTTTAACGTTGGTTTGTAATGCAGGCGAAGAAACGAGAGTCAACGAGAGTCAACCCAGGAATGCAGGTGAGCAATTTAGGTATTTTATTCTGCAAAAGCGCACCCAGCCAGCATGACATTTCGGCCTGCCCAGAGGCCTTGATCACATATATATATATATATATATATATATATATATATATATATATATATATATATATATATATATATATATATATATATATATATATATATATATATATATATATATATATATATATATATATATATATATATATATATATATATAAAGGATATTTCCCCACATTTCATTTGGTCCGACGCGTTTCAAGCAGTTAGCCCTTCCTCATGGACCTAGGAAAACATGACAGCAGCTGTGTTACCTACTAATGCAGTCCCTCTTTTATTTTAATTTCTTTGTCAATGCACGTTCCAATGAACAACAATAATGCATGATGGGATTAGTAGTGTCAATTATACCCCAGTGGGTCACATGTTGCGATGAATCCATTCGACAAAAGTTCTTAGTGGGTGCAGAATCAATCCTTCACCTGCCGCTTTCCAAACAATCAACAGAGCACCTCCTGTTCCGCCCGCCATAGAGACGGAGTGGTAAGTGGTTACAAATCTGATCACTGGCTTCATCTTTATCTCTAGGTATTAGCAGTTCATTGGGCGTAAGTTTGCTAGCTTTGGCAAAAGCATCATTGATTACCTCTCTCCAAAAACCGTTCAGTCATGCGTAGCCCTACCAGTCTGAAATCCTCTTCTGTACTACACTTTCTCCGAGCCCGGAGAAACTCACCAAAGGGTATGCTCTGAATCAGAGTCTTGGGATGCCCACTATCTGCATGAAGCAGAGTGTTTCCAGCAGTGGTCTTGCGATAAAGTTTAGACACAAGTTTCAGATCCACTTCTTCAATGTGTAAATCCAAAAATTCAATGCTCTGCACACTCATATTACCTTCCAGTTTCAGATTCACCTCATTCTGATTAAGGATGGATATAAATTCCCTGGCTAGATCTTGTGAGCCTTCTCAGATGATGAACAAATCATCAATGTACCGCAGCTATATTTTCACATGACTGCGGTACAATTCCTGTGACCTGGACACCAGCTGCTCCCAGCAGGCCATAAATAAATTGGCAAAGCTGGGAGCAAAAGAGTTGCCCATGGCCGTGCCCTGCTTCTGTCTGTAAAGAGTGTAATTGAAAACAAAAAAATAACGGTGATGGATTAAACCCTGATCTTTTGACTGGGTGTGAGTGTTTGATTGATTCAGATGCTCCGTCCATCACCACCCCCTTTTGTACCGCTTTTATATATATATATATATATATATATATATATATATATATATATATATATATATACATATTTTTGTGAATCTAGAATATCACAAATTGCTACAAATACATTTTGACTAAGATAACAAAGCATTTAGATAAATTAGTTAAATATATAAAATAAAGTAAAACAATACATTTATGTAATTTCTGAAAATATATTAGAAACATAAACTGTAATAGATAAAAACAATTAAAAACATAGAATATTAATAATGATAAATTAAACAAATACATTTTAACAACAATATAAAAATTATTACGAAATCCCCAAATATTTTTTTTAATTCATACGCCAATCGAATCAACAGTAGGGAAACAATTGGATTTTGGAGCTGTTAGATATATTGTTCCCATTCCAGTTTAAGAAACCGTAAGTGAATATACAGAAGATGTTCGACTTCAGAAGGGTTATAGTTACTATTTCCACTGTAGTCTGAGCAACAGAGGGAAAAGTGTTGGAATTTGGAGGGGTTAGATTTACAATTCCTGCGACAGTCAAAAACAACATTAGGGAAGGTGTTGATCTTTGTGTTGGTCTTTGAAAGGGTTAGACTTAATATTTCCACTCCAGTCTAAGCAACGGTAGGGTAAGTGTTGGACTTCAGTGGTTAGATTTAGTATTCATCCTTTAGTCTAGACTCTAGTCTAAGCAAGAGTAGGGAAGGTGCTGCAAATCAATCAGGTCACATACATCATTTTATCACATAATTACTTTCCATAACAAGATTAAATATCTATCACTAAAATTATCAATATATGAACATTAAAAAAATAATTTCATATGATGAAAAATGTTTAGCATACTAATTTAAACTATTAAAACTCATAAAAAAATTACATTATTTCAAATACATATTACTCCCCTCAATATTACCATAATAAGTCCTAACTGAAGAAATCTATAGTGATAAAACATTGTAACATTAAAATACTACTTAAAAGTAATAAATAAAAAAAAAACAACAATTAGATAAATGTTATCCAAACAATTATCAGTCAGTCCATTGCAAATTAATTACATTGAGAAAATAATTAACATCAGTCAATTTCAAAATTGACATAATTAATTATAATGTGGCTATGTATTTATCATAAAAACTATTTGAAACATCATAAATACCTCGCCATCCTATTCCCCACTATATACAAAACCCCCATACTTAATTATAATTAAAGCCCCTGGTTTTCTGTTTAAACGGATTTTTACACATAAATACATATGGAAAAATATTTTTTTTCCGTCTGTATTTATAAATAGAAATGGAAAAATACGACCAAACCTGTGCTTCAGCCAAGTGGTTGCCTCGCTTTGCTGCTCTTCCTGATTTCAGTGTGTTCTTGCCGACATTAATACCTGCTGAGCCATTAATTTTTGGATATGCGCGGGAAATTCCTTCCTATGAGGGTCTTGTATTGACCTCTGGCATGCCCTCCATAGCCCTTTTGTTTCACTGTTTGCTCTTTATGGAGGCAAGGGACGCGCTAAGTAGCTGATGAAAGAGCAGTAGAAATGAGTTGATGGCAGGATAGATTGTGAGGATCCAGGTTGACAAAGCATTCAAAAACACTTTCAATCCTTTCTCTTACATGTGGCTTCAGTTATTTTCTTTTTTTTTTAAACTGCTTATTGGAAGCGTGTGGCAATAATAAGTAATTACCCAAATGGTCACTGAGTCACTTTGAGAAACAAAAATAAATCTGTTGAATGTAACCTGAAAATGGCTAAAAGACCGGCAGCATAAACACAGGTGGTGAAATTTGGTCGGATGAACATTCAGATTCTTGCAGGCCATAAAACGAAACTTTCCACCCTGACTTTGGTTGGCATGAAGAAACACAGCAAGAAAACAAAAGCAGAATGTAAACATTCCTGCGAGGTGCATCGTGCCAGAGACAGCATATTTGTAAACTCTTTTCAAAGTTAAATCGTGTTTTTTTCCACCGTGGCCACAGTTACACTGTGTGATATAGTGCACTAGGATGTATGACGTTACTCCGCATACCGTTACAACTACCTACCATTACAACGCGACCATTACAACGCATACTATTACAACGCATAGCGCTTTGGTGTGCTGGATAGTGGTAAGTATAATTTACTATTCTAACTCCAGTCCCCGTGGACCCTAGGGAAGGTGTTGGATAGTAAATTATACTTATTCCCTATCCTATAGCGCCCCCCCAGCGCAATGCGTTGTAATGGTATGCGTTATAAAAGTTGCGTTGTAATGGTAGTGCGGAGTAACGAATGCGTTGTAACAGGTGCATACCAGTGCACTAATGCACCAAAAATGTATTCAACAAACAGAACTTTGTCTTCTAAATTCAGTAAAAGGTTCAATGCAACTAGGCAGTAAAAAGTAAAATAAGGCAAATGAAACACGTCTAAGTTCCAGACTCCAATGCACTGACTGTCTCTCCCTTCTGGAAAATGTATTTCGCATTAGTGAAGGAATTAATTGAAACAAAAGTGATTCAAAAGATGCCAGCTCATGTGGGTGTTGTTCATTATTTTAGTCTTTAGAAGTGTGAGGAAAATGGAGCCTGGCAGGACTAATGTAGGGCCTTAATTTCTGAGGAGTGCAACTTTATTTCCACACCAGGTGGATGATTTATTCTCAAGACTGCCCTAACCACATGGTAGACAGTGGCGAAAGGCAGAGATGGGACGAAGGTGATGTCATGATACTATAAAGATCCTTGGTGGTCAGAAATAAGAGCCTGCTGCCTCAAAGGAGGTTGTTTGCTCGCTCAGCTGTGGACAGCAACTTGCACTAAAGAGTATGCTGCAGAGAGGAGCATGGAACTGGTAATAAGAGCAATGAGGCACCCAATATATCTAAATTATCATGAAAGCTGCCAGCTCTTTCATGCCCTATTTGGCCAGGTCAGTGACAGTGCACTGGTGACTCCTCTAAATTCTAAATGTGTTTGCATCTAATAATCATAGCTAGTGACATAGTGTTTCCAATATTGTAACAGCAGCAGCTCACAAATGTATAGTGTTCACTTAATTTGGCGTATATATAAATGTAGCTTAACCCATAACAACCGTGTGCACTGTCTATTTAACCCCTTCCATGCTGATGACGGAACCGCTCCGTCATCAGCTACAGTTGAGCTGTGCTGATGACGGAGCGGTTCCGTCATGGCCCGGCCGCCGCGCCTGCGCGGCGCTGATTTCGCGCCTGCGCGGGCGTTCTAAAGAGCGGGGCAGGTCATGACGGAACCGCTCCGTCACCAGCACAGCTCAACTGTAGCTGGTGACGGAGCGGTTCTGTCACCAGCATGCGGCGGCCGCGCGGCCGCCCCGCCCCTTTAGCGCTGCGGCGGAATTGCCGCCGCAGCGAAGGGGTTAAATAAACGTGGAAAAATACTACTCCAAAGTCTTATTTTGCTTGGGCCAAAAATAAATACGGATGTATACAGATAAAATGACAAAAAAATAAATATGGATAAATACAGACGGAAATGTTAAAAAAATACCATAAAACTGGGAGCCCTAATCATAATTAGTGAAAGAACTTTATAAAAAACAATTTAAAAAACAATCACAATTTATAGTTAAAAATAAACAACAATTAGTTGATTAACAAATATATGTAAATAATAATCAGTTAAAATTACAATAACACTTAGAACAAAAAAATATACTTTTAAATAGCATCTCACACTATTCCCCTACAAACTCATCAGCCTACAATGAAATTCTAAATTAGTATATAAACATTAGAAAGGAATGGAAGACAACATAATATATGCCTAAAAAATTAATTTCACAATTGATCCATTATTTGGATTGTGTTCAATGTTTAAATTGCAATAACTAATTAATAAACATTGAAAAACATATATAATGTCACCACTAAAACCACAATTACTACTCAGACCACAAACACAAAAAAATGAAAAATCACACATTATACTTATATAAATAAAATAATAGTTTATCAGTTGTTACATTTAAGTAATTACTTAAAATCATTAAAAAAATTAAATACCAAACTCATTTAAAATAATACTAATTATAAAAAATTAATAGCAAATAAACTAATAATACTAATACCTACAATTAGAATAATGACTATTATTTACAAAATTTATTAAAAAACAATATTGCTTACCACTATATTAAAATAATACTGAAAGCCTATAGTCTATAAAATGATGTACAATTATAAAAATATGTTCTTGCACATGATATTCTACAACACAGAATTTTTGTATTAACAATATTTTTGACACAATATTCATGTCAAATGATATTTAGGAATCAATACTTGAGTAATTCACAGGAATGTGGTCTAAAGTATGGTGTAGCTGCAGTTTTCATTGATGTTCCCACACAGATGATCATACACAAGTCTGATTGGAGAATGATGGTCTGTATCCACAAGTTTTCTTCATTTATCTTGCATTTTTCATACATACTGCATGCATCAGAGCATCTTCAACACTGTTGTCATACGATTCGAGCATTCCGCTGAACCTCCCATGTGGTTCATAATACTTTCCACATAGGCAGGACTACAAGCCCACAATTCGCCAGCTAAGCACAACCATTATTAAGATGGTACAAATCTGAAAATGCAATTCAATTTCTCTTTCATCTTTAAAGGACAATGCGCTGCACTGTGTAATACAACCCGTGGTGGTAAGTGCCTATTGAAATCTGCCCTAGGCAACATAATACATACATTCAGCTGTTTAGACAGCAGAATGGTAAACAGTGACGTAGCTTTGCTTTTTTGCACAGATATTGGCAAACTGTGCATAGTGTCTGCTATATAGCCGCCTGTCAAATGAATAATGTTTCTTTTCTATGTGCATGTCAGCCAAACAGTATCCAATGTCTGCTATTTAGTCAGTGACGAGGTAAATATTAAAGCTATTTCATTGTTTTCAAGGCTGCCATGTAACTAGTTTGCAAAAACAACAGGTGATGGACCGAATGTGGATCAATGTCACACACTCAACCCAGTCCAAAGATCTGGGCCCAAATCCATCGTTTTTTTGCACTCCACACCACCCCGGGTTAGACAATGGCGATATGCAAATCAGCTCTGACCCTGTGCCCCATGGGAACAGTCCAGTCCGAACTACAAAAGCCATGTCCTTCCCAGAACGGAATCAAGCATCCGAGGACCGGACCGGTTTCGAGGTAACACCTCTCATCAGCCCGGCTAGCTTGACTCCAGTGGTGTGGAGTGCCTGGGACCCACGTCTGGGCATCCCCAGCGCACTTAGGGCGGAATTTGCAAAAACAACAGGTGATGGACCGAATGTGGATCAATGTCACACACTCAACCCAGTCCAAAGATCTGGGCCCAAATCCATCGTTTTTTTGCACTCCACACCACCCCGGGTTAGACAATGGCGATATGCAAATCTGCTCTGACCCTGTGCCCCATGGGAACAGTCCAGTCCGAACTACAAAAGCCATGTCCTTCCCAGAACGGAATCAAGCATCCGAGGACCGGACCGGTTTCGAGGTAACACCTCTCATCAGCCCGGCTAGCTTGACTCCAGTGGTGTGGAGTGCCTGGGACCCACGTCTAAGCATCCCCAGCGCACTTAGGGCGGAATTTGCAAAAACAACAGGTGATGGACCGAATGTGGTCATGGGCAAAATAATACACAATCTATGTTCTTTAGCCAGTGGCCAGGTAAATAATGACGCTTATGTGCTATTTCATCGCCTCTGGGTAAATTGAAAATACAGTCTGACATTGTGCCAGCAGCTGAGTGAAGGGTAAAGCTTTTTGGAAATTTGCACTGCCACAGGACAAACAATGCATAATACTTGCTAAAGTTAGCAATTGGCGAGGCAATAGTGAAGTTTCTTTGCTATTTGCTTGACAGCAAACATTACAAAATGTTTGCTATTTAGCCAGAGGTCAGGTAAATAGTAAAGTGTATTTGCTATTTGCATTGCTGCTGGCCAAACGGTGCTTAATCTTTGCCACTTAGCCAGAAGGCAGGGAAATAGTGAAGTTTCAATATTATTTGCATGGTTGCAGGTCACCCAGTTCAGAGTTTCAACTATTTAGACAGCAGCTGAGTGAAAAGTGACATATTTCTGCTATTTGAAGGGCCACTGGCCAAGCAGTGAAGAATGTCTACTATTTAGCCAGTGGCCTGGATATATAGTGATGTTTCTCTGCCATTTGCAAGGCATCCATCCAAATAGTATATAATCTCAACTATTCAGCCACTGGCCAGCTAAATAGCAGAGAAAACTTCACTATCTACACAGCAGCCAGCTAAATAACCTTTAGTGAAAAATAAACAAAGCTCAGACCCTTCTCAGTGTCGGTTATCAGACACAGGTGATGGAAAATCCTCAAAAGAGTGTGAGTAACAAAGCAGCTCTTATTAGTAAAAATACAGCAAAACACAGTTTAACATAATTTAAAGTTTGAATTTATTTAACGCACATTACTTAATAGGACTAGTTTATCAGTCTCAAAAGTGATGTTAACTCATTTTTAAATAGGGCTAAATAAAGTACTTTTTCTGGCTTTAAAGTGCTCTAAATAATAACCAATGATGTTATTATGCAATATATGGTACTGAATTTATCCACCCCTGAAGGGTAAATATACCATACAGAATTCAACTCATGATTTATAAGTCTGCATTTATCAGCAGTGGGAGTTTAGCTCACTGAACCATCTTGTAAGAACATCCAAAAGAGCTCAACCTGAGAATAGCTGTCACATTGCAACCATAAACATGCCCAGCGACTCTGCAGGTAGAGCTGAGGGTATTCCCCAGGATTCAAAAGCTAGAGATGCATCCGTTATCAAGAACTTCTGTCCTTGAATCCAAGTTCAAGATTGAATCCACTGCAAAAGTTTTAAAAGCAGCTAAATCTTCCACTTTCATAGTTATTTCAAGTGTGAGATTTCCAAAACCACTATCTTTTACACTGCCCTTTCCAGATCTATCTCAATGATGCCTACCCACCTGAGAGCCTCTCCGGTTTTTCTTAACCTGCACGAGTTGCATTTTAATACTCTGTTTTATGAGCCAGATCAATATGCAAGACGATCATAGAACACATGAAGAGACTTCCCCCCTGTAGCCAGACCCACCTCCTCTGAGGTTTCCAACAAAGTCTTTTAGGGGGTCATTCTGATGTCAGCCGCACCAGCTGGTAGGAAGTCATCCTTTCGTGTTTTCTTTTTTTATTTTCTTGAGGACGATACCTGCAAATCATATTGTTGCTGAATCACTGAAGTCCTGCAGCTGGCACTGTCAATCTAGATTGTGTGCACCATTTGCTTGGGACTCTTTGGTTTGTGTTTTCCTAGAGGACACATACTTCAGGTCAGTGGTCACCGCGTCAGGGATCAATTAATCACTTCCCACATCAACATCTACCAACTGTGCTTCTATTTTAAAAAAACTGACACGGGCTACTCTGCACTTTCCGGTGCTCAAACCATAACTTATATCTTTAACAATCAACATAAGCTGTGGAATCAGCACCCATCTAAAAAGTATAATTGCAGATAATGTCCTTTAGAACAATGGTAAGCATCCGTATCAAATGAACAGGTCCGAGCTTGGCAATCGTATATTTTCAATCCTTTATTTTGATTTCACAGTAGAAAAATGATCCAATTCACAATGGATTTTCTTTTTTCTTTTTTTCTTTTTTTCTAGCCAACGCGTTTCGTCTCTACAACTGAGACTTCTTCAGGGCTCAAACATCTGTCTTATGGTATGCAGTATGAGCTGGCGAGTTCTTAATATGCTTGAAAAACTTGTGAGAGATCTGTCATGTCCTACGAATATTCATAAATGACTTGGAAACGGCATGGTGACCCACTGAAATGAACGACACGGATTCAAAAGTAGCGAATTTTTAACAATCACAAGTTCTGTCAATTTAGTGACCTATGTGTGTGATAGTTGACTTTAGAGTTTGGTGGCCAGTGAATGGGCCCTCAATGGCAGTGGAGGGATGTATTATGCTGACCTTGTGGAAGGTCGACCCCATATTTAGATATTTCCATCAGGCAGGCGGAGATCTCTATGGCTACAGCACAACTTCCATTCTAGTGGCTCCTAAGAAGGCAATAAAGATTTGATGAATGACACTATGTTTAATGAGGCTGCTCAGCAGTTTAAAGTAGCACCACAGCCTAAAGCAGCACTGCTTTAAATGTTTCATTCGAAGTGCCATGGTTTAAAGCAGCACTGCTTTAAATGTTTCATTTGAAATGCCATGGTATAAATCAACACACTTTAAAAGCTATACTTCAAGTGCCACATCCTAAAGCAAAACTACTTTAAACATTGTCATTTGAAGCACCACATCCTAAAGCAGAGCTGCTTTGAATGTTATTATTTAATGCGCCACAGCATAAAGCACTGATTTAAACGTTATCATTTGAAGCACAACAGCCTACAGCTTCAAAGGATAACGTTTAAAGCAGTGATGCTTTATGCTGTGACAATTCACTGATGCAGCGTTTTCTGGGCCCACTTGCTTACCATTGGTCCTTCAATGGACCATTTTAACTCGACTGATAGGTGATAAGAGTTAGCATTTACATTCAATCAGATTTCCAATTAACATTGCAACCCATTTGGCTACACAATGAGAACCAGGAATTGGTAGCCAAGTTTGAGAAGTTTTATGACAAATTAATAATCAAGTTTAAATACACAACTCTTAACACCTTAGCAGCTATGGAACGCTACGTACCCCCCATGTGCACCCCCTCAGAATCCCTGGGGCCCGCTACGTGCCTCCAATGGCGGAAACCACCTGCCTTTCCGTGGCAGCTTTGCCGTCGCAGAAAGGTATGTCCCCGCTTATATGCTAATATGGATGACGGTGTCTCCCAGACACCGCCACCACGTTAACAGCTTTTCCTCACGGTCGACTCTTCGACTGGGCAGAAAAACAGCAGACGGTCTTTCTGTCTGCCGGGGTCCCCATGCCATGGTAATTTCAATGTGGGCGGTGGTTTTAAGCGGGCCCATAGACTCTCTTGCCTACACATTAATAGTCTAAGGGGCACACTATAAAGGGCAATATCACCGCTTCTGCAGCACTTTTTGCTGAAAAAGCGGCGATATTTTTATCGCCCTATTAGCAAGCCTGCGCTAACATGCGTTAGCGCAAGCTTTCAGGTACTTTTTCCATCGCTAATGATATGCAAGGTAGGCGGTCCTTACTTAAAATACATTAAAATAGACGCAAAATCAACATCGCCCTATTATCAATGCGGCCCCTTACCCCCGAAGCGATAATAAAACTCGCACTAACTGCGATTATTGCAGAAATGTTACTCCTGTTGAAAACCTGACTTAACCATCTTTCCAATGAGAGGTGGATTGATGGGTTAAGTCTACACTGGCGTATTAGCAAGCTTTTTCATATCGCTATATCTTTATCACAAGATTTCTCCCACTATGGCAGGTTATCACCCCTATCGCTGGATTTTACATCCCCTATTGACGGCGTGTTGATAATACGCCGCTAACAGATGTAATCCAGTGATAATAAAAACCTCTTTAAACGAGGATTGTGATCATTATCGCATTTTGTTGCTAATATGCCCCATATTCTCTTAAATCCAGTCCAAGTTAAGGGGATGGTTCGATAAGCTACAATTCTCTATGAAGGAAGTTCCATGAAGGAATTTAGAACAATACAAAGCACATCAATGAGGAAAGTGTTAGCATTTCAGAAGCTCAAAGAAGAGCACCTTAGCTGTGGCAATTCACTATGGCATCATCTATGTTTGGTTGTGGGGAAATGAATTCACTGGCCAGGTCTGGCACATTCTCAGTAAGAATGTTGCTGCTCTTATAAACAACAGAGTAAAATTCCTAGTCGTGTGTGACGATGTTCTGCTGCATTCTAGTTAGTAGAAGTATCGGTATTATGACTTTTGCTCACTATATGGCAAGAGAGGCTGAGTCTATTTTTGGACAGAAAGCATCCCACACTGTCAGGTTACCTCAGAAGAGATGAATCATAGTGTACACAATGGATATGTTGCTTGCAAGTATCCCAATTAAGGCCACGGTAAGAGCACGAGAAAGGACTTCAAAGCAGAGCTGGAAATTGCTGGAATTATACGAATAAAAAAGCCCCATCCGTCAGCAGCTGAAAGCTGAGCCCCATCTGGATTGATAGTACAGGACAGGTCAGAACGTGCTGCCAGTCCTGGATCTGAACTGCAGAGTTAAGTTGAACAGCAAAGGTAGGATGCGCTACACTAATCGAGCAGGCACCAAGCCTCCTGGTTGCCATGTTATGAGTTCCTGTTGCAGGACAGCACTAGACTGCCAGAAGAACTCCATGTTTCTGTGATCTTACGCGGAAACCTGCCAGAAGCCTATTAAGACTGTTTTAAGTTCAGGATGTTTTCCACCCTGGCTTGGAAGCCATCAAAGTGTTTCATAAGTGAACCAACCACCTTTGCTAAACACAGAGGCCTCGTGGCAGGCGCATTGGTTTTTCTATGACAAGTTGCATTTCACCCCTGTGAAATAAAAGTGAACACCCAGGATTTATTCATAAACTGGGACTTACATGTTGTTAGCAGGGCCGGACTGGGAACCAAAACTGGCACTGGCAAAGTGCTCGGCCGACACCCACCCCAAATCCCCCCCCCTCGGATTGTGTGTGCCGCCGAGCTCTTTGCTAGGGCCGGTTTTCGTCCGATTTTGTCACAGGGTCGATTTTCAGCTATGCTGCAAAAAAGGCCCTGTAACAAAATCGGCCCCCAGGGGCTCAAAACCGGTCCCCACCTGTGCGGCGCATCGGGGGATTGCCAGGTGCCCGCTACAGCAAGTCGGGCCTGGTTGTAAGAATCGCTTGCACTATACCTAGGCTTGATTCAGGAAAGGCAGATACACCTAAGAATTCTAATATTCATTCTATAACTCATAATGAGTGACACAAAGTAAAATACGTTGGGGCATATTATCAAGAACTGCGATAAAATTATCGCCGCTTTACCGGCAGGAAACTGCCGCTAAAACGGCGATAATGGGCTTGATAATATGTCCTTGTGAAATCCAATAGCAGCCCAGCTTCTGATGTTAACCTGGGCTGCTGTGGTAATTCACAAGGATTCAGAAAAGGGGGTGGTGATGGACAGAGTGTCTGAATTAAGCAGACCACTCCTACCCAGTCCAAAGATCAGGGCTTGATCCATCACCGTTTTTTAGCTCACTGCACCATCCCAGCTCAGAACCTGGCTACATGCAAATTAGTCTGTCCCTGGCTCAGTGCATCATGGGAACAGGGCAGACCAAACTACCAAGCCAATTCTTATACTGGAAAGGAAACAAGCTTCCGGGGACCGGTTTCTGGCATTACAGCCGTCTTCGGCCCGGCTTGCTTGAAACCTGATGGTGCAGTGAGCAAGGGACTCACATCTGAGTATACCCTTCCACGCTTGTGGTGGACAAAACGATTCAGAAAAGGGGGTGGTGATGGACAGAGTGTCTGAATTAAGCAGACCACTCCTACCCAGTCCAAAGATCAGGGCTTGATCCATCACCGTTTTTTAGCTCACTGCACCATCCCAGCTCAGAACCTGGCTACATGCAAATTAGTCTGTCCCTGGCCCAGTGCATCATGGGAACAGGGCAGACCAAACTACCAAGCCAATTCTTATACTGGAAAGGAAACAAGCTTCCGGGGACGGTTTCTGGCATTACAGCCGTCTTCGGCCCGGCTTGCTTGAATCCTGATGGTGCAGTGAGCAAGGGACTCACATCTGAGTATACCCTTCCACGCTTGTGGTGGACAAAACGATTCAGAAAAGGGGGTGGTGATGGACAGAGTGTCTGAATTAAGCAGACCACTCCTACCCAGTCCAAAGATCAGGGCTTGATCCATCACCGTTTTTTAGCTCACTGCACCATCCCAGCTCAGAACCTGGCTACATGCAAGGCATATTAACAAGACCATTATCGCCCTTTTAGCGGCAGTTTCCTGGCGCTAAAGCGGCGATAATTTTATCACAGTTCTTGATAATATGCCCCGTTATTTCCCTGACTCGAAATTAGAATTAGCAGGGGTCCTGACAATTCTGTTCTGTTCGCAAATACCAGTAATTACGAGTTTGTGGGAAATAACGTGCGGATCAGACTTGCCCTGTAGATTCCTGCATGCATTTTTTTGAAATTGGATTCAGACACATCACCTGCTTGCAGCAGGCGCAACCTCTGGGTGAAATACCACTTATTATATCAGAGGTGTTCCTGCTATGTTCCTAATTCCATGGGGCTGGTAACTGACTTTACCGGGCCCGTTAGGATTAAGGGGCCTTTCGTTATGAGGGCCTTTGTGTATAGAAGTTACATAGAGATATGGGAAAGTTCACTGGGCACTCACAGAGGAGTACTCTGAGAAATACAATTCAATTAAGATGAGGACCCACGTAACTATGATTTAGTGGTTTCTGACAATCATTTGCAATGCATCTCCCACAGATACCTGCACTTCTAGGCTTACAAGTGAGCAATCCAGATGTACGAGGTGCAGAAAGTGCGGAGAAATTAGGGGCATATTACCAAGCTATAGCGATAATTATCGCTAAGCTTGGTTAGCGGGCAAAATAATATTGCCGAGCTTCCCCTATTTTTATCACTTAGGAGCCTTGATATTATCAAGGTTTATCTCCTAAGCGATAAAAATCGGCCGAAATGCATGAATATCGCTGTAAAGTCAGCGATATTCATGCATTACCGAGCAAATGCTCTTAGCCATGTTATCCACCTACCATTGGATAACATGGCTAAGAACAGCTCAGGCCAGGCATTAGCTTTTGGAGATAATCGTGCTTAGCGCGATTATTTCCAAAAGTTGTTAATAGGAGATAAAGATGTTAGCGACTGTTTCCAGTCGCTAACATTTTGGCACGCCCACTTTGCATGTCATTAGCGATAATTATCACTGACATGCAAAGTGAGCACCTAAATGCCCACTATCTCCTACTAGCTGTCGCTAACTGATGTTAGTGACAGCTAGGTAATAGGGCAATACAATTATCGCCGCTTTAGCGGGAAAAATTCACGCTAAAGCGGCGATAATGCCCTTGGTAATATGCCCCTTAGTTTAAAAGAGGATCGGGAGAAAAAGTTTGTCATAAAACTGTATTTTACTTCAAAAGCGCAAATGCAAATATATTTGTAATATTTCACTAATTTTCTAAACCAGTACTTGCACAAAACCTGCAATGCGTATTCCTCTCTTAAGTAGGGTTAGGGAAAACGTGTTTACCAGAGATCCGATGCATTACACGGTATCTTATTAGTTTTAATCTGTTGATGAATTAGGGATGCATTGCTGAACTGCTGGTCTGATCCCTGCTACGGGAATGAATTTGCCAGTTGTGCAGCAATTTAATTTATTTTAGCCACGCATCTTTCTAATATTTTCCTTACATGGTTGGGACTTGTAGACCAATAGGTTTCTGGCAAGCTGGGGCGCATTGAAGCCGGGCAAAGTTCAGCATCCTAGATAGGATGAGTACGATGCACTTGTCCGTTCACAGGTGCTCACCCTTGGGTTGCTTGGCACAGAGCATTCAGGATTCTCCTCAGGTTCAAAGTGCAAAGTGTTGGCACAAACCCCACCTTCCCAACACACTGTGTATGCTACAAAAAGACTACACACCGTATGTATGTATACATACTTATTACACAAGCATTGAAATCAAAACTACATACACATTGGATATATACTTTACAGTTTATTGCAATTGTCAAACTCTTCCATTAGCAGCAGAATGGCATGAACATATATGTACTAGTCATAGGAATTCACTTGCCCCGTTCTCCCCACAGTCTCATTAGCAATATAAACTCATGTGCAGACTTCCCCTAGGTGACATGCGCAAAAAGAACAATTGGTGGACAGATTGCAGAACAATATCATACATTCACCCCATTACAGAGACCTGGGCCTAAATTCATCGTTTTTTTGCTCACCTTGCCTTTCCAGTTTGAACCCAGCCATATGCAAATCAGTCTTGACCCTGTGCACAATGGGAACCGTCCAGCCCGAACTGCCAGGCCAGGTCCTCCTTGGACTAGAAACAGCATCCTGGGACCAGTTCCGGGCTTTCAGCCAGCCTCAGCCAGGATAGCTTGATTCCAGTGGCATGGAGAGCCCTAGAACCACAGCTGGGCATACCCCTCCTACTTGGGGTGACAAATGCAAAAAGATCAATTGAGGGACATAATGCAGAACAATGTCATACATTCACCCCAGTACAGAAATCTGGGCCGAAATTCATAGTTTTTTTGCTCACCATGCCATTCCAGTTTGGACCCAGCCATATGCAAATCAGTCTTGACCCTGCACCCAATGGGACCAGTCCAGCCCGACCTGCCAGGCCATGTCCTCCCTGGACTGAAAACAAGCATCCTAGGACCAGTTTGGGGCTTTCAGTCCTCATCAGCCAGGATAGCTTGCTTCCAGTGGCATGGACACCATGGGACCCACGTCTGGGCATACCTGTCCTACTTGGGGTGCTCACTGTGCCACTGGATTCAAGCTAGCCTGGCTGATGAAGGGTAATACCAAGGAACCGGTCCCAGGATGCTTATTTCCAGTGCAGGGAGGACCTGGCTTTGCAGTCCAGTCTAGACTGTTCCCAAGAGTCACAGGGTCAAGACTGATTTGCATATGGCTGGGTCTAAACTTGGGTGGCATGGTGAGCAAAAGAACAATGGATTTAACCCAGATCTCTTGACTGGGGGTGAATGTATGATTTATTCAGCATTCCGTCCATCATTTGTTTGCAGAGCGCTTTTCACCCTAAGTGGGATGGGTATGCCCAGACGTGGGTCCCTTGCTCACTGTGCCACTGGATTCAAGGTAGCCTGGTTGATGCGGGTAATACCCAGAAACCGGTCCCAGGATGCTTGCTTCCGGTCCAGAGAGGACCTGGTTTGGCGGTTCAGTCTGGACTGTTCCCATGAGGCACAGGGTCAAGACTGATTTGCATATGGCTGGGTCTAAACTGGGGTGGCATTGTGAGCAAAAGAACAATGGATTTCACCCAGATCTCTTGACTGGGTGTGAATGTATAATTTATTCAGCATTTTTTTGTTTGTGTAGCACTTTCCACCTTAATTGGGATGGGTATGCCCATACGTGGGTCTCTTCCTCACTGTGCCACTGGATTCAAGCTAGCCTGGCTGATGAAGAGTAATACCCAGAAACCAGTCCAGGATGCTTGTTTCCAGTCCAGAGAGGACCTGGCTTGGCAGTTTGGTCTGGACTGTTCCCATGAGGCACAGGGTCAAGACTGATTTGCAATTGACTGGGTCTAAACTGGGGTGGCATGGTGAGCAAAAGAGCGATGGATTTAACCCAGATCTCTTGACTGAGGGTGAATGTATGATTTATTCAGCATTCCGTCCATTATTTGTTTGTGTAGCACTTTTCACCCTAAGTGGGATGGGCATGCCCAGGCGTGGGTCCCTTGCTCACTGTGCCACTGGATTCAAGCTAACCTGACTGGTGAAGGGTTATACCCAGAAACCGGTCCCAGGATGCTTGGTTCCGGTCCAGGGAGGACCTGGCTTGGCAGTTCTGAAGGACTGGGTTATTCTAAGACCCAGCGGTGCCAGGGGACAACACCTGAAACCTTCGTGGGTAACCTGTTCCGGCGTACAAATGACAGAGACACGGGACACTTCCTTCGGCGTCAAAGATTCGAGGTTTATTACTGCAGGGAACACAGAAGTCACAAGAAGTACAACACGTGTAAGTTCTGGGAGACTGCTTCAAATTGTTACTGTGGGTCGCTCCTTTTATACACATTTCTCTCACAGGTTAACATGGTACACAAAGGTTTACAACTTGGTTCCCATAATAAACGCCAGAAGGGGTTGCTTTCATGTATTCAGGGCCCGGAACATACGTGCGGAAACATTTGGTGGTTCCCTACTGTAAAAACCCATCTTCCCACCATTAGTACATTCCAATTGGCAGTAAACAGATCGAAGAAGGAACAGAAACAGGTGCAGAGGAAACCAGAAACAGTGGGGAGATCGTAAAGGGTGTAAAAGGGTGGTATCGGGAAACACGAGTTGCAAGCATCAAAGGGACGTGCCTAATGAGATGCACGGCTAAGACAAATAGAGCGGCACAGCAAGATGAGCCTCGAGCGGGGCCATCTGCCTTACAGTATCGTCCCCCTCATCATAAAGACACTTTCAAAGGAAACGTGTCTTCCGCAAGAGTCTTGGGAATCCCAGGGTCGCGAAGCGGACAGCGTCCGTTCGCTGGCTACTTGAGGGCAAGAAACAAAATGGATGCCGTATCTAAGATGGAACCCGTGGGCTCGGATGTAGAAACCCACGAAACAAACGAACGGTTTAGGTTAGCACAGCGAAACTGTGTACACCCACTAAACTCGTCATTTGCGGTTCATAGATACCAGACTCGACCATATTTGTGCGAGTCAAAAACACCACTTACGATCGTCACGGAACCTCAGACGCTCCTTTTGCCCTCATGTAGGCAAGCACTAGTCAGAATCATATTCGATATTCATCAGACCATCTAGATGTTGCTGCAGCATAATTCTATCCAACTGAGCTGCTTTGGTAACAGGCGGCTGGCTCATACACGTCGTAGCACAGAGGCCACATAAGGCAGGACCACACTGCACACAAAGGCAACACGTGAACAGAAACGCCGCAACAACTCCGACGATCATCAGAATCTTCCAACCCCAAGTCGACATTAGGCCCCAAAACCACCCAAGTAGCGTCCAATCCCCTACGTCCACGTGTATGGACTCAGAGATTTTATGCAATTTTGAGATGGCTTGATAGACAGTCGGAGCGTTATCTGGAATGAAAATACAGCAGCTCGAATGGATCACCTTACATACTCCACCTCGATCTGCTAAAACAACGTCTAAAACTATACGGTTTTGTAAGTTCTGTGGTGATATTACCAAGGGCACTGGCAGTGATATTAGCTGTTGATTCCACTACTCGAGTCAACTGTCTCAGGTTCCTACTATTGACCATAGGCCCCCAAAACGGAAAGAAACCCTTGAAAAAGTCTCCTGCCTCTTGACCGGCAGTGTCCTCTTCGCTAATCACGCCTCTCACAATTCTAGTCTTGTGATAGTCTGCATCTACGGTGAATGTCGGAGGCAACAAATTCGCAATATAACATGTGCCCGCAAAGTCGGAGGGCAACCACGTATACGCACGATCATGACAGACAAAGTACGTACCCTTGGCAGCCAGAAACACAGGGGACGAGAGCATCGGTAAGACATACGTCTCGGAGCAAGCACTCTCTCCAAGATATGCTCTCGATCTTCGGCCACAACCTTTTAGACAGAAATTACCGAGGTGGGGTACGATCCATATTGGAGACGAGCTTCTAAGCTGTCTTTCACCCACGAGCGCACTAGACTCAACCTCACTCAGGTCCCTGTAGGCTCGCACCTCTTCCCCTGGGATGAGCGACGGCTCATAGATATCCCTATCTAAATCAGCGATCGCTATAGCCAAAGGCTTGTGGTACGGACCAGGGCCAAAGTGGGAAGGACGTGGCTCTCAATTGGGGTAGGAATCTAGTGCGCTTCGAAACATTGTTTGGAATGCTCGAGCTGAACCCTGGGAACTATAAGGAAGGACCAGATATGGAATTCCCTTATCCGTGGTATGTGGCATTAACCCACACACCCAGCAATTAGTAGTATTAACCACTAACTGATGCTGATGAAGGAGTTGAAAAAAGGAATTATTTCTGAATTCTGTACGTCTAGCTTGCTCGTGTTGAGGTAAGATGTGAAAGGAATGAGGGGACACAGTGGTGGTAAGTTTAGGTTCAGAAGTAGGAGTAGGTATGGCAGAAGGTAGGAAGTACTGTATCATATAATACACCCCACCCGCCAATAACGAGGAAACAATTAAAAACAGAAGGAACACCTGAAACATAAAGCATTTGGTACGGGTAATTTGTTGCAGTTTGAATCTTTGCGCCTGAGTTTTTTCCAAGTCCACAAGTTTTGAAAACGCCATCCCCTAAAACCGTCATCAACATTTCTTGACGCACTTCGTTCTGTGTAGCAGTAGTCAATCCCTAGGAGTTCCCAGGAACCGACGGTCTTTGACCTAGTGTCAAGACCTACTAACCAGAAGGAAGTACACGCGCGGCCCTACGGTACACCTGGATGCAAGGTATCTTAATTTCACAAATATGCACAAAGTCTTTCAGCTGTGGAAGCAAAAACACAGATGTGGAAAAAACTCAATATTTACAAAATACAAGTGTTTAGACTGATCGTGGCAATTGGGGTAATCGTAGATATCGAGGGACAAAAACAAAAGCTTTTATTTGTCCTTGGTATTAGATCGCAAAAAGTAGCGGCTTCTTCCAGGACGTGTCTGTTCGTCGAACAATGGGTCCGATGAAGGAACAAAGTTCTGTTGATCAGTCAATTGTTCAGATCTTGAGTTTTGCGATGACAAATGGTCAACAATGTCGTTCTGCTGCACTGAGGATTCTCCGACAGGTTCGGCGTCGCTAAAGGGTACGAAGGTCTGCAATCTCTCTGTTTCAGATGAAACAATGCCTTTCCTCACCCACGAGTCCGCTGGTAAAGGTATAGGTACCTTTTTGGTGTGGGTGGCATGCACCCAGTTCTTCCGGCCTTCCAAACGGACAGCAGTTCTCGTGGCAAGGAGGACCTGGAAGGGTCCAGTAAAATGAGGCTCGAGGTTTCTTTTTCTTCCAAAGTTCCTCGTCACCACCCAGTCTCCGGGCTGGAGCTGGTGGCCTGGACCTTCCGTCTGCGTCGGCAGTGCTTCAAAGACCTGTTGATGAATTAACCTCAGTTTAGCAGTCAGATCATGCAGATAATCGATCAACATTGGGTACTCAAGATCAGAAAACACACTTGGTCTAGGGACCCCCCAAACATTTGCAGGATGGTCGAACACTATTTCATAGGGACTAAGCCCAACTCGGGAGTGTACAGTCGCCCTTGTTGACAACAGAGCTAGAGGCAAAGCGTCAGGCCACGAAAGACCAGTCGTAGCCTGAATCTTCGCTAGTTTGAGTTTAAGGGTGCCATTATACCCTTCAACCAAACCCTCTGACTGGGGATGATTGGCGCTATGGAATTTTTGGGTAATTCCAAGGCCCTTACACACACTCTTCATCACACTCCCTACAAACTCACTTCCATTATCAGACCACACAATCCGTGGCATTCCATACCGAGGAAAGTATTCCTTCAGTAGGATTTTCGCAGTGGACATAGCAGTGTTGTCTTTGAGAGGGTAGGCTTCAATCCATCGGGAGAATGCGCAAACCACCACTAAAACGTATTTCAAGTTATTGCATCGCTCCATATGGATGAAGTCTAGCTGAATTACTTCAAAGGGGCATGAAGGGGGAGCAAAATGGCCAGGAGGTGTAGGGGTTCCCTTACCAGGATTGTACATCATACATATCATGCAATTCTTCACCAATCTCTCAGCACACTTTGTGATACCATCATTCTTCCACACAGGGGACAACAACTTACAAATACCTTTCGCGCTAATATGTGCTAACCCATGTGCCATCGTCACAACAGCTAATACATACGCATCTGGCAACATCCACCTCTTGTGTTCCGACAAATCAATCCAACAACCATTCGCATCCAACTTTCCCGTACTCTCTTTCCATTTCGTCTTTTCAGTCTCGGTGGCCTCATTCTGAATCGCTTTCACACTCTCGATGGTATCCTCACACATGCCAGTCTCTGTAGGCCACCTTACCGAACTCGTCACATACATTCTCGTGCTAAGGTTCCGGGCAGTCTCCTTAGCAGTCTCATCCGCAAACGCATTCCCACGACCAACAGCATCTGTCACCTTACGATGCGCACTACATTTAACAATCGCCACCTGCTTGGGTAACGTAAGTGCATCCAAAAGATCATTCACAAGCTGTCCATGTTGAATCTTAGTGCCATGCGATGTCATAAAACCTCTCTCTCGCCACAATCGTCCAAAGCTATACGCAATGCCAAAAGCATATTGGCTATCAGTAAACACATTCACCCGTTTCCCTTTCGACAACACACACGCTCTAGTCAAAGCGATCAGTTCTGCAGCCTGAGCAGAGTTCTGATTCAATCTTGCGGTTTCCACGACAGTATTCAAAGTTACCACAGCATACGCAGTCGTAACATCACCATTTGGCAATTTAAAACATGAACCATCCACATACAAAGTCCCATCGGGATCTTCCAAAGGAGTGTTTTTAAGGTCCACATGACCTTTTGTTTCCTCCTCAGTCCGCAAATTGCAGTCGTGAGGGGTTACTTCGTCTGATTCCATGCTAATGGGTAACAAAGTCGCCGGGTTCAGAACATTACAACGTTTTATCTGAATATGACTTGCCAAGAGCGTCAACTCGTACCCAGACAACCTTGCACTCGTCAAGTGCTGAGTTTTTGTACGATTTAAGAGAGTGTCAACTGCGTGCGGAACCATTACCGTAAGCATATTATCCATGACCAATCCTGCTGATTGTCGGATGGACACTGCAGCTGCCGCTGTTGCTCTCAAACAACTCGGCAATGCTCTAGCTACTGGGTCCAAGGTCGAGGAAAAATATGCACATGGACGCTGCTTACCACCAAAAGGTTGCGTCAAAACACTCAACGCACAACCCTCTCTCTCGTGCACGTATAGTGTAAACGGCTTACTGTAGTCAGGGGTACCTAACACAAGAGCCGAACACAACGCGTCACGCAATTCAGAAAAACTTTTCTGACATTCTTCCGTCCATGGTAAAGGAGTTGGAACATCCTTGCACGTAAGAGCCACCAATGGTTTCGCTAACAGTGAAAAATTTGGGATCCACTGTCTGCAGTATGACGTGATGCCCAAAAAGGCACGCACATCTCTCTGAGTTGTTGGCACAGTCATTCGGGCAATCGCGGCAATTCTCTCTGGGGTCAACCTTCTTCCCTCCTTTGACAATAAGTGACCTAGATAGGTTACTTCTTGGCAACAATATTGAAGTTTAGAAGGAGACACCTTGTGATGTAAGTCACAGAGATGTTGCAATAACGACACCGTGGCAATTTTGCAAATGTCCTGAGTATCTGCAGCCACCAATAAGTCGTCAACATATTGGATCAAGGCTGCACCAGCCGGCAACACAAACGCATCTAGTTGGCCCTTCAAGGCTTGACTGTATATCGATGGACTTTCACAGCAGCCCTGAGGAGCACGCTTAAACCGGAAGCTGCGACCACCAAGAGAGAAACCGAAAAGGTCTCTGCTTTCTTCAGCAATCGGGATGCTGAAGAACGCATTCTTCAGATCGATCACTGAAAACCAAGATGCCGAGGCTGGAATCAGAGTCTTCAGCGTCGTGATGTCGGGCACAACAGGGAACTGAGGAATCACAATTTTATTTACCTCCCGTAAATCGATAACAAAACGATAAACAGGTGGTTTCGAAGGATCAGTACGTTTCAGAATGGGCAACACAGGACTGTTGCACACGTTTCCCCGAGTCTCCTCAATAACGTCTTTCTCAATCAGGTCATAGATAATAGCTAACAATGCTCGTTCACCATCAAGGGAGATACGATACTGGGGAATACGTGGCAACCGCACATTAGATTTCAAATGAACAACATAAGGGGAGATGTCAAGCAGGCCCACGTCATTGGGACCTGTTGCCCACAAAGATGCAGGAAGAGAACTCAATTCCGGTGGAAGCTTATCGAGAGACAAGTACATTGGAGAGATAACTCTCTCACCCAAAGTAAGCTTCACTCCCGCAGGAGAACAATACAAAGTTGCATGCAAACGTTTTAGAAAATCCAGGCCCAAGAGATTTTCACCACACCCAGTGGTCAAAATCAACGGAGCTTTGAGCACACGCGGCCCAATTGTAAGAGGCAGAGGGCGTGAAACTGGATTGCTAACAGGGGCACCAGAGAATCCAACGGAAACATTTGTTAAGCCAGACAAAGGTGCGCCAGGGAGTTTCGAATGCATTATGGAACTTTTCGCTGCACCAGTGTCCAACAGAAAAGGCTCAACGACGCCCGAGGTGGCAACTGCGACGTAAGGCCCTCTCTGATCAACCGGAACTGATACCACTCCCTCTCCTTGTCTATGGCTGTCCTAGTAATTACCGTTGTCAGCATCCTGATCAACGTAATAATCATCTACATTGTACTGAGCAGATCGCCCTTGTGACGATCCGCGCTGATCAAAACAATTATTGGAGTCAGAAGTGTTAGTGGAACGATCGTTCTGAGCCCCGCGACCTCTACCACGTGATGTCTGTTGAGAACCACCACGACCTCCTCTAGACAAATTACCACTATTACGCTCATTGAGGACTGGACAATCAAATTTTAAATGACCCTCCTGTCTACAATAGGCACACTGATTGTACCCTAACGACGATCTCTGTGAAGAGGAATCATTTCGTGATTGTGACCTATTTGACTGAGACTGCGATCAATTACGTTGTTGCGAGTCATTCTGATTCGAACGCGGAGGGTACGCCTGTTGCAACAACACTTTAGTTTTGAGCTCTTTCGTTTTCTTGTCAGCACGATCGTTCTCCTCTTTCTCACTATTCTCATAATATTGAGCCGTAGCCAATATTTGAGCAGAAGTAGAAACAGCCAACGCACTTTCAGAATTTCGTAATTTGTTGCTTAAGTCAGGCAGTAAATTTGAAACAAATTTGTCCACAAACAACCTCTGACCACCTTCGGTACCCATGTCTTGACCACTGTGGTCAATGAAAGCCTCCTCAAATCTCGTAAAGAAATCAGAGACGCTCTCATCCTTCTTTTGTTTGCAAGCGGACAGTTTGTCCCAATTTACCTTCATGGCTGGCATAAGCGTTTTCATTAGGGTAATGATTCTCTGAGGGAGATCGGTAATGAGCTGTTCAGGTTTAGCCCCACCAATTTGTCGTGTGTCTGCCGCGATAAGAGCAGCCCAATCACCACCTAATTCTGCCGCATGGTTTTCTTGACGAATCTTTGTCCATACCGGTTGCGGTACGACATTGCCAAACAGCATATCGATATCGGCAAGATTCATTATCGTAGCATCCACGAGCAGCGATAATTCTTCATAATACCCAGCAGGATTTTTGCGAGGGTCAGGCAAAGATTGCTTCACCTGGAGAACTTCCGATCGTTTCCATGGAAGATGGATCCACACTCTCTGAAAATGTGGCATGATTGGCGGAGCAGCGTTAGCGTTACCTGGCATCCACACTGGAGGAACCTCGCGCATAGGATATTGACCAGGTGCTCCTAGCGGTCCTTCAATATCTTCTACAAACAATGCTCGAGGCATTATAGAAGGACGAAGGGACAGTAATTGCTCGACTGCACGTCGAACATTGCTACCTACTATCATTCCACTCGAAAACTGAAGCTGTAGATTAGTCAAGGCAGTCATTACATCACCAGATGCGTCAGCCGATATTAGGTCACGTAAAACCTTGCACATTTCTTCAAAAACATATCTTTGTGTCGGTATATTGAATTGACCAAATGTATTCAATACCGAACGTGGAGGATTCCTAACGGGGCATTTCATCCAACCCATAGCCATATTATACAATGAGTCACGCTCCCTACCACCAGGAAGCTGACTTCGTCTTTGAGGACCGTACGAACCAGCGGACTCAAGAATAGGTCCAAGAGAATTAAAGAAGTTAGCAGCTACAGAGGGAGTACGACGTTGAACAGACGGAGACAAAGAATAACCCAAAGGGGTAACAAGAGAAGTACCAGAAACAGAGGGAACAGCAGGAGAAACCAGAACAGTAGAGGCAGCGGGAGCAGGAGTATGAGGAAGTACAAGTGGAGGAGCAGTAGGGACAGAAGCAGGTAGAGGAGCAGGGACAGCTGGAAGTACAGGGACAGGAGCTGGTTGGGGAGCAGGAACAGGGGGAATCACAGGAGCGGTGGTACCCTGTACATCCGGAGGTGGTGACTTCATGAGATAAGACATTAAGGGGTCCTCGGTACCTTCCTCCTTTTTGTCCGTATCCGCCGGTAAAGCGGGATAGCACTTATCTACAGACATACGTTGCAATCTATCAAAAACTTCCTTTTCCTTTTCCTCCTTATCTTGCTGAAACTGCTCTGCTTTTCTTACCGTTGTAGCAACTCCATCTCTCTGATTACGTTTGAACAGTCTGATTTCTCTCTGTTTGGCTTCTTTACGCCACAACCGAAAGGCCTCAAACAACCGGCCTTGATTTTTTCTTAAACAATTTAGCCTCGAGGTTATCTAAAATCGGGGTCTCGAAACTACCATGAGGTGGCCAACTAAGGACACCGTCTTTTTTAGTATAGCGAATCCAATATTCATTAAAAGTAATCAGACCTAGTCCGTGCTTGCTGTAGAGCTCATATGTTGGAGTTCCAACCGGAGGTATCGGACACGAGTCCTCCAATCGGGAATCCGTACCACAACGACTAAAACAACTGAACAAAGTACTACGGCCAGGCATCTTGCACACTAGCTGAGTTTCACAAACTTCAAGGGTTACGGGATTTTACCAAATCCCAGCAAAGAGCAAAAACCCTCGGTTTTTGGCGTCTGCAGGCGTCAAATATCACAACAAAGAACCAAGTACTAAGAACCACAAATGCAATGGAACCATGCAACAACTAAGCAACCACAACTAAGGACTCTGGGAGCGACCCACAAATACTTAACTCAAAGATCGATGGCGTCACCAGGAAGGCCCGTCAATCGTCTCGCTGTACCAAGGTCTACGCCAGGCGCCAAAACAGGTCTACAGTCAGGGCAGCAGTCCGTCGCAGCCGTCAGGAGGCGGGAATCTTCGCGGGAAAAGTCGTCGGGCCACTTGTTTCGACAACAGGATCGATGAAGCGGGGTGCACCTTCCCTCGGAGATTTCACACGAAGTTCCTCACGATCGTCGGGCTTGGACCGGTACCACTGATGCAGCCCAACGTTGGGCGCCAACTGAAGGACTGGGTTATTCTAAGACCCAGCGGTGCCAGGGGACAACACCTGAAACCTTCGTGGGTAACCTGTTCCGGCGTACAAATGACAGAGACACGGGACACTTCCTTCGGCGTCAAAGATTCGAGGTTTATTACTGCAGGGAACACAGAAGTCACAAGAAGTACAACACGTGTAAGTTCTGGGAGACTGCTTCAAATTGTTACTGTGGGTCGCTCCTTTTATACACATTTCTCTCATAGGTTAACATGGTACACAAAGGTTTACAACTTGGTTCCCATAATAAACGCCAGAAGGGGTTGCTTTCATGTATTCAGGGCCCGGAACTTACGTGCGGAAACATTTGGTGGTTCCCTACTGTAAAAACCCATCTTCCCACCATTAGTACATTCCAATTGGCAGTAAACAGATTGAAGAAGGAACAGAAACAGGTGCAGAGGAAACCAGAAACAGTGGGGAGATCGGAAAGGGTGTAAAAGGGTGGTATCGGGAAACACGAGTTGCAAGCATCAAAGGGACGTGCCTAATGAGATGCACGGCTAAGACAAATAGAGCGGCATGGCAAGATGAGCCTCGAGCGGGGCCATCTGCCTTACAGTATCGTCCCCCTCATCATAAAGACACTTTCAAAGGAAACGTGTCTTCTGCAAGAGTCTTGGGAATCCCAGGGTCGCGAAGCGGACAGCGTCCGTTCGCTGGCTACTTGAGGGCAAGAAACAAAATGGATGCTGTATCTAAGATGGAACCCGTGGGCTCGGATGTAGAAACCCACGAAACAAACGAACGGTTTAGGTTAGCACAGCGAAACTGTGTACACCCACTAAACTCGTCATTTGCGGTTCATAGATACCAGACTCGACCATATTCGTGCGAGTCAAAAACACCACTTACGATCGTCACGGAACCTCAGTTCGGTCTGGACTGTTCCCGTAAGGCACAGGGTCAAGACTGATTTGCATATGGCTGGGTCTAAACTTGGGTGGCATGTGAGCGAAAGAACAATGGATATAACCCAGATCTCTTGCCTGTGGGTGAATGTATGATTTATTCAGCATTCCGTCCATCATTTGTTTGTGTAGTACTTCCCCTAGGTGTTCAAGATCCAAGCAATCCCTCCCACATCAAAAGCCACAGAAACATATCTGCAGTGTGTTCAGAGGTATTTCACTTTACCGCTAACATATTAGCGTAAAATACTGCATTCCAAGTATTGCATCCCCAGTACAGTTGTAATAGTCAAGAAATCACAGGCTTTGACTACGCCTCATGATTACTGCACACTTCGGGATGGTCCTTGTCCCAACAGATGATCACTTCAACCCATTTCAGCTGCCCCAACAGTTCCTCTTGTCCAGTGTCAAACCAGGGTAGTATTGTTCCAATCCCACATGCGTCTCTAACACCTGAGGGCAGAGCCCCAGTACTTATACCCATAATGGGTTTTGCAGATGAGATCAGTTCAAAAGTCCACCTTTGAAATACATGGACCCTCTCTAAATTCTGTCATGTCTCCATCCTACCCTGGGATGCTTGATGAATATCTTTAATGGGGCCAAGTCCCTTCCCATTGAAATGCAGGTGTCAATGCCATCCCCATCTAACCATCACAGTAAGGCCCCTCAGAGTCAGAGGTCAGCAGTTTCCCTGGAGCCCCTAGTTTATGGCTGTCTTATCAGGGATGCACAGATGTAGCTGTCCTCCCAGCATTCAGATGTGGAATGAAGACAGGCTGACAGGCACACAGGCCCAAAAGCATAGAGATGCCCACTTTCTTAAAGTGGTATTTACACATTAGTAATGTTAAATCCACTCCGACCACTGGAGAGGATTTGCCATTACCAACTCATCAATATCTAACACTATACTGCCACTCTTCTGCACATTGGAAATAGAGCTCATTAACCTTTCCCCAGATCCATCATGTCCCTCCAATGCAAGAAGCAGGCTCTACCATACCGAACAAACCATCCGGTGCCATTCACTACCAGGGTATGTACCGCACACACGCACATGCAGTACCTCTTCCCAACACTGCACCCTGCCCCCCAGAGAGGACTCTGATGTACTGAGGCACATGCAGCACCTGGGCAATTAGCTTTTAAATGCCAAGCTGAGTAACAGTAACCTGCGCACACAGGTCCTGTCATTGCAAACCTGTGGCTCGTTTGAAGAGCTACTTCTGTGGGTGGTACAACCAGTGCTGCAGGCCCATGGACTAGCATTTGAGTTACATGCCCCAGGTATATATATCTTACCCTTAGACAAGGGATTTACAGCGAACCTAAATCAGCCAATCATATATACAACAGTCACCATTATGTATATGACAGGCACATCGCTTTGGCACTGAATGGCAGTGGCAAAAGCGATTAAAGTCCTAAGGCTAGCACATAGCTCAGTGGAAAACCGGGAGGGATAACAGCAAAAAGTCAATGTTATGCACCCTAGAAAGGGCCATTACTAATAGGGCTGTTGAAGTGGGGTCTGGATCATTATGGAAGGGCACTTACTTTGTAAGCCTAAGCTCTCTGATCCACTGTTTATGTTAGCTAGGGCAGCCATCTTTTTACGTCTCATTGCATGACTAGAGGTGCAGTTTTGGGCGTTTGTGCTCTAGTTGCCTGAGGAGGAAATCAATGTTTCTCATCTAAGGAGGAGCGCGGCATGGACATGCACTGCAGACAAGCACATCCGGTCTATGGCAAGTGCCAGTCAGACTGCCTTTAATGTGATTAAATGTTGCTGGCTCTGTGTCAATAAACCTGAATTTTAATGTACTGCTTTCTCTTATACTTATTGCACCCGGAAGAAAATCAAGCCTGCTGAGATTACAAACCTGCCAGCTAGCTCAGCGCCCAATATTTCAGGTAGTGTTAATGCAGATGCAAAAGCAGTTAACAGATGACTGGCCAAGGCGGCCCATGGAGGCGGTCCCGTGCAGCTCACCACAAGCTCAATTACGGTATGCCTTTATGCTTACCTGTTCCTTTGGAGGACACTGCCATGCAAGAGCAGGCAGAAAGTCAGGTAATAAGCTGAAGTAATGGCCCATGGGCAAATGTGCCTATGTGTAATGTAGCTGTTGCTCATGTAGTGCCCTCCAATGCCTTCAAGTCAGGTGTGCGCAATGGTTCACTTGCACAACAGAATTTAAGTAAACAGTGCACAGGACTGGCTGGAGGCACTGCAGTATGACAGGCATTGGCTTTTGGCTGGTTTTCAGAGCTGAAGCAGGCTGCCGCCAAAGCTCTGCTACCCACACCCTGCCAGCCTCGTGGAAAACGCGTTATATGGTGGGGGTAGGAGCTCCGGCTCAGCAGTCTTCCTGGGACCGCCACCATGGCAGTACAGCTGTGAGACCACCAAACTTGCAATCGGCCCTAAGTCTGTCTTTCTGGCCAATCTTCTCCTGCTGCTTTGCTAGCTATGGCAGTCGAGGTGGTTAACCCAATTCTGATTTTTTTCATACTTCTCTATCAATAGCTACCATTCCATCAGTCTGGAAATAAGCTAAACTTGTCACGCTTCTAAAAAAAACCTTTGTTAGACCCTAATGTAATGTAATGTTGAACTTTAGACTAAATTCGCTTCTTCCAGCTTGAGAAGTTGATAAATAAACAGCTGTCGGATTATCAGCAACAAGCTACTGCATTTTAGCCAATCTGGATTCCGTCCTATGTATAGCACGGTGACAGCACTGCTTGAAGTGTCTGAATACATCAAATTGATGCTGGTTCAGGGAGTGAGAGCAGTCTGCTTTTACTTTATCCTTCTACGGTGTTTGTCACTGTGTCTCATGCAATCCTATTGCAGCACCTTGCTGATCTAGGGGTTGGGGGTTTAGCCCTAGATTAGATTAAATCAATCCTGGAGAACATAGAACATTCTGTGTAGTTGCCCCCAGCCTCCTCTGGGTTGAAGCCCCTTTCAGGCAGGGTGCCTCAGGGGTCTTCCCTCTGTCCAACTATATTTATTATCTATTTGGCCCCCTTGGCATCCCTGGTCAAATCATCTAGTTAAAGGTGGGGGTCTTATTCCGACAGCACTCAGCTGCGCCTTTCCTTTGAGAGGGGGCCTGAAGTTGCACGTGGCCTTCTAAATTCTTGCCCACAGGCAGCCTTTGAATGGTTCCATGCTATTCGTCTATTGTGCAACATTGTTGGAAACTGTGCTTCTTTGCAGATGTCCCCCTACGTTTTGCCCCATTTTAGACTGCTAGATGCTGGTTTTTGACTCTGACAATGCTATGGAACCTGCTGACCAGGCCCCAGTGCCCTGGCTCTCTCCCCTAAAAGTGATGTTAATTGGTACACTCAATAGGCCAGGTACTTTACCCCCTTATAAGTCCCTGCTAAATGATACCAGGGGTACCCAGGGCAAGCGTGGTAAGGGGTCACCAGTGCTGCAGCACTATATTGTGCCACCCTTTGTGACCCAAGTAAAAGTGCTTCTGCAGGTCTGCCATTGCAGCCCTGCACAAGTAGCCTGGCTGCTCGAGAATGACTCTGCATTCTCCATGTGCTGCCGAGTCACACTACTGTCTTAATATAAGTAAGGCACTCTTAAGTTTGCCCTCCTGGGCCCAGTAGGTAGAGTGTATTATATTAAAGGTGTGGATATATATGTTTATACATATATATTTCTACAGTAACCCTGTAGAGCAGGGTTTTACTGTAAGGGACTGGCCGTACAAAGAGTAACATGGGCTGGCTTCAGAGGACCCTCTAGATAGCCAGCTTCATTTTGGAACAGCTAAATTGTGTCATGTATGGTGTCAAACACCATGCTTTTTCCTCCCAACACAATGTTTGTGTAGAGGGTGAGCAGGCATGCAGAAGGGTTCCACTCTGCATGGGTGCCCCCCTAGTATACTGAGACCCAGTGCATTGGCAGGCACTCTGAGCCGTTTGTCACCAAGACAAGTGTCTGCCTTCCTGCTTGTCATTCAAGAACGTGTACAAGATGGGAGAGAAAAGACCTAACATGTAATTAACTTGTCCCTCAGTGAAGGACAAAGCCCTTCCTGCACTGTCCAGCCCGATAGACTGGAAAATTAGTAATACTGGAGGCATACTCCTCCAACTGTCTAGCCACAACTTTAGGGTGGACTAAGAGGTCTGTACAGCCAGGAAATGGTTTTGTCATGCTGGCAGTCCCTGAAATAGAGGACTCTGAGTAGAAAGGTGATGTACACCCACAGGATGTTATCACCTCAGGTGCTGGTTAGACGCAGGGACCAGTAGCCCATTGGACACTGACCCTCACGCCCTAAAGATCCCCAAAACTAGAATTTAAGAAGCTCCCCTGGCACCAGAACCTCAGTTCAGACTTTGAATCTGAGAAGAGGCATAAAGAAGACTCTGTCACCGACAACAGGCCACCTTGTGAAGCTAGGACACTTAAGTGCCCTGAAGCAACCATATACTAAAACCATGTGTTAGACGAGTTTCTGTGCCAAATGATCATTGATCCCAGCAAGAGGGATTCCAGTGAATGCTGGAAACTGAAGCAGAATTCCTTGGATTGGTAGTACCAGCGCCCGACACCTGCAGGAAACTCTACATGCTGGGTGACAAGAATTTTAACCTGTGCTGCCTGTCGAGAGTGAGCCAAAAGAAAAGTGGTGTCCAGCAAGTCTGCAGGGGTAGCTAGGCTTGCTCCAAGTTTCAAGCCGCTCCTCCACTACTGTTGACCTCTAGGCACAAAAGTAACTGCGGACTCCATTTGCGGCAAAAAACACTATAAAATAGGAAGGGGGTCTCAGGGAATGTTTATAGACCTAGCGTGGACATATTCCCAAATCTAATACTGTATACAAACCACAATATCCACGGGTCTCGCTCATTCAGACGTACACAGAAACCTACAAATAGCCCAGAGAAACCGTAAACTGTCCATCACTACGCATGCTCTTTGAAAATAATTTTAAAAGGACGGATTTCCATCGACATGTTTCAACCAAAAAACTGGACATTCAGATTCTCTGGGGACGTCCCCAATACGGTTCATCGAAACGCCAGAGGTACACACGGGCAGAGCGGTGCCTCCTTTTCCTGAGCCGGTGCCAGGTGAGGTGAGGTCTTACTCTCATGCAAAACGGATATCCATAGTGAACCGTCTTGCGCAGAGAATCAGAATATCCCTAATAACAGGTGACAAGGAAGTATTTGGTACCAAGTATTTGGTACCAACCTCTTTTCTTTCTTTCTGCACATTAGTGTTTTGTTTTCACTATTGCAGTAGCAGTACATACATCACTGAAAAACAGCAAAACATCAGTGAGCTCCCCTTTCCTTCTGAAAGGGTTGTAGCCCAGCGTATCACATGGAGGAGACCCAGATGATGAAGCATTTCACCAATGGTGAGTGATGGGAATACGCCCTTTTAAAATTATTTTCCAAGAGCACGCCTAGTGGTGGACAGTTTGCGGTTTATCTGGGCTATTTGTAGGTTTCTGTGTAAGTCTACATTTGCTGCAGCCAATACTTGGTCATCGCCAGTCGGGTAATCGACCCCTTGAATGAAATCTCCAGCCAAAGAGCAGCTCACAGCCACAGCGACCAATGTCCTCAATGACCCTGCTGCTGTGTTCCTGCATCCTGAAGTTGGAGTTGTCAAGTCAAAGCATCTTTGGCATGACCTATCCCGATGATTGACAGCTGGCAGCTACCTCTGCATCCAAGGCCACCAAGCAAGGTTGAAGAAATCTAGCTGTTGAACATGGGTCCTAGTACCCCAAAGGTTTTTAGTCTCTGTGGGTAGAGTGGAACTCTTATCTCCAAATGTGGTTGTGAAAAGTGCTGCAAGTTTCACAGCTTTCATGGATTCCCTCAGCACCAAGGACAGCAAGTAACCTCTAAACCCGGACCCCTTGGGCAAGGTAACAAAATAGTGACTGTCGAGTATTGGCCTAGGGACCCGCATGACCTTACCCACTAGAGGGTTTGTTTGAAATCACCCCGCAAGTGATGAGTGTCACCTGTGTTTCCCCCATTGACTTCAATAGGACCAGTTTGAAAGATGTATTGTATTTATTTCTGAATACTACTGTTTGTATGACACAAAGTTCGTTTTGGTGCCTATATTCATAGCAAAATACAGTCTATTTTTATAAATTGGTGTCAAGGTTTCTTTTGAGTCGTGTGACTTACTTATTGTCAATGCTGATACTGTGAAATACTTAAAACGTGTTTCTCTGAGTATGCCTGACTGCCTGTGCCACCCTACCAGGACGGAGCAAAGACAGCTAAGGGTGAATCCGAGGTCCACTTTTGTGCATTGTGTTAGTATTATATGATAAGGCACGGATGTATGTCGTTACAACGGATACTTTTACAACGCATACCTTTACAACGCATTTTTTACACCGCAACATCCATTACAACGCATTCCATTACAACGCATGCCATTACAACGAAATCTTTGAAACTACCTTTACAACGCATTCCACTACAATGCATACTACATTTACAACGCATACCATTACAACGCATACCATTACATTGCATGTATGGTAAGTATTGGATAGTGTAGGGGTAAAATTTACTATTCTGACTCCAGGGGGTGCAACAGTAGGGTAAGTGTTGGATAGTGTAGGTATGCGTTGTAATGGTATGTGTTGTAATGACAGCGCTGTAAATGTATGCGTTGTAGTGGTATGCGTTGTAGTGACATGCGTTGTAATGGTTGCGTTGTAATGGCATGCATTGTAATGGATGTTGCGGTGTAAAAGTTTCGTTGTAAAGGTTGTGCGTTGTAAAAGTTGCGTTGTAAGTGTTGTTTCCCTAAGGCACACCAGTCATATCACATAATACTTTCACCTTGCAACAAACATGAATAACACTGAGATTCTATTGTTTGGGTCTTTCCAGGGTGATTGGTGGTTGAGTAGTTGGTCTGATAGGGCCCCTCTTCCACCTCTACCTAAAATGGTTGTGAAAAAATTAGGTATCAGGCTCAACAACCAGCAGTCCTTCCAACTCAAGTGTCCGTGGTGGAGGGCACATGCTTTGCATTGCTTGGAGCCCTAAAAAAATAATTTTTTGTTTCCGTTGAATTTAAGAAAGATGGTGGTGCATGTTCTTATCACTTCTAGGTTAGATTATGCTAATGTTCTGTTTCTGGGTCTCCCAGATTATATGAGTAACAGATTTCAGGTTGTCCAATATGCTTCCGCATGTCTCATCCTCAAAGTTCTTGATCAGACATCTATGTCCCCAAATTTTCCTTTGCTGCAGTTGCTGCCAGTAAAGAAGAGAAGTCTTTACAAAACTTTAGTTTTGATCCATAGGGCTTCTTTTTGGCTGGCTTATAGTATTTGATATCTAGACTTGAACACTACTCACCTGCAAGAGCTTAGTGCGCCCCACAGTCTTCTTTTGCTGTGGCCCCCTAGGGTTATACAGATTAGAATGGGAGGCCGCTTCTTCTCCTATTTGGCCATGCAGGCATTGAACTGGCTTCCGGTGGAGCTTCGTTCTTTGAGTTCAGAGTTATCTTTCAGGAAAAATCTTAAATCTTGGCTATCTGCTTTGGCTTAATTGTCACCTGCCCTGTACTGCTAGTATGGAGCACCAAGACACTCCTTGGAGTATCTGCACGCTCTATCAATGAATTCTTCCATTCATTCATTTATTCATCATGTGCATAATTATTGTTTCGGCTGACAGTTTTGTGAATCTGTTCAACAATCGGAAATCTCTGTTATACGCAGGATTTCAAGAGATGATTTCTTCCTGAATAGAGCCTCAGGTACGAATGATAATTACATATCATTTCTAGGTATCATCTACACATAGCTTTTAGCCGGCTATTTTCTAAAGACCTATTGTGTACAATACCCACACTCAGTGTGAGCTTTGGGCTAGTCCATTGATCATGATTGGTTAGCTTTCTTGTTTATTCCACCTGCTGGCTTTTTGTTCCATAACTTTCCTTCCTTCTATTATCTTTAATTTTCTCCTGAAGCATATCTTCTTTACAATCCTTTCACTTTGATAATATGCGTCCTTCCACTACTTTCATTCATACAATATATACTTTTACTTTGTCTATCAGCAGCCCATGGACTTGCATGTATTTTCTTGCTTGCCCTCCATGTGCTTCTTCTCTCTCACACCCCTCGCACTCTCTGTTTTGCTCTCTCCACACCCTCTCCACGATAATCTGGTGTTGCCCCCACACCTCCTTCACCTCCTTGGCTTTTTTATAGTCTTTTTTTCTTTTGTGTTCCAGCAAATCACCCCACCAGCTCCTTTAATGCTCCCACACCCCACCTGATGGCATTGTTGCTCAACGCTGCCTAGAGGCATTCAGTTGCCACATATGCCTTCCCCACTCCTCCGTTTTCCTCATCCCCCTCAAGGACATGTTTTCAATTTTCTTTTACTTCTATAGAGGGCCTGAGTACTGCAATTTAATCTCAAGCTACTCCTTTCTTTAGAATGCACTTTCATGGCACTGGCCATCTTGGAACAGTAAATATAAAAAAATGCACATGGCAGCCACCGCATCATGAAGTATACATGCATATGCCATCACGAATGCGCATGCATATGTCATCACGCTGTGGCTGGAATTTGTGCCTCTGTTTTTGCTGATGCATTGACAAAATGAAAATTTCGGCTATCACCTTGAAAATGCAAGACCCATTACATTTATAAATTGTGCAGATCTGTGAGCAAGAAACTGAATAAGCTCAGTCACTGTGCCCTAGTTATGCCAATTGTAGAGCAAGCACCATATTGCTATCGTACAATTCGCTGAGGAAGATAATTAAAATGAATTAAAAAGATGTACAGTGGTCTGAAAGACATCAATGCAATCCAAGTGAGGACAACCTAACTTTCTATCCTTCTGGGTTAAAATGACACCTGTTATTTAGAGCAATTAAAAAAACAATAGTCACGCATTAGAAAGAGTGATTAATATGAAGCACCACTGTAGATATTTAAGGCTTTGCAATGTGTGCTGCTGTAGCCTTCTCAGAAAGAAAATGTGGGGGCAAAGCCTATTTAAGAATACGTCTTTGCCCCATGACTTAAAATGTAGCTACTATATTTTGCATTTCAATAGCGTTTGATGTCACTATCACGTTTGCGGTTTTATATAGTATGAACTTGGCCCTATGGCATTCGAGCACTTAACATGAGCACCAGATAACATTACACAAAGTCAGATTTTTGTTGGTTAGGCGCAGGAAGATTGAATGATTTTCTGGAATCACTGGTTGTCAAGCTATCGCCAGAACTTGAACCTGGCTCCGCAGTTCCAAAGTCAGCAGCTCTGGACATTAGGCCTCACCATCCCCTAATTACAAATCTGGGGCCTTATTTATGAAGGCCTTGCGTCAGTTTTGCGCCACCGGTGCGTCCCTTTTTGTGACACACCAGCGGTGTAAAAAATGCGCCTCGTTGCGTCATATTTAAAAAGTGACGCATCTAGGTAGATGCGTCACTTTTTAAGCCCCTGCGCCACATTATACCTGCGCCAGGTATAATGTATGCAGAGGGGGCGTTCCCCCGCAAAAGGCCTCGTAATAGTGACGCAGTGAAATCTATGAGATTTCACTGCGTCACTTTTAGGACGCTGTTGTGTCAAAATCTAGCGCCTGCCTCACAGCAGGCGTAAGACTGACGCAAGCCCTTTCACATGGGGCTTTCCCCATGTGAAAGGACGCATTGCTGGAGTTGCGTCACTTTTGTGACACATTCCAGCAATGCGTCACTTTTGCGCTTACAGATACGTCAGAAATACTGACGTATCTGTAACTCCTTGCGACATGATGCGTCATACATTAAATATGACGCATCAGGAATGTCGTAAGGAGTGGGCAGTGAAAAGTGACGCATCGCTGTTTTCACGCAGCGATGCGTCACATTTCATAAATGGGACCCCTGGACTCTAGTAAGTGCTGTCTGTTGTTTCTAGTGTTTAGAGATGACCTGTGAGCTTTATTAGATTTGAATATAACATTTCCAACTTCTAAAATCTATTTCTATCTGTACAGTTCATTGATCATTATTTCCGCCTGCTCGGCAGCAATCTCACTATGGTAAAATGTAGGAAATATGAACAAAGCATGCCTTTTATGTCAATTTTAATATAGATGGATTTTATATATTTATTGTAAATGTAAAAAAAAATTAAAAGTTTACAGCACTATTAGCTTAATTTGGAATAGTCATGTAAATCATTTCACTTCATTAAATTATACTAAAATTATTTTTTCAGATATATTTTTTAAACAATCCTACTAAATAAAATTGTTTATATTTAACTATCATGTATTTTTTTTAAAACGATATGAAATTAATGTCAATTAAGTATTTAAAACTAATTAATCATACATTTATTTTTAAATTAAAAAGGATTATTTCAATATTTTAACATAAAATGATATTTAACTTTTTTGTTAGAAAGTACTGTTTAACATTAAATAAATATATATATTTTTTTTTTAAAGTGAAAACAAATTAGTTTATTTAAATATTATTTTCTATGGGGTTCTATTTCAAGTCACTGCTGCTGTTATATTTTGGGGGAAGACGTTCCAGTGCTTGGCAATATCTGGACTTTTGCCAGCACTTAGCTGGAAGACATTTAGGGACTGATTATGAGTTTGGCCGCGAGGAGGCGGACCGCTAAGCCGGACCACTAATCCGGAGGACCACTCCTGCATCACCTATCCTGTGAGCGCACCGCCAGCCAGATGATGACTTTTTTAATCACTGACAGGTGGTTATTCGGCGTTCCCATGGTGGTACCTGGTTCAATACATGTCGTGCAGGCTCTGGAGTGCCTGCACAGAGGGGGGCACACCATGTGCCTCAGTGCATGCACCCCAAGGCCCTGAGTCACAATGTAATTTGGCAGGTGGGCAGCATTCGGTTTGGCGGTGTGGTGCTCTGCTAAACTGACCCCTCCGGCATCGACAAATAATAATAAGGTCCTTAGAATTTCATGAGTTACTGCAGAACTCTCACTTAGCCCCATCCCCTCACCAGCTATCTAAATAACTCTTGTCCATGGACCCTTTCCATTTAGTTATAAGTGTGATTCCTTTCAAGTCCCTGCCCAGGTGCCTTCCACATTTTCTGCTAACTAATAAACTTACTTGAAAATCTCCCCATAAAAAAGATAAGAAAGGCTGAGATTTACACTCATACCGGGCTGTTCACAAAGATAACTTACAACAGTGATAATAAACATTTTTATTTTCCCTATAGTTTACATATGAGATCTCTACCACCAGGGCTGATCTCTTCCTATGGTAAAGTAAAGGGAACATTTAAATAATTTATTAAACTTGAAAGAAAAATGGAGAACATGTTTACATTAAATATTACTGTAAATTAATTGTATATATTTATTTTAAATGTAGAATGAAATTTTAAAAAAACTACATTCACTTCATTTTAAATTAAATACTTAATAAATTAAATATATTAGACAAAATTAACATTTTTTGAAGATGTATTAAATAAAACAACCTAGAGTGTACACATAATATGTTTTAATATAGTGATTATTAAAAGTGATGTATATAATTATTTAAAAGTAATGTAACAAACTGTTAATAAAAATAACATGACATTAATTTGTACATTTAATAAGTGTGTTAAAACATGCCAAAAAAGTAAATAAACAATATTTTTTATGTTTAACCATTTTAATTTAATTTAATTTATTTATATTTCATTGCTTCCATTATTTTCTGTGGGAGGGTGTTTGTAGATCAGTGGTTGGCTGTGCATGATATTGGACTTACTAATGCTGCTTTTTGACAGTAGTAACTTACACATGTAAATTTGGCTTCTCTCCATGTTTTGGCAAGTGAGACTTGTAAATCTACACTTTTGTGGAACTTTCCATGCATAAATGATGACTAGCCAAAAGTAGTAAAGTTACTGAAAAGTGTTAGAGTAAACTTATGCATATAACCTATCGACAAGTGCTGGTTAGCTTTCTGAACAGCCCAGCTGGAGTACGTCCAGCACCACATACGGTCAGCCACTGGTACTGCAGCACTCTCCCATTGAAAATAACGGGGGCAGGGACTTAAATTATAATCCCATAGCAAATAATGCTATACATAATTAATGTATTTTGACTTTTTCTAAAATACATATACATTCAATTTAGCGCTAAAAATATATACAATTGAAAATAATTATTTTATGATCAAATATATTTATAACTTTTCAAAATGTAACAGTAAATGTAACTTATTTAAATTATTAAAATAATTGTAATGAATTATATGTGTAACTTTTGTGATTTTTAATACATATTTGGTAAATACAAATGTTTTTATTTAGGTAAGATTTCGTTAAAAAATCTTTAATAATAGGTTTTAATTTAGTTTAACATTTTTAAAATCTTTATTTAAAAATGAAGTTGATAGTGTAAAGTTACTACTAATAAGATTTGACATGTAAACAGAGTCCTCCACTACCAGAGTGGAGATCTCCCTATTGTACAGTACAGGGAAATTGTAAAAAACGAAGGGACTGATTATGATGGCAGTGGAACCGCCAGCATCAGTCCGACGGTAGCAGTCCCACCCCCATCGGACCGTAGAGGTCCGCCCGTCACATTGTACAGTACAGGGAAATTGTAAAAAAATAAAGGGACTGATAATGATGGCGGTGAAACCGCCACCGCCATCCCGATGGTGGCCACCGTTAGCCCAATGGTGGTGTTCCCACTGCCATTGGACTGCGGCGGTCCACCCGCCACATTACAATGGCGGGTGGAAGGTTGGCGGTCGGGGAGGCCAACCACCACACATCCGACGGGCTCAAGGAGCCAGTCGGTTGGTCCATCGGAGGGATTCGAATCCCTCCAACAGTGGTGGTGCCTGCTCAGGCACCGCCGTAGGGATTACAATGTCACTTTCTGACTGTCAGGCTCCACGCTGCAGGATCCGATTGTAGTACACAGGGCTCCACCTCCCGACCACACCAACACACTGACGTAAAAGCACAGTGTGTTCGAGGGATAGGGCGAGGGAAAAATAAATAGAACAAGGAGGGGACGGAAGGGGACTGCTGGGAAGGGACAGCTGAAAGACAAGAAAAGGAACACACAGGTTAACGTTATTCACTACTCATCCTACTCTCATTGCATTCTCGCTAGAAGGACAACCATGTTCACCTTTATGATTGAAGTATTCTCCTCCTATCCCTTGTATATATTATCACGGATATCAGTACATCTGGTTCCTAAAGAACATAAGAAAACAGGTTATACTCTGGCACTAGAAAAGAACTCCACCTGGTATTGTTGGGATCTTATTAGAACATACCCCTCCTTGTTTACATTGATATCCTTATGCTGCCTCCATAGCACACCGCATTCCCCAAGTGATTCAAAAAGAAATGTACAGCCAAAGGTTCCTTTTATGTACAAACAGAAAATCTCCAAAGTTGACACGGTAAGACCTAGCCTCCAACCACTGTCCTCCGCTCTCTTAAAGTATTTCTACAAGATTCCACTTGGTTTCCTCTCCAAATACGGCAAGGTGTAGGGCCCCACTACCTTCCGCTTTGGCACTGCAAAGATCAGGACACTAGTGACCTTCTTCTGAACGGTAGCGTGTAGGAATGACCTCCCACTACGCTCCGCTCTACCGCTGTCCTGAAACCAATAACCCTGCACAGCCGTGCAAGTTCCAAAATCAATGGCTCTGTCCCAAAAAGAATCTATAAAGTAGATATATACAAAGCAAGTCACAAGACACGCGTTAACCCCACGCGCTGCCTTTAAGCTATCGGGAATTGTAAGAGTCCCAACTCCGCTTGTACTCACTGTCTCTGTTTCCTCGCCGGTAGATTTGCCAGCCCAGAGGTCTGTGTAAACAATCCTCTCTAACGGATGCGTGTGGCTCCGCTCGCTCAGCCAGCAACAGTGACGCCAGCCGCTGTCTTGAGAGCGGTTCGTGAAATAACCAAAGACGCGAGCTCTCTCGCTCGCCTCTGTTTTGCTGCAGAAAGGCAGCTCGATGATAACTCCGGAACAAGAACAAAAGCGCCGCTTTAACCCAAGGACTCCGATCAAAATCACGAGCAAAGTCATGTGGTACCGCCCTTCCTTTTATAGCGCCACTCCCACTACCAAGGCTTCTGGGAGATGTAGTCAAAACTTAGGTAGGCGCATTACCAGATCCTGACAGTAGGTCCCCGTCTCTAGCGCCTCCTAGGACCAGGCTTAGCAGGAAACCTTCGGTGGAAAGACCGCACCGCCCCCGGAGCATGTACATCCGAACATACCTCCCAAGAGTCGTCCTCAGCTGAGTACCCTTTCCAAGACACCAAGTACATAAGCACACCCCTACGCCACTTAGAGTCACGGATACACCTAACCTCATATTCCATTCCTCCATCACACAACACCGGTGGAGGGGCAGCCCTTCGAGATGTAAGAGCAGGCTTCAGCAGCTGCACATGAAACACAGGGTGTATCCTCAGTGAACCAGGTAGTCTCAGTTTGTACGTGACAGGATTCACCTGTTTCACAATGGGATATGGGCCAATATACCTAGGATGGAACACACTTCGCAACTTAAAACGGATGTTTTTGGTTGACAGCCACACCTTGTCTCCCACCACATACTGACGGCTCTCCACCCTGTGGCGATCTTCCCACTTCTTGTATGCCTCCTTGTCTTTGTTCAAATGCACCTGCACCCCTTTATGTACCTTCCTCAGCATCAACACCTTTTCCTTAACAGACGGTTGATTTTGGAGATCACTGGGAATATCAACAGGCAAGGTGGTAGCATCATACCCAAAAGTCGCCTTGAAAGGGGACATACCAGTGGAGCTATGCCATGTGTTATTATAGGCAAGTTCGGCCATCCACAACAGTTCCACCCAGGACTCATGAGCTTCTTTAGCGAAACATCTCAAGTATTTTTTCAAGGCTTGATTCAGACGTTCCGTCTGTCTGTCTGTTTGTGGGTGGAAACTGGTGGATAGGTTTGTTTCAATGTTCAAGGCACGGCACCACATGCGCCAGAATCGAGCGATGAACTGCGGCCCCCTGTCTGAAACGATGACTCTAGGTATCCCATGCAAGCGAACAATGTTACTGGCCAACAGTTGCGCAGTTTGACTCGCCGTGGGAAGGTTTTTACACGGAATGAAGTGTCCCATTTTTGTGAGGCTATCCACCACCACCAGTACTGCCGAAAAACCCTGATCCAGTGGGAGGCCTGACACGAAGTCCAAACTTATACTCTGCCATGGGTGTTTGGGAGTGGGCATAGGCATTAGCTTCCCTGCTTTTTTTGCATTTAGGCTTTTGGCTCTTGCACACACGTCACAACGAGCAACCCATAATGTAACATCCTTGATCAGGGTATCCCACCAGAAGTACCTTTGGACCGTTACAAGAGTTTTACGAATTCCAGGATGTCCTGCTAACACCCCCTTGTGACACCAACTGAAAGCTTTCTTCTGCAGTGGAACAGAGGGCAAAAACAACCTATCTTGCCAGAAAGGCAGTCCTTCCCTTACCTTCCTGTCAATGTTGCCCTGCGCCCATGTTATCCAGCCCCCTGGATGAGGGTAACTCTTAACATCATCCAGAAATGTTTCGGCCCTTACCACACATAGCACCTTCCCAGTAGGAATGATGGCCTGTTTCTCTTCCCCACTCTCCTCTGGCATTGTTTGTCGGGATAAGGCATCGGCCTTTCGATTTTCAGCCCCAGGGCGAAAAGTGACCACAAAATTGTACTCGGCAAAAAAGAGCATCCATCTCATCTGCCGTTGGGTTAGGTGTCTGGCCGAGGACATGTATTGTAGGTTTCTATGGTCAGTGTATACAGTGATGGTATGAAGTGCACCCCAAAGATAATGCCTCCACTCCTGGAAAGCTCTCTTTATTGACAATAATTCCTTTTCCGCTATAGTATAGTTGAGTTCAGCCGAACTCAACTTCTTTGACAGAAAGGCCACTGGGTGCAATTGCCCTGTCCCTACATCTCTCTGAGATAACACCGCCCCTATGACTTCATCCGAAGCATCCGCCTCGACCACAAAAGGATGTTCCAGAATAGGATGTGACAACACTGGGGCTGTAGTAAACGATGTTTTGAGTGTTTGGAAAGCCTCTCCAGCTTCCTGTGTCCACACAAAAGGTGTACCCTTCCTCAATAGCCTCGTAATGGGCACTGCCAATTGCGAAAAATGCAAGATAAAGCGACGATAATAATTCGCGAAGCCCAAAAAATGTGGACTTCTCTCACATTCTTTGGAACCGGCCAGTCCCTTACCGCCTTCACCTTGCGCTCGGACATTTGCAACCCCAATGGACTGATCATCACTCCCAAGAATTCCACACTGTATACTCCAAACTCACATTTGCTAAGCTTCACATACATACTGTGTTCCCTCAGCTTAGCCAATACCTTACACACTGGTTCCACATGTTTGCCTTCCTCCATAGAGTACACCAAGATGTCATCAATGTATACCACTACGAACAAGTCTATATATTCTTTCAGGATATCATTGATCCGAAACTGAAACGCAGCAGGGGCGTTGCACAGCCCAAACGGCATGACCAGATATTCATATAGTCCGTACCGCGTCTTGAAAGCCGTCTTCCACTCATCCCACTCACGTACCCTGACCAAGTGATAGGCTCCTCGCAAGTCCAAACGAGTATAGATCACTGCCTCTCTCACTTGGTCAATCAAAACCGATATGAGGGGAAGAGGGTATCGGTTACGAATGGTATTCTTATTCAAGACGCGGTAGTCTACACAGGCCCTCAAATCGCCATTAGCTTTTGCGATAAAAATAAGGGGGGATGCTGCAGGGGAACGAGATGGTCTTATGAACCCTATGCTTTCATAGTGCTCAATGTACTCCTTTAAATGTGTGGTTTCGGGAACTGACAGGGCGTACACTCTACATGTTGGAATAACTGCCCCATCAATCAAATCTATCCTGCAGTCATATGGCCTATGAGGTGGTAGTGTCTCTGCTCTACTTTCAGTAAACACATCCTGAAAATCTTCGTAGTGTTTTGGAAGAACCACTTCCTTCTCTGCGGCTGTCGCCACCATAAACAAACATGCCAGCACAGCTACAGAGGAAGACACATATGGAACCAGATGTTCCTTACAGTACCCAGATGAAAAATGCACCGTGCGTGTTTTCCAGTCAATCGACGGGTTGTGATGGATAAACCAAGGCATTCCCAAGATAATCTCATATTGTGGAGCATCTATTATGTTCAACTCCACCCTTTCCACATGTCTCCCCTCCGACACTTCTATAGACAATTCTACCTCAGCTGTTTTCTCAGTTATGACTATGAGACCTGATTTTATGGGTTGTCCATCTACGGCCAAAACCTCCTCTGGATTGTCTCTAGGTACCCTGGGTATGGATAGACGAGACACCAATCCGTTGTCTATAAAACTTCCCGTAGCACCTGAGTCCAGCATCACCATTACTTGATGGACTTTCGACTCACATTCCAATGACATGGCAAGAACCAAATTTGACTCTGTTTCCCCTATTCCCTGTGAAGAAAGGGAAGTGAGTTTCCAATCAGGTATTTCTACCTCTCCAGGTGATGTTACCACCCGGTTGTCCGGCTCCCTAGCTGTACTGGAGACTGCCACCCTCTTATTCCTATTCCAACCAGAAGAAGTCTTGGGCTTAGACGGACACTCCCTTACATAATGACCTTTTTTGCCACAATACATACAAAGGCCTTGTACCCGTCTACTTTCTCTTTCGTCTTTAGACAAAGGGGGTCTGATTGCTCCTATTTCCATGGGTTCCAAGCCAGCCTCTGCAGTACCCATCGTTCTAGGAGAGTAACTCACCGCACGGGTATAACCTTTGTCCCACTTCCTCCTATCCCCACTCCGCTCTGTCAATCTACCATCCAGTCTCAATACTAGATTCACCATGTCGACACAGGTAGTGGGTTGGGGGTCTATTTGGGCCACCACATCTTTTAATTCATCCCTTAACCCTTGATAGAACAAAGACATTCTCTTTCCCTCTGGCCATTCAGTTTCAGCCACTAGTCGATTGAAAGTTGTTAGGTACGTTATCAAATCACTTTTACCCTGACGCAAGGTCAACAACTCTTTATCGGCACTGAAATTTGTGGCCCTCCTGTCAAAAACCTTCTCGAATTTGTTTCTAAATGCTGTCCAATTAGACAAGATAGCATCGTCTCTCTTTATCAGAGGTACTGCCCAGTTAGCGGCATCCCCCACCAAATACGAAATAGCAAAGGCAACCCTAGAGTGATTAGTGGGGAAGGAAGCCGGTTTACAAGAGAAATGAAGCATCACCTGAGTCAGAAACACCTGTGTTTTACGCGGATCACCAGCATACCTTTCTGGGGTAGCCAACGGAATAGGTGGAGGAACAGTAACTTGTATTTGCGAAGGACTAGCGGAAAAAGGATTCTTAGATAACTGCTCTACCCTATCCTTAAGTACAGCAGCCTCTGCCTTGGATGATGCCAGCTCCTGTTGAACCAGGACCAAAGCCCGCATCACGTCCTCCAAGGTGGCCATATGTACAACAACCGGACCAGGCAGAATGCAATTCGTGGGCTCGTGATTCTGTCAGGCTCCACGCTGCAGGATCCGATTGTAGTACACAGGGCTCCACCTCCCGACCACACCAACACACTGACGTAAAAGCACAGTGTGTTCGAGGGATAGGGCGAGGGAAAAATAAATAGAACAAGGAGGGGACGGAAGGGGACTGCTGGGAAGAGACAGCTGAAAGACAAGAAAAGGAACACACAGGTTAACGTTATTCACTACTCAACCTACTCTCATTGCATTCTCGCTAGAAGGACAACCATGTTCACCTTTATGATTGAAGTATTCTCCTCCTATCCCTTGTATATATTATCACGGATATCAGTACATCTGGTTCCTAAAGAACATAAGAAAACAGTTTATACTCTGGCACTAGAAAAGAACTCCACCTGGTATTGTTGGGATCTTATTAGAACATACCCCTCCTTGTTTATGTTGATATCCTTATGCTGCCTACATAGCACACCGCATTCCCCAAGTGATTCAAAAAGAAATGTACAGCCAAAGGTTCCTTTTATGTACAAACAGAAAATCTCCAAAGTTGACACGGTAAGACGTAGCCTCCAAACACTGTCCTCCGCTCTCTTAAAGTATTTCTACAAGATTCCACTTGGTTTCCTCTCCAAATACGGCAAGGTGTAGGGCCCCACTACCTTCCGCTTTGGCACTGCAAAGATCAGGACACTAGTGACCTTCTTCTGAACGGTAGCGTGTAGGAATGACCTCCCACTACGCTCCGCTCTACCGCTGTCCTGAAACCAATAACCCTGCACAGCCGTGCAAGTTCCAAAATCAATGGCTCTGTCCCAAAAAGAATCTATAAAGTAGATATATACAAAGCAAGTCACAAGACACGCGTTAACCCCACGCGCTGCCTTTAAGCTATCGGGAATTGTAAGAGTCCCAACTCCGCTTGTACTCACTGTCTCTGTTTCCTCGCCGGTAGATTTGCCAGCCCAGAGGTCTGTGTAAACAATCCTCTCTAACGGATGCGTGTAGCTCCGCTCGCTCAGCCAGCAACAGTGACGCCAGCCGCTGTCTTGAGAGCGGTTCGTGAAATAACCAAAGACGCGAGCTCTCTCGCTCGCCTCTGTTTTGCTGCAGAAAGGCAGCTCGATGACAACTCCGGAACAAGAACAAAAGCGCCGCTTTAACCCAAGGACTCCGATTCTCCATAAACTCCAATAGCACATAATCACGAGCAAAGTCATGTGGTACCGCCCTTCCTTTTATAGCGCCACTCCCACTACCAAGGCTTCTGGGAGATGTAGTCAAAACTTAGGGAGGCGCATTACCAGATCCTGACACTGACAGCCGTTTCTTGGCAGTTAACCTGTCATGAAAAGGCAGGTGGAAAGGGACTTTGGGGACCTGCCACATAGTGCAGGAATATGCAAAATGTGTATGTTTTGTACTGTGACGTGCACTTGCAGCCCGCAGTACCCACAGCAATACAAAACATACACATTGTAATACCTATGGCGGGACCACCGACATCTAGGTGGGCGGTCCTATTCCTGGCAAGTCCGACCGCAATCATCATCAGGCCCAATGTCACCAGTGGTGGATACCTCAGCCTACATGTGAAAAGTAGTAACTTTAAACTATTAACTAATTAAAATATATAACATTATAAATAAATGTATTATTACAGATTAAATTATTAATTTATAAAGAATGTATGTATTGTAAAATGCTTGTAAATGCTTATTTTATATTTTAAGTTTACAAGAAGTCATATTTCTTCTCTCTCTTTTTATTTCAATGCAACACAGCAACTTTGTTTACTGCCCTCCATTGAGTCAAAGATTAGTACATTTTCTGATACAATTATTAGTAGATCTGGTTTTGCATCAGAGTTTAGGGGTGGTTGCATGGGAACTCTCATGTACGACCGCTAGAAACTCCACCTTGATGCAATGGTCACAAAACAGGGCATTGCGCTATTTTGCATTACTTTCACCAACTTTCCTGAGCAACTCTTGATTTACTTTGGAAAAGTAAATACCACCACAATCCTCTGTACCAGAGTAGTTTTACAAAAGTAATGCAGACCCTGCAAAAAGTATTAGTAATTTGGGCCTCAAAATCTGAGTTATTACCTCAATGCTCATAACCAGTCTGCAAGGAAAATACAAAAAAGGGATGCATAATATTCCATGCTAAAAATAGACAGGCCATCATCATTGTTGGAAATAGATTACAGTGAGAAAGCTCCTCACACAAAACTTAAGCTCTGTGGAGAAATTCCCAGTCTGGATTAAAAGTTTGATAAACGCTGTTCAAGTGTTTGCTCTTTTGAAAGTTGCTGCTTCCTTAATGAAACAAAAAACAAAGTGCATATAATAAGTACATCCAGCCTTGCCATAAAATAAAACTTGGCTGCTCTTAACAGTTCAGAGATGCACACACAGAACAGAACGAGACAGTGAATTGCAGATCTACATCAATCTAAGACAGAATGCAAACAGTTGCTTCCTGTTCATAATGTTCTGCTAAATAATTATGTCAATCTCACTGATTTTGTTAAAGTCAGGAGTTTATCCTTATTTATTTCAATTGAGTACTCCCCACTAACCAACAACTGTTCTGAATGATTTACAGGATAATGTCACTGGAAGGATGTAGGCTGCAGAAAGACAATGGGCCTCATTATTATGCCGGTCTTACCGGCTTCCGCTGTCCTTTTGGAGGTGGTTGGACCGCTGCTGTCTCTTTGGAATCGGTTGGTCCGACCATTGTATTACGATGGATGCAGCATGTACTCCGACTGACTGCTGACAGACCGCTGACTCTGACAGCCTTCCTCTGACTTCCGAGATGGCGGTCAGAGAGAAACAGCAGCCATAGGGCAGTGGAGGAATCTCCAACTGCCATCCAGATTATGATGTGGGTTTCTGACGACCTGATGGTAGTGGGCCGACCGAAAGTTTTGGGGTGTATACTCACACAATTCCAGGTCTCCCCAACATTCTCTGCTGTGGCCCCTTGATACAAGTCAAGTCAAGTCAGAAAATTTATATAGCGCACTACATACCCAGAGGGTCTCAAGGCGCTTAGGGAGGGGAGGAGGATTACTTGTCAAATATCCACGTTTTAAGTTGCTTTCTAAATGCTAGGTGGTTCTGGGTAAGGCGAAGGTAGGTGGGGAGTGAGTTCCATGTTTTAGCTGCCAGGTGTGAGAAGGATCTGCCTCCCATGGTGGTCTTGTTGATGCGGGGTACAGTGGCGAGGGCTTGGCTGGAAGAACGTAGTTGGCGGGAGGGGGTGTAGAAGGACAGTCGCGAGTTGAGGCATTCTGGTCCGATGTCGTAGAGTGATTTGTGTGCATGGGTTAGCAGTCGGAAAGTGATCCTCTTATTGACGGGGAGCCAGTGGAGGTCTTTCAGGTGGCCAGAGATGTGTTCGTTACGCGGGATGTCTAATATGATCCTGGCTGAGGCGTTTTGGATTCGTTGGAGTTTCTTCTGGAGTTTAGCGGTAGTACCTGCGTAGAGGGTGTTTCCGTAGTCCAGTCGGCTCGTGACCAGAGCATGGGTGACTGTTTTTCTGGTTTCGGTGGGGATCCAGCGAAATGTTTTTTTGAGCATGCGAAGAATGTTGAAGCAGGATGAGGATACGGCGTTGACTTGTCTGTTCATTGAGAGTGAAGAATCCAGGATGACGCCTAGGTTCCGTGCGTGGTCCGTCGGGATGGGTGCTTTTCCAAGGGCTTCCGGCCACCAAGAGTCGTCCCATGCAGAGGGGGATGTACCTAAGATGAGGACTTCTGTTTTATCTGAGTTCAGTTTCAGACGGCTTTGTTTCATCCATTCGGCAACTTCTTTCATTCCTTCGTGTAGGTTGGTTTTGGCGGTGCTGGGGTCATTGGTGAGAGAAAGGATCAGTTGAGTGTCATCCGCGTAGGAGATTATGTTGAGGTTGTGTTGGCGAGCGATGGCCGCAAGGGGGCTCATGTATACGTTGAAGAGGGTGGGACTGAGTGATGATCCTTGTGGTACGCCACAGATGACTTCAGTGGCCTCGGACTTGAATGGTGGAAGGCGGACTCTCTGGGTTCTTCCGGTGAGGAACGAGGTGATCCATTCAAGTGCTTTTCCTTGTATTCCGATGTTTCTGAGGCGTTGTAAAAGGGTGCTGTGGCAGACTGTGTCGAAGGCTGCAGAGAGGTCGAGGAGGATGAGGGCGACTGTGTCTCCATTGTCCAGTAGAGTTCGAATGTCGTCTGTTGCTGCGATGAGGGCGGTCTCAGTGCTGTGTTTTGCTCGGAAGCCAGATTGTGAGGAGTCGAGGGATTTGTTGGCTTCGAGGAAAGCGGAGAGTTGGTTGTTGACAGCTTTCTCGATGACTTTGGCTGGGAAAGGAAGGAGCGATATGGGGCGATAATTTTTGAGTTCGGTGGGGTCCGCTGTGGGTTTTTTCAGAAGGGCGGTGAGTTCAGCGTGTTTCCAGCTTTCCGGGAAGGTGGCGGAATTGAAGGAGCAGTTGATGACGTCTCGGAGGTGCGGTGCTATAATGGAGTCTGCTTTGTTAAAGATGTGGTGAGGGCATGGGTCTGTGGGGGATCCTGAGTGGATAGAGTTCATCAGGTGGATGGTGTCCTCAGTGGAGATTGGGTTCCAGTCGTTAAGAGTGTTCAAGGGGGGAGGATGTTCATCATATGGTTGGGTGGGTTGGTCTCCGGGTTGGTTGTCGAAGCTGTTGTGGATGTCTGCAATTTTGTTGTGGAAGAATAATGCCAGGGAGTCGCAGAGGGCTTGAGAAGGGGTGATGTCATTGGAGTTGGCCGAGGGGTTGGTAAATTCCTTGACGATGTTGAAAAGTTCCTTGCTGTTGTGGGCGTTGTTGTCTAGTCGATCCTTGAATGCTGTTTTCTTGGCCTTTCGGATTAGTTGGTGGTGTGTACGGGTGGCGTTTTTGAAGGCGTCCTTGGTGCTAGTGGTTGGGTCTTTTTTCCAGGCCTTTTCAAGGGAGCGGCAGAGTTTCTTGGACTTCTTAAGATCATCGTTGAACCATGAGGCCTTCTTGCTGCCAAGTTTGCGTTGACGTTTTTTCAGTGGTGCTAGGAAGTCGGCGGTGTTGGATAACCATAGGGTGAAGTTGGCGGCGGCTTGGTCTGGGTTAGAAGAGTGGGCTGGGGTGTTTAGAAGGAGCGATGAGGAGATCTGGTCGATGGTGATTTTGTTCCAGTTTCTTTGCAGAGTTGGATGGAGGTGGTTGGTGGGTTTCGGCTTGTTGTAGGTGAAGTGAACGCAGCTGTGGTCAGTCCAGAGGAGATCTGTAGTGTGGCTGAAGGAGACATGATTGCTGGAGGTGAAGATGGGGTCCAGTGTGTGACCTGCGATGTGGGTGGGGGAAGTGACCAGTTGTTTAAGTCCGAGGTTGGCGAGGTTGTCCAAGAGGGTGGTGGTGTTGCGGTCGTTGTTCTTTTCAAGGTGAAAGTTGAGGTCTCCCAGAAGGATGTAATCTTTGGAGGGGAGCGCGTGTGGAGTGATGAAGTCCGTGATGTCTTCACTGAATTTAGAGCGGGGTCCAGGTGGTCTGTAAAGGAGGGTGCCTCTGAGTGTGGTCTTGGGGTCGATGTGGATCTGGAAGTGAAGGTGTTCAGAGTTGGCGAGGTTGACGTCAGAGCTGGTTGAGATGTGGATTGATTTTTTATGGACGATAGCGATTCCTCCTCCTGTGTGGCCGGTACGGTCCTTGCGTGTGATCTTATAGTCTTCAGGGATGGCAATGGTGATGTCTGGGGCGGAGGAAGCGTTCATCCATGTTTCTGTAAGGAATGCGACGTCCGGAGAGATGGTGTCTAGTAGGTTCCATAGGTCAATGGCGTGTCTGTGGACCGAGCGGGTGTTGAGAAGGATGCATTGTAAGTGGTTGGGGTCGGGAATCTGTGGTGTGGTTGTAGCGGAGATGTTGTCGGTGCCGATGAATTTGCAGGAGTAGCAGGAGAAAGGTCCATGGGTGTGTCCAGGAGCGGCTTGGACGCAGTTGGGGGCTGAACCCCAATGTCTACAATGCTGTGGGAGCGGCAATCCAGGTAAGCCCTTCTACGGCATGTATCTCCATTGACTGGAATGTGCACATTCTGCCACACTCCAGCAATGGGGAACATGGAACATATGCATGTTATGCATATGTGTACAATCAATATGTTTTCTGTGATTTTGTATGCACTTGAAGCAAAAGATTTGGGGATATGTGCACCGCTGTGGATGAGACCACCGTGGTAGCAGTGGTCCCCTTGTAATAAGGTGGGGGGAATTTCCCTGGCCTCTGCAGTCTGAATTGGATTGCGGCATTGAGACAGTTGGTCCAGCCAGCATCGAAATGAGGTCCAATGTTCCTGTGGAGTGTTTAGAAATACAGGGCATCACTATGGGGAATTGGCATAGGACAGCACCACAATCTTCTTTCCGTGCTGGCCCGTTCAATGTGAAAGGACAAGAATATACTGTAATTATGAAATACAGCGCATTCCTGGCCTCTCTCCCTGCGCTGATGCACAATTTGCTCCCTAGTGCCAGCGCAGGAACCCTTGCACCATGGTGTAAGGGTGTCTGCGTTGTATGCAGGATGGTTTTTGTGCAGGAAAGGGTACCTCCCTGCACACAAACAACCCAGAGAGAAGTGTTCCTCATCCCACGTGTGCTGCATAATTCAACACACATGGAAAGAGGAAACAATAAGGATTATTACCCCTACCCTGGGGAGGAGTAAGGTCTATGTGATTAAATAAATCTGGAGAAGGGCCAAATTCCATTGGTGTTGTGTTGGAAAACCCACCCCAACTCCCATGGAATGTCTCCCTGACGCAAAGTAAGACAATTCAGCAACCTGCGCTGCTTTGTCTTACTCCATACATATGAGGCCACGCAACATGACTGTGCATGGCCTTATAGATATGGTTGAGAGGTTTGCGCCACCGTAGCATCAGAAAAAGTGACCCTCCAGGGGCGCAAGACTTTCATAAGGAAGCCCCACAGTCTACTGCCACATTACCTTGTGAACATGAATGGGTGGGGTTTTCTATACCACATGCCCAAGCAACTCAGTCAGGTTTTGTGGAAAAGCTGTCAAAAATAAAACATAGCTTCATGTATAATTTAACAAAAGAACATTGCTGCTCTTACACCAGTAACGAATACAAAAAAGATTTATTGCCTTGGTGCTTTGATTTTTTTCCACAGTAGAGCTAAAAAATACTGTTACTTTTGTCCATCAATTCTCTCCAATGATGTTGAGTGGTTCCTGGTGAACCACGGGTGGGGGTAAAATAAATATCCTGCTCTGTAAGGATATTAACCCCATTCCTTGTAATAATCTCCACGTAGTTTCTTTAATTTCTAATATCTCATTAAGACATATAAACAACTCTTCTTTCCACTCGACGACCTACGGATAATAGAATAAAATCAAGCGTTAGTAACGTGAAACACACATTACTTCAACGTTGAAAAGATGTGGGTCCCTGTGCCACTGGATTCAAGCTATCCTGACTGATGAGGAGTGAAACCCTGAAACCGATTCTAGGATGCGTGTTTCTGGTCCAGGAAGGGCCTGGCTTGGCAGTTCAGACTGGACTCTTCCCATGAGGCACAGGGTCAAGACTGATTTGCATATGGCCAGGTCTAAACTGGGGTGGCATGGTGAGCAAAAGAATGAAGGATTTAACTCAGATCTCTTGTCTGGAGGTGAATGTTTTGATTAGTTCTGCATTCCGCCCATCAATTGTGTGTCTTTTGCTTCCTCGCCCTAAGTGTGGCCCGGGTATGCCCAGACATAGGTCCCGGGCACACTGTGCCACTGGATTCAAGCTATCCTGGCTGATGAGGAGTGAAACCCCGAAACCAGTCCTAGGATGCTTGTTCCCAGTCCAGGGAGGACCTGGCTTGACATTTTGGGCTGTACTATTTCCATGAGGCACAGGGTGAAGACTGATTTGCATATGGCCAGGTCTAAACTGGGGCGGCATGGGAAGCAAAAGAATAATGGATTTAACCTAGATCTCTTGCCTGGGAGTGAACGTTATAATTTGTTCTGCATTCCGTCTATCAATTGTGTGCCTTTTGCTTGCCTCTGAATAGCATTTAGGACTGCAGTTTGACCAACAGAGATGGTCCTCATGAGGTCAATAGCCTCCTCACTCAGGGCTTTGGGGATAACAGGGCTGAAGGAGCGGGGTTGGCCAACTTGTTGGGGGACAACACAGAGGGTGGTGATGGAACTGGGGGTGGCGGACAAGGATGAAGGTGGTAATGATCATGGGGGGTCCACCACCACTCAGGAGTGTCCGCCGGATGATGACTAGCTTGAGATGCGGTCCTCCGTGGCATGACCAACACCCTACTCATCGCTGGGTCCCTCCGTGGCTGATGTCTTAAGTCCCAAACCACTGTTCCCATCGATATTGACCCCACCTCCTTCACTTGCCCTGGATGTATCTGAAATTACATGTACATGGATTTATTGCAACTGGGTTTCCACACCTGACCATCACAAAATCCACAGAAAACATTGAAAAAGTCCACATATCATACCAGCTTCATGGTTCACTCTATGGGCTTCAAATGTAGCATGCGCACATGTATGCATACTACATAACCAGCAAAGTAATGGGTCCACTCATGTCATAACCCAGACAAGGCCAAATGCATTGATGGAGTTGGATACACTACATCCCTCTGTCCATACTAGGATAGTTGATCACCTTGTATACTTCTGCACTTGCATTATACCATTGTAAAATGCTGTAACCAAGTAGGATGGATAACATTTTGAGATTTACACAATTCTCACACAATGCCCAGAGTCCAACAGATGCACCTATCCCTCATAGCAAATCATTATGTCATGAAGGTCAAGTTGAACAACAATGTACCATCAAGTGTTGTGGCAGACATTATGTAAGAGGGGCAACTTGGGCTGAAGCATGCACGTTTCAACTCGGGTTGCCCTTGGAACTTGGCCCCTCTTACATTTATTACATATGCTAGGCAGGCATCCGTTAAGCATGGCACGCTGATTAGTTTGATCACAAATAACTACAAATATTTAATTACGCAAGGTGTGCACCATTTACCTCTATTTCTTGTGGCGGACATTACGAAACATGCAAATGCTCATTGATGAGACTTTGGACTCCAACTTACATTACATGGCTACTACCTGAAAAGTCTAATTAAAGTAGTAGCATTTTGGGAGATAGATACTCAGAATTCACACAACACAAGTCTTCATATGCCCATATGAACATGCCCAAGCCTTCGTGGTACACTTGTAAACACCATTAATAGGTTGTAAACCTGCAAGCCAAGGCACCTTTGAAGGTATTGGGCATCCCTGAATATCAATGTCATGAAAATGTGGGATCACTAGAGTCGCACTGGGCTGGTACATCACAGCATTCTTTTGTATTCTGAACTCAGATTGCCTTGTAAGAATCAGTGTAGACACTCACATATTATCTCAAAGATCTACATCTCACTCCTTTATGCATGTCACCAGTCAGGGAACAAGTGTTGTGAAACACTATTGCAGATAAACCATCAACTGGCAAATTGACAGTGGTCAACATGTAGGCCCTAATGCAGATGGCCCCAGTGATGTTTGTCTTGTTTGTGTGCTGTCAAGCTTGACAGTGGACCCAACCGCACTCCTTTAGGAGATATAGAAATCTTTGTGTGTTTCCTGAATCAAAGTAGACAAAAGTATACAAAAAGTATCTCCAGGGAGTATTGAATTTTCACTTTGGTTTATTCATATTCCATAAGTGTCGTCTTTGTTACGCTGTTAAATCACAACTTCATATTCAATATCTCATGGTTAATCAATCATTTCCAAAATAGTTTTTAAATAATTCAAATCAATGGTCAAAAATATCTTTCAAGTACCCAATGCATTTCGTGCGGATCACACTTCATCAGGGGAAATACATTTAATCTAGGGAAAAATTAGAGTAAAAAGTATATAAAAGATAGGAAAGCGGGCCTGCATAATGTTTAGTCGAGTGATAAGACATGTAGTTCATGTTGGAGAGCATAAGTGACTTAATCGTGTTGTTAGGTGGTATCTGGTTTTGAAGAATATAGTCTTGTGAACACATATAAGGATCTACGATAATCGGATTACCCAGAAAAAGATTAACCAACAGAGTGCCACACAACCCCATTCGTTTGATTTGACCTAGTGATGTTTGTCCACTCATTTCACTGTATTACCAGTACTTACAAATGGGAACTGTTGTACAGTCACTACATATACTGTGCACTCCATGTCATGTGTAATAGTGCCACCTTCACATGAGAGACAGCAGTTATAGAACTTTACACCTCACACATGAAAGACAAGTTGCCTGTGTGGTATATTTGTCACCTAGAACAACTTACAACATGAGATGATCACTCATTTCACTCAGCAGGTGTCTGCTCCAAAGATTTAAATTAGACTTGAACAGGACTCAGCAGTGTTCCTGGTTACAACGACAATAGTCACAGCACAGCAGCAGGCACCTAGTACTAGACCTACACAAACAATGACTCATTTTGTGTGTGGCACATGGGCCACCACCAATCTTGGATTGGAAATGCCTGTCTGTAAAACAAAAAGTTGGCACAGTAACATGTATGACTCTGGCCAGGACCTGTGTAGCTTCTGTTGGGCCCTCAACTACCCTGCATGCTCCTGGAAGGCCACCGTCAGTATATAGGCCATTAGGGGGGTCAGGGTCCAGCCCCTGCCCCTTCCACGTCAGGGTACAGAGCCTTAGTTCCTCCCATCTCTTCCTGCAGTGGACGCTACAGCAGTTGAAGTTCCCCAGGGTCCACACCTTCCGGGCGATGGATCTCCAAATGGCTTTCTTATGATGGGCATTGACCTGTATGGATGTAATAGATGTAGGAAAAGATTGTGACTGGAAGTTTAAGGATACCTGTATGATTGATACACCTTTTCTTTACACCTAGCACAAACATTCATCAAGAGTCAACACAATACATGTGTAAATGCATATGCTAAGCACTACTAAAGCATGAATATACAATTTTGTGGGCATCTACTGACTCACCTCAACCCTGGTCATGACCTACACTGACTAAGCCAGCCCACTAACATCATGTAGCCCAGGGCCATCCTACATGGAATGTGATGTGAGGCACCATGACATACAACACACCATTTTAACTTTTTTAAGGATGAGCTACTTGTGCATGACTGTATCCACACCTTAACTTCCAGGCCCTTTGATTTCATGTAGATGGTTCATAGTATACACAACATCTTGACACTGAGGTCACATTAAAAGGGCATGTGTGTCCCTGAGAGCTTTCTCTGGGGGATGTGTGGACATGTGGACCACTTATAGGGTTATTTAACTACGTCACAATAAGTTTGTGTGGTATATACTACCATAACAGGACTCACCTTTTGATGTATGTGGAACTGTAACAGGTATGACATTCAACATGTATGTGTTGTGTGAAAGGCAATTCAAAATCTATTTACAAGTTACCAACTATCTACACTGTTCATGTGTCAGATGTTCAGTAGGCCTACACAGTGGAAGCATGACTTATGCAAAAGACACAACCGGCCTGTGTGAGTAGGGGTAGTGTCATAAGTCAGCACCACACATTGATAATGTGGATCAATGGCAAGAAGTATCTGGTCAGGGTGTTATCTCAGTCACCATTCCCAAAAACTCATTTTGGAGACATCCATGGATCTGTAAGTGTACAGGAACATTTCTCTGCGCATCAGTTGTCTTGCTAGTTGTCGAAGTGAGTTTCAAAGACCTGACTATGCTAATCCTGAGCAAGTAAGTCAATAGGGCTCATAAAGTCGTTGACGCACTATGAAAAAGAGCACTTCATCACATTGGGTTTAGGGAGACCTATTGCACGGACCGTTGCGGCCCAGAGCACTGATTTTAACACCACTATAGTGTGGATGAACCCCTCCTGCTTTTTAAGATCCAACAACGTAAGCTGAGTTGGATACCTTGAAACTAATGTTTGCTGAATGGTATCACTTTAATACTTGAGGACACCTTTGTTTACTTTGTCGCCTCTCTTACATACGGAGTTGATGGCTTTATGAGCCCTATTGACATAGTTGTTGGAGGCGTTCCGATGTCACATTTTTGAAATTCACCGGAGATATGAGCTTTTCCTATAACTTTGCCCTGAAGAAGTCCATTGCTACAGACAAAACACATTGGTTCTTTCTAGCTGTTTCAGTTGTAAACACTGGCAACATATATTTATACAAGAATAACAAAGAATAAAAAGAATTTCATATATTTTACAATTGTACTTGGAAATTTATTTATACTGTAACTCTTGTGGTGCACCTGTGTTTAGAGTATATTACTATATTTGGGATACTTACCTGTTCCTTTGGTGAGCCATAGAGCTGGCCATAAAGGGGAAGGACCTAACCAAACAGGGTATCCAGCTCCAATGGAGAGAAGGGGAAGGCCCTCTCACCTGCTTGGCCTGGCATGATTGTTCCCAAAGGTGACAAACAGCAGTTAATTGGAGAAGGTGTTGATAGCAGCAGTGTCAGGAGGCAAGAGAATTTTTTTCAAACTGCTGCATACATGTACACCGCGTTCGTGGTCATCAGCGTAGGTACACACAGCCATTGGACCACGGCTGTCACTGTCACCAACGTTAGCCTATGGCTATGACCCCCGTGGTTGCAACCGCAAACTGTGCAGTCGACTTCCGCTGTCGATGGTCGTCCCAAATGTCCGAAATACGAGGTTAGGCAACCACTATCTTAGAGGTAGGAAAGACAGTAATGGTGACTGTTAAGCGCATCACCATCACTACAAATCAGGCTTAACATGTTAGCATTTGAAATTCTCCCTTCATATGTCATGTCCACTGCAAAACATCATCTGTGTAGTACATTACTGTGCATATGCTAAAATATGCGTGGCACACCGTACATCGAGGTTGGTGGATTTTTACATGAGATGTCACAAAAACGTTGATACTATGCAAATTTAACTTGTCTAAATTGATGATGTGCACAGTTCTGTTACAGACACTTGAAGGCCACATTGAGGATAACTGGTGGATGTTTAAGAGTAGATAATGATGAAGTGAAATATGTGTAATGCTTCATGAAGCTGTTATGTTTCGTCACATGACTTCAGGCTTATTCTTCATATATGTTATTCTGGACACTGTGGCCAATGTACAATTATATTATAACTCCTCACATAGGTAGCCTGGGAGAGGGAGGAGATGCCAGGCTCCAGTGTACCAGCCATTTCCAGACCTTCAGACCATGGAATAAAGACATGTCATCCAGAAATGTCTTTTAAATCGTCAAACAATACTGGATTTATGTCATCAGTTGGAGCCTGACCTCCTACCTTGCATCACTTATCCTACATCTATAACACCAATTGTTAAACTCATGTCAGTATTGCGGTTTGTGGCCACAGGTTCCTTTCAATTCACTGTTGCTATTTCAGGTGGAATGTCACAACTGATGTTCAGTCGAGTACTAAGAGGGGCTGACAGAAATGTTGAGAGACGTGGACAGCTACATCCAGTTCCCCAGACACGAGGATTTAGCCACTGTGAAGGCTGATTTCTATAGGTTTGGTCACATCCCACATGTTTCCGATCCATTGATTGCACCCATATTGCCTTAGTACCACCGCAAGCCAGGGAACAGGTGCACCGCCACAGGAAGCACTTCCATTCCATCAACGTGCAAGTTGTCTGCTTACTGAATTTGTTTATCTCAATTGTCTGTGCCAGGTTGCTAGGATCTGCTCAATTCCTTCTTCCTGCGGAACAGCACCATACATCAGCTTGTAGGTAAGTGTGATCTGTCCTAACTTTGTGTGAATAATGGCAGGTAGTATAATGTGAAAGTGTGTGACTCATTGTTGCACTTCTGTCTCTCTCCCACCTAGGAGACTCAGCATATCCCAACTGGCCATGATTGTTGGCACCACTGAGGAATCCCACTACACCAGGAAATGCTGCTTCAATGAGGCCTATGGAAGAACATGGAGGCGAGTGGAGCAGGCTTTTGGGCTCCTGAAAGCCAGATTCAGATGTCTGTACAAGATTTAGGGTGCAGTCCTCTAGTCACCCCGGAAGGTGTGTAAGATCACTGTGGCCTGCTTCATGTTCCACAACATTGCCCTGTAATGGAACATCCCTTACAGCGCAGAGGATGTAGGCCATAGAGAGCCACTGGGGGAGGACCCTGAAATACCAAATGATGATGATGATAGTGGTAAAGAGGAAGCAATGGACTTACATGACGATGCCATCCGACACCTCTTTTCCTGAGTGTAAGAATGGTGTGAGATGTGATGACTTTGACCGTTAGTGCAACAGATGTGATGTGAGGAAGATGTTAATCCTACATACTAAGAGTATATGGCTCTGGCAATATCAGGAGAAAGGTATTTGTTTTGTAAGTGTAGCTTTGTTTAGCTGTAAATGTTGTCTGGGACTGTGTTCTCTAGGACTTTACAATGTGATTTGTGCCATATGTGTGGTACCTTAGCTAATCCCTCTCTGGTGGTCTGTTTTAGATTCCTTCACGATGGCATCTTCATTTGGAGATTTCAGAGTTGTGACATTAACAGGTATATGATGTGGTTCAAATGTATGAAGTCGACATGGATGTGTCCTTTGAATGTCTGTCACAGAGTTTGGGTGTACAAAGCTGGTACCAAGACAGTTCGCACAGCGGTAGGATGGAAGTTACCTGGCTTCCATTGGACTTGTTGCTTGTGGTTTGTTGGTCCTAATGAATATGTGTGCCACTATACGATCCAACACAATGTTGTGTTGGGCCCAATTCATTAAAGTCTCCCTTCACATTGGCTAAATCCTCATTGTGTATGAACTGCATGTAGCTGTTGACGTTTCTCCTCATTGTAGGCCAAAGCGCTGTGGCACATCACTGATATTTGTTTGTGACATTCCACTAAATGCAAGCAACAGTGGATTAGAATGACCCTGTGGTCAGAAACTGTTGTACTGACATGTGTCTGTTTGTTTGTTTATTGGATGTGGGATTCCTTTTGTGATGTAGGCAGTATGACTCCAGCTGATAATGTAGGCTTAATTTAATGTTGCCTATTGTAATGGATATTGTCGTATGTATTCCCTTCTTCCATGTTGTGAAAGTCTGCAACTGCTTGTGTGATCACTGTAGCGATCCTGAGTTGAACATTGTTTATATACAACATACCCATGCTTCCAGAAGTACCTAAGTTCACATAGTAGTACATTTACATTTTTATATGTGATAATTACAACAGGAGACAATGATTTGGTGACGTGTGCATTTAATGAAGTGAACAAGGATAAGATCAAAAAGTGTACCATAAATTACACTGAGAAAACCAAAAGTGAAGTAGTTAGTCATGGTGGATATAATCATCATTGTAGAGTCCAAATTGTTTGTAGTCGTTAGTCCAACATACCACTCCCATCAGATATGGAAAAGTGTGCAGGAACAGTCCACAAAGTGAATGTGTTCCAAACACAGGAGGAAATTAGGGTCCAGTTAACTTACCGTTGATGGTGGGTGTCTTGCCAACCCCACCTCCTGGATTTTTGCGTGGACGTCCCCTCTTTTTGCCAGAGGGGGGCCCGCAGCTGCTGAAACAGGGGTACATGCAGGCAAGTTTTCCACTGACAGGGCCTTCCTTCCTGTGGCTGTGTAAGATGTTTATGGCCTGGATAGACTTTGACCACAGGAAGGGATAGATGCAAGTAGAAAAACCTTGCAGGCGGTTGTGTTGATGTACCGCAGCAACCCAAGCAGGGAGGGCATGTTAGTGTTGATGCTGGTCACCTCTTGGTATGTATCCCTCTGCAACAGCTTCATTTCCTGGATTTTGGTAAGTACCAGGCCCATCACACCTTGGGAGTCTGGTAGACTCCCAGTACTTGGCTGAAGGCAGCCTGGGTATCCGGGACCTCAATGGGGTCAATCTTTGGTCCAACAATTACCCTCTCATGGGCCTGTGCCATTGGCACAGGCTGCAACCTATCGCTGGGTTCTGGTTCCTCAGTGAGTGGGGCGGCGATGACCACCTCAGAATCCAGGACTGAGGTGCTAAAGATGGTTCCGACGGTGCTAAGATCAAAGGTTGGGAGTGCAGGGGTTGGCTGTTTTGTTGCAGCTGGGGTGGGAGGTGTTGTTGTGGGCACAGTGAGCCCCACTCTTGCCGTCTGCCCAGTCTGACCAGATGGGCCAGGACCGTCATCCACATCCACATCTCCAGGATTGTTGTTATCACTGAGGTCTTTATACTGGGGTAGAGCAGAAGTCTGTTTGGTGTTCGACCTCTGGGCCGGTGCTGATCAACCTGTTGAGAAATAGAGAACATTGTTATTGGAGTGAGTGAGGTATCTACATCCACATCGTTTGTGTCAATCAAAGTAACCTAGAATGAAACAAAATAGATGAAGATTAGTATTGTCATCTATTTACATGGAGTTGAAGTTGTTTGCTAGACATTTGAAGACATTCCATATATGTAGTAGATTTCAACAGCTCATTAGATGTGCTGAATGTGGCATTTTGGCTTTAGGGATAGACAGGAGAACTCAAAAACATTGCCAACAACACAGTGTTATCGTAACATGTGTATTTCAATTAATCAGAGTACTTGTAAAGCGCGCTACTTACCTGTGAGGATCGCAAGGCACTAGGGTGGGGGTGGGGGGGGGGGGGGTGGGTGCTGCTACTGCTCAAAGAGCCAGGCCTTGAGGAGTCTTCTGAATGCAAGTAGGTCTTGGGTCTGCCATATGTGGGTAGGGAGGGTGTTCCAGGTCTTGGCGGTGAGGTAGGAGAAGGATCTTCCGCCGGAGGTCGTTCGTTGGATGCGGGGGACAGCGGCGAGGGCGAGGCTGGCGGAGCGCAGCTGGCGGGTGGGGTGTGGAAGCTGAGTCTGCTGTTCAGGTAGGCTGGTCCGGCGTTGTGTGCATGGGTGAGGAGCTTGAAGGTGATCCTCTTGTCAATGGGGAGCCAGTGTAGGTCTCTCAGGTGGGGGTGATGTGGCTGCAGCGAGGGACGTTGACGATCAGTCGGGCGGAGGCGTTTTGGCTGCGTTGTAGTCGTCGTAGGTGTTTGGCTGTGATTCTTGCATAGAGTGCGTTGCCGTAGTCCAGTCTGCTGCTGACGAGGGCCTGTGTCACCGTTCTTCTTGTTTCGGTCGGGATCCACTTGTAGATCCTGTGGAGCATGCAGAGGGTGTTGTAGCAGGAGGAGGAGACGGTGTTGACCTGCTTAGACATGGGGAGGGAGGAGCCGAGGATGAATCCTAGTTTGCGTACATGGTCGGTGGGTGTTGGTGCTGTTCCCAGTATGGTCGGCCACCAGGAGTCGTCCCAGGCTGAGGGGGTGGGCCCGAGGATGAGGACCTCCGTCTTGTCCGAGTTCAGCTTCAGACGGCTGCTCCTCATCCAATCGGTGACGCCCTTCATTCCCTCATGGAGGTTGGTTTTGGCAGTGTGTGGGTCCTTCGTGAGGGAGAGGATGAGCTGGGTGTCGTCAGCGTAGGAGATGATGTTGAGGTTGTGAAGGTGGGCCACTTGTGTGAGGGGGACCATGTAGATGTTGAACAGCGTTGGGCTGAGGAATGAGCCCTGGGGGACGCCGCAGATGATGTTGGTGGCTTTGGATCGGAAGGGTGGGAGGCGGACGCTCTGGGTTCTGCCGGAGAGGAAGGAGGTGGTCCAGTCAAGAGCCTTCTTTTGGATTCCGGCATCTAGGAGGCGTGTCTTTAGAGTGTGATGGCAGACCGTGTCGAAGGCGGCTGACAGGTCTAGGAGGATGAGGGCTGATGTTCTGCCGTTGTCTAGTTGGTGCCTGATGTCATCTGTGGCGGCGATGAGAGCTGTCTCGGTGCTTTGGTTTCGTCTTAATCCGGACTGGGGCGAGTCCAAGATGTTGTTGTCTTCGAGGTTGCGGGCCAGTTGCATATTGATGATTTTCTCAATATCCTTTGCCGGGGACGGGAGCAGGGAGATGGGTATGAAGTTCTTGAGGTCCTTGGGGTCCGCTTTGGGCTTCTTGAGGAGGGCGTTGATTTCGGCATGCTTCCAGCTTTCCGGGAATGTTGCTGTTTCGAAAGAGATGTTGATGACCTTCCATAGTTGGGGTGCGATGGCTGCGTCTGCTTTGTTGAATACGTGGTGTGGGCACGGGTCAGACGGAGATCCTGGGTGAATGGAGTTCATGACCTTGCGTGTCTCGTCGTCGTTGACGTTGGACCAGAAGGTCAGGCTGTTGGCGGTGGTGGTGTTCACAGGGGAGGTGGAGTCTGGCGTAGCCGGGCGGTCGTGGTGTTGAAGCTGTTGTGGATGTCAGCGATCTTGCGGTGGAAGAAGATGGCTAGTGAGTCGCACAGTTCTTGTGAGGGGGGATGTCGTTGGCGTTGGCGCTGGGGTTGGGGAGTTCCTTTACGATGCTGAAGAGCTCTTTGCTGTTGTGTGCGTTGTTATCCAAGCGATCTTTGAAGGAGGATCTCTTGGCTAATCTGATGAGGGGACGGCGTCCTTGTGGGCTGCGTGGTTGTCCGGTGTCCATTCATGGAGCCATGTCTTCTCCAGGTTCCGGCATGTGCGTTTAGAGGTCTGGAGCTCGTCGGTGAACCAGGTGGCTCTCTTGTTGGTGTGGCTGTTGGACGGTTTCTTGAGCGGGGCGAGGGTGTTGACACAGTCTTTGATCCACTGTCTGAGGTTTCGGGCTGCGGCGTCTGGGTTGGTGGGGTCGGTGGGTGGGTTCTTGGCGAGGGAGGTGATCAGCTGGTCTTCGGTGACTTTGCTCCAGCAGCGGCGAGGCAGCTGTTGGGTGCGGTGGTGCGTGGTTGGTTTCTTGAAGGTGAAATGGATGCAGCTGTGGTCGGTCTAGTGGAGTTCGGTGGTGTGGTTGAAGGCGACGTGGGAGCCTGTGGAGAAGAAGGGATCAAGCGTGTGGCCAGCAGCGTGGGTGGGTGCGGTGACGAGCTGTTTGAGACCCAGGTTGGCAAGGTTGGCGATCAGGGTGGCGGAGTTGGCGTTGTTGTAGTTCTTGAGGTGGAAGTTCAGGTCCCCGAGGAGGATGTAGTCCGTGAAGGCGAGTGCGTGGGTGCTGGCGAGGTCAGCGATGGAGTCGCTGAACTGAGCCCGGGGTCTGGGGGGTCTGTAGATGAGTGTTCCTCTGAGGGTGGTGTTGGAGTCAGTGTGGATCCAGAAGTGCAGGTGTTCGGTGGTGTTGAGGGTGTCGTCTGAGTGGGTGGCGACCTTGAGGGTGGACTTTTGGACGATGGCTATTCCTCCTCTGATTCCGTTGGCGCGATCCTTGTGGGTGATCTTGTAGCCGTCCAGGATGGCTATGGCGATGTCGGGCGCCGAGGAGTCATTCCACCAGGTCTCGGTCAATATGGCCACGTCTGGGTCAGAGTTGTCGAGCAGATTTCAGAGCTCGATGGCGTGTTTGCATGCAGAGCGGGGGTTGAGGAGTAGGCAGCGGAGGTGGTTGGGTCCAGTCCTTGGAAGTTTGGTGGTTCTGTTGCAGGTGAAGCTGCAGGTGTGGCAGGAGAAGTGTTCGTGGGTCCGTTTCGGGGCGGCCTGGAAGCAGGTGTGGTTTTGGCCGGCGTTGAGTGCGTGGAGGGTGCTGGCGTTGTACTGGATTCTGGTGTTGTGGTGTTCATGGGGTCGAGGGGTTCTGGCGCTGGGCGTGGTCCAGGCATGGATGGGCGCGGCGCGCCAGCGTCGTGCCCGCTGCGCACGTCCGCTACGCGGCTGCTTCTTGGCCTGCATTTGAGGTGGCTTGGGAGGGAGAAGCAGCAGGGAGGCGGGAGCGGGGAAGCGAATGGGTGTGCAGGGGGGGCGGGGCTGCAGGGATGCAGTAGCGAAAAGGGTCAGATCGGGAGCGGCGGGGGGGCTTGGGGAACTGGTGCACAGGGCAGAGGGAAGGGAAAAACCCAGGAAACAAGGAGGCAGCAAGGAGGCAGGAACCAGGCAGTCAGGTGACGTGCAGCGGCGTGGGGGCAACTTGCCTGCAAGCAGGGTCAAAGGTCACAAAAAACACAGAAAGGTCACAAAAAATGGGGGCAAACGAGTGGCACAGAGGCATAAAGGTCACAAGAAAGGGCAGAAAAGGACGCAAAACACGGGGGAAAATGAGTGGCACCGAGGCAGAAAGGTCACAAGAAAGGGCAGAAAGGTCACATAAAATGGGGGGTAACGAGTGGCACTGAGGCAGAAAGGTCACAAGAAAGGGCAGAAAAGGTCACAGAAAACAGGGGAAACAAGTGGCACAGAGGCAGAAAGGGGAGTAGAGGCAAGAAATGCATTTCGTGCGGATCACACTTCATCAGGGGAAATACATTTAATCTAGGGAAAAATTAGAGTAAAAAGTATATAAAAGATAGGAAAGCGGGCCTGCATAATGTTTAGTCGAGTGATAAGACATGTAGTTCATGTTGGAGAGCATAAGTGACTTAATCGTGTTGTTAGGTGGTATCTGGTTTTGAAGAATATAGTCTTGTGAACACATATAAGGATCTACGATAATCGGATTACCCAGAAAAAGATTAACCAACAGAGTGCCACACAACCCCATTCGTTTGATTTGACCTAGTGATGTTTGTCCACTCATTTCACTGTATTACCAGTACTTACAAATGGGAACTGTTGTACAGTCACTACATATACTGTGCACTCCATGTCATGTGTAATAGTGCCACCTTCACATGAGAGACAGCAGTTATAGAACTTTACACCTCACACATGAAAGACAAGTTGCCTGTGTGGTATATTTGTCACCTAGAACAACTTACAACATGAGATGATCACTCATTTCACTCAGCAGGTGTCTGCTCCAAAGATTT